>NC_138523.1:10792009-15792009 GCF_000230855.2 Cajanus cajan | reverse complement strand
CAGAGCACTGCTCAAAAAAACCCAGAATACTCAAGAAGAGGGTTAAAACTGTGTGTAAAAGTGTTTAATGACGTCAAAATGACGCCATATTTATAGGGAACAGGCGCAATACGGGCTATGGAATCAATACGGCCGTATTGAAATTTTTGAACTTCAATACGGCCGTATTGAGTTCAATACGGTCGTATTGAAATTCAGAAATTTCAATGCGCCCGTATTGAGTTCACTGCGGCTGTATTGAAGCTTCAATACGGCCGTATTGATTTCAGTACGGCCGTATTGAAGTTTCAGAAACTTTAATACGCCGTATTGAGTTCACTGCGGCCGTGTTGAAGCTTCAATACGGCCGTATTAAGTTTAGTACGACCGTATTGGGCTTCATTCCCTCCACTTCCTTATTTTAAGCTACTCTAAGACCTCTAAACCTACAGATAGCCATCCTATGGTCTTCTAGGAGTCCTTCTGGCTGACTTTCCTTCGATCTTTGAGGGTCTTCGAGTTTTATTTCCGACCCGGACAATTTTAGGGGTCTACAACTCTCTTCTTCCCAGGTTGCCTCACCAGTAGCTGCATCCCAAAGAATCTTCACCAAGCTAATGGACTTGCCACGAAGCTCTTTCAACTTGTGATCAATCACAGCTACCGGTCTCTTCTCGTAGGTCAAGTTCTCTCTAACTTGCACCTCATCCATCTCTATCACGTGACTCGGGTCTCTGATGTACTTCCTCAACTGTGAAACGTGAAACACATCATGCAGGTTGGACAGAATTGGAGGTAACGCCGACTGATATGCTACCGGACCTACACGACGAAGGATCTGATAAGGACCAATGAACTTTGGTGTGAGTTTCTTAGCCCTTACAACCCTTCCCACTCCAGTAGTGGGTGTCACCATGAGAAACACGTGCTCTCCCTCCTCAAACTCTAGAGGTCTCCTCCTCTTATAAGCATAAGACTTTTGTCGACTCTGAGTAGCTCTCAACCTCTCTTGAATCTGTCTCACCATCTCAATAGTCTGAAGAACTAACTCTGGACCAACCACTACTGACTCACCCTATTGATACCAACATAATGGAGTCCTACACCTCCTGCCATATAAAGCCTCAAAAGGTGCCATGCCAATACTCGCATGATAACTGTTATTGTAGGTAAACTCTACCAATGGAAACACCTCCTCCTAGCTACCCAGATGATCCAACACACAAGCTCTCAGAAGATCCTCTAGTGACTGAATTGTCCTTTCCTACTGACCATCTGTCTGTGGATGATAGGCGGAACTCAACCTTAATCTCGTCCCCAACGCCTGATGTATAGTCTGCCAAAACCTTGAAGTAAACCTTGGATCTCTATCAGAAATAATACTAGAAGGCACTCCATACAGTCGTACTATCTCTCGGATATATAACTGTGCAAGCCTATCCAAGGACCACCTCTTGTTGACAGGAAGAAAGTGCGCACACCTTGTCAACCTATCAACAATCGCCCAGATAGAGTCACTGTTCCTAGCTGTCCTAGGAAATCTAACCAAAAAGTCCATAGTGACACTATCCCACTTCCACTCAGGAATCTCCATCAACTGTAAAACCCCTCCGGGCCTCTGATGCTCAATCTTCGCCTTCTGACAAGTCAGACAAGCAGCTACAAACTCTGCTATCTCCTTCTTCATACCAGGCCACCAAAAACTTTTCTTGATGTCTTGATACATCTTAGTCATACCAGGATGTATGCTAAGACGACTCATGTGTCCCTCCTCTAGAACAACTCTTCTCAACTCTGAATCACAAGGTAAACAAATCCGACCTCTGAATCTCAGAATCCCATCAGTACCAAGCTCAAAACCAGCTGCCCTCTCAGTACCAAGAAATCCCAAAATCCTCAACAAATCTAGGTCCTGTAACTGTTTAGTTCCCACCTGTTTCAAGAACTCATTAGTTATGGTGATCATACCACAACTAATGTGATCCTGAACAACCTCCACCTCTAGTCTCAAATCTCGGAACTGCTCAATCAACTCCAATTCCCTAATCATCATAGCCGACATGTGAATGGATTTCCTACTCAATGCATCGGCTACCACATTCGCCTTTCCAGGATGATACATCAACTAGAAATCGAAATCCTTTAGAAAATCCATCCACCTCCTCTACCTCATATTCAACTCTTTCTGATCAAACAAATATTTCAAACTCTTGTGATCACTGTATACACTAAATCTCGCACCATACAGATAGTGTCTCCACGACTTCAAGGCAAACACCACAGCTGCAAGCTCCAAATCATGAGTAGGATAATTTCTCTCATGGGTCTTCAGTTGCCTCGAAGCATATGCCACTACTCTCCCTCCCTGCATCAACACACAACCTAACCCCTGGTGAGAAGCATCACAGAACACATCAAAATGCTCACCAGTGTTAGGTAACACCAAAATTGGAGAAGTGGTCAACCGTCTCTTTAGCTCCTGAAAACTCTGCTCACAAGCGTCCGTCCAAACAAAAGGCTGATCCTTTCGAGACAGTTGAGTCAAAGGCATTACTATTCGAGAAAACCCCTCAATGAACCTCCGATAGTAACCCGCCAACCCAAGAAAACTCCTAATCTCTGTAGCAGTCATCGGACGCTCCCACTGAATCACAGCCTCCACCTTGGCTGGATCTACTGCAATCCCCTCTGCCGATATCACATGCCCCAAAAATTTCACCTCGGACAACCAAAACTCACACTTGGACAGTTTGGCATACAACTGTCTCTCCCTCAACACCTCCAAAACCGACCTCAAATGCTCATGGTGATCCTCCAATGATCTAGAATACACCAAAATATCATCAATGAAGACCACCACAAATCTGTCCAAGAACGGTCTAAAGATCCTGTTCATGTAATCCATGAACACTGCTGGAGCATTAGTGACACCAAAAGGCATCACCACATACTCATAGTGACCATACCTAGTCCTGAAAGCAGTCTTCGGTATGTCACTCTCCTTCACCCTGATTTGATGGTATCCAGATCTCAAATCAATCTTTGAAAACACTGAAGCTCCCCTCAGCTGATCCATCAAATCATCAATCCTCGGAAGTGGATACTTATTATTTATCGTTAATTTATTCAGCTGCCGATAATCAACACACAAACGGGCCCCACCATCTTTCTTCTGCACTAACAGTACCGGGGCACCCCAAGGAGAAACACTGGGCCTCACCATCTGTTTCTCCAACAAATCCTCAATCTATTTTTTCAGCTCTACCAACTCAGCTGGAGTCATCCTATAAGGAGCCACTGATACCAGTCCTGCACCTGGTACCAGATCAATGCTAAACTCAACATCACGCTTGGGTGGCAGTCCTGGCACATCATCTGGAAACACCTCAGGAAATTCACTGACAATCTCGATCCCAGCGATAGCTCTCTTTGTCTCAATACTCAAAGCTGCAAACAACATGAAGCACTCAGCTCCATCCCTCATCAACTGCTCAGCTTGACCTGCTGATACTAACACCTCATCCTCTAACTGAGGAAACACCAACTCTCTCCGAGCACAATCTATAAGGATGTGATGGGCAGATAACCAATCCATCCCTAAGATTATGTCGATATCCACCATGGGAAACACAATCAGGTTCACTCGGAACCTCCTACCAGACACCTCTATCGGGCATCTCACACACATCTCTGACGTCACCACAAAAACTGAAGCCGGAGTAGACACAGACAAATCAACATGCAAGGAAGATACTGACAAATCCAATCTCTTCACACAATCAACAGAAATGAAAGAATGCGTGACACCAGAATTGAACAAAAATAAAACATCCTCACCTGCTGCCTTCCCCTTTCCCTTCACCAAGTCTGATGAAGTGGAAGCCTCTGCACCTGACAATGCAAACACTCTCCCTGCAGCTGTAGGTCTGGGTGGCCTCGGGGCACTCCCAGATGAAGTCGGCGGTGTCTGACAATCTCTAGAGATGTGGCCTGGCCTACCACATCTGAAGCAAACATTCCCCGGAAGGGAACAATCTCTCACCATATGTGCTCCTCCACATCGGTAGCACCGCACTGACTGTGCTCCGCCCTGAGGAGTAACAGGTCGAGGTCCCCTACTAACAGCTCCTCTCTAAGACTGCATAGGTCTGTCATAGGGTCCCCTCTGCTGGCCTCCCCTCCTGGACCCAAATGATCCCTCTTGAACTCTAGCAGCCTTACCGCTGCTACCACCACCCTCCAAACTCTCAACAGTCTTTGCCTTCTCAACCAAGGCAAGAAACTCCACTATGGACATGGGGACTATGACCCTCTTCAGCTCGTGCCTCAAACCCTCTGCAAACTTTCTACATCTCCAAGCCTCAGATATGGCCTGAGAGTAGAAACGAGCTAAATGCTCAAACCTCATAGCATACTCAGAAATAGACAAGCTCCCCTGATGTAATCTCATGAACTCTGCCTCCTTAGCGTATCTAACGCTATCCGGGAAATATTTCTCCAAAAAGACCCTCCTAAAGTAATCCCAGTCAACAATCACACCCCTGCTCTCTAACATCTGCCTGGTGCCTCTCCACCAATACTCAGCCTCGCCCCCCAGCATGTAAACTGCATAAGCCAACTTTCTCTCATCAAAAGATCCCAAAACACTGAAAATCTTCTCCATGTCCCTCAACCATTGATCTACCACATCAGGATCTGAATCCCCTCAGAACCGAGGAGGCTGACATCCCCTGAACTCTGCTAAATCTCTCCCCTCTTGAGAGACCACCGGTCTAGCTGCCTCAGCCGCAGCTCTAGCTGCCTCCATATGAGCAAAGTGAGCACTCTGCTGCTGCATCGCCATGGCTATCATCTCCATGGCCCTAGCAATCTGGTCATACTGGGGTCTCGCCATACTACAAGAATTCAAACATCCTATTAGTAAAATAATACCCCCACAATTCACCAAAGGCTAGCATATATTAGAGATATGACACAACAAAAACCTAGAAGAATCACTCCCCACAGAGTATCCTAAAAGACTCGACCGGCTCTGATACCATAAAAGTGTAACGACCCGTCACGGTCTCTACACTTAGTGGAATCGCAATACAACTAGTTAACTAAGAGAATATTAAACTGGATAACACATACATACAAGCATAATATAAAGATCAAAATAATTAAGTTTCTGTATATACAATATAGCACCATATATGTACAGTCATCCCAAAATATTCCTTAGTGTCGGTCAAGCACTAACAAAAAAATAAATTGTTACCCAGAATGGTAACTCAAAACACGAGACTCAACTCCTCGTCTCGCAACGATCACCTCTACTCCAAGCTATTCCTGACCTGCTCCCATACCAAGTATGATCATCGCAGTTCCACCACATGGAAACAAAAGGGTAAGCTAGAACTCAAAAAAAATCAAGATTACAAGTACAGAATAAAAATCTATACTACACATACATCCCAAATCCTGTCCCTAAGAAACCTTTCATCTGAATCAATCATTCATTCATCAAACATGAAGTCAAACACCACACTTCATCATATTACTAATCATGCAATAAATGCATCTCAATCATCTAATGCATCGTCACGCATACACCTAGGAGATCTCCATAACAACATAGCTGTATAAGTGACATTCCATCCTACCGAAACCACCCAAACCGTTTTCACGCCCAATTCGCCTGCTCGGTCACAGCTAAACAGGATATAATCCTCACTCGGGTTTACTCGGATGATGTCACTTATACACTTGGAAGTCCAGATCCACCGTCAGGTACAGCACAGCTGGGTACGGGCTTACCACGACCTTGGCATGCATTAACCAAGTCAATTGTGGAGTTCGCCCACCGACTATCCGCAAGGATCCACGCACCTTCCCGAGTACTTGGTTAAGGGAATAACCCTCGACCTCATACCCCGCTCCAACACTAGCTAAGGACTTAGAGGAGACTCACCCATCCCAGTGGCCTATCTGAGCACCACTCTCCCAAACCCAGTGGCCTCCCAGAGCACCACTCTCATATATCAGTGGCCTATCCAAGCACCACTCTCAAGAGACTCTATGTGAGCTCTTCCAGTTCAAAAATATTTTTCCTCTCCTCAAGTCCTAGGCTAGACTCATGCCATAGGCATCACATGCAATCATGCATTATACATCATAATGGTCTGCCCACCATCATGATCAACAATCATACACATGTCATAAGACATCACATGTAATAATGCATCATACATCATAAATGGTCTACCTACCATTATGATCAATAAACATACTCATATTCAAACATTCATATGTATCATCATAAGCATACATACAAATCACACCTCATCATACATCATATATCATACATATATGATCTAGTATTTCAACGTTAAACATGCATAAGCATCAATTTAAAAACAATTATTTATAAATATAATTACGCTTGGCACAGTCAGCTCACGCCTAGCCTAACACCTACCTAAGAGCTCTAAGCTCTTCCATACCTGGCATACTCAACCTGCGCCCGGCTTAATCCCATTGAGTTTGTAAACTCACATACATCCTAAATAACAACATTCTAGCTTCCCTTACCTGAAGATTGGCTCAGATAGCCAAAGACTGAACAAAAGTAGAATTTCCCCTCGAGGCTTAACTCGGAACTTCAGTCCTCCCAAAACAAGCTTTCTAATATGAATTTCAAGAAAAGACAGAAGAAGTTATTGATCTAGAGGAGAAAAAGAGTTAAACAGAGAAATTTGGGAGAGAAAGGAGCTCACTAACCCATAGACCTTCTCTCTAAAACTTCTCTCTAGAATCAGAACTCATCACGGCCCCCCCTCACCCCTATTTATAGGCAATCCGGAGTGGACAGAACTACCTATTTCGATACCGGAACGGCCCGTTCTGAACCCCCAAAACAAGCAAAAAATACACGCCCAGAACGGCCTGTTCTGAAATCTGAACGGCCCGTTCCGGGACTCATCCGGAACGGCCCGTTCTCCATCTGGAACGACCCGTTCTCCCTCTGGAACGGCCCGTTCTCCTTCCCAGAACGGCCCGTTCTTAACTATAATATATAGTACAATTCAGTAGTTTGGAACGGCCCGTTCCAGTTTGGGAACGGCCCGTTCTGGACTACTGAATCAACCCTTTTTTTTATATTTAAAATACAATGTTACAATTTCAATTTTCATATTACTCAAAAGTGACAAAATTACACAGGGAAGAATATATATATATATAGAGAGAGAGAGAGAGAAAGAGAGTTTGGTAGTTTGTGGTATAAGTTAAGCTAATCATGATTATATGTAATCAAGATTAGTTAACTTGTACATATCCCATCTATCTCTAATTATGTTTTCAAATTTAAATTTCTCTTTTAAAATGTAATTATTTTATATCTAAAAGAGCCAATGGTAGCATGTCCCATGACAATGAAAAAAGTGTGACTACATGTAAACATCTTAGATCTAGAAGAACCAATGGAGCATGCCACATGGCAAGATACTAAAGCATGTTTAGGTCAGATATATGTGACTTGTTGGAGTTTGATTAAATCATGAGAGAACTTGTCCACAAAAGGACATCCAACATGATGTTTACAACACCTCCTCCTAGTGTTTTAAAAATCAGATTGGACCGATCAGTCAGACCGGTTGAACCCAGAATCGGTGGTCCAACCGATCCAAGTCTTGAGTTGGATCGGTTATGCATCTGACCCGTTTCAAATTGGAGTGAACTGGTGTCGCAACCCGAAAATTTCTGATCTTGCGACTAATGGTTTAACATCCTTTTAAAGATCTCATCAATTAAGGAATGCCCGGACACCAGACTAATCCTTAATCAATGGTTTTGAAAATAGGTTCTATGGAGTCACCACCAATGTTTTACTCAAAACATTGGAAAAATAAAATATTTTTAAAAGATCCAATAATGGCCTTCATAACCAGAATTGGGTTCGGGGGTCGGTTACGTGTAAGGAAGGTATTAAGCACCCTTACAACGCCCTAAATCGGTACCTTATGATGAAGTTAATGTGATAAGAAATAATAAATTAAATATTATATCCCCTTTTATTGATGATTATTTACATGATTTAAAATTTAAATTAAAAATTGACTCTAAAATATCTACATGATTGCTCTTATTATAAACAATATTTATCAAATGTAAGAAATAAAATAGAGAAAAGAAAATTGATTTGAATACCTCTTGAATGAGCTCTATTAATCTTCAAAGATGAAGATTTGGGTGCTTTTTGGCAACCCTTCACACTACAATGCCTCACAAAAATCTCAAGAAAAACAAAAAGAGAGGGGAAGAGAGAAAAAGAGAGAAATTTCGAGCTATAGGAAGTCTGGGCGAAATTTCAGAGTCTGCAAAATCAGCCCCAGCTGTTTATTTATAGGCTTCGGGGAGGGGGTCCAGAACGGCCCGTTCCAAAATCGGAACGGCCGTTCTGGATATGGCCGTTGTGCCTTAATTTGGACCCTGAAACGGCCCGTTCTGAAACCAGAACGGCCCGTTCCGAGAAACCAGAACAGCCCGTTCTGATTTCATAACGGCCCGTTCTGGGGTCCAAATTCAGCACACATGATTGGACTGGAACGGCCTTGGAACGACCCGTTCCAGATTTAGGAACGGCCCGTTTCGGACCCGTTCCAAATAAGCTTTTACCCCTTTTTGGAGGAGTTTGGAACGGCCCGTTCCGATCTTGGAACGGCCCGTTCCAATCTCGGAACAGCCCGTTCCAAATTAGGGTTCTTGGCTTTTTGGGAGCCTCGGAACGGCCCATTCCGGACCTTGGAACGGCCCGTTCCGGGCCCATAAAAATATTTAATATGTGCTTATGGGCCCTCTGAAGTCCTGTCTTCTCGTTGGCATGCTTCGGGAGCTCCTTCCCTTCGTAACAGAGATCCATGTCCTTGTTTGTGTGCCCCCGGATGAAATTGGGTGTCTACAGCTGCCCTTCTTTACTTGTCCTTTGGAATAGTAATGTGTTGCTTTTCCAAAGGCAAGGAAAGACGTAGACATTTCGTCCGGGTCTTCTCTTCGTCTCTTTGTTGATGCTTCTACATTGCTTCCCTTGGATAGGTGTATTCGCTTGTATCATTACTTTTTAGAGTAGCTGAGTGTTGAGTTGCATACTCTATGGGGTAACAAGGGTGACAAACTATACACTTGATCTTTAGTCTTCGAGTAGAAGCTCCATTGTTTCTCTTGTGATAGTGAGGTGGAAATTCGGATCTTCACTCTTGTTTTGACAATAGATACATTCACGTTGTTTCCTTCAGGTAGACGGTGTTCCCTATATCCTTGCCCCTTGGAGCAACTAAGTGTTGGATTGTATGCTCTATTAGGTGTCAAGGATGGTGAACCGAAACATCTAGGCTTCAAGATCCATGTGAATGCCCCATGTCGCTTCCTGTGTCCTGAATCTTCTCCTTTAATTCAGCAGTGTAGATGCCCCCACACCATTTCTTTCGGGTAGATGGTGTTTGCCCGTATCCTTGTCCCTAAGAGCAACTGAGTGTTGGTTTATATGCTCCGTCGGGTGATAAGGATGGTAAACCGAAACATCTAGGCTTCTGGTCTTGATGTAGATGCTTCCTACTGCTTCTGCTTGTCTCATGGTAGTGTGTTTCTTTATTTGTGGCTTGTTAAAGAGGGAGTATATTATGAGCTCAGCCTCTCCAGGCTAGACTGATATTTAGGGCTTCAGCCGGCCCACTACCAGTTTTGGGGTCTAGCAACCCTTACCGATCTTGTACTAGTTTTAGGGATCTAGCAACCCTTACTGATCTTGTACTAGTTTTGGGGATCTAGCAACCCTTACTGATCTTGTACTAGTTTTGGGGATCTAGCAACCCTTACTGATCTTGTACTAGTTTTAGGGATCTAGCAACCCTTACCGATCTTGTACTAGTTTTGGGGATCTAGCAACCCTTACTGATCCTGTACTAGTTTTAGGGATCTAGCAACCCTTACTGATCTTGTACTAGTTTTGAGGATCTAGCAACCTTTTCCGATCTTGTACTAGTTTTGGGGATCTAGCAACCCTTTCCAATCTTGTACTAGTTTTGGGGATCTAGCAACCCTTACCGATCTTGTACTAGTTTTAGGGATCTAGCAACCCTTTCCGTGTTTGTACTTGATGTCTTCTTGTTGGTGTTGTGAGATGAAAGTCTGCCCCTAGGTGGATGGGCAGGAAATGTTTGATGTGCCCCTATATTGGTGGGCAAAGATAGATGGATGACAAGGATTCTAGTGTTGCCCCTACCATGTGAGTATTATGATGCCTCTAGAGGCGTCTTCATTGTGGGATGGTTGGTAGGAGTTTGGTTTTGTTCTTGTCAAGGTGAGTATTGTAATGCCTCTCCAGGCATCTTCTTGTTGTAGGTTTTTTTTTTATTTTCATTTCTTTGTTTAGCTTCGGCTTTTTCACATTTGAAGCTTGCCTTTTTCTGCTATTTTATATATGCTTCGACTTTTTCTAAATGTACGAAGCTTGCCCTTTTTTCTGTTTTATTTTGTGCTGAATCTTTATTAATGAGTATTATTTCGGAAGCCACTCCTGGCTTTGGTGAGGAAACCATTCCTAGTCTGGCATTCTCTTGGATCATCTTTCATTTGCTGAAGAAGTAAGGCGTGGTGGCCTCTTCATGCTTATAGTTGCTTGCTTGGTCGATTCCATTCTATTCTACTATTGATGTGTCTTTGCTTAGTGGGCACGTAGAATCACTTGGGATTTTTGTTTGTCACCGTTTCGACTCATGCTTGGCTTTTGAGCTTTTACGAGTGTTTTGTCCTGATGACTCTTCTTGACCCATAGCAAGTAGAATGCATGGATGCATGGATGCAAAGAAAATGCAAGACAAGAATGATTCTTTTATTTTTTTGTGTAACGCCCTTCCATATGCCCCTAACTCATATGCATGCGATACAGTTTATGCTTGTGTTTGTTCTTAAAGATGCAATTCATATTTTTTATATCGGGAAATTAACCTGTACGTGTTAAGGTTAATGATGACGATTCCTTTTCATTCATGTCGTTTATGATCATTGTTGGGATATGTTCTTTTGAACACGAGGTTCCAGTGGCTCCTCAATTATCAATGTGTAGTCAAGCGTCTCCCAACTCCGTTCGGGGATGTCTCGATCTTTCCTCTGTGAGTATTCACTGTGCATTCTCCGTGTATATTTTTGGTACCATTTTAATGCCATAAGGGTCAAGAGAAAAGAAAGAAAAGGGATGTTTGTATTTTTTCAAAAGGTTGTTAGAAAGGATTTTTTTTTTCAAAAGGGGATTTTAGAAGAATGGCTAGCCAAGGTAGGCTTTGGTGTTTAGGGTTATCAAACAAAATGTATTTGCTACAAGGAAGCTATCATTGTTTTTTAGCCTTTTTGGAAAGTGGAGTGATGACTTAGGGTTGTGCTTTGTTTAGATGATCCCCTGATCCGCCTTTCAGTTTTCAACTCAGGTCGCTGCTTTGACGTCCTAACTTTTGCCTAGGTTACTTGAGATGTTTTCCCTAGCGGACATTTTCTTTTGATATTTTATTTTGCCTAGGTTACCCATTTTTACTTGTGGGTTGCCTAACAGATCTTACCCTAACTTTTGCGTAGCCCCCTTAGTGGGTTTCCTGCCGGGCCTTCATTTTTGCAGCATTCATGAGGTATGGAATGTCTTTATTTTATCAAACCCTAGTCATGTTTGAATTCCTGGTTGTTCCTTTGTTATCCTTTCCATGCTATTATTGAGTAACATCTTTGTTGCAAATACATTTTGTTTGTTAAGGGTTGATGGATGAGGCCTAGAGTGAATATTTTAAAGGGAGAAGAGAAATGAAAGAATGTTATGGCATTTAAAACAGTACTTCCAATTTACACGTGCCCCTTTAGCAAAGCTTGGAGGCCCGGGCATGCCCCGAGTTCGTGATTCATACACAGAGAGATTAACCGAGGTTGCCCCCTAGAGAGGCATGGTTAACGATTGGTTGAACTACATTATGAATGCATTCCCACTTGCTTGAATGTAGGTGTTTCGACTTCGGAGTGAAACCTTTATGAATTCTTTCCTTCTAAAGGGAATACTCAAGCCGCCTTTCGGTTTTCAACTCAAGTAGGCATTACTTTTTTTTTATTATTTTTTTTTATTTTTATGTATCCCTAACTTTTGCATAGGACGTATCCTATCGGGATTTTGATTCTTTTTCTTTACCCTAATTTTTGCCTAGGACACCCTTTACAGGTTTTCATCCTAGCGGGTTTTTGTCATGCAATGCCTTTATTCTTCAATTGAGTTTTGTTGTAATTCCCTAGAAGCAAGGATTCATTCATTCTTGATTGTTCCTTCTATCCCAACAGTTGTCATTTCCGCATGGAGAACTCTTGGTGTTTGAATCGTCAATTTGGGCGTGTTATGCCCCCCAGTCTTCTTGCACAATTACTGGTTTTTAAGTGCTTTCAATTTGATGTATCGAGTTTGCACTTGACTACCAGTGATCTCATTATTTGATTAACACGCACATGTTAGGTTTCCCTTTTTATTCTTATTTATTATTTACAAGGAAGACATATTATCTATATGAAGTGCAAAATAGGATGCAAAGATGATTGAGAAATTCAACAAATATCATTCTCATTGATTTATTTGTTTAGAGAACATTCTTTGTACAAATCTTTTGGTGCACTTTGATGATGTTGTTGAGGCTACAGAAGCTCATGCTTGAATGATGTCCCTATGGACATGCTTTCTCGTTCGTTGATTTGCAATTAGTTCTTGTTTCTTCTCAGATTCTCTTCTTGTTATTCCCATCAGAAGTAACCATCAATAGGATCTTCAAGTTCACCACTATTTTGGTGATTGCCAAAATTTTCATCTTTATTGACGAGGTTGATGAGTCAGAAAAGAAAGATGCAATTTGGAGTGATTTGATAACGAATTGGAGGATTAGGGGAGCTTATCATCAAATTTTTTTCGCTTCAATTTTTTTTTTTGCGTGCCTCCTTTTCGAAATTTCAAATAATCTCCTATTTGAGTTGAGGAATGACATCTTTTTAAATCGGAAGAAGTCTGAGAAGATGTAGACTTTGCCTTCTATTGAAAGGATGACGAGAGTCCAAAGCCTAGTAGGCCTCTTTAGTGTGTGCACACGATTCTTGTACTTTAGAATGTTCTCCTTTCTCAAAAATCTTTACATACTATGTGTCTTCCATTTTCTAATGAATGTATATGCTAAACTAAAAGATGCATGATATTTGTTTTCTGCCTAAACTTTATCATTCATTTTTTTTACTAAAAGAAAATGATGCATGATTTTTGCTATATATTTATCTTTTTTTTTTTGAAATAAACTATCCTATATGATGCTTTGAAGTTTGGGTATATAGAAGAGAGTTAAAATTTTATCATATTTTTTATTAATATTTATTTGTTTGTAATTCTTATCTATTTGAAATAAATAAACACAAACAAATGCAACACACATATGCTCAAACAAATGTACACCCGCAAACAATCACGTTTAAATTCTTGGTCTGTGGTCCCTGCAAGAAAAGTGCATTGTATAGAATAGTTCTAATCTCGCTGGTCTTAAGGCCCCCAAGGTGCCCCCATTATAGGGACCCAGTATCTCTGTCGCCGTCACCTGGCAAATTCTAAGGTTTGTCGCAGTATTTCGGGCTAGAGTAACCGGTTATCACCTTGAGTGTGATTTCCGACAAGGCTCGCAGGCTTCAAGGCCAAACTTGGGCCGGTCGTACGTCAACCACTCCCTATGTTTATTACCTCATGCCCCCGGGTGTAGGGGGAACTGTTGTGTGCAAAGGATTGTGTACAATTTTTATTTCAAACAAATGCTGAATTTAAACAAGCAAACAAATATTAAAGCCAAACAAATAAAGCAAACAAAATAAAGGGGAAAATATTTAAATTATTATTTTTATTTTATTAACTTCATCAATTAAATGGGCCTGACCCTCTTTAAACGTCCCCAGTGGAGTCGCCATCTGTCGCAACCCAAAAATTTCCGATCTTGCGACTAATGGTTTAAACATCCTTTTAAAGATCTCATCAATTAAGGAATGCCCGGACACCAGACTAATCCTTAATCAATGGTTTTGAAAATAGGTTCTATGGAGTCGCCACCAATGTTTTACTCAAAACATTGGAAAAAGAAAATATTTTTAAAAGATCCAATAATGGCCTTCATAACCAGAATTGGGTTCGGGGGTCAGTTACGTGTAAGGAAGGTATTAAGCACCCTTACAACGCCCTAAATCGGTACCTTATGATGAAGTTAATGCGATAAGAAATAATAAATTAAATATTATATCCCCTTTTATTGATGATTATTTACACGATTTAAAATTTAAATTAACAATTGACTCTAAAATATCTACATGATTGTTCTTATTATAAACAATATTTATCAAATGTAAGAAATAAAATAGAGAGAAGAAGATTGATTTGAATACCTCTTGAACGAGCTCTATTAATCTTCAAAGATGGAGATTTGGGTGCTTTTTGGCAACCCTTCACACTACAATGCCTCACAAAAATCTCAAGAAAAACAAAAAGAGAGGGGAAGAGAGAAAAAGAGAGAAATTTCGAGCTATAGGAAGTCTGGGCGAAATTTCGGAGTCTGCAAAATGAGCCCCAGCTGTTTATTTATAGGCTTCGGGGAGGGGGTCCAGAACGGCCCGTTCCAAAATCGGAACGGCCGTTCTGGATATGGCCGTTGTGCCTTAATTTGGACCCTGGAACGGCCCATTCTGAAACCAGAACGGCCCGTTCCGAGGAACCAGAACAGCCCGTTCTGATTTCAGAACGACCCGTTCTGGGGTCCAAATTCAGCACACATGATTGGACTGGAACGGCCCGTTTCGGACCCGTTCCAAATAAGCTTTTACCCCTTTTTGGAGGAGTTTGGAACGGCCCGTTCCGATCTTGGAACGGCTCGTTCCAATCTCGGAACAGCCCGTTCCAAATTAGGGTTCTTGGCTTTTTGGGAGCCTCGGAACGGCCCGTTCCGGGCCCATAAAAATATTTAATCTGTGCTTATGGGCCCTCTGAAGTCTTGTCTTCTCGTTGGCATGCTTCGGGAGCCCCTTCCCTTCGTAACAGAGATCCATGTCCTTGTTTGTGTGCCCCCGGACGAAATTGGGTGTCTACAACTGGTCAATTTTTTGATTTGACCAATGAACCGGTGGGTCAAACCGGTTCAACCATAAATTTTTATTTTTTTATTTTTTTAAGGGACCACAAACCATAAAAATAACAATGGGAATTGAATCCTATTAATGAAATAAAAATAAAGATAATTTTAAATAAGATGGAAATTAAAATTGAAATTAGGATATGAATTTATTGAAATTTATAAGTATAAAATAACATGAATATTTTTTAAAAAAATTAATAAAAATTGGGTCATACGATTTGATTAGTGACCCACCGGTTCAACCTTTGATCCACTGACCCAATATCCTAATCGGTTTGATGGCCGATTCGATTTTTAAAACTATGCCTCCCCCACTATCTCATGGGCTATTAACACCTCCTCCACTATTTCATAGGCTATTCAAGCCTAATAAGCACATATCTCATTTTCTAGTTACCCTCATAAAATAATAATTATACCCCTAGAAAGAAATTTATAAGGAAATAATTTCTATACTATTTGACTCAAAAATACATGGTCAAAATTAATAAAATGTTTACAAGAAAAAATATACAAAGAAGAAAATGTAAACTCTTTTAAGCCTAGCCCACTTCTCTTGACTCTTTTGGACTTGGTCCCTTAACATGTTGTCATTAATTTTATCTCAAAGTGAACAATATTTACCAATGTAACAAAGAGGTGATAAAATATGATGGAATAACACTAAGGCCAAGAAGACCAAGAGGTGATATATTGAAGTAGGCAAGAGGAATGGGTTAGTTTTGAAAACCATAGGAGGAGTGACCTTACTTTTAAGCCTTAGCTCCTAAGTTTTTATTAGCATAAAATTTATTTTTATTCCTATTTTACCCTTGTCTTTAATTTCCTATTTTACCCTTATATTTTGGGTATCTTAGACATAGGATTTATTTTACTTGTATTTACCATTTTACTCTTGTATTTTGGGGTGCCTTAGTCATAAGATTTATTTTTACTTGTATTTTCCATTTTACCCTTGTATTATGGGGTGCCTTAGATTATAGGATTTTATTTTATAGCTAGGGTATTTTATTAGGGTTAGAACATAGGCCTAGACATATTTTTTGGTGACATTGGATTTGTTTTTAGACTTGGCAAGGCTTAGGCCCAAGTGGAGGGCACCTAAGATGCATGGTCTTATCATGCACCTAGATATAGCTTAACCAAACCCAAAGATTTCATCCTTGGCCACCAAGTAGCATCTAGGGTTAATTTAGGTTTCATTTGAAGTGCATTTCGCTTGCATTTTTCGGCCAAGCACTCTCAAATGCAACCCTAAATGCTTCCTCCCTTCTATAAATACCTAGGTTATGCAAATTGTAATCACTTTGGAATTTATGATATTAAGAGAGCCTTTGAGCCTTAATATTCTTTTCTTAGTCCCCTTGGTCATTTCGGCCAACTATCCTTTTCATCTTCACCATGAGTGTTCTCACCTTTAGGAGTGACCTTCATCCATCAATGAAGTGAGCCAAAACCCTAGAGCACTACCATAACATTTCATCAAACACCTAGCCTCCATAAACACCATTCGTCCACCTCCATCACCAAGGCTAGAAACCTTGAGTTCCATGATCCAAGGAGTCCGGTCTTCCCTCTTTGGTGCTCCTAACTCAATCCATGCAAGGTGGGTTGCCATCAAAATATATCTCAATAAACAAAAAATGAATAACCCATCAGTGGTATCAAAGTCAATAATAAAACTTTTCAACACAACGTGTGATCAACATAACAAACTCACAACACAATTACCGATGAATAACACCACAACTTAAAACAACATTGTAATGTATAAACACAGCTACACAATGCATCGTCACGCATTTCAACTAAGAGATCTCTTACAACACAAGTGAGTAGTCTAACTGGTTTGACCCTAACAAATCAACTTTAACATAACAATCTTTTTGGACTTGTTAGATCAACAACAAATTTGAATATCAAATCTACAATACAACATGATTTCTCAGATCTTGCGACTTAAACTAAGAATGTCCAGTATTCTTGTTAGGAATAGGACAACTTCGGTGTGAGCCTATCACAACTTTAACATGCATAACTAAGCTTTTATGGAATTAACCCACTGACTACCTTCCAAATATTGAACCATTTCTAGTACTTAGTTAGGGATTTTCACCCTCGACCTTTTACCTTACTCAATTGGTCACTTCATAAATGTAAAACTCAATCTTGCCCCTATACAATTCTACATTGGTTACTTTTAATCAGTATTGCTCAACATAACCCCCATACTGTATCAACTAAAGACTCAGAGGAGACTCAACATTTCATTTCGATAAACAACTATACTCAAGAAGGGATTTTCAACAATTGGGACTTTCGAGCACCACAACACCACATCCTCACAATTGATATTCATCTTTTTAAATTAACACCATTCCTCTAGTCCTAAGTCAATCAATATAGTTCAATTTCATGCATCAAGCATTCACAACATAACTACTTTCAACCTTACTCTTCATACAACTATACTATAGTTCAACTTTCATCAACTTACAACTTTAAGCAATTTAAATATCAATGTACATTATCTTAGATCAATGCATAAGGAATAAGAGTCATATAACAATATAAATCATGTGAGTAATTCAAACTACTAATCACATGTTCAACACTTAGTCAAATACACAACAATATTTCATTCAACAACCCACACCTTACTCTATTCTCCAATGCTCGACATCATTGAAACAAAGAGCCTCTAGCTCACCCATGTTTGTTGCCAATCCACTTGGCTTATGGATTAGTTAGAGAGTCTTTCTATCAATTAAGCTTGACACAACTAGACCTACACTTAGCCTTATTCAAGTAGAAAACTTCTGCCTGACTCATGCTCGACGCCACATAACCTAAGCTCAATGTCGTATAGGTAGAGAGATACTAACATGATCATGCTTGGTGCCACTCAACTACGATTTGACATCATCAAGTTAGAGAGCTTTCGAGGCAGCCACACTCAACGCCCTTCAACCCACGTCTAGTGTGACCAAGTCAAAGAGCTCCCCTCTATCTCACACCCAAGGCTACTAATCCAACGCTCGACATTAGTGAGCTAGAGAGCCTTTGGCCTGCATCACGTCCAACACCATGAAGTTGCGTCCAACACAATATCTATTTCTGTACTTGGTAGAATCATAGTTTTGGCTTTAGACTAGCAAATAACCAAGAAAACCAACATGCAAGTGTATTTCCAACAGATAATCCACTTATTCAACTCATATTCATTCAAATAAACAATATCCAACCACCAATAATTCATATACATCAATTTCATCTCATTTTCACCAAAACCCACTCAAAAACAAGATTCTCGCCAATCAACAACAACATCTTAGCCACAAATTAATGAAATCAGGCAGTACAAAATTTATACACTCCATCAAGCATCTAAGTTATAATAGCTTCCTTTACCACCGATTGTCTAAAAAAGAGGTAGAAGACAAAAAGAACAAAATCCTACTTGAGTTTAAGGTCCTCCTACACCACTTAGGGTACCCCTCTTTGGGATATAGTGTGAAACAATTTTCTTTTAATATTTTTTATTGCTTATATCTAAAATTAGATTAAATGTATTAAGAAAATCAATTATCTATATTAAATTTTACTAATCTAATAATATTAAAAAATAATCCTTGTTAAATCGGGTTAAAAAAGAAATTTGTTGAAAAGTCAAACATTTAATAAAGAGTATCATGTTATTTATATTTGAGGAAAAATATTTTCTTTTGTTATCATTACTAGAATTTCTTTTATTACATGCGACTTTTCCTGTGAATTTTTATGAAAAATTCGCAGGAAACGTTGTTCTTACAAATTTTTCTGCGAAATTATATCTACAGGTAATACTTTCAGGGATAATATATTTTTGCAAATTTTAAAATTCGCAGGAAAATTTTCTGCGAAAAAAATTCGTAGGAAAGTTTCCTGTAAAACAAAATTTGCAAGAAAGTTTTTTGTAAAAAAAAATTTGCAGGAAAGTTTCCTGCAAATATTTTCGCAAGAAATTCTGCAGGAATATTTTTTACGAAAAAAATTTAAAGAAATTACTATAAATTCTATCAATAATTCTTCAACTTTTCAAATGCTCACAATGAATTCATCCGAAACATTTGTTTCCATGCCTCCAACATGTGATACATAATCTTTTAAATTCTAAGATTGTAGATTATAAGCCTAGCACTCAATCATACAAATCAACTTGTAAGGTAAGTGTTGTCCCAACTTATATACTCTTTAATTGTTTTATTTTCAATCGATGTAGGACTTGAAGTTTTTCTAAAATATTAAACTTATAAATTTAAATATTTTTTTTCTTTTTCCTACGGATTAAAATTTGCAGGAAAATCCGCAGGAAAAGTTACCTGCAAAATTTTTCTACCATTTAGTAAACATTACTTGCGAATTTTATTTTTGCAAGAAAATCTGCAAGAAACAAAATAAAATTCTTACAATATTTTCTGCAAATTTTTACCATGGAAAAAAATTTCTATGATTATTAAAATTGTAGCAAAATTTATAAGAAATATCTATAAATTATTTTTCGCAAATAAATTCACAAATAAATTTCTGTGAATATTTTTTTACAGGAAAATTCGCAAAAATTTTACTAGTACAAAAAGGGTAATTTACGTCGGTTATTTTAAGCTTTTTACGTCAAAAAAAAGTCTAAGGTTAATGTGGGAGACGTAAATTTACGTCGGTTGTAAAGGTCGACGTAAATTTACGTCGGACATTGCCAAGACCCGACGTAAAAAAGTTGTAAGACCAAAAAAACACTAAAATATTTATATCATTCCAGATGCACAATTAACACACAAAGAGTACAAGCAGAATAGACCGTTCTACATCGAGAACGGACCGTTCTGCTTGGAGAACGGTCCATTCCACATGATATTAACTAATATATTAACAAAGGATGATCCACCCAAACGCGAAAAAGAGGATAATATTAACTAATATATTAATAGATCAATACATATATTTATTTTCAACAAATTAGCTAATATATTACGAAAGTATTTTCTAAACTAACCTCAAACGCAAATCCAATGCATTCGGTCATAAACTCAAGAACCACCCAAACGTCCAAACAT
This sequence comes from Cajanus cajan, assembly GCF_000230855.2. NCBI lineage: Eukaryota > Viridiplantae > Streptophyta > Magnoliopsida > Fabales > Fabaceae > Cajanus > Cajanus cajan. The sequence continues at coordinate 15,771,734 of NC_138523.1, read as the reverse complement.
ACACTCAGATGCAATACACTCAAATACTCAGAAGACTCGTTTTGCACATACACTGATCAGGATATAATAAGACTCAGATGCAATACACTCGTTTATTGCACATAAACGCACGCGAAGAAGAGGGGAGAAATTCATACATATTTTATGTCGGACCTCATAGGAGCCGAAGTAAATTTGAAAATCTACATCAAACACGAGCTATATCCAATGTAAATTTGTAAATTTATGTCGGCCTCTATGAGGTCTGACATAAAAAAACTTGATTATAATTTCAAAAATGCTACCATATTTTTTTAACGTCAGATTTTTCTTTGTCCAACGAGAATACAGTGACGTAAATTCCATATTTTGTACTAGTGATTTCTGCGAATATTTTTTTCAAGAAAATTCGCAGAAAAATGACACTTTTCTTGTAGTGTATATAAAATAATATAGTAACAAAAAATAATTATATTATTCATTAAATATAATTTCATAAAAAAATTTATAATATTATTTTTTATTTGTCTTTTTGTATTATATTACTTATTTTATTTTATATTTCTTTGTATTTCACTCAATTATTTTTTTCCCATTTTCATTGTAAAAAAAATAATTTCTCAAATAAAGAATATGTTGGTAATGTCTGAGCTGAAAGCTTCGCATCGTGGTTAGTGGGGCCTTGTGTATGCTTGAAGGTGCTCTTCCCAATCACTCATTCATCAGTGAGCACTGAAAGAAGTGATAATCATTCACGAAACACATTATGGGACTCCAAAGAAATAACACGCAAATTATCATTTTTTTTATGAGTAATTTTATCACATATTTTGTATACTTGTATTATAATTTTGTCTATTACGTGAAAGAAGCATTTTTCTGTTGAAAGTGCCATCAGCTTACATAATTGAAAAGAAAGTACTGTATTAATTTATTCTTTTGCTCTAAAATTTGATCCACTATTTCAAATAAAAAATTGTAATCATATTTGAAACAAATAATACATGGATCGATAATATAAATTTAATATTGTAATAGTAAATCACTATAATTTTCAATTTCTTTAAGAAATTACACATTCTAATTGTAAATTTATTAAATTTGACAGTAACATTTTAAAAAATTATAGTATTAATTATTTCTGTTTAGCTGTCAAAAAGAAAAATAATTCTATTTAACTATAAGCTAGTGTAAACATTTCTTTTTCTATATTAAACTCTTATATTTTCAAGCATACTCTCACAATTCTAAGATCAGTGAGTTGATTAAAGTGTATGAGTGTTATAAATTTCTTACTACCAAGTTCAATTTTTACGAGTAACAAAAAAAAAATACTCTTACATTTGTTCTTATGAAAAAATTAAATATAAATAGTGTTAAATAGTATAAATTATATATAGAACTATAAGATAATGTGTTTGAAAATAGTATATATATCTTTAGCTGTTTCAATTCATGGAAGGTGATTCATAGTTTTAAAAGCTCACATTTTAGCCTTTTTGTCCCATTGTAATTTTGATTAACAAAAGTAAAGCATCCCTTTATTGACTTGACGTGCATCAAACATTAATGCAACCATGTCTCAAAGGAAATGGACGAGTGACGTGTGGGACGTGGGTGCTGACAAGTAAAAGTATAGAATAATATACACTTTCACGTATATAAGTTCTTTTCGGTATAACATTAATAGCTGTCTAATGAAAACTCAGTGAGTGTGACTCAATTTGTAACACACTGAATTTGTGGATAAAACTTAAGTACAATTTCCATAGAACATATCATTAAGGAATGAAAAATAAAAACTAAGTCTAAATCCCATATCCGAAATTAGTTTCATAATTGATTTAAAGAATCAAAACTTATAGAATTATTTGGAATCTTTTCCGTGAATAAGATGAAAATAATTACAGTGGTTATAAAAATGTTATCTGTGTAATTGCTCCAAACGAAAAATTATTCAGCAATGATTTTGCATATCATTTTCATTACAAACTTTTGCATTACTTTTTAAATTAGCTAAAAGTCAAGTCAAAACATTTTTTTCTTCTACTTTTTTGTGTTGAAAGTGTGAGTGAAAACATAAATTCTGGTGTATAAAGTATAAATATCAAATATAAAATTACCTCTAATAAAAATAGTATAACTATGGTGACTGTAATTTCTAAAATAACAAGACAAAATACAAGGAAGAAGCGTGCCCTGTTATTATTCTCGCATGTCCGAATTCTTAATTTATCACCTTATTTTTTTCCAAAACGATTTAGGGGCGAAAGAAACAAATTTCTGGACGCAAACTATTCAAATAATGTTATTACTTCCCACACAAGGCGACAAAATCACCCAAAAAAAAACCAGAGATATTAAACATTTTTTTCGTTTTATATAAAAGTTACGTTCGTAAGTTTCCAATTATGATCCGTCATTATGTAACCCATGTAAAAGTGGGCACTCTACGTATAGGTGTGAAACAGTACAAATTAGATCCTCCCCACACACATTACTATTATCATTAAGAAGCATTCGAAGCTATATAAAGAAAATAACAAAACTAGCAGGTTAAACTTACCAAACATTATGCCATTGTTTTGCACAAGTAGTGGGCCAAACGAAATGACCCAAGTCACAGTTCCTAGTTTAGTTTCACCCCGTTCCAATGTTGAAATTATTCAGCAGTGATTCTTGAACGACTGATGCAGTGGCTGATACTTTTTAGTTATAGTAAAACTAGGAAAAAGCAATAATTGGGTGAATTGGGCACAACAACCAAAAGCAGCCTCCACCATTCAAATACCATATCCTAACTCTACAACGTAGCATGATCTTATCATCAATCCTCAAATACAACAACAGTGTACCTCGCAAATAAATCAAGACCAAACGCGCCCACACCACAACACAACACAACACAAGACACACATTTTCGCAGAAGCGTCCACCACACGGAACCTCCCAATTCCTTCACCTCTAAATTAATACTTTTCCCCGCAGAAACAAAACACTCTCCAAAGCCAACAAGAAGAAGAAGAACAAAGGACGATGTCGGTGAAGGAGTGCGAGCACCACAAGGGAAAAAAGAGGAAGATCTTCCAGCGAATATTCTGGGGCATAGTGGTGTTCCTCTTCATCGTGCTGGTGACAATCCTCATCATATGGGCCATCCTTAAGCCAACGAAGCCCACCTTCATCCTCCAAGACGTCACCGTTTACGCCTTCAACGCCACCGTTGCCAACTTCTTAACATCCAACTTCCAAGTCACGCTTTCCTCGCGCAACCCCAACGACCACATCGGAGTCTACTACGACCGCCTCGACACCTACGTCACTTACCGGAGCCAGCAGGTCACCTACCGCACCGCCATCCCCCCCTCCTACCAAGGCCACAAGGAGGTCGACGTTTGGTCGCCGTTTGTCTACGGCACCAACGTCCCCGTCGCCCCCTTCAACTTCTTGAGCCTCAGCCAGGACCAGACTAACGGTAACGTCCTCGTCACCATCAAAATTGACGGCAGGGTCCGCTGGAAGGTCGGCGCCTTCATCTCCGGCCGCTACCACCTCTACGTCCGCTGCCCCGCCTTCATCAACTTCGGCCCCGCCAACAACGGCATCTCCGTCGGCAAAGACGCCGTCAAGTATCAGTTAGTCCAACGCTGCTCCGTTAGCGTCTAGACATCACGATAAATGCTAGTAACACATTTTCTAACACATACTTTTTGTCGTCGGTTATTATCATCACTCCAAAGAATCAATCAATTAGTGACCGAATTTAGTGACAAAAATACTTTGCCGTCACTAATACCGTCACAAAAATTTATGTTTCTCTCTCATGATTTTTAATAAATTTAAACTAATAATAATTTTAAAAGTGTTTTCCAAACATGTTAAAAAATGGTTGCTAGCACTTTTCGTATATAGTCTCTACTCGGATCCATTGTATTTTTATACGTACTTTTTTTTTTTCTGTTGTGGTAATTCTACGTGTATGTAATGGTCGTTAGATGTTTGTATTTTAATTACGTTTTGCTATAGCGAAAGAGTCAATATATAGCAAAATTACAAGATGCAACGTGGAGATTAAGTGTAATTGAGCTACGATGGCAATAAAATTTCTTGTTTCATTTTGGTTACCAAATGAGAGTGTGATGCAGCATCCATCCAGTGTCATTATCTTTCGTTTTCTCAACAATATTCTTGTGTGATTCGAGGTTTTTTGGCTTGTTTCATTTACTATACCCACCTTTTGGAGGTTTCTTTATTCCATAGTTGCTTCTTTTATTGTATTGGTATATGTGAGTGTATATTCACAAGCCATATTCCATATCGCTTGCTTTATCTGCACGAATTGGACCACTTTCTATTTATTAGTGTTATTTTTAATTTTTTTTCTTGAGTTTAGGGATTGAATATTCATTCGGCTGGAGATATACCTGCACCGAGTTTCAGGTTCCTTTTGGTGTATATGTTATTCAGGATAGGAATTTGGGAAAGGTTTTGTGGTGGGATGTTCCATCTGGAAGAAAGGTGGTAGCAAGGTTGCAAAGTTGATCAATTTTTTCTGTAATGAGAACGCATTTAGGGGTAAAGGTGAATTATTGAAGTGGTTGTGGGAACTTTTGGAGGAATATTGTGGGTATTGTATTGATCCACACGGCATGGTGGTGGTGGTCCTTTTCACATTCCCTCACCTACTTTAGCTACTAATAATATCATGAAAGAAAATTTTCCTTCCATTAAGTGTATAAATGAGCTGTCCTTATCTACACCCATAATCGTTAATCAAATCAAAGCTAACATCACCCAACTCAAGGACTTTTCTACTTGACTAATGTGATTTTTTTTTTTAGTTTATTAAAATAGAGTAGCATTTAAAAAATTAAAAATAATTTAAATTGTAAATAAGATCCCACGTATTAAATCAAAATCATATTTATTATCTAATTTTAATACTATTTTAAGTATGTTGCATGTAATAAAATACCACGTTACTTATTGTTTAATTATTGTTACAATTCATACGCGCAAAATATGACTTATGCACATCTTAATGTAGTTGTAACTAACAGATATGATCTACGGGAGGTGATTTTTTTTTTGAAAAAGTAAATAAGTTGGATTTAGAAATTATAACTAAAAAAATTACATTGATCGTATGCCGCAATACAACTTATTTCAGTTTTATTCTCTTAAAATAAGTTGTTTTTAAATAAGACTTACACTATTTTAAACTTTTTCTTTGGGACCATTCAAGTAATTTAGAAAATAATAATTAAACTATGTAAGTTATTGTCAAGCACATATTCAGCATCATGTGCGAATCACTTGGCACTAACAAGGCATCCGGAAAGTAAACACTGAAAATTTTCTATGTAGGTTTAACGTGTTAAATATTGTTTGGTCGTACAAGACAATATTTAAACATAAATACATAAGGTATAATTTTATTGTTATATCTAAGTTTTTACACATTTAAGATTGTAGGACAGAAGATAATGTGTCAACATCTAATTAAGTTTAATTATCCCAGTTTAACGCCATCCAATTCTACCTTTAACTCGTTTAATCGAGTTCAAACTTGAAAACAAAGTTATAGCATTAAACGAAAGTTAAAGATTGAAGAAACCTTTTGATTATTTTTCAGAAGGATTAAAAAAAACTTTTAATTTGTCAAAAAATCACAATCATCACCTTGTCAATGTGAAAATGACTCACGACGCTCCACATAATGACACTCGCCATGCACATCCAAATCAGCTACCCCTACTAATGCGTCTAACAGGACAAGCGTAACGTAATCAATCATAATATCTCTTGGTTTTTCAACGGAAAAGTATCATCTTTATTTCAAGCGAGATCTATTGCTCAAGAAATATTTAATGAGTAAAAAAAAAATGATAATCTCAAACCTGTGACCGCGAAGAAGAGCATAACAGGCCAGAGGCCCAAATGTCTTAAGAAGCAGTCTACTTGGTTAAATGATTTCCATTAAGTTTGTTTAGCCTAGCCCAGTTGTACTGGCTAGTTTTATGACCTTTTGAATCAAGGCTTCTAGAAAGCCTTTTAATGATGTAAGGAATTATATATCCAGTAGTCTTCATGTTCTTAATATCTTAGATATTATTAACTTTAATTATTGTAGATAGGTCATTCCATCAAAGAAATCTCTCTAATATTTGCTTAAATTTCTTTTTATATCGGTTTAGTCGATGGAGGGAGTTCAATCACCAAAGTATTGAATGAGTGATTTTTTTCCTAAGTGTGTAATTGTAGTCGTACAATCTTTATGCTAATGTTACTCCTTATCTTTTTTGTCATAGCCTTCACATGATCCATTATCTAAGGAATAGTTTTATCATGTTATATATGTATTTATCTTTATGAGTTTTTAGGTTATCAACAAAGAAGGAAACAATCCCATGTTGATTGTTATTCATGAAAAAGGAGCCAAATATATACAGGCAGCAAGAATGAGAAAAAGGAAGGGAGGTTACATAGAGAGAAAAACAATACAATCAAAAGATGAGGTGGCAGAGCAAAATAACAGAAAAGATTCTAACTAAATAACACGTGCTACATGGCTGCCAGCAAGCCATTATTCCATAACTTTTACCCATTATCATCATTTGTCTCTATCTTCTCTAGCCTATTTGAATTGTAACAGGCCCCCTAAAGCTGGGAATGGATGTCATACATTCCTAGCTTGCCGTAAGAAACTTTAAAAACATGAGGATGAAGAGCTTTCGTGAATATGTCTGCAAGTTGCATTGAAGAAGAAACCGGGAGAAGCTTGAGAACTCCAAGATTAACCTTTTCTCCAACAACATGGCAATCTATCTCAATATGCTTCGTTCCCTCGTGAAAAACCTGATTACAAGCTATTTGAATGGCAGAATCATTATCATAGAACAATAACGCAGGCTTTTTGTAAGAAACTTTGAAATCATCAAGCAAATAAGAAAGCCATTGAATCTCGCATGTAGTTGATGCAAGAGCCCGGTACTCAGCCTCAGATGAACTACATGAGACCGTTGCTTGTTTCTTTGACTTCCAAGAAATCAAAGAATCACCCAAATAGACAGAAAAACCAGTAACAGATCGTCTTGTCTCAGGGCAACCTGCCCAATCTGAATCACTAAAGCCTTTTAGTTGTAAAGCACTTGAGGAAGAAAAGAAAATTCCAACACCAAGAGATTGCTTTTAAATATCTTAAAACACGAAAAACAGCCCTGTAATGAAGATCAGTGGGGGAGGAAACAAATTGACTTAGATTTTGAACAACATAGGTGATGTCTGGACGAGTGGAGGTAAGATAAACCAGTCTTCCAATCAACCTTCTATAAGGAGAAAGATCTACAAGTGGAGTGCCTGTGTCTAAAGTCAATTTGGTCATATAGTCAGTTGGAGTGGAGGTAGGAGCACAAGCTAACATTCCAACATCTGCTAACACATCAAGAACATATTTTTGTTGAGAAAGATGAATAACATCAAGCGAACGAGCCACTTGGAGACCAAGAAAATATTTGAGATTACCCAGATTTTTGACTTTGAAGGCTTGATCTAAAAGGAGGGTGATATGGGAAATTTCTGACAAGTCATTTCCAGAGAGAATGACGTCGTCCACGTAAATGAGAAGAGTTGTGATGGAAGTACCCGTGAATTTCAAAAATAAAGAATGATCTGCTTGAGAGTGATGATAACCATGAAGAAGAAGGAAGCTAGACAATCGGGCATACCACTGGCGGCTTGCCTGCTTAAGACCGTATAGAGAGCGTTTTAGAAGGAAAACTTGATCATGTTGGGCTGAAAGACCTTGTGGTACATGCATGTAGACTTCTTCATTGAGTTCCCCATGCAAAAACACATTATTGACGTCAAGTTGCTTAAGATGCCAGTTGAAAATAGATGCCAAAGCAAGCAACATTCTTACAGTAGTTATCTTAGCAACAGGGGAAAACGTGTCTAGAAAATCAAGACCCTCAAGTTGATTGTATCCCTTGGCAACTAAACGGGCCTTATACCTCTTAATAGTTCCATCAGCATTATATTTAACCTTGTAAACCCATCTACATCCAATAGCAACCTTGCCAGGGGGTAACTTAGTTAAGGTCCAGGTGTTATTCATCTCAAGAGTAGCAAGTTCTTCCCTCATAGCCTTAACCCAACAGTCAGATTTGGAAGCCTCAATATATGAGTGTGGTTCAGTGATCATATTGATGGAACAAATAAATGTCGAAAGGAATGTGAAAGACAATTATAAGAGAGAAAAGAGTGGAGAGGATACCTGACATTGAAAGAAGTTGGCATAGGTGTAGCAATATTGCAATGGAAATCTCTTAAATAGTTTGGTGGCAAACGGGTCCGAGATGAGCGTCTTAAATGGATTGACTGAGGAGAATTAGTGATAGGTGGAGACTCACGAGAGGAGATAGGGATATCTAAAAATGAATCTAAATGGGAATTGGTATCACATGGCTCAGGGGTGTTTGACCGAGACACAATAGGTTGAGTGTTGTTGGGACAAGGCTGAGTACAGTTAAAAGAGAATTATGGTGATTTTGCAGGGCTGACGGAAAGAGATTTTTCATGAACATTGGCTTGTTCTGCTGTAGGAGTAAAGTATATAGGCTAGTTATGAAAAGAAGTCTTGGCTATAGGGTGACTAGTGGACAAAGAAATTTCATTCTCTTTATTTTGAGCTTTTCGAATGAAAGGAAAACGGTTTTCATAAAATAACACATTCCTGCTAACATCAATGGAGTTATTTTTCAGATTGTATAATAGGGAACCTTTTGTGTGATCTTTGAGACCAATGAATACACATGGGTCAGCTCGGGCATCTAACTTTTTACGGTTGGCAGATAAAGTATTTTCAAAACAAAGACAACCGAAAACTTTGAATGAAGAAATATCACAATCTTTATTATATAACTTTGTGTAAGGTGATATTTAATGCAAAATTGGAGTAGGAATGCAATTTATAAGTGTGACTGCATGTTGAATGGCAAAATACCAAAATGAAGGTGGTAGCGCACTATGAAACAATAGAGCACGAGTAACGTTCAGAATATGTTGATGTTTTCTCTCCACAATCCCGTTTTTCTCTGGAGTTTCAACACAGCTAGTTTGGTAAATAATTCCTTTCTCTTGAAAGAAATTATTCATCAAAAATTCGGCACCATTATCACTTCGTATTAACCTTAGTATCAAATTGCCTTTCAACATGAGCAATGAAATTGATTATGTTTTTCCTTGTTTCAGCTTTACTACTCATTAGACTAACCCAAGTATATCGTGTAAAATCATCCACGATGGTAAAAAAGAAACGATGTTCGAACATGGAAGTCACAGAAGAGGGTCCCCATATATCAATATGAATCAATTCAAAAGGCTTTGATGTTTTAGAAATGCTTAAGGGAAAAGTGAGTCTTTTCTGTTTTGAAAAATGACAACTACTACATGTGAATTCTTTATTGAAAGTGATGAAAGGATACTGTTTTATCATGGACTCAAGATGTTTACATGAAGGATGTCCTAAACGAAAATGCCATAGATATATAGGTATAATGCTAAAATCAGGATGAGTAACAACAGAACAAGAAGGTGGATTGGTGACAGGTCTGGCATTCAAAATATATAATCCATTGCTCATCTCAACTATACCAATCTTCTTCAATGTGTTCAAGTCCTGTATAAAGCAAGAATTAGGGAGAAAAGTTAATTTGCAGTGAAGAGACGAAACTAATTTGGAAATGGAGATTAAGTTGAAGGTAAAATTTGACAAAACATTAGATAAAACAAATTGATCACTAAATTTAATGACACCCGAATGTGTGGCATAAACATGGTCACCATTTGGAAGTTTAACAGCAATGGGTTTAATGAGAGAATATGTGAAAAAATGGGAAAGAGAAGAGGATATATGATCTGTAGCACTTGAGTCTAATACCCAAAATGCCTTTGTGTGATGAGTGTTGATGTTAAGAAGAACGAGATTACCATTGGAAGGCTGAACAGATGTGGACATAGAGGAGCTTATTTGATTGATTTATGGTGAACTCGAGCCACCAAATTGAGACTATTGCATTAAGGCTATCAGGGAATGATATTGCTGGGCTGTGAGACAAAACTCCTGTTCCTCACCTTTCTGAGTCTGATCAGAGTCTTTCTTTCCTTCTTCAGTCAATGTGCTATTGACATTGGGGTGTCCATTCTTGGCTTGCGTTTTAACACCAGATAGAAAACCATGTTTTCTGTAGCATGAATCAATAGTATGACCACTCTTTCCACATTGAGAGCAAGTTTTGTTTCCTTTGCCATAGTTGGATTTATTTCCCTTGGATTCAGGGAAACCGTGCTTCTTAAAACACGAACTCTCATTGTGTCCAACCTTTCCACAGAAAGTGCATGTAGGTCTACCTTCAATAGAGATGTTTCCAGCAAAATTCCTTCCCTGCAATTGTCATTCCTGTTGAACCACATAAGAGAAAATTTTAGTGATTTGAGGAAGTGGATCCATGAGAATCATTTAGGCCACGGAGGAATTGCATAGCCTGATCTTCTATCCTTCGTTGACTGATATTAGGAACCATGTCGCAGCAACATTTAGTTGGGCATTTGCAAACCAACTCAGGTCTGTAATTTTCCAATTCATCCTAGATTATGTGAAGCTTAGTGAAATAGTTAGTTACAGAGAGGTCTCCTTGCTTGATGGAAGAAGCTTCGTGTTGTAGTTCTGAAACTCGAAGGAGGTTGCCTTGCGCATATCGTGACTTCAAGTCGTGCCAAATGTCTTCTGCCTTGTTCATCCATACGATGCTCTGTCTTATTGGGAGAGAAACAGAGTTTACAATCCATGAAGCTACCATGTTATTACATCGCTTCCATGCACCATGAAACCTATCATCAAGAGGTGGTTCTGAAGCACTTCCATCTATGAATTCTAATTTGTTTTTGGCACTGAGTGATGTTTCCATGGACTTGCTCCATGTATGATAATTACTGAGCTCGAGGAGAGGTGATACGAGAGGTGAAGCGGGATTTTTACTGGGATGTAAATAAAGATAGCTATGAACATTAGCTAGAGAGTTCGCTCCTTCACTAAAGATTGAAGAAGAAGCCATGAAGAAAAAAAGGAACGAAGAAACAGAGTATGAGTAGCGCAGCAGAGCTCTTCAATGAAAGAGCTCTGATACCATCATAAACTTCAACAAAGATAAAATATCAAGAGGCAAGAAGGAAACAATCCCATGTTGATTGTTATTCATGAAAAAGGAGCCAAATATATACAGGCAACAAGAATGAGAAAAAGGAAGGGAGGTTACAGAGAGAGAAAAATAGTACAATCAAAAGATGAGGTGGCAGAGAAAAATAACAGAAAAGATTCTAACTAAATAACACGTGCTACATGGCTGCCAGCAAGCCATTATTCCAGAACTTTTACCCATTATCATCATTTGTCTCTATCTTCTCTAGCCTATTTGAATTGTACCAATTGTATGTGGTCATTGTTATTTTATAAGTAAAATTATAATAAATAAAAAGAAAAATAAAATACAGATATCTTATGGTTATTTATAACCTATCTTGATGATTGACTAACTAAACCTACTAGATCGGTCAACCACAACTCGATCAAAGATCTAGGATAGTACATAGTCTATTTTCTTTAGTCTTGAGTTTAAAAGGCGAAAAAAGTGGACTTATATTATTTTCTTAACTTATGTTGATCGATGAATTAAGAGAGTACAATATCTAAGAAGTTATTCCTTCTATTTCAAAGGCAGTTTCTCTCCACCATCTTACCAAAACACCATCCACATTTATTTTTAACCTATCCATAATCAACTCTATCTTTGATAACTTCTCAGTCTTGCAATGTTATAATGAGATGTCATTTTCTAAAAGATCAATATGGTATAAGTGTGTGAATTTCATAGGCATAAGAATAGGTCAATTGGTCAACCAAAATGTCCCATAGGAGGTCAGTTAACAACCAAGGAGGGCATCACAAAAAGATGGGCATTGATGACTACTTATTATAAGAGAAGAGTCCCTTCATGTTATTTTTAGTGTTGTGCTTTCAATCGCTAGATGATACCCAACATCTATAGAGGTAGTCAATGCAACATTGAACTCGTCAGTCAAAAGAGGACATCCTAGAAATGCCACCTAAAAAGGAACTTGATGGAATAACACTAAGGCCGAGAAGACCAAGAGGTGATATATTAAAGGAGGCAAGAGGAATGGGTTAGTGAGGCCACTTTTGGACCTTAGCTCCTAAGTTCTTATTAGCATAGCATTTATTCTATTCCTATTTTGCCCTTATCTTTGATTCCAAATTTACCCTTGTACTTTGGGGTATTTTAGTCATAGAATTTATTTTCCCTTGTATTTCCCTTTTTACCCTTGTATTATGGGGTGCTCTAAAAGATTAGGGTTTTTAATTTTGGGCTAGGGTGTTAATTAGAGGGTGACGCATTTTTGGTGCTTATTGGGTCTATTTTTGGTGTTAGAAAGGCTTAGGCCCAAGTGGAGGGCAAAGGTTGCATGGTCTTATCATGCACCTAGATATAGCCAATCTAAACCCAAAGATTCCATCCTTGGCCACCAAGTTGCATTTAGGGTTCATTTGCATTTTATTTGGAATGCATTTGCCTACTCCAAATGCAACCCTAGATGCCTCCCCTCCTATAAATACCCAACACCCCACACCTTGTAAATACTTTGGATTATATGAATTTGAGAGAGCATTTTATGCCTCAAAATCCCATCCTTAGTCACTAGGTTAATTCGGCTAGCCTACTTCATTCTCCACCCTTGGAGAGTGAAACCCTAGAGTGGCCTCCACCTACACTTGGAGTGAGCCAACCTTGAGCAACCATACATTTTTCCCCACCTTCACCTATTCACGCCAAAATCCATCTTCCACCTTAAACGTCCCTTTTCTAAATCCTTTGGTGAGCCTAGATCTTTGGGCAAGGAGTCTCTCTTCAAGGAGCCGAAATCATCCATGGAATGGAGGATTCCATCAGAACTCAACCTTGCTAAAAATGACGATGTATGGAGCTCAGCTTGGAAAGGTAGTCCAAAGAGGTTGGTTCAGAGATATCAACTTATAGAGGTTGTTTGAAGAGGTTAGTTGCATAGAGAGGTCGATCAACATATATAAGGAGGTCGACCTAGAGAAGTCGGCTTAAAACCTTGGAGATTGCACGTCATGTCCAACATAAATTGGGCTTGAAAGGCAAAGAGATTGGAACATAGTTATTTTTATATAAGGTCAGGTTGGTCAACGACCTAAAAGGGTACAAAGCTTGTCCAACCTTAAGCTTGAAAGGCTTAATGATTGATTAAAATTATCTTTAACCTATGTTAATGATGATCCAAAAGAGTTTATAGTCCCTCCAACCTTTAGCTTGAAAGATAGAGAGGTTGGCTTAAAATTATTTATTAAGCCAAAGTTGTTTGTCGACTTAGGAGGGTACACAACCCCTTTAGCCTTAAGCCTCAAAGGTGAAGAGGTTGGGCTACAATTGTTTCTTGTTCATAGGTCATTTGATGACCTAAGATGGTACATAGTCCCTTCAACCTTTAGTCTGAAAGGTGAAGAAGTTGAAATGTAATTATTTTTATATAAGCCCAAGTTGGTCAATGACCTAGGTAGTTATAATCTCCATTTCCTTTTTTTAGTCCATTTCTTCTATTTCCCAAGTTTTTGGAAAAATAAAGATAATACGTACTTGGTGTAAGGTAACATTTAGTTTCTCTAAAGTTTAGTAGTGAAAGAAGTGAACAAAAAAGAAAATGGAGAGGATCTTTTATCTTTCTCGACCAATTACTAAAAGTATCTACCCACCTTTTTCAACTTAAAAATTATATTTTTTCAACTTAAAAATTATATATTTTTAGGTTAATTATGTTTTTTTTAATTATATATATATATTTTACTTTTAAATATTGAAAATAAAAAATCCTTATATTTATTTTGTAATATTTTTAGTTTCTATCATCAATTATCATTGATAAATGATCATGTGATAATTATGTGAGTTGTCATTAACTAGCTTAACCTGATAGATATAAGTAATTTTTTTTCGAGTAAATTAGGATTTAGGCTCCATATTTTTATCAAAAATACCTTTAGTATTTCACTACTAGAAAAATTCAAATTTGTGACGAATTTTGTGACGGAAAAAATAGCATCGCTAATAGTGACGGATTTTGTGAGGAAATTTTAAGTTTTGTGACGAACTAGAATTTATTGACTTTTGTGACGGATTTTGTGACGGAATATATTCCGTCTCTAAAAATCCGTCACAAATTACGTCACTGAATCAAAAAAAAAAAACTTGTGACGGATTTTGTGATGGAAACATTTTCGTCTCTAAAAATCCGTCACAAATTTCATCGCTAAATAAAAAAAAATGTTTGTGACGGATTTTGTGACGGAATGAACTTCGTCTCTAAAAAATCCGTCACAAAGTTCGTCACTAAAATGAAAAAATTTAGTGACGAATTTTTCCCTCTCAAAATTCCGTCACAAATAGGTTAAAATATTTTGTGAAAAATTTGTGACAAATTGTTTCCTCTCAAAATATTAAATTTTATTTATGAAACTTTTATATTTAAGAATTATGCATAATTAAAGAAAATATGTTAAATTTTTTTTAAAAAAATAATAAAATTAAAAATATTTTATTTCATTAAAGGACTGAAAAAATTATGAAATTCATTTAATTAAATAAAAAATTGTCAATTTTGAACATAAGAAACTAAGACATTCATTAAAAATATTTAAAAAAAAAACTTGTGAAATTAAAAAAAAAAAGAATATTAATTTAATTTTGGCTTAATTACATTTTTGATCCCTCAAGTATTGTAATTGTGCAATTTTGATCCCTAAGATTTTAATTGGATAATTTTAGTCCCTAAAGGATTGTAATTGTGCAATTTTAGTCGTTTAATTTTTAATTGAACAATTATAGTCCCTCAAAAATCATAATTGTGCAATTTGAATCTCTCCCATTAAAAATTTAATAATTTTAAAATTTTAATATATATATATATATATATAATAATAATAATAATAATTTAAAATTATACAATTATTTGCTTATTTAAGTTAACATATACTATAATTTTTATTAATGTAACAAATGATATATATTTATTATTACTAAATAAATAAAATTTATATATTATTAATAATTTAATATTGCTAATAAATTAATATCAATAATATTTTTAGTATATTTATAGATAAATTGATAATTTGATAAATATAAGTTAGTATATATTAATATACTTTTACAAAAATATAAATATAGTAGATATATAAGATATGTATATTTATATTTTTGTAAAAGTATATTAATATATAATAAGTTATATTTATCAAATTATTAGTTTATGTATAAATATACAACAGAACAATCAAAAAGCAAAATATAAACTTATGTAACACCCAAATTTTTATTATTATTATTTTAATGGCATTTTCGTAATTTTAATAAAGTTATAGGGGTATTTTGGGTTCCGGAACGGGCCGTTCTAGAAGTGAAACGGGCCGTTCCAAATGTTGAAAATGTGAGGTTTTTGTAGTCCCAGAACGGGCCTGGAACGGGCCGTTCTGGTATGGAGAACGGGCCGTTCCGGAGGGAGAACGAGCCGTTCTGCTGAGATTGAGAACTTGCCGTTCTGGTTTTAGAACAGGCCGTTCTGCTTTTTGGGAACGGGCCGTTTCGATTTTGGAACGGGCCGTTCCGGTTGAGAAATTTGCACAAATTCGAAGGATCCAGAACAGGCCGTTCCGAATTCAATACGGGCCGTTCCGGGTACACCAGTTTGCCTATAAATAGGGCCAAGGGGGGGTGAAAATTTTATACCGAGCAAGAAGTGATAATCTTAGAGAGAGAAAGAGGAGAGAGAGAGAGAGAGAGAGAGAGAGAGAGAGAGAGAGAGAGAGAGAAAGAAAGAGAGAAAGAGAGGGAAGAAAGAGAGAATCCAGAGGAGGCCCTGCCCAAGTTTCAACTCCGCTTATCCAGGTAAGGGGGGGAGTGAGAACCTCGCTCAAGGGTGTGGGGATAATTGTTGGATAGTTGTTTGTCGGATTGGCCCCCAATCCTTTGTCGTTATTCTGTTTAATTTCTATTTACTCTACTTTGCTTTTTGTTGAAGGTGCCGTTGTTCTGTCTAAATTTCTATTTACTCTACTTTGCTTTTTGTTGAAGGTGTCGTTGTTCTGTCCGATTTTCTATTTATTCTACTTTGTTTTTGTTGAAAGTGCCGTTGTTCTGTCTGATTTTCTATTTACTCTACCTTTTTCTTTGTTGAAGTAATAAATGAATATGAAATTAATGTTAATAATACATGAGTTTTAATATGAATAAGAATGCTCTCTGAATCTCTGTGAATACCTATGCGGACCTTATGAGGAGTATTTATGACACGACCTTGTGAAATATGGACAAATGACATGAGACATATGAATGGACTATTGAGACATGTGATTATGAGACTATGACAAATGAGGACATGATGTAATAAATGAAATTATGTAACAAGTTAAATATTGAGTCAATGAGATTATGATGGTATGACATGCATCATACGCATATATTATTCCAGGTGTGCCGCTGAGGCCGCATACCAGTGATGTAACATGCTAACAAGGTGTACCTTAGGGTCACCAGTGATGTAACTTGTAACCAGGTGTACCTTAGGGTCACCAGTGATGTAACCAGGTGTACCTTAGGGTCACCAGTGATGTAACTAGGTGTACCTTTGGGTCACCAGTGATGATATGTGAAACTTCCGTATGGCGCCACATGCATGCATTTATGATATGAGTCCATGACATCATTGCATGATAAATGAATGTATTTGTGATATTGATGATGTATGTGTATTATTTATAAGTGACTTATATTTGTTGTGTGTGTGGGTGCTATCTAGCCTTTATTTCTGCACCTGAAACTGAGTGAGATGTTTCTCACTCCCTTGTTGTTTTTGTATATGTTTTAAATTGTGTTGCAGATGATCAGCATCATGGGGATGTTGGTGATGAGGCTTAAAGGCTTCAATTGGGCATGCTCTGATAGGATGTGACATCGGGGCATAGTTATTTTTAGTTTAATATGTTATTGTTTTAATAACTTTAGTTTCTCTTCTTTTGTAATTTCTAACGAAGAGATAACGTAGATAAAGTGTATAATTCAAGGAAAATGTATGTTAAGAATTGTAATTTGAACGTTCTTGATAAAAGACCAGAATGAATATCCTTGTTATATTTTATTACATGATTTGGAAAATATAAATTGATTCCTAACTAGGAGGCACTGCCACCTTTACTGGAGTTAATTTATATTTCCTTTATTATTATTTGCATATATATGATTTCTTGTTTTACTCTAAATTGTATTGAAAATCTTAACTTCTTTTCTTTTATAATTTTTACACTGGAGTTATGATTTATGAGTTACGAATGTGAATCTTCTACCTTGTGATATTTGAAATATTTGTCAACTATGAAAGATTTTATTTACCCAAAAAGAAGAAAAGAAATATTTTATTGTTACATTTGTTGTATATTAATAATGGGGTAGAGGGTGTCACATTTAGTGGTATCAGAGCAGGTCGATCTAATCGACCGTGAGTTATGAGTTTACTATGCTTACTTGATTTACTATGTTTATTTGGTACATGAATGATGGACTAAACTGATTGTTAAACTTGTTGGTATGCTAGTATGATGATTGATTATGTTTATTGATTGTATTATTTTCTTAGACTATGGCTGGTAGAAATGATCGTGCGATTGCCGATGCTCTTCAAGCATTAGCACAAGCTATGAATAATAACAATAGGACTGAAGTTACTCCTAACTGGTTGGAGCAATTTCAACGAAATCACCCACCTACCTTTAAAGGAGGATATGACCCTGATGCTGCTATGAATTGGCTAACAGAAATAGAGAAAATTTTCAATGTTATGGATTGTCCCATCGCTCAGAAGGTGAAGTTGGCCACATTCATGTTGACTGCTGATGCTCACTTTTGGTGGGAAGGAGCACTTCGGAGGATGATTGATGGAGGGGTGCACTTGAATTGGGACAACTTCAAGAAGGTCTTTCTTGAGAAGTATTTCCCGGATGATGTGAGAAGTCGGAAAGAAATGGAATTCCTTGAGCTGAATCAAGGGAACGACACAGTGGCTGTGTATGCTGCCAAATTTGATGCTTTGGTTCGTTATTGCACACACTACCATGGTGAGGGTGGTGAAAGAGCTAAATGCATAAAATTTGTAAATGGTCTGCGTCCTGAAGTGAAAACTGCAATTAACTATCAGGAGATATATCACTTTCCCACTCTGGTCAATAAGTGCAGCATTTATGATCATGACAACCGTGCTCGTGCTGCTTTTTATAAAGGAGTCGGAGGTCCTATCCGTGCTGTGAGTTCTAGTACTTCGGGTAGGAGCAAGCCTTACTCCGCTTCTAATAGATTTCAAGGGAGTAAAGCTGCTGCTAATAAAAGCAAGTTGCTTACTAGAGGATCCACTGTTAGTGCTACTGGAAGTGTTGGAGGGTCTGTGTCCACTCCTTCAGTAAGATGCTGGAAGTGTGGACTTGTTGGTCATAATCAGTCTGAGTGTCGTGACAGGGAAGTTACCTGCTTCAACTGCAATGGTAAAGGTCACATCAGTACCCAATGTCCTGAATCACAAAGAACACGTGTTATTGGATCGGGTTCGCAAATTGAGCGTCCAAAGACTGTAGGGAGAGTATTTGCTCTTAGTGGTGCTGAAGCTTCTCGGTCAGAAAATTTGATACAAGGTACTTGTTTCATAGCTGAGACTCCTTTTGTTGTACTATTTGATTCTGGTGCAACTCATTCCTTTATTTCTGTCTCTTGTGTCCAAAAATTGAATTTGCCTGTGTCTTTGTTAGATTTTGATTTAGTTGTGGAAACCCCTACTAATGGTCCTGTGACTACATCCCTAGTGTGTTTGAAATGTCCTTTGACAGTTTCTGATAAGCAGTTTCTAGTTGACTTAATTTGTTTGCCTCTTAGTCAATTAGATGTAATTCTTGGTATGGATTGGTTATCTTCTCACCATGTTCTTTTAAACTGTTTTGAGAAATCTATTTCCTTTGGTGAATGTAAGAGTATGGAATTTCTTAGTGCTGCTGACATTAAAACTTGTTTAAAAGACAATGAAAGAGTGTACATGATCTTAGCCTCTTTAACACTTGAGGCTGATAGTAAGCTAGATGAGATTCCCTTAGTGAGAGAATTTCCAAAAGTATTTCCTAAGGATGTGTCTAGTTTACCACCTGAGAGAGAGATTGAGTTTAGCATAGACTTAGTACCAGGTACCCCACCTATATCTATAGCACCCTATAGGATATCCCCTAAAGAGTTAGTTGAGCTTAAGAGACAAATAGAGGAATTACAAGGAAAACAATTCATTAGGCCTAGTGTTTCGCCTTGGGGAGCGCCTGTTTTATTGGTTAAGAAGAAAGATGGGAGCATGAGGTTGTGCGTAGACTATAGGCAACTGAATAAAGTGACCATTAAGAATAAGTATCCTTTGCCTAGGATAGATGACCTTATGGATCAACTAGTTGGAGCTTGTGTGTTCAGTAAGATAGATTTAAGGTCAGGATACCATCAGATTAGAGTGAGAACTGAGGATGTTCCTAAGACTGCCTTTAGAACCCGCTATGGGCACTATGAGTATTTAGTTATGCCGTTTGGTGTAACTAATGCACCTGGTGTTTTTATGGACTACATGAATAGGATCTTTCACCCTTACTTGGATAGATTTGTAGTGGTCTTCATAGATGATATCCTAGTGTATTCCAAGACTAGGGAAGAGCATGTTGAGCACCTTAGGATCGTTCTTCAAACCCTTAAGGAGAAACAGTTGTATGCTAAATTGTCAAAATGTGAATTTTGGTTGGATAGTGTGAACTTTCTAGGACATGTGATATCCAAGGGTGGAATAGCTGTAGATCCTGCTAAGGTAGAAGCTGTGTTAGAGTGGAGAACACCTAAATCAGTATTTGAGATTAGGAGTTTCCTAGGACTAGCTGGTTATTACAGAAGGTTCATAGAGAATTTCTCTAGGCTAGCTCTTCCTTTGACTAAACTGACGAAGAAAGACCAACCTTTTGTGTGGGATTCTAAGTGTGAGGAAAGTTTTCAAGAACTTAAGAGGAGATTAACTAGTGCTCCTGTGTTAGTATTACCTGATCCTAGTAAGACTTTTGAGGTATTTTGTGATGCTTCTAAATTGGGTTTAGGAGGAGTGCTTATGCAAGAGGGTAAGGTAGTAGCCTATGCTTCAAGACAACTTAAAATTCATGAGCAAAACTATCCTACCCATGACCTTGAGTTAGCTGCAATAGTTTTTGTGCTCAAGTTGTGGAGACATTACTTGTTTGGGTCTAGATTTGAGGTTTTTAGTGACCATAAAAGCCTTAAGTACTTGTTTGACCAAAAGGAATTGAATATGAGGCAGAGGAGATGGTTAGAGTTTCTTAAGGACTATGACTTTCAATTGAATTATCACCCTGGCAAGGCTAATGTTGTAGCTGATGCTTTGAGTAGAAAATCTTTGAGAATGTCTTCCTTGATGATTAGGGAAATGCAAATGATTGAGGAGTTTAGGGATATGAGCTTAGGGTGTGAGTTGACCTCTAAGAGTATTAAGTTGGGAGCTTTAAGAGTGACTAATAGCTTGATAGATGAGATTAGAGAAGGTCAGAAGATGGATCCTTTCTTATTGAGTCGGGTAGAGAAGTTGAATCAAGGTGTGAAAAGTGAGTTTAGAATTGGAGTGGATGGAGTTTTGAGACTTAAGGATAGGTTGTGCATTCCTAGTGTGCCAGAACTTAAGAGAGCAATCCTGGAAGAAGGTCATAAGAGTATCCTTAGTATCCATCCAGGAGCCACTAAGATGTACCAAGACCTTAAGAAGATGTTTTGGTGGCCTAAGATGAAGAGGGAAGTGGAGGAATTTGTGTATGCTTGCTTAGTATGTCAAAAAGCTAAGGTAGAACACCAAAAACCTTCAGGTTTGATGCAACCTTTAGATGTGCCTGTGTGGAAGTGGGATAGCATCTCTATGGATTTTGTAGTTGGGTTACCTAAGACTGTGAAGAACTTGGATGCTATATGGGTCATTGTGGATAGATTGACTAAGTCTGCCCATTTTGTTCCCATTAATATTAGGTACTCTTTGGAGAGGTTAACCAAGTTGTACATCAGTGAGATCGTGAGGTTGCATGGAGTTCCTACTAGTATTGTGTCTGATAGAGATCCTAGGTTCACCTCTAGATTTTGGGAGAGTTTGCATAAGACTTTAGGCACTAAGCTTAGATTGAGTTCAGCTTACCATCCCCAAACAGATGGCCAAACTGAGAGAACCATACAATCTTTGGAAGACTTGTTGAGGGCTTGCATCTTAGAACGTGGGGGTAGTTGGGATAGTTTCCTACCTTTGATAGAATTTACCTACAATAATAGCTACCATTCTAGTATTGGGATGGCACCATATGAGGCTCTGTATGGTAGGAGATGTAGAACACCTTTATGTTGGACAGAACCTGGAGAGAATGTCATGTTAGGACCTGAGATAATTCAACAAACTACTGAACAGGTTAAGATGATCCAAGAGAAGATGAGAGCAACCCAGAGTAGGCAAAAGAGTTATAATGACAAGAGGAGAAAAGACCTTAAGTTTAAAGAAGGTGATCATGTATTCCTTAAAGTCACTCCTTGGACAGGAGTAGGCAGAGCACTGAAATCCCGTAAGCTTACTCCACGTTTCATTGGTCCTTATCAAATTCTTAAAAGAATCGGTGAAGTGGCCTATCAAATTGCATTGCCTCCATCTCTTTCAAATCTCCATAGTGTCTTTCATGTTTCCCAACTCAGAAAGTATGTCCATGATCCTTCCCATATCATTGAGTCTGACAACATTCAGTTGAAGGATAATCTTACTTATGAAACGGTTCCTTTAAGGATTGATGACACGAGAGTGAAACAACTAAGAGGAAAGGAAATCCCTTTGGTTAAGGTCGTTTGGGGAGGAAATATTGAAGAAAGTGCTACATGGGAATTAGAAAGCAAGATGCGAGAAGCTCATCCATTTCTGTTTTCAGGTAAATTTCGGGGACGAAATTTCTAAAAGGAGGGGAGAATTGTAACACCCAAATTTTTATTATTATTATTTTAATGGCATTTTCGTAATTTTAATAAAGTTATAGGGGTATTTTGGGTTCCGGAACGGGCCGTTCCAAAAGTGAAACGGGCCGTTCCAAATGTTGAAAATGTGAGGTTTTTGTAGTCCCAGAACGGGCCTGGAACGGGCCGTTCTGGTATGGAGAACGGGCCGTTCCGGAGGGAGAACGAGCCGTTCTGCTGAGATTGAGAACTTGCCGTTCTGGTTTTAGAACGGGCCGTTCTGCTTTTTGGGAACGGGCCGTTCCGATTTTGGAACGGGCCGTTCCAGTTGAGAAATTTGCACAAATTCGAAGGATCCGGAACGGGCCGTTCCGAATTCAATACGAGCCGTTCCGGGTACACCAGTTTGCTTATAAATAGGGCCAAGGGGGGGTGAAAATTTTATACCGAGCAAGAAGTGATAATCTTAGAGAGAGAAAGAGGAGAGAGAGAGAGAGAGAGAGAGAGAGAGAGAGAGAGAGAGAGAAAGAAAGAGAGAAAGAGAGGGAAGAAAGAGAGAATCCAGAGGAGGCCCTGCCCAAGTTTCAACTCCGCTTATCCAGGTAAGGGGGGGAGTGAGAACCTCGCTCAAGGGTGTGGGGATAATTGTTGGATAGTTGTTTGTCGGATTGGCCCCCAATCCTTTGTCGTTATTCTGTTTAATTTCTATTTACTCTACTTTGCTTTTTGTTGAAGGTGCCGTTGTTCTGTCTAAATTTCTATTTACTCTACTTTGCTTTTTGTTGAAGGTGTCGTTGTTCTGTCCGATTTTCTATTTATTCTACTTTGTTTTTGTTGAAAGTGCCGTTGTTCTGTCTGATTTTCTATTTACTCTACCTTTTTCTTTGTTGAAGTAATAAATGAATATGAAATTAATGTTAATAATACACGAGTTTTAATATGAATAAGAATGCTCTCTGAATCTCTGTGAATACCTATGCGGACCTTATGAGGAGTATTTATGACACGACCTTGTGAAATATGGACAAATGACATGAGACATATGAATGGACTATTGAGACATGTGATTATGAGACTATGACAAAAGAGGACATGATGTAATAAATGAAATTATGTAACAAGTTAAATATTGAGTCAATGAGATTATGATGGTATGACATGCATCATACGCATATATTATTCCAGGTGTGCCGCTGAGGCCGCATACCAGTGATGTAACATGCTAACAAGGTGTACCTTAGGGTCACCAGTGATGTAACTTGTAACCAGGTGTACCTTAGGGTCACCAGTGATGTAACCAGGTGTACCTTAGGGTCACCAGTGATGTAACTAGGTGTACCTTTGGGTCACCAATGATGATATGTGAAACTTCCGTATGGCGCCACATGCATGCATTTATGATATGAGTCCATGACATCATTGCATGATAAATGAATGTATTTGTGATATTGATGATGTATGTGTATTATTTATAAGTGACTTATATTTGTTGTGTGTGTGGGTGCTATCTAGCCTTTATTTCTGCACCTGAAACTGAGTGAGATGTTTCTCACTCCCTTGTTGTTTTTGTATATGTTTTAAATTGTGTTGCAGATGATCAGCATCATGGGGATGTTGGTGATGAGGCTTAAAGGCTTCAATTGGGCATGCTCTGATAGGATGTGACATCGGGGCATAGTTATTTTTAGTTTAATATGTTATTGTTTTAATAACTTTAGTTTCTCTTCTTTGTAATTTCTAACGAAGAGATAACGTAGATAAAATGTATAATTCAAGGAAAATGTATGTTAAGAATTGTAATTTGAACGTTCTTGATAAAAGACCAGAATGAATATCCTTGTTATATTTTATTACATGATTTGGAAAATATAAATTGATTCCTAACTAGGAGGCACTGCCACCTTTA
Organism: Cajanus cajan; assembly: GCF_000230855.2. NCBI lineage: Eukaryota > Viridiplantae > Streptophyta > Magnoliopsida > Fabales > Fabaceae > Cajanus > Cajanus cajan. Next base: position 15,747,665 of record NC_138523.1, on the reverse strand, counting down.
CTGGAGTTAATTTATATTTCCTTTATTATTATTTGCATATATATGATTTCTTGTTTTACTCTAAATTGTATTGAAAATCTTAACTTCTTTTCTTTTATAATTTTTACACTGGAGTTATGATTTATGAGTTACGAATGTGAATCTTCTACCTTGTGATATTTGAAATATTTGTCAACTATGAAAGATTTTATTTACCCAAAAAGAAGAAAAGAAATATTTTATTGTTACATTTGTTGTATATTAATAATGGGGTAGAGGGTGTCACAACTTACATAGTTTATTTGTTTCTCTCAGGTTCTCTTAAGAACCCACAGAATACTCTAATCCATACAATAAACATCTTACTCATATAATTGTCTCTTACAATTGCATTCCTTTATGGTGTGTTTGGATGAGTAATTTTACAAATTCAAGGAATTTGAAATTCTTGATATTTGAATTACTTTGATTTCAATTTCTATCATTGTTAAAATATTTTGTTTGGATAAGTCAATTCAATTTTTTTTAAATTTTAAATTGTTAATTTGGATATGATAATATGATTCTATCATGATAAAATTGCTTTTAAAAGGATATTTATATGTTGAGATTTTTAAATAAAATTTTATAAAAAAAATGTTAACCAATTTTTAAATATTTAATAATTTTAAAAATTAATTTAGTTAATATTTAATAATTTTTAAAGTATTTTTGAATATTCAATAATTAAAAATATGAAGATATAAGATAAAATATATAAGTGAAATAAGGGAAAAAAATATGAGGAATTTCAAATTCTTACATTTTTGGGAGAATTTGAAATTCTACTATTTCAAAGAATTTCACAAATGCTTGGAATTCAAATCAAAAGATTAAATTTTTATTTGGGTTTTCTTTCATGAGGAAGAAGACGAACTGCACGAATATAAGTGCAGATGCGCCGAGTAATCAATTACATTATTTTAAAAAAAATATTGTGTTTTTTGTTATATATTTATGTTAAGATAATTCTATAAGATATAGTTTAGATATACTAGTTTATCCTCTCCTAATTTCTAGTTTAGTTTCCTTAGTACTTGAATCTGAATGATTTTCATGTTATTGAATTGATGGATACAATAAAATAAATAGACATAAAACATAATCAATCCCTAAAGTTTAGGAATTTAGATAAAACTGACTAAGGAAACTAAACAATAAATTAAGAGAGTATAAACTAGTATATCTAAACTATATCTTATAGAATTATCTTAACAATTTATATTGTTTATAATATAAATATATTTAAACAAAGAATTTAATTGTTTCGGTAATAAAAAATTCATACGTAAAAATTAAATTCAATATATAATTTAAATAAAATTAGGTATATACATACTAAATCAATTATTCATCTTTCGATATAATACTTGATTTCTTTTGGTTATGATATTTTAATATATTTTATTTAAAATATCAATTAACATATTTTATTATTATTATTATTTAATTTATTGTAAAATAATTAAAATATTTAATTTAACATCATTAAAAAAATAACCATTATAAAATTTATTTTTTTAGTTTAATTATTTATTATAATACTTTTTAGTTACTGTATTAACCAAAAAAATATTTTTAATTAAAATATATTTTTGAATTTTAGTTAATTCATTATCATTCACTCACTTTATTAAAAAGTGATAAAATTTAATTAATTTAATAAAATAAAAACTTTAAAATAAATATCTAAAATCTTTAACAATTTCTTAAATACAAATATTTAATTAATTAATTTTAATATATACTAAATTTAATATTAGAAAATTTATAAATATTTTAGTTATAATTTTTATTATCTTTTGAATTAATATTGGATTTCTTTTGATTATGAAAGATAGTAAATAAAATTTAAAATCTGAATGAGTTTGTTTGATAAAAATATTTAATTAATTTTAATATAATAAATTTAATATCAAAATATTTACCTAGATTTGAGTTATGATTTTTATAATCTTTTGATTTAATATTGGATTTTATTTATTATAAAACATAATAAATAAAATCTAAAATCTGTTAAACGAATCCACACTCTCTCTTGCCCTAGCAGACCTCTTTCTCTTCTCTGTTAAACGAATCCACACTCCCTCGCCGGCCACCACAGCTCCTTCTCGGTTTAACCATTCTAACAGTCCCTCACCCGGCCACCACACCTCTTTTTGTGTTAAACCGTTCCAACAGTCTCTCGCCGGTCACCACACCTCCAGCTGTGTTAAATCATTTAGAGAGAATATTAATATGACAGGTATTACTCGATCTTGTGTTTTTGTTAGAAGATTTTATGTAGTTATTTAGAGAGAATATAATTTTTTTATATCCAAAGAAAAAGTGTTGTACATAAAACTTTAAAATTTTGTTAAAATTTCAAAATTGAACTATTATTATTGTTATTATAAATATATTATTATTTTAAATTTGAAATACTACTATTTTGCATTTAAATTAAATTATATTAATCATTATTTTCAAGTTTAAATTCAAAATATTATTTATATAATTTAATTAATAAAAATATAAGGTACTAATTTTAAAAATAATTATATTTTAAAGATATTTATTTCATATTATTTATAGGAGTTAAAATGGTAGTTTTTTTTTAAATAAAAAATATATTTTTAATAATATAATTTTTAAATTTTTTTTTTATTTTTGTAATGATAATTTTTTTTTTCATTTCCCTCTCACTTATCTTTTGGTTTCCCTCTCTCACCAAACCCTAAGCCCCTTCCTTCATTCCGCGAACCCAACCCCCTTCTTCCTCCGCCACATCACTCAAACCCTCCCCTCCTTCTCTCCCTCCGACTCCCTCGCCTTCCCCAACCAAGAGCTTTCCCAGACCGCCACCCCTTCCCTTCGCGCCCTCTCCACACGCGCCACCACCTCCTCCCTCAACGACCCCAACCCCAACTGGTCCAACCGCCCCCCAAGGAAACCATCCTCCTCGACGGCTATGCCTTCATCGAAGAGATGCGCCGCGAGGAAGGTCACGCCGCTGTGAACTGTTCAGTGGCAAAGCGGAAGAAACCATGCTATGTTCGCTTTTCTTTTTTTTCTTTTTCTTATAGGTGAATGAAGTGATGGTTTTGATCTATTGGTATTTTTAGAAGCTTGAATGGAATTTGTGACTTTAGCTTCGGTTTTCCGTTATTGTGTTGTGCAGATGAGTAATTTCACGAAGAAGGAGTTTGTGCATATTCTGCGTCGACAGAGCACTGGCTTTTCGAGGGGAAGCTCAAAATACAGGGGAGTTACTCTTCATAAACGCTATTTTACTTGGGTTGGTTTCGTTCGTGATGAATCAAAGTTCAGTTTTTAAGTTGGCCATGGTTTATTGCTTGCCTGCAGGTATATATATCTGGGGCTATTTGACAGCGAGTTAGAGGCTGCCACTAGTGCAAAAATAGCTTTTAAGTTGGCCATGGTTTATTGCTTGCCTGCAGGTATATACTTCTGAATTTAGGTTTATGCACCGGTGTGGGTTTGAATGTGGTTCTTGATTTCTGGAAGAGATGGAGAACGCAAACAAGTCGATAATAAGTCAAATGTTCCTCTTACGCAAATGTGTGTGCGTGTGTTTATTTTACTATTGGTTTCAACTTTCAAACACCTCACGGGATAAGTGAAGATAACTCTACTAGATGTTAATTCACCTTCCACGTAGAACCTTGCTAGAGAAGTGTTTGAAATTGAAGCAGGCCTATGGGTTTAAAATTGTTGATTGATGTCCTTAAGAATGTGGTGACTTATCGAAGTTAGGCTAAAAAATATTAAGATGTTTGCCTCCACGTCTCTTTCAGTGTTTTATTTTTAATATATTTATTTTAGCTCAAATATTGTCTTATGTTTTGCAGGTCTTTTCACTTCAAGATGGACCAGGGCATAATGTGTGCAGAAACTTAAGAGTTCCAATCACTGTCATTAGAACTTGTGATAAGCGCAACAACTCTGTAGACTGGCTAAAGTATGATTGTTGTTATAGTTTTTACTTCTGGACTAAGAGCATTTTGCATGGTTTTAATAATTGGAATGTCTAGAAATCTGAACCAACTATTTGGTAACTGATAAAATGACGGTCTGTTTAATCCTTTCAAGCTTTATATATCTTTTCTACTTTGTTGTTGATGCACCTTCTATAACTTCTGGTTTTTAGGTATACTGAAGTTAATCATCGGAAAATTGCAGTAAAATAATTTGTTTTTATATGGCTAGATTACAATATTGATTAATTCTCTATCCTTTACTCAGTTATGTTTATTTTCAGTTTGAGAAAAAAAATGTTATTTGATTCTCTTAATCATTACGTTCAGTTTGTCTTTTTAATGATGTGAATTAATCCTTATAATATTTGAACATTGAAAATAGTATATCTGAATTCACGTGAATTCACTTTGACTTGTTTCTTAATTTGTTGCCAACTAAGAAAATGCTATTGTTTTGATCGGATTAGCAAATTCTGATTGCAACTGATAAGAATTATTCTATCTTTTTTTTTTCTAGCTATGATGGTATAATTGTGAGCTCTCTGGAAGCCAAGGGTGCCTTTTCTTGGTATGATACTTGAGTTTTTTTAACCTGAATCCTTTCTGATTTTGCACCTATAATTTGTGTTTGAGGTTTTTTGTCATGAATATCCGTATTCAAGTAGCACATATGATTTTAGTTCTTACAGTTTTTTGCAGGAGCCTTTCAAGTCTATCCCTCTTATATGGATCCTTCATGAAAATGCTCTTGCTTATCGATCAAGGAAATATGCCGCTAATGGGCAGATTGAACTTTTTGAATGATTGGAGAAGAGTTTTTAATCGTTCAACAGTAGTTGTTTTTCCAAACTATGCCTTGCCGGTAATATGTATGGGACAAATTATTTATTTAATGTTTTTCCACTAATCTTACATATTTCCTTCAAATCATAATTTCAGGAATCGTAGGAACGAATCAGGAAACTCAAGTTTTCTTTGGGAGAGAATGTTTTCAGGATGTTGGTTCCAGTGCAAAAGGTTGGCAGTATCATTGGTCGAAAGGGCAAGTTTATAAAAAAATTTACAGGAGAGAGTAAGGCGCGGATTAAAATTCTTGATGGCCCACCTGGAATCTCAGAAAGAGAAGTGAGTTTCAATTTCCCTGTTATTTTATGCAGTAAGGATGACATTGGATATATATCATTGTCTATTTGTCATGCTTATTTATTTGATCTCCTTGGTTCTTTGAATACAATTCGGTCTATTTTAACTTCCCTGTTTTTGATACTTTTTAGTTTTCATCATCTCTTATTTAGTATTTTTGAATTCTTTTTCTTTGATGATTTTGAAAGGTAATGGTTTCTGCAAAAGAAGAGCCAGATCGCCCCATACCGCCTGCTGTTGATGGTTTGTTAAGGTTTCATAAGCAAGTTATCAATGTAGACCGTGACCTTGGGGATAGCACTTTGGCTACTGCACGTTCAGTTGTTACCAGGCTTCTAGTGGCAGATACACAAGCAGGAAGCTTGATTGGGAAGCAGGGTGCAACCATAAAAGCTTGATTTGAAAGTGAGACTTTTCTTTGACTTAATATGATTTTGCTTTCTGGTATCTTTCTGCAATCAACAGATCATTGCTAGTGTTGGCCTTGCTAGAAGACCATCATCTTGCATTTCTTATGAAGCACCTTTCTCTTCGTTGGCCTTTAGAGATGATGGTTGGATGCTGGCTGCTGGAACTAGCAATGGGCGTGTGGCATTCTATGATATTTGTTGTGCACAAATATGTTATATATGTATGATCCCAGATGGGGAAAGTAGGCATTATAATCTATACAAGATAATGCCTTCTTAGCAATTCCCCTAATGCTTTATATATGTATGATGCTGATAGCAAGGTACCTTATTTATGTTTGTTAATATGTATGATGTATAAAATTTATGAAGATCTCCCTTCCATAATTCATTGAACACTAGATTTATATATTTGTTGTGCACAAATATGTTAAGAAAAGGGGGTATTGGAATTTATGTTGATGAGTAACGTATAAATATTTACTAAGAAGGTTCTTTTGGTCTGTTATGACCTACAACTAATACATGTTTCCTAATTTTTTTTGCTCACTTGACTTGATCTTTTCATTTGACTAGTGATTCTAGATATGTAACTATGTTCTAATGAGACAGAGGGAGTACTGTGATTGGTTATATTTTGGCACAGAGTGAGGTTTTTAAACCTATAGTAGTGTGATTGCTGTGTTCTTGTTAATTTCTGGTCACATTGCGCTATATTGTATTTACTTGGATGTTTTTAAACACTAACTACATTGGATTTCTTTTAAGTGGCTTTGGTTATCCTTTTGAATTGGCTCTACTATCCCTTGCTTTTAATTTGATTCCCTGCTTTTTAGAATTGTTATATTTTGGGTTTCTGATTTCAATATTGCTTTAGCTGAACCTTATTTTGATATTTTGCTCTGGTAATCGATTACAAGAAATGGGTAATCGATTACCAGAGAACCTTTTAATAAGTAAATTTCGAACATATGATGTCTGGTAATCGATTACCAGACTCTTAAAAATAATGGTTTCATCCCAGTTTGTGACGGATTTAATCCCTCACAAATTGCGAGGGATTTAATCCCTCGCAAATTGTGACGGATTCTACTTAATTAAAGTCATCACAGTTTGTGACGGATTTAATCCCTCACAAATTGCGAGGGATTTAATCCCTCGCAAATTGTGACGGATTCTACTTAATTAGAGTCATCACAGTTTGTGACGGATTTAATCCCTCACAAATTGCGAGGGATTTAATCCCTCACAAATTGCGACGGATTTTTATTAATTTCTAAACATTTATTGTTACAAATTAGTGACGGAAATTATATTGTTTGTGACGCCTTAATTCCGTCACTAATTGTGACGGAGAAAATAATCCGTCACTAAATATTTTGTGACGCCAAATTTTGTGACGGAATCATTTCCGTCACAAATTCCGTCACTAACTTATTTGTGACAGATTTTATGAAGTTTAGTGACGGATTTTTTCCCTCTCTAATTTTAATTTTTCTAGTAGTGTTTTAACAATTTTTGTTTGATCTTAATCCCTTAATTATTATTTGTCATTTTTTTAGTCTATTCCATCAAGTATCATTGTTAAGTAATAATGTGATAATCACATGACTTGTCATGTGGACTACTAGTTTGACATGACAATCACAGTGAAATTTTCAAAAGAATTGCAATTTTTTTGACAATGTAAAATTGAACAAAAAAAGGTTATAAAATTTGATGAAAAAAATCAAAGTAGGAGATGTAATTATCAAAATCAACAACACTTAAAAATTATAGCAACATCGAAATTTGTTACATCAAAATATGATCTTTGATCCCTTAGGATATTGATTTTAATGCTAATATACTTAGATATTTTCATTAGAGAAATGTTTTTCAGATTATACTATAAGATAAAACAAAATAAATGTTTGATTATGATGATATATAGTATTTAGACGAACCACTTTGTCTGTGTAAAATAAATGCATTTAATTTATATTATTTATGATGTTTGATAACCAAATCATCTTTGTCTATATTATTCTTTATCAGATCAAAAGGAATAAAAAGCTTCTTTGGTACTCACACTTCATAAAGGAGCAAAAACATGTTTGTTGTCCAAGAAGGACAAGAAAATCCCTCAAAGTATGCAAAATCTCAACAAAAGTTTTTTCTGATTGACACATGTAACAATTCCTTTTATTTGGTACCTTAAAGGTGATAAGTAGCCTCTTTGATCATGTCAAAAGTGACAATTTGATGAAATGCATTTAATAGTCAAATTTAATGCACCAACATACACTTCTCTCCCCAAGGAAGGAAGACAAATATAGACAAAGAAACTTTATGAGAGATGCTCAAGGATTTGCAACGGTCACCTTCATGAAGCACCTATATAAAAAAGCTTGAAGATTAAAAAAAAGAAAAGAAAACAACAATTGTAAAAATCTTATTCATTCTTTCTATAAAAAGTTTTGTACATAATTTGGCTATATCATGATGGAAAACCCTTTGGAGAGACTAGATTGATGTAATTCTCCTCCAAGTCTTCTTGAATGGATCTTTCCTCCTTGGTCTCCTCCTAGTTTTTCAAATGGCCTCCAATGGTGTTAGAAGCCATCATCCAACACATAAGAAGAGGTAGAAACCCCCTTGGTTGATGCCACACTCTAGGAGTAATAAAGTCACTCCAAATCTCACCATACTCAAGAGAGGATAAGATAAATGGAACAAGTTTCAAGACGGAAACAAACTTTGAGTTTTATGTGAATTAGATTGAATTTTCTCTAATTCTCTCTCAAAGGTTTTTTCTCCCATGAAACTTGTTCCATTTCTCTTATTCTCTATTGAGTATGGTGAGAATTGGAGTGACTTAACACTCCTAGAGTGTGGCGTCAACCATGGGGGCTTCTACCTCCTTTTATGTGTTGGATGATGGCTTCTAACACCATTAGAGGCCATTGGAAAAGCCAGGAGGAGACCAAGGAGGAAAGATCCATTCAAGAAAACTTGGAGGAGAACTACATCAATTTAGTCTCTCTAAAGGGTTTTCCATCATCCCATGTCTTTAAATGAAGAGGAAACAACAAGTGATTTCCCAAATTTAATTTTGTGTTATTGTGTGACATGTGACACCCTCTACCCCATTATTAATATACAACAAATGTAACAATAAAATATTTCTTTTCTTCTTTTTGGGTAAATAAAATCTTTCATAGTTGACAAATATTTCAAATATCACAAGGTAGAAGATTCACATTCGTAACTCATAAATCATAACTCCAGTGTAGAAATTATAAAAGAAAAGAAGTTAAGATTTTCAATACAATTTAGTGTAAAACAAGAAATCATATATATACAAATAATAATAAAGGAAATATAAATTAACCCCAGTAAAGGTGGCAGTGCCTCCTGGTTAGGAATTAATTTATACTCCCAAATCATATAATAAAAATATAACATAATGTACATCTTGGTCTTTTATCAAGAACGTTCTAATTACAAATCTTAACATATAGTTTCCTTGAATTTTACATGTTATCTACGTTATCTCTTCGTTAGAAATTACAAAAGAAGAGAAACTAAAGTTATAAAAACAATAACATATTAAACTAAAATAACTATGCCCCGATGTCACATCCTATCAGAGCATGCCCAATTGAAGCCTTTAAGCCTCATCACCAACATCCCCATGATGCTGATCATCTGCAACACAATTTAAAACATATACAAAAACAACAAGGGAGTGAGAAACATCTCACTCAGTTTCAGGTGCAGAAATAACTGCTAGATAGCACACACACACACAACATATATAAGTCACATGTAAACAATACATAAATAGTCAATATCACATATATATACTCATTTATCATGCTTATGATGTCATGGACTCAACTCATAAATGCATGCATGTGGCGCCATACGAAAGATTCACTATTCATCGTTGGTGACCCTAAGGTACACCTGGTTACATCACTGGTGACCCTAAGGTACACCTTGTTAGCATGTTACATCGTGGGTGACCCTAAGGTACACCTTGTTAGTCGTGGGTGACCCTAAGGTACACCTTGTTAGTCGTGGGTGACCATAAGGTACACCTTGTTAGCATGTTACATCACTGGTATGCGGCCTCAGCGGCACACCTGGAATAAGATATTCATATGATGCATGTCATACATTCATAATCTCATTGACTCAATATTTAACTTGTTACATAATTTCATTTAGTACATCATGTCCTCATTTGTCATAGTCTCATAATCATAGTTTGTCTCAATAGTCAATTCTTAGGTCTCATGTCATTTGTCCATATTTCACATGGTCATGTCATCAATACTCCTCATAAGGTCCGCATAGGTATTCACAGAGAGCATTCTTGTTCATATTAAAACTCATTTATTATTAACATTAATTTCATACTCATTTATTACTTTCAACAAAGAACAAAGTATAATAAATAGAAAATCGGACAGAACAACGGCACCTTCAACAAAAACAAAGTAGAGTAAATAGAAAATCAAACAGAATAACGGCACCTTCAACAAAGAACAAAGTAAAGTAAATAGAAAATCAAACAGAACAACGGCATCTTCAACAAAGAACAAAATAGAGTAAATAGAAAATCAGACAGAACAACGGCAAGGGATTGGGGGCCAATCCGACAAACAACTATCCAACAATTATCCCCACACCCCTGAGCGAGGTTCTCACTCCCCCCCTTACCTGGATAGGCGGAGTTGGAACTTGGGCAGGATCTCCTCCTCTGGATCCCCTCTTTTTCTTTCCCTCTCTCTCTTTTTCTTTCTCTCTCTCTCTCTCTCTCCTCTTTCTCTCTCTAAGATTACCACTTCTTGCTCAATATAAATTTTTCACCCCCCCTTGGCCCTATTTATAGGCCTCCTGGCGCAACCGGAACGGCCGTACTGATTTCGGAACGGCCCGTTCCGGATCCTTCAAACGTGGGCAAATTTCTCAACTGGAACGGCCCGTTCCAAAATCGGAACGCCCGTTCCCAAAAAGCAGAACGGCCCGTTCTGAAACCAGAACGGCCCGTTCTCAAACTCAGCAGAACGGCCCGTTCTCCCTCCGAAACGGCCCGTTCTCCTTGTTGGAACGGCCCGTTCTGGGCCCGTTCCCAACCTAAAATTTTTGCTTATTTTAAATGCTCAGAATGGCCCGTTCCACTTTCGGAACAGCCCGTTCTGAGTTACTCAAATACCCCTAATACCTTTATAAAATTACGAAAATGCCATCAATAATTACGAAAATGCCATTATTAATAAAAATATCCTTTTAAGGAAATTGGGGTGTTACATGACACTCATTCTACCTCAACACATATAATATAAAAATATAAAGAAATAGTTCCTCAACTCGGGTAAAATGGTTCACAATTAAAATACTTTCCATATCCAAGTAATTTAATTTTTTTTTTATAAAATATAAGTTCATAAATTTAATTAAAAAAGAATATAAAATTCAAATACAATAAAATGAATAATCCAAAATCCTTTGTCCTGATGTCACACTATCAGAGTAAGCCCATGACTCAACTATTGGTGCCTTGAATGCCACTCATGTCTACTTCTTCCTCACCTAAAAACAATCACAAACGTATGGTGAGAAAAGAAAATATTTATATAGAAAGCACATCACGAAATTCCGCAAGCAATCTTAAAGCAATATAATCCATAAACGTACAGATTCTATCATTTCATCACAATCCACATATTTCATCATCTCATCACAATTCACATATGTACATATAAAAAAATTGCACATATACACCATGTCACACATCCAACACCAGATCACGTACACGCCCTTACTGACGCATCACACATCCAATATCGTGTCACACATCCAACTATATTAATGCATTCCTCTATCGGCACTGATATCATGCATACGACTGTACCTGACGCATCACACATCTAATATTGTATCACGCATATGACCATACCCCTAAAAACACACAAATAGCATCATATCATGTGCACGCCCTTACCGCCTGGTGTCACGCATACGCATGTGCCCAATCATTACATCACAATTCACATTTCAATTCCACATCACATGCACAATATAGATAAATCCACACAAAACAATGGTTCACATACCCCTCACACAATTCACCATGAATTCACATCACATCATCATACATATATGAAATAACTCTAAAACATAATATCATACAACTTTAAATCACTTTTCAATCCACATGATAACACCTTAGAACATCAAAATAATATGCATCTCCCTTTGACAATTGTCAAAGAAAACAACACACAAAGAGTTATACTCATCCAAATAAGCTCAAACCTATCTTAAAATAAATATAAAAGAATAATCTACAACTCGTATGCAGACATGAAATTCTAAAAAAATTCATCTACTTAGCCAAAAATTTTAAAATTTGAAACAAATGTAATCCACGTTGATAGCTTGACCCTTGTTTACTAAAACAGTCATATCTATAGTTCTAGACATTATTTTTAAGTGATTACAAAGCCATTAGAAATATAACACACAAAGATACAACTTTTGTGAAGAACACAAAGCCTAAAAATATCGTTAAGGTAAACTTGCATGGCTGACAACACAAAACTTAATATTTCACGCACTAGAATGGAGATTGAACTTATAACTCGCATAACTCAATCAATTCTTAACATTTTTACACGATTATAGAATCTAAGTTATAGCCGCAAGTGTCTACTTTCTAACCTAATAAACAAAAATTGATTTGGTTAATCACACAAAAAGATATTTCAAAAATACTAAGGTACATCCATAAGTAAAATCTCTCAATTACTCATCAATTCATATAATTAAGGATACTCATCAATCTACAAGAATCCTAACTTATAGAGCACATCGCAATAAATTGAATCACCATCTAGATCATCAATTTTACCAAATAATATCACAAACATATTTATAAATCAATATGAAACCATATTTAATCATCAATTTCACAAAACAACCTACCAATTATCAAAGCCCCAATCCCTCATAAACCCTAACTCACAAGCACATTTTAAATAACTCAATCTCTCTCTTAGAACATTGATTTTAACATCTAATACCAAAAATACACTCACGAGTCCACATAGAAATTATCAAAATCATTAGGCATCCAAACAGAAACGAATATAAATTTACCAAAAATCCTAGGGAACATTCCCTCTACCCATTCCCTCATGTGACTTCACATATAAAAATCCCCTTTTCTCCCATACCTGGTTGTGTTAATCAAAATACTCTTGATGTAGTGAAAGTCACTCCTGATCTCTTCTTGGGCACTCCTCCTCAAAGCTCTTGTTTTTGTAACACCCCAGCAACCCGCATATGGATATTGTCCGCTTTGGCCGCAGCCCTCACGGTTTTGCTTCTGGCAATGGCACTCATGCCACCCCAAAACGCGTCCACACAAGGAAGGTATCCACACCCATATATATGGCATGCTTCGTTCTCCTTCCTAACCGATGTGGGACTTCACAATCCACCCCCCTCATGGGAGTCCAGCGCCCTCGCTGGCACACCGGCCCGGGTCCAGGCTCTGATACCAAATGTGACACCCTTCTACCCCATAATAGATAAGTAACAACAATAAGAATAATTCAATAAATATAACATCAAGAAGGGTCCACATATTTTAATAAAAACTCATAGGTTCACAAGTCTTGAAATAAATAGAAATAATAATAATAATAATAATAAAGTTTTACTCTTAAAAGAAAATTATCAAGGTCTCTAAAGAAAAATGAAAGGGATCCAAAATTTACAAATATAAGGCGAATATAAAACCCCTAAAAATAAGTCTCCTCAAACGACAAATAACAATTCATAACTAAAGCATCCTAAATTCATGCCCCAATGTCACATCCTATCAGAGTAGAACCCTTTCCCTTTAGAACTCAACACTATGAGTGCCTTCATCTTCACCTAAAAGAAAACCACATAAAAACAGGACGGTGAGAGATAGATAACATCATATATGAACATAGAGCTACCCAATTCCAACCCCACACCGTGCACCAAAATATCATCATTAACTATAAACAACAAATACATCTCATATAATTACCAAACATCATTTTTTTTTCAATCATACAAGCTTTAATACACATGCTCACTATATGCTCATACACATCTCCTTTCCTAAGAGTCTCAACTTGGCACTCCGCACAATGGGCGTACCTCGTCAATTCCCTTAGTTGTTGCCAATGCGGGCATACCGTTCTCACACCTTCCCAGGGCCGGTATGTTGCACGGTTAAACACCCAGCTGCCCGTGCAAAGGCAATCCACCCACCGTTAAACCCTCTGTGGCCAGTGAGCTGCGCAGTTAAACACCCAACGGCCCATGCATGGAATGCCTCCCGTCATGGTCCCCCCTGTCTCAACCCCTCTCTAGGCCCAGGGTCCAATGCAATATAGCCACGTCTGGCTTCTCAAGCACCACGTGCAACTCATAAGTCTCATGCAACTCATGCATCCCACGTAACTCATAATTAATGCATCTCCATTATATAACATCATCACATGTCAATAAAAATCCATGCAATATCATCCTCACATGCTAGGTACCTATCATTAAGTTATCAACATCATAGACCACAAATTTCACATAATTCTTCACACACATCACAATATCTATGACATTCAGTTAATAATTTAACCATAACTCGAGATATACATATCCTTTCTAAGTGATCCCAACTCCATTAGAATCCTAACATCAATATCTACAACTTTCATGAAGAACATAAATCCTAATAAAGTCTTTTAGGTTACCATTCAGGGCTCACAAAAATTGATGTTGTGGTTCGCACACAGATTGGAAGGCTCAAATTGCAACTCACATAACTTGATCAAATTTTAATATTTTTACACCATTCTTGTGTCTAAATGATAGCCCCAGATGTCTAGTTTCTAACAAAATAAACGGCACTCGATTTGGATAACTACACAGAAAGATATCGCAAAATTACAAAAGTATATCGGGGTCCCGACGCCCGACGCCCAAAACTGGCACTGAGCGCCCAAATCTCTGCCCAGACTCCCCTCTGTGAAATTAAACCTGCATTTTACGAGTTCCAACAAGGTTTTTACCAATTTTCACTACTTCTACACCCCGTTGGTTCAGTTTAACTCCATTTATATTCTTCATACGTTCCAAATCAATCCATACACATCTCAAGCCTCAAAAATTGGTTTCCATTGGTTTTACAAAAAAAAATCTAAACTCTTCTTAACCCATAAAATTCAAGTCATCAAATTTAAGGATAAAGAATTAACAAGAAAGCCCCAATGGAATTCAAAGACAATTCAAGAAATAAGTTCTTCCAAATGAATTAGGAATTTAGAACATCGATTGCACAGATAATCGTTCAGAATTTTAAATAGAGTTCCTAGAGGGACTTAGGGATTGCCCTCACTACCCGAACGCCCCTATATTCACATATGAAAAAACTCATCTCCCCCGTACCTGGATGAGCAGAAGATGAATGGTCTTGGTGTGATCTAAGATCGTTCCTGAGTACTCTTCCTTAGAGCTCTTTGTTTCTCCTCTTTTTTTTCCTAACCCTTCAGAACGCAAATGAGGCAGATAGGGTTAACACCACCTGACTCCTTTCTTAAAATTAATCCATTGGACTGGGTCAACCCAACCCATTTTCCTTCTCTTCTAACTCACTTCTAATTTTCCTCAAAATAATTAAATAAAATAAATATATGTATTTTATAAAATATTTTTTCTCTATAATAATAATATATTTCTGACCCTAAATATAATAATATAATTTCAATAACAAAATATCATATAAAATCAACCTTCTCTTAAAACATATAAATATTTATTTAAAAATGCTAATAAAAATACTTATTTAATACGTACAAAATAATTGTCCAAAATAATAATTATTTAAAACGTACAAAATAATATTCCTCTATAATTATTAAAATAATTATGACCAAATACCATCTAATAATAATAATAATAATAACCTTTTTGAAAATTGGGGTGTTACAATACTCCCCTCCTTTAAGAAATTTCGTCCCCGAAATTTTTGTAATGGTAGACTTCTCTCTTCTTACTTTCTAATCCTTATGCAACCTCACGACCTTATTGATGTACAACTCTATCAATTTCACCAAAGGATATCTAAAGGTAAAACAAGTAAACTTGGCGAGTCTATCCACTAAAACACAAATAGAATCGATCTCTTAAGTATCTCAGACAAACCTACAATTAAGGTCTATCCACTCACCATTACAGTTCCAAAATGGGACGTCTAAGTGCTACAAAATTCCAAAAGACTTCTTGCATACTAAACACGAGCATACAATTTCTCTACTCCTCTCTTCACCTTAGGCCACCATGCTTCCGCTGCACCACTCTGATACATCCTCCTAAGGTCCCGATACATCACAGTAGCTCCTAAATGAATGTCCTTCCTCTAAAATCATCTTTCTTAATTGAAGGTTACTAAGCACCCAAATTTGTTCTTGCACCTCAAAATAACATCGATTCTACTCAAAAAAAATTATCTACACTCCTACCAATCTTTTCCACTTGGTTCTCTAAGAAAGGCTCTAACTCCTAGGCTTCTCTAATCTCATCCATTAATTCACTAGTCATTTTCAACATAATCAATTCAATGCTACTAAGGATAATCTCACACACAAAGCATAAGTCTCTAAATTCTTCAATCAAATCCAACCCTTAAATCATCATAAACGATATACCAGAGGTTATCATAATCAAGGCATCTGCTACAACATTGGTTTTACTTCTATGATCATCTCTAAAGATTAAGCACCTAAGCGTAAGTTCACTAGGTATACATATCAGATCTCTAATTTCACCACTCCATCTACACCCAAGTCAAACTCTTATCCATCACCTTATCCTATAGCCTCATATCTTGTCATCAAAATTGTGCTTCTCCAATTTCCTTCAACAATCCATTCGTTACTCAAGTCATACTTAGTCTCACACTACTAAGAGTAACCTTATAAGCCAAACTTAAATCTCTAATTTGAGCCAAAAGGATTCATCTCTCTAATCATAAGGGAAGATAAATATAAAGGTTTCCTACACAAAACATCGGTCACCACAATAGCTTTACTCAATTAACAACTAAGTTTGAAATATTAGTCCTCTAGAAATTAAACTATCTCTTTAGTCACATAATTAACTACTCAGTCAACAGATAATTAAGGCTCTAACGATCAAAAAAAAAATACTTCAAGCTTAGAGTCATATACATAATGTCTCCAAATCTTAGTATAAATATTAAAGCTACTAACTCAAGGTCATAGATAAGAAAATTCCTCTCATGAATTTTCAATTGCCTAAAATCATAACCTACTACCTTTCCTTCTTGTCACAATACTCCTCCCAAACATATCTTTAGAAGCATAACTATATATCACAAAAGGCTTACTAAGATCGACCAATGCTCACACTAGCGCACTAGTCGATCTTTCCTTAAGAATTTGGAAACTACTATCACACTTACTATCTCACACAAAAATAACACTCTTCTTACTCAATATGTTCAAAGGTAATGCTATCTTAGAAAGTTACTCAATAAATATCCAACAACAATGAGCTAATCCAAGAAACTCATAACCTCGCTAATAGACTCATGTATCTCTCACTTAAGCACAACTTCTATCTTAGATAGATCTAAGTTATACCTCCGCAAGAAAATTACATGGCCTAGAACACTCATCTCATACAGTCAAAAATCATACTTAGATAATCTATCCTAAATTTATCTTGGATATATCTTCACACTTAACTCTTAATATGGTGATATCACATCCTAAGATCAATCTCATTAATACACAAACATCCACTAATTGATCCATAAAGTCATCTATCCTCATATATACATACATGCATATCAAATCATATTAGAATACCTACTTTAAAATCTTCATATATACTATCCCTAAGCATATACGAATCAATCATCGTTTACACCATAAAGCATGAATCAACTTTACCACATAACATCATACAATCTTAAACAACCTCTCAATCCACCTAACATCTTAGAATCATGACAAAAATCAATTTTTATCCTTGCATTGTCTAACGATTCAAAAATATCATGACACCATACATATCCCTTCAACAATGATCAAAGAAAATGATACCTAGAGAGTTATACTCATCCAAATGATCTCAAACCTATCTCAAAAGAAAGCTAAGAGAATAAGTTAAAACTCTTATGAAGACATAAAATTCTAAAAGATCCTCTTCTTAGCTAAAAATTTCAAAAACCGCAGCAGATATATTCGGCGCTTACAACTAGACCTTTGATCACCAAAGTAGCTATAACTGGAGTTCTAGACCTCCGTTTTACCTGATTCCAATTCCATTGGAAAGATAACGTCTAAGGCTACAACTTTTATGAAGATCATAAAATCTAAATCTGTCAATATGGTAGTCATAATGGCACAAAAAAACTGCAGCGAAAATATCCTCTACACCAAACAGCAATAGTATTTCAATATATCTAAGGCCACAAAAATACATCAACCCTTCCAAACTCACACCTCAACTTCATATTCAAGCTTCCCACTACAATCGTAAACCAAACAACTCACATATTTAGCACAACAGACTTAGAAAATAAAACTCACATGCTACCTAAACCATAAACGGTAAACATGCCAACACCAACACTCAAGGGAATTACCAACATTTCAATCTCTCATCAAGGATACCAAAACTCCAATTCTCATATACAACCTCCTTGGATTCAATCGCTACAACTATAGATTCTAGAAACTCCATTAACCGTAAACTCTCGACAAATCAATGTCTCACCCAAATCTAAGGTCCCAATAATTTCTAGTTGATTAGCAAGGCTTCGTCCACTACTACTGGCACATATGCTTGCAATACGAGCGATACCACTCAACCACTACTTCTTACGTAAGCAAGAAGTATCAAAACAAATAAGCAATCATGAATAGCCTCAACTAAGCTATATCATGTCTTTCAGCCAAATTCTGAGAAAACAATATAAGTGTAAGCACAACACTAACAACACAAGGGAAACATCATCATCATCATCATTATCCTCATCATAAAGCAAAACATATTCCATCATTCATCTACCAAACAAGCATAGTAGACTCATATCTCACGGCCGATTGGATCGACCTGCTCTGATACCACTAAATGTGACACCCTTCTACCCCATAATAGATACGTAACAACAATAAGAATAATTCAATAAATATAACATCAAGAAGGGTCCACATATTTTAATAAAAACTCATAGGTTCACAAGTCTTGAAATAAATAGAAATAATAATAATAATAATAATAAAGTTTTACTCTTAAAAGAAAATTATCAAGGTCTCTAAAGAAAAATGAAAGGGATCCAGAATTTACAAATATAAGGTGAATATAAAACTCCTAAAAATAAGTCTCCTCAAACGACAAATAACAATTCATAACTAAAGCATCCTAAATTCATGCCCCAATGTCACATCCTATCAGAGCAGAACCTTTTCCCTTTAGAACTCAACACTATGAGTGCCTTCATCTTCACCTAAAAGAAAACCACATAAAAACAGGACGGTGAGAGATAGATAACATCATATATGAACATAGAGCTACCCAATTCCCACCCCACACCGTGCACCAAAATATCATCATTAACTATAAACAACAAATACATCTCATATAATTACCAAACATCATTTTTTTTCAATCATACAAGCTTTCATACACATGCTCACTATATGCTCATACACATCTCCTCTCCTAAGAGTCTCAACTTGGCACTCCGCACAATGGGCGTACCTCGTCAATTCCCTTAGTTGTTGCCAATGCGGGCATACCGTTCTCACACCCTCCCAGGGCCGGTATGTTGCACGGTTAAACACCCAGCGGCCCGTGCAAAGGCAATCCACCCACCGTTAAACCCTCTGTGGCCAGTGAGCTGCGTAGTTAAACACCCAACGGCCCACGCATGGAATGCCTCCCGTCATGGTCCCCCCTGTCTCAACCCCTCTCTGGGCCCAGGGTCCAATGCAATATAGTCACGTCTGGCTTCTCAAGCACCACATGCAACTCATAAGTCTCATGCAACTCATGCATCCCACGTAACTCATAATTAATGCATCTCCATTATATAACATCATCACATGTCAATAACAATCCATGCAATATCATCCTCACATGCTAGGTACCTATCATTAAGTTATCAACATCATAGACCACAAATTTCACATAATTCTTCACACACATCACAATATCTATGACATTCAGTTAATAATTTAACCATAACTCGAGATATACATATCCTTTCTAAGTGATCCCAACTCCATTAGAATCCTCACATCAATATCTACAACTTTCATGAAGAACATAAATCCTAATAAAGTCGTTTAGGTTACCATTCAGGGCTCACAAAAATTGATGTTGTGGTTCGCACACATATTGGAAGGCTCAAATTGCAACTCACATAACTTGATCAAATATTAATATTTTTACACGATTCTTGTGTCTAAATGGTAGCTCCAGATGTCTAGTTTCTAACAAAATAAACGGCACTAGATTTGGATAACTACACAGAAAGATATCGCAAAATTACAAACGTATGTCGGGGTCCCGACGCCCGACGCCCAAAACTGGCGCTGAGCGCCCAAATCTCTGCCCAGACTCCCCTCTGTGAAATTAAACCTGCGTTTTACGAGTTCCAACAAGGTTTTTACCAATTTTCACTACTTCTACACCCCGTTGGTTCAGTTTAACTCCATTTATATTCTTCATACGTTCCAAATCAATCCATACACATCTCAAGCCTCAAAAATTGGTTTCCATTGGTTTTACAAAAAAAAATCTAAACTCTTCTTAACCCATAAAATTCAAGTCATCAAATTTAAGGATAAAGAATTAACAAGAAAGCCCCAATGGAATTCAAAGACAATTCAAGAAATAAGTTCTTCCAAATGAATTAAGAATTTAGAACATCGATTGCACAGATAATCGTTCAGAATTTTAAATAGAGTTCCTTGAGGGACTTAGGGATTGCCCTCACTACCCGAACGCCCCTATATTCACATATGAAAAAACTCATCTCCCCCGTACCTGGATGAGCAGAAGATGAATGGTCTTGGTGTGATCTAAGATCGTTCCTGAGTACTCTTCCTTAGAGCTCTTTGTTTCTCCTCTTTTTTTTCCTAACCCTTCAGAACGCAAATGAGGCAGATAGGGTTAACACCACCTGACTCCTTTCTTAAAATTAATCCATTGGACTGGGTCAACCCAACCCATTTTCCTTCTCTTCTAACCCACTTCTAATTTTCCTCAAAATAATTAAATAAAATAAATACATGTATATTATAAAATATTTTTTCTCTATAATAATAATATATTTCTGACCCTAAATATAATAATATAATTTCAATAACAAAATATCATATAAAATCAACCTTCTCTTAAAACATATAAATATTTATTTAAAAATGCTAATAAAAATACTTATTTAATACGTACAAAATAATTGTCCAAAATAATAATTATTTAAAACGTACAAAATAATATTCCTCTATAATTATTAAAATAATTATGACCAAATACCATCTAATAATAATAATAATAATAATCTTTTTGAAAATTAGGGTGTTACAGTTTTTCCTTTCTTTTTTTCTTATTCCTTCAAAAAATGCCAAATGAGACTAATGAAGGTTAATTTGCTAATCCCTTCTTTACATTCCCTTGGGCCAAGTCAACCCAACTCATTACCCTTTCAGACCCGCTTCTCCTTTTTCTCAAAATAATTTAACAAAATAAATATAAATAATAATACAAAAATATTTTTATTTTAAAAATAATAATAATTAAATATTTCTAACCCCAAAATATAAGAAAGAATATAATATTAATAATAATATTTTTTTCTAAAAAAAATAGGGTGTTATTACTTATCGCTTGAAGCCTAAAGACGTTTTATAGTAAAGAATACTTAGTTGTTGAAGGCTATAGAGGTTTCATTATTCAAAGAATATTTGGATATTTTCTTGAAGAAGCAAGTAAAAAAATACATAGGTTGATCCATAAGTGACTTGTAAAATTTAAGAATACTTGTATCTTTGTGAAAGATAGTGAAAATTAACCAGGTAGATCAAGAATTGAATATAGTTTCAGTGATTTTGATGAACATGTATAAAAATAATGTATGTTCTTTGATCTTTTTTCTTCATCTGCACTTCCAAGATCTTGTCACTACTTCACTGTTTTGAAAAAACATTGAATTTTTTATTGACACTATTCAACCTCCTTTTTAGTGTATTTCTTTTCTCCAAAAAATCTATCATTGTTTCCTTATGCATTTGTCATCATCGCCACCTTGTATCTATCATATATGCATGATGTTACTCATGAAGAAAATTGGTTTATAGGAGCAAGATTAAAATGGAACAATATAGTGGTTATTTGATAAGTGAGATTGTAGATTAAGGTTTTAAAGGGTTCAAAGATTGAAATTTAAATTTTGGTGTTCGTTGTTTTGATTCATGAGTTCAATGATTTTTAATTTTGTCTATTCTTACTAATTTTGATTATTACGAATTGTTATTGATTTTGTGTTTCTTGATTACAGTTGAGTAGGTTGTTGATTTTGTTTACTATATCTCTATTTTATTTTATTTTTAAAATACATATTTTATTTTATTTTATTTTCAATTGTTAGAGAGTTCGTACACCTTAAAAATGCTAAAAAAAACGTTTTGAACCAATAATCATGTGACTGTCACATCAAACTATTAATCCACATGACAAGTGATCAAATGATTTCCGTTGATGGGAGATATTAAAATAATAACGAACAAAAGTTAATTTTGTGTAAAAAAATGATAGAATCAAAATATATTTTACCAAAAAAATTAACTTGTGATTGCTATGTCAAAATAGTTGATAGTGTTACAACCCATGTGGCTGCCAATGTGACACGTTCTGCCTCTAAAATAATTAATAACATACTATTTGCGAAATAAAACAATATTTTCAAAAGCATACTTTTCTTGACTATGGATAAAAGATACCATATTCTCAAATCTCACAAAAAGTTCACAACTCAAAGGTCATACTATAATTTTAAAAACCAAAACTAGTATCTACATATCTAAAACATGATAAAAGCAAAAATCCAAAGCCCTGATATCTATCAAGGCAAAACAACCCAAACAACAATATAACTAAGGCTTAAGCCTCTCTTCCATATTTAAATACATTTAATCCAAATACACATAATACAACCACAACATTAACAATAGATAACACAAACACACGCACACACACTCTTTTAATTTTTATAACATGTCTAATTTGTTTAAACAATACCAATCATGTTTGCATGGAATGCAATGTTATTCTAACTCTACTTCAAATGTCATGTGATACAAACTCTAACTCATGAAATAGTCTTGAAGCATATTGTATACCCATAAGTATCATTGATGTCTAATGCATTTGGTATAGACCATAACATGTACACTATAAGGATATTTATCTGATACTAGTTGGGATTAATGTTATTAGAACCAAACTAGTGATCGACTTGGATAAAGTACTCAGTCAATGGATCACTAATTGAACTAGGAGGTTGTTAATTGAACTGCATAAGCTGATATAATATTAAAAATATTATTGACTAAATATGATTTTAATCTCTATAAAATTAGTTAGTTTTGTTTTTGATCTCTATAATTTTTTTTCCTTATTTTTCATCATAAAATTAAAACTATTGTTTTTAGTTCCTATTTTTTATGTGATTATTTTTAACTACTTTTTGTTTATTGAAGGGTTAAGTGATCATCTTAGGTGTTATCCATGATTGTTTGTAATATCATGTTAGACACATCTAAAAATTTGTATAGATTCTTAAAATAAATATTACTTATCTACTTTAAAATAACACTAAGGACTAAAAATAATGTCTGTAAATTTTATAAGGATTAAAAACAAAGAAAAAATTTTGTAAGGAAAAAAAATCAAAATTTACACATTTTATAAGGACTAAAAATATATTTAAGTCTATATTATTTTATTAATATTATAGTATAAAAATTTCTGTTATGGTACATTATCTTCAACCTTGTTGGTGTAGTGGTTATTCCTTCACTCAAAGACTTAAGTGACCTGGGTTCAACATCAATCAAAATCTTTGAACTTTCTTGTAAAAATTTCTAAATTTCTATGCTATGTGTCAATCAACATGATAAAATGCAATGCTCTGATCGGTCTGACTCAAGTATAAATGTATGAAATGATTTTATGATTATTAATCAATTTAAATTAAAGAAATAAAGTATAAAATAGCTTTCAAAATTTTTAAGAATTTGTAGACTTAATTTATACATAAAAAAAACTCTTAATTTAACAATTAAATTATTAAAATTTGATGTAAAACAAGAGTTAATAAGTAGAGTAAGTCTACCAAAACTTACTCTTATAGTAAGTGTATATATATATATATATATATATATATATATATATATATATATATATGAGAAGAAATCGGTTTACTCCAATAGTAAGTCTACCTAGACTTACTCCATTCAATAATTTATCAAATTTCAACAATTCAACCGTTAAATTTAAAGTTCTTAATATATATATATATATATCAAGTCTACAAAATTTTTTAAACTTTTAAAAACTATTTGGTACTTCATTTTATTAATTCAAATAGACAGATAATCATAAATTTATTTTATACGTTGGTTTGAATTAATGAAACGAAGTATCAAATGATTTTCAATTTTTTTTAAACATTTGTAGACTTGATCTATGCATTAAAAGTTTTAAATTCAATAGTTTGATCGTTGAAATTTAATGTAAAAATAAGTTATTAAATAGAGTAAGTTTAGGTAGACTTACTCTTAGAGTAAATAGATTCATTCTCTCTTTCTCTATGTGTATATATATATATATATATATATATATATATATATATATATATATATTTATATATATATATATATATATATATGAATGAATGAGTCAGAATCGACTGACACCAAGTGTAAGTCTAAATACTTACATCAAACTTTATACCTTCAAAAAAAAAATTTGTATAAAAAAAGTTTAACCAATCCAACCGTTAAATTGTGCAATATTATACTCAAAATCATGTATATCAAATTTTAGATGATTATAAAATTATATAGTAGCTTATCACATTATTTTATTTTAATGCATAATATGATATTTAAAATATGCGTAAATATCCATTTTTTGATAAGATGTCTAAAACATTTCAAATCATGTGAATTTTGATATACATGGCTCTAAGTATAATATCGTATAATTCAATGATTAGGTCAGTTGCATTTATATTATATAAAATTTATTGAAAGTATATTATTTGGTGAAAGTTTTTAGACTTACATTTAGTGTTATCGGATCTTGACTATGCGCACACGCGCGCGCACACACGTATATATAGGAGGGTTTAAATGATACATGTGTCACTTTTACCAATTATTACACTTCTCAATAACTTTATATTAATGTAAATTTTGTCGATCCAACTATTAAATTATAATTTCATATCACCTTATATGTTTATATCAAATTTTGTTATAATTGAACAACAATTTTAATGTAATCAAAATGTTTCATATATTAATATATTTGAAATGTATATTTTACGTTAATTTTGTTATATAAGAATAAGATATTAAATTATTTTGCATTAATATAAAATTTTGTATATATGATCCATGAATAAGAAACTTTCACTCTAATGATATGTTTCAAAAAATTTATATTTAATTGAAAGTTATTGAGCGGTGTAATAATTGATAAAAGTAACAATTTAGAACATCTCAAGTTTTAGTTTTTACCAAGGTGTTTCTTTTTAGGAGATGAGAAAACATCCTTGTCAAAAGGCTTTGTTTCAATTTGTATTCTCAAGTGTCAAAATTATAAAGAATTAATTAATGGGATATACATGTTTTTTAGTGAACGTAAAGCCTTGTATCAATTATGACAAGTTGACAACATTCATGATATTTCTAATAAAATGTGAGCCCTTCTTCAATTTGAGGTAGAAAAAATAAATTTTTTCCTTGCAAAAATGGTTATAAATAGTCGCCTCCCTTCCCATTTTTCCTCTTTCTCTCTTTCAAATTAAATTTTATTTACTCTCTTGTCTATCTTCTTATTCATTTTATAATTTTCAAAGCCTTCATATACCACCAATTTTGGGTGTTTTCCTCTTGATTTTTCAATCTTCTTCAATTCTTAGAGCTTCTCCTCCCTTTCAACTCTTTTTCTTCTTCCTTTTCATCACAGTCTTGTTAAAAGAAGTGAAACCAGATGACAATAGAAATTTTGTGGAGATTCTCTCTAAGATGATAATCGAAGATACACCCTTAATTTCCTTGCAAGTACTTTGGGTTTTTGGCCTCACTCTTCCAAGTATTGAACAAAAGTATAATGTTTTAAAAAAAAATAAGTAATTGACCAAAAAATAAGGAATAATTAGAAATACAGTTACCCCTAGAAATGGACCATTTTCATATGACAAATTATATTACTATTCGATTTTCATGTGACCCTTGGTAGCACATAGGTAAGAAGATCACCCATTGTTTTGATCGAATGAGATTCAAACATTAAGAAATGTTGTGGACACTTGATTTGAAGACATAGCACCAATAAATGTGATTAGTGTGAAGTATCCAACTTTGTTTTTGATAATCTCTGTTGAAGAAGAATCTATCTAACCACTTTTAGTAGAGTTTTTTCTCATAAAAATGTGTTTTTCATCTATAAAACTCGAATTTAAAATTTTACTACTTGGACTAAGATCTTGTTAATCCATCAATTGTGATTGGATTATTTATATATATTTTTTTAAAATAATCATTAGTATCGAACATTATGTTCCAACCTTGACGATTGACTTGGACAACCCATCAAATGGTATGGTTCATGATATATACACCTCCTTTTTTCTATAAGTACACCTCCTTTTAAAAAAAATTAAAATTTTAAAATATTCTTAATTTTTTGTTTTAAATTTTTTAATTTTACATCCACAACATTTAATTTAGTACTTTTTTTTCACACTTCTTTCCTCCTTTTTTTAATTTTTATATGCACCCCCTTATTTTTCCTTCACCCCACCTATTTTGGTAACATGTGAAAATTGAAAGAGAAAAGAAAAAGTGTGTGAATAAGAAGAAGAAAGTAGAAAATTGAAAGTTGAAAGTGTAGAATTAAATTTTTTTAAAAAAATAATATTATAATTTTTTTTAAAAGGGAAGTGTACTTATAAAAAAAGGAGGTGTATATATCATGAGCCAATGATATTTACCATAGGTCCATTCAGATTAATGTGGCCTAAGATTCGTTGGCCCAATAATGTATAACAATTTTTTTTTTGTGTATATAATTTTTACTCATTCTATTCCTACTCAAACCCAGTAAAACTATTTAAATTAAATATGATAGTTCTTATTAAGTTTTACCATAATTGCATTTACATTCTCAAAATCCAAATTCGAAATATTAAATTACAACACTCATATAGTGTGCCTTATACTGTTCAAGACAAAAAGAATTAAATATAAAGTAATGTAATATATATATATATAGAGGAAAGATCCGTTTACTCCAAGAGTAAGTCTATGTAGATTTACTGTGTTCAATAACTCATGTTCTATATCAAATTTCAACGATCTAACAGTTGAATTTAAAGTTCTTAATGTATAGATCAAATTTGCAAATTTGAAAATCATTTAATACTTTATTTCATTAATTCAAACCAATGTATAAAATAATTTTATGATTATACATTGATTCAAATTAATGAAACGAAGTATCAAATAATTTTTAAATTTTTTAAAAATTTGTAGATTTGATCTATACATTAAGAACTTTAAATTGAACAGTTGGATCGTTAAAATTTGAGGTAGAACTTGAGTTATTGAATGGAATAAGTCTAAGTAGACTTACTCTTGGAGTAAAATTCCCTCCTTATATATATATATATATATATATATATATATAATATTAATTTTTAAACAATCCTTACCCTACATTTGAAGACACTTTCTATAAGACTTCATAATAAACCAGCATGTCTTGTGTCGTACCCACGTACATATAATTCAAGCCACTTGAACGGTTGGACCATCGGGCCCTGTGTGACGCGTAATTGGATAGGTGCATCGTATCAAGTTGGAGAGTACGCCACTATGGACATTGATGACAAAATCTAGTGGGCGATGAAGTTAGATAACCTTGAGATTTTTTGTACTTTTTTTCTTTTCTAGTTTGTACAAAGATAGATATCTTCGGATAGTAGAAGATTAGTTCCTTTAAAAATGTAGAAATTTTTCAAATGAATCCAGTCTTTTTAACAAAATCTTTTTCCATGCATGTGATTAAAAATCGAATCATCCACAACATACTTAACCAATCAAACTATTCGTCAATCTGTTAGATATTGTTCATGAGCTTTTTTTGTTGAAACGGAATAATATATATAAGTGAGAGAAAATTTTTACTTTTTAAATTAATTTAAATTTGAAAGAAATCCAAATCTAAAAAATTATGAGATAATACTTAGCTTATTTTAATGAATTTTTATTGGATTACTACACTACTAATTTGTTGCCATATTATTATAAAACTATATACATATATATTAAGTTTAGTCTTGGTTATGTTCAGTTTGAGAAGACCGCAAGAAATTGTTAGAATTTTTATTTATTTTAACTATTATTAATAGGTGTAATTTTATTTTATAAAATTTGATTGAATATTGCTTGACTTATATTTTTTTTGTGTGTAAATTCATTTTATTATATGATCTATTTGGATTTGAAAATCAATATGTAGTAGGTATATTTAATTATTGGATAAAATCAAATAGACAAATGTGTTATTAAGTTTTTTAGATCTAATATTAATTAATTTAATATCTGTGATGAATGAATATTAAGTTACTATTTGAAAAGATAAGATGACACTAAACTCTTATAAGTTCCTTTATTTTGTTTCATTCAAGAAACAATGGTGATATATGAACGTTACAATAAAATAAAAGAGTTTTAAATAAGTAAAATTTTATAATGACAAATTCATTAAAAAATATCTATAAGAGATAGTATTTTATAATAAATATTGATATAGAATTTTAAATTCTGGTATTAATTTGGTACGTGATTGTATCAGAAATCTCGGATTAATTATTGCGCATATATACCTAAAATAATGTATATAACCTACTCGTAAAAGAAGAAGAAAAAAAATCAATAGATATTATTTGTAGTTGCGAGTGCAAAACACATTGAAAGTCCCCAGCACGTCTTAGTGGAAATTTCAACGGCGTCACTGTTTCGAGTAATTCATTGGATCTTTCCTACCGCATACACAGCACCCGTCAACACGAGCTACTATAACTAACAACGAATCCTCAACGTGAAGAGAAAAATGAACTAGGAAAACGTAAACAACACAACAAAAAAATCAAGCATACCCTTTACCCTATATATACGTTACGTAACCCTCCTTTCGTCACCAAAACACACTTCACTCCATCCACCCATTTCTAAACACTTGTATCCGATCGACCATGGCTGATAAACAACCCCAACTAAACGGTGCGTATTACGGCCCCGCAATCCCCACATCGGAGCCACCGCGCCACCACTCAGACCACCGCGGCAGAAGGTGCTGCTGCTGCCTCTTCAGCTTCTTCTGGAAGCTTCTCCTGGCAATCATAATCATCCTCGTCCTCGTGTTCCTCGTCTTCTGGGCCGTGGTCCAGCCGCGCGGCTTCAGGGTCCACGTCACCGACGCGAGGCTCACGCAGTTCAACTACACCGACAGCGACAGCAACCTCCGCTACAACCTCGTCCTCAACTTCACCGCGCGGAACCCCAACAAGAGGCTCGACATCTACTACGACAGAGTGGAGGGACACGTGTCCTACGACGGCGTGAGGTTCGGCTCCGCTGACGTGGTCACGTGGCGGAACGCTTTTCGGC
The DNA here is from genome assembly GCF_000230855.2 of Cajanus cajan. Lineage (NCBI taxonomy): Eukaryota > Viridiplantae > Streptophyta > Magnoliopsida > Fabales > Fabaceae > Cajanus > Cajanus cajan. The sequence goes on along the minus strand of NC_138523.1, from coordinate 15,718,082 downwards.
AGCGCGCGAAGAGCACGGACCGCGTGGGCGGGGTTTTCGCGGGGCAGCACGTGATGGTGCTGGAGCGAGATCACGTGAGGGATTTGGAAGAGGACGAGAGGAAAGGGGTCTTCGACATCGACGTGAGGCTATACTTTACGGTTCGGTTCAGGCTTGGTGACACCATAGGAGGTGACACCAAGGCCAAGGCCAAGTGCGAGCTTGAGGTTCCTTTGACTTCGAGGGGGGACTGTGTTTGAACCCACTAAGTGTGACGTCGATTTCTGAGACTCCCTGTGTTCTACGCGTATTACATTTAATTTTGTCGCTTCTATTGCCTGGATTTTCATTTTTCTCCCTTCTTGCTTGTGTAAATATGTATTCTTTTTCTTTTGCTTTTTTCTTTTTTGGACGTCGAAGCATGTTTGATGTATAATAAATTCTCTAATAAAAATATAGTGTTTGTGTGTATGTTAATTTATTTGTTAATGGACCTCCATTGTTTTAGTTACGTGCCCCCACTTAAGGACAGTGTAATTACGTGACATCTAATATTTATTTATATATAATTTATTATAATTTTTAGTTATATATAATAAATATTTTATTATATATTGTAGAAATTAAAATACTAATTTTTCATTAAAAAAATATGAAAAAGAATGTGAAAAATAGAGAGTAAAACATTTTTTTACTAAAAAATTATTCTAATTTATATATGTAAGAGATTTGTTTAATGTAAAAAAAAAAAAAAAAACACTTACACATCAAGAGATTAAAGTTTACCCCTTCATTAAAATAAGATATTTAAATGAGAATAAATAAAACTAAAAGTGAAACGTTTAAGAAGCAGAAAATTATTCTAATGTAGAGTGATCATAAATTAAATATAAGCTGTACTAGTAGGCACCTCTTCGGTCAAACAATAGGCTGATAGGGGTGCCCGAACCGAGGAAAACACAAGGTGCTAGTAGGTACCCCTTCGGTCAGATAATAGGCCGATAGGGGCGCCCGAACCGATGAAACACCATTACACACCTCGGCCAAAGGGCCACCCCAAGACACTACGAAGTGGCCATCCAACAAAACCCTTTGGCCATGAGGAAAGCTTCTCGGCATGGGGGTAAGCCGAACACCTCCTCGGCCTTGGGGCAGGCCGAACACCTCCTCGGCCTAAGGATAAGCCAAACACCCTCTCGGCCTTGGAGCAGGCCGAACACCTCCTCGGCCTAGGGGTAGGCCGGACACCAACTACCACTGATGACAAACCAAAAACCCTTTCGGTATCGGGCCAGGCCGAATACCTCTTCGGCCCACGCGCAGGCCGAACACCCCCTCGGTACAGGGTCAAGCCGAGACCCCCCTCGGCCTCGTGCCTAGCCGAAGACCAATAAAGAACAGCTCATGAATAACATGAGAACAGCTCATGAGTAATACGTGGCAAATTAGATACTTATTATGCACTAATTACCACGCCAGATTAAGAAGAGATTAAGGTTAACTCAAATGTTACCCATCTCCCAAGACTGAAGGCCCACCAGGCCCAATTGTGTCACTATAAATACACAGGTGATGTGACATAAAGGAGGTACGTTATTATCCCATATAAAACCTTTATTGCTCTGAACCGAATACTTACTTGATCGTCGGAGTGCCTTTGCAGGTACCCTCCCCCACCACTTGGAGGCAGTATTCGGCCGACACCGAGGACTTAGAAGACTGTAAGGAAGAAGCTACCAGAGGAGTGTTTCTACGCAAGAACATAAGCTTTTTCATTGTTAAATTAATAATTTTGTATATATATAAAAAGTTATGACTCATTATTTTTCCTCTATTTTGTTTTTCTTCCGCATGGATAACTTAACAGCTGCAAACTACCATTGTGGTGAATGTCGGGTGGTAGCTATGGGAGATGGCAGCCTCAGCCATTACGGTGGTTTGCTTTATTTTGGGGGCATGTTTTCTCATTCTTACTTGTTATTAGTATTAAAAATTTTATAAATACTTGAATTTTAAATTTTTTATTCAGATAAAACATTTTACTTCAGAATATTTAAAATTCTTAAAAAAAATAAAGGTTAAAATATTTTTTATAGTCTCTATAATTTTATTTGTTTTATCTTTTAGTACTTATAATTTAAATTAGACATTTTTAGTTCATATAATGAATTTTTTAATTCTTTTTTTAATTCATATAGTTTAATATAAATATTTTAGTATTTGTTTTTAATTCTTTTTGAAACGTTATCTATTTTGTGTTGACATAACAAAGGTTTTAATTCAATTTTGTGTGTTAGATATCTAATTTATTTTGCTAGAATTATCTTAAATTAGGTCCCTTGACATTTTGTGCATATTTTTTACTGACACCTAAGATGCTCATTGTTGAAACACTCCTTTGTTTACCTTTACAAAATTGAAGACCACTATCACGTCAACACAAAATAAACGATGTTACAAAATAATTAACGATAAAGACTAAAAGGGATTAATAAAAGGTGAGTATAGAGACTAAAAAAGTATGTCTTAATTAAACTATAGGTACTAAAAAAGATTAATAAAGATAAGTATAAGGACTAAAAGTGTAACAATATACTTATTTTTGTTAATCATTGTTATTTTTATCAATGATTATGAGTTGTGGTGATTTTAGGATTTTCTGTTGAGAGACTCTAGGAATTAAAAGATTCTTAAGGAGTTTTTAGGTGTTTAAAGTGAGGTTTCTCTCGGTAAAGGTTCAATTTAACCTTGAGGGGAAGGTATATAAGGTTTCTTTTAAGACTTGAATCTCATAAGTTCATTGCTTAAAGAACTTTAGAGAGAAGTTAGAGAAAAGAACTTTAGGATTCATAAATCTTCCTTCTTTATTTCTAGCTTTCTCGAGTGTGTAGAAGATCGTTGTTGATCAACTGAGTTGAGACTCAAGGCCAATAGAGCTAAGAATCTGAGCTGGTGCGAAGCTTTTGGGGATAGCTCAGAGTCATTTCTTCTTCTTCCTTCTTCCTCACTCTCTTCGAATTTGAGGTAAGGGAAGCTAGAACTTGAATTGTTGTTGAGTGTTGAGTTGTTATGCATGAATGATTTATAATTATGTTGTTGAATATGCATGATGTTGATACATGGTTTGTTGAGCTTTGGTGTTCTTAGTTTTCAAAGAAGAGAAATTGATGAACTTGAATGATTTTGGTTACATGTTAATTTTGAGGTTGGATTTGAGTTGTTTGAGGTGTCTATGTACATTATTATGTGTTATATGCTTGGTATTTTCTAGACTTAATGTGGTTCGGGCCAAATTCGTGAATTTGTTATGTGGATATTCTACCATTGTATTGGGGGTGCCTTCATGATACTAAGCATGACTCAAATTAGGGATCATTTGTCTCAATTGCGTCGGATGCAAGATTGGTGGTGTTAGGTGTGAAGAGAGATAAAATTTCTTACTTGGTCACGCGAAACGTGGGTTGAATGGCGTCGGACGGGAGGTGAGAGAATTGTCACTAACTTGGTGATGTTGGACACCAAGTTGTGTGATGCCTAATGTGACCAAGATAAAAGCTCTCTACTTAAGTGACTTCGAGCATCAGGAGAGAAAATTGTCTTTTCCTGATGTACTATCTGTACTGCGAAGCCGAGCTCCAAGCTCGGCATCACAACGCAGGATGACCTCGGACACGCGCTGCGTGACGTCAACTCATCACCCAAATAGGTCATAACTGATCTCGGGCCCAAATCCCAGTAAAACCCTAATTCATACTAAGGTACGTGCATTATTTATACGAGACTCATACTCCCACAAACCCTAACTTTAGCATCAGAGTCTCTTTTGCAGGTACCACCCCCATCTTGGAGCATCAATGTACTAGTGAAGGAGGCTCACCGACCTTACCCAGCGGATCATCTCCACCTCGGATCCCCGGAAAGAACATTTGGCGCCCACCGTGGGACCGATCAAGACAGCTCTTATTGGCCACTCTTATGGTTTTCACCAGAAGTCATAGCAGACACGCAATAGACGACCTAGATCACACAACTAGCATGAATAACGAAGCAGCATTGAGGAGACTGATCGAGCAGATGCGGCAGCAACACGCCGCCAATCTACAAAGCATGCATGCCAAGCATGAAACTGACCTAGCAGCGATGCGTACCGCTAATGAGGCTGACCTAGCGGCGCTACGCGCTGAGAACGAGCGTATTTGCGCTCAACTCCTTCAGCGTCCCTCTGATTAACCCCCTCAACAGAGTAACTTGCATGAGGAGGAAGGGCACTCGGTTTCTCAACTGCCAACAGCGACTAGGGCACCAACTCCCAGGCCTGCCACGCATCGGTCTCACGTATCGATGAACAGGTCGGCACATGACGTCAGCAACGCTCCCGCCCATGGCACGGGAAATCAGGCGACCTTCCGCCATCATCCTTTTGTGGACGGCATCATGGAGACACCTCTCCCTTTTGGGTGGAAGCCTCTCCACATCGACCGTTACGACGGCACGACTGATCCGGATGAGCACATCGATCTGTATACCACATAGGTAAATCTTTACACTAATGAGGATGCTATCTTGTGTAGGGTTTTTCTGACCTCGCTCAAAGGGGTCGCGCTCAACTGGTACACCCAGCTACCTGCCGAGTCAATTGACAACTTCGGCACCCTGGTCAGACGGTTCACAGCACAGTATGCGACGAGCCGACCTCATCACATAACATCAGCTGCCCTGGCTAGTCTCAGACAGAGTGACGACAAACCACTTCAGACGTTCATGGAACGATTCGCCGCCATCTCGGTAAAGATCTGAAATCTGAATCCCGAGGTCGCCCTGCACGCCATGCTCATGGAACTCAAGCCTGGACCGTTCATCGAAAGTCTGTGTCGTGAAGCTCTTCGCGATATGGACGAGCTCTGTGCCCGTGCTGCTGGGTACATCCAAATGGAAGAACATTCTGCCTTTCGTGACCAGGTTTGCGAAAAATCACAAGCGAAGCTCGACAGTGGCCACAAAGACAAGATGAAGGTCACCAATGACAGCCAGTTAAGGAAAATTGCTAGGACAAGCAAGGGGGGGAGATACGACTTCTACACTCCCCTAAATACGCCCCGAGTTCACATCCTGGAGGAGGCAAGTAATAGCAATCTGCTCACCCTGCCACCACCAAGTCACACTCCCAATAGTGCGGACAAGTCCAAACACTGTCGATACCACCGAAACCACGATCACACCACTGAAGAGTGCCGCACACTCCGAGACCGTATCGAAGAACTCATCCAGGCAGGTCACCTCGGCCAGTATGTCCAACGACAGCAGGGTCACAGAGGAGGCTATGGTAGACGAGGACGAGGCAGAGATCGCGGTTCGAGAGCTCGCACGGACCAACCATCTGGCTCTCAACAAAACACTGGCGGCGCAGTACAGGCCGAGGTAAGCCAGGAAATAGGGTCAGCCCCCTTGCGGCGCGTCATTAATACAATTGCAGGTGGCTTCACAGGGGGAGGCTCTTGTAGCTCAGTACGGAAATGACATTTGCACAGCATCAACAACGTCCACTCTGCTACCTCAGCCTCGCACCAAAACTCACCGCCGATCACCTTCACCAACGACGACTACGCTGGTGTCTGCCCCAACCAGGACGATCCAATGGTCATCGCCGTGGAGGTCGCCAACTGGGAGGTCCACAAGACATTGATCGACCAAGGGAGCTCGGCTGACGTCCTCTATTGGCCGACGTTCCTCAGGTTAGATATCCCTCACTCCCTTATCCAGCCTCACACAGAGCCGCTAGTTGGATTCGCAGGAGAGCGAGTTCACACTCGAGGATACGTGGATCTGCTGACGACCTTCGGAACTTCTCCGGATACAAGAAGGATTATGGTCCGATACCTCCTCGTGGAAGCCAACACCTCCTATAATATAATCATTGGGAGGCTGACGTTGAATAACTCGGAGCAGTGGTGTCCACCCCGCACCTCACCATGAAATTCCCTGGGACTGACGGCAAGATTATCTCCGTTAAGGCAAATAAGAAGATAGCCCGACAGTGCTACGTCAAAAGCCTCAAGGTCTCCTCATCCGACGAGCGCTGCCGGAGTGATCCCCCCACAGTGGCTCACATCACCCACGTGGATATCACTGACCTTGACCCGAGGTCCGACTCCCATGATGAGCGACCAGATTTCATCAACTAGTTCGATGACCTCCAGATCGGGAGTCTCCCTAGACAGTGCACGAAAATCAGCAGGTAGTTGAACCCGGAGTTGCGGCAACAGCTCGAAGCTGAGATCCTCAAAAATGCCGACCTCTTTGCATGGTCCAGTTTCGACATGCCAGGTATAGATGCCAACTTCATCTGTCACAGGTTAGCAATTCACAAGGAGGCGAAGCCAGTGGCCCAGAGGAAGAGGAAAGTCGGTGGCGAGAGGCGGGAGGCCATCATCACCGAAATGCAGAAGTTACTGAACGCTGGCTTCATCCGTGAGGTCATGATAGACTATGGCCAAGGCCAAGGAATCCAAGAGGTGATATCTTAAAAGAACCAAGAGGAATGGGATGATCTTAAAGACCTTTTTCATATGTTTGTACATATAGTAGTTTCTTTGTATAGGCTTATTTTTGCCTTTGTATTTGTGAGGCACTTTACTGGCTTTTATTAGTGATTCTATAATGTTTTTAGGGTGGGTTACTTGGAGAGTTTAACTCCATTTAACCTCCTTTGTTGATACATTCATTTTATATTTTTTTCAGTAGAGAAAAAGGGGTGGCATTTAGCAATGCTTGAGGGTGTGACTAGTAATTGGGCCAGAATTGGGCCTAGGCAAAATTTTGCATATTAGACTCATTTTGCTCCTAATTTTTCATAGATTTGATTTAGCTAGGTCTCATCATCATATGATGAACCTAACTAAACCAAATCAAAGAATTTCAAAATAAATCATGGAGCATTTTGGAGCCTTGACCGCCTAGCTTGTGTCTTAGTTCTTTCTTCAAGTTTTGAAGCTTGCCTTCCAAGTTTCTAAACCTTGGTAGGTTAGGCTGACCTTACCATGGTTCTTAAGTGAACCATGGTCAAGGTTAGCTTCTCCTACAAGTTTTATAAACCATGGAAGGTTAGCTACACCTTACCATGGTTCCTAGTGAACCATGGTTAAGGTTAGCTTCTCCTATAAGCTACCTCTCCCTATAATTTCGTTTTCTCTTCACTTGTAATCACTTTTGGGACATTTATGAGAATTAGAAATCAGATTTCTCTCTCATTTTCAAGAGTCAATTTCATGAGAAACCTTCTCCTAGGTTATCTCTCAAGGTTCCTTCTCCTAGAAGCTTGGTTTCTCAAGCTTCTTCACCTCTCTAAGAGGTAACCGAACCTCCTCAAAGGTGCTTCTCCTACATTGAAGCTTCTTCAAAGAAGAATTCCAAGGTCAAAACGTGATAACCTCATGGAGCATTTTCGGTCCTTGCATGGAAGCTTGGATGAACATCAATCTTCACCAAGTACTTCCATCAGTTTTGGTATCTAGAGCCTAGTGCTCTTGAGGTTATGTGTTCTAATTTTTTCTTCATTGAATCCGTGTTGTTCCTTCCTTATTTTTGTCTAAACTTGTGATTTCTGCATGGATCTATGTCTTCTAAAATTTTTTGATGGATCCTATATGTCTCAATTGGTTTAATTGATTCATATTTGCTTGTTTCTAATTCTTCTTGAATCAATTGTTTTTGTGCGCCTAGGTTATCTTGTTCTTGTGCGTTTTTGATGTTTGTTTGAGTCTCTCCATTCTATAACATGTGTCCGTGATTGGACAACATTCATTGAGCATAGATTTTGTTTTTGAATCACTTGTTTTGTCATAGAAGTCATGTGTAGTCCTTTTACTTGTTGAAACTTCCTAGACTAGCTTGTTTGACCTAATTTTTCTTTGTGTTGTTTGTGTCCGAAATTTTTGTGTATTTTCTTATTAAATCTGAAACTTACTATATGTGCTTTTGCTTTACATTTTTGAGTTCTTAATTTTCTATTAGTTCTAGCAAATTTCCTAGAGTTAGGTTTCTATTATGTCTTGTTAAAAGTTTTGTCAAAAAAAATTGTTAAACACTTCTCCTATTAGGTTTCTTTGTGTCTTGTTGTGTGGCTGAAACTTATTTTCATTTTTGAAACATTAAAACAGAGACAAAACAGAGGTGTAAGTGTTCTAAATGCATGAGAAAAACAAAAGAATGAGTGCTTAAAAATTTGACCTAAAAACACTACAAAATTGTGAAGCACTAGTTACAAAATGCATGTGAACATCTCTTGTTTTGTGTGAAATTTTTTCTACAGTTTTTCTAACCTAAAACCGAGACTTATAAGTGTTAAAAAGGCATTTAAACTCCTGATTAATCAAAGATAATAAGTGAAAAATATTTTTCAAAAAGAAAAGAAAGAAAATAGCAAAAGAAAAAGCCAAAAGGAGTGAAAAATCTAGTGAAGCTAGCTCTCGGTTTTGGTGTGTGTTTGCTTACATATTTTCGGTCTAGCCACATAAATTGTGTCTTATTTTTGTTTCTAATCTTAGCTTTTGTTTTGTAATCCATTCTAGTGCCTTTGATAGGATATCTCTTGCGTGCTAGCTTTCCAAATTAGCCTTAATTGTTGCTTGTCATTTTTGTGGAATTCTTTCTAGTCTTGTCTCATTTTCTTCCACCAATTGGTGTAGCTGTTCCTAATTGTTCCTTTTCAGTTTTTGAACTAATATTCCAGCATCTTAAGGTGTGTTGAGTGCCTCTTGGAAGGTGTTGAAGGCCAAGCTCAAGGTTAGCCAATATTGAAGGACTTTGGTGGTGACCTAGGAGCTTGTTTCTCATTAGATTGGTTTCTTGGAAATTCAAACACCTAGGAGTAACCATCATCAAGGTTGCTTCTAAAGAGGAGTGAAACACATTGAGAGGCTGCAAGCTAGGTGGCTGAATTGGAGAAAGAAGGAGCAAATTTTTTGTGAAAATTTTGTGAAGAATTTAGTAACAAATTTAGTGATGAAAATTTTTCTTCAAAAAATTTCAATACCAAATCCATCACTAAAGTTGTCACTAAATTAGTGGCTGATTTTTGTTTCTAAAAAAAATTCTTGGTGCAGCCTCTAAATTTTCATTTGATTGTGAATTTACATTTCATTTGGAGTGTGAATTTTCATTTCATTTGAAGAAAATTTGAATTTCATTTTTCTTGTAATTTTTGTAATTTTCCATTTTTGTACAAGGCCTTTATTAAGGAGTGTCTTGGAGTGCCTTTGGTGTATCTCCATCTCTCCTTAAGTGTTCTCATAGTAAATTCGTTTAGTACTTGTGAGAGGGTCCTTGAAAGTCTTTGGTGCCTTTCAAGCTCTCACCTAGTTTTAATTGCTTAATCTCCTAGTTTATGTTTTCTTGTCTTTAAGATTTTAAGCAATTTATGTTTTCATGCAATTTATGTTTTCAAGCAATTTATGTTTTCAAGTCTTTAAGTTTTGATTGCATTGCTTAATTGTACACATTAGGCACTTGCTTGTTATTTTCTTTTTGAAAAAGAAATTTGTTAAAACATTTTGGTGCAAGGCAAACGTACAAGGGGGTTTAGAGATTTTTACTTGAAGAGGCTTGGTTATTAAGTGGCTCTTTAGTAGCTCACCTCCCTCTAAAGTTCAATTTGTACTCTTAGACCTCCAAGTGCCAAGTCTAAAGCACTTCAAAAAAATCTTATTTTCATAAAAACTATTTTTGTGTGAAAAAAAATCTTGTTTAAAATGTCTCAACAATACAACTATAGTGGAAGTGATAGCTCTCCTAAAAGCATTTCTTACTTAACAAAAGAGCTAAAGTCACTTAAACTATGGAAGAGGCAAGAGGCCTTTCAAAAATAGAAGGAGAAAATTGAAAGAGAGGCCAAACTTGCTATCCTAGATGAGAAGTTGAGAATTCTTAAACAAGAAGAAGAAAAATTCAAAGAAGACATGAGAAAACACAAAAGAAGAAGACAAATGAAAATCAAAAGAAAAGAAGAAATAGAAAAAAAGAAAGAACTTTGTGCAGGGAAGAGTAAAGAGGAAGAAATATCCTCTAAGGAAGTTATGACTAAAGAGAATTGCTTTATTACTAGAAAACCTACGAAAAATATTCTCTTTATTCATAAAGACCTTAATTCTTACCCTCACGCTGCCACTAGTCTTGAAGAAGAGATTCATAAATCCATTATTTTTAAAGAAAAAGAATCTCAACTTCAAGATTTTGTGAAGGAGAAGTGGACTTCATTTAGTTCTACTTCTCATGCAACTTCCTTGGTGGTGCCCAAGGTAGATAGCCTTCCTTTGGGTAGGACTTGTCCTACCTTAGTTGTGTCAATAATGCACCCAATTTATGGAATATATTATTTGTTGGATATAACATATGAACCTTCAAGGTTCCTTGTGACAAATTCTTTTCATAACTATCCAACAAATAATATAATCCAAAATTGTTTAGGAAATTTCTTAGTAGTATTTTCCTTATTTTCTAGGAAATGCCTAGGTTACCACATAGGGTACTTTAGGCAAGATGTTTTAGTTTTTAGGATTAAGTCTTTAGTGTGCTATAGTTTTAGTTTTAGCATATTTTTAGGATTTGGATATATACCTAGTCTATGTTTAGGAGAGGATCCTATTCATTATATTAGTAGGTCTAGTATCATAGATTTCTTTAGGTTCCGTGAAAGGATTCCTACTAGGATATACCTTTCACCTTTATTTGTTAAAAATATCACCTCTTATGAATTTTATTATATATTTGTAGGTGTGGCCAATAATCATGAAGACCCTCGAGATTTGAGATCAAATCCTTTTCAAGAGGGAGAGGATGATAGACTATGACCAAGGCCAAGGAATCCAAGAGGTGATATCTTAAAAGAACCAAGAGGAATGGGATGATCTTAAAGACCTTTTTCATATGTTTGTACATATTGTAGTTTCTTTGTATAGGCTTATTTTTGCCTTTGTATTTGTGAGGCACTTTACTGGCTTTTATTAGTGATTGTATAATGTTTTTAGGGTGGGTTACTTGGAGAGTTTAACTCCATTTAACCTCCTTTGTTGATACATTCATTTTATATTTTTTTCAGTAGGGAAAAAGGGGTGGCATTTAGCAATGCTTGAGGGTGTGACTAGTAATTGGGCCAGAATTGGGCCTAGGCAAAATTTTGCATATTAGACTCATTTTGCTCCTAATTTTTCATAGATTTGATTTAGCTAGGTCTCATCATCATATGATGAACCTAACTAAACCAAATCAAAGAATTTCAAAATAAATCATGGAGCATTTTGGAGCCTTGACCGCCTAGCTTGTGTCTTAGTTCTTGGCCAAAATTGACTAGTTCTTTCTTCAAGTTTTGAAGCTTGCCTTCCAAGTTTCTAAACCTTGGTAGGTTAGGCTGACCTTACCATGGTTCTTAAGTGAACCATGGTCAAGGTTAGCTTCTCCTACAAGTTTTATAAACCATGGAAGGTTAGCTACACCTTACCATGGTTCCTAGTGAACCATGGTTAAGGTTAGCTTCTCCTAGAAGCTACCTCTCCCTATAATTTCGTTTTCTCTTCACTTGTAATCACTTTTGGGACATTTATGAGAATTAGAAATCAGATTTCTCTCTCATTTTCAAGAGTCAATTTCGTGAGAAACCTTCTCCTAGGTTATCTCTCAAGGTTCCTTCTCCTAGAAGCTTGGTTTCTCAAGCTTCTTCACCTCTCTAAGAGGTAACCGAACCTCCTCAAAGGTGCTTCTCCTCCATTGAAGCTTCTTCAAAGGAGAATTCCAAGGTCAAAACGTGATAACCTCATGGAGCATTTTCGGTCCTTGCTTTCGCCACCGACCCGAAACGGGCTTTCGGCATTCGCGAAGGATGGTTGGACTCTTTTATTTTGTTTAAAAATGTGGATTGCTAGAATGACTTATTCTCAAACTGAGACCTCGTCAAACGAGCAATTTTATTAAAAGGCTCACCAATCCATGTTAATCCCAAGCGGGACCCTCCATGGATTAGTGGTTTTCGCAAAAGGAGGGTTCATGGAGTCGCCACCAATGTTTTACTCAAAACATTGGAAAAAGAAGTTTAAGGCAATCGATTAAAAATCGACTTCGGCCATTACAACCAGAGTCGGGTAAGGGAGTCGGTTACGCGTGGGGAAGGTGTTAGCACCCCACAGCGCCCCTTTCGGGTTCCCTATGACAGATTACTTTATAAATAACAGTGTAAAATTACTAAATTACCCCTATTTATTATAAACGATTATGAACAAGATATCTACATGGCGAATAAATTAGATATGCGATGCAACAATCAGAAAGCAGTAAAATGAAGGATTTTGAAGAAGAAACCTTTGAAGCGTGCTTTTATATATTTCGTAAAACTGGGAAGCTTTTTGGCGTTCCCTCGCTCTACAAGCCCGCTCGCTCCCTCCTATAAAATTTTGACTATGGAAATCCGGAGGATTTCCCTTCGACTAGGTTCGATCCTCAAGCAAAATGGCTCGGGGCTCAAGAACTTCGTCGGATCAACTCTCCGAGTGATTTCTAGGGCAGAACACTGCTCAAAAACCCCAGAATACTCAAGGAGAGGGTTGAAACTATGTTCAAAAGTGTGAAATGACGTCCAATTGACGTCATATTTATAGGGAACAGGCCCAATACGGGCTACAGAATCAATACGGCCGTATTGAAATTTTTGAACTTCAATACGGCCGTATTGAGTTCAATACGGTCGTATTGAAATTCAGAAATTTCAATGCGCCCGTATTGAGTTCACTGCGGCTGTATTGAAGCTTCAATACGGCCGTATTGATTTCAGTACGGCCGTATTGAAGTTTCAGAAACTTCAATACGCCGTATTGAGTTCACTGCGGCCATATTGAAGCTTCAATACGGCCGTATTAAGTTTAGTACGGCCGTATTGGGCTTCATTCCCTCCACTTCCTTATTTTAAGCTACTCTAAGACCTCTAAACCTACAGATAGACATCCTATGGTCTTCTAGGAGTCCTTCTGGCTGACTTTCCTTCGATCTTTGAGGGTCTTCGAGTTTTATTTCTGACCCGGACAATTTTAGGGGTCTACAGCTGCCCCCCCTTTACTTAGTCAAACGGCCTTTTGGTGTACCAATTGACAAGTAAAGGAGTTGACCCAATTGTCCGGGTAATATGCCAACCTTCTGACTTGTAGCGTCTTCCGGTGGAAAATTGTTGAGTAGCCTCTCCAGGTTGTTGCATACCTCGGTGTTTCTGACAACCTCGGTAGCTGAGTTTTACCCTCTCCAGGGTCAACTTCACTCGACGCCCGAGCCGGAAGTTGAACATCGACGTGTCTCTGACGACGCTGATGGTTGAGTACCGCCTCTCCAGGCCTAGCCTCACTCGACGCCCGAGCCGGAAGCTAGACACCAGTGTTTTAACATCACTGATGATTGAGTATTGCCTCTCCAGGCCCAACCTCACTCGCCGCCCGAGCCGGAAGTTGGACACCAACGCACCTCTGATGACGCTGATGGTTGAGTACCGTCTCTCCAGACCTAGCCTCACTCGACGCCCGAGCCGGAAGCTAGACACCAGTGTGTTAACATCTCCCTGATGATTGAGTATTGCCTCTCCAGGCCCAACCTCACTCGCCGCCCGAGCCGGAAGTTGGACACCAACGCACCTCTGGTGACGCTGATGGTTGAGTACCGTCTCTCCAGACCTAGCCTCACTCGACGCCCGAGCCGGAAGCTAGACACCAGTGTTTTAACATCACTGATGATTGAGTATTGCCTCTCCAGGCCCAACCTCACTCGCCGCCCGAGCCGGAAGTTGGACACCAACGCACCTCTGATGACGCTGATGGTTGAGTACCGTCTCTCCAGACCTAGCCTCACTCGACGCCCGAGCCGGAAGCTAGACACCAGTGTGTTAACATCACCCTGATGATTGAGTACCGCCTCTCCAGGCTCTGCCGCTTAACATTTGGCAGTTGAGTTTGCCCTCTCCAGGGTCTGCGTCTTAACATCGGCAGGTGAGTTTACCCTCTCCAGGGGCTGCGTCTTAACATCGGCAGCTGAGTTTGCCCTCTCCAGGGACTGTGTCCGTGTCTTCTGATCACTTCGGCAATGCGAGTTTACCCTCTCCAGGGACTGCGTCCGTGTCTTCTGATCACTTCGGCAATGCGAGTTTACCCTCTCCAGGGATTTGAGATGATTTTTGTCTCCACAGTCCACTATGCTGCTTCGACAGTTTTTTCTGATTTTGTGCCACTGAGGGCTGGATAACGCAGGGATCCGTCTAGGGGATGTGCAGTCATTCACAGGTTCCTGTGCCCCAACTTGCATTGCATTGTTGGTACCCATGGGGAATTTCTGACTCCTTGGGGTGTAGACACAGATGCTCTTTCTCTCTGAGTTGAGCGATGCCTTATGTTTGGCTGACGTCCTTTGACGTTGGTGGAGTATCCCGGTTTATCCTTATTCGGGTATCTCTTTTTGATTTTCTGATTTTTGCTGCCTCTGTGTAGGCTGTTATCCGCTGGGGATTCTGGATGTTGATTTTGTCTCCACAGTCCACGATGCTGCTTTGACGATTGTTTTTGATTTTTGTGCCACTGAGGGCTGGATAACGCAGGGATCCGTCTAGGGGATGTGCAGTTACTCATAGGTTCTTGTGTCCCAACTTTCCATTGAGTAGTTGGCGCCCATTGAGGAATTTCTGTTTCCTTGGGGTGTAGACACGAAGATGCTCTTTCTGAGATGAGCAGTGCCTTATGATTGGCTGACGTCCTTTGGACGTTGGTGGAGTATCCCGGTTATCCTTGTTCGGGTGTCTCTTTTGGTTTTCTGATTTTGCTGCCTCTGTGTAGGCTGTTATCCACTGGGGGATTTTGTCGTTGATTTTGATTAGCCTCTTCTGTTAGGCATATCACCTTGATGTTCAATGATTGGCTGAGAGCCAGATTCCACTTGGGGAATGATTATTGATCTTTTTATGATTTTTCCTTTTGAAGGAGTGCCTCTTATGTAGGCGACTGGGGAATGGGGTTCAGTGTTCGGCTGAGTGCCGGATTCCGCTTGGGGAATATTTATTGATATTTTTTGATTTTTCTCCTTTTGCAGGGATGCCTCTTGAGTAGGCGACTGGGGATTTGGGGATCTTATGTATCCTAGAGTATTTTTTAGGAAGCCTCTGCAGGCTTAGCCTCACTCAACGCCTGAGTTGAAGAGCTATCTTCACTGAGGAAGTTTTAAAGTCCTTTTGACTTGGATATTCTTCTTGGGCGATCGTGTTTCCATTAGGGACTTTGACGATCTTGCTTGATAGCTCTTGCTGGGGATTTTGAGTCCAAGAGCATGAGTTGAGGTTTCTCTGGGGAGTATTATTTCTGCGAGCCTCTCCAGGCTCATTTATTCTAAGAGGGAGTATTGTTTCGGTGAGCCTCTCCAGGCTCAGTTATTCTGAAGGAGTATTATTTCAGTAAGCCTCTCCAGGCTCAATTATTCTGTATGAAGAATTGGTTTTCAGCCCAAGAATGCGAGCTGAGACGTCTTTTGGAGAGTATTATTTCGGCAAGCCTCTCCAGGCTTAATTATTTTGTGGGAGTATTATTTCAGCAAGCCTCTCCAGGCTCAGTTATTCTGTGGGAGTATTATTTCGGCAAGCCTCTCCAGGCTCAGTTATTCTGTGGGAGTATTGTTTCGGCAAGCCTCTCCAGGCTCAGTTATTCTGCATGAGTATTGTTTCGGCAAGCCTCTCCAGGCTCAGTTATTCTGCATGAGTATTGTTTCGGCAAGCCTCTCCAGGCTCAGTTATTCTGCATGAGTATTGTTTCGGCAAGCCTCTCCAGGCTCAATTATTCTGTATGTTTTGTTGGATTTTCTGTATTTTGCCCTTTTTGTCGATTTTGGCTTTTTCTGTACAGAAATGTCTCAGTTATTCTGAGAGAGTATTATTTCGGCGAGCCTCTCCAGGCTCAATTATTCTGAAAGAGTATTATTTCGGCGAGCCTCTCCAGGCTCAGTTATTCTGAGAGTATTATTTCGGCAAGCCTCTCCAGGCTCAGTTATTCTGAGAGTATTCTTTCGGCAAGCCTCTCCAGGCTTAGTTATTCTGTATGACGCTGTTGATTTTCTGAATCTTTGCATTTTGTTTGCTGCTGTCATACACAAGCAATTTTTCCTATTTTTTCTAATTTATGTAGTTGCCTCATGACGAGGTCTTTGAAAATTTCTTTATGGCCAATACGGCCGCATCCATTTCAGTACGCCCGTATTGAGTTGAAATTTTGTTCATAACCCTGATTTTAGTACGGGTGTACTGAACATGGTACGGGCGCATTGTTTTTTCT
The DNA here is from genome assembly GCF_000230855.2 of Cajanus cajan. NCBI lineage: Eukaryota > Viridiplantae > Streptophyta > Magnoliopsida > Fabales > Fabaceae > Cajanus > Cajanus cajan. Next base: position 15,701,775 of record NC_138523.1, on the reverse strand, counting down.
GAAATTTATATTTTTTTATTTTTTTTGTTTTTTCAATAAACAGAGAATAAGTGATCTTCCAGTACACCTATCATCTGTATGCATGTATGCAGTATGATGCACCTAATTCTATTTGATTCTTTTTTCAAAAGAATTAACCGATGCGTTTTTGTGTTTGGATTTTGCCATTCCTCCAGACGGACTGTGCTCTGCCGATTTCTGTTACCGAGGAATGATGCATATTTGATTTTGGTGTCATCAACCAAATGATTCTTCCCTTTCTTTAGAAGATGTGTCAACCCTCCTATTGACCACTATATCTCCATGTTTCCACAAGATTATTCAAAAATCGTTTGGGACAAGAGAGAAAAGAAGGAAAGGATATATTTTCAAAGGTTTGTGTTTTAGAGGGGATTATTTTATTTTTGAAAAATGATTTTTGTAAGAATGGCTGGCCATGGTAGGCTTATGTGTTTAGGCTTGTTCGATTAAACACTTATGAGGTTAAGCACATCTTTGTTATTAATGATTGTGTTTTGACAACTTGGATAGCTTTTCTTGAGCCCCTTGTTGAATTCAATTGATGGTACCATCATGGATTTATTTTGTTTTTCTTTTTTTGACGGCCCTAACTTTTGCCTAAAACACCCATTTGTGATGTCTTAGCGGGCTTTTGTTTTTGTTCATTATTTTGTAACCCTAATTTTTGCCTAGGTCACCCTTTTGTGGGATTCCTAGCGGGTCTTTTGCTCTTATTTTTGTGCAGCCCCCTTTTTGGGTTTCCTGCCGAGCTTTTTGTTTTTTAGGATTTTTGTCCTGAATGGATTTCTTTTATCCATGACGGCACTTATTGAGGCCAAGAAAAGGTGCTCCAAGTCGTTATGCACATTTCCACATAAAAATGATGCGGGTTTATTATTATCAAGATGATTTTAACCTCATTCATGTTTATTCAAACAGGGTTAAATAACGCGGTCTAGAATTTTATTGCAAGCGAGAAAAGAAGCAATAAGAAATAATAATGAATGATTTTATTATAATCATAGTGAAAACATGTGCCCTATCGAGGCTCGGGGGTCGGGCTGTCCCCGAGGAGTGATCTCTAATAGTCATCAGGTTTATACATCCCTATTAGAAGGAAAAGAACACTTGATGACGACAGCTGGCCTTGACGTTTGTGAACCAGCCTTCTTAAAGATCTGGCTTAAAGAACGTCGAGAAGGATCTTGATTCCTCTTCGTCCTTTGATCTTTAACAGGGTTGTATCCTAACCCTTGTTTCCCCGGATTGTCCTTGATAATGGGTAGCTCCGGGATTCCTTGGGAGTACTTGCCCAATCCTTGTCCTGGCAAGTATCCGTTCTTTGTGAGCATATGAGCTACCTTCTTCATTTCTCGGGGAAACGTCTCAACATTGGCAATTTCCAATGCTTGGAAGGCGGTTTCCAAAGCTTCCTCTGCTGCATCCACATAAGGTATGGTGGATGGCTTGCTGATGAGTATGTCATCTTCAGCTTGTACAGTCACCAGTTTGTCACCCATTATGAACTTGACTTTCTGGTGGAGCATAGAGGGTACAGCTTTCGCATCATGAATCCAAGGTCGGCCAAGGAGACAGCTGTATGCCGGAGTAATGTCCATCACTTGAAATTCGACGTTGAAGATAGTGGGTCCAATTTGGATTGGAAGATTGATCTCTCCCACCACTTCTCTTTTAGAACCGTCGAAAGCTCGAACGATCATGTTGCTCGGGCGCATTTGGACTCCCTTGATTGCCACTTGATCAAGAGTTCTTTTAGGCATCACATTCAAGGAAGATCCATTATCCACCAAGACTTTTGCGATGTGATACTCCTTGCACTTTATAGAGATGTGCAAGGGCTTGTTGTGGTTTGATCCCTCGGCGGGGATTTCTTCATCGATGAAGGTGAGGTGATCATTAGCCTTGATGTGACTAACAATCCCCTCAAACTCGTCTTGGGAGATAGTGTGCGACACGTATGCCTCGTTCAAGACTTTCAACAGAGCTTGCCGATGCGGTTCGGAACATAGGATCAACGACAACAGCGTAATCTTTGCTGGCGTCCTATGAAGTTGATCCACGATGGAGTACTCGCTCTGTCGGATAAATTTTAACAGCTTGTCAGTCTCCTCCTCGGATTCTTTTTCCTCGGTTTTCTTTTCTTCTTTTTCTTTATTCTTGGGGGCTTTGTTATGAAGATCATCGGGAGTGTAGATCCTACCACTCCTAGTCATGCCCCCAAGTCCAGCGATGTTGGAGATATCGCTGTCGGCAGAAGAATGGATGTCGTATATCCACGGCACAGCCTTATTTGATTCGTAGGGGAAAGGTCTTGGAGCAGTGATCCTTAATGGTGTCGGACCTTCCCCTTTATTCGTCTTGATTACCAACAACGGAGTTGATGTGCGCTCGCTTGGAGCGGTTGTTGGCTTACACTTAATAACAAATGGCGTGCGATCCATCTTGAACATACGCATCGATTATTTCTTTCTTTTTATTAATGTTTATTAATGATTTATTGGGAGGGATGTATGAAATGCAAACCTAGATCCCTCCATGATCTTTGATAAGAATGCATGATATGAGATGATGGCGATGAATATGCATGCATTGTGTTTATTCAACTAAGCATTATCATGTTTTTAGGATGTCCCTAAGATGATGCATGATATTGCTTGGTTTGGATAAATAACCCCTTTTTTCTTTTTTTTGGGTATTTTGTTTTTTGTATTTTTTTTGGGTGAAAAGGGAAACTACCTACATGAATGTGATGAAGGTAGATGTTAACACCATGCAATGGAAGATCCTTATTCCTATTTATTTTTATTTTAAAAGAATAGGAATGTTGTATGTTTAAAGAAATGCAATGTATGCTCAAACAATTTCACATAAACAATGCACAAACAATTCACTCATCCACGAACAGTCACGAGCGAATCACGAGGTAGGGGTCTCCTGCAGAAAAGTGCATATTCAAGGTGGTTCTAACTGTTCTCACCGGTCTGAGGCCCCCAAGGTGCCCCCATTATAGGGACCCAATTCCTCTCATCGTAGGTCGATGGAAAGCTCCAACGCACCGTCGGACTCAAGTTCATGGTTATCACCTTGAGTGATGTTTTCCGACAACGGTCTACGGGCACCTATAGACCCATTCGACAACCGGCCGTACTAACATCCACTCCCTATGGTTAATCACTCATGCCCCCGGGTATAGAGGGAACTGTTGTGTGCAAAGGTTTGTGTGCAGTTTTTATTTCAAACAATTGCGTAAATTTAAAAATACAACAGTTATTTAAAGCCAAATAGATAAACATGTTATCATACAAGTGAAGGGGTAATGAAGTAATTTTAACTATTATTTGTTAAAATAATCTGTCACTAAATGGGACTGACTCTCGAGGCTTCCCCAGTGGAGTCGCCATCTGTCGCCACCGACCCGAAACGGGCTTTCGGCATTCGCGAAGGATGGTTGGACTCTTTTATTTTGTTTAAAAATGTGGATTGCTAGAATGACTTATTCTCAAACTGAGACCTCGTCAAACGAGCAATTTTATTAAAAGGCTCACCAATCCATGTTAATCCCAAGCGGGACCCTCCATGGATTAGTGGTTTTCGCAAAAGGAGGGTTCATGGAGTCGCCACCAATGTTTTACTCAAAACATTGGAAAAAGAAGTTTAAGGCAATCGATTAAAAATCGACTTCGGCCATTACAACCAGAGTCGGGTAAGGGAGTCGGTTACGCGTGGGGAAGGTGTTAGCACCCCACAGCGCCCCTTTCGGGTTCCCTATGACAGATTACTTTATAAATAACAGTGTAAAATTACTAAATTACCCCTATTTATTATAAACGATTATGAACAAGATATCTACATGGCGAATAAATTAGATATGCGATGCAACAATCAGAAAGCAGTAAAATGAAGGATTTTGAAGAAGAAACCTTTGAAGCGTGCTTTTATATATTTCGTAAAACTGGGAAGCTTTTTGGCGTTCCCTCGCTCTACAAGCCCGCTCGCTCCCTCCTATAAAATTTTGACTATGGAAATCCGGAGGATTTCCCTTCGACTAGGTTCGATCCTCAAGCAAAATGGCTCGGGGCTCAAGAACTTCGTCGGATCAACTCTCCGAGTGATTTCTAGGGCAGAACACTGCTCAAAAACCCCAGAATACTCAAGGAGAGGGTTGAAACTATGTTCAAAAGTGTGAAATGACGTCCAATTGACGTCATATTTATAGGGAACAGGCCCAATACGGGCTACAGAATCAATACGGCCGTATTGAAATTTTTGAACTTCAATACGGCCGTATTGAGTTCAATACGGTCGTATTGAAATTCAGAAATTTCAATGCGCCCGTATTGAGTTCACTGTGGCTGTATTGAAGCTTCAATACGGCCGTATTGATTTCAGTACGGCCGTATTGAAGTTTCAGAAACTTCAATACGCCGTATTGAGTTCACTGCGGCCATATTGAAGCTTCAATACGGCCGTATTAAGTTTAGTACGGCCGTATTGGGCTTCATTCCCTCCACTTCCTTATTTTAAGCTACTCTAAGACCTCTAAACCTACAGATAGCCATCCTATGGTCTTCTAGGAGTCCTTCTGGCTGACTTTCCTTCGATCTTTGAGGGTCTTCGAGTTTTATTTCCGACCCGGACAATTTTAGGGGTCTACACTTGCATGGAAGCTTGGATGAAAATCAATCTTCACCAAGTACTTTCATTAGGTCAGATACACCACATGGCTGACAAATGTGGTTCTGGTGAAGAAGAGCTCGGGGAAGTGGCGCATGTGCGTCGACTACACCGACCTAAACAAAGCATGCCCCAAGGACTCATATCCTTTGCCGAGCATCGACAGGCTGGTTGACGGAGCATCCGGGCACGCCTTTCTCAATTTTCTCAATGCTTACTCCGGGTACAACCAGATCATGATGTACCCACCAGACGAGGTGCATACGTCATTCATCACCGACCACGCCAATTACTGCTACAGGGTGATGCCCTTCGGCCTCAAAAATGCAGGAGCCACCTACCAGCGGCTGATGGACAAGGTTTTCCACCAGCAGATCGGGAGATACATGGAGGTCTACGTCGATGACATGGTGGTCAAGACCACCTCAGCCGAAGCTCACGCTGCCGACCTCGCCGAGGTTTTCGGCCAGATCAGGAGGCACAACATGCGCCTCAACCCAGAGAAATACGTCTTCGGCATCCAGGGAGGTAAGTTCCTAGGTTTCATGATCACTAGCAGGGGGATCGAGGCCAACCCGGAAAAGTGCAAAGCCATCATTCAGATGTAGAGTCCCCAGACCGTGAAAGATGTCCAGCGTCTGGTAGGAAGGTTGGTCTCCCTTTCCTGTTTTATCCCTAGATTGGCGGACAAGGCAGGGCCCATCTTCACCCTGCTGCGCAAGCCAAAAAACTTCGAATGGACGGACCAATGCGAGGAGGCTTTCAAAAGCTTTAAGACCTTCCTCACTACTCCGCCAATCCTTCAGAGGCCGGATCACAAAGCTAACCTCCTCCTCTACCTGGCGGTGGCAGAAAGCGCAATCAGCGCGGTTATAGTGCAGGAGCACCAAAAAGCACAAACACCGATCTATTTTATCAGCCGACTCCTCCAAGACACAGAGAAACGGTATCAGACCATCGAAAAGCTCACATTGGCACTTGTCACGGCAGCCAGACGTCTCCGACCTTACTTCTAGAGTCACCAAGTGGTCGTCAAAACCGACTACCCAATCAAGCAGATACTGAGGAAGCTAGAGCTCGCCGAACGAATGATAGCCTGGTCGGAAGAATTGTCCGAGTTCGGCATCTAGTACGAAAGTCACGGCGCTCTGAAAGCTCAATGCCTGGCCGACTTCGTAGCCGAACTCACGCCTACCTCAGTCGAAGAACCATATGTATGGACTTTACACGTTGACGGGTCCTGCAACTCTAAGGGTAGTGGTGCAGGTATCATCTTGGAAGGACCGAACCAGGTCACTTTGGAGCAATCCCTTAAGTTCAGCTTCAAGGTGACCAACAATGATAGACTATGGCCAAGGCCAAGGAATCCAAGAGGTGATATACTGAAAGAACCAAGAGGAATGGGATGATATTAAAGACCTTTTTCATATATTTTGTAAATAGTCTCTTGTATAGGTTATTTTTCCTTTGTATTTGTGAGGCACTTTACTTGCTTTTTCCTAGTGATTGTATATTGTTTTTAAGGTAGGCTACTTGGAGAGTTTAGCTCCATTTAACCTCCCTAGTTGATACATTCATTTTGTATTTTCTCAGTAGGGAAAAAGGGGTGGCATTTAGCAACGCTTGAGGGTGTGACTAGTAATTGGGCCAGAACTGGGCCTAGGCAAAATTTTGCATATTGGACTCATTTTGCTCCTAATTTTTCAAAGATTTGATATAGCTAGGTCTCATCATCATATGATGAACCTAACTAAACCAAATCAAATATTTTTGAATTAATTCATGGAGCCAAATGACCCCAAGGCCACCTAGCCTACTACCTTTGTTCTTGGCCGAATTTCTCATGTCTACTCTTCAAGGTTTGAAGCTTGCCTTGCAAGCTTCTAAACCTTACTAGGGTAAGCTTACCTTACCATGGTTCTTAAGTGAACCATGGCCAAGGTTAGCTTCTCCTACAAGCTAGCTAAACCGTGGGAGTTAAAGCTTACCTTACCATGGTTCCTAGTGAACCATGGTTAAGGTTAGCTTCTCCTAGAAACTACCTCTCCCTATATATTTGTAAATACCTCTCTTGTACTCACTTTTGAAGATTTATGAGAATAGAAATCAGATTTCTCTCTCACTCAAGAGTCCCTAAAACCGTGGAGAACTCTCTCTCTAAGGTTTCTCTCAAAGTTTATTCAAATTTTGTCTTGGTTCATCAAGCTTCTACTTCAAGCTTGAAGTAACCGAACCTCCATTCAAGGCTTCTCCTCCATTCAAGGCTTCTTCAAGGAGAATTTCGAGCTTCTCTTGGAGTCAACCTCAAAGCATTTCAGTCCTAAGCATGGAGGTGTTGAAGTTCATCAATCTTCTTCAACTCAACTCCATCATTTTTGGTATCTAGAGCCTAGTGCTCTTGAGGTTTTGTTTCCAAACTTTTTCTACTTGAATCCGTGTTGTCTAATCTTCCTTTTTTATGTCTTAATGTGTGTTTGCTGTATGGATCTAATTTTGTTCATATCTTGATGGATCCTATTTGTCACATGAAAAATAATTGATTCATATTTTTGCTTGTTCCTAATTCTTGAATCAATTTGTGTTGGTGCGCCTAGGTTCCTTGCTTGTGCGTTTTGTATTTTGATTGAGTCTCTCCATTCTATAACATGTGTCCGTGATTGGACAGCATTCATTGAGCATAGTTTTTGTTTTTGAATCTCTTGTTTTGTCTTAGAAAGTCATGTGTAGTCCTTTTGTATGTTAAAACTTCCCAGACTAGCTTGTTTGACCTAATTTTGTTTTGTGTTTTTGTATCCGAAAACTTTGATGTCTTTTCTTATTAAATCTGTACCTTACTATATGTGCTTTTGTTTTACATCATTGAGTTCCTAATTTGCTATTAGTTCTAGCAAATTTCCTAGAGTTAGGTTTCTATTATGTCTTGTTAAAAGTTTTGTCAAATAAAATTGTTAAACACTTTCCTATTAGGTTTTTCCTTGAGTCTTGTGGTGGCTGAAACCTAATACAATTTTATAAGCATTAAAACAGAGACAAAACAGAGGTGTGAGTGTCCTAATTGCATGAGAAAAACAAAGAAAAAAAGTGCTTAAAAATTTGACCTAAAAATACTACAAAATTGTGAAGCACTAGTGAAAACATGCTTGTGAACACCTCTTGTTTTGTGTGAAAATTTTGCTGCAGTATTTTTACATTAAATCCGAGACATATCATTGTTCAAAAGGCATTAAAACTCCTGAACATTAAAAGAAAAACAAGTGAAAAATATTTTGCAAAAGAAAAAGAAAGAAAATAGCATAAGAAAAAGCCAAAGGAGTGAAAATCTATCAAACATAGCTCTCGGTTTTGGTGTATAATTGCTTATATTCTTTGTTGGTCTAGCCACATCATTTGTGCCTTATTTTTGTTTATAATCTTAGCTTTTGATTTTGTAATCCATTCTAGTGCCATTCATAGGTTATCTTTGTGTGTGCTAGCTTTCCAAATTATCCTTAATTGTTGCTTGTCAAATTTTGTGGAATTCTTTCTAGTCTTGTCTCATTATTTTCTACCAATTGGAGTAGCTATTCTAAATTGTTCCTTTTCAGTTTTAAAATAATATTCTAGTCTTGAAGGTGGTTGAGTGCTTCTTAAAAGGTGTAGGAGGCCAAGGCAAAGGACATCCACTTGAAGGCTTTGGTGGTTGCTTAGGGAGTTTGTTCTCTCTTGGTGGCTAGGCTCTTGAAAACACCTAGAAGTGACTAAAATCAAAGTTGCTTCTAAAGAGGAGTGAAAACACCTTGTGAGGTTGCAGTTTGGTGGCTGAATTGGAGCAAGAAGGAACAAATCTAATTGTGAAAATTTTTGTGAAAATTAGTGACTAATTTTAGTGACGGAATTTTTGGTTACTAAAATTTGTTTTTCCTTACAAAATCCGACACTAAAATTTGTTTCTAATTAGTGGCTAATTTTTTTTCCTTTGAAATTAAGTGCAGCCACTAATTTCATTTGAATGTGAATTTACATTTCATTTGGAATGTGAATTTGCATTTCATTTGAAGAAAATTTGAATTTCAATTTTCTTGTAATTTTTGTTTTCCAAATTTTTGTACAAGGCCTTTATTAAGGAGTGTCTTGGAGTGCCTTTGGTGTATCTCCATCTCTCCTTAAGAGTTCTCATAGTAAATCTCGTTTAGTACTTGTGAGAGTGGTCCTTGAAGGTCTTTGGTGCCTTTCAAGCTCTCACCTAGGTTTAAATTGCTTAACACGCCTAGTTTATGTTTTCTTGTCTTTAAGTTTTCAAGCAATTTATGTTTTAAGCAATTTATGTTTTCAGTCATTCAAGTTTTCAAGCAATTTATGTTTTCTTGCTCTTTATGTTTCAAGTATCATATAAATTGTACACTTAGGCACTTGTTTGTTATTTTTCTTTAAGAAAAGTTCTTTGTGAAAATTGTTTTGTGCAAGACAAAAGTACAAGGGGGTTTAGAGATTTTTACTTGAAGAGGCTTGGTTATTAAGTGCCTCTTTAGTAGCTCACCTCCCTCCAAAGTTCAATTTGTACTCTTAGACCTCCAAGTGCCAAGCACTTCAAAAACTTTATTTTCATAAAAACTATTTTTGTGTGAAAATATTTTCTTGAATTAAAATGTCTCAAGATTCCTCCCATAGTGAAAGTGATGGCTCTCCAAAAAGTCTTTCATATATCACTAAAGAGCTCAAATCACTTAAACTATGGAAAAAGCAAGAGTCCATTCAAAGAGAGAAGGAAAAGATTGAAAGAGAATGACAACTTTCTTATTTAGAGGAAGAGTTGAGAATTTTAAGACAAGAAGAAGAAAAATTGAAAGAAGATATGAAGAAACATAGAAAAAAGAGTAGAAGCTCACATTCCCAATATACATCCCCTAATGAAAGTATGAATCAAGGGGATCACTATCAACATACTCCTAGGAGAACCACTAGGCCAAGGGAAGTCAAAGTTGACCTCCCACAATTCTTTGGCAAAGATGATGTGGAGTCTTATTTAGATTGGGAAATGAAGGTTGAGCAACTCTTTGCTTGCCACAGGGTAAGTGAAGAGAGGAAAGTCCCTTTGGCTGCCCTTAGCTTCCAAGGGCATGCCATGTATTGGTGGACAGCCCTAGAAAGAGAGAGACGCCTCCACAATGATCCTCCAATTTAATATTGGAATGATCTTAAAAGTGCAATGAGAAGGAGGCACATTCCCACCTATTATGGAAGGGAGCTTATGAATAAGCTCCAAAGGCTCCAACAAAGGGATTTGTCTGTAGAACAGTACAGGCACAAATGAAGCTTTTAATGATGAGGGCTTGTATTAGGGAAGAGGAATCCACCACTGTAGCTAGATTCCTAAGTGGTCTTGACTTAGAGATTAGAGACCAAGTGGAGCTACTACCCTACAGGGACTTAAATGATTTAGTCCAACTTTGTGTAAGGGTAGAACAACAAATGTTGAGAAAATCTTCTTTTAAAAGAGAAGGCTCCCACTCTAGATCTCTTAAGAAAGACTACATGGAGGAGGAAAAATCTTTTGAAAAGAAAAATATTTTAGAACCCTCCAAGGAATTAGCTAAGAATAAGGATAAGAACAAAGAGAAGGGTAAAGGTACCCACACTCCACACACTAGCACAAAGACTAGTGATATTAAATGTTTCAAGTGTCTAGGGAGAGGCCACATTGCTTCTCAATGCCCTACAAAGAAAGTCATGATCTTAAGGGGGCATGACACTTATAGTAGTCAAGAAGAGACTACTACCTCCTCTTCTAGTGAGAGTGAGGTTGAAACAAAGCTTCAAAGGACCAAAGTGGAGCCATTTTATCCTTATGAAGGAGAGCTCTTAATGCTTAGGAGAATCCTTCATAATCAACCTAGTGGTACCCTATCACAAAGAGAGAACATCTTTCATACAAGATGTAATATTTTAATTAATGCTTGTTCTCTCATTGTTGATAATGGTTCATGGTGCAATTGTTGTAGCACTAGGTTGGTTAAAAAGATGAGTTTAATTACTATGCGACATCCTCAACCTTATCATTTGCAATGGCTTAATAAGGATGGCGACATAGAAGTTGACCAACAAGTGAAGGTCAAGTTTTCCATTGGGAAGTATGAGGACCAAGTTTTATGTGATATAGTACCAATGAAAGCTTGTCATATTTTGTTAAGAAGACCATGGCAATTTGAAAAGAAAACTATACATAATGGTCTTACTAATGAAATTTCCTTTGTAACACCCCAGTTTTCAAAAAGGTTATTATTATTATTATTATTATTATTATATGCTATTTGGTCATAATTATTTTAATAATTATAGAGGAATATTATTTTGTACGTTTAAATAATTATTGTTTTGGACAATTATTTTGTACGTATTAAATAATTATTTTGTTTAGTATTTTTAAATAAATATTTATATGTTTTAAGAGAAGGTTGATTTTATATGATATTTTGTTATCGAAATTTATTATTATATTTTAGGTTAGAAATATATTATTATTATAGAGGAAACATATTGTATAATATACATGTATTTATTTTATTTAATTATTTTGAGGAAAAAGAGAAGTGGGTTAGAAGAGAAGGAAAATAGGTTGGGTACCCAGCCCAATGAATTAATTTTAAGAAAGGAGTCAGGTAGCGTTAACCCTATTTGCCTCATTTGCGTTTTGGAAGGTTAGGGAAAAAAAGAAGAGAAACAAAGAGCTCTAGGAAGAGTACTCAGGAACAACCTTAGATCACACCAAGACCATTCATCTTCTGCTCATCCAGGTAAGGGGGACTGAGAAACCTTATTCTAGGTGTGGGAATGTATGTTGGGTTGTGGGATTGGCCCTCAATCCCCTGTTTGTTATTGTTGTTGTTATATGCTCACGTATGGGGGATTTTTCTTAATTATATATGTTTATTATATTATTTTTCCTATATTTAAATATAAATTTGTAATTTGATATCTCTGTGGGTTCCTGTGAGAAACCCTAAGGGAATGCATTGGTAATTGTAAGAGACAATTTTAAATGTTTTCTGTTTTATCTTCTGAGTTTTCTATTATGTTTCTTGATATTTGCTGAGTGTAAATATGTGTCTAATTTTGAAAATAAACAAGTTTTGATATGAATTAGAGTGCTCTGTGGGTTCCTGTGGGAACCCTATGAGAAACAGGCATATTTCTAATATTTTATGTTTTACCTTCTGATTGTTCTGTTGTATTCCTTGCTGAATGTAATGTGTAAATATGTGATTAATTTTGAGAATAAACATGTTTTTATATGATTTAAAGTGCTCTATGGGTTCCTGCGGGAGAAATAAGCAAAATATGAATATTTTCTGTTTTGATTTCTGATTGTTCTGTTATATTTCTTGTTTGATGAGATGTAAAAATATGTAATTAATTTTATAAATAAACGAGTTTTGATATAAATTAAAGTGCTCTGTGGAGGCTTTGTGAATATGATGAGATAATGCGGAATGTGATTGAGACATGAGATATGAAATGTGATAATGAAATATGATGATGAAATGTGATGACAAAATGTGATGATGTGAAATAACCATGGGAAATGATAATGTGATATGAGAATGCATAGAGTCTTGATTGACATGCATCATTTGCATAAGTGTTTTAAGGGTACGATATGGAATACACCGCCAGAGAAGGCCCCCTAGTGTAAAAGCTTTGGGGATTAGTCCTTGGGGATAGCTCGGTTTGGAAGTCCCATTCTCGCCCATTGTGTGCATGGGATGTATCTTGCGCGGCTTAGCTATCCCGACGAGACTCTGGTAGTATATCCTTCTAGTGAGAGTGCGCAGAGGGTGTGACCCGGCATGTACTCCTAGACTACTCTTCGTGTATTGCTAGCGGCAATATGCCATGTGATGTTTTACTGGCGCCACATGCATGATAATATGTAGTCCGTGTCCATACTTATGCATTTTTAATGTTATACGATAAAGTGATGGTTTATGTCTTGGATGAATGTGATGTTATTATTAATTTATTTATGTTATACTTGTTATGTTTGTGTTTGGCTATCTTGCATATATTTCTACACTGTGAGCCAGAGTGAGATGTTTCTCACTCCCTTTTCTCGTGTTGTTTTGTTGTAACTATTATACAGGTGATCATCAGTGTGAGGCTGAGGATGTTGGTGATGAAGCTTAGGCTTCTATGTTGGGTTTTGCTCTGATAGGACATGTGACATTGGGGCATAGATAGGATTAGTTTAAGATGTTCTTATTAAATTATTTTGGAAAATTTAGTTTTATTTCTTTGTAGTTTTATCGGCATGTTATTTGGATTATGTTTATGAATGTGAACTCTTTACCCTTACGTGGTTGGAAAATTGATTTTTATTGATGTAAAATTATATATATTTATTTATAATTACTGTATATGTATGTTGGGATAGAGGGTGTCACATTTAGTGGTATCAGAGCAGGTCGATCCAATAGACCGTGTGTGTTATGTGCTTATCACGACTCTGTTGTGTGCTCTGACTGTGTCTTGTTTGTTGTGTACTATGATGATGTTTTGCTTTGATGATGATGATGTTTTTCTTGTGTTGATATTGTTGAGTTTGATATTGTTAAGTTATTTTTAGAGGAATGATAGTCATGATAGTGTTAGCTAATACCATTATGACCGCTTTTCTTCATTCTTATAATATCTTATTTGTTTGATACTTCTTGCTTACGTAAGAAGTAGTGGTTGAGTGATATCGCTTGTGTTGCAAGCATATGTGCGAGTAGTGGTATACGAGATATTGTGCTAATATTGTAGGAACTATTGAGGCCATAGATTTGGGTAAGACAATGATTTTTTTTTAGTGTATTAAGAGTTTACGATTGGTGGAATTTTTGAAAGCTATAGTTGTAGCGATTGAATCCAAGGATGATGTATGTTGAGAATTGGAGTTTTGGCATTCTTAAGGAGAGATTGAAGTGTTGATGATTTCTAGAGTTTGATGGTTGCATGTTGACCTTTTATGGTTTAGATAGCATGTGAATTTTATTTTCTAAGCCTTTTGTATTGAATATGTGAGTTGTTTTGGTTTAGGATTGTAGTGGAAAGCTTGAATATGAAGTTGAGGTGTGAGTTTGGAAGGATTGAGGTATTTTTGTGGGCTTAGATATATTGATATACTATTGCTGTTTGGTGTAGAGGATATTTTCGCTGCAGTTTTGTTGTGCCAGTATGAGTACTATATTGACAGATTTAGATTTTATGGTCTTCACAAAAGTTGTAGCCTTGGACGTTATCTTTCCAATGGAAATGGAATGAGATAAAACGGAGGTATAGAACTTTATTTATAGCTACTTTGGTGATCAAAGGTCTAGCTGCAAGTACTGAATATATTGGCTGCGGTTTTTGAAATTTTTAGCTAAGAAGATGATCTTTTTAGAATCTTATGTCTTCGTAGGAGTTGTAGCTTATTCTCTTAGCGTTCTTTTGAGATAGGTTTGAGATCATTTGGATGAGTATAACTCTCTAGGTATCATTTTCTTTGATCGTTGTTGAAGGGATATGTATGGTATCATGATATTTTTGAATCATTAGGCAATGCAAGGATGATATAATTGATTTTGTTAAGATGTTTTGGGGTGTTTTCATGTGGATTGAGAGGTTGTTTAAGGTTGTATGATGCTATGTGGTAATGGTTGTTCATGTACATGCTTATGGATGGTATATTTGAAGGTTTAAAGTAGGTATTCTAATATGATTTAATATGCATGTATGTTGATATGTGGATAGATGACCTTAGGGATCAATTGGTGAATGTCGTGTGGTTAGTGAGATTGATCTTGGGGTGTGATATGATCATTTTGTATTTGAGGGTGAAGATATATCCAAGACGGTTGTATGTTAAGTTATCTAAGTATTACTATTTTATTTTATCTTATTTTATTATTTTTTTATTGTATGAGATAAGTTTTCTAGTTCCAGTAAATTCCAGTTGAGGTAAACATGGATCTGTCTCAGGTAGAAGTTGTGTTTAAGTGGGGAGATATCTAAGCCAGTTAGTGAAGATAAAAGTTTTATGAGGTTAGCTTATTATTATTGGAGATTTATTGAAGGAATTTCTAAGATAACATTGTCCTTAACTACGTTCACTAGGAGAAGCATTGTCTTTATGTGGGATAGTAAGTATGAGAGTAGTTCCAACTCTTAAGGCAAGATTGACTAGTGTTAATATTATTCGATTTTAGTAAGTTTTTTGTGGTATATAGTAGTACTTATAAGATGAATTTGGATGCATTGTTGATGTGAGAAGGAAAGGTAGTAGCTTATGTTTCTAGGCAATTGAAAATTCATGAGAGGAACTACCTTATCTATGAGTTAGTGGTTATGATATTACATTAAGATTTGGAGACACTACCTATATGATTCTAAGCTTGAGGTATTTAGTGATTGTTAGAGTCATAAATATCTTTTGACCAAAGGAGATAGTTGGAATTTCTTAAGGACTAGGATTTTAATCTCAATTGCTATCTAGGTAAAGGCAATGTGGTGACAGATGTCTTGAGTAGGATGATCTTTCATCTATCATTTTGATGATTTAAAGGTTAAATTTGATTGAAGAGTTTAGAGATTTAAGCTTGATTTGTGAGCTTACCCTTAGAAGCATTGAATTGAGTATGTCGAAGGTGACTAGTGAATTAATGGATGAGATTAGAGGAGCCTAGGAGTTAGATCCTTTCTTAGTGAACCAAGTGGAGAGGATTGGTAAGGGTATAGATAGTCCTTTTCGAGTGGAAGTTGATGGTGTTTTGTGGTTTCAGGATAGAATCTATGTGTCTAATAATCCCGAATTAAGGAAGATGATCTTAGAAAAAGGCAATAAGAGTACTCTTAGTATTCACTTAGGAGCTATTAGATGGATTAGGACCTTAGGAGGATGTATGAGAGTGGCGTAGCGGAAGCGTAATGGTCTAAGGTGAAGAGAGGAGTAGAGGAAGTTGTGGACTTGTGTGTAGTATTCCAAAAGTCTAACGTGAAACATTAGAAAGTCTAAGTCAAGAGAGATATCCATTTTTATTTGCTTCAGGTAATTTCGGGGACGAAATTTTTAAAAGGAAGGGAGAATTGTAACACCCCAGTTTTCAAAAAGGTTATTATTATTATTATTATTATTATATGGTATTTGGTCATAATTATTTTAATAATTATAGAGGAATATTATTTTGTACGTTTAAATAATTATTGTTTTGGACAATTATTTTGTACGTATTAAATAATTATTTTGTTTAGTATTTTTAAATAAATATTTATATGTTTTAAGAGAAGGTTGATTTTATATGATATTTTGTTATCGAAATTTATTATTATATTTTAGGTCAGAAATATATTATTATTATAGAGGAAAAATATTGTATAATATACATGTATTTATTTTATTTAATTATTTTGAGGAAAAAGAGAAGTGGGTTAGAAGAGAAGGAAAATGGGTTGGGTTGACCCAGCCCAATGAATTAATTTTACGAAAGGAGTCAGGTAGCGTTAACCCTATCTGCCTCATTTGCGTTTTGGAAGGTTAGGGAAAAAAAGAAGAGAAACAAAGAGCTCTAGGAAGAGTACTCAGGAACAACCTTAGATCACACCAAGACCATTCATCTTCTGCTCATCCAGGTAAGGGGGACTGAGAAACCTTATTCTAGGTGTGGGAATGTATGTTGGGTTGTGGGATTGGCCCTCAATCCCCTGTTTGTTATTGTTGTTGTTATATGCTCACGTATGGGGGATTTTTATTAATTATATATGTTTATTATATTATTTTTCCTATATTTAAATATAAATTTGTAATTTGAGATCTCTGTGGGTTCCTGTGAGAAACCCTAAGGGAATGCATTGGTAATTGTAAGAGACAATTTTAAATGTTTTCTGTTTTATCTTCTGAGTTTTCTATTATGTTTCTTGATATTTGCTGAGTGTAAATATGTGTCTAATTTTGAAAATAAACAAGTTTTGATATGCATTAGAGTGCTCTGTGGGTTCCTGTGGGAACCCTATGAGAAACATGCATATTTCTAATATTTTCTGTTTTACCTTCTAATTGTTCTGTTGTATTCCTTGCTGAATGTAATGTGTAAATATGTGATTAATTTTGAGAATAAACATGTTTTTATATGATTTAAAGTGCTCTATGGGTTCCTGCGGGAGAAATAAGCAAAATATGAATATTTTCTGTTTTGATTTCTGATTGTTCTGTTATATTTCTTGTTTGATGAGATGTAAAAATATGTATTTAATTTTATAAATAAACGAGTTTTGATATAAATTAAAGTGCTCTATGGAGGCTTTGTGAATATGAAGAGATAATGCGGAATGTGATTGAGACATGAGATATGAAATGTGATAATGAAATATGATGATGAAATGTGATAATGAAATATGATGATGAAATGTGATGACGAAATGTGATGATATGAAATAACAATGGGAAATGATAATGTGATATGAGAATGCATAGAGTCTTGATTGACATGCATCATTTGCATAAGTGTTTTAAGGGTACGATATGGAATACACCGCCAGAGAAGGCCCCCTAGTGTAAAAGCTTTGGGGATTAGTCCTTGGGGATAGCTCGGTTTGGAAGTCCCAGTCTCGCCCATTGTGTGCATGGGATGTATCTTGCGCGGCTTAGCTATCCCGACGAGACTCTGGTAGTATATCCTTCTAGTGAGAGTGCGCAGAGGGTGTGACCCGGCATGTACTCCTAGACTACTCTTCGTGTATTGCTAGCGGCAATATGCCATGTGATGTTTTACTGGCGCCACATGCATGATAATATGTAGTCTGTGTCCATACTTATGCATTTTTAATGTTATACGATAAAGTGATGGTTTATGTCTTGGATGAATGTGATGTTATTATTAATTTATTTATGTTATACTTGTTTTGTTTGTGTTTGGCTATCCTGCATATATTTCTACACTGTGAGCTAGAGTGAGATGTTTCTCACTCCCTTTTCTTGTGTTGTTTTGCTGTGACTATTATACAGGTGATCATCAGTGTGAGGCTAAGGATGTTGGTGATGAAGCTTAGGCTTCTATGTTGGGTTTTGCTCTGATAGGACATGTGACATCGGGGCATAGATAGGATTAGTTTAAGATGTTCTTATTAAATTATTTTGGAAAATTTAGTTTTATTTCTTTGTAATTTTACCGGCATGTTATTTGGATTAAGTTTATGAATGTGAACTCTTTACCCTTACGTGGTTGGAAAATTGATTTTTATTGATGTAAAATTATATATATTTATTTATAATTACTGTATATGTATGTTGGGGTAGAGGGTGTCACATCCTTCACTCACAAGGAAAAGAAATTTGTACTTTATCATCTTTCACCTCAACAAGTGGCTGAGGATCAAGCACAAATGAAAAACAAAAGAAAAAGAGAAAAGGTAGGGAAGAGTAAAGAGGAAGAAATATCCTCTAAGGGAATTATGTCTAAAGAGAATTGCTTTATCACTAAAGAATCTATGAAAACTATTCTCTTTATTCATAAAGACCTTATGATGGAGGACCATCCTTGGTACTTCACTTCATGTGAGACCCATCACATGGTTCATGGCTATGGCCAATTTGAGTAGTATAGAATTTATTGCTTTATCCCAATCTTACCCTTGTATTTTGGGGTATTTTAGTCATAGGATTTATTTTCTTTGTATTTCCCATTTTACCCTTGTATTATGGGGTGCTTTAGATGATTAGGTTTTTAATTTGGGTTAGGGTATTTCATTAGAGGGTGACGCATTTTTGGTGAGTTTTGGATGTATTTTTGGTGATAGAAAGGCTTAGGCCCAAGTGGAGGGCAAAGGTTGCATGGTCTTATCATGCACCTTGATGTAGCCAATCTAGACCCATAAATTCCAAACTTGGTCACCAAGTAGCATCTAGGGTTCATTTGGCATGTCATTTGGAGTGCATTTGCCTTATGAATTTCGGCCATGCATGTCCCAAATGCAACCCTAGATGCCTCCCCTCCTATAAATACCCAACACCCCACCACTTGTAAATACTTTGGATTATATGAATTTGAGAGAGCATTTCTTTACCTCAAATCCCATCCTTAGTCCCTAGCTTAGTTCGGCTAGCCTTCTTCATTCTCCACCCTTGGAGAGTGAAACCCTAGAGTGGCCTCCACCTACACTTGGAGTGAGCCAACTTGTGAGCACCAAACACCTTAACCCTAAACACTTCCGCCAACCATCTATTCCTCACGCCTATCTTCCTTTTTCCTATCATAAGTCACCTTTTCTCTACCCTTTGGTGAGCCTAGATCAAGGGCAAGGTCTTCCCCTTCATACTCTACATCAACCATGGAAGGAGGAAGCCATCACCTTAACTCTTACCCTCACGCTGCCACTAGTCTTGAAGAAGAGATTCACAAATCCATTATTTTTAAAGAAAAAGAATCTCAACTTCAAGATTTTGTGAAGGAGAAGTGGACTTCATTTAGTTCTACTTCTCATGCTACTTCCTTGGTGGTGCCCAAGGTAGATAGCCTTCCTTTTTGTAGGACTTGTCCTACCTTAGTTGTGTCAATAATGCACCCAATTTATGGAATATATTATTTGTTGGATATAACATATGAACCTTCAAGGTTCCTTGTGACAAATTCTTTTCATAACCATCCAACAAATAATATAATCCAAAATTGTTTAGGAAATTTCTTAGTAGTATTTTCCTTATTTTCTAGGAAATGCCTAGGTTACCACATAGGGTACTTTAGGCAAGATATTTTAGTTTTTAGGATTAAGTCTTTAGTGTGCTATAGTTTTAGTTTTAGCACACTTTTAGGATTTAATAATATACCTAGTCTATGTTTAGGAGAGGATCCTATTCATTATATTAGTAGGTCTAGTGTCATTGATTTCTTTAGGTTCCATGAAAGGATTCCTTCTAGGATATTCCTTTCACATTTATTTGTTGAAAATATCACCTCTAATGAATTTTATTATATATTTGTAGGTATGGCCAATAATCATGAGGACCCTCGAGATTTGAGGTCAAATCCTTTTCAAGAGGGAGGGGGTGATAGACTATGGCCAAGGCCAAGGAATCCAAGAGGTGATATACTGAAAGAACCAAGAGGAATGGGATGGTATTAAAGACCTTTTTCATATATTTTGTAAATAGTCTCTTGTATAGGTTATTTTGCCTTTGTATTTGTGAGGCACTTTACTTGCTTTTTCCTAGTGATTGTATATTGTTTTTAAGGTAGGCTACTTTGAGAGTTTAGCTCCATTTAACCTCCCTAGTTGATACATTCATTTTGTATTTTCTCAGTAGGGAAAAAGGGGTGACATTTAGCAATGCTTGAGGGTGTGACTAGTAATTGGGCCAGAACTGGGCCTAGGCAAAATTTTGCATATTGGACTCATTTTGCTCCTAATTTTTCAAAGATTTGATTTAGCTAGGTCTCATCATCATATGATGAACCTAACTAAACCAAATCAAATATTTTTGAATTAATTCATGGAGCCAAATGACCCCAAGGATGCCTAGCCTACTACCTTTGTTCTTGGCCGAATTTCTCATGTCTACTCTTCAAGGTTTGAAGCTTGCCTTGCAAGCTTCTAAACCTTAGTAGGGTAAGCTTACCTTACCATGGTTCTTAAGTGAACCATGGTCAAGGTTAGCTTCTCCTAGAAGCTAGCTAAACCGTGGGAGTTAAAGCTTACCTTACCATGGTTCCTAGTGAACCATGGTTAAGGTTAGCTTCTCCTAGAAACTACCTCTCCCTATATATTTGTAAATACCTCTCTTGTACTCACTTTTGAAGATTTATGAGAATAGAAATCAGATTTCTCTCTCACTCAAGAGTCCCTAAAACCGTGGAGAACTCTCTCTCTAAGGTTTCTCTCAAAGTTTATTCAAACTTTGTCTTGGTTCATCAAGCTTCTACATCAAGCTTGAAGTAACCGAACCTCCATTCAAGGCTTCTCCTCCATTGAAGGCTTCTTCAAGGAGAATTTCGAGCTTCTCTTGGAGTCAACCTCAAGGCATTTCGGTCCTAAGCATGGAGGTGTTGAAGTTTATCAATCTTCTTCAACTCAACTCCATCAAACAACCAGGCAAGTATGAGGCGCTTCTCGCGGGGCTAAGGTTGGCTCATGACCTCGGGGCTCGGAGAGTGAGTTGCAACAACGACTCGAAACTCATGGTAGAGCAGCTCAGCAGAACATACCAGGCCAAGGACGTTCTCCTACAGCGGTATTTCCACATGGCATCACAGCAGATCTCGTCCTTCGATGAGTTCATTATATAGCACGTACCGCGAGAACAAAACACTAGAGCTGACCTTCTATCAAAGCTCGCCAACACCAAACGCCCTGGACAACATCGGACCATCATCCAGGAGACCTTGCACTCACCCAGCCTAGACGACAAGGTCGTCAACACCAGCAACAGCGAAGACCAGGGATGGATGACAGGCATCTGGAGCTACTTGAAGGAAGGAGTTTTACCCGAGGATAGGGACGAAGCTTGGAAGATGGTACTCCGAGCAGGATACTACTGGCCCACTTTGAAGTCGGATTGTTAGGACTACGTACAAAGGTGTAAAGAATGTCAGTAGTTCGACAACTCACATCGGCAGCCACCCGAAACTCTTCACCAGATGATTTCGTCATGGCCTTTTTCCCAGTGGAGAATCGACATCCTCGGGCCATTCCCCCCCGCGAAAGGTCAACTCAAGTTCCTCCTAGTGGCGATCGAATACTTCACCAAGTGGGTCGAGGCATGCCCACTCGCCAAAATCACCACCGAAAATGTACAGAGATTCACTTGGAGGAATATTGTTTGCAGATTCGGAATCTCTCACACCCTCGTCACCGACAACGGCAGGCAGTTCATCGCACAAGGTTTCGAGGACTTCCTCCGTGAGCTCGGTATCAAGCACCTCCTAACCTCGATGGAACACCCCCAGACCAATGGCCAGGCCGAAGCCGCCAACAAGGTCATCCTCCGAGAACTCAAGAAGCGATTGGGGAACGCTAAAGGACAATGGGCCGACGAGCTTCCCAGCATCCTCTGGGCGTATCATTGCACCCCCAATCAACAACGCAAGAAACGCCTTACAGGCTGACTTACGGAGCTGACGCAATGATTCCAGTAGAAATCTGAGAGACATCTCACCGACGTCAAGTCTTCAACAGCAAGTAGAACGCTCAAGAGTTAGCAGTTGACCTCGACCTAGTCGACGAACTCAGAGATGAAGCTCAAATCCACGAAGAAGCCTGCAAGCTTCGAGCTTCCAGAAGATACAATACGTGAGTGCGACCTCGCTCATTCCGAGTTGGCGACTTGGTGTTGCGATTATTAGGCGAAGCACGGAAAGACACGTTAGATGGAAAACTCGTACCCACCTGGGGTGGCCCATTCCGAGTTGTAGAGAACTTGGAGAACGGAGCATGCCGATTAGAAGAACTCAGCGAAAAACCCATACGAATGAGCTATGCACTATTTTCCCGCCTCAGTTTTTTATCCCAAAAAATAGAAAAATGGGTTTTGGCTGAGAGGGTTTTTAACGAGGCACATATACACAATTAATAAAATGACTCATTCTTTTTCATTCATATTCTCCTAGCTTTACATTATTTTACCATAAAATGTCTTATGCTAAGCCAAGGTCGAGTTCGAACCTTGACACAACATATTTTGCTCTACGCCGGGGTCGAATTCGAACCTTGGTCTGACTTATCTCGCTATTAGTCAAGGTCGAGCACGAACCCTGAATACATTTCGCTTAAATCCAAGGTCGAGTCCGAACCTTGATATCATTCATATCACACTCAAGGTTGAGTTCGAACCTCCATACAAATCATTCTACCTCAGCCCGAGGTCGAGTTCAAACCTCGGTATTATCCACTCAAGGTCGAGTTTGAACCTTGACATAATCAACCTCAGGTCGAGTTTGAACCTCGGTATAATCCATTCAAGGTCGAGTTCGAACCTTGGCACAATCAATCCAAGGTCGAGTTCGAACCTTGATATAAACAACTCAAGGTTGAATTCGAACCTCGGTATACTCAACTCAAGGTTGAGTTCGAACCTCGATATGACCCATTCGAAGTCAAGTTTGAACCTCACTACGAAGCATCTCGATTTCGCCCAAGGTCGAATTTGAACCTTGGAACAAATCACTTTGCTCTAAAACTAAGTTTAAGCGCCAAAATGAAAAGAAAACGCTGAACGTACTTTCTGAATCGCGCAAACAGGAAAAAATCAAGCCTAAAGCGTACACGCGGAATTAGAGGACCAACCAAACTCATCAAAAGGTGCAAAGGCAAATATATACACAACGGTGTCTACAGAGTTCAACACATGAATTCAAAGAGAAAAATAAAGCAGATAAAAATAAAACTAAGCTATTACAAAGGCGGCCTAGGTGGAGGCGTTTTCACTAGAGCTATCCTCGAGGTCATCCTCCTTCACTAGCTTCCCAAAGCGGAACTCCTTCTCCACGTGCATAGCGGAGAAGTCGAACCCCGTCGCGAGAAGCCTAGCCTGACGAGCTACCTTGAGGAATCCCCTCTTATGCTCAAACACGACGGCCCGCTCAGTCTCCTCGAGTTTCCTCTCCAGCCCCGCCTTCGCCTCCTCCAGCTTCGCAAGGTCCACGTTCAGAGCAGCATTCTCCTCTGCTTGGCCGTCGAGAAGCACCTCGTCACAAAGACGCTTCTCAGTCGCCGCCACCAAATCAGCCTTCAGCGACGTCACCTCATCTTTCAGGGAGCGCACCCGACTCCGGGAAGAGGTGGTGAGCTCCTTCAGCGTACCCACTTGGGAAGCATAGGCCTCATTAGATCGCAAGGCGATCTCCTGAGACTTCTGAACCCTTGCAAGATCTCCTCTTGCAGCTCGAAGCCTGGCCTCATTCTGCCTTTTGGCCTCACCAAGGGCGGCCACCAAAGTCCTGTTTTCCTCCTCCAGCGGCTGAACCCGGCCCCTCATCTTCTCAAGGTCCTTCTGCTGCTTGGCCCAATTACGCTTCCAATGGTCAACAATGGCCATCGCCCTCTGCAGAAAGACCTCAACAGAATCAAGGCCTTCCACTGGCCCAATTGTCTCCACCATAGCCCGATCAGCCGAGCTCAGCGAACCTTTGGGGAAAAACTTCTCCGAAGTCACTCCCACGCTCCACAACGAGTCGATCTCCTCCGACGCACTCACATGGTCCAGCCGCGTTAGAGCGCGATCTTTCCCGAAGCGACTAGCGAGGTACTGACTCTTGGAGGCCCCCTTTGATGAGCCAGATGGCGGCGCTAACGCCGCAGGCGTGGACGTCGGAACCTCGGAGCTCGCTCCCTTGCCGCGATCCTCAACAGCAGTAGCAGCAGTGGCAGGCGTCCCCTTTTCAGCAACGGGAGCGCCTACCCCCGGCGCCCCCGAGCTCGGAGCCACTAGGTCCTCGGCAGCGTTCACCGCCTATAGAAAATGATAACACGTCAGAAAACCAAGAAAAGAACAACATAGAAGAAAAACCACAAGTGATGAAGGTACCAACCTCAGAAACCTGAGCGGCTGGCTCAGCGGCCTCAGCTGCCACCCCGGCAGTCGAAGCAGACTCCTCGGGTGGCGAACTCCCCGTAAGGTCGACCGCCTCGGCATCGGCGGCCTTGGAGGTCACCTCCTCGGCATCCAGAGGGGCAGAGGTCCCCCCGACCTCCTTCTCTCCCCTCTTTCTTTTTTTGTTTGTCTTCAGGGGGGCAACCTCCTCTTCCTAAGGCTTGGGGACCTCGATTTCAGCAACATTGTAGCGGTGCTTTAGCTCATGCCACTTGTTTCTGCCCATGATGCCTGCAAACACAAGAAATCAATTACATTAGCAAAAGAAGCTTTTACAAATCCTAACAATCTAAGAAAGACGGAATACTCACTCTCTAAGCCCCTCTGCTTGTACGCCGAGTTCGCAAGCGACAGGACAAGCTTGCAATCCAACTGACGAGGAAGTGCTTCAAGGTTCTTAATGGCGGCCGACTCTACAGCCGTCAATTGCAACTCTCCCACCCCGTGAAATCTAGCCGGGACCGGCCGCCAGTAAAAGGGGAACTTCGGCAACCCGCTGAAGTAGAACACCCCATCCTCCAACGGGTTGACATCTACAAGCACCACCCGAAAATATTCTTGTTTGAAATTTTTATATGATTGGGTGTAAAGGGAAAACAGACCCCCATCCTTACTCACACTCAGAGACATTATGCCATACGGAGGAACACCTATTTTTAACTGGTAAAAATGAAGAAAAACGGGCAGAGACACCTCTATCCCCAAGGCCGAACATAGGACTTGGAAAGCCCTCAAAACACCCCAACTATTGGGGTGCAACTGGCAAGGAGCCGAGTTGATGAAATTCAAAAAGTCACACTCGAATTGAGTGAAAGGAAGACAAACACCTAAATCCCTAAAAAGACATTAATATACATAGAAATGGGGAGGGTCAGAAGAACTCCCCATATAGACACGCTCGTCGGGCCGACAGGGCTCGAGCTAGATAAACGTGGAGACGGAAGAATTATAGATCCTGTGCGATTTTTGTATCGCATTGATCTCCATGAAGGACCTGAACACACTCTGGCACTCCCCCAAGTTGTGCCTGACCCAGTCGTAGCCAGGAACGCCGAGGACGAGATCCTTAGGCGAGTTCTCCGCCTTTTTCTTTTTGGCGGCGGCCGTTCCGGTAGCCACCGCCTTGCCGCGCACCTTACCCTTGCCCTTGGCAGGCGCAGAAGACGCGGCACCTCTCTCTCCAGCCATCAAGAAAACAAAAAGACGTGAAGAGGGAAATATTTGAGAAGAAGGAGAAAGAAGAATACAGAAAGGAAGTACCTGGTATTCTTCCTCAGAAAAAAATCCTAACAACAACTGGGTTACCAAAAACGACGACGGAGGCAGAGAAAACGGAGATGGAAGATGAATAGAGGCGCAAGAAGCAGCATGCGCGAGAAGTCAGGAAGAAAGAAAAGGAAAAAGGGTAAAGTGAATGGGAAGGGGCGCAAGAGAGAGAAAGAAAAGGTTTCCTCCAAAATTCGAAACGGCCACGACACGTGTCGGTCGGGAAACACAACTGACGACACATTAAATGAAGCCCATTATGACGAGCACAAGTCATCATTGCATAACCGTCACTCCCATTAACACGCCGCCTGCATGTTTTCGAGAACGAGGCGACAATTGCAACACATGGCATCTTAACAGGCAGGCATGAGCGAAAGGTCACTGCTCCCCGACGAGCTCGGTCTTAACTCCTTGACCTACAGTCTTCGGAGCTCGGAGGGCTAGTGTACTATCCGTACTGCGAAGCCGAGCTCCAAGCTCGGCATCACAGCGCAGGACAACCTCGGACACGCGCTGCGTGACGTCAACTCGTCACCCAAATAGGTCATAACTGATCTCGGGCCCAAAGCCCAGTAAAACCCTAATTCATACTAAGGTACGTGCATTATTTATACGAGACTCATACTCCCACAAACCCTAACTTTAGCATCGGAGTCTCTTTTGTAGGTACCAGCCCCATCTTAGAGCATCAACGTACCAGTGAAGGAGGCTCTCCGACCTTACCCAGCGGATCATCTCCACCTCGGATCCCCGGTAAGAACACCTGATATAGGGTCAGACATAGATCTAGCCATGCTAGGCGTGGTTGAGTTAAGGGTTATTTGACCTCATCCACATCGGGCGCAAGTTAAGTGAGCATCAAGCGTGGGTGAGACATAGAGTTCCTTGTTATAATGATGTTGAGCATAAGGTGAATGGCGTCATACGTGAAGTGTCTTGTAAAAACATGTTTGGTGAAAAAATGGTGATGTAGGTTAGTTGGATCTATTACATGTTGTTAGTTCTTTATACATTAATCTGACACAATGTATATTGATGATTAAACTATTGAAGGTGTTGAATGGTAATACTTCTATATATAGATTGATTTGGAATAATGTACATAGATGATTACTTGTTCAACTGTTGATGTGATTACGTTTAGAATGCTCAAGGCATTTAGGCATTAGGGTGTGTTGTGTTGATCGACTTATACTATAAGAAAAATGCAAATTTTCGACGGACATAATCCGTTAGTAAAAAGGAATATCCGTCGGAAATTCTCTCTTTCCGACAGATGCAAATCCGTCAGAAAAATAGGCATTGAAAAAAAAATTCATAAAAAATTATTGACAAATTTCTGTTTAATTTTAATAAATTTATTAATGTAACACCCGTCATATTTGACCTCTCAAGGGTTCTATTTCATGACACTTCACTTTTCAACGTGTTTTGTCCTTACTTGCATAACTTCTGAGAAACTTCCCAAAGGGTCACTCATCCCTATATTACTCCAAGTCAAACACGCTTAACTGTGAAATTTTGATGAGATAAGCTACCAAAAAGTATATGCATGTTGTCAGTAGGTATTACAAATTAATTCATTTAAGTCATCCTTAACTATACAATCTCATACTTGTGTACTATCTCTGAATCCCTCTCATTCCGGTGTATCCAGACTGTTATAAAAATATAAAAATATATAATAATTATATTACCAATAATTATAATTATATTATATTTAATTAATCTTTATTTATATATATACACTTACTTTTATAATTAATAATCTATTTATTTCTATTTAAAAGTAATATTATGATACAATTTAATTTATTTATTATAAATTTAAAAGTTTAAATAATAATTTATATATTTTAAAATATTATTTTTATAATTTATAATGATAATATAATTTATAAAATTATAAATATTTATTTATTACATACTTATAAATTAAATTTTAACAGTTTAAATAAATTATTAATTAATTTAATATATTTATTTATCTTAAATATAAGTATTTATCCTTGTTTTATTTTCTAATTATCAACCATTAATAAAATACTAATTTAAAAACTTATCTAATTATATCATAATATTTTCATATCAAATTTAAAATCAAATATTAGTTATACAAAAATATCAAAATCATATAGCAAATTGTTAATAAGATTGTAGTTAAATAACTTAAAATAATTAATTTTTCAACTATATTGTTAGCAAATAATTTATTCCAAAGTTAACTAATTTTTCTATATTAATTATTAGTAAAATTTAATAACTTTTAATTTAACAATTGGATCGATAAAATTCAACATACACCATGAGTTATTGAGCGAAGTAACTTTACCAAGAGTTACTTTATGAGTCATTTGATTCCTCATCCTCCTTTCTCTCTCTCTCTATATTTATATATATCTATATATATATATATATTTTTTTTAAATTTTATTAATCTTTTTTAATATATGATTGTCAATTTTGGTAAAACATTCTTACATTTTTGACAAATATAAATTTATGAGAAATATTTCATCAGTAATATAATTTTATCTACAATTTTTTTTTCCATCAGAAATATAAATTTTCTGATAGATTTATATCTTTCAGAAATCACCAACGGATATATCCGTAAAAAATATAAGTTTTCTGACAAATTTGTATTTTTCAAAAATTATTCGTTGATAATATAATTTTTCCTATGAATTCTTTTTCCGTTGATAATAATTTGCATTTTTCTTGTAGTGTCAGGACTAGAGGAAACGGTCTTTTATAAGGTTGGATATCCCATTGTGAGGATATTGGTGTGGTACTCTACGAGCCTAGTTTTCGAAAATCCTTCTTGAATAATTAATTATTAAAGTGAATAGTTGAATCTCCTCTAAGACCTTAGTTGACGTGGTATGTGGATTAGGTTGAAACATACTGGCTATAAATGACCACAGTATTTGGGTCAGGTCGTGCTATACTAATTACAAGTGATCAATGTTGATCCATATGTGGGAAAGGTAAAAACATACATGTATAAAGTGATCAACCAAGTAAGATCCAAGGTCAGAAGCTTAGTGTGAATATTGGAAGGAAGTAGTATTTGGAGCGTAGTTGGTAGGCTAATCTCATAGGAGGCTTAGTGATACAAACTAATGTCATGGTAGACTCATATACAAATTGTTCTACCCTGATAGGAATACTAGACTCCTAGTTTAAATGGTGACATTCGAGAAACCATACTGTTGTGGACTTTGATTTAAATTGGTTGTTGATCTAACGAGTGTAAAAGGATTGTATTAGTTCAATAGGATCAAACCACTTAGACAGCTCACCTTTGTTGTAGAAGATCTCCATAAGTGAATATGTGACAATGTATATAATTGAGGTGTTATGCATATGATGTATTGATTATGGTGTGGCTCATATGTTATGTGGAATTATGTGTTGAATGGCAAGGTTGTGGTGTAAGTTTGAAATGATTAAGTTGTTTGTCTTTCAAAGTTGTTGATGTCATGTTTAAGTGTTGTGGATATGTCACTATGTTGTAAGTCATGATGTCGTTTTGTTGTATGGTTTACATGTTGCTGATTGGTAGAATAGTTATATTTACTTCTATACTTGTTG
Source organism: Cajanus cajan (assembly GCF_000230855.2). Lineage (NCBI taxonomy): Eukaryota > Viridiplantae > Streptophyta > Magnoliopsida > Fabales > Fabaceae > Cajanus > Cajanus cajan. The sequence continues at coordinate 15,672,641 of NC_138523.1, read as the reverse complement.
TATGACTATCCTTTTGAATACTAGCTTATCCTTAGATTTTTTTTTGTGGTTGGATTATGATAATCATGTTTACATGGGAGCATAATATGGTTAGGTTGAAGGAGTCTGGTGGGGTTGAGGGCCATGCTGGATGGCAATGTAACTTAAGACTACTTTTGTATAATTTTATAGAGTACTTGATCAATAACTTATGTTAACATTACAATTATTTTGAATTATTGTATATAAATATGTGTAAATGATATATGGTTGTTCAATTGAGGAACATTTACATTTTTTGTTGGTTTATCCTTATACATATATTTATATTGTTCTACATGTACTTTCTAAGTACTGTTTGTATGTTAATCATAGATAATAGTTGAACCGTTAAGTATAGATATCATGACTGGTCATTAAAAAAATATATTTTAAACTATAAAAACTAAAAAATAAAATAAGTAAAATTATAAAAACTATTTTAATCAAAATTAAATACTCTAATAAGAGAAATTCATGATGTGGGTTGAAAGTATAGTCTTAGAGAATTGCGGCATACACAGGGTATTCACACTAATTTTGTGGCCGAGGCTGCATTCAAGTGGAAGAAAATACTTTAAAAAATACTTAAATATTTATTTAGTACTCCGAACTCAAAAAGAAAATTAATTTTTTTTTATATTAAAGTATAAACAAATTTTAATTAAGTCAATGTTATTTAATGTTTATAAATTAAAAATATTTTTAAAATAATAAATAAAATTATTATCTATTTAAAGATATTTTAATAAATATAGTGCATATTTTATATAAAATTATAAAATTTAAATATATTTAATTAATTTTTTTAATCTATATGAATTTGGTCTTTTATATTTATATATAAATTCAGAATGATTACACTCTTAATTTAAAATAATAAAAATAGTCTTTAATGTTTTAAGCAATTCATACTGGGGAAAAATTAAACTTAAGAGAGAAAAAAAAAATCAAATTCACCATATTAAAACACATTTAAGTGAATTCTACATTTATTTTGTGTGCGCTATCGTCAATTTTGTCCCCTAATTTATTATACATTCCCTTGGCTCAAAACTACAGCGTTTACAATGTTTAACTTTCGATTAAGATTTATTTAATAAGATCAATGCACTACGACGAATAGGCTTTTAGTGATATTTGACATTATATTTAATGGTAATAAGAATGACCCTAAAATCTTTTACTAACATTTTTATATTAGCTATTGTAAGTAGTATCAATAAAATATTTATCAGTAATTATTCTGTATACTGGTAAAAATATTTATAATAGTAAAAAAATTATAAATTTTTGTGATATTTTTTACTAGTATTTAATTTTTTTTTATATTTAATATTTTTTTGCTATTGCCACTAAAAATTTAAGAAATGATTCATAATTTATATACTCTTTAATTACCTTATTTAGTCGATGTTTGTAAGATGAAGGTTGCCCCTTACTTATGTACCCTCATCTATCTGGATCCAACCTGGCTTATGGGATCTACCAAGTAAATATCCAAGTGTCAGACTAAGATGTCTCTTCATAGCTCGGTAACCTAAACCCTAATAAGTTGTAGAGATTGAAGTTGGAACTCGATAGTCTTTGCGCCTCATTAAGCTTAAGACTAGGGGATTGTGTACCCTCTTTGACCTAGCTTTTGAGTTCTAGTGAAAAAATATCTAAGTGTCAAATTGAGATATTCCTTCATAACTCGGCAACCGAGCTTGTATAACAAGCACTAGGACCCATACCGATTTAACAAGCTACAAGAATTTAGGACCTCTTCTAAAGTAGATCTAGGTTTCGAGACGAGCCTATCACCTTTAAAGGTTGTTAAGAAATTCGAGTCGAGCTTATAATGGTTTGAAACTAAGTTACTCTCTTAGCTTATTTGTCTTAATAGATCACCTCAGAATTAAAATTTATACAAATACGTAATCTACTTATATCATGATAAAAAAAGGATTATCTTGGATAAAAATATAAAACAAAAATACAAGATATCAGGCATACAAGATGCACATGCATATGATCCTAAAAGGATATATTGCAAATATCAGGAAAAATGATATCAAAGATAACAGTGAGAAATTAGGTTAAATAGGCAGGCAAAAACCTAAAGAAAACACACAATTTATCAAAAAGCAACAACACCAGGGAGACAGAAAAATTTCCAGAAAGAATGAGAGAAAAATTTTGTACGTTAGTGCTCCAGTCATGAGAAACATTTTGTAGCCGGAACAATTTATATATTCTTTAATTATCTTATCTTCTAAGAGATGTTGAGTTGTAAGGTAAGAATTGCTCTCTACTTATATAATCTTTAATTGTCTTATTTATAGTCGGTATAGGACTTGGTTTTTCCTAATACACTCTTTCAAGTTTAGTACTATTGAGTTTGATAATGGTGAGTGATCAGATACCAACTTAGAATAGTGAGTTATGGGTCTAACTTAACCCTACAAAACCAACTTTGTAAGGTGAGAGTTATCATCCACTTATATATTATTTAATTATCTTATATTTAATTGATATGAGATTTAAGTTTTTTTCAATAAATAATTATCGCTAATAGTAAATTTTGGTATAATATAAATACATTTTTAATAACTATTATATATTAATCATTAATATTTTTATTAGATAATAAAATATAGATAATTAATTTATTAATATTATATAATTATCGTTAATAAAAAAATTTGTTATAGTAATGCTATCTAAATGTATTTATGTTAATTAAGTGGGATGCATCCGGATTTAACCATTAATAAAGAGATATCTTGATTTGGTTTCACTTTTTTTTTTTTAATTTTTAAATATTCTTTATGAATTATGTCAAAAGTTATATTTATACACTTTCAATTAACACTTATTTTTATTAATTATAAGAGATTTTTATTGATTTTTACATTTTTGAAGTAATGACACACTACCACTTCTTTTGAGAGATATCACTATTAATATTTTTTTCTGTTTGTTTTTTCTTTTTTTACCGACTATTTCAACATTTATATGCTTTACAAAAGTAAATATTTTTTATTTTTTATATCTTTATTTTTTCCTTTTGAATTTCAATTTTATAAATTACTTGCATTTCAATTTTTATTCTTTAAAGATATTTTTATCGTGATTACATGAATCCAAATTCACTATTTTTATTTTTAAAAAATTACTTTTTTATTTAAATAAAATATATAAAGATACGAAATTTTTCGACCATACTAATAGAAAGAAAAACCTTGTGAATAAAATGTAAATTAAAAAATTAAATATCCAAAAATGAAAGAAGAAATTAAGACCTAATTAAAATAAAGATATAAAATGAAAACATTGAGATTACTTTTAATATATAATTTCAAAGTAAACTTTTCGATAGTCAATTAATTAAAAATAATCTGCATATAATTTTTCAAGTATTTATCATAAAAAAAATCAATGTATATATATATATATTAATTCATGATAAGATTAATATAAAAAAAATCATTTTATTACTATATTTTAATTAAATTTATATTTTTAACTATATACTACTCTCTGAGTACTAGTGTTGAAGTCACACGTAGTTTTGAAGAATGTGATGAAAGATAACAAGTTATAAAAGTTAAGTTATACTTAATTGACTTGAAAAATAACAAAAATCACACTTACAAACTTTTATTTTTTTTCTCACAAAACGTATGTTTTTCTCTTAAAATTGATTTTAAATTGGTATTTAAAACTATTTCAGCTTTTCTCGGGATAGAACATGTAGTTGCCTTCATATTCGGTTATCTATTTATAAAATTAATCCTAAGTTTCAAAAAATCATTTAAAATCAACAGTGTTTCATCATCATTATAAAAATAATTTATGTACAGCTAATAACATACATGGATCAATCACACATTTACAAACAATGCGCGTAGAAATCATCAACAACAACGTAGTATACCCCACTCCATAGCTCAGATTCCGAAATCAATTTGACACTTGGTGGGGTCAAACGCAGCCACCGTTTTGCCACTTGAAGAAGCCAACGGAACGTTGAGCTTACACGTGCCTCTGGCATTGAAGTACCCAATCTGAAAGGTCCAAATCCTGAACCTAATTTTGAAGCGTATCTTAATACGAATAGGGAAAACCCCATCTTCGTTATCTTCACGAAACTCCGAAACCTGGTTGCGATTGAGCAGCACCAAACGTTGACCCGAGAAAACGGCGCTGAAGCGGTTAGTGGTCTTCTTGTACTGGAGGTAGGAGTTCCATGGCATGTTAACGTCCGTTGTGGAGAGGTTAACGGCGCGGTAGAGCGCGGTGGCCTGAACGACGTCGTAGTAGATCTTTAGCTTCTTGTTGGGGTTGGTGGCGGTGATGTTGAGGAGGAGGTCGTAGCGGAGGGTGTTGTTGTTGGCGTTGTAGTCGAATTGCGTGAGCCTGGCTTCGGTGACGTGGAACCTGAAGGAGCGAGGCGTGATGATGATGTACAACACCAATATCACGAGCATGGCCAGGATGATTATGAGGACTACGAGGACCCAGAAGGTGTGGCAGAGACAGTAGCAGCATCTTGTGCGGAGTCGCTCCTTTGTTGCGGCCATGTTCGGTTGAGGTTGTTCGTCGGCCATGTGAGGAAGTGAATAAGTGCGTTTAGTTTGGTGGTGATGGAGGAGATAGAGATGGGTGTGTGTAAGTATGTCTATGACATGAAAAGAAGGGGTTGGACGATTTTTCAAAAACAAACGCGCTTATGACTTCAATGTGTGTGCCACATAGACTAATATGTAGCACAATTTCTATTCCATTTTCATTAACATTTTAATATTTATTATAATTTGTTTATCATTTTATAAGATTAATATGATATTAAATATTAACAAATTAAAGTTATCAAACCCTCTTCTATGATCTCAATGCTTGAAAAGGAATTAGTTTCATAGATGTCTATGGTTTGCACAAAATATATATATATATATATATATATATATATATATATATATATATATAGTTGTTGTTTTAAATAAATAAATATTTCCACAATTTTTTTATATATTTATCTCTTTACATCATATGAGTTTAACTCTCATTCATTATTAATGTAAGTATTTTTAGATAATCAAATAAATAAAATTAATCTTATATATGATTTTTAAACACAAACATTTTTTTTACAATATAGATAATTTATGAGTGAAAGATGAGCCTCATCTTTTACTCATAAATTTAGTGTCTTCTAAATATATCAATTTATTTTAATGAGTGAATCAAAAACATCTATCAAGTAATTCCTTTTTAAGTGTAAAGACGTTTAAAGTGAGTTATAATACATGACTAAGGAATGAAAAACCTTTCAACATGCTTTAAGGGACTAAATTGGATAACTTTTTCAAAAGCATTTATATGATAGAAAAATAAGAAGAAAAATAAAATTAATAGATTAAATATAAGTTAAACAAGTAAGATTTCACAGAAATTAATATCAATAAGCTTTTACAAATTAATATATGCATATATTAATTCATATATTAATTTTTGTTTATAGAGGAGTTTTTATTTATTTATTTATTATTTATTTCTCATAAAAGTATTTATGAAAAGGTTATCCAAACCAACCTAAAGTGAAACTTAAAAGAAATAAATTAAAGCATTTTAAAATTTGATAACTAAATTAAAAAATAAAATATGTGATTAAAATTCTAAATTAGGCTTAAATTTTTACATATAAAATAGTAAGTAGGGGACTCCTGATGTTAAAAATACAAAATGGTCAACAATATATATATATATATATATATATATATGAGGAGTGATCTATTTATTTTAGGAATAAGTCTATCTAGATTTACTTTATTCAATAATTCAAATTTTATATCAAATCTTAACAATCCAACAGTTGAATTTAAAGTTCTTAATGTACAAATAAAGAGTTTTTTATTCAATTAATACTATTTTAAAAAATATTTACCCAAATAGCAATTGTGTAAATTTATTTCCCATACTAGCACTATTTACTATTTACGTTCCAGAATGGACCGTTACAGGTTAAAAATAACACATGACGAATGGATCAGAACGGGTCGTTTTGGATTCAAAAAATGAACATAAAAAGTAGAAAATAATAATCATTGTCATAGAGGTTGGTGAGAGATGGCATCAGGAGATGGGCCCAATGGAAAATTATGTTCAAGCTTAAATGAATTCGACAAGCCCATTCATCTTTGTCTACCTTTTGGATTTTGAAAAGCTATCACATATATAAGGCTGATGATAAACACACCTCCATTTTTATATAAACACACTCCCTTTTTAAAAAAATATATTAAATCTCTAAATTACCCTTAATATTTTTTGGAACTTATAATTTTCAAATTTGTATCTCACTTGTTCTTTCTTTTCCCCGCTCCTCCCTTCTTCTTTCTTTTCCACCCATTTCTTCTTCTCTTCTTCGTCACTTTTTTCTTCGACCTCTACCTCCTCTTCTACCCCTTTCAATTTTTGTAATATCTTCTTCCTTTTTTGTTTTGTTTCGGAATGTACTTTCTGGAATAGTAAACTTTTTGTTCCGAAAAATACTTTCCGGAATAATAAAGTTTTTGTTCTAGAAAATATTTTCCATAATAGTAAATTCTTATTTCGGAAAATATTTTTTGGAAATGTTTTGTTACATAATTCCGGAAAGTAATTTTTATAATACTAAAGTTACTGTTTCAGAAAGTTCTTTCCGAAACTATATAAGAATCAAACTTCCAAAAAATGCTTTCCAGAACAATAATTTTACTATTTCAGAAAGTACTTTCCAGAATGCTAAAATTAACATTTCGAGTCTTATTTTCCGGAAGTATGAAAAATTTAACTTACGTGTTTCTTTATCTCCGTCATCCACCACCGTCGTCTACAATCGAAGTAGGTTAATTATATATTCCTGTTGTCCATAAGTAATGTTAAATAAGTTTAAAAAAATTATAAATATAGAATGTAATTTAATATATTAAATTACATAAGCCAACTTCATAAGCCAACTTCCTCTCCTTAGAAGACCCTAGAACAATGAAGATCTTCTCCATCTCACTCAACCATTGATTTGTCACATTAGGATCTGAATCCCCCTTAAACTGAGGAGGCTGACATCCCCCGAACTCTACTAAATCTCTCCCATCCTGAGAGACCATCGGCTACTCTGTTGCTGCATTGCCATGGCCATCATCTCCATGACCCTAGCAATCTGGTCATACTTAGGCCTCACCATACTGAAAGAATCCAAAACATTCTTTTAGTAACATTATACCACCATATATCACCAAACCTAACACATATAAGAGATATGACATAATAGAAACCTAGAAGGATCACTCTTGTAACGCCTTAATGTACATAACAATAATTATATATTTTCTTATATAATATTTTCGCAATAATATCATTAACAATTTTTTTTAATAAAGATAAAGGTAAAGAAAAAGAACATTTTGTGAATTTAATACATGACATATCGTTCTAAAATAGTTACAATAATTTACTATTTTACACGTTATTTATTTCTTCCACTTCTATTACAATAATTACATCGATAGTGAAAAGAAAATTATAATTGAAATAATATGATTGACAAATAAAATTATAATAAATCCATCAAATAGTCTCCATATTCCAATTTCTTCCAAGTAGGACAGCGATAATAACAACTGCAAAATGATCTAGAATCCCAAGTAGATCCATCTATTTTATGATATATTTAATTTTAAAAACAAAGAAAAGAGAGGAGTAAGAACAATATCCCATAAATACAATAATTCAAAAGAATAAACAGAATTATTTATAATCAATATTAAACATATATATATATATAGAAATCATATATTAGATTTTCATGACACAATAAAATTTGAATTATACTTGTAGTGACTAGTCAGGATAAATGAGCATCATCATAATATCAACCAATAAAAGGATATTTCACCTTAACCAACAATAGGATATTTCACCTTCATTTCTTACTCATTTAAATCCCCAAGGTCAAACCTCCAGCTACAAATAATTCAAAATTTATCTTCTATGGCCATAGAACAATATTTATCTTTATAAATACGTGAAGAAATAACAAGACGAGTCCAAGATATCACAATTATATCACAGTTGATTATAAATATATTTACAATAAATATATTTACGTAAAAAGAATATATTAAGAGTACCAATGATATAAATAAAAATGACAATAATTATAAAATAATTAAAAAATATAAAATATGAACACCTTAATAATTAATATGGACAACAATAATTATAGGTTAAGCAAATAAATGAGGTTAGGGACACCTCACTAGATAAATGTACAAAGAAAATAACATAAATAAATAAACATAATGGTATATAAAATTTTAAAGAGACAAAGTTCTCCTCCCCCTTACCTGGATAAGTAGGAGCTAAAACTTGAGCAGGACCTCCCCCTCTGGATTCCCTTTTTCTTTCTCTCTCTTTCTTTCTCTTTCTCTCTCTTTCTCTCTCTTTCTCTCTCTTTCTCTCTCTCTATCTAAGATTTTCACCTTCTCACTAAGTTATAAATTTTTCAAAGCCCAAGCCTCCTATTAATAGGAAATATGGCGTACTCGGAACGGCCTGTACTGAATTCGGAACGGCCCGTTCCGGAACCTTCGAATATAGGCAAAATTCTCAACTAGAACGACCCGTTCTAAAATCGGAACGGCCCGTTTCTAAAAAGCAGAACGCCCCATTCTGGGATCCATTTTTACACACATTGAACATCCTTGGAACGACCCGTTTCCAACAAAACTTTTTAGGCATTTTTAAAATCTCGGAACGGCTCGTTTCCCTTTGGGAACGGCCCGTTCCGGAAAAACCCACACCGGCCTTTTTACAAATTTGGAACGGCCCGTTCCACTTTTGAAACGGCCCGTTCCGGGCTAACAAACACAAGCCTTTTCAGAAATTTGGAACGGCCCGTTCCACTTTTGGGAACGGCCCGTTCTGAACCCAGAATATTATTTTATTATTTTTAATTATAAAATACCTTCAATAATCCCATAAATATTTAAAATACATAATAATCATTTATTAAAATCTCTAAAATATTCTATATAAAAAGAATCCTTTTTATTAATTAATAACTATAGAAAAATAATTTTGATAAATATAAAGTATAAAATTTGGGATGTTACAATTCTCCCCTCCTTTTAGAAATTTCGTCCCCGAAATTTTCTTGAAAATAGAAATGGGTATGCTCCTCACATTTTGCTTCCTAATTCTCATATAACCTTAATACCTTATTGATATATAACTCTATCAATCTTTCCAAGGAATGTCTAATATTAATAAGTACAGGGTGAGCAAACTTAATGAACCTATCCATTATAATCCAAATAAGATCAAATTTCTTAAGCATATCAGATATAACTACAACTAAGTTCATAGATACAAAATCTTATTTCCAAATTAGGACATCTGAAGACTGTAAAAATATCAAAAGACTCTAGTGTTCCACCTTAAACTTTTGGCATACTATATACTAGTATACAAATTCCTCTACTTCTCTTTTCTCCTTAGGCCACGCTTCCGCTGCGCCACTCTGATACATTTTAGTATTTTCTAAATGAATACTAAAAGTACTTTTATGTCCTTCCTCTAAGATCATTTTCCGTAATTCGGGTTTACTAGGCACATAGATTCTATCCTTGAACCTCAAAACACCATCAACTTCCAAGCGTAAAGGGTTATCTATACCTCTACCAATCTTTTCCACTTGGCTCACTAAGAAAGGATTTAACTCTTAGGTCCTCTAATCACATCCATTAATCTATTAGTCCTTTCAACATACTCAATTCAATGCTCCTAAGGGTGAGCTTACACATCACGCTTAAGTTTCTAATCTCCAAGGATCAAGTACTTAAGCATAAGTTTACTAGGTACGTATAATCAATCTCTAAGTCTTACCACCTTATCTATACCCAAGGCAACCTCATATTTATTACCTTGTCTTATGGTCTCAAGTCTTTCCATCAAAATGAATCAACTAATTATGTTTCTCTAATTTCCTTCAATAGTCCATTCTTTACTCGAGTCATACCTAATTACACCCTACTAGGAGTAATTTCACAAGTCAAACTTAATTTCCTAATGTGAGCTAAAAGATACATCTCTTTAACTATAAGGGGAGATATATATAGAGGTTTCCTACTCAAAGTATCGGCCACCACATTGACTTTTCCCAAATAACAACTAAGATTAAAATCTTAATTCTTATCTGTTTCCAACTATCTCTTCTGTCTCATATTCAACTCCTTTGGATCAAACAGATATGTAAGATCCTTATGATCACTAAATATTTCAAACTTAGAATCATACTAGTAATGTCTCCAAAATATTAGGCATAAATATTACAACCTCTAATTCAAGGTCATGGGTAAGGTAATTTTCTCATGAATTTTTCATACCTAAATGCCTAGAAATATAAGCTACTACCTTTTTTTTTTTGCATCAACAATTCACTCAAATCTGCCTTTGAAGCATCACTACATAACACATAACACTCACTAGAGTCTGGTAGTCTTAACACTAGTCAATCATTTCTTAAGAGTTTGAAAACTACTTTCACACTTACTATTCCATAAAGGCAACTATCTTTTCTTGATCAATCTAGTCAAAGGTAAGGTTATTTAAGAGATTTCCTCAATAAATCTCCTATAATAATAAGTTAATTCAAGAAAACTCATATCCACACTAACTGACTTTGGTATCTCCCACTTAAACATAATTTCTACCATAAATAGATATAGATTATATCTCCATTAGAAATCATAGGACCTAGAAAATTCACTTCGTACAATAAAAATTCATACTTAAATAACTTAGCATAAAGCTGTCTTGAATGTATTTTCACCCTCAACTCCAATATGATGATATCACATCCTAAGGTCAATCTCACTAAACACACAAATATTCATTAATGGATCCCTAAGGTCATCTATCCACATATCAACATACATGCATATTAGTTAGAATGCCTATTTTAAACCTTCATATATATACCATCCTTAAGCATGTATGAATCAATTACCGTTTACTACGTATAACCTGTACATGAATAGCCTTTACCACATAACATCATACAACCTTAAAGAAACTTTTGATCCACAAGACAACACCTCAGAACATCAGAATAAAATCGATTTCCTAATAACTCAAAAATATCATGATAACATATATATCCCTTTAACAACTAACAAAGAAAATGATACATAAAAAATTGTACAGGCTATCACCAAATGATCTCAAACCTATTCCCAAAAGAAAGCTATCAAGATAAGCTATCACTCTTATGAAGACTTAAAATTCTAAAATGATCATATACTTAGCTAAAATTTCAAGAATTATAATAGATATAATCAGCTCCAACAGCTAAACCTTTGCTCACTAAAATATTCATAACGAAAGTTCTAGATCTCCATTGTACCTGATTTTGGTGCCCTTGACAAGTTAACATCCAAGACTACAACTTTTATGAAGATCATAAAATCCAACTCTATCAATATAATACTTGTACTGGCACAATAAAATTGTAGCTAAAACATTCCCTGCACTAATCACTAAAAGAGCGCACCAAATTCTAAGGCCACAAAAATACCTTAAAATATTTCAGAACCATTATTTAAGCTTCTTCCTACAATTCTAAACCAAAACAACTCACATATTTAGCACAAATGGTTTAGAAGTTGAAATAGAATCCTCATGTAACTTAATAATAAAAATTAACATGTAAGCATCAAAACTCAAAAATCATATTAAAACAAATTTAAAAGTAATAAAGAAAATTATAAATTCATTCTAGTAAAGGTGGCAGAGCCTCCTAGTTAGGAATAATTTATAACTTCCAAATCATGTAAAAAAAATAAAAATAAAAAAAAATAACAGAGATGCACACTTTAGCCTTTCATCAAAACATTCAAAACCTCATTAGATTCAATCGCTAAAAATTATAGACTTCGTCTACCAAACAAGCATGGTAAACTCATAACTCACGGCCGATTAGATCGACCTGCTCTGATACCACTTAATGTAAGGCCTTAATATACATAACAATAATTATATATTTTCTTATATAATATTTTCGCAATAATATCATTAACAATATTTTTTTTAATAAAGATAAAGGTAAAGAAAAAAAATATTTTGTGAATTTAATACATGACATATCGTTCTAAAATAGTTACAATAATTTACTATTTTACACGTTATTTATTTCTTCAACTTCTATTACAATAATTACATCGATAGTGAAAAGAAAATTATAATTGAAATAATATGATTGACAAATAAAATTATAATAAATCCATCAAATAGTCTCCATATTCCAATTTCTTACAAGTAGGACAGCGGTAATAACAACTGCAAAATGATCTGGAATCCCAAGTAGATCCATCTATTTTATGATATATTTAATTTTAAAAACAAAGAAAAGAGAGGAGTAAGAACAATATCCAATAAATACAATAATTCAAAAGAATAAACAGAATTATTTATAATCAATATTAAACATATATATATAAATATATATAGAAATCATATATTAGATTTTCATGATACAATAAAATTTGAATTATACTTGTAGTGACTAGTCAGGATAAATGAGCATCATCATAATATCAACCAATAAAAGGATATTTCACCTTAACCAACAATAGGATATTTCACCTTCATTTCTTACTCATTTAAATCCCCAAGGTCAAACCTCCAGCTACAAATAATTCAAACTTTATCTTCTATGGCCATAGAACAATATTTATCTTTATAAATACGTGAAGAAATAACAAGACGAGTCCAAGATATCACAACTATATCACAGTTGATTATAAATATATTTACAATAAATATATTTACGTAAAAAGAATATATTAAGAGTACCAATAATATAAATAAAAATGACAATAATTATAAAATAATTAAACAATATAAAATATGAACACCTTAATAATTAATATGGACAACAATAATTATAGGTTAAAAAAATAAATGAGGTTAGGGACACCTCACTAGATAAATGTATAAAGAAAATAACATAAATAAATAAACATAATCGTATATAAAATTTTAAAGAGACAAAGTTCTCCTCCCCCTTACCTGGATAAGTAGGAGCTAAAACTTGGGCATAACCTCCCCCTCTGGATTCCCTTTTTCTTTCTCTCTCTTTCTTTCTCTTTCTCTCTCTTTCTCTCTCTTTCTCTCCCTTTCTCTCTCTCTCTCTAAGATTTTCACCTTCTCACTAAGTTATAAATTTTTCACAGCCCAAGCCTCCTATTTATAGGCATTCTGGCGTACCCGGAATGGCCTGTACTGAATTCGGAACGGCCCGTTCCGGAACCTTCGAATATAGGCAAAATTTTCAACTGGAACTGCCCGTTCTAAAATCGGAACGGCCCGTTTCCAAAAAGCAGAACGGCCCGTTCTAAAATTAGAACGGCCCGTTCTAGGATCCATTTTTACACACATTGAACATCCTTGGAACGACTCATTTCCAACAAAACTTTTTAGGCATTTTTAAAATCTCAGAACGGCTCGTTTCCTTTTGGGAACGGCCCGTTCTGGAAAAACCTACACCAGCCTTTTTACAAATTTGGAACGGCCCGTTCCACTTTTGAAACGGCCCGTTCCGGGCTAACAAACACAAGCCTTTTCAGAAATTTGGAATGGCCCCTTCCACTTTTGGGAACGTCCCGTTCTGAACCCAGAATATTATTTTATTATTTTTAATTATAAAATCCCTTTAATAATCCCATAAATATTTAAAATACATAATAATCATTTATTAAAATCTCTAAAATATTCTATATAAAAAGAACCCTTTTTATTAATTAATACCTATAGAAAAATAATTTTCATAAATATAAAGTATAAAATTTAGGATGTTACAATTCTCCCCTCCTTTTAGAAATTTCGTCCCCGAAATTTTCTTGAAAATAGAAATGGGTATGCTCCTCGCATTTTGCTTCCTAATTCTCATATAACCTTAATACCTTATTGATGTATAACTCTATCAATATTTCCAAGGAATGTCTAATATTAATAAGTACAGGGTGAGAAAACTTAATGAACCTATCCATTATTATCCAAATAAGATCAAATTTCTTAAGCATATCAGATATAACTACAACTAAGTTCATAGATACAAAATCTTATTTCCAAATCAGGACATCTGAAGACTGTAAAAATATCAAAAGACTCTAGTGTTCCACCTTAAACTTTTGGCATACTATATACTAGTATACAAATTCCTCTACTTCTCTTTTCTCCTTAGGCCACGCTTCCGCTGCACCACTCTGATACATTTTAGTATTTTCTAAATGAATACTAAAAGTACTTTTATGTCCTTCCTCTAAGATCATTTTCCTTAATTCGAGTTTACTAGGCACATAGATTCTATCTTTGAACCTCAAAACACCATCAACTTCCAAGCATAAAGGGTTATCTATACCTCTACCAATCTTTTCCACTTGGCTCACTAAGAAAAGATTTAACTCTTAGGTCCTCTAATCACATCCATTAATCTATTAGTCCTTTCAACATACTCAATTCAATGCTCCTAAGGGTGAGCTTACACATCACGCTTAAGTTTCTAATCTCCTCAATCAAATTCAACCCTTACATTTTCAAAAATGATAAATGAATGATCATTCTACTTAAGGCATTTGTCACCATATTACTTTAATTTTTATGACTCTCTCCAAGGATCAAGTACTTAAGCATAAGTTTACTAGGTACGTATAATCAATCTCTAAGTCTTACCACCTTATCTATACCCAAGGCAACCTCATATTTATTACCTTGTCTTATGGTCTCAATTCTTTCCATCAAAATGAATCAACTAATTATGTTTCTCTAATTTCCTTCAATAGTCCATTCTTTACTCGAGTCATACCTAATTGCACCCTACTAGGAGTAATTTCACAAGTCAAACTTAAATTCCTAATGTGAGCTAAAAGATACATCTCTTTAACTATAAGGGGAGATATATATAGAGGTTTCCTACTCAAAGTATCGACCACCACATTGACTTAGTCACCACATTGACTTAAGTTTCTACTCAAACTTAATAATCCCATAAATATTTAAAATACATAATAATCATTTATTAAAATCTCTAAAATATTCTATATAAAAAGAACCCTTTTTATTAATTAATAACTATAGAAAAATAATTTTCATAAATATAAAGTATAAAATTTGGGATGTTACAACTCCCCAAAGAGTATCCCAAAAAAACTCGACCAGTTCTGATACCATAATAGTCTAACGACTCGCCATGGTCCCTACACTTAGTGGAATCGCACTACTACTAGTTAACTAAGAAAATATTAAGTTGCATAACACATACATGGAGGTATATATATATATATATATATAAATAAAAATAACAACTATGTTTCTAAATATAAAATATAACACTACATATGTACAGTCATCCAAAATAATAATTCCAAGTGCTGGTCAAGCACAACCTATAGTTACCCCAGACGGTAACTCTGACACTAGGATAAAATCCTCGTCTCGCAGCGGTCACCTCAACTCCAAGCTATCCCTGACCTGCTCCCATACCAAGTATGATCATCGCAGTCCCACCACATGGAAACAGAAGGGTAAGCTAAAGTTCAAAAACCAATCATACAAGTGAAGAATAAAATCTATACTACACATGCATCCAAATCAAGTCCCAAAGGAACCTTCCATCTCAATCAATCATACATTCATCAAACATGAAATCAAACACCATACACTTCATTATCATGACAATCATGCAATACATGCAACTCATGACAGATATCAATGCATATCAATCATCTAATGTATCGTCACGCATACACCTAGGAGATCTCCCTAACAATATAGTTGTATAAGTAATATTCCATCCTACCGAAACCACCCTAACCTTTCTCACGCCCAATGCGCCCACTCGGTCACAGCTAAACAGGATATAATCCTCACTCGGGTTTACTCGGATGATGTCACTTACACAATTGGAAGTCCAGATCCACCATCAGGTATAGCACAGCTGGGTACGAGCTTACCACAACCTTGGCATGCATAACCAAGTCAATTGTGGAGTTCGCCCACCGACTATCTACAAGGATCCACGCACCTTCCTGAGTACTTGGTTAAGAGAATAACCCTCAACCTCATACCTCGCTCCAACACTAGCTAAGGACTTAGAGGAGGCTCACCCAACCCAGTGGCCTACCTGAGCACCACTTCCAAATCCAGTGGCCTACCTAAGCACCACTCTCATATATCAGTGGCCTATCCAAGCACCACTCTCAAGAGACTCTATGTGAGCTCTTCCAGTTCAAAAATATTTTTCCTCTCCTCAAGTCCTAGGCTAGACTCATGTCATAAGGCATCACATGCAATTATGCATCACACATCATACATGGTCTGCCCACCATCATGATCGACAATCATACACATGTCATAAGACATCACATGCAATAATGCATCATACATCATACATGGTCTACCCACCATCATGATCAATAAACATACTCATATGAACATATACACATGTCATATCATATTTAAACATTCATACGTATCATCACAAAGCATACATATGAATCACCCCTCACCATACATCATATATCATACATACATGATCTACAAATTCAACTTTAAACATGCATAAGCATCAATTTAAATCAATTATTTATAAACATATTCACGCTCAGCGCATTCAGCTTACGCCTGGCCTAACACCAACCCAAGAACTCTAAGCTCTTCCACGCCCGGCGCGCTCAACCTGCGCCCAGCCTAATCCCAGTCAGAGAGTTTCAAAACTCTCATCCAAACCAACAAATCCAGCCACATGCAAACACAAAACACAATGCATAGGCTCCATACAACTCAAAATAAACTTAAATCTCACATGCATCCAACCTATGCATCAAAATCACTAAAATCTTATTGACAATTTACTATATGATCTTAATATATTTGTATAACTAATATTTGGTTTTAAATTTGATATGAGAATATTATGATATAATTAGATAAGATTTTAAGTTAGTGTTTTATTAATGGTTGATAATTAGAAAATAAAACAAGGATAAATACATTTTTTGAATTTTATATGTTTGATTTAAGGTAAATAAATATATTAAATTAATTAATAATTTATTTAAAATGTTAAAATTTAATTTATAATTATGTAATAAAGAAATATTTATAATTTTATAAATTATATTATCATTATAAATTATAAAATTAAATAATTTAAATTATAATTTTAAATAGAACACGCTAAAAAGTGAAATTTCGTGAAATAGAACCCTTGAGAGGCCAAATATGAGGGTTGTTACATTAATAAATTAATTAAAATTAAAAAAAATTATAATTTCTGACGGAATATTATGTCAGAAATTTCTGACAGAATTTTTCGATGCCACTTTTTCCGACAAATTTAAATCTGTCAAAAAATAAAAATCCTTCAGAAATTTACTTTTTCTGTCGAAAATTAGCATTTTTCTTGTAGTGTTCGCCCTCTCTACCTCATCTTCTACCCTTTTCAATTTTTTTAATATCTTCTTCCTTTTTTGTTTTTTTTTTCAGAATGTACTTTCTGGAATAGTAAAATTTTTGTTCCGAAAAGTACTTTTCAGAATAATAAAGTTTTTGTTCTAGAAAATACTTTCCATAATAGTAAATTCTTATACCGGAAAGTATTTTCTAGAAATGTTTTGTTACATAATTCCTAAAAGTACTTTTCATAATACTAAAGTTACTGTTCCAGAAAGTTCTTTCCGAAATTATATAAGAAACACACTTCCAAAAAATGTTTTCCGGAACAATAATTTTACTATTTCGGAAAGTACTTTCCAGAATGCTAAAATTAAAATTTCGAATCTTATTTGCCGGAAGTATGACCAATTTAACTTACGTGTTTCTTTAATATATTAATTTGTACCTTGTATTGAATGTAGAGAATAATGAAGATTGAATGAAAAATTAGGGTTTAAGAAAGAATAAAGTAGAAAGTGAAAAATAGAATTTAAAAGATAAAAATATAAAATATGATTATGTTGATTGTAAAAGAAGAAAAATCAAGAATGAAAAATGAAAAAGAATAAAACATCAAAGAATAACTAGAGTGATGAAAAAAGAGAATGAGAAAAAGAAGAAGAAGAATGATGAAAGAAGGGGGTGAATAAAAAATAAATTTAAAAATAAAACTTAAAATAAGAATTTAGTTAAGAATGATATTTTAAGAATTTTATTCATAAAAAAGAAGAAGATTGGAGGTGTATTTATAAAAGATAGGAGGTGTATATATCATGAGCCCATATATAATCCAAGTTGTTCGCACAAAGCAAAGTCCACAATTAATTTGTTTTATTCATTGTTGATGCAAAGTCCAACGTTAAAGAATTTGAAAAATTTATTGAAATGTACAAGACAACTCAAAACATTTTTTTTTAATTATTAAAATATATTCTAAGTCATCATGTACTCTCTCGCAGTTCTATATTAAGTATCATTTAGATTATTTTATATTTGGAAAGTTGAAGTCAGGGAACATTCTAATCAATTCATTCATCTAAAGATTCTTAATGGGAGTGTCCCTTGGTTTTGAACCTTCACCTACGCTAGCCCGCACCCACAAGGTCGTATACCTCTCTAGAGGGATCTTTGTCGAATTGCCGAGCAAGTAGATGGACCGTGGATGGTCATGGGAGATTTCAATGCAGTCTTATATTCCTCTGAAAGAAAAGGAGGCGTTGATAACTCTTGCACAAGAGGGGATATAGCCTTTCGTAAGTGTATCAACCATTGTAATCTCTTAGATTTGGGTTGTGTTGGGGCCCCCTTCACACGGCACCGAGGCAATTCCTTTGTGCGCCTTGACAGAGCCTTAGCATCTTATGATTGGCGTTGCCTATTCCCTGATGCAACCCTCTCACACCTTAACCCCCTGAAATTCGACCACTCGCCTATCTTGTTAAGATTCTCTCCCGACAAGCCTGTTTGTACCACCAGAAGACCCTTCCGTTTTGAAGCTATTTGGCTTACTCACGAAGGCTTTTCTGATATATTACGCTGCAAATGGAACAACCATCAGAACTGGAATCAAAGGATTACATACACAAAACATTCTTTAATAGAATGGAACAAGTCAACCTTTGGAAACATTTTTTATGCAAAGAGACGGATCCTTAGACGCCTACATGGGATTGCCCGAGAGCTTTTCCAAAGGTCTAATCCTTTTCTGGAAAAGTTACAAAAGGAATTATGGACAGAACTAGACTTAATCCTTAAGCGAGAAGAAATATTATGGTATCAAAAGTCCCGCTGTAAATGGCTACACTTGGGTGATAGAAACACACGATATTTCCATGGGTCTACTATTGTGCGGAGAAGGAAAAGCAGGATAGAAAAGCTTATGAATGACAATGAAGAATGGGTTTCCCGGAAGGAAGATTTGGAAGGAATGGTTACAAATTTTTACAAATCTTTATTCTCTGATACAAATGAAGCCGAGGAGTTCCCTGTGTCGAATGCGTTTCACCAGCTGGAGGACAATGAGCTTGCTGCCATTGGGGCACCTATTAATAATCACGAAATCCTTTCTGCGGCTAAGAGCATGGAAGGTTTTAAGGCCCCTTGCCCTGATGGTCTACAAGCCATATTCTATCAGTCTCAATGGGATGTAGTCGGAAACTCCTTATGTCAACTCATTCATGAAATTGAAGAAAATCCACAAAAGATTGCTGAGATTAATGAAACACTGATTGTCCTTATTCCTAAAGTGGATACAGTTACCCATTTAAGACAGATGCGTCCCATTGGCCTTTGCAATGTATCCTACAAGATCCTATCAAAAGTTCTAGCCCGAAGATTAAGGCAAATAATGGATAAGTTAGTTCTCCCTAACCAATGCAGTTTCATCCCATAGAGACATAGTAAAGACAACATTATCATCTTCCAAGAAGTTATTCATACCATGAGATATAAATCAGGAAGCAAAGGTTGGATGGCTATTAAAATCGATCTTGAGAAAGCCTATGACAGATTGAAGTGGTCTTTTGTAAAAGACACCCTCCTTGACATTGGTCTTCCCAGTCAGTTTGTAAACCTCGTATGGGCTTCTATAACCTCTCCTAAATTTCGTATGTTGTGGAACGGAGAGGCACTAGAGGAGTTCTCCCCATCTCGCGGAATCCGCCAAGGTGATCCTATATCGCCTTATCTCTTCGTATTATGCATGGAACGCTTATTCCAACTCATCACATCAACAGTAGAATCTCAGCAATGGAAGCCAATCAAGTTGTCTAGAGATGGGCCTCTTCTATCCCATCTTGCTTTTGCTGATGATTTAATTCTATTTGCTAAAGCAACTTCAGACCAAGTTGAGGTAATTCAATCATGTTTGGATCAATTCTGTGGCAGTTCAGGTCAAAAGGTAAGCATTGAGAAGACTAGGATTTTCTTTTCAAAAAATGTTTCTCACGTTATTCGAAACGAAATCAGTACGACATTTGGCTTTCAATGCACGTCCAACCTGGGGAAATATTTGGGCATTCCAGCTCACCACTCACGAGTTTGTCAAAGAGATTACCAAGAGATCATTGAACGGGTAAATAAAAGATTAAGCGGATGGAAAACCTCTACTCTCTCATTTGCAGGCCGACTCACCCTTTGCAAATCTGTGTTGTCAGCTATTCCCTCATACAGTATGCAGTCAGTGTTCTTACCACGAAGCGTGTGTGATGAGGTGGATCGCCTATGTCGAAGCTTTCTTTGGGGTGAGAGTAATAACCAGAGACGATACCACGCTATTGGCTGGTCTACGGTGTGTCAACCCAAAGAGCATGGGGGTCTGGGGTTACGTTCCATGCGCAATGTAAACACAGCTTACATGATGAAGAATTGTTGGAGTCTAATAACAGAACCGCATAAACTTTGGGTTCAAGTAGTCAGATCTAAATATAATTGTCTCGATAAAATCATACCATGTGTAACAAAAAGAAGAAAAATGTCAAATCTCTGGCAAGGTATATGCGCCACTTGGAGCCTGGTAACTCCTCACATCCATTGGAGGGTGAAGAATGGTCAGACTATTCGATTTTGGTATGATGTTTGACTACCAACTCAGACGACTATCATCCAGAAGGCTATAACATTTGTCCCTCCAGTGGAACTCTTTAAGTCAGTGGGTGATTACGTTACTGATACGAGAGAATGGAATATTGAAAGATTACAAACTTGGCTTCCATCCGAGATACTTGAGTTAATTCAGAGTCTTCGCCCTCCACATGTGGATAATGACTATGACGAAATAATTTGGGGTCCTACTCCAGACGGGATTTTCACCACTAAATCAGCTTATTTTGTTGCTTCTCCTACCCAAAATGATTCTCACTCTGCACCTTTCAAAGCGGTTTGGAAGTGGAAAGGCCCTGAACGAATTCGTTTATTCCTTTGGCGAGTTCTGCATGACAGTCTCTTGACCAACCTGACCCGTTTTGAACGCGGCCTTGGACCAGACCCTACTTGCTCCATATGCATGCAGGAAGAAGAAGATACTATCCATGTCTTACGTGACTGTGAGTTTGCAGGGGAAGTCTGGAATAAAATTACAGGTGGAGCAATAACTAGAAGGTCAAGAAATAGAGATATTCAGTGTTGGATAACTTCCAACCTGGTAAGAAACCGTCAGTTAGTTTCAAACTGGCCCCTCACATTTGCCTTTACTCTTGCATCAATATGGCATCATCGTAACAGAAAGATTTTCCAAAACGTCACTCTCTCTGTGGAACAGGTGGTGGCAGAGATAAGAGCGAATGTTTCTTCTTTTCTCGCATACAAACTGGTTAGTTCGACAGGGGAGACACTAATGAGACCCCCTCTATTTAGTTCTGATCTTTGGAAGCGACCTCCTGAGAGTTTCATCAAGCTCAACGGGGATGGCGCGGTATCAAGGGATGGAGAAGGATCATGTGGAGGTATAGTCAGAGACTTAGAAGGCAGATTTATCATTGCGTACTCTAGAAGTCTTGGACGATGCTCTATTGTTCAATCCGAGCTTTGGGCGCTACTGCAAGGACTTTGTCTCATTCGGGATCACCATCTAGGAGGACAAATTTCAATTGAAACAGACTCTAAGGAGGCAGTCAAATTGATTGAAGAAGGATGCAACAGAGGGCATCCGTGCTTTGATATCGTCAAGTTAATTAATGAGTTATCGTTACAGTTTTCTTCTTTCTCTTGCTCTCATATTTCTAGAGATGCAAATCTAGTGGCTGATAAGTTAGCTAGCATAGTCCCGGTTCAGAGGAGAGTATTACTATTTTTGATTCTCCCCCTAGCTTTTTACTTTCTTTGTTAGCCGCAGATAATGTGGTTTTAGTTTGATTTTGTTATTACCAAAAAAAAACTGGTATTAAAAACCTAATAATTAAATAAAAGAGAATAATAATTTATAAAATTAATTTTTATTATTATATTGATCATGTATTTTTCTATTACGCACTACAAAAAAATGTGTGATTTGTGGCGGTTATTTTGGTCATTTCTGGCGGTTAAAAACCGCCACAAATTGCATTACCGGCGTCACTAACAACCGCCGGATCTACGGTCGCCAAAAACCGTTTGTGGCGGATATTTTGTAAACGCTGGTTTTGTGCGCCAGAAAATTCAATCTCTTTCTGGCGGTTTGAAACCGCCAGAAAATGCATTTTGGTTTGACTTGTTTGACATTTTCTGGCGGTCCAAAACCGCCACAAAATTGCAGCTCTTGTTGACTTGTTCATTATTTTCTGGCGGTTTTAAACCGCCACAAAATTCATTTGGCAGCAATCTTCAAACGCCACATTAGACAACAAATCTTAACCACATAGTAAAAGCAATACCTTATTGTTTATCTGCTTGGGAGAAATAAACTAATGTTTAACCATTGACAGGATAAGCTAAACATAAGCCCTAACCACTTAAGAATGAAGCAAAACAAAATTTTAACGCTTAATCATTCATACATCAACATTTAACAGTCATGAGCAAATGTTTATATCAAAGCAATCTTATACAGATTTTTTAGGGGACCAGGCTATGCATATACATGCCATATGAAATTCTGATCGGAATAAATCACAGTAAATAGAATTCTTTTTAGATACAAAAAAAAAGTATTTCTCAACCAACCAATTGTGTGTAAAAGGTGATTAATAATTAATATGTTCAATTCAAATTTATTTGCAACATATCCCAATAGACCTTGCCTCCTCATTGATATAAAACCTTACAATCCTGTATGTTATAGATAATAATTGACAGGTCAACATGGTGTTATTCTGTCATGCTTCTGAAAAATAACATGACTGAAAAAAGTTCTATAAAATATCAAAGAGTCTTGACACATGTTGATTGTTACCTTCCCTGCCTTGTCCCCTGAACCAGGGATATGTTCATAATTTCTGTATTGCTCAAGCCTAGTTTTCCGATATCTTTCTCTAGTGATGCCAAGGCTATTCCAAGGAATTCCCTGGATGTCTTGTCCTCTTCTAGCCTCAGCAGCTGTAAGCCTGTAACTACCTTACCACTCTGTACCAACACTACAATATTAGTCCTAGAAATATAAAGATAACCTTATACATAGTTTACATTTGCTTGATGAATCATTCAAGTATGAGGAACGTAATTTGACACCACCACTAATTGCTAATGATTAACCACAATACGAAACATATTCATCAACAGCATATTCATAAAATAGCAGAAACTGAAAACTGCAAAACAGCACTATACAAACCGAGTTATCATATTCATCTGTGTCAGACTCTACACCACCCCGTTCTCTATTAATAGATTCATCGTCCATGCCATCTTCTACATCTTCCATTTCACATTCATCCGCCATATATTCAGTATCACCCCCTTGGTGATTGGACATGTTCTGCCCAACTAATTAGAGCCTATAATAACAAGAATGGGAAAAAAGATAGAAAATCAGCGGCAAACACTAGTCCAGCGTGAGCAAAAATTGGGTCCAAAAGTTTACATGTTTAAGTAAAAAATAAATAAACAACTTCCAGAGTTAAATTATCACCAAACAAGGAGCTCCGCGTTGAGTAATGATGGAAAACAAGCATCAAATATTATTCAATTTTATACCTAATTATGTTTCAATAATTGGAAACTCATATAAGTATAACCATGATTGGCATGTGCTACAACTAGCTATTTCTATGAACCTATTAAAGGTGATTAGCGTGGGGTAAAGTAATTGGATCGCGAGAAAGCATGGAGAAGAGAGAAATATCGAAAATGATGGTGTGCCATTGTTTTATTTTAAGATACACCCAAAATAGAAAGAGAGTGGAGCCATTAAATTATTCCACGAATAATTTTTTAAAAAAATTGAGTTTTAAAAGGCCTTTCTCCCCCTTTAACCAAAACTAAAACTGAAACCAAAACCAGGATGTAAAACCCTGCTCTGTTGCAGAACATTGAAATTTCAAAAATGATAGCAAACTTATTTACCTCTCCCCTGGATTAACAAAAGCAAACATAGAAAAAAGAGTATCTTGGAGTTTATTCCCTTTACCTTGCCAATTCTAAAACAAATTGATATCAAAGAACTTTCCTCACTCCTCTACCAAGTCAACACATAGCCTCCTTGCTCACACAAAATTCCATTCAAGAAAAATAAATAAATAAACCTCTCATGCATGCACCAAATATAATCATAATCATCCATTTCCAACACAACAAAACACCCTGAAATTATTTTAATTAAAAACAAAAAAACTTCAGTCTCCCTTAAAACTTTTTCTTTTCCAAGACAAATGATCAAACTCATCAAAGTCAAAACAATGGTTAACTCTGCTCCATAACGTTCCACACAAATGTAAATGATCAAAACAACCAACAAAACGCCAAACACACAAAATCGACACGTGACAACAACAAGCACAAATGAGAAAGAAAAGGAATCTTGTTCATTTTCTTAGCGTTTTGCGGAATCCAAAGAGCGAAACAGAAGGGAGAAACTCACCCATGTAAATTGAGCTTGACTTTGCGGTGAACAGTGGGTCAATGGCGGAGCAAACCCTAGGAGAGAGAAAAAAAGAAAGCGAGTGCGAAGAGAAAAAGCGAGTGCAATACCAAATGAATCCCCGACAGAATTTGAAATTGAAACTCTCCTAGCAAATTTCGCTGTCCGATTCGAAGCTACAGGGACAACACAACCATCAGCAAAATTCAGGAGAATAGGAAATGATAGTTTAGACAGAAACAAATTGTATATGAAATCCTACCCTAAGATCAATTGAATGCATACATTTCCCGCGTGCAGGTTTCGTAATCTAGGTTTTGATTCTCATTAGAGAATGGCAAATTGCGAGTATGAGTTGAAGAAAACAGAACAGATTTAATACACTTGGATGATCGAAAACTCACCATGAATGGATTAATCGAGTAGAAAAGAGAAGTTCCTCACGAACAGTAATGATAGAGACGAAAGAGCAAACGAAGGAGCTTGAATTTTCACAACCATCGTTTAGGTTGATTATTTTGAACTAAAATTGTAAATTTTTTTTTATTTTATTCTTTTAATAAAAAAATATTTTGATTGAGCTGGTCACATGTCTAAAAGTTGGCAACGTTTAAAATGAGGTGCTTAAATATTGTGGCAGTCTGAAACCGCCAAACGTTTGAAACCGCCAAACGTTTGCCTCTATTTTCATCTTTTCCCAAAATACCCCTGCGTACTTATCGTTAGATTTTCGGACTTCATTTTAAAAATGTTTTTTTTAAGTTTAATTTTAATAAAAAAAATTATTTAACGTTCTGGCGGTTCAAAACCGCCAGAAACTGTCAACACTTGTAATGATTATCATTCTTGCAGTTTAAAACCGCCAGAAAGTGTCAATAATTTGTAGCGCTAACCATCCTTACCACAAATGTAACATTTTTTGGCGGTTTTTAGAAACCGCAAAAAAAAAATCGCCAATAATTACCTATTTTTTTGTAGTGACGTATATATTATAATATAATATATGACATAATAAATAAGAGAGAGGATAAAGAAACAACATAATATAATATGATAAGATATTATCGTATCATTTTATATCTTTTTTACCAAACAGATATAAGATATAGAAGAAAATAATATAAAAGAAATTTTTATAGATAGAGATATATGATAATTAAGATAAAAAAAAGGTCAGGAAATTCCTCTATATAAACAGGAGCACTTCCCTTCCGAGTTCCGAAAGCTCCATCTTGTTTAGATAGCTCCTGAGTCTTCACTTTTGGTTCTATTGTTTAGATTAGTGTCTCGGTGAGAAAAATGGCTGCAGTGGTAGTTAGCAGTGGAGGGAGCAAAGAGTACCCCGGGAGTCTCACTCCCTTTGTGACGGTAACATGCATAGTCGCAGCCATGGGTGGGTTGATCTTCGGTTACGATATCGGAATATCTGGAGGGGTGACGTCAATGGATGCATTTTTGAACAAGTTCTTTCCGTCGGTGTTCCGGAAGAAGAACTTGGACAAAAC
Organism: Cajanus cajan; assembly: GCF_000230855.2. NCBI lineage: Eukaryota > Viridiplantae > Streptophyta > Magnoliopsida > Fabales > Fabaceae > Cajanus > Cajanus cajan. The sequence goes on along the minus strand of NC_138523.1, from coordinate 15,646,106 downwards.
GGTGAACCAGTACTGTCAATACAACAGCCAGACACTAACCATGTTCACGTCATCCTTGTACTTGGCCGCACTGCTCTCGTCGTTGGTTGCCTCCACCATCACGCGTAGGTTCGGCCGAAAACTCTCCATGCTTTTTGGAGGCTTGCTTTTCCTCGTGGGTGCTCTCATCAACGGCTTTGCCCAACACGTTTGGATGTTGATCGTGGGTCGGATCTTGCTCGGCTTTGGTATCGGATTTGCCACTCAAGCTGTGCCACTTTACCTCTCTGAAATGGCTCCATACAAATATAGAGGAGCACTCAACATTGGGTTCCAATTGTCAATTACTGTTGGCATACTTGTGGCCAATGTGTTGAACTACTTCTTCGCCAAAATCAAAGGTGGTTGGGGATGGAGGTTGAGTTTGGGTGGTGCTATGGTTCCTGCCCTCATAATCACAATCGGATCACTAATCCTTCCCGACACCCCCAATTCCATGATTGAAAGGGGTGATCGTGAAAAGGCCAAGGCTCAGCTCCAGAAAGTTCGTGGCGTGGATGATGTTGATGAAGAGTTCAATGACCTTGTGGCAGCTAGTGAAGCTTCAAGCACAGTGGAGCACCCTTGGAAAAACTTGTTGCAGAGAAAATACCGACCCCACCTTACTATGGCTGTGTTGATTCCATTCTTCCAGCAACTCACTGGAATCAATGTGATCATGTTTTATGCGCCTGTGCTGTTTAGTTCCATTGGGTTTAAGGACGATGCTGCTCTAATGTCAGCTGTCATCACCGGTGTTGTGAATGTTGTTGCAACATGTGTCTCAATTTATGGAGTTGATAAGTGGGGTAGGAGAGCCCTTTTCCTTGAAGGTGGAGTTCAGATGCTCATATGCCAAGCTATAGTTGCAATTGCTATTGGAGCCAAGTTTGGAATCGATGGAAACCCTGGAGATTTGCCACAGTGGTATGCTATTGTTGTGGTTCTCTTCATTTGCATTTACGTGGCAGCATTTGCATGGTCTTGGGGTCCCCTTGGTTGGTTGGTGCCTAGTGAGATCTTTCCATTGGAGATTCGTTCGGCTGCTCAGAGTATCACTGTCGCGGTCAACATGCTCTTCACTTTCTTAATTGCGCAAGTCTTCTTGCAAATGCTTTGCCACATGAAGTTTGGCTTATTCATCTTCTTCGCCTTCTTTGTGTTGTTCATGTCATTCTTCGTTTTCTTCCTTTTGCCCGAAACCAAGGGTATTCCAATTGAAGAAATGCCTAAGGTGTGGAAGGCACACCCATTCTGGGCCAGATTCGTTCAACATGATGATTATGATAACGGAGTTCAGATGGGAAAGGGATCTAGTCAAGTGTAGTTAATTAATTAGTCCTTTATTTTTGTTGTTGTTTTTTTCTTTTTCCTTGTAAATCATCCTATTGATGTTCGAGTCAGTTTTAATGTATTGAATTGTTTTTATGAAAAAGTTCTTTATTTTAGAAATTTGTCTTCTGTCAGGAGAATTTTTTTTCTTTTTCAAAGTCCACCAACAATCATTTTAAAAACCCACTTTCTATCGATTTAAGTTTAATGTATAGTACATCTATAATACGTATTTTTTTTTTATGATACCACTTTCTTTATTAAATTAAGAAACATATTTTGATTTTTTATTTTTGTTATTTTAAATTTGATCTACTAGTTTTAAGGAAAGAGAAAAAGTGATTAAAAACAAAGGTTTCGAAAGAATTTGAATTTAGAATTGACATCTTATTGGTCAGTGAGTTTTAGACTTAAATTACAGATTTGATTTTGGTTAAGGTTAAGAAAATAACATTATGCACAACATACCTATCATATATGTATGTGACTTGTTGATATTAATCTCTTGGTAATTAGAATGATTACTAGAACATTAACAATGGAATATACGAGTATAAAAAATAAAATCTTCAAATCTCCTATGATATATGGAATTTGAATAATTATCTTTAAATGGAATGATTTAAAATATTAACATCAGTGTACTTAAAAAAGTTATTTAATCTCATATATAATTTAAAATTTTGACTTTACTATATCAAATTAATATACATAAAGATAATGTAACATAATTTAATTAAATATTTTACTTTCACAATCTTAACTTTAACTTTTTATAACTTAAATTTATTTATAAAGTTATATATAGTTTATCATTAAAATAAATCAAGAAAAAGATATTATATCTCTGTTTATTTATTTAAAAAATAATAATGAAATTTAAATAATGTGACTTGTAGTTAAAAGAAACTGTATGTTAGTGATAAGAAAGTATATAATAAGATCTCGAGTAAAATAAAATTAAAAAAAATGTGCAGAACCAAATTTCATATCCTCGTCTCTGTTTTATTTATTTATTTTTTATGAAATACCTCTTAATTAATTATTGATAATATTTATTGAAATAATACAATATGGAATGTAGCTATAATCTCTAAGTCCAACTTGATATGTAGTTGCCTTTACTAAATTGTAAGCCACTAAATTTACTTGTCTATTTAAGAAAAATGCTATTATGGTTTGCCAGTGTTTTTAAGACTTCCTTACATTTATATAAACCATCACCAAATTAAAAAATCTTCTATATGCTTGTTACTAATACCATGATTACTTTATAGCAATTCACCTCAAAGGAGACAAACCCTAAACCATGTTTAGTAATCCATTTAGCTACCTCGAGGAGCGCTAACGCTTCTCCTATGTAGGGATTCAGGGATGAAAGGGAACTTGCATGTTCTGGCCAGAATGAAATTAAAAAAAATCTGCACAATAAAATTTCATATCCTCGTCTCTATTTTATTTATTTATTTATTTATTTTATGAAATACTTCTTAATTCATCATTGATAATATTTATTGAAATAATACAATATGGAATGTAGAAATAATCTCTAACTCCAACTTGAGATTTAGTTGCCTTTACTAAGGTGTAAGCCACTAAATTTACTTGTCTATTTAAAAAAATGCCATTACAGTTTGCCAGTATTTGTAAGACTTTCTTACATTTACATAAATCATCACCAAATTCAAAAATCTTCTATATGCTTGTTACTAATACCATGGTTACTTTATAGCAATCCAACTCAAAGGAGACAAACCCTAAACTAGGTTTAGTAATCCATTTAGCTGCCTCGAGAAGTGCTAACGCTTTCCCTACACGGGGATTCAAGCATGAAAGGGAACCTGCATGTTCTGGCCCAAATGAACAATCCAGGGTTTTAAATTGCGAACCGCATCACGCATGGTGGCCGCAATATTGCGGTTACGGCCTTGTCTGCAACAGCATCGGACCGCAATTGCGGTGAGATCGTAAATCACAAATTTGTTTGTAATGTAACGGTGTTGCATCCGCAACACCTCCGTTTTGAATTCGCAATATAAAAAATTGAAGGTTGGAACAAAGAATTGCTTTAAAAAATAACTTTTTTTTTTATATAAAAAAGTAACTTTCGAGAATCTTTTCGAAGAAAAGAACAGAGAATCATTTCAGAATTTAGATCAATAATAGTTCAAACTTTAAAATGACTTAAAAGGTGAAAAACAATAACATAGAACTTAGAAGGTTGGAAAGTCAGTAACTCATTTTCATTCGAAACTGAGGACTACCAAGTAGAGGAAGCTTGCTTGTTAATTGTAAGTTTTCTGCCTCTTACCTCTGTTTCTGTTTCTCTTTGTTGTTGTCATTGATATCCTTACTGGTGTTGTTGTTGTGCCGCACTCTCAAATGCATTGGTTGCGCGGTAAATGGTGATGAATTTGTGATTTTGGCTTGAATTGCTTGATTTTGGTTTATCGCTGTGGTGAATCTGGAATTTGTGGTTAACACATCAACCCATAAGAATGAAACCTAGCCAATTCTTTTAATATAATTTTTTACTTAGTGCTGCAAACTAACGTGGCATGGAAAAAGAATGGAATGAGAGGTGGATTTGGCACGTGGGCCTTTGGGCTTTGTGGCCTTTAATGAAAATTTCAAATGGCCTTTAGAGATTAGACATGTCAATCTCCTCCGTATTGTATGGGCTGTTAGCAAATATAAGTTTCTAATTTAGAATTTCAGTGGATCATGGGCCTAATATCATGAATCTCTAATATTTTAATTTTATATTAAATTATTATTATTAATGTAGCATTGAACCATTGAACCCTGTGCGGCTGTGCCCTACTCCAAATTGCTTTCACTTGCCCAAAAGATAAGAACTGGGTTACGTGCACATGCATCTCTATTTTAATTTCATTTTCGAACAAAATTCAAGTTTTCTAAAGCATGTTCATAGGTATAAATTAAATGGTATTAAATGTATTTTCTTTATTTTCTAATCAGTAGGGTTGAGATATTTTGTGTCACTATTAAAAATAAAAATTAAATAATAAAAATATATTAATCTAGTTGGTGTTATGATTAATCCATTAGTTTTAATTTCTTAAATTTGATTAAAAAAATAATATTTTTTAAATTTTTTAAAATAAAAGGGTATAATGGTCAAAAAAATGTAGAGACCAAAATGGTTATCGAAAAGCGTATCTCCTTTATATATTAGTATAAATGTGAATGATTATTAGAACATTTTGTAATATTTTTACATATAATAATATGTTTAGCCTAATTATATGTATATCAATATTAAGTTGTTTATATTTATTTTTATTTTTATGTTAATTTATTAGTCATTGTTCTGAAGTTTGAAATATAATTTAATTATTGATTGATATTATATTTTCAAAATTTTATACAGATATATATACACAATGACATCATGTGAACAAAGTTTATAATTTATGAACGCTTACCTATAAATTTATCAAATTCTCCATGGTTGCATAATTTGATTATTGCAGCAGTTGAGGTAGGTCCATCAGTTAAATACCCTACACCTTATGAAGTTTCTAATGTGTATTTAAAAGCTGAATATAAAAAGCATGCAAGAATGGATAAGCAAGTTGAAAACTACATGGAAGGAAAAAGGAGTAACAATAATGTGTGATGATTGGACAGATACTGTAAATCATACACATATTATGAATTTTCTAGTGTATTGTAGCAAGGGAACGATTTTCTTGAAATCTATTGATGCTTCTAGTGTTGACACTAGAAATACTAATTACTACTTTCAGTTATTGGATAAGGTTGTGGACGAAGTGGGAGAAGAATTTGTAATTCAAGTTGTTACAGATAATGGAAAAGCACTTAAAGAAACTAGTCAAAAGTTGATGGAAAAAAGACAACATTTATATTGGACTGCATGTGCAACACATTGTTTGGATCTTTGTTTGGAGGATATAGGAAAAAAAAAAGAATGTGCAAAAGTTATTAAGTGATGCAAAAGTAGTAATAACTTTTATCTACAATCACACATGGATTGTAAATCTCATGAAAAAATACACTGGAAGTAGAGAAATTGTTCTTCCTAGTGTTACTCGATTTGCAACACAATTCTTACAACTTCAAGAAATTGTGCAACAAAAGCAAGGCTTGAGGAACATGTTCAACTCTAAAGAATTTAGAAGATCTAAATTTGGAAGAGACAAAAATGAATTGGTATTTGAAGCAAGACAAATTGTTATTGGCAATGATTTTTGAAGCAAGGCTAATGATATATTGAAGGTATTAGAGCCTTTAGTAAAAGTTTTGAGGCTAATGATAATAACGGAGTTTAGATAAGAAAGGGATCTAGTCAAGTGTAGTTAATTAATTAGTCCTTTTTTTGTTGTTTTTGTTTTTTTTCCTTATAAATCATCCTATTGATGTTTGAGTCAGTTTCAATGTATTGAATTTGTTCTTATGAAAAATTTCTTTTTTTTTAGAAATTTGTCTTCTGTCATGATAATTTTTTTTTCAAGTCCACTGACAATCATTTTAAAAACCCACTTTCTACCGATTTAAGTTTAATGCATAGTACATCTATAATACGTATTTTTTTTTTATGATACCCCTTTCTTTATTAAATTAAGAAACAAATTTTAATTTTGTATTTTTATTTTAAATTTGATCTACTAGTTTTAAGCAAAGAGAAAAAGTGATTAAAAACAAAGGTTTCGAAAGAATTTGAATTTAAAATTGACATGTTATTGGTCGGTGAGTTTTAGACTTAAATTGCAAATTTGATTTTGGTTAAGGTTAAGAAAATAACATATCCACAACATACCTATCATACATGTATGTGACTTGTTGATATTAATCTCTTGGTAATTAGAATGATTACTAGAACATTAACAATGGAATATACGAGTATATAAAAAAATATTCATATCTCCTGTACCTGTCTGAGGGCACACTCGTAATCTTCTAGTAACTGGAGGGCCGAACGAGAGCTCCGGGCGAATGCTTCAGATAGGGGAGGTACCTGCAAAAGGCACTCCAATGCTTAAGTCAGGACAACCACAATTCTCAAGAGTAATAAAATGAACAGTGACCTACCTTGTTTTACGTGACCTATTTATACTACCTGTGATGGGCCCTGAACGTAGTGGGCCTCTTTTGACACTTACTAAATTAGGTAATGCGTTGTTAATTGGCTGATTATGTCTTAATCACGTGTTTGTCCTCGTTAGTCATGATTATTGTCTTAATCATTTATGCTTATTCGCCTTTGGCCGAGCCGAGAAGCGTAAGGCCGGATTTGCCTTAGGGTATCGGCCTTATACTGAGCCGAGGCGTTGTTAGGGAGGTCAGCGAGGTGTGCTCTTGATCCAGCTTATCGGCCGTTTACCGAGCCGTTGAGCATAAAACCAAATCTGCCTTTGATGAGGTGTCCCAGGAAATAGGGAGATCCTTTAGGCCTCGACCATTTGCCGAGTCGACGTGTTGTTAAGAGGATCGACGAGATGCGCTCGAGTCGCGGTGTTCCACATGGTCGATATCAATACTTTTACAAGTGTCACGTGACGTTCCACGTGGTCGACAGGACCCTTCCGGTACACAAGCCCCCCAGCCTTGAGGAGCGAAGCGACGTAAAGGGTAGATGTGGCGTTGCATTCGTGGCGGTTGGGTGTCAGAATATGAAGAGTTGTAACGTTGGGTATTAATGAGAAGGGACGCGAAGGATTGCCCTTCGTGGAACATTGGATCAAGGTGATCCAATGGTTCAAAGAGGCGCGACGTTTAAGATTCGTTTCAGGAAAACACTATAAATAGGCGTGGTGGGGACCAACTCTAAGCTGCGTTTACGTGTTTACTTGCTCCGAGCCGACGTCAAGTGCAAGCTTCAGCGTTTACGAGCAATTTTCACTGACCAAGACCGATCAAGCTTTGATTTAGGTACATCTCTATGGCTGATGTGGATGTTGTTCGAATCGACTCCTCTGGGGACACAAGTGGTTCTACTGGCACTAGATCGCATGCAGAACCTGACCGTCATAGCATATCGACTTCGGCGTCCAATGGTTCAAATGGCGTTGAGGTCGTTTCTGGATTTGAGCGTACCCAAAGCGGGGATGAGTCTTCATCTGTGTCAGTCTTTGACGGCCGTCCCGCGACTCATAATGTCGGATCAGCCTCTCGCTGTTATCCTCCTATAGAGACCCCGGACTACTCGTGGGTGCATTGGGAGGTCGACAGTGTGTATTCCCGCTATACCGACAGGAACTCGATAGCATTGTTCGTCTCTGCCGAGAACTTCCTAACCTTTCTGGAGGAAGAAGAGCCCTCCCTTATTTTCTTTCAACCGTGTCGAAGCGACGGGGGGCTGTATCCGGACTTCGTCTATTTGGATCAAGGAACTTGTAAATATCAATACTTTTACATATATGATTACATGTTCCGAGATTTTAAGGTGACTCTTCCCTTTGATGAGTTTTTCGTCGGTGTTCTTCGGCTTCAATGTGGTGCCGACCCAACTCCATCCCAACAACTGGGCGGCCATGCAAGGGTTCTGACAGTTGTGTTTGGCTCTCGGCATCAAACCAACGCCCCATTTATTCCTTTACTACTACTCGTCTCGGCCGACGAAGAAGGCCAAGTGGTTGTCGTTATTTCAGCAAGGCAACTATTTATTGCAACCTTACACCACCTCCTACAAGAAGTTCAAAGTAGGATTTATCAAGGTGATGATTCGGCCGAGTACGGGGAATAAGTACTTTTTTGACGCCGAAGGGAAGTCATTATTCCCTTTGTACTGGACCCGAAAGCCGCGGAAGTACGACACAGTGTCGAAGTCCCGAATGTTCCCGGAGGAGCGAGCTAGTCTCAATTTTTGGAGAAACTACCACGGCCATTACCGTGCCGACCATTGGTTCGGTTGTTTGAGTCGTTCGACATAGCGGATGAGCTAATCGGGATAGTAACTTTCCTACTTATTTGAATTCTTGTGTTATCATTGATTTTGACTAATGGTGTGCAGGTATTATGGCAAGCTGCGGGAGTGATGATCTTGACATTGGAGGTTCATCGGGAGCTGAGTGGCTGTTCCCGTGATGGCGAGGGTGACGACCGAAGGTCGTTCGGGTGGGAATTCGGTTCCCAACCCCCATGGTGGTGCGGCCAGGTCGACTGCCAAATCGAGAAGAAAAGGAGGCAAGGGTCCATCTCGGCCTCAAGCTGGAAAAAGAAGGCCCGAGGAAGAGAAGGCCGAGGATGAGGGCCGACAGGCCAAGCAGCAGAGATTGGCTAACCTTGTCGTTCCGCAAGGCTTGGTGGTGCCAAGCTTCTTGGCATTGCACGTCAATGCTCAGGATTTTCTGAGCCAAGACTTGACGTCGAAATCGGGTCAAGCGGTCATGGGCCAAATGAGCTCTGCCGAGAAGTGGAATTTTTTTGCAAGCTCCAAGTTCGAGATGTGGCCTTAGCCCAGAGCATCATGATGAAGCCGAATCCTGAGGTCGACGAGCTACGTCGAAAATTGGCTGACCAAGAGAAGTCGATGCAGGAAACTCTGGCTGCTCTGACCGATGCACAAACGGCCAATGCCAAGTTTCAGGTGGAGATGGACCGCCGGGGCTGAGTGGCCGACGACTTGAGTTTGAAGGTCCAATGCCTCGAGAACGCCTTGAAGGCTGAGACGAAGAAGACGACTCTGCTGGGTAATGAGTTAGAGGCCGAGAAGGTTGCTTTCGGGGCCTATAGAGAAAAGGCTCGCAACAAGGTTCTTTCTCAGCACGGCGCTGGCTTCACACAAGCGACTCGGCAGGCTCGCTGCTTCGGAAGCTTCCCCCCCGACTTCCAATTTGATATGACCAAGGATTTCTTCCAGGGGGAGTTCATGGACTTGGCCCAGATCCCCTCGAATGAACAACCCGATGCCGAGGCACCCATTGCTCACCAGGCCGCACTACTAGAAAAATTAATATTTGTGACGAATTTTGTGACGGAAAAAATAGCATCGCTAATAGTGATGCATTTTGTGAGGGAATTTTAAGTTTTGTGACGGACTAGAATTTATTGACTTTTGTGACGGATTTTGTGACGGAATATATTCCGTCTCTAAAAATCCGTCACAAATTTCGTCACTGAATCAAAAAAAAAAATTTGTGACGGATTTTGTGACGGAAAAATTTTCGTCTCTAAAAATCCGTCACAAATTTCATCACTAAATAAAAAAAAATGTTTGTGACGGATTTTGTGACGGAATGAACTTCGTCTCTAAAAAATCCGTCACAAATTTCGTCACTAAAATGAAAAAATTTAGTGACGGATTTTTCCCTCTCAAAATTCCGTCACAAATAGGTTAAAATATTTTGTGAAAAAATTTGTGACAAATTGTTCCCTCTCAAAATATTAAATTTTATTTATGAAACTTTTATATTTAAGAATTATGCATAATTAAAGAAAATATGTTAATTTTTGTTTAAAAAATAATAAAATTAAAAATATTTTATTTCATTAAAGGACTGAAAAAATTATGAAATTCATTTAATTAAATAAAAAACTGTCAATTTTGAACATAAGAAACTAAGACATTCATTAAAAATATTTTAAAAAAAACTTGTGAAATACAAAAAAAAAAAGAATATTAATTTAATTTTGGCTTAATTACATTTTTTATCCCTCAAGTATTGTAATTGTGCAATTTTGATCTCTAAGATTTTAATTGGATAATTTTAGTCCCTAAAAGAATTGTAATTGTGCAATTTTAGTCCTTTAATTTTTAATTGAACAATTTTAGTCCCTCAAAAATCATAATTATGCAATTCGAATCTGTCCCATTAAAAATTTAATAATTTTAAAATTTTAATATATATATATATAATAATTTAAAATTATACAATTATTTACTTATTTAAGTTAACATATACTATAATTTTTATTAATGTAACAAATGATATATATTTATTATTACTAAATAAATAAAGTTTATATATTATTAATAATTTAATATTGCTAATAAATTAATATCAATAATATTTTTAGTATATTTATAGATAAATTGATAATTTGATAAATATAACTTAGTATATATTAATATACTTTTACAAAAAAATATAAATATAGTAGATAAGATATGTATATTTATATTTTTGTAAAAGTATATTAATATATAATGTTATATTTATACTTTTGTATAGTTTATTTGTTTCTCTCAAGGTTCTCTTAAGAACCCACAGAGTACTCTAATCCATACAATAAACATCTTACTCATATAATTGTCTCTTACAATTGCATTCCCTTATGGTGTGTTTGGATGAGTAATTTTACAAATTCAAGGAATTTGAAATTCTTGGTATTTGAATTACTTTGATTTCAATTTATATCATTGTTAAAATATTTTGTTTAGATAAGTCAATTTAATTTTTTTTAAATTTTAAATTGTTAATTTGGATATGATAATTTAATTCTATCATGATAAAATTGCTTTTAAAAATATATTTATATGTTGAGATTTTTAAATAAAATTTTATAAAAAAATGTTAACTAATTTTTAAATATTTAATAATTTTAAAAATTAATTTAGATAATATTTAATAATTTTTAAAGTATTTTTTAATATTCAATAATTAAAAATATGAAGATATAAGATAAAATATATAAGTGAAATAAGGGAAAAATATGTGACTAATTAACTATGTATGAAATGTGTAACTATTGACTTGTATATACATAATAAGATTTATATGTGATTATTTAATTTTTAGATCAAGTGAAAATATGTGACTAATTAACTATGTATGAAATGTGTAACTATTGACTTGTATATACATAATAAGATTTATAAATATTAACCATTATTAGGCTCTAGATATCTATTTTATAAATATTAACCTTTATAGGTTATAGATATCTATTTTAATTTTAGAAGTCTACATGTCTAAACTCAGCCTTAATTAATGAAAATATATTTTTATTAATATTCTTAGGGATTTTTGATTTAGTTAGATGTTAAAAAATGCCTAATACAGTAACTTTATAAATTAATGTAGTGATTAAATATTTTGCGGTCACATATTATAATTTATTTTAGTAGAAAATCTGCCTAGCAAAAAAAAAATTACTAGAAAATCTTGTGTTTAATTTTAATGTGTGCAAAATATTTTCATATGACAAAGAAAAAGTTTCCAAGACAATAAATTTCAAACAAATAGTCAATTTATCTCCTAGAATTGAGGATTTAGATAATTTTATAATTTGCCACACAATCTATTATATTTTTCATTTATTTCATTCATTGTCAATATAAATTTAATTATAACATTATTTCCAATTAAATTATTTTTATTTTCACTATTTTTTTCTTAAATTGTTATATGCATTATAATTTGTCACATACTATATTATATATTTTCATTTATAGTAAAAAATATGAATTTAAATTTTAACAAAAATATTCTTTTTTAGAATTTGTTTGACCTTTCTAGATTTGTTTTGATTTCAATTTCAATGTTTACTTAAATGAGTGATGAGTATCCTCGATTTCCATATTTCTTTTAGAATTAGGCTATAAATATAACAAAAAAATTAGAATTAGATTGATTTTCTAGATTTTATCTTCTGAATTTATTTATCTTGATTTCGTTTTCAATTTTTATATAATCGGGTGATAAATATGAAAAAAAAATTATATATAGTTGGCTTTAATTTTTCTAAATTTATGTGTTGTTATATATATATATATATATATATATATATTATTGATAAAAACTTAGATTAGGACAAAACACGATTTCATGTAAGATTAACATAAATCATTTTAAGATTTTCTGTTAGATTATAAATCCACTATTTTATCTACAACACAAGTCCTCATTGAAGGATGATATAAAGTTGAGATACTATTTAAAGTAAAGAATCAATTCTACTATTTAAAATTTTTTTTTTATATATTTTAAATTTCACAATGAAGATAAAAACATATTTAACAATTACTTTGATCTCTTGACAATTTCACAATGTAAATAAGCTTGTTTAGTATGGGTGTTTATAATTTATTTTTATAAATTAATTGAAATAACTCAGTTTGTAAGTCTTTTTTTTTATTCTTTTTACTTTTTTATCCTTATTATTTTTTTGAAATTATTTTTTATTTTTTTTAATTTAAAAACTACTTTATCTTTCCTGTCATTTTCTCATCCTCGTTATAAGAATTATTTCTTGACATTTTATAATTATCAATTAGCCTACAATAAACTTCCAATTCAATTAGCTAGTTCACAAACTTATAATTTTTCAGTTCTTAACTAATAAGTTTTCAGTTTCCAATTTATAACTTATAAATTTTCAGTTAGTTTATGAGCCAATTTTACTAAAAACCTTTAATTAACTTTATAATTCTTGTAACTTTTTTTTTTACAATATAACACTGCTTATTAAATAATTAGTAGCAAGTATTTTTTTTTAATTATAGTCATTTTGTACTGGTTATCTAACTCTTGCTCGTATTAGTATATATAAATTTAATACATTTAATTATAATATTATTTTTATTGTTCAATTACATTTTTTATTTTTGATTTTAAATATTTTTCATTTCCCGCCCCTTTTTTTTTATCAACTCAATCATTTTTCCCAAACTATCTTCGAAATCGCGCGTAAACCCTAAAAAGAACAAAGATTCCCCCAATTCCTTTTCCTTCACTCGCCCACCTCACTCACTCCCTCACCATCACCACCCACCACCTCTATTCCCTATTCCCTATTCCCAGGTTCCTCTCTTCGATGCTCTCGCTCTTCCCGTCGTGGAGCCGTTCCTGCCGCCGCAGCTCCACCACCCCCTCCGAACACTCGGTTCCGAACCTAGGGTTTCCAAATTAGCGTCCGAAACCACGGTCTCGCCAACCTCCGTGATCGCGTTCGACCACAGAGCTTCCCAGAGCAATGTCGGCGAGCTCTCCGGCGAGCTGAGCAGCTCCGGCGCGTTCGAGTTCTCTGCAGGGAATGACGGCTCCGGTGAGTTGTTCGATTTGGGGGATAGTTCGAGAGCGCTCGAGGAATCAATCTCGCGTGATCGAAGCTCCTGTGCCGTCGAGTCTTGGTTACGTTGCAGAACTGCGCAAACCCTCCAAAGAAGCTGAAGCCAGGAAACTATTGGTATGATAAAGTGTCTGGTCTTTGGGGGAAGGTATTTATTTACATGCATTTGTGATTTGTATGATGTTTGAGTTCTAGAGTGTTGTTGCGGATGCTGATTTGTTTAATGACTTCACAGGAGGGACAAAAGCCTTCAAAAATTATAAGTCCGCATCTGAATGTTGGAGGCCCCATCCAACCGGATGCTAGCAATGGAAACACTCAGGTTTTCATCAATGGTCGGGAAATAACAAAAGTGGAGCTTCGGATGTTGCAGGTTGAAAATTCATATTGAAAATAACACGTCTAGTTATCGTCCATAATATATCTACTTCTAATTTTTTATTCTTAATTTGTTAGATTTTTATATGTTTTAGAATTTTTTTCATGATGTTATGGGGAAAACGCATTTTTGGATGCAGGGTGTTTTGCTGAAAGGTGGAGATTCATTCATGGTAACTTTTGCAATCAATTTTTTTTTTGCTAAAACTAAAGTAGAATATAGGACTGTTTTCTGGCTATGTGTGGACCGAAAATGAGGTATAGTTGCATTATATATTGTAATATTGCCCGTCTTTTATTCGTAACTATCCTTGACTTGATCTGCTTCGTCCTCGGCATCACCAACTTGCAGCAGGTTAGGGCTTCCAACCTCCAGGAGCTCGTCTACAAGCAGGGCCAAGCCGGAATCACCAAAGCCACTGTCTCCATCGTCTTCGACAATTCCGATAGGTCCAGATTTCGTGTTTATTTGTCTTTGATGCTTTGGGTTTCTGACTTTGTGTTTGGTTGGAAGGAAATTGGGAGACAGTGAGGATTTTTTTATAAAATTTTTATTGTTTGGTTTGATTTTTAGGAAGGAAAGAGGAATTTTTTATTTTTTTATTTTATCTAATTTTAACTTCCCTTTAGTATTGGAGGGATTTGAAAGGGAGAGAAGGGGATGGATTATGTTTCCCTTTTTAGGTTGTTTTTGGCGAGGAGGAATAATTTTGGGTTGAGTTTAATAGTTATTTGAATTGAATTTTTGGCCACGAAAGTTTGGCCACCAGCTGTTGGTTAAGTTGTTTTGGGGAGGAATAATTATTGTGGGTTGGGTTTACTAGTTGCCTGAAACTGAATTGAATTTTTTTGGGAATAGTTGTGGGTCAACTTTACAATTTTTTGTTGAAGTACAATTTATTGTTTTTTTTTTTTTAATAATATATTTGCTTTAAGAATTAAATTATTATTTGAAGTAAAGAGTTTAATTAGAACATACTGATTGGGTAAATGTTTTTTACAATGTCATCCAGTTGTAGATTGTCATCTATTTGCAGTTGTAGATTGTCATCTATTGTGGCTCACACTCATGTTCTTCAGGAAGGTCCTGTCACAGGAAGGGCAACTGATGTTATTGCTACTGCAAATACTGCTGCTGAGGTGGCCTTGAGGCTTGTTAGGCCGGGAAAAAAGGTAATCAATTTTAAGAATTTTTTCCCTTGTATTTGAATTTTTGTATGATTTGATTTGGAACATGTTGCCTCTATTAATTGTATGTTTGGTAGATAGGTATAAGGTCATCACTATATAAGCAATCTAGCTTAGTAAAATTAGGTTGCTTCATGTGTATTGTTTGAAGGGGTTTCTTTGCCTAAATGTGTGCCTTGTGGATTTTGATCTCTAAATGATGAAAAGTATCATGGCTATGGATATACTCCAATGAAGCTTTATTGTCATAGTTACACTGATAGAGGTCATTCATTATTTTTCATGTGTTGTCTTGCCGATTAAGCACATCATTAAACTTGGGAACTCCTCTTGATGTCTGTATTGTTCTTTTATCTTCATTTTAAATGATATCATGCATTTTCATAAAAAAGACTTGATATTTTTGTTTTGATTGAAATTGTTTCAATAATAGGCTCTGATAATCAATTACAATAAATGGGTAATCGATTACCAGAGCACCTTTTAATAACTAAATTTCGAACATTTGATTTTCATTGTCTGGTAATCGATTACATATACATGTAATCGATTACCAGACTCTTAAAAACAATAGTTTCCTCAAATTTAGTCATCAAACAGTTAGCGAGGGATTCATCTCAGTTAGTGACGGATAAAATCCGTCGCAAATTGTGACGGATAAAATCCTTCGCTATTTGAGAGGGATTAAATCCCTCGCTATTTGAGAGGGATTAAATCCCTCGCTATTTGAGAGGGACTGAGAGGTATGTGAGTCCGTCACAAAATCCCTCACAAATAGCGAGGGATTTAATCCCTCACAAATTGCGAGGGATTTAATCCCTCACAAATTGCGACAGATTTTTATTAATTTCTAAACATTTATTGTTACAAATTAGTGACGGAAATTATATTGTTTGTGACGCCTTAATTCCGTCACTAATTGTGACGGAGAAAATAATCCGTCACTAAATATTTTGTGACGCCAAATTTTGTGACGGAATCATTTCCGTCACAAATTCCGTCACTAACTGATTTGTGACGGATTTTATGAAGTTTAGTGACGGATTTTTTCCCTCTCTAATTTTAATTTTTCTAGTAGTGCCGGACCGATTGGTGAAGAGGAGACAGTGTACGATGAGGAAGCTGCCGGGGAGGAAGTTCGGGTCCAAGGGGAGCCCGAGGTGGAGTCGTAGGGCATTGTTACTTTTTTTTTTTGTTTTTTCATGTAAGTGGGGGCCGACAAAGCCTCCTAGATTTTGTAACTTTGGGCCGGTAGCGCCCTTTTAATGAAATTTTGCTTGTTTGTTCTCAAATACTGGTTGTGTTAATTAATGTATCCGGATAAAATAGTAAAAATTAATGTAAGCCGCATCCTTGGCCAAGAGAGATCTCGGGAGGGAAGACTTGTAAAAATAATTAAGCCCATCCTTGGCCGAGAGAGATCTCGGGAGGGAAGACATGTAATAAAAATAATTAAGTCGCATCCTTGGCCGAGAGGGATCTCGGGTAGGAAGACTTGTAATAATAATTAAGTCCCATCCTTGGCCGAGAGAGATCTCGGGAGAGAAGACTTGTAAAAATAATTAAGCCGCATCCTTGGCCGAGAGAGATCTCGGGAGGGAAGACTTGTAAAAATGATTAAGCCGCATCCTTGGCTGAGTGTAGTGGAGAACTTCCTCTTTATTGATGAACGGATGCCTCATTAAAAACCTTGCTGGCCAGAAACCCTTTTTCACAATTTTTTAAGGGGAAAAAAGACCGGTCAAGAAAAAGAGTGCATCGTATTACAAGTATTTGGAATGTAAATACAATATAAATTTATTCTAACTGTAGTACGTCTTCAGGTGGGTAGAATTCCATGTTCTCGGGAGGATTCTGCCGGACAGCTCTTCCAGTTTGTATGCTCCATTGTTAAGAGCATGTCGGATGCGAAATGGGCCGTCCCAGTTAGCCGACAACTTTCCTTCGGTGGGGTTACGTCTTGCCGATCCGGTTTCCCTCCAAACGAGATCACCTTCATGGAAGGTTCTCGGCTTCAGATTGGAGTTAAAGCGTCAACTCATTCGCTGCTTACACGCCTCAGCCATAATCTGTGCTTTTTCTCGCACTTCGTCTAAGACGTCTAGTTCAGCGCGGAGGGAGTTTTCATTGGATTCCTTGTTGAAGTGCTGTCGTCACAACGAGGGTTCACCAACTTCGACCGGTATCATAGCATCCGTGCCATATGCTAGGCGAAAAAGTGTTTCTTTGGTGCTTGATTGGGGCACACATCGGTACGCCCAAAGGACTTCTGGTAACTCTTCGGCCCAAGCTCCTTTCACCTAACCCAGCCTCTTCTTTAACTCTGTCAATATTACCTTGTTGGTTGCCTCGGCTTGCCCGTTGGACTGAGGGTGTTTGACCAACGTAAACCGATGCCGGATGCCGAGGTTTTCAAGAAAAGAGTTGAATTTTTGGTCGATGAATTGGAGGCTATTTTCGAAGATGATGGCATAAGAAATGCCGAAGCCAGTGACAATATTCTTCCACACGAATTTTTGGACGTTGGCAGCAGAGATTCAAGCGAGCGGTTCGGCCTCTATCCATTTAGTGAAGTAATACACAGCTACCAAGAGAAACTTGACCTGCCCTTTTGCTACGGGAATCGGTTCGAGTATGTCTATTCCCCATAAGGCGAACGGCCAAGGGGAGCTGATTCTATGTAATTCGGCAGCCGAGGGGTGGATGAGGTTCCCATGCTTTTGGTATTGAATAAATTTTTTGACAAACTGGGTGCAATCGTCTTTTAAAGTCGGCCAATAGTATCCGGCCTGTAGTACCTTTGCCGCCAAAGTTCACCCCCCTGAGTGAGAACCGTAGATCCCCTCGTGGATTTCCCGCATTACATAATCGGCCTATTGGTCATTGACACATTTAAGTAATGGGGTGGAGAATCCTCTTCTGTATGGCTCGTCGGCCACCAATGAGTATTGCACCGCTTGGGTTTGTACCCTCTTTGGCTCCATCAGATCGGTCGACAACTTTCCATTGGTGATGAAGTTCCAGATGGTGGTCATCCAGTTCGGTTGTTCTTTGCTTACCGTCATGCACTCACCAGTCACACTTGGGGAAGGCAGCTCGAGGTGAATGGTGGTTCGTAGTTGTCCCGGCTTTCAGCTGCTGGCGAGCTGTGCCAGTTGGTAAGCTTTTTCGTTGTTATTATGCAAAGTATGTCATACTTGCACTTCACTAAAACCATCACGGAGTCCCTAGAACAAGTGATAATACTGTAACAAGTTCGAGTCTCTGTCCAACATATAATTTTCTTGACTACCATCTCATTCTCCAGTCTCATTCCGTCCAATAAGGCTTCGTACTCCGCTTGATTGTTAGATGCTTGGAAACCGAAATGCAAGGACTGTTCGACTGCGATACCTAAGGGGCTTTCTAGAATTACCCCGACACCGCTTCCTTGGGCATTAGAGGACCCGTCGACGTGCATAGTCCATGGCTCATCCTCAAAACGTCCTGGTGGGGTTAACTCATTGACGAAGTCAGCCAGGTACTGGGACTTGATGGGACCTCTTGGCTCGAAAGACACATCGAACTTGGAAAGCTCGACTAACCACGCTATCATTCGACCGATAATCTCTAGCTTCCGGAGCACTTTAGCTATCAGACAACCAGTTCCGACAATGACTTTGTGGCTTTGAAAGTATTGTCTCAGCCGTCGTGCAGTGTAAATAAGCCCTAAGGCCACTTTTTCCAACAGTTAGTAACGTCGTTCGACCTCCTGTAACGTCCGATTGATGAAGTATATAGGTTGTTGGTTGTCCTGGTTCTCTTGTACCATGACAGCACTCACAAAGTTGCTAGATACTGCTAAGTAAACGACCATGTCTAGGTTGCCGATCGATTTAGATAATATCGGGGGTGCGTTCAGACATTCCCTGAACTAACGAAAAGATTTCTCGCATTCTTCAGTCCAGCAGAACCGCTCTGTCTTCTTCAATAGGGCAAGGATAGGTTTGGCTATCTCGGCCAAGCAAGGAAGGAATCGGGATAGTGAAGTGAGCTGACCTGCTAACTTCTGAACCTCTTTCAAATTGCCAGGGCTTTTCATATCCAGGATAGCTTGGCATTTGTTTGGGTTTTCCTCAATCCCTCGGCTAGACAACATGAACCTCAAAAACTTTCCTCCTTAGACCCCGAACACACATTTCTCAGGGTTAAGTCTTGTCGCCACCGGCCCGAAACGGGCTTTCGGCATTCGCGAGGGATGGTTGGACTCGTTTATTTTGTTTAAAAATAGTGGATTGCTAGAATGGCTTATTCTCAAACTGAGACCTCGTCAAACGAGCAATTTTATTAAAAGGCTCACCAATCCATATTAATCCCAAGCGGGACCCTCCATGGATTAGTGGTTTTCGCAAAAGGAGGGTTCGTGGAGTCGCCACCAATGTTTTACTCAAAACATTGGAAAAAGGGATAAGGCAATTGATTTAAAAATCAACTTTGGCCACTACAACCAGAGTTGGGTAAGGGAGTCGGTTACGCGTGGGGAAGGTGTTAGCACCCCACGGCGCCCCTTTCGGGTTCCCTATGACAGATTATATTTAAAAGAACGGTATAAAATTACTAAATTACCCCTATTTATTCTAAGCAATTATAAATTGGCTATCTACATGATGACAGTTTAAATATGCACACAGAAAGCAGTAAAAGGAAGGATTGAAGGGAAACCTCTTGAAGCGTGCTTTTATATATTGCAAAGAACTGGGAAGCGTTTTGGCGTTCCCTCGCTCTACAAGCCCGCTCCTCGCTCTCCTAGAACAAAATTTTAACTAAGGGAATCAAAAAGATTTCCCCTCGACTAGGTTCGATCCTCAAGCAAAATGGCTCGGGGCTCAAGAACTTCGTCGGATCAACTCTCCGAGTGATTTCTAGGGCAGAACACTGCTCAAAAACCCCAGAATACTCAAGGAGAGGGTTCAAACTATCTGAAAAAGTGTGGTAGGACGTCCAAATGACGTCATATTTATAGGGAATAGGCGCAATACGGCCTACAGGGCCAATACGGCCGTATTGAAATTTTTGAACTTCAATACGGTCGTATTGGAGTTCAATACGGTCGTATTGAAAGTCAGAAATTTCAATACGCCCGTATTGAGTTCGCGGCGGTCGTATTGAAGTGTCAATACGGTCGTACTGACTTCAGTACGGCCGTATTGAAGCTTCAATACGGCCGTATTAAGTTCAGTACGGCCGTATTGGGCTTTTTCCCTCCACTTCCTTATTTTTTAGCTATTCTAAGACCTCTAGACCTACAGAGAACCCTCCTAGGGCTTTCCAGGAGTCCTTCTGGCTGATTATCCTTCAGTCTTCGAGAATCTTCAAGCTTTTATTTCCGACCCGGACAATTTTAGGGGTCTACAGCTGCCCCCCCTTTACTTAGTCGGACGGCCTTTTGGTGTATCGGCTGACAAGTAAAGGAGTTGACCCAATTGTCCGGGTATTGTGCCGACCTTCTGACTTGTAGCGTCTTCCGGTGGAAAAATGTTGAGTAGCCTCTCCAGGTGGGTGCATACTTCGGCGCTTCTGACATCCTCGGTAGCTGAGTTTACCTTCTCCAAGGCCAACTTCACTCGACGCCCGAGCCGGAAGTTGGACATCAACGCGCCTCTGATGACGCTGATGGTTGAGTACCGCCTCTCCAGGCTTAGCTTCACTCTTTGTTCGAGCCGGAAACCAAGCACCTTTACGACGACGGTGAGCAGTGTGAGTTTTGCCTCTCCAGGCCTTGCTTTGCTTGTTGCCCAAGCTGGAAGCTGTGAGTACCGTCTCTCCAGGCTTAACTTCACTCTTTGTTCGAGCCGGAAGCTAAACACCTTTGTGACGACGGTGAGCAGTATGAGTTTTGCCTCTCCAGGCCTTGCTTTGCTTGTTGCTCAAGCTGGAAGCTGTAAGTACCGTCTCTCCAGGCTTAACTTCACTCTTTGTTCGAGCCGGAAGCTAAACACCTTTGTGACGACGGTGAGCAGTATGAGTTTTGCCTCTCCAGGCCTTGCTTTGCTTGTTGTCCAAGCTGGAAGCTGTAAGTACCGTCTCTCCAGGCTTAGCTTCACTCTTTGTTCGAGCCGGAAGCTAAACACCTTTGTGACGACGGTAGGCGGTGAGTACCCTTTTTCAGAGATAGCTTCGCTCATTGTCCGAGCCGGAAGCTGCATACCTCCGTGTTTGTGACGACGGGGTAGCGTGAATATCTCCTTTCCAGGGATTCGTGATGATTTTGTCTCCACAGTCCACGATGCTGCTTCGACGGTTGTTTTTTTTGATTTTGTGCCACTAAGGGCTGGATAACGCAGGGATCCGTCTAGGGGATGTGCAGTTACTCATAGGTTCTTGTGTCCCAACTTTCCATTGCGTAGTTGGTGCCCGCTGGAGAATTTCTGATTCCTTTGGGGTGTAGACACAAAGATGCTCTTTCTGATGTGAGCGGTGCCTTATGATTGGCTGACGTCCTTTCGACGTTGGTGGAGTATCCCGGTTATCCTTGTTCGGGTGTCTCTTTTGGTTTTCTGATTTTGCTGCCTCTGTGTAGGCTGTTATCCACTGGGGGATTTTGTCGTTGATTTTGATTAGCCTCTTCTGTTAGGCGTATCAGCTTGACGT
This sequence comes from Cajanus cajan, assembly GCF_000230855.2. Classification (NCBI taxonomy): domain Eukaryota; kingdom Viridiplantae; phylum Streptophyta; class Magnoliopsida; order Fabales; family Fabaceae; genus Cajanus; species Cajanus cajan. The sequence goes on along the minus strand of NC_138523.1, from coordinate 15,624,563 downwards.
TCAATGATTGGCTGAGCCAGATTCCACTTGGGGAATGATTATTGATTTTTATTTTCTTCTCCTTCTGTAGGGATGCCTCTTGAGTAGGCGACTGGGGATTTGGGGATCTTATGTATCCCAGAGTATTATTTAGGAAGCCTCTACAGGCTTAGCTTCACTCGACACTTGAGTTGGAGAGCTATCTTCACTGAGGAAGTTTAAGTCCTTTGACTTGGATATTCTGCTTGGGTGATCGTACTTCCATTGAGAATGTCGTCGATCTTGCTTTGATAGCTCTTGTTGGGGATTTTGAGTCCAAGAGCGTGAGTTGAGGTTTCTCTGGGGAGTATTATTTCTGCGAGCCTTTCCAGGCTCAATTATTCTTTGATGTGGGGGATGAGGAGTATTGTTTCAGCAAGCCTCTCCAGGCTCAGTTATTCTGTGCAAACTGATTGTTGGATTCTCTGTATCCTTGCCCTTTTTATTTTTTGGCTTTTTCTGTATTTTGCCTTTTTTTTATGTTTTTGGCTTTTGCTGTACAGAATTTAAATTGCTAGAGAATTTTAAATTCAAAAGTGGCAACTTTCATTAAAAATGAATTTGTACAAGAAAAGTTTGAGAAATGGGGCTAAGCCCAACCAAACTAGTACATGAAAAAGCAATAAAACAGAAGCCAGTCTTCACTCCTCTGCTGGCGGGTCCTGTGGCGAGTCCGGGAAGCGGCGATGCATCCAGACGGAGAGGTTGTCGAACCCCTGCACCAAGGTATCTAGTCGAGCATCGGTACTCTGCTGCCATGTACCGACACTATGCTGAAAAGCATCGAATCGCGTGTCGATGCTCTGCTGAAAAGCATCGAATCGCGTGTCAATGCTCTGCTGCAGTGTGTCGAAGCGGGCGTCAAAGTATCCCCTGTCCGACCGTGACGTGCTAGCCTCTGGCTGCGGGGTGTCGCCTCCCTCAAAGTCGAGGTTGTTGAGGAGGTCGTCGAAGGTCTCGAGGCCATCTACTCGCACAAACCCCCCTCCTGGCGATCTAGCGATGATCTTCATGTTAATCAGGGTGGAGGCACCAATCAACTTTGGCGCCAATGCCCCTGGCTCTGCACCATCGGGACATCCCCATGTCTCCGCCAGCTGTGAGAGGAGTGGGGCAACCAAGATGTACCCCTGTCTGGACTCTCCTCCCTCTCGTATCCCAAACTTCTTCACGTGCTCAAGGAAGAAATATCCAGGATTGGCCTTCCTGCCGGTGGCCATGCAATATAAGGCCAGCAGATCCGGTCGTGTAATCGACTCCTGACTCTTGGACCTGCCATGAATAGTACTGGTGAGGATCTTGTGACAGATCCTAAGAGCAGTCGGGAGCCGGGAGCCTTTCACCCCTGAATGATAATCCCGTCGGCCAGTGAGCAAACTCCACATCTCAACCGGAGTCCACTGATCAGGCCACTCGCATATGGCATCTCGGAAGGCCAGCTGATCAGTGCGGCTGAAAAACCCTGCCTGGACGTTGAACTCGTCCAACGTCAGCGTGCGGTATCCTTCATTCATCCAGAAATCCACCGCGCAAACATCCTCCCCATAGCTGTTAGTCGACTCCGTGACGCCGACTGTAGCCAAGAACTCCTTCGTGGCCGTCAAATATAGCTGGGATGGTGGATTAAGGACAAATCCCCATCCTATGGCGTCGAAGTAGTTCCTGACATCATTCTCCAAGCCTACTGCTTGGAGAAGCTCAAAATCGAGCACTCTTGACGGCTCGATGGTGAACGTCTCTATAAGCTGCAGCCGGTCCCGGTGTCGATCTGTCATTACACGTCTGGCTGGGGCTCTCTGCCTCTTGCGAGAAGATTCTGCCATTTCCGATAATCTCTCTAGGAATGCACTCACAAGCAAGGAATGTGGAGAATGAAGAAAGGTATGCAAAATGAGGGAGGGGAAGCCTTTATTTATAGGCAAAATTCCGCCAATACGGCCCGTATTGGATTCAATACGGCCGTATTGGCCTTTCCGTTGATATACAAAATTTACAATCAATACGGACCGTATTGGATTCAATACGACCGTATTGGGGTTTAGTACGAGCGTACTCGGTTTTAATACGCCCGTATTGGAGTTGAAACGTTGTCCTTAACGTTAACTCCAATACGACCGTATTAATACCAATACGGGCGTATTGGATTTTTCTGGTTTATGATTTTTTTTTTTTTTTTTTTTTTTTTTTTTTTTTTTTTTTTGAAGTAAACAGAGAATAAGTGATCTTCTAGTACACCTATCATCTGTATGCATGTATGCAAATGAGATGCACCTAATTCTATTTGATTCAGTTTTTCAAAAGAATTAATCGACGCGTTCTTTGTTTGGATCTTGCCATTCCTCCAGACAGACTGTGCTTTGCCGATTTCTGTAACCGAGGAACGATGCGTATTTGATTTTTGGTGTTATCAACCAAATGATTCTCCCTTCCTTTAGAAGATGTGTCAACCCTCCTATTGACCACTATATCTCCATGTTTCCACTAGATTATTCAAAAATCGTTGGGACAAGAGAGAAAAGAAGGAAAAGATATATTTTTCAAAAGTTTGTGTTTTAGAGGGGATTATTTTATTTTTGAAAAATGGATTTTGTAAGAATGGCTGGCCAATGGCAGGCTTATTGTGTTTAGGTTTGTTCGATTAAACATTTATGAAGTTAAGCACATCTTCGTTATTAATGATTGTGCTTTGACAACTTGGATAGCTTTTCTTGAGCTCCTTGTTGAATTCAATTGATGGTACCATCACGGATTTATTTTGTTCCCTTTTTTGACGGCCCTAACTTTTGCCTAAAACACCCATTTGTGATGTCTTAGCGGGCTTTTGCTTTTGTTCATTATTTTGTAACCCTAATTTTTGCCTAGGTCACCCTTTTGTGGGATTCCCAGCGGGTCTTTTGCTCTTATTTTGCGCAGTCCCCTTTTGGGTTTCCTGCCGAGCTTATTATCTTTAGGATTTCTTTATCCATGATGGCATTTATTGATGCCAAGAAAAGGTGCTCCAAGCTGTCATGCACATTTCCACATAAAAATGATGCGGGTTTATTGATTATTAAGACGATTTTAACCTCACTTATGTTCGTTCAAACAGGGTTAAATAATGTGGTCTAGAACTTTATTGTAAGCAAGAAAAGAATCAATAAGAAATTAATGAAGAATGATTTTATTATAATCATAATGGAAACATGTGCCCTATCGAGGCTCGGGGGTCGGGCTGTCCCCGAGGAGTGATCTCTAATAGTCACTGAGTCTATACATCCCTATCGGAAGGAGAAGGACACTTGATGACAACAGCTGGCCTTGACGTTTGTGAACCAGCCTTCCTAAAGATCTGGCTTAAAGAACGTCGAGAAGGATCTTGATTCCTCTTTGTTCTTTGATCTTTGACAGGGTTGTATCCTAACCCTTGTTTCCCCGGATTGTCCTTGATAATAGGTAGTTCCGGGATTCCTTGGGAGTACTTGCCCAATCCTTGTCCTGGCAAGTATCCGTTCTTTGTGAGCATATGGGCTACCTTCTTCATTTCTCGGGGAAACGTTTCAACATTGGCAATTTCCAATGCTTGGAAGGCGGTTTCTAAAGCTTCCTCTGCTGCATCCACATAAGGTATGTTGGATGGCTTACTGATGAGTATGTCGTCTTCAGCTTGCACGGTCACCAGTTTGTCACCCACAATGAATTTGACTTTTTGGTGGAGCGTAGAGGGTACAGCTTTCGCATCATGAATCCAAGGTCGGCCTAGGAGACAGCTGTATGCAGGAGTAATATCCATCACTTGGAATTCGACGTTGAAGATGGTGGGTCCAATTTGGACTGGAAGATTGACTTCTCCCACCACTTCTCTTTTAGAACCGTCGAAAGCTCGAACGATCATGTTGCTCGGGCGCATTTGGACTCCCTTGATTGCCACTTGATCAAGAGTTCTTTTGGGCATCACATTCAAGGAAGATCCGTTATCCACCAAGACTTTTGCGATGTGATACTCCTTGCACTTTACAGAGATATGCAAGGGCTTATTGTGATTAGGTCCCTCGGCGGGGATTTCTTCATCGGTGAAAGTGAGGTGATCATTAGCCGTGATGTGGCTAACAATTCCCTCAAACTTGTCTTGGGAGATAGTATGTGACACATATGCCTCGTTCAAGACCTTCAACAGAGCTTGCCGATGCGGTTCGGAGCTTAGGATCAATGACAACAAAGTGATCTTTGCTGGTGTCTTGTGAGGTTGATCCACAATGGAGTACTCGCTTTGTTTGATGAATTTTAACAGCTCATCAGTCTCCTCCTCGGATTCTCTATCTTCCTCGGTTTTCTCCTTTTCTTTTCCTTTACTCTTGGGAGCTTTATCGTGCAGATCTTCGGGAGAGTAGATCCTGCCACTCCTAGTCATGCCCCCAAGTCCAGCGATGTTGGAGATGTCGCTGTCGGCAGAAGAATGGACGTCGTATGTCCATGGCACAGCCTTATTTGTTTTGTAGGGGAAAGGCCTTGGAGCGATGATCCTTAACGGTGTCGGACCTTCCCTTTCGTCTGTCTTGATTACCAACAACGGAGTCGCCGTGTGCTTGCTTGGTGCAGTTGTTGGTTTGCATTTAATGACCAATGGCGTGCGATCCATTCTGAACATACGCATCGATTATTTCTTTCTTTTTATTAATATTTATTATTAAATTACCGGGAGAGATAAATGCAAATGAATGACTATGAAATGCAAAGGCAATAAATCTCAAAAATACTGTTTTATTCATTAAAGAAAGTGTACAACTTTATACAATGCTTTGAAGCAATTTTTTACAATAAGAGAAAAGCCGGTAAAAACCCACAGGCGGGTTCATGTTTCTTTGCCACTCATCTTCGGCTTCCTCGACGTGACGACCCATTGCTTTAATCTGTGTATGGACCGCTTGGCTCATATCGTCACTGATTTTCTGAGCCTCCTTCGCTTTCTGAGTATAGTAGTTGATCATGGCCTGTAGCTCATTAAGCTCGTCTTCAGCTCGATCCTTCTCCTCTCGGAGTCTAGCCATTTGCGCTAGTCCCTCCTTTTCCTTTTTGCGGAAATTGGAAAGGTTTGCGGCTTGTTGTTGAGCAACTTCCCGCCATTGTTGTGCATCGGATCGAGTCAAGAGCAGATCGTCTTGCATGTTCTTGATCAACTGTGCCTGCCTTGCATGTTCGGCTTCAAGGTATGCTATCTTTGCGTTGACTTCTTGGAGTTGACTACTCGGTTCAACCTTTGGCATTTTGGATGCCCGAGTAGTCTCCTCGTTGAGGTTAGCACACTCATCCTTGAGCCGCTCTATCTCGTGGTCTTTCTTCTTGCATTGCCTTTGAAGACCATCAATAGTAAAACTGGATTCTTCATTTTTTTCTTCAAGAAATCTCATTTGAGCTTCCATACTTTCTAGCTTCTTGGTCAAGGCGTCGACTTGTTCTTGCATTAACCTCCTTGTGGTTGTGGTTGCGCAAGGGGTGGATGGTTGAGACACCCCTCTCTCGTTCCTCCATATCTCATAGTCGGTGGAGGCGGATACCCGAGGCTTTCCAAGCTCTCGATCTCCCTCATAGATTGGTTTCTCCCACGCTCTAATGACGGCGTGCATGTCCCTCTGATGTTCGGAATCGAAGAAGAAACACAACCCTCCAAGCTCCTCTTTGGTAGGAACAATTTGAGTCCTCATGAGTTGCCTCATAGCCAATCTAGGTGAATAAGCTATGCAACCTCTGAGGCCCATCAATGGTATGCTTGGATAATTGCCGCATCTTGTCAATACATTGTTTGGACGGAACCAAGGACAAACCCACGTGAAGTGCTCAATACTCCACTGTTCCATCTCTTCCTTCCACTCGGAAGCATACCGGCGGCGTACGGGGATCTTCGAAAAACTTCTCAAAGGATCGGGCAAAGTCCCCATATGACTAGAGGCATAAAAGTGTGTGATGCCCCACACATACAACAAGGAGGTACAGCATCGGATAGTTTTCCCTTGCTTCTGTTGAGATAGGCTGACAGAAAGCAAGGTGTCGGCAAGAATGGCAGGCACGGGACTCTTCATATGTACGTCCCAAGCGAAGAAGGCGTCCATGGCAGCATGGTCCACTGTGTTAGCGTGAAAGGGGAATAGGATCGTCCCAAACACAGCTAACGCAAGAGTCTTGTTGAAAGCTAACCAATCTCCCTCACTAGCCAAGGAAGAAAGGTGGTCTTCGATCATAGCAAGCTTCCAACCCTTGATACTGCCGTTCCCCACTAAAGCAGATAATCGTGGTGGTAGTTTGACCTGAGTGGCTACTCTCTCTACGGCCACATGGTTCCCCTGAAAAAGGTAGACCCCAGCTGATTTAGGCCACCGTAACATGAGCTCGTACTCCTCTAGAGTAGGAACCAGGTCAAACTGGGGGAACTCAAAACAGTGCAGATCGGGACTCCAGAAATGAACCAATGCTCTCAGAAAAGCTGGATCCACACAAATCTTCATCAAATCGAGAACTCGCCCATAAGATTTCTCAAACTCGACGCGAGCCTCTCTTGACATCAAGGTACAGAGGTGATCCAACCTCTCAGCACGGTATAATAAGAAGTCCACTTTCTTTAATGGCCTTTGCACCTCCCTAGACCTCTCCATAATCTACAATACAATGCATGATATGAGATGATGGCGATGAATATGCATGCATAGTGTTTATTTAACTAAGCATTATCATGTTTTTGGGATTTTCCTAATATGATGCATGATATTGCTTGGTTTGGGTAAATATCATTATTTTTTGATATTTTGTACCTTTTTGTATTTTTTGTATTTTTGGGTGAAAAAGGAAAACTACCTATATGAATGCAATGAAGGTAGATGTTAACACCACGTACTAGAATATCCTTATTTCTATTTATTTTTGTTTTACTAGGGATGTTGTATGTTTAAAGAATGCAAATGTATGCTCATACAATGTCACATAAAATGCACACACAATTCACTCATCCACGAACGGTCACGAGCGAATCACGAGGTAGGGGTATCCTGCAGAAATGGTGCATATTCAAGGTAGGTTCTAACTGTTCTCACCAGTCCAAGGCCCCCAAGGTGCCCCCATTATAGGGACCCATTTCCTCTCGTCGTAGGTCGATGGAAAGCTCCAACGCACCGTCGGACTCAAGTTCATGGTTATCACCTTGAGTGATGTTTTCCGACAACGGTCTACGGGCACCTATAGACCCATTCGACAACCGGCCGTACTAACATCCACTCCCTATGGTTAATCACTCATGCCCCCGGGTATAGAGGGAACTGTTGTGTGCAAAGGTTTGTGTGCAGTTTTTATTTCAAACAATTGCGGAATTTAAACATACAACAGTTATTTAAAGCCATATAATAAAACATATTATAATACAAGCAAGGGGTAATAAAGTAATTTTAACTATTATTTGTTAAAAATAATCTGTCACTAAATGGGACTGACTCTCGAGGCTTCCCCAGTGGAGTCGCCATCTGTCGCCACCGGCCCGAAACGGGCTTTCGGCATTCGCGAGGGATGGTTGGACTCGTTTATTTTGTTTAAAAAATAGTGGATTGCTAGAATGGCTTATTCTCAAACTGAGACCTCGTCAAACGAGCAATTTTATTAAAAGGCTCACCAATCCATATTAATCCCAAGCGGGACCCTCCATGGATTAGTGGTTTTCGCAAAAGGAGGGTTCGTGGAGTCGCCACCAATGTTTTACTCAAAACATTGGAAAAAGGGATAAGGCAATTGATTTAAAAATCAACTTTGGCCACTACAACCAGAGTTGGGTAAGGGAGTCGGTTACGCGTGGGGAAGGTGTTAGCACCCCACGGCGCCCCTTTCGGGTTCCCTATGACAGATTATATTTAAAAGAACGGTATAAAATTACTAAATTACCCCTATTTATTCTAAGCAATTATAAATTGGCTATCTACATGATGACAGTTTAAATATGCACACAGAAAGCAGTAAAAGGAAGGATTGAAGGGAAACCTCTTGAAGCGTGCTTTTATATATTGCAAAGAACTGGGAAGCGTTTTGGCGTTCCCTCGCTCTACAAGCCCGCTCCTCGCTCTCCTAGAACAAAATTTTAACTAAGGGAATCAAAAAGATTTCCCCTCGACTAGGTTCGATCCTCAAGCAAAATGGCTCGGGGCTCAAGAACTTCGTCGGATCAACTCTCCGAGTGATTTCTAGGGCAGAACACTGCTCAAAAACCCCAGAATACTCAAGGAGAGGGTTCAAACTATCTGAAAAAGTGTGGTAGGACGTCCAAATGACGTCATATTTATAGGGAATAGGCGCAATACGGCCTACAGGGCCAATACGGCCGTATTGAAATTTTTGAACTTCAATACGGTCGTATTGGAGTTCAATACGGTCGTATTGAAAGTCAGAAATTTCAATACGCCCGTATTGAGTTCGCGGCGGTCGTATTGAAGTGTCAATACGGTCGTACTGACTTCAGTACGGCCGTATTGAAGCTTCAATACGGCCGTATTAAGTTCAGTACGGCCGTATTGGGCTTTTTCCCTCCACTTCCTTATTTTTTAGCTATTCTAAGACCTCTAGACCTACAGAGAACCCTCCTAGGGCTTTCCAGGAGTCCTTCTGGCTGATTATCCTTCAGTCTTCGAGAATCTTCAAGCTTTTATTTCCGACCCGGACAATTTTAGGGGTCTACAAGTCTCATTCGGTGTCGGTGGAGTGCCTGGAACACATCGGCTAGGTCGCTGATGTGTGTGGAGACGTCGCTTGACTTCACAACCATGTCGTCGACTATACCTCCATAATCTGGCCAATCTGTTTGCTAAAGATTTTATTCATGAGACTTTGATAAGTGGTGCCTATGTTTTTTAACCTGAATGGCATTACACGGTAGCAATAATTTGCCGTTTCAATGATGAACGCAGTCTTGTCTTCATCTTGAGGATGCATGCGGATTTGGTTGTATCCGGAGTATGCATCAAGAAATGACATGATTTCGTGACTGAATGCTCCATCAACAAGTCGGTCAATGTTCGGTAGGGGGTAGGCGTCCTTCAGGCAGGCTTTGTTCAAGTTGGTGTAATTGGTGCACATGTGCCACTTCCCATTTGGTCTTTTGACCATGACAACATTGGCCAACCAGGTGGTGTAGTGCACTTCTCAGATAAAGCGAGCATCCAAGAGCTTACAGACTTCAGTTTCGATCGCGGCCTTCCTTTCGTCACCCGTTTTTCACCACCGTTGGGCAATCGGCTTCGCCTCCTTGCTAATTGAGAGCTTGTGACAATGGAAATTTGGGTCGATGCCTGGCATATCTGAAGGATGCGATGAAAATAGATCCTTTTTATCCAGGATCACTTGCCCGATCGATAGTCTTTCTTGTTCGAACAAACTGGTTCCCAGATAAGTAACTTGGAACTCAACTGCCCCTACTTGGAGTGACTGCTTGTCTTCAACAGGCTCTACTCATTCGTCCTGGTCCACCCAGGGATCGAGGTCTTCGGCCGATTGTTGTGCTACTGCGTGGACGCATCTCGGCTCATCTGGTTCTTCATCCTTCAGACATGGTAGTCGTAAACTAGCGAAGTAGCATTCCCTTGCGGTTTTTTGGTCGGCATGGATAGTGATTATCCGGCCTGACTCTGCTGGGAACTTCATTGCCAAGTGTGGCGTGGAGACGACTGTGCCGAGCCTATTCAAAGATGGGCTTCCAAGTAAGATGTTGTATGACGTACTAGCGTGAACCACCACGTATTTTATCGAGATGTCTCGGTATTCCGCTTTGTCAAAACAAAACCTGGTTGATAGCCTGATATACCCCTTCGTCTTCACCCGCTCACTTGAGAATCCGACCAAAGGCTCATCATATAGGACCAATTCGGCTTCTAGGATGCCTATTTGTTTGAACGTATCCCAATAGAGCACGTCGAACGAGCTGCATTGGTCGACCAGGGTTTTTCACATAATATAATTGTGGATTTCAACGCTGATGACCATCGGATCGTCCTGTTCTGGGTCGATGCCCTTGAAATCAGCTTCGGTGAAGGTTATACTCGACAGTCAGCAATGATGGATCTTTTCCACTGCATGCACAGCTTAGACAGCTCTCAAATGCCTTCGTTGCGCTGATGAGGTCGATCCACCGCCTGCAAATCTGCTAGCGATGGTGTTAATGAATCACCGGGGCTGAGTTGAAGGTTCCTCTTCCTTTCGGCCCCTGGATCGACTGTGCTCCCTATAAGGTCATCTTTTTGCATTTTCTTGCTCAGGCAGATCATGTTAGTGAGAGCAATCGGCATATCAGGATGAAGTGGGACGGTTGACAAAGCCTTAGAGCTACCCTTGCTTGGTCAAGTCCTCAATCTTATCTCTTAGAGCCGAGCATTCCTCAGTTGAATGTCCTCGATTGCGGTGGTACTTGCATGAGTTGGTTGTATCGGCTCGAAGCTCTTTTTGGTACCGCCAAGACTTCAAAAGCAAGTGTTTGATCCAATATGGCCGACCAGCTAGTGTTTAGCGGCGTATAATGTGAGTATCTCGGCCCATGGGGGGGGGTTTCTCACGGGGGACAAGCTCTTTCGGGCGGCTCCGATAAGTGTTCTCGGTCGGCTTTTCGGGTTTTGTGGTTACTTCCGCCCTAGCCTGGTTGCAAAACTCTGCGAGTTCCTCCATTTACATATATTTGTCAGCGCATCATCGCAAATCATCCATGTCGGATGGTGGTTTCTTGCAAATGCTATTGGCGAATGGTCCTGGCTTCAGCGCCGTGGTGAGGTGGTGAAGGGCTACTGAAGGGTTTAGGTCCCAGATTTCCAATGCCGCCCTATTGAATCGGCTCATGAAAGTTCAGAGAGATTCCTTTTTCTCCTGTCGAATATTCACCAAAGTCAGGGAGGTCAACTGATGGGGTCGTCTTGTGGCGAACTGAATAGTGAATTGGGACCCCAAGGTGCTGAAAGAGTCCACCAAGTTGGGTGGGAGTCAGGTGAACCAACTTAACGCGCGTCCCTTCAAAGACGTTGGGAAGATCCGGCACAAAGCAGTGTCGTCGATCGTGTTGAGGGTGACTTGAGTGAGGAAGATATCGACATGCTCATCAAGATCGGTCTTCCCATCATATTTGTCCAATAGGAGGGACTTCCAGTGGTCGAGGAGGGAAGTTTGCATGATGTTTGGTGTGAATCGGTGTCGGTGTGCTCTGACCAGGACGGTGGGGCGTGGTCGGCCAAGTGTCTGAATTGTGGGGATGCTTTTCGGGGGAATAGCCGATTCATGGGGAATGGAAGTGTGGTGTCTGAGGGAATGAAAGGAGCTTTGGGTGTGTGTTCGGCTCGGCTCGGATGGCCTCTAGGAGGGATCCTGGTTCTTTAGCATCGCATTTTCTTCTCTCAAGGCAACCATCTCCCTTGCATCTTTCTCCCTTTGTTACCTCAAGGCAATCATCTCTTCCTTTTATAGTCGGACAGTTTTCGAGAGGTCGGTCTCGTCGACCACATCGACGTGATCTTTCTCGAAGCGGGGAGGGTCTTCCACTGTCGTAGTCTTTCTCGTGGTCACCATCGTCGATTTTCTCGTCTCATCTTCAAAGCTTTCGGTTTGGCCCCACGGTGGGCGCCAAAATGTACCTGTCTGAGGGGACACTCGTAATCTTCTGGTAACTAGAGGGTCGAACGAGAGCTCCAGGCAAATGCTTCAGAGGGGGGAGGTACCTGCAAAAGGCGCTCCGACGCTCAAGTCAGGGCAAGCTCAATTCTTGAGAGTAGTGGGCCTCTTTTGACACTTACCAAATTAGGTAATGCATTGTTAATCGGCTGATTATGTCTTAATCACGTGTTTGTCCTCGTTAGTCATGATTATTGTCTTAATCATTTATGTTTATCGGCCGTTGGTTGAGCTGAGAAGCGTAAGACCGGATTTGCCTTAGGGTCTCGACCTTATACCGAGCCGAGGCGTTGTTAAGATCGAGTAAAATAAAATTAAAAAAACATGTGCACAACAAAATTTCATATCCTCGTCTCTGTTTTATTATTTTTTTTATGAAATACCTCCTAATTAATTCATCATTGATAATATTTATTGAAATAATACAATATGGAATGTAACTATAATCTCTAAGTCCAACTTGAGATTTAGTTGTCTTTACTAAATTGTAAGCTACTAAATTTACTTGTCTATATAAGAAAAATGCCATTACGGTTTACCAGTGTTTGTAAGACTTCCTTACATTTACATAAACCATCACTAAATTAAAAAATCTTCTATATGCTTATTACTAATAGCATGGTTACTTTATAGCAATCCACCTCAAAGGAGACAAACCCTAAATCATGTTTAGTAATCCATTTAGTTGCCTCGAGAAGCGCTAACGCTTCCTCTACGTGGGGATTCACAGACGAAAGGGAACTTGCATGTTCTGGCCTAAATGAACAATCCCATGTGGTCTCGCACACAAATTCCAACTACGAAGTCTTTAGCTTCATGGAAGAAAGTTGTGTAGATATAAGACTTAATACCAACAACATTGTGTAGGTATTGTGCAATGATTGTCCAAAATGAACAACATTACAAAACCAAAAAAATATTCAAAAAAAAAGGACAACATAAAGAGTTGATACAAAAGTTAGGAAATAACAAGTCTATTTCTCTTTTCCTGCAAATTTTTCCAATTTGTGGCAGCTACTTTGATAACCTCATCTTTCTTGGTGTTGTAACAGTGGAGAACCAAATCCAATGCCAATTGCGTTCTTGTTTGGTTGTCAACCTAATATACAAATGTAAAGCAATTAATATAAGCATTGTTATACATAGGGTTAAATGATAAAAATAATAGTAAAAAAGATAATTACTTTCTTTGATTTTGTAATCATCAGACAAACCACAATCCAACATCCATTTGGAAACCCAAACGCCACAATCATTTCTACAAATTAAACAAAATTGAATTATTAGATTTTGATGTATAGTGGTAAAAAAAAGGAATTGATGTAATAAAAATTAAAGTATTGAATGTGGGTTACAAATTAGCATCTTGTTGGCCAATGTTATTTGGCACAACCACAAGAAAATCAGAAATTTCTGGCCTTTCTGTAAACGTGTATTGGTAAAAAGAATCATGCAAGAAGATTTCTTCACGAAACAATGCATGCAAGGTTAAAATTTTAAAAATTAAGTATTAGTTAGTTGGAGATAACAATTTCATTTAAAATAAATAATATCGTTTAGGTTTGATTACAACATAAATTACCACTTTTTTTACTACTCTTTTTCTAGCACCAAATCTTTGTGGGTTTGGTTTGGAATCCAACATAAGTAGTTTTGCTTCCCTTACATCAATGACCAATAGAAACCACTGCGAGTTCATATCATTTAGTGGAACAAATATCTAAATTTAAAACAAGATAAGGGTGAGTGCATTTTTACCAAGTGAAAATGGTGGTTAATTTAAATAATACATTATTAGATACAGGAGTTGACCTTCAAAATGTAGTCAATCTTCCCCGTGAAGTCCTTATGATAATAATGCATTAGAGTGTGTGGTGATGTAGTCGAAGCCATCACATATAGCTATGAAAAAAAAGGGTTTAAAGTTATTGAATGGTAGTAATGTTGATTGTGATATGGAGAAAATAATAGTAGTTTGAAAATTTTTTACCGCAAAGGTTGTTGGGAAGTACCAAAAAGTAGCATCTAGAGAAATTGCTCGTTGATTATGTGTGAGCATGCATACTAGCAAGTTAAGGACCTACATGATACCATTAATAATAAATAATTGTAGACCCCTAAAATTGTCCGGGTCGGAAATAAAGCTTGAAGACTCTCGAAGACTGAAGGAAGATCAGCCAGAAGGACTCCTGGAAGGCCCTAGGAGGGTTCTCTGTAGGTCTAGAGGTCTTAGAATAGCTCAAAATAAGGAAGTGAAGGGAATGAAGCCCAATACGGCCGTACTGGACTTAATACGGCCGTATTGAAGCTTCAATACGGCCGCAGTGAACTCAATACGGCGTATTGAAGTTTCTGAAACTTCAATACGGCCGTACTGAAATCAATACGGCCGTATTGAAGCTTCAATACAGCCGTATTGAACTCAATACGGCCGTATTGAAATTTCTGAATTTCAATACGGCCGTATTGAACTCAATATGGCCGTATTGAAGTTCAAAAATTTCAATACGGCCGTATTGATTCTGTAGCCCGTATTGGGCCTGTTCCCTATAAATATGACGTCAATTGGACGTCATTCCAGACTTTCACACTCAGTTTTGACTCCCTCCTTGAGTATTCTGGGGTTTTTGAGCAGTGTTCTGCCCTAGAAATCTCTCTGGGAGTCGATCCGACGAAGTTCCGGAATTCCGAGCACTTAGCTTGGAGATTCGAACCTAGTCGAAGGGAAATCCTCCGGATTTCCATAGTCAAAAGTTTTTAGGAAGGAGCGAGCGAGCTTGTAGAGCGAGGGAACGCCAAAAAGCTTCCCAGTCTTACTCAATATATAAAAGCACGCTTCAAGAGGTTTCTTCTTAAATCCTTCCTTTTACTGCTTTCTGTGTGCATATTTAAACTATCACCATGTAGATAGTTAATTTATAATCGCTTATAATAAATAGGGGTAATTTAGTAATTTTACGCTATTATTTTAGAAATAATCTGTCATAGGGAACCCGAAAGGGGTGCTGTGGGGTGCTAACACCTTCCCCACGCGTAACCGACTCCCTTACCCGACTCTGGTTGTAATGGCCAAAGTTGATTTATAAAATCAATTGCCTTATCCCTTTTTCCAATGTTTTGAGTAAAACATTGGTGGCGACTCCACGAACCCTCCTTTTGCGAAAACCACTAATCCATGGAGGGTCCCGCTTGGGATTAATATGGATTAGTGAGACTTTTAATAAATAAATTGGATAAGATCGACAAGGTCTCAGTTTGAGAACAAGTCGTTCTAATAATCCAATACATTTTCAAAACCAAAATAATAAGCGAGCTCGACCGTCTTCGCGACCGCCGAGGCCCGTTCGGGCCGGGTGGCGACAGATGGCGACTTCACTGGGGAAGCCTCGAGAGTCAGTCCCATTTAGTGACAGATTATTTTTAACAAATAATAGTTAAAATTACTTTATTACCCCTCACTTGTATGATAACATGTTTATCTATTTGGCTTTAATAACTGTTGTATTTTTAAATTCCGCAATTGTTTGAAATACAAACTGCACACAAACCTTTGCACACAACAGTTCCCCCTATACCCGGGGGCATGAGTGATTAACCATAGGGAGTGGATGTTAGTACGGCCGGTTGTCGAATGGGTCTATAGGTGCCCGTAGACCGTTGTCGGAAAACATCACTCAAGGTGATAACCATGAACTTGAGTCCGACGGTGCGTTGGAGCTTTCCATCGACCTACGATGAGAGGAATTGGGTCCCTATAATGGGGGCACCTTGGGGGCCTTGGACTGGTGAGAACAGTTAGATCCACCTTGAATATGCACTTTTCTGCAGGATACCCCCACCTCGTGATTCGCTCGTGACTGTTCGTGGATGAGTGAATTGTTTGTGCATTGTTTATGTGAAATTGTTTGAGCATACATTGCATTTCTTTAAACATACAACATTCCTATTCTTTTAAAATAAAAATAAATAGGAATAAGGATCTTCCATTGCATGGTGTTAACATCTACCTTCATCACATTCATATAGGTAGTTTCCCTTTTCACCCAAAAATACAAAAAAAAAAAAAATATAATAAATAAAAATACCCAAAAAAAAGAAAAAAGGGTTATTTATCCAAACCAAGCAATATCATGCATCATCTTAGGAACATCCTAAAAACATGATAATGCTTAGTTGAATAAACACTATGCATGCATATCCACCACCATCATCTCATATCATGCATATAGATCATGGAGGGATCTAGGAGTTATTCATTTCATACATCTCTCCTAGTATTCCATTAATAAATATTAATAAAAAGAAAGAAATAATCGATGCGTATGTTCAAAGAATGGATCGCACGCCGTTCGTTATCAAGTGTAAGCCAACAACCGTGCCAATCGAGCGCACATCAACTCCGTTGTTGGTAATCAAGACAAACAAAGGGGAAGGTCCAACACCATTAAGGATCACAGTTCCAAGGCCTTTCCCTTACAAATCAAATAAGGCTGTGCCGTGGATATACGACATCCACTCTTCTGCCGACAGCGATATCTCCAACATCGCTGGACTTGGGGGCATGACTAGGAGTGGCAGGATCTACACTCCCGAAGATCTTCATGACAAAGCTCCCAAGAATAAAGGGAAAGAAAAAGAAGAAAAAACCGAGGAAAATAAGGAATCCGAGGAGGAGACAGACAAACTGTTAAAATATATCCGACAGAGCGAGTACTCCATCATGGATCAACTTCATAAGACGCCAGCAAAGATTACTCTGTTGTCGTTGATCCTATGCTCCGAACCGCATCGGCAAGCTCTGTTGAAAGTCTTGAACGAGGCATACGTGTCGCACACTATCTCCCAAGACAAGTTTGAGGGGATTGTTAGTCACATCACGGCTAATGATCACCTCACCTTCATCGATGAAGAAATCCCCGCCGAGGGATCAAACCACAACAAGCCCTTGCACATCTCTATAAAGTGCAAGGAGTATCACATCGTTAAAGTCTTGGTAGATAATGGATCTTCCTTGAAAGTGATGCCAAAAAAGAACGTTCAAGCAATTGGCAATCAAGGGAGTCCAAACGCGCCCGAGCAACATGATCGTTCGAGCTTTCGACGGTTCTAAAAGAGAAGTAGTGGGAGAAATCAATCTTCCAATCCAAATTGGACCCACTATCTTCAACGTCGAATTTCAAGTGATGGATATCACTCCCGCATACAGCTATCTCCTCGGCCGACCTTGGATTCATGATGCGAAAGCTATTCCTTCTACGCTCCACCAGAAAGTCAAGTTCATAGTGGGTGACAAACTGGTGACCGAACAAGCTAAAGATGACATACTCATCAGCAAGCCATCCAACATACTTTATGTGGATGCAGTAGAGGAAGCTTTAGAAACCGCCTTCCAAGCATTGGAAATCGCCAATGTTGAAACGTTTCCCTGAGAAATGAAGAAGGTAGCTCATACGCTCACAAAAAACGGATACTTGCCAAGACAAGAATTAGGCAAGGACTCCCAAGGAATCCCGGAGCTACCCATTATCAAAGACAATCCGGGGAAACAAGGGTTAAGATACAACCCTAACAAAGATCAAAGGACGAAGAGGAACCAAGATCCTTCTCGACGTTCTTTAAGCCAGATCTTTAGGAAGGCTGGTTCACAAACGTCAAGGCCAGCTGTTGTCATCAAGTGTCCTTTTCCTTCTAATAGGGATGTGTAAATTCAGTGACTATTAGAGATCACTCCTCGGGGACAGCCCGACCCCCGAGCCTCGATAGGGCACATGTTTCCATCATGATTATAATAAAATCATTCTTCATTAATTCTTTATTGCTTCTTTTCTTGCTTGCAATAAAATTCTAAACCACGTCATTTAACCCTGTTTGAATAAACATAAGTGAGGTTAAAATCGTCTTAATAATCAATAAACCCGCATCATTTTTATGTGGAAATGTGCATGATAGCTTGGAGCACCTTTTCTTGGCCTCAATAAGTGCCATCATGGATAAAGAAATCCTAAAGAGCAAAAGACCCGCTAGGAATCCCACAAAAGGGTGACCTAGGCAAAAGTTAGGGTTACAAAATAAGACCAAAAGACCCGCTAGGAATCCCACAAAAGGGTGACCTAGGCAAAAGTTAGGGTTACAAAATAAGACCAAAAGACCCGCTAGGAATCCCACAAAAGGGTGACCTAGACAAAAATTAGGGTTACAAAATAATGAATAAAAACAAAAGCCCGCTAAGACACCACAAATGGGTGTTTTAGGCAAAAGTAAGAGCCATCAAAAAAGAAAAAAACAGAATAAATCCATGATGGTACCATCAATTGAATTCAACAAAGGGGCTCAAGAAAAGCTATCCAAGTTGTCAAAGCACAATCATTAATAACAAAGATGTGCTTAACCTCATAAGTGTTTAAACAAACAAACCTAAACACAATAAGCCTACCTTGGCCATCCATGCTTACAAAAACAATTTTTCAAAAATAAAATAATCCCCTCTAAAACACAAACTTTTGAAAATATATCCTTTCCTTCTTTTCTCTCTTGTCCCAACGATTTTTGAATAATCTAGTGGAAACATGGAGATATAGTGGTCAATAGGAGGGTTGACACATCTTCTAAAGAAAGGGAAGAATCATTTGGTTGATGACACCAAAATCAAATATGCATCATTCCTCGGTAACAGAAATCGGCAGAGCACAGTCCGTCTGGAGGAATGGCAAAATCCAAACACAAAAACGCATCGGTTAATTCTTTTGAAAAAAGAATCAAATAGAATTAGGTGCATCATACTGCATACATGCATACAGATGATAGGTGTACTGGAAGATCACTTATTCTCTGTTTATTGAAAATATAATAATAATAAAAAATATAAATTTCAGAAAAAACAATGCGCCCGTACCATGTTCAGTACACCCGTACTAAAATCAGGGTTATGAACAAAATTTCAACTCAATACGGGCATACTGAAATGGATGCGGCCGTATTGGCCATAAAGAAATTTTCAAAGACCTCGTCATGAGGCAACCGCATAAAATAGAAAAATAGAAAATTGCTTGTGTATGACAGCAGCAAACAAAATGCAAAGATTCAGAAAATCGACAGCGTCATACAGAATAACTGAGCCTGGAGAGGCTTGCCGAAAGAATACTCTCAGAATAACTGAGCCTGGAGAGGCTCGCCGAAATAATACTCTCTCAAAATAATTGAGACATTTCTGTACAGAAAAAGCCGAAAAACAACAGAAAAGGCAAAAATACAGAAAAAGCCGAAAAACAACAGAAAAGGCAAAAATACAGAAAAAGCCAAAAAATGACAAAAAAGGCAAAAATACAGAAAAAGCCAAAAAAATGACAAAAAAGGCAAACATACAGAAAAAGTCAAAAGTCGAAAAAAAAGACAAAGATTTCACATCTTTCAGAATAACTGAGCCTGGAGAGGCTCGCCGAAATAATACTCTCAGAATAATTGAGCCTGGAGAGGCTTGCTGAAATAATACTCTTTCAGAATAATTGAGCCTGGAGAGGCTTGCAGAAATAATACTTCCTCAGAATAACTAAAGCCTGGAGAGGCTTGCAGAAATAATACTCCCCCAACTGTACAGAATAATTGAGCCTGGAGAGGCTTGCTGAAATAATACTCTCATCAGAATAACTGAGCCTGGAGAGGCTTACTGAAATAATACTCTCTCAGAAATAACTGAGCCTGGAGAGGCTTGCCGAAACAATACTCATTCAGAATAATTGAGCCTGGAGAGGCTCGCCAAAATAATACTCCACATCAAAGAATAAATGAGCCTGGAGAGGCTCGCAGAAATAATACTCCCCAGAGGGAACCTCAACTCATGCTCTTGGATTCAAAATCCCTAGCAAGAGCTATCAAGCAAGATCGTCAAAAATCCCCAATGGAAGTACGATCTCCCAAGCAGAATATCCAAGTCAAAGGACTTAAACTTCCTCAGTGAAGATAGCTCTCCAGCTCAAGTGTTGAGTGAGGCTAAGCCTGCAGAGGCTTCCTAAATAATACTCTGGGATACATAAGATCCCTCATTCCCCAATCGCCTATTCAGAGGCACTCTTTCAAAAAAGAGAAAAAAAATCGAAAAGATCAATAATCATTCCCCAAGCGGAATCCGGCTCTCAGCCTATCATTGAACATCAAGATGATCTGCCTAACAGAAGAGGCCAATCACAACCAATGACAAAATCCCCTGGCGAATAACAGCCTACACAGAGGCAACAAAATCCAAAAATTAAAAAGAGTTACCCGAATAAGGATAAACCGGGATACTCCACCAACGTCAAAGGACGTCAGCCAAACATAAGGCATCGCTCAACTCAGAGAGAAAGAGCATCTGTGTCTATACCCCAAGGAGTCAGAAATTCCCCATGGGTACCAACAATGCAACGCAAGTTGGGGCACAGGAACCTGTGAATGACTGCACATCCCGTAGACGGATCCCTGCATTATCCAGCCCTCAGTGGCACCAAAATCAAAATCAACGACAAAATCCCCCAGTGGATAACAGCCTACACAGAGGCAACAAAATCCAAAAATTAAAAAGAGTTACCCGAATAAGGATAAACCGGGATACTCCACCAACGTCAAAGGACGTCAGCCAAACATAAGGCATCGCTCAACTCAGAGAGAAAGAGCATCTGTGTCTATACCCCAAGGAGTCAGAAATTCCCCAAGGGTACCGACAATGCAATGCAAGTTGGGGCACAGGAACCTGTGAATGACTGCACATCCCCTAGACGGATCCCTGCGTTATCCAGCCCTCAGTGGCACAAAAATCAAAAACAATCGTCGAAGCAGCATCGTGGACTGTGGAGACAAAATCAACATCCAGAATCCCCAGCGGATAACAGCCTACACAGAGGCAGCAAAATCAGAAAATCCAAAAGAGATACCCGAATAAGGATAACCGGGATACTCCACCTACGTCAAAAGGACGTCAGCCAAACATAAGGCATTGCTCAACTCAGAGAGAAAGAGCATCTGTGTCTATACCCCAAGGAGTCAGAAATTCCCCAAGGGTACCAACAATGCAATGCAAGTTGGGGCACAGGAACCTGTGAATGACTGCACATCCCCTAGACGGATCCCTGCGTTATCCAGCCCTCAGTGGCACAAAATCAAAAAAACAACCGTCGAAGCAGCATCGTGGACTGTGGAGACAAAATCATCACAAATCCCTGAAAAGGAGATATTCACACTACCCCGTCGTCACAAACACGGAGGTACACAGCTTCCGGCTCGAGCAATGAGCGAAGCTATCTCTGGAAAGGAGGCACTCACTGCTTACCGTCGTCACAAAGGTACTTAGCTTCCGGCTCGAACAAAGAGTGAAGCTAAGCCTGGAGAGGCGGTACTCACAGCTTCCAGCTTGGGCAGCAAGCAAAGCAAAGCCTGGAGAGGCGAAACTCACACTGCTCACCGTCGTCACAAAGGTGCTTAGTTTCCGGCTCGAACAAAGAGCGAGACTAAGCCTGGAGAGGCGAAACTCACACTGCTCACCTTCGTCACAAAGGTGCTTAGTTTCCGGCTCGAACAAAGAGCGAGACTAAGCCTGGAGAGGCGAAACTCACACTGCTACCGTTGTCACAAGGGTACTTAGCTTCCGGCTCGAACAAAGAGTGAAGCTAAGCCTGGAGAGGCGGTACTCACAGCTTCCAGCTTGGGCAGCAAGCAAAGCAAAACCTGGAGAGGCTACTCGACAATTTTCCACCGGAAGACACTACAAGTCAGAAGGTTGGCGTATTACCCGGACAATTGGGTCAACTCCTTTACTTGTCAATCGATACACCAAAAAGACCGTTTGACTAAGTAAAGGGGGGGCAGCTGTAGACCCCTAAAATTGTCCAGGTCGGAAATAAAGCTTGAAGACTCTCGAAGACTGAAGGAAGATCAGCCAGAAGGACTCCTGGAAGGCCCTAGGAGGGTTCTCTGTAGGTCTAGAGGTCTTAGAATAGCTCAAAATAAGGAAGTGAAGGGAATGAAGCCCAATACGGCCGTACT
The DNA here is from genome assembly GCF_000230855.2 of Cajanus cajan. NCBI lineage: Eukaryota > Viridiplantae > Streptophyta > Magnoliopsida > Fabales > Fabaceae > Cajanus > Cajanus cajan. Next base: position 15,602,888 of record NC_138523.1, on the reverse strand, counting down.
GGACTTAATACGGCCGTATTGAAGCTTCAATACGGCCGCAGTGAACTCAATACGGCGTATTGAAGTTTCTGAAACTTCAATACGGCCGTACTGAAATCAATACGGCCGTATTGAAGCTTCAATACAGCCGTATTGAACTCAATACGGCCGTATTGAAATTTCTGAATTTCAATACGGCCGTATTGAACTCAATACGGCCGTATTGAAGTTCAAAAATTTCAATACGGCCGTATTGATTCTGTAGCCCGTATTGGGCCTGTTCCCTATAAATATGACGTCAATTGGACGTCATTCCAGACTTTCACACTCAGTTTTGACTCCCTCCTTGAGTATTCTGGGGTTTTTGAGCAGTGTTCTGCCCTAGAAATCTCTCTGGGAGTCGATCCGACGAAGTTCCGGAATTCCGAGCACTTAGCTTGGAGATTCGAACCTAGTCAAAGGGAAATCCTCCGGATTTCCATAGTCAAAAGTTTTTAGGAAGGAGCGAGCGAGCTTGTAGAGCGAGGGAACGCCAAAAAGCTTCCCAGTCTTACTCAATATATAAAAGCACGCTTCAAGAGGTTTCTTCTTAAATCCTTCCTTTTACTGCTTTCTGTGTGCATATTTAAACTATCACCATGTAGATAGTTAATTTATAATCGCTTATAATAAATAGGGGTAATTTAGTAATTTTACGCTATTATTTTAGAAATAATCTGTCATAGGGAACCCGAAAGGGGCGCTGTGGGGTGCTAACACCTTCCCCACGCGTAACCGACTCCCTTACCCGACTCTGGTTGTAATGGCCAAAGTTGATTTATAAAATCAATTGCCTTATCCCTTTTTCCAATGTTTTGAGTAAAACATTGGTGGCGACTCCACGAACCCTCCTTTTGCGAAAACCACTAATCCATGGAGGGTCCCGCTTGGGATTAATATGGATTAGTGAGACTTTTAATAAATAAATTGGATAAGATCGACAAGGTCTCAGTTTGAGAACAAGTCGTTCTAATAATCCAATACATTTTCAAAACCAAAATAATAAGCGAGCTCGACCGTCTTCGCGACCGCCGAGGCCCGTTCGGGCCGGTGGCGACAATAATGAAAATAGAAAATCATTTATGATATGGTAAACAACATGTGCGAAACAAAAGAGTGCCTCTTGATCAAGTAGACCCCTTGGTAGAAGGCTTTTGAGAGTGTCCCTATCTCCAACTATGTTCCAAATTGTTGTTACAATGATTTCTTTCTTGGAAAATTACCCAAAAAAAGGATGTTAAAATGTTAAGAAAGAAAATGAAAACTTTCATAACATTACGAAAAATACCCATTTAGTTCATTATCTTTGTTTGTCCCAAAAACATATGCTGCAACGACAGCTTGAACATCATCCAAAACCATATCATGTGGGGGTCGAAATGTCATTGGTATCCATTGTAAATGTAGTTATGCAAAGGAAAACAATGGTCATTATTATAAATACTTTAAAAATATATAAGATAAAGTAATAGAAAATATCATATTACCTTATTTATTTCAACGGTTGCTTTGAGTCCATCAAACCTGGCACTATGCAAGGGTTTCATATCTATGAAGAGTCTAAAATTCTTACCAATTATTGTGTTTGAGAATAATCTTTTTTTTAGTGTCTCTTTTAATGATATCCTTTTCCTGACTATTTTTCATTTTTTTTAAACTTTTTTGTTAAGGAAGAGGCACATGGTGTTTGGCGTACTTTGGTCAAAGAAGCATGTGGTGCATGTGTAATCGTGTCATGTGCATACTGTGTTTGAGGACGCTTTTGCATTAGTAATGGACTTTGGGGAGCAAGAAAGCTAGTAAGGTTATTCAATCCATCAATAACTAACTCCATAAATGATGCTAGCCTAAACACTTTTTCTGTTATACATCATGAGACAGAAAATTTTATTTGTAAGGCAAAAAAGTTGTTTTCTGATTCGACTTGCTAAATAAAAACTGAAATAATATTCATAACTTGTGGTGATGGATTGTCTTGGCTGTTGCATTTTGGGATTTCTACAGCAGATTTGTGTGAGTTGGTGTCTTTATCAGGTAAGTCCAAATTTGGAATATTCTCTACAAAGCTGTTCAAAAATGCTAAAAACGACAATTTGGAATCTTACTTTTAATAAGGGCACATTGAATGAAAAAGATAATGCATGTGCATGTATAGTATTAAATGTATTATTGTGTATGATAACACTTGGACTGAATCATTTAAGAAAAAAAAATGTATGGTATTTATGTACACTACAATACAGAACTGAAAGGTATAAAAAAAATTGAAGTGGATAACCAAATTCATTTATTGTGAGTTGAAATACTATTTTACCTAGAGGAAATTTCAAAAAGTTCCTTCATTTTTTACGTTTTTTTGCTACACGTGCAAATGCTTAGACTTTGTATTATGGTTGGCTTCCTCTGAGTTTTTTTTTTCAATTGGGACACCATTTGGGTCTTGTGTTTGGTATCACTACGAGGGGGAAATTAAGAGAGATGGGTTGTTTCTGTGTGAACGATTTATAATGCGTGTTTGGTAGCCGGAAAAAAGATTTTGAATTTTTTAAATCATTAATTTAAAAAAAATGAAATGATAGCAAGAATAAAAAAAAACAAATTGAATAACCATTATGGATGCGGGGGAAACTATGTGCATTGAATGCGGGTGACTAACATGTCACAATTGTGAAGTGGATGTGGGTTATGATGATGGTCACGAGTTTTCACGAAAGGTTCCAGTACAACTTTGTGTGCTATGCACAAAGAAAAAACAATTGATTGACATGACATGTGAGTTGGTAGCAATACCCATTTCGAATGACAGCAGAGCACATATGTGGGTTATCCTCCCAATGCAATGGTAGGGAATTTGAGAAGTGAGAAGGAATAATACATTATTCCAAAGACAATAAAGGACAGATGTGGCTTATCCTCGCAATGCAAGGTCAGTGAGTCTGACAAAGAATATTGTGGCTTATCCTCAAAATGCAATGCTAGTGAGTCTGAGAAAGAATAGTAAACTTTGAGCTAGTGTCTTACATGTTCAGTGATAATAATGTCAAGTTTGTTGCTAGTTGCTACACATAGTAATAAAACTACACCATTTTGGTAATAATGTTAATTATTAAAATATGTTCATTTGTAAATTGTTTAATAATAAATAATTATCATTAAATGAAAATAAATATCATTAATAAATAATTATGTATCAGAAATTTTTATCTTTTTTCCAACTTTTTATTTTGTTTCCCCCGTTGTTTGATTCGTTCAGTTCGTTGTTTATGAGGTTGTTCTTGTTAGAAAAGAATGGCTCAATACAAGAGGTGGGGTGAATTGGATTCTATGACACTTAAAAAATTTTCAGAGTTCTAAGGATCTTTATTTCAATTTAAACTTTTCTAATATGAATTCTCAAAGAAGTTCCTTGAAAGACTTGCTAATGAGAATGAGTCCTATATGCTTTCTTGATTAATCTTTGATAAAGTTCAAAGTTAAGGACACTTAATATGCAACACTTTGATTCAGTTTAAAGCAATGTTACACATGCAAACATATTAATCAAGATTATTCACTTTAACACTCAACCAATATTTTGCTCAAAGTAAAAAATAAGGGTGAGAGAAGAATGCACAAGTCTTTTATCCTGGTTCAGTCACTCCACATGTGACCTACATCCAGTCCTCAATCATAACCTGATCAAGATTTGTTCCACTATCTCAATGAAGAAGTTTTACAAGCATACAACACATGCATATACTCCTACATTCAATATAACCACTTTCTTGACCCCAAGAAAGCACTTCTTGTAGAAACCCACTACAAGAATTCCTTACCACTTGAGACACCTACTCAAGATTTCCCTTACACAATACAAAGAATTAAAGGAACGAATTCACCTGGAAGCTGAAATAATCGATTACTACAGCAAGGCTTCCTTTCACCTGTTGCTGGAATAATCAATTATATTTAATGATAATCGATTATTTTGAGTTAGTTTTCAAAAAGTCAGTTTTATATCTCAAAAAATCTTTCCAAGTATGTAAATCATCATCATACTCACTCTCAGTCAAATTAGATTAAGATTAACTCATGCACAAAGCACACACATGCAAGATAAGCTAATCAAACCAATACAACTTATAAACTATCCCTATTACACATCATAATAGTCATATCTTCTTCTTGACTTGTTTTTGACTTGTTGATGTCCTTGGTTAACTTTGATTCTCATAATCCACCTTTTGTTATCATCAAAACTTTCATACTCCAAGTTTGAGTTGATTCACTACTCCATGAATCTCAACAATCTCCCCTTTTTTGATGATGACAAACCATTCAAGCCATTTTGTTTTGCAAACTAGCATTTCACAAAAGCTTTGTTCATATTTAGTCTTTTTAGTCCTGCAAAACAAACTCAAAAACCTTTCTCCCCCTTTGGACATCATAAAAAAAACATATGGATATATATGTCCAGATTACACATGTAATGATTTATGCACAAGAATCATTTGCTCAAAATCAATGCCACAAGACCAACTTAATACCAAGAAATTAGTCAGCAATATCACTATAGGCATTGTTCCAATTAATCCAAATTAATATCAGAATTTGTATCAGGGAATTTGATATCACATTCACACAATTTTCAAACACAATATCTCAGCCACATGATACATCAACTAAGCATCACTGCAAACATCAACAAATATGCATCACTACTTGCACACATCAATGTGCAAACCAGAATATAGCAGTATCAAACAACCACAATGAAATCACAATATAACCACAATGAAATTCATATTGCATCAGAATTTAAATTGTTCAAATCAAAATAAAGCCACGATAAGAAAATTGTTCAGAAATTAAAATGATTACAACCCAAATGAAATTTAAAACCAGAAATTTAAAACTAAAACTTCTAAAAACAGAACACTAAAGTTCCTAAAGCCATCACTTCGAGTCCTCTTGCATACCAAGCTGAGCCTTAATCTGTGCAATCTCATGATCAAGGTTATCAAACCGATCAAGAATGCAGAATAATATGACTTGTGCTTCCTTGACATCTTAATTACTGCATCAAGCTTGTTAATCATAATTTGCTCAAACGGAGAAAATGCTTTAGGCTCCGATTCTTGCTCTTGTTCAGGTTCAATTTCCACTTGAGGTGGTTGGTCTTCATCATGTGATTGAACACCATCTTCATCTGTTGCTGGTTCAGGTGTTGGAGGAACGTCTCCTTTGAATACCCATTATCTTCTTGTTTCAACATCCCCATATGATGCAAAGAAGATTTTTCAATTTTTTTTCGAGGCATGGAGAATTATCTTTTTCTCCCCTTTAAGATCCACACCAGCTTTTTCTTAATAACATGCATAAGAAAAATGTCATCTCTAGAAATTTGAGCATGATTATGAAGTCTAGGCTTAAGCATCCAAGCTATAATAAAAGAAATCAACCTAGAATTTTTCTTCATACCTCAAACTAGAAATTTGGTAGAATTTGTGGTCTCCGGGTTCCTTTGAAAATCTCTAAAAGTTGTCAACTCTTCAAAGTCACCAAAATTGAAGGGTTGGGGCTTCATACTTCCGTCTCCGCTTAGCCTAGCCGCTTTCTTCAATGTTGGACCATCAAGCTTTATGAGCTTTCCCCTCACCACAGATTGCATTATCCCTTCATTACTTGAGGCAAAACATAAGAATAGCCTAATAAGCTCAGGGTAATATGGTCCTTCCAACTCCAAGAACTTCCCAAGTTCCTGATGCTCCAAGAGAGGAGGAAAACTAAAACCCTCATTATTGAACCATTCTAGCTTCAAAGTCTTCGGAGGAATGATTCTCCTACCAGCACACCACTAAAAATAGTAGTCTTAGGTGTTTTTGTCAGTAAGCCACTTAGAGATTAGTTGCTCATCTCCTATGGGCAGAGGTCTTTTACTCTCCTAACTTCAAGCTTCTTGGGTCTTTTGGAAGATGAGGCCATTTTGAGGTTAAAGGTAGGTTCTTTGTTAGAGATGAAGAAGATGAAGAAGAAAGTGTGATAGAGGGGTTAGGGTTTGTGTGAGAGTTGAAAGAATGTATGGGTATTTGTAAAATAAGAAGGTTTAGGTGTTATAAAAGCCCTAGCACCGGATTGGGTAGAGGAGAGGTGCCACTTATGAAGAGAAGTGGGAGGTTGGGGGTTGGCGCAAATAAAACCGTTCAAAAACCGTCTGGAAAACCAAGGGTCGCGCAAATGATCGATTATCTATACAAATAATCGATTATTTTTGGAATAATCGATTATTCTAGAGGGTCATTCCCTCTCACTTGCCTAGATAATCGATTATTTCCCAAATAATCGATTATTCCAGAGGCTCTATGTATTCTTGCTACCCAGTAGATTATTCCAGAGACTTCTAGAATTCCTCTTCTCCTAAATAATCGATTTTCTTCCAAATAATCGATTATTCTCCTAGGCTCACTTACAATAATCGATTAAATTTTACAATAATCGATTATTTCAGAGAAGTTTTGCTTCTCTTATTTCTAACCTTTTAAATGATTCCTATATCATTTCAACTCTTAAACTAATTTCTTATGCATCATATTTCATACATCAACCAAGTTTCAATCAAGCAATCAAAATCAAGTGCACATTCACAATCAATTCAAACAAGACTCATTGATAATTCCTAGTTCAATTCTCAATTGATTAAATCTTTCTCTTGGTAGAGGTTTTGTAAATATATCAGCTAATTGTTTATTTGTTTCAACAAACTCTACAAAAAAATCATTCTTCTAAACATGATCTCTTAAAAAATGATGCCTTATTTCTATATGTTTTGTCCTAGAGTGCAAAATTGGATTTTTGGTTAGATTTATTGCACTTGTGTTATCACATCTCAACGAAATTTTGTTCAACTCAGTTCCTTAATCTTTTAGTTATTGTTTCATCCAGAGAATTTGTGCACAAAAACTTCCGGCTGCTATATATTCAGCCTCAACTGTACTCAAAGCAACACATGCTTGCTTTCTACTATGCCATGAGACAAGTGCACTTCCAAGTAGGTGACAAGTACCACTTGTGCTTTTCCTATCAAGTCTACACCCAGCATAGTCTGAATCCGAATAACCTATCAGACTTAGTGAGACTCCTTTTTGATACCATAAACCTAAATTAGTTGTTCCTCTTAGATATTTAAGAATTCTTTTTACAGATTTCATGTGAGACTCTTTTGGATTTGCCTGAAATCTTGCACACAAGCACACAACAAACATTATATCAGGTCTACTAGCTGTCAAATATAAAAGTGATCCAATGATACCTCTATATTTTGAGTTGTCAACAACTATCCCTTTCTCATCTAAGTCAAGATTGCATGAGTTTGATATTGGTTTTGCAGCTTCCTTACACCCTTCCATACCAAACTTCTTCACAAACAACGTATTATCTACTTTACCTCTAACATAGTCATTCTCAATCAAAAATTTGCTCAGCCTATCATATCATGATCTTGGAGCTTGTTTCAAGCCATAGAGTGCCTTTTTAAGTTTGTACACATGATTAGGATACTTAAAATCAACAAAACCTGGTGGTTGCTCCACATACACTTCATCTTGTATTAAACCATTTAGAAAAACACTTTTCACATCCATTTGGTAAAGCTTGAAATTCATTATTGAAGCATAAGCAAGAAGTAATCTAATGGCTTATATCCTTGCTACAGGGGCAAAAGTCTCATCATAATCAATTCCCTCTTCTTGATTATACCCCTTAGCCACTAACCTTGCCTTATTTCTTATAATGATTCCAGATTCATCAAGCTTATTCCTAAAAACCCATTTGGTTCCAATAATTGGATAATCATTTGGTAATGGCACTAGATCCCAAACTTCATTTCTTTCAAATTGATTTAGTTCCTCTTGCATAGCCATTAACCAATGTTCATCATGTAGTGCTTCATCTATTGTCTTAGGTTCAACTTGTGAAACAAAAGCCATAGTATTACAAATATTCTTGATGGATCTTCTAGTTGACACTCCTTTACTAATATTTCCAATTATGTTTTCCATTGATAAGTCCTTAGAAGTTTTCCATTCCTTATGCAATTGTTCACTTGTATTTTTAGTGGTTTCAATTGATTCACTCTCTTTAGGCTTTTCACTAGGTTCACTTTCTAATGGTGGTTGATCAAGTAAATCAGTCAAGTCCTCTATTTTAGTTTTCTTTGTTTCTTGCTTGTTAGTCTCATCAAACACAACATGAACTGATTCTTCAACTATTAGAGTTATCTTGTTATATACTCTATAGGCTTTGCTATTTGTAGAATAGCCTAAGAAAATTGCTTCATCAGCTTTTGCATCAAATTTTCTAAGTTGTTCTTTACCATTGTTCAACACAAAACACTCTAAAGTATGAGATATTAGGCTTCCTTCCATTGTAAATCTCATAGGGTGTTCTCTTTAGAATAGGCCTAATTAGAACCTTATTTAACACATGACAAGCTATGTTAATTTCATCAGCCCAAAAATATTTAGGTAGTTTGGTCTCATTCAACATAGTCCTAGCTAATTCCTCAAGAGACCTATTTTTGCTTTCCACAACCCCATTTTGTTGAGGTGTCCCAGGTGCTGAAAAATTGTGATTAATACCATGCTCCTCACATAATTTTTGGAACAAAATATTTTGGAATTCACCTCCATGATAACTTCTAATTGAGGTGATATTTGTGTTCTTTTCATTTTGAACAAGCTTAGCAAATTTCTTAAAAGCATTAAAAGCTTCACTTTTATTTGCAAGAAACATAACCCAAGTGAATCTTGAATAGTCATCTACTATAACTAGCCCATAGTAATTCCCACCTAGACTCGTGGTTCTTGGAGGACCAAACATATCCATGTGAATTAATTGTAAAGGTCTAGAAGTTGAAATCTGATTTTTACTTTTAAAGCTAGCCTTCACTTGCTTGCCCTTTTGACAAGCATCACATAGTTCTAAATCTAGCATGTATATGTTGTCAATTCTTTTTCCAATGAATCTAATTTCTTTTGTCAATTTATCACAGATCAAGCAACAAGTGTTATCAAATTCAATTTTGAAACCTTTGTCACTAAGTTGGCTTATACTAAGCAAGTTATGTTTCAGCCCTTCAACAAGCAATACATTTTCAATCAATGTTGAGGAGGAATAGTTACCAATATTTCCATGACCAAGAATCTTCCCTTTGTTGTTGTCACCATAAGTAACAAATCCTTCATTCTTTAACTTTAGACTTGAGAATTTTGAAGGATCTCCAGTCATATGCCTTGAGCAGCCACTATCAAGATACCATAATAAGCTTTTGGCTCTCAAACATTCCTACAACAAAATCAAAAAATTGATTTAGGTACCCATGTGAAGGGTCCTTGATGGTTAGTTTCTCAGCCTTTGACTCTTTTTAATCCAAATCATTTCTCCATTTGGATTACCATATTTCCTAGAGTAGCAATTCTTTATTGTATGACCTTTCTTACAACAATAATAACAAGTAGTTTGTTTAATGAAATTGCCTTTGTATTTTCTAAAAAATTGGTTTTTCTTAAAAACTCTTTCCTTTGATTTTAATGGCATGTTCATGCTTTGATTAAAACCAATTCCACTTCTATCAAAATCATGTCTTTGCTTTCCCAAAATGATATTCAAATTTGCATTTCCATTTGTGAACTTTGCAAGAGTGTTTTTCAAATCAACATTTTCTTTTTCCAAAACCTTGCAATTTTCACAATCAACTTTTGAAGAAGGGGAGGTTTCACAATGAGCTTCATTAAAGTTCAAAATAGTTTGAAGATTGTCATGCTCATTTTTCAAATTTTCAAGCTCTTGTTCAGCTCTAATTAAAGCATTTTCATACCATACAGCTTGTTTTTAACTTTGAATTTAAAGCATCTAATTTCACAACCTCTTTGTGAATTTGAATGAAAGGTTCTTGAAGTTGATCATAATCCGGATTAGATTCAAGATTAGAATCACTTACTATTGTGTCTTGATCAGCTCCAGCCATCAAACATAAGTTGTTTTTTCAAATTTAGATTCATCACTTGTTGTGCTTGAGTCATTGTCTTCCCAAGCAATGTAGGCTTTTTTTCCTTTGAAATTTTTCTTCACTTTCTTTTTCTCTTGTTGCTTCTTTAAAAGGTTTGGACATTCAACTTTTATTTGTCCTAGTTTTCCAAACTCAAAACAACTGTAAGAGGATGTACTTGCTTCCTCTTTCTTATTAGCCTTCTTGTTGAACTTGTAGGGGGAATTCCTCTTCTTTCTTAGCAATTTTCTGAACTTCTTCACCAGCAAGTTAAAGTTCTCTGTCTCAGAATCTTCAGAGCTTGATTCTTCACATACTTCTTTGCCTTTGAATAATTTCAAGGCTCTTAGAGACACTCCTTTGCCCTTTTTGTCTTGCTGTTCATTTTCCTAAAAAATATGCAGTTTTTGTTCATGCTCTCTTAGCTTTCCAAAGAGAGTAGTAAGGGCCAATGAAGTCAAGTCCTTTGATTCTTCTATGGAAGTAACGTTTGCTTGCCATGATCTATCCAAGCATTGCAGCACTTTTAAATTTAGTTCTTCTTCTTCAAATTTCCTGCCAAGATCAACAAGATGATTTATCAAGTGTGTAAACCTTTTTTGGAAGTCAGAAATTGATTCACCTTGATTCATTCTCAACAATTCATATTCTCTTATAAGAGTATGCTTTCTAGATCTTTTTACATCACTTGTTCCTTCATGAGTGACTTGCAAAGTGTCCCACATTTCTTTAGCAGATTTGCATTGAGAAATTCTAAAAAAACTCATCAATAGACAATGCAGATGTAATTCTTTGCTCTATAGTCATATTGGGCTCTTTTTCTCTCATCATCACTCCACTCACTCTAATGTTTTTCTCTCTTGCCATCATCATCTTTGGTCATAAGGATATAGGGTCCATTTTCAATTTCATCCCACACAGCAATGTCAATTGCTTCAATGAAAATTCTCATCCTAATTTTCCAATAGACATAGTTTTCACCATTGAAAACAGGAGGTCTATGAATAGACACACCCTCACCATAAGGTAGGTTGCTGTTTGCCATTTTGGAAATCTTGAATAATACTCAAGAACCTTGCTCTGATACCAATTGTTAGAAAAGAATGGCTCAATCCAAGAGGGGGGTGAATTGGATTCTATGACACTTAAATTTTTTTTAGAGTTCTAAGGATCTTTATTTCAATTTAAACTTTTCTAATATGAATTCTCAAAGAAGTTCCTTGAAAGACTTGCTAATGGGAATGAGTCTTATATGCTTTCTTGATTAATCTTTGATAAAGTTCAAAGTTAAGAACACTTAATATGCAACACTTTGATTCAGTATTAAAGCATTGTCACACATGCAAACATATTAATCAAGATTATTCACTTTAATACTCAACCAAGATTTTGCTCAAAGTAAAAGATAAGGTTGAGAGAAGAATGCACAAGTCTTTTATCCTGGTTCAGCCACTCCACATGTGACCTATATCCAGTCCTCAATCATAACCTGATCAAGATTTGTTCCACTATCTAAATGAAGAAGTTTTACAAGCATACAACACATGCATATACTCCTACATTCAAGATAACCACTTTCTTGGCCCCAAGAAAGCACTCCTTGTAGAAACCCACTACAAGAATTCCTTACCACTTGAGACACCTACTCAAGATTTCCCTTACACAATACAAAGAATTAAAGGAACGAATTCACCTGGAAGCTGAACAAATCAAACTGTGAATTCCAAAAGCAAATCTCAATCTTTCTCTTCTAAGAATGTGATGATGATGATGATCTCTTTCAAAGCATTTCAAAAAATGTTTTACTTCTTGATTTCACAAAGAAAACACTCCAAGAAGGTCACAAAGACTTCACAATAACGTCTATCTCTTTTTGATTGTAACTCATTCTCTGTTCTAAAGTTTCAAAATGTGAAAACTATTTATAACATTTTCAGAACCAGATAATTGATTATTTTAAAGGATAATCGATTATTTTGTTCTTCATGATTTCTGGAAATCACTCAAGAACAGAATAATCGATTATTTTGCAAGATAATCAATTATTCCAGAGAGTGCTTCCTGGAATAATCGATTATTTCACAAATAATCGTTTATTACAGCAAGGCTTCCTTTCACCTGTTGCTGGAATAATTGATTACATTTAATGATAATCGATTATTTTGAGTTAGTTTTCAAAAACTCAGTTTTATATCTCAAAAAATCTTTCCAAGTATGTAAATCATCATCATACTCACTCTCAGTCAAATTAGATTAAGATTAACTCATGCACAAAGCACACACATGCTAGATAAGCTAATCAAACCAATACAACTTATAAACTATCCCTATTACACATCATAATAGCCATATCTTCTTCTTGACTTGTTTTTGACTTGTTGATGTCCTTAGTCAGCTTTGATTCTCATAATCCACCTTTTGTTATCATCAAAACTTTCATACTCCATGTTTAAGTTGATTCACTACTCCATGAATCTCAACAGTTCTTGTACCTTAGTCAGTATTGTATTTTTCCCATTAGTTTCAAACATTTTCCAAAGTGAAAAAATAATGATGTTGTACTCGGGTACCGCAAATACATAGTATCTTGTGTGTAATATATTCAATGTGACTTTCATATGCATATAGCCGAATTTACTTCTGTTGTTGCAGGTATTAAGTGACGTTTTTTATTTCCAAGATTTGGTAATCCTTGTAGGAGATTTGGGTTGATTTTTATTGTTTACTGAGTAGTCCATTAAGTCATTGAGTGTTTGATATGCATTACATTAAGCCACTAAATTTATGTTTGTCAGACATTTTGGTTTACGTGTTAATTATAACAATTAAATAATAATACTGAAATATTATTATAAAATGTATGTGTGTTTATTTATTATACAATGTCTATATATAAAAATATAGTATATATATATATAGAGGGGAGTTATAATTACACCAGTGTAACTTTTACTAAGTATTACACCACTCAATAAGTTTATATTAATTGTAAATTTTATAAATCTAAACGTTTGATTGAAAGTTCATATCACTTTATATGTGTATATCAAATTTTGTTAAAATTGAACAACAACTTAAAGGTATCAAAGTGTTCATATTTTAGTATATTTTGAAATGAATATATTACATCAATTTTGTTTTATAAAAATGAAGTATCAAATTATCTTGCATTAATATAAAATTTTGTATATATGATCTAAGAGATATGAGCTTTCAATCTAACGGTTGGATTTACAAAATTCACGATTAATATAAAATTATTTAGCGGTGTAATACTTAGTAAAGGTTATGCCGGTGTTATTATAACCCCCCTCATATATATATATATATATATATATATATATATTTAAATTATGAGCTAAATTAAATATTATTGAGTCTAGTTAAATTGAAGACTCATTTCTAATCCTAGTTGTAGAAAATAATAATCATTGTCATAGAGGTTGGTGAGAGATGGCATCAGGAGATGGGCCCAATGGAAAATTATGTTCAAGCTTAAATGAAATCGAAAAGCCCATTCATCTTTGTCTACCTTTTGGATTTTGAAAAGCTATCACATATATAAGGCTGATGATAAACACACCTCCATTTTTATATAAACACACTCCCTTTTTTTAAAAAAATATATTAAATCTCTAAATGACCCTTAATATTTTTTGGAACTTAATAATTTTCAAATTTGTACCTCACTTGTTCTTTCTTTTCCCCACTCCTCCCTTCTTCTTTCTTTTCCACCCATTTCTTCTTCTCTTCTTCGTCACTTTTTTCTTCGACCTCTCTACCTCCTCTTCTACCCCTTTCAATTTTTGTAATATCTTCTTCCTTTTTAGTTTTGTTTTCTGAATGTACTTTCTGGAATAGTAAAGTTTTTGTTCCGAAAAGTACTTTCCGGAATAATAAAGTTTTTGTTCCAGAAAATACTTTCCATAATAGTAAATTCTTATTCCGGAAAGTATTTTCTGGAAATGTTTTGTTACATAATTCCGGAAAGTGGTTTCCATAATACTAAATTTACTGTTCCGGAAAGTTCTTTCCGAAATTATATAAGAAACACACTTCCAAAAAATACTTTCCGGAACAATAATTTTACTATTTCGAAAAGTACTTTCCGGAATGCTAAAATTAACATTTCAAATCTTATTTTCCAGAAGTATGACAAATTTAACTTACGTGTTTCTTTATCTCCGTCGTCCACCACTGTCGTCTACAATCAAAGTAGGTTAATTATATATTCTTGTTGTCCATAAGTAATGTTAAATAAGTTTAAAAAAATTATAAATATAGAATGTAATTTAATATATTAAATTACATAAGCCAACTTCATAAGCCAACTTCCTCTCCTCAGAAGACCCCAGAACAATGAAGATCTTCTCCATCTCACTCAACCATTGATCTGCCACATTAGGATCTGAATCCCCCTTGAACTGAGGAGGCTGACATCCCCTGAACTTTGCTAAATCTCTCCCATCCTGAGAGACCATCGGTCTTGCTGCCTCAGCCGCAGCTCTACCTGCCTCCATCTGAGCAAAGTGAGCACTCTGCTGCTGCATTGCCATGGCCATCATCTCCTTGGCCTTAGCAATCTGGTCATACTTAGGCCTCACCATATTGAAAGAATCCAAAACATTCTTTTAGTAACATTATACCACCATATATCACCAAAACTAACACATATAAGATATATGACACAACAGAAACCTAGAAGGATCACTCCCTACAGAGTATCCCAAAAAAACTTGACTGGTTCTAATACCATAAAAGTGTAATGTCTCGTCATGGTCCCTACACTTAGTGGAATTACACTACTACTAATTAATTAAGAGAATATTAAGTTGCATAACACATACATGGAGGTATATATATATATATATATATATATAAATAAAAATAGCAACTATGTTTCTAAATATAAAATATAACACTACATATGTACAGTCATCCAAAATAATAACTCCTAGTGCCGGTCAAGCACAACCTACAGTTACCCCAGACGGTAACTCTGACACTAGAATAAAATCCTCGTCTCGCAGCGGTCACCTCAACTCCAAGCTATCCCTGACCTGCTCCCATACCAAGTATGATCATCGCAGTCCCACCACATGGAAACAGAAGGGTAAGCTAGAGTTCAAAAATCAATCATACAAATGCAGAATAAAATCTATACTACACATGCATCCAAATCAAGTCCCAAAGGAACCTTCCATCTCAATCAATCATACATTCATCAAACATGAAATCAAACACCATACACTTCATTATCATGACAATCATGCAATACATGCAACTCATGACAGATATCAATGCATATCAATCATCTAATGCGTCGTCACGCATACACCTAGGAGATCTCCCTAACAATATAGTTGTATAAGTAACATTCCATCGTACCGAAACCACCCCAACCTTTTTCACGCCCAATGCGCCCACTCGGTCACAACTAAACAAGATATAATCCTCACTCGAGTTTACTCGGATGATGTCACTTACACAATTGGAAGTCCAGATCCACCGTCAGGTATAGCACAGCTGGGTACGGGCTTACCACGACCTTGGCATGCATAACCAAGTCAATTGTGGAGTTCGCCCACCGACTATCCGCAAGGATCCACACACCTTCCTGAGTACTTGGTTAAGAGAATAACCCTCAACCTCATACCCCGCTCCAACACTAGCTAAGGACTTAGAGGAGACTCACCCAACCTAGTGGCCTACCTGAGCACCACTCTTCCAAATCCAGTGGCCTACCTGAGCACCACTCTCATATATCAGTGGCCTATCCAAGCACCACTCTCAAGAGACTCTATGTGAGCTCTTCCAGTTCAAAAATATTTTTCCTCTCCTCAAGTCCTAGGCTAGACTCATGTCATAAGGCATCACATGCAATTATGCATCACACATCATACATGGTCTGCCCACCATCATGATCAACAATCATACACATGTCATAAGACATCACATGCAATAATGCATCATACATCATACATGGTCTACCCACCATCATGATCAATAAACATACTCATATGAACATATACACATGTCATATCATATTTAAACATTCATACGTATCATCACAAAGCATACATATGAATCACCCCTCACCATACATCATATATCATACATACATGATCTACAACTTCAACTTTAAACATGCATAAGCATCAATTTAAATCAATTATTTATAAACATATTCACACTCAGCGCAGTCAGCTTACGCCTGGCCTAACACCAACCTAAGAACTCTAAGGTCTTCCACGCCCAGCACGCTCAACCTGCGCCCAGCCTAATCCCAGTCAGAGAGTTTCAAAACTCTCATCCAAACCAACAAATCCAGCCACATGCAAACACAAAACACAATGCATAAGCTCCATACAACTCAAAATAAACTTAAATCTCACATGCATCCAACCTATGCATCAAAATCACTAAAATCTTATTGACAATTTACTATATGATCTTAATATTTTTGTATAACTAATATTTGGTTTTAAATTTGATATGAGAATATTATGATATAATTATATAAGATTTTAAGTTAGTGTTTTATTAATGGTTGATAATTAGAAAATAAAACAAGGATAAATAAATTTTTTGAATTTTATATGTTTGATTTAAGGTAAATAAATATATTAAATTAATTAATAATTTATTTAAAATGTTAAAATTTAATTTATAATTGTAATAAAGAAATATTTATAATTTTATAAATTATATTATCATTATAAATTATAAAATTAAATAATTTAAATTATAATTTTAAATAGAAATAAGTAGATGTTAATTATAAAAGTAAGTACATATAAATAAAGAATAATTAAATATATTATTATTATTATTATTATTATTTTTTAATATAAAATTATTATATATTATTATTATAGTACAAGTATAAGATTGTATATTTGAGGATGACTTAAATGAATTAATCTTTACAAGTTATACTGACAACATACATATACATTTCGGTAACTTACTCATCAGAACTTAACAGTTAAGCGTGCTTCACCTGGAGTAGTACAGGGATGGGTGACCTGCTGGGAAGTTTTCCAAAAATTGTGCAAGTAAGGGTAAAACACGCTGAAAAGTGAAATGTCGTGAATGCTAAAATTAACATTTCGAATCTTATTTGCAGGAAGTATGACAAATTTAACTTACGTGTTTCTTTATCTCCGTCGTCCACCACCGTCATCTACGATCGAAGTAGGTTAATTATATATTCCTGTTGTCCATAAGTAATTTTAAATAAGTTTAAAAAAATTATAAATATAGAATGTAATTTAATATATTAATTTGTACCTTGTATTGAATGTAGAGAATAATGAAGATTGAATGAAAAATTAGGGTTTAAGAAAGAATAAAGTAGAAAGTGAAAAATAGAATTTAAAAGATAAAAATATAAATATGATTATGTTGATTGTAAAAGAAGAAAAATCAAGAATGAAAAACGAAAAAGAATAAATCATCAAAGAATAACTAAGAATAACTAGAGTGATGAAAAAAGAGAATGAGAAAAAGAAGAAGAAGAATGATGAAAGAAGGGGGTGAATAAAAAACAAATTTAAAAATAAAACTTAAAATAAGAATTTAGTTAAGAATGATATTTTAAGAATTTTATTCATAAAAAAAAAAAAAAAAAGATTGGAGGTGTATTTATAAAAGATAGGAGGTGTATATATCATGAGCCCATATATAATCCAAGTTGTTCGCACAAAGCAAAGTCCACAATTAATTTGTTTTACTCATTGTTGATGCAAAGTCCAACGGTAAAGAATTTGAAAAAATTATTGAAATGTACAAGACAACTCAAAACATTTTTTTTAATTATTAAAATATATTCTAAGTCATCATGTACTCTCTCGCAGTTCTATATTAAGTATCAGTTAGATTATTTTATATAGATTAAAAAACTAGTATTAAAAACCTAAAAATTAAATAAAAGAGAATAATAATTTATAAAATTAATTTTTATTATTAATCTTCTATATTGTGTATATTGATCATGTATTTTTCTATTACGTATATATTATAATATAATATATGACATAATATATAGAGAGAAAAGAAATAAGAGTTTATTTTATTTTGTTTTGTTACTTCCCAAGCTAAGTTTCTTCTCGAGATAAAAAAAATACACTAGAATGACATAATAAATAAGAGATAGGATAAAGAAACAACATGATATAATATGATAAGATATTATCGTATCATTTTATATCTTGTTTACCAAACAGATATAAGATATAGAAGAAAATAATATAAAAGAAATTTTTATAGATAGAGATATATGATAATTAAGATAAAAAAAAGGTCAGGAAATTCCTCTATATGGACAAAACGGTGAACCAGTACTGTCAATACAACAGCCAGACACTAACCATGTTCACGTCATCCTTGTACTTGGCCGCACTGCTCTCGTCGTTGGTTGCCTCCACCATCACGCGTAGGTTCGGCCGAAAACTCTCCATGCTTTTTGGAGGCTTGCTTTTCCTCGTGGGTGCTCTCATCAACGGCTTTGCCCAACACGTTTGGATGTTGATCGTGGGTCGGATCTTGCTCGGCTTTGGTATCGGATTTGCCACTCAAGCTGTGCCACTTTACCTCTCTGAAATGGCTCCATACAAATATAGAGGAGCACTCAACATTGGGTTCCAATTGTCAATTACTGTTGGCATACTTGTGGCCAATGTGTTGAACTACTTCTCCGCCAAAATCAAAGGTGGTTGGGGATGGAGGTTGAGTTTGGGTGGTGCTATGGTTCCTGCCCTCATAATCACAATCGGATCACTAATCCTTCCCGACACCCCCAATTCCATGATTGAAAGGGGTGATCGTGAAAAGGCCAAGGCTCAGCTCCAGAAAGTTCGTGGCGTGGATGATGTTGATGAAGAGTTCAATGACCTTGTGGCAGCTAGTGAAGCTTCAAGCACAGTGGAGCACCCTTGGAAAAACTTGTTGCAGAGAAAATACCGACCCCACCTTACTATGGCTGTGTTGATTCCATTCTTCCAGCAACTCACTGGAATCAATGTGATCATGTTTTATGCGCCTGTGCTGTTTAGTTCCATTGGGTTTAAGGACGATGCTGCTCTAATGTCAGCTGTCATCACCGGTGTTGTGAATGTTGTTGCAACATGTGTCTCAATTTATGGAGTTGATAAGTGGGGTAGGTGTAACGACCCGCCATGGTCTCTACACTTAGTGGAATTGCACTACTACTAGTGAACTAAGGAAAATATTAAATTGGATAACTCATACATACAGGTATAGATAAGAATAAAAATAACCAAATTCTTTAAATACAAAATAAAATGCCATATATGTACAGTCATCCCAAAAATAATATTTCCTAGTGCCGGTCAAACAGACAAAAATCGCTACCCAAAATGGTAACCCTAACACGAGGATCAAACTCCCCGTCTCGCAGCGGTCACCTCGACTCCAAGCTAGCCCTGATCTGCTCCCATACCAAGTATGATCATCGCAGTTCCACCACATGGAAACAGAAGGGTAAGCTAGAATTCACAAATGAATCATAATAATCTATATTACACAATCGTATTCATAGAGTCACACCATACACTCTATCCAATACTACTCATGCATAAAATACAATCCACCAATCATGAAGTCAAACACCACACTTCATCATATTAATAATCATACAATAAATGCATCTCATGACAGATATCAATGCATATCAATCATCTAATGCGTCGTCACGCATACACCTAGGAGATCTCCACAACAATAGAGCTGTATAAGTGACATTCCATCCTACCGAAACCACCCCAACCGTTTTCACGCCCAATGCGCCCGCTCGGTCACAGCTAAACAGGATATATAATCCTCCCTCGGGTTTACTCGGATGATGTCACTTACACAATTGGAAGTCCAGATCCACCGTCAGGTATAGCACAGCTGGGTACGGGCTTACCACGACCTTGGCATGCATTAACCAAGTCAATTGTGGAGTTCGCCCACCGACTATCCGCAAGGATCCACGCACCTTCCCGAGTACTTGGTTAAGGGAATAACCCTCGACCTCATACCCCGCTCCAACACTAGCTAAGGACTTAGAGGAGACTCACCCAACCCAGTGGCCTATCTGAGCACCATTCTCCCAAATCCAGTGGCCTCCCAGAGCACCACTCTCATATATCAGTGGTCTATCCAAGCACCACTCTCAAGAGACTCTATGTGAGCTCTTCCAGTTCGAAAATATTTTTCCTCTCCTCAAGTCCTAGGCTAGACTCATGCCATAGGCATCACATGCAATCATGCATCATACATCATAATGGTCTGCCCACCATCATGATCAACAATCATACACATGTCATAAGACATCACATGCAATAATGCATCATACATCATAATGGTCTGCCCACCATCATGATCAACAATCATACACATGTCATAAGACATCACATGCAATAATGCATCATACATCATAATGGTCTGCCCACCATTATGATCAACAATCATACTCATATGAACATATACGCATGTCATATCATATTCAAACATTCATACGTATCATCACAAAGCATACATATGAATCACACCTCACCATACATCATATATCATACATACATGATCTAAAACTTTAACTTTAAACATGCATAAGCATCAATTCATTCATAAACTTATTCACGCTCGGCGTAGCCTGAGCTCGCCCAGCCTAATCCCAGCCTGAGAGTCCCAAGACTCATCCACGCCTAGCGCATTCAACCTGCGCCCGGCCTAAATTCCAATAACAGAGTTCACAAACTCTCATCCACACCAACAAATCCAGCCACATGCACACACAAAATACAATGCATAGACTCCATACAACTTAAATAAACCTAGAATCAACATGCACCCATCTGATGCATCAAATTCACTAGAACCCCCATTTTTCCAAGACTTTGAACAATTAGCGAATTCTCCGATCCAGCCATGGATCCTCAACTTTCATGCATCAATTGAGTTTCTAAACTCACATGCAACTTAAATAACAAACATTCTAGCTTCCCTTACCTGAAGATTGGCTCAGATAGCCAAAGACTGAACAAAAGTATAATTTCCCCTCGAGGCTCAACTCGGAACTTCAGTCCTTCCAAAACAAGCTTTCTAATCTGAATTTCAAGAAAAGTCAGAAGGAGTTAGTGATCTAGAGGAGAAAAGGAGTCAAACAGAGAAATTTGGGAGAGAAAGGAGCTCACTGACCCAGAGACCTTCTCTCTAAAACTTCTCACTAAAAACTCCAAAACTCCTGAAGGCCCCCAACCCCCTATTTATAGACTTTCGGATTGGCCCAGAACGGCCCGTACCGAATTCGGAACGGCCCGTTCCGAACTCCCAAATCACGCACAAAATTAACGCCCAGAACGGCCGGTTCTGAAATCAGAACGGCCCGTTCCGGAACTCATCCGGAACGGCCCGTTCTCCCTCCGGAACGGCCCGTTCTCCCTCCGGAACGGCCCGTTCTCCCTCCAGAACGTCCCGTTCTCCCTCCAGAACGGCCCGTTCTCCCTCCAGAACGGTCCGTTCTCCTTCCCAGAACGGCCCGTTCTCAACTACAATATGTAGTTCAATTCAGTAGCTTGGAACGGCCCGTTCCAATTTGGGAACGGCCCGTTCTGGGCTACTGAATCAGCCTCTTTTTTTTTTTTTTTTTTTTTTTTTTTTTTTTTTTTAACAATGTTACAATACTCCCCAACAAAATAGGAATTTTCGTCCCCGAAAATAGGTCTACCTGAAGAGAGGAATGGATACTGTTCCTTGAATTGACTCTCCACCTCCCAGGTAACCTCACCAGTAGCTGCATCCCAAACAATTCTCACCAAGCTGATGGATTTGCCACAAAGTTTCTTCAACTTGTGATCAACCACAGCTACCGGTCTCTTCTCATAGGTCAAGTTCTCTCTAACTTGCACCTCATCCATCTCTACCACTTGACTCAGATCTGGGATTTACTTCCTCAACTATAAAATGTGAAACACATGCTCTTCCTCATCAAATTCTAGAGATCTCCTCCTCTTATCGGCATAGGACTTTCATCAACTCTGGGTAGCCCTCAACCTTTGCTGAATTTATCTCACCATCTCAGTAGTCTGAAGAACTAACTCTGGACCAACCACTACTGGCTCACCCTCTTGATACCAACATAATGGAGTCATACACCTCCTGCCAAATAAAGCCTCAAAAAGTGTCATGCCAATAATCAAGTGATAACTGTTATTATAAATAAACTTTACCAATGGTAACACCTCTTCCCAGCTACCCAGATGATCCAACACATAAGCTCTCAAGAGATCCTCCATTGACTGAATTGTCCTCTCCGACTGACCATCTATCTGTGGATGATAAACAGAGCTCAACCTCAACCTTGTTCCCAAAGCCTGATGCAGAGTCTGCCCACCGGGAAGTAAACCTTGGATCTCTGTTAGAGATAATACTGTAAGACACTCCATGCAACCGTACTATCTCTCTGATATACAACTGTGCAAGCCTCTCCAAGGACCACCTCTTGATAGGAAGAAAGTGCGCACACTTTAACAACCTATCAACAATCACTCAGATAGAGTCACTGTTCCTAGCTATCCTAGGCAACTCAACCACAAAGTCCTTAGTGACACTATCACACTTCCACTTGAGAATCTCCATCAGCATTAAGCTCAAAGCACTAAGCTCAAAAACAGCTGCCCTCTTAATACCAAGCAATCCCAAAATCCTCAACAATTCTAGATCATGTAATTGCTTAGTTCCCACCTGTCTTAAGAAATCATTAGTTATGGTGATCATACCACAACTAATGTGATCTTGGACAACCTCCACTTCTAGTCTCAAATCTCTAAACTACTCAATCAACTCCAAGTCCTTAATCAACATAACCGACACATGAATGAATTTCCTACTCAATACATTTGCTACCACACTCGCCTTTCCAGGATATACATCAACTTTGAAATCAAAATCCTTTAGGAATTCCATCCACCTCCTCTGCCTCATATTCAAACTCCTTTTTATCCTTAAATACATTGAATCTCGCATCATACAGATAGTGCCTCCACGACTTCAAGGCAACCACCATAGCTATGCAAGCTCCAAATCATGAGTAGGATAATTCCTCTCATGAGTCTTATGTTGCCTCGAAGCATACACTACTATTCTTCCTTCCTGTATCAACACACAGCCCAACCCCTGGTGAAAAGCATCACAACACACATCAAAATACTCACCAGTATTAGGTAACACCAAAACTGGAGAAGTATTCAATCACTCCTTCAATTCCTGAAAACTCTGCTCACAAGCGTCCATCCAAACTAAAAGCTGATCTTTCCAAGTCAGTTAAGTCAAAGGCATTACTATTCGAGAGAAACTCTTCATGAATCTCTGATAGTTACCCATTAACCCAACAAAACTCCTAATCCCCGTAACAGTCCTCTGACGCTCCCACTGGATCACAGCCCCCACCTTGGCTGGATCTCCTGTAATCCCCTCTATCGATATCATATGCCCCAAATCTCACCTCAGACAGTCAAAACTCACCCTTCGACAGCTTGGCATACAACTACCTCTCTCTCAGTACCTGTAAAACCAACCTCAAATGCTCATAGTGATCCTCCAAAGATTTAGAATACACCAATATATCATCAAAACATCGAAGCTCCCCTCAGTGGATCCATCAACTCATCAATTCTCAATAGCGGATACCTATTCCTTATTGTCAATTTATTCAGTTACCGATTGCCGATAATCACACAAACGGGCCCCACCATCTTTCTCTACTAACAGTACCAAGGCACCCCAAGGAGAAACATTGGACCTCACTACTATTTCTCCAACAAATCCTCGATCTGTTTCTTCAGCTTTACCAACTTAGCTTGAACCATCCTATAAGAAGCCACTGATACCGATCTTGCACCCAATACCAGGTCAATGCTAAATACAACATCACGCATAGGTAACAATCCCGACACATCATCTGGGAACACCTCAGGAAACTCACTGACAATCTCAATCCCAGTGATGGCCCTCTCCATCTCAATCATTCAAAACGACAAACAACATGAAGCACTCAGCTCCATCTTTCATCAACTACTCAGCCTGACCCGCTGACAACAACACCTCATCCTCCAACTGAGGAAATACCAATCTTCTCCGAGCACAATCTATAAGGATGTGATGGACAGATAACCAATCCATCCCTAAGATTATGTTAATATCTATCATGAGCAACCCAATCAGGTTCACTCAGAACCTCCTACCAAAACACCTCTATTAGGAATCTCACACACATCTCCAATGTCATCAAAGAAATTGAAGCCAGAGTAGATACATACAAAACAACGTGCCCTGCAAACACCAACAACCCAATCTCCCCACACAATCAACAAAAATAAATGAATGTGTGGCACCAGAATCGAACAAAAATAAAACATCCTCACCTGTTGCCTTCCCTATCCCCTTCACCAAGTCTGATGAAGTGGAAGCCTCTGCACCTGATAATGTAAACACTATCCCCGCAGTTGTAGGTCTAGGTGGCCTCGGGGCACTCCCAGATGAAGTCGGCGGTGTTTGACAATCTCTAGAGATGTGGCCTGGCCTACCACATCTGAAGCAAACATTCCCCGGATGAGAACAATCTCTAACCATATGTGCTCTTCCACATCTGTAGTACCGCACCGACTGTGCTCCGCCCTGAGTAGTAACAGGTCGAGGTTCTCTACTAACAGCTCCTCTCTGAGACTATACCGGTCTGTCATAGGGTCCCCTCTACTGGCCTCCCCTCCTGAACTCTAGCAGCCTTACCACTGCTACTACCACCCTCCAAACTCTCAACAGTCTTTGCCTTCTCAACCAAGGCAGGAAACTCCACTATGGACATAGGGACTATGACCCTCTTCAGCTCGTGCCGCAATCCCTCTGCAAACTTTCTACATCTCCAAGCCTCATATATGGCCTGAGAGTAGAAACGAGTTAAATGCTCAAACCTCATAGCATAATCTAGAACAGACAGGCTCTCTTAATGCAATCCCTATCAACAGGTACACTCCTGTTCTCTAACATTTGTTTGGTGTCTCTCCGCCAGTACTCAGCCTCGCCTGCCAGTATACATATTGCATAGGCCAACTTCCTTTCCTCAGAAGATCTCAAAACACTGAAGATCTTCTCCATCTCACACAACCACTAATATGCCACATCAAGATCTGAATCCCCCTTGAACTGAAGAAGCTAACATCTCCTAAACTCTGCCTGAGAGACCACCGGTCTAGCTGCCTCAACCGCAGCTCTACCCACCTCCATCTAAGCAAAGTAAGCACTTTACTATTGCATCACTATGGCCATCATCTCCATAGTTCTAGCGATATGATCAAACTGAGACCTCACCATACTAAAAGAATTCAAACATTCTTTTACTAACACTTTACCACTACAACTCACCAAAATTAACACATATCAAAGATATGACACAACAGAAACATAGAAGGATCACTCTCCACAGAGCATCCTAACAGACTCGACCGGCTCTGATACCATAAAAGTGTAACGACCCGCCATGGTCTCTACACTTAGTGGAATCGCACTACTACTAGTGAACTAAGGAAAATATTAAATTGGATAACTCATACATACAGGTATAGATAAGAATAAAAATAACCAAATTCTTTAAATACAAAATAAAATGCCATATATGTACAGTCATCCCAAAAATAATATTTCCTAGTGCCGGTCAAACAGACAAAAATCGCTACCCAAAATGGTAACCCTAACACGAGGATCAAACTCCCCGTCTCGCAGCGGTCACCTCGACTCCAAGCTAGCCCTGATCTGCTCCCATACCAAGTATGATCATCGCAGTTCCACCACATGGAAACAGAAGGGTAAGCTAGAATTCACAAATGAATCATAATAATCTATATTACACAATCGTATTCATAGAGTCACACCATACACTCTATCCAATACTACTCATGCATAAAATACAATCCACCAATCATGAAGTCAAACACCACACTTCATCATATTAATAATCATACAATAAATGCATCTCATGACAGATATCAATGCATATCAATCATCTAATGCGTCGTCACGCATACACCTAGGAGATCTCCACAACAATAGAGCTGTATAAGTGACATTCCATCCTACCGAAACCACCCCAACCGTTTTCACGCCCAATGCGCCCGCTCGGTCACAGCTAAACAGGATATATAATCCTCCCTCGGGTTTACTCGGATGATGTCACTTACACAATTGGAAGTCCAGATCCACCGTCAGGTATAACACAGCTGGGTACGGGCTTACCACGACCTTGGCATGCATTAACCAAGTCAATTGTGGAGTTCGCCCACCGACTATCCGCAAGGATCCACGCACCTTCCCGAGTACTTGGTTAAGGGAATAACCCTCGACCTCATACCCCGCTCCAACACTAGCTAAGGACTTAGAGGAGACTCACCCAACCCAGTGGCCTATCTGAGCACCATTCTCCCAAATCCAGTGGCCTCCCAGAGCACCACTCTCATATATCAGTGATCTATCCAAGCACCACTCTCAAGAGACTCTATGTGAGCTCTTCCAGTTCGAAAATATTTTTCCTCTCCTCAAGTCCTAGGCTAGACTCATGCCATAGGCATCACATGCAATCATGCATCATACATCATAATGGTCTGCCCACCATCATGATCAACAATCATACACATGTCATAAGACATCACATGCAATAATGCATCATACATCATAATGGTCTGCCCACCATCATGATCAACAATCATACACATGTCATAAGACATCACATGCAATAATGCATCATACATCATAATGGTCTGCCCACCATTATGATCAACAATCATACTCATATGAACATATACGCATGTCATATCATATTCAAACATTCATACGTATCATCACAAAGCATACATATGAATCACACCTCACCATACATCATATATCATACATACATGATCTAAAACTTTAACTTTAAACATGCATACGCATCAATTCATTCATAAACTTATTCACGCTCGGCGTAGCCTGAGCTCGCCCAGCCTAATCCCAGCCTGAGAGTCCCAAGACTCATCCACGCCTAGCGCATTCAACCTGCGCCCGACCTAAATTCCAATAACAGAGTTCACAAACTCTCATCCACACCAACAAATCCAGCCACATGCACACACAAAATACAATGCATAGACTCCATACAACTTAAATAAACCTAGAATCAACATGCACCCATCTGATGCATCAAATTCACTAGAACGCCCATTTTTCCAAGACTTTGAACAATTAGCGAATTCTCCGATCCAGCCATGGATCCTCAACTTTCATGCATCAATTGAGTTTCTAAACTCACATGCAACTTAAATAACAAACATTCTAGCTTCCCTTACCTGAAGATTGGCTCAGATAGCCAAAGACTGAACAAAAGTATAATTTCCCCTCGAGGCTCAACTCGGAACTTCAGTCCTTCCAAAACAAGCTTTCTAATCTGAATTTCAAGAAAAGTCAGAAGGAGTTAGTGATCTAGAGGAGAAAAGGAGTCAAACAGATAAATTTGGGAGAGAAAGGAGCTCACTGACCCAGAGACCTTCTCTCTAAAACTTCTCTCTAAAAACTCCAAAACTCCTGAAGGCCCCCAACCCCCTATTTATAGACTTTCGGATTGGCCCAGAACGGCCCGTACCGAATTCGGAACGGCCCGTTCCGAACTCCCAAATCACGCACAAAATTAACGCCCAGAACGGCCGGTTCTGAAATCAGAACGGCCCGTTCCGGAACTCATCCGGAATGGCCCGTTCTCCCTCCGGAACGGCCCGTTCTCCCTCCAGAACGTCCCGTTCTCCCTCCAGAACGGCCCGTTCTCCCTCCAGAACGGTCCGTTCTCCTTCCCAGAACGGCCCGTTCTCAACTACAATATGTAGTTCAATTCAGTAGCTTGGAACGGCCCGTTCCAATTTGGGAACGGCCCGTTCTGGGCTACTGAATCAGCCTCTTTTTTTTTTTTTTTTTTTTTTTTTTTTTTTTTTTTAACAATGTTACAGTAGGAGAGCCCTTTTCCTTGAAGGTGGAGTTCAGATGCTCATATGCCAAGCTATAGTTGCAATTGCTATTGGAGCCATGTTTGGAATCGATGGAAACCCTGGTGATTTGCCACAGTGGTATGCTATTGTTGTGGTTCTCTTCATTTGCATTTACGTGGCAGCATTTGCATGGTCTTGGGGTCCCCTTGGTTGGTTGGTGCCTAGTGAGATCTTTCCATTGGAGATTCGTTCGGCTGCTCAGAGTATCACTGTCGCGGTCAACATGCTCTTCACTTTCTTAATTGCGCAAGTCTTGTTGCAAATGCTTTGCCACATGAAGTTTGGCTTATTCATCTTCTTCGCCTTCTTTGTGTTGTTCATGTCATTCTTCGTTTACTTCCTTTTGCCCGAAACCAAGGGTATTCCAATTGAAGAAATGCCTAAGGTGTGGAAGGCACACCCATTCTGGGCCAGATTCGTTCAACATGATGATTATGATAACGGAGTTCAGATGGGAAAGGGATCTAGTCAAGTGTAGTTAATTAATTAGTCCTTTATTTTTGTTGTTGTTTTTTTCTTTTCCTTGTAAATCATCCTATTGATGTTCTGTTAGAATAGTGGATTAAGCCTAACTCAACCCTACAAAACCGGCTTGTAAGGTGAGGGTTGTTTTCCACTTATATACTATTCAATTGCCTAATCTCTAGTCGATGTGGGACTTGGGTTTTTCCCAATACACCCTCTCACGTCCAGCACTATTGGGCTTGGTACGTGGATAAATGGTGGGTGGCCCTTTTTAATGATCTAGGATAGGCGGGACTTGGGTTTTTTCCCAATACACCCCCTCATGCCTATGGCACATGCATCAATGGTGGGTGGCCCATTTAAAGTGGATCTAAATGGCTCTGATACCATGTTAGAATAGTGGATTAAGCCTAACTCAACCCTACAAAACCGGCTTGTAAGGCGAGGGTTGCTTTCCACTTATATACTATTCAATTGCCTAATCTCTAGTCGATGTGGGACTTGGGTTTTTCCCAATATGTTCGAGTCAGTTTTAATGTATTGAATTGTTTTTATGAAAAAGTTCTTTATTTTAGAAATTTGTCTTCTGTCACCAGAATTTTTTTTTTTTTCAAAGTCCACCAACAATCATTTTAAAAACCCACTTTCTATCGATTTAAGTTTAATGTATAGTACATCTATAATACGTATTTTTTTTTTATGATACCACTTTCTTTATTAAATTAAGAAACATATTTTGATTTTTTATTTTTGTTATTTTAAATTTGATCTACTAGTTTTAAGGAAAGAGAAAAAGTGATTAAAAACAAAGGTTTCGAAAGAATTTGAATTTAGAATTGACATCTTATTGGTCAGTGAGTTTTAGACTTAAATTACAGATTTGATTTTGGTTAAGGTTAAGAAAATAACATTATGCACAACATACCTATCATATATGTATGTGACTTGTTGATATTAATCTCTTGGTAATTAGAATGATTACTAGAACATTAACAATGGAATATACGAGTATAAAAAATAAAATCTTCAAATCTCGTATGATATATGGAATTTGAATAATTATCTTTAAATGGAATGATTTAAAATATTAACATCAGTGTACTTAAAAAAGTTATTTAATCTCATATATAATTTAAAATTTTGACTTTACTATATCAAATTAATATACATAAAGATAATGTAACATAATTTAATTAAATATTTTACTTTCACAATCTTAACTTTAACTTTTTATAACTTAAATTTATTTATAAAGTTATATATAGTTTATCATTAAAATAAATCAAGAAAAAGATATTATATCTCTGTTTATTTATTTAAAAAATAATAATGAAATTTAAATAATGTGACTTGTAGTTAAAAGAAACTGTATGTTAGTGACAAGAAAGTATATAATAAGATCTCGAGTAAAATAAAATTAAAAAAAAATGTGCAGAACCAAATTTCATATCCTCGTCTCTGTTTTATTTATTTATTTTTTATGAAATACCTCTTAATTAATTATTGATAATATTTATTGAAATAATACAATATGGAATGTAGCTATAATCTCTAAGTCCAACTTGATATGTAGTTGCCTTTACTAAATTGTAAGCCACTAAATTTACTTGTCTATTTAAGAAAAATGCTATTATGGTTTGCCAGTGTTTTTAAGACTTCCTTACATTTATATAAACCATCACCAAATTAAAAAATCTTCTATATGCTTGTTACTAATACCATGATTACTTTATAGCAATTCACCTCAAAGGAGACAAACCCTAAACCATGTTTAGTAATCCATTTAGCTACCTCGAGAAGCGCTAACGCTTCTCCTATGTGGGGATTCAGGGATGAAAGGGAACCTGCATGTTCTGGCCAGAATGAAATTAAAAAAAATCTGCACAATAAAATTTCATATCCTCGTCTCTATTTTATTTATTTATTTATTTATTTTATGAAATACTTCTTAATTCATCATTGATAATATTTATTGAAATAATACAATATGGAATGTAGAAATAATCTCTAACTCCAACTTGAGATTTAGTTGCCTTTACTAAGGTGTAAGCCACTAAATTTACTTGTCTATTTAAAAAAATGCCATTACAGTTTGCCAGTATTTGTAAGACTTTCTTACATTTACATAAATCATCACCAAATTCAAAAATCTTCTATATGCTTGTTACTAATACCATGGTTACTTTATAGCAATCCAACTCAAAGGAGACAAACCCTAAACTAGGTTTAGTAATCCATTTAGCTGCCTCGAGAAGTGCTAACGCTTTCCCTACACGGGGATTCAAGCATGAAAGGGAACCTGCATGTTCTGGCCCAAATGAACAATCCAGGGTTTTAAATTGCGAACCGCATCACGCATGGTGGCCGCAATATTGCGGTTACGGCCTTGTCTGCAACAGCATCGGACCGTAATTGCGGTGAGATCGTAAATCACAAATTTGTTTGTAATGTAACGGTGTTGCATCCGCAACACCTCCGTTTTGAATTCGCAATACAAAAAATTGAAGGTTGGAACAAAGAATCGCTTTAAAAAATAACTTTTTTTTTATATAAAAAAAGTAACTTTCGAGAATCTTTTCGAAGAAAAGAACAGAGAATCATTTCAGAATTTAGATCAATAATGGTTCAAACTTTAAAATGACTTAAAAGGTGAAAAACAATAACATAGAACTTAGAAGGTTGGAAAGTCAGTAACTCACTTTCATTCGAAACTCTGGACTACCAAGTAGAGGAAGCTTGCTTGTTAATTGTAAGTTTTCTGCCTCTTACCTCTGTTTCTGTTTCTCTTTGTTGTTGTCATTGATATCCTTACTGGTGTTGTTGTTGTGCCGCACTCTCAAATGCATTGGTTCTGCGGTAAATGGTGATGAGTCTGTGATTTTGGCTTGAATCGCTTGATTTTGGTTTGTCGCTGTGGTGAATCTGGAATTTGTGGTTAACGCATCAACCCATATGAATGAAACCTAGCCAATTCTTTTAATATAATTTTTTACTTAGTGCTGCAAACTAACGTGGCATGGAAAAAGAATGGAATGAGAGGTGGATTTGGCACGTGGGCCTTTGGGCCTTGTGGCCTTTAATGAAAATTTCAAATGGCCTTTAGAGATTAGACATGTCAATCTCCTCCGTATTGTATGGACTGTTAGCAAATATAAGTTTCTAATTTAGAATTTCAGTGAATCATGGGCCTAATATCATGAATCTCTAATATTTTAATTTTATATTAAATTATTATTATTTATTATTATTAATGTAGCATTGAACCATTGAACCCTGTGCGGCTGTGCCCTACTCCAAATTGCTTTCACTTGCCCAAAAGATAAGAATTGGGTTACGTGCACATGCATCTCTATTTTAATTTCATTTTCGAACAAAATTCAAGTTTTCTAAAGCATGTTCATAGGTATAAATTAAATGGTATTAAATGTATTTTCTTTATTTTCTAATCAGTAGGGTTGAGATATTTTGTGTCACTATTAAAAATAAAAATTAAATAATAAAAATATATTAATCTAGTTGGTGTTATGATTAATCCATTAGTTTTAATTTCTTAAATTTGATAAAAAAAAATAATATTTTTTTAATTTTTTAAAATATAAGGGTATAATGGTCAAAAAACTGTAGAGACCAAAATGGTTATCGAAAAGCGTATCTCCTTTATATATTAGTATAAATGTGAATGATTGTTAGAACATTTTGTAATATTTTTACATATAATAATATGTTTAGCGCCTAATTATATGTATATCAATATTAAGTTGTTTATATTTATTTTTATTTTTATGTTAATTTATTAGTCATTGTTCCGAAGTTTGAAATATAATTTAATTATTGATTGATATTATATTTTCAAAATTTTATACAGATATATATAAACAATGACATCAAGCGAAGAAAGTTTATTTCACTAGCTATTGCCTCTTGCAGAAGGGGAAGAAGTTTTTTTTGAAAATGCCTGGAAATGCTTCCCCTCATTAACCACATGCTACAAAGATACATAAGCTTTGAATCATGTGAGATGTTCTAAACGTATAAATTTATTTCACTTGTAGGAGGCTAGAGGACTTGATGCTGGGCCACGCCTGGTGAAAAAATTAGTTGGCTTTGAAGATAATAGGACATCTAAGATTGTGGCTAGAATTGCTTGCTACTAAACTATTGGCTGAAGATTGTCAGAATCGGGGGACTGCATTTCGCCTGGGGTTATGCCTATATTCTCAGACTACTTTATATATTTGGTCTTTGTTACTTGTGCTTGTTTATTGTCTTTCTTTCTTGTAACATTTAGATATTATAGATTATTGGTGATTTTCTAAATGATGTTATATGCTACATAGAGTGGTCTGGTGGGCTTGAATGCTGATAATTGCAATGCCTATGTTTGGGTTGGAAATGCTTCATTCTTACAGGGTTTTCTCCACCTTGACCATCTATGTACCTTGCGTGATATGTCTACTCATTCTCAAAATTCTTATATCTTTGGATTTTATGATTAAAATCGATGACACTCAGGATAACAAAATGACACCACTAAACTTGGAATTGAAGAAACTTACCTTTTAAATCTTGTTCACCAATTCTGTTTTAAGTATTTTGTCTTTCTTTGGCTAATAACATTTATTTTCTTTTTTCTTACTGCATGGTATTATTTACTATGCAGTACTTCCTGAATATCAAAGTAAGTATATGGGGTTTGAATTTCCTTTGATTTTTGTTTGACTATGGTACAAATTATGAGGTCACAACGTGATCTGAACGGATAATATTTTGCTGAAACAATTTGTTGTTGTATATGATAAATGGAAATGTTAGAGTTTGGCATTTGATTTTGACTAGCTTGGAAAATTGTAGAAAAATTATACTAACTGTATGCCAAATAGTTTGAGGACCATGCAAATGTTCTGTTAATGATTGAATAATTGGTATGGACCTCATGTCATATATTATTGTTAATAGAGGTGTTCTCGTTTCAAGTTCTATTATCTCTGTTGTACCGTAATTTTTTTGTTTAACAAATAAATTTAATCAGGTATTGTTGTCACTAAATTTTATTAAATATATTTTGTAAGAGCTCCGTTTTGGAAATTGGTTTTGAAGCAATTTGATCATTTGCATGTAAAGATACTAATTTGTTGCTGTTATATCTTTTATTTTGACATTAATTAATGGAGAAACAGGCTTGATGGCATTTCTCAAGCCTTCTGTAAGATTTATATGCACTCATGTCTTGTTTAATTTGATATTTTTGTGTACAACTTATTTGGTAAAGATTTTTTTTTTTAATTCATTTCATACCTTAAACAATATTATGCATAATATTGTGAAAGTTGTATACTTTGAATGGAAGCTGCAGATTATGAACTAAATGATTGCTTTTGTAACTTATGATGCAGTAATTTTGTACAATGCTACATGAGTTCTTAACTTATGTAATTATTAAACTCTTGGCAAGTGGCATAGTTCCTTGTAAAATCATTCTTCTGAACTAGAATATGTACTAAATTTTTCTATTTGGTAATATTATTGCATATTGATTTTGTTATCTATACTGGATTTTTGATGGAAAAAGGAATTTGTTGTCTACATAGGTTATTCTGATGTTGTTGGCAGCAAGTGCAGTGGTTGGAGTGATAAATTAAAACTGATAATTTGTTTGTGATTTTTGTTATTGTAATTTGGTGGCCAAATTAATCTTGATTGACAATATTTGTCCATTATATATAGACAAAAAAGGAATCCAAAAACAAGCATATATTTTTTTTAATGAAAAATGCAATCTACATCGATTCTCAGGAGAACCGATGTAGATTACATCGGTTTTTCAGAACCGATGTAAAAATGTATACATTTTCTACGTCGCTCTATTCTACATCGGTTTTAGAACCGATGTAGATGACTTTAGAGAACCAATGTAAAATATGCATCTTGTAGTAGTGATTCTCCATGGTTGCATAATTGATTATTGCAGCAACTGAGGTAGGTCCATCAGTTAAATACCCTACACCTTATGAAGTTTCTGATGTGTATTTAAAAGCTGAATATAAAAAGCATGCAAGAATGGATAAGCAAGTTGAAAACTACATGGAAGGAAAAAGGAGTAACAATAATGTGTGATGATTGGACAGATAGTGTAAATCATACACATATTATGAATTTTCTAGTGTATTGTAGCAAGGGAACAATTTTCTTGAAATCTATTGATGCTTCTAGTGT
This sequence comes from Cajanus cajan, assembly GCF_000230855.2. Taxonomy (NCBI): domain Eukaryota; kingdom Viridiplantae; phylum Streptophyta; class Magnoliopsida; order Fabales; family Fabaceae; genus Cajanus; species Cajanus cajan. Next base: position 15,568,100 of record NC_138523.1, on the reverse strand, counting down.
TGACACTAGAAATACTGATTACTACTTTCAGTTATTGGATAAGGTTGTGGACGAAGTGGGAGAAGAATTTGTAATTCAAGTTGTTACAGATAATGAAAAAGAACTTAAAGAAACTGGTCAAAAGTTGATGGAAAAAAGAAAACATTTATATTGGACTGCATGTGTAGCACATTGTTTGGATCTTTGTTTGGAGGATATAGGAAAAAAAAAGAATGTGCAAAAGTTATTAAGTGATGCAAAAGTAGTAACAACTTTTATCTACAATCACACATGGATTGTAAATCTCATGAAAAAATACACTGGAAGTAGAGAAATTGTTCGTCCTAGTGTTACTCGATTTGCAACATAATTCTTACAACTTCAAGCAATTGTGCAACAAAAGCAAGGCTTGAGGAACATGTTCAACTCTGAAGAATTTAGACGATCTAAATTTGGAAGAGACAAAAATGAATTGGAATTTGAAGCAAGACAAATTGTTATTGGCAATGATTTTTGAAGCAAGGCTAATGATATATTGAAGGTATTAGAGCCTTTAGTAAATGTTTTGAGACTAATGACAACGGAGTTTAGATAAGAAAGGGATCTAGTCAAGTGTAGTTAATTAATTAGTCCTTTTTTTTTGTTGTTTTTATTTTTGTTTTCCTTATAAATCATCTTATTGATGTTTGAGTCAGTTTCAATGTATTGAATTGTTCTTATGAAATTTTGTTTTTTTTTAGAAATTTGTCTTCTGTCATGATAATTTTTTTTTCAAGTCCACTGACAATCATTTTAAAAACCCACTTTCTACCGATTTAAGTTTAATGCATAATTTTTTTTTCAAGTCCACTGACAATCATTTTAAAAACCCACTTTCTACCGATTTAAGTTTAATGCATAGTACATCTATAATACGTATTTTTTTTATGATACCCCTTTCTTTATTAAATTAAGAAACAAATTTTGATTTTGTATTTTTATTTTAAATTTGATCTACTAGTTTTAAGCAAAGAGAAAAAGTGATTAAAAACAAAGGTTTCGAAAGAATTTGAATTTAAAATTGACATGTTATTGGTCGGTGAGTTTTAGACTTAAATTGCAGATTTGATTTTGGTTAAGATTAAGAAAATAACATATCCACAACATACCTATCATACATGTATGTGACTTGTTGATATTAATCTCTTGGTAATTAGAATGATTACTAGAACATTAACAATGGAATATACGAGTATATAAAAAAATCTTCATATCTCCTGTACCTGTCTGAGGGCACACTCGTAATCTTCTGGTAACTGCAGGGCCGAACGAGAGCTCTGGGCGAATGCTTCAGATAGGGGAGGTACCTGCAAAAGGCACTCCAATGCTTAAATCAAGACAAACACGATTCTCGAGAGTAATAAAATGAACAGTGACCTACCTTGTTTTACGTGACCTATTTATACTACCTGTGATGGGCCCTGAACGTAGTGGGCCTCTTTTGACACTTACCAAATTAGGTAATGCGTTGCTAATTGGCTGATTATGTCTTAATCACGTGTTTGTCCTCGTTAGTCATGATTATTGTCTTAATCATTTATGCTTATCGGCCGTTGGCCGAGCTGAGAAGCGTAAGACCAGATTTGCCTTAGGGTCTCAGCCTTATACCGAGCCGAGGCGTTGTTAGGGAGGTCAGCAAGGTGTGCTCTTGATCCAGCTTATCGGCCGTTTACCGAGCCGATGAGCATAAAACCAAATCTGCCTTTGATGAGGTGTCCCAGGAAATAGGGAGATCCTTTAGGCCTCGACCATTTGCCGGGTCGACGTGTTGTTAAGAGGATCGACGAGATGCGCTCGAGTCGCGGTGTTCCACATGGTCGATATCAATACTTTTACAAGTGTCTCGACCATCTTGGTGGCTGATAGAGTGTCACGTGACATTCCACGTGGTCGACAGGACCCTTCCGGTACACAAGCCCCCCAGCCTTGAGGAGCGAAACGACGTAAAGGGTAGATGTGGCGTTGCATTCGTGGCGGTTGGGTGTCAGAATATGAAGAGTTGTAACGTTGGGTATTAATGAGAAGGGACGCGAAGGGTTGCCCTTCGTGGAACATTGGATCAAGGTGATCCAATGGTTCAAAGAGGCGCGACGTTTAAGATTCGTTTCAGGAATACACTATAAATAGGCGTGGTAGGGACCAACTCTAAGCTGCATTTACGTGTTTACTTGCTCTGAGCCGACGTCAAGTGCAAGCTTCAGTGTTTACAAGCAATTTTCACTGACCGAGACCGATCAAGCTTTGATTTAGGTACATCTCTATGGCTGATGTGGATGTTGTTTGAATCGACTCCTCTGGGGACACGAGTGGTTCTACCGGCACTAGATCGCATGCAGAACCTGACCGTCATAGCATATTGACTTCGGCGTCCAATGGTTCGAATGGCGTTGAGGTCGTTTCTGGATTTGAGCATACCCAAAGCGGGGGCGATTCTTCGTCTGTGTCAGTCTCTGACGGCCATCCCGTGACTCATAAGGTCGGATCAGCCTCTCGCCGTTATCCTCCTATAGAGACCCCGGGCTACTCGTGGGTGCATTGGGAGGTCGGTAGTGTGTATTCCCGCTATACCGACAGGAACTCGATAGCATTGTTCGTCTCTGCCGAGAACTTCCTAATCTTTCTGGAGGAAGAAGAGCCCTCCCTTATTTTCTTTCAACCGTGTCGAAGCGACGGGGGGCTGAATCCGGACTTCGTCTATTTGGATCAAGGAACTTGTAAATATCAATACTTTTACATATATGATTACATGTTCCGAGATTTTAAGGTGACTCTTCCCTTTGATGAATTTTTCGTCAGTGTTCTTCGGCTTCAATGTGGCGCCGACCCAACTCCATCCCAACAACTGGGCGGCCATGCAAGGGTTCTGACGGTTGTGTTTGGCTCTCGGCATCAAACCAACGCCCCATTTATTCCTTTACTACTACTCGTCTCAGCCGACGAAGAAGGCCAAGTGGTTGTCGTTGTTTCAGCAAGGCAACTATTTATTGCAACCTTACACCACCTCCTACAAGAAGTTCAAAGTAGGATTTATCAAAGGGAATAAGTACTTTTTTGACGTCAAAGGGAAGTCATTATTCCCTTTGTACTGGACCCGAAAGCCACGGAAGTATGACACAGTGTCGAAGTCCCGAATGTTCCCGGAGGAGCGAGCTAGTCTCAATTTTTTGGAGAAACTACCACGGCCATTACCGTGCCGACCCTTGGTTCGGTTGTTTGAGTCATTCGACATAGCGGATGAGCTAATCGGTATAGTAACTTTCCTACTTATTTGAATTCTTGTGTTATCATTGATTTTGACTAATGGGTGCAGGTATTATGGCAAGCTGCGGGAGTGATGATCTTGACATTGGAGGTTCATCGGGAGCCGAGTGGCTGTTCCCGTGATGGCGAGGGTGACGACCGAAGGTTGTTCGGGTGGGAATTCGGTTCCCAACCCCCATGGTGGTGCAGCCAGGTCGACTGCCAAATCGAGAGTAAAAGGAGACAAAGGTCCATCTCGGCCTCAGACCGAAAAAAGAAGGCCCGAGGAAGAGAAGGCCGAGGATGAGGGCCAACAAGCCAAGCAGCAGAGATTGGCTAACCTCGCCGTTCCGCAAGGCTTGGTGATGCCAAGCTTCTTGGCATTGCACATCAACGCTCAAGATTTTCTGAGCCAAGACTTGACGTCGAAATCGAGTCAAGCGGTCATGGGCCAAATGAGCTCTGCCCAGAAGTGGAATTTTTTTGCAAGCTCCAAGTTCGAGATGTGGCCTTCGCCCAGAGCATTGTGATGGAGCCGAATCCCGAGGCCGACGAGCTACGTCGACAATTGGCTGACTAAGAGAAGTCGATGCAGGAAACTATGGTTGCTCTAACCGATGCACAAACGGCCAATGCCAAGTTTCAGGTGGAGATGGACCGCCGGGGCTGAGTGGCCGACGACTTGAGTTTGAAGGTCCAATGCCTCGAGAACGCCTTGAAGGCTGAGACGAAGAAGACGACTCTGCTGGGTAATGAGTTAGAGGCCGAGAAGGTTGCTTTCGGGGCCTATAGAGAAAAGGCTCGCAACAAGGTTCTTTCTCAGCACGGCGCTGGCTTCGCACAAGCGACTCGGCAGGCTCGCTACTTCGGAAGCTTCCCCCGTGACTTCCAATTTGATATGACCAAGGATTTCTTCCAGGGGGAGATCATGGACTTGGCCCAGATCCCCTCGAATGAACAACCCGATGTCGAGGCACCCGTTGCTCACCAGGCCGTACCGATTGGTGAAGAGGAGACAGTGTACGACGAGGAAGCTGTCGGGGAGGAAGTTCTGGTCCAAGGGGAGCCCGAGGTGGAGTCGTAGGGCATTGTTACTTTTTTTTTGTTTTTTCATGTAAGTGGGGGCCGACAAAGCCTCCTAGATTTTGTAACTTTGGGCCGGTAGCGCCCTTTTAATGAAATTTTGCTTGTTTGTTCTCAAATACTAGTTGTGTTAATTAATGTATCCGGATAAAATTGTAAAAATTAATGTAAGCCGCATCCTTGGCCGAGAGAGATCTCGGGAGGGAAGACTTGTAAAAATAATTAAGCCCATCCTTGGCCGAGAGAGATCTCGAGAGGGAAGACATGTAATAAAAATAATTAAGTCGCATCCTTGGCCGAGAGGGATCTCGGGAAGGAAGACTTGTAATAATAATTAAGTCGCATCCTTGGCCGAGAGAGATCTCGGGAGAGAAGACTTGTAAAAATTATTAAGCCGCATCCTTGGCTGAGTGTAGTGGAGAACTTCCTCTTTATTGATGAACGGATGCCTCATTAAAAACCTTGCTGGCCAGAAACCCTTTTTCACAATTTTTTAAGGGGAAAAAAGACCGGTCAAGGAAAAGAGTGCATCGTATTACAAGTATTTGGAATGTAAATACAATATAAATTTATTCTAACTGTAGTACGTCTTCAGGTGGGTAGAATTCCATGTTCTCGGGAGGATTCTGCCGGATAGCTCTTCCAGTTTGTATGCTCCATTGTTAAGAGCATGTCGGATGCGAAATGGGCCGTCCCAGTTAGCCGACAACTTTCCTTCAGTGGGGTTACGTCTTGCCGATTCGGCTGCCCTCCAAACGAGATCACCTTCATGGAAGGTTCTCATATTCAGATTGGAGTTAAAGCGTCAACTCATTCGCTGCTTACACGCCTCAGCCACAATCTGTGCTTTTTCTCGCACTTCATCTAAGACGTCTAGTTTGGCGCGGAGGGAGTTGTCATTGGATTCCTTGTTGAAGTGCTGTCGTCAGAACGAGGGTTCACCAACTTCGACCGGTATCATAGCATCCGTGCCATATGCTAGGCGAATAAGTGTTTCTTTGGTGCTTGATTGGGGCATACATCGGTACGCCCAAAGGACTTCTGGTAACTCTTCAGCCCAAGCTCCTTTCACCTAACCCAACCTCTTCTTTAACTCTGTCAATATTACCTTGTTGGTTGCCTTGGCTTGCCCGTTGGACTGAGGGTGTTCGACCAACGTGAACCGATGCCGGATGCCGAGGTTTTCAAGAAAAGAGTTGAATTTTTGGTCGGTGAATTGGAGGCCATTTTTGAAGATGATGGCATAAGGAATGCCGAAGCCAGTGACAATATTCTTCCACACGAATTTTTGGACGTTGGCAGCAGAGATTCAAGCGAGCGGTTCGGCCTCTATCTATTTAGTGAAGTAATACACAGCTACCAAGAGAAACTTGACCTGCCCTTTTGCTACGGGAATCGGTTCGAGTATGTCTATTCCCCATAAGGCGAACAGCCAAGGGGAGCTGATGCTATGTAATTCGGCAGCCGAGGGGTGGATGAGGTTCCCATGATTTTGGAATTGAATACATTTTTTGACAAACTGGGCGCAATCGCCTTTTAAAGTCGGCCAATAGTACCTTTGCCGCCAAAGTTCACCCCCCTGAGTGAGAACCGCAGATCCCCTCGTGGATTTCCCGCATTACATAATCGGCCTGTTGGTCATTGACGCATTTAAGTAATGGGGTGGAGAATCCTCATCTGTATAGCTCGTCGGCCACCAATGAGTATCGCACCGCTTGGGTTTGTACCTTCTTTGGCTCCATCGGATTGGTCGACAACTTTCCATTGGTGATGAAGTTCCAGATGGTGGTCATCCAGTTCGGTTGTTCTTTGCTTACCGTCATGCACTCACCAGTCACACTTGGGGAAGGCAGCTCGAGGTGAATCGTGGTTCGTAGTTGTCCCGGCTTTCAGCTGCTGGCAAGCTGTGCCAGTTGGTCAACTTGTTCGTTGTTATTATGCAAAGTATGTTGTACTTGCACTTCACTAAAACCATCACGGAGTCCCTGGAACAAGTGATAATACTGTAACAAGTTCGAGTCTCTGTCCAACATATAATTTTCTTGACTACCATCTCATTCTCCAGTCTCATTCCGGCCAATAAGGCTTCGTACTCCGCTTGATTGTTAGATGCTTAGAAACTGAAACGCAAGGACTGTTCGACTGCGATACCTGAGGGGCTTTCTAGAATTACCCCGGCACCGCTTCCTTGGGCATTAGAGGACCCGTTGACGTGCATGGTCCATGGCTCGTCCTCAAAACGTCCTGGTGGGGTTAACTCATTGACGAAGTCAGCCAGGTACTGGGACTTGATGGGACCTCTTGGCTCGAAAGACACATCAAACTTGGAAAGCTCGACTAACCACACTATCATTCGACCGACAATCTCCGGCTTCTGGAGCACTTTAGCTATCAGACAACCAGTTTCGACAATGACTTTGTGGCTTTGAAAGTATTGTCTCAGCTGTCGTACAGTGTAAATAAGCTCTAAGGCCACTTTTTCCAACAGTTAGTAACGTCGTTCGACCTCCTGTAACGTCCGATTGATGAAGTATATAGGTTGTTGGTTGTCCTGGTTCTCTTGTACCATGACAACACTCACAAAGTTGCTAGATACTGCTAAGTAAACGACCATGTCTAGGTTGCCGATCGATTTAGATAATATCGGGGGTGCGTTCAGACGTTCCCTGAACTAACAAAAAGATTTCTCGCATTCTTCAGTCCAGCAGAACTGCTCTGTCTTCTTCAATAGGGCAAGGATAGGTTTGGCTATCTCGGCCAAGCAAGGAAGGAATCGGGACAGTGAAGTGAGCTGACCTGCTAACTTCTGAACCTCTTTTAGATTGCCAGGGCTTTTCATATCCAGGATAGCTTGGCATTTGTTTGGGTTTTCCTCAATCCCTCGGCTAGACAACATGAACCTCAAAAACTTTCCTCCTTAGACCCCGAACACACATTTCTCAGGGTTAAGTCTCATTCGGTGTCGGTGGAGTGCCTGGAACACATCGGCTAGGTCGCTGATGTGTGTGGAGACGTCGCTTGACTTCACAACCATGTCGACGTATACCTCCATAATCTGGCCAATCTGTTTGCTAAAGATTTTATTCATGAGACTTTGATAAGTGGTGCCTATGTTTTTTAACCTGAATGACATTACATGGTAGCAATAATTTGCCGTTTCAATGATGAACGCAGTCTTGTCTTCATCTTGAGGATGCATGCGGATTTGGTTGTATCCGGAGTATGCATCAAGAAATGACATGATTTTGTGACTGAATGCTCCATCAACAAGTTGGTCAATGTTCGGTAGGGGGTAGGCGTCTGATAGCAAACCTAGGAGAAGTGATGGATGATCTTCTCCATGGATTTGCTTAGGCCGGATCTTCTTCAATGGAGGATGAATTCTTCAACTCAAGAACACTTGCAAGCTATGAACTCACGAATGAAATCAACCTAGAACTAGGAGGGAAGCATCCAAGCTCAAGCATCAATGGAGAGCACACTTCAAAGAGGAGGATTCTAGGTGAATTCCTAAGGTTTTTGAATATGAACTCAAGGAGACTTTGAGAGGAAACTCGGCACTATGGCTCACAAATTTCATTAAGATTCAAAGTGAATACAAAATGGTGAAGGAAACACTTAAGTAAGCATGGTTTTGCACACTTTGGGCGCCTAAATCAAAAGGTGACATGTGGCGCCCAAAATTTGAATTCAAATTTGAAATTTGAATTCAAATTTGAAATTTGAATTCAAATTTTGGCTCCCATGTGCTACTCCGAAAATTCAGGTACCTAAGGTGCATCTAAGTGTAATTTGGAGTGTCATTTAGGGTTAATTTGAGGTCACATGTTCAGCCACCAAAGGTGCAAAACATGTGACTCAAATGTAACTTAAATGGCTTCCAAATTAAACCTAATTTAACCTAATTAGCCTACTTTAGTATTCCTTGTATTTTCCTAATCTAATGACCTAAATACAATGGTCAAACAAATACAATGGAAAGGAAAAATTACAAGAATGAAAATGAGCCCAATATTGGGTACCAAAAGCCCAAAGGCCCATGAAGCCCAAAACTAGGCCCAACTAGCCTAAAACCTAAAATGCTACTCTATGTGGTCCAAAATACAAGACCAAAATATATGATACCTATACTAACATGATGTATACAAAACATATGAAAATAGCTATAACAAACTATGGCCCATGAAAAGTTCAACTTGGGCCTTCCCAGGCCCATAAGGCCCATTGGGCCCTGACTGGCCCAAACCTTCATGTCTAGCCAACTCCTCTTGGTTCTTTGAGTATGTCACCTCTTGCACTCCAAAGCATGATTCCATCATCCCCTCCCTCTTGAAAAGGATTTGTCCTCAAATCTCGAGGATGAATGGAAGAAGAAAAATTAACACCTACATATAAAACAGGCAAGGAATAAGAAGTAACATTGTAAGAGAAAAGATCATGGATCCTAAGAGGAGTCCTAGTATCTAACCTAACAAAGAAAGATAAAATATTAGACTCTCTAGAAATAGGTTCCTCTTCTAAGCATAACCTAGAAGTAAAACCTAAAAATGTAAGAACACTATGACTAAGACAATGAAAAGACTGATTTTTAAACACTATAATATCTTGCCTAAAGTACCCTAAATGGTATCCTAGGCTTTTCCTAAAATATAACAAAAATACTACTAAAAAACGTCCTAAACAATTTTGGATTTGATTGTTTATTAGATACTCATAGTCATATAATCTATTTTTGTCTTGTAGGGAAGGAAACATATTAAGTTCAAAAAAATAAGAACTTCCCATAAGATCAAACATAGAATATAGATTATTACAAGTTAGATCTACTAAACAATGTAAACCGAAAATTGGGTGCTTTAGAAAATCCAAAGAAATACTTCCTTCCTTGTGCACCTTCAAGGAAGTAGTATAAGGAGTAACACTAGGAATAGTCCACTCCTTCTTCACTATATCTCTAAGTTGAGAATTCTTGGTTTGAAATTTATTTTGTTTTTCATTCTCAACTCTAAGATAAGTGGCAGCATTAGGACAAGAGTCAAAACTTTTATGAATAAAGAGAGTTCTTTTCAAGTCTTGTTTGGTCATAAAATAACTCTCTTTTGTCACAAATGTCTTAGTGGAGTCCCCTTTATCCATACTCTGTCCTTCTTTCTTTTCTTTGTTTCTTTTCTTTTTCATTTGCTTTTGATCCTCAAACACTTGGGGTGGTGTTAAAGGATTAAAAACAATTTCCTTATTTTTATGAATGAAGGATATTTTGTTAGTGAGGCCATCATGTATAGTTTGTTTATCAAATTGCCATGGCCTACCAAGCAAAATATGACAAGCTTCCATAGGGATCACATCACATAAAACTTTATCTTTATAATCCCCTATAGAAAACTTGACCTTCACTTGTTGATTCACCTCCAATTCCTCACCTTCATTGAGCCAATGAAGTTTGTAAGGGTGAGGGTGAGGAATGGTGGTAAGGGCTAACTTGTTAATCAACCTTGTACTACAACAATTTGAACATGATCCACTATCAACAATGAGAGAACAAGTTCTTTTGGAAACTAAACATCTTGTGTGAAAGATGTTCTCTCTTTGTGATAATGAAGTGGGACAAGGTTGACTTCCAAGAAGCCTTTTGACCATAAGAAGATCACCATCAACAGGATATAGCTTTTCAATTTGAGGATCTTCCTTACTAGTCTCACTATCACTTGAAGTGGTAGAACTAGATTCATCAAGACTACTATAAATGTCTTGTCCTCTCAAAATCATGACCTTTTTAGTTGGACATTGAGAAGCTATATGGCCTCTCCCAAGACATTTAAAGCATTTGATGTCACTAGTTTTACTACTAGAAGTGACAACATTTTTATCATTTTCTTTTTCTTTTTCTTGACCCTTACTAGAGCTTTTAGAAGAGTCATATTGACCCTCCCTCTTGTAGTCATTCTTGATATAAGAGTTAGATTGAGTTTTTCCTTTTAAAGAATTTTTCCTTAAATTTTGTTGTTCCACCCTTATACAAAGTTGGACCAAATCATCAAGGTCCCTATAAGGGAGTAACTCAACTCTATCTCTTATATCAAAATTTAGACCACTTAAAAACCTAGCAATGGTCAATCTTTCCTCTTCCCTTATGCCAGCCCTCATGAGATACAACTCCATCTTTTGTCTATACTCCTCAACACTCATATTCTTTTGTTGGAGTCTTTGGAGCTTATCCATAAGCTCCCTACTATAATAAGAAGGTATGTGCCTTCTTCTCATAGCACTCCTCAACTCATTCCAATAAGTGATTGGAGGGTCATTGTGAAGTCTTCTCTCTCTCTCTAAGGAGGTCCACCAATACATAGCTTGTCCTTGGAAAGCTAAGGTGGCCAAGGGAACTTTTCTTTCTTCACCTACTTGGTGACAAGTGAAGATTTGCTCCACTTTCATTTCCCAATCCAAGTAGGCATCCACATCTTCTTTTCCATGAAAGTAAGGGAGATCAACCCTTGATTCCCTCACTTTGTGTTCTTTAATGACTCTCCTAGGATGAGGTTGATAGTAAGCATCCATATGCAAACTACCATCATTATTTTGGCTTTGAGAATCATTGGAGCTCTTGGTTGAGCTCCTAGAATAACCTTTTGGACTTTTATTTTTATTTAATCTTTTCAAAAGTTTTTCTTCTCGTTGCTTAATCATTTGAATCTCTTGTTCTAAAGCCATGATTTGTACTTCTTTTTCAAGTTTTTCTTTTTGTTTTTGAAGTACTTCATCTTGCTTCCAAAGTTTTAGTGCTTCAACCTCCTTTACAATTCTTTTAAAACTTTTAGGAGATTGAAAGTCACTACTACTTTGAGAATGTTGACTCATGATTAAGCAATAAGAGTTTATATGCTATGCAAAAAGGTATAAAATATTTTTGAGATTTTCTAGGAATGAAAATAGCACTTGGAAGTCTAAGTGTACAAGTTGCACTATCAAGGGAGGTGAGCTACAAAGATCCACTTAATAACCAAGCCTTTTCAAGTGGAAATCACTAAACTCCTTTGTGGTACTTTCAATTCCCCAAAATTTTTCACAAAAATTTTGAATGCTTTTTCACAATTTGTTTGTATTTAAGACTAACTAATCGTGAACAATCAAATCTACACAAGTCTAGACGAAATTAAGCAACTAAGTAAACACAATTATAGACAAGAAACTTTAAAGGAAGCAAAAACAAGTAGCTTGTCGGATAACCCTAAGTGGAAGCTTGAAACATATGAAATTTTCAAGCCACTTCCACTAGTACTACACGTGAGAGTCTATCAAGGATGTAGATATACCTGACCAGCTTCTTAATACTCCCTCCAAGCTTTACAAATTGGTTTAAAACTACAAGAGAATTGACAAAAATTAAACTAGCCTAAAAAGCAATAAAGTGGCGGCTTTGGTGACCAATTAGTGGCGGTTTTGTGTTCAACTTTTCTAACACTTAACCAAGTGTTTAATCCACCACTAATCCTTCAATATTCTGCTCCTGGACCTGCAAAAGAAACACAACAAAGAGGTTAAGGTGGCTGCCTCACAAGGTGAAGGAATTGGTCACTCAAGTGAAGGAGATTTAGGATGATTTTGGTCACTAAATTAGGTCAAATTTGGTGATTATAGTGTCCAAAATTTTTCCTACTCTTTGTTGAGCAATGCTTGATCCTTGAGCAAGGATTTAAGGCCACTTCTAGCACAGGAAATTATTGAAAGAAAACTAGACAAGCAACAAAGCACAATTTGGAAAGCTTATACCAAAATTAAGAGTAATATGTGTATATGACAAGACTCAAAGAAGTTCAACAAGTAAAACTGAAAATTAAGACTCCAAATAAAAGCTAGCACTCAGAGAGAAGCGTTCCTAGATAGGTACTAGAATAGATGAACAAAACAAAAAAAATTTGAAGATAATTGGACAAGTATAGCAAAAGTAGTAGCCAAAATAATAACAAGGAATCAAGTAGGTTTTTCAACTTGTATACCTCTCGGCTTTTTCCTTTTAATTTTCTTTCTCTATTTTTTTTTTTAATTCTTTCTTTTTCCAGTATCAAATTAAGAGTCCAGAGAGTATATTTGCCTTTTGTTTCAAAAATTTTAGAGATTCCAAGCTATAGAAACCGAGAATACAAATCAGCCAAAAATTAGGTCAAATTTCAAGTAACTTGAATAACTAGTGCACTAGTCTTTAGGTTTTTGGTTTGGATTCCTTTGAACTCTTTTCTTTTTGATCTTTTGAACACTTTAGGCTCTGTTTTATCTCTATTTTCAGCCTCTAATTTTTTTTAAAATTTGAATCCACAAGAAGAGTGCACTAGAAGTAGGTTTACACTTGAAATTTTTGAGTCACAAATTTTTTTATAAGTTTTTCAATGGAATGTGATTTGAAAACTTAAGAACATAATAGAAACCTAACTCTAAAGAAACTTACTAGAACTAATAGCAAGTTATGAACACAATAAGGCAAAAGAAAAAGCACATATAGGAGGCAAGAACAATAGGTAAACCGAAAGCAATATATGGACACAAAACTCAAAATAAAACTAGGTTAAACATGCTATTCAAGGAATTTGCAACAAGTAAGGACTAAACACAAACTTCTAAGACAAAACAAAGATTTAAAAACAAAATCTAAATGCAATGCATGAGGTCCAATCACGGACACATACAAGGAATGGAGAGACTCAAAATAAACTCAAAATTAGCACAAAGCAAATAGTTCCTAACAAGTTGATTATGGAAGAAAAATCAAGACAATCAACAATGGATCTATGAACTCAATAACATCAAAATATAGATCCGAATTGAAACTCAATTAAGACAAACATAAGAACACAAAGAACACAAAAATATTCGGACCAAAACAAGATGAAGAACTTATCTCCTTGAAGACCTTGCTCTTGATACCAAAAATGATAGCAAACCTAGGAGAAGTGATGGATGATCTTCTCCATGGATTTGCTTAGGCCGGATCTTCTTCAATGGAGGATGAATTCTTCAACTCAAGAACACTTGCAAGCTATGAACTCACGGATGAAATCAACCTAGAACTAGGAGGGAAGCATCCAAGCTCAAGCATCAATGGAGAGCACACTTCAAAGAGGAGGATTCTAGGTGAATTCCTAAGGTTTTTGAAGATGAACTCAAGGAGACTTTGAGAGGAAACTCAGCACTATGGCTCACAAATTTCATTAAGATTCAAAGTGAATACAAAATGGTGAAGGAAACACTTAAGTAAGCATGGTTTTGCACACTTTGGGCGCCTAAATCAAAAGGTGACATGTGGCGCCCAAAATTTGAATTCAAATTTGAAATTTGAATTCAAATTTTGGCTCCCATGTGCTACTCCGAAAATTCAGGTACCTAAGGTGCATCTAAGTGTAATTTGGAGTGTCATTTAGGGTTAATTTGAGGTCACATGTTCAGCCACCAAAGGTGCAAAACATGTGACTCAAATGTAACTTAAATGGCTTCCAAATTAAACCTAATTTAACCTAATTAGCCTACTTTAGTATTCCTTGTATTTTCCTAATCTAATGACCTAAATACAATGGTCAAACAAATACAATGGAAAGGAAAAATTACAAGAATGAAAATGAGCCCAATATTGGGTACCAAAAGCCCAAAGGCCCATGAAGCCCAAAACTAGGCCCAACTAGCCTAAAACCTAAAATGCTACTCTATGTGGTCCAAAATACAAGACCAAAATATATGATACCTATACTAACATGATGTATACAAAACATATGAAAATAGCTATAACAAACTATGGCCCATGAAAAGTTCAACTTGGGCCTTCCCAGGCCCATAAGGCCCATTGGGCCCTGACTGGCCCAAACCTTCATGTCTAGCCAACTCCTCTTGGTTCTTTGAGTATGTCACCTCTTGCACTCCAAAGCATGATTCCATCAGCGTCCTTTAGGCAGGCTTTGTTCAAGTTGGTGTAATTGGTGCACATGCGCCACTTCCCATTTGGTTTTTTGACCATGACAACATTGGCCAACCAGGTGGTGTAGTGCACTTCTCAGATAAAGCGAGCATCCAAGAGCTTACGGACTTCGGTTTCGATCGCGACCTTCCTTTCGTCGCCCGTTTTTCGCCGCCGTTGGGCAATCGGCTTCGCCTCCTTGCTAATTGAGAGCTTGTGGCAATGGAAATTTGGGTCGATGCCTGGCATATCTGAAGGATGCCATGAAAATAGATCCTTTTTATCCAGGATCATTTGCCCGATCGATAGTCTTTCTTGTTCGAACAAACTGGTTCCCAGATAAGTAACTTGGAACTCAACTGCCCCTACTTGGAGTGACTGCTTGTCTTCAACGGGCTCTACTCATTCGTCCTGGTCCACCCAGGGATCGAGGTATTTGGCCGATTGTTGTGCTACTGCGTGGACGCATCTCGGCTCATCTGGTTCTTCATCCTTCAGACATGGTAGTCGTAAACTAGCGAAGTAGCATTCCCTTGCGGTTTTTTGGTCAGCATCGATAGTGATTATCCGGCCTGACTCTGCTGGGAAGTTCATTTCCAAGTGTGGCGTGGAGACGACTGCGCCGAGCCTATTCAAAGATGGGATTCCAAGTAAGATGTTGTATGACGTACTAACGTGAACCACCACGTATTTTATCGAGATGTCTCGGTATTCTGCTTTGTCAAAAAAAAACCTGGTTGATAGCCTGATATACCCCTTCGTCTTCACCCACTCACTTGAGAATCCGACCAAAGGCTTATCATATAGGACCAATTCGGCTTCTAGGATGCCCATTTGTTTGAACGTATCCCAATAGAGCACGTCGAACGAGCTGCATTGGTCGACCAGGGTTTTTCACATAATATAATTGTGGATTTCAACGCTGATGACCATCGGATCGTCCTGTTCTGAGTCGATGCCCTTGAAATCAGCTTCGGTGAAGGTTATACTCGACAGTCAGCAATGATGGATCTTTTCCACTACATGCACAGCTTAGACAGCTCTCAAATGCCTTCGTTGCGCTGATGAGGTCGATCCACCGCCTGCAAATCTGCTAGCAATGGTGTTAATGAATCACCGGGGCTGAGTTGAAGGTTCCTCTTCCTTTAGGCCCCTGGATCGACTGCGCTCCCTATAAGGTCATCTTTTTGCTCTTTCTTGCTCAGGCTGATCGTGTTAGCGAGAGCAATCGGCATATCAGGATGAAGTGGGACGGTTGACAAAGCCTTAGAGCTGCCCTTGCTTGATCAAGTCCTCAATCTTATCTCTTAGAGCCGAGCATTCCTCAGTTGAATGTCCTCGATTGCGGTGGTACTTGCATGACTTGGTTGTATCGGCCCGAGGGAGGGTCGAAGCTCTTTTTGGTACCGTCAAGACTTCAGAAGCAAGTGTTTGATCCAATATGGCCGACCAGCTAGTGTTTAGCGGCGTATAATGTGAGTATCTCGGCCCACGGAGGGGTTTCTCACGGGGGACAAGCTCTTTCGGGCGGCTCCGATAAGTGTTCTCGGTCGGCTTTTTGGGTTTTGTGGTTACTTCTGCCCTAGCCTGGTTGCAAAACTATGCGAGTTCCTCCATTTACATATATTTGTCAGCGCATCATCGCAAATCATCCATGTCGGATGGTGGTTTCTTGCAAATGCTATTGGCGAATGGTCCTGGCTTCAGCGCCGTGGTGAGGTGGTGAAGGGCTACTGAAGGGTTTAGGTCCCAGATTTCCAATGCCGCTTTGTTGAATCGGCTCATGAAAGTTCAGGGAGATTCCTTTTTCTCCTGTCGAATACTCACCAAAGCCAGGGAGGTCAACTGATGGGGTCGTCTTGTGGCGAACTGAATAGTGAATTGGGACCCCAAGGTGCTGAAAGAGTCCACCAAGTTGGGTGGGAGTCAGTGAACCAACTTAACGCGCGTCCCTTCAAAGACGTTGGGAAGATCCAGCACAAAGCAGTGTCGTCGGTCGTGCTGAGGGTGACTTGAGTGAGGAAGATATTGACATGCTCATCAAGATCGGTCTTCCCGTCATATTTGTCCAATAGGAGGGACTTCCGGTGGTCGAGGAGGGAAGTTTGCATGATGTTTGGTGTGAATGGGTGTCAGTGTGCTCTGACCAGGACGGTGGGGTGTGGTCGGCCAAGTGTCTGAATTGTGGGGATGCTTTTCGGGGGAATAGCCGATTCATGGGGAATGGAAGTGTGGTGTCTGAGGGAATGAAAGGAGCTTTGGGTGTGTGTTCGGCTCGGCTCGGATGGCCTCTAGGAGGGATCCTGGTTCTTTAGCGTCGCATTTTCTTCTCTCAAGGCGACCATCTCCCTTGCATCTTTCTCCCTTTGTTACCTCAAGGCAATCATCTCTTCCTTTTATAGTCGGACAGTTTTCGAGAGGGGACACTCGTAATTTTCTGGTAACTAGAGGGTCGAACGAGAGCTCCAGGCAAATGCTTCAGAGGGGGGAGGTACCTGCAAAAGGCGCTCCGACGCTCAAGTCAGGGCAAGCTCAATCCTTGAGAGTAGTGGGCCTCTTCTGACACTTACCAAATTAGGTAATGCATTGTTAATCGGCTGATTATTTCTTAATCACGTGTTTGTCCTCGTTAGTCATGATTATTGTCTTAATCATTTATGTTTATCGGCCGTTGGCTGAGCCGAGAAGCGTAAGACCGGATTTGCCTTAGGGTCTCGACCTTATACCGAGCCGAGGCGTTGTTAAGATCGAGTAAAATAAAATTAAAAAAACATGTGCACAACAAAATTTCATATCCTCGTCTTTGTTTTATTATTTTATTTTATGAAATACCTCCTAATTAATTCATCATTGATAATATTTATTGAAATAATACAATATGGAATGTAACTATAATCTCTAAGTCCAACTTGAGATTTAGTTGTCTTTACTAAATTGTAAGCTACAAAATTTACTTGTCTATATAAGAAAAATGCCATTAAGGTTTACCAGTGTTTGTAAGACTTCCTTACATTTACATAAACCATCACTAAATTAAAAAATCTTCTATATGCTTATTACTAATAGCATGGTTACTTTATAGCAATCCACCTCAAAGGAGACAAACCCTATATCATGTTTAGTAATCCATTTAGTTGCCTCGAGAAGCGCTAATGCTTCCTCTACGTGGGGATTCACGGACGAAAGGGAACTTGCATGTTCTGGCCTAAATGAACAATCCCATGTGGTCTCGCACACAAATTCCAACTACGAAGTCTTTAGCTTCATGGAAGAAAGTTGTGTAGATATAAGACTTAATACCAACAACAGTGTAGGTATTATGCAATGATTGTCCAAAATGAACAACATTACAAAACCAAAAAAAAATTAAAAAAAAAAGGACAACATAAAGAGTTGATACAAAAGTTAGGAAATAACAAGTCTATTTCTCTTTTCCTGCAAATTTTTCCAATTTGTGGCAGCTACTTTGATAACCTCATCTTTCTTGGTGTTGTAACAGTGGAGAACCAAATCCAATGCCAATTGCGTTCTTGTTTGGTTGTCAACCTAATATACAAATGTAAATCAATTAATATAAGCATTGTTATACATAGGGTTAAATGATAAAAATAATAGTAAAAAAGATAATTACTTTCTTTGATTTTGTAATCATCAGACAAACCACAATCCAACATCCATTTGGAAACCCAAATGCCACAATCATTTCTACAAATTAAAAGAAATTGAATTATTAGATTTTGATGTATAGTGGTAAAAAAAAGGAATTGATGTAATAAAAATTAAAGTATTGAATGTGGGTTACGAATCAGCATCTTGTTGGCCAATGTTATGTGGCACAACCACAAGAAAATCAAAAATTTCTGGCCTTTCTATAAACGTGTATTGGTAAAAAGAATCATGCAAGAAGATTTCTTCAAGAAACAGTGCATGCAAGGTTAAAATTTTAAAAATTAAGTATTAGTTAGTTGGAGATAACAATTTCATTTAAAATAAATAATATTGTTTAGGTTTGATTACAACATAAATTACCACTTTTTTTACTAGTCTTTTTCTTGCACCAAATCTTTGTGGGTCTGGTTTGGAATCCAACATAAGTAGTTTTTCTTCCCTTAAATCAATGACCAATAGAAACCACTGCGAGTTCATATCATTTAGTGGAACAAATATCTAAATTTAAAACAAGATAAGGGTGAGTGCATTTTTACCAAGTGAAAATGGTGGTTAATTTAAATAATACATTATTAGATACAGGAGTTGACCTTCAAAATGTAGTCAATCTTCCCCGTGAAGTCCTTCTGATAATAATGCATTAGAGTGTGTGGTGATGTAGTCGAAGCCATCACATATAGCTATGAAAAAAAAGGGTTTAAAGTTATTGAATGGTAGTAATGTTGATTGTGATATGGAGAAAATAATAGTAGTTTGAAAAGTTTTTTACCGCAAAGGTTGTTGGGAAGTACAAAAAAGTAGCATCTAGAGAAATTGCTCGTTGATTATGTGTGAGCATGCATACTAGCAAGTTAAGGACCTACATGATACCATTAATAATAAATAATGAAAATAGAAAATCATTTATGATATGGTAAACAACATGTGCGAAACAAAAGAGTGCCTCTTGATCAAGTAGACCCCTTGGTAGAAGGCTTTTGAGAGTGTCCCTATCTCCAACTGTGTTCCAAATTATTGTTACAATGATTTCTTTCTTGGAAAATTACCCAAAAAAAGGATGTTAAAATTTTAAGAAAGAAAATGAAAACTTTCATAACATTAAGAAAAATACCCATTTAGTTCATTATCTTTGTTTGTCCCAAAAACATATGCTGCAACGACAGCTTGAACATCATCCAAAACCATATCATGTGGGGGTCGAAATGTCATTGGTATCCATTGTAAATGTAGTTATTCAAAGGAAAACAATGGTCATTATTATAAATACTTTAAAAATATATAATATAAAGTAATAGAAAATATCATATTACCTTATTTATTTCAACGGTTGCTTTGAGTCCATCAAACCTGGCACTATGCAAGGGTTTCATATCTACGAAGAGTCTAAAATTCTTACCAATTATTGTGTTTGAGAATAACCTTTTTTTGAGTGTCTCTTTTAATGAATTCCTTTTCCTGAATATTTTTCATTTTTTAAAACTTTTTTGTTAAGGAAGAGGCATATGGTGTTTGGCGTACTTTGGTCAAAGAAGCATGTGGTGCATGCGTAATCGTGTCATGTGCATACTGTGTTTGAGGACGCTTTTGCATTAGTAACAGACTTTGGGGAGCAAGAAAGCTAGTAAGGTTATTCAATCCATCAATAACAAACTCCATAGATGACGCTAGCCTAAACACTTTTTCTGTTATACATCATGAGACAGAAAATTTTATTTGTAAGGCAAAAAAGTTGTTTTCTGATTCGACTTGCTAAATAAAAAATGAAATAATATTCAAAACTTGTGGTGATGGATTGTCTTGGCTATTGCATTTTGGGATTTCTGCAGCAGATTTGTGTGAGTTGGTGTCTTTATCAGGTAAGTCCAAATTTGGAATGTTCTCTACAAAGCTGTTCAAAAATGCTAAAAACGACAATTTGGAGTCTTACTTTTAATAAGGGCACATTGAATGAAAAAGATAATGCATGTGCATGTATAGTATTAAATGTATTATTGTGTATTGATAACACTTGGACTGAATCATTTAAGAAAAAAAAATATATGGTATTTATGTACACTACAATACAGAACTGAAAGGTATAAAAAAAATTGAAGTGGATAACCAAATTCATTTATTGTGAGTTGAAATACTATTTTACCTAGAGGAAATTTCAAAAAGTTCCTTCATTTTTTACGTTTTTTTGCTACACGTGCAAATGCTTAGACTTTGTATTATGGTTGGCTTCCTCTGAGTTTTTTTTTTCAATTGGGACACCATTTGGGTCTTGTGTTTGGTATCACTACGAGGGGGAAATTAGGAGAGATGGGTTGTTTCTGTGTGAATGGTTTATAATGCGTGTATGGTAGCCGGAAAAAAGATTTTGAATTTTTTAAATCATTAATTTAAAAAAAATGAAATGATAGCAAGAATAAAAAAAAACAAATTGAATAACCATTATGGATGCGGGGGAAACTATGTGCATTGAATGCGGGTGACTAACATGTCACAATTGTGAAGTGGATGTGGGTTATGATGATGGTCAGGAGTTTTCACGAAAGGTTTCAGTACAACTTTGTGTGCTATGCACAAAGCAAAAACAATTGATTGACATGACATGTGAGTTGGTAGCAATACCCATTTCGAATGACAGCAGAGCACATATGTGGGTTATCCTCCCAATGCAATGGTAGGGAATTTGAGAAGTGAGAAGGAATAATACATTATTCCAAAGACAATAAAGGACATATGTGGCTTATCCTCGCAATGCAAGGTGAGTGAGTCTGACAAAGAATATTGTGGCTTATCCTCAAAATGCAACGCTAGTGAGTCTGAGAAAGAATAGTAAACTTTGAGATGTCTACTAGTGTCTTACATGTTCAGTGATGATAATGTCAAGTTTGTTGCTAGTTGCTACACATAGTAATAAAACTACACCATTTTGGTAATAATGATAATTATTAAAATATGTTCATTTGTAAATTGTTCAATAATAAATAATTATCATTAAATGAAAATAAATATCATTAATAAATAATTATGTATCAGAAATTTTTATCTTTTTTCCAACTTTTTATTTTGTTTCCCCCGTTGTTTGATTCGTTCAGTTCGTTGTTTATGAGGTTGTTCTTGTTAGAAAAGAATGGCTCAATACAAGAGGTGGAGTGAATTGGATTCTATGACACTTAAAAAATTTTCAAAGTTCTAAGGATTTTTATTTCAATTTAAACTTTTCTAATATGAATTCTCAAAGAAGTTCCTTGAAAGACTTGCTAATGAGAATGAGTCCTATATGCTTTCTTGATTAATCTTTGATAAAGTTCAAAGTTAAGGACACTTAATATGCAACACTTTGATTCATTTTAAAGCAATGTTACACATGCAAACATATTAATCAAGATTATTCACTTTAACACTCAACCAAGATTTTGCTCAAAGTAAAAGATAAGGGTGAGAGAAGAATGCACAAGTCTTTTATCCTGGTTCAGTCACTCCACATGTGACCTACATCCAGTCCTCAATCATAACCTGATCAAGATTTGTTCCACTATCTCAATGAAGAAGTTTTACAAGCATATAATACATTCATATACTCCTACATTCAAGATAACCACTTTCTTGACCCCAAGAAAGCACTTCTTGTAGAAACCCACTACAAGAATTCCTTACCACTTGAGACACCTACTCAAGATTTCCCTTACACAATACAAAGAATTAAAGGAACGAATTCACCTGGAAGCTGAAATAATTGATTACTACAGCAAGGCTTCCTTTCACCTGTTGCTGGAATAATCGATTATATTTAATGATAATCGATTATTTTGAGTTAGTTTTCAAAAACTCAGTTTTATATCTCAAAAAATATTTCCAAGTATGTAAATCATCATCATACTCACTCTCAGTCAAATTAGATTAAGATTAACTCATGCACAAAGCACACACATGCAAGATAAGCTAATCAAACCAATACAACTTATAAACTATCCCTATTACACATCATAATAGTCATATCTTCTTTTTGACTTGTTTTTGACTTGTTGATGTCCTTGGTTAGCTTTGATTCTCATAATCCACCTTTTGTTATCATCAAAACTTTCATACTCCAAGTTTGAGTTGATTCACTACTCCATGAATCTCAACCATCTCCCATTTTTTGATGATGACAAACCATACAAGCCATTTTGTTTTGCAAACTAGCATTTCATAAAAGCTTTGTTCATATTTAGTCCTTTTAGTCCTGCAAAACAAACTCAAAAACCTTTCTCCCCCTTTGGACATCATAAAAAAAAAACATATGGATATATATGTCCAGATTACACATGTAATGATTTATGCACAAGAATCATTTGCTCAAAATCAATGCCACAAGACCAACTTAATACCAAGAAATTAGTCAAGCAATATCACTATAGGCATTGTTCCAATTAATCCAAATTAATATCAGAATTTGTATCAGAGAATTTGATATCACATTCACACAATTTTCAAACACAATATCTTAGCCACATGATACATCAGCTAAGCATCACCGCAAACATCAACAAATATGCATCACTACTTGCACAAATCAATGTGCAAACCAGAATATAGCAGTATCAAACAACCAAATCAATGTTACCATCACCAAATCATCCCAAACACAATATAACCACAATGAAATTCATATTGCACCAGAATTTAAATTGTTCAAATCAAGATAAAGCCACGATAAGAAAATTGTTCAGGAATTAAAATGATTACAACCCAAATGAAATTTAAAACCAGAAATTTAAAACTAAAACTTCTAAAAACAGAACACTAAAGTTCCTAAAGCCATCACTTCGAGTCCTCTTGCATACCAAGCTGAGCCTTAATCCATGCAATCTCATGATCAAGGTTATCAAACTGATCAAGAATGCAGAATAATATGACTCGTGCTTCCTTGACATCTCAATTACTGCATCAAGCTTGTTAATCATAATTTGCTCAAACAGAGAAAATGCTTTAGGCTCTGATTCTTGCTCTTATTCAGGTTCAATTTCCACTTGAGGTGGCTGGTCTTCATCATGTGATTGAACACCATCTTCATCTGTTGTTGGTTCAGGTGTTGGAGGAACGTCTCCTTTGAATACCCATTTATCTTCTTATTTCAGCATCCCCATATGATGCAAAGAAGATTTTTCAATTTTGTTCGAGGCATGGAGAATTATCTTTTTCTCCCCTTTAAGATCCACACCAGCTTTCTCAAAAATCCTAGATAGCAATAAAGAATATGGTATTGGACCATCCTCCTTCCTTCTAGCTTTCCAAATACAATCATTCACCACAGACACCCAATCTATCTTAATCTTTTTCTTAATAACATGCATAAGCAAAATGTCATCTCTAGAAATTTGAGCATGATTATGAAGTCTAGGCTTAAGCATCCAAGCTATAATAAAAGAAATCAACCTAGAACTTTTTTTCATACCTCCAACCAGAAATTTGGTATAATTTGTGGTCTCCGGGTTCCTTTGAAAATCTCTAAAAGTCGTCAACTCTTCAAAGTCACCAAAATTGAAGGGTTGGGGCTTCATACTTCCGTCTCCGCTTAGCCCAGCCGCTTTCTTCAATGTTGGACCATCAAGCTTTATGAGCTTGCCCCTCACCACAGATTGCATTATCCCTTCATTACTTGAGGCAAAACATAAGAATAGCCTAATAAGCTCAGGGTAATATGGACATTCCAACTCCAAGAACATCCCAAGTTCCTGATGCTCCAAGAGAGGAGGAAAACTAAAACCCTCATTCTTGAACCATTCTAGCTTCAAAGTCTTCGGAGGAATGATTCTCCTACCAGCACACCACTAAAAATAGTAGTCTTGGGTCTTTTTGTCAGCAAACCACTTAGAGATTAGTTTCTCATCTCCTGTGGGCAGAGGTCTTTTACTCTCCTAACTTCAAGCTTCTTGGGTCTTTTGGAAGATGAGGCAATTTTGAGGTTAAAGGTAGGTTCTTTGTTAGAGATGAAGAAGATGAAGAAGAAAGTGTGATAGAGGGGTTAGGGTTTGTGTGAGAGTTGAAAGAATGTATGGGTATTTGTAAAATAAGAAGGTTTAGGTGTTATAAAAGCCCTAGCACCGGATTGGGTAGAGGAGAGGTGCCACTTATGAAGAGAAGTGGGAGGTTGGGGGTTGGCGCGAATAAAACCGTTCAAAAACTATCTTGAAAACCAAGGGTTGCGCAAATGATCGATTATCTATACAAATAATCGATTATTTGTATTAGTAAAATCCTTTGAAAAATCCTTTCTGCACTAAATAATCGATTATTTTTTTAATAATCGATTATTCTAGAGGGTCATTTCCTCTCACTTGCCCAGATAATCGATTATTGCCCAAATAATTGATTATTCCAGAGGCTCTATGTATTCTTGCTACCCAGATAATCAATTATTTCCTAAATAATCTATTATTCCAGAGACTTCTAGAATTCCTCTTCTCCCAAATAATCGATTTTCTTCCAAATAATCGATTATTCTCCTAGGCTCACTTGCAATAATCGATTAAATTTTACAATAATCGATTATTTTAGAGAAGTTTTGCTTCTCTTATTTCTAACCTTTTAAATCATTCCTATATCATTTCAACTCTTAAACTAATTTCTTATGCATCATATTTCATACACCAACCATTTCAATCAAGCAATCAAAATCAAGTGCACATTCACAATCAATTCAAACAAGACTCATTGATAATTCCTAGTTCAATTCTCAATTGATTAAATCTTTCTCTTGGTAGAGGTTTTGTAAATATATCAGCTAATTGTTTATTTGTTTCAACAAACTCTACAAAAAAATCATTCTTCTGAACATGATCTCTTAAAAAATGATGCCTTATTTCTATATGTTTTGTCCTAGAGTGCAAAATTGGATTTTTGGTTAGATTTATTGCACTTGTGTTATCACATCTCAATGAAATTTTGTTCAACTCAGTTCCATAATCTTTTAGTTATTGTTTCATCCAGAGAATTTGTGCACAACAACTTCCGGCTGCTATATATTCAGCCTCAGCTGTACTCAAAGCAACACATGTTTGCTTTCTACTATGCCATGAGACAAGTGCACTTCCAAGTAGGTGACAAGTACCACTTGTGCTTTTCCTATCAAGTCTATACCCAGCATAGTCTGAATCCGAATAACCTATCAGACTTAGTGAGACTCCTTTTGGATACCATAAACCTAAATTAGTTATTCCTCTTAGATATTTAAGAATTCTTTTTACAGATTTCATGTGAGACTCTTTTGGATTTGCCTGAAATCTTGCACACAAGCACACAACAAACATTATATCAGGTCTACTAGCTGTCAAATATAAAAGTGATCCAATGATACCTCTATATTTTGAGTTGTCAACAACTATCCCTTTCTCATCTAAGTCAAGATTGCATGAGTTTGATATTGGTGTTGCAGCCTCCTTACACCCTTCCATACCAAACTTCTTCACAAACAACGTATTATTTACTTTACCTCTAACATAGTCATTCTCAATCAAAAATTTGCTCAGCCTATCATATCATGATCTTGGAGCTTGTTTCAAGCCATAGAGTTCCTTTTTAAGTTTGTACACATGATTAGGATACTTAAAATCAACAAAACCTGGTGGTTGCTCCACATACACTTCTTCTTGTATTAAACCATTTAGAAAAGCACTTTTCACATCCATTTGGTAAAGCTTGAAATTCATTATTGAAGCATATGCAAGAAGTAATTTAATGGCTTATATCCTTGCTACAGGGGCAAAAGTCTCATCATAATCAATTCTCTCTTCTTGATTCTACCCCTTAGCCACTAACCTTGCCTTATTTCTTATAATGATTCCAGATTCATCAAGCTTATTCCTAAAAACCCATTTGGTTCCAATAATTGGATAATCATTTGGTAATGGCACTAGATCCCAAACTTCATTTCTTTCAAATTGATTTAGTTCCTCTTGCATAGCCATTAACCAATGTTCATCATGTAGTGCTTCATCTATTGTCTTAGGTTCAACTTGTGAAACAAAAGCCATAGTATTACAAATATTCTTGATGGATCTTCTAGTTGACACTCCTTTACTAATATTTCCAATTATGTTTTCCATTGATAAGTCCTTAGAAGTTTTCCATTCCTTATGCAATTGTTCACTTGTATTTTTAGTGGTTTCAATTGATTCACTCTCTTTAGGCTTTTCACTAGGTTCACTTTCTAATGGTGGTTGATCAAGTAAATCAGTCAAGTCCTCTATTTTAGTTTGCTTTGTTTCTTACTTGTTAGTCTCATCAAACACAACATGAACTGATTCTTCAACTATTAGAGTTCTCTTGTTATATACTCTATAGGCTTTGCTATTTGTAGAATAGCCTAAGAAAATTGCTTCATCAGCTTTTGCATCAAATTTTCTAAGTTGTTCTTTACCATTGTTCAACACAAAACACTCTAAAGTATGAGATATTAGGCTTCCTTCCATTGTAAATCTCATAGGGTGTTCTCTTTAGAATAGGCCTAATTAGAACCTTATTTAACACATGACAAGCTATGTTAATTTCATCAGCCCAAAAATATTTAGGTAGTTTGGTCTCATTCAACATAGTCCTAGCTAATTCCTCAAGAGACCTATTTTTCCTTTCCACAACCTCATTTTGTTGAGGTGTCCCAGGTTCTGAAAAATTGTGATTAATACCATGCTCCTCACATAATTTTTGGAACAAAATATTTTGGAATTCACCTCCATGATAACTTCTAATTGAGGTGATATTTGTGTTCTTTTCATTTTGAACAAGCTTAGCAAATTTCTTAAAAGCATTAAAAGCTTCACTTTTATTTGCAGGAAACATAACCCAAGTGAATCTTGAATAGTCATCTACTATAACTAGCCCATAGTAATTCCCACCTAGACTCATGGTTCTTGAAGGACCAAACATATCCATGTGAATTAATTGTAAAGGTCTAGAAGTTGAAATCTGATTTTTACTTTTAAAGCTAGCCTTCACTTGCTTGCCTTTTTGACAAGCATCACATAGTTTGTCCTTGCTAAACTTTAGTTTAGTTAATCCTATCACTAACTCCTTTTTACTAAGTTTGTTTAAGTGATCCATGTGTATATGTGCATCTCTTCTATGCCAAAGCCAAATATTTTCTTCTTTGGTTATTAAACACTTGGTGTTAGAAATTGCAATTGAGTGTTCTAAATCTAGCATGTATATGTTGTCAATTCTTTTTCCAATGAATCTAATTTCTTTTGTCAATTTATCACAGATCAAGCAACAAGTGTTATCAAATTCAATTTTAAAACCTTTGTCACTAAGTTGGCTTATACTAAGCAAGTTATGTTTCATCCCTTCAACAAGCAATACATTTCCAATCAATGTTGAGGAGGAATAGTTACCAATATTTCCATGACCAAGAATCTTCCCTTTGTTGTTGTCACCATAAGTAACAAATCCTTCATTCTTTAACTTTAGACTTGAGAATTTTGAAGGATCTCCAGTCATATGCCTTGAGAAGCCACTATCAAGATACCATAATAAGCTTTTGGCTCTCAAACATTCCTACAACAAAATCAGAAAATTGATTTAGGTACCCATGTGAAGGGTCCTTGATGGTTAGGTCTCAGCCTTTGACTCTTTTTAATCCAAATCATTTCTCCATTTGGATTACCATATTTCCTAGAGTAGCAATTCTTTATTGTATGACCTTTCTTACAACAATAATAGCAAGTAGTTTGTTTAATGAAATTGCTTTTGTATTTTCTAAAAAATTGGTTTTTCTTAAAAACTCTTTCCTTTGATTTTAATGGCATGTTCATGCTTTGATTAAAACCAATTCCACTTCTATCAAAAGCATGTCTTTGCTTTCCCAAAATGATATTCAAATTTGTATTTCCATTTGTGAACTTTGCAAGAGTGTTTTTCAAATCAACATTTTCTTTTTCCAAAACCTTGCAATTTTCACAATCAACTTTTGAAGAAGGGGAGGTTTCACAATGAGCTTCATTAAAGTTCAAAATAGTTTGAAGATTGTCATGCTCATTTTTCAAATTTTCAAGCTCTTGTTCAGCTCTAATTAAAGCATTTTCATACCATGACAGCTTGTTTTTAACTTTGAATTTAAAGCATCTAATTTCACAACCTCTTTGTGAATTTGAATGAAAGCTTCTTGAAGTTGATCATAATCCGGATTAGATTCAAGATTAGAATCACTTACTATTGTGTCTTGATCAGCTCCAACCATCAAACATAAGTTGTTTTCTTCAAATTTAGATTCATCACTTGTTGTGCTTGAGTCATTTTCTTCCCAAGCAATGTAGGGTTTTTTTCCTTTGAAAATTTTCTTTACTTTCTTTTTCTCTTGTTGCTTCTTTAAAAGGTTTGGACATTCAGCTTTTATTTGTCCTGGTTTTCCACACTCAAAATAACTGTAAGAGGATGTACTTGCTTCCTCTTTCTTATTATCCTTCTTGTTGAACTTGTAGGGGGAATTCCTCTTCTTTCTTAGGAATTTTCTGAACTTATTCACCAGCAAGTTAAAGTTCTCTGTCTCAGAATCTTCGGAGCTTGATTCTTCACATACTTCTTTGCCTTTGACTAATTTCAAGGTTCTTAGAGACACTCCTTTGCCCTTTTTGTCTTGCTGTTCATTTTCCTAAAAAATATGCAGTTTTTGTTCATGCTCTCTTAGCTTTCCAAAGAGAGTAGTAAGGGTCAATGAGTCAAGTCCTTTGATTCTTCTATGGAAGTAACGTTTGCTTGCCATGATCTATCCAAGCATTGCAGCACTTTTAAATTTAGTTCTTCTTCTTCAAATTTCCTGCCAAGATCAACAAGATGATTTATCAAGTGTGTAAACCTTTTTTGGAAATCATAAATTGATTCACCTTGATTCATTCTCAACAATTCATATTCTCTTATAAGAGTATGCTTTCTAGATCTTTTTACATCACTTGTTCCTTCATGAGTGACTTGCAAAGTGTCCCACATTTCTTTAGCAGATTTGCTCTATAGTCATATTGGGCTCTTTTTCTCTCATCATCACTCCACTCACTCTAATGTTTTTCTCTCTTCCCATCATCATCTTTGGTCATAAGGATATAGGGTCCATTTTCAATTTCATCCCACACAGCAATGTCAATTGCTTCAATGAAAATTCTCATCCTAATTTTCCAATAGACATAGTTTTCACCATTGAAAACAGGAGGTCTATGAATAGACACACCCTCACCATAAGGTAGGTTGTTGTTGGCCATTTTTGAAATCTTGAATAATACTCAAGAACCTTGCTCTGATACCAATTGTTAGAAAAGAATGGCTCAATCCAAGAGGGGGGTGAATTGGATTCTATGACACTTAAAATTTTTTTAGAGTTTTAAGGATCTTTATTTCAATTTAAACTTTTCTAATATGAATTCTCAAAGAAGTTCCTTGAAAGACTTGCTAATGGGAATGAGTCCTATATGCTTTCTTGATTAATCTTTGATAAAGTTCAAAGTTAAGAACACTTAATATGCAACACTTTGATTCAGTTTAAAGCAATGTCACACATGCAAACATATTAATCAAGATTATTCACTTTAATACTCAACCAAGATTTTGCTCAAAGTAAAAGATAAGGGTGAGAGAAGAATGCACAAGTCTTTTATCCTGGTTCAGCCACTCCACATGTGACCTATATCCAGTCCTCAATCATAACCTGATCAAGATTTGTTCCACTATCTAAATGAAGAAGTTTTACAAGCATACAACACATGCATATACTCCTACATTCAAGATAACCACTTTCTTGGCCCCAAGAAAGAACTTCTTGTAGAAACCCACTACAAGAATTCCTTACCACTTGAGACACCTACTCAAGATTTCCCTTACACAATACAAAGAATTAAAGGAACGAATTCACCTGGAAGCTGAACAAATCAAACTGTGAATTCCAAAAGCAAATCTCAATCTTTCTCTTCTAAGAATGTGATGATGATGATGATCTCTTTCAAAGCATTTCAAAAAATGTTTTACTTCTTGGTTTCACAAAGAAAACACTCCAAGAAGGTCACAAAGACTTCACAATAACGTCTATCTCTTTTTGATTGTAACTCATTCTCTGTTCTAAAGTTTCAAAATGTGAAAACTATTTATAACATTTTCAGAACCAGATAATCGATTATTTTAAAGGATAATCGATTATTTTGTTCTTCATGATTTCTGGAAGTCACTCAAGAACAGAATAATCGATTATTTTGCAGGATAATCGATTATTCCAGAGAGTGCTTCCTGGAATAATCGATTATTTCACAAATAATCGTTTATTACAGCAAGGCTTCCTTTCACCTGTTGCTGAAATAATCGATTACATTTAATGATAATCGATTATTTTGAGTTAGTTTTCAAAAACTCAGTTTTATATCTCAAAAAATATTTCCAAGTATGTAAATCATCATCATACTCACTCTCAGTCAAATTAGATTAAGATTAACTCATGCACAAAGCACACACATGCAAGATAAGCTAATCAAACCAATACAACTTATAAACTATCCCTATTACACATCATAATAGCCATATCTTCTTCTTGACTTGTTTTTGACTTGTTGATGTCCTTAGTCAGCTTTGATTCTCATAATCCACCTTTTGTTATCATCAAAACTTTCATACTCCAAGTTTGAGTTGATTCACTACTCCATGAATCTCAACAGTTCTTGTACCTTAGTCAGTATTGTATTTTTCCCATTAGTTTCAAACATTTTCCAAAGTGAAAAAATAATGATGTTGTACTCGGGTACCGCAAATACACAGTATCTTGTGTGTAATATATTTAATGTGACTTTCATATGCATATAGCCGAATTTAGTTCTGTTGTTGCAGATATTAAGTGATGTTTTTTATTTCCAAGATTTGGTAATCCTTGTAGGAGATTTGGGTTGATTTTTATTGTTTATTGAGTAGTCCATTAAGCCATTGAGTGTTTGATATGCATTACATTAAGCCACTAAATTTATGTTTGTCAAACATTTTGGTTTACGTGTTAATTATAACAATTAAATAATAATACTGAAATATTATTATAAAATGTATGTGTGTTTATTTATTATACAATGTCTATATATAAAAATATAGTATATATGTAGATATATAGAGGGGAGTTATAATTACACCGGTGTAACTTTTACTAAGTATTACACCGCTCAATAACTTTATATTAATTGTAAATTTTATAAATCTAACCGTTTGATTGAAAGTTCATATCACTTTATATGTGTATATCAAATTTTGTTGAAATTGAACAACAACTTAAAGGTATCAAAGTGTTCATATTTTAGTATATTTTGAAATGAATATATTACATCAATTTTGTTTTATAAAAATGAAGTATCAAATTATCTTGCATTAATATAAAATTTTGTATATATGATCTAAGAGATATGAGCTTTCAATCTAACGGTTGGATTTACAAAATTCACGATTAATATAAAATTATTGAGCGGTGTAATACTTAGTAAAAGTTACGCCGGTGTTATTATAACCCCCCTCATATATATATATATATATATATATATATATATATATATATATATATATATATATATATATATATATATATATATATATATATATATATATATATTTAAATTATGAGCTAAATTAAATATTATTGAGTCTAGTTAAATTGAAGACTCATTTCTAATCCTAGTTGTAGAAAATAATAATCATTGTCATAGAGGTTGGTGAGAGATGGCATCAGGAGATGGGCCCAATGGAAAATTATGTTCAAGCTTAAATGAAATCGAAAAGCCCATTCATCTTTGTCTACCTTTTGGATTTTGAAAAGCTATCACATATATAAGGCTGATGATAAACACACCTCCATTTTTATATAAACACACTCCCTTTTTTTAAAAAAAATATATTAAATCTCTAAATTACCCTTACTATTTTTTGGAACTTATAATTTTCAAATTTGTACCTCACTTGTTCTTTCTTTTCCCCGCTCCTCCCTTCTTCTTTCTTTTCCACCCCTTTCTTCTTCTCTTCTTCGTCACTTTTTTCTTCGACCTCTCTACCTCCTCTTCTACCCCTTTCAATTTTTGTAATATCTTCTTCCTTTTTAGTTTTGTTTCGGAATGTACTTTCTGGAATAGTAAAGTTTTTGTTCCGAAAACTTTCCGGAATAATAAAGTTTTTGTTCCAGAAAATACTTTCCATAATAGTAAATTCTTATTCCGGAAAGTATTTTCTGGAAATTTTTTGTTACATAATTCCGGAAAGTAGTTTCCATAATACTAAAGTTACTGTTCTGGAAAGTTCTTTCCGAAATTATATAAGAAACACACTTCCAAAAAATATTTTCCGGAACAATAATTTTACTATTTCGGAAAGTACTTTCCGGAATGCTAAAATTAACATTTCAAATCTTATTTTCCGGAAGTATGACAAATTTAACTTACGTGTTTCTTTATCTCCGTCGTCCACCACTGTCTTCTACAATCAAAGTAGGTTAATTATATATTCTTGTTGTCCATAAGTAATGTTAAATTAGTTTAAAAAAATTATAAATATAGAATGTAATTTAATATATTAAATTACATAAGCCAACTTCATAAGCCAACTTCCTCTCCTCAAAAGACCCCAGAACAATGAAGATCTTCTCCATCTCACTCAACCATTGATCTGCCACATTAGGATCTGAATCCCCCTTGAACTGAGGAGGCTGACATCCCCTAAACTCTGCTAAATCTCTCCCATCCTGAGAGACCATCGGTCTTGCTGCCTCAGCCGCAGCTCTACCTGCCTCCATCTGAGCAAAGTGAGCACTCTGCTGCTGCATTGCCATGGCCATCATCTCCATAGCCTTAGCAATCTGGTCGTACTTAGGCCTTCTTTTAGTAACATTATACCACCATATATCACCAAAACTAACACATATAAGAGATATGACACAACAGAAACCTAGAAGGATCACTCCCCACAGAGTATCCCAAAAAAACTTGACTGGTTCTGATACCATAAAAGTGTAACGACTCGTCATGGTCCCTACACTTAGTGGAATCACACTACTACTAGTTAACTAAGAGAATATTAAGTTGCATAACACATACATGGAGGTATATATATATATATATAAATAAAAATAGCAACTATGTTTCTAAATATAAAATATAACACTACATATGTACAGTCATCCAAAATAATAACTCCTAGTACCGGTCAAGCACAACCTACAGTTACCCCAGACGGTAACTCTGACACTAGGATAAAATCCTCGTCTCACAGCGGTCACCTCAACTCCAAGTTATCCCTAACCTGCTCCCATACCAAGTATGATCATCGCAGTCCCACCACATGGAAACAAAAGCTAGAGTTTAAAAATCAATCATACAAGTGCAGAATAAAATCTATACTACACATGCATCCAAATCAAGTCCCAAAGGAACCTTCCTTCTCAATCAATCATACATTCATCAAACATGAAATCAAACACCATACACTTCATTATCATGACAATCATGCAATACATGCAACTCATGACAAATATCAATGCATATCAATCATCTAATGCGTCGTCACGCATACACCTAGGAGATCTCCCTAACAATATAGTTGTATAAGTAACATTCCATCCTACCGAAACCACCTCAACCTTTTTCACGCCCAATGCGCCCACTCGGTCACAGCTAAACAGGATATAATCCTCACTCGGGTTTACTCGGATGATGTCACTTACACAATTGGAAGTCCAGATCCACTGCCAGGTATAACACAGCTGGGTACGGGCTTACCACGACCTTGGCATGCATAACCAAGTCAATTGTGGAGTTCGCCCACCGACTATCCGCAAGGATCCACGCACCTTCCTGAGTACTTGGTTAAGAGAATAACCCTCAACCTCATACCCCGCTCCAACACTAGCTAAGGACTTAGAGGAGACTCACCCAACCCAGTGGCCTACCTGAGCACCACTCTCATATATCAGTGGCCTATCCAAGCACCACTCTCAAGAGACTCTATGTGAGCTCTTCCAGTTCAAAAATATTTTTCCTCTCCTCAAGTCCTAGGCTAGACTCATGTCATAAGGCATCACATGCAATTATGCATCACACATCATACATGGTCTGCCCACCATCATGATCAACAATCATACACATGTCATAAGACATCACATGCAATAATGCATCATACATCATACATGGTCTACCCACCATCATGATCAATAAACATACTCATATGAACATATACACATGTCATATCATATTTAAACATTCATACGTATCATCACAAAGCATACATATGAATCACCCATCACCGTACATCATATATCATACATACATGATCTACAACTTTAACTTTAAACATGCATAAACATCAATTTAAATCAATTATTTATAAACATATTCACGCTCAGCGCAGTCAGCTTACGCCTGGCCTAACACCAACCCAAGAACTCTAAGCTCTTCCACGCCCGGCGCGCTCAACCTGTGCCCAGCCTAATCCCAGTCAGAGAGTTTCAAAACTCTCATCCAAACCAACAAATTCAGCTACATTCAAACACAAAACACAATGCATAGGCCCCATACAACTCAAAATAAACTTAAATCTCACATGCATCCAACCTATGCATCAAAATCACTAAAATCTTATTGACAATTTACTATATGATCTTAATATTTTTGTATAACTAATATTTGGTTTTAAATTTGATATGAGAATATTATGATATAATTAGATAAGATTTTAAGTTAGTGTTTTATTAATGGTTGATAATTAGAAAATAAAACATGGATAAATACATTTTTTGAATTTTATATGTTTGATTTAAGGTAAATAAATATATTAAATTAATTAATAATTTATTCAAAATGTTAAAATTTAATTTATAATTATGTAATAAAGAAATATTTATAATTTTATAAATTATATTATCATTATAAATTATAAAATTAAATAATTTAAATTATAATTTTAAATAGAAATAAGTAGATGTTAATTATAAAAGTAAGTACATATAAATAAAGAATAATTAAATATATTATTATTATTATTATTATTATTATTATTATTTGTAATATAAAATTATTATATATTATTATTATAGTACAAGTATGAGATTGTATATTTGAGAATGACTTAAATGAATTAATCTTTACAAGTTATACTGACAATATACATATACATTTCGGTAGCTTACTCATCAGAACTTAACAGTTAAGCGTGTTTTACCTGGAGTAGTACAGGGATGGGTGACCTACCGGGAAGTTTTCCAAAAATTGTGCAAGTAAGGATAAAACACGCTAAAAAGTGAAATGTCGTGAAATAAAACCCTTGAGAGGCCAAATATGAGGGTTGTTACATTAATAAATTAATTAAAATTAAAAAAAATTATAATTTCTGACGGAATATTCTGTCAGAAATTTTCGACAGAATTTTCTGATGCCACTTTTTCCGACGGATTTAAATCTGTCGAAAAAAAAAATCCTTCAGAAATTTACTTTTTCCGTCAAAAATTAGCATTTTTCTTGTACTGTTCGCCCTCTCTACCTCCTTTTCTACCCTTTTCAATTTTTGTAATATCTTCTTCCTTTTTTGTTATTTTTCGGAATGTACTTTCTGGAATAGTAAAGTTTTTGTTCCGAAAAGTACTTTCTAGAATAATAAAGTTTTTGTTCTAGAAAATACTTTCCATAATAGTAAATTCTTATTCCGGAAAGTATTTTCTGGAAATCTTTTGTTACATAATTCTCAAAAGTACTTTCCATAATACTAAAATTACTGATCTGGAAAGTTCTTTCCGAAATTATATAAGAAACACACTTCCAAAAAATGCTTTCCGGAACAATAATTTTACTATTTCAGAAAGTACTTTCCAGAATGCTAAAATTAACATTTCTAATCTTATTTGCAAGAAGTATGACAAATTTAACTTACGTGTTTCTTTATCTCCGTCGTCCACCACCGTCGTCTACGATCGAAGTAGGTTAATTATATATTCCTTTTGTCCATAAGTAATGTTAAATAAGTTTAAAAAAATTATAAATATAGAATGTAATTTAATATATTAATTTGTACCTTGTATTGAATGTAGAGAATAATGAAGATTGAATGAAAAATTAGGGTTTAAGAAAGAATAAAGTAGAAAGTGAAAAATAGAATTTAAAAGATAAAAATATAAAATATGATTATGTTGATTGTAAAAGAAGAAAAATCAAGAATGAAAAACGAAAAAGAATAAATCATCAGAGAATAACTAGAGTGATGAAAAAAGAGAATGAGAAAAAGAAGAAGAAGAATGATGAAAGAAGGGGGTGAATAAAAAACAAATTTAAAAATAAAACTTAAAATAAGAATTTAGTTAGGAATGATATTTTAAGAATTTTATTCATAAAAAAAAAAAAGATTGGAGGTGTACTTATAAAAGATAGGAGGTGTATATATCATGAGCCCATATATAATCCAAGTTGTTCGCACAAAGCAAAGTCCACAATTAATTTGTTTTACTCATTGTTGATGCAAAGTCCAACGTTAAAGAATTTGAAAAAATTATTGAAATGTACAAGACAACTCAAAACATTTTTTTAAATTATTAAAATATATTCTAAGCCCATATCTCTTGCTCGCATGTACTCGCTTCATGCTTACATATACATCACAACTATCAAACTTACATATCTCTCATATATACCTTACAATAAGTTGCAAAAGTATACGAAGGACAGTTTGGAGAACTCCGATATGAAGATTATTGGCCTACTTACATTGGTCCAACTTTGTGGCCAAATCCAGAATTCAAGAGAACTTTCAAGGGTGGCCAAAGTCCAGTAGGATTAAAACTGATATGGACATTACAAAACAACATAATCAGTTTCTGCCACCATTGATCTTTTTTGTATTGAATTTTAATAAATTTATTTAGTTATGTTTATATCAATAAATTTAATCACTTGATGGTAGTCTTTGAGTTTTGGTAATTGATAACTGAAAATCGGGAAAAAAAAAAAAGCCTGAGTCTGTAGGCCAGAACGACCCGTTCCGGATTTAGATAAGTCCGTTCTGTTTCCACTTTTTATGTGCATTTTTTGAATCCGAAACGGTCCGTTCTGATCCATTCGTCATGTTTTTTTTTTTAATCTGGAACGGCCTGTTCTGGAATCAAAACGACCCGTTCTGGAACGTGAACAGTAAAAAGTGCTAGTTGGGGAAATAAATTTGCACGGTGGCTATTTGAGTAAATATTTTTTAAAATAGTATTATTTGAGTAAAAAAAACTCACAAATAAAATATGCAAATTTTTTAAAAATTTAAAAATTATTTGATATTTCGTTTTATTAATTCAAATTAATGGATAATCATAAAAACATATCATTCGTCAATTTGAATTAATAAAATGAAGTATCAAATGGTATTCAAACTTTTTTAAAAATTTGTAGATTTGATCTATGCATTAAGAATTTTAAATTCAACGGTTGGATCGTAAGGATTTGATATAGAACATGAATTATATAGTGAACGGAATAAGTTTAGGTAAACTTACTCATAGAATAAACAAATCCCTCTTTTATATATATATTCCTAGGAAAAATATTGTAGGTTGAAAACTACATAATTGCAAACATTTTATTATTGTTCTGTAAAACCGCGTTCTAGCCAGTACACAGTTATCTTTTATCGTCAACGGAAATTGATTTATATTGATAGTTAGGTGAATTAATTTGAAAATAATTTAAAATTTAATTTAATAATTAAATTGTTGAATTTGATTGAAGAATCAAATGAGATGAATGATTTAAAAATTGAATTTGATAAATAAATGAGTCATATTTGAATAATGTATAATTTGACTTGTTGAGTTCAAAAATTAACTCAACATATAATTTTTTTTTTATTTAATTCTAGTTTATTAAAATTTGAAATAACATTCAAAATTAAGTTAAAAGTTAACAATAACAAAAAGAAAATGAATACTTTATAACTTCATGATTATAGATTGAGTTTTTTTTTTTTATTTTATGTAAGGTGAAATAGTTTTTATTTATACATATTTTAATTTTAATTATAATTTTTTAGTCATATCATATAACTTTACAAAATTAATAAATTAAGTTATGTCTTGTATTTTTAAAATAATTAAACAATTATTTTATCTCAAATTTATTATTAAAAATGTATAAATTAAAAAAATCAATTTTTAATTTATGTAATTTAAACTAATGAGCTGAATAAAGATAATAACGAATTTAAACTGAGTCAAATTCAAACTAAAAAAACAAAGTTATACCAAACTTAAGTTAAATTATGAACTGAATTAAATATTATTGAGTCTAGTTAAATTCCTAATCCTAGTTGTTGAAAATAATAATCATTATCATGGAGGCTGGTGAGAGATGGCACCAGGAGATGGGCCCAATGGAAAACTATGTTCAAGCTTAAACGATAACGACAAGCCCATTCATTTTTGTTTACCTTTTGGATTTTGAAAAGCTATCACATATATAATCCAAGTTGTTGGCACAAAGCAAAGCTCACAATTAATGTGTTCTGGCTAAAGGGTGGACTAGGATTTTTTCCTAGATCGTGCCTTAGAGCCAGAACATTCAAAAGTGTAATCTGCCCTCTCAACTCTAGGGTTTTTTCTTTTATAGTTTCTTGTTTACGGGCTTTATGGGCCCCGAGAATGTAGAGATTTCCTTAACCGTTTTGATCTGGCTAATATTTGGAGAGGGACAGTGGGACCTTGCCCTTGCTATCAGGTAGTCCTTGTATGCGAGAGTTGTGTCGGCCCCCGACCGACCATACCCGTACTGAGGGTATAGTCGGGTATTGGCCGAGTTGGTTCTTGTAAGCGAAAGGAATCGGAAATATACCGACCAGGTTAAGTAGAGAAACCAAGTCGAATAATAACCGAACCACTCTTAGAGGGGTGATTGGCGAGAGCTACAGTCGGCCTGGCATATCGACAAGAGCTACAGTCGGCCTAGCATATCGGCAAGAGCTACAGTTGACCTGACATATCGGCGAGAGCTACAGTTGGCCTGACATATTGGCGAGAGCTACA
Source organism: Cajanus cajan (assembly GCF_000230855.2). NCBI lineage: Eukaryota > Viridiplantae > Streptophyta > Magnoliopsida > Fabales > Fabaceae > Cajanus > Cajanus cajan. The sequence goes on along the minus strand of NC_138523.1, from coordinate 15,529,152 downwards.
GTCGACCTGGCATATTGGCGAGAGCTACAGTCGGCCTGGCATATCGGCGAGAGCTACAGTCGGCCTGACATACGTAGTAGGCAGGTCAAAATTGGACCTGGACCGTACACTAGCCCTCCAGCGCTGAGCCTATAAGGCGGAAGGGCTTTGCTAGATAGGGGGTCGGCTTAGCCATGGCCGACATGTCCCTCGTGGAGGCCCCTAGTTAGATTTCGTCCTGGACCGTACATTAGCCCTCCAGCGCTAAGCCTATAAGGCGGAAGGGCTTTGCTAGATAGGGGGTCGGCTTAGCCATGGCCGACATGTCCCTCGTGGAGGCCCCTAGTCGGATTTCGTCCTGGACTGTACATTAGCCCTCCAGCCTTGAGCATGCAAGGCGAGAAGGCTTATCCTCGGCCGATACATACAGTCATATTCTTGTTGAGCACACTTTTATGGCTAAGGCAAGGGACAGACCAAGAAGATTCACTGACTCGTTATCTCAATTCGTGGCTCCTCGGGCTCTGGTAGGGGATGTGAGAAAATTCACCCAGTTAAAAAGCTTCAAATGGAGTAGTCGGTTAACTATCCGACTCAGTCACCTTGGGTCACCGAAATACCGAGTCGAAATTCACCAAAATCAAGTCGCCTAATTTTCGACTATAAATGATGAGAAATTTTTTTTGTTACAATGAAATTCGACAATCCGATCGGCGAAATACCAACTCACAAAATGAGTGGAAAATTTTCCGAGTTAAAATGAATCCAACTAATAGCCCCCATGCCCACCATTTCGAGACTGAAATAAAAAGATGTTCTTCTAGCTAAGATATGGCGTTTTTGGCTGAGGTGTGGGACATGATAAGCCTACGGGTCAGACAAATGTCGATCTCCCTAGAATGATTTAGTATTTTGGGTGTTCTCTGATGAGTTTTGCTTCCCCCTAGTTCGGATTTTTACCGAGCGATCATGAATTTGTGTCTTCGAGTTATTTTATACTCGCCCAGTCAGATTTTTACCGATCAATCACAAGTTTGGTCTTCGAGTTATTTATACTCGCCCAGTCAGATTTTTACCGATCAATCACGAGTTTGGTCTTCGAGTTATTTATACTCGCCCAGTCGGATTTTTACCGATCAATCACGAGTTTGTCTTCGAGTTATTTATACTCGCCCAGTCGGGTTTTTGCCGATCAATCACGAGTTTGGCTTCGAGTTATTTATACTCGCCCAGTCGGATTTTTACCGATCAATCGCGAGTTTGGTCTTCGAGTTATTTATACTCGCCTAGTCGGATTTTTACGGATCAATCACGAGTTTGGTCTTCGAGTTATTTATACTCGCCCAGTCAGATTTTTACCAATCAATCACGAGTTTGTCTTCGAGTTATTTATACTCGCCCAATCGGATTTTTACCGATCAATCACGAGTTTGGTCTTCGAGTTATTTATACTCGCCCAGCCGAACTTTTGCCGACAATCATGAGTTTGTCTTCGAGTTATTTATACTCGCCCAGCCGGACTTTTGCCGACAATCACGAGTTTGTTGCCTTTAAATAACACACCTGTCGATCATGGAAAGATAAAAGAGATGGTATTTAATAAAATTGGAATTATTGGTTAGACGTGCCTCGTTAGAAACCTTCTCAGCAAAAAACCTTTTCACATTTTTATATGGAATAAAAATCTCTTGGGACGACCCCAGCTTCTCGGCTTTCAGCTGCCCTTTTGTTGATTTTTCCCTTCTCCGTCTTGATGTGACTCAGGGAGAAAGCTCTCACCTCCGACATCATTTGACAATTCGCTTTCTCCAGCGCGATGTCGAAAGTTCCAGACCTTAAGCCCTTCTAGAACGCGATGACTGCCATCCTTTCATCCAAGGACGCTATCCTCCAGGCGACCTCATTGAACCTTTGCAGAAAGTCCTTCAACGACTCCTCCCGCTTCTGTTTGAGGTCGAACAAGTCCGACGTGATCGGTGGTTTCTTCTTGTTAGCGGCAAACTGTGCCATGAAGAGCCGACTAAAGACATCAAAGTCGGTGATTGATCGGTCAGGGAGACCACTAAACCAATCCAATGCTGCTTTTTTGAGTGTACCCATGAATAGTTTGTAGCGGACTTCCATACTTCCTCCACAAATCAACATTTGAGCGCGGAAATCCGTCAAGTGCTGACTGGGATCCTGAGTTCCATCAAAAGGTTCGACTTGGGGAATCCGATGATCCCTTAGGATGGTCTCGGCCTCTATGGCCTCCGAAAATGGTCGAAAATCTCTGGGGACTTCCATCATGACATCTTCCTCCACCGTCGTGGCGTTGGCTGTTATCATAGCTTGCATCTCGTCCTCCCGCCTCATAATCTCCTCGTTTTCTCGTTGAATAGCCTCCTCTCTCTCCCTGGATCGTGCATTCTCCTCCCTCAAAATGTTGATCAATGCCATCATCTCCTCCATGGTAGGGTGTTGTGAGTCGCTGTTGGATGTGCCGCCTCTTGCCATGGTAAAGTGCGGATTCTTCTGTGTTACTTGGGGCGTAGGAAAAGTTTCACCGTAGTCCCACGGTGGGCGCCAAAATGTTCCGGCCAAAGGGTGGACTAGGGTTTTTTCCTAGATCGTGCCTTAGAGCCAGAGCATTCAAAACTGTAATCTGCCTTCTCAACTATAGGGTTTTTTCTTTTATAGTTTCTTGTTTACGGGCTTTATGGGCCCCGAGAATGTAGGGATTTCCTTAACCGTTTTGATCTGGCTAATATTTGGTGAGGGACAGTGGGACCTTGCCCTTGCTATCGGGTAGTCCCTGTATGCGAGAGTTGTGTCGGCCTCCGACCGACCATACCCGTACTGAGGGTACAGTCGGGTATTGCCCGAGTTGGTTCTTGTAAGCGGAAGGAATCAGAAATATATCGACCAGGTTAAGTAGAGAAACCAAGTCGAATAATAACCGAACCACTCTTAGAGGGGTGATCAGCGAGAGCTACAGTCGGCCTGGCATATCGGCGAGAGCTACAGTTGGCCTGGCATATCGGCGAGAGCTACAGTCGGCCTGACATATCAGCGAGAGCTACAGTCGGCCTGACATATCGGCGAGAGCTACAGTCGGCCTGACATACATAGTAGGCAGGTCAGAATCCGACCTGGACTGTACACTAGCCCTCCAGCGCTGAGCCTATAAGGCGGAAGGGCTTTGCTAGACAAGGGGTCGGCTTAGCCATGACCGACATGTCCCTCGTGGAGGCCCCTAGTCGAATTTCGTCCTGGATCGTACAATTTGCTTTACTCATTCTTGATGCAAAGTCCAAAGTTAAAGAATTCGAGAAAATTATTGAAATGTACAAGACGACACAAAACATTTTTTTTAATTTATTAAAATCTATTCTAAGTCATCATGTAGTCTCTCACAGTTCTATATTAAGTATCGTTTAGATTATTTTATATAGATTAAAAAACTGGTATTAAAAACCTAATAATTAAATAAAAGAGAATAATAATTTATAAAATTACTTTTTATTATTAATCTTCTACATTATGTATATTGATTGTGTATTTTATATTACGTATATATTATAATATAATATATGACATAATATATATAGAGAAAAGAAATATGAGTTTATTTTATTTTGTTTTGTTACTTCCTAACCTTAGTTTCTTCTCGAGATAAAAAAAATACACTAGAATGACATAATAAATAAGAGATAGGATAAAGAAACAACATAATATAATATGATAAGATATTATCGTATCATTTTATATCTTGTTTACCAAACAGATATAAGATATAGAAGAAAATAATATAAAAGAAATTTTTATAGATAGAGATATATGATAATTAAGATAAAAAAAAGGTCAGGAAATTCCTCTATATAAACAGGAGCACTTCCCTTCCGAGTTCCGAAAGCTCCATCTTGTTTAGATAGCTCCTGAGTCTTCACTTTGCTTCTATTGTTTAGATTAGTGTCTCGGTGAGAAAAATGGCTGCAGTGGTAGTTAGCAGTGGAGGGAGCAAAGAGTACCCCGGGAGTCTCACTCCCTTTGTGACGGTAACATGCATAGTCGCAGCCATGGGTGGGTTGATCTTCGGTTACGATATCGGAATATCTGGAGGGGTGACGTCAATGGATGCATTTTTGAACAAGTTCTTTCCGTCGGTGTTCCGGAAGAAGAACTTGGACAAAACGGTGAACCAGTACTGTCAATACAACAGCCAGACACTAACCATGTTCACGTCATCCTTGTACTTGGCCGCACTGCTCTCGTCGTTGGTTGCCTCCACCATCACGCGTAGGTTCGGCCGAAAACTCTCCATGCTTTTTGGAGGCTTGCTTTTCCTCGTGGGTGCTCTCATCAACGGCTTTGCCCAACACGTTTGGATGTTGATCGTGGGTCGGATCTTGCTCGGCTTTGGTATCGGATTTGCCACTCAAGCTGTGCCACTTTACCTCTCTGAAATGGCTCCATACAAATATAGAGGAGCACTCAACATTGGGTTCCAATTGTCAATTACTGTTGGCATACTTGTGGCCAATGTGTTGAACTACTTCTTCGCCAAAATCAAAGGTGGTTGGGGATGGAGGTTGAGTTTGGGTGGTGCTATGGTTCCTGCCCTCATAATCACAATCGGATCACTAATCCTTCCCGACACCCCCAATTCCATGATTGAAAGGGGTGATCGTGAAAAGGCCAAGGCTCAGCTCCAGAAAGTTCGTGGCGTGGATGATGTTGATGAAGAGTTCAATGACCTTGTGGCAGCTAGTGAAGCTTCAAGCACAGTGGAGCACCCTTGGAAAAACTTGTTGCAGAGAAAATACCGACCCCACCTTACTATGGCTGTGTTGATTCCATTCTTCCAGCAACTCACTGGAATCAATGTGATCATGTTTTATGCGCCTGTGCTGTTTAGTTCCATTGGGTTTAAGGACGATGCTGCTCTAATGTCAGCTGTCATCACCGGTGTTGTGAATGTTGTTGCAACATGTGTCTCAATTTATGGAGTTGATAAGTGGGGTAGGAGAGCCCTTTTCCTTGAAGGTGGAGTTCAGATGCTCATATGCCAAGCTATAGTTGCAATTGCTATTGGAGCCAAGTTTGGAATCGATGGAAACCCTGGTGATTTGCCACAGTGGTATGCTATTGTTGTGGTTCTCTTCATTTGCATTTACGTGGCAGCATTTGCATGGTCTTGGGGTCCCCTTGGTTGGTTGGTGCCTAGTGAGATCTTTCCATTGGAGATTCGTTCGGCTGCTCAGAGTATCACTGTCGCGGTCAACATGCTCTTCACTTTCTTAATTGCGCAAGTCTTCTTGCAAATGCTTTGCCACATGAAGTTTGGCTTATTCATCTTCTTCGCCTTCTTTGTGTTGTTCATGTCATTCTTCGTTTACTTCCTTTTGCCCGAAACCAAGGGTATTCCAATTGAAGAAATGCCTAAGGTGTGGAAGGCACACCCATTCTGGGCCAGATTCGTTCAACATGATGATTATGATAACGGAGTTCAGATGGGAAAGGGATCTAGTCAAGTGTAGTTAATTAATTAGTCCTTTATTTTTGTTGTTGTTTTTTTCTTTTTCCTTGTAAATCATTCTATTGATGTTCGAGTCAGTTTTAATGTATTGAATTGTTTTTATGAAAAAGTTCTTTATTTTAGAAATTTGTCTTCTGTCACGAGAATTTTTTTTTTTTTTCAAAGTCCACCAACAATCATTTTAAAAATCTACTTTCTATCGATTTAAGTTTAATGTATAGTACATCTATAATACGTATTTTTTTTTATGATACCACTTTCTTTATTAAATTAAGAAACATATTTTGATTTTTTATTTTTGTTATTTTAAATTTGATCTACTAGTTTTAAGGAAAGAGAAAAAGTGATTAAAAACAAAGGTTTGGAAAGAATTTGAATTTAGAATTGACATCTTATTGGTCAATGAGTTTTAGACTTAAATTACAGATTTGATTTTGGTTCAGGTTAAGAAAATAACATTATGCACAACATACCTATTATACATGTATGTGACTTGTTGATATTAATCTCTTGGTAATTAGAATGATTACTAGAACATTAACAATGGAATATACGAGTATAAAAAATAAAATCTTCAAATCTCCTATGATATATGGAATTTGAATAATTATCTTTAAATGGAATGATTTAAAATATTAACATCAGTGTACTTAAAAAAGTTATTTAATCTCATATATAATTTAAAATTTTGACTTTACTATATCAAATTAATATACATAAAGATAATGTAACATAATTTAATTAAATATTTTACTTTCACAATCTTAACTTTAACTTTTTATAACTTAAATTTATTTATAAAGTTATATATAGTTTATCATTAAAATAAATCAAGAAAAAGATATTATATCTCTGTTTATTTATTTAAAAAATAATAATGAAATTTAAATAATGTGACTTGTAGTTAAAAGAAACTGTATATTAGTGATAAGAAAGTATATAATAAGATCTCGAGTAAAATAAAATTAAAAAAAATGTGCAGAACCAAATTTCATATCCTCGTCTCTGTTTTATTTATTTATTTTTTATGAAATACCTCTTAATTAATTATTGATAATATTTATTGAAATAATACAATATGGAATGTAGTTATAATCTCTAAGTCCAACTTGATATGTAGTTGCCTTTACTAAATTGTAAGCCACTAAATTTACTTGTCTATTTAAGAAAAATGCTATTATGGTTTGCCAGTGTTTTTAAGACTTCCTTACATTTATATAAACCATCACCAAATTAAAAAATCTTCTATATGCTTGTTACTAATACCATGATTACTTTATAGCAATTCACCGCAAAGGAGACAAACCCTAAACCATGTTTAGTAATCCATTTAGCTGTCTCGAGAAGTGCTAACGCTTCTCCTACGCAGGGATTCAGGGATGAAAGGGAACCTGCATGTTCTGGCCAGAATGAACAATCCCATGTGGTCCTGCACACAAATTCCAACTACGAAGTCTTTAGTTCATGGAAGAAAGTTGTGTAGATATAAGACTTAAGAGCTCCTGGATTTGGATGTTTCCAATGAATTGTTTATTGTTCTATTCACCCTATCCTTATGGTTGTGGTTGCTCGAAGACTAACGCACTTGGATCCACTCAGCAAAAGAACCCTTAACTTTGTAAAGGATTTCTGTTGAGTTCCAGATTGCGAAATTTGAGACCTTCCTTTCCTCCCAATAATTATCTTGAACCTCCATCATCATTTCCTTTGAGCTCTTCATCCTTGCAAATAAAGGTTAAAGATATCAACCAATATGACTATCAGACCAACATTATTTTCAAGTTTTAACACACCCTAAAAGAACATGTGAACTATTTTCAATATTACTCTCTTAGAGTAAACACATTGTCCGACCCTAAACTCCCTAAGATGAGATTGTAATTTAATTAAGGTAAGGAGAACATCCCTAAAAACCCTCCAAAGAAGGTTCTTGACTTTCATAAGTACTTCAAGTCTCTAGATACTACACCAGTTTCCATCCTCCTTCAAATGGTTCATACTCAATTCATTGTTCATAAATCCATGATACATGGATTGAATTGAGTAATAACCATTTTTGTTCTAATTTCGGATACAATCATCCTTATCTTCTATGTTCAAAACAGAAGTGTGATGGATAGTTTTACGTTGTCTTCGAGATCAATATCACTGTGTATGTTATTATATGTATCAATGGAGTTAAAACATCTTCATTATTTGAATAAAAAGTAAAATATAAAAAAGTTAAATTATGTTTTTAGTCTTTTATTTTTATTTTTTATTTTTACATATTTAGTTGGTTCATTATCTTTAAAAATTCTATTTAATTTATTATGTTTATAAAGTTATTCAAAATTGTGACACCCTTCTACCCCATAATAAATAAGTAACAACAATAAGAATAATTCAATAAATATAACATCAAGAAGGGTCCACATATTTTAATAAAAACTCATAGGTTCACAAGTCTTGAAATAAATAGAAATAATAATAATAATAATAAAGTTTTACTCTTAAAAGAAAATTATCAAGGTCTCTAAAGAAAAATGAAAGGAATCCAGAATTTACAAATATAAGGTGAATATAAAACTCTTAAAAATAAGTCTCCTCAAACGACAAATAACAATTCATAACTAAAGCATCCTAAATTCATGCCCCAATGTCACATCCTATCAGAGCAGAACCCTTTCCCTTTAGAACTCAACACTATGAGTGCCTTCATCTTCACCTAAAAGAAAACCACATAAAAACAGGACGGTGAGAGATAGATAACATCATATATGAACATAGAGCTACCCAATTCCCACCCCACACCGTGCACCAAAATATCATCATTAAATATAAATAACAAATACATCTCATATAATTACCAAACATCATTTTTTTTTTAATCATACAAGCTTTCATACACATGCTCACTATATACTCATACACATCTCCTCTCCTGAGAGTCTCAACTTGGCACTCCGCACAATGGGCGTACCTCGTCAATTTCCTTAGTTGTTGCCAATGCGGGCATACCGTTCTCACACCCTCCCAGGGCCGGTATGTTGCACGGTTAAACACCCAGCGGCCCGTGCAAAGGCAATCCACCCACCGTTAAACCCTCTGTGGCCAGTGAGCTGCACAGTTAAACACCCAACGGCCCACGCATGGAATGCCTCCCGTCATAATCCCCCCTGTCTCAACCCCTCTCTGGGCCCAGGGTCCAATGCAATATAGCCACATCTGGCTTCTCAAGCACCACATGCAACTCATAAGTCTCATGCAACTCATGCATCCCACGTAACTCATAATTAATGCATCTCCATTATATAACATCATCACATGTCAATAACAATCCATGCAATATCATCCTCACATGCTAGGTACCTATCATTAAGTTATCAACATCATAGATCACAAATTTCACATAATTCTTCACACACATCACAATATCTATGACATTCAGCTAATAATTTAACCATAACTCGACATATACATATCCTTTCTAAGTGATCCCAACTCCATTAGAATCCTAACATCAATATCTACAACTTTCATGAAGAACACAAATCCTAATAAAGTCGTTTAGGTTACCATTCAGGGCTCACAAAAATTGATGTTGTGGTTCGCACACAGATTGGAAGGCTCAAATTGCAACTCACATAACTTGATCAAATATTAATATTTTTACACGATTCGTGTGTCTAAATGGTAGCCCCAGATGTCTAGTTTCTAACAAAACAAACGGCACTCGATTTGGATAACTACACAGAAAGATATTGCAAAATTACAAACGTATGTCGGGGTCCCGACGCCCGACGCCCAAAACTGGCGCTAAGCGCCCAAATCTCTGCCCAGACTCCCCTCTGTGAAATTAAACCTGCGTTTTACGAGTTCCAACAAGGTTTTTACCAATTTTTACTACTTCTACACCCTGTTGGTTCAGTTTAACTCCATTTATATTCTTCATACGTTCCAAATCAATCCATACACATCTCAAGCCTCAAAAATTGGTTTCCATTGGTTTTACAAAAAAAAATCTAAACTCTTCTTAACACATAAAATTCAAGTCATCAAATTTAAGGATAAAGAATTAACAAGAAAGCCCCAATGGAATTCAAAGACAGTTCAAGAAATAAGTTCTTCCAAATGAATTAAGAATTTAGAACATCGATTGCACAGATATTCGTTCAGAATTTTAAATAGAGTTCCTAGAGGGACTTAGGGATTGCCCTCACTACCCGAACGCCCCTATATTCACATATGAAGAAACCCATCTCCCCCGTACCTTAAGGATGATGAACGAAGGCCAACAGAAGAACGACGGAGCAATCTGAACACTTTACGCCTTCCTTCAAGAATTTTCTCCTCTCCCCTCTTCCTTCAAGCGTCTGACGTTAAAATGAATATTAGGTAACTGACTACCCCCAAAACCCCTCTAATAATTCCGACTGGGCCAGGCCCATACTCACCCGCCCATCCCCCTCTATTTAATTAAAATGGTAATTAAATAATTAAAAAAATAAAACAGTTTCAACTTCTATAATTATTTAAAATACGAATTTATTTTCTGCTCTCTAGAATATAAATATAAATAACTACTTGACTCAAGTTTCTCTCGTAAATATAATTATTATTATTTAGAATCTACTGCAATTTTATAAAATTACTAAATAAAATGATATAATTTATTTTCATAAAAATAGTAATTAATTAAAATTTAATTAATTTAAAATTTAGGATGTTACAACTCTCCCCTCCTAAAAGAAAATTCGTCCTCGAATTTACCTGAAGCAAACAATTCCGGGTAAGAATCCTTCATCTTCTCCTCAAGTTCGCAAGTAGCATTTTCCGGCGTTGCTCCACCCCAAATCACCTTAACCAAAGGAATTTCCTTACCTCGAAGTTGTTTCACCATTCGATCCTCAACTCTCACCGGTATGGTTTCTACTGTCAAGTTTTCCTTAACTTCAAGATGATCCGACTCAATCACATGCGAAGGATCATGGATGTATTTTCGAAGTTGAGAAACATGGAATACATTATGAAGATTTGACAAATGTGGAGGTAAAGCGATTTGATAAGCCATTGTACCGACTCTCTTAAGAATTTGATACGGACCGATGAAACGAGGTGTAAGCTTTTTAGACTTCAATGCTCTACCAACCCCAGTCCACGGAGTGACTTTCAGGAATACATGATCTCCTTCTTTGAATTCTAAGTCCTTCCTCCTCTTATCAGCATAACTCTTTTGTCTTCCCTGGGCTGTTCTCATTCTATCTTGAATTAACTTAACCTTCTCTGTGGTTTGTTGTACTACCTCCGGTCCTAAAACAAGATTATCTCCCGGCTCACACCAACACAAAGGTGTTCTACACCTCCTACCATATAGTGCTTCATAAGGTGCCATGCCTATGCTAGAATGAAAACTATTATTATATGTAAACTCTATCAAAGGTAAGAAGCTATCCCAACTACCCCCTTGATCTAACACGCAGGCTCTAAGTAAATCCTCTAATGACTGTATAGTTCTCTCAGTCTGACCGTCGGTTTGTGGGTGATAAGTTGAACTAAGTCTAAGCTGAGTCCCCAATGCTTGTTGCAAACTCTCCCAAAATCTAGAAGTAAACCTAGGGTCTCTATCTGAAACTATGCTAGATGGTACACCATGCAATCTCACAATTTCACTAATGTAAAGCTTAGCAAGTTTCTCTAGGGAATACTTAATATTAATAGGTAAGAAATGTGCACACTTGGTCAATCTATCTACAATCACCCAAATAGAATCGTGCCCTCCAACAGTCCTAGGCAAAGCAACTACAAAGTCCATGGAAATGCTATCCCACTTCCACTCTGGTATACTCAAGGGTTGAAGTAATCCTGAAGGTTTTTGGTGTTCTACCTTAGCCTTCTGGCATACTAGGCAAGTACTCGCAAACTCCTCTATGTCTCTCTTCATTCTAGGCCACCAAAACATCTTCTTCAAGTCTTGATACATTTTGGTTGAACCTGGATGGAAACTAAGTTTGCTTTTATGCCCCTTTTCAAGTAGCAAACGCCTAAGGGTAGCCTCACTAGGTACACACACACGGTCACCAAATCTTACTACTCCATCGCTACCCAATACAAACTCTCCACCACTACCTCTTTCTATCGCCTCTCGCCTAGCCACTAAGAATGAATCCTCTAACTGAGCATCTCTAATCTCCTTCAACATGTCATTACTTACACGAATCATGCCTAATCTTATGCTACTAGAGGTAGTCTCACAAGCTAAACTTAGATCCCTAAACTGAGCTAGAAGGTCCATCTCTCTAATCATCAAGGAAGATATGTGAAGTGATTTTCTGCTTAAAGCGTCCGCTACGACATTTGCCTTACCTGGGTGATAACTCAACTCAAAATCATAGTCCTTCAAGAACTCAAGCCATCTCCTTTGTCTCATATTTAACTCTTTCTGATCGAACAGATACTTAAGGCTCTTATGGTCGCTAAAAACCTCGAATTTAGAACCATACAAATAGTGTCTCCAAATCTTTAAAACAAATACTACAGCTGCCAATTCAAGATCATGGGTAGGGTAATTTCTCTCATGGATTTTCAACTGCCTAGAAGCATAAGCTACTACCTTTCCCTCTTGCATCAACACTCCACCTAACCCCATCTTAGAAGCATCACAATATACTACAAAAGGTTTATTAAGGTCAGGCAAAACTAGAACTGGTGCACTAGTCAATTTTTCCTTAAGGGTTTGGAAACTAGTCTCACACCTACTATTCCATACAAAGGGAACTCCCTTTCTAGTCAATTCAGTCAAAGGCAATGCTATCTTAGAAAACCCCTCTATAAACCTCCTATAATACCCAGCTAGTCCAAGGAAACTTCTAATCTCGCTCACAGATTTAGAGGATTCCCACTTAAGCACAGCTTCTACCTTAGAAGGATCTACACCGATCCCCCCCTTTGAAATCACATGACCTAAGAAACTCACCTTTTCTAACCAGAAATCACACTTAGACAATTTAGCATACAACTGTTTCTCTCTTAAAATCTCAAGTACTACCTTTAAGTGCTCTTCATGCTCCTCTTTAGTTTTGGAATAAATGAGTATGTCATCTATAAAGACAACTACAAATTTATCCAAGTACGGATGAAAAATTCTGTTCATATAATCCATAAAAATTGCAGGAGCATTAGTCACACCAAAAGGCATTACAAGGTATTCATAATGTCCATATCTAGTCCTAAATGCAGTTTTGGGTATGTCCTCCTCTTTCACTCTAATCTGATGGTAACCTGACCTAAGATCAATCTTACTAAACACACCTGCCCCCACCAGTTGGTCCATAAGGTCATCAATCCTAGGCAATGGATATTTATTTTTAATCGTTACCTTATTGAGTTGGCGGTAATCTATACACAACCTCATGCTACCATCCTTCTTCTTCACTAATAGGACAGGTGCTCCCCAAGGTGATACACTAGGTCTCACAAACTTCTTCTCTAACAGCTCCTCTAGTTGTTTCTTAAGCTCGGCTAACTCCAAGGGCGACATCCTATAAGGTGCAGCTGAAATGGGTCCCGTCCCCGGTATTAAGTCTATGGAAAACTCTGTCTCCCTCTCGGGTGGTAGATTAGACATATCCTCAGAGAACACATCAGGGTAATCGCATACTATAGGTAATCTATCCAAGACAGCGCTACTCTCAGAACTCAAAGAAGCTAGTAACATGTATACCTGGGCATCTTCTCTCAGAGACACCTCAACCTGGTTGGCAGTCAAAAAGTCTTTGCTCTTTCTCTCAAGGGGTTGACCAAAAACAACAGTTTTATCAGCACAGTTCAAAAGAACATGGTTGGAAGATAACCAGTTCATACCAAGAATGATGTCTAGCTGACTCAGAGGCAAACAAATTAAGTCAACTAAGAAGTCTCTACCATTAATATGAACAGAACAATTCAAGCATACGTCGGACGTAGAAACTGACCCACTAGTTGGCGTCTCCACACTCAATACAAAAGGTAAGGAAGAAACAGGCAATCTCAATTTGGAAACACAAGCATGTGATATGAACGAATGAGTCGCACCCGAATCAAACAATACAACTAAAGGAATTCCAGCAATAAAACCCATACCTTGGATCAAGTCGTCGGATTGAGCGGCTTCAGTTCCACTCAAGGCAAATACTCTCCCTGTAGCTTTCGGCTTACTGGCACTGCCGCTAGCACTAGCACTCCTGCTGATACCGGTACCCCGACTAGCACTAGCACTCCCCCTAGTCTCTCCACTAGCCGTCACTGGTCCTTGCTGTGCACGAGGACAATCTCGAGAAATGTGCCCTCGCTCATTACATCTGAAACAGGTGACCTCCCTATCCCCACATTGATTAGCTCGGTGCCCTGGCCTCCCACACTTGAAGCAAGTGAAGCAAGGAGTAGAACCAGTACTCCCAGCTCTAGGTGTCTGGCTCGTGGATGGAGCTTGACTCCTCCTATGCACTGAACCCTCACTACCCCCGTTACTGTTTGAATTTCCAGCAGGACGAGAGTAAGGCTTACTCTTGCTAGAAGACCCATGCCTGCTCTGATTCCTTACAGACCCTCCACTTTTGTAGTGAGCAACTCTAGCCCGATTATCTTCATCATAAACTCTGCACTTGTTCACCAGCTCGTGGAATCTAGCAATGCCCTGGTAGTTGAAAGCTTGCTTGATTTCCGGTCGAAGACCACTAATAAATTTCACACATTTCGCTTCCTCATTTGCAACACCCTCATAAGCGGGACAGAATCGTACCAGTGCCTCAAACTTGGCCACATAATCTGCCACAGTATCATCCCCTTGCTTCAGCTCAAGGAACTCCACCTGCTTTTTGTTGCGAATATCTTGTGGGAAATACTTCTCCAAAAACAACCTCTTAAAATTATCCCACGTCATCGGAGTACCCTCAGCAATCATCCTCTGGTAGGTACTCTGCCACCAGATTCCAGCATCTCCAGACAACATGAAGGCAGCCAAAGATACCCTCTGTACCTGTGGACATTCAATAGCTTGGAATATCTTCTCCACCTCAAACATCCAGTCAGCAGCACCATCCGGATCATAGCCACCACGGAAGGTAGGTGGATGGTTCCTCTAGAACCGGGCAAGCCAGTCCACTTCTTGATGTTGGTTCAGGTTGCCTACAGCCTAAGCCATAGCCATCAAGGCCTCAGCGATAGCACGATCATTCCTACCTCCCCCAGACATCACTTTTCTGATTCACAGAAAAGTAGAGAGTCAAAACAAAACAAACCAATTAAAACAATCATCTCAGTTAAACAACATCACAGCACAACCCACAGAAACATAGCAAGCTCATAACTCAAGGCCGAATGAATCGACCTGCTCTGATACCACTAAATGTGACACCCTTCTACCCCATAATAAATAAGTAACAACAATAAGAATAATTCAATAAATATAACATCAAGAAGGGTCCACATATTTTAATAAAAACTCATAGGTTCACAAGTCTTGAAATAAATAGAAATAATAATAATAATAATAAAGTTTTACTCTTAAAAGAAAATTATCAAGGTCTCTAAAGAAAAATGAAAGGAATCCAGAATTTACAAATATAAGGTGAATATAAAACTCTTAAAAATAAGTCTCCTCAAACGACAAATAACAATTCATAACTAAAGCATCCTAAATTCATGCCCCAATGTCACATCCTATCAGAGCAGAACCCTTTCCCTTTAGAACTCAACACTATGAGTGCCTTCATCTTCACCTAAAAGAAAACCACATAAAAATAGGACGGTGAGAGATAGATAACATCATATATGAACATAGAGCTACCCAATTCCCACCCCACACCGTGCACCAAAATATCATCATTAAATACAAACAACAAATACATCTCATATAATTACCAAACATCATTTTTTTTTTTAATCATACAAGCTTTCATACACATGCTCACTATATACTCATACACATCTCCTCTCCTAAGAGTCTCAACTTGGCACTCCGCACAATGGGCTGTAGACCCCTAAAATTGTCCGGGTCGGAAATAAGACTCGAAGACTCTCGAAGATCAAAGGAAAGTCAGCCGGAAGGACTCCTGGAAGACCCTGGAAGACCCTAGGACGAAAATCTGTAGGTTTAGAGGTCTTAGAGTAGCAAAAAATAAGAAAGTGGAGGGAATGAAGCCCAATACGGCCTCCCAGAAGTTCAGTACGGCCGTATTGAACATTTTAAACTACAATACGGCCGCACTGAACTCAATACGGCCGTATTGAAGTTTCTGAACTTCAATACGGCTGCATTGAATTCAATACGGCTGCACTGAACTTCAATACGGCTGCACTGAACTTCAATACGGCCGTATTGAGGTTTTTTGAACTTCAATACGGCCGTATTGAATTCAATACGGCCGTATTGTAGTTCAAAACTTCAATACGGACCGTATTGACCCCCAGAGGCCGTATTGCGCCTCATCCCTATAAATATGACGTCAAATGGACGTCATTTGACACTTTCACACTGAGTTTTAACCCTCTTCTTGAGTATTCTGGGTTTTTTTGAGCAGTGTTCTGCCTAGAAATCACTCGGAGAGTTGATCCGACAAAGTTCTTGAGTCACGAGCCATTTGCTTGAGTCTCGAACCTAGTCGAAGGGAAATCCTCCGGATTTCCATAGTTAAAATTTTATAGGAGCGAGCGAGCGGTCTTGTAGAGGGAGGGAACGCCAAAACGCTTCCCAATTTCTGTCAAGATATATAAGAAAGCACGCTTCAAAGGTTTATCTCTTTAAAGTCCCTTCTTTTACTGCTTTCTGTGTGTACATATTTAAACTGTCATCATGTAGATAGTTAATTTATAATTGCTTAGAATAAATAGGGGTAATTTAGTAATTTCGCACTATTATTTTTAAATAATCTGTCATAGGGAACCCGAAAGGGGCGCTGTGGGGTGCTAACACCTTCCCCACGCGTAACCGACTCCCTTACCCGACTCTGGTTGTAATGGCCGAAGTCGATTTTTGAATCGATTGCCTTAAACCTCTTTTTCCAATGTTTTGAGTAAAACATTGGTGGCGACTCCATGAACCCTTCCTTTTTATGAAAACCACTAATCCATGGAGGGTCCCGCTTGGGATTAACATGGATTGGTGAGCCTTTTAATAAAATTGCTCGTTTGACGAGGTCTCAGTTTGAGAATAAGTCATTCTAGCAATCCATATTTTTTAAGAAATAAAAGAGTCCAACCATCCTTCGCGAATGCCGAAAGCCCGTTTCGGGCCGGTGGCGACAGATGGCGACTCCACTGGGGAAGCCTCGAGAGTCAGTCCCATTTAGTGACAGATTATTTTTAACAAATAATAGTCAAAATTACTTCATTACCCCTTGCTTGTATGATAACATGTTTATCTATTTGGCTTTAATAACTGTTGTATGTTTAAATTCTCGCAATTGTTTGAAATAAAAACTGCACACAAACCTTTGCACACAACAGTTCCCTCTATACCCGGGGGCATGAGTGGTAAGCCATAGGGAGTGGATGTTAGTACGGCCGGTTGTCGAATGGGTCTATAGGTGCCCGTAGACCGTTGTCGGAAAGCATCACTCAAGGTGATAACCATGAACTCGAGTCCGACAGTGCGTTGGAGCTTTCCATCGGCTTACGACGAGAGGAATTGGGTCCCTATAATGGGGGCACCTTGGGGGCCTCAGACCGGTGAGAACAGTTAGAACCACCTTGAATATGCACCTTTCTGCAGGATACTCCTACCTCGTGATTCGCTCGTGACTGTTCGTGGATGAGTGAATTGTTTGTGTAAATGCTTATGTGCATTTGTTTGTGCATTAATAAATAAACTCGTGATAAGGTCTAAGAATAAATCCCCATGCATGAAAATGCCATGACATGAGAGAAAAGACCATGTGTGAAAATATAATAAAAAGCGAGGAGCATGTACATCATTGCCAATAAGACCTCATGCATCCTCATCAATTATTCATTTTAGGATCACCAATACCCTCTCGATGTGAGTAAAAGGGACCCATGACTATTGAGATTCTCCGTTGGGGAGAGATCATAGGCTAGGGAGGGTGATAAACCTTCATCTTAAAAAGGCAGCGCCTTAAAGATGAAGTCTTATCAAGCTCACATCAAGAGTGTATTCATACCTTAAATAAACTAATTAGAATAAAACATTCATTTTAGAAAGTGGCTGGTCATCTCTCTGTCCTCACACGCGCGCAGAAAATCAAGAAAATGGAAGCATTGGAGGAGCAAAATAAGAAGCTCACAACCGAGCTTTCACAGCTTAAAGAGCAGATGGCGCAAATGATGGAACTCATGCGTCAACATAACGTCCATGGATCAAGCCACAGTGACCATGGGTCCCATCATGAGGAAGAGGAGGTGCATGAAGAAGAGCCTCCACACGCCATACCTATTGGGGCTGGAATTATGATTAAAGAGCCCGAAGTTTCAAAGGAACAATTCCACGCCCTAGAGGATCGGCTAAGGGCTATGGAGGGGCATGATTTCGATATTAAAGATGCCGCCGACATGTGCTTAGTGAGGGATATTCAATTTCCTCCTAAATTTAAAGTGCCAGATTTCCCGAGATACGTGGGATCGACTTGCCCCAAGAGTCATCTCACCATGTACTGCCGAAAGATGGCTGCATATGCCACAAACGAAAAGCTCTTGATCCACTACTTCCAAGAGAGCTTGGCTGATACCGCGCTCAACTGGTATATGCAGCTAGATGGAAATCTAGTACACACATGGAGGCAGTTGGCCGACGCCTTTCTCAAGCGCTATAAATACAACATCGACCTAACACCCGATAGGTCAGATCTTCAAGCCTTGAGTAAGAAAAATGATGAATCTTTCAAGGCGTACGCCCAACGATGGAGGGAGTTGGCGGCACAGATAGAGCCCCCGCTGTCGGATAAGGAGACGGTGTCCTTATTCATAAACTCGTTGACCGGTCCCTATTATGACAAGATGATAGGGAACACGACAACACTCTTCTCGGACATCATCACCATTGGGGAGAGAGTGGAACAAGGACTTAAAAGTGGGAAGCTGGCTAAGCCTTCCCAATCATATGAAGCTAAGAAGGCCTTCGGGAAGAAGAAGGAGGGAGGAGTCAACGCCATAAATATTTCTTCATCTTCTTCCACTTCGAAGTCGGGAAAGTCGCAATACAACCCTGTGAGGAAGTTTGATAAACTTCCGACCACATATAGCGACCTCCTGCCGAAGCTAGTGGAAGCACGTCTTCTAGCTTATGTTCCACCAAAGAAAATGGATCCACCCTACCCCGATTGGTACAATCCACAAGATAAATGTCTATACCATTCGGGGGCACCGGGGCACTCAACGGAGAACTGCAGAGTTCTCAAATATAAGGTCCAAGACCTTATTGATGTTGGGTGGGTCACCTTCGATTCGACAGCGCCCGACGTGAGCAAGAATCCTCTACCAAAGCAGGAGTAGAGAATGGCAAGCCACGATAGGGCCCCTTCATATTTTTCTTTTTTTTTCTCTTTTAGGGACTCATGATCAGTACCCGAGATCATGAGAACCTTTTCATGTAAATAAGGGTTTTTGTACAGTTTTAATACATATCAATAAAGAGGCATTTTTCGCACATTACTCTCTTTTTTGTTCTTTTCTCTCTTTCCTCATTAACATTAATAATTCTAAACCTAAACAGAACCAATAAAATAATTATGTCTGTAATTGTTCGCTCTGACCGGGATCCGAAGGTGAATGGGTTGAGTTGGACAGTGATGAGGAGACCATCTCTCCGGATCTGCAAAGACTGCTAGAACGAGAAGCTCGCCTACTCCAACTCGTCAAGAGAAATTGGAGACTGTGAATTTGGGGCATGGCCGAGAGATATAAGAGGTCAACATTGGGACCCATATCAGTGATGAAATAAGGACACATGTTTCCGCTATGATTATAATAAAATCATTCTTCATTGCTTCTTTTCTTGCTTATAATAAAATTCTAAACCACATTATTTTTAACCCTGTTTGAATAAACATGAATGAGGTTAAAATCATCTTAATAATAATAAACCCACATCATTTTTATGTGGAGGTGTGTGTGACAACTTGGAGCACCTTCCCTTGGCCTTGACAAGTGCCATCATGGGTAAAAAGAAATCTTTCAAAATAAAAGAAGCTCGGCAGGAAACTCAAAAAGGGGACTGCGCAAAAATAAGAGCAAAAGACCCGCTAGGAATCCCACGAAAGGGTGACCTAGGCAAAAGTTAGGGTTACAAAAATAAACAAAAACAAAGGTCCGCTAAAACGCCCCAAAAGGGTGTTTTAGGCAAAAATAAGGACAATCAAAAAAACAAAAATAAATCCATGATGGTACCATGAACCGAATTCAAAAAGAAAGGTTCAAGGGAAGCTATCCAAGTTGTCGAATCACAACACGACTTTTTAACTTCATAAGTGTTTAATCAAACAAGCCTAAACACTTAAGCCTACCTTGGCCATCCATTCTTACAAAAACCATTTTTGAAAAAATAAATCCCCTCTAAAACACAAACTTCAGAACAAAAAATATCTTTCCTTTCTTTTCTCTCTTGTCCCAAATGATTTTAGAATAATCTAGCGGAAGCACGGAGAAATAAATCATCACTGATAATGGATCTAATCTGAACAACAAAATGGTGGAAGAACTGTGCCAAGAATTCAAGATCCAACACCATAACTCTTCCCCATATCGGCCAAAGATGAATGGGGCAGTCGAGGCAACCAATAAGAGCATCAAGAAAATAGTGCAAAAGATGGTTGTCTCATTTAAGGACTGGCACGAGATGTTACCCTTCGCTTTCCATGGTTATAGGACTTCTGTACGCACATCTACAAGAGCTACTCCATTCTCCCTCGTCTATGGGATGGAGGCAGTGCTACCCGTCGAAGTCGAAATACCTTCCCTAAGGGTAATCATGGAAGCAAAACTTTCCGAAGCAGAATGGGTTCAAAGCCGGTATGACCAGTTGAACCTCATTGAAGAAAAACGGCTGAACGCCATATGCCATGGTCAAGCCTATCAGAGGAAGAAAAAAAAAGGCTTTTGACAAGAAAGTCCACCCTCGAGTCTACCATGAGGGAGAGTTGGTAATGAAGAAATTGCTACCAACTCAAAAGGACAAAATCGGAAAGTATGCCCCAAATCACGGAGGACCATACGTGGAAAAACGAGCCTTCTCAGGAGGAGCATTGATCCTCACAGACATGGATGGAAAAGAACTTCGATACCCAGTCAACGCTGACGAGGTAAAGAAGTACTATGCTTGAAGACGTTGCTTGCATAAGCCCACTAGGATGAAAACCCGAAAAAGGGCATCCTAGGCAAAAGTTAGGGCAAAACAAAAAGCCCGCCAGTACAAGGGTACTAGGCAAAACAAAGGCAAAATTATCCCCGCTAGGATACGTCCTAGGCAAAAGTTAGGGGCAAAAGAATAAGATGTAAAAGCAAAGCAAGCAACGGTCACTTGAATCCAAAACCGAAAGGCGGTTCAAGTGATTATCTTCTAGAAGCAAGCGTCTTGCAGCATCTACGCTCCTGGCTCAGGCATCTCACCCGAAGCAACTAGGGGAATGTAAAGAGCAACAATTACAGATATAATTGTTAAGCCCAATGTATATAGCCTACCCTGGCCAGCCATTCTTCAGAAAATCCTTCTGTATATCTTTCTGTAAAAACACTTGTGAATATCAATAAAATATCTATTCATTTTCTCTTCTCTCTTGACCATGTGATTATGCCTCTAAAATTGGTATTTCTAAAAAATTGTATGAAATTCCTTAATAATCGGTCAATAAAGAAAATTGGAGGGGTTCCTATAAAATCCATAATCTCCTGCATAAAAGGCTCACAAAAATATTCCCTCACGTCGATGACAGAAATTCCTCCAAGAAAAGGAGGATAGGGAGAGCCATTCATTTTTCTAAAAACATTAAATAATAAAACTTGCATTTGTGCATCACACACATTAGTTGCACATTCAAAGACCTTATCATGAGGCAATTGCATAAAATAGAAAATAGGAAAAATTGCTTGTGTATGGCAGCGGTCAACAGAAAAAGCCGCAAATCAACAGAAAAGGCAAAAATACAGAAAAAGCCAAAAAAATGACAAAAAAGGCAAAAAATACAGAAAAAGCCGCAAATCAACAGAAAAGGCAAAAATACAGAAAAAGCCAAAAAATGACAAAAAAGGCAAAAAATACAGAAAAAGCCAAAAACGACAAAAAAGGCAAAAGATTTAGAAAATCGATCGCCTCGTACAGAATAACTGAGCCTGGAGAGACTTGCCGAAACAATACTCATGCAGAATAACTGAGCCTGGAGAGGCTTGCCGAAACAATACTCATGCAGAATAACTGAGCCTGGAGAGGCTTGCCGAAACAATACTCCCACAGAATAACTGAGCCTGGAGAGGCTTGCCGAAATAATACTCCCACAGAATAACTGAGCCTGGAGAGGCTTGCCGAAACAATACTCATGCAGAATAACTGAGCCTGGAGAGGCTTGCCGAAACAATACTCATGCAGAATAACTGAGCCTGGAGAGGCTTGCCGAAACAATACTCCCACAGAATAACTGAGCCTGGAGAGGCTTGCCGAAATAATACTCTCACAGAATAATTGAGCCTGGAGAGGCTTGCTGAAAAAATACTCCCACAAAATAATTAAGCCTGGAGAGGCTTGCCGAAATAATACTCTCCAAAAGACGTCTCAGCTCGCATTCTCGGGCTGAACAAAAAACAATACTCATGCAGAATAACTGAGCCTGGAGAGGCTTGCCGAAACAATACTCCTACAGAATAACTGAGCCTGGAGAGGCTTGCCGAAATAATACTCTCTCAGAATAACTGAGCCTGGAGAGGCTCGCCGAAATAATACTCCCCAGAGATATCTCAGCTTCCACTCACGGGCCAAATTCCCCAGTGAAAGCTATCAAAGCGAGATCAGCAAAATTCCCCAACGGAAGCATGATCCAAACAAAATATCCAAGTCAAAGGACTTAGACTTCCTCAGTGGAAGATAGCTTTCCAACTCAAACGAAGAGTGAAGCTAAGCCTGAAAAGGCTTTCTAAATAATACTCTGGGATAAATAAACTTTAAATCCCCACTCGCCTACTCAGAGGCACCCCCTCAAGAAAAATCACAAAAGACAAATAATCATTCCCCAAGCGGAATCCGGCACTCAGCCGAACACCAAACATCAAGATAATTCGCCTACTCCGAGGCACTCTTTCAAAAAAGAAAAAAAATCCAAAAGATCAATAACAATTCCCCAAGCGGAATTTGGCTTTTCAGCCAATCATTGAACATCAAGATGATATGCCTAACAGAAGAGGCTAATCAAAATCAACATCCAGAATCCCCAGCGGATAACAGCCTACACAGAGGCAGCAAAAATCAGAAAATCCAAAAGAGATACCCGAATAAGGATAACCGGGATACTCCACCAACGTCGAAAGGACGTCAGCCAATCATAAGGCATCGCTCACATCAGAAAGAGCATCTTTGTGTCTGCACCCTAAGGAAACAGAAATTCCTCAATGGGCACCAATTACGCAATGCAAAATTGGGACACAAGAACCTATGAGTAACTGCACATCCCCTAGACGGATCCCTGCGTTATCCAGCCCTCAGCGGCACCAAAATCAAAAACAACCGTCGAAGCAGCATCGTGGACTGTGGAGACAAAACTATCACAAATCCCTGGAGAGGGCAAACTCACGCTACCCAGATGTCCAGAGCACCGAGGTATGCACAAAGCCTGGAGAGGCACTACTTAGCTACCCAGATGTCCAGAGCACCGAGGTATGCACAAAGCCTGGAGAGGCAATACTTAGCTACCCAGATGTCCAGAGCACCGAGGTATGCACAAAGCCTGGAGAGGCAATACTTAGCTACCCAGATGTCCAGAGCACCGAGGTATGCACAAGCCTGGAGAGGCAAAACTCACGCTACCCAGATGTCCAGAGCACCGAGGTATGCACAAAGCCTGGAGAGGCAATACTCAGCTACCCAGATGTCCAGAGCACCGAGGTATGCACAAGCCTGGAGAGGCAATACTCAGCTACCCAGATGTCCAGAGCACCGAGGTATGCACAAGCCTGGAGAGGCAATACTCAGCTACCCAGATGTCCAGAGCACCGAGGTATGCACAAGCCTGGAGAGGCAATACTCAGCTACCCAGATGTCCAGAGCACCGAGGTATGCACAAGCCTGGAGAGGCAACACTCAGCTACCCAGATGTCCAGAGCACCGAGGTATGCAATGAGCCTGGAGAGGCGACGACTAATACTCACCCTGGAGAGGGCAAACTCAACCTGGAGAGGCTACTCAACAATTTTCCCACCTGAAGACACTACAAGTCGGAAGGATGGCCTTATTCCCCGGACAATTGGGTCAACTCCTTTACTTATCAAACGGTACACCAAAAGGCCGTTTGACTAAGTAAAGGGGGGGCAGCTGTAGACCCCTAAAATTGTCCGGGTCGGAAATAAAGCTTGAAGACTCTCGAAGATCAAAGGAAAGTCAGCCGGAAGGACTCCTGGAAGACCCTGGAAGACCCTAGGATGATTATCCGTAGGTTTAGAGGTCTTAGAGTAGCAAAAAATAAGAAAGTGGAGGGAATGAAGCCCAATACGGACTCCCAGAAGTTCAGTACGGCCGTATTGAACATTTTAAACTACAATACGGCCGCACTGAACTCAATACGGCCGTATTGAAGTTTCTGAACTTCAATACGGCTGCATTGAATTCAATACGGCTGCACTGAACTTCAATACGGCTGCACTGAACTTCAATACGGCCGTATTGAGGTTTTTTGAACTTCAATACGGCCGTATTGAATTCAATACGGCCGTATTGTAGTTCAAAACTTCAATACGGACCGTATTGACCCCCAGAGGCCGTATTGCGCCTCATCCCTATAAATATGACGTCAAATGGACGTCATTTGACACTTTCACACTGAGTTTTAACCCTCTTCTTGAGTATTCTGGGTTTTTTTGAGCAGTGCTCTGCCTAGAAATCACTCGGAGAGTTGATCCGACGAAGTTCTTGAGTCACGAGCCATTTGCTTGAGTCTCGAACCTAGTCGAAGGGAAATCCTCCGGATTTCCATAGTTAAAATTTTATAGGAGGGAGCGAGCGGTCTTGTAGAGGGAGGGAACGCCAAAACGCTTCCCAATTTCTGTCAAGATATATAAGAAAGCACGCTTCAAAGGTTTATCTCTTTAAAGTCCCTTCTTTTACTGCTTTCTGTGTGTACATATTTAAACTGTCATCATGTAGATAGTTAATTTATAATTGCTTAGAATAAATAGGGGTAATTTAGTAATTTCGCACTATTATTTTTAAATAATCTGTCATAGGGAACCCGAAAGGGGCGCTGTGGGGTGCTAACACCTTCCCCACACGTAACCGACTCCCTTACCCGACTCTGGTTGTAATGGCCGAAGTCGATTTTTGAATCGATTGCCTTAAACCTCTTTTTCCAATGTTTTGAGTAAAACATTGGTGGCGACTCCATGAACCCTTCCTTTTTATGAAAACCACTAATCCATGGAGGGTCCCGCTTGGGATTAACATGGATTGGTGAGCCTTTTAATAAAATTGCTCGTTTGACGAGGTCTCAGTTTGAGAATAAGTCATTCTAGCAATCCATATTTTTTAACAAATAAAAGAGTCCAACCATCCTTCGCGAATGCCGAAAGCCCGTTTCGGGCCGGTGGCGACATGGGCGTACCTCGTCAATTCCCTTAGTTGTTGTCAATGCGGGCATACCGTTCTCACACCCTCCCAGGGCCGGTATGTTGCACGGTTAAACACCCAACGGCCCGTGCAAAGGCAATCCACCCACCGTTAAACCCTCTGTGGCCAGTGAGCTGCACAGTTAAACACCCAACGGCCCACGCATGGAATGCCTCCCGTCATGGTCCCCCCTGTCTCAACCCCTCTCTGGGCCCAGGGTCCAATGCAATATAGCCACGTCTGGCTTCTCAAGCACCACATGCAACTCATAAGTCTCATGCAACTCATGCATCCCACGTAACTCATAATTAATGCATCTCCCTTATATAACATCATCACATGTCAATAACAATCCATGCAATATCATCCTCACATG
This sequence comes from Cajanus cajan, assembly GCF_000230855.2. Classification (NCBI taxonomy): domain Eukaryota; kingdom Viridiplantae; phylum Streptophyta; class Magnoliopsida; order Fabales; family Fabaceae; genus Cajanus; species Cajanus cajan. Next base: position 15,503,511 of record NC_138523.1, on the reverse strand, counting down.
CTAGGTACCTATCATTAAGTTATCAACATCATAGATCACAAATTTCACATAATTCTTCACACACATCACAATATCTATGACATTCAGTTAATAATTTAACCATAACTCGAGATATACATATCCTTTCTAAGTGATCCCAACTCCATTAGAATCCTAACATCAATATCTACAACTTTCATGAAGAACACAAATCCTAATAAAGTCGTTTAGGTTACCATTCAGGGCTCACAAAAATTGATGTTGTGGTTCGCACACAGATTGGAAGGCTCAAATTGCAACTCACATAACTTGATCAAATATTAATATTTTTACACGATTCTTGTGTCTAAATGGTATCCCCAGATGTCTAGTTTCTAAAAAAACAAACGGCACTTGATTTGGATAACGACACAGAAAGATATCGCAAAATTACAAACGTATGTCGGGGTCCCGACGCTCGACGCCCAAAACTGGCGCTGAGCGCCCAAATCTCTGCCCAGACTCCCCTCTGTGAAATTAAACCTGCGTTTTACGAGTTCCATCAAGGTTTTTACCAATTTTCACTACTTCTACACCCCGTTGGTTCAGTTTAACTCCATTTATATTCTTCATACGTTCCAAATCAATCCATACACATCTCAAGCCTCAAAAATTGGTTTCCATTGGTTTTACAAAAAAAAATCTAAACTCTTCTTAACACATCAAATTCAAGTCATCAAATAAAAAGGATAAAGAATTAACAAGAAAGCCCCAATGGAATTCAAAGACAATTCAAGAAATAAGTTCTTCCAAATGAATTAAGAATTTAGAACATCGATTGCACATATAATCTTTCAGAATTTTAAATAGAGTTCCTAGAGGGACTTAGGGATTGCCCTCACTACCCGAACGCCCCTATATTCACATATGAAGAAACCCATCTCCCCCGTACCTTAAGGATGATGAACGAAGGCCAACAGAAGAACGACGGAGCAATCTGAACACTTTACGCCTTCCTTCAAGAATTTTCTCCTCTCCCCTCTTCCTTCAAGCGTCTGACGTTAAAATGAATATTAGGTAACTGACTACCCCCAAAACCCCTCTAATAATTCCGACTGGGCCAGGCCCATACTCACCCGCCCATCCCCCTCTATTTAATTAAAATGATAATTAAATAATTAAAAAAAATAAAACAGTTTCAACTTCTATAATTATTTAAAATACGAATTTATTTTCTGCTCTCTAGAATATAAATATAAATAACTACTTGACTCAAGTTTCTCTCGTAAATATAATTATTATTATTTAGAATCTACTGCAATTTTATAAAATTACTAAATAAAATGATATAAATTATTTTCATAAAAATAGTAATTAATTAAAATTTAATTAATTTAAAATTTAGGATGTTACAAAAATGGTCTTTCTTATTTAAATTTCAATTATTAATTTCAAGAAATTGAGTTAACCATTAACTCTACATGTTAGCATAAGTTTTTATACAACGAAAGATTAAATTGGGCCTTCCTTATTTTAATATAAAAGATTAAGTTAAACATATTTGAATCAAATCAAACACATTTTAAAGAATAAAATATGAAAATGGAATTATGTACTAGTAGCATTTAGTAAAGTGATGATGTAACTAAAACAACTTAAAAATAAGAGAGTTCCTACGATACCCTTGTAAATTGGGATATTTTGGTATAATCAATTTTTTTAATCTAATAAAAATGATGTACATTGTGATTTTTTTTCCTTTTCACTTTTATTTTTTTTTCTACACTAAGTTATGTGTTCTTAATAAATAAATTATTTAAATAATTAACTTACTATTTTTTTTCGTAAAATATTGGTCTAAGTGGTTCAAATTCTTTTGTAGAAATCAAAATAACTTTGAGAAGAATACAATAAGATTTTATTTGTTGAAATTGAGAGAAATTTTATAAACTTTTTATTCAATTTACTCCTTATAATTTGTACACAAGGGTTTTTTTTTTTAATTTATCATGGCTCTTAGTATATAAAAAATATTCTTACTAAATTCAAACATTTTGTATATATTAAGAATTTTAAGAAAATATATATTGAAATGAAAAATATAAACATGTTAAAATATAAAAAATTTTAAATCCATTATTCAAATATTTAAAAAAAATAGTTCAAAAACCCTTTAAATATATAAGGGTACCATAGAATTTCTCTTATATTTATAATTAGATGTGACTAAGAGTCAAATTAATTTAAAAATAGTTTAAAATTTGATTTAATGATTAAATTGTTAAATTTGATTCATAAATTAAATGAGAAGAATTTGAGTTAAAGATGGAGTTCGATAAATAAATAAGTCAAATTTGAATTGTATATAATTTGACTTGTCTAATTCATAAATTAACACAATATATAATTTTTTTATTTAATTTCAATTTATTAAAATTTGAAAATAACTTTCAAAATTAAATTATAAGTTAATAACAACAAAAAAAAAGTGAAAAATTTATAATTTTATGATTATAGATTGATTTTTTTTTTATTTTATGTAAAGAAAAGTAGTTTTAATTAATACATGTTTTAATTGTAATTATGTTTCTTGCGAGTCATGTCTTGTAACCTTGCAAAATTAATAAAAACAAGTGATGTCTTGTGTTTTAAAAATAATTAACCAATCATTTTATCTAAAATTTATTATTAAAAATGTATAAAATTTTTAAAAAAATTAATTCTTAATTTATGTGATTCAAATTATTGAATTGAATAAAGATACTAACGAACTGAGTCAAGTTTGAGTTAAAAAAAAAAAGTTAAATTTAAGTCAAATTACAAATTAAATTAAATATATATTATTGAGTGAAGTTAAATTAAATCTGATGCACCTCATTTCTAATCCTAGTTGTAGGCAATAATAATCATTGTCATGGAGGCTGGTGAGAGATGGCACCAGGAGATGGGTCCAGAAAACTATGTTCAAACTTAAACAAAATCGGCAAGCCCATTCATTTTTTCTACCTTTTGTATTTTGAAAAGCGATCACATATATAATCCAAGTTGTTCGGACAAAGCAAAAACATTCTTTTTAATTATTAAAATCTATTCTTAAGTCATCATGTACTCCCTCACAGTTCTATATTAAGTATCGTTTAGATTATTTTATATAGATTAAAAAAATTAATAATTGGTGTTAAAAACTAATAATTAAATGAAAAAGAATAATAATTTATAAAATTAATTTTATTATTAATCTTTTTTTACTAAAAATGACGTAATAGAATAATAATTTTTTAAAGAATATTATTATTAGGAGTATAAATAAAAAATAAATAGTTAATATTATATTAAAAAAACTAAAATGAAACTTATTTTGAAACTTAATTTTTCTTCTTATATGACACTTATTAAGAAATGGAGACAGAGTAAATTTGATATCGAAACATGTGATTATGATTCAGGATTATATTTATAAGTGTTAAATGTGTCCAAAATTATGTGTGGACTCAAAATCCTGACATTAATTAGTTACTATTTCCAACAATAGTTACTTCTACCAATATCATCACAACTAAAAAAAAGTTTCTAAATTTTAAGATTTAGGATTTATTTGGATAATATATAAAAATATTTATACTAAAAAATAAGAATAAAAATAAAATAAATCTCTCTCAAACTAAAATTAATTTATGTATGATTTAATTTATTTTATATAAAAAATTAATTTCAATCAGTTTTATATAAATACTTATCTAAAAATTTACAGGTAATCTTAATTATTAAAAATGAGTAAACACCAACTTTAATCTATGAATTTAAAAGACGTTATCATATTAGTTTCTAAAATTAAGAGATTATAAAGTTAATTAATTATATTGCAAATTGACAATTACATTGTTCAAAAACTTAAAAAAGTGAAACTAAAGTGATAGTGTACATATGTATATATAGAGGAGAGATTCATTTATTTTAGAGTAAATCTATTTATATTTACTCTATTCAATAACTCATACATTAAATATTAGCGATCTAACTGTTGGATTTAAAGCTTTTAATACATAGATAAAATTTACAAATTTTTAAAAAAATTTATAAATCATTTGATACGTTGATTTAAATTAATAAAATGAAATATTAAATAATTTTTACTTTAAATTTTACATATAGTTAATATATTATTAAGAACTGTAAATTTAATAATTAAATTATTAAAATTTAATATAAAACATGAATTATTGAATATTGATTCACACCTTCGATCAAGGGTCGAGTGAGTGACTAAAAATCGATGGATATAATGATAATATGCTTGCGAAATTAATCCCCCAAGCTTAAAGGGTTTGGACCAAAAGGCCACTATACTCTCTTAGGCTTAAGGCCATTCCATACCTTTGATCATCAGTTGACCGACTAAAAGTTGTGTGACGTAAAAATAATATATCCATATTAAATCAATTCCCCAAGCTTAAAAGGCTTGGTCCAAGTAGTTACCAAATAATATGCTTATCATTATGAACATCGACATAAACAAATCAAGGTGAAAAATATCTATAACGGTTCTATGAGATATAAAATAAATAAAATTAAGAGATAAACATAGATCTGATTTACAAGAAGTAAAAGATATAACCCTCCTAATATATAAGATTCAAACTAGAAAAGTAAAAGTAGGTTTTCTATTAAGTAATCACTTTTATACCCTAAATAGAATTATCCTAGTTTTTATACCGAAATAAATGCAAAATAATAATAAATAATTAAATTTAAAGATTTATTTAACATATTATGAACTAGTTATACAATTTCTTAATTTTATGAACCAGTAAGAAACTAAAATCATGGTTACTTCCTGATTAAGGAATAAAATTGGATTCTTACTTTTCTAAAAATAGAACTTCATAATTGTTGTTTCTCTATATTGAACAAGGAGTTGGATTCTGTTCATACACTACAAAAAAAAATGTTAATTTTTGACGAAAATTTCTGACAGAAACAAGTAAATTTCTGACAGAATTTGATATTTCTGATAGATTTTTGACGGATTTAAATCCGTCAGAAAAAGTGTTGTCGGAAAAAAAATTTCGTCAAAAATACCAATTTCTGTTGGAAATTTCTAACGGAAAATTTCGTCAGAAAATTTCATCTGAAATTTCCAACAAAAGTATCTATCGAAAATTTCTGACGGAAATTCCGTCAAGAATTTCTTAGGGACATTTTCGATGGAATTTTCGTCAGAAATTTTTGGGGAACATTTCTGACGGAAATTTCGTCAGAAATTTCTTTGGGACATTTTCGACAGAAATTTCTGTCAAAAATTTATGACGAACATTTCCGACGGAATTTCCGTCAAAAATTTTGTAAACCATTTCCGACGGACATTTCCGTCAGAAATTATTAATTTTAAATTTTAAATAAATTTTTTAATATAACTAATTGACATTATTTTTACCTGTTTAACAAATATATATATATAGATTGTAGAAGCTTCATCAAAATAAATTTAAAAGATAATAGTAATGTTTATATCATAATAATAAAACAATTCATAATTCAAACATCATATATAGTTAATTCAAATAGAGTAATTAATATTTTTCTAATGCTAACTAATAATCTTCATAATTAGGAGAGTCTTGTTGATTTTTGTCTTGGTCATCTTCTTGTTGTTGGTTTTGATGTTGTTCCCCATTTTGTTGATCTAGGTTGGTATTTTGTTGTTGACAAATATTTTGAATGGCAGTTTATGCTTCTGTGGGTAAGAATTGCAAAACAATTGATTGAAACTGTTGCAACTGACGAATAACCACATCATTTTCTGCAAGTCGTTGTTCATTTTCTGCAAGTCGTTGTTTCAATTGAACAATGTCTTCTGTGTCATGTGAACTGCTACAAGATGCTTTCCTTTTAAGATTGACGTTGACGCGACTGCTCTGTGTATCTTTTAAATGACGAGCAAGGTCTCCAGCTCCATACAGTCACCCCTTAGTGGTCATGCCACCAACTGCATCAGACCAACACTTAGACCTAATTGTATCCTCCAAACCAGGGTCCATAGGATGTGATTCATCAACAGATGATGCAGCCTCAGACATAGCTTGAGAAAATTTATTGAGAAAATCTTCTTGTTATTCAACAAAGGCATTGTTTTACTAATCTTGTAAATATGATTAAAAATAACATCAATAATTATTTAAATAACTTACATATGTTTTGTAAGATCTTTCATCAACAAAATGTCCAGTATCTTTTCGTATATGGGTCTGTTGAAAGACCTCATCAATATGCACTAAGCAACCAAATTCTTTTGCCTGCAAATAATACATTGATGCGAAATAAATTAATTTGTTGTAAAGTTGTAAAAAAAGAAAAGATAATTTTAATCCATACATACCATGCGCTTGGCATGATCATGAACTGTAATTGAGCCACCTGTATGAAGAGTCCCACCCTTTTCAGAAGCTCGATTTACTGAGGCTTGTGTAGACTTTACTCGAAAAGCAGCTGAATTCCAATGTGCTACCAATTGTTTCCACACATCTTCTCCAACCCAAAGTGGCCTTTTACCTGCTTTCCGAGCTTCATTAAACATATTAGATAATCTATGAGAGGCTTTTGAGTGAAAAATTTTCTTTATTTTTTCCTCATCCTCGGGTCTCCATGCCACCTTACGCTACATGAAGAAAAAACCAATGAATTATAATAATTGTAACACATCAAAATGTCAAAGGAAATGAAATTCAAAACTTTTTCAACAATTAATAGAATTGATATCATGCAAGTGAAGCAACAAACAAATATAACATGAGGATACAAATAAATAAATTAAACCAAACCAAAAGCAATAACACAAGCATTAATTTCAACTAAGTTTTTTTTACAACTCATGTTAAAAGCAAATGTTTATATTGAAACTACAATAACAAGTAAGTTCAAGTGTTTGTGAACATGTAAATTAAGCATCAAAGTTCGAAGTAAAGAAATGAGATGAACAATATATCACTCAAAAATTGGTACAATTTAGATGAACATATCATTGTTCACAAACAAGCAATTCATATGAATGTTCACAAACAAGAATTAAACAAGCAATTCATACCTTAAAACGTTGGAAGAAGGCATCCTTATCACTATCTTCCATCGCTCCCCATGTAGGCCATGGATGAAGAAAATGTTGCTTAATGGTTTGTGTGATAGCATGTGTAGCAATAAGGGATGGTTCAAACCTAAATACAAAAAAAAAAGGTTAGCAAAATTAAAAAGACAATGAATGATGAACAATAAATTCTAATTTATTCGTACCCTATCGCAATAGGTTCAATTACTGGGTGATCATTGGGTGGGGGGTCTTCTGCTCCCAAGTCTAAATCATCTCCATTTATAGATCTAGAAGATGATGGAACCCTTGTAGTAGTTGGGGATGGTGTGACTGCAATAAATGGAGATGGTGATCGTGTGGGTTCAACAACTAGCGAAGGTGCTTGTGTGGGTGCAACAAATGAAGTTAGTGATCGAGTGGTTGGAGCAACTGGGGATGGTGTGGTTGCAGCAATAGACGATGGTGCATGTGTGGGTGCAACAAGTGGAGATGGTGATTGGGTGGGTTCAATAACTGGGGATGGTGTGGGTACAGCAATTGAGGAAGGTGATGGTGATGGAGATGGTAAGTTTGATGGGGTTCGAGTAGATGATTCGAGGGTATTAGTTCCTAGAAATAATTTAATTACATAACGTGACTTCTTCGGCTTTCCTTTCTCCTTTCCCTTATTACCAAGAGAGGAACCTTCTCCTATCATATCTATATAGGAATAATAATATTGTGAATAATAAATCAAAATTAACATGTATAAATATAATGGGATAAATCAAAATTAACATGTATAAATAATATTATGATTAAGTGATTCAAATACATCATAAAAATCAAAATTAACATGTATAAATAATATTATGATTAAGTGATTCAAATGCATCATAAAAATAGAGAACTAAATAGAGGGATAAAACCAATATAATCATTATGATAAATGAATATAGTTGTACCACAAAATACATAAAAATAAAGTATAGAATCCCGTCCTAGTAACTTTTTAAGACATTTATCCTTATTGCCTAATCCTCTTCAGAGCTATATACATCAAAGTCTTCTTCTAATTCCCCTTCATTTGATTCCTCTTCTTCTTCCTCCTCATCCTCTTGTACTTCAACACGTTGTAGGGGTTCTTCAGGCTCATCAACTTCTTCAAGATCACCTTGTACATCCTATAATCCTAAAATACCTTCAACTTCAATGACTTCATTAGTATGTGTCATTTCATCTACCTGGTAAGCCACTTCATCTTCCACATCATCAAATTCTATACGACCCCTTGGCTTTGTTTTGATTGCAACAAACCAACCACATTTATCCATTCGTGTTGTTGGATATGGGACATAATACACTTGCCTTACATTATGTGCGTGCAATGATAAATGGATCAAACTCTTTATATCTTGCATCAATCTGAATATCCACTATATTATATTTTGGATCCACTCTTGTACCTCTTCTTGACGGATCAAACCAATCACAATAAAATACAACCACTTTCTTAGGATAACTTAAAGTATTGTACTGAAGTTCATATATGTGTTGAATGACCCCATAGAAATCATCTTCACCTCTTTCTGTAATGCCTTTTACATAAACTCCACTATTAATGGTCTTTTTCTCCTTGCACCATGCATAATTTTGAAACTTGTACCCATTAACAAAATATGTGTGCCATTCTTTAACACATCTAAATGGCTTATTTGACAAATCCCTTAAGTGTTGGTTTCTCCCATTTAAAGGCTCGTAGTGAACCTGTGTGCATGTAAGACACATGAAAAATTATATTTTAATTAATGTATATATAATGGGGAATTAAAATAAATTGTTATATACATACTTGTTCCTTGAACCATCTAGGAAAATTAGCATGTATACGAACAAAAGCATTTTCTTGAGTTTGCATGAATAAACTGCCCAAATATATCACTTGAAGGGTGAGTTTAAGATCAGAATACAAGATAAGTTGTACAATAATGAAAACATTCATTGTCAAATGCTTACTCAAGGTAAGATTTTACTTCAGTGCAGTTGATCAACACATGAACATGGGCTGAATTGTGTTGTTCATCGGTTAACCATTTAATCAACTCCTTACCAGAATGGCGACCAGGTTGGTTAAAGACTGATAACATCGGTGGAAGATTTTCCCTTTCATTTACCATTTCGTTTCTATTACTCGTTATTGATAACATGAAGTGATTGAAATAATGGGAACAAAAATGAGTTGTCTCTCGGTGCAAGTAAGCCGCACAGATTGATCCTTCAACCCTTGCCTTGTTTTTCACTGATCGTTTAGAAATGCCCATGAATCTACAAAATTAAATAACTACGTGATGGTTGATAAGCATTAAAAAATTAAATAGAATATGTTGTTAATTGTAATACCTTTCAAATGGGTACATCCATCTATACTGCACCGGTCCACCAAGACTTGCTTCATATGGAAGATGAATAGGCAAATGCTACATTGAATCAAAAAAACTAGGAGGAAATATTTTTTCCAACTTGCAGAGTATTATTGGAATATTGTCTTTTATCCTAGATAATTCATCCTCCTTTAATGTTGCAGAGCATAAATCTTTGAAGAAATGACTAACTTCAATCAGTGGATTTAAAACATGCTTCGGTAAGGAACTAAATGCAATAGGAAGTAAGCACTCCATGAATACATGACAATCATGGCTTTTCATCCCATGCACCCTTCCCTTGTCAACATCAGCATATCTTGCCAAGTTAGAAGAATAACCATCAGGCATCTTTAGATCTTTTATCCAAGAACATACTAGTTTTGCTTCTATTGTAGTTAAAGAGTAGTTTGCCTTTGGCTTTAATGTAACACCCCAATTTTCAAAAAGGTTATTATTATTATTATTATTATTATTATTATTATTATTATATGGTATTTGGTCATAATTATTTTAATAATTATAGAGGAATATTATTTTGTACGTTTTAAATAATTATTATTTTGGACAATTATTTTGTACGTATTAAATAAGTATTTTTATTAGCATTTTTAAATAAATATTTATATATTTTAAGAGAAGGTTGATTTTATATGATATTTTGTTATTGAAATTATATTATTATATTTAGGGTCAGAAATATATTATTATTATAGAGAAAAAATATTTTATAATATACATGTATTTATTTTATTTAATTATTTTGAGGAAAATTAGAAGTGGGTTAGAAGAGAAGGAAAATGGGTTGGGTTGACCCAGTCCAATGGATTAATTTTAAGAAAGGAGTCAGGTGGTGTTAACCCTATCTGCCTCATTTGCGTTCTGAAGGGTTAGGGAAAAAAAAGAGGAGAAAATTCTTGAAGGAAGGCGTAAAGTGTTCAGATTGCTCCGTCGTTCTTCTGTTGGCCTTCGTTCATCATCCTTAAGGTATGGGGGGATGGGTTTCTTCATATGTGAATATAGGGGTGTTCGAGTAGTGAGGGCAATCCCTAAGTCCCTCTAGGAACTCTATTTAAAATTCTGAACGATTATCTGTGCAATCGATGTTCTAAATTCTTAATTCATTTGGAAGAACTTATTTCTTGAATTGTCTTTGAATTTCATTGGGGCTTTCTTGTTAATTCTTTATCCTTAAATTTGATGACTTGAATTTTATGTGTTAAGAAGAGTTTAGATTTTTTTTTGTAAAACCAATGGAAACCAATTTTTGAGGCTTGAGATGTGTATGGATTGATTTGGAACGTATGAAGAATATAAATGGAGTTAAACTGAACCAACGGGGTGTAGAAGTAGTGAAAATTGGTAAAAACCTTGTTGGAACTCGTAAAACGCAGGTTTAATTGCACAGAGGGGAGTCTGGGCAGAGATTTGGGCGCTCAGCGCCTGTTTTGGGCGTCGGGCGTCGGGACCCCGACATACGTTTGTAATTTTGCGATATCTTTCTGTGTAGTTATCCAAATCGAGTGCCGTTTGTTTTGTTAGAAACTAGACATCTGGGGATACCATTTAGACACAAGAATCGTGTAAAAATATTAATATTTGATCAAGTTATGTGAGTTGCAATTTGAGCCTTCCAATCTGTGTGCGAACCACAACATCAATTTTTGTGAGCCCTGAATGGTAACCTAAACGACTGTATTAGGATTTGTGTTCTTCATGAAAGTTGTAGATATTGATGTTATGATTCTAATGGAGTTGGGATCACTTAGAAAGGATATGTAAATCTCGAGTTATGGTTAAATTATTAACTGAATGTCATAGATATTGTGATGTGTGTGAAGAATTATGTGAAATTTGTGATCTATGATGTTGATAACTTAATGATAGGTACCTAGCATGTGAGGATGATATTGCATGGATTGTTATTGACATGTGATGATGTTATATAATGGAGATGCATTATTTATGAGTTACGTGGGATGCATGAGTTGCATGAGACTTATGAGTTGCATGTGGTGCGTGAGAAGCCAGACGTGGCTATATTGCATTGGACCTTGGGCCCAGAGAGGGGTTGAGACAGGGGGGACCATGACAGTAGGCATTCCATGCGTGGGCCGTTGGGTGTTTAACTGCGTAGCTCACTGGCCACAGAGGGTTTAACGGTGGGTGGATTGCCTTTGCACGGGCCGCTGGGTGTTTAACCGTGCAACATACCGGCCCTGGGAGGGTGTGAGAACGGTATGCCCGCATTGGCAACAACTAAGGGAATTGACGAGGTACGCCCATTGTGCGGAGTGCCAAGTTGAGACTCTTAGGAGAGGAGATGTGTAGTGAGCATGTGTATGAAAGCTTGTATGATTGAAAAAAAAAATGATGTTTGGTAATTATATGAGATGTATTTGTTGTTTATATTTAATGATGATATTTTGGTGCACGGTGTGGGGTGGGAATTGGGTAGCTCTATGTTCATATATGATGTTATCTATCTCTCACCGTCCTGTTTTTATGTGGTTTTCTTTTAGGTGAAGATGAAGGCACTCATAGTGTTGAGTTATAAAGGGAAAGGGTTATGCTCTGATATTGTGACATCGGGGCAGAGGACTTTTAGGAAAGAATTTTTATATGGATTTGGAATTCTAAATATCATTTTGAAAATAATTTGTATACTTTTGTGTTTCATTTTCTAAATCTTTAATATTCAAGGTTATTAAAGAACGATTTTTGAAGTTTATGTGAACCCTTTTACCAAATTTTAAAGTTTATTTTTCTTAATTTAATTACATTATTATGATGTATGTGTTGGGGTAGTAAGGGTGTCACATTTAGTGGTATCAGAGCAGGTCGATCCAATTGGCCGTGAGTTATGAGTCTACTATGCTTGTTTGGTAGATGAATGATGGAATATGTTTTGCTTTATGATGAGGATAATGATGATGATGATGTTTCCCTTGTGTTGTTAGTGTTGTGCTTACACTTATATTGTTTTCTCAGAATTTGGCTGAAAGACATGATATAGCTTAGTTGAGGCTATTCATGATTGCTTATTTGTTTTGATACTTCTTTCTTACGTAAGAAGTAGTGGTTGAGTGGTATCGCTCGTATTGCGAGCATATGTGCCAGTAGTAGTGGACGAAGCCTTGCTAATCAACTAGAAATTATTGGGACCTTAGATTTGGGTGAGACATTGATTTGTCGAGAGTTTACGGTTAATGGAGTTTCTAGAATCTATAGTTGTAGCGATTGAATCCAAGGAGGTTGTATATGAGAATTGGAGTTTTGGTATCCTTGATGAGAGATTGAAATGTTGGTAATTCCCTTGAGTGTTGGTGTTGGCATGTTTACCGTTTATGGTTTAGGTAGCATGTGAGTTTTATTTTCTAAGTCTGTTGTGCTAAATATGTGAGTTGTTTGGTTTAGGATTGTAGTGGGAAGCTTGAATATGAAGTTGAGGTGTGAGTTTGGAAGGGTTGATGTATTTTTGTGGCCTTAGATATATTGATATACTATTGCTGTTTGGTGTAGAGGATATTTTCGCTGCAGTTTTGTTGTGCCATTATGACTACCATATTGACAGATTTAGATTTTATGATCTTCATAAAAGTTTTAGCCTTAGACGTTATCTTTCCAATGGAATTGGAATCAGGTAAAACGGAGGTCTAGAACTCCAGTTATAGCTACTTTGGTGATCAAAGGTCTAGCTGTAAGCGCCGAATATATCTGCTGCGGTTTTTGAAATTTTTAGCTAAGAAGATGATCGTTTAGAATTTTATGTCTTCATAAGAGTTTTAACTTATTCTCTTAGCTTTCTTTTGATATAGGTTTGAGATCATTTGGATGAGTATAACTCTCTAGGTATCATTTTCTTTGATCATTGTTGAAGGGATATGTATGGTGTCATGATATTTTTGAATCGTTAGACAATGCAAGGATAAAAATTGATTTTTGTCATGATTCTAAGATGTTAGGTGGATTGAGAGGTTGTTTAAGATTGTATGATGTTATGTGGTAAAGTTGGTTCATGTACATACTATATGGAGTAAATGGTGATTGATTCGTACATGCTTAGGAATGATATATATCGATTGTTTGAAGTAGATATTCTAATATGATTTGATATGCATGTATGTTGATATGAGGATAGATGACCTTATGGATCAATTAGCGGGTGTTTAGTAAGGTTGACCTTAACGTGTGCTATCATCAAATTGGAATTGAGAGTGAGGATTTATCCAAGATAGCTTTAGGCTAAGTTATCTAAGTATGAATTTTGGTTGTATAAGAAGAGTTTTCTAGGTCCTGTAATTTTAGTGGGGGTATAATGTAGATCTATCTAAGGTAGAAGTTGTATTTCAGTGGGTGATACCTAACTCAATTAGTGAGGTTAAGTGTCTTTTTAGATAAGCTTATTATTATAGAAGAGTTATTGAGAAAATTCTTAAAATAACATTACCTTAGACTAGATTGACGAGAAAGAGGAGTTGCCTTTATGTGGGATAGTGAGTGTGAGAGTAGTTTCCAAACTCTTAAGGAAAGATTGACTAGTGTTAATATTACTGGATTTTAGTAAGCCTTTTATGGTATATAGTAATGCTTCTAAGATAGGTTTGGGCGGAGTGTTGATGCAAGAAGGAATGGTAGTAGCTTATGCTTCTAGGAAATTGAGAAATCACGAGAGGAATTACCTTACCCATGACTTTAAGTTAGCGGTTGTAATATTTATACTAAGATTTGGAGACACTACCTATATGATTCTAAGCTTGAGGTATTTAGTGATCATTAGAGCCTTAAATATCTTTTGACCAAAGGAGATAGTTGAAATTTCTTAAGGACTAGGATTTTAATCTTAGTTGTTATCTAGGTAAAGCCAATGTGGTGATCAATGCTTTGAGTAGGAAAACTTTATATTTGTTTTTCCTTATGATTAGAGAGATGGATCTTTTAGTTCAAATTAGGGATTTAAGCTTCACTTATGAGGTTATCCTTAGTAGTGTGAAACTAGGTATGACTCGAATAACTAGTCGATTGTTAAAGGAAAATTGGAGGAACATAATTTGTTGATTCATTTTGGTGATAAGATATGAGGCTATAGGACAAGATAATGGATAAGTGTTTATCTCGGGTATAGATGAAGTGGTAAGACTTTGAGATCTAGTATGTGTACCTAGTGCACTTATGCTTAGATGGTTGATCTTTAGAGAGGGTCATAAAAGAAAAGCTAATATTATGGCAGATACCTTGAGTAGGATGATCTTTCATCTATCGTCTTTGATGATTTAAGGTTGGATTTGATTGAAGAGTTTACAGACTTAAGCTTGATGTGTGAGCTTACCCTTAGAAGCATTGAATTGAGTATGTCGAAAGTGACTAGTGAATTAATGGATGAGATTAGAAAAAGCCCAAGAGTCAGATCCTTTCTTAGTGAACCAAGTGAAGAAGATTGATAGGAATATAGGTAACCTTTTCTGAGTAGGAATCGATGTTGTTTTGAGGTGCAAGAACAAAATTTGGGTGCCTAGTAATCCCAAATTAAGAGATGATCTTAGAGGAAGGACAAAAGAGTACTTTTAGCATCCACTTAGGAGCTATTAACATGTATCAGAGTGGCGCAGCGGAAGCGTGGTGGCCTAAGGTGAAGAGAGGAGGAGAGGAAGTTTGTGTACTCATGTTTAGTATAATATAAGTCTAAGACAGAACATCATAAGCCTTTTAGGACTTTTGTAACCTTTAGATGTCCCTGTTTGGAAGTGAGATAATGTGTCTAGACTTTGTTGTGGGTTTGCCTAGGAAGTTTAGGAAGAATCTTGAGTTTAATGAAGGAGTCATAGTCGAACCTCTTCATTTCATAAATTCGAGGACGAATTTCTTAAAAGGGGGGAAGTATTGTAACACCCCAATTTTCAAAAAGGTTATTATTATTATTATTATTATTATTATTATTAGATGGTATTTGGTCATAATTATTTTAATAATTATAGAGGAATATTATTTTGTACGTTTTAAATAATTATTATTTTGGACAATTATTTTGTACGTATTAAATAAGTATTTTTATTAGCATTTTTAAATAAATATTTATATATTTTAAGAGAAGGTTGATTTTATATGATATTTTGTTATTGAAATTATATTATTATATTTAGGGTCAGAAATATATTATTATTATAGAGAAAAAATATTTTATAATATACATGTATTTATTTTATTTAATTATTTTGAGGAAAATTAGAAGTGGGTTAGAAGAGAAGGAAAATGGGTTGGGTTGACCCAGTCCAATGGATTAATTTTAATAAAGGAGTCAGGTGGTGTTAACCCTATCTGCCTCATTTGCGTTCTGAAGGGTTAGGGAAAAAAAAGAGGAGAAAATTCTTGAAGGAAGGCGTAAAGTGTTCAGATTGCTCCGTCGTTCTTCTGTTGGCCTTCGTTCATCATCCTTAAGGTACGGGGGGGATGGGTTTCTTCATATGTGAATATAGGGGTGTTCGGGTAGTGAGGGCAATCCCTAAGTCCCTCTAGGAACTCTATTTAAAATTCTGAACGATTATTTGTGCAATCAATGTTCTAAATTCTTAATTCATTTGGAAGAACTTATTTCTTGAATTGTCTTTGAATTTCATTGGGGCTTTCTTGTTAATTCTTTATCCTTAAATTTGATCTTGAATTTTATGTGTTAAGAAGAGTTTAGATTTTTTTTTTGTAAAACCAATGGAAACCAATTTTTGAGGCTTGAGATGTGTATGGATTGATTTGGAACGTATGAAGAATATAAATGGAGTTAAACTGAACCAACGGGGTGTAGAAGTAGTGAAAATTGGTAAAAACCTTGTTGGAACTCGTAAAACGCAGGTTTAATTGCACAGAGGGGAGTCTGGGCAGAGATTTGGGCGTTCAGCGCCAGTTTTGGGCGTCGGGCGTCGGGACCCCGACATACGTTTGTAGTTTTGCGTTATCTTTCTGTGTAGTTATCCAAATCGAGTGCCGTTTGTTTTGTTAGAAACTAGACATCTGGGGCTACCATTTAGACACAAGAATCGTGTAAAAATATTAATATTTGATCAAGGTATGTGAGTTGCAATTTGAGCCTTCCAATCTGTGTGCGAACCACAACATCAATTTTTGTGAGCCCTGAATGGTAACCTAAACGACTGTATTAGGATTTGTGTTCTTCATGAAAGTTGTAGATATTGATGTTAGGATTCTAATGGAGTTGGGATCACTTAGAAAGGATATGTATATCTCAAGTTATGGTTGAATTATTAACTGAATGTCATAGATATTGTGATGTGTGTGAAGAATTATGTGAAATTTGTGATCTATGATGTTGATAACTTAATGATAGGTACCTAGCATGTGAGGATGATATTGCATGGATTGTTATTGACATGTGATGATGTTATATAATGGAGATGCATTAATTATGAGTTACGTGGGATGCATGAGTTGCATGAGACTTATGAGTTGCATGTGGTGCTTGAGAAGCCAGACGTGGCTATATTGCATTGGACCCTGGGCCCAGAGAGGGGTTGATACAGGGGGGGACCATGACGGGAGGCATTCCATGCGTGGGCCGTTGGGTGTTTAACTGCGCAGCTCACTGGCCACATAGGGTTTAACGGTGGGTGGATTGTCTTTGCACGGGCCGCTGGGTGTTTAACCGTGCAACATACCGGCCTTGGGAGGGTGTGAGAACGGTATGCCCGCATTGGCAACAACTAAGGGAATTGACGAGGTACGCCCATTGTGCGGAGTGCCAAGTTGAGACTCTTAGGAGAGGAGATGTGTATGAGCATATAGTGAGCATGTGTATGAAAGCTTGTATGATTGAAAACAAAATGATGTTTGGTAATTATATGAGATGTATTTGTTGTTTATATTTAATGATGATATTTTGGTGCACGGTGTGGGGTGGGAATTGGGTAGCTCTATGTTCATATATGATGTTATCTATCTCTCACCGTCCTGTTTTTATGTGGTTTTCTTTTAGGTGAAGATGAAGGCACTCATAGTGTTGAGTTCTAAAGGGAAAGGGTTATGCTCTGATATTGTGACATCGGGGCAGAGGACTTTTAGGAAAGAATTTTTATATGGATTTGGAATTGTAAATATCATTTTGAAAATAATTTGTAAACTTTTGTGTTTCATTTTCTAAATCTTTAATATTCAAGGTTATTAAAGAACGATTTTTGAAGTTTATGTGAACCCTTTTACCAAATTTTAAAGTTTATTTTTTCTTAATTTAATTACATTATTATGATGTATGTGTTGGGGTAGTAAGGGTGTCACATTTAACATCTTACCGTTAACCAACGACTTCAACTCCAAGTCTGGTCGTCTACAATACAAAGCTAAATCCTTCCTTGCCTTCTCATTGTTTTTTGTCTTACCACTCACATTCATGACAGTGTTGAATATGCTGTCAAAAAAAATTTTCTCTATATGCATGACATCAAGATTGTGCCTTAGCAAATTATCTTTCCAGTATGGAAGATCCCAAAAAATACTTCTTTTTGTCCAATTATAATATTATTCATCATTAATCATTAATTAATTCGTATTTATACTTTGGAGCAAAATATCATTTTAGTTTTGGACATTAACATTTAACTTTTATTTTCATTACTTGTTATTTATTTGTTATAGAAATTATTAACATAATTTCATGGTAAAAAATGAATAAAATTGAGAAAATATTTAATTTGTTATTTTTAAGTTTAATTTTAATTTTTTTAAATGAATAAACATAATTTAGATTAAAAAATGACTAAACTTAATAATTATTGTAGAATTTTTTTATAATCTATTTCGCAAAAAAACTCAAAAGAAATCCAATTTCTAAGTAAGAAATAAAAATAACTGTAATATAGTTTTAAATTTTTTTGAATAAATTTATTTGATTATAAGTTTTAAAATTAATTTTTGTAATTTTAAAACTATTAAAAAATAAATAAAATTCAAAATTCAAAATTAGGCATAATTTAAATTTTATTTCTTAATAAGTTGAGAAAAATTAAATTCATTGTAAAAATAATGAAAAAGAATAAAAATCATTGTAAAAAAGGACTAAACTTACATAACTTAGTTTAAAAAATGTCTAAATTTAATAATTTAATGTAGATTTTAAAGAAAATTTGTTGAAAAGAACTAAAAAAAATCAAATTTTAAATTAAAAAATAAGAATAACTTTGATTCAGTTTTAAAATGTTGATTAAAATTATTTGATTATAAATTTTAAAAGGAATTTTTAAAATTTAAAACTTTTGACAATAAAATAAAATTTAAAATTTAAAATTTAAAATTTCAAATTTAAAATCCAAAGTGAAATATTAAAATTTAAAATTTAAAAATCAAAATACAAAATTTTGACATTCAAAAATGCAAAATTTAAAATTTAGAATTTAAGATTTTAAAATGAATTTTTAAAATTTAAATCTATTAATAATAAAATAAATTTAAAATTTAAAATTTAAAATTTAAAATTTAAAATTTAAAATTTAAAATTTAAAATTTAAAATTTAAAATTTAAAATTTAAAATTTAAAATTTAAAATTTAAAATTTAAAATTTAAAATTTAAAATTTAAAATTTAAAATTTAAAATTTAAAATTTAAAATTTAAAATTTAAAATTTAAAATTTAAAATTTAAAATTTAAAATTTAAAATTTAAAATTTAAAATTTAAAATTTAAAATTTAAAATTTAAAATTTAAAATTTAAAATTTAAAATTTAAAATTTAAATTTTAAAATTTAAATACAGACATATTTGTGGAGGTAGTGAACAAATTAGCAATTTCAAAGATAAAAGTTTCATGAAAATTTTTTCACTCCTTTATTAATTATTATCATATGTTTTATGTAATTTTTATAAAGGATTAAAGTAGTCAAAATAATGTGTACACCAAAAAGAGGAATTATCTTTATATATATATATATATATATATATATATATATATATATATATATAAAGAAGAATCTGTCTACTCTATGAGTAAGTCTACCTAAACTTAGTCCGTTTAATAACTCATGTTTTACATCAAATTTTAACGATCCAACAGTTGAATTTAAAGTTTTTAATGCATAGATTAAATTTGCAAATTTTTAAAAAATTTAAAAAATTATTTGATATTTCGTTTCATTATTTCAAATCAATATATAAAATAATTTTATGATTATTCGTCATTTTAAATTAATAAAATGAAATATCAAATGATTTTTAAATTTTCCAAAAATTTACATACTTGATCAATGCATTAAGACTTTGAATTCAACAGTTGGATCATTGAAATTTAATATAAAACATGAGTTATTGAACCAAGTAAATTTAAGTAGACTTAAACCTCGAATAAACAGATCCCTCCTATATATATATATACACTATATCTAACAATTAAAAAAGTCATTTTATTTGATAAGGATTAAAGTATTTATTTAAATAATCTTTTCATGTCATTTTATCATATATTTCATTGTCATTTTAGAGTCTAGTGATGTGTTATATATTGTTCATTCATGTAGGCTGACACGTGCTGCATGTGGTTGTCAACATGACACATAGCGTGTCGATTCACAAGTTAACGGATGATCTTAACTTTTAGGCGACAATAATGATTGAAATGAGTAATGGAAATAAACATTGACTATTAATTTGTCATTTTTCATATGTGAGAGACTATTATGGCAATGTCCAACAAAGTTGATGACCATTTTTTAATTATTTTTTTGAAAGTTTTTATCAAGTAAAAAAGGAACTTAAAATTTTGTCGCACATAAACTTTCTTATTTCTCTAAATTTTACCTTCATTTCTAATTACACTTTTTCTTATTTTTTAGCATTTTTTTAAGTACTTATGCGTGATGCTTATATGTATTATTTTTTAATGTACGTGTTCATTTTCTAATTATTTTTTTGAAAGTTATTTAGTTACTTTTTATATTTTTATTTTACTTTCGATCAAAATTTAATTATAATAATTTTTCTTTATTTTTTAAATGAAATAACATCCTTTAAGTATTTAAATAATTATACAAATACAAAGATTTATTAAATTTTAAACACTTATAATATTATAAGATCTTATCATATAAAAACTTATTATATAAGATCTTAAAGAAGTTATTTCTTAAAACATATCATTATTCGAATTCATTGAATGTTTAATGTTAATTATAATTAAGATCTTATTACATAAAAACTTATTATATAATATCTTAAATAAGTTATTTCTTAAACTATATCCTTATTCATCGGATGTTTAATAATAATATAATTTGTTAAAATCTTTAATATTAATATGATTCGTTGAATCTCTAACTAAAACTTACATGGTTTAAAATCCAAAAAAGTTAATAGTGGAGGTTAAAAATGGACATCAAGTGTAAATTAAAATCACCATAAATTATAGAGTTAACGACGCTAACTTAATTGGATGGAAAAAATTATATTATATTAATTTTAAAAATCAACGATTATTAATAATAAAAAAATACCAAATCCAAAAAAAAAAAAATTAATTAAGAGATGAAGTAAGTGATTAAGTCTTAATTTTAACAAATATAAAAAAATATAATTATATTTTTCATTCAAAATACTTTTATATTATCATCTATCATCAATAAAATATTTTAATTTGCTCTTAAATATGTCACTTATTATTCCTTATAAAACAATATATATATAGAAATTATCACAAAGTGAAATTTCTTTATAGCGTTCTAGAAGCAAAGCGATTAATAATAATATTACTAACATCATTATTTTTCAACATTTTTTTATCCATATATAGATAAAATTGTTAAAGCCAGCTACCATCAACGTTGATGATTTCAAATAT
This sequence comes from Cajanus cajan, assembly GCF_000230855.2. Taxonomy (NCBI): domain Eukaryota; kingdom Viridiplantae; phylum Streptophyta; class Magnoliopsida; order Fabales; family Fabaceae; genus Cajanus; species Cajanus cajan. The sequence continues at coordinate 15,482,249 of NC_138523.1, read as the reverse complement.
AATTCAGCAAATAAATTTTATTAATTTTCTTGTAACGTTGATGATTTCAAATAAATTTTATTAATTTTAGCTTTAAAAATTAGTCGATCCTTTTAAACACTTTTTTAAGCCTTACACAATCTTTAGTTTTCTCTTAACTATATGAATCTAAGTTTAATTTAATCATATATATATATATATATATATATATATATAAGTGATTTGTAATGTATGAATTTTTATTATTTATATATACTTTATCTTAGTTATATCATTATTCAATATAAAATTTTTAATACACTTCCTCACATTTTGAGTGTAAAATTTATAAAACTCTAAATAAATGCACTTAATACCAGAAAAATTTGATAAAGGGTAATACAATAAATCCAACAATAAAATATTAATATAAACTTTAATATAAATCTTAATTAAGAATACTTAAGTGTCACTCTCCCTCTTTGTATGATACTCTAGTTAACTTGGCCGGTTCCCTCTAGCATTTAATATTACATTTAAGTTTTATCTAAAAATAAATATATTATCGATTATCTTGTCAACACATTTCTAAAAAGATGTTATATAACTAATATTATTGTAATTAATAATGTATGAAGAGTTGCTATGGTACAAGGCTCTCTAAATTTGATGCATGTTTTTGTGGCTACAAATGAGCAGTTAGGGAATAATGTTCTGTTATCAGTGGTTCTAATTAATCAGCATGAGCATCCACTATTAATTAATATGATATAATATTTGTGACACCCTTACTACCCCAGCACATATATTGTAATAATGAAAACTTAACAAAAACAATTTTCAATTTCGGTAAAAGGGTTCACATGAGAATCTTCAAAATTGTTCTTCAATAACCACAACGATAAAAATGAAACGTGAGAGTTTACAAATGATTTTCAAAAATAATATTTACAATTCTAATTTCATATAACAATCTATGTCCTAAAGAAAATCCTCTGCCCCGATGTCACAATATCAGAGCATAACCACAACTCAACCGTTAGCATTCTAGATGTCACTCGTAGCCGGATCTTCCTCACCTAAAATATCCACAAATCGCACGGTGAGAAAAGAAAACATCTATATATATAGCACATAAGAAAACACAACATATTATCTCATTATAACTAAATATTCATAAATATTTCAACATATCGTATTTCAATCAATCATACATCGTCATCACGTCATAATTCTCAATCACACCAATCATCACAAATCTTGCACTTCACACTATGCCAAGGTCACGCTACCCATTTAACAATCTCAGGCCGTGCTCACCCCTGATATAACACTGTGCCAAGGTCACGTTATCCCTATCCTAGGGCCGTGCTCACCCTTGACATGTTAACCAAGGTCACGATACCCACGTAACAATCCAGAGCCGTGCTCACCCCTGATATAACACTGTGCCAAGGTCACGTTATCCCTATTCCAGGGCCGTGCTCACCCCTGACGTGTTAACCAAGGTCACGATACTCATGTAACAATCCAGAGCCGTGCTCACCCCTGATATAACACTGTGCCAAGGTCACGTTATCCCTAACCTAGGGCCGTGCTCACCCCTGACATGTTAACCAAGGTCACGATACTCATGTAACAATCTCGGGCCGTGCTCACCCCTGGTCATAGGTGTGAAGAACCACAATCACATTTCATTCACATCCACATTCACATCCACATCCACATCCACATCCACATCCACATCCACATCCACATCCACATCCACATCCACATCCACATCCACATCCACATCTCAATTCCACAATATATACACAATCCACACAAAATGGTGATTCACATACCCCTCAAGTAATTCATCATCTAGATCATCAAATAATATAACAATAACATTCATAAACTAATATAACAAACAACAAAATTATCAATTTAATATAATTTTAACGTAAACAGTAAAATCCCCAATTGTTCCAAAACCTAACTCACAGGCACTTTTCTACAATTTCGTTCTCCCTCTTAGATCATCATTCTTACAAATTATTAGCATATTTATAATCCTCAACACATACAGAATCTATTGGGATCCTCAATTTCTCAAACAGAAATCATCCAATTTTTCACAACCTAACTTACAGACACTTTTCTATAATTTCATTCTCTCTCCCAGAGCATCATTTTTACAAGTTAAACATATATTCGTAATCCTAAATATATATAGAATCACATAAGATAATTAATTCTCCAAACAGAAATAATTATAAAATTATTCATAACCCTAAGGGCTCTTCCTCTACCCAATTCCCTCATGTAACTCTACATATAAATAATCTCCTTTTCCCCCGTACCTGGATAAATAGGAACTCGGGCAGAACCTCCTCCTCTTTTTCCTTAAACAAGGATCGAAACTAAATCTGGGACAGAACCTCATCTTCTGAGTTCCTCTTGGTCTTTAGAGAGAAGAAGAGGAACGAAAGAGAGAACAGAAGAGAAGAGAGAGTGAGAATGCGAGGTGTGTAGAAATGAGAGGATTTGAGGCCTATTTATAGGATTTTTCGCCCACCTACCACTACGGCCCGTTCCAAAATCGGAACGGCCCGTTCTGGGCCCTTCAAACCTACGCAAATTTTTGAACTGGAACGACCCGTTCCAAAACCAGAACGGCCCGTTCCCAATCCCAGCAGAACGGCCCGTTCTCCCTCTGGAACGACCCGTTCTCCAAACCAGAACGGCTCGTTCTCCCTCTGGAACGGCCCGTTCTCCAAACCGGAACGGCCCGTTCTCCCTCCAGAACGGCCCGTTCTGATTCTCAAATTTTGGGCCTTTAACTTATTCCAGAACGGCCCGTTTCACTTTTGAAACGGCCCGTTCTGGGCAACGAATTGGGCCTACGGCCCATTAAAAATTGGGCTGTTACAATACTTCCCTCCTTTATGAAATTTCGTCCTCGAAATTTTTGTAATGGTAGACTCCTCGCTTCTTACTTTCTAATTATTATGCGACCTCACTACCTTAATGAGATACAACTTTATCAAAAGATATCTAAGGGCAAAACAAGTAAACTTGGCAAGCCTATCCACTAAAACACAAATAGAATCAACTTCTTAAGCATCTCAGACAAACCTACAATTAAGGCCTATCCACCCATCATCTCACTTCCACAATGAGACGTCTGAGTGCTACAAAATACCTAAAGACTTCTAGCATACTAAACACAAGTATACAATTTCTCTACTTCTTTCTTCACCTTAGGTCACTTCACTTCCGCTGCGCTATTAAGATACATCCTCCTAAGGTCCCGATACATCTCATTAGCTCCTAAATATATATATTAAGAGTACTGTTATGTCCTTCCTCTAAAATCATCTTCCTTAATTCAAGGTTACTATGCACCCAAGTTTGTTCTTGCACCTCAAAATAATGTCGATTTCTACTCATAAATGGTTATCTATACTTCTACCAATCTTCTCCACTTGGTTCTCTAAGAAAGGATCTGACTTCTAGGCTTCTCTAATCTCATCCATTAATTCACTAGTCACTTTTAACACAATCAATTCAATGCTCCTAAGGATAATCTCACACACAAAGCATAAGTCTCTAAATTCTTCAATCAAATCCAACCCTTAAATCATCATAAATGATATACTAGAGGTCATCATAATCAAGGCATCTGCCACAATATTGGTTTTACTTCTGTGATCATCTTTAAAGATTAAGCACCTAAGCGTAAGTTCACTAGGTATACATATCAGATCTCTAATTTCACCAGTCCATCTACACCCAAGTCAAACTCTTATTCATCACCTTATCCTATAGTCTCATATCTTGTCACCAAAATTAATCAATTAATTATACGTCTCCAATTTCCTTCAACAATTCACTCGTTACTCAAGTTATACCTAGTTTCATACTACTCGGAGTAATCTCATAAGTCAAACTTAAATCTTTAATTTCAGCCAAAAAGATCCATCTCTCTAATCATAAGAAAAAAAATAATGTAGGGGGTTCCTACTCAAAGCATCAACCATCACATTGACTTTATGCAAATAACAACTAAGATTGAAATCCTACTCCACAAAAATTCCAACTATCTCTTTTGTCCCATATTCAAGTCCTTCGGGTCAAACAAAATTTGAGGCTCTAATGATCACTAAATACCTCCAACTTAGAATCATATAGATAGTGTCTCCAAATCTTAGTGTAAATATCACGATTGCTTACTCAATGTCATGGGTAAGGTAATTCCTCTCATAAATTTTCAATTGCTTAGAAACATAAGTTATTACCCTTCCTCCTTGCATCTACACTATCTCCAAATTCATCTTAGAAGCATCACGGTATACCACATAAGACTTACTAAAATCCGGTAACATTATCCAATCTTTCCTTAAGAGTTTGAAACATACTCTCACATTTATTATCTCATACAAAGGCAAGTCTTTCCTAGTCAATCTAGTCAAATAGTAAGCAACCTAGAGAAGTAAGCGACGAAATGCTTTGGGGAGTTGAAAATAAGCATAGGTCCGGGGATCCTCGATATAGGTTAACCTTTTGAACTACTGTTGAATTCATGGGTAGGCAAAAGACAACTTAGTGAACTGAAACATCTTAGTAGCTAGAAGAAAAGAAAGCAAAAGCAATTCCTATAGTAGCGACGAGATAAACGAGAGCAGCCTAAACCGTGAACGGCTATCTTAAAAATTTACTCAATAAATTTCCTATAAACTATCTCAATAAAACTTCTAACCTCACAAATTGACTTTTGATATCTCCCACTTAAGCAAAACTTCTACCATAGGTAGATCTATGTTATATCCGCGCAAGAAATTACAAGGCCTAAATCTATCTTGGATATATCTTCAAAATTAACTCTAATATGATGATATCACATCTTAAGGTCAATCTCACTAAACACACAATCATTCACTAATTAATCTATAAGGTCATCTATCCTCATATCCACATACATGGATATCATATTAGAATACCTATTTAAACCTTCATATATACATCCTTCCCAATCATATATATAAATCTATCACTATTTCACACCATATAACATGTGCATGAACTTAACTTTACCACATAGCATCATAAAACCTTAAATAACCTTACAATCCACATGACAACACCTCAGAACATCATAACAAAATCATTTTTATCCTTGCATTGCCTAGTAACTCGAAAACATCATGATAGCATACATATCCCATCAATAACTGTCAAGGAAAATGATACCTAGAGAGTTACACTTGTCCAACGATCTCAATCCTATCTCAAAAGAAAGATAAAAGAATAAGTTATAACTCTTATGAAGACATGAGATTCTGAATAGATCCTCTTCTCAGCTAACAATTCAAAATCACAACAGATATATTTAACGCTTATAACTAGCCTCTAATTACCAAAACAACTATAACTGGAGTTCTAAACCTTCATTTTACCTCATTCCAGTGCCATTGAAAAGATCACATCCAAGACTACAACTTCCATGAAGACCACAAAATCCAAATCTATCAATACGGTACTCCTACTATCATAACAAAACTACAGTGAAAACATCTCCTACACTAGACAACAATAGTGCACTAACATCCCACAGAATACCTCAACCAATTTACATTATATAAATCTGTCAGAAATTTCTGACGAATTCCGTCAGAAATATACATTTTCTAACGAATTTTGATCCTCTTACTTTAATCTATTAGTGGTGAACGTACACTAAATTCACTACAAGAATCACTACAAGAAAAAGTTAAATTTCCCATGGATAATTTCCCACGGACAAAAATCCGTCAGAAATTTCCCACGGATCTAAATTCGTGGGAAATTTTTGACGAAATTTTAGACAGATTTTTAAATGACAGAATTTTCAATGGATTTAAATTCGTCTGAAATTTTCGACGAAATTTCCCACAGATTTAAATCCGTCTGAAATTTTTGAACAGAATTTCCCATGGATTTAAATCCGTCTGAAATTCCTGAACAGAATTTCCCACGGATTTAAATCCGTTTGAAATTTCTGAAGAGAGTTTCCCAGGATTTAAATCCGTCTGAAATTTCTGAACAGAGTTTCCCACGGATTTAAATCCGTCTGAAATTTTTGAATAGAATTTCCCACGGATTTAAATCTGTCTGAAATTTCTGAACAGAGTTTCCCACGGATTTAAATCCGTCTGAAATTTCTGAACAGAATTTCCCATGGATTTAAATCCGTCTGAAATTATTAAATAAAATTTAAGCCAATTATTTTTCAAATGCAACCAATCCTAATCGCATCGATACACACAACAATGCACTATATAATATTTTCATTATTATATGGGTGTTTTCAAAATATAAATAAGATAAATATAAATCAATGTGTGTGAGGTATGACTTATATTATATTACCTATATATAATTATATGTTTAGGATATTATAAATTATAAACTAATTAGCATAAATGTGTTTTTTTTTACTTAAAATACCAACACATGACGTCCAAATTTAAGAATACCATATCTTTTCTTTAATTATTAAAAATCACTCATCTCTTTGAAAATAACGTTATTAATTAAATAAGGAGAAAAAAAAGTTAAATTATGTTCTGCAAATATCATATATATGTATCTATCATTTATTTCTAAATTACATCCAATACTATGCATGTCATTTTCATGAAAACTTTCATTGATCTTCATTTTTGAAAATAAGATTTTTTTCAATTCATTTTCAAAATTATTACTTAAATTTAATATATTTTTTAAATCATAGTGTGCATGATATTTAAAATAAATTTCAAAAAAGTTGAAATAATGAAATAAGAGATCAAATCTCATTTAATTAATGATATTTGTATTAATAAATTATTTTCTCTTATTAGTATATAAATAGTATTATCTTTATGTGCCACTTAAATAAATAAATAAGAAAATTAATACTCACTTAAAAATTTGAGAAGAGATATACGTATGACGTTATTGAGAAAAACTTCAAGTAGGGGTTAATGGAATTTTTTCTAGATTAAATCTTCTTTATTTAAAACTTAAAACATTAAAGTTAAAATAATTACACTAAATAATTATTTTTGTTCCTAATAACTGATTAATTTAAAAATCTCTCTTTAAGTTGTAGTAATTTCTTAAATTTACATTTTATTGATTTCTGAATTTTATATTTAAGTAAATCAGTAAAATACAAAGTAACGAGTATAAATATGAGTATTTAAAACTTCAATGAATCTATATATAGAAAGTAGAGATAAAGACAGAGAAAATGAATGGAAGAAAAATAGTTAAATATATAGTTGTTTGATTATCTATAGTAATAGATAAAGGGAAATATACGTCATCTTGTAACTGATTTTATCTAAAAAATAATAGATAATCATACCCTTAACTCATTTTTATTTTATATATTCTAATTTCATTTGTAATAATATGATTACATATTTAAATAGTTTAATTTTAATAATTTTTTAAGTATATTTTTGTCTTTTCACTTAAAATATTTGAATTTCTATATTTTAATTTAAATTATTTTTTAAGTATATTTTTGTCTTTTTGTCTTAAATTTTTGAATTTCTATATTTTAATTTTAATAATTTTTTATTTCTATTATTTATTAATTCTTTTATTTTTTAATGTTTTATAACATTATTAAAATTTTATAATTTTATCTTACTTTTTATTTTATAAATATAATTTGGATTATTCATTTGATAATTAAATTAATTTTTTTTAAATTTTTTATGAGTTTACATTCTAAGAATGTATTAAAACCCCTCAATCTTTGATTATTAGATAGCAACAACATGGATATTCTGATTATTATACATTATGTTATAATTCTACTAATCGTACTATATGTTATTTTTAAATTTGAACTCCTAAACTTTATTTGTTATGTATGACATTTTATTTTGTATGAATGAACTTGTTTTGATTTACATAATTATAATTGATTTAATATCTTTAAATAAGATAATTATTTAATACAATTTTGAATTAAAAAAAATTTTCACAGAATTTCCAACGGATTTCCCACGGATTTATCCGTGGGTAATTTCCCACGGACTAATCTGTAGGTAATTTCCCACGGATAAATCCGTGGGAAATTACCCACGGACAATGTAACACCTCAGTTTTCAATAAAGTTATTATTATTATTATAATAATAATAATTATTATTATATGGTATTTGGTCATAATTATTTTAATAATTATAGAAGAATATAATTTTGTACGTTTTAAATAATAATTATTTTGGACAATTATTTTGTACGTATTAAATAAGTATTTTTTATTAGTATATTTAAATAAATATTTATATGTTTTAAGAGAAGGTTGATTTTATATGATATTTTGTTATTGAAATTATATTATTATATTTTGGGTCAGAAATATATTATTATTATAGAGAAAAAATATTTTATAATATACATGTATTTATTCTATTTAATTATTTTGAGGAAAAAGAGAAGTGGGTTAGAAGAGAAGGAAAATGGGTTGGGTTGACCCAGCCCAATGGATTAATTTTAAGGAGTCAGGTAGCGTTAACCTTATCTACCTCATTTGCGTTCTGAAGGGTTAGGAAAAAAAAAAGGAGAAACAAAGAGCTCTAAGGAAGAGTACTCAGGAACCACCTTAGATCACACCTTTGTCTTCTGCTCATCCACGTAAGGGGGGGAGTGAGAAACCTCGCTCTAGGTGTGGGATTGTATGCTGGGTAATGGGATTGGCCCCCAAGGGATTGTATGCTGGGTAGTGGGATTGGCCCCCAATCCTGTGTTTGTTGTATTTTTATGTATGCTCATGTATGAGGGGTTTCTCCCAATTGTATCTGTTTTGCTTATTATTTTTCTTATATGCAATTAATTGTATGACTTGAGATCTCTATGGCTTCCTATGGGAAACCCTATGAGAAAACGGGAAAAATATGAATGTTTTCTATTTTGCCTTCTGATTACTTTGTGGTGTTCCTTGTTGGATGTGATGCATGAGTATGTGGTTAATTTTGAAAATAAATATGTTTTAATATGATCTAGAGTGCTCTATGGGTTCCTGCGGGAAACCCTATGAGAAATAGGCAAAATATGAAATATTTTCTATTTTGATTTCTGATTTTTCTGTTATATTCCTTGTTTGATGAGATGTAAAAATATGTATTTAATTTTATAAATAGATGAGTTCTGATATGAATAAAAGTGCTCTGTGAAAATTGTGAATATGATGTGATAATGCGGATGATGAAATGTAATGATGAGATGTGATGATGAAATATAATGAGGAGATGTGATGATGAGATATGTTGAGACATGATAATGTGATATGGGAATGAGACATGAAAATGTGATATGTGTTAATGCATAGAGTCTTGTTTGACATGCATCATTTGCATAAATGTTTTAAGGGTACGATATGGAATACACCGCCAGAGAAGGCCCCCTAGTGTAAAAGCTTTGGGGATTAGTCCTTGGGGATAGCTCGGTTTGGAAGTCCCAGTCTCGCCCATTGTGTGCATGGGATGTATCTTGCGCGGCTTAGCTATCCCGACGAGACTCTGGTAGTATATCCTTCTAGTGAGAGTGCGCAGAGGGTGTGACCCGGCATGTACTCCTAGACTACTCTTCGTGTATTGCTAGCGGCAATATGCCATGTGATGTTTTACTGGCACCACATGCATGATAATGTGAAGTCCGTGTCCATGCATGTGCATCCTTATTATTAAATGATGATAAATTACTATTTGTATGACTTGGATGATTGAATAAACTATTGTTGTTGATTGATCTATGAGGAAACTGTATTGTTTGTGTTTGGCTATCCGGTGTGCGTTCCTACACCGTGAGCCAGAGTGAGATGTTTCTCACTCCCTTCTTTTGTGTTGTTTCTCTTGTTTGATATACAGGTGATCATCAGCTTGAGGCTGAGGATGTTGGTGATGAAGCTTAGACTTCTATGTTGGGTTTTGCTCTGATAGGACATGTGACATCAGGACATAGATAGGATTAGTTTAAAATGTTCTTATTAAATTATTTTGGAAAATTCAGTTTTATTTCTTTGTAATTTTACTGGCATGTTATTTGAATTAAGTTTATGAATGTGAACTCTTTACCCTTACGTGGTTGGAAATTTGATTTTTAATGATGAAATTTTTTTATATTTTTTATAATTACTGTATATGTATGTTGGGGTAGAGGGTGTCACAGACAAATCCGTGAAAAATTACCCACGGATAAATCCGTGGGAAATTCTGTGAATTTTTTTTAATTCAAAATTGTATTAAATAATTATCCTATTTAAAGATATTAAATCAATTATAATTATGTAAATCAAAACAAATTCATTCATAAAGATTGAGGGGTTTTAATACATTTTTATAATGTAAACTCATAAAAAATTAAAAAAATTAATTTAATTATAAAATGAATAATCCAAATTATATTTATAAAATAAAAAGTAAGATAAAATTAGAGAGATTAAAATTATAAAATTTTAATAATGTTATAAAACATTAAAAGGTGAAAAACAATAACATAGAACTTAGAAGGTTGGAAAGTCAGTAACTCACTTTCATTCGAAACTCTGGACTACCAAGTAGAGGAAGCTTGCTTGTTAATTGTAAGTTTTCTGCCTCTTACCTCTGTTTCTGTTTCTCTTTGTTGTTGTCATTGATATCCTTACTGGTGTTGTTGTTGTGCCGCACTCTCAAATGCATTGGTTCTGCGGTAAATGGTGATGAGTCTGTGATTTTGGCTTGAATCGCTTGATTTTGGTTTGTCGCTGTGGTGAATCTGGAATTTGTGGTTAACGCATCAACCCATATGAATGAAACCTAGCCAATTCTTTTAATATAATTTTTTACTTAGTGCTGCAAACTAACGTGGCATGGAAAAAGAATGGAATGAGAGGTGGATTTGGCACGTGGGCCTTTGGGCCTTGTGGCCTTTAATGAAAATTTCAAATGGCCTTTAGAGATTAGACATGTCAATCTCCTCCGTATTGTATGGACTGTTAGCAAATATAAGTTTCTAATTTAGAATTTCAGTGAATCATGGGCCTAATATCATGAATCTCTAATATTTTAATTTTATATTAAATTATTATTATTTATTATTATTAATGTAGCATTGAACCATTGAACCCTGTGCGGCTGTGCCCTACTCCAAATTGCTTTCACTTGCCCAAAAGATAAGAATTGGGTTACGTGCACATGCATCTCTATTTTAATTTCATTTTCGAACAAAATTCAAGTTTTCTAAAGCATGTTCATAGGTATAAATTAAATGGTATTAAATGTATTTTCTTTATTTTCTAATCAGTAGGGTTGAGATATTTTGTGTCACTATTAAAAATAAAAATTAAATAATAAAAATATATTAATCTAGTTGGTGTTATGATTAATCCATTAGTTTTAATTTCTTAAATTTGATAAAAAAAAATAATATTTTTTTAATTTTTTAAAATATAAGGGTATAATGGTCAAAAAACTGTAGAGACCAAAATGGTTATCGAAAAGCGTATCTCCTTTATATATTAGTATAAATGTGAATGATTGTTAGAACATTTTGTAATATTTTTACATATAATAATATGTTTAGCGCCTAATTATATGTATATCAATATTAAGTTGTTTATATTTATTTTTATTTTTATGTTAATTTATTAGTCATTGTTCCGAAGTTTGAAATATAATTTAATTATTGATTGATATTATATTTTCAAAATTTTATACAGATATATATAAACAATGACATCAAGCGAAGAAAGTTTATTTCACTAGCTATTGCCTCTTGCAGAAGGGGAAGAAGTTTTTTTTGAAAATGCCTGGAAATGCTTCCCCTCATTAACCACATGCTACAAAGATACATAAGCTTTGAATCATGTGAGATGTTCTAAACGTATAAATTTATTTCACTTGTAGGAGGCTAGAGGACTTGATGCTGGGCCACGCCTGGTGAAAAAATTAGTTGGCTTTGAAGATAATAGGACATCTAAGATTGTGGCTAGAATTGCTTGCTACTAAACTATTGGCTGAAGATTGTCAGAATCGGGGGACTGCATTTCGCTGGGGGTATGCCTATATTCTCAGACTACTTTATATATTTGGTCTTTGTTACTTGTGCTTGTTTATTGTCTTTCTTTCTTGTAACATTTAGATATTATAGATTATTGGTGATTTTCTAAATGATGTTATATGCTACATAGAGTGGTCTGGTGGGCTTGAATGCTGATAATTGCAATGCCTATGTTTGGGTTGGAAATGCTTCATTCTTACAGGGTTTTCTCCACCTTGACCATCTATGTACCTTGCGTGATATGTCTACTCATTCTCAAAATTCTTATATCTTTGGATTTTATGATTAAAATCGATGACACTCAGGATAACAAAATGACACCACTAAACTTGGAATTGAAGAAACTTACCTTTTAAATCTTGTTCACCAATTCTGTTTTAAGTATTTTGTCTTTCTTTGGCTAATAACATTTATTTTCTTTTTTCTTACTGCATGGTATTATTTACTATGCAGTACTTCCTGAATATCAAAGTAAGTATATGGGGTTTGAATTTCCTTTGATTTTTGTTTGACTATGGTACAAATTATGAGGTCACAACGTGATCTGAACGGATAATATTTTGCTGAAACAATTTGTTGTTGTATATGATAAATGGAAATGTTAGAGTTTGGCATTTGATTTTGACTAGCTTGGAAAATTGTAGAAAAATTATACTAACTGTATGCCAAATAGTTTGAGGACCATGCAAATGTTCTGTTAATGATTGAATAATTGGTATGGACCTCATGTCATATATTATTGTTAATAGAGGTGTTCTCGTTTCAAGTTCTATTATCTCTGTTGTACCGTAATTTTTTTGTTTAACAAATAAATTTAATCAGGTATTGTTGTCACTAAATTTTATTAAATATATTTTGTAAGAGCTCCGTTTTGGAAATTGGTTTTGAAGCAATTTGATCATTTGCATGTAAAGATACTAATTTGTTGCTGTTATATCTTTTATTTTGACATTAATTAATGGAGAAACAGGCTTGATGGCATTTCTCAAGCCTTCTGTAAGATTTATATGCACTCATGTCTTGTTTAATTTGATATTTTTGTGTACAACTTATTTGGTAAAGATTTTTTTTTTAATTCATTTCATACCTTAAACAATATTATGCATAATATTGTGAAAGTTGTATACTTTGAATGGAAGCTGCAGATTATGAACTAAATGATTGCTTTTGTAACTTATGATGCAGTAATTTTGTACAATGCTACATGAGTTCTTAACTTATGTAATTATTAAACTCTTGGCAAGTGGCATAGTTCCTTGTAAAATCATTCTTCTGAACTAGAATATGTACTAAATTTTTCTATTTGGTAATATTATTGCATATTGATTTTGTTATCTATACTGGATTTTTGATGGAAAAAGGAATTTGTTGTCTACATAGGTTATTCTGATGTTGTTGGCAGCAAGTGCAGTGGTTGGAGTGATAAATTAAAACTGATAATTTGTTTGTGATTTTTGTTATTGTAATTTGGTGGCCAAATTAATCTTGATTGACAATATTTGTCCATTATATATAGACAAAAAAGGAATCCAAAAACAAGCATATATTTTTTTTAATGAAAAATGCAATCTACATCGGTTCTCAGGAGAACCGATGTAGATTACATCGGTTTTTCAGAACCGATGTAAAAATGTATACATTTTCTACGTCGCTCTATTCTACATCGGTTTTAGAACCGATGTAGATGACTTTAGAGAACCAATGTAAAATATGCATCTTGTAGTAGTGATTCTCCATGGTTGCATAATTTGATTATTGTAGCAACTGAGGTAGGTCCATCAGTTAAATACCCTACAACTTATGAAGTTTCTGATGTGTATTTAAAAGATGAATATAAAAAGCATGCAAGAATGGATAAGCAAGTTGAAAACTACATGGAAGGAAAAAGGAGTAACAATAATGTGTGATGATTGGACAGATAGTGTAAATCATACACATATTATGAATTTTCTAGTGTATTGTAGCAAGGGAACGATTTTCTTGAAATCTATTGATGCTTCTAGTGTTGACACTAGAAATACTGATTACTACTTTCAGTTATTGGATAAGGTTGTGGACGAAGTGGGAGAAGAATTTGTAATTCAAGTTGTTACAGATAATGAAAAAGAACTTAAAGAAACTGGTCAAAAGTTGATGGAAAAAAGAAAACATTTATATTGGACTGCATGTGCAGCACATTGTTTGGATCTTTGTTTGGAGGATATAGGAAAAAAAAAGAATGTGCAAAAGTTATTAAGTGATGCAAAAGTAGTAACAACTTTTATCTACAATCACACATGGATTGTAAATCTCATGAAAAAATACACTGGAAGTAGAGAAATTGTTCGTCCTAGTGTTACTCGATTTGCAACATAATTCTTACAACTTCAAGCAATTGTGCAACAAAAGCAAGGCTTGAGGAACATGTTCAACTCTGAAGAATTTAGACGATCTAAATTTGGAAGAGACAAAAATGAATTGGAATTTGAAGCAAGACAAATTGTTATTGGCAATGATTTTTGAAGCAAGGCTAATGATATATTGAAGGTATTAGAGCCTTTAGTAAATGTTTTGAGACTAATGACAACGGAGTTTAGATAAGAAAGGGATCTAGTCAAGTGTAGTTAATTAATTAGTCCTTTTTTTTTGTTGTTTTTGTTTTTTTTTTCCTTATAAATCATCTTATTGATGTTTGAGTCAGTTTCAATGTATTGAATTGTTCTTATGAAATTTTGTTTTTTTTTAGAAATTTGTCTTCTGTCATGATAATTTTTTTTTCAAGTCCACTGACAATCATTTTAAAAACCCACTTTCTACCGATTTAAGTTTAATGCATAGTACATCTATAATACGTATTTTTTTTATGATACCCCTTTCTTTATTAAATTAAGAAACAAATTTTGATTTTGTATTTTTATTTTAAATTTGATCTACTAGTTTTAAGCAAAGAGAAAAAGTGATTAAAAACAAAGGTTTCGAAAGAATTTGAATTTAAAATTGACATGTTATTGGTCGGTGAGTTTTAGACTTAAATTGCATATTTGATTTTGGTTAAGATTAAGAAAATAACATATCCACAACATACCTATCATACATGTATGTGACTTGTTGATATTAATCTCTTGGTAATTAGAATGATTACTAGAACATTAACAATGGAATATACGAGTATATAAAAAAATCTTCATATCTCCTGTACCTGTCTGAGGGCACACTCGTAATCTTCTGGTAACTGCAGGGCCGAACGAGAGCTCTGGGCGAATGCTTCAGATAGGGGAGGTACCTGCAAAAGGCACTCCAATGCTTAAATCAAGACAAACACGATTCTCGAGAGTAATAAAATGAACAGTGACCTACCTTGTTTTACGTGACCTATTTATACTACCTGTAATGGGCCCTGAACGTAGTGGGCCTCTTTTGACACTTACCAAATTAGGTAATGCGTTGCTAATTGGCTGATTATGTCTTAATCACGTGTTTGTCCTCGTTAGTCATGATTATTGTCTTAATCATTTATGCTTATCGGCCGTTGGCCGAGCTGAGAAGCGTAAGACCAGATTTGCCTTAGGGTCTCAGCCTTATACCGAGCCGAGGCGTTGTTAGGGAGGTCAGCAAGGTGTGCTCTTGATCCAGCTTATCGGCCGTTTACCGAGCCGATGAGCATAAAACCAAATCTGCCTTTGATGAGGTGTCCCAGGAAATAGGGAGATCCTTTAGGCCTCGACCATTTGCCGGGTCGACGTGTTGTTAAGAGGATCGACGAGATGCGCTCGAGTCGCGGTGTTCCACATGGTCGATATCAATACTTTTACAAGTGTCTCGACCATCTCGGTGGCTGATAGAGTGTCACGTGACATTCCACGTGGTCGACAGGACCCTTCCGGTACACAAGCCCCCCAGCCTTGAGGAGCGAAACGACGTAAAGGGTAGATGTGGCGTTGCATTCGTGGCGGTTGGGTGTCAGAATATGAAGAGTTGTAACGTTGGGTATTAATGAGAAGGGACGCGAAGGGTTGCCCTTCGTGGAACATTGGATCAAGGTGATCCAATGGTTCAAAGAGGCGCGACGTTTAAGATTCGTTTCAGGAATACACTATAAATAGGCGTGGTAGGGACCAACTCTAAGCTGCATTTACGTGTTTACTTACTCTGAGCCGACGTCAAGTGCAAGCTTCAGTGTTTACGAGCAATTTTCACTGACCGAGACCGATCAAGCTTTGATTTAGGTACATCTCTATGGCTGATGTGGATGTTGTTTGAATCGACTCCTCTGGGGACACGAGTGGTTCTACCGGCACTAGATCGCATGCAGAACCTGACCGTCATAGCATATTGACTTCGGCGTCCAATGGTTCGAATGGCGTTGAGGTCGTTTCTGGATTTGAGCATACCCAAAGCGGGGGCGATTCTTCGTCTGTGTCAGTCTCTGACGGCCATCCCGTGACTCATAAGGTCGGATCAGCCTCTCGCCGTTATCCTCCTATAGAGACCCCGGGCTACTCGTGGGTGCATTGGGAGGTCGGCAGTGTGTATTCCCGCTATACCGACAGGAACTCGATAGCATTGTTCGTCTCTGCCGAGAACTTCCTAATCTTTCTGGAGGAAGAAGAGCCCTCCCTTATTTTCTTTCAACCGTGACGAAGCGACGGGGGGCTGAATCCGGACTTCGTCTATTTGGATCAAGGAACTTGTAAATATCAATACTTTTACATATATGATTACATGTTCCGAGATTTTAAGGTGACTCTTCCCTTTGATGAATTTTTCGTCGGTGTTCTTCGGCTTCAATGTGGCGCCGACCCAACTCCATCCCAACAACTGGGCGGCCATGCAAGGGTTCTGACGGTTGTGTTTGGCTCTCGGCATCAAACCAACGCCCCATTTATTCCTTTACTACTACTCGTCTCAGCCGACGAAGAAGGCCAAGTGGTTGTCGTTGTTTCAGCAAGGCAACTATTTATTGCAACCTTACACCACCTCCTACAAGAAGTTCAATTTAGGATTTATCAAGGTGATGATTCGGCCGAGTACGGGGAATAAGTACTTTTTTGACGTCGAAGGGAAGTCATTATTCCCTTTGTACTGGACCCGAAAGCCACGGAAGTATGACACAGTGTCGAAGTCCCGAATGTTCCCGGAGGAGCGAGCTAGTCTCAATTTTTTGGAGAAACTACCACGGCCATTACCGTGCCGACCCTTGGTTCGGTTGTTTGAGTCATTCGACATAGCGGATGAGCTAATCGGTATAGTAACTTTCCTACTTATTTGAATTCTTGTGTTATCATTGATTTTGACTAATGGGTGCAGGTATTATGGCAAGCTGCGGGAGTGATGATCTTGACATTGGAGGTTCATCGGGAGCCGAGTGGCTGTTCCCGTGATGGCGAGGGTGACGACCGAAGGTCGTTCGGGTGGGAATTCGGTTCCCAACCCCCATGGTGGTGCAGCCAGGTCGACTGCCAAATCGAGAGTAAAAGGAGGCAAAGGTCCATCTCGGCCTCAGACCGGAAAAAGAAGGCCCGAGGAAGAGAAGGCCGAGGATGAGGGCCAACAAGCCAAGCAGCAGAGATTGGCTAACCTCGCCGTTCCGCAAGGCTTGGTGATGCCAAGCTTCTTGGCATTGCACGTCAACGCTCAAGATTTTCTGAGCCAAGACTTGACGTCGAAATCGAGTCAAGCGGTCATGGGCCAAATGAGCTCTGCCCAGAAGTGGAATTTTTTTGCAAGCTCCAAGTTCGAGATGTGGCCTTCGCCCAGAGCATTGTGATGGAGCCGAATCCCGAGGTCGACGAGCTACGTCGACAATTGGCTGACTAAGAGAAGTCGATGCAGGAAACTATGGCTGCTCTAACCGATGCACAAACGGCCAATGCCAAGTTTCAGGTGGAGATGGACCGCCGGGGCTGAGTGGCCGACGACTTGAGTTTGAAGGTCCAATGCCTCGAGAACGCCTTGAAGGCTGAGACGAAGAAGACGACTCTGCTGGGTAATGAGTTAGAGGCCGAGAAGGTTGCTTTCGGGGCCTATAGAGAAAAGGCTCGCAACAAGGTTCTTTCTCAGCACGGCGCTGGCTTCGCACAAGCGACTCGGCAGGCTCGCTACTTCGGAAGCTTCCCCCGTGACTTCCAATTTGATATGACCAAGGATTTCTTCCAGGGGGAGATCATGGACTTGGCCCAGATCCCCTCGAATGAACAACCCGATGTCGAGGCACCCGTTGCTCACCAGGCCGTACCGATTGGTGAAGAGGAGACAGTGTACGACGAGGAAGCTGTCGGGGAGGAAGTTCTGGTCCAAGGGGAGCCCGAGGTGGAGTCGTAGGGCATTGTTACTTTTTTTTTGTTTTTTCATGTAAGTGGGGGCCGACAAAGCCTCCTAGATTTTGTAACTTTGGGCCGGTAGCGCCCTTTTAATGAAATTTTGCTTGTTTGTTCTCAAATACTAGTTGTGTTAATTAATGTATCCGGATAAAATTGTAAAAATTAATGTAAGCCGCATCCTTGGCCGAGAGAGATCTCGGGAGGGAAGACTTGTAAAAATAATTAAGCCCATCCTTGGCCGAGAGAGATCTCGAGAGGGAAGACATGTAATAAAAATAATTAAGTCGCATCCTTGGCCGAGAGGGATCTCGGGAAGGAAGACTTGTAATAATAATTAAGTCGCATCCTTGGCCGAGAGAGATCTCGGGAGAGAAGACTTGTAAAAATAATTAAGCCACATCCTTGGCTGAGTGTAGTGGAGAACTTCCTCTTTATTGATGAACGGATGCCTCATTAAAAACCTTGCTGGCCAGAAACCCTTTTTCACAATTTTTTAAGGGGAAAAAAGACCGGTCAAGGAAAAGAGTGCATCGTATTACAAGTATTTGGAATGTAAATACAATATAAATTTATTCTAACTGTAGTACGTCTTCAGGTGGGTAGAATTCCATGTTCTCGGGAGGATTTTGCCGGATAGCTCTTCCAGTTTGTATGCTCCATTGTTAAGAGCATGTCGGATGCGAAATGGGCCGTCCCAGTTAGCCGACAACTTTCCTTCAGTGGGGTTACGTCTTGCTGATTCGGCTGCCCTCCAAACGAGATCACCTTCATGGAAGGTTCTCATATTCAGATTGGAGTTAAAGCGTCAACTCATTCGCTGCTTACACGCCTCAGCCACAATCTGTGCTTTTTCTCGCACTTCATCTAAGACGTCTAGTTTGGCGCGGAGGGAGTTGTCATTGGATTCCTTGTTGAAGTGCTGTCGTCAGAACGAGGGTTCACCAACTTCGACCGGTATCATAGCATCCGTGCCATATGCTAGGCGAATAAGTGTTTCTTTGGTGCTTGATTGGGGCATACATCGGTACGCCCAAAGGACTTCTGGTAACTCTTCGGCCCAAGCTCCTTTCACCTAACCCAACCTCTTCTTTAACTCTGTCAATATTACCTTGTTGGTTGCCTTGGCTTGCCCGTTGGACTGAGGGTGTTCGACCAACGTGAACCGATGCCGGATACCGAGGTTTTCAAGAAAAGAGTTGAATTTTTGGTCGGTGAATTGGAGGCCATTTTTGAAGATGATGGCATAAGGAATGCCGAAGCCAGTGACAATATTCTTCCACACGAATTTTTGGACGTTGGCAGCAGAGATTCAAGCGAGCGGTTCGGCCTCTATCTATTTAGTGAAGTAATACACAGCTACCAAGAGAAACTTGACCTGCCCTTTTGCTACGGGAATCGGTTCGAGTATGTCTATTCCCCATAAGGCGAACAGCTAAGGGGAGCTGATGCTATGTAATTCGGCAGCCGAGGGGTGGATGAGGTTCCCATGATTTTGGCATTGAATACATTTTTTGACAAACTGGGCGCAATCGCCTTTTAAAGTCGGCTAATAGTACCTTTGCCGCCAAAGTTCACCCCCCTGAGTGAGAACCGCAGATCCCCTCGTGGATTTCCCGCATTACATAATCGACCTGTTGGTCATTGACGCATTTAAGTAATGGGGTGGAGAATCCTCTTCTGTATAGCTCGTCGGCCACCAATGAGTATCGCACCGCTTGGGTTTGTACCTTCTTTGGCTCCATCGGATTGGTCGACAACTTTCCATTGGTGATGAAGTTCCAGATGGTGGTCATCCAGTTCGGTTGTTCTTTGCTTACCGTCATGCACTCACCAGTCACACTTGGGGAAGGCAGCTCGAGGTGAATCGTGGTTCGTAGTTGTCCCGGCTTTCAGCTGCTGGCAAGCTGTGCCAGTTGGTCAACTTGTTCGTTGTTATTATGCAAAGTATGTTGTACTTGCACTTCACTAAAACCATCACGGAGTCCCTGGAACAAGTGATAATACTGTAACAAGTTCGAGTCTCTGTCCAACATATAATTTTCTTGACTACCATCTCATTCTCCAGTCTCATTCCGGCCAATAAGGCTTCGTACTCCGCTTGATTGTTAGATGCTTAGAAACTGAAACGCAAGGACTGTTCGACTGCGATACCTGAGGGGCTTTCTAGAATTACCCCGGCACCGCTTCCTTGGGCATTAGAGGACCCGTCGACGTGCATGGTCCATGGCTCGTCCTCAAAACGTCCTGGTGGGGTTAACTCATTGACGAAGTCAGCCAGGTACTGGGACTTGATGGGACCTCTTGGCTCGAAAGACACATCAAACTTGGAAAGCTCGACTAACCACACTATCATTCGACCGACAATCTCCGGCTTCTGGAGCACTTTAGCTATCAGACAACCAGTTTCGACAATGACTTTGTGGCTTTGAAAGTATTGTCTCAGCCGTCGTACAGTGTAAATAAGCTCTAAGGCCACTTTTTCCAACAGTTAGTAACGTTGTTCGACCTCCTGTAACGTCCGATTGATGAAGTATATAGGTTGTTGGTTGTCCTGGTTCTCTTGTACCATGACAACACTCACAAAGTTGCTAGATACTGCTAAGTAAACGACCATGTCTAGGTTGCCGATCGATTTAGATGATATCGGGGGTGCGTTCAGACGTTCCCTGAACTAACAAAAAGATTTCTCGCATTCTTCAGTCCAGCAGAACTGCTCTGTCTTCTTCAATAGGGCAAGGATAGGTTTGGCTATCTCGGCCAAGCAAGGAAGGAATCGGGACAGTGAAGTGAGCTGACCTGCTAACTTCTGAACCTCTTTTAGATTGCCAGGGCTTTTCATATCCAGGATAGCTTGGCATTTGTTTGGGTTTTCCTCAATCCCTCGGCTAGACAACATGAACCTCAAAAACTTTCCTCCTTAGACCCCGAACACACATTTCTCAGGGTTAAGTCTCATTCGGTGTCGGTGGAGTGCCTGGAACACATCGGCTAGGTCGCTGATGTGTGTGGAGACGTCGCTTGACTTCACAACCATGTCGACGTATACCTCCATAATCTGGCCAATCTGTTTGCTAAAGATTTTATTCATGAGACTTTGATAAGTGGTGCCTATGTTTTTTAACCTGAATGGCATTACATGGTAGCAATAATTTGCCGTTTCAATGATGAACGCAGTCTTGTCTTCATCTTGAGGATGCATGCGGATTTGGTTGTATCCGGAGTATGCATCAAGAAATGACATGATTTTGTGACTGAATGCTCCATCAACAAGTTGGTCAATGTTCGGTAGGGGGTAGGCGTCCTTTAGGCAGGCTTTGTTCAAGTTGGTGTAATTGGTGCACATGCGCCACTTCCCATTTGGTTTTTTGACCATGACAACATTGGCCAACCAGGTGGTGTAGTGCACTTCTCAGATAAAGCGAGCATCCAAGAGCTTACGGACTTCGGTTTCGATCGCGACCTTCCTTTCGTCGCCCGTTTTTCGCCGCCGTTGGGCAATCGGCTTCGCCTCCTTGCTAATTGAGAGCTTGTGGCAATGGAAATTTGGGTCGATGCTTGGCATATCTGAAGGATGCCATGAAAATAGATCCTTTTTATCCAGGATCATTTGCCCGATCGATAGTCTTTCTTGTTCGAACAAACTGGTTCCCAGATAAGTAACTTGGAACTCAACTGCCCCTACTTGGAGTGACTGCTTGTCTTCAACGGGCTCTACTCATTCGTCCTGGTCCACCCAGGGATCGAGGTATTTGGCCGATTGTTGTGCTACTGCGTGGACGCATCTCGGCTCATCTGGTTCTTCATCCTTCAGACATGGTAGTCGTAAACTAGCGAAGTAGCATTCCCTTGCGGTTTTTTGGTCAGCATCGATAGTGATTATCCGGCCTGACTCTGCTGGGAAGTTCATTTCCAAGTGTGGCGTGGAGACGACTGCGCCGAGCCTATTCAAAGATGGGATTCCAAGTAAGATGTTGTATGACGTACTAACGTGAACCACCACGTATTTTATCGAGATGTCTCGGTATTCTGCTTTGTCAAAAAAAAACCTGGTTGATAGCCTGATATACCCCTTCGTCTTCACCCACTCACTTGAGAATCCGACCAAAGGCTTATCATATAGGACCAATTTGGCTTCTAGGATGCCCATTTGTTTGAACGTATCCCAATAGAGCACGTCGAACGAGCTGCATTGGTCGACCAGGGTTTTTCACATAATATAATTGTGGATTTCAACGCTGATGACCATCGGATCGTCCTGTTCTGAGTCGATGCCCTTGAAATCAGCTTCGGTGAAGGTTATACTCGACAGTCAGCAATGATGGATCCTTTCCACTACATGCACAGCTTAGACAGCTCTCAAATGCCTTCGTTGCGCTGATGAGGTCGATCCACCGCCTGCAAATCTGCTAGCAATGGTGTTAATGAATCACCGGGGTTGAGTTGAAGGTTCCTCTTCCTTTAGGCCCCTGGATCGACTGCGCTCCCTATAAGGTCATCTTTTTGCTCTTTCTTGCTCAGGCTGATCGTGTTAGCAAGAGCAATCGGCATATCAGGATGAAGTGGGACGGTTGACAAAGCCTTAGAGCTGCCCTTGCTTGATCAAGTCCTCAATCTTATCTCTTAGAGCCGAGCATTCCTCAGTTGAATGTCCTCGATTGCGGTGGTACTTGCATGACTTGGTTGTATCGGCCCGAGGGAGGGTCGAAGCTCTTTTTGGTACCGTCAAGACTTCAGAAGCAAGTGTTTGATCCAATATGGCCGACCAGCTAGTGTTTAGCGGCGTATAATGTGAGTATCTCGGCCCACGGAGGGGTTTCTCACGGGGGACAAGCTCTTTCGGGCGGCTCCGATAAGTGTTCTCGGTCGGCTTTTTGGGTTTTGTGGTTACTTCTGCCCTAGCCTGGTTGCAAAACTATGCGAGTTCCTCCATTTACATATATTTGTCAGCGCATCATCGCAAATCATCCATGTCGGATGGTGGTTTCTTGCAAATGCTATTGGCGAATGGTCCTGGCTTCAGCGCCGTGGTGAGGTGGTGAAGGGCTACTGAAGGGTTTAGGTCCCAGATTTCCAATGCCGCTTTGTTGAATCGGCTCATGAAAGTTCAGGGAGATTCCTTTTTCTCCTGTCGAATACTCACCAAAGCCAGGGAGGTCAACTGATGGGGTCGTCTTGTGGCGAACTGAATAGTGAATTGGGACCCCAAGGTGCTGAAAGAGTCCACCAAGTTGGGTGGGAGTCAGTGAACCAACTTAACGCGCGTCCCTTCAAAGACGTTGGGAAGATCCAGCACAAAGCAGTGTCGTCGGTCATGCTGAGGGTGACTTGAGTGAGGAAGATATTGACATGCTCATCAAGATCGGTCTTCCCGTCATATTTGTCCAATAGGAGGGACTTCCGGTGGTCGAGGAGGGAAGTTTGCATGATGTTTGGTGTGAATGGGTGTCAGTGTGCTCTGACCAGGACGGTGGGGTGTGGTCGGCCAAGTGTCTGAATTGTGGGGATGCTTTTCGGGGGAATAGCCGATTCATGGGGAATGGAAGTGTGGTGTCTGAGGGAATGAAAGGAGCTTTGGGTGTGTGTTCGGCTCGGCTCGGATGGCCTCTAGGAGGGATCCTGGTTCTTTAGCGTCGCATTTTCTTCTCTCAAGGCGACCATCTCCCTTGCATCTTTCTCCCTTTGTTACCTCAAGGCAATCATCTCTTCCTTTTATAGTCGGACAGTTTTCGAGAGGGGACACTCGTAATTTTCTGGTAACTAGAGGGTCGAACGAGAGCTCCAGGCAAATGCTTCAGAGGGGGGAGGTACCTGCAAAAGGCGCTCCGACGCTCAAGTCAGGGCAAGCTCAATCCTTGAGAGTAGTGGGCCTCTTCTGACACTTACCAAATTAGGTAATGCATTGTTAATCGGCTGATTATTTATTAATCACGTGTTTGTCCTCGTTAGTCATGATTATTGTCTTAATCATTTATGTTTATCGGCCGTTGGCTGAGCCGAGAAGCGTAAGACCGGATTTGCCTTAGGGTCTCGACCTTATACCGAGCCGAGGCGTTGTTAAGATCGAGTAAAATAAAATTAAAAAAACATGTGCACAACAAAACTTCATATCCTCGTCTTTGTTTTATTATTTTATTTTATGAAATACCTCCTAATTAATTCATCATTGATAATATTTATTGAAATAATACAATATGGAATGTAACTATAATCTCTAAGTCCAACTTGAGATTTAGTTGTCTTTACTAAATTGTAAGCTACAAAATTTACTTATCTATATAAGAAAAATGCCATTAAGGTTTACCAGTGTTTGTAAGACTTCCTTACATTTACATAAACCATCACTAAATTAAAAAATCTTCTATATGCTTATTACTAATAGCATGGTTACTTTATAGCAATCCACCTCAAAGGAGACAAACCCTATATCATGTTTAGTAATCCATTTAGTTGCCTCGAGAAGCGCTAATGCTTCCTCTACGTGGGGATTCACGGACGAAAGGGAACTTGCATGTTCTGGCCTAAATGAACAATCCCATGTGGTCTCGCACACAAATTCCAACTACGAAGTCTTTAGCTTCATGGAAGAAAGTTGTGTAGATATAAGACTTAATACCAACAACAGTGTAGGTATTATGCAATGATTGTCCAAAATGAACAACATTACAAAACCAAAAAAAAATTAAAAAAAAAAGGACAACATAAAGAGTTGATACAAAAGTTAGGAAATAACAAGTCTATTTCTCTTTTCCTGCAAATTTTTCCAATTTGTGGCAGCTACTTTGATAACCTCATCTTTCTTGGTGTTGTAACAGTGGAGAACCAAATCCAATGCCAATTGCGTTCTTGTTTGGTTGTCAACCTAATATACAAATGTAAATCAATTAATATAAGCATTGTTATACATAGGGTTAAATGATAAAAATAATAGTAAAAAAGATAATTACTTTCTTTGATTTTGTAATCATCAGACAAACCACAATCCAACATCCATTTGGAAACCCAAATGCCACAATCATTTCTACAAATTAAAAGAAATTGAATTATTAGATTTTGATGTATAGTGGTAAAAAAAGGAATTGATGTAATAAAAATTAAAGTATTGAATGTGGGTTACGAATCAGCATCTTGTTGGCCAATGTTATGTGGCACAACCACAAGAAAATCAAAAATTTCTGGCCTTTCTATAAACGTGTATTGGTAAAAAGAATCATGCAAGAAGATTTCTTCAAGAAACAGTGCATGCAAGGTTAAAATTTTAAAAATTAAGTATTAGTTAGTTGGAGATAACAATTTCATTTAAAATAAATAATATTGTTTAGGTTTGATTACAACATAAATTACCACTTTTTTTACTAGTCTTTTTCTTGCACCAAATCTTTGTGGGTCTGGTTTGGAATCCAACATAAGTAGTTTTTCTTCCCTTAAATCAATGACCAATAGAAACCACTGCGAGTTCATATCATTTAGTGGAACAAATATCTAAATTTAAAACAAGATAAGGGTGAGTGCATTTTTACCAAGTGAAAATGGTGGTTAATTTAAATAATACATTATTAGATACAGGAGTTGACCTTCAAAATGTAGTCAATCTTCCCCGTGAAGTCCTTCTGATAATAATGCATTAGAGTGTGTGGTGATGTAGTCGAAGCCATCACATATAGCTATGAAAAAAAAGGGTTTAAAGTTATTGAATGGTAGTAATGTTGATTGTGATATGGAGAAAATAATAGTAGTTTGAAAAGTTTTTTACCGCAAAGGTTGTTGGGAAGTACAAAAAAGTAGCATCTAGAGAAATTGCTCGTTGATTATGTGTGAGCATGCATACTAGCAAGTTAAGGACCTACATGATACCATTAATAATAAATAATGAAAATAGAAAATCATTTATGATATGGTAAACAACATGTGCGAAACAAAAGAGTGCCTCTTGATCAAGTAGACCCCTTGGTAGAAGGCTTTTGAGAGTGTCCCTATCTCCAACTGTGTTCCAAATTGTTGTTACAATGATTTCTTTCTTGGAAAATTACCCAAAAAAAGGATGTTAAAATTTTAAGAAAGAAAATGAAAACTTTCATAACATTAAGAAAAATACCCATTTAGTTCATTATCTTTGTTTGTCCCAAAAACATATGCTGCAACGACAGCTTGAACATCATCCAAAACCATATCATGTGGGGGTCGAAATGTCATTGGTATCCATTGTAAATGTAGTTATTCAAAGGAAAACAATGGTCATTATTATAAATACTTTAAAAATTTATAAGATAAAGTAATAGAAAATATCATATTACCTTATTTATTTCAACGGTTGCTTTGAGTCCATCAAACCTGGCACTATGCAAGGGTTTCATATCTACGAAGAGTCTAAAATTCTTACCAATTATTGTGTTTGAGAATAACCTTTTTTTGAGTGTCTCTTTTAATGAATTCCTTTTCCTGAATATTTTTCATTTTTTAAAACTTTTTTGTTAAGGAAGAGGCATATGGTGTTTGGCGTACTTTGGTCAAAGAAGCATGTGGTGCATGCGTAATCGTGTCATGTGCATACTGTGTTTGAGGACGCTTTTGCATTAGTAACAGACTTTGGGGAGCAAGAAAGCTAGTAAGGTTATTCAATCCATCAATAACAAACTCCATAGATGACGCTAGCCTAAACACTTTTTCTGTTATACATCATGAGACAGAAAATTTTATTTGTAAGGCAAAAAAGTTGTTTTCTGATTCGACTTGCTAAATAAAAAATGAAATAATATTCAAAACTTGTGGTGATGGATTGTCTTGGCTATTGCATTTTGGGATTTCTGCAGCAGATTTGTGTGAGTTGGTGTCTTTATCAGGTAAGTCCAAATTTGGAATGTTCTCTACAAAGCTGTTCAAAAATGCTAAAAACGACAATTTGGAGTCTTACTTTTAATAAGGGCACATTGAATGAAAAAGATAATGCATGTGCATGTATAGTATTAAATGTATTATTGTGTATTGATAACACTTGGACTGAATCATTTAAGAAAAAAAAATATATGGTATTTATGTACACTACAATACAGAACTGAAAGGTATAAAAAAAATTGAAGTGGATAACCAAATTCATTTATTGTGAGTTGAAATACTATTTTACCTAGAGGAAATTTCAAAAAGTTCCTTCATTTTTTACGTTTTTTTGCTACACGTGCAAATGCTTAGACTTTGTATTATGGTTGGCTTCCTCTGAGTTTTTTTTTTCAATTGGGACACCATTTGGGTCTTGTGTTTGGTATCACTACGAGGGGGAAATTAGGAGAGATGGGTTGTTTCTGTGTGAATGGTTTATAATGCGTGTATGGTAGCCGGAAAAAAGATTTTGAATTTTTTAAATCATTAATTTAAAAAAAATGAAATGATAGCAAGAATAAAAAAAAACAAATTGAATAACCATTATGGATGCGGGGGAAACTATGTGCATTGAATGCGGGTGACTAACATGTCACAATTGTGAAGTGGATGTGGGTTATGATGATGGTCAGGAGTTTTCACGAAAGGTTTCAGTACAACTTTGTGTGCTATGCACAAAGCAAAAACAATTGATTGACATGACATGTGAGTTGGTAGCAATACCCATTTCGAATGACAGCAGAGCACATATGTGGGTTATCCTCCCAATGCAATGGTAGGGAATTTGAGAAGTGAGAAGGAATAATACATTATTCCAAAGACAATAAAGGACATATGTGGCTTATCCTCGCAATGCAAGGTGAGTGAGTCTGACAAAGAATATTGTGGCTTATCCTCAAAATGCAACGCTAGTGAGTCTGAGAAAGAATAGTAAACTTTGAGATGTCTACTAGTGTCTTACATGTTCAGTGATGATAATGTCAAGTTTGTTGCTAGTTGCTACACATAGTAATAAAACTACACCATTTTGGTAATAATGATAATTATTAAAATATGTTCATTTGTAAATTGTTCAATAATAAATAATTATCATTAAATGAAAATAAATATCATTAATAAATAATTATGTATCAGAAATTTTTATCTTTTTTCCAACTTTTTATTTTGTTTCCCCCGTTGTTTGATTCGTTCAGTTCGTTGTTTATGAGGTTGTTCTTGTTAGAAAAGAATAGCTCAATACAAGAGGTGGAGTGAATTGGATTCTATGACACTTAAAAAATTTTCAAAGTTCTAAGGATCTTTATTTCAATTTAAACTTTTCTAATATGAATTCTCAAAGAAGTTCCTTGAAAGACTTGCTAATGAGAATGAGTCCTATATGCTTTCTTGATTAATCTTTGATAAAGTTCAAAGTTAAGGACACTTAATATGCAACACTTTGATTCATTTTAAAGCAATGTTACACATGCAAACATATTAATCAAGATTATTCACTTTAACACTCAACCAAGATTTTGCTCAAAGTAAGGGTGAGAGAAGAATGCACAAGTCTTTTATCCTGGTTCAGTCACTCCACATGTGACCTACATCCAGTCCTCAATCATAACCTGATCAAGATTTGTTCCACTATCTCAATGAAGAAGTTTTACAAGCATATAATACATTCATATACTCCTACATTCAAGATAACCTTTTTCTTGACCCCAAGAAAGCACTTCTTGTAGAAACCCACTACAAGAATTCCTTACCACTTGAGACACCTACTCAAGATTTCCCTTACACAATACAAAGAATTAAAGGAACGAATTCACCTGGAAGCTGAAATAATTGATTACTACAGCTAGGCTTCCTTTCACCTGTTGCTGGAATAATCGATTATATTTAATGATAATCGATTATTTTGAGTTAGTTTTCAAAAACTCAGTTTTATATCTCAAAAAATATTTCCAAGTATGTAAATCATCATCATACTCACTCTCAGTCAAATTAGATTAAGATTAACTCATGCACAAAGCACACACATGCAAGATAAGCTAATCAAACCAATACAACTTATAAACTATCCCTATTACACATCATAATAGTCATATCTTCTTTTTGACTTGTTTTTGACTTGTTGATGTCCTTGGTTAGCTTTGATTCTCATAATCCACCTTTTGTTATCATCAAAACTTTCATACTCCAAGTTTGAGTTGATTCACTACTCCATGAATCTCAACCATCTCCCCTTTTTTGATGATGACAAACCATACAAGCCATTTTGTTTTGCAAACTAGCATTTCACAAAAGCTTTGTTCATATTTAGTCCTTTTAGTCCTGCAAAACAAACTCAAAAACCTTTCTCCCCCTTTGGACATCATAAAAAAAAATATATGGATATATATGTCCAGATTACACATGTAATGATTTATGCACAAGAATCATTTGCTCAAAATCAATGCCACAAGACCAACTTAATACCAAGAAATTAGTCAAGCAATATCACTATAGGCATTGTTCCAATTAATCCAAATTAATATCAGAATTTGTATCAGAGAATTTGATATCACATTCACACAATTTTCAAACACAATATCTTAGCCACATGATACATCAGCTAAGCATCACCGCAAACATCAACAAATATGCATCACTACTTGCACAAATCAATGTGCAAACCAGAATATAGCAGTATCAAACAACCAAATCAATGTTACCATCACCAAATCATCCCAAACACAATATAACCACAATGAAATTCATATTGCACCAGAATTTAAATTGTTCAAATCAAGATAAAGCCACGATAAGAAAATTGTTCAGGAATTAAAATGATTACAACCCAAATGAAATTTAAAACCAGAAATTTAAAACTAAAACTTCTAAAAACAGAACACTAAAGTTCCTAAAGCCATCACTTCGAGTCCTCTTGCATACCAAGCTGAGCCTTAATCCATGCAATCTCATGATCAAGGTTATCAAACTGATCAAGAATGCAGAATAATATGACTCGTGCTTCCTTGACATCTCAATTACTGCATCAAGCTTGTTAATCATAATTTGCTCAAACAGAGAAAATGCTTTAGGCTCTGATTCTTGCTCTTATTCAGGTTCAATTTCCACTTGAGGTGGCTGGTCTTCATCATGTGATTGAACACCATCTTCATCTGTTGTTGGTTCAGGTGTTGGAGGAACGTCTCCTTTGAATACCCATTTATCTTCTTATTTCAGCATCCCCATATGATGCAAAGAAGATTTTTCAATTTTGTTCGAGGCATGGAGAATTATCTTTTTCTCCCCTTTAAGATCCACACCAGCTTTCTCAAAAATCCTAGATAGCAATAAAGAATATGGTATTGGACCATCCTCCTTCCTTCTAGCTTTCCAAATACAATCATTCACCACAGACACCCAATCTATCTTAATCTTTTTCTTAATAACATGCATAAGCAAAATGTCATCTCTAGAAATTTGAGCATGATTATGAAGTCTAGGCTTAAGCATCCAAGCTATAATAAAAGAAATCAACCTAGAACTTTTCTTCATACCTCCAACCAGAAATTTGGTATAATTTGTGGTCTCCGGGTTCCTTTGAAAATCTCTAAAAGTCGTCAACTCTTCAAAGTCACCAAAATTGAAGGGTTGGGGCTTCATACTTCCGTCTCCGCTTAGCCCAGCCGCTTTCTTCAATGTTGGACCATCAAGCTTTATGAGCTTGCCCCTCACCACAGATTGCATTATCCCTTCATTACTTGAGGCAAAACATAAGAATAGCCTAATAAGCTCAGGGTAATATGGACATTCCAACTCCAAGAACATCCCAAGTTCCTGATGCTCCAAGAGAGGAGGAAAACTAAAACCCTCATTCTTGAACCATTCTAGCTTCAAAGTCTTCGGAGGAATGATTCTCCTACCAGCACACCACTAAAAATAGTAGTCTTGGGTCTTTTTGTCAGCAAACCACTTAGAGATTAGTTTCTCATCTCCTGTGGGCAGAGGTCTTTTACTCTCCTAACTTCAAGCTTCTTGGGTCTTTTGGAAGATGAGGCAATTTTGAGGTTAAAGGTAGGTTCTTTGTTAGAGATGAAGAAGATGAAGAAGAAAGTGTGATAAAGGGGTTAGGGTTTGTGTGAGAGTTGAAAGAATGTATGGGTATTTGTAAAATAAGAAGGTTTAGGTGTTATAAAAGCCCTAGCACCGGATTGGGTAGAGGAGAGGTGCCACTTATGAAGAGAAGTGGGAGGTTGGGGGTTGGCGCGAATAACACCGTTCAAAAACTGTCTTGAAAACCAAGGGTTGCGCAAATGATCGATTATCTATACAAATAATCGATTATTTGTATTAGTAAAATCCTTTGAAAAATCCTTTCTGCACTAAATAATCGATTATTTTTTGAATAATCGATTATTCTAGAGGGTCATTTCCTCTCACTTGCCCAGATAATCGATTATTGCCCAAATAATTGATTATTCCAGAGGCTCTATGTATTCTTGCTACCCAGATAATCAATTATTTCCTAAATAATCTATTATTCCAGAGACTTCTAGAATTCCTCTTCTCCCAAATAATCGATTTTCTTCCAAATAATCGATTATTCTCCTAGGCTCACTTGCAATAATCGATTAAATTTTACAATAATCGATTATTTTAGAGAAGTTTTGCTTCTCTTATTTCTAACCTTTTAAATCATTCCTATATCATTTCAACTCTTAAACTAATTTCTTATGCATCATATTTCATACACCAACCATTTCAATCAAGCAATCAAAATCAAGTGCACATTCACAATCAATTCAAACAAGACTCATTGATAATTCCTAGTTCAATTCTCAATTGATTAAATCTTTCTCTTGGTAGAGGTTTTGTAAATATATCAGCTAATTGTTTATTTGTTTCAACAAACTCTACAAAAAAATCATTCTTCTGAACATGATCTCTTAAAAAATGATGCCTTATTTCTATATGTTTTGTCCTAGAGTGCAAAATTGGATTTTTGGTTAGATTTATTGCACTTGTGTTATCACATCTCAATGAAATTTTGTTCAACTCAGTTCCATAATCTTTTAGTTATTGTTTCATCCAGAGAATTTGTGCACAACAACTTCCGGCTGCTATATATTCAGCCTCAGCTGTACTCAAAGCAACACATGTTTGCTTTCTACTATGCCATGAGACAAGTGCACTTCCAAGTAGGTGACAAGTACCACTTGTGCTTTTCCTATCAAGTCTATACCCAGCATAGTCTGAATCCGAATAACCTATCAGACTTAGTGAGACTCCTTTTGGATACCATAAACCTAAATTAGTTATTCCTCTTAGATATTTAAGAATTCTTTTTACAGATTTCATGTGAGACTCTTTTGGATTTGCCTGAAATCTTGCACACAAGCACACAACAAACATTATATCAGGTCTACTAGCTGTCAAATATAAAAGTGATCCAATGATACCTCTATATTTTGAGTTGTCAACAACTATCCCTTTCTCATCTAAGTCAAGATTGCATGAGTTTGATATTGGTGTTGCAGCCTCCTTACACCCTTCCATACCAAACTTCTTCACAAACAACGTATTATCTACTTTACCTCTAACATAGTCATTCTCAATCAAAAATTTGCTCAGCCTATCATATCATGATCTTGGAGCTTGTTTCAAGCCATAGAGTTCCTTTTTAAGTTTGTACACATGATTAGGATACTTAAAATCAACAAAACCTGGTGGTTGCTCCACATACACTTCTTCTTGTATTAAACCATTTAGAAAAGCACTTTTCACATCCATTTGGTAAAGCTTGAAATTCATTATTGAAGCATATGCAAGAAGTAATTTAATGGCTTATATCCTTGCTACAGGGGCAAAAGTCTCATCATAATCAATTCTCTCTTCTTGATTCTACCCCTTAGCCACTAACCTTGCCTTATTTCTTATAATGATTCCAGATTCATCAAGCTTATTCCTAAAAACCCATTTGGTTCCAATAATTGGATAATCATTTGGTAATGGCACTAGATCCCAAACTTCATTTCTTTCAAATTGATTTAGTTCCTCTTGCATAGCCATTAACCAATGTTCATCATGTAGTGCTTCATCTATTGTCTTAGGTTCAACTTGTGAAATAAAAGCCATAGTATTACAAATATTCTTGATGGATCTTCTAGTTGACACTGCTTTACTAATATTTCCAATTATGTTTTCCATTGATAAGTCCTTAGAAGTTTTCCATTCCTTATGCAATTGTTCACTTGTATTTTTAGTGGTTTCAATTGATTCACTCTCTTTAGGCTTTTCACTAGGTTCACTTTCTAATGGTGGTTGATCAAGTAAATCAGTCAAGTCCTCTATTTTAGTTTGCTTTGTTTCTTACTTGTTAGTCTCATCAAACACAACATGAACTGATTCTTCAACTATTAGAGTTCTCTTGTTATATACTCTATAGGCTTTGCTATTTGTAGAATAGCCTAAGAAAATTGCTTCATCAGCTTTTGCATCAAATTTTCTAAGTTGTTCTTTACCATTGTTCAACACAAAACACTCTAAAGTATGAGATATTAGGCTTCCTTCCATTGTAAATCTCATAGGGTGTTCTCTTTAGAATAGGCCTAATTAGAACCTTATTTAACACATGACAAGCTATGTTAATTTCATCAGCCCAAAAATATTTAGGTAGTTTGGTCTCATTCAACATAGTCCTAGCTAATTCCTCAAGAGACCTATTTTTCCTTTCCACAACCTCATTTTGTTGAGGTGTCCCAGGTTCTGAAAAATTGTGATTAATACCATGCTCCTCACATAATTTTTGGAACAAAATATTTTGGAATTCACCTCCATGATAACTTCTAATTGAGGTGATATTTGTGTTCTTTTCATTTTGAACAAGCTTAGCAAATTTCTTAAAAGCATTAAAAGCTTCACTTTTATTTGCAGGAAACATAACCCAAGTGAATCTTGAATAGTCATCTACTATAACTAGCCCATAGTAATTCCCACCTAGACTCATGGTTCTTGAAGGACCAAACATATCCATGTGAATTAATTGTAAAGGTCTAGAAGTTGAAATCTGATTTTTACTTTTAAAGCTAGCCTTCACTTGCTTGCCCTTTTGACAAGCATCACATAGTTTGTCCTTGCTAAACTTGAGTTTAGGTAATCCTATCACTAACTCCTTTTTACTAAGTTTGTTTAAGTGATCCATGTGTATATGTGCATCTCTTCTATGCCAAAGCCAAATATTTTCTTCTTTGGTTATTAAACACTTGGTGTTAGAAATTACAATTGAGTGTTCTAAATCTAGCATGTATATGTTGTCAATTCTTTTTCCAATGAATCTAATTTCTTTTGTTAATTTATCACAGATCAAGCAACAAGTGTTATCAAATTCAATTTTAAAACCTTTGTCACTAAGTTGGCTTATACTAAGCAAGTTATGTTTCATCCCTTCAACAAGCAATACATTTCCAATCAATGTTGAGGAGGAATAGTTACCAATATTTCCATGACCAAGAATCTTCCCTTTGTTGTTGTCACCATAAGTAACAAATCCTTCATTCTTTAACTTTAGACTTGAGAATTTTGAAGGATCTCCAGTCATATGCCTTGAGAAGCCACTATCAAGATACCATAATAAGCTTTTGGCTCTCAAACATTCCTACAACAAAATCAGAAAATTGATTTAGGTACCCATGTGAAGGGTCCTTGATGGTTAGGTCTCAGCCTTTGACTCTTTTTAATCCAAATCATTTCTCCATTTGGATTACCATATTTCCTAGAGTAGCAATTCTTTATTGTATGACCTTTCTTACAACAATAATAGCAAGTAGTTTGTTTAATGAAATTGCTTTTGTATTTTCTAAAAAATTGGTTTTTCTTAAAAACTCTTTCCTTTGATTTTAATGCCATGTTCATGCTTTGATTAAAACCAATTCCACTTCTATCAAAAGCATGTCTTTGCTTTCCCAAAATGATATTCAAATTTGTATTTCCATTTGTGAACTTTGCAAGAGTGTTTTTCAAATCAACATTTTCTTTTTCCAAAACCTTGCAATTTTCACAATCAACTTTTGAAGAAGGGGAGGTTTCACAATGAGCTTCATTAAAGTTCAAAATAGTTTGAAGATTGTCATGCTCATTTTTCAAATTTTCAAGCTCTTGTTCAGCTCTAATTAAAGCATTTTCATACCATGACAGCTTGTTTTTAACTTTGAATTTAAAGCATCTAATTTCACAACCTCTTTGTGAATTTGAATGAAAGCTTCTTGAAGTTGATCATAATCCGGATTAGATTCAAGATTAGAATCACTTACTATTGTGTCTTGATCAGCTCCAACCATCAAACATAAGTTGTTTTCTTCAAATTTAGATTCATCACTTGTTGTGCTTGAGTCATTTTCTTCCCAAGCAATGTAGGGTTTTTTTCCTTTGAAAATTTTCTTTACTTTCTTTTTCTCTTGTTGCTTCTTTAAAAGGTTTGGACATTCAGCTTTTATTTTTCCTGGTTTTCCACACTCAAAATAACTGTAAGAGGATGTACTTGCTTCCTCTTTCTTATTAGCCTTCTTGTTGAACTTGTAGGGGGAATTCCTCTTCTTTCTTAGGAATTTTCTGAACTTCTTCACCAGCAAGTTAAAGTTCTCTGTCTCAGAATCTTCGGAGCTTGATTCATCACATACTTCTTTGCCTTTGACTAATTTCAAGGTTCTTAGAGACACTCCTTTGCCCTTTTTGTCTTGCTGTTCATTTTCCTAAAAAATATGCAGTTTTTGTTCATGCTCTCTTAGCTTTCCAAAGAGAGTAGTAAGGGTCAATGAGTCAAGTCCTTTGATTCTTCTATGGAAGTAACGTTTGGTTGCCATGATCTATCCAAGCATTGCAGCACTTTTAAATTTAGTTCTTCTTCTTCAAATTTCCTGCCAAGATCAACAAGATGATTTATCAAGTGTGTAAACCTTTTTTGGAAATCATAAATTGATTCACCTTGATTCATTCTCAACAATTCAGTTTCTCTTATAAGAGTATGCTTTCTAGATCTTTTTACATCACTTGTTCCTTCATGAGTGACTTGCAAAGTGTCCCACATTTCTTTAGCAGATTTGCTCTATAGTCATATTGGGCTCTTTTTCTCTCATCATCACTCCACTCACTCTAATGTTTTTCTCTCTTCCCATCATCATCTTTGGTCATAAGGATATAGGGTCCATTTTCAATTTCATCCCACACAGCAATGTCAATTGCTTCAATGAAAATTCTCATCCTAATTTTCCAATAGACATAGTTTTCACCATTGAAAACAGGAGTTCTATGAGTAGACACACCCTCACCATAAGGTAGGTTGTTGTTGGCCATTTTTGAAATCTTGAATAATACTCAAGAACCTTGCTCTGATACCAATTGTTAGAAAAGAATGGCTCAATCCAAGAGGGGGGTGAATTGGATTCTATGACACTTAAATTTTTTTTAGAGTTTTAAGGATCTTTATTTCAATTTAAACTTTTCTAATATGAATTCTCAAAGAAGTTCCTTGAAAGACTTGCTAATGGGAATGAGTCCTATATGCTTTCTTGATTAATCTTTGATAAAGTTCAAAGTTAAGAACACTTAATATGCAACACTTTGATTCAGTTTAAAGCAATGTCACACATGCAAACATATTAATCAAGATTATTCACTTTAATACTCAACCAAGATTTTGCTCAAAGTAAAAGATAAGGGTGAGAGAAGAATGCACAAGTCTTTTATCCTGGTTCAGCCACTCCACATGTGACCTATATCCAGTCCTCAATCATAACCTGATCAAGATTTGTTCCACTATCTAAATGAAGAAGTTTTACAAGCATACAACACATGCATATACTCCTACATTCAAGATAACCACTTTCTTGGCCCCAAGAAAGAACTTCTTGTAGAAACCCACTACAAGAATTCCTTACCACTTGAGACACCTACTCAAGATTTCCCTTACACAATACAAAGAATTAAAGGAACGAATTCACCTGGAAGCTGAACAAATCAAACTGTGAATTCCAAAAGAAAATCTCAATCTTTCTCTTCTAAGAATGTGATGATGATGATGATCTCTTTCAAAGCATTTCAAAAAATGTTTTACTTCTTGGTTTCACAAAGAAAACACTCCAAGAAGGTCACAAAGACTTCACAATAACGTCTATCTCTTTTTGATTGTAACTCATTCTCTGTTCTAAAGTTTCAAAATGTGAAAACTATTTATAACATTTTCAGAACCAGATAATCGATTATTTTAAAGGATAATCGATTATTTTGTTCTTCATGATTTCTGGAAGTCACTCAAGAACAGAATAATCGATTATTTTGCAGGATAATCGATTATTCCAGAGAGTGCTTCCTGGAATAATCGATTATTTCACAAATAATCGTTTATTACAGCAAGGCTTCCTTTCACCTGTTGCTGAAATAATCGATTACATTTAATGATAATCGATTATTTTGAGTTAGTTTTCAAAAACTCAGTTTTATATCTCAAAAAATATTTCCAAGTATGTAAATCATCATCATACTCACTCTCAGTCAAATTAGATTAAGATTAACTCATGCACAAAGCACACACATGCAAGATAAGCTAATCAAACCAATACAACTTATAAACTATCCCTATTACACATCATAATAGCCATATCTTCTTCTTGACTTGTTTTTGACTTGTTGATGTCCTTAGTCAGCTTTGATTCTCATAATCCACCTTTTGTTATCATCAAAACTTTCATACTCCAAGTTTGAGTTGATTCACTACTCCATGAATCTCAAAAGTTCTTGTACCTTAGTCAGTATTGTATTTTTCCCATTAGTTTCAAACATTTTCCAAAGTGAAAAAATAATGATGTTGTACTCGGGTACCGCAAATACACAGTATCTTGTGTGTAATATATTTAATGTGACTTTCATATGCATATAGCCGAATTTAGTTCTGTTGTTGCAGATATTAAGTGACGTTTTTTATTTCCAAGATTTGGTAATCCTTGTAGGAGATTTGGGTTGATTTTTATTGTTTATTGAGTAGTCCATTAAGCCATTGAGTGTTTGATATGCATTACATTAAGCCACTAAATTTATGTTTGTCAAACATTTTGGTTTACGTGTTAATTATAACAATTAAATAATAATACTGAAATATTATTATAAAATGTATGTGTGTTTATTTATTATACAATGTCTATATATAAAAATATAGTATATATATATATAGAGGGGAGTTATAATTACACCAGTGTAACTTTTACTAAGTATTACACCACTCAATAAGTTTATATTAATTGTAAATTTTATAAATCTAAACGTTTGATTGAAAGTTCATATCACTTTATATGTGTATATCAAATTTTGTTAAAATTGAACAACAACTTAAAGGTATCAAAGTGTTCATATTTTAGTATATTTTGAAATGAATATATTACATCAATTTTGTTTTATAAAAATGAAGTATCAAATTATCTTGCATTAATATAAAATTTTGTATATATGATCTAAGAGATATGAGCTTTCAATCTAACGGTTGGATTTACAAAATTCACGATTAATATAAAATTATTTAGCGGTGTAATACTTAGTAAAAGTTATGCCGGTGTTATTATAACCCCCCTCATATATATATATATATATATATATATATATATATTTAAATTATGAGCTAAATTAAATATTATTGAGTCTAGTTAAATTGAAGACTCATTTCTAATCCTAGTTGTAGAAAATAATAATCATTGTCATAGAGGTTGGTGAGAGATGGCATCAGGAGATGGGCCCAATGGAAAATTATGTTCAAGCTTAAATGAAATCGAAAAGCCCATTCATCTTTGTCTACCTTTTGGATTTTGAAAAGCTATCACATATATAAGGCTGATGATAAACACACCTCCATTTTTATATAAACACACTCCCTTTTTTTAAAAAAAATATATTAAATCTCTAAATTACCCTTACTATTTTTTGGAACTTATAATTTTCAAATTTGTACCTCACTTGTTCTTTCTTTTCCCCGCTCCTCCCTTCTTCTTTCTTTTCCACCCCTTTCTTCTTCTCTTCTTCGTCACTTTTTTCTTCGACCTCTCTACCTCCTCTTCTACCCCTTTCAATTTTTGTAATATCTTCTTCCTTTTTAGTTTTGTTTCGGAATGTACTTTCTGGAATAGTAAAGTTTTTGTTCCGAAAACTTTCCGGAATAATAAAGTTTTTGTTCCAGAAAATACTTTCCATAATAGTAAATTCTTATTCCGGAAAGTATTTTCTGGAAATTTTTTGTTACATAATTCCGGAAAGTAGTTTCCATAATACTAAAGTTACTGTTCTGGAAAGTTCTTTCCGAAATTATATAAGAAACACACTTCCAAAAAATATTTTCCGGAACAATAATTTTACTATTTCGGAAAGTACTTTCCGGAATGCTAAAATTAACATTTCAAATCTTATTTTCCGGAAGTATGACAAATTTAACTTACGTGTTTCTTTATCTCTGTCGTCCACCACTGTCTTCTACAATCAAAGTAGGTTAATTATATATTCTTGTTGTCCATAAGTAATGTTAAATTAGTTTAAAAAAATTATAAATATAGAATGTAATTTAATATATTAAATTACATAAGCCAACTTCATAAGCCAACTTCCTCTCCTCAAAAGACCCCAGAACAATGAAGATCTTCTCCATCTCACTCAACCATTGATCTGCCACATTAGGATCTGAATCCCCCTTGAACTGAGGAGGCTGACATCCCCTAAACTCTGCTAAATCTCTCCCATCCTGAGAGACCATCGGTCTTGCTGCCTCAGCCGCAGCTCTACCTGCCTCCATCTGAGCAAAGTGAGCACTCTGCTGCTGCATTGCCATGGCCATCATCTCCATGGCCTTAGCAATCTGGTCGTACTTAGGCCTCACCATATTGGAAGAATCCAAAACATTCTTTTAGTAACATTATACCACCATATATCACCAAAACTAACACATATAAGAGATATGACACAACAGAAACCTAGAAGGATCACTCCCCACAGAGTATCCCAAAAAAACTTGACTGGTTCTGATACCATAAAAGTGTAACGACTCGTCATGGTCCCTACACTTAGTGGAATCACACTACTACTAGTTAACTAAGAGAATATTAAGTTGCATAACACATACATGGAGGTATATATATATATATATAAATAAAAATAGCAACTATGTTTCTAAATATAAAATATAACACTACATATGTACAGTCATCCAAAATAATAACTCCTAGTACCGGTCAAGCACAACCTACAGTTACCCCAGACGGTAACTCTGACACTAGGATAAAATCCTCGTCTCGCAGCGGTCACCTCAACTCCAAGTTATCCCTAACCTGCTCCCATACCAAGTATGATCATCGCAGTCCCACCACATGGAAACAAAAGCTAGAGTTTAAAAATCAATCATACAAGTGCAGAATAAAATCTATACTACACATGCATCCAAATCAAGTCCCAAAGGAACCTTCCTTCTCAATCAATCATACATTCATCAAACATGAAATCAAACACCATACACTTCATTATCATGACAATCATGCAATACATGCAACTCATGACAAATATCAATGCATATCAATCATCTAATGCGTCGTCACGCATACACCTAGGAGATCTCCCTAACAATATAGTTGTATAAGTAACATTCCATCCTACCGAAACCACCCCAACCTTTTTCACGCCCAATGCGCCCACTCGGTCACAGCTAAACAGGATATAATCCTCACTCGGGTTTACTCGGATGATGTCACTTACACAATTGGAAGTCCAGATCCACTGCCAGGTATAACACAGCTGGGTACGGGCTTACCACAACCTTGGCATGCATAACCAAGTCAATTGTGGAGTTCGCCCACCGACTATCCGCAAGGATCCACGCACCTTCCTGAGTACTTGGTTAAGAGAATAACCCTCAACCTCATACCCCGCTCCAACACTAGCTAAGGACTTAGAGGAGACTCACCCAACCCAGTGGCCTACCTGAGCACCACTCTCATATATCAGTGGCCTATCCAAGCACCACTCTCAAGAGACTCTATGTGAGCTCTTCCAGTTCAAAAATATTTTTCCTCTCCTCAAGTCCTAGGCTAGACTCATGTCATAAGGCATCACATGCAATTATGCATCACACATCATACATGGTCTGCCCACCATCATGATCAACAATCATACACATGTCATAAGACATCACATGCAATAATGCATCATACATCATACATGGTCTACCCACCATCATGATCAATAAACATACTCATATGAACATATACACATGTCATATCATATTTAAACATTCATACGTATCATCACAAAGCATACATATGAATCACCCATCACCGTACATCATATATCATACATACATGATCTACAACTTTAACTTTAAACATGCATAAACATCAATTTAAATCAATTATTTATAAACATATTCACGCTCAGCGCAGTCAGCTTACGCCTGGCCTAACACCAACCCAAGAACTCTAAGCTCTTCCACGCCCGGCGCGCTCAACCTGTGCCCAGCCTAATCCCAGTCAGAGAGTTTCAAAACTCTCATCCAAACCAACAAATTCAGCTACATTCAAACACAAAACACAATGCATAGGCCCCATACAACTCAAAATAAACTTAAATCTCACATGCATCCAACCTATGCATCAAAATCACTAAAATCTTATTGACAATTTACTATATGATCTTAATATTTTTGTATAACTAATATTTGGTTTTAAATTTGATATGAGAATATTATGATATAATTAGATAAGATTTTAAGTTAGTGTTTTATTAATGGTTGATAATTAGAAAATAAAACATGGATAAATACATTTTTTGAATTTTATATGTTTGATTTAAGGTAAATAAATATATTAAATTAATTAATAATTTATTTAAAATGTTAAAATTTAATTTATAATTATGTAATAAAGAAATATTTATAATTTTATAAATTATATTATCATTATAAATTATAAAATTAAATAATTTAAATTATAATTTTAAATAGAAATAAGTAGATGTTAATTATAAAAGTAAG
Source organism: Cajanus cajan (assembly GCF_000230855.2). NCBI lineage: Eukaryota > Viridiplantae > Streptophyta > Magnoliopsida > Fabales > Fabaceae > Cajanus > Cajanus cajan. The sequence goes on along the minus strand of NC_138523.1, from coordinate 15,440,043 downwards.
TACATATAAATAAAGAATAATTAAATATATTATTATTATTATTATTATTATTATTATTTGTAATATAAAATTATTATATATTATTATTATAGTACAAGTATGAGATTGTATATTTGAGGATGACTTAAATGAATTAATCTTTACAAGTTATACTGACAATATACATATACATTTCGGTAGCTTACTCATCAAAACTTAACAGTTAAGCGTGCTTTACCTGGAGTAGTACAGGGATGGGTGACCTACCGGGAAGTTTTCCAAAAATTGTGCAAGTAAGGATAAAACACGCTAAAAAGTGAAATGTCGTGAAATAGAACCCTTGAGAGGCCAAATATGAGGGTTGTTACATTAATAAATTAATTAAAATTAAAAAAAATTATAATTTCTGACGGAATATTCTGTCAGAAACTTTCGACAGAATTTTCTGATGCCACTTTTTCCGACGGATTTAAATCTGTCGAAAAAAAAATCCTTCAGAAATTTACTTTTTCCGTCAAAAATTAGCATTTTTCTTGTACTGTTCGCCCTCTCTACCTCCTTTTCTACCCTTTTCAATTTTTGTAATATCTTCTTCCTTTTTTGTTATTTTTCGGAATGTACTTTCTAGAATAGTAAAGTTTTTGTTCCGAAAAGTACTTTCTAGAATAATAAAGTTTTTGTTCTAGAAAATACTTTCCATAATAGTAAATTCTTATTCCGGAAAGTATTTTCTGGAAATCTTTTGTTACATAATTCTCAAAAGTACTTTCCATAATACTAAAATTACTGTTCTGGAAAGTTCTTTCCGAAATTATATAAGAAACACACTTCCAAAAAATGCTTTCCGGAACAATAATTTTACTATTTCAGAAAGTACTTTCCAGAATGCTAAAATTAACATTTCTAATCTTATTTGCAAGAAGTATGACAAATTTAACTTACGTGTTTCTTTATCTCCATCGTCCACCACCGTCGTCTACGATCGAAGTAGGTTAATTATATATTCCTTTTGTCCATAAGTAATGTTAAATAAGTTTAAAAAAATTATAAATACAGAATGTAATTTAATATATTAATTTGTACCTTGTATTGAATGTAGAGAATAATGAAGATTGAATGAAAAATTAGGGTTTAAGAAAGAATAAAGTAGAAAGTGAAAAATAGAATTTAAAAGATAAAAATATAAAATATGATTATGTTAATTGTAAAAGAAGAAAAATCAAGAATGAAAAACGAAAAAGAATAAATCATCAAAGAATAACTAGAGTGATGAAAAAAGAGAATGAGAAAAAGAAGAAGAAGAATGATGAAAGAAGGGGGTGAATAAAAAACAAATTTAAAAATAAAACTTAAAATAAGAATTTAGTTAGGAATGATATTTTAAGAATTTTATTCATAAAAAAAAAAAGATTGGAGGTGTATTTATAAAAGATAGGAGGTGTATATATCATGAGCCCATATATAATCCAAGTTGTTCGCACAAAGCAAAGTCCACAATTAATTTGTTTTACTCATTGTTGATGCAAAGTCCAACGTTAAAGAATTTGAAAAAATTATTGAAATGTACAAGACAACTCAAAACATTTTTTTAAATTATTAAAATATATTCTAAGCCCATATCTCTTGCTCGCATGTACTCGCTTCATGCTTACATATACATCACAACTATCAAACTTACATATCTCTCATATATACCTTACAATAAGTTGCAAAAGTATACGAAGGACAGTTTGGAGAACTCCGATATGAAGATTATTGGCCTACTTACATTGGTCCAACTTTGTGGCCAAATCCAGAATTCAAGAGAACTTTCAAGGGTGGCCAAAGTCCAGTAGGATTAAAACTGATATGGACATTACAAAACAACATAATCAGTTTCTGCCACCATTGATCTTTTTTGTATTGAATTTTAATAAATTTATTTAGTTATGTTTATATCAATAAATTTAATCACTTGATGGTAGTCTCTGAGTTTTGGTAATTGATAACTGAAAATCGGGAAAAAAAAAAGAAGCCTGAGTCTGTAGGCCAGAACGACCCGTTCCGGATTTAGATAAGTCCGTTCTGTTTCCACTTTTTATGTGCATTTTTTGAATCCGAAACGGTCCGTTCTGATTCATTCGTCATTTTTTTTTTTAATCTGGAACGGCCTGTTCTGGAATCAAAACGACCCGTTCTGGAACGTGAACAGTAAAAAGTGCTAGTTGGGGAAATAAATTTGCACGGTGGCTATTTGAGTAAATATTTTTTAAAATAGTATTATTTGAGTAAAAAAAACTCACAAATAAAATATGCAAATTTTTTAAAAATTTAAAAATTATTTGATATTTCGTTTTATTAATTCAAATTAATGGATAATCATAAAAACATATCATTCGTCAATTTGAATTAATAAAATGAAGTATCAAATGGTATTCAAACTTTTTTAAAAATTTGTAGATTTGATCTATGCATTAAGAATTTTAAATTCAACGGTTGGATCGTAAGGATTTGATATAGAACATGAATTATATAGTGAACGGAATAAGTTTAGGTAAACTTACTCATAGAATAAACAAATCCCTCTTTTATATATATATTCCTAGGAAAAATATTGTAGGTTGAAAACTACATAATTGCAAACATTTTATTATTGTTCAGTAAAACCGCGTTCTAGCCAGTACACAGTTATCTTTTATCGTCAACGGAAATTGATTTATATTGATAGTTAGGTGAATTAATTTGAAAATAATTTAAAATTTAATTTAATAATTAAATTGTTGAATTTGATTGAAGAATCAAATGAGATGAATGATTTAAAAATTGAATTTGATAAATAAATGAGTCATATTTGAATAATGTATAATTTGACTTGTTGAGTTCAAAAATTAACTCAACATATAAATTTTTTTTATTTAATTCTAGTTTATTAAAATTTGAAATAACATTCAAAATTAAGTTAAAAGTTAACAATAACAAAAAGAAAATGAATACTTTATAACTTCATGATTATAGATTGAGTTTTTTATTTTTATTTTATGTAAGGTGAAATAGTTTTTATTTATACATATTTTAATTTTAATTATAATTTTTTAGTCATATCATATAACTTTACAAAATTAATAAATTAAGTTATGTCTTGTATTTTTAAAATAATTAAACAATTATTTTATCTCAAATTTATTATTAAAAATGTATAAATTAAAAAAATCAATTTTTTATTTATGTAATTTAAACTAATGAGCTGAATAAAGATAATAACGAATTTAAACTGAGTCAAATTCAAACTAAAAAAACAAAGTTATACCAAACTTAAGTTAAATTATGAACTGAATTAAATATTATTGAGTCTAGTTAAATTCCTAATCCTAGTTGTTGAAAATAATAATCATTATCATGGAGGCTGGTGAGAGATGGCACCAGGAGATGGGCCCAATGGAAAACTATGTTCAAGCTTAAACGATAACGACAAGCCCATTCATTTTTGTTTACCTTTTGGATTTTGAAAAGCTATCACATATATAATCCAAGTTGTTGGCACAAAGCAAAGCTCACAATTAATGTGTTCCGGCTAAAGGGTGGACTAGGGTTTTTTCCTAGATCGTGCCTTAGAGCCAGAACATTCAAAAGTGTAATCTGCCTTCTCAACTCTAGGGTTTCTTCTTTTATAGTTTCTTGTTTACGGGCTTTATGGGCCCCGAGAATGTAGAGATTTCCTTAACCGTTTTGATCTGGCTAATATTTGGAGAGGGACAGTGGGACCTTGCCCTTGCTATCAGGTAGTCCCTGTATGCGAGAGTTGTGTCGGCCCCCGACCGACCATACCCGTACTGAGGGTATAGTCGGGTATTGGCCGAGTTGGTTCTTGTAAGCGAAAGGAATCGGAAATATACCGACCAGGTTAAGTAGAGAAACCAAGTCGAATAATAACCGAACCACTCTTAGAGGGGTGATTGGCGAGAGCTACAGTCGGCCTGGCATATCGACAAGAGCTACAGTCGGCCTAGCATATCGGCAAGAGCTACAGTTGACCTGACATATCGGCGAGAGCTACAGTTGGCCTGACATATTGGCGAGAGCTACAGTCGACCTGGCATATTGGCGAGAGCTACAGTCGGCCTGGCATATCGGCGAGAGCTACAGTCGGCCTGACATACGTAGTAGGCAGGTCAAAATTGGACCTGGACCGTACACTAGCCCTCCAGCGCTGAGCCTATAAGGCGGAAGGGCTTTGCTAGATAGGGGGTCGGCTTAGCCATGGCCGACATGTCCCTCGTGGAGGCCCCTAGTTAGATTTCGTCCTGGACCGTACATTAGCCCTCCAGCGCTAAGCCTATAAGGCGGAAGGGCTTTGCTAGATAGGGGGTCGGCTTAGCCATGGCCGACATGTCCCTCGTGGAGGCCCCTAGTCAGATTTCGTCCTAGACTGTACATTAGCCCTCCAGCCTTGAGCATGCAAGGCGAGAAGGCTTATCCTCGGCCGATACATACAGTCATATTCTTGTTGAGCACACTTTTATGGCTAAGGCAAGGGACAGACCAAGAAGATTCACTGACTCGTTATCTCAATTCGTGGCTCCTCGGGCTCTGGTAGGGGATGTGAGAAAATTCACCCAGTTAAAAAGCTTCAAATGGAGTAGTCGGTTAACTATCCGACTCAGTCACCTTGGGTCACCGAAATACCGAGTCGAAATTCACCAAAATCAAGTCGCCTAATTTTCGACTATAAATGATGAGAAATTTTTTTTGTTACAATGAAATTCGACAATCCGATCGGCGAAATACCAACTCACAAAATGAGTGGAAAATTTTCCGAGTTAAAATGAATCCAACTAATAGCCCCCATGCCCACCATTTCGAGACTGAAATAAAAAGATGTTCTTCTAGCTAAGATGTGGCGTTTTTGGCTGAGGTGTGGGACATGATAAGCCTACGGGTCAGACAAATGTCGATCTCCCTAGAATGATTTAGTATTTTGGGTGTTCTCTGATGAGTTTTGCTTCCCCCTAGTTCGGATTTTTACCGAGCGATCATGAATTTGTGTCTTCGAGTTATTTTATACTCGCCCAGTCAGATTTTTACCGATCAATCACAAGTTTGGTCTTCGAGTTATTTATACTCGCCCAGTCAGATTTTTACCGATCAATCACGAGTTTGGTCTTCGAGTTATTTATACTCGCCCAGTCGGATTTTTACTGATCAATCACGAGTTTGTCTTCGAGTTATTTATACTCGCCCAGTCGGGTTTTTGCCGATCAATCACGAGTTTGGCTTCGAGTTATTTATACTCGCCCAGTCGGATTTTTACCGATCAATCACGAGTTTGGTCTTCGAGTTATTTATACTCGCCCAGTCAGATTTTTACGGATCAATCACGAGTTTGGTCTTCGAGTTATTTATACTCGCCCAGTCAGATTTTTACCAATCAATCACGAGTTTGTCTTCGAGTTATTTATACTCGCCCAATCGGATTTTTACCGATCAATCACGAGTTTGGTCTTCGAGTTATTTATACTCGCCCAGCCGAACTTTTGCCGACAATCACGAGTTTGTCTTCGAGTTATTTATACTCGCCCAGCCGGACTTTTGCCGACAATCACGAGTTTGTTGCCTTTAAATAACACACCTGTCGATCATGGAAAGATAAAAGAGATGGTATTTAATAAAATTGGAATTATTGGTTAGACGTGCCTCGTTAGAAACCTTCTCAGCAAAAAACCTTTTCACATTTTTATATGGAATAAAAATCTCTTGGGACGACCCCAGCTTCTCGGCTTTCAGCTGCCCTTTTGTTGATTTTTCCCTTCTCCGTCTTGATGTGACTCAGGGAGAAAGCTCTCACCTCCGACATCATTTGACAATTCGCTTTCTCCAGCGCGATGTCGAAAGTTCCAGACCTTAAGCCCTTCTAGAACGCGATGACTGCCATCCTTTCATCCAAGGACGCTATCCTCCAGGCGACCTCATTGAACCTTTGCAGAAAGTCCTTCAACGACTCCTCCTGCTTCTGTTTGAGGTCGAACAAGTCCGACGTGATCGGTGGTTTCTTCTTGTTAGCGGCAAACTGTGCCATGAAGAGCCGACTAAAGACATCAAAGTCGGTGATTGATCGGTCAGGGAGACCACTAAACCAATCCAATGCTGCTTTTTTGAGTGTACCCATGAATAGTTTGCAGCGGACTTCCATACTTCCTCCACAAATCAACATTTGAGCGCGGAAATCCGTCAAGTGCTGACTGGGATCCTGAGTTCCATCAAAAGGTTCGACTTGGGGAATCCGATGATCCCTTAGGATGGTCTCGGCCTCTATGGCCTCCGAAAAAGGTCGAAAATCTCTGGGGACTTCCATCATGACATCTTCCTCCACCGTCGTGGCGTTGGCCGTTATCATAGCTTGCATCTCGTCCTCCCGCCTCATAATCTCCTCGTTTTCTCGTTGAATAGCCTCCTCTCTCTCCCTGGATCGTGCATTCTCCTCCCTCAAAATGTTGATCAATGCCATCATCTCCTCCATGGTAGGGTGTTGTGAGTCGCTGTTGGATGTGCCGCCTCTTGCCATGGTAAAGTGCGGATTCTTCTGTGTTACTTGGGGCGTAGGAAAAGTTTCACCGTAGTCCCACGGTGGGCGCCAAAATGTTCCGGCCAAAGGGTGGACTAGGGTTTTTTCCTAGATCGTGCCTTAGAGCCAGAGCATTCAAAACTGTAATCTGCCTTCTCAACTATAGGGTTTTTTCTTTTATAGTTTCTTGTTTACGGGCTTTATGGGCCCCGAGAATGTAGGGATTTCCTTAACCGTTTTGATCTGGCTAATATTTGGTGAGGGACAGTGGGACCTTGCCCTTGCTATCGGGTAGTCCCTGTATGCGAGAGTTGTGTCGGCCTCCGACCGACCATACCCGTACTGAGGGTACAGTCGGGTATTGCCCGAGTTGGTTCTTGTAAGCGGAAGGAATCAGAAATATATCGACCAGGTTAAGTAGAGAAACCAAGTCGAATAATAACCGAACCACTCTTAGAGGGGTGATCAGCGAGAGCTACAGTCGGCCTGGCATATCGGCGAGAGCTACAGTTGGCCTGGCATATCGGCGAGAGCTACAGTCGGCCTGACATATCAGCGAGAGCTACAGTCGGCCTGACATATCGGCGAGAGCTACAGTCGGCCTGACATACATAGTAGGCAGGTCAGAATCCGACCTGGACTGTACACTAGCCCTCCAGCGCTGAGCCTATAAGGCGGAAGGGCTTTGCTAGACAAGGGGTCGGCTTAGCCATGACCGACATGTCCCTCGTGGAGGCCCCTAGTCGAATTTCGTCCTGGATCGTACAATTTGCTTTACTCATTCTTGATGCAAAGTCCAAAGTTAAAGAATTTGAGAAAATTATTGAAATGTACAAGACGACACAAAACATTTTTTTTTTAATTTATTAAAATCTATTCTAAGTCATCATGTAGTCTCTCACAGTTCTATATTAAGTATCGTTTAGATTATTTTATATAGATTAAAAAACTGGTATTAAAAACCTAATAATTAAATAAAAGAGAATAATAATTTATAAAATTACTTTTTATTATTAATCTTCTACATTATGTATATTGATTGTGTATTTTATATTACGTATATATTATAATATAATATATGACATAATATATATAGAGAAAAGAAATATGAGTTTATTTTATTTTGTTTTGTTACTTCCTAACCTTAGTTTCTTCTCGAGATAAAAAAATACACTAGAATGACATAATAAATAAGAGATAGGATAAAGAAACAACATAATATAATATGATAAGATATTATCGTATCATTTTATATCTTGTTTACCAAACAGATATAAGATATAGAAGAAAATAATATAAAAGAAATTTTTATAGATAGAGATATATGATAATTAAGATAAAAAAAAGGTCAGGAAATTCCTCTATATAAACAGGAGCACTTCCCTTCCGAGTTCCGAAAGCTCCATCTTGTTTAGATAGCTCCTGAGTCTTCACTTTTGGTTCTATTGTTTAGATTAGTGTCTCGGTGAGAAAAATGGCTGCAGTGGTAGTTAGCAGTGGAGGGAGCAAAGAGTACCCCGGGAGTCTCACTCCCTTTGTGACGGTAACATGCATAGTCGCAGCCATGGGTGGGTTGATCTTCGGTTACGATATCGGAATATCTGGAGGGGTGACGTCAATGGATGCATTTTTGAACAAGTTCTTTCCGTCGGTGTTCCGGAAGAAGAACTTGGACAAAACGGTGAACCAGTACTGTCAATACAACAGCCAGACACTAACCATGTTCACGTCATCCTTGTACTTGGCCGCACTGCTCTCGTCGTTGGTTGCCTCCACCATCACGCGTAGGTTCGGCCGAAAACTCTCCATGCTTTTTGGAGGCTTGCTTTTCCTCGTGGGTGCTCTCATCAACGGCTTTGCCCAACACGTTTGGATGTTGATCGTGGGTCGGATCTTGCTCGGCTTTGGTATCGGATTTGCCACTCAAGCTGTGCCACTTTACCTCTCTGAAATGGCTCCATACAAATATAGAGGAGCACTCAACATTGGGTTCCAATTGTCAATTACTGTTGGCATACTTGTGGCCAATGTGTTGAACTACTTCTTCGCCAAAATCAAAGGTGGTTGGGGATGGAGGTTGAGTTTGGGTGGTGCTATGGTTCCTGCCCTCATAATCACAATCGGATCACTAATCCTTCCCGACACCCCCAATTCCATGATTGAAAGGGGTGATCGTGAAAAGGCCAAGGCTCAGCTCCAGAAAGTTCGTGGCGTGGATGATGTTGATGAAGAGTTCAATGACCTTGTGGCAGCTAGTGAAGCTTCAAGCACAGTGGAGCACCCTTGGAAAAACTTGTTGCAGAGAAAATACCGACCCCACCTTACTATGGCTGTGTTGATTCCATTCTTCCAGCAACTCACTGGAATCAATGTGATCATGTTTTATGCGCCTGTGCTGTTTAGTTCCATTGGGTTTAAGGACGATGCTGCTCTAATGTCAGCTGTCATCACCGGTGTTGTGAATGTTGTTGCAACATGTGTCTCAATTTATGGAGTTGATAAGTGGGGTAGGAGAGCCCTTTTCCTTGAAGGTGGAGTTCAGATGCTCATATGCCAAGCTATAGTTGCAATTGCTATTGGAGCCAAGTTTGGAATCGATGGAAACCCTGGTGATTTGCCACAGTGGTATGCTATTGTTGTGGTTCTCTTCATTTGCATTTACGTGGCAGCATTTGCATGGTCTTGGGGTCCCCTTGGTTGGTTGGTGCCTAGTGAGATCTTTCCATTGGAGATTCGTTCGGCTGCTCAGAGTATCACTGTCGCGGTCAACATGCTCTTCACTTTCTTAATTGCGCAAGTCTTCTTGCAAATGCTTTGCCACATGAAGTTTGGCTTATTCATCTTCTTCGCCTTCTTTGTGTTGTTCATGTCATTCTTCGTTTTCTTCCTTTTGCCCGAAACCAAGGGTATTCCAATTGAAGAAATGCCTAAGGTGTGGAAGGCACACCCATTCTGGGCCAGATTCGTTCAACATGATGATTATGATAACGGAGTTCAGATGGGAAAGGGATCTAGTCAAGTGTAGTTAATTAATTAGTCCTTTATTTTTGTTGTTGTTTTTTTCTTTTTCCTTGTAAATCATTCTATTGATGTTCGAGTCAGTTTTAATGTATTGAATTGTTTTTATGAAAAAGTTCTTTATTTTAGAAATTTGTCTTGTGTCACGAGAATTTTTTTTTTTTTCAAAGTCCACCAACAATCATTTTAAAAATCTACTTTCTATCGATTTAAGTTTAATGTATAGTACATCTATAATACGTATTTTTTTTTATGATACCACTTTCTTTATTAAATTAAGAAACATATTTTGATTTTTTATTTTTGTTATTTTAAATTTGATCTACTAGTTTTAAGGAAAGAGAAAAAGTGATTAAAAACAAAGGTTTGGAAAGAATTTGAATTTAGAATTGACATCTTATTGGTCAATGAGTTTTAGACTTAAATTACAGATTTGATTTTGGTTCAGGTTAAGAAAATAACATTATGCACAACATACCTATTATACATGTATGTGACTTGTTGATATTAATCTCTTGGTAATTAGAATGATTACTAGAACATTAACAATGGAATATACGAGTATAAAAAATAAAATCTTCAAATCTCCTATGATATATGGAATTTGAATAATTATCTTTAAATGGAATGATTTAAAATATTAACATCAGTGTACTTAAAAAAGTTATTTAATCTCATATATAATTTAAAATTTTGACTTTACTATATCAAATTAATATACATAAAGATAATGTAACATAATTTAATTAAATATTTTACTTTCACAATCTTAACTTTAACTTTTTATAACTTAAATTTATTTATAAAGTTATATATAGTTTATCATTAAAATAAATCAAGAAAAAGATATTATATTTCTGTTTATTTATTTAAAAAATAATAATGAAATTTAAATAATGTGACTTGTAGTTAAAAGAAACTGTATATTAGTGATAAGAAAGTATATAATAAGATCTCGAGTAAAATAAAATTAAAAAAAATGTGCAGAACCAAATTTCATATCCTCGTCTCTGTTTTATTTATTTATTTTTTATGAAATACCTCTTAATTAATTATTGATAATATTTATTGAAATAATACAATATGGAATGTAGTTATAATCTCTAATTCCAACTTGATATGTAGTTGCCTTTACTAAATTGTAAGCCACTAAATTTACTTGTCTATTTAAGAAAAATGCTATTATGGTTTGCCAGTGTTTTTAAGACTTCCTTACATTTATATAAACCATCACCAAATTAAAAAATCTTCTATATGCTTGTTACTAATACCATGATTACTTTATAGCAATTCACCTCAAAGGAGACAAACCCTAAACCATGTTTAGTAATCCATTTAGCTGTCTCGAGAAGTGCTAACGCTTCTCCTACGCAGGGATTCAGGGATGAAAGGGAACCTGCATGTTCTGGCCAGAATGAACAATCCCATGTGGTCCTGCACACAAATTCCAACTACGAAGTCTTTAGTTCATGGAAGAAAGTTGTGTAGATATAAGACTTAAGAGCTCCTGGATTTGGATGTTTCCAATGAATTGTTTATTGTTCTATTCACCCTATCCTTATGGTTGTGGTTGCTCGAAGACTAACGCACTTGGATCCACTCAGCAAAAGAACCCTTAACTTTGTAAAGGATTTCTGTTGAGTTCCAGATTGCGAAATTTGAGACCTTCCTTTCCTCCCAATAATTATCTTGAACCTCCATCATCATTTCCTTTGAGCTCTTCATCCTTGCAAATAAAGGTTAAAGATATCAACCAATATGACTATCAGACCAACATTATTTTCAAGTTTTAACACACCCTAAAAGAACATGTGAACTATTTTCAATATTACTCTCTTAGAGTAAACACATTGTCCGACCCTAAACTCCCTAAGATGAGATTGTAATTTAATTAAGGTAAGGAGAACATCCCTAAAAACCCTCCAAAGAAGGTTCTTGACTTTCATAAGTACTTCAAGTCTCTAGATACTACACCAGTTTCCATCCTCCTTCAAATGGTTCATACTCAATTCATTGTTCATAAATCCATGATACATGGATTGAATTGAGTAATAACCATTTTTGTTCTAATTTCGGATACAATCATCCTTATCTTCTATGTTCAAAACAGAAGTGTGATGGATAGTTTTACGTTGTCTTCGAGATCAATATCACTGTGTATGTTATTATATGTATCAATGGAGTTAAAACATCTTCATTATTTGAATAAAAAGTAAAATATAAAAATGTTAAATTATGTTTTTAGTCTTTTATTTTTATTTTTTATTTTTACATATTTAGTTGGTTCATTATCTTTAAAAATTCTATTTAATTTATTATGTTTATAAAGTTATTCAAAATTGTGACACCCTTCTACCCCATAATAAATAAGTAACAACAATAAGAATAATTCAATAAATATAACATCAAGAAGGGTCCACATATTTTAATAAAAACTCATAGGTTCACAAGTCTTGAAATAAATAGAAATAATAATAATAATAATAATAAAGTTTTACTCTTAAAAGAAAATTATCAAGGTCTCTAAAGAAAAATGAAAGGAATCCAGAATTTACAAATATAAGGTGAATATAAAACTCTTAAAAATAAGTCTCCTCAAACGACAAATAACAATTCATAACTAAAGCATCCTAAATTCATGCCCCAATGTCACATCCTATCAGAGCAGAACCCTTTCCCTTTAGAACTCAACACTATGAGTGCCTTCATCTTCACCTAAAAGAAAACCACATAAAAACAGGACGGTGAGAGATAGATAACATCATATATGAACATAGAGCTACCCAATTCCCACCCCACACCGTGCACCAAAATATCATCATTAAATATAAACAACAAATACATCTCATATAATTACCAAACATCATTTTTTTTTTAATCATACAAGCTTTCATACACATGCTCACTATATACTCATACACATCTCCTCTCCTGAGAGTCTCAACTTGGCACTCCGCACAATGGGCGTACCTCGTCAATTCCCTTAGTTGTTGCCAATGCGGGCATACCGTTCTCACACCCTCCCAGGGCCGGTATGTTGCACGGTTAAACACCCAGCGGCCCGTGCAAAGGCAATCCACCCACCGTTAAACCCTCTGTGGCCAGTGAGCTGCACAGTTAAACACCCAACGGCCCACGCATGGAATGCCTCCCGTCATGATCCCCCCTGTCTCAACCCCTCTCTGGGCCCAGGGTCCAATGCAATATAGCCACATCTGGCTTCTCAAGCACCACATGCAACTCATAAGTCTCATGCAACTCATGCATCCCACGTAACTCATAATTAATGCATCTCCATTATATAACATCATCACATGTCAATAACAATCCATGCAATATCATCCTCACATGCTAGGTACCTATCATTAAGTTATCAACATCATAGATCACAAATTTCACATAATTCTTCACACACATCACAATATCTATGACATTCAGTTAATAATTTAACCATAACTCGACATATACATATCCTTTCTAAGTGATCCCAACTCCATTAGAATCCTAACATCAATATCTACAACTTTCATGAAGAACACAAATCCTAATAAAGTCGTTTAGGTTACCATTCAGGGCTCACAAAAATTGATGTTGTGGTTCGCACACAGATTGGAAGGCTCAAATTGCAACTCACATAACTTGATCAAATATTAATATTTTTACACGATTCGTGTGTCTAAATGGTAGCCCCAGATGTCTAGTTTCTAACAAAACAAACGGCACTCGATTTGGATAACTACACAGAAAGATATTGCAAAATTACAAACGTATGTCGGGGTCCCGACGCCCGACGCCCAAAACTGGCGCTAAGCGCCCAAATCTCTGCCCAGACTCCCCTCTGTGAAATTAAACCTGCGTTTTACGAGTTCCAACAAGGTTTTTACCAATTTTCACTACTTCTACACCCCGTTGGTTCAGTTTAACTCCATTTATATTCTTCATACGTTCCAAATCAATCCATACACATCTCAAGCCTCAAAAATTGGTTTCCATTGGTTTTACAAAAAAAAATCTAAACTCTTCTTAACACATAAAATTCAAGTCATCAAATTTAAGGATAAAGAATTAACAAGAAAGCCCCAATGGAATTCAAAGACAGTTCAAGAAATAAGTTCTTCCAAATGAATTAAGAATTTAGAACATCGATTGCACAGATAATCGTTCAGAATTTTAAATAGAGTTCCTAGAGGGACTTAGGGATTGCCCTCACTACCCGAACGCCCCTATATTCACATATGAAGAAACCCATCTCCCCCGTACCTTAAGGATGATGAACGAAGGCCAACAGAAGAACGACGGAGCAATCTGAACACTTTATGCCTTCCTTCAAGAATTTTCTCCTCTCCCCTCTTCCTTCAAGCGTCTGACGTTAAAATGAATATTAGGTAACTGACTACCCCCAAAACCCCTCTAATAATTCCGACTGGGCCAGGCCCATACTCACCCGCCCATCCCCCTCTATTTAATTAAAATGATAATTAAATAATTAAAAAAAAATAAAACAGTTTCAACTTCTATAATTATTTAAAATACGAATTTATTTTCTGCTCTCTAGAATATAAATATAAATAACTACTTGACTCAAGTTTCTCTCGTAAATATAATTATTATTATTTAGAATCTACTGCAATTTTATAAAATTACTAAATAAAATGATATAAATTATTTTCATAAAAATAGTAATTAATTAAAATTTAATTAATTTAGAATTTAGGATGTTACAACTCTCCCCTCCTAAAAGAAAATTCGTCCTCGAATTTACCTGAAGCAAACAATTCCGGGTAAGAATCCTTCATCTTCTCCTCAAGTTCGCAAGTAGCATTTTCCGGCGTTGCTCCACCCCAAATCACCTTAACCAAAGGAATTTCCTTACCTCGAAGTTGTTTCACCATTCGATCCTCAACTCTCACCGGTATGGTTTCTACTGTCAAGTTTTCCTTAACTTCAAGATGATCCGACTCAATCACATGCGAAGGATCATGGATGTATTTTCGAAGTTGAGAAACATGGAATACATTATGAAGATTTGACAAATGTGGAGGTAAAGCGATTTGATAAGCCATTGTACCGACTCTCTTAAGAATTTGATACGGACCGATGAAACGAGGTGTAAGCTTTTTAGACTTCAATGCTCTACCAACCCCAGTCCACGGAGTGACTTTCAGGAATACATGATCTCCTTCTTTGAATTCTAAGTCCTTCCTCCTCTTATCAGCATAACTCTTTTGTCTTCCCTGGGCTGTTCTCATTCTATCTTGAATTAACTTAACCTTCTCTGTGGTTTGTTGTACTACCTCCGGTCCTAAAACAAGATTATCTCCCGGCTCACACCAACACAAAGGTGTTCTACACCTCCTACCATATAGTGCTTCATAAGGTGCCATGCCTATGCTAGAATGAAAACTATTATTATATGTAAACTCTATCAAAGGTAAGAAGCTATCCCAACTACCCCCTTGATCTAACACGCAGGCTCTAAGTAAATCCTCTAATGACTGTATAGTTCTCTCAGTCTGACCGTCGGTTTGTGGGTGATAAGCTGAACTAAGTCTAAGCTGAGTCCCCAATGCTTGTTGCAAACTCTCCCAAAATCTAGAAGTAAACCTAGGGTCTCTATCTGAAACTATGCTAGATGGTACACCATGCAATGTCACAATTTCACTAATGTAAAGCTTAGCAAGTTTCTCTAGGGAATACTTAATATTAATAGGTAAGAAATGTGCACACTTGGTCAATCTATCTACAATCACCCAAATAGAATCGTGCCCTCCAACAGTCCTAGGCAAAGCAACTACAAAGTCCATGGAAATGCTATCCCACTTCCACTCTGGTATACTCAAGGGTTGAAGTAATCCTGAAGGTTTTTGGTGTTCTACCTTAGCCTTCTGGCATACTAGGCAAGTACTCGCAAACTCCTCTATGTCTCTCTTCATTCTAGGCCACCAAAACATCTTCTTCAAGTCTTGATACATTTTGGTTGAACCTGGATGGAAACTAAGTTTGCTTTTATGCCCCTCTTCAAGTAGCAAACGCCTAAGGGTAGCCTCACTAGGTACACACACACGGTCACCAAATCTTACTACTCCATCGCTACCCAATACAAACTCTCCACCACTACCTCTTTCTATCGCCTCTCGCCTAGCCACTAAGAATGAATCCTCTAACTGAGCATCTCTAATCTCCTTCAACATGTCATTACTTACACGAATCATGCCTAATCTTATGCTACTAGAGGTAGTCTCACAAGCTAAACTTGGATCCCTAAACTGAGCTAGAAGGTCCATCTCTCTAATCATCAAGGAAGATATGTGAAGTGATTTTCTGCTTAAAGCGTCCGCTACGACATTTGCCTTACCTGGGTGATAACTCAACTCAAAATCATAGTCCTTCAAGAACTCAAGCCATCTCCTTTGTCTCATATTTAACTCTTTCTGATCGAACAGATACTTAAGGCTCTTATGGTCGCTAAAAACCTCGAATTTAGAACCATACAAATAGTGTCTCCAAATCTTTAAAACAAATACTACAGCTGCCAATTCAAGATCATGGGTAGGGTAATTTCTCTCATGGATTTTCAACTGCCTAGAAGCATAAGCTACTACCTTTCCCTCTTGCATCAACACTCCACCTAACCCCATCTTAGAAGCATCACAATATACTACAAAAGGTTTATTAAGGTCAGGCAAAACTAGAACTGGTGCACTAGTCAATTTTTCCTTAAGGGTTTGGAAACTAGTCTCACACCTACTATTCCATACAAAGGGAACTCCCTTTCTAGTCAATTCAGTCAAAGGCAATGCTATCTTAGAAAACCCCTCTATAAACCTCCTATAATACCCAGCTAGTCCAAGGAAACTTCTAATCTCGCTCACAGATTTAGGGGATTCCCACTTAAGCACAGCTTCTACCTTAGAAGGATCTACACCGATCCCCCCCTTTGAAATCACATGACCTAAGAAACTCACCTTTTCTAACCAGAAATCACACTTAGACAATTTAGCATACAACTGTTTCTCTCTTAAAATCTCAAGTACTACCTTTAAGTGCTCTTCATGCTCCTCTTTAGTTTTGGAATAAATGAGTATGTCATCTATAAAGACAACTACAAATTTATCCAAGTATGGATGAAAAATTCTGTTCATATAATCCATAAAAATTGCAGGAGCATTAGTCACACCAAAAGGCATTACAAGGTATTCATAATGTCCATATCTAGTCCTAAATGCAGTTTTGGGTATGTCCTCCTCTTTCACTCTAATCTGATGGTAACCTGACCTAAGATCAATCTTACTAAACACACCTGCCCCCACCAGTTGGTCCATAAGGTCATCAATCCTAGGCAATGGATATTTATTTTTAATCGTTACCTTATTGAGTTGGCGGTAATCTATACACAACCTCATGCTACCATCCTTCTTCTTCACTAATAGGACAGGTGCTCCCCAAGGTGATACACTAGGTCTCACAAACTTCTTCTCTAACAGCTCCTCTAGTTGTTTCTTAAGCTCGGCTAACTCCAAGGGCGACATCCTATGAGGTGCAGCTGAAATGGGTCCCGTCCCCGGTATTAAGTCTATGGAAAACTCTGTCTCCCTCTCGGGTGGTAGATTAGACATATCCTCAGAGAACACATCAGGGTAATTGCATACTATAGGTAATCTATCCAAGACAGCGCTACTCTCAGAACTCAAAGAAGCTAGTAACATGTATACCTGGGCATCTTCTCTCAGAGACACCTCAACCTGGTTGGCAGTCAAAAAGTCTTTGCTCTTTCTCTCAAGGGGTTGACCAAAAACAACAGTTTTATCAGCACAGTTCAAAAGAACATGGTTGGAAGATAACCAGTTCATACCAAGAATGATGTCTAGCTGACTCAGAGGCAAACAAATTAAGTCAACTAAGAAGTCTCTACCATTAATATGAACAGAACAATTCAAGCATACGCCGGACGTAGAAACTGACCCACTAGTTGGCGTCTCCACACTCAATACAAAAGGTAAGGAAGAAACAGGCAATCTCAATTTGGAAACACAAGCATGTGATATGAACGAATGAGTCGCACCCGAATCAAACAATACAACTAAAGGAATTCCAGCAATAAAACCCATACCTTGGATCAAGTCGTCGGATTGAGCGGCTTCAGTTCCACTCAAGGCAAATACTCTCCCTGTAGCTTTCGGCTTACTGGCACTGCCGCTAGCACTAGCACTCCTGCTGATACCGGTACCCCGACTAGCACTAGCACTCCCCCTAGTCTCTCCACTAGCCGTCACTGGTCCTTGCTGTGCACGAGGACAATCTCGAGAAATGTGCCCCCGCTCATTACATCTGAAACAGGTGACCTCCCTATCCCCACATTGATTAGCTCGGTGCCCTGGCCTCCCACACTTGAAGCAAGTGAAGCAAGGAGTAGAACCAGTACTCCCAGCTCTAGGTGTCTGGCTCGTGGATGGAGCTTGACTCCTCCTATGCACTGAACCCTCACTACCCCCGTTACTGTTTGAATTTCCAGCAGGACGAGAGTAAGGCTTACTCTTGCTAGAAGAATTAAAGTAGTCAAAATAATGTGTACACCAAAAAGAGGAATTATCTTTATATATATATATATATATATATATATATATATATATATATATATATATAAAGAAGAATCTGTCTACTCTATGAGTAAGTCTACCTAAACTTAGTCCGTTTAATAACTCATGTTTTACATCAAATTTTAACGATCCAACAGTTGAATTTAAAGTTTTTAATGCATAGATTAAATTTGCAAATTTTTAAAAAATTTAAAAATTTATTTGATATTTCGTTTCATTATTTCAAATCAATATATAAAATAATTTTATGATTATTCGTCATTTTAAATTAATAAAATGAAATATCAAATGATTTTTAAATTTTCCAAAAATTTACATACTTGATCAATGCATTAAGACTTTGAATTCAACAGTTGGATCATTGAAATTTAATATAAAACATGAGTTATTGAACCAAGTAAATTTAAGTAGACTTAAACCTCGAATAAATAGATCCCTCCTATATATATATATACACTATATCTAACAATTAAAAAAGTCATTTTATTTGATAAGGATTAAAGTATTTATTTAAATAATCTTTTCATGTCATTTTATCATATATTTCATTGTCATTTTAGAGTCTAGTGATGTGTTATATATTGTTCATTCATGTAGGCTGACACGTGTTGCATGTGGTTGTCAACATGACACATAGCGTGTCGATTCACAAGTTAACGGATGATCTTAACTTTTAGGCGACAATAATGATTGAAATGAGTAATGGAAATAAACATTGACTATTAATTTGTCATTTTTCATATGTGAGAGACTATTATGGCAATGTCCAACAAAGTTGATGACCATTTTTTAATTATTTTTTTGAAAGTTTTTATCAAGTAAAAAAGGAACTTAAAATTTTGTCGCACATAAACTTTCTTATTTCTCTAAATTTTACCTTCATTTCTAATTACACTTTTTCTTATTTTTTAGCATTTTTTTAAGTACTTATGCGTGATGCTTATATGTATTATATTTTAATGTACGTGTTCATTTTCTAATTATTTTTTTGAAAGTTATTTAGTTACTTTTTATATTTTTATTTTACTTTCGATCAAAATTTAATTATAATAATTTTTCTTTATTTTTTAAATGAAATAACATCCTTTAAGTATTTAAATAATTATACAAATACAAAGATTTATTAAATTTTAAACACTTATAATATTATAAGATCTTATCATATAAAAACTTATTATATAAGATCTTAAAGAAGTTATTTCTTAAAACATATCATTATTCGAATTCATTGAATGTTTAATGTTAATTATAATTAAGATCTTATTACATAAAAACTTATTATATAATATCTTAAATAAGTTATTTCTTAAAATATATCCTTATTCATCGGATGTTTAATAATAATATAATTTGTTAAAATCTTTAATATTAATATGATTCGTTGAATCTCTAACTAAAACTTACATGGTTTAAAATCCAAAAAAGTTAATAGTGGAGGTTAAAAATGGACATCAAGTGTAAATTAAAATCACCAGAAATTATAGAGTTAACGACGCTAACTTAATTGGATGGAAAATATTATATTATATTAATTTTAAAAATCAACGATTATTAATAATAAAAAAATACCAAATCCAAAAAAAAAAATTAATTAAGAGATGAAGTAAGTGATTAAGTCTTAATTTTAACAAATATAAAAAAATATAATTATATTTTTCATTCAAAATACTTTTATATTATCATCTATCATCAATAAAATATTTTAATTTGCTCTTAAATATGTCACTTATTATTCCTTATAAAACAATATATATATAGAAATTATCACAAAGTGAAATTTCTTTATAGCGTTCTAGAAGCAAAGCGATTAATAATAATATTACTAACATCATTATTTTTCAACATTTTTTTATCCATGTATAGATAAAATTGTTAAAGCCAGCTACCATCAACGTTGATGATTTCAAATATAATTCAGCAAATAAATTTTATTAATTTTCTTGTAACGTTGATGATTTCAAATAAATTTTATTAATTTTAGCTTTAAAAATTAGTCGATCCTTTTAAACACTTTTTTAAGCCTTACACAATCTTTAGTTTTCTCTTAACTATATGAATCTAAGTTTAATTTAATCATATATATATATATATATATATATATATATATATATATAAGTGATTTGTAATGTATGAATTTTTATTATTTATATATACTTTATCTTAGTTATATCATTATTCAATATAAAATTTTTAATACACTTCCTCACATTTTGAGTGTAAAATTTATAAAACTCTAAATAAATGCACTTAATACCAGAAAAATTTGATAAAGGGTAATACAATAAATCCAACAATAAAATATTAATATAAACTTTAATATAAATCTTAATTAAGAATACTTAAGTGTCACTCTCCCTCTTTGTATGATACTCTAGTTAACTTGGCCGGTTCCCTCTAGCATTTAATATTACATTTAAGTTTTATCTAAAAATAAATATATTATCGATTATCTTGTCAACACATTTCTAAAAAGATGTTATATAACTAATATTATTGTAATTAATAATGTATGAAGAGTTGCTATGGTACAAGGCTCTCTAAATTTGATGCATGTTTTTGTGGCTACAAATGAGCAGTTAGGGAATAATGTTCTGTTATCAGTGGTTCTAATTAATCAGCATGAGCATCCACTATTAATTAATATGATATAATATTTGTGACACCCTTACTACCCCAACACATATATTGTAATAATGAAAACTTAACAAAAACAATTTTCAATTTCGGTAAAAGGGTTCACATGAGAATCTTCAAAATTGTTCTTCAATAACCACAATGATAAAAATGAAACGTGAGAGTTTACAAATGATTTTCAAAAATAATATTTACAATTCTAATTTCATATAACAATCTATGTCCTAAAGAAAATCCTCTGCCCCGATGTCACAATATCAGAGCATAACCACAACTCAACCGTTAGCATTCTAGATGTCACTCGTAGCCGGATCTTCCTCACCTAAAATATCCACAAATCGCACGGTGAGAAAAGAAAACATCTATATATATAGCACATAAGAAAACACAACATATTATCTCATTATAACTAAATATTCATAAATATTTCAACATATCGTATTTCAATCAATCATACATCGTCATCACGTCATAATTCTCAATCACACCAATCATCACAAATCTTGCACTTCACACTATGCCAAGGTCACGCTACCCATTTAACAATCTCAGGCCGTGCTCACCCCTGATATAACACTGTGCCAAGGTCACGTTATCCCTATCCTAGGGTCGTGCTCACCCTTGACATGTTAACCAAGGTCACGATACCCACGTAACAATCCAGAGCCGTGCTCACCCCTGATATAACACTGTGCCAAGGTCACGTTATCCCTATTCCAGGGCCGTGCTCACCCCTGACGTGTTAACCAAGGTCACGATACTCATGTAACAATCCAGAGCCGTGCTCACCCCTGATATAACACTGTGCCAAGGTCACGTTATCCCTAACCTAGGGCCGTGCTCACCCCTGACATGTTAACCAAGGTCACGATACTCATGTAACAATCTCGGGCCGTGCTCACCCCTGGTCATAGGTGTGAAGAACCACAATCACATTTCATTCACATCCACATTCACATCCACATCCACATCCACATCCACATCCACATCCACATCCACATCCACATCTCAATTCCACAATATATACACAATCCACACAAATGGTGATTCACATACCCCTCAAGTAATTCATCATCTAGATCATCAAATAATATAACAATAACATTCATAAACTAATATAACAAACAACAGAATTATCAATTTAATATAATTTTAACGTAAACAGTAAAATCCCCAATTGTTCCAAAACCTAACTCACAGGCACTTTTCTACAATTTCGTTCTCCCTCTTAGATCATCATTCTTACAAATTATTAGCATATTTATAATCCTCAACACATACAGAATCTATTGGGATCCTCAATTTCTCAAACAGAAATCATCCAATTTTTCACAACCTAACTTACAGACACTTTTCTATAATTTCGTTCTCTCTCCCAGAGCATCATTTTTACAAGTTAAACATATATTCGTAATCCTAAATATATATAGAATCACATAAGATAATTAATTCTCCAAACAGAAATAATTATAAAATTATTCATAACCCTAAGGGCTCTTCCTCTACCCAATTCCCTCATGTAACTCTACATATAAATAATCTCCTTTTCCCCCGTACCTGGATAAATAGGAACTCGGGCAGAACCTCCTCCTCTTTTTCCTTAAACAAGGATCGAAACTAAATCTGGGACAGAACCTCATCTTCTGAGTTCCTCTTGGTCTTCAGAGAGAAGAAGAGGAACGAAAGAGAGAACAGAAGAGAAGAGAGAGTGAGAATGTGAGGTGTGTAGAAATGAGAGGATTTGAGGCCTATTTATAGGATTTTTCGCCCACCTACCACTACGGCCCGTTCCAAAATCGGAACGGCCCGTTCTGGGCCCTTCAAACCTACGCAAATTTTTGAACTGGAACGACCCGTTCCAAAACCAGAACGGCCCGTTCCCAATCCCAGCAGAACGGCCCGTTCTCCCTCCGGAACGACCCGTTCTCCAAACCAGAACGGCTCGTTCTCCCTCTGGAACGGCCCGTTCTCCAAACCGGAACGGCCCGTTCTCCCTCCAGAACGGCCCGTTCTGATTCTCAAATTTTGGGCCTTTAACTTATTCCAGAACGGCCCGTTTCACTTTTGAAACGGCCCGTTCTGGGCAACGAATTGGGCCTACGGCCCATTAAAAATTGGGCTGTTACAATACTTCCCTCCTTTATGAAATTTCGTCCTCGAAATTTTTGTAATGGTAGACTCCTCGCTTCTAACTTTCTAATTATTATGCGACCTCACTACCTTAATGAGATACAACTTTATCAAAAGATATCTAAGGGCAAAACAAGTAAACTTGGCAAGCCTATCCACTAAAACACAAATAGAATCAACTTCTTAAGCATCTCAGACAAACCTACAATTAAGGCCTATCCACCCATCATCTCACTTCCACAATGGGACGTCTGAGTGCTACAAAATACCTAAAGACTTCTAGCATACTAAACACAAGTATACAATTTCTCTACTTCTTTCTTCACCTTAGGTCACTTCACTTCCGCTGCGCTATTAAGATACATCCTCCTAAGGTCCCGATACATCTCATTAGCTCCTAAATATATATATTAAGAGTACTGTTATGTCCTTCCTCTAAAATCATCTTCCTTAATTCAAGGTTACTATGCACCCAAGTTTGTTCTTGCACCTCAAAATAATGTCGATTTCTACTCATAAATGGTTATCTATACTTCTACCAATCTTCTCCACTTGGTTCTCTAAGAAAGGATCTGACTTCTAGGCTTCTCTAATCTCATCCATTAATTCACTAGTCACTTTTAACACAATCAATTCAATGCTCCTAAGGATAATCTCACACACAAAGCATAAGTCTCTAAATTCTTCAATCAAATCCAACCCTTAAATCATCATAAATGATATACTAGAGGTCATCATAATCAAGGCATCTGCCACAATATTGGTTTTACTTCTGTGATCATCTTTAAAGATTAAGCACCTAAGCGTAAGTTCACTAGGTATACATATCAGATCTCTAATTTCACCAGTCCATCTACACCCAAGTCAAACTCTTATTCATCACCTTATCCTATAGTCTCATATCTTGTCACCAAAATTAATCAATTAATTATACGTCTCCAATTTCCTTCAACAATTCACTCGTTACTCAAGTTATACCTAGTTTCATACTACTCGGAGTAATCTCATAAGTCAAACTTAAATCTTTAATTTCAGCCAAAAAGATCCATCTCTCTAATCATAAGAAAAAAAATAATGTAGGGGGTTCCTACTCAAAGCATCAACCATCACATTGACTTTATGCAAATAACAACTAAGATTGAAATCCTAGTCCACAAAAATTCCAACTATCTCTTTTGTCCCATATTCAAGTCCTTCGGGTCAAACAAAATTTGAGGCTCTAATGATCACTAAATACCTCCAACTTAGAATCATATAGATAGTGTCTCCAAATCTTAGTGTAAATATCACGATTGCTTACTCAATGTCATGGGTAAGGTAATTCCTCTCATAAATTTTCAATTGCTTAGAAACATAAGTTATTACCCTTCCTCCTTGCATCTACACTATCTCCAAATTCATCTTATATAGAAGCATCACGGTATACCACATAAGACTTACTAAAATCCGGTAACATTATCCAATCTTTCCTTAAGAGTTTGAAACATACTCTCACATTTATTATCTCATACAAAGGCAAGTCTTTCCTAGTCAATCTAGTCAAATACTAAGCAACCTAGAGAAGTAAGCGACGAAATGCTTTGGGGAGTTGAAAATAAGCATAGGTCCGGGGATCCTCGGTATAGGTTAACCTTTTGAACTACTGTTGAATTCATGGGTAGGCAAAAGACAACTTAGTGAACTGAAACATCTTAGTAGCTAGAAGAAAAGAAAGCAAAAGCAATTCCTATAGTAGCGACGAGATAAACGAGAGCAGCCTAAACCGTGAACGGCTATCTTAAAAATTTACTCAATAAATTTCCTATAAACTATCTCAATAAAACTTCTAACCTCACAAATTGACTTTTGATATCTCCCACTTAAGCAAAACTTCTACCATAGGTAGATCTATGTTATATCCGCGCAAGAAATTACAAGGCCTAAATCTATCTTGGATATATCTTCAAAATTAACTCTAATATGATGATATCACATCTTAAGGTCAATCTCACTAAACACACAATCATTCACTAATTAATCTATAAGGTCATCTATCCTCATATCCACATACATGGATATCATATTAGAATACCTATTTAAACCTTCATATATACATCCTTCCCAATCATATATATAAATCTATCACTATTTCACACCATATAACATGTGCATGAACTTAACTTTACCACATAGCATCATAAAACCTTAAATAACCTTACAATCCACATGACAACACCTCAGAACATCATAACAAAATCATTTTTATCCTTGCATTGCCTAGTAACTCGAAAACATCATGATAGCATACATATCCCATCAATAACTGTCAAGGAAAATGATACCTAGAGAGTTACACTTGTCCAACGATCTCAATCCTATCTCAAAAGAAAGATAAAAGAATAAGTTATAACTCTTATGAAGACATGAGATTCTGAATAGATCCTCTTCTCAGCTAACAATTCAAAATCACAACAGATATATTTAACGCTTATAACTAGCCTCTAATTACCAAAACAACTATAACTGGAGTTCTAAACCTTCATTTTACCTCATTCCAGTGTCATTGAAAAGATCACATCCAAGACTACAACTTCCATGAAGACCACAAAATCCAAGTCAGAAAAGAATACAAGATAGACACAAAATTATGACTGCAATTTAAAACCTTGCTTCTAGCTTATCAATACAAAATTTAAATCCGTCTGAAATTATTAAATAAAATTTAAGCCAATTATTTTTCAAATGCAACCAATCCTAATCGCATCGATACACACAACAATGCACTATATAATATTTTCATTATTATATGGGTGTTTTCAAAATATAAATAAGATAAATATAAATCAATGTGTGTGAGGTATGACTTATATTATATTACCTATATATAATTATATGTTTAGGATATTATAAATTATAAACTAATTAGCATAAATGTGTTTTCACTACAAGAAAAACTGTTATTATCTACGGAATATTATCTACAGAAATTTTTCCGTAGATAATGTTTAATTATTTACGAAATATTATCTACAAAAATTTTTCCGCAGATAATATTTAATTTTCTATGGAATATTATCTACGGATATTTCCGTAGATAACTTATCTACAGATATTTCCATAGATAAATTCCGTATGTAAAACATATTTTTATTATCTTTTTACTTTTATTTATTATAAAATAATTAGAATATTTAATTTAACATCATTAAAAAAATAATTATTATAAACTTTATTCTTTTTTAGTTTAATTATTTATTTTAATACTTTTTAGTTACCGTATTAACCAAAAAAATAATTTTTAATTAAAATATATTTTAGAATTTTAGTTAATTCATTATCATTCACTCACTATATTAAAAAGTGATAAAAAAATAAATAATTTTTATTTAATTTAATAAAATAAAAACTTTAAAATATATATATTTAAAATCTGTAAAAATTTCTTAAATACAAGTATTTAATTAATTAATTTTAATATATACTAAATTTAATATTAAAAAATTTATAAATATTTTAGTTATAATTTTTATTATCTTTTGATTCAATATTGAATTTCTTTTGATTATGAAAGATAGTAAATAAAATCTAAAATCTGTATGAGTTTGTTTGATAAAAATGTTTAATTAATTTTCTACGGAATATTATCTACAGAAATTTTCGTAGATAACTTATCTACGGATATTTCCGTAGATAACTTATCTACATATATTTCCCTCCCAAGCGCGCCCCAACCATTTGATTTTCTCTATTAGACTCTGAAGCGTGTCCGTGACGGACAAAAAAATTAGGGCACTTAAGGTTTTTCTGTTTCATTTTCTCTCCGCTGCCGCACTTAAGGTTCCTCCATTTCATTTTCTCTATTCTCTCTGCTGCCGCACTTAAGGTTCCTAGGCAACGCTTCCGCTTGGGCCGCTGCACCAGCCGTTGTCCCCTTTTGTCTCCCTAGATTTGAAGGCATTCTCCGTCGAGCTTGCCCTCTCCTTCATCCTCCTCTCGTCACTACTTCTTGTCGCAGCAAACTTCTCGGAGTTGATGTCGTGCAAGGAGTCAAAGCAAAAAAAGTGTGAGTTGGGTGTTGAGAAAGAGGGAAAGCTTTGATTTTTTCTGTTAGGCTAATTTTATGTACATTTAAAAACTTTTCTTTTACTTTTTTGTTTGTTATTGTTAATGTTCTTACTATTATTGTTGTGCAGATGGTACATAACCTTTGAGATCTTGTCACTCAAATGTTCCTGCACTTCGTCACTCTCCGCCAGGTACTCTATTTCGCAACTCTTATTCTCTAGTCTAGGGTTTATGACTCTCTTCGTTTGTTTTCAGGCGAATCGCAATATCTTGCTTGAGGAAGACAGAGTGAAAACCGAAACGGAGCGTGCCAAGGCTCCCATGGATTTCACATCGCTGCAGCTTCACAACCTTATGTACGAGAAAAGCCACTACGTGAAGGCAATCAAGGCTTGCAAAGACTTCAAGTCCAAATATCCCGACATTGACCTCGTTCCCGTGGAGGAGTTTTTCCGCGACGCTCCACAGGATATCAAGGACTCCGTTTTGTCAAGTGACGCTGCGCACAATCTCATGCTCAGGAGGCTCAATTTTGAGTTATTCAAGGTGACTCTGCGATACTCTGTTGCGAAAATCCTAACCTAGCGAGTGTGCTTCACAATTTGCAATTAGGTGGATTGAACAAATGAAATTGATGGAAGTGACATAAGTGTGCATTATAATTATATGTTTTTATTGTAGTGGATTCAATTGCATTAGTTTATTTAGCGTGCCTCTGTCCTCAATATAAATTTTGTATTGATAAGCTAGAAGCAAGGTTTTAAATTGCAGTCATAATTTTGTGTCTATCTTGTATTCTTTTCTGACTTGTATGAATAAATTTACAGAGCATGTCTTTTGACATTTTTGATACTATATGTAAGACTGCTGATCATATTAAATGGGTTGGTTCTTTTTACACAAAGCAAGACTTCATAGATGTTGTAGAGTTATCTATTTTGGTTTGTTTGACTAATAATATTATTCATGTAGATCTTTGATCCAATTGGTATGATCGTAAATTACTTTTAACTGCTAATTATTATTATTTAGCACTAAATTTATTCTTAAAGCAGTAACTAAGACTGTGAAGTAAAAGCATAAAGCTATGCTTTTAGTCTTGTTGATACTAAAATTAGCAATAAGAAGATATAAAGTGAACTTACTAATTTTTCCCTACTTTTTTGTCAGCATTTGCTTCTTTTTTCTCTGATTTTTGTTTCATAAATCTTTTTTATCTAAACATCATAGTATCAGCAAGATGCCTTTTGAAATATTCAATCAGCAAAATCTTTGTTTGATTGCTAGTTTTAATTTGTCAGGAGGACACAACAGACCCTTTTGGTTGGTGGATAAAATCAAGAATGCTTAAAAATGACTTACTGGCTTGTGGGAGCATTGCTATTTATTTCTACTGGCTTCACAATTTGCAAACTGATTTCAATATTCAAGTATTTGATTTTTTTTGTTCTTTCCGTTTCTTTTCTCATTTGCCTTGATAATTGGATAGGGGATGGGGTGAATAATTGAATATCTGGAGTTTATTTATTTAGTGTTAGGTTAGCTTTTACATAACTTTACCTTATTTTAGTGTTCTATTGTAATAACTGCAAGGGGAACTCTGGGAAGATATTTTGTTATAATTGCTGTTATAGATCAATTTTCTATTCCTTTTCATTCTAAATCCTTCAATATATAGGAGTCCTTTTTCCACGGAGCAGAGCCATCCTTGTGTTTCATTTCTAATTTCCAATGAAAATGAATAATAAAAGTTAATACAGAAAAAAAAAAAACCAAAAGTTTTAATCTAAGTAAACCCACTAGACTAGTAGGAAAGGAGAAAGTGGTTCACTCAATAGATAAACTAAGGGAATTTTGTTGTCATTTCACATAAATATTTAAAATTTTAGTTTTTCTTTTTTAAAACATAATTCCTAGATCCGTCCCTTGATATATTGAGTACATCTTTCTTTGGCAATATTTAAATTTCTGTATTTTAAATGATTTTTTTTTGTTTTACTAATTATTTTAAATTTCCCAGTATTGAGTACATCTTTCTTTGTCATAATGTAAAATTAGTAGCGCTTGGGTCATTTTTACAAAGAAAAATATCCATTGGGTGGTTTAGGTGTTTCCGTGGGTAAGTTATGTATGGAAATTTCCGTAGGTAAGTTATCTATGGAAATTTCCGTAAATAACTTATCTACGGAAATTTCCATAGATAACTTATCTACGGAAATTTTCGTAGATAACTTACCTACAAAAATTTCCGTAGATAACTTACCTACGAAAATTTCCGTAGATAATTTACCTACGGAAATTTCCGTAGATAACTTACCTATGGAAAATTCCATAGATAACTTATCTACGGAAGTTTCCATAGATAAACTCATCCGTAGATAAATTTTGTATCTGTAGATAAAATTCGTAGGTAACATTATCTACGGAAAATTTTTCGTAGATAACGTTATCTACGACCTTATTATCTACGGATTTTTTTTCGTAGATAATTATCAGTTATCTACGGATTTTCATCATTATCTACGAATTTTTTCCGTAGATAATGCTGATTTTTCTTGTAGTGTTTTTTTTACTTAAAATACCAACACATGACGTCCAAATTTAAGAATACCATATCTTTTCTTTAATTATTAAAAATCACTCATCTCTTTGAAAATAACGTTATTAATTAAATAAGGAGAAAAAAAAGTTAAATTATGTTCTGCAAATATCATATATATGTATCTATCATTTATTTCTAAATTACATCCAATACTATGCATGTCATTTTCATGAAAACTTTCATTGATCTTCATTTTTGAAAATAAGATTTTTTTCAATTCATTTTCAAAATTATTACTTAAATTTAATATATTTTTTTAAATCATAGTGTGCATGATATTTAAAATAAATTTCAAAAAAGTTGAAATAATGAAATAAGAGATCAAATCTCATTTAATTAATGATATTTGTATTAATAAATTATTTTCTCTTATTAGTATATAAATAGTATTATCTTTATGTGCCACTTAAATAAATAAATAAGAAAATTAATACTCACTTAAAAATTTGAGAAGAGATATACGTATGACGTTATTGAGAAAAACTTCAAGTAGGGGTTAATGGAATTTTTTCTAGATTAAATCTTCTTTATTTAAAACTTAAAACATTAAAGTTAAAATAATTACACTAAATAATTATTTTTGTTCCTAATAACTGATTAATTTAAAAATCTCTCTTTAAGTTGTAGTAATTTCTTAAATTTACATTTTATTGATTTCTGAATTTTATATTTAAGTAAATCAGTAAAATACAAAGTAACGAGTATAAATATGAGTATTTAAAACTTCAATGAATCTATATATAGAAAGTAGAGATAAAGACAGAGAAAATGAATGGAAGAAAAATAGTTAAATATATAGTTGTTTGATTATCTATAGTAATAGATAAAGGGAAATATACGTCATCTTGTAACTGATTTTATCTAAAAAATAATAGATAATCATACCCTTAACTCATTTTTATTTTATATATTCTAATTTCATTTGTAATAATATGATTATATATTTAAATAGTTTAATTTTAATAATTTTTTAAGTATATTTTTGTCTTTTCACTTAAAATATTTGAATTTCTATATTTTAATTTGAATTATTTTTTAAGTATATTTTTGTCTTTTTGTCTTAAATTTTTGAATTTCTATATTTTAATTTTAATAATTTTTTATTTCTATTATTTATTAATTCTTTTATTTTTTAATGTTTTATAACATTATTAAAATTTTATAATTTTATTTATAATTTTATCTTACTTTTTATTTTATAAATATAATTTGGATTATTCATTTGATAATTAAATTAATTTTTTTTAAATTTTTTATGAGTTTACATTCTAAGAATGTATTAAAACCCCTCAATCTTTGATTATTAGATAGCAACAACATGGATATTCTGATTATTATACATTATGTTATAATTCTACTAATCGTACTATATGTTATTTTTAAATTTGAACTCCTAAACTTTATTTGTTATGTATGACATTTTATTTTGTATGAATGAACTTGTTTTGATTTACATAATTATAATTGATTTAATATCTTTAAATAAGATAATTATTTAATACAATTTTGAATTAAAAAAAATTTTCACAGAATTTCCAACGGATTTCCCACGGATTTATCCGTGGGTAATTTCCCACGGACTAATCTGTAGGTAATTTCCCACGGATAAATCCGTGGGAAATTACCCACGGACAATGTAACACCTCAGTTTTCAATAAAGTTATTATTGTTATTATAATAATAATAATTATTATTATATGGTATTTGGTCATAATTATTTTAATAATTATAGAAGAATATAATTTTGTACGTTTTAAATAATAATTATTTTGGACAATTATTTTGTACGTATTAAATAAGTATTTTTTATTAGTATATTTAAATAAATATTTATATGTTTTAAGAGAAGGTTGATTTTATATGATATTTTGTTATTGAAATTATATTATTATATTTTGGGTCAGAAATATATTATTATTATAGAGAAAAAATATTTTATAATATACATGTATTTATTTTATTTAATTATTTTGAGGAAAAAGAGAAGTGGGTTAGAAGAGAAGAAAAATGGGTTGGGTTGACCCAGCCCAATGGATTAATTTTAAGGAGTCAGGTAGCGTTAACCTTATCTACCTCATTTGCGTTCTGAAGGGTTAGGAAAAAAAAAAGGAGAAACAAAGAGCTCTAAGGAAGAGTACTCAGGAACCACCTTAGATCACACCTTTGTCTTCTGCTCATCCACGTAAGGGGGGAGTGAGAAACCTCGCTCTAGGTGTGGGATTGTATGCTGGGTAGTGGGATTGGCCTCCAATCCTGTGTTTGTTGTATTTTTATGTATGCTCATGTATGAGGGGTTTCTCCCAATTGTATCTGTTTTGCTTATTATTTTTCTTATATGCAATTAATTGTATGACTTGAGATCTCTATGGCTTCCTATGGGAAACCCTATGAGAAAACGGGAAAAATATGAATGTTTTCTATTTTGCCTTCTGATTACTTTGTGGTGTTCCTTGTTGGATGTGATGCATGAGTATGTGGTTAATTTTGAAAATAAATATGTTTTAATATGATCTAGAGTGCTCTATGGGTTCCTGCGGGAAACCCTATGAGAAATAGGCAAAATATGAAATATTTTCTATTTTGATTTCTGATTTTTCTGTTATATTCCTTGTTTGATGAGATGTAAAAATATGTATTTAATTTTATAAATAGATGAGTTCTGATATGAATAAAAGTGCTCTGTGAAAATTGTGAATATGATGTGATAATGCGGATGATGAAATGTAATGATGAGATGTGATGATGAAATATAATGAGGAGATGTGATGATGAGATATGTTGAGACATGATAATGTGATATGGGAATGAGACATGAAAATGTGATATGTGTTAATGCATAGAGTCTTGTTTGACATGCATCATTTGCATAAATGTTTTAAGGGTACGATATGGAATACACCGCCAGAGAAGGCCCCCTAGTGTAAAAGCTTTGGGGATTAGTCCTTGGGGATAGCTCGGTTTGGAAGTCCCAGTCTCGCCCATTGTGTGCATGGGATGTATCTTGCGCGGCTTAGCTATCCCGACGAGACTCTGGTAGTATATCCTTCTAGTGAGAGTGCGCAGAGGGTGTGACCCGGCATGTACTCCTAGACTACTCTTCGTGTATTGCTAGCGGCAATATGCCATGTGATGTTTTACTGGCGCCACATGCATGATAATGTGAAGTCCGTGTCCATGCATGTGCATCCTTATTATTAAATGATGATAAATTACTATTTGTATGACTTGGATGATTGAATAAACTATTGTTGTTGATTGATCTATGAGGAAACTATATTGTTTGTGTTTGGCTATCCGGTGTGCGTTCCTACACCGTGAGCCAGAGTGAGATGTTTCTCACTCCCTTCTTTTGTGTTGTTTCTCTTGTTTGATATACAGGTGATCATCAGCTTGAGGCTGAGGATGTTGGTGATGAAGCTTAGACTTCTATGTTGGGTTTTGCTCTGATAGGACATGTGACATCGGGACATAGATAGGATTAGTTTAAAATGTTCTTATTAAATTATTTTGGAAAATTCAGTTTTATTTCTTTGTAATTTTACTGGCATGTTATTTGGATTAAGTTTATGAATGTGAACTCTTTACCCTTACGTGGTTGGAAATTTGATTTTTAATGATGAAATTTTTTTTATATTTTTTATAATTACTGTATATGTATGTTGGGGTAGAGGGTGTCACAGACAAATCCGTGAAAAATTACCCACGGATAAATCCGTGGGAAATTCTGTGAATTTTTTTTAATTCAAAATTGTATTAAATAATTATCCTATTTAAAGATATTAAATCAATTATAATTATGTAAATCAAAACAAGTTCATTCATAAAGATTGAGGGGTTTTAACACATTTTTATAATGTAAACTCATAAAAAATTAAAAAAATTAATTTAATTATAAAATGAATAATCCAAATTATATTTATAAAATAAAAAGTAAGATAAAATTAGAGAGATTAAAATTATAAAATTTTAATAATGTTATAAAACATTAAAAAAGAAAAGAATTAATAAATAATAGAAATAAAAATTTATTAAAACTACAATATAGAAATTCAAAAATTTAAGACAAAAATACAAAAATATACTTAAAAAATAATATAAATTAAAATATAGAAATTCAAATATTTTAAGTGAAAAGACAAAAATATACTTAAAAAATTATTAAAATCAAACTATTTAAATATATAACCATATTAATACAAATAAAATTAGAATATATAAAAGAAAAATCAGTTAAGGGTATGTTTATCTATTATTTTTTAGACAAAATCAGTTATAAGATGACATATAACTTTATATTAAATGTGAATTTTATACAAAATGTTATATTAATCATATATACAAAATGTTATATTAATCGAAGATGATTTCTTATAAAACAAAATTAAATCTGGTGGAAAATTTATATTTTCGATGAGAAAATTTTTGTAGGAAAAGCTATATTATTGATGAAATATTTCAGACAAATTTATATTTGTCGAAAAATGTAAGAACTGGTTTTAAATTTGATATGAAAATATTATGATATTATTAGATAAGATTTTAAGTTAGTATTTTATTAATGGTTGATAATTAAAAAATAAAACAAGGATAAATACATTTTTTGAATTTTATATGTTTGATTTAAGATAACTTACAAAATAACTCTTGGTAAAGTTATTCCGCTCAATAACTCATGGTGTGTGTTGAATTTTATCGATCCAATTAATTGTTAAATTAAAATTTACTAAATTTTACTAATAATTAATATAAAAAATTAATTATTTTTGAAATAAATTATTTGCTAATTAACAATATAATTGAAAGATTAATTATTTTAAATTATTTAACTAGAATCTTATTGACAATTTACTATATGATCTTAATATTTTTGTATAACTAATATCTGGTTTTAAATTTGATATGAGAATATTATATATAATTAGATAAGATTTTAAGTTAGTATTTTATTAATAGTTGATAATTAGAAGAAAAAAAAACAAGGATAAATACATTTTTTGAATTTTATATGTTTGATTTAAGGTAAATAAATATATTAAATTAATTAATGATTTATTTAAAATATTAAAATTTAATTTATAAGTATGTAATAAATAAATCTTTATAATTTTATAAATTATATTATCATTATAAAATTAAATAATTTAAATTATAAATTTAAATAAAAATAAGTAGATATTACTTATAAAAGTAAGTAGATATAAATAAATAATAATTAAATATATTATTATTATTAATTATTATTATTTGTAATATAAAATTATTATATATTATTATTATAGTACAAATATGAGATTGTATATTTGAGGATGACTTAAATGAATTAATTTGTACAAGTTATATTGACAACATACATATACATTTCGGTAGCTTACTCATCAGAAATTATCAAGTAAGGATAAAACACGCTAAACAATAAAATATCGTGAAATATAACCCTTGAGAGGCCAAATATGAGGGTTGTTATGTGACACCCTTCTACCCCATAATAGATAAGTAACAACAATAAGAATAATTCAATAAATATAACATCAAGAAGGGTCCACATATTTTAATAAAAACTCATAGGTTCACAAGTCTTGAAATAAATAGAAATAATAATAATAATAATAATAAAGTTTTACTCTTAAAAGAAAATTATCAAGGTCTCTAAAGAAAATGAAAGGGATCCAGAATTTACAAATATAAGGTGAATATAAAACTCCTAAAAATAAGTCTCCTCAAACGACAAATAACAATTCATAACTAAAGCATCCTAAATTCATGCCCCAATGTCACATCCTATCAGAGCAGAACCCTTTCCCTTTAGAACTCAACACTATGAGTGCCTTCATCTTCACCTAAAAGAAAATCACATAAAAACAAGACGGTGAGAGATAGATAACATCATATATGAACATAGAGCTACCCAATTCCCACCCCACACCGTGCACCAAAATATCATCATTAACTATAAACAACAAATACATCTCATATAATTACCAATCATCATTTTTTTTCAATCATACAAGCTTTCATACACATGCTCACTATATGCTCATACACATCTCCTCTCCTAAGAGTCTCAACTTGGCACTCCGCACAATGGGCGTACCTCGTCAATTCCCTTAGTTGTTGCCAATGCGGGCATACCGTTCTCACACCCTCCCAGGGCCGGTATGTTGCACGGTTAAACACCCAGCGGCCCGTGCAAAGGCAATCCACCCATCGTTAAACCCTCTGTGGCCAGTGAGCTGCGCAGTTAAACACCCAACGGCCCACGCATGGAATGCCTCCCGTCATGGTCCCCCCTGTCTCAACCCCTCTCTGGGCCCAGGGTCCAATGCAATATAGTCACGTCTGGCTTCTCAAGCACCACATGCAACTCATAAGTCTCATGCAACTCATGCATCCCACGTAACTCATAATTAATGCATCTCCATTATATAACATCATCACATGTCAATAACAATCCTTGCAATATCATCCTCACATGCTTGGTACCTATCATTAAGTTATCAACATCATAGCCACAAATTTCACATAATTCTTCACACACATCACAATATCTATGACATTCAGTTAATAATTTAACCATAACTCGAGATATACATATCCTTTCTAAGTGATCCCAACTCCATTAGAATCCTAACATAAATATCTACAACTTTCATGATGAACACAAATCCTAATAAAGTCGTTTAGGTTACCATTCAGGGCTCACAAAAATTGATGTTGTGGTTCGCACACAGATTGGAAGGCTCAAATTGCAACTCACATAACTTGATCAAATATTAATATTTTTACAAGATTCTTGTGTCTAAATGGTAGCCCCAGATGTCTAGTTTCTTACAAAACAAACGGCACTCGAGTTGGATAACTACACAGAAAGATATCGCAAAATTACAAACGTATGTCGGGGTCCCGACGCCCGACGCCCAAAACTGGCGCTGAGCGCCCAAATCTCTGCCCAGACTCCCCTCTGTGAAATTAAACCTGCGTTTTACGAGTTTCAACCAGGTTTTTACCAATTTTCACTACTTCTACACCCTGTTGGTTCAGTTTAACTCCATTTATATTCTTCATACGTTCCAAATCAATCCATACACATCTCAAGCCTCAAAAATTGGTTTCCATTGGTTTTACAAAAAAAATCTAAACTCTTCTTAACACATAAAATTCAAGTCATCAAATTTAAGGATAAAGAATTAACAAGAAAGCCCCAATGGAATTCAAAGACAATTCAAGAAATAAGTTCTTCCAAATGAATTAAGAATTTAGAACATCGATTGCACAGATAATCGTTCAGAATTTTAAATAGAGTTCCTAGAGGGACTTAGGGATTGCCCTCACTACCCGAACACCCCTATATTCACATATGAAGAAACCCATCTCCCCCGTACTTGGATGAGCAGAAGATGAATGGTCTTGGTGTGATCTAAGATCGTTCCTGAGTACTCTTTGTTTCTCCTCTTTTTTTTTCCTTAACCCTTCATAACGCAAATGAGGCAGATAGGGTTAACACCACCTGACTCCTTTCTTAAAATTAATCCATTGGACTGGGTCAACCCAACCATTTTCCTTCTCTTCTAACCCACTTCTAATTTTCCTCAAAATAATTAAATAAAATAAGTACATGTATATTATAAAATATTTTTTTCTCTATAATAATAATATATTTCTGACCCTAAATATAATAATATATATAATTTCAATAACAAAATATCATATAAAATCAACCTTCTCTTAAAACATATAAATATTTATTTAAAAATGCTAATAAAAATACTTATTTAATACGTACAAAATAATTGTCCAAAATAATAATTATTTAAAACGTACAAAATAATATTCCTCTATAATTATTAAAATAATTATGACCAAATACCATCTAATAATAATAATAATAATAACCTTTTTGAAAATTGGGGTGTTACAATACTCCCATCCTTTAAGAAATTTCGTCCCCGAAATTTTTGTAATGGTAGACTTCTCTCTTCTTACTTTCTAATCCTTATGCAACCTCACTACCTTATTGATGTACAACTCTATCAATTTCACCAAAGGATATCTAAAGGTAAAACAAGTAAACTTGGCGAGTCTATCCACTAAAACACAAATAGAATCGATCTCTTAAGTATCTCAAACAAACCTACAATTAAGGTCTATCCACTCACCATTACAGTTCCAAAATGGGACGTCTAAGTGCTACAAAATTCCAAAAGACTTCTTGCATACTAAACACGAGCATACAATTTCTCTACTCCTCTCTTCACCTTAGGCCACCATGCTTCCGCTGCACCACTCTGATACATCCTCCTAAGGTCCCGATACATCTCAGTAGCTCCTAAATGAATGTCCTTCCTCTAAAATCATCTTTCTTAATTGAAGGTTACTAAGCACCCAAATTTGTTCTTGCACCTCAAAATAACATCGATTCTACTCAAAAAAATTATCTACACTCCTACCAATCTTTTCCACTTGGTTCTCTAAGAAAGGCTCTAACTCCTAGGCTTCTCTAATCTCATCCATTAATTCACTAGTCACTTTCAACATAATCAATTCAATGCTCCTAAGGATAATCTCACACACAAAGCATAAGTCTCTAAATTCTTCAATCAAATCCAACCCTTAAATCATCATAAACGATATACCAGAGGTTATCATAATCAAGGCATCTGCTACAACATTGGTTTTACTTCTATGATCATCTCTAAAGATTAAGCACCTAAGCGTAAGTTCACTAGGTATACATATCAGATCTCTAATTTCACCACTCCATCTACACCCAAGTCAAACTCTTATCCATCACCTTATCCTATAGCCTCATATCTTGTCACCAAAATTGTGCTTCTCCAATTTCCTTCAACAATCCATTCGTTACTCAAGTCATACTTAGTCTCACACTACTAAGAGTAACCTTATAAGCCAAACTTAAATCTCTAATTTGAGCCAAAAGGATTCATCTCTCTAATCATAAGGGAAGATAAATATAAAGGTTTCCTACACAAAACATCGGTCACCACAATAGCTTTACTCAATTAACAACTAAGTTTGAAATATTAGTCCTCTAGAAATTAAACTATCTCTTTAGTCACATAATTAACTACTCAGTCAACAGATAATTAAGGCTCTAACGATCAAAAAATACTTCAAGCTTGGAATCATATACATAATGTCTCCAAATCTTAGTATAAATATTAAAGCTACTAACTCAAGGTCATAGATAAGAAAATTCCTCTCATGAATTTTCAATTGCCTAAAATCATAACCTACTACCTTTCCTTCTTGTCACAATACTCCTCCCAAACATATCTTTAGAAGCATAACTATATATCACAAAAGGCTTACTAAGATCGGCCAATGCTCACACTAGCGCACTAGTCGATCTTTCCTTAAGAATTTGGAAACTACTATCACACTTACTATCTCACACAAAAATAACACTCTTCTTACTCAATATGTTCAAAGGTAATGCTATCTTAGAAAGTTACTCAATAAATATCCAACAACAATGAGCTAATCCAAGAAACTCATAACCTCGCTAATAGACTCATGTATCTCTCACTTAAGCACAACTTCTATCTTAGATAGATCTACGTTATACCTCCGCAAGAAAATTACATGGCCTAGAACACTCATCTCATACAGTCAAAAATCATACTTAGATAATCTATCCTAAATTTATCTTGGATATATCTTCACACTTAACTCTTAATATGGTGATATCACATCCTAAGATCAATCTCATTAATACACAAACATCCACTAATTGATCCATAAAGTCATCTATCCTCATATATACATACATGCATATCAAATCATATTAGAATACCTACTTTAAAATCTTCATATATACTATCCCTAAGCATATACGAATCAATCATCGTTTACACTGTGACACCCTCTACCCCGTTATTAATATACAACAAATGTAACAATAAAATATTTCTTATCTTCTTTTTGGGTAAATAAAATCTTTCATAGTTGACAAATATTTCAAATATAACAAGGTAGAAGATTCACATTCGTAACTCATAAATCATAACTCCAGTGTAAAAATTATAAAAGAAAAGAAGTTAAGATTTTCAATACAATTTAGTGTAAAACACAAGAAATCATATATATACAAATAATAATAAAGGAAATATAAATTAACTCCAGTAAAGGTGGCAGTGCCTCCTGGTTAGGAATTAATTTATACTCCCAAATCATATAATAAAAATATAACAAAAATGTACATCTTGGTCTTTTATCAGGAACGTTCAAATTACAATTCTTAACATATATTTTCCTTGAATTATATATGTTATCTACGTTATTTCTTCGTTAGAAATTACAAAAGAAGAGAAACTAAAGTTATAAAAACAATAACATATTAAACTAAAATAACTATGCCCCGATGTCACATCCTATCAGAGCATGCCCAATTGAAGCCTTTAAGCCTCATCACCAACATCCTCATGATGCTGATCACCTGCAACATAATTTAAACATATACAAAAACAACAAGAGAGTGAGAAACATCTCACTCAGTTTCAGGTGCAGAAATAAAGGCTAGATAGCACTCACACACACAACAAATATAAGTCACTTATAAATAATACACATACATCATCAATATCACATATATATTCATTTATCATGCAATGATGTCATGATCTTGACTTATAAATGCATGCATGTGGCGCCATAAGGAAGTTTCACATATCATCACTGGTGACCCTAAGGCACACCTGGTTACATCACTGGTGACCCAAAGGTACACCTGGTTACATCACTGGTGACCCTAAGGTACACCTGGTTACAAGTTACATCACTGGTGACCCTAAGATACACCTTGTTAGCATGTTACATCACTGGTATGCGGCCTCAGCGGCACACCTGGAATAATATATGCATATGATGCATGTCATACCATCATAATCTCATTGACTCAATATTTAACTTTTTACATGATTTCATTTAGTACATCATGTCCTCATTTGTCATAGTCTCATAATCATAGTTTGTCTCAATAGTCAATTCTTAGGTCTCATGTCATTTGTCCATATTTCACATGGTCATGTCATCAATACTCCTCTTAAGGTCCGCATAGGTATTCACAGAGATCCAGAGAGCATTCTTATTCATATTAAAACTCATTTATTATTAACATTAATTTCATATTCATTTATTACTTTCAACAAAGAACAAGGTAGAGTAAATAGAAAATCAGACAGAACAACGGCACTTTCAACAAAAACAAAGTAGAATAAATAGAAAATCGGACAGAACAACGGCACCTTCAACAAAAAGCAAAGTAGAGTAAATAGAAATTTAGACAGAACAACGGCACCTCCAACAAAAAAGCAAAGTAGAGTAAATAGAAATTAAACAGAATAACGACAAAGGATTGGGGGCCAATCCGACAAACAACTATCCAACAATTATCCCTACACCCCTGAGCGAGGTTCTCACTCCCCCCCTTACCTGGATAAGCGGAGCTGAACTTAGGCAGAGCCTCCTCCTCTGGATTCCCTCTTCCTTTCTCTCTCTCTTTCTTTCTCTTTCTTTCTCTCTCTCTCTCTCTCTCTTCTCTTTCTCTTTCTAAAATTTCACTTTCTTCCTCTGTATAAAAAATTTCACCACCCCTGCCCCTATTTATAGGCAATCTGACGCACCCGGAACGGCCCGTACTGATTTCGGAACGGCCCGTTCCGGATCCTTCAAATCTGGGCAAAATTTGTAACTGGAACGGCCCATTCCAAAATCGAAACGGCCCGTTCCCAAAAAACCAGAACGGCCCGTTCTGAAACCAGAACGGCCCGTTCTCAAACTCAGAAGAACGGCCCGTTCTCCTTCCGGAACGGCCCGTTCTCCATACCGGAACGGCCCGTTCCAAAGCCGTTCTGGGACTACAAAAACCTCACATTTTCAACATTTGGAACGGCCCGTTCCACTTTTGGAACGGCCCGTTCCAGAACCCAAAATACCCCTATAACTTTATTAAAATTACGAAAATGCCATTAAAATAATAAAAATTTGGGTGTTACAATTCTCCCCTCCTTTTAGAAATTTCGTCCCCGAAATTTACCTGAAAACAGAAATGGATGAGCTTCTCGCATCTTGCTTTCTAATTCCCATGTAGCACTTTCTTCAATATTTCCTCCCCAAACGACCTTAACCAAAGGGATTTCCTTTCCTCTTAGTTGTTTCACTCTCTTGTCATCAATCCTTAGAGGAACCGTTTCATAAGTAAGATTATCCTTCAACTGAATGTTGTCAGACTCAATGATATGGGAAGGATCATGGACATACTTTCTGAGTTGGGAAACATGAAAGACACTATGGAGATTTGAAAGAGATGGAGGCAAAGCAATTTGATAGGCCACTTCACCGATTCTTTTAAGAATTTGATAAGGACCAATGAAACGTGGAGTAAGCT
Source organism: Cajanus cajan (assembly GCF_000230855.2). Taxonomy (NCBI): domain Eukaryota; kingdom Viridiplantae; phylum Streptophyta; class Magnoliopsida; order Fabales; family Fabaceae; genus Cajanus; species Cajanus cajan. The sequence goes on along the minus strand of NC_138523.1, from coordinate 15,398,098 downwards.
TACAGGATTTCAGTGCTCTGCCTACTCCTGTCCAAGGAGTGACTTTAAGGAATACATGATCACCTTCTTTAAACTTAAGGTCTTTTCTCCTCTTGTCATTATAACTCTTTTGCCTACTCTGGGTTGCTCTCATCTTCTCTTGGATCATCTTAACCTGTTCAGTAGTTTGTTGAACTATCTCAGGTCCTAACATGACATTCTCTCCAGGTTCTACCCAACATAAAGGTGTTCTACATCTCCTACCATACAGAGCCTCATATGGTGCCATCCCAATACTAGAATGGTAGCTATTATTGTAGGTAAATTCTATCAAAGGTAGGAAACTATCCCAACTACCCCCACGTTCTAAGATGCAAGCCCTCAACAAGTCTTCCAAAGATTGTATGGTTCTCTCAGTTTGGCCATCTGTTTGGGGATGGTAAGCTGAACTCAATCTAAGCTTAGTGCCAAAAGCCTTATGCAAACTCTCCCAAAATCTAGAGGTGAACCTAGGATCTCTATCAGACACAATACTAGTAGGAACTCCATGCAACCTCACGATCTCACTGATGTACAACTTGGTTAACCTCTCCAAAGAGTACCTAATATTAATGGGAATAAAATGGGCAGACTTAGTCAATCTATCCACAATGACCCATATAGCATCCAAGTTCTTCACAGTCTTAGGTAACCCAACTACAAAATCCATAGAGATGCTATCCCACTTCCACACAGGCACATCTAAAGGTTGCATCAAACCTGAAGGTTTTTGGTGTTCTACCTTAGCTTTCTGACATACTAAGCAAGCATACACAAATTCCTCCACTTCCCTCTTCATCTTAGGCCACCAAAACATCTTCTTAAGGTCTTGGTACATCTTAGTGGCTCCTGGATGGATACTAAGGATACTCTTATGACCTTCTTCCAGGATTGCTCTCTTAAGTTCTGGCACACTAGGAATGCACAACCTATCCTTAAATCTTAAAACTCCATCCACTCCAATTCTAAACTCACTTTTCACAGCTTGATTCAACTTCTCTACCCGACTCAATAAGAAAGGATCCATCTTCTGACCTTCTCTAATCTCATCTATCAAGCTATTAGTCACTCTTAAAGCTCCCAACTTAATACTCTTAGAGGTCAACTCACACCCTAAGCTCATATCCCTAAACTCCTCAATCATTTGCATTTCCCTAATCATCAAGGAAGACATTCTCAAAGATTTTCTACTCAAAGCATCAGCTACAACATTAGCCTTGCCAGGGTGATAATTTAATTGAAAGTCATAATCCTTAAGAAACTCTAACCATCTCCTCTGCCTCATATTCAATTCCTTTTGGTCAAACAAGTACTTAAGGCTTTTATGGTCACTAAAAACCTCAAATCTAGACCCAAACAAGTAATGTCTCCACAACTTGAGCACAAAAACTATTGCAGCTAACTCAAGGTCATGGGTAGGATAGTTTTGCTCATGAATTTTAAGTTGTCTTGAAGCATAGGCTACTACCTTACCCTCCTGCATAAGCACTCCTCCTAAACCCAATTTAGAAGCATCACAAAATACCTCAAAAGTCTTACTAGGATCAGGTAATACTAACACAGGAGCACTAGTTAATCTCCTCTTAAGTTCTTGAAAACTTTCCTCACACTTAGAATCCCACACAAAAGGTTGGTCTTTCTTCGTCAGCTTAGTCAAAGGAAGAGCTAGCCTAGAGAAATTCTCTATAAACCTTCTGTAATAACCAGCTAGTCCTAGAAAACTCCTAATCTCAAATACTGATTTAGGTGTTCTCCACTCTAACACAGCTTCTACCTTAGCAGAATCTACAGCTATTCCACCCTTGGATATCACATGTCCTAGAAAGTTCACACTATCCAACCAAAATTCACATTTTGACAATTTTGCATACAACTGCCTCTCCTTAAGGGTTTGAAGAACGATCCTAAGGTGCTCAACATGCTCCTCCCTAGTCTTGGAATACACTAGGATATCATCTATGAAGACCACTACAAATCTATCCAAGTAAGGGTGAAAGATCCTATTCATGTAGTCCATAAAAACACCAGGTGCATTAGTCACACCAAAAGGCATAACTAAATACTCATAGTGCCCATAGCGGGTTCTAAAGGCAGTCTTAGGAACATCCTCAGCTCTCACTCTAATCTGATGGTATCCTGACCTTAAATCTATCTTACTGAACACACAAGCTCCAACTAGTTGATCCATAAGGTCATCTATCCTAGGCAAAGGATACTTATTCTTAATGGTCACTTTATTCAGTTGCCTATAGTCTACGCACAACCTCATGCTCCCATCTTTCTTCTTAACCAACAAAACAGGCGCTCCCCAAGGCGAGACACTAGGCCTAATGAATTGTTTTCCTTGTAATTCCTCTATTTGTTTCTTAAGCTCAACTAACTCTGTAGGGGACATCCTATAGGGTGCTATAGATATAGGTGGGGTACCTGGTACTAAGTCTATGCTAAACTCAATCTCTCTCTCAGGTGGTAAACTAGACACTTCCTTAGGAAATACTTCTGGAAATTCTCTCACTAAGGGAATCTCATCTAGCTTACTATCAGTCTCAAGTGTTAAAGAAGCTAAGATCATGTACACTTTTTCATTGTCTTTTAAACAAGTTTTAATGTCAGCAGCACTAAGAAATTCCGTACTCTTACATTCACCAAAGGAAATAGATTTCTCAAAGCAGTTTAAAAGGACATGGTGAGAAGATAACCAATCCATACCAAGAATTACATCTAATTGACTAAGAGGCAAACAAATTAAGTCAACTAGAAACTGCTTATCAGAAACTGTCAAAGGACATTTCAAACACACTAGGGATGTAGTCACAGGACCATTAGTAGGGGTTTCAACAACTAGATCAAAATCTAACAAAGACACAGGCAAATTCAATTTTTGGACACAAGAGACAGAAATAAAGGAATGAGTTGCACCAGAATCAAATAGTACAACAAAAGGAGTCTCAGCTATGAAACAAGTACCTTGTATCAAATTTTCTGACCGAGAAGCTTCAGCACCACTAAGAGCAAATACTCTCCCCACAGTCTTTGGACGCTCAGTTTGCGAACCCGATCTCATAACACGTGTTCTTTGTGATTCAGGACATTGGGTACTGATGTGACCTTTACCATTGCAGTTGAAGCAGGTAACTTCCCTGTCACGACACTCAGACTGATTATGACCAACAAGTCCACACTTCCAGCATCTTACTGAAGGAGTGGACACAGACCCTCCAACACTTCCAGTAGCACTAACAGTGGATCCTCTAGTAAGCAACTTACTTTTATTAGCAGCAGCTTTACTCCCTTGAAATCTATTAGAAGCGAAGTAAGGCTTACTCCTTCCCGAAGTACTAGAACTCACAGCACGGATAGGACCTCCAACTCCTTTATAAAAAGCAGCACGAGCACGGTTGTCATGATCATAAATGCTGCACTTATTGACCAGAGTGGGAAAGTGATATATCTCCTGATAGTTAATTGCAGTTTTCACTTCAGGACGCAGACCATTTACAAATTTTATGCATTTAGCTCTTTCACCACCCTCACCATGGTAGTGTGTGCAATAACGAACCAAAGCATCAAATTTGGCAGCATACACAGCCACTGTGTCGTTCCCTTGATTCAGCTCAAGGAATTCCATTTCTTTCCGACTTCTCACATCATCCGGGAAATACTTCTCAAGAAAGACCTTCTTGAAGTTGTCCCAATTCAAGTGCACCCCTCCATCAATCATCCTCCGAAGTGCTCCTTCCCACCAAAAGTGAGCATCAGCAGTCAACATGAATGTGGCCAACTTCACCTTCTGAGCGATGGGACAATCCATAACATTGAAAATTTTTTCTATTTCTGTTAGCCAATTCATAGCAGCATCTGGGTCATATCCTCCTTTAAAGGTAGGTGGGTGATTTCGTTGAAATTGCTCCAACCAGTTAGGAGCGACCTCAGTCCTATTGTTATTATTCATAGCTTGTGCTAATGCTTGAAGAGCATCGGCAATCGCACGATCATTTCTACCAGCCATAGTCTAAGAAAATAATACAATCAATAAACATAATCAATCATCATACTATCATACCAACAAGTTTTACAATCAATTCAGTCCATCATTCATGTACCAAATAAACATAGTAAACCAAATAAGCATAGTAAACTCATAACTCACGGTCGATTAGATCGACCTGCTCTGATACCACTAAATGTGACACCCTCTACCCCGTTATTAATATACAACAAATGTAACAATAAAATATTTCTTATCTTCTTTTTGGGTAAATAAAATCTTTCATAGTTGACAAATATTTCAAATATAACAAGGTAGAAGATTCACATTCGTAACTCATAAATCATAACTCCAGTGTAAAAATTATAAAAGAAAAGAAGTTAAGATTTTCAATACAATTTAGTGTAAAACACAAGAAATCATATATATACAAATAATAATAAAGGAAATATAAATTAACTCCAGTAAAGGTGGCAGTGCCTCCTGGTTAGGAATTAATTTATACTCCCAAATCATATAATAAAAATATAACAAAAATGTACATCTTGGTCTTTTATCAGGAACGTTCAAATTACAATTCTTAACATATATTTTCCTTGAATTATATATGTTATCTACGTTATTTCTTCGTTAGAAATTACAAAAGAAGAGAAACTAAAGTTATAAAAACAATAACATATTAAACTAAAATAACTATGCCCCGATGTCACATCCTATCAGAGCATGCCCAATTGAAGCCTTTAAGCCTCATCACCAACATCCTCATGATGCTGATCACCTGCAACATAATTTAAACATATACAAAAACAACAAGAGAGTGAGAAACATCTCACTCAGTTTCAGGTGCAGAAATAAAGGCTAGATAGCACTCACACACACAACAAATATAAGTCACTTATAAATAATACACATACATCATCAATATCACATATATATTCATTTATCATGCAATGATGTCATGATCTTGACTTATAAATGCATGCATGTGGCGCCATAAGGAAGTTTCACATATCATCACTGGTGACCCTAAGGCACACCTGGTTACATCACTGGTGACCCAAAGGTACACCTGGTTACATCACTGGTGACCCTAAGGTACACCTGGTTACAAGTTACATCACTGGTGACCCTAAGATACACCTTGTTAGCATGTTACATCACTGGTATGCGGCCTCAGCGGCACACCTGGAATAATATATGCATATGATGCATGTCATACCATCATAATCTCATTGACTCAATATTTAACTTTTTACATGATTTCATTTAGTACATCATGTCCTCATTTGTCATAGTCTCATAATCATAGTTTGTCTCAATAGTCAATTCTTAGGTCTCATGTCATTTGTCCATATTTCACATGGTCATGTCATCAATACTCCTCTTAAGGTCCGCATAGGTATTCACAGAGATCCAGAGAGCATTCTTATTCATATTAAAACTCATTTATTATTAACATTAATTTCATATTCATTTATTACTTTCAACAAAGAACAAGGTAGAGTAAATAGAAAATCAGACAGAACAACGGCACTTTCAACAAAAACAAAGTAGAATAAATAGAAAATCGGACAGAACAACGGCACCTTCAACAAAAAGCAAAGTAGAGTAAATAGAAATTTAGACAGAACAACGGCACCTCCAACAAAAAAGCAAAGTAGAGTAAATAGAAATTAAACAGAATAACGACAAAGGATTGGGGGCCAATCCGACAAACAACTATCCAACAATTATCCCTACACCCCTGAGCGAGGTTCTCACTCCCCCCCTTACCTGGATAAGCGGAGCTGAACTTAGGCAGAGCCTCCTCCTCTGGATTCCCTCTTCCTTTCTCTCTCTCTTTCTTTCTCTTTCTTTCTCTCTCTCTCTCTCTCTTCTCTTTCTCTTTCTAAAATTTCACTTTCTTCCTCTGTATAAAAAATTTCACCCCCCCTGCCCCTATTTATAGGCAATCTGACGCACCCGGAACGGCTCGTACTGATTTCGGAACGGCCCGTTCCGGATCCTTCAAATCTGGGCAAAATTTGTAACTGGAACGGCCCGTTCCAAAATCGAAACGGCCCGTTCCCAAAAAACCAGAACAGCCCGTTCTGAAACCAGAACGGCCCGTTCTCAAACTCAGAAGAACGGCCCGTTCTCCTTCCGGAACGGCCCGTTCTCCATACCGGAACGGCCCGTTCCAAAGCCGTTCTGGGACTACAAAAACCTCACATTTTCAACATTTGGAACGGCCCGTTCCACTTTTGGAACGGCCCGTTCCAGAACCCAAAATACCCCTATAACTTTATTAAAATTACGAAAATGCCATTAAAATAATAAAAATTTGGGTGTTACATACACCATAAAGCATGAATCAACTTTACCACATAACATCATACAATCTTAAACAACCTCTCAATCCACCTAACATCTTAGAATCATGACAAAAATCAATTTTTATCCTTGCATTGTCTAACGATTCAAAAATATCATGACACCATACATATCCCTTCAACAATGATCAAAGAAAATGATACCTAGAGAGTTATACTCATCCAACTGATCTCAAACCTATCTCAAAAGAAAGCTAAGAGAATAAGTTAAAACTCTTATGAAGACATAAAATTCTAAAAGATCCTCTTCTTAGCTAAAAATTTCAAAAACCGCAGCAGATATATTCGGCGCTTACAGCTAGACCTTTGATCACCAAAGTAGCTATAACTGGAGTTCTAGACCTCCGTTTTACCTGATTCCAATTCCATTGGAAAGATAACGTCTAAGGATACAACGTTTATGAAGATCATAAAATCTAAATCTGTCAATATGGTAGTCATAATGGCACAACAAAACTGCAGCGAAAATATCCTATACACCAAACAGCAATAGTATATCAATATATCTAAGGCCACAAAAATACACCAACCCTTCCAAACTCACACCTCAACTTCATATTCAAGCTTCCCACTACAATCCTAAACCAAACAACTCACATATTTAGCACAACAGACTTAGAAAATAAAACTCACATGCTACCTAAACCATAAACGGTAAACATGCCAACACCAACACTCAAGGGAATTACCAACATTTCAATCTCTCATCAAGGATACCAAAACTCTAATTCTCATATACAACCTCCTTGGATTCAATCGCTACAACTATAGATTCTAGAAACTCCATTAACCGTAAACTCTCGACAAATCAATGTCTCACCCAAATCTAAGGTCCCAATAATTTCTAGTTGATTAGCAAGGCTTCGTCCACTACTACTGGCACATATGCTTGCAATATGAGCGATACCACTCAACCACTACTTCTTACGTAAGCAAGAAGTATCAAAACAAATAAGCAATCATGAATAGCCTCAACTAAGCTATATCATGTCTTTCAGCCAAATTCTGAGAAAACAATATAAGTGTAAGCACAACACTAACAACACAAGGGAAACATCATCATCATCATCATTATCCTCATCATAAAGCAAAACATATTCCATCATTCATCTACCAAACAAGCATAGTAGACTCATAACTCACGGCCGATTGGATCGACCTGTTCTGATACCACTAAATGTAACACCCCAGCAACCCGCATGTGGATATTGTCCGCTTTGGCCGCAGCCCTCACGGTTTTGCTTCTGCCAATGGTTGCTGGGCTGTTGCATTTGGTATCAGAGCCGGGACCCGGGCCGGTGTGCCAGCGAGGGCGCTAGACTCCCTTGAGGGGGGTGGATTGTGTGAAGTCCCACATCGGTTAGGAAGGAGAACGAAGCATGCCATATATATGGGTGTGGATACCTTCCTTGTATGGACGCGTTTTGGGGTGGCATGCGTGCCATTGCCAGAAGCAAAACCGTGAGGGCTGCGGCCAAAGCGGACAATATCCACATGCGGGTTGCTGGGGTGTTACATTTGGTATCAGAGCCTGGACCCGGGCCGGTGTGCCAGCGAGGGCGCTGGACTCCCTTGAGGGGGGTGGATTGTGAAGTCCCACATCGGTTAGGAAGGAGAACGAAGCATGCCATATATATGGGTGTGGATACCTTCCTTGTGTGCATGCGTTTTGGGGTGGCATGCGTGTCATTGCTAGAAGCAAAACCGTGAGGGCTGCGGCCAAAGCGGACAATATCCACATGCGGGTTGCTGGGGTGTTACATGTTACATTAATAAATTTATTAAAATTTAAAAAATTATAATTTTCGACAAAAAATTCCTTCAGGGTAATTTCCCACAGATAAATCGATCCGTGGGAAATTTTGTGAAGTCCCATATCGGTTAGGAAGGAGAACGAAGCATGCCATATATATGGGTGTGGATACCTTCCTTGTGTGAACGCGTTTTGGGGTGGCATGCGTGCCATTGCCAGAAGCAAAACCGTGAGGGCTGCGGCCAAAGCGGACAATATCCACATGCGGGTTGCTGGGGTGTTACATTTGGTATCAGAGCCAGGTTCCGAGCCGGTGTGCCAGCGAGGGCGCTGGACTCCCTTGAGGGGGGTGGATTGTGAAGTCCCACATCGGTTAGGAAGGAGAACGAAGCATGCCATATATATGGGTGTGGATACCTTCCTTGTGTGGACGCGTTTTGGGGTGGCATGCGTGCCATTGCCAGAAGCAAAACCGTGAGGGCTGCGGCCAAAGCGGACAATATCCACATGCGAGTTGCTGGGCTGTTACATTTGGTATCAGAGCCGGGACCCGGGCCGGTGTGCCAGCGAGGGCGCTGGACTCCCTTGAGGGGGGTGGATTGTGAAGTCCCACATCGGTTAGGAAGGAGAACGAAGCATGCCATATATATGGGTGTGGATACCTTCCTTGTGTGGACGCGTTTTGGGGTGGCATGCGTGCCATTGCCAGAAGCAAAACCGTGAGGGCTGCGGCCAAAGCGGACAATATCCACATGCGGGTTGCTGGGGTGTTACAAATTTCCCACGGGTATATCCGTGGGTAAATCCGTGAGTAATTACCCACAGATAAATCTGTGGGAAAATCCGTCGGAAAGTTACCCACGGATAAAAATCCGTCGGTAAATATTTCAGACGAGCAATTTACCGACGGATTAGTGTCCGTCAGAAATGCACTATTACCCACGGATTTTTGGCATTTCCCACGGATTTTGGCCGTCTGTAATAGCGAATTTTCTTGTAGTGAATACAGTAAAATAGTCATAGAAAATAAGCGTCGGCTAATAGCTGACGTAAATATTATCGAAAAAACTGACGCTATTTTAAGATATAGCGTCGACTTTGTCAACACTAACTTAATTTAAGTTAGTGTTGACAAAGCCGACACTATATTTAAAGAATAGCGTTGGCTTTTCTGACACTAAATTTAAATTAAGTTAGTGTCGACAAACCCAAGGCTATATATTTAAAGAATAACGTCGGCTTCTCTGACACTAAACTCAATTTAATTTTAATGTTAGACACTATTTTTAAAGAATAATTTTTATTTTTTCGACACTATACGTGCTTTGAGAGAGATAAAGATGATTTTTTGAATCTTATATATGCATAATGTATGATGGTCCAGGATCGAGTCTTGGTAATAATAAAATTACGAATGAATAAATGATAAATTAGAAAATGAAGATGAAGAAAAAAATAAAATAAATTTTGTGTCGACGTAGTGTCGGCTTAACCGACAATAAAAATTAAAATAAATAAAATTGTTACCGACAGCTTAACCGACACACAAAAAATTGTGTCGACTTATTTAGCGTAAGCTAAAAGCTGATGAATGACCGACAATATTATGTCAGTTTTTATTATTGAGAATCAGCTTTTCACCGACTCTAAAACGAAATATTTTTACGAAACATTTTTGTAGTGATTCTTGACATTCAAGAATGCGTGTAATTCTACCATGAATTTATATTAGTAAATTTTTTTATTTTGTTTTGTTCTCTTATATGTTTTTATTTACTTCATTATTATCTATAATCTTCAATTTAAATTTTTCTACAATCTAACGTTTTTAATTGCTTTTACTTTTAGTTAAACATTATAACCTATATTTTCTATAAAAAAAAATTATAACTTACTAGTATATATAAGATTTTTTTAGTCGATTAAAAGTTATATGTTAAAATTAAACTCTACCTAATTAATATAGTAATGTTTTTTTTCTCACATATTACTTTTTTAAATGTCTTATTAACACTTTGTTATTTTTTATTTCTCTTTCTATTATATCATATCATTTTTTTCAACAATTATATTATATCATTTTTATACACGTACATTTTTGTTTACGTGTGACAATATAACCTAATCAATTGATTTTCATGTACTTAAGAGTTACGGAAAGTCTCTAATCAGAGTCTAGTTGACCTTCATAAATAATTTTCTTTTGGAAACGAGCTTTATATCACTACTAGAATTTCTCTTATTACATGCGACTTTTCCTACGAATTTTTCATAAAAATTTGCAGGAAACGTTATTCCTACAAATTTTTCTACGAAATTTTATTTGCAGGTAATACCTTCGTGGATAATATATTTTTGCGAATTTTAAAATTCGCAGGAAAATTTCCTGCGAAATTTCTTGCGAAAAAAATTCGCAGGAAAGTTTCTTGCAAAAAAAAATTTGCAGGAAATTTTCCTGCAAAAAAAAATCGCAGGTTCCTGCGAATTTTTTTGCAAGAAATTCTGCAGGAATATTTTTTACGAAAAAATTAAAAAAAATACTATAAATTATATTTTTTAAGAATTCATAATCTTTTATTTTCATGCCTCATACATAATCTTTTAAATTCTAAGATTGTAGATTATAAGTCTAACACTCAACCATACAATTCAACTTGTAAGGTAAGTGTTGCCCCAACTTATATACTCTTTAATTGTTTTATTTTCAATCGATGTGGGACTTAGAGATTTTTAAAAATATTAAACTTATGAATTTAAATATTTTTTTTATTTTTCCTGCAAATTAAAATTTGCAGGAAAATCCGCAAGAAAAATTACCTGCAAAATTTTTCTACCATTTAGTAAACATTACTTGCGAATTTATTTTTGCAAGAAAATCTGCAAGAAACAAAATAAAATTCTTACAATATTTTCTGCAAATTTTTACCATGAAATTTTTTTTCCCATGATTATTAAAATTGTAGCAAAATTTGTAAGAAATATCTGTAAATTATTTTTTGCAGGAAAATTGGCAAAAAATTTCTGTGAATATTTTTTTGTAGGAAAATTCGTAAAAAAATTTTGCGAATATTTTTTTGCAGGAAATTTTGCAAAAACTTTCTACGAATATCTTTTTGCAGGAAAATTTGCAAAAAAAAATGATACTTTTCTAGTAGTGTATGTTCATTATTCTAAAGGATTCTAGAGTGCTAAACTTTTGAACTCTGATCCTAAAATCTTTTCTTCTTCCTTTATAGATCCACCTGGTGGGTGAGATTCATAGTTAGAGGTGTTGGATTCAAAGTAAAGGCTAAGAATCTTGAATCAAGAGGGGTGTGGAGCTCGAAAGCTCAAAGTTGTCTTTTCCTCTTCTTTTTCTTCCTCAAACAACTTGGAATTGAAGTAAGGGAAACTAGAACTCAAACCTTGATGAATTTGTTTATGCATGTTGATTGATACCTTTAAAAATCCTTAATTTCTTGTTGTAATTGTTGGATTTATTGGAGGCCTAGTTATAGGTCACAAAGAGTGATGGCATCCTTGCTTGTATAGACGAAGAGAAAACACTCAATGGCAAGGGACATCTTAGACTCCTTGGATCATAGCTCCTCAAGGGCGTCTTTGATGGAGGGATTGGCGAAAATGGAAGTGTGGATGAAGTGTTTGATGAAAGGTTTGAGAGGGGGTACTCTAGGTTTGGCTCACTCCAAGGTAGTTGAAGGCCACTTCTAGGGTTTTTCTCTCTGTGACACCCTCTACCCCAACATACATATACAGTAATTATAAAAAATATAAAAATTTTCATCACTAAAAATCAAATTTCCAGCCACGTAAGAGTAAAGAGTTCACATTCATAAACTTAATCCAAATAACATGCCGGTAAAATTACAAAGAATAAAAATTGAATTTTCCAAAATATATACTTTAATAAATCATAAACAATGTCATATTTTAATTCTATCTGTGTCCCGATGTCACATGTCCTATCAGAGCAAAACCCAACATAGAAGCCTAAGCTTCATCACCAACATCTTCAGCCTCACGCTGATGATCACCTGTATAACAGTCAAAACAAAACAACACGAGAAAGGGAGTGAGAAACATCTCACTCTGGCTCACAGTGTAGAAATATACACCGGATAGCCAAACATAAACAAGAAAGATATAGCATAAATATATTAACAACAACATTACACTCATCCAAGACATAAACCATCAATTTATCACATAACATTAAAAATGCATAAGTATGGACACAGACTACATATTATCATGCATGTGGCGCCAGTAAAACATCACATGGCATATTGCCGCTAGCAATACACGAAGAGTAGTCTAGGAGTACATGCCGGGTCACACCCTCTGCGCACTCTCACTAGAAGGATATACTACCAGAGTCTCGTCGGGATAGCTAAGCCGCGCAAGATACATCCCATGCACACAATGGGCGAGACTGGGACTTCCAAACCGAGCTATCCCCAAGGACTAATCCCCAAAGCTTTTACACTAGGGGGCCTTCTCTGGCAGTGTATTCCATATCGTACCCTTAAAAACATTTATGCATATGATGCATGTCAATCAAGACTCCATGCTTTTCTCATATCACATTTTCATGTCTCACTATCACTTTTCACATCATCTCATCATATTCACATAGTCATCACTTTTCACATCATATTCACAAGGCCTCCACAGAGCACTTTAATTTATATCAAAACTCATTTATTTATAAAATTAAATACATATTTTTACATCTCATCAAACAAGAAATATAATAGAGCAATCAGAAAATCAAAACAGAAAATATTTATATTTTGCCTATTTCTCATAGGGTGTACCATAGGAAGCCATAGAGATATCAAATCATATAATTAATTGCATATAAGAAAAATAATAAACAAAATAGATACAATTAGGAGAAATCCCTCATACATGAGCATACAAAAAAAATACAGCAAACACAGGATTGGGGGCCAATCCCACTATCCAGCATACAATCCCACACCCAGAACAAGGTTTCTCACTCCCCCTTACCTGGATGAGCAGAAGACGAATGGTATTGGTGTGATCTAAGGCCGTTCCTGAGTACTCTTCCTTAGAGCTCTTTGTTTCTCCTCTTTTTTCCCTAACCCTCCAGAACGCAAATGAGGCAGATAGGGTTAACGCTACCTGACTCCTTTCTTAAAATTAATCTATTGGGTTGGGTCAACCCAACCCATTTTCCTTCTCTTCTAACCCACTTCTCTTTTTCCTCAAAATAATTAAATAAAATAAATACATGTATATTATAAAATATTTTTCCTCTATAATAATAATATATTTCTGACCCCAAAATATAATAATAAAATATCAATAACAAAATATCATATAAAATCAATCTTCTCTTAAAACATATAAATATTTATTTAAAAAAATGCTAATAAAAATACTTATTTAATACGTACAAAATAATTGTCCAAAACAATAATTATTTAAAACGTACAAAATAATATTCTTCTATAATTATTAAAATAATCATGACCAAATAACATATAATAATAATAATAATAATAATAATAATAATAACTTTTTTGAAAACTGGGGTGTTACACTCTCAAGGTGGAGATAGGAATGGTGGTGGCCGAAAATAGCCAAGGGTAACTAAGGAAAATATCAAGGCACAAAGGCTTTCTCAATATATTAATTTCCAAAGTATTTACAAGGAGGCTAGTCTAGGGTATTTATAGAAGGGAGGATGCATTTAGGATTACATTTGAGAGTGCATGGCCAAGTAATGCAATCCAAATGCACTTCAAATGAAACCTAAATTAACCCTAAATGTTATTTGGTGGCCAAGGATGGAATCTTTGGGTTTGGTTAAGCTATGTAACAGCCCAATTTTTCGCTGGGCCAAGGACCCAATTTGTTGCCTGGAACGGGCCGTTTCAAAAGTGAAACGGGCCGTTCCGGAATAAGTAAAATGCCCAAAATTGGAGAAGCAGAACGGGCCGTTCTGGTTTGGAGAACGAGCCGTTCTAGTTTGGAGAACAGGCCGTTTTGGAGGGAGAACGGGCCGTTCTGCTGGGTTTGAGAACGGGCCATTCCGGTTTTAGAACGGACAGTTCCAGTTCAAAAATTTGCGTAGATTTGAAAGGTCCAGAACGGGCGTTCCACTTTTGGAACGGGCCGTTCCGGGTATAGGTGAGCCTGAAATCCTATAAATAGCGCCCCTCACCTCTCATTTTCACACATCTCTCATTCTCTCTCCCTATTCTCTTCTGTTCTCTCTTCTTTCCCTCTTCTTCTCTCTGAAGACCAAGGGTAACTTAGAGTAGGAGACCAAGAGATTCCTATTTTAGTTCAACTGCTATTTATCCAGGTACGGGCGAAAATAGAATTATTTATATGTAGAGTTACATGAGGGAATTGGGTAGAGGAAGAATCCCTTAGGATTATGAGCAATTTTATAATTATTTCTGTTTGGAGAATTATTGGTCTTATTTGATTCTGTAGGAATTTAGGATTATGAACATATATTTTATTTGTAAAAATGATGCTCTGGGAGAGAGAACGAAATGATAGAAAAGTGCCTGTAAGTTAGGTTTTGAAAAAAATTGGATTATTTCTGTTTGAGAAATTGATGATTCCCTTGGATTCTGTATGTGTTGAGGATTAGAAATATGTATTTAATTTGTAAGAATGATGATCTGAGAGGGAGAACGAAACTGTAGAAAAGTGCCTGTGAGCTAGGTTTTGGAACAATTGGGGGTTTTACCGTTATGTTGAAATTATATTAAATTGGTAATTTCATTGAGTATTATATTAATTTGTAAAAGTTATTTTTATATTACTTGATAAGAATTGATAATCTAGATGTGAATTGCTTGAGGGGTGTGTAAACCCTTATTTTGTTGGATCTATTTGTTGTGTATGTAATGTGAAATTATGTATGTGATATGGAGCTATGAGATGAGATGTTGTGTGGATTGTGACGTGAATATGGTTCCTCACACTAATGACTAGGGACGGCACGACCCCTGGGTAAGTGATGCTACAGGGAGGGCGTGACCCTGGTATGGTGTGGGTTGAGTGAGGTAATTAACCCGTATCACTTGTGTCAGATGTGGCGAGGTCTTGGCATAGTGTTAATTGTAAGATTGACGTGAATTATGGATGTGTAAATGATATTGTTAATTGTAAGATTTATGTGGATTGTGATAGATTTATGTGATTATGATTGTGATGTCATTGTGGTTCCTCACACTCATACTTCAGGGACGAGCGTACCCCTGGATGATCAGGGATGATACAAACCCTGGGTAGGTGATGCTTCAGGGACGAGCGTACTCCTAGATGATCAGGGATGATACGAACCCTGGGTAGGTGATGCTTCAGGGACAAGCGTACTCCTGGATGATCAGGGATGATACGAACCCAGGGTAGGTGATGCTTCAGGGACGAGCGTACCCCTGGATGAGTAGGGATGATACGAACCCTAGGTAGGTGATATTTCAGGGACGAGTGTACCCTTGGCATAGGGTGGGATGTGTGAGACAATTAATACTTATGTCAGGGGTGGCACGACCTTGGGCAAGAGATGCTATAGGCGTGACCTTGGCATAGGATTGATTGCAAGATTTGTGATGATTGTTGTGATTGCGAATTGTGACGTGATGATGATGCGCGATTGATAAAGTTATGATACATTGAAATGTTTATGAATATTTTGTTAAGTATCGAGTTATAATGAGATGATATGTTATGTGTTTGTATGTACTTTACATATAGATGTTTTCTTTTCTCACCGTACAATTTTGTGGATGTTTTAGGTGAGGAAGATCCGGCTGCGAGTGGCATCTAGAATGCCAATAGTTAAATTAGGAGTATGCTCTGATATTGTGACATTGGGGCAGAGGTCTTTTAGGACATAATTTTTATATGGATTTGGAATTGTAAATATCATTTTGAAAATAATTTGTAAACTTTTGTGTTTCATTTTCTAAATCTTTAATATTGTAGTTATTGAAGAACGGTTTTTGAAGTTTCTCATGTGAACCCTTGTTACCGAAATTTAAACATTTATTTGTAAAGTTACAGTATATGTGTTGGGGTAGTAAGGGTGTCACATTTAGTGGTATCAGAGCAGGTCGATCCAATCGGCCATGAGTTATGAGTCTACTATGCTTGTTTGGTAGATTAATAATGTGATGAGTTGATTGTTGAACTTATTGATGTGTTAATGTGATGATTGATTATGTTGTTGTTTATTTATTTGTGTGCATTGTGTTCTTAGAATTTGTCTGATAGACATGATATAACTTGATGATGCTATTTTTGATTGCTCTTTGTTATTCTCATGATTTCTTATTTGTTTGATACTTCTTGCTTATGTAAGAAGTAGTGGTTGAGTAGTATCACTCGTATGGTGAGCATATGTACCAATAGTACGGACAAAGCCTTGATAATCAACTAGAAATTATTGAGAACTTAGATTTGGGTGAGACATTGATTTGTCAAGAGTTTACGATTAATGGAATTTTGGAATCTATAGTGGTAGCGATTGAATCCAAGGAGGTTGTATCTGAGAATTTGAGTTTTGATATTTAATGAGAGGTTGGAACGTTGGTAATTTCCTTAAGTATTGGTGCTTACATGTTAACCTTTTATGGTTTAGGTAATATGTGAATTTTATTCTCTAAGTCCTTTATACTGAATATGTGAGTTGTTTTGGGTTAGGATTGTAGTGGAAAGCTTGAATATGAGTTTAAGGTGGAAAGGAGTGAGTGGTTGAGGTATTTTGTGGAATGTTATTACACTATTGCTGTATGGTATAGGGGTTATTTTCGTTGCAGTTTTGTTGTATCAGTATGAGTATAGTATTGATAGAATTAGATTTTGTGATCTTCATGAAAGTTGTGGCTTGGGATATTATCTTCCGATGGAACTGGAATAAGATAAAACGTAGGTCTAGAACTTCAGTTATGAATGCTTTGGTGATCAGAATACATTTGTGGTGATTTTTGAATTTTTAGCTAAGAAGATGATTTCTTTTTGGAATCTTATGTCTTCATAAGAGTTGTAGTTTATTCTCTCAGCTTTCTTTTGAGATAGGTTTGAAATTATTTGGATGAGTATAAATCTCTAGGTATCATTTTCTTTGATCGTTGTTGAAAGGATATGTATGGTGTCACATTTAGTGGTTTGAATCGTTAGGCAATGCAAGGATAAGAATTGATTTTGTTAAGATGTTTTGGAGTGTTTTCATGTGGATCGAGAGATTGTTTAAGGTTGTATGATGCTATGTGGTAAAGGTTGTTCATGTACATGTTTATGGATGGTATATTTGAAGGTATTCTAATATGATTTAATATGCATGTATGTTGATATGTGGATGGATGACCTTAGGGATCAATTGGTAAATGTTGTATGGTTAGTGAGATTGATTTTAGAGTGATATGAGCATATTGTAGTTGAGGGTGAAGATATATCCAAGACGGTTGTATGTTAAGTTATCTAAGTATTACTATTTTATTTTATTTTATTATTATTCTTTTTATTGCATGAGATAAGTTTTCTAGTTCCGGTAAATTCCAGTTGAGGTAAACATGGATCTGTCTCAGGTAGAAGTTGTGTTTAAGTGGGGGAGATATCTAAGCCAGTTAGCGAGGATAAAAGTTTTATGAGGTTAGCTTATTATTATTGGAGATTTATTGAAGGAATTTCTAAGATAACATTGCCCTTAACTACATTCACTAGGAGGAGTATTGTCTTTATGTGGGATAGTAAGTATGAGAGTAGTTCCAACTCTTAAGGCAAGATTGACTAGTGTTTATATTATTGGATTTAAGTAAACCTTTTGCAGTATAGTAGTACTTATAAGATGAATTTGGATTCAAGAAGGAAAGGTAGTAATTTATGATTCTAGGCAATTGAAAACTCATTAGAGGAATTACCTTACCTATGATTTTTTTTAAGTTAGCAGTTGTAATATTTAGAGACACTGCCTATATGATTCTAAACTTGAGGTATTTATTGATAATTAGAGCCTTAATTATCTGTTGACTGAAGGAGTTAATTATGTGACAAAAGAGATAATTTAATTTCTAGAGGACTAATATTTCAAACTTAGTTGTTAATTGAGTAAAGTTATTGTGGTGACCGATGTTTTGTGTAGGAAACCTTTATAATTATCTTCCTTTATGATTAGAGAGATGAATCTTTTTGGCTCAAATTAGAGACTTAAGTTGGGCTTATAAGGTTACCTTTAGTAGTGTGAAATTATGTGACACCCTCTACCCCAACATACAAATACAGTAATTATAAAAAAATAGAATTTTTCATCAATAAAAATCAAATTTCCAACCACGTAAGGGTAAAGAGTTCACATTCATAAACTTAATCCAAATAACATGCCAGTAAAATTACAAAGAAATAAAACTGAATTTTCCAAAATAATTTAATAAGAACATTTTAAACTAATCCTATCTATGTCCCGATGTCACATGTCCTATCAGAGCAAAACCCAACATAGAAGCCTAAGCTTCATCACCAACATCATCAGCCACACGCTGATGATCACCTGTATATCAAACAAGAAAAACAACACAAAAGAAGGGAGTGAGAAACATATATCACTCTGGCTCACGATGTAGGAATGCACACCAGATAGCCAAACACAAACAATACAGTTACCTCATAGATCAATCAACAACAATAGTTTATTCAATCATCCAAGTCATACAAATAGTAATTTATCATCATTTAATAATAAGGATGCACATGCATGGACACGGACTTCACATTATCATGCATGTGGCGCCAGTAAAACATCACATGGCATATTGCCGCTAGCAATACACGAAGAGTAGTCTAGGAGTACATGTCGGGTCACACCTTCTGCGCACTCTCACTAGAAGGATATACTACCAGAGTCTCGTCGGGATAGCTAAGTCGCGCAAGATACATCCCATGCACACAATGGGCGAGACTGGGACTTCCAAACCGAGCTATCCCCAAGGACTAATCCCCAAAGCTTTTACACTAGGGGGCCTTCTCTGGCGGTGTATTCCATATCGTACCCTTAAAACATTTATGCAAATGATGCATGTCAAACAAGACTCTATGCATTAACACATATCACATTTTCATGTCTCATTCCCATATCACATTATCATGTCTCAACATATCTCATCATCACATCTCCTCATTATATTTCATCATCACATCTCATCATTACATTTCATCATCACATTCGCATTATCACATCATATTCACAATTTTCACAGAGCACTTTTATTCATATCATAACTCATCTATTTGAAAAAGTAAACATATATTCATACATCTCATACAACAATGAATACAACAGAACAATCAGAAGGTAAAACAAAAACTATTAGAAATATGCTTGTTTCTCATAGGGTCCCCACAGGAACCCACAGAGCACTCTAATTCATATCAAAACTTGTTTATTTAATAAATTAGGCACATATTTACGCTCAACAAATATCAAGAAACACAACAGAAAACTCAGAAGGTAAAACAGAAAACATTTATATTTTGCCTGTTTTCTCATAGGATTTCCCGTAGAAACCCACAGAGCACTCTAATTCCTATCAAAACTTTTCTATTTTCAAAATTAATCACATATTCATACATCTCATTCAATAAGGAGTACAACAGAAGAATCAAAAATTAAAACAGAAAATATTTGTATTTTGTCTGTTTCTCATAGGGTTTCCCATAGGAACCCATAGAGATCTCAAATCATACAATTAATTGCATATAAGAAACCCATCATACATCATACATGAACATACAAAAAATACAACAAACACAGGATTGGGGGCCAATCCCACTACCCAGCATACAATCCCACACCCAGGGCGAGGTTTCTCACTCCCCCCTTATCTGGATGAGCAGAAGACAAAGGTGTGATCTAAGGTCGTTCCTGAGTACTCTTCCTTAGAGCTCTTTGTTTCTCCTTTTTTTTCCTAACCCTTCAGAACGCAAATGAGGTAGATAGGTTTAACGCTACCTGACTCCTTAAAATTAATCAATTGGGCTGGGTCAACCCAACCCATTTTCCTTCTCTTCTAACCCACTTCTCTTTTTCCTCAAAATAATTAAATAAAATAAATACATGTATATTATAAAATATTTTTCCTCTATAATAATAATATATTTCTGACCCAAAATATAATAATATAATTTCAATAACAAAATATCATATAAAATCAACCTTCTCTTAAAACATAAATATTTATTTAAATATGCTAATAAAAAATACTTATTTAATACGTACAAAATAATTGTCCAAAACAATAATTATTTAAAACGTACAAAATAATATTCTTCTATAATTATTAAAATAATTATGACCAAATACCATATAATAATAATAATTATTATTATAATAATAATAATAACTTTATTGAAAACTGGGGTGTTACAGATTAAGTATGACTTGAGTAACGAATGGATTGTTGAAGGAAATTAGAGAAGCATAATTAGTTGATTCATTTTGGTGACAAGATATAAGGCTATAGGATAAGGTGATGGATAAGAGTATGACTTGGGTGTAGATGGAGTGGTGAAATTAGAAATTTGATATGAATACCGAGTGTACTTACGCTTAGGTACTTGATCTTTAGAAATGATCATAGAAGTAAAATTAATATTGTGGCAGATGCCTTGATTATGATGACCTCTGATATATCATTTTTGATGATTTAAGGGTTGGATTTGATTGAAGAATTTAAAGACTTATGCTTGGTGTGTGAGATTATCCTTCGGAGCATTGAATTGATTATGTTGAAAGTGACTAGTGAATTAATGGATAAGATTAGAGAAGTCTAGGAGTCAGACCCTTTCTTAGGGAACCAAGTGGAGAAGATTGGTAGAAGTATAGATAACCATTTATGAGTAGAAATAGGCGTTGTTTTTCAAGAACAAACTTGGGTGCTTAGTAACCTTGAATTAAGAAAGATGATTTTAGAGAAGGGACATAAGTGTACTCTTAACATTCATTTAGGAGCTACTAAGATGTATTAGAGTGGCGCAGCGGAAGTGTAGTGACCTAAGGTGAAAAGAAGAGTAGAGAAATTGTATACTCGTGTTAGTATGCTAGAAGTCTCTAGGGATTTTGTAGCACTTAGACGTCCCATTTTGGAAGTGAGATGGTGAGTAGATGGACCTTAATTGTAGGTTTATCTGAGACACTTAAGAGATTGATTCTATTTGTGTTTTAGTGGATAGGCTCGCCAAGTTTACTTGTCTTACCCTTAGACATTCCTTGGTGAAATTGATAGAGTTGTACATGAATAAAGTAGTGAGGTTGCATAAGAATTAGAAAGTAAGAAGCGAGGAGTCTACCATTGCAAAAATTTCGGGGACGAAATTTCATAAAGGAGGGGAGTAATGTAACAGCCCAATTTTTCGTTGGGCCAAGGGCCCAATTTGTTGACTGGAACGGGCCGTTTCAAAAGTGAAACGGGCCGTTCCGGAATAAGTAAAATGCCCAAAATTGGAGAAGCAGAACGGACCATTCTGGTTTGGAGAACGGGTTGTCCTGAAGGGAGAACGGGCCGTTCTGTTGGGTTTGAGAACGGGCCGTTCCGGTTTTAGAACGGGTCGTTCCAGTTCAAAAATTTGCGTAGATTTGAAGGGTCCAGAACGGGCCGTCCACTTTTGGAATGGGCCGTTCTGGGTAGGTGAGCCTGAAATCCTATAAATAGCGCCCCTCACCTCTCATTTTCACACATCTCTCATTCTCTCTCCCTATTCTCTTATGTTCTCTCTTCTTTCCCTCTTCTTCTCTCTGAAGACCAAGGGGCACTTAGAGTAGGAGACCAAGAGATTCCTGTTTTAGTTCAACTGCTGTTTATATAGGTACGAGGGAAAATGAAATTATTTATATGTAGAGTTACATGAGGGAATTGGGTAGAGAAAGAATTCCTTAGGATTATGAGCAATTTTATAATTATTTCTGTTTGGAGAATTATTGGTCTTATTTGATTCTGTATGAATTTAGGATTATGAACATATATTTTATTTGTAAAAATGATGCTCTGGGAGAAAGAACGAAATGATAGAAAAGTGCCTGTAAGTTAGGTTTTGGAAAAAATTGGATTATTTCTGTTTGAGAAATTGATGATTCCCTTAGATTTTGTATGTGTTGAGGATTAGAAATATGTATTTAATTTGTAAGAATGATTATCTGAGAGGGAGAACGAAACTGTAGAAAAGTGCCTGTGAGCTAGGTTTTGGAACAATTGGGGGTTTTAAAGTTATGTTGAAATTATATTAAATTGGTAATTCCGTTGAGTATTATATTAATTTGTAAAAGTTATTGTTATATTACTTGATAAGAATTGATAATCTAGATGTGAATTGCTTGAGGGGGTGTGTAAACCCTTATTTTGTTGGATCTATCTGTTGTGTATGTAATGTGAAATTATGTATGTGATATGGAGCTATGAGATGAGATGTTGTGTGGATTGTGACGTGAATATGGTTCCTCACACTAATGACTAGGGACGGCACGACCCCTGGGTAAGTGATGCTACAGGGAGGGCGTGACCCTGGTATGGTGTGGGTTGAGTGAGGTAATTAACCCGTATCACTTGTGTCAGATGTGGCGAGGTCTTGGCATAGTGTTAATTGTAAGATTGACGTGAATTATGGATGTGTAAATGATATTGTTAATTGTAAGATTTATGTGGATTGTGATAGATTTATGTGATTATGATTGTGATGTCATTGTGGTTCCTCACACTCATACTTCAGGGACGAGCGTACCCCTGGATGATCAGGGATGATACAAACCCTGGGTAGGTGATGCTTCAGGGACGAGCGTACTCCTAGATGATCAGGGATGATACGAACCCTGGGTAAGTGATGCTTCAGGGACAAGCGTACTCCTGGATGATCAGGGATGATACGAACCCAGGGTAGGTGATGCTTCAGGGACGAGCGTACCCCTGGATGAGTAGGGATGATACGAACCCTAGGTAGGTGATATTTCAGGGACGAGTGTACCCTTGGCATAGGGTGGGATGTGTGAGACAATTAATACTTATGTCGGGGGTGGCACGACCTTGGGCAAGAGATGCTATAGGCGTGACCTTGGCATAAGGTTGATTGCAAGATTTGTGATGATTGTTGTGATTGCGAATTGTGACGTGATGATGATGCGCGATTGATAAAGTTATGATACATTGAAATGTTTATGAATATTTTGTTAAGTATCGAGTTATAATGAGATGATATGTTGTGTGTTTGTATGTACTTTACATATAGATGTTTTCTTTTCTCACCGTACAATTTTGTGGATGTTTTAGGTGAGGAAGATCCGGCTGCGAGTAACATCTAGAATGCCAACAGTTAAATTAGGAGTATGCTCTGATATTGTGACATTAGGGCAGAGGACTTTTAGGACAGAATTTTTATATGGATTTGGAATTGTAAATATCATTTTGAAAATAATTTGTAAACTTTTGTATTTCATTTTCTAAATCTTTAATATTGTGGTTATTGAAGAACGATTTTTGAAGTTTCTCATGTGAACCCTTGTTACCGAAATTTAAACATTTATTTGTAAAGTTACAGTATATGTGTTGGGGTAGCAAGGGTGTCACAAGCTACATCTAGGTGCATGATAAGACCATGCAACCTAGGTGCCCTCCACTTGGGCTTAAGCCTTGCCAAGTTCAAAAATATATCGAATGCTACCAAAAAACATGTCTAGGCCTAGTTTCCAACCTTAATAAAATGTCCTAGCTATAAAATAAAATCCTATAATCTAAGACACCCCATAATACAATGGTAAAATGTGAAATACAAGTAAAAATAAATCCTATAACTAAGACACCCCAAAATACAAGGGTAAAATAGGAGATACAAGAAAAATAAATCCTATGTCTAAGGTACCCAAAATACAAGAGTAAAATAGGAAATTAAAGACAAGGGAAAAAATAGGAATAAATCTTATGCTAATAAAATCTTAGGAGTTAAGTCCCAAAAGTAGTCCCACTCCTCTCATGGTTTTCAAAACTAACCCATTCCTCTTGCCTCCTTCAATATATCACCTCTTGGTCTTCTTGGCCTTTGTGTGATTCCATCAAAGAGGATTTGGGATTTTGATGTTCTCTTGAGTGAGTTGAGCAAAAGTGGATAATCTTGATGCCTTGATGGTTGCATGTGCCATTTTTTTTTGTTAAAAATGAGTTTAAATTGTTATGTATATATGAAATTTGATGTCGCATGTGGTTGATTTATAAGTTCTATGTGTCAATCTAAAGTGTTGGAGTTGAATGACTTAGTGATTGTCCTTGTCTCGATGTTGAACATGTGCAATGTGTTTGATTTCCTTCCAAGTGTCGGTGTCCGAGAAGAGAAGATACAGAATCAGGTTCATTTATTTTCTACGCTCCCTTTCCTTCTATTTCAACAATCAACACTTGCTTCTACACTACAACACAGATTGCAACTTCCCCTCCTCCGGTGGTTGTCGCTCTTTTGTCAATTATCATTATCTTCACTTCTCACTCACAATTTAACATCCACATTTCATTTTCACTTGCACTTCAATCACAATTTTACCTTCTGCTTTCCTTATCTTTCCCCTCCTCTTACAACTTTCCTCTATTATGAAAAATTGCAAAAAAAAAACACAACCTTAAAACTCTGCACCTTCTTCTCATGTTTTCTACAAGTATGTATTTTTTCCTATATTAATTTCTTGAACCTGTGTTGAGTTGCATAATGCATAATCTGAGTTTAGCTCGATATTCTCATATTCTACTTGTTTGAAATTAGAGCAGCATGTGTCACACTTTAAGGTTTATTCGTTATGTGGGGGTGATATTATGAAGATCAAGCCTAATGCTAATCTTCAGGGAGTAGATTGATCACTTTATTGAAGGTCTTGCTAGGAATAAAGATCTGTTAGTTCAGATAAAGGAGAAAAGCAGTAGAGATAAAAAAAAAAGGTCATATATGAGGATGTGTCTTTGGAAAGGGATTTTGTTTTTTGTGCAACAAGTCATGCATTCTTGACCAGTAGAAAAAAATGGTAAGAGTTATGTTCATATTATTGGGCTTTCCCCTACAACAAGCTATACAATGATATTACTTTTTTTAGTTTATCAAACTATATAAACTTACACAGGGCAGGTAATGAAATTTGTTTCATACCCATTTGTTTTCTGTTTTCATTAGTGTGGTTTGCATCAAGTGCTGATATGTTCTGGCTAAAATAGTACTTCTATACCATAAAAACAGGGAATGCTTTTCTTAGGCTCAAAATAATCATACTGAAAACACTTTTTTAACTATTTGTGAGAACTAATTCTTTTAATCGAAGACAACTAGGCATGGCAACGGGGCAGGGCAAGGGCGGGTTTTATGTTCCCCGCCCCCGCCCCCGATACCTGCCGAAGGTAAAATTTGGGTACCCA
Source organism: Cajanus cajan (assembly GCF_000230855.2). Taxonomy (NCBI): domain Eukaryota; kingdom Viridiplantae; phylum Streptophyta; class Magnoliopsida; order Fabales; family Fabaceae; genus Cajanus; species Cajanus cajan. The sequence continues at coordinate 15,372,550 of NC_138523.1, read as the reverse complement.
TCCCCGCTCCCAACGGGGTTCGGGTTTCCCCACCCCACCCCCGCCCTCGCTCTTCTTTTTTTTTCTTTTTTTTTTTAAATAAATATGAACAAATTTAAAAAAAAATAAAATAAGTAAAATAATATAAATTTTTACATATAAATATTTCTAATTTTGATTTATATATATAAAAATAATTTTTTCATTACATTATTAAGCGGGGCGGGGCGGGTATTAACATCCTTGTCCCCGCCCCCGCCCCCACCCCCAATTTTATCAATCGGGGAAAATCTGAGCCCAATAAACACGGGTTTTCCCTTTCCAAATCGGGGCGGGTTTGGGCGGGTATCCACCGGAGAGGTTAGATTGCCATGCTTAAAGACAACTACCTCTTTTTGTGTTAGTGTGTCATGATTGCATAGTTGAAAGAATATAAACACAACAAGATTCATCAAGTGTATCATTTATGATGAGGCTTTGGGAAAGACTTGCATGATCATCTCCTACACCAACAACACATTCCCCACGGTATGACTAACTTATAGTGTTTTAAACATTCAAATTTTGTCAATTTTATCAATAAGAAACTCACTTATTCTATCTCTTCCTTGAAACAAGGATTATGTCCTCATAATTTTTGAATATTTCAGTGCAAATGTTATGGTTAATGGGAGCATAATTATATGTAAGCATTACATATATGATAAAAATGTTGATCCTGATTGCTATGAAACCTTCATGGGAATTTCCATTTTACCAAATTCATACCAAAATATTATACTTTCTGCCACTAAAATTGTACTTTTATGAAGGACATAAACATCCATTTTTAAGTCTCACTTCTTAATCTTTTCATGTAAAATATGTGATATTTTACTTATTTATTTTAGTCTTATGAATTCAACATAGGAAGATTACAATAGACTGATAATTCTTCAGGTTCACATTTTCTAATTGAAGCCATGAAAGTTTTCGGGTTCACAATTAATGATTTCAAAAATTTTTGTTATAATATTTCATAATCTTATTATGAGTGGTGTTGTAAAAAGTAGTAAAGCAGGGACACTGATTACAAAATTCAGAATACAATATATATAAGGCAATTCACACTCAACCAATATCTCTTAATTGTAAAATCATTTTCAACCATATCAGATAATCTTGTCTAATTATTAAAATTTCAAAACAATACAAATCATCATACATCATTCGCAACTAAATATAAAAATAGTAAATATAAAAATAAAAATAAAATGCAATATTTGACTAAAAGAAGGTAATCACATATATGAAAACTCACTTTTTTCTTAAATTCTTATAAGAAGAAAAGAATGTAACTTCAATGAATCTTGCAAAAAGCCTATTCAAGGATGAATCTTGCAAAAAAATCCCTAGAATTCTCAATGGAAGAGATTAACGTCTTCGTCACAAAATTTCTTCATCACGAAATTTGTCGCAGTGCATTCATCTATTGATCAAAGAAAAAGTACAGAAAGCAAAGAAACAAAATTTAATATTTGTTTCTTGAATCAAAGTTAAGCATTAATGGAAAAAAAATATTCAATAAAGAGAAAAAAAAAGAAAAAAGAAAAAAAGAAACACCTAATAATAAAAACCTAGAATATGAGTCAATAATGTGAATGCTGAGCGGAGGTAGCTTGAGATACACTTTATGAACAACAATACAAATGTTGTGAATGATGGTGAAGGAAGACTTTACAATGAATAGAAAGGATGACTACGAGAGTGATAAGGAGAATGAACAATAGAATACTGAATGTTAACGGGTGTGAAGGAAAAAAAAAACCGTGGGTTATGAGAGGGACAGTGAATACAAATGCATGTGAAATGAACCGGCCCATTAAACAAAAGACCAATATAAAACGTTTTTTAATAAGCGCTTTGCAGTTATTTTTCTAAAAATTTTCTTTTTCAATGAGTGCCATAATAATTTATTTAAAAAAATAATCAATTTATAAAATTTTATAAATGACGCTTCTATTCACACGCGTTGTCTATTTATTTTCTTTAAAAAAATACTTTTTTATAAAAGCGCTATAACGTATTTTTTTTTATAAAAGACCAACAGAAAGCATTTTTTTTTAATAAGGGCTTTGCAAATATTTTTCTAAAAATTTTATTTTTCAATGAGCGCCATAATAATTTTTTTAAAAAAAATAATCAATTTATAAAATTTTATAAATAACGCTTCTATTCACACACGTTGTCTATTTATTTTCTTTAGAAAACAATTTTTTAGAAAAGTGTTATAACATATTTTTTTATAAATAAAATAATACAAAGATAGCATTTTTTTATTAAGCGCTCTCTGTATAAAACCTTATTATAGCGCTTATTTAATTAAGCGCTCTTTTAACGTTTCATGTTTTAAAACACAGCACTTATTAATTAAGTGCTATCTAAATAGTGCTATTTATTGCCACTTCTAGTGTAGTGTGATTCTAAGCATTTAAGCTCATAGAAACCTACGTGCTAAGCATTGCTCTTGATGCTAAGCATTTGGCTCATAGAGATTTTGATGTTGAGCATTACTCTTAATGTTGAGCATTAGGCTCACAAAGATTTAGGCGATGAGCATTGCTTTTGGTGTTGAGCAACAAAGTCTTTGTTGTATTTTTATGTGATTTTCAGTATAGTAGATGATGGAGTTAAAACTTGAAATATTCACAAGAGTTTTAGATAACCATTTTAGCTTTCATATGAGATAAAGATGAATTTGATTGGATTAGTAGAATTCTTATTGTGTTATGTGGAGGTTGTCATTGTACAATAGTTGATTTTGGAAACTCGTATGTTGATACATGTTATATGATGTATTATGAATTGAAAAACATTGATATGCTATTATGATTAAGTCGTCTAGCATTGATATGTTATGTATGATGAATGTGCCAAAGTTTGCATGGTTGGAGTGGTGTATAGGCATTGATATGCTATATTTGTGTAACTGAAATGGTGATAAGCATTGATATGCTATGTATGATTAATATGCTATTAATTGCATGGCTGGAGTGTTAAGAGTTTAGGGTTTAGCATTGATATGCTATTATTGAATGAATTGTTGAGCATTGATGTGTTATGATTGGATAAATTGTTAAGCATTGGTATGTTATACATGATTGGTGTGATTTGATCTCTATATGCATTGACCTAGGGTAATATATATAGAAGATGTATTTTGAGATGTTGATGTTAAGAATGTTGTGGGCATTAAAGCATGTTGATTGAATTAGGACTAGAGGAGATAATGTTTAGAAAGTGAAGATCCCATATAGAGAATCTTGTTTTGTCACTTTAGGAGGCCAATTGTTGAAAACTCGCCTTGAGTAGGTGTGACACTCTTGGAGTGAATTTTGTTAAGTATCCTCTAGGTCCTTAGTCAATTTGGAGTGAAGTATGAAATCAAGGACTACAACCCTTAACTGATTACTAGAAAGGTTGTGTGGTTCCTTGCGAATAATTAAAGAGCTAACTTCATATGTGACTTGGTAATGCATGCCAAGGTCGTGATGTGCCTATACCCAGCTATATTATTTCTAATGGTGGAATCGAACTTTCCTAGGATAAGTGGTGATACCCGAGAAATCAGAAGTTAGGAATTGGTATCCCATTTTCTTTGTGATCGAGCAAGTACATTTTGGCATGAAAACTATTGGGTTGATTTGGTAGGATCAAGTCACTTACACTACTCAAGTGTATTAGATCTCTGTAGGTGAATATGTGATGATACATTAGTACTAATGTGTGTATATGTGATGTGGGTTGAGTTGATCATTGTTCATATGTACTCAATGATTATCTTATCATATGGTATGATGGTGGTAAATGTTTGAATTGCTCTGTGTATTGCTTTCATATTTTTTGATTAGGTGATTATTGTATGCCATGAGGTGTTTATAAAAAAGATTTATGTGCAGGTGATAGTATAGATATTTTATTCCTATACTAGTATGTTTTTGAAATCTAGTTTATCCTTACATGATTTTTCATGTGATTTGAACTACGATGATCATGATTTTTATAGAAATAGGGCAAGGTTAGTCGAAATGGACTTCTAAGAGAGGTTGTAGGGCCATTAAGGCAGCGTAATCTTGTCTTGAACTGCTTTTGATGGTCTATATAGTACGTAGTGCTTGATCATCACTTAGAATTCTATACTATTTTTATATTGGATGATTGTACATATACGGTATATATTTATAGAGTTATTCTTAATTGCACTTATACTGATATAATTAATGTTATAATGTGTATATTCATGTAGAATGAGTATAAAATCTTAAGTATGTGAATAATTTCACTATTAATTGGTGATTCCATAAAGTATAGTGATCATATATAGTAGGTTATTACATTAAGTATCAAATATAGGATTGTTTATCGATCGATTTGAATAATCTAATAATATGAACGAAATCAATTCAAATAATTTAAAAAATTTCCTTGATCGAGTCAAATTCAATGAAAACTAAACATTTTTTTTTTCTTATGTTTATAATTGGTTCGTATAACAAATTTATATTTTGCAAATCCGTTAATCCGATAACCTAACTAAACATTTACAAATTATATTTTTATTATTTTATATATTAGTTATTTTATTACTAATTAGTAATTAGAAATCGTAAAAGTGTAAAAACAAAAGTAATTAGTTTATGTCAGTTATTTGCTTTATTTTAGACAATTTAATTTATTTTAACAATTTGGTTTAAATTGAATAATTTGGTTTATGTTGAAAAATATAATTTATAGCAGATAATTTAATTTTTGTTGGACACTTTTTGAACTAATATTTGTTGACGAATGTTGGTTTATGTTATTTAAAAATATTGTTTTATATTTCTACAGCATTCTTTTATTTATACTTTTATGTGATATTTATACTCTTTTTAATTAAAACTTTGAGTTTAAAGAATTTAAATTATATTTTGACTTAACAATCTTATGAGACAAATTTTAAATTTTGAATTAGTCAAATATAAATTAAAAAGAATTAAATTAACTTAAATTTTAAGATATATAAAATCAAAATAAAACATTTTAAAAGATAAATAATTAAAATAAAATTAAAATATAAGAGGAAGAACTAAAAATATAATTTAATCTAATTTTTTTAGTCATTGAAAAGTTAATTAGTTAAATCTATACTATTAATAAAGGAAATTATTTTATTTAATATATATATTTTTGAACAATTTTGTCTCTAACTATATATAATATATATAACTAGTCAAATTATTCTTTCTCTCTCCACAATTTTTTAGAAACTACACTTACAATTTATAATTATTCAGAAACTGCTGAAACATTGACTATTAACCGTTTACTTTTATTTTAAAAAAATTATTAAAAAAATTACGGAATGCTATTTTATACTAGTAATGATAACATGAATCGGATAAGTGGAAGGAAGTGGTAGTGAAGTTTCCTTTGGTTTGGGACCCATTCATCCTCAGCACTACTCAATTGACCAAGTCCACTCGTCATATGTTTTGAATGTAAACCACAGAATTGCATCCAAGTGTCAAACACGGCTTTACAAAGATACCACACAAGACAACATAACCTCGTTAGTTCTATAATAAATTAATCCTTCATCTCTCACTATGCTAAACAGGTAGACACGTTATTGGTTCGAAACAGAAATTAAGCACTTCACTCACCCGCGACAGACACTATGGACGACAAGCAAGCGCCGCCAGATCAACCCCGCCGCCGCGGCCGAAGGTGGTGCTACTGGTTCCTCCGAATCTTGTGGATCCTCTTCGTCTGCATCATCGTCTTCGTGGTCCTCGTGATCCTCGTGTTGTACAGCGTAATCCAACCCCGCCCCTTCAAGTTCCAAGTCAGCGAAGCCAGACTCACCGAGTTCAACTACAGCGACGACGGCAGCAACACCCTCCGTTACAACCTCGTCCTCAACTTCACCGCCATAAACCCCAACAAGATGCTCAGCATCTACTACGACAAAGTGGAGGGTCACGTGCTCTACGGCGGCGTCTGGGTCGATTCAACGCACGTGGTCACGTGGAACACCTCGTTCCGCCAGTACACGAAGAGCACGGACCCCATGAACGGGCGTTTCTGGGGGCGACACGTGGTGGTGCTTGACGCCTCTGATTTCGAGCGAGATAAGAGAAACGGGGTTTTTAACATCGATTTGAGGCTCAACTTTGGGATTAGGTTGAGGCTCGGGGACTTCATAGCCGGGGACATGAAGCCCAGGGCCCAATGCGGGCTTAAGGTTCCTTTCGTTTCTAATGAGACTGCGGTTACTGGGTTTCGCCTCACTCAGTGCGATATTGATTTCTGAGGGTTCCCGGTCCCACGCGCCTCCAATTTATTAATTGAATTTTCTCTCTCATATTTATTGGAGTGAACACTTACTACCAAATTGACACTATGCAGTCAAGTATGAAACGAAACGATGTTTTCTCTTGAAGTCATTGACGATGTACCCTAACAATAACAACCTATTCTTGAAGAGGTACCACCTGAATTTTTGTGGTTTAGGGTTTCCTTTAGCATTACCTAGATGATTTCCTTTCTCAGTAATTTCTTTGAATTTTTTTTAGTATATGTTATGTTCTGAGTTTCTGAACCATGTTTCTGTCTTTGAATTTATGATATGTTATGAATTTTTATTTTCAACTTTTGAATCATAGTGTGACATTTTGGTCAACGCATGCATGAAGTTGGCGTTCTGGAACGGGCCGTTCTGAATCTAGAATGGGCCGTTTTAACACCAGAACGGCCCGTTCTGGTTTCAGAACGTCCCGTTCTGATGCACTCATGGTTTGTTAAATTTGCATTTGGAGCAGCCCGTTCCAGTTGCAAAATTAACACATAACATGTGCATGCAGAACGGCCCGTTCTGGTTCTAGGTGTATTCATGAAATTTGGCGTCCACCTATGCATCTACGTGGCATCTACCTAGCCAACAGTCAACTCCGTTTAAATCATTTGGATAGAAGTCCCAAATTGTAATAATTTAAATTATTGGAGATCAAATTGAAATCAAAAATTAAAGTGAGACTAAATTGAAACAAAAAAATATTATAAGAGACCAAATAAGGGTTTTAACCATAAAAATATATATCAAAAGAAATATACATGTAAATTTGTATATATTATTTATTATTTATATCTATTCTTACTTTATAGGAACTAAATTTGCTATGTTACATATACATATATATATATATATATATATATATATATATATATATATATATATATATATATATATATATTTTGCATTACGTTGAACATGCCAGGTGTAAACCGAGTTGGACCGGTCCAATTCAACTGCTATCATGAACCAAAAAAACAAAAAATCCATTAGTTAACTACTAGGAACCACAAAAATGTATCCATTAGTCAATCTGAAACTCAAACAAAAATACAGGATATGTTTGTTTTAAGTTTCATTCTAATTTTTTTAATAAAATAAATATATTTCTTTTTTATGTATTTGTCTAAAACATTTTTTTAATTGAATCTTATTTATCATTAATTAATGAGGTTGAGGTACTTTAGATTTCTATTAAAACAACATAAAAATTAAGATTAAATAATAAAAATACGTAGTTCCAACTAGTACTGCAGTTGGTTCTCAAATCTTGAGTTTGATAAAAAATATTAATTTTTTTAATAATCAAATAATATAATAATTTACTAAATATGGAGAATAAAATAATTATTAAAAAAAGTATCACCTTTATATATATATAGAGAGAGAGAGAAAGGAGAGATCCGTTTAATCTAGGAGTAAATTTATTTAGAATTATTCTGTTTAATAACTCATGTTTTACATTAAATTTTAACAATTCAACCATTGAAATTAAAGTTTTTAATACATAGATCAAATCTGAAAATTTTTAAAAAATTTGAAAATCATTTGATACTTCATTTCATTAATTTAAATTGACGAATAATCATAAAATCATTTTATACATTAATTTGAATTAATGAAACGAAGTATCAGATAATTTTTAAATTTTTTAAAAATTTGCACATTTAATCTATGTATTAAGAACTTTAAATTTAATCTATATATATATTTCACTTTATTTCCTTCATTAACCTATTATTTGACTTGTAATTCAAAACCTAATTGGGTCAATAATTGGTCTAAGATCTTGTTTGGAAAATCTTTTTTTTCTCTCATGATTTCAATTGTTTTAAAAGAAAAGGCCGGCTATTCGAAATAAAAAAATCTGGTCATTTAGGGCAACAACTTATATTTATAAAGAATTTTTTCTTCTAAAAAGTAAGTTTTTTTCATTAATCTAAAAGATTAAAAATTATGATTATTTTTTTTTCTTCTACAATTGTAAAAAATCATTTCATTTTATCCAAACGAATTTAAATATTTCAAGATTGTTTTTCAAATAATTTATCCAAAAAGAAATTTATTCCGATTATAATCGATTAATAAAATAATTTAATTTTAACAGTTTTTCCAAACACAATCTAAGTCCATTAACTTCGTTAACGAGTATTCATCCCGATTTCGTTGCTTTTAACAAATTTTAATCGGTAGAAGAATGTGTATATATTATGAGTTTATAAAAAATGTATTGTTAAAATATAGAAATTTTTCAAGGTTACTTTAAGAGTTTTTTTTAAAAAAATATTCTTTTCATTTTTTTAATATCTTTATACTCAATTACATCATATATGATATTAATATATATCATTTTACTCTTTTCTTCCTTTATTTTTTTTTCTCCGTTTTTTTTTCTTTTTTCCACCTATAAATTTTTATGTTTTTTTTTTTCACAAAGTATCCACTACTGAAAATTTTGATAGTGTTATATTATTTCTAGTCGTTTTATATATACTATTGAATTAAGTTGTTAATCATTGTTGAGGGGATTTCTCTGGGTAGAAATCTGATTTGACTTCGAAGGAAAGAATATATATGGCTTCTGTTTTGAGTAGAGTCTCATAAGTTTATTTTTCTCAAAAGTCTAGAGAGAGGATTCTACTTCTAGAGAGAGGTTTTTGATTCGTGAGCTCTTTTTTCTCTCAATCTTCTCCTCTTTTTGCTCCGACCCTTATCTAAGTTGTGTTGTTTGTGATTCAAGTAGTGAAAACCTTGAATCAAGTTGGTAATTTTGTGAGGAACCTCGATCTTCCTTCTTTTCAACCACAAATCCAAGCTACCCCGCGGTAAGGGAAGTTAGAAATTGATGTGTGCTGGATGAATTGAGGGTTGGTAAACCACTTCTAAATTATGTGTAGTGTGGAATCTCATTTGTGTGTGGCTGTGTTGAGTAATTCAAAGTGGAAAGTATGTTGGAAATGGGGTTTTGAGTTATTGGCCATAATCATTGATTCTTTGCAAAAATCTTGTTTGCATGTTGAATTTGAGTACATTTTGTAGTTGATTGTGATGTATATATTTACTATTTTGTGTTGCATGTGTTGTAACCTTGGTGGATTCCAGGTTATGGCTCAAAATTGGGTTTTACATATGCAAAATTTTGATGTCATGTCAAGCATTGTTCTAACTTACTCTTTGTCTCGATCATATAGGGTGTAGAATTGGTGGTACTAGACGTGAGGAGAGAGACTCATCTCGGATTGACATGACATTGGGCGTGATTTGAATGGTGCCAAACGTGAGACCCTTGAGAGCTCTCCAACTTGGTGACATTGGGCCCAAAGTTTAGTGGCACCTAGCGTGGTCAAGGTAGAGCTCTCTTTCTATATTTCACCAGGTGTCCATGTGGTGATGCTAGGCGAGAATCAAGTAAAGAGTCTTTGCTTGAGATGGGGTCGTGTGTGGTAGTTTACCATGTCAGGTGCGAGATCTCAAGGACCTCTACCTTAGCCATGTCGGGTGTGGGGTGTGTAGCACCAAATGTGGGTGAGGTAAAGAGGTCCTTGTTGGCATTAAATGTAGGGTGTGTAGCATTGGGTGTTAGTTGCTAAAGAAAATATGATGATGTAGTTGATGAAGTGTTGAATACTTATTGATTTAGTTGTTAAATAAATGAATGATGAATGAGTTGTAAAGATGAATAGTATGTGATGATTATGTAGTGGATTGTTAGTTGAGAAGTAGAAATGAGTTGAGAGTTGTATGTTGAATGTGTAGTTGTGATGAATATATGATGATTAAAAAGTTGAAGTTGAGTAGTGATTATTGAGTTGTGAAATGTAAAGTTGTATGTTGATTTCGTTGTTGTGTCAAACATATAAAGATTTGTTGTGTTGTTGACCTATGTTGACTACTTAGAACTAGAGAAGAGGTTTTTGAAAGTTACATATCCCATTATGTAGATATTGTGTTGTGGTGCTTTAAGAGTTCAATTTGTTGAAAAACCCTTATTGAGAAGTTGACCGTTGAAGTAGATAGTTATGTTGTTTATTTCTCTAAGAATTTGTTGGTACCGTGTGTGATCAAGGTCGAAACACACGTGTATGAAGTGACCATAGTATAAGGGCTAGGTTGAGATTACAAGTGACCAACCAAGTAAAGTACGAATTTAAAAACTTAGTTCCTAACCAAGTATCAGAAGGACATATGAGAGTAGTCGGTGAGATAATCCCGTAGGAGGCTTGGTTAAGTTAGCTAATATTATGGTAGACCCATACTCAGTTGTTCTACCCTGACAGTAGTATATATTAAACTTCCTTGTTTAAGTGGTGACATATAAGAAATCAAGTTGTTGTGTTGTGGATTTATATTCAAATTATTGTTGATATAGCAAGCCCAAAAAGATTACCCAATATTGTCAGTTTGGTAGGGTCAAACCACTTAAATTGCTCACCCCGTGTTGTAGGAGATCTCCTTGTTGAAATGCATGACGACACATAGTTATTTTGTTGAACATATAATGTGTTGAGTTTATTGTGTTGTTCATATGTTGTGTTGATTTGTGATTATATGTACTAATGTGTGAAAACTAAGTCGTTGTGCTGGTATGCATTGTATAATGTGATGCCTTGTGTTGTGTTATTGGAGATGAGATGATGTGATATTCCTATGTTGTATATATGCTGTTTCTTTTTACTCTAACTTACCCTTGGATATTTTCATGTAATTTGGACTACGATGATCATAAATGGTATGACAGTAGAATAGGGATAAGATTGGAGTGTAACTATAAAGGGCACTTAGTGGCACAGGAGCTAAAGGTTCTTTTGGTGAGCGCCTCTAAGTAGTTGTGCATATGTTGTAGAGTTTTTGACCGACAACTTAAGTTATATAGTTTGAATTACATGATTATTATATTTATATTGCACATATTTATACTAGAGATTTGTCTTTACACAAATGCAGTATAGTACATCTTTCTTGTATTTGTATATCTATAATCCTAAATTAGTTATTTTTTACTACTAGTAACTATAACGTTCAATGTGAGACCATGGTGGATCGTTATAGAAACTATGAACACGCACAAAATATATATATTTTCCTTCTAACATAATCATTCCATATCCAATGACATGATTCAAACCTAAGACAACCAAAATGGTCAAGAAAAACCTATACATTTTCATTTGTGTAACAATAACTATTATTGAATTTTTTAGAGTTTAATAGTGATATATCAACAATGAAAAACAATTTTACACAATCAATTAATCACAATTTACTATAAATAATAAATTTATTAATTTTTATAATAACTATAACTTAAAAAGTTTTGTATGTAAAACTTTCTACAACGAGTGTACATCACCATTTAACCCTATCCTCTATTTAGTACATTATACATATATAGGTATTTTTGCTTAGAATTCTTGAAAAACTAACCGTCCTTACGAGGAACTAATCCCTTAGTGTACACGCATGAAGTCCCGTTAAGAAGTATTTCGGTATTTCCGAGTTACGCCGAAATGTCAAACATGGATGATGGCCCATGCAGTGAGACGCCCACGTTGAAGTCAAGCGCGTTTGGTTTGACGAATCGTTCAAACCCTCTTTATCCAGCTCATACATATACACACTCACGCCCATCTCTATCTTCTCTCCATCACCACCAAACTAAACGCACTTATTCACTTCCCCACATGGCCGACGAACAACCTCAACCGAACATGGCCGCAACAAAGGAGCGACTCCGCACAAGATGCTGCTACTGTCTCTGCCACACCTTCTGGGTCCTCGTAGTCCTCATAATCATCCTGGCCATGCTCGTGATATTGGTGTTGTACATCATCATCACGCCTCGCTCCTTCAGGTTCCACGTCACCGAAGCCAGGCTCACGCAATTCGACTACAACGCCAACAACACCACCCTCCGCTACGACCTCCTCCTCAACATCACCGCCACCAACCCCAACAAGAAGCTAAAGATCTACTACGACGTCGTTCAGGCCACCGCGCTCTACCGCGCCGTTAACCTCTCCACAACGGACGTTAACATGCCATGGAACTCCTACCTCCAGTACAAGAAGACCACTAACCGCTTCAGCGCCGTTTTCTCCGGTCAACGTTTGGTGCTGCTCAATCCGAACCAGGTTCCGGAGTTTCGTGAAGATAACGAAGATGGGGTTTTCCCTATTCGTGTTAAGATTCGGTTCAATATTAGGTTCAGGCTTGGGAATCTTCAGTCTGGGCACTTCAATGCGAGAGGCACGTGTAAGCTCAAAGTTCCGTTGGCTGCTTCTAATGGAAAACCTGTCGCTGTGTTTGATCCCACCAAGTGCCGAGTCGATTTCTGAATCCGAGCTAGTTGGGTGAGGTCTACTACGTTGTTCATAATGATTATGATCATTTCTACGCGCATTGTTTTGTGAATCCGTGCTTCATCCATGTATGTTAGTGTACATAATTAATATCATGATTACACATGTTTTTATTCCACCATTTTTTTTAATTTGTATTTTTAGTTTTCGAACAATTTTTTTATTATTAATTCTATTTTTTTAAAAGATTTTTTTACTTTAATTCTTAAACTTCTTCACTTTTAACATTTTGGTTTATATATGATGTTAAGAATTTTAGTTCATGAAAGAACTTGCAAAATATTAAAACTAATTAAATAGAATTTATTTAGGAGTTAAAACAAAAATTAAGAAAAATTAATACATTAAAAATATATTTAATCTTATTATTATTTTATAATTATGATAAATTGAGTTAATATTTTTTTTAAAATATAATATTCAGGTCAACTTTAAAACTTAGAATTAATATTTTTAATAGATATCAAATATTTAATGAATTACTTGTTATATTCCTTCCGTTTTTTATTCATAGTTATTTTGACATTATTTTTTTGTTCTTTTTTTCATTTTCATTTTTTTTAAATTAATTATTAATTTTCTTTTTCATTTTTACCCTTGATAATTAATGCGTGTTTACCGAACAATGTGTGTTTATTCATTTTTCAATATACTTATTTCTTCTCTAACCACCTAAAGTGTATAAAAGAAAAATAAGTAATAAATATTTTGAAAAACTAAAATATCAATCATTTTCTTAATTCTTGTGCATAACCTTAAACGTCAAAAAATAAATAAAAAATAGAAGAAGTACCATAGACCCTTAAATGACAAAGAACAACAACCCAACAATCATCTTTACCATTCCAAACATAATCAATTCAAACCACAATATATATATTCATGCACCCCACGGTCCACACATACACATCCTCAATAATTCAATGTGCACCATATAATCCTAACATATAACAATAGATTCAATTTAGATCATCTAATTCATCTCAACAACTCCAAGAAAAACCAAAATCTCTCTTTCATCATTCTACTAAAGAACAAATTCATCTATACACTAAATTATCAAATTTTCACTTCTTTTTTTTTATAATTAATTAATGACTAAATTTTGAAAGTTATTTCAAATTTTAATAAATTGAAATTAAATAAAAAAATTATATATTGAGTTAATTTATGAATTAGACAAGTTGAATTATACACAATTCAAATTTTATTTATTTATTTATCAAACTCCATCTTTAACTCAAATTCTTCTCATTTGATTCATGAATCAAATTTAACAATTTAATTATTAAATCAAGTTTTAAACTATTTTCAAATTAATTTGATTCATAGTCACATCTAATTATAAATATAAGAGAAATTCTACGGTACTCTTATATATTTAAAAGGCTTTGGAACTATTTTTTTATTTAAATATTTGAATATTTGATTTAGAATCGTTTATATTTTAACATGTTTATATTTTTCATTTCAATATATATTTTCTTAAAATTCTTGATATATATACAAAATGTTTGAATTTAGTAAGAATATTTTTTGAAATACTAAGACATGATAAATTAAAATTTTTTTACACTTGTGTACAAATTATAAGGAGCAAATTGAATAAAAAAATTGCAAATTTTCTCTCAATTTCAGTAAATAAAACCTTATTGTGTTCTTCTCAAAGTTATTTTGATTTCTACAAAAAGATTTGAAACACTTGGACAAATATTTTACAAAAAAGAAATAGTAAGTTAATTACATAAATTATTTGTTTATTAATAACACATCACTTAATGTAGAAGAAGAAAATGAAAGCGAAAAGAAAACAAAATTCACATTGTACATAATTTTTATTAGATTAAAAAATTGATTGTACAAAAACATCCCAATTTACAATGATATCATAGTAACTCCCTTATTTTTAAGTTGTTTCAGTTGCATCATCACTTTATTAAATGCTATTAGTACATAATTCCATTTTCATCTTTTTATTCTTTAAAATGTGTTCGATTTGATTCTTTGTATTTTTAAATATATTTAACTTAATCCTTTATATTAAAATAAGGAAGGTTCAATTTGATCTTTCGCCCTATCAAAAATTTTGCTAACATGTAGAGTTAACGGTTAACTCAATTTCTTTAAATTGATAATTGAAATATGAGCATAAAAGACCATTTTGAATAACTTTGTAAACATAATAGATTAAATAGAATTTTTTAAAGATAATGAACCAACTAAATATATATATATATATATATATATATATATATATATATAATAACATAAAAGACTAAAAACATAATTTAACTTTTTTATATTTTACTTTTTATTTAAATACAAATATATAAAGTCATGAAAACATTTTAACTCCACTAATACATTTAATAACAAGACAATGATATTGATCTCGAAAACAGAAAAACTATCCATTACACTTTTGTTTTGAACATAGAAGATGAGAGTGATTGTATCCGAAATTAGAACAACAATGGTTTTACTCAATTCAATCCATGTATCATGGATTTATGAATAATGAATTGAGTATGAACCATTTGAAGGAGGATGGAAACTGGTGTAGTATTTATTAGAGACTTTAAGTACTTATGAAAGTCAAGAACCTTCTTTGGCAGGTTTGTAGGAATGTTCTCCTTACCTTAATTAAATTACAATCTCATCTCAGGGAGTTTAGGGTCCGACAATGTGTTTACTCTAAGAGAGTAATATTGAAAATAGTTCACATGTTCTTTTAGGGTGTGTTAAAACTTGAAAATGTTGGTATGATAATCATATTGGTTGATATCTTGAACCTTTATTTGCAAGGATGAAGAGCTCAAAGGAAATGATGATGGAGGTTCAAGATAATTGAGAGCAGGGACGGCTCCACGACTATGTGAGTGGGCATTTGCCCCCACTAAAATTTTACTATTTTTCATTTATATATATATATTAATTATATTTTAATTTATTACAAAAAAAAGTTATTAAATTAATAATGACACACATTTTATAGAGACATTAAAAATTATTTTTACATATACTATAGATATAATATGTTGATATATTGTTAAAAAGTAAATATAAACTACAGTAAGACTTTTTATATATATGTGACTATATATAAAATTTATTGTAATGATTTTTTTTATATCTAATATGTTAAAATATATTAATATTTTATTTTATTGTGTAATTCTTTCATTTTATGATAAAATTGTCTTAATTTTTTTATTATTATAATATACTTTATTTTTAGACCGAAAGATTTATTACTTTATTTATTAAAGATGTCATAATTTAGTTTATAAATATAAGTTATTTTTCAATTTTTATTTTAGTTTTTAACCCTTTTGATCTTGTATATGTACATTGTGTGTTTGGTAGGAGAAGATCCAAATTAAGAGGAATGAAAGTAATTGCTACATAAATTTTTTTATTTTTTTTATTTAAACATATTTAATAAAAAAATAACTTTACTCTTTAAAAAAAATAGACATTATTCTCATAAAATATTTTTGGTTTAAATGAATGTGAAAATTGATGAGAGATACTAAAGAAAATAAATAGTAATTATATCATATTTATCTTAATAATTTATGCCATTATGTTCCTCTAATATTAAATAAGTCACTAAAAATTATAAAATCACACTTAAATATAATATCAGACGAAAAAAAGAAATAGGATAAATTGTTACTCTATTTATGAAAATTTTAATTTATAAAAAATAATATATTAAATTTTTTGTCACAAAAATATACTTTTTCTAAAAAATTATTATATTTTTAATAAAAAATATTATAAAATATTTTATTGCCCCACTTAACAAATTTTCTGGATCCGTCACTGATTAGGAGGAAAGGTAGGTTTCAAATTTCGTAATCTAGAACTCAGTAGAAATCCTTTACAAAGTTGAGGGTTCTTTTGTTGAGTGGATCCAAGCGCGTTAGTCTTCGAGCAACCACAACCTTAAGGATAAGGTGAATAGAACAATTCATTGGATACATCCAAATCCAGGAGCTCTTAAGTCTTATATCTACACAACTTTCTTCCATGAAGCTAAAGACTTAGTAGTTGGAATTTGTGTGTGAGACCACATGGGATTGTTCATTTAGGCCAGAACATGCAGGTTCCCTTTCGTCCATGAATCCCCACGTAGGGGAAGCGTTAGCACTTCTCGAGGCAACTAAATGGATTACTAAACATGGTTTAAGGTTTGTCTCCTTTGAGATGGATTGCTATAAAGTAATCATGCACTACTACAAAAATACTATTTAACATCGCCATATTTACATCGGTTCTAATAGAACCGATGTAAAATATAAATGCGGTGGCAAACTTGTAAATAAATAGAAAATACAAATATATTTACATCGGTTAAGATGAGAAACGATGTAAATATGAGAAATTCTACATTGGGTGTATGATTGACCGATGTAAAAATGAAATATGGGAGTTGTTTTACATCAGTTTTGTCTAGGACCGACGTAGAAATCAGACCCTAATATCACCCTGCAAGGGCACACTACCCTTTCAGCGCCGTCAGCCTCCAACCACACCCAAAACCGTTCTCCTCGCGGAAGGCCTCCTCCTCCTTCGCGTCCTCGACTTCGGAAGCACCTTCGCCATTGAAAAGGCATGCATAGCGCTTCAGGCGCTCAGCTTAACCAAGGACAACGCCAGAGCCATCGATTCCCGTGAATCTCCTCGCTCCTTGTGATTTGCCAGGCTGGCACCCCCGGCACGCAGGCCTCTGCCGCCGCCGTGCTAAAGAACCTCGCTGCCTCTTCCGAAATCAGAGACAATTTCGCCGAGGAGAACGCGATGGTGGTTTTGCTCGCTTTAGCCTCCTCCGAAACCGCTTCTGCGCGTGAGAGCGCCGTGTTCGATTGGAATCTTAATCGAGAGGGCGCAAATGACGCATATTTTCTCGCCCGAGACGCCTTACATGGTTTGTTTGCTTTCCGTTGAAGGGATAGATGATAGAGAAGCGCTTTACTTTGCAAAGAGAATGATGAAAAACCCGCACGTGAGGCTCACCGTGGTGAGGTTTTTGGCCTCCACGAAGGAGGAAAACCCTAAGGTGAAGGATTGGCAGGAAATGCTTGACACGATGATTTTGAATGATAGGAAGAGTAAGAAGGTGGGGGAGGCTTGTGTGGAGCATTGAGAAGAGGGTGAAGGATGGGCCTGAAACTGCTTTGGTGATTCGTTCTTTGGCATCTGAGTTTGATTTGATAATTGTTAGGAGACAAGCTGGGATTGAGACTCCTCAAACGAGTGGGTTGTTGCAGTGGAGTGATTATCCGAAACTTGGGGTGCTAGGGGACTTGCTGGCTTCAACTGATGCTGCGGGAAAAGCTTATGTGTTTGTGATGCAACAGCAAAGAACAGCTAGGGATGCTTGAGGGGTGAAATTTGATGATTTCGGTTTGGTTTTGGTGTAGATTGAAAAGTTGTGCTCTTGAATTGAATTTTTGTATTTTTATCCTAGGCATGATTGTAATTAATTTGTGTACCAAACTTTCGAATTTTTGAGGAATTTTGTCTCTGATTAATTTTTCTTGCAAATTATATCCCTTAGCTTAGTGATTGGTTTTGGTTGTTTTTTATTTTCCTGTTGAAAGGATTTGCTCCATTGATTTTGGTTATGGAAAGATCTACTCACTTCTGATTAACAGTTCAGGAAGCAGCAAGTGGATTTTTTGGTTGCAACAGATGTGGCTACCCGTGTAAGTCAATCCTTGATGTTTATTTAATTATTTATTCTTTACTTTGAATATTGTATTATTATGGCAAACACCCCCCCTTTTTTTCCCCTTGTCCTGAAACACAGGATAAGGATTGTAAAACTGTGATATAATATTCAAGTTATTCAAGTTTCAATAAAAAAATGTTAAAATATTTTTCCCAATTAGTTATTCAAGTTTGACATTTCGTGAAAAAGTTTCTACTTTCAAAATAAACATTCATAAAGCATTCTCTACCGAGAGTAATCCCATTCATTATTAATCACTTCACAAAAGTATGCCTGAAGGAAACCCAAATATCTTTTTGTTTACATAGTTGAAAAGTTTATTAATTCTATGTTAAGGTGGAGATGTAAACTGAAAAAGGAAAAAGAAAGTTGATGTTTTAAATGAGCCATTCATTACTTAATCTTTCCTGTACATGCTTTTTAATTAATTAGGCAAAGAGGGCTGGTTCAAAGCTGAAAAGCTGCATTGTTGCTGAGCAATCATTACTCATGTGGTCTAATATAATTGAGCAAATGGAGGATCAAATTGCTGAAGTACTTCAAGAAGAGAGGTTTTGATTATTTTTAATTGTTAAGGCTTCATTCTTTTTATTTTCTCTTTCTTTTTATTAATATTGTACTTTATTTTATTTTCAATTTATACAATATTTTATTGAATAGCATTAATTGTACAATATGATAAATATGTTCACCTTGCTCTACTAGGCAATTGAAAAAAGAATTTCGGTGTATTCTCAAATACCAATTGAAAATGGAGAGCTTATGCAAGTCCTGAGGTGAGAATATGACATATTCTTTTACACTATATCTGAATAATACATGATGGATTTTGCTAGTATCAAGGCTAACATCTGCAGCAGCACAGGTATAAAAAGAATCAATATTACAAACCTCATCATGACTATTTTTCTGATACTGTAAGTTGTATTTTTCTCTTTGTTAATTTTCAAATTATAGCCAACATAAGAATTGCCTTGGGGGAGCTACATGGCAAGTTTTTGATACCAGTTTTCCGAATACAATATCTTCTTCAGTTTATTTATGCTTTATCAACCCTGTCAAGTGTTATGGAATGGATCTTAATAAATTGAAATTGATACTAGTATCTTGTTCCCATCTGGGATGGATGCAGTATGTAAAACTACGTTTCATGTACTGGAGTTAAAATGTAGTGGGTGGTTCTGTGGGGTAGACTTAAGCACAAACCTGATGGGTGATGAATTTTGCTTTGAGTTTGGCTCAAAGACTATTTATAAGTTTTGCTTCAAGTCTGTTTATAAACATCCCCATTCCCTGTCTCTGGTTGCAGGGCCCCGCCTATGGCATCCATCACCATACAAAATCTTTTGTTGTATACCACAAATGAAAACTGGCAGGTAATTACTTCAACACTAAGGTTTACAATAATTTCTGACTCTACTTGCATATAGCACGTCATTAAAGATTTTTTTTATACTATCAGGTTGTAAATCTTAAGGAAGCACGGGAATTCTCCAGTAACACGAAGTACATATATGTCTTCAAAGTAATATATCCATCCCCCTTCACTAGTTTCAATGTATCAGTGTGTAATCTGTATCAATGTGATTTTATATCCTTCATATTGCTCTTCTATATTATTGGTTTAATTTCAATATAAGATTAGCATTCTTTCATAAAAATTATTTTTTCAGATTATCACCTCTCTCCATCCGTGACCAATATATATTGTCCTTAAAAAAAAGGAAAACCAATATCTTATGAACATTCTGATTAAAAAATAATATAAACTATGCCATGTATATTAGAAATTATAGTGAAATTTTCCAATAATATTTTCTAAAAGAAAACTTTTATATTTTTAACATGCATTGTCAAAATTTTCTATGTAAATAATAATAAAATACAAAAAAAAAACTTCCATTCTTTCATCATAAATGTTTTCATCAAAAACAATGACAAATGTTACCTTAGTGATTAAAATTAAAATAATATATATGATGTTAAATTCAAATTATATTATTATCATTATAATTTTTATAGATAAAAAATATATTTGATATAAATTTAATTCTTAAAATTGTTCTTCTAATAGTTAATTTAGTTCCTAATATTATTAAAGAAAATAAATTTTATCTCTACATTTAATAACGTCAATCAATTTGATCAATGAAATTAATATAATGAAATCATTTATTTAATCCATCTATTTAATTTATTTCTCTTTTTTTAATCAAACTATTCCTTATTCAAAAGCCATTTTACAATGCGTTTGATAATGTGTTAAACGAATTTAATAAGCAATTAATAGTTGCTTTTGTGTTGTTTTTTACTTAATTGCTTTTGTGTTGTTTAATTTCACATTTTTTTGTCCTGCCCAGAAGCTGGAATGGCAATCTTTGTCTATTGATCTTTTGCCTCACCCTGACATGTTCACAGAGGCAACATTAGGCCACACTCAAGAGGGATCAAATTTTAGGGATGATGATGGTGCAAAGCGAGTATTCTTTGCAGGAGAGCGTTTTATTGAAGGAATATCAGGAGAAGCATATGTAATTAGTGCAATTCCCCTGACATATTTTATAATTATTCTCTTTCATTACAGTATTTTGCGGGTCATGAAATATAGCTTGATTTTATTATTTCCAGATCACAATTCAGAGAACTGAGTTGAATAGTTCACTTGGGCTTGAGATTCAATTGCATATCAATGAAGCTGTTTGCCCTGCATTGAGTGAACCAGGTAAGTAAAATGGCACATTTTGGGTTTATTGTGTATGTATTGAATTGATATAAATGGCATGGATGTGATTTAGGGTTGATTCAAATATGAGCAGGATTACGTGTGCTTCTCTGTTTTATGACGGGAGTATTTGTTTGTCTAAACAGGGGGGACGTTGATTCCAAGGTTCAGCAGGTTTCAAATATCTTAACTTTTTCCTCCTTTGAGAGCACCTCAGTAGTTTTATTATGCACAAAATAATCATGTTCTGTTTTGGTCCTTTTGGATTTCTCTGAATTTGTATGTAATTGCATTTTGACAGCGATTTAGGAGCTTGCTTAACCCTCCTAATTTTTCTTATCTTGTCTATGCTTGCAACTCGAAGGGTGGGTCATGTTTGTGTTGTTGGTTTTCAGTGTATTTGTTGCTGGTCATGTTTGTGTTGGTCCCCTTCTACAAATAAGCATGATTTTTTTTTTAAAAAAAAAATGCAATCTACATCGGTTCTCCAGAGAACCGATGTAGATTTATGCTTAAATCTACATCGGTTTTTCAGAACCGATGTAAAAATGTATACATTTTTTACGTCGCTCTATTCTACATCGGTTTTAGAACCGATGTAGATGACTTTAAAGAACCGATGTAGAATATACATCTTGTAGTAGTGATGGTATTAGTAACAAGCATATAGAAAATTTTTTAATTTGGTAATGGTTTATGTAAATGTAAGGAAGTCTTACAAACACTAGTAAACTGTAATGACATTTTTCTTATATAGACAAGTAAATTTAGTGGCTTACAATTTAGTAAAAAGACAACTAAATCTCAAGTTGTGTGACACCCTCTACCCCAACATATATATATATATATATATATATATATATATATATATATATATATATATATATACACATATATATAATAAAAAGAAATATCTTATTGGATAAAAAAATTATTTAAAATTGAAACGACAATTCCAATAATCATGTGAGTAGAGAATTCACATTCATGTCCTTAATCCAAATAGCAAATAAAATTACAAAGAATAAAAATTGAATTTTACAAAATATATACTTTAATAAAACATAACAACATCATATTCTAATTTTATCTATGTTCCGATGTCACATGTCCTATCAGAGCAAAATCCCACATATATAGAAGCCTAAGCTCCATCGTCCACATCCTCAGCCCCATGCTGCTGATGGTCTCCTGTATATCAAACAAGGGAAACAACACAAAAGAAGGGAGTGAGAAACATCTCACTCTGGCTCACGGTGTAGGAACGCACACCGGATAGCCAAACACAAACAATACAGTTACCTCATAGATCAATCAACAAAAATAGCTTATCCAATCATCCAAGTCATACAAATAGTAATTTATCATCATTTAATAATAAGAATGCACATGCATGGACACGGACTTCATTTTATCATGCATGTGGCGCCAGTAAAATATCACATGGCATATTGCCGCTAGCAATACACGAAGAGTAGTCTAGGAGTACATGTCGGGTCACACCCTCAGCGCACTCTCACTAGAAGGATATACTACCAGAGTCTCGTCGGGATAGCTAAGCCGCGCAAGATACATCCCATGCACACAATGGGCGAGACTGGGACTTCCAAACCGAGCTATCCCCAAGGACTAATCCTCAAAGCTTTTACACTAGGGGGCCTTCTCTGGCGGTGTATTCCATATCGTACCCTTAAAACATTTATGCAAATGATGCATGTCAAACAAGACTCTATGCACTAACACATCACATTATTATCATCACATCTCATCCTCACATTTCATCATCACATTTCATCCTCATATTCCATCATCATATTTCATCATCATATTCACATTATCACATTATATTCACAATTCTCACAGAGCACTTTAATCCATATTAAAACTCATCTATTTGCGAAATTAAACACATATTTACACTCTGCAAACATTAAGGAACACAACAAAGCAATCAAAAGGCAAAACAGAAAATATTCATATTTTGCCCGTTTTCTCATAGGGTTTACCGTAGGAACCCACAGAGCACTCTAATTCATTTTCAAAATTAACAACATACTCATGCATCACATCCAACAAGGAACACAACAAAGCAATCAGAAGACAAAACAGAAAACATTCATATTTTGCCTGCTGCTCATAGGGTTCTCTCAAAAACCCATAGAGCGTTCCAATTTATGCAATAAACATTTAAAATAAGACAATTCATGTATATAATTATTATCACAATTAAATTTACTCATACAAGCACTAATGCACTCCCTTAGGGTTTCCCGTAGGAACCCATAGGAGCACCAAACTCCACAATCATAGCCTAAACAAAGTTTCTATTCATACACGCTGTTGGGATTCATCCCAAGTCCCACATCTGTAAAATGAAGGAACATTGGCTAGTTTATAAGGGTGTCCACCATTCCATATAGTATGAGGCCTTTTAGGAAGGAGCCCAAAAACAAAACCGTGCGGGCCTAGCCCAAAGCGGATAATATCATACTATGGTGGAGCAACAGGTGGACTATCGGGCCTAACAAGTGGTATCAGAGCCAACGGTTCGTCTGGGTTTGATGCGGGAAGACCCTCAGTGTTGTGCCTCGCGATGAAGATCCGAACTTGGTGCCTTGTGTCGAAGTGTTGTGCCTCGCGATGGAGATCCGAACTTGGTGCCTTGTGTCGAAAGTCTTCCTGATATTGTAGTGTTCAGGCGGCGTGTCTCGTAGAGTTAACGGCGGTACAAGATGGTGGCGGATTATCGCTTGAGGGGAGGAGGTCACGAGACATGTGGTCCTTGGTCTGAGGGGAGGTTTGTTGGGATTCATCCCAAGTCCCACATCTGTAAAATGAAGGAACATTGGCTAGTTTATAAGGGTGTCCACCATTCCATATAGTATGAGACCTTTTGGGAAACTGAAACAGGGGTTGAAACTGAAGCAGGATCTCCTCCTCCGGGTTCCCCTTGGTCTCCAGAAAGTGTAGAAGAAAAAGGGCCAAAAGTGAAAAAAAT
This sequence comes from Cajanus cajan, assembly GCF_000230855.2. Lineage (NCBI taxonomy): Eukaryota > Viridiplantae > Streptophyta > Magnoliopsida > Fabales > Fabaceae > Cajanus > Cajanus cajan. The sequence goes on along the minus strand of NC_138523.1, from coordinate 15,348,379 downwards.
GCGTTTTTCTGGAGTGCCGGAACGTATTTATAGGCATCAGGATTTGGCCAGAACGGCCCGTTCCGAATCCGGAACGGCCCGTTCTGGGCACATAGAACATGTACAAAAGCCTCTCCCAGAACGGCCCGTTCCAAAACCAGAACGGTCCGTTCTGAGTCAATACTTTATTCTTTAAAACCACATCCGGAACGGCCCGTTACCAAAGTGGAACGGCCCGTTCTGGGTTGAAATTTTACCCATGCTTGCTCGAGTTGGAACGACCCGTTCCCAAAGTGGAATAGCCCGTTCCAGGGCTATGAAAATCCAGAATTACTAATTAATAAATAAATAAATAACACACACACACACACATATATATATATATATATATATATATATATATATATATTTATATAGATATATATCAAATTAAAATAAAATATCAATACAATTTAAAACATGATTTTCTTCAAATAATAATTATAACAAAATATCATAATTAATAATATTATAAAAAAATAATTTTCATCAATGATTATTATTAAAAACCTTTAAAAATTCAATCAAACCCATTTAATTAATCAAAATAATTATAAGGAAATAATCTTCATAAATAAAAAAATAAATAATAATTATTCGTAGTATTAGTAAAAAAATTCGAGGTGTTACAATTCTCCCATCCTTTTAAAAATTTCGTCCCCGAAATTACCTGAAGCAAATAAAAATGGATATGTCTCCTGCCTTAGACTTTCTAATTTCCACCTTAGATTTTTGGAATACTACACACGAGTCCACAACTTCCTCTACTCCTCTCTTCACCTTAGACCACCACGCTTCCGCTACGCCACTCTCATACATCCTCCTAAGGTCCTAATCCATCTAATAGCTCCTAAGTGAATACTAAGAGTACTCTTATTGCCTTCTTCTAAGATCATCTTCCTTAATTCGGGATTATTAGACACATAAATTCTATCCTGAAACCACAAAACACCATCAACTTCCACTCGAAAAGGGCTATCTATACCATTACCAATCCTCTCCACTTGGTTCACTAAGAAAGGATCTAACTCTTAGGCTCCTCTAATCTCATCCATTAATTCACTAGTCACCTTCGACATACTCAATTCAATGCTTCTAAGGGTAAGATCACAAATCAAGCTTAAATCTCTAAACTCTTCAATCAAATTTAACCTTTAAATCATCAAAACGATAGATGAAAGATCATCCTACTCAAGGCATCTGTCACCACATTGCCTTTACCTAGATAGCAACAGAGATTAAAATCCTAGTCCTTAAGAAATTTCAACTATCTCCTTTGGTCAAAAGATATTTAAGACTCTAACAATCACTAAATACCTCAAGCTTAGAATCATATAAGTAGTTCCTCTCATGAATTTTCAATTGCCTAGAAACATAAGCTACTACCTTTCCTTCTTGCATCAACAATGCATCCAAATTCATCTTATAAGTACTACTATATACCACAAAAGGCTTACTAAAATCCAATAATATTAACACTAGTCAATCTTGCCTTAATTAAGAGTTGGAACTACTCTTCATACTTACTATCCGACATAAAGACAATACTCCTCCTAGTGAATGTAGTCAAGGGCAATGCTATCTTAGAAATTCCTTCAATAAACCTTCAATAATAATAAGCTAACCTCATAAAACTCTTATCCTCACTAACTGGCTTAGATATCTCCCCACTTAAACACAACTTCTACCCGAGACAAATCCATGTTTACCTCAACTGGAATTTACAGGAACTAGAAAACTTACCTCATACAATCAAAAATTTGGGGTGTTACAAGTTGGACTTAGAGATTATAGCTACATTCCATATTGTATTATTTCAATAAATATTATCAATGATGAATTAATTAAGAGGTTTTTCATAAAAAAAAATAATAAAACAGAGACGAGGATATGAAATTTTGTTGTGCACATTTTTTTTAATTTTATTTTACTCGATCTTATTACTTTCTTATCACTAACATATAGTTTCTTTTAACTACAAGTCACATATTATTATTTAAATTTCATTATTTTTTAATAAATAAACATAGATATAACATATTTTCTTGATTTATTTTAATGATAAACTATATATAACTTTATAAATAAATTTAAGTTATAAAAAGTTAAAGTTAAGATTGTGAAAGTAAAATATTTAATTAAATTATGTTATATTATCTTTATGTAACATAATTCCAGATTCACCACAGCGACAAACCAAAATCAAGCGATTCAAGCCAAAATCACAGATTCATCACCATTTACCGCGGAACCAATGGATTTGAGAGTGTGGCATAACAACAACACCAGTAAGGATATTAATGACAATAACAAAGAGAAACAGAAACAGAGGTAAGAGGCAGAAAACTTACAATTAATAAGCAAGCTTCCTCTACTTGGTAGTCCAGAGTTTCGAATGAAAGTGAGTCACTGACTTTCCAACCTTCTAAGTTCTATGTTATTGTTTTTCACCTTTTAAGTCATTTTTAAGTTTGAACCATTATTGATCTAAATTTTAAAATGATTCACTGTTCTTTTCTTTGAAAAGATTCTCGAAAGTTACTTTTTTTATAAAAAAAAAAGTTATTTTTTTAAAACAATTCTCTGTTCCAACCTTCAATTGTCATATTGCGAATTCAAAACGGAGGTGTTGCGGATGCAACACCGTTACATTACAAAAAAATTTGTGATTTACGATCTCACCGCAATTGCGGTCCGATGCTATTGCAGACAAGGCCGTAACCGCAATATTGCGGCCACCATGCGTGATGCGGTTCGCAATTTAAAACCATGGATTGTTCATTTGGGCCAGAACATCCAGGTTCCCTTTCATACTTGAATCCCCGCGTAGGGAAAGCGTTAGCACTTCTCGAGGCAGCTAAATGGATTACTAAACCTAGTTTAGGATTTGTCTCCTTTGAGGTGGATTACTATAAAGTAACCAAGGTATTAGTAACAAGCATATAGAAGATTTTTGAATTTGGTGATGATTTATGTAAATGTAAGAAAGTCTTACAAATACTGGCAAACCGTAATGGCATTTTTTTTAAATAGACAAGTAAATTTAGTGGCTTACACCTTAGTAAAGGCAACTAAATCTCAAGTTGGAGTTAGAGATTATTTCTACATTCCATATTGTATTATTTCAATAAATATTATCAATGATGAATTAAGAATTTTTTCATAAAATAAATAAATAAAATAGAGACGAGGATATGAAATTTTATTGTGCACATTTTTTTTTAATTTCATTCTGGCCAGAACATGCAGGTTCCCTTTCATCCCTGAATCCCCACATAGGAGAAGTGTTAGCGCTTCTCGAGGTAGCTAAATAGATTACTAAACATGGTTTAGGGTTTGTCTCCTTTGAGGTGAATTGCTATAAAGTAATCATGGTATTAATAACAAGCATATAGAAGATTTTTTAATTTGGTGATGGTTTATATAAATGTAAGGAAGTCTTAAAAACACTGGCAAACCATAATGGCATTTTTCTTAAATAGACAAGTAAATTTAGTGGCTTACAATTTAGTAAAGGCAACTACATATCAAGTTGGGCTTAGAGATTATAGCTACATTCCATATTGTATTATTTCAATAAATATTATCAATGATTAATTAAGAGGTATTTCATAAAAAATAAATAAATAAAACAGAGACGAGGATATGAAATTTGGTTCTGCACATATTTTTTTAATTTTATTTTACTCGAGATCTTATTATATACTTTGTTATCACTAACATACAGTTTATTTTAACTACAAGTCACATTATTTAAATTTCATTATTATTTTTTAAATAAATAAACAGAGATATAATATCTTTTTCTTGATTTATTTTAATGATAAACTATATATAACTTTATAAATAAATTTAAGTTATAAAAAGTTAAAGTTAAGATTGTGAAAGTAAAATATTTAATTAAATTATGTTACATTATCTTTATGTATATTAATTTGATATAGTAAAGTCAAAATTTTAAATTATATATGAGATTAAATAACTTTTTTAAGTACACTGATGTTAATATTTTAAATCATTCCATTTAAAGATAATTATTCAAATTCCATATATCATAGGAGATATGAAGATTTTATTTTTTATACTCGTATATTCCATTGTTAATGTTCTAGTAATCATTCTAATTACCAAGAGATTAATATCAACAAGTCACATACATGTATGATAGGTATGTTGTAGATAATGTTATTTTCTTAACCTTAACTAAAATCAAATCTGTAATTTAAGTTTAAAACTCACCGACCAATATAACATGTCAATTCTAAATTCAAATTCTTTAACCTTTTTTTTAATCACTTTTTCTCTTTACTTAAAACTAGTAGATCAAATTTAAAATAACAAAAATATAAAATCAAAATATGTTTCTTAATTTAATAAAGAAAGTGGTATCATAAAAAAAAATACGTATTATAGATGTACTATACATTAAACTTAAATCGATAGAAAGTGGGTTTTTAAAATGATTGTTGGTGGACTTTGAAAAAGAAAAAAAATTCTCCTGACAGAAGACAAATTTCTAAAATAAAGAACTTTTTCATAAAAACAATTCAATACATTAAAACTGACTCGAACATCAATAGGATGATTTACAAGGAAAAAGAAAAAAACAACAACAAAAATAAAGGACTAATTAATTAACTACACTTGACTAGATCCCTTTCCCATCTGAACTCCGTTATCATAATCATCATGTTGAACGAATCTGGCCCAGAATGGGTGTGCCTTCCACACCTTAGGCATTTCTTCAATTGGAATACCCTTGGTTTCGGGCAAAAGGAAGAAAACGAAGAATGACATGAACAACACAAAGAAGGCGAAGAAGATGAATAAGCCAAACTTCATGTGGCAAAGCATTTGCAAGAAGACTTGCGCAATTAAGAAAGTGAAGAGCATGTTGACCGCGACAGTGATACTCTGAGCAGCCGAACGAATCTCCAATGGAAAGATCTCACTAGGCACCAACCAACCAAGGGGACCCCAAGACCATGCAAATGCTGCCACGTAAATGCAAATGAAGAGAACCAACTAGATTAATATATTTCATTATACCCTTTTATTTTAAAAAATTTAAAAAATATTATTTTTTTAATCAAATTTAAGAAATTAAAACTAATGGATTAATCATAACACCAACTAGATTAATATATTTTTATTATTTAATTTTTATTTTTAATAGTGACACAAAATATCTCAACCCTACTGATTAGAAAATAAAGAAAATACATTTAATACCATTTAATTTATACCTATGAACATGCTTTAGAAAACTTGAATTTTGTTCGAAAATGAAATTAAAATAGAGATGCATGTGCACGTAACCCAGTTCTTATCTTTTGGGCAAGTGAAAGCAATTTGGAGTAGGGCACAGCCGCACAGGGTTCAATGGTTCAATGCTACATTAATAATAATAATTTAATATAAAATTAAAATATTAGAGATTCATGATATTAGGCCCATGATCCACTGAAATTCTAAATTAGAAACTTATATTTGCTAACAGCCCATACAATACGGAGGAGATTGACATGTCTAATCTCTAAAGGCCATTTGAAATTTTCATTAAAGGCCACAAAGCCCAAAGGCCCACGTGCCAAATCCACCTCTCATTCCATTCTTTTTCCATGCCACGTTAGTTTGCAGCACTAAGTAAAAAATTATATTAAAAGAATTGGCTAGGTTTCATTCTTATGGGTTGATGTGTTAACCACAAATTCCAGATTCACCACAGCGATAAACCAAAATCAAGCAATTCAAGCCAAAATCACAAATTCATCACCATTTACCGCGCAACCAATGCATTTGAGAGTGCGGCACAACAACAACACCAGTAAGGATATCAATGACAACAACAAAGAGAAACAGAAACAGAGGTAAGAGGCAGAAAACTTACAATTAACAAGCAAGCTTCCTCTACTTGGTAGTCCTGAGTTTCGAATGAAAGTGAGTTACTGACTTTCCAACCTTCTAAGTTCTATGTTATTGTTTTTCACCTTTTAAGTCATTTTAAAGTTTGAACTATTATTGATCTAAATTCTGAAATGATTCTCTGTTCTTTTCTTCGAAAAGATTCTCGAAAGTTACTTTTTTATATAAAAAAAAAAGTTATTTTTTAAAGCAATTCTTTGTTCCAACCTTCAATTTTTTATATTGCGAATTCAAAACGGAGGTGTTGCGGATGCAACACCGTTACATTACAAACAAATTTGTGATTTACGATCTCACCGCAATTGCGGTCCGATGCTGTTGCAGACAAGGCCGTAACCGCAATATTGCGGCCACCATGCGTGATGCGGTTCGCAATTTAAAACCCTGGATTGTTCATTTGGGCCAGAACATGCAGGTTCCCTTTCATGCTTGAATCCCCGTGTAGGGAAAGCGTTAGCACTTCTCGAGGCAGCTAAATGGATTACTAAACCTAGTTTAGGGTTTGTCTCCTTTGAGTTGGATTGCTATAAAGTAACCATGGTATTAGTAACAAGCATATAGAAGATTTTTGAATTTGGTGATGATTTATGTAAATGTAAGAAAGTCTTACAAATACTGGCAAACTGTAATGGCATTTTTTTAAATAGACAAGTAAATTTAGTGGCTTACACCTTAGTAAAGGCAACTAAATCTCAAGTTGGAGTTAGAGATTATTTCTACATTCCATATTGTATTATTTCAATAAATATTATCAATGATGAATTAAGAAGTATTTCATAAAATAAATAAATAAATAAATAAAATAGAGACGAGGATATGAAATTTTATTGTGCAGATTTTTTTTAATTTCATTCTGGCCAGAACATGCAAGTTCCCTTTCATCCCTGAATCCCTACATAGGAGAAGCGTTAGCGCTCCTCGAGGTAGCTAAATGGATTACTAAACATGGTTTAGGGTTTGCCTCCTTTGAGGTGAATTGCTATAAAGTAATCATGGTATTAGTAACAAGCATATAGAAGATTTTTTAATTTGGTGATGGTTTATATAAATGTAAGGAAGTCTTAAAAACACTGGCAAACCATAATAGCATTTTTCTTAAATAGACAAGTAAATTTAGTGGCTTACAATTTAGTAAAGGCAACTACATATCAAGTTGGACTTAGAGATTATAGCTACATTCCATATTGTATTATTTCAATAAATATTATCAATAATTAATTAAGAGGTATTTCATAAAAAATAAATAAATAAAACAGAGACGAGGATATGAAATTTGGTTCTGCACATTTTTTTTAATTTTATTTTACTCGAGATCTTATTATATACTTTCTTATCACTAACATACAGTTTCTTTTAACTACAAGTCACATTATTTAAATTTCATTATTATTTTTTAAATAAATAAACAGAGATATAATATCTTTTTCTTGATTTATTTTAATGATAAACTATATATAACTTTATAAATAAATTTAAGTTATAAAAAGTTAAAGTTAAGATTGTGAAAGTAAAATATTTAATTAAATTATGTTACATTATCTTTATGTATATTAATTTGATATAGTAAAGTCAAAATTTTAAATTATATATGAGATTAAATAACTTTTTTAAGTACACTGATGTTAATATTTTAAATCATTCCATTTAAAGATAATTATTCAAATTCCATATATCATAGGAGATTTGAAGATTTTATTTTTTATACTCGTATATTCCATTGTTAATGTTCTAGTAATCATTCTAATTACCAAGAGATTAATATCAACAAGTCACATACATATATGATAGGTATGTTGTGCATAATGTTATTTTCTTAACCTTAACCAAAATCAAATCTGTAATTTAAGTCTAAAACTCACTGACCAATAAGATGTCAATTCTAAATTCAAATTCTTTCGAAACCTTTGTTTTTAATCACTTTTTCTCTTTCCTTAAAACTAGTAGATCAAATTTAAAATAACAAAAATAAAAAATCAAAATATGTTTCTTAATTTAATAAAGAAAGTGGTATCATAAAAAAAAATACGTATTATAGATGTACTATACATTAAACTTAAATCGATAGAAAGTGGGTTTTTAAAATGATTGTTGGTGGACTTTGAAAAAGAAAAAAAATTCTCCTGACAGAAGACAAATTTCTAAAATAAAGAACTTTTTCATAAAAACAATTCAATACATTAAAACTGACTCGAACATCAATAGGATGATTTACAAGGAAAAAGAAAAAAACAACAACAAAAATAAAGGACTAATTAATTAACTACACTTGACTAGATCCCTTTCCCATCTGAACTCCGTTATCATAATCATCATGTTGAACGAATCTGGCCCAGAATGGGTGTGCCTTCCACACCTTAGGCATTTCTTCAATTGGAATACCCTTGGTTTCGGGCAAAAGGAAGAAAACGAAGAATGACATGAACAACACAAAGAAGGCGAAGAAGATGAATAAGCCAAACTTCATGTGGCAAAGCATTTGCAAGAAGACTTGCGCAATTAAGAAAGTGAAGAGCATGTTGACCGCGACAGTGATACTCTGAGCAGCCGAACGAATCTCCAATGGAAAGATCTCACTAGGCACCAACCAACCAAGGGGACCCCAAGACCATGCAAATGCTGCCACGTAAATGCAAATGAAGAGAACCACAACAATAGCATACCACTGTGGCAAATCTCCAGGGTTTCCATCGATTCCAAACTTGGCTCCAATAGCAATTGCAACTATAGCTTGGCATATGAGCATCTGAACTCCACCTTCAAGGAAAAGGGCTCTCCTACCCCACTTATCAACTCCATAAATTGAGACACATGTTGCAACAACATTCACAACACCGGTGATGACAGCTGACATTAGAGCAGCATCGTCCTTAAACCCAATGGAACTAAACAGCACAGGCGCATAAAACATGATCACATTGATTCCAGTGAGTTGCTGGAAGAATGGAATCAACACAGCCATAGTAAGGTGGGGTCGGTATTTTCTCTGCAACAAGTTTTTCCAAGGGTGCTCCACTGTGCTTGAAGCTTCACTAGCTGCCACAAGGTCATTGAACTCTTCATCAACATCATCCACGCCACGAACTTTCTGGAGCTGAGCCTTGGCCTTTTCACGATCACCCCTTTCAATCATGGAATTGGGGGTGTCGGGAAGGATTAGTGATCCGATTGTGATTATGAGGGCAGGAACCATAGCACCACCCAAACTCAACCTCCATCCCCAACCACCTTTGATTTTGGCGAAGAAGTAGTTCAACACATTGGCCACAAGTATGCCAACAGTAATTGACAATTGGAACCCAATGTTGAGTGCTCCTCTATATTTGTATGGAGCCATTTCAGAGAGGTAAAGTGGCACAGCTTGAGTGGCAAATCCGATACCAAAGCCGAGCAAGATCCGACCCACGATCAACATCCAAACGTGTTGGGCAAAGCCGTTGATGAGAGCACCCACGAGGAAAAGCAAGCCTCCAAAAAGCATGGAGAGTTTTCGGCCGAACCTACGCGTGATGGTGGAGGCAACCAACGACGAGAGCAGTGCGGCCAAGTACAAGGATGACGTGAACATGGTTAGTGTCTGGCTGTTGTATTGACAGTACTGGTTCACCGTTTTGTCCAAGTTCTTCTTCCGGAACACCGACGGAAAGAACTTGTTCAAAAATGCATCCATTGACGTCACCCCTCCAGATATTCCGATATCGTAACCGAAGATCAACCCACCCATGGCTGCGACTATGCATGTTACCGTCACAAAGGGAGTGAGACTCCCGGGGTACTCTTTGCTCCCTCCACTGCTAACTACCACTGCAGCCATTTTTCTCACCGAGACACTAATCTAAACAATAGAAGCAAAGTGAAGACTCAGGAGCTATCTAAACAAGATGGAGCTTTCGGAACTCGGAAGGGAAGTGCTCCTGTTTATATAGAGGAATTTCCTGACCTTTTTTTTATCTTAATTATCATATATCTCTATCTATAAAAATTTCTTTTATATTATTTTCTTCTATATCTTATATCTGTTTGGTAAACAAGATATAAAATGATACGATAATATCTTATCATATTATATTATGTTGTTTCTTTATCCTATCTCTTATTTATTATGTCATTCTAGTGTATTTTTTTATCTCGAGAAGAAACTAAGGTTAGGAAGTAACAAAACAAAATAAAATAAACTCATATTTCTTTTCTCTATATATATTATGTCATATATTATATTATAATATATACGTAATATAAAATACACAATCAATATACATAATGTAGAAGATTAATAATAAAAAGTAATTTTATAAATTATTATTCTCTTTTATTTAATTATTAGGTTTTTAATACCAGTTTTTTAATCTATATAAAATAATCTAAACGATACTTAATATAGAACTGTGAGAGACTACATGATGACTTAGAATAGATTTTAATAAATTAAAAAAAAAATGTTTTGTGTCGTCTTGTACATTTCAATAATTTTCTCAAATTCTTTAACTTTGGACTTTGCATCAAGAATGAGTAAAGCAAATTGTACGATCCAGGACGAAATTCGACTAGGGGCCTCCACGAGGGACATGTCGGTCATGGCTAAGCCGACCCCTTGTCTAGCAAAGCCCTTCCGCCTTATAGGCTCAGCGCTGGAGGGCTAGTGTACAGTCCAGGTCGGATTCTGACCTGCCTACTATGTATGTCAGGCCGACTGTAGCTCTCGCCGATATGTCAGGCCGACTGTAGCTCTCGCTGATATGTCAGGCCGACTGTAGCTCTCGCCGATATGCCAGGCCAACTGTAGCTCTCGCCGATATGCCAGGCCGACTGTAGCTCTCGCTGATCACCCCTCTAAGAGTGGTTCGGTTATTATTCGACTTGGTTTCTCTACTTAACCTGGTCGATATATTTCTGATTCCTTCCGCTTACAAGAACCAACTCGGGCAATACCCGACTGTACCCTCAGTACGGGTATGGTCGGTCGGAGGCCGACACAACTCTCGCATACAGGGACTACCCGATAGCAAGGGCAAGGTCCCACTGTCCCTCACCAAATATTAGCCAGATCAAAACGGTTAAGGAAATCCCTACATTCTCGGGGCCCATAAAGCCCGTAAACAAGAAACTATAAAAGAAAAAACCCTATAGTTGAGAAGGCAGATTACAGTTTTGAATGCTCTGGCTCTAAGGCACGATCTAGGAAAAAACCCTAGTCCACCCTTTGGCCGGAACATTTTGGCGCCCACCGTGGGACTACGGTGAAACTTTTCCTACGCCCCAAGTAACACAGAAGAATCCGCACTTTACCATGGCAAGAGGCGGCACATCCAACAGCGACTCACAACACCCTACCATGGAGGAGATGATGGCATTGATCAACATTTTGAGGGAGGAGAATGCACGATCCAGGGAGAGAGAGGAGGCTATTCAACGAGAAAACGAGGAGATTATGAGGCGGGAGGACGAGATGCAAGCTATGATAACGGCCAACGCCACGACGGTGGAGGAAGATGTCATGATGGAAGTCCCCAGAGATTTTCGACCTTTTTCGGAGGCCATAGAGGCCGAGACCATCCTAAGGGATCATCGGATTCCCCAAGTCGAACCTTTTGATGGAACTCAGGATCCCAGTCAGCACTTGACGGATTTCCGCGCTCAAATGTTGATTTGTGGAGGAAGTATGGAAGTCCGCTGCAAACTATTCATGGGTACACTCAAAAAAGCAGCATTGGATTGGTTTAGTGGTCTCCCTGACCGATCAATCACCGACTTTGATGTCTTTAGTCGGCTCTTCATGGCACAGTTTGCCGCTAACAAGAAGAAACCACCGATCACGTCGGACTTGTTCGACCTCAAACAGAAGCAGGAGGAGTCGTTGAAGGACTTTCTGCAAAGGTTCAATGAGGTCGCCTGGAGGATAGCGTCCTTGGATGAAAGGATGGCAGTCATCGCGTTCTAGAAGGGCTTAAGGTCTGGAACTTTCGACATCGCGCTGGAGAAAGCGAATTGTCAAATGATGTCGGAGGTGAGAGCTTTCTCCCTGAGTCACATCAAGACGGAGAAGGGAAAAATCAACAAAAGGGCAGCTGAAAGCCGAGAAGCTGGGGTCGTCCCAAGAGATTTTTATTCCATATAAAAATGTGAAAAGGTTTTTTGCTGAGAAGGTTTCTAACGAGGCACGTCTAACCAATAATTCCAATTTTATTAAATACCATCTCTTTTATCTTTCCATGATCGACAGGTGTGTTATTTAAAGGCAACAAACTCGTGATTGTCGGCAAAAGTCCGGCTGGGCGAGTATAAATAACTCGAAGACAAACTCGTGATTGTCGGCAAAAGTTCGGCTGGGCGAGTATAAATAACTCGAAGACCAAACTCGTGATTGATCGGTAAAAATCCGATTGGGCGAGTATAAATAACTCGAAGACAAACTCGTGATTGATTGGTAAAAATCTGACTGGGCGAGTATAAATAACTCGAAGACCAAACTCGTGATTGATCCGTAAAAATCTGACTGGGCGAGTATAAATAACTCGAAGACCAAACTCGTGATTGATCGGTAAAAATCCGACTGGGCGAGTATAAATAACTCGAAGCCAAACTCGTGATTGATCGGCAAAAACCCGACTGGGCGAGTATAAATAACTCGAAGACAAACTCGTGATTGATCAGTAAAAATCCGACTGGGCGAGTATAAATAACTCGAAGACCAAACTCGTGATTGATCGGTAAAAATCTGACTGGGCGAGTATAAATAACTCGAAGACCAAACTTGTGATTGATCGGTAAAAATCTGACTGGGCGAGTATAAAATAACTCGAAGACACAAATTCATGATCGCTCGGTAAAAATCCGAACTAGGGGGAAGCAAAACTCATCAGAGAACACCCAAAATACTAAATCATTCTAGGGAGATCGACATTTGTCTGACCCGTAGGCTTATCATGTCCCACACCTCAGCCAAAAACGCCACATCTTAGCTAGAAGAACATCTTTTTATTTCAGTCTCGAAATGGTGGGCATGGGGGCTATTAGTTGGATTCATTTTAACTCGGAAAATTTTCCACTCATTTTGTGAGTTGGTATTTCGCCGATCGGATTGTCGAATTTCATTGTAACAAAAAAAATTTCTCATCATTTATAGTCGAAAATTAGGCGACTTGATTTTGGTGAATTTCGACTCGGTATTTCGGTGACCCAAGGTGACTGAGTCGGATAGTTAACCGACTACTCCATTTGAAGCTTTTTAACTGGGTGAATTTTCTCACATCCCCTACCAGAGCCCGAGGAGCCACGAATTGAGATAACGAGTCAGTGAATCTTCTTGGTCTGTCCCTTGCCTTAGCCATAAAAGTGTGCTCAACAAGAATATGACTGTATGTATCGGCCGAGGATAAGCCTTCTCGCCTTGCATGCTCAAGGCTGGAGGGCTAATGTACAGTCTAGGACGAAATCTGACTAGGGGCCTCCACGAGGGACATGTCGGCCATGGCTAAGCCGACCCCCTATCTAGCAAAGCCCTTCCGCCTTATAGGCTTAGCGCTGGAGGGCTAATGTACGGTCCAGGACGAAATCTAACTAGGGGCCTCCACGAGGGACATGTCGGCCATGGCTAAGCCGACCCCCTATCTAGCAAAGCCCTTCCGCCTTATAGGCTCAGCGCTGGAGGGCTAGTGTACGGTCCAGGTCCAATTTTGACCTGCCTACTACGTATGTCAGGCCGACTGTAGCTCTCGCCGATATGCCAGGCCGACTGTAGCTCTCGCCAATATGCCAGGTCGACTGTAGCTCTCGCCAATATGTCAGGCCAACTGTAGCTCTCGCCGATATGTCAGGTCAACTGTAGCTCTTGCCGATATGCTAGGCCGACTGTAGCTCTTGTCGATATGCCAGGCCGACTGTAGCTCTCGCCAATCACCCCTCTAAGAGTGGTTCGGTTATTATTCGACTTGGTTTCTCTACTTAACCTGGTCGGTATATTTCCGATTCCTTTCGCTTACAAGAACCAACTCGGCCAATACCCGACTATACCCTCAGTACGGGTATGGTCGGTCGGGGGCCGACACAACTCTCGCATACAGGGACTACCTGATAGCAAGGGCAAGGTCCCACTGTCCCTCTCCAAATATTAGCCAGATCAAAACGGTTAAGGAAATCTCTACATTCTCGGGGCCCATAAAGCCCGTAAACAAGAAACTATAAAAGAAGAAACCCTAGAGTTGAGAAGGCAGATTACACTTTTGAATGTTCTGGCTCTAAGGCACGATCTAGGAAAAAACCCTAGTCCACCCTTTAGCCGGAACACATTAATTGTGAGCTTTGCTTTGTGCCAACAACTTGGATTATATATGTGATAGCTTTTCAAAATCCAAAAGGTAAACAAAAATGAATGGGCTTGTCGTTATCGTTTAAGCTTGAACATAGTTTTCCATTGGGCCCATCTCCTGGTGCCATCTCTCACCAGCCTCCATGATAATGATTATTATTTTCAACAACTAGGATTAGGAATTTAACTAGACTCAATAATATTTAATTCAGTTCATAATTTAACTTAAGTTTGGTATAACTTTGTTTTTTTAGTTTGAATTTGACTCAGTTTAAATTCGTTATTATCTTTATTCAGCTCATTAGTTTAAATTACATAAATAAAAAATTGATTTTTTTAATTTATACATTTTTAATAATAAATTTGAGATAAAATAATTGTTTAATTATTTTAAAAATACAAGACATAACTTAATTTATTAATTTTGTAAAGTTATATGATATGACTAAAAAATTATAATTAAAATTAAAATATGTATAAATAAAAACTATTTCACCTTACATAAAATAAAAATAAAAAACTCAATCTATAATCATGAAGTTATAAAGTATTCATTTTCTTTTTGTTATTGTTAACTTTTAACTTAATTTTGAATGTTATTTCAAATTTTAATAAACTAGAATTAAATAAAAAAAATTTATATGTTGAGTTAATTTTTGAACTCAACAAGTCAAATTATACATTATTCAAATATGACTCATTTATTTATCAAATTCAATTTTTAAATCATTCATCTCATTTGATTCTTCAATCAAATTCAACAATTTAATTATTAAATTAAATTTTAAATTATTTTCAAATTAATTCACCTAACTATCAATATAAATCAATTTCCGTTGACGATAAAAGATAACTGTGTACTGGCTAGAACGCGGTTTTACTGAACAATAATAAAATGTTTGCAATTATGTAGTTTTCAACCTACAATATTTTTCCTAGGAATATATATATAAAAGAGGGATTTGTTTATTCTATGAGTAAGTTTACCTAAACTTATTCCGTTCACTATATAATTCATGTTCTATATCAAATCCTTACGATCCAACCGTTGAATTTAAAATTCTTAATGCATAGATCAAATCTACAAATTTTTAAAAAAGTTTGAATACCATTTGATACTTCATTTTATTAATTCAAATTGACGAATGATATGTTTTTATGATTATCCATTAATTTGAATTAATAAAACGAAATATCAAATAATTTTTAAATTTTTAAAAAATTTGCATATTTTATTTGTGAGTTTTTTTTACTCAAATAATACTATTTTAAAAAATATTTACTCAAATAGCCACCGTGCAAATTTATTTCCCCAACTAGCACTTTTTACTGTTCACGTTCCAGAACGGGTCGTTTTGATTCCAGAACAGGCCGTTCCAGATTAAAAAAAAAAATGACGAATGGATCAGAACGGACCGTTTCGGATTCAAAAAATGCACATAAAAAGTGGAAACAGAACGGACTTATCTAAATCCGGAACGGGTCGTTCTGGCCTACAGACTCAGGCTTCTTTTTTTTTTTCCCGATTTTCAGTTATCAATTACCAAAACTCAGAGACTACCATCAAGTGATTAAATTTATTGATATAAACATAACTAAATAAATTTATTAAAATTCAATACAAAAAAGATCAATGGTGGCAGAAACTGATTATGTTGTTTTGTAATGTCCATATCAGTTTTAATCCTACTGGACTTTGGCCACCCTTGAAAGTTCTCTTGAATTCTGGATTTGGCCACAAAGTTGGACCAATGTAAGTAGGCCAATAATCTTCATATCGGAGTTCTCCAAACTGTCCTTCGTATACTTTTGCAACTTATTGTAAGGTATATATGAGAGATATGTAAGTTTGATAGTTGTGATGTATATGTAAGCATGAAGCGAGTACATGCGAGCAAGAGATATGGGCTTAGAATATATTTTAATAATTTAAAAAAATGTTTTGAGTTGTCTTGTACATTTCAATAATTTTTTCAAATTCTTTAACGTTGGACTTTGCATCAACAATGAGTAAAACAAATTAATTGTGGACTTTGCTTTGTGCGAACAACTTGGATTATATATGGGCTCATGATATATACACCTCCTATCTTTTATAAATACACCTCCAATCTTTTTTTTTTTATGAATAAAATTCTTAAAATATCATTCCTAACTAAATTCTTATTTTAAGTTTTATTTTTAAATTTGTTTTTTATTCACCCCCTTCTTTCATCATTCTTCTTCTTCTTTTTCTCATTCTCTTTTTTCATCACTCTAGTTATTCTTTGATGATTTATTCTTTTTCGTTTTTCATTCTTGATTTTTCTTCTTTTACAATTAACATAATCATATTTTATATTTTTATCTTTTAAATTCTATTTTTCACTTTCTACTTTATTCTTTCTTAAACCCTAATTTTTCATTCAATCTTCATTATTCTCTACATTCAATACAAGGTACAAATTAATATATTAAATTACATTCTGTATTTATAATTTTTTTAAACTTATTTAACATTACTTATGGACAAAAGGAATATATAATTAACCTACTTCGATCGTAGACGACGGTGGTGGACGATGGAGATAAAGAAACACGTAAGTTAAATTTGTCATACTTCTTGCAAATAAGATTAGAAATGTTAATTTTAGCATTCTGGAAAGTACTTTCTGAAATAGTAAAATTATTGTTCCGGAAAGCATTTTTTGGAAGTGTGTTTCTTATATAATTTCGGAAAGAACTTTCCAGAACAGTAATTTTAGTATTATGGAAAGTACTTTTGAGAATTATGTAACAAAAGATTTCCAGAAAATACTTTCCGGAATAAGAATTTACTATTATGGAAAGTATTTTCTAGAACAAAAACTTTATTATTCTAGAAAGTACTTTTCGGAACAAAAACTTTACTATTCTAGAAAGTACATTCCGAAAAATAACAAAAAAGGAAGAAGATATTACAAAAATTGAAAAGGGTAGAAAAGGAGGTAGAGAGGGCGAACAGTACAAGAAAAATGCTAATTTTTGACGGAAAAAGTAAATTTCTGAAGGATTTTTTTTTCGACAGATTTAAATCCGTCGGAAAAAGTGGCATCAGAAAATTCTGTCGAAAGTTTCTGACAGAATATTCCGTCAGAAATTATAATTTTTTTTAATTTTAATTAATTTATTAATGTAACAACCCTCATATTTGGCCTCTCAAGGGTTCTATTTCACGACATTTCACTTTTTAGCGTGTTTTATCCTTACTTGCACAATTTTTGGAAAACTTCCCGGTAGGTCACCCATCCCTGTACTACTCCAGGTAAAGCACGCTTAACTGTTAAGTTCTGATGAGTAAGCTACCGAAATGTATATGTATATTGTCAGTATAACTTGTAAAGATTAATTCATTTAAGTCATCCTCAAATATACAATCTCATACTTGTACTATAATAATAATATATAATAATTTTATATTACAAATAATAATAATAATAATAATAATAATAATAATATATTTAATTATTCTTTATTTATATGTACTTACTTTTATAATTAACATCTACTTATTTCTATTTAAAATTATAATTTAAATTATTTAATTTTATAATTTATAATGATAATATAATTTATAAAATTATAAATATTTCTTTATTACATAATTATAAATTAAATTTTAACATTTTAAATAAATTATTAATTAATTTAATATATTTATTTACCTTAAATCAAACATATAAAATTCAAAAAATGTATTTATCCATGTTTTATTTTCTAATTATCAACCATTAATAAAACACTAACTTAAAATCTTATCTAATTATATCATAATATTCTCATATCAAATTTAAAACCAAATATTAGTTATACAAAAATATTAAGATCATATAGTAAATTGTCAATAAGATTTTAGTGATTTTGATGCATAGGTTGGATGCATGTGAGATTTAAGTTTATTTTGAGTTGTATGGGGCCTATGCATTGTGTTTTGTGTTTGAATGTAGCTGAATTTGTTGGTTTGGATGAGAGTTTTGAAACTCTCTGACTGGGATTAGGCTGGGCACAGGTTGAGCGCGCCGGGCGTGGAAGAGCTTAGAGTTCTTGGGTTGGTGTTAGGCCAGGCGTAAGCTGACTGCGCTGAGCGTGAATATGTTTATAAATAATTGATTTAAATTGATGTTTATGCATGTTTAAAGTTAAAGTTGTAGATCATGTATGTATGATATATGATGTACGGTGATGGGTGATTCATATGTATGCTTTGTGATGATACGTATGAATGTTTAAATATGATATGACATGTGTATATGTTCATATGAGTATGTTTATTGATCATGATGGTGGGTAGACCATGTATGATGTATGATGCATTATTGCATGTGATGTCTTATGACATGTGTATGATTGTTGATCATGATGGTGGGCAGACCATGTATGATGTGTGATGCATAATTGCATGTGATGCCTTATGACATGAGTCTAGCCTAGGACTTGAGGAGAGGAAAAATATTTTTGAACTGGAAGAGCTCACATAGAGTCTCTTGAGAGTGGTGCTTGGATAGGCCACTGATATATGAGAGTGGTGCTCAGGTAGGCCACTGGGTTGGGTGAGTCTCCTCTAAGTCCTTAGCTAGTGTTGGAGCGGGGTATGAGGTTGAGGGTTATTCTCTTAACCAAGTACTCAGGAAGGTGCGTGGATCCTTGCGGATAGTCGGTGGGCGAACTCCACAATTGACTTGGTTATGCATGCCAAGGTTGTGGTAAGCCCGTACCCAGCTGTGTTATACCTGGCAGTGGATCTGGACTTCCAATTGTGTAAGTGACATCATCCGAGTAAACCCGAGTGAGGATTATATCCTGTTTAGCTGTGACCGAGTGGGCGCATTGGGCGTGAAAAAGGTTGGGGTGGTTTCGGTAGGATGGAATGTTACTTATACAACTATATTGTTAGGGAGATCTCCTAGGTGTATGCGTGACGACGCATTAGATGATTGATATGCATTGATATTTGTCATGAGTTGCATGTATTGCATGATTGTCATGATAATGAAGTGTATGGTGTTTGATTTCATGTTTGATGAATGTATGATTGATTGAGAAGGAAGGTTCCTTTGGGACTTGATTTGGATGCATGTGTAGTATAGATTTTATTCTGCACTTGTATGATTGATTTTTAAACTCTAGCTTTTGTTTCCATGTGGTGGGACTGCGATGATCATACTTGGTATGGGAGCAGGTTAGGGATAACTTGGAGTTGAGGTGACCGCTGCGAGACGAGGATTTTATCCTAGTGTCAGAGTTACCGTCTGGGGTAACTGTAGGTTGTGCTTGACCGGTACTAGGAGTTATTATTTTGGATGACTGTACATATGTAGTGTTATATTTTATATTTAGAAACATAGTTGCTATTTTTATTTATATATATATATATACCTCCATGTATGTGTTATGCAACTTAATATTCTCTTAGTTAACTAGTAGTAGTGTGATTCCACTAAGTGTAGGGACCATGACGAGTCGTTACACTTTTATGGTATCAGAACCAGTCAAGTTTTTTTGGGATACTCTGTGGGGAGTGATCCTTCTAGGTTTCTGTTGTGTCATATCTCTTATATGTGTTAGTTTTGGTGATATATGGTGGTATAATGTTACTAAAAGAATGTTTTGGATTCTTCCAATATGGTGAGGCCTAAGTACGACCAGATTGCTAAGGCCATGGAGATGATGGCCATGGCAATGCAGCAGCAGAGTGCTCACTTTGCTCAGATGGAGGCAGGTAGAGCTGCGGCTGAGGCAGCAAGACCGATGGTCTCTCAGGATGGGAGAGATTTAGCAGAGTTTAGGGGATGTCAGCCTCCTCAGTTCAAGGGGGATTCAGATCCTAATGTGGCAGATCAATGGTTGAGTGAGATGGAGAAGATCTTCATTGTTCTGGGGTCTTTTGAGGAGAGGAAGTTGGCTTATGAAGTTGGCTTATGTAATTTAATATATTAAATTACATTCTATATTTATAATTTTTTTAAACTAATTTAACATTACTTATGGACAACAAGAATATATAATTAACCTACTTTGATTGTAGAAGACAGTGGTGGACGACAGAGATAAAGAAACACGTAAGTTAAATTTGTCATACTTCCGGAAAATAAGATTTGAAATGTTAATTTTAGCATTCCGGAAAGTACTTTCCGAAATAGTAAAATTATTGTTCCGGAAAATATTTTTTGGAAGTGTGTTTCTTATATAATTTCGGAAAGAACTTTCCAGAACAGTAACTTTAGTATTATGGAAACTACTTTCCGGAATTATGTAACAAAAAATTTCCAGAAAATACTTTCCGGAATAAGAATTTACTATTATGGAAAGTATTTTCTGGAACAAAAACTTTATTATTCCGGAAAGTTTTCGGAACAAAAACTTTACTATTCCAGAAAGTACATTCCGAAACAAAACTAAAAAGGAAGAAGATATTACAAAAATTGAAAGGGGTAGAAGAGGAGGTAGAGAGGTCGAAGAAAAAAGTGACGAAGAAGAGAAGAAGAAAGGGGTGGAAAAGAAAGAAGAAGGGAGGAGCGGGGAAAAGAAAGAACAAGTGAGGTACAAATTTGAAAATTATAAGTTCCAAAAAATAGTAAGGGTAATTTAGAGATTTAATATATTTTTTTTAAAAAAAGGGAGTGTGTTTATATAAAAATGGAGGTGTGTTTATCATCAGCCTTATATATGTGATAGCTTTTCAAAATCCAAAAGGTAGACAAAGATGAATGGGCTTTTCGATTTCATTTAAGCTTGAACATAATTTTCCATTGGGCCCATCTCCTGATGCCATCTCTCACCAACCTCTATGACAATGATTATTATTTTCTACAACTAGGATTAGAAATGAGTCTTCAATTTAACTAGACTCAATAATATTTAATTTAGCTCATAATTTAAATAAATAAAACAGAGACGAGGATATGAAATTTGGTTCTGCACATTTTTTTTAATTTTATTTTACTCGAGATCTTATTATATACTTTCTTATCACTAACATACAGTTTATTTTAACTACAAGTCACATTATTTAAATTTCATTATTATTTTTTAAATAAATAAACAGAGATATAATATCTTTTTCTTGATTTATTTTAATGATAAACTATATATAACTTTATAAATAAATTTAAGTTATAAAAAGTTAAAGTTAAGATTGTGAAAGTAAAATATTTAATTAAATTATGTTACATTATCTTTATGTATATTAATTTGATATAGTAAAGTCAAAATTTTAAATTATATATGAGATTAAATAACTTTTTTAAGTACACTGATGTTAATATTTTAAATCATTCCATTTAAAGATAATTATTCAAATTCCATATATCATAGGAGATATGAAGATTTTATTTTTTATACTCGTATATTCCATTGTTAATGTTCTAGTAATCATTCTAATTACCAAGAGATTAATATCAACAAGTCACATACATGTATGATAGGTATGTTGTAGATAATGTTATTTTCTTAACCTTAACTAAAATCAAATCTGTAATTTAAGTTTAAAACTCACCGACCAATATAACATGTCAATTCTAAATTCAAATTCTTTAACCTTTTTTTTAATCACTTTTTCTCTTTACTTAAAACTAGTAGATCAAATTTAAAATAACAAAAATATAAAATCAAAATATGTTTCTTAATTTAATAAAGAAAGTGGTATCATAAAAAAAAATACGTATTATAGATGTACTATACATTAAACTTAAATCGATAGAAAGTGGGTTTTTAAAATGATTGTTGGTGGACTTTGAAAAAGAAAAAAAATTCTCCTGACAGAAGACAAATTTCTAAAATAAAGAACTTTTTCATAAAAACAATTCAATACATTAAAACTGACTCGAACATCAATAGGATGATTTACAAGGAAAAAGAAAAAAACAACAACAAAAATAAAGGACTAATTAATTAACTACACTTGACTAGATCCCTTTCCCATCTGAACTCCGTTATCATAATCATCATGTTGAACGAATCTGGCCCAGAATGGGTGTGCCTTCCACACCTTAGGCATTTCTTCAATTGGAATACCCTTGGTTTCGGGCAAAAGGAAGAAAACGAAGAATGACATGAACAACACAAAGAAGGCGAAGAAGATGAATAAGCCAAACTTCATGTGGCAAAGCATTTGCAAGAAGACTTGCGCAATTAAGAAAGTGAAGAGCATGTTGACCGCGACAGTGATACTCTGAGCAGCCGAACGAATCTCCAATGGAAAGATCTCACTAGGCACCAACCAACCAAGGGGACCCCAAGACCATGCAAATGCTGCCACGTAAATGCAAATGAAGAGAACCACAACAATAGCATACCACTGTGGCAAATCACCAGGGTTTCCATCGATTCCAAACTTGGCTCCAATAGCAATTGCAACTATAGCTTGGCATATGAGCATCTGAACTCCACCTTCAAGGAAAAGGGCTCTCCTACCCCACTTATCAACTCCATAAATTGAGACACATGTTGCAACAACATTCACAACACCGGTGATGACAGCTGACATTAGAGCAGCATCGTCCTTAAACCCAATGGAACTAAACAGCACAGGCGCATAAAACATGATCACATTGATTCCAGTGAGTTGCTGGAAGAATGGAATCAACACAGCCATAGTAAGGTGGGGTCGGTATTTTCTCTGCAACAAGTTTTTCCAAGGGTGCTCCACTGTGCTTGAAGCTTCACTAGCTGCCACAAGGTCATTGAACTCTTCATCAACATCATCCACGCCACGAACTTTCTGGAGCTGAGCCTTGGCCTTTTCACGATCACCCCTTTCAATCATGGAATTGGGGGTGTCGGGAAGGATTAGTGATCCGATTGTGATTATGAGGGCAGGAACCATAGCACCACCCAAACTCAACCTCCATCCCCAACCACCTTTGATTTTGGCGAAGAAGTAGTTCAACACATTGGCCACAAGTATGCCAACAGTAATTGACAATTGGAACCCAATGTTGAGTGCTCCTCTATATTTGTATGGAGCCATTTCAGAGAGGTAAAGTGGCACAGCTTGAGTGGCAAATCCGATACCAAAGCCGAGCAAGATCCGACCCACGATCAACATCCAAACGTGTTGGGCAAAGCCGTTGATGAGAGCACCCACGAGGAAAAGCAAGCCTCCAAAAAGCATGGAGAGTTTTCGGCCGAACCTACGCGTGATGGTGGAGGCAACCAACGACGAGAGCAGTGCGGCCAAGTACAAGGATGACGTGAACATGGTTAGTGTCTGGCTGTTGTATTGACAGTACTGGTTCACCGTTTTGTCCAAGTTCTTCTTCCGGAACACCGACGGAAAGAACTTGTTCAAAAATGCATCCATTGACGTCACCCCTCCAGATATTCCGATATCGTAACCGAAGATCAACCCACCCATGGCTGCGACTATGCATGTTACCGTCACAAAGGGAGTGAGACTCCCGGGGTACTCTTTGCTCCCTCCACTGCTAACTACCACTGCAGCCATTTTTCTCACCGAGACACTAATCTAAACAATAGAAGCAAAGTGAAGACTCAGGAGCTATCTAAACAAGATGGAGCTTTCGGAACTCGGAAGGGAAGTGCTCCTGTTTATATAGAGGAATTTCCTGACCTTTTTTTTATCTTAATTATCATATATCTCTATCTATAAAAATTTCTTTTATATTATTTTCTTCTATATCTTATATCTGTTTGGTAAACAAGATATAAAATGATACGATAATATCTTATCATATTATATTATGTTGTTTCTTTATCCTATCTCTTATTTATTATGTCATATATTATATTATAATATATACGTAATAGAAAAATACATGATCAATATAATAATAAAAATTAATTTTATAAATTATTATTCTCTTTTATTTAATTATTAGGTTTTTAATACCAGTTTTTTAATCTATATAAAATAATCTAAATGATACTTAATATAGAACTGCGAGAGAGTACATGATGACTTAGAATATATTTTAATAATTAAAAAAAATGTTTTGAGTTGTCTTGTACATTTCAATAATTTTTTCAAATTCTTTACCGTTGGACTTTGCATCAACAATGAGTAAAACAAATTAATTGTGGACTTCGCTTTGTGCGAACAACTTGGATTATATATGGGCTCATGATATATACACCTCCTATCTTTTATAAATACACCTCCAATCTTCTTTTTTTTTTTTTTATGAATAAAATTCTTAAAATATCATTCCTAACTAAATTCTTATTTTAAGTTTTATTTTTAAATTTGTTTTTTATTCACCCCCTTCTTTCATCATTCTTCTTCTTCTTTTTCTCATTCTCTTTTTTCATCATTCTTCTTCTTTTTCTCATTCTCTTTTTTCATCACTCTAGTTATTCTTTGATGATTTATTCTTTTTCGTTTTTCATTCTTGATTTTTCTTCTTTTACAATCAACATAATCATATTTTATATTTTTATCTTTTAAATTCTATTTTTCACTTTCTACTTTATTCTTTCTTAAACCCTAATTTTTCATTCAATCTTCATTATTCTCTACATTCAATACAAGGTACAAATTAATATATTAAATTACATTCTATATTTATAATTTTTTTAAACTTATTTAACATTACTTATGGACAACAGGAATATATAATTAACCTACTTCGATCGTAGATGACGGTGGTGGACGACGGAGATAAAGAAACACGTAAGTTAAATTTGTCATACTTCCTGCAAATAAGATTCGAAATGTTAGTTTTAGCATTCACGACATTTCACTTTTTAGCGTATTTTATCCTTACTTGCACAATATTTGGAAAACTTCCCAGTAGGTCACCCATCCCTGTACTACTCCAGGTGAAGCACGCTTAACTGTTAAGTTTTGATGAGTAAGCTACCGAAATGTATTTGTATGTTGTCAGTGTAACTTGTAAAGATTAATTCATTTAAGTCATCCTCAAATATACAATCTCATACTTGTTCTATAATAATAATATATAATAATTTTATATTACAAATAATAATAATAATAATATATTTAATTATTCTTTATTTATATGTACTTACTTTTATAATTAACATCTACTTATTTCTATTTATAATTATAAATATTTCGTTATTACATAATTATAAATTAATATTTAACATTTTAAATAAATTATTAATTAATTTACTATATTTATTTACCTTAAATCAAACATATAAAATTCAAAAAATGTATTTATCCTTGTTTTATTTTCTAATTATCAACCATTAATAAAACACTAACTTAAAATCTTATCTAATTATATCATAATATTCTCATATCAAATTTAAAACCAAATATTAGTTATACAAAAATATTAAGATCATATAGTAAATTGTCAATAAGATTTTAGTGATTTTGATGCATAGGTTGGATGCATGTGAGATTTAAGTTTATTTTGAGTTGTATGGAGCCTATGCATTGTGTTTTGTGTTTGCATGTGGCTGGATTTGTTGGTTTGGATGAGAGTTTTGAAACTCTCTGACTGGGATTAGACTGGGCGCAGGTTGAACGCGCCGGGCATGGAAGAGCTTAGAGTTCTTGGGTTGGTGTTAGGTCAGGCGTAAGTTGACTGCGCTGAGCGTGAATATGTTTATAAATAATTGATTTAAATTGATGCTTATGCGTGTTTAAAGTTGAAGTTGTAGATCATGTATGTATGATATATGATGTATGGTGAGGGGTGATTCATATGTATGCTTTGTGATGATACGTATGAATGTTTAAATATGATATGACATGTGTATATGTTCATATGAGTATGTTTATTGATCATGATGGTGGGTAGACCATGTATGATGTATGATGCATTATTGCATGTGATGTCTTATGACATGTGTATGATTGTTGATCATGATGGTGGGCAGACCATGTATGATGTGTGATGCATAATTACATGTGATGCCTTATGACATGAGTCTAGCCTAGGACTTGAGGAGAGGAAAAATATTTTTGAACTGGAAGAGCTCACATAGAGTCTCTTGAGAGTGGTGCTTGGATAGGCCACTGATATATGAGAGTGGTGCTTAGGTAGGCCACTGGATTTGGAAGAGTGGTGCTCAGGTAGGCCACTGGGTTGGGTGAGTCTCCTCTAAGTCCTTAGCTAGTGTTGGAGCGGGGTATGAGGTTGAGGGTTATTCTCTTAACCAAGTACTCAGGAAGGTGCGTGGATCCTTGCAAATAGTCGGTGGGCGAACTCCACAATTGACTTGGTTATGCATGTCAAGGTCGTGGTAAGCCCGTACCCAGCTGTGCTATACCTGACGGTGGATCTGGACTTCCAATTGTGTAAGTGACATCATCCGAGTAAACCCGAGTGGGGATTATATCCTGTTTAGCTGTGACCGAGTGGGCGCATTGGGCGTGAAAACGGTTGGGGTGGTTTCGGTAGGATGGAATGTTACTTATACAACTCTATTGTTAGGGAGATCTCCTAGGTGTATGCGTGACGACGCATTAGATGATTGATATGCATTGATATCTGTCATGAGTTACATGTATTGCATGATTGTCATGATAATGAAGTATATGGTGTTTGATTTCATGTTTGATGAATGTATGATTGATTGAGATGGAAGGTTCCTTTGGGACTTGATTTGGATGCATGTGTAGTATAGATTTTATTCTGCACTTGTATGATTGATTTTTGAACTCTAGCTTACCCTTCTGTTTCCATGTGGTGGGACTGCGATGATTATACTTGGTATGGGAGCAGGTTAGGGATAGCTTGGAGTTGAGGTGACCGCTGCGAGACGAGGATTTTATCCTAGTGTCAGAGTTACCGTCTGGGGTAACAGTAGGTTGTGCTTGACCGGCACTAGGATTTATTATTTTGGATGACTGTACATATGTAGTGTTATATTTTATATTTAGAAACATAGTTGTTATTTTTATTTATATATATATATATACCTCCATGTATGTGTTATGCAACTTAATATTCTCTTAGTTAGTAGTATGATTCCACTAAGTGTAGGGACCATGGCGAGTCGTTACACTTTTATGGTATCAGAACCGATCAAGTTTTTTTGGGATACTCTGTGGGGAGTGATCCTTCTAGGTTTCTGTTGTGTCATATCTCTTATATGTGCTAGTTTTGGTGATATATGGTGATATAATGTTACTAAAAGAATGTTTTGGATTCTTTCAGTATGGTGAGGCCTAAGTATGACCAGATTGCTAGGGCCATGGAGATGATGGCCATGGCAATGCAGCAGCAGAGTGCTCACTTTGGTCAGATGGAGGCAGGTAGAGCTACGATAGAAGCAGCAAGACCAATGGTCTCTCAGGATGGGAGAGATTTAGCAGAGTTCAGGGGATGTCAGCCTCCTCAGTTCAAGGGGGATTCAGATCCTGATGTGGAAAATCAGTGGTTCAGTGAGATGGAGAAGATCTTCAGTGTTCTGGGGTCTTCTAAGGAGAGGAAGTTGGCTTATGAAGTTGGCTTATGTAATTTAATATATTAAATTACATTCTATATTTATAATTTTTTTAAACTTATTTAACATTACTTATGGACAACGGGAATATATAATTAACCTACTTCGATTGTAGACGACGGTGGTGGACGACGGAGATAAAGAAACACGTAAGTTAAATTTGTCATACTTCCGAAAAATAAGATTCGAAATGTTAATTTTAGCATTCTGGAAAGTATTTTCCGAAATAGTAAAATTATTGTTCCGGAAAGCATTTTTTGGAAGTGTGTTTCTTATATAATTTCGGAAAGAACTTTCCGGAACAGTAACTTTAGTATTATGGAAACTACTTTCCGGAATTATGTAACAAAACATTTCCAGAAAATACTTTCCGGAATAAGAATTTACTATTATGGGTCCTCGTAATCCTCATAATCATCCTGGCCATGCTCGTGATATTGATGTTCTACATCATCATCGCGCCTCTCTCCTTCAGGTTCCACATCACCGAAGCCAGGCTCACGCAATTCGACTACAACGCCAACAACACCACCCTCCGCTAAAGATCTACTACGACGTCGTTCAGGCCACCGCGCTCTACCACGTCGTTAACCTCTCTACAACGGACGTTAACATGCCATGTAACTCCTACCTCCAGGACAAGAAGACCACTAACTGCTTCTGCGCCGTTTTCTCGGGTCAATGTTTGGGGTTGCTCAATCCGAACCAGGTTTCGGGGTTTCGTGAAGATAACGAAGATGGGGTTTTCCCTATTCGTGTGAAGATTCACTTCAATATTAGGTTTTCGAACAGATTTTTTTTTACTTTTTTTGGTTCGTTGCTAGGTTGGAGGCACTTCAAAGGGTGAGATAGTTGGCTCCAAGATTTAACGCGGCTACATACACAAGGCAGGATTCGAACCTCTGACCTTGTTTAAGCAGATTAACTCCTACCGCTGAACTACATGCTTGGGGTTATTTTTTTTACTTTAATTCTTAAACTTTTTCACTTTTAACATTTTAGTTTATATATGATGTTAAGAATTTTAGTTCATGAAAGAACTTGCAAATGATTAAAACTAAATATAATTTATTTAGGAGTTAAAACCAAAATTAAGAAAAAAAATTATACGTTAAAAATATATTTAATCTTATTATTATTTTATAATTATGATAAATTGAGTTAATGTTTTTTTTTAATATAATATTCATGTCAACTTTGAAACTTAGAATTAATATTTTAAATAGATATCAAATATTTAATGAATCATATAACAATAGACACTTAAATGACAAGATTCATGGGTGTAAAAAAATAATATTTATTGTAGTAACTACTGTTCATCACTACAGTAAACATACTTCCGATTCTAAATTTAGATTTTATTTAAATATCATTATATTTTTTTATTTATTGTTAGCGAAATTTTTAAATAATAGCAAAATTACTAATATACTTAAGGTCATATATTTATTATTAATATGATAAACAATATACATATGTAACATACATTTAAAAGGGAAATGAACTACACAAGTATAAAACCAAGTGTATACATATATATAGTGATCAAAAAAACAATTATATGATCTAATGGTCAAGCATTATTATACCATTATCAACATAGTGGTACAAAACATCTAAAAGCTTCGCCATCCCACTTCATGGTCTCCGTTGCTCACTTTTGTAGCCTATTCTTGTTTAATTTTTATATCAAGTATGATCATCACAATCCAAACTATATGTAAACAAGAGAAGTAAGCTAGATTTCAAAAACATATTAGTATATAAATAAGGTATCTATATTACTCATCCACATGTAAACCTTCAAACCAACAACACAACACAAGGTTTACAACATACAACAATCTTTAAAACAAGAACCAATTTGAAAGTTACACAAGTAGTTAAACTCACATAAAGTAAATATCATATAGTAAGATATTCAACCATTGCATATGAACATACCAATCAATAACACATCATATGCATCTATCTCAACTAATGTGTCATCATGCATTCACCTATGGAGATCTCCTAATACACAAAGCAATCTAAGTGGTTTGATCCTACCGAAACAACTTGATCATTTGTATACTAGATAGACCCATCAACTTGATCATCTCTAAAATAGATATATCAATAATCAAATTCAATTTCCAATTTCAACATGATTTCTTGAATTTCATCACTTATATTAGGAAAGTCTAGTTCTATCGTTAGAACTAGCATAATTGGGTATAGGCATACTACGACCTTGACATGTATTACCAAGTCACTAATGAAGTTAGCCCACTAATTATCTACAAGGAACTATGCAACCTTTTCAATAGTCATTTAAAGGTGGTAGCTCTTAACTTCATAATCTACTTCTCATTGACTAAGAGTCTAAAGAAGACTCAACAAAATCCACTCCAAGAGTTTTACACTCACTCAAGGAGGGTTTTCAGCAATTGGTCTACCAAAGCGCCAAAACAAGATTTCATATGTGGGATCTTCAACTTTCTAAACAACATCCTCTCTTCTAATCCTAAGTTAATCAACATGCTTGAATTCCTGCAATATTCTTAGCAACAACATCTCAACATGCATCTTCTATATACATTACCCCAGGCCAATAATGCAAATAGAGATCAAATCATACCAATCATGTATAGTATACTAATGCATATTGTTATCATCTTACATCACATAACATGCAATAGGCTTAAGCATTCTATTTATGTTCACCATACATCATTTAATCATATATCAATAATTAAATCATCATCATACATTATCCCAGATAATGTATAATCATCATATAGGGTATTAAGTGAAATCTTCATTCAAACATCCAACTCATATAACAAATAAGGAACTTGACGCTTCAAGTGCCCAAGATTCTTGCTCTAAGCAACACAATTTCACTCTGAGTGCCAAGAAATTTGCTTCGACTAAGCCCAAACAGAGAGCACCCCTTTGAGTCTCAATCTGGTCACTTTAAGTGACATCACCTTCGCTTTGAGCGATCAAATTTTCCCAAAACATCCCTTAATTTGCATTTAGCGAGCAAAGTCAAGGATTGTCCCTAAAATTCCACCTCCACTTGCTTTAAGTGAGTGAATTATCGCTTTAAGCCACTGAAACTCACTTTGATTAATCATAATTTGCTCTGAGTGAGTCAAGTCAAAGACTATTCCTAACCTAATCACCTACTTGCTCTAAGCAAGAAAACCCATAAACCTACATACTTGAAGTTCAAGAGCAACAACCCAACAACCATCTTCACCATTGCAAACATAATCAATTCAAACCACAATACATTCATGCACCCTACGATCCACACATACACATCCTCAATAATTCAATGTGCACCAAAATCCTAACATACAACAATAGATTCAATTCAGATCATCTAATTCATTTCAACAACCCCAAGAAAAACCAAAATCCCCCCTTTCATCATTCTACTAAAGAACAAATTCATCTATACTTTAACACATGATAAAAAACAACAACATGAAATTCAATAATCTCATTCATGATCAATCATAGCTTCCCTTATCTCGATTCTAAGCTACCCAAAAACAAACACAACAAGAAAAATGCAAATTATTGACGAATAATTTCTGACGGATTTGTATCCGTCAGAAAATTTATATTTCTGAAGGATTTTACCTACGGGAAAAATATCTGTCTGAAAATTATATTTTCGACGGATAATTTTCGACGAATACAAATTCATCGAAAAATTTATATTTTCGACAGATATATCTGCTGGTAATTTCTGATGGATACAAATCCGTCAAAAAATTTCTATTTCCGACGGATATATCCATCAGTAATTTTCGACGAATACAAATCTGTCGAAAAATTTATATTTTCGACGGATACAAATCCGTCAGAAAATTTATATTTCCAACGGATATATCCGTCGGTAATATAAATTAAAATTTATTAAATTTCATCGATCCAAACTAATAATTAATATAGAAAAAATTGATTAGCTTTGGAATAAATTATTTGCAAACAATATAGTTGAAAAATTAATTATTTAAATTATTTAACTAGAATCTTATCGAAAATTTACTATATGATCTTGATATTTTTTTATAACTAATATCTGGTTTTAAATTTGATATGAAAATATTATGATATAATTAGATAATATTTTAAATTAGTATTTTATTAATTTATGCTAATTAGAAAATAAAACAAGGATAAATACATTTTTTTAATTTTATATCTTAGATTTAAGATGAATAAATATATTAAGTTAATTAATAATTTATTTAAAATGTTAAAAGTTAATTTATAAAATAATATTTTAAAAGAGAAGGGTTATAATAACACCGGTGTAACTTTTACTAAGTATTACACTGCTCAATAACTTTATATTAAATGTGAATTTTATAAATTCAACCGTTAGATTAAAAGTTTTTTACTCTTAGATCATATATACAAAAATTTATATTAATTCAAGATGATTTGATACTTCATTCTTGTAAAATAAAATTGACGTAATATGTACATTTCAAAATATACTAAAATATGAACACTTTGATTACCTTCAAGTTGTTGTTCAA
The DNA here is from genome assembly GCF_000230855.2 of Cajanus cajan. Taxonomy (NCBI): domain Eukaryota; kingdom Viridiplantae; phylum Streptophyta; class Magnoliopsida; order Fabales; family Fabaceae; genus Cajanus; species Cajanus cajan. The sequence continues at coordinate 15,316,183 of NC_138523.1, read as the reverse complement.
TTTTAACAAAATTTGATATAAACATATAAAGTGATATGAACTTTCAATCTAACGGTTGAATTTAAAAAATTCACATTTAATATAAAGTTATTGAGCGGTGTAATACTTAGTAAAAGTTAAAGAAGCAATATGAGGAAGGTGCTCCGAGCTTCCGTTAGTAAAGGAGAGGAAGAACAAAAACAAACTTAGAGAGCTTTGCACCAGCTTGATCAATTAAGCTCCAACAGTTTTCAAGAACCACCAGCCTCTTGCACTCTAAGTTTCTCTTCGCAAAAAGTCACACTTTAATGTTATTAGGGTCTCAAAGAAGAAGATTAATGCCTATCAATTAAAGCTTTTCCACCCTTAGCAGCAAGGCTAAACATACACTACTAAAAGCCTAGTGTTATAGAATGTATAAAAATAGAGTAACAATAAATTAAGGGTACAAAAAAGAAATGTATCGTTTTTTAACTTTGAAAATCAATGATTGTAACTTATATTTAGGATAAAAGAAATTAAATTTTTATTTATAATTAAGATACGAGGTAGTATATTTTTATTGAAATAATTACTTTTTATTTAAAAATATAAACTAATAAGTAATTTTTTAGATTGAATTAATATTCTTTTAATACATTAATAAAATTTTGTTTAAAAATTATGAAATAATAAATAAATTGTAATAAGAAATAAATCTTAATAGATTAATCAAACTTTATTTCAAAATTATAAAAATAAATTAATTACTAAATTAAGTCATTTTTATTTAAAATTTATAAAATATTAAAGACTTAAATATATTTTTAGTCCCTACAAAATGAACTAGTTCCGATTGTTGTACATGTAAAAGTTTTTCTTTATTTTTCATCCTTTTAAAATTGAAATTATTATAACCCTACAAAATGAGCTATTTTTTTATGATTATTTTAATTACAATTATTTTACTAAAATATTGAGTGACTATCGTAGGTGTTACCTATGACAAATAATGTTCCTATTGTAACACCCATAATCCTGCTAGCCATTATATATAATTAATCATGAAGTACCAAAAAGATTTCTAAATAAATTTTCATCGTAATCATTACAAAAGGTTCGCAAGGGCGCCTTCATGGGTAGAAGACTCACATTGTTTCAGAAACTTAAATAAGTTCTAGAAGAGGTAACTGATCACAAAATTCTAATGAATTAACACGTTTTCTAAAAGAATTAGACAAGACATCACAAGAATACAAAATATAATTCTAAATTCTCCATATCACATTCTATCAGAGTTCAACCCATAGCACATCACAAGGCTCATGCCCCATCACCAACATCTGTTAAGTCAGACGAAATAATTCCTAGTAAGGTTTTGAATGAGATAAATATAATGCATATTGTTATTTCTAACGAGTGCGTTAGTGTTTCAGAAAAACATAAGTACAGGTAAGTTGAAGACTAGAGTATATGCATGTACCACTTTCCACACCAGAACCAAGACAAAGTGAATTGAGCACCGGATGAAGTCTGATCAAAAGAAGGATATACACCGGACAAAGCTATCCACAAACTACAAACCTTGCATTACAGCAAATTAAATCCTTCCTTCCCAACACAGACACAATGAAAAATAAAGAACAGAGCACGAGCAACCAAGATAAAGGGTAAAAGCTACCAGACATCAGATGAAGAGATCAAACAAAATCAAGCCCAGAACAAGAAGGAAAATAATGAAGCATCAAATGATACTAGACCATATACGATGGACAATCTAAGTCAAAGCATCCTATACGAAGACTCAAATTTCCAGAAGAAAATGAAGAATGCTGAAATGCGTCTGAATTCTACTAAGTCACAACGAGAAGTACTGCTTATCATCCACACTATCAGAAGAACACATAAAGTCATCAAAAATAGAAGAAAAGAGAAGAGAAAAATGGACTAGCGCTTATCTACAAGTCAAAGATGCATGTGTCAGAACAAGTACACCTACAAATCAGTAAAAGACAACGCCTTTGCAGCTACAAAGCTAGGAAAGTACATATATGCCTAGGTTATGACTGAAGTCAGACATAGAAGTAAACAAACGGTACAGAAGACTTCACATAACACAAATTCGACGAGCAAAAATTTAATGCAAGATCAATTGCATTAAATACAAGATCTACGAAGCCTGGACGAACTAAACAAGAAATTAAATCATATAATAGTTGGTCAAGCAACAAGCTTAGGCCTGATCAAAGATAGAAGAACATTCAACAAATACTAGACGAGGCCTACTACAAGCCGAAATCTTGAAGTATCAAATGAAAGGTCAAAACAAGGCTAAATCAAGAACAAGACAAAAATGGGTTAAACATCAAAGAAAACCCAATGGTCAACTCAGATGAAGAATAGTCAAGGCAAGGCACATCATGAAGATTAGACAAAGCGATCCATATGACAGATGAAGAATGACACAAGCTCTAGACGATAACAAATCACATATCAGACGAAGGATAGCACAAACTGTAAGATATTTCAGACAAAAACAAAGTTTGTCCGTCTATAATGACCAAAAGAAAGTCAAAACATTAAAATCAAATGTTCAAACAAAAATCACAGATTGAGAAGCATATGACTTATAGATGCAGACGAAGATTGCCACACAAGCAGTTGTCGCAACCCGAAAATTTCCGATCTCGCGACTAATGGTTTAGACATCCTTTTAAAAGTCTCATTAATTAAAGAATGCCCGGATACCAGACTAATCCTTAATTAATGGTTTTGAAAATAGGTTCATGGAGTCGCCACCAATATTTTACTCAAAACATTGGAAAAAGAAAAAAGGTTTTAAAGATCCAATAATGGCCTTGATAACCAGAATTGGGTTCGGGGGTCGGTTACGTGTAGGGAAGGTATTAAGCACCCCTATAGCGCCCTCAATCGGTACCCTATGATGAAGTTAATATGATAAGAACTAATAAATTAAATATTGAATCTCCTTTATTAATACTTATTTATATGCTTAAAATATAAATTAAGCGATTAACCCTAAAATATCTACATTATGACGTTTATTATAAATAAAAGATAAAGATGAGAAATAAAAAATATAGAAAAAAAGATTGATTGAAATACCTCTTAAACGAGCTCTATTGAATCTTCAAATATGGAGAAGGTGCTTTATGGCGACCTTTCACACTATAGTATGCCTCACAAATCTCAAGAAATACAATAGGAGGGAGAGAAAATATAGAGATGCGACACAAATCTCAAAAAATATAATAGAAGGGAGAGAGATAGAGAATTTTCGTGCTCAAAGGAGTCTTATTCGAAATTTCTCTGGCCGCCTCGAGAACTGTGCCCAAAACTTCAATTTATAGGTATCAGCAGTGGGCCAGAACGGCCTGTTCTGGTTTCGGAACGGCCCGTTCTGGCCCAATTATTATGTGTAAATTTCGTACCCTGGAACGGCCCGTTCTGAAAACGGAATGGCCCGTTCTAGAGTAGAAAGTAACACAAATTTCCTTTTCCAGAACGGCCCGTTCCATATTTGCCTTGTTTGGAACGGCCCGTTCTGGAATTGGAACGGCCCGTTCCACCCAAAATATTTAGTTGATTTCAGTTACGTTGGAACGGCCCGTTCTTATATTGGAACGGCCCGTTCCGGGGTTCAGAACGGCCCGTTCCGATTGTGGAACAGCCTGTTCTGAGTTTTTGGAATGGCCCGTTCCGGGCTATTGAAACCACCTTATTTGGCCTTTAGGCCTTCTGATGTCTTGTCTTGTTTTTTGCCTACTTCGGAAGCCCCTTCCCTTCGTAATGGAGGTCCATTTCTTTGTTTGTGTGCCCCCCGGACGAAATTGGGTGTCTACAGCTGCCCCTCTTTACTTGTCCTTTGGAGTAGCTATGTGTTGCTTTTCCAAAGGCAAGTAAAGACGTAGACATTTCGTCCGGGTCTCCTCCTCGTCTCTTTGGTGTTGGCGCTTCTACGTTCCTTCTCTTGGATAGATGTATTTGCTCGTGTCCTCGCCCTTTAGAGTAGTTGAGTGTTGGTTGCATACTCTATTGGGTAACAAGGCTAACAAACTGTACACCTGATCTTCGATCTTCAAGTAGATGCTCCATTGCGTCTCTTATGATAGTGCGTTCTTTTATTTGTAGCTTGTTGAAGAGGGAGTATTTTCGTAGCTCAGCTTCCCTCACGGCTTTGTCGTATACCGGATTGGGAGATGACTACAGTCTCTCCAGACCTTTCCCTCACAGCTTTGTCGTATACCGAATTGGGATGCGAATATAGTCTCTCCAGACCTTTCCCTCATGGCTTTGTCGTATACCAGATTGGGATGCGAGTACAGTCTCTCCAGACCTTTCCCTCACGGCTTTGTCGTATACCGAATTGGGATGCGAGTACAGTCTCTCCAGACCTTTCCCTCACGACTTTGTCGTATACCGGATTGGGAAGACAAGAATGATTCTTTTATTATTATTTTTTTTGTGTAACACCCTTCCATATGCCCCTAACTCATATGCATGCGATGCAGTTTATGCTCATGTGTTTATTTCTAAAGATACAATTCATTTTTTTATGTCGGGAAATTAACCTGTACACATTAAGGTTAATGTTGACGATTTCTTTCTATCCATGTCAATCTTGATTGCTGTCGGGATATGTTCTTTTGAGCCCAAGCTTCAGTGGCTCCTTGACTATCTAGTCGATGTGTGGTCAAGAGTCTCTAACCTCTGTTTGAGGACATCTCGGCCTTCCCTCTGTGAGTATTCACTATGAATTTTCCGTGTATCTTTTCAGTGTTATTTTAATGCCATAAGGGTCAAGAGAAAAGAAGGAAGGAATGTTATTATTATTATTTTTTTTTTCAAAAGGGTTATTAGAAGGGATTTTTTTCAAAAAGGGTTTTTTAGAAGAAGGGCTGGCCAAGGTAGGTTTTGGTGTTTAGGGTTACTAAAAAAAATGTATTTGTTGCAAGGAAGCTATCATTGTGTTTTAGCCTTTTTGGAAAGTGGAGTGATGACTTGGGGTCACGCTCTGATTGAATGATTCCCCTGAGTTGTCTTTCAGTTTTCAACTCAGGTTGCTGCTTTAACGTCCTAACTTTTGCCTAGGTCACTTGAGATATGTTCCCTAGCGGACATTTTTCTTTTGATGTTTTCTTTTGCCTAGGTTACCCATTTTTACTTGTGGGTTTCCTAGCAGATCTTGCCCTAACTCTTGCGCAGCCCCCTTAGTGGGTTTCCTACCGGGTCTTCATTTTTTGCAGCACTCATGAGGTATGGGATGTCTTTATTTTATCAAACCCTAGTCATGTTTGAATTCTGATTGTTCATTTGTTATCCTTTCCATGCTATTCTTGAGTAACATCTTTGTTGCAAATGCATTTTGTTTGTTAAGGGTTGATGGATGAGGCCTAGAATGGATATTTAGAGGGAGAAGAGAAACAAAAGAGTGTTATGGCATTTAAAATAGTACTTTCAATTTACACGTGCCCCTTTAACAAAGCTTGAAGGCCCGGGCATGCCCCGAGTTCGTGATTCGTACACAGAGAGATAGACAAAGGTTGCCCCCTAGAAAGTCATGGATGATTTGATAATTTCAAAAAGACTGTTCCACTTGATTGGACGTCGGTGTTTCGAATTGGGAGTGAAATCTTTATGAATTCTTGCGTTCGAAGGGAATACTCGAGCCACCTTTCGATTTTAACTCAGAGAGACATTTTTATATATCCCTAACTTTTGCATAGGACGTATCCTATCGGGATTTTAATTCTTTTTTCTTTTACCCTAATTTTTGCCTAGGACGCCCTTTACGGGTTTTCATCCTAGCGGGTTTCGTCGCGCAATGTCTTTATTTCTCAATTGGATTTTGTCTTGTGATTCCCTAGAAGCAAGGATTCGTCCATTCTTGAGCATTCCTCCTATCCCGACAATTGTCATTTCGTCATGGGAAAGTCTCGCTGTTTGAATCGTCGATTTGGGCGTGTGATGCCCCTAATTACTGATAAGTGTTTCCCGATTTGATGTATCAGGTTCGCATTTGATTACAGTAATTTCCATTATCCGGCTAACACGAACAAATTAGATTTCCCTTTTTATTCGTATTTATTATTTACAAGGAAGACATGTTATCTATATGAAACGTAAAATAGGATGCAAAGACATATGAGAAATTCAACGGATATCATTCTCATTGATTTTTGTTTAGAGAACATTCTTTGCATACTATTACATGTGTCTTCCATTTTTAATGAATGTATGCTAATGTACTATCCTAGGAGATGCATGATATTTATTTTTTGCCTAAATTTTATCATGTTTTTAACTAAGAGTTATGATGCGTGATTTTTTTGCTATATATATATATATATATATATTTTTTTTTTCAAATAAACTACCCTATATGATGCTTTAGAGTTAGGGTATACAGAAGGGAATTAAAATTTTTATCATATTTTTTTTTATTGATATCTACTTGTTTGTAATTCTTATCTATTTGAAATAAATAAACACAAATAAATGCAACACGCATATGCTCAAACAAATGTACACCCGCGAACAATCACGTTTAAATCCTTGGTCTGTGGTCCCTGCAAGAAAAGTGCATTGTATAGGACGGTTCTAATCTCACTGGTCTTAAGGCCCCCAAGGTGCCCCCATTATAGGGACCCAGTATCTCTGTCGCCGTCACCTGGCAAACTCTAAGGTCTGTCGCAGTATTTCAGGCTAGAGTAACCGGTTATCACCTTGAGTGTGATTTCCGACAAGGCTCGCAGGCTCCAAAGCCAAACTTGGGCCGGTCGTACGTCAACCACTCCCTATGTTTATTACCCTCATGCCCCCGGGTGTAGGGGGAACTGTTGTGTGCAAAGATTTGTGTACAATTTTATTCAAACAGGTGCAAAATTTAAATAAACAAACAAACAAATATTAAAGTCAAACAAATAAAACAAATAAAGTAAAGGGGAAAAATATTTAATTTATTATTTTTATTTTATTAACTTCATCAATTAAATGGGTTTGACCCTCTTTAAACGTCCCCAGTGGAGTCGCCATCTGTCGCAACCCGAAAATTTCCGATCTCGCGACTAATGGTTTAGACATCCTTTTAAAAGTCTCATTAATTAAAGAATGCCCGGATACCAGACTAATCCTTAATTAATGGTTTTGAAAATAGGTTCATGGAGTCGCCACCAATATTTTACTCAAAACATTGGAAAAAGAAAAAGGTTTTAAAGATCCAATAATGGCCTTGATAACTAGAATTGGGTTCGGGGGTCGGTTACGTGTAGGGAAGGTATTAAGCACCCCTACAGCGCCCTCAATCGGTACCCTATGATGAAGTTAATATGATAAGAATTAATAAATTAAATATTGAATCCCCTTTATTAATACTTATTTACATGCTTAAAATATAAATTAAGCGATTAACCCTAAAATATCTACATTATGACGTTTATTATAAATAAAAGATAAATATGAGAAATAAAAAATATAGAAAAAAGATTGATTGAAATACCTCTTAAACGAGCTCTATTGAATCTTCAAATATGGAGAAGGTGCTTTATGGCGACCTTTCACACTATAGTATGCCTCACAAATCTCAAGAAATACAATAGGAGGGAGAGAAAATATAGAGATGCGACACAAATCTCAAAAAATATAATAGAAGGGAGAGAGATAGAGAATTTTCGTGCTCAAAGGAGTCTTATTCGAAATTTCTCTAGCTGCCTCGAGAACTGTGCCCAAGACTTCAATTTATAGGGATCAGCAGTGGGCCAGAACGGCCTATTCCGGTTTCGGAACGGCCCGTTCTGGCCCAATTATTATGTGTAAATTTCGTACCCTGGAACGGCCCGTTCTGAAAACGGAACGGCCCGTTCCAGAGTAAAAAGTAACACAAATTTCCTTTTCCAGAACGGCCCGTTCCATATTTGCCTTGTTTGGAACGGCCCGTTCTGGAATTGGAACGGCCCGTTCCACCCAAAATATTTAGTTGATTTCAGTTACGTTGGAACGGCCCGTTCTTATATTGGAACGGCCCGTTCCGATTGTGGAATGGCCCGTTCCGATTGTGGAACGGCCCGTTCTGAGTTTTTGGAACGGCCCGTTCCAATTTTGGAACGGCCTATTCCGGGCTACTGAAACCACCTTATTTGGCCTTTAGGCCTTCTGATGTCTTGTCTTGTTGTTTGCCTACTTCGGAAGCCCCTTCCCTTCGTAATGGAGGTCCATTTCTTTGTTTGTGTGCCCCCCGGACGAAATTGGGTGTCTACAGCACTTAAAGAATCAAGTCTCAAAGGATAAATTAAGGCATCGTCTACGATCACTTAAATGCTCTCAACATGATAACATGATGAAAGAAGAAGAAGAAAAGCATGCAAAAGCAAAAGCATACGTGTTTCAGAAAAAGTACATCACTTTTCAGATAAGGACAACACTCTACAGCTACGCGACCAAAAAAGGAAAAAAAAAAAGGTTTCTAGGTCTCTGCTAAACTCAGACACAGCTGCTAACAAGGCAAAGAAGACTTCACGCAATTTCTATAACCAAGCAACATTTAATGCAAGATCTCAAGCATTAAATGAGAAGATCAAACTAGTCATGAACGACTACATCTACTTCAACAGACACTTGCAACGGGCAAAATTCTACAGGACAATATATATCACTACTTTAAACCTTGAAAGGTTGGATTTTTCATTTTTAACAAGAGTGATATACAACCCATGAAGCAACGAAACCAGAGATAAAGCGTATAGAGTCAAATGTACCATAGTGTATTCATCTCTATAAACTAAGGAGTTCCAAGTGCATCTTATGAACATGAACCTTAGTGAGTGTATTCAACTCATGTATCCTCTCTGTGAGAGTAAGCCAAACACTCAATCATTGTTAGACTAAGATTGCATATCTTAGTGAGTGTATAAACATATGTATCCTCTCTACGAGAGTAAACCAAACTAACTTAGTTATCATATGTAATGCCTGAAGAGGCTAGGGAAAGTGTAATGACCCGCCCTAGGCCGTCACATCAATAACCAATATGACAACTAAAAAAATATATAATAAAGAAAAAAGAGTAAAGGCCAGCTACACTAGAGTGTAAATATAAAATAACGTATAAATTGTTTTCATCATATAAAACATAATTTTATAAAAGAGTCATCATCAGTAGGGTTATAAAGTCATCCAAAAGATAATATATATATATACAATATCATAAAGACATCAAAATAAGACACCCTAGGTGTTGGTCAAGCTCTAAGTCTAGCCACTTCTCAAAGCAGCTACCAAAAGACTCCTTGTCATCCCAAGCCTCACACCTGATCTGCTTCCCCAACATAGTGAGATCATCACAGTCCACATCATCGAAATATAAGGGTTAGCACGTATAAATTTAATCATAGTATAATATAAATGAAATATCATCAAACTAGATATTCATTAACAATATTTATCCATACCAAAGAAATGACAATATTATTACATATCCATCTCCATGCCAATATAAACCAAATCCAAAATCCAATATATACATATCCATACTAATGCATACATAATCTATAATAATGAAGGATCCATAACCAATGTATACAATCCATACCATATGCATACATATTCCATATCCAAACAAACTTCACACTGCTATATAATCCCATGAAGTAGCCAACACATCCAAACCAAATGTTAGCCTCAACACATCCAAACTAAGTGTTGAATTTGTGAACATGTCACCTTCCCATGTCACACACCTAACCTCTCATGGAAAATATACAGTTAGATTACATCGTCATGTAACCCTGGTGATCTTGGCCACTTCATCCACCAGTATGACTCGGCCTTACCCTCATACCAATAGCAAATAGAATACTTAAAGGAGTACTTAAGAATCCACCTAACATCTGAAGTGGTTTATTATATAATCTTTGGAAAAGTTCCATATTGGAATCCTCAACATGGGACTCCCAAAATTCCATATTTTCCCAAAGATTATATCCAAATCTCACCAAGAGATCTCCCAATCCATACCATAACCTTACTCTTCTAAGTCCTATTAGCTTTCCAAACCAAACACACATAAGCACATTCCATAAGTACATGCAATCTTTTCCATAACCATGCCACATTCCATACCAAGTATAAAACATCAAAGATGACATGATTCAACATTTAAAAGTTTCATAAAAACTCAATTATAAAAGGTTTTCCTCAAATAGACCACACGCCCGGCGCAAGATTACGCCTGGTGCAAGATTACGCCCGACGCAAAACTCAAATAGAGACCTATAGAGGTCTCAATGCCCGGTGCATTATCCTACGCCCGGCGCAATTCCAGACAAAGACTCCCAATGAGTCTCCACGCTTTGCGTGCTTAGATCACGCCCGACGCCATATCAGCAACCAAAACACAAGGCCCAATTCTACTAGCACGCCCGGCGTGGTCCATCTAGAGATTTTTCACTTCAAATCGTGCCCAGCTCAACTAGCCTCGCGCCCGGCGTGATTTGACAATGGTGGTCCCTGATGAATGCATGCCCGGTGCCAAGAACTGCGCCTAGCACATGTACAACTAGAAACCCCCGAAAAACCTCAAAAATTCCTTCCCAACATGACCCCAATCCAAATTACATGAGTTCAAACCATTATAAAGCATAATCACTATCCAAAAATAACATAATAAGCGATAAAATCAAGTTTTAACCATTAATCCATGAAAATCATGGAGAAACCCAACCAAAACCCTTTCCACTCAATTCAACCTTAATCATGCATAAATCATGGAATCAATGTGATATTTCAAACATATACATACTAGATTAAGCCTTATAAGTACTACCCTTACCTTAGAAACTTCATAAATGCAAGATTTGAACAAAACCCTCAAATCCCAACTCAAACTTTAATCCCCCTTTTCAAGGCTTTAGGGGCTAAATATCTTGAAATTCTAGTTGTGAAGATTGATCCTGGCTTGATAACCTTCCCAAATGTGTCCTTAGCTTCCCTCCGGACCAGAGCTTCTCTCTCTACTTCCTTTCTCTAGAAACTGTCTCTATCTGACAAATGAAATCCTCTGATCCTAAGTCCCCATATTTAGCCATTTTTCAAAATTTCCAAATTTCACCCTTAGCACCTGTTCACCTCAAATATCTTATTCCTTGTAGTATTTCAACTTCCTAAGCTCTAAAACAACCTCAAATTCACTCAGAAAGACCAGATTTATCTTAAGTTCCTATCTTTCAATCTCCTACCAGTCCTATTCCTTTCTATACAATACTCATAACTCACCACCAAATGAAATGCAACATATATCAACACACAAACAAACATCATCTTCAGATATATATGCTTGGAATAATGATTTATATGCCATAATACTTCGCTTAACTAAGATGAGAAGGAAGGTGATCAGTCTTCTTCCCTCTTAGTACCAATTCAGTATAATGGTGTACACTGCATCATTCACCACATTCATGATACACATGCCTATATAAACACCTCAAAGCAACCATATCTCATCTCATACTACAAAATCACTTCTATGTCCAAACAACTAATCAAAATCACATAATTATACAACATGCACAAGGATAAGTACATTTCAAATCCACACTTCCAAAATCCAACCCAATCCATATAAACAACATACAGATACATACGCATATATACATATATATATATATATATATATATATATATATACACATAAAGTATATCTACCAAATAGCTCGATATTTCCATGGTGTTACAGAAAGAATACTTGTAAAGCTTGGAGAGGCTTGTCAAAGAATACTCACTGCAAGCTAGAAGTGGATGCTTAAAGAATACTAGTGCTAATGGTGAAGTTAGCGAGCCAGGAGTTGGTCGATAATACTCACTGAGAGCCAGAAGTGGCTGAGCAAAGAATACTAGCATCGACGAGTGAAGTTGACGAATCAGGAGTGGTTGAGAATACTTGGACCAGGTGATGGAATAACACTAAGGCCAAAAAGACCAAGAGGTTATATATTGAAGGAACCAAGAGGAATGGGTTAGTTTTGAAAAATCATAGGAGGAGTAAGCCTACTTTTGGGCCTTAGCTCCTAAGTTTTTATAGCATTTATTTTTGAAGAAATGCTTGAGAAGGGTACTCTAGGGTTGGCTCACTTCATGATGATGAAGGCCACTTCTAGGGTTGTTTCTCTCAAGGTGGAGATGGGAGGGAGGTGGCCGAATTAGCCAAGGGTGACTAAGGAAAGGTATAAAGGCACAAAAGGCTCTCTTTATATTCAATATCCAAAGTATTTACAAGGTGTGGTGCCTAAGGTATTTATAGGAGTGGGAGGCATCTAGGGTTGCATTTAGGGTGCCAAATGCACACCAAATGAAACCCAAATTAACCCTAGATGCAACTTGGTGGCCAAGGATGGAATCTTTGGGTTTAGTTAGGCTACATCTAGGTGCATGATAAGATCATGCAACATTTGCCCTCCACTTGGGCCTAAGCCTTTCTAAGTCCAAAAATAGGTCCAAACACCACCAAAAATGTGTCTAGCTCCCTAATTAAATACCTTAGCCCAAAATTAAAAACCTATGATCTAAAACACCCCATAATACAAGGGTAAAATGGGAAATACAAAAGAAAATAAATCCTATGACTAAGATACCCCAAAATACAAGGGTAAAATAGGAAATTAAAGACAATGGCAAAAATAGGAATAAAAATAAATGCTATAAAAACTTAGGAGCTAAGGCCCAAAAGTAGGCTTACTCCTCCTATGATTTTTCAACACTAACTCATTCCTCTTGGTTCCTTCAATATATCACCTCTTGGTCTTCTTGGCCTTAGTGTTATTCCATCACCAGGAGTGGTCATGACCTGGGTGGTCTAGAATACTCATTGCTAGCCTGAAGAGGCTAATTAAAGAATACTAGGACCAATGAGTGAAGTTGGCCGACCAGGAGTGGTCGTGACCTGGGTGGTCTGCAATACTCATTGTGAGCCTAAAGAGGCTGAATAAATAATACTTGTACTTCGTTGAACATCTAGTGGAACCCTTCATTTGAAGGAGACTAGACGTAGCTCAGTTTGAGCGAACCAGTATAAAAATACCTGCACTATTTTTATGTTTCAGATGCACTTTTATTTAGTTGATTTAATAAACTGAAAATTTCATCTAATGCTCATCGTCTATTAAAAACTATCTTTAGACGAAAACCACACTTGTTCAATGTGTTATCTTAAAGAACGGTTTTTGTTTAAGAAGCATTTTTCTTAAACAGACAATAAAATTCCAGACGCAAAAGTATTTAGTTGAATCAATCCAGGGCAGTCCCAGTTTAGCATTCACTAATATTATTTTACTGGACGAAAAAGAGCCTTCTTGCGAAGATGTTTTTAAAATTCCTTTGTTCACATACACACACATATTTAACCCCCTCTTCTATGTGTTTTTCATATAACTTCAACATCATCATCATCATTGTAATCATCACCTATAAAACCCGCATAGGACACAACAAAAACAATTGGAGAGTGAGAAATGTCTCAATCTGGCTACTTGTGTGAGATAGAGTCGAATAGCCGCACACAAACAACAACATAACATAAGTATACATATAACAGTTCAATACAATATCCATGACAATATATTATAACTTAAAGAAGTAATACAATAGCCATCAACATAGCCACAATACTCAAGATCACACAATTGTAATGGACACAAACTTCACTAGACTATATGCATGTGGTGTTAGAGAATCTCATAACACATGGCCCGAAGGCTAATACTCATGGTTCAAAGGTGAATACTCATAGCCCCAATGCAAGCACTCATGGCCTTGAAGACAAAATATCATGGCCTAAAGGTGAATATTCATGGGTCAAAGGTGATTACTCATGGTTTGAAGGCGAAATATCATTACTCATGGTCTGAAAGCAAAATTTCATGGCTCGAAGGTGAATACCTATGGCCCAAAGGCAAATTTTCATGATCATGATGCATGTTTCACATGCAAGACTCTATGCACAATCTCATCATATCATCATCACAAGTACATGTGACATAACTTTATCATAAGCTCAAGTCATTCACATAAAATATTATCATCGTTTGATTCTCATGTATACATATCATCATCATGTCAATCTCATGCATACACATCATCATTATGTTAATCTCATACCACACATTATCATCTCCTATCACATACATGGCTTAATCAAACATATAGTTCACAAGCACAAACATCTCAAACACACATAATAACCCACAACATAATAGTCTATCGCACCACATCTCAAATATATAGCTTTAGCTCTTAACACTTATCATATACATTATAATTAGTCTTTAAACTTTCATACAACAAGTCATAAGACTAAGTCCCTCTCAGTTTGCTCATGGTTTCTAATACTCATCATTATAACTTTCAAGTTGTCTATTCTTATTTAAGTTTTAGTGACATTATGGGGTCTAAATGCAATATCCAAAATTATACTTATGATATCAAGTAGATCTCTGTTAGTCAATTAGCCTCGTGTAACTTAAGAGGGGGGGGTGAATTAAGTTATCTAATTTTTCTTCTCTTTATAAGTTTTTCTAACTTCTTTCTTATAAAAGCAATATCATAAACAAATTGTATGTAATGATGCAAAAACTTCACAACAAAATTAAAAGTATAGGGAAAGAGAATTGCAAACTTGATTTTATACTGGTTCGGCCAACCTTGCCTACATCCAGTCCTCAAGTCTCCCACTTGAGATTTTTCACTATGCTTGTAACCTTTACAAGACTCAAATTCTCCAACACCTAGGAATTCCCTTTCCTCGTGTTGAGAATCACAGACCACCAAGGAGAACAACACTTTCTCCTTTACAAATCAATAGATGAGATGAATGAAGTAGAACAACTCTCTTTGAAGAGTGGATTTTAAACTTGTTGATCTAGTAGAACTCTTTAGATAATATTTGCAAATGATTTTGGCCAAGTGATTGTAAAGATAATTTTTCACAATTGAGTTCGTAACCTTTTTCTGAAAAATTATTGGTATTTATAAATGATTGTTTCATAGGTCATGATTTTTCATGAAGAGTTGTGTCTTTCTAAAATTTTTCATAAAATAGGCTCTGGTAATCGATTACAAGACTTGGTAATCGATTACAACAGTTTAATTTCAAAATGATTGGAACATTGTAAAATTTAAATTCAAATTTTGAAATTTTTATCTTTTGGTAATCGATTACAAGGATGGTAATTGATTACCAGAGCAAGTTTTAATAAAGCAAAATTTGAATATATGAGTTTCATCCTCTGGTAATCGATTACATGTAATGGTAATCGATTACCAGACTCTTAAAACAATAATTACCTCATTTAAAACTTAATATAGAAAACTTCTATTTTCAAAACCTTATTTATATATAAAAAATTATATTTGGGTTTGCTTTAAAATTCTTTATTTTAAATGGCCAAGAATCTTATGCAATATTTCTAAAGATTTCTTTTTACATATTAAGCTAGGTTGACAAGACTTATCTAAAACCCTTTGAGATTTTTGTTTCTTGATCACCTTTCTTTAACTTGACCTCTTGTTTTCTACAACTTCTTTGGCATCATCAAAATCCTTTACATACGTTCTTCCACATTCTTCCCCTTTTTGATGATGACAATATACTGTAGATGGAAAGAAACATAAAACAGTGTATATCGATCACTCCCCCTTAGTCTCCCCCTTAATAAATCGTTCTTTGATGTTAATTTTATTTTATAAAAAATTTTGAATTCAAATAGACAGTTGTAGTGATCAGATTAAATTGTTCAAATCAAAATATCCAATTTTTGATCAGGAATAAATTATCCCTTTTTCTTCTTTCCTTTCCTCTCCCCATTTGGCAACATCAAAAGGAATGAGACAATATATATAAAAAATAGAATAAGAGAAACAAACACCAGTCAGAACAAAAGTAAAATATGTCCCAATAGCAAAATAGTCAGAGTCAAGCGAGCAGAATTACCCTAGAACATTACTAATCAAAAGTTCATAAATTGACTAAAAATAACCCAAAACATAAGATAAGCTAAGAGAACAACTATCAGAAACAGAGTCAACTAGCTAGTCGGAAGGGCGACGAAGAGATTGTACTTCCTCCTCAAGACGAGTCATGCGAGTGTCAAGAGAATCAAAATGTTCACCAACATAAAACCGGAGATCTCTAATTTCATTGAGAACATCCGAGAGAAGTGCTGATGAAGGATCTTGAGGAGGTGGTGACGGAGTTCTATCATCAGTGTCAACTGCTTGAAAATCACGCTTCCTGACCCAGGTGTTTTCTAGTGTTTTCTTGTACCCAAAAGAAACAATTGAATTTGCCCCAATCTCAAAGACCCTTTTAACTGGAACCCATGTTTCATCTTCTAGAGGAACATTAAAATATTCCAAAATAGTAGTTATAAAATGTGGGTATGGAAGAGAAGCATTAACCCGCAAGGCCTTTTTCATTCGACTCCTAATCAGATGAGCCCAGCTAAATTCCCGGCCAGTGATTAGAGCCCATATCAAGATTAAGTCCTCCTCTAAAGCCTGTGCAAGGTTAGTCGTGCGGGGAAGCAGTACCCGAACAATTATATAATGCATGATGTGATAATCAAATTTAATTGATCCAGCCACTAATCATCCAGTCATGTCAGCATCATCCACACAAATCATACTTCGGGCATTGGGATGGGAATATTCTGGTTTCCATGTATCCGGAATTGTTCCCTCAAATAGAGTACCCTGTTCTGTCTCCTCTTCATGATAGAGTGGTTCAAATGAAGAGTACCTTGGGCTTAGAGAGCTCACTGGTCTTCAAGTTGTCCAACTTTTCTTGTATGCCCCTGGCCATAGCTCTAGTGACTGGGCCCTTGGCCCATAGTTTGTCATCCCCTCCCTTGTGAAAAGGATTTGTCCTCAAATCTGTAGGGTCAACCTCCTCATTATCATAAACAACCTCAAAAGGTGAGATTTTGGTAGTCTTATGAACTACCCTATTATAGGCAAATTCAATATGGGGCAAGTACTCATCCCTAGATTTGTGGTTACCCTTAAAGATTGACCTTAACATGGTAGATAGGGATCTATTAACTACTTCTGTTTGCCCACCAGTTTGAGGATGGCAAGTAGTTGAGAAAAGTAGTTTAGTTCCTAGCCTACTCCAAAGAGTTTTCCAAAAATGGCTAAGGAACTTAGTATCCCTAAGAAAATGATGTCTTATCTCAATATGCTTTGTTCTAGAATGAAGAACTGGATTTTTAGAGAGATTGATAGCACTAGTATTATCACACTTAATTGGAATATGATCTAATGATAAACCATAATCAGATAGTTGTTTCATCCATAGTATTTGTGCACAACAACTTCTAGCAGCAATATATTCTGCTTCAGCAGTAGATAAAGCAACACTATTTTGCTTTTTACTATGCCATGATACTAAAGCAGATCCAATAAAATGGCATGTTCCACTAGTACTCTTTCTATCAGTTTTACACCCAGAAAAATCAGAATCGGAGTAACCTACTAGATTGAAAGGCATGTTTTTAGGATACCATAGACCTAGATTTGTGGTTCCTAACAGATATCTCATAATTCTTTTAACAGCACTCAAATGATATTCTTTAGGGTTAGATTGGTATCTAGCACATAAACAAACATTGAACATAATATCAGGTCTACTTGCAGATAAATATAAGAGAGATCCAATCATACCTCTATATTTCTTTACATCTATGGATTTTCCCACTTCATCTTTGTCAAGGTAGCAAGTAGTGCTCATTGGTGTTGCCATTGATTTAGCATTCTCCATTCCAAACCTTTTGAGCAATTCTTTACAGTATTTGCTTTGATTAATAAAAATTCCATTTTTGGTTTGCCTTATTTGTAGTCCAAGGAAAAAATTTAGTTCTCCCATCATGGACATTTCAAATTCACTTTGCATATCATTTGAAAATTCCTTGCACAAGTAGTCATTAGTAGCTCCAAAAATAATATCATCAACATAGATTTGCACTAAAAGGATGTCATTCATTTTTCTTTTGATAAAGAGTGTAGTATCAACTTTTCCCCTTGTAAATTCTTTTTCTAAAAGAAATTTACTAAGTCTTTCATACCATGCCCTAGGAGCTTGTTTTAATCCATAAAGAGCCTTTTTCAACTTAAAGACATGGTTTGGAAATTCTGAGTTCTGAAAACCGGGGGGTTGTTCTACATAAACTTCTTCTTGAATAAAACCATTTAGAAAAGCACTTTTAAAATCCATTTGGTATAATTTGAAGTCTATTATTGATGCATAGGCAAGTAACATCCTAATGGCTTCTAGTCTTGCTACTGGTGCATATGTTTCTTCATAATCTATACCTTCTTCTTGATTATAACCTTTAGCAACTAATCTAGCTTTATTTCTTATGACTAAACCATGTTCATCAAGTTTGTTTCTAAAAATACATTTTGTTCCTATAATGGGATGATTAGTGGGTCTATTTACCAAATCCCATACTTGATTTCTCTCAAATTGATTTAATTTTTCTTGCATAGCATTAATCCAATGTTCATCATTTAAAGCTTCATCAATATTTTTAACTTCTATTTCATAAACAAAAGACATATTGTTGCATGCTTCTTTTAGAGAGTTTCTAGTAATTACCCCTTTTGTTATATCTCCAATGATATTTTCAAGAGGATGATTTCTTGAGATTCTTCACTCTCTTAGAGGATTGATGTTTGTTTGACCTTCTTGTATAGTTGAATCCTCTTTTTCTTTATCTTTGTCATCCTTGTGAATTTGCTCATTAATATGAGTATCTTCAAAGCTTTCTACAATTTCATCAATAATATCTCTTCTTGGACAAACAAGGTTAGTTTCATCAAATACAACATGTATTGATTCCTCAATAGTCATAGTTCTTTTGTTGTATATTCTAAATGATTTACTATTTAGAGAGTATCCAAGAAATATCCCCTCATCAGATTTAGCATCAAATTTTCCTAAGTTATCTTTTCCATTATTAAGTACAAAACATTTGCATCCAAAAATATGAAGATGTGAAATATTAGGTTTTCTTCTATTGAATAACTCATAAGGAGTTTTCTTAAGAATAGGTCTAATCAAGGCTCTATTCATAGTATAGCATGCAGTGTTGACAGCTTCTGCCCAAAAATATTTGGGGAGTTTTGAATCATTAAGCATTGTTCTTGCTAATTATTCTAATGATCTATTCTTTCTTTCTACTACTCCATTTTGTTGTGGAGTTCTAGGTGCAGAAAAGTTATGTTCAATTCCATTTTCTTCACAAAATAAATCAAAATCTTTATTTTCAAACTCTTTTCCATGATCACTTCTAATGGATACAATCTTAAGGTTTTTCTTATTTTGAATTAGTTTAGCAAATTTTCTAAAGACACCAAATGTATCACTTTTATTAGCAAGAAATAAGGTCCAAGTGTACCTAGAGAAATCATCTACTAAGACAAGGCCATAGTAACTTCCACCAAAGCTCATAGTTCTAGAAGGTCCAAATAAGTCCATATGCAAGAGTTCTAAGGGTCTTGTGGTTGTAACAATATTCTTTGGTTTGAAATATACTATTACTTGTTTTCCTTTTTGGCAAGCATCACATAATTTATTTTTCTCAAATTTAATTTTTGGTAATCCTATTACTAAATCTTTTGAGATTAATTTATTTAAGTGTTCCATGTTTATGTGAGCAATCCTTTTATGTCATAACCAAGATTCATCATTTTTACTCATGAGGCATTGAGAATGTTTAGGATTATTTTCTATTTTTATTTTATAAACATTGTTAATTCTAAATCCCATTATCTTAACTTTTTTATCAGTTTTGTGTTCAATTATTAGATATTTTTGTGAATCAAAGGATACTGAAAAACCTTTATCACAAAGTTGGCTAACACTTAATAGACTATGTTTAAGACCTTCTACAAGTAAAACATTTTCTATGGAGGTTGAGAAATTTGTACCAATTTTTCCAATGCCAAGTATTTTTCCTCTGTTGTTGTCTCCATAGGTTACATGTCCACTTCTTTTAGGAGTGAAGTCAATAATTTTGAAGCATCTCCTGTCATGTGCTTGGAACACCCACTATCAATGTACCAAGTTTGGTTGCTAGAATCCTTCAAGACAAAGAAAAGGTTGATTTAGGTACCCAAGTTTTCTTTGGGTCCTTAATGTTAGTATTAACAGAAGAAACTTTTGGAATCCACACCATATTCTTGAGATTGTTAAAATTCTTTCTAATATAGAAATTTGAAGAATTATGACCTTTCTTCCCACAATAAAAACATGTTATGAAAGGAAAACTAGTAACTTGAGTGGGAACAAAGAAATTTTTGTACTTCTTCTGTTGTTTTTGAGGATTATATCCTACTCCTGTCTTATCAAACACACATTTTTGCTTTCCTAATATTATATCTAAATTATTTCTTCCATTTGTAAATTTTGCAAGAGTGTTTCTTAAATTACTAATTTCTTCCTTAAATTTATTGCAAGTTGAACATGGATGATTTGTTTTATTAGTACCTAACTTAGTTTTAATTTCATGTTTTTCATTTTTAGAATTAATCATCTTAATTTCAGTTTTGAGATTATCTAATTCATTATTTAATTTTGAAATCTCGTTTTCTAATTTTGAAATTGTTTTCTTATAAGATGATACTAATTTTGCAAGTTTAAATGACTCTATGTAAATCATTGAATGCATCTTGAAGTTCATCAAATGAGATTGAGATATCATTGTTAGAAGATGTTACCTCTTCTTCACTTTCATAGTCATTGGCCATAAGTCCCAAATTTACAACTTCATTTTCAGAGTCACTTGTAAAATCTGTGTCATTTTCTTCCCAAGTGATATAGGCTTTCTTCCCCTTCTTTTCTTTGAAACTTTTCTTATTAGATTTTTCCATCCTTCTTTTATAGATTGGACATTCTAATATCAAATGTCCTGGTTGATTACATTCATAGCATTTTGGGGTTAAAGAAGAGCCTTCTCCTTTTTTCTTATTGTTGAAGTTGAATCTTTTCCGGTTTTCTTTGTTTCTAAGGAATTTGTTGAATCTCTTTATAAAGAGGCTGAAATCCTCATCATCCTCTAGATCATCTTCCTCCATATTTTCTTCTTTCTTATCTTCTTGTTGAATAGATGATGATGTTTTGAGTGCTATCCCTTTCTTTCTTTTATCACTTTCCTCATTTTGATTTAGTCTCATTAATTCCATTTCATGTTCTTGAAGTTTTCCGAACAATGAGGCAAGAGACATGGTTGTCAGATCTTTTGATTCAGCAATTGCAGTCACTTTCGGTTGCCATTCCCTACTTAAACATCTCAAAACTTTGTTAATAAGATCTTCATTAGGAAACACTTTTCCTAGAGATGCAAGATGATTAACTATATGTGTAAATCTCTTTTGCATGTCTTGTATGGTTTCATTTTGATTCATTCTAAATAATTCATATTCATGAGTGAGAGTGTTTATCCTAGATCTTTTCACATCATTAGTACCTTCATGTGTTACTTCAAGTGTATCCCACATTTCTTTAGCACTTTTACAATTTGAAATTCTAAAATATTCATCAATTCCTAAAGCAGAAGTGATTATATTTTTGGCTTTTAAGTTATATTGAACCTTTCTTCTATCATCTTCACTCCATTGATCTTTGGGCAAATTTTTTATTTCATGACCTACTACAATAGTGGGAATGAAAGGACCATTTTCAATAGCATCCCATATGTTTAAGTCTATGGCTTCTATAAAAATTTGCATCCTAGATTTCCAATAATGATACCCTTCCCCATTGAATATAGGAGGTCTATTAATAGAGTTTCCTTCAGGAAATAACAAATTTGATGAGGCCATTTCAAATCTTGAAGCTTTTAAGCCATATACAAGAAACCTGCTCTTGATACCACTTGTTAGTCAAGTAGCCTCGTGTAACTTAAGAGGGGGGGTGAATTAAGTTATCTAATTTTTCTTCTCTTTATAAGTTTTTCTAACTTCTTTCTTATAAAAGCAATATCATAAACAAATTGTATGTAATGATACAAAAACTTCACAACAAAATTAAAAGTATACGGAAAGAGAATATTGCAAACTTGATTTTATTCTGGTTCGGCCAACCTTACCTACATCCAGTCCTCAAGTCTCCCACTTGATATTTTTCACTATGCTTGTAACCTTTACAAGACTCAAATTCTCCAACACCTAGGAATTCCCTTTCCTCGTGTTGAGAATCACAGACCACCAAGGAGAACAACACTTTCTCCTTTACAAATCAATAGATGAGATGAATGAAGTAGAACAACTCTCTTTGAAGAGTGGATTTTACACTTGTTGATCTAGTAGAACTCTTTAGATAATATTTGCAAATGATTTTGGCCAAGTGATTGTAAAGATAATTTTTCACAATTGAGTTCGTAACCTTTTTCTGAAAAATTATTGGTATTTATAAATGATTGTTTCATAGGTCATGACTTTTCATGAAGAGTTGTGTCTTTCTAAAATTTTTCAGAAAATAGGCTCTGGTAATCGATTACAAGACTTGGTAATCGATTACAATGGTTTAATTTCAAAATGATTGGAACGTTGTAAAATTTAAATTCAAATTTTGAAATTTTTATCTTTTGGTAATCGATTACAGGGATGGGTAATCGATTACCAGAGCAAGTTTTAATAAAGCAAAATTTAAATATATGAGTTTCATCCTCTGGTAATCGATTACATGTAATGGTAATCGATTACCAGACTCTTAAAACAATAATTACCTCATTTAAAACTTAATATAGAAAACTTCTATTTTCAAAACCTTATTTATATATAAAAAATTATATTTGGGTTTTCTTTAAAATTCTTTATTTTAAATGGCCAAGAATCTTATGCAATATTTCTAAAGATTTCTTTTTACATATTAAGCTAGGTTGACAAGACTTATCTAAAACCCTTTGAGATTTTTGTTTCTTGATCACCTTTCTTTAACTTGACCTCTTGTTTTCTACAACTTCTTTGGCATCATCAAAATCCTTTACATACGATCTTCCACATTCTCAGCTTTATTTGAAAGATAAGACCATTATATACAACTTCTATGTTCATCTCAAGGGTTGGTTTTAACATTTAATATTTTTTAAAAATACAAAATTGTAACGTTTAAGCCTAAATATAATAATTTAACGTTTATTCACTAATTTGATCGTATTTGGAGTTTTAAACCTTGTATTAAGGTGATTTCAACTTCATTGGAAAGATAATATCTAAGGTTACAACTCTTATAAAGATCATAAAACTTAATTCTTCCATTTAAGTCTCCTTGAAAGGATTACAAGTCAAAGACGTTAATTTTCACGCATAAGACATGAAACTCATCTTCTAACTCACATAAATTGATCATTTCTTAACATTTTTATGTAATTCTTAAGTATAAAGTATATCTCACATGTATAATTTTCAACCCAACAAACAAAATGCAATTTGCTTAATCACATAAAGAGAAATTACAAAAATAATGAGATATGTTCATTCAAAAATTTCATATAACAAACACAACTCATACCAAAACTCAAAAAAAAAAACTTCAATCTAATTAATAGAAATTATGATTAATGGTTAAAAATACTTTATTATACCATTAATTATTTAAGTCAAACATAAATTTTACAAAGATTGTCGGTATAGATTTAGAAGAAAAAAAAAAGAAATAAAACAACGAAATAATCAAAAGGTCTTTATTTGTTTATTTTTTAATTTTAAATTTTATTAAATTTCATGTTTGTAAATATTATTTATATGTAAAAATAAAAATAATAAATAATTATAATTTAAAATAAATAAATGATCAAAATTTTTCTTTATGTGCAGTTTAATTTGAATTTAATATTAGAAATTGAAATTAAGATGTTTATTTACAAAACTAGTAAAATTTAAATATCAATTGAAATAAAATTAAATTTTATGATGTCTATTCATAAATAAAATAAAATTTAAGAATATTTTAAGATAAAATTAAAATTTAAAATGTCTATTTGAGAGTTAATAATCTTTCTAAAAAAATTAAGGATTAAACTCATTTAAAAACTTGTTAAAAGGCTAAATTGCTCACTTGCCGGTTGGAATACTTAAAAGGACTAAAATTAAAATGTAATGAAATCCTTATTTCGTATTTAATTACATGCTTAATCTACTATATCAAACTATCATCGATAAGTGTATTGGTACCGTTGTCTTTTGAGATTTTGCAAATCTTGATTGGATAAATATCGAATATTTTGAAGCAACTATTTTTTTAATATACTAAAAAGTATTCTAAAGTAAGAAAATTGTATTTTTTTAATTTTAGATTTTATTTTATAAAGATTTGATTTTATAACAAATTTTAATCATTGATTTTATAATCAATAATTATAAGTATATTTTATCTTTTAAAATACATATCTCACTTTCTAAGAGTCAAATCTAAAAAATAAATATGAATAGATTAAACTTAGAAAAACATTATTTTTTTCCTAAAAAAATTATAATAATTAATTCCAAAGTATAATCGTTAATATTTCAAACAAAAAGTTAAAATTTAAATAATAAATTGTGCGAGTAATTAAATTTAAGGTTTGAAAAGTTAACATAGAAGGATTTATTTATCAGTAAATAAAAGGAAGTTTTAATATAAAAATCAAATCTTAACTTTAAGGGAAAGTTTGAAAATCAACCTCTATATATTACGTGTGAATAATTATTTTGGAAAAAAAAGTTTATTTATTTATAAATTCGAATTTTAATATTTTTTAAATAAATTATTAATAATTAAAAATAATATTACATTATATTATAAATTATTTATCTTAAATAAAAATATAATTTATGTATTTAAAAATATCTATTTATACATATTTTATATATAATTTTTATATTTAAATATAGTACTTAATTACGTGTATAATTTATTATAAATTTTAATTACATATAAATATTAAACCTATCAAATACACAAGTTAAAATATTAGTAATTAACTATTTGGTAATTAATAAAAATATATAGAAATAAGTGTTGAATAATAATAAAATCATCGATCATAAAAAAATAGAACAAATTAATTGACTCCTATACATTAAATATAAATCTTTATCTTGCACTCTTTTATGATGTATGAGAAATTTTTACTCAAATAATATTATTTTTAAAAAAAATTACCTAAATAGTAACTGTGCAAATTTATTTTCCTAACTAGCACCATTTACTGTTCATGTTCAGAACGGGTCGTTCTGATTTCAGAACGGGCCGTTCCAATTTAAAAAAATAACACATGTCGAATGGATCAGAACGGGCCGTTCCGGGTTCAAAATTAGTACATAAAAAGTAGAACCAGAACGGGCCGTTCTGAATCCAAAACGGGCCGCTCTGGCCTATAAATAAATTTTTTTCTTTCTATTTTCACTTATCAAATACCAAAACTCAGAAACTAACATCAAATAATTAAATTTATTGAATATTAACATTATAAATATAACTAAATAAATTTATTAAAATTCAATACAACAATAAAGATCAATGGTGGCAGAAACTGATTATGTTGTTCTCTAATATTCATCTCTGTTTTAATCCTGCTGGACTTTGGCCGACCTGTTGGGAAACTGATTATGTTGGTAGAAACTGATTATGTTGCTCGCATAACCCGCTGGGAGATTTACAATAAGGCTAAATGAAAAGTGGTATGATTGCGGCAAGTTCCAGAAAGTTCATATCCCTTGCTTGCATGACCCGTTGGAAAATTTACAGTAAGGCTAAATGTAATGTGGTGTGATTGCAGCAAGGTATGATTGCGGTAAGTTCCAGAAAGTTCACATCCCTTGCTCGCATGACCCGTTGAGAAATTTACAGTAAGGCTAAATGTAATGTGGTGTGATTGCGGCAAGTTCCAGAAAGTTCATATCTCTTGCTTGCATGACCCGCTGGGAGATTTACAATAACGCTAAATGTAATGTGGTGTAATTGCAGCAAAGTCCAGCATGATTAAACCAGAGATGGACATTACAGAACAACATAATCAGTTTTCGCCACCATTGATCTTTATTGTTGTATTGAATTTTAATAAATTTATTTAGTTATATTTATAATGTTAATATTCAATAAATTTAATTATTTGATGTTAGTTTCTGAGTTTTGGTATTTGATAAGTGAAAATCGAAAAAAAAAATATTTATAGGCCAGAACTGCCCGTTTTGGATTCAGAATGATGTAACGACCCGACAGGTCCTACACGCACCACTGAACACCGGAAACACTAGGCAGAAAGAACAAGTATATAAATATAGGTTCTAGAATATAATTATATACAAAGTCCTACTCCGACTAGGGTTAGAGTGCCAAAATAACAGTACCAAACAAGATACAACGCCAACCGCTACACCTAGTAGCCACTACAACAAAACACCAATCAAACATAGCCAGCTCCGCCTACTAGCTGCCTACTCATCACGAACCAAACACCTATTCTTGTTCTGCTCCCGTACATAGTACGATCATAGCAGTCCAACCACAAGGAAACAGAAAAGGGTAAGCTAGTATAGAAAGAAACAACGTATAACAAAATTCAAGTAATTAGAACAACTTCAACCGCCAATACAACAACATTCTACTATCCATCAATTTATACAACCAACCAGCAATTGAATACAAATGCGTCGTCACGCATATCACCTCGGAGATCTCCTACAACAACTCAGCCGCTTTGGCCTACAACAACTCAGCCATTTAGGCCTACAACAACTCAGCCATTTAGGCCTACAACAACTCAGCCATTTAGGCCTACAACAACTCAGCCATTTAGGCCTACAACAATCCATATCAACATTCAATACAACTCAACTCTTGCTACTCAACATATCAACTTGCAACACAACACAGCTGGACAACTCAACATCAACTTTCAACACAACTCAACTGGACAACTCAACATCAACTTATCAACATACAACATAACTCAATTTCTCAACATGCAACACAGCACAACTTGTCAACATACAACACGTCTCAACATCTTGCAACACAGCTAATTATAGCTCAACATTTTCAACAACATTATCTCCTAATCATCACACCACATCCATCATTTTCAACTCAGTTCATCACAATATATTCATCTATTTCAACTCAACTAAGTATAAAACAACATCAACTAACATATAAAGATTTCTCCTCCCCGCGCCCGGCGCACTCATGGTTACGCCCAGCGCGGTACAACCAGAGAGCACCAGGGGGCTAGCACGCCCAGCGCAAGCTGCTCGCGCTCAGCGGGACTCAGCCAGAGAGCACAAGGCTCTCCCGCGCTTGGCGCAACATCCATTGCGCCCAGCGCAAGCCAGGCAGAGACTTCAAGGAGTCTCCCACGCCCGGCGTACCTAACCCAGCGCTCAGCGCGGGGGTAGGCAGAGACCACCCCTTGGTCTCGCGCCCAGCGCAATTCGGAATTGCGCCTAGCGCCCGCGAGGCTGAGACTTCCAAGGAGTCTCACGCCCAGCGCGACAAGGGTCGCACTTAACTCAGCCTCTGGAGCCCAACAACAAGATACAATGGGTATCGCGCTTAGCGCAGTCCAAGTCGCGCCCAGCGAGGGCCAACCAGAGACCCACATTCTCAAGCGCGCCCAGCGCACTCATCAAGGCGCTCAGCGAGCTTGACTAAATGAGGTCCCCTGGCGGTCACGCGCTCAGCGGGATGAACAGCGCTCAGCGCGAAGCTCATCTGCAACCCTACCCAGTTCGAAAATTTCCCCAAACACCTGTAAAAATCACTTTCAAGTACATGCAATCCAGCCAAAGTATCACATTTCCATCCAAGAGTTCGAAAACGACATTTTTTCATACATGCATCCACAAATCAAATAAAAACCAAGAATTTTCTCAAAACCCCAAAATCCTCAAAACTCAATATTTCCCCCAAATCAGCCAAGAATCCGACAATCTTTATAACAACCCAATGAGTTCTCAAACCCATTTCAACCAAAACGCAGCAAGAAAACTAACTTCCCTTACCTCTAATCGAAGATCCCAGCTTCTGGGAAGAAGAGAGGAGAAGAAGGAAGAAAAATGCTTGAATGGGGAAGAAGACAAGCTCGAGGAATTCAGCACCCGGGGAAGGAAATCAGCTACTCACCGCCCTCACCTACAGCCACCAAGATCACCCCAAAGCCAAGAGAGAAAGAAGATAAGCAAGAGTGAGTGAGAGTGTCGGGAAAGGAAAAGGAAAAGAAGAGGGGTCTCACAACCTCCCCAACAATAAGGGTTTTCGTCCCCGAAAACCGACTTACTTGGGAAAAAGAAACGGATACCGCTCCCTACACTGCTGCTCCACCTCCCAAGTAGCCTCACCTGTAGCCGCATCCCATAACACCTTCACTAGAGCAATGGACTTGCCCCTTAACTCCTTCAACTTATGGTCAACCACTGCTACTGGTAACTTCTCAAAGGTCAGATTCTCCTTCACCGGCACATCATCCAACTCCACCACATGACTCGGGTCATGAACATATTTCTGCAGCTGGGAGACATGAAACATATCGTGTAGGTTTGAAAGAGACGGTGGCAAAGCCAACCGATAAGCAACCGGACCCACACGCTGTATGATCTGATGGGGACCCACAAACCTTGGCGTCAACTTCCTTGCTCTTAGTGTTCTACCCACACCAGTAGTCGGAGTCACCTTCAGAAACACATGTTCCCCTTCGGAAAACTCCAAAGGCTTACGCCTTTTGTCAGCATATGATTTTTGCCTACTCTAAGCAGTCCTCATCTTCTCCTGAATCATTTTCACCTTTTCAGTAGTCTGTAGGATCAACTCTGGTCCTACAACCACTGACTCACCCTCTTGGTACCAGCACAGAGGAGTCCTACACCTCCTGCCATACAAGGCTTCAAACGGCGGCATCCCAATACTAGCATGAAAACTATTATTGTACGTAAATTCCACCAACGGTAGGACCTCCTCCCAACTACCCAAGTGGTCTAACACACAAGCCCTCAGCAAATCTTTCAAGGACTGAATCGTCCTCTCTGACTGACCATCCGTCTGAGGATGATAAGCAGAACTCAGCTTCAACTTCGTGCCCAAGGCTTGGTGCAGACTCTGCCAAAATCTGGAAGTGAACCTCGGATCTCTGTCTGAAATAATACTGGAAGGCACCCCGTACAACCGTACTATTTCCCTCACATATAACTGCGTCAGCTTCTCCAAGGACCACTTGATGTTGACAGGCAAGAAATGTGCACACTTGGTCAACCGGTCGACAATCACCCAGATAGCATCACTATTCCTAGCTGACCTAGGCAACCCTACAATGAAATCCGTAGTAATGCTATCCCACTTCCACTCTGGAATTTCTATCTGCTGCATCAACCCACTCGGCTTCTAATGTTCAACCTTCGCCTTCTGACAGGTCAGACAGGCCACCACATACTCAACTATCTCCCTCTTCATACCAGACCACCAGAAGGTCTTCTTGAGGTCCTGGTACATCTTAGTCATACCCGGATGTATGCTAAGCCTACTCTTGTGGCCTTCTTCCAACACAACCCTCTTCAGCTCAGTATCCTGAGGCAGGCAAATTCTGCCCTTGAACCTCAAGATTCCATCTCCTCCCAACTCAAAGCCAACCGCCTTCTCGATACCCAGCAACCCCAGAAGTTTCACCAACTCGGCATCCTGCAACTGCTTGAGTCCCACCTGCCTCAAGAATTCATTAGTTATGGTAATTGCCCCACAACTAATGTGATCCTGAGCTAACTCCACACAGAGATTTAAATCCCTGAACTTCTCCACCAACTCCAACTCCTTCACCATCATCCCAGACATGTGAATGGTTTTCCTGCTCAGTGCGTCTGCCACAACATTGGCCTTACCAGGATGATACATCAACTGGAAGTCATAGTCCTTCAGGAATTCCATCCACCTCCTCTGCCTCATGTTCAGCTCCTTCTGATCGAACAGGTATTTCAAACTCTTGTGATCACTGAAGACACTGAACTGAGCACCATACAGATAATGTCGCCATATCTTCAAGGCAAAAACAACAGCTGCCAACTCCAAGTCATGAGTGGGATAATTCCTCTCATGGTTCTTCAGTTGCCTTGAAGCATAGGCCACTACTTTCCTGTGTTGCATCAGCACACACCCAAGACCCTGGTGAGAGGCATCACAGTACACATCAAAGGGTTCACCAGAATCCGGCAACACCAACACATGAGAAGTAGTCAACCTCCTCTTCAACTCCTCAAAACTTCGCTCACAGGCATCTGTCCAAATGAACGGCTGCTCCTTCCTCGTCAACTGGGTCAGAGGCGCTACTATCCTGGAGAATCCCTCAATGAACCGCCGATAATAACCCGCCAGACCCACGAAACTCCGTATATCAGTGACAGTCCTAGGGCGCTCCCATTGCAACACCGACTCCACCTTAGCCGGATCCACAGCAATCCCCTCAGCTGAAATCACGTGGCCCAAGAACTTCACTTCATCCAACCAAAACTTACATTTAGAAAGCTTGGCATACAACTGCTTCGCCTTCAAAATCTCCAGCACCGACCTCAAGTGCTCTCCATGTTCTTCCCGGGTTCTTGAATAAATCAAGATGTCGTCAATGAATACCAACACAAATTTATCCAAGAATGGCCGGAAGATCCTGTTCATGTAATCCATGAACATTGCAGGGGCGTTGGTCACACCAAACGGCATCACGACATACTCATAGTGACCATACCTAGTCCTGAAAGCAGTCTTCGGTATGTCACCCTCCTTCACCCTAATCTGGTGATAGCCCGACCTCAAGTCAATCTTTGAAAACACCGATGCTCCCCTCAGTTGATCCATCAAGTCATCTATCCGAGGGAGTGGATATTTGTTCTTGACGGTCAACTTATTCAACTGCCGGTAATCTACACAAAGTCGACTACCTCCGTCCTTCTTCTTCACCAACAACACAGGAGCACCCCACGGCGAAACGCTCGGCCGCACCAACTGCTTCTCCAATAGGTCTTCCAACTGACCCTTCAACTCAACCAACTTAGCAAGAGCCATTCTATAGGGAGCCACCGAAACTGGCCCCGCTCCTGGAACCAAGTCAATGCTAAACTCCATCTCCCTAGTAGGAGGCAACCCAGGTACTTCATCTGGAAACACCTCAGCAAAATCCCGCACCACCTCAATTTCCCCAAACACCTGTAAAAATCACTTTCAAGTACATGCAATCCAGCCAAAGTATCACATTTCCATCCAAGAGTTCGAAAACGACATTTTTTCATACATGCATCCACAAATCAAATAAAAACCAAGAATTTTCTCAAAACCCCAAAATCCTCAAAACTTAATATTTCCCCCAAATCAGCCAAGAATCCGACAATCTTTAACATCCCAATGAGTTCTCAAACCCATTTCAACCAAAACGCAGCAAGAAAACTAACTTCCCTTACCTCTAATCGAAGATCCCAGCTTCCGGGAAGAAGAGAGGAGAAGAAGGAAGAAAAATGCTTGAATGGGGAAGAAGACAAGCTCGAGGAATTCAGCACCCGGGGAAGGAAATCAGCTACTCACCGCCCTCACCTACAGCCACCAAGATCACCCCAAAGCCAAGAGAGAAAGAAGATAAGCAAGAGTGAGTGAGAGTGTCGGGAAAGGAAAAGGAAAAGAAGAGGGGTCTCACAAATGACCCGTTCTGCTTCCACTTTTGATGTACTAATTTTGAATATGGAACTGCCCGTTCTGATCCATTCTTCATGTGTTATTTTTTAAACTGGAATGGTCCGTTTCGAAATCAGAACGGTCCGTTCTGAACGTGAATAGTAAATGGTGCTAGTTAGGGAAATAAATTTGCACAGTTGCTATTTAGGTAATTTTTTTTAAAAAAATAGTATTATTTGAGTAAAAAACTCGATGTATGATCACTAAATCCTCTAAACAAATATCTACTTTTGTGGAACAATTTTTCGTTACTTTACAATTTAAGAATTTTGGTGAACTACATATTTTATAATTTTAAATATCTTCTCTCTATATATATATATATATATATTATATATTTTGTTATATATTTTGGGTAGAGATAAAAACACTTGTGTAATTCATGAAAAATTATTAATTATAAAAATAAGAATTATTAACATTTTAAAGAGACATAATAAACAAGTTAGTGTGAAGAAAGATTTTGTTCACCCAACGACATTGTGACAAAATTAATTTTAAAAAAATATATATAATAGATTAATATTAAAAGAATAAAATTATATATAAAAATGGAATTTCAAAAATAAATCCGAAGTAATTAATATTTAAAGTCAACATTTTCTCACTTTTAAAGTATACTCATCATAAAATTGACTTTCTATCGAATAAAAAAATCAACCAACTAATTAATTTAACTTTTGAAAATATTCTTATTCACCACTAACCTTCGTTTCCACTAGAACCAAGAGCCAGGGTCATTTACTTGTGTTTAAAAATCTTTCTTGTCACGACAAATAAGGAAACGCGCTTTTCCTTTCAATAAAATCCGTGTCATGACGATATTTATTTTTTTCATTATTCTTTTTTTGTTTATTTTGGCAAGAGTAAACAATAAGATTTGTATATAAAAGTGGTAAGGGATCCTTCATTATTACCTAAACTCAAATGAATAATCTCAACTCAATTCAACTTGATGTAAACCAGGTTCAGTAAGATTAGAATTTTTAAGAAGGTTCGTGGTGTAGTTGGTGAGCTACTTTTGATAACCTTACAAAAAAAAAAATTATTATTATTATTTTTTTCTTTTTTAAGTTGAAAATTGCAACCAAACTTAAATCATGTTGGGTTGGCAGATTATATTTATTTATTTATTTAATTTTTAAAAATAATTTATATATTTATATATATAATTTATTTTAAATTTTAATTATATATAATAAATATTTAGTCTGTACATCATATAAGTGAAAATACTAATTATATTATCCAGTTAATTCATTAAAAAATTATAAATCATTTTGTTTTAATTATCATACATTTTTGTCCAAATTTTAGAATCAAATATAATTGAATAATTTTTTTTTATAAAATTAATAATGAATTTTTTCAATAAAACATGTATTTAATAAATTCACCGAAACAACAAAATAGAGTCATCAATATAATAAAAAATAAATAAATCCATAATACATTCACATATAAAATAAATACACAAATAAGTTTCGTAAAAAAATAAACTACTTATAAAGCATCATAAATCAATGTAAATAAGTAAAAGTAAAGAAAAAAATTGGTCAACAAACTAGTTAACAAGTCATTTATGTTATGCTTAAATCTTAATTACTCATCTTTAATCCACATTCAAATCAAAATCACAATTAATTGATAAAAAAAAAAAAAAAAAAAACTATTCTATGATACTTTGAAATATCATAGAACACGCGTTTCCTTGTTTTGCTAATACTATAACACGCGTTTCCAAATCCAGCAAAAATGACCGTTTTAGTTTCCTCTCTGCAATCTAAAAATCTTTCCTTGGAAGCGGTTTCCATCTTTCTGTTACCCCATCACGCGCTTCCATCTCTCACTAACTATATTACACCCCACTCCACCAAAGAAAAAAACCAAACTTTCCTTCTCTCTCTCTATTATTATAATAGTATTTTTCAAACCTCTCACTTTACCAAAATTCCATGTCCCACCTAAACGGCTCATACTACGGCCCCGCCATACCGCCGCCGCGGAAGTCGTACCGCCGCGGCGGAGGCGGCGGCGGGTGCCTGAGCTGCTGCTGCGGGTGCATCTTCGACTGCATCCTCGGCATCATCTGCAAGATCCTCACGACAATCATCGTCATCGTGGTAATCGTGGGACTCCTCTTCTGGCTCATCGTACGCCCCAACGTGCTGAAGTTCCACGTCACTGACGCCGCACTCAATCAATTCTCGTACGCCAACAACACCTTACGGTACGACCTCGCTCTCAACATCTCGGTCCGCAACCCGAACCGCAGGGTCGGGATCTACTACGACAGCGTGGAGGCGGTGGCGCTGTACCAGGATGTCCGGTTCGCGTCCCGAACCTTGGAGCCGTTCTTTCAGCACAGCAAGAACACGACTTTGTTGAGCCCCGTTTTCAAGGGACAGCGCGTGGCGCCACTCTCGGCCGAACAGGGTTCGAAGCTGGAGGAGGAGAAGGGTTCGGGGGTTTACTCGATCGACGCGAAGCTGTTCATGACGGTTCGGTTCAAGTTCTGGTGGTTCAAGATGGGGAGCGTCAAGCCCAAGATTCGGTGTGACTTGCACGTGCCGCTCAAGTCCAGTAATGGGACCCATCACGACGCTGCGTTTCGGGACACGGAGTGCGGCTGGGATTACAAACGCTGGTGGTGGTTCCATTAGGTTCTACTTTTGATTTCTTTTGCTTTTTAAGGGATTCTTGATTTTATCTTGCGTTATTCTTGATTTTTTTTTTTTTTTTTAGGTTGTGTATATTTTTCTTTATGGCATTTCACATTTGTTCCTTGATTGGACCATGACCATGGTCCTATTGGATCGATATGTTATGGATTTAACTTTTACTATATAGTATTATTATTATACTTTTGATTTGATTGCAGTTTCGTTGCGACGTATACTTTCTTTCTAATTGTTGTGAAATATGTCTCTTAAAGTAAATTTTGCTTCCGAATTTTGAAAATATTTGTGAATTATGCGCTTCTTCTGAAATACAAAGAAAAGTTATTGTTCATTGGGTTTTGCAATCCTAAAGTTTCACTTTATCGGAAATTTTGTGCCAAATAATTTTTGGCAAATTTTTGCTGCCATGATGTCGTAAATTATAACCTTTATTGAATAATATTTGATATGATTATAAATCACTGTCTTGAATTTGTACGATAAACATTGACAAATAGATTACATATATTTATATAACATGTATTTATATATATTGTTACATATATGTTTTTTATTTTTGAGAAGTTAATTGGTGTATTAATTTTTTCTTTTATTAATTTGGTATTTGTGATAACTAGGCATTGAAATTGGCTAGATTGTTCCACACTTCCACTAAAGCCTAAGCTCTACATTAGGCGAGACATTTTTTTTATTTATAAATAAGTCAACGCTTTTATTATAACTTTAGGTAAAATAATATTTCATCAACAAAAATCATCCTTTTAGATCTATTAGACTTATTTAACTAAGGATAAATATTTATTATTATTATTATTATATTAAATTTGTTAATATAATTCATAATTATAAATTTAATGTAAGTATTTTTAACTTATTTCTACTTTTAATGTTAATGCATTAATTTAATTAGTAAACTAACAAGAAAAAAGACACTCATTGTATGCATTAAAAAGATAAAGAAAAGAAATTATTTTTTTTATGAGTAGTTTATTTATAGTTATTAAAAAAGAAATCAAGGAGTTGCATAATAGAAATAGGGACAAAAAATTTCTTGTTAAAGTGAAAGTAAAATTTAGTTATTAGAAAAAAAATATCATTTTTATATAATGGTGTAAATTCATATTATATTCATATTAGTTGATGTACTTATATGCATGAATTGTATATGTATTAATATATATAATATTTGTGACATCCTCTATCTCGCATACTATGATACAAAATAAATAAATAAAGGATGCTATCATAAATGAAAATCTCAAGTGTTAACATAGAGAGTACCACACTTTTAACTTAAATGTCAATTAAAGTCCAATTGAAATTAAAAGAAAACTAACAAATGTTTTAACATAACAAAAGAAAAATAATTTATAACTAAGTTTTGATGTCACATCCTATTAGAGCATAACCTAATTGTAAGGATAAGGCATCATCGTCAACATCTTCAATATCAAGATGTAAGTCATCTACAACAACATACAAAAGAACAACACAAAATAAAGGGCATAAGAAATATCACATTCTGACTCATTACATAAAACTTACATAGATAACCAAATACAAGCAAGATACAAAGACATAATCACAACAATAGTAGAAACATGATACAATTATCTAAAATAT
Source organism: Cajanus cajan (assembly GCF_000230855.2). Taxonomy (NCBI): domain Eukaryota; kingdom Viridiplantae; phylum Streptophyta; class Magnoliopsida; order Fabales; family Fabaceae; genus Cajanus; species Cajanus cajan. The sequence continues at coordinate 15,280,171 of NC_138523.1, read as the reverse complement.
AGTAAGGTGTAGTTCAAATTATATCACAACATGAGTTCACATAACCATAATAGGTTAATACAATAAATTCATTCACATACACTATGCAATGGACACGAGGTACAAGTAATCATGCATGTGTCGTCAGTCAAAACAATCACGTCACATATTGTCCTCAAGCAACACATAAACTAGCCTAAGAGTATATGTCAAGTCACACTCTCAACACACTCTCACTAGGAGGATATATAATTAAGATCTAGTCAGGACAACAAAGTCGTGCAAGCTCTACCTTAAGCACAAAATGGGCGAAATCAAAGTTTCGCAAACCCGACTGCCCTCGAAGACTAATCCCTAAGCTTTTACATAAGGGATCTTCCTTAACCGTGTATTCTATATCGTACCCTTCCAAAGATATTTATGTATATGATCCATGTCAAATAAGGCTTTATGCATTATCACATTGCAATAGCATTTCGTGCAATTCATCAATTGTTCTCATATCCTACAAGTCATCAACTGTTATCAATAGGGTAAGTAACAAATTCAATTGTATCAATTGGTATTCACAAGAAGTGACACAAAGATCACGTCAAAGGAGCTCAAGGAATTCAAAAAGGATGATCACAAATGCAGAATGAGGCTTAACAACACACATTTTGTGCTCATTGTCTAAGTCGTGTCTAATGTGGCTAAGCTCATACTTGGCGAAAGCACTACAAGGAAGCCCCTGGAGCTTTTACGTCTGGTGATGGTCATCTCACACCCGACATGAGCGACCTCAAGAGCAACCCTTGCTCTTGGCCTCAATGATGCCCAACGAGACTTAGGTGGTGCTTGATGTCGTGTCATAGAAGATACATCTTGCGTATATGCGAATTTCGAATTACAAGTACCAATCACCAAAATCACAATTCAATTCGTAAAAGTGTTCCACAAAGCATGTTAAACATTATAAAAAGCACATTTGACATGTACTAATCACATGCTCATTTAATATCCTTTTACAATCATAAATGCATTCATTTAGGATTCTCACAAGAATCTATGAGTAGTCTAAGATCTATAATTATTAGATCAAATATGAAATTAAGTATATGTACATGTTAATTACATCAAATAGAAAATTAAAGAGCAAGACAGGGAATACAAAGACACATAATTAGGAAATCCCTTTCACACAATACAGACAAACGAGAAGGGATTGTGGTTAATCCTATTACCTAACATATATCCCACGCCTAGGGTGAAACTATTTACCCCCTTACCTTGATGAGTGCTAGAAGATGAACGTGAATCTCTGTGGTGTTCTCCTACAAGTTTTGGCCCATGTCTAAAGCGCATAAGCATAAAGGAAAAGAAAAGGGTGTAAAATAAAAATTGATCATATAACTCCCTTTTAAAAAATACTTACCCATCTTAACTCATCAGTTAAAACATTTAACCCAAGTTACCAATTCCTTTCCTCAAAATAATAAACAAATAATTAAATCATTTAATAATAAAACTTTATAATATATCCATATAAGTATAAAAATAATTAAAACAATTATCAAAACTAACTCAAATATTTATAACAAAAAATAATAATTAATAACTAATAAAAATAAATTTTTAATAGAAAATTGAGGTATTATAATATTTCATATTTTGCTACATGTGAAATTTTATTAATATACTGAATTATATAATATCCATGAGTTATTTTACATGAATATTAGGGATAACAATATAAATTGGGTTTGACAAGTCAACTCGCTAACTGACTTTGGCTGCCAGGCTAGAGTCATTTTTTCAACCTACTTTGACTTTTCCCACCTAACTAGTTAAAAAATGGATTGAGATTGGGTTGGGATGGGTTAATCCACTAATTTTTTATTTATTTTAATTTCTTATATTTTTGTTACATGTTTAGTAGGATATATAATTTTTTTATATAAAATAGTAATATTAATTTTGATCCTTTGAACATGTGTATGGTATTATTGTATAATATATATATATATATATATATATATATATATATATATATGAGGGGGTTATAATAACATCGGTGTAATTTTTACTAAGTGTTACATCGCTCAATAACTTTATATTAATTATGAGTTTTGTAAATCCAACCGTTAGATTAAAAGTTCATATTACTTTATACGTGTATATCAAATTTTGTTAAAATTGAACAACAAATTGAAGGTAATCAAAGTATTCATATTTTAGTGTATTTTGAAATGAATATATTATGTCAATTTTATTTTATAAAAATGAAGTATCAAATCATCTAAGATTAATATAAAATTTTCTATATATGATCTAAGAGATATGAACTTTTAATCTAACAGTTGAATTTACAAAATTCATAATTAATATAAAGTTATTGAGCGGTGTAATACTTAGTAAAAGTTACATCGGTGTAATTATAACCCCATATATATATATATGCATTAACTAAAAGTGTAAATAGTTTCTAATTATTTTTATGGTTTTTTTATTTCATTTATCATGTCTAAATTAATTATTTTTCAAAAAATAAGTTAATTTATTTAATTTTAAATAAATATTAAATATAAAAATAAAGAATATTTTTTAATTATCAAGCTAATTGACTTGCCAATCCATCGATAAATGGAGTGAGTTGAGTTTTTGAACCCACTTTATTAAGTGTAACGAGATGGGTTGACTCACTTAGTATGAATTGACGATAGAGCAACAATGAGTGAATCCATTTTTACAACCTGTGATAAATATTAAATTATTAATACAAATTCAAAATAATTATTTACAATCATGTTAAGTATAGTTCAATGAACTTAGTAAAAAAGGGGAAAGTAGAATTCAATAAAGAATGATAATCCCCAACAATTTTAAAATTTGGAGAAAAAATTTGTAAATAAGTTATTTGGGGATAAAATTTATGATGAAATGAAGTTTTGGAAACATAAAATAATATATATATATATATATATATATATATATATATATATATATATATATATATATATATATGAGGAGGGATCCGTTTACTCTAGGAGTAAGTCTACCTAGACTTACTCCGTTTAATAACTCATGTTCTACATCAAATTTCAACGATCCAACCGTTGAATTTAAAGTTCTTAATGCATAGATCTGGTTTGCAAATTTTTAAAAAATTTGAAAATTCTTTGATACTTCATTTCACTAGTATAGGTCTCGATCATTCCTAATCAAGCCCTCTATCAGTTTGTAATAGTAACTACAACTCATAAGCACCCCTTTACTCAAAAAATCATGGAGGCAATGTTAATAGATAATTGGAGGAGTCTTCCACTAGAGAAATATGATGGATCATCTGATTCTGATGAACATCTAGATGCATACCTTACTCAAGTTACTTTGCTAACTCAAGAAGATGTAGTTCTACGTCGTATTTTTCCAACATACCTAAAAGGCCAAGCACTTAGTTGATTCATTAAGTTTCCTCCAGGATCTATAAATTCATTTAAAGTATTGTTGGCTTTGCTCACTGTACAATTTTCTACTAGTCAGCCATACCAACTGACATCATTGACATTGGCTAATATCAGGCAGGAGAAGAAGAAGTCTTTTCAGTCATTCATGGATCATTTTAATAAAAATGCTATGGAGACAAAAAAAAATCTAAACTATGTGGTCACAATGGATAGGTTGAACACTAATCTCAAACCATGACCTTTTGTGAATAATTTATGCAAAAAACCTCCTCTAGATATGAATGATTTAAGAAGAAAGGCAAAAAAATACATACAAATGGAGGAATTGGTGGAGTCTAAGAATCAAGCTAGAGATGAGGGAACATCGAATATAAAAAAAAAATGAGAAATAAGCATTTCAAAAAAATAGAGGGGGATAACTCTAGAAACTATCAAATTAGGGGCTTTCAGTTTACTACTTATACCCCCTAAATACGAGCAGAGCAAGAATTTTGTAACAAGTATTGGCATAAGAAATATTAACTATTCCTAACCAGGCTCATACTCCACTGAAAGCATATTAATCAATATCTTGTTCCTATCATCATAATCATGGACATTCTATAGAGGAATATGCAGTAATGAATGATAAGGTGGAAAGACAATTAAATTTTTTTGTCAAAAGATATAGGACTAGCCGAGGATAGGACTGCAAGAGTGAGAGTTATGTACCTTGAGGAAGAAACAGAGAAAGAAAGGAAAAAAGAATAGAGCATGAGCATAGTCACTCAAGAGAAGGAAGAGGGCAAGCTCAAGATAACTCAAGAGATCAGCTAAAAAGGGTGATTAATACTATTTTAGGAGGATTCACTAGAGAAGGTTCTACCTCTTCGGTGAAGAAAATACATTTGAGAGTAGTAAGGTTGATAAATATGGTGGAAGAAAGAAAAAGGACAAAGATGCCAACCATAATTTTCACTAACAAGGACTTCCAACATGTAGATCCTATTCAGGATGACCCTATGGTTATTAGTCTTGAGATTAATAATTGTATCATAAGAAAATTTGGTAGATCAAGAAAAATCAACAGATATGCTATATTGGAAAACCTTTAACCAAATGGGTATACCGGAGGAAGAACTGATGCATTATGATAAACCATTAGTAGGCTTTTTAGGAGAGCGTGTAATGACAAGGGGATGCATTGATCTTTATACATGCTTCAGATTTGACCACGAGATTAGAAAAATAATAAAGATCAGATATATTGTGATGAATGCAAACACGTCTTATAATATCATGTTGGGAAGATCGTTTATTAACTTCCTTAAAGCTACAATGTCTACACCTCATCTAGCCATTAATTCTCATCAGTTTCCCAAAAGATTATCACAGTACATGCCGATCCAAAGACGACAAGGAATGTTACATGGCAAGTCTTAGGGTAAAATTAGTTAAAGAAAAAGATAAGGGAGATGTGAACATGATAACATAAAATATAGAAGAGACATCTAGTATGATGGATTTGGATCCAAGGTTGGGTAATAAAGACTTTAGAATGAAACCTAACGAAAAGACTATAACATTTCAATTAAGAAAAAAAAACACAAACAAAACACTTATGTCGGTTCATAAATTAACATCCCCCACTATAACTAATGGAGGAAACTTTAAAAAAGAATATTGAATTATTCACGTGGATAGCTATATATGCTAGGATAAATTGAAATTATCAGTCATAGGTTGGCTTTTTGTAAAGAAGCTAAGCCAATTGCACAAGAAAAAAATGGGTGAAGAAAAATAAAAAATTGAGGAAATAGAGGTGCAACAGTTGTTGATTGCTCAGTTTATATGAGAAGTAGACTATACCACATGGTTGGCTAATGTGGTTATGGTTAAAAAATCAAATTGAAAGTGGAGAATGTGTACAGACTATACTGATCCTAAGAAAGCATGTCCTAAAGATGCCTATGCTTTATCGAATATAGATTAGTTGGTTGATGGTGCTATAGGGCACCAAGTTCTTAGTTTCTTAGATGCTTACTCAAGATATAATCAAATAAGAATATATCCAGGACACAAGGCAAACACTGCATTTATAATCGAGTCGGCCAATTATTACTATAGGGTGATGCCCTTTGGGTTAAAAAACATTGGGGCTACATATCAGAGGCTGATAAAATATTCTAGAATCAAATTAAAAGGAACATTGAAATATATGTTAATGATATGGTGGTTAAATCAAGAAGCACAAAAGAACACATAAGAGGAACAAAGAGGTATTTCAAGAGATTAAGAGGCATAAAATGAGATATAATCTAGAAAAATATGCCTTTGGGGTCTGAAAAGGTATATTTTTAGTGTTTATGTTCTTAGCTCAGGGAATACAAGTAAATATCAATAAATTCCAAGCAATAATGGAAATAAGAAATCCTAAGATGCTCAAGAAAGCACAACAATTAGTTGGAAAACTAACATTATTGCTTTCATCCCAAAAATAGTAGAGAGAGCCAAATCAATAATAAAATTACTTAGAAAAGCAAAAGAATTTCAATGGTCTAAAGAATTTGATACAACTTTTCAAGCTTTAAAACAAACATTGGCCTCGTCCCCAATATTGGTTAAACCTAACTCAAAAATGGAACTTATTATGTACTTATCGACATCAGATGAAACGATCATTGTGGTACTTGTACAAGAAATAGAAAGGAATCAATTACCTGTTTACTTTGTTAGCCAAACACTCCATAATGTTGAGATAAGATATCAATTGATAGAAAAAAAATGGTAGAGTTTGATATAGGCAATAAGAAGGCTTTGACAATACTTTCGAAGTCACACAATGATTGTGAGAACGACTGTCCTATATCTAAAGTACTAAGGAAAATAAAGCTAGTAGGGAGAATGATGGCATGGACTATTGAGTTATTAAAATTCAATATACATTTTGAGCCGAGGGGTCCCATTAAAGCCCAATGCTTAGCTGATTTCATAAATGAGTTACACCATGAAAGAGTATTTGAAGCAAGTTGGTTGATAATACATATTGATGGGTCATCACATAAGCAAGGAAATATAATATGTGTTATATTAGAAGGACCAGAAGGGATTACAATTGAACAATCCCTTCAGTTTGGATTCAAATCATCAAATAATCAAGATGAATACGTGGCCTTACTTGTAGGTCTTTGGTTGGTTGATGAGATGGGTGCACAGAAAGTGATGTGTTACATAGATTCAAAAATTGCAGTAAAAAAAAATATTAATGGGACATTCCAGATAAAGGAACCACATTCATTAAGTTATTTTCACATGTTTCAAAGAATGAAGGAAAGGTTTGAAGAGGTTCAAGTAAAACATACCCCTTAGATAAATAACAAAAAGACTGAATAGTTAGCCAGACTGGCAAACATTAAAAATTGGGACAGTTGCATACACTTATACAACAAGAATTACAAACTCCAATTATTGCGATTGAAGAATGCTTACAGGTTGAGCCATCAACCAAAGGATGGATGGATGACATTTTGGCCTACTTAACTAAAGAAATATTACTCGAAGACCCTTTAAAATCATTCAAGACTTCCCTGCCGAAAACCCCTTCGACTAAGGACGTGCATATAAAATCAATCAAACCTATTGAAGACCCTTTTGACTAAGGACATGCTTATAGAACTAATCACGACTTCCTTACCAAAGACCCATTAGGTTAAGGATGTGCCCACAAAATCAATCAAGGCTTCCTTGTTGAAGACCCATTCAGCTAAGGATGTGCCTACAAAATCAATCAAAGCTTCCCTACCAAAGATCACTTTAACTAAGGATGCATATATAGAATTAATCAAGGTTTCCCTACTGAAGACCCTTTCGACTAAGGACATGCCTATAAAATTAACCAAGGCTTTCTTGCCAAGACCCCTTCAACTAAGAATGTGCCTATGAAATTAATCAAGGCTTCCTTATTGAAGACCCATTTGACTAAGGACATGCTTATTAAAATCAACATAAATTTCCCTATTGAGGACCTCCTTAGTCAAAGAGTTCCTTTTAAAATAAAAGACTTCATCACCGAGGACCCTATTGGTCAAGGAAATACCTTTCAAAAATAAACAGAAATTTCCTTATCTAGGACTTCCTCGGTCAAGCAATACCATTTTAAATAAAAGACTTCTTTCCGAGAACCTTCTTGATCAAGGATCTACCTTTTAAGAAAAATAAAAAAATTTCTTATCGAGGACCTCCTTGGTCAAGGAATACCTTTTTAAATAAAAGACTTCCTTGTTAAGGAAAGTCGTATAATGAAATAAAATGAGGACTATGCAGTAAATATGTTTCAAATTTTAAGATAAAATGGAGACAACTTAGTTACTATGTTTCTTTTAAATTGTAGCTTAGAAAAATTAAGATGAATATTATAGTAAATAGGAAACTCAATCGAGGATAAAAGTTAAAGATAAATTTCATTTATAGAAAGAAAATGATTACATCATCAAGGTACTAATGACATTCAAAATACATGAACAATACTATGAAGTAGGAGCTTCATTGCTTTCCGTGGAGTCTTCCTCGTTGACAACATCTTTTTTTTGCCTCTTCGACTTGAGGAGAATGTTGTGGAGATGAAGTTGGGGCAACATTATCAGTAGAAGCCTTGTCCTTAGGGATGCTATCCAAGTTAAGAAATTCTCCTTTATGGAAATCCTTACCAAGATCAAATTGAAAATTAGGGAGAACTTCAAGGAAGTGCCTTGCTTGACGAACAACATGTTGGAACTCCTCATCATGCTCTTTATAAATCCTATCCTTGACCATGACTTTATAAGTCTCATAGCATTCTTAAGTCTATCATCATAATCTTTGGCAAGCTTAATTATAGCATTCTCGAATTCCGTAAGCTTATTCTTGAGATTGTCAACCAAGTCTTGAAGCCTTCAACGATCAACATCAAGCTTCTCATTCTCATATGTGAATGTATCTACAAAGGTTCCAAAAAGCCTGCATGATAGCCCAACTATTAGGATTAAGTTGAGTAGGTGCAATGTTAAGGATCCTAAGAATACTAGTTAAAAAAGGGTTGAAGGGGGTGGTGATGCCAAGGTCTCGGAATAAACAATCATACATATAAAATAATTTGTGGGAGTCTTGAAGATATTTTGAAGCAAAGTTGTAATCAAGATTAAGGGAGGCAACGGTCCTACAACATGGGCAAAAACAGTATAAGGGACCTTTTTAGGAGGAAAAGTAGAAATCATAACAAGGTTTACAAAATTCTTAAGGACTCATGGACAAAATAAAATGAGTGTTGTATGTAGCAATTTCCTTGTGAACCCACTCAAAACTAGGGACTACTTTAGATTTACTATTATATGTAGTGTCTAAACCATCAAAATGAGGTGGAGAATCAACCTTATTTTGATTTGAGTCATCGGCTAGAGCAGAAGACTCAATCCGAGGAGGGGAGGAAATATCATCAAAAGAAGTAGAAAAATAAAATAAAAAAGTAGAAGAAGAATCAAAAGAAAAGGAGCATCTTATTTTTACCTTGGAAAAAGAGGAATGAGGGAGTACTTGGTTGAGAAACAAGATCAAAAGGGTGCTCAATTAGAGAGAAATATTTGCAAGGTCTTTGATTTTATAGTAAACAAATTGGTAAAAGAATGAGCTCCTATTTATAGCAAGGTAAAAGAAGGAGAGAGAAGTCGCGACTGTTGGATCAAAAGTAAATCAATAGATGATAGCAAGAGACTTTCATATCCTCGAAAAATATAACTTTTTCATTTCAAAAGAGAAGACAAATAGTCATAACAGATTGCAAAATGATGTTAAGTAAAACAATGCAATTCCCAAGGGTAAAAAAAGAATCTCCCTCTTAGGTTTTCTTTGATATTAATTAAAAAATTAAAAATCTCAAAAGCCTAGGAGTCTATATACTAGAAGGGATTTTTGACCAAAGGGTAAAATCGAATATTGCTTTGTTGATACTAAGAACCGAATGAATCTATGAATAAACCAAAAGTATTATTAAAGGTAATTAAAGATTATTGGACTTACCATCAAGGCTCAGACCCGATAAGGTTAGTATAAATAGTGACGTATGATGAAGAATAAGGTACATTTTGCATTTATTACAGCAATAATTGCATTGACTTCTCTAAGATTGAGGATTGACTTAGCTTTAGAATGTCTTTTACAAGTATCCTCCTTTTTCCTTCTTAGATAGGTATGGTCGAAGATGACTCTTTTCACTATCAAAGGTGAGTGAAATTTATCTTGAACCCTTCGAGTAAATACAACCGAAGACTAATATAACGCTAAAGATGAAGATTGTGTCGATGAGAAGTTATGGGGCAATGACTTAAAGTGATAAAATTAGTTATGTACCCTTGTATAGGTACACTTTGTTTGGATGAAGAATTTACAAAAAAAAATTAAAATTCAAGCATTTATAAAATTCTTTAAAACAGTAGAATTTCAAATTCTCCCAAAAAATAAGAATTTGAATTTTTTCATATTTTTTATTTGTTATCTTACCTATATATATTTATTACATTTGTCTCCTATCTCTTAATTATTGAATATTTAAAAATATTTTTTAAATTATTAAGGCTAAAAACCTATTTTGGTCCCTTATAATAATTGTTTGTTTCAATTTAGTCACACTTTTATTTTTTTGTTTCAATTTGGTCCCAAATAAATTAATTGGTTTCAATTTGGGACTTCCGTCCAAATTATTTAAACGGAGTTAACTATTGGCCACGTGGATGCCACGTAGATGCATAGGTGGATGTCACGTGGTTGCCACACGGATGACAATTTTTTTTGAAAACACCTGGACCCAGAACGGCCCGTTCTGAAACCAGAACGGCCCGTTCTGGTTGCACTTTTGGTGTGTTAAATTTGCATCCGGAACGGCCCGTTCCAGATGCAAATATAACACACTAAAAGTGCAACCAGAACGAGCCGTTCTGGTTTTTGAACGGGCCGTTCTGGTTCCACACTGCTAAACATAAACGATCAATGATTATAGTTTACGGTTATGAATCATGGAAGGAAAAAGACCCAAGGTACAAAGTATTTCAAACACTGAATTTGGTAATATTGTCAATGAAAATTAATAACTTCAATTGCTAAACAGTTAGGCTATACAGTGTATTATTAAGGACAATGCCATGTATCACTAAAGACAATGGTAGCAGATTTTATTTTATTTCAAACTGGCGTGAACCACTTACTACCAAATTGACACTATACAGTAAAAGATGAAATGACATGGTATTTTTCCTTGAAGTCATTAACAATGTACCCCAATAACAACAACCTGTTCTTGAAGAGATAGAACCTGAAGTAAGGGAAAAAGATACACAGAACTAACATTTCACCACACAACCATATGCAGGGACAGATCTAAGTTAATTATAGTGGGGGCACTTGCCCCACTAAATTTTTTTTCATTCTTTTTTTATATATAAAATATTAATAATTTTATAAAATATATATTATTAATTATATTTTAATTATGTTGTTATATCTAATATAATAAATATATTAATATTTTTTTTATATTTTATTTTATTATGTTTATCCTATTAATTTTTATCATTTTATTTCTCTAATTTTAAATAAGTTGCAAAAAATTATAAAGTGACACTCAAATATTTATTCAGACAGAAAGAGAAAAAGAAAAAGTTATTACTCTACTTATAAGATAATTGTATTTTATAAAAATAAGTAATTTTAAAATTTTTACCATAAAAAAATATTTTTTAAAATTATTATATTTTTTAATAAAATTAATAAAGAATATTCTATTCTTAGTTTTGGAACGGGCCCAGAACGGCCCGTTCTGGTTCCAGATATTTTCACAAAATTTGGCGTCCACGTGATATCTACGTATGCATCTACGTGGCATCCACGTGGGCAAAAGTTAACTCCGTTTAAATAATTTGGACGGAAGTCCCAAATTGAAACCAATTAATTTATTAGGGACCAAATTGAAACCAATTAATTTATTTGGGACCAAATTGAAACCAAAAATAAAAGTGAGACTAAATTGAAACAAACAATTATTATAAGGGACCAAAATAGGATTTTAGCCAATTATTAAATATTATATAATATTAAGTTTTAAAACTATTAATTATTTAAAAATTAGCTAATATTTATTTTTATAAAATTTAATCTTAAAATTTCAATGTGTATTTTTTTTATCAATTAGAATTATAATAATGACACCAGAATTCGAACATGCAACTATGTGCATTCTACTCCAACCCCTATATACCACTAATCTCTCAATGTATGTTTATATATATATATATATATATATATATATATATATATATATATATATATATATATATATCAATTTTACTTATGGTGAAAATCAAATTACTATATTCAAACTAAGAATTTAAAATTTTAAAAAATTTGAATTAATTTATCCAAACAAAATATCTAAAAAAAATGATAAAAATTAAAATCAAAATAATTCAAATTTTAAAAATTTTAAATTTAGACTCTTTGCACTTAATTGGCAAGCCATCCCGCATATTATTTTCTTTTGTTGTGTTTGGACGAGACATCTTGATGTGCTTCCACTTGGATGCACATGGATTCTTCACTCCTTCTCGGATTCCTTAGATGATTCTTCAAGGATTTGAGACGCCTCAAAGGATCAAGGTGACCTAGGCTTGCATTCAAGCTAAGTCCTAAGAAGATAAGGTGTCCTAGCTCTACAAGGAGAAGCTCTCAAGGAGGGTAGAGGCTAGAAGCAAAGGTGACTTCGGAGAAGAGACTTCTTTGAGAGAAATGCTCATTCAATAATATCCAAAGTAGCTACATAACTCGGTCATAAGGAACTTATAGGCTAAATTAGGTTAAGGGTTTAAGTTGGGTTTACCTAGAGTTAAGTAAAACCATGGTATGGTTATCTTAACTCTAGGCGCCAAAATTTGAATTCTAAAATTCAAATTTTGGTGCCAACCGGTCACCCCCCCATGTGCACACATTTGGCATGTAATTAGGAGGCCATTTGAGTTGCATTTCGGATCACACCATGTGCATGTGTTGCACATGGCCGAAATGCACACCAAATGTGCTTCTAATTAGATGCTAATGTAATTTCACATGTAACTCTAATTAACCTAAATTCAAATGACCTTCAAATGAAACTCCTATACTACTAGGCCGAAAATACAAGGCCCAAAAGAAATACATGGCACTAAGGCCCACTCCTATACTAACCCTAATCTAATGGGCTTGATACAAAGCCCAACAAAATAAAGTGGTGGGCTTTCCTTGGGCTTGGGCCCACTCTTCATGCATCCTTCTTGCCATTGCTCTAGTAGTTGGGCCCTTAGCCCATGGGCCTCCTCCATCATCCCCTCCCTCTTGAAGAGGATTTGACCTCAAATCCAGAGCATCCTCCTCTAGGGTAGCTAGTCCTGTAAACAAAGAGAGATCAGAAACATTGAAACTAGAACTAACACCATACTCAGAAGGGAGATCTAGAACATAGGCATTGTTATTGATTTTCCTAAGGATTTGGAAGGGTCCATCTCCTCTAGGACTAAGCTTGGACTTTCTTTTGGAAGGAAATATATCCTTCCTAAGGTGTAGCCAAACCCAGTCACCTTCCTTGAAGATAACTTCCTTCCTACCCTTATTATTATATTTTTGGTATTTTTCAGTTTGGGATTGAATATGATCTCTAACCCTCTCATGTAATTTCTTAACAAATTCAGCCCTAGATGTACCTTCTTTATGGATAAAAGAAGCCACATCAGGGAGAGGTAATAAATCCAAAGGAGTAAGAGGATTAAAGTCATAGACAATCTCAAAAGGAGACATGTTGGTGGTCTTATGAACCACTCTATTATAGGCAAACTCCACATGAGGGAGGTAGTCATCCCACGACTTTTTGTTGCCCTTGAGGATTGCCCTCAACATAGTCCCTAGAGACCTATTGACTACCTCAGTCTGTCCATCAGTTTGAGGATGACATGTGGTAGAAAATAGAAGTTTAGTTCCAAGCCTTGCCCAAAGAGTTTTCCAAAAATGGCTTAAGAACTTAACATCTCTATCAGAGACTATAGTTTTGGGTAACCCATGTAGTCTCACAATCTCTTGAAAGAATAACTTAGCAATGTTACTTGCATCATCCACTTTGTGGCATGGAATAAAGTGTGCCATTTTGCTAAAACGGTCCACAACCACAAATATGGAATCCTTTCCTCTTTGGGTTCGAGGCAAACCAAGGATAAAATCCATGGAAATGTCTACCCAAGGAGAAGAGGATATAGGCAAGGGTGTGTATAGCCCATGAGGTTTAGTGGTAGACTTTGCTTGTAAACAAGCAATGCAACTACTACAAAACCGTTGGACATCTCTCTTCATATGAGGCCAAAAGAATTTCTCTCTCAAAAGTGAAAGAGTTTTGTCAATTCCAAAATGCCCCATGAGCCCACCCTCATGGCTCTCCCTAACCAAAAGTTTTCTAATAGATCCTTGGGGAATACAAAGTTTATTTTCTTTAAAAAGAAACCCCTCAGAAATATAGTAACCTTGGTAAGGTTTTTGAATACATAAAGAATAAAAGTTAGCAAAATCAAGGTCTTTCTCATACAACTCCTTGATGTCATCAAACCCTAGTATTTGAGAACCTAAGGTGTTCAATAAAACATGTCTTCTGGACAAAGCATCAGCTACGACATTAGTAGAGCCCTTTTTGTATTTGATGACATAAGGGAACTGTTCTAAATACTCAACCCATTTTGCATGCCTTTTATTTAATTTATGTTGTCCCTTCAAATATTTAAGTGATTCATGATCACTATGTATGACAAATTCCTTGGTCACAAGATAATGTTCCCAAGTTTGAAGGGCACGAACTAAAGCATATAACTCCTTGTCATAGGTAGGGTAGTTCAAGGTAGCCCCATGAAGTTTTTCACTGAAATAAGCTATTGGGTGGCCACCTTGTAACAACACAGCTCCTATGCCAAGTCCTGAAGCATCACATTCTAGCTCAAAAGTTTTAGAAAAATCAGGCAGAGCTAGAACAGGTGCTTGAGTGAGCTTATGCTTTAGATCTTGGAAAGCTAAGTTATGTTTTTCGTCCATTCAAAGACCACATCCTTCTTCACCAACTCATTGAGAGGTGAAGCTAATGTAGAGAAGTTAGGAACAAATCTCCTATAAAAGCTTGCCAATCCATGGAAGCTCCTAACTTCACTTACATTAGTAGGAATAGGCCATTCTTGGATGGCTTTGATTTTCTCGGGGTCCACATGAACCCCCTTTTTACTCACCACAAAACCTAAAAAGATAACATTATCTACACAAAAAGTGCACTTGTCTACATTGGCAAACAATTGATTGTCTCTAAGAACAAGAAATACTTGTCTTAGGTGATCCACATGATCACTTAGACTTTGGCTATAGATTAGAATATCATCAAAATAAACAACTACAAACTTACCAATGCAATCTCTAAGGGCATGATTCATCAACCTCATGAATGTGCTAGGTGCATTAGTAAGCCCAAAAGGCATTACTAACCATTCATATAATCCAAACTTAGTCTTAAAAGCGGTTTTCCACTCATCACCTTCTTTGATTCTAATTTGGTGATATCCACTCTTAAGATCTACCTTGGAAAATATGGATGACCCATGCAATTCGTCAAGCATGTCATCAAGCCTAGGAATTGGGTGCCTATATTTTATGGTGATGTTGTTGATGGCTCTACAGTCACAACACATCCTCCATTTTCCATCTTTTTTTGGCACCAAAATGACAGGTACAGCACAAGGACTTAGACTCTTTTGAATCCAGCCCTTCTCCAACAACTCTTGTACTTGCTTCTCTATCTCTTTGGTTTCTTGTGGATTAGTCCTATAAGCTGGTCTATTTGGAAGACTAGCCCCAGGCACAAGATCTATTTGATGCTCTATTCCCCTAAAAGGTGGAAGTCCAACTGGACCTTCTTTGGGAAATATATCATCAAATTCATCTAAAAGATTTTTCACCTCAAGAGGTAGAGTAGTTTCCAAAGAAGATGTGGCAGTGCAAGTTAATGTTCCTCTACACATGAGGATATGAGATGATGATTCAAGAAAGAGAGAAGTTTTGTGTAAAGGTTTTGATTGAAAACTCTCTTCTTGAACTATCTCTAGAGAGGGAACATTAATCTCTCTAGAATCCTCCTTTTCATCAATTTTTAGAAGTTTTTTTTTTTTCAACTTTTTTTTGTTTTCCTTTTTCTTGCTCACGTTTGGCCTTCATTTGTACTTGATCTTCTATCACTTGTGAAGGTGATAAAGGATGAAGCACAAACTTTTTACCCTTATGTGTGAAAGTTATTTTATTAGTTAGGCCATCATGATGAGTTTGTTTATCAAATTGCCATGGCCTACCTAATAAAATATGACAAGCCTCCATAGGAACTACATCACATTTAACTTTATCTTGATAGTTCCCTATAGAAAACTCTACTTCCACTTGTTGGTTGACCACCATATCCCCATCATCATTAAACCAATGAAGTTGATAAGGTTTTGGGTGGGGTGTGGTAGTCAAACCCAACTTTTCAACCATCCTAGTGCTACAACAATTGCACCAAGACCCACTATCCACTATGAGAGAACAAGCCTTGTTTGAAATGTTACATCTTGTATGAAAGATGTTCTCTCTTTGGGATTGTGTATCACTAGGTTGGTTATTGAGGATCCTTCTCATCATAAGAAGTTCCCCATTATAAGGGTAAGTAACCTCACATGACTCTTCTTCACTTGCTTCTTCTTCATCCTCACTTGAAGATGAAGAAGTAGTAGCTTCATCTTGGCTACTATAAATGTCTTGGCCCCTTAAAATCATAACTTTCTTAGTAGGGCATTGAGAAGCAATGTGGCCTCTCCCAAGACACTTAAAGCATTTTATGTCACTAGTCTTAGTGCTAGTGTGTGAAGTGTTTGTGTTTTTCTCTTTTGCCTTTTCTTTGCCCTTGTCTAGGTTTTTAGAGGGAAAAGTGTTTTTCTTTTCAAAATCATTTTTCTTGTCTTCCCTCTTGTAGTCAACCTTAGAATAAGATGATGAGTATGAACTTTTAAATCCTTTTCTCAAATTTTGTTGTTCAACCTTGATGCAAAGTTGAACCAAATCATTTAAATCCCTATAAGGGAGAAGCTCCACTTTATCTCTTATTTCAAAAGTTAATCCACTTAAAAACCGAGCAATGGTAATGTTTTCCTCTTCCCTAATGCCAGCCCTCATTAAGTATAACTCCATCGTTTGTCTATACTCTTCCACAGTCATATTTTTTTGATGAAGTCTTTGGAGCTTGTTGATAAGCTCCCTAGTGTAGTAAGAGGGTATATGCCGCCTCCTCAAGGCACTCCTTAATTCATTCCAATATTGAATTGGAGGATCATTATGGAGACGCCTATCTCTCACAAGAGAAGTCCACCAATACATGGCATGACCTTGAAAGCTTAAAGTGGCGAGGGAGACTTTTCTTTCTTCACTCACTTGGTGGCAAGTGAAAATTTGTTCCACCTTCATTTCCCAATCTAGGTACCCCTCAACATCATCTTTTCCATGAAAATAAGGGAGATCTACCCTAGATTCCCTTGGCTTGGGGGTCCTATGCACTCTTCTAGGAGGTGGTTGATAATGATCTCCTAAAGCAAGGCTATCATCATTCATTGACTCTCCTAGAGTAGAACTATGGTGGGAGCTATGTCTACTTCGGTGCTTGTGGTGTAATTTTTCTTCTTTCTCCTTTAATAATCGAATCTCTTCCTCTAAAGTAGCAAGTTGAGCCTCTCTTTCAAGTTTTTCTTTAAGTTTTTGCTTGGCTTCTTGCTTCTTCCAAAGCTTAAGTGATCTTAATTCATGTGTTACTTTTGACAAGTCATTGTAATCACTTGAATTACTATCACTTTGAGGAGTAGAAAACTCTTCCATTATAGGAGAAAGTGGCTTTTTGAGAAATGATTTTTGAAAATCAATTGTTTTTATGCAAGGTTAAGACTAAGTACTTAGAGGATTATGTATACAAATTGAACTTTGGAGGGAGGTGAGCTACTAGGAGCCACTTAAAAACCAAGCCTCTTCAAGTAAAAATTACTAATCCCCTTTGTAGTTAATCTCTACCAAATTCTTTTCAATGAAAATGATTTTTGATGTTTTTGTGAACTATGATAAGCTAGACGTATACAAGCAAGTAAAACAAGGATTAAGCAACAAAAATTAAACTACCTAAACGTGTCCTAAGGTGAGAGCTTGAGAGATACCAAAGATCAATCAAGGACCACTCCCACCAAGTACTAACGAAAATTGTAAACTTAAGGAGAGATGGTTGTGTACCAAAGACACTCCCAAGACACTCCTTGTAAAGGCCAAATACAAAGTATAAACAACAAAGAACAAGTGGCTGAAATGAAGTATTAAAAACAGCCACAAAGAATTAGTGATGGATTAGTGACCAAATTTTGCAACAAAATTCAAATTAGTAAGGTAAAATCGGTCACTAAAATCCGTCACTAATGCTTATACATTTTTTTTTTTAAATTCAAATACAAATGAAATTAAACTCCAAGATGCTTCACGGTTTTCCAGTCCAGCCTCCACCAAATTTCCAGCCAAGAGGTGTTTATGGTTTGTGTTTAAGGAGTCAAAATCCGCAAGCCACTTCTATCTTCCTTCCTCCTCCTTTCCTTAGGCTTCTTTTGATGACCCTTGTAGAACTAGCTTCTAAGAAGATAGGCTAGGTCAAGCTTAGGTCACTCTTTGATTAGCACAAGATAAGAACAGCAAAAGAAAATATGGAAGGAAAAGAAGACAAGAGTAGATTAAGTAATGACAAGCTTATATGACACAAATGAAGTAGTTGACTAGAACTAGAAGGAATTGACCTAGGAATAGTTCTAGAGTAGATGCACAAAACCAAACACTCAAAATAGATGAGTTGAAAAATTTTTTTTATGAATCAAATTCAACTAGCAACCGAGAAGAAACAAATTGAGAAACTAACTCCTTAAATGGCTTTTTCCTTTTCAAATTAGGTTTAGCATTTTTTTTTTTAATGTTGTTTTGAATTTCTTTTGATCTTTCTTCTAATTTTTTTTTATCAAATAGGAGTTGCCTTTTGCTGCTCACAAAAATTTGTCACAAATGATTCTCGGTCACACTTAATAGTAGCACTAAAAACCGGTTTAGAATAGTTGCCAAATACAAGTGAAATTAAGTGCAAATTCAAGTGACATGTGATATGCTTTTCATGCTTGTAGTTTAGAATAGCACATGCACGGTTTTTAGGCTCCAACTCAAATTCAAATTTGAATTTCCAAACACAAATTTCAGCACACTCCAACTTATAAAAAATCAAACCTCACGGATTCAAGAAATTTTCAAGACATTATAAAATTTTTGGAAACCTACAAATTTCTAAGAAAACTACTAATGATCTAGTAGTAGTTTATGAACTCAAACAAAAACCAAAATGATAAGCTTTTACCAAAGACAATAGATCTCGGCCAAATCCATAAAATGAATCCAAATTTACTCAAACAAAAATTCAAACGGACTACTCAAGCAAAGCTAGGAATGATGAACATCAAAGAACTACACAATCCTACTAGACATGGATTTCAAAATAAAAGACTCAACATACAATTGACCGAATAAAATTTCAATTATGACTCAACAAAAGCAAAAACGAACATAGGCAGAATTTTCCTATTAAGAACAAGAAGAAATTGGCATGATTCATGAAAGCATATAACATAGGCGCATATGAATCATTCAAGCAATACAAACTAGATCCATCAAATTTTGAAACAAAAAACTAGATCTAGGAAGGAATCAACTCAATAGTGACATGAACTCAAAAATTGAACAAGATGAACTCAAGATGAACACAAGAACAAGTTGGAACCACGGATCAAAATTCAAGAAGATGAACTTATCTCTTGAAGACCGAAGCTCTTGATACCACTTGATGTGCTTCCACTTGGATGCACATGGATTCTTCACTCCTTCTCGGATTCCTTAGATGATTCTTCAAGGATTTGAGACGCCTCAAAGGAGCAAGGTGACCTAGGCTTGCATTCAAGCTAAGTCCTAAGAAGATAAGGTGTCCTAGCTCTACAAGGAGAAGCTCTCAAGGAGGGTAGAGGCTAGAAGCAAAGGTGACTTCGGAGAAGAGACTTCTTTGAGAGAAATGCTCATTCAATAATATCCAAAGTAGCTACATAACTCGGTCATAAGGAACTTATAGGCTAAATTAGGTTAAGGGTTTAAGTTGGGTTTACCTAGAGTTAAGTAAAACCATGGTATGGTTATCTTAACTCTAGGCGCCAAAATTTGAATTCTAAAATTCAAATTTTGGTGCCAACCGGTCACCCCCCCATGTGCACACATTTGGCATGTAATTAGGAGGCCATTTGAGTTGCATTTCGGATCACACCATGTGCATGTGTTGCACATGGCCGAAATGCACACCAAATGTGCTTCTAATTAGATGCTAATGTAATTTCACATGTAACTCTAATTAACCTAAATTCAAATGACCTTCAAATGAAACTCTTATACTACTAGGTCGAAAATACAAGGCCCAAAAGAAATACATGGCACTAAGGCCCACTCCTATACTAACCCTAATCTAATGGGCTTGATACAAAGCCCAACAAAATAAAGTGGTGGGCTTTCCTTGGGCTTGGGCCCACTCTTCATGCATCCTTCTTGCCATTGCTCTAGTAGTTGGGCCCTTAGCCCATGGGCCTCCTCCATCACATCTTATAAATTTAAGAAATTTTATATTCTTGAAATATGAATTACGTTCCCTTTATTTTCTAATTATTTTCTTTAGATAGAATATTCTAATTTTTATTTTATTTCAATTACTTTGTTTGGATACAATATTTCAAATTTTATCTAAGCAAAATTTCATCTTTAAATATTTATTTTCAAAAGATAAAACTTTTAATATTAAATTTTATAAAAAAAATAAACATTAGTAATTTTTAATAACTCAAAAAAATGTTAAATAATTTTTAATAATTAAAATAATATTAATATTATGTAATTTTTAATAATTAAAAAATATATTTGACATTATTTTTAACCATTTTTTATGAATTTACAAAATATTTTTAAATTACATTTTATGTGAGCACTCACAATATATTAAACCTTCAAATCACTATTACTATTCCCAAGACGGTTAATTCATTAATCGATAATACAAGGTGGCCTCATTTTGAACTAAAAAAAAAAAATCACAATAGCAAACCTTCAACTTTGATGATAGATGACTAAAAATAACAATATCAAATACATTTCAAATTAATAACTTTAATGAGGTTCCAATTACATGTATGTCCAAATAAAGGTAACAAAACGATAGTTTTTTCGAGAGATATAGTATCATAACTTCAATTTGATTTATCCAAAAAAAAAAAATATAAGAAAAATATTCAATAGAAGCCCACTTACTCGCTGGACTTCACATGTAAGAAAAATATAAGAAAGATATAGGGCTGATGATAAACACACCTCCACTCTCGTATAAATACACTCCCTTTTTAAAAAAAATATATATAAAATATCTAAATTATCCTTTAAAAAAATGAAATTCCTAAATTTACACCTCCCTTCCCCGCACCCCACACTCCACACCCCTCTTCTTCCCAAAGTCTCTTTCCGCTCAATGTCATTAAGTAATATACTTTTACAGTCATTCTGAATAGAAAAAAAGGACTAGCCCCACCATAACCAGCATAAGAAAGGCTCTTTTACAATCATTAGCATTCCGGAAAGTACTTTTACAGTCATTAGCATTCCGGAAAGTACTTTCCAGAATAGTAAAATTATTGTTCATATAATTCCGGAAAGAACTTTCCGTAATAGTAACTTTAATATTATGGAAAGTACTTTCCGGAATTATGTAACAAAACATTTCCGGAAAATACTTTCCGGAATAAGAATTTAATATTATAGAAAGTATTTTTCGGAACATTTTTATATAATTCCGGAAAGAACTTTCCGTAACAGTAAGAAGAAGAAGAAGAGGAGTGCCAGAAAGAGAAAGAAGAGGGGTGTGCGAGGTGCGGGAAAAAAAAAAGAAGAGGAGTGCCACAAAGAGAAAGACTCTTACTTGTTCTATGGAAAGAAACACTAGTACAAAAATGACTTTTAAAATCGGAGTTTTAAAATCTGTCATAAAGTAGCCATTTTAAAAGTGACGCGGTAGCCTGTACTGCAACAGAACGGCCCCAGAACGGCCTGTTCTGCAAGCAGAACGGCCCGTACTGCTTGCAGAACGGGCCATTCTTCTTGCAGAACGGCCCGTTCTGGTGTCGTTCCAGACTAAAGTTTACATGCTTATACAGGATAAGGGGGTGCGGGGAAAGGAGGTGTAAATTTAGGAATTTCATTTTTTTTAAAGGGTAATTTAGACATTTTATATATTTTTTTTAAAAAAGAGGGTGTGTTGATACGAGAGTGGAGGTGTGTTTAACATCTGCCAAGATATAGTACACTTTGGGCCGTAAGTTGAAAGCAAAATATCTCCACCTCCTTTCTAGAAGCAAAGCCCATGCACAACAAAAGAACACCTAAACTAGCAAAACAAAAAATATAGAAATAATAAACATTAAAAAATTAATTAGATTTAAAAATGATGATGTCAAATATTGGCATATTTAGTTTGTAAAACACAAAAAACGTAAGTGCAAAAACTTCATTAGAAGTATGCAGCAATGAGGAGGGCCTTAGTATCTAATACTATTGTTTAGTTGCATTTTTTCATTACAATAATCTCAAGGGAGTTCATTGTGTTAACTTTTTAAAAGAAAAAGCGAAAAGGATACTTGTTACCATTGTTAAATTTTACCATTATCAAATCTAATATAGTTAAAACTTGTTTCTATTGCATTAACTATTCTTTTGAAAAAATTAACTCAATTAAAATAAGTATTTTTTCATTACATTTTTTTTAAAAAAAAATTATCACAACGGAAAGGCGGGGAAATTACACAGGTGAGTGAAGGATCATGATATATACACCTCCTTTTTAATAATAAGTACACCCCTTTTTTTTTTTTAAATTAAATTCTTAAAATATCCTTAATTTTTATTATTTTTAATTTTTTAATTTTACACTTCTAATAGTTAATTTAACACTTTTTTTTACATATCACTTTCCCTTATTTTCATATACACCCTCTTAATTTTTCTTCACCCCATCTATTTTGATAGGTAATTTTATATATTTTATTTTAAATTATTCTTTTTTTCCTTCTTTTTTTGGTTTTTTCACTGATTTCACTATCTGTATAATACTCTAGAATAGTGAAAATTCCTTTTTTATAACACTAAACTTAATGTTAAAATTTTTGGAGGGGTGAAAGGAAAGGAATTATTGGAAGAAAAAATGGGTGTCTAATTTAATAGAAATTGTCGATGAAGCTACACGTACCTACAATGTTGTTGCCTACCAGTTCTATGATTTTGGTGCATGTGAAAAAGTGAAAGAAGTGAGAAAATAAAAGAGTAATATAAAAATTGAGAGAACTAAAACTACCTACTAAAATAGGTGAGGAATTAGAGGGAGTCAAGATGGTACATGTGAAAACTAAAAAAGAGAAAGAGGGAAGTGTGTGAAAAGAAAAAATAGTAAATTGAAAGTTAGAGATGTAAAATTAAAAATTTTAAAAATAAAAAAAAATTATGGATATTTTAAGATTTAAAAAAAAAAGTGTACTTATAAAAAAAAAAAAAAAAAAAAAAAAAAAAAAAAAAAGAGGTGTATATATCATTAGCCGTGAGTGAATCTTACGACCCAAAGGAGAATACTTAAAGCAATTGCCCAATGAAAAGCAGTGTTTTCAAGCCCAAAAAGGGTGAGGCAGAAGCCCACTTACTGGCTGGACTGGGATAGCATTAACGATGCTTTAAAGCGAAAACAGTTGTCGCAAAAGACATAAAACAGTTTAAACTAAAAACAAAAACAAACACCAAAAGGAAAAGAAAAAGCGTACGATGCTTTTAATAAAGGGCAATGAATTGATCGAGAGAAAGAGAAAAAGCAAGAAGGACGTGACCGTTCAGTTGTGTCACCCTTTAACTCAAAATTCAGTACTACTATGATTGCGTGATTGTGGTCTTTTTATATTTTAATTACGTCAATTGGGTTTTTAACACTTTATTCATAAAAAAATTGCAAATTCATCTGTCGCAATTAAAACCATAAGAACAAAATCATGTCATACTTAGCCAAAAAAATACAACACACTCTTTTCAAATGCACCCTCATTAATTAGTTGAAAAATTTGGTGAACTCAAATCTATGTCAATAACCCATTCTCTTAATTTCATAATTTTAAATAAATTCTAACCTATAAAAACAAATATATCAAGAAGAATATGTTAAAAAAAAGTGTTACTAAGACTACGATAGATATAAAGTGAATTAAAAAAGAAGCTATACATAAATCTAAGCCAGTATTTAATTTGCAGATAGATTAATTTGGTAAGTAGCAGTAATATATAGTAAATTTTACTAACATCCACTATTTTCTCCATCTTACCAATGACTTTGAATTTGTGGAGAAACAATGAATGCAAGCAGTAACATTAATGAATTAGTGACCCCGCAATTGAAACACAGTTGAGTAATAGTGGTAAGCACTTTCCCTTCCACTTCCACTTCCATTGATCGATAATAATCCATGAATCACTCCCTCATCTAAATCTAACCCTAATCTAAACTAATCTTAACATTCTACATGTTGATACGTTTTCATTACATACGAGGTGGTTGTGTTTAACTTAACCATAACAACCAAGTGGGTGTGACAGAGACGGCGTTTAAGCGTTACCACTCACTCATCCTCCGTTGCCACCGTCGTGATCTTTACGACACTCCTCACGGCACGGCGAAGCGTGGGGTGTGTAGTACGGAGGGGAAGCACACGGCGTCGAAAACGGCGTCGTTTCGTCCACCAGCTCAACGGCGACCGTAACCTCGTCCACGCGCTGACTCAACCTCGCTCTTTTGTTACACGACTCAGCGGAGGAACCGTTACCGTTGTCGGACTCAACCTCTTCTCGTTCTTCCTCCTTGATAGTGAAGAGCACTCTGGAGGGACCGTTACTTAGGCAGTGCCACTTCAACACGTGTCGCTCGAGCTCGAGGTCCACGTCATCGGTCTCGGAGGAGGAAGAAGAAGAGGAAGTGCGGTGAAGCGAAGCCTCCTGCGGCTCCACGCGCACGCGCGGACGGAGCCTCTCACGGCGTTGCCACAGCAAGTACACGATCTCCGCGGCTAGGGCCAAAAGAGTGACGGCCGTTATCGCCGTTATCGCAGTTCCGAGCTTGTTCAGACCCATCATCGTTGCAGTTGCACCACACGAGTTGTTGCTGCTGTTGCCTTTTCTGTCGTTTACTCGCGAAACGGAAAAAACCAACGAAGGGGCCAAATGGGAAATGCTGGGTTTAACGTTTAAGCGAAAATTTGAAAAGAAAAACAAAAAAAAGAAAATTTGTGGAAAGAGAAGTTAGATAGATGGCATGCGTTGTTGGGGTTTTCTGGTTAGGTTTAAAGGTGGCAGATGGATAGTTGGACCGAAAACGATGTTTTTTTTCCTCGGAAATGTGGGTGTTATTATTGAGGTAGTGGTTTTTTTGAATTTAGTTTAATTTCAATATATACTCCTACTCAAGTGTAATAATATTTTGAAGATTTATTCGGTGTGATTTTTTATTATTATGGCAAACTAAGTTCCTTTAATGTTTATATTTAATGCTCGAGAATCTGTAAACATTGTTGCTTCTAAAAGAACATTTGGGGAGAATAAAAACAGAATATGCAAATTAAATTCAAGTATAAATTATTTAGAATAAGTTTGTAAAATGATTTTTTAATTTTGTGTAATTTGAGCAATAATTATTTGCATGAAATATTGATATAAATTATCATTTTGAAATTTTAATTTAATTAATAATATTAAAATACATTAAAAAAATGCAACATTTATCTAATACTTTAAATCTTTGTAATATACTATTTCTCTAATTAAAATTATTTTATTTTCTTATCCATAAACTAAAGTTTTGTTTTAGTTACTTGGGTATTTAAATCGATATGTCTAGATGAAACTAAGGATCACAAGCACACAAGAAATAACCCTTAAATTTTGTTGGGAAGGAAAAGCAACCATGAAAGAGATAGCATGCAGCTTAGTTTCATTGAGAGGGTGATGCTGGTTTTGCCAAAAAATGAAGTTGGTAATGGATGATAATGACCCACAACAGCATCCCTTAGTTCCCTTCCGAGTGATATGGGAGTGGGACCACGGACAACGAGCATTCCCTGTTTGAATCCCGGTGACCAATGATTCAATGCTTGTAGGTCGTTAATTAAACATGCACCTTAAAAAAAATATTTTTATACACCATGGGTGCCATATTTCTTATACTAATTTATTTACAGTACTGTGAATGTTACTAGTTCGAAAAGTTTTCGCATAAAGTTCAAATACGAAACAAAAAAAAAAGATGGTTAATAAACGACAAAGGTTAATGTTGTAAGTAGGTTTTCTTTTCAATAATTGCATACCATACAGAAAGATATCTACTTCTAATAGTTTTAGTTAATTTTGGATAAATTTTATAATAGGTATTTATATATAAGAGAATAATATTAGAAGCTTAAACTACACATTTAAATTAAAATTAATTTGTGCATTTTAACTTTTATAAATAAAAAAAGAACATGCGTAATTACCAAGCAAGTACAAGAGCATACCTTTGTGGACAAAAGTAGTTTTGTTCTCTGTAACAGGATGCAAATATGAGAAAAGAAGACAAACATAATGTTTTATGCTATAAAGGTGATTAGTTGGTAAAAGATATTTAATATTCTAATTAATACCTTAATATTCATATATTTCTTAGCCAAACTTAAAAGATGAAAAAAAGGTACATTTGTATTACTATCTTAAGCTTACTTATAAATACCAGTGATATAGAGATCAAGATAAAAGCTTTTTATTGTCAATTCTCTTGCTTGATTTGAGCTTTATTTTGTTCTTTTATTTTACTAAGAAATAATTAGGAAACTTTACCATTAATCTTTTCTTAATAAAAAAAACAGTGGAAGTTTGGAGATGTTTATGTTTAAAGCATATTTGTTTAGTTGCTTAGAGAAGCTAGTCCAATAATACTTATGGTGGAGCCTAAAAATGTTTGGATCAAAGAATACTTGTAACAATATATTTGTGTGGTGGAAAGCATAGTTAACGGTGTGTCAAGGGTTAACTAAACACAGTCTTTGTTTTATACAAATAGGTATAAATAAAACACAAAGGGGAGGAAGGATCTTTTAGCTTTACACAAATGAAACCTCATCAAATTCTTTACCTATTTGAAAGGATGATCTTTCTTAATAGTCTAAAGAATGAAAAAGCCTTTTCAACCGACTTTTTTACAAACCTTTCTAGAAAGGTTAAACGCCATGTTATTTATTTATTTTTAATTTATTTCATATTTTGAGGACTTCCCTCATCCAAAATTCTTGACATTTGTTCAATTCAATTCAATAAATCTATTTGACAACATATACCTCCAAAATCTTTCCTACCAAAATATTAAAGGTACACTTAGCATGATTGAGCATCATACATATTTCCTCAACTAATTGAAAGTTTTTGCTAAATCATAGATGAGTCCTTCTTATGTTGAGCTTTTTTTAGTCATGCCCTCCACGTAAACTTTCAAGTTTCTTTCTATTTGATCTTCAAATATCTTATTCATCATCCTTTGATATATCTGCTTCAACATATTTTAACCCATAGGAAATGACTTTATAACAATAATTGACTTTTTTTATCACGAGCATGTTTTTTCTCTCTTGATCTTCTAAGTGTAATGGAAATTATATCTAGAATAAGCATTAATGAATGTCAAGTTGATGTCCTAATAAACCATGAAATAAATTATACTAATGTCTAAAATGGATGAGTTTTTTGGGGAAATTCTTAAGGTTGGTGCAATCAATTCACATTTTTTACATTTTTCACTTCTTTTTTTTACTAATAAAACATTGGCAAGCCATGTTGTATACTTGACTTCTCTTCTAAATTTTGCCTTAAAATATTCATCAACTCGCCTCTCGAGTTCTTGTGATAGCTTTAAAGCCAACTTCATCCTCATCTAGAGTATTAGTTTTATTGAGGAATCTAATCCTGGCTTGTTTATCGGTTCCCATGCAAAAAGATCAACATTTTCTTTGAGAAGGTTGACTAGATCTTCCTTCATTTTCCTTCTAATTTCTTTCCCTAACTCCACAAGTTGTTCTTCCATCTTTTCTATCTAAATTGGATTACATTCCCCACTTGGTTTTGGTCTTGCTATGTTCATCCTTTCTTCAATCATCTTGACAACTAGGCTTATTGAATTGTATTTCCAAGATTCATTGATTCCCTTCATATTTCAACTTC
This sequence comes from Cajanus cajan, assembly GCF_000230855.2. Classification (NCBI taxonomy): domain Eukaryota; kingdom Viridiplantae; phylum Streptophyta; class Magnoliopsida; order Fabales; family Fabaceae; genus Cajanus; species Cajanus cajan. Next base: position 15,252,263 of record NC_138523.1, on the reverse strand, counting down.
ATAGGGGGAACCACCTTTAAAGATTCTTTGTAACATTCTTTAGCTTTTTTTCCTAATCTTCTCATAACATCACCACATGCATATCACCACTTAGAAATTTCACAGTTAGGTGAGACATAGAAATAATGGCTCATAATCCTATCAATGTTGATCCCTTGGTATTATATGAAGAAGTAGAGTCCACTATATAAAATGGATAATTTCAATTTTAGTGGTGGGAGCCTTTTTGATTTATCATATCCTATAGGCGTGACATGGTGTCTTGGAAACCTTATCAAGTCTCTATGATGAGCCATAAATTATTATATAGGAATTTTCAACTTCTTAAACAAGTCATAAAACATAGTATCAGTTGAATTCTTGACCCCCATGAACAACCTCAATTTGTACCCCCTTATTTACAATGAGAGCTTATGCCAAAAATTGATCATCCTGATTCAACAATATCAAGCGTAAGTCATAGTCATCAAATCACTATTGATAGCCAATTTTGTTTGAGACATTCAAGCAAAACAAGGGACCACTAAAACAAGACAAAAGGTCCTTGAAGGCACAATATGACATTAGAATGGACCAGAATAGCATTAGAAGGCCTAGAATCTCAAAAAGGCCAAATTAAGAGCCCGAAACAGATCGTTCCCAATTTGGAACAGATCGTTCCAAACCACCAAAAAGGCATAAAATTCCTAGGTCAAAACAGGCCATTCCCAATCTGGAATGCGTCGTTTTGACCCTGGTTGTTATGAACAAAATAGTAATTTGGAATGGGTCATTTCGATTTTGAAACGGGTCATTCCAAATTCAAATTTTGGCCCTAACAAACCAATTCAGAATGACTTGTTCCACTGACCAAAATGACCGTTCCAGTTGGGATTAGATGTCTATAAATAGGAGTCTTGTGCACAGTGCAAAAGGTCTAAGTTGGGGACAAAAAAAATTTCCATCTTTGACCCATTTTCTATAGTCTTAGCTCAAAAATCTCTTTCCCTCTATCTTTTGTATTTTTTGATGCCACATTTAAAGGAAGAATTCAAAAAAAGCTTGCTTTAGAGGTATTTTCAGTAATTCCCATCTCTCTCTTTTATTTAAATTGCTTTATATACATGACTTTGCCATAACTAATCAGTAATCATGTAGACATACCATTTTCAAATGTGTGGGGCCTAAATCCCTTTTTTTATATAAGTAATCGTAAATTAAAATAACATGTAAATAATCACTAAAAAGGGGAATAAATATTCAAACTATTATTCTTTCTTATGCTAACTTCATCATAAGGTACTAATTTATAGCGTTATAGGGTACCTAATACCTTCTCTACACGTAATCTAACCCCAACCCAATTTTGGCTATGTAGGCCATTATGGTCATTTTAAAAATCTTTTCTTTTTTCGATGTTTTGAGTAAAATATCGGTGGCAACTCATTCGAACTATTTTCTAAAACTATTGATTAGGGATTAGTCTGGTTTCTGGACATTTTCTAATCGATGAAATTTTCAAAATGGAAGTTAAAATCATCTATGGGAAAGATCAAAATTTTTTGGGTTTCGACAGATAACGACTCCACTAGAAAAGCTTAAAGAGGGTCAGGTCCAATAAATGATGAAATTAGTAATATAAAAATAATAGTTCAAATATATTTTCCCCTTTACCTTGCTTGTTTTACATGTAAATACTTATTTGTTTGGCTTTGATATCTATATGTTTGTTTAAATTTCAAATTTGTTTGAAATAAACAATTGTATACAAACCTTTGCCCACAACAGTTCCCCCTACACCCGAGGGCATGAGCGTATAAACTATAGGGAGTGGTTGACATATGGTCGACCCAAGAATGGCCTTAAGCCTCCAAGTCTTGTCAAAAATCACACTCAAGGTGATAACCAGTTATTCTAGAGACCCCAACCTATGGATTATAACCTTCCTATACAACACACTTTCTTTGATAGAGACCCCGACCTATGGATTAAAATGTGGCTGTTCGTGAGTGTATATGTTGCTTGAGCATTTGTTTGTTGCATTTGTTTGTACACATGGTTTGTCTCAACAAGGAGTGGATTGGAATTTTAAAACAAGCAAACGAATAATAAAGAAAGAACAAAAATAATAAATAAAGAAGTTAATGCCCTTTTATACATTCTTAGATCATCATCTCATTAAGCATCATATAGGTAGTTTTTTTAGTTAATAAGAAATAGTTATCTTAGTAAAAAATATATTCATGCCTTTATCATGCATAATCTTTCCTTAGATAATAAGAACATGATAAAGTATAAGCAAAAAAAATGTCATGCATTCTTAAGTTAGCTCATTACTCCGTCATGCATTTATTTTCTGTAGGTTATGGAAGGATTAGTTAGCAACATGTATAAAAAGTTAAGAAAAGTAAATGTTGTAATATACAACAGTATCTGCGCTCTAAAGAAAGGCCCAAATCAATTTTGAAAGTACTACGATTGGACCCTTACTTTGATATGTCTGTTGAAACAAACCTTCTTAGAATCTAATATGCATTGTTTGTGAAAAGCTCACTATGAAAAAAAAATGTCTTATAAATAAAAATTTCTAGAGAAAATTATGAGTCTACTAAGATGAAAGTCTTGAACAAAAAAACAAACAATGCAAATTTAGGCATTAATAAGGCGTGTTTCACACAGACATCAACCACATTAAAATTTCTTTAGATTCTCGCTCAATACTATCAAAATCTATTTAAGCATTTCACTGATAAAAAAATCAATGAGATTGATATTTATCAATTTTTAACTCTCTCTGCATGACATTCTTCTAGAACATTATTCCTTCCTTGTAAATAAATAAATAAGAATAAAAGGGAAATTGACCTATGCACGTTAATTATGGAAAGTAAGACGTTGATAATCAAGCTCGCACTTTGGAGTGAGGCATGTTTAAAAGGTTAAACTAGTTACAATCCAAGTGGATAACGGGAAAGGAATGCCAAAATAGTTAACTATCAAGACATCAAGCCTTTCCCCATATTACAAGGATAAAGCTATGTTACGGGTCTGCAAAATCAAGGCGTCATCAATCAAAGACCCATTCGACATCACCAAGATAAAAGGAATAACTAGGAGTGGATGGATCCACACTCCTAGTAAGTTACAAGATAAAATCTCCAAAGACAATGAGAAGTCCAAAAAAGAAAGAAAAAGAAACTAAGGACGAGGATGAAACGCGGGAGGTGGAGTGAATAGATCTTTCTAAAGATAAGTCTAAGATGGGGAAGAAGAATTATAATTAGAGACATTGCTAAAAGTCCAATAGAATAAAAATCCGCAAAGAGCGTTCTAGGCAAAAATTAGGATAATAAGAAGAAAAAAAAAAGGCCAAAAATTCGGATAGGATACATCATATGCAAAAGTTAGGGATAAAAGATAATATAAAAAAACAAAAGAGAGAAAAAAAAAAAAAAAGCAATGTCTTCTCGAGTGGAAAACCGAAAGGAAGCTCAGGTATCCCTTTTAAGAAGCAAGACTCCATGGAAGTTCTACTCCAAGCTCCACTATCATTCTATAGTTACCTCCTAGGAAAAGGTTGTGAATACATCAAGTGTAAGCTGTACTCTCCTCGTCAAGCTCGTGGCAGATGGCAAGCCGACAGTAGATTCAAGCTAAGGAAGAACTACTCATCAACAAGTCATTCACCATCTTTAATTTACATGAATATAGCGAAGGAAACCCTAGGGATCGCTCACATTAATAGGGTCTCCATCAATGAAAGCTTAGTGGCACAAAAAGTGTACTAGTCAAGACAAGGGTTGGGTAGAGATGTTCAAGGAATAACCAAGCTACTAGACTTCTGAGACAACCCCAAGTGATAGGGTTCAGGATACGAGTCAACCGCATCTTTAAGGGAGGAAAAGCTGATCGACATCTCCCTTTGCATGAAAAGTTTTCAAAGCTTTGGTATAAAAATATCAGAAAAAGGCTCAAGTGCACCGAAACTCTCTAAGGGGCATCCTCCCTCTTTTCTCTATGTACGAATCACGAACTCAGGACATGCCCGAGCCCTCAAGCTACATTAAAAGGGCACATGCATGTAAATCAAAATATTACTTTTAATGGCATATACTTTCTCTATCTCATTTATTTTCTCTCTCTTTAAACATTTACTCTAAGCCTCACTCATTAACTTGCAATAAACAAAGCGTATTCAGAATAGGAACGACACTTGAATGATAGCCTAACATGCACTAAAGTTGGAACGATAAAAGAATGATCCCACAATTTAAACATGACTAAGGTTAATTAAATCAAATTAAGAGCATTTCACATGCCAAACGAATGCTGCAAAAACAAAAGTCTAACAAGAAATCCCCTAAGGGGTTGCGCAAAAATTAGGGTATGGTTTGTTGCCCTAATTTTTTTCCCAACAGATTTGTATCCATTAAAAATTATTCGTTGGTAAAATCTGTCAGAAATATAAATTTTTTGACAGATTTGTATCCGTAGAAAATTATCAGTCGATAATATAACTTTTCCTACGAACTTATTTTTCATCTATAAAATCTATCAAAAATATAAATTTTCTGACGAATTTATATCCGTTAAAAATTATCCATTGGTAATTTGCATTTTTCTTGTAGTGTTTGCATCTTTGTAAATAGGTTGACCTATCATGTTTGACAAGTTTTTTTTTATAAAGCTAAGTCCAATATTTTTAAATGAATAGACTTTTTAAAAATTTAAATCTATTTTTTTAGTAAATAGGTTAGGTTAGATCAAATTTTAAAGATTAAATCATAAACTCTTATTTAAAGTTTGACATACTCTCATTTCTAATCATAATAAATAAATAACTAAAAGAAAAATCAAGTATTTTCCACGGTTAATGCTAATTTTGTGATGTTAAGTGAAATTAATCCTTCAAATGAATTTTCCAGTGATTTTGATGATGGTGATCACGAACTTAAAGTTTTGTAAGGGAATTGAAACGTGTTATTATGAGACAATTTTTTTTAAAGCGTGTTATTATGAGATAAAAGATTTTTTTTTTTTCTAAGGAAATTTGATTCATAACTATAATATATCCAAGTTCTAATATAAAAAGAATTTAAGAGCTTTTTCTTGACTTTTTCCATGTGAACAAACAATTTGAAATACCTCAAAGAGAACCCAATGGTGGCATTTGAATGGATTTTGATGGTAGTATCAACTTCAGATATTTGTAAAATTAAGGAAAAGTTACATACCATTATTGTAAAGGAACCCTGTCATACAGAAGTTTTGGTGAGAAAATTAGTAACATTTATTAGGAACCCTCTTACACAGAATATTTGGTTAGAAAATTAGTAACATTTATTACATTCTATTATTCTACATGGAATGTCCAATGGTTAAAAAAATGAATCAGGTGCCAAATATCTTAGTTTTGCCAAGTCATTTTAATATATTACTTAGTTCAATTAATTTTGAGCTTATCTTTAAAAATGTCAGGTTATGTATATCTACAATGAATAGATCGGTTATCGTTAAGGTGATCGTAACACACACAAACAACTTCTAAAAATGTATTTGAATGAAATTTAATATAATATTTAACTATTTTTTATAAGTTATCATCTTAAAAATTAGGATAATAATTATTAAATTTTATATTATAAAATTATAAAAATATATATGTGTTTAATTGTTTTTATTTTTTTTAATACGCTGTCCTTTTTTCTACCAAAAAATATAATTCAGTTAAAATTAAATTTTAATAATATTATTTTAAAACAAAAATATTTTTCTTTGTAGGTTCAAATTCTTACCAACTTTTGACACGCCATTCCTGTGTTATATATCGAAGATGAACACTCTGCAATTGTAAGTGTGTGGGTAAAAGACTTGAAAGAAGAGCTTCAAATTAATTATCAATAGTAACAAAATTGAAAGAAAAAAAAGCTAAAAAGAAATTTCATGTAGATTAGTAAAGATAAAAATAAATTATAAATTAGTTAAAATAACTTATGAAAAAAAAGTATCGAACTATACATTGAAATAAACTTATATACCAAATTAGCTTATAAAATAATTAAACTACTTCATCTCGACTAAAACACAAGTAAAAAAATCAGGAGAGGTGGACTTAGATATAAATAAATATTTATTAATAATTTTATCCTATTTAATATTATCATTTTTAAAATACCTTTCATCAAATTGCAATTTTATTTATAATTAATTTTTTTATTTTTAATATTAAGTTGCAACGAAAAGTAATATAAAAATAAATTATTTTTAATTAAATTAATAAATTAAATGATATTACCTAACATATATTCTTCATTAATATTTGGAACACAATTTTAATTATAATTGAGTTTAAAACCTAATTATGACCAACAAAAATGTGTTACGAAACACAATTTTGAAGAAAAATGGCACAAACAAAATGCAACCCCGTAACCTTTTTCTTTCAATACAGGGACACCAGAGGAGAGGTGATCCATGGAATTGCACTGAAAACTACCCAAAAAGCCCATATTAGCTAGGAAATCCCTTTACGTTTTCTACAGCCGGCAATACCAGTCAAATTAAGAAATTACGTAGCATTTTCCAATTATCAAATGTTATTATTTAGTTAAAGTTAGGGAGAAAGTGATTATCATTATTTAATGAACCATTGACCACCATTACGAGGTATTAATTGATATAGACTAGGCTAGGAAAATGCATAAGTTGATTGAAAGTTAAAGTAATTCTTACAAGGGGTATATAATACCAAATTAAAATTCATTTATCACACATGGAAATCAATACTATATAATCGAAGGTATAGCAATTTTTCTAGCTCTAATAAATTTTAAAACTATATAAACAAATGAAACCAACAAACTACTTCTAAAGCTATCGCTAAACTCAGGTACTGAGCATTAATTTTTACAACATTGTGGATCTCAATGTAATTGGATTTTGCCAGCTCTTAACTTGATGAAACATGTCACACCCTTCAGAACAAAAATAAAAGGTATTATTAGAAAGAGATGATAAATTGTTCGACTTAACTCTTAAGTAAATGATCTAGAATTGTTCGATAGGGTGATGACGATATGGTACCATACATGGAGGGATGGTGGACATTGAGTTATATAGCATAATTAAACAGTGTAATTAAAGTGAATGAGTGGTAGATGATATTTTACGTACAATGTCATTCAGATCATTTGTCAATTAAGTCACTTTTCTACCACTCAACCTGAAAATTCTAAGGAAATAATTTAATAAAAATACCATGAGTTATTAATATTTCCAAAACCACCATCCTGCCACTCTCTTCATATATATATATATATATATGAGACCATACTGTTAGATTCTTAATCTAACATACTTTATATGTAAAAATAATTATATATTAAGAATACATAAGGTCAAGTTAAAGTGACTTAATAACGTATAAATTATTTTGGCAGTTATGTATCTTAAAGATTACGAGACCTTTAATGTATGGTAATTAAAGGGTAATTTTATTTTGTGATGAGTAAAAATAGAAATACCAAAAAGTCATATGATTGTTTATAAATAGGTTAGATCTCCAGATCACATGACGTTCTTTTTTCTTTATTAACATCCCATTATCAGAGAGAGACAGAGAGATAACTAAAGGGTTCTCTCAAGAGACTACATGTTGATCTAGAAAGCCAAACCGCACAACTCTCTTATCATTATGAGTTCAGGTACACTTTTGCTTATTGTTTCTAGTGATTAACATGATAGATTTTGTATTTTATATAGATGATAGTTTTCATCAAAGGCTTAAATTTGGTTTTAACAAACACGAGTGAAAATACTTGTTAATATGAGAAAATGAGAACAACTAATAGCAATCCTTATATTAAAATAAATGACTTAGATTAAAAGATGTTATTATGTATCGTCATTATCGTAATTAATTCTCTTCATTATTGTTGTTCTTATCCTCTTTCTTGGAACCTTCACCACTATCACCTCCACCACACTTCTACTACATTACCATCGTTGTTGTTGCCATCCCCACTACCACTACCTCACCACCATTAATTGTCACCACAATCATTACCACCATTGTTGCCACCATTGTTGCCACCACTGCCACCACCACCATACCTACCCACTACTAGAAAATTGCAAAATAGCGACCTAAATTAGTGACCGAAATTTATCAGTCTCTATTTAGCGACTGAGACCGATTATGAAAAATCAAAATAGCGACCGATTTAGCGACCAAAATAAGTCATCGCTAGAAAATCGGTCGCTATTTCTGTCGCTAAATAAGAAATTTTGATTTTTTAGCGACAGAATTAAATTCAGTCGCTATTTCGGTCGCTAAATTATAAATTTAATTTTTTTTAGCGACGAAATTGATTTCGTCGCTATTTCGGTCGCTAAATTATAAATTTTGTTTTTTTTAGCGACGGAATTTAATTCGGTCGCTAGATAGTAGTTAAGTTTAGCGACCGAATTGAATTCGGTCGCTAAGTATTAGCGACGAAATTGAATTCACTAAATTAGAAATTTTGATTTTTTTAGCGACGGAATTGAATTCGGTTGCTAAAATATTAGTTAAAATTAGCGACGAAATTGAATTTGGTCGCTAAATTGTAGTTAAATTTAGCGATAGAATTGAATTCGGTCACTATTTCGGTCGCTAAATTATAAATTTTGATTTTCTTTAGCGACGGAATTTAATTCAGTCGCTAAATAGTAGTTAAAATTAGCGACGGAATTGAATTTGATTGCTAAATAGTAGTTAAATTTAGCGACAGAATTGAATTCGGTCGCTAAGTATTAGTTAAAATTAGCGACGAAAATGAATTCGGTCGCTATTTTAGTCACTAAATTAGAAATTTTGATTTTTTTTAGCGACGAAATTGAATTTGGTCGCTAAAATATTAGTTAACATTAGCGACGGAATTGAATTCGATCGCTAAATATAACTAATATTTAGCGGCAGAATTTAATTCGGTCGCTAAATCAGAAATTTTGATTTTTTAGTGACAGAATTAAATTCGGTCGCTAAATATTAGTTAAAATTAGTGAGGGAACTGAATTCGGTCTCTAAATCAGAAATTTTAATTTTTTTAGCGACAGAATTAAATTCGATCGCTAAATATTAGTTATAATTAACGATGTAATTCTATTCGGTTGCTAAATATTAGTTAAAATTAGCAACAGAATTCTATTCGGTCGCTAAATATTAGTTAAAATTAACGATAAAATTCTATTCGGTCACTAAATAAAACTAAAAAAAATTATAAATTGCTTAAAAGTGATGATAATATTTTTGCTGAGTATCAATCCCATTTTCTTCTTTTTGTAAGAGCAAGACATTAATTTATATTAAAAAAATATTTATATGCACTCCTACATAATTAATACCAATAGTTATTTATGTGAAAAAATATTTAGAGATTTTTTTTTACGATTGGATTTTTAGGCAGTTTTTTAATTAGAGTATATGAATTTTAAAATTTCTTATTTATTTTGATCCATATTTATAATATATATTTCTAACTTATGATAACTTTATTTTTAAATGAATTTTTATATTTAAATTTTAAATTAGTATTTTATTAATGGTTGATAATTAGAAAATAAAACAAGGATAAATACATTTTTTGGATTTTATATATTAAATTTAAGATGAATAAATATATTAAGTTAATTAATAATTTATTTAAAATGTTAAAATTTAATTTATAAAAATAATATTTTAAAAGAGAAGGGTTATAATAATATCGGTGTAACTTTTACTAAGTATTACATCGCTCAATAACTTTATATTAAATGTGAATTTTATAAATTCAACCATTAGATTAAAAGTTTTTTACTCTTAGATCATATATACAGAATCTTATATGAATTCAAGATGATTTGATACTTCATTCTTGTAAAACAAAATTGACGTAATATATACATTTCAAATAAAATATGAGAACTTTGATTACTTTTAAGTTGTTATTTAATTTTAACAAAAAATGAAATAAACATATAAAGTGATATGAACTTTCAATTTATCGGTTGGATTTACAAAATTCACATTTAATATAAATTTATTGAGTGGTGTAATACTTAGTAAAAGTTATACCAGTGTTATTATAACCCTTCTCATTTTAAAATATATAAATTATTACTTAAACTTTTAAATTTATAATAAATAATTTAACTTGTATCATAAAATTAATTTTAAATAGAAATAAGTAGATTGTTAATTATAAAAGTAAGTATATATATAAATAAAGATTAATTAAATATAATATAATTATTATTATTAGTAATATAATTATTATATATATTATTATATATTTATAACGGTCCGGATATACCAAAATGATAAGGATCCAAGAATAATATAAGTATGAGATTGGTTAGTTGAGGATGACTTAAATGAATTAATTTGTACTACTTATATTAATAACATGCATTTGCTTTTCGGTAGCTTATCTCATAAGAACTTCACAGTTAAGCGTGTTTGACTTGGAGTAATATAGGGATGGGTGACCTTCTGGGAAGTTTCCAAAAATTGTATAATTAAGGACAAAACAGGCTAAAAACTTAAGGATTGTCAAATAAAATCCTTAAGAGGCCAAATATGAGTGGTTCATAGAGACCAAATTTGCGACGTCTATAAAATTTAATAAAATAAAAAATAAATATTTAGCGACCGATTTATTCGGTCACTAATTTGGTCTCATACACTTCAGCGACCAAAATCATTTCAACCATTTAGCGACCGAATTAGCGACCAAAAATTTTTCAGTCGCTAAATAGCTTAGTGACCAGGGTTTTAGCGACTGATTAAATTCGGTCGCTAATTCGGTCGCTAAGGTAAATAGCAACCGATTTTTGTAATTTAGCGACCGATTTTTGCTATTTAGCGACCGATTTTGGTGGTCGCTAAATTACATATTTTTTGTAGTGACCATCACCACCGTTGTTGTCACCATTGTCACCACCACCACCACCATCACAATTGTCACAACTTCCACTACCATAGTTGCCATCATCACCATTGTTGGCATCGATGGTGGTGATAGCGATGGTGGTGGTGGAAGCAGTGGCGACGATGGTGGTGGTGATGACAATGGTGGCAATGCCAGCGATAATGGTTGTGACAACGACAGTGGTGGAGTTGGTGACAACATCGGTGGTGATATAACACAGGTGAGATGATAGTGGTGGTGATGACGGTTTCAATAATGAGGATAAGGATAATCATGATAGAGACAACAATGATAATGACAATACATAATAAAATATTTTAATTTAAGTTGTTTATTTTGATCTAAAGGTTGTTATTAATTGTTCTCATCATGTTAAAATGTGTTTTCACTTGAGTCTCCCTTATATATATGTGTGTATGTGTGTGTGTGTGTATATATATATATAGATATATATATATATATATATATATATATATATATAGATAGATAGATAGATAGAGAGAGAGAGAGAGAGAGAGAGAAAGGGAGAGAGAAAGAGAATTCACTTACTTCAAGAGTAAGTTTATTTAGACTTATTTTACTCGATAACTCATCTTCTACACAATCAAATCATTAAATTAAAAGTTCTTAATGCATAAAATCAAGCTTGTAATGTTTTAAAAAATTTTAAAAAAAATTGATATTGTATTATTTTAAATTCAAATTGGTGGATAATCATAAAAATAATTTATATGTTGATTTGAATTAATAAAACGGAACATCAAATAGTTTTTAATTTTTTTCAAAACTTTGCACAATTGATCTATGCATCAAAAACTTTTAATTTGATAGTTAAGTCGTTGAAATTTAATGTAGAACATGAATTATTAAGTAAAATAAGTTTAGGTAAACATACTTTGAGTAAGTGAATCTCCCCTTATATAAATAATATGTAATAGTGAAGATAATACACACAGTTCTTTTGCCATAATGTGTTGATTGTGTTGTATATATGGTTGTAATTTATTTAGTCTCTAATTCCAAATTATATTTTACAGAATGGATTTTAAAACTATAGATGAATAATGTGTTAACAATGATTTAAAGGAATCTTTTACACCAATCCCGTAAGAGATTAAAAAAAAGGGTAATGATGTTGATAGATAAAGTAAGAGGCCCAGGGTAACTACTTAAGAATTAAAGAATGGTAAAGAAAAGGATAAATGAAATGCAAGTGGTTCAAAGTATGTTATTGGTGGTACAAAAATAGGGATTTCAACAATGTTGCGTCATTTGCCAAAAAATTAAAAGACAATGATATGAGAAAAATAATAATTGATCATGCTAGGAAATTAAGGTATAGGGAAATTGACCAAAAAGTTGTAGATGACATGATTTCAATGGCTATTATTTAACTTGAGCTTCCATATATAATTTTGTTGAATATAAGTGAATTAGAGAATTGTTTGTATATTTAAATCAGACATAAAAGTTCCAAGTAAGAATACAATTGTGTCTAATATTTCAAAGAAATTTCATGAATAAAAAGTGAGGATGAAACTTGCAATGCATAAATGTCATAGTCAAATTTTTTTGACATCTGATTATTAGACTTCTATAATTCAAATAGGGTATATTTATTTAACTGCTCATTTTGTTGATGTTAGTTTGATGTTGAATAGCAAGATTTTTGCCTTTTGTAAAATTAATGGAACCTTCACTTACTAATCATGATTTGGCACAAAACTTTTTTGCCTTGCTACTTGATTGGGAAATAGATAGGAAGATTTTTTTTCGCATTAGATAATGCTAAAGCCAATGAGGTGTTGCAAAAAAAAAAAAAAGAAATAGAGTCAGCAATTCAAATTGTAAAATAGTTTGATATATAATGGTAATTGCTTTCGTGTGAAGTGTAGTGTGCATATATGTCTTAAATATTATTGTTCAAGAGGACTTAAGGATGGCTTTTGATGCTTTCCATAATAAGATTAGAGAAAGTATCAAATAAGTGAGGAGATCAGAGGCAAGAAAAATTACATTTGAAAAATGCGTTATTTAAATAAGGGGTATTGATACTAAGGTAGGTTTGAGAATGAATGTTTCTACTAGATGGAATTCTACCTATCTTATGCTTGAACATGCAATTAGATATTGATGTGCCTTTAGAAGTTTGGCTATTAATGATAGAGCTTATGTTCATTGTCCATCAAATGATGAATGGAAAATAGCTGAAAAAATATGAGTTCTTGAAACCATTTTATGTCATGACTAATTTGATTTTAGGTTCATCTTATCTAACTTCTAAATGTTACTTCATGTAAGTTTGGAAAATTGAATGTTATTATGGGAAAATGCAAAAAGTGATAATTTGATGATTAAAGATATGGCATTAAGTATATGAACAAAGTTGTTTGAAGAAAATATGTCAAATTAAATTCACATGAGTCAATTACTTCAAGTTCTCAAATTTCTCTTTTAATGCAACATGTTTCTTTTACGAATGATGAGTAAGTGTTGGATGCATTTGATGTAAGATATTTAATTGTAAAACATTTTTATTATTTTCATTTTATTTACATGTTATTTCTTACTTATCATTAATTGTTTTATTAAATTTCTCTTATAATATTTTAAGAATATGTTGATTATTTTAGCCAACGTGTTAATGACGTTGGAAGGTTTGAATTGGATCTTTTTTTGGATGAAGGAAATATCTTGATCCAATTTTTTTTTTGATAAATTGGATGCATTGTGTTACTAGAAGGATCGTTGAGACTGTTACATCCAAACTTGTGTAAGATGTCTTGTGATGTGGTTAACATTCCAATCACTTTATAGTTGCTAGTGAATCTCCTTTTAATTTTGGTTCTCATGTGCTAACCACATACCATTTTTCCATTCTTTCGGACAATGTTGAGACACTCATTTTACTCAAAATTGGTTGCATTATTTTGAATAATAGAAAATTGTTATGACCTATTATTACTATTATATATATAATTAATTTAATTATTTATTACTTAATCTTTCATTATTATTAGTTAACATTTTTTTATTATAGATGGAGATAAAGGATATGTTTCAAGAGATGAATATCTTAAAATAATGGATTTAAGCCTAATTCAACCCTACAAAACTAGCTTGTAAGGTGAGGGTTTCTTTCCACTTATATATTATTTAATTGCCTAATCTTTAGTTGATGTGGGACTTGAATTTTTCCCAATACACCCCCTCTCGTCCAGCACTATTAGGCTTGGTACGTGGATAAATGGTAGGTGACCCTTTTTTAATGATCTAGGATTGGCGGGACTTGAATACACCCCTTTATGCCCATGGTGCATGTATCAATGAATGGTAGGTGGCCCTTTTTTTAATAGCGGGACTTGAATACACCCCTTCATGTCTATGGTGCATGTATCAATGAATGGTAGGTGGACCCCCTCATGCCCATGGTGCATGTATCAATGAATGGTAGGTGACCATTTTTTTAATAGCGGGACTTGAATACACCCCTTCATGCCCATTGTGCATGTATCAATGAATGGTGGGTGACCCATTTTTAAGAATCTAGGATAGCTCTAATCCCATCTTAAAATAATGGATTTAAGTCTAACTCAACCATACAAAACCAGCTTATAAGGTGGCCCTTTTTTGAATAGGGAGACTTGAATACACCCCCTCATGCCCATGGTGCATGTATCAATGAATGGTGGGTGGCCCATTTTTAAGAATCTAGGATAGCTCTGATACCATCTTAGAATAATGGATTTAAGCCTAACTCAATCCTACAAAACCGGCTTGTAAGGTGAGAGTTATTTTCTACTTATTTACTATTTAATTGTCTAATCTCTAGTCGATGTGGCACTTGGGTTTTTTCCAATAGAATATGTTGTAGATTTATCCATTTAAGACTATGACATTATTAATGGACAATGGACCACAATGATTTGATGTTGGATTGTATTTATTTACATTTTATATATGTACTTCCGTTGTATTTTAGATTGTATTTATTTTTTTACATTTTTTTCTTTTTATTTAAACCCAAACTGTTTTCAAAATTCAAAAGCAGCAATTTTCTCTACTTGCTGCTCGCACAATTGCAGAAGAATGAGAGGATTCCCCCCTCTCTCTCTCTTTGCGTACGTATGCATGTATCTAAGATTTCAATTTCCTTTCTCACAGTTTCAGACGCCAGATTTCAGACGCAAATAGTCCTACTATGCTACATTCTTGTTATTGTTAGGTGTCAACAGTTTTTTTTCCTCTTTATGTTAATGTTTTTCTTTCAAGAATTTGCTCAATTAATAGCTTCTAGTTAGTCTTAGCTAGCCTTTGTTTTCTGTCACTTATAACTCATTTTTTCACCACGTATATTTTATATTTTGAGGGTTTATTTTTAACATTGATATTTTAATTGATAAATCCAATCATGGTGAAAATGTTGCGAGAGTTGTGTCAATGTTTTGTGATATTAAGTTGCTTACAATTTTTTTTTTGAGAAAATGTCTTTCTTCCCTTTCTAGTTTAGTTTGTTTGAACACTTGATCATATTTCACTCTCACCATTGCTTCTAATTTTTAATTAAAATTTGTGGTTAAACTTTTAAATCCAAGCAGATCACATTTAAAGAAGGTTCAATACAAGCTGGAATTTTCCTTCTAAGGCTTCGAGTATTGATCAAGTTGCTAGAGTGAAGAAAACATATTTCTTTCTCTTATAACATCCAAGTTGTGGTGGTATATTATCTATTCTCCCAAGCTCTTTGTTATATTCATGAGTCAATATATCATTTTAATCTCGTGTATTTTTTTTCTTGAATATGTTGTTAAAGAGTTAATTTAATGTATATCATGTTTCCAAAAACAAGACCATGATTGATGGATGTTTAGAAGAAGGACTATGTAGTGAGAAGAAGGTACATAAATATTTTTCCCCATATTTTTTTCTTTTCCACTTTCATTCAAGGGGCTGGTTAATGTGACATATTTATTGCACTGGATTTCAGGTAGGTTTGATTGGTCAAATTTTCACAAGAAGCTCCATTCGAAACACTTTTGTTAGACTCAAAATACCATGTTGCTTTGGCTACTGTGGAGGGTTTGAGCTTTCAATACTTGATGCAAGCAGGAATAAATCTTTCAGGAGTTGGCTTTTTCTTTGGTGCAAGTTTATTTTAGGGGGTACCAAAACCCTTTGTGACTAGGACCACACAATAGATGACATGTGGCTATTTTGTCAGCACTTGTTTTTTTTAACAATATTTTAATATTTACTATTTAACCCTCATTAATTGTATCTTTTTAAATAATAGTCCCTGTTTATTTAAAGGTAACATCTCTCATACACCACTTTAACAAGTGGTACATGGTAAACCATTAGTTTTGACCATAAGATTAATCTAAATTAATAACTTATAATACTACTGAAATATTTTTTTTTTAAATTACTCAAAAAAATAAAAAATGAGGAACTGGAGGAACTGCTACACACGTCCGGAACGGGCTGTTCTGAATTCAGAACGGGCCGTTCCAGATGATATAATAACACATGGACAACGAATGAGAACGGGTCGTTCCAGATGAAAAAAAAACGAATGAAAAATGGACCAGAACGGTCCATTCCGAATTTAGAACGGTCCGTTCCAGATTAAAAAATAAGACATGACTCATTAAAACAGAACGGCCCGTTCTGAATTCGGAATGGGCCGTTTTGACTATATATTTGTCAAGATTTCATTTAAGCAAAATATATTTTTTTTTTCATTCTGCTAAAATATATTTAAAATTTAAGTATAGTTTTTCAATTGATAATGTTTTTCTATTAGAATTAGAGGTTTACATTAATTATATGCGTAAAACCCATTGAGCTTAAAGCCCAAAAGCCCAAGTAAAGCCCAAATCTAAGCCTAATAAGCTTAAAGCCCAAAAGCCCAAGTAAAGCCCAAATCTAAGCCTAATAAGCTTAAAGCCCAAAAGCCCAAGTAAAGAGAACCTAGGCCCACCAAACCCATTGAGCTCACTAAGCTCAGAAGCAAAGAAAAACCCAAAGGCTCTTGAAGCCCAAAACTAAGCCCAATAAGCTTAAAGTCCAAAAGCTCAAGTAAAGACAACCCTAGGCCCACCAAACCCATTGAGCTCACTAAGCTCAAAAGTAAAAAAAAAGCCCAAAGGTCCATGAAGCTTAAAACTAAGCTCAATCAACTTAAAATCCAAAAAAGTCCAAGTAAAGAGAACCTTAGACCCACCAAACCAATTGGGCTCACTAAGCTCAAAAGCAAAGAAAAGTCCAAAGGCCCATGAAGCTCAAAACTAAGCCCAATAAGCTTAAAGCCCAAAAGCCCAAGTAAAGAGAACCCTAGGCCCACCAAACTCATTGAGCTCACTAGGCTCAGAAGCAAAGAAAAGCCCAAAGGCCCATGAAGCCCAAAACTAAGCCCAATAAACTTAAAACCCAAAAAGTCTTATACTAAGGCCCATAATACAAGACCAAACAATATAAACTCCTATACTACCAAATATATGATAAAGGTGGTCATTTATGTAAAGCCCAAGTGAAAAGAACCTTAGGTCCACCAAACCAATTGGACAAAGGTTAAAAGCAAAGAAAAGCCCAAAGGCCCATGAAGCCCAAAACTAAGCCCAATAAGCTTAAAACCCAAAAAGTCTAAGTAAAGAGAATCCTAGGCCCACCAAACCAATTGGGCTTACTAAGCTCAGAAGCAAAGAAAAGCCCAAAGGCCCATGAAGCCCAAAACTAAGCCCAATAAGCTTAAAACCCAAAAAGTCTAAGTAAAGAGAATCCTAGGCCCACCAAACCAATTGGGCTCACTAAGCTCAGAAGCAAAGAAAAGCCCAAAGGCCCATGAAGCCCCAAACTAAGCCCAATAAGCTTAAAGCCCAAAAGCCCAAGTAAAGACAACCCTAGGCCCACCAAACCCATTGAGCTCACTAAGCTCAGAAGCAAGAAATAGCCCAAAGGCCCATGAAGCCCAAAACTAAGCCCAATAAACTTAAAACCCAAAAAGTCTTATACTAAGACCCATAATACAAGACCAAACAATATGAACTTCTATACTAACAAATATATGAGAAAGGTGGTCATCTATGTAAAGCCCAAGTAAAGAGAACCTTAGGTCCACCAAACCAATTGGGCTCACTAAGCTCAGAAGCAAAGAAAAGCCCAAAGGCCCATAAAGCCCAAAACTAAGCCCAATAAGCTTAAAGCCCAAAAGCCTAAGTAAAGACAATCCTAGGCCCACCAAACCCATTGAGCTCACTAAGCTCATAAGCAAAAAAAGCCCAAAGGCCCATGAAGCTCAAAACTAAGCCCAATAAGCTTAAAACCCAAAAAGTCCAAGTAAAGAGAACCTTAGACCCACCAAACCAATTGGGCTCACTAAGCTCAGAAGCAAAGAAAAGCCCAAAGGCCCATGGCGTCCAAAACTAAGCCCAATAAGCTTAAAACCCAAAAAGTCCAAGTAAAGAGAACCCTAGGCCCACCAAACCCATTGAGCTCACTAAGCTCAGAAGTAAAGAAAAGCCCAAAGGCCCATGAAGCCCAAAACTAAGCCCAATAAACTTAAAACCCAAAAAGCCTTATACTAAGGCCCATAATACAAGACCAAACAATATAAACTCCTATACTACCAAATATATGAGAAAGGTGGTCATCTATGTAAAGTCCAAGTAAAGAGAACCTTAGGTCCACCAAACCAATTGGGCTCACTAAGCTCATAAGCAAAGAAAAGCCCAAAGTCCCATGAAGCCCAAAATTAAGCTCAATAAGCTTAAAACCCAAAAAGTCCAAGTACAGAGAACCCTAGGCCCACCAAACCAATTGGGCTCACTAAGCTCAGAAGCAAAGAAAAGCCCAAAGGCCAATGAAGCCCAAAACTAAGCCCAATAAGCTTAAAGCCCAAAAGCCCAAGTAAACTCCTATACTACCAAATATATGAGAAAGGTGGTCATCCATGTAAAACCCAAATAAAGATAATCCTAGGCCCACCAAACCCATTGGGCTCACTAAGCTCATAAACAATCAAAAGCCCAAAGGTCCATGAAGCCCAAAATTAGGCCCAATAAGCTTAAAACCCATTGGGCCTTAGTATGGGCCTTAGTATAAGACTTTAGTGAGCCTAGGGTTCTCTTTATTTTGGTGGGCCTAGGGTTCTCTTTACTTGGGCCTTAGTATGGGCCTTGGTGTTATTTTCTAATTAGAATTAGAAATTTATGCATATAATTAATGTAAACATCTAATTCTAATAGAAAAGCATTATTAATTGAAAAACTATACTTAAATTTTAAATATAATTTAGTAGAATGAAAAAAAAATTATTTTGCTTAAAAAAAATCTTGACAAATATATAGTCAGAACGGCCCGTTCCGAATTCAGAACGGGCCGTTCTATTTTAATGAGTCATGTCTTATTTTTTAATCTGGAACGGACTGTTCTGAATTCGGAACGGGCCGTTCTGGTCCATTTTTCATGCGTTTTTTTTCATATGGAACGGCCCGTTCTCATTCGTTGTCCATGTGTTATTATATCATCTGGAACGGCCCGTTTTGAATTCAGAACGGCCGTTCCGGACGTGTGTAGCAGTTCCTCCAGTTCCTCGTTTTTTATTTTTTGAGTAATTTTTTTAAAAAAAATATTTCAGTAGTATTATAAGTTATTAATTTAGATTAATCTTATGGTCAAAACTAATGGTTTACCATGCACCACTTGTTAAAGTGGTGTATGAGAGATGTTACCTTTAAATAAACATGGACTATTATTTAAAAAGATACAATTAACGAGGGTTAAATAACAAATATTAAAATATTGTTAAAAAAAACAAGTGCTGACAAAATAGCCACATGTCATCTATTATGTGGTCCTAGTCACAGAGGGTTTTGGTATCCCCTAAAATAAACTTGCACCAAAGGAAAAGCCAACTCCTGAAAGATTTATTCCTGCTTGCATCAAGTATTGAAAGCTCAAAACCCTCCACAGTAGCCAAAGCAACATGGTATTTTGAGTCTAACAAAAGTGTTTCGAATGGAGCTTCTTGTGAAAATTTGACCAATCAAACCTACCTGAAATCCAGTGCAATAAATATGTCACATTAACCAGCCCCTTGAATGAAAGTGGAAAAGAAAAAAATATGGGGAAAAATATTTATGTACCTTCTTCTCACTACATAGTCCTTCTTCTAAACATCCATCAATCATGGTCTTGTTTTTGGAAACATGATATGCATTAAATTAACTCTTCTAAACCTTCAGTAATTCTATTAAGTTTATTCGCTAAATCGTGAACGTTTAAGTTTGCTATTTATTCGTACGCAGATAATATAATAAGAAATATAATATATAACAAGAAATATAATATATATTTTATTAATATTTCATAAATAAGTAAAAATATTATTAAAATATTAATTATATATTGGTAAATTTAAAAATTATATATATATATATATATATATATATATATATATACATATATATATATATATGAGGAGGATTCAAATAATATCGATATAACTTTTACAAATATTACATCGCTTAATAATTTTTAATTAAATATGATTTTTTTAAAAATTAGTGTTAGATTAAAAGTTCTTACTCTTAGATCATATATAAAAAAATTTATTTTAACCCAATATAATTTGATATATCCCATTCTTATAGAACAAATTCATGTAATGTATACATTTTAAAATATATTAAAATCTAAACACTTTAATTATATTTAAATTATTATTCAATTTTAACAAAATTTGTTATGCATATAAGATAATATGAAATTATAATTCAGTGATTAAATTGATAAAATTAATATTTAATTAAAAGATATTAAACAATATAATAGTTGATAAAATATCGTTTGTACTTTATATATATATATATACATATATATATATATAGACATATATATATATATATATATATATATATATATATAAATTCGTAGGAAAAATACATGTGGAGGGATTTCAAATTTTCAAGAAACTTAGTTGTGAATTTTAAAATTCGTAAAAAAAACTTATCAACAAAATCTACCAATTTTAAAATCGCAAGAAAATTACTCTTGGAATTTGCTGCGGATTTGAAATCCACATGAAATTGATTTGCAAAAGTTTCTACCAATTTTACATTCGTCAAAAACACTCCGGCAAAAAAGATTGCAATAATTTTTCCAGCAAAAAATTTTGCAGGAAAATATGTAGGAAATCTCTTAGTAATTTAAAATTTGCATAAATTAATTATCCAAGATACCTATGAATTAGAATTCACAAAAAAAAATCTATTTCCAAATATTTTTTAAAAAATGCAAGAAAATTCAAATGTAATAATAGAATTAATATTGGTTCTAACTTGTTCTCATTCCTTGAAATGTTCTTTCAGAAAATATAATATTAAATTTAGTGATCTAGAAAATAATTTTTAAAAATATTTTTATAATTTCATAAAGTACATAGTAAGTTTAGTATTTTAGGAATTTAATTTTTCAAAACAATAAATTTAGTATTTCAAAAATTTACTTCTGATAGTATGTTTTTAATATACTTTTAGAAAGTATTTATTGAAATATTAAATTTAATATTTTGGAAAGTAATTTCATAATTATGTGAAAAACACACTTCTAGAAAAATATTTTTCAAAATAATTTTTAAAAAGTACTTTTGTAATTATAAAAATAATACTTTTAAAAATTATTTTTCAAAAATATGAAATAAAAAATAGGA
Organism: Cajanus cajan; assembly: GCF_000230855.2. Taxonomy (NCBI): domain Eukaryota; kingdom Viridiplantae; phylum Streptophyta; class Magnoliopsida; order Fabales; family Fabaceae; genus Cajanus; species Cajanus cajan. The sequence continues at coordinate 15,230,624 of NC_138523.1, read as the reverse complement.
TAGACATTATATCTTATGAGCACACGTATTAGCAAAAAAAAAATTCTTTGAGTTGTTTCTTCTATACATGGAAATTTTCCTGAATGCATAAGTTATATTACAAAATACAAAAAAAAAAAAATTATAGATGAAAATTTTAATTTAACACATTAATTCATAGCTTGTATTCGATGTAAGGAATAATGAAAATGAAATAAAAAATTATGTTTTAAAGGACAATAAAATTGAAAGAAAAAAAAATAAAAAGTACAAAAAGAAGGTGTGAGTATCTTGATAATCAAGAATAGAAAGCAAGAAAAAAAAAATCAAGATATGGTAATTAGAAATATGAACTAGATGAAGAAAGGTCTTGTATGAAAAAGATAATCTTAAAAATAAAGTTTATTTAAAACAGGAAATTAATTTAAAAATATTTTATAATATTTTTATTAAAAATAAAAAAGAAAGGAAATGTACTTGTGTATACATCAGGAGCCATGTAAAGGGAAAAAAAAAAAACGAAAGGGGACCCGTAAGCCCAAATAGCTCTAAGATGCATGTTGTTTTTCTTATTGGGCCGAAAAGGTTAATTTTGTGCCGAATGTATTTACGAGGTTCATCTCGGGCCAGACTTTAGGCCATTTCCTATTTCTTTACTATAACTCCTTTGTGCTTGTGAAGGATAGCTCATTGACGGTTTCTACACAAAGAAATAAAAATATATATATATATAAGTGTGGATGATACTATTAAAGAAATACATTAATAAACATAATATACATTTGAGAGATATAATTAAACTTCTATAATTATATATGCTGATAGTGATACTAATTAACTTATTCTTACTCGGTTTGCAACTAATCGATATAAGAAGTTGATAAATTTTTTATATTTGTTCAACACGGTGACGATAATTAATATCTTTGTACAATCTCTCATATATATATATATCACAGAGCATATGTATCATCCATTTATCACTATAGTTAGTCTAGTGGTTGAGTGGAGAGAGGTTGAGATAATTAGAAGCATGAGGACCTAGATTCAATCCTGCGATCATCTTTGTAATTTTTCTTATCTTTACCAAAAAAAATATGTTTCATCCATTTTAAACAATTTAATTTAAGATATTTAGAAGAATTTTCCTCATTATTTTTTTTTCATATTGTCGCTAAAGAATTATTTTCATATATCAACTAATTAAAATCTTCCGCTAACATGACTTTTTAAAGTAATTATTATAAAAATTAATAACCTTACCATACATAATATAATTTATAGTTTATGATCGAATGATAATATTAAAAATATTTATAATGTGAGTATATTAAATATGTTAGGTTAATTAAATTTCTCAGCAATATTTTAAGGCCTCGACCTCGACCAGTGTAAGGCTATAAATACTTCAATGATTATTCAAAACCTAAAAGGTTAATTTCAAGGCAAGAGTGGCCACTCTAGTGAAAGTGAGTAAATTAACGCGGATACAACTTTGAAAAGCTTTTGTAAATTTCAACCCTATGATCTTAAAATGCATAACATAAAAAACATTATTTTATTCTGTTCAAAGTTGGTGGTATATATTAAGTAAACTATTTACGTTAAAGACATGAACGACACAATGAGATGTTCGCAAACATGTCTTGAGGGAAGTGTTCTCTTTCTCATTCATAACACAACACACACATATGCTCTATAGCTTTAGGAAAATGACCCAACACACATCAAAAGCAGAATTATTCGTTTGTTCGAGATCTATTCCTCGCAGAGACACACACATTCTTGTTTCAAGAATCGCGTGTGCTACCTCCACCAGCACATGCATTCTCTTTTGACCAACTCTTTCTACAACTAGAGAGAGACCACTTGCAGACAACCCATACCTCGCTTCTAAAAGCATGCTTATATGCATGCATGCATGCATGGTGGTGGTTTCTAACAGCTAGATAATGGTGGTACCTAACTGGCTCTATCATCATCATCATCGTCATCGATCACTGATCACTGACACTATTAACCAAGTCTGAAACAGCAGCACATGAAAGTACCTTGGATCCTTCAATCTCATCACTTTCAAATGATAAGTCCATGAAAAGCATATCCCAAAGAGGACAAAGGAAAAGAATATGTGCGTTACTACTAGGAAAATCTACGCATCCATATTTAGATTGTAAGGGAATTTCGGATCCAAGACTTTCCCTTACTTTCATGCATGAAGTCACCACAAAGACAAAAAGAAAGAGAGAAAATAATAAATAAATAAAGAGAGTAAGGTGTAATGAATTACTTTGGATAGTGACCTTAGGCAAAAGAACCAAATTTTAATTATCCCTCCTTTCTTAAAGTCTGCGAAAGGCTCAAATGTGTGTGGAAACTTTGTCTCCATCCTAAATCGTTGTCTTTTGTAGATGCCAATACCCTTTTCTTTTGGTGGGACTTAAGTAACAGTGTCTTTAGAGGGTCCTCATTCATCTCTTCGCTTTTGTTCAAAACCAAGATGACTTGGTATACGATGCCTTCTGTTCTTCACTTCACGTGGTACCATTTTTGTTTGGTCACTAGAAAGAAAGTTATACTATAATCTTATACCTTAATTAGCGTTGCAAATGTACAGTGGTTTCAGTCGACCTACATATATAAACCTCAAAATTTTACTAGTGTGTTTCGGTTTTGTTAGATTCATATTATGTAATACAGTAATATTATGTCTAGATTTGGGTCTTAATGCTTGACAAGTAAAAAAAACACGCCCAAAAGTGATTTTTCAAATATAGGATACATAATGAAATAAAATAGTGTTTAGCTGTACATTTTATTAAAATTAAGTCCGTTCTTAAATGCAGGGTTGGTTTGACTGAAAGTCATACAATGAGATGCATATTAGGTTTTATAATTATAAACTTATTTTCGACATAAAAAATTCTAAACATAAATTATGTATTTATTAAATTCAAACTATTTTTTGGTCAAATCAATATTAAAAAGTGTATTATTCAATTGGGTTTGCAAATGTTGAATCAAACACATACTATAGGTTTTCTAGTTTCTAGGTTATGCTGTTTACGTAGAGTTACCCTTCCTAAAATGTATCTGTCTATATTACAGTCAATAAATCAACCAAGGTTTTAGTTTTTCATAATATACAAATAAAGTTCACCTATCTAATTTATACGAAGAATGAAAAATGGATGACAAATCCAAATTTGTAAATCAGTGTTTGATCGATTCATTCTTCCCTCTTCCATTATACTTCAATATTAGTTCATTTCATATTTTGCCAATGTACTATACCTGACATTGTACTTTCTTGTTAGAGAATTCCGTTTTCGATTAGTAATTTTATCATATGCATATAAATAAATAGAAACAACTCATCAAAAATAAATAAATAAACAGAATTAATATATTAATACAGATATTAACTTTAAGACTAGTAAACCAACTTTTGGATCGAATTAGACCATTTACAGTTCTAAGATTATGATTATTATCATTGGAAGAGATTTGGGATATGTACGCGTAACGCGTTTGCTTGTTTCGTCTCATGATTTAAGCGCATAATTAGATTAGCAAATAGCAACATAAGACCATAGTTAAATCTAATCAATCTAATCAACTTTTGCCACTTTATGAAGTTATATGCCTATATGTCACAAAGATCAAAAAGAATATTTAAGAGAACTTTATGAGAAATAAGTGGCAGGAGATAGACAAATTTTAAGAGCCAGCCAGCCACCATTATTTGAACAAGAAAAGCCAGATAGATAAAACCCATATCTTGAGAAAGATACATGATAAGAGTAGTTTCCAAAAAGTGATTTAGGTATTTTCAATTTTATGGTGGTTAGAAAGAAAGGTTTCCAAAGTAAAGTGAATTCCAAGATGGCTCTTAAAGGTAGAGAAAGAAAAGAAATAAAGAGGGGATAAGAATGGAGTGATTGGCTCCAACAAAGTTTGGAGGGTCCTTGCTTGCCCTAATGAGTGTGTCTCTTAATCCCACAAGGCTTATGGTTCAAGTTTAGTCCATCATATAGGGCCCTTGGTGACGCACACCCTTTATTACCGTCCTCCATTAAGACAATTGGGTGAGAGTAGTTGTCCTTATGCGACAAGCACCTTGCTAGAGCTCCACCAACTAAGAACATACTTTGATGGTTCAAAATTTTATACATCTTTATATTAATATGATATTATTTATTTAAAATTTCAATTTTTTTATCATTATTCAAAATAACTCTTACTAATAAAAATATTCATATTTTTATGATTTTTTTTTATTTTGATGATATGAAACTTTATTTGTATTTTAACTCATAATCATTTTAACAAAATCATATTGGGATCCATTATTCCTTTTTAACCCACCTCTGCTTGCATGAGGGATGATCAGAAACATGCCCTACAAAAACAAATATTTATACTTTCCATGTCTCAAATCAGACCCACACAAATTAAAGAACGAATTATCCCGTGATTTTCCTTTTTTGATTCTTCTTTCTTTAGGCTGAGCCAAACCTACTACTGTGCATATATTGACAAATTTAAGAAAAAGAGAAGACGTGACTTGACCAGATAAGGACTTTAATTAGTTATATGATAATGAAATATTGAAATGAATTTCTTCGACTAATAAGGACATATTAATCGTGAATAAATAGAGGAAGAAAATGATCATAAACGGTGAAAAGATCAGGGCCCACGTCTTAACAAAATGTGTCCGAACTCAAGCCCAAATACCTTTCATTGCATCGTCTCGTGGATTTCGTATATCGTTTTTGTCATGTCTATTAATTGTGCTGCTTTCTTCTTCTTTTTTCTTTTTCTTTCCGAGCAAAATGATCTGTGCATAATAAAGGACTTAATAATAGGCGCAAGGAATACCCAATATTAGCTGATGTATAGTCTGGATAAGAATGCAGACTCCAAAACCTTATTTATTTTTGTTTTTACAAGTATTTTCTTTCAAAATGTAAAATAACCCAACCAAATTTTCTAAAAGTTTATTTGAGTTGGATTGATTTAACCCATTTTAAGATCAGGTTGAAAATCTTAACACAGCCTAATCTTAGTGGGTTATGGGTTGGGTTGAATATAAATGTCAAAATTAAAAATAAAATAAAATAAATAAGAAAGCAAAAAAGTTATAAAAAAAAATGGGTAACTCAAAGTTGATGCATTAAATGGATAAATATAAATAATCTAAATATTATGTCACAATCAAAAGAACATTATCCTAGAACATTATCCTACTAAATTATCTTAGTACAAATACTCTTTAGAAGCTATCATCATAATTAAATAGATGTTGTACAAAGCAACAAAATATCATAAAATCCATACTACTAGTTAAAAAAAAAATTATGTAGAACAAATTAATATTTAACCAAAAATACCCTTTAAAATATATAAAAATAAAACTCAATGGGATAACCCAACTCTATCCACCATTTGTTCATCTGAACTGAGTTGATAAATTACATAGATTGAGAGGTTGAACCACATAACTTAATCCAACTTATTTTCGGCAGGTTAAATAAATTGATTAACAAACTCCAACTCATTTTAACATCTTTGCTTCTAAGGTATAATTTTGTTCAAATATACTGTAAAACTTTAAATACAGACATTCTTTTCGGTGAAAATTTAAACTTTGATTTAGTATGTGTTTGGACTATCATTTAAAAGGTGTTCAACGAGCTTTTACTCATTCTAATGTACAAAATGTAAAAGTAAACTCTTTTATTATATTAGATCAAACATAGGTTACATTAAACATTACTTTATCACAAATACACCTTATATATTTATGTTGTGAGAGACTAGTCCTTCAATTAGATGCGATTCCTGTTGTGATCAATGGCTTAAAAAAATATGCTTCTAATGTCAATAAGAAAAAATAGCAAAAAAATAAAATAAAATAAAATAAAATCATGAAGTGTAAACACATATAAAACATGTGAATAAATAATAAAATAAAAATGGACTTAGTTGCTTTCTAATTTTGACATAATTTATCATGCTTGATAAAATGATAAATATGGACTCCGTATTTATGTCTGCAATATATATTAACGCACTGTTGTTCTCAATCTAGTTTATTTGACGCAATAAATAATTTAAAATAATCCGTCTCTTTACAAGTTAGAGTTCAATTGATTAAGTTGCAGGACATAAATTATGATTACACAGTTTCGATTTACCGTAATAAGCCTACATGTACCTTATTCCAATTCTATGAATAAATGATGAATTTAGTTATTGAAATTATACTATGTTATTATAATAGTATTTGAAATTAATTTTTTAAGGTTTTTTTAAGCCTGTAATTTTATTTTATTTTTTCATTTTAGTCTCTAGTCTATGGACTTAAGTAATAATAACATATGTTTAATTATGGACTAAAATAAAAATAAAAAATAATCAATTTAATTTAGACTTTTAAATGAAATCCTAAAAAAATTAGTATTATCACTTTTTTTTTTTTTTTTTTAATTTTAGAGACTCATATGATATAAATACAATTTCACAGACTAAATTGACTATATGTACTTATTTCACTTTTGCTTCTCATAGTAGTATGACCTATTTTAAATTTTTTTTCTTGAAATTAAGAAGGAAAAAAAGAAAAAAAAATGAAAGTTAGAAACAATTATTAAAAGGGAATATATGGTTAATTAATTGAGGATAAATTCATATATATGATGTGAATATATAAAATTTGTACTGACGAATAATTTAGTTAATAAAATAGTTACTCTTGTCGATGATGATTTGCGGAGTAAGATTGAAATTTCCACTAAAACTTCATTTCAAAATGAATAAACCACTTCACCTCATTTCTAGTACTTAAGCAAGTCCCAAATGTGTGGTTTATAATTGTCTAAACAATTAAAGTCTCTTCTAGTCCCTTTAACACTGGTTTTACAGAATCATAACTTGAACGGTGTGTGGTTTAAGGCAATGTGTATGAAACTAGGTGCTTTTAATTAATCATCAACATAAGGATTAGGGACAACAAAAGGAAGTAATAATAATAAATTAAAAGTTGGTGACGTAATTTGATATAGTTGAAAGTATATCTTTGAACTCATTTAATTCATAATTGAAACTTATAAATTTAAAGATTAATTACAGTATAAAGTTCATTCAAACTGATCTATTTTTTGAACTTTTCAAGTTTTCCCTTTAACTTTTGCATTTTCACCTATTTTACTATAATATACTTCTGTAGAAATGTCCTCAGATCCTTCTTTGATTGGCCATTGCTTTAAAATATTTAATCACGTACGTACTTTTAGTATGATAAGTGAAAATACTCGATATATATTTATATATATATGTCGGCAGATCTGAAATAGATGAATGCAAATTCGACTTTCCAATTTTTTTGTCTTTCACTGTTGTAACATACAACAAAAACAAAAGGTGATAGAGAAGAAAAGAATAGGCATATATAAGATCTAAAGCATGTTTATACACCGGAAGTCTAAAATGCTTTTTTACTAATTATTGTTTATGAAGAAAAGGAAAAACAAAAATTAGGCCCTAAGGAAACTCAAATAACACTTCTGTTGTCTACTAGAAGAAAAAGGTATAAACCCAAAAGGAGGAAACTTCCGCACATATATCTCTAGAAAAAAAATTATCATTTACCAACAATGAAAATTATTGTATTTTAAGATCGTTTTTAATTAGTAAAGATTCTTTTAAACAAAATTAAACTGTTAGCATAATTTTTTGAAGTCAACACTAACCGTATGATATATTTTACAAAAATTTGATATATTGATTATATATACATTAATAAAAAATTTGTCAGTGTAAAATATTTTATCATAACATATATAAACTCATAAAACTATACTAATTGTTTAATTTTTGTTAGAGAAATGTCATATTAATATAAGTTAATTTACTGGAAAATCGATGGTAAATAACAATTCTTTTGTACCGTGTAACTGTGAATTTCAACTAATGTTTGTTCATTTGTCCTTTTTTACAAGAAAATCTTCAATAGTTATGAATTTGATAACTTTTTTAAAGAAAGAAATCTGAATTATATTCAAATTTTATTCGCTATTTTTTTTATTATCAGAACTCTTAATTGTGTTTGTTCTTTTTTGAGACTTTATTATCATAATTTTTTTAATATTCAATTATCTGTCTAATGTATTTCGTTTACTCACAGCCCGTTACAAATATTCCAATACATAGCTTTTGATTATGCTAGTTTATATATTCTTACAAGTTGAGATAAGGAACAATTGAAAACCACTACATAAACAAGTAAATGATCCCAAAATGCGTTCCATGTTTGTCTCTTAGTGGCAAAGACTGAGTTAGCAAATTAGGCATATAATTGTCAAATGTGAACCTGTTCCACCATTATTTCCTCTCCACTAAGCTATCTTAGCACCTTAGCTTTCATTTTTTTATGTTGTTAATTATAAATATATCTAACTCTAGAAAAAGTGAGCAAAGCTTGGTAACCATCCAAATTGTCCAAAAAGGTGGATGTATCAAAATAACCAATGTAAGCAAGGGTTCAAGAATAGCCAGCCACAGCTGTAGAAAAAGAGAACAGCTTTGTTGTAAAAGGGGCAAGCACTTTCCACATTTATTCCCTCACTTTTATTTTTAATTTTGTATACTCAAGTATATAACAAACCAGGTGCCAACTTTATCTTCCTGCTTTTGAGGAAAAAATGGATTCCATTTCATCTCTCCCTTCTATTTAATATAACAAAGGTATATACATGGCACCAATCTTAGCTCTTTCAAAGAACTAATCCACCAATTTTAACTTTTTATTTGTCAGATTTGAATATAATTCTTATATTAATTTTTAAAATCTATAACAAAAATTAAAAAGTTGATACAATGTTTTTGTGTGCACATTTTGTTATATATATATATATTTTTTTTTTTACTTTCTTTATCACATTATCTTTTATATTTTTTTATTAACAAAAGATAATTTATTAATTTTTATTTATTATATTAATTTATTAATTAATTAATTAATATTAAATTACTCTACAACTCTCCTCAACTGTTTACCAACTTTTACTACACACATAATAAAAAATAAAATTAAAAACTTACATTACACACACGACACAACATAGTTTTTCACCTTAATAAAACTATCAAAACAAAAAAAAAAAAACACACTATTTTTTATATACATAAAAATTTAACTATATCTCAATTTAAATAAAATATATATAAACATCACCCTACTAGTAATAATAATAAAACTAGAGAGACCGTTACTTTCATCAGTTCAATATTTTTCCTATAGATCAATTGAAATTTAGATATTATTTGAACATAAAAAAATAATAAACTAATATCGTATTTGATATTGTATATAATTCTCTTTACTTTTTTATTTCTCTTTTTATTTAAAAACACTTAAAAATATACCTCAAATGTAAAGGGAACAACTTTGTTTATCCCACTTGATGTTATAAAAAAAATTCTGTTTAAGTAAGAATCTTAAGAAAATAGCAGGGAAAATTATACATACGTATTATATATAGCCTAAGATGATGTAGACTTAGAGTGAAATGAAACTAAAAATAGCTTATATTAAGAACTAATAACTTTTCTCTGTTTAAGATTTCTTTAAGTGAAAGCATATAACTCGTAATCTAAAAAAGTGATAATAAAAGCTCTTAGATCTTCTCAAACCCCTATTTCAGGTAATTCATCTCTGAAGAACGGTCTTCCACTTATTTTATTTTTCTATTCTTCTGAAAACATTGAACTACGTGACGGAGTGAGAATAGTCAACTTTGATTCTCTCCTTCTTTTTCCTCCTTTTTCAGGCAAAAATTCATTTTTCTTACGCTCCAAATTAAACATACTAGAACATGCTTATTAATTGTTATGATTTTCATTCCTCCTACTCATCGTCATCATTGATAAATAATCTCACACATATAGCTTATAATCCGTACGTAAATGGCAAGTATGTACCGAAAAGCCGATCATCTCATAAAGAATAATTGCAATTATTCAAAAAATTAAATATCAAGAAAATTGAAATAATTCAGCGTCCTTGTATATAATGTGCTCCCCTTCCAAAATTTATTTTATGAACAAGAATCTTTGCGGTTAATATTATTAAGAATTGAATATAGTCATATTTTAGCATTAAATCATATATCCACAATCTAAAATTTATCAATTAAAGTTAGAGTATTGTAAAAAGTTAAACGCAACACCTTAATTAAAATATAACACTTCACCTTTTGTAAAAAGTTAAACGCAACACCTTAATTAAAATACAAATTGCTTGAATTGTGAGATAACCAATTATCTACATGTACCCTTTTGTTATCTTTTTCAAACTGCACCAGCTCCAAATTCATCTCCATACATGGAGAAGCAATTACATGTCAATATCTTGTCCAAGAGAACTAATGATGTATTGCCATCTAATCACACAAGTGTCCTTCAAGAAAGCCGAACAAAAAGAAGAAAAAGAAAAATTAACCATAGACAAATTAAAGAGAATTAAGACAGCCTAAGATGGAGGCTTCATCCTTTCACAGAGAGAAAAAAAAAAGTGAAAAAAAAGGAGAAAAAAAAAAAGACAAGTAAAAGTTATAGGGCATATAATACGTTAAGTAGGATTTTGTATGAGGGTAAGAGAGAAAGCATTCATTGTAACCCCACTTTTGTCCACCACAGATTACATTAATTCTTAAAGACCCTATCTTTTTAAAAGCCATATAAGCGACAAATTCTATACTTATGCTTAAGGGTTTTAATTAAAGTTGAGAAGATAATGATCTTTTAGCGATTCTAAAGTAGAAACATCTTTAAGGTTTTAAAGAAGAGATGCTTATCTATCTTTTTCTTAATACTGTTTTCTAAATGCACAATTATATTTATATATTTTTTAACCCATATACCGCAACCTTTTCTTTGCTTTCCAAAGATGAGAATGTTGGGTTACGAAAATCAAAGAAAGGAAAGTTATTCTTTTACAAAATGCTTCACACAAAGCATAAAAAGTAGTGCTCTTTTGATATATCTTAGTGAAGATTTTACTTTTTCCTTCCGAAATAAAAAAGTTGCTTCTACTTTGCACAATCCTTACGCCATGGATCATACTTTACTCAATATATTAACTCAGGAAAATTTTTGATTCAATTATACATAATAAGGTGCATTATGAAATTTATTTATTTATTATCTTTTTGGTACCGCGCACAAATATTTATTTATTCATCAACCATTTGCGGAATCAAAGTATTAATATAACATTTAGATCCACAATAATATTTAAAGCAAAGTAGACCGCGTGTGAGATTATTTTCTTAATGTGATAGTGAGAAATAAATATTAATAACTTTTTTTATTCATAAACTAATAGATTTAATTATAAATGATAAAGAGTAAGATATAAAAGATATAATAATTTTTTAAAAATTATTTAACATTTTAAACGTTCCGTGCTCACAGCTCACTGCTCAAATGCATTTAGAAAGAAATTTATTTTCACTCTTATACGTTAAAATGACCCTCTAATCACATGGAATATATTTTTAACTTTTATAGCACAAAGATAAAATAACTCCAAACAATTTTGGTCTATACAATCCACAAAACAAATACACCCGTTAGAAAAAGCAATAATAGATTGTTACTTAAATTTTGGATAAAAATCATTATCAAGATTTAAATTTGATTGCATCTAACATATGTCATATTAAAAGACACATTACTGTAAATTGTTTCATTCCTAAGTTTCCATATTTTCCTAATTGGATGCCACGAAAGAAATTTAACCTATTTTTTTCTTTGACCTTTTAACCAACCCATCAAACTTAAGGTAGTGATCTTACACGTTACAAGTGAAACGGGGATGCTACATAAATCTTCAAACATGTAAAAATGCTAGACTGGATACTTATAGTTACTATATAGTGAAAATACTGTTAACCGTGGTTACTTCAAGGTTGTTATGAAGCATGAACATATTGTGTGATTGGTTTATAATAGCATTCCTATTGTGAAGATCAACCATTTTTAGAATTCTACTAAGGAGTGCCTTCCAAGATAAAGCTACCACTTTGAGATGGATTGAATTTTTTTAAAAAAAAATCCATTAAGTTTGACTCCAAAAAAAACAATGTTTTTTGTAGGTAAACATTTGTAGATTTAGAGGGATACATTCCTAATCCATCAAGTGATCACCAAAGTACCTATCTTTTGAGTTTTACATTAAAATAATTTGTTATATACCAAACTCAAATTGTGATTCTTCTTCCCACTCATATATCATCATTTTTTACATTAATTATCAACTCCAGCAACTATGAACCTCATCTCCCAGGTCTACAACTGAAGTTTTTTCCACAACAAAATGAACAAAGGCATTTCTATGTCTATGTCCTTATATAAAATTCCAAAGTGCGTGGCAAGGAAGTTTAAGAATATACAGATGGATCTTTTTTGTGTAAAGGGTGGAGGGAGAGAGAAAGCTAGCATATGGGTTCGGTGAGACAAAGTTTTCTGCCCAACGGCAGGGTAGAGGGTTTTAAAGAGAGCCAATCTAGCTCAACTAAGTTGGCTAGGTCACCATGGATTAGGAGTGAAAAATGGGTTGATTAGCTCAACTCGATATTGATGAGTCAAAAAAATGTCTATTTGGTTCGACTCATTACATGTTAGGAGTTGGTTCTTTAAATCTTTGAAATAGAAATTTTAAAATATCTTTTTAGTTTTTATAATTTTACTTACTTTACATTTTAGTCCTAATAGTTTAAAATGAACATTTTTAGTCCATGTATTATATTTATTAATCATTTTTAGTTCCTATAGTTTAAAATAAATATTTTTAGTCTCTATACTAACTCTTTTTAAAATAATTTTTAGCTCTTGTCATTAATTTTTTCATTAATTTTTTTGTAATGTCATCTTTTTTATATTGACATGGTAGAGATTTTCAATTTTGTGAGAGAAAATAGAAATTTCTCAACAATGGGCTCACAAGTGACATAGTCAGAAATATAAAATGGAATACATTTGTCATATCAACACAAAAAGGATAACTTTACAAGGAAATTAATAGCAATAACTAAAAGGATTAAAAAACTGCAAATATAAGAACTAAAAATATTTATCTTAAATTATAAGAACTAAAACAAGATTAAAAAAATAAATATAGAAACTAAAAATACTTCTTTTGTGTGCACAAGGTAGAGATTTTCAATTTTGTAAGGATAAAAATAGAGATTTTTCAATAATGACTTGGCAAGTGAGGATAAAAAAGAGATATGAAACATTGTTGGACTTACTTTAGGGTAAATTGAATATAATAAATTTGACATCAAAATACAAAATTAAAAATCTTTATTACATCAATACAAAAAAAAAAAATGTTCCAGTATGCCTAAAAAAAGTCCCACATCGCTTAGGAGTTGAGGCTAAGGGTTTATAAACACCCTTCCTTCTTAACCCACCGAGACGCCTTTTAAAGGACAAAATCGTGACGGCCCAACAAGTGCTAAAGCGAACAATATCTCGGATGCGGTGACCCTAACGATGACAACGAACTTACAGTAGGAACATTTGGCGCTAGAAGGAGGGCCTAGGCCACTCTTGCCCCTTAGCATCGATTGAGGGGCTTGTTCCGGTATGTCTAAAAAAGTCTCACATCACTTAGGAGTCGAGGTTAAGGGTAGTTTATAAATACCCTTCCTCCTTAACCCACCGAGGCACATTTTAAAAGACAAAATCGTGATGGCCCACTGAGTGCCAAAGCGGACAATACCTCGGATGCGGTGACCCTCACTTACAGTAGGAACAAAAAACAATGTTACAAAAGAAATAGTTGCAATAACTAAAAGGATTAAAAAATTATAAGTATAGAAACTAAAAAGGTCTATCTTAAACTTTAAGGACTACAAAAGATTAAAAAAATAAGTATAGAAATTAAAAAGTTCTATTTTAAATTATAAAGATTAAAAGATAAAGTAAGTGAAATTATAAAAACTAAAAATATATTTTAACTAAATAAAAATATTAAAAGAAAATAAAAAATAATATATAACATTTTTATGTTTTCTATAATTTTTATAAGTCACTTTTTTTTTCTTTCTATCAAGTGTTTTAATGATTCAAATACAATTGCAAATAATAGCACTATAACAGTAAAGTATCAAGTCATTCAACGATTTTAAGGACAAAAACAAAGTGCAATGGCATGATTCAAATAAGGTTGTATAAATGACACCGGTTGAGCATCTAATTTTAGCATTCAACACTAGTATAAAATAGACATTTTACGTATGTTATTTTAAGGTTTTTACGTCGTAAAATGATCCGACGTCAATGCGGGAGATGTAAATTTATGTTGGTTGAGTTAGCCAACGTAAATTTATGAATCCGGATGCAACGACATTGTTTTTGGTGACAGATCTTAACGACGACATTGCATTGAAGTGACATCTACCAACGTGTGGGGATTGTGTGGGTCGTGGCAAGCTTTGCGGCTTCACCGGAGACACGAGTCTTCAAGTTGGATGCTTAAACAATGAAACTTAAACTTGAACTCTCAACCCCAGCATAATTCATACACAATGGAAGGATGAAACCCTAAAATCATTCACATATATACTAACCTCAAATCGTCCAAAACCCAGAAAACGTCCAATCCAATCCGTTAGAAAGATCTGGAATCACCCACGGATTTTGAGAAGTTGTTTGCTAGAAAGCACAGTGACCAAAAATGCCCACACGTAGTCGACGAACCCTTGCCGAAAATCACACCACGAATAAAAAGCTTCCTCTGTTGTGTAAACCTCGCATGCACGAAGAAGACGAAGTCACTGGAGGGGAAATAAAAAGCTCTTTTATGTGACACCCTTACTACCCCCAACACATATATTGTAATAATATAGATAAACTAAGGAAATCAAATTTTCAAAATAGGTAAAAGGGTTCACATAAAACCTTTGGAAACATTCTTCAATATCCAAAATATTCTGAAATGAAACTTTGGAAAATAAAACATAAGAGATTACAAAATGTTTTCAAAATAATAAGTTCAACTCCGTATACAAATACAATTCATGTCCTAGAAATTCTCTGCCCCGATGTCACAATATCAGAGCATACCCATAAATCAACTGTTGACATTCTAGATGCCACTCATAGCCGGATCTTCCTCACCTATATAAAACATCCACAAATTGTACAGTGAGAAAAGAAAGCATCTATATATAAAGCACATAAGGAAAATGCAACATATCGTCTCATTATGACTCTGTACTTAATAAAATATTCATAAACATTTCAACATATCATAACTCGATCATTCATACATCATCATCACGTCATAATTCGCAATTACACCAATCATCACAAATCTTGCACTTCACACTATGCCAAGGTCACGTTACCCATTTAACAATTCAAGGCTGTGCTCACCCCTGATATAACACTGTGCCAAGGTCACGATTCCCCTGTAGCATATCTAGCCCAGGGTCGTGCTCACCCCCGACATGTTATTCAAGGTCACGATACCCACGTAACAATCCAAGGCCGTGCTCACCCCTGATATAACACTGTGCCGAGGTCACGTTACCCCTAACCCAAGGCCATGCTCACCCCCGACATGTTGACCAAGGTCACGATACCCATGTAACAATCCCGGGCCGTGCTCACCCATGGTCATAGGTATGAAGAACCACAATCACATCACAATCCACACAATTCTTACAGTTAACACTATGTCAATGCCATGCCACAACTGACATAAGTGATACATGTTAATTGTCTCACTCATCTCACATCATGCCAGGGTCACGCCCTCCCTGTAGCATCACTTACCCAGGGGTCGTGCCATCCCTAGTCATTGATGTGAGGAACCACAATCACAATCATAATCACATCCATACAACATCTCATCTCATAGCTCAATTTCATATCACATACACAATTCCATATACACAACAGATAAGTCCAACAAAATAAGGGTTTACACACCCCTCAAGCAATTCACATCTAGATCATCAATTATTATCAAGTAATATAACAATAACATTCATAAATTAATATAATAGTCAATGGAATTACCAATTAATATAATCTTAACATAAATGGTAAAATCTCCAATTATTCCAAAACCCAACTCACAGACACTTTTCTGCAATTTCGCTCTCTCTCTCAGATCATTATTCTTACAAATTAAATATATATTTCTAATCCTCAACACATACAGAATCTAATGGTATCATTAATTTCTCAAACAGAAATAATCCAATTTTTCCAAAACCTAACATACATGCACTTTTCTATAATTTCGTTCTCTCTCCTAGAGCATCATTTTTACAAATTAATCATATATTCATAGTCCTAAATACATACAGAATCACATAAGACCAATAATTCTCCAAACAGAAATAATTATAAAATTACTCATAATCCTACGAGCTTCCTCTTCTACCCAATTCCCTCATGTAACTTTGCATATAAATAAATCTCCTTTTCCCCTGTACCTGGATAAACAACAGTTGAACTAAAACAGGAATCTCTTGATCTCCTCCTCTAAATGCCCCTTGGTCTTCAGAGAGAAGAAGAGGGAAAGAAGAGAGAACAGAAGATAATAGGAAGAGAGAATGAGAGATGTGTGAAAATGAGAGGTGAGGGGCACTATTTATAGGATTTCAGGCTCACCTACCGGAACGGCCTATTCCAAAAGTGGAACGACTGTTCTGGACCCTTCGAAACTACGCAAAATTCTCAACTGGAACGGCCCGTTCTAAAACCATAACAGCCCGTTCTCAATCCCAGCAGAACGACCCGTTCTCCCACCAGAACGGCCCGTTCTCCAAACCAGAACAGCCCGTTCTACTTCTCCAATTTTGGGCATTTTTCTTATTCCGGAACGGCCCGTTTCACTTTTAAAACAGCCCGTTCCGGGAAATCAATTGGGCCTCTGGCCCAACAATTTTGGGCTGTTACAATACTCTCCTCCTTTATGAAATTTTGTCCCCGAAATTTTTGCAATGGTAGACTCTTCGCTTCTTACTTTCTAATTCTTATGCAACCTCACTACCTTATTGATGTACAACTCTATCAATTTCACCAAAAGATATCTAAGGGAAAAACAAGTAAACTTGGCGAGCCTATCCACTAAAACACAAATAAAATCAACTTCTTAAGCGTCTCAGACAAACCTACAATTAAAGCCTATCCACTCATCATCTTACTTCCAAAATGGGACGTCTAAGTACTACAAAAATTCCTAAAGACTTCTAGCATACTAAACACGAGTATACAATTTCTCTACTTCTCTTTTCACCTTAAGCCACCATGCTTCCGCTGCACTACTCTGATACATCCTCCTAAGGTCCCGATACATCTCATTAGCTCCTAAATATATGTTAAGAGTACTGTTATGTCCTTCCTCTAAAATTATCTTTCTTAATTCAAGGTTACTACGCACCCAAGTTTGTTCTTGCACCTCAAAATAACGTCGATTTCTACTCAGAAATGGTTATCTATACTTCTACCAATCTTCTCCACTTGGTTCCCTAAGAAAGGATCTGACTCCTAGGCTTCTCTAATCTCATCCATTAATTCACTAGTCACTTTCAACATAATCAATTCAATGCTCCTGAGGATGATCTCACACACCAAGCATAAGTCTTTAAATTCTTCAATCAAATCCAACCCTTAAATCATCAAAAATGATATATCAGAGGTCATCATAATCAAGGCATCTACCACAATATTGGTTTTCCTTCTATGATCATTTCTAAAGATCAAGCACCTAAGTATAAGTACACTCGGTATTCATATCAGATCTCTAATTTCACCACTCCATCTACACCCAAGTCAAACACTTATCCATCACCTTATCCTATAGCCTTATATCTTGTCACCAAAATGAATCAACTAATTATGCTTCTCCAATTTCCTTCAACAATCCATTCGTTACTCAAGTCATACTTAGTCTCACACTACTAAAGGTAACATTATAAGCCCAACTTAAGTCTCTAATTTGAGCCAAAAGGATTCATCTCTCTAAAGAAAAGATAAATGTAGAGGTTTCCTACTCAAAGCATCGACTACTACATTGACTTTACCCAGATAACAACTAAGATTAAAATCCTAGTCCTTAAGAAATTCCAACTATCTCTCTTGTCTTATATTCAACTCTCTCGGGTCAAATAGATATTTAAGGCTCTAATGATCACTAAATACCTCAAACTTATAATCATATAGGTAGTGTCTCCAAATCTTAGTGTAAATATCACAACTGCTCACTCAATGTCATGGTAAGGTAATTCCTCTCATGAATTTTCAATTGCCTAGACACATAAGCTACTACCATTCCCTTCTTGCATCCATACTCCAACTAATCCTATCTTAGAAGCATCACTATATACCACATAAGACTTACTAAAATCGGGTATCACTATGCGATCTTTCCTTTAGAGTTTGGAAACTATCTCACACTATCCCACGCAAAGACAACAATCTTCTTAGTCAATCTAGTCAAAGATAATGATATCCTAGAAATTTTCTCAATAACTCTCCTATAATAATAAACTAATATAAGAAAACTCTTAACTTCACTAATTAACTTTTGGTATCTCCCATTTAAGCACAACTTCTACCTTAGGTAGATCTACATTATATTTCCACTAGAAATTACAGGGCCTAGAAAACTCACTTCATACAATCAAAAATCGCACTTAGATAACAACTTAAAACTATCTTGGATACATCTTCATCCTCATCTCTAATATGATGATATCATACCCTAAGGTCAATCTTACTAAACACATAAACGCTCGCTAGTTGATCCATAAGGTCATCTATCCTCATATCAACATACATGCATATCAAAATATATTAGAATACCTACTTTAAACCTTCATATATACCATCCCTAAGCATATACGAATCAATCATCGTTTACACCATATAGCATGTACATGAACCAACCTTACCACATAGCATCATATCATCTTAAACAACCTCTCAATGTCAAAACCTCAAAACATCATATCCAAATCTATTTTTATCCTTGCTATGCCTAACAACTCAAAAACATCATGACAACATATACCTACCTTCAACAACTGTCAAAGCAAATGACACACAGAGAGTTTATACTCATCCAAATGATCTCAAACCTATCTCAAAAGAAAGCTAAGAGAATAAGATACAACTCTTATGAAGACATAAGATTCTAAAAGATCATCTTAGCTAAAAATTTCAAAAAACCGTAGCAGATATATTCGGCACTTGCAGTTAGACCTTTGATTACCAAAGTAGCTATAACTGGAGGTCTAGACCTCCGTTTTACCTGATTCCAGTTCCATTGGAAAGATAACGTCCAAGGCTACAACTTTTGTGAAGACCATAAAATCTAGATCTATTAATACTATACTGATATTGGCACAACAAAACTATAACGAAAATATCCCATACACCATACAACAATAGTGTACTAACATCCCACAAAATACCTCAACCATTCCAAAATCACTTCTTTCCACCTTAAACTCATATCCAAGCTTTTCACTACAATTCTAAACCAAATCAACTCACACATTCAGCACAAAAGACTTATAACTGAAATAAAATCCTCATGCAACCTAACCCCTAACTAGGTTAATATGCAAGTATCAAAACTTAAGGAAATCACCAACACTTTGACCTTTCATCAAGAATGCTCAAATCTCTATTGCTCAACACATAGCCTCTTAGATTCAATCACTAGAATTATAGCTTTCAAAAACTCCACAAATCGTAAACTCTTAATACACTCGACAAATCAATATCTCACCCACTTTCAAAGTCCTAATAGTTCTAGTTGGCTAGCACAAGGCTTCGTCCACTACTACTGGCACATATGCTCGCCACACGAGCGATACCACTCAACCACTACCTCTTACGTAAGCAAGAAGTTTCAAAACAAATAAGCAATCATGAATAGCATCAACTAAGCTATATCATGTCTTTTAGCTAAACTATGAGAAAACAATATAAGTGTAAACACAACACTAACAACGCAAGGAAAAGAGGAGATAAAGAAAGTAAGTTATCGTACTTAGTCAAGTAATTAAGGAAAAGAAGGATATGGGAGTAAGAGTATAGGAAAAACTATATAAGTATATTTGAGTAAAAATAGAAAGACATTAGTATGCTGAAAAGTGATAATAAGTGTGTGATGATAAGTGTATGACGCTAATGATAAATTTTGATGATTGATAATGCGCATAATAGTAATTGATTATGATGGTGATGGTGATAATATGATAATTGTCTTACTTACTTCAAATTGTACATATTTTTCATAGACAACTATCTAATTTTCTTTCAAATCAAATCATTACATGTTCCTTTGGTCAAGTGTGTAGTTTGTGTTTGATTTATCAAGTGTACGATCTAATGTTCACTAATTTTAGGGTAGATAAGGGCCATTTTTCAACTAATTCCATATATAGCCTAAAGTCATCCATTGTCAAGCACCACTTTCACTGTCGGGCATAAAAGCTAATCTAGGATTTGATGTAGTGTTGAATGGTTGTGGGTGACCAATTAATGATTCAAGAGCAAATCCCCACAACCCATTATTCGTTAGACAGGCTTGAGACTGCATAGTAGCATTAACAAGAGTGATTTCTCTTAGATTAATATTTTTGCAAAGGGACTATTTTTTCATGTGGCGGATATTCTCAAACTCGTGGAACTGCCTGACGAAATGTCAAACCGCTTAATAGTCTTAGATAAGACAATGCCCATTTTTGGTTTTGTGTTAGAGAGATGTAAAACCGTCGAGTGATAGCATTTCCCTTTTTCGAACTTTTAGCAATATTGTTTTGAACAAAAAGAAAAGGTGGGAAACATGAAAATAAAAAGGATATTGTTCTATTGATTAAAGGTGGGAACTTTCGATAATATTGTGTATTGTTGAGGAGAGGAGAGTAAGAAGCATATTCATCTTCTCCCCATTGATCAATTATTGATCAATTATCTTGGTGGTTGGTCATGGGAATGGGTAACTAATCTCAACATTATTGGAGTTGGATGTAATAGAACTCATGTTTATATACTTATTGCAATGGATATAGTTGTCTTTATACTTCAATATCATTATATTTACTTCTATATTTAATGTTTTCTATGATTTGATTACTCATGTCTTGTTTTATGGTTTTGATTATCGTTGGGAAATGTTCTCTTAACCTTGAACTGAAGTAATACACCTAAAGAGTTTCATTTCAAGAATGGATGTGAGTCTTTAGTATCTTAAAAAAAAATATTACTTAACGCAAGTCACTTTATTAAATGATCAATGGATTGATACTTAATAGAGTAACTTAGTTTTTTTCTTCTAAGAGGTTAGGGTTACAATTGGATGTGGTTTTGAAGTTCAAAGGTATTATATATTCTATCTTTTAATTTTTATGAAACCTAACCTATCATATATCTGAACAAACACTTTATTTATTATCTCTCTAGCAGTATTAAAAGATATTTATTTAGTTAAAACTCATCATCAAGGTTTATGAACGATTGAATCTATTGATTAATTGTGACATAACTAAAAGAACAATAAATTTTGGATAAATTGCCAAATATTGCACAAGTCTTCGAAGGATCGACACTCTACTCATTTAGAATACTTGAACCATTTCGTTTGCTTGCCAAAAGAGTAACATAATGTTGATGAAATGAGTAAGTCCAAATAGAGGCTTGTTACTAATGAAATTCAACTAGGGCTTATTATGGAGAAGTGCAAATAAAGGCTTGACAAGTTGTTATTGTTACATTGCATTATTGTGGTTGTTACATTGAGTTAATTATGGAGTCCATACACGGCATGCATATTTTTATGTTGAGGTGGTGTGAATCTTTTTAGGAGGGGCTCTATGCTCATCTACCTAGATCTTAAAGGTATTATGGTAGGGAGTCCCTAACGAGTATGGTTGTAATCACAACTGATTATAATGCTTTGACTAGATCTTGAAAGATATCCCCTAGTTGAGAGTGAATTGAGAAGGTCACCTAGTGTTAGGTGATTCAATCTATGGCTCTTATGCTACCTTGTGTTAAAGCATCTTTTGGTGATGTTGGAGATTGGTACCACATACATGTAGAGTTAGAAACATATATTAAACAAGTCTTTAATATTGTGTTGATACTAATTATGAATGCATGTTAGTGTTGCCTATATACCTTGTATGTGCTATATATGAATGAGATATATTATAACTCATTTATGTTTGTATTGTTATTTTATTTGAGTTGATAGCCATGTAGGAGTAGAGTAGATATTTAAGGTTAAGCATGAAAGAGAGGAAGCTTAGTGTTTCAATTGGTATTTTGGACCTTGTTCTAATGTGACATCAAAACTTGTTGGAGAAAAAGATACATACTAGAAGGTGATCAGACGAAGTAATGAAAAACAAAAAACGAAGAGGCACAAGTATTTTTATATTATTCATCTCAATCACAGAGACTACGTCCAATTCTCAATCTAACTAGATTGAGTTCCATTATCTTGTACAAGATATAAGTATTCTTTCACAAGCCACTTCTGGCTCAACACCAAGTATTCTTTTAACAAGCCTCTCCAAGTTCAACACTAAGTACTCTTTCCACAAGTCTCTCTCCAGACTCAACACTGAGTATTCTTTCTACAAGTCTCTCCAGGCTCAGTACTAAGTATTCTTTTGCATAAGCCTTTCTAGACTCAACCCTTACAAATAAATTTGACAAAAGTTACAAGAATAGCTTCGTCTCTCCTAGACATGATGCTATGAAAATACAACACACATAAACTACAAAGAACTATATATGAGATTTAAAATGAAGATCTTCTTTGTAGTGCTTCAGCTTTGTATATCTCACTAAGTGAGTTTGCTTTGTAAGTATATTTCTCTTTATTTACAACACTTTTTTTTTTGCTTCACACCTTTCACTCTTCTTTTTAATGCTTCATCATGCATCTACACCTTTCTCTCTCTCTCTCTCTTGTTTAAAGACTTGACCCTTATATAGTAGCTTCAAAGAAGATGACCGTTTTAGCCACATTGGATTTAAAACATTCAAATTTCTTCAATAGTTGTTTTATCGGTCTTCTTTTCTGATCCTAAAGATTATCGTTGATGCATTAGCATTAAATGCTTATTAGAATGTGTGTACCTCTTATCTAATCTAGGCAACTATATATTATCATTTCCCTTTATTTTGAGTGTGGAAGCGTAATGTTATCATTTCCTTCTCTTTCTTTCATGACACAATGATTTGACATTTTCTTTATGCGAATTTTTGTTTTCTTCCAGAAAGCTTTCTCATTCGACCTATTAAGGAACATAGTATTAATGCTTCTCAAAGAATGATCTAACATTTTAACGAGTAATAAATTTATTATTAATACAGATTATGCACTTCGTTTGGTACATTTTGTCTTTCAGACAAAATATGACATCTGCTTCGTCTGAAATGATTTCTTAAAAAAAAAATTGTCTGTTATCCTAAAAACTCATAACTTCTCATTGTTTGTTATCACAAAGACTCATAACTTTTCAAGGAATTCAAAATTATCTTTTGATTTAATAAAATTCTTTTTTGACAAACTCCTCCTTTTGATGTTACAAAACTAAAAAACCTTACTATATAGTTTCTTTAGTTATGGATGAATTTTATCCATTTTATGATATTTTATGGTTTTTGAGGTTTTGTAAATAAGTCATTTATGTATAGTTTTATGAACTTATAATCGTGTTTATTTACCTTTTATACGAGAGAGTTTTATTAACGAAACATGTGTCAACACTTTTATGATGCAAAGTAAATAATTAATTGTTTATATTATCTTTTTAATTAAGTTTATTTCTTTTAATGATTTTTTTTATAAGTAATGTTTTGGAGGTTGGGTGCCACAGCCTCGTACATTTTTCAAATTGATGTGATAAATCTAGTTTCTAAAAAGAGGCTCCATATGTTTAGAAATCAACTCATAAAATACTAAAATCTATTTTTTTTTTATAAAAAAAATCTATATTTAATAAGAAGATAAAACTAGATCAATTTTCATCTTCAAATTCTATAAAATCAATTCAATTTAAATCAAATTTCAATTATATTTGTAGGAAGAATCAAATTACACCACTATGTATAACTAATTTTAACTAATAAATTTTATTTAGATAATCATATATGTCATATATTCATCATTAAATTAAAATTTATTTTTTCATAGATTATATAAAAAAAAATTGGATTAATTTTAAATTATTCACATATACACACACATTCATGCACACAAATGTGCCTACACGTGCACAAACACGTGTGTGAATTTATTTAACCAATCTCATACGTGTGTGTGAGTTTATTTAACTAATCTCATCTAAATTTTTGAAGATTAATGTATATAAATTCAATCTCATTTAAATTTTTTATGCTTAATGTATATAAATTGATTTTAACTAATAATAGAAGTATAATTGATTTATCTTTTTTATGTTTATTTGTTGGTTTTTTTTTTAAAAAAAATAATTTTAAATATGTTGATTTAATCTAGTATGCTGCTTTGAGCTTTCTATTTAATGGGAAAACATGCCCTCTTTCAATGAGCTCTTACGCTCGGTCAACTTTTTGGGTCAAGACTTCTACTTATCCCATGTTGGAAGCATATGGTGGCGATTGTTCCTTTTCCTTTCTTACCATACACATATTTGATTCATTTAGAGAAACAATGGTAGGCCCCAGGCCTCTCACACGCATTTATATATAGAAATTACCAAGAAGGTAAAGGTAGTTATTAATTTTTGTGAGGCTAATATCGCGAATAATGATGGAAATGGAAGAGGGTAATAGACTTGTGTCGTGAGTACCTAATGACAAACATAGTTGTAACTTAATCAACAATCATGAAGTGATAATTAATTACCTACCACGTCCTAGCCATATCTTACATCTCAAATGAATTACAAAAGAAAAATAATAACACTTTTATGTGTCTTGTGCTACAAAAATAATTCCATGATTAAAAAAAATGAAACAAACGATAAAATATATTACACAACAATCTCAACACATGTATAGGCTTACTGTCATACATGTTCCGAGTCACATTAGCTTTTAAGCATGCTTAATGAATAAGATTAAGATTCAAATTTTGTGTTTGCGTAAGAATTCTATCATTTAGTTTAAAAAACAAACAAGTTAATGGCACTTTTTCATCTTTCTTAATTTATCTCAAATCATGTTCTATATATATATATAACAATTAATAGATTTTTAATGTCATTTAACTAAAAAAGATTCAACATTTTTAATCTTTATCATTAAAAAAAAAACTACATATTAATGTTAGTCAATTTGTGTCGGTAATGTATTAACATCAAATACATCAGTTAACTCACACTACTAAACAAATACTAATATATTTTGTATTATTTATCTTTTTAATCGTTTTTTAGTTAATGTTAATCATCGTCGACACTAATTAATAATTTTAAAAATAATTATATTTTATTATTAGAGTCAAATGAACCAATATTTATTAGCATCTACATTAGTGTTGGTTAGATCAACGCTAATTTTACATGTGAGTACGAAATTAAATAGCCTTCCCTTTACTTTTATCAATTCAAAAAAAAAATATTATTATTAGAGTCATTTAAGCCAACGTTATTATTGTTAACATTAGTCTTTCATCTTTATAAAGCAAGTTTTTACAAAGAAAAGTGAATTGGTGTATTTTTATGAAATCACTAATGGAAAAAAAGACTTTTAAGATAAATTATTTTTTACTTTTAAGATTAGTTATTTTCACATTTAAGATCGGTTAAAGAACTAATCTTAAAAGAGACAATCTTAAAAGCTTGATTTTTAAGATCAGTTATTAACCAATCTTAAAGGTATCAGTTTTTAAGATGAACGATAGTGGCCAATGGAGGGTTGCTTGCGGGCGAAACATCGTTAGAGATGAAGAACATGCGTTCAAGTTGCATTCATAGAGTTAGGGAGACCGAGAGAGGGAGACAAATGCAAGGGAGAACGAACAAGGGGGAGTGATAAAGGCACAAGGGGTTGCATTTGCCAAGCAAAGGAGACCAAGTAAGGGAAGTCCATGCAAGAGAAAACTATCAAAGGGAAACAATGAAGGCGCAAGGAGTTGCGTTCATAGAGCGTGGGAGAATGACTGATGGGGCACAATAGAGCCACGAGGGGCTGTGTTCACAGAATAAGGGAGACCGCATAGGGGAGACTGATTAATGTGGAGCGACAAAGGTGTGGGGGGCTACATTCGCGGAGTGATGGAGGTGCGCATAAGGGAGAATGACTAACAGGGGAGATGGAGACGCGAGGATCTGCGTTTGTGAAGCAAGGGTGACGCTTGCGAGGAAGAACTATCAAGGGGGAACATTTCATAAATAGTTACAATATTTTTAAGATCGGTTAAATTTTAACCGATCTTAAAAGTACTTTTAAGATCGGTTCTTCTATAATTGATCTTAAAAGTTATGTCTAATACAACTTTTAAGATCGAGTATTAAAAGAATTGATCTTGTATACCACTTTTAAGATCGGTTCTTTTGTAACCAATCTTAAAAATTGTGTCAAATATACTCTTTAATATCAGTCATAAAATAACTTATTTTAAAAGTATTTTTAAGATCGGTTAAAATTTAATCGATCTTAAAAGTGTTAACATTATTTACAAAATTATCACTACGTCACTTTTAAGATCAATTACCTCTTAATAGATCTTATAAAATCCTGATTTTAAAACTAATTTTTGTATTAGTTATAAGAGTTTTAGGGTTTTCTATCTCTTTATGAATTGAACTTTTCTATAAAGTCACTAGTATCAACCTAATTGAGATTGATAGTGTCAAGAATTTGTCTTTCTTGTTGAATTAAAAGAGAGAGCATTTTGTTGATATTAGGTAACAGTTGCATCAATATGATTCAAGATCCAACAACCGATATGTTCATTAACCCTTTCAAGAATCTGATCACAAAATAATCTTCTTTATAACTTTTGATCTTGGGAATTAAATCACACGAATATGATATGTCACAAGAATAAGAAGGAAGAGGCCTAATATTGATAAGTTCTTGCCACAAGCCTTTTAAATGAGTGAAATAAACAGTAATTGAGAGATCACCTCATTTGAATGTGTAAATCTCCTTTTGTAATTCAGAAATGTGAAAAGTGTCTCCTTGGTAATATCCTTTTTAAATCGTTCTGAAAATCCAAGTTAGTTTTCATCCACAAGATGATTTGTATTAAGTTTATTGTTTTATTTCAGTCATTTTCATCTTCCTTGACCATGGATGGTATAGTTGTCTCCATTAAGAAAAACAAATACCAAAGACACTACTGGATTTTCATTATTAGGGTCCATGTAATAGTGAGTTGTGGGATCAAAAATCGATTAGGATTAGGGTTCGTCAAAGATCTACAACATGTAGTGTAACTTCTTACCATAGCTTCAAAGAGTTTTAAACATTGAAAGGTTCAAAGAACCAAAAATCCAATAATGAGAGTGAAAAAGAGTCTACTTGAGAAAAAAGGAATTCTTATTATTATATTTCAAAGTTACAATATTGTTTTTATATACAACAAAACCTAATAACCAAAAAAAAAATTCTAAACCCCTCATAGAATATAGTTAAGCTATTTTGACATGATCGGAGCAAAGTTTTGAACTTTTGTCTTTGTAGGAATGTTTTCTTGAGAGTGATCATCTATCTCTTTCATGGATGTGATTGAAAATGTAGGTTTTTAATTTGTCGTGATCTTGTTAATTTGTTTAATTTATTGGATGTGTTATGAATACCCTAATCATTTTATATGACTATACCTTTTGTATTAAAAACCTAAAGAGATTTGAACACTTTGATACAGGATTTGCAAAAACTTTTTATAATAAGAAGGCTAGACAAAACTGAGAATTATCATCAAGATAAATGAAAAATGAGATTTGGAGGGCCTAATCTAAAGAGATGATACCTGACATGAGATGCTTGAGGTAATTTGAGAGTATCTATTTTAGCATAATAGGATTAAACAAGTTTTGAGAAGATATGATGTGTTATGAGACATTTAAGAATCATTGAAATTATACGATCATTTTGTATATAATATGCATCATAAGCATATGGAAGAGTCTTCGAGGTCTATGATGTCAACTTTTGTCAAGAAAGTCATAAATGATTAGGGGATCTTGACATTTAAGGTTGCTTAATTTAGGATCTCCTTATGACTCATGTTAATTTCATGAGGTTGGAGTACCCTCACAAGACTACAATATAAAGTACATCTTATACATTACAATTAGGGGCAGATCCAGAACCTTATGGAAGCAAGGTTAGAATGTTTTTAAATAAGTTTAAATAAATATTAAATAATAATTATTAAATACATTATGCTATTTATCTAACTTACAAATATCA
Organism: Cajanus cajan; assembly: GCF_000230855.2. Classification (NCBI taxonomy): domain Eukaryota; kingdom Viridiplantae; phylum Streptophyta; class Magnoliopsida; order Fabales; family Fabaceae; genus Cajanus; species Cajanus cajan. Next base: position 15,202,181 of record NC_138523.1, on the reverse strand, counting down.
TTCTTTTAAATCATAAAATCTTCAACAAAATATATATATATATATATATATATATATATATTATTCTTTAATCAATATCTTTCAATATAATCTTATACATAATATAATAAATATTTTATTATAAAAAAATAAAGGATCAAGTGGGAGGGGAGCCAAAGTGTTGGGAATATACTTAAATATCTTTAGAAGAGTAAATTAGTTTGATAAGAATCTTTTAATTATGTTTCAAATATTTAGATTTGATTTGTTTTGATTATTTTAGGATTTGTTTTCTTGTTTTTAAAATAAAATAATTTTAATATTTGATTTTTGTATCACAATTTTTCTCTATATATAGAGATCTCATAAATAAAATTAGATCATGTTTCTCTAATAAAATATATCTTTATGAAATACAAATACAAAATATCCTATCATTGATATCAAAGCAAAGGTTCTTACAACATGTGGAAATGGAAGTTGTAAACAAACTTTTCTCAAATCTTCCCTCTTATCTTTGATGGGGAAAGCTAAATATTCCAACTATAAGAAGGGAGGTATGCCTAGATGCCTTAGATTAAAAGAAGATTATTATGTTTTTGCGCTACCAAACAATTTCACCGTAGTCCAAATGAAAATTCACAAATAAAAAAAAATCAAGAAGGCAAAAGTAATGAGTTGTTTATTTATCTATGTTTCACAAAAAAAATTTCTCCAGGATCATGACTCTCATATCACCAAAAGAAATTTGGGATTACTTGAAGGAAGAATATTCTAGAGATGAAAGGATTTGAAGCATGCAAGTTGTGGAGAAAAGATACACACCAGAAGGGAGTTGAATAATGTGTATCAAAACTCGTACATTAATTTTTCCAGTGAAGTAATAACTCTAGTCAAATAAAGCCCGAAGAGCAGTCACATGGAATACTATGTATTTGTATACTAGTTCGTCTCAACCACCGAGATTATGTCCAGTTTTGAATCCAACTAGATTGAATTCCACTATCTTTAAACAAAGATACAAGTATTTTTTCAATAAACCACTTTTGGCTCAACCTTAAATATTCTTTAAGATGCTTCTTCAAGCAACTACCCAAGTATTCTGTTAACAACAAGTCTCTCTAGGCTTAACAATAAAGTATTCTTTTTTAATCAAGTTTCTCCTAGCTCAAAACAAGTATTCTTTTTTCAAACAAGTCTTTCCAGACTTAACAACCAATTATTCTTTTATAGTCAAACCTCTCCATGATCAAAATTATTTTTTTCAAACAAGTCTCTCCAAGCTCAACCTTATAACAATGATTATGAAGATTACACAAGTGTTGTGTTCATCTCACTTAGATGTTATACAACCAATATATAGCAATGAGTGTCTAAAAGAAAGAATAAATTTACAGATAATATGTTTTTGTATAAGTGTATCCATATGTATGCTCCCTTTTGTATTATATGTATATGTTCTTTCTTGAGTTTTGAATCTTCTTATATAGTAGTTTAGAGAAAATGATCGTTACAACACTTTGAATCCAATTTAGAAGTTTGATTCGTCTGTTTGCATCATCTTTTGTGGTGATGGCAAGTAATTGTTTGGCTAATGTAATGCAAGCATTAAATGTAATTCACCAAATAAATCCTCTTATCTAATCAAGGAGGCTACTTATCAGCTTTTTCATACCAAACGAAGCTTGCAAAAGTAATGTCAACACAATGTAGGAACAATAGTGACTTTGTCTACTTTTCTCTATGATTTTAGGGATCTTTGTCTTTAGTTATGATGAAAAGTATTATATTATTTTTTTTAACAAATCTGTGAGTTTTAAGATAATCTTCTAGTCTGATCTATTAATTAAGAGCATGTTTGTATTCTCGTTTAGTTCCGTTCAATGACAAAGCTACAAGAGAGTAAAATTATGTTTAACGTGGCTTTGGAATTCGAGAATAGAGTAAATCAAACACACCGCAAGAAATGAAACATTCAAGAAGTTTTTGTCGTTAGTTTCAATAAATAATAAGCATTTAATATATGAGATATGCTATATTTTTCATTTGATTTACATCATCTTAAAGACAATTCGTGTCTTACACTTCGTCTAATAAGTGTTTTCAAATATATTTTTCGAAGACGTTTTTAAGACATTTTCTCTTTTAAAAATGTTTTATTTGTTTGTATTAAAACTTTAACTTCAAAGGATCCAATATCATCTTTTAACTTAGCACAGGTGCTGAATTTAATGAGAGAATTTGATATGAATGTTGAGAATATGCCTAAATATCTTTATAAGAGTAAATTAGTTAATTTGATAGGAATCTTTTAATTATGTTTTCAATATTTAGATTTAATTTATTTTGATTATTTTAATATTTTTTCCTTATTTTAAAATAGGATAATATCAATATTTAATTCTTATATTACATTTTTTCTTTATATGTAGAGAGCTTATGAATAAAAGTAGATCATATTTCTCTGATAAAATATATCTTTACGAAATATAATACAAAATATCTCATCACAAAGTCCCTCCTTAAATTCGTCTCTAGTTACAACTATGCATATAAATCATCAAATCATCAACCATCAAATTCATCCAAACATCAAGGTCATTCATCAAAAATCTTAATATCAAGAAATTCTATAACATCATACATTATTCATCAAATCTATCATTCTCTCAACTCAAACAAATCAAACACCACATGAGCAAAAACCTCATAGTATTTAAATCTATCTAAAAGACATCCTATTAAAATTAAACAAAAACTAATAGGGTTGAGATCCCTACTACCCACAATTTGAATCACGCTATTGAGTAAGATAATCTTATTTCTCCCTTACCTATAAAAATTTTTCTTTTGAGGTTAAGGTGCAACTATATCGCTCCTCAAACTCCTTGCTTCTCCAACAACATTTCTACGACATATTAATCCCTACTAGTTAAAATCTCCTTGTAATCTCTCTAATTGTAAGAATTATGAGATAGTGAGAAATATTTACGGGTAGAGATTATACTAGTGCAAAAGAGGCTTTTTACGTCTGTATTTTCACGTCGGACCACAACATATCCGACGTAAAAATGACGCGGTGGCATTTTTAAAAATAACGCAAACTTTTTTACGTCGGACAACAAAGGGACCGACGTAAATTCAACAATCTATGTCGGACCTCAGCTACAACCGACGTAGATTTTTGAATTTACGTCGGACACTTTTTCCTCCGACGTAAATTCAAGTTGAATTTTTTAATTTTTTGCGTAGCGCCTCTTTCTTTCCCATTCTTCACCAGATTTCCTTCCCGCTCTCCATGCTTCGCAGCCAACACGTAACGCCTCTCCATTCTTCGCGTTCTTCACCAGATTTCCTTCCCGTTCTCCATGCTTCGCACACCATTGGTTGGGAGCATTCTAATTTCGTTCTTGTTGTTCGCTCCTTTCCTACGTTTGAAGGTTCCTTTCTTATCTTCTTCCCTCCTTTCTTTATTCTATTCGAAGGTATCATAATGTTTATCTTTGGCTGCAGACAGGAGCAGAATATGACAAGGAGTGCAAAATTTGTACAAGGCTTTTTGAATCCTGAATATGGACTTCCCTCAGCAAGGAGAACGGTCTGTTCTGCAAGGAGAACAGCCCGTTCTCCTTGCAGAACGGGCCGTTCCAACGTAATTTTTTTTTGGGTTTTTGTAACTTTTTTACGTCGGTGTTCGCCAATCTCTGACGTAAATTTACGTCGGTCTAAAATGCTGACGTAAATTTACGTCTCCCGCTTTTACGTCGGAGGTTTTTCTGACGTAAAAACCTTAAAATAGCTGACGTAAAAAACCTCATTTGCACTAGTTTAAAACATATATATGAATGATGACATGAAATAAAAATCTAATGTAATTGTCTAAGTATATGATAATATAAAGAATATTTTTGTGATTTTTCATGGATTGTAAACAAATTTTCAACCATAGGAACTAAATTACAAATCTATATAAAAAAAAAAAAAACATGAAGAATCTAATTATAATTTAATTTAGTTTAAGGACTTGATTCAACAAAATAGTGACTTAATTGAAAATTCTCAAAACAAAATTCAACAAACGAATGATATAATAAACTTTTTCTTTCAATTAACAAAATAGCGATAAAAGAACCTTCTGTTGACAAAAAAAAAGTTGTGCCACAAGAAAATTAGTGTATAAGAGTATGGATTTAGCTCGCCTAAGGAATCCTTGAGTTTTCCTTTTCCAACTAGTGTTGCACAAGCTGTATGATCAATATTGATAGGAAACTAAACACTACTTTATCATTGTTCCTACTAAAAATATTTTAAAACTATCATAAAGGAGACTATTTGGAAACAAAATTAAAAAAAAAAAAAAAAAAAGGCATGGCAATGATTTATGTTTTTATTGGTCTAAAAACCGATTGTTCTAAAATAACTACATTTATCTTGAAACCATATTAACTCTCATGAGTTATATATATTTCTTGTAGGTGTTGATTGAGCGACTTTAGCCTCCAAGGTCACAACTTCATCATTTAAGTTCCCCCATCTTCCATCATATTAATTTACAATCAAATACCTTTAGAAGCATTTTGTTTAATATATTTAACAAATTACTGATGCGGCACAAGTGGCTCACATGACACCAAATTCTAACGTGCTGGTATAATGAATGTTTTGCATTACAACAAAATAAATTTTTAGTGACATTTAATATAGTTTTTAGTAATAATAAAAATTGCTACAAAATTTTTTAACGAAATTTTCACAATAGTCATTGTATGCAGTGTCGCTAAAATATTTAGCGATAATTATTTTAAATGCTGATAAAAATCCTTATAATGGTCAGAAAAAGTGTATAACTTTTTGTGACATTTTTTACTTTCTACTCAATGTGAGACTTGTAAGATGAGGATTGTCTTTTACTTATATATTTTTTTAATTGTTTTATCTCCTAATTAACTAATTAATTATTTTATCAATAGTCGATGTGGGATTTGGATTTTTCCCAATACACCCCCTCAAGTTTAGGGACTATTGAGTTTGACAATGGTGAGTAATTTGATACCAATTTAGAATAGTAAGTTATAGGTTTAACTTAACCCTACAAAAAAAATTTATAAGGTGAGAATTATCATTCATTTATATACTTTTTAATTATCTTATTTATGATCGATATGGAACTTAAGTTTTTCTAAATAAATAATTGTCGTTAATTGTAAATTTTAGTATGATATAAATAAATTTTTAGTGACCATTATATATTAGTCATTAATATTTTTATTAAATAATAAAATAAAAATAATTAATTTATTTTCACTAAATAATTGTCGGTAATAATCAATTTTGTTATAGTGATAATACATATATGCATTGACTTAGTATTTTTAGTGTTGTTTATGGAGTTCAACTTATATTCAAAACAAAAATAGTTGAGTGGGTGAGATTGATATCATACTTTTTTTTATATAGATTTAAATTATTATATAAAATTTTTATAATTATTTATTAATTTAAATTAATGAAATAAAATATTAAATAATTTTTAAATATTTGTAATCTTGATACATATATATATACATATATATTAAGAGTTTTTAATTTAACAATAAAATTATTGAAATTCAACATATACTATAAGTTATTAATTTTACTAAAATTTACTTTTAAATAATTTGATCTTTATATATATATATATATATGCGCATAAAGATACTCTTTGAGAACAAAATGTGACACTAAGTATTTAATTGGATGACATTAATGTTTAACAGTAAAAGTTGATAAAAACTAAACTCGTAATGTTATAGGATGCACTAGCAGGAAAAAGATTATATCCTAATTTGCAAGTAAAAAGCTAAGTGGCTATGATTCCAAGGGATCAAGTTCCAATAGTAACTTTGTGTCATTTAAATTCAAACTTTTGTACTTCAGGTATGCTTTGGGAGGTTTGAAATTACGTAGAAATAGAAGGGGGAAAATAATAAATTGATGGGAAGTTCCAAGTTCCTGTAACAGAGATATATAGTTAGATATACTTGGTAATAATATACATATCTAGTTACAAAATAAAATTAAAGGGCACGCAATTAATTTCTTTCATCCCTAGCCCTAGGAAATGCCTGAGAATACAAAGACATGATGAATAAAGAGAATTAAAAGAAGCCTAAACTAAAAAGAAAAAAAGAAAAAAAGAAAAAAAAAAGTTTTCCTGAAATTCTTTTCCTCACAATTCCTGATAGTTGAAGATAATCTTTCTGTCTACGGATTCAAGAAGCCCGATTTCATCCACTGAGCGATCCTCAACCTCGTTTTCATCATCAATGGAAATATTCAAATCCAAAGAAACACAAGGGCTTGTCTCCTCCAAAGTAGCAACATTGTCTTCGGTCAACGATTTTTGTTTGACCGAAGGAGAACAAGCCCTTGACCTTGAACTGAAGCTTTCGCAGCTCAGAATGATGATTGCGTCACAAAGCGAAACCTCTTCACGGTTTGAATCCACAACTCTTCCTCTCTCAATGGCCCTTTTGAAACCAATTTGAGAACAATAATCCGCTTGCTCTATATCTTCAACGAGAAAAACCCTATGAGGGTTACAAGAGATAGCTTCAGCGAACCTCTCAATGTAACTGCAACTTGTTTCTTCTCTTGATCTTTTGTTCCTGCTACAATCCTCAGTTGAATCCGCTCTTGTTGACGCGAAACTGCTAAGTGCAACGGAAACGACGTCGTTGTGGGACCCGAAAACAAGCCGAGCCAGTTCTCGTGCTATTTTCTCTTTGGCTTCCACGTCAACACCTTGGAAAAACAACCACGTTTCTTCTTTCACTTCACTGTTTCGCACTTTCCCTTTTCTTCTCACTATACCAGAACGGCATTGCAAAACGGTGGTTGCGATTTCTGGTATTATATCTTTCTGCCACGGCACTTTTTTCTCCAAAGCGTTGCACAGTGTTTTCAGGTTCTCTGAGCTTAGCTCTTTGAACTTGCACACGTGCTCCACTTCCATGACGTCACTGGAAGAAGCGGAATTAGGGTTGGAACTTGGGTTGGGTGATGATGAGAATGGTTGCTTAGTGGTTTCATTGTTTTCTGGAATGTACACTCTCAAAGTGGGTTCGTTGGGGTTGCAACCATTGCTAGTGTTCCAGAAATGGTGGTTGCTCAATGAGTCTTTGGGTTCTGCCACGTGCCACTCTTGATGGGTTTGGTGCACATTAGGGTGTTGATGTTCGTATGAGAAGCCTGAGGTTGATGAAGAGGGTGAAACCGAAGATAATGTGAGGGTTTTTTCCGAAGGATAAGGTTGCTTTTGGATTGAACAACACATTGGATTCCACTTTTTGCAAAGCTCTCCCACTGGAACACAGTTCTGTTGGAAAAAATAAAAAGTTAATTTTCATCGAATACGATTGTACTGTAACGACTATTACACATTACATACAAATACAAGAGTAAAATAACATGATTTGATGACATGTCGTTTTCTATTCGAAAACAGAAAATAAAATCAAATAATTTTTTTAAGAGAATTTTTGTGATTCCCAAAGAGAGAAAAAAGAATTTTGGTATAATTATTTTTTCAATGAGAGAATGTCACACACTATATAATTAAGAAAGAAGGAGAGAGGGAGAAAGAAACAAAGAAGGGGATATTAAGTAACAAAACCATTAAATTTTGAAGCATAGGACAAATTTTCTCTAATTTTGATGTAAACATAGCATGATAACATAATAATATAATATAATAAGAATGCAATCCTATATGTTCCTTTCAACGTGTGTATTTGATTGTGATAATGAAGACCTGATCATTATAGGTGATTCCTTTATTCTCATTTTTGTACTGTTGGAGCCATGCAGGGAGGGTTGGACTTGAGGAGTCACTATTACAAGTACTGCTTTGCAAGCTTCGAACTTCGGTCTCATTCTTGGTAGAAGGTTCCGCGAAGCAAGGTTGTTGTTTGTGATCATCCCCCACTCCTTCGAGTAAGAGCCAGCTAGTTCTGTTGTCAGCTTTCTTGTTTGTGGGCTGGTGTTGTAGACCACTGTGGAAAAAGAGAGAAGATGATAATATGATAAGATTATCAACTATTCTGGCTTCATTTATTTCAGGTCATGTTCCACTTTCAAAGTTATTCAGAGAATAGTAACAAAAAAAATGGAAAAAGGGTCCAAAAGAGAAACTGATTGTCAAAATGTTAATTGAAGGGAAAAAATAAATAAAAATAAAGAAAAAGAAGAAAAACCTCTTTTTTCCTAGTTAGTTCTAATCAACGAAAGAAAGAAAGTAACATTACAAGGACTGACGTTTTGGTCGTTTCAGTGCATACACTTTTAACCAAATTTTTTTGGCAATTGTTTTTTTCTTCTCATATCCACTTGAGAAAAAAGTGAGAAAGAAGAAGAAAATTTGAAAAAGAAAAAGATAACAGTTTTTCCTTATTTTGTTTAGCATGTTATTCTTCCAACCCAACTTTTCTTTTCAAGTTTTAATCTTTAAAAAGCAAAAGACAATTCCATTTTTTCCCCTTTCCCGATGCCGTTTTCAGCTGATCAACCATTCATCCAAAACAGAAAAACAGTATGGGAAATGAGATAGCAAAGATTGAATCAAAGCCACACAACAACCAACTAACACCGTGTTGAAAATTTGTTGAGAAATAAGAAATCACATCTGAGACGTAAAATTTATGACTATTATCTTATGAGTAAATGTGAAAAATTAGTGAAACCAAATACACTCTAATTATATCCAACTTTACCAAAACTGATTTACCTGTCAGTGATGAGACTCAAGCGCAAGCTTCCTGCAGGAATAGTAATAGGATGGAGACCCCAAAGAGTTTCCAACGATGGATGGCCATTTTTGCATCTCATGTAAGCTTGAAAAGTTGCAACACCCATCACCCAAAACCTTCCACCATTCTCTTCAACTCCACTCACCATCTTCCCAATCTCCACCACCATGTGATCCACAGGACAGTAACACGCTCTCCCTTGCGATCCACGAGCCCTAAAATCAAACACCCATTTGAGATCCCCCAAATATAAAACATACCCTTTGCTATGTTCACTTGCCTTCACAAGACCCCTAAGCTCCTCCACCTTTTGCTCAACCTCCACTCTGGAAACACTTGCAAAAGAAGAAAGAGAAAGAGAGATGAACTTGACTCCCCTAAGACACTCACCAACATCCCCTTTGTCAACCTTTTCCATCACTCCTCTAACTACACCCTCAAGACTAGTAACACACTCTCCCACAATCACAACACTTTTCTTTCTCTCACTCCCCAAATTATCAATAACACTAGCAACATCCTCACCCCTAATGGCATCCAACACCAACCCTTTCTCTCCACCACTATTGTTTTCCTTTGCCTTAATATTACTACCATTATTCTGCGAACATATTTCCAAAGAAACCGCTTGTTCAACGTTGCTTTTCACCTGAGTGCTGGTGAATCCAGCCTCTCGCATGACCCTGCTAACACTAGGGTCATCCAAGATCGAAATAATGAGTTGCTCGAGCTCTATCTTCACTGCCAAGAGAGGTTGTTGCTGATTCTCGATGGATCCACGTCGTTGGTGCGCTTGAGCGCGTTTGAACGCAGCCACCAAAGCGTTTGAGATAGAGGGACACGAGTGAGAGTGGTGGTGGTGAGAGCCCTGCAACATGGGACTCGAAGAAGTTGAAGCTGGTAAGCGATTCAGCGCAACGTTGAAGCAAAGCTCCAAGGCCTTGCACTGAAGAGGGTGAGAGTGGGATTGGAGACACGCGGTTCTCAGAAGCCCGTTTGTGATAGAGAGCATGGTGTTTGCCACGTGGAGGGGTGTCACTTGCGCGTGGCCACGACGCTTCGCAAGTGTCACTGCTTGCTTCACTATGCTCGCAGCTTCTGGGGTTAGACCCTGTTGCACGGCGCAGCTTCCTGTTCTCATCTTAGGGGATGCAGAATTAGTACTCAACAAGGTTTTAAATTGCGATCGCGATGTTGTAATCTCGCCACGATCCTTGATGTCGTGAGAAATTGCAGACAAATACGACTGATGTAACTAGAGACTTCAAAAACCTAGACGTTGCGACTAAAACAATAGTGATAAACTATTTTTTAAAATGAGTTTGATCATGGCTTTGTTGTTGGCATCTAGGGTAGAAAGGTGGTATAGTGGTGGTGGTGGTGTTAATTTGAACCAAGGTGTTGGTTTGGAAGCTAGGTTTTGAGGGATATGTGTAGTTAGCTAATGTGATGATAATATAAATGGATGAGAGATTTGGTATGGTGTTCCATGAGACTTGGTTGTGTTTGTGCACTTGAGTGGGGAATATTGAGGAAGAAATGAGAGAGTGGTTTGATCTAAAAGACAAAGAGGGAGGGGATGAGAAAACGAGAAAGGGAGAGGACGAGGAAGAGGATGGTATGAAATTTATGGGAGGTGGGTGTGCTTTTCTTGTGGGTGAGGTAAATTTGGGGTCCAAAGTCGATTTTGTTGTAGAAAGTGGATTGCATGTGCTGACAAGCAGGACTAATGCACCAGTATCAAAGGCAACTCAGCTTTGCTCCCTCTCTCTCTCTCATGCACATACATACACCAAATTTTGTTGAGAAAAAAAAAAACAAAAAAAGCTAGGGTATTTGTAAGTGGGGCACTTTAATTTCTCTTTTGTGCATAATGTTAACTATACTAACAATATTTTCTTCTTTAGTAAGGGAGGAAAATTGAGCCACGGAAGGTACCAAGAAATTTTGAATCTTGAGTCTCCTAAGTATATATGCATGTAATTGTAAACTCCGTGGTGCATACGGTTTTTTATAATTACCATTATGAAAGATGACGCTCCTTCTAACCTTTTTTTTTTTTTTTTTTTTTCTTTTTTAGTGAGACGGAGAGAGAGAGAGAGGAAACATCTTTGTCATGAGAGTCTGCCAAAATCGAGGACCTGAAAAGAGAATGGGTCTATACTCTTATATGTGTGGGCGAAGGAATCGGGAACTGTGTACGATTTTCTTCCGAACCCAAAGACAAGGGAATAAAGTGTTGAGTCCCTTCTCTTCCTTATATTTTTATGGATTAAACAATCCAACACTAATCTAACTATTGACGCCTTTGAAAACGCATCATCCTGCATGGGGATCAAAACCAAAATTCCTTCGCGGCTGCTATTACTCCCATTGATTCTGTTTCTCAATGTCTCCATCTATTTCATACGAGTCATTCTATTACACTATCTTACACACCCATTTTAAGATTGTTGTTTATTATTGGTCAAACTTTATTAAAAAAATATATTAAATCATAAGTAAATTTCATTAAATAATAAATGATACCCACAATTTTTTAATAATTTCAATAAATTAAGAAATGATATTTGAAATGAATAAAATGTTAAAAATAAAAATTATAATTATATATTTAACATAAAAGCCGCGTAGTTTTAAAGAAATAAAAAATAACTTCAAATAAAAAAAATTCATTTAAGAATGAAGATTTAAAGAATTGTGTAATTCATCGATCGTATTGCTAAGGTGTACATATATGTAGGCTGTCCCAAATATATCATTAGACTCAAAGTAAATTTTGATATAAAGCCTTGTTAATTAATTCAGGAATATGAGTAGAATTTAGAAAGAATTGAGATGTTGAGAGATGATTTAGTTAATAAAATTAATGATTAATTAATTTTAATTTTTTTAGAATTGACTTTTTAAGAATACTTTATTTAATTAAAATTAATGACTATTAATTTTTAAGTGCGTGAAAGTAAAAAAAATAAAACAAACTAAAGAATAAAGGTCTTACAGTAAATGAAAATACCAATATTTAAAAAACAAATTTTTGGTGGCCTAAAGTAAGAATATTTGTCCATCCTCGTGCGTTGGCTGGTCTGAGTATATGTCTATATTGATTGTTTATTTATTTAATTTTGTTAAATAAATGTTATGATAATAAAAGTAATCATAATATTGAATATTTCTTATTCATTATTAGTAAGGAGATTTTTCTGTAAGTTATAGGATGTAAAAAAATTGTTTCGTTGATGTAATAAAAAAGAACTGGCTAATATTACTTGGTTCAACTAACTGGGTTGGTTACTAATAAGTCATAACCAAAGTCCCAGAGAAAAATTGGGAAAAAAAAAATTAGAAATTTTCTGCACGTGCGGCCGAGTGTTCACATCTCCTAGATCCCAAACTTAAGATAATGATTTTTCCTGATGCGATTGACTTCATTTTCCTGCTGAGCTGCGTTAGTGAACACAAGTTTTTATTGTATTTATTATGGGAGACTTTTAACTGCATGATTGATTTTATTTTGGAAAACAAGGACCACTACAGTATATAAAGCTCTTAATTGTTCCTTTTTTGCAAACAAAACACATTATATGGAAATATTTGGTAAGCATCATCAAGATATCGACAGAGAGAAAAATGTACCAAAAAAACATCATATGTAGATATAGAACATAAACTAATTTGTGTGCATGTCAACATATGTTACGAAAATGGAAGCGTTTTTGGGTGTGAAAAATGTAACGACCAATTAATTAAGTTGAATTGTTCAGGGTTCACTTTCAGTTTAGTGTGTAGGTCTCTTAGATAGGGGTGTCCATTTTAGGTTTTTGGGGTATAATAAATTTTCAAGTCTTCAATGTTACCTTTGCATAGAAAGCAGAGAAGGCACATATATCACCCACTCAATGCTCCCCTTCCATCTATCTAGGTGTTCACGAAAAAGAATAACATAAAGAAATCGGAGAATATTTTCGAACGTAGATATCTCCCTTTCACTCCTCAATCAACTACTCCACTTTTACTTGTTTTGTGCAATGACCCATGACGTATCATTAATGTGTGAATCCGCCAGTTATTATTTCAGTGCGTGTCATCTTGAAATAAAGAAGTTAAATAAAACATGCTAAGGAAACATTACACGAAGGGAAAAAAAGTGGGAAATGATCTAACAATCATAGAAGAAAGTGAGTGATATAATGGATAACTAGTTGATGAGCAATCAATGGGAACAACAGTGCAAACCCACTCAAATAACCACGGACTTGTCTCTTTTGATAGGAAACTAGAAGGCATACATACATGAGCATTCACACGACATTTTGACAAGACCAAAATACATAACGTCATGTTCGGATATCCCTAACACCTTGCTCATTAAGTATACAGTATTATTGATCGTTTTGTTGACAACCGATCTTCACTGAAGAATTTGATTTATAATTTTTAATAAAATCTCTCTTTTTTAACTATTATATTTTCTATTCACAATATTCAAATCTCAAACCATACTTAAATATACTGAGTAAAGTTCCATTCTGACTAATATCTCATTAGCCCATGAATATATGGTCTTATATTTAATCTCTAAATTTGTGTATATACATAAATACATAAATATATATATGTTAAAAGTGCTCAATCTTTTAAATAATTTGAAGGAGAAATTAGTCTGTAACATTTGTTAATTAACTATAATTTATACATATTAAATTTGTATAAATTGGTCAAAACCTAATTTATAATTTCCTCTCCATTCTTATGGTGTTTTGTTAAGTTTTTTAAGGCATGGCCACTATTTGCACAACACGTGACTAGGGCGCACGGTCCACAAGATAAGTATGTGGTTAGAATTAGGATCCAAAAAATGAATCTGTTAACAGGTAATCCAAATCTAGAAACTGTTTATAAATTACTTTGTGGTTTAGGTTTGGGTGTGAGTGATGAGCACAGGCATTTACTGTGTGGTGACCTAGCTAGCCCAGGCTTCCAGTCAAAAAGTCTCTTCTATCTTTGTTGGCCTAAAAAGACTTACAAAGGGCACCAAATTATTTGAACACAAAGCACTCTGCAATGCTAGCTAGAAAAGGAGTGTTTGAACGAAAGAGGGGAATATATACACTTGCTTACAACACAACCCATCATTTCTCTCTCTCTCTCCCCCACCAATAACGGTTTAGCTTTTGCATTTTAAATGCAAAGGAAAGGATAATTGTTATTGTTATTGTTATGAAAAGTCATCCAAAACAGTTGATCTCTAAATCTGTTTGGACACCATGAGATTTGAGGTAAAGTGAAAGCTACAGGACTATCTTTTCTCTTCTTTCACCATCAAACAAACAAACCTCCTCTTGATTTTTCGTTCAAATTAACACATTTTATTAGAGCTAGCTCCAATTTTAGAATACCCTCCATCTTTTGCTTAAAGTAAAGGCTCTATCATAAAGCAATATTAAAAGTAAAATATGGCATTATCTACTCAAAAGGGACGCTCATTTTATGCTTTTGAGCTTCAAATAAGCATCTTCGACCCTCTACGTGGCCATGTGGCTGAAAGCAATATCCAAGGGAAGAGAAAACTAAGAGAGAAAGAGAGAGAAAGGGAAAAAGATTAGTTAATAGTATTGGGCAGGATGGGCAGCTTTAAAGGCTAGAACGGGGAGGAAAAAGTTGCTCTAATTTTGACATGACAGCCTTGTTAATGTAAAGGTGATGGAATTACGTACCATACACTCCCTCTTTTTCCCCAAAAGTTTCTCATTATTTTATGCTTAATATCTGATATGCACCAAACCAACTTCTGTTCATTAAAGACTTGTTATAGGGCCAGTATAATTAGGAATACAAATGATTACTATACCTCGTGTTACCTGCACACAACCGCAGATATATGACGAAGCAAATCTAGGCATTTCATGGCAGGCTATATGTGTTATGTATAGAGATATTTAAAGTATTGTATAATGGGGTGGTAGTGGAAGAATCTATCAAAGTATGTCCAATGTGACAGTCTATGTATAAACTCTTAAACATTCGTTGTTTTCGCTTTTGATTTTAGAAAAAGTAAGATTAAAATGTTATAGAAAAGAAAAATTGTGTGCATTTTTTAATATTAATTAATAAATTAATCCAAATAGATCACTATATTTAGGATGATATATGTTCGATCTTCACCATGCGTACTAATTACTATATAGTATATATCAATCGCCAACCTACTGAGTTCTTCATGTGTATTAAAAACCTTACGTTAAACATTGCAAAGGTTCATTTGTAAAATGTCCTCCTTTATTAGTAATGTGGTACACGAGACATTTTCATACTAAAAACATGCAAAAACGTCAATGTATATTGCCAGAGACATATTTCTGCAGAAACTCTGGTAAATGGCACCTTTTACTGAAAGCAGTTGATGGGAAACTACTCCACCATTGATGTGGTGATAATAATTAGCAGAAGCCATGGTCAGAATCTGCTTCCTTCCTAAAAGACTTCTATTTTGGCTGAGCAAGTAAAAGGTAGAAAGGGAAGGTAAAAAAAAAATGAATAAAAGGAGCGAAAATAACTTTCAACCAAAGCTTGAGAATGAAAATGAACACATTTTACTTTCCCCATCGTTATTCAACTTGGCTCGGGCATCCATATGATCAAAATATTGGATCATTGTTTAACTAGTGAATAACAATCGAAAGGATTAAACCAGACTCTATCTATGTATATGAAATAAATTTAGTAATAGAAGCATTGTAAAAATGAGTTTAATGAATATGCTTAATGTAAAGCATTTTTACACCATAAACTAATTATAACTCGCTAATAATATGAATCTCTTATTATTTATTGTAAAAGTTAATAGACTCTATATACGGTGTTTTGTTATTAGAAGATAATATATAACTACATTTCAGTATATAACCTATTTTACAATTGTAATTGTGGTATGGTACTGATTAATGTTGCACAAATTAATTATTAGGTTAGATGTTCAAACTTCAAACGTTGATCCACTGACTTGAAAGTTGTGGATTAAATTGGTCTAGGAAAACACTTACCAGGAGGCAACAATGAAATTGTAAGACATGAAGGTAGTTTTGCTTGTGGCACCAATGTAGATCAAGCATGACTAGCTTTGACATACAAAAACATTGGACCGTAACTAGCGTACCGGGAGACAAAATTTAAGAATTTCAATAGGAACAAAACTGGTGTTGGTATGTGTGACATTTTGGGGATGAAAATTATCCGCTGATTTAAAAGTTGAAGATCGGAAACACTTTGTAGTTCTATAAATACACTACGCTTACAAACGTGAAATCTAAAATTATTCCCGCTTCGAACTCGCCAAAGGCTTATATCCTTACTAGTATTTTAGATATATAAAAGCATGTTTATTATATATAATTTAATTAAAATCTATAATAAATTATATATAAAATATTATATTTTAAATATATAAATAATATTTAAAATAAATATACATAAATATTTTTAATTATATAAATTATACTTTAGATTTATGATAAATAATTAGTATTGTAAAAAAAATAGTTTTATTTATTGATAATTTATATTAAAATATTAATATTTAATGAATAAATAATGATATATAAAAACTGAATCAGAAAAGAAGTTAACAAACCCTCTCGTTGAAAAAAAAAATCCTAAAAACACTTTTGTATAAAATAGATATTTGTATTTAATATATAAAGATTATTATTTTTTAATCTGATTTCTACTTTTCTAACATTTGTCTGAATATCCATCACAATAATAAGTGTGTTTGATATCTCATTGTGTCATGTTGGATCTGCATCCCAGACAAACTAGCATTTGTTGCTTCGGCGAATTCTGTTCCTTTTGAGGCGATTTTAATGTTAACGCAAGTATACATGGTAAAGGCAAACACACTAACCAATGAGTTAACATTAACATGGTAAAGTAAACCGAGTGTGTAAAAATAGCTTCCAATAATCCATGAAAAATTAAAATAATAGACAAAATTAAGGAATTACAGAAACTGCGTATTATTACAAACGATCACATTTATACACGAAATCGGATGAACATCTGTTAGAGACATCTATTAGTATATACTCCCAAGGCATATGAACTTTACTATAGTATCCTTCACAAGTTGCTTGTTGGCAGTTATAGCATAAAATACTCTGTTCTAATAATATGTAAACTATAACCCTATTGCATTTTTAGAACCAAAATATAAAGTACAGTGTGAAATTAAACAATAAGACAGGTAAAATAAAAATAAATAAATAAAAAGGGATAGAAAATAATTCAAAAGAGGGAAGAATCTAAAGTAACTAAGAAAACTCATCACAACAACTTTAACTATACCTCAGTTTTCAGCTAATCCAAGATCATGCTGAAGTAATGGAGCAAGCACATACTCCACCGCTGATCTCTGCTTGGAAATTTCATTTAAAATTACTAATTTAGCTTCCTCACAAGCTCTTGCATTCGGAAAACCAAGGGTCCATCTCCCATCTACCAAATGATGAGCCATGTCCAGGAGGTTTCCTTTGGCTTTGATTGAATAAAACTGTGGGTCAAACTCTCTAATTCGAAGGTGCAACCATGAGGGGTGGTTCTCATCTATCTTAGGCTGTATCAAGCAAGTAAAAGGGGTTAACGACACAAAGAAGAAATGAAAACATGATGAATTGATAAAAAGGACATCAACCCCTGCCCCTAAAAATCTAAAGATTAAAAGCTAAAAAAACTCATTGCTTTTCTCTGTTAATTGGTCTTTGAATTTTAAAAAAGAAAAATCTAACATGTGGAAAAATTTAGTGTTTGTAGTTTTTCCTCTTTTGGTTTAAATTTTAGGACAGTTCATGGTTCAATAAACCTCCTATCCAAAGCCCATGTGTGCACGCCCAAACAAACACAAAAGGAGAGGAGGAAAAAAGCAAAAACATCAAAACAAATCCTAATGCATGACTGCAATCTATATGTATATCTTTCTATTCGGGATAATATGCAATAATCATATATAGACATGCATTGCATGGAAGAACAGTATAGAGCATTCTATTAATAAGACTATCTGGTAACATGAGAATAAGAAAAGGCAGATTCGAAAACCAACTTAAAAAGAATGTGAGAACAGAAAGCATCTTCACATAATTATTTTTCTTAAATAATCAGACTAACATCATAAAAAACTATAAAAGATAAGCTCTGAGCAGAAAAAAGTCAGAGACGTGTAGACTTACACATAACCCTGCCAATGGAGCAATTGCAATCACAACTCCATGTCGACTGCGGAATGGGTGTTTCTCTGCAAGAAGCAATTTTCCAGCTATTCCACTTGCCACTGGTATTACATATATATCCCTAATTTCGGAATTTGAAAATGCAATTCCACAAGGCATTCCAGACTCTGCAAAAGATACATACGATAAGAATTTACAAGGGAAAAAAAATTGATGCCAGAAGCACAAAATATACTGATGCCTACCCAACGAAACATTGGACCCAAAGCTAGCAGATGAAACATCTGAAGCACGGATCACTCCAGAATCATTGGTAGAACTGGAAATCATGTTCATTAATGGCTTTTCAACCAATACACCTTCCAAAATAAATGTTTTCAACTGGTAGTGGAGAATGAAAGCCTGAATAAACAAATGGTATTAGAAGTATGCTTGAGGAGTATTAAAGGATGAAAGATAAAAGGCATGAAATAAATAACAGCAGCAACCGAAATCATGTAACAAAATAATTGTTTGGTTAAATAAGAAAGATCATATATTGATTAAAGCCCCACCATAACTACGAGAAACTTCTGCAGTAAAGATAATTTTTGATAAAACTAGAGAAAAAGAAGAATAATCTCAATGAGATATATTAAAAGGGAAGCAACTAATCTGAATGACAACTGCAAAGAATAATGACAACACCTTCACTGCATCAACCATCCTTTGCCAAGCAAGATATGAAGATGTTTGACCTGTCACAGACAATCATTTATTTTCAATGAAATCATAATAGTACTTGGTGCCATTCAATATTAAAAGTAAAATACCAAGCCATTGAAGAAGAGGTCATTTATATATCAAAGATGACAATACCATTGGTGGGTTGTTGGTGAAGAACAAGCTCCAGCAAAAATAATGGATCTTTATATTGGGAAGATTGTTCAAGAACTGCATGCAATAAAAGGGATGAACATTAAAGGGGGAAAGATAGACACCGTTAAGATAATTTCATATTGTTAGTACAAAAACCACCAAATCCAATCCTAATCCCAACAGATGGGCTGAGCTACCTAAATCAAACAAAGCCACTGGATTCTATCAAAAACCAAAATTTCAATAGTTCAAGACTAATCTTTATTTCCATTTTTTAATTACAAAAAGATGTATGCACTTTGTAGATCCATATTAAGCATATACTTATTTCAACTGATCAAAAACCAAGTTAATCAAAAAAGATGTAGTAACCAGTAGGTTCAATCTCAAAGTGAACAAAGTAACAAATACCTCTTTTACAGCTTGCCAATTCTTTAATTAGAGTATCTGGAATATGATCGAACCAAACTCCATCAATTTCTTTCAGAAAGTTTACACGGGACTGATCATATGAAGTCTGCCGATGGAAACTAGAAACTATAAAACTTTAGAAATTTTGAATGCATAAATGCAGTTTTGTAGTTGGTATTATTATACATATAATAACATTGTTAAATCAATCTGTACCTATAACATGCATACCCTATCCAAAACTAAAGATGTAATAAATAAATCTCATATCTATCCAAAATAATACGTGATCGTGTCAAGCATAGCTCATCAATACTTTTATCTTTATTTATTGTTTAGTCACTAAAAGGCATTTAACTACATTTTCTATAACTATTAGAGATGTAATATAAAACCATTCAAGTGTCATTTCCTAACATCTTAAGATTTTGGGATAGTTGGTTCATATGATGATATAAGAGATGGCTTCTATTCACCTATTTCCATCTATGATTGCAATAATCTATAGTCTCTTCCCTTCATCAGATGGATATCAAGAATGATTTCCTCCATGGTAATCATAAAAAGGAAGTTTCCTCCATGGTATTGAGGTGACATAAGAGCTCTTTGATTTCCCTTTTTTTTGGTTTCCATACCTTGCAGTTTAAACCACTTGGTTCCGTTACATCCCTTAAAAGACCTTGTGATTTGCTTGTGTTGATTTGGTAACTAGTGGTGATGAGGTTCCTTACGAAGCCTATGGTGAGACACTTTGCATTAAGAAGTCAAGTGAAAATGTTTTACCCTAAGCACTTGAGTGAAGCGAGCTCAGTGAACCTGTCTTTGCAAACATCAGTCTTAGAGGATGAGCATCTAATTGGACTTGATTGAATTGATCCCATAATGATGCTTATCTTTTGCTTGTGTCTTCAGTTCTAATTTGATGAATCATTTGATTAACAACTTTGGCCCATGGTAGTTACTTGAGGACCAGCAAATCCCTAAGTTTAGGGTTGTTTGGTGTGTTGCATTTAGTTCATAATTAGGAATCATTTTAGTTAGAATTACTTGCATTAATAGTTTCTTGAGACTGTATATTTTGTTCATTTCATGGCATATTTTCCTTTTTGTCGCACTTGTTACGCCTTAGGTATTTTTCATGTGTGTAGGAGCTACATTGGTGTTAAATGGAAAGTTTTCTAGAATATATTAGACCTTCAGGACATAGCATGATGATCAAAGACCTGTTTGGAAGGGAAGTAAGGAAGATTTTGGCCTGGAGGGATCTGGCACAGGTTTGTCATCCATTCGCATGCTCGTTCAGATTAGCTTATGAAAAAAAAAACACTACCACTGCATCTGTCACGGACATGCCATCCATCCGCACGCCCATGCAGATTAGCTAGTTTTCTTGACTACACCGCAGGCATTCTAATTAGCTTATTTTTTATTTCAAATATTGCATTTTATCTTTTGTAAACTAACCAGATTTGGTTCCTAGGTAAATATAGCTATTAGAAAGTTAGTAAAGAGGGATTGGGTTGTGCCACCTGAGACAAGAAGAGAAGGGAGTCACTTACTCTATGAGTAACTCTTGGTAGACTTATTCTACTTAATAACTCATGTTCTATATTAAATTTCAACAATTCAACCATTAAATTAAAAATTCTTAATGCATAGATTAAATCTACAAATTTTTAAAACATTTGAAAACTATTTGATACTTTGTTTCATGAATTCAAATTGACAGATAATTATAAAAATATTTTATACGTTAATTTGAATTTATATAATGAAGTATCATATGATTTTCAAATTTTTTTAAAAATTGTAAACTTAATCTATACATTAAGAACTTTTAATTTAACAGTTGAATTGTTGAAATTTGATGTAAAACATGAGTTATTGAATGAAGTAATTCTATCAAAACTTACTCTTGGAGTAAGTGAATCTGATAGATATTGGAGGGTGTACAGTAGGAGAAATTGGCAGAGAGTAGAGGATTAAAATGCAACTAAATAACAGAATGTATTGGTAGTAAATGGGCAAGTATAAATAGGAGAATGGAGGTCGGTAAGAGGGGCTTTTTAGAAAATTCATTGTTTTGTGGAGAGTCAGGTCTCTCAAATACCTGAAATTTGTTACAGCAATAAAGTTCATAACAGTGTTTTCCTTTCTCTTCCGTTATACCTGAACCAGTTCTATCAGAATCCTTCCTATATATATATATATACACACACAATAAACACTTTCCATTTAATATGCTTTATTAGAGCAATGATATGCTCATTGTTCTAACCTACACACTATTTACACACACAATCACAATTAATATGCATAATCATCTTTAAATTACAAGACACACTTGTAGGCAGAACCTGTTGTCCTAGAACATTAGGAGAAACCATTTTTGGTCCTGTAGATTACATGATTTATAACTAATCGTGAGCTCTTGATTTGATGAGACACTTCTTTTGCAAAATAAATATGATATTCTGCCTAAATTAGTACCCAGATAATATTCGAAACTCGACAATAGATGGTAATGGAATATACTGAACTGAAATTTCAGAAAGAAAAATAATCAAAAGCTAAGCAAGTTTCCATAATCGATACATCATAAATGTAAAATATTAAATTCACTAAGCCATACTTGTAATGGGAAAATTGTTAAGCACAAGATAAAAGAATATATGAAGTATTATTTAATGTTATCAAAAAACCGTTGCGACGCTATCACAAAGGTATAATGTTGCATTTTTTAACCCCTCTGTCATAAGTCATTTGCTTTCAGTTATTTCCAATTATATGGCATCGTCTGCCATTGCCGCCATGGCACTCGCCAAATCTTCAAATGTTCCCGTTCTTTTCTTCATTTCTTCAAATGCTCCTCATCTCTTTTTCTGTTTTCTCTCTTCTTATTCAATGTGTGACAATTCTTGTTCTTCATCTGATGTTTTTGTGCTTTGTTTTTTCAAAATTTTGAAATTTAGAACTCTGATTCTTAGAATTTCATAGTCATGTTGTCTTTTATGTTGTTCCCAATTCTTTTTCCCTTGTAGCACAATATTAAGCCCGCAGACATTAGATCCAGAATACATTAGTGTTTCACTCTTGTGAACTCTTGTCTAGGTGCATTACCTCCCGGAGTTACACCAGTAACTATTCTAAGTGGTAAAATAACATGTGAGGAATAAATAAAGTATTGATATGATGAGATATGATTGATAAATAATTATGTAGTTGAATATTTTTAGTAAGCACCCAACATTAAAGTCATGCATCCTAAAATTTTGTTTTTAATATATATATATATAAAGAGCATATCAAATGAGAGCATGTCTTATTATGAGAGATCAGAGGAGTAAATGATAGCCTTTAGATTATAGATAAAAATAATTAATGGTCAAGATTATTACTTTTATCTTTTCTACTACTATTAACATCACTACCACACACCATTGTAACTGCCACCACCACTACTATATCGTTGTCGCGATTATTACCACCATCGTCGTCGTTGTCGCGATTATTACCACCATCGTCGCCAGTGGTGGCAGTGGAGGCAATGATGATGTGGTTGTGTGGTGGTAACAATGCCATCTACCTTGTTGCCATTATCACTGTCACCACCATCACCATTGTCGATTTGTCGCCACATGTTGTTACTTGCTAGTGACGACAATGACGACAATAATAACGGTGACGATAACGATAACAATGATGGTGATAACAAATATGTCGCCACTATCATCATCATCACTGCCGCCACCACCATTGTTGTCACTACTTTTAAGTGACAGTAGAGGCTGCATAGTTGTCATTACCACCATCGTCATGATCACTATTGTTGTTGCTTCTACCACCACCGTCGTCGTTGATAATAGTGACGATGGTGGTTGTAGTGGCGGCAACAACAACAATGGCAGTAACAGTGGTGGTGGCAATGATGGGTGATGATGATGTCAATAGTTGTAGTTGTGCAAGAAATAAAAGTAATAATCTTGTAAGAGAGTATCTATAATTGAGTTTTAATCTTAACTATTAGTTATTTTTATCTATAATTTAAAAGTTATGATTTACTTTTCTCATCTCTTAGAATAAGATATGTTCACATTGGATATGCTCCATATATATATATATATATATATATATATATATATATATATATATATATATATATATATATATATATATATATATATATATCAAACATTTGTCCACCATGGCATGCTGTATTAGAATTATTTATAACTGGGCCTACATTATGGCCCATACCCCTGTCATGGTATTTCTTAGCATAGACCTTATCAAACCTATGGCTCCTAACAAAAATACAAGTATTCTCCGTGCAAGTAGATATCCACTTGTAATAGTATGTTAAGAAATTAGCTGAAGCTGTTGAATACTTACAGTGAATAGGATAAGATTATCACCGTTAAGTCCCTGTCTATTGAAGTTGAGTAGCTTTTTCAAGCACCACCCCGCATGCCATTTCATCATTATAGAGAGGGGTTGCTGGAAGGCTAAAACGTTCAGCAGGGCATTTAAAATCTGTCAAATTTAAAAGGAGATGGTAATTTTATTATCATTTTAAATGCTCTGTGGAACCCAATTCTACTAAAACTACACCAAATAAAATAATAATAACGAAGGATAATATGATCAAACGCATAAAAAATAATGTTCGATATACCTCAGGCATAAATCTAATGAAGATACATCCATCCACAGACTTGGATGTTGATGCGTCATTAGTCTGCAACTGAAACAGACAGAGACTAAAAAACATAAAACATATAAAGCATCTGAAATCAACAGGTTTCAGGCTTTCAGCTATTAACCAGATATTCGTAACCAATTCAGTAGGCGTGTTCCTAAATTATAATCTTCTCAGTAATAAATGCATGTGGTCTGAAAACTGGTTTTGAAAGCAAAATAAATAGAACAAAAAAGTTCAACCTCAAGCCTATCAATGTGTGAGTAGCAACATCATGCATCAATCGTAGATTATGATTATATATAGGTATTTTCGCATAACTAAAGTGTGGAGAAGACTCGTAGCCGCCCTAGTAAGGAGAATAGATAAATGGAAGGTAGCCATATTGCTAGAGGTCGAGGAAGAGAAAAACTGTGAGCAAAACAATTAAGGAGGATTTAAAGATCAATGGTTTGTATGCACACTATAAAACATTATGAAATCATTAGGTCAATGTAGCCAATCCCTCCTAGTAGCAAGAAAAAGGCTTGCCTCCTGTTGTATTTTGACACAGTTAAAAGGCTCCAGAATTGAGTAAAAAATAATTTCATTTTTTAGAATAAATAATCCTTAACAGTTTACAGTAATAGATGTGCATAATATATGCCATTCTGAAAATTGATAATCCTCTTCAATTCAAATCAATGCGTCCATCATACTTACCATCACATCCCCCATCTCATATAGCCCAATCATTGGAGATAATAGACAATCAAGATCTGCAAAACTTGCATGGAATAGAAACAGACAATAAATAACTCAATCACTTACTATAAGACAACTGTAAGACTACACAAATGAACAAAATCACGCTACCTTTACTTTCAGTCAGAATAAGCAAGAGAAATATTGAAGCTAACAATAGACTCTGATCCTCACAGAAAACAAAAGCAAATATTCCATTCCTGCAAAAATAGCAATTTCATTATATGCACATTTAGATACACCGGATCATCAACTTGCATTAATTAATACATTAATGATCTGCCTCAATAAATGCTTCCTCCTGATGTCAGGAGCTGCATTGCAAACATTTGTTTAAGGAACGAGTTCTTAAAAATATAAAATCATAAGATCACCACACAAAAACGAAAATCAAATTCAAATGAAAAAAAATACAATCTTCAACTGACTTGGTATCTAGCTTTCTCATCCATCTCTATTGCATCCAAGCTCTAACGAAATCATGAAGCTTATAAAAAATAAAAAGGAAAAGCAGAATACATCCCAAAAAACTTAAGTAAATAATCATATATTAACATGAAACAACAAATTTTCTATAGCATTTATTTCTGATCTGGCAAACTCATTTATCGACAATCATTATCCTTCATATAACCTGATCCTTCTAGTTAATAAGGTTTCGCTTTTATATCCTTCCCCCCCTCCCCTATGTCACACACACATGGATCTTCCTTCTGGCACATACACACAAACAACAACTGGAAAAGAGAGAAAGATAGAACAAGTGTCTCAACACTACAAAGTCAAATGAAATTTACGTATCCAAAAATATGACAAAATCTACAACTCACCAACCTTTGGAAACAAATTTCACCATTTGAGCTATTAATATTGAAACTAGACATGAAACCTTCCCAATGAGAACCTAAATAGGTCCCATTGATGCTCTCAGATTCATTTGACTCAGGAGAATAACATATAACTCTTTCCACTTCATTCAAGCACTTTGACAAAAACTTAACATCATCATGGACATCAGAAGAATTCCCTTCACTCAGAATTCTCACATTTATGTTCAGAAAATGATACAAGATAACGCCAGCCACATTGTTAATCATGCTTCTTCCACCAACAACCTGAATAAGGCGGGATATGATATATAGCGAAGTGATAGCAGACAATTCAGATCCCTGGGGCAAAGATTATATTGCTATAATAAGTACATCATGTGAAAAAAAAATGGAATAAAATGCAAAGTATGACAAGCAACTGAATTGCAGGAGTTTCCACCAAGATTTTTTTTCCTTATTTCTTTCCTTTCATAACAGATTTTTGTTCAATTTTCTTATTAGCACACTATAAGAAGCAGGAAAAATACAAACACAAAGGAGAAAAATTATTTAAATATGATGTGAAGTTCTCTCTTTTGAAATAATTAAATCTAAAAAATGAATGAACTACTTAAAAGTAAGAAGTGAGACTTTGAGGTTAATTTCAAATGATGATTTGCTCGTCTTTTCAATTACAAGAAGAAGAAAAAACTCATGGTTTTAGAAAACAAAGATTTGATACAATGTGGAGAAATTCCCATTCAATCATACTAGGTATAGATTAAATATTGGATTTAGGTCCTCTAAAGAGAGAAGGTGAATAAAGTGAGAAAGTAAGTATACATTCACCTTGATTTTAATTAAAGTACTGTGTATGCTTAACTCATTTCAAATCAAGGATGGATACACTCTTACTTTCTCATTTTATACATCTCACTTTCGAAGAGCCAAATCCCTAAATACTCACAAATCGGAGGGCACAACCCTATCATGATTAACATACTTGAACACTAAAGTCAATATAACGATGATCATGATACAAAATGAAAGAGAAGCTAAAACTAAAAGTAGACTAGTCTGCAGGAAATTTTTCTCATCTCACATTTTTATTCTTTGAAGCCAATAATGAACATAGTACAGGAAACACAAGCCCATTCAGAAGATTTTCCATAACCAGTCTAGTCAAACGAGGTTCACCAACACTAAGAATGTCTTTAAAGTAGTACAGTTCATCCACAATTTTGTCAGCTTCAAGAATAATACCGTTTCTTCTTTTTTGCATGTCCATTTTCCTGTTTCAGTGTTGAGCAGTTAGCTCCAAAGTTAGAACTACTCAAGTGCCTATGAAGTACCAAAAATTTATTTGATAAAAATATTCAAGTGAGCTTACCCTTTATCATAGACAAAAGCATCTAAGCGAAAACATAGATCTCTTAATTTACGAACCAGGTCAGTGAAATATTCTGAAACTGGAGGAGTTGATATAAATTGATAGACCAAGTCATCACTAACTGTAGAATCAAGATAAAAATGTAACAAACTTCAGAAATACATTGCACTAGAGCGTGCTTATAACTTGTAATTCAAAGAGCATCAGTATACCATTGTAGATGCTTAGAACTAATGAACGTATAGCTGTCTGAATCATCTTTTCTTCATGCTGAGCAAATCTTAGAGCTTCCGTGTATAAGGGAAAGGAAACTACAGCATCCTGCAGTTGAATGTTCAAACACAGAGTCTTAAAATACTTTTGCTGAATTCTGCAGGACAAAATACAACCACCCTCATATATCAAGTAAAAATTAACTGATGATCATGGTAGGAGGCAAGTATGTAACTTTATCCAATATCTTTCTCAACTGAAATAATATTACATTATCTTTATTAATGAGATTATTGATTGACTGAAATAAGTTTAATAACTGCGGCCAAACAAGTGCAACCATAAAATAATTCAAGCCTTATGTTCTACCCAAAGTGGGAAGATAACGAACTTGATTTAACAGACAGCAGCTAACCATCACATATATATATATGTTTTTAACTTACCCCCTGAACATTCACAAGAAGGCAAAGTGTGTCTCTGTTTATTTTACCACTAACTGCCCTGAATGAAGAAACAAAAAAAAATGAAATTATTCTATAAATTACTGTAATGTAACACAAAAGAAATATTTAAAACAAAATATCAAAATTACAAATCTTACATCCTTCCCAATACTATTCAATATAAATAAAGAAAAAGAGAAGAAAAAAAGCGTCAAACATATAATTGCATGTCTTCAAACAAGCAGGGAAAACTTGCAACAAATGTTGAGTGATAAAGAGAGATGCAAGGGATAGGAGAAAAGGATTATAACCTCAGGAAAGAAACATAGTATGGAGCTAGGTCTCCCCCGTCATATTTGTAGGGATGTGAAATAATGCTGTTTATATAACCATTGCTGAAGCAATAGTCTGCACCATGCAAATAAGAAACACCAATTCATATTAACTAACAGAACTAAGCCAAGGAGGCAAGGACTTAAAAGTAACACTAAGTTTTGTAAAATGAAAACATCATGCAGATATCAACTACCTACGTATAAGCAAGTAAAACTCAAAAGTCAATGAACTTAACCAGAGACATCAATAAATATCAACCATCTTACAAATTGCTTGTTCACTATCCATGTTTTGAATCATTATGCTCAGGTACTGAAGCAGTGGTGCCTCAATTTTCGAATCTTGACTGATCTTAAGTATGCGAACAAAGTCCGCCAGCACTTGGCGTTCCATGAAACATCTAAAAATATTCACAATTATCAGAACCTCGTCCAAAAAACAAGAGCAACAGAATAACAAAACTTCCGCGGCAGATTGATTCATACTCAAAAATGTGCGGATCTTGTCTATCGCCATAGGTCACAATCTCCACAACAGACTGCAACAAATCCATCACAGACTCCTGCGAGAAAAGGCACGCATAAGCACATTGCGATTTTCTCAAGCAAAAGAAGACGCACACACACAAATCGACGCACATTACCCTGTTATGCACGTTCACAACTTTGATCTTCCGCAGCTCACTTATTACATATCTGTAACCGCATCAACGACGTAAAAATCCACGAACACCGAAAATTAATCCGCAACATTACTCAGAAAACAAGATAAACCTCACAATGCGGCGTAGAAATTCAATTTGTCACCGAAATTTACGAATAATTAAGTTAGCGATGAAAAAAGCAGCGAAATCTGAGACGGAACCCTAGCGACGAGAATTGATAGGAAGCGATGAAATGAACACTTACTCGAAGTGTTGAAGGGAGAAGCGATCGATGGATCGCCAGAGAGAGCGCAGCATGGCGACGGTGAAGGAGGGAATGAGAATGCGAAGGTTGAAGAGCGTGTGGATGAAGAAGCAGTGTTTGCGTTTCGCATTGCAGAATGAAAACAATTGGTGCGAAAGACGGTGTGGTTTGGTTTTGATTTTGGTTTGGCTGGTTGGTAGTGAGTTGCACTTATCACCCAACAACCTTTCAACGTGTGAAACTTTCAACTCAGTCTTCAAATATTATAACTAAACTGTTAACTAACCCTGCGGAGCTGCGTCTTTTAAAACGTTGAAAAGACTCTGAAAAAATGCTGCTGCTTCAAATATAGCAATGGCTTGGCCATGTGTTGAAGGAGGATCGGTTTTGCCTCGTCTTCGTGATTCTGGAAAAATAAAATAAAATAAAACGTATTTAAATTATATGTTCTTTTTTTCTTTTTTCATGTATTATATATATGTTCTTTTGCATTGCATCGGTCAGCTTCAAAATATGCAGATAAAATAGAATTACATTTTACATTTTTTCTAGCTCAATCATTTGAAAAAGGTGGCAATTTCATCATTTCATGACAACTTTGTTCTTCTATAGTTTTCCATGTCTTGCGAAATGAGACATATGTCTAATTAAATTAGAAAAATGCTAATATGGTTTGTTACATATTGTAATTATTTGTATTCTTTAACTATATTATTTTGAGTTTAAAACTTGTTTTGCTTATAAAATAAATTATGTTGAAAAAAAATACTCATGTTCTTAAGGATATACCGCTTCTAGTAAAAAAAATAATAAATATTTCATATTAATATTATGATTAAAAAAATTAAAAGATATTTTTTCTCCTAAATTTATAGTTTAATTTTGACGTACTTATATCATTAATTTTATCACACTTAATATGATTTTTTAATGCATATTGTTAGTATAATTTTTAATAAAATTATCATACATAATTATATATAATTAAATAATTGTGGAAAAATTTATATTTTAAATTAATGAATATATATATATATTACATTATATTAATACATATATCGTATATTGTCTTTTTCTTTTTTTATTTTAAGTGTGATTTTATATGTACGAGGATTGTGAGGATATGGTGTTTTCAATAACGGTTTTGAACAAATGGGTTTGTAGAGCACTACAATACCATATCCTCCCAATGGATTATTCAATTTTTAAAACATCTTTCCTCTAATCCCAAATCAATTAACATAGCTCAACTACATGCCTTAAATATTCTCAATACAACCACCTCAACATTATTACACAACATACTTTACTATATTTTAACAACTTAAATATCCACGTACATCATCCTAGATTAATATATAAGGAATTAAAGTCATATAACATATGAGTTTTTTCACTTATACACACAATATTTAACACTTAGCCAAATAAACAACACATTTTCATTTAGCATCTCATGTTCAACGCCATTCTTTCCACACTTGGTGTCATTGAGACGAAGAGTCTCTAGCTCGCCCATGCCTGGCATAAATCCATCAGTACTCAATGTGAATAAGTTAGAGAACCCTTAGGCCAATCACGTCTAATGTGACTAAATTCACATCTGACCACATTTAGGTAGAGAGCCTATGTGTGACTCATGTCCGGCATCACTACACTTGCATCCAGCATTGTTTAGGTAGAGAGTTTCTATCTTGATCACGTCTGATACCACTCAATTAGGACCAAGTCACCAAGTTAAAGAGCTCCAAGGGCATCCATGGTCGATGTCATTTAACCCACGAGTGTGACCAAGTTAGAGAGCTATCTTCTAACTCACATTTGACTACACGAATATTGTGCTCGATGAGAGTGAGGCAGAGAGTCTCTAGTCTACATCACGGTTGACATCTTGAAGTTACACCTAGCACGATGTGATTTCTACACTTGGCAGGATCACGAATTTGGCTCCCTTCACTTAAAAAACCAAGGAATCCTAACATGCAATGACAAATAACCTAACTACACAACATAAGCAACTTGTTTTTAGCCACAAATTCGACATGCATAATCCATGGTAAAATTTATCTCAACATGCTCAAAAGCACCACAACTCACAATATAAGAATTTCCCCTTAATCATTACCACAACCACGAATTAGTGAAAACCAAGCAACATATAAATTCATAATTAGAAATTCAAGTTCTAGCTTTCCTTACCCAAAAATCAATCGGAGAAAAGGTAGAAGAGAATAAGGAAACCCTTCAGAAAACTCTACACCACCACATTGTAGTCTTGGATTCTCATCTCCAACTATCTTGAATCACCACTATGCTACTCACTAACTCTAGGGAAGGATTCTAGTACTCTTTATAAGAAACTAAAGAAGAAAGAAAAAGTCCTAACTTCAGAGCTCTTCTCTCTAACTACTTTCTAAGTTTCTTAAGAAATGAATTTATAAAAATCAAGTCTTAAAAAAAATCTTATATACCATTTCCTAATAGGTCAAGTTGATCGTTACTCAAAGCAACTCCTAACAACTAAAACTTATAACAATTCGTTAATCCTTAGAGTCTCACAATAATAAATCAACTAATCACATCCTGTGAAGAAAAGATAAACACTATAAGGGAGATTGAAAACTATATATAAAACATTTGCACGATTTTTCGTAGTAAAATAGTAACTCTAGTCAGATAGGGTATGAAGAATAGTCAAATGGAACACTAGAAATTTTCATGCTGGTTCGTCTCAACCACCAAGACTACATCAAATTCTCGATCAAACTAGATTAAGTTTTTCTATCTTTAAACAAATATATAAATATTATTTCAACAAGAAGCCACTTCTAACTCAATCCTAAGTACTTTTTGACTTAACTTTTCAAATAACTATCCAAGTATTCTTTTAACAACAAGTCTCTCTGGGCTTAACAATCAAGTATTCTTTTATAATCAAGTTTCTCTAGGCTCAAAACAAGTATTCTCTTTAAACAAGTTTGTCGAAGCTCAACCTTATAACAATGGTTATGAAGGTTACAAGTATTGTGTTCGTCTCACTTATATGTTGTACAATCATGTAGCACTATAAGAAAAACGTAAATTTTTTATGGACATAATCCGTCGGTAAAAGAAATATTCGTCAGAAATAGAGGATTTTCGATGGATTTACATCTGTTGGAAAAAGGGACGTTGAAAAAAAAACTGTAGGAAAAAATTTAATTCGTCGGAAATTTCCAACGGATATATCCATCAAAAATTGTTGAAAATCTTTATCTGATTCCAACGGATAAATCCATCAAAAAAATTATGTTCAATTTTAAAAAATTTATTAATGTAACACTCGTCATATTTGCCCTCTCAAGGATTCTATCTTTGGATCCTTCTCATTCCGGTGTGTCCGAACTGTTATAAAAATATAATAATATATATAATAATTATATTACCAATAATAATTATTATATTATATTTAAATAATATTTATTTATATATATACTTAATTTTATAATTAAAAATCTACTTATTTCTATTTAAAATTAATATTGTGATACAATTTAAATTATTTATTATAAATTTAAAAGTTTAAATAATAATTTATATATTTTAAAATATTATTTTTATAATTTATAATGATAATATAATTTATAAAATTATTAATATTTATTTATTACATACTTATAAATTAAATTTAAATATTTTAAATAAATTATTAATTAATTTAATATATTTATTTATCTTAAATCTAAGATATAAAATTCAAAAAATGTATTTATCCTTGTGTTCTTTTATAATTATCAATCATTAATAAAATATTAATTTAAAATCTTATCTAATTATATCATAATATTTTCATATCAAATTTAAAATCAAATTTTAGTTATAAAAAAATATCAAAATCATCAATTATTTTCAAAGCTAATCAATTTTTCTATATTAATTATTAGTAAAATTTATTAAATTTTAATTTAACAATTGGATCAATGAAATTGAACATAGACCATGAGTTATTGAGTGGAGTAACTTTACCAAGAGTTACTTTGTGAGTCATTTGATTCTTCCTCCTCCTCCTCCTTTATCTCTTTCTCTCTCTCTCTCTCTCTCTATATATATATAGATATTTAAAATTTTATTGATCTTTTTTAATATATAATTGTCAATTTTTGTAAAAAATTATTACATTTTTTACAAATATAAATTTGTCGAAAATATTTCATTAGTAATATAACTTTTCTTCTGAATTTTTTCATCGAGAATATAAATTTTTCAACATATTTATATTTGTTGAAAATTATCTACGAATAAATCTGTCGGAAGTCGAAAATGTAAATTTTCTAATAGATTTGTATCTATCGAAAATTATCTGTCGGTAATTTACATTTTTCTTATAGTGAATAATTTTTATAATAATTACTTTAAAATCATATTTATTTAAAATATTTCTTAATCAACTATATAATTTTTTCACTAATAATATATAAAAAGTTAAACTCGTTTTACAAACTATCATATGCTTCATCCTCCCAACTATCAAATTAAGAAATTTTAAAAGATTTTTAAATGCAATGCAATTTTACAAGAATTTAAAATTCATACTTATTTAAAATAAAATAACTAATTGGTATGTAAGATCATGACTCAATGTTACAAATAGAATATAATTTAAAGATTTGTATAAAAAAAATTAAAAATTAAAAGTTAGTCCATAAAAATAGACTAATTAATGCATGGAGTATGTTAATTTTTATAATGGACTAATAATTTTTTAATAGTTTAATTTATTATTTTTATATTAAAAAAAAATTGGTCTATAGACTAGCCTTAACCATAAGGGCTTTATGATCCCGTGGACTTTTTTTATAAGTAAGCTCTTTGGTCTTGTAGACTTTTTTGTCCTGACCCACTTGAGTTAGGGTTTATGAGGATAGATTGAACCCATTTGACAAGTCTATTATGTGATTCAAAATTAACTAATAATTTTTCATAATTTCAAATATTTATTGTGTATTTCTTTGTTTCTCTTATTTCTTGAAGATCTAAAAGGAAAAATATAGTATCAAAGTCTTCCATTAAGGTAGAGTATAAAGCTCTAGCCAACCTCGTTCGGAAATCGAGTGGCTCAATTTTTCGTTTCAAGATTTTGCACATTCATTTTCGTGTTAGCCTGCCTCCATTTCATGCGATAATGAATATGCCATCTATCTTCCTCACAAGTATAAATAGAAGTATTTTACTGTTTTTTCATAGTTTTATTTGTATATAGTTATAGTTTTATTAATTAATAATTGTTCTGCATGTAATTTAGGGGTGTTCATGGATCGGTTTTTACAAAAAATCGATTCAAACCGAACCGAACCGTTTTATAAAAGTGGATTGGTTAACCGATCCATTTTTTATAAAGTGGATCGGTTTGGTTTTTCTAAAATATGGATTGATTTTTTTGAAATTAGATCGGTTCTGTGCGGTGTAATTATCCATTTTTTTACTCATATATGGATCGGTTTTTTTAGAAAACCAAACCGAACCGAACCGATCCACTTTATAAAAATGGATCGAATAACTGAACCGGTTTTATAAAGTGGTTCGGTTCGGATTTTTTTTTAAAATAAATCAAAATTTTCAATATAGATCAGATCGATTATGGATCGATTCGGATCAATTTAAATTTTTTGCACATCCCTAATGTAATTAAGTCAGGTTGTCTAAATAATATAGCAACCAGTGACCAACTTCGGATTCATTTTTAGTTCATAACAAGAATTATGACCCTAATTAATTCCTTTCCTCTCTCGGATACCAAGACTTACTATTACTAAAGCTCTCTTAATAATCATCCAACAAATATGCACAAGCATGCAACAATTATTGCCTCTATCAATCAACTAGTCCCAAAAGTTTAAAATACAACTTTTTAATACAAAATTTAAAAATATTTTTAAAATTTCTTTATTAAAAAGTATTTTTATTTTCAGTACCCTTAAAAAAGCTTTTAACTTGTTTCTAAACAGATTCTTTATTTACTCTCTCACTTTGCAAAGGAAATTAATGAGCAAATTATGTAGCCAGAATATAACAGCTGGCCAAAATATAATAGTTGGGAGGAATCAAATTATCAAACTATGTGGGAACAAATTATGTGAATTAGAATGCACTTGTTACTTGTTGCCTTTTTATCTTTTTCCTATCTCTTCAATAAAAAAATAAAAAGCAAAATGGGCCAGCAGGACTAGTTGTTTATTGAACTTGGATGGATCTGGTTAAATGAATAGCAAGGACAAGGCGAAAAACAAAAATGGTGTGTGAAAAAAGAAGATCATACCAAAACAAGACCTAATTTTCAACAGCAATGGGACAGGAACAAAAAGGTACACTCTCATGCGCACATGCTAAAGCAATCAAAGCAATTGTCTCTTCTCTTTACTCTTATCTTTGGTTCCTTTCCTGGAAATTGAATACGGGTTCCGTTTATCTCATCAGTTTCTTCACATTTGTTTGTTAACCAGACGCAATGAATTAAAAACTATTTCATCATCATTCCCAGGATTTACGGTCATTGTGATAATCATATTCAATTATATATGTCTATAGCATATGTAAGTCATGCGTACAATATTACCATGTAGGGAAACATTGTTCCTGTCTGAATAAATATACTATGTCCCCTTAGACGGACTTTAACTATGATGTTATCATAAATTATAGCAAAAAATTGAAATTCAAAGGTAACAATAAAGTTTTTTTTTTCCGTTCTTAAACTTGTCTCTTTCTTATTCTCATAGTTAATTATAAAAAATGTTACAGAAATTTATTTATTTTAAAAAAATAATTTCTCTTAGGCACAACACAAGAAGGGGATAACCAACACACTGTTCGAGACTTACATGTTAAGCAATCCAACCATCTACATGTTGAGTGATGATACATTTAAGATTGGTGCACTATTTCATCACTCCCACTCACTACTCTTTTTAGTGCACTAGCTTCCTAATGTGTGATCCAGTAAAAAAAACACAAACTCACAGCACCTTTTGGAACCCACCACTTTTGGTTTTATTCAATGACACGTGCAATTAATTCAATAAACCTTCAGTATCACTCATCTCATTTCCTTTCAGAAATCATATCCTTTTTTTCTGGCTGAGACTGAATTCATCACTATCGTTCACTTTCAACGCTTTTACCTTCTCTAGCATGTCTTTTAATAAGTGCAATTATTTTCTTGAAAGCAAATCAGTGAAACCAAAGCTTCTAGCACCTTTTTGTGTTTTAACAACAAATTAGATAAGAAGTGACATCCCACCTAGCTTACCGCAATATAAACCGAACCCAAACTTGCAATAAACTACTTAAAGTAAATTATGGTCCACCAAAAACATAAAATAATTGTGTTTGGTTATCAAATCATAAGATGTTTTGAGATCGGGTTTTATGTTTATAAAAATAATTAATTTTTAATATTATTTAAAAATTTAAAGGTAAAATTGTCTATAAAATTATTTATATCAAATCAGGCTATCACTTGTGTATGTTATCGATATTTCCTGATCTTATATTAAGTAATAATAGGGTGTGATATTTTCAGACGAATATAAAAATCACTTTTTATGAAAAAGATTTTATTTCATGTCATTAAAAAATAATGTGATGAAAAAATTTTAAATATGAGAAAACTTCTTGTGACAAGTGATCATTATTATTTTTTCGCCCATAAACTTTATTCTTCTACCCAATTAGTATAAGTACAAGGTTACAACAAATAACAAAGACAACAAGGTAAAACCTTAATGATAGAGATGATGAATTAAAAAAGTTATTAATTAATATGTTAAAACAAATTAACTTCTATACAAACATAAACTATATGAAGTTTTTTTTTATCGAGGATATAGCACTAAAATTTTTAAATTAGGTTCAAATTATACACTTTAAAAACTAAATACCCTCACAAATACAAACTAATGATCAAACACCAAGATCAAGAGGCAATTTGACTTACTTTACAATATCTTTGGTTCATGCACAAGCACAAAATGATATTGCTTTTGGCGTGCATGCAACAAATAAGTGGGGCTTGTTCTTTGAGTGCAAGAGGACAACCAAAAAAGAAAAAAATAACGCAAAATGGAACAACGAATAAAGATAACCCAACGCTTTACTTCCTCCATCCTTTGAATGTAAACTTTCCGAAAGAACATTAAATTAGGAATCGATCCCTTTTGGAAAGAACTCCCCTTTCTTAACTCGCATGAGAAATGAAGAAAGAAATATGCGATTAAGGAATATAATTTGCGCAGAAAATAAATAAAAGCACTCTAGGAATCATATTCAAATTAATCAAAGAGGAAAAAATTATATCGAGTATCCGAGTCCCAGAAATTAAAGAACATGACATTGTAGGCATGTTTTGAAAAATAATTTTATAGTTCTATATTAAAAGCGCGAAAAGAAGAAGATTAAATTAGGAGTGATAACACATTATCTCTTCAACAAAACTTATCTTTCACTAGAGATTTTGATCCCTCGTTTTTTCTTCCCAAGTTTCAAGAGACAAAAAAATCAGGAAAAAAATTTGATATATAATATTGTGTCACCATCAACATCACGATTGAATATATGAATTTATTATATATTTAAAATTTCATAGACTAAAAAATCAAGATATTAAATAAGAAAAATATTTTAGAATTTTTGTAGTCTTATTTAATTAAGCTGGGTTTTTCTTTTTATGTCCACCTAGGCCATGTAAAATTTCATATTAGAGAATCCATTTTTTTCTTATCAACATATGTAGTCTAGTAATGAGCATCCTTACACTACAAGAAAGTTCATATGGTCAAAAGTCATCATCATTACAACAAACTATTATTAAAATAAGAATGTGTTAGAAAAATTTCTAACTGCCCAATAAAATCCCTTAATAATAACAATGACATAATTATAGTAAGTGCATGTGGAAATCTATGTCTATGATCTACGTTTTTCGCTAAATTCACGTCCAAAACATCAAATTAATAAAAAAAAAAGCAATAAGTATTGTAAGTTTTGGGTTGATCGACGTCCTTGGACATAACGCGAAAACAAACAAATCCTAAATAAATCGTGACATGCATATGGTCAAAAGCCATAATTATCAAATGAGAGATTATATTAATTATAAACTAGACCAGAAAACTTATAAAAGTATTTTTTAAAAATGTTATTAGGATAGACTTGATCATGAAGTTTATCAAATTGAGTTACAAAAGAATCACAATGATACCAACAAAATTTAAATTATTATTCTAACTCGTAGCACCAAGTTGATTCTAGTAATTTATCTTCTGGTAGTTCATCGATCACTGTACAACACACTTTCTATGTATATATGAATCAAAGCAGCTGTTAAAATATCTGGTTCGACACTTTTTGACAACACCAAGAGTATATTCACTTATTAATCGTGAAAATCCAATGCATTAGTCCTCGATAAGAAGAAAAAAAATAATTAAAAATTAAGAAAAATAAAGAAAAGTAACAGTGTTACAACTTCAACTAACCCTACCCAATAATTAATCTTAAACGCTCGTTTTGCAACTCTGACGCCGAAATCCAAACCTCTCATTCTCCAAGTCATACTCGACGTAAAAATTCTGCTGCTGATAATTCCCCAATATAAGAGCCGGTCCAGCCGCCACGCCGGGACCCGCCACGTCATCAGACACAACGGTCAAACACGCCACGTCAGACTCCTCCCCGACCAGCGAGAAATAATTCGCCACGGGCAGCCTCATCTTTGCGCCGCCCCTGAACTCAAAACTCATCTCGGGAAACGACGTCGTGCCGCCGCCAGGCGCAACAAAGCACGGACCCAACCCGGAGCGCGCCTCAACCTCCCGCGCGCGCGTGTAGTTCACCTGCCTCCGGAACTCCTGGGCCACCAAATCATAAATGGGCCTCTCCATGAACGTGAACGTGGAGCCCGAGTCCACGATGAGCCCACCATCGCCGTTGGCGTCAACCTCCAACAGCCTCTTCGGAACCCTCACGCGCTTCCCCCCAACCACGATTCTTCTCAGGGTGACGTAGTAGTACGCGCCGAACGCGGGGTTTCGGTTCGTGTTTATGTTTTTCGTAAACGGCGTGTAGGTGACGCCGTTAGTTTTTGTTCTTCCTTGGGAGGTTGTTTCCAAGACGAGGTTGCTAGACGTTGACGGCGAGTCGTCGAACTTGTGAGAGAGTAAACAGTAGGAGAATCTTGTGAGGTTCATCTGCGAGGGTAGAGACTCCGGGCCGCGGCCGAAGCCGGCGATTCCGGTGGGTTGGTAGACGGAGACGACGGAGCAGCCGAGGAGAAAATCGTTCACGATTTTCTCGGGAAAGTTGAGATTTTCCGAGAGTAAGAACCCGGCGGTGGAGCCGAGGCCGTACTGAATAGTGTAGGGTGGACACGTTTGGGAGCAGTTAACGGCGTTATGTTTGCAGCAGTGGGATTTAACATTGGGGCCGAAGAGCCAAGCGCATCTGGGGTTGGAGCAGCCTAGGAGCTTTGAGGAGGAAGAGTTTTTGGGGATGAAGGGTTTGGGGGTGTTTCGGAAGGAGCTGCATTTGGAGCAGAGGTAGTGGGAGGAGCATGGGAGCCAGAGGAGGGTGCTTCCGGTGTCGAGGAGGAAGGGGAAGGTTTGCGGTGGGGTTCCGAAGTTGAGGTTGATGGAGTAGCCACCGTAGCTTTTGGGGTGGAGTGGGGTTTTGAGGAGAGAGTGGTGGTGGGTTTTTTTGAGGTGGCGGGCTCTGGTGAGGGAGGTGGTGGCGGCGAGTTTGAGGGTGTGGGAGGGGTGGTTGGTGGATAAGGGGGAGAGGGGGAGGGTGATGGTGTGGGGTGTGGAGGTGGTGATGGAGAGGAGGGAGAGGAGGAGGAAAATGTGAAGAGGTGTCATTTTGAAACAAAGGCTTTCAAGGTGGTCGAGATTCGAGAGTAGGCTACGTAATATATATATATATATATATATATATATATATATATACTGAGAATGAGAAGCGGGGAATTTTACGAGGAAACCAACCGACACTGTAGTTCACTGCGGACATAACTTCTGTCGCTCAATCTAAAATAGACAATGGGTTCAGGGATTCTGTTACTACATGTCTCATATTATGTTTTACTGATCAAATTTTAACACGTGATTAAAAATTAAATTTTTTTTTTTCTTTTACATATCTTCAACAAATTGTTACGCTGTTTCTCTGTTATCTCTTCTCTTTACACCATCTCTTCTTTATCGGTTGTCTCTTTCTTACAAATTACAATCACCGTAGTCTGCAAGGTATTTATTGAGTTTGAAGCTATATTAAATTAAAAAAAAAAATTGTACATGAATTTCTTCACCTTTTATTTCGACAATAGTGTATATATTTGGAAGTGCCATACACAGTCACAGAGGCAGTTTTACTGTTTTTTTAGAGAGAAAGCCATTGTTATTTCATCCACAATTGAAAGAAAGAGAAAGCCCATAATTTTTATGTTTCCGGCTGAAAAAGTGAGTAACATAAAAGAGAAGATATCACGGAGTAACAGCTAACAATCCAGATACGTTAAAAAAATAAAGTATATATATATATATATATGAAAGAGAAAAA
Organism: Cajanus cajan; assembly: GCF_000230855.2. Classification (NCBI taxonomy): domain Eukaryota; kingdom Viridiplantae; phylum Streptophyta; class Magnoliopsida; order Fabales; family Fabaceae; genus Cajanus; species Cajanus cajan. The sequence goes on along the minus strand of NC_138523.1, from coordinate 15,161,786 downwards.
TATGAAAAAAAATTAAAATAATTTTTTCATAATTTAATATATATATATATATATATTAAAAATAAGATTTTAGATAAACTAATAAAAAATATTTTCTGTAAAATAATTTAATGTAAGTTCATTTTAGTTTATTTTATGAAAAAGGTTATTTTACGTTCTTTTTTATTTTGCTCTATGAGAAGTGTACTATCCATATTGCGAAGCTGAGCTCGAGCTCGGCGTCACAGCACGGATTGACATCGGACACGCGCTATACAACATCAGCCAAGACAAAGCCCACTATCCGAACAGGTCACAACCGACCTCGGGCTCAAGGCCCAGATAAATCCTAATTCACACTAAGGTACGTGCATTACTTATACGAGACTCATACATTCACAAACACTAACTTTAGCATCGGAGTCTCTTTTGCAGGTACCACCCCCACTCTGGAACAACTATCGTACCCGACGAAGGAGGCTCACCAATCTTGCCTAGAAGATCGTCCTTGGTGCAAATTACTTTACGATAAGCCAAGGTCGAATTCGAACCTTGGTGCAAATTACTTTATGTCAAGCCAAGGTCGAATTCGAACCTTAGTGCAAATTACTCTATGTTAAGCCAAGGTCGAATTCGAACCTTGGTGCAAATTACTCTATGTTAAGCCAAGGTCGAATTTGAACCTTGGTGCAAATTACTCTATGTTAAGCCAAGGTCGAATTCGAACCTTGGTGCAAATTACTTTACGATAAGCCAAGGTCGAATTCGAACCTTGGTGCAAATTACTTTACGATAAGCCAAGGTCGAATTCGAACCTTGGTGCAAATTACCCTATGTTAAGCAAAGGTCGAATTCGAACCTTGGTGCAAATTACTTTATGATAAGCCAAGGTCGAATTCGAATCTCGGCGCGAATTACTGTGATAAGCCAAGGTCGAATTCGAACCTTGATGCGAGTTACTTTCCCCCAAAAAAGCACAAAATATAGAACAAGTTTTGAACGTGTTTTGAACTTCAAAAACGGGCTACAACTAAGCCTAAATCCAAACTCAATCCTGAGCGCAAAACCAAAGGTCAAAATAGAACCATCAAAAGCGCAAGATGAAAACTCAGAAAAATAATATATACACGACAAGTTTGTCAGTACAAAGCAAGAGTTCAGAAAGCAAGAAAAAAGGAACTAAATAAACTAAGTTATTACAAAATAGCGGCCTAGGCAGTGGTATTCTCGCTTGAGCTGTCAGGGAGGTCGTCTTCCTTCACCAACCGCCCAGCTCGCACCTCTTTCTCCACATGCGTAGCAGAAAGGTCGACCTCGGGTGCAAGCAACCTCGCCTCACGAGCTACCTTGACAAAGCCCTTCTTGTGCTCCACCAAAACAGCTCGCTCAGTCTCAACGAGCTTCCTCTCTAATTAAGGTCACCTTCGCTGCGACCAACAGATCAAGGTTTAGCCTTAAGGCACTGGCCTCCTCTTCCTTACTCGCTAGAAGCACCTCATCACAGAGACGCCTCTCAGCCACCTCTGCCAGATCAGCTCTCAACCCCGAGACCTCGTCTTCAAGAGAGCGCACTCGACCCCGAGAAGAATTGGCGATCTCCTGAAGCTCGCCAACCTGGGCAGCATAGACCTCATTATCCCTCAAAGTAATCTCCAAAGACTTCTGAGTCCTTGCGAGATCCCTCTTCGTGGCCTACAGCTCGGCCCCATTCTTCTTTACTACCTCGCTCAAAGCAGCCCCCAAAGCCCGGTTCTCCTCCTCCAACGGCTGAACTCAGCTTTTAGCACTCTCGAGCTCCCCCTGCATCTTTGACCACTTGCGCTTCTAATGGTCCAGGATCATGATCGATCTCTACATGAAGAGCTCCGCAGAGTCTAGACCCTCCACTGGCCCGACCTTCTCGATAATCGCCTTGTCAGCAGAGAAGAGCGACCCTTGCGGGTAGAAGGCCTCAACAGTCACCCCCGAACTCCACATCGAGTCGACGTATGATGACATGCTCACATGGTCCAACCTCGCCAGGGGGCGAGTGACATCGAAGCGTTGTATGATGCACTTCCCCTTCGGAGCCCCTAGCGGAGGTGGAGGCGGTACAGCGATCGTAGGGGTCGATGACGGTACCCTAGAACTCGGCCCCTCTCCGCGGGCCTCGGCAGGAGTTGAGGTAGGCCCCTCTCCTCAAGCCTTGGCACCTCCGAGCTCGGCTCCACCCGTGCCTCGGCAGAAGTTGGCATAGGCCCCGCCTACACAAAGCACGAAAATTCTCCAAGTTATTAAACAAGAAAATCACACAATGTGGAAGAAAAACCATAAGAAGAGGTGATGGAAGTACTTGGAGAAGATTGTTGTGCTTCCAAGTTTCCATGCAAAGGACAGAAGAACTCTTGAGGTAGAACTCCTTGAGATGGCAGAATCACCTTGGAGGATTCTCCAATGGTGGAGAAGCAATGGAATAGGTTCGGTTACTCCTAGCTTGTTGTAGAAGCTTGAGGAACCAAGGCAAAGTTTGAAGAAACTTTGGTGAGAAACCTTAGAGACAGAATTCTCTTCGATTTTAGGAGAGAATTTTGGAGAGAAATCTGAAGTTTTATTTCTCAAATGCTCAAAAGTGATTACAAGAGAGGGATTTACAAATATATAGGGAGAGGTAGCTTCTAGGAGAAGCTAACCTTAACCATGGTTCACTAGGAACCATGGTAAGGTGTCGCTAACCATCCATGGTTTATAAAACTTGTAGGAAAAGCTAACCTTGACCATGGTTCACTTAAGAACCATGGTAAGGTCAGCCTAACCTACCAAGGTTTAGAAACTTGGAGGAGAAGCTTCAAAACTTTAAGGAGGACTTAGTGAATTTCGGCCAAGAACAAGGAAGGAGGCTAGACGGCCAAGGCTCCAAAATGCTCCATGATTTAATTCAAAAATATTTTATTTGGTTTAGTTAGGTTCATCATATGATGATGAGACCTAGCTAAATCAAATTTATGAAAAATTAGGAGCAAAATGAGTCCAATATGCAAAATTTTGCCTAGGCCCAGTTCTGGCCCAATTACTAGTCACACCCTCAAACATTGCTAAATGCCACCCCTTTTTCCCTACTGAAAAAAATACAAAATGAATGTATCAACTAGGGAGGTTAAATGGAGTTAAACTCTCCAAGTAACCCACCCTAAAATCAAAATACAATCACTAATTAAAAGCAAGTAATGTGCCTCACAAATACAAAGGCAAAATTAGACCTATACAAAGAAACTATGTACAAAATATATGAAAAAGGTCTTTAAGATCATCCCATTCCTCTTGGTTCTTTTAAGATATCACCTCTTGGATTCCTTGGCCTTGGCCATAGTCTATCAAGAGGGATACAAACCTGCGCCTCACGAGCGACCTCCTCTGTGGCCACTTGGGACGACCCCTCAGGCGGAGGACTCCCTGTCAGGTCAACCGGATCGGCATCGGCGGCCTTCAAGGTCACCTCTTCAGCATCATGAGGGGCGGAGGTCCCCCCAACCTCCTTCTCCACCCTCTTTCTTTTTCTACGGGTTTCAAGAGGAACAACCTCCTCTTTGCCGACCTCGGGAACCTCGATCTCGGCCACATTGTAGCAGACCTTTAGCTCGCACCACTTGCTTTTCCCCATGATACCTGTAAGCACAAAAATCCAACATATAAGAAAAAGAAGAAAAAGTTAGAGGGCTCCACAACTAAAGGTGCCGAGGTACTCACTCTCTAAACCCCTCTCCTTGTACACCAAATTAGCAAGCCCCAAGACGAGCTTGCAATCCAAGGGACGAGGGAGCGCGACTAAATTAGCAATGGCAGCAGTATCCGAGGCTGTCAGCTGAAGACTGCTTGACTCGTTGAACATGATCAGATTCTGCTACCAGTAAAGAGGGAACCTCGCAAACCCGCCAAAGTGGAATTCTTCATCCTTTAACGGGTCAACCTCCTTGGGCAGAACTCGGAAGAACTCATGTTTGAAGCCCTTATACGACTTGGAGTAAAGCGAGAATAATCCCCCAGCCTTACTCCCGTTCAACGACTCCCACCCCAGGGGAGGGTCACCCAACTTTAGTTGGTAAAAATGGAGAAACACGGGCAGTGACAACCCTATTCCCAAGGCGGAGCACAGGACTTGAAAAGCCCTCAAAAAACCCCAGCTATTGGGGTGCAGCTGGCAGGGAGCCACGTTGATGAAGTTTAAAAAATCACACTCAAACTGTGTGAAGGGCAGACAGACGCCTAAATACCTATAAAAACATTGGTACACATAGAAAAAAGGGGGATTAGAGGTACCCCCCATATACACACGCTCGCCGGGTTGACAAGGCTCAACCCGGATGAGCTTGGAGATGGACGCCAGGCAGATCCTATGCGATTTCCATATCGCATTCACCTCAAGAAATGATGTAACGACACTCTGAAACTCTCCAACGTCCCATCGGACCCACTCATAGCCCAGAACGGTAATGGCAGGGTGGGAATCTTTAGGGTTATTCCCACCCCTCTTCTTTTCAGCAGCGGCAGTCTCGTCGGCCACCACCTTGCCCTTACCCTTGGCCGGCGCAGAAGGTGCGACACCAATATCACCAGCCATCAAGGGTAGAAAAGACTCGAGAAAGGGGAGAAAAGGAGAAGAAGACAGAGAAGGCAAAGTACCTGGTACTCCCTTGACAATGACATAACAATAACGGAGGACGGAGACCCGGTTGTTGGAAATGGTGACGATGGAGAAGAGCTGGGACAAGGAAAATGGGGACGAAGAGTGAGCAGAGAAGAGTGAAGAAGCGCCGAGAGCACACCAAAGGAAAAAGAGTAAAGTGAATCTGAGAGGGCACGAAGGAGAGATGAAAAAGCGAATTTGCAAAATCAATAACGATAGTGACACGTGGAGAGAGGGGGGACAAAACTGACGACACATTAATGGGACCCATTATGACGAAGTGCGCCCATCATTACATAAACGTCACCTCCCATTAACACGCCGCTCACGCGTTTCGGGGAACGAGGTGACGGTTATGACACATGGCATCACGATAGAGAAACGTATGCAAAGAGTCACGACCCTTCACCGAGCTCGGTATTAACTCTTCGACCCACGGTCTTCAGAGCTCAGGGGGCTAGTGTACTATCCGTACCGCGAAGCCGAGCTCGAGCTCGGCGTCACAGCGCGGATTGACATCGGACACGCGCTATACAACATCGGCCAAGACAAAGCCCACTATCCGAACAGGTCACAACCGACCTCGGGCCTAAGGCCCAGATAAATCCTAATTCACACTAAGGTACGTGCATTACTTATATGAGACCCATACATCCACAAACACTAACTTTAGCATCGGAGTCTCTTTTGCAGGTACCACCCCCACTCTGGAACAACGAACGTACCCGACGAAGGAGGCTCACCAATCTTGCCCAGAAGATCGTCCCTACGACCGATCTCCGGTAAGAACAGGAAGTATTTATTCGAATAGATCCGACACTCACAAGTCTTTTTATTTTTGTATTTGTATGTTTTGCGTTTGTTATTTTATCCCATACATGGCTAAAAACGAATCTCTTTCTTCTTTACAAATACAGAAATACTACAGTTATATCAAGGAGAATTTAATTACGTGTGGATGGCATTCACATGCAACTTCTTTTACCACTCATGTGGTGGTGAGATAAATTAGTCGACCAATAAGATATGAAGTTGAATCAACTAACAAACCTTTAGTCATTTGCATGAGTGAAAGATTATGCTCAACTGAAAATTGTGAAGGCTTGGTGCATATTTTCTTGACACAATGTGATTTCTTGTGTCGATTGTGCAACTTCTATAAAATAAAAAATATATATAAATAATAATAAAAAATTAAGTGTTAAGTGGTCCCAAGTCTTTAAATTTGAAATGATTTGAGAGAAACAGTTTTGTGTTTGCAATGTTCGGCAAATTATTGCATGCTAAAATCACATCTTCAACAAAAAGTGTGTTTTGCTTGGCTTATTTGTAGCTTAATTTTTACATATAAGTAAAATTTAGGTCAAACACATTTGTATAAAAGTCTTTAAAAAAGACAAGTAGTTTATAATTTGTGAAGAAATAATAAAAAATAAATAAAGAGCTTTTGAAAAAGCTTACTTAAAGAGCTTAAGTGAAACTTTTTTGTTAATATCCTAATTTGAATCTCACATGTTGCTTGTTAAATGTATTTTATTTTATTTTATTGAGGGTTACTCTTGCTATCGATTTTTTTTTATTATTTATTTTGTTGAAACTCGCTCTCTAAAAATTCTCTTAAACTATTTTTCTCTTGTAAGATTATTTTTTATTTTAATTTTTTCTACTTCTTTTGATTGTTGATTAGAAATTTTTTACTCTTGTTCTCTGTTTAATTTTGTTGAAACTCTTACTCTCTAAAAACTTTTTATTAGCTATTTTTCTTCTTTAAAATTTTTAACTTTTAATTATTGTTAATTAATTATATTTTTTTTGAAATATATATATATATATATATTATTGCATGAAGTGTTTATTATTTTATCAAGTATTTTTTACATATATATAATACTTTTTGAATGTTTAATATATAATTGTTTTCCAGGGAAAATCGTTTATAGGTCCTTTTATTTTAAATTAGCTAAAGTTTTCAATTTAAATATATTAAATATGTGGGCATATGTATAGTTTAAGCATTATTGGAACACAAAATGTATTTTTCCAAATTGTAGTTCTAATAACATACATCTGATCAAATTAGTTAAGGTTGAATTGTGAGGTTGTTTAACATACCAGAATCTCTATGTATTCTTCAATAAATATTATACAATCGGAATCATGAATATAAATGTTTAAACAAATTGAATGAACAACGCATATGTTTGCAACAATCACCATATTCTTAAATTTAAAATGAGTAATTGATTACAGAATATAATAATCACAATGTAGTCAGAAATAATGAATTAGACTAAAACTATCCTAACTACGTTAAAATAAGAAGAAAATAAGCTAAGAAAGGAAAAAATTGGCCTAGCAACCATACTCAGTCATCTCATGCATGGATGCGGGTAATGGATGCAAGAAAGCGCGTAAATATTAAGTTTCTGACTCGTTTGAATGGGTCTTCCTCGTTTATTTATAGAAAGTAAGGAAGGGCGGTTATTTCGCATTAATATATAACCGCTTTGCACTACACAACATGGGGGTAACTACTCCCAATTGTTATTAACCTCTCACAACTGCATTTCTTAGTTTTTTCGATACATTATCGAATTAGCTCTTCGAAGTCTGCAGACATGATTTCGATTAATGGTTACTGTGTATTGGTTCCATGTGATATATGACCATTTCATTAATTGTTTATGTAGCATAGGTAACTTCCTCGAACCACTCATAACCGTTTGTTTGTCTATTGAGATTTGCTTTCGAGATCATTTCATGTCAAAAGGCAGTTTATATATTGTAAATAAACCCCACGTGCGATATTTTAATTAACCCATGTTTTTATGCTACGTGTGATGGAGCCTTCATGAGGAAAACTCCATGATTCCTTGAACACACTTCTCCACTGATCCTTGATTATTGACTCAAGGAGTTGAGGCAAGAATGGAGAAGCAAATGTAGCCTAGATTGAGCTACAAATCTCGGATAGAAGAAAGGCAAGCCTAGTTCTACAAAGAGAAAGGCTCAAGTAGAAAAGGAGAAGGGTTTCTCCAAGGGTGACTTCAGTGAGAGAATTCTTCAATGAATGAAATCTCATAAATGCCAAAGTGAGTACATGATCCGACCATAGTGATTTTATAGGGTTAGGAAGTGTGTGTGACAAGCTAGGCTTAACCCAAGGTTAAGTTAAACCATGGTATGGTTTAACTAACCTTATGATAGACCATGGGCCAAGGGCCCAATTAACAGAGCTATGGCTAGAAGAATACAAGAAGAGTTGGATCTTTTGAAGACTAGTGGGCTTGTCAAGCCCAAGGTATTATTCACTTGGACTACTCTATCATAAAGAGAAGGCCTAGTTCTACTTGTGAATATTGTATAGTTTGTACGTAGTCTTTTGTATAGGTTATTTTTGCCTTTGTATTTGTGAGGCACTTTACATGCTTTTTCTAGTATTTGTATATTGATTTTAAGGTAGGTTACTTGGAGAGTTTAACTCCATTTAACCTCCCTAGTTGATACATTCATTTTGTATTTTTTCAGTAGGAAAAAAGGAGTGGCATTTAGCAATGCTTGAGGGTGTGACTAGTAATTGGACCAGAACTGGGCCTAGGCAAAATTTTTCATATTGGACTCATTTTGCTCCTAATTTTTCATAGATTTGATTTAGCTAGGTCTCATCATCATATGATGAACCTAATTAAACCAAATCAAATATTTTTGAAATAAATCTTGGAGCATTTTGGAGCCTTGGCCGCCTAGCATTCTCTCTTGTTCTTGGCCGAAATTTACTAAGTCTTCCTTCTAGTTTTTGAAGCTTCTCCTCCAAGTTTCTAAACCTTGGTAGGTTAGGCTGACCTTACCATGGTTCTTAAGTGAATAATGGTCAAGGTTAGCTTCTCCTACAAGTTTTAGAAACCATGGATGGTTAGCTACACCTTACCATGGTTCCTAGTGAACCATGGTTAAGGTTAGCTTCTCCTAGAAGCTACCTCTCCCTATATATTTGTAAATCCCTCTCTTGTAATCACTTTTGAAAATTTGAGAAATAAATCTTCAGATTTCTCTCCCAAAAGTCTCTCCTAAAAACCGTAGAGAATTCTCTCTTTAGGTTTCTACCAAAGGTGCTTCAACCTTTGCTTGGTTCCTCAAGCTTCTACCTCAAGCTAAGGAGTAACCGAATCCCTTCCTTGCTTCAACCTCCATTGAAGGTTCCTTCATGGAGATTCAAGCCTTATTTTGAAGGTTGCCTTAAGAGTATTTCGGTCCTTGCATGGAAAGCTTGGAAGAACATTCATCTTCTCCAAGTGCTTCCATCATTTTTGGTATCTAGAGCCTAGTGCTCTTAAGGTTTTGTGTTCTAACTTTTCTTGTTGAATCTGTGTTGTTTCTTCCTTCTCCTATGTCAAAATATGTGTTTTCTGCATGGATCTAAATTTTCTAAATTTTTTTTGATAGATCCTATATGTCACATAAGAAGAAATTGATTCATGTTTTTGCTTGTTCCTATTAATCCGTGAATCAATTGTTTTGTGCTTTAGGTTCCTATACTTGTGCGTTTTGCTTTTGTTTGAGTCTCTCCATTCTATAACATGTGTCCGTGATTGTACTTCATTCACATTGCATTAGTTTTATTTTTGAATCAATTGTTTTGTCATAGAAGTCATGTGTAGTTCTTTTCATGTTGAAAATTCCTAGACTAGCTTGTTGACCTAATTTTTTGTGTGTTGTTTGTGTTCGAAATTTTTTGTGTATTTTCTTATTGAATATGAACCTTACCTATATGTGCTTTTGTTTTACATATTTGTGTTCATAATTTGCTATTAGTTCTAGCAAAATTCCTAGAGTTAGGTTTCTATTATGTCTTGTTAAAAGTTTTGTCAAAAAAAAATTACTAAACAATAATTCCTATTAGGTTTCCTTGAGTCTTATTGTGTGGCTGAAACTTTTAACAAATTTTATACATTAGAAACAGAGGCAAAAAAGAGGTGTATATGTTACAAATTCATGAGAAAAACAAAAGAAAATAGTGCCTAAAAATTTGACCTAAAGATACTATAAAATTGTGAAGCACTAGTGAAAACATGCTTGTGAACACCTCTTGTTTTGTGAAAATATTTTTGCTGCAGTTTTTTCTAGCCTAAGGTCAAGACCTATAATTTTTCAAAAGGCATTTAAACTCCTGATTAATCAAAGAAAAAGAAGTGAAAAATATTTTTCAAAAAGAAAAGAAAGAAAATAGAAAAAGAAAAAGCCAAAAGGAGTGAAAAATTTGTGTGAATTAGCTCTCGATTTTGGTGAAATCTTTGCCTATTAATTTTCAGTCCAACCACATATTTTGTGTCTTAATTTTGTTTCTAATCTTAGCTTTGTTTTTGTAATCCATTCTAGTGCCTTTGATAGGTTATCCTTTGTGTGCTAGCTTTCTAAATTTGCCTTAATTTTTGCTTGTCATTTTTGTGGAACTCCTTCTAATTTGTCTCATTTCATTCTACCAATTGGTGTAGCCATTATAAATTGTGCCTTTTAAGTTTTAGCACTAATATTCCAGCAATTGAAGGTGGTTGAGTGCTTCTTAAAAGGTGTAGGAGGCCAAGTCAAAGGAAGTCAACTTGAAGGCTTTGGTGGTTGCTTATGGAGCTTGTTCTCTCTTGGTGGAAGGTCTCTTGCAAACACCTAGAAGTAACCAAAGTCAAGGTTGCTTCTAAAAGAAGAGTGATACATTTGTGAGGGCTGCATGCTTGGTGGCTGAAATTGGAAGAGAAGGAGCAACAAAATTTTGAAAATTTTGTGAACTTTAGAGACCAATTTTAGTGACGGAAATTTTTGTTACTAAACCTATTTTTCCTTACAAAATTCGTCTCTAAAATTTGTTTCTAATTAGTGGCTAATTTGTTTTCTTTGAAATTAAGTGCAGCCACTAATTTCATTTGATTGTGAATTTACATTTCATTTGGTATGAATTTACATTTCATTTAAGTGTGAATTTGCATTTTATTTAGTGTAAATTTGCATTTCATTTTTTCTTGTAAATTTTTAATTCTCCATTTTTGTACAAGGCCTTTATTAAGGAGTGTCTTGGAGTGCCTTTGGTGTATCTCCATCTCTCCTTAAGTGTTCTACATAGTAATTTCGTGTAGTACTTGTGAGAGGGTCCTTGAAGGTCTTTGGTGCCTTTCAAGCTCTCACCTAGGTTTAATTGCTTCCCACGCCTAGTTTATGTTTTCTTGTCTTTAAGTTTTCATGCAATTTATGTTTTAAGTCATTTATGTTTTCAGCAATTTAAGTTTTCAAGCAATTTATGTTTTCTTGCCATTTATGATTTCAAGTCTTGATAATTGTACACAATAGGCACTTGATTGTTATTTTCCTTTTTGAAAATATCTTTGTGAAATTGCTTTGTGCAAGACAAACGTACAAGGGGGTTTAGAGATTTTTACTTGAAGAGGCTTGGTTATTAAGTGGCTCTTTAGTAGCTCACCTCCCTCCAAAGTTCAATTTGTACTCTTAGACCTCCAATGCCAAGTCTAAGCACTTCCCCAAAAATCCTATTTTCTTAAAAACTATTTTTGTGTGGAAAAATATTTTTGTGTTAAAATGTCTCAAAATTCCTCCAATAGTGAAAGTGATGGCTCTCCAAAAAGTCTTTCATACATTACTAAAGAGATCAAATCACTTAAACTATGGAAAAAGCAAGAGTCTCTTCAAAGAGAAAGAGAAAAAATTGAAAGAGAAGGACAACTTGCTTATCTTGAGGAAGAATTGAGAATTTTAAGACAAGAAGAATAAAAATTGAAACAAGATATGAGAAAACATAGAAAAAAGAGTAGGAGCTCACATTCCCAATATACATCCCCTAATGAAAGTATAAATCAAGGGGACCAACACACTCCTAGAAGGACCACAAGGCCTAGGGAAGTCAAAGTTGACCTCCCACAATTCTTTGGCAAAGATGATGTGGAGTTGTATTTAGATTGGGAAATGAAGGTTGAGCAACTCTTTCTTGCCACAGGGTAAGTGAAGAGAGAAAAGTCTCTCTGGCTACCCTTAGCTTCCAAGGGCATGCCATGTATTGGTGGATAGCTCTAGAGAGAGAGAGACGCCTCCACAATGATCCTCCAATTCAATATTGGAATGATCTTAAAAGTGCATTGATAAGGAGGCACATTCCAACTTACTATGGTAGGGAGCTTATGAATAAGCTCCAAAGTCTCCAACAAAGGGATATGTCTGTAGAACAGTACATGCAACAAATGGAGCTTTTAATGATGAGTGCATGCATTAGGGAAGAGGAAGCTACAACTGTAGCTAGATTCTTGAGTGGTCTTAATTTAGAGATAAGAGACAAAGTGGAGCTACTACCCTACAGGGACTTAAATGACTTGGTCCAACTTTATGTAAGGGTAAAACAACAAAAAATGAGAAAATCTTATAAAAAAGATAGCTCCCACTCTTCATCTCTAAAGAAAGAATTCAAGAGGGAGGGAAAAACTTTTGAGAAAAAGAAAAATTTTGAACCCTCCAAGAGTCTAGCAACAGAAAAAGACAAGGGAAAAGGGAAAGACACTTCACACACTAGTTCTAGGACTAGTGATATAAAATGCTTTAAATGTCTAGGGAGAGGCCACATTGCCACCCAATGCCCTACTAAGAAGGTCATGATCATGAGGGGGCATGACATTTATAGTAGCCAAGATGAGGCTCCTACTTCCTCTAGTAATAGTGAGGAAGAAGCAAGTGAACAAGAGGAAGGTGTGGAGTCTACTTTTCCTTATGAAGGGGAGCTCTTAATGATTAGGAGACTCCTCAAAAACCAACCTAGTGGTACTCTATCACAAAGGGAGAACATCTTTCACACTAGATGCAAAGTTTCAAACAATGCACGTTCTCTCATTGTTGATAGTGGCTCATGGTGCAACTGTTGTAGCACTAGGCTGGTTGAGAAGTTGAGTTTAACTACTAGTCCACATCCTAAACCTTATCAACTCCATTGGATTAATGAGGATGGTGACCTAGTAGTTGACCAACAAGTAAAGGTCAAGCTTTCCATTGGGAATTATGAAGATGGGGTGCTATGTGATGTAGTACCAATGGAAGCTTGTCATATCTTATTAGGAAGGCCATGGCAATTTGATAAGAAAATCATGCATAATGGCCTTACTAACGAGATTACCTTTACTCATAAAGAAAAGAAATTTGTGCTTCATCCTTTTTCTCCTCAACAGGTGGCTGAGGATCAAGCACAAATGAAACTCAAAAGAGACAGTGAGAAAAGATTTCAAAAAAAAGAGGAAAAGAGAGAAAAAAAAAGTCTGTGAAACCTAAGGATAGAGAGGAATCTAGGGAGAAAAGAGTTCCCTCCCTAGAGGTTGTTGCTCAAGAGAATGAAACTTTTAAACAAACCCTCTTGATTTAATAACACTCTTATATCCTTCTCTATAAAGGAACTCTCTCTTGCACTACCACATCTAGTGGACATGAGACTTTACCAAAGGGGGTAAAAGTGTTTTAAAAGGAACTTGATGATCTATTTCCCCCCGAGGGTCCAATGGGCCTTCCTCCTTTAAGAGGAATAGAGCATCAAATTGATTTGGTGCCTGGGGCTAGCCTACCCAATAGGCCTGCCTATAGGTCCAACCCCCAAGAAACAAAAGAAATAGAGTCTCAAGTCCAAGAGTTGTTGGAGAAGGGCTGGGTTCGAAAGAGCTTAAGTCCTTGTGTTGTTCCAGTGTTGTTGGTTCCTAAGAAAGATGGCAAGTGGAGAATGTGTTGTGACAGTAGAGCCATCAACAACATCATTGTGAAGTATAGACATCCTATCCCTAGACTTGATGACATGTTAGATGATCTTCATGGAGCCATCATATTCTCTAAGGTTGATCTTAAAAGTGGTTATAATCAAATAAGAATTAAAGAAGGTTATGAATGGAAAATCGCTTTCAAGACCAAGTTTGGATTGTATGAATGGTTGGTGATGCCTTTTGGACTCACCAATGCTCCTAGTACTTTTATGCGTCTCATAAATCATGTTCTAAGGGATTGTATAGGTAAGTTTTTTGTAGTTTATTTTGATGATATTCTCATATATAGTAGGTGCCTAAGTGATCACATAGGACACTTAAGGCAAGTTTTTAACATTCTTAGGAAAAATCATCTTTTTGGTAATCTAGAGAAATGTACATTTTGTGTAGATAGTGTTGTGTTCTTAGGATTTATAATTAGCAAAAAAGGGATTCATGTGGACCTCGAGAAAATCAAGGCCATCCAAGAATGGCCCACTCCTAAAAGTGTTGGAGATATTATGAGCTTCCATGGTTTGGCAAGCTTCTATAGAAGGTTTGTTCCTAATTTCTCCACACTTGCCTCCCCATTAAATGAGTTAGTCAAGAAAAATGTGGAGTTTATATGGGGAGAAAAATAAGAAAATTCCTTTCTAACCTTAAAGGATAAGCTTACCCATGCACCACTTCTAGCTCTACCTGATTTTTCAAAAACTTTTGAGTTAGAATGTGATGCCTCTGGAGTTGACATAGGGGCAGTTTTGTTACAGGGTGGACACCTAATTGCTTATTTCAGTGAAAAACCCAAAGGTGCCTCCTTTAACTACCCTACCTATGACAAAGAGCTTTATGCTTTGGTTAGGGCCCTTCAAACTTGGGAACATTAACTTATTCCCAAAGAGTTTGTCATTCATAATGACCATGAGTCACTTAAATATTTGAGGGGCCAAGGCAAACTAAATAAAAGGCATGCTAAGTGGGTAGAGTTCTTAGAACAATTCCCATATGTGATTAAATACAAGAAAGGGAAAAATAATGTTGTAGCTAATGCCCTTTCTAGGAGACACAATTTGCTAGTCTCCCTTGGATCTCAAATCTTGGGATTTGATCACATTAAGGAATTGTATACTAATGATCTCGAATTCAATGAAAAGTATACCCAATGCTTAGCAAAGCCTCAAGGAGGTTTCTATATTTCTGAGGGGTACTTATATAAAGAATGAAGAATTTGTATACCCCAAGGATCTATAAGGAAACTCCTTGTTAAAGAAAGTCATGAGGGTGGTCTCATGGGGCACTTTGGAGTTGAAAAGACTCTAAGCTTTCTAAAAGAAAAATTCTTTTGGCCCCATATGAGAAGGGATGTTGAAAGGTTTTGCTCTAGATTTATAGCTTGTTTACAAGCAAAGTCTAAAGTAATGCCTCATGGCTCCTATACACCCTTGCCTGTTGCTGACTCTCCATGGGTTGATATCAGTATGGACTTTATTTTGGGCTTGCCCAAGACCCAGAGAGGCATGGATTCTATTTTTGTGGTAGTGGACAGATTTAGCAAAATGGCCCATTTTATACCCTGTCACAAAATAGATGATGCAAGCAACATAGCAAGACTCTTCTTCAAGAAAGTGGTTAGACTTCATGGTCTACCCAAAACCATTGTTTCAGATAGGGACACTAAGTTCCTTAGCCATTTCTGGAAAACTCTTTGGAGTAGGCTAGGAACTAAACTACTTTTCTCTACTACTTGTCACCCACAAACTGATGGGCAAACTGAAGTAGTTAATAAATCCCTATCTACAATGTTAAGGGCAGTCCTTAAGGGTAACCATAAGTCTTGGGATGAGTACTTGCCCCATATTGAATTTGCTTATAATAGGGTAGTTCATAAGACTACCAAAATCTCACCTTTTGAGGTTGTGTATGGTTTTAACCCTCTTACTCCTTTGGACCTAATACCCCTACCAGATTCTTCTCATTATTTTCATAAAGAAGGGGTATCTAGGGCTGAATTTGTAAAGAAATTACATGACAAGGTTAAAACTCATATACAACAACAAAAGGAGAGAACTGCTTTGGAAAGAAGCAAAGGAAAGAAAAACCTCATCTTTGAGGAAGGAGCTTGGGTTTGGCTTCATTTGAGAAAGGAAAGGTTTCCTTCTCAAAGGAAGTCTAAACTTAATCCAAGAGGAGATTGTCCCTTTCAGGTCCTCCAAAGAATCAATGATAATGCCTACAGGTTAGATCTTTCCAGTGATTATGGAGTAAGCAACACTTTTAATGTGAGTGATCTTATTCCCTTTGCAGGTTATGATGAGGAAGATGAACCTACAGATTTGAGGACAAATCCTTCTCAAGAGGGAGGAGCTGACCATGGGCCAACGGCCCAGTTACCAGAGCTATGGCTAGAAGAATACAAGAAGAGTTGGACCTTTTAAAGACTAGTGGGCTTCTCAAGCCCAAGGTATTCTTCACTTGGACTACTCTATCATAAAGAGAAGGCCTAGTTCTACTTGTGAATATTGTATAGTTTGTACATAGTCTTTTGTATAGATTATTTTTGCCTTTGTATTTGTGAGGTACTTTACATGCTTTTTCTAGTATTTGTATATTGATTTTAAGGTAGGTTACTTGGAGAGTTTAACTCCATTTAACCTCCCTAGTTGATACATTCATTTTGTATTTTTTCAGTAGGGAAAAAGGGGTAGCATTTAGCAATGCTTGAGAGTGTGACTAATAATTGGGCCAGAACTGGGCCTAGGCAACATTTTGCATATTGGACTCATTTTGCTCCTAATTTTTCATAGATTTGATTTAGTTAGGTCTCATCATCATATGATGAACCTAACTAAACCAAATCAAATATTTTTGAAATAAATCATGGAGCATTTTGGAGCCTTGGCCGCCTAGCATTCTCTCTTGTTCTTGGCCGAAATTTAATAAGTCTTCCTTCTAGTTTTTGAAGCTTCTCCTCCAAGTTTCTAAACCTTGGTAGGTTAGGCTGACCTTACCATGGTTCTTAAGTGAATCATGGTCAAGGTTAGCGTCTCCTACAAGTTTTAGAAACCGTGGATGGTTAGCTACACCTTACCATGGTTCCTAGTGAACCATGGTTAAGGTTAGCTTCTCCTAGAAGCTACCTCTCCCTATATATTTGTAAATCCCTCTCTTGTAATCACTTTTGAACATTTGAGAAATAAATCTTTAGACTTCTCTCCCAAAAGTCTCTCCTAAAAATCGTAGACAATTCTCTCTTTAGGTTTCTACCAAAGGTGCTTCAACCTTTGCTTGGTTCCTCAAGCTTCTACCTCAAGCTAAGGAGTAACTGAATCCCTTCCTTGTTTCAACCTCCATTGAAGGTTCCTTCATGGAGATTCAAGCCTTATTTTGAAGGTTGCCTCAAGAGTATTTCGGTCCTTACATGGAAAGCTTGGAAGAACATTCATCTTCTCCAAGTGCTTCCATCACCTTAGGCGCCAAAATTTGAATGTTTGAATTCAAATTTTGGTGCCAAGACTGGTCACCCCATGTGCCACCTAATTTGCATGTGATTTAGCATGCATTTAGGAGTAATTTCGGTCACCCCATGTGCATGAGTGCACATGGCCGAAATTCTCTCTAAATGTAATGCTAATTACATGTAAATTGAGATGCACATGACAACCTAATTAACCCCAAATTCAAATGACAATGAAATGAAATTCCTAATCTACTTGGCCAAAATACAAGGCCCAAAAACACAATACAAGCCCAATGGGCCCAAACCTAATCTACATGGGCTTGAGTTAAAGCCCAACTAAAAAGTAATATGGGCTTCTCTTGAGCATTGGCCCATTCTTCATGCATCCTCTTGGCCATAGCCCTAGTAGTTGGGCCCTTGGCCCATGGGCCTCCATCATCCCCTCCCTCTTGAAGAGGATTTGACCTCAAATCCAAAGAATCTTCCTCTTCATCAACAAGTCCTGTAAAAAGAGATAAATCAGATATATTGAAATTAGGACTAACCCTATACTCAAAGGGAAGATCTAGCACATAGGCATTATTATTGACGCGTTGAAGGTCTTGAAAGGGTCCATCTCCTCTAGGACTAAGTTTAGACTTTCTTTTGGAAGGAAATCTATCCTTCCTAAGGTGTAGCCAAACCAAATCTCCTTCATTGAAGACAACTTCCATTCTACCCTTATTATTGTATTTTATATATTTTTCAATTTGGGATTGAATATGATTTCTAACCCTCTCATGTAAGTTCTTCACAAATTCAGCCCTAGATGTGCCTTCTTTATGAATAAAAGAAGCTACATCGGGAAGGGGTAATAAGTCTAAAGGGGTAAGAGGATTAAAACCATAAACAATCTCAAAATGAGACATCTTAGTGGTTTTGTGAACCACCCTGTTATAGGCAAACTCCACATGAGGGAAATAGTCATCCCATGACTTTTTATTGCCTTTGAGGATTGCCCTCAGCATAGCTCCAAGAGACCTATTGACTACCTCAGTTTGCCCATCAGTTTGTGGGTGACATGTAGTAGAGAATAGAAGTTTAGTTCCTAGCCTTGCCCACAAAGTTTTCCAAAAGTGGCTAAGGAACTTAACATCTCTATCAGAGACTATGGTTTTGGGTAACCCATGGAGTCTCACCACTTCTTGAAAGAATAACTTACCAATATTACTTGCATCATCCACTTCGTGGCATGGAATAAAATGTGTCATTTTACTAAAACGGTCCACTACCACAAATATGGAATTCTTTCCTCTTTGGGTTCAAGGTAAACCAAGGACAAAGTCCATGGAAATGTCAACCCAAGGAGCATTGGATTTAGGCAAGGGGGTGTATAGTCCATGAGGTTTTGTTGTAGATTTAGCTTGAAGACAAGTTATGCATCTAGTACAAAACCTTTGGACATCTCTTTTCATATGAGGCCAAAAGAATTTCTCTTTTAAAAGCAAAAGATTTTTCTCAATTCCAAAATGCCCCATGAGCCCACCCTCATGGCTCTCCTTTACCAAAATTTTCCTAATAGATCCTTGGGGAATGCAAAGTTTGTTTTCTTTAAAAAGAAACCCCTCGAAAATATAGTAACCTTGATAAGGTTTTTGAATACATAAAAGATAAAAGTTAGCAAAATCGGGATCTTTCTCATACAATTCCTTTATGTCATTAAACCCTAGTATTTGAGATCCTAGGATATTCAACAACACATGTCTTCTTGATAAGGCATTAGCTACTACATTTGTAGAGCCTTTTTTATATTTGATGACATAAGGAAATTGTTCTAGGTACTCAACCCATTTTGCATGCCTTTTATTTAATTTACCTTGGCCCTTCAAATATTTAAGTGATTCATGATCACTATGAATGACAAATTCCTTGGTCACAAGATAATGTTCCCATGTTTGAAGAGCTCGAACTAAAGCATAAAGCTCCTTGTCATAGGTTGGATAGTTCAAGGCAGCCCCATGAAGTTTTTCACTAAAATAGGTTATGGGGTGGCCACCTTGTAACAACATAGCTCCTATGCCAATTCTTGAAGCATCACATTCTAGCTCAAAAGTTTTGTTAAAATCAGGGAGAGCTAGAACAGGTACTTGAGTGAGTTTTTGCTTAATTTCTTGTAAGGCTAAATTATGTTTTTCTTGCCATAGAAAGACTATATCCTTCTTCACTAACTCATTGAGAGGTGAAGCTAATGTGGAGAAGTTAGGAACAAAATGTCTATAAAAGCTTGCCAATCCATGGAAGCTCCTAACTTTACTTACATTAGTAGGAATAGACCATTCTTGAATGGCTTTGATTTTCTCGGGGTCCACATGAACCCCTTGTTTACTCACTACAAATCCCAAGAATATAACATTATCAACACAAAAGGTGCACTTGTCTACATTGGCAAACAAGTGATTTTCTCTAAGCACAAGCAAAACTTGTCTCAAGTGATCCACATGGTCACTTAGACTTTTGCTATAGATTAAAATATCATCAAAATAAACAACTATAAACCTACCAATGCAATCCCTAAAGACATGATTCATCAACCTCATGAATGTACTAGGTGCATTAGTAAGCCCAAATGGCATTACTAACCATTCATATAATCCAAACTTAGTCTTAAAAGTAGTCTTCCACTCATCACCTTCCTTAATACGAATTTGGTGATATCCACTTTTAGAATCTATTTTGGAGAATATGGATGACCCATGCAATTCATCAAGCATGTCATCAAGCCTAGGAATTGGGTGCCTATATTTAATGGTGATCTTGTTGATGGCTCTACAGTCACAACACATCCTCCATTTTTCATCCTTTTTGGGCACCAATAAAACAGGCACAACACAAGAACTTAGACTCTTTTGAATTCAACCCTTATCCAACAAATCTTGTACTTGTTTCTCTATCTCCTTTGTTTCTTGAGGATTTGTCCTATAAGCCGGTCTATTAGGTAGACTAGCTCCAGGTACAAAATCTATTTGATGTTCTAT
This sequence comes from Cajanus cajan, assembly GCF_000230855.2. Taxonomy (NCBI): domain Eukaryota; kingdom Viridiplantae; phylum Streptophyta; class Magnoliopsida; order Fabales; family Fabaceae; genus Cajanus; species Cajanus cajan. Next base: position 15,141,911 of record NC_138523.1, on the reverse strand, counting down.
ACCTTTAAAAGGTGGAAGTCCCATAGGTCCTTCACTAGGGAATACATCATCAAATTCTAACAAAAGATTTTGAATTTCAAGAGGTAGAGAAAGTTCCACATGATTTGTGGTAGTGCATGTGAGTGTTCCTCTACACATGAGGATATAAGAAGATGGTTCAAGTAAGAGAGAGGTTTTTGATAGTGTTTTTGAATCAAGCTTCTCTTCTTGAACTATCTCTAGAGAGGAAACATAATCTCTCTAAAATCCTCTTGTTTCCTAATCTTTAGAGGTTTTTTTCCTCTTTTTTTGTTTTCCTCTCCTTTTTCTTGATCACGCTTGGTCTTCATTTGTACTTGATCCTTTACCACTTTTGAAGGTGTAAGAGGATGGAGTACAAACTTTTTACCCTTATGAGTGAAAGTTATTTTGTTAGAAAAGCTATCATGATGTGTTTGTTTATCAAATTGCGATGGCCTTCCCAACAAAATATGACAAGCTTCCATGGGAATTACATCACATTTAACCTTATCTTTGTAGTTTCCAATGGAAAACTCTACTTCCACTTGTTGGTTAGCTACCATGTCCCCATCATCATTAAGCCAATGAAGTTGATAAGGTTTTGGATGGGGTGTGGTAGTTAATCCCAACTTTTCAACCATCCTAGTGATACAACAATTGCACCAAGACCCACTATCCACAATTAGAGAACAAGCTTTATTTGAAATATTACACCTTGTGTGAAAAATGTTCTCTCTTTGGGATTGTGTATCACTAGGTTGGTTATTGAGAACCCTTCTCATCATAAGAAGTTCTCCATTATAAGGGTAAGTGACCTCACATTGATCTTCCTCACTTGTTTCCTCTTCATCCTCACTTGAAGATGAAGAAGTAGTAGCTTCATCTTGGCTACTATAAATGTCTTGGCCCCTCCAAATCATGGCCTTCTTGTTAGGGCATTGAGAAGCAATGTAGCCCCTCTCCCAAGACATTGAAAACACTTTATTTCACTAGACTTGGTGCTAGTGTGTGAGTTGTATATTCCCTTGTCTTTTTCTTTCTCTTTACCTTTATCTAGGTTTTTGGAGGAATCAAAAGTGGTTTTCTTTTCAAAAGTTTTACCCTCCCTCTTATGATCTTTCTTGTAATAAGAAGATGAAAATGAACTTTCTTTCTTGAAACCTTTTCTCAAAACTTGTTGTTCAACCTTGATACAAAGTTGAACTAAATCATTTAAATCCCTATATGGTAAAAGCTCAACTTTATCTCTTATTTCCAAATTAAGACCACTCAAAAACCTAGCAATGGTAATATCTTCTTCTCTAATTCCAGCCCTCATTAATATAACTTCATTGTTTGTCTATACTCTTCAACACCCATGTTTCTTTGATGGAGTCTCTGGAGCTTGTTCATAAGCTCCCTAATATAATATGAAGGTATGTGTCTCCTCCTTAAGGAGCTCCTTAATTCATTCCAATATTGAATTGGAGGGTCATTATGAAGACGCCTATCCCTAACAAGGGATGTCCACCAATACATGGCATGGCTTTGAAAGCTTAGGGTAGCGAGAGACACCTTTCTCTCTTCACTTACTTGATGGCAAGTAAAGATTTGTTCAACCTTCATTTCCCAATCAAGGTACCCCTCTACATCATCTTTTCCATGAAAATAAAGGAGATCCACCTTGGATTCCCTAATTTTGGGAGTCCTATGGGTTCTTCTAGGAGGTGGTTGATAATGATCTCCTAAAGCTAGGCTATCATCATGCATAGACTCTCCTAGGGCTGAACTATGGAATTGAGAACTACCATGCCTACTTCGATGCTTGTTGTGTAGATTTTCTTCCTTTTTCTTTAATATCCGAATTTCCCCCTCTAAGAGTGCAAGTTAGGCCTCTCTTTCAATTTTCTCTTTAAGTTTTTGTTTGGCCACTTTCTCTCTCCAAAGTTTTAGTGATTTCAATTCATGAGCTACTTTTGAAAGATCTTTGTATGCACTTGAATCACTATCACTTTGATAAGGAGAATATTCTTCCATTATGGGTGAAAGGTTTCCTTTTATAAAAGACTTTTTAAAAGAAATTTTTGAAGGTTTAGACTAAGTACTTGGAGGACTAAGTATAGAAATTGAACTTTGGAGGGAGGTGAGCTACTAAGAACCACTTAATAACCAAGCCTCTTCAAGTAAAAATTACTAATCCCCCTTGTAGTTAATCTTCACCTAAAACCATTTTGAATGAAATTATTTTTGTTTTTGTTGTGTTAGTGATCTATCTAGACGAACAAATATGAATAAAAAACTTAAATTGCAAGATTTAAAAGCTAATTAAACGAGTTCCTAAGGTGAAAGCTTGATAGGTACCAAAGACCCTCAAGGACCATTTTCACCAAGTCTAAACGCAAACTACGGTTCTATGGAGAGATGGTTGTGTACCAAAGACACTTCCAAGACACTCCAAATGGCCAATTACAATTTGAGAACAAAAAGTAAAATAGAAAATGAATCAAAGGTGGCTTTAAAATTGAAAGAAATTAGCCACCAAAATTAGAGAGAGAATTAGAGACGGATTTTTGCTACTAAAACAATTTTTGTGACTGAAAATTCCGTTTCTAATACTTCTCTAACTTTTGTTTTCTTTTTTCAAACAAATTTCCAAGTTGAATCCGAAGCTATATAGGAAGGTGCAGCAGCCAAGATCAAAGTGTTTGAAGTAGGAAGATGTAGTGTTTGGTAGCTAGTCGAGAATCCACCCAATTTGTCACCCTTCCACCAATCTTTCTTAGCTCTCTTTTGATGACCCTTGTAGAACTAGCTCCTAAAGAAACTTTTTAGCTCAATATTAGGCCACACTTAGAGATTAATTCCAATCACAAACAGCCAAGACATTTTGTGAATAAGAAGACAAAGAATAGAATTGATGAGGTAGATGTACAAAGATGACAATAAGGCTAGCTTCAAGAAGGAATTCTCCTAAGATTGGTTCTAGATTTAGATTGAAAAATCAAAAACAAAATCAAGGAGTAAACAACATGTAAAGTGAACTTTTATGTAAGATATTTTGTTTCACACAACATGTAAATCGAGAAGCATTCTCACTCTTTGAATCTCCTTTTGGCTTTTGATTGAATATAATTTTTTTTATATCAATGTACCTTTTGAGTTTTTTTTCTTTTGCTTGATTCTTTTTTTATTATTATTAGGAGATGCCTTTTCCTTTTTTAAAATTTAAATTTTATACTCTCGGTCTCAAACTTTAGGAAGCACCAAAAACCAGTTTGAAATTTTGAAAACAAATGAAATGCAAATTAGGTTTGAAATGAAATTTGCTAGATCATGCTTTGTTCATTTGTCTCCACTCACTCCATGTGCCACGGTTTCCCACTCACTCCATGTGCCAAGGTTTCCCACTCAAAATTTAAATTCAAATGTTTAAATCAAGATTTCCAGCCAAAGTTATTTTTCAAGAAAAGAATTGTAAATGAAAAATTAAGGAAAAAATATATTAACAATTAAGGAAACCTAATACTAAAGAGAATTACTAATGAACTAGTAGTAATTCATGAACTCAATTTGAAATCAAAATGAAAAGCACTACAAGCACATTGGATTCGGTCAAAGTCCATATTCATATTCAAATGAAACAAAAATGAAAGTTAAACAAGCATAGCTAAGAAAATATGACATATAAATGGCTAAACATGACACTAGACATATTGAAGAGATTCAAAAATTCAAAAGACTCAAAATAAAGCATATGACCGAAAAATTGAAGCAAGACTCAAAGAAAAGAAAAAGCACATGAGCTGAATCCTAAAGCATATTTAGATGTTTGATTCATAGGATATGAACAATAGAAAAACATATATGAATCAAGAAGTAACGAAAACTAGATCTATCAATTTAGATGAGAAGAAATTAGATCTAGTGAAGAGACTTCAAACAAGACAATTCAAACAAGATTTGAACGGATCAAAAACAAAAACACAATCACCAAAAGATTAGCAACTTATCTCTTGATGAAACCTTGCTTTAGCTACCACTTGATGGAGCCTTCATGAGGAAAACTCCATGATTCCTTGAACACACTTCTCCACGGATCCTTGATTATTGACGCAAGGAGTTGAGGTAAGAATGGAGAAGCAAATGTAGCCTAGATTGAGCTACAAATCTCGGATAAAAGAAAGGCAAGCCTAGTTCTACAAAGAGAAAGGCTCAAGTAGAAAGGGAGAAGGATTTCTCCAAGGGTGACTTCGGTGAGAGAACTCTTCAATGAATGAAATCTCATAAATGCCAAAGTGAGTACATGATCCGGCCATAGTGATTTTATAGGGTTATGAAGTGTGTGTGACAAGCTAGGCTTAACCCAAGGTTAAGTTAAACCATGGTATGGTTTAACTAACCTTAGGCGCCAAAATTTGAATGTTTGAATTCAAATTTTGGTGCCAAGACTGGTCACCCCATGTGCCACCTAATTTGCATGTGATTTAGCATGCATTTAGGAGTAATTTCGGTCACCCCATGTGCATGAGTGCACATGGCCGAATTTCTCTCTAAATGTAATGCTAATTACATGTAAATTGAGATGCACATGACAACCTAATTAACCCTAAATTCAAATGACAATGAAATGAAATTCCTAATCTACTTGGCCAAAATACAAGGCCCAAAAACACAATACAAGCCCAATGGGCCCAAACCTAATCTACATGGGCTTGAGTTAAAGCCCAACTAAAAAGTACTATGGGCTTCTCTTGAGCATTGGCCCATTCTTCATGCATCCTCTTGGCCATAGCCCTAGTAGTTGGGCCCTTGGCCCATGGGCCTCCATCAACTTGTGTCTCTTATTTGAACTATTTGTAATTGCTTTCCTTCGATTATCGACCGGCCCCTTGAGAATACTTTGAGTCCTACAAAATTTTATCTCTAACAATAATATAACGATTGCATAAATCCAACTATTTTAAGAGCACTAGACAGTTTTAAGAACCATTGTTGTTATGCTTATTTTAAAACCATAAATTGACCTATGTAGTTGGTAGAGGGTTAGGAAGGCTAACTAAGGATATGAAGATTATGTTATGGATGCCTATATAGGACCTTGGAGATTTGTTAGGAAGGCTAAATCATCTATAATCACTAGTGCAAAAAATGCTTTTAAGAACAGGGTTTTAAAATCAGTTATAAGGGGACCAATTTTAAAAAATGCACGGTGGCATTTTTGTAAATAATGCTACCATTTTTAAAATCGATAAAATTTAACCGATTTTAAAAGACCTTTTAAAATCGGTTAAATTTTAACCAATTTTAAAAATTAAATTCTCCTTGTCTTTTAAGATCAGTGCACAAAGAACTAATTTTGTATAGTCCATACAAAATCGGTTTTATTTTGAAACTAATTTTGTTTGCATCATACAAAATCGATTCTCAATAAAACGATTTTAAATATCCTCCTCAAATTTGCACCCTCGTTTTCTCTTGCAGGTTTATCTTTCAAACGCACGCATTTGTTCTCTTCGTTTTAGCTGTTCATCGTCGTTCATCGTCGTTCCTCGTCGTTAGCCATTCATCTTTGTTCATCGTGAGTTCCTCATCTCCCATTAGGGTTTAATCAGGTCTCTGTGTGTGTGTGTGTGTGTGTCACGCACACATACACAAATAACTATGAGAGCTCGGTTTGGAGTTTTACCTAGTCCTTATCCAAATTGTATGTCTGATAGTCATCTACTAATCTACTATATTATAAGACAACCGATTTTAAAAGGCTTGACTTTTAAGATCGGTTATAAGTCAACCGATCTTAAAAGTCTTGACTTTTAAGATCGGTTAATAACCGATTTTAAAAGTATAACTTTTTAAAATCGATTCTTTTAAAATCGATTGTGGAACCTATTTTAAAAGTTAAAAATAACCGATTTTAAAAGCCTTTTTTCCACTAGTGAATGCATAAAGAAATGGAAATGAAAGTCTTGAGAAAGAAAGTTGTCAAGAAATTTAGCTTAAGCGAGGTTTTATTTCTTAAGCAAAATTCTTTATTTTTGTTCTTGATCCAAATTTGGCTTGAGTAAGATTCACTTGACTTAAACCAATTTCATTAGTGAAAATTGTAAATTTTGAATTTTTGTGTATCTAGGCTTCATTAAGGCTTCATTATTAAACCTTTCAACATTATTTTTAGGCCTAAAGGTGTAAATAGGATCTCATAAAAACTTATCCATAACTTTGAATGAAATTGATATTAAGCTTTGAAGCTTGTGAGAAAAGACTCTTGAGTTCTTCTTTAGTTCTTGTATGGACCTTAGATTCCCATCAAGGTTTGCTAAATCTTATGGCAATTCCCCTGGAATTGTGGCGGTTTCTTTCATTTTCTTTCTTTTTCTTCTCCGTATTCTATTCTTCATTGTTCTTGCGTTCTTGAATTGGTCTTCAATGGTGATTTCTTTGAAGGAGGAGTGCATAAGTAGTTTTCAAACACAATTCTCCCCTTTTCATTTGCAACTGGGAGGGATGGACATCTAAACTTTTTCATGGAGGTATCCATTAAAAAAGGCATTCTTAACATTAAGTTGGTGTAAGTGTCATCCTTATATGGTTGAAACACTAAGGAGTACTTGGAATTTATTGGAAAGCATACCAACAAGAGAAAATGTCTCTTGATAATCAATATATTCAATTTGACTGTAGCCTTTTGCAACCAAGTAGACTTTGTAATGCTTAATAGTATTATTGGGGTTGAACTTGATTTTGTAAACTCATTTACAATTGATAGGCTTCTTGTGGGATGGAAAAGGAACAAGACTCTATGTATTGGTGCCTTAGATAGCTTGAATTTCGTGACGCATGGTCTCATGTCACTTTGCATCTTGACTAGCTTGTTGGAAATTCTTAGGTTCTTTGAGAAAAGTGAGAAGAAGGGTGAAAACTTTATGATATGGGGAAAGACAATCATATGATAAAAATTAGGAAAGAGGATGAAAAGTACCTTAATTTGTAAGAGTTGTCTCTATAACATCTCAAATTTTTTATTAATATAATAATTTAATTATTATTTATTTTTATATTTATTGAGATTATTTTTTTATAATTGTTTTAATTAATTAAATGGGTTTTATAGAATACTTTAGAGGTTTTTAATAGTTATGAATATTTTAATTAAATAATAAATATTTATGAAAATTATTTTGAATAATATTTATTAGAGAGAACTGCGTATTCTTATGATATTTTGTTATAATAAATATTTGGAGAAAGTTATGTGTTTTATTATAATTATTTATATATTTTATTTTAATTATAATTATGTTGGAAGAAATAGATATATTTTATATATTATATATTTTTTAATTATTAAATATTATATTTTATTATAATTATTTGGATTGGAAGAAATATGTTTATTAGATATATTATTTAATTATAAGTTTTAATATTAGAGGGAAAGAAAAAGATAATCATGGTTAAAGTATTTTTACTAAAGGGTTAAATGGATGTTAAGTTTTTAAAAGAGAGAGAAAGAATAGATTAGGTTTTCACTTTTCACGTACGCACTTTAGAACTCAGAGAACTTAAAAGAGGAGGAAACTACCCCGGAATTGATCGTTCATCTTTTTCTACTCAACAAGGTAAGGGAGAGTGAGAAACCTCACTTGAGAGTGTGGAAATAACTATTAAGTTGTAAGATTAGTCTTCAATTCCTTGCCTGATGTATGCCTATAAAAATAAACACTTTATGAAAGTTTTCTATTTTTTTTTTCTGATTGCTCTGTTGCATTTCTTGTGTGATTCTGAGTATAAATATGCAATGAACTAAACATATTTAAACTAGTAGACAACGAGGACAAATCGCAAACTTTGAAAAGTAAAAGTTCTTTTACTTTTACTTATATCTTTTCATCTTTCAAAATCTAACAAAATTCAACTGTTGAGAGGTGCATAACTATGTACAAGTAAGATCCTTTAATCAGTTTTGGGTTTACCCCACCGACATATTCTTATTCACTTTAGTATCATTGAAGGTTTGTTTAGTAGCCATTTTCTTTTTGCACAGTAATCTTGAAGTTCCATTTTTTCTCATTTAGTACCTACATTCCAAAAGGTAATCAAAGGCACAATTTTTATGATTCAAACTCCATTTTTTGTCTGATCCAGTACCTCTTCACCCATCTTTAATTTATTCAAGCTCCACTCTTCCATTACTCCTTTATTGTTGCATTTTGTTTACTTCAATTTTGGCTCCACAAAAAACATCGATTTTGTATGATGCATGTGCTTAAATCATCCCACAATATACGTTCAAATTTATAAGGTTTGTGGAATGGAAGACCCAAACTAATCTGAAGACTAAACGGACAATAACATGTCTAATATTTCTACATGTCGATTTTCAGCATATTCAACATTCTTTACCGGAATTCGTCCAAACTCACCTAATGGGTCACCCCCATAAGTGTCAATTGAATTGGAGACCAATGAATCATGCCCAGTGTATTGAAATTTGGGCTTGACTTTCTTCTGCCAAGGGATTGGGCCCAACCTCAATCAGGCGACCAGAAGACAAGACTCGTGACAATTTGGGTGGTAATGTTTGTTAGTGTGTTTTGCCCTTCACGTGAACCATGAATCAATAAATATTCTCATCATTTTCTTCATCAATCGGCAAATTCAGCATGTCCATGGTGTCGACAATGCCGTACTGTTTCAACTTTTCTTTCATACGACCTTGTCTATTGTGCTATGGTAAATGATGTATACATCCCTTTTTTATAAGTACATCTTTTTTTTTTTTTAAATTCTAAAATATTCATTGTTTTTTTTTTATTTTTATATTTTTTAATTTTACACCTTCAACTTTTAATTTACTATTTTTTTTCACACATCTCCTTTTTCCTCTTTTTTAATTTTTACATGCACTATCTTGTTTTTCTCCAATTCCTCATCTATTTCAGTAGGTAATTTTAGTTCTCTCAATTTTTACAATATTCTCTTATTTTCTCGCTTTTTTCACTTTTTCACATGTACCCAGATCGTAGAACCGGTACGCAACAATAGGTACATGTAGCTTCCTCGTCAGTTTCTACTGAACTAGACACACATTTTTTTTCTTCCAATACTTCCTTTTCTTTCACCCTTCCAAAAACTTTAACATTAAGTTTAGTATTATGAAAAAAAAAACATTTTCACTATTCTAGAATACTGTGCAGGATAGTGAAATCGGTGTTCTGGAGAGAACTTCTTAAAAATGTGTTTTTTACATGATTCCAGAAAATAATTTCTGGAATAGTAAATTTAGTGATTTGAAAAGTACTTTTCGAAAGTATGTAAAATAACACACTTCTAGAAATTACTTTCCGGAATAGTAAAGTTAATGTTCTAGAAAGTACTTTTCGGAACACTAAATATTGTTGTTCTGGAAAGTTCTTTTCGGAATTATGTAAAATAACACACTTGTGGAAAGTACTTTCCAGAACATTACGGAAGTGTGTTATTTACATAATTCCATAAAAGAACTTTTTGAAATAATAAATTTAGTGTTTCATAAAGTACTTTCCGGAAGTATGTTAAAAACTCAATTTTGAAACTTTCTTTCGGTCAAATTATTATTCCAAAAAGTACTTTCTGAAACATTAAAATTATTTGATCATGTGTTTTAGACGTGTGAATGAGAGAAGTGTTCGAAGAAAAAAGTGCACATTTGGCTCAGTACATTTGACAATATTGAGAACGTCACACGTGCCTATAATGTTGTTGAAAACTAGTTCTACATTTTGGGTGCGTATGAAAACTAAAAGCAAGGAGGAAGAAGATAATAGTGAGAAAACTGAAAGAGGAGGGGAAGAGAGTAATGTAAAACTAAAAGAATTAAAACTACCTGTCGAAATAGGTGGGGGTAAAGGAGAGGTAAAAGGGTACATGTGAAAATAAAGAAATAAGGTGTGTGAAAAAAAAGTATTAAATTAAATATTGGAGTATAAAATTAAAATTTTAAAAATGATAAAAGTTAAGGATATTTTAGAATAATTATTTTTTTGAAAAAAAGAAGGTGTACATATAAAAGGAAAAAAAAAAGGTGCATATATCATCAGGACTCAGGAGGTGTATATATCATGTATTATTGCTATTGCTTTTGACAAGGAAGAATTTGGGCTTCAAACAGAGGCCCAAATAGGTGCAGCTGTTTCTCACGGCCCATTTAGATGCCAATTGCTTATATCTAAAGCCTTAACGGGCTCCGAGGACCTCAGAGGTTTCGTCAATTCTGAATTGCTTATATAAAGGGTATATAAGCTCTTTCTATGTCTCAACCTAAAAAATTTAGGGGTGGCAAAAAAAATTGAACTGAACTGAACTGGTAGTGAACTGAACTGAACTGTACTATAAAAAATTGAATTGTTTGTAAAAAAACTGAACTGAATTGTTTAAAAAAAAACTGAACTGAACTGAACTGTTGGAAAATTAACTATATTGAACTATAAAACTAAACTGAATTATAAAAATTGAACTATTTTTATAAAAGGATAAAAATTAAATTTGTCTAACATGTTATGTTTTAATGGATTAACCCGATAGTCTAATAACCAAAACTTTAGAAAAAAAAGTGATAAAAAAAATTGTATCAATTTTGTCGAACCTAACGGATCAATTGAGCTATATTGGACTACTTATTTTTAGGCTTAAAATTTACTGAGTTTGTTTGACTTAATTTTATATTTTTTTCTTTGAAGAATTTAAATAAAATGAAAAATAAAGTAAAGTTGGCAAATGTGTCCTATTTTGATAGATTAATGAGTTAAAATTGTTCAATTCAAAATATCATAACAGTTCAGTGCAATTTAAATTGCAGTCCAGTTCAAGTTTTTATAGTATAGTTAAGTTCAGTTTAATGACACAAAAAATAGTTCAGTTCAGTTCGTCTGAACTAATATTTAGTTTAGTTCAGTTCATAAGAACTACTTTTAAGTTCAGTATAATTTTTATAAGTTCAGTTTAGTTCAGTTCATTTTGCCCACCCCTAATTGATGTTAGTATGTATGATATGTAAGAGTAATGTTATTGTTATTCTGAATAATTTGTCACTCAACGCGGCACTGAAAGTATAATTAAAGGACACTACCATATATGTAACTAAATTGACACTAGTTTTGAACCATTGCTGCTTCTTTATAATAGTTTTGTTATAAGAAAATAATTATTTTCTTACATTAATCTCTTAAAATATGAAATCAAAATTAGACTAAAAATAAAGTAGGATAAGTTACACCTTGTTTTCTTTCTTCATTCAGTATGCTTAAATTATATTGTCCTTTTTCTCTAAAAATAACATCCAATAGAGTAGTACTTTATATTAACATTATTATATTTTAACTTACATATAAAAGAAAATAATCTATTTATAAAAATAATATAAATTAATTTATCCTTTTACATTTTTTTTAACTTTTGGGGTTCCTCCTAACTGTGGCCTTGGACACAGTCACCTTACTTGCCTACCTTAGGGTTCAGTAAGTCCTATATTATTTTTAATTTTAGAGCTTTAAAAGATAAAAACGAAAAATACTTATATTGTTGACTTTTATCATCTTTTAAAATCCAAAAGCTAATAAACTTTGAAACTAGTTCTTAGCTATGTTAATAATTAGGAAGGGTGTAACATTGTATTTAGGTGAGTTAGGTAAATAGCAAGGGTTTTTAGGTAGAGGTAGAGGTCCAATTGACCCTGAGAAGAAAGATATATAAGGTTTATGTCTTGAGGAGAGCTCATAACCTCTTGTTCTTTAGAACATTAAAGAGAGAATTCTACAGAGAAAAGCTCTAACTAGTGGTTTTATTGTTCTCTTCTTCCTACTAGGTTCCTCTTGTGTGAGATTCTTTGTTGGGAATTATGGATTCGAAGCTTCAGCTAAGAATTAGAGAGTTGGGGCTGGTGCGGAGCTTGTAAGCTCAAAGCTCGGAAAATCATCTTCTCCTTCCTTCATTCTTGGTTGCTTGGAGTTTAAGGTAAGAGGAACTATAACTTCTTTGTTAAAGGTTTTTTAATGGATTGCAAGCTTGGTTATGAATTCAAACATGTGTTGATGGGTAAATTTTTTGATCCAGTGGAGGGTTTGGGACGTTGGGTGTCTTAACTCATGGATGAGGTGTTGCATGATTTTAGTTGATTTTGTGGTTTCATGTGTTTGTTTTAGCCTGATTTTAAGTCATACATGATGTATATGTAGTGTTCGAAGCCTTGCATGTCTTGGGATTTCCTAAGTTTCAAGTGCTTGAGCAATTTTCGTGATCTGCATAGTGTAGAAATCATAATAATACTAGGTGCACTTTTGTGGCATCGGACATAGTTCCAACCAAAGAGTTTTATCTTGATTACGTTGGGCACGAAACCAATGGCGTTGGGTGTGAGGAGAAAGACTCGTCTCGGGTTGGGATGGTGTTGGGCGCAGTTTGTATGGCATTAGATGTGAGAGTGGGAGGTCTCTGACTTGGTGTTGTTGAGTGCCATTAAGGAGACGTCGAGTGTCGCTAAGGTGACGTTAGACATGATTTCAGGCAGAGGTTCACTACCTGATATTAGGTCAAGCACGGGGTTAGCCACGCTAGGCGTGAGGTCCGAAGGGGTCTCCACCTTGGTCACGTCGAGTGTGGTTCGAATGGCATCAAGCGTGAGCGAGGCAGCAAGTTCCCTACCTCAATTATGTCGAGCACGAGGTATGTTGCACTGGACGTGGGATGCCTAGATGATGAGTATGTTTTGAAATGTTTTCTGATGAACATGAGTAGTGTATGAGTTCTATATCATATTGTGTGAAGTATGAAGGTTGTAATTCTATGAATGTTGATTGGATATGACATATGTAGATATTTACATGGTGTTAGATGATGATGAACATATGTATGTTGTATACTTATATGAGGTTGTTGATCTCTATACACATTGATTATATATGATGTATATAGATAATGTATAATGACGTGTGGATGCTGAAAGTGCAATATGACATTAAGGCATGTTGGCTAACTTAGAATTTAAGAAGAGGAAAAATGTTTTGAAATTTAAAAATCTCATATAAAGAGTCTTGGAGTGATGCTCACGTAGGCCATCGTTGAAAACCTTCCTTGGGTATGTGTGTCTCTTAGAGTGGGTTTTGAGGTATGTTGATGTCTCCTCTAGGTCCTTAGTTAGTGGTCAAGTAAGGTAGGAAGTTAAGGGCTACAACCCTTGACCAGGTACTTGGAAATGTTGCATTGTTCCTTAAGAATAATCAATGGAAAAATTTTATATGTGATTTAGTAATGCATGTCAAGTACATGGTAAGCCTAAACCCAACTATACTATTCCTAATGGTAGAATCAAACTTTTCTAATGTAAGTGACAAAACCTGAGAAATTAAATGAGGGATTGTTATCCCATTTTTTTGTGATCAAACCAACACTTTTGGTGTGAAAATGATTGGGTTGGTTTAGTAGGTGAAATCACTTAGACTGCTCATGTTGTTCAGTGATCTCCATAAGTAAATGTGTGATGATGCATTAGTTGAGGTATTTGTATATGATGTATATTGTGACATGTTCATATGCATTGATGAATGTGTTGGTTGATATGGTGTGGATGAGATACATGTATGTTTTGCTATGACGTTGTATGCTATAGAATCGTTTTATATACTTACATGTTTTTAAACTCTAACTTACCCTTATATTTTTATTATGGTTTAGACTACGATGATCATACGTTATATGAAATAGATTAGGATTAGGCTTGTGGAGTGATTGTTGGCAGGTGGTGTGACCTTTTGTTGGTGTTGATGCTTCCAAATGTAGCTTATATAATTGTGCTTGACTAACATTAGAACATAAGATTGTTTTGGGATTACTTTATACATTTTTATAACTTGTCAATACAAGTATCAATGTTCTACTTTTATACTCATTATATATATTTCCTCCTTTAATTTTGTATGTTTTAGTAATTTAATTTTTGCTATTAATAATAATGATTTCACATAATATAATGATCATAACAAGTCGTTATAAAGAGAAAATTTTATGTTTTAACTTTTAAGATCTTATTTACAATAAAATAAATTAAAATACATTATATGTGAAGCTCTCCGAGAGGAGATAGTGTTTAAATAGATAGAAAAGAAAAATTTAATAATCTAACAAAAAAAAAGAGTATCTACTATATATACTCAATAAATTAATATAAACATAATCTCTCAAATTAAACTAAAATTGTTTACCCTCACCAAAAAGGACTGAAAATAATGCTGAATGGTCATTTAAAATCACCTATCCTATTTCATACAATGGTGTGATTTTATCGATCTCTTTCCTTACCGTGTTTGGAGCTACAAGTACAAGATTAACAAAATAAAACATAAACGTTCACTGATAGGTGAAAGTATTATTTTCTTGTCCAAACACTTATTGGGCCAGGCCCCAGATTCTAATGCCTCTCCACCCAATGCGATTGTCACACCCTTTTTTGTTTTTTCTATTTCTAAAACCTATTTCTTTTTTCAAAAAAGATCCTTGAAAAAAAATATGTTTTCATTGTATATCTTAGCAGATTTTATCTAGATACACAGTAAAAGTATATTTCAGTAGTAAATCACTAAATCTTACCTAAAAACACAAGGGGTCCTCGGAAAGTGGGAAGAGAAGGTGGTGTGAGGGGAGGCATAAAATAATTTTACAAAAAAAGAAAAATAGAGTCAAGAAAAAGAAGAAAAAAAGGAGTGTGAGAATAACATGAGTCAAAAGAGAAACCAAATAACCAAATAAAACATTACTTCTAAACTCTAAAAAATTCTTTAAGTTGAACCAAAATCTCCACGTACAAAAATAATAATTCTAGTAGTGAATAGGTTAAATAATTTATTGGCAAACTTTGACCAGATGTAACAATCGAGCACATGCTTAGGTTTGCTTTCTATTTATCTAAAGAACTTTCGGGATGTTCTTTTTTAACATTTTGAATCTGATTCCAAGTTTTTCAGAACACAAAATAAACCAAGTTAAAGACATATCAATTCATGTTAAATGTCTGAATAAAAATCTCAAATATAAGCTACTACTATTTTTATTTCATTGAAAATAATATGTCATTTTAATTTTTTTAGTCTAAATTAAAGTATCTTTTATTTTGATTTATAATACATATATTTTTCATTAGAGACAATCTTATTTAAATGAAGTAGAATTGTTATAAATTACAAAATTCCCTTTCTAAATACTTAATATAATTATGTACTCAAAACTTAAATTTGAAATCAATAATTAAATTAGAACAATTCCATACAAGTAATTCATATTTTAGTTGATATATATATATATATTAGAATGCACAAGTCATCTTCAATAACTAATAACTTATTTATAACCTAGAGTGAGAGGAATCCCTAATATCCATAGGGATAATGTTCAAAAAGATAGTTGACGGTGATACACAGAATAAATATGTTCTTCGTTCGGGTCATTGAAAACTCTATTCGAACATGGCAATTGTCAAGAAAATCTAAGTTCATCGTGGGAGATTCATTGTATATCTCTATTGTTCCATGGATTTGATACTTACTACAAATTGTCGTGCACCTTTTTCGTTTCTTTGTCTTATTACATTTTTTTTTTCTTCAAAGACTTAAAAGGAGACATTTCTTTCATCTATGGCAGACAACAATCGACGATAATTAGTGATTCACGGAGACATTTCCGTAACTATTTTGTATTATCGAACCTCAATTATCATTTTCAGGAATAATACTTCGACAATGATATTTCTCAACTTAGTCGGTAAGGTAGGTAAAGTCGTTATTTTCAATCTTAAAAATATTTTATTCATTAATTATTGATAGTATTTTAAAATTGAAAAAATAATGGCTATAAACTAAATAATATTACATTATTCAAAACAACTATTTTATTAAGAAATATATATATATATATATATATATATAGTTTTATTATAATTTCCTCTTTTTCAATACAACTATTTTTCATTACGATTTCATCTTCATAACGTTATGGTTATGTCTATACTTAAAACAAATATTTCATTTGTGAAAATTCTTCAAATCAACAACAATCACAATGTTGTAAATGGATTAGTCTCTTACTTAATATACTAAAAATACTCATGACAACACAAAAATAAAGTTTAAAAAAAATTATACCTTATTATTTAATGTTTAAAAATAATGTATATAATTAATTATGATAATAAAATGAATAATTTTGCACCATAACAAATTCAAAAACGATCAATTTTTTTTTCTTCTTACAATCGATTTATTTGCAAAAGGTGATTATGAAACCTAATTTACCACTTTAAACAGAATCTCTTTTTTTAACTATTTTTTTTTTCATTCACAAAACTCACTTTCAAAATTATTCTTAAGAAAATCGAGTCAAATTTCATTCATATAAGTTATAAATGGATGTTAATTTGTACAGATTTAAACTCAACAGGCTTGAAATGGTTTTGAAGAAGATAAGATTTGTAACTTTCAAGTGTTTAACCATACCATACTTAATGACCTAGATTTGTGAAAGAAATTAAGCATTATGTATACATAAAAGAAAAGAAAAGGGACAGCGGGGGAAGACCTTGAACCAACGATGGGCTATAGTCAACCGGTGGATACTGTGTTGAAGTTACAAGATTACGATCACACATGATTAAGATCTTCAAAATCATATAATATAATACATTATATAATGGTTGCAATTGTTTGTGTCTGCAAAACTGGAATAAACATATTTATAAACTACATGTTTAGATTTATGTTGAATTGTTTAAAATCATGTGGAAAAATCATTTATAAGATTTTGGATCATATTAGGTTTGATGTTTGAGAATTAGATTCTAGATTCTAGATCTAAAATCCATTTTAAGTTAAAGATATTTTAGGTAATTTTTATATTAGATCCAAGAAAAAGTACTACTAATTTTTTTTAGAATAAAAATATTGTAACACAAATCATGGTACACATAAGTCACTTCCATTTAAATCAAATTTAACCAAAATTAATTTTATAAATCAATTTTGTTAAAATTAAATTTCAAAAAATTCATCGAAGCCCACAAAAAAAAAATAGCATAATGATTTACACTAGTGGACCAGATTTGCGATTGAATAGTCCCCTTTCCTCGTAACAAATTTTTGGACATACAAATTTAAGGGTATGTTAGGATGTATGCCAGGAATTAACATCGAAGCAAAAATTATATAAATTGATAGGGAAAATAACTCTTTATTATTTTTGGTTGAATGTAGAGAGTGAGTGATGATTCATGTCGTTGATTTAAACACACTAAAAATGAAAGTTGGGTCTAACATGACCCAAAGACATGAATCAATGTTCAGCAGTGGTGCATGTATTAAGTTATAAAAATTACTAAATGAGTAAAATTTTGACTTACTCTTTTGTAGATTAGTTTCCAATGCCAAAAAATGTTGGTTGAATACCAATGGTGGAAGGCAAGAACGGTTTCGGCACGAGAAGATGAGAGATTGGGTTGCGCAATCTTCAAATGCTTATAAAATTATTTGCCGTCCAAATTTAACGGTAGCATTTTAAGAAATGGTTAAAATATATTTTTTAAGTTTTTATAATTTTATTTACTTTATATTTTAGTTTTTATATTTTAAAATAGATATTTTTAATTTTTATATTTTTTTTTAAAAATGGTTTCTATAGTTTAAGATAGATATTTTTACTCTATATTTGAATTTTTTTTTTAAATTTAGTTTATGTTGTTATTTTTTTTTAAAGTCTCTTCTACATTGGCGTGACAAATGTATTAATTTATTTTTGTGTGTTTAATGTCTTGGAATTATTCTAAATTAAGAGTTTTGGCGTTTCATGTCTCTATTGTATCTCACTTACAATGTATATTATTGATACTTTTTTTTATTCTCATAAAATTGAAATCTCTAGAAAACTGTAGTACCAATCGTTGGGTATAGTATATATTTGGTGTGGGTTGCCACAACATTAACATGCATTAACCAACATTAATAGTATGACTTGACCCAACCCATTATTATATATCAACTAAGGACTTAAAGGAAACTCTACACTCTGCCTAAAGAGACAACAATACTTAATGAGGGGTTTCAACATTTAAAACAACACATCTCCTCTACTCCTAACTTCACAACACAAATCAACACAACATGCCTCATAAGTTTATCCCATTTAACATCTTACAATTACATCAACTCCAAACAATATACAATTTAATTCTTCATTAGACATCCTTCAACTTAAATAGAATTCAATATATATATATATATATATATATATATATATATATATATATATATATATATATATATATATATATATAATCATTCAACTTAACATCACCTATTCTAACTCATTCATTCCATCATGTTCCAACTTCATTCAACATTATGCATTATCATCTTTAACGTATTTTTCAATATTACGAGCAACTTACATTAACAACTTATCATCATACAACTTTCAACTTAATCAACTTAAATCATCATTGTACATTATCATATATAAACATATAATGATCTAAATTCAATTATCATCATACATCATGTAAAAAACTAATTCAATTAACATAGTTTCAACATTAAGCAACTTAGTTATAATTTCGCACTCAGCATGGTCACGCTTGGTGCCATGCACCCTATGCCCAATGCCAGTGAGGTAGGGAGCCTCTACCTTACCCACACTCGGTGCTACACAACTTGCATCTAACGTTGTCAAGGCAGACAGTCTCTAAGTTGTTCACACCTGGTGCCACTTGCCTTGCCACTAGCGTTACCAAGTTAAAGAACTCATAAGGGAATCACGTCTGACACTTCTTATCCCGTGCCTAACATAATCAAGTCAAAGAGTCGTTAATTGAATCATGTTCGACACTACCTATGTCACACCTAGTGTCAATGAGACAGAGCCCCAACATTATAAAGTTGCACATGATGCGAAGACAATTTTTGTACCTAGTAGGATCACAATTTTGGCTCAAACCTACAACAAACTCAATCTAATCCAACATGTAACCATCAATTCAACATACATACACCACAGGCAACTCAAATTCAACAAAAGGAACAACATGCAACCATAGGATTAAAAAATCATCAATTTTCTATCTCCACCAAGAAATCCCCAAAAACTAAGAACACCAAGTTCAATCCTTAAATTCAACTAAAAAGATTTTCAAAGCAAGAATTAACACAATACAATCAACATACACAACTTAGAAGATCAAACAAAAAGTTTCTCTTACCTCAATTGCTCTTGAATCATGGAAAGGAAGGAAGAAAAAAGAAACCCCAAAACCCTCTTTAAGACGAATTCTCTCTAACATTCTCAACTCCTCAGCTAGAATTTCAACTTCAACCACGCCAACTAACAATTAGGGGAAAAAGAAAGATCTTCCAACAGAATCAAATTGAAGATCGAACTCTATTGACTCCAAAACACCCCTCTCAAGCTTTTCTATAAGATTCTAGTGTTATGAACTTATGAAGTTCATTTCTTAAAATTCGTCTCATATACCTCAACCCTCATCAGGCCAAATCTCACTCCATTAAGCTATATCTTCCATAACTGAAGTTTCAAGTTATCTCAACTCTAACTTTCATCTCACAAAAGCTAAAAAAAAAAAAAATAACAACAACAACATGAAATATTATTCTTAATCACATATATCACAAATACACATAATTAAGAAGAAGAAAAAAACATGTTCTTACAAGCTAAAGTACACCAATTTATTTTTGTTCTTATTTTTATGACAAGGTGTACTTCTAACTTAGACAATAATAAGGTTGAAGTGTGTATGAATTTGTGTGCATATTTAATAATAAAAAAATCAGTTAAAATACTTTTTAATGAACATGACAACAATAATTTGAAGGTGGTGATCACATATCACTCTTTAAAAAGTTCACTTAGTGAGTACAATGGTAGGGTTGTCATTGCACGAGATATGGACAAATTTCTAAGTAATATCCTTCAAATAAACACTTTTATTATGTGCTATGTTCCATAACAAGATTAAAAAGATATCACTCAAGACAACTGATTTTCATATTTTCTCTTATGGAAGTTCATATGTACAATGTATAAGACTCAAACTTTTGAAAAATTCTTTATACTCAAAATACAATATCAAGCTCCATTAAAACTATTTTTAAGTTTTTGAATATTTTAATATTCTATTGCTTTCTAAATTTAAAATTTTAGTGGGTGTAGTTGGAAAATTTTACTTAAAATTTAAAATTAATATATTTTATTTAATTTTTCCTTTAACTTTTTTTTTTTATATCATGACTTATATTTTATCTTTTCCACATTAATTTTAAGTTGGTTATAGTTTTACTTTCTTTGACTTGGTCTTTTAATCTATTAATTGCTTCTTTATAGGGAGGTTTTTTCTCTCTAAAGACCGTGTATGCGTACTTCAGTTAAAAAAAATTTAAACTCTTCTTATTTTAATTTAGTTTTTATTCTTTTTATTTATTATTTATCTTTTAGTATTAATTGAAAACTAATATTGAATTAATTTCTATTTCCATTTTCAAACATATCACCCGAATTCGCACCATTAATAAATGAAAAGCAGTGTTTAATTCAATATGAATCTATAATAAATTTAACTAAAAACTAAACTAATCTTATCACACCTAGAAACTACAAAGGTGATACAAATTTAATTTTTATTTAATTTCAAAATTTTAAAATGATTTTGATGAAACAATTATTAGTTATTACTGTTTGTAAAGATGTCAAAATTGACCTGATTTGTTAAAGTCGACTAATCAGTTCAATCGACCTATCCAAACTATATTGAGTTCTTTATTTTTATGTAAAAAAAAATCGAGACAATTTGGTTCAATTCGACAAGTGGATCAATTCAGCCAGTAAAAAAGATTAAGCTTAAAAATATCAAACATATTTAATTAGTATTATTTTAATTACAAATAAAATTAAGAAAATAAAATAACTGAATCTAAGTGAGATCTGTTTCTTTCTCATGCCTAATTTAACGAGCTGAGTCGGGTTGGCTATTATAACAACCCTAAATTTGTCAACATTCAACAGAGCTCGAATAGAAAGATGATTGATCAACTATTCAATATTCATGCAGAACATAAGAAATACATAACAACAGTGTTTTTTTTTCCTTCGACCAAAATCCACGTCCTTCAGACACAGCCACAAAGGTTTTCTGTTCCCCCCAAAAATTCCATTGAATTTTCTTTTGGCATGGATTTCTGTCACCTACACCGATACTGTGTCAATATATTTTTTTGGTTAAAATTTTTATTTGGTTCTTTATAATATTTCTTTTCTTCAATTTAGTCCTATTTTAATTTTTAGTTTTAACTTGGTCCCTTTTCTTACCGGAAATCTGCCGTAGAGGTGATCTGCCGAGTAAGATTGGTGAGCCTCCTTCACGGGTACGCTTGTTGCTCCAAGATGGGGGTGGTACCTGCAAAAGAGACTCCGATGCTAAAGTTAGTATTTGTGGGTGTATGAGTCTCGTATAAGTAATGCACGTACCTTTGTGTGTATTAGGGTTTTGTTGGGCCTTGGGCCCGAGATCAGTTATGATCTGATTAGGATGACGAGCTGACGTCACACAGTGCGTGTCCGAGGTCGTCCTGCGCTGTGGTGCTGAGCTCGGAGCTCGGCTTCGCAGTACGGATAGTACACTAGCCTCCCAAGCTCCGAAGACCGTAGGTCGAGGAGTTAAGACCGAGCTCGTCAGGGGGCAGTGACTTTTTGCGTATGCTTGCCTGTCAAGATGCCATGTGTTGCAACTGTCACCTCGTTCTCGAGAACGTGCAGGCGGCGTGGTAACAAGATTGTATTTTTATCTGTTTGATGACGTTGCCTCTTTGGGCCGATGTGGTATTCCGATGTCCATGTTTCATGGCCGAGCTGAGGAACTCGGCAATGATGAGTTTACTGCTTGGTCAGGCTGGTAAACCTTTGATTGAGTCAATAGATTGGTGAGGGACAAGTCGGCAACTTGGTTGGCCAGTACACTTGCCCCCCAAGCACCGAGTGATGTAAGAGCGAAGGGGCTTCTGAGGAGCTCCTAAATTTGTTGTTTGAAGGTTCGAGCTCGACCTTGGTTAAGAAAATGTGATCTCAAGGTATGGACTCGACCTTGGCATATCAAGCTTCGAACTCGACCTTGGTTAAGAAAATATGATGTCAAGGTTCGGACTCGACCTTGGCATATCAAGGTTCGAACTCGACCTTGGTTAAGAAAATGTGATCTCAAGGTTCGGACTCGACCTTGGCATATCAAGGTTCGAACTCGACCTTGGTTAAGAAAATGTGATCTCAAGGTTCGGACTCGACCTTAGCATATCAAGGTTCGAACTCGACCTTGGTTAAGAAAATATGATCTCAAGGTTCGGACTCGACCTTGACATATCAAGGTTCGAACTCGACCTTGGTTAAGAAAATGTAGTCTCAAGGTTCGGACTCGACCTTGGCATAACAAGGTTCGAACTCGACCTTGGTTAAGAAAATATGATCTCAAAATTCGGACTCGACCTTGGCATATCAAGGTTCGAACTCGACCTTGGTTAAGAAAATATGATCTCAAGGTTCGGACTTGACCTTGGCATATCAAGATTCGAACTCGACCTTGGTTAAGAAAATGTGATCTCAAGGTTCGGACTCGACCTTGGCATATCAAGGTTCGAACTTAACCTTGGTTAAGAAAATATGATCTCAAGGTTCGGACTCGACCTTGGCATATCAAGGTTCGAACTCGACCTTGGTTAAAAAAATGTAGTCTCAAGGTTCGGACTCGACCTTGGCATAACAAGGTTCGAATTCGACCTTGGTTAAGAAAATATGATCTCAAGGTTCGGACTCGACCTTGGCATATCAAGGTTCGAACTCGACCTTGGTCTAGAAAATGTAGTCTCAAGGTTCGGACTCGACCTTGGCAAGTGGTCATGGTTAATGTGCCAATACCGAAAATGTATGGGAATGAAGTTGCTTTGTTGATTTATTTCTAAGGTGTGCGTCGTTAAAACCTTCCTTGGCCAAAAACCTTTTTCTTTAGTGGGAAAAAAGGCTGAGGAGGAAAAAGGAGTACATCACCTGAATTTACAAGTTAAGAGAAATAAAATTTGAGGTGGGTGGAATTTCAAGTTCCAAATTTTCCTTTGGAGGGGTCTGTTCTTGCTTCTCCCCGTAATCGCCAAACACGGTCGCCATCTTTAAATGTCTGTGGCCTGACCTTGGTCTTGCTTTCCTTGTGATTTGTCGCGAATTGCCTTGCGGAACTCGGCATGCTCCTCCATCTGGATGTACCCAGCAGCGTGAGCTCGGAGCTCGTCCATGTCGGGAGGAGGTCGTCGGCAAAGGCTATCGACGAAAGGTCCTGGCTTCAACACCATGAGCATGGAGTGCAGTGCGACCTCGGGATTCAGATTTCGGATCTTTACCGAGATGGCGGCGAATCGTTCCATGAACGTCCGGAGTGGCTCGTCGTCACTCTGTCTGAGACTGGCCAGGGCAGCTGATGTTATGTGATGAGGTCGGCTCGCCGCATATTGTGCTGTGAACCATCTGACCAGGGTGCCGAAGCTGTCGATTGACTCGGCAGGTAGCTGGGTGTACCAGTTGAGCACGGCCCTTTGAGCGAGGTCAGAAAAATCCTACACAATATAGCATCATTGTTAGTGTAGAGGTTTACCTGTGTCGTATATAGGTTGATGTACTCGTCGGGGTCCGTCGTGTCATCATAGCGATCGAGGTGGAGAGGCTTCCAACCCTGAGGGAGTGGTGTCTCCATGATGCCATCCACAAAGGGATGACGGCGGAAGGTTGCTTGACCCCCTATGACATCAGTTGGGGCTTTGCTGACTTCATGGACCGACTTGTTCGTCGGAACATGAGACCGGTGCGCGGAAGGTCGTGGAGTCGGTGCCCTAGTCGCAGTTCGGGGCTGAGAGACTGAGTGTCCTTCTTCCTCGTGGAGGTTGCTCGCCTCAGGAGGATGATCAGAGGGGCACCGAGGGAGCTGGGCGCAAATCCGCTCGTTTTCAGCGCGTAGCGCCGCAAGATCAGCTTCATTGGCGGTCCGCATCGCCGCTAGGTCAATTTCGTGCTGGGCACGCATGTTTCGCAGATTGGCGTCGTGTTGTTGCCGCATCTGTTCGACCTGGTCAATCAGTCTCCTCAATGTGGCTTCGTTGTCCATGGTAGTTGAGTGATTTGCGTCTTCTGTTGCGCGTCTGCTATGGCTTCTGGTGAATACCATAAGCGTGGCCGATAAGAGCTGTCTTGATCGGCCCCACGGTGGGCGCCAAATGTTCTTACCGGAAATTTGCCGTAGATGTGATCCGCCGAGTAAGATTGGTGAGCCTCCTTCACGGGTACGCTTGTTGCTCCAAGATGGGGGTGGTACCTACAAAAGAGACTCTGATGCTAAAGTTAGTGTTTGTGGGTGTATGAGTCTCGTATAAGTAATGCACGTACCTTTGTGTGTATTAGGGTTTTGTTGGGCCTTGGGCTCGAGATCAGTTATGATCTGATTAGGATGACGAGCTGACGTCACACAGCGCGTGTGCGAGGTCGTCCTGCGCTGTGGTGCCTAGCTTGGAGCTCGACTTCGCAGTACGGATAGTACAGTCCCCAATAATTTAAATTATTGCAATTTGGTACTTCCGTCCAAATGATTTAAACAGAGTTAATTGTTGGCCAGGTGGATGTTAGGTGGATGCCACGTAGATGGCACGTAGATGGATGCCAACTTTTTTCAATACACCTGTGTTGGGATTCAAACAAGTCCCACATCGATAAAATAATACAACAAATAACAACTTATATAATACAAACATACTTCAATGATTGAGAGGCCTTTTGGGTGATGACCAAAAGCAAAACCGTGAGGGCTAAGGCCCAAAGCGGACAATATCTCATCATTGTGGAGTATGTTTGTGTAATAACCTTATAAAAATAACTCATAAAATATCCTCTCAGACAAATACCATAAAATAACCCCATCAGTGGTATCAGAGCCGCAGGTTGGATTCGGTGACAACCAATAACCCTATAACCCCTCATAACTCATAAAATATAATGTGCTATATAAAGACAGATTCCGCTGCATGAAAGGTTAGGTCCCTTATTTGAGAGGAGGATTGTTGGGATTCAAACAAGTCCCACATCGATAAAATAATACAACAAATAACAACTTATATAATATAAACATACTTCAATGATTGAGAGGCCTTTTGGGTGATGACCAAAAGCAAAACCGTGAGGGCTAAGGCCCAAAGCGGACAATATCTCATCATTGTGGAGTATGTTTGTGTAATAACCTTATAAAAATAACTCATAAAATATCCTCTCAGACAAATACCATAAAATAACCCCATCAGGGCTTCTTATTGCAAAAAGACTAATCATCCACAACAAAGATGTTGGTGGAGACCTGATGTAAAATGTGACAATTGTGGAAAATTAGGACACCTAAAACATGTATGCAAATCTCATGAGCAACAAGAAGAAGCCAACATTGTTGAAGATCAACAAGAAGAGGGAGAAGAAGAACTACTTTCAATGTCATGCTTTATGACCAAAAAACCCTCAAAAGCTTGGATTATTAATAGTGGTTGTACAAATCATATGACCTATGATCGAGAACTCTTCAAAGAACTCAACAAAACTAACATCTCTAAAGTTCAAATGGGGAATGGAGCACACCTTGCAGTAAAAGGCAAAGGAACACTTGCTATTAAGAGTCATTCAGGTTTTAAATTAATATCTGATGTTTTATACGTTCCTGATATTAACCAAAATTTGTTGAGTGTTTCTCAATTATTAGGAAAAGGCTATAAAGTGTTATTTGAAGATAAAAATTGTGTGATTAAAGATATACACAACAAAGAAGTATTCAATGTTCATATGAAAGGCAAAACTTTTGCTTTAAATTTGGAGAAGGAGGAGCCAATTATAAATGAAGATACAAGTGAAGAACACAAAGATGCATGTCTTCAAAAGAAAGTTGATGATCAAGAGGAGAATGAAGATGATGAAAAATCACCTTCAAAAGAGAAGTTCGAGATTGTTGGGATTCAAACAAGTCCCACATCGATAAAATAATACAACAAATAACAACTTATATAATACAAACATACTTCAATGATTGAGAGGCCTTTTGGGTGATGATCAAAAGTAAAACCGTGAGGGCTAAGGCCCAAAGCGGACAATATCTCATCATTGTGGAGTATGTTTGTGTAATAACCTTATAAAAATAACTCATAAAATATCCTCTCAGACAAATACCATAAAAATAACCCCAACAGTGGTATCAGAGCCGCAGGTTGGATTCGGTGACAACCAATAACCCTATAGCCCCTCATAACTCATAAAATATAATGTGCTATATAAAGACAGATTCCGCTGCATGAAAGGTTAGGTCCCTTATTTGAGAGGAGGATTGTTGAGATTCAAACAAGTCTCACATCGATAAAATAATACAACAAATAACAACTTATATAATACAAACATACTTCAATGATTGAGAGGCCTTTTGGGTGATGACCAAAAGCAAAACCGTGAGGGCTAAGGCCCAAAGCGGACAATATCTCATCATTGTGGAGTATGTTTGTGTAATAACCTTATAAAAATAACTCATAAAATATCCTCTCAGACAAATACCATAAAATAACCCCATCAACCTGGAACCAGAACGGGCCGTTCTGGTTGCACTCTTGGTGTGTAAATTTTGTACCTGGAACGGGCCGTTTCAGATGCCAAATTTACACACCAATAGTGTAATCAGAATGGGCCGTTCTGGTTCCAGGTGTATTCATGAAATTTGGCATCCATCTACGTGGCATCTACGTGACATCTACGTGGCATCCACCTGGCATCCACGTGGCTAACAGTTAACTCTATTTAAATCATTTGGACGGAAGTCCCAAATTGCAATAATTTAAATTATTGGGGACCAAATTAAAACAAAAAATTAAAGTAGGACTAAATTGAAACAAAAAAATATTGTCAGGGACCAAATAAGGGTTTTAACCTTTTTTTTTTTAGAGAAGATACTCTGTCAATAATTAAAATAATATTCTTTCTATTTAAAATTTAAGGAAATATTTATTTTAAAAAATTATTAATTTACTAATGATCATGATATGATAAATTTTTAAGTAAAATAATTTATTAAAAATTTTAAAATTTAATTTTGAATTAATTAATATTCAAGTGATCGAGATAATAATAAATAAAAACGTTTATTAAAAATGGTTACTTCTTTTTAATTAAAGTAATAATATTTTGGTTTTTTGTCATTTAAACTTACGATGTAAAGTAAAAAAAAAAAAAAAAACTATGTATGTAATTAATATTCAAGTTTTATGAAATTTATTCGTGATTAATTTTATACAAAGATAAGAATAAAATTAAAAATGATAAGTTACATTATTTTAAATTTTTAGAATGGAGGAAAATAGAGAGAGAAAAAATGTTTGTATGCAATAAGGAGTAGAAAGAAGAATGTGAAAGATTAGCAGTTGCAGGTCTGGATTGTGTCGATTGTCCAATCAGGCACTTCACTTTCACTACTCCTACATGCATTGTTTAGGACACGACTACTGATAATAAATGTAATTTTATTTGACACAGACATCTTCTGCACTGCAGCTATAAGTTTATTACTGTACTCTAAAATGATTCAAACCCCATTAAACATTTAACTTAATTGATATTTAGATGACGAAATTAGGAGATTTTTTTTTTTAATATACTGTTTTTTTTTTATTTATTTAAATGACCCAAAGTGAAACATATTTACGTAAATATAACATTTGATTTTTTAGGTGAGAAATCGGTTACTGGGTAACCGACTTCTCAAAGGGATTTTTCCAAAATTTTGAAAAATCCCTTTGAGAAATCGGTTATAATTTTTTTTTTAGTTTATCAGTTTAAAATATATAGAATTTTAAAAAAAAATTATAATGAAATTTAAAATAATTAATTTAGTTATTATTTTGAATTTAGATTATAAGAATGTATTTAAAATTAAATTTAAAGAATAAAATTGAATAAAATTAAATTTAATTAGAAAATTTAAAAAAGAAAATATTATGATAAATGACAACTTTAGATAAAAACAACATTAATTGAGATGAAGAAGTTGAAATAAAACCAAAATACAACAATAATATAGGAGTTCTAATAAAAAAGAACAACAACAGAATAACAATGCAGCAAATTAGAATCCAACTTTAATGATGTTTATGGCCACCCGTTCCACACCTCGGAGGTTGCCGGTTCCTTGTTGGGTTTCGACGACCAATGCGTGGTTGTTGTGGTTCAACCTGGTCCTTGTCATGTTGTATATTAACAGTATCAGTGGCTGGATTTGACGAACCACTTCCATCGACCTCAGAGTGATAAGACGAAAATGAAGGAAAATTCATGCTTTGCATGTAATTATATGCACTTTGTGGCGTGTGTATGTCGGCGCCAAAAAGATTGCTCATGAAGTCCCCTGTTGGAGTTGTTGTTGATGGTGGTGTGTACATGAATTGTTCATGGTGTGTATGAAATGATGGATAAGACTGAGGATGTTGTTCCACAGTATAAGGTGGGTGATTATCTCCAGCCATTGCGAATGTTGTTGTAGTTGTTGTTGGGAGTTGCGTACTAGAAGTGAATGCATGAGATGAAGAATACTGGCTACAAAGAAATAATTTAGAATTAGCATGAAACCATTGTAAATACTCTGGAGTGTGTAGGAGAGGCCCTTGAAGTGGTTCCCCAAAAATAACATGTTTGCGTCTGTCTTTCCAAATGGAAATCCAGTCAGCATGTTGTTGAGCCCAGTTGGTGTCGCTATGTCCTCTCATGTCTATGTCGTGCAATTTATCAAGATTATGAGCTTCGTTGGGAATTGGTTGACATAAGCCAAATTGCAATTGGACTCTATCAGTTTGATGCCAGACTACAACTGCAAATGAAGTTAAAGCAGTACAAGCAGTCCATATTCTAGAATCTTGATAAGCACGTGGTGGCAATGAGGACTGAAATTCCCTATATGGCAACCATAGAAACTGTAAAAGAAAAAGGTTAATTATTGTACTTGTTTGATGTAAAAGAGAGTATGTTTGAGAGAAGTTTACATTGTATTACCTCGTTATGGTTCATGTTGTCATATCTTAATCTGTAGCCTAGTAAGTCTCCATGGGGCGTCCCGGTAAATCTTAGCCCTCTTCCTAACCACCTAAAACATTTGTACAATTATAAAATTTTAGATTAAATATTTTACTTGTTTGATGTATTAAAGTGGTATAAAAATTAATCCATACCTCGATGCTAGCGGAAATGTAATATCCCGTTGGACTCTTGGTTGGATGGAGGGCATTCTATACCAAGCCCAAGACTGTAGAAGTAAAGAACATCCACCCATTTTCTTTGAGGATGGATAGATTGCCCTACACAATTCTCTATACAAATGTGCCAAACAAGCAGAACCCCAACTATATCGTCCTGCACGTTCCAAGTCAGCCAATAATGGTAAATACATTAAGTGAATTCTATTACCTGACTTGTCTGGCATAATGACACCACCGATCAACCCTAAGATATATGCTCGACAATGTTGAAGCAATTGTTGTTGAGTGGGTTCATCTGGTAGTGCAATTGCATGGTCTCTTAACCATTTGAGTTTTATGGTTGAGCCAACTAGAGCTTCCCCTTTTGGAGGTACGAAGCCTAATAACTCGTAACATAATTCATCCCAGTCAAACAAAGTTGGTCCTGTTACTGGTTTGCCGTCAATCCTTAAACCCAATTGTAGTGCCACATCTTCCAAAGTCACCGTGCACTCACCAACCGGGAAGTGAAAAGTATGTGTCTCAGGTCTCCACCTCTCCACCAAAGACGTTATCAAACAATCATCGATTTTAAAATGTCTTATTTTTGCAACCTCGGCAAAGCCAGCAACCTCCAACAAATTCTCAATTCTTGGGTCAGGTGCAGGCATGGAATGATAGTAAGATTGAATGATTTGATCACTTGTTGTCTGCGAAAATGGTCTGTGTTTTACAACTCTTACTATTGTAGTCTTCTTCTTATTCTTACTGTATATTTTTTCTATTTATTATTATTTACCCTCTTTCTTTTTCTTCATTTTTTTTAAAAATTCTTTTGCCAATATGAGTTTGTTTCGTATTAAAAGTTTGCCCTTTAATCGTGGAGTGTATGATTTATGTGTTCTTATTTTAAAATTTTGTATTAATTGTAAATAAAATAATTTAGTTAAGTTTTTAGAATAAGAATAAATAATAAAATAATTATTAAAATAATTTATAAATTTAACTAAATTATTCTATTTAAAATTAAATTTATTTAATTTTATTCTTTAAATTTAATTTTAAATACATTTTTATAATCTAAATTTAAAATAATAACTAAATTAATTATTTAAAATTTCATTATAATTTTTTTTAATATCTATATATTTTAAACTGAAAAACTAAAAAAGAAATTATAAATCTGAAAAAAAAACTTAAAAAAAAAAATAGAAAACAGAAAACGAAAGAAAGAAAAAAAAAAAAAAAAAAAAAAAAAGTTGCCTTTGAGAAATCGGTTACTGGGTAACCGATTTCTCAAAGGGATTTTTCAAAATTTTGGAAAAATCCCTTTGAGAAATCGGTTACCCAGTAACCGATTTCTCACCTAAAAAATCAAGTGGTATATTTAGGTAAATATATTTCACTCTGGGTTATTTAAATAAATAATAAAAAAACAGTATATTAAAAAAAAAGTCGAAACTAGGATGGAAAAATCGAAAAGATACACTAAAATATATAAAATAAAAAGATTGAAATATGTTTTTAATCTTTTACATTTATGATATATTTTTTTAAAAAAAATTAAAATGGATTTTCTAATTTTTATAATTTTCAAAAAATTTATTTTAATTTCTCTAATAATATCATGAAATTTATAGATTGAAATGGTTATATATTATCACTTAAGTATAATATTTTTTCTAACAAAAATATTAATAAATATATTTATGTTATAGTATTTGATAAATTTTTTAAACAAAATTTAAATATAAAAATTAAAATAATAGTTTTTGAGATTATGAAGTCTAAAAGGATAAATTTTAAATTTGAGATATTAAAAATAATTTTATCTTAAATTTGAGAAACAAAAACATATTTTAACACATAAAAATATATAATTTACAATGGCAAAATTAAAATAAAAGAACATATTTAACAGACAAGTAAAAATTATATAAAGAAAACCTATAGTGACTAAATAATTAAATTTAATTAAGAAAATTTATTTATTTATTTATTCAAAGATAAAATTATTTATTGTTATCAAAATGTTTATTTAATTTTTATCAAAGCTAAAAAAAAAAAAAAACAAGCAAGTACACTCATCCTGATTTTAAGGCCGTTGATGGGCAATTTTCTTTTCATTTGAAAAGGAAAAAAAAAAATAGTATTGTGTTTATTGGTATAAAAAGAATAATACTTTTAGTCTTTTATAGCCATCATCTATATGTAATTTTTTGTTTTTTAAATTTTAATTTTATAATTTTAAGATTCTAATTTTACAAAATTTGTAATTTTGGTCTCTTTCTTAATATTAATATTTAATTATTAAAATTGTAATATTGGTGATAATTTAAGAGTTTGTCTGGATATTATAACTATTCAATAAATTCTTACATTTTACAACTCAGCAATCTAAATAACAAAATACATAAATTTAGTTATTTAGGACTTACCATACAAACATTTCCTATCCTTTAAGTCAAGATAATTGATTTTATTAACGTCACATGCATGTAGTTTAGAGGGTCTTGTCCATTATCATAACATCTTTATTGATTGCGAATTATGAACTTCGTGAGTAATGAGATGTGTGGTATACACATTGATGTATCATGAGGATTAATTATAAACACGTGTATGTTGTTTAAGCTAATTGCGAACTATGAATGTAAATAATGTTGAATGTATGAAATAATTACTGATGTTATTATGTAATTGTAGTTATTTGAGTGAGTGGATACCCAACCATAACTTACATAGGTAACCAAAGTCAGATGTTTCTCACTCCTCTTTTTTTTGTGGTTTGTTTTGATGTATGATTTCATGTGAATTTAATTATGATAATGATGGAGGAGAGGTTTAAATCTTATGTTGAGAATATTCTAATAGGATATGACCTCGAGGCAATGGATAGGAAATTGTTTTCTACTAGTATTTACATCAGGAATTTGGATTCTATTAGTTGAATTTGTTTTTAGTATCAAGTTTGATTTTCTTTAAATCATTTTTGAATTTGGTTTTTCTTTTGTTGTGTTTAAGTTTAATGTGATACTTCTACCCAGAGATCTTTACTTTATTCAGTAAGATTATTAAAAAATAATTGTTGTATTTATAGATATGATGCATGTGAGGTAGAGGGTGTCACATTTAGTGGTATTAGAGTCTAGTTGATTCAAACCACACTTGTGTGTTTTTGATGAGATTATTTTATTGTATTTGTCTGGGAGGATGTTTTATAAGGGTTATTTTTATAAGGTTATTTCACACACAACTCCACAATGATGAGATATTGTTCACTTTGAGCCTAAGTCCTCACGGTTTTGCTTTTGGTTATTACCCAAAAAGCCTCTCAATCATTGGAATATGTGTGCTTTATAAGTTGTTGTTTCTTCTCTTATTTTATTGATGTGGGACTTGTTTATACCCCAACAGTTGTGTGTCATGATTGCAATTCCCTATGTACTTTGATAAAATGTTATGATTGCAATTTTAGCTAGTTATGTTTGTGTGTCAGCATTAGGGTTGGTAGAAACGATCACATTGTTGTTGATGTTTTTCAAGCGTTAGCACGTGCGATAGGGTTTGATTGAGCTAGTGTTGAACCTAAATAGTTGGAAAGGTTTTAGCATCATAACCCACCCATGTTTGAGGGGGATATGACCTTGTGGCTATGAAATGGATGGTAGAAATAAAGAAGATCTTCCAAATATTAGAGTATCCTACGATTCAAAAAGTTAATCATGTGACGTTCATGTTGACTGGTGATGCATAGTACTAGTGGAAGGGTGTCATGTAACAACTCTTAATTGTCATTACACTTCTCAACTGGGATAATTCCAACCTAACTTTCTTTGAGAAATATTTCTTGAATGATGTGAAGGGCCAAAAGAAGGTGGAGTTCATGGAGTTAAGATAGGGAAATAACATTGTGGCTCAGTATGTTGCAAAGTTTAATGGGTTTGTTTGATATTGCTCTCACTAGTTATCATGGTGAGGGTGGTGAGCGAGCCAAATGTATCAAGTTCATGAGTGGTCTTCGCCTTGAAGTGAAGACTCCAATAAACTACCAGGAAATCTACCACAACCCAACGTTGGTGAGCAAGTGCAGAATCCATAACTGAGCACGTGGTGCCTACTACAAATGTACGATCCTACCATAAATTTGAGGGTTGGAGGTCAAAGTAGGAGTGGGTCATATTCTTCTTTAGCGAAACTTCATGGTGGAAAAGCTAGAGGGAGTGTGAATAAGTCACCTGTTGGATCTTCTACTGTAAGTGGAAGTAAGTCAATTATAGGGCTTCAATTAGAAGTGGAGCTACTAGTGTAAGAAGATGTGTGTTTGCACTCCCACAAAGGTGTAACAAGTGCTCGAATAAGAAGGTGATTTATTTCAACTATCAAGAGCTAGGTCACATCAACATTTAGTGTCCACATCCAAAAAGAACCAAATTCTTGGAGCATGTTCCTAATTTGAACGCTCGAGGACTATTGAGAGGGCCTTCACTCTTAATGGTGCCAAAGAAAATCAATCAGAAAATTTGATGTAAGGTACTTGTTTCATAGCTGAGAACCCTCTTGTTATACTATTTGATTCTTATGCAACTATTCATTTCTTATGTCTCTGTCCAAACTTTAAAATTTTCATTGTTTTGCTTAATGTAATAGTATTTTACTAATAATTTTTGTTTTATTGATTATCTATCATTATGATTAGTTATTTATTTGTTGAGAAACTTTAAAATTTAGAATTTCTAATGGGTTTTAGTCATTTAGGGAGTGACTGTAAGCACAAGTCAAGTTGACCAATAAGGAAGGGTATATAAGGCCTTTCTTAAGAAATAGACCTCATAAGTTCATTTTCTTAAGGACGTTAGAGAGAAACACTCTAGAGCTTGAGAGTTTCTTTCTTTTCCAATTGATTCCTTGAGTGTTTAAATTCCTCCGAGAGTGTGGCCAAGTAGCATAATTACGATTCAAATCATTAGAGCCAAGGATCAAATCTTGAGATTTGGCGGTTCCGCGTGGAGTTGACTCAGAATGGTTGTGATCTCCTTTCTTCCTCTTTTTTGATTTATTTTAAGGTAAGGAAAGCTACAAATTCAATTCTTGTTGAATTTTGGAGTTCTATGTGGGTTGTCTTCAATGAATTCCTGCTTGTGTTGATGATTTGGAATGAAATTCTTAAGTTAAGTTTTGGTGTTTTAAGAGCATTGAGAATAAATTTAATGAATATTGCTTTGCAATGGTTTCATGTGAATTTTGTTGTTATATATGAATTGCTTGGGGTGTCCACACATGGTATTGTGTTTTGCATGCTTGGATTTTCCAAGTTTCAGGTGTGGAGAGCCAAAATCGAGGTTCTACCAAAGGAAAAATTCATCATTACATCGGGCGAGCTTCAAGGCGTTAGGCATGATACAACTCAGAAGTTCTTTGCCTCACTAATGCCAGGCGTGGGACTAGTAGCGCCAAGCGTGAGTTAGAGGAAAACTCCCTAACTTGGTCACGCTAGGTGTGGGTTGAATGGTGCTAAATGTGGATACCTTTGGAGCCCTCTGACTTGGTGACGTGAAGCCCTAGTTAAGTGGCATCGAGCGTGATCAAGATAGAAATTATCTGCTTAGACAATGTAACACCTTGTTTTTCAGAAAATCATAATATTATTAATATTATATTTTTATTACTTTTTGGGTTAGAAACATTTTATTATTATTAAAGAAAAAATATTGTTGTATTATTATTTATAGGTAATTTATTAAATTATTTTGAGAAAAAGGATAAGCGAGTCAAGAAGGGTAGTGATTTGGATTGACCCGGTCCGAGGAAATGTAAAAGAACGGGTTATCAGGTTAACCCTCATTAGTCTCATTTGACATTTTTTGAAGGAGTAGGAAAAAGAGAAAGGAAAAGCAAGAGTTTTGAGGAGGAGTGTCCAGGAAGAAATGAAGAATAACATCCACTACACCAAGAGTATTCCGATTAACACAACCAAGTATGGGGAAAAAGGGATCTTTGTATGAGAAATTACAAGAGGGAACAGGTAGAGAGAAAGTGCTATAGGATTTTTAGTAATTCCATAGGTTTTCTTGTTAGGATGTTTGGTAGTTCTAATATTTGTTGTATGAAATTATGATTATATTCCTATTAAAAAGTTTTAAAATTGATGTTTTGGGTGAGAAATCGAAATATTGAAATGTGCCTGTGAGTTAGAGTTCTTGAGGGATTGGGGATTTGCCAATTAATGCATGCTCTGTTTAAATTGATGATGTGTGTTGAGTTTTCATGTGAAAATAAGTGTTTTGACTGATTATATTTCTAAAATGATGTTTTGTGTGTTTGGTTCGAATTGATTTTAATATTTCTAGTTATCTCGTGATTCTGCAAATTGAATTGACGCCAAGCTTAGTTCCATGCGCCAAGCGCATATTCATAGGATGAATGTGAAATTCAGAGTATTTACATTGGGCGAAAATATAATTTCACCAAACGTAGTGCTTTAAGGTGGTCTCGGCCAAGCCTTAGCACTGGGCGAGATGTCTTAAAATATAATTAATGAGATGACCACTATGCCTCTACAAGGCCACATTGGGAATTTTTCGTCGATGGTTTGTCTAGAAGGAAAGGTAAGATAACAAGAATTCTTTTAGAAGGACCATAGGGCTTAGTTATTGAGAAATCTCTTTAGTTTGGATTCCAAGCTTCTAATAGTGTCTCCCTAGCCGTTTTCTACCTGAGGAATTGACATCTTGGGTTCATTTCCTCTAGCCAAGGGTCAACGTTGGTGGTGGTCAACTACTTTACCAAGTGGATAGAGGTAGAAACACGTGTTTGGATCATGACAAAGAATAATTAGCATTTCATTTAGAAGAATTTTATTTGTCATTTTGGAGTTTTCAAGACCATTGTGATAAAAAAAAATGGTAGGAAATTCACAGACAAACGACTCAAAGAATTCTTTGAAGGACTCCAAATCCAACATTGAGTTTCTTCTGTTGAGCATCCTCAATCAAATGATCTAGCCAAGACATCTAATAAGGTTACCCCAAGTGGGTTGAAGAAGATATTGGGAGGAGCTAAAGGTAAATGAGCCGAGGAGTTGTTAGAAGTATTATGGGCTTATAGGTGTATCCCACATTCTACTACTGAAGAAACACCTTTCTAACTAGCCTAATTTGTCAACGTAATATTGTTGATAGAGATAGGAGAGGCCTCCCTAGAAAAATATTGTACCAAGATGATGATGGTTCCTCCTACCAGGCTGAACTTGGCTTGGTATACATCATCCAAGACTGAGCATAAATCCCATAAAATGTAAGTCATAAAAGGAAAAGTCATAGACATGCTTCTTGAAGTTAGATGAAAAACACATAGAAGGGGGGTTGAATGTGTGTGTGTGTGAACAAAGGAATTTTAAAACGTTTTCAGAAGGAACTCTTGTTCATCTAATAAAAATATGATTTCAAACATTTGAAGACTGTGCAAGATTTGCTTAGTAGAAGGTTTTGCGTCTGAAAGTTTATCGTCTACTTCAAGGAAAATGTTTCCTAAAATAATAAGTTAAGTGGGTGCATTTTCCGTCTGAAGATAGTTTCAATGAGAAATAAGTGATAGACAAAACTTTCAGTATAATAAATTAGCTTAATAAAATTTGCGTCTGCGTTTGATAAATAGATGAGAAGTGCAAAGTGTTTTATACTGGTTCGCTCAGACTGAGCTACGTCCAGTCTCCTTCAATTGAAGGGTTCCACTAGATATTCAATGAAGTACAAGTATGGAAGTTAGCGAAAATACACATAGAAGGGGGGTTGACTGTGTGTTCTTGTTCGAAGGAAGATTTTTTGAAATTGCTTCGCAAGGGTAGTTTCTAAGTTGAGTATTTCAATCTTCGTTGGAAAACTTAAGCAGATTTTTCTGTTAGTGATTTTTCCAAAATAAATTTTCCCTTTTAAGAAATTGAGTATATTTGTTTTCCGTCTGAAAGGTTTCTATCGTCCAAAGAAAAATTGTTTCTCAGTTTCAATGATCAAGTGTGTTTTTGTCTAATAGTTTGTTGAAAAGAGGGTAGATGAAAGACGAAGCAAGTTGTGTAGAAAAATAAAAAGAATTCACAGATGTTTATACTAGTTCGCTCAATCTGAGCTACATCCAGTCTCCTTCAACCGAAGGGTTCCACTAATCACAAACGATTATAAGTATTCTCAACCACTTATGGCTCGTCAACTTGACACTAGTATTCTCAACCACTTATATTTCACAAGTATTTTTTACCATTTCTGGCCCGCTAGCTTCACTCACTAGCGCTAGTATTCTCAACCACTTCTGGTTTACAAGTATTCTTTATACTAGCCTCTTCAGGCTTGATAGCAAGTAAGGGTGTTGAGTGTGTTTGCTACTCTCACAAAGAGGATAGGATAATTTCTATACTCACTAAGGTGCACAGCCTTAGTCTTACGAGGATAAGTGTCTAACTGTTTGTTTACTCTCGTAGAGAGGATTGACTATTAGCAACACTCACTAAGACAAGCTATCTTAGTTTTACACAGATATGTAGGAAGTACTTTTAGAAGAAAAAATAGTTTATGCTCTTTGCTTTCTTTTTCGTATTACACGTTTTCTCTACTTCTCAATTCTTGTCACTTCTTCTTCTTGGCCTTGATACTTATACACTTTTGATAAATCTATCCGTTGTTTGAATACAAATTTTCCCGCTGGAGTGTAGCCTCGTGTTGTTGTGGATGAAGCCTTCGATCATGTTCATGTAAATCTTCACATTTAATGCGTTTGATCTTGCATTAAATGTTTGCTTGTATTCGTGGAGTCTTTCTGTGCAGTTAATTACTTTGATATCTGACTTCAATCATGATCTAGGTATATTTGTACCTTCCTCATCAGTTTAGTTGCTGTGGTGTTGTCTTTTTCTGAAAAGTAGGTGTCCTTTCTCTGACGCACTCAACTTTGACTTGTGAATTCGTGCCTACCTATTTTTCTCCCTTCTGTATTCACGTTTATGTCCTCTTGTGTTTCTTGTATGATTTCTTTCAATTTGATTAGTGGACTTCAGACGTGCTTCAGTATTTTTGACATCGTCTGGTTACAAGATACTACGTCTGATCTTGACTACCCTTTTCATCTGGGTATAGGAGTGATAACTTCACCTTCTAGTTTATTTGATTCTTTCTGATGGTCACTTCATGTTGATGTCTGTCCAATTTGTGTCTGATGCCTCAAGCTTCTGTTGATAGACTTTGTATTTAGCCTTGCACCTGAATCAACCTTAGTCTTTATACTAACCTTTCTATCGTCTGATGTTTTGTCTAACCAGATTATGCTTGATCATGTTTCATTGTTTGAACTTTTTGTTATCCGACTAAAATACTAATGCACATGTTAGTAATAACAATATGTATTATATTTGTCATATTCAAAACATTGGTGGGAATTGCGAATTCGCTTCGTCTGACTTAACAATCTCCCCCTTTTTGATGATGACAAATATAATCTATCAAGTTCATACATGTTTATACAAATCAAGCAATTATGTATTAGACACAGAGCACAGATCAGGCAGATAGCAGATATTAGATATATGGTGTAAGGGATATATTCATTTTCTTAAGGTCCTAAGTTTCCTCACCCTTACTTAGTGATCGGTTTCGGTTTAGTTTAGTGTGATAGATTTTGTGTTCTTTTCTCCCCCTTCGTGATCATCAAAAAGAAATAGGGGTCAGTATTAATCATCTATCAATTCCATTCCTAGTCTATCTCTCAGCCAAACATATTTATCTTCTTGAAGGGGTTTGGCAAAGATATCAGCTAGTTGTTCCTTAGTCTTAACATAGACCAGTTCAAATGTTCCTTTTTGCACATGATCTCTAATGAAATGATGTTTAATCTCTATATGATTAGTCCTAGAATGAAAAACAGGATTTTTAGAAATGTTAATTGCAGCAGTGTTATCGTAAAGTACAAGAATACTACTTTCATAAATATCGTAGTCTTCTGGTTGATGTTTGATCCAGAGCAGCTGCGTAAGACATTGTTCTACGGCCACATACTCAGCTTCACAAGTTGATAAGCCAATCGTACTTTGCCTCTTACTAGTCCATGAGATCAAGCAGCATCCTAGGAAATGACATCCTCCACTAGTGATTTTTCTCTCCCATTTGTCTTCTGCATAATCTGCATCACAATATCCTAGAAGAGAAAAATTCTGGCTTCTATAGAAGTTGATGCCTAGGTTAGGTGTTCCTTTAAGATATCTTAAAATTATTTTAACCGCTTGTAAGTGTACCTCCTTAGGTCATACTTGGAACCTAGCGCAGACGCAGACGCTAAACATGATGTCAGCTCTTGACGTTGTTAGGTACAAGAGAGAACCAAATATTCCTCGGTACATTGTGCTATCAACTTCTGGTGATTCTTCGTCCAAACCAAGAGTAGTTGAAGGATGCATTGGTGTTTTGATTGGTTTTTCATCTTCCATTTTAAACTTCTGCAGTAATTCTTTTGTATAATTCGTTTGATGGATTTTGACTCCTTCGTCTGATTGGACGATTTGAAGTCCTAAAAGGAACTTTAGTTCTCCCATCATACTCATTTCAAATTCATCATGCATAAGCTTTGAAAACTCTTGGCATAGATTTTCATTAGTAGCACCAAAAACTATATCGTCTACGTAGATTTGGACTATTATGAAATCATCCTTGATTACTTTTCTAAACAAGGTGCTGTCAATTTTGCCTCTTATAAAGTTATTATCTGTTAGAAACGAGCTTATTTTTTCATACCATGCACGCGGTGCTTGTTTTAATCCATACAAAGCTTTGTTTAGTTTGAAATAATAAGATGATAATAATTCGTTTTCAAAACCAGGAGGTTGACATGCGTAAACTTCTTCTGAGATTGTTCCGTTTAAAAATGCGCTTTTAACATCCATCTTATATAATTTCATGCCAATACATGCAACAAAAGTAAGTAAGATTCTAATGGCTTCTATTCGAGCAACAGGTACAAAAGTTTCAATAAAGATTATACCTTCCTATTGAGAGTACCCTTTCGCAACTAACCTTGCTTTGTTTCTTACCACATTTTCAGATTCGTCCAATTTATTTTTGTGTACCCATTTTGTTCCTATGATCGTCCTGTCTTTAGGCATTGGAACAAGTTCTCAGACATCATTCTTCTAGAATTGACTCAAATCTTCTTGCATGGCCTGAACCCAGCTTTCGTCTGATAAGGCTTTGTCTGTGGTTATTGGCTTTGTTTGAGATAACAGAGCAATTTGTGCTTGAGTTCTAAACAAACTTCTAGTTCTTACTACATCCTTTGCTTCTCCAATGATTTATTCTTGTGGATGATGGGCCTTCATCTTCCAGTTGCGATTAACTGGTT
Source organism: Cajanus cajan (assembly GCF_000230855.2). NCBI lineage: Eukaryota > Viridiplantae > Streptophyta > Magnoliopsida > Fabales > Fabaceae > Cajanus > Cajanus cajan. The sequence continues at coordinate 15,101,208 of NC_138523.1, read as the reverse complement.
CTCTATCCTCTCTTTTGTCCCGTTGAGTCGTTATTTCTTCAGACTCAGGCTTTTTCTTCTGATCGTTGTTCACCTGCATATTCTCAAAGAAATTGCATAGCTCTGATATTTCTTTATCAGGCTTGTGTTCACCAAATCTAACATGAATGGCCTCCTCAACAGTTTTAGTTCTGTTGTTGAACACCCTATAGGCTCTTGACCTCTCAGAGTATCCAAGTAGAATACCTTCTTCGTTTTTTGAGTCAAATTTTCCTAATTATTTTTGGTATTCATAATAAAACATTTGCATCCAAACGGATGAAAATATGATATGTTGGGTGCTCGTCCCTTCCACAATTCATAAGGAGTCTTTTTCAGCAAGGGCCTAATATATATTCTGTTTTGAATATGGCAGGAAGTATTAACTGCTTCTGCCCAGAAATGTTTAGGGGTGGAGAAATCGTTTAGCAAAGTTCTTGCCATTTCTTGTAAAGAGCGATTTTTTCTTTCTACAACCCCATTTTGCTGTGGAGTTTTAGGTGTTGAAAAATTATGTTTTATTCCTTTTTCTTCACAAAATTCTTAAAATTGTTCATTTTTAAATTTTCCCCATGATCACTTCTGATAGATGCAATTGATATTCCTTTTTCATTTTGAACTCTTTTACAGAATACATAGAATACCCTAAAGGACTCATCCTTGTGAGTTATGAACAGTACCCATGTCCATCTAGTGTAGTCATCCACAATGACCAATCCATATCTTTTACCACTTATAAATGTTGTTCTAGTGGGACCGAATAAATCTATGTGGAGCAGTTCAAGAGGTCTTGAGGTGGAAACGTGATTTTTACTTTGAAATGAACTTTTAACTTGTTTCCCCTTTTGACATGCTTCACATACATGTTCATCTGATGTACAAGATTTGGGAGTCCTCTTACGAGGTTATGCTTTTTCAGCTTTGAGATTAATCTCTGACTTGCATGACCAAGTTTCTTGTGCCAGATCCACTGATTTTCATATGAAACTAGACAATCAACATTCTGATTTTCTATTTCATTAAGCATTATTTTATACAGGTTGTTGCATCTTATATAGTGCTCTAGGTTGTCCTTGACACACCTTCGTCTGATATTTGATTTATTATCGTCTGGCGCACATGTCCTACTCTATCTATCATTTGACTTGCTTTGTCTGATACTCGTGGTATGCTTTGCTTTGACTTATGGATTCGCGCTCGTCTATTTTTCTTCTTTTTTGCAATATTGAAGACTTCGTGTGCTCTTTTATGAGTATAGGCGATATATGATATTCCTTGTTGTGAATAGTGGACTTCAGATGCTTTTCAATATTCTTCATCTGGGTTTGGATTTTGAGTCTCCGTCTAAGAGATAGACTTTCGACTTTTCCTTTCGTCTAGGTTGACCTTTCCTTTAGTTTGATTTGATTTTTCCTTTTATCTGTTTAGTCGTGAAGATGAAAGACTTTTAATTTTTTCTGCAACGTTTCTTCGTCTTGTATTTTTCATTGTCTAATACTTGGTTGACCTACGACTAGTAGTATGATTTGTCTTGTATGTGTTGTGTTTTCTTTTCGTCTGACTTGGGATGTATCGTCTGAAGCTTGATCATTCTCCTTCTTGTGCTAGACCATTAGGCTTCATCTGATGTCTGTACTTCTGTCTGACTTGGATCATGCTTAGTCTTGATGTTTGATCAATTTTCTTCTTGTGCTAGGCTTGGCTTCGTTTGATCTTTCTATCTGATGCTTGAAGCTTTTACCCTTTATCTTGGTTCTGGTGTAGGAAGTGGCATACGCACATACTTTATTCTTCAACTTGCCTGTACTTATGTTTTTCTGAAACACTAGCACACTTGTTAGAAATAACATGTATTATATTTGTCTCATTCAAAACCTTGCTGGAAATTGCTTTGTCTGACTTAACACTTCTCAGTTACTAAAAAGGGAGTTACAACAAGGCAATTTGGTGTGGAGAGTTTAAGGCAAAGCCAGAAAGAATGTGTTTGAAGGGAAGTTCTCAACAAAGTGGGATAGACCTTTCAAAGGCACTCAACAACGCAATTTGGTGTGGAGTTTAAGGTAAAGCCAGAAAGAATGTAGTTGAATGGAAGTTCTCAACAAAGTGGGATGGACCTTTCAGAGTCACTCAATGTTTGAACAATGGAGTGTATAAACTTGAATACTTGTTCGAGCAAGAGATTCAAAGAACTTGGAATGTGTCACATTAAAGTTTTATTATAGTTGAAATTGTAATGAGATCTTATACTCTTTTCTACCACTTGTCTTTTTTCCCGTAAAAAACAAAAAAAAGAAGAAGAAAGGTTTGTGTGTAGGAAGGTTTTAATGAGGCAGACCAATATCTTCAATAAAGTCTATTACATCAATATTCTGTGCAAGTTCAGAAGTTATTGGACAGGTGGAGAAAATTCAAATATAAAATCTTAGTCCTAAAAACCTTGGTCAAGTACAAGTACTCGATCAAGTAAAATAAAATTCAAGTATAAAATTTTGGTAAGAAGAAAAATCTTGGTCAAGCACAAATACTAGGTTAACTAAAATAAAATCCATGTATAAAATTTTAATAAGAAGAAAAACCTTGGCCGAAGCACAAGTACTTGGTCTAGTAAAATAAAATTCAAGTATAAAATATTGGTAATAAAAAAAATATCTTCGTCAAGCATAAGTACTCAATCAAAGAAAATAAAATCCAAATATAAAATTTTGGTAAAAAAGAAAAATCTTAGTCAAACATGCATTATTGGCCAATTAAAATAAATTTCAAATATAAACTTGGTATAAAACAAGTTGTAATCAAACACAAGTACTACACCAATATTTCACTATATATCTCCTCATCTACAAAAACGAAAATTAGAACATAAATACAATTTATTATAAATATGAGATACATAGGATATTGCACTAATTCATTTTTCTTTACGTATGGAAAATCAAGAGATGCCATGTATCTCGAAGTAGTCAAATTCGTTCAGGATGTCACCCAACACCTATGGCATTGATTTATGCTTGGCATGTAACTAACCTTGTTTAAGTTAGTTTATTTTAGGTTTAAATATATTTATAATTTTTAAAATATAAGTAAATTAATATGTATTTAATTCTTTAAATTTAAAATTAATTTTTTAATTAATGTAATTTGGAAAAGCTTAATTAAGTTCTTCTTTATTTAAATATTGTTAGTAAATTGTCACACAAAATCTACTTATTAATATATATTAGTTAAAATATTACATTAAATTTAACTGGTATTGCATAATTTACTCAATTTATAATGTCAGTAATATTATTGGTGATTTTAAGAAATTAAAATAATTTTTTTGAAATATATTAATTAAAAAAATCAATTTTAAATTTGAGATACAAACATAAATTTATTATCCAAATTTTGAAGAACTAAAAATATATTCAAATATTTATTGTATGTTAGAATAACCAAAAATAACTAATGTGCTCTTCAATTCTATTAAAAAATATATTTTTGGGAAGGATGACAATAAAGATGTTTTTTCAAATAATAAGTTTCATTCGCTAAAATTCATGATACTAAACAAAACAAAAATAAATATTATGTGTTTAGTTTACAAAAAATTCTTAAAATAGAACAAAAAAGGAAGAAAGACCGGACAGAATTCTTATTTTTTGTTTTTAAAGAAATCATATAATAACTTTATCTTTATTGTCATTCACGAATATCATATTTTTATCTTTATTGTCACTCACGAAAATCATATCTTTATCATCATTGTTATTGTTATTATTATAATCGTCCCCACTAACATAATAATAATAATTATTATTATTATTATTATTATAAAATAATATTATAATAAATTTAATATTATTTTATTTATGTTGTCTATTATTTATTAAATAATATACAAAACAAAAAATTATCCATTATCATGTATTATTCTTCTTATTCTATACCTTAATATACATCAAATAAGAAAAAAATAGAAGTGGCTATTTTGATTGTAGAGCAATCAAGATAAAAAAAAATGTAATAGAATAAATGATTTGAATTAGTGAATAAATTATTTTTTTATGAGCGCATTTCATGTAATCTTCCGAGATTCATAACTAATGATTAATTTATACTTAAAAAAACATAATTTTCATTAATCAAATATTTTATATTCACAAAACATGATTTTCATTAATAGGATTACTAAAACCAAAATCATGTAATATGATATATCTTATAACACTTATAACCAATAAATTAAAAAAAAAAAAAGTATTTAGGCTATCATCCATTCTTTGTACACATCAAAACCATAGATTTTAATTTCATTTTAGCTTCTACTTGAGCAAAAGTCACCATAACACTTATTAACATATCATGTCAATGTCTTTGGTGTCGGGGAAAAGAAAAAATAGGATTACTAAAATGCCTAATTGAATAGTTTTAGAGAGTAGAATTTGGAGGAGCAGTCCAAGTTGTGTTTTGGAAGTGGAAAAAATAACATGGTGAGAAGTGATAAGAGGAAACAGGAACACGAGGGAAGGGTTGATATGTGGATAAAATGAGAATCGGTGGAATGGGGTTGCCGGCGCCTTGTCGCACGTGCGCATTATAACCGTAGCTGCTGCACACTGCACACTGCACACTGCACACATCAACATCTGATAGGTCCCATGATGCTGTTTCAGTCTCAGACACTTTTCATCACTCTCATCCATCAACGCCCATAACTCCTCCACCCCACCAATCATTCTTCTCTCTTCTTAACACCTTACCTTATTTTGTCACCCACATCCACATCCTGCATGTCGGCAACACAATGCATCAACTCTTGCTTTTAACACAAATCAAATTCAACACTCCAAATACTCATCTACATCTAAGAAGACAACAAAACGGTAGAATAAATATATATAAATTAGTGTGTGTAATGTAGTAGAAAAAGAGATACACAGAAAAGTATTCAGGTATTTAAAATATTATTTTCTTGTTTTTTTAATAAAATAAGATAAAAAATTTAATTATTTTAACAAAATTTAAATATATTTTTAGTCTCTTAAATTTGAGATAAATATATTTTTAATTTTTGAAATTTAAAAGTGATCTTTTTAGTCTTATAATTTTAAAATAAATTATTTGAATTCTTATACTCAAATTTTGTTAAAAAATTGTCAAAAACTGTCACATAAAATTTAATTACTAGTATTTTTATTAGTAAAAATATTACATTTAACTCAATTGATAGTACATAATCATTTTAATCTGTTATTTTCATATATATTATTGGTGACTTGAATAAATAAACTAAGATTTTTAAAAATTATAAGGACTAAAAATGACTTTAAACTTAAGAGATCAAAAATAAATTTGCCATAAATTTAAAAGATTAAAAATATATTTAAATCTTTTAACAAATATTTTCTTTTAACCAAATTATAATTGCAAAAGTATTTATTAGTTTTATTGAATAATTTGGCTAACTATTAGAGTTTCTTCTTATTATTTTTTATAACTAAGATGTATAACTTTATTTCACCATGTCAAATAAAATTTTAAGTAAAGTGATATGTTTTTAGTCTCAATCACATAATGAAGTAGAAAATCCAACATACTCTTTAATCAATAAACACATGTTCAACATTGTACTAACAACTTTTTCTGGAGCCATTTACACTTTTTAAGTAGTGTGTGATGATTTTATTATATAGCTCCTAGACCATCTTGAATTAGTAATGATGAGGTGATTGGTATTTGTTGAAAAGACGATTCAAATTTTGAATATAAAATTTTTAAGATATTTTTCAAATATAGAAAGATATTATTTGTATTTAGGATATTGTTTAAAAATAAAATATTATATTTACTTTTTCCTTTTAAGATTAGGAAGTTGAGTCAAAAGTATGTACTCTTGAGATGAAAATAATTACCTGACATGTAGAGAAAGTTGTCGCCTTAAATGAAAGTGGGTCCTGTGAAGGAGAGTTTATCAAGTTTCGTCATAAAACATGTGTTGAGGGTTTCCAAGTTGAGTCCAGAAAACTTGTGACAAAGAAATTTTCAAGTTTCGTCCATAAAACTTATGAAGAAGAGTTTTCAAGTTTAACTGACAAAACTTGAAGGAAGGATTTTCAAATACATATATATGTAATTCATTTTGAGATAACAAATATCTTTGTGGATGTAGGCATGAAAGACCAAACCGCGTTAAATAAATTTTGTGTGATCATTTTTTACTATTTACGGTGTTCTTTTTAATGTGTTTATAATTCTTGCACATAAAGAAAGATTTTTTTTGTTCTCAACAGTACCACATGCATATATAGTTAAACACATGTATTAGCTCAAGTCTTATTTTATGATTGATATAATTTGAATGAGATCAATGGTTTTTGATAATAAATGAATATGGAGTATTAATAATTGTATGTATGAAAGCATGATTATAATGCATGTCTTTTGTAACGACCCATCAGGTCTCACACTGTCTATAGGGTCCAAAAACAAGTATAAAAATAAAATCTCACCACTAAACAATTATATATATAATGAGAATACACAACTAAAAAGTCTCAATATATATATATATAACTGAAAGTAGGGAAATAATATCCTATACAACAACTAGGTAGTCAAAAGCTACTAATCAACTAACTACAACGTTAGCCCTCCTCCTGAGTCTTGAAGCTCACCCAGTGCAGCAGAACACCTATCCCGATCTGCTCGCATACCAAAGTATGGTCATCACAGTCCCAACCACATAGGAAAAACATGCTAGGGTAAGCTCATAACAATAAACATACAAAAAAATAGCATCAACATATAATAAACATCAATAGAATTCTACTTTCAACTTGCAACATAAAGCAACATAACACCTATAAACAATAGATACACAATATCATCTAATAGCAACAACATTTTCAACACATCGTATTTTACTTAAATTGGTCGCTTGGAATTGGTATAGCTCGGCCTGGCCCCTATACCGTGGTCGCTTCATACACGTGTGCCTCGACCTTGCCCACACACGGGACCAACCAAGTCCTAGAGGAGAATAACACATCATCCACTCCAAGGAACAACTTTCCAAGGAGGGTTTTTAAACAAATTGGGCTCTCAAAGCACCACAACTATCTCAATCGGCACAATGAGATGAGCAACTTCGAAAACTTCTCCTCTAGTCCTAGTGATCAACAACTCATCACAACACAACCACATAGTATTTATCACAATAGCTCAACAATCAACTCATTCATACAACATTATATACAACTTGAATACAACAACTCATACAACATCAACTAATGCGTTGTCACGCATATACAACTAGGAGATCTCCAACAACTAAGGTTGAGCAGTCTAGGTGGCATAAACCCTACTGCATCCAGCGTTTGACCTATCTCAACCAGGTCAAGTATAGAACAACGTTAGGAACTCCGAAGAGAACCAAGTATAGACAACAATAGGTGATTTCTCAGGTGTGTCACTTAGACTCGGAGGTCCAGTACTACTGTCAGGACAGAAGGGTTTGGGTATGAGCCTACCACGGCCTTGGCTAGCATCACCAATCCACATATGGAGTTAGCCCACCCATTGTTCTCCAAGTACCATTCACCCTCCAGTACCTAGTCAAATACTACATCTCTAACTAAATACCTTACTCAAATTGGTCATTCAACCATGACATGGATCGACTACTTCCATGTCGCCCACACAGTACTAAGAGATTCAACTTTAAAACAACTTTCAAATTATCACCTTAGTACTATGTATCTCAACATAGGACATATATCTTCACCATATGTCCCCAACTTTCCAACTTTACAACAATAGGCAGCTTTACAACTTTACGGCAATAAACAACTTAACAACTTTACAACTATAGGCATCATAGCAGCTTTACAACAATAGACATCTTAACAACTTTACTGCAACTTACAACAATACATCAATAGACATCTTACAACAATAGGAAACTTACAACAATACAACTATAGACATCTTACAACAATAGGCAACTTACAACATTACATCATCAGGCATCTTACAACGATAGATAATTTACAACTTTACAACAATGAACTACTTCAACTTATACATCTCAACTTATTAATAACTCAACAATTAACAACATAAAAAAAAACCACTTAGTTTCACCAAATACACAACATATAAACTGTAACGACCCGCCACGGTCTTTATACTTAGTAGAATCGCATTACAACTAGTTAACTAAGAGAATATTAAACTGGATAACACATACATACAGGCATAAATATAAAGATCAAAATAATTAAGTTTCTGTATATAAAATATAGCACCATATATGTACAGTCATCCCAAAATATTCCTTAGTGCCGGTCAAGCACATACAAAAAAAATGTTACCCAAAATGGTAACTCAAAACACGAGACTCAGATCCCCGTCTCACAACGATCACCTCTACTCCAAACTATCCCTGACCTACTCCCATACCAAGTATGATCATCACAGTTCCACCACATGGAAACAAAAGGGTAAGCTAGAATTCAAAAATCAATAGTACAAGTACAGAATAAAATCTATATTACACATGCATCCCAAATCCTGTCCCTAAGGACCCTTTCATCTCAATCAATCACTCATTCATCAAACATGAAGTCAAACACCACACTTCATCCTATTAATAATCATGCAATAAATGCATTTCATGACAGATATCAATGCATATCAATCATCTAATGCGTCGTCACGCATACACCTAGGAGATCTCCATAATAATAGAGCTGTATAAGTGACATTACATCCTACCGAAACCACCCCAACCGTTTTCACGCCCAATGCGCCCGCTCGGTCACAGCTAAACAGGATATATAATCCTCACTCGGATTTACTCGGATGATGTCACTTACACACTTGGAAGTCCAGATCCACCATCAGGTATTAGCACAGCTGGGTATGGGCTTACCACGACCTTGGCATGCATTAACCAAGTCAATTGTGGAGTTCGCCCACCGACTATCCGCAAGGATCCACGCACCTTCCCGAGTACTTGGTTAAGGGAATAACCCTCGACCTCATACCCCGCTCCAACACTAGCTAAGGACTTAGAGGAGACTCACCCAACCCAATGGCCTATCTGAGCACCACTCTCCCAAATCCAGTGGCCTCCCAGAGCACCACTCTCATATATCAGTGGCCTATCCAAGCACCACTCTCAAGAGACTCTATGTGAGCTCTTCCAGTTCGAAAATATTTTTCCTCTCCTCAAGTCCTAGGCTAGACTCATGCCATAGGCATCACATGCAATCATGCATCATACATCATAATGGTCTGCCCACCATCATGATCAACAATCATATGCATCATACATCATAAATCATTATGATCAATAAACATACTCATATCATATTCAACCATTCGTACGTATCATCACAAGCATACATATGAATCATACCTCACCATACATCATATATCATACATACATGATCTAAACTTCGACTTTAAACATGTATAAGCATCAATTTAAATTAATTATTTATAAATATAATCACGATCGGCGCAGTCAGCTCGCGCCTGGCCTAACACCAACCCAAGAGCTCTAAGCTCTTCCACGCCTGGCGCGCTCAACCTGCGCCCGACCTAAACCTATTCAGAGAGTTCAAAACTCTCATCCAAACTAACAAATTCAACCACATGCAAACAATCTAGCTTTCCTTACCTGAAGATTCGCTCAGATAGCCAAAAACTGAACAAAAGTAGAATTTCCCTTTGAGGCTCAACTCGAAACTTCAATCCTCCCAAAACTAGCTTTCTAATCTGAATTTCAAGAAAAGACAGAATGAGTTATTGATCTAGAGGAGAAAAGGAGTTAAACAGAGAAATTTGGGAGAGAAAGGAGCTCACTGACCTAGAAACCTTCTCTCTAAAACTTCTAATTCTCCTCACGGCCCCCTCACCCCTATTTATAGGCAATCCGGAGTGGCCAGAACGGCCTGTACCGATACCGGAACGGCCCGTTCTGAACTCCCAGATCACGCACAAAATCCACGCCTAGAACGGCCCGTTCTGAAATCAGAACGGCCCGTTCCGGGACTCATCCGGAACGGCCCGTTCTCCTTCCCAGAAAGGCCCGTTCTCAACTACAATATGTAGTTCAATTTAGTAGTTTAGAACGGCCCGTTCCAGTTTGGGAACGGCCCGTTCTGGGCTACTGAATCAGCCTTTTTTTTTAACAATGTTACATAAACAACGTAAATCAACAACTACTCAACTCATCTTCATCAGACAACTTAGCAACTTAATCACGTTATAAACAACTTTTGAAACACAAGAACAACTACATGCAACCACTAATTTAAATCAATTATATCTTTTCTTTTAAACAACAAAACCCAACCTTTTAACTCAATCCACAGCCAACAACTTAACCATTTTCAAGGAAAACAATGCATGAAGCTTCTCTAACCTTAAGATTGGCTCAGCATTTCCAAGAGCTGAGAAGAAGTGGAATTTCCTTCCGAAGCTCAACCCGGGAACCTCCATCTTTCAAAAGCAAGCTTCCTGACCCCGAGTCTTTCTCTCTAAAATTTCTCTCTAAAACTTCTTTCTAAGTTCCCCTTTTCTCCCCCCCCCCCCCCCTCAACGCCTATTTATAGACGTTCAAGAGTGGCCAAAACGGCCTGTTCCGAATTCGGAATGGCCCGTTCTGCACCCTTTCATCATGTGCAAAAACCACATGCAGAACGGCCCGTTCTGAGACTCATCCAGAACGGCCCGTACTCCAACCAGAACGACCCGTTCTAGGGTTTGGAACGCCCCGTTCTCAACTATATTTTACAGGCCTATTTAGTAGTCTGGAACGGCCCGTTCTGGACTACTAAATCACCCTTATTTTAGTCATTTGGAACGGCCCGTTCTAGTTTACCAACTGCGTTACATCTTTAGTACTATTCTTATGCTTTATATGTGTTGTAAATGGATAAGATATATTCCCATTACTTTATTTATTGTTTTGTGTGTTTAGATTTTCACTTGCACGATTAGACTAGGTACAAGAAGAAGAGTTTGATAGAGGCATGCTTCGATGGTTGTTTTGCGATCTTGTTATCATACTATGACATCAAGGGTTAGAGAGGTTTGTGTTTTCCTTAGTTGACAAAATTTAATTCATTTTATGACATTTTATGCTTTTGTTGGAATTTTGTATAATAAAATGATCTGCACCTTATTTTGAAATCATGTTAAGGATATTTTAAATGTTTTAATTTAGTTATCATTTTTAAAAATAAATTTTTTTATCAACAAGTAGTTAGTTTGAGTGGTATTTGACTTGGTCCCTTAATTAAGCAAGATATTGGATTTGAGTCTTGTATGGAAAAACATATAATTGAGAAGGGAGACCCTATTAAAGGTAACTAGCCAGATTTTTCAACAAAGATTAATCATCGACGAAGTCAATAGATATTTCATTTCTTACCAATAACATAGTTAAAAAAAAAAAACTTTAACTTTGAGATAGAAAGGTGTTACAAGTATATGATAGTCCGACCTATTTAAGATATAACCTACAAAATTGTATTTTTTATGAGCTGAATAAGTTTGATCTACAAAGTAAAATGATATTTTTTTTCTAACTCGTATTCACCATTCGAAACATGCAGTTAAACAAACAAACCCATGAATCCAATAACAACATTAAAAAAATATATATTATTTTTCCTTTCCATTTTTTTACACAAAGAAAACATGAGAGAGCGATACGTTAAATTATAACATCAAACATTTTAAAATCAAAATAAATTATAAAAATCTTAATATATAAAAATTTACATATTTAAATTAAACATTAAAGTATTAACATATCAAATTTACATATTTAATCTATAACATTTTGATAAAAAAAAAATTAAAAAATATTTATTAAATTTAATATTTAATATTTATATTTATTTATTAATATAATACTAAAATCACACGTATTTTTAAGACCCCTATAAACTCTTAAAAGCTAGAAAAAATAATTCTCTTGTATTTTTTTTTTAAAAAAAACTTATTCAATGTGCAGTCCACGGACTTTGTGGCCAACCCACGGGCTATGTGCGCAACCCAAGGGCTTGAGACATATACACACACTTAATTAAGACAAGATTCTAATTTGTTTTTTTAGATATAAAACCGAAGTAGTATTAGTTTGAGAACAAAAGTAAAAATAAAGAAAGGGAAAGTGAAGAGAAACAGAGAGAGAGAAAAAAAAAAAGTTGAAATGATTTTATAAAAATGAAAAGAAAGAAAGTCATTTTTTTAATCTTGTTTGATTGTATAAAATAAAATAAACTAAAATAAAAGACAGAAAATATGTATATAAAATGGCATGAATATTTTTTTAAAACAGAAATGTAATATATATATATATATATATATATATATATATATATTATTATTATTATTATTATTATTATTTTTATTATTTTTATTCCTTAGGGTATGTTTGAAATGGTTGAAAGAGGATGGACAAAAGTTAGATGGATAGAAAAGTCTATTGAATGCGTTTGTCCTCTTTTTGTTCCAAATTTGTGAAGAGGAAAAGATTAAAAAACATATCGAGCCTACATGTTTCGTGGTCCATCCAAAATTAGATATTAGAAGGAGTGGATGAGAAAATGTGGTGTTATAAATATTTTATAAAACAAATATACTTTATTCTTAATTTTGTAAATTTTTTATAAGGTCATACTTATGTCATTATATACAATTTTTTTTCTTTTGTTTTATCTATAACCAATCAAGAAAAAAGAAAAAAAAATAACTTTATTAATTAAGTTTAAATATTTTTAATCTCTCAAATTTAGGATAAATTTATTTTATTTCTCAAATTTAAAGTTATTTTTCTTAATTATTGTAATTTAAAAAAAATAGTCTGTCAAATCACTAATAATACATATAAAAATAATAAATTAAGACAATTATACTATAATAATTAAATTTAATGTTATGTTGTCACTAACAAAGATATCTTATAAGTAGGTTCTGCATGAAAATATTTGACAATTTTTTTAAAAAAAGTTTAAATATAAGGATTAAAACATAATTTTTTTTAAATCACATGAACTAAAAAATAAATTTCAAATTTAATGAACTAAAAATAAATTTACCTTAAATTTTAGGAATTAAAAACATATTTAAATTTATTATTTATTTTAAATATATTCTTACCAAACAATATAGAAAATCATAGTACCTTCTAAATTCTTTCTTTTCCTCTTAAAAATTTATTCTTTTTATAGACAATTTAGACCAATTCATTAAAAGAAAAGAGTTTTTTTTAATATTTTTATTTTATTTTTCTCATGCTTTTTTAGTAATTATACGATAAGGATGCAAAGGTAAATATTGTATTACTTTTGTGTTTTAAATGAATTCAAATAGGAATAAATTAAGAAGGATGGAGTAAAAAATAAAAAGTTTAAATATATTTTTAGTCTCTCAAATTTAAGATAAATTTATTTTCGGTCCCTCAAATTTAAAATTATTGTTTTTAGTCCCTGTAATTTTTAAAAATCTTGTTTTAGTCCCTTAGGTCACCAATAACATATTTAAAAGTGACTAATTAAGACAGTTATGCAATATTAACTGAATTTAATGTGATATTTTCACTAATAGGGACACCAATAGGTAGATTTTATGCAATATTATTTGATAAATTTCTTAACAAAATTTGAGTATAAGGACTAAAATAAGATTTTTCTAAAATTACAGGGACTAAAATCAACAATTTTAAATTTAAGGGACCAAAAACATATTTACCTTAAATTTGAGAGACTAAAGACATATTTAAGCCAAAATAAAATGTAAAAAAACGAATACACATGTTAGCGTGCCAAAACCACCACTAAAATAAGTTAATCACATAATTTAATTTTTATACATGATATAAATTCTTAATTTAATCTTTATATATAAAAATATATTAAATAAATTATTATACATATAACTGATTTAGTCTTTGATACTCTTAACCCTCTTACAATAATCGGCCTTATAGAGATAAACGGTGTTATCAAATTAATGATACTTTCGTCGCATGGACCAAACCAATAATGAAGTAAATTTACGTTTAAATAAAATTAAAAAGTTAATTAAATAAAAACTAAAAGAGTTGCACTAATTGGATACTATCATGTAGGTGTAATGTATTTTTTATCTCATCAAGAAGAAGAGCAGAGTTAGGAAATAAAAGGATAAGATAAACTTTTTTCTCTTTCTTATATAAATTACATTATTATAATATATAATAAAATATAATAAATTTGACTTATATAATATTAAATATTAATTTATAAATGTATATAAATATATTATATAATATTAGTATATATTATAATGTACATATTAGTTTATATAATATATATTATTAAATTTGCATTTAGCGTTGAATCTCATATAAATAATTTTGACATCTAAATTTTAAGTATATTATTATCTAAAATATTTAAATATATTTTAAAAAAATAATTGAAATAATAATTATCTAAAATATTATAATAAAATTATTATTTAAAAAGTATAATGAATTTTTAATTGTCGATTTTTTTTATAAAAAAATTATTCGTATACATATGCTATTTATAAAATTTAAGATAACACTAATTACATTTTATTCCATTATATATTTGTATTTTACTTAAATTTCAGTTAAATTTATATATTAACAATTTTGTTATAAAATAAAAGTAAAAATATAATAAAAATGACCAAAATTATTTTATAAGAAACTGAAAATTTATTACGTTGTTTAATTTGTGTTTAAGAAAGGAAAATGAAACGGAAGTACTAATACATTTTTTTTCAAAGTAATAAAACATTTTCTTGATGGATAAAATTCTATTTTTGCTTATAGAATGTAAACAAAGTTTTAACCCTTTTCTTTGGGGTGGAAGTCCACCTTTCTTTGTTAATAATCATTTCAACTGAGTTTAGTTACAGCCTTACAGGATTTACAGATATACAAAGATACATTAATCTTACTCTTTCAAACAATGTTAATACAATTTAAATAATTTTACTTCAATTTTCAAACAAAATATCTTAATATATTATTTTCCATTTTCTTACTATTAGACTGTAGATTTTAAGATGTTTAACTGTTTTTAAAGAAAAATATTAAAATAAAATGACAATGAAAGAAAATGTTGGTGATGGAATTACTTATTGAAAAAAATTGATTACGTCTTTCCCCAGATGGCATCAATCAAAATATCAAATCAAATGAAAGTTGCATAAATCAAGCAAAAGTGTAATGATTACCCGCCAAACCGATTGATCAATGGATCATCCCTTCACTCTCTGTCTGCAACTGCAAATGCAAAGAGTATTCACGACTTCCCATGCCTTCTATTCCTACTAATCTAATGTTTTCCTCGATAACGTAATAATATATATCTCACATTATCTTCTTCTAACAATAATCATTATCCCTTTATATCCTAAGATTAATATTTTTATAATAACAAACTATACTTACTAGCTACTACTCTATAAAACAACAAGTGTGTGTAGTTTTTCTTTTTATTATTATTTAAGACTTAAATACATTTTCAATCACCTAAATTGGAAGATATGTATTTTTATTAAATTTATATTTTAATTTTAATTTTTATAATTTTAAAATATTTATATTAGTTTTCTATATATTTTTTTAAAAATTTAAAATTTTAATTTTCATTATTTAAATATTAAAGTTGTTATATTAATTTTTTTATTAAAATATTATTAATGGATTGAGATGATAATGAATAAGGTCCGGATAAAACCTTATAATGTTTGTCTCTTTGTACTTTATTTAAAAATAATACCGATGTTTGACTCTAAATTTACAAATTTTTTAATAAGTTGATTAATTTGTCTTTTAACTCCTATGTAGTCTTACGAGTAACTACATCTCATACAACTTTCACTAAGTCAATAAGTTTGTCTCTCAACTCCTTTAACTTGTGGTAAAAAAATAATTATTATTTTCTTCTCATATGTTAGGTTCTCCCTAGTGGTGTTCAAGGAACGGTTTTTTTTTTAAATCTAAACTGAATCGAACTGTTTTATAAAAGTGGATTGGTTAACCAATCCATTTTTTATAAAGTGGATTGGTTTGGTTTTTTTAAAATATGGATCGATTTTTTTGAAATTAAATCGGTTCAGTGCGGTGCGGTTATCTATTTTTTACTCATATACGGATCGACTTTTTTTTTAAATCGAACCGATCCATTTTTACAAAATGGATCGGATATTTGAACCGGTTTCATAAAGTGAATTGGTTCGGATATTTTTCAAAATGGATTAGATTTTTCAATGCGGATCGGATCGGTTATGGATTAATTTGGATTTTTTACACACCTCTAGTTCTCCCTGACCTACATCACATTTGATTCTACCACATGACTAAGATCATGCATGTACTTCCTTAACTAAGCTACGTGAAATTTATCATGTAGGTTAGATAGAAATGACGATAGAAATGACGATAAAACCAACTGATAAGCAACTGGCATATGTGACACCCTTACTACCCCAACACATATATAAATAAATCTTGTAAATAAACTAAAGAATAAAATATTCAACGTTGGTAAAAGGATTCACATAAAACCTTCAAAAATAACCAAAATAATTAAAAATGAAATTTAAAAGGTAAAACTTGAGAGTTTACAAATTGCTTTCAAAAGAGAAGGTATAACTCTAAATACATATAAAAATTTATCCTAGATTTCTCTGCCCCGATGTCACAATATCAGAGCATACCCACAACTCAACGGTTGACATTCTAGATGCCACTCAAAGCCGGATCTTCCTCACCTAAAACATCCACAAATTGTACGGTGAGAAAAGAAAACATTTATATATAAAGTACACAAGGAAATCCACAACATTATCTTATCACAACTTGAAATGTTATTTACAAGCATTTCTATATATATATCATCATTCTATCAATCATTCATCATCTTCACATCACAATTCATAATCAAACAAATCCATTACAATCCACACAAATCTTACAATTAACCCTATGTCAAGGTCACGCCTATAGCATCTCTTGCTCGAGGTCGTGCCACCCCCGACATAAACATTAATTTCCTCACACATCCCACCCTATGCTAAAGTCACACCTGTAGCATCTCTTGCCCAAGGTCGTGCCACCCCCGACATAAGTATGAGAAATCACACTCCTACATTGTGCCAAGGTCACGCCTACAACATCTCTTGCTCGAGGTTGTGTCACCTCCGACATAAGCATGAGGAATCACCCATCTCATTCGATGCCAAGGTCATGCCTGTAGCATTTCTTGTCTAAGGTCGTGCCACCCCTAGTCACAAGTGTGAGGAACCACAATCACATTCACATCCACATCCACATCTCAATTCCACAATACATATACACAATCCACACAAAATAGTGGTTCACATACCCCTCAAGTAATTTACCATGAAT
Organism: Cajanus cajan; assembly: GCF_000230855.2. Lineage (NCBI taxonomy): Eukaryota > Viridiplantae > Streptophyta > Magnoliopsida > Fabales > Fabaceae > Cajanus > Cajanus cajan. Next base: position 15,083,759 of record NC_138523.1, on the reverse strand, counting down.
CCTCATCCTCATCTAGATCATCAACTTTACCAAATCATGTAATAATAATATTTATAAATTAATATAAAACCAGATTAAATCGCCAATTTAATATAATCTTAACCCAAGCAATAAAACCCCCAATTTTTCCAAAACCTAACTCACGGGCACTTTTCTACAATTTCGTTCTCTCTACCAAATCATCATTTGTACAAATTATTAGCATATTTCTAATCCTCAATACATATACAGTCTAATGGAATCATTAATTCCTCAAACAGAAATAATCCAATTTTTCCAAAACCTAAACAGAAATAATCCAATTTTTCCAAAACCTAACTTACGGGCACTTTTCTATAATTTCGTTCTCTCTCCCAGAGCATCATTTTTACAAGTAAATCATATATTCGTAGCCCTAAATATATACAGAATCACATAAGACCAATAGTTCTCCAAACAGAAATAATTATAAAATTACTCATAATCCTAAGGGGCTCTTCCTCTACCCAATTCCCTCATGTAACTCTACATATAAATAATCCCCTTTTCTCCCGTACCTGGATAAACAGTAGCTGAAACTAAGGATCTGATTGATCTCCTCCGCTGGATTCTCCTCGGTCTGAAGCAGAAAGTAGAGTGAAAGAAGAGAGAACAGAAGAAAAGAAATCAGAAAATTAGAGGTGTGCTTTTTGGGAGTGATAGAGAGCTCAATTTATAGGCATCAGGCTTCGCCGGAACGGCCCATTCCAAATCTAGAACGGCCCGTTCTGGACCCTTAAATCATGGGTAAAAATCACATCCAGAACGTCCCATTCTCAAACCGGAACGGCCCGTTCTGGAGTGCATTTAATAATCACAACGATCATATTTTTGAATGGTCCATTCTCAACTCTGGAACGGCTCGTTCTTAATTAGGAATCATAGGAAAATTTAATGGTTTGGAACGGCCCGTTCTAAATTCGGAATGGCCCGTTCTGGGCTACCAAAAGTAGGTCTATTTAATAATTTGGAACGGCCCATTCCAATTTTGGAACGGCCCGTTCCGGGCTACTAAACCACCTTAATTGGGCTTTTGGCCTAGTGAAAATTGGGTTGTTACAACATACACAATAAAGGATCTGAGAAGGTCCAATAAATCTAGGTGTCAATTTCTTGGATTTTATCACCCTTCCCACTCCTGATGTGGGTGTCACTTAAAAAAATGTTCTTTTTCAACAAACTCAAGAGGCTGTCTCATCTTGTCAACATATGACTTTAATCTTTACCTTCACTATAGTTTATAACACCAATTATGGACCTACCATAACTAACTCACCATCCTCATACCAATATAAAGGTGTTTTACACCTTTTCACATAAAGGGCTTCAAAAGATGTCATTCCAATACTGACATGAAAAAAGTTATTGCAGGTGAATTCCACCAAATGTAACACTTCTTCCCAAGTTACCAAATGATCCAAAACACAAGCACTTGACAAAATATTCAAAGGATTGGATTGTCCTCTTAGATTGTTCATTTGTCTATGGGTGATAGGAAAAACTCAACCTCAACTTTATTCCTAGGACTTGGTGTAAGCTTTGCCAAAACTTGAAAGTGAACCTTTGATCCCAATCCAAGATAATACTGAAGGTACTCTATGTAACCTTACTATCTCCCTAATATATAATTGTAAGCTTCTTCAAGGACAACATAATGTTGATAGGCAAAAAGTGAGCACTGTGAGACCCCTTCCATCTTTTCTTTTCCCGACTCTCTTTCACTCACTTGCACTCTCTTTTCTCACTCACTTGGTTGATTCACTTTCTTCTCCCTCCCATTTTCTCACTTTGCTTTTCACTATCTTTTCCTTGGGCTAAAGGTGCTTAGTAGCAGTGGTGGAAGCTAGCTGAGCCATGCGGAGCTTCTCTTCAAGTTTCTTCTTCTTCTTCATTGTCTTCTTCTTCCCAGAGCTCGGATTTCTTCACCCAGGTAAGGGAAGCTAGGTTTTTGGCTGATTTTGTTGGAAATGAGTTCATAAACTCATAGTGTGGCTGATTTTATGATGATTGATGAGCTATTGTGATGAAAATTCAATTTAGGGGTTTTCGGGGTTTTGAGGAAATTTGGGGTTTTGATGATTGATGGATGCATGTTGAAAAAGCTGGGATTTTTGGGTTGTTTGATGAAACTGTGATGTTTTGGGCCGATTGCATGTGCTTGGGGTGCTGATTTTTTGCAGGTTTTAAAGGAAATTTTTGAGCTTGGAAAGTTGCTATTTGGTATCACGCTGGGCACAGTTCTTGGCGCCGAGCGCGTGACCATCAGAGGGCTCCATTGGTCGAGCCCGCCGAGCGCAAGTGGTGTGCGCCGGGCGAGCTGGAGAATGGATTCCCCTAGATGGCTCACGACGGGCATGGTTGGACCATGTTGGGCGCGATATCAGGAAGTAACTTGGCATTTTGGGATTCTGGTGTGGCGCCGGGCGTGACCACGTCTTGCCGGGCGAGGAGACTCCTTAGGAGTCTCTGCTAGAGGTGGTGCCAGGCGCAATTGGTATTGCGCCGGGCGTGAGACCTTGGGGAGGTCTCTGTCTACCTTACACCGAGCACGGGTTTGGCATGTCGGGCGTGTGAGGCTCTTTGGAGTCTCTACCTCCTAACATGCCGGGCGCAATTGGTATTGAACCGGGCACGTTTTAGCTCTGGTACTCTCTGGTTGGGCCACGTCGGGCGCGACCTTGAGTGCGCCAGGCGCGGGTGTGATGGTTTTGTATATGCTGATAAATGTGTGAAATGTTGATATATGTTGAGCTGAGATGTTATTGATGAAGATTCTTGAGCTGAATGATAATATTGTTGTGTTGTAAATTATTAATGTTGAACTCTGATGTATAAGTTGTGTTATATGATGTTATTGTTGTGTGTTGTGTTGTGCTGGATGATGATATAAACTGTTGTAGGCCGTAAGGTTGAGCTGTTGTTGGTCGTAAGGCTGAGCTGTTGTAGGCCGTAAGGCTGCTGAGCTGTTGTAGGCTGTAAGGCTGAGCTGTTGTAGGTCGTAAGGTTAAGCTGTTGATCACTAAGACTAGAGGAGATGTTTGCGAAATTTCTCATCCCATGGTGTGGATTGAGGTAGCTGTGGTGCTCTTAGAGCCCAAATTTGTTAAAAACCCTCCCTGGGAAGCTGATCCTTGGAGTGGTCATTATGATGTTCTCCTCTAAGTACTTAGTTGGTCTCGTGTGTGGGCAAGGTCAAGGCACACGTGTACGAAGCGACCATGGTATAGGGGCAAGGACGAGCTATACCGCTTACAAGCGACCAAATCTAGCTGATATGTGTGACGACGCATTGTGTGTTTACTGCTGTTTATGTTGTATATGTGATGAGTTGTATGCTGATGATGTGCTGATAGCTGTAGCCGTTTACCATTCATGTATTTACATATATGTATGTTGATTCTTTTCACTAGCTTACCCTTTGTTGTTTCCATGGGGTTTGGATTGCAATGATCATACTATGTATGAGAGTAGAGCAGGGTTAGGTTGATGAATTGAGGCAGGTCTGCAGCTGGCAGATGGAGCTTATTCTTTTTGATGATTTTTCTGTTTTAGCTTTTAGTGTAGCATTGTTGGGTGTATTTTGTATACTCTGATTCTTTGCCCCATATTGGACCTTGCGTATATATTTTAGTTGTTTATATATATATATATATATATATATATATATATATATATATATATATATATATATATATACTTGCTCTTTTCTGTGTGGTGTTGTGGCGTTGTGTTGTGTGTAGTGACCAGCTGGGTCGTTACACTTTAGTGTATCAGAGCAGTTCAAGTCTAGCGGACACTCTTTGGGGGTGGTTCCTTTAGGCTTTTGTTGTGTTGAACTCTATGTTGTGTTGATTATATATATATATATATATATATATATATATATATACTTGCTCTTTTCTGTGTGGTGTTGTGGCGTTGTGTTGTGTGTAGTGACCAGCTGGGTCGTTACACTTTAGTGGTATCAGAGCAGTTCAAGTCTAGTGGACACTCTTTGGGGGTGGTTCCTTTAGGCTTTTGTTATGTTGAACTCTGTATTGTGTTGATTTCTTTGTTGATTATTGTGCTGTTGATTGTTGTTTGGTTTAGTTATTGTATACTGAAGGTGTTGTTACTTTTGTAGACAATGACTAGAACTAATGAGCAGATAGCTCGTGCCATGGGGATGATGGATATGGATATGCAGCAGCAAAATGCTTATTTTGCTAGGATGGACGCTGATAGAGTTGCAGCTGGTGTAGCAAGGCCAGTGGGGTCACAAGAGAGCCGGGATCTAGCTGAGTTCCGGGAATGCCATCCTCCACAGTTTAAGGGAGATGTAGACTTAGAGGTAGCTGACCACTGGATCTGTGAGCTGGAGAAGATCTTCCCAATGTTGGGATGTTCTCAGGAGAGGAGGCTGACATATGCTATCTACATGCTGGTTGGGGAGGCTGAGCATTGGTGGAGGGGCACTCACCATATGCTGACTACTAGAGGTGTTGTTGTGGATTGGGAGTGCTTTAGGAGGGTGTTCATGGAGAAGTACTTCTCGGAGAGCGTGAGGCACGTTAAGGAGGCTGAGTTCATGCGGTTACACCAGGGTGGGCTGTCTGTATCGGAGTATGCGATGAGATTCGAGCACCTGGCTCGTTTCTACTCGCAAGCTATATTTGAGGCCTAAAAATGCAGGAAGTTTGTTGAGGGTTTGAAGCAAGAGCTGAAGAGGGTGGTGGTGCCTATGGCCATCATTGAGTTTCCGGCCTTAGTTGAGAAGGCGAAGGTTGTTGAGCGGTTAGAAGGTGGCAACCGTGTGATGAAGACTACTGAGGGACCAGCTGGGTCCAAGAGGGAAGGAAACCAGAGGAAGCCATATGATAGGCCCCAACCACAACAAGGGGGTCCTTTCATTAGGCAACCTGCTGATGCTATCAGGGGAGGGAGACATGGTGGAGGTGTCACTCTTAGATGTTTCAGGTGTGCTGGACCCCATTTTGTTAGGGATTGTCCACACACGGAGAGCTGGTGTTTCAGGTGCCATCAGATGGGTCATGAGTCAACAAACTGTCCCGCTAGAGACAGACCTGAAAGGGGTTCTCAGAGGGGTGATGCTTAGAGAGGCGATGCTCGGAGGGGTGATAGACCTACTACTGCTGGCAGAGTATTCACTTTGACTGGGGTTGAAGCTTCTACTTCCTCAGATCTTGTGTAGGGGAAGGGTAAAGCTGCTGGTAAGGATGTGATGATCTTATTTGACTATGAGCTTCCCATTCATTTATTTCTTATGCATGTGTTGCTATGCTTGGTGTGCCGGTGTGTGACTTGGGGTTGAGACTGCTAGTGTCAACGCCCACTTCTACTTTGGTAGTTGCTTCTGAGCTGTGTGCTGGCTGTCCTATTGTGGTGAATGAGAAGAGGTACAAGGTGAACTTGATCTATTTACCTTTGGTGGACATTGACATAATCTTAGGGATGGATTGGTTGTCTGCCAATCGCATCCTTATCGATTGTGCCAATAGGAGGTTGATCTTTCCTCAAGTGGAGGAAGAGTTGTTGATTTCAGCTGGCCAAGCTGAATCATTGTTGAGAGATGGAGCGAAGTGCTGTCTTCTGCTTGTTGCCATGAGTATGGAGACCGAGAGGGTCATTGCTGAGATAGATGTGGTGAGGGATTTTGCTGAGGTGTTCCCGAATGAGGTGCCTAGGTTGCCTCCTATTAAGGAGATGGAGTTTAACATTGACTTGGTTCTAGGTGCGGGGCCAGTGTCGATGGCTCCCTGTAGGATGGCCCCAGCTGAGCTGGTTGAGTTGAAAGGTCAGTTGGAGGACCTGTTGGAAAAGCAGTTGGTGCGACCGAGTGTATCGCCGTGAGGTGCTCCCGTGTTGTTGGTGAAGAAGAAAGACGGAGGTAGTCGACTTTGTGTGGATTACCGGCAGTTGAACAAGTTGACCATTAAGAACAAGTATCCACTTCCCGGATAGATGACTTAGTGGATCAGCTGAAGGGAGCATCGGTTTTCTCAAAGATTGACTTAAGGTCAGGTTATCACCAGATTAGGGTGAAGGAGGGTGATATACCGAAGACTGCTTTCAGGACTAGGTACGGTCACTATGAGTATGTTGTGATGTCGTTTGGTGTGACCAATGCCCCGGTAGTGTTCATGGATTACATGAATAGGATCTTTCGTCCTTTCTTGGATTACATGAATAGGATCTTCCGTCCTTTCTTGGATAAATTTGTGGTGGTATTTATTGATGAGATCCTGATTTATTCAAGGACCCCAGAGGAGCATGGAGAGCACTTGAGGTTGGTGCTGGAAATTTTGAAGGCGAAGCAGTTGTACGCTAAGCTTTCAAAATGTGAGTTCTGGGGTTGGATGAGATGAAATTCTTGAGACATGTGATTTTAGCTGAGGGGATTGCTGTTGATCTGGCTAAGGTGGAGTCGGTATTGCAGTGGGAGCGTCCAAGAACTGTCACTAATATTCAGAGTTTTGTGGGTCTAGCAGGTTACTATCGAATGTTCATTGAGGGATTCTCCAAGATAGTAGCGCCTCTAACCCAGTTGACAAGGAAGGAGCAGCCGTTCATTTGGACAGATGCCTGTGAGCAGAGTTTTGATGAGCTGAAGAGGAGGTTGACTACTTCTCCTATGCTGTTGTTGCCCGATTCTGGTGAGCCTTTTGATGTGTATTGTGATGCTTCTCACTAGGGTCTGGGGTGCGTGCTGATGCAGAACAGGAAGGTAGTGGCATATGCTTCAAGGCAACTGAAGAACCATGAGAGGAATTATCCTACTCATGACTTGAAGTTAGCAGTAATTGTGTTTGCCTTGAAGATATGGAGACATTATCTGTATGGTGCTCGGTTCAGCGTCTTCAGTGATCACAAGAGTCTAAAGTACCTGTTTCATCAGAAGGAGCTGAACATGAGGCAGAGGCGGTAGATGGAGTTTTTGAAGGATTATGACTTCCAGTTGATGTATCATCCTGGGAAGGCCAATGTTGTGGTGGATGCGCTGAGTAGGAAATGCATCCACATGTCTAGTATGATGGTGAAAGAGCTGGAACTGGTGGAGGAGTTCAGAGATCTGAATCTCTGTGTGGAGCTAGCTCAGGATCACATTAGTTGTGGGATGATTACCATAACTAGTGAGTTCTTGAGGCAGGTTGGACTGAAATAATTGCAAGATGTGGAGTTGGTGAAGCTTCTTGGGTTGTTGGGTACCGAGAAGGTTGTTGGTTTTGAGCTGGGCGGAGATGGGATCTTGAGGTTTAAGGGCAGAATTTGCCTACCTCATGATGTTGAGCTGAAGAGAGCTGTGATGAAGGAAGGCCACAAGAGCAGACTTAGCATACATCCTGGTATGACTAAGATGTACCAAGACCTCAAGAAGACTTTCTGGTGGTCTGGTATGAAGAGGGAGATAGCCAAATATGTAGCGGCTTGTCTGACCTGTCAGAAGGCGAAGGTGGAGCATCAGAAGCCGAGTGGTTTGATGCAGCAGATGGAGATTCCGGAATGGAAGTGTAATAGTATCACTATGGATTTCATTGTGGGGTTGCCTAGGTCGGCTAGGAATAGTGATGCTATCTGGGTGATTGTTGATCGGTTGACCAAGTGTGCACATTTCTTGCCTGTCAATATCAAGTGGTCCTTGGAGAAGCTGACACAGTTGTATGTGAGGGAAATAGTACGGTTGCACGGGGTGCCTTCCAGTATTATTTCAGACAGAGATCTGAGGTTCACTTATAGATTTTGGCAGAGTCTACATCAAGCCTTAGGCACGAAGCTGAAGTTGAGTTCTACTAATAGACTATGGCCAAAGCCAAGGAATCCAAGAGGTGATACATTGAAGGAACCAAGAGGAATGGGATGATGGACCATGGGCCAACGGCCCAATTTCTAGAGCTATGGCCACCTTGAAGACCAGTGGACATCTTGAAGACCAGTGGGCTTTCCAAGCCCAAGGTACTCTTCAATTTGGACCTCTCTATCATGAAGAGAAGGCATAGTTCTAGTTGTAAATATCTTGTACATAGTTCTCTTGTATAGGCTTATTTTTGCCTTTGTATTTCTTATGCACTTTAGTTTCTTTTATTAGTCATTGTATATTGATTCTAGGGTGGGTTACTTGGAGAGTTTGACTCTATTTAACCTCTTTTGTTGACACACTCATTTTCTATTTTTTCAGTAGGAAAAGAGGGGTGACATTTAGCAATGCTTGAGGGTGTGACTAGTAATTGGGCCAGAATTGGGCCTAGGCAAAATTTTACATATTGGACTCATTTTGCTCCTAATTTTTCATAGATTTGATTTAACTAGGTTTCATCATCATTGGATGAACCTAACTAAACCAAATCAAACATTTTTTAAATTAATTCAAGGAGCTAAAAGAGACCAAATCCGCCCACCTTGCCTAGTCTCCTTTCTTTGACCGAATTGCTTCTCTAACCTTCAAGGAGATGAGAAGCTTGTGCTACAAGCTTCTCCTTAGCTTGCTTCCCAAGCAAGCTAAGTGAGAAGCTTGCTCCACAAGTTTCTAAACTCATCTAGAAGGTCAACTAACCTTACCATGGTTCCTAGTGAACCATGGTTAAGGTTAGCTTGCTCCTTAAGCTACCTACCTCTATATATTTGTAATTTCTACTCTTGTAATCACTTTTGAACATTTTGAGAAATAGAAATCAGATTTCTCTCTCACTCAAGAGTCCTAAAAATCGTAGAGAACTTTTTCTCTATGGTTTCTATCAAAGTTTCTTCAAACTTTGTCTTGGTTCCTCAAGCTTCTACAACAAGCTAGGAGTAACCGAACCTCCTCAATGCTTCTCCTCCATTGAAGCTACTTCAAAGGAGATTTCAGAGATCTAAAAGTGTCAACCTCAAGGAGCATCTTCGGTCCTTGCACGGAAGCTTGGAAGAACATCATTCTCCTCCAAGTGTTTCCATCATCTACTTATCATCCGCAGACGGATGGTCAGTCAGAGAGGAAAATCCAGTCCTTGGAAGATTTGCTGAGAGCTTGTGTGTTAGACCACTTGGGAAGCTGGGAGGAAGTCCTACCGCTGGTTGAGTTCACGTACAATAATAGCTTTCATGCTAGTATTAGGATGGCATCATTTGAAGCCTTGTATGGTAGGAGGTGTAGGACTCCTCTGTGCTGGTATCAAGATGGTGAGTCAATGGTTATGGGACCGGAGCTGATCCTGTAGACTACTGAGAAGTGAAGCTGATTCAGGAAAGGATGAAGACTGCTTAGAGTAGGCAAAAATCTTATTCTGATAAAAGGCGAAAGCCTTTGGAGTTTGCTGAAGGGGAGCATGTGTTTTTGAAGGTGACCCCAACCTCTGGTGTGGGTAGAGCGCTGAAGGCAAGAAAGTTGAAACCTAGGTTTGTTGGTCCCTATCAGATCATACAGCGTGTGGGTCCGGTTGCTTATCAGTTGGCCTTGCCACCGTCTCTTTCAAACCTACACGATGTATTTCATGTATCCCAGCTGAGGAAGTATGTCCATGACCCTAGTCATGTGGTGGAGTTGGATGATGTGCAGGTGAAGGAGAATCTGACATTTGAGAAGTTGCTGGTACCTATGGTGGATCATAAGCTGAAGGAGTTGAGGGGCAAGTCCATTGCTCTGGTGAAGGTATTGTGGGATGCAGCTACTGGTGAGGCTACTTGGGAGGTTGAGCAGCAGTACAGGGAGCGGTACCCTTTTCTTTTCCCAAGTAAGTCTGTTTTCGGGGACAAAAACTCCTGTTGTTGGAGTGGTTGTGAGACCCCTTCCTTCTTTTCTTTCCCCGACTCTCTTTCACTCACTTGCACTCTTTTTTCTCATCACTTGGCTGATTCACTTTCTTCTCCCTCCCATTTTCTCACTTTGCTTTTCACTCTCTTTTCCTTGGGCTGAAGGTGCTGAGTAGCAGTGGTGGAAGCTAGCTGAGCCGTGCAGAGCTTCTCTTCAAGTTTCTTCTTCTTCTTCATTGTCTTCTTCTTCTCGGAGCTCGGATTTCTTCACCGAGGTAAGGGAAGCTAGGTTTTTGGCTGATTTTGTTGGAAATGAGTTCATAAACTCATAGTGTGGCTGATTTTATGATGATTGATGAGTTGTTGTGATGAAAATTCGTTTTAGGGGTTTTCGGGGTTTTGAGGAAATTTGGGGTTTTGATGATTGATGGATGCATGTTGAAAAAGCTGGGATTTTTGGGTTGTTTGATGAAAATGTGATGTTTTGGGCCGATTGCATGTGCTTGGGGTGCTGATTTTTTTGCAAGTTTTAAAGGAAATTTTCAAACTTGGAAAGTTGCTATTTGGTATCACGCCGGGCACAGTTGTTGGCACCGGGTGCGTGACCATCAGAGGGCTCCATTGGTCGAGCCCGCTGGGTGCAAGTGGTGTGCGCCAGGCGAGCTGGAGAATGGATGCCCCTAGATGGCTCACGCCAGGCGTGGTTGGACCATGCTGGGTGCGATATCAGGAAGTAACTTGGCATTTTGGGATTCTGGTGTGGCACCGGGCGTGACCACGTCTCGCCGGGCATGGAGACTCCTTGGGAGTCTCTGCCAGAGGTGGCGCCAGGCGCAATTGGTATTGCACCGGGCATGAGACCTTGGGGAGGTCTTTGTCTACCTTGCACCGAGCGCGGGTTTGGCATGTCGGGCATGTGAGACTCTTTGGAGTCTCTACCTCCTAACACGTCGGGTGCAATTGGTATTGCACCGGGCACATTTTAGCCCTGGTACTCTTTGGTTGGGCCACGCCGAGCGCGACCTTGTGTGCGCCGGGCGCGGGTGTGATGGTTTTGTATATGCTGATAGATGTGTGAAATGCTGATAAATGTTGATATATGCTGAGCTGAGCTGTTATTGACGAAGATTGTTGAGCTGAATGATAATATTGTTGTGTTGTAAATTATTAATGCTGAACTCTGATGTATAAGTTGTGTTGTATGCTGTTATTGCTGTGTGTTGTGTTGTGCTACATGATGATATAAACTGTTGTAGGCTGTAAGGCTGAGCTGTTGTAGGCCGTAAGGCTGAGCTGTTGATCACTAAAACTAGAGGAGATGTTTTCAAAATTTCTCATCCCATGATGTGGATTGAGGTAGCTGTGGTGCTCTTAGAGCCCAAATTTGTTGAAAACCCTCCTTGGGAAGTTGAACCTTGGAGTGGTCACTATGTGGTTCTCCTCTAAGTACTTAGCTGGTCCCGTGTGTGGGCAAGGTCGAGGCACACGTGTACGAAGCGACCACAGTATAGGGGCAAGGTCGAGCTATACCACTTACAAGCGACCAAATCTAGCTGATATGCGTAACGACGCATTGTGTTTACTACTGTTTATGCTGTAAATTTGATGAGTTGTATGCTGATGATGTGCTGATAGCTGTAGCTATTTACCATTCATGTATTTATATATATGTATGTTGATTCTTTTCACTAGCTTACCCTTTGTTGTTTCTATGTGGTTTGGACTGCAATGATCATGTTATGTATGGGAGTAGAGCAGGGTTAGGTTGGTGAATTGAGGCAGGTCTGTAGCTGGCAGAGAGAGCTTATTCTTTTTGATGATTTTGTTGTTTTAGCTTTTAGTGTAGGATTGCTGGGTGTATTTTGTATATTCTGATTCTTAGTCCCAGATTGGACCTTGTGTATATATTTTAGTTGTTTATATATATATACTTGCTCTTTTTTGTGTGGTGTTGTGGCGTTGTGTTGTTTGTAGTGACCAGCCGGGTCGTTACAAGCACACTTTGACAAGCTATCAACTATCAACCAAATAACATCATTATTCCTAGAAAATCTAGGCAACCTAGCAATAAAATTATGATCTACCTTTTCTTTCTAACAAGTTAGACAAGCCACAAGAAACTCTATCACCTCTCTCTTTATACTAGACCACCAGAACACTTTCTTGAAATTTTGATACATCTTAGTCATACTAGGATGTAGACTAAGTCAACTCTTATACCTTTTCTCCCAAACTATCTTCATCAACTTAGAATCTTAACGTAGGCAATTATGTCCTTAAACCTCAAAATCTCATTTTCACCAACATCAAACCCCACTACATTTTCTAAATCCAACAAATCTTTGGTCTTTAATAAACTCGAATCTTACATTTGTTTCTTCTTCACTTGTTCCCATAACTTATTAGTAATATATAATTCAACCCACAAATAATGTGGTTTGGAGCTATAACAACATAGAGATTCAAATCTCTAAATTTGTTCACCAGTTCCAACTCTCTTATCATAAAAAATGACATGTGAATGAATTTTCTAAAAGCATCTACCATTATATTAGCCTTACCAAGATAGCACATCAATTGGAGGTCATACTCTTTAGGGAATTTCATTCACCATTTTTACCTTATATTCAACTTTTTTTTTTGTCAAACAAGTATTTCAAACTTTTATGATCATTGAAGACATTAAACTTTGCTCCATAAAGATAACGCCTCCATATCTTCAAGGCAAACACCACAATTTCCAACTTTAAATCATGAGTAGGATCATTTCTCTCATAGATTTTGAACTGCCTTAAAGCATAAGCTAATACCCCTTTGTTCTACATCAACACATGCCTTAATCCCTGATGAGAAGCATCACAAAAAATATCAAAAGATTCACCAAGGTCAGGTAATACCAACACTAGAAGTAGTCAACTTCCTCTTCAATTACAAAAAACTCTCTTCACATGCATCCATCCAGACAAAAGGCTAGTTTTTCCTTGTAAGTTGAATCAATGGCATTACTAACCTTTTATGAATATCCTATAGTAACCTACTAACACAACAAATAATACCTATAACTGTTTGAGGAAGCTCCCACTACAACACAAATTCCACCTTAGCTAGATCCATAAAAATCCTATTAACAAAAATCACGTGACCTAAAAACTTCACTTCACTTAGCCAAAAATCATACTTTGATAATTAGGCATACAACTATTTCTCCCCCAACAATTCCAACACCAGCATCAAATACTCGCTATGCTCTTTTAGAGATCCTAAATAGATAAAAATGTCATCTATAAATTCAAAAACAAACATATCTAAAAACTAGATGAAATTCTTGTTCATATACTCCATGAATACAATAAGGGCACTTGTTACATCAAACAACATCACAACATATTTATAATGACCATACCTAGTCCTAAAAGTAGTCTTAGGTATATCATCATCATTCATCCTTATCTAATGATATCCTGATCTTAGATCAATCTTGGAAAACATAAAAGCTCATTTCGGTTGATACAACTATTCTTAATAGCCAACTTGTTCAACTACATGTAATCAACACACAGTCAAGCAACACCATTCCTCTTCTTTATCAACAACATCGGTACACCCGACAACGATACACTCAATCTGATTTTCAATTTTTTAAGGGATCCTCAACTTGCTTCTTCAACTCTTCCAACTTAGCTAGAGTCATCCAATAAGGAGTTATCGGCACTAGCCTTGCACTTGAAACAAAATCAATACTAAACTCCACTTCTCTATTATGAGGTAACCGCAAAACTTCATCTAGAAATACCTTAGGGAAATCCCTGACCACCTTAACTACACTAATCAACTTCTTAGTCTTGATACCTGAAAAGGACAAAACAACAAAACATTGGACTCTTTCTCTCAAGAGATCATCCACCTATTTAACAAACACCAACCCATCTTTCTCAACTTAAGGAAGGATCATCTCTCTCCTTGCACAATCTAAAGGATATGATTGATAGAGAATCAATCCATCCTCGATATTATGTCCAACTCAACCAAAGGCAAATAAATCAAGTTCACCTTATAATAATGAGCACACACTACTGGATACCTCAAAAGTCATCACATAGGTAAAAGTGGGGGTAGATACAAGCAAATCATCAAGCAAGGAACTAAGAAGAAACTTCAATTGTTCCACACAAGCAACATATATATGATTGTGTAACACTCAAATCAAACAAAATAGAAACATTTTTACCAACAATCTTCCCTTTCTCCTTTATCAAGTCTAAAGAAATAGAAGCATCAACTCCTATCAGAGCAAACGCCCAACCTATAGTAATAGGTTGTTCCACCCTTTGTGCACCCTTAGGCTAACTAGCCTCCACTGAACATATCTTACGATGTGGCCTAACTTAAAAACACTAATTCTATTTCAAGAACAATCCTTCACAAAGTGGTCTCTTCCATATTTGAAATATTTATCACTAGGAGCTCCACCTTGAGAAGTCATAAGAGGTCTCTTTGCAACAAATCTCCCCTATTAATAAGGAGGTTTTTCATAAGGTTTCCTCTACTGACCACCCCTTCTTGGACCTAGCTAGCCCTTCACGCCCTTTCATCACCTTAGTTATTTGATTCCCATCAAAACCAGGTCTACCAGCCATTTTATACTAAGATCAATAGACTATAAGTAACATTGTTTAACAATAACAACAACAAAACACAACACTCAATATACATCAACTTCACAACAGAAGCACAATGGGATCACCTCCATATAGTGCTCAAAAGACTTGATCGACTCTAATATCATAAAAGTGTATTGACCCAACAGATCTCTACACTTACTATAATTTAACAACTAAGTAACGAAAAACATAAATATCTTCTAACATGGGATTTCCATGCAAGCAATACCTAAATATTCATGCAAAAATATATCTGTATAAGAACAAACAACTAGAAATATAAAGATCCCTCAGTGGGATTATAACATACTCTTATACATGCATACATACACACATACATACATGTATACATCCATACATTCAAACATACATATATACATGAAAACATACATACATACATACATACATACATACACACACATACAATATAAGGATTTGTAAAACATAAAATCCTAAGTTGTCAGTCAAGCAACACCTAGTTGTATCAGAAAAACCTCCACCAAAACAACGTCATCACCAACGTGGCTAAAAAATTCTACTTGTCCTTTAGCCTAATCTTGCCATGCTTACATACTAATATGATCATTATAGTCCAACAACATGAGAAAGTAAGGGTAAGTCTGTATATAAAGAAGACAACACAATACAGAAGCAATAACTAACCATATATAAACAAATGCACTATAACAACACTACAACATTCATAGTTTAACTTACCAACACAGATTAAATTATCAAATTCACAACACAACAACATAATTATATAACTTAGCAACATATCAAATTATAATTTCTAAAACACAACAACTTCACAATATTGCAAATTTACAACCCAACAACTTTATGTGTTATCACACATATCAATTGAGAGATCTCTTACAATATAGGTGAACAATCTAAATGGCTTAATCTTACTGAATTAGAACTTCTAATCCTTAAAAAAGAGATCAAGTCAACACAACGTTTGACATACTAATGCCTACTCAACAACTTTACTGATTTTTCAGATGTCATCACTTAAACTAGGAAAGTCCAACACTACTATCAAGAATAAAACATCTTAGGTGTATGCCTACCAATATGCATTAACTAAATTTATATGGAATTAACTCGTCAACTATCCCCCATATATTGTACACATTTCTAGCAACTAGTTAAGGATTTTACCCTTGACTTCATACCTTACTCAATTTTTCGTCACTTCTAAATTAGTATGGCTCAACTTGTCCACAATAAGATATTAATTAAGAAGCTAGAGGAGACTTAACGTTCTACTTCAAGAGCCAACTATTCAAGATGGATTTTTTTTAACAATTTGGGCTCTTAGAGCACCATAATACATATCATATCCACACAATGGAATATCTCATCTTTCTAAAATAACATCTTTCCTCTAGTTCTGAGTCCGCAACACATTTTATCAACACAACTCAATAACATAACTTATCAACACAACTTATCTTGTAGATAATTAGAATCGTCTCTAGTTCAACTTCCTACTACATGATTCTTCAATCATAACAACGTATTACAACATATCTCTATAATATTTCATCTTAACATTATCATATAAAGCATTAATTTAAAACTCATAAAACAAAACTCTTATTGGGTGAGATATTATTGTTGGCTAAGTTGAGCTTTCTAGAGCTCCTCATTGGGCAACACCACTTTTGTTACTTGAATGAAGGGTTTTGCCACTTTCCTTGATAGGCATGCTTTTGGCCCATCGAGCAGCTAAACTTCCCTAGACCTTGTCATTGGGTGTTAAAAGATCACTAAGTGATCCATCCTCTTTGTGTAAATTCTAGATTGGCAACCATATCTTGTTGGGCAACTAGGATTCTTTAGGGGTCCTCTTATTGAATGCAATATGTCTCATTGGGCAAGATTAGCCATAGAATGTTCTCTCATTGGGTGATGCATCTGTCGTTGAGCGAGAATGCGATTCTAGGTAGATGTTCATTTGTTCTTGAAGTGGTGTCGGGTGCCATTGATAATTGTCAAATATGTCGATATCTTTTATCCAATTTAGGCAAGTATCTAGCATATCTTATGCTTTAGAGTTTTGTTTTTGTCAAAAGTTAGTATTTTAATTTTTTTTTCTAGTTAATTAGTAAGTTCTTTTAGTTTTAGATATTTTCATTTTTATTTTTGAGAAACATGGAGAAAGAGCTAAAGCCAAAGGAGTTCCCCTCTCGCTCTCAACGAGTTCATACTCTTTCAAAACAAGTCATTTGAGTGCTCTGAGTAAGCCAACTTAGAAGACAACCTTGGAGCACCATAATAAAGCTCCTTTAATGCTTTGAGTGAGCTAACATAATAACACCAACAAGAACATGTCATCAACCCCGCTTAAGCAAGTATGTGTGAAAAAAGCTCATTTAAATCATTATAAAATTAGGGCTCAAGGAATTTCATAGACACTTCATTTTTTTTTTGTATTACTCATAGAGATTAGAGAAAGTGAGAGTGGTGGCATTATAATCATGGACCCCTTAATGATCTATATTTATATTTGTGAGAAAATTGTTTACCCATGAACAGTTAAGTCCTTTATTTTTTAGGATTGACGTAGCTACCCTACTTCATGTAACTATTTTTTTCTGTTCTTATCCAATAAAGGTTTTTATTTAGTTAATTGTTATTCTTCTATTCTTAATGCATGTTTTACATGATCCCATAGAATTATTTGAGGCTGGGAAACCCCTTTAAAACTACGATCTGAATAATAATACTAATAACGCTTATTAGTCAATTTTTATGCCTCCAATCTTAATGTGAGTTGTTTAACAAACTTTGCTAAGGAATTGAGATTTCTCTTAAAGGATTAGTATTAAAATAAATTTTTTTGCTATTGGATTAACTTAATAATTATTAAAATAGATAATAATTGGGAAAGATACATGTATAGAAGGTCAATGAAATCATTCACTAACATCTTTTATTCATTAATTTTCAATTCTTATTTTTAATTTATTCTTATTTTTTAAACCCTAAAACTTGTGTTCATTACCCTTTTTGTGTTCTTTAAACTAATCTTTTATAATTTTTCCCCAAAATAATATTAAATTTGATTAATCAATCATAGAGTAAGTCCCTATGGATATTCGATGCTTGAACTTCTGTCCATTTTACTACTTGCAACAATTGGTACGCTTGCCAAAAGTCTAATAGGATGAATACTTGCTAGGCAAAAAAAAAGGTTTTCACCCACATAATTCAACTTCTCTCTTCAATTTCCAACCATTAATTCATACCAAGTCGTCATGCAATCTTCAAATTAACATTTATACTTCATAAACAATTCAAATTCATCAAAATAAATAATATACAACAATAATAGGATCTAGAATCGTCCATTTCTCTTCCAAACACCCAAAACAATCAAAAACCTAAACATCAAGTTTTTTCACTTCTCAATCCATCACCAAAGCCACCAATGGGATGATCAATGTAGTAAACAATACATGCAACACAACAAGGATTAATCTATAAGCTTCCCTTATCTTGAATATGCAAGAAACAAGGGGGGAAAAAAGAAGAAGAAAACTCTAAGAACTCTGAGCTTTTGTACGATGACTTCTCCCTCAAATTCTCAACTCAACAACTTTTGAATCTTTCAACAATCAACACAATTCTACTACAAGGAAAGGATTGGAAGGCTCCTATGAAGTAAACTTCTTTGCCTCCATAAACTATCTCTCTAAAACCTTTCTTTAGGAATTCGGAGAAATAAACTTATAAAAATCAAGCTATAAATTTTTTTTATATACCTTCTCTAAACTTGATCAACTTTAACCTAACACAAAATAACTTCAAATAACTAAACTCTTAAAAATTCATTAACCTTAAAATTCTACTACATCAAAACAACATTATAAATCAATTAAATATTTAAATTTAAAATAAACAATACGCTTTCAATTGTGTTATAAATTGATACTTAATTATTAATTATATTATTATATTCAATTATATTAGATGTCAAATTTTAGAATACAAATGATATGACATGCAAATTGGAAAAAAAATCTAATTAGAGATTCTTTTTATTTAATAATAAGAGGTAATAATACTTAAATGTTATATTTTTACGATAAATATCCTTAATAAAACAATACCAAAAAATATATATCTAACCAATGAAAAACCTTTTAAAAACATGTTGGAGGAAAAGGGTAATAATACATTATACGTCTCGTCCTTTGGTTTCGCTTTTTCCTCCAGTCAATGACTAACGCGAACAAAACAAAGCCGATCTCTCTTTTATTGGGAAAAAACCAAAAGGGAAAAGCATTTTTGTCATTTAAAAAATTCTAAATGACAAAAGGCTTTAGTTGTGTGAGCGTGAAGGGCCAGCCTTATATATATATATATAATCACACTCATCCACTAATAACATCTATCTTTCTATGCATTAACAAATAGTCACTCTCTTGTGTTCTCTCATTCTCTCGTTCTCAACCTCTACTTTTGGTTTGAGAAAATATCACATCACACACAAATGGAAGAGACCAAATCCAAGTTCAAGAGGATTTGTGTGTACTGTGGAAGCAGTTCCGGTAACAAAGCAAGTTACCAAGAAGCTGCGGTAGAACTAGGCAAGGAGCTGGTAAATTTATTTCCACACTTTTAGTTAAACTTGTGCTTCTCTAGCGTTGAATAACAATATCACTTTCATCAGACCCTAGTTAATCTTCCTTATACGGGGTCCTCTTCAGATGAAAAAGACACGCATTTGTTTTTAGCAAATTCTGCATTCCTTCTTTTCATTATGTTCAGTGTTGGACCCAGTAAAAAGAAAAAAACTGTTTAAGCTAAAAGCACAATCTGATTCCACATGATTCTGAATACCCTTGCATTATTTATTTATTTATTGTCCTATTAGCTATTACTTTCACTAAATTATGTTCAATGAACTTGCTTCATTTAAGGGTCTTTGAAGTTGTTTTTTTCTTCAAAGTCTGCGGATGTTTCTCCATCTTGTAACTTTTTTTCTTTTTCTTTTTTCATTTCAATCATTTTTCCCCCTTTCTGAAGTGTGTGTTAGTTTTTTTTTTTTTTTTTTAAATTTTTCTGATAATCAATAATATCTCAAGTCTCAAAGCTAGCTAGGTTATGATCGTTGAGGAACGAGAATGGTTTAGGTTAAGAGTTTGTCATGAAAGAGAGAGATTGCAAGCTGGAACCTGCTGTCAGTTGTGCAGCCTTCTTGCATGATCTATGTTTTGCTTGTAACATGTTCTTTTTTATTTTCCTTATAATTCTTTTTTCAATAATTTTCCAACTGAAAATAAACAAAAGAAGGAAATGTTCTATGCGCGTTTCTAGGAGAACGAACGTGCAATATTGGTAATATGGTATCATTACACTATGAAGCGTGCTCTTAGCCTTTGGCATTTCCCACAAGCTTCACCTCCCATGATTTTTCCCAGTGGTCGAGGGGTTATTTATTTGCACCCTAAAATGATTTTTCCCTGTGACCAAACTTTACCATTAACCCCTAAAACTAATACTATAATAAAGTTACTATTCTATTTTATATCTTAGCTTTTGTGTCCAATTAGTTGGTTTGTTTTGTTTCTCCCATGATGATTAGTGCATTGACACGTGTCTAACTGGTTTGGTTTTCAATGTGTGTTTGAAGGTCGAGAGAAGGATTGATTTGGTCTATGGAGGTGGTAGCGTGGGGTTGATGGGTCTAGTTTCTCAGGCAGTTCATGATGGTGGGCGCCATGTTTTGGGGTTTGTTCTCTTTCTCTCTCTCTCTCTCTCAATCTCATTCTCTATGTCTTTGTTTATTATATTACATAAAAGTCGGTAATACAAGTGATTTAATTTGGTGATGTGTTTCTTAACTTAGCACAAGAGTTTTATTCTTAGCTCGAGTAAACATAGACTACTTTATTTCTATAGATGTCAACTTGGACAGGATTATATTTTTTTATTAAAAAAATGGAAGTGTGTTTTTTGATAGACCAGCTTAATCATTTTGCTGATTGCTACAACAAAGTAGGTTATAATGTTATATCCTTGTGTTTTGCCTACTGACCCATGCGTGTTTCCCTGTTTCCTATGAAATGAGTTCTTCTAAGGGACATCATTGGATCAAAAACCGGCAACGTGGGACATTATTTTTTGCCCCTTTGATTAATTCTTCCCAATGTAGGATAATAGGGAGCATTTTGGACATAAAATATAGGTTCACCCTGTGTAGTGGTTAATTGATCTAGCTTTATTATGTTACATTGGGGTGTTTAAAAAGGTGGAAAAGATGTTAACCTTTACCTATGGTTAGAAGCCTTTTGAGCAGCTTTGCTCTGTTGGATAAAAGTTGAATGCCTTTTGGCCCTTTTACAGAAAGAAAAGGTAGAAAGTTTTTGCTCTGGAATTGTTGCCAACATTGGCTTTTATTTTACTTGTCATGCACTTTGAAGACATGCTTAAAGTTCATTTATCATTAAGGAGAATTCGAATTGGTCTTTGGTTTCTTTTGTTATTAATTTATTGTAATAATCATTGTTTTTAGTTTAAAGTATTTGCTCTTCAAACTTTTGACTGATGATGTGCTTCATTGACTTTCTTTGCAGCGTTATCCCAAAGAGCCTCATGCCAAGAGAGGTAAATCACTCTTGTCTCTTTCTTCTGTGCTACCTTTTATGGAGTAATAATTAATAATTCTGTTATACTATAAAGAGAAAAAAATTGTATATCTTATTTTAAAGTGTTATTAACAAATAAGTTCATTAACATAATTTTATAATTTCTGATTGGTTGATAGTGGAAAACCTTTCGTATTAACTTCTTTTGCATATGCTAAGGTCAATGATTCATTAGGTGTTTATATTTTAATGTGTAAGTTGGAAATGCAGATAACTGGTGAACCTATTGGAGAAGTGAGAGCAGTATCTGATATGCATCAAAGGAAAGCTGAGATGGCTCGTCAAGCTGATGCATTCATTGCCCTTCCTGGTACGGATTTTAACTAATAACTATATTGACGCAAACACAAAACCGAAAGTGAGGACATGGTCATGTGAAGTGGGATTTGTTGGCCTATTGAGTAGTAACATTATTAGCACATGGTGCTGTTACTCATGTCTTGTTGTTTTCAAACATTAGGGGGATATGGTACACTCGAAGAATTGCTTGAAATCATAACATGGGCTCAGCTTGGGATTCACAGCAAACCGGTAAGAACTATTCATCCTCTTTTTTATTATGTGATTAGACAAATTATATGACGTAGTTCTTCTTTGTTGTTCTATACAACTAGTGACGTTAGTTAGGAACATTTTTGACCAGATCTTTTGTTGGAAGCTATTTTCTTGTTATTATGGAAAAAGTGTTCGTGAAGGTTATGTTTAACAAGGTTCTTAAATTAGTAAGATATGGGATAAAGGGTATTTTATAATAAGGTATAAGCTCTAATATTAAAAAATATTATAGTCTAGTGAGATAAACTTGTACACTAAGCATTCAAGTAAATTATAAATTAGTTGAAGTATTTTACCAAACACTAATAAGTAACCTAGAAACGCCCGAAAGGTGGGAATGTAATAAATATAGTATTCTAATACAAACTATACCTTTTAAAATTAATCAAGCAAGCTTCACTTGCCTCTTATGATCTCTCTGGAATCGAATTTCTGCTATATAGTTATAAAATATGAAGAAGTCAAATCTCATAATATGCCTCAATTATTTTAGAACTTGCCTTAAGCAACTTTGCCTCCTAATGACGCATCATATTACGTATCCATTCATTAACTCCATATTTTAATGTCGTAATTCTACGTACCAACAATTATTTTGTAACTTGGATAATTATAAACGAGCTTTTGTTTAGTTAATTAAGCCCGCTTAAGTGTGTACTACCCTAGTGAATATTATTTGTTTTTTATACGGTTGGGACGACCCAAGGAAGCTTCGCAAAGGAACCAACACATGTGGGGTATTTAATTCACACATTCACATGAGAAGATATCTGAGATTGTGTTAAGTTAATCGTTGTCACGTTACATTATTTGATGGTTCTCCGTTTGAATGGGAGAAAGATATGGCGTTATGAATAAACATAGAAAATGATTGAGGGAAACGACACATCAAATTAAAGTTAATAATGGTCAAAGGAACTATGTAGCTATTGTTATTATTATAATAACACAGTGTTTGGTTGTCCCAATTTTTTGTGGTGCAGGTGGGGCTCTTGAATGTGGATGGATTTTACAATTCCTTGTTGTCTTTCATTGACAAGGCCGTTGATGAAGGCTTTATTTCCCCAAAAGCACGTCGCATTATCGTGTCAGCACCCACAGCCAAAGAATTGGTGAGAGAGCTAGAGGTGCGTGAAGTGAACATTTTTTTAAAAAAAAAAATTTTCTTCATCACTTTTATATGAAAGTGAACAACGTTTTGTGGTTCATATATAATTCAGAAAGATAACATGATTAAATCATTTGTTTAATGGTTGATATATACATCATAATAATTGCTTACTCAAGTTGCTAAATCAAGTGGGGCATAATAATGTGTTGTGTCCTTAATGATATAATGTTATGTGAAGCAGGAACATGTACCTGAGAGAGATGAAGTTGTATCCAAGTTGGTGTGGGAAGACAGAATAAGTTACGTGCCTGAATCAGAAGTTGCCATGTGACTGATCTATATATGCGCTTAGTGGGTGATTTGATGAAACACCATAGTTTTGGGCATTTTGTTATGTTTTAAATGTATTTTGGGTACATAATAGTCAATATATATGGGCTAGGAACCTTAGGATCATACAGCATCCCTTTTTTTGTTTTTTTCCCAACTTATGTTCATGCCCCTATTATACAGAAAATTAACGAGGCTAGTTCAAAAAATATGGAAAATCATCAATGGAAGAATTATGTTATGTTACCGACCAAGAGCATTGCCTTTTATCCCTTTTCCTCTCTTCTCTTTTTGGACTATACTTTTACATTAAAAATAAATAAATAAATCAAATGCTATACTATAATTCTTTAGAGTCATCTTGCTCTAAATAATGAGATAACTCAATTATTATCACTTCTGAATTCAGGTTTATGGTTTCTTTAATGTTTGATATAATCCACTCTTAATCATCATTGTGTGTATATTGCACAGCTGTTTACGAGCTATCTAGCGATATTCTTGGGTGGAAGATGCTGTTGGCACAATAATATTAGGCCAAAATTGTTAATAATTAGAAAGGAAAATGTTTTTCTTAGCATATTAATAGTTAGATAACAGAGTATATTAGATGTCTCATTGCACAAAGGATTGTCACGTGTGTCAAAATGGCCACATGATTATAGTCCCCTAGTTGCGGCACCAATTGGCATAGCCCATTTTCTACTCACTGATCATTGGTAATCACTTAGAGCTATCTTTGATTTAGATTTAGTTAAGATGCTTCCAACATCAAAAGGAAGATTGGATTTTTCTTTTAAGAATTTTAAATGTCTTGGAATAAAATAGGATAAAATATTTTGTTTAAATAAAGAATTTAAAATATAAATTTTTGTGAAATTTTTTAAAATAGTAAAATTTCAAGTTATTTTTAAAAAAAATAAGAATGTAATTTTTTTATATTTTTTTATTTCTTTTCTCATCTATATAAAAAATATTAATACTTTTTTATCATTAAATATTTAAAGTATTTCTTAAATTATTAAATATCATTTAATATTAATTTTAAAATTATTAAATATTTAAAAATTAGTTAATATTTATTTTATAAAATTTAATCTTAAAGATATCTTTTATATATATATATATATAAAATCAATTTTATCATAAAGAAAATTAAATTATCATATCAAAACTAAAAAATTTAAATTGACTCCAAACAAAATATTTAAAAAATAATAAAATTAAAATTAATGTAATTCAAATTTTTAAAATTTTAAATTCTTTGAAATTTTAAAATTTTCTCATCTAATGTGATTTTTAATCTCTTTCAATTGTAAAGAGATTACAAACTCCCCTACCAAAACCAATTGTCATAAAACTCAATTTGAGAGTGAAAGAGATTGTTTTGTAAACAATGTTTACAGGAGAATAAATACATTAGTTTCCGAAATTGGAAGACATCATCCTATCGGAACCTTAAAATAAGAAATCGATAAATAAGTTATTAAAATATATAAATAAGTCTTTGAATTTAATTATTTAATATCTTTTTTGTTTTTAAATATATTAATATTATTACTTTATTCACACATTTTTCAAGTTTTATATTAATATAATTATCAAGTTATACTTAATTTTAGAGACTTACTAACATATTTCTTAATTTCAGGAATTAATATGATCATGATGAGTTATTCCAAATTCAAAAGATTAAAGTTTGTTTATGTATATTCAAACTTTAGCTCGTAAAAAGATGTTGAACTAGGATATTTTTAACACAAAATTAAAGACTAATTTCTTGGAATAATAAGATCTATTTAAGTAGTTAACTTCTTTTAATAAATTAAATTCTTAATTAAATGTTTATATAATATTTACGATCTAAACAAAATTTTCATTGTCGAGTTTAAAATAAAAGGAAGAACATGAATTTATAAACACACAAAGTATTTCTAGTATGAAATTTTTTGAATGATGATGAAAAGTAAATCTATAAAAGTCTAAATCCAAAGTAGATAATATCATATCCATATGAAAATGTTTAGAATACTTAGTACACAACAAAATATCATATTCCTCTTGAAAAATATATTTCTATAAAACAATTTATCCCTAGTATAAGAATCAAAGGTTCAATTAGAATTACAAAACAAATTTTCATTAATATTTTTTGAGTAATGATTAAACATAAATTTACAAGAATTTAAACTTAAAATAGATAATATCATATTAATATAGAGAAATGTGTAATAAATACCTAATATACAAGCATATTCCTTTTGAAAAATATATATATTTACAAAACAACTCTCAATAATAACCTTTCAATCATTTAACATTTTTGTTCTCTATTAAAAGTTGGTGCGACATGTCAGTATGTCACGACATGGATAATTAAACATGAGAATGTTCACTGAATTAGTATGGAGGTGGGGTTTTGCAGCGTTGTTCCAAAAAGAAGGAATGGAAATAGTTATGTCTAGATTAGGTGAAATTGTTGTGTAGAAACTATATTTCACTTTGTGAACTCAAGAGTTCTTAAAGACAGCAGTCACACATGTAAAGGAAATCTAAAGTCTAAACATTAATTAGGTCTAGAGAGTAAAAATCGATTATGTCTACAATGAATTCATCATTCTGGGTTAATTCATTACACATTTTGAAAGAAAGGTTGAACTAAACACGCTTGTAACAAGTAACAACAATAATAACCTTGTCGGCCAATGCCACATCACTAGCAGCATTATTTTAATTCATGTTATCACTTCTTTACCTCAATTAATTTTTCATTGTAAAGTTGGTTGAAGCCTTTATTTGTTGGGAACATTTTTCTAGCGTCTCACTCGTCCAATTACATGATGTGAGAAATGTCCCACCATATATAAAATATAGAATAAGAAAATTGTGATGTAACAAAATACATGTGAGGCACATGATCTGTAGTAAATTAGCACTTGCCCACCAAACAAATTTGATTTAATCAATTAGATGAGATCAAATCTAATCCAATCTTATTGGAAAATTCCTAGTCACCGACCATTAGAAAATTAACTGAACGAGTCTGAACTAATTTTCATTGATCTAATTAAAGTCCTGGTTCAACAAGAAACTATAGAATTCCCAACTACTAGCAGTAGGTCTGCATCAGGTTTGGCTGTTAGCTAAATTTATAACTGATTCAAAATATTCTGCTGCACTGGCTATCAAAAATATAATCAGATAGAGAATTAATTAAGAAAAGGCTTAAGGGAAATTAATTAATATTTATTCTTATCCCTACCTTTTGAATGTCATCCTACAAATTTGGAATGAGAACGACCTGAGTTATTTTATCTTTATGACGTTTGGCTATCAACAATCATTTATAATTGAAAGTAATTAAATTCAATAAAATAAAGGATTTTGGTAATGGGTAGTTAAGGATATTGATTAAAGAATTACTAATGAATAAAAAATTATTAAAAAATTTACAGTGAAGGTACAATAATAATACTTTCAAATAAAAACTTTCTATTTTTAATTCTTTAACCAATATCCTAACATTTGTTAAAACTCTCCTACAAAGGGCATGGAAGTTATTTTCTCTGTTTTATGTGATATTCAACTGGCGATGGTAATGATCCTAGAATCAATGTTTATGAAAAGTTTAGGGAAAAGGGTTGATCTCATACCTTTTTTCTATTAGAAAAAGTGTTCATATTTAGAAACTAAATAGGTCCCGAACAGAATTTTCTCTGATAAATTATAGTTTATGAGAAAACCAGGATTTATATCAACCAATATGCAACTTTAAGAAAAAAAACTCATTAAATCAACCAACATAAGAGCATACTCATTGCAGTTTTATAATAACACTTGTTATTGCTACCATAAAATAAAAAAGGCTATAACTTATATCTCACGATTTATATACCTAACAACCTTATTTTTAGTTTGTGAAAATTCCGAACTGGATTTCATGGAATAATCAGCAGATTGCAATGCTATAAACCAAATGATGGCGTAACGGTAGTTTAACTCATAATATCACATGAACTAGGATTTTGTCCCATGTTAGAAATTTGTTTGGAGCAAGTGGTTCGATACCATGTTTGGTGACTTTGACCAATGACAAAGGCAGTGCCTAAAATTGTGTTATATCCAATAAAAGATCACACGGATACACAGATATTCCCTTTTGCGATTTATTTATTTTAATTTAGTCTCATTCTCTTAAGTGCACTAAACAATCCTTTTATTTATATAGGGAATTTGGTAGCTGAATTAAGACCAAATAAAGCCAAAACCAGAGTGGCATGCCGTGTAGAGTACGTCATTTTTTTTTCTTCTAGACTATAATGTTTCTCGTCTCTTATATCAACATTAAATTTCTAAAATCTCCTGAAAAAACGGAAATTGAACCACTTATATAAGTTGTGATGCTTTTTATTAGTTTTTAATACACAGCACATATTAGTTGTTGAATATGGCACAGTTTAGCGTTGTAACTAACAAAATTTGGTGTGTGTGTGTGTGTTTTTTTTCCTTTTTCTAACAAACAAGAACAAGGCTCCTAGATTGGAATCTGTGTTTCAGATAATTGCTAACTCTGGCTAGTACGTGGAATGCTCGACCCTTGAGTCTAATCTTCTCGAAAGGTCTATCCAACTCACCAGTTCAAACTTTCATCAATAAATTCGAAGTGTATATAATGTTGTGTTGTTTTAGGACATTACTTTGACATTGAGAATTTTCAAGTTTTTATAAATTAACTTGTGATTAAAAATTGACTTAAATATGTTTTTAGTTCCTTAAATTTAAGATAAATTTATTTTTGATCTCTTAAATTTAAAATAATTCTTTTTAGTCTTTATAATTTTTAAAAATTTTGTTTTAATCCCTTAAGTCACCAATAATATATCTGAAAGTGATAAATTAATACAGTTATGCAATATCAACTGGATTTAATATGATGTTTTTACTAGCAGAGATATCAATAGGTAGAATTTATACAATAATATTTAATAAATTTTTTAACAAAATTTGAATATAAAGATTAAAATAAAATTTAGAATTAAAAATAATAATTTTAAATTAATATATATATATATATATATATATATTTACTTTAAATTTGAGAGACTAAGAATATATTTGAGCCTAGGCTAGGAAGTGGTTTGGGCTAGTATGAGAATTGGGCTTATGCGCCCAACATTGAGCCTCGTGGACTATTGAGTTTTGTTCGTTCTCACTTCTCTTTTCGCTAACTTTATACACTTTTTTTTTTTCTTTTTTAACATAAATATCCTTAATGGAAACATGTTTATGTTCTGATCATTACAGAACAGAATTTGTTTCCGTTGTGTTGTAAAGGGATGCAGGGTATGCGTATTCATTATACACAACGGAAACAAGTGTATAAATTCATAATATACAATGAATTCATATTACACAATAAAAATAAAAAATAAAAAATAAAAAAAGTTTTCATTGTATATAGTAAATTTCAAACGACACTTTCATCAATTATCAATATCAACACCTGTGTCAGCCTATATATATACCAGTAAAGTGCTGAGTTATTTATATATCATTAATTTGTTTAGTTAATTTTGATGCTTAAATTTTATGCTTTAACCAAGTTAAATTAAGTTAACATAATTGTACGAATAAGTCTGACATAATATGAAACAACACAAAACAGGTGAAGACGACACATTACAAAATAAGTCTAATATAACATGGAATAAAAAAAAATAGTAAAACAATTTCATAGATACAAAATAAAATCCATAACATCACTTGGGGATCATCCTCCTCCACCTCTGATATGCATACCCGATTGAAGTGTGTGACTATGTTAATGTCAATATACACTGTATATGTATAAAGGTTTGATTGTTAATACATAAAAGATGGGAATATGAAAAAATAGGGAATTGTATGTATACTTAGTATATTTATTTTTTACTTCTATATTTATGTTAAATTATTACAGAATAGACAGTTAAAATGATTTGTAAGTAAAGTTAGACTTTTATATAAGTCATGTTAAAGCGTTTAAAAAAATACTTATGATACGTAAACACACTAGATTCAAGCCATGTATATGCAATCAAGATTAGGTCTATATTTAGAAAATTTTAATCTGATTTAACTTATTTTCATCCTTAATTAAAATGAGAAATCATTAAATAGGTTATAAAGTGACAATGCTTAAAATACAACCTCCAATCCTATAGGTAATGGACATGTTTGTTTCAGAATTTTTTTTTACTTTTTAATAAACAATTTCTATCTACTTCTTAAAAATATTTTTTTAAAAATTTATTTATTTTTTGTTTTGAATAAATGAACCCAATATGATAACAATAGTTTAGTTATAAAGATATATATTTAAGACTAATATTAAATTCAAACGTGTATTTTTCCCATTATAAATTTAATATCCACAATTTTATGGAAAAAATAATTTTACATAAATTAATAAAATTAATTAAACATAACTTTTCCAAGTAATTGAATTATCAATATTTTAAATCAGCCTAATTGATAAATATTTTGCTATTTTTTAATTTTATAATATTATAAAATTAAATTATTAATTATTTTGATGTTTACATATAATATATATATATATATATATATATATATCATTTTTCATAAACAATTTAGATTTTTTCATGTCAATTATATTTTGCTATTTCAAGAGTGAAGAATAAATATTGTCTACTCATTATGGATTGTCATAAAGAAAACCAAATTTACAATTTTTTTAAATTATTGTGTATTGAATCCCTTTAATATTCATATGATTAAAAATAAAATTAAAATTACAATAGATAACGCGCATACCACTGGTAGAAAATTAAAATGATTACAATTCCAATACAAGATAAATGAACCTGTACACCAACCGTGCTTCAAGCTAAAAATGTTGTGTGCTTCCACTTATCAGATCAAGCTTTTGAAACAAATGGACATAAAGGGGGCAACAAATGGACATAAAGGGGGCAACAAAATTTCCTTTTTAGCTAACCGTACACCAACCGTGCTTCAAGCTAAAAATGTTGTGTGCTTCAATCCCTTGAAAAAATTTTCTGTTCGCTTGTAGAAAATTTAAGAATAGTTTTTTTATTTAAACTCCTTATTTCTTTTAGCTTCTCAATTTCCTTTTATCAGCAACGTGGTAGTTTCCAATTATATCACATTTTGCACAGAAATAATAACTTGCTGGAACTCAAGTGTTGGCAAAAGATATGTTCATATATGAACACGAAATAGAGAGATCATAATCAACAGAAATTGCAAAATAATACATAGTACACTTCAAAATCCATTACACCAGCATGAATTTATTAGTATTACCATACCTGCGGCTCAAAAATTTAAGGAATTACAAAACATTGACCCACTGATTGATACAGATGCAGATGACCACTCTCTCAACTATTATCCTAGCTACACCGCTGCGAAGTAGTCTTTGCTGAGTTTAGGGTCTGGTTTCATGGACTTCTCCCCAGGCTTCCACCCAGCAGGGCAAACCTCATCTGGGTTCTCCTGCACATACTGTAAGGCCTGCAACACAAATGGACATAAAGGGGGCAACAAAATTATGTACATTATAGAAAGGTAAAACAGAAAAAATGTGATATTTTTTTGTTGTAGATCGCACATCGACGATTGAAATGACCATAATAGAGCACATAAGTAAGAAACAATCCTCATTTTACAAGTCATTTTGTGGAATTGAATAAGGTCTCAACTCACTTTCTAAGATTCTGAAAAAAAATTATGCTGTCATAACACCCCAAATTAAGTTCATAATTTACCTGGAGAGTTCTCTTTGTCTCATCAACACTTCTACCAATTGCCAAGTTGTTAATGGTAGAATGCTGAATGACTCCTTCCTTGTCAATGATGAACAATCCTCTCAATGCAATGCCCTATATCATTGGAAGCATTCAGAGTCATTAGGACACAAGTCTGATAAAGTGGAATGAAAGGCAAGTTTCCAATGTCAACACTTGGTGCTACCTACTAACACCTAAAGCTATTTCCTACATTGCATTCCAGAAAACATAGAAACATAAGCATATAAGTTGATGATTGGGAAAGGAAAAGTTCACGGCAATGGTTCAAGTCCTTAGCAAAACCAAATTAAAACTTGATTTGATTAGAGAGCAGGTCTGATAAGTGATAATTCGCAAATTATGCAAATGGGGGAGACTATGCCTCATATGAAACATGATATACCCCTTCCTAGGCAGGTTTTGAGAGAGAAAAGACAACAAACAAATTAGATTATATTTCTTTTAATTTATCCATCCA
The DNA here is from genome assembly GCF_000230855.2 of Cajanus cajan. Classification (NCBI taxonomy): domain Eukaryota; kingdom Viridiplantae; phylum Streptophyta; class Magnoliopsida; order Fabales; family Fabaceae; genus Cajanus; species Cajanus cajan. Next base: position 15,052,404 of record NC_138523.1, on the reverse strand, counting down.
TAAGTAACATTTTTTCAAACAAATGTCATGTCAGAACATACCTGATCAGGAATGAGAACACCATAAGATTTTGAAATGGATTTGGTGACATCAGAAATCAAAGGATACTTCAAGTCACCAAGGCCACCTGACTTTCTATCTGTTTGGATCCATGCAAGGTGCGAGAACTACAATAATAACAACAGCATCACAAATCAAGAAGAAATAAACATTGGAAGTTCAATTAGATAGGGTATGACACAGACATCAGAACATAAAGAACCGACTAAGCCCAACACCTTTTTTTTTTTCTAGGGCACACATCTACATGTTAGAGTACTGTTGCTGTCTATGCAAAGGTCATGTGCATTACTTTATAAATATCATATAATCTTATTACATCTGTTGATCAACAAAAACATGTTTCAATTATCTAAGCTCAAGTGAAGCTTCCACTCAGATATTCCCCTCTTCCTTTAGTTATGAAGTAATTCCTCAGACCAAACTTTCGCTCCATGAAGCATGTCTTCAGCGACAAATGCAAATACAGTAAGCTTGAAGCTTTTAACTTATTAGATTAATCATGCTAATAACTAGCTTAGTAAATCCTTAAAATGCACAAAGATTGTAAGCAGACATAATCCTTTTCATAATACAACAGGCAGAAGAATGTCATATAAAGCAGAATATGAGATTTTCCCCATCAACTGAGCCAGCTATAGTAACTAAAAAAAGCGTCTAAACTAACTCACCACACTGTCAACTGAAACACCCAATATCTCAGTATTCAGTGCCTCGAACTCTGCATGCCGGTCACTAAAGGCAGTGATTTCTGTGGACAAGTAACAGATGTCATTGTTAGGGAGTTAGGGGTAGACAAGGCTTAGTAATGTAATGTTTTTCCCCAGAGAAATATCAGTCCCTTTTTGTTCGAAAACTATCTTACACAACTAACAAAAATGAACTATTAGGGTCATTTGGTTTGATAAAAAGCCTCTGCTATCTCCTGTTTTTAAAAGTTTATACAAAAATAGTGAAAATAGAGAATTTGAAAACATAAAACAAAATGAAAACAAGATAACAATTTTGTAATTAAAAGTGAAAAAAAAAAAAAAAAATTAGTCAAACCAAACAGACCCTTATTTTTCTAAAATAAGTTAAACCAGACAAACAAAACAGACATATATCTCAACCTGATTATTATACCCTGGTAAAAAAAGTCCACTAACCTGTGGGACAAACAAAGGTGAAATCCAACGGGTAGAAGAAGAGCACAACATACTTCTTCCCAATGTAATCAGAGAGTTTCACCTGGAATCACAATGCTTAAGCCAACAAGCACAAAAACTTTGCAAAAACCATAATTAAAAATAAAACGTGTTTTAGTTCCTCAATTTCAGGCAAAATTGGTCCTAGTCCTTTTAACTGGTATTTTTATTTTATAATGGGTGAATTTCATCCCTCTTACTAGATTGAGTAACAAAATTCACTCACCAATTCTCTTTCTTAGCGCTTACACAGTTAAAGTAGAGGAATCAAGACCAAGACAAAGACCAATTCTGACCCAAAATTAAGAAGAAACCTAAAACCCATTTTAGCTTAAAATGAAACAACAAGACAATGAAAAGCAAACAATTTTACATTGATAAACTCCTGATCAAACACAGCCTCGGCTTCAAAATCCGGTGCAGTATTTCCAACAAGCGGAAGCTCACTCTGTTCATTAAAAAAAAAAAAAAAAAAATTAGCAACAACAAAAAAACATTATGGGCGAAAGAAAAGGGCGAGTAAGGTGAGAAGGTTAGTTACGGAGGAGGCTTTGACGAGGAAGGAGCGGCGAGTGTGGGAGGGGCGCGTGAGGGAGAGCGAAGGGCGCGTGGGGAGAGAGAGGGGGTTGAGGCGGAGGGAATTGGGGAGGGAGAGAGAGGCGTTGGGAGAGAAGAGAGGCTTAGGGTTTAAGGAGGAGAAGAGGGTTGCAGAGGTGGCTGAGCATGCCATTGTGATTGTGATGAGATTGAGGGTTTCACTCCAAAGAGAGGTTCAAATGGGATTGGGTTTTGAGATTGGGTGGTGAGAGTGAGATAGATAAAGTGGGTTACACTCAGAATAGAGAGTAGAGAGAGAAATCGGGTTGCTTCACTCTTCACTCTTCACTACATGCCATTGCCACCATTACTTCTTTCCACATTTTTCAACCTTCCTATTTATTTTAACAATTAATTCCACTTTTCCTTTTTTTCTTTTTAAATTAATCCTTACCAATTTTATATTATTTATTTATATATAATTATTAAATTTAAGGATGAAAATATCTAATCAAAAAATGGAGACTTAAGAAATTAGTTACTAAATTGTGCACATTATGGATAAAAATTGTGCACATTACTAAATAGTTACTCTTATATTCGTGTCTATATTTTATATTTTGTGTCACATGGATATTTTTTTTATTATATATTAGATGTTAGGTGAATGAATAAATTAAAAGTATGAAGGATAAATATATTTACTATTTATTTTGTGTCACATGGATATTTTTTATTATATATTAGATGTTAGGTGAATGAATAAATCAAAAGTATAAAGGATAAGTATATTTTAAAAAATGGATATATAGATAAGAAAAAAATTATATATATATATATATATATATATATATATATATATATATATATATAGTAAGGAGACTAAAAGTATTACTATTATGGTGTAAAAAAATATTACTATTATTAAACTTTGTTATTAATAATGTTAGTTTCTATTTTTAATTTAATAATTTTTAATATATAATTAGTAATTAATATTTATACAATAACAAGTTCTAACACAATTGGTTGATAATTGATTTTTTTTAAAGTATATTAAGTATGTGTTTGGTTTCAATTTTTAAACACAAATTCTTTATCTCTCCATGTCCAATTATCAATTTACGGAGAAGCTATTATTTTTTCCTTCCAGTTAAACGTGAAAAATCATATTTTGATGTTAATACAACACACGGTAACAAGATTGAATTCTCAAGTCATGTGTCTCCAGATCCTCCCCATAGAGAAATGGAGAAATCTAGTTCATGCATTGAGAGAATGACACGTGGATAAAAAATTTAATGGTTGAAATTTCATCTCTTTTCAATTGCATTAGCAGAAACCAAACAACAGGACCTTCTCCCACAAAGTAAAGTTATAAGTTATATAAGAAAATTTTCAGCATTCAGCAACATTATGACTTGCTCTATAACATGTGAATAGTCGATGAATTGTCACCACCAAACTTGAATAATTGAATTGGTGTATGGCATTGGTCATTTATAGGTTGCTCTCTTATTTGCCTAAACTTACTTTGCCAGTTAAAGTGGCAAAGTTTCATCGGTAGAAAAATAAAATGTTAGTTGTTCCTAATCATGTTCTAATCAGATCAGAAAATACACTTGATTGTTCTTATTTAGCTCCTCTAAGCCACTTGTGAATGTTTGAGAAATATTGGAACCAATGAAGTCCAAAAATGAGAATATAAATACTTGAAAAAAAAATATTCAAAACATGTAGATAAATATCCACTGGTGAGAATGGTAGGTTAGGACTTACGAGGCAAAAACCTTTGTATTTTTATCCACTTGTCATATACTTGCATCATATATAGAACAACCGGATATTATTACTATTAGTCATTAAAGGTTACTATGTTCGTTTACTGTGATTTAAAATTTCTACACATAAATTAAGAATAATAATAAATATATTAATTTTTTTTATATTAATTTACTAAAATAACTTACCTTCTTAATAAGTATATTACTTTTAATTGTGATAATTAAATAACTTATAAAAAAATAAATTGGAAAAAATTAAGATTACATTGGAGAATATTATTCATTTTAGAAAATTTTTTTAATGTTAAGACTGGTCATTGCGGTTTTATTTTATTTTTTTTTGTATATAAAATATTAATAATTTTATAAAATATATATTATTAATTATATTTTAATTATGTTATTATATATAATAAAATAAATATATTAATATTTTTTTATATTTTATTTTATTATGTTTATCTTATTAATTTTTATCATTTTATTCTTTTAATCTTAAATAAGTTGCAAAAAATTATAAAGTGATATTTAAATATTTTTTCAAACAGAAAGAGAAAAAGAAAAAATTATTACTCTATTTATAAGACAATTATATTTTATAAAAATAAGTAATTTTAAAATTTTTACCATAAAAAAATATTTTTCAAAATTATTATATTTTTTAATAAAATTAATCAAGAATATTGGTTTAATTGCATTTTTTATCTCTCAAGTATTACAATTGTGCAGTTTTGTGATCTCCAAGATTTTAATTGCATAATTTTAGTCCTTAAAGAATTACAATTGCGCGATTTTGGTCCTTCAATTTTTAATTGAACAATTTTAGTCTCTCGAATATCATAATAGTATGATTTTTGTTTCTCCCATTAAAAATTAATAATTTTAATATATATATATATATATATAATGTTTTAAAATTAAATAATTATTTATCTATTCAAATTAACGTATATTATAATTTTTGATATTATATTAATAATACTATTAATATATTTATAGATAAACTAATAATTTGATAAATATAACTTGTTATATATTAATATACTTTTACAAAAATATAAGTATATTAATTAAAAATATATATCTGATCTTATATATTTATATTTTTGTAAAAGTATATTAATATATATTAAGTTATATTTATCAAATTATTAGTTTATTTATAAATATAGTAAAAATATTATTGATATTAATTTATCAGTAATATTAAAATACTAATAATATATAAATTTTATTTATTTAGTAATAATAAATATATATCATTTGATACATTAAAAAAAAATATATACGTTAATTTAAAAAAACAAACAATTATATAGTTTTAAAACATTATATATATATATTAAAATTTTAAAATTATTAAATTATTAATGAGAAAGACTAAAATTGCACAATTATGATATTTGAGAGATTAAAATTGTTCAATTAAAAATTGTGAGACTAAAATTACACAACTATAATCTTTTAAGGACTGAAATTACTCAATTAAAACCTTAAAGATCAAAATTGCATAATTATAATATCAAAAACACAATTAATTAAAGAATATTTTATTCACAATTTTGGAACGGGCCGTTCTGCTTCACTGGTGGTGTTTTAATTTTGCAACCAGAACAGCCCGTTCCGGTTTCAGAACGGGCCGTTCCGGGTCCAGGTGTTTTCACAAAAAAAAATCTCATCCACGTGGATGCCACGTATGTATCTACGTGGCATCCACGTGGCCAAAAGTTAACTCCGTTTAAATAATTTGGACGGAAGTCCCACATTGAAACTAATTAATTAATTTGGGACTAAATTGAAACCTATTAATTAGTTTGGGACCAAATTGAGACCAAAAATTAATGAGGGACTAATTTAAAACAAAAAAAGATTATAAGGGACTAAAATAAGTTTTTAGCCAAAAATAAATTGAAAAAAATTAAGATTACATTGGAGAATATTATTCATTTTAGAAATTTTTTTGAATGTTATGACTGGTCATTGCGGGATGAAGAATATATTTTTAATAAGACCAATAAAAATAGTTAAGTTAGTTGTAATTAATAATGTCATAGTTTAAAATTTTATTTTAGAAAATACCCATAGAATTAAATAGTTTACAAATGATAGTTATATTAATCTAATGATACCACTCAAAAGTTAATGAGTAACTTTTTCAATCAACAAGCATAAATTATAATGTTAGTTGTCTAATATATAGATTCACTTTCATGAAAAATGAGTATAAGACTAAAAAAAAGTTATCAATTAATACATTTAAAAATAGATTCTTATTTCTTATAATTAAAACTAAAATAAGACTCATTTATTTTCTATATATGCCGATGAAGGTTGTATTATATATGAATTTTAGTTTTATAAATAGATATACCATATAGTCATATATTATTTTCATTTGCCTTATATTGACCCCATACATAGGGCAAGTGAATATTATTAATCATTAAAATTTAATTTTTTAATATATATATATATATATATATATATATATATATATATTTTGTGATGCCCCAAGTTTTATTCTTTCTCTTTTCTTTTTTGCTTCAAGCTTCGGGATCGAGAGATTTCTCAACTTTCTCCATTTTTCTATTCTTTCTTGAACGTAATGGAGCCAGGATTGCGGAGTCGAAGCTCCTTCTTCTTTCTCGTTCACTCTGTGGTAGCTTAGAGTTCTTCTCCAAAGTTCTCATCTAGCTCGGAACCTCGGAGTTTGCGAATTCGAGGTTAGGGATGCTCCATTTCCTTGTTTTCCTTGAAATGATGGAGTTTTAGGTGTGGATTTGGGTGAGAATAGTGGAATGTTGAAATGAGTTTTGAGGAGAAGTAGAAATAAGATGATTATGAGTTGAATCTTTTGTTGTGTGTTGTAGTTTTGGTATTTTCTATGTTGTGGGTGAATGTTGTTGGCTGGATTATAGGCTGCATGTGTTGGAAAAAGTTGAAAATGCAAAATTTGAAGAAAAATCGAAGTGAGATTTTCTTTTAGAAGTTTTTCAGGAGAGTTCTTTCTTCCTTACACTTATTAGCTAAAGGAAGAATTCTTCTAATTTTAATCCTTCCTTACACTCATTAGATAATCGAATATTAGAGGCCTTTTATAAGTAAAATTATAATTCATCTATTTTATTATTATAATAGTGTTTCATTAATTCCTCTATTAAGAACCAATAAAACATGTTTATTATGACTCTTAATAATAGATTATTTTATAACAACTCTTTATTACCAATTAATTAATTAAATTAATAAAATAATTAAATCATCCATAAATTTTTACATGAGTTACATAATATTCTTTCAACACGATACAATACACTTTTAAATTCAAATTTAAATTTAAAATAAAAATGTAAAAAGTTAAGCACACTCTAGAAAAATTGTCCGGTTTGTACTAAATACCTACATGGTCTATATTCATGTGTGTGAGCATCACAACTATTATTACTCGCTTCATATATGTTTTTTTGAAATACTACAAAATACAACTGTAAAATATCTTAAAAGTGCATATCCGTTAAACTAATTGATATGCAAGTAATTTTATTAGGAGATTGTGTTGTTTGTTTCTTGTACTATCCGTACTTCGAAGTCGAGCTCCGAGCTCGGTACCATAGTACGAGCCAATCTCAGACACGCGCTACGTGGCGTCAGCTCGACACTTAAGAGATTCTAACTGATCTCTGGGAATCTCGGTCTAGGCGAGATTCTCTACCTAATCAAATCACAACTAATCTCAGGCCCAAGGCCTAACACAACCCTAATATACATCAAGGTACGTGCATTATATATACGAGATTCATACTCACACAAACCCTAACTTTAGCATCAGAGTCTCTTTTGCAGGTACCACCCCCATCTTGGAACACGAGCGTACCAGTGAAGGAGGTTCACCGATCTTACCTGGCGGATCAGCTCTACAGCAGATTTTCGGTAAGAACGTTTCTTTTGTTGTATTTTTCAAAATGATAAAAAAAGAAAATATGCATTTTCCGTTTAAAATGATTTTACATACATATCCAATAGGAGTTCACCATATTACTCCATAGCCATCATATTAATTAATACGATGATGTGATAAAAAAAATGCATTTTCCTTTTAAAATGATTTTACACACATACCCAATAGGAGTTCACCATATCACTACATCAGCCATCATATTAATTAATACGATGATGTGATAAAATAAAATAAAAAATAGAATCCTGTGTAGAAAAGTTTTGGTGCAATTAACAGTGTGTACAAACAAAATTCTAAAAAGAAACAAACTCCATTAAAAATATTAAATTATATAAAAAATTATATATAGTTTTTCAAATAATAACTGAATTAAGCAGCATTGTTATGATAAAATAAAAATAATGTTAATAATAATATACTAATATTATCATAATCGTTAAAACTAGGAAAATAATGTAAGTTAAATTAATGAAAAAATAAAATAAAATAGGAGTTCACCATATCACTACATCAGCCATCATATTAATTAATACGATGATGTGATAAAATAAAATAAAAAATAGAATCCTGTGTAGAAAAGTTTTGGTGCAATTAACAGTGTGTACAAACAAAATTCTAAAAAGAAACAAACTCCATTAAAAATATTAAATTATATAAAAAATTATATATAGTTTTTCAAATAATAACTGAATTAAGCAGCATTGTTATGATAAAATAAAAATAATGTTAATAATAATATACTAATATTATCATAATCGTTAAAACTAGGAAAATAATGTAAGTTAAATTAATGAAAAAATAAAATAAAATCTATGATACAGTATAATATGTATTTTACAATTATTTACATTAAATAATTATAAAATTTATTGTATAATTGTTTCCGTAAGTAACTATAATGAAAACAATGTCATGATAAATATTTTATTATTTTTATCATAAAATATTTTATAATCAGCAGAATTTTGTTATATATTTTTTTAGTGTCTATATTTATAAATAATTAAGAAATAGGGTTTAAAAAATAAATAATTTTTTTTTAAGGGCATTTCAAAAGTTAAAAATTAATTATTGTATAATGGGAAAATGTGAAGCTTGAATCGCACAAAAAGACGAGACAAATAAAAATTTAGAGACACAGATAATTATATAAGTTGTTGACATGACAATAATCAAGAGATAACATTTAATGAAGATACGTGATTATGAAAATGAAAGAACATGTTTTAGATATTTTTTAACAGCTTGGCCTATTGTAAGGTAGGGCTTTTTTTCTGTTTTAAAATATTAGAAAAGTAACCAGCTTAAATCCACTTTTAATTCATATGCTATGTGAATATGTAATTTCCTCCTCCTCCAAATTTTTTTAGTACAAATTTGATAATTTTTAAAATTAAATAATATTAGTCTATTTATTAATATATCATTTAAAATTAAACAAAAGATATTAATATGTCTTTAAATAATATTGTCTATCAATTAATTAGTGACATAAGAAAATAAAAATATTTAAAATATTTTAATAGATTATAAGTTTTAATTGAGATTTAAAAAAAAAACCATATTTGTATAATTTTTTTTTTTTTTAAATGAAAGTCAAAATAATTAAATAATTGTTAGATAGTGACATTTACAAGCAAGTTAACATCTTTAGGGTTTAGGACTAAGGATTAAACTTCCAACTATATATATATATAAAAGGGATAACGTAATCTACCAAACACACCACATTTTGTTGGTATCAAAAGTGGATTTAAATCAAAGTAATTTTATTTGATGGAATGTATTATAATAAATTTTTTTTTATATGGACGAAATGAGAAACAAAATAACAAAACAAAAAGATTGTTTGAAATATATATCTATAATCACACTAATTTTTATTTTTATTTTTAAAGTTGATAACTATGCTTTGAACTTGTACATGATCGTATCTTATTCTAATTTATTTTAAAAAAAATGTACTTAAGGAAAATTGCTTGGTGTATATATCAACAATTTAGAGATACTTGTTTGATGGGTCATTTTGTGTCATTAGGTCTTTAAAGAAAAATAATAATAATCACCAAGCATAGGTTTTCTTTCTTTTTCTATTTGGTCCAAGCAATATTATCAAGGTTCATGATATATACATCTCCTTTTTTTTTTTATAAGTACACCTCCTTTTAAAAAAATAATTAAAATTTTAAAATATTCTTAATTTTTTGTTTTAAATTTTTTAATTTTACATCCACAACATTTAATTTAGTACTTTTTTTTCACATATCTTTCCTCTTTTTTCAATTTTTACATGCACCCCCTTATTTTTCCTTCATCCCACCTATTTTGGTAGCATGTGAAAATTGAAAGAAAAAAAAAGTATGTGAATAAGAAAAATAAAGTAACAAATTGAAAATTGAAAGTGTAAAATTAAATTTTTTAAAAAAAAATTATAATATTTTATAATTTTTTTTAAAAGAAAAAAGTGTACTTATAAAAATAAAGAGGTGTATATATCATGAGCGTATTATCAATCCTTAATTCAAGTGGATCAAGCTGAGTCATTTTATAATCAAGCTGGGCCTTTTAATAATCAGACCAACCGTTATAAACTGGAAAACGAATGGATTCAATTGAAGTGGGCTTCCCCATGCACAGTCCAGGTCCTTCTCTTTGTTTGGCCCATCATCATCGCTACCAGAATAAGTTGGCTGATGATATATACACCTCCTTTTTTTTTATAAGTATATTTCTTTTATTTTTTAAAAAAAATTATAAAATTTTATAATTTTTTTTTAGTTTTTTTAATTTTACACCTCTAACTTTTAATTTTCTACTTTCTTTTTTTATTTTACACACATTTTTTTCTCTTTTAGTTTTTACATGCTATGAAAATAGGTGGGTGAAAAAAAGGTAAAGGAGGTGCATGTAAAAATTGAAAATAGAAGAATGATGTGTAAGAAAAAAGTATTAAAATTAAATGTTGTGGATGTAAAATAAAAATTTTAAAAAAAATTAGGAATATTTAAAAAAAAAATTAAATGGAGGTGTATATATCATGAACCGAATAAGTTTACTATTCCCTGGAGGCATAAATTAATAAATAATAGAATCAACTATATCTTTTCTTTTATTTATTTTTAAGACTTAATTTATTTATATTATTTTTAAATAATTCAATTTGATTTTCTAATTTTAAGATTAATTTAATATTATTATTTCGTCTAAATAACACTAACTAACTACATTAATAAAATCATGCAAAAGGATAATATTAATTTTTTCTTTAAAATTAGAAGATCAAATTAAATTAAATAGTAAGATCAAATTGACTTTCAAAAATAAATATAGAAATTAAATTGAATAATAATTGACAAAATAATTTTTACCTATGTGTAATACTAAAATAAGTATTTTTATTTATCTGAAAATTATTTTAGATAAAATTAAGACCATAAGTAAATAATTTTAAAAAAAAATTCCTAGTTTTTTTTTATTAACTTTAGATTTTTAACTACTTATGTGTTTATTAATTTATCTAAAATAATAATAATTTTATTATTAAATTATTATTCAATTTAATCTCATTATTTTTAACCTAAATGATGATATAGGGCCTGTTTGTTTAAAAAAAATTCTTATAAAATCATTTTTTTAATAAATTAAGCAGTTTTTACTTTTTTATATGTGTTTGTCTAAATTTTTTTAAAGAAACAATTTTATGTTTCTTTTTTTAAAAAGTAACTTCGATGTATTTCTTAAAGAATTGTTTTTTAAAAAACACTTGCTTAAAAACTATTTTTTAAAATGTTAAACAAACACACCCTAATAATTTAGGAATAGAGATTAATTTATTTTAAAAATAACTTTTGTTAAAAGCACTCTACTCAATAATTCACAATATATAATTTGAGTGATCCAAAAAATTAAGTTTACAAATTCTTACAATTGAAAACTGTTTCATACAACTTTATATAAATTCAAATTAAAGTATGTTAATATGTTATATTCTTACAAATAATTAATGACATAGTCTAGGGTGATCCAATAAAATAAGTGGTCTATGATAGCTAAAATAATATAGACTAATAGATTTAATAATAAATTATTAAAGGATTGAGAATAATGTAGTGTTACTTTTTTGTCAATACTTTAATTGTATATTTTTAATAAAAATTTGATTTACATATTTATCCATTATGATTTAGAGTAATATCAATTTAGTAAAATTGTGTAACAATTAAGCTCTCTCGGGGACTTGCTTAAGAATGAGAAAGAGGAATTTTATGTAAATATCACAACATAAAATTTGGTCCTATTTATGGGGATTCTGTAAATATTCCATTCCAAGAAAAAATTAGAAACAATTGGAATTTTTTTTGGAGATTGGATGCAATTACTAATTCATGATCTAACATGTACAGAATAAAAACTTCATTCTCGATTCTACAAGAATTTTTATGAAAGTCTTTCATTTGCTTCTCTTCGATGGAGTCTGTAGTTACTCTCTTCTAATAGTCATCATTCTAAGCAATCACAACAAAAAAAAAAAACATCAAATTGCGATTAAACCCTCATCCCATCATGATTGCAACCCAAAAATCGATGAACTTAAATTCGCATTCATAAAAGAGTTCAAACATTAATCTCAAACTTATAGACATTTTTGTATCGTATCAGTGTTTTAAGATTTCGCCTTAAACTAATTTAGTTTAACTAATAGGTAAGTAAAGTCTGACTAAAGATTGTTTCTGACAAAATCAAACTTGGACACTATCCGAATAATTTGACCTTGAATTTAGTATATTAACCACTTATATCAAATTATTTGATTATCCCAAACTTATATGTAATAAAATATCATATAATTCTTGAACTTTGTAAAATAATTTATAGACTTGATGTATTTAATAAAAAAATTTAATTTAACCATTAAATTATTAAAATTTAATTATAATATAAATTATTAAGTGAAATATTTATAGATAGAATTATGAGTTAATCACTTATACACTGCTAGTGTAAAGTTTTTTTATACTAGCAACCAATTATATCTTTTAATTGTATCATGTCACTGTTAAAAGTAAATATGCTTATAGTGACATGACACAATTAAAAGATATATATAATTAATTATTAGTGTAAAAAAACTTTACAGTGACAGTGTATAGGTAATTTACTCTAGAATTATTTCCATACTAACTTATCTCCATCCTTAATTAATAAACATTATATTTTTATGTTTATTTCTCTAACCGGTCATTTATTGCCTTTTATTTTATTTTTCTTTCTCTCTCTTAGTTGTCCAATTTGTGGTACAAATATCATTTCTTAAATTAATTAATTAATTAATTACTAGCTTTTTAATTAAACGGATTCCATATCATCTTGAATTTCAATCCACTCACCAATAAAAATGATCAAAGGATTTGAAAGGAAAAAAAATAAAACATAATTCAATTTAGAGGACAAAAAGCAACCAGTAGAATGGTACGTGTTCAACTTTTCATTATTCGAAAGCAGTTTTATTTCCTGATATATTTTGATAAGAACAGTTACCATAAAAAGCAGCTTTTTGAAGAAATTGCGTCCAGCTGGACAGTAATAGTTGGAAAATGACTGGACGCATTAAACCATATGTAGTTTTGGCAAGAAATGTATATAAAAAATAAAAATAAAAAAATGTGTATATCCGCGCCGCCATGTTGAGTTCGAGCTCGGCATCACGGCGTGGAATGACTTCGGAACACGCATATGGAGATCTCGGTCTAGACGAGATCCGTAATCCAACCAGATCATAACTGATCTTAGAAGATCTCGGTCCAGACGAGATCCGCTATCTAATTAGATCATAACTGATCTCAGGTCCAAGGCCCAACGCAACCTCAATTCACACTAAGGTACGTGCATTACTTATACGAGACATCTACTCATAAAAACCCTAACTTTAGCATCAAAGTCTCTTTTGCAGGTACCACCCCCATCTTTGGAATACCAACGTACCAGTAAAGGAGGCTCACAAATCTTACTCGGTAGATCATCTCTACAGCAGATCTCTGGTATGAACACACACAAATGTGATGTAGTTGTTGGTAATTTAATAATTAGATGATAGACAATTGTGAAATACTAATATATACATATGTTTATATGCCATTTTGGGTGCAACACCTTTTTCATGCACCGGCTTATTGGGTGGGTAAGATTTTTATTTTTATTTTTTAGTTATAGTATTAATAAGAAGTATCACAACTTTTTTTTATAAGCAAGGGGGCTTAAAAGCCCATAATGGAAATATTATTGAAAATCACAAGGTAGTGTAATAGCAGAAATGTTTGCAGATAAAAAAGAAAGAGCCTAACTGGGGGTGAATTAAAACAGTGCACCCCAACAGATAAAGAAAAACTCTTTTTAGCAAAATCATCAGCAACCTGGTTAGCCTTCTTACGGATATGGACACAATCTAGAGAGGGAAAATCACCTGCCATTCTAACTATATGATTAACTAGCGAATACCAAGGTGATGACGCGAACAACCTTCATTCAAAAACTTAACAGTAAGAGTTGAATCGGACTCAATAATAATATGAGCTTGGGAGTAATCCTCTTTGATCAAACGAATTCCATGATAAACAGTCCATAATTCTGCTTGTAATACTGGACATTGTCCAATCAATCCAGAAAAGGCCAATAAGAATCTACCATTATTATCTCTTAGTATACCACCACATGCAGCTCTGGATGATCCAGAAACAACCCCATCTACATTCAATTTAAGCGTGCCATCTGGAAGTTTGATCTATCTTATGTCATTGTCGCCACCGGCCCGAAACGGGCTTTCGGCATTCGCGAAGGATGGTTGGACTCTTTTATTTGTTTAAAAATATGGATTGCTAGAATGACTTATTCTCAAACTGAGACCTCGTCAAACGAGCAATTTTATTAAAAGGCTCACCAATCCATGTTAATCCCAAGCGGGACCCTCCATGGATTAGCGGTTTTCATAAAAAGGAAGGGTTCATGGAGTCGCCACCAATGTTTTACTCAAAACATTGGAAAAAAGAGGTTTAAGGCAATCGATTCAAAAATCGACTTCGACCATTATAACCAGAGTCGGGTAAGGGAGTCGGTTACGCGTGGGGAAGGTGTTAGCACCCCACAGCGCCCCTTTCGGGTTCCCTATGACAGATTATTTAAAAAATAATAGTGCGAAATTACTAAATTACCCCTATTTATTCTAAACAATTATAACTTAACTATCTACATGATGACAGTTAAATATACACACAGAAAACAGTAAAAGGAAGGACTTAAAAAGAAACCTTTGAAGCGTGCTTTTATATTCAAGTAAAACTGGGAAGCTTTTTGGCGTTCCCTCGCTCTACAAGCCCGCTCGCTCCCTCCTAGAAAATTTTAACTATGGAAATCCGGAGGATTTCCCTTCGACTCAGTTCGAGACTCAAGCAAAAAGCTCAGAACTCGAGAACTTTGTCGGATCAACTCTCCGAGTGATTTCTAGGCAGAGCACTGCTCAAAAAAACCCAGAATACTCAAGAAGAGGGTTAAAACTCAGTGTCCAAGTGTAGAATGACGTCCAATTGACGTCATATTTATAGGGATGAGGCGCAATACGGCCTCTGGGGGTCAATACGGTCCGTATTGAAGTTTTGAACTACAATACGGCCGTATTGAATTCAGTACGGCCGTATTGAAGTTCAAAAAACCTCAATACGGCCGTATTGAGTTCAGTGCAGCCGTATTGAAGTTCAGAAACTTCAATACGGCCGTATTGAGTTCAGTGCGGTCGTATTGAAGTTCAGTGCAGCCGTATTGAGTTCAGTGCAGCCGTATTGAAGTTCAGAAACTTCAATACGGCTGTATTGAGTTCAGTGCGGCCGTATTGTAGTTTAAAATGTTCAATACGGCCGTACTGAACTTTTGGGAGGCCGTATTGGGCTTCATTCCCTCCACTTTCTTATTTTTTGCTACTCTAAGACCTCTAAACCTACAGATTGTCATCCCACGGTCTTCTAAGAGTCCCTTTGGCTGACTTTCCTTTGATCTTCGAGAGTCTTCGAGTCTTATTTCCGACCCGGACAATTTTAGGGGTCTACAGCTGCCCCCCCTTTACTTAGTCAAACGGCCTTTTAGTGTACCGGTTGATAAGTAAAGGAGTTGACCCAATTGTCCGGGGAATAAGGCCATCCTTCCGACTTGTAGTGTCTTCCGGTGGAAAATTGTTGAGTAGCCTCTCCAGGTTGAGTATTAGTCGTCGCCTCTCCAGGCTCATTGTATACCTCGGTGCTCTCGACAACTGGGTAGCTGAGTACCGCCTCTCCAGGCTTGTGCATACCTCGGTGCTCTCGACAACTGGGTAGCTGAGTACCGCCTCTCTAGGCTTGTGCATACCTCGGTGCTCTCGACAACTGGGTAGCTGAGTACCGCCTCTCCAGGCTTGTGCATACCTCGGTGCTCTCGACAACTGGGTAGCTGAGTATTGCCTCTTAGGCTCGTGCATACCTCGGTGCTCTCGACAACTGGGTAGCTGAGTACCGCCTCTCCAGGCTTGTGCATACCTCGGTGCTCTCGACAACTGGGTAGCTGAGTACCGCCTCTCCAGGCTTGTGCATACCTCGGTGCTCTCGACAACTGGGTAGCTGAGTATTGCCTCTTAGGCTTGTGCATACCTCGGTGCTCTCGACAACTGGGTAGCTGAGTACCGCCTCTCCAGGCTTGTGCATACCTCGGTGCTCTCGACAACTGGGTAGCTGAGTATTGCCTCTCCAGGCTTGTGCATACCTCGGTGCTCTCAACAACTGGGTAGCTGAGTACCGCCTCTCCAGGCTTGTGCATACCTCGGTGCTCTCGACAACTGGGTAGCTGAGTACCGCCTCTCCAGGCTTGTGCATACCTCGGTGCTCTCGACAACTGGGTAGCTGAGTATTGCCTCTTAGGCTTTGAGATGATTTTGTCTCCACAGTCCACGATGCTGCTTCGACGGTTTGATTTTGATTTTGGTGCCGCTGAGGGCTGGATAACGCAGGGATCCGTCTAGGGGATGTGCAGTTACTCATAGTTTCTTGTGTCCCAACTTTCCATTGTGTAGTTGGTACCCATTGAGGAATTTCTGTTTCCTTGGGGTGTAGACACGAAGATGCTCTTTCTGAGATGAGCGGTGCCTTATGATTGGCTGTCGTCCTTTCGACGTTGTGGAGTATCCCGGTTATCCTTATTCGGGTGACTCTTTTTTGATTTTTTTTGATTTTTGTTGCCTCTGTGCAGGCTGTTATCCGCTGGGGGATTTTGTCGTTGATTTTGATTAGCCTCTTCTGTTAGGCATATCATCTTGATGTTCAATGATTGGCTGAAAAGCCAAATTCCGCTTGGGGAATTGTTATTGATCTTTTCGATTTTTTTTTCTTTTTTTTTGAAAGAGTGCCTCTGGGTAGGCGAATGATCTTGATGTTCCGAGTGCCGGATTCCGCTTTTGGGGAATGATTATTAATCTTTTTGATTTTTCCTCTTTTCGAAGGAGTGCCTCTGAGTAGGCGAATGATCTTGATGTTCGGTGTTTGGCTGAGTGCCGGATTCCGCTTGGGGAATGGTTATTGATGTTTTTTTGATTTTTTTTGCTTTTTGAAGGGGTGCCTCTGAGTAGGCGAGTGGGGATTTGAAGTTTATATATCCCAGAGTATTATTTAGAAAGCCTCTTCAGGCTTAGCTTCACTCATCGCTTGAGTTGGAAAGCTATCCTCCACTGAGGAGGTCACAGTCCTTTCGACTTGGATATTCTGTTTAGACGATTAAGCCCTCCTTGGGGAATCTTGCTGATCTTGGTTTGATAGCTTTCACTGGGGAATTTGGCCCATGAGTGGAAGCTGAGATATCTCTGGGGAGTATTATTTCGGCGAGCCTCTCCAGGCTCAATTATTCTGTACAATTTGTCGAGTATTATTTCGGTGAGCCTCTCCAGGCTCAATTATTTTGTATGAGTATTATTTCGGCAAGCCTCTCCAGGCTCAATTATTCTGTGGGAGTATTGTTTCGGCAAGCCTCTCCAGGCTCAGTTATTCCGCACGAGGCGATTGATTTTCTAAATCTTTTGCCTTTTTTTTTTTGTCGTTTTTGGCTTTTTCTGTATTTTTTGCCTTTTTTGTCATTTTTTTGGCTTTTTCTGTATTTTTGCCTTTTCTGTTGATTTGCGGCCCTTTCTGTTGACCGCTGCCATACACAAGCAATTTTTCCTATTTTCTATTTTATGCAATTGCCTCATGATAAGGTCTTTGAATGTGCAACTAATGTGTGTGATGCACAAATGCAAGTTTTATTATTTAATGTTTTTAGAAAAATGAATGCTCTCCCTATCCTCCTTTTCTTGGAGGAATTTCTGTCATCGACGTGAGGGAATATTTTTGTGAGCCTTTTATGCAGGAGATTATGGATTTTATAGGAACCCCTCCAATTTTCTTTATTGACCGATTATTAAGGAATTTCATACAATTTTTTAGAAATACCAATTTAGAGGCATAATCACATGGTCAAGAGAGAAAAGAAATGAATAGATATTTTATTAATATTCACAAGTGTTTTTACAGAAAGATATACAGAAGGAATTTCTGAAGAATGGCTGGCCAGGGTAGGCTATATACATTGGGCTTAACAATTATATCTGTAATTGTTGCTCTTTACATTCCCCTAGTTGCTTCGGGTGAGATACCTGAGCCAGGAGCGTAGATGCTGCAAGACGCTTGCTTCTAGAAGATAATCACTTGAACCGCCTTTCGGTTTTCGATTCAAGTGACCGTTGCTTGCTTTGCTTTTACATCTTATTCTTTTGCCCCTAACTTTTGCCTAGGACGTATCCTAGCGGGGATAATTTTGCCTTTGTTTTGCCTAGTACCCTTGTACTGGCGGGCTTTTTGTTTTGCCTAACTTTTGCCTAGGATGCCCTTTTTCGGGTTTTCATCCTAGCGGGCTTATGCAAGCAACGTCTTCAAGCATAGTACTTCTTTACCTCGTCAGCGTTGACTGGGTATCGAAGTTCTTTTCCATCCATGTCTGTGAGGATCAATGCTCCTCCTGAGAAGGCTCGTTTTACCACGTATGGTCCTCCGTGATTTGGGGCACACTTTCCGATTTTGTCCTTTTGAGTTGGTAGCAATTTCTTCATTACCAACTCTCCCTCATGGTAGACTCGAGGGTGGACTTTCTTGTCAAAAGCCTTTTTTGATCTTCCTCTGATAGGCTTGACCATGGCATATGGCGTTCAGCCGTTTCTTTTTGATAAGGTTCAACTGGTCGTATCGGCTTTGAACCCATTTTACCTCGGAAAGTTTTGTTTCCATGATTACCCTTAGAGAAGGTATCTCGACTTCGATGGGTAGAACTGCCTCCATCCCATAAACGAGGGAGAATGGAGTAGCTCCTGTAGATGTATGTACTGAAGTCCTATAGCCATGAGGAGCGAAGGGTAACATCTCGTGCCAGTCTTTAAATGAGACAACCATCTTTTGCACTATTTTCTTGATGTTCTTATTGGTTGCCTCGACTGCCCCATTCATCTTCGGCCGATATGGGGAAGAGTTATGGTGTTGGATCTTGAATTCTTGGCACAGTTCTTCCCCCATTTTATTATTCAGATTAGATCCATTTTCAGTGATGATTTATTTCTCCATGTTTCCACTAGATTATTCTAAAATCTTTCGGGACAAGAGAGAAAAGAAAGGAAAGATATTTTTGTTCTGAAGTTTGTGTTTTAGAGGGGATTTATTTTTCAAAAATGGTTTTTGTAAGAATGGATGGCCAAGGTAGGCTTATGTGTTTAGGCTTTGTTTGATTAAACACTTATGAAGTTAAGCACGTCTTGGTTATTAACGTTTGTGATTTGATAACTTGGATAGCTTTTCTTGAGCCCCTTTGTTGAATTCGGTTCATGGTACCATCATGGATTTCTTTTGTTTTTTGATTGCCCTAACTTTTGCCTAAAACACCCATTTGTGGAGTTTTAGCGGGCTTTTGTTTTTGTTCATTATTTTGTAACCCTAATTTTTGCCTAGGTCACCCTTTTGTGGGATTCCTAGCGGGTCTTTTGCTCTTATTTTTGCGCAGTCCCCTTTTTGGGTTTCCTGCCGAGCTTTTTGTTTTTTAGGATTTTTGTCCTAAATGGATTTCTTTTTATCCATGACGGCACTTATTGAGGCCAAGGAAAGGTGCTCCAAGTTGTCACACACTTCCACATAAAAAAGATGCGGGTTTATTTTTATTAAGACGATTTTAACCTCATTTATGTTTATTCAAACAGGGTTAAATAATGCGGTCTAGAATTTTATTGTAAGCAAGAAAAGAAGCAATAAGAAATAATGAAGAATGATTTTATTATAATCATAGCGGAAACATGTGTCCTTATTTTATCACTGATATGGGTCCCAATATTGACCTCTTTTATCTCTCGGCCCTGCCCCAAATTCACAGTCTCCAATTTCTCTTGACGAGCTTCTTGATCTAGCAATCTTTGCAAATCCGGAGAATGGTCTCCTCATCACTGTCCAACTCAACCCATTTATCCTCAACTTTCGGATCCCGGTCAGAGCGAACAATTACAGACATAATTATTTTATTGGTTCTGTTTAGGTTTAGAATTATTAATGTTAATGGGGAAAGAGAGAAAAGAACAAAAGAGAGAATAATGTGTGAAAAATGCCTTTTTATTGATATGTATTAAAACTGTACAAAAACCCTTATTTACATGAAAAGGTTCTCATGATCTCGGGTACTGATCATGAGTCCCTAAAAGAGAAATATGAAGGGGCCCTATCGTGGCTTGTTCTTCTCTCTAATCCTGCTTTGGCCGAGGATTCTTGCTCACGTCGGGCGCTGTTGAATCAAAAGTGATCCACCCAGCATCGATAAGGTTTTGGACCTTATATTTGAGAGCTCTACAGTTCTCCGTTGAATGCCCCGATGCCCCCGAATGGTATAGACATTTGTCTTGCGGTTTGTACCAATAGGGATGAGGTGGATCAATCTTCTTTAGTGGAACGTAAGCTAGGAGACGTGCTTCCACTAGCTTCGGCAGGAGGTCGCTATATGTGGTCGGAAGTTTATCAAACTTCTTCACAGAGTTGTATTGCGACTTTCCTGACTTCGAAGTGGAGGAAGACGAGGAAATGGTTATGGCGCTGACTCCTCTCTCCTTCTTCTTCCCAAAGGTCTTCTTAGCTTTAAATGATTGGGAAGGTT
This sequence comes from Cajanus cajan, assembly GCF_000230855.2. Lineage (NCBI taxonomy): Eukaryota > Viridiplantae > Streptophyta > Magnoliopsida > Fabales > Fabaceae > Cajanus > Cajanus cajan. Next base: position 15,031,660 of record NC_138523.1, on the reverse strand, counting down.
TAGCTAGCTTCCCACTTTTCAGCTCTTGTTCCAATTTTCCTCCAACATGATGGGACTCATGATCACTGTGCTCAGCCCCGTGTATGTTGTGGTGACGCATGAGTTCCATCATTTGCGCCATTTGCTCCTTGAGCTGTGAGAGCTCGGCTGTAAGCTTCTTATTTTGTTCCTCCAACGCGTCCATCTTCTTGATTTTCTGCGCGCGCGTGAGGACAGAGAGATGACCAGCCACTTTCTAAAATGAATGTTTAATTAGTTTATTTATGGGATGAATACGCTCTTGACATGAGCTTGATAACCCTCCATTTTTAAGGCGCTGCCTTTTTAAAACAGAGTGTTACTACCCTCCTTGACTTATGATCTCTCCTCAACGGAGAATCTCGATAATTATGGGTCTCTTTTACTCATGTCAAGAGGTATTGGTGAACCTAGAATGCATGGTTTATGAGGATGCATGATAACTTATTGGTAATGATGTACATGCTCCTCACTTTTATTATATTTTCACACATGGTCTTTCCTCTCATGTCATGGTATTTTCATGCATGGGGATTATTCTTTAGACCTTATCACGAGGTTTATTATTAATGCACAAACAATATCACATAAACCTATACACAAACAATTCACTCATCCACGAACAGTCACGAGCGAATCACGAGGTAGGGGTATCCTGCAGAAAAGTGCATATTCAAGGTGGTTCTAACTGTTCTCACCGGTCTGAGGCCCCCAAGGTGCCCCCATTATAGGGACCCAATTCCTCTCGTCGTAAGCCGATGGAAAGCTCCAACGCACTGTCGGACTCGAGTTCATGGTTATCACCTTGAGTGATGTTTTCCGACAACGGTCTACGGGCACCTATAGACCCATTCGACAACCGGCCGTACTAACATCCACTCCCTATGGCTTTCCACTCATGCCCCCGGGTATAGAGGGAACTGTTGTGTGTAAAGGTTTGTGTGCAGTTTTTATTTCAAACAATTGCGGAAAATTAAACAAACAACAGTTATTAAAGCCAAATAGATAAACATGTTATCATACAAGCAAGGGGTAATGAAGTAATTTTAAACTATTATTTTAGAAATAATCCATCACTAAATGGGACTGACTCTCGAGGCTTCCCCAGTGGAGTCGCCATCTGTCGCCACCGGCCCGAAACGGGCTTTCGGCATTCGCGAAGGATGGTTGGACTTTTTTATTTGTTTAAAAATATGGATTGCTAGAATGACTTATTCTCAAACTGAGACCTCGTCAAACGAGCAATTTTATTAAAAGGCTCACCAATCCATGTTAATCCCAAGCGGGACCCTCCATGGATTAGCGGTTTTCATAAAAAGGAAGGGTTCATGGAGTCGCCACCAATGTTTTACTCAAAACATTGGAAAAAAGAGGTTTAAGGCAATCGATTCAAAAATCGACTTCGGCCATTATAACCAGAGTCGGGTAAGGGAGTCGGTTACGCGTGGGGAAGGTGTTAGCACCCCACAGCGCCTCTTTCGGGTTCCCTATGACAGATTATTTAAAAAATAATAGTGCGAAATTACTAAATTACCCCTATTTATTCTAAACAATTATAACTTAACTATCTACATGATGACAGTTACATATACACACAGAAAGCAGTAAAAGGAAGGACTTAAAAAGAAACCTTTGAAGCGTGCTTTTATATTCAAGTAAAACTGGGAAGCTTTTTGGCGTTCCCTCGCTCTACAAGCCCGCTCGCTCCCTCCTAGAAAATTTTAACTATGGAAATCCGGAGGATTTCCCTTCGACTCAGTTCGAGACTCAAGCAAAAAGCTCAGAACTCGAGAACTTTGTCGGATCAACTCTCCGAGTGATTTCTAGGCAGAGCACTGCTCAAAAAAACCCAGAATACTCAAGAAGAGGGTTAAAACTCAGTGTCCAAGTGTAGAATGACGTCCAATTGACGTCATATTTATAGGGATGAGGCGCAATACGGCCTCTGGGGGTCAATACGGTCCGTATTGAAGTTTTGAACTACAATACGGCCGTATTGAATTCAGTACGGCCGTATTGAAGTTCAAAAAACCTCAATACGGCCGTATTGAGTTCAGTGCAGCCGTATTGAAGTTCAGAAACTTCAATACGGCCGTATTGAGTTCAGTGCGGCCGTATTGAAGTTCAGTGCAGCCGTATTGAGTTCAGTGCAGCCGTATTGAAGTTCAGAAACTTCAATACGGCCGTATTGAGTTCAGTGCGGCCGTATTGTAGTTTAAAATGTTCAATACGGCCGTACTGAACTTTTGGGAGGCCGTATTGGGCTTCATTCCCTCCACTTTCTTATTTTTTGCTACTCTAAGACCTCTAAACCTACAGATTGTCATCCCACGGTCTTCTAAGAGTCCCTTTGGCTGACTTTCCTTTGATCTTCGAGAGTCTTCGAGTCTTATTTCCGACCCGGACAATTTTAGGGGTCTACAGTCATCTTGAGAGGAATTAACACGGGTTGCATCCCTACTGCCATTTTCCAAGGATCTAGTCAACTCTGTCACACGACCTTTTATTTCGCAAGCCATGTGGTATGAATTCAAAGGTTGGTTTTCAAAAACAAAATAATTTCTAGCCTTCCAAATTGAGTTAATTGTAATTCCAAACTTTTGCCTCCAACAATTATCCTTCACCTCTAGACATGAAACCATCCATTCCTTTAGCGGTAGGTTGAAAAAACCATGAACGATGTACCCATCCATTATTTGAGACCAAACAGCTCTGGCGAATAAGCAATCCCGAATAGCATGTAAACAACTTTCTTGAGTTGAGTGGCATAAAGGGCAACCCGTGTTAGACGTTCTGGGCAATTATTAGTAGATAGACTCTCATGCGCAATTCTCCAAAGGAGGCACTTAACGCGTTCTGGGCCTTTCCACTTCCAAACCAGAGAGAACAGATGATTTGAATCTGATCTGGAGCTATCCTGAAGAGAATTGTAGGCATTCTTCACTAAAAAACTACCGTCTTGGGTTCCTCCCCACACAAGACAGTCAACATCATTTTCTTCTGAGGGTGGTGCAACTGCCAATATTTCTTGAAGGATGGAATCCAATAAAAGGTGATGTAACATGTTCAGCTTCCAGTTCCCTCCCTCATCCACATACTCCGCAACTACTTGATCAAGGAAATGCCTCGGCACTAAGGTTATAGCAACTTCTAATATTATTACCCTTGAAGGTAGCCATCGATCTTTCCAAAATTTAGTTGTTTTCCCATCTCCCACGTTCCAAGCGATACCTATTTGAACAAACTTCCATGCGTCACAAATACCACGCCAAGCGTTAGATGCAATAGTTTTTTGTTTATCATAGGCACCCTATCCTCCCCATAATCATACTTAGCTTTTAACACACGAACCCAGAGCTTGTTGGGTTGAGAGCATAAATCCCAACAATTCTTCATCATAAAGCTTGTATTGATTTTCCTTGCCTCCCGAATACCAAGGCCACCTATAGTTTTTGGTTTGCAAATAGTTTCCTAGGCTGTGGCATGCACACGACGATGGGCCCTTGAATCACCCCAAAGGAAGGATCTGCTTGCTTTACCAATCTCATCACAAAGCTGATGAGGGAGAAAAACTGTCTGCATGGTATATGAGGGGAGAGCAGCCAAAATAGACTTTGTCAATGTAAGGCGACCAGTAAAGGAGAGGGTTTTCACCTTAAAATAGTGATTAATTTTTTGAGAGATCAATAACTTATGACACCCTTTACCCCACATTCATAATTATATAATAAATGGAGATGGTGAGACAGATTCAGGAGAGGTTGAGGGCTATCTAGAGTCAACAAAAGTCCTATGCTGATAGGAGGAGGAGACCTCTAGAGTTTGAGGAGGGAGAACACATGTTTCTCAGGATGACACCAACTATTGGTGTGGGAAGGGCAGTAAGGGCTAAGAAGCTCACTCCGAGGTTCATTGGTCCTTACCAGATCCTTCATCGTGTAGGTCCAGTAGCTTATCAGTTGGCATTGCCTCTGGTTCTGTCCAACCTACATGATGTGTTTGACGTTTCACAGTTAAGGAAGTACATTAGAGATCCGAGTCATGTGGTAGAAATGGATGAGGTGCAAGTTAGAGAGAACTTGACCTATGAGAAGAGACCGCTAGTTGTGGTTGATCATAAGTTGAAGGAGCTTATGGGCAAATCCACCAACTTGGTAAAAGTTCTTTGGGATACAGCTACTGGTGAGGCGACCTAGGAGGTGGAGAGTCAGTTTAAGGAACGATATCCACTTCTCTTTTCAGGTAAGCCTATTTTCGGGGACGAAAATTTCTATTTGTTGGGAGGTATTGTAATGTAGTTAGTAGACTGGAATGAGGCGTTTCCAAATTGGAACGGGCTGTTTCAAACTACTAAAACAAGGGTGATTTAGTAGCCCAGAACGGGTCGTTCCCAAACTGGAATGAGTCGTTCCAAACTACTAAATAGGCCTATAAACCCTAGTTGGGAACGGGTCGTTCTGGTTTGAGAATGGGTCGTTCTAGTTTGAGAACAGGCCATTCCAAACATGACCGTTATGGATTAAAATGCAATCCTAGAACGGGCCGTTCCGGATTCAAAATGGGTCGTTCTGGCCACTCCAGACTTCTATAAATAGGCCACATAAGGAGAAAGAAGGGGAGCTTAGAGAGAGGTTTTAGAGAGAAGGACTCTGGGCCTATGAGCTCATTTCTCTTCCAAATTTCTTTGTATGATTCTTCTTCTCCTCTAGATCACTAATGTTTTCTGTCTTTTCTTGAAATTCAGACTAGGAAGCTTGCTTTTGGAGGATTAAAGTTTCAGATTGAGCTTCTGAAAGGAATTTTACTCCTTCTCTGTTCTTGGGTATTCCGAGTCAATCTTCAAGTGAGGGAAGCTAGAATGTTTGTCATTTAGTTGTATGTGAGTTTAGTGACTCAATTGATGCATGAAAGTCGAGGATCCATGGTTGGATTGGAGAATTTGCTCATTTTTTGGGGTTTTGAGAAAAATGAGGTTTTTGGTGATTTTGATGCATCAGATGGGTGCATGTTGATTTTGAGTTTGTTTTTGAGTTGTATGGAGCTTGTGCATTGTGTTTTTGTGTTTGCATGTGGCTAGATTTGCTGGTTTGGATGAGTTTTTGAACTCTCTAACTGGGATTAGGCCGGGCACAGGTTGAACGCCCCGGGCGTGGAAGAGCTTAGGGCTCTCAGGTTGGATGTTAGGCCGGGCGTGATTTGGTTGCCCCGGGCGTGAGTGGGTTTGATGTTTTTGGATTGAAATTGATGCTCATTCATGTTTAAAGTTGAAGTTTTAGATCATGTATGTATGATATATGATGTATGGTGAGGTGTGATTCATATGTATGCTTGGTAATGATATATATGAATGTTTAAATATGATATGACATGTATATATGTTCATATGAGTATGATTATTGATCATGATGGTGGGTAGACCATGTATGATGTATGATGCATTATTGCATGTGATGCCTTATGGCATGAGTATGGTTATTGATCATGATGGTGGGTAGACCATGTATGATGTGATGCATTATTGCATGTGATGTCTTATGGCATGAGTCTAGCTTAGGACTTGAGGAGAGGGAAAAATTTTTCGAACTGGAAGAGCTTACACAAAGTCTCTTGAGAGTGGTGCTTGGATAGGCCATTGATATATGAGAGTGGTGCTCAGGTAAGCCACTAGATTTGGGTGAGAGTGGTGCTCAGGTAGGCCACTGGATTGGGTGAGTCTCCTCTAAGTCCTTAACTAGTGTTGGAGCGAAGTATGAGGTCAAAGATTATTCCCTTAACCAAGTATTGGGAAGGGTGCGTGGATCCTTGCAGATAGTCGGTGTGCGAACTCCACAAGTGACTTGGTAATGCATGTCAAGGTCGTGGTAAGCCTATACCCAGTTGTTCTATACCTGACGGTGGATCCGAACTTCCAATTGTGTAAATAACATCATCTGAGTAAACCTGAGTAAGGATTTTTATCCTGTTTAGCTGTGACTGAGTGGGCGCATTGGGCGTGAAAACGATTGGGATGGTTTTAGTTGGATTGAGATGTCACTTACACTGCTCTACTATTAGGGAGATCTCCTAGGTGTATGCGTAACGATGCATTAGATGATAGATATGCATTTGATATCTGTCATGAGTTGCATGTTATTGCATGATTGTTATGATGATGAAGTGTATGGTGTTTGACTTCATGATTAGTGTGTTGCATGTTATGCATGAATAGATTTGGATAGAGTGTATGGTGTGGCTCTATGAACATGATTGGATGAATGTGTAGTATAAATATTTGTTATATACTTGTATGGTTGTTTATTCAACTCTAGCTTACCTTTCTGTTTCCATGTGGATGAATTGCGATGATCATACTTTGTATGGGAGCATATTAGGGCTAGCTTAGAGTTGAGGTCCGTTGTCAGATGAGTGTTAAGTCAAATGAAGAAACTCCCAACAAGGTTTTGAGTGAGACAAATATGATACATGTTGTTATCTCTAACAAGTGCGTTAGTATTTCCAAAAAGCATAAGTATAGGTAAAATGAAGAACAAGACTAAAGTTGGATAAGCAACAAATGAAGTCAGTACAATATATCAGATAAAGATTAACCAAGCATCAGACGATACAAGATGACAAACAAAATCTTCAAACATGAGCCAAGGGAAAACACATCATAAATACCCTGACAAAAGTTGGTCAATGAATTAGAAGAAAGTCATCCTCGTATTAGACGAAGGATAGTACAGACTAATAAGCATTCTAAACGGAAATGAAAGTCGGTCCATATGAAGACTGACCAGACGAGAAGAAAAGTCATACAATAATATCAAATACTCAGACGAAGTTCAAGTCTTGAGTCACACATGGACTATCAGATGAAGATGTAGTCTAACATGCAAGCAAGAGGAGAATCAATCTTCAAAGAAAAATTTGATTATCGTCTACGATCACAGAGAAGCACATGAAGTTATCAAAGTTGTGAGAAGAGAAGAATAAGGAAGAAAAGCAAACTTAAACATCAAATCATGAGTGTGTCAGAAAAAGGACACCCGCTTTTCAGAAAAAAGATAAAGTCCCTGCAGCTATATGACTGGGAAAGGACAAGAAGCTCCTAGGTCTTAGTAAAAATCAGAAATTGTAGATTCAGAAAGCACGCAATGTCTATGAACAAGAAGCAACATTTAATGCAAGATCAAATGCATTAAGTAAAAAATCAAACTAGTCTCAAACGACAATATCAGCTTCAACGGACATATGCAATGGGTAGATTTTATAAGACTATATATATGCCATAATCTCAAACCGGGAAAGGTGGCATTACCTTGGGCTATGACTTAACCGTAAGTATGGTTAAAGAGAGATCAAGTCCAAGAAATGGAGAAATCAGAGACGAAGCATTTAGAGTCAAATATACAGTCGAGCATTTGTATTTATCTCTATAGTCTAAGGTGTTCTAAGTGTAACTTAGGGACGAAAACCTTAGCGAGTGTAGAAACCTTTTTATCCTCTCTACGAGAGTAACCCACACACTCTAAATCTTTGTAGAACTAAGGTCACATACCTTAGTGAGTGTAACAAAATATGTATCCTCTCTTTGAGAGTAACCCAAACACTCAAATAAAACCTGCTTAGCCATCAGATGTAAAGCCTGAAGAGGCTAAGAAAAGAATACTTGTAAAAGCCCGGAGGGGCTTGTCAAAGAATACTCACTGCGAGCTAGAAGTGGCTGAAGAAAGAATACTAGAGTTGGTGAGTGAAGCCAACGGGCTAGGAGGTGGTCGAGAATACTCACTAAGCCAGAAGTGGCTGAATAAAGAATACTAGCGCTGGTGAGTAAATCTGGCAGGCCAGAAGTGGTCAAGAATACTTTTGGCCAAAAGTGGTCGATAATACTTGTGACTAGGAGTGGTCTGATACCTGGATAGTTGAGATAATACTCATTGCGAGCCAGAAGTAGTTGATTAAAGAATACTAGCGCTAGTGAGTGAAGCTAGCGGGCTAGGAGTGGTCGATAATACTTGGACCAGGAGTGGTTCTGACCTGGGTGGTCCATAATACTCATTACAAGCCTGAAGAGGCTGAACAAACAATACTTGTACGTCATTGAATACTTAGTGGAACCCTTTGTTTGAAGGAGACTGGACGTAGCTCAACTTGAGCAAACCAATATAAAAACATTTGCTCTATTTCTCTACATCTCAGACGCATATTCAGTTAAACTATTTTTAACATACTAAAAACTTCATCCCATGTTTATCGTCCATTGTAATCATTTTCAGACGATAACCACAACTGCCTAACTAAGTATCTTGAAGAAACATTTTTATTTAAGAAATATTTTTGTGTACAGACGATAAGTTTTTCAGACGCAAACATCTTCTCCTGAACTAACCCTGCACAGTTTTGATTTAGCATTCAAAATAAGATTTTGTTGAACAAAGAAGATATTCCACTTGCGAAAAAGCTTTAAAATTCCTTTGTTCACACTCACACACATTCAACCCCCCTTCTGTGTGTTTTTCATCTAACTTCAACGAGGAGTTTTATCCTAGTGTTAGAGTTACCTACTGGGGTAACTGTTGTTGTGCTTGACCAGCACTAGGGAATATTATTTTGGATGATTGTACATATATATAGTGTTATAATTTGTTTTTAAAAAACTTAGTTATTATTATATTTTATATACCTTGTATGTATGAGTTGTCACATTTAATATTCCTTTAATATAGTTGTAATAGTGCGATTCCACTAAGTGTAGGGACCATGACAGGTCGTTACAGATGTTATAAAAACATTACTTCAGATTTTCAAGGTTTAGTATTTAAAATATTTTTGTGTTATTTATTATATTCAAAAAGATATAGTTTAACATATTATATATTTTTGCTCAAAAGTCTATTCAACACTTAAAAAACCATTCAACACATAAAAGGCTTTTGTGCTGATTGTTATGCTCATAACATATCAAACCCTTATGATGTAGATGTTATATGTTTGACTGTTAATAACACAATGTAGAAGAAAATGAAGAAAAGACTCCACACAAGGATTTTATATTGATTTGATAAATCATGATTTGATATGTATCTTTTCCTTTAATTTAGCTATTTTACATTCCATCCATGGCTAATTATAGGATTTAGATAGATATGTGTGTTGTTGGGCCTAATTGGATAGTTGGGAATTATTATTCTAAATTTTGCTGTTTTTGGGCTGATGAACATGTCTCGGTTTTCAGGCCATAACTTGGGCTGTGGTGATCCAAATGGAGCAAACTTGGTGGCCCTGGAAAGCTGAGACAAAGACCTAAAACTTTGCAGAAGGCGCCGTTGGCAACTTCGATCATCTAGAAGGCCAAATTCGGTGATCAATAATCGGTGCGGAAAAGAATATGGAATCCAACTCATCCCACCAACAACACCAAATCATCCCACCACCTACACAACTCATCCCATTTCGTTTTGTCTACACTTTTTCCCATTATTTTACAGTTTTTATGTGTTGTATGAAGGCTATAAATAGGCCTTCATTTCTCCATTGCAAGATGTCCCAAAACACCTTCAAATAAGTTACTCTTGGGTGTTCTTCTACCTCCCTTTCTTCTTCTTCTTCTCAATTTCTTCCTAGTCTTTCTTGTTATTTAATGTTATAATGTCTTTTAATTTTATGGATAGCTAAGTTTCTAATTCAGCTTGTGGTAATAAGTTCTAATGGATTTTGAGGTTTGAAGAAAATTTTGTGTATCCTCAACTCTTAATAATTGAATTTATCTTTATCTTTCTATCTTGTTTATGCTTATATAATTGAATTTGAATTGATCACTTAAATTCATTACATAAGACGTTCTCATTAACTCCTTGAACTAAGACCTATGTGATGCTTACTTACATTGGACTTAAGAAGGAATGCAAGACCAAGAATTATGTGACGCTTGTTTACATTAATTTTGAGAAAGACAAAGGAATATTCATGGACTTAATTGATTGACTCATTAATTGTTTGCCGATTCAAGGACTTAGAGTTTAACTAGGGATTAAATGTGAATGAATAATTCTAACCTTGTTAACTCGAATCATGTTTGCTTAAACATTTGAAGAATCTCCTAAATTAATTGACGCTTGATTGGTTAACTTTGGGACAAGCAAGAATTGATTAATTAAGTTCTCCAATGGATGGCTTGTTGGATTCTTGGACTTAGAGACCAAATAGGGATTAAAATTGGACGCTTGATCCTAACCTAATGGACTCAAATAATGTTTGGAAAGAATCTATTTAAGTTTTGTTGGTGCTTAACTAATTGAACTTAAATGCAAGAATTTAATTATTATTTGAGATTGAGATTTTGAACCAAGGATAAATCCAAAGAACGAAAATCCACAAGTTGAAGTTTTTATCATCTAAGTTTATTATTCAACTTCTTGTTCTAAAAATTATATCAAACTCCAAACCCCCCCCTTTTTTTCAAAATTTTGTTAATACTGCTAATATAATAAAAAGAATTTCCTTTGATCCTCGAGAGACGACTTTGGGGCACTACTGTGCTACAAGTTTAAACTCATTTTACATTTGTGTTTGATAGAGGCTTCGACAACCTCTCGTCAAATTGGCGCCGTTGCCGGGGATTAAAGGTGTCATTTTGTTATATTAGATATCTTTCATTTTATTTTATTTTCATTTTCTCTTTGTATTTTTGTATAGTGTATGACAAGATCTTCTACTAGTCCTTTACTTGATTTGGATCCTGAAATTGAAAGAACACTAAGGATAACTAGAAGAAGACTTTTTAGAAATACTTCTAATAATCAAAACAATAACATGGCTGATAATAGGACACTAAAACAATTGGCTGCACCTGATGTTTCAAATCCACCTTTATGCATTCAATTTTCTGCTGATGAGGATGACTGTGAACTAAAATCAAGTTTAGTTCATTTGTTACCCAAATTTCATGGACTTTCAGGTGAAGATCCCCACAAGCACTTGAAAGAGTTTCATGTTGTATGTTCAACCATGAAACCTGCTGGTAGCAATGAAGAAAGCATAAAGTTGAAAGCATTCCAGTTTTCACTAGTTGATGCAGCCAAGGAGTGGTTGTATTATCTCCCTCCTAAAAGAGTCACATGGGATGAAATGAAGAGACTGTTTCTAGAAAAATACTTTCCTGCTTCTAGAACTGCAGCCATAAGAAAGAGCATATGTGGCATCAAGCAAATGAATGATGAAACACTACATGACTATTGGGAGAGATTCAAGAGGCTATGTGCAAGTTGTCCACAACATCAAATCAGTGAGCAACTTCTAATTCAATACTTTTATGAAGGTCTCTTACCAATGGATAGAAGCATGATCGATGCTGCTAGTGGTGGTGCTCTAATGGATAAAACTCCTGCTGCTGCCAAAGACTTGATTGCAAATATGGCAGCCAACACACAACAATTTGGTGCAACAAGAGGAACTAGTTCAAGGTCAGTAAATGAGGTACAATTATCTAGTACTGAACATCAAAGACTAGAGAATAGATTAGATGAATTGACCTATTTGGTGCGAGGATTGGCCATGATGAAACAAGCGCCTGCTAAACTCTGTGGCATTTGTGCTTGTCCCTCTCATCCAACTGATGCATGCCCTCAGCTACAAGAAGATAATCCTGAAGAAGTAGCTGCTGTAAATAACTTCCCAAATTCCTCACAACCAAGAAATGACCAAGCCAGAAATAACTTCAATCCCAGATACAATGATCATCCTGGTTTCAGATGGAGCAACAACAACAACCATTTCCAAATAGGCAACCTTTCCAACAAGCTCCAAGGCAGTCAATGCAACAACCACAACAACAACAAAATAACCCTTCCTTGGAGGACCTTGTAAAACAAATGGCTATGCAAAACTTGCAATTCCAACAAAGAACTGATGCTAGCATTCAAAACTTGGAAAAGCAAGTAGGACAAATGGCATCTTCCATAAGCCAACTTCAAGCACAAGGATCAAGTAAGTTGCCTTCTCAAACTATTCCTAATCCTACAGGAAATGTTAGTGCCATCACACTTAGATCTGGAAAGACTGTGGAAGTTAAAAATGATGTGAAACCTGCCACTGCATCTGAGAAATCTGAAAACAAGGAGAAGCAATCTTTCCAGTCAAAGGATGAAGAGCCAAGCATTCCACTACCCTTTCCACAAAGAGTTTTACAAACTAGGAAAGCTGAAGCTGAAAAAGATAAAGAATTGCTTGAGACTTTCAGAAAGGTAGAAGTAAACATTCCTCTGCTAGATGCAATCAAACAAATCCCTAGATATGCCAAATTCTTGAAGGAAATGTGCACCCATAAAAGAAGGTTGAAAGGGAATGAAAAAATAAGTCTGGGAGAGAATGTTTCTGCTATCATTCAACCAATGCCTCAGAAATGCAAGGATCCAGGTACGTTCACTATCCCTTGTACAATAGGTAATTGCATATTTGAAAATGCCATGTTAGACTTAGGTGCATCTATCAATGTCATGCCTATGTCTATCTTTAAATCTTTGGGGCTTGGTCCTTTAATTCCAACTGGTGTGGTGATTCAACTTGCAAATAGAAGTAGTACTTACCCTTCAGGATTAATTGAAGATGTCTTAGTTAGAGTAGGAGAACTAATTTTTCCTGCTGACTTTTATATCCTAGAGATGGAGGGTGAAACTACAACTAAGGTACCAATCATTTTAGGTAGACCTTTTCTTAAAACTGCAAAAACAAAAATAGATGTGCATGCTGGAACTCTTTCCTTAGAGTTTGGTGATAATATAGTCAAGTTCAACATTCTAGATGCCATGAAACACCCTAGGGAAGAACACTCTGTATTTCACATTGATTTGTTGGATGACTTGGTTGATTGTTATGCACATGACCATTTATGCACCGTATCATAAAACTGCTACACCGTATCATCCTCAATCAAATATGGTTGATTTGTCGAAGCCTCTATCAAACACAAATGTAAAATGAGTTTAAACTTGTAGCACAGTAGTGCCCCAAAGTCGTCTCTCGAGGATAAAAGGAAATTCTTTTTATTATATTAGCAGTATTAACAAAATTTTGGAAAAAAGGGGGGGGGTTTGGAGTTTGATATAATTTTTAGAACAAGAAGTTGAATAATAAACTTAGATGATAAAAACTTCAACTTGTGGATTTTCGTTCTTTGGATTTATCCTTGGTTCAAAATCTCAATCTCAAATAATAATTAAATTCTTGCATTTAAGTTCAATTAGTTAAGCACCAACAAAACTTAAATAGATTCTTTCCAAAGTTCAAGCGAACATTATTTGAGTCCATTAGGTTAGGATCAAGCGTCCAATTTTAATCCCTATTTGGTCTCTAAGTCCAAGAATCCAACAAATCAATGTGAAATACAGAGTGTTCTTCCCTAGGGTGTTTCATGGCATCTAGAATGTTGAACTTGACTATATTATCACCAAACTCTAAGGAAAGAGTTCCAGCATGCACATCTATTTTTGTTTTTGCAATTTTAAGAAAAGGTCTACCTAAAATGATTGGTACCTTAGTTGTAGTTTCACCCTCCATCTCTAGGATATAAAAGTCAGCAGGAAAAATTAGTTCTCCTACTCTAACTAAGACATCTTCAATTAATCCTGAAGGGTAAGTACTACTTCTATTTGCAAGTTGAATCACCACACCAGTTGGAATTAAAGGACCAAGCCCCAAAGATTTAAAGATAGACATAGGCATGACATTGATAGATGCACCTAAGTCTAACATGGCATTTTCAAATATGCAATTACCTATTGTACAAGGGATAGTGAACGTACCTGGATCCTTGCATTTCTGAGGCATTGGTTGAATGATAGCAGAAACATTCTCTCCCAGACTTATTTTTTCATTCCCTTTCAGCCTTCTTTTATGGGTGCACATTTCCTTCAAGAATTTGGCATATCTAGGGATTTGTTTGATTGCATCTAGCAGAGGAATGTTTACTTCTACCTTTCTGAAAGTCTCAAGCAATTCTTTATCTTTTTCAGCTTCAGCTTTCCTAGTTTGTAAAACTCTTTGTGGAAAGGGTAGTGGAATGCTTGGCTCTTCATCCTTTGACTGGAAAGATTGCTTCTCCTTGTTTTCAGATTTCTCAGATGCAGTGGCAGGTTTCACATCATTTTTAACTTCCACAGTCTTTCCAGATCTAAGTGTGATGGCACTAACATTTCCTGTAGGATTAGGAATAGTTTGAGAAGGCAACTTACTTGATCCTTGTGCTTGAAGTTGGCTTATGGAAGATGCCATTTGTCCTACTTGCTTTTCCAAGTTTTGAATGCTAGCATCAGTTCTTTGTTGGAATTGCAAGTTTTGCATAGCCATTTGTTTTACAAGGTCCTCCAAGGAAGGGTTATTTTGTTGTTGTTGTGGTTGTTGCATTGACTGCCTTGGAGCTTGTTGGAAAGGTTGCCTATTTGGAAATGGTTGTTGTTGTTGCTCCATCTGAAACCAGGATGATCATTGTATCTGGGATTGAAGTTATTTCTGGCTTGGTCATTTCTTGGTTGTGAGGAATTTGGGAAGTTATTTACAGCAGCTACTTCTTCAGGATTATCTTCTTGTAGCTGAGGGAATGCATCAGTTGGATGAGAGGGACAAGCACAAATGCCACAGAGTTTAGCAGGCGCTTGTTTCATCATGGCCAATCCTCGCACCAAAGAGGTCAATTCATCTAATCTATTCTCTAGTCTTTGATGTTCAGTACTAGATAATTGTACCTCATTTACTGACCTTGAACTAGTTCCTCTTGTTGCACCAAATTGTTGTGTGTTGGCTGCCATATTTGCAATCAAGTCTTTGGCAGCAGCAGGAGTTTTATCCATTAGAGCACCACCACTAGCAGCATCGATCATGCTTCTATCCATTGGTAGGAGACCTTCATAAAAGTATTGAATTAGAAGTTGCTCACTGATTTGATGTTGTGGACAACTTGCACATAGCCTCTTGAATCTCTCCCAATAGTCATGTAGTGTTTCATCATTCATTTGCTTGATGCCACATATGCTCTTTCTTATGGCTGCAGTTCTAGAAGCAGGAAAGTATTTTTCTAGAAACAGTCTCTTCATTTCATCCCATGTGACTCTTTTAGGAGGGAGATAATACAACCACTCCTTGGCTGCATCAACTAGTGAAAACTGGAATGCTTTCAACTTTATGCTTTCTTCATTGCTACCAGCAGGTTTCATGGTTGAACATACAACATGAAACTCTTTCAAGTGCTTGTGGGGATCTTCACCTGAAAGTCCATGAAATTTGGGTAACAAATGAACTAAACTTGATTTTAGTTCACAGTCATCCTCATCAGCAGAAAATTGAATGCATAAAGGTGGATTTGAAACATCAGGTGCAGCCAATTGTTTTAGTGTCCTATTATCAGCCATGTTATTGTTTTGATTATTAGAAGTATTTCTAAAAAGTCTTCTTCTAGTTATCCTTAGTGTTCTTTCAATTTCAGGATCCAAATCAAGTAAAGGACTAGTAGAAGATCTTGTCATACACTATACAAAAATACAAAGAGAAAATGAAAATAAAATAAAATGAAAGATATCTAATATAACAAAATGACACCTTTAATCCCCGGCAACGGCGCCAATTTGACGAGAGGTTGTCGAAGCCTCTATCAAACACAAATGTAAAATGAGTTTAAACTTGTAGCACAGTAGTGCCCCAAAGTCGTCTCTCGAGGATCAAAGGAAATTCTTTTTATTATATTAGCAGTATTAACAAAATTTTGGAAAAAAGGGGGGGGTTTGGAGTTTGATATAATTTTTAGAACAAGAAGTTGAATAATAAACTTAGATGATAAAAACTTCAACTTGTGGATTTTCGTTCTTTGGATTTATCCTTGGTTCAAAATCTCAATCTCAAATAATAATTAAATTCTTGCATTTAAGTTCAATTAGTTAAGCACCAACAAAACTTAAATAGATTCTTTCCAAACATTATTTGAGTCCATTAGGTTAGGATCAAGCGTCCAATTTTAATCCCTATTTGGTCTTTAAGTCCAAGAATCCAACAAGCCATCCATTGGAGAACTTAATTAATCAATTCTTGCTTGTCCCAAAGTTAACCAATCAAGCGTCAATTAATTTAGGAGATTCTTCAAATGTTTAAGCAAACATGATTCGAGTTAACAAGGTTAGAATTATTCATTCACATTTAATCCCTAGTTAAACTCTAAGTCCTTGAATCGGCAAACAATTAATGAGTCAATCAATTAAGTCCATGAATATTCCTTTGTCTTTCTCAAAATTAATGTAAACAAGCGTCACATAATTCTTGGTCTTGCATTCCTTCTTAAGTCCAATGTAAGTAAGCATCACATAGGTCTTAGTTCAAGGAGTTAATGAGAACGTCTTATGTAATGAATTTAAGTGATCAATTCAAATTCAATTATATAAGCATAAACAAGATAGAAAGATAAAGATAAATTCAATTATTAAGAGTTGAGGATACACAAAATTTTCTTCAAACCTCAAAATCCATTAGAACTTATTACCACAAGCTGAATTAGAAACTTAGCTATCCATAAAATTAAAAGACATTATAACATTAAATAACAAGAAAGACTAAGAAGAAATTGAGAAGAAGAAGAAGAAAGGGAGGTAGAAGAACACCCAAGAGTAACTTATTTGAAGGTGTTTTGGGACATCTTGCAATGGAGAAATGAAGGCCTATTTATAGCCTTCATACAACACATAAAAACTGTAAAATAATGGGAAAAAGTGTAGACAAAACGAAATGGGATGAGTTGTGTAGGTGGTGGGATGATTTGGTGTTGTTGGTGGGATGAGTTGGATTCCATATTCTTTTCCGCACCGATTATTGATCACCGAATTTGGCCTTCTAGATGATCGAAGTTGCCAACGGCGCCTTCTGCAAAGTTTTAGGTCTTTGTCTCAGCTTTCCAGGGCCACCAAGTTTGCTCCATTTGGATCACCACAGCCCAAGTTATGGCCTGAAAACCGAGACATGTTCATCAGCCCAAAAACAGCAAAATTTAGAATAATAATTCCCAACTATCCAATTAGGCCCAACAACACACATATCTATCTAAATCCTATAATTAGCCATGGATGGAATGTAAAATAGCTAAATTAAAGGAAAAGATACATATCAAATCATGATTTATCAAATACCCCCACACTTAGCTTTTTGCACTCCTGGGCAAAATCATGAAAGCAAAGTAGAGAACAATTCCAAAGATAGAAAGAAATATAGACATCAATACACACAAGAAAACAAACAGATTTACGCAATCCTCAATGAATCCTGGGAAAAGAAAAGGAGTAGACAATATCCAACACAAAAAGAGTCAGAGAAACTAGACACTTATGGAAATTATCCAAGCATTTCAAGGCATGGCAAGATAATTAATCAGCTCAAGAGGTGAATCAAAAGCAATAGAACCTCACAAGATGCACTATATTACTGTATCTCTCAAATGTCCAGGCAACTGTATACTCTCAAAGCACTCATGAAAAACAAGCAACAGATAGATTTGGCAAGCCTCTAAAATCAATGCCCAATAAACATGCACAAAAGGATCATAAGGTCTTTTCAGGGTTGTAATAAGGACAAGGTGGGATAAAATTTAGGATAAGTAGCTATAAACCAGAGGAACTATTAGAGCAATGGGGAATAAGTATGAAATAAGCATAAGAGCAAACCCAAAAATTGCTAATACACCTCCAACACCAATTATTTTCCTTTTCCTCAAACAAATTTTTTTTTTTTTTTTTGTTTTGTTTTGTTTTGTTTTGTTTTGTTTTGTTTTTTTTTTTTTTTTTTCACACATCATGAAACACTAAGACATATACAACAGGAAGAATTAACTAGCCAAAATTTAATAACCAATGATACATCCCTTACTTATTCAAGAATTTATTCCCAAAACTATTCCAAAGCTCCAAAATTCCCTAAGGTTAAGGTGATCTTGGTTTTTCACTTAAGGCTTGTAATGAGCTTCAAACAAAGAAGGGTAAATAGGCTTAGCAGGGGTTATCAAAGGAGTTAATTCAAGGTAGGCTTATTTGGCTAGAGGCTTATAG
The DNA here is from genome assembly GCF_000230855.2 of Cajanus cajan. Classification (NCBI taxonomy): domain Eukaryota; kingdom Viridiplantae; phylum Streptophyta; class Magnoliopsida; order Fabales; family Fabaceae; genus Cajanus; species Cajanus cajan. The sequence continues at coordinate 15,013,589 of NC_138523.1, read as the reverse complement.
GAACAAAAATGCCTTAATCATATCCATACATGCATGTGAATCAAGAAGTATCAAATAGAGTCAAGACAAGGCAACTGTGCAAGTAATCAAGAGGCATATCACACAAGAAAGAATAGAGAATGGCTTAATTCCTCACACAGGGTATATCTGTCACCTTCAATTCAACCTCTCAAACCTCATAATCAACTTTACAAGCATAGAAAGACAGGGATTTCAAAAGTTGTTGTGGATTTTGTTAGGTCTAACATTTTCTGCAGATTTGGCATTCCAAGAGCCATCATCAGTGATCAAGGGACGCATTTTTGCAACCGCAATTTGGAAAGCCTCTTGAGAAAATATGGTGTTGTACATAAAACTGCTACACCGTATCATCCTCAATTAAATGGACAAGCTGAGGTGTCAAATCGAGAGATAAAACAAATTTTGGAGAAAACAGTCCAACCAAACAGAAAGGATTGGAGCAAGAGACTTGAAGATGCTCTGTGGGCTTATAGAACTGCATACAAAACACCAATTGGGATGTCACCTTTTCGATTGGTCTTTGGTAAAGCATGTCACCTTCCAGTGGAAATTGAGCATAAGTCATATTGGGCAGTAAAACAATGCAACTTAGCTTATGACAAAGCTGGCATGGAAAGAAAGTTGCAATTACAAGAACTTGAAGAGATTCGGTTAGAGGCTTATGAGAACTCAAAAATGTACAAAGAGAAGACCAAAATTATCCATGACAAAATGATATCAAGAAAGGAATTCTCTGTTGGACAAAAAGTTCTTCTTTACAATTCTCGCCTCAAGCTCATGCCCGGAAAGCTTCGTTCCAGATGGATAGGACCTTTTGTAGTTACTGATGTGTTCCCTCATGGAGCAGTAGAGATCAAGAGTGAATTATCACAAAATAAATTTAAGGTCAATGGCCACAGACTAAAAATTTTTCATACAAGTGAAGGATACCAAGAGCAAACTGTTGAGGAACTCAGCTTGCATGATCCATTCCAACCTCCATAAATGAGGGAGCTTATTTATCCTCTCCTTTTATTTCACTTGTCATAATTTACATTGCATAACATTGAGGACAATTGATGTATGGAAAACCGCAAGTGTACGGTTGTCGTCAAGTAATAAATATCGAATCACAAGGACTACGTGTTTGACCTAGAATTACTAGTATTTTAATTTGAATTTTAAAACAGATAGAATTTTTGTTTTGAGATGATAAGATCAGATTCGATGGTAAAAGAGATAGTAATGCAATTAATGAATAAGATAAAACTTTAAGATAAGATAAGGAGATTTTCGGGAATCTAGGGTTCGCACAAAGAGTTCCAACATTATTGAATTATTATTTTCATTAATTAATTCTATTCCATCTTGAAGGTAGTCTTAACCTAATTTAATCCTTGCACCTTCTCAGGCTACGAGGATGTGTTTAATTAAAATTAATCTCTACTCTCGTGGTAATTACGTTCAATTAAACCCATTAAGATCTTTGTTAATCTATTGCTCCTCGAAAGCTTAAATCAACTCTCGTGATTTAACACTCAAGTCTGTTCCTTTAGGTTCCGATAATTAGGTTCTCCTCTCAGTTCATCCCTAATTATCTATGATTATGAAAATTAAGATTAATTGTTTATCATAATTATAATCAAGTTCTCCTCTCAGTTCATCCTTAATTAATGTTATTATGAAAACAATAATATTAAAGTTCATATATAAAATATAAAAGAACAGATCAAGAATTGGAATAAAATTAAGAAACTGAATAATGCATTAATAAAGAGGTTCTCAGAGGCTAAGCCCTGATCCCAGAAAAAGGGAAACTACTCACAGGAGTTCATAGTAGTTCTCCAAGAAAAAAAAGAATAAAAGAAAAGCAAACCTTAGAGTCGATGGCACAGGCACCCAACCTTCTCCAAGTGTCAAAAACTAAAAAACTGTCTCCGAAACAAAAATCCCTGTTCTAGGCTAACCTCATCTAATTTATAACCTAAAAGGGTAAAAAGGTAAAACTACCAAGATAAAAATTACAAAGATAAAATAAAAATAAAACATAAAACTTAAAAAGCTGGGACGCGAAGTGAATCACGGCCGTGACTGAGAATCACGACCGTGATCTTCTCTGGAGCACATCTATGAAGGGTCAGTGGCGTTCATGGGTGTGATTGGGAGTCACGGCCGTGATTTTCTCTGGTGAATCACGGGCGTGATTTAGAATCACGGCCGTGATTTTCCCTGTAGCTCAGCATTTCCTCTTTAATTCTTAAATCTTGATCCTGCTCAGAGAAAACACAACACATACCAAGAAAAGCATAAAATAGGAAAATGATATAAAAATTTATTAAAAACATGAAAGATATGCATGATTATGCTATGAATTCTTGTGAATTAAAGTGCTAAAATACGAGTAAAATACACAACATCAAATAACCCCAAACTTGAACTTTTGTTTGTCCTCAAACAATAATTAGCACTTTGAAAAAAAAAATCATCAAGAATTAACTGAGCATTTAAAATCTTCACTCTTAGTCTCACAAGGTCCAATTAGAGTCTTAATCTTTCATTACTAGCGCCAACTCTTAGTTTCTAAGAGTTTCATGATGTCAAATCTTGTAAAGCTCATTAGTCAAACGAAGATAATTTAACAGAAATAATTTTTCAATTCTTGTGACACAAATAGGGGTAATATTTTTATTTTTGTTTTTGTCTCACCTAAAACATTTCCCCAGTAGCCAATCAGTGTAGAGAGGATGATAATTTCAAGAACACGTAGCCTCAAAGGGGGTCTAGCTATTTTACTAAACAATTCCCCAGTAGCTAATTAGTTCCCTTAGTTTTCTAAGGTTAAGAATATTCTCCCTCTAACCTATGACCTCAAAGGGGTGCTAGGTGATTTTTTTTTTTTTATTACCCCCCAAAAGCTTTTAAGCACGAATTAAAAAGAATTTATCTTCAAGAGACTATTTTTATAATTCTCGATCATTTCAAGCCTCAATACTAAGAACCAAGTGCTAGCCACAAAACCAGCTAATTTTTCAACCTTTTGTTCTGAGACTTCAAGATTCAATTCATCACATTTAGTGTTTTCAAAGACGAACAATTTCATTAAAAATATTTACTTTTCAAACACAAATTCAAGCTGGGATTAACTGAATATGTATATATGCATGATTTTTTTTTTTTTATTTTGAAATTTTGCATGAATGAATGAAATGCGTACATCCTCCTAACCCCAAACTTAAAGATTTGCTTGTCCCGAAGCAAAGAGCTAATGAATGCATGATAGATTATTTTGACAAAATTATAAAATGCATGAATATGCAACCAACCCACAACAGAAAGGAATGCTTGTCCCTAAGCAACAGAGTAAAATAAGGAATAAGAAAGATCTCACTGTGGTGGAAAATCATCTGGATACCGTTGAATGTGCCATTGATACATTTGATCAACCATGTAATTATAATGCTGCTGGCGTTCATCCATTTGTTTCAGCCGGTTATCCATTGATTGAATAGCTGCCAGGATAGCAGCATTGTCCACCTCAGGTCCAGGATGTAGAGGGGGTTGTTCAGGAGCTGCTTCCTCATCTGCAGGAGCCGCTTCCTCAGCTGCTGGAGGTAGGTCCTCTAATGGCTCCAGTGGAAACTGCCGTGTAGCCCGGTTCTTCACGGTGTATGTTGGATTTGGTAACTGGTGGTGCACTCCCGACTGGGTTACTACAAAGTAATATTTATCATCTTCATCTTTCGCAATGCAGTTCATAGAAGAGCAAGTAGCAAAATTAATAGTACGGCTTCCAGGGAGTGGTTCTAACTGGTCCAGCCAAGCGTGATAGCCAAGGTGTTTGGCTATAGTGGTAATGAGGCCGCCATTCACAATCGCACCGTGGCTGGTATTGGAAATACTCTGGAACTGTCGTGCCAAATGACTGCCAGAATCAATAGGCTCCTCTCTGTTTTCCATCATAGCCCATAAAAGTAAAAGGTCGCTCAAACGAACCTTTCCTTCAGAATCACCTCGGGCCAAAACAGTAGAGGCAATAAAGCGGTGCATAATACGGATGGCGGGATGGCGGAAAGCAGAGGAATTACATTTTCCAGCGACCCAATTACTTGTACCTGTCAAACTATACCAAAAAGAACCAGGGTTGAAAGAACTTGGGGTTCTCGTGCTCCCTCCAGTGGGAAATCCAAAAATATTATTGAACTGAGCCAGGGTTAATTCGTGTTCTTGGTTAAACATACGGAAAGAAATCAAACCTTCAGAACAATTTGGCCCAGATAATATTTCCGTGTGGAGAGAGCTCAAGAACTCAAGAACTAGTCGAGGATAAACAACATCATTATGCATGGTAGCAAAGGTTGTCCACCCAATGTTAGTTAACATGAAATTGATATCAGCACGTAAACCCAACTTACGAATAAATGGGAAGTCGAGATACCTGGTAGGATGGATAGTGCGGAAGCGTAATACCTCGTTCCGCTCACGCTGTTCATCGTTCCGATAGAACCTCGGAGGAAGGTGCGGAATTTCACTTGCTTCTTCCTCGTAACTGTGGGTATCGGAAGCGGTGGAGGACGAACCAACGGTACGGGTGCGCTTGGGAGCCATGGATGAACGGAAGGAGTGAATGTGGGAGGAAGAGGGAAGAAGAGGAAGAAGAAGTGAGAAGCTAGGGTTTGGGAGAGAAGAAAAGAGAGAATGGGCAGAGTTCGTAAGTTTGAGAGAAGTGAGAATGTAAAAGGAGGGGGAAAAATATATAAGGGAAAGGGGAATTTCAAAAATCACGGGTTGTATCTGTTGAGCGTCAGCAGGGAATCACGGGCGTGATTGGAAATCACGGCCGTGATTCTCTTTGTGAGTTTTCAAAAATTCAAACAGAGGAGATCACGCCCGTGATTTATAATCACGGTCGTGATTCTCTCTGGGGTTTTCCAAAAATTTTCCAGAGAAGATCACGCCCGTGATTTATAATCACGGTCGTGATTCTCTCTGGGGTTTTCCAAAAATTTTCCAGAGAAGATCACGCCCGTGATTTAGAATCACGGTCGTGATTCTCTCTGGAACTCTGAAATTTTATTTTATTATTATTATTATTATTATTTTTTTTTTTAAGAAACTTGAGTAGGTTCCTGAAGAACCATAGAGTATAATTTTTCTAAGTGTTCCCCATGGAAATATAACTTCAATCTCTGTGCATTGACCTTGAATATGTCGCCTTTATCGTTTCTGATTTCTACAGCTCCATAGGGATATACTTTTTGAACTGTAAAAGGCCCTGACCATCTTGACTTCAATTTTCCAGGAAACAATCCGAGTCTGGAATTAAATAATAGCACCGAGTCCCCTTGCTTGAATTCTCTTCTATGTATATGCTTGTCATGCCACCTCTTTGTTCTTTCTTTGTAAATCTTAGCATTTTCATATGAGTCTAATCTGATTTCATCAAGCTCATTGAGTTCCAATTTCCTTTTTTCTCCAGTATCCTTTAGGTCATAGTTGAAGTATTTTGTTGCCCACAAAGCCTTGTGTTCTAGCTCTACAGGAAGATGGCAAGATTTGCCATAAATCAGCCTAAATGGAGACATGCCAATAGGTGTTTTGTAAGCACTCCTGTAGGCCCAAAGAGCTTCATCTAATCTTAAAGACCAGTCCTTTCTTGTTGTAGATACAGTCTTCTCAAGAATCTTTTTGATTTCTCTGTTGGGTATTTCTACCTGTCCACTTGTTTGAGGGTGATAAGGTGTACCAACCTTGTGAGTGACTCCATACTTTTTTAAGAGAGATTCAAACTTTCTTTCAATAAAATGTGAGCCTCCATCACTGATCACAGCTCTTGGGACCCCAAATCTTGGAAATATAATTCTTTTGAAGAGTTTAATGACAGTATTTGAATCACTCGTTTGAGCGGGAATCGCTTCTACCCACTTGGACACATAATCAACTGCAACTAATATGAACTTGTAACCTTTAGAACTAGGGAATGGTCCCATGTAATCTACTCCCCATACATCAAAAATTTCTACTTCTAAAATCCCATTTAATGGCATTTCATGTTTCCTGGATATATTCCCTGATCTTTGGCATTGGTCACAAGAATTTACCATCTTCCAAGTATCCTTAAATAAGTTTGGCCAGTAAAAACCAGATTGTAGAATTTTAGCTGCAGTTTTTGACGTACTAGCATGCCCTCCATATGCGGAAGAATGACATGAGTGAATGATGTGAGGAGCTGCTTCTTCTGAGATACACCTTCTGTAGATACCATCTCTACACCTCTTATATAGGTAAGGTTCATCCCAAATAAAGCTGTTAAGGTCACTAAAGAATTTCTTCTTTTGTTGATAATTAAAGTCTTCAGGAAGGACTCCACATGCTAAGTAATTCACATAATCTGCATACCAGGGACTGTTTTTCACAACAACTGCTAAAAGCTTTTCGTCTGGGAAGCTGTCATTAATAGGGAGTTCCTCCTTTGTTGCTTGGTCTTGTGGAAGTCGAGAGAGATGATCAGCTACTACATTTTCTACTCCCTTTCTGTCCACAATCTCTAAATCAAATTCTTGTAAAAGGAGAATCCATCTGAGGAGCCTAGGTTTAGCATCCTTTTTATTAAAAAGATACTTTAGGGCAGAGTGATCTGTGTAAACAATAACCTTAGACCCCACAAGATAAGATCTGAACTTTTCAAAAGCATAGACGACTGCTAACAATTCTTTTTCTGTTGTTGCATAATTGGCTTGGGCTTCATCAAGAGTCTTGCTGGCATAGTATATAGCATGAACCTTCTTGTCCTTTCTTTGTCCCAATACAGCTCCTATAGCATAGTCACTTGCATCACACATGATTTCAAAAGGAAGGCTCCAGTCAGGAGTTTGCAGAATAGGAGCTGTAGTGAGAGCTTCTTTCAACCTGTAGAATGCATTCTTACAAGAAACATCAAAGTTAAAAGGTACCTCTTTCACAAGTAGATTAGATAATGGTTTAGAGATTTTTGAAAAATCTTTAATAAACCTTCGGTAGAAACCAGCATGCCCTAAGAAACTTCTAACACCTTTAACATCAATTGGAAGAGGCAATTTATCAATTACTTCTATTTTTGCTCTATCTACCTCAATTCCTCTCCCAGATATTAGGTGTCCTAAGACAATTCCTTCTTGTACCATAAAATGACATTTTTCCCAATTTAAGACTAAATTCACTTCAGAGCAACGCTGCAATACTTTAGTTAGATTTAATAGACAGTCATCAAAGGAAATACCATAAACTGAAAAGTCATCCATGAAAACTTCCATCTCTTTTTCTAATAAATCACTAAAGATTGCAGTCATACATCTTTGAAAGGTAGCAGGTGCATTACATAGGCCAAAAGGCATTCTCCTATAAGCAAAAGTACCATAGGGACATGTAAAAGTAGTTTTCTCTTGGTCTAATGGATGAATAGGGATTTGATGAAAACCGGAGTATCCGTCCAAATAACAAAAGTATGAATGCATTGCTAACCTTTCAAGCATTTGATCAATAAAAGGTAAGGGAAAGTGATCCTTTCTAGTGGCATTATTTAATTTTCTATAATCAACACACATACGCCACCCAGTCACAGTTCTTGTGGGAATTAATTCATTATTATCATTTTTAACTACTGTCATCCCACCTTTCTTAGGAACCACATGAACTGGACTTACCCAAGGACTATCAGATATAGCATAAATTACCTTAGCATCCAATAATTTCAAAATTTCTTTCTTTACCTCTTCTTTCATCTTGGGATTTAGTCTTCTTTGAGCTTCAACAGAAGGTTTGGATCCTTCCTCCAAGAAGATGCGATGCATACAAAATGAAGAACTAATTCCCTTTATATCAGCCATAGTATATCCAATAACTTTTCTAAATTTTCTCAACTCATTGAGAAGTTTTTCAGTTTCTTTTTCATTTAAAGCTGAATTTACTATGACTGGATAAGTGGAATTAGCCCCCAAAAACTCATACCTTAAAGATGAAGGAAGTGGTTTAAGTTATAACTTTGGAGAGTTTTCTTCTTGCCAATCTGTTGAAGACTCAAGAAGACTTTCTACTAGAGGATCTTTTTCTTTACACGGGGGACTTGAATCGATCAAGCAAGCATAATTAGGTTGAATCCCCTCAAGATCTATGTGCTTTCCTCCAACTAGAAAATTCTCCAAGGGATCCCTCAAAATAGATCTCATGACTTCTTCCTCCATGTCTTTAGGCAATATATCAACCCTGCAGCAAATATTTTCAAGAGAAGGTTGTCTAACAGATTTAGCAATATTAAATTCCATTGTTTCATCATTAATGGATAAGGACAATTTTCCATGTTTGACATCTACTATCACGCCTGCTATAGCCAAAAATGGTCTACCTAGTATGATTGGTATTTGTTTGTCCTCTTCCATTTCTAAAACAACAAAATCTCCCGGAATTAAAAATTTACCTATCTTAACTGGAACATCTTCTAAAATTCCTATGGGATATTTTATAGATCTATCTGCTAACTGGATTGACATTGCTGTAGGCTTTAATTCTCCCATATCTAATTTCTTGCAAATTGATAAAGGCATTAAACTGATACTTGCCCCAAGGTCACATAAGGCTTTTTCAAACCTTAGATTTCCAATGAGACAAGGTATAGAGAAACTACCAGGATCCTTAAGTTTTTTGGGCAAATTATGATGGATCAATGTAACAGTCTCTCTATCATCCAATTTCCTTCGGTTAGCTAAAAGATCCTTAAGAAATTTAGCATATGTAGGCATCTGTTGTAGAGCTTCTACAAATGGAATGTTTACATACACTTGTTTGATCATATTTAAAAAATTTTCAAATTGTCTATCAAGTTTAGTCCTTGCTAACCTTTGAGGAAAAGGAATTGGAGGGTGATAAACAGTTTGAGGCTTTGATGAAGATACTTTTTCTTTTTCTAATCTCTCTTTTTCAGGTTTTTCAACCATAGGAGAAGCGTCTTCATCAATCTCAATATTATCATTTTGATTAGACACAGGTCTGTCTAATTTCTTCCCACTCCTTAAAGTAACAGCATTAACATTTTCAGCTGGGTTTGCAACTGTTTTACCTGGGAACTTACCTGGAGAATTGTTTGAACTAGGCATCAACTGTGCAATTTGATTTTCCAGCATCTTGTTGTGGAGAGTAATATTCTCAACCTTGACAGCAAGGTTTTGAATAGAATTTGCCATTGAATCATTGGTCTGTTTTTGATTAGTGACAAAATTCTCCATAAGGTTTTCTAATCTTGAAACACTTTGTTGAATTGAGGGTGTCTGTACTGGATTTCCTTCCCCATTAATGAAGTGATTGGACGGACGGAAATTAGGTTGCTGATTGCTAGTTCCTTGAACTGGGTTATTCTTCCAAGAAAAGTTAGGATGATTCTTCCAACCAGGGTTGTATGTGTTGGAATATGGATTACTCTTCTCTCTTCGAGGAGTGTCATAGAAATTATGAGAAGCTGCCACCTGTTCAGTAGTATCTTCTTTTTCTCCAGTAAAAATTGAGGTACAATCTACTGCAGTGTGCCCTTGTTCCGTACAAAGGTCACATACTTGATTTGTAGCCACTGAATTAACCTTAGCTTTTTCCATCTTGTCTAATCTTTGATTAAGAGTATCAAATTTTGCTAAGAGTAACTCAATATTGTTCACTTCATATCGCCCCGGAGTTCCTTTCCTTGCTGTGACTTCTCTTTCACTGTATTGGCTGTGATTTGAGGCTACATTTTCCAAAATAATCATGCAGTCATTAATAGGTTTCCCCATGAAAGATCCTCCAGCTGCTGAGTCTAATATCATGGTGCTTTGTTGGTCCAATCCTTCAAAGAAAAATTGGATGGTAAGCCAACGGTTGAAGCCATGTTGTGGGCATGCTTGAAGATATCCTTTGAACCGCTCCCATGCTTCATAAATAGTCTCTCCAGTGCCTTGTTGGAAATTAGTGATTTTCTTCCTCAATTCTTTAGTTTTAGAAGGAGGAAAGAATTTCTCTAGAAAAGCTCTTTCACATAATTCCCAAGTTGCTATCTTTTCTCTAGGCACTGTTCTTAGCCACACCTTTGCCTTATCTCTCAAGGTGAGTGAGAATAAGCGGAGTCGCATTCCATCAGAAACTTCATCATCAAATTGCTGGGTCTCACAGATTTCCAAGAACCCCTCTAAGTGGTCATTAGGATCTTCTGATGGTAGTCCTCCAAAGGTGTTCTGTTTGAGCATATTCACCAGAGAAGCTGGTACAGTAGCTCCAGTTTGCATCTCCCCTCCAGGTATCCCACGAGCTACGGGTGCAGAGTAATCCCGAAGCGGTAAATTATCTCGTTGTGCAGCCATGTCAAATTCTCTAGAAAGGTTTCTTTTCCTTCTCAGGAGAGTTCTTTCAATCTCAGGATCAAGTGGTGTTGGTTTCCCAAGACGTAGAGATCTCTTTTGCATTAACCCTAAGGCACTGCAAAAAAAAAAGAAAGTGACCCGTGAAATCTGAATTGGAGAAGTAAACACTAAAAAAAAAAATATTTATTTATTTAATTTTTTTTTATTTAAAAAAAATCGAATTAAAATAATTGTAATTTAAATCAAGAGACGTAGTCCCCGGCAACGGCGCCAAAAACTTGATGTGTGGAAAACCGCAAGTGTACGGTTGTCGTCAAGTAATAAATATCGAATCACAAGGACTACGTGTTTGACCTAGAATTACTAGTATTTTAATTTGAATTTTAAAACAGATAGAAATTTTGTTTTGAGATGATAAGATCAGATTCGATGGTAAAAGAGATAGTAATGCAATTAATGAATAAGATAAAACTTTAAGATAAGATAAGGAGATTTCCGGGAATCTAGGGTTCGCACAAAGAGTTCCAACATTATTGAATTATTATTTTCATTAATTAATTCTATTCCATCTTGAAGGTAGTCTTAACCTAATTTAATCCTTGCACCTTCTCAGGCTACGAGGACGTGTTTAATTAAAATTAATCTCTACTCTCGTGGTAATTACGTTCAATTAAACCCATTAAGATCTTTGTTAATCTATTGCTCCTCGAAAGCTTAAATCAACTCTCGTGATTTAACACTCAAGTCTGTTCCTTTAGGTTCCGATAATTAGGTTCTCCTCTCAGTTCATCCCTAATTATCTATGATTATGAAAATTAAGATTAATTGTTTATCATAATTATAATCAAGTTCTCCTCTCAGTTCATCCTTAATTAATGTTATTATGAAAACAATAATATTAAAGTTCATATATAAAATATAAAAGAACAGATCAAGAATTGGAATAAAATTAAGAAACTGAATAATGCATTAATAAAGAGGTTCTCAGAGGCTAAGCCCTGATCCCAGAAAAAGGGAAACTACTCACAGGAGTTCATAGTAGTTCTCCAAGAAAAAAAAGAATAAAAGAAAAGCAAACCTTAGAGTCGATGGCACAGGCACCCAACCTTCTCCAAGTGTCAAAAACTAAAAAACTGTCTCCGAAACAAAAATCCCCGTTCTAGGCTAACCTCATCTAATTTATAACCTAAAAGGATAAAAAGGTAAAACTACCAAGATAAAAATTACAAAGATAAAATAAAAATAAAACATAAAACTTAAAAAGCTGGGACGCGAAGTGAATCACGGCCGTGACTGAGAATCACGATCGTGATCTTCTCTGGAGCACATCTATGAAGGGTCAGTGGCGTTCACGGGTGTGATTGGGAGTCACGGCCGTGATTTTCTCTGGTGAATCACGGGCGTGATTTAGAATCACGGCCGTGATTTTCCCTGTAGCTCAGCATTTCCTCTTTAATTCTTAAATCTTGATCCTGCTCAGAGAAAACACAACACATACCAAGAAAAGCATAAAATAGGAAAATGATATAAAAATTTATTAAAAACATGAAAGATATGCATGATTATGCTATGAATTCTTGTGAATTAAAGTGCTAAAATACGAGTAAAATACACAACATCAACAATGTGAGATTTAAGTGTGGGGGGGATTATTCGTTATATGTTTTTGTTATTTTGGGTTTTATGTTTGGTTGTTATGTAAAGTTTTGCATGTTTCTCTTTGATTTCTGGGTTTTGATAGTTTTTAGGCACTTGCTTCACTCTAAGATATGAGTTACTTGATGTTACATGGATTGAAATCCCTGTCTTTCTATGCTTGTAAAGTTGATTATGAGGTTTGAGAGGTTGAATTGAAGGTGACAGATATACCCTGTGTGAGGAATTAAGCCATTCTCTATTCTTTCTTGTGTGATATGCCTCTTGATTACTTGCACAGTTGCCTTGTCTTGACTCTATTTGATACTTCTTGATTCACATGCATGTATGGATATGATTAAGGCATTTTTGTTCCTATAAGCCTCTAGCCAAATAAGCCTACCTTGAATTAACTCCTTTGATAACCCCTGCTAAGCCTATTTACCCTTCTTTGTTTGAAGCTCATTACAAGCCTTAAGTGAAAAACCAAGATCACCTTAACCTTAGGGAATTTTGGAGCTTTGGAATAGTTTTGGGAATAAATTCTTGAATAAGTAAGGGATGTATCATTGGTTATTAAATTTTGGCTAGTTAATTCTTCCTGTTGTATATGTCTTAGTGTTTCATGATGTGTGAAAAAAAAAAAAAAAAAACAAAAAAAAACAAAACAAAACAAAACAAAAAAAAAAAAATTTGTTTGAGGAAAAGGAAAATAATTGGTGTTGGAGGTGTATTAGCAATTTTTGGGTTTGCTCTTATGCTTATTTCATACTTATTCCCCATTGCTCCTATAGTTCCTCTGGTTTATAGCTACTTATCCTAAATTTTATCCCACCTTGTCCTTATTACAACCCTGAAAAGACCTTATGATCCTTTTGTGCATGTTTATTGGGCATTGATTTTAGAGGCTTGCCAAATCTATCTGTTGCTTGTTTTTCATGAGTGCTTTGAGAGTATACAGTTGCCTGGACATTTGAGAGATACAGTAATATAGTGCATCTTGTGAGGTTCTATTGCTTTTGATTCACCTCTTGAGCTGATTAATTATCTTGCCATGCCTTGAAATGCTTGGATAATTTCCATAAGTGTCTAGTTTCTCTGACTCTTTTTGTGTTGGATATTGTCTACTCCTTTTCTTTTCCCAGGATTCATTGAGGATTGCGTAAATCTGTTTGTTTTCTTGTGTGTATTGATGTCTATATTTCTTTCTATCTTTGGAATTGTTCTCTACTTTGCTTTCATGATTTTGCCCAGGAGTGCAAAAAGCTAAGTGTGGGGGTATTTGATAAATCATGATTTGATATGTATCTTTTCCTTTAATTTAGCTATTTTACATTCCATCCATGGCTAATTATAGGATTTAGATAGATATGTGTGTTGTTGGGCCTAATTGGATAGTTGGGAATTATTATTCTAAATTTTGCTGTTTTTGGGCTGATGAACATGTCTCGGTTTTCAGGCCATAACTTGGGCTGTGGTGATCCAAATGGAGCAAACTTGGTGGCCCTGGAAAGCTGAGACAAAGACCTAAAACTTTGCAGAAGGCGCCGTTGGCAACTTCGATCATCTAGAAGGCCAAATTCGGTGATCAATAATCGGTGCGGAAAAGAATATGGAATCCAACTCATCCCACCAACAACACCAAATCATCCCACCACCTACACAACTCATCCCATTTCGTTTTGTCTACACTTTTTCCCATTATTTTACAGATTTTATGTGTTGTATGAAGGCTATAAATAGGCCTTCATTTCTCCATTGCAAGATGTCCCAAAACACCTTCAAATAAGTTACTCTTGGGTGTTCTTCTACCTCCCTTTCTTCTTCTTCTTCTCAATTTCTTCTTAGTCTTTCTTGTTATTTAATGTTATAATGTCTTTTAATTTTATGGATAGCTAAGTTTCTAATTCAGCTTGTGGTAATAAGTTCTAATGGATTTTGAGGTTTGAAGAAAATTTTGTGTATCCTCAACTCTTAATAATTGAATTTATCTTTATCTTTCTATCTTGTTTATGCTTATATAATTGAATTTGAATTGATCACTTAAATTCATTACATAAGACGTTCTCATTAACTCCTTGAACTAAGACCTATGTGATGCTTACTTACATTGGACTTAAGAAGGAATGCAAGACCAAGAATTATGTGACGCTTGTTTACATTAATTTTGAGAAAGACAAAGGAATATTCATGGACTTAATTGATTGACTCATTAATTGTTTGCCGATTCAAGGACTTAGAGTTTAACTAGGGATTAAATGTGAATGAATAATTCTAACCTTGTTAACTCGAATCATGTTTGCTTAAACATTTGAAGAATCTCCTAAATTAATTGACGCTTGATTGGTTAACTTTGGGACAAGCAAGAATTGATTAATTAAGTTCTCCAATGGATGGCTTGTTGGATTCTTGGACTTAGAGACCAAATAGGGATTAAAATTGGACGCTTGATCCTAACCTAATGGACTCAAATAATGTTTGGAAAGAATCTATTTAAGTTTTGTTGGTGCTTAACTAATTGAACTTAAATGCAAGAATTTAATTATTATTTGAGATTGAGATTTTGAACCAAGGATAAATCCAAAGAACGAAAATCCACAAGTTGAAGTTTTTATCATCTAAGTTTATTATTCAACTTCTTGTTCTAAAAATTATATCAAACTCCAAACCCCCCCCTTTTTTCCAAAATTTTGTTAATACTGCTAATATAATAAAAATAATTTCCTTTGATCCTCGAGAGACGACTTTGGGGCACTACTGTGCTACAAGTTTAAACTCATTTTACATTTGTGTTTGATAGAGGCTTCGACAACCTCTCGTCAATTCACCCCAAACCTAGGGCTACATCTAGTTCTCACATTTCCATTAGCATAACTAACATCCTTGTTGGAGACATCAACAATAATACCAAATTTCTTCTATATTTCCTTGTTGGACACATTGGACTTCAACAACTCCTTCACCATAACACCTTCCTGGTTTTGGCTTGGAGTGTTTTGTATCTCTATAGACACATTCTCCACTTCTCTAGGCATCCACTCAACAATGAAACCCACTTGGCCATGAGAGAGACAAAATATAAGTATTCTTTCACCTATATAGGGTGTTTGAGTATTATTTTATTCTAGCCTTTTCAGACTATCATCTTAGAGACTCTCTTTAAGCTACCCACATTTCATGGGCTTCTCCCTATCACTTTTCTCACAACCAACTTCTACCCATTTGGGTGATTTCGGATAAAAACGTGTTACATACAAAGAGAAAGTGTTGGGGGATAATATACAACTAAATAACACTCATGGGTTTGACTCTTCATGGTAATCTTGTTTTACTTCACTTCATTTTTTTCATTTTCAATTTTAGAGAAGTGTTAGAGTGGAAAGGAGTTGATTAATGGCTTAGAATGGTGTAGGCTATCTCCTCTCATTTTTGCAGCTATATTTGACTAATATATATATATATATATGCCATGTGGGATGAACTAGTCGTTGGCGCATGTATTGTTCCTCAAGTTCTGTGCTGACATCATATATTTGTTGTACATCAGCAAGGCTTCTTAGACAAGGTGCCTTCTGCACGTGTTTTGAGTTCTATTTTCTCTGATACATAACTTTATAGATATAGTCTCTGTAATTAAGTATTTTGACCCTTCAAATTGCCAAATTAATTTTTGATGTCTTCATAAAACTTGTAGATAAATTTGTCCTTGATCAAGATATTTGAACCTATGCAGCACAAGATATTCCCCAAACATTACAATAACATCATGTTGTTTTGGACAAATAATTGTTTCATATTATAGACATGATTTGGTCATGATAAATGTAACAACCCAAAATCGCTGGGCCAGAGGCCCAATTGATTGCCCGGAACGGGCCGTTTCAAAAGTGAAACTGGCCGTTCCGAAATAAGAAAAATGCCCAAAATTGGAGAAGCAGAACGGGCCGTTCTGGTTTTGTGAACGGGCTGTTCTGGTGGGAGAACGGGTCGTTCTGCTGGTTTTGAGAACGGGCCGTTCTGGTTTTGAAACGGGCCATTCCAGTTAAGAATTTTGCGTAGTTTCGAAGGGCCCAGAACGGCCGTTCCACTTTTGGAACGTGCTGTTCCGGTAGGTGAGCCTGAAATCCCATAAATAGCGCCCCTCACCTCTCATTTTCACACATCTCTCATTCTCTCTTCCTATTATCTTCTGTTCTCTCTTCTTTCCCTTTTCTTCTCTCTGAAGACCAAGGGGCATTTAGAGGAGGAGACCAAGAGATTCCTGTTTTAGTTCAACTACTGTTTATCCAGGTACGGGGGAAAATAAAATTATTTATATGAGTTGCATGAGGGAATTAGGTAGAGAAGAACCCTTAAGATTTTGAGTAATTTTATAATTATTTCTGTTTGGAAAATTATTGGTCTTATGTGATTCTATATGAATTTAGGATTATGAATATATATTTTATTTGGAAAAATGATGCTCTGGGAGAGAGAACGAAATTATAGAAAAGTGTCTGTTAGTTAGGTTGTGAAAAATTGGATGATTTCTGTTTGAGGAATTGATGATCCCATTAGATTCTGTATGTGTTGAGGATTATAAATATGCTATTAATTTGTAAGAATGATGATCTGGGAGAGAGAACGAAATTGTAGAAAAGTGCCTGTGAGCTAGGTTTTGGAACAATTAGGGGTTTTGCTGTTTATGTTGAAATCATATTAAATTGGTAATTCCGTTGAGGATTATATTATTTATGAATGTTATTGCTATATTACTTGATAAAAATTGGTGATTTAGATGTGAATTGTTTGAGGTGTATGAAACCCATTATTTTGGACTTATCTGATATGTGTATGAAATTGAACTATGAGATGTTGTGTGGAATGTGAATGAGATGTGATTGTGGTTCTTCACACCTATGACCAGGGGTGAGCACGGCCCGCGATTGTTACATGAGTATCGTGACCTTGGTTAACATGTCAGGGGTGAGCACGGCCCTAGGTTAGGGGTAACGTGACCTTGGCACAGTGTTATATTAGGGGTGCGCACGACTTTGGATTGTTACGTGGGTATCGTGACCTTGGTTAACATGTCAGGGGTGAGCACGACCCTAAGTTAGGGGTAACGTGACCTTGGCACAATGTTATATCAGGGGTGAGCACGGCTCTAGATTGTTACGTGGATATCGTGACCTTGGTTAACATGTCAGGGGTGAGCACGACCCTGGGATAGGGATAACGTGACCTTGGCATAGTGTTATATCAGGGGTGAGCACGGCCTGAGATTGTTAAATGAGTAGCGTGACCTTGGCATAGTGTGAAGTGCAAGATTTGTGATGATTGGTGTGATTGAGAATTATGACGTGATGACGATGCATGATTGACTGAAATATGATATGTTGAAACATTTATGAATATTAAGCTATAATGAGATAATATGTTGTGTTTTCTTATGTGCTATATATATAGATGTTTTCTTTTCTCACCGTACAACTTGTGGATGTTTTAGGTGAGGAAGATCCGGGCTATGAGTGACATCTAGAATGTCAACAGTTGATTTATGGGTATGCTCTGATATTGTGACATCGGGGCAGAGGATTTCTAGGACATGAATTGTATTTGTATATGGAGTTGAACCTATTATTTTGAAAACATTTTGTAACCTCTTATGTTTTATTTTCCAAGTTTCTTTTTCAGACTATTCTGGATATTGAAGAATGTTTCTAAAGGTTTTTATGTGAACCCTTTTACCAACATTGAATATTTTATTTCCTTAGTTTATTTATATTATTACAATATATATGTTGGGGTAGTAAGGGTGTCACAATAAAGATCTTATTAGCCCATAACTTCTTCATCAAAGTTGTAGACAATTTTTCCATCTTTTCACAGCCACCAAGTTTGGCTTAAAATCATGTATATAAGTCCAGATATGTTCAAAATATTGCTCTGTGATAGTGTTATAACTCAACAACATTTTCATCTTGATTGCCATAGGCCTTTTTGGTGCACGGGTTCTTCATAAAAAATGTAGGTAATTATTATAGCTTTCCATAGCCATAAAATGTGGCTTAATATCATGGCTACAACTTAAGATATGTGCAAACTACAACAACTATGTTTTACATTTAAGATCAACATCATTTACAACTTCTTTTGCAATTTTACAGATGATCCGATCCATATAAGCTCTTGACTTCTTCATGAAGAATGTAGATATTTCTTTAGGGTTTTAATAGCCACTGAGATCTCCTCAAATAAAATCCTAAAACTCAATATATCACACAAGTGAACTTCATAGTCTTCTTAAGATTTTCACAATTGAATACATAGTTGGGACATCCATTTTGAGTCATTCTAAGTATGGAGAAAAGATAAACACAAGAAGGGGGTTGAATAGTGTGTATCAAAACTCACACATTTTTCGTAGTGAAGTAGTCACTACAAGGAAAATGATAAATTGCGATGGACAAATTGCGACGGTTATTTAGAAACCGTCGTCGCTTTGATATTACGACCCTTCATACGATAGTTTTTCAAAACCGTCGCAAAATTGTTCAACATTGCGACGGTTTATCGTAAACTGTCGCAAAATTTGTTTAACATTGTGACAGTTAATCATAAACCGTCGCAAATTTTTTTTAACATTGCAACAGTTAGTCATAAACCATCACAAACTTTTCAGCATTGCGACGATTTACTATAAACTGTCGTAATCTACAAGACAATTTTTTTATTAGAATTTAAAAGTTTTTTTTTGAAGTATTATGTATATTATCTTAATGAACTTATATTTTATTAAAAATTTTATATATACTTCCTTTAACATGAGGTACACGATTTTTTTTTTCTTTATATAATTTCAAAATCGTGACTAGAATATAAATTTATCTTTCAACAAACTTATGAATTTATCCTGAATGTAAGATGTGTTAGAGTATATAAATAAATATAATTATCATTTTATAACTTAATTTTTGAGTTATCAGATCACATATTATTGAATAATTTACAATGTTAAATTTTATAAATTTTATTTTAAATGTCCATCTTTTTAACACTATTAAAAATAAAAAAATAAAAATGTTAAATTTTATAAAAATGCAGTTTAATTTATTTATGATATAAATATGTTTTTAATATCTAATATATATTTTTAGATGATAATTTATTTAAAAATATATCTTATAATAACAAATTTAAATGGAACATAAATCTTCTGATTTTTCTTATTTTGATTTTTTTAATCAATATATACAATTTTACTATTTTGATTTTTCAATCAACGTATACAATAAATAAAAAACACAAAAGATAAACATGCATGGTACAAATTTTATTTTATCAAAAAATTATTTATTTTAATATATTACATTATATATGTGAATATTAAGACATATATATATATACATATATATATTATAATTAAACTTTTTTAAAAATTAATTCATTATTAAGAAATTTTTTTTATCGCATGAGAATTAATTTCTTTCAAAAATTTGACAGATATCAAATAAATAAACATTTTTGCTGAATCTATATTTTTAGTTTATTATAATATAATTTTTATTTTTTAAAATATATTATTTTTTTAGATAAAAAATTATGTATATGTCAAATAGTAGTGGGGGCAAGTGCCCCACTATTCCAAACGTGCATCCGTCCCTATATATATATATAGGGTTATAATTATACCGGTGTAACTTTTACTAAGTATTATCTCGCTCAATAACTTTATATTAAATGTGAATTTTGTAAATCCAACCGTTAAATTGAAAGTTCATATCACTTTATAAGTGTATATCTAATTTTGTTAAAATTGAACAACAACTGGAAGACAATCAAAATGTTTATATTTTAGTGTATTTTGAAATGAATATATTACATCAATTTTGTTTTATAAAAATGAAGTATCAAATCATCTTGAATTAATATAAAGTTTTGTATATATAATCTATGAGAGATATGAACTTTCAATCTAACAGTTGGATTTACCAAATTCACATTTAATATAAAGTTATTGAGCGGTGTAATACTTAGTAAAAGTCACATTTAATATATATATATATATATATATATATATATATATATTAGTGTATTTTGAAATGAATATATTACATCAATTTTGTTTTATAAAAATGAAGTATCAAATCATCTTGAATTAATATAAAGTTTTGTATATATAATCTATGAGAGATATGAACTTTCAATCTAACAGTTGGATTTATCAAATTCACATTTAATATAAAGTTATTGAGCGGTGTAATACTTAGTAAAATGTGTAAATTTTACTAAGTGTTACACCGCTCAATAACTTTATATTAAATGTAAATTTTGTAAATTCAACTGTTAAATTGAAAATCTTTTACTCTTAAATCATATATACAATGTTATATTAATCGAAGATGATTTTTTATAAAACAAAATTAAATCTGTTGAAAAATTTATATTTTCGATGAGAAAATTTTTGTAGGAAAAGGTATATTATTGATGGAATATTTCAGAAAAATTTATATTTGTCGAAAATGTAAGAACTGGTTTTAAATTTGATATGAAAATATTATGATATAATAAGATAAGAATTTAAGTTAGTATTTTATTAATGGTTGATAATTAAAAAAATAAAACAAGGATAAATACATTTTTTGAATTTTATATGTTTGATTTAAGATAACTTACAAAATAACTCTTAGTAAAGTTATTCCGCTCAATAACTCATGGTGTGTGTTGAATTTTATCGATCTAATTAATTGTTGATTTAAAAGTTATTAAATTTTACTAATAATTAATATAAAAAAATTAATTAGTTTTGGAATAAATTATTTTCTAATTAACAATATAATTGAAACATTAATTATTTTAAATTATTTAACTAAAATCTTATTGACAATTTACTATATGATCTTAATATTTTTGTATAACTAATATCTGGTTTTAAATTTGATATGAGAATATTATATATAATTATATAAGATTTTAAGTTAGTATTTTATTAATAGTTGATAATTAGAAAATAAAACAAGGATAAATACATTTTTTTGAATTTTATATGTTTAATTTAAGGTAAATAAATACATTAAATTAATTAATAATTTATTTAAAATATTAAAATTTAATTTATAAGTATGTAATAAATAAATATTTATAATTTTATAAATTATATTATCATTATAAATTATAAAATTAAATAATTTTAATTTTAATTTTAAATAGAAATAAGTAGATGTTAATTATAAAAGTAAGTACATATAAATAAAGAATAACTAAATATATTATTATTATTATTATTATTATTATTATTATTCGTAATATAAAATTATTATATATTATTATTATAATACAAATATGAGATTGTATATTTGAGGATGACTTAAATGAATTAATTTGTACAAGTTATACTGACAACATACATATACATTTTGGTAGCTTACTCATCAGAACTTCACAATTAGGCGTGATTGACCTGGAGTAGTACAGAGATGAGTGACCTTCTGGAAATTTTCCCAGAAATTGCACAAGTAAGGATAAAACACGCTAAACAGTGAAATATCGTGAAATAGAACCCTTGAGAGGCCAAATACGAGGATTGTTACATTAATAAATTTATTAAAATTAAAAAAATTATAATTTCTGACGGGTAAAAAAAGGGTCGTAATATTAATTTAGAGGCAGTTGGTGCGACAGTTGATGAAAGGGTCGCAATGTTAATATAGAGACAGTTAGTGCGTCAGGTGCTTCAAGGGTCGCAATTCCAATTTTGCGACGGTTTGTGCAACGGTTCTGATAACCGTCGCAAAATTGCCTTGTGACGAACAATTCTGTGACGGTTCCCAAATCGTTGCAATGTTGTCTTTGCGGCAATTCTAACCGTCGCAATGTAGGCCATATAACCGTCGCAAAATCGTCATTTTCTTGTAGTGAGTAACTCTAGTAAGATGAAACGCGAAGAACAGTCAGATGAAATACTGAGTATTTTTATATTGGTTCGTCTCAACCACTGAGACTGTTTAGTTCTCAATCCAACCAGATTGAGTTCCTCTATCTATAAACAAAGATACAAGTATTCTTATAACAAACCACTTTTGACTTGACTCTAAATACTCTTTGACTTGCCTCTTCAAGCAACTATCTAAATATTTTTTTAATAACAAGCCTTTTCACGCTTAAGTGTAACACCCTAGGAATTTTCTAATTATTAATATGGGAGGTAATATTGATTTTATTTTATGTTATGATTAATAACTTTTATTTTATTCATTTTAATATATTTAATTATTCAGGGGAGTATTAGAAATAATGAAGATAAGAGGGGGTTTAGGAAAATAAGAGTTATGTATTATAAGAGAAGGCAGAAAAGGGCATTATTATTCATTTCTTTCATTTCACGTTCTTTGACGTTTGGGTGCTTTGAAAAGAACGCATTTAGAGAACAAGGAGGAGGGATCACCGGAGAAGAGGAAGAAGATAAGGCTCGTATGTTGCATCACACCAAGTAAGGGGGAGTGAGAACACTCATTTATGAGAATTGGATGTATGCATGAAAGGTAGAGGGATTGGCCCTAATCCCATAAGTTTTCTATTTGATGAAATGATGTGTGCGTTTGATGTGATTGGTCAAGTAGATTTCAAATATGTGATTGATTTGATAATTATATATTTTATAGTAATTAATTAAGTGCTCTGTAGAGAAGGGTTAGAACCCTAAGAAGATAAATTTTATGAAATTAAGGAATAAAAGTTGTAGATGCTAAATTGGTGAATTTCCTAGATGGAAAATGAATTTTTGATTGATATAAATTGGATGGATGATTTAGATGATGTTTTGTTTCGAGATCTTGTTTTGTATTGATGTGTTTGGGTATTGGAACACACACAACGTCGGGCTTAAATGTTTGACGTCGGACATGCCTTCTTGTGTTTGAAGGCACTACCTAGACGTTGCTGGCGTCGGGTGCAAGGAGATGGTGGAGCTCTTTGTTGTGGTTTAGCACTGGGTGTGGAAGTGTGATGTCGGGTGCGAGGAGAGTGTTGTCCTCTCTATTGTGGCTTAGCGTCGGGTGTGGAATTATGACGTCAGGCATGAGGAGGGCATGGTGCTCTCTATAGTGGCTTAAAGCCGGGTGTGGGTTTCCAAGCCCAATGTGGATTGTCAGGTGGCCCTCTTTGACGTTTAAAATGATGTTATTGTGATATATATGATTGATTACATGACGAGGAATATATATATATATATATATATGTGTGTGTGTGTGTGTGTGTGTGTGTGTGTGTGTGTGTGTGTGTGTGTGTGTGTGTGTGTGTGTGTGTGTGTGTGTGTGTGTGTGTGTGTGTGTGTGTGTGTGTGTGTGTGTGTGTGTGTGTGTGTGCGTGTGTGTGCGTGCGCGTACATATATGCCTAATTAAAGATGATTTTTATCTTGGTGGGTGACATTTGGCATGGATGGATATAAATGTTGGTGAAACAATGAATAATAAAATGTTCATGATGTATTGATATGAAAGCATTTACATGGTGGTGACATGCATCATTTATTTGCATGATTCTGTGGTTCTAGTGGGAACCTGTTGGTGTTATGGTGGGAACACTTTTATGTTGGTAGCCTAAGGTTAACTAGGGACTTAGGTACCAATTGTATACTCTTGATAGTGATGGTCGGGTATCCCATACATTTGGACGTAGGTACACATGGCATTGCATTCTTGTATGTGTGCTTGCGAATGGAATAATTGATGTTTATGAGTGGAATTGAAGTATGAATTGTTGATATTATAGTCGAAGTATGAATGGTTACTATTATATTTCAAAGTATTATATGTTATTAATATATTGTTAATTGTGAAGGGATGGGATGCCCAGGGTTGCGACCCATTCCTTATAGAGTGAGATTGTTCTCACTCCCTATTTATTTTCTGTGTGTCTCTCGTATGTTTTGTAGATGAGGACCCCCAATCTAGGGAGGTGCAGGGAGAGATCTAGAGGTGTGTGAACTCTGATGCCAATGTGACAACGAGGATTTGGAGTAGTTTAGGAATTTTAATACTTCTGTTATTTCAGCATTTTTGAATTAATTGTTACTACTTTATTTACTTATTTATCGGATAAACTAAAGTATTTAATTTATATATTTGCATAAGGACATAATTGAGATTTTATGAATTTTATTACTATCATACTTGGGAGTAGATGGGTGTAACATTAACAACCAAGTATTCTTTTACAATCAAGCCTCTCCAAGCTCAAAACAAGTATTATTTTTTAGACAAGTCTCTCTAGACTCAACAATCAAGTATTCTTTTACAATCAAGCTTCTTCGGGCTAAAAAAAATATTCTCTTTTGGGTAAGTCTTTCTAGATTCAACATTATAACAATGGTCACGAAGGTTACGCAAGTATTGTGTTCATCTCACTTAGACGTTATACAATATAGAGCAATGAGTGTTTACAATAAATAATAAATTTACAGTAAGTATGCTTCTGTACAAGTGTATTTATATATTTGTTCTTTCTTTTTTCTTGAGCTTTAAATCTTCTTATATAGTAGCTTAGAGAAGATGATTGTTGAAGCACTTTGAGTCAAACTCATAAGTTTGTTTCGTTTGTCTTCAACGTCTTTCCTTGTGATTGTAGGTGACCATTCGACTCATTTAATGTGAGCACTAAATGTATTTCACCAAATGACATCTCTTATATGATCAAGGAGGCTACTTAAAAATAGGCAGTTTGTTAACATTAAAACATATTTTTAAGAGATCTAAAATCTTCTTTTGAGATTAGGAATGAGAATAGGTCAGATCGGACTTTCAATATATAGGTTGAATATGTTCTATGAGATTAAAGTCTAATCTTAATATATTATCTATCATATTTTTTTTTTATAGACTTGGACTGACCTTTTCAAAAATCTAATTTGACCTATTAGCCTATTTTACATTATCAAAGTTAACTATGTCAATAAACTTAATTTTAAATAAGTTAACAATTCTACTTTTAAATACGCGTATGAGTTTTTTTTTTAATTTGGATTATAAAAAAATAGTTTACACTATTATTAATGTTTAGAGTTTAAAATAAAAAGAAACTAATATAAGAGACAACTCATATACACACATGTAAACTAACACACAAATGTGAAGAAAGAAGATAATTTTATAAAAAAATTAACTTTTAAATATCAACTGTGAAGATGAGAAAAAACAACAACCAAAAAAGTAAACTACTAAATTTTTTATCTTTTATTTCTTGATTTGTACGAATAAAGAATGCAAAATATTTAAGTGTAGTTGAAATGTGAAAATATTTTTAATTTGATTTTTTGAATTATAAATTTATTTATTTAATTATATTGTTAATAAGTTAATATGCATGTATATATATATATTTATTTATTTATATTATATAAATAAATAATTAATTTTTTTTAAAGTTTAAATTTAACTTTTTTATTAAATAATTCAATCATATTTTAAATACATTATAACACATATCTCTATTTAAGGTTTAACCTATTTTTATTCTTATTTGAGATAAAAAAAAAGGAAAAAAAACTTAAAGGCTAATTAAGTATTTAAATCAATAAAATATCCTAACTTATGCAAGTATCATTTATGCTTATTCTGTTTTATCATTCTTAAAACATAAATATTTCTCATTTCACGTGATATTAAATTATATCATGCTGATTTCTTCATTAAACATAAACATCAGTGCTTATAAGCAGAAAAAAGTGGTGAAATTTCTTTTATTTATTTATTTTTAGTAAAGGACCTAATATAAGATAAATAGAAATTCAGCAAATAAGAAACATAAAAAAAACTCAGTCCAATTTTATAATATATAATAACAAATACATGTAATATATTTTTTTTCTGATGTACATACAGTAATTTATGCTCATTAAAGTTTATATATATATATATATATATATATATATATATATATATATATATATATATTTTAAGAATGTTCATTTAACTTTTACGAACTTTAAAACATAAATATTTCTTTATTTCATACCCTAAAAAAAAAAAACTCTTATTTCATGCTCAATTGATCTTAAATAATCGCATCTGATTTTTCACTTAATATTATTCATCACATTCTGATGTAAGCAAAGAAAGTTAACAAGATTCTTTTAATTCTCACTTCTTTTCATAAAAGATCGAATATAAAATAAACAGTTAGACAGCAAAAAGGAAATAAAATAAAAATCATACCATAATAATATACTGTAGTTTGTATAAGATAAAACAGTTAGGAAGTAAAAGAGAAATAAAAAAAAATCTTATTCCAGTCTAATTTCATGATAATAAAAGAATTTGATGTGTAATAATTTAAATTTTGTAGTTTGTAATGTGATACAATACAAATTTAATTTTTTTCCCCCATGATAATTTCTAATTACAGGGATAATTTAATTTGAATATTGTAATTTGTGATATGTATCTATAATAATGTGATAGTAATTTTAATTTTATTTTTGGCGCATGCAGTTCCCTCCACATCTATCCGAAACCAAATTCCCTCCTTCCCTCGTTTTCTGCTCTGGCCTCCTCTACGTCCCCAACTCCCTCTTTTTTCTTCCAAACCCTTTTCCCTCTCTCACTTTCTCTCTCTAAACCCCACTTTCTCTCTCTAAAACCCTACTCTGCTCCTCCGATCTTCCCCGCTTCGCTCCAATTCTCCTCCAACTTTCCGCCTCATGTCATCCGCCGCCGGAGCTCCCGACCGCCGCGCCTCGCCGCCGCAAGGGGCTGCCGGCGCCGCCAGCCGCCCGCCGCTCAAGCGCCACCTCGCCTTCGCCACCAAACCGCCGTTCGCGCCGCCGGATGAGTACCACAGCTTCTCCACTCCCGACTCCCGGCGCGTGGCCGATGAAGCCGTCGTTGTTAGATCTCCGGTGAGACCTTCTTTCTCCTCTCTCTGCTCTTAATTTCGTTTTGCCTTTGCAGTCTCAGCTCCCGAATCTGGAATGTTCCTTTCCGATTGTGCGGTTGCGATAGCTTGTGGTTTTCTGTCGATCTTTTTTTTTTTTTTTTTATTTTCTTTGAGAATTTTAGTTGGATTCGCGTTTACAAGCTTTTAATTTTGGTTTATTGGAGCGGGGTGTTGTTTCTGTTGTTTTTTTTTGGTTAATCTATTAATTTATTAATTATTAATTATAATTATTAATTTCACGTGGAAAAGTCAAGTTAATTTTTCAGCCTCCGACCCAAACTCGAACTGGCTAATCAATGTTGGGGTCCTTCTTGCGAAGCTTCGGTAGGTGCTTAGTGTGGTAGTTATGTGCGTTAATTAAGTGGGGGGAGGAGACAGAGGGGGGACAGAGAGAAGGATGATATAGTGGGAATTTAAGGTCTGTGATTTGGATCAAGTTTTTGAGATGGAAGGAATGGTTTCTATTGTGTATTGTTGAGCGACTTGTGTGGTTATTTATATACACAAAATTTAGAAGAGTAATGCAATTATGTGTGCAACACATTTATTTTTTACATGTGAGGTTCCCGGTAAAGTATGAGGTGCATGTTTGGAGTGGTGGGGATTCAAGACGGTTTTACACAAGAGGGGAAAGACCATTTATATAGTTTAGGTACTTTTGTCTTATCCATCAAGGGTGTTGAGTCTTTGGCGGACAGTATGATATTAAGTTATATAGATAATTTGAAAGAGTAGAAATTGTGTTCAGTTTTTTCATGCAAAGAAATGGGACATTGAATCTTTGGGGAACAGTGTAGCATGAAGTTATATGGATACTTTGGAAGACTAGAAATTGTGTTCTTTATAATGATAAGAAATGGGACATCGAGACTTTGGAACTAATTAAACTACAGACATGGCAATGGCTAAAGGCAAAATGTAGACCCAATCAGCTTTTTTTGAGCCGATGTTTGGAACCCAGTTGTTTGTTGGGTGTAGTGTGACAAGGGAGAAGTTAAAGGTTTTATATTTTGTGAAATTCTTGTGTAAACATTTCTTGTGCTTATTCAAGATTATATTGTGTGAATAAATATTTCTTTGGCCTTTTGATAAAAATATACACAAAATTTTGATCTATCCTTAATGTTTAGGGATTATGATCATGGTATTTAAGGAAACTAAAAGAAAACAGGAAAACAATAAATCAGGGAAATAGAATCAGAATAACATATAAATAAAATCTCAACCTATCTTAACACTCCTCCTGAAGTCGGAGCATATATTTAATATTATATGAATCTAACTTGTTACAAAAGTATGCTATTTTGGGTCCCTTTGATGAAAATGTCATTAAGTTGATCCTTGGAACATTTATGGTCTTTGCTTGCTTTGAAGCAGCTAATTCTTAATTGCAGAACAGTTATGTTTTGGGAAGACAAATTGGTTGTGCATTTTTGGTGTGTTCTCATTTGCACTCTTGCAATACATGTTTATACTTGTTAAGTGATACATTTTGCTATGTGTTGTGTTGTTTGTCTAGTTTTAGTGGATGGGTAATGCTTGCTTATGACCTTTATTTGTGATTCAGTGTGACGAGGCTGAATTGCTTTTGTATGTGTGTATCTCCCCTTTTTTGTTGATATTTTAAGGAACGTTGTATTTAGCACCATTGTAATTTATCGTACATATCAAAGGATGAATTATTACCTTTGCTTGTTTGGTTGCATTATATTTTCTGCATCTCAACTATATGTTAATGTGTGTATGTGTGTATCTTTGGTCATCTCCATTTTGTGTTATTTTATATATTGAAAGTGATGGTGATGCCAGTACATGAAGCGGAAGAGTGGAATGAATGACACTGAAGGAGAGTCGCAAGCACAAAAGTGGAGTAACAGCCCTGGATACACTAACGTTAGTAACATAACGAGTAGTCCCTTCAAAACTCCCGTGTCTGCAAAAGGGGGAAGGACACAGAAGGCAAAGGCTTCCAAAGAAGGCAGATCATGTCCTCCGACACCGATCTCAAATGCCGGTGAGAAATTTTTCCTTTTATGTTTATTGATAAACAATGTTCAGTATTCCGTTTGAGAAGATTTTATTGCTTGGAAACAGTTGTTGTCCAAAATACAAATTATGATTCACCTACCTATTCCTTAATCCTTGCTGTGCTCTAGCCCATAATATATTGTGTTTAATCAGACTGTTTCTTGTGACATGCAGGTTCCCCTTCTCCTCTTACTCCTGCTAGCAGCTGTCGTTATGACAGTTCCCTAGGTAATTTAAGAAGCAATCTTAATTTTATAATTTATTTTCATTTCACTTTTCTGTTATGTTTGGTTAATGGAGTTATTTGCATGAGAAAAGAATGACAAAATCCATAACATCGCAGGTCTCTTGACAAAAAAGTTCATCAATTTGGTCAAGCATGCAGAGGATGGTATTCTTGACCTAAATAAAGCAGCAGAAACTTTGGAGGTCCCCCTTATTTTTCAAAAAAGAAAAAAAGAAATTCAATGCCAAAATATTGATATTTATTCTTCCTCTATCATATATGAATTTAAATTTTTAACTTTTGTACAGGTGCAAAAGAGGAGGATATATGACATAACTAACGTTTTGGAAGGCATTGGTCTAATTGAAAAGAAGCTCAAGAACAGAATACATTGGAAGTACTGTGACACATTTTTAATACTTCTTTAGTACATGTTCCTTGAAGTTTAAATATACGTAGTTTTAGAGCAAAATTCTTACATCAAAACTTGTTTAATCTAGGGGAATTGAATCTTCTACTTCTGGTGAGGTGGATGGCGACATCTCTGTGCTTAAGGTAAGTTATGTAGGTGTTTTTTTTTTCTTTTGGTGAATGACCTATTGTCACCCAACTGACTAATTATTACAAAATTATACGTGTTACATACGTTTTTCATGCATCCTTGTTACAATCCATGATGTCTATCTATAGCAAGCAACATTTATTGGATCCAGATCATTGTTGGTCAAGTTCTATATTTATTTTGATTCATGATATGAAACTATTTAAAAGGATTAAAACAACCTGGTAGTTAGTGAAATGTTACAGTATATTGTTAATTATGATGTTGACCTTGTGACTGACTTAGTAGCATGTTACAGCATATTCTTAATTACACTGTTGACCTTGTGTCCATGTCTTGCAGGCAGAAGTTGATAAACTAACTTTGGAAGAGCAGGGATTAGATGATCAAATAAGGTTATATGGGATCTTTGCATTGGAAAAAGCTGAAATATGCTATTTAAAACTGCTGGCCAATGCTGATTTTTCTAAACTATTGGCAGGGAAATGCAAGAAAGGCTGCGGAATTTGAGTGAAAACGAAAACAACCAGAAGTAATCTACAAACCTTTCATTTCTGAGATTCATTTTCCCTCTCCCCTCCCTTACATAAGAAAAAGTAAACTGTTGTCTCTATATTATAAATTAATACCAATTTCATTTCTTTTCAGGTGCCTTTTTGTGACCGAAGATGATATTAAGGGCCTACCTTGCTTCCAGGTCTTTCTTCTTTAATATCAATTGTTATTATAAACATTGCTCTTGCTTTATTCTCCTGTTATTATTAAAATTGGCATTTTATTAATACCAGTGCATTTCTCAAAGCAGAATGAAACTCTAATAGCGATAAAAGCTCCACATGGAACCACCCTGGAAGTCCCTGATCCTGAGGAAGTAAGTTTTGGGCATAAATTGATGAAAAGTTCGCGAGCTTTTTAAAACTTATGTTTCTGATGCATGGAGAATTATTGCTTCTTTATGCATCAGGCTGTTGACTATCCACAGAGGAGATATAGAATCATTCTTAGAAGCACAATGGGTCCCATTGATGTCTACCTTATCAGGTATAAGTGTCTAGGCTAGTTTTATTTTTCTCTACTTTTCTAGTTAATCTATCTGATTATGCATTGTCCACTTAATTCTTGGTATTTTGCAACTGCTTCCAGTCAATTTGAAGAGAAATTTGAAGAGATTAACGGTGCTGAGCACCCGATGATCCCACTTGCATCCAGTTCTGGGTCCAACGAGCAACTATTGACAGAAATGGTTCCTGCTGAGTGCAGCGGAAAAGAACTTGAAACTCAAACTCAGCTCTCTTCTCATGCATACTCTGATCTAAATGCTTCACAGGAGTTTGCTGGTGGCATGATGAAGATTGTCCCTTCAGATGTTGATGTAAGTATATCATAATCAAGATGTGAGGTTTCCCCCTCCCCTTCAAATTGCCATAATGTTTAAGTTCTTCTGATGATATTTTTAAGACTCAGCATTTGTAGGTTGGATAAGAGTTCTTTGGTGGAATGCGTTGGCACTGTTTGCTGATATTCTTGGTATTTTTTTTGTAGAATGATGCAGACTATTGGCTTCTATCAGATGCTGATGTTAGTATAACAGATATGTGGAGAACAGACTGTATCCTTTTCAATCTTTCTTGTTTTTTTATCCTGACTCACTTTTCTCTGTCTTATGTCTTATTTGAAGTACTACACGTAATTCCTAAACTTAAAGCAAAACAGCTACTGTTGATTGGAATGGGGTAGACATACTTCATTCTGATTTTGGAATCGTTTCCAGGCCTCAAACTCCATCATCTGGGTTTGCTGAAGTTCCACCAACAGGAGCTAACTCTAGTCAGAAGTGATTTTGATTTGCCTCTGCTGTCAAAATGCCTTCATCCTATGCACAGAGGGAAACTACTTCCATAGAGTGATCGCTAGCCTTGAGTATGTCAGGAGCTGTTGAATGTCAAGCTGAGTGGTTGCTTTATTTCGGTTAAATTATTTACTCTGACGAATAAACTTATTTACAGTAGACATACTCTGCTGTTAGAGGATTTAGCTTGGAAGGTAGAGCAGTTGCGATTAGTTTTATTACAAACTGTATGAAATGTAAACAAGGTAGTCTCATAATCAGTATATATTGTCATATGATTAGCCATATTTGAAGTCTGGAATCGTGCTTCCAGTTTTTTGAAGATGAGAGCAGCTACATATATGCTGACTGCAAACGTACAAGGGTGTACTGGATAATATTAGGAGAGGACCACCTCGTTATTGAATTCATCATGTTTATAAACATGTCATAAACAGTCTAATGATAAAATTATGTCAATTACTTTGCTACGCTTCTCCATGTTTTGTATACTTAAGATTAAGAATAAAGGGTTCTTGAGAATCATTACTGGAGTGTTTCAACCACTCAGCACAGTATAAAATATAAATATTGTATTCTTAAGCATAAATTTGTTTGCTCCAAGCTTGGAACAAATGAACTGAATTTGAGACCCTCCTAAAGACTTGGTTAGAATGTTAGCAATTTGAACCGACGAATTTAGTACTAATCTCCTTGGATTGTAGGTCCTGCTAAACAAAGTGGCAGTCAATTTTTATGTTTATATCCTTGGATTATAGGTTTTCTCAAACAAAGTGACGGTTAATTTATATATATATATATATATATATATATATATATATATATATATTTTTTTTTTTTGAGCATTGGATTAGAGTTAATTTGAAGAGCTAGCTGATTGTCGTAATACAATTTCATTTGTTGGATTTCATAAAACTTAACACTTGAATTTGTTGTTTAATCCACATCAATTCACAAGTGGTTCTATGCATAACTATATTTTGGTTTTTTATTTAGATCTAGCAACATTTGCCTTTTACACTTTTAAGAGGATGTTTTCTCTAATGGATATATTATATATAGTATTTGGAAGTAGATTGTCCCATTTATGCGGCATCCTACTCAATTAACATCAAAATATCCAGAGATTTAGGCATCTCCCTTATCTTTATACAATAGACATTATCTTGTAGCCCCTTTTAACATACTTGAGAATGGGAATCTCAATATTCTAGTGAATAATACGAGGAACTCGAATGAATTGACTCAACTCTAACCGCAAAAGAGTTATAAGATGTTGTAATTGTTAGATAAACATTTTCTAATTAGCCTTCTATATTTTTATGTGTTTGGAAATGGTTCACCTACCTTTGCCATTAACTTTGATTTGAATCCATAATATTATCAATAGGCGTACAATTAGTCATTCATGTCTCTTTGATTATCTTGAGCATACTTCTTTTGTTAAATAACAATGTCCGCTTTGCATTGAGATATTTCTATGTCAAGGAAGTATTTCATACATCCAAGATTCTTAGTCCGAAATGAGTGAATAAGTGTTGATTTAGTTGAGAAATTTTAGCATCATTTTCAATGACTATATATCAACATAGACAATTAGGAAAACACACTTTCCAAGAGAATTATAACAATAAAAAGAAATGAATGATCCATTTTACTATGCTTTTAATCCCAAAATTTTGTTCAACATGAATAAATTTTTCAACTCAAGCTCGTGGAGACTATTTGAGTTCATAAAGTGCTAGGAAGTTTAGTAAGCTTACCAAAATTATAAGTAGTAAGATAGACAAAATCCAAGTATCATATCCAAAGAGATTTGTGTAATACTAATTCAAATTTAATTCTAATTAGATTTTTTTTAAAAATATTTTAGTTAGGAAAACTAAAGCAAAGACTTCAATTTAAAGAAAAATAGTAAAGAAATATTTTTAGGATTTTTTAATTGAATAAAATTGCAGAAAATTGTAATGAACTAAAACATTAGGAGTTTGATTTTACAAACATTTCTTACACGTATCAATTAATTGCAAATTAAGTTTTAATCTTTATTAATTCAATGACCAATAGTTACATTTTAACCGTAATCTTTTATATGAGAAATTTTTAATTCCTTAATTAAAATTTTAATTCCTTGAAAAGTTAATTAAACAATTTGTATTAAGATTAGAGGTCCAAACATTGACTAATAACCTTACACTATCCCTTGTAATAAGTTATATTAGGTTCTTCTAGTTCACGATTTCAAATGTGTTTTTTTATAATAATATTTAATTCTAATAAATCTAATTATGGGTAATCAAGTCACCAAAAAACATTAAGAGTAGAAAGAAAGAACAAGTAATTGAATAAAAGCTTAAATAAACAATTAAAAGGAGTCTATGAATTTTGGTCTAGTGACATCAATTTCTAACAAGAGTGGGTGCTACTAATGGACATGTGAAAAAAATAAAATCGATTAAGAAACATAGAAAAATGGACGTGTTATATAGTGAGCCTTTTTTCCTAATAGGATCATGTTAGAATATGAGATAAGTTATAACTCTTCTTTGTTGGACCTTTATATCTCACTAGAAATAATAGGCTTGATAGCCTTGTACTTAAGCACATTAAATTGGTATGTTAAGTGAAACATCTTCGAATATAAACCCCTAAAAGTCCTCTTGCATAAGCATGATAAGTTGGTGCTTAAGTGATGCTTGATGATGAAAATTTCTCTCTCTAATCTCTTTTAAGCGTGAGTATATTTCACCTAAGTATGACTTATTAAAAAACTCTATTCTCACTTAAGTCACACAAAATTGATATGCTTAAGTGAGTTTTGCCTTTTAAACTTGTCTCCTTCCAAAATCTCATCCTATAAAATATGAATTAAAATTAGAGAAAAAATTAAATAGAACCATTAAATTAAGCAAAAACTATTTATCTGTAAATTTTATAAACTTCAACTTCAAATATGGTTCAAAACCATAAAATATTTAAAATAATTGTCATTAATGTTTACAATAATAAATCATTTATAGTAATTATCGAAATCTCAAATTTAAAACGTCCCCAAGTCAAAATAAGTTAAAATTGAACAAAACTAACTAACAATCACACAAAAGAAAAATATGGTTTGAAATTTATCATATTCGGTATCCATTGTATATGTTTTCACTTTCAATTCAAGAGTACATGTTTTTTTACAATTAAATCACAAAATATAGTGCCCACTACCTCACTCATGATAATAAAGTAACAATGCGAAAATTGCAATATTTCCTTAAAGAAACAAGAAAAACAATTAATTATTGAGGAACTTCATGAAACTTGAATCTCATAAGAAGTTTTTCACTTAAACACAATTATATCAAGATAAGTGTATCTCTCAAATCACACTAAAACCACACAAAGCAACTTTTTTTTTAATCTCTCTAAGAAATTGACAAATATAATATATGCATGCAAAGATCACTAAAGACTTTCATTGACTTGTAATATTATGGTCAGACTATAAAGAATGAGTTTTTCATTATAATTAAATTCACCACAAGAAAATAGGTGAACATCATCTAAATTAAATAATTTTTTTAATCCACACTTTTCTTATTAACTACATCCCAAACCTTTCAATAGTTTCATAATCGATCACATTTTTTATTCTAACTCACCTATATTTCATATATACATATATATATATATATATATATATATATATATATATATATATATATTCTAATATAATCTTTCTTTTTATCTTTTCCTTTTTTGTTAACTGTTACACTTCTAAATGTGAGGCCCGTTAGAAAGGCCCAAAAGCCCCTTAAATTCCAAGACTATATATGAGGCCCAATAGTAATTTCTAAATATTTCTTTCTTTCCCTAAAGTCTCAACCAGCCCAATATATAGTAACCTAGCTCTAGGGTTATGTTACGAGTATTTAAGAGAAAAGAGATGTAATGAGATAATATGAATGAAAATTTTCTCAGTTTTATATTTCCTTCTTTTATCTTAAAATTTATAGTAGTGTAACCCTAACAATCTGGTGCTTTCATTCAACCTTATGCCTCCCAAAACCACCAAAGACTTGGAAGAGGCCATCCAAGCCATGACTGACAACCTCCTTCAATACCAAAATCAACAAGAGCAACGTTTGGATCAAGTTAATTCTTCCATGACTACTCATCATGATGCTCTTACCAGTGTCCTTTCTTCGTTGATGGATAAAGTGGCTGCCCTCTCCCTACCCGAACATAATACAACCGCTGATTCCTTGGGCTCTATGGGGTTAGCTTCCCCTACCATGTTCCACGTATCACCTCATGGCACTATCCATAACTCCACACCTCCTGGTTTTGCACCCCTACCCATTCTTTCTCCCCATTTACACCTCCCCATATTTCACATTCCACCGCCAACCCTTTTAACCATTCCCAGCCTCCTACGTTTCATTCCCAACCTCACCCACCTCCCTTACGTCTTCCCAAGCTCCAATTACTTCCCTTTGATGGTTCTTCCCCTCTCGATTGGCTCTTTCAAGCTGAGAATGTTTTTGCA
This sequence comes from Cajanus cajan, assembly GCF_000230855.2. Lineage (NCBI taxonomy): Eukaryota > Viridiplantae > Streptophyta > Magnoliopsida > Fabales > Fabaceae > Cajanus > Cajanus cajan. The sequence continues at coordinate 14,977,483 of NC_138523.1, read as the reverse complement.
TTTCACCATACACCTCTTGAGCAACGTCTCTCCATGGTTGCTTTTTATATGACTGGTGATGCCCTCTCTTGGTACAAATGGCTCCATCAAAATAATCAACTTTATGATTGGGACTCTTTCACCCGAGCCTTGGAATTATGTTTTGGACCCTCTACTTATGAAAATCATATGGCCGCTCTTTTCAAGTTGAACCAAATAGGGTCGGTGGCTGATTACCAACTTAATTTTGAACGTCTCTCCAACAAAGTTTTTGGGTTTCCACCTGAAGCTCTCCTCAACAGCTTTATTTTAGGTCTTATTATAGAGATTCAGAATGAACTAGCCCTACTTCGACCTCTTAATGTGTCTCAAGCCATGGGACTTGCTAAACTGGTGGAGGCTAAACTAAAAGATTCAAAACCTAAACCCAACCCTAAACAATTTTCCAAAGTTCACTCTCCTTCCCTTAACCCTACCACCACACCCTCCCAATCCCTTAATTCTTCCACCACAACCTTACCCGTTAAGAAACTCACCCCCTCCCAACTACAAGAGAGGCGCACTCTTGGCTTATGCTATTATTGTGATGAAAAATACCACAGTGGCCACTGTTGTCAACCCAAACAATTTAACCTCTTTTTGGTTGATGAGGAGGATTGCCTATCCCCGAATTTTTCCCCCAACTCACCCTCACTACCTCTTCCTTCTTCCCAAGACGACCCACCTCTCATTCATCTCCAACTTTCTCCACAAGCCCTCAATGGTTCCAAATCCCCTTAAACTCTTTGTTTTCATGGTTCAATATCTGGCCATTCCGTTATTGTTCTAATTGATACCGAGAGTTCGCATAACGTAATGCAACCTCGTCTTGCCCTTCGCGTAGGCTTACCCACTTCCCCTACTCCCACCTTCCCAGTCATGGTTGGTAATGGTGACTTCATTTATTGCAGTGGTTTTTGCCCAAATGTTCCCCTTACCCTTCAAACTCACACATTTACCCTTCCTTTTTACCTCTTACCCATACAAGGGGCTGATCTGGTCCTAGGCATGGCTTGGCTCAACACTCTTGGACCCATCATTTCTGATTTTGTTGTTCCTTGCATGTCTTTTAACCATAACGATTCAACCATCACCCTCACCGTCTCTACTTCTTCCACCCCAATGCCTTCCACATTCAACCAATTTTGCCATTATCTTCACACTGACTCCATTACCTACCTTCACATCCTAACCTCTAATCCCATATCCACAACTACTTCATTGCCTCCTTCCCTTGATTCCTTGTCTCCTGATATTAAGGAACTATTACACACTCACTCCAAAGTTTTTGAGTCACCCTAGGGTCTTCCTCCACCTTGTCCCCATGACCATGCTATACCCTTATTAACCAACTCTAGCCCAGTTCGTGTTCACCCTTATCGTTACCCACACACTCAAAAAGAAACTATCTCCCAAATTGTGGTTGACTTACTTTTTGAAGGCCTAATTACCCCAAGCCATAGCCCTTTTTCTTCCCCGGTTCTACTGGTGCAAAAAAAAGACAATACTTGAAATTTTTGTGTTGATTATCGTGCTTTAAATGCTATTACAATCAAATACCGATTTCCCATTCCCACCATTGATGAGCTACTAGATGAATTGGGTCACGCTACTATATTTTCTAAGATTGACTTATGCTCCAGTTACAATCAAATTTGGGTTTGACCAGAAGACACACATAAGATTGCTTTTCACACTCATGATGGCCAATATGAGTTTTTGGTGATGCTTTTTGGGCTTACCAATGCTCCTTCTACTTTCCAAGTTGCTATCAATGATCTATTACGACCTTTTTTCCGTCATTTTGTTCTTGTTTTTTTTTTATGACATATTGGTTTTTAGTTCCTCTTATGAAGATCATTTGGTTCATTTAGATTCCATTTTACAATTATTGAGTACTAATTAGTTTTATGCTAAATTCGTCAAGTGCTCATTTGCTGTCCCTACTATTGCTTATTTAGGCCATATCATCTCTTTTGAAAGGGTTCATCCTAACCCAGACAAGATCAAAGCCATATCTGAATGGCCTCCTCCGCACTCCATCACCACACTCCGCGGGTTTTTGGGACTCATTGGATTTTACCGTCGTTTTATTCGACACTATGCTACTATAGCCGCACCCCTCACAGATCTTCTTAGTGGTACCACTCCATTTCATTGGAATTCAAGTACAAAAGATGCTTTTACAAAATTAAAAGGGGCCCTAACTACGTCATCGATGCTTGCCTTGCCAGACTTCTCCAAGCCTTCTGACCTTGAAACCGATGCTTTCACAACAACCATTGGTGTCGTTCTTTTGCATAATGGTCATCCCCTTGCGTACTTTAGTAAGAAGTTGTGCCCCAAGATAAAGCTTGCCTCAGCCTACGCTAAAGAGATGTACACAATCACTGAAACTGTAAAAAAATGGCGTCAGTATTTGTTGGGCAATCATTTTCGTATTTTTACAGATCAACAAAGCCTCAAACATATGTTAACACAAGTTTATCAAACCCCTGAAAAGCAAAGATGGGCATTCAAATTACAAGGGTTTTCATTTGAGATTCATTAAAAATCTGGAAGTTCAAATTGGGTTGCAGATGCTCTCTCTCGTGCCTCGTTAGCGTCGGAAGCTCTATTCCTCCAGATTTCGACACGAATTCCATCTATCATTGAGGAACTCATGAGCTTTTACCAATTTGATCCTATTGGTATTTCACTTTGGCAGCAACATTCCGTCTCACCAGGCTCTGATTCTAATTACCACGCCACTAGAGGAATGATATTCCACCACAACCGTATTTTTGTCCCATATGTGCTTCATCTTCGTCAACGGTTGCTCCACCAAATTCCATGCCACCCCCTCAGCGGGTCATTCAGGGTCCAAAGCCACCGTTGCTCGTCTTGCGGGATCCTTCTCGTGGCCGTCTATGTCTCGTGATGTCAAAACTTTCATTCGCGAATGCCAATCTTGCCAACACAACAAATCAATTAATAAAAGAAAAGCTGGGCTCCTGCAGCCATTACCCCAACCTCGATAGTCTGGGAGGACATCAATATGGATTTTGTGACTCACCTTCCTTCGTCATTTGACCGCACCGTGATCTGGGTTGTTGTTGACTGGTTGTCCAAATACTCGCACTTCTTGTCACTTCCTACCAAGTTCTCTGCGACAGCACTTGCAAATCATTTTGCCACTGATGTCTATAGGCTCCATGGCACTCCTCGCTCCATAGTGTCCAATAGAGACTCCATATTCCTCAACCAGTTTTTGGCGTGAGTTATTTAAGCTCCAAGGCACTACCTTGAAGTTTTTGACAACCTACCATCCAGAAATTGATGGTCAAACAGAGGTCGTGAACCGTTCCCTCTCTGCCTATCTTCGTTGTGTTGCCAGTGATCTTCCCCATCGTATTCAGTGCTTCACTTGGCGGAGTTCTGGTACAATACTTCGTACCACTCTGCTATCGACACCATTCCTTTTCAGGCCTCTTATGGTCGCCCTCCTCCGGCAGTTCGAGGCTATATTGTTGAATCTTCTACAGACACGGCTTCTGAGTCCCTTCTCCAAGATCGCGCCAAGAACCTGCTTATAACTAAAGAGCAACTGCGTCGAACCCAACAGAGAATGAGGGACCAAGAAAATAAGGGTTGTATCAACGTTACCTTTGAAGTGGGTGACTGAGTCCTTTTAAAGACGTAACCTTACAGTCAATGCTCCTTAGTTAGGCCCGTGTCCCACAAATTGGGTCGTCGTTATCATGGACCCTTCCAAGTCATCTGCCGTATTGGTGCGGTGGCCTACGAACTCGCTCTTCCTGAGCAGGCTCGCCTCCACCCCGTGTTCCATGTGTCTTTGCTCCGGCACTTCCACGGTGCACCCTCTTCAACAAGCCGTTGATCTTCTGCTCAGAGAGAGGCTTCTGAGAATCCAAATAACATTTTGGCTTTGAAAGATCTTCAAATGCCACTTAGCACATAACATGCGAGCTTTTCACCTTCCACACAACACGTGGGCACAACTGGTACCCACTCACATGACACAATTCACCCTCCACCCTTAGATCCAACCTTGATCCGTGGCAATGCTTTAAACTCTCAATCTCCGCCCTTCTTTTCATCTCACATCCCACCTACCACATTTAATGCACCTAACCCCACTATGGCCTCCAACCTGCTAGATTCTTTTCGTGTCTTGGAGGACCAAGACAATTCTCATGGGGTGGGCATTGTTACACTTCCAAATGTGAGGCCCGTTAGAAAGGCCTAAAAGCCCATTAAATTCCAAGACTATATATGAGGCCCAATAGCAATTTCTAAATATTTCCTTCTTTCCCAAAAGTCTCAACCAGCCCAATATATTGTAACCTAGCTCTAGGGTTATGTTACGAGTATTTAAGAGAAAAGAGATGTAATGAGACGGTATGAATAAAAATTTTCTCAGTTTTATATTTCCTTCTTTTATCTTAGAATTTATAGTAGTGAAACAAAGGTGATTTTTTTTAATCTACATAAAAGTTAGTAACTTTATTTTTCATTTGTTTGCCACAATGTTTAAGATACCCGATTGCAATCTCTCTTCCTTTAAAACAACCTTCTCACTCCAAACTTAGTGTAACACCCTATTCTTTAAATTTTATGCTCTTGTCTCTAGATGAGGAATCCATAGTTTTTCTTTAAGGCTTAAGGTTTATACAAAGGATAAAAATATTGTTTTTGGTTAACTTTTTGGTTTAGTTTCTGATTATTTAAACAAAAATGGCCTTGATCACTTCCAAGCACACATGTAAAATAAAGGACTCAAGAGATCCAAGAAAAATCAATTATGTAAATATCAGTGGTTTCACTCATCAATATAAAATCATGTTCAACTAATCTCACAATTTTAACACATGTGAATCATGAAAGTTCTCCATAAAATCATGACAACTTTTCAATCAATTAGAGAAGAAGCAATTTTATCATACTAAGTCAATACTTAAGAGTGTAACCACATTCATGCAATATAATCTAAAATCAAACCTTCATGAAATGAGCATAAACAACAATAAATATACATAACAATGGATATGTCAAACAATTACCTCAAGCCACATTTTAAATTAAAAATGGAAACCAAATTTAACTTTTTTCGCCCTTAAGTGAGTGGCTCCAGAGAGCCACTTTTCATCCCATGGGTTTTCTTGATTAAGTGATATCAGGGCTCACTTAAGTGAGTGACTCTAGAAAGTCACCTTTTATTCCATGTGTAGGCTCACTTAAGAGAGATCAATGTTTGCTTACTTAAGTACCAATGATGTAGAACCCTTCTTCAACTTGGAAAGTTCTAAATTAAAAATTGTAAATATAGAGATAAAGTTAGAGAAATGGGTTGCCTTTCGACATGCGTTGTTTGACGTCATAAGCCTGATAGTGCAATACTACTTAAGGCTCCTTCAAAATAAAATGAACATTTATCTTCTAGGTTTCCCCGTTCATGATATGACTTCAATTTGTCTCTTTTGAATTTGAGACAACCCATTAATATATGATCTTTTATCTCAATTTTTTCTTTAGCTGTGATTTTCATCTTCAAGTCAAATAGTTGATGATCAACTAAAATTGTACTTCACATGCAAAGAATTCACAAGGTACTAGAGGAAAAGTGAGATCAAACAAATAAATTTTTTTCAGAAAAAAAAATAAAACCTAAAATAAAAAAATAAAAATTTCCCAAGTGTTGACTGGGAAGTCTATGGTAAGGAGGGCATTAATTTGTTCGGAGTTTTGGAAAGTGTACCAAAGTCACAAGTAATAAAATGGACAAAGTATAAGTATCTTATCCTAAGCAATTTGCATAATAGAAATTCAAATTTAATTATATCCTACACATGTTTAAAAGTATAACAACCCGACAGATCATCACACTTAGTATAATATAGTTATTCAATAGAAATGTGAGTCTTGTATATCGGAAATGGATTAGGTGGAGCATATTTCGATGCTCCCTAAAAGATGGATTGTATCTTTGTCATCTCAATCGTCTTGATTGTTGAGATGACTAAATGATGTTTCTTAAAAGACATTTCAACTACACCACCCATCACTCTCAACTTAGATAATTGAAACATATTTGTTACTCGATATGTCGTCCATTTACCTTATAGGTTTTGTCTTGCAAACAAACACTTGCTCGCCTTGGTCATGATGGACTCAACACTCTTGGTTGCTAAGATAACCGAGGTAGTCAAGTTGTATACATATTTTATTTGTTTATGATGGCCTCGGCTCTCTTGACTACTAGAGTAGTCGAGATAACCTAGCTAGTCATATCTTTAGATCATCATAATGTGGATTACATAACTAGTGAAGAAAATAAACGAGATTAGGAGATTAATCTATCATTAATGACTATATTACCTAATTGGTAATTAAGAACCAAAGTACATCAGATTCAAATCTATTTTGGTCAATAAATTGTTAGATAAATCGAGTTAAAACTAATATTCATTTATTGCTCACCTAGATACTTGTGCTAGATCTTGACTTAAACTTGAGAGTATCTTTTGTATTTATTTCACTTCTCAAATTAGTTAACCAACTCGAAGTTAACGTTAGAAACTTATCGTTGCATCTTTGGATAAATACAAAATTCTTTATCAAAATTTGCTTTAGATCTTATTCATTAAGGAACAAGTTGTGATTAAAATTTGTAACATTAGATAAAATTTGAAATTTTATAATTTTATAATTTTTAATTAATAATAAAAATATATCACTATTATTTTTCTCTTAAAATTAAGTAAAAATGATATATTAACCGGTTAAATCTAATTGAGATATTTATCTAAATTACTCTTTGTCACATACTATTATTTTATAAAAGAACCTACACATGACGTGAAAAAACAATTCTTCATATAAAATAAACAAATTATTTGATAGAAATGAATTGGTGTTATTTTTTTTTTTTTTTAAGAAGAATGAATTGGTGAATTGGTTATGCTATTTAATTTGTATGGTTAGTAATGGAATGACCACGAGTGTAATAAAAGTCCACTAGTAAATTGTGTGCTTGTTTCCAATTGAGAAAAAGTCATTTAATCTTTAATGGAAATGGACTCAGTCGGCGTACGCAACTTCAGCGGGGCCAATTCATAATTATAATATTTGAATGCACCGTAAGTTTTTATTTTGTCTCATAATATAAGTGTTTTATTATTTTTTTAAAAAATAGATCGAGAACATCATTAAGTATATGAAACAAAATAATGTTATAAGGTAAATTTGTTTATAATTTTTAAATTTAAATTTTTTTAATTCTTATAATTTAAAAAAAAAGTTATTTTAATTTTTATATTTAAATTTTGTTAAAAAAATTATCAAATATTATTACATAAAAATATATTTATTGATGTTTTTATTAGTAAAAACACTACATTAAATCTAATTAATAATATATAACTATCTCAATCTGACACTTTCAAATATATTATTGGTAATCTAAGAATTAAAATATGATTTTTAAAAATTATAAGAATTCAAAAATAACAATTTTAAATTTAAGAAATCAAAAATAAATTTATCTTAAATTTGAGAGATTAAAAATATATTTAAGAAATAAATAATTATTAAAATTAACTTTATTATTATTATTTTTAAAAAAATAATGTAACATAATTTTGAATTTAAATTAATTCTTTCATCATATTGTTTTACTTTTTTTATTTATAGAAAAAAAAAATTACAACGAGAGGACGATAATTGAACAAATCTTCTAGACTAACATAGTGATCTAAATGGTTGGTTTTAGTGTATGTAAATAAATCAGCATAATTAAATACTCATAATCTTTACGGTTAAATTACAGCAATTGATAAAAGAAGATTAAATGAAAAATAAAACAAAATTAAAGCATCAACTCTGTCCACACAAAATGTAAAGGTCTTATACTTCGTAAACGGTGCCTCCCTTAAGATTTGAAAGGTCCACTTTATTGCTTTAGACTTGGAGTGCAAAGAAAAGGATTCTCATTCCTATATGATGTGATAAATAAACTTGAAAAATGCTTCTGAATTTGGAAAACACATACATAATCTACATGCTATGGAGGATTTTTATTTATTTATTAAAATATCATTTAATTGAAAGCAAAAGATAAAATTCTTTCGAGACAAAGAAATTATTGAAATAGGGTTTATTTCTTTTAACAAAATATTTTGTATACACTAAAAAAATAAACCTTAATAGAGAATTTTCTATTTGTCAAACTGGAATGATCTTTAACTGATTTTTGGAGAAAGTTTTGGGGTATATGTTTTAATTGATTTTAGGAGAAAGTTTTCGCTATATGTTTGCAAAGAAAGGTCATTTCATTTTTAATCTCCTCTTATATATAAGTTACACCGGACGCTCATGAATAATGAGTTGAATTAAGTTAAACTTGATTCAATAAAATTTGACTTGATATATGTGGCTCAACTTGTAACATAATTCAAGTTTGACATCTGTTTTTTTTTTTTTTTAATTGAATTTGACTTAGTTCAAGTTTGTTAACAATTTTGTTTAACTTGTTAATTCGAATCACATTAACCTAATAATTAATATTTTTTTTAAAAATAATAAATTTAGATAAAACGATTGTTTAACTTTTTTAAAAGATAAAATATAATTTATTATATTAGTTTTGCAAGGTTATAAAATACGACTCTAAAGAAATATAATCCATCTGCACACAATTGTATGATACATAATCAAGGGTCGTTCAAACCCATCAGCACACCGCTTTCTCAATTCAATTAGTTAAACAATTTAATAATACATATAAAACAACATAGGATTATCATTTTGTTCAGATTCATCTAATAAATTTGACATCCACATTTCTCTTTATCTCGAGCGATAATTCCACAACATAAACACATTCTATGTAGTCTTAGCCATTGCTTCATACTTTCTTCGATGACCTCCTCTAGATTCTCCTCTATAGATACTCTTAGAGTTCATAAAGATGCATAGAAAAGACCTAATCTTATTTTTTGATTTTTAAAAAGCTTTTAGGTTGGAATCAGAGTCCAATCCAACTCCTCCCTCGCTACCTACAACCTTTATTTCATTTTATTTAATGAAAATATTTTATTACTAACCCAATTAATTAGATTAATTAAGTGAGAAAATATAATTATTTTCATAAAGCACTATTTTATTTTATTTCATGAAAAATAGTATGTTACAACTCCATCCTCTAAAAAGAAATTTGTCCTCAAATTTTACCTATTACAAATAACTTTGTATATGCACTTCCTTCATCTTGCTCTCTAACTCCCAAGTAGCACTCTCAAAAGTAACTCCTCCCTAAACAACCTTAACCAAAGGAATATCCTTACCTCCGAGTTATTTAATCATTCGATCCTCGATTCTCATTGGTAAGGTCTAGAGTATTAAGTTATCTCTAACCACAAGATGGTTTGACTCTATCACATGTGATGGATCATGGACATATTTTCGAAGTAGGGACACATGGAAGACATTACGAAGGTTTGACAAGTGTGGAGGTAAAACAACTTTATAAGCTACTATATTGACTCTCTTAAGGATTTGATAAGGACCAATGAAATAAGGGGTAAGCTTTTTAAACTTTAAGGCCCTACAACCCTAGTCCACAAAGTGACTCAAGAATACATGACCGCCTTCTTAAAACACTTAAGTTTTTCCTTCTCTTATCAACATAACTTTTCCTACCCACTCTATGATGCTCTCATCCTATCTTGGATCATCTTAAACTTTTTCATAATTTGTTTCACTATGTCAGGTCCTAACATAAAGTTCTCATTAGGTTTACACCAACACAAAGGTGTCCTATACCTCCTCCCATACAAGGCTTTGTAGGGTGCCATCTCAATACTAAAATGGTAGCTATTTTTGTAAGTAAATTATATTAAAGATATAATAAAGCCATCCTTTCTTCTAACACACTAGCTCTAAGCAAGTCTTCTGAGGATTAGATGGTTCTCTCGGTCTAACCATCGGTTTGAGAATGGTAAGCTGAACTCAACCTTAGTTTGGTTTCTAAGGTTTGGTGAAGACTCCCTCAAAATCTAGAGGTAAACTTAGGGTTTCTATAAGAAACAATGTTAGAAGGCATGTCGTGCAATCTAACAATCTCACTAATGTAAAGATTAGCCAATCTCTCCAAGTAATACATAATGTTGACAGGGATGAAGTGAGCAAGCTTAGTTAGTCTTATCCACTATAACCTAGATGGAATATTCTAAACTCTTTGTGGTCCATGAAAACATTATCCCTTCCACTCAGGCACACAAGGGTTGTAACAAACTCGACGATTTCTGATGTTCTACCTTAGCTTTCTGACACACACTAAGCATGCATACATTGCAAATATGTTTCTACTCCTTACAATTTTTTTTCTTTGTTTTTCATCCTTGTAAAATTCAAAATTATTTAGAAGGTTATATGACTATTCCAATTGCTAAGTGGTATTGATATCTGCCTATAATACTTTATTTGTTTGTGACACTTCTAATTTTTTTATAAATGATTAAAATATATGTTATATTTATACACACACCTTAAAATGATCATTAAAGACAAAAAATAATAACTTTAAACTTTAGAGGATGAAAATTAAAATATTTTTTTTATAGAGACAAAATCAAAATTTGTTTATTATTCAGAAACTAAATATAATGTTTACAAATTTTAGAAAGATGAAAAATAAAGAAAAAAATTACAAAAACTAAAATTATAATTTATTTATTTCACACAAACTAAAAATATATTTAAACTTAAAATAAAAAATAACGTTAAGTCAAATGAAACCATGGTATGTGTTTAAGAAAGAATTTGATTGATAGTAACCCACTTTCAAACTAAAACAACTACCTTATTATTTCTCTATTTCATTTGAAAGACGCGCAAACTCTCATTTGAAAGCACTAAAACATTAAATCAAACATGCCTTTAATAGTTTTGTAAACGTATAATGCCTTTGTGATGCACATAGAAAGAAAAAATGATCAAGGAGCATCGCATCTCAATTCACAAAACCCGGAAAAGTGATACCTTTTAATATTGTAATTTGCGGTTGACAAATCAACATTTGGGGACTCTTTCTGCTCATGATGTTCCAACGTGGTGTCAACTTAATTTCCTCTCTGCTTCTCTACAAGTATGACTTAAATTGTTATAAAAAAGAAATAGTATTAAAGTTGACTTTATTATTATTATTATTGTTGTTTTCACATAGCAAGTATTCTATTTAATATCTGATTCTTACTTTGTTTTGTTTTTAGCTTTTATTTTAATCTTTATCAATGTGTAGAATTTGGTAACACACTTTTACTTATGATTTTTGTTTTGACATTAGGGTACCTCGATCGTGTTCACATGTAAGCACCTTAAAGACGATGCGATCATGTTAATGATAAGATCGAATATAATTTCATCAAAAAAGTTTGGATGCAATTTATCTTATTAGTGATTATCTTTTGATAACCTGTAATTACTTTTTCAACTCTTCTTTTAACACCTTCGTAAGGTATGGATACAATTAATCTTATTAGTGATCGCATCAATTAAGAAATCCACAATCCACCAATTTTTTTTTTACCTAATTACATATGCAATATACATAATATTAGTATAATAATAATAATAATTATATATAATAATTATTATTATTTAAAGAATAAGCATTTAGATACATAGAATATATATATATATATATATATATATATATATATATATATATTATTTTAGTTATATATTATATGATAATTTTTAATAATATTTATAAATGTAAATTATTCTAACAAATATTTTAACAATATTTCCTCTTTTAAAAAATAAGCTAATGAGGACATAAATCCTAAATCTTAAAAAATTAGATACTGCAATGTCTTATGTTAATTTTCTTTTTTTAAAATATAAAAAGTCCTAATTTCACAATATAAAAATAAAAAGAAAAATTCATAGTAAAAAAATAAAATAATTGTTGAGTCGTAAAAGGAGGAGGATAAGAGTAAAAAACTTAAGGGAAGGAGAGAAATCACAGTTTTTATGCTAGGAGGGTTCTTCCCCCAACTAAGATCCATTTTCTTCTCATTCTACTCACAGAAATCCTAACAAATTCATTTTATATATATATATATATATATATATATATATATATATATATATATATATTGTAGAGATTATGATATCAATTTCATCTTTCACCTTTTTCTTTTCTTGACGTGTGTTATAAAAAAAATTACCAATTAAAAGTTGAAATTTCAAGCATTTTTTTGTGTTATATAAAGGAACAAATTCAACTACATAGAATAAAATAAAGCAAGTCAATTAAAGAGAACGAACAAAAAAATAGAGCCAATCAATGACACTATCATTTACATATCGAAGTTTCACAAAATAGGGAAATAAGATGAGAACAGTACTACAATATGATATATGAGCAATGAACAATAGTGCAGTATTATTAGTAGAGAAAAAATGGAGAAGACACGAACATAGAAAAAAAAAGATGAAAAACTCACTTGAAAATTCTTGAAAAGTCACTTCAAACAATCCTTCAAAATCCGATGGGTTTGGATGAAATTGTTTTATGAATTTGGTATTTATAGATAACACTAGAAAGTCCTTCAAAATCCATCTCACACAACAATCCTTTAAAATCCTTATATTTTTAAATACCAATGGATTGTTTTTAAGTTGTAAAAAATCTCAAATGAATACCAATGGATTTCAATAGACTCTTTAAAAAATCTTGAAAATCCATATTGAATACCATTGGATTGTTTTTAAGTGACATAAAATTCTGATTGAATACCAATAAATTTTTTTACTCAAAAAAAGTCTTTTAAAATCCTACGAAATCCTAAACGAATACACCTCCTTAGTGTTTCTCATAAAAAATCTAATAATTTTTATTAATATAGTATTAACAAGTCACATTATGAATCAAAATCGAAAATTCTAATAATTGTCTTCTGATATATTTATATTATATAGAATATTTTTTATTTATTTATAAAAGTATATTAATATATATTTATAAAGTTATTAATTTATCTATAAATATACTTATAATATATATAAAAATTTTATTTAAAAATAATAAATATATACTATTTGATACATGAATATAATTTTAAAACTATATATTTATAAAATAGTTTAACAATTATATAATTTTAAATATTTATGTATATATATACCCATATATTATAATTTTAAAATCATTAAATTTTAAATAAAAGGACTATAATATAATACTTGAAAAACTAAAATTATTTAATTAAAATTTGAGATATGAAAATCGTATAACTTCAATACTAGATAATAATACTACAAATCTCTTTCACCTTTTAAGTAACTTTTTTTTATAAGCAAATTAAATTAAATTAAAAGGGAGCACAGGGTACTCCAACCTATACAAACACAAGTTTGAATTACAAAGAAATAAGAGTTAGTTGTCAATAACTATTAAACTAAAACCATATCTGCTTAAACAAATTGAAAACCTAACTGCAAACAAATTACAACAAATACCCAATTACACCTACACATCACCAAAATGCAAATCCCGATATCCACTTCCAGGATCGTACTTTAAATTAGAATTTGAAACCCTTTCAAACCAAACCAAATTACACTTATTTATAAATATATATTTTTTCCAAATACATAATGCATGAACACAAAATTAACACATAACATAAAAAAGTGTTTTATAAAATTATAAGTTACTAAAATGTGTTTTTATCTCAAAATATGTTATAATATTTAAAAGATATTTTTATAAAATTATAAATTACTAAACCAAATTTTAGAATGAAAAATGATGATATATTTATAATGTTCAAAAATATTTTTTTAAGTGATATATTACATATATGAAAAAAAGTATTTAAGATAACAACTAAAATTATATTAAAGAAATATTGTTACTAAGATAATAAGATAAGAATTGATGTTAAATACATTGTTTACATAGTTTAATTTATTTTTTTACATATAATTGTAAACAAATAACATATTTTGAATTAATTTTTAAATAAAAAAATTTAAAAATCAGAAAAATAGATCTAAATCAAATAATAAAAAAATAGTTTGATTTGATTCAAATTTTATAATTTATTCAATTTAAATCGGACTTAATTTTTTTTATTTGATTAAAATAATATTTAAAGCAAAATAAACACGAGACTCCTAATCCTTATTTTGAAGGACAGATTTAAAGGTAGAGTTGGATCCGGAGAATCTGAAAGAGAAACATAATAATAAAATAAATAATAGGAAAAGCAAGCCGTTGCAACGAAACCGCGTGTGTTAATTTGTTATTGTATCGTTGTTCCGTCCTTCGAAAACTGAACTCGAAAAAGACCCATTCCCATTATCGTGCAAACGTGTTTCCGTGTTCGTTAATTGAGCAAAGAGTTCAAGACTCTCTCTTTTTTCCTTCTCATTCTCTCTCTCTTTCTGCAGAGTTCAACCATGGCCAACCACTCCACAACTCCAAAAATATCGCTTCTCTCCGTCAAACCCCCCTCTTACACTTCCCTCAAAGACGTGCTTCCATTCTCCGCCGCCGCCGCTGTCAACTCCCCCGCCGCAAGCCACCACCACAACCGCCCCGTCCCCATCCGCAACCGCCTCGTCAAGCAGGCCGCTTGGGCCTACCTCCAGCCCATGTCCGCTTCCCCCACCGGCCCATCAGGCCCACACTTGTTCCGCCGCCACAACCCTCTCGCCGCCTGCCTCACCTTCCTATGCCACCACGTAACCCGAACCTTACACCGAATACTCCACGCAATCCCTTGCTTCCCTCGTCAATAGCATAATAAAAACGTCTAATTTTTTTCCTATAGTCTTTTTTCGCTTACAAACACGAAAATAAAAATTAAAAATTCCTTCTTATTGCAAATTCCAAATGTATATGTCGTCACTGGGATCAAAGTGTATACATATATCAACGAATCACAATTTTTGAGAAGCAGAACTAATTTGTAATTTGAATTTTGAATAATTTCAATTCCCCGTTTATTATTAATTTCTTTTTTCGAGGAATGAGATAGAGTTTGAGTATGTACAATTGTTGTTGTTGTTACTGAAGTTTATTATTGTGTGTGGGGGTTCGCGGGGTTCGAGGACTGTTTGGGTTTGAGTCCAACCGTCTGAGCCTGGCACGTGCGGCGCTGATTTTGTCTTTGATGCTGGCGCCTTCGTCGTCCATAGCTACAGGTTCGGCGTCCCAAGCCTCTTCCTCGCCCCGAACCTCCACGGTTTTGGTCTTCTTTGGTATGGAGATGTTGCGGTGGATCGTTGCCTTGGTTGGGGTGGCAGGGGGGCTCGGAGGCCACTTCTTGCTTTTGCTTAGGCTGCTGCTTTGCTTCATCAACGAGGCTTGGGTTTCGCTTTGGGTTGAGGGCTCTTCTGCGGCACTTCCGTTTTTCTGCAATGTGGGGGAATTCACTTTTCCTCAGTCACTATTATTTGCAAATGTAAATATTCTTTAGTGTTTAATATATTCTACACTTGTTAAGGAAAGAGATGTATGGTTTGTGATTGGTTTGAGGATTGAATATGATTTTTGTTTTCACTAGCTAGTTTTTTCTATTACTTTTTAGTTTTTATTCTTTTTTAAATTTGGTATGACATGCATTTAGGTATGCCACCACGATTGCTATTTTGAGATGTTGTGAAAGTTAATTTGTTTAGATAGATGTTACATCAATAGTGGAATCATTCTCGATTTTTATTAAATTAACGAGACAATTTTTAAACAATAAAATCAATGTTTAACACTAATAAAATATTAAATCTATGATCAACTCACAACTTGAGAGAATCAGAACAAATGGGTTTTTATAATTTTTTTTAAGGATCAATGTTGCTTAACCATTAGGAAAACAGATTTTCAAGTTAAAATAAAGGTTTTTTGTGTGTGGAGATAAAATAGGGCCCACTAAAAACAAGTTGGAAGCTAGTCGGGTTTTTGTGATTGAAATAGAAATACAACTAATAAATATTCTTAAATCCTATGTTGACCCAAGAGAGTTAACAACCGATATTAAGTCTTGAATATGCTTTTTGATCGAGATACATACATGACGAGACACGATTGATACGTGCAATATCTTCAACTAAAAGAGGGATAATCGTAAACTTTGAGAAACCTCAAGAAAGTTACTTTTTTATTAGCCTTGATTTACAACTTTGTGTGATAATGACGTTGAACAAGTCAAACATATATAAAAAAAAGGGCAAGGGGTATTAAGAAACTAGCTATGTTGTTCCTATTTAAATGGAGAATTTAGTTTACCTTATTGTGGGTGGAAATTTTGGAGGATTGAGAAACCACGTGCTGAAGAGCCTGAACAAATGCAGTTTGGCCAAATTTGGCACAATATTGCCAATAAAATATGATAAAATCCCATGCTCTAGCCCTCCACTCTAGCAATTTCCTATCAATGTCATTTTCATGCTTTGACACAATGGGTCGTAACACAACTTCGTAAACATATCCTGTTCCCTGCATGAGGCAACATTTGTATCATCAAGTTGAAATCAACCATGCATCATTTTTTTTTTTTTTTTTTTACCTTAAATCAAGTCTACGTAAATACATATCAACATTCTTTATTATATTTGGACCAGTTTTATTAAACCAAACGTGGATCCAAATTATTTAGTGAGACTAAGTAAAAGTCTACTGGATAATGTATTTAAAAGGGTGTGTTGTTGGGTTCCTCCCATCATATCCACACTATTTGAATAACATTACTTTTATATCATTTTTAAATACGATAAAGCATATAACATTAACATCCCAAGGCACACATAATAATCTTTTTTTCCCTCAATCAAGAAAGCTGTGATGGCAGTATAACAAAGTATGGCCTACAAATATCATTAAAATAATTCGAGTGCAAGAAATAGTGTATTAAATGGAAGAGAAAGAGGCATGCCTTAGTTTTGGGATACCACAAGTAGACAAAGAGCACCAGCTTCATCTCTCCATACATTGGCAACCTTCAAAACATTTCAGAGTGAATTTACTGCTCTAAGCCAAATCAAAAGGCAACAATGTGGAAAAATGTTTAAAACTTGGGATTTCTTACCATCCAACAAAAAAATCTGTAAACTTTTCCAGTACAGTGAAAAGGGCCACTATGATCCTGCAAATGAGAATTCAACTTGCATTTTAATAGGATGCATGACCAAAATCCGCATGATAACTTTTTTGTTTTTCCTATTCAATCAACCTTTTCTGGTATTCTTAACCCCATTAGCAAGAAAAAAGGACAATAGGACATGTGTTTTGCTTCTATGCTAAAAAATCAATATCATACAAGTTCATTATCATGGTGATTCTTCCCTCTGCTCTTCTTTACAATGTATTGGCCTCGGTTTGGATATTTCGTAATATTCTTTTGGCCAAAATTTGAAGACTCATTTTTTAACACTTGACTCATTGATGAATATATGCCTTAGTTTTGTGTGTTAAAATTTCTTCAGCGTCGTAATTAAGGTTTTAAATTGAAGTTTGCAATAGTGTCACATGCATTTGCATTTAAAACAATTAAGCACTTTAACCGCTACGTTATTAATTTAAAGTCTTGATCATATCATAAGTGATTCTGTCCAACATCTTAAAATTAAAAGTCCAATTTCAGGAAATAATAGTATTTTTGTACCAGTATTTACACCAGAAACGAAGTTCCTCAATATCAACCCTATTTTTCTCCACAGTTTTATAGCATTCGAATCCAGGGTATGCATACCCCAGAGCGAGTCTGCAACAAAAAAAATGGATCAAGAATGTGACATGACATAACATAACAAATGATTCAAAAATAAATTGGAAAAGATTCATATATATATATTAAAAAAAGAAAAGGGACGTACATAAGGATTCGATTAATGAAATCTCCCAGCATTTTCAACCCTTAAAAACAACACAAACAGTGTAATATCTGAAAACCAAAGCAAGCAACTTGTCAAATTATGAATAAAAATGTTAAAACATTTTATGTGTGCAATTTGGAAAATGCCTCGAATAAAAACAAGAGAATGGGACTGTTTTACAAGGATCAGATGAACTTACAACTTAGGTTGTTGTGAGTCCCACGTTTGAGAGATTCAGAGGCACCAATAAATCAAACCGTTGGTCTGGGAATTGGGGTGCCTCCAAACCCAATTCCTAAGGGAATATTAACGACTTGAGATTTTATACTTTAGAACGTAATGTGGTTAAATCCTCTGGAAGAATGGCCTCTGATTCTCTCTTCCTCTCAAACAAAATGAGGAAGAAGCCTTAGATCTTAGGCAACAAAAAAGGCTACGTCCATATAAATAGTGGTGGTGCAGTTATATTTAACTACGTGAACAAGGGAAATGTTTTCCAATATTTTTTTAATAATAGAAAATTGGAGGAGAGAGAAAAAAGATAAAGAGGAATTTCTTGGCGCAAACGCTTCGCTTCAATTTTTGACGTAACTATCTGAGTTTGAGGGATTTCTTTGAACGTATTTACGGTTGGGAAGGCACTGAATCGAGGGCATTTTGGTCATTTCGCTCTGATTTGGTGTTTGGTTTTCATTTGTTAATACGAGGAAAATATTTGTGGTAGAGAATATATATTATGAATGGTGCCACAATAGTTAATGCTTAATTTTAGATAATGTAATGACACTGTTGATGAATGATGGTGGATGAGCCACCTGGAGAGGAGGGTGATTACGAGATTATCACCTTGTTCATTCAATTAGACCTCGTCAAAATCGTAATGAATATCCAATAATCCAACATAAATATATTGTTTTGTTACTACATGTTAGCATTAAAAGGTAGTGATGATCGATTATTGTTAAAATGAACAAAATGTTTGTTGGGTAGAGAGTTGAATAACTAATTAATTACAATAAAAATTCACATACATTTGACTTGAAAGGAAATAAGAAAAATAAGAGAAAACTAATAAATATGATAAGTAAGATAATGCAATAAAGAGGTGTAAGTAAATAAAAAAATATCAATATTAATGTATATAAAGAAAGAGGAAAAATCTCTTAATAAGAATAAGTTTAGTTAGGCTCACTTTATATATCAAATTTTAACAATTTAATTATTAAATTAAAAGTTCTTAATGTATAAATTAACTGTGAAATTTTTTTAAAATTTTAAAAACTTTTTGATGTTCCATTTCTTTAATTCAAATTGACGGATAATCATAAAAAATATTTTATATGTTAATTTGAATTAATGAAATGAAGTATTAAATAGTTTACATTCTTTTTTTAAAATTTATAGATTTGATTTATGTATTAAATTTTTTTAATTTTATGATTAGATCGTTAACGTTTGATATAAAAATAAGTTATTAAATAAAGTACGTTTAGGTAAACTTATTGTTAGAATAAGTAGATATCTCTTTATATATATATATATATATATATATATATATATATATATATGCATATGTATGTGTATATGTATATAATGTGAGAAGGAGAAATTAATTTTTCATAACCATATTGAGCTTAAAAATGGTAAATTCTCTGACGGACCAGTTTAACAAGTGGTGTATGGGTGGTGAATTAATAATGACCGTAGATTAGAAGTTAAAAAAAGTAAATGGTTGAGATTGAATTTAATGTTTAATTTTGAACAATTGCATAGTAGTCCTTTGAAATTTGTTATTGACGGACATTTTCTATTGTCTAGGATTCCGTTTAGTATGGGTGAAGTACGACTCTTCCACGGTAGTGGTGGTGTTTTGTTACGATTCTAGCAATAGTTTGTTGAGAAGCATGGGTGAAGTACGAGTGTGGCACGGTGGTCATGTTTTGTTTGTCGCAGGCCGCAACCCTTGTGAAAAGGGTTTGTTGATTGTGGAGTCGGAAGAGCGGATTGATGATACGTTAGTCAGGGTATTGTGTAGAACAAGAAAATTGTGGTGGGTTGAACATCGTTCATGGCTGAAGTTTTGGTTTTGTTGTTTGTTGGGAAGCATGGGTGAAGTACGAGATGGGGCGGGACCTGGGGCAGGGAAACTTCGCCAGTGTACCACGGGAGAAACCTCGAGACCAACGAGAGCGTGGCCATAAAGGTCATAAAGAAAGAGAAGCTGAAAAAAGAGCGACTGGTGAAGCAGATAAAGCTCGAGGTGTCGGTGATGAGGCTGGTGCGGCACCCCCACATCGTGGAGCTGAAGGAGGTGATGGCCACCAAGGCCAAAATATTCCTGGTGATGGAGTACGTGAAAGGCGGCGAACTCTTCTCCAAGGTGGCGAAGGGAAAGCTCTCGGAAGACCTCGCCAGGAAGTACTTCCAGCAGCTAATAAGCGCCGCGGCGTCACCCACCAGGACCTGAAGCCCGAGAATCTCCTCCTCGACCAGAACGAGGACCTCAAAGTCTCCGACTTCGGACTCTCGGCGCTCCCCGACCAGCGTCGCGCCGACGGCATGCTCCTGACCCCCTGTGGGACCCCCGCTTACGTGGCACCCGAGGTCTTGAAAAAAAAAAGGCTACGACGGCTCCAAGGCTGATATTTGGTCCTGCGGTGTCATCCTCTACGCCCTTCTCTCCGGCTACTTACCCTTCCAAGGCGACAAAGTCATGCGAATTTACCGAAAGGCTTTCAAAGCTAATTACGCTTTCCCTCCCTGGATTTCCCCCCAGGCCAAATCCCTCATTTCCAACCTCCTCGTTGCCGACCCTGCTAAGAGGTTCTGATCCATTCCCGATATTGTCAAGGATCCTTGGTTTCAAATTGGTTTCATCAGCCCCATTGCGTTTTCCATCAAGGAGGATGTGCTCATCCACAACCTCGATTTCCACGACGACCACCACCACGAGGCTAAACCTCCCAGGCCCTTTTACAATGCGTTTGAGATTATTTCCTCGCTCTCCCACGGTTTTGATCTCAGGAGCTTGATCGAGACCAGGAAGCGCTCGCCCTCAGTCTTTATATGCAAGTTTTCTACTTCCGCCGTGCTGGGGAAGCTTGAGGCCGTCGCCAACAAGATTAACTTTAGGGTCACCGACAAGAAGGAGTTTGCGCTGACCATGCAGGGGGCGGAGGAGGGCCGCCTATCGCACCTGCTAATCGGAACTCCTACAACAAAAACGCCACAATAACCTGAACGCAAATCAACTGATGATGCACGACCCTGAAAAACAACATAACCCTTCATAAACTATCAAACACGGACAAATATAAACATTACAAGGACGACTATGCAATTCTTAAATTTTACTCATTACTTTATAATCTCAACCGTTCAATATTTTAATATTATATCTACGGTCATCTTAAATCCTAAACATGCTACACGGATGGACTACTTCCTAAACTTGACTATAAGAGACTTCACCCTTAAAAATTACCTAATTCTTTAATTTCACTTTCTCTTTTCATTGTTATTTAATTTTTTAATTTCATGTTATTACAAATTCTGAAACAATGTTTTTAGTAGTAGAAATAATTTTATCATAGATCAATTTATGTGAAAGGTGTATTAAGAAAATTTTGAGTTATATTCTTTCTCTTATCTTATTAGCAAAAATAAGAGAAAACCCTACTATAAGTCATATATATATATATATATATATATATATATATATATATATATATATATATATATATATAAGGTGTTATAATTACACCGGTGTAACTTTTATTAAGTATTATACCGCTCAATAACTTTATATTCATTGTGAATTTTGTAAATTCAACCGTTAGATTGAAAGTTCATATAACTTTATACATGTATATCAATTTTTGTTAAAATTGAACAACAACTTGAAGGTAATCAAATTATTCACATTTTAGTGTATTTTGAAATGAATATATTACGTCAATTTTGTTATATAAAAATGAAGTATCAAATCATCTTGAATTAATATAAAATTTTGTAAATATAATCTAAGAGATATGAACTTTCAATCTAATGATTGGATGTACAAAACTCACATTTAATATAAATTTATTGAACGATGTAATACTTAATAAAAGTTACACCGGTGTAATTATAACCTTATATATATATATATATATATATATATATATATATATATATATATATATATATATGAGTTCACTTTATATTTATTTTTTATTATCGAATCAGGAAGTAACATCTTATTTATTATTGTATATATTTTAGGTTTAATATGCATAAAGTGATAGAAATATATAGAATGAAAGGAGGTAAAATGAAATTATCAAATCTTACAATTTTATTTTATTATTTTAAAAAGGTGAAACAAAATGGAATAATATCTCCTTTTTGTATACCATGGAAATATATTTAATAATAAAAATAATAACTTTTATTTCATTTTACTTTACTGAAGATTTGACTAGGATTATTAATTAGTTTTTAATTTCAGATTTGCGATTTTAATTTTGTGACTGGAAATTTTATAATTTAGAATCACTTTAAATTGAGGATTTCGGCAATTTGCTTACCTTGACTTTGACTTTATCATTAAAAGTTTTAACCATTGACTTTGACCAAGATCTCCTCTTTTGGGCTTCTGGAGCTCTGTGGTCCAATGTGATATACATTCTTAAACCCTTTTGAAACAAATGGCTTGGAACCTTTTAAAACAAACCAACACTAAATGGCTTGGATCAAATAAGATTGCGAAATAAATGAAATTAAGAAAAGGTGCATCTTTAATTCTCACCCTCTTCATGGATAAAAAAAAGTTCATTTATTGTGATCTAAATATAATATTTACAAAATACCTTTTATTTAATTAAATTTCTTTTTCTCAATGATCCTTTAATTCGTGTGTTATCAAATTGGCAACCACATAACTTAAAGATGATAAAATAGACTCAAGTCCTACGAGCACCTGCAAAAATATCCTCTTACGAAGGCAGGTAAATATCCGCTTATATGAGAATGGGTACGGGCGGGTATAAATCCACAAAATTTAGTAGGTGCGGGTGCAAGTACCAGTACTATGATATCTAACCTGCCCCGCCCCACAATATTTTAATATATATATATATATATATATATATATATTAATATAACAATTATATATATATATATAAATATATATTAATTAATATAATAATATTGTTATTATTTTAGATTCAAGCTACAAATTAAAGTTGTTGGAGTATTTTTTTCTAAGATTTATGGTAGCTCATCTACAATTGAAATTAATAATATCAAGAAATTATGTTAATCATTGTTTGAAGAGTATCAAACTAAAGTTAAGGGAATAGTGAAAAATTCAACTTTACAAACAGATGTCAACGAGTCAAACTTGGATAATCTAAATATTAACAATATTTTTTAGTGATTATGATTCATTTGTGAATGTTACAATTGAAATACAAATAAAGTTTGAAATAAAGCTCTACTTGAAAAAAATGTTTTGTTTATGAGTGTTACTTTTGATATTCTTGGATGGTAGAAAACAAATAAGATTAATTTTGCAAAAAAAAATGCTAAGGATGTTTTGGCAATTTGAATTTCAATCGCAACTTCAAATTAAAATTTGCATTTAGCACAAAAGGTAAAATTTTGAGTCCTCATCATTCTAAACCCCGCGAATTTACTCTAGAGACACTTATGTGTACATAAAGTTGGTTGAAACACAAGGAATAAGGTAATAAATAATTAAATTTTATTTATTTCATAAAATTTATTTTATTTTTTATTGTTGGTATTAATTATTAATTTAAATTGTCTAATCATTCATTTTCTTGTCATATAGTTTCTATTGATATTATTGGATCAAAATAATATATAGACTTGGAAAAATATGAAGAAGTTGATTTTCATGTTGAAGTTAAATGTCTACATATATTTTTTTTTAATGTTTATAGTATATAATTTAATCTATAATTTTAATATAACTATTTTCTGTATATTTTTTTTCACAGGTCTTGGAGAATATTGTTAATATATAATTATGATGTTGAAAGTTTAATTGTAACTTTTATTACGTTGAATATTTTTAAAAAGTTTATTTACAAGAATTAAATATTTTATAATATTTATTTATAATAATTGTAATGTTATAAGCCTAACAAATTAATATTATGTTTGCTTATGCGAAATGATATTTCTTTATTAATTTATTTACTTTATACATAAATAAAATGTGAGTCATAGGTACGAGTAATAAGATTTTTAAATATGTGGGTCATATTTACTTAATTAATATGGTCACTGCAATACCCTAAGTTTTCTAAAACTAATAAGAGTTTTAAATTAACTAATTAGAATTTTGAAAATAATTACAAACTTTATATGATTATAGGTTAGTTTATAAAGGTTGTGAAATTATTTATATAATGAGTATAGAGAAGTATGAATTTTATTATTTTATTTTATTTATTATGATATTTTATTAAGAAAAAGGAACTTTGGTTAAAAAGGTGGTGCAATTCATGTTTTATGTTTATGCTTATTTTCCCTGAACATAGATAAGTGGTTGGAGAGGAGAAAATCGTTAGAGATCACCTAGAGACATGCATCCTTCATCTAGAATTAATCAAAGTAAAGGGGAGTGAGGGTCTCCCCTTATTATGGAGGTGGATTATATGTTGGGTAAAGGAGTTGACCCCAACTTTGATGCTTGTTTGTTTACTTGTAGAATGAGAATTGGTGTTCCATACGCTTCATATGAACCTTATATATGATTGTTGAGTGGTATGTGTAATTAATTTCCTATACATTGCTCTAATTGTGAATCTATGAGTGTTTGTAATTCCCGTGAGAAACCCTTGAATTATATATCAAAGTGAATAATTTGATGTTAATTGTGTGAGTATGTGAAATTGATGTTGGGTTTAATTAATTGATGTTTTCACTTATTGGAGTGAGTGAGAAGTGAGAAGTGTCAAACTTGAGTGATTTTCGCACATTCTAGAGGATTTTTTAGAACTGGTGTCATGTCGAGCACACACTTATGGTGTTGGGCATGATAATTTATAGTGATCTTTGTTCCTATTGTGACGACATCAAATAGGTCTCGCTAGACACTATTTGACGTTTCTTTTACATAAGTTTCTAGCCAAGCGTGACCTCAACCAAGCCAAGCACAAGTGTTGTAGAAAGGGTTTTGACCTCTTTGTGTGATAAGGCACAACAAATGTCTGATTGGATCTTCTGATCTTCATAAAAATTGTAACATTTGATGTGAGCTTTTCAATGACATTAGGATCACACATAAAGAAGGTCTAAAACTACTAAGATGATTAAATTAATGACCAAGGGTTAAGTTGTTAGATTTAGACTAAAATGTTGAGGCTTTGTAATTTTTAAGCATGGTAGATGGTAAAATAAACTCTTGAGGTCAACATAAAAGTTTTAGATAATTTTATTATTTTTCTAAGAAAATTGAGATCAACTTAATATCATGATTATAACTCCATATATTGTGTTTATACCCCATAATATCATAGACGCTTGAGATAAAGAGAGATAATTTGAGAGTTGTAATGGTGAGTTTTTTTACCCTTTAAGTGCTTAATCTTGGAGATGGTTTGAGAAACTTATATCATGGGTTAAGAAATATAAATAATGAGATGGGATATTTGTGAATGAGTTATGATGAAGATATAAAATTATGTTTGTGATACCTTGTGCTTGAGGCTTGGTGCCTATATGCAATATGAGATTTTTTTTTTGTGTGATATGCAAAATATGAATTGTTGATACGTGGCATGAGAAAATTATATGCAACAGATTATTATACATGATGTGATATGAGATGGTTATGTGTAATATGATGAGATGTTGATGTTTGACTTGAGAAAATTATGTGCAATATTTGAAACATTGGTGAATGATGAGATGTGAGATAATGATGATAATGTGTGATGTGAGAATGAAATGATGATGATGTGTTTGTATGAGATTTACAAGATGATGATGTGTATAAATTAGATTGACATTAGCCTGACGTGTTAAGTGAATGAAATAACTATGAGTTAAATTCATGAAATAAAATGTTGCACAGAGTCTTGTATATGAAGCATGCATCATGAGTACAAACCTTCACCATTGAGCCATGAGTAATTTCCTTTGAGCCATGAGTATTCACCTTCAAGTCATGAGTAATTGCATTTCGGCTATGTGTATTAGCCTTCAGACCACGAGTTATGAGATCCTTGGCCCACATGCATGTAGATCTAGATAAGTCCATGTCCACTATATTAAGTGAATGAGATGTGAATGTGTATGATTTTAATGGTGTGATGTTGTTATTAATTGAAGTTATATTGTTTTACTTATATTTTAATACTCTCATTACATGTACGTACACTAATGTTATAGTTGACATTAGCCTGACGTGTCAAGTGAATGAAATGACTATGAGTTAAATTCATGAAATAAAATGTTGCAGAGAGTCTTGTATATGAAGCATGCATCATGAGTACAAACCTTCACCTTCGAGCCATGAGTAATTTCCTTTGGGCCATGAGTATTCACCTTCAAGTCATGAGTAATTGCCTTCCGGCTATGTGTATTAGCCTTCAGACCATGAGTTATGAGATCCTTGGCCCACATGCATGTAGATCTAGATAAGTCCATGTCCACTATATTAAGTGAATGAGATGTGAATGTGTATGATTTTAATGGTGTGATGTTGCTATTAATTGAAGTTATATTGTTTTACTTATATTTTAATACTCTCATTACATGTACGTACGCTAATGTTATAGTTGATGTTTGTTTTGCTTGATTATATCTCACACAAATAGCAAAGTGAGACATTTCTCACTCCCCTTTGTCGTTGTTGTTGTTGTTGTGTTCCTACATGTGTTTTGCAGATAAGGATCATTATGATGATGATGTTGGTAAAGAAGCATGTGCCTTATGATGTAGTAGTTTCTTGTTAACCATGAAGTTATTTTGTTAAATTTGGTATTTCTTTTGTTTAAGTATATGTTTTCAATTTTGGACAGATGTAACTTCCTCTATCCATGGAGGTGTTTTTGTGAATGGTTTCCTTATATATTAAAGTTTCTTTAGAGCAATTAGAGTATATTATTAATTAATATAAATATTGATGAATAGGGTAGAGGGTGTTACAAGTGTTGACAGTTCATTACCATTACCAGACACTTTATGTCAGAGTTCTCTTGAATAGGACTGAATTTTACTTCTTCTAGCATGATGCTTTCCTTCCCAATATTGAAAGAACTTATGAAATTCTCATAGGAAGAGGGAGAGACATTAGCAGAATCATAGCCACATCTTCGTCTTCCATTTTTTATGTCAATATTATAGTTTCAACAAAATAAAGTTTAATTCATCAACATGATCTTTCAAAGATGTGTCTTCCTTCATACAAAGACCAAAGAGCCTCCTCTTTAGCAAAAACTTATTATATATGCACTTTGTCATGAAAATCTTCTCCAATTTCAACTATAACCTTGAAGTAGTCTATTCTTCCCCGACATCATACAAAACTTTGTCACCCAACGAAAGAAGAATAAACGAGTGTGTTTTATCTTCCTTTTGTTCAAGAACATATTTTTCCAAATGTGATGTCATCTTGGAGAAAGGTGCCCAAATGCCTTATTCCTTCAGCAAAGCTCTCATCTTTATGCACCAGAGGTTGAAATTGTTCTTCATTGTAAACTTCTCAATCTTGATTGTGTTAGCCATCTTCCTGAACGTCTTCTTTAAAGATCCATCACAAACAACAAAAAATAGAATGGTTGATCTAACTTTAAAGATCCACCAACAGATGCAAAACTATGATCTCAACCAAGCTCATAGTACCAGTTTGTTGTGAAACATTGAGTAAAATAAATGACATAAAAACAAGAAAGAACACTCATAAAATGAATGAAGAAGACTAAATGTATTGATTTCATAGTTTGTGAGAATTACAATAAATGATGGCTATATTACCCGTTTAGTCCTACATTATCCCATCTATGTAGGGACCAAGTTGACTAACAAATTAAACAAATAGAAAATTTACTTTAATAAGTAAGGATTATGTGTCATAATCAACACTAATTTTCACTGTCATACTTGGTGAGGCATTTTTTGCACCTAGTGTAGAGAGGTCAAAAACCTCTCTATAACTCTTGTGCTTGACATGACTGAGTTCACGCTCGACAAGAAACTTATGTAGAAACAATATCAAATGATGTCCAATGGAGCCTATTTGGTGGTCGACACTAAGGAAATAAAGAATACTATGAGTCATCATTGTCCAGTATCATAAATTTGTGTCTAACGTGACATTAGTTTTATTTACCTGTAGAAAGGTACAAAAATCACATAAAACCCTCAACCTCAAATTTCTTCCCAATATCATCAGTAGATAAAATCATCAATCAAAATTTAATACTACTCTATTAAACTGTCAATTAACCTAAACATACAACAATTATACAAAATATCACTATTTTTTTATATTAATTTTCACCTTACTCTATATCAAGGATTTCCTATAAAAATCTAAGAGTTCTCATAAATTAACAATTTATACCAATTAATTCACAATTCACAACCAACATAACATAATAATCTGTATAACATACAAATCATATAACACAATTATTCACGTATATATAATCAAGGTTTAGAATTTCCAGCACAGAACACCAAAGACAAACATCAGATTGAATACTAAAATTTCATAATAGTACCAAACAAAATCCCATTACTGATGAATGGCGTCATTAGTAAAAAAGTTCTATTTAAATTTTTTTTTGAGGTTTACAAAGAGGAAAATGTTGTGTTGATTGAGTTATTCTCTTTTGTCAGGTCAAATGTAATTAAGAAACACAAAATGTGAATTACAAATTATTTTAATTTTCACATGGATAGTATTACCAATAAATATATATATATATATATATATATATATATATATATCTATATATATATATATAAATTAATATGTTAAATTATTTTTTAATTTTTAATCTGTTTCAATATTATTGACAAATTTATTCGTTACCGGCTATTCCATTATCTACAATACAAGGCACTTGGTGCCTGTATTGTATTAAAAAAAAAAAAATGGAAAGTTATTTATAAAAAAAAATAACTATTAAAAAATAAATAAAAAATAAAATAATTCATATAAAATAAAATAAAAATAAAAATTAAATAATAAAAATATATTAATTTAATTGATATTATAATTAATTTATTAATTTTAAATTCTTAAATTTGATAAAAAAAAATATTTTTTTAATTTATTTAAAATAAAAGGATATAATAATTTAAAAATTATGAAGACTAAAGTAATTACTAAAAAAAATGTATCCATTTTATATATTACTATAGATAAATAACTCTGGATAATTTACATTTAGAAATATCCGGCCAACACAGACGCCAGATTTTCTGATTTATTCATTAACGAAACTTTTTTGATATGAATATTGAATACTATGTTTGTGTGTAGGAATAAGATAATTAAAAGGAATTAATCCGAGAAATAATAATTAAAAAAAAAAGAAGAAGAAGAAAAACTGCGGTCCAGGTCAGTCTGTCACCATTAAAGTTTAACAAGCAGGGTCCCTTTCTCTCTCAAATAAATTGTGTTTTGTGAGAACTGAGAACCCTTTCTCTCTCACTGCTCCATCCCATAATAAAACCCTCTCTCTCCCCTTTCCCAGTTCCCACACTTGCCACACCTATGTCCACCACCAGAACAAAACTCCCTCTCAACACCCTCTCCGTCAGCCTGGGCTGCGCCAGCTGCAGGCGCCCCAAGCTCCTGCGCCGCCTTTTCCACCCCAAGCCCCGCCCCAAGAGGCCCAACGCCTACCGCGCCTGGGCCGAGGAGCGCGACGACACCGCCACCAGCACCACCACCACCACCAACACCTCCGCCGCCACCTTCTCCCCCTCGTCCTGGGAGTGCGCCAAGACCGTGAGCGGCTTCGGGAGAGCCGGGAGCGAGGGCGTGGCGGTGGAGAAGGACTCCGACGACCCTTACTTGGACTTCCGCCACTCCATGCTGCAGATGATTCTGGAGAACGAGATTTACTCCAAACACGACCTCAGAGAGCTTCTTAACTGTTTTCTTCAGCTTAATTCACCCCACCACCACGGCGTCATCGTTAGAGCCTTCACCGAGATCTGGAACGGCGTCTTCTCCGTCACCTCTTCCTCCTCCTCCGCCGCCGCCTTCCGCCGTAAGTCACGTGACTTCTAGGGGCTCCCTCGCTCGCACGTGCCTGCGCTTTCTTCAACTGCCGAACGCTAATGTCCTGTAACCGCTACATTTCTTCTCATTACTAAGTATTTCACAAACAAAAAATTATAAAATAAATTCAGTTTCTTAAGCAAATTAAAACCGATTTGCTTAAGAAACTCAATTTATTTTATTCTCATTTTTTTTCATCGGAAAAAAAATTATGTAAGCCTGCTCTTGCTTAAATGTTTAGTATTAATTTATTCTCTTCATCCAACTTAAATATAAGAAGAAGAAAAATTCTCGTCTTATTAATTCAGATTCTACTTTTAATGCTTTTATTTTCTTTTATTAAATATTAAGTTTCAACGTAAAATAATATAAAAAAAATAATTATAATAATAAAATAATAATAATAATAATAATAATAATAAAAATAACATTGTTTTTAATCCACCTGGCTTGCCTAATGTAAACTCTATCGTGTTTTCACGGAGTTTTACCTTTTAGTGATTTTGGGCGTTCTCGGTACGTACTTCACTAAAAACAATATTATTTTTAATTGAAATTAATAAAATTAAATAATTTAATTAATTATTTTTTGTTACGTCAGTAAAATTTAGTTTGTATTTAGATATAGATTAATATAATTAATTTAGAATCATGCATTTACAGAATATATTTTGAACAAACGTCGTAGAAAAGTAACGTAATTTTTATTTGAAAGATAAAGGAAATGAACTTGATGATTTTTGTATATTAAATATTCTTTAAAAATTTGTTATCAAAATTTATTTTAAATGTATAATTATAAATTTGGAGAGATAAGATTTTCAAATTCATTTTATTTGATAAAAAAACTAATTACTTTCGTATATTTGAATTTAAATATTTTAAATCTAATTTTGTTAATAGTCAAATTTTGTTAGTTTATACAGTAAAGTTGATTTTAATAGTAGAATATAAACTAAACCTGATTTTGATTGTCTTGAATGGGAATAAAAAAAAAGATAAAAAGATTCCAATCCCGTAGTTATAACAAAGCGTGGAGAGAAAATTTTGCTTAGTTGCTAACAGACAAACGGTGTATGGTGCCGTGAACGTACAGAGGAAACTGTTTTCATGATTAAAAGAGCTAGGGTATGGTGAAGCTCTAAAGCGGAGACTTATTTTATTTTATTGCGTACAGTTGAATCTCATGATGATGCAATCCAGTACAACATGCATGTTTGAGAGATTTAAATTCCTTACATGAATACTATTGTACTGCAACACACGCAATGCAAGAGAGTACTGGATAGAGAGAAGAGATAAGACACGCCATGTAATGGAGAAAGGAAGAGGAAATAAGGTGTTGCAAGAGTTTGTAAGTATATGTGTCGTTGCTATTTTTTACAGTGTTTGATGATGAATGAAGTTGGGAGGGGAAAAAAAAGTAAGAAGAATAAAAGTAAAAGAGTTGGAATAAGAAAAATATGTTCTTTAGACGGATATAAAAAAAATACATAAATAAGCATTACTTATTTTAATGAATAAAACAGAGTAAACAATTTATTTATTTATTTTATTAATTTAAAATATTTTAAAAGTTCTAGAGGAGAAACAATACAACATTCACTTTAAGGGATAATTTTCCAAGAAGTGTTTTCAACAAATTGGGTTCTTTAAGTACCATAATATAATATTCAGTATCCATACAATGGGATATGCAACTTTCTTCTAGTTCTAAGTGGTTAATACAGTTCAACAACACAACAACTCATTATATTTTCAATATAACAACACAAACAACACACAACTTTTGAACTCATATCTTCATCAACACAACTCATTTACAATAATATAAACGAAATGCATTTGAACAACACATCATATTTTTAGTATAATTACATAATCAACACGCTACTTAGTCAACACTCAATGTACAACTTAAACCTAACTCATCAGATAACAACTCAAATCAACAAGAAATCAACACTTTATCAATCAAATCGTCAAGCTTTACTTCAACAACTCACGCTCGATGCTACTCATCTTGTGCCCAATGTCATCCAAGCAAGGAGTTCTCTGCCTCGCCCATGCCTAGTGCTACACAACCTATGCCTGGTGTGGCTAAGGCAGAGGCCCTTAGGACCTCATGCTTGGCATGGTAAAACACCACACCTAACTCCATCTTAGGCAGAAAGTCTATACTTGAGTTTCATCCGACATCATTACCACGACACCCAGCAAAAAACAGATAAAGAGCTCTAGCTTGGCCATGTTGAGAGCCACAAATCATTAGGCCAGTGTCCAAGTTAGAGAGCTCCTAAGACATCCATACCTTATGCCATTCAACCACACCCAACATCGTTCCAACCCGAGACGAATTTCTCTCCTCACATTCGACGTCACCAATCCTACGCCTGGTGTGATCGAGATAGAGAGCCTTAAGTTAGAATAGCGCCTGACGCATTGAAGGCCCACCCAGCACGACATCAAAATTCTGCATGTGTAGAACTTGATTTTGAGTCAAAACTTGAAAATCAACAAACATCCCACACATGCAACCATGAACAACTATTATATACATCACAACAAACTCATAAATGCACTTAAAATCAGCATGCAACCACAAACAACTATTATATACATCACAACAAACTCATAAATACACTTAAAATCAACATACAACCAAAAATCAACTCAAATCATCAGATTCTTCTCAAAACCCCTAAAACCTCATCTCTCAACATCCAACAATCTCTAATTTGATCCATATTTAGCCACGAATTTGAAATGAAATCATGGAAGTTACAACCAACACCACCTTCAATAGCTCAACAACTCCATAAAAGCAAGAATCTAGCTTCCCTTACCTTGGGTAGCATGAATACGAGGAAGAAGAAAGGAGACTCGAAGCTCCACACAAAATTAGCTATTTGATTTGAGGTTCCCACCACCTGAATCACAACAATGGAATCTTAGGTAAGAATTAGAAGAAGAAGAAGAAGACAAAAAAGATTGAGAGAAAAAGAGTTCATGGATCAGAGACCTTCTCTCTAGAATCCTCTCTCTAGAAAGTTAAGGGAAAGAGTTTATGAGGCTCTACTCAAAATATAAACCCTATATACTCCTTCCTCCAAGGTCAAATTGGGTGTCTACCCAGAGAACCCCTTCTCAACACCATTGAAGCTCTAAAGGGATCCTCAGACCCTCAAGCCTCTCAGCTCTAACAACTCAACTTAACAACATAAAAAATTAGGAGTAATACAACACTATCACAACTTACAATGTTACAAAAATCATCTCTATTTGAACTAGGGCCAGCGTGGGTTTATCCACACCAAGTATGATTGTCTTGGGGAATCCTTGACTTCATCCATGTCAGGTGCAGGTTGAATGGCGTCGGGTGTGGATTACCTTATTAAAACTTGTAATTTTTTTTTTGATAAAATGGTGAACATGAATAGGTTAGGTGAATCAACAACATGTTTTATGTTGATTAACTTGTTGGATTGTTGATTGTTTAGGTGATGATGTTGACAATGCTTTAGGCATGTTATGTTGTTGAATTGTTTAATGTTGAGGTGATGGTGTCAAGAATGCTTTAAGAATTTAGGTATGTTATGTTTATTGACTTAAAACTAGAGGAGAGGGTTTTTTTTTCTTCGAAAGTTGGATATCCCAAATTGAGGATATTGGTGTGATGCTTCAAGAGCCCAATTTTTTTAAAAATTCTTCTTGAGTAGTTGACTCTTGAAGTGGATAATTGAGTCTCTTCTAAGACCTTAGTTGATGTGGTATGTGGGTTAAGTCAAGACATACCAGTTGTAAGTGACCAATGTTAATTTGTATGTGGACAAAGGTCAAGACACATGTGTATAAAGTGACCAACCAAGTAAGGTACAAAGTCAGGAGCTTAGTCTCTAATTTAGTACTTAAGAGGCATAGTATTTGGAGGGTAGTTGGTGGGCTAAATACATAGGGGGCTTAGTGTTGCAAACTAATGTCATGGTAGACTTATAGCCAAGTTGTTCTATCCTAACAAGAATACTAGACTTCCTAGTTAAGTGGCAACATTTGAGGAATCATGTTGTTGGAGATTGGCATCTCATTTGGTTGTTGATCTAACAAGTGTAAAAAGTTGTGTTAGTTTAGTAGGGTTAAGCCACTTAGATTATTCATATCTATTGTAGGAGATCTTCGTACGTAAATGCATCATGACATAAGTAGTTGAGGTATTGTGCATATGATGCGGTGATTTTGGTGTTGTTCATATGCTACTGGGTTTGGTTGTTGGATGGCATGGTTGTTGGTATATGATGAAATTTTTGTTTACTTTTTAAGGTTGTTGGATGCCATGTTGAAATGTTGTTGCAGTTTACATGATATTGTTAGTAGTATAGTTGTTTTACTCCTATACTAGCTATCTGTTTATTCTTTTGTTAATTATAGCTTATCCTTACATGTTTCTTGGTGGTTCGATTGTAACAGCCCAAATTTTACTGGGTCAAGAGCCCAATTAAGGTGGTTTAGTAGCCCGGAACGGGCCGTTCCAAATTACTAAATAGACCTACTTTTGGAAGCCCAGAACGAGCCGTTCTGGATTTGGAATGGGCTATTCCAAACCATTAAATTTTGCCTATGATTCTTAGTTGGGAACGAGCCGTTCCCAACTGGAACGGGCCATTCCGGATTTCAGAAATGGCCTTTGAACCTTATTGAGAACGGGCCATTCTGGTTTCAGAACGGGCCGTTCCAAAATATGACCGTTGAGAGTTTTTAATGCAAACCCCAGAACGGACCGTTCTGGATTTGAAACGGGCCATTCTGCGAATCTTGATGCCTATAAATTGAGTGCTCTGACACTCCCAAAATCATATTTTTTCTGTTCTGACTTCTTTCTTCTACATTCTCTTCTTTCCCTTCTACACTCTCTGAAGACCGATGGGCACTTAGAGGAGGAGACCAAGAGATCTCTGTTTTAGTTTCAACTGCTGTTTATCCAGGTACGGGGAAAAAAGAGAATTATTTATATGTAGAGTTACATGAGGGAATTGGGTAGAAGAAGAGTCCCTTAGGATTATGAGTAATTTTATAATTATTTCTGTTTGGAGAATTATTGGTCTTATGTGATTCTGTATATATTTAGGACTACGAATATATGATTAATTTGTAAAAATGATGCTCTGGGAGAGATAACAAAATTATAGAAAAGTGTCTGTAAGCTAGGTTTTGGAAAAATTGAATTATTTCTGTTTGAGAAATTGATGATCCCATTAGATTCTGTATGTGTTGAGGATTACAAATATATATTTAGTTTGTAAGAATGATGATCTGAGAGGGAGAACGAAACTGTAGAAAAGTGTCTGTGAGTTAGGTTTTGGAATAATTGGGGGTTTTACTGTTTATGTTATAATTATATTAAATGGATAATTCCATTGATTATTATATTAATTTATGAATGTTATTGTTATATTACTTGATAAGAATAGATGATCTAGATGTGAATTACTTGAGGGGTGTGTAAACCCTTATTTTGTTAGACTTATCTGTTGTGTATGTGATAAGGAATTGTGTATGTGATATGAAATTGTGTATGTGATATGGAATTGAACTATGAGATGTTGTGTGGAATGTGAATGAGATGTGATTGTGGTTCTTCACACCTATGACCAAGGGTGAGCACGACCCGGGATTGTTACATGGGTATCGTGACCTTGGTTAACATGTCAGGGGTGAGCACGACCCTGAGTTAGGGGTAACGTGACCTTGACACAATGTTATATCAGGGGTGAGCACAACCTGAGATTGTTACATGGGTATCGTGACCTTGGTTAACATGTCAGGGGTGAGCACGGCCCTGAGTTAGGAGTAACGTGACCTTGGCGCAATGTTATATCAGGGGTGAGCACGACCTTGGATTGTTACGTGGGTATCGTGACCTTGAATAACATGTCGGGGGTGAGCACGACCCTGGGCTAGATATGCTACAGGGGAATCGTGACCTTGGCACAGTGTTATATCAGAGGTGAGCACGACCTTGGATTGTTACGTGGGTAGCGTGACCTTGGCATAATGTGAAGTGCAAGATTTGTGATGATTGGTGTGATTGAGAATTATGACGTGATGACGATGCATGATTGATTAAAATACGATATGTTGAAATATTTATGAATATTAAGTTATAATGAGTTATGATTATGTTATGTTTTTCCTTGTGTGCTTTTCATATAAATGTTTTCTTTTCTTACTGTACAAATTGTGGATATTTTAGGTGAGGAAGATTCGGCTACGAGTGACATCTAGAATGCCAACAGTTGAATTGTGGGTATGCTCTGATATTATTACATCGGGGCAGAGAATTTTTAGGACATAGATTTTTATATGGATTTGGCATTGTAAATATGATTTTGAAAACAATTTGTAAACTCTCAAGTTTTATTTTCAATTATTATGTTGGTTATTGATAAATGAATATGAAGGTTTTATGTGAAACCTTTTACTAACGTTAAAAATTTTATTCTTTAATTTATTTATATGATTAATATTTATATATGTGTTGGGATAGTAAGGGTGTTACATCGATTTTGATGATCATGTTTACATGAGAGCAGGACAGGGTTATGCTGGAGGCTTTTGGAGTGTTGAGAGCCAGGTTGTTGGTGGTGTAGCTTGATGCATCTTATGGTGGTAGTCTTTTTGTAGTGTTGCATGACCAGCGACATAGGTTCATTCACTTCAATTTTTGGATTACTGTATATACATATGTACCTATATAATATTTCGGTTGTTGGAAAAATGGTTGCTCATGTGTGTGTGTGTCTATATATATATATATATATATATATATATATATATATATATATATATATTATCATTTGTATATTTAGGAACTGCAGGTATGTTAAACTTAGGTAGAAACTTGTATGTTTTCCATTACTTGTAGTTGAACTCTTAAGTATAAGGATCACGACAAGTTGTTGCATATTGTACAAGTTTGATATTGTTTTTGAAAAATATTAATACGTGATTATTGCTAATGTCACATATATTAATATGTTTTAACTTTTTTAAAAGAAAATGAATTTTGATTTGATCTCTGTAAAAATTTTGCATTGTTTTTCATTCTCTAAGATTGAAAATCATTGTTTTTAGTCTCAACTATTATGTAACATTTGTTAACGATCTACAAGTTGAATCAAATAATCACCTTAGGTGGCACCTACACCTATTAGTGCTTCTAGTACTATACCACACGAAGTGTTATTTATATCTTAAAACAAAGATTTGGGGACCATAATTTGATTTTAGATTTTAGAATGATAAAAATAAACAAAAATCATTTTACAAAAATCAAAACGAAAATTTCTTTATTTTACAAAGACCAAAATTAATCATTTTAAATTTTAGAAACGGGCCGTTCCGGAATAAAGAATTTACCTAAAAAACGTAGTTGAGAACAGGCCGTTCCGGTTGGAGAACGGACCGTTCCGGTTGGAGAACGGGCCGTTCTGGTTTGGAGAACGGGCCGTTCTGAAGGTAGAACGGGCCGTTCTGCTGGGTTTTGGAACGGGCCGTTCCGGTTTTGGAACGGGCCGTTCCAGTTGAGATTTTTGCTTGGTTCTAGAGGGTCCAGAACGGCCGTTCCACTTTTGGAACGGGCCGTTCCGGATTAGCTGAGCCAGATTCCTATAAATAGGAGGCCTTACCTCTCATTTTCTCACATCTCATTCTCTCTTCCTATTCTCTTCTGTTCTTTTTTTCTTCCCCTCTTCTTCTCTCTGAAGACCATGGGGCACTTAGAGGAGG
Organism: Cajanus cajan; assembly: GCF_000230855.2. Lineage (NCBI taxonomy): Eukaryota > Viridiplantae > Streptophyta > Magnoliopsida > Fabales > Fabaceae > Cajanus > Cajanus cajan. The sequence goes on along the minus strand of NC_138523.1, from coordinate 14,939,541 downwards.
AGACCAAGAGATCCCTGTTGTAGTTTCAACTGCTGTTTATCCAGGTACGGGGGAAAAGGGGATTATTTATATGTGAAGTTACATGAAGGAATTGGGTAGAAGAAGAGCCCTTAGGATTATGAGTAATTTTATAATTATTTCTGTTTGAAAAATTATTGACATTATTTGATTCTGTATGAATTTAGGATTATGAATATATGATTTATTTGTAAAAATGATGCTCTAGGAGAGAGAACGAAATTATAGAAAAGTGTCTGTAGGCTAGGTTTTGGAAAAATTGAAATATTTCTGTTTGAGGAATTAATGATGCCATTAGATTCTGTATGTGTTGAGGATTAGAAATATATATTTAATTTGTAAGAATGATGATCTGAGAGGGAGAACGAAACTGTAGAAAAGTGTCTATGAGTTAGGTTTTGAAAGAATTGGGGGTTTTATTGTTTATGTTAAAATTATATGAAATTGATAATTCCATTGTTTATAATATTAATTTATGAATGTTATTATTTTATTGATTGATAAGAATGAATGATCTTGATGTGAATTATTTGATGGGTGTGTAAACCCTTATTTTGTTGGGCTTATCTGTTGTGTATGTGAGGTGGAATTGTGTACGTGATGTGAATTTGAATTAGGAGATGAGATGTTGTATGAATGTGATTATGATTGTGATTGTGGTGCCTCACATCAGTGACTAGGGATGACACGACCCCTGGGTAAGTGGTGCTACAGGGAGGGCGTGACCCTAGCATGGTGTGGGATGAGTAAGACATTTAACACACACCACTTATGTCGATTATGGCAGCCCTGGCATAGGGTTAATTGCAAAAGACTGTATGGATTGTAATTTGATTGTGGTTCCTCACACTAAAGGATCAAGGATGATATGAACCCTGGTAGTTGATGTTTCAGGGACGAGCGTACTCCCGGATGATCAGGGATGATACGAACCCTAGGTAGGTGATGCTTCAGGGACGAGCATACTCCTTAATGACTAGGGATGGCACGGCCCCTGGGTAAGTGATGCTACAGGGAGGGCGTGACCCTGGTTTGGTGTGAGAGGCAATTAACCTGTATCACTTGTGTCATATGTGGCGAGGTCTTGGCATAGTGTTAATTGTAAGATTGGTGTGAATTATGGATGTGGAAATGATATTGTTAATTGTAAGATTGACATGAATTATGAATATGAAAATGATGTTGTAAATTGTATAATTGGTGTGGATTATGATGGATTGAGATATGTATGTGAAATGAGATATGTTAAATGTGAATTGAGATGTGAAGATGATGAATGATTGATATATATATATATATATATATATATATATATATATATATCTATATATATTTTATTAAATAATGAATTATGATGAGATTATATTGTGATGTGTTTGTATGTACTTTGCATATAAATATTTTCTTTTCTCACCGTATAAACTGTGGATATTTTAGGTGAAGAAGATCCGGCTACGAGTGACATCTAGAATGCCAACAGTTAAATTATGGGAATGCTATGATAATGTGACATCGGGGCAGAGGATTTCTAGGACAGAATATTTATATGGATTTGGTATTGTAATAAATGATTTTAAAATTGTAAACTCTTAAATTTTACCTTTCAAGTTTTATTTTTCAGTCATTTTCTTATATTGAAGAAAGAACAGTTTTGAAGTTTTATGTGAACCCTTTTACGAACCCTTTGAAAGTTTATTCTTCTTAATTAAATTATATTATATATGTGTTGGGGTAGTAAGGGTGTCACACCGAGCTCCGAGCTCGGCATCATAGCACAAGATGAGGACGGGCACGCGCTATGCGACGTCAGCTCGACATTTAAGCAGATCATAACTGATCTCGAGGGATCTCGCTTCAGACGAGATCCACTATCTAATCTTATCATATCTTATCTGAGGCCCAAGGTCCAAAGAAACCCTAATTCACACTAAGGTACGTGCATCATTTATACGAGATTCATACTCCCACAAACACTAACTTTAGCATCGGAGTCTCTTTTGCAGGTACCACCCCCATCTTGGAGCACCAGCGTACCCGTGAAGGAGGCTCACCGACCTTACCTGGCGGATCAGCTCTAGAGCAGATTTCCGGTAAGAACATTTGGCGCCCACCGTGGGGTCGATCAAGACAGCTCTTATCGGCCACGCTTATGGTTTGCACCAGAAGCCATAGCAGACGCGCAACGAAAGACGCAGATCGCACGACTGTCATGGATAGTGAAGCGGCACCAAGGAGGTTGATCGATCAGATCGAACAGATGCGACAGCAGCACGCCGCCGACCTACAAAACATGCGTGCCCAGCACTACACTGATCTAGCCGCAACACGAGCCGCTAATAAGGTTGACCTAGCGGCTCTACGCCCGGAATACAAGGGGGTTCACACTCAACCCCAGAGGCGACACCCTGATCATTCCTCCGGCTCCCAATTCAACCCCAGCGGAGCAATGCGAGCCGAGGTAAACCAGGAAGCAGGACCAACTCCCCTACAGGGAGTAGTCAATACAATTGCAGAAGGTTTTGCAGGAGGGGGCGCCAGCAGGTCAGCTTGGAAAAAATACCTGCGCAACGTCAACTGCGTACACTTCACCACCTCTGCTTTGCACCAGAGCTCACCGACGATCACTTTCACCGACGACGACTATGCCGGGATCAATCCCAACCAGGACGATCCCATGGTCATAGCCGTGGTGCTAGCCAATTGGGAGGTTCACAAGACTCTGGTCGACCAAGGGAGCTCGGCGGATATCCTATATTGGCCAACATTCCTCAGGTTAGACATCCCCCACTCTCTCATAGAACCCCTAGTCGGTTTTGAAGGAAGGAGCGTTTACACTCGGGGATACGTGGACCTACTGACGGCTTTCGGAGCACCTCCGGATTCAAGGCGGGTCATGGTTCGATACCTCCTCGTGGAAGCCGACACCTCCTATAACATCATCATCGGCAGGCCAACCTTGAATTAGCTCGGAGCGGTAGTGTCCACCCCACACCTCACCATGAAATTCCCAGGGCATGATGGGAGGATTATCTCCGTCAAAGCAAACCAGAAGACAGCACGACAATGCTACACCGAGAGCCTGAAAATCGCCTCACCTGGCGAACAGTGCAAGAGCAACCTTACCACCCTGGCTCACACCAACCACGAAGAAATCATTGACCTCGATCCAAGATCCGACGCTCGTGACGAGCGGCCTAGCCTCGTTGACGAGCTCGATGACCTCCAGATCGGGAAACTCCCCAAGCAAACCACGAAGATCAGCAGACAGTTGACTCTAGAGTTGTGACAGCAACTTGAAGCGGAAATCCTCAAGAATGCCGACCTCTTCGCCTGGTCTAGCGCTGACATGCCAGGCATAGACGCCGATTTCATCTGCCACACGCTAGCAATACAAAAGGAGGCAAAACCAGTCGCCCAGAGAAAGAGGAAGGTCGGCGGTGAAAGACGGGAGGCCATCGTCGCCGAAACACAGAAATTGCTCAACGTTGGCTTCATCCGTGAAGTCAGATACACCACATGGCTGGCGAACGTGGTCCTGGTCAAGAAGAACTCGGGGAAGTGGCGTATGTGCGTCGACTATACTGACCTAAACAAAGCGTGCCCCAAGGACTCATACCCTTTGCCGAGCATTGACAGGTTAGTCCACAGAGCCTCCGGGCACGCCCTCCTCAGTTTCCTCGACGCCTACTCTGGGTACAACCAGATAATGATGTACCCACCTGATGAAGTGCATAGGTCTTTCATCACCGACCATGCCAACTACTGCTACCGGGTGATGCCCTTCGACCTCAAAAACGCAGGGGCAACCTACCAGCGGCTGATGGATAAGGTTTTCCATCAACAGATCGGGAGAAATATGGAAGTTTACGTCGACGACATGGTAGTCAAAACTTCCTCGGCGATAAACCACGTTGCCGACCTCGCCAAAATATTTGCCCAGGTCAGGAAGCATAACATGCGCCTCAACCCGGAGAAATGTGTCTTCGGTGTCCAGGGGGGTAAATTCCTCGGCTTCATGATTACCAGCAGAGGAATCGAGGCCAACCCCGAGAAGTGCAAAGCCATCATCCAGATGCAAAGCCCACAAACGGTGAAAGAGGTCCAACGTCTGGCCGGACGGTTAGTCTCACTGTCCCGCTTCATTCCTAAACTCGCAGAGAAAGCGGGACTAGTCTTCACTCTACTAAAAAAGCCGAAGGATTTCCTGTGGACAGATCAGTGCGAAGAAGCTTTCCAAAGCTTCAAAACCTTCCTCAAAACTCTACCAATCCTACAGAGGTCGGATCACAACACCGACCTTCTCCTTTACTTGGCCGTAGCAGAGAACGCCATCAGCGTAGTTATCGTACAAGAACACCAAAAGGTACAGACACCTATCTACTTCATCAGCCGAGTCCTCCAAGACGCGGAAAGAAGATACCAAATGATCGAGAAGCTGGCATTAGCGCTCGTCACCACAGCTCGGCGGCTTCGACCCTACTTCTAGAGCCACCAGGTGATAGTCAAAACTGACTATCCCGTCAAGCAAATTCTGCGAAAGCTTGAGCTTGCCGGACGCATGATCGCCTGGTCGGTAGAACTATCCGAATTCGGCATCCAGTACGAAGGTCGCGGATCCCTGAAGGCCCAATGCTTAGCCAACTTCGTAGCCGAGCTCACGCAAACTACTGCCGAGGAACCCCAGGTATGGACTTTGCATGTTGACGGGTTTCCAACTCTAAAGGCGGTGGTGCAGGCATCATTCTGGAAGGGCCAAACCAAGTCACCTTGGAGCAATCCCTCAAGTTTGGCTTTAGGGTGACCAATAACCAGGCGGAGTACGAAGCACTTCTCGTAGGACTGAGGCTGGCTCGCGACCTCAGAGCTCGAAGAGTGAGTTGCAACAGTGACTCGAAACTTATGGTGGAGCAGCTCAGTGGGACGTACCAGGCAAAGGACACTCTGCTACAGCGGTACTTTCACACTACGTCCCAGTAGATCTCGTCCTTCGACGAATTCACCATAAAGCATGTGCCGCGAGAGCAAAACGCCCGAGCTGATCTCCTATCAAAGCTCGCCAGCACCAAAAGGCTCGGAGAGCACCGAACCATCATCCAGGAAACCTTGCAGTCACCCAGCTTAGACGACAGGGTCGTCAACGTCAGTGACAATGAAGACCTGGGATGGATGGCAGACATCTGGGGCTACTTGAAAGAGGGAATCCTGCCCGAGGATAAAGACGAAGCTCGGAAGATAAGGATGAGATCGGCCAAGTTCATCATCATCGGAGATGAATTATTCAAGCGTGGCGTCTCCTCTCCACTGCTCAAATGCCTGATTGCGTCTCAGGCAGCCTATGTCATCAAGGAAATTCACCAGGGGATACGCGGCATGCATTCCGGGGCGCGTTCAATGGCAACCAGAATACTCCGAGCTGGCTATTACTGGCCCATTCTGAAGTCGGATTGCAAAAGCCACATCCAAAAATGCAAAGAATGCCAGCAGTTTGGCAACGCACACCGACAACCGCCCGAAACTCTCCACCACATGATGTCGGCGTGGCCTTTCTCCCAGTGGGGAACGGACATCCTCGGGCCATTCTCCCCTCCGAAAGGCCAATTAAAATTCCTCCTGGTGGCGATCGACTACGTCACCAAGTGGATCGAAGCATGTCCACTCGCCAAAATCACCACCGAGAACGTGCGGAAGTTCACTTGGAAGAACATCATCTACAGGTTCGGAAACCCTCACGCCCTCGTCACTGACAACAGCCGACAGTTCATCGCACAGGAATTCGAGGACTTCCTCCATGAACTCGGAATCAAACACCTTTCGACCTCGGTGGAACACCCTCAGACCAATGGCCAGGCTGAAGCTGCCAACAAGGTCATCCTCCGGGAACTCAAAAAGCGACTAGGAAATGCCAAAGGGCAATGGCCCGATGAACTCCCCAGCATCCTATGGGCGTATCATTGCACCCCCCAGTCAACCACACAAGAGACGCCTTACAGGTTGTCCTACGGAGCTGACGCAATGATCCCAGTAGAAGTCGGCAAAACATCCCACTGACGCCAAGTCTTCAACGGCGAACAGAATGCCCAAGAACTGGTAGTTGACCTCGACTTAGTGGACGAGGTTAGAGACGAAGCTCAAATCCACGAAGAAGCCTGCAAGCTCCGAGCTTCCCGAAGATACAACACCCGAGTAAAACCTCGCTCGTTCCGGGTAGGTGACTTGGTATGGCGATTACTAGGCGAAGCAAGAAAGGACACGTCAGACGGAAACTCGCACCCACTTGGGGTGGCCCCTTTCGAGTTACAGAAGACTTGGAAAATGGAGCGTATAGACTGGAAGAACTCAGCGACAAACCTATACCGCGAACTTGGAATGCTACGCATCTCAAGTTTTATTTTAGTTGAACTTTGTATGAATGAGCTGTGCACTCTTTTCCCACCTCAGCCTTTTGTCCCAAAAAACAGAAAAATGGGTTTTGACTGAGAGGGTTATTAACGAGGCACATCTACATAATCAATAAAATGACTCATTCCATTCAACTCACATCTTTTTCCCATCATTTTACGTTTCACCTCAAATGGAGGTCGAGTTCGAACCTCGGTTTGTTAAGGTCAAGTTTGAACCTTCACGAAAATAAAAGGTCAAGTTTGAACCTTCACGAAAATAAAAGGTCAAGCTTGAACCTTCACGAAAATTTAAGGTCGAGTTCAAACCTTGGTTTGTTAAGGTCAAGTTTGAACCTTCACGAAAATAAAAGGTCAAGCTTGAACCTTCACGAAAATTTAAGGTCGAGTTCGAACCTCGGTTTGTTAAGGTCAAGTTTGAACCTTCACGAAAATAAAAGGTGAAGCTTGAACCTTCACGAAAATTTAAGGTCGAGTTCGACCCTCGGTTTGTTAAGGTCAAGTTTGAACCTTCACGAAAATAAAAGGTCAAGCTTGTACCTTCACGAAAATTTAAGGTCGAGTTCGAACCTCTGTTTGTTAAGGTCAAGTTTGAACCTTCACGAAAATAAAAGGTCAACCTTGAACCTTCACGAAAATTTAAGGTCGAGTTTGAACCTCGGTTTGTTAAGGTCAAGTTTGAACCTTCACGAAAGTAAAAGGTCAAGCTCAAACCTTCACGAAAATTTAAGGTCGAGTTCGAACCTCGGTTTGTTAAGGTCAAGTTTGAACCTTCACGAAAATAAAAGGTCAAGCTTGAACCTTCACGAAAATTTAAGGTCGAGTTCGACCCTCGGTTTGTTAAGGTCAAGTTTGAACCTTCACGAAAATAAAAGGTCAAGTTTGAACCTTCACGAAAATTTAAGGTCGAGTTCGAACCTCAGTTTGTTAAGGTCAAGTTTGAACCTTCACGAAAATAAAAGGTCAAGTTTGAACCCCGGTTCATTAAGGTCAAATTCGAACCTGCCAAAAGAATCATTCGCGAAAACCACGGTCGAGGTCTAAGCCCGGCATGACCAGCTCGGATCCATAAAAAACGCAAAACAGACATCGAGCGTATATCCCAAAAACGCGCACAAAGCAAAAATCAAGCGCAAATACATAAAGGCAAAGCAAAATATGCATATGCAAGCAAAGTTCCCAGAATTCAACACTTGAATCCAAAACAGAATATTAAACTAGCCTATCACAAAATTGGCCTACGCAGAGGCATTCTCGCTGGAGCTATCCTCGACGTCGTCCTCCTTGACCAGCCTCCCAAAGCAAACGACCTTCTCCACGTGCATACCGGAGAAGTCAAACCCTGGCGCAAGGAACCTGGCCTAGCGAGCAGCCTTGAGAAAGCCCCTCTTATGCTCCACCACGACGGAGCACTCGACCTCCTCAAGTCTCCTCTCCAACGCTGCCTTCTCGGCCTCCAGCGACGAAAGGTCTACTCTCTAGGTAGCAATCTCCTCTTCTTTGCTGCCAATAATGACCTCATCACGAAGACGTTCCTCGGCCATCGACACTAATTCGCTGCTCAAAAATGCGACTTCACCTTCCAAAGAGCGAACCTGTTCCCGAGAAGACATAACCTCGCCTCGGGACGAGGTAACAAGCCCCTACAGCTCACTCACCCGAGAAGCATAGTCCTTGTTGGAGCGCACGGCGATCTCCAATGACTTCTGGGCTCGGGCGAGGCCCCCCCTCGCCGCCTGGAGCTCGGCCCCCTGCATCTTCGCTTCACCGAGGGCGGCAGTCAGAACCCCGTTCTCCTCCTTCAGGACTTTATTTTCATCCTTCAGAGGCTAAACAAGGCTCCTCAGCTTCGCCATGTCCTCCTACTGCCTCGACCACTTATGTTTCCAGTAATCCACAATGGTCGTACCTCTCTGCAAGAAGATTTGGGCGGCATCGAAACTCCCCATCGGCCCGGCCGACTCGATCATCGCCTGATCAGCCGTGCTCAGCGACCCCTTTGGGAAAAACTTCTTCGAAGTCACTGCGGCGCTCCACAGAGAGTCGACCTCCTCCGACGCACTCAAATGCTCTAACCGCATGGGCGCACCCTCTTGCGCATAGCGATACGCAAGATACGGTCGCTTCGGCATCGGCACTGGACCGGAGGTAGGAAGCCCAGAGCTCGACCCCTCCCTACGAACCTCGGCGAAAGTAGACGCAGGAACCCCCTGCGGGACCACGGAAGGATTCCCTTCCGGAGCTCGGGGGACCCGAAACTCTGGTGTCGTCCCCCACTTGCAAGAAACGAGGATACTCTTCTAAGAACAAAAGGTAAACAGAAGGGTAAAACATCAATACCACAGAAGGGCCAACGCTTACCTCACCAACAGGAGCAGCAGGTACAGCACCCCGGATCATCTCCTCGGCAGCCGAGGTGACTCACCCGACAGCAAGGACCACTTCCCCAGCAGCATCCCCTGCCTGTAGAAAACAACCTCAAGTCAAAATGGAGAAAAACAACATAAAATGAAGAAAATAGAAACAAGACTAAGAAAAGAAAAGTACTCACCACGGCAGCCTGGACTACTCGCTCAGCAGCTCGGGCCAGCACCTCGTCAGGCTGAGCAACAGGCCCAATAGCCGACGCCACCTCTTCGGCGGCCACACGAACGGCCCCTTCCGACGGTGGACCTCCAGCAAGGTCCACCATGCCGGCTTCAGCAGCCTCGTGGGCAACCTCCCCTATTTCACGAGGGGCAGAGGTTCCCCCGACCTCTCTCTCGCCCCTCTTTCTTTTTCGGTTCACTTTCAGGGGGGAAACCTCCTCCTCTGGAGGCTCGGAGACCTCGAGCTCAGTCACATTGAAGTGGTGCTTCAATTCAAGCCACAAATCCTCCCTATAATGCCTGCAGATAGAAAATAGGGCACATCAGCAAAGAAGAATTACACGAACCTCAACAAGCTACCAAAACATAAGATACTCACCCTCGAGTCTCCTCTCCCTATGCACCGAGTTCGCCAGCGACAAGATCGATTTGCAATCCAACGGGCGAGGAAGTGCCGAAAGATTCCCAATGGCGACAGCCTCTGAGGCCGCCAATTGCGAAGGATCCACCCCGTGGAACCTAGACGGTTTAGGGCACCAGTAGAAAGGGAACTTCGGCAATCCACCGAAATAGAAGCCCCCATCCTCTAAAGGGTCAACATCCATGAGGGTAACCCGGAAGAACTCGGTTTTGAAATTTTTATAAGACTGGGAATAAGGAGTGAATAAACCCCCCTCTTTACTCTCATTCAAAGAAAGAACGCCATAAGGCGGAACACCCAGCTTCAGCTGATAAAAATGAAGGAAAACGCGAAGGGACAACTCTCTCCCTAGAACCGCACACAGGACTTGAAATGCCCTCAAAAAACCCCAGCTATTGGGGTGTAGTTGGCAAGGAGTCGCGTTGATGTAGTTCAAGAAATCACACTCAAACTGAGTGAAAGGAAGAAAAACGCCCAGGTCCCTGAAGAAACACTGATAGACATAGAAATGAGGAGGGTCGGTAGACCTCCCCATGTACACACCCTCACCGGCCAGACAGGGCTCGAGTCGAATCATCCGGGAAACGGAAGGGTCGCAAATCCGGTGCATCTTCCAAACCGCATTGACCGCCAGAGGCGATCGGAACACACTTTGGACCCCCCCTTCCCATTTCGCGCTTAACCCAGTCGTAACCAGGAACACCGGGCTCCAGGTCCTTGGGCGGGTGCGGGTCTTTTCTCTCGCCGACGGCCCTCCCGGTAGCCACCACCTTGCCACACGCCTTGCCCCTGACCACCAGCCATCAAGAGGAGTAATAGAACTCAAAGAGGAACTGTGAAAACGGAGACGAAAAACGAACGGAAGCAAGAAGGCAAGAAAAGTTATCGTACTCGAGAAGCCAAGAAGCTTAAAAGAATAAAGTGGAAAGAGGAAGAGGCGCGAAGGAAAGGAAAGGTTTTCTCCAAAATCCAAACGGCCGCAACACGTGTCAACCTAAGGGCACGCTGACAACACATTAACTGCAAGACCATCATTGCGCAACCGTCATTTCCTTTAAGCGCGCCACTTGCACGTTTTCGGAAAATGAACAGTTACGACACATGGCATCTCAACAAGCAGAAGTATGCGAAAAGTCACTTCCCCCCAACGAGCTCAGTCTTAGCTCCTCGACCCACGGTCTTCGGAGCTCGGGGGGCTAGTGTACTGTCCGTACCGCGAAGCGGAGCTCCGAGCTTCGAGCTCGGCATCACAGCACAAGATGAGGACGGGCACGCGCTATGCGACGTTAGCTCGACATTTAAGCAGATCATAACTGATCTCGAGAGATCTCGCTTCAGACGAGATCCACTATCTAATCTTATCATATCTTATCTCAGGCCCAAGGCCCAAAGCAACCCTAATTCACACTAAGGTACGTGCATTATGTATACGAGATTCATACTCCCACAAACACTAACTTTAGTATCAGAGTCTCTTTTGCAGGTACCACCCCCATCTTGGAGCACCAGCGTACCCGTGAAGGAGGCTCACCGACCTTACCTGGCGGATCAGCTCTACAACAGATTTCCGGTAAGAACAATTTTAAAAATATTTTTTAATCAAATTTTAAAACTTGAAACTAATAGATTAATCATAATATCAATTAGATCAATATATTTTTTATTTAATTTTTATTTTTATTTTATTTTTAATAGAGATACGAAGTGCCTTGACATCACTAGTAAATATAAATATGATAGGTTGAGGATTTTTCTTTCATCAATTAATTAACACATACATCTTTTATAAACTACCTTTGTTCATGTTTTAAGTGTCGTTTGAGGCTTTTATATTTAAACTAAGACATACAACAAAATTTTCTATCTTTTATAAAAAGTTTTGTTTGAACTTTTATATTATATCATTTTTCTTTTTACAATAAATATGCACGATTTATAATTTTGTAAATTAATTAAAATTTTGATAAAAAATAAAGGTTTAGTTAACAAAAATTATGGTATCTTGACCTTTGAAAATAATAAATAATTATAAATAAAAATCTTTCAAAAGAGTTGATAATTAAAAAGAAACAGAAAGATAATAAAGTAAGGAAGTTTTAGCATATTTTCTTCCCTACGTATAAATAAAATAATTTTATACTATTTTTATTTATTTAATAAATCATATTTCATCTGTTGCAAAATGATCATTGTTTAAATTTTTTATTCACAAATTAAAAATAATAATAAATGTATAATTTTTTATATAATTTTTTTTGAGGTGAATTTTATATAATTTTATTAAAATTAGTAACATCACCCTTTCAATAAATGCATTAGTTTTAATTGTGATAATTAAATAATTTGAGAAGACAAATTAGAAAAATAAATTTAATATTATTAAAAAATTAGAAAGTTTTCCAAATAATATAACGGGAGTCAATTTGAGATCGATGAAGCAGTACTAATCAGTGATAAATTTAATAGAAAATAGGTTTTGAATGCTCATTTATTTTTAGGTATTTAAATTAATGTATTCATTTTACTGATTATCATATATTCATTTATTATATTTATGAATTTATTTCTTATAGATGCTCATTTATTATTATGAATTGGAAGAAGGTAATGGGTTTTTAATGATGATATTAATAATTATTTGAATTCATTTATTGATAATTATATACTGTATTTATTTATTATATTTATAAATTTATTATTTTAAAAAACGTATTAATTAGTGACACATTTATAAAGTATGGGTTTTAAATGCTCATTTATTATTTAATATGGGGGAAGTAATGAATTTTAATGGTTTATTAATACTCCCTCCATTTTTTTTCATGTTTAAGGTTATGCATAATAATTAAAAAAATGATTGATATTTTAGTTTTTTAAAGTATTTATTACTTATTTTCATGTGATATCCTTTAGGTGGTTAGAGAATAAATATGTACATTAGAAAATGAATAGAACACTGTTCAGTAAACATACATTAATTATCAAGGGTAAAAATGAAAAAGAAAATTAATAAGTCATTGATTTTAGAAAAGTGACAATGAAAAAAGAACAAAAAAAAATAATGCTAAAATGACTATGAATAAAAAATGAAAAGAATATTTATTTAAATTCTTAAATTGATTTATTAATTATTACATACTCATTTATTATGTTTATGAAGAAAATATAACACTTAAAATAAGTGCCATTTTATCTTTTCACTGTAGTAATTATCTTTTTTTATTTATATCCCTTATAATATTTCTTTAGAAAGTTGTTACTGTGTTACATCATTTCTGTTAAAGAAGATTGATCAAAAAGTTAATTTTGTATAACTATTACTCCTTCTAGACTAGTATACAAGCAAGAATAACTAATTTCATGATAAAGTTCTTTAAGTGTACTTGATTTCACAATTTAACATAAAATATACATTACATTTTTAAAAATATCATTAATCACAGTCATGATAAATAGTATTCTCATTTATTATCATAAGATATTTTTGGGTTAAGAATATTAAATAAAATTAATTTGATTGAAATTTACTTATATTTTACTCCAAAAAAATTTAAGCATTTTTTACTTATATAAAGATTCAAAGGGAGTATTTATTTTTATTTATTTATTAACTTTTCTTCGTTTGTGTAAAATAATTAAAAACATTTATTATAAGATAGATGAAATATCATATTTTAAAAATAATATGAAAATAATTAAAAGTATTAATATGTATTTATTGTTTCTTTTATGATTTACAATCATGTGTAGTGTATACTCTATTTGTTCTTTATTATAAGAAAAAAAATATTGTTGTTCTTAAATATAAGGGAATGTTCACTACTTTTATATGATTTAATGATACTTGCTCTAAAATATCTTTTTTTAGTGTATGACCTTTCAGTTATGCTACTTCTTTTTTAATTTATAATAAAGATAATTTAGGAAAAATATTATAAAATTGGTAAAACTTAATGTAGATAACTATTTTCTTTAATATGTGTAAAATTAATTTATTTTTGCTTATAATAACGATAGAGGGAACAATTTTCTTCTTCTTTTTATATGTAAGAATTGAACATGATAATACCAATTCTTACTACATCCATTATTTTTTAATAATCGTTTAAGGTTATTATATATAAGTCAAGAAACATAATAAATTTTTCTGCTCTCCATACAATAATTTTATAGTTTTCTATTATACTCTCTTTCATTTTTGTTTTGTAATAATTAATAAATACATGTCATATATAAGTGTAAATTAATTTAAAATTAGATAATATGTAAAAATATAATTAATAAAATAGTAATTAATATGGTCTTGAACTTTGAAAACAACATATGAATAAAAATGAAATTTTCCTAAAACAATTAACCATTAAAAAAGAACGAAGAAAATAATAATGATAATATCATGAATATGGATTCTATGTGTCTTACATGATAATAAAAAAAATTAATAGCCAATAAACTAAATAAATATAATAGATAGAGATTTTCTTTTAACAATTAACTAGTACACAACTAAGATTGGAGATGACTACGTGAGGTTTAATTTACTTAGACTATTATTATTATTATTATTATTATTATTATTATTATTATTATTATTATTATAATATGTAAAATTCAAATATTTCATTTTTATAAATTAAACAAAAAATAATGCATTAGTAATTTTTAAGATGCATTATTGATTTATTGTTTTAAAAATAATACATTTTTTTTAATTTTTAATATAGCTTTTAAGTATATATTATAAATCAACATTTGTATACAAAAAATATTACATACAATGACATATAAAAAGAGTCACTATAGATATAATAAATATATATATAAATCTATTTGATATATAGTCACACACAATTTTAGTATTGATTTTGAATGAATTTTATCAATATATGTTATGTATTACTATAGTTTATATATATTGTATTTATAATATAAGTAAAATTAATTTTTAGTATTAGCAAGTAATGTGTCATATAAAATGTGTGTCATAGTATGATAAAAAAAATTTGTAGTGTGTTTTTTTGTTTTGTTGATAAAATCATATATATTGTTAATTGCTATATGTCTTGCATAATAATAAACAAAGGATTTTCCCATAATTTTTTTTATTATGATTTTTTATATATTAAATAAGTCGGTTATTTAATTAGTTATCTTATAATAATCATATATATACATATATATATATATATATATATATATATATATATATATATACTTTGGCTAATATTTTTCTCTTTAATTTTTTCATTTGAATAACATTAATTATTTTTATTTTACGATAAAAGTTGTTGTTACATATATCTAATGATGTATCAAATATTTTGTTTCGTCTTATTTTAAACGTGAGACAGATAAATTATTGCAAGCCAATGTTGTAGAAATATAGAAAAAACATGAAAAAGAGTATGATTGCAATTTTCAATCTTATAATTTTTTGTAAATATTAAAAATTTAAAATAGAAATAGAAAATAATTATATTTAATAAATAAATTATATAATTGAATAAATAAATTTATATAATTAATATCAAAATATTTAATAAATAAATTTATCATCTTAATTTTCAATATTTTTCACACAATATAAAGATATACTCATTTTTCTTTCTATGTCTTTTTTTTTTTTACACTTTTCCCTTTATATTTTTATTTTATTTTTGACATCACTTATAGAATATTATTTCTTTTAATATTATCATTTGTGTATGAATTTTAATTTTAAATTAAAATAATAAAATTGAATATTTAATAAATATTAAAATCTTATAATGCTATGAACTAAAAAATTATAATTAACGTATATAATAATATCATATCTATACCTATAAATGAGATATATTTTGATAACCACCATTTTTGTTTTTATTTTTTAGTGGACTATTATATTTCTTGGATGTAAAAAAATTATATTCTTCTTGAATAACTATCTGCAACTTCTAATATTTGTCTGTCAAATTATTAGAGATACGAAGTGCCTTAATCCATCTAGTATAATATAAACCAAATAGTTTAATGGCTTTGTAGCATTTAAAGAAAATAAAAGGATGGTGATCGAGTTCTATAAATCCACTTGGCATGTTAACATCACATGAAAGTGAATATGTCACTTATAATCGACTTATGGTTTACGAATGATCAATTAACATATGAATTAGAGTTACGTAATTTAAAAAATTAAACCAAAATTATATAATTAAAAATTACTATAAAAAACTTAAATGTAAAATTATTATGTTGGCATTTTATTAATTTTGACTTTTATTTTAATTTTTTTCTTTCGTTTGTATATACTAAATAAAGTATGTGTTCATATTATAAGTTTGAACTTTATTATTTTTATAACAATATGTTATCGTTGTTGTAAATACTTAATTTCGTTTGGACATGAAAAATGAAGAAATGGACCTTTAAATATGAGACAAGGATCTCGAAGGTCTAAATACGACAGAACGGGCCAACAAGGTGTCAAAACACCCAAAAAAACCAAAAGGATGAATTAGGAGTTCAGAATGGGTCGTTCCTAATCTGGAATAGGTCATTCCAAACTGCTAAAAAGGTCTAAAAATCCTAGGTCAAAATGGGGTGTTCCCAATTTGGATCGGACCGTTTTGACCTAAGTTGTTATGAGTGAAGTTTAAATTTGGAACGAATTATTCTAGATTAAAAAATTCCTCATAACAAATTAGTTCAGAATGCTCCATTCTGGTGATCGAAACGACCCCTTCTGGTCAGGTCTGGTGTCTATAAAACGAGCCTCGTGCACAGTGTCAAGGACACGAAAACGATCAAAAAATTGCCTACTAGAGTCCTAAATGGCTCAAAATTCTTTTTTTTTTCTCTCTCTCCCTCGTTTTTTATTTCTTGAGATTTGTAAGGTAATTTGTAGTGTGTAAGGCAGCCAGAAAGAACCTTAAACCCACCACATCGGAAGCACATTTGATAAAGCTCGTTGAAAAGGTATTTCATCAAATTCTTTCTCTATCCTTTACCACATCTATTTTAATTATTGCCATAAATAAAAACAACCATGTAAACATCTTAAGATTAATCGCGTAATTTAAATTTAAGTATGTAAATAACTATTAATAAAGAGAATTAAATATTTAAATTATTATTCTATATCCTGCTAATTTCATCATAGGGTACCGATTTAGGGTGTTGTAGGATGTTTAACACCTTCCCTACACGTAACCGACCTCAGAATCCAATTCTGGTTATGAAGGCCATTATTGCAATTTTGAAAACCTTTTCTTTTTTCTGATGTTTCGAGTAAAACATCGGTGGTGACTCCTTCAAACTTTTTTCAAAACAGAAGTCTAAGTCATTTGTGGGTAAGAACCACCTTATACTACGCACCTTTCTCTGTAGGGACCTCAACCCATGGATTTGAACGACGGTTTGTGGGTGTACGTTGTTGAGCATATGTATGTGCATTTGTTTGTCTATATTATTTGTTTTTAATAACAATGGATTGGAATTCTAAGCAAACAACAGATAATAATGAAAAAAAAAAAACAAAGGAACTAATACCCTCTTTTACATTCTCAAGCCATCATTAAGCATCATATAAGTAGTTTTTTTAAAAAATAAATAAATAAAAAATCACGCCTTTATCATACATCATCTCTCTTCTAGATAATGAAAACATGATAAGGTTTAGGCAAATAAACACCGTAGCATGCATCTCTAGGCTAGATAATTGACTTTCCATTTATTTTTGTTTTTAGAAATGGAAAGTATAGGTAGCAGCATGCATGGACAGTTGCAAAAAGTGAATATTCTCAATCAGCCTATGCTAAGGATAAATAATATTTACCTGTTAATGCCAAGTGAAGCTCGTATGAATTTTGAAAAATGCTATGGGAGGGTTCTCGACATTTTGAGTATATTTGTCGATCCAACCTTCATGAGAGTCTTAGTGCACTTTTGGAAACCCAGTCTACATTGCTTTGAGTTTCCATATTTCGACATACTACCCACCCTAGAGGAGTATGAGTAGATGCTCTAATGACCCAAACCAGCTAGGGTCTATACGGTCAAGAAAGATCGTATCTTAGTTACTAAAGTGGCTAACCTAATAAAATTGTCTCCCCACCTAGCTACCTTGGAAGGCAATGGGGGCAATTAGAGGTTGGAAACGTGCTATGTTGGAAGACCACCTCGTTAGTTTGGCTGATAGTGAAGATTGGTCAAGTTTCAACAATTAAGTAGTCCTCACCCTCTCTTGTATTTGTTTTACCTTCTTAATAGTTTGTAGGACTAACTATAGGTCCACAAATACCGACTCACCATCTTGTTACCAACACAGAGGACTCTTACACCTCCTATTATATATTAGGCCTCAAATGGTGTCATCCCCATGTTGGCATGAAAACTGTTGTTGTAGGTAAACTCTACCAAAGGTAGGACTTCCTCTAGATTCCCCAAATGACCTAACACACAAGTCCTCAACAAATTTTTCAAAATCTGGATAGTCCTCTCTAATAGATTATTGTCTGAGGGTGATATGTGAAACTCAAACTCAACCTTGTCCCCAAGGCTTGATATAGACTCTGTCAAAATTTAGAAGTGAACCTTAGATCTAAGTTAGAAACAATACTAGAAGGCACATTGTACAATCGTTTCACATACAATTGAGTCAACTTTTCCAAGGATCACTTAATGTTGACAGGTAAGAAATGAGCACACCTAATCAATCTGTCAACAATTATCCAAATAACATCTCTATTCCTAGTTGATCTAGGCAACCCCACAGCAAAATCCATAATGTGATCTTGAGCCAACTCTATGCACAAATTTATATCTTTGAACTTCTCTACCAACTCCAACTCCTTCACCATCATGACAAACATGTGGATGGATTTCCTACTTAGGGCATCTACCACTACATTGATCTTCCTTAGGTGGTGCATCAACTGGAAATCACAATCCTTCAGAAATTTCATCTACCGTCTTTGTCTCATGTTCAACTCCTTTTAATCAAATAAATACTTCAAACTCTTGTGATCACTAAAGGCAAGGAACCTAGCACCATATAAATAATGTCTCCATATCTTCAAGGCAAATACAACAGTCGCTAACTCTAAGTCATGAGTGGGATAATTTCTCTCACGAGTCTTAAATTATCTTGAAGCATATACTACTACCTCCTATTCTGCATCAATACACATCCTAATCCCTAATGAGAAGCATCAAAATACATCTCAAATGGCTTACTAAGATTAAGCAACACCAACACAAGAGAAGTAGTCAACCTCTTCTTCAACTCCATAAAACTCTACTCACATGCATCTATCCATATGAAAGGTTGATACTTTCTGGTCAACTGGGTTAAGGGAGATACTATCTTGGAGAATCCCTTAATGAACCTCTTATAGCAACCGGCTAAACCCATAAAGCTTTGAATATCCGTGATAATTCTTGGGCATTCCCACTAAAGCACCAACTTCACTTTAGTCGGATCCACTACAATCCCCTTTACTGAAATAATATGACTCAAGAACTTCACCTCTTTCAACTAGAATTCACATTTTGACAACTCTGCATACAACTATTTTTCCCTCAACTCCTTCAACACCAACCTCAAGTGTTCTTCATGTTCCTCTGGGATCTAATAAATAAGGATGTCATCAATAAATACTACCATAAATTTATCCAAGAATAGTCGGAAGATTCTGTTTATGTAGTCTATGAACATAATCTGGGCATTGGTCACCCTAAAAGGCATCACAACATACTAATAGTGACCGTACCTAAATCTGAAAGTAGTCTTCGATATATCACTCTCCTTCACCTTTATCGGGTGATATATTTACCTCAAGTCAATCTTGAAGAACACCGATTATCCTTTAAGTTGATCCATCAAGTCATTTATCCTAGGAAGGAATATTTGTTCTTGATAGTCAACTTTTTCCACTATCGATAATCATCACACAATCATGCACCACCGTCATTGTTCTTAACCAACAACACCGAGACACCCCATGGAGACACACTTAGCCTCACGATATGCTTCTCCAACAACTCTTCTACCTGCTTCTTCAGCTTTATCAACTCATCTAGAACCATCTTGTAGGGAGTTACTGACACTAGTTCCGCACTTGGAACCAAGTAAATGTTAAACTAAATGTCTCTAACATGAGGTAATCTAGGCATTTCATCTGTGAACACTTTTGAAAAATTCTTCACCACTTCAATCCCACTAATCACATTCTTTATTTCCATACTCATAGTAGTAAACAGAATGAAGCACTCAACTTCTTCCCCCAACAAATCTTCAACCTAACTAGTTGACACCAACACATCATCCTCCACCTAAGGAAACACCAATTCTCTATTGGCATAATCTATAAGGATATGATTGGCAGACAACCAATCCATCCCTAAGATTATGTAAATATCAACTAAAGGCAAGCAAATCAAGTTTACCTTGTACCTCCTACCATGCACTTCCAAAGGATATCTCACACACATCTCAAAAGGAATCATAGAAGTAAAAGTAAAAGTAGACACAAGAAGATTCAACCCTAAAGCACACGCAAGAAAACCCAACCTTTGAACACATACATATGAAACAAAAGAGCAAGTCAGAGTCAAATAGAATCATCAATTATTTACCAATAGCATTACCCTTCCTCTTTACCAAATCTAAAGAAGTGAAAGCACCAAATTTTGTTAAGTGAAACACCCTGCCAACAATAGTAGGCCTCTCCACTATCTAAGTACCCTTGGGATGCCTAGCCCTTACTGTATAATCTTTGGACACATGACCCATCTAGCCACACCTGAAACACTTGCTCTTGATATATAGACAATCTCTAATGAAATGTGCTCTTCCTCTATTTGTGTTAGATGATTTCCTTGTGAAAGAACCCCTTTGTTGTAGCTAAGGCCTATCATAAGGCTTCCTTTGACCACCGCCCCTCTTGGACCTAGCTGGTCCTTTAGAAGTCTTTACAGCTCAGTTACCATCTTCCAATCTCTCAACCACTTTTGCCTTTTACACCAAGACTGGAAACTTAGTGATGGTAATAGGCATCACCACTCTCCTCAACTCATACTTCAAACCCTCAGCAAACTTCTTGCACTTTCAGGCTTCAAAGATATCCTTTAAGTAATAACGAGCCAAGTGATCGAATCTCATCGCATAATCAAAAACTAAAAAGCTCCCCTGGTGTAATCTTATAAACTCTGTCTCCTTAGCATGTCTCACACTCTTTGGGAAATACTTTTCAAGAAACACTATCTTGAAGCATTCCCAATCCACAACTACTCCTCTAGCAACCAATATTAGCTAAGTGCCACACTACCAATACTCTGATTCCCCCACCAACATATAAATAACGTAAGCCAACTTCCTTTCTTGTGAACATACCAACATAATGAATGTCTTCTCCATCTCACAGATCTAGTGGTCAACTACCTCTATATCCTCATCTCACTTAAATTAAGGAGGGTGGCACTTTGAGAACTCCGCCAAGTCTTGACTTTCCTAAGACCCAATTGGTATTGTTGCCTCAGTTGCAACTCTTTGTTCTATCGCTTGAGCAAAGTAGTCATTCCGCTATTGTATAGCCAAGGCCAACATCTCCTTGGCACAAGCTCTTAGCTCATTTGATATAGACATCTTCTACATAAAACAACAAAACATTTAATAACATTGCATAACAACTACTCAATGATCACTCCAAAATTATCAACAACTACTCAACAACTATTCAACACAACACAGAGTATTACACATTAGAAACCTAATGGGATCACCCCTACAAAGCACCCAAAAGACTTGATCGGCTCTGATACCATAAAAGTGTAACGACCCGCCATAGTCCATACACTAAAAGGCATAACTATAAGCAACCGAAAATAGCTAACTTAGGGTTATAAATTTACAAATATGATAATATGTATTATATCACATACATAAAAAAGATAAAAACGACTATATAATTTGTGCACTATAAGTACAAAATTCCTGTAAATGTAAACTATACAATCTAAATTGTCGGTTAAACAACTAATACTATTTATACAAGAAAACACCCAAAATAGGGTAGTCATCAAAAGACAACCAGCTCCAACACCACTAAATGGCTTCCATTGCATAACTCCACACTTATTCCTTCCCTGCTCCATATCACGTATGATCATCGTGGTCCAAACCACACAAAAACATGAAAAGGTAAGCTAAAGTTTAAAGTATCAACATATATGTACATCATTCATCATAGAACATCAACATTTTTTAATACATCATCACATTTTCATCTCATCTTCTAAACTGTCAACATACATCATCACAATACAACCAACATATATCAACATGAACATCTCATTCTACTACAACACAATATCAACTCAACATCACAATATTAATTATTCATCACAACAACATAACTCTTACAACATAATAACTACATACGTTGTCACACATTTCAACTAAGATATCTCCTACAACACAAGGTGAGTAGTTTAAGTGGTTTGATCCTACCAAACCATCAACACAAGGTGATCTTTTTGGCTTGCAAGATCAACAACAAATTGGATATAAATCCACAACATAATAACTTGGTTTCTTAGATGTTACCACTTAAACAAGGAAGTCTAATATTATTGTTAAGGTAAAACAACTAGGTGTGGGCCTACCAGGGCATTACTAGCTTAACTAAGTCTCCTCTAGAATTAGTCCATTGACTACCCTCCAAATACTATGCCTTTTCGATACTTAGTTAGGAACTAAGTCCTCGACTTCGTACTTTACTCGGTTGGTCACTTGTAATCAATATACCTTAACCTAACCCTTATATTGTGATCGTTTTATACACGTGTACCTCAACCTTGACCATACACGGTATCAACTAAGTCTTAGAGGAGAATCAACACATCTATCTACTTCAAGGGTCAACTTTTCAAAAAAGGGTTTTCAACAAATTTGGGCTCTCAAAGTACCATAACACAATATCTGCACAATGGGATATGCAACTTTTAAAATCTCTCCTGTAGTCCTAAGCTGGTCTTCACAACACAACAACACCATGCCTAAATGCCTAAAGCTTTATCAACATTATTCATCATCTTAACAACACAACAATTATTTACATCTTCAACACAGCTACGCAACCAAAAAAAACTCTACAACTCACAACACACATCTCCACTTCTCAATCATTATTCATCTCATCATTATCATACACAACACCATCCCTACATAGTCATCAAACAACACCTGACGCAACACACTCTACAAACAACGGTGATGGAACTAGTTGAAGTAGATTGAGATTTCTTCAATAGCTCCATGCTTAGGACCGAATATGCTCTTGAGATAAACCTTCAATGACTCTTTGAAGCTCCTTGAAGTGTTCTTCAATGGAGAAGAAGCCTTGAAGTGGCTCGGTTACTCCTTAGCTTGAGGTAGAAGCTTAAGGAACCAAGGTAAGGTTGAAGCACCTTTGGAGAGAACTTAGGAGAGAAAGTTCTCTTCGGTTTTTGTGACTCTTGATTTAGAGAGAAAATTCAGATTTCATTTCTCAAATTTTTCAAAAGTGTTTTACAATCAAAGAATTACAAGTTTATAGGAGTAGGAAACTTAGAGAGCAAGCTAGTCTTGACCATGGTTCACTAGGAACCATGGTTGAGTCTAGATAAACCGTCCAAGGTCAAGAGGCTTGGAGAGCAAGCTTCTCACTTGGCTTGCTTGGTAAGCTAGCCAAGGAGAAGCTTGTGCTTCAAGCTTCCAAGCTTAAGAAACTCCATGAATTTCGTCCAAGTGTGAACACAAGTGTTCACACAAGTGTGAACACAAGTGTGAACACACTTCTAAGGTGGGTGGCTTCTTGGAATTAATTTACTCCTTTTGATTTGAAAATGGTTAATTTGGTTTAGTTAGGTTCATTCAATGGGAATGGAACCTAACTAAATCAAATCTATGAAAAATTAGGAGTAAAATGAGTCCAATATGAAAAATTTAGCCTAGGACCACCTTTGGCTAAATTGCTAGGAGCACTCTCTAGCTTACTAAGGACACTCTCTAATTTGCTAATGCCACTCCTACTAGAAAACTAAGAAAAGAATGTATTTCTAGGTTAGGTTAAATGGAATCATAGTGTCCAAGTAACCTACCCTAGAATCAATATACAATAGCTACTAAAAAGGGAAATACAGTGCCTTACAAATACAAAGGCAAAAATAACCTATACAAAAGAAACTATGTACAAAACATATGAAAAGGTCTTTAAGATCATCCCATTCCTCTTGGTTCTTTTATGATATCACCTCTTGGATTCCTTGGCCTTGGCCATAGTCTATCAAACGGCCACACAACACACTCAACGCCTAGTGCCACCAAGGTAGGAAACTCTCTACCTTGCCCATGTTTGGCACTATACAACTCGTGCCTGACGTGGATAAGATAGAGGTCCCCAAGACCTCGTGCCTAGCATGGCAAGGTACCACGATTGACCCATCTCTGCTAGAGGGTCTCTACCTAACTCATGATTGATGTTGCCATACCGACGTCCAATGTCATTCAAATTGAGAGCTCTCGCTTGGTCATATTGGGCACCACTCAACCTTGGGCTTAGTGTCAACAAGTCAAAGACCTCCCATTGCTCTCACACTCAACGACATTCAAACCACGCCTAACACCGTCCCAACCTAAGACGAGTCTCTTTTCCAATGCCACTGATTTTGTGACCAACGTGATCGAGACAAAGAGCCTTATATTGGAACAACACTTGGTGTAATATTAGAATTTTGCATATGCAGAACCTGATTTTGAGTAAGAATCTGAAACTCAGCAAGGATCCAACACATGCAACCCCAAACAACAATCATACACATCACAATCAACACACAGATACACTTAAAATCAACATGCAACAATAATACATTACAATTCATCCCACTCTTCTTCATGAACCCAAAAACCCAAGCTTCACATAAATCTTCCTCATTTCAATCAACTCAACCATCATTTTTCATAACCCATACAATATTTAACACCCCAATCATTCAACAAAGCCGACACACAACATGGAATCTATTAATCCAGCTTTCTTTACCTTAAGTAGCTCGAAACCAAGGTAAAAGAGAAGAAAACAAGGCTCTTCGCACTTCATGGATTGGATTCAAGATTTCTATAACCTAAACCACAATAAACAACATAAAATCAACTAGGGAAGAAAAGAAATCTAGAAGAAAAGTAGTCTAAGGGAAAAGAAGCCATGGACCAGAGTCTATTTCTCTAGGATTTCCTTCCACTAGATTTTTAAGGAAAAGAGTTTATGATACTTTTTTCAAAACAGAGACTTTATATACTCTTCCTTTCTGGATAAAGCTAACTCTATGTTCAGAGAAAATTCAACACCACTAAAATTCCTAAGAAATCCTTAGACCTCATAGACTCTCAACACTACACAATCCAATTTAACAACATAAAAATAATTTAAAATAATTATAAATTTCCATGACTTACTATATTATAGTTTTAATTATAATTTTTTTCTTTTGAATTTAGTTAAATAAAGCTTCTTAAGTTGATGTTATTTTTTAATAAAATTTTAAATTTTATTAAATATATATTAATGAGATCTTTATTAAATTTAATTACATAGTATAAGTTAAAACTTTAATTTTATTAAAAAATAACACTAATTATACATAACTGTACTTAAGTTTTATAAAAAATAAAAAAATAAAAACTGTGCGTGCTTGTGTCCGTGCAGAGCAGCAAATCCATTGCGTCTGGCTACTCGTGAGTTCAGGTTTTTGCGTAGGGATTCGGTCAAAAATGGTTGCCAGCTGGCCATGCAACGGTGGGAAAATATAGGCATTGGGATTTGAGTTACAATAATATGAATGGTCCAAGTGAGGAAAAGAAACAGAAGGTGTTAATGCTTTTCAATCAAATTTTGCTGATGCATTTCCCCATGTTGCTATTAATCCGTACTCTTTGGTTTTTACTATGCTTGCCAGTTGTCTGAATCAATACTTTCTTGTAGCTATTCAAGTACTGCTATATATATATTTTTTTACTTTTCTTTATGTATTTCAACACTCGTTTGTAGTATTTTCTTATAGGACGTGCATTTATTTCTTGTTTGTTTTTAACTGGGCATTGATACTATCACTGCCACATCGCTATTTTAATTTACAACCTCTCAGGGAGGTAGGTGTTCATCATGGTTATCAAGCATTTATATCTCACACAAAACAATGTAATATATATTTTATAAGAATGAGCCACAATCTTAATCTTAAAATTTCTCACAATGTATTAAATTCTCAATCTAGATCTTAATAACGAGAAAACAAGATAAAATCCAGAGGATGGAACCCCTAAAAAGAGAGTATGAAATATGGCTGCCAAATATGTCATTTGCTTATTTCAAGAACAACACATTCAGAGATAATTTTTATTTGAATGATGTAACTCTATTATGGATGATAAAAAATATTTCTCTAAATATTTAACATAATTACGTAAAATTGTATATTCCTATAGTTTTCAGGGTGTTATCTAATACGTGCTTAAGTTAAAATATATGAATATGATAAGCATGGATGGGAACGGGTCATTTAGCTTAGCAGTCATGGGCTTATAGCTGTTGGAAATACCTAAGGTGGAATCAAGCTTGAGTTTTTGATTTCAAAGACAAGACAATTCGAGAGAAAAGAAAGATATTTTATTTTCGTTGCATGGTCCAGATTGATAAACTGATAGTGGGAAAAGGCATAGGAGCAGATTTTCAGCTGCAATTCTCAGTCTGTTCAATCTTCAAATGACAAAAGAAAACCATATAAAGATGTGTTTTCAATCTCTGTATCACTTTGTACCCTAAAATTTATAACATTCAGAGTCAGAAAATGGATTTAAAAATGACCTACTTTTCAATGGATGGTCAACCCTATGGCAGGGCATCTTCATGGCAGTACTGGAAACATAGTGGACCATTATTCAAAACAAAATCCAGAACATAAATTTGGGATAAAGATTTGTAACTAAATTAGCCAGTTTTCCAACTAGGACTTGCCAAATACTAGCTGTACGTTATAAGAAACATGTTCATATTTTGCATAACATATGTTTCATTAATGTTGAAATTTAGTAATAATTTACTTGTGAATAATTGAACATAAACTCCCTAAGAGAAACATGTAGGTTCTATCTCATAGGAACATAATTGAAGTTCAAGGCTCGGAAAAAGACAGTGAGAAATGACAATCTTTATCCGGTCACAATTCTTTTGGTAGTGGGGAACATCTTTGTACATGTGTAGGCCACGGTTAACATGATTTGTTACCTGAGCTAAAAGTAAAGTTGTGTTATGACTTATCACAAACAAAGAGCTAAGAAAAGTTAGACAGAAAGAAGTTGATCTTGTCTTGACAAGAAAAGCAAACTGGCTTCTGATGTATCCATGCAATGAGTTGGACTTTGGATTTTGGTCCCAACTCATAATCACACTGAGAGTATTAGCACACACTTTCTAAACATTGATTTTAATCGAACAATCTTTATTTATTGGTTGACTGATTAGGAACCTTAATTTTTTTATCAATACCTTAATCTTTGTTAATGGGTTGATCAATTGTGTACTAATGCCTTTTAGTACGCGTAGTATACTGCATCATTTTACATATAAGTGAGTAAGGTTTTCTTCTTTTCTGTTCTATTTCATTTCTTTTTTTTATTCTTTTTATATCCCGGGGACTAGCTCTTGACCCTTGCAACTTGCTAGGCAGAGTTAGAACATAAAATTAGAGTACTCAACGTGATTATCCAAGTCCATGTTTGGTTGTGGATTATGGTTAGTTGGGTTAAATTGGATTTGACTTAAAATTATAATGTTTGGTAAATCTCATACCTATAAAACATTTATAAGTTTTAGTCACATTTAGCTTAATATCTTTTAGTTAGTACTCATACGTACTCACTATAATATTGTTGTAGCATTATATATATTACATTAATATTGCTGTAGCATCATGCATTTTATGTATGCTATTATATTTAGCTAATAACATTATCATTTTTTTTAAAAAAAAAAAACAGGATGTTTGGTTTGGTAACTTAAAGAAAACAAATCACGGAAGGATTGAAGAAACGTGGATATAACCTTAGTTGCTAAGCTGTAAAGCCTAGGTATATATGGGGTTGTTACATAAATAATTTAGGGATGAATGAGTTTCTAAATTTTTTTAAGAAAATTTATGAATGAGGATAAAGTACGTTAAAAGATATTATGTTGATTTATGGAGATGGTTATTGATCCTAAAAGTGGCTAGATGTCTAAAAAATGACTACCAACAAAGGATTTTGATTGATTAAAGATTCTGAATAACGAGAAATTAAGTAAAAAGCCATTGAACAAAGTGTTGTGAAGTGCATTCATTAATATGTCGAATCTGGTATTACATGTAGTAATTTAACAAGTTTGTTAAGTGTTTTAGAAAAGTTGTTGCATTATTTAATGATCGGGAATCATATGATCTTTTTAATCTATGAAGATTATTGAACTGCTTATCAAATCTACTATGCAACTTTTTAAGGAGACTAATAGTGTGTTTGGTTTATTATTAAAAGTCCCTAACATATCTATTCAACCAAAAAAGTAACAAATAGTTCATATTTTTGTTAAAAATCTCACATTGACTAGTGATACGACCAACAAAGTATATACAAATAGAAATCAATCCTCACCTTATAAATTAATTTTAAAAGGTTAAGTTAGACTTCAATCCACTTTTTTGAAATGATATTAGGACTTATCCTAACGATTATTAATTGTTGTTAAACCTATCTTGTCACCCTTATCGAGGCATTGTCCAACCACCCAATATATCAAATTATAGCGAACTAAAGCATATTTTAAACCTAATAAAAGTTAAATAAAAATTAAAATCCACATTTTCCTATAGTAGTGATCAACGATCGAGTACAGTTGGTTTTAGATTGATATAACCCAAACCAATATAACTCGGAGTTTGCATTATTTAGACCCGAACCTAACCAAATGACTTATCGATTTAGGTGAATTTCAGTTTGAGCGTGTCTTAGTTCTTGTTGAATGATTTTCTACAGATAAAGATGTATTAAACTTTAAATCATTTAATTGGTCCAAATAAAATTTTTATCCAATTCATTATCTCCTTCTTTTCAATTTTTATATCCTTTTTTATACATTCAATCATTCAAATATTATTTAGTTTGTTTATACTTAAAATGAATAAAATTATTCAAGTTTTAAATAATTTAAATATCATAATAAATATTTTCGGGTACATGATATAAAAAAGGAAGCTATAAATCAAGAATAAAGATTAAAGATAAATAAAAATAAGATTAATTTTTGAGCTTAAATGATAATTACTTTAACTTTTATTTTGTTTGGATTGATAGGTTCCAATACTGATAGATTCAAAAATTTGAATTGAACCCGACCACCAAAATTAACCATTTTAACTACTTTTGTAACCTGTCTAAATGGATAATCCATTCAAACCCAACCATTTACCTTTTATGCTTTCGGATCGGATCTGGATTAGATTGATACTCACCCCTATTTCACGGATACTGTTGCAATTTCCTCCAACCAAGAATGTTCTTCCAACACATCTCCCCATTTAGCTTTGCCTTGCTTGTACCATAGTTTTCTATTTTCTCTTCCACCATATTCAAGTATCTCTCGATGAAGTTAGGGATGTCAAATTTTTATGCATTTCCTTTGATGTTATTAACATTTTTCCATTATAGAGTAACAAGCAATTAATCAATGTCTTCCGAAACCTTCTTAAGGCTTGCATGACTTATTCTTCCTTCTCCTTGTCTTCCTAATAATGTGGTCGCAACAACGATTATGCTTAGATGGTGGCGTGTGTCATCGATGTTTCGCATAACAAAATGTTATGCGTCGTTGATAAATGTGATGTAGGAAGCAGAAAGTTTGCAACAATGATGGATAATATTTTTAATTTTTAAATTTTGTATTTTAATTCTGTTTGATAGGTTTTAGTCCTTATAATTTTATATTTTATTTTTTAATCCTAAAAATTATTTTAATCATTTTAGTCTTTATAATGTATTTATTTAGTTCTTACAAAATTATTTTTTTTCATTTTAATCCTTGAAACATATGTGTACATAAATAATATGCAACACAATGATGTAATACTCTATTTTTCATATCTCATTTGTCCAAACTTCTTTACTAACAAAGATTAAAATAAATGCTAATTAGAAAAAATTACACAATGAATTATTAATAACAAATAGGGGTATAACTATTATAAGATTATAAATTCCACATGGTTATGATTATTTAATTTATTAAAATTATAGTTTAGAATTTTAATTATACTTGTAACAATGTGTTTTGGCTTAGTGTTGTATGTTGGATGAGTTTGAAAGGGTTTCTAGTCTGAGATTTAGTTGACCTTGAGAAGAGGAAGTATATAAAGTTCTTTATGATAATTGAACTTCATAAACTCAACTTTTCAAATATCTTAGAGGGAGAGTGGAGTGAGAAACTTTGAAATTTTGAAACTTCTTCCTTCTTCTAGATTTCTTGGAGGTGTGAGAGGTTCCTTTGATCCTCGATGTAGCGATTTAGGCATTCGAAAGTTGAGAATTTGAGTTCGGGTGGTTGCAGAGTTTGTGGAAGCTCGAAGTTATTCTTTTTCCTCTTCTTTGATTTTGGTTGCCTCGGAGTTAAGGCAAGAGATGATAGGGCTGATCGGTTTGTTGATTTGATGAATTGTTTGTTGTTATTCTCTTCAAATGTGAACATGTATGTGGTTGAAATTGAATTGAATGGTGAAGGAAAAGGGTTTTTGGGTGTTTTGAACTATAAAAGTGATTTTGATGAATCTAAATGATTTAGTGTTGCATGTTGTTTGAATAAGGAACGAACTATATATGTGGTGTATAGAGATGGATTTTTGGTGTTGCATGTTTTGCTTTGGCTATTTTTCAAATGGATTAAGGCAATTTTTGAAGTTTGTAATTGCATATTTCTAATGTCTTGCCAGGTGGGCCTTTGTGGCATTGTGCATGATTCCAATTAGTGGTCTCTGTCTCATTCACGTCAAATGCATGATCAATAATGCTAGACGTGAGGAGAAAGACTCGTCTTGGGTTGGGATGACACCAGACATGAGGGAAGAGATTCATCCTAGGTTGGGATGGTGTTATGCGTAGTTTGAATGGCACTAGGTGTGAGAGCATTGGAAAGTCTTTGACTTGATGATGTTAGGTCTCAAAATGGGTGGTGTCAAGCATGATCAAGGCAAAGACTCTATGCCTAGATAACGTTGGACACTAATGAGGTGACGTTGAGTGTGAGTCAAGTAGAGGCTCTTTGCCTGATATGAGGCCAAGTGTGGATTTTGCCATGCTAAGTGGGAGGTCCCGAGGGTTCCCTACCTTAGCCACATCGAATACATGTTGAATGGCGTTGGGCATGGACGATGCAGACGTTCTTTGCCTCAGCAACGTTGGACACAAGGTAAGTTGTGTCGGACATGAGTTGTGTTGATGACACATGTTGTTTGATGAACATGAATAGAGTATTTGAGTCTAATGCATGTGGTATGATGTATGATGAATGTGAGTTTATATATATTGATCTATGATGATGATGATGATATATATATATATATGTATATATATATGTATATATATATATATATATATATATATATATATAGAGAGAGAGAGAGAGAGAGAGAGAAAGAGATGTGATATGATGTATTATGGTGATGAGTATTAATATGCTATGTGTGATTGATATGCTATAAATTGCATGGTTAGAGTGTTGAATGGGCATTGGTATGCTATTATCAAATAATTCGTTTAACATTGGTATGCTAGTCTTAGATGAGTTGTATAACATTGGTGTGTTAATTATGATATTGCTGTGAATTGATCTCTATATGCTTTGACTTAGGGTAATGTATATAGAGGATGTATGTTGAGGCGTTGATGCTAAGAATGTTGTAGGCATTAAAGCATGTTGATTGGCTTAAGACTAAAGGAGAGAGTGTTGTTTAAAAGTTGAAAATCCTATATAGGAAATCTTGTTTTGACGCTTTAGGAAACCAATTGTTGAAAATCCTCTTGGAGTAGGTGTGAAACTCTTGGAATGGATTTTGTTGAGTTTCCTCTAGGTCCTTAATCAATATGGAGTAAAGTATGAAGTCGAGGGTTACAATCCTTAATTGATAACTGAAAGGTTGCATGATTCCTTGTAGATAATTAGTGGGCTAACTCCATTAGTCCTGACAGTGGAACCAAACTTTTCTAATGTAAGTGGCAAAATCGGAGAAATCAAATGAGAGATTGATATCCCATTTTAGCTGTCAATCTAATGGGCACATTGGGTGTGAAAGTGATTGAGTTGGTTCAATAGGGTCAACCCATTTAGACTGCTCTAGTGTATTAAGAGATTTTCATAGATGAATGCATGACGATGCATTAGTTGTTGAGTATGTATATGATGTGGTGTGAGTTGTTATTATTGTTCATATATTGGATGAGTATATTGTTGGGGCTATATTATTATGGTGAATGTCTGAATAGCTTGGGTGCTTAGTTTTCAAACATGTCTATTGTTGTATGTTGTAAACCATGAAATGATTGTTGATTGGTTTGCATGTTGGAGAGAGTATACATGTTCCTTTCTATGCTTGCTACTTTATGAAACCTGGTTTATCCTTACATGTTTTCCAAACGGATGGATTGCAATGATCATAATTTGTATAGGAGAAGAAAAATGATAGATTAGCAGAGACAAGCAGTGGAGGCCATCAGGTGGATGGTGACGTTTTTGGATCTTTTGGGCTACCTCATGTGATAGCTGTATATAGTTGTATTTGACCAACACTAAGAATTTTATACTAGTTTTTATATTAGATGACTGTACAAGTATTGTATATAGTTGAAGAGTTATTTTAGTTGCTTATATTTATATACATGTTATAATGTATATATCCAGTTATTTTGACTATAAATCTTTTTGTATGAGATAATCCCGCTGCTTGTAACACCGCAATTTTTAAAAATTATATTAATAATATGTTAGTATATTTTATATTATTTATCTATTTTATGTGAGCTCTATTTTAATACAAATCATGATTTTTAATTAATATTTGTTTAGTTGATATGATACAGGTTTTTATGAAATGTATTTTATTAAAGTTAAATATATGTTATTTTAATTAAAAAGGAGGAAGTGTATTTGATTATTTTTAATTGTTTATGATAGAGAAGGGAGGACACTTTTGACATTTGCTAAATTGTATTTTTATTATTTAATTTATTAATTGAGAAAAAGGGTTAAGAGAAGTTACTAGGAGTTGGAGTCATTTTTACGTAACCACTCATCTGACGTTATTTTCTCTCTTATGCTTTTGAAGAACAAGGAAAATCCAAAGGAGAGGAACAACCGGATTCCATCGTGCTTTGACTTCTAGTCATCAAGGTAAGGGGGAGTGAGAGACCTCATAGGGGTGTGGGAATATATGTTGGGTAGTCAGATTGACCCCAATCCATTGCCTGATGCATGCCTATAGGAATAGGAAAATTGTGAAAGTTTTCTGTTTGAATGTTTGATGTTTCTATTGTGTTCCTTGAAGAATGTTGAACATGAATGTGTGTTTAATTTTGAACTTGGATATGTTTGATAGCAGGATTGACCCCAATCCTTTGCCTGATGTATGCTTGTGGAAACAAGCACTTTATGAATGTTTTTTATTTTATTTTTTGATTGTTCTATTGCGTTTCTTGTACAATTGGCCCCCAATCCCTTACTTGATGCATGCTTCTAGGAATAGGCAAAATGTGAAAGTTTTCTGTTTGGGTTTTTAATGTTTCTGATGTGTTCCTTGTTGGATGAATTCATGAATATATATTTAATTTCAAAAATAGATAAGTTTTGATATGAATTAGAGTACTCTGGGAGAACATGATCTTTTGATGAGATTTGAGGTGCTTATGCAAAATTGAGTATGGATTCGTGTTTTAAGTGTCATATGAAGTATTTTTACCGATTGAGTTGTATGATTACATGCCTTATTGTGAAAATCGCATGTTTGGGGTGCATCGAGCGCAACCCCTGTTGATATTTACATACTTTACTGTGCATTTGAAGGTGTGAATTGAATGTAAATTGCCTTATTACTGATTCATTGTGGATTATGCTTTTCTATGAACATTCTGATGATGAGAACCTTTATGTACGTGACCTTATGGGATGATTATGAAGATGTGAAATGTGACAAGTGATACATGAGATATGATGAGACATGATAAGTGAAATGTTGAGTCAATGAAATAATGAATATGTGTCATGCATCATGTGCATATATGACTCCAAGTGTGCCGCTTAGGCTGCATGCCAGTGATGTATTGAGTTATTCCAGTTGTATCACATAGGTCATATACCAATGATATATTGAGCTATTCCAGGAGTACCTTGGGTCACCAGTGATGTATTAAGTTATTCCAAGTGTACCTTGGGTCACCAGTGATATATTGAGCTATTTTAGGTGTGTCGCTTAGGCCGCATGTCAAAGATGTATTGAGCTATTCCAGGTGTACCTTGGGTCACTAGTAATGTATTTATGAATGAACGTTCCCCAGGTATGTTGTTGTAGCTGCATGCCAGTGATGAGAAATGTGCAACTTCTGTATGGTGCTACATCCATGCATTTATGAGTCGAGTCCATGAGATCATTGCATGATAAGTGAATGTGCATGTGTTATGTATCTAACTTAAGAATTGTGCTCGATTATGTGTAACTTGTGTAGCATTTGTTATAATTGTGTATGTGTTGCTTAACATTTATTTTTACATCTGAACCAGAGCGAGATGTTTCTCACTCCCTTATTGCTCTATGTGTATTTTTATCATGTTGCAAGTGATCATCAACATGAGGATGTTGGTGATGAGGTTTAAATCTCATTGTGGGAGTGTGTTCTAATAGGACATGTGATATTGGGGCTTAGTTAGGATTAACATAAGAGTTTCATTACTGTTATTGTATTTTGGAAAAATTAATGTTTAATTTTGTTATCATTTTCGCATTGGACTACGATTTGTGAAATCTGAATGTGAACTCTCTATCTATGTGTTTTGGAACTTTGTTTCGATTAAGAAAGTTTTGTTTACTCTAGAAATGTACTTTATATTTATTGTGTAATATGTATGTGGGGTAGAGGGTGTCACACAGCTAATAGTTGTGATCCGTAAATATGATGGTTATGACAGATCATTACAATACTAGTAATTATTTTATGAATTATATAGATATTTTTTTAATTAAGTAAAATTTAAAAGAATAAAACTAAATAAAAATTTAAAATTAATATATATATATATATATATATATATAATACGTTCAAATAAATAAGTATATATAATAATAATAATATAAAAAAAAGGAAACAGTTAAAAAGATAATATTAATTAGTTGAAAAGAAATACTTAAATCTGAGAGATGAAAACAATAATATAAGGAAAAAAAAATAAAAGTAACTAAAGAAATTTGGACAATTAATAATTTTATAATTCTAAAACAATATATAACTAAATGTTAAATAATGGTGAAATTATGTTTTCTAAAATAAAGAATATAATGAGAAATATTTTCACATTTAAAATTAAATATTCAAATTTATTATATAAATTTCCTATATTTAATATTTGTTAAGAAATAATTGAAATTCAACTTAATCTAGTTCACAAGCAGGACATATCGAAATTAGGGCCTGACCCTAGGCATGACAATTTAACCCGCCCTCGTGGGTACCCGCCCGAACCCGCCCTGATTTGGATGGGGAAAACCCGTGTTTATCGGGTTCGGGTTCGGGTTCGGGTTTTCCCCGATTGATAAAATCGGGGGCGGGGGCGGGGGCGGGGATGTTAATACCCACCCCGCCCCCGTCCCCATACCCGCCCCCGCCCCCGCCCCGCTTAATAATATAATTAAAAAATTATTTTTATATATATAAACCAAAATTATAAATATTTATATATAAAAATTTATATTATTTTATTTTTCTTTTATTTTTTTTAAATTGATCATATTTATTTAAAAGAAAAAAGAAGAAAATAAAATAAAAGCGGGGCGGGGGCGGGGCGGGGAAACCCGAACCCCGCCGGAGGTGGGGATGAGGACCTAGATTTTATCCCCGGCGGGTATCGGGGGCGGGGGCGGGGGCGGTTTAAATTTACGGGGCGCGGGGAAGGGGAACGTAAAACCCGCCCCCGCCCCGCCCCGCCCCGTTGCCATGCCTACCTAACCCCCTCCTTTAAAAAAAAAACAAATAAATAAAGAAAAAAGGAAAGAGCGGAGAAAACTACCCCCACTAACTTTTTATTATTTGTAAATATAATAACTTATAATTATAGTTATTTTTATAATTTGAAATATGGAAAAAGAATTAATTTCTATTATGAATATAATACCCTTTAATTTACATTGGTTCTATTATTTTCATTATCTCAATTATATTTTTTATTAGGTGTACAAAATTTTTACGGCAAAAAATAATAACTAATTTAAGTTGAAGACTGTAAATATCCTTAAATTAGATATTTTCTTTCCAACATAATATTTTCATATTCAAAATGAAAATTTAAACTTTGAACAATTTTATTAAAAAATATAAATTATTATTTATGTCAATCAATATTAGTATTCTCTCTATTAACTATCATCTTTACAACAAAAAAAATTCTGGCCCTCGTTACTCATAAGAATATATTTTTTATTCTAAAATTAGAAATGAATGCTTTTAATATATACAATAACCTACCCAATGAATATATAGTTCAGTTGACAACATATCCTGAGTTTATGATACAAGATTTATGCTTGATTCCTACATAATATATCATTGGGAAGAAATGATGAGTTTTAAGTGTCATTAAGCTACAGATTAACGATTAGTCGTCTCATAGTTTGCTTAAAGAGCTGAACTTTATGAAGATACTTTATGAAGTCTTATAAGAGTTAAAGACTCTAATTACGATGTTCTATGCAATAATCTATTGCTCGATTTGGCCCCTTCAATGGACAATGATTATCAGTTCTGAGGGGAAGAAAACATAGAAAATGACAGTCAAAATGAGTGGTATACAAAACTGGCACTATGGTAGAATGCATCAATGCAAGTCAGACATAAATCATGGCAGTAATTTTGATGTTGGCTAGTATCATCAGGATTCATAGGTCACCATCAAACTAGCATGAAAGATCACTATCTACATTTACTTATTTAGCAAAGAAATTTGTTTTTAAATGAAAATATGAATAGATGTATGGATCAATATCGTTATCAGAATCAAAATCTTAAAAGACGCTAAAATGATGACATCTATGTCTCTTGTTCACGGTTTCTGTTCAATCTATTTTACGTTAACATTTAGCTGTTTAGTCTCTCTCCGCGGATTCCATGGAAATAGAAATCAAATTCAGTTTTTAGGAAGAATTTTTTGGGCGTTCATGGACAGTAAAAGTAAGAATAATCAATTGTAATTTTAGAATTTACAAAGATTCCATGGAGTAATCAAATTCACTTATAAGGGTTTACTAGACTTAAAAAACGAACTTAATTTAAGGTTTAGGGTTTAAAAAAAAATTCAATCAATGATGAACTTTATCTATTTAATCTTGTGTTGAAATATTATTCATATTTGGTAAATTTTTAATAATAATAATAATAATAATAAGTGGTCCTATTAATCTTAAAATATCGTTGAGTCCTAAGATTTTATTAATTGAGTTTAATTTTTATATATTATTTATTTAAAGACTTTTTTTGTGAATTGAGAAAAATAAATAAGACAAATGAAAAAAATAACAACAAAAAAGAATATCCTCTCTCACCAATTGGGAACTAAAACTTGGAGGACTCCTCCATCCGGTATAAATAGTTGAATTCTTAGTTTCTTATCTTGCAAGAGCATGAGCCACTTTATTTATATTCCAAGAGATACTTACAAAAACAATCCTCTAGTGTCGAGCTACCATCCTCCTGATATTCCTGATAATATCCTAATGCTTGTAAAGATAACTCCTATGATTCGACCCTTGAATTATTGACACCGCCTCAACACAATCTGATTCACAAATTACGTGTCACCAACCTGAGTGTCAGCACAACTCCAAATCTTCCATTATTGTTAACAATTATGCACGAAGTGGATCACCATTTCTTGTCGAGCTTGCAAAGCTACTCTTCCAACCTCTCATTGCATCCCTCACAACACCTTCAATCCCCATAACTCTTTTGTCACTCAACCAACTACCATCTATATTCAACTTTAGCCATGGGTTTTCAGGGGGACCAACACACATTCTCTCCCCAACTCCTCTACTTCAAATATAAGAAATTATCCATAATAGCACTACAAGAAAAAGTTAAATTTCCTACGAATAATTTCCCACAGACAAAAATCCGTCAGAAATTTCCCACGGATTTAGATTCGTGGGAAATTTCCGACGGAATTTCCGACGGATTTAAATTCGTCTGAAATTTCCGACAGATTTTCTGACGGATTTAAATCCGTCTGAAATTTTTGACGAAATTTCCCACGGATTTAAATCCGTCTGAAATTATTAAATAAAATTTATGCCAATTATTTTTCAAATGTAACAAATCCTGATCGCATCCATACACACAACAATGCACTATATAATATTTTCATTATTATATGGTTATTTTCAAAATATAAATAAGATAAATATAAATCAAAGTGTGTGAGATATGACTTATATTACCTATATATAATTATATGTTAAGGCTATTATAAATTATAAACTAATTAGCATAAATGTGTTTTTTTTACTTATCTTGAAAAATACCAACACATGACGTCCAAATTTAAGAATAACATATATTTTCTTTAATTTTTAAAAATCACTCATCTCTTTGAAAATAACGTTATTAATTAAATAAGGGGAAAAAAGTTAAATTATGTTCTGCAAATCATATATATGTATCTATCATTTATTTCTTAATTACATCCAATACTATATCATTTTGATGAAAACTTTCATTGATCTTCAATTTTGAAAATAAGATTTTTTTCAATTCATTTTTAAAATTATTACTTAAATTTAATATATTTTTTTAAATCACAGTGTGCATGATATTTAAAATAAATTTCAAAAAAGTTGAAATAATGAAATAAGAGATCAAATCTCATTTAATTATTGATATTTGTATTAATAAATTATTTTCTCTTAATAGTATATAAACAGTATTATCTTATATAAGTAGTTGTATGTGCCACTTAAATAAATAAATAAGAAAATTAATACTCACTTAAAAATTTGAGAAGAGATATATGTATGACGTTATTGAGAAAAACTTCAAGTAGGGGTTAATGGAATTTTTTCTAGATTAAATCTTCTTTATTTAAAACTTAAAACATTAAAGTTAAAATAACTACACTAAATAATTATTTTTGTTCCTAATAACTGATTGATTTAAAAATCTCTCTTTAAGTTGTAGTAATTTCTTAAATTTACATTTTATTGATTTATGAATTTTATATTTAAGTAAATCAGTAAAATACAAAGTAACGAGTATAAATATGAGTATTTAAAACTTCAATGAATCTATATATAGAAAGTAGAGATAAAGACAGAGAAAATGAATGGAAGAAAAATAGTTAAATATATAGTTGTTTGATTATCTATAGTAGTAGATAAAGGGAAATATACGTCATCTTGTAACTGATTTTGTCTAAAAAATAATAGATAATCATACCCTTAACTAATTTTTATTTTATATATTCTAATTTTATTTGTAATAATATGATTATATATTTAAATAGTTTAATTTTAATAATTTTTAAAGTATATTTTTGTCTTTTCACTTAAAATATTTGAATTTCTATATTTTAATTTGAATTATTTTTTAAGTATATTTTTGTCTTTTTGTCTTAAATTTTTGAATTTCTATATTTTAATTTTAATAATTTTTATTTCTATTATTTATTAATTCTTTTCTTTTTAAATATTTTATAACATTAATAAAATTTTATAATTTTAATCTCTCTAATTTTATCTTACTTTTTATTTTATAAATATAATTTGGATTATTCATTTTATAATTAAATTAATTTTTTTAAATTTTTTATGAGTTTACATTCTAAGAATGTATTGAAATTCCTCAATCTTTGATTATTAGATAGCAACAACATGGATATTCTGATTATTAGACATTATGTTATAATTCTACTACTGATCGTACTATATGTTATTTTTAAATTTGAACTCCTAAACTTTATTTGTTATGTATGACATTTTATTTTGAATGAATGAACTTGTTTTAATTACATAATTATGATTGATTTAATATCTTTAAATGGGATAATTATTTAATAAAATTTTGAATTTAAAAAAAATAATTTTTCACAAAATTTCCCATGGATTTCTCACGGATTTATCCGTGGGTAATTTCCCACGGACTAATCCGTGGGTAATTTCCCACGGATTTATCCGTGGGAAATTACCCACGGACAAATCCGTGGGAAATTACCCACGGATTAGACCTGGGAAATTACTCACAGATAAATTCGTGGGAAATTCTGTGAAAAATTATTTTTTTTAAAATTCAAAATTATATTAAATAATTATCCTATTTAAAGATATTAAATCAATCATAATTATGTAAATCAAAACAAGTTCATTCATACAAAATAAAATGTCATACATAACAAATAAAGTTTAGGAGTTCAAATTTAAAAATAACATATAGTATGATTAGTAGAATTATAACATAATGTCTAATAATCAGAATATCCATGTTGTTGCTATCTAATAATCAAAATTGAGGAGTTTCAATACATTCTTAGAATGTAAACTCATAAAAAATTTAAAAAAATTAATTTAATTATAAAATGAATAATCCAAATTATATTTATAAAATAAAAAGTAAGATAAAATTAGAGAGATTAAAATTATAAAATTTTAATAATGATATAAAACATTAAAAAGAAAAGAATTAATAAATAATAGAAATAAAAAATTATTTAAATTACAATATAGAAATTCAAAAATTTAAGACAAAAAGATAAAAATATACTTAAAAAATAATTCAAATTAAAATATGAAAATTCAAATATTTTAAGTGAAAAGACAAAAATATACTTAAAAATTATTAAAATTAAATTATTTAAATAAATAATCATATTATTACAAATAAAATTAGAATATATAAAATAAAAATCAGTTAAGGGTATGATTATCTATTATTTTTTAGACAAAATCAGTTACAAGATGACATATAACTTTATATTAAATGTGAATTTTGTAAATTCAACCGTTAAATTAAAAGTCTTTTACTCTTAAATCATATATACAAAATGTTATATTAATCGAAGATGATTTCTTATAAAACAAAATTAAATCTGTTGGAAAATTTATATTTTCGATGAGAAAATTTTTGTAGGAAAAGCTATATTATTGATGAAATATTTCTGACAAATTTATATTTGTCAAAAATGTAAGAACTGGTTTTAAATTTGATATGAAAATATTATGATATTATTATATAAGATTTTA
This sequence comes from Cajanus cajan, assembly GCF_000230855.2. NCBI lineage: Eukaryota > Viridiplantae > Streptophyta > Magnoliopsida > Fabales > Fabaceae > Cajanus > Cajanus cajan. Next base: position 14,898,535 of record NC_138523.1, on the reverse strand, counting down.
AGTTAGTATTTTATTAATGGTTGATAATTAAAAAATAAAACAAGGATAAATACATTTTTTTGAATTTTATATGTTTTATTTAAGATAACATATAAAATAACTCTTGGTAAAGTTATTCCGCTCAGTAACTCATGGCGTGTGTTGAATTTTATCGATCTAATTAATTGTTAAATTAAAAGTTATTAAATTTTACTAATAATTAATATAAAAAATTAATTAGTTTTGGAATAAATTATTTGTGAATTAACAATATCATTGAAACATTAATTATTTTAAATTATTTAACTAAAATCTTATTGACAATTTACTATATGATCTTAATATTTTTGTATAACTAATATCTGGTTTTAAATTTGATATGAGAATATTATATATAATTAGATAAGATTTTAAGTTAGTATTTTATTAATAGTTGATAATTAGAAAAAAAAAACAACAAGGATAAATACATTTTTTGAATTCTATATGTTTGATTTAAGGTAAATAAATATATTAAATTAATTAATAATTTATTTAAAATATTAAAATTTAATTTATAAGTATGTATTAAATAAATATTTATAATTTTTTTAAATTATATTATCATTATAAATTATTAAATTAAATAATTTAAATTATAATTGTAAATAAAAATAAGTAGATGTTAATTATAAAAGTAAGTACATATAAATAAATAGTAATTAAATATATTATTATTATTATTATTAATTATTATTATTTGTAATATAAAATTATTATATATTATTATTATTGTACAAATATGAGATTGTATATTTGAGGATGACTTAAATGAATTAATTTGTACAAGTTATACTGACAACATACATATACATTTCGGTAGCTTACTCATCAAAACTTCATAGTTAAGCGTGCTTGACCTGGAGTAGTATAGGGATGGGTGACCTTCTGGGAAGTTTCCCAGAAATTGCACAAGTAAGCATAAAACATGCTAAACAATGAAATATCGTGAAATAGAACCCTTAAGAGGCCAAATATGAGGGTTGTTACATTAATAAATTTATTAAAATTAAAAAAAAATTATAATTTTCGACGAAAAATTCCTTCAGGGTAATTTCCCACGGATATATCCGTGGGTAAATTCGTGGGTAATTACCCACGGATAAATCCGTGGAAAAATCCGTCAGTAAATATTTCAGACGAGCAATTTACCGACGGATTAGTGTCCGTCGGTAATCCGTGAGAAATGCACTATTACCCACGAATTTTTCGCTTTTCCCACGGATTTTGGCCGTTTGTAATAGCGAATTTTCTTGTAGTGTAGCTATCTCAATCTGATGTAGCACATACCGAATACTCCATCCATTTTCTTGAAAAATCATATTGTTGCAAAACCTCCATATCCACCAAAGGACCATACTCAACCACATGTCATCCTAATGTTGAATGACAGATGAGAACCAAATGTTGATAGCATTCATTATAAACACCCAACCAAATATCTAACCCATTCTATCCATACATCCTTCAAACACTAGTGGAAAATAAGGATACTACGTCACCCATTTTACGTCGTACATATAAACACTCGACGTAATAAAAACGCGGTGGCACGGTTCGTAAATTTAGTTAAATTATTTACGTCGGACCTCTTAGGGTCCGACGTAAATTTTAACATCTACGTCGGCTATGTATAGTGTCCGACGTAGATGTTACAATTTACGTCGGACCAACTAGGACCGACGTAAATAATCCACTCCCATGTATTAAAAAGAACTTCACGCATGGAACAAGGTACCCATTTCCTCCTTTCTTTGTTTTCTTTACTTGACAATGTTTTCTCACTGAAAAAAATGGATTTTTTCATGTTTAAGGTTGCATTTGTCCTCGTGAGGGTCTTTAAGGTAACTCATCTTCTTCTACTTACTACTTTCTTTGTGCATTCTGAGTTTTTGAAGCTGAAGAAGGAAGTGGCAAAGTCCAGATTGTAGAACTGGTCGTTCTGCTTGGAGAACGGGATGTTCTCCATGAAGAACGGGTCGTTCTCCATTCAGAACGGCCTGTTCTGCTTGGAGAACGGGCCGTTCTCCAACCAGAACGGCCCTTTCTGCTTGTAGTTGTTTTTCTTTTTCTTTTTTTAATTTTTTACAACTTTTTACGTCGGACCTTGTAATGTCCAACGTAAATTTACGTCGGTTTTCGAACCTCGACGTAAATTTACGTCTCCCACTTCGACGTCAGAGCTTTTTCCGACGTAAAATCCCCTAAAATGGCCGACGTAAAATATACATTTTGTACTAGTGGAATGAGGACAATTCCTTAAGGCATGTAACAAAGTCATGAGCATTTGCGGCATGGGTCACTAGATGCAAAATACTGAGAAAACCTGAACTAGTTTGTAGGTAAAGTATAATCCTTGTCAAAAAAAGAATTTAAGGAGTTGATTGGTTTACCTATTTTCTTTTTTCATTTTCAATGAAAATTGAAAATTTTATTAAAATTATGTTTGTTTCAAGTTTTGAAAATGTTTTCTTGGAAAATATTTTCTACAATAAGCTCAAAATTGAAAATAAAAGTCATCTTTTAGTAAAGGTGAAAACATAATATTGAAAACAGGGTGGCATTCCGTGTAATTTTAATAACAACTTCTTTTGTAACTCCTCGAAGTCACGTAACGCACGCACAGAAATAGTGGGTGACAGTAGTGCAGTGCTGTCTAGAATGATTATGGTTTATCCGGGAGAAAAATGGTCTTCTTATTTTATTATACATTTAAGTTTATGATATTTCTAAAATTATGCTAATAAAGAAAGATAAAGCTGATAATAATTATTTGTTGTGATCAATTTTAGTAAAATAGTTTATATGCAGTAATTACACGTGAATAATTTTGTATATGACAAATTATAATATTCATCTTATAATACCATGATTAAGGCTATATATATATATATATATATATATATATATATATTATAGACTTATTTTATAAATATATTGGTATATTTTATGGTTTAAAATTTATTTTAACCTTTATATGAAGAGTATTTATAACATTTTATTGAAAGTAGTTATATCAAACATATTTTTTTTTTGTTGCAAAAATAGAAATTTAAAAGTGATATTTTCTAAATTTAAGAATTTGAAAATGAAAACTATTTTCAGAAAATGAATACAGAAAATGAAAATAGAAAATATTTTCAAAAATCAAATGCACTGTAGTTTCCATAAACCCTTTCATATGTGTTGCTATAAACAAGGTGTCTCAACTTGAAGAAAACGAAAACCTAAAGTTGTAGTGTAATAGCCTGATACATCATCCTTCCACAAGATATGATCCCTTCTACCCCTAATAGAGGGAATGCTAATCTACTGAAATCGTAGATCTCATTCGATAGGAAGCTGAGTGTATCAAAACCTGAAATCCCAAGCTCCATTCCTCCATCATTCCACCACTGTCGCTTCCACATCATGAATATGAACAAATGATACCTGTGCCTTTAGTATGCCCATACCAAACCAATCTTTTTACCAAAAGGAGGAGTTGCCATAACCCAACTGAGATTCAAATCCCTTCAGGATATAAGGAAGAGCCTTAACAATGTTATTCCATATCTAAGATGCCCCAATCTATTTCTTAGCATGCAACACCAGTTCCCTGTGCAAGTACTTCTCATGTAAAAGACCCACCCATGGCTTCTAATTCGAATGTTAGAGGTGCTACACCAATTTTCCAAGTAAAGAAATATTCACCAGTCGAGCATCATAAACACCCAAACTCCCCTCCTCCTTTAGTTTTAAGATGGTACTCCAGTTCACTAGATATCATAACCAAGCTACACCATCCTTTGTCCATAACAAACTTTGACAGGCTTGATTAATCCTATTATATACTTCTTGTGGTAGCCAAAGAAGTATACTGTAACTTTACAAATAAATGTTTAAATTTCGATAAAAGGGTTCACATGAGAAACTTCAAAAATCGTTCTTCAATAACCACAATAATAAAGATTTAGAAAATGAAACACAAGAGTTTACAAATTATTTTCAAAATAATATTTACAATTCCAAATTCATATAAAAATTTCATCCTAAAAGTCCTCTACCCCGATGTCACAATATCAGAGCATACCCCTAATTTAACTGTTGGCATTCTAGATGCCACTCGCAGCCGGATCCTCCTCACCTAAAACATCCACAAAATTATACGGTGAGAAAAGAAAACATCTATATGTAAAGTACATACAAACACACAACATATCATCTTATTATAACTTGATACTTAACAAAATATTCATAAACATTTCAATGTATCATAACTTTATCAATCGTGCATCATCATCACGTCACAATTTGCAATCACAACAATCATCACAAATCTTGCAATCAACCCTATGCCAAGGTCACGCCTATAGCATCTCTTGCCCAAGGTCGTGCCAACCCCGACATAAGTATTAATTGTCTCACACATCCCACACCATGACAGGGGTACGCTCGTCCTTTGCCCAAGGTTCGTATCATCCTTGGCCATTAGTGCGAGAGACCACAATCACATCACAATCACATCACAATCCACATAAATCTTACGATTAACAATATCATTTCCACATCCATAATTCAAGCCAATCTTACAATTAACAATATCATTTCCACATCAATAATTCACACCAATCTTACAATTAACAATATCATTTCCACATCCATATTTCACACCAATCTTACAATTAACACTATGCCAAGACCTCGCCACATCTGACACAAGTGATATAGGTTAATTGCCTCTCACACCAAACCAGGGTCACGCCCTCCGTGTAGCATCACTTACCCAGGGGCCGTGCCATCCCTAGTCATTAAGGAGTACGCTCGTCCCTGAAGCATCACCTACCCAGGGTTCGTATCATCCTTGATCATCCGGGAGTACGCTCGTCCCTGAAACATCAACTACCAGGGTTTGTATCATCCTTGATCCTATAGTGTGAGGAACCACAATCACATTACAATCCACACAATCTCTTGCAATTAACCCTATGCCAGGGCTGCCATAATTGACATAAGTGGCGTGTGTTAACTGTCTTACTCATCCCACACCATGCTAGGGTCACGCCCTCCCTGTAGCACCACTTACCCAGGGGCCGTGCCATCCCTAGTCACTGATGTGAGGCACCACATCGTAATCACATTCTTAATCATGTCCATACCACATCTCATCTCATATCACGATTTCATATCACATACACAATTTCATATCACATACTCAACAGATAAGTCTAACAAAATAAGCGTTTACACATCCCTCATGCAATTCACCATGAATACTCATTATAACAATAATATAACAATAATATAAAACTCAATTAATTCCCCAGTTTAATACAATATTAAACTAATAAAATTACCAATTTAATATAACATTCATAAATGTAATAATAATCAATGGAATTATCAACATAAACAATAAAACCCCTAATTATTTCAAAACCTAGCTCACAGGCACTTTTCTACAGTTTCGTTCTCCCTCTCAAATCATCATTCTTACAAATTAAATATGTATTTCTAATCCTCAACACATACAGAATCTAATGGGGTCATTAATTCCTCAAACAGAAATAATCTAATTTTTCCCAAAACCTAACTTACAGGCAATTTTCTATAATTTCGTTCTCTCTTCCAGAGCGTCATTTTTAAAAACAAATCATATATTCGTAGTCCTAAATATATACAGAATCACATAAGATAATTAATTCTCCAAACAGAAATAATTATAAAATTACTCATAACTCTAAGGGTTCTTCCTCTACCCAGTTCCCTCATGTAACTCTACATATAAATAATTTCCCTTTTCTCCCGTACCTGGATAAACAGCAGTTGAAACTACAACAGGGATCTCTTGGTCTCCTCCTCTAAGTTCCCCATGGTCTTCAGAGAAAAGAAGAGGGGAAGAAGAAAGAATAGAAGAGAATAGGAAGAGAGAATGAGAGATGTGAGAAAATGAGAGGTAAGGCCTCCTATTTAAAGGATTCTGCCTTTACTAACCCGGAACGGCCCGTTCCAAAAGTGGAACGACCGTTCTGGACCCTCCAGAACCAAGCAAAAATCTCAACTGGAACGGCCCGTTCCAAAACCGGAACGGCCCGTTCTCAATCCCAGCAGAACTGCCCGTTCCAGTTTCAGAACGGCCCGTTCTCCAACTGGAACGGCCCGTTCTCAATTACATTTTTAGGCAAATTCTTTATTCCGGAACAGCCCGTTTCACTTTTGAAATGGCCTGTTCCGGGCAACGAATTGGGCCCAAGGCCTAGTGAAAATTGGGCTGTTACATATAAAGCATAGGTCTAAGAAGCAATTTTTCTAAAGAAGTCTTTTCTAGCCTCCTAACCATGCACCTAGTTAAAGGCCCAATAGTTTTCAATTGTGAGCTCTCTATGGATTGTCCTCCATCATTGATACCACAAGAACTCTTCCTAAGGACAAACCTCATTCAGGTCCTCATGTAGTAGCTTCACTAACTTGTTGAGACTTTTAAAAGCATTATTTTCAAGCTCCAACTAAACACCTTTCAATCTCGCCTACACCTCCCTCTTACATTTAAATATATTTCCAAAAACATATTTATTGAATATTACCACCTTGTCTTTAACAACATTGAGACCCTTAACTAAAACATGAGTGTTTTTAACCCATGCACCCTTGACCACCTACTCGTGCCCCTTGTGTGTCATCCAAGCTGCTAGAAAAAAAAAAGGCATTCACGTAGTTTATCGTTTAAACCACCACACTTGATAAGTAATGGGCAATGGTCTAAATAAACTTTGCACACGTTCTCTATGAATGCTTTCGAAAACATCAATTGCCAATCAGATGTGCACAAGGCCCTATCCAAGTGTTTAGTTATGAAAGAACCTTGTTTCTTTCTATACCATGTGAATCGAAGTCCTTTAGCACCCAACTCCTACAAGTTGCACTCATCCATGAGCTGAGCGAATTGGGATGCTCTTGATAATGAGAATTGTCCTCCCCGACACTTGGATGAGAAAAACACCTTATTAAAGTCTCATAGGATAATCCATGGAGTCATGATTTTACCACACATCTCCCACAAGTGAGCCCACCCTTGAACGTGAAGGCTAGATTTCGGGCTTGCATATTTTTTGAGCACGTCAACTCCTTTTAGCCTTGTTGCATCCTAAATGTGACAACTTGATGATGCAAAACTATCTCACTGGTGAGAAGAAAGGCCTGACAAATCAATAGGACCCATAGCCCCCTGAGTGTCCCTATGCTACCACCTGATGTCACAATTGGAACCCAAGCTTCCTCCAAAAAGCTTCCACCATCAAGAAGAGATAGTGTGTCTCCATGACCACAAAAATAGGCAGTTGGTATAATTGCACCAACACCCTAATGCTTCATTTACCCTTGGCGTTGACCGCACCTCTAATATTCTAACTTATGATATTGAAAGTGTCATTTAATGGAAAATCTTAAAACTCCTAGATTAAGAAAGCATAGTCGCATCTCTAGGGTCAAAATCCTTTTTCATAGCTTCATCATTAGACTTATGAATACCCTCATGATTGGCAATGGTGAGAATTCCCTTTTTCATGCTCTCATGGTAAGAGAACATCACACCAAAAACATGAGTGGTTGGGAGTGCGAACTTAAACAAAACTAAGGCTTTGTTCATGCCACCACCATTGCCCACCATCAGCCCTAAGCTGACTTTCTTGGAAGATGTCACCTCCATATGTACTCATTTTTTTTCTTTCCTATTAATTTGAGCACATGTAGTCAGGTCTGCCATATGTAGTTTATTCGAAGAAATAAAATCATGTAAAATAGCCTAGGTCCCACCTCCATTAGATACAAGAATAGATGTTTTGTCCACACATGCAATATCCACATGCACGAATTCCAAGCGATTAACCAAAATCTCATGCAACAAATCATGTTCTCTGATTGGGAACCATTTTTGAATTTGTTTCCTTAATTTGTGCTTCATGATTAGCCAATCTCCATGAGGATCGAGATTGGTATGTTCCTTAAAACCAACTAGCTTTAATGGTGCACTCTACAATCATGTCACCACTTGTTGATCTAACTCCACCATGGTGTTTTTGGAACAACCCATGTTAGACTCCATATTCTCATATTTTATATCATATTTTTGCATTGGGGTTCACACGCAATTTTGTGCAAAATGGCCATAACATCCATGTGAAGGACAAAGGAGATGATGTCCCTTATACTTTACATTGTACCATTCTCCATTCAAATTAAACATGTCCACCACAAGCAGTTTTAGGTTGATTTCAATATAAACACAGGCAAAGCAACCCCTGTCATGTTTAGAGTATTTATATCTACCTTAATAGGTTTTTCAAGTACAAAAGCTAGTGTGAGAAGGACACTTTCATCATAAAAACCCATCCCTAACCCAAAAAACCTGATGCACACCACAATTTTGTCCACCTTCACCTTTGATGCCATAAACTCCGATAACCAAGGATGTAAAGTGAGATAATGGCTGAACAACATCCAAGGACCCCCTTGCAAAACCTTTTCTCTATCAACTTTAGGTCAAACTTGACCATGTAGTAACCATGTGAGATATCCAACAAGTCAAAACCACCATAAACCTTCCACAAGTGGTGGTTTGTTTTAGAATTTCTATTTGTATTTCACTTCTAATACTCCTTTATTTTACTTGTTTCAGGATTTTTGGTTGTATTTCACTTTTACTTTGTCAAAGTTCTAACTTTTTATGTTATTGTGTTTTTAGCATATCATATTGACCTAATTATATTTTATTTAGCTTTTACTATACACTATAAGTTTACATTGATGAGATCATGTAAGTTTGTTAGTATGTTCTAGTTTATTATTATAAATTGTGTAATCAATATATTTTTAATTTTATATTTATTAATAGGTTTAAATTTATAATTTAAGAAAAAATAAAAGATAATAGTTAAAATTAGTGACCAAATCATCTCGTAGCCATTTTAAGTTTTTCGCGACCGATTTAGCAACCAAAACTATATGACAATGAAAAAATCATTAAAATATATGGTTTATTTAGCGACAGGAATACTGACTTTATTTTGCGACCAAATTAGAGACCGAATTTAAATTATTTTTTTAAAATAAAAAAATTTGTTGGCGACTGAAATTGAAACCATAAAATTCAGTTGCTATATTGGTCTTTGGAAGCTAAGTGACTACTAGTACAACGACTGATTTTGTAGTTATAGTGACGTCTGTATTCAGCCGCTAACTTGCGACGAAAACATTTTTGGTCGTTATTACCAATACCTACCAGGGTTTTAGCAACAGAATCTTTTAATCTCTAATTCGGTCGCTAAATGTAATAGCGACCGAAATACACTAAATAGCGACGAATTTTGGTGGTTGCTAAAACATGATTTTTTTGTAGTGAACCGATGAAGTCACTCTTTCAATGTAAGGAAACCAATCATTTTCCATAACATCCTGATAACAAGAAACTGCAACCATGGCTGACAATGTTGCTCATACGAAGGTTAAGCAACGCTGAACTTCGAGAGCAAACGATCTCCTCCTTCATACTGCGACGACATCATGCCTTCCTCCACTAGATTCCTCACAATTTTGGGCGATGATGGCCCACCCATAACCTTTTCCTTAAACGTGTTTCTTGTGCAACCATTGTCTGGCGATTTGGATGGTCAAGTACCCTCACCCTCAGTAATTTTTGCTGCTTGGCTCATAGGGAGAAAAACCCTAAACCCTTCATAGTCAAATTTTTCTAATTTATTATCTATATGTAAATATTTTTTAACTATATAATTGAAAACCATTAAAAAATTATTTTAAAATATGAACACTAAATGGAATAATCCTTTTATTAATAGTATAGATGATATTTATAATTAGATGACAATATATAAAAAAAAAAGTATTTTTTTAACTAAATTATTATTGATTTTGATTTTGAAAATTTTAATTATTGATATTTAATATATTTTTCTTTGGTCATTAGTTTTAGAGAAAATAATTTATGGATGCATTAATTATGTAACATCTAATTATTAAAATTATCATTTATGAAAAATTTATTGACTTATATAAAAGCTATTTAAAAGTTGTATATATGTGTTACAATATATATATATATATATATATATATATATATATATATATATATATACATAATGTAGCACTATTAGTCGTGTTGTATGCTTAAGTTGTGAGTTTAGCTAAGTGGTTTAGCTCAAGGGATGTATATAAGATTTTTCTAAAAATAAGAACCTCATAAGTTTAGTTTTTTGAAAATCCTAGTGAGAGGTTAGAGAGAGAGATTCTCTAAACTCAACTTTTCCTTCCTCCTTCATGAGAATTTTCCTTTCTCCTTTCTTTGTAGTGATCCACTCAACTAGCTTAAGGATTCAAGCCCAGAGTTGGGAGTCTTGAGTTCTTGGACATGCGATTTTGTTCTTCTTTCCTCCTTTTATAGATTTGGATTCTCATAGAGATAAGGGAAGCTTGTGTTAATTTTATGGATTTCATGTTGGTAATGTGTTGTTTGATTTCACTGTTGTTGACTATTATGATGAGAAGGAAGAAGGATAATGGGAGTGGTTGTTTGATTTGTTAGATGTGTTTGAAGGGGTTGTGATGATCTATAGGTTTTAGTGGTTTCATGTCGTAAAATAAGTTTTTTTTTAGTTACTTGTGGTGCCTAAATGTTGTATTGTGAAATGCATGTTGGAAAATTTATGGATTTCAGGTGGAACAATTAAAATTGGGTTTTGCACAAGTGCTAAATCTAATATCATGCAGCATGCACCCTCAAGGTGTCGGGCGTGACTCCAAAGATAGGTTTTTATCTTATGCCAAACATAAGATTGGTAGTGTTAGGCATGAGAAGAGATAATCATCTTGATGTCGGATGTGAGTTGAATGTCATTGGCATAAGTAAAGAAACTCATCTCTACCTGGATCTACATTGAGCATGAGTCAGGTAGAGACCCTCTGACTGATTGGGTGTGGGTTTTGCCACACTAGGAGCGAAAGGGTGGGAGACCCTCTATCACAACCACACCAGGTGCGAGTAGTTTGGAATTGGGCATGGGCGAGACAAGGAACCCCTTACCTTAATGGTGTCGAACGTCCACTTAGTGGCGTCAAGCATGAGTTACATGATGAAAATTTGTTGTTTTAATTATTTTATAGTTGAATGATGGAAAATAAGTTGTATGGATGATGATGTATGATGGAGAACCTATATGTTGTAACTTGTGAGTTGATAGATGATTAAGTTGTAAAGCTGCATGTTGTTAAGTTGTTCAAGTTGTTAAGTTGTTAGGCATGTGGTTGAACAGATACGTATCTTATCTAAGAAACATAAAAATTAGAGGAGAGTAAGTGATGACTTTGAAAACTAAATATCCCATTTTGCAAATATGAGATGTGATCTAAGAGCCCAAGTGTTGAAAAACCATCAATATGTGAGTTGATTGTTGAATGGTAAGTTATACGTTGTCTCCTCTAGGATTTATGTGGTATCTGTATATGGAAAAGGTTGAGACATACGTGTATAAAATGACCAACTAAGTAAAGTATGAAGTCAAGGACTTAGTTCTTAACCAAGTATTGGAAGGGTGTAGTACTTGGAGGATAGTCGGTGGACTAATCTTATAAGTGACTTAATGATGCAAGTTAATTTCGTGATAGGCTTATATCCAAACTGTTTTACCTTGAAAATAGTACTAGACTTCTTAGTTTAGCTGACCTGGTTGAGATAGGTCACATGTGGTGGTTCGATTAAGTCTAATCACTTAAGCTATTAACCCATGCTGCTGGAAATCTCGATAGTTGATATGCGTGACGGTGCATTAGTTGTTCAAAGTTGTTTGTGCTAGTATTGTTGTGATGTTGTAAGATATGTTGTTGTGTTGTAATGGTGTTATTAATGAATTGTAAATTGATATATGTTGAGGTGTTTTAATATTGATGAGTTGATTATGTTGTATCGTTGAAAAATGCTTAGTTTTGATTATATGATTATTCTTTTCACATTTTTACCCTGTATTTTCCTTGCGGTTGGAAATAAGATGATCATGATTTTTCATGAGAGCGGGCCAGGATTAGTGGGATAACTTGTGCAGTGGGTGATAAATCACATTGGTGGTGGCTCTGTTTTGTTGATGGCTAATCTGATGTAATCAAGTTGTGTATAGGTGTTGACTAGCAACGAAGGGTTTATCTTACATACAGATATGTATTTATATAATGTATTTATATTTGTACAAGGTATGTATATAACCGTTGAAGATTTTATATTCACTAGTTTATCCTTCTACCCTAGATAGATATGACTTACATGTTATTTATGTAATTGTTGCATGATTACTCTATATATGTTGTAAGTTGTATTTTTCGCTGCGTTGTAACTGAACTGTAGCAAGTGGGATGACCTTTTGGGTCGTTACATATATCATGGTTTAATATTAATTGTGTAAAATAACCTTTTACTGTTTATATATGACCATTAAGTTCTTGATTTAATATTAAATATATTTTGAATTCACTAAAGATGTTAACTTTCTATTTCATTCTCTTTTTTTTTTTGTTGCGGGTTGCATCAATTGTCCCATGGCGGAGGCTAGGTGGGCCAAGTCACTGTCGAATCATGGCGCTTGGGCTGCTGCGCTCTTAAGTAAAAAGAGTTGCGCCCTAACTATCAGCTATAACTTTTGGCCTAGTGGTAAGCGCTCGATCCAACAATTGGTATCAGAGCCAAGGTCATGAGTTCGATACCCAGCGGGCCAATTGCTGAGGGGGAGATTGTTGCGGGCTGCATCAATTGTCCCGTGGCGGAGGCTAGGTGGGCCAAGTCGCTGTCGAATCATGGCGCTTGGGCTGCTGCACTCTTAAGTAAAAAGAGTTGCGCCCTGACTATCAGCTATAGCTTTTGGCCTAGTGGTAAGCGCTCGATCGAACATTTTTAAATAATAATATTAAATCCCTCAACACGAGCCTCCTCATTCATAGCCTTTAATTCATTCATCATTTGTTTGTGTCTCTTCATAAGTGGACTTTGCACTTACATATTAAATCCCTCACCATGATCGCCCTATAAACCTCTTCATCTTTTTTTGATTTTAATAAGGAGATATCTCCCCCTAACCAGATTAGTCCCTATAGGAGTAAAGTAACATCTTTAGTAGCCACTTTATGCTCAAATTGGAGATCAAATCTTAATCTTTATTTAAATACTTCCTATAAACCACCTCTTCATGAAGTTTGCATAGAATACCTTAGCCAAAAGAGGCATTTTACACCTTCCATCTTAGGATGGCAAAAATATTTACATATGCAAATACTCATCAATCTAAGGATGGAAAAAATATTTTCATATGTGGATACTCATGGATAAAGCTCACTATATATAGTTAAATAGATACTCATTCATTAAGGGATGAAGACAATAGTAAGGTATTTATATTCATGGATACTTGCACTTTAAACTATTTAAATGCCATTAATTATATATAAAGTACATTATTTAAATTTAATTTTATAGTATAAATATATATTTTTTAAAATTATTCATTTTTAATATAAATACATATTATAAAATTATTCTTTAGATTAAATATATGTTTAAACTTTACTCTTTTTTGTATAAAAGTTTATATTTTAATAAATATTTATCCATATATATATATATATATATATATATATATATATATATATATAGTTTATGAATATTAGTTTGTATAAGTACAAATGGGTACATAAGGTTTACTACTTGTACCTATTTTTCCTAGTTCCTCTCCTTTATCCCACCAGTTCTTCAAACACTTGTATTAGACCTTGCAACACATAGTGAAGAAGGTAATATGAAGTAAGACAAGTAGGTGATATGAAGTACTTTGTAATAAGAGAGTTATATATGTCTTATGTTAGGAGTGACAAAATAGAACAGTTCAAGTCATCTTTTAGTCTCTCAAAAATGGATCGGGGTAGGCTAACCTTCTATGATAACTGGTAAATGTGGATTGAAGCCCTCGCTTAAGAGTAGGTCGGTGGGCTGACTTGCTTGATTTTTAAAAAAATAAATAAATAACAGGTAATTTTTAAAAATTGTTGGATTTAAAAGGCTCAAAGTTAGGTTTTGTTTTCTATTGTCAATAACAACTAGCACTTTAATATTTCCTTTATAACTTAAAGATTTACTTATATTATAATTAGCATTACAACTACTAATAGCAAAAAAAAAAAAGTTCTACATTTTTAATTAAGGAAGTAAAAATTGTATATGATATAAAGTTATTGTAGCCTAACCCAAAAGAAAATTGAAAGCAAATTTCCTTCACTAGAAAATTAAAAAATCAACAACACAAAATACAATAGTTAATAGTTCAACACTTGAACCCACACAAAATAATTATACTTCCTCAAAAAAATCAAAAATATTAATAGTCTTAAACAATAATTAATAGAAATATCAAATAACTAAACCATAACATGTCACAGAGTTACAAATTACTCTTAATATCTTAAACCATATAAAGTAATTAACCATAAATTAAACTAAAATATCATAATATGATAAATGTACAAAATAAAAAAAATTGAAAAATTAAACAAGCTAGCAGACTAACCCTCCTTGCCATTTGGCCTGATAGCTTAGTCGGTTATGCGAGGTGGGTTAGGTGGGCAAGACTGTATACATCACCTGCAAATTTTTTATGGGTTGTTGCCTAGCTCGCTAGCCTACTATAATGACCAGACAAGTCTCCACACTATCACAACATAACATACATCAAACATCAAAAAACATAAAAGGTCATTTACCCTAAGATTCTCTTGTAAATAATACTTGGATATTCGTGCAACAGATATATGTATAGGATGTAGAAAATATAAAAATAGTCTTTGTTCATCGTAACTTGATAACATAAAGTTCCTTATGGGGTTATAACAATCCTTGTACATATTAAAACAATATTTACAAATATCAATACTGAAAACATAAAGATCCTAGGTGTCAGTCAAGCACTCTATATAATGATGTATCTGAACAACCTAACACAAAATGTCATCTCCAAGTGTGGCATCCAACTCTGTGCTTGCCTTGTAGCCTAATCCTTACTCTCATACCAAGAATGGTCATTATAATCCAACACATGAAAAATAAGAATAAGCTTATATAGCAAAGATTCAACATATAATAAATCTTGTAAGCTAACAACAACAACTTAAGTAGAGTTCACAAACCACCACTTAATTCATGTTTCTCAACATATCATCTCTAAAAAACTTAACAACATGAACAACTTATCAACTCAACATTTTCAACTAAAAAAACTTAAACAAACTTGTACGACATTTACAACTCATATGAAACTTTAAACTTTTAACTTATGTGTCATGGCACAGTTTCAACTTAATTTGGAGATCTCCTATAATTTAGTGACCAGTTTAAGAAGCTTGACCCTACTAAACCACAACTTCTAATTTATCATCTCTAAGTCAAGTATATAACAACATTTGATCCCTATTGGGACCAAGTATAGAACAATATTAGGGCTAAATCTCTAAGTAAATAATTTTTTCATATTTTAGATTTTGTCACTTAAACTAGAAAGGTCTAATGCTACTATCAAGAATAAAATACTTGAGTGTGAGCCTAAGATGATATTAGCATGCATATGCATCAACCAAGCCCTAAATAGGGTTAGCCTGCCACCTACCTTACGCGCACCATTCCAACACTTGATTAGAGATTATGGTCCTAACCTCATGGCTTACTCATTTTCCATTTATGACTAGTATGGTTTAGCCTATCCATCATATTTTTTTCAACTTAAAAACCTAGAGGATACATCTTCAAAACAACTTTCCATTCTAAGGAAAACTTGCACACTAAAAGATTCAACATTGGGCTCGTAGAACACCATAACTTATATCCGAACAATGAGATATTTTAATTTCTAAAGCAACTTCCTATCCTCTAGTTTTCATTCAACTTTCAACTTAAAAACATAGATACATCACAATCCATAACTTACACAAAAATTCACAAATGCATCTATTGGAGTATATCTTTACTCCTTCGCATTGTATTATTTTTTATTCCTATATTAGTTTGCTACCTATTTGTTATTCTTTCTGTTTTTTGTTCTGGTTACCTGTTCAACAGGTCAATGTATCTATAGCTTCCTTTGAAGCTATAGATACATATAAATAGTCAAGGTGTAATGTTTTATTAGTGAGTGAAATTACAATTTCTTTCTCTGCTAAACTGCTTCCGCCTAAACTCTCTTCTTCTCTCTTTCTATTCTCCTGTCACTGTAGACCCCTAAAATTGTCCGGGTCGGAAATAAAGCTTGTAGACTCTCGAAGACTGAAGGAAGATCAGCCAGAAAGACTTCCAGAAGGCCCAAGGAGGGTTCTCTATAGGTCTAGAGGTCTTAGGATAGCTAAAATAAGAAAAGTGGGAGGAATGAAGCCCAATACGGCCTCCCAGAGGTTCAGTACGGCCGTATTGAACATTTTGAACTTCAATACGGCCGCACTGAACTCAATACGGCCGTATTGAAGTTTCTGAACTTCAATACGGCTGCATTGAATTCAATACGGCTGCACTGAACTTCAATACGGCCGTATTGAGGTTTTTTGAACTTCAATACGGCCGTATTGAATTCAATACGGCCGTATTGTAGTTCAAAACTTCAATACGGACCGTATTGACCCCCAGAGACCGTATTGAGCCTCATCCCTATAAATATGACGTCAATGGGACGTCATTCTACACTTTCACACTGAGTTTTAACCCTCTTCTTGAGTATTCTGGGTTTTTTTGAGCAGTGCTCTGCCTAGAAATCACTCGGAGAGTTGATCTGACGAAGTTCTTAAGTCACGAGCCATTTGCTTGAGGCTCGAACCTAGTCGAAGGGAAATCCTCCGGATTTCCATAGTTAAAATTTTATAGGAGGGAGCGAGCGGTCTTGTAGAGGGAGGGAACGCCAAAACGCTTCCCAATTTCTGTCAAGATATATATAAAAGCACGCTTCAAAGGTTTATATCTTTAAAGTCCCTTCTTTTACCGCTTTCTGTGTGTACATATTTAAACTGTCATCATGTAGATAGTTAATTTATAATTGCTTAGAATAAATAGGGGTAATTTAGTAATTTCGCACTATTATTTTTAAATAATCTGTCATAGGGAACCCGAAAGGGGCGCTGTGGGGTGCTAACACCTTCCCCACGCGTAACCGACTCCCTTACCCGACTCTGGTTGTAATGGCCGAAGTTGATTTTTGAATCGATTGCCTTAAACCTCTTTATCCAATGTTTTGAGTAAAACATTGGTGGCGACTCCATGAACCCTTCCTTTTTATGAAAACCGCTAATCCATGGAGGGTCCCGCTTGGGATTAACATGGATTGGTGAGCCTTTTAATAAAATTGCTCGTTTGACAAGGTCTCAGTTTGAGAATAAGTCATTCTAGCAATCCATATTTTTAAACAAATAAAAGAGTCCAACCATCCTTCGCGAATGCCGAAAGCCCGTTTCGGGCCGGTGGCGACAGATGGCGACTTCACTGGGGAAGCCTCGAGAGTCAGTCCCATTTAGTGACAGATTATTTTTAACAAATAATAGTTAGAATTACTTCATTACCCCTCGCTTGTATAATAACATGTTTTACCTATTTGGCTTTTAATAACTGTTGTTTGTTTAATTTTCGCAAATGTTTGAAATAAAAACTGCACACAAACCTTTGCACACAACAGTTCCCTCTATACCCGGGGGCATGAGTGGTAAGCCATAGGGAGTGGATGTTAGTACGGCCGGTTGTCGAATGGGTCTATAGGTGCCCGTAGACCGTTGTCGGAAAGCATCACTCAAGGTGATAACCATGAACTCGAGTCCGACAGTGCGTTGGAGCTTTCCATCGACTTACGACGAGAGGAATTGGGTCCCTATAATGGGGGCACCTTGGGGGCCTCAGACCGGTGAGAACAGTTAGAACCACCTTGAATATGCACCTTTCTGCAGGAAACCCCTACCTCGTGATTCGCTCGTGACTGTTCGTGGATGAGTGAAATTGTTTGTGTAAATGCTTATGTGCAATTGTTTGTGCATTAATAAATAACCTCGTGATAAGGTCTAAGAATAAATCCCCATGCATGAAAAAAAACCATGACATGAGAGGAAAGACCATGTGCGAAAATATAATAAAAGTGAGGAGCATGTGCATCATTACCAATAAGATATCATGCATCCTCATAAACCATGCATTCTAGGTTCACCAATACCTCTTGACATGAGTAAAAGAGACCCATAATTATCGAGATTCTCCGTTGGGGAGGGATCATAAGTCAAGGAGGGTAGTAACACTCTGTTTTAAAAAGGCAGCGCCTTAAAAATGGAGGGTTATCAAGCTCATGTCAAGAGCGTATTCATTCCATAAATTAATTAGATTAAATATTCATTTTTAGAAAGTGGCTGGTCATCTCTCTGTCCTCACACGCGCGCAGAAAATCAAGAAGATGGAAGCGCTGGAGGACCAAAATAAGAAGCTTACAGCCGAGCTCTCACAGCTCAAAGAACAAATGGCGCAAATGATGGAACTCATGCGTCAACATAACTTCCATGGATCAAGCCACAATGACCATGGGTCCCATCATGAGGAAGAGGAGGTGCATGAAGAAGAGCCTCCGCACGCCATACCTATTGGGGCTGGAATTATGATTAAAGAGCCCGAGGTTTCAAAGAAACAATTCCACGCCCTAGAGGATCGGCTAAGGGCTATGGAGGGGCATGATTTCGATATTAAAGATGCCGCCGACATGTGCTTAGTGAGGGATATTCAATTTCCTCCTAAATTTAAAGTGCCAGATTTCCCGAGATACGTGGGATCGACTTGCCCCAAGAGTCATCTCACCATGTACTGCCGAAAGATGGCTGCATATGCCACAAATGAAAAGCTCTTGATCCATTGCTTCCAAGAGAGCTTAGCCGATACTGCGCTCAATTGGTATATGCAGCTAGATGGAAATCTAGTACACACATGGAGGCAATTGGCCGACGCCTTTCTCAAGCGCTATAAATATAACATCGACCTAACACCCGATAGGTCTGATCTTCAAGCCTTGAGTAAAACAAATGATGAATCTTTCAAGGCGTATGCCCAACGATGGAGGGAGTTGGCGGCACAAATAGAGCCCCCGCTGTCAGATAAGGAGACGGTGTCCTTGTTCATAAATTCGTTGACCGGTCCCTATTTTGACAAAATGATAGGGAACACGACCACACTCTTCTCGGACATCATCACCATTGGAGAAAGGGTGGAACAAGGGCTGAAAAGTGGGAAGCTAGCTAAGCCCTCCCAATCATTCGAAGCTAAGAAAACCTTCAGGAAGAAGAAGGAGGGAGGAGTCAACGCCATAAATATTTCTTCATCTTCTTCCACTTCGAAGTCGGGAAAGTCGCAATACAACCCTGTGAGGAAGTTTGATAAACTTCCGACCACATATAGCGACCTCCTGCCGAAGCTAGTAGAAGCGCGTCTTCTAGCTTATGTTCCACCGAGGAAATTTGATCCACCATACCCCGATTGGTACAAACCACAAGACAAATGTCTATACCATTCGGGGGCATCGGGGCATTCAACGGAGAATTGTAAAGTTCTCAAATACAAGGTCCAAGACCTCATTGATGCTGGGTGGGTCACCTTTGATTCGACAGCACCCGACGTGAGCAAGAATCCTCTACCAAAGCAGGATTAGAGAGAAGAACAAGCCACGATAGGGCCCCTCCTTAATTTTCCATATTCTTCTTTTAGGGACTCATGATCAGTACCCGAGATCATGAGAACCTTTTCATGTAAATAAGGGTTTTACAGTTTTTTTTTACATATCAATAAAGAGGCATTTTTCACATTACTCTCTTTTTTGTTCTTTTCTCTCTTTCCTCATTAACATTAATAATTCTAAACCTAAACAGAACCAATAAAATAATTATGTCTGTAATTGTTCGCTCTGACCGGGATCCAAAAGTGAATGGGTTGAGTTGGAGAGTGATGAGGAGACCATCTCTCCGGATCTGCAAAGACTGCTAGAACGAGAAGCTCGCCTACTCCAACTCGACAAGAGAAATTGGAGACTGTGAATTTGGGGCATGGCCGAGAGATATAAGAGGTCAACATTGGGACCCATATCAGTGATGAAATAAGGACACATGTTTCCGCTATGATTATAATAAAATCATTCTTCATTGCTTCTTTTCTTACTTATAATAAAATTCTAAACCACATTATTTTTAACCCTGTTTGAATAAACATGAATGAGGTTAAAATCATCTTAATAATAATAAACCCACATCATTTTTATGTGGAGGTGTGTGTGACAACTTGGAGCACCTTCCCTTGGCCTTGACAAATGCCATCATGGGTAAAAAGAAACCTTTCAAAATAAAAGAAGCTCGGCAGGAAACTCAAAAAGGGGACTGCGCAAAAATAAGAGCAAAAGACCCGCTAGGAATCCCACGAAAGGGTGACCTAGGCAAAAGTTAGGGTTACAAAAATAAACAAAAACAAAGGTCCGCTAAAACGCCACAAAAGGGTGGTTTAGGCAAAAATAAGGACAATCAAAAAACAAAAATAAATCCATGATGGTACCATGAACCAAATTCAAAAAGAAAGGTTCAAGGGAAGTTATCTAAGTTGTCAAATCACAACGTCAATAAACAAAGATTTTCTTAACTTCATAAGTGTTTAATCAAACAAAGCCTAAACACATAAGCCTACCTTGGCCATCCATTCTTACAAAAACCATTTTTGAAAAATAAATCCCCTCTAAAACACAAACTTCAGAACAAAAATATCTTTCCCTTCTTTTCTCTCTTGTCCCAAATGATTTTAGAATAATCTAGTGGAAGCACGGAGAAATAAATCATCACTGATAATGGATCTAATCTGAACAACAAAATGGTGGAAGAACTGTGCCAAGAATTCAAGATCCAACACCATAACTCTTCCCCATATCGGCCAAAGATGAATGGGGCAGTCGAGGCAACCAATAAGAACATCAAGAAAATAGTGCAAAAGATGGTTGTCTCATTTAAAGACTGGCACGAGATGTTACCCTTCGCTTTCCATGGTTATAGGACTTCTGTACGCACATCTACAAGAGCTACTCCATTCTCCCTCGTCTATGGGATGGAGGCAGTGCTACCCGTCGAAGTCAAAATACTTTCCCTAAGGGTAATCATGGAAGCAAAACTTTCCGAAGCAGAACGGGTTCAAAGCCGGTATGACCAGTTGAACCTCATTGAAGAAAAACGGCTGAACGCCATATGCCATGGTCAAGCCTATCAGAGGAAGATAAAAAAGGCTTTTGACAAGAAAGTCCACCCTCGAGTCTACCATGAGGGAGAGTTGGTAATGAAGAAATTGCTACCAACTCGAAAGGACAAAACCGAAAAGTGGGCCCCGAATCACGGAGGACCATATGTGGTAAAACGAGCCTTCTCAGGAGGAGCATTGATCCTCACAGACATGGATGGAAAAGAACTTCGATACCCAGTCAACGCTGACGTGGTAAAGAAGTACTATGCTTGAAGACGTTGCTTGCATAGGCCCGCTAGGATGAAAACCCAAAAAGGGCGTCCTAGGCAAAAGTTAGGGCAAAATAAAAAGCCCGCCAGTACAAGGGTACTAGGCAAAACAAAGGCGAAATTATCCCCGCTAGGATACGTCCTAGGCAAAAGTTAGGGGCAAAAGAATAAGATGTAAAAGCAAAGCAAGCAACGGTCACTTGAATCGAAAACCGAAAGGCGGTTCAAGTAATTATCTTCTAGAAGCAAGCGTCTTGCAGCATCTACACTCCTGGCTCAGGCATCTCACCCGAAGAAACTAGGGGAATGTAAAGAGCAACAATTACAGATATAATTGTTAAACCCAATGTATATAGCCTACCCTGACCAGCCATTCTTCAGAAATTCCTTCTGTATATCTCTCTGTAAAAACACTTGTGAATATCAATAAAATATCTATTCATTTCTTTTCTCTCTTGACCATGTGATTATGCCTCTAAATTGGTATTTCTAAAAATTGTATGAAATTCCTTAATAATCGGTCAATAAAGAAAATTGGAGGGGTTCCTGTAAAATCCATAATCTCCTGCATAAAAGGCTCACAAAAATATTCCCTCACGTCGATGACAGAAATTCCTCCAAGAAAAGGAGGATAGGGAGAGCCATTCATTTTTCTAAAAACATTAAATAATAAAACTTGCATTTGTGCATCACACACATTAGTTGCACATTCAAAGACCTTATCATGAGGCAATTGCATAAAATAGAAAATAGGAAAAATTGCTTGTGTATGGCAGCGGTCAACAGAAAAAGCCGCAAATCAACAGAAAAGGCAAAAATACAGAAAAAGCAACAAAAAAAAATGACAAAAAATGACAAAAAAAGGCAAAAAAATACAGAAAAAGCCAAAAACGACAAAAAAGGCAAAAGATTTAGAAAATCAATCGCCTCGTACAGAATAATTGAGCCTGGAGAGGCTTGCCGAAATAATACTCCCACAGAATAACTGAGCCTGGAGAGGCTTGCCGAAATAATACTCCCACAGAATAATTGAGCCTGGAGAGGCTTGCCGAAATAATACTCGTATAAGAATAATTGAGCCTGGAGAGGCTCGCCGAAATAATACTCCCCAGAGATATCTCAGCTTCCACTCACGGGCCAAATTCCCCAGTGAAAGCTATCAAAGCGAGATCAGCAAAATTCCCCAACGGAAGCATGATCCAAACAAAATATCCAAGTCAAAGGACTTAGACTTCCTCAGTGGAAGATAGCTTTCCAACTCAAACGAAGAGTGAAGCTAAGCCTGAAGAGGCTTTCTAAATAATACTCTGGGATACATAAGAACTTCAAATCCCCAGTCGCCTACACAGAGGCATTCCTACAAAAAGCAAAAATCCAAAAGACCAATAACAATTCCCCAAGCGGAATCTGGCTTTTCAGCCAAACATCAAGCGTCAAGATGATCTGCCTAACAGAAGAGGCTAATCACAATCAATGACAAAATCCCCCAGCGGATAATAGCCTACACAGAGGCGACAAAAATCAAAAAAACCAAAAGAGATACCCGAATAAGGACAACCGGGATACTCCACAACGTCGAAAGGACGACAGCCAAACATAAGGCATCGCTCAACTCAGAGAGAGAGCATCTGTGTCTACACCTCAAGGAGTCAGAAATTCTCCATGGGTACCAACTAAGCAATGCAAGTTGGGGCACAAAAACCTATGAATGACTGCACATCCCCTAGACGGATCACTGCGTTATCCAGCCCTCAGTGGCATCAAAATCAAAAACAACTGTCGAAGCAGCATCGTGGACTGTGAAGACAAAATCATCTCAAAGCCTGGAGAGGCAATACTCAGCTACCCAGTTGTCGAGAGCACCGAGGTATGCACAAGCCTGGAGAGGCGGTACTCAGCTACCCAGTTGTCGAGAGCACCGAGGTATGCACAAGCCTAAGAGGCAATACTCAGCTACCCAGTTGTCGAGAGCACCGAGGTATGCACAAGCCTAAGAGGCAATACTTAGCTACCCAGTTGTCGAGAGCACCGAGGTATGCACAAGCCTGGAGAGGCGGTACTCAGCTACCCAGTTGTCGAGAGCATCGAGGTATGCACAAGCCTGGAGAGGCGGTACTCAGCTACCCAGTTGTCGAGAGCACCGAGGTATGCACAAGCCTAAGAGGCAATACTTAGCTACCCAGTTGTCGAGAGCACCGAGGTATGCACAAGCCTGGAGAGGCGGTACTCAGCTACCCAGTTGTCGAGAGCACCGAGGTATGCACAAGCCTGGAGAGGCGATACTCAGCTACCCAGTTGTCGAGAGCACTGAGGTATGCACAATCCTGGAGAGGCAATACTCAGCTACCCAGTTGTCGAGAGCACCGAGGTATGCACAAGCCTAGAGAAGCGGTACTCAGCTACCCAGTTGTCGAGAGCACCGAGGTATGCAATGAGCCTGGAGAGGCGACGACTAATACTCACCCTGGAGAGGGCAAACTCAACCTGGAGAGGCTACTCAGCATTTTTCCACCGGAAGACACTACAAGTCGGAAGGATGGCCTTATTCCCCGGACAATTGGGTCAACTCCTTTACTTATCAACCGGTACACTAAAAGGCCGTTTGACTAAGTAAAGGGGGGCAGCTGTAGACCCCTAAAATTGTCCGGGTCGGAAATAAAGCTTGTAGACTCTCGAAGACTGAAGGAAGATCAGCCAGAAAGACTTCCAGAAGGCCCAAGGAGGGTTCTCTATAGGTCTAGAGGTCTTAGGATAGCTAAAATAAGAAAAGTGGGAGGAATGAAGCCCAATACGGCCTCCCAGAGGTTCAGTACGGCCGTATTGAACATTTTGAACTTCAATACGGCCGCACTGAACTCAATACGGCCGTATTGAAGTTTCTGAACTTCAATACGGCTGCATTGAATTCAATACGGCTGCACTGAACTTCAATACGGCTGCACTGAACTTCAATACGGCCGTATTGAGGTTTTTTGAACTTCAATACGGCCGTATTGAATTCAATACGGCCGTATTGTAGTTCAAAACTTCAATACGGACCGTATTGACCCCCAGAGACCGTATTGAGCCTCATCCCTATAAATATGACGTCAATGGGACGTCATTCTACACTTTCACACTGAGTTTTAACCCTCTTCTTGAGTATTCTGGGTTTTTTTGAGCAGTGCTCTGCCTAGAAATCACTCGGAGAGTTGATCCGACGAAGTTCTTGAGTCACGAGCCATTTGCTTGAGGCTCGAACCTAGTCGAAGGGAAATCCTCCGGATTTCCATAGTTAAAATTTTATAGGAGGGAGCGAGCGGTCTTGTAGAGGGAGGGAACACCAAAACGCTTCCCAATTTCTGTCAAGATATATATAAAAGCACGCTTCAAAGGTTTATATCTTTAAAGTCCCTTCTTTTACCGCTTTCTGTGTGTACATATTTAAACTGTCATCATGTAGATAGTTAATTTATAATTGCTTAGAATAAATAGGGGTAATTTAGTAATTTCGCACTATTATTTTTAAATAATCTGTCATAGGGAACCCGAAAGGGGCGCTGTGGGGTGCTAACACCTTCCCCACGCGTAACCGACTCCCTTACCCGACTCTGGTTGTAATGGCCGAAGTCGATTTTTGAATCGATTGCCTTAAACCTCTTTTTCCAATGTTTTGAGTAAAACATTGGTGGCGACTCCATGAACCCTTCCTTTTTATGAAAACCGCTAATCCATGGAGGGTCCCGCTTGGGATTAACATGGATTGGTGAGCCTTTTAATAAAATTGCTCGTTTGACAAGGTCTCAGTTTGAGAATAAGTCATTCTAGCAATCCATATTTTTAAACAAATAAAAGAGTCCAACCATCCTTCGCGAATGCCGAAAGCCCGTTTCAGGCCGGTGGCGACAGTCACAATTCCTTTATTGCTTAATATGGTATCATAGAGCTCATCGATCCTCTCCGTCTTTATCTCTTCAAACCCTCCTCCCCTCTTTCTCAGCCCCTTACAATTTCTTCTCGCTGCTGATCTTTCCCCATGGCCGACGAAACACCATCGTCTGACTCAACTGCACCACCACACTTTCAAGCTGCCCCGGTAAACCCCCCTCATTCTCCCTCTCTCACCTTTGCCCATACTATTTCTGAGAAACTTGACACCAAGAATTACCTTCTTTGGTGTCAACAAGTGGAACCTGTCATCAAAGGCCATCGCCTACATCACTTTCTAGTCAATCCTCAAATTCCTCCAAAATTTCTCACGGTTTCGGACAGAGATGCAAATCGTGTCTCTGAAGAGTATTTGGCTTGGGAACAGCAAGACCAATTACTTATTTCCTGGTTGCAATCTTCCATGTCCAAGGACATGCTCACCCGCGTCATCGGTTGCAAGTCCTCATTCCAGATTTGGGACAAGATTCATGCATACTTCCATGCCCACACAAATGCCAGAGCAAGACAACTTCGTAGTGATCTTCGCAGCACCACCCTTGACAACCGCACCATCTCCGATTATCTCCTTCGCATCCAATCCCTGGTTGATTCTCTCCAAGCCATTGGTGATTCTGTCTCCTCTAAAGAACATTTGGACATTGTTCTTGAAGGTCTACCAGAGGAATATGAGTCCACCGTCTCCCTAATATGCAGTCGCTTTGACGTTTTGTCCATCGAAGAGGTTGAAACTCTCCTTCTTGCCCACGAATCTCGCCTTGAAAAATTCAAGAAGAAGAATCTTGTCTCCGTCAATCTTCTTGAATCCTCTTCGGACTCTAACACCCCTGCTCTGCAACCCCAAGCCAACCTTGCCCATCAAGATTCACAATTTTCCTCTTTCCGCGGAGGTCGACAGGGTGCACGCAGTGGGCGCGGTGGCCGCTCCAACCACCGCTATGGACGTGGCCGTGGCAGGTTTTCTGGCACTCAATGTCAAGTTTGTCATCGCTATGGTCACATTGCCTCCACTTGCTATTATCGGTTTGATAGCAACTTCGTTCCCAACCTACCCTTTGACAACTCCTTCCCCGCCAACACCTCTACTACTCATCCTGTTTTTGGCTATAACCCCTCCCCCTTTCAATCTCAGTCTGCACCTCGACCTGCTAATTTCTCTAATGGTGTTCTTGGGCCTCGACCACCTAATCCTAACGCATCCCTTGCATACCTTATCTCTCCTGGGAACCTTCACACTTCTGCCTCAGCTCTGGCCATGTCTTCCTCCTCCCCTGGCACCAACATATGGTATCCTGACTCTGGCGCCTCCAATCATGTCACCAACGTTTCTCACAATATACAACAATACACCCCTTTTGAAGGGCCAGATCAGATTGTCATTGGAAATGGTCAAGGTCTTCCCATAAACTCCTCAGGTGTTACTCATTTTTCTTCTCCTCTTAAACCTCACATTTCTCTTACTCTTCATAATCTTCTCTATGTTCCTACTATCACCAAAAACATGATTAGTGTGAGTCAATTCTGTAAGGATAACTCTGTCTTCTTTGAATTTCACTCAAACTTTTGTTTGGTTAAATCACAGGACAGCAATGAAACTCTTCTCCATGGAGTTGTCGGTCCTGATGGCTTATATCAGTTCCCATCTCTGCTTCTGCCAAGACAACCTCCTGCTGTTCTACCCTTTGTTCACACCGTTTCTTCTAATTCTGTTTCCTATGCCACTTGGCATTCTAGATTGGGGCATGCCCATAATGATGTAATCAAATCTGTATTCAAACTGTGTAACTTTCCCATCATAAATAAAAGTGTTTCAGATTTTTGCACTTCGTGTTGTCTTGGCAAATCGCACAAATTACCCTCTCATTTATCTAAAACTGTTTATCATACTCCCTTTGAATTAATCTACAGTGACCTATGGGGCCCTGCCCCTGTTTTGTCTGATAATGGTTACCAATATTATGTTACATTTGTTGATGCTCATACTCGGTTCACTTGGATCTTTTTGCTCAAAAGCAAAGCTCACACGCTTGATGTTTTTAAATAGTTTCATGCCATGGTTCAAAATCAGTTCCAATTACCCATTAAGGCAATCCAAACAGATTGGGGTGGTGAATTCCGCTCTTTCACCTCTTACCTAGCCCAACATGGTATTCTTCATCGCATTATTTGTCCCCACACTCACCATCAAAATGGCGTTGTGGAACGCAAACATCGTCACATTGTTGAATTAGGCCTTACCTTGCTGGCCCAAGCTCAACTTCCTATGTCTTTTTGGGATTATGCCTTCCTAACAAGTGTCTATCTCATCAATAGATTGCCCTCTTCTTCAATCCAGCAGGATGTTCCTTTTCGAAAACTGTTTCTTCAGCTCCCTGACTACAACTTCCTCCGTGTCTTTGGTTGTTCGTGTTTTCCTCACCTTCGGCCCTACAATAAAACCAAACTTCAATTTCGCTCTCAAGAATGCATATTCTTGGGTTACTCCACTTCTCATAAGGGTTACAAGTGCCTTGCTCCGTCCGGTAGAATCTTCATTTCCAAAGATGTCATATTCTGCGAGAATCGCTTTCCATACCCAAGCCTGTTCCCACCATCCACTCCCAGTTCATCCTCATCACCCATTTTTGTTCCTCTTGTTATCACCAATCCACAGGCTCCTGTCACCTCCATCTCTACTTCTCCACCCTCACCACCAATTTCTCCTGATTCTTCCTCCTCTCGGCCTAGTCACACTTCTTCCAGGCCCAATCCCTCATCCTCCACCTCTTTACCCACTCATGTTGAGGCTCCACCTGTCAATCTCCATCCCATGACTACTCAGGCTAAAACGGGTATTGTCAAACCCCGACTGCAACCCACTCTTTTACTCACACATTTTGAACCCAAGAGCACCAAACAAGCTCTGGCCAGTGACACCTGGCTTGCTGCCATGCAGCAGGAATATGATGCTTTAATAGCCAATGGCACCTGGACCTTAGTATCACTTCCCTCCCACAGAACAGCCATTGGTTGTAAGTGGGTCTTTCGCATTAAAGAGAATCCTGATGGAACTGTTCACAAACATAAAGCTCGCCTGGTTGCCAAGGGTTTCCATCAGCAATTTGGATTTGACTATACTGAGACCTTCTCTCCGGTTGTAAAGCCCGTTACCATCCGTCTCATTCTCACTCTTGCACTCACCCATCACTGGTCCATCCAGTAGCTAGATGTCAACAATGCCTTCCTTAATGGCCACCTTGAAGAAGAAGTTTACATGTCCTAGCCTCTTGGTTTTGAGTCATCTGACAAGTCCCTGGTCTGCAAACTTCACAAGGCCATTTATGGTCTTAAACAAGCTCCGCGTGCTTGGTTTGAAAAACTAAAGGCCACTCTGTTTCACCTCAACTTTCAGACCAGCAAGTGTGATCCTTCTCTCTTTGTTTATTCCCATGCTAATAACATCATCTACATTCTTGTTTATGTTGATGATATCATCATCACTGGCAATAATACTGCTTTCCTCAGAAACATTGTTTCCCAGCTCAATTCTGCCTTCTCCCTTAAGGATCTTGGTCAATTGGATTACTTTCTTGGCATTGAAGTTAAATCCAATTCTGATGGTTCACTCACCCTGACTCAAAGCAAATACGTTCGTGATCTCCTTAGTCGCACTGACATGGAAAACTCCAAACCTATCGCTTCACCCATGGTCTCTGGATGTAAACTTTCAAAATCTGGTTCTGATAAATTTCTCAATGTGTCCTTATACAGGTTTGTGGTTGGTGCCTTATAGTATGCCACGATAACTCGGCCTGAAATTAGTTTTTCGGTCAACAAGGTGTGCCAGTTCATGTCTAGTCCCTTAGAGCAACATTAGTCTGCTGTCAAGCGCATTCTTCGCTACTTAAAAGGAACCATCTCCCTTGGCCTTCATCTCCAACCCGCTCCTCCTAACTCTCCCTTGTCCATTCAAGCCTACTGTGATGCTGATTGGGCTTCTGACTCTGATGATCGCCGCTCTACCTCTGGTGCCGCCATCTTCATTAGACCCAATCTCATCTCTTGGTGGTCCAAGAAACAAACTGTTGTTGCCCGCTCCAGCACTGAAGCTGAATACCGCAGTCTTGCTCTTGCCACTGCTGAAGTTCTGTGGATTCAAACCTTACTCTCCGAATTACATGTCTCTCATCATCCCCCTGTCATCTACTGTGATAACATGAGTACCGTTGCTCTTGCGCATAATCCTGTCCTTCATGCTCGAACCAAACATATGGAACTGGATCTCTTCTTCGTTCGGGAAAAAGTAGCTGCCAATCTTCTTCATGTGGTTCATGTTCCAGCCATAGATCAATATGCTGATATTCTCACCAAGTCCTTGTCTCCTTCTCGGTTTTGTGAGCTTCGATCCAAGCTCAAGTTGGCTGATTCGTTGCCTCACCCTACTTGATCTTGCGGGGGGCTATTGGAGTATATCTTTACTCCTTTGCATTGTATTATTTTTTATTCCTGTATTAGTTTGCTACCTATTTGTTATTCTTTATGTTTTCTGTTCTGGTTACCTGTTCAACAGGTTAATGTATCTATAGCTTCCTTTGAAGCTATAGATACATATAAATAGTCAAGGTGTAATCTATTCATCTTATTCAACATCTAAACTTAAACAACATATGATAAATCAAAACAATTTATCTCAACTCATCTTAAGTCAACATCATTCAATATCATACATCATCATTATCCAATATTCTACAATATCTTTGAGTAAATTACATCAAAATATATCAAGTACTTCAATAAAAATCAGCTAACTTAAGGTATAAGCAAAATAGGGTTCTCGTTAAGCACCCAACCACATTAGGGTCTCTCGTTGAGCGAGATACAATTCCCTCAATGAGAGAAACCCTTTATGGCTCCTTTTGTTAGGTGTTGAGCAATCAGGACCCTCTATGACTTCTCTTATTGGATGGCTATAGCTCGTTGAGTCGACCAAGACTCTCTAACGATCCACTCATTGGGCAAGCTCCCAACCTCCACATCAACAACAACTTAAGCTCGCTTGAAGATTATAGTGTCGCCTGATGCAGCTCAATAGTGTTCATGATGAACACGCATTCTCGTTGAGTAACTCAAAGCCTCATTGAGTGAGAATGTGATTAGAGTATTTTGGCTTTTGTTTTTTAAGGCTTGCCCATTGAGAATGAAAGAACACCCATTGTACATGTGTTCTCCCATATCATCTAGCCTTCAAACCATACATGTAACCCATCAAATTAATCAACAAAAACTCAAGAAATTTGAAAATAACCTCAGAATCAACATGCAACAAGAAGAAGGGGCAACACTCAAACCTGAAGGGTTGACTTCTTTCTAATGGTTTTAGACCTGTGTCTGTTTGTGTATTTATTTCTTATTTAATTGTTGTGTGTTTTTTATTTAAAAATTAGACAAGTGTTTGGAGGTTATGAGAATTTATTTAACTTGAAGTGGCCAAAATTGTCTAAATATAGAAATAACAATAATTCTATTTACACGAAGAGACCTAAATAATTAATAGAGACACTTTCAAATATAATGAAATTATGTTTTAGGCTTAAAATAATATTAAAAAGGTATATGAAGAATAAAAATAATTTCCTGCAATTTTAGATTAAAAAATTGAAGTTATTTTGATAAATAAATTAAAATAAAAAGAAGAAAATTAATTATGATTACTTGGTAATTTAAAAATTTAAGAAGATAACATTCTAAGCTTATAAATATGTTAAGAATCATAAACTATATATTTATAGATTCTGTTTTTAGAAAATTTACAAATTACCATATATGTTTTTGAAGTGCTCACATGTAACTTTCACATGTAGAACTACTTTAATGACTATAGGACAGAGAAACAGAGAGAGAGATTAAAATAGGAAATTTTGTAAGTATAATTTAAAATTAAGCTCATAAACAACTTATTTGTTGACTATGTGAAATAAAATACCTAAATGCTACTCTTTTTCTCTTAAAATTTAAGAAAAACATCTAAAATGGGACTAAAGTAGTTTCTTTCACATTAAATATGGATAAAATCAGTTACTTGTAGTTGAGTTTGAGTTTTGTAATTAAATTAATTACTATTAGTAAAAAATAAAAGGTATATAAAAGAATTTGTGTTACTCAAACTTGTACTTTATTATATGTATGCTTGATATGACATTAGATAGTTGTTATCTTTATACTACCAATTTTTAGGTAAAATATTATTGAAGCCTTAAAAGAGTTTGAGTCAAAGAATACTTAAGTTTGAAGCTTGAAGATACTTTGCAACAAAAAGTACTTGGGTCATTGTTTGGAGAGACAAGTAAAATATTATTTCAGTTTGGCCTAAAGTGATTTGTGTAAAGAATACTTGTAATTTGAAAAAGTTATAGTGAGATTTAATAGTGTGTTAAGAATTTAACATAACCTTAGTATTGAGACAAACCAATGTAAAAATTGTGTTATCTTTTTTCTTATCCCTTATGTTGACTAACTTGATTTGTTTTTTAAATTAATATGTTTCCAAATGTTTTAGCAAGATATAAATAGTTTTATAATAGTATTTGAATCTAATTTATCTATGTCACTATATTCAATTCTTCACTACTATATATATTTCTTACTCAATGCATGTTTTCCTCGTTAAGTGATATTAATACCTCATTGTCAAATCCTTTAGTTGCAAACCACGATTAGATTGGCCATCAAAATTTTCTTTTTCTTTTTCTTAGCTTCCCTAGGTGTCATTTTTGCAGTTTGTCTCTTGAGATTCAACATAGGTTTTTTAATGTTTTTTTTTTCACTCATCACTTTGTTTTTCTCTCTAACATTTCTCCTTACCATTACTTTCATCAAATCCATAACCCTATGTCCCTATCCTCTTCACTCTTTGAAAACTGATTACTCTTTACATTATCTTTAATACTACTTCCATCCTTAATTATGTCATGAACTCACACAATAACTCCTTATTCAACTTCTTCACCAATTCCATTACCATTTTCTTCCCCATGTACAACTTATCCTTCATTATTGTGCTTAGCCTTGCCTCATCCAACATCATAATTTTTCACACCATATGCATCATGCACCATATCTTTCACTTCTCCACCCACCTCATTATTCCCAATAACACCATAGGAATCGTAGAGTTAGATCATTCATCAATTTTGTCTTTACAATTTTTTCATACTTTATATACGTCTCCACCCCATATTTACGTTCTAAAGCATAATTTTTCATTTTAATTGCATGGTTATCCAAAGTTATGGACTTTTAGCTTGTTCATTATTTCCCTTACCATCCATCCACCAAAACTTCATCTTCTCTTAGTATCTAGAGTCTTTTACTAAGTTTGAAACTTCAAAATAAGACCAATAGTCAATGTTGATGTTGTGAAAGACATAAACATCTCCACCATTAATTATATTTGAAGTTAAGGTCCTATATAAATGACTCTTATTATGTACTACAAGCAAGAAACTCATATTAAATAAGTAAATTTACATTAAATACGAAAAATTATAGAAAATTATATATTCAAATGGTCACCACACCTAAAATAGATAATAATTTACTCGCCCCAACCTACATGTTAGAAAAATTAATCTAGACAATATGGTCCCCATACACATAGATACTGAATAATGCTAAGTTTGGACTTCATGTTCTTACTTGTTTAAAACCTCACATTATTGAACTAAAGACATATACGAATGTCCATCACTCCAAGTTTTGATGATGAAAAAATCACAATAGTGATATACTAATTATTTAAGTAAGTCATTGTAAGAAATATGCTTCCAATAAAAGAACTATGAGGACCAAATGATTTTACATTAACTAATTGATATTATCAAACAAGTAAAATTAGCAAGTAAAATTAAAATTTGTTTACAAAAGCCATATGTTGTTTTTGTAGCATTGTGTTTAGAAGAAGCCAACAAAGTTTTTAGCCTTATCAACCTTAAAGCTTCTACAAAGCATTTGAATATTAAGCATGCAAATTCAACCATGCATTAAAAGACATGTCAAACTGATTTTGAAGGGATCCTATACAACATAATGATCACATCTTAAGAAGTCTATAAATACAAGTAGGTTTGAAGAGCATGAAGAACAATTAATATTTCAAAATTTGTGCCAAAACTTTGTCAATATCTTGCTTGCAATTCTTGTAAACCATCATCCACCGAACGAATAAAGAACTTAACTTAGCCTATCCTTGCTTTAGCAAGTTACAATCTTAAGAGTACTTAAACTTATATATCGTCTCCTTATGAGATATTTTTGTAAACATTTTTCCTTAAACACTTTTAGCCTAAAGAGGCTAATTAAATAATACTATAAAAAATAGTTTATGCTTGTAAGCCAGAATTAATGGTGAAAATACTTGTTCCAGTTGTTAGTGGATTCCTTCGAGTTTAAAGGTAACTATATGTAACTCGGGTAGAGTGAATTGGTATAAAAACACAAATATTCCTTTTCTCTTCATGTCTTCACTTGTTTTTTGCACAAAACATTTTTAAACTTATATATGCATGTCTTTCAAAAAAGGATTGAAAAATTATTATCACACATTTAACTCCCTTTTATGTATTTATTTCACTTTCGCACATGTCTTGTTACTACCTCATGACCACTTTGAGATCTCAATCTCACTCCACATCTTACTTCAAGGTGAATCATTCATGTATGTGTACCACAAACTTATAAATATACCATGAGAGAATGAATGAGTTAGTGTTTATATAACCTAGAGAGAAAAAGGGAAAACATATTCAATACCTTTCACATTCCATTTTATTTATTTTAATTTCAATGAATTAACTCCTCATATTTTGAATGATTATTAGTTATTTAAAATTAAAAAATCAAAATGACACGTGACACAAAGTTGATCCAAGTAAGATGTTGACTAAACATTATTAACACACATCATCAACAAGTAACATTACAATTTGAGTAGAAAACAAAAAAAAAAAAACATTAAGGATAAAAAGGATTAAAAAATAGTAAAAACTAAAAGCAAAAGGATTGTGATATTAGACACCAAAACATATTTAAACATGTATATAAAATTATTTCTTTAACTTTGTATACAAGTAGGAGTAATTAAAAAAGAATTTAAATAAATTAGTAAAGTTTAAGATAAAACTTAACACCCACTTTATTTTTGGGTCAATTGATGTTAAGTGTTGGATATACACATTGATTAGAGATGAGGCTATAATAATGTATATAAGTGGAGAACATTTCTTACCTTACAAACCGATTTTGTAAGGTTGAGTTAGGCACCGAATTACTTTTTTAAGGTGGTATCAAATCCTATCTTAGTGATTATTGATTATTATTGGACTTATAATGACACTTGTTATCAAACCACCTTAAGAAAATGGTTTGGAGTCTAACTCAACCTTACAAAATTGACTTATAAGGTGAGGATTGTGAAACATTTATATACACTATTATGACTTCATCTCTAGTTGATGCAAGATCTCCTACACACACCCTCCACGCCAAATATTGGACATCTCAAGTGTGAGGTTTGCATAAATGGACATTTGTAGGTGACCCGATAGCAGGTGGCACCCAATAACAAACAATACTCACCATGATAAGCTCTAATAATATCATCTTAAGAAAGCAGTTTAAAATTTAACTCAATCTTACAAAACTAACAAGTAAGTTAGAAGTGTTCCCCACATATAAATATACACTATTGTGATCTTTATCTATAAGCGATATAAAGTTTATAATACTAACGTTTCATTTAAAAAAGTTGAAGTAGATGAAAAGTACAGAGGAGAGGAAAGTTATTGTCCCCTTGTGTTTGGTAGGGTTGAAAATGCAAAAAATGTAGAGAAGTTTACTTGGGTCCACACCCAAAATCTTCCTTCTTAAACTATGGAGAAGAGCGCAAAAGTTGACAAAAATTACGGCCAACACATTATTTTACTACTTTTTTTTTAATTTTTATAAAATTTTATTACATAACTGATGAATTCCATCTCTTTAACAATTAAACTTCAGCCTTTCCCTTTAATCAATTAAGACCCTTGGTTCCTTTATAATAATAATAATAATAATAATAATAATAATAATAACAATAATAATAATAATAATAATAATAATAATTAATAAATAAATAAATAAATAAAAATAATATTAACAATTAATAATAATAAAAGTATAATTTTTTTTTCATTCAATATTTTTTAAAAATTAACTTTCACTTCCCTTATCTTCTATTTTTTGTCAACCAAATAACTCCACTTTCACTCTTTTTCTTTCTTATTTCACTTCATTTCTCTTATCTTATTTCTTTTTCTTCTTTATCAAACACACCATAAAAGAAAAGAGAGAATTAAGAAAATGATCATAACTGTTATAACTGACACAATGATAAACAAAGAAAAGATTAAAAAATGAAATATTTTGTATTTATAATAAGATAAAATAAATATATAAATCATGAGCAAAATCTATTAAATAAAAAATAAGGTTCATGATTTTTTTAATAAATAAACTCTTATATATTAAATTCAAACTTTTATCTCTCACGAGACTCTTTTTAGGAGTTTTTATTTAATGAAAAAATTTATAAGAATTTTTTTAACTTTTTATCTAACTAATATTTTACCTTGTGCAATGCACATGCTAAATATTTATTATATATAACTAAAATTTATAATAAAGTATATATACAAATAACTATTATGTTTGAATATATAAATTATATTTAAAATTTGTATAAATAGATTTTTTTAAGCATATAAATTATATATTTTAACAACAACATATAAATTATATTGTAGCATAATATTAATTTTATTTATTGATAATTTATTTTAAAAATATTAAAATCTAATATATAAATAATAATGATAAATGTAAATCAAATTAGATAAGAAGATAAAAAAAAATTCTTAAAAGCTCTCTCATTAAAAAAAACTCTAAAAACACTCTCACGCAAGATAAAGTTTTGTGTTTAATATATAGAGTATGGAGAAAAGATAAATACTAAATGGGAAGTTGAATAGTGTATATAAAAAAACTCGCACATTTTCAAGTACGTGAAGTAGTATCTACAATAGACGTAGGGTTAGTAATGAGAGTAATTAATGAATACATAAAGTTTTTATATTGATTCACTTCAACCATTAAGACTATGTCCAGTTCTCAATCCAACCAAATTGAATTTTACTAACTTTCAAAAAAGTCACAAATATTCTTTTACCAAGTCACTTCTAGCTCAAACAAGTATTCTTTGACTGACTTTTTCAAACTACTATCCAAGTATTCTTTTTACAAACAAGTCTCTCTATGCTTAATCCCCAGTATTCTTTTATAGTTAAGTCTATAATAATGGTTAAGAAGGTATTATAAGTTTTTATAGTTGTCATCTCTTTTAGACGTGATTACAATAATTGTTTAAGTACAAAAAAAAATTTGAAAAATATTTTCTATGAGTTGTATATTTTCTTTGTATTTCAAAGTTTTTATATGTATGTGTTTTTTCTTCTTCTCTTGGGTTCTAGAGCTTCTTAAATAGTAGCCTTGAAAGAGATGATCATTGTAGCTTCTTGAGCCTGATTCATAGAACTATTTCATCTTACTCCTTTGTCTTGATCTAAAGAGAGAAGGTATATCCATTGGTGCATTAAATGCTTCAATTAATGTTTTTCACCAAAATGTACTCCTTATATTTGATAGATGAAGCTACTTATCAAAGTATAATAGAAAAATAGGAACAATAGGAAGCAAACTCAGTTTGTAATGAGGATACAATCTTTTTCTTGTGCCTTTTCCATGAAATCTGAAATCTTTGTCCTTTGTTTTGATGCTCTACATACTTTTATACACTTTTAATAGAATCTGAGTTCTATGACAATGACTTTCAATCTGTAAAGATATAAAACATTCATTTGAAAATTTAAAAACATCAATCATAATAAATAATAGACATTAAGAACAATTGTTTATTTCGTCTGATTTGTTTCGTCTTATAGACGTTACTTCATCTTATAAAATGAAAAACAACCTTTTGAAAACATTTTCTTACCAAAAGACATAGTGTTTGTTATCATTAAAATTTATACAAAATGAGAAATTTAAGATCGTCTTTTGACTTAACATAGGAGTTGATTTTATTTTTATTTATCATAATTATTTATGAATTATATTAATATTTTAAAATTTTTAATTATATATAATAAATATGTATGTGCATTTATAAGCTAAAATACTAATTTTTTTAATTATAAAAAATATATTAAAAATGTATTAGAGAGTAAATTAGAATTCTGCCTTACAATACAGCCCAAACTCTTTTTTTTTGTCATTATACTTGAAAGCCCAGTTGTACTGAGTACTGACAATACGAAGGCCTGCTGCACATTTTGAAAACACAAGACCAATATGATTGTGAATTGGGCACTGAGTTTCATTTAATGCTAGGCACATCGCAGAAAGCTAAAAACAACAACAAATTTTTATGCAAGATTTCATCACACTCCTCGTGGAAATTAAACTTCTTGGAAAATGAGTGTCTCAATGTTAGGTCATTATCTCACTAATTACTAGACAAAAAAAAAAGTTATATATTTCTTAAAGTTAGCAACCCGGATTGGATTCCCCCAGGCTCTTAATTAAGACAGTAAAAAATCTGCAGTTTGTTTGTTTATTTGTCTGAAACGAGCAATTTTTTGTGGCTAAATTGTAGTTAATTAATTTTGATTAGGTTTAGACCAGTTTGATAATTTGTTTGGTTTTGGATTTGTATCAAGAAGAAAAATACCCATTGTCTATGCCCTATCGAAAATGAGAATATGGTTAAACAATTTTATCTTTGTGAATAAAGATAATTAAATCAAATATATGTTCAAATTTAAACTTATTTATATACTTTCCCATTAATAACCTGCACTGAATTTTAGTATTGAGATTTTGTGCATAAATTATGGAGGTGGAGTAAAAAAGAGTCTAAATTTACATACACTATTTTAATTATACTAATCTTCTTAAGATGGAGTTATTTAACTTGATTTTCATTTAGGCTTTAGTTACACACACAAAAGCTAACATTTACCATTATTTTATATGGATAAATCTTAAAAGGATAATTCTCTATCTTTTTCTTTTATAATAAAATATAATAATTAATTTTTAGAAAAATAAGACGTGATATTTTTTTATCTTCTAGTTTGTAGAAGCATATCCAATAGTATTTTTTTATAAATAATTTATTAAGATTCTTATTTTACTTTAAATGGATCTATGTCACATTATTCTTAAATAATTCATATTATATTTTTATAAATTTTGGTCTAATTGTCAGATCTTAAAGTAATTCATATTTTTATAATTTTTTATTTATACTTTACTTTTTTTGACAACTTAAAACCTAACATAATTATTATAATTAAATATTAATTTAATTAAATATAAAAAATAACATTTTTTTAATTTATGAGAGCTATTTATGTTTTAAGTAATATTATTTATTTAATAATTATAGTTTATTTTTTAAAAAAAATTTGTCATATTTACACACTTTAACGAGAATTACTAATAAACATTATTATTTATTAGTAAGATACATTACAAATATATTTAGTTGGGTAGAAGTTGGAAGAAGATGAAAATTGATTCTTTTTTAGTGTGTTTCATACAATAAATTTGAGTAAATTAAAGTGTTATTAAAAATATTTTATGGATCTAATGTTTTATGATTTTAGAGGATTTTAAAGGGAAGTTTAATTAGGTTTTGTTTTTCCCCCTCATCATAAATTTACTGCTGATCTCAGTTTGGGACTTCCTCAAATAAAAGGCCGGGGTCAATTTACTTGTCTCACCCATGCAAATTTGAGAATATAATCAATTATGTTTAGTTTTGTGGTTTAGAATAATTTTTTATTTTAATTTTTTTATTGAAGTAATTTGAGTAATTGAATTTATAACATCAATTTTTATTTTTATTTTATTTAATATAAACTAATTAAAAAATATTTTCTCTCCACTCCTCTTTTTTATTTCAGTCTTATTGAACAATTTTAATTTATTTTTATTTTATTTCTTATATTTTTCTTTCCTTCCTTTTCTTCTATTCTTTTATTTCAATTTTTTTTTTTACTAAACACAGTGTAAAGGTAATATAATTTGAAAACAACCATAATTTGAAAATGAATAAATTGAATAGTTTAAGCATATGTGGTAGTTAAAATAATAATGGTGTAACAGGGAGTGAAAATTGTGGTCTCTCCAAGACAATGATCACCAAACAATTGTGGGCTGTTTAATTTTCTATTCAAAATTTCTGAACTAGCTGTGGTTTGTGTAAAAGATGAAGAGGTAATTAATTAAACTTTCGTTTAAATTATTATCTGAAGCTTTTCTAGAGAAAAATAATAGAGAAATACTTGATGGTTATTGGTCACTGTATATAAGAGTAATTAATAGGTCTATCAATGACTGAGTAATTTCATGTATCAGACACTCGAGGGTAGATATCTCATACCTCTTACATGTAGGATAGATTTACTTTAAAGCCTTTGCTAGCTATCCTTTTCTCAATGAAATTATACATGGCTAACTGTTAAAAGAAATATTAAAAAAATGTGCTGATTTTAAAAAGATTTATAATCAAAATATTTTTTTTATTAAACAAACTTATTATGAAAATAAAAAATATTAAAAATAGAATTCTTAATAACTATAAATATGTCAACAATTTTCATAATATCATGTTAAAAAAACATAATAAGATGTGTCTTTTTTATTTATTTTATGACAAAGCAATCTCTTAGAGCTTATGGGACGTAAACTGTAGAGGGTAGCACCAGTAGAGCTACGGTTACACGCAAGCTAAGTTTGACTCTCTTATTAAGGTTCCCTCATGTAGTCAAATGTTTGGCTTTTCTTGGTCTTATTCCATTAATTCGTTTAGATTTAAATCAAATTTTACTAGCTCAGAATTTTAAAATCAAACTTGTATGTTTCGAACACAAGTTTAGATTCTACTTTTAAGTTATACTACATATTTCATGTTTTAAAATTAATAATTTAATAATTTTATATCAACAATTCATTTTTAATTTAATAGACAATATTTTGTATGGTAATGTTATATTTGTATTGTCGTTATATATTTTGAATATATATATATATATATATATATATTATAAAATATATTTTAATTCTAATTTTATAATATATTTATTCATCATACTAGAATCAGATTCCAAACAAGTTGTGGAGGACATCCAAAACTCTAACATCTATTATTCAGAATATGGTCACACTCTACATAGATGCCGTTCTCTACTCAACTCTAATCCAAACCTATTGGTCAGGTTCATTCGGAGACAAGCAAATCATGTCGCTCACTCCTAAGCTAGGGCGTCAAGATATTATGCTAGCTCCCACGTTTATGATTTTATCCCAACATGTATTGCACCTCTTATTTTGAATGATATCAGTTAAGTTTATTCCCCTAAAAAAAAAAAAAACAGAATGTGGTAAATTCTAATTGGAATTCAAATAAATAATTAATCAAAAAAATTTATTGGACACAAACGAACCAAACTCATCCAAGAGTCAAGATATCTGCTCAAACATGTCAAAATTTGCTTATGTCATGTGATCAAGATACATAAGTATATAAAATTAAAAAAACAAATAGCAGTTTTCTTTTCGTATATATTTTTATTTGAAATCTTTGACACTTGAAAATTCAAGTATTCAAGTGTATATACATACGGAAATTAGCACGCCCAAGCCAACTTATCAGCACACGTATATATGAAAACTGCAGTGATAAATTAATGTCATTAATAATAATTATTAGACCTAACTTTAAATATCTTCATTTAATTAAAACTTTGTTGAAAGTTTTCTTTTGCCTATAAAAATATTATTAAAGATTGAACTTAATTTTTCATATTTCTATCTAAACTTGTCTTTAATCATTAGATTAAATCGTAATTTGAAACTTCATTTATATGTACTTATCTTTAAAACATATGTTGAGGAATTAAAAATAAAATTTTTATGCTAAATATAAATAAATTTTTTATATTTAAAGATTTATGTGTTGATATTCAATTTATTTTAATAATTAAATAATTAAATTAAATAAGAGAACAGACTCAGTTTAAAACACAATTATAATTATTATTAAAAAAAAAATAGGCTCAATTTAATTTTTTGTGTTTACACGTTAAGGATTATTTTATTTAAAAGAGAGTTATTATAATGTTGTTTTATTTAAAGGATAGTTATTGTTGTTAAAAATAAAAAAAAAAATAAGAGTGTAATGACAAATAATGATATTAACAAATAATAAATATGTTTAAAGAAAAGTGAAAATCAAATAATGATATTTTCTTTATTTATTATTAATTATTGATAGGAATTATGACCTAATTTATTTATGGTTTGACCTAATATATTTAATAAAAATGTTAAATTTAAATTTTTAACAGAATCTATCTATTTTTAAAAAAGATGTGTTTAAATTTGTAAAAAGTTTCTTAGATTTGATAAATTAACCTATTTATTTATATAATATAGTAAGAAAATAATATACACATTATCTTATTAACAATATAATTAAATAAATAAATTTATGATACAAAATTAAAATATCAATATTTTTTACATTCAATTAATGTTTACATTTTTTATTCAAAAAAAATTAAGAAATAACAAATAGGAAATCTAGCAATTACATTTTTACATAGATTAATTAAAAAAATTAAATAAGATATAAAAAATATTTAGATAATTTTTTTATAAGATTATCTTCTTTCATCACATTTGTGCGTAACTATACGTAAGTGTATATTCATTTTTTATTTTATTCATTTTTTATTTTATTTTAGAGTAAACTATTTTTTTATAAAACATGTGAATCTTTTATTTTAAATTAAACTTAATTTTAAATAAAATTTAAATTTTAATAATAATAATCATAATAAAGTAAACTATTTTTTTATAACACAAATTAAATAAAAGACTCATGTATATTTATAGATATATCTGTTGACTTATTTAAGATTAAGTTTATTGAGCTATTTAATATTGTTAATATGAAATAAACTTTTTAATAAAAAAATAAATTAGATCATACTTTTAAAAAAAATTAGAACAGATCTATGAAAAATTATGATAAATAACAAAATTAGTCTTAATTTTTAATTTTATAAAATAGACATATTCTCATCTCTAGTTAATGACATACTCTAATGAAAAAATAAATGAGTATATATTAACAAATCT
This sequence comes from Cajanus cajan, assembly GCF_000230855.2. Lineage (NCBI taxonomy): Eukaryota > Viridiplantae > Streptophyta > Magnoliopsida > Fabales > Fabaceae > Cajanus > Cajanus cajan. The sequence continues at coordinate 14,855,761 of NC_138523.1, read as the reverse complement.
CATTTAAAATTATTTATTTATATTTTATTAAAAACATGTTTGGAAAATGACTAATCCCTTCAAAATTAAACATGCCTTAGGATTGGCGGGATTTGTGAAAAGGATCATTCCATTATTATTATCAATATTTTAGGGACCATACATTGAATGAATTCTCAGTGGTGAGTGGTGACGTATTCTCTTCATCCTCCCAACAGTACGCTGACTCTTGTTTTTTTTAACAACTTGGTCTGCTTAAAACTTGAAAGTGTGTGACAAAGATATAATGTCCTTTGTGCATTTTAGGAGTAATACCGAAATAATTGTCCTACCAAATTCTATCAAAAATAAATTTGTAAAAATTTATAGTAAAAACATGAAAATTTCAAATATGTAGCTCCAATTTCAATCTGAACATTGTTTTTGGCATTTACAAAGCCAAAAAACAGTTTTTGTACTGTTCCTAGATTTTGCAGACAGGTAAATAATAGATTCTTGCAAGTTGTGACCTATATGTATTCCAAGTTTGACATACGGTAAGTGCTACATGAAGACAATGTTTTTCAACACAAGCATATGATATATGGATATGCATATGTACCTGTTAATAATTTCTTATGTTCGGTTTCTTTTATTTGGCTCAAGACTATGATAATACTGCTTCTTGCAGGTGTACAGAGTTCAGCAGGATCACGCCAAAATTCTGCGCTGGATTTGTATCCATCACTTGATAATGACTTCCCAATTCAAAATCAATGGCTGTGATCTGTCTCACCATGCCACTTCTGATGAACTCATGTGTACTGTATCCAATGGTCAATATATAGTATACAAATTAATGAATCAACGACGCGTGTATATATTTTGTTGGTATATATAGATATTATGTTTGTAATATATGTTATTTGAATATAGCAGAATATGGTAAACAATAAAATATGTATTTTTTTTTTAAGTATTTAACATAAGTGTATATACGTAATTTAAATTTGAGACTATTGACTACCTTGATACATAGTAACATGGGATCTAGATTTTTTCATACTTAACCCTTAATTAGTATAAGAGAGAATATTTAAATATTAATAAAAGATACAAAGTTTTAAATATATAATACTATGATTGTTATTCATTCAACAAATTTTACACACAATTGATATCAAACATAATTTCTTTATCTAATAAATCGTCTTCATAATATATAATATACGAATACTAATCATGAATTATAAACAATAATGTAAATGGTATGATATGTGTTGGTTTGGATTAATTTTCTTTGAGTTGCTTAGACAACCAAAACAAAAAGTCACTGACCACACAAACTCATCACATACTTACCATAAAATTTGTCTCGGTACAAAACTACACATCAAGGTCACATGAGTTCACAAGAATCGCGTTTCTTTTCATGAGCATTTGTCCACTTAAAGTTCAGCTTTTTTACTTACTACTGAATTAATAATCATTTGCAAAAGAAGCTCACAAGTTACTCACATGGAACTCTCTATGTCATAAATGACAAGATGCCGTTGAAGCAAAAGCCCTACCTAACATACGTGGTACATTTATCAATTACCATAAACTTAGTCATGTTTTCTGATAAAAACTAACGTTCAGATTGAGAAAGAAAGTTAAACTGTCCATCGCAGCGAAAGCAACAGATGATTTAACTATCATTTAGCCGCATATATAATAATATTATTATCCATGTATATGGATTTGACAATAGATAATTAATTAACGAGTTTATCATCTTGGAAAGTACAGTATAATCATGACAAAGATAGGAATTTCCATATCATGTCCTACTTGCTGATGAGGAAACAGAAATTGACAATCTAAGCGCCATAATTTCAAAAAAAGAAAAAAAAAATTATTTTTATTTTATTCTTTTCTTTTAAAAATTTATAAGAATAAGTGAAAACAAAATGAGAATAAGAGAAAATTATACACACATTTCTCAAAGTCTTCTTATATATACTAATTAATTTAATAAAGTGTCACTCTTCTTGATTAGGAAATCTGAATACTTTAAAAAAATTAAGTGTCATTCAAGAAGACTAATTCTCTCTAAATATAAGGTTGCAATTGTATAATGACATATAATCTATAAATAAATAAAATAGATATAAAATGTTTGCTAAAAGTTAAGTTTAAATATACCAATATGTTAATGTTAGTCGAACTGCATTTAAATATTTTATTTATAAAATAATGCTTTATTTTAATAAAACAGACAGTTTCTTTTACTTTTATTTAAATTTGTATTTTTAAACATTTTTGAATATGTAGATTTTTTATTATTTTTTTTAAAAAAAAGTAACTTTACAAATCACTTCTTTTAAACACTTTTTTTTTTTAATTTTAAACAAATTAACTCATTAATTATTAATAAAATCAATAAATATTTTATATCAGTATTTTAGTATATAAAATGCACAAATTAAATATTTATTATATAATAAATAAAATTTAAAATAAGTTATGTATATAAAAATATTATATTTAAATATATCAATTATATTTAATATTTAAATAAATAAATATATAATTTATATTATAACATATTCTTTTAATTTATTTATAGTTTAATTTAAAAATATTAAAATATAATTTGTATATAATTATGATAAATAAATATTAAATTAAATATGAAATTAAAAGAATTTTGTCATCTCATGAAAAAAAATATTTAAAAATATTTTTATGACTATTTATTTTTTAAATATAAGAATCGATTAATATCAACCTAATAATAAAATATTTTAATAATATATTAAAGATTTTAAATTTATATCTTGTTTAGTCAATAATGTTAAAAAAAAAGCACTAATTATATTTCACACACTTGTGTGACTTCCGCAAGCACATCGGCACACAGATTCGTAAGAGAGGGAGAGGAAGAAAGCAAAAACAATGAAAACCCACTATTCATTAAAATGTAAATAAATAATGTAAAATTTAATGTCCCTTATACTTTACCACCATTGTTTACATACAATTCATCACTAAAACTAATCAGGTGTTAGAATACGAAGAAGACGATGCTTCATCTACAGCTATAATCTCTCCCTTCGCTTGCGCCAAGGAAAAAGACGAACTAGCAGCACCAACCCCCTCTTCCTCATCCTCACCCTCCAAACAATACGCGCAGCGAGAGCTGCAAGAAGAGAGAGAACTGTAAAACGACACCGGAGAAGAGGGAGGAGAATGCAGTTCCAAACACGCCGAAGAAGAAAACGCGAGCCCGAACAACAAGTCAACGAACGCACCCACAATATACTCGTGGTTGTTTTTTCCGTTGACTTTTAGGTACCAGCACAGAAGCTCCTCGAGGCTCTCCCAGTCTCCCACGCCGTGCGTCTCCACCATCTCCTCCATGGACCTGCGGAAGTCTGCGTACGGGTCCAGCGAGTCCATCGACAAAACCACGCTGTTTTCGAACGGTGAGTGCGTCGGAGAGGGTTTGAATATGGAGCTCGTCTCGTCCGGTTCGAAGAAGAGCCGGTCCGACCGCAGACCGCGAATCACGGTCTCGATCGGATCCCAGGCCGCTTCCGAAGTTGCTGTCGAGAAGCTCGCGGAGTTTGGAGTCTCCGTGAAGAAAGACTCCGAGGTTTCTGTCGCGAACGTTTCAACAACATTGGTGACTTTTGAATTGACAACTGTGGTGGTAGTGGTGGTGGTAATTACTCTGAATGAGAGTGTTTTGGGCTGGTGGCAGGATGGCCAGGCCCATGATGATGAAGAGGAGGATCTTGCATTGCTAGGTTTTAGAAAAGAAAGAAACTTCATTTTTTTTTATTTGGGAAAAGTTTTGGGTTCAAATGAGTTTTAGAGGTTGGAAGATGGGAGTTAAGTCCATGGATGGTATTAATGGGAGGTCAGAAAATGAACTGTGTGGGGGAAAATTTTAAAGATGAAGTGGGACAAGTTGAGTATACGTTTGGGATTTCTTGGTGGGTCAACTTGATATATCTTTGTATTTAATATTTTCAGACTTGGAAATAAATGTAACTCAGTCCAATTTATTATTATAATCAGTTTTTTTATTTATTACTATGGATACTAGTGGTGTTTAGTTCTACACTCTGGACTGTAATAAAATTTTACATATAAAGAAAAATTAACACAATAATAGAGTAAATCACGTCTTTTGCTAAAGTGATAGTAAGGTTTATACCAATAAATAATTTAGTACTGATTATTATTGTAGGGTTGAAATTTTTAGTGCTGAAATAATATTGGATAAATGAAAAAATATATTTTACAAATATAAATTAATCTTTAGTTATAATAATTTTTATTATTATGTAACTAATAAGAAAAGTAATTATGAAAACAAATTCTCTCTGCATTAATTTTATTTTTCATGCGTTTTCTTAATCATATTTATGACCCTTTTTTCGAACGTTAACTTAATTGATTTCATAGTTCTCATTCATTTAAAATTGTGACTCAAAAACGAATATATTTACTATTTCATAAACATAATATTAATTTCAATTTAAAAGATCGTAATAAATCTTTTAAAAGATAAACGAATTTCTAAATAAATTAAAGGATTAAAACTTTTCTTAGCTTTAAATAAATTAAAAAAAATAGGTTTAAATATGTTTTTAGTCCCTCAAATTTAAGGTAAATTTATTTTTGGTCCCTTAAATTTAAAACTGTTATTTTTAGTCCCTATAATTTTTAAAAATCTTGTTTTAGTCATTCATGTTACCAATAATATATTTGAAAGTGACTAATTAAGACGGTTATGCAATATCAACAGAATTTAATGTGATATTTTCATTAATAGGGACACCAATAGGTAGATTTTATTCAATAATATTTGATAAATTTCTTAACAAAATTTGAATATAGGGACTAAAATAATTTTTTAAAAAATTACAAGTGCTAAAAACAACAATTTTAAATTTGAGGAACCAAAAATAAACTTACCCTAAATTTAAGGGACTAAAAATATATTTAAACCAAAAAAATATTAATGATACTCTTTGATGTTTTTTATTATTAGTTTAAAGTTATTTAAAAACTACAAATTTTAATGAAATAATCATTAAATAAGAAAAGAAACTCATGAACAAGATAGAAGTAAATAAATTCTTGCAAAATTTAATAACGTTATTATTTAAGCATTAAAACATTGCTCGTGTATATACAGAGACGAATCTATTAATATTATAGTGGGGATAAGTGTCCATACTACCATTTAATACACACATTATTTTTATCTAATATATATATATATATATATATATATATATATATATATATATTAAAAAAATAAAAGTTATATTTTAATAAAATAAATAAATATATATATATATTTAAATTATCGTATGTATAAATTATAAATTTGGATGAGATATTCATTTATTTAATATTTGTTAAATTTTTAAAAGAAATTAATTCTCATATGTGATAAATTTTTCTTAATAATGAATTAATTTTTTTAAAATTTTAATTATAATATATATATATACTTTATATATATTAATGTTCACATATATACTGTAATATATTAAAAAATTAATTCTTGATAAAATAAAATTTACAACATGCATCTTTATTTTTTGTATTTTCTATTTATTGTATACGTTGATTAAAAAGATTAAAATATAAAATATTGGAAGATTTATGTTTTATTTATAATTTTTATTATAAAATATATTTTAATATAAATCATCAGTTAAATTTATATTAGATGTTAAAAACATGTTTATATCATAAATTAAACTTAATTTTTTAAGTTTAACATATTTATTTTTATATTTTTATTAGTATTAAATTATTATAAAGTAGGTCTTTAGGATTGTAGTTCTAACCAAGAAAATTATATTCAAACTTACTAAATTATAATATAATCTAGTCTGACTTAATTCATTTTCATCTTTAATTAAAATCGTAGATATAAAAGCTTGTAAGAAATAATTATGATACATACATACATATATATATATATATATATATATATATATATATATATATATATATATATTGTGATACCCTTACTACCCCAACACATATCTTGTAATAATGTAAATAAAACTAACGAATAAATTTTTTAACGTTGGTAAAAAGGGTTCACATAAAATCTTCATAATTGTTCTTCAATATCCAAAATAATTAAAAATAAAACTTATAAAATAAAACATAAGAGTTTACAAATTGTTTTCAAAATAATAAATACAACTCCAAATCCATATGAAAATTCATGTCCTAAAAATCCTCTGTCCCGATTTCATAATATCAGAGCATACCCATAATTTAACTGTTGGCATTCTAGATGTCACTCATAGCTGGATCTTCCTCACTTAAAACATCCACAATTTGTATGGTGAGAAAAGAAAACATCTATATGTAAAGAACACAAGGAAAATTCATAACATAATTTCATCATAACTCATTACTTAATGAAAAATTCACAAGCATTTCTATATATCATAATTTTATCAATCATGCATCATCTTCACATCACAATTCACAATCACACCAATCCATCACAAATCTTGCAATTAATACTATGCCAAGGCCACGCCACACGTCTGACATAAGTGATAAGTGTTAATTGCCTCACACATCCCACACTATACCAAGGTCACGCCATCCTTGTAACATTACTTACCCAAGGGTCGTGCCATCCCTGGTCATAAGTGTGAGGAATCACAATCATATTTTATTCATAATCAACACAAATCTTACAATTAACATTATGTCAAGGCCACACCACATCTGACATAAGTGATACGTGTTAATTGTCTCACACATCTCACACTATGCCAAGGTCACGTCATCCCTATAGCATCACTTACCCAAGGGTCGTGTCATCCCTGGTCATAAGTGTGAGGAACCAGAATCATATTTTATTCATAATCAACACAAATCTTACAATTAATATTATGCCAAGGCCACACCACATCTGACATAAGTGATACGTGTTAATTACCTCACACATCTCACACTATGCCAAGGTCACGCCATCCCTGTAGCATCACTTACTCAAGGATCGTGCCATCTCTGGTCATATGTGTGAGGAACCACAATCACATCACATTCACATTCAATACAACACCTCATTTCATGTCAACATACTCACATCATAATTAATTGAACAATTAAGTCATAATATACCATTCGCCACATCATGTTATCAATTCAATACTAAAATGGTAGATACAATATGTATTCATTTGTGTCAAGACATCACACCATAGTCCATAAATCAATTCCATATCACATACACAATATAGATAAGTCCACACAATACAATGATTCACATACCCCTCAAGCAATTCACCATCTAGATCATCAATTTTTACCATATAATATAACAATAACATTTATAAATTAATATTACACTCAATTGAATCACCAATTCAATAGAATCTTAACTCAAATAGTAAAACTCCCAATTTTTCCAAAACCTAACTCACAGTCACTAGCACTTTTCTACGATTTCGTTCTCTCTCCCAGATCATCATTTTTACAAATTAATTACATATTTCTAATCCTCAATACATGCAAACTCTAATGGGATCATCAATTTCTCAAACAGAAATAATTATAAAATTACTCATAATCCTACAAAATTCCTCCTCTACCCAATTCCCTCATGTAACTTTAAATTCCCTTTTCCCTTGGTCTTATGAGAGTGTAGAAGAAAAGAAGTCAGAAGTGAAAAGTGTGTTTTTGGGAGTGCCAGTGCGTGCTATTTATAGGCATTAGGAGTGGCCGGAACGACCCGTTTCAAATCCAGAACGGCGCATTCTGGACTCATTCATCATGTGTAAAATTTCACATCTAAAACGGCTCGTTCTCAAACCAGAACCGCCCGTTCTAAGGTTGCATTTTAACCCATAATGAACATGTTTGGAACGACCCGTTCTTAAACCAGAACGGCCCGTTCCCAACTAGGGTTACAAGCCTTTTTAGTAATTTGGAACGCCCCGTTCCAGTTGGGAACGACCCGTTCGCAACTAGAGTTTATAAGTCTTTTTAGTAGTTTGGAACGGCCCGTTCTAGGCTACTAAATCTCCCTTATTGGGCTTTTGGGCCTTCATATAATTTCTAAAAATTGGGGTGTTATATATATATATTATATATATATTATAATATTAAAAATTTTAGGATTTATAAATATATGAATAAATATTGTCTTTACTATCTAAAATTTTTGGATCCGTCACTTTGTATATATGATATTTATATATAATTATTTTTTATCTTCTATGAACATATATACGTGTATTAAAAAATATACGAAAAAACTAAAATAGGTAACATTTTATTGTTTAAATACTATTTTCTAATAACTCTTGTGTAATTTAATTTTTTCTATTAAAAGTATTTGACTATAACAATAATTAATTATATGATAAAATAAATTAATTTATACTATTAATGAAAGTGGCATGATTTTTTTAATATACTTTTTGTTGATTGTTCTAGTCTTATAATTTTTAAAAAAAAATTATTTAATTTTTATTACATTCCCTAATCAACTACTCAAGGTCCATCAAGGATGGTACTACTTATTAAATTTATTTGTCTCTATTAGTTAGAATTTAGGATTGAATCTGACTTTCCTTGTGTTTATATCCTTCCATATGGACTTAGGTTGAGAATAAGACATACAATTTGTAATCTTACTGAAAATTTTTAAAGAGATTGGTAATTAACTTTGACCTTACTTGAAATAGTGTCATGCTCTATTCTAAATTTTCTATTACCAAAAAAAAATTATTAACTCAAGACCACTCACACTTTATCTCCTTTCTTATATTTAACTTCAATTACATTTATCTTTTTTTATTTTTATTTTTATTTTTAAACAATATACATGGAAGTACGAAGTATGCTAGTATATAATAATATAACTGTAAATAATATCTAAATTGAAGTTATGCTTATGTTATATATTATTTAATAGGTTTAAATATATTTTAATCCATGTAAAATGAGCAATTTTTGATTTAAATTCTAGTAAAAAAAATCTTTGTTTTTCATCCTTCTAAAATTATTAAACATTGATTTTGTTCCTTATTAAATATTTAATCCTTGTAAAATTAGTAAATTTTGGCTTTGGTCTCTGAAAAAGTATTTTTCTTTGATTATCATTCCTCTTAAATCTAATATCACTATTTTTTTGTCAATAATGATAATTTTATTTGTATATATAACATTTATTTAAAACTTATGAAACTTTTAGATGTGTCATACACTAATATAGTATAACGATTATAAGTAGCACATTAGATGATCACTTAACCTTTTAATGAACAAACAAGTAGCGATTACATAATAATGGGAACTAAAAACAATAATACAAAATTTTAGGATGAAAAATAAAGAAAAAAAATTTTAGGGACCAAAATTAAAACTTGTGCATTGTGTAAGGACTAAAATCATATTTAAGCTTATTTAATAAAACATAAAAACAATTCGTGTTGTGCTCATTACCTGATTTTGCATAAAAGATAAAAGGAATGAATTTCTTTACATAAAATATTTTAAAATTTAAAAATAACAATAACAACAACAACAACAAAAACAAATAAAAATTTCACAACCTTTAAGTGAAAATGAAAATATTGTATTCTATAGGTTATATGCATTCTTAAGTCAAAATAAGATATTTATTAGAGACAAGGTAATTGACAATAAGTAAGGGATCTTGGATGAAAAAATCAAATGGCACAAAAGTTCATTCGTATCGAGCATAAGGGGATAATAGAATACTATCGCTAGCATTATTGGATGATTGTTTTTTTGGAAGTTTTGTCATCTGCGACAAGATATGTTGGTAACTAAGCTCTCCTAGCTAAAAATATTGGCTATAATGTAACGAAGGAAAAAGCCAAAACATGTATGGCATCTATAGAGGATTTGATATCATGTGTGTTGATAATGGATTTCTATGGTTTAGTATGATATGGTGGAGGATAATGAAAGAGTCATGAATGGTGGTTTCTTGGTGATTTTTGAAAATTACATAATGGTTACCAATTGGAATCTAGATTGTGTGCCTCCTTCAACAAAAACTTATAATGCATTAGTCTAAACTAACTTAAATATATTTTATTATGATGAAAGGTTCTTATTTATTGTGACTTTATTAATGGTAGAAAAACCGCCCAAAGTGAACATTAACACTTTGGGAATGAAGTGAGGAAGTTTTGCTAAAGACTATATGAAATTGATTTAAATCAACTTGTGGTGGGAAATGTTTTGTTGAACACCCATTGGTACAAGGTGAAGTTTAATTGATTGCATATTGTCTACATTTCTTGTAATGCCTCTTAGATTCAACGTCTCAATGGTTGTACTTCACGACACTTCATACAGTGACATTTCATTCAACTCTTTATTAGTCAAAATCTTTCAACGATCAAAACCCTTATGGGTAGCCCTATATCAGATACACAACAACTTTTTAGGATCAAAAATTGTCTTTACAAACTAACACAAGACTTTTTGATATGTATTATTCTAACTCGCACACTTTCTAGTAAACTTCTCACAAAGTCACTCATTCTTAAATTGTCTCAAACCAAGAAAGTTTAACTATAGAAGTTTTAAGTGATGAGCTACCAAAAATTATATGTATCTTGTTAGTATATGTAACATTGATTAACTCCTTTAAGTCATCCTCAATTTTACAATTTTTGGATCTCTGTCATTCTAGTGTGTTTGAGATGTTATAAGTTCACTAACTTTTGCTTAGTTCATCCATGAACCATATCATACTAGGAGAAAGGACCTACTCTGATACCATTTGTAATGCATATCATATTTGAAGTCTAAATGGATGCACTTAACTACACCTTACACGCCGATACTTCACTCAACACCTCATTGGTTAAAATTTTTCATCGATCATAATCCTCTATGGGTAGCCCTTTCTGAGATGACCAATAACTTTTTAGAATCAATGATTGTCCCTACAAACCAATGCAAGAATTTTCAACATGATTTATCCTCAACCAAAAACTTTCTAGAAAACTTCCCAAAGGTCACCTCTCCTAAATTTCTTCAAGTAAAGAATGCTTAATTATGAAGTTCTTAAGTGGTGAGCTATCAAAAAATAGACGTGTCTTGTTAATATAGATAGTATTAATTAATTCATTTAACTCATCCTCAATTGTACAACTTATAGATCCTTCTCATTATGGTGTGTCCAGGATGTTACATTTCATATGGCTATTATTACCTTTTAGCACACAACATTGTATGGTGAGGACAACTTTGTTTAAGGTGACTCAAACTATGGGAAATGGGGGTTGAAGAAACCAGACATGGTGAGAAAGAAGCTTTTGTTGTCATCAAGGATATTATACAATATGAATTAATTGATAATGATGTCAATAATGACGTGTGTAGGATTTACATGGAGCCTGATAGACAATTATGTTGAAAAAATGTCAACCTACCACAAATAGGAAAGATATAGTTAAAAAAAGGAAAATATTATTGATATTAGCAATAAATTTAGCTAAGTTCAAAATCTCAACCAAACAAAAAAACTTAAGTGTAATATAGAAAAGAGAAAATCAATGATGGAATCAACAATTAATGTGGTATATTATGACCCTAATTTAGAATTCATGAAAAAGTGTGGAGTGAAAAACAATGTTACAATGATTAAGAACAACTAATTAATTCAAACGCAAGGAGCAACACATTAGTTCATCAAGCACGTGAACAAGTTAAGTCATTGCAAGGCTCCTTTAGTGTGTCATATGCAAATTGTGAGGAAATCATGCAACTGGAAAAAAAAACACTAAAGTCAATCATATAGTTGGTGAACACATGACCAATACCTACTAAAACTCCTATAGTTCTACACAATTATTTTCCATGACATTAAATATAGAACATATGGAAAAAAGATGTTATTGTTTCATTGATAATCCTTCACCACTTGTCACATGAAACCACATTGCAAAGCCTTAATGCAAAAGAACAACAATACCTACTAAAACTTTATAGTTCTACACAATTATTTTCCATGACATTAAATATAGAACATATAAAAAAGGTGGTTATTGTTTCATTGATGATCCTTCACCACTTGACTTGTCATATGAAGCCACATTGCAAATCCTTGATGCAAAAGAACAACTAGGAAAAAAAATAGCCATTAAGAAGTGTAGAAGTTGAGTTTGTCATCTTTTCTTCATAAGCCTTCCATGGTCTTTTATCACCTACAATTATATGCTTATCATGATTCAATTCAACAATATTTTTGTTGAAGTTAACTCTAGTAGTCAATCATTTGTTTGTATCATGACTTTGATTGAGGCATTTCACTTTCATTTATTATCTTATTTTTTAATGTTAGTGTTTAATTAGCCATGATAACATCCTTAGAATAATTAGTTCATTAATAAATATATCAAGTATGAATGATTGTGAGATTTTTTGAATGAAGAACTTTATTCTTAAAGTATCCATACTTGAGCATTATTATTAATTAGGATGACAATAATACATTGAGACTATTGTATGACTTGACTGATAACTACATCTTACAAGTCATGGACATGAGAATATCAAATCACGCATACAAGTATAAATATTGGAGGTAGATATTTATATTGGATGGGCCCACTATGATAAGACTTCATAATACATTATACAAGTTTTATAAGTGCTTCTGATAACAAGCATAATAAAGTAGTCCTTGACTTGAAGTCACTATGAGTTTTGCATGTTGGAGTTGTATGCTTTGATGTTTTTAAACATTATCCATAATAAGGTAATTATAAAGTTAATTAATTGGTTTTGCAATGAATTATGTGAGGGATGTGAGTGACGTAGAAAGGATTCGTCCCTCCAACATAACAAAAGGTGTGTTTGAACGTAACAGGGCTTGTAATGAACCATGTGAGGAATGTGAGACATGAAATATGCGTAGCCATGCATTAATGGACCCAATATTGGATATTGGGTGGGTTCATTCATGTTTGGATGTCTACTTGAATACCGAGAAACGTATGATTGGACTTAACAAGAATGACACATTTATGTCTTGTATTCAATCAAAGGCATGTGGACAAAGGGACTAATTATCCTACAGTAATTATGGTTGTGGAAAGACCAAAATCATATCATCGATTTATTCATGTTAATTGGGTGGTAATGACACATTGTTAGATTTCAATCTTTATTTATAATATTTTATGTAATGATATTAAATATTATTGTCAATTAAATGAGAGCTTATAGAGTCACACACATAGGGTAAATGTTTGGGTTAAGGTCATTAAATTAAATATCATTTAATTTAGTATCAATTAGTTAATTATGATTTACTTAATTAATTGACAATAAATTTAATTAAATGGACAAGATATTGAGCTTGTATTGGACAAACTTAATAAGGAGACAAATTAGGTCAACAATAGTCTATTAGACAGGTTAACCTTATCACAACTACGCCTTTTTCTAAGAGAGAAAAATAAAGAAAAATCTTTGAGAATTTTGTGAGATGCACAAAATCCTAATCCTATCAACCCATGACTAGCACCAAAACTTTGCTCCTATGTTGCTCACATGGACTGAGTAGAGGCATCATACCCTTTGGTGCTTGGTAATTAGAAAAAATAAAACATTCATCCTTCAACCTACAAAGAGGAGTCTCCAAGAATGGTATAAAGCGAGCTACAAAACTTAAACCTCAAAACACATGTATGTTTCATAGGAAGGGATTATTTTGCTCATGGGATACTTTTTATAAAATTGATTTCGAAAACTACCTATGAAACCTAAACAATTTTTATCCTTTCTTACAATATAAGAGTGCAAACAATGCTAAAGCAAAAAGACATCTATGAAATATCTAGTGTAAGTTATGTCGTACTTGTTAGTTATTATGGAAATTCATGTTCTTTTCACAAGATTGTGTCTTTCTAAAGTCAAGTTGATTATATTCTAGTTATAATTATCGAATCTTAGGGCCATGGATTATACAACAACAGGGTCATAATCTTTTGTTCCATTTATTGCTATTAGTTCTCAAGTAGTCCCATTTAATGTTTCTCTTGGAAGTAAAAAAATGAATGTGTACTAGAATAATTATGACTCATACATCATTAACTTGATGATCTTTTTGAAGTTATCTTAATTTGTTAATTCACCTTAGGTATTCATTGGCGATTTCAACAAAACTAATTTCCTAGGAGATAAAAAGAAGGAATATTTTGCATACCAGGGCATATGTTTTACTATAAGTCATTGAGTATGTAGGGTAATTGATTTGGCTATTGTGGGAGGAAGATTTACATGACATAAAAACTACAAGAGTAATCATTTTATCTCTAGAAATTTAGACAAAGGCTTGGTTAATCTACAATGGCATGGGGTTTTCCCTCAAGCTTTTGTTGAAGTTATTTGTCAATTACACTTAAAATACTACCTTATTCTCCTTTACAATGGAGAAATTCCTTAAGTAAATGGACCACAACCTTGTCGCTTTAAAGCTTCATGGATAATTTTTTATGCATATATATCAAGGTGTTGTGGAGAAAGCTTGGCAAACATATCTTACTACTTTGTAGAAAGTTTATGAAAGTTCTATAGAATTCAATAAGGTGGCCTTTAACAACATCTTTAAGAAAGAAAAAAATTGAAAATCATATTAAAGGGGTTCAAAGAACCTTTAATATGGTTGACTCCTTAGGCCTCATTCAACTTAAAAGGAAATACACAACAATATTACACCAAGTATTCCCTAAGCCTTTTCAAGCTTTGCAGGCATAATCTATAAGATTACAACAAATCCATACTCTTACAAATAAATATTTATAAGGTAAATAAGTCTCAAGGTGAGGGATATTACAATGTATACAAGTTACACTTAAGTTGTTTGATATGATAGGTAAGTTTGTGAGATTGTCTAAAAGGGGTCATCCAAAGAATATGTAATATCCTAATTTTTAGATAACAATATTCTCAATATTATTATTAAGTGTATTCTTATTAAAATAGTAATTGAAATTTTTAGTTATGATAATATATATATAAATATAGAGAATAAGTATAATATTTTCACTATATATATATATATATATATATATATCAAAATTTTATTACAAAAATTTGTAGTGAAATAAAATTATAAAATATTTATTTCTAATTATATAATTATTATGATTTAATTAATAAAATAGAATCACCTAATATTTATAATTTTATTATTATTTTAAATCAAATTCTTAAATTTTAGTTAGTATAATTAAAATAAAAAAAATAAAAAAATACTAGTGTTTTATTTTATAAAATCTTATATTCAGTAAACTAAATATATATATATAGATATATATATATATATATATATATATATATATATATATGTGCTATCTAATTATATTATAAATATTACCTACGAAAAATAACTTATTATAAATTTGCATGATGCTATAGACATATAAAATAAAATGGTTCAGTAATTTGACTAATTGTGCTTAAGAACTACATGTACTGGGTCATGGGTTCAAATCCTACCATGGCCTTATATATTTTTATATAAATAATT
Source organism: Cajanus cajan (assembly GCF_000230855.2). Taxonomy (NCBI): domain Eukaryota; kingdom Viridiplantae; phylum Streptophyta; class Magnoliopsida; order Fabales; family Fabaceae; genus Cajanus; species Cajanus cajan. The sequence goes on along the minus strand of NC_138523.1, from coordinate 14,840,235 downwards.
AAAAGGAAAAAAAAGAAATGTGCTACAATTGGGAATGTGCAGCGGATATATATACAGGGAATGTGCAGCGGATTTATCAATTACACTAAATTGAGAGGCACGAAGTAACACAGAAGAGAGAAAGAGAGAAAATAGAGAAAGTCGCAATGTAAGAGAATAAAATTCTGATAAGTGTGCATTTCGATAAGTGTGCATTTCAAGGTAAGGGGGAGGAGAACCTTATCTCTTTAAAAAAAAAAATTATACCACTATGTTGATTCATTTATGCTATTTTTATGTATATTTATTTAGTGGGATGTCCCTAACCTCATTTATTTGCTTAACCTATGATTATTGTTATCCATAATAATTATTAATATGTTCATATTTTATATTGTTTAGTTATTTTATAATGATTTTCATTTTGTATTTATATCCTTGATACTCTTAATATATTCTCTTTACGTAAATATATTTATTAAATTTTATAATCATCTATAATATAGTTGCGATATCTGGGACTCGTTTTATTGTTATTTTTTTTCACGTATTTATGAAGATAAATATTGTTCTATGGCCATAGAAGATAAAGTTTGAATTATTTATAGTTGGAGGTTTGACCTTGGGGATTTAAATGAGTAAGCATTTATGGTAAAATATTTTGTTGATATTTGACTGATATGACAATAATGTTCATTTATCCTGACTAGTCACTATTAAAATAATTCAAATTTTATTATTTAATTTTTATGTTACTATAAATAATCTTGTTCTATTAATTATATTTATTTAATAAGTGTTCTCACTCCTTATTTCTTGTTGTGAAAAAAAATTAATATATCATAAAATAGATGGATCTACCACTCCTACCAGGCCCTTTCACTTTCGTTATCACGGTAGTTTTTCCGGGTACCAGTTGGGCCATGGACGCATCTTCAAATACCGTTACATTTCAGGGAATAGGATTATCAACCTTTGCGTTTTCACCAACCCAGCAAAATCCCGTTATCATAGATGGTCAAATAGTAGTCACTTTTTATCTCCCTCCAACCAATCATGTTAACCCAATAGTGAACTTATATCAACATGATATGTAGACATCATATAATTAGTGTAGGAAATAAGTAGATTATAAGAATGTACATTATTATAAATATTTTTTTTTGTTTAAGATATGATGCAAATATAAAGAACTATATGTAAGCGATGGTATGAAAAATAAAATTTTGGTTTATGTATAATGATATTAATTATATAAAGTATATTACTATTATTTACGTATAATATTGAAGTTAATATTAATACGACTAGACGTTACATTTTAATGGTATTAGAGCAACGTTCCATGTGTAACTTGGGAAAATGTGCTAACCATGTTTCTAGTATAATAAACTAATCTCTAAAAATTTCAGATGGCACGAAGGAGAAATACAGAACTGACTGAGGCTGTGCAAGCTATTAGGGACATGGATGCCGCCTTGTTAAGGAATCAACGACCAGAAGGAATAGGGGAGTCACAAGGATTAGTGGAATTTAGGAGAAATAAACCTTCCCATTTTGACGGAGGATATAATCCTGAAAAAGCGGAGTTATGGATTAAAGAAATAGAAAAGATATTCCGAGCCATGAATTGTCCTAATAATCAAAAAGTAAATTATGCAGTGTTTATGTTAGTAGGAGAAGCAGAATATTGGTGGGATAGTACTAGGAGACTACTAGAAGGAGGAGGAATAACTATTACATGGGAAGTGTTTAAAGCCAAATTTTTTGAAAAATATTTTCCAAATGATGTTAGGAGGGCTAAAGAAATAGAATTTATGCAATTAAAACAAGGGAACATGACAGTGGGAGAATATGCTTCTAAGTTTGAGGAATTGGGAAAATATTCTACTTTCTTTTATCACTCTGATGAGAGGATGAAGTGTATTAAATTTGAGGATGGACTTAGACCAGAATTAAGAAAGGCAGTAGGGATATTAGAAATCTCTGATTTTCCCACATTAATACACAAGTGTCGTTTTCTGGAAGGTTTTGATCATAATAAGGATAATAGACCAAAATCCTTTGGCCCTCAGTTTAATAAGAAAATGAATAATGAAGGAAAACCTTATGATCGACCTCAATGGAAAACCCAATCTTCTCAATTTGCGGGAAATTCCAGTAGACCCATGAATAATCAAGCTAAGTGTCTTAAGTGTGGACAGGGTCATTATACTAAAGACTATCATCTCAAAGGACCTGTTTGTTTCAAGTGTGGAAAGTCGGGTCATGTGTTTTCTGAGTGTGGACAACCAAAGGCGCACGCGAATACTTCTGGACCCAAACCGAGACCTCGTACAACTGGGAGAGTTTATACCATGACCGGAACTGAAGCTGCTCAAAACAACGATCTAATACAAGGTAAATGTTTCATTAAAGGCAAAACTTTAAATGTACTGTATGATTCGGGCGCAACTCATTCTTTTATCTCCAATTATTGCGTTCAACACCTTCAATTGTCAGTTTCTCCTTTAGAGTCTAATCTAATTGTTTCAACCCCTACAAACAAATTTGTAATTGCCAATAAAGTTTGTTCAGATTGTCCTATTTTTATTGGTGATAAAAAATTTCTTGTAAATTTGATCTGCTTACCTTTATCACAATTAGATGTGATTTTAGGTATGGACTGGTTATCTTCCAACAATGTTCTTCTCAATTGTGCAGAAAAGTCCATAATATTTTCTTATTCTAAGGACCTATTGATTTCATTATCCAAACCAATAAGCAAGTTTTCTTGGGGTAAGGTTCAAGGATATTTAATCATATCCTCTATGGAAGCTAAAGAGGAAGTCGACTTGAAAAACATAGTTGTTGTTCAAAATTTTCCTGAAGTTTTTCCTAATGATATTCCTGGTTTGCCACCTGATAGAGAGATTGCATTTTCGATTGATTTAATACCTGGAACTGGACCAATTTCAATGGCACCTTATAGGATGTCACCTTCTGAATTAACAGATTTGAAGAAACAATTAGAAGAGTTGCTTGAAAAATAATTCATACGCCCTAGTGTGTCACCTTGGGGGGCTCCTGTTTTGTTAGTTAAAAAGAAAGATGGAAGCTTTAGGCTGTGTGTGGACTATCGTCAATTAAATAAGTTTACTATATAGAATAAATACCCTCTTCCTAGGATAGATGATTTGATGGATCAATTGAGAGGAGCCACTGTGTTTTCTAAAATAGATTTAAGATCAGGATACCATCAAATCAAAGTGAAAGCAGAAGACATACAAAAAACTGCATTTAGAACAAGGTATGGTCATTATGAATATCAAGTGATGCCTTTTGGAGTAACCAATGCACCTGCAGTGTTCATGGATTATATGAATAGGATTTTTCGTCCATATTTAGACCATTTTGTGGTGGTCTTTATAGATGATATCCTCATATATTCTCGAACTCACGAAGAGCATGAAGAACACCTTCAAACTGTTCTCCAAATCCTGAAAGATAAACAATTATATGCCAAACTTTCTAAGTGTGAATTTTGGTTAGAGGAGGTTAAATTTTTAGGACATGTGATCTCCAAAGACGGAGTGTCTGTGGATCCGTCTAAAGTAGAAGCAGTTCTGTTATGAGAACCTCCAAAGACAGTGACAGAAATCTGTAGTTTTTTGGGTTTAGCAGGATATTATAGGAGATTCATGGAAGGATTTTCTAAAATAGCCATGCCTTTAACTCAACTCAGTAAGAAAGGACAACCCTTTGAGTGGACAGAAAAATGTGAGAATAGTTTTCAAGAGCTTAAGAAAAGATAAACCACTGCACCAGTCTTAACCTTACCCAATCCTAATGGACAATTTGTCATATTTTGTGATGCCTCAAAAATGGGATTAGGGTGTGTTCTTATGCAGGATAGAAGGGTAGTAGCATATGCTTCTAGACAACTAAGAGCTCATGAAAGGAATTACCCAACCCATGATCTAGAATTAGCTGCCATTGTTTTTGCACTCAAGATATGGAGACATTATGTATATGGTGGTAAGTTTGATGTTTTTAGTGATCATAAGAGTTTAAAATATTTGTTTGATCAAAAAGAATTGAATATGAGACAAAGAAGGTGGATGGAATTTTTGAAAGATTATGATTTTGAATTACATTACCATCCAGGAAAAGCCAATATTGTGGCTGATGCACTGAGTAGAAAATCTTTACACATCTCTTCACTAATGATTCATGAGATGAATTTGATAGAAAAATTTAGAGATATGAATTTATCAACTACAGTAAGTCAGGATAGAATACAATTACATGCAGTTCAAATTACTAGTGACTTACATGGACAAATTGGTGAGGCTCGGGTAGTTGATAAATTCATTCAAAAGAAAAAGAGATTGTTTGGTCAAAAAGATGGTGAAAAGTTTAGTATAGATCAAAGAGGAGTTTTGAGATTTAATGATAGGACATGTGTACCCAATGATTCAGAAATTAAGAAAACAATTCTAGGTGAGGCACATAAGAGCAAGTTGAGTATACACCCTGGAGCAACAAAAATGTATCAGGACCTCAAGAAAATGTTTTGGTGGCCCAAAATGAAGAAGGAAATAGCACAATATGTGGCTACATGTTTGATTTGTCAGAAGGCCAAGATAGAACACCAAAAGCCAGCAGGAATGTTACAACCCTTAGATATACCTGAATGGAAATGGGATAGCATAGCAATGGATTTTGTAGTCGGTTTACCACGAACAATTCATAAGTTTGATTCCATATGGGTTATCGTGGATAGGTTAACAAAATCTGCTCACTTCCTACCCATTAACATTAGGTATTCACTAGAAAAATTGACTGAACTGTACATAAGGGAGATTGTACGGCTGCATGGTGTACCATCTAGCATAATATCTGATAGAGATCCTAGGTTTACTTCTAAATTTTGGGGAAGTTTACATCAAGCATTAGGAACTAGGCTTCGCCTTAGCTCTGCATACCATCCTCAAACAGATGGACAATCAGAGAGAACCATACAATCCTTAGAAGATTTATTGAGAGCTTGTGTGCTAGAAGATTCGGGTAGTTGGGATCAATATTTGCCTTTGATTGAATTCACGTATAACAACAGTTTTCATTCTAGCATAGGTATGGCACCCTATGAAGCTCTATATGGGAGAAGGTGTAGAACTCCTTTGTGTTGGTTTGAGACAGGAGAAAATTTAATCTTGGGTTCTGAATTGGTGCAACAAACCACGGAAAAGATCAAAATGATTCAAGAAAAATTGAGAATAACTCAAAGTAGACAGAAAAGTTATGCTGATAAAAGAAGACGACCTCTTGAATTTCAGGAAGGTGATCATGTATTTTTGAAAGTTACACCAACAACTGGAATTGGTAAGGTAATGAAATCAAAGAAACTCACACCTCGATTTATTGGTCCTTATCAAATCCTCAGAAAAATAGGTCTTGTTGCTTACCAAATTTCTCTACCTCCTTTTCTTTCTAATCTTCATAATGTTTTTCATGTGTCTCAATTAAGAAAATATATTTCTGATCCATCTCATGTAATAATGCCTGATACAGTATAGTTAAAGGATAACCTTACATTTGAAACAATTCTTGTACAGATCACAAACAGGAGGATCAAGCAATTAAGAGGCAAATAGATTTCACTGGTAAAGGTCATCTGGAATGATGTTACAGGAGATGCTACGTGGGAATTGGAAGAAAAAATCAGGGAAAACTATCCTTATTTATTTTTAAGCAATAAAAATTTCGAGGACGAAATTTCTGTAAGTAAGGGAGAATTGTAATATCCTAATTTTTATATAACAATATTCTCAATATTATTATTAAGTGTATTCTTATTAAAATAGTAATTGAAATTTTTAGTTATGATAATATATATAAATATAGAGAATAAGTATAATATTTTCACTATATATATATATATATATATATATATAAATTTTATTACAAAAATTTGTAGTGAAATAAAATTATAAAATATTTATTTCTAATTATATAATTATTATGATTTAATTAATAAAATAGAGTCACCTAATATTTATAATTTTATTATTATTTTAAATCAAATTCTTAAATTTTAGTTAGTATAATTAAAATAAATAAATAAATACTAGTGTTTTATTTTATAAAATCTTATATTCAGTAAACTAAATATATATATATATATATATATATGTGTGTGTGTGTGTGTGTGTGTGTGTGCTATCTAATTATATTATAAATATTACCTACGAAAAATAACTTATTATAAATTTGCACGATGCTATAGACATATAAAATAAAATGGTTTAGTGGTTTGACTAATTGTGCTTAAGAATTACATGTAGGTCATGGGTTCAAATCCTACCATGGCCTTATATATTTTTATATAAATAATTAAAAGGAAAATAAAAAAGAAATGTGCTACAATTGGGAATGTGCAGACAGGGAATGAGCGAATTATCATCTGATTACGTATCATTACGGGGGTAAGAACTCTTATTTGCCTATAAATAGGCCATGTTATCCCAAAGTAGTGAAATCATTATGGGGGTAAGAATGTTATCCCAAAGCAGTGAAAGTAAACTCTTAATTACACTAAATTGAGAGGCACGAAATAACAGGCCATGTTATCCCAAAGTAGTGAAATCATTACGGGGGTAAGAATGTTATCCCAAAGCAGTGAAAGTAAACTCTTAATTACACTAAATTGAGAGGCACGAAATAACGGAAATAGAAACAAAAGAGAGAAGAGAGAAAATAGAGAAAGCGAATAAAATTCTGATAAGTGTGCATTTCAAGGTAAGGGGGAGGAGAACCTTATCTCTTTAAAAAAAATTATACTACTATGTTGATTCATTTATGTTATTTTTATGTATATTTATTTAGTGGGGTGTCCCTAACCTCATTTATTTGCTTAACCTATGATTATTGTTATCCATAATAATTATTAATATGTTCATATTTTATATTGTTTAATTATTTTATAATGATTTTCATTTTGTATTTATATCCTTGATACTCTTAATATATTCTCTTTACGTAAATATATTTATTAAATTTTATAATCATCTATAATATAGTTGCGATATCTGGGACTCGTTTTATTGTTATTTTTTTCACGTATTTATGAAGATAAATATTGTTCTATGGCCATAGAAGATAAAGTTTGAATTATTTCTAGTTGGAGGTTTGACCTTGAGGATTTAAATGAGTAAGCATTTATGGTAACATATTCTGTTGATATTTGATTGATATGACAATAATGTTCATTTATCCTGACTAGTCACTATTAAAATAATTCAAATTTTATTATTTAATTTTTATGTTACTATAAATAATCTTGTTCTGTTAATTATATTTATTTAATAAGTGTTCTCACTCCTTATTTCTTGTTGTGAAAAAAAATTAATATATCATAAAATAGATGGATCTACCACTCCTACCAGGCCCTTTCACTTCCGTTATCACGGTAGTTTTTCCGGGTACCAGTTGGGCCATGAACGCATCTGCAAATACCGTTACATTTCAGGGAATAGGATTATCAACCTTTGGGTTTTCACCAACCCAGCAAAATCCCGTTATCATAGATGGTCAAATAGTAGTCACTTCTTATCTCCCTCCAACCAATCATGTTAACCCAATAGTGAACTTATATCAACCTGATATGTAGACATCATATAATTAGTGTAGGAAATAAGTAGATTATAAGAATGTACATTATTATAAATATTTTTTTTTGTTTAAGATATGATGCAAATATAAAGAACTATATGTAAGCGATGGTATGAAAAATAAAATTTTGGTTTATGTATAATGATATTAATTATATAAAGTATATTACTATTATTTACGTATAATATTGAAGTTAATATTAATACGACTAGACGTTACAGAATATTTGAATGAACACTTAGAAATTACCTTTTTCCCTTCGTTGTCTTCTAAAAAGAGACATTGAGAGAAGACAATTCCATTGAGACAATGATGTCCTATGTTCTCATGCCATGTACTATAACAATCCGCCATAATCCCTATTGTTGATCAAACTCAAGAAAAAAGAAGAAGATTGTAACTGTTTTGGTGATTACAAGTGTATTTTATAGCCTTTTGAAATAAAAGAGTGCAAATTGTAATTTATTGTATGTTTTGCTTTGTGCATTAACTAGGTGCTAAATCATTCTTAGTTTATGATTCTTCCTTTAGAGTGATGATTGAAGATATATATGAGGTTTAAAACTGATTTAGAGAGGATTTGTTATGAAAAATTGAAGTATTGACTTTTTACTCAAAATAATTTATTATCTCTAGTAATAATCTATTATTTGCTTTGTTTTAGTAACTTGGAAAACCTTTATGTAATAATCAATTATCTAGCCAAATAGTTGAGTATTTCAAAAATGAACATCTGAAATAATCGATTATCTTAAGAAATAATCAACTAAATTATTCTTGGTGGATTTTCATATTTGTGAAAAACAAAATAATTGATTATTTATAACAATAATCGATTATTTTTATGAACAAACTATAAATAACATTTTTTTATTCTCATAATTGAAAGAAAAACTAAAACTTTACGACTTTGGTCATTGAGTAAGATCTAAGAAAAATGTTTTTCTTGAAGGGAGGTTTGAAACCCTTTATGGGAACCTCTAACATGAATTAAAAGGGTGAATTATCATCATCATCATCATCTACTTGAAGGATTGTGGCTAAGTAGTTTAGTCTTGATGCCTCTATTCATTTTGTTATGTACTTCAGGTGATATCTTTCCTTAATTTTTTTCATTACTTGGGTAGGTTTCTCAAGAAAGACATGTATCTTGTAGTGGGGTGCTATAAGGGTGCTTCTTAGGGTTCAACAAATGGTTTATTTAATTTGCTAAAGTGTTTTGCATTTGGTTGTGTAATTGTAAAACTTTCAAAATTAAAGAATAATGGAAATACTCAATTGAGTCGATTGGGGACTGGATGTAAGTCACTAGTAAAAGTGGTTGAACTAGTATAAATTATTGTGCAAGTTTCTCTTACCCTTTAACGAATTTATTTTCTTGTTAATTTGATTACATGTTTGATGATATGTTTCTTGTATTTTAAACATAACATGTAGGGTAGTTAAAATCTGACTTGCATTGATAAGTGTTTTCCAACAATCCATTTCACTTTGGCTTAAAATCAATTGGTTCAATTTGAATAGTTTTAGAAAAGTTTTTATCCAAGGAAAACCAATAAGGATTTTTAAAATCCAATTCACCCCCTTGGATCAATCATCTTTTCTAACACCTATATTTAAAGGTTCAACTACTAGCAACAAAAAAAATCCCTAACTACTTAAGATTAATATATAAATAATACATAGATATATTAATAATAATATATGTGTAAAAATTTAAACCACTACCAAAGTAATATCATGATTATACAAGTGTATAAATATGTACAAAATCTAGTACTAAATACTAATCCTAAGTTATCGATCAAGCAACTCAACTGCACCAGCTACATCAAAGTAGCCTTAAAAGACATAGTTCCATCATAAACCAGCATGGCCTTAAAAGTAAACCTTGCTTCCAACTTATCTTTGTCCTGCTCCCATGTAAACATGATCATTGTAGTTTAGCAACAAGGAAACATACAAGGGTAAGCTAATATTAGAAATAATAAAAATATAACAAGCATGGAAATATAACAACTATACTACCAACACCAACATGTAAACCACAAAATATAACATCTCATGACTTAATACATAGCAACATACAACAATTTCAACTTGCACGACAACACATGCAATTCAACAACAATAAAATAGCATATGAACATCACCACAACCAATATATCTTATGCATAACACCTCAAGTACATGCATTGTTACGCATTCACCTACTGAGATCCTCTATAACAAAGGTAAGTAGTCTAAATGGATTGACCCTATCGAACTAATATGATCTTTTTACACCTGCTAAATCAATAGTCACTTTGGATCAAAGTCCATAACATCATGGTTTCTCGGATCTCACCACTTAAACTAGGAAAGTCTAGTATTCTTCTTAAGGTAGAACAACCTAGGTGTGAGCCTACCACAATGTTAGCATGCATAACTAAGTCCCTTATGGAATTAGCTTGCTAACTACCCCCCAAATACTACACTCCTTCTAGTACTTAGTTAGGATCCGATTTTGGCCTCTAACCTTGTACCTTACTCGATTTTGGTCACTTTATATATGTATGCCTCGACCTTGTCCACATACGAATCAATATTGGTCACTTGTAATCAGTATAGCTTAACGTAACCCTTACACTATGTTCTGTTATAGTCAGTATGCCTCGACCTTGCCCACATATTGCATTAACTAAAGTCCTAAAGGAAACTCAATTATCCATTTTAAGAGTCAACTACTCAAGAAGGGTTTTCAACAATTGAACTCATAGAGCACACAACACTTTTAAAAACACCTTCTGCTCTAGTCCTAAGTCAATTAACACAAGGCACCTTGATGCCTTAATGCCTCAAGCTATCAACATCATCGCCTTAATAGTTCAACAATTAATCATCTATGTACATTACACCAAATCAATGTATATAGAACTAACACCATTCAACAACATTCAATTATCAACAGTTTAATCATCAATATACATTATCCAAAATCAATGTATGAAGAACTAACAATGTATATCAACATGCAACATGTAAGAGTCAACTAACCTACACATGTTCACCATTTTCTCAATCAAACAACATCTTTTCACAAGGAAAACCATGCTTGGAACCACTCTACCCATGCTGGACGTCATTAAAGCATAGAGCTCCTAAACTCGGCCATGCCTAACATTACTCAACTTGCACCCAACGTGAATGTGGTAGAGAGTCTCTGTTGCAATCACACTTATCACAACTAATGCCATGCACGACCCTATTTAGGTAGAAAGCCTCTACTTGACTTATGTTAGGTGTCACTCCATTGGCGTTTGATGTCATTCAGGCAAAGAGTTTTTGTCTTGGTCAAGTTGGGCACCACTCAATCTTGGGCTTGACATCACCAAGTCAGGGATGTTTCTCTCTCCTCATGCTTAATGCCATTCAACCCATGCCTGACATGATCAAGTTAGAGGTTTTTCTCTCTCTTCCATGTCAAGCGCCACCAATCTTGTGCCCTACATTATCAGTGTAGAGAACCCCTAATTTGAGTCATGCTCGATATAATAGTGAAATCTACACTCAATAGATTCACAAATTTTCTCAATCCACTTAAAACTCTAAAGATTCCAAGCATGCAATACAACAATATACATCCAATCATCATACTTAATTCAATCCTCATAAAAATAACAATATGCAATCAAAGATCATTCAAATTCACCAAATTCCTCTCTTGGAAAACTAAAGACACCAAAACTCAACAACCAGCTTAAAATTCATGCAATTCAACAACATAATTGTAATCATTTAGCAATCATTTCATGCACAAAAACTCAACCATTCAACAAGAAATCAGTTCTAGCTTCCCTTACCTCAAAATCAAGGAGACACAAGGAAAAAGAGAAAGATGGATGTACGAAACCAAGCTCTTTCATGGAAACTTCACATGATTCAACAAGCTCTAATTCATGACTTTATATGCCTGAATCAACAATCACAACTACTCAAATCTTTTGGAGAAGGATCACTCTTTCTTAGAAAGTTTAGAGAAGAAGAGAAATCTCACTACTTCAAGAGCACTTATTTCTAGACCATCTCTCTAAAATTTCTTAAGAATGAACTTCTGAAGTCAAGTCTTAAAAGAAACCTTATATACCTTCCCCTTAGGGTCAAACTAGACTTCTATTCAAGGAAACCAATAAACACCTAAAACTCACAAGAATTCCTTAATTCTTTGAGTTTCTCAACAACAAATCACAAACCATCACAACATATAATTATTGATAAAAATAACTAATTAATAAAAAAAATGTACGATGTTATAATTCTCTCCAACAATAAGAATTTTCATCTTTGAAAATAGATTTACTTGGGAAAAGCCATGGATATTGATCTCTGATCTTGTTCTCCAACTCCCGTGTAGCATCACCAATGGTAACATCCCAAACAACCTTAACAAGTCCAGTGGTTTTGCCCATCAGCTCCTTCACCTTATGATCCATAATTGTAGTTGATTGCTTCACATAGGTTAGATTCTCCTTTACTTGTACATCATCAAATTCCACCACATTGCTCGGATCGTGCACATACTTCCTCAACTGGAAGACATGGAACACATCATGTAGGTTGGACAAAAATGGTGGCAAAGTCAACTAATAATCCATTAAACCTTCACAAAAAAGGATCTAATAAGGTCCAATAAACTTTAGGGTCAATTTCTTAGACTTTATCGTCCTTCCCACTCTAGTAGTAGGTGTCACCTTTAGAAACACATGCTCAATTTCCTCAAACTCAAAGGATTTCCTTTTTCTATTAATATAGGATTTTTGCCTACTTAGTGTAATCCTCATCCTTTTTTGAATCATCTTCACCTTTCTGTAGTCTACAGAACTAGCTCTGGTCTCACCATAACTGATACACCCTCCTTACACCAACACAAAGAAGTTATGCATCTTCTCCCATACAAGTCCTCAAAAAGTGTTATGTCAATACTAGCATGAAAATTGTTGTTATAAGTGAACTTTACCAAAGGTAAAACCTCCTCCTAACTACCAAGATGATCTAGAATACAAGCTTTCAACAAGTCCTCCAATGATTGAATAGTCTTCTCCAATTGCCCATCTATTTGTGGGTGATAGTCGAAACTCAACCTCAACCTTGTTCCCAAAACTTAATGCAAACTCTAGCAAAACCTAGAAGTGAACTTTGGATTCCTGTTTGAGATAATATTTGAAGGCACTCTATGCAACTTTACTATCTCCTGGATATACAATTGTCCAATCTTTTCCAAGGATGACTTCATGTTGATAAGAATAAAATAGGCACATTTAGTCAACCTATTAATTATCACCCAAACAACATTATTACTCCTAGAAAACCTAGGCAAGCCAACTATGAAGTCTATAATAATGTTATCCCATTTCCATTTTAGAATCTCCATCAACTACAACAAACCCCTTAGCTTTTGGTGTTTAACTTTAGCTATCTAACAGGTCAAACAAGTTACAACATACTCTGCCACCTCTCTTTTCATACTAGACCACCAAACATTCTTCTTGAGGTCTTTGTACATCTTAGTCATACCAAGATGTACACTAAGTCTACTCTGGTAGCTTTCCTTCAACACCATCCGTCTCAACTTAGAATCTTCAAATGCATAGATTCTACCTTTGAACATCAAAATCCCATCTCTACTTAAGTTAAAACCAACTACCTTCTTTGTTCCTAACTGCATTGTGATCTTCAATAACTTGGGGTCCTACAACTGCTTTTTTTTCACTTGCTCCAAGAACTCATTAGCAATGGTAGTCATCTCACAAATAATATGATCATGAACCAACCCTATGCAAAGATTTTGATCTCCGAACTTCACCAACTCCAACTCCTTAACCATCAATGTACATATGAGGATGGATTTTCTACTCAAAGCATCAGTTACCACATTTTCTTATCTAGGATGGTACATCAACTAGAAGTCATAGTCTTTTAGAAATTCCATCCACCTCCTCTACCACATGTCCAGCTCTTTCTAATCAAACAAGTACTTCAACCTTTTGAGATCATTGAAGACACTGCACTTCACTCCATACAAGTAGTGTCTCCAAATCTTTAAGACAAACACCATTGTTGCCAACTCCAAGACATAAGTGGGATAGTTCTTCTTATGAAGCTTTAGTTACCTTGAAGCATAGACCATTACTCTCCTAGCTTGCATTAGCACACACGCCAACCCCTGGTGAAAAGCATCATAATACACATCAAATGGCTCACTAGGGTCAGGCAACATCAACACTGGTGAAATGGTTAACTTCCTCTTCAGCTCCTAAAAACTTGTCTCAGAAGTATTCGTCCAAACAAAAAGGTTGATCCTTCCTAATTAGTTAAGTCAAAGGTATTACTATTTTGGAGAAACTCTCAATGAATCATTGATAGTAACCCACTCGCCCAACAAAACGTCTTATGTCCCTAATAGTTTTAGGTTGCTCTCGCTGCAAAATCGACTCCACCTTTGATGGATCCATTATAATCCCTTCAGTAGAGATTACATAACCCAAAAAAATCCACCTCATCCAACCAAAAATCTCACTTTGAGAGTTTGGCAACAACTACTTGTCCCTCAAAATCTCCAACACCAACCTTAAATGCTTCTTGTTCATCCCTAGATTCTAAATAGATAAGTATGTCATCAATGAACACAACAACAAACTTATCTCAAAAGGGTTTAAAAATTTGATTTGTGTATTCCATGAAAATAACAGGGACATTGGTCACTCCAAATGGCATTACCACATACTTAGGTATGTCACCATCCTTCACTCTAATCTAATGGTAACTTGATCTCAAGTCAATCTTGGAGAAAACAAAAGCTCCAATCAATTGATCTATTAAGTTATATATTTGTGGTAGTGGATATTTGTTCTGAATGATCAACTTATTCAACTATCAGTAGTCCACATAGAACCTAGTACCACCTATTTTTTCAATTCAACCAATTCGACTAGGGCCTTCTTATAGGGAGTTATTGACACTGGCCCTGCACCTAACACTAGGCCAATACTGAAGTTCACTTCTCTAGTAGGAAGTAACCTATGCACTTCATCCAGAAACACTCTGGAAAATTTCTCACCACTTCTATTCCGCTGATTAGTTTCTCAACCTCAACTCCCATAACAACAAACAACATGATGCATTAAGCTCCTTCCCTCCACAAATCATGCATTTTCTTGGAAGACAACAACCCTTCATTTTTCACTTCTGAAAAAATTAACTCATTTTTGGCACAATCTATAAGAATACGATTGGAAACTAACTTATCCATTCCTAAGATGTCAATCTCCACTATGGGTAAACAAATCAAATTAACTCAATAATTCCTAACAAACACCTCTATCGGACACCTCACACACACCTTAGAAGCAATCACAAACACAAAAGTAGGAGTAAAAATAGTCAAATCTACATTCAATGCACTCATAGACAATCCCAATATCCATATAAATGAAAGAATGCATAGCTCCAAAATCAAATAATATAACTACATCCTTATTTGTGGCCTTGTCTTTCCCATTCATAAGATTTGATGAAATAGAAGCTTCAGCACCTGATAATGCAAACACTCGTCACCTAGTTGTAGAGTGCATTTGAGGCATCTCCTCCTCATTAGCTAAAACTCGTTGTCTCAATTGAGTAATCTCCTATGCATCTTGAGAGTGACTTGAAGATGCCTCATCTATGGCATAAAGTTATCATCCCCATGTTCATAACCATGAGCAAGATATTCTAAATCGTAACAATGTTCCTTATATTTTTCATCGATAACTACATTCCAACATTGAGTCCTAAGTCTCTCATCTTCAATAGGGTCTAGAGGGGTGCATTCAAAGGTACCGATAGTGGACCAAAGACCAGACTTAAGAAAGTCTAATTTCAAAATCTTTTTTCTATCATTATAAACATTGTGTAAAAATATAGTAAACATTATTGAAATTGGAAATAAATAGAATAAGTAATATAAGGGACTCATATTTGTATGCCTAGATCTATCTTCAATGAACTGACTAGTATCTTTTTGTATATGAGTTTGTTGAAAGATTTTATCAATATGTACAGGTCGACCAAGCTCTTTTGTTTACAAATAAAAACATTATATATATTAAAAATTTACATGTAAAATTAAGTCTATTGGAGAGTACTATTTACTGTATAGAAACTCTTCATCAAAAACACTATCTCCCTCCTTCCTATTATCCCTTAAGAAATACAAAGTTTATCCTTGCAGGTACATCACTTGAAACACTATCAATAATTTGACCTTTTGGTACATCATGTCTTTCATCTTCCGAAAACTTTGGTCAATGCAACTTTCATTTATCCTCTTAGACCTTGGTAATTATAATTCAACTATTTGAGATTTGTAATTAAATAAATATTTTTATTTTAATTACAATTATAATTATAATTCAACTATTTGAGATTTAACAAATCTACTTTTTATCGTGTTTAAAACATATTAAATAATAAACATTTGATTTTTTTATTCATATGTTCCAATAGTAAAATTTAAAAACAAAAATACTTCATGTAATTAATTGGAATGTATTTAGGCAAACAACTTAAATAAGTATTTATTTAATAAATTCTTATTAAGTCAAAAAATCATTTTGGAAAACCTAACTACGCAACATACAAAAATTGGTTAAAATGATTTTTTTTTTATGAAACTTATTGATGTTTCGTAATTTTTTTTTTTTTCTTTCAAATTCTTTCTTTTTTGTCTTTAACTTTTAATATCTAATGATACTTTAAATCCCAACTAGTCCAAGTTAAATTAAGTGAACTAAAAAAATTGACTTAGTAATAGAGGATTAGAGTAATATCCACAATAATTTTAATTTGAATCTTTTACCATCATTATAATTTATATGGATAAAAAAAAATTTAAGTGAATTTATTTATAGGACACAATTCTCTCGATACTTATTAGTTATTGCACATATTTATATTAGACGCAACTGATTTATAGAGACAAAACTCTCTTATACTAATTACTTTTATATACAAGACTCGAGCATTCTTTTGATATAGTAATAACTCTGATATCATCGTGTATTCATTCTTAGATTATCACTTCATTTGATTTCGAAGACTTAGGCAACACAAAGGTGGTAGAGAGAAAAAGTCTCATCTTTCATTTTGTTGAAAGACAGAAAAAAAAAATGATTCACCATAATGTTAATTTTTTGGTACAGACCATAATTTTAAATTTTAATTTAGTATTTTAAGAGAATAAGATGATAATAATTTTGTAATAATCAGGCCCAGTTGTAAGCCTAGTTTGGAGGGGTGATGACCCAAGGCCCAACACTATAGGAGGCCCAACACAATAGGAGTGGTCCAAAAAATTAATATGCACATTTAGTTTTTGTTCTTATATATTTTTGCGTTGACTTTTTTTTCTATATTATTTTATGTTGTTTTCATAAATTGATTGAAAACATTGTCTTATTTTATGTCTTGTTTTCTATATCCAAATGAAAATGTGACAAGTGATTTGAAAGTATCATTCTTTTAAAGTGTGCAAGAAATGATATCCAAATTAAATTTAATATATATTTATATTTTAAAATTATCTGTTGTTTTTCTTGGGTTCATAAAATTTCATGATCTGCCTGATAAAAATGATTACAAAACCCTTATCTTGATTTTATTTTATTATATTACACTTATTAAAAAGATATTTTACATAATTATACATATTTTTCTCTCTATTTTTACCTAACCAAGTATTGAGAGATCTTATTATTTTTATTTTCTTCATTTTATTCCATATATCTTTTATTTCAATCAACTTAAAAATAAATCCTTTTTTTATATATTTTTTCCTTTATATGTTATTTTTTTTATTTGATTTTTGTAACAACCAAAAAGGATACATCGTACTCTTCAGCATTAAACTCGAGTGTTTTTTTCTTTAAATAAATAATGACCAAATGAAAAGCATGGAAATTGAACTGGGTAAACAAAGCAACTAAAACAACAAAATAAATTTCCGTTTTCTGTATTTTCTAAAGAAAAAATAATTAAAATTTATTTAAAATTATAAAATTTAAAAACTTTAAACAATATTTTAATATTAAATAATTAAAAGTATTTGAAAGAAAAAAAATAAACGAATATCTACTTTTTAGAAAAGCACCAAAAATGGTCAAAATCACTTTTTCAATAGCTTTAGCTGAATGCTTTGTAACTTTTGTAACTTGATAACTTTTATAGAACAAATTCAAACAAATTTAGCTGAATCCTCCTCTAATTTGAAATTTGAAAATTATTTGCCAAAAACTGGACAACCTTTAACACTGTACAATTAAATTAAATAAATACCAAAATAGAAATAAGATAAATTTCAACTAAATCTTTCAAAAAAAATATATTATGTTACGCAAAATATTACTAAATAAAAAAATATTATTAATATATAATTATTAAACGTACTTTTTTTTTAAAAAAATGATACAAAAGTTTAACCAACTCAAAATGTAACAAAAATACGTTATCAAAACTAGGTATTTTATATATATATATAAAATAAAAAAAACAAAACAAAACAAAAACAAAAACAAAAAAACAAAACAAAACAAAATTAAAAATTAAAAAAAAAAAAAAAACAATTACTACGTGTCCTGTGCATTTTAAGAAAAAAAAATTATTAAAATTAAATAAATAATAGTCGGTGATTCTTAATCAAAAAATTTGAACAGGAGTAGTTATAAAAGCTAACATAAATATAATATAAAATTTATTAAGATAAAAATTGTTCAAATTTATGTAAATCAAAAAAGAGATATCCTATTTATTATTAGTATAGATATAAAATCATTATTAGTATTGAAAAGTCTTATTTTTAAAATCCACATCCGTGAAAATCCAATGATAGATACTTGGATTTCTTGAGGTTGAATTCTTTAGTCAGAAAGAATAGTTTATTAGAAAAGGCAAATTTTTAAAATAAATAAATAAACGAAAGATATCTTCAACACCAATAGAAAAAAAAGTTACATGCCACTTGATATGACAGGAAAATCTTAAACACCCTATTGGGGATTTTTTACACAAATGGTGCAATTCTTTACAAAATATTTTGAAATAAGTTTTCAAAATTTTCCATAAAAGGGATAAATCGTGTTTCAGTAATTCTACAAGTAAAAGAAAATGGTGTTTAAAAAAAATACGACTTGTGAGTTTATAAATATTTTTAGTTCAAATATTAGAATTCGTGATTAATAAACATGAGTTTTAGAATATTTTATTTTTAAATAAAATAAATTTAAAATTGTGTTTTGATTCATTACATTTTTTTTCTTTCAAAAATTACAAGTTGTGAATTAAATCTTGACTTTAATATTTTTTTTTTACACCAAGATAATTTTATTGTTAAATAAAATAATAATACAAGCCCAAGCAAAAATTTATAACGGTTTATAATTTTTAATTTACAGATGATACACCATGGGCCCTTTGAATTTAATTGCGCCTATTAAAAGTTGTGTTTATATACACAATTTTCGTATTCTTTTTTAAAAACATATTAATGTCATGATACTATATATGACTTTTTATTTTTTATAAAAATATTAATGTTCGTGTTTGAATCCATGACTTATAATTTTTTGAAAACAATAAATTAAATGCCATGAATCAAAATACGGCTTTATTTTATTTTATTTTAAGTGAAACTCTAAAAATTGTGTTTGACTTTTAATATTTGAATTTAACTAAATATAAATTCATAGGTCGTGCTTAAAATTAGAATTTGCCTTCTACATGTCATTTTTCTAAAATACGACTTACCTTTTTCCTTAAAAATTTTGAAAACTTAGCTTTTCAAGAATTTTGTAAAAGAATTACAAATTTCCATAAATAAAAATAAAAATAAAAAAGCCTCCTAACGGCAACATCTCAAAGATAGAGTTTTTCCTTTGATAGTAACTAATAACTAAGTTCTCCAGTTTTCCTTTTACTTTAAATAAGTTTAATTTTACTATACTAGTATAACTATACGCTATTAAACAATTAAATATTATTCTAAACATAACTTTAAAATATTTTTTTTATACAAACAATAATTTTGGATTACATGTCGATCAATATTCAATATTGTTCCGGCCAAAGGGTGGACTAGGGTTTTTTCCTAGATCGTGCCTTAGAGCCAGAGCATTCAAAAGTGTGTTCCGCCGCCTCAACTCTAGGGTTTTGAGTTTTATAGCATGTCGTTTGTGGGCCTCTTGGGCCCCGATGATAGCGGGATTTTCCTAACCGTTATTATCTCGAGGGCGCGGGAACAAAGGGAACAACTACCAACGGTTCCCGACCGATCGGGTCCATGCCGAGGGCCCAGTCGGGCTCTGATTGATTGGGTCTACGTCCGAAGACCGGTCGGGTCTCTACCGGGTGACCCTCTCAGCCCTTGTGAACGATAGAGGAGTCGAGTTCCCCAGGTCCAGTCGGGTACTGACCGACTAGGCCTATACTGAGCCCGGGAAGAATTACTCCTTATGGGGTTTGTTCGTTCTTCCGCCGACCAGGGAGGCGGGTCGGAATTCGGCCCGGACGGTACACTTAAATGTTCCGGCCAAAGGGTGGACTAGGGTTTTTTCCTAGATCGTGCCTTAGAGCCAGAGCATTCAAAAGTGTGTTCTACCGCCTCAACTCTAGGGTTTTGAGTTTTATAGCATGTCGTTTGTGGGCCTCTTGGGCCCCGATGATAGCGGGATTTTCCTAACCGTTATTATCTCGAGGGCGCGGGAACAAAGGGAACAACTACCAACGGTTCCCGACCGATCGGGTCCATGCCGAGGGCCCAGTCGGGCTCTGATTGATTGGGTCTACGTCCGAAGACCGGTCGAGTCTCTACCGGGTGACCCTCTCAGCCCTTGTGAACGATAGAGGGGTCGAGTTCCCCAGGTCCAGTCGGGTACCGACCGACTAGGCCTATACTGAGCCCGGGAAGAATTACTCCTTATGGGGTTTGTTCGTTCTTTCGCCGACCAGGGAGGCGGGTCGAAATTCGGCCCGGACGGTACACTTGCCTTCCAGCCTTGAGCCTGTAAGGCGAAGAGGCTTGTGGTCGGATAATCAAGTCGGATATTTTCCGAATAGGAAGTCTAGTCGGCTTCTCTCCCGGACGGTACACTTGCCTTCCAGCCTTGAGCCTGTAAGGCGAAGAGGCTTGTGGTCGGATAATCAAGTCGGATATTTTCCGAATAGGAAGTCTAGTCGGCTTCTCTCTTGGACGGTACACTTGCCTTCCAGCCTTGAGCCTGTAAGGCGAAGAGGCTTGTGGTCGGATAATCAAGTCGGATATTTTCCGAATAGGAAGTCTAGTCGGCTTCTCTCCCGGAGGTACACTTGCCTTCCAGCCTTGAGCCCAATTAGGGGAAAAGGCTGAATGAAACGCTCTTTCGGATCCAATTAGGGTTTCGTTCTGGGGTTAATGTTTCCCTATCGGCGCGGAGCCGAATAGGCGAAAGAGTTTGAGTAGGGTTGGGACCCTTCACAGGTGACGCTTGAAGATGTCAGGTGCGGTACGTTTTGAGGGACTGTCCCTTCACCTTACCTTTGCAGAGGGGTGCATTTATTATGGCGCCGTTTCGCGAAAAAAGACATTATTATGCCACCACGTGTCACTAGGGGCGCATGGCGTGAGTGTTGGGGGGATAGGGGTCGTATCGTTTCGCGTGCATCGTTTCCCACGCGCGACCCTTCGTCTCTATAAATATCCCTCCCCCGTTATTCATTTTTACCCTTTTGCTCCTCCGTTTTCTCTCTTTTTGTCCTGCTCCGGCCAACGCTTTCTCTTTTCCTCCGCTTCTTCACGGTGGTTTGCGGTGGTTCTGAGGCGTTTTATAAGTGGAAAGAAGTGTTTTGTTTTGAGATCTTTGTAGGTACGCCCCAATATTTATTGTGTTTAGTAGTTTCTTTGTCTGTCGTTGTAGTTCCTTCACCATATAAGCCTTGAACTATGGAGCTCGTAAATTATAAGGAGGTTTATAACTGGGTTAAGGAAGATGTATTAAAATGTGAATCTTGTATCAATTCTTGGGCGACGATGGAGAGTTTCAACAGTGAGCATGTAGTGAGTGGGGTATCTGAAAACATCTTAGTTTGTGAGCCTTGTGTGGATAAAGAACCTGTTTGCATAAGCTCAGCCTCTGAACGCTTCACCTTCTGTTATGTTACCCTAATAGCCAAATTGAGAGTTAGGTGGCCCCTTAGTGATTGCGAGAAGGGGGTGTTAAGGGCCTTGAATGTAGCCCCAACCCAATTCCATCCAAATAGTTGGGCCTTTGTTAGGGGGTTTGAAATTTTATGTTCTGCTCTCGGCCTCACCCCGACCCCAAATAAATTTTTTATTTCTTTGAGGCCCGTATCAGTAAACGGAGTAGTTGGGTGTCAGTGGGTAGCGTGTCCGGTCGTGGGTTGTTATCCTTGTTTCAGTCGTCTTATAAGGACTTTAAGAAGTCCTTTTTTCGCATTCGGTGTCTACCAGGGCACGAGAATTTACTTGAGGGATACCCTCTCTTTTGGAACAAGCAACCGACCTCCTTTGGTGGGCTGAGTCCCGAGTCACTCCCGGAGGATGACCGAGAGGACGTAAAAAAACTTGAAGACTTGAAAACACTTTTTAATACCGCGAAACTTCTAGATCTAGAGAATAGGCCTTAAGAGTTGAAAATATATATAGGTATTGCGTTTGTTTTTAACTGTTTACGCCGTTTTTCATGTATTTACACTAATTTTGACCGCTAATTGTTGGTTGCATTTTTTGTAGAGAGAATGGCAAGTTTGGTAACTCGTGAAATGATGAAGCTTTGGAAGCAACAAAAGGCGTCCCAAACTGTTGGTGTTGATGAATCGGCAGCCGGGAGGGTCGTGGTGGCCGAGAACCTTGTGGGGTTGGTGAGAAACGTGGGCGAGTCCTCGCACAAACGTCGCCGCGAATCCGACAAGCCAATCTCGGTGGTGAACTTGGAGACAGTCGTGGCTTCGAAGGAGATAAGGGCGATACGGAGGTCCAGTCGGTCGAGAGGACTATCAGCGCATACACTATCAATATATTCTTATTAAATAACTTCAAAAAATCATTTTAATATATTAATTAAAAACATCAAACTCGTTAGCCTTTAGGCGAACCAATCAGCAGAGGAAATACTCCTCAATCGATCAATGATCCAGACAAACTAGTAAATATCAGTGTCTGAAAAATGCATTTTAAATTTATGGTTTAATTATAACTTTAGTCCTCGGATTAAGATGTATATTTTTTTAATCCCTCACATTTAAAATCTATATTTTCAGTCTCTAAAATATAAAAAAATTATTGTTTTGCCCTTCAAGTGTAAAATTTATTTTTTAAGCCCCTGTAATTTTAAAAAATATATATATTATTTTAATCATTAATATCATAATAGTGAGACAAATTGAGGACTAAAATAATAAATTTTAATGTTTTGGGAAGGAATAAAATAATAAGCTTTAATATTTTGAAGACTGCAAACAAATTTTAAATGAGGGACCAACACAGTATTATTTGAAATTATAGAAACTAAACACAAAACTTACATTTTTCAAAATTTCAAAACTTAAAAACATATTTAAGTCTGGTTTTATTTACAGCAGGCGATTAAATTGTATTTATCAGCAGCAGACAAAATCGTGCAGATTATTTTTAAGAACTAATCTCGACATTTTATGATTCAAAAAACTTCATATTATTTAAAAGACTAAAGTTTACATATTTTCAAAAACAAAATACGGGTTTTACAACAATATCAGTATAAATCCTCAGAAAAGAATCCAAAAGATTGGATGCAGGGAAAAATGCACAATTATCAACAACAAAAATTGAGGCGAGAACCCAAAATAAATACTAGAGAACAAATTATATTTGGCTCGGGAAGATTTCCATATTTTAGATACTATCGAACTAAACAAGCACCAAACCAAAGACACATCCACATGGCCATTGCCAATTTTCCATTTGGCTGAAGCTTACTTACAAGGGAGAAAGAAAGTGAAGTCATAAGAAGAAAGACTAAAATTGAAAGCGCCTTTAAATTTGAAGGGAAAATACTACTTAAGGAGTTGCTTTCGAAATATTTGACACACAATATTTTAATCAAACAGTCCCCTTCAGCACAGTTGACAAAGACCATAAAACAACTATGAAGTCATGGAGATGGAAATATGAAGCTTTTTGGGGCATTCCCCAATATGTTCTTGAATTCAGAAGGAAGGATCCACAAAGCATTACACACTATATATTGCATACAGCATATGCAATACCATCTATACCATCTTGGATGCTAAAAGTAGGTTCCTTCAGGAGGCTGCACAAGCTTTCGGTTATGAGGAGCTGCCATTTCTTTCTTCAGCTGAGTCAGTATATCCTCCATGGTGTACTCTCTTTGCCAATTTGCAAGAAGACCAAATTTCTTTGGTTCAACCTGTTTCATTTACAAGTCCATAAATCTTGCCACACAGATAATCAATCAGTTATTAAGTTTCCAAAATCCCACATCAAACTTGATTACATCTCTAATAACAAACATCTCAAGTTATCACCGATTGTAAAATAAAAGTTGAAAACACTGCTATTAGCACAGTTTATATATCCCAGCATGCACTGCACAAAAATACTTGTAAAATGAAAGCATGTGAAAAATTATATAAATGATACCACTCCAGTTTCATGATTAACACAAGTCATGTTGATCCGTGAATGAAATCGAACACTTGGGGGCTTTTCTGGGTAGTCTTTATCACAAAATAGCTTCAATTGATAAATTCTTCCTTCGTGTACAGTCTGACACACAAGACAAATGAGGAGAACATCTAATCAAATTCTTAAATTTGGACATAAAACATGCTGTCATATACAAGAGTATGTTTCAAGAAATGCTATAACATATGCTACATTGCTGAGTTGAGAGTGAGGAGATCAATTTTAGACCGTCTAACTTCCATGCATGGACGGTTCTGTTTCGGATAAACTAAGTCAACCTTTGCCTGTGAATTTAAATTTTTCAACCGCAAAAATGAGTTGAAGTTTTTTCTTTGACTAGATTCAAACTGCAAAAATGACCACTTTTTATGTGGGAGCTATTTGATAGGTCTTAGAGCAAGTCAAACGCATATATACATTGGTTTAAATTGCATATATGATCTTTTTTAAATAGAAAAATCATTACTACTCAAAAATTATTGTTTATTATAAGATTATTAATATTGTTTAATGTGTTTGATAGAAATATCTTATATTGATACAATTATAGTTTTTATATACCAAACTTAGTTAACTTTTAAAAAGAAAAATTAAAATAATTTTAAATGATTGGGGACCAATTGACCCAACTCAATCCCATTTATGACTGGGTCAGTTCAATTTGAGTTTGACAAAAATTACACAAATATGACCCGACCCAACCAGTAAACATTCGATCGGGTTGGGTAAATTTGGCTAAACCCAACCCATGAACACTCCTAAGTTCCCGTGTAAAATTTCTGTGGCCGGCCTTTGATCTGCCACAGGTGATTGATAAATATAATTGGACGCACATGCATAAAGATGAATCCACAATGCTGGGGGAGAAATATTTACATTATGGGGGCCTATAATGGTGCCAGTCCAAGAGCGCATGTAAATGTCATCACCATCATCCATTCCATAGCTAACCGTGCCGTCTCCAATTCCTTTTTCTCCACGTTCAAGTTCCTCCAGCAATCTGAAGTTCCTTGGAACTGCATTTAAGCGTACAAATATTTAACAAAACACACTCACAATTTTCCAACATGTTAGAAATAAGCTTTATTACAATAAAACAATATATCTACCCATTGTATGATTCATGCATGACAACAATATCATATATCGTATGATCCATTCTCAATTCAAGGTCCAAATCTCAAGGTCTAGGACAATTGTACCACAAAGATTTAACTAATACACTATAGCGAACCCTCTACATTCACAACAAATTTAGAATAAAGCTTAGATTTGCGGTGTTTTATAGCATAAACATGAGCCGTAGGCAAAACATTAGCCGACAACAAGAACAATTGCAGCAACATTAACCAACAACAAGAACAATTACATCAACATTGGCTGACAAAAGGAACAATTACAGAAACATTAACAGACAAAAACAAAAACTACAGCAATGACAAAAATTGTTGCCCCACTATGCGACAATGGTTTTATTTCCTTCCATTTTACAGAGACACATCCTCATTTTGAATGTGTTTAGCCTCTTCCCTATCCATGCATTTTCCAATAGGAGAAATCAGTTAATGCTCTGTGTAAGAATGCTTTAGGCATAAATAAGTATTTAGTTTACAAGAGTGTGCATGTTATTGACAGAAAAAGTACCCAAAAGATTGACTATCGATTTAAGGCATCACTATCAATCCCACTACTTGAAATCCAAAAACATGCACCACTTCAAAGCAAGGTTTAAAATAAAATGTGGTCGCAGTGACACTCGTCATAACTTAAGGAAATTACGGAAACAATAAAAAAAAAGACGTTGACATTGGAGCTGAAATCACCGTCCTACACCTTTTTATAAAAGTTCAAAACACACTTATCCTCGTAAAGGCTCACTTCACTTCAATGCATGAAGCTCATAACATATGATCAGAACCAAAAAGTTACAACTCACAACCTCCAACAAACAATTGAAGCATCAAAACACACATTTCAGAAAAACATACAAATCCGCAAAAACTGCAACAAAGGGTTATGCCCATGATCACAAGACAACAAACAAAAGAAAATTGAACAACATCTCAGTTAAGTAATTACTAAAGTTTAAAAATTGTGAATGTCAATTTAAAAAAAAAAAAAAAAAAAAACAAATCCCAGTTAGGAAACCCCAGTCAACGATCCAGAAGTCCTCCGACGTTACGAACAGAGAAACCCCCAAAAGGGAAATAAATAATAATAATCATTAAGTAAAAAAAAAAAAAAAAAAAAAAAAAAAAAAAAAAAAGCAAACGGCGAGTGTGTTAGGTCAACGGCGACAAGGAAGGAACAAAATCGACGGAGGCAGAAGGGAAAATCAGCGAAAGCTAAAAAAGGGAAAAGCAAAACGGCGTCGTTTATAAGCGTAGAGAAGTGGAGGGACTGACCCACGACACTGGATCCTCCTGAGCCAAGCGTCATGGATGGGTGGAGTTGCGGATCTGATGGAAAGAATGGAAATTTGGCGAGCGAAGAGGGAAGCGTGGTGAGAGGAGAATCTGGGTGGTGGCCAAAGGCGATGAATGATGAAAGGGTGGGAAATGGGAATAAAGAAGGAAACGAGGGATTTTGTAGAATGATAGAAAACCGAAAAGGGTGAACAAGATTTTTGATTTTCGTAAACACTAAACACCACCATTGGTTCCCCTTTCGTTTTACGTATGGACCTACGGGCCCGTTCTGCTTCGGCCCACTCCTGTCTAAAATGTTTCTATTAGAGGCTTCCATACATACAATTCTATACTTAGTAATGTAATATTTTTGCTTTTAAATTCTTACAAATATCCTTCAAAACAAAATATTCCTTACAAATACTGCTCTGTCTTATTTTAGTTTTCCTACAAAATTTTGTCATTTTTAAAATTTCAACAATTTTTTTTCTTCTGTTTTAATCCTTATTATAAATATACGAGGGATTAAGGTGTTTCGTATTTTCAATAATTATATACAAATAAATATTAAAAAATTGTAAATAGTTATTAAGAGAAAATATAAGAAGATTTTTTTACATCTTAAAAGTACAATGGTTCACTAAAAAGTGGAGATTAAAAGTAATTATATATTTCAATATTTCCTTTATAATATGTATAGATTAGTAAAATCGAGACATTTCACGTCTTTATATCTATTTTATCTTAACATGAAAAATAATTCATTTATTAAACTAATTCATCCATTGGTAAAAATAATTTTATATTATTTATATAATTGTTTTTCTTATTATTCATTGATGAAGTATATATTAATTGTGTTGTAATATTGTTAAACTATAAATATTTATCATTTTTTTCACTTATATCTCTATTTTTTTCTTAAAATCTAGTTTTTCTTTATATTTATAATAATAATGGTTAAAATATATTAAAATTTTCATGCTCCTCATGATTATAACTATAATCATATATTAAAGTTTAAAAAAAAGTATATATGTTTTATCTTCAATATAATGCTTTGTAATCATAAAATTTAAAATCAAATAATTATTTCACTTCAGGATGATTTTTAGCTTCCTTGCAATTTATGAAATAAAATAAATGTCATTTTATTATTATTTTTAGTTAACATTAACATGAAAGAAAATATATAACAAAAATAATAAATAATTAAACTGAAAAGTTGCATACTTTTTCAAAATAATTCTCAATTCTTTATGAAATACATCATTTATAATTTTTTTAACTTTAAAAACTACAAAAGTAAATCACACAATGTCATGTATCAATATGAGATATTTAAAATTTCATGTAATTTTATTTTATTTTTTGTATATACATATATATATATATATATATATATATCTGTCTCTGTGTGTGTGTGTGATATATACATATATATATATATATATATATATATGTGTGTGTGTGTGTCTCTGTGTCTGTGTCTGTGTGTGTCTGTGTGTGTGTGTGTGTGTGTCTGTGTCTGTGTGTGTGTGTGTCTCTGTGTCTGTGTGTGTGTGTCTGTGTGTGTGTCTGTGTGTCAGTGTCTGTATGTGTGTGTGTCTTTGTGTGTGTGTGTGTGTGTCTGTGTGTGTGTGTGTCTGTGTGTCTGTGTGTGTGTGTGTGAAGGCCATTTTGGTCATTTTTTATAAAAAAAAAAATTCTTTTTCCGATGTTTTGAGTAAAACATTGGCGGCGACTTCTTTGAACATTTTTCAAAATCATTGATTAAAGATTAGTCTGATTTTCGGGCATTATTTAACCGATGAGATTTTCAAAATGGAAGTCCAAGTCATCTGTAGGCTAGATAGGAATTTTTTGGGTTCTAACAAATGGCGACTCCACTAGGGAAGCTTAAAGAGGGTCAGGCCCAAATAAATGATGAAATTAGCAAAATAAAAAAATAGTTCAAATATTTGTTCCTTTTACTTTGTTTGTTTTGTATGTATTTATTTTATTTGGCTTTGATATCTTTATGTTTGTTTAAATTCTACAACTGTTTTAAATAAATAATTGTACATAAACCTTTGCACAGAACAGTTCCCTCTATACCTAGGGCATGAATGTGTAAACATAGGGAGTGGTTGACGTACGACTGGCCCAAGAATGGCCTTGGAGCCTGCGAACCTTGTCGAAAATCATACTCAAGGTGATAATCGGTTACTCTAGCCTAAAATACTGCGTCAAACCTTAGAGTTTGTCAGGTGACGATAATAGAGGTATCGGGACCCTATAATGGGGGCACCTTAGGAGCCTTTAAAGACTAGTGAGGATAATTAGTGTGGAAGAAAATATGCACAAAAGTTTTGATGATGCCAAAGCATTGAAAGAAATTCAAGGTCAAGTTAAAGCAAGCTGATCAAGGAACAAGATCTCAAGAATTAAATAGATAAATCGTGTCAACTTAGCTAAACATGTAAAAGAAACTTTATGAAATTGCAACTATGCTTGGCCATTAAAATTAAGATTTCAAAAACCTCAATTAATCTTTTTGGATTTAAAAGCAAGTTTTAAATCTTCTGAAAAGAAAGTAAAAGAGTGATTCAAAAAGAATTAACGAAAATATTTTCTAAGGAATAGTTCTTAAAACTAAATCTTTAATCATTGAAATGAAGTTTTCTATATCAAAAGTTTTTGAAGCAAAAGTAATAATATTGGTTTGGTAATCGATTACTAGTTACAGTAATCGATTACCAAAAGAGGGAAGCTTCAAAATTCAAATTCCAAGATACAATGTTTAAGTTATTTCAAAATTATAACTGTTGTAATCGATTACGATGTGTTGTAATCGATTACTAGAAGAGGAAACTTCAAAGTTCAAATTGAAAGATACAACGTTTAAATTATTTTGAAATTATAACTATTGTAATCGATTACCAAACCCTTGTAATCAATTACCAGTGTGTCTTTTCTGAAAAACTCAAAGTTAAAACTTTTCATCAGAAGATACAACCAGAAGATATTTGACTATAAATATGTATAATTTTTCAAGAAAGGGTGACGAACTGAAGTGTGAAAAACCATTACAAAAACTTCTTGGCCAAAATTATTTGCAAATTCTCTAAGAGTTCCTTAAGATCATCATATTGTAATATCTACTTTTCAAAAGAGTAATTCTGTAATACCCATTCCATCATTCAATCTGTAAAAGGAAAAAGTGTTATTCTCCTTGGTGGTTTTGAATCTCAACACAAGGAAAGGAAATTCCAAGGTGTTGGAGGATTCAAGTCTTGTAAGAATTACAAGAATAGTGAAAACTTAAGTTGGAGACTTGAGGACTGGACGTAGACAGGATTGGCCGAACTAGTATAAAACGAGTTTGCAATTCTTCTCTCTACACTTTTAATTATTTGTTTTTAATTGTGTTTAAAGTAGTGTGCATCTTTGTTCTTTACATATAAATTTATCTAAGAAATTGAACTTATAAGAAAGTAATTCGAAAAACTTGTAAAAAGAGGTAAATTTGGATAACTTAATTCACCCCCCTTCTTAAGTTATATGAGGCTACTTGTCTAACAAATAGAACCTTCCTATACAAAGCACTTTTTTTGATAGGGACCATAGACCATGGATTTGAACATGACTATTTACGGGTGCATGTTGTTTGAGCATATGTATGTTGCATTTGTTGTGTTTTCTGTTATTCAAATGGATAAGGATTATAGACAAACAAACGAATACTAACAAAAAACTAACACCCTTCTATATACCCTAACATTATAAAAAAAAACATCATATAGGTTCGTTTATTTAAAAAAAAATTAGCAAAAAAAATCATGTATCATAACCCCTAGCTAACACATGATAATGCTTAGGCGGAAAATCACATGTTATGCATTTCTCCTAGGTTAGTAACTAATCGAGCATTCATTTTCTTTAGATATGGAATGCATAGATAGTAGCATGCATGGACCGTTGAGGAAAGTGAATATTCTAAATTATGCAATGCCAAGAGTCAACAGATTGTGCGTCCTAATGCTAAGAGAGGTCAAGACGAATTTCAAGAAACATTATGGAAGAATCCTTAACCTATTGAAGATATTTGTTGATCCCGCCTCTATAAGAGCTTTGATACATTTCTGGAAGTCGTCACTCCGTTGTTTTCAGTTCCCACTCTTTGACTTAGTACCCACCATTGAGGAATACAACATAATGATTAGATGGCCCAAATCCGAAGGGATTCATTCCATTAAGGAAGGGCATATATCCTCAGATAAGGTAGTTGAAATAATTAGACTACCCCCTTATTTATCCACTATAG
This sequence comes from Cajanus cajan, assembly GCF_000230855.2. NCBI lineage: Eukaryota > Viridiplantae > Streptophyta > Magnoliopsida > Fabales > Fabaceae > Cajanus > Cajanus cajan. The sequence goes on along the minus strand of NC_138523.1, from coordinate 14,809,139 downwards.
AGGGCAATGGGATAGTCAACGGATGGAAGCTCTCTACACTTGAAGGACACCTTTCCTTCCTATCTGAGCAAGAGGATTGGATGCACTTCAATAATACACTCGCCTTAATCATGTTTGGAATAATCCTTTTCCCATTTCATGAGAAGGTAATATACCACATCGCAATTGACGCCTTCTTTGCCTGAGATGCACACCCAAGGAGTCTTATGTCGGCCATTCTTGCTGACATCTTGATTACTATGGACTTTTGTAGTAAAAAATCAGGAAAGTAAATGGGATGTTACAGCTCGTTGCTCTATGTTTAGGCATGCACCCATTTCTTCGACAAGGGACATATAGGAAAGCTACCCAACCTATTGAGAAGTTTTCCTAGAATTCCCATGTCGAGGAAATACGCCATGGCATGGAAAACCGAATTGGAGGATTACACCGAAGACTCGTTCACATGGATGTGTACATGGTTTCGACCAAGTCAAGTACTAATCCGATGTGGCATGTTCCCTAACATACCTTTGATAGGACTAAGAGGATGCATAGCCTACTCTACGACGCTAGCATTAAGGCAGATTGGGAGGACACAGACTTTGCCAAATTTGAAAAACATTGGAGGGGTTTATTTCTTTTACTCCCTGATCAACAACAACTGATAGACACCATCAAGGAAGCTTGGAACAAGCCATTCTACTTCGGAGACGATGAACTTGGTAGACCTTGGATAACTTCTTCAGACGATTACAACTACTGGAGAAGTGAAAAAGGAGTCAGGGGCATAACCAAACCGGTAAACCAACATGAGCAACAACAAGTCAATGCCTTGACTAAAAAGATAGAAATTTTGGAAGCCCAAGTAATGGCCTCGGAGGAAAAGGATGAGGCATCCAAACTTAACATCGACAGTCTATAAAGGTAGTGCAAGAAGAAGGACATGGAGATCAAGCGATTAAAAAATGAATGTGCCGACTGTAATACATAGCCGATGAAGACTCCAAGAGTTGATCAAATAAGCTTCTCGCATATGCTTTATCAAAGGTAGCACAACTCGAAGTCAAGCTCCATGAATAGGCACAAGAAATAGAGTAGGCATAGAAAAGCTTATCTATGGCCTAATATGAGGTTCGAGTTTGGTGGGAGATAACCCAAGAACAAGTTACCACTATCTCTAGGTATTAACGAAAGAAGGAAAAAGGGCTCAAGCAACTCAGAGAAGTCACCCACCAAAGGGACCAACCTCAAGAAGAAGTTCAAAAGTTGAAAGTGATGATGGGATACCATCAAGAGAAGGCTAAGGAAGCACCATCAGTTTGCGACAACATGAGCAAGGTGATCCAAGAACATGAGAAGGCAATGAAGAGACATGTTGTAGAAGCCGAGCATGACTTATCCATGTATCAACCAAGTATAAGCTTCTTTAGGCTTCTACATTATTGTCAAAATTTATTAAAAAGGATTGTATAAAGAATATTCTCTAAATGAATAAATCAATAAGAATGATATTCATTGAATTCTTCGATTGTCCTTGCATCCTACATTGCATTTCATTTAGAAAATACACATTCCTCATAAATAATAAAGATGTAAAAAGGAAAATCTAATTTATGCATATTAAAATCAGATAATGAAGTCTCTAGTAATCAAATGCAAACTCAACACATCAAATTAGGGAATGCTCCACCTAATACCAGTGGGCATGCCAAAGGATGAGGGGCAAAACATGCCCAAATTAACAATTCGAGCACCGAGTCCTTTTCCATATGAAAGTGACAAGTTCGTGCTGTGGATCTATGAAGTACAAGGCTCATCAATCATGGATTCATCAAACATTACCGGGATCGGAGGAATGACTAGGAGTGGATGAGTCTACACTCCTAAAGAATAACAAAACAAGGTCCCCAAGGAAAAGGATAAGGAGGAGGAGGGAAACGAGTTCAACGGAGAAGATGAACTCCTCAAGTTTATTCAATAGAGCGAGTATTCCATCATCGATCAACTGAACCATACTCTAGTAAAGATCACGTTGCTTTTGTTGATTATGAGCTCAGAGCCACACTAAAAGGCTTTATTAAAGGTCTTGAACAAAGCCTAAATCACTCACAATATCTCCCAAGATAAGTTTGAAGGGACCGTAAGCCACATCACGGCTAATGATCACTTAACATTCACATACAACAAGATACCAAGTGGATGAATCGACCACAGCAAGCCCTTCCATATATCTGTAAAATGTAAGGAATTTCTCATCGCCGAGGTTTTGGTAGACAATGGGTCCTTTTTAAACGTGCTAACTAAGATCACTCTCGACAAATTGACGGTCAAAGAGACCCAAATGCGACCAAGCAACAAGATCGTTTGAGCCTTTGATCCCGAAGATAAGTGATTGGAGAGATCACTTAACCTATTCAAGTAGGGTCCACCACTTTCAATATGGAAATCCAAGTGATGGACATCGCTCCTAGTTACATCTGACTCCTTAGAAGGCTATGGATACATTAGGCAAATATGGTACCCTCCACATTGTATTAGAAGGTCAAGTTCACAATTGATGATAATTTGATGATCATGCAAGCAAAGGAAAACATGATCGTCATCAAACCATTAATTATCCCATATGTTGATGCGGTAGAAGAAGCCTTAGAAACTGCTTTCTAAGCATTGGAAATCACCTATGTTGAGAATATCTTAAGCAAGAGGAACTTAGCAGCTCAAATTTTGTTCAAAAGTGGCTACCGACCAGGACAAGGGCTTAGTAAGGATGCCCAAGGAATAATGGAATTGCCAGACTATGCAAACAATTTAGGACAATGAGGTTGGTGGTACGAACCGACAACAAATCTCAGAAAGGAAAAGCCAAGTAGTCCTACTCTATATGAGATCTTCTGAAGCATCGATATCCAAGCAAGCGGAGGAACAGTCTTGGTGATTAGACCAACCAGGCCCCTCTAAAGGGGTAATCTTTTTTTTTTTTCATTTCCATCATAAGCTCTGTATTTTCATTTAAGATAAAAAAAAAAAAAACTACACTCGGTAAATTATTTATTTTTTAAAACATTTTTTAATAATACATAATATTGTAAAATTATTAATTTTTATAACAATTTATTATTATTAATGCACAAATTTCTTCATTTTGGTAGTTTTGTGATGATATAAAATACTCCTGCCTCCATCCTTTTATATAAAACTTTTTCAACTAAATTACATTGTTTAAAAAAATTGGTTAATTTAATTAATGACATTAAATTTTGGTTGACATGCTAACTGGTCGGGGCTTTCATGGGGATCAAGAGCCTAACAAATGAAATCTACCTCCATATAACATTTTGTATACTCTAGCATATGATTTGGCCCATGTCCATTAATTTATTTTCTTTTTTGCTTTGCCTTGCTGTCCTTAAAGTTTCATCTGTGCAAGAATAAACTGTCAATAATTTGAACTATCTTTTTAAAATTATCCTTAACATTAATCATCTCTCCTTTTCCATTTAATTGTTTCTCACCTAATAAAATCATTAACCCATATCATCTAGCTACTTGAACCGAAATCATTAACCTACAATTTTAATCATATGAACCTTAACAAATAATAAAATAATTCATATTTAAAAGTAGTTAAACCTTAATCTCAAATCCTTAACTCCTAATTCCTATGAACCTAAGGATAATAACCTAACATTAAGCCCAAACACTAAAGCCAAAATGAAATGTTAAGTAAACACGATCGTACTTATTTGTTAATTAATCAAATAAGATATTTGGTGATACACAATTAGAATACTATGTAATTCACTCTTTTTTTAATATAATATTTAATTGAATTTACATTATTTGTTAACAATTCACATTGATCGAGGAAATTAACATTTTGATTGGTCTAATATTTAAGGTAATTGACTTGGTGAGACATCCATTTATTAAACATAACCTCCCCGACAAACTAGCAACCTTATTGACTTCTATTAATCACCCATTAATAATTCATGACTATGATATTACTGTATCTCATCAGAGATCAAATAGCTTAACAAAATTAGTCTCGTATAATTTAGTAAGGTGAGTTCATTCAAATAAATCCTTTATAGTCAAAAGATTTATAATGTTCTAGCCAATAAGAACAATTAAGATTTGAAAACTAAATAAAATTTTTTTATTAACATTTATTTTGGTGAAATTAAAATTCCTTTCTCTTTTTTCTCATTATCACTTTGTCTATTAACAATATTTCTCAATGTTGTTTTACTAAGTTATTAGTATTTAACTAGATGTTGAATCAGGGTCAAGAAATGAGATGAAACCTAATTAAATTCTAATTATTGATAATGAAAAATAATTTTATATTCATAATAGGTCAAAGATAAATGTTAAAATAAAATCAATCTAACTCATTTGTGAATCAAATAAGAAATTTAATGGTACGTCATTGAAATGCCTTGTGATTCACTCTTGCTATTTTTATAATCACTTAATCAAATCTATATTATTTATTAATGATCCAACTTGATAACGGAAATAGATCGACATAATATTTAAGATGGTTAACTAAAGGAAACAACCATTTATAAAGCATAACCTCTCTAGCAAGTAGGCAACTTTATTAACTTTTCCTAAAAAGTGAAGTGCAAAAAGCACCGCACATAGAAAGGATTACAAAAGAAAAAAGATAACATAAAATAAAGATCCTATACATGTCCTACTTGCAACAGAATTGACAACATGATAGCCTAGTCCTCTTTCTTCCTTATGATAGGGTTGTTGTTGTTGTCATGGAGAAATTCAATTAAAGCAGTGCTTTTACATTTGGGGCACATGAGGTTATCCTTAGCAACCATTATATACATAAGGCAATGATGGCACCCTACTAGCACAAGGGGAACAACTTCAGGGCTATTAGAGTATCCAAGGTTGTTGTTGTCATCCTCCTTCTCTTGTTTGACATCAGTGGATGCACATGAGCTCGGTGGTGATGGCGGTGATATTATTGCTGATAGATTTGGGGACTCAAGTCTACGATCAACAACCCTTGGTGGGGATAGGTTCAACCTCAATTCAAGTTTCGGATTGGTTTCATTTCTGTCACTCATGTTTACCCCTTTTTTTCAAAAGTATGTTACCTATTTTGACTCAAAAAATTAGATACAAGGAGAACACAAAAATTTCAATTAAGAAAAAAAGAAAGAGAAAGATGAGTAATTGTGTACCTTAGAAATGGTGGGGTGAATGGCTCAAAATAGGAGAATGGCGTAACAAGCTCCAACACTAGCAAATTGATCTATGTTAAAGGGTTGGCCCTTAGGCCATTTTATACAAGGAAAATTGAAGGGGTGATTTAAAGCTTGTATTTAATATTTTGGTGAAAGTCAAATTTATTTCCCCTTTTTCTTGCCGACACTTCTGCTTTATGACATTAATTACCAATGTTATTTTATTGCGTTTTAGTAATAAACTAAAGGTTGAATTAAAGACAAGGAAAAAAATCCAATCAAATTCTAATTAATAATAACGCATGTAAAATAATTTCATATTGATAATAGGTGAAACTTAAATGTTAAAATTAAAATATTCTAACTCGTCTATAAATCAAATAAGAAATTTAGTGAATTGTATCTAAAATATCCTTCAAATCACTTTTATTTTTCATAATTACTTAATAAAATTTATATTATTTACTAATAATTTGTATAGAATAAGGAAATTGACTTTTGGGTTGGCCTAATAATTAAGAGAATCAAACTAGTAAGACAATCATTTATTAAACATAACATCACCAGCAAGGGAACAACCTTATTAACATTTCCTAATCTAGCCTCTTTAAGAAAGACACCATGACCATATCCATTAAATAAGCCTCACATAACATAGTCAAAGGAGTTCATTTCAAATACTAATTTTTCACACCTAAAAGACTTATGATCTTAATTAGTATTTGAAAGTCTAATATCAACATATATTTTGATGAGGCTCAAATTTATTTAGCATTTATCTTGTTATTGTAACATTTCAAATTTTCTAAAATTATTAAAAAGATTGTTTAAATTAATTAAATGAGTTTTAGAAAATATTGTAGAGACTTTTAATAATTACGAGTATTTTTAATTAAATAATAATTTTTTTGAAACTTTTTTTGTATAATATTTATTGGAGAAATGTGTATTTTATCAATATCTTTTTTATAATAAGTATTTGGATAAAATTATCTGTTTTATTATAATTATTTTATGTATTTATTTCAATTATAATTTTGTTGGGAAAACATATGTATTTTATATATTAGTTATAAGTTTTAATAATTAAGGGAAGGGAAGCGTGACTATACAATTTGGGTGAAAGGGGTCTTACCTTCACAAAACCACACTCAACTTCATGAATTAGGGACTCAGGCCTTCCTTGCATATTCAACATCATACATGAGCGTACATAATTGATTTATAGTCGTTATAGATTTTTCCAACATCTGAGCACACAACAACGTAAATCATATCTACATATATATACATATATATATATATAGGCACACACACATACTGTTGGGGAGTTTTTAACATCGAGGAGCACTCCACATAATGGGTAGTGAGTAAATCATACAAGTGAGCTTGACACCACAACATATCCTAAAATCTTAAGGCAATAGGTAGGTGGGTCTTTCTCACTTATATATTACTCAACATGTCCAACTCTAACCAATGTAGACTTTGCTTCACACTTGAATTACAACACTCCCCCTCAAGTGTGAATCCCTTCCACATGGACAGCTTTCCCTTAAGCGGAAGCTTTTTCTTTCGTCCACGAGTATTCAATGGTAGCTTTACTTGCACTATCGTTGCACTTCAACGACACACACGTCCTCCACACCTCTAGGGAGACTTTCAGTACAAGGGATGATCCTACTCTTGGATCTCCTGCCAATTCCATTTAGGATCCCACTATTGGATCCAGTTAATACTCGTCTGAGCCGATCACTAGTCACTTGGTCGAACCATCGACTCTGATACCAATGTTAGGGAGTTTTTAACATCGAGGAGCACTCCACATAATGGGTAGTGAGTAAGTCACACAAGTGAGCTTGACACCACAACATATCCTAAAACCTTAAGGCAATAGGTAGGTGGATCTTTCTCACTTATATATTACTCAACATGCCCAACTCTAACCAATGTGGGAATTTGCTTCACACTTGAATTCCAACACATACAACATCATCAACAACATCATAGACATCACCTATGATGCATACATCACTAGACTCAAGGCAAAAGCCCCTTATTCCTAGACCTTGCAACTATCAGGAACTCATCACTCATTCCCTGCCCAGAGCAAGCACAACGTAATCCCCTTAGGGATAACAACATCACTTCCTCAACCACTTAGGACATAGAGGTACACTTCACAACACCAAAAACACCTGTAGAGAAAAACAAATAGGATTTTTGTAAAGTAAGCACATGTTTTCTGAGTGACTAAAGCCCTTTATGGCTCCTTATCGAGTGAGCACAGGCTGGCTAAGTGACTTAGACTCTCTAGGGGTCATCTTTTTATGGATCCTTTATGTACAACTATTCCTTAGGTATTAAAACAAAAGAATTCACATGGTTAGAATTATAAACAATTTCAAAATAAAGAATGTATTTATCATTCACCATAAAGGAAATAATTAAAGTATCCTCTTTTAAAGGCTCATTTTCAATTTCTTCTACTATAAAATCTTTACTTCCAAACAAGGGATTAGAATATAAAGTTTTATTTTCCCTTTATGGAAGCACTTCTTGAAATTCTCTTACAAAAAAGTTTTCAAAATCATGTAGAGGATTAGAATAAAAACAAAATTGTGTTCCTTCACTTTAAGTTTTTCTTTCTATTCTTTTCTTTTTCCTTATTTTTTTTCTTTTTCAATTCCTTTTCATTAGTTTTTTTTCTCTAATTTCTTTCAAAAACATGATTGTTGCTTAAAGGCTCACAGGCCAACCAATATATACATGCCAATGAACAAACACATGACCAAAAATGTATGCAACCAAATACTCTCACTATGGGAAAAATACATAAGGGCATGTTAGGATAATGAAGCTATAATAGGTTACACTCCATGCATTTTATAGGGAAGAATTGAGGCTCCCAAGTTTTGTTGTCTCTAAGGTCTAGGTCATCTAACAACTAAAGGGCCTCTTTGACAATGTATTCCACACCATACTCCATAAATTAAAATCCAAGTTTATACACATGATGCATGCCACAATAATTCATGATTCAATGTTTATAAACGTATCGGTTATAAAACATGCAATTGTCAACTATATCAACTAGCTAAGCACAGATGCCAGCTAATACAATAAATCCTTTATATACATTATGCAATGAACACGGACTATATTTAATCATGCATGTGGTGCTAGTAAAAAACATCACATGATGTATTGTCTCAATGCACTCTCACTAGGAGAATATACTATTAGGGTATAGTCAGGACAATAAAGTTGCACATGTTCCAACCCATGTAGACAATGGGCAAGAGTACGGTTTTCTAAACCCGGTTGTCCTCGAGGATTGATCCCTAAGCTTTTACAGAAAAAGATCTTCCCTAACAATTATCATACCCTTAAAAAAATAGTCATGCATATGATTCATATCAAACAAAACTTTATGCATTACTACATTACAATATCATATCATATCATGGCTAAGTCCCATTTTTTTTTCTTGTTTTGTTTGGACTGAACACTAGTTGTAGAAGGTTATTTAGAAGTTGGAGCTGGTGAAAAGGCCTAGACCTCCTAACTTACAATTTGAGTTATGCTCTTATAAGATTGTGACATCGAGGTTGGAATTTATTTGTTTTTATATAATTTATAACTCAATTGTTTTAATTTCATTGAGTTTTATGACCCTTTTGGAGTTCCAAGTTATATTTTATTGTTAAGGTTTTTAATATTGATTTGGTTATTTATTTTAAATAACAATCTAAAAGTATTTACTTTATTTGACTAGTTTTAATGTGAATTCTCTACTAATTAAAAAATATTTATTTATTTGATTATTTATTATGTTGTTTAATTAAAATTAAATTATGAATAATTTTACTAACTATAATAACTAAGAGAGTAGAGGGTGTCATAAGAACATTTTATGTCTTATGAGTGTAGAGACCAACATTCAATAAACATATTTACTATGTTACGTAAGAGTTATTAAATAAGTATGAGATTTATTCTACTCTTTTTTTTTTCTTTTCATTTTATCTCCAAAGTTTTAATGCTTCTAGTTTTACCATTAATTTTCCTATATGACAATTTGGTGGTAAAGTAGAATCACTACTACTCTTAGTGCTTTTATATAAGTCTTTACTCATGATGAAAATGCAAGTTTAAGAAAAGGTTTTACTAGTTTAACAAAAAAGAAAACCCAAGTGTTTAAAGAAGTCTTTGGAACCTCTTAAACACAACTAGCTAGTGAATTTGCAAAAGTTAAAGCAACAAAGAAAGAAAATGAGTATGCAAACTAAACGAGTCCCTAGGTGAAGTTTGGACAAACACTTGAGAGTCTTCCAATCCACTTCCACAAGTACTAAAATGTGAAAACTACTTAAAAGAAAACAAATAATTAGAAGTTTTGGGTAGACACTTGTAGCTTCTCCTAAACCACTTCCAAAGGCCTTTTATAACAAATAAAATTAAGCAATAAAATAAAATAAAAACAACAAATACAAAACAAGAGAAATCCTACACTAAAGCCACCAAAATGTTCCAAGTTGCTTCCTACACAAGCAACAAACTCTTTGGTTTGTGGTAAAATTTCAACTCTTGTGTGTTTGCCTTTCTTGAGTGTTTTCTCTCTTAGTTTTCTTCCAAAGGAGAGTCTCCCAAAAGAGTGCTCCCTCCTAAGATTTTGATCAACACTACAAGATGTTACCTTGTGGTCAAGGCCTTGGAAAAACCTACACTTGGAAAAATAACACCACAACCATTAGAGTAATTTGAAAGAAAACAATAAAAGCTCAAATTATAAAGCTAAACTCAATAGGGTTTTAATGTAACAAACTCAATGAATAAAAATAAAGACAAAACTAAAAATATGGCAAGTTTATAAGCCAACACACAAATGGAACCCTAATAATAGTTCTAGAATAGATTACAAATTCAAGAAAAAAACTCAAATCTACTTCTCAAATGTAATATAAATCTCAAGTAAATGAAATGGGTAACAATACTTTTCAAATATATCTCATATTGTTTTTATGCTCCACTATAATATTTTCCAAGATAGTTCAATTTTTCTTGTATTTTCTTTTTCTATTTCTCTTTTTATTTTCTTTAACACTTTTGTTTTTTTGGGAGCAAGGTTGTGAATATATATATATATATATATATATATATATAGAGAGAGAGAGAGAGAGAGAGAGAGAGAGAGACTACTACAACTTGTTACAATCTTTTCCAAGAGTTAGAAACTTAAAATTTCAAAATCAAGAAGTAGATACTAAAAAATGAACCAAAATTTGGTGAAAATTTTAATGTAACTCATTATTTTGCTTGTGCTTGATTTTGGACCTTTTGTACTTCAAACTTAGGCAAGTACAAATCAATTAAATCTAGCACATATTTGTTTCAAACGCTTCACCAAATTTGTATTCACCTTAAGTTACAAAAAACAAGAGGAAACAAGAAAATAAAGAAAATTATAAGACATAAGGAATCTTAACTCTAGAAAACATGTTAATGATCGAATAGCATGTATGAACTAAAAAATTATAAAGTAAAAAGCATATTTATCCAATTCATCCAGCAACCATACCCTAAAATATCAATACAAGAATTAGGTCAAATACCGAAAAAGTTACACTTGGAGTTAATAGACATGTAAAGATTACACGACTCTAAGAGAACATGTTTTCATGGATTCAAAAACTAAAAAGTCATATATATTCACATATATTTGTAGAATATATTAAACTTAACAAATCATACATCAAAATAAAGGAAATAACATAAAGAACATAAATCCTAAAGCATAAGCACAAGATATGATTCATACAAGAGTAGATCTAAAAATTCAACCCTAAAACTTCATTAAAAAGATGTAGATCCATAGATTTATCATGTGAAAAACTAGATTTACCGCAACATAAAATCAAACAAGACATTTAAGAAGCATATGAGACATGACAAATATTTTAAGAACAAAAGACTTGTGATACTTGAACCTCCATGGATGACCTTTCTTTAGATACCAAAAATGATGGAAACACCTTTAAGAACTTGAATGATGAAGTTCTCTAGGTGCATCATCTCCCTTGATCTTCATCCATGGCTCCAAAAACATGAAAAGAAACTTCAAATGTGGAGGAGAAAAGGAGGCGGAGGTGGCACCATTCACAAGTGTAGACATAATTTAGGAAAAGTTACTCTTGCCACAAGGAGGAGTTCCTTAATGAAAGAGCTTAAATATTCACACTCTTAAGAGATAACTCTTAGACCTTAGAGAGAGAAAAAATAATTTTCTTATTCAATCATCAAAAAGTGACAAAAATGTACAAGAGAACAACTATATATAGGCTTTGTTAGCTTGTGGTATAAATTAATCAAATCATAGTCAAGTATATTATAGTTCGATTAACTTACACCAAGCTAAATAACTATGGTTGTTTACATTTGAATTTTAAAAGTTTGAAATTCAAATTTAGGCTTTACAATCATTAGATCTACACTAGCCAATGAAAGTTATAGAAGTGGCATGGTGAAAAAAATGTGATAGGGGGTATGGGAGTAAGAAATGGGGTGTAGGAGTAAACATTTAGAAGGTGTGACTAGGTATGGAACATGTAACAAGGTGGGGTTGTGTAAAACCTATGGGAGGGTGTGGGAAACACCAAAGTGAACGTCCACTCCATGAAAAAGGCTCAACTCCCTTCTTTGGTCTAAATAAGCCCAATTAGTACATTTTCCAATTACTAGTTGCACCCCCAAAAATATTAGTTACACCCCAAGAGAAAAATACAAGAAAATAAATTTATATTCTAACAAACCCAAAATGCAAGGTTAAAATAAAAAGAAATATATATAAAAGGGAATATATGGACTAATTACTATTAGCCTAAAGCTCAACACAAGCTTAGACCTTATTTCTTCATTCGTATCTCACTCCTCTTGGACTTATTTGGGTGTGGCTTTTTCATGATTTTATCACACCCTTCCAACACTAGGTAGGGGTGCACCTTAGGTAAAGTTGAGTTGTGTATGTTTATGTATGATGTTGAGAGTTAATGCAGGGAAGGCCTAAGTCTCTAATTCACGAAGTTGAGTATGGCGTTGGAAGGTTAGATTCTCTTTACCCGCACTATTTTTAGAAATGCCTTGAGGCAATTTGAGGGATAATGATAAGTTGAGATGTTTTCTTGAATTGTTCAGTGGGAGATGCTAATTGATTGGGTCTTTGGGAGTTTAGTGCTTTGTAGTCCCATGTAGCGATGAGTTTTTATGAAAACTTGATTCTCCTCCAAATGGTTTAAAATACGCAACTTAAGAAGGATCTAGCAAAATTTGTGATGGAAGGTGGCTTAGTTCCATGCACGCCCTTGATCTTGGTTCAACAAGGAGACTCCAAAATGATGAAGAAAATGGAGGGATGGTTGGCGGAAGCACAAAGAAATGAAGGTGAAGATGGTTTGCTCAAGGTAGTCTCATCCAAGTGTAGGATGAAACCTAAGTAGGGTTTTGCTTTTATGGTGGAGAGGGGAGGAGGTTAGCCAAAGGCAACCTAGTGCTAAGGAAAGGGATGGGGTTTAGGTTAAAGGAGGGTGACGCTCAAGGTGGAGGTGGATGTGTTTGGTGGAGGTGATGCTCCTTTTGGCTAGCTCACTTCCTAAGGTGGGAAGGCCAACCAAGGAAGGCCTAACTCTACTCTCTCAAGGTGGTTTAAGAGGAGGAGAAGGGATGGGAGGCCGTGGAGTCCCTAGACTAAGGAGAATGACAAAGAGGCAAATAGCTCACTCATTATCATTAATGTCCAAAGTATCTACAAGGAGCTAGACTAGGGGTATATATAGGAAGGCTTGCATTTAGGGTTGCATTTAGGGTAAGTGGCCGAATTTCACTAGGGAGAAATGCACCCTAAATGAAATGCCAAATGCAACCCTAGATGCTACTTGGTGGCCAAGTTTGGCATCTTTAAGGGTTTAGGTTGGCTACAACAAGGTGCATGATAAGTCCATGCATCCTTGGCCCTCCAATTGGGCCTAAGCCTACCTAACACCAAAAAAATAACCAAACAACACCACTAAGTGTGCGTCACCTCCTATTGGATGCACCCTAGCCCAATTAAAATCCTAAGCATCTAAATTACCCCAAAATACAAGGGCAAAAATGGGAAATACAAAGAAATAAACCCTAGGACTAAAATACCCCAAAATACAAGGGTAAAAATGGAAAACAAAATAAATCCTAAACTAATGAAGCTTAGGAGAGTATTAGTACTCTATGATCATGAAGAGAGTGTCCCTTGGTGTGTGAACACCCTCTTCCTCTTCAACCCTCCTAGCCATGGACCTAGTCATGGGGCCCACATGAGTCTTCAAGGATGGTCCTCCATCATCCCCTCCTTCTTGAGAAGCATCTGTCCTCAGATTAGAATCTTCATGTAATTCCTCAGCTCCTAAAAATGGTGTAAGATCACAAACATTAAAAGTGGAGCTTGTGCCATACTCAGAAGGAAGATCTAATGTGTATGCATTATCATTTATTTTATGAAGGACTTGGAATGGTCCATCTCCCCTAGGGTTGAGTTTGGACTTTCTTTGAGTAGGGAATCTATCTTTCCTCAAATGAAGCCAAACCCAATCGCCAACCTCAAAAGTAACTTTCTTTCTTCCCTTGTTGTTGTATTTGGCATATTTTTCAGTTTGCTTTTCAATTTGCCCTTTGATCTTTTCATGGTATTTCTTAATGAATTCAGCCCTAGATACTCCTTCTTTGTGAAACAATGAAGGGGTATTAGGGAGAGGCAAAAGATCAAGAGGGGTGATGGGGTTAAAACCATATACAACTTCAAAGGGAGAAAGATTAGTAGTCTTGTGGACTACCCTATTATAAGCAAATTCAAGGTGGGGAAGACAATCATCCCAAGTTTTCTTATTGCCTTTGAGTAGGACCCTCAACAAAGTGGATAGGGATCTATTCACTACTTCGGTTTGGCCATCGGTTTGGGGATGACAAGTAGTGGAATAGAGAAGCTTAGTTCCTAGTTTTTCCCATAATACTTTCCAAAAATGACTAAGGAACTTAGTATCCCTATCAGACACAATGGTTTTGGGTATCCCATGCAATCGGACCACTTCCCTAAAGAATAACTTAGCAATATAGCTAGCATCATCCACTTTGTGGCATGGTATAAAATGAGCCATTTTGCTAAAACGGTCCACTACCACAAAGATAGAATCAAATCCCCTTTGAGTCCTTGGTAGCCCAAGCACAAAATCCATGCTAATATCTACCCAAGGGGAGCTAGCTATAGGAAGAGGAGTATAGAGTCCATGAGGCATTACTTTGGACTTTGCTTTCAAACAAGTGATGCACTTGGAGCAATGCCTTTGGACATCTATTCTCATGTGTGGCCAGTAGAATTTAGCTTTTAAAAAGCTTAGGGTTTTATCAACCCCAAAATGGCCCATGAGTCCCCCTTCATGGCTTTCTTTGACCAAAAGCTTCCTAATGGATCCTTGGGGTATACAAAGTTTTCCCATTCTAAAGAGATATCCCTCAAGGAGGTAGAATCCATCAAAAGGCTTTTGGAGACACTTGGCATAAGTGGCTTGGAAATCTCCATCAAGCTCATACAATTCCTTTACATCATCAAAGCCAAGGATATGAGTTCCTAGGGTAGAAAGCAATGTGTGCCTTCTTGAAAGAGCATCAGCTACCACATTGCTCTTCCCCTTCTTATATTTGATGATGTAGGGGAATTGTTCAAGGTATTCCACCCACTTTGCATGTCTCTTGTTCAACTTCCCTTGCCCTCTAAGGTACTTGAGTGACTCATGATCTGTGTGAATGACAAATTCCTTAGTCACTAAGTAGTGCTCCCAAACTTGGAGAGCTCTTATGAGGGCATAGAGTTCTTTGTCATAGGTGGGATAGTTCAAGGTAGCCCCATGGAGTTTTTCACTAAAGTAAGCTATAGGGTGACCACCTTGAAGTAACACAGCACCTATGCCAAGCCCAGATGCATCACATTCTAGCTCAAAGGTTTGTTCAAAATTAGGTAGAGCTAGAATAGGTGCATTGGTGAGTTGCTCTTTAAGGGTTTTAAAAGCTTTTTCTTGAGCTTCACCCCAAAGGAAAGGTACATCCTTCTTAACAAGCTCATTAAGAGGGGATGCAAGTGTGGAGAAATCTTTTACAAATCTTCTATAAAAGCTAGCCAAGCCATGAAAGCTTCTAATTTCTCCAACACTCTTTGGGGTGGGCCATTCTTGAATAGCCTTTATTTTCTCAGAGTCAACTTGGACTCCTTCCTTGCCAACAATGAATCCTAAAAACTTCACTTGTTCTTGACAAAATGTACATTTTTCAAGGTTGGCATAAAGGTGGTTGACTCTAAGAATTATTAAGACTCGCCTTAGATGTTCAAGATGTTCATCTAAAGTCTTACTATAGATAAGTATGTCATCAAAGTAGACGACAACAAACTTACCTATACAATCCCTAAGAACATGATTCATTAAACGCATGAATGTACTAGGGGCATTAGTGAGGCCAAAAGGCATCACTAACCATTCATATAAACCAAACTTGGTTTTAAAAGCGGTTTTCCATTCATCACCTTCTCTAATTCGAATTTGGTGATAGCCACTTTTAAGATCAATTTTGGAAAATACAATTGCCCCATGCAATTCGTCTAACATATCATCTAGCCTAGGGATTGGGTGCCTATATTTTATTGTAATGTTATTGATGGCTCTACAATCAGTGCACATCCTCCATTTGCCATCTTTCTTAGGCACCAAAAGAACGGGGACAGCACAAGGGCTAAGGCTCTTTTGAACCCATCCCTTCTTCAACAAGTCATCAACTTGAGATTCTATCTCTTTGGTCTCTTGGGGATTAGTCCTATAGGCAGGCCTATTAGGAAGACTAGCCCCCGGAATAAGGTCTATTTGATGTTCTATCCCTCTTAAAGGTGGAAGTCCACTTGGAACTTCTTGAGGAAATAGATCATCAAATTCCTTTAGAAGTTGTTGAACCTTAGGAGGTAGAGACTCAAGTTCATGACTAGTGGCAGCAAGTGTCTCTTTGAAGTAGAGAAGGTATAAAGGTTGGTCACATAGAAGGGTTTGTTTAATGTCACTTTTAAGGGAAAAATGACTTCTATGTTCAACTTCCTTAGAGGGAACACTAGCCTCTAAGCTTGATACCCTCTCTTTTCTTTCTTCACTCTTTTGTTTTTGCTTTTGTTTTCTTTTTGTTTTTTCTTCTTCTTCTCTTTTGGCTTTCATTTTGACTTGGTCCTCATTTACTTGTGAAGGTGATAGAGGACACAAGACAATTTTCTTCCCTAGATGATGGAAACTTATCTTATTGGTGAGGCCATCATGGATGGTTTTCTTGTCAAATTGCCAAGGCCTCCCAAGTAAAATATGACTAGCATCCAATGGCACTATATCACATAGAATTTCATCCTTATACTTGCCAATGGAGATAGGTATATTTACTTGTTGGTTAACTACAATCCCTCCTTCCTCATTGATCCATTGCAATTTGTAAGGTTTAGGATGAGGGAGAGTAGTTAAGGCTAACTTGTTAACTAATCTAGAACTACAACAGTTACAACTAGATCCACTATCCACAATGAGAGAACAAGTGTTATCAAAAACTTTACATCTTGTGTGAAACAAGTTTTCTCTTTGGGATTGGTCTAAGTCACTAGATTGGTTACCAAGGAGCCTTCTTACCATTAATAAGTCTCCTTCACATGGGTAAGTTTCTTCCTCGGATGCTAAGACTTCTTCTTCATCACTTGAAGATGAGGAAGTAGCTTCATCAAGGCTACTATAGTGATCTTGACCTCTTAAAATCATGGTTTTCTTGGTGGGACATTGTGAAGCAATGTGCCCACGGCCAAGACACTTAAAGCACTTGATATCACTTGTCTTAGTGTCTTTGGAAGGTGCCTTTTGAGAAGTTTCTTTTTCTTTTTCTTTGGGAAAAGGTTTGGAAGAAAGACCCTCCTTCTTGAAATTCTTGGAATAAGATGGAGTGGAGTTTTTTTGAAAAGATTTTCTTTTTAGTTGATGCTCCACTCTTGAACAAAGTTGAACTAACTCATTCAAATCCCTATAAGGCAAAAGTTCAACTTTGTCCCTTATTTCAAGGTTTAAACCACTTTGAAATCTAGAAATTGTGGTCCTTTCTTCTTCCCTTATCCCAGCCCTCATCATTAGCAACTCCATAGATTGCCTATATTCTTCCACACTAGAGGACCCTTGTTTCAATCTTTGAAGCTTATCCATAAGCTCTCGGTCATAGTATGGAGGAATATGCCTCCTTCTTAAGGCACTACGGAGCTCATTCCAATATTGGATTGGGGGCTCATGATTTATTCTCCTTTCTTTTTCTAAGGAGGTCCACCAATACATAGCATGCCCTTGGAAGCTAAGGGTTGCTAAAGAAACCTTTCTATCCTCACTTATTCCATGGCAAGAGAAAAGTTGCTCCACTTTCATTTCCCAATCTAGATAAGTTTCAACATTATCTTTGCCATGAAATGAGGGAAGATTGATGTTGGGTTCCCTATTGGAAGACTCCCTATTTCTATGATTCCTAGGTGGTCTTTGATAGTAACCATCATTGTGATGACTACTATAAAAGACATCACTTGGAGGGGAGGTATGGTGCCCCTCCTCTTCGTGAATAGTTGAAGGGACCAAAGTCCCTTTGCCTTTTGAAGACTTAGGAGAAGTGACTCTTGGTTTAGAACCACTAGCCTCTCCTCCCACAACTAACCTAGTTAGCAACCTTCTTATTTCTTCATTATTTCTTTCTTGCTCTTTTTCTTTTCTTCTAATTTCTTCCTCTCTTTTTATATTTTCTTCCTCTTTTCTTCTTAGGTAATCTTTCAATTGCCTAAGCTCATCCCTAACACTAGACCTAGTGCTATGAGAATTATGACCATGTACACTAGAATACTCACTCATCTTTGATCAAAAGGTTTTCACAAAATTTTCACAAAGAGTTAAAAAGGTTTTCACAAAGATTGAGTGATTAAAAGGTTTTCACAAAAAGTTTTAAAGGTGCAAGATAAGTAGAAAAGGCCTAAGTATACAAATTGAACCTTCAAGGGGAGGTGGACTACAAAGAATCACTTAATAACCAAGCCCTTTTCAAGTAAAAATCACTAAGCCCTTTTTACCTTTCTTACAAAACAATTTTGACACTACCAAGTGTGTGTGTGCACGCACCCCTAGTAGGCAAAAATAAGCCTTCTAAACGTTTTTGGAAACAAAGGATAAAAAACCTAAACAATTATACTAGTAAAGCTATAAAGCATGCAATGGAAAGCAATTTAAAGCATAAACTAGTCGAGGTCCTAATGAAGGTTTTCAAATCACCTTCTCTACACGAACTAAAAACCAAGTTGTAGAGGTTTAAAAAAAAATGGCCAAATTACAAACCAAGAGAAAGAAATCAAGGCCCAAAACAAAGGAGGCCGAAAACAAGAAAATCAAGCAAAAATTTAAGGAAAACGAAAATTAGGTCTTCCAACTCCTTCTCTTTGGCTCCTTCACAAATAGCAAACTTGTTAGCACCTCTCCAAAGTGTTTACTCTCCTTTGATTTAGTGAAAACCCTTCCAAAGGTTAGGTTGGGTTTTGGTTCACTCCTCCACTCAATCCACCAAAGGATTGCTACTTTGCTAGTTAGGTGCTCACCTACAAGTCAATGAAAACAACCAAGAACAAGAGTTCCAAAGAAATAAAACTGAAAAGGCTAATTAAGAAAGGCTAAACTCAGATTGAATAAGATGAGACAAAACAAAAGAGGTCAAAAGAAAGACAAGCAAAAAATTAAGACTCAATCAACAAAAGATAGCACCCAAAAGAATTAAACCTAGAATGGCACTAGAATGGTTTGTGTTTAAGTTTCACTTGATTAAGTCCTTTAGTAATTTCGGTCCAGCCAAGGTATAAGTCCCAAAATAAGTCCAAAATGTCATATGTCCAACTCCAAATGCAAAGGGAATGGTCCAAGTCCACAAGTCAAGCAACAAGTCCTTTTTGTCCAAGGTATATATTTTTTTGTTCTTGTTCTCTTTTGGTCACGGCCTTTTGATTTTAAATTGTCCTTGGGTCCAATTTTTTTTAATTTTCAGCCCAATTAGTTGCTTAGGTTTTGCACTTGTGGTGGCACAAAAATTAGGTCAAAATGTGTAGCATAGGAGCAAGACAAGTGGCGTGAATTTAGAGGTCCTTAAGGAATATTTTGAGTGGATTTTGTTTTTGTACTATTTAGGTCAAGTTGTTTAGCACAAAAGTCCAGCACCTCTTAGATTCTTTTTAGGGTTCTTGGCAAACAAGAAATAAACTTAAACAAGTGAAAAATGCAAGGTAAGGATGGGCGGTTTGTATAGCATGTGCAAGGAAATTCACACATGGAAAATCATGGTAACATGGAACATGCTAGAAACTAATAGCATGCATGAATGACCTAGATAGCATTCTATATGGCACGCCCACTTAAGATGTATGCATCATGGTATTTTTCATGTTTTCATGCAAAGTGTTTGGGCACATACAAGGATATAATGGAAGACAAATATAGGAAGTAAAAAATGACAAAACAATAGGTAGATTCAAAAAGAAAAATGCATGATCATGTTATACTCAACCTAACATGGAAAATGACAACCCTAAAACAAGGAAACCTAAAGCATGGAAGGTTCAAGGAAGCAAATATGAACCACAACACAAAGAAAAGTTTCGGTCACAAGGAGAAGAAGAGAAAATGACCGAAACAATAAGAGAGAACCAAAAATGACTCAAATAAAGACAAGGAAAGGAAACTTTTACCCTTGAAGAACCATGGCTCTAGATACCACTTGATGGAAGGTGGCTTAGTTCCATGCACGCCCTTGATCTTGGTTCAACAAGGAGACTCCAAAATGATGAAGAAAATGGAGGGATGGTTGGCGGAAGCACAAAGAAATGAAGGTGAAGATGGTTTGCTCAAGGTAGTCTCATCCAAGTGTAGGATGAAACCTAAGTAGGGTTTTGCTTTTATGGTGGAGAGGGGAGGAGGTTAGCCAAAGGCAACCTAGTGCTAAGGAAAGGGATGGGGTTTAGGTTAAAGGAGGGTGACGCTCAAGGTGGAGGTGGATGTGTTTGGTGGAGGTGATGCTCCTTTTGGCTAGCTCACTTCCTAAGGTGGGAAGGCCAACCAAGGAAGGCCTAACTCTACTCTCTCAAGGTGGTTTAAGAGGAGGAGAAGGGATGGGAGGCCGTGGAGTCCCTAGACTAAGGAGAATGACAAAGAGGCAAATAGCTCACTCATTATCATTAATGTCCAAAGTATCTACAAGGAGCTAGACTAGGGGTATATATAGGAAGGCTTGCATTTAGGGTTGCATTTAGGGTAAGTGGCCGAATTTCACTAGGGAGAAATGCACCCTAAATGAAATGCCAAATGCAACCCTAGATGCTACTTGGTGGCCAAGTTTGGCATCTTTAAGGGTTTAGGTTGGCTACAACAAGGTGCATGATAAGTCCATGCATCCTTGGCCCTCCAATTGGGCCTAAGCCTACCTAACACCAAAAAAATAACCAAACAACACCACTAAGTGTGCGTCACCTCCTATTGGATGCACCCTAGCCCAATTAAAATCCTAAGCATCTAAATTACCCCAAAATACAAGGGCAAAAATGGGAAATACAAAGAAATAAACCCTAGGACTAAAATACCCCAAAATACAAGGGTAAAAATGGAAAACAAAATAAATCCTAAACTAATGAAGCTTAGGAGAGTATTAGTACTCTATGATCATGAAGAGAGTGTCCCTTGGTGTGTGAACACCCTCTTCCTCTTCAACCCTCCTAGCCATGGACCTAGTCATGGGGCCCACATGAGTCTTCAAGGATGGTCCTCCATCAATTTGTTGATGGATCTTCAAAGATGAACATGATCTTAAAGCATAAAAGATTATCATCAGACAAATCTAGTCTTGGTTACAAGGATCATAAGACTAAACCTGTTGTTCATAAATCTAAAACACCCTACTAAACCTTTTGTGACAAAGTTGGTCATTATACCAATAAATGTATACATAAATAAAGATAGTTGATGTCTAAGACCAACAAAACTAACATAAAGGGCTCAAAAAAATTTGAGTACCAAAGTCTCATTGTTTCTATTGTAGATTTCATTAATGGGGATGTCAACGAATTCACACTAGTACTTGGACAATGGATGCTCATGTCATATGTCAAGATAAAGGTTTATGTTCCTATACTTTCAATCATATGGAAGATTGATCTCATTTGGAGGGAATGAGAAAGGTAACATAAGGGGTATAAATAAGATTGGCAAGAACCATTTATTTATTGTTAAAAATATTTTATATATTGAAAGACATAAAAAAAAATTGCTCAACATTAGTCAATCTTGTGATATTGGATATACTTTGTCTTTAAACTAAGATGAATATATAATCAAATGAATTTGTCAGACTATACTCTTTATTACTATTAGAAAAAACAACCTTTATGAAGTTAATTTTGAAGATTTAAGTAGACAAAATGTAACTTGTTTGGTATTCAGAGAAGATAAAAGATAGATTTGATACAAAAAACTTGACGATGTAATTTAAAACATATTTCAAAATTATATAAAAAAGGTTTAGTCAAAGGACTACCTAAGAGTTTTTCACATACTCAACTTCTATGTGAAACTTGTTAAAAAAATAAACAAAATTTTCATCCTTTAAATAAAAGAAAATTGTTTCTACTTCAAAAACCTTTAGACTTGTTACATACAATCTATTTGGGCCTACTAGAACATTAAGTCTAGTTGGTAAAAAGTATGAATTCATCATTGTTTATGAATATTTTATACACACATAGGTATACTTCACCACTTACAAGCATGAGTCTTTTTATTTCTTTGAAATATTTTGTAAAAGAGTTCAATATGAGAAAGATTTTTGTATCTCTATCATCAAAAGTGATCATGAGACAATATTTAAAAAACTCCCAGTTCAAAATTGTTTGTGAGAAGAGTTGGATTTTGCACGACTTCTCTTCACAAAAAATAATCCCAACAGAATGGAGTCATTGAAAAAAAAATAAAAATCCTTAAAACTCTCTTTATCAAATCTCTTGCCCTAAATACTTTTAAGCATAATTTTTTAATAAAACATATTATATTAAAACAGAATATTAATAAGACCTCTTTTAAACAAGATTTATGAGTTATGGAGGAGAAAATACTTAACATCATTATTTTCACAAATATACGCGAGAATATAATATTTTTAAATTAAAAATAAATTTTTATTTTATTGCGATAAAAATATCAATTCTACTTTTATTTAACTATTTAAGGTAGTAAAATTATTAATTCTCAAATAACATGTATAAATATTTATAAAATGTTATGACCAATTAATAAAAATCAAAAAATTATTTGGTTTATAATATAACGAAGGGGGAAATGAAGGGTTGTTTTGTTAGTACCAATATTCACACGATTGAAGCAGCAAATGCGTGCGTATGCGTGCCACTTGACTAGCAAGTGCAATGCAACGAAGTGTGCTCCTTTCTTCATCTCCACTCCACCTTACAACACAAACACAACCCTGTCACTGATGCCACAAGTGCTTCCTCTCGGTTTCACTTTCCAGGTTAATAATAGCTTAGTAGAGTTCTATCGCACCTTTCAGATTCTTACGATTCAAAGTCACTACTCCTACGCACTGTTTCGATTCCACCGACTCGTCGGAAGCTTCAGAGAGGAACGGAGCAGAGGCCTAAGTGCACTCTAGTGCTTCTAGAAGGTTCGCCTTATCACTCTTCTGCCACACTCTCCACGCTATTAATCCCCTCACTAGAACACTTTAATCATCTTTATGTGTTTTCGTTAGGGTTTCATGTTACTCTCTGTATTCATGCATTTTACGTGTTCGATGAAATTGCCATTCCAAATTTTTGCAAGTTTTTGTCATTATAAAATGATATCATGTTCTCTTATCCGTTTCTTTGAGATTATGAAATTTGCTTTTCATTTACGCGCTCGATGAAATTCCTGTTCCAATGCTGCGTTTTGTTTATGCCATTATAACGTGTCGACATGTTCTCTTGTTCATCTTTGCCTTATCCATAACTTCATTATATAGCCCATAGCTGACTTTTTCTCACCATCAACAAGTCTAAGTACTTTTACAAGAGGTGCCATGACTTTAAGTATGTACACTACATTCCTAAAAAAAAAGCATCAAAACAATTTTACATACTTCTCTTGCTTTTGCTTCCTTTGATAATTTGTTTGAATTCCACTCATACAAAACAAACATCTTTCTTAAATTTGATTTTTCTTGGTGGATCCTTTTCAAAGAAAGAAAAGATGTTGCAAATCGAGTCACTGCATGCCTCACTAGCTCCCTTTTGTTTGTATAAAACCTTAACAAACTTAGGGTGCTTGAATGGCTATAAACGAAGCCAACACGAGAAATTGCCCGCCGAATTGTTTTCTTGATATTCGGAAGCTTCCCAATGTCCTCCAACATTAAATCTATGTAATGGGCTGCACATGGGGTCCAAAAAAATTTCTTCTTTTTTGCCTCCAACATCTTGCCAGCAAGAACATAATTACTCCCATTGTCCGTGATGAATTTGACAACTTTTTCCTCCCCAATATGCTCTACAATAGAGTCTAGTAATTCAAATAGCTTCTCTCCGGTCTTTACAAAATTAGACCCATCAATAAATTTAATGAACATTGTCCCTACAGAAGAGTTCACCAAAAAATTAATAATGCATCTTTGCTTCTTGTCCGTCCAAGCATCTGACATGATGGAACATCCAAAACTAACCCAATGTTCCTTTTGACTTTTCATCAATTTTTCAGTATACTCTATCTCTTTTTGGAGAAGTTGAACTCTTACCTCATGATAAGATGGAGGTCGCAAATGCGGTCCAAAAGATCCAATAACTGTAACCATGTCATGAAAGCTCCCCAATTTGATCATGTTAAAAGATAGTCCAGCTTGAAACTAAAACGGGCTATATATTGGTGGACCCTTGTTGTAGCTTCTTTGTCACAACTCTCCCTTATACTTATTTGCTTCAATTTCTCCTTGTTTTTTGCAATTGCTATTTCCGGACATTTACAAAAAGATCAATAGGCCCGTTTTTCATAGCAACCTTCTTCCATTCATTGGTCCCAAGTGTCTCAACTTCTAATTCTCATAAATCTCCCTTCAATGTATAATCTTCACTACCAAAAGTCACATCTTCCATTATTGTTTGGCATGACTCACTTTCTTTCATCTTCTTATTTTTCTCAAGTGCCCACAACTCATCTTTAACCTCTTGTGGAACACTTTGACAAGGTGCAACATTTCCCTTCTTTCCCATTAGATGTTGCTTTGCTCTTGTAATTCTTCCTTTCATGATTTTTTGACAATAGTTATACATAATTTCATTTGTATCATTCTCTTTGGTAGGATGACAATGTTTTCATCCTATATCTGTCCTCTTAATAGAGTTTGAGGATGTTTGACTTTGAGTTTGAGGAGGATTGCTAGACATTGTCCAAAAAATAAAAATAAGAACAATAATAAAATAGGAACTCAATATTAGTTTAAAATTTATAAAAAAATAAAAATTTAAATTGACCCAATTGCTAGAAGAATTAAGATTAAAAAAAATTTGTTGTAGATGCAACAATGAACTCATTAAAATTAAGAAAGGACTAAAAGGAGTAGGAAAAACTAAAGGAAGAAGGAGGATTAAAACTGGAGAAAAAAAACTGTTAGGTTTTAAATCGCCAGAGTTGTTCGCCGGAGTGCTAGACCACCAAGGTTCAGGTCGTCGGCTAGAAACTTGACCAAGGAGTGGTGGGTGACGATGATCAAAGGTGGTTTCAATTTTTGTAAGTCCTATTCGCGCGTACATCATGGTTCAGGTCGTCGGAGTCGTGGACCACCGCAATTCAGGTCGCTGGTCGGAGAAGTGATTGGCAAGTGGTGGGTGACGGGGAATGAACGTCACCAGAGACGGATTGAAGGTAGATGAACTGCGTTTTTGTGGGTGGCTGTCGTGGCTTCTCATTCTTAAAGCCCAAAACCATTAGGGCATACTTGTTGGGCCTAGGTCGAAGCCCAAAACTGGCCCCAGACCCATTATGTCCGCCATCACCTTCATAGTGTAACAAGTCAAAATGGACATGCGGCCGCCACGGCAGAAATGGCGGACAGCGCCACAAAATGCCATTTTGCAAATGGTGAATGGCAGCGAGGCCCAAAACCACCTCGCCATACCGTTATAACAGTGTTATAACAGTTTTTTGATAACCTTACTAGTGTGAAGCATTCAAACATACTGTAAATTTAGAGTAAACCAGTGTAGTTGTTGAAATTGGCTCAGAAAGCAGAAAATATGCGGGAGAATGAGAGACCAACGTTTTGAGTGTTGTAATCTAATATTTAGATTTTTTCCCCTTTAAATCTTATGCATGATTAAATGTAGTAATCATTGTTTGGAGTTCTTATAGTTCCTTTATTTACATTTAATTGTCCCGTTCATAGTTGTCAATCGCGGCCTGAGCGGCTGCTATCGCGGCGCTCTAGAGCGAAGCGACCTGACGTCGCAATGGTGATGTTGTCGCGTCTCGGATTTCTGTCGCAGCTGGAGCGGCTACGTTGATCGCAGAGCAGAGCAGCCAAAAACTACGGAATCGCGCCGCGTCTTGGACAGACCCTTCATTAAGGGTAAGTCCGTCATTTTTGTTGGGTTTTTCTTGCCCTAATTCTTCCTCTCCCTCTCGCGGAAGCATTGTTGTTGGTTTCTAAACGTCTTGCACTCCCTCTCCTCTTTGTCTCTCGGACTCGATTCTTTCTCTCTCGGGGACGACCTTGGACGCACTCTAGTTGTCTTCTTCAGGTGTCTCTGTCAGACGCTCCTCCAATTTCGACGCACTTTGTCAGTTTTGACCGACGCACCTCCAGTTCCGACGCTGCTCCTCCAGTTTCGACGTCCTCGTTTGTCTTCTTTGTTTGTCTTCTCATTTTCTATTTTATAATGCAGCATATTTTTATTTTTAATTTGTGATTAAATTTAATTCAACATTTTTTTTTAATTTTTGATTAAATTTAATTTAGCAGATTTTTTTTTTAAATTTTTGATTAAATTTTATTCAGCATAATTTTTTTAATTTCTGATTAAATTTAATTCAGCAGATTTTTTAAATTTCTGATTAAATTTAATTAAGCAGATTTTTTTTAAATTTCTGATTAAATTTATATTATGTATTGTTTGAGTACTATGAACTTTTAATTATTAAAAATGTTTAATGCATGAATTTAGAGTTATTTTTTTTATAGCTTTTATATATATATTATTAATTATTTAATATATATAAATTAATATTAAAATAGTGGTTATCTCGCTCTGCGTTAACTCGCAATCCCATTTTTAGGGTCGATCGCTCCGCTCTGCTATTCGGGATTGACTACTATGGTCCCGTTAGCTTTACATCTTAAATAAATAATGGGGAGAAATAAGACTGGATCATCATTTTGACCCTTAGGGACTTCCAGTGTAGTTTTAAAATTGGCTCAGAAAGGGGAAATAGGTGGGAGAATGAGAGTGCAACAAGATCAATGTGTTGTAATATAATATTTAGATTTTTTTCTTTCCTAAATATTATGCATGATTAAATATTATTATTTTTGATTGAATAGGGGGCTAGAAGCCCAAATACAAAAAACTAATAACCACGAGGAAAGGAAATGGCTGATTTATCAGCCAACAAAAGGAAATGAGCCCAGCTAGGTGGGACATTAAAAGATAAAACACCCTCAGGAATAGAAAACCCGATTTTGGCAAACCCATCCGCAACTTGATTTGCCTCTCGAAGAGTATGGATACACTCAATATTGTAGAAATCACCTAACATCCTCACAATATGATTGACTAGGGCATAACACAGATGTGCTCGTGGGCAGCCTTCATTTAGAAATTTTACAGCAATAGCTGAATCTGATTCAATAATTATGTGACTAGAGATAAATTTGTCTTTGATTAGTCTTAGGCCATGGTAGATAGCCCATAACTCTGCTTTCACTACAGTACAGGTACCAAGCAATCCAGCAAAGGCAACAATAAAGGTTCCATCACTATCTCCTAAGACCCCTCCACATGAAGCCTTGGAGAGATTTGAGACAGCTCTATCATAATTGAGTTTAAGAATGTCTGGAGGAGGAGGGTTCCAGCTAATATTTGTACGAGAATGATCCTGAAGAATCGATTGATGTTGTTTATAACAAGATACTTTACTTAGCTTAGTTAGACGCCCCTTGACAAGATTCACCACCTGGTTCGACGATAACAAATAATTGTTGAAAGTAAGCCGCCCATTGCGCGCCTTCCAAATCGCATCCAGAGTTAAAGCGAAAGTTTGGTTCCAAATGGCATCAGAATCAGATAAGTTAGTAGCTAACCAATCTGTCAAAGGTGAGAGGAAAAAATTAACTTCACGTGTAGCACCTAAGATTGAACACCACACTATTCTAGAGAAATCGCAGTCACGGAGGATATGAATGCAAGTCTCTCGATCAGCATGGCAAATTTTACAACTTGCATCATATGTTAAGGATCGTGATAACCTCCAATCATTGGTACAAAGGCTATTATGAGCTATGCGCCATAAAAAACAACGAATATGTTCCGGCCCAGGCCACCTCCATATCAAGGAAAAGAGATTTTTGAGGTTTGATGGAGCCGATGTCCTTAAGGCTTCATATGCAGACTTCATACTGAAAACACCATTGTTGGAACCCCCCCACACTAAACAATCTCCATCATTGTCTGTAGAAGGGGGAGCCGTACCTTTCAACTCGTTCCAACAGCTCGAGGGGATTAGGTCGTGAATCCCTTCCAAATTCCAAGAGCCATCCTCCCTAGTATAATCAGCTACCGTCTTTTTTAGGAGATCTATGGAAATTGGACCTGTCGTCACATCTATAAGCACCACCTTTGATGGAAGCCACCGATCCGCCCAAAACTTAATTGTTTTCCCATCACCTAAACTCCAAGCTAGGGATTGTTCAACCTTTACCCATGCGGCGCATATTCCTCTCCAAAAGTTTGAAGCCACGACCCTTTTATGAATCAAAGGAATATCTTCATCACCACATCCATATTTAGATCTAATTACACAGAGCCAAAGCAAATTTGGCTGAGAACAAATGTTCCAGCAATTCTTCATCATATAGCAAGTATTTACCTTACGAGCTTCTTTGACACCAAGTCCTCTTGAATCCTTAGGTTTGCAAATAGTCTCCCATGCAACAGCATGAACACAACGGTGGTTACTCGAGTCTCCCCAGAGAAAAGACCTACAGGCTCTATCAAGTTCATCGCAACACTGTTTAGGGAAGTAAACTGTTTGCATAGTATAGGTGGGTAATGTAGCAAGGACTGATTTTGAGAGGGTAAGTCGTCCTGCAAATGATAGAGTGTTGGCTTTCCATTTGCTTAGCCGTTTGTTAATATGGTCCATCATCGATTGAAGACTTCGTTTGCTCACCCTTTTGTGATGAAGCTGAACTCCTAAATACTTCCCGAGATCGTCTGTACGCTGATAACCTAGCAAGGAACTGAGTTCGGTCTTCACATTCCAACCCACATTTTTGGAGAAGCAAACCTTAGTCTTCTCCTGACTCACCTTTATTCTCGAGCTTGTACAAAAAAGGTCCAAACATGTCTTGATAATCTCTACCTGCTCTACAGAAGCCTCTGAAAAGAAAATTAAGTCATCAGCAAAAGCAAGATATGTGAGAGGAGGACCTTTTTTTGCGAGCTTAATAGGCTTCCACAATTTCTGTTTTTCAGCAATTTCAATCAAGTGGAATAATCTTTCCATACATAAAACAAAGATATATGGAGATAAAGGATCTCTCTGACAAATACCTCGTGAAGGGGTGAACTCCTTTAAAGCCTCCCTGTTCCAGAGAACCTGCATAGTTGGAGATGAAATACAATACTATAGTTCTTTTATTTACATTTAATTGTTCTGTTAACTTTACATCTTTAATAAATATTAAATAATAGGGAGGAATAGGATGGATGATCATTTTGACATGTAGGGAACTAGAGTGCATTTGGTTCTAGAAAATAATTATTTTGCAACATGATTTTGAATCAATTTTTGACTGATTTAAGACTTGAAACTTGTAAAATTATTTTTCTCTACATAAAATTTTGGCTTAAATATGTTTAAACTATCTTGAATTAGGTTGATTTTCAGATTACTAATTTTTAAATTTTTTTTGTTTAAATTACCTGACTAATATTTTTTTTTCAAATTAGTACCTGACGTTAGTTTTCTTTGTTAAATGATGACGTGGCAGTTGTATGCCATGTCAGCACACAATGGCCACCTCATTTTCCACGTAAATTGCCACGTTACATTTGTAAATTTTTTAAAAAATTAGTTTCGCGCATATGTTGGAAATTTACGAACTCAGAAACCCATTCTCTCATTCATCTTCAACCTTCAGGAACTCACAAAACCATGTTTGAAAATTGTTCCTTTTTGATTTTGAAAATATTGAAGTTGTAATTCGTTTTGATTTTCGTTTTCATTCTCCTTTTTCGTGAAGTTGCTCCGTTTTTGTGTTTCTTCAATTTGGGAACGCGCATTGTATGTGGTTGTTTGTTCCTTGGGTTAGAAGTTTGAAGCACCATTCTTCGATGACCATTTGTGGAGGTGAGATTTTGTAGCCATAAATAGAGGTAGTTGTTGTCATTGTTGAAGGATTGCCAAAGTTGTTCTGGACGAAGCCCCTTGCCATTCTCCATCTGTGTTGAAGGTAAGTGGTTGGTTATGTTATTAGGGTTTACAATTTGATAGCCTTTAACTGTTCTGTTGTTAAGGTTTTTTTGACTCAAAGATTTTGTAGCCAAAAAGGAACAATTTTCAAACATGATTTTGTGAGTTCCTGAAGGTTTAAGATGAATGAGAGAATGGGTTTCTGAGTTCGTAAATTTCCAACATATGTGCGAAACTAATTTTTTAAAAAATTTACAAATCTGACGTGGCAATTTACGTGGAGAGGTGACCATTGTGTGCTGGCATGGCATACAACATTGGGCGATGACGTGATAGTCCGTTTGTCACGTTATCATTTAACAGAGGAAACTAACGTCAGGTATTAATTTGAAAAAAAATATTAGTCAAGTAATTTAAACAAATTTTTTTTAAAAAATAATAATCCGAAAATCGACCTAATTCGAGGTAATTTAAACATATTTAAGCTTAAAATTTTTAATGAAACAAATTTTAAGTCATAAACAAAAGATTTATTCAGAATCGTGTTTTAAAATTTAAAATAATCATTATTTTAAGAAAACAAAATGGATCCAAATTTTTAGGATATTAAATACGCCCACAACCCTAATCGTAGTTAGTGTGTCAACAACCATGTATTCATACACTTCGTAATCTCAATTTTTTAAAGTTTTAGAATACTGTTCATGTGTTTGTAGACACAGCATTTTTAGTTTCTTTCACTGTCCCATTTAGGCCTTTTGTTAGATAAGAGAAAAAGGTAGCACCTGTCTGTCTTTTTTCTTTCTTTCTGTTCGTGTTTATATTTTTAGGTGATTTGAATTTGAAGTTCAATGTCTTAATTTACCTGTTATCTTAAACTTTTTCTCTGCTGTTGATTTGAAAGTGCTGTAGGAGAGAACATGTCCTCAAAAAGGGAAAGGGAAGCTGTTGATAGAGTAGAGGATGAAGGGCTTGATAATGAGTCAAAGAGGCAGAGGCTGGATGACGATTCCTCCCCCTCTCCACCTCCTGTCTCCATTGCAAATCCTCTTTCTGGGTTGGCCAATAATTATGCTGACATTGATGAGGAGGAAGATTATGTTAGAAGGGAAAGGGGTTCTGTTAACGAGAGGAGGAATGATGGATCCCAGCATAATGAACATAGATATGGAGAGGCTGATGATAGTGATGAAGAAGATGATTCACGTGAACAATTTAGTGGAAGAAACAATCGCCAGGTTGAGGTTCGGAAGGACTGTCCTTATCTTGATACTGTTAATAGACAGGTATTTGACTGATCTTGCCCATTGTTGACTGTAATTTTGCTGGTTTTCATGCACATTTGAATTTTGACAACATTCATGTGCAGGTTTTGGATTTTGACTTTGAGAAATTCTGTTCTGTCTCCCTGTCCAATTTAAATGTGTATGCATGTTTGGTTTGTGGGAAGTATTACCAAGGGAGAGGGAAGAAGTCTCATGCATATACACATAGTCTGGAAGCAGGACACCATGTTTATATCAATCTCCGGACTGAAAAAGTCTACTGTCTTCCTGATGGTTATGAAATTAATGACCCTTCTTTAGATGACATTCGGCATGTCTTAAATCCAAGGTTGGTCCAATTTTATTTTTTGGCTGTGCTTGCTGCAGACAATTTTTTAGCTACATATTTCTGTTTCTATTGTCATCAATTATTGGCTGGTGACAACAATTATATTATCACCTTTCGTCCAATGTATGTCACCAGTTGGCTGCTTAGAGAGTTTTTTTTTTTTTCCATTTGTGTCCCCTTAGAAAAATGATTTTAATCCATTCTAGAAGGTCAAAATTCATGTTATGGACCTCCCAAAATCAAGTAAGTGTTTCTGCTTGAGGGTTGTGTTTAAAGTGGTCATCTGCCTACACAAAGTTTGTGAGGTTCTCATGTTTGAGCCTTGGCTTGGACACTTTGTGGATAGGTGTGAGATTGGATCCTCAGTGTTGTTAAACGCCCCATCACTCTATTCTAGGGCCGGTGGTGATCCTCAAACAATGCCTCTGTCTTATATTAGGGATTTACCTCTGCTGTTCACACCAATCTTGGAATCCCCTCCTATTTACCCATCAAAAGGTGTTTTGCGTGGTGGCATGAGGAATAATTAATTACTTTATGCTTGTTTATTTTGTCACTGTTGTTAATATTTTTCTCTTCATTATAAACTAATTAAACAAGGATGTTTGTTTTTATAGGTGCTGGGTTTGGGCTATGGATTATATGCTTATCATAAGTTATTATTTAATAAATTCAGTTACCTGCTTAGCATCTTTGTTATGCATTTATCTACTATTTTCTGCCTGTGGATGTACCAAACTGCTTATAACAACTTGCTTGTAGTTTGATGTTCATTGGTCACTTCCAGTCACTGTAAAAAATCATGCTTCATTTTTTCTCTAATTCAGAATAACATTGAAATATTTAAATTTTACCATTAATTAAGTTTTCGTCATTATCTTTTATATTATGATTCCATGTTCTCTTTATGCTGTCATTACCTTACCTTGAATTCTTTAAATGATTGACTACTAAAATACATGATTTAAGTGCATTCATAATGATCTCTACCTGCAGATTCACTGCAAAAGAAGTTGAACAACTTGACAAAAATAAGCAGTGGTCTAGGGCTCTTGATGGTTCTAGTTACCTTCCTGGAATGGTATATTTTGCATGCTTATAAAAATGAAATTTTGAATATTTTTGAAAGGCTTTTAGGTGTTTTATGGCCTAAATTTATCCATTATACCATGACTTTTCAGGTGGGACTTAATAATATCAAGGAGACTGATTTTGTAAATGTAACAATTCAATCATTAATGAGAGTTACCCCCTTGAGGAATTTTTTCCTTATCCCTGAAAATTATCAACACTGCAAATCTCCACTTGTTCATCGATTTGGTGAACTCACTAGGAAGATCTGGCATGCACGGAACTTTAAAGGACAGGTTTGTTTCTGATAAATTCATTGTATATTATATTATTATAGTTTGGTGGTGGCTTGACTTTCAAGATGCAAGTCAACAGGTCAGCCCACATGAGTTTCTACAAGCAGTGATGAAGGCCAGTAAAAAAAGGTTTCGGATAGGTGCACAATCTGACCCAGTTGAGTTCATGTCATGGCTTCTTAATACCCTGCATGCAGATCTTAAGACTTCAAAGAAGAATACCAGCATCATCTATGAGTGTTTTCAGGTTCTTATCCACTCTAATTTTCTTCTCTTTTGGTTGACTTGTTGCTGCTGGCTGCAACTATTCACTTAAGTTGTTTGTTGTTTTTACTGTGCTTGCAGGGTGAACTTGAGGTTGTGAAAGAGATTCCTAACAAAGTGATAGCAGATAAGAAAGAGAACAATGAAGACCAAAACAATGGCAAGAAACTTTCTGATGGGGTAAATGAACGATATGCATTTGTCAAAGAAACTTCAAAAATGCCATTTCTAATGTTAGGGTTGGACTTGCCACCACCACCTCTTTTCAAGGATGTGATGGAAAAAAATATAATACCACAGGTACTGTGCCACTGAATGCTATGTGCCTTTTACATATGAGATGCTATAGTTGATAATGATGTAATTAACATTGAAGTGATCCTGCTATGAAGTTTGAATCTTGTCATTTGGGCTGTAATGTTATATCTAAGAGATGTGTAAAAATAAGAAAATTGTGGATAACCGAAAGAATGTTTTGACACCAATACTGATGGCCTATTGCCACTTATAAACCATTATTTAAAAGCAAAGCAAGTAGTTTGTGATAGGAACTGAGTGTAAGGAGCAGTAGTGTGTAGAAAATAATTGCTGGTAGTTATGTATTTGGAATATATATTTGATTTATGTTGTGTAATTAGGGGATTGAAGTTATTTGTAGTTTGTGGACAGAGAATACTCTCTGTAGGAGACTTTTGTCTCTGGGACAGCAAGTGTGTTGCTTTATTATATGTGATAGGAGATTTGTCTATGGGACAACAAGTTTATTGCTGTAGTGTGTGTGATTTCAGTGTTCAATATTATATTTTATTAGTTTTATCAATTGGTGGTCTGCCAGTTTGTAAGATTTACTTGACTGATTATGCTTATGTGATGCATCCTTTGGATTTTTACAACGTGAGTCTGGTTGTTTACCATGGCTACATGGACTGCATCTTGGCTGTTATTTACAATCTCACCCTTATGCGCATATATTTTGTATAATACTGTGCATATTTTGATTTAGGAGACTTGAATGATTAATCTAAATTCTAAAGCATTTGACAATGATTATTTTCCCCTGTTAAGTTTTCAGCATTACTCACTATTTGTATTTGTCTACTTGAAAAAGGAGAATGATTTTTATTATTATTAATTTAAATTGTATTACATTTTCCTAACACCTATTTGTAACAATCTAATCTTCGAAAATAAGGAAATAAGGAAAAATATTCTGAAAAATAAACTAGAAGATTCTACGGATATTTTCTCTAATTAAGAAGATTTTCCTCTAATTACAACACTCCCCTTCAAGTTGGTAAATGAATATCAATCATTCCCAACTTGCCTACAAGATCTTGAAATCTACCCTGAGGGAGCCCTTTTGTAAAAGTATCTGCTATCTGAAGTTCTGTAGGAACATGAGTTGTTATTACAAAGCCTCTGTCCAGATTATCTTTGATGAAATGTCTGTCAATCTCAATGTGTTTGGTCCTATCATGTTGTACTGGATTATGGGCAATGCTCATGGCAGACTTATTGTCACAGTATAGTTGCACGGGGTTGTCCACCTTGACTTTAAGGTCATCCAAAATGATTTTCATCCAGAGTCCTTCACACATTCCTTGAGCAAGGGCTCGGAATTCAACTTATGCACTAGAACAAGATACCCTATCTTGCTTTTTGCTCCTCCACGTTACCAGACTATCTCCAAGAAACACACAATACCCAGAAGTAGATTTTCTGTCAGTAATAGAACCTGCATAGTCAGCATCAGCATATATTTTCATAGTCAATGTATCTTCCCTTTTGAACAATAGCTCTTTTCCTGGACTTGACTTTAAGTACTGGAGAATTTTGTCAACTGCTTGAATGTGTCTCTCTCTTGGATCATGCATAAATTGGCTCACCACACTAACTGCATAAGCAATGTCTAGTCTTGTGTGTGATAGATAAATCAATTTTCCAACTAATCTCTGATATTGGGCCTTCTCTACAGGAGCACTTTCTTCACTTCCAATTCTGTGATTTTGCTCTATAGGAACTGTTGAGGTTCTACATCCCAGCTTTCCTGTTTCTTTGAGGAGATCAAGTACATATTTCCTTTGGGAAATGAAAATTCCGTTCTTGGAATAAGCAACCTCTATTCCAAGAAAATACTTGAGTTTTCCTAGGTCTTTCATTTCAAATTGGGCTGCCAATTTTTCTTTTAATGCCAATTTTTCTGTTTCATCATCTTCTGCAATAATCATATCATCTACATAGACAAGCAATAGAGTGAGTTTACCTGTAGAAGAGTGCTTTATGAATAGAGTATGATCTCCTTGGCTTTGTCTGTATCCCAAGGAAACCATTGCTTTTGTAAATCTTCCAAACCATGCTCTAGGGGATTGCTTAAGACCATACAATGCTTTCTTTAAGAGACATACCTTATTTCTTTCATTTTGCACTTCAAAACCTGGGGGAATCTCCATGTACACTTCCTCTTCCAGATTTCCATGAAGAAAGGCATTCTTCACATCCAACTGGTATAAGTCCCAACCAAAATGAGTAGCCAAAGCGAGAACAACTCGAACTGTATTCATCTTTGCCACTGGGGCAAAGTCTCCTCATAGTCAATCCCATAAGTTTGGGTATAGCCTTTTGCCACCAATCTAGCTTTATATCTTTCTATTGTCCCATCTGCATTATGTTTCACTGTGAATATCCATCTACATCCTACTGCCTTCTTGTCTCTTGGCTTATCAACAATCTCCCAAGTTGAATTTCTTTCTAATGCATTCATCTCTTCTTTCATGGCTCGAGTCCAATGTTCAAGTTTCATGGCCTCCTGGATTGAGGTAGGAATTTCTGTGGCATCAATGGCAACAATAAAACTTTTGTGCTTATCAGAGAGATTGTTAGTGCAAACATATCGAGAAATAGGATATTTAGTGCATGACCTTCTTTCCTTTCTCAATGCAATGGGTAAATCCTCAGTAATACTTACCTCCTCACTGTTATCTTCAAGGATCCTCACCTCCGGATTAGACAATTTTTCTTGCTCGAGAATCGAAGTGGGTTGTTTTCTTCTTTCATATTTTGTCAAAAAATTTGTCTTCCTCTTCTTTTGCTTCTTCCTCGCTGTGGACCATGGTAGCTTCATAACTCAGATCTTGGGCATCCTGCAAAGACAGATATGGTAATGACAAGAAGGAGAGCTCCTCCACTTCAAGTGTTTTCTCCCCCTGAAGTGGTGGACTGACATAAAAGGATTGTGTTTCATGAAAGGTGACATCCATGGTGATAAAGACGCGACGACTCTGAGGATGATAACATTTGTACCCTTTTTTATTAGAAGGATACCCAATAAAGACACATTTAAGAGCTTTGGGATCTAATTTACTACGATTAGGATGATGAGAGTGAACAAAAAAAGTACATCCAAAGACTCGACTAGGTAGACTCGATATTAGAGGGGCAAGAGGGAACAAAAGACAATAGAGACTCTATAGGACTAATGCCATTTAAGATACGGGTGAGTAACCTGTTGATGAGATATGTGGCGGTTAACACAGCTTCTCCCCAGTAATTTTCTGGAACAGACATTTGAAAAAGAAGAGCTCTAGTTACTTCTAGAAGATGACGATTCTTTCTTTCAGCAATCCCGTTTTGTTGAGGGGTGTTTACACATGTTAGTTCATGAACAATACCATTATGAGACAAAAAATTAAGAAATTCATGATTCACATATTCAGTACCATTATCAGACCTGATTCTTTTGATATTTTTTCCAAATTGATTTTGGACCAGACGGAAAAAATTAACAAAGATTTGGAAAACTTCTGATTTATTTTTCATATGGTATGTCCATGTGACACGGGTACAATCGTCAATAAAGGTAACAAACCATCTAGCTCCGGAAATAGATTCTACGACAGGTCCCCAAACATTAGAGTGAATTAAATCAAATGGAGAAGTACTGTTTTTATTACTAATAGGATAGGATGCACGATGGTGTTTTGACAATTGACAAATATCACAATTAAAAGACTCAATAGACTCCTTAGTAAACAAATGAGGAAATAAGGATTTAAGAAGGTTGAATGAAGGATGCCCAAGTCTTTTATGATGTAGCCATATTTGGGAATTTGCCCACGTTTCAGATGTAGCTTGTTGACTTATGATTTTTGTTTTGTTTTGGTCATCAGATTCCAACAAATACAACCCACTCTGCTCCTTAGCAGTTAAAATCGTCTTCCTCGTAGCAAGGTCCTGAAAAACACAATGAGTTGAGAAAAATGTTACTGAACAATTTAAATCTTTTGTGAGCTTTTGCACAGAGATAAGATTATTGGCTAATTGTGGAACATGTAAAACATCCTTTAATACAATAGATGATTCCAAAATTATATTCCCAGAGCCGCATATGGGTACACCTTGACCATTCGCAACTGTAATAAGTTGTTCTCTATTCCTTTGAATATATGATTTGAAGATCATACGAAAAGGTGTCATATGATCAGTTGCTCCTGAATCAAGAATCCAAATAGCTTGAGACACAGGACCACAGTATGGAGAGAACTCTTACCTTTCATGGACAGAGTACATGGTCGAGAGGGCTTACTTATTGATTCAATCATTGCTTTCAAACGATCTAGTTCCTCTTTAAAAGCTTTCATCTCAAAAATCTGATGGTGGTAACTTAATGGATTGATTCGGTGACTCTGTCTATGGCGACAACAATGAGTGGGCCGTGGAACGGATTTAGGAGGCTTCGGCAACCAGTTCTGTGACAGCAGCGACGAGTGGGTCTCGTCAGAGCTAGGCGCGTGGGATGTCACCGGAAAAGGAGTAACACTCAAAACTTAGATCTACTCAAATCTGCGCCAAATGGGACGTCACCGACCTGTGGAATGGACTTAGGAGGCTCCGACGACTCTTTCTGTGACGACGGCGGCGAGTGGGTCTCGTCGGAGCTGGGCGCGTGAGTTACACGCGCCGGCGGCGCGTGGCGGCGCGTGGAGGCGTATTGCTCGAAGCAAATTCCGGCGTTGTGTTCGCCGGAGTTGGGCGCACCTTTCTGCCCTATCAACAACCCCAACGGTTACGGTGGCAGCCGCAGTGGCCGGACAGCGGCGGCGGTGGCTACTGTTGCAGCGGAAACGGAGCTCCCAAGATCGGGAGCTCTGATACCAACTTGAAAAAGGAGAATGATTTTTATAATTATTAATTTAAATTGTATTACATTTTCCTAACACCTATTTGTAACAATCTAATCTTCGAAAATAAGGAAATAAGGAAAAATATTCTGAAAAATAAACTAGAAGATTCTACAGATATTTTCTCTAATTAGGAAGATTTTCCTCTAATTACAACAGTCTTGACAAAAAAATTTATAATTTAACAAAAAAATTGTACTGAAGAAAAATCATAGTTAAAAGAGAACATCTAACCTTGATCAATGACTTTTTGTGGTCCATGACACAAGTAATAACCTTCAAGGGCCAGTTGCATCCTTCTCTACAAAAATAATATTGTCCATAACTTGCATGAGGAAGTTCAGAGAAAAATCATATGAACCACCTGATCAACACTTACTTTTTTGTTGAAATTACAGCCATGATTTTAGTGTAATAAATGCTCTTCTTTCACTTCTTAATGCATTGTTATAGCCAGTATAAAATGGTTTATCTAGTTATTTGCTGTCTGAATTTTTATTTATTTTTGTTTCTTTTTACATAATGTGGGATTTCCCAGTACACTTGTATGAGGAAACATGCTTCTAGTTGTATATTGACCTAGTTCCAATAAAATCACTTAACATGAAGGGATCCATGTTTGATCTCCGCTTCTGATTCCCATGAGCTTCCAACTTCCCATTATTTTGCCACTCCACTGTAAGCATATACACACATATTGTAGCCATTGTCCTTGTGGAAAAACTCCTCCCAAATCCCAATAATATTTATAAACTAAAAAATGACCGGGGAGACAAATTATGAAATCCTTTTTTGTTCTATAATGCATTCAGATTACTGCAAATACCATACCATGGGATTAATGACCTGAAATATTTTACCATCCCCCCAACATTTTAGTGTAGTCTGAGTAATCTTTTATATGAATGCCATGATGTTAAAGTGCTTTGCATAAAAAATGGTAGAATTCTCATTAACGCAAGGATAATTAGTTTAGTTTGCATTTCCACTTGTGAACTTGACTTTTGTTTTTCATTTTTCATGGCCTGATGTCAGTTTAGCTTTTTACTTTCAAGTTCTGTCTGTCCTTTCCTACTGATAAGGCTTGATTTCTAGGTTCCACTCTTCAACATACTAACCAAGTTTGATGGGGAGACTGTCACGGAGGTGGTCCGTCCTCACATAGCAAGGATGCAGTATCGTGTTACCAGATTGCCTAAGTATATGATTCTTCACATGCGTCGGTTTACTAAGAATAACTTTTTTGTGGAAAAAAATCCTACACTAGGTAAGAATTTATGTTGCTATGTGGTGTAATTTATTGAAGTTGACATCAGCATACTTCTATCATCACGCTAACCTCGTCAATATTTTCTTCAGTCAACTTTCCTGTGAAGAACCTAGAGTTGAAGGATTACATTCCCTTGCCAGCTCCAAAAGAAAATGAGAAACTGCGATCTAAATATGATTTAATTGCTAATGTTGTTCATGATGGCAAACCTGGTGAAGGATTCTATAGGGTATTCGTGCAACGCAAATCAGAAGAACTTTGGTAAGTTCTATTTCTTAATAAGAAAAAAATGCATCAATATGAATGGAATCAATGGATGTATGGATCTTTAAGAATGATGAGGACTAATACCTTGATTTGTTTAGGTATGAGATGCAGGATTTGCATGTCTCTGAAACACTTCCTCATTTGGTTGCACTTTCAGAAGCTTATATGCAGATTTATGAACAGCAGCAGTAAAAGGCTGAGTTTAAATACTTTTCCCTGAGTAAACCATAACTTGAAGCACATCGGGTGCTGAGGGCATGAGAATATGAGAGATTTCAAATGCACATGTAGCAACTTGATTAATAGGCAGCAATTGAGTTAGAATGCTTTTGGGGTTCAAAAAAAAACTTAATCTGTATTTGTGATTATTGAAGCTGTCTAAACATGAAAGAGAAAGAACTTCTTTAGTATTCAACTTTGGCCAGGTTAACCCATAACATACAGATGTACTGCATGGCACCGAGTGACCAAGTTGGATTTTTCTTGTACTTAGCTGATAGTAAGTTCATGACACATGGAATGTGATATATCCTTCAAGTGTATTCCAGATTTTGGTTGCGTTGAACATCTTCCATTCCCCTTCTGGAGGTGGCTTAGAAGATGCTGATGGTACTGTTTGGTCGTTGAACCTTTCAAGGTGCCTGATGCTTATGACATTTATTTTAACATTTAACAATGTATGAGGGTTAACTATATAATTTTTGTTGGCGCGATAGTGTAAACTATATAACTTGATTTTAATTCATGGAAAATGTTTAATTCATTTCAATTTAGTATTTCTTCTCTTCAGCATTTGCTGAAAAGAATATCCGAATTAAACTTGCTTCACTTTATTTGTCTACTAAATGAATTGATGCCGTTTGGATGGGGTTATACAATTCCAAGTTTTGCCAGCATTTTTTGTCTTTTAGGCAAAATAATATCAGGTTTTGATTGATGATGTTTTGTCTTTATGATATGCTTGCTGGGGCCAGACTTGAAATATTTTCACCATCGGACTTGTTTGATCAGGGTCTGAACACTGTTCTTTTGACTGGTGTAGATGGATTGATGGGGTAATATTTTTGATATTCCTGTTGGGCCACGTACAGCTTAAAACAAATCATTAATTCATAGTGAATGGTCTCTGACTTGCTCATTGTAACTGTTAAACATCTGAACATTTTACATTTATTAGTGTTTTTGCATTACTATTTGAAGCAGCCAAAATGGATATTCTTATTTTCCGCCGGGGAAACGTAAAAGCAAGACTATCTCACCATTAAGTATAATGTATGTTTACATATGAGAGAACTGTTTTTTAATATATATTGTAGTGAATGCTGTCTTTCCTCAGCAATGAGAAGGGAAAGATCTTTCATTGCGTTGTACTTGATTTGTACTATATCCCCTGCAAGATTGTCTTGTAATCCGGTTGAAAGCTACAAGTAAGAAATATGGTTCATGGTTTGGAAACTTCTGCAAGCAGAACAAAAAGATCCTTTACTTTCCATTACACTATTTTCCATATGCAGGTATATCATGGATACATCAGAAAACTAAAGTTATAGAAATAACAATAAGATTTTCCCAATACTTATCAGTTTTCAGAAAATGTCAAAGGCATATCTATCTCAAGGTTTCTAATAATGAATTACTTTTTATCGGTAGATAGTTAAATGTTTCTAGGTAGTGAACTATCTAGACCACAAACAATCAATGCTGGATTATAACTGACGAGCAAGCATATGTCATGCCCTGTACAGCTGTAAAAACAAGCTGATCCCAAACAACTTTTGTATTAAAAAAAAGCGAACACATGACAAGAAGCGGAAAGAAAGTAAATGATACTAATGTTCAGAAATTCTATTAAATTTGCAATATGTTGGCAGAAATCCAAGTCATTTAGACACTAAATAATAAGGGACAACCGGATAATTCAATGACATTGACTTATCTATCCTCATAGGAAATCACAACAAAAGTGTT
Organism: Cajanus cajan; assembly: GCF_000230855.2. Taxonomy (NCBI): domain Eukaryota; kingdom Viridiplantae; phylum Streptophyta; class Magnoliopsida; order Fabales; family Fabaceae; genus Cajanus; species Cajanus cajan. Next base: position 14,767,196 of record NC_138523.1, on the reverse strand, counting down.
CAATTAAGATCAATAATATGAAAATTAATTTAAGAGGTCTGTGAGAACATACATCACTGTAAGTGTAAAGATTTTTATAGTGCCAGTTAATTAAAACCGTTAATAATATTTTTTATTTTAATTTAATTAAATAAACAGATAAAAATATATTATTAACGGTTCTGATTGACTGTTAGTATAAAAAAACTTTATACAGGCAGTATAGGTGATTAACTCGAATACTTTTGTATCCGAGCAGCCTTGATGGAATGACAACATATCAGGTCTCCCTCTTCGACCTCGAGCGCAACACTCGACCACCAGCCACTACCTCATCACCTGAACCTGGCTCCCTCTTTGCCTTCCTATCTACCTCGGCTATTACAAGGCTACCCCCACCGCTAAAACAACTACCGGTCCTGTTCTCAGCCAAGTCAACATTTCCACTCGCACACACATTCAAATCGAAGCCACATTCTTCTTTTACACCACGTTCCACTTCACCCTTCTTCTCAGCCGATGAGTTCCGAGCCTCTAAACCCTCACCACCTAACTCAACAGCCTCATTCTTGACAGCAATCGTTTCATTGTGAGCAACTCTTCCACCACCAGAAACCGTCCCCACTCGAGTCCGAGATCTCAGCCCCTCTCTCATTTCTCACGGAACCCTAATTCTACAAACATCGTGTAGTTAGGGTAATAAAAAAAACGAATAGTTATTGGGCCAGCCCATTAGGGTTTCAATTTGAAGACCCTCAGATCCTCTCACACGTCGCACTGCACCAGCCACCATAGCTGCCACCTCACCGCACCATAAGCCACCGCATAGCTGCCACCGCACCACACCGCAAGTCACCGCACGCGTGAGCCATTGCGAGCTGCCGCACGCATCGGGAGCTACCGCGCGCACTGTGAGTGGTTGCATCGTGAGCCACCGCGCGCAACGAGTCACGGTGCGCAAATCAGACAGGTATATTTTGCATCATTATGAGCTGTCGTGTGACATGCAATTTGGTTTGTTTTAGGTCGGTTTATTTTTTAGATATACTCGGATGGGATGTGTTTTGGAATTCCATAAGGTGACATGGGGTTTTTTCCTGAAATAAAAAAAAATTACATAAATTAAATTAAAAAAAAATTTAATCACCAAAGTAGTTGATTTTTGACACGTTGGCAGACAGGTGACATAGAAAGTGTAGAGGGAGGGCGTTTTGCAGATGGCGCCTCATCCAGTGCGCTTTCAATTAATGACGTGGCATGTGGGATAGAGAAAGCACAAGAGGTAGGGCGTTTTGCAGATGGCGCCTCCAATCCCCAACGCCTTCTTCAATTGGTGCCTGATGCCATCAATTTTATTCGTGCATAGCACCTCACCCCCAAGCGCCATAAATTTCTAGCACGTGTAAAACGCTCACAATATCTAAATGCGCAGGGGGTTATAACGTTGTAAAAAAATTTCACTTTGTTGTGTTCTAAAAAATTTCATCCGGTGACCCAACGGTATCTCCCATTGCAAGTGAGTATTAAATTTGGTTTATTGTATTTTTCATATTTAATTTTTAGAATATAGTATGTTATGATTCAAAGATAAAATAGAATGTTGTAATAATTTAAAACATTTAAAAAAATAGAAATGGTAGGTTGTTTGCATGTGGAATGACCCGTTCTCAAACGAGAACGGGCATTTTGGATGCAAAAGTAAGAAAATATAAGTGCAATCAGAACAACCCGTATGCTAGGTTGGTGGAGTACTTTGTTCAAAGGTTAGGTCAGGCAAACGCCGACCTTGCTATGGGTAAACGTTATTGTCAAAAATTAATGGATGCTATAGAAACAAATCAAGATCAAGAACATGCAACTTCTCATTTCGTTCGCAGGTATGATTATGAGTCTACAAGATTTAAATTTGAAGAAATCTTCAATCCAGTAACACGAGGTGGTAAGGTTTTCAATGTTTTTTTAAGTGAAAGAAAATGTGACTGTGGTGCTTTTCAGGCATATAGATATCCATGTTCACATGCAATAGTAGCTTGTGCACACGTTCGTATAGATCCATTAACTTATGTTGATGTTGCATATACTAACGAATACATCAAAGTGGCATATTTAGGATAATGGTTCCCACTAGAAATTCATAAAAATATTCAACCTAATAATGGACCTCGTATAGTCCCAGATGAGACGATGTTACATGCAAAGCCTAAAATCAAGTCGCATTAGAAATGAAATGGATTGAACTGAATCCCAAAGGAGACAACATTGTGAACATTGTAGGCGTGAAGGGCATAATAGAACTAATTGTCCTATGCTAGCTAAAGAAGTTCTAAATAACTCATGAAAAGTTTGTATTTTGGTGTTGATATGAATATTAGTTACTACGTGTTAATTCATTCTTAAACGTTGTGGTAACCTATTATAATATTTTTGAATCATATGTCAATTGTGCTTCAATGAAACTGTTCTTTTATACAATGATATAATGTCAACAATGTTTATATTAACTATTAAACAATAAAAAAAAATTGTTCTTCAAGCTATTCTCATAATGTCTCTCGCGTGTAACCAAGTTGTCTAGTGCTATATCAATTGTAAAAAAAAATTTAATATCAGTATACTAAACATTTAGGTAGACAACACAATTTAGAAGATCAATTATTTTTAAGTACTAACAACTTATTATTGAAATTACCTATTCATTTTTCTGAATGTGTTGGTCATGAGGACTTAGTATACATTGTCGTTGTCTATGGCGAGCACCACGATCTGGGTTCCTCCGAACTACCTCATCACCATCTCCCTCATTTGTCGTTGGGTTTGCAGCTTCCACTGCTAATGTTGTATTAAGATTATGCCCTAAACCTAGATGTTGGGAAGAGGTACCCCCACCAAAAATTTCTCTTATTGTAATTGCAGGCTGTCCAAATCGATAATCCTGATAATCCATCAAAGGTGCTGATGGAGACATCATGTCTGTAACATATGGACTAGGTGTAAAGTGGGACATACTCGGAGCCGGCATACTTGGGACATACTCCATTGACGTCGATGCCGGGATATGAGCTGCACTAGACGCTGTTGGTGTGTCAAATCCCAACAAATGTGTCTTGTGCATTACCATACACATACTGTGTGACATCTCCATCCAGGGTCAATGTGGTCAGATAATATGTCCCTGTCGGTGGTTAGTCGGAGGAACTGGCATCTGCCCCAATGTGCTCCACTTCAACTGCGTTTGCTTGTGCTAATGCTACAGTTAGAGCTGGTGTAAAAGGGAAACTCACCCTGTTCACCTCCTCCCGCAGCTGCAAGCAGTGGCCGATCCTCTCATGCATCGTTGTAAAATCAAAGGAGTGACTATGTTCTTCACTGGTGTCATGATACATGTGCTCCAAAAAATCGGTCTACAAATAACAAAACAAATATAATCATAACACTAAATTTGTAAATATGTCACAAGTAATTATTTAAATAGATCCCTAGACTCGTACTCACCACATATCCTTCCTTTGCACTAGAAGGAGAAATCCATCGTCTAGTATGTTTCCTATACCACACCATGTATTATGAACTATTGCTCAAGTGTGGTGTATCACACACAGCTTGTGTCCATACACGATGAAATCGTGATTGCCACTCCTCCACAAATTGAACCTGCATGCGTGACCAGTCCGTGTTATCCTTGTCTCTTAACGAAAGATCATGCAATTTCTCCGGATGAATAGGAGGCCTAGGAATGTGTTGGACCATCCCAAATTGTCGCATGACACAATCTAACACATTCCTGTGCCTCCTATTCATCCGAAGAAATTGCATAATCTTTCGTTGAGAGACAAGGATAACACGGACTGGTCATGCATGCATATTCAATTTGTGGAGGAGTGGCAATCACGATTTTATCGTGTATGGACACAAGCTACTTGTGATACACCACACTTGAGCAATAGCTCAAAATACATGGTGCGGTATAAAAAACATACTAGACGATGGATTTCTCCTTCTAGTGCAAAGGAATGATATGTGGTGAGTACGAGTCTAGGGATCTATTTAAATAATTACTTGTGACATATTTACAAATTTAGTGTTATGATTATATTTATTTTGTTATCTGTAGACCGATGTTTTGGAGCACATGTATCATGGCACCAGTGAAGAACATAGGCACTCCTTTGATTTTACGACGATGCATGAGAGGATCGGCCATTGCTTGTAACTATTGGAGGAGGTGAACAGGGTGAGTTTACCTTTTACACCGGCTCTAGCTGCAACATTAGCACAAGCAGACGTAGTTGAAGTGGAGCATATTGGGGTAGGTCGACGAGAAGGAAAGAGGCTAAGTCATCAATGAAGGCGAGTTGATCATCAAGGTTTACAGATGCCAGTTCCTCTGACTGAGCCACTGACGAGAACATATTATCTGACCACATTGACCCCAGATCATAGTTTTAAAAACCGGACCGGTCATCGAACCGGTTAAGGTACTGGGTCAGTGGGTCAAAGGTTGAACCGGTGGGTCACTAGTTGAACCGCATGACTCGGTTTTTATTTATTTTTATTAAAAAAATATTCATATTAAATATATTTTATACTTATAAATTTTAATAAATTTATATCTTATTTTAAATTTCAATTTTTCTATCTTATTTAAAATTATTTTTATTTTTATTTTGTAAAAAATATATAAAAAATTACATATTAAACTGTATATTAATACAAATTAAAAATATAAATAATATGTACATATATAATATGCTTGCAATTGATATCACAAAATAATATATGTAATATTTACATATATATTATATTATTAAATATATAATATAAAATTAATAATATACTATAAAAGTTATTTAAGTTGTATATTATATAAACAAATACATTAGAACAAGTAGTTATTGTTATATTTAATAAGAATCTTTGTTCTTCTATTAAAAGATTCAATTTTCATTAATATTTTTGTGGTTTATGGTCCCTTAAAAAATAAAAAAAAAATAAAAAAATAAAATAAAAATAAAAAAAAGTGGTTGAACCGGTTTGACCCACCGGTTCACCGGTTGAACCGGAAAATTGACCGGTTCAATCCGGTTTGAAACGGGTCGACTGCATAACCGATCCAACTTAAGGTTCGGACCGGCTGGACCACCGGTTCCCGGTCCAACCGGTCCGACCGGCCGGTTCGGTCTGGTTTTTTAAACACTGCCCCGGATGGAGATGTCACACATTATGTGTATGGTAATGCACAAGACACATTTGTTGGGTTTGACACACCAGCAGCGTCTGGTGCAACTCATATCCCGGCATCGACGTCAATGGAGTATGTCGGCTCCAAGTATGTCTCACCTTACACCTAGTTCATATGTTGCAGACATGATGTCTCCATCAGCACCTTTGGTGGATTATCGATTTGGACAACTCGCAGTCATGATAGGAGATTTTTTGGTAGGGGTACCTCTTCCCAACATCCAGGTTTAGGGCATGATCTTAATACAACATTAGCAGTGGAAGCTGCAAACCCAACGACAAATGAGGGAGATGGTTATGAGGTAGTTCGGAAGAACCCAGATCGTGGTGTTCGCCATAAACAACGACAATGTATACTAAGTCCCCATGACCAGTACATTCAGAGAAATGAATAGGTAATTTCAATAATAAGTTATTAGTACTTAAACATAATTGATCCTTCTAAATTGTGTTGTCAACCTAAGTGTTTAGTATGCTGATATTAAACTTTTTTTTACCGTTGATATAACACTGGACAACTTGGTTATACGCGAGAGACATTACAAGAATAGCTTGAAGAACAAATTTTTTATTTATTGTGTAATAGTTAATATAAACATTATTGACATTATATCATTGTATAAATGAACAATATCATTGAAGCATAATTGACATATGATTCAAAAATATTATAATAGGTTACCACAACGATTAACACGTAATAACTAATATTCAAATCAACACCAAAATACAAACTTTTCATGAGTTATTTAGAACTTCTTCAGCCAACATAGGGCAATTAGTTCTATTATGTCCTTCACGCCTAAAATGTCCACAACGTTGTCTCTTTTGGGATTCAGTCCAATTCATTTCATTTCTAATGCGGCTTGATTTTGGGCGTCCCTTTACATGTAACATCATCACATCTGAGACTATGCGAGGTCCATTATTAGGTTGAATATTTTCATAACTTTCTATTGGGAACCATTATCCTGAATATGTCGCTTTGATGTATTCGTTAGTATATGCAACATCAACATAAGTTAATGGATCTATACGAACGTGTGCACAAGTTGCTATTGCATGTGAACATGGATATCTATATGCCTGAAAAGCACCACACTCACATTTTCTTTCATTTAAAAAAACATTGAAAACCTTGCCACCTCGTTGTATTACTGGATTGAAGATTTCTTCAACTTCAAATCTTGTAGACTCATAATCATATCTGCGAATGAAATGAGAGATTGTTTGTTCTTGATTTTGTTTGTATAGCATCCATTAATTTTTGACAATAACGTTTACCCATAGCAAGGTCGACGTTTGCCTGACCTAACCTTTGAACAAAGTACTCCACCAACCTAGCATACAGGCCGTTCTGATTGCACTTATATTTTCTTACTTTTGCATCTAGAACACCCGTTCTCGTTTGAGAACGAGCCGTTCCACATCCAAACAACCTACCATTTCTATTTTTTTTAAAAAAGTTTTAAATTATTACAACATTCTATTTTATCTTTGAATCATAACACACTATATTCTAAAAATTAAATATGAAAATACAATAAACCAAATTTAATACTCACTTGCAATGGGAGGTACCGCTGGGTCACCGGATGAAATTTTTTATAACACAACAAAGTGAATTTTTTTTACAACGTTATAATCCCCTGCGCATTTAAGTATTGTGAGCATTTTACACGTGCTGGAAATTGGTGGAGCTATGCACGTATAAAGTTGATGGCATCAGGCGCCAATTGAAGAAGGCGCCGGGGGTTGGAGGCGCCATCTGCAAAACGCCCTACCCCCTTTGCTTTTTCTATCCCACATGCCACGTCATTAATTGAAAGCGCACGGGAGGAGGCGCCATCTGCAAAATGCTCTCCTCCCTGCGCTTTCTATGCCACTTGTACGCAAACGTGTCAAAAATCACATACTTTGGTGATTAGTATTTTTTAATTTATTTTGTGTATTTTATTTTATTTTATTTATTTCAGCCAATAAACCCGGGTAACCTGAGTATGATTTTTAATTGAATTTCTTTCTATTGATGTATCTAACATAATAACAAAAATATAAAAGGTGTGGACTAAGTTATATTTTCACATATTATTTTCTGGATTTGCTTTCTTATCATGACATTTTATCTTGTTATCTTGTGTTCTCCCTATACTTGGAGGTGGATATTGCACCGCGATACACTCTTAATATAAATTATATTTGTCGACTGTAAATAAAAAAATTATATATTTTTTAAATTAGGTGAACCAATCCATTTAACCCACCAATTCGTGTTGTGTCGGGTTGGGTTCAATTGTTTTGAGCTCACTAATAAATGAGTCGGATTGGATTAGTCTATCAAATGATTAACACATAGTAGACCGGGCTGGATTACTCATTTTGACAGCTTTACTGTTATGTTAAACTCTGGTCTAGTTTTGCTAGGATTGTAAGTAAACCTTACTAAAAGAATTTCATTGGAAAATATTTTAAACTTGTCAGGGATGGAAGCCACTTGTCTTCCCAGATTTTATGCTCCTTCCGTCACCAACCAGAACCACCCAATGAAGAACTAATTCTAACGAGTGCCTTAACCCTATAATCGTCAAAGGCTGCATAGCTAGGTTAAAAAATCAACACTTCCTGTCAAGATATTCCCGTGAGGGGGATGTCTAGCTTATAGTACTCTGAAGTAATGAGACAACCACCAATAGTCTTCAAATATTGCTTTGTCTCTAGCATAGCTAGATAGGTTGTAAATTGGTGGAATGCACGTTCAATCCAATTCATGATTGTTGTATTATTGAAATGAAAATCTGTTTCAAGTTTACGAACGGGTAACCAAAGACACCCTTCTCTTAAACAAACATGTTTACTTGGGAATATCTGGTTGGCAGGACCAATTGGAAAATTTGTATTTTATGCATCTCTCAGCCCAAATCAATACATACAAGGACTTCGACTAGGTGAAGATTCCCAAAAATCTGACACAGCCAGTTTCAATTTCAGATTTGAAAAATGGCGTTTCCCTTCTAACTCTTTCCACGTTTTCACCTTGAGGAGGTTTCATTTGTGGCATTCACAAAAAAGTATTCAAAAACATTAAACAAACAAACCGAGACATTCACCTTTGTATATTGTAAACGATTGATCGACTATCCTGTGGGAAAATATTTTTATTAGTTTTTTTTTAACAATATTTTAATGTGTTTTTTTTAACGATATAGTTTTTAGGAATTGTTTTATTTCTTGTATGATTCAATTTTCTTATAATATTTATATTTTAATTTAGAATTTAATATTTTAAAATAAATTATCAATAAAAAATAATTTTGTATCGTTATAAATTATTTATCATAAATCTAAAATATAATTTGTTTAAAATATTTATTCATAAAAATTTTAAATACTATTTATATATTTAAAAATATAATACTTATTTATATATACAACTTATTACAAGTTTTATTTATATATAATAAGCATTTAGTCGTTAAATAATAGCCATTAATTTGTTTGATGGAATTATATTTTTTAATATTTGTTCTTAAATTTATACTTTTTAAAATGATAGGTAAAACCTATAATTTAAAACCCGAAGCTTGCCGTCGGAACCCTATTCTCTTTGAACTTAAATGCTCGAAAACATACATATATAAGATGACATGCTCGCATATTGTTCTAATGGAGAATTTATGTCTTTAATGCAAGTGTTAAAGGTATAATCTGATTTTGCAGAACGCACCTATTTCTATAAGATCCTGTCTCCATTTTAATTTATCTTGCCCTTCAATTTGCATTAGTATAAACCATTAACATTGATCAACAAAGTGGAACATATGTAATTGGGAGATAATTAACAAGATTCTTTTATATTATTTAAACTGTATATATAGTGAAGATTTTGTTGAAAGAGATAAATTGTATGTCTGGAAAAGAAGTGTATTTGATACTATTAACACTTAATAGGGATAATTTACTTGAAAGTTGATAAATTAATTAGTTGAAAAAATAATTAGTTATTACTTAATATTTTAATTTATTTCAAACAATTTATCATCTTAAAAATTAGGATAATATATTTTATTTTGAAATATTTTTATTTTTGGATGAAATGAGACATATAAATGGATTTATGTTATAATTTTAATGATCTTATATTATAAAAAATGATATTTGGAGTGTGTTTAATAGTTTATTTGATAAACTTATGAAGTTGTTTCACAAAAGTAGAGGTGTTGGATACAAAATTATCTCACAAGATTATAAAATTATTTTATGTGTTAGCATTTGAATTTATCATAATGTTTCATTTTTATTTTTACCTGGTTTATTGATTCCTTTGATATCACACTATTTATTTTATTTGTTACACTATGTAATTAACATTTAATTAATTTCAAAAATATTTTATCTTTAAAAATAATAAATTTAAAATTAACTAACATAAACTATAATTACCTAAAAATATTTTTTATTTATAAAATTTTTTAAATATGTTTTTTTAACATAATTTTACATTTATCAACTGATTTAAAAATAAATTTACCAAATATTTTAATTTAATTAACTAAATTAAAATTTTCATCTTTAAGCTAAAAAGTAGCTTTTTAACTTTCACGTAGTTTTGACAACTATCTTAATATATGAGAGTGAGTGTAATAAAAAGTATTAAAGGTTAATCATAAGGATAAATAAAGAACTTTATTAAAAAAGTGAGGATAAGAATTTCAACTTTATTCATTTACCTGAAATTATATTAACATAATAAAAAAAAAATTTATGCATGATTTATACAATTCGACAATATCTTACAAATTTGAGCAGCATACTTTTCTACTAGTTTATTTACCCACTAGTATTTTAGAATAGATATAAATTTAAATATATCAAAATATTTTAAAAATACCAAAAACACAGAGAAAATGTAGAAATAAATAAAAGAGTTGGAAATGTAAAGCTCGAGGGATTTTTTTCAAGTAATTTAACCAAAGGCAAGGCCCAATAGAGTGTGGCCCATGTTTCACATATACTTGTTATTCTAGCGCCTTCCACAACATGAGAAGGGGCTAAAACGCTTCCTTTCACATCTCCATCCCTGGCAAAGCATAACGGGCTTCGGTAGGAGCTTCTTTGACGAAGAGAACCAATTTGCCTCAAACCCTATCATCTTTTGCATCCTCATATTTTCCCATATCTGTGACGCGTGGAGAAAATCTACATTACTAAGTTTTCGGGTAAGGAATTTTACTATCTCTTATTTCGTAGCATTTTGTTATTGAGTTGTTTCTGTTTCGAGCTATAGTGCGAATTATTGAGTCATTGGTAGTTTTTGCATGATCGATTTTTAGAGTATTTGAGAATCATTTATTTCGGAATACCTAAGTTTTGATTTTTATTGTGCCTATCGAGTGTTCGAAGGAATGCACGAAAGAAATTGAAAAGTGATTTGGTCATTTTCTTTCTCCTTATTGTGTCAAGTCACAATTGGACGAACAATTTCAGGTGAATATTCTTAACATGGACATGTTTCATATTTCGTGTATACTTATGAGTTGAAGAGAGTGACATTTTAGTTTTGAGCATGATATGCGTATGTAAGTGTTATATATGGACATAGATTCCTTAAAGAGTAAATTTCATTGTTTTTATACAAGGAAATATACATCGGCTTAATGATGTATTCCTCAGTGTATTTCAAATTTTGTGGGAATGGATGTAGATATAAACCAACCCATTGTAGTCCAATTTAAAACTCAAAGGTTCATCCATCTATGACTTAGTTGAAGTAAAGAAGCATTGCTTGAACACAAAATCCATGTTTATTGCATTTTAGTTTAATAAAGATATTTTAGTCTCATGTTAAGCTATCTTGTTTACAATATGCTATAGGTTTTTCTTTTATCTATTTCCATGCCACTTGATAGTGTAATATTTGACAATAGTGAATAAAACCACCAACTAGGAAACAATGAGGAAAAAACTTATAATTACTTCTCTCTGGTGTGCAAGGTTATCAATAGCAAATAACGGTCTATAGCAGTGGGGCCGAAAATCCTTTATAATTCTATGGCGGATGCCATGGTGGCCTATGGTAGACAAAAAAAATAATAAAAATATTTATATATATTATATACAAAGAAAACAGCAAAACAATAAATAACAAGCAACAAAAATAAATTAAAAGAAATATAATATCAACTTAAATACTTAAATATTATAACAACAATACCATAATTCATTAAGTTTCATAACATAATTGATTAAAACACAACAAAAAACATAGAAAAACAAGAGTACAAGAAGCATTTTGCTAATCTAATCATTCTCCTCCTCATCATCATTCTCCTCATCTTCCTCAATGTAATCCTTCTCTTCATTGAATGCCAAAGAGGCATAGCTTTCAACTTCTTCACTTTCTGAATTGTCAATGTTAATATTTGGCAATTCTTCCTCTAACTCCTCACTAATATCTTCTGAATCTTCTTCAACAACTTCAATCACTTTTCCTTTTCCTTTCTTAGTTGAAGAAGACGTTCCTTTGCCTTTTTTTAGAAGCTTTTTAAGATGATGCTCCTTCCCCACTTGGAGGTTGCTTCCTTTTGTTATGCCTAGTATACATTAGAGGCTCTCTAACCCCTAAAACATCATAAACTTGATTCCAAGTAAGTGGATCATTTCCACCAAAAACTCTCTCATCTAGAGCTTCAACTTCATCATCATCATCCCCATCCATTTCTCTAACCAGCCATTCATTACATTCATCAATATCATTAAGGCTAATGGGATCAACTTCATCCTTAAGGATGTATCTTCGCATGAGTGCTTGATTAACTTCATTCTCTTAAAGGTTTAGTTTCTAACCCAGTGAAACCTTTTTCCTCATTGCTATAACAAGTTCAATCCCAAACAGTTCTCCTACAACTTTATAAGTGTGCAGCTCCATCATGATTTTTTGCTCCACTTACAAATCTCCTACCAACTTATTCATGCTTGCATAAAACCCTCTTATAATCTCACTATCAAATTCCATTTGAGGGTTGTCATAAAACATCTCTAGATTCAAAAAATGATCAACTGCATGTAATGGGCGATGAAGCTGAACATCCCATACCAACTCCATTAACTGTTAAGGGAGGCTAATATCCAGCAATGTATCTTTAACAAAGCTCCAATTAAGGCGGTCATAAGCCTTCTCAAGATTGATCTTAATATCCATCCAACCCTTCTTGCCCGACCTATGTTTCATGGAATGAATCACCTCTTGAGTGATGATTATGTTATCTGTAGTTTGACGATGAGGGACAAAACTACATTGATTTGGGCTTACCAGTCCCTCCATAAGTCTCTTGAGCCGAGTTGCTAGAGCTTTAGTGATCACTTTATAAGAAACATTGCAGAGGCTAATAGGTCTCATTTGCTTCAGAGAAACCACATTGTTTACCTTTGGGATGAGGGTGATTAACGTGTTATTAATCTTAGATATCTTCTTAGACGTTTGTTCAATATCCTGAATCAAATGATAGAGAGTTGGACCCACAGTATCCCATTGGGTTTGGTAGAAAATAGCTTGAAAACCATCAAGTCCAAGAGCCTTAAACCAGCCCATTCATTTTAAAGCTTCATGGATTTGTAGATCTATAAAAGGATGAGCTAGATCATCTAAATAAGAATTTGATAGTGTAGGGAAGGCCAAAGAAAGACAAAAAGGCTTATACTCACCTGGGTCTTCAAATAATTTTTTATAAAAAAAAAGTAACCATAAGCTCCAACTCTTGTTTGTTCTCTATCCATCCACACTCCTCATTCTGAAGAGTTGCAATACTGCTTTTCCTCCTTCGAATCACAGTTGTGCCATGAAAATAACTAGTATTTCGATCACCAAATTCCAACCATTTACAGGGGGATTTTTGAAACCACAAAAGCTCTTCTCTTGTGAGAAGTTGTTCATATTGGCTCTAGAGATCTCTTTGAAGATTAATAAAAAAAGGATTATCCTCTTGTAATAATGTAGATGCAATACCATTAAGTCGCTTAACTAGACAACGTTTAGCATAAAAGATATTACCAAAAGTAGACCTATTCTAACATATCAAATTCCTCTATATCTTAGTCACCTTTCCTAACCAACTCGAAGGCTTATTCCAACTTTCTCTTACCAATATGGAGAAAGTAGGATGAGTTAGCCAAGCGGCTTCAAATCTAAAAGGTTGACAGGCTCTATTATCCAAAGACAGGGAGAATTTCAACAAAATTGGACAATGGTTCGACTTTAGGGGATTTAAATGGAAAACATTAGCATCCGGAAAAGCCACTTGTCATGCCAAACTAATCATAACATGATCTAGTCTTTCAAAAAGGGCCCATATTTTCCAAGTAAATGATGCTCCCTGGTATCCCATATCTAGAAGATGACAATCATGCACAAACCCTCTAAACACTTGATCACCTCGAAAACAAGCCGAGGAAGAACTTCCTTTGTGCTTAGAATCCTTTAAAACAACATTAAAATCACCTAGCATACACCATGGATTTTGTATAGACTCTTCCATTTTACTAAGCTCTTGCCAGAGGCTGATACGAAACTGGGGATGAGGGTTAGCATAAACAACGGTCAATTCCTAAGAAGCTCGATCACAAGAGACAAAGAAGTAATAAATTGAGAAGAATGTTGTAAGACATCTAGCTTCCACCTTGCCGAATCCCAAAAATACCAGATACCTCCTACATGGTCATTTGCATCAACCATGAAGAATTATCTAGCCTAATATGTCGAGAGATTTGTTGGGCTTTAGGCCCACTGACATGTGTTTCCAATAAACACAACATTCCCACATCTTGGTCACGAATAAGGTCATTTACAAGAGGAACAAACCCTTTCTAGCCAGCCCCTGCAATTCCAACTTAAAATATTCATAATTAACCAAATGAAGGGTTTAGGTTTGAAACCCCTATGACAACTTGTTGAACATTTTCAACCTTCTTTCCTGAATTGCGTTGAACCTTAGAATTGCTAGGATCTAAGTGTTGTCTCAATGCATTAGCAAATGCCATCGTTTCAACATCGAGTGCATGAACATGCGTCATAAACGTTGTACCCATCCACGGGGAATCTTCCTTCAAATGAGTGACTTTTTTTAGGCTCGTGAGCACCAATGCAGAATTTTCTACTTCACGTACTGCATGTTGGCTCTTTAACCATGTAGGATCTTTTTTGGACGAGACAAATGGAGGCTGGGCCCCACCTGTATTCATGGATCCGTGTTGACCAGAAGAAGATTTTCCTTTATCCTTGTTTTTGCCTATTTGTAAGGTGTCTTTTTTACTTGGCCTTTATGGGTTCTTTCCACCTAAAGGCATACGTATGGTCACCACTAAACCATTCTGTTTGGACAATAAATACCCCTCATTATGAGATTCTGAAATCTTTCTTTTATTTGCCACATCAGCATGATAATATGAAAGGTGGTTATCCAGAATCGAATCTTTGTCTTTATCCTTTCTTGAAATTACTACACGATTCTTGGAGGGTTTTTTTTGTTACATTTAATCATTCAAGCTCCATACATGTCCACTGAATCAGAGCTGGCTTGATTTGACAGATCTTGATACGAATCCTTCTAATCACCCTTAGGGTTAGCCTCGTGCCCTTTAGTCATGGAAACTTCAAGATCAACCTCCATGGTGCCATTACCATTGACCATACATAGATCAGAATTGTCTTTCACTAGGAGATCAGGGCATTGTTGTTGTTTGTGGCCATATTTGCCGCAATTAAAGCAAATAGAATGAAGTCCTTCATATTCTAGTTGGAGAATATGTCCAAGAACATTAATATGTGACACTAGTTTCTTCTTGAGATTGATCTCCACCCAGATCTTAGCAAACCTCCCTTGGGTCTAGATCGATGTTAACTTATCAATCTTTAACATTGTGCCCAACTTACTTCCCACGCGCCAAAGGAATTAGTCATTGAACAACTCAATTAGTAACCCCAAAATACGAATCCAAGTGGCAATCTTGCGTGTTTGCTTCACCGTTAATGTAAAGAAAGGCCTTCATCTTTGCACTAAATATAGTGATCAACAATTATCCATGGCCCTTCAAATAAAGCATGCTTATAATCATCTTTAGAAGAGAACTAAACCAGGAAGAAATCTTGGGATAAATCAACTAACTGGACGATCCTTATTTTAGCCCATTCACGCTGGATTTTATTATCCAGCATCTTATGACCACTGTAGACACCCAATTTCGTCCGGAGGCATACAAACAAGGAAATGGATTTCCATTATTGAAGGATAAAGCCCAAATAAGCTGGTTTTAGTAGCCTGGAACGAGCTGTTCCAAAACTGGAACGGGTCGTTCCAAGGTACAAAAAGGGCCTAAAACCCTAGTTTGGAACGAGCTGTTCCAAAACTGGAACGGGCCGTTCCAAGTTCCAAAAAATAAGCTAAAACCTAAGTCTGGAATGAGCTGTTCCTAAACTGGAACGGGTCGTTCCAAGTTAAAAAAAGCCTAAAAATGTAATTTGGAACGGGCCATTCCAGAATAAACATTTATGTGTTAAACTCAACTTTGGAACGAGCCATTCTAGTAGGCAAAATTAACACGTAAGGTACAGATCCAGAACGGGGCGTTCCGGGCCGTTCTGGGAACTTTTTGACGTCTATAAATAGACAGCTCAAACACAGTTATCAGGACCTCAAAAATTTCGTCCAAGACTCCTTAGAGCTCGAAATTTCTCTCTCTCTCCTATTGTATTTCTTGAATTTTGTGAGACATATTGTAGTGTGAAAGGTTGCTGCAAAGCACCTAAAATCTCCATAGTTGAAGATCTAATAAAGCTTGCTACGAGGTATTACTCATCAATCTCTTGTTCTATCTTTCTCTTCTTTTATTTCATATATTTCTATAATAAACGCAATCATGTAGATATCTTAGGGTTCATCGTGTAATTTAATTTTCATGTAAATAATCATTAATAAAGGGGATTAATATTTAAATTATTAATTCTTATTACGTTATCTTCATTATAGGGCACCGATTTAGGGCGTTGTAGGGGTGCTTAATACCTTCCCTACATGTAATCGACCCCCGAACCCAATTCGGGTTATCAAGGACATTATTGGACTTTTAAAAACCTTTTCTTTTTCGAATATTTGGAGTAAAATATTGGTGGCGACTCCATGAACTTATTTTCAAAACCATTAATTAAGGATTAGTCTAGTGTCCGGACATTCCTTAATTGATGATATTTTCAAAAGGATGTCTAAACTATAGGTCGCAAGATCGGAAATTTTTGGATTGCGACAGATGGCGACTCCACTGGGAAAGTTTTAAGAGGGTCAGACCCATATAAATGATGAAGTTAATAAAATAAGAATAATAATTTAAATATTTTTCCCCTTTACTTTGTTTGTTTTATTTGTATGACTTTAATATCTATTTTCCTGTTTAAATTCTGCACTTGTTTGAATAAAAAATTGTACACAAACCTTTGCACACAACAGTTTCCCCTACACCCGGGGGCATGAGGGTATTAAACATAAGGAGTAGTTGATGTATGACTGGCCCAAGTTTGGCCTTGGAGCCTGCGAGCCTTGTCAGAAATTACACTCAAGGTGATAACCGGTTACTCTAGCCTGAAATACTGCGACAGACCTTAGAGTTTGTCAGGTGACGGCGACAGAGATACTGAGTCCTTATAATGGGGGCACCTTGGGGGCCTTAAGACCAGTGAACACTTTTCTTACAGGGACCACAAACCAAGGATTTGAACGTGATTGCTTGCAGGTGTACATTTGTTTGGACATATGTGTGTTGCATTTGTTTGTGTTTATTTATTTCAAATGGATAAGAATTACAAAAAAATAGATATTAATAAAAAAATATGAGAAAAAATTTAACTCCTTTCTATATACCCAAACCTCAAAGCGTCATATAGGATAGTTTATTTAAAAAAAAAACAAAAACAAATAAATATATAGTAAAAATCATGCATTATAACCTTAAAAAAAATGATAAAATTTAGGCAGAAAACAAATATCATGCATCTTTTAGTTTAGCATATACATTCATTAGAAATGGAAGACACATAGTATGCAAAGATTTTTGAGAAAGGAAAACATTCTAAAGTACAAGAATCGTGTGCCCTTATACTAAGGAGGCCTACTAGACTTTGAACTCTCGTCATCCTTTCAAAAGAAGGCAAAGTCTACATCTTCTCAGACTTCTTCCAATCTAGAAAGATATCATTCCTCAATTCAAATAGGAGATTATTTGAAATTTCGAAAAGGAGGCATGCAAAAAAAAGGAAATTGAAGTAAAAAAAAAACAAAAAAAGAAAGAAAAAGAATTTGCTTCAAAAGAACATAGTTTGGGAAGCTAAAGAAAACTCCGTTGATGAACGAGAAATCATGAACTTAGGGAGTTTGAAAAATTGATAATAAGCACCCTTACACCTCCAATTCATTATCAAATCACTCCAAACCGTATCTTTCTTCTCTGACTCATCAACCTCGTCAATAAAGATGAAAATTTTGGCAATCACCAAAATAGTGGGGAACCCGAAGATCCTATTGACGGTTACTTCTGATGGGAATGACAAAAAGAGAATCTGAGAAGAAACGAAGACTAATTGCAAATCAACGAACGAGCAAGCATGTCTATAGGGACATCATTCAAGCATGAACTTCTGTAGCCTGGAACAACATCATCAAAGTGCACTGAAAGATCTTGTATAAAGAATGTTTCTCTAAACAAACAAATCAATGAGAATGATATTTGTTAAATTTCTCAATCATCTTTGTATCCTATTTTGCACTTCATATAGATAACATGTCTTCCTGGTAAATAATAAATAAGAACAAAAAGGGAAACCTAACCCGTGCATGTTAATCAAATAATGAGATCACTAGTAATCAAGTGCAAACTTGATACATCAAATTGAAAGCACTTAAAAAACTAGTAATTACGCAAGAAGACTGGGGGGCATAACACCCCCAAATTGATGATTCAAACATCGAGAGTTTCCCATGCGGAAATGACAACTGTTGGGATAAGAGGAATGATCAAGAATGGATGAATCTTGCTTCTAGGGAATTACAAGACAAAACTCAATTGAAGAATAAGGGCATTGGATGACAAAAACCCGCTAGGACAAAAACCCGTAAAGGACGTCTTAGGCAAAAATTAGGGTAAAGGAATCAAAATCCTGAAAGGATACATCCTATGCAAAAGTTAGGGATATACATATATATGTAAAAAAGCAATGCATGCTCAAGTTGAAAACCGAAAGGCGGCTTGAGTATTCCCTTTAGAAAGCAAGAATTCATAAAGGTTTCATTCCGAAGTCGAAACACCCACATTCAAGCAAGTGGGAATGCGTTCTTAACGTAGTTCAACCAATCGTCAATCAAGCCTCTCTAGGAGGCAACCTTGGTTAATCTCTCTGTGTACGAATCACGAACTCGGGGCATGCCCGAGCCTCCAAGCTTTGCTAAAGGGGCACGTGTAAATTGGAAGTACTGTTTTAAATGGCATAACATTCTTTCATTTCTCTTCTTCCTTTAAATATTCACTCTAGGCCTCATCCATTAACCCTTAATAAACAAGTTGTATTTGCGACAAAGATGTTACTCAATAATAGCATGTAAATGATAACAAAGGAACAATCAGGAATCCAAAAATGACTGGGTTTAATAAAAATAAGGCGTCCCAAACAAACGCTGCAAAAATGATAGCCCGGTAGAAATCCACTAAGGGGGGCTACGCAAAATTAGGGCAAGATCCGCTAAGGGCCCACAATCAGAAAGGGAAACCTAGGCAAAAGTAAGGATCAAAAGAAAAATGTCTACTAGGAAATACATCCAAAGTGACCTAGGCAAAAGTTAGGATGTTAAAGCAATGACCTGAGTTGAAAATCGAAAGGCGGCTCAGGAGGGATCATTCAATCAGGGCATAAGCCCAAGTCATCACTCCACTTTCCAAAAAAAAATTAAAACACAACGATAACT
The DNA here is from genome assembly GCF_000230855.2 of Cajanus cajan. NCBI lineage: Eukaryota > Viridiplantae > Streptophyta > Magnoliopsida > Fabales > Fabaceae > Cajanus > Cajanus cajan. The sequence goes on along the minus strand of NC_138523.1, from coordinate 14,747,982 downwards.
TCCTTGTAGTAAATACGTTTTGTTTAATAACCCTAAACACCAAAGCGCGCCTTGGCCAGCCATTCTTCTAAAAAGTCCCTTTTGGAAAAATTACCCATTCTAACAACCCTTCTGAAAATATACAAACATCCCTTCTTTCTTTTCTCTTGACCCTTATGGCATTAAAATGGTACCAAAAATATACACGGAGAATGCACAGTAAATACTCACAGAGAAAAGATCAAGATGTCCTCGAATAGAGTTGGGAGACGCTTGACTACACATCGACTAGATAATCAATGAACCACTAAAAGCTTGGGTTCAAAGGAACACATCCCGACAATAATCAAAAATGGCATGGATAAAAAGGAATCGTCATCATTAACCTTAATGCGTACAGGTTAATTTCCCGACATAAAAAAAGAAAAAAAAAAGAATTTCATTTTTAGAACAAACACATGAGCATAAATTAGGCATGGCAATCTAACCCGCCCCCGTGGGTACCCGCCCCGATTTGGATGGGGAAAACCCGTGTTTATCGGGTTCGGGTTTTCCCCGATTGATAAAATCCGGGGCGGGGGCGGGGGTGGGGATGTTAATACCCACCCCGCCCCTGTCCCCATACCCGCCCCGCTTAATAATATAATTAAAAAATTATTTTTATATATATAAACCAAAATTATAAATATTTATATGTAAAAATTTATATTATTTTATTTTTCTTTTATTTTTTTTAAATTGTTCATATTTATTTAAAAGAAAAAAAGAAGAAAAAAAAATAAAAGCGGGGGCGGGGGCGGGGCGGGGAAACCCGAACCCCGCCGGGGGTGGGGATAGGGACCTAGATTTTATCCCCGGCGGGTATCGGGAGCGGGGGCGAGGAATGTAAAACCCGCCCCCGCCCCGCCCCGTTGCCATGCCTAGCATAAATTGCATCGCATGCATATGAGGTAGGGGCATATGAAAGGGCGTTACTAAAAAAAAGGAATAAATAATAAAATAATTCCTGTCTTGCATTTTCATTGCATCATACATCCATGCATTCTACTGGGTCAAAGGAGTCATCAGCATAAGGCACTCGTAAAAGCTAAATAGCCAAGCATGAGCCGAATGGTGTCCAATGGCAACCCTAAGTGATTCTATGTGCCTACTAAGCAAAGACATATCAACAGTGCAATAGAATGGAATCAACCAAATAAACAAGTCTGTAAGCAGAAGGAGGCCATCACGCCTCACTTATTAACCAAATGAAGGATGATTCAAGAGAATGCCAAGATCAGGAATGGTTTCCTTACCAAAGCCAGGAGTGGCTTCCAAAATAATACTTATCAATAAAGATTCAGCAAATAACATCATGGGAATAGATCCCTCCACCAATGATGACAATAAAGAGCAAAAAACACGAGAAAAAGGCAAGCTTCGTAAATGTTGAAAAAGGCGAAGCATTTAAAAAAAATAACAAAAAAAGGCAAGCTTCAATCATGAAAAAGCCAAAGCTAAAAAAATAAAGTTCAGAAAAATATTTCTACCACAAGATCAGCGCTTGGAGAGGCATCACAATACTCACTATGGCAGGGGGCAACATCGGAATCCATGTCATTCATCTATTTCTTTGCCCACCAACACAGGGGCACATTAAGCATCTCCTACCCATCCTATTTGGGGGAAATTTTTCATCCAACAACACTAATCAAAAGACATCAAGTACAAGCTAGGAAAGGGTTGCTAGATCCCCAAAACTAGTACAAGATCGGAAAGGGTTGCTAGATCCCAAAATCTAGTACAAGATCGGTAAAGGTTGCTAGATCCTCAAAACTAGTACAAGGTTGAAAATGGTTGCTAGATCCCAAAAACTAGTATAAGATCGGAAAGGGTTGCTAGATCCAAAAAACTAGTACAAGATTGGTAAAGGTTGGTAGATCCTCAAAACTAGTACAAGATCGGTAAGGGTTGCTAGATCCCCAAAACTAGTACAAGATCAGTAAGGGTTGCTAGATCTCTAAAACTAGTACAAGATCGGTAACGGTTGCTAGATCTCAAAACTAGTACAAGATCGGTAAGGGTTGCTAGATCCCTAAAACTAGTACAAGATCGGTAAAGGTTGCTAGATCTCCAAAACTAGTACAAGATCGGTAAGGGTTGCTAGATCCCCAAAACTAGTACAAGATTGGTAAGGGTTGTTAGAACCTCAAAACTAGTACAAGATCGGTAAGGGTTGCTAGATCCCCAAAACTAGTACAAGATCGGTAAGGGTTGCTAGATCCTAAAACTAACATTGGGCCGGCTGAAGCCCTAAATATCAGTCCAGCCTGGAGAGGCTGAGCTCAGAATATACTCCCTCTTTAATAAGCTACAAATAAAGGAACACACTATCATGAAGCAAGCAGAAGCAGTAGGATGCATTGACATCAAAGCTAGAAGCCTAGATGGTACAAGTTTACCATCCTTATCACCCGACGGAGCATATAAACCAACACTCAGTTGCTCTTAGGGACAAGGATAAAGGTAAACACCATCTACTCGAAGGAAATGGTGTGGGGGCATCTACACTATTAAAGTAAAGGAGAATATCCAAACATAACAAGTGACATGGGGCATTCACATGGATCTTGAAGCCTAGATGTTTCGGTTTACCATCCTTGACATCCAATAGAGCATACAACGCTCCAAGGGGCAATGATATAGGGAACACCGTCTACCCGAAGGAAACAACGTGAAGGTATAGAGCTTCTACTCAAAGACTGAAGATCAGGTGTACAATTTGTCAGCCTTGTTACCCAATAGAGTACGCAACCAACACTTAACTGCTCTAAAGGGTGAGGATACGAGCAAATTCACCTATCCAAGGGAAACAACGTAGAAGCGCCAACACCAAAGAGACGAGGAGAAGACCCGGACAAAATGTCTACGTCTTTACTTGACTTCAGAAAAGCAACACATAGCTATTCCAAAGGACAAGTAAAGAGGGGCAACTATAGACACCCAATTTCGTCCGAGGGCATACAAACAAGGAAATGGACTTCCATTATCGAAGGAAAGAAGCTCCCGAAGCATGGAAACAACAGGACATGACATCAGAAAGCATAAAGCCCAAATAAGCTAGTTTTAGTAGCCTGGAATGGGCTGTTCCAAAACTGGAACGGCCCGTTCCAAGGTACAAAAAGGGCCTAAAACCCTAGTTTGGAACGGGCCGTTCCAAAATTGGAACGGGCCGTTCCAAAATTGGAACGGGCCGTTCCAAGTTCCAAAAAATAGGCTAAAAACTAAGTTTGGAACGGGCCATTCCCAAAATTGGAACGGGCCGTTCCAAGTTACAAAAAAAGCCTAAAACCGTAGTTTGGAACGGGCTGTTCCAGAATAAACATTTACGTGTTAAACTCAACTTTGGAACGGACCGTTCTAGTTTCAGAACGGGCCGTTCCAATAGGTGAAATTAACACGTAACGTACAGATCCAGAACAGGCTGTTCTAAATCTGGAACAGGACGTTCTAGCAAATTTTTGACGTCTATAAATAGACAGCTCGGGCACAGTTATCAGGACCTCAAAAATTTCTGCCAAGACTCCTTAGAGCTCGAAATTTCTTTCTCTTTATTATATTTCTTGAGTTTTGTGAGGCATATTGTAGTGTGAAAGGTTGCCGCAAAGCACCTAAAATCTCCATAGTTGAAGATCTAATAAAGCTTGCTACGAGGTATTACTCATCAATCTCTTGTTCTATCTTTCTCTTCTTTTATTTCATATATTTCTATAATAAACGCAATCATGTAGATATCTTAGGGTTCATCGTGTAATTTAATTTTCATGTAAATAATCGTTAATAAAGGGGATTAATATTTAAATTATTAATTCTTATTACGTTATCTTCATTATAGGGCATCGATTTAGGGCGTTGTAGGGGTGCTTAATACCTTCCCTACATGTAATCGACCCCCGAACCCAATTCGGGTTATCAAGGACATTATTGGACTTTTAAAAACCTTTTCTTTTTCCAATGTTTGGAGTAAAATATTGGTGGCGACTCCATGAACTTATTTTCAAAACCATTAATTAAGGATTAGTCTGGTGTCCAGACATTCCTTAATTGATGATATTTTCAAAAGGATGTCTAAACCATAGGTCGCAAGATCAAAAAATTTTAGGTTGCGACAGCCACACGTTTACCTAGCACATTGATCACCAATGAGTTTTTCCAAGGAGAACACCATTCTTCAAACTCTTCCTGCATAACAAGAATTGTCGGGCAAGAATCTAACTTCTCCTCATCATCCACTGACTCGTCCTTGTTAGTATAGATATCACCCTCTAAATAAGCCATCTCCTTCATTAAACAGTTGAAATCAATAAAAACTTTTGCTCCTCCAGGCGACAAAAGTTTATCCAATAGGTCTTAGCAGAATCTTTGAGAGCCGCTACACCATCCATCAACTCGTCCATACAAGCATCCTCAACAATAGAATCAGACCCATAATCCTTTGTTTTGACCTTTTTTCTATTACGTAACATAGGATTATCATTAGAGGACTCATCTTTCTTCGAAACTCTAATAGAGCTAATATTCTCCATTATTGATAAAGCTAATCTTTTAAACTTTGATAAAGTGTTTTTTTTTTATGTTTTTTTTTGTTACATGCATGAATAACAACTATCTTATAATATGGTAAAATATTTTAACTACAAAATAAGAACTTAAAATGGGATATTAAAAATAGCAATCAACTAGACATATTATGAATGCATACGTCAACATACATGAGTGTGCATGAATTATCTATTTAACAAAAAATATTTATTTATTTGTTTCTTTCTTTGTTATATTCTATATATTTGTTTTGAAATATAAATTTTAATAATATTGAATAAATTATATTTACCACACAAATTAAAAAAAATAACTCATCTCGATATATTTAAAAATATATTTGTTAAATTTTTAAAAAATATATTTATTAACTTAATTAACATCGTTAATATAAAATAAGTTAATAAGCTAAACTAAATTTTTAAGAAAGTCAAATTAAACCAATAAAAAAACTTATAATACATAATAACAAGTATTAAAAGGTCTATTCATATTAGTAAAGATTAATTAGCAATAATGTTATGATTTTTTTAATATTAAATAAATAAAAATTTATTCTATTTAAATAATGTAGCATTTAAATGAAAAATTAAAAAACTTATTTTTAATAAAAGATATTTAAATTCTTTTTTCAAATATAAAATTTTAAAAGTAAAAAATTGATTATTTTATCAAAATAAGAAATTTTATAAATGAAAAAATTTAATTGCCTTATCCAAATAGAAATGGAAAAAATTAATTTATTTATAAATTTTTTTTATAAGTGTAGAAATTTCAATTGAAATTTTAAAAATTTAAGATTCTTGAGACTTCTAAAATTCACTAGAACAATTTAGCTAATTAATCAAAATAAAAAATTTAAAAATAAAGAAATTTAATTATTTTATTCAAAACACAAGATTTTGAGATTGAAGAAATTTAAAATTTAAAATTATTCTATCCAATCACAACATAAATTGATTATATTATTATTATATATTAATGGAGTTAAAATGTTTTATATTTTATTTATTTTTTATTAAAAAATAAAAACTTTAAAAGTAATTAGGTACAGCAGGAGATGAAAGGAGAGAAAAAAGACAATTGTGTGAATAGTGAGAGATTTTTATTTATAAAAAACTGTAATTTGCAATTATTTAAAGAAGTTAAAAGACCAAAACATAAAATAAAAATTTAAATATAAATAAGTTAACTTATTTTTTTTAAAGAAATTGTGAAAGATAAAATAATTGAAAATTAAACATAATTGAGAGAAAAATATCCTTTATATATCATTATAAATTATAGATAGATTATGGATGTTATAGATAAAAAATAATTAAAAAATAAATTGAATTATTATTGATTAAAGGATTTGGGTTTATATATAATAGCAAAAACAATTGCTTACTGTGTTGTAGCAGGTTTAGGGTTCGAACCTCGGGACCTGACATCTCCGAAACCTTTACATTCATCTACTCCAAAGAGGAATGGGAGACGCAGACGAAAACGCTTGCATCGATGAAATATTCGATTTCAAGGGGAAGAAAAAAAACAAGAATACAAACCAAGCGACAGAGACAGGTGCTGTGAAGGAACCAAATTCTGCACCCGTCAACGATGGCGATGATGTTAGTTCTACCTGTGGTTTTAGGATTTCTCCGTTTGATTTCTCGGTTGAGAGTTTCTTCCGAGACATGGACACCATTGCCAGACTCTGCGGGGAAGAAGAACACGGTGCTGCTTTTGACCAGAGTGAGATTCAGAGAATGTCTTCTTCAGTCACTTTCTTAAGGTACTAACTAATGTGTATATATATTGAAATTTGCTTACAACCACTTGATTTTTAGTTGGAGTATGTTATTAAGTTATAACTATGATTATATAAAATGTACCTACCATGTAGCTTGTTAATGTCTACCAAATAAATAAGTGTGTATTATATTAGCAAATCCAAGTATATATGTGTGTATCATAGGGCATAATGTATGTGTATGTATGGATTTTCAGCTATGTCTATTTTCCTGTTTATGTGTGAGTGTGCCAATTTTGCTCCGTTTTATTATTGACTTGTTATGCCTTAGATTTATAGTGAATGTGTGTCTAAGGTATGACTTTTGATTATTAATGATGCATATTTATTTATTTATTTTATTTTTTGTGTATGTGTGTAATGAAAATTATTTATTTGTATCAACTATCTTCTGCATAATAAAACCAACTTTAAAATGGTTTTTCTGATAATTATATCTGAAAAGACAAACTCAATAAAGTTACCATATATGATAGTTTGTGATTGGATTGGACTATATAATGTAAAAACAAAAACCTTTGCACTTTAGTAGTTACAAAAGGCCTTATATTTAAAAGCTGTCCAATGTGCTTAGATATCTAGAAGAAGTTTCCAAATAAACCCTTAATTTATTATTTTTGTTTACTTTTAATGTGCAGAGAATGGAGAGATTTTAAGTATCCATCAAGAAACATCAAGTTTGCTTACGGACTTGAGAGCCCTGATTGTTCTGTGGGAAAATATGTCAGTACCATTAATTTGCCTCCATTTTCATCTGCCTCCATACCTGAGGTATAAGTTGTTCCATATTGTATACTTCTTTATTTGTTTCCTGGCTAATCTTAGCAATATAAATTTGCTCAAACATTTACCTCTACAAATTTTCATTGTATATGTTTATTTTAGCATGATATGCAAAAGGAGCAACTTGGGGAGGCTGAGGCTCAGGAATGCAGGTATGGCTAAGATATAGCTATTTGTGTTGTTTTATTCATTGACATTGCTATGGAGTTATAGTTCATGTTTGTATTAATCATATAAAAATTATCTTTGAACTTGCTAATAAATTAAAGCATTGTTGGAGCAGAGATTTTGTGATGAATGTCGGAGGCTCTGTTTGGGCACTAGATTGGTGTCCTCGAATACATGAAAAGCCTGATTGTTCAATTAAATGTGAGGTACTTGGTTTTCTCTCTTCCTTTACGGGTTTAACACATGTATCAAGCCTTATTGTAGTTTTTTTTTTTTGCTGCCGTAATGAGAAGTCATGTTGCTTGAATGTAATCCAAGTGGTTAATTCTGTTTGTGTGATGGTTCTGATGCCTCACATGTTAAGGATGATTGGCTAATTGAAGTAGCGTGTTGACAAAATAGCAAGGTCAGAGGGCTATTTATTGGCAGTGAATAATGATGTTTGAAGATTATTGATTCTATGCAATTTTATTTTTCCATATGATTGATGCTCAAAAGCAATTTCTATCACATGCATAAGAAAGTCGAGTTTTTAAGTTAATGTTATTTTACAACTTATTGTTTTTTCCTAAGTAGATAGCTAATTTTTTTTTAAAACTTTAAAGAGTGTTGTCAGTTGCACTTATGGCTTCATGAATCATGACACAGTGTTACAGGGTGTGTCCATGATAAAAAACCCAATGGTGTGGCATGTGGCAGTTCAACATAAAGATGCCATAGCTATTGTAGTTTTGACTGACCTACCTTACATGCATATTTGGAATAATGTTGTGGCTCTGTCATTTGTTTGTCTACATTTGTATTTGTATGTAATGAACTGATGCACTAAGCTTTGCTCTTTAGATATAGAAATAGAAAATAATGTATTTTTTTTTCTGTAAACCTTGTACATTAAATTACCTTTTATGTGATATTTGTTTTAGTTTATTGCTGTTGCTGCTCATCCACCTGGTTCTTCTTATCACAAGATGGGTGCCCCACTTACTGGTAGAGGTGTCATACAAATATGGTGTCTTCTAAATATCAGGGAACACAATGACAAGTCAACACCAAAAACTAGGCCTAAAGGAAGACCTAGAAAAAATCCAGCAGTGGTAGATGATATGAATTGTGATAAAAAAGATGGAGGCACAAATGACAAATCAACACAAATAAAGAGGCCTAAAGGAAGACCTAGAAAAAATCCAACAGTGATAGCAGTTGATGATATGGATTGTAATAAAAAAGATGGTGGTACAAATGATGTATCAACACAAATAAAGAAGCCTAGAGGAAGACCAAGAAAGAATCCAACAATGACAACAGGGGATGATATGAATTGTGATATCCAGTATATGCCAGCTCTTGCTGTTCAATTTCCGGAAAATTCTACTAAGTTTCCTACTCCAGATGGGAATCATGAAAACAATGAAGAAAAACTTCCTGAAGGCCCAAATGACAAATTTACACAAAAAAGGAGGCCTAGAGGAAGACCTAGAAAGAATTCCACAGTGATTGCAGTGGATAACATGAATTGTGAGACCCAGAACCAGTCAGCTTGTGATGTTCAAATTGCACAAAATTCTACCAAGTTTCCTGCTTCTGATGGGAATCTTGAAAAGAATGAAGAAATACTTCTTATTACATACAAAAGAAAAAGAGGAGCTAAAAGAAATAATGAGACAAATGAAAAATCAGCAGTAATAAAGAGGCCTAGAAGAAGACCTAAATCAAATTCAAGAGGAGTAATGGAAGATGGTTCAAATTGTGAGAATGAATCTATGCCTCTTGATGTTCAAGTACTAGAAGATTCAACTGAATTGCTTTCTCCAGATGTGGCTCATGACAATTGCAATGAATATGCTATGCAACAATATTCTGTTACAAAGCAAAGGCATGCCAAGGAAGCTGTTTCTGCCTGCAATACTATTTCAACAACTCTTGTTAAAAGCAGTGGATTAAAAAACAATCATACTGAGGAGATATATGGCCATGACATAAGTCAGCCAGTACAGTATGAAAATGAGGCAAATCATCAACCACATTGTACCTCTGAATTGGAAGCTCAACCAGCTACTTGTTCTATTCCAGAGGATATAACTTTGCCTAGATTAGTCTCTTGCCTAGCTCATAATGGAAAAGTGGCATGGGATGTGAAATGGCGACCTACTAACATTTCTGATTCTTTTGGAAAATACCGAATGGGCCATCTGGCTGTCTTGTTGGGCAATGGATCTTTGGAAGTGTAAGATGTCTTGAGCCTCATTCTCCTTTTGCTTATGTTCTTCATGATACTGTTGCGATTTCTTCTTTTTGTTGACTGTTTTATATGTTGTTACTGCTGTCACCTTTATTAGATTTGAAGTATTTGAAATTTGGATATTTTAAATAATTGTTTCTAATTATTATAGTGTAATAATTTGTGAGAGAATACCATTTCTCTTTTAGTCTAGTTGTTTAGGCTTTTTGTTTTCTTTTGTGGATTGTCCCATCTGCTTACATACTGTAGCTCAGTTAATCTGTTGCAAGACAGTTATAACTGTCTCAGTGACAGTTATAATTTCACAGCTGGCACCAGCCATTGCTCTAAGCTTATATAAATGCATGCAAGTATTGTAAACAGAAGCTAGTCAGTTGTGTATTTTCAATCTTTAGAAATACCAAATACTCTCTTAGAATTCTCAAAACTCAATATACTGTGTATAATACCAACTTCATGAAAACTTGGAGACATAATGGACAAAGGACAATTACTAAAAAACAGATAATTAGGATTGAAAGTTGTTATATTTTGAATAAAATGTGCAAACTATGGTGCATAAGATAAGATGGAAGTGTTTCCCAGGCAAAAATTTGTCAGAGTTAGCCTAAAATTTAGTTTATATTGTAGTTAGTGTTGTAGCTGTTTATTTATTGCATCATGTATTCTAGTAGTTATTTAGGTAGCTGGTTATTTATTTCATGGTGTATCATAGTTATTATTTCAGGTATCCATATTGTATGTTAAGTTACATAGTTTATTTTAAAAGCTCAAGTAAAATTGTGTCATAAAATAAATAGTTGCAATAGTTAATACTCTTTTTTAATCGTCTTGGTCAGTGTATTTTCATCTTTTTATTTATGCAAGTGCAAACTTTTAACAATAAATCTATATAGGGAAAAGGGTGAAAAATTTTCTGGTTGTTAGTCATATTTTTCTGTAACACTAAAATCAGTTTGAAAATAATGTTGTAGTCTAATTTTTCCTGTAGGATGGAAAATGAGGAGACATTTATATTCTCTATTTATAGGATTCTGAAAATTTATGTTTCTCATCATTTAACTTCATAATTTCTTGTGTTGTTTGTAACCATGCAGATTTTTTTTCTTCTAATTTTATCATAAATTTCAATAGTGGCTATGCAAGTGTGAAGTAGAGATGCCATTCTATGAAATTTTTATGTTCCATGGAATTGTCATTTAATGCTTCTATGAAATTATTTATAGTAGAGATACTGCTAATAAATTGATAAATCTTGTTCCTTCATAATGATAACCTTTTGCTTATTCACAGCAGAAGCGAGTTCCTTTTATCAAGTTTCAGTGATTTTGAGGAACATTGCAACATGGCTGGCTTATGTTTTTGTTTGTACTTGTCAATTGCAGTTGGGAGGTTCCTCTTCCTCATGTTATGAGAGAAATTTATATGCATAGAGAGGGCACTGATCCACGTTTTATAAAACTTGAACCTGTATTTAAATGCTCAATGTTAAAGCGTGGTGGCTTACAAAGGTATGTTTCCTCCTTCATACTCTCTAGATTGAATGCCAAACCCATCTACTTAGTTAAATAAATTGTGACCAAATTCAATTACCAGCGAGAATTTCATGAATAACTTTAATTTAACCTCATTGCTGTTTGTTTGATAATTAGATTATATAAAACAAATTTGATGTTAACACTATTAAAAATGTGTGTGTGTTTCTGTATAGAGCCAGTGTATAAATAAATAAATAAAAAGGACTTGTGTGTATGAAAAATTTCATGAAAATTTTTCAAACTTTCATTTTAATTATATTTATGTTTCTGATTTTATAGTTTTTGTAAAATTAATATTATTTATGGTCATAAGTGCACCCATTCTTAATGCTTTCATGGTCATCAGTTTACTACTGAAGCAAATTTGAATCATTATTTTTTTTTAAACTTAACAAAAGCTTTAACATGAACTTGTCATATTTTTTAAAATTATTTTAGAGAAAATAACTCATATTTTCATATTATAATGTTTTACATAATATCAAATTTAAAATAATGTACAACACCAAAAAAAAAAAAATTTAAAATAATGTCAATAATGGGACCTTAATTCAGTTTTTGATTAGGTATGCATGATTTTGTTTTGATCAAAGCATTTGGATGGTTGCATTATGTTATTGGAGTAATGGTTGGTGTGATGTTATTTTATTAAGGTTTGGAAAACACCACTGTACTTGACTTGCTTACATCCCTATTAAGAGCATGTTTTGTAACTAGAGTGGTAATTTCATGAATAATAAAATGCTACTTGATACTATCCTTTTAGAAAACAATGGGACTGCAGTGATAATGATTTAGTGGGCTTGTTTTGGCTGTACACTGAATTAAGAAAGCTTTATAGAGAAGTCTCTACTGTACTGCAAAGTGAAATCAGAATAAGTTTCCATACGACAGTTGCACTGATTAAATCCTTGGGGACAAGTTTCCATCATTTAAATTAATATAAAAAAAATTAACATATTATGTTAAGAATATTCATTTTAAAGAACTTGCTATGCTAAAATTTGTTTTCTAGTTGATAGTTTTTTTTTTTTTTTCTGAATTAAAACCTGCTGTTTGCAATCATTTACTCATTATTCATTGTGGAGAATTCTAAAAGCTGAAATCAATAGAAGAAGTATGCTTGTTGAAATCATGCTATCCACTAGTTGGCTTCTACTGGTTAAATTCATGCAGCTGCAAAATGTTATTGAATTTACATGATGCTTTTTAATTTATGCTTTCTAGTAGCCTGGCTATGTGATTTAATTTACTCTATTGTTTTATCTCACAGCATTCCACTGACAGTGGAGTGGTCAGTTAAGCCGCCTCATGACTATTTACTTGCTGGCTGCCATGATGGAATGGTATAATTCCCTAAAGGTTCAATTATTTTTACTTTACCTTCTCTAAATTAATGTTTACCTTGCTTTTTAACAAATAGGAACTATATTTTTCCATAATGTTTCGTTATGCAAAAGGGAGAAAACATTCAAATTTTTTTCCATAATAGCATTGTTGTTTTAAAATATCAGCATATTGTTGTCTGAAACCCTTTTTTCACAATATATATCACTTTTAATATAATTTGCTTTATATTTATATAGGTGGCTTTGTGGAAATTTTGTACAAATTCTTCATCCAAATGCGAGGGTAATAATTTTGTTACTTTATGTGTGTCTCATGTTTACGGTTTACCTATTTGGTTGTTAGAGCAGGTAGCTATATTGAAAAATAAGTTTATGCTTTATTGTTTATTTACTAAATTTGCAATCTACAGATTCAAAGCCCGTGCTTTGTTTTGGTGCGGATACAGTTCCTATTAGAACTGTTGCCTGGGCTCCATTTGAAGGGTTAGTAAAATTAAACCTTAGCCATGGCATGTTGTTGTTTGCATTGAATATATTTCTGTTACTGTGTTTTTTTTTGGTCGGCAAAGATAATAATATATATATATATATATAAAAGGAGCACCAGAAGTGCTAAAGGAGGTACAAGAAAAGGGCATAAAGCCTCATTGTTACTATATATCTTTAAGAAAAACAAAATTCAGTTCAGATTATAGAGAAAATTTCTGTAAAATTTGAGGATTTTCACTTCTTTATAAACCCTCATTGTTAAATAATAGATACTCCAACTACAACCATATCTAACTAATTAAGTCTCAGAATTTTTCTGAAACTTGTTTATTTATTATGTGTATTTTTGTGCGTGCCTCTGAAATCAGTGTGGAGGTTGATTTATTCCTTTTTCCTTTTTTAATTATGCCCAGAAGATATCAATTCTCATTCATGTAATGCAATCGGTTTCTTTCCTTCTTAATCAACAAACTCTTTCCCATTAAAAATTAAAAGAAAAGTAGCATCATTTATGTCTGGAGTTTACCATTATTGGCTGTAGACATGCACCCTTGTTTTTTCCATGAAGATTGCTTCAATATCAAGAAGTTAGTTTATTACACATGCAAATATCATACATATGAATTTATTGTATTTACATCATTTCCGTATCTTTTTACCTTCATATGTTGAATGCAATGTGAGATTTTCTTTTAATATTCCAGTGATCCAGAGAGTCCTAATATAGTAGTAACCGCCGGACATGAAGGCCTTAAGTTTTGGGACCTACGGTGAATCTTGTTATGCCCCCTCATTGTTTTCTGTTTACTTTGTTATCTTATTTCTTTATAGTTCATTTTAAACGTATAATCATTGATGGTTATGTTGCTTTCTATGTTATATTTAATTAAAATAAAACTTTTATACTAGAACTTAAATGATTTTTGTTTTGAATGATGTTGAAATTGTAATATGCAATGCTATAAAACTTGGCGCATACCAGCAAAATGGTGAACTGATATCTTGAACAGTCTGAGTAGCATGTAGATTGTTTATGTAACCAAACCAGTAGAAATTGTTAGTTGGTTGGTTTAGAGCTATCTTATGTTGCTGGCTCAGTTACTGGAATCTGGAAGGGTTTCAAGCTGAGCTAAAACTCTTGATTGTTTCTGCTTCTCATTGGTAAACTCCAGCCAACTTTGGCATCCCGTTAGAGCTCCAGCACATAACCAATTTGGTGGGTGGCTCTGGAATATTGATTAGCTATGCTAATAATCTCTCTGGACCTAGGTCTGGCTTAAATGATATGGAGACAGCCAAAATTGTCACGTAATTCAATTTCATTAAATTACCTTCATCAATTTTTTAGTGTGTGAATTGGTCAAACAGGTCTGGTCTTGACCAGAATGAGTGAGCAAACTGCTCTGGATAGGTTTTGGTGGAAGTGAAGGTAAATAAAGAAAGGAGGTTCTCAATAACTGCCATGCATGTCACTGCTTGTAACTGTCTGATAATAAAAGATGACCTCCATTACAAGCTAATCTAACCGCTGTATCTCCCAGAAATTCATGTCCACCTGGTGTTTGCAAGAAGACTTAAACAAAACACAAAAAATTTCAATATTCCTCCATCAATTTGCCCATTACTTTTTCCCTTCAGATAAAACTAGACCCTTCCATGCACCATGTGTTAAACTATTTGATAAACATCAAAATGTCCAATTGTAACTTGTTAACATAGTCTCATCCTGAGAGAATTTCAGCAACTCACTACTACCTCATCCTCACCTTCTGAACCAACCAATGTTTTAGCTGCTTCCAAATAATCACCAATCCATCTCCACCTTCAAAAACAACACCACTCTCTTTTTCATCGAATATCCTTCAGCTGTTGCATCATCCCTCTTTTATATTGCATCCCTTCATCCACATGTGAATAATCTTCATATTCTAAAATCCAGTCCACCCAAAAAGGTCAACGTAACTTTCCAGTTGAACCATTTCCTCCTCTCCTTAACACAACTCCCACCACGTCGTCAGTTCCACCAGTACTAAGTCACAGGATGCCTGTGCATGTTTTGAGGTGGATACTCAAGTCCACTCTTAGCATTACACTACCTCCAAGAATAAATCTGGATTATTTCAATTAATTGATCCATGTCTCTGTATTAGATGTAAAATAGAGAATTGTGTGCCAATCATATAGCCCACACTACTGCAAACCACACTGACAATCATTACATTTTATGACTCACATCACAGTCCAATAAGCCCTTAAATTGTAAAAAAGAAATGCCTATGCATCACTATATACCACTGAACTAATGCGCCACCCATTCAAGCATTCCTTCCAAACTTGGGATGTAACTATACATTCAAAAATCAAATGCTTTGTACTTTCCACATCCTTGCCACATCCCTTACATATCCCTTCATTGTTTCCAATTACATTGTGCTGTGTTAAATTTTGAAGACAAGGTATTCGGTCTACTGCAAGCTTCCAAGCAAAATTTTTTATCTGCTTTTCACTTGTCCTCCATTTCTTGCAATAACTCTTTTTCCCGCTAAAATAAGGCCCTTCTTCATCTCCAATTCTAGACCCAAATCCCTTCCTGCCATTCTCCTAGATGCCAGATCTGCCACCCTTACATTCTTATCTATGCTATGGTATATAACCATTGAAATTTCTCACGTGATCTTCCATCCTCCACTCAAGGGTCTTGCCAGAATATTGTGAGAGCAGCTGAAATTGTGACTTATGAATACAAGGATAAAGGATACATCTGTTGGTTTTTAGTACATCTGTCTTTTTTAATCTTGCATTATCATGAATTTGATCTCAATTCATTTGAATTCGTAGTTAGCAATGGAGCACAGCATCATAAGTCAAGTGTAGATGCAACGTTTTTTTTTGGTATTATCTGGATGTTCATGTGTAATTAGCTTTGCTGTTTCCATCATTATAAAGGATAAATAGTTGTATCTTATCATGTCAAAATGTATGATATCTTGTTTATAGGCAGCATTACAGAGGTATTAATTTTAGCCATTGTTGGAGTCTGTTAAACTTGTTTACAATGGTTTGCTTTATGCATGGAAATTTATTTGTAGTAATCCATTTCGTCCTTTGAGGAGCCTCCATCCTGCGCCAAGAATGATATATAGTCTGGATTGGCTGTCAAAGCCAAGGTAATGCATTATTTTAACTGGATCAAATACTGTCTAAATTTGTCAGTGATTAACCCATAATTATTTTGTTTATACTTTTCTAGTTGCATCATTATGTCCTTTGAGGATGGAACAATGAGAACCATTAGCTTGGTGAAGGCTGCAAATGACCTCCCCGTCACTGGAGAAATATACAGTGGAAAAAAGCAATTTGGGTTGCATGGTTCTTCATATTCATCTTTTGCCATTTGGAGTGTTCAAGTGTCACGTATAACAGGTGCGTTTTTTGTATGCATTATTTTAATGACATTATGATTATATAACCTTAATGCTAAAAACATTTTACCTTAGGCATTGAAAATCTCGTGTACTATTAATCTTACCAAATAAAGTAATTGTTAGTTTTTCAAGGCAAACAAACTCTCGTGATGACAAATTTGTTACTATTGGTTTTCTTAGTGTCATAATGAAACACTTGAACAATTCATTATCACTAATACTATTTACTAAATGATGGGATTACTTTTATCATGTCAGGCATGGTTGCGTATTGTGGTACAGATGGTGCTGTCTTTCGTTTTCAGGTAATTCCAATATTTTGTGGGAGACATCATTCGCAATTACCTACCCTGCTTCTCTTATGACCCAATTGTCAATAATTTACAATTCCCACTCTTTATGATGAATTTCAAAACAAGGAAGTATTTCTTACACATCGTTAATTTGTTAGTACAAGCCAAAATAGCTTTTGCATGTGCCTCCTAGTAACTTCAGCATTTAAGAAAGTTGATTGTTAACACATTAGGCACATAGTTCATGTAAATTTAGTAGTTAATCGTCCCTAAATGGCTAAGCACTTGTTTTGCAAAAGGTTTTCTGCCTGAGTGCCCTTATTTATGAAATTAATAACCCAATTTTATTGGCATATATATTGGACTAAAGGCTGTCTTATATCTTTAGTTTGAGATTAGGAGTACAGGACCTATTATACACTTTCTAATCCAGAAAACCTAAATGTGTGATGTAGGTGAAAAGGGTCTACTGCTGAATAGTGAATAGGCTATATAAATTTTAGGGTATACTTTTACTCATGCAGTTTCACACTTTCTCAGAGTACACTTCTATAGTGTTTTGTTTTGTTTCTCCTCGTGTCAAACTGTGACTAAAGAAAAAGCACAAGGGGGTTTAGTGATATAAAAATAAAGGTGTAAGGGAATGACACACTGAACGGTAGAGGGGATCATTTGAGAGTGTGAAAGGATAGTCTTATTTACCCTAAATTTTAAAATGACTTGAATTTAAAATAAGTGATCATGTGAGGCAATGTCATGGTACCTTTTAAAGAAATAACCTGCTTGTCTCGCGACAGTTATCGATGACTAATGGACAACCCTGACCTTATATGAAAACTAAGATCTGGATGTTTTGCCTTAGTTAAGAACGAGGATTTGAGAGAGGACTCCAGTTTATAATGTATTATGGAAAAGTACAGATTGAGAGTATTTCTCAAATTTGTAAATAATATTTTTCAAAATTGAAACTGCTATCCTTGACTGATGCCTTGTACATATGAATTCAATAACTTTTCTTTTCTGAGCTTTGTTTGATATTCTCAGCTTACTACTAAAGAAGTGGAGACAGATCATGTGCGCAGTCGATCCCCACGCTTCCTTTGTGGGTTGGTAACTGAGGAAGATTCAACTATCGTTATCAACACTCCTGTGTCAAACACTCCTTTCCTATGGAAAAAGCCACAAGACAAAGGTCGATATGCAGAATCTTTCCGAGACCTATTATCCAAGACAAATGCAAGCAAAAGTGCAAATAATCAAATGGCAGAAACTCCAAATTCTGACTCTCAGATTTTAGGTCAGCCTTGCTAACTATGACATGGTACCAATATGATTAGTTGACATAGTTTCTCTGAGAATTCTTATAATCTTATTAACTCTTCAATTTCTGCAGCAATTGGTGCTGGTGAGAATGTGGGTTTGGAAGTTGTTTCTGGGGAAGCTTTATCTTCTGTGAAGCAGCCCAAAAGGCCAAAACTGAATAGTGGCAGCAAGAAAAAAACTGTAGAAAAACCAGATCTGGTATGCAAAGATGATGATGATGTGTCAACAATGACTCCCGGGACTGATGATGAAAAGTCAGATTTTGGGAATATACCTGAAGTCTTCCCTCCCAAAATGGCAGCATTGCACAGAGTGAGATGGAACATGAACAAAGGTAGTGAAAAATGGCTGTGCTTTGGAGGAGCTAGTGGACTTGTACGATGCCAGGAGATTGTTTACTCTCATATTGATAAGAAATTGGCCTTGAAGAGATGACAGTTTCTTATCCATTAAATCACTAGGGAAAAAATAGTCAATATGTAACATCTTTTATTCATTCAAAAGGACTTGGCTTTTTTTAGCAAGTCCACGTCCACCTGTGTAAATTTAATTTGTAAAGCACCTAATGTAAATTCCACTATTTAATTTTTATTAGGCTTCATAGGTTAATTTAACATTTTAATTTTATTACGAGTTTTAGATTTGAGGTTATTTATTAATAGAAGTATTATAGTAAATGCATTGAACAGAAATTTATAGCAAGTTGTATGCACATATAATATTATATTTAACATAAATTATATTATATTTATAATTTGTATAAATAGATATTTTTATAATAATAAATTATACTTTGATTTATAATACATTTATATTGTGATACAATGTTATTTTTAATTTTTAGTAATTTATTTTAAAAATAAATATGAAATACAAATTAAAATAGATTAGAAATTAAAAATTAAAAAAAAAATCTTAAAAACATTCTCGTTAAAAGGAGGTCCTTACATGTAAGATAATATGTATTGATTTGTTGTTAAGAGATTTTTAGAAAATAAGTATAATTAATGTCTTTATATATTAATGACGAATATTTATACATTAAATATGAATTTTTATTTTATGCAAATATATTTAGGATTTCTTTAGAATTTTTATTTTTATTATCTTATTGTTAAGTTTTTTAAATTTAAATTTTGTTTTGTATATTGATAAGAAAGTATATGGAAATGAACATATTTTTATTGAATCAAATAAGAATTTCGACTTTACTCACGAGATGAACAATTTACTTGAAATTATATTGACATAATAAATTTTTTTATACATAATTTATACAATTTGAAGTATCTTACAAATTTGAGCAGCATACTTTTCTACTAGTTTATTTACCTACTAGTATTTTAGAATAGGTATAAAATTAAATATATTAAAATAATTTTAAAATACCAAAAACACAAAGAAAATGTAAAAATAAATTAAAAAAAAAAAAAAAGAGTTGGAAATGTAAAGTTCAAGGGATTTTTTTCAAGTAATTTAACCAAAGGCAAGGCCCAATAGAGTGTGGCCCATGTTTTACGTATACTTGTTATTCTAGCGCCTTCCACAACATGAGAAGGGACTGAAACGCTTCTTTTCACATCTCCATCCTCAGCGAAGCATAACGGGCTTCGGAAGGAGTTTCTCCGAAGAAGAGAACCAAATTGCCTCAAATCCTATCGTCTTTTGCATCCTCATATTTTCCCATATCTGTAACGCATGGAGAAAATCTACATTACTGAGTTTTCGGGTAAGGAATTTTACTATCTCTTGTTTCGTAGCATTTTGTTATTGAGTTGTTTCTGTTTCGAGAAATAGTGCGAATTATTGAGTCATTGGTAGTTTCTGCATGACCAATTTTTAGAGTATGTGAGAATCATTTATTTCGGAATACCTAAGTTTTGATTTTTATTGTGCCTATCGAGTGTTCGAAGGAATACACAAAAGAAATTAGAAAGTGATTTGGTCATTTTCTGTCACTCTTGGACGAACAATTTCAGGTGAATATTCTGAACTTGGACATGTTTCATATTCCGTGTATACTTATAAGCTGAAGAGAGTGACATTTTAGTTTTGAGCATGATATGCGTATGTAAGTGTTATATATGGACATATATTCCTTAAAGAGTAAATTTCACTGTTTTTATACAAGGAAATATACATCGGCTTAATGATGTATTCCTTGGTGTATTTCAGATTTTGTGGGAATGGATGTAGATATAGACCAACCCATTGTAGTCCAATTTAAAACTCAAAGGTTCAGCCATCTATGACTTGGTTGAAGGAAAGAAGCATTGCTTGAATACAAAATCTATGTTTATTGCATTTTAGATTAATAAAGATATTTTAGTCTCTTGTTAAGCTATGACAATGGATGCTCATGTCATATAATAAGAGAAATGTTTATGTTCCTATACCTTCAGTCATATGGAAGATTGGTCTCATTTGGCAAGAACCATTTATTTACTGTTGAAAATGTTTTATATATCGAAAGACATAAAAAATTGTTCAACATTAGTCAATCTTGTGATATTGGATATACTATGTCTTTAAACTAAGATGAATGTATAATCAAATGAATTGGTTAGACTATACTCTTTACTATTGTTAGAAAGAATAACCTTTATGAAGTTAATTTTGACGATTTAAGTAGACAAAATGTAACTTGTTTGGTATTCAGAGAAGATGAAAGATAGATTTGATAAAAAAACTTGACGATGTAATTTAAAATATTTCAAAATTATATAAAAACGGTTTAGTTAAAGGACTACCTAACAGTTTTTCACAGACTCATTTTCTATGTGAAACTTGTTAGAAAGGAAAATAAACAAAATTTTCATCCTTTAAATCAAAGAAAATTGTTTTTACTTCAAAAATATTTAGACTTGTTACATACAATCTATTTGGGCCTACTAGAACATTAAGTCTAGTTGGTAAAAAGTATAAATTCATCATTGTTGATGATTATTTTATACACATATGGGTATACTTCACCATTTACAAGTATGAGTCTTTTCATTTCTTTGAAATATTTTGTAAAAGAGTTCAATATGAGAAAGATTTTTGTATCCCTATCATCAAAAGTGATCATGAAATAATATTTAAAAACTCCCAGTTCAAAATTGTTTGTGAGAAGAGTTGGGTTTTGCACGACTTCTCTTCACAAAAAATAACCCCAACATAATAGAGTCATTGAAAGAAAAAATAAAATCCTTCAAGAAATGACAAAAACTCTCTTTGTGAAATATCTTGCCCTATGTAATGTCTTAAATTTCAGATACAATATTCTCAATTTTTTTTATTATTATTATTATACTTTTTTCAAAATAGTAGTCTAAATTTTTAGTTATTATATAAAATATATATATATATATATAATAGAGAATAAGTACAATATTTTATATAATTACAATACATTAAATATTACAAAATTTTCAGTAGAATAAAATAGAATTATATACTATTTATTCCTAATTTTATGATTATTATGATTTGATTAATAAAATAGAATCATATAATATTGATTCACAATTTTATTATTATTATCTTATTTTTTTAAAATAAGATTTTTAAATTTTAGTTATCATATTTAAAATAAATAGATAAATACAAGTGTTTTATTTTTATAAAATTTTATATTTTCCGTAAACTAAATATATATATGTATGATATCCAATTATATTATAAATATTTATAATATTTTATTATAATAATTACGTATGAAACAATTTGTTATAATTTATATAATGCAATACACATATAAAATGGAATGGTTCAATAGTTTGTGTAGTTGTGTATAGGAAGTACAAGTTCCAAGTCACAGGTTCAAATGTAATGAAAAGATAGGTAAACAATTGATGATGTGGCATGATGAAAAGATAATGTGAAATGTAATAGATAATTACTCACAGTAGATAATGTTGCAGAGAGCAGTAGATAATGTATGGTACAAATGCGCGGTAGAAATTAAGTAGATTACGTGGATGGAAAACTTTATCTTTTTAAAATTATATATGCTATTATATTTATTTATTTATGTTAGCTTTTATGTATATTTATTTAGTGAGGTGTTTCTAACTTCATTTATTTGCTTAATCTATGATAATTTTTACTCTTAATAATTAATGAAATGTTTCTAGTTTATGTTGTTTAATTATTTTAAGAAGTTTATCAATATCATTTACTTGATTAATATTCTTTAATACACTCCATTTACGTAAAATTTATTTTATTAAAACAAATAATGAAAAATACTCAAATTTATTTGGTGTAATTATTTTTATATTAATATTAACTATAATATAGTTTTATTAAAAATGTCTTAAACTCGTCTTGTTGTTATTTCTTCATTCATTTGTAAAGATAAATATTATTCTATGACCATAAGAATAAAAGTTTGAATTAAATTGTAGTTGGAGGTTTGACCTTGGAGATTTAAATGAGTGAAAATTTAAGGTAAAAAATCCTTTTATTGGTTAATATTATGATAATGCTCATTTATCCTGACTAGTCACTACAAGTATAATTCAAATTTTTATGTCAAGAATCACTAATATATTTTCTAGTAATTACTAATATATATTTGAAAATTGTTCTTACTCCTTATATTTCTTGTTTAAATATTTAATTAAATTATATAAAAGAATAGATGGACCTACCAACACTTCCAGGCCCTTTCTCTTCTATCATATCCGCGGTATTTCTAGGAACTACTTGGTCTGTAGATGTTGTCTACAACTCGGTCACTTTTCAAGGATTGACACTATCAACTTTTATGTTTTTTCCTACTCAAGAAATTCTTAGTGGTTACTTTTTTCTACCTCCGACGAATCATGTTAATCCTATTGTGAACTTGTATCAATCAAATATGTAAACATTGTAAAAGTAGTGTAAGAAATAAGTAATTTATAATTATGTACATTATTGTAAATATTTTTAGTTTAATATGTGATGTAAAAATAAGTTACTATATGTAAGCAAGTTTATGAAATTTTCCTTTGCTTTATGTATAATAATATTAATGATATAATATACATAATTATTATATGAATACGTATAATATTGGACTTAATATTTATACGACTAGACGTTACACCCTAAATACTTTAAGCATAATTTTTTAATAAAATATATTATATCAAAATAGAATATTAATAAGACTTCTTTTAAACAAGATTTTATGAGTCATGGAGGAGAAAATACTTAATATCATTATTTTTACGAATATACGTGAGAATCTAATATTTTTGAATTAAAAATAAATTTTTATTTTATTGCGCTAAAAATATAAATTATACTTTTATTTAACTATTTAAAGTAGTAAAATTATTAATTCTCAAATAACATGTATAAATATTTATAAAATGGTATGACCAATTAACAAAAATAAAAAATTTATGGCTTAATTATGTTTTTGATCCCTCAAATATTGTAATTGTGCAATTTTGATCCTCAAGATTTTAATTGAGTAATTTTAGTCCTTAAAAAATTGTAATTGTGTGATTTTAGTCCTTTAATTTATAATTGAACAATTTTAATCCCTTAACTATTATAATTGTGCGATTTTAGTCTTTCTCATTAAAAATTTAGTAATTTAAGAATTTGTGTATATATATATATATATATATATGTATATGATGTTTTATACAATTGTTTGCTTATTTAAGTTAACATATATTATAATTTTTGTTAATATATCAAATGATATATATTTATTATTACTAAATAAATAAAATTTATATATTATTAGTAGTTTAATATTACTGATAAATTAATATCAATAATTTTTTTAGTATATTTATAGATAAACTAATAATTTGATAAATATGATTTAGTATATATTAATACAATTTTACAAAAATATAAATATATAACAAAAGATATGTATATTTCTAATTAATATACTTATATTTTTGTAAAAGTATATTAATATATAATAAATTATATTTATCAAATTATTAGTTTATCTATAAATATACTAATAATATTATTGATATTAATTTATCAGTAATATTATAAAAATAATAATATATAAATTTTATTTATTTATTAATAATAAATATATATCATTTGATGCATTGAAGAAAATTATAATATGCATTAACTTGAATAGAGAAATAATTGTATAATTTTAAAACATTGTATATATATATATATATATATATATATTAAAATTAGGTTAAAAACCTAATTTAGTCCCTCATAATATTTGTTTGTTTCAATTTAGTCCTACTTTAATTTTTTGTTTCAATTTGATCTCCAATAATTTAAATTATTGCAATGTTGGACTTATGTCCAAATTATTTGGACGAAGTTAACTGTTGGCAACGTGGGTGCCACGTGGATGCATACGTGGATGCTTAATTTTTTCATGCATCTGGAACCAGAACGTCCAGTTCTGAAACCGGAACGGGCCGTTCTGGCTGCATTCATGGTGCGTAAATTTTGCATCTGGAACGACCGTTCCAGATGCATTATTTAACGCAAACGAGTGCACCAGAACGGACCGTTCTGAAATTGAAACGGGCCGTTCTGGTTCCCAAAACGTGCAATTCCAGATTCAAAATGGGCCATTCCAGAACACCAACCAACACACAATGTCGTTCAAAGATAAAAAATAAACCATTTACACATACATAATTTTTTTCATCTAAAAAATAATATATTTTAAAAAATAATAATTATATTCTAATATATATATATGTATACATATATATATTTAAATTATCATATGTATAAAATATAAGTTTCGAAGAATTATTCATTTATCTCATATTTGTCAAACTTTTGTGCTTTCTATTTATTGTATATGTTGATAAAAAAAATCAAAAATTGTAAAAATTTATATCACATATCAAAAACATATTTATATGATAAATAAATTAAATTTGATTTTTATAAGATTTAACATATTTATTTTTATGTTTTATTAGAGTTAAATTATTATTAAGTAGGTTTTTAAGATTGTAGTTCTAACCAAACATTTTAAAAAATGTCTATGATAGATAAATATATCATATTAATAACATGTACTTTTAATAAAAATTAGGTTTAATTCTGTTAAATTATAATATAACATAATCTGACCTAGTTTATTTTCATCCTTAATCGTAATTGTAGATATAAAAACTTGTAAAAAATAACTATAATATATATTTATACTTTTAAAAATTATATGTAAAATTTTTAATATTACAAATATATAAATAAGTATTGCCCCACATCTAAAATTTCTGGATCCGTCACCAACTATAATCATCGAGTTTGTGTTTGACATTTTGGAACCAGAACGACCCTTTCTGAAACCAGAACGGCCCGTTCTGGTTGCACTCTTGATGTGTTAATTTTGCACCCGGAACGACCCGTTCCAGGTGCAAAATTAACATACCAAGTGTGCAACCAAAACGGGTCGTTCTGGCTCCAGATGCATTAAAAAAATTTGGCATCGTGTACATCCATGTAACATCCACGTGGCCAACAATTAACTCTGTCTAAATAATTTGGACGGAAGTCCAACATTGCAATAATTTAAATTATTGGGGACCAAATTTAAACAAAAAATTAAAGTAAGACTAAATTGAAACAAACAAATATTATAAGGGACTAAATTAGAGTTTTAACCTTAAAATTATTAAATTTTTAATGGGAGTGACTAAAATCGAACAATTATGATATTATAGGGACTAAAATTATTCAATTAAAAATTAAAAGACCAAAATTACACAATTATAATCCTTTAGGGACAAAAATTACTTAACTAAAATTTTGAGGACTAAAATTGCCTAATTACAATACTTAAAGGATAAAAAATGTAACTAAGTCAAAATTTATTTAGTGTATCGTCGACTCGTCGTTTATAATAAAACCAAGGGTTGTTTTGTTAGTACCAATATTGACACGCGTGAAGCAGCAAATGCGTGCGTGCGTGGCACTTGACTAGCAAGTGCAAAATTTTCTTCATCTCCACTCCACCTTACAGCACAAACACAGCCCTGTCACTGATGCCACAAGTGCTTCCTCTCGGTTTCACTTTCTAGGTTAATAATAGCTTCGCAGTGTTCCATCGCACCTTTCAAATTCTAACGATTCAAAGTCACTGCCCCTACGCACCGTTTCGATTCCACCGACTCGTTGGAAGCTTCAGAGAGGAACGGAGCAGAGGCCCAAGTGCACTCTGGCGCTTCTAGAAGGTTCGCCTAATCACTCTTCTACCACACTCTCCACGCTATTAATCCCCTCACTGGAACACTTTAATCATCTTTACGTGTTTTCGTTAGGGTTTCATGTTACTCTCTGTATTCATGCGTTTTACGTGTTCGATGAAATTGCCGTTCCAGATTTCTGCAAGTTTTTGTCATTATAAAATGATATCATGTTCTCTTATTCGTTTCTTTGAGGTTATGAAATTTTCTTTTCATTTACGCGCTCGATGAAATTCCTGTTCCAATGCTGCGTTTTGTTTATGCCATTATAACGTGTCGACATGTTCTCTTGTTCGTTTTTGCGGAGATTATAGAATTTATTTTGCATTTTACGCGTTCGATGAACGTGTTGGAATCATAAAGTGTGGACATTGATGTGGTCTTTGATTTCGAAATGTCGCAGATGTCACTTTATATTGGTAATCTGTCGGAGCATTCTCGAAGAGATGAACTCGAGCGTGTTTTCCGTCGATTTGGACATTGCAATGTTCAGCTGAAAAGAGATGGCTATGGCTTTGTAGTATTTGATTTCCCTCTGGATGCGGAAAAGGCTCTGAGAGCACTGAAAGGTAGAAATATTTGTGGGGAGCAGCTGACTCTGACATGGTCAAATAAACAGCCTAAAACAAACTTTTCTAGATTTGCTAGGGGTGGTAGAAGAAATGCATTTGAGTTGCAACAGGTGAGAAATCCTGATAGAGCCGGGTATTTGAGAAGAAAAACAGGTTTCAGTGGGTGGTCAAATCAGAATATTAGTAGGGGAAAATCTGTGGAAATGCCTGGCGATGAGA
Source organism: Cajanus cajan (assembly GCF_000230855.2). Taxonomy (NCBI): domain Eukaryota; kingdom Viridiplantae; phylum Streptophyta; class Magnoliopsida; order Fabales; family Fabaceae; genus Cajanus; species Cajanus cajan. The sequence continues at coordinate 14,721,052 of NC_138523.1, read as the reverse complement.
GGGAATATTGCCATGATGACTTTAAAGATTCTGTTGGGGAAGAAAAGGATTATGGGGGAGATTTTCCTGATCAAGGCGGTGGGGTTGTTGCTAACATGGAGGAGAATGGTAGATGGGGTGAGCCAGTTCATGAGCCTTATCATGACAACGGAAATGGAAATGGTATAGAATTTGATCGTTATGAACCTTATCAGGGCCATGATAGGAAGTGTGACAATGAAGATTATCATGTTGGTTACTCTGGTGGTTCTCCAGCACCACATTCCCAGGAGAATATGGGCAGAGTGCAGATTGGTGAGGATACCTCAAGTCAGCCAAATGGCTCAAAGTTCCATCAAACATGTTTTAGATGTGGTGATCCAGGTCATAAAAAGCGAAATTGTCCAGAAGAACATTCTTCACAGAGGAAATATAACAGGTTGGATGTTCGGCATAATAATAGAATTTACAAGAAGCAGAAAGGTGAAGATGAGAATACATTTAGATCTGGTTCCTGGGTGAAGCTGCAATCAAGTGGGGATGCTTTGCCAATGAGGCACCAGAGAGATGAGAGAAGGTTGTCTGGTTCTCGACATCTGCTTGCACCACGGAGAAATGAATCATCCCCTTTAACAAGGGAAACTGATAGGCATCAAAAAAAGGAGTACGAAGGAAAGAAGCGGAGCAAAAATGAAATAGAGTTGTCTGAAAGATCCAGGGCAAAGATGTCCAAGCGATCAGTCTCACCTTCTTTGCTGTCAGATCACTCTGCATCTCGCTCTCTTTCAAATTCTCAATCTTCCAAGTCACTGTCTAGGTCTAGTTCTCATTCTAGATCAAGATCTGTGTTTTCTAGATCACATTCTTCATCGTCGAAATTAAGGTCATCCTCAAAATCTCAGTATCATAAAGGCAAAAGTTTGAATTCTTGGAGATCAAGCTCCCCTGTGTCTTTGTCTGTATCACTCAATCAGCCTTTATCATCATCTCCAAATAAAATGCAGTTGAGTTTAAAAAGCCCATCTATTAATGGTGCTGCTCTTGAATCTGTGGATCATTTGGTTGCACAGGGACAACAAATTGGCAGTAAAAAAGAATTGGAGAATCTTCAATCCAAAGATACAGGTATTGCTATAAATGGAAAAGCTGCAGTGTGTACCCCAGTGGTGGATGGTGTTGCAAAGGGCCAATTTATACAGGAAGACAATCATGAAAATCATATTTTCTTAAAATCATCTGACAGAGTAACAGATTTAAATGAACCACTTATTGGGAATTTATCTCCGCAGATAGTTAACGAGACAAAGGGTCTTGGGCATTCTGGAACACTGATGTTGGATGCTATTTCAACAGAAATTCATAAGCCTGCTTCTGAAACATATGTCAATCCTCATTCTGACCTTTCAACCATTGTATCCATGGAGGAGATGCGCATGGTTCTTAATGACTGTGGCCTGGAACTTCCAAAAGATGATGGGAACAATTTAACTGTTGATGCCTTCTTTGGATGTGCTCGATTGTGGCCTTGGCACATTGTTTATTACCGCAGGTTGAAGAAAGGCCCAATTTCAACTGAGAACTATGCCAAGCGGATTGCACAGAATCAGGAATTTGGCATTGTTGATAAGTATATAAGAAGTAGTAGTGGATGGGGAGAATTCAGTCCTGAGAATGCTTGATTGTTCATACTGCTACAAATGATGCCATGTTGGTACATTTATTCCCATTGGAGCTATGTATCTATATTCTACGCTGTCTGGCTCTTAAATGGAATTCAGATGTGATTTGGTAATGATTGTAGAGAAGTTTGCTCGGCAGGTAATTTATGCATACCATACTATAATTCATTGTATTGCTTTGCCTACATGTAGTCCCCACTCAATTATTGTGCAGTGCCATCTTACAAATGATCACATTTATAACAATGGCAGTATGCCAAATGTTTGAATGATGTTACATATTCTGGAATGACAGGAATCTACACTGTTTTTATTATTGTTCTGTTAGTTTTCTGTGCTTGCTTAAAAGAAGGGGGAGATGGAGATCTTTTAGCTTGTTTACTGTGCTAATAGGTTCATTATTGTGAACATTATGATGCTGCTATGCCAGGGGTGGCAGCTGGGAAGCATGGACACAACAGGGAAAACATGGTGCATTTCTAGTAGTTATAGGGTTTGTCATAGCTGAACACATTATATGATAAAAAATTAAGGGAAAAATGTGTTTTTAGTACCTATACTTTTGGTCAAAGATGGTCAAGTTCCCTATATTTTTATATTGATGAATTTGATCCTTAAACTTTCATAAACATGTGGATTTACTTCCTAACTTTAAAATGACATGATTAATTCGTAGAGAGGAGGGATTAAATCTACATGTTTTTTTTAATATTTTGAGGTCCTAATTTATTGATTTGAAAGTACGAGGACCTTGACCATGATTGACATATTGTGAACCTGAAACTATAAATCCTTAACAAAGTCATATATCCGTTTTAAAATATTACAATTATAAAATATATTCTATTTTCCTTGATCCACTATTCAATTTCTATCCAGTTGGTTGTTGTCTTTCAATTATTTACTGAAATGGTTATGTTGGTTCTGGTCTCTGATATTACTTATTATATTAAAGGTGTTTTATATTTTGTAATTTTTTCATGGCTTCTAGAAGGTCTGAGTAATGAAATACAAACACCCAACACACTCTTCACATCACTTTCGTTATCAATCCTAGATAGCAGTGTCGAGCATCTTGCCCAAACTAAAACCACTAGAGTGGAATAGTGCATAGCAAGATGATCTCTATTTTTGAACATTATGCTCACTAGTTAAATAATTTATACTACGCAAATATAAATGCTCAAAAATAAAAAATTACCACAAAATAAAGACATTTGTAATTAATATTTAATAATCAAAAGCCATATTTTTAAGCTAAACTCAAGTCAACATAAGTCAAGAAACATAAAAGAAAAAGAATCAGAACAGAGGCCTCTCTGAATTTAAAGTTAAAAAAGAGTAGAGATTTCTTAGAGAAGTACACAAACATGTTGAGAGTTGAGACGGGAAATAAAAACATCAGAACTTGTGGCCACCCTGCCACTCTGAACACAGCACAAAAATAAACATAAAAAATAGAGAAAATATAACATGTAGATGCTTGGAAAAAAAGAACAGAGACCTCTCTGACTAGATGAGAATGCGTACAGAACATAAGCCAGCAAAAAGTTGTGCTGTGGTGTGTAAAAATGAGGCTTTGTGATTAACAACACTAGAGTGCTATGGGTTGGCTGGAATTCTTTAAAGAGCTGGTTCAGTGGCCAGAAAGGAAGGAGGTCACACTTATTTGAAATTTGTGGTCCAACTCAAATATGAAAGTGAAAGAGAAGGCATTTAGTCTTGAATCAGAAACACAGGATTCTTGATGTAAAACACAGGAAGATTTAGAACTCAGGACTTTTTGCATTTTACCTAAACCTCCTACCACTAGGCCAACCCTTTTGGTTCATGTGATAGCAACAATACACTATTGATAACTATGCTTTCCATTAATTGAATATAAAACTTATTTGACCAAGAATCTACCATTATTAGCCAAGGAGTGTGACAAGAGTCGTGGGTTGGGATGGGTAGTAAGTGGTTAATGATGGATAAATCATTGATTAAAAAATTATGATGTTTGGCTAATGGAAATTGATATAGGTGATGTGTGTAAAGTTAAGTTTAGACATTTTTTGGTTTTGGGGACAATTGACAGGTTTAATCGATTCTACGTGTTCGTTGCAAAACAGTTTTCTGTGCCAACCGAACTGGTTAAGGACCAGTCTGCAGTCAAACCGTCGACTAGTCGGTTCAGTCCGATTTTTAAAACCATGTTATAAAATAAATCAATCCTAGAAAAGAAAAGAAAGTAAAATCAACTCTTGAAAAAGAAGTCTAATGTATCATTTATAAATATCTAAATATTGTATAACAGCTTTGAAGCTTTTAAAAACTAATAGTAAGGATGAGCAGGCAGAGTGAAAATGTCAAGGGTTAGTGACTGTAGAAGGATCACTGTGCCATTGTAATGCTGTATAGGGATGAAGGCTATTGTTTGTGAATGCTACGAGGAAGATGGTCACTGCACATGAAGCTTGCAAAGGATAAAGGGGCTTCAGGAATTTAATTAACCTGAACTTAGTTTTGTGTTGGTTGTGTTGGTGTGCTACCTGTGAAGAGTGCAAGCCATGTCCAGCCAAGTTGAAGCTCTGTACATTTGTAAATAGAGCCTGGTACCACCTAAGCACATGTCAGTGTCGCTGACACACTGGTGTTAGAAATTTGTTCAAGTCCAACAATGCTAATCATCTTGCTAGGTTTGTGCTTCTTAGGGTATCAGTATAGCACCTTTCAGTTTTATGTTAGCATTATGAATGTTAACAGTGTCTTGTCTATAACTTCATTGTTGATGGATATTGAAATCACAATTTAGGGATCAAGGTCCAAATCAACTGATTCCAGGTTCCAGCTAGTTCCCATGAGAAAGATTTGTATTTGTTATACTATGAGTGACTACTTGCCAAAAATTCAATGAAATTTGGCAATACACCAGATTGTTATTATGCTGGAAATTTGGTTCTGCTTCATTTCCAGTTTCTTGTGTGGATTATGATAAAGTATTAACCATTTTCAATCAACTGTCTGTTTGCCTGCCACGGAGTTATAGCAGAATCCATGAATTGTGAGCTTTGCAATCATAGAGTAGCTGTGAACTTGCCTTGTATCAAGATTGTAGAAAACCATAAAAACAGATTAAAAATGTTGTATAAAATCATGGTTATTGTCAATAACATTCAAAGCAAGCACCTAAATAAACTTTTTATTTTCTCTCTCTAGTAGCAAAATGAAAGTTAAGGTGTTATTCTTTCTTGGTTTGCTTCAAATGGTTAACTCCTTTTATTGTCACACTTGATTCTGAAAGTCTATCTTACCGAAATTGTCTTAAATCTGTTTTTATTGGAATTGTATTTGATGATATTCTTCTTTATGCACTGGATTAGTTGTATTTGTCAGTTGCTGCATTTTAGATTTTTCATCATATTGCATATAGATCCACTTAGGAAACTGTCAGTTACATGAATGTGAGTTTGAAGAACTTTTCTTTTCTCTTCTAGGGTTGCACTGGGGAGAGGAAGTAGGAAAGGATTTTTCTCTTCATTATATGGTATGTACAGAGAACAAATTGTGGAGGGACCGTTTGACTTTTTGAAGAGCCAGATTCTTCAACTCTTGTTTGTTGATCGTTGAACTCAAAACATTTTGACTTTTGGGCTACTAAAGTCTTCGACACACTTTTGTAAGTGATTGACAGTGGATTTGGATCCTTTTGTGTCAATGTACCATCCCGTTGGAGAAATACAAAATTAGCTTTCTTGTGCAGGGCAGCATGATGGTTTAGGGGTCACATTACTTTTATGGAAAACTGTGTATTTTATCCCTGTAATGGGACTCTTCACTGTTATTTAAAACAGGAGAATCCAGATTGATAATTTTCTAGTTTTTACACCTTGAAAAATCAAGTTGATGCAAATGTATGGAAATAGGGGCGAGGGGTAAAACTTCAACTGCGTGTTGCTGAGTTGAAACAATTACGAATGTCCTATGCTGAACATTGGTAGACTGAGGTTTTAAATTTGTCAAAGACTTGAGAATGTTTCGGTTAGGTTCTCCGTGAATATCTCACTAAGTTTTCAAATTAAGTCATTGTACGAGTGGCTATTCATAACTCTAAGGTTTCAAATTGTACTTTCAATATTATTTTCATAAATGTGAAATTATTTCCCATCAGAACAGTGTCAAAAGATGGTAAAATATTCTCAGCATCAGATGACTAGTCTGAAGTATATTAACCTAAATATAATTCCTGACTATGTATGAAAAATGTCTTGTTGAGATAAATAATTTATTTTAGTGATCTTTGTCTTGAAAAGAAATAATCTCTACCAGGAGGATATCCTTTGGTACAAAAAATAAAAAGATGTAAGCTCTCAATGGATAAGTCTTAGTATGCAATATTATCTACCTTGAAATGGATAGTGTGTTTTCATCTCTAATAAATGTGCTGAGTCATGTTCTGATCGTTTAAATGATGTCTTGTTTGTATCCTAGCAAAACATGGACATGCATTTATGAAAATTTAGGAAACATTTAGTGGGCTTTTATGGTTGCAGGTTGGCTGTGTCAATGGAGAAAGCGGTGTTGCTCATCAACCTAGATTGTTCAATTGATCGATAGAGTAGCTGTTCTATTTCTATTTTGAGCACGGTGGGTTTTGGATTAATCGTAGACTCGGTTGCAGATCTTTCATCCTAGTGAAAATATTGATTTCGGGTCTGTGGGCAACGCTAGGGGGAAGTAGGAATCAGGTAGGAAACACTTCCATTTTGGTTAATTAATATTTTGATCAACAGGATATTTTGTACAATTCAGAACGCATGGATATGGATGGCGCAGGGGCGAACATGAATTAGTGTTCAACGTGTTTGCCATCAGAATAAACGGTAACTATCAAAACTCAAGACTAAAATCTTATATTGAATAATAAAATTATTGGAGTATATGCATCTAGACTCTATAGCATGTATGCATTGCTAAATAAGATTTGTAGTTCATTTTGAATGTCTGTTTTTCAAAAAATAATTGAGTTCTGTCGCTAAGTTGATTAAAAAAATATTATTTCTTTAAAAGTAAAGTGAATATCTTAATCAAATGCACATGCGTCCTAAAAGAACAAATAATAGTAGAGATGTATTAAATATTCTTGCGACTTATGAGTCTAGGATGTGGTCCGACGCCTGCGATTCTAGGACTTGACTGAATTTCTAGTATTGATGTCTTGTTTAATGCATTGATATTCCTTCTTTTGACCCCTTCTCTTGGCTTTGTTCGGTAGAGTTGTTTAGGGAGGACAGGAAAGGTGACAGTGTTGTGATGTCTATTTTCCTTGTTCGGTATCGCATTCATAAAAGATGGGAGAGGTGGAATTGTTTGCTGTGGGGCTCACTAAAATGTGTATTGTTTTCAATTCTTCACAAATGGGAGAGATGGGGGTAAGTTAATATTTTGTGGGCTTTAGATATTCAATTCTTTACCAATAATTTAATATTTTAAGTAAATTAGTTTTTTTTTTAGATAAAAGACGATAAAATAACTTGATATATATTTACACGTGTTTTTCCAAATGTAATTTTTTTTTTTTATCGTTGTTTTCCTAATGTAATTAAATAAAGGGATAAATTAATTTTATGTTGATGATATCAAGGAAGAAATTGGAGCATTTATATTGATACACAATAAATTATACAAAATTACTTTTTTGACATATGTTTTATTATTAATAAATGTAATAAATGACATGATAGAAAAAAAAATAAGAAAATGATGTACAACTACAAATTTTCTACTATTTGTTGTACACTTATCATTTTCCAAATTAATTGACGGCAGAAAAGTTCATGGTAGGTTAAACAAAGATGGATGCGGGCCTCTGGAGTGGATGAGTGGGGAATTTATTTTTTGAGGGGGGTTTTGTGGGTTTTTAGTTGACAAATGTGTAAATATAGTTGTAATTCATAGAGAAAGGATCATGATTTAAGGAAGAGAAAATGGATGGGAAAAGGTGGGCATTTATCATCTGAACAAAATATCTTCTCATTATTCTCAACCGTCTCAATTACTCTTGCATTTATGTGATTTAAATGGTCTTAATCGAGTCGCCCTTTTTTTCAATGCTCGGAACTACCCAACCCACCTCTACCATCCCCCAATTCACTCAATTCATTATCTTTCTCTTTGAAACCTACGGTTTTTTTTTTTTTTTTTCCTCACACTACAAAACATACCTATGACTTTCATTCATGCCGTTGCTCTCATTATACACTATATCCACTTGTTTCTTTTTTCCATTTTTTTGAGGAGAGTAATGATATATTCTCTTGATACTTCGCGGAGAAATTATTAAACTAAAAATAAACATATTTAATGCATTAAAATTTTAAAAATATTTAACACTTTATTTAATATGTAGAAAGATTAGTAGAAAGATCTTCTAAGACAATTTAAATTATTCTTAAAAATGTTTCTTTGCGTATATTAGTGAATCTCACACATGTATTGTTATTTATAAGCTACTTTGGACCTTATTGGGGATTCCGCATGAAATTAGGAAACTGTGTTTTGGCTTGGCTATATACTACCCTTAATTGTTGCAAGGCAATTTACCAAAAAGTCAACTAGTAGGTTAGTTTAGATTACGTTTTTAAATTAGGGAAGTTTTACAATTATAAAAATCTCGGTTAAAGAAAACTTGTTGATGGAAAAACAAAATTTAAATTCTCTTAAATTTACAAACAATTATTTATAAAAAAAAAAACAAAAGCTGCTGCAATAATTAGTTTACTCCCTCCCCCACCCCATATATACTAGTTTTAAAAATTTTACTAGTATTTTAACTTATGCAATGCACAAGTTAAATATTTATTATATATAACCAACATTTATAATACATTATATATACAAATAAATATTGTGTTTGAATATATGTATTATATTTAAATTTTTTATAAGTAGATATTTTTAACCACAAATTATATTTTTGATTTATAATAAATAGTTTATATTGTAATATACAATTTTTTTATTTATAATATTAAAATTTAATTTATAAATAATTATGATAAATAAAAATTGAATTTGATAAGATGTTAAATTTTTTTTTTATAAAAATCCTATAATTAAAGAAAAGTTTTTAAAACTGTTGTCTCATTTATGAGATTGCGGTTGGTGTTTTAATATATAATGGTTGAGGTTAATTTGAATAGATTCTAAATGCTGATTTCAATATAGAAAATGTTGGGCAAGCATTTTTACTCTCTCTCTCATTGTAAATCTCTCTCTCTCACTCTCTCTCATTGTAAATAAATATATATATATATATATATATATATATATATATATATATGTATGTATGTATGTATGTATGTATATATATATATATGGGAAATGTTAAACTCCCACCTATTTTTTAGTAGGAGTATGTTAGAGCATTTTCAGTGGGGTTGCTTTTCAGCAACCCTGTGCCACATCACTGCCACATCTGCTCTGGCCCACTTTATGGGTTGCTTAAATTTTAGCAGAGTTGCTTCTACAAGTCCCATTAACTTTCATTGCAGAGTTGCTTATAAGCAACCCTCATTGCAGATACTTTTAGTAACCTACACCAAAATTTTAGAAAAAAAAAATCACTCATTTCTTTTGATTTGATTAATTTGTATAAAAGATATTATAGTAATTTAATTTAATTTTAAAAAAATAAAATATTTTCTCTCCTTTATTAACTTCATTCTTTAAGTCATTTCTCTCTCTTATTAAATTTCTTCTCCAACTTATTTCTCTTTCCTATTAAATTATTTCTCTAACTTATTTATCTCTCTCCTATTAAATTTCTTCTTTAACTCATTTCTCTCCCCCTTTCTCTCTGAACAAATAAAAATTAATTAATAGAAAAATGAAATGAATTAGAGAATGAAATTAATAAGAGAGAGAAAATATTTATTTTTATTTAAAATTAAATCAAATTACTATACTATCCTTTATACGAATTAACCAAATTAAAAGAAATGAGTGATTTTTTTTGTCCTAAAATTTTGGTGTAGGTTACTACTTACTAACATACTCCCACTAAAAAATTCCATATATATATATATATATATATATATATAGGGGAATGCTAATGTACTCCCACTTATAGTGGGAGTATGTTAGCAACCTACACCAATTTTTTAAGACAAAAAAACCACTCACTTCTTTTAATTTGGTTAATTCATACAAAGGATATTATAGTAATTTAATTTAATTTTAAATAAAAATAAAATATTTTCTCTCTCTTATTAATTTTATTTTCCAAATCATTTCTCTCTTTTATTAAATTTCTTCTCTAACTCATTTCTCTTTCTTATTAAATTCTTTCTCTAACTTATTTATCTCTCTCCTATTAAATTCTTTCTTTAACTCATTTCTCTCTCATCTCTCATGATGTCTCCCCCTCTCTCTCTCTGAACAAGTAAAAATTAATTAATAGAAAAAATAAATAATTTGAAGAATGAAATTAATAAGAGAGAGAAAATATTTTATTTTCATTTAAAATTAAATTAAATTACTATAATATCCTTTGTACGAATTAACAAAATTAAAAGAAATGAGTGATTTTTTTGTCCTAAAAAATTGGTGTAGGTTGCTAACATACTCCCACTAAAAAATAGGTGGGAGTACATTAGCATTCCCCATATATATATATATATATATATATATATATATTTTTTTTTTTTTACAATGGGTAACATTGTATTATTATTTTTCTCCTTCTTACGCGGTTTAATTTAACAATTATATTTACATTATTTGTTATATTATTTTAACATTATACTTCAAGATATTTTTTAAATTATAACTATTATACAAATTAACATAATAGAAGTATGACATATATTTCGCTGCATGTTAATTTATTTTGTTTTAGACTTGGTTGAGCATATTTTAAGATATAGTGTAAGATTAATAGTTGAATGCATAATATAAAAAAATATAATAACTCTAACTAAAAAAACGTAATTTGAACAATGGATCTATATAAAAAATGGATAGATTTTAAAATTAATTAAAAATAAATTTTTAAATATACCAAAATCAATAAAATGAAATTTAAATTTATATAAAAATCATATAAATATGTTCATTTCTGTAATTTTATATTTATTAGATTTATCATATACTTCAACAAATAATTTTACCAAATACTTATAATTTATTAAACTAACTTAACAATTTTTAACTACCAGTTAATTTTTCCGTTTTCATTTTTCAACTAGATTTCCGGCTTTCACCTAACTTTTTAGTTACTTTTTTTTTTCTTTTCAAAAATAGCATAATATCCATTTGATGTTTTTACAAAATCAATTCTTCTCAATATAACATACATTCTAGTGTAAATTTATGGTTCAAATAAATTTAAGCCCACATGTTGATTATGTTTATATTCAATAATTTAAAACTAATTTTATGAAAATGAATTCATCTCAACTTTATGCAAACTTAGTTAATTTTGAAGAAATGTTACGTGTCAAGCATTTTGAGGTCCACACGAGTCACTGTTTAACATCGCAGGTGGTCAGTGCTGTGGACTGAGCTGTGAACATAGGTTAGGTCGGTCTACCATCCATCATGATTCATGAGTTTTACAACAACCAAGTGGGCCTTGCAATCCATTTTAACTGCCAACAAAGTACAAAGGATCTACCTGCTCTCACACCATGAACTTAACTTCTACTTTTCATCACTCTCAGTTTCAATTTTCAAAATCATGTATGGTGGCCAACAAACAATAACAACATGCGCGGTTGGTTGTATGGATGAAACAGTAATATCATTGATAAAGATAAACTAAAAGTCAAGAAATATAAAAACAGTTCTAAAATTTCAGTAAGGGCACCTGAGGCTAAGTCCTATATTGTTGCAGCTAAGTTTAAAGCACAAAAGCTTAACCCAGTCCCAGCTACTAGATAGAGTCTCGCATAAATCGCCTTACCATTCTCAAATTTCTCAGTAACTTTTCTTTTCTTCTCTCTCTCTCTCTTTTTTTTTTTTTTTTTTTTTCCTTATATATAACTAGAAAAGTGCTATTTACGCTCCACTCTGGTGGTACTTCATCAGTGAATAGAGGAAGAAAGGTACAAAATGGAGCGAAGTTAGCACTGTTCTTACAAAAGGTTTAAAAAAAGGATAAAAAATTATAAAAGAAAGGCCCTGAAAAGGAGGTTCCTAGGTTAAAAGCTACCATGTTCTACTTGCAGCAGAGAATGCAGAACTGGCAACAGGGTAGTCTAATACTCTATCCCCTTCTTACGGTGGGGTTGTTGCTGTCATGGAGAAAATCAAGCAAAACGGTGCTTTTGCATTTGGGGCATTTGGGATCATTCTCAGAGAGCATCACATACATAAGGCAACGAGGGCACCCTACTAAAACCATGGAAGTGGCTTCAGGGCTGTTGGAGTATCCAAGGTGGTTGTTGTTATTGTTATTATTGTTGTCCTCCTGGTTGAGCTCAGTCGACACACATGAGCTTGGTGGGGAGGTTGGTGACACCGTTGCTGATCGCGTTGGTGATTCAAGTCTACGGTCAACAATCCTTGGTGGGGATAGGTTCAACTTCAAGTCAAGTTTTGGACCGCTTCCATTTCTGCCACTCATGGTTTTGCCTCTTCTTTTTGCAAAAGTATGTTACCTGTTTTGACTCAAACCGTTAGCCACACAAAATAAAATAAAAGAAACACAAAAGAAGTCCAATTAAGAAAATAGAAAAATTGTTAGAAGAGGTGTTCATAGACAGATAGAGAAAATATATGATATGGGAAGAAACAAAAGAAGAGCAAGGTGAGGAGTTATGAGTACCTTTGGAAAGAGCAAGTTGTATGGCCAAAGGAGAAAAGGGTTGGTGAGTGGTTCAGAGGAGAATGGCAGAAGCTCCGGCACCAGCCAAGTGACCTTCTGTGTTGGGGGGTTGGAGCTTAGAGGCCATTTTATATGAGGAAAATGGAGGGGGTGGTTTAAAGCATAATTAAATTGAGGGAGAGAGGTGGAGGAGGGAATGGAGTGAAGTGAGAGGAGAGAGAGAGAAAGTGATGGAAGTGAATTGAATTGAATTGAATTGTTGGGTAGAAGAAGAGTGTAAATTGTGGACAGGAAATGTATTAATTGTTTGGAAAAATCCCAAGAAGTATGCAGAAAGGGGAAATTTGCAGTAAATATTGCAATTACAAAGTGCAGGGTGAGGGCCTTTCTTCATTCATTGCTTATATGAGAGTCGGTGTTTAAGAGTCTCAGAGCAACACAGCACGGGAGATCACACAATGGCTTTTAAGGCTAAACCCATATTTAAAATATAAAATCCAACCACACCAACAGAATTTAATAGGAAGCACCAAATATTGATTTAACTAGCAGCAATGGATAGCCAAGTGCAACCTCAAATTTAAATATTCAACAGCACCCCCTAGAAAAATGAAACAAACTAAATGAAATAGTACAATAGGGTATAAATTTGATACAAATTTTTAGATAGACACAATTTTAATAATACACTACTTGTCTCCGGTTTGATCTTCTTCTCTTACATTGCTGGTAGAAGCACCCTTTGACTGTCAAAGGGAAATAGAAAAGAGACTTGGTCTGGCTTCTTTTACCATTGTGGCTAGATCTAACTAAGCATGTAGTTTTGTGAATGGATTTTTCATGGTCTGAGAGTCCCTGTTGTTCTTTTGAGGAATTAGTTCTCAGTTTCTTTGAGAAGTACAAGACATGTGTTCATCGTCCGACAGACATTAAAGGATCTCTCTGTGTTTTATCATGGGGACCAATACAACCAAACAATGAATGCTTTTTTTATTTTTAAATTTTATTCATGATTTGTTAATGCAGCAAGCAAGAACATGCTGTCATGGTGCCGTGGAGCATTTACTAGAGTCGAACTTCAATTATCCACATTATAGCTGCTTTTGCTTTGTTAAAAAACGAGACTTTCGGATGGTTCCTTTCAATGCAAGATGGATGAAAGCGTGAAATTTATTAATTGATTAAACAAAACAAAAAAATTGCGGATGCTATTGAATTTATTTATTTTTATCCATTTTTATAGTTGATGCATAAATAATATTAATCTCTTTTATATTTAATATTTAATTTTGTTTACACACTCAAAACTATAAGAAATAGACCCAAAAAAAAATGAAAGGTAAAAATAATATCCTTATATATAAAAGTATGAATATCTATGCTAAAAATGTTCTCCAAAATATTTTTAGAATATAATTGTCAAATTATTTTTAAATTAAATATAATTGTCAAATAACAAAATTTATAACTATGAATTAATTATTTGATATTATTATATGACATAATTTATTTAAGAAATATATGTATGTGTCTACGGATATGTGATGAAATAGAAATAAGAGGATTTAAGTTTGATTTTCGTCAGATCCCTATAATATTTCTTTGTGAATAAAAAGAAATATATGTGTTTGTGATTTAAATCTTTTTAAATGCTAATAAATATTCTTACCGCATTAGTGAATAAAATATTCTTAATGAATATTATAAATGCTAATAAAGTTTTTTAAATATGCTTAGAATATTAGTGAAAAAAATATTCTTAATAGATATTATAAATGCTAATAAAATATTTTAAATATTCTTGCCATAGTAGTAGAAATAAAAATATTTTCCTGATAAAAAAGTGTTGTAATTGGATGAGAAATGAAAAATAATTTAAATTGTATATTTATTTTTTAATAAGATAACATAATTTATTTTTAAAGAAAATAAATTGGCAGCTTTGTACATGGCGGGAACGGATCGTTTCCAATTAGAGGAAATCGAAGAGTGTCTAATTCAAATAAATTAAACTATTAATTAAAATGAACAATGCATTTCTTGTCACGTGTTTTCTTTTTCTTCTTTCTTCACACTTCCTTCAGATGGCCCTCGACAATTTTACATCTTAATCTTAATTTCATGCTAATAAAGTATTTTAAATATTCTTACCACATTATGTATGGATTTCCCCACAAAATGACGTTTCTTGTGTTGTCTACGGGATTTGGTAGGATTTTTAAGAACATATTATAGAAGAATTTAGAATTGTTATGCTATTTATCTGCAAAGAATGTTAATCTGTATGCTTAAAAAAATAAATTATGATGAATTCGTCAAAATATTTGTTTTATTAAAAAATATTTTTTATTTAATATTTTTAATAATTGAAATTATTTAATAAATGTTTTTAAAATATCCGTTCATAAAATCTTTTACTTATTAATTTTATATTATCTTTACATTTAATAAAAGTTAATAAGTAAATAACGTTGTTATCTTTATAATTTGATTATTATTATTATTATTATGAAATTGCTATATCTATCTTTTAATCTTGTAAAACTCCTAGACCAATTATATTAAAATATATAAGTTATTTTATATTTATTTTAAAGTTAATAATATTTAATAAAATATATTAAATACTCTTTAATTATTATTCTAGCACGGAAGTTTAAAAGACTAAATTTCTATGTCTCATGAGGTTAAAATGACTTTTTGAAGAGAGGAAAAAATGATATATTTTTTTTAAAGTTAAAAAATGATAAATTAAGACTGGTTTTGAAAGTGTGAAGAACATAAAAGTAGAAAAAATATGAAGAATGAAACAATAATATCACATGTGGCAAGATCTGTATAATTCATTTTAATGAATGGTCCACATTTATTAAATTGGATACTCTCTTTTTCTCCAATTGGAGAGAATTTATTTCTCTCAATATATATGTGTTGTATATTATGATGATGAATATTTTGTAAATTGATCAAGTTGATTCAATTGAATGTTGTGTGTTAAAGATTCATTCATCTAAACTCCTTGTTTTCAAAGTGAAATATTGCACTAAAGGAGAATAAAGTTGTTTTAATATTGTAAAAATATCCTTATGTGGATTTAAAGTTGTAGTGCTTTGAGGAGTTCAATGTTAAAAACCCTTCAATATAAAAGTTTCCTTCTAAAAGGAAGTTGTTTTTATAAAGTTTCTTCTAGATTTTTGTTGAAAATAGTATAGGGACAAAATTGAACCATACTTGTCATAAACGACCATGGAGTAAGGCACAAAGTTAAAGGTAAAATCCCTAATCAAGTATGCTAATGTCAAAGTAGGCTCATACTCAAGTTGTGCTACACTTGACGATAATACTGGACCATCTTGTTTTAGTGACAATATTTTAGAAGCCAAACGTTGTAAAGTTGATTCATGGTCCAAGTGACTCGTCATTACTTCCTGGTGCATAGTGACCTGTGTTGTATAGATTATTTGGTACGGTTAAACCATTTAAATTGCTCAAATAATGTAGATCTCCAAAATAGAATATGCGTGACGACAAATTATGTTGTTATAAGTTGTATAAATTGTAAATTGTTCATGTATAAATTGTAATGTTGCTAAAGTTGAAAAGATGTGTGAAGATGAAAGTTATATATAGGCTAAGTTATTTATAATGATTGATGATGTTGTTGATAACATCTTTAGTATATGTTGATTTAAGTTGTGAAAATTGTATGTGTTGCTATGAGAAATGGGTTCATTGTATACAATTATACCTTCATATGTTGTTTCCTTCTATACAATTATACCTTTATGTCTCTATATATTGGACTACAATGACCATACTTGATACAAAAGTAGGTTAGAAATAGATTGGAGGGCTACTTGGTGGTTGTGGTGGCCATTTCTTTTGGATGGTTCATGATCATAAGTTATTTTGATGCAACTATATTAAAGTTGTATATATTTCATATATTTAGGGATGTTGTAAACCCATAAGGGGGATTTATGTTTTCAAGATAATGTTCAAGGAGCTATTGTTTTATGTTTCCCTGTATCCCTTATATATTTGGTATGTGCAGGTATATCTAAGTTTTGTTGCATGAGAATCCTAGGTAGACAACGTTATGTTTTATGTTGTGTTGCTTTTAAGTTTATACCTTTGTGGTGACCTATCAGATTGTTATAATTGTGGACAAGAAGCTTTGCCTTCTTAACATCCATTCTCAACATCATACAATATGCACCAACAACACATCACAACACAATCATATATGGTCCACATCCACCCAACAAGACATAGTATACATCATACATTAGGCAATAATCATGACATACATCAAGGGTCTATATACCACAAACAACACATCACATGTTTTCACATTGGACTTGAGGTTTAGGCCTTATGTTCTTAACCCTTTAGGCTATTTGAAGCCCATCACTTATGCCTCTAGGATATCACAATACATGCCCACAAATAGGACACCATATCATTCCTAACCTATAAGGCTATAAGGAACACGCTGCAACAACACTCTACCACCATCTAGCTAAAATGAGGGTTTTGTTGAGTGAGCCTATCATAGAGAGGGAATTTTGCTCAATGAACACTTCTTACTAAGTGAATTTCAATTTTCTAGCAAGGTAAGGACTAAAGCTCGCTAAGCCATCACCTTTGGATGGAAAAGATCCTTCAACATGTAAATCACGGAGGCATAAATTCACTCAATGATACATCCCTCACTTTTTGAATCAAAATGGCCCAAACACTAGGGTGAAAACTCGTTGAGTGAATCTTATTCGTTAAGTGACCAAAATGTTGGGATTTTACTCGAGACAAAAATTTGTTGAGTAGCCCACCATCACTGAGCAAATTAACATGGCTACCCACTAGGGCCCAGATGTCCTTAAGAAAGAAACCCTTGCTAAGGAACCCATAATTGGTCCAACACAAGGACTGAAATTTACTAAGCAACCCATCTTCATTAAGCAAATTAGCATGGTCTATCATAGTGATATAAGCTTGCTTAGGGAACCCATTATGCTTAGCCAAACTTCATTATACTCATCAATTTAGCTAAGAGAGACCATTCTTGTCGAGAAAAACTCGATTTTTAGTACTTGAGCCTTCAACATACGAAGGCTTATTAGGTGAGCATAATTTTGCTAAGCAAGAAACCACTCATCTTCAACATGCAAGGATATCCAAGCCTATACAACTCATGTAATCCATAAAATATGTTCTAGACAACCATCATTCATCAAATCTAACATTTAACAACACATGTGTCAAGGTTTTGGTACAAAAATAAAAAATCGCAAAGGTTATACCCAAAACCTCGCATGAGAGAAACATCAATTAACACCAATCAGGCCATCAATTTTTTTCCAAACAATAACATACACATTTCTACAATCTTTATGAACTACAATCAAGCTTCCCTTAGAATCAATCCTCTACAAGATGCTTCAATCTCGAGCTTGGTGAAGACCCACGACTTTTGGATGGTTAGAAATCATAATAGAGTTTTTGAAATCCCAAAATCTTTCTTTTTAGTTTATCTATCACTACAAGAAAATGACGATTTTGCGACAGTTATATGACCTACATTACGACGGTTAGAACTTTCGCAAAGACACAATTGCGACGGTTCACCAATTGTCGCAGAAATGTCCGTCACGAGTGAATTTTGTGACGGTTATTGGAACCGTTGCACAAACCGTCGCAAAATTGGAATTGCGACCCTTACAGCACCCGTCGCACTAACTACCGCTAAATCAGTCGCTAAATATTTATTTTTCATTTTATTAAATTTTTTAGACGTCTCAAATTCGGTTACTATTTTTCTCAAGGATTTTGTTTCACAATACTCCACTTTTTAGCATGTTTTGTCCTTACTTACGCAGTTTCTGGACAACTTTCCAGAAGGTCACCCATCCCTATATTACTCCAAGTCAAGCACACTTAACTGTGAAGTTCTTATGAGATAAGCTACAGAAAAACAGATACATGTTGTCGGTATAAGTAGTACAAATTAATTCATTTAAGTCATTCTCAACTATACAATCTCATACTTATACTATCTTTGGATCCCTCTCATTCCGGTGTGTCCAAACCGTTATAAATATATAATAATTATATTACTAATAATAATTATATTATATTTAATTAATCTTTATTTATATATACTTACATTTATAATTAACAATCTACTTATTTCTATTTAAAATTAATATTATGGTATAATTTAAATTATTTATTATAAATTTAAAATTTTAAATAATAATTTATATATTTTAAAATGAGAAAGGTTATAATAACACTGGTGTAACTTTTACTAAGTATTACACACCTTAATAATCTTATATGAAATGTAAATTTTGTAAATCCAACCGTTGGATTGAAAGTTCATATCACTTTATATGTTTATATCAAATTTTGTTAAAATTGAACAACTTGAAGGTAATCAAAGTGTTCATATTTTACTATATTTTGAAATGTATATATTACGTCAACTTTTTTTACAAGAATGAAGTATCAAATCATCTTGAATTAATATAAAATTTTGTATATATGATCTAAGAGTAAAAAAATTCCAATCTAACGGTTGAATTTATAAAATTCACATTTAATATAAAGTTATTGAGCGGTGTAATACTTAGTAAAAGTTACACTGGTGTTATTATAATCTTTCTCTTTTAAAATATTATTTTTATAAATTAAATTTTAATATTTTAAATAAATTATTAATTAACTTAATTTATTTATTCATCTTAAATCTAAGATATAAAATTCAAAAAATGTATTTATCCTTGTTTTATTTTCTAATCAATTTTTCTATAATAATTATTAGTAAAATTTAATAACTTTTAATTTAATAATTGGATCGATAAAATTTAACTTACACCATGAGTTATTAAGCGGAGTAACTTTATTAAGAGTTACTTTGTGAGTCATTTGATTCTTTCTCCTCTCTCTCTCTCTCTCTCTATATATATATATATATATATATATATATATATATATATAATTCTTTTGATGATAATTGTGTATCTCATATTAAACAAAATATATATAAAATTGTTAATGAAATATAAGCTTATTAGGATAATATAATATTTCCAAAAGAAAAATATTACTTTTGGTCTAATCTACTATTAAATGTATTTTTAATCCTAAACTTTATCAAATTTCACCATAATTTTTTAACAAAATAATATTTAATTTGTACTAAAAATAACTTTTAAATTCTAATTAAATAGGGGTTATATATATATGTGTGTGTGTGTGTATTATATTCAAACCTAGAAGTGATTTTTAAGTTAATATTTGTGATCTCATATTTAATTAACCATTAAAATAATAAATTTCATAAATTAATTATTAGTTTTTCAATATTCTCGATTTAATCCACAATTAAGATGTATTATTAATTTCACTAACACATAAAAATATGTAACATATATATATATATATATATATATATATATATATATTAATTTTTAGCTTCCTAGGATTAACATAAAACTTTTTTATTCTAAAATAATTTAAAAGATAGAGAAATAAAATTAATATAGTATATTAAAATATTTTTTTCCTTTTTAACATTTCTAAATGTAATTACATGTCATTATGATTTTATTTTTCTATTTTTATTGAAAGTAAAATTATATAATTTTGGACTGTGTATGACTTTGCGTGAATTTTTATTTTAATTTTTGTCTTATAGATTGCGACGGTTGGGAGGAACTGTCGCAATGTTGAAAAATTTTGCGACGGTTGGGAGAAATCGTCGCAATGTTTGAAAATTTTGCGAAAATTTTGAGAGAAACCATCGCAATGTTGAAAAATTTTGCGATGGGTTGGAGAAACAGTCGCAATGTTGAAAAGTTTTGTGACGGTTTTGGAAGAAATCGTCGCAATGTTAAAAAATTTTGTGACGGTTGGGAGAAACCATCGTATGAAGGGTCGCAATATCAAAGCGACGATGGTTTCAATATAACTGTCGCAATTTGTCCGTCACAATTCATCATTTTCCTTGTAGTGTATCCAGAATTTGAAAACTAAAACCTTTGAGATTCCTTTTCAAATTCCTTGTATATACCTTAGCCCTCTTTGGATCAACTTACTCACACTTATAACTTAATAACCTAAGCCTAATGGTGTGTTTGGACGAGAAATTTTACAAATTCAAAGAATTTTAAATTCTTGGTATTTGAATTACTTTGATTTCAATTTCTATCATTCTTAAAATATTTTGTTTGGATAAGTCAATTCAAATTTATCAAATTTTAAATTGCTGGGTTGAATATGATAATTTAATTCTACCATGGTAAAATTGATTTTAAAAATATATTTATATGCTAATATTTTTAAATTAAATTTTATAAAAATAAATATTAGCTATTTTTAAAATATTTAATAATTTTAAAAATTAATATTAGATAATATTTAATAATTTTAAAAATATTTTTGAATATTCAATAATTAAAAACATGAAGAGATAAGAGATAAGATGAAATATATAAATGAAATAAGAAAAGAAAATATGAGGAATTTCAAATTCTTACTTTTTTGGGAGAATTTGAAATTCTACTATTTCAAAGAATTTAACAAATGCTTGAATTTCAAATTCCTTATAAATTCTCCATTCAAACAAGGTATTTCACCTCAAAGAATTTGAAATTCTTAAAATAAATGAATTACTCCATTTAAATTCCCCATCCAAACATACTATAAGTTCTTCTAATCACTAACCCTTACCCAAAACAAATAAAAACAACAATAAAACATCATATAACATACATATGTATAATATGAAAAATAGGTATTATAAATTACATTAATTAAGAAATAGTCATCATTTGTAATTTTACTAATTTAATTTAAATCATTTTTCCTCAAAATACCCTCATTTTGAATTTATTATCCAGAATAAAAAAAGGTCATTGGGAATAGAACCTCAATGGAGAGTGTTTTTGGGATGATATTATTAAACAAGGAGAAAATATTTGAGATTTGTTTATATTTTATTCCGATACAAGTCAATTTTTTTTTTGCTTATATTTTTGTTCATAGAGTAATTTATAATAAATTTTCTACAAGTTTATTAGTCATTTAAAAATATTTCTTAGAATTCTTATTAAGATAAATAGATTTCGTCAAATTATATTTAAATAATAAAAAGCAATTTATTTTAGAGTTAAGTTAGGTTAATTCTTCCATTCATGATATAACGTATAAGACCTGTTTGGATTGTAACATCTTGATTTCAAAAATAAAAATAAAATAAATTTTTTTAAGAAAATTATATTATCGACTTAATAAATTTATTTAACTAGATTTATAATATAAATAAAAAAGGTTTTTATAAATAAATAAAAATAGAATGGGTAATGGGTTAGAGGGGACTCTTGGGTTAGACTCTTGAAACCAAACTGGAAACTTATTAAAAAAAAGCGTTAAGGTCATTTTGGGTGCCTATTCTGAACCTTATGAATGCTTGTAGAGGAAGCCCTAGAAGGAAACATCGAAGAATGTGTGGAATAGCGAAGAAGATGGTCGAAGGGCGTGCCAATGCCTCAGTAGTCGTTACCTCATTTAAGGAGGGAGTGAGCTCGTGTGAGGGGTATGGTTAGTGAGATGATCCGTATGTTTCTTAGGTTATTGGTTCATTTTCATTTGATACCTATGTAGATGATTTGAGATTCATGTTATTGTAGAATTATTTATTGTTATAATTTTCATCATTAATCATGGTGAATTTTGTGGTTCGAAATGTAGATCACAATATGCTATATGGCTCTTTGAAGGTTAGAATTTGTATGATTGAAGGTTTTTATGCATTCAGGTGATTTGATGTTTGATAAACATTCTTTGTGAATATTAAGAGTGATTGACTGATTAGATCATAGATTTAAGCATTAAGATGATTTTTGAAGGGTAAGAGAACCTTACATCGCAAGGTTCAGAATACTACGAAGTGTAGGATCTGCAACGACATCAAGTACACATTTAATGCCCAAAGATGATGAGTGTAGTTCTCTATGTTGGGCATTGAGAGGACCACACTGGGTGTGGATTGAGAAAGTTTTCGAATGTGTGGCGATCTTGTCTATGTGTTCCTAGGCTGCCTTGTATTAGAGTGTCTTTTGGAAATGTTGGAGATTGATACCACATGCATATAGTGTGACACCCTCTACCCTACATATGTATATAAATAATAATCTAGAACAAATGATATAAAAAATACCAAATCCATGCATAAATAATAAAAATGCAGTCTTTAACATGAGGTGAAGAGTCTCATATAACAATCTCTAAAAACAAAGCTCCATAATAAAACAAAAATACATATCTAAACATAAGTTCTATCATAATAACAAGAACAATCCTAGTCTAAATCCTGATATCACATATCTTATTAGAGCACTTCTAGAACAAGGTCTAAGCTTTATTAGCAATATCATGATGAGCTTCACTTGCAACAACATATGTAACAACAATAACATAGAAACCAAGGGAGTGATAAACATCTCAATAGCTCATGACATGAAACAAAGGATGGATACCCACACTGATGGCATCCTAACTTGCATGAACTTGAGATGATGAGCAAGGGAGAGGACGCCTACTCCAAGGATCAAGTCCTTCAAGGGTGATGCGTGATTTAGAGAAGGAATAAGGTGGAATGGACAAAAATGGAGAGTGTGGGTGAAGTGTTTGATGAAAGGTTTGAGAGGGCTCTCTAGGGTTTGACTCACTTCAAGGTAGATGAAGGCCACTTCTAGGGTTTTTCTCTCAAGGTGGAGATAGGATGGGTGGTGGCCGGATTTAGCCAAGGGTGACTAAGGATGATATAAAGGCAAAAATGCTCTCTTTATATTCAATTTCCAAAGTATTTACATGATGCATAGCCTAGGCTATTTATAGGAGTGGGAGGCATCTAGCGTTGCATTTAGAGAGTGCATGGCCAAAATTCACAAGCCAAATGCACACCAAATTAAATCCAAATTAACCCTAGATGCAACTTAGTGGCCAAGGATGAAATCTTTGGGTTTAGCTAGGTTACATCTAGGTGCATGATAAGACCATGCAACCTTTGCCCTCCACTTGGACCTAAGCCTTTCTAACACCAAAAATAGGTCCAATAGCCACAAAAATACGTCTAGCTTTTATCCCACCCTAATCAAATACCTTAGCCCAAAAATAAAATCCTATGATCTAAAACACCCCATAATACAAGGGTAAAATGAGAAATACAAAAGAAAATAAATCCTATGACTAAGATACCCCGAAATATAAGGGTAAAATGGGAAATACAAGTAAAATAAATTCTAAGACTAAAATACCCCAAGATACAAGGGTAAAATAGGAAATCAAAGACAAGGGAAAAATAGAAATAAAAAGAAATGCTATGCTAATAAAAGCTTAGGAACTAAGGTCCAAAAATGCCCTCACTCCTCCTATGATTTTTTTAACACTAACCCATTCCTTTTGCTTCCTTCAATACATCACCTCTTGGACTTCTTGGCCTTAGTGTTATTCCATCACACATACACTCAACATATCCTTCATAACAATAACATCAATATTAAACACATAATTAACATTATAAAATCATAATAGCTCATTCATAAAACATAATATCATTAATCTTAATAGACAAATATATTGGTCCAGGTAGAACACGAATCTAGAAGGGGGTTGAATATATTCTTCGCTTAGACGACTTCTAATGGTTTTTCAAAACTTTCTTTCTAATTCTTTACTTTCTTAGACCAATTTCAAATAATCACATTCATATTACAATTCAATCAAGAATACAAATTATCAGATTTAATACATAGCGTAACACATATTTTAATCCAAATTGATTTTAGTAATTACCTTATTTCTTTATTACCAAATTGCATATAACATACACAAATTTTTCAAATCTGCAATTAATAATATTCAAGAAAACATTTCTTTCACTTCTTGAAATTCCTTTTTTTTATTTATTTATCAATTCAACATGAATTATAACAAGGTATGAAGGTTAAGAGAGACTTTGCACAGTGATCTATATTGGTTCAGCCATACAAAGGCCTATATCCAATTTTAGACTTAGTACCCTGCTAAATCAAGTCATTCCATTATAATATTCCTTACAAACACCATGTACAAGCAATATTATAATCAGAATCTAAATCACACCATCTTGATTCCATAAGATTACACAAACATAGAATTCTTGCACCCCACAAGAACCAACTTGAGAAAAACCTATCCCAAGATTTCTCTTAACTTTTTTTTGAGACATGTTATCTCAAAGAGTCACATACCCAACAATAAAAACAAAGTTTAAAGACTAGAAATGATACACCTGATGTGTAAAGTGATCTTCCCTAGATATTAGCTCAATAATCTTTGAGGTTCTTGAATTTCTTTTTAAGAAGATATCTTTCTTGCTTTTCAAACTTGCTCTTGAGATTGTTCTAAAAAAATTTGATTTGATCTTCACTCAAAATATTTTTTCAGATAAGAAAATGTTTTTATTTTTCCTTTCTTTTTGATCTTTGTAATCATATGTGTCATCCTTCTTTTTACGTTTATGAAAAGAGTTATATTTATAGAGGAAATAAGATTTCAGCACTAAAAACTCGTAACAGTAGTAATTTATTACCATAACAAGTAATCTATTACCAACCTTTAATGAAACTAAAATCAGATTGAAAACAAACATTGTGATAATCGATTATTGATCCTGGTAATCAATTAACACGTGTTCTAGGAACCATAAAACTCGGTTTTGGGCAGAGGTAATCAATTACATATATTGGTAATCAATTAACCCAATACTTTTTTGACATGTTTCATTTGTTTTCACTCAAAAGTCACCATGGTAATCTATTACTTCAATTGGTAATCTATTACCATAGAGAGGACTTCGAATTCCATATTAAAACTAAGCTTCAATAATCTATTACCTCAAATGGTAATCTATTACCTGACTTAATCTTGAATTCTTTTGAATGAACCAAGTTGCATTTTATGTCAAAACAGTTTGTAATCTCTTACATTATGTTTTCACATGAAATGAGAAACATTGAGTTTTATGTTTATCAAAACAAGATGTAATTTTTAAATTAATTCATCATGATAAGCAAACACATTCAAGCCTAAGTCTAACTAACAATCAATACAAAATGAAGCAAACTAAATCAAAACTAAATATATCTATATCAAAACTAAAACTTCATCTTCAATCTTCACAAAGATCTTCAAGAGGGCTTCAAACTCAACAAAATATAGTCACATGCAAATATGAGATGCAATAGGCACACAGACTTTGATTTGCATGCATGTACTAATCACAAATATACACAATGCATATATAACGAATTTCGATTTGGCCTTTGCATGCATATGATGCACATCACAAAAACTCAATGTCATATTATAATTCAATGTGCATAGTCAACTATTTGCCAAACGTACGATTTGCCAATTAGATTCCATTTGCATCATTCATGTCTTGCCAACACCAATACCGATTCAAAAACTTCACATCAATCATGTATAAGATTAACATAAATACATACTCAACATATCATACTTAGTTATTCGCATCAATTAGTACAAGAGTCACATGTTCATAGTTCAAGCACAACAATTACACAACATCACCTGATACACGTGAAGATAAAATCATTATAAAGCCATCTAATCACATGTTAATATATCAACCATAGTCACTAAGATATCAATATCACTAAGTATTTAAATCAATAGATTAACTAGTTTAGTAGCCTTATCAATATCACACATCTAGTCCTTAGACATCACTATCACCAAAACACCTTAAGTCATTAACAATTAACTTGCAACATAACTTACAAAATATTGTTTTCTATCATGATTTCTCTTTCCTCCACGTTGATATAGGTAAGTCAAACCATTTGTAGGATCCAACACTTAAATGGTAAAGCTATTCATCATCACCATTGACAAACTACATTTCCATAATATAATCCTCTAAGACATCATGTAGTTCAAACACTTTATCTCTCTCTCTCTCTCTCTCTCTATATATATATATATATATATATAATATCAAGTTGATATTAATTTTGTTAGGAAACTACGACAGTTATCTAATACTTTTATGTTGACCTCAAGAGTTAAATTTGTCATATATTATTTTTCAAAAATACAAAAATCGTAACATTTCAGCCTAAATATGATAGCTTGACCCTTGCTTACTAATTAAACAATAACTTGAGTTGTAGACCTTCGTTTTAGGTAATTCTAATAGAATTTAAAAGCTAACATATAGGGCTACAACTTTCATGAAGATTAAAAAACCTAATTATACCATTTAAGTCTACTCAAAAAGCTTATAATGTGTGCATGTTACATTTTGCGCACAAAATATGAGGTTCTTCTTTTAACTCACATAACTCAGTCATTCTTCAACATTTTTATGTTATTATTGAGTTTAAAGTAAAGCTCTAAATGTCTGATTTTTAACCCTAACAATGGAATTCAATTTCCTTAGTCACGCATAGCAAAATTACATAAACACCAAGGTATATTCATACTAATTTTTTGTGAATAAGACATAATTCACATCCAAACTCTCTTCTTCCAATCCAATCGATAAGAACATAGATGAAAGCCTAATATTACTCTACTATACAATTAATTACTCAAATCCAATCTCAATTTCACATATTCATGGTATTAACATCTATCATCACTTTGCTCTATAAACAAGGGTTTCGTATAGGAACTACAAACACTTATAGATTTTCAAACAATTCAAATTGCATGAAATTAATATTATATTGTTGTGCACGGGGGGGGGGGGGGGGGAGGGGTTACCACATATATACACATGTCTCCACATTAGTGAGATATTGTCCGCTTTGGGCCCAAGCCCTCACGGTTTTTCTTATGGATATCACCTAAAAGGCCTCTCTTCCAATGGAGACAATTGTGTGTAAATAAACCCATGTCCATCCTCTTGTTTGAACGATGTGAGACTTTGCTTGCATCCCAACATGTATATATATATATATATATATATATATATATATATAATTCAAACAACATCACATATAATGCACATACTTACATACTCATATCAACTTCTCATACAATCACAAAAAATGCATTTCTTGAGGTTCTCATAAGAACCCACAGAGAATTTAAGATCCACAAGATTAGTTCAACACATAGAATTAAGCATAGATACTACTCAATATCATCAATTAGAGCAATGAAGAATCATATAGAAGACAAAAATTAAGGAACAAATATAAATTGGGGTTCCTCTTCATACAATGCACACAAGAAAAAAGAGGTTGAGGTCAATCTCATTACTTAACAATTATCCCACACCTAGAGCAAGACTACTCGTATCTTCCTTACCTTGATGAGTGCTAAAAGATGGACGTAGATCTCCAAGGTGTTCTCCTACGAGCTCTAGTTCTCCTAAGATATTTGTGGTATGTAATTAGAATACTATGATATTCGCTCTCTTATAGTCATTTAATTGAATTTGCATTATTTATTATAGATTCATATTGATTGAGGAAATTGAATTTTGAATTGGTATAATATTTATGATAGTTGACTTAGTAAGGCATCCATTTATTAAGCATAACCTCCCCGACAAACCAGTAACTTCATTGACTTCTCTTCATCACCCATTAAGAATCGATGATTGTGATACTATCGTGTATCTCATCGATGATCAAATAGCCATATTAAATTAATCTCACATAATATAGTGAGTTCATTGAAATTTTAATCCATTACACTCAAAAGACTTGGAATGTTTTAGATAGTAAGAGATTCAAAAAATAAAGAAAAATGTAAAAGATTATCATTTATTTTGATGAAATTCAAATTTTCCCCTTTTTCTCGTTGCCACTTTGTCTATTAACAATTAGTTCTCAATGTTATTTTACTGAGTTGTTAGTATATAACAAGAGGTTAAGGTAAAGTCAAGTTAATGAAATAAAAGTTAATCAAATTTTAAGTATTGGTAATTAAAAGTAATTTTATTTTCATAATACATCAAAATTAAATGTTAAAATAAAAATGGTCTAACTCGTTTGTGAATCAAACAAGAAATTTAATGGTAGGTAATTGAAATACCTTATGATTCAATGTCTTATTTTATATAATTACTTAATTAGATATAATTTATTTATTAATGATCAACATTGATAAATGAAAAAGATCAATATAATATTTAGGATGGTTAACCTGGGGAGACAACCATTTTATTCAGCATAACCTCTTTGGCAAGTAGGAAACTTTATTAACTTCTCCTAAAAAGTGAAGTGCAAAAAGCACCGCACATAGAACGGATTAAAAAAAAAAGATAAAAAAGATAACATAAAAGAAATATCCAATACATGTCCTACTTGCAGCATAATTGGACATATGGTAGCCTAGTTCTCTATCCCTTCCCTATGATGAGGTTGTTGTTGTTGTTGTCATGGTCAAATTCAAGCAAAGTAGTGCTTTTGCATTTAGGGCACTTGAGGTTATCTTCAGCAACCATTATATAAATATGGCAGTGAGGGCACCCTGCTACCACCAGGGAAATGGCTTCAGGATTGTTGGAGTATTCAAGGTTGTTGTTGTTCTCCTCCCCCTGGTTGACCTCGGTAGACACACATGAGCTTGGTGGTGATGTCGATGACAGTATTGCTGATAGAGTTGGTGAATCGGCTCTACAATTAACAACCCTTGGTGGGGATAGGTTCAACCTCAATTCAAATTTTGGAATGCTTCCATTTCTGTCACTCATGATTTCCTTTTTTTTTTTTTGGTCAAATTACGTTGCCAATTTTGACATAAAAAATTAGATAAAAGAAAAATAACACTAAGAATCAATTAAGAAAAAAAAAGAGAGTAAGGTGAGTAACTATGTACCTTAAAAGTCTTGAAAGTGCAAAGGATAATAGTGCAACAAATTCCTGTACTAACAAATTGATCTATGTTAGAGGTTGGCCCTTATGCCATTTTATATAGGGGAAATGGAGGTGGGATGATTTAAAGCTTATATTTTGGTGAAAGTCAAATTTATTTCCTCTTTTTCCTCTGCTTTTTGACAATTAATTGTTAATGTTTATTATATTGAGTTATTAGTATTAAATAAAGGGTCAATTTATTTTTCTATTAGTTTTTATAAAGTAAAAAAAGCCACGTATGTTGAAAAAAAATACCTCATATGCTAACAAAAAGATATAACACATAGTTTTCTTATTTAAAGAAAAAAATCTCTATTAAAGTTTTCTTTAGACTTCACTTATATTTGGACCAAAATAATCATGATATAATACTATGTTGTATCCTGTCAATTATAGTACATATCAATTAAACAAGTCCCACACCCAAAAGATTGAGATTCTTTGGATAAATTTATCCAAAAAAAAAAAAAACTTTTTGAAGAAAAAATAGGAAGAAAATTGAAATACTTTTTCATAAGTTAAAATTTATTTATGCAAAGTTAAAGAACTACAAAACAAAATTGTTTTGTAGTGATACACATCCTATAATAATACAATACTTGTCATTAAAAACTATTTTTACCCATAATATATGTTGGTATATGTTAGTAAATATATTCACATAATTGTCAAAAAAATAGGTATAGGCAATATTGACACACAATCTATGTTGTTAATCACATTCAAAATCAAAATTAAAATTGTGTGTGACTATATGTTAAATAGATTTATATTTACATATATTATATCTATAATGACACTTTTTGATATGTCATTGTATTTAACATTTCTTGGAGTGAAAAAAGATTTTGGAAAAGCAAATAGGAGCAACTTCTACAAATTAACTTATATATAATTAAGCTAATTTAAACTTATAGAGAAACTTATTTTATTTTTCTTTTATATTTTTTTTTCCTAAAAATGTTTCTAGTGAAATTTATCCAAATAAGTCCTTATAATCTTCTATTTAGGAATAAGAATTAATATTTGAACACTAAAAGGTCTAAGGTCAAGATATATTATGATGAGGTTTAAATTTTTTACCCTTTTATCTGGTCATCACTTTTATTTATTCACAATTAGTTGCCAATGTTATTTTATTGAACTGTTTATATTTAACTGGAACTAGATCCAAGAAAATGAGACAAAACTAATTAAATTATAATTGTGACAATGTAAAATAATATAATATTCATAATAGTTATGTAAAATGTTAAAATTAAAATGGACGTAATCACCTAGCAATTAAATAAGAATTCAATGAAGGAAATACAAATACTCAATAATTCATTCTTTTATTTTACATAATCACTTAATATATTTATATTGAATCCGTTTATTTAAACTTATTTTTAAAAATGACAATTTTAATACCTTTTTTTTTATATATTTATGTCTAAACTACTTATTTTAAAAATAAGCCATTTTTAAAAAAAAAAATTAAAGAAGAAAATTTTATTTACTTCTTAAAAAATTACATTTTTGGAAAATACTTCTTTTATACTTTTTTTTTTAAGTTTAAACAAACCGATTCATTATTTATTAATGATTTATACTAAGTGATCGGTTTTTAAATTTCCTAAAATTTAAAATGAAAAACGGGATGAGCCAACCTTTTTTTTATGCGAAACCTCTTCCACCAAACAAGCGGCCTCACTAACTTGTCTTAACTATCCATTAAGACACCATGACTATAATAATACTATGCAGTGTCCTATCGGTTATTAGACATGCTTATTTAATAAGTCTTACGTAGCATAATAAATAGGTCATTCGATCATTGGTCTTCAACATTTGAATGCAAATTCATAATAAATAGGTTCATTTAAATAAGTCTTATGTAGCATAATAAATAGGTAGTCAAAATGAAATGTTAAAATTAATGTCAATTTGGTTCATAAATTTAGAAAATATTGTCATGTTGGTCTCTAAAACTAATAAATTATATATAAAAATTGTCTCTAAAAATACAGATTTACAATCATATTAGTCTAAAACTCAAAAATGTATATAACTAAAAGGATAATATTGATATATACCCTGTGTGTATTCAGGAATCAAAATGACAGTAAATAGTTAAATTTAAAGACTTATTTGATATTTTTATTTTTATTTTTAGGGATTGATATAACATCTTGAAAATTACATACCAAAATAAATATTTATTCAAATTAAAATGGTCATGCTCATCTTTCAGTCATATGAGAAATTCAATAAAAGGTAACTAAAACATCCCGTAACTCACTTATTTTGTTCAATCTCTTAATTAAGATTTATATTATTTATTTATGATATGTGTTGACGGGAGAAATCGACTATTCATCTAGTCTAATATTTAATATGATCAATGTAACATCCCATATATTTTTCAAATAAATAATAAATAATTTATAATAATTAAAATATAATATGTGGAAATATTTTATTAATAAAATAAAAGGGGCGAAGTAAATTGGAAGGTTTTTGGTTGGACTCAAGGCCCAACTCGAAGGCTAATTAAAAAAAAGAAGGAGGGGTTTAGGTCATTATGCGCCTTCTGAAAAACCTAGAGCACTTGAAGGAGGAAACCTAGAGGAATCCATTAGGGAAGGTACAAATTAGTGGTTGGAGCTACAAAAAGCACGTTGATGCACAAGATCGTCACTCCAAGTAAGGGGAGTGAAAGTGACAAATCGTTGGACATATATGAGGGATGAGGGTAGAGAGACGATTCTTAAGTCTCTTAGGTTGTTTGTTTGTTTGTTTGATTCATATGAATTTAATTGTGAATCTGCTGATATTCTATTTTACAAACCATGAATTTACTCATATTAAATATGTTTGGTTTTAATTGGATAAACTTTGATGAATTGATAATGTAGTGATGTTAATGGAGTATTGGATGATCATTGGATTGAATGGGTTGTAAATTGAAGTAATTGATGTGTATGTAAGAAATTGGAGGAGGGTGAGTCGTGTAGACTTTGACCCTGCGATGTACAAGATTTGTGATTGCCCTAAGCGTGAGGATGGTCACATTGAGTACGAGGCTGTAGAGAGGTCCCAAACCTCTCGATGTTGGGTGTGAGGTATTGCACTCGACACCATTTGACGTCAATTTTATGAGAGAAGGGATATAGAGCATGGCCTAGACTATATTGGGTGGTAGGGTTTTAGAGGGTCCTTAAGTCCTTGACGCTGGGTGTGGGAATAACCACAGCATTCAAGATTGAGACATAGAGGCCTTATACCTCGCCATGTCGGGCATGAGTGATCCCACACTAAGGTCAAGTCTAAACTTGTTGGGTGTTGTGCCATTTTCCCTTATAATGTTATTTTTATGAATTAATTGATAATTGAGGAGGCTATATGGGGGATTAAAATTGCAAACTGAGCAAATGAATTAGTGAGTAAAATATGTAAATAATTGACTAATATATTATAAATCCTAATGTGAAAATACTAATGATGTTGTATGAGGAGTTATTTTGAGGTATCCTTAAATTGATGTGATGAATTACTAAGATGTGATGATGCATGTTGGGATGAATATTGTGATGAGGATGAAACATTGATATGTGATGATGTATATTATGATGATATAAGATGTATGAGTCTGGTGCTATGGATTGGCAAACGAGGAAGTGAGTTATTGCATAATGTGTGGTTGTGATGTGATTGTTGAGTCCAAGCATTCATATTTTGTTTGTGGGATAATGTGAATCTATGCATGAAGGATACGTCATTTACCTATGCCTCGAGAGGTGTTATGGTGAGGAACCTCTAACAGGAATGAGAGGCAACCGTGGCTATTTGTAACACTTTGAAAGGACCCTGATAGACATCATTTGGTTGAGGGTGGTTCGAGGGGATCGCTATAGATGGGTGATCCCTACACTATAGATGGGTGCTCCTGTTTTATGGCTCCTAGGCTATTTTGTATTGTCACGATCAGATCCCATAAAAAACATATATGGTGACTTATCATGTTTCTTCTTAGGGAAGGTTCTATGTGAATCAATAATTAGACCCTAAAAATCTCACCAGCTTCAAAATGCTCCATAACTGGACTAAACCTCCACTGGTGGTTTTCGAAAAAGTTTTTTGGGTTCATGGAGTCTCCACTAATATTTTACTCAAAACATTAGAAAAAGAAATGGTTCTTGAAAATTTAACTTAAGCCTACATAGCCAAAGTTGGGTTCAGGGGTTGGTTATGTATAGGAAAGGTGTTAGACACCCTATAACACCTAAAATTAGTACCCTATGACAAATTTATTAACAAAATAATATTTTAATTTACAGTTTTACCCCTATTTATTCAAATAAAAGCGATTAAACAAATACATTATGCAAACAATTCTAAACATGTATTCAAAAGTAGTAAAGAAAGTAGCAAATAAGAGTTTATAGAAAAGAAACCTTTGAGGCTACACTTTCATAAATTTTAAACTTGAGGATGCTTTTTGGCAGTCCTCCGACACTCTACAACAATTCCTCTTAAACACTCAATAAAACATTTAACTAGAAAAACTCCTGAAATCCTTGCAAAGGCTAAAGGACTTCTTAACCAAAAAATTTCAGAACACTGTTCTAAATTAGTTGGAAAGGATTTAGAGGGAAGGAAAGAAGTGTAGCATTCCCCTTGCCAAGGGGCTACTTATATAACCATCTAGGAGGAAATATCCTTTGTTAGATCTGGGACTTAGTCCTTTGAGGTTTTTTTAGATGTGGGACTAAATCCATAAAAAATAAAAATTTGAGGTGTTATATGGGGCCTCTAGAGATCTTGTTATCCGTTGGATCGTGCTGGTTTTTTATGGTTTCTTCTTAAGACATTGATCTTTAACTACAATAGTGAGATTGTGAAATTAGGTCTGTAATGAGAGGTACCATGACAGAAAAAATGCTGTCCAAAATAAGATCCTCACGCACAAACCAATGATGGTTTTGACCCATTAACGAATTTATTAACTGTTGGATCAGGCTAAATTTTGGATGATAGCATGTTGAGAGATTTTTCTTCTATCTCAATGGTCAGATTAGGAAATCTAGTCTTAGGTTTGAGATGACGTCTTATTTATTCATTTTGGACATTTCTTGAGCTTCCTCGGAGTCTTCTATGGTCACTCCTCTATAGCTTAGGAGCTTCTAAGTCTTTATTTTTTGTGCCTCGGACGAAAAATGGTGTCTATAGATGCTCCTCTTTACTTGTTCTTCTAAGAAGAAAGTCTTTGTTCTTGTATTCTTAGAGGCAAGTAAAGACGTAGACAATTTTGTCCGATTTCTTCAAATGGCTGATGGCTAACCCCAACAGGTCTTTGGTGGTTAAGTATTCTTAACGACCTCTTCAGGTTGGTGAGTATTTTGGGTGGCCTCTCCAGGAGGATGAGTTCATCGTTATCGAGCTTCTCCAAGCTCACTAGGGATGATGAGTTCATCTTTATCGAGCTTCCCCAAGCTCGTTGGTTGAGTTAATCTTTGTAAGAGCCTCTCTAGGCTCTGTGGGGGGTGAGTATTTCTATGAGACCTCTCTAGGCCAGCTTGTGAGTATTCTTGTGTTGGTCTCTCCAGGCCTATGAGTATTCTTATGCTGGCCTCTCTAGGCCTATGAGTATTTCTGTGTCAGCCTTTCCAAACTTATGAGAATTCTTGTACCGACCTTTCTAGGCTTATGATTATTCTTGTGCAAGCCTCTCCAAACATGTGAGTATTTTTGTGTTGGCCTTTCTAGACCTGCGAGTATTTTTGTGCCAGCCTCTCCAAGTCTATGAGTATTTTTGTACTGGCCTCTCCAAGCCTACGAGTATTTTTGTGACAGCCTCTCCAAGCCTATGAATATTCTTGTGCCGACCTCTCCAAGCCTATGACTATTTTTGTGTTGGCCTCTCTAGGCCTATGAATATTTCTGTGCCAACTTCTCTAGGCCGATGAGTATTCTTGTGTTGGCCTCTCTAGGCCTATGGTTTGTTCAACTAGTTGCCTCTTCAACTTAGGCGAGTGTGTCTATCTATAGACATTGTTTCTGTGAAAAATTTCCCTTGTAGCTCGTAGGTGGATGATCTTCCTCTTCAGTAGGATGATGTGAACTTTGCTGCATTCTTTAGTTGAGTATTATTTCACCGAAACCTTTTTAGGCTTGATCTGTACAACCTGTACCCTAGAGAGTTCAAAACTAAGTATTATTTATCAAAGTCTCTTTAGGTTTAATTTGAACTTTGTTGGGGATATTGACAATCTTATCCATTCTGTGTTGGATCATAATTATCTGGTAGCCTTTTTGTCCTTTGTGTTAGCTCTTCAACCTTCTTCTCTTGTGGAAGTTGTAGTGACTTAGCTTTTTGGATCTTTGAATGTCCTGTAGCCCTTTGGTTGTTCTTCTTTGAACATCTTCTTAACTGAAAGTTTCTAAACCTTTTTTTTTCTTTTAGCTTTGGCTTTTTATTTTTTTAAAGCTATAACCTTTATTTTCTATTTTTTTTTTCATTTTCCCTTTTTTTAAATCTATTTTTTTGGCTTTTTCTCTATTTACGCAAAAATAAAGAAGAGAATGCAAAAGGAAATCATAAACTTGAAAATTACAAAGGGAAATTTTAACAAATTAAAAAAAGGAAACAATAAAAGAAAAGCCTAATCATCCCTTAGGGTAGGAGGTCCTGGCTGGGCGAGAAAATACTGTTGCATCCACCCAAACATCTCAGCTTGTCGACGTTGCACCTCTCCAAGTTAGTTGTTCACATGTTGGGTGAACGCACCAATCTGTGTGCTAAACTGTGCTTGAGCGTCTTCAATCCTCTAGAAGCGTGTTTGGTTGGCCATGTGCATCTACTCCATGGGTTGTTAGAGGCCCTAAGTGTCTTCCTGCTACTGCAGCTCACTAGGGAGGTCAAAGTCATTTATCATGAGGTATGGAAAAGGAGGCATCAAAATGTACCCATCCCTTACCCTCTGGATCACCATCATGCTAAGTAGGGTGGAGGCATCAATGGGCTTAGGGAGGTACCCACCATCATCCTCTGTTGTAGAGCACCCCAAATATCTAGCCAATGGGGTGATCAAGGAGCCTACTGAGATATGCCTTGTGCGAGCCATAGTCCCTTGTTGATAGCCAAAGTCCTTGATGTGCTCAAGGAAGAAAGCCCCAGGGTTGCACCTTCATCCCATGTGCTTGCAATAAAAAGGAAACAGATCCTTTTGGGACATGGAGCTAGTGCTCTCATGACGTTCGTGTATTGATCTCGAGATGAGTTGGTGAATGACTCACAATGTTGGGTCCTTTAACTTTGAAGCCTTCGTAGTCCTAGGCATGTGGGCTTGTCTTGTCAGCTCGACCCATGTGATCTCCTCCTTCAAATTATTTGGCTTCTCACATAGAGTAGACTAATACTCTATGGTGTTGACCTAGTCCCTCATGATGAAGCTGACGTGCATGTTGAACTCGTCTAGGGACATCGAGTGGTAACTCCCTTGCATCCATAAGGAAACATTAGCTTTGTCGGTCTCCCCTCAATTGGCCTCAAGTGTTTCTTCTAGAATCTCTTGGTCCAAGACCCTAGTCGGGTGAAAGACACGAAGGCCTCAAGTGCTTCCATCTTTCCTCGGACCGCCTCTCTCAAAGTGGCTCGGCTTGGCTGTTGAGCTCTACCAAAGTGTTTAACATATGTTGTGAACTTTATGAACATTGTTAAACGTGAATTGTAACATCCCAAATTTTATACAATAGTTAATTATTATTTTTATATTTATGAAAATTATTTTCTTATAGTTATTAATTAATAAAAAGGGTTTTTATAGAACATTTTAGAGACTTTTTTAAATATTTATAAAAAAATTTAATTTTTATATGAAATTCTATTTTTATTAGGCCCAGAACGAGCTGTTCCAAAAAGTGGAACGAGTCGTTCCAAACGATGAAAGTAAACTATTTTTGTAGGACCAGAACGGGCCGTTCCAAATGGTGGAACGGACCGTTCCAAATTAGTAAAGAGGCCAATTTGGGTTATTCTAGAACGGGCTATTCCCAAAGTAGAACGGACCGTTCTAAGATTATAAAAATACCTAAAAATCTTAGTTGGAAATGGCCTGTTCCAATTATGGTCAATATCTGTTAAAATCAACCTTAGAACGGGTCGTTCTGGTGTTGAGAACGGACCGTTTCAGTGATAAGTTGTGCATATAACGGATGGGTCTAGAACGGGCCATTCTGATTTGAGAACGGGCCATTCCGGCCACCCATGAATGCCTATAAATAGGAGGGAGGGGCTGTGAAAAAATTATAACTGACTAAGGTGAAAACTTAAAGAAAGAGAAAGAGAGAGAGAGAGAAAGAGAAAGAGATAGAGAAAGAGAAAGAAAGAGAGAGAAAGAAAGAGGGAATCTAGAGGAAGAGATTAGCAAGGTTATGCTCTAATTTTAGCTCCTACTTATCGAGGTAAGGGGGGAGTGAGAAACCTCGCTCAGGGGTGTGGAAATAATTGTTGGGTAGTCGGATTGGCCCCCAATCCCTTGCCTGATATATGTTTCTAGGAACATGAATGTGTTCTGTTTTACTTTCTGTTTGTGCTATTGTGTTCCTTGTTGGAAGTGATGAATGAATATGTAATTAATTTTAAAAATAAATAAGTTTTAATATGAATAAGAGTGCTCTCTGTGGATTCCTGTGCGAACCTTATGAGGAACAATTATGACATGACTCTGTGAAATATGAACAAATGACATGAGACATAAGAATGAACTATTGAGATAAGCTATGATTTTGAGAATATGAAAAATGATGACATGAGGTAATAAATGAAATTATGTAATAAGTCGAATGTTGAGTCAATAAAATAGTGAATGTATGACATGCATGATATGCATATATAACTCCAGGTATGCCACTTATGCCGCATACCAGTGATGTAATAATCTATGTGATGAATAATAACTTATTCCATGTGTGCCGCCTATGCCGCATACCAATGATGTAACAAGCTATGTGATGAAATGACTTATTCTAGGTGTGCCGCTTATGCCGTATACCAGTGATGTAACGAGCTATGTGATGAAATGACTTATTCCAAGTGTGCCTCTTATGCTGCATACTAGTGATGTAACAAGCTATGTGATGAAATGACTTATTCCAGGTGTGCCGCTTAGGCTGCATACCAGTGATGAAATGATGTATTCCAGGTATACCTTGGGTCACCAGTGATGAAATGATGTGATGAAATGATTTATTCCAGGTGTGCCGCTTAGGCCGCATACCAGTGATGAGAAATGTGAAACTTCCGTATGGTGCCACATGCATGCATTTATGAGTCGAGTCCATGACATCATTGCATGATAAATGAGTGTGCATGTGATATTGATTATGTATGTGTATTGTTTACATGTGATTTATATTTGTTGTGTGTGTCTGCTATCTAACCTTTATTTCTGCACCTGGAACCGAGTGAGATATTTCTCACTCCCTTGTTATTCTTGTACATGTTTAAATTGTGTTGCAGGTGATCATCATCATGGGGATGTTGGTGATGAGGCTTAAGGTTTTAGTTGGGCATGCTCTAATAGGATATGTGACATCGGGGCATAACTAGACTTAGTTCAGGATGTTATTGTTTTGAAAACCTTGGTTTCTTTTCTTTTGTAATTTGTAGCGAAGGTATAACGTAAATAAAGTCTATAGTGAGTGTATGTGGAGAATTGTAAATTTTGAATGTTCTTGATGAAAGGCCAAAGTGCGCATCTTTGTTATATTTTTATTACATGATTTAGAAGTTATAAATTAATTCCTAACTAGGAGGCATTGCCACCTTTACTGGAATTAATCTATATTTTCTTTATTATTTTTTATGATTTCTTGAGTTTTGATACTTCATGTTGATTTTTTTTTATGGTTTATGAGTTACGAATGTGAACCTTCTATGCTACCTAACCTTTATTTCTGCACCTGGAACCGAGTGAGATATTTCTCACTCCCTTGTTATTCTTGTACGTGTTTAAATTGTGTTGCAGGTGATCATCATCATGGGGATGTTGGTGATGAGGCTTAAGATTTCAGTTGGGCATGCTCTAATAAGATATGTGACATCGGGGCATAACTAGACTTAGTTCAGGATGTTATTGTTTTGAAAACTTTGGTTTCTTTTCTTTTGTAATTTCTAACGAAGGTATAACATAAATAAAGTCTATAGTGAGTGTATGTGGAGAATTGTAAATTTTGAATGTTCTTGATGAAAGGCCAAAGTGCGCATCTTTGTTATATTTTTATTACATGATTTGGAAGTTATAAATTAATTCCTAACTAGGAGGCACTGCCACCTTTACTGGAATTAATCTATATTTCCTTTATTATTTTTTATGATTTCTTGAGTTTTGATACTTACATGTTAATTTTTTATGGTTTATGAGTTACGAATGTGAACCTTCTATGTTATGATATTTGAGACATTTGTTTTATACATGAAAGATGTTATCAAACTATGAAATATTTTATTTACTCAAAAAGAAAAAAAAGTTATTTTTTACATTTATTATGTATTAATGTTGGGGTAGAGGATGTCACATGAATATATTTGAATATATTGATATTGTCTTAGAGTAGTGGGTGTCACACCATTCATTAAATTTAAATTAACTTTTAATTAATAAACAACAAATGCATATTGAAGCTAAAAATATATTGAAGCTTATTTATACATTGAAAATATATTAAAATTAAACTATCTATTTATATACATATAATTTTGAAAAATGATGAAATGGGGAAAATCACGAGCAAATGGGTAGTCCATTTTCTATTTAAGGAACTTTGTGGTTAGGTTAACGTGGCATAGGTTCATGAAACATGCTTTTAAATGATGTGTTGCTTTCTTATTATAAATAGACAACAATCCCTTTCTCCTTCAGACTTTTCAACATCTTATGACAGATAGATCTTATGCATACCAAGCTACCTATCTTCTCCCTTTGAATTGAACCACTTAACAAGTCGTACGAACTCAATTAAAATGAATAAACCAAACTTAATTGACAGTACCATCTAACACAGAAAAAGAAAGCAAGCATTGGTCATTTCGATATTCGGGTTTCGTAGCATGCATTATCATATCTGAAAAACAATTAAAGCTCATTTAATGTGAATTTATTTGTAAACTGTACATGCAGAGTATATTTGTTCTTTTTATTTAATTTGATTATATCGTGACACTAGTGTATCAATTCTTATTATCTATTTGAATCTTTATTATACTTTCTTTTTCTCTCTTTTTTTTTTACACGCGACTTCACCTGATTTTAGTACAGACACGTACATATAACTATATATATTGAAAATTTTGTCCTTCATGATTATTTATTTACTAAAAAGTTTAATAATGGTTTGTAAAAAAACATATAAATTTAAATTTTAGGATATATTAAATAATTTAAAATATTTATTTAATATTAAATTATAATTTATTACAACAGAAAAAAATAGTTAACAAATAATTGAGTTCTTTAATAATATTACCAGAGATTCGATTCATTGATTGTGCATACGAAACACATGGAGGGAATACCATTTACTCTTGATTTCAAAGATGGAGGAGGGAGTAACATGAAAATTATTTGTTACTTTGAAAAACATTTTAATTATGTTGAAATACACGTGGTTTGATATATGTCAAAGTCCTTCATTTTTGTTACCAATGTTCTTTTACTTTCGCAGTTTTTTTTTATAAGCAAAATAAATTAAGGGGAGTACAAGGGGTACTCCAATCCATTACAAAATATAAAGTCACCTAAACAAAATTCAACGTAATCCATACAAAAGGTAATCACCAGATTGTAATGTCTACCACCATTACAAAAATAGGACCATAAAATGTCATCTAATAATCAAACAAGTTCAGTAATCAGAAAATTAGATACAAAACTAACACCATGGTGTGTACAAAATCAGAAAGAATCATTATTCCAGAAGTTAAGGCAAACATCAGGGGAAGAAAACCACGCTAAGAATGGGTAAAAAGATGACTTATCTTTGGTCTTAATCCAATTCCAGCTACGTAGTTTGATTAATTCCACTAAATCCGTAATTGCCACCACCTTGTCTTTAAAAATGACATCATTTCTAGCAAGCCACACAGACCAAATTGTGGCTAACCAAACCACAGACCACCTCATCCTATCTCTACCACTGCATCTAGGAACTCCAATAAAATGAGCAAAATTTTCATGACAAGATTTGTGTAAAACTGTTGAAACACCAAACCAATCAAAAACAAATAACCATACAGAATAGGCATAATAACATCCGAATAATAGGTGAGAGGTATTCTCCAAATCTTCACCACACCAAGCACATCCACTAGCAGAAATATTAAGAACCTTCCGCTTATTAAGTTACATTTACTTGGTATCCTATTCAGCAAGGCCTTCCAAGCAAAACTTGATACTTTAGACAGTACACAACTAGACCAGAGAAATTTATGAAGCAAAAAATCTGCGTAGATACCATCATTAATCACTGCCTTGTATGCTGATTTCACATTATATATCCCATCATTAGAATCCTTCCAA
Organism: Cajanus cajan; assembly: GCF_000230855.2. Lineage (NCBI taxonomy): Eukaryota > Viridiplantae > Streptophyta > Magnoliopsida > Fabales > Fabaceae > Cajanus > Cajanus cajan. The sequence goes on along the minus strand of NC_138523.1, from coordinate 14,679,075 downwards.
CACCACCTATCACAAAAATCATTCTTTAAGACAGTTGATCCTAAATCAGCAGCTAATTGTGATAATAAATCTAATTCCCATTGAAATAGACTCCTACACCAAGACCAAATCCACTCAAAACCTCCATCCCTCCAAAGCACCATGTTTGCGACCGATACATCCTTGTCAGAAGCTATAGAGAACAATCTACTATATCGATTACAAAGAGGTCCCTGACCACTCTAACCATCCTTCCAAAAAAAGGTATTTCGACCATCCCCCACCACCTTGGTCCACCTAGAAGAGAACCAATCAAATGATGCGTATGGAGCAGAATCAATGGTCGACATATCAACCCACCACTTTGAACTTTGTACTTTATCACCAACTCCTTGAAAACAACCCTCCCCATAAATAGAAGTGACAACCCTATGCCAAAACCTACCCTTTTCAACTAACAGTCGCCATCTCCACTTTCCAAGGAGAGCAAGGTTAAATGCTCTAAGGTCTAGAATTCCCAACCCACCATGTTCCTTTCCCCTACACACCTCTTGCCAAGCCACCCAAGCAATTTTCCTATGATTTTCATCCCCTCCCCAAAGAAAGAGTTTAAAAAAAGATTTAGGTTTAGAAATTATGCCTTGAGGAGCCTTTAAGAAAGAAAGATAGTAGATCGGAATGGAATTAAGGACTGATTTCAAGAGGACACTACGCCCACCAAAGGACAAAGTTGAAGACTTCCATTTTGATAACCTCTTCTTCACTTTAGAAATCACGGGCTCCCAAGCTTTGATACAACATGGATTTGCCCCAAGAGGTAACCCCAAATAGCAAAAAGGTAAAGAACCAACCTTACAGTTTAAAAACTGAGCCATCAAGTTTAACACTTCAATATTAATATTGAACCCAAAGAGCTTGCTTTTATGAAAATTAATTTTGAGACTCGCCACCAACTCAAAAATCTGTAAGATGGATTTTATCGCCCAAACATTATATGAAGATACTCCACCAATAATCAAAGTGTCATCTGCATATTGAAGGTGAGACACACTAACTGACTGGTGTCCAACTGAATAGCCACTAAACATGTGACATTCCATAGCTTTGCTCATCAATGCATTAAGGCCCTCAGCAACTATAAGAAATAGAAATGGAGCAAGTGGATCTCCTTGTCTTAGTCCCTTGCCAACCCCAAACTCACCAGTGGGACTGCCATTTAATAGGATAGAAATTCTTGTAGTGCTCACACATTCAGCAATCCACTTCCTCCATTTTAACGGAAAACCCATCCTTTCCATCATGTACTGAAGGAACTCCCAATTAACTGAATCATATGCCTTTTCAAAATCAACTTTAAAAAGCAAACATTTACTTTTCTTCCTTCTAATCTCTTCAATAATCTCATTGGCAACCAAAACTCCATCAAAAATAGATCTTCCTTGTATAAAGGTTGACTGACAATCTGAAATAACGTTACCTATTACTGCCCTCAATCTGTTAGCCAACAATTTTGCCACCACCTTATACATACAACCAATTAGGGAAATTGGTCTATAGTCTTCAACTCTCTGAGGGCTCTCAATCTTTGGGATTAAAACGATAAAAGAGCTATTGGAACCCTTCACTAATTTTCCATTTGCATGAAACTCATTGATAAAAGCCAAAAAATCTACCTTGATAACCTCCCAAAAGTCTTTAATAAAATTAAAATTAAAACTGTCTAGGCCTGGACTTTTGGAACCATCACAATCCCATACAACTTCTTTCACTTCTTCCTCAGAGAAAGGCAATACCAAAGAAACCACATCCTGTTCAGACAAAGTCTTGACATTCACACCATCCAAAGACAGCCTTTGGATTGACTTTTCCTTGAAGTGCATTTCAAAAAATCCCCAAACTGCCTCCTTGAGAGCTATAGGATCAGAATGACGCTCACTATTCACCACTACAGATCGCACCATGTTCCGCATCCGCTTGTTAATGCAAGCATGGCAAAAACTTGTATCCGCCGCTTCTTTTACTTTCGCAGTTAAGAATAAGTTAAAAGACTCTTGCCATAACACACTAATTCTTAAGAAAAAATTGTATTAATTTTTATTAAATATTATTTTAAGGTTTTAAATTAAATAATAGAATATTTTGAATGTTAATGAGATGAAAAGTTGGTGCTTCAAAAAAACAGAAAGAGCTAATGAGTTTTTTTTTTGACAAAAAGAAAAAATTTGGATCAACTGTAGACTCAATAAAATTTTGATTCAACTCTTTTTTAATAGTTCATTCAGTAGTCAAAATATAATATAATAATATAAAATAATTATTTTATTATATTATAATCAATTATTTATTGTGCTAACAACATAATAATCTCATCTCATCTCTTATCTTTTCATTATTGATCTAATATATTTCTTTTATCTTAAAGAAGGTAGTTGAGTTAAAAAATAATAGAATATGATGAACACCCACTTATCCTTCTATATATCTTATGTCTTATATTATATTACATTGTATATATTATATTATATTACATAGAATAACAAAAAAATAATATAATAAATATAATCCATATAGAATTAAATATTACTTTATAAAATATACAACCATATAATTATATCATATTAATTTATATAGTAATAATATATACTATTACATTATATATAATAATGTATATACATACATATATATATATATATATATATATATATATATATATAAATTTATATAATATATATTGTAAAATTTCCATTCACTATTTAATTTTATTTATAATTATAATAATTTTGACATATAAATTTAAAATATATTATTAATAAAAAATATTAAAATAAAAATTATTATTTGAATTTTTTTTAAAATAAAATATTTTAAACAATAATTATAATTTTAAAAATATTGTATACCTTTTAAGGAAAGTAACTACATGAATAAAAATTAATTTTGTATAATATAGTTAAAATTATTTATATTTTTTTAATTTGAAATTTGTAAACAATTAAATTGAAACTTATTTTTAAAAATTATATGCAATTTTGATGAAACAATTTTTTTATTTGAACATAATTTATATATGTTAGGTCAAAAGACGATCTTAAACTCCTCAACTATAATGTTATAATAATAACTAATACAGAAACTTTATTTTAGAATTTTTTTTAAAATCATTCAATAAGATGAATGATCTTTCTAAGTCGAATGCACTAAGATGATTTATTATGTTGACATAAGTGTCAAATAGATGAAATACTTCATCTACTAGACATTTACTCTGAACTAATGTCATTTATGATATTTGATAACCAAATAAATCTTTGTGTATAATATTATTTAATAGATCAAAATAAGATAACTTCCTCGATACCCACAATGACAAAAGAGAAGGAAGACATGCTTTGCGTCAAAAAAAGATAAGTGGATCTCGTGAATCACAAAAACCTTCAAAAAAAGTTGTTTTGAACCAGTGATAGATCAAGAAATTTTAGATAGTGGGGGCAATACTTATTTATATATTTGGAATATTAAAAATTATATATATAACTTTTAAAGGAATAAATATATATCTATATATCATAATTATTTTTTACAAGCTTTTATATCTACGATTACAATTAAAACAAATTAGGTCAGATTAAATTTTATTATAATTTAGTAGGTTTGAATCTAACTTTCTTTAAAAATGTATATTATAAGTATGACTTATTTATCTATCATAAATATTTTTTTAAATGTTTGGTTAGAATTACACTCCTAAAGACCTACTTTATAATAATTTAACACTATTAAAAATATAAAAATAAATATGTTAAATTTTATAAAAATCAAATTTAATTTATTTATGATATAAACATGTTTTTAATATCTAATATATATTTTTAGATGATAATTTATTTTAAAATATATTTTATAATAACAATTCTAAATGAAACATAAATCTTTTGACTTTTTTTTAATTAATGTATACAATTTTACTATTTTGATTTTTTAAATAACGTATATAATATAAAAAAATACAAAAGATAAACATGCATACTGCAAATTTTATTTTATCAATTTTTTTTTTAATATATTACATTATATATGTGACTATTAAGATATATATATATATATATATATATATATATATATTATAATTAAACCTTTTTTTTTAAATTTGATTCGTTATTAAGGAGTATTCTTTATTACATAAGAGAATTAATCTCCTTCAAAAGTTTGACAGACATCAAATAAATAAACATCTTCTCCAAATCTATATTTTATACATATGATAATTTAAACATATATATGTATTTTATTAGAATATAATTTTTCATTTTTTAAAATATATTATTTTTTTAGATAAAAAATTATGTATGTGTCAAATAGTAGTGGGGGCAAGTGCCCCCACTATGTAAAATGTGGATCCGTCCCTGTTTTGAACTAACACATGGATGACTCCACTTGTTTGATACCTAAAAGGTGATAAGTAGTTTCCTTGATCAGATAAAAAAAGACTATTTGGTGAAAGGATTTAATACACCAATGGATACTTCTCTCCACAAGGAACAAAAATGAAGATAAATGAAGCAAGCTTGTGATAGACACTCAAGGATATGCCATCATCATCTTCATTGAATCCCTATAAAAGGAAGTTAGAAATTCATAAAAAAGAGTGAAGCACAAAACAGAGATCAATCATTGTAAAATTTATTATTCTTCCCTTTTTTAAAATAGTCTCTACACTTAATTGATTGTATCATGTCTTGATAGTAAGAAGAAACAACATAGCTAGCTTACCCAACTTTAACTTTGTGTTATTGCTTTAGGAATGAAAAGACTTGACTGTAAAAGAATACTTGGTTGTCAGAGTCTGAAGAGTCTGAAGACTCTTGAACGTAAAAACTACTTGATTGTTAGAGCATGGAAAAGCTTGATTGCAGATGAATACTTGTTTGTTAAAGCTTGGAGAGGGTTTGTATTGAAAGAATAATTGGGTAGTTTCTTGAAGAGGAAAGTCAAAGAACACTTAGCTTTGAGTCAGAAGTGGTTTGGTAAAAGAATACTTATATCTTTATATAAGATAGTGGAACTTAATGTATTTGGATCAAGAATTGGACATAGTCTAGGTGGTTGAGGTAAACCAATATAAAAATACTTTGTGTTCAATTTCTTATCCTTTTGTATGCACTTCTTCATAAAGTTACAACTTCATTATTTCCAAAAAAAATGTAAGATTTTGATTGAAATCATTCAACCCCTCCTAGTGTCTCTCTCTTCTCCACAATTTGGTATCAGAGCTTAATCTTTAACAAGATTAAGCACCTAATATTGCTAAAGGAAAAGATCTTGAAAGGGAAGTAGTGAAGGTTAGTACCTATTTGAAGGAGCTTCTCTTACAAGGCCTCCAACCTTTAATAGAGAAGACTACCCATATTGGAAGAACAAAATGGAAATGTTTATCATGTCCATCCAGTATCATCTATGGAGAATCATCATAGGAGGTGATATTTAAGTAAAGAAAGCTGAAAGTGAGTATACACAGGATGACTACAACACACTGCAACTCAACACCAAAGCAAGATATATCTTGGCTTTCTTTTTATCCAGAATAGAACATAACAAATTTTGTAGTTGCAAGACTGCTAAGGAGGGAAGCTATCAAGGTAACTCATTAGGGTACTAAAGATATTACACTCAGGCAAGCTGCTACTCTTTAAAGGCACTGTGAGTTGTTCTCTATGAAAGAGAAAAAAATTATCAGTGAAATGCTTGGAAGATTCCAAACAATTCCTAATAGGTTGAAATCTCTGAGAGTTGAGTCTTCCAAAGCTTAGAATAATCTCAACATTTGGATAATCTTTCAAAGATCTAGGAACCAAAGGCCATCGCCATATCAGAAGCACCTGATCTTGAGACTCTCACTCTTCATGAACTTTTATGAGCCCTAAGAGTTCATAAAGTCAACTTGAACAACAAAGACAATATCAAGGCAACTGATTTTGTTTCTCTAAAGACAGGTGAAACCAGCAAGAAGAAAAACAAAAGTAAAGCTCTAAAGGTAGAATATAAGCATAATAGCTCAGATGAAAGTTTTGAAAACTTCACAGATGATGAAATATATCTCATGTCTAAGAAGTTTAAGAATATATGATGAAGAAGAAAAAGGAAAGATAAAGGAGCTTCCATAAAAAAAAAAAGACATGTACAGAAACCTGTTCAGGAAGATAACAAATAAGTCATCTACAATGAGTGTAAGAAACCTAAACATATGAAGGGTGAATGTTTTACACTCATAAAATGGAATAGCATAAAAAGGGCTAAGAAAAGTCTAATGACCGACTGGGAGGATCTTGACAATAGTATTAACAACAAAGACAATATCAAGACAAATGATTTTGTTTCTCTAAAGATTGGTGAAATTGGCAAGAAGAAAGACAAAAGTAAAGCTCTAATGGTAGAATCTAAGCACAATAGCTCAGATGAAAGTTTTGGAAACTTCACAGATTATGAAATATTTCTTATGTTTAAGAAGTTTAAGAACATGATGAAGAAGAAAAAGGGAAGACAAAAGAGCTTCCATAAAAAAAAGAACATGTACGAGAAACCTATTCAGGAAGATAACAAATAAGTCATCTATAATGAGTGTAAGAAACCTAAACATATGAAAGGTGAATGATTTACACTCATAAAATGATGGACTAGCAAAAAAAGGGCGGAGAAAAGTTTAATGGCCACCTGGGAGGATGTTGACAATAGTAGTAACAACAATTCAAATGATGAGAAAGCTAACATTTTTCTTATGATAGATGTAGACGATACAAAATTGGTGGTAACTTTTGACTTTAATTGTCCCTATGATAGTTTTAATGAGGATGATATGTCCTATGAAACTCTTATGGCAAACTTTCACATATTTCCCTTGAGTATAAAAAATTTAAAGAAAAATGTTAAGTCTTATAAGAAAAAAATGAAAAACTCAAGAGAAAAATGTCGGACACTACTAAAGGGATTCAAACTCTCAAACAAAAGATCATTAACGTTGTACCAGTTGAGATTACATCATTGCAAGTTGAAAATGTACAACTCAGGAAGGATCTTGCAAAATTTTTAGATGGATCTTCTAAGATGATTATGCTTCTAAAGCATAGAAGACTTCCATCTAATAAAAGTGATCTCGGGTTTGAATATGAATTTGGGACATCACACTTCTAACCTAAGACTATTCTTTGTATTATTTGTAGATAAAATGATCATCTGCCCAACAAATCTAAACAAAAACAAAGGAGCAAGTCTACGCTCAAAGGCATAAAAAAAAGTGGACCAAAAAAGATTTGGGGTACTAAGATCTCAAATAATTCCCATTGTAGATATCCTTGGTGGAAAAATTAAAGGATTCACACTGGTACTTGGACAATGGCTGCTTATGACACATGACAAGAGAAAGGTCTATGTTCCTAGACCTTTAATCACATGAAGGATCAGTCTTGTTTGGAGGTAGTGGTAAAGTAAATGCTAGAGGTATAGGTAAGACATGTAAAAATTCTATACCTACTGTAAATGATGTTTTATATCTTGAATGATTAAAGTATAATATGTTTACAATAAGTCAATTTTGTGACAGTAAACATATTGTATCTTTTGACAAAGATGTATGCGTAGTCAAGCAAGACAATGAGTTTGCATTTTTTACTGCCTATAGAAAGAATAATCTCAATGAGATTAATCTAGAAAATCTAGGCAAACAGAATGTAATCTATTTGGTCTTTAGAGACAATGAAAGATAGATTTGGCATAAAATGTTTGGGCATGTAAATTTAAAACACATTTCAAAACTAAACAAAAAAGGTTTAGTATAATGATTGCCTAAGATTTTATGGAAAACTCATCTTCCCTATGAAGCCTGTTAGAAAGAGAAACAAATTAAAACTTCCTTCAAATTTGAAAAGTTTGTTTCCACTTATCGATATCTAGAACTGTTACATATGAATCTGTTTGGTCTAACCAAAACATTAAGTTTGGGTTATAATGGATTCCTTATTGTTGATGACAATTCTAGATATACATGGGTATACTTCCTAACCCACAAACACGAGTCTTTCAAAATCTTTAAAATATTTTGTAAAAGAATTCAAAAAGAAAAAGGTTTTTGTATCTTTGACATTAAAAGTGATCATGGAATCAAATTTGAAAATTTTGATTGAAATTGTTTTGTGAAAAGAATGGTATCTTCCACAACTTTTTTTCCCCAAGAACACCTTAACAAAATGAGGTAGTTGAAAGGGAGAATTGCATTTGAACTCTTTGAAGTTAGACATGAAACACATAGAAGGGGAGGGGGTTGAATATGTGTGTGTTAGTACGAAGGAATTTTATAATCATTTTCGCAAGAGTAATGTTCTTCGTCCAATGCACTTTTGAATACCAGACGATTATGCAGAGTTTGCTTAACACAAGGGTACTGGGTCTGAAAAATTTATTGTCTGTTGAGGAAAATGTTTCATATAACAAAAATGATTAAGGTTCTTGCATTTTCCTTTTCAAGATAGTTTCATATATGGATGAGCAATAGATAAAACTTTTCAGTGTAACATATTTGTTAAAAAAACTTTGCGTCTTCATCTGAAAAATGGTTTTAAAAAAGAATAGACTTCAACATGATTTATCAATTAGGAAGAGTTTGCTTATGAAATATGAGTAAAACAATGCAAACAGTTTTATATTGGTTTGCTCAACTGAGCTACGTCCAGTCTCTTTCATCTGAAGGGTTCCACTAAATATGCAATTAAGTACAAGTATTATTGACCACTTTTGGCCCGTTGACTTCACTCATCAACGCTAGTATCTTCTTATCAGCCTCTTCAAGCTAGCATTGAGTATTATGTACCACCTAAGTCAGAACCACTCCTGGTCCAAGTATTCTTGACCTCTTCAGGCCTTGAGTATTCTAGACCTTCCCAGTCACAACCACTCCTGGTCACGAGTATTCTCAACCACTCCTGGTTGGATAGCTTCACTCACCAGCTCTAGTATTCTTAAACCACTTCTGGTTTCCCAAGTATTCTCGACCACCTCCTGGCTCGCTAGCTTCACTCACCAGCGCTAGTATTCTTTAATCAGCCTCTTCAGGCTTGCAGTGAGTATTCTTTGACAAGCCCCTTCGGGCTTTACAAGTATTCTTTCCCTAGCCTTTTTAGGCTTTACAATATTGGCTAGATAGGTTTGGTTTGAGTGTATGGTTTACTCTCACAAAGAGGATACATATATGATCTACACTCACTAAGGTATATGCAACCTTAATATTTACAACGATTGAGTGTTTGGTTTACTCTCATAGAGAGGATACATAAGTTGGCACAGTCACTATGGTTTGATCCTAAGATGTACATATTTGAAACTCTGTAGTTTACAGAAATGAATACATTAATGTACATTTGACTCTAAACGCACTGTCTCTGGTTTCGTTGCATCATGGGATGGATATCACTTTTTTTCACACTTGCACCGTTTCTGGCCAAACAACCAACCTTTTAAGGTTTGATGTTGAGAACTATATATAGTCTTGTGAAATCTTCCCGTTGCAAGTCCGTTGAAGCAGATATAGTCGTTCACGACCAGTTTAATCTTCTCATTTGATGCTCAGATTCTTGTATTAAATGTTGCTTCTTGTGATAGATCTTGCGTGAAGTATTCTTTGTCTTGGTAGCAGCAGTGTCTAAGTTTAGCAGAGACCTAGGAACCTTTTTGTCCTTTTCTGGTCTCATAGCTGTGGGATTTTGTCCTTGTCTAAAAAAGTAATATACTTTTTCTGACACATGCATGCTTTTAGTTCTTTGCTTGATTTCCTCCTTTCTTCTCTTCTTCTCACAGTTTCGATGACTTCGTGTGTTCTCCTGTGAGTTTGGATGACATTCAAATTGTCCTCTAAAACTTGATTTCTCAGGTGGTTGTGTGACAATATTCGTCTGCGTCTGGTAGTCTACGTGTAGCTCAAGCCTTGACCTTTGTCTGAGCATTTGTCATTAACACATTGACTTTTCCTTTCATCTGGTCAACTCATATATGGCCAGACTTTCAAATGATCTTTGACCATCCTTAGTTTGAGTCTTTATGTTTCGCTTTAGGTTGTGCTTGACGCGCTTTTGTCTTGTTCTTGATTTGTCTTGTGTTACCCTTTTGTCTATCGTCGTGTATCGTCTGATGCATATGCTTGTTCTTCATTTTACCTGTTCTTATGTTTTTTTGAAACACTAACACACTTGTTATAGATAACAACATGTATTATATTTGTCTCACTCAAAACCTCGTTGGGAGTTTCTTTGTTTGACTTAGCACTTTCCTTTGTAAAAACGCTTTGGCAAAACACTTCTGAGCGAAAATAGTTAACATTCCTTATTATATTAAAACAATATTAATAAAACCTTTATTGAATTAGACTCCTTATGAATTGTGGAGGGGGAGAAGAGTTAACATGTTATACTTCCATCATTTTGGATGTGAATGTTATATCTTAAACACTAAGGATCAATTTGGAAAATTTGACTCCAAAGTAGATAAAGACATTTTTCTTGGATATTCAGATACTTCAAAGACATATAAAGTCTTTAACACTAGAACCTTTGTAGTGAAAGAATCAATACATGTAAGATTTAACAATGTATTAATGAATGATAAGAAACTATCAAATATAGAACTGGAATTTGCAGATTTGCAAATAAACTCGAGGAAGATGAAGAAGTCAAAAGCACCAAAGCAGGCGATAGTTGAACCTGAAGGACAAATGAATCAATTAGATGAAACAATTAGATCTCAAAGATTGGAATTTTATCAACTATCATCCACATGATCAAATCCTATGAGATAAGTTTGAAAAAGTAAGAACCATATCTACCCTCAGAGATAATGTTTCATTTTAAACATTAAGCCAAAGATTGTAGACGAAGTTCTCAATGACAATGATTAGATTCTAGCTGTGGAAAAGGAACTCCATCAATTTGAGAGAAATGATGTTTGGACACTTTTTCCAAGAGATGAACATCAAAGTATCATAGGAACCAGATTATTGTTCAGAAACAAGCTAGATCAATAAGGTAAAATGGTAAGGAATAAAGCTAGATTAGTAGGATAAGACTATAATTAACAAAAAGGTATAGATTTTACTGAAACATTTGCACATATGGCTAGACTTTAAGCTATCAAAATTATATTAGCTTTTACAGCTCATAAAGATATCAAACTTTTTCAAATGAATGTAAAAAACACTTTTATAGATGGTATCATTGAAGAAGGAGTTTATGTAAAACAACCTCCTGGTTTTGAAAATCCAAAATTTAAAGAACTCATTTTCAATTTGAAAAAGAATCTTTATGGTCTAAAACAAGCTCCTAAAGTTTGATATCAAAGATTAAGTAACTTTTTTACTTAATAATAGTTTTATGAGACACAAAGTTGACACAAGTCTGTTTAGAAAAGAATTTAGCTTAAATTTCATAGTAGTTCAACTTTATGTTGATGATATTATATTTGGTGCTACTAATGAATCCGTGTGAGATTTTCTAAGCTTATGTAGAGGAAGTTCAAAATGAGCATGATGGGTGAAGTCAAGTTCTTTCTAGGATTGTAGATCAAATAAACAGATAAAGGCATCTTCATTCATCAACATATATAAATATACAAAAGAACTTCTCTTGAAGTTTAAGATGAATGATTGCAAACCAATGCCTACCCTTATGCATTCGCCTATGGGTCTGTCAAAAGTCAAATCAGGTAAACTAGTAGTTCGGACGATCTACAAAGGTATGATTGGTTCACCCTTTTACTTGACTTCTAGTAGAATGACATCATGTATAATGTTTATTTATGTCCTTGTTTTCAGTTTGATCCTAGAGAGTCTTATATCAAAGTAGTAAAACACATATTCAGATATCTTGCTGGTATTACTAACTTGAGTTTGTTTTATGAGAAAAATAAAGATTTCAAGTTAGCAATATTTTGTGAAGCAGACTATGCTAGTGACAAGATTGAGAGAAAAAAACACAATGGAGGATGAAAATTCTTGGATCCTTATCCCATTTCATGGGCTAGAAAAAAACAAAAATCAATTGCTTTCTCCACTATAGAAGTAGAATATTGATGAGGTCTTTAGGCAAGCATACCAAGTCATTATAGGATAGAAATTAAATATAGGTTGCCAAACCTGAAGAACTTGGAATGTGCTTATAATTTATGTTATTCTTGTAAAAGCTTGAAACATAAAGATTCACAAATATTATGAACATGATATTGATCATTTCTATATTAGTTATAAAAGATAACAAGCAAAACAATAGTAAAATTGAAAGATAATAGTATGTAAATTTGTTAGGATTTAACATCACTGATCTCACCCTTATATGCTCTTAAGACATCTATATATAATTTCTATTATCCAATATCATTGAGTTCATTAAAATCATTCCAAATAAATTCCTTTTATTTAGAAATTATAAGGAGTTTAACTCAATAAATGATTCCTCTATTTATCAAATTAGAAACCTTACATTAAGTATAAGAACTTATTCAACTAACAACTCCAAATATACTCCTACACTTTAGAGTTGTTAGGTGATTTGATTCAAAACTAGATTTAGAAAATATTTTCCAACCAAAATCCAAATCAAAGATCGAAGATGAGTGATCAAGTCACCTTAGCATTAAGAACATAATCAAAATCACTAACACTAAATAATAGATCATTATATATATATATATATTAATCTATTAAGTCAGACGAAGCGCATTCGCAATTTCCATCAAGGTTTTAAATATGACAAATATAATACATATTGTTATTTCTAACATGTGCATTAGTGTTTCAGTCGGATATCAAAAAGTTCAAACAATAAAGTATGATCAAGCATAATCTGGCAAGACAAAACATCAAATGATAGCAAGGCCAGTATCAAGAATAAGGTTAATTCAACCACATATCAAAATACAAAGTCTATCAGCAGAAGCCTAAGGCATTAGACGCAAATTGGCAAGACATCAACATGAAGAGACCATCAGAAAGAACCAAATAAACTAGAAAGCGAAGTTAACACTCCTATACCCAGACGAAAAAGGTAGTCAAAGATCAGACATAGTATCTTGTAACCAGACGATGTCAAAATACTGAAGTACGTCTGAAGTCCACTAATCACATTGAAAGAAATCATGCCAGAAACACAAAAGGACATCAACGTGAATACAAAAGGGAGAAAAATAGGCAAGCACGGAATCACAAGTCAAAGCTGAGTGCGTCAGAGAAAGGACACCTACTTTTCCAAAAAAAAAAACACCACCACAATAGCTAAATTGATAAGGAAAGTACAAATATACCTAGATCATGATTGAAGTCAGATATCGAAGTAATCAACTACACAAAAAGACTCCACGAATACAAGCAAACATTTAATGAAAAATCAAATGCATTAAATGAAAAGATTTACATGAACGTGAATGAAGTCTCCATCTTCAACGACACGAAGATACGCTCCAACAGAAAAATTTGAATTGAAACAACGGGCAGATTTATCAAATGAGTATAAGTATCAAGGCCAAGAAAAAAAAATAGAACTGAGAAGTAGAAAAAACTTGCAATAAGAAATAAAAAGCGAAAAAGCATAAGCTACAGTTCTTCTTAAAGCATTTCCTGTATATCTGTATAAAAATTATGATAACTCATCTTAGTGAGTGTTGCTAATATTCTATCCTCTCTACGAGAGTAAACAAAAATGCTTAGACACTTATTCTTGTAAAACTAAGGTTACGCACCTTAGTGAATGTAGAAGCTATCCTATCCTCTCGATGAGAGTTGCAAACACACTCAACACCTTCATTTGCTGTAAAGCTTGAAGAAGCTAGTTGAAAGAATACTTGTGAACCAGAAGTGGTTTGAGAATACTAGTGCTAGTGAGTGAAGCTAGCGGGCCAGAAGTGGTCAAGAATACTTGGAGAACCAGAAGTGGTTAAGAATACTAGCGTCAAAAAGTGAGGTTGACGAGCCAGAAGTGGGTGAGAATACTTGTAATCCTCTGTTATTAGTGGAACCCTTCAGTTGAAGGAGACTGGACATAGCTTAGAGTGAGTGAACCAGTATAAAAATCTATGCATACCTTTTTCTATTTCTCAAACACTACTTGTTTAAAAACTTCGTCTTTGATATACTTTCATTTCAACAAACTATTAGACGAATACACACTTGTCCACTTTTTTTGAAGAAACTTTTTTTTACGATAAATCCTTTCTAACGGAAAAAAAATTTACTCAACTTGTTTCTTGAAGTAGACGATCAGTTTTATTGGACACAAAAAGCTTTCTAGTCAGACAAGCTTGCACAAGTTTTCAACAGTGCTTGAATATTCTTTTTATTAAAAGAAAAAGGAGTATCTTTATGAAACGATTTTGAAAAATCTTCCTTTGAACACACACACACACACATTCAACCCCCCTTCTGTGTGTATTTTTGGTAACTTCAAAGCTTGAACATTTGACGAAGGAGGCCACCACATATGAAGAGTATGTGGAGCCCTCTATGTATAACTCTACAAAGAGGTCTCCCTACAATAACATGAAGGAGTACCTTCAAACATGCTACAAGGATGAGAAACCCATCACCATTGTGGAGAAAATATAGACACTAGAAGGGGGGTTTAATAGTGTATATCAAAAACTCGCATGTTTGTAAGTAAGTAAAGTAGTATCTGCAATAGATGAAGGGTTAGCAAGAGTAATCAATGAACACAAGAAGTTTTTATATTGGTTCACCTTAACCAATAAAGCTACGTCCAATTCTCAATCCAATCAGATTGAGTTCCTCTAACTTTAGTTAAAGTAACAAGTATTCCTTCACCAAGTCTCTTTTGGCTCAATACAAGTGTTCTTTAATTGACCTCTTTAAGCCACTACCCAAGTATTCTTTTTGCAAATAAGCCTCTCTAGACTCAACCCCATATATTCTTTTATAGTTAAGTCTTTCTAGGCTTTACCCTATAACAATGGTTCTGAAGGTATTTCAAGGCTGTAGTTGTCATTTCTTTTAAACGTGAGTACAACAAATGTTCAAGTATAATAAAACTCTTGAAGAAGATTTTCTGTGAGGTTCTCTCTTGAGTCGTATATTTTCTCTATATCTCAAAATCTTCTTTAAAACTTGGTTGTCTTGAGTTTCAAAGCTTCTTATATAGTAGCTTCAAAAGAGA
This sequence comes from Cajanus cajan, assembly GCF_000230855.2. Taxonomy (NCBI): domain Eukaryota; kingdom Viridiplantae; phylum Streptophyta; class Magnoliopsida; order Fabales; family Fabaceae; genus Cajanus; species Cajanus cajan. Next base: position 14,663,905 of record NC_138523.1, on the reverse strand, counting down.
TGACCATTACAACTTCTTGAGTCCGATTCATAGAACTGTTTCATCTTACTCCTTCATCTGATCTAGAGAGAGGAAGTATCTGGTGGTACATTAATGCTTCAATTAATGCCTTTCACCTAAACATACTTCTTATCTTTGATAATTCTTGAATGCCTTGCTCTAATATATAAGTATGTATTCTCTAATATATACATATTTAAATGCTCTGATAGAGTTAAATGCCCTGATATATGATGCTCTAGTATATTTAAATTGCTTTGATACTTACAAATGTTCTAATATATATGCATGAGCCTCTCATTAATTTACTATGATATGATAAAAATGTATAACTATGAATGATTTGTGATTAAAATGACTTTAATTTGACTCTAACAAACTTTTTATAAAGTCATTTTCTATGCTCAAGAGGAAAATCAAGAGGACTCTTTATCTTGAACAATCTCTTGTTTTGTCATTCAATAATTTGGCGAAGAACATTATTCATTCTTTTAAGAAAAACTAGAGTAAGTTTTTCAACCCTTACAAAGTGAAAAGTGAAAAACATTCTTCCTTCCTTTTGGGGTGAAAAAAATTAAATACTTCCCAACCCATTAAAGTTAAACTCCTTATTACTTCTTTAAAGATAACTCCTTATAGTGTCACTCTCAACTACCCCACCTATAATAGATTTTCATGCTCTCTTCTAAGCCTTCAAATCTTAAGGACAACACCTTGTGTCCAAAAGATTTTCATTCATGGCGCAATCAGTTACTTTTTTAGGAAGGCAAGGAATTTTTGTTGTAGATAGTTTATTTCTTAGGAGACTAGGTGATTATATAGGACACTAAAGACATGTTTTTGTATATCTTAGGGAAAAACATCTTGTTGTAGATGGTTTATTTCTTAAGAGACTAGGCGATTATATTAGGACACCAAAGACATGTTTTTGTAGATCTTAGGGAAAAACATCTTTTTGAAAAGCTAGAAAAATATAATTTAGGGTTAGATAGTATTATCGGTCTTATAGTTAGTTCCAAAGGGGTTCAAGGGGACCCAAGAAAATAAAAGTCATTAAGGATAGGCCCTTCCCAAGCATAGAGAGGATAGATAGGCTAGACATCTTTGATCATCAAGAAAATAATACCTCTAATGTTTATAATTTACTCATTTTTGCAGGTGTTGAAGAAAAAGAAGAGGATGTTTCATATTTGAGGACAAATCCTCTTAAAGAGTATTTGGATTAAGTCCCAAGCTCATATTGAGCTTTGGGTTAATTTTTGTAGTCTACATCTTATTCTTTTCAAATATTTTATTTTATTGACCTTATATTTTGGTCTTTTGGAATAGGGATTTATTTCTTGTAATTTTTTTAGGGATGAACTCAGTATTTTAGCAGGTGTAACTAGTAATTGGAAAATGTCTTAATTGGGTTTGTTTTGGCCAAGAAAGGGAGGAGAATTTTTTTGGTGAAGTGGACATCCACTTTTGGGCTCTCCACACACCCTCCATTGGCTACACACAACCCTACCTAGTCACATGTTCTATACTTAGTCACACCTTTTACATGTTTTCTTCTACACACCCTTTCTTACTGTCACATCTTCCACACCATGCCATATGGTTAGCTATCATTGGATACTCTAGATCTAGATTTTAGGTGCCAACTTTTGAGATTCAAAATTTGAAATTCAAATTTTGGGAACTATAGTTAGTCGGCTTGCGTACAAGTTAACCTAACATTAGTTTACTATAACCTTGGTTAGCTTAACTTAAACTACAAGCTAAAAAACTCTATATATAGGACCCTCCATGTACTAGTTCATCACTTTTGATGATATATGAGATTGAGATAGATTTTTCTCTCAAATTCTAGAGTCTTAGAGTTTCTCTCTTAGAGTACAACTCCACATGAAACTCTTATCAAGGATTCTTTCCTTGTGGTGAGTCACCTTCTTGGCTTATCTTTTTTTTTTTTTTAAGTGGTGCCACCATTCCTTTGTTTCTCCATCATTTTCAAGTTTATTCTTCTATAAAGATCCTTATGAGTGAAAAATGTTAGGAGAAGAAGAATGTTTGAGGAGACATCCAACACTCCTTTAAGCTTGTTTTATCAATATCATACCAAATACTTATCATACGTTAATAATCCTTAGTTATCTCAACGTACACATGACATATCAAGTGTCCTTATGGTTCTCATGTTGAATCCCATTCCTTTATAATAGGTCTTTCAAATTATCTAAAAGTCTCCAATTTCTCAAGTGTGCACATAAAGTGCCTTAAAATATACTTTCTCAACATTAATTCATTGTTTTCACACGCACTTGCATTCTCATTTATACTCAAGCATATTAACTTATTTTAAGGGTTAAAACTATTGATCTTAATCAAAGTACTAGGGTGACAAAATAAGGGATTGATACTTAGCACCTATCACCCTATGCTTAGCAATAGGAGCAGAAAAATCAGGGGTTACACTTTATGACTCTCACACTTAACGTGACTCACTTCATCTTTTACATTAAAACCCGTAGAATTTTCTATGGTCATGGTGCTTAACGAGATTCATCTCGTTTAGTGCCCAACATGCAAGTTTATTTATGTAGAACGACACTTAACAAGAGCATGACTCACTTAGCACCCACTCAGGAGTCACCCTATGTTTCTCTAATGCTTAGCATGAGTATTCTTAGGCTTAGTGTCAAAAGAATTGGACTTTTTGAGATTTTTGCACTTGGTAAGATCTCTGTGTTGCTTAATAGTTAAGGAATAGAGGCAAGCCCTAAGCCTTTAAGCATCTTAAACTTAACATACTCTTTCACTCATCGCAAACTCACAAAATGACAAATTTGGGATTTTTGTAGACCCTTGTACAGACACACTTCAAGGTATCCAATTCTAAAAAACTTTCCATTCAAAATAAATTCATTCCAATCCATTGCAGATAATCATACATCAAATTCAATCAAACCAAAACACAACCACAATGATATCAAATTATATATATCAATCAAAAACCTAATTGCCAATAATCTCAGCATATCACGTATGACAACAAATCAATAATTACAAGGTAATCTAATCAAGTCTTCAAAAGTGATATCACATAACAACTAGGAAAAAACATTGTTCCAACATAAGTCTCTAATAACATCGATGAAAAACTAACATAAAATCCCAAACATAACTAAACAACAGAACTCGAATCCTAGCTACGTCTCGATGTCACATCCTATTAGAGCATAAAACCCACATAAGGTTTAGGTCTCATCTCCAACATCATTAATATCATGATAACCTTCACTTGCAATAACATACACAAGAGCCCAAACAAGAATAGAGGAGTGAGAAACATGTCACTTTGTCTCATGGTGCAGAACATAGCATGATAGCCAAAGACATCAAGACATAACAACAATAAGATATAGTAATAGAAAATAGAGTAACCTATCCAGTCATGGAGTCACAACATAATTCATCACATAACTACACATCAACACACATAAAGCAATGGACATGAACTTTAATGTGCATATGCATGTGGTGCTGGTAAATGCTAGAAAAGAATGGCTTGATTCAAGAGAAGAGGTGAATTAGATATATCAACACTTTAAAAATTTATCAAAGTTATGGATCTTTATTTCTAAAAACAATTTCCAAAGAAGTTTATTGAAACCTTGGTATATGGGATATGTTCCTATATGCTTTTATAACATTTATTTAAAGATTCAATTCACAACCTTGTTGACATGCACTGAGTATACTTTCAATTAAACCTTTAAACACACAAGAATATTAATCACGTGCAAACATATATGAAGCAAGTTAATTTTTCAATTAAATATTGCACAAAGTAAAAAAGTAAGGATGAGAGAAAAGTGCAAGATTATTTATCCTGGTTCAAATGCTCCATACGTGACCTATATCCAGTCCTCAATCATAATCTGATCAAGATTTGTTTCACTATCTTAATAATGAAGTTTTATAGTCACATCACACATGTAAAAGACTCCAACATACAAGATAGACCCTTTCTTGCACCCAAGAAAGTACTCCTTATAGTAACCCACCACAAGAACTCCTACACTTGAGAAACCTACTCAAGTATCTAACCACAAAACACAAAAAGATTAAGGAACAAATTCACTTGTAACTCCAAACTTAGATAAATGAATTCTCTATTAAGTCTTTGTCCCTTATCAAGAATGTAGATGATGATGAAAATCTTTCAAAACATTTCACAAAGATGTTTATTTCTTGGACTCACAAAGAAATCTCTTCAAGAAGATCACACAGATCAAAATAGTTCATAAAGTTTCACTCAAAATCACTTTTTCATAATTTTCTGAATGAGAAAACTATTTTTATAAAGTTTTTCAGACTTAGATAATCGATTATTTTTAAGGATAATCGATTATTTTGTTCTTAGCAATTCTAAAAATCACTCAAGAATAAAATAATCACTATTTCATAGGATAATCGATTATTCCAGAGAGCGCTTTTTGGAATAATCGATTATTTTTACAAATAATTGATTATTACAACAAGATTTTTAGTTTAATGAAAAATAAAACAAATAATCGATTATTGTAAGTGATCAGTAATCGATTATTTTGAGTATTATCTCAAAATTTGATTTAAACATCCAAAAACCTTCTAAGATATGCTCTATCATCATTATACTACTTTCAAGACAATTAAGATAAAGATTTGACACATGCATAAAGCATAAACTAACATAAACATACATAAGACAAAACACTCAAGCAACTACTACTCATAAACTACTCTATTAAAATTTAAACATTCAAATAGCTCATGATCTTCCATCTTCTCCTTTGTAATAATCAAAACTTTTCAGAAGTCGATTCACCATCCATGAATCTCAACATTAAAATCACATCGATTTGTGTTGCTAAAAGGCACATAAAGAATGACCTTGGGGAACATGTTGAGTCACACCCTCATCGCACTCTACACTAGGAGGAGATACACCAAGGAGTGTCAAGACAGTTGTATAGTGCAAGTTTTACCCCATGCACATAAACAAACAAAATTGGGGCTCCCAAACCTAGTTGTCTCTAAGGTCATGGATCCCCAAGCTTTTACGCAAGGAAGAAGTTCTTTGACAACATATTTCATATCGTACCCATCATGACACTTATGCATATGATGCATGTCATACAAAATCCAATGCAATTATCATGTTATCACATTATCACAATATCATAAGTATACGTTACACGTGTTGCTCACATCACTGCTAGGCCAACATGTGCAACCTTTATCCCTATTAAGCCTTAGCTTAAACTTCGCATCACATGGTCCACACACAAGCATAACACATTGCATCCCACAAAAATCACATTTTTAGTTCAAACACAACAATTGCACAACATCATATGACACACATTAAGATAGAAGCATAATGAAATCATCTAATCATATGTTAATATGTCAACCATAGTCACTAAGAGATTAATATCAAACTAAGCTTTTAAATTAATAACTTAACTTGTCTAGCAACGTTATTGATATCACACATTAATTTCTTAGGCATCGCTATCACCAAACACCTTAAGTTGTTAACAATTAACTCACTTCATAACTTATTCACAATTGTTCTCTCTCATGATTTTTTCTTTCCTAAACTTTGATGTAGGTATCTTAAACCACTCATAAGATAAAAAATTAAAGGGTAGAGTTATTCCTCATCACCATTCACAAACTGCATTTCTATAACTTAATCTTCTAAGACTTGGTGTAGTTCAAACGCAATAGCTACAGGCACTTAGTCAAGTTTATCTAGGATTTGTGAAACCTTTTAAGGTAGAAAAATGTTTTTGAACAAAAATAGACAAAAGTTTCTCCTTGGAAAGAGTGTAATCAATGTAGAAGATGTTTAAGACATATGAAAATGTCTTATTCCTTCTAACATAAAAATTTGATAAATAGCCTTTTAGATCAAACAGTAAGTTACTATTTAGTGAAACTCATTTAGTACTAGTATTTATGGAACAATAGCAATTCTCTATCAAAGAAGACAAATAAAACAAGTCTTTAAGGAATCTTAAAGGATTTGTAGTAGTTATCTTCAAAGAATATCTATAAATATGAAGTTTGATCAACAAAAAAATATAGAACAATACTATAACATCTTAATAATTCTTTTTATTATAATTCTATCTGTAAAGGATCACTTGTACTTAAATTCTTTTATCATGTCTTAGAGAAGACAATACTTGTTAGCCTTACCTTTATAGCTTAAACCAAGTGTTTTAGTCAGAAGCCTAAAGAGGCTTTGTTTATAAAGAATACTTGGATTCTTTGAAGCTAAATAGACTTTGTATGAAAAGAATACTGGGCAATTTCTTGACAAGGTAAGCTAAAGACTATTTAGGTTGAACTAGTAGTAGCTTGTGAAAGAAAATAATAATTTTTTTGTTAAAGTTAGTGGAACTTGATCCAGTTGATCAAGACTAGAAGAAGTCTTCATGGTAGAGATGAACCAATGTAAAATTTGTGTTCCAAAAAATGGTGAAGTGTGCCTAAAATGTTCCATTTGTACTTTAGATGTATGCCTAAAATACCCTATTTTTGTTTATGATAAACATTTTGTGATTGACTAAATATGATAAAATATTCTGTTTTGTTTGTCTGTTTGTCAATTAAATGTGATTTTTGGTATGGACTAGTTATCTTTCAAATATATTATGTGAAATTACCTTGAAAAAATTATTGTGTTTGGTGAGTCCATTGAGAATAAGAGTATGAATTTCATAATCACCAACTAGGTAAAGACATCTTCAAAAGAAAATGTCCAAGCATACATGATGTTTTCTTCCTTGAAATGCATTGATGCATCAAAGTGTGAAATTTATTAATTGATAAAAACAAAATGATTGGCACATACTATTTAACACTCGGCGAGGAAAATAAAATCATTCAAGTGAATTTACATTATTTATTATCGTTTCATATAATTTGAGGTAATTCATTTTTGGGCCTAATATTTAAGACAATTGACTTAGTGAGGCATGCATTTATTAAGTATAACCTCCCTAACAAACTGAAAACCTTATTGATTTCTCTTAATTACATATTAAGTCTCCAGACTGTGATACAATGCATCTCATCGATGATCAAATAGTCTAGTTAATTAAGTTTCAAATAATATAGTATAGTGAGATTATTCAAATATTAATCATTTATGCTTGAAAGACTTGAAATGTTCTAGCTAGTAATAACAATTAATAATTGAAAACTAAAGAAAAATCTAATTTATTTCAATGAAATCCAAATTTTGTTCTCCTTGCCACTTCATCTATTAACGAATAATTCTCTATATTGTTTAATTGAGTTTTTAGTATTTAATTAGAAGTTGAATTAAAGTTAAGAAAATGACATAAAAGCTATAAATTTAGATTATTGATAATGAAAAATAATGTCATTTTCATAATAAGTCAATATTAAATGTCAAAATCAAAATGGTTTAATTTATTTGTGAACCAAATAAAAAATTTAATGGTCGGTAATTAAAATATCTTGTGATTCACTCTATTATTTTGTATAATCACTTAATTAGATTTATATTATTTGTTAATGATCCATATTGATAAAGAAAATAGATCAACATAATATTTAACACAGTCATCTTGGAGAAACAACCATTTATTCAACATAACCTCTATTGCCAATAGACAACCTTATTAACTTTTCCTAAAATGTTAAGTACAAAAACCATTGTACACATAAAGGATTTAAAGAAAAAAGATAAAAAGTAAATAAGTAAATAATAATAAAAAAAATATAACATAAAAGAAAGATCTTAAACATGTCATACTTGCAATAAAATTAGCAATAAGGTATCTTATAGTACTCTATCCTTTCCTTATGATGAGATTGTTGTCATGTTCAAATTCAAGCAAATTAGTGCTTTTGCATTTAGAGCACTTGAGGTTATCCTTAGCAACCATTACATACATATGGCAATGAGGACACCCTACAAGCACTAGCAAAATGGCTTCAAGGTTGTTGGAGTCTTCAAGATTATTGTTGTTGTTGTTGTTCTCCTCCTCCTTCTTTTGGTTGACAATAGCAGACACACATGAGCTTCATGGTGATGCTTGTGGCATTATTGCCGATAGAGTTGGAGATTCAACTCTTTGGTTAACAATCCTTGGTGGGGATACATTCAACCTTAATTCAAGTTTTGGGTCATTTCCATTTCTACCTCATGATTTTGTGAAAGTATATAACCTATTTGATTCAAACAATTAGATAAGACAAGAAACAAAAAAAAAATCAATTAGGAAAAGAAAAAAAAAAGGAGAGTAGATATGTACCTTAAAAAGCTTGAAAATCTAGCATCTATGTGGAGGGTTGGCCCTTAGGCTAATTTATATAAGAAAAATAGTGATGATGATTTAAAGCATTTATTTTGGTGATAGTCGAATTTATTTCCCCTTTTTCTTGTCAACCCTTTTGTTTGTTGACAATAAATTGTCAATATTGTTTTATTGAGTTATTAGTGTTAAACTAAGCAATGTTATTAAAATCGAACTGATCATTGAATTGATTTTGGCAGTGATATGATGGTTTAGTGATCAAACCAAAAGATCACTTATCAAACTACTTAAACTAATCTATATTAAAAATATTAAAAAAATAATATAATTAATATAATTTAAGATATTCTAAACATTATTATCATACTAAATGATAAATATTACATGTTCGAACTTCAAGTTTAAAATCACAATACCAAAATAACACAATTTCATACTTCAAATTCAAAAACATTGTCATTATAACAATTAAACTAAGGTTCAAAATAACCTAGTTCTTAATAACAAAGTTCATAAACAATTAAATTAAAGTCAATGACACAACTTCATATATAAATTTAAAATTTGAAAAATAAATAGCTTCAACATCCAAAATTTAGGGTGAAAGTTACTTTTAGTTCCTCTAAAAATTTTCAAATTCGCTTTTGGCCCTCCATTTTTTTTTGTATTAAGTTGGTCCTTCTAAAATTATAACATGCTAAGGCCAATCCTTTTTGTATCCCAATCAATAAGGATATTCTACATGGCAAATAAAAGTTATTTTTAGTCCCTCTAAAAACTTTCAAATTCACTTTTAGTCCTCCATATTTTTTGTATTAAATTAGGCCTTGTAAAAGTAGAACAAGTTAACTCTAGTCCTTGAAAGATGTTAATTTCATCTTACTTAGGTTGGATAATAAATATAATTAGATCTTTTTTATTGTATTTATTATTATAGTGGTTATATATTCATGAGTTATTATCATGGTGAAAATCATCTACTAGTAAAACATATTTTTGGTTATGTCTAATCAAGGAGCATATTTTTTGTTATGTTTACTATTAGTGGAAATCTTATTTTTGACGAAGCATTAAAATGATCTAATTATATCTACTATCCAATCTTTCAAGAAAAAAGATTAAAACAAAATGGAATTAGCATCTCTCAAGAACCAAATTTAGCTTGTTCTACTTTTAGATAAACTAATTTAATACAACAAAAAAAATTGGAAAATAAAAAATGAATTTGAAAAATCTACCAATTGACACAAAGAAATTGAGATTTAAGTTATGAAATTAATGTAAACCATGTTTTGACTCCCCTTAGTTTAATCATAAAAGTGATGATAGATTCTTATTTCTCTAATTTAATTTGTTATTGCTTTACAACCTTCAATTGTCCGCTGCATAACATTTTTCAAGTTGTCAATCAGTAGTTTATACTTTAGTCTTATATCTTAATTTTAAGACTTATTTTGTTCTTTAAGATTCATTTTAGTCTTTCATCCTTTAAATTTGGGACAATTTGGTCCTTCTAAAATAGTTATCAGGTTATCATCTATTAATAATTATTCAATTATATATGTGTGTGTATGTATGTATGTATGTATAAAGGAGGGATCTATTTACTTCAAGAGTAAGTCTACCTAGACTTACTCTACTCAATAACTCATGTTCAACATCAAATTTCAATGATCTAATCGTTGAATTAAAAGTTCTTAATGCATAGATCAAGTTTGTAATTTTTTTTAAAAAATTTGAATACTATTTGATACTCCATTTAATTAATTCAAATTGACGGATAATCATAAAAGTATCTTATGTGTTGGTTTTAATTAATGAAGAAGAGTATCAAATAGTTTTCAAATTTTTAAAAATTTTGCATGCTTGATGTGCATTAAGAACTTTTAATTTAATGATTGCATCATTAAAATTTAATGTAAAATATAAGTTATTGAGTGAAATAAGTCTAAATAGACTTACTCTTGAAATAAGTGAATCTCTTCTTATATATATATTGGTATAGACCATAAGTATCTCTTCCGATGCATAATTCTAGATTAAGACAAGTAGGGACACTTTGGGTAACAAAGTTCTTCCGTCGAGTATTTAGCATAATTGCAATCAAACACTCGAACTCAAAATCATTTATTAAGATGGAACAATCATATATCAATTGATCTACATGATAATATTTATTATATATAACAAAACTTTAAAATAAATTATGTATGAAAATAAATTATATTTGAATGAATAAATTATATTTAAAATTTAAATAAATAGATATTTTTAAATATATAATTATATTTTAGATTTAAGATAAATAATTTATATTGTAGCACATTATTATTTTTTATTTTTATAATTTATTTTAAAATATTAAAATTTAATTCATAAATAATTCTAATAAATAAAAACTGAATTAGATATGAAATTAAAAAAATTCCTAAAAATCCTCTAGTTAAAGAAAAATTTCTAAAAACATTCTCATATACAAGATCATAGTTCATATTTTATATGTAGAGTTTGATCATTAAATTTTATAATAATTATTTTTATTTAATGATATTTTATATATTTAAATTCTAATTAAAAGCCATACATTTAATAAATTTTTTAATTAAATTAATAGATATATTATATTTAATACTCCCTCCATTCCTTTTTATTTGTCAGATTTTTAGTTAAATTTTGTTTCTATTTACATATCATTTTTAAATTTTAAAACAACATTAATTTTCATGTTATCACTTATATTATTATATCTCACCCAACTTTTAATTAATTTACATATGATAACTAATATGTATTTAGTGTAAAGCAAAAATTGAAAGAAGGTATAATAGGAAATATTAAAATCATTTTATGAAAAACAGGAAAATTTATTATGTTTCTTAATTTCTATAAAACAACCTTAAATGACTATTATAAAGGAACGAATGTAGTATTTTTTTAAATAAAATATTTATTTATATAATTTTAAAAACAATAAATTAATACCATTAAGTTTAACATTAATATCTATGTAATAAATAATATTTATGTGAGCATTTATTATTCATTAAATGTATGTATGTTTATTAAATTTGGTTCATTCAATATTTTTATTATTATTAAAGATAGGAAAGATTATAAAGATGGTCATTCAATAACTATTCTACTATTTAACGATACTTTTTCTATCTTTTAATAAATGTGGTCTTAAATTTTTTACATAAATCAATAAAAAAATAGGCTTAATTACATTTTTGATCCCTCAAGTATTGTAATTGTGCAATTTTAATCCCCAAAGTTTTAATTGAGTAATTTTAGTCCTTAAAGGATTACAATTGTTTGATTTTGGTCCTTCAATTTTTAATTGAACAATTTTAGTCCCTCAAATATCATAATGGTGGGATTTTAGTCTCTCCCATTAAAAATTTAATAATTTTAATATATATATATATGTATATACATATATATAATGTTTTAAAATTATACAACTATTTGTCTAATCAAGTTAACACATAATATAATTTTATTCAATGTATCAAATGATATATATTTATTTTTAATAAATAAATGAAATTTATATATTATTATTTTTATAATATTATTGATAAATTAATATCAATAATATTATTAGTATATTTATAGATAAACTAATAATTTGATAAATATAATTTATTATATATTAATATACTTTTACAAAAATATAAGTATATTAATTAGAAATATACATATCTTTTCTCATATATTTATATTTTTGTAAAAATATATTAATATATACTAAGTCATATTTATCAAATTATTAGTTTATCTATAAATATACTAAAAGTATTATTGATATTAATTTATCAACAATATTAAAATACTAATAATATATAAATTTTATTTATTCAGTAATAATAAATATATATCATTTGATATATTAACAAAAATTATAATATACGTTAACTTGAATAGACGAATAATTGTATAATTTTAAAATATCGTATATATATATATATATATATATATATATATATATATGTATGTATGTATGTATATTAAAATTATTAAATTTTTAATGGAAGAGACTAAAATTACACAATTACAATATTTTAGGGACTAAAATTATCCAATTAAAATTTTGAGGGATCAAAAATGTAATTAAGCCAAAATAGGCTTAATTGCATTTTTGAATAAATTAATGCTAAAAAATAATAAATAAATTAATGAGAATAATAATTTACAAAATTAACTTTATTAATAATGTTTTGAATTCAAAACGATGCATCACATCAACAACTTTATAAAAAAACTGTTATTAAGAATATACGTGGAAGAAAGACGATTATTGTTACATTAAAAACTGTTATAAAAGGAAGAAATATAGAGAGAACAAATAAGACAATGTGAGATAGAGAAAAGATTCTGATTGATGTATTATCTTTGGGAGATGAGTAACCTATTTATAAGTACATGTGGTAACTGAACAATTACACAATAAAGGGAATAATACATAACGGAAATATAAATGGTAATGATTGATAATGAATATTGGCATCCACTAATTAAGCCACTAATTATTATTCATAACACTCCCCCTTGGATGTCCAATATTTAGAATGTGCCTCGTTAAAACCTTACTAGGAAAAACCCTGTGGGATAAAAACCTAGTGAAGGAAAAAGAGTACATCATTCATAAATATTTATTTCTCCCCCTCATGCATACAATCTTTAAGACGACGGAGTCCAATCTTTTGTATCAACTGTTCAAAAACTTTTCTTGGAAGTGACTTTGTAAAGAGATCTGCTAGGTTGTCACTTGAGCGGACTTGTTGAACATTTATATCACCATTCCTTTGAAGATCATGAGTAAAAAAGAATTTTGGTAGAATATGTTTTGTTCTATCTCCCTTTATGTATCCATATTTCAATTGTGCAATACATGCAGCATTATCTTCATATATAACTATCGATATCATTTTTCCAGAAGATAAACCACAAGTTTCTCGTATGTGTTGAATCACAGATCTTAGCCAAACACATTCACGACTTGCCTCATGTAATGCTAAAATTTCAACATGATTAGATGAAGTGGTTGATATGGTTTGTTTTACAGATCGCCATGAAATGGTTGTACCACCACTTGTGAACAAATATCCTGTTTGTGATTTACCATTATGAGGATCTGACAAATAACCTGCGTCTGCATAACCATTTAGTTCTGGTTTGGAAAAATTTGAACATAATAACCCCATATCCATTGTACCTCTAAGATAACGAAGTATTTGTTTAACTCCGTTCCAATGTCTTCGTGTTGGTGAAGAACTATATCTTGCTAACAAATTAACAGCAAATGCTATATCGGGTCGTGTATAATTAGCAAGGTACATTAGTGCTCCTATAGCACTAAGATATGGTACTTCAGGACCAAGTATTTCTTCATCCTTTTCTTGGGGTCTAAATGGATCTTTATTAACATCTAAAGATCTTACAACCATGGGAGTGCACAATGGATGTGATTTGTCCATATAAAACCTTTTAAGCACCTTTGTTATATAAGCTTCTTGATGCACAAGAATTCCATTTTCTAAGTATTCAACTTGCAATCCTAGACAAAACTTTGTCCTTCCTAGATCCTTCATTTCAAATTCTTTCTTTAAGCAATCTATTGCTTTTGAAAGCTCTTCAGGAGTTCCAATAATGTTTATGTCATCTACATAAACTACAATTAGGGAAAATCCATTTTGAGATCTTTTAATAAATATACACGGACAAATTGGATCATTTTTATATCCTTCTTGTAACAAGTATTCACTTAGTCGATTATACCACATATGACCTGATTGCTTTAGCCCATATAGGGACTTATTTAATTTAATCGAATAATCTTCTCTAGAAATTGCATCGTCAGGCAAATTAAATCCTTCTGGGAGTTTCATATAAATGTCAGCATCCAGAGAGCCATATAAATATGCTGTAACTACATCCATTAGATGTAAATTAAGTTTTTCATGTACAACCAAACTAATTAAATATCGAAAAGTGTTTGCATCCACTACAGGTGAATATGTCTCTTCAAAATCAATACCCGGTCTTTGTGAAAAACCTTGAGCAACTAGTCTTGCTTTGCATCTCACAATTTCACCATTTTCATTTCGTTTTCGCACAAAAACCCATTTGTATCCAATTGGTTTTACACCTTTTGGTGTACGTAGTACCGGTCCAAAAACTTTTCGTTTAGCAAGTGAGTCTAATTCTGCCTCAATTGCATCTTTCCATTTTGGCCAATCATTTCTTTGTCGACAATCGTTGATGGACTTTGGTTCTTGATCCTCAATATCATTTATTTCATTTAGCGTTATATTATATGCAAACACGTCATCAATATTGACATTGTTTCGATTCCATCGTATTCCATTCATGACATAATTTATTGAGATCTCCTCATTTTCAATAATTTCAGGTACCTGAGTTTCTTCTGGAACTGGAATATGAGTTATGTCAGAGGAATCTTTTTGAGTTTTTACATCCTCAATTTGGTCATTTTGCTCTTTAGCTCCCTTTTTTATTCGATGATTTTTATCCTTGGAACCAATTGGTCTACCACGCTTCAGGCGTATTTGTGACTCGTTATTAAATTGTCCAATAGGGATTTCGAATCTTATTGGAGCATTAGCCGCTGGTACATATGACTCAGTCACCCTTTTTAGATCTGTGAATACATTTGGTAATTGATTGGATAGATTTTGTAAATGAATTATCTTTTGAACTTCTACGAGGATCAAGATGAGATAGTGATAATTCATTCCAACTAATATCTTTTTCCAACTATTTTTGTTCTCCCCCTAATGTTTGGGAAAATCAACTCATTAAAATGGTAATCGGCAAACCTAGCCGTAAATAAATCGCCTGTTAATGGTTCAAGATATTTTATTATAGATGGGGATTCATACCCAACATATATTCCCAACCTTCTTTGAGGACCCATTTTGGTTCTTTGAGGAGGGGCAATTGGAACATATACAGCACACCCAAAGATTCTCAAATGCGAAATATTAGGTTGCTCACCAAAAACCAACTGTAAAGGAGAGAATTTGTGATAACTTGTTGGCCTGATGCGAATTAATATTGCGGCATGTAAGATTGCATGCCCCCAAGTTGACATTGGAAGTTTTGATCTCATGAGTAATGGTCTTGCAATTAGTTTTAAACGTTTGATAAATGATTCTGCAAGTCCATTTTGTGTATGAACATGTGCTACCGGATGTTCAATATCAATTTCAATGGATATACAATACTCATTAAAAGCATGATATGTGAATTCACCAGCATTATCCAAACGAATTTTCTTAATTGGATAATCAAGAAAATGAGCTCTTAATCTAATTAGTTGAGCTAATAATCTCGCAAACGCCTGGTTGCGAGTTGATAATAAACAAACATGTGACCATCTTGTTGATGCATCAATTAAAACCATAAAATATCTAAATGGTCCACATGGGAGGTGTATTGGTCCACAAATATCACCTTGTATTCGTTCTAAAAATAAGATAGATTCATGCCCAATTTTTGCTGGTGATGGTCTAATTATTAACTTTCCTTGGGAACAAGCGGTAAATGAAAAAATATTTGATTGAAGAATCTCCCGGCTCTTCAATAAATGTCCGCATGAATTTTCAATTATTTTTCGCATCATGATAGTCACAGGGTGACCCAATCGATCATGCCAAACCTCAAATTTATTTTGATTTGTAAACTTCTGGTTTACAATAGTATTTGTTTCAACTGTATTAACATACGTGCAATACAGTCCATAAGAGAAAGCATGTAATTTTTCTAATACTTCCTTTTTCCAATACTCATTTAAACGAATATCCTTGAAACATATAATGCATTTTTAATATGCAACTTTGTTTCTTTCAGTAATAATATATTAGCTCTTCCGGAGCCTTCAATTATATTTGTAGTATCATATAACATTAATTTCTCGCATTATTGAATATGAGAAGATAAAAATTAATACATTAGAACATTCACTTCAGGGAATGAAATAATGTTAGTTAAAATAGTCTCTTGCATAAAAAAAATCTCAATATTTTATTTTAGTCTTCAAGAGACAATAAACATACTAAAGATATTTCTTTATAAAAAAAAATAAGTGAGTTTTTCTCATTATACTTCAAAAAAAATCATCTAATAAAAATATATTTATGTCATTGTTAGGTTGACTTTAAGGAGAAAAAAAAATAATGCTAAAAATTAGGGAAATTATTCTCCTTATAAATGTTGTATCGAAAAAATAAACATTGATCATAATTTCATTAAATTCTATATTTTTATACAAATCATAATCAAATTATAATTCAATAATGTAACACATGAGTTCAATTACATGACAAGTTGCTTATTTCAATCAATTTAATCATGAAGAATATCAAATTACAGATGTAGGAAAACTCATAATTTTTTCAAGAAATCACACAAAACCTAAATAGGCTTGAGGACACGCTTTGTTAGTCATATTTTTTATAAGTGTCTCAAATATCATTCAACATTATAATTATGACATTTACAAAATTATTTCACTTCCGGTGATGACCTCATTTATATCAAAGGATCAAATACAATATAATATATTTATATCAAAATTTTCACTTCTGGTGAAATTTATTTTATTTTTCTCTTTTCATATTATTTTCTCACTTTCGGTGAGGAAAATATTCTTTTATTTTCATTGTCGTACAATTATCTCACTTACACTGAGAAAATATCCTTTTATTTTCATTGTTGCATAATTATCTTACTTCCGGTGAGAAAATATTCTGTTATTTTCATTGTCGTACAATTATCTCACTTCCGGTGAGAAAATATCCTTTAATTTTTCATTTTTGCATAATTATCTCACTTCCGGTGAGAAAAAAAAATGCTTAAAATTTCTTAATTTGACAATGTCTTCTGGATCATTGCAAAATCGTTATATGTATATATATATATATAACATTCATGGAGAATTATAAAATTTTACAACACATATCATTCACGGAGAATCATTCAATTTAGAAAAATAATAATAATAAATTAAAAGAGATTGAATATTCTCTTTTGATAGCATCTTCTAGACATATTTCAAGGATGTATAATATTTTTTTATTTAATAGTGTCTTCAGGACTATTATAGTGTCTTCAAGACTACTTCAATACATAACAATGTAAACAATACAAATATTTGATAAAATTCTTATTGTGGAAGATGAATAACTAACCTTGAAATATTTGTTTTGAAAAATATGATTTTCTTCATGAAAATTCTTCATAGCTTTGTCTTATAATTGTAACACCAATAGCGAAAAGACTATCGTGCTGATAACGTGTTATAAAAGGAAGAAATATAGAGAGAACAAATAAGACAATGTGAGATAGAGAAAAGATTCTGATTGATATATTATCTTTGGGAGAGGAGTAACCTATTTATAAGTACATGTGGTAACTGAAAAATTACACAATAAAGGGAATAATACATAACGAAAATATAAATGATAATGATTGATAATGAATATTGGCATCCACTAATTAAGCCACTAATTATTATTCATAACAAAAACTAATATAACTCTTTTTAAATTTGTTTTTCCTCTTAAACTTATTATAATGCTGAGAAATGAATTAAAATGTAGTTTAATTGTCGATGATAATTCAATTTAAGGTGTAAGTCTTTGAAACTTATATAAAATCTGTCTTTAATATACATTCATCCTACGATTGTAATACCTCATATAATAACTTAGATACATTTGCGAACAATCAATTAAATATTTGTAATCTACTTGTTTGATTTGATTTAGTCGATTATTTGATTAATTTAATTTTTTTCTTTAGTTAGTTAAGGAAATTATTTAAAGATTAGTTTTATACAATATTTGTTTTAAGAAATAATAAGGTAGATATAATTAAATCTATATAATTATATAGTTTAATTTAAAATTTCTTATATTAATTAATAGGATAGAGACATGTCTCTATATATTTGTTTTAAAAGTAATATACAATAAAAAATAAAAATAATGAAGATTACAAAATTTAAATTAAGAGAGATAATATATAATTAAAAAAGAGTAAAATAATCATTAAAAAAATGGAGACTAAACAAGATCTCAGAAAAAGAACGTAGTTATTATTGATAGAGTGAATAATTAATTTTTTTATAGATATTTTTCTTCTGTTTCACCCTAAATAATAAAAGATCATAAATGTCTAAAAGATGTATAAACCAAAAGGAGGTATCCTCTTTATATATAGTACTAGTGGAGTCGACACATTTGTACTTTTATGTTTTATTCAATAAAAATATTTAAAAATTATCAATATTTGATAAATCAATTGGTGTTACATTTAGTCTTCAAACATAAAGATCTTAAGTTCAATTATTAGGTTTAGTTAATTTTACAATATTATTATTTTATTATTTAAAGTTGAAGGGTAAAATGGTCCAAAAATAATGTACATGAAAATAAGGTATCCCTTTTATAATAAGTATAAAGACATAAATACATTAATTTGTTTTTTTGTGTAAAAAAAATTAGTTATTTTTTGAATTATAGTTAATCATATATATTATTTAAGATAATATATTGTTAGATTGATTAGAATTTTTTGCACCAATTATTTACAAAAAAAATTTAATTTAAAGATTAATTTGGATGTTACATTTAAAAAAAAAATATGTTTTAGTCCTTGTAAATTGAGTTTGTTTTAATTTAAGTACTTATAAAACTTTTTTTATTATTTTTATCTCTCTAAAATTTTGAATTATTGGTTTTCCTCCCTAAAAAGAGTAAATGTTGATTTTAGTTCCTATATATATAAAAAATTTCTTTGATTTTTATCTCTCTAAAATCTAAAGTCGTTATTTTTAGTCCATAATATTTAATTTAAATAAATAATATTTGTTTAAAGGATTTATAAAAAAAATTAAGTGTCTCATATTAACACAGTATCAAATACAACAATGAGTGTCATTAAAAGTGATTACTTGGCCATATGATAAAAATAAAATAGTTAACAAAGATCATAAAAAAAAATAGAGACTAAAAAAATAATTTCAATTTTAGAAAAATGAAAAATAAAAAAAATTACAGGGATCAAAATCAAAAGTAGTTCATTTTACAAGACTAAAAACATATTTAAACATATAGTTTTTTAATAAAAATATTAAATACTTTTTACTATTTTTGATATAAGTATTTAATAATTTCTACTACTAATATATTAATAATTTATGTAATTAATCTTTGAAAAAAAACATTATTAATGGACTATTTTTAACAAAAATTTCCCATAAATTTATATAAAATTTCCTAATAACTTTAATTTTTATACATTTTTTATTGTAGTCTATTAACAATTTTTTCAGCTAAAATTATTGAATTAAATCATTTGAGATGACAAAATTATATTAGTTTGACATTTTTATCGTGATAAATTAATTAATTTTCAAATTTAAATTACTTAAATAAATCAATTTATTTGATTATTTTTACAAATATTTCCAGTGATACATAACGAAAATATATGTAAAATTAGACTTATGTTAACATATTTTATATTCCTTCCATCCTATAATAAATATTGCGTTTGAAGAAAAAAAAAAGTCTCAAAATAATGTTATATTAGTTTTTGAATATAGTATTAATTATCTTTTTTCATTTATATCTTTCATAATTGTCAATAGAAAATAATTATTATATTGTATAACTTAAGAAGATTAATCATAAAGTTATTTTTTTTAAATTTGTATTCCTTTTCATATATTTATTATTTATTTATTTTACTTTTATAAAATAATTTAAATTGACACTTATTATAAAACAGAGAAAATAATAGTTAATTTCATAGTATTTTTTTTCTTTAAATTTATTATTTATTTTTAAATTAATCAACTAAATTGTTAGATAAATTGCACTTTTTATTCTCTTTTAAACTTAATATGTAATTTTGGTAAATTTATTTTTAATTATGTAACTTTGATTATTTTGGTAACTATTAAATCTTCAATGTTTTTTATTTAATTTTTTATCATGTGATTCAATGACCCGATCCAAACAAATGTTAATGTGATTGGGTGGATTCAATTTATATCGTAAAAATAAGGTTAAATATCTAATATTTGGTCCCTTATAATATTTTTTTTGTTTTAATTTAGTCTTATTTTAATTTTTGATTTCAATTTAGTCCTTAATAATTTAAATTACTGCAATGTCGGACTTCCGTCCAAATTATTTAAACGGAGTTAACTGTTGGTTACGTTGATGCCACGTGGATGCCACATAGATGCATAGGTGGATGCCAAATTTCTTTAACGCATCTGGAACTAGAACGGCCCGTTCTGCTTGCACTCTTGGTGTGTTAATTTTGCACCTGAAATGGGTCGTTCCAGATGCATTATTTAACACACAGCGAGTGCACGCAGAACAGGCCATTCTGAAACTAGAACGGCCCGTTCTGGTTTTAGAACGGCTTGTTCTGGATTCAGAATGGGCCGTTCCAGAACATCAACCATATACGTACGTTCAACAAAATGCAGTAATGTGGTTCAAAAATTGAAAACAAAAATTCATAACATAACATAAATTCAAAGACTGAAATATGGTTCAGAGACTGAAAACAAAAATTCATAACATAACATATACTAAGAAAGTTCAAAGAAATTACTGAGAAGGGAAATCATCTAAATAACGCTGAAGGTGCCAATAATACATCTTATCCGCCATATAATTATAGTGTTGCTGGCGTTCATCCATCTCTTGCAATCGACAATCCATACACTGAATGACTGACAGGATATCATCATTATCTACCTGTACATGTGGTTGTGTGGTGAAATGTTAGTCCTGTGTGTTCCTCTACTTCAGGTTATACCTCCTCAAGAACGGGTTGTTGTTGTTGGGGTACATTGGTCAATGACTTCAAGGGAAAACACCATGTCGTTTCATCCTTAACTGTATAGTGTCGATTTGGTAGTAAGTGGTTCACTCCAGTTTGACTAACAATGAAATAAAACATGTCACCATTGTCCTTAGTGATACACTGTATAACCCAAATGTTTAGCAATTGAAGTTATCAATCCTCATTGACAATATTACCAAATTCAGTGTTTGAAATGCTTTGTACCTTGGGTTTTTTTCCTTGCACGATTCACAACCGTGATTTAGAATCATGGGCGTGAACTATAACCATCGACCGATTGTGTTTGGCATTCTGGAACCAGAACGGGACGTTCTGGTTCTAGATGCATTAAAGAAATTTGGCATCCACCTATGCATTTACATGACATCGACGTGATCAACAGTTAACTCCGTTTAAATAATTTGGACGGAAGTTTGACATTATATTAATTTAAATTATTAGGAACCAAATTGAAACCAAAAATTAAAGTGGGACTAAATCGAAACAAAAAAATATTATAAGAGACTAAATTAGGTTTTTAACCTAAAAATAAAATAAAATAATTAAAATAGTATAATTGATCATAATTAAATTTTAATTTAATTGTTTATTATTTTTTATCTTAACAAAAGAATTGTTTTTACTCATTTTTATTATAAAGTTTTTCTCATTTGAACGTTTGACATAAAAAATACACTGATCGATCAGTTATACTTACAAAAAGATATACTTTGATAATATCTTCTCAAAATATATATATATATATATATTAAAAAGTGTTTCATAAAATATAAGCAAACACATTAACTACCATAAAAGAAGTTTAAATATATTTTTAATTTCTTAAATTTGAGATAATTTTTTTTCTTAAATTTAAATTTTATTTTTTAGTATTTGTATTTTAAAAAATATATATTTTAGTCCCTCAATTCCACTTAACTAGATTTCATATAATATTTTCATAATAAAAATACTAGTAGGTGAATTTTGTATAACAGATTCACTAGTAGGTGTATCTTGTTGACAGATTCATCGATGTAATGTGGCAATAAAACTAAACTTATTTATTTTTTACTTACAAAGACTAAAACAGTTTACCTTATATTTTTTATATTAATAAGAAAGATTGAAATGACCATAATGAGAATCAACCCAAACCCTTATACATCTATCCAAATCCTTATGCAACACACAAAGTTTTTAGCAATATTTGAAAATTTTTATCTAATTATATATAAATGTTACTGATTTTTTTTTGTATCATATTATCAAATATTGTATATACTCCATGTTACTAAAGACTTTTAATAACATTTTTTCACAATTAGATAACATTTTTTAAATATTATCAAAGTGGTATTTTTTGTAACATTTTAATGATGCTGCTAAGTTTTTGTTAACTTTATAACAAAATAGTTAGTTTTAATATAGATGTTACTGCTAATTATTATCTTTATGTCTTCTATACTACTATACATTCTTTAAGAGAACATTGAAGATATTTTTAATTAGTCACCATTAGTTATATATTAAATATCAAAGTTCATTTAGCTTAAGCATAAACGTATAATTATATATACTCTTTATGGACTATTCATTTACTCAATATGAGAATTTAATTATGAGAAACAATTACATATGAGAAAAGTATACTCTTTATGTGATATTTTTTTATTCAATGTAAGACTTTGATTTTAGAAGTAATTAGAAAGAATGACATTAAGATAAAATAAAATGTTACTCATCTATAGTTTTAAAATTCTGTTTCAATTGGGTTGTAATGGTTTTAGTTCTAGAAAAATTTTGTTTGGTTTGATTTCAATTTGGTTGTAATTCGAACAAGTTTAATTCTGGTACAATTTAATTCTATTTTCAAGTTTTAATTGCACTTTGGTATCATTCACGGATGAACATTTTGTGATATAATTGCTAGTGTATGTGGAATTATGCTCATGTATATTGTGTTTGAATCATTGCTTGAGATTAATAGTGTATGAAATGTTGAACATGTATATGTTGTGCTGTATAATGAATGTTTACTTGTGAATGATAATTGATAATATGTATGCTGGACTGACTTTTATGAGTATGAATCTTGGATTATAATCATTGAATCTGTAATTTTATTTCTCTATTTGGACATATTGGTTATATTGTATGTTTTTGATGATGTCCAAAGGGGGAGAAAGGTTAAATTTGTTTTCCAGGTCTGGTTTTGAAGTTTTGTGGTATTGATAAAACAAAGCAAGCAATTCTAAACTACAGTCATGGTATAGTCATGATGATCTAGTCATGGTGATCTTCTCACTCGGGCAAAACATGTTGGAGTTTGTAATCATCAAAAAGGGGCAGATTGCTGAGATTCATGGATGGCGAATCAAGTTCTGAAGTGTTTTGATGATAACAAAAGGTCATGAATGAACAAAGGAGAAGACATGAAGACCATGAATAAATATCAAATGTAATAGGAGTAGTTTATGTGTATTTATGTGTTATGTTGCTTTGTTAGTCAATTTTATTTTCTATACATGTTTATGTGTGTTTATGCTTTGTGCATGAGTCAAATCTTAATTCTAATTGTCTAAGAGTGAGTATGATTATGATTGTAAACAACTTGGAGAGTTTCTGGATGTGTGAAATCAAATTTTGAGAACTAACTCAAAATAATCGATTATTACTAACTATAATCGATTATTTTCTACTCTATTTTTCAATAGTTGAGAAACCTTGCTGTAATAATTGATTATCTGTCAAATAATCGATTATCCCATAATGTGATCTCTAGAATAATCGATTATCCTGCAAAATAATTGATTATTCTGTTCTTGAGTGATTTCCAGAAATCATGATGAACAAAATAATCGATTATCTTTTAAAAATAATTGATTATCTGAGTCTAAAAACTATATAAAAAAGGTTTTCTCATTCAGAAACTTAAAGAAAGTGATATTGAGAAAAATTTGTGATATATTTTGATCTTTGAGATCTTCTTGGAGAGTTTTCTTTGTGAAACCAAGAAGTAAAATACTTTGTGAAATGTTTTGAGAAAATTCATCATCATCACTATATTCTTGGAGAGAAGGACTAAGATTTGTCAAGAATTCACTATCTGATCTGTTCAAATTTTTAGGTGAATTCGTTCCTTAAATCTTTTTGTGTATTGTGGTAAAAATCTTGAGTAGGTTTCTCAATTGGTAAGGAGTTCTTGTAGTGGGTTTCTACAAGTACTTTCTTGGGTGCAAGAAAGGGTCTATCTTGTGTGTTGAAGTGTTTGCATGTGTGATGTGTTTGTAAAACTTCTTTATTGAGATAGTGGAACAAATTTTGATCAGGTTATGATTGAGAACTGGATGTAGGTCACATGTGGAGTGGCTGAATTAGGATAAATAACTTTACATTTTTTTCTCTCCTTTATCTTTTACATTAAGCAATATTTAATTGAATGATAAAATGGTTGCTTATGATTAATATTTTGGTATGATTAAAATGGTTTAAATCATAACATAAGCACTGCATGTTAACTTGTTAAACTAATTCAGTAAAGATTAATCAAGAAATCATATAGGAGTCATTTCCATATATTAAGAGGTTCAATATACTTCATTGGAAATTAGTTTTAGAAAAGTTTTAAAGAAATTAAGATCCTTAAAGTTTGATAAATTTTTAAGTGTCAATAAATCCAATTCACCCTTTTTTTTGGATTAAGCCATTCCTTTCTATTAATTGGTATCAGAGCAAGGTTCTTGAAAGATAATCAAGATTTCAAAAATGGCTTACAATAACCTTCCTTATGGTGAGGGAGTTTCCATTCATATACCTCTTATTTTTAATGGAGAGAATAATGTTTATTGGAAAATTAGAATGAGGATTTTCATTGAAGCAATTGACATTATTATATGGGATGCAATTGAAAATGGACCCTATATTCCTATGGCTGATGAGAGTGATGGGAAGAGAGAAAAATATTGGAGTGAGTGGAGTAATGATGAGAAAAAGAGAGCTCAATATGATTATAGAGCAAAGAACATCATAACATCTGCATTATTTCTTGATGAGTTTTTTAGAATTTCATAATGCAAATCATCTAAAGAAATGTGGGACACATTACAAGTCATACATGAAGGAACAAATGATGTGAAAAGATCTAGAAAACATACACTTGTAAGAGAATATGAATTGCTGAGAATGAATCATGGTGAATCAATTTCTGAATTTCAAAAATGTTTTACGCATTTGATAAATCACTTTATGGATCTTGGCAGGAAATTCGAGAAAGAAGAATTGAACTTGAAGGTTCTACAATGCTTGGATAGGTCTTGGCAAGCAAAAGTAATAGCAATTGAAGAATCAAAGGACCTAACATCATTAACACTTGCAACTCTCTTTGGAAAGCTGAGAGAGCATGAGCAAAAGCTGCACATATTTGATGAAAATGGTTTGCATGATAAGAATGGAAGATTTGTAATATGTGATAAGTCCCTTTAATTTCTCATCACACTCGAAAGGGATAAGAAAAAGGAATATTTTAAAGAGAGAAACAAGCTTTGAGAGTGAGATTTAGAGAATGAATTTTGGCCAAATCTCAATATAATTCTTAAAGTTCCTACAAAATGGGTCAAAGCTAAAATATATGGAGTTTAGTTGGCTTATGGTGCAAGCTAGATTAAGCATGGTTAGTTATCTTGTACTTAAGTTAACTAACTCTAGTTAAATCTCTAAAAGTTTAGTTAATTGTCTAGAAGCTTATGGAGTAAGCTAAGCTAATCCTATTTTAAGAATAACCTTGGTTAGCTTAAGTTAACTCCAACTACCTAACCTAATCATTACAACTATTAAACTAATGATTACTTTTAACAAGTTGTTGAGATGTCACTATTAGAGCCATGTGACTTAATTTATAACTTGGATAACAATCTTGGCTTGTTTTGGACGTCCAAAACCACTTACATAAGCAAGTAGATGTCTAAACCAAATCGGCCAAAAGAAGTTAGGCCATCAAGCCCAAATAAGTCTAACAAGACTTAGCTAGTAACACCTGCTCTAATTTACTAATTACAACCTCAAGTAATACAAGGACAAAATTATCTACACTACTTGACCCAAAATACAAGGTCAAAAATATCCTAATACATCACTACTAAAATGAATTACAAGTAAGAAAAATGTATAAAAACAATAGGAGTCCTTTAAGGTAAGGTAAGCCTCCAAAGGTAAGGTACTTTACAAAATAAGGTTAAGTACCCTATAATTCTTCAAAACAGCTTTATCAACCTTCACCCTTCTTGGACTTATCTTTTCCAAAGGGATTCTTAGGAAGTAGATTTCCATCATTCCTTCTCTCTTCTAAAGGATTTTTCCTCAAATCAAGTGGTTTTTCCACATAGACAACTTCATTTGCAAGAAAAATAGGAGATTAGGCATTAGAGATGATATATTCATATAGTGTGTGGAAAGTGCACCCTATAAGGAATTCCTTCTATAGTCGTAACAAGGTTCCTTAAACTAGGAAGATAGACTACTTAAAGATAATGATAGGATTCTTACTATAGTGTAGTCTATGAGTAAAACTAAATCTTAATAATGCGAAGGTACTAAAACTATCACAAACTAAGGAAGTACTCCTACAAACTAAGGTATCTTGCTTAAGATACCCTATGTAGTAACCTAGGAATCTACAAGAAAAAAAAGTGAAAATAATAAGTAAACTACCTAGGCAACCCTTAATCATATTATTTGTTAGATACAAAATAGAAGATGGTGTAAAAAAGAGTCTAGAATACCCATATAATCTAATTTTGTCTTGAAAGGAAGTAGTTAAGCTAAGTTCAAGCAAGTTTGAACTTACCTTAAGATCAAAAATAGAAAATAAGGCACCATGAGATGTATCTAGTAAAGAATATAAACCAAAGGTTGGGTGCTTTATTAGAACAATTAAAGTTGAAAGAGTCTAAAACAGACAATGGTTGTCTACTTTGGGCACCACCAAAGTAGTAGCATCAAAAGTAGAACTAGGTGAAGTTCACTTCTTCTTCATTATACTAAAAACTTGAGATCCTTTATTTTCAAAAGTATTTTATTTTTGAATCTTAAGCTCTAAGTTCATGGCAACAGTAGAGGAAGAGCTAAAATCCTTATGTAGAAGGAAAATCTTTTTGCAATCATCTTTAATAGAAAAGTGACTTTCTCTTATCTCAAGATTTTTGGAGTAGACATTATCCTCCTTACTTTTCTCTAAGAGTAGTGTCTTCTTTGCTTTTATCTTTTCTTTTTCATTTGCTTTTAGTCCTCAAACACTTGTTAAAGTGTTAGAAGATGGAAAGAAAACTCCTTTTCTTTATGAGTAAAAGTTATTTTGTTAGCATGGCCATCGTGTATAGTATACTTGTCAAATTTCCATGGCCTACCAAGCAAAATATGACAAGCTTCCATAAGGATTACATCATATAAAACTTTATCTTTATAATCCCCAATGGAGAACTTTACCTCCACTTGTTGGTTCACTTTCAATTCCTCATGCATGAAGCTAATGAAGTTTATAAGGGTGAAGATGAGGAATGGTAGTGATGGCTAGCTTGTTGACTAACCTTGTTCTAAAATAATTAGAGCACAAGCAATTATCAACAATGAGAGAATAAGGTTTGTTTGAAACTAAACATCTTGTGTGAAACATGTTTTCTCTTTGTGATAGGCTAGTAGGGCAAGGTTGGCTTCCAAGAAGCATTTTAACCATTTAAATTAAAGATCACCATCATGAGGATAAACTTATTCAACACTAGTATCTACCCCTTCTTCTTCTTCATTACTACTAGAGGTGGATGAAAAAGAAGTAACCTCCTTTTAGCAACTATAAGTATCTATGCCCCTCATAATCATGGTCTTTTTAATGGGACATTAAGAAACAATGTGGCCTCTTGTTGGATCAAGCGCTTACTACTAGGCCAAAAGCTATATAGTCAGGGCGCAACTCTTTCTACTTAACCATAGCAACCCAAGCGCCACGTGTCTTGACTATAACTTGACCCACTCAGGCCTTCGCCATGGGACAATTGATACAACCTAGCAACCACCTCTCTCAAGACACTTAATGCACTTTATATTATTAGTCTTAGAACTAGGGTTATAGGTTTCTTTCGCTAAAGAGATTTTTCCTTTGTCTTCTCTTTCCTTAGGTGGCTCACACTTAAAGTTACTCTTATATGAGTATTCCTCTTCCTTTAGGTTCTTAGGGCGTAAAAAGGTAGATGATTCCTTCTAATGAAAAGCTTTCCTCTTGATTTGTTATTCTACCCCAATGTAAAGTTGGACCAATTCATTTAAATCTCTATAGGGTAAAATTTCAACCCTATCTCTAATCTCAAGATTAAGTCCATTTTGGAACCTAGCAACGGTGGTTCTTTCTTCCTCCCTAATTATTGCGCTCATCAAATAGAGCTCCATTGTTTGTCTATACTATTCTAAACTAAGGCTTCTTTGTTGGAGTCTTTAGAGCTTGCCCATTAACTCCCTACCAAAGTATGAAGGTATATGCATTCTTTTTAAGGAACTCCTAAGCTCATTCCAATATTGAATTGTAAGGTCATCTCTAAATCTTTTCTATCTTTCTAAGGAGGTCCACTAATACATGGTATTCCCTTAAAGGCCCAAGATAGCTATGGGAATCTTTTTCTCTTCACTCACTTTGTGGCAAGTGATGAGTTGTTCCACCTTCATCTTTTAATATAACTATTCTTCTAAATTTTCTCTACCATAGAAATATGGAAGGTCAACTTTAGGTTCTTTATGTTCATGCCTAGGCCCTTTTTACCTAGGGGTCTTTGATAATACTCATCATAGTGATGACTACCATAGGACCCTTCACTTTGAGTGATGAGGGTGAAAGTAGGTTGGCTTTTAAGTTTTCCTTCCTCATATTTACTCTTGACTTTTTCAACCCCCTTGTCTTTAGTTAACCTATAATGCCCTCACAACTTTTATCTTTGGGTTTGCTAGTGTCACCTTTCACCATAAGTTTAGCCAAGCTTCATTATTTTCTTCATTTTCCTTTTCTTTTCTCCAAATATACTCTTTTAGCTCCCTAAGTTCTTCTTTAGTACTTTTCCTACTACTATAGGAGTTTTGACCATGCACACAACTATGACGAGAATGATCACACATTTTTGTTCAAAATTTTTTCACAAAGATTTGAAAGTAATTCACAAAATGGAGTGATAAAATATTTTCACAAAGGAAAGTTCAAGTATGTGTGTGCACAAAACCCCTAATAGGCAAGAATATAGCCTTCTAAATGAATTAGATAAGGAAAAAATCTCCTAAACAAGTATACTAATGAAAACACAAGGAAAACAATTAAATCATATACTAGTCATTTTTCCCAATGGTGAAAGTCTAAGTGACACTTGGAGCCCCTTAGAACATTTTCACAAGTGCTAAACAAACTATGAAAGCAAGTAAGCTAGATGTGTCTCTAGTGGAAGCCTAAGTGAAACTTGGAACCCCTTAGGACACTTCCAAAAGCATAAGATATTTCACTAAGAAAACCAAGGAGAGATGGGAGAACACTAAAGGCTTCCCAAGACATTTCTAAAGGTCAAATACAAGTTTAAGAGAACAAAGAAATGGAAAATAATTTAATCAATAATGAAATTCAATGAAACACAAATGAAATGTAAATCAAATAATTAGAAAAATGGTTTAAGAAGTTTTTCAAAAGCTTAAAATCAATTAAGTAGAAAATCAATCAAGAGTAAGTCATGCTCAAAATTTGATAAGGTTAATTTACTCTGTCATAATCAATTACAGAGTAGAGTAATTGATTACAATAAATATTTGGTTTTCCACATTACTTAAAAATGTTCTGATGTAATCGATTACAAAATGAAGTAATTGATTTACATGTGGTTTTGGAAAACCAAAACACTATGATGTAATCGATTACATAACAGGGTAATCAATTACATAAGGGTTGCTAATATTATGGTGTTGAGTTACAAAATTATGCACGATCAGATATATTTAATGATGCATCAAGTTTTCTAAAAACTGACCAAGTAGTTAATGTAACCAATTACAAGGTTTCGTAATCGGTTACATAAAGAACAAAATGTAAAACTAAAAAAAATAAAGAGTTTTGTTTTAACTAATTACATGACAATGTAACCAATTAGAAATATTTCATTTTTGTTTCTAGGTAAAAATACGATCAAAGTAATCAATTACATGATCAAAGTAACTGATTACATAAACACAACTATTTTCCTATATAACACAACATACTTAACATTTGAATAACGAGTGTAAAAGAGTCAAAAAAAATATCTAAAGTTAAAAAATTAGTTTCTAAGAGAGAAAAACAAAGGTTTTGAATAAGGAAGAAAAAGGAACCACATAAGTGAAAAATCTTTGTTAAAAGAGATAATTTCTTCAAGAATCTTTTTCTATGCTTTCTCAATCGAGAAAATGATCAATAACTAATCAAGATTGTGGGAGAAAGCTAAATCTTGAAAGGTTTATTCATTCCATTTTTTTATTATGTAGTTTCCAAACGAAATTTGTGTCTTAAGATTGTGTTTCTTGAGCTTACAAACAAGAGAAGGGGTCTATAGTTAAATGATTAACAAATGATTCTTGTAGGGGTTATGGGAATGTCTTAGGGTCTAGGTTATTAGTTGTCCTCATTGTAATCACATTTTACCTATAGTGGAATTCCTATGATCTAGGATTAATCATAAAAAACTAGATGTAGCTTCTTTTGGAAAGTGAACTATTATAAAAATTCAATGTGAATTTCTCTTTCTCTAAGCTCTTTACATTGCTTTAGTTTTGATTCTTGAATGTGATATTGAAATTCACATGACATGCTTTTGTTTGGGTGAAAACCAAGTAATTTATCTTTTTGGTTAAAAATAAAGAAAATTTTCTAAAGATCAATAAATAAATTCAAGAAGTTGTTTCTCTTTAGTGGTTTCTAAATTCATAATTATTGGGGAAATATTTTTTATTGTGCTAAAAAGATTTAAATTCTTTAAAATTTTTCAAACACCAATTCAAGCCTTTCTACTTGGTGAGCCTTAGGACCTAACATTAATAACTCAAAACATCATAAATCAACATGTAAACACATAAGCATACACAATAGCTAAATCACACACTGTTACAATTCTGCCCAATAATAAAAATTTCCATCCCTGAAAATTCACTTAATTGAGAAGAAATATAGGTATTGATATCTAATTATATCCTTCAGTTTCCATGTGACCTCACCAGTGGCTTTATCCCAACCAACATTAACTAAGCTAGTGTTGGACATCCCTCTCAACTCCTTCACTTCTGGTCAACAACACCAACTAGTCTCATCTCATATGTCAAGTTCTCCTTGACCTAAATAACATCAAACTCAATCACATGAATAGAGTCATAAACATACTTTCTCAACTAAGCAATGTGGAACACATCATGTAGGTTTGACAAAAATGGTGGTAGTACCAATTGATAAGTGACAAGGACCTACACAACAAAGGATTTGATAAGGCCCATTAAACATAAGAATAAGTTTCTTGGACTTTATCTCCTTTTCCACTCAATTAGTGGTTGTCACCTTCAAGAACAAATGGTACCTTCTGTAAACTCCAAAGTTTCCATCATCTATCAACATAGGACTTCTGCCTACTATGATCAGTCTTCATTTACTCTTTGATCAACTTCACTTTCTTTGTAATTTGTAAGACCAATTCTAGACCAACCACCACTATCTCACCTTCCTTGTACCAAAACAAAATAGTTCTACACCTTTTATCATAAAGAGCCTTAAATTGTGTCATATTGATACTTACATGATAGTTGTTATAGGTAAATTTCACCAAAGGTAGAATTTCCTCCCAACTCCCAAGATGATAGTGCATATGCCCTCAACAAGTCTTTCAAGGACTAAATTGTCCTTTTAGACTGTCTATCAGTTTATGGATGATAAACAAAACTCAACCTCAAAAACTAGAAGTGAACCTTGGATCATGGTTCAAGATAATACCAATAGACATTCCATGCAACCATACTATCTCTCTGATATATATATATAACTGAGTCAACTTCTCCAAAGACCACTTAATGTTAATAGATATAGTGAAAGCACAATTTGACAAACTATCAACTATCATCCGGATAGTATTATTGTTCCTAGTTGACATAAGCTTCCCAACTATAATGTCCAAAGTAGTAATATCTCATTTTCCACTCAAGAATCTCCATAGTCTATTTTTTAATATTTAAAAAATTCAAAAAATATTTTAAACGAAGTCACTCGTTGTGCTTCCTAATAAAGAATATCAGTCTGATAAACTATTTCAAGTTGAGGAAATATTATCAAAACTTTACTTTTCTATACAGAAGCCTTTAAAAATTCACTATGGTAGATCAAATAACAGCACAAATAACAAAAAAAAAGTACTGGTGAGCATAGTTATTATTGCATTGCAAATCGTAAGCTTTAAATTTACTTTTTTAGATGGACAAAGCTGAGGTGGTGTAATCCAATACTGAATTCATTAATTTACTTTTAAAGAATTCCGTGCCCCAATGTGTCTTTAATTGTTAAGACCTTATCTTTCAACCAACAGGACAAAAATTAGTTTCAAAACAAAAACTCATGGAAGAAATTGATTCTTTTTCTACGTAAAACTTACTATTATATTGACAATAAAATTTAAATTTAGAATTTCTCTAACATCTATAATTAGTCTGATCTTTGTGGTGAATTGGTGGTAGAGTTTGATTTCATGACACTTCCAAAGGCCAAACAATTGGGGGTTGTATTAAGTTATTAACTATTAAGGGCCTTGATTTTATTTTTATGAATTTATCAACCCCGTGAATAAAAATTAATTTTATCAGTTTAAATGGCTGTTAATAAAAATACTGATACTCTAAAATATGACCGCATCATAAAATCTATAACAATCTATACAACATTATTAACTGATTTGTTATACAACACTATTAACTGATGTACTTCCTCCATTTTTTTTTTTTACGTTTAAGGTTTATCTATAAGAATTAAAAAAATAATTAATATTTTATTTTTTCAAAATATTTATTACTTATTTTCCTCTTATATCTTTTAGGTGGTTGGAGAAGAAATAGGTATATTAAAAATGAATAAACACATTGTTCAATAAATACACATTAATTATTAAGAATAAAAATAAAAAAAAATTAATAAGTTATTAATTTAAAAAAAAAAAGACAATAAAAAAGAATAAGAAAATAATGTCAAAACAACTATTAAAAAAAATGGAGGAAATAACACCTAATGTTAAAACACCTAATGCGATGCCCAATAGTTGAAACTTTAAATATCAACCCTAAACAACTCAAATATAGAATATTAAAAACCTTTTTCCTTTGACTCGTTATATATAAGATGGGTTGGTAGACATCTTGAAGACATTGTATGCAAGGACGGAGCCAAGGGGGGACCTACGGGTGCCACGACCCCCCAACAATTTTAATTTTTTTTTATATACATATATATTACTATATGGCACCCCCTATTTTTAATATAAACTCATATGTATAATTAAATGAATAACCCAAATTTATTTTTTTATTCAACTTTTGGACTTCTGGTACGGCCTGCTATGTGGTATCACTTTGGAATTTTTTTTTTTTTAAAAAAATGTAGCGCCTCATTTGATCATTCCAATTCTCGGCCCCCCAGTATTGAAATCCTGGCTCCGTCCCTGATTGTATGATGAATTTAGTGATGCACAAGTACGTCTATTAATGTATTGTTTGTCGTACAAAACAAAAAAGGGTAAAAGGATGAGGAACGGAAACAACAAGATTTGGGATCGCAACTAGGGATGGCAAATATACCCGTACCCGCGGGTAATACCCGAACCCGTCCTGACTTTGACGGGGAATACCCGGTTTGACCGGGTACGGGTACGGGTACGGGTAAAACCCGATATATTAAATCGGGTACGGGTACGGGTACGGGTATGTACTTACCCGCCCCGTACCCGTACCCATACTCGTCCCCGTTCTCATTTTTAATTAAATACTCACTTTTAATTTAATTATATTAAAGAATTTTAGTATTTTTTATGTGTAATTATTTATTATAATATGAGATAGAGAAATAATCTAATTATAATTATAATATAATTAAAAAAATAATTTAAAAATATTATATTTTAAAAAAAAATAATAAAATAAAAAATTTGACGGGTACAGGTACGGGTACGGTATACCCGATACCCGACGGGGACGGGGATGGGGATGAAAATCACATACCCGACGGGTACGGGTACGGGGACGGGTATGGATTTGGCTCGCGGGGACGGGGACGGGTATCATGAAACCCGTACCCGCCCCGCCCCGTTGCCATCCCTAATCGCAACGGGGTGTGTTGCCCTATACCCATGTTAGTCTCCCCTAACGGTTAAAAAATGATTGGTATTAAAATTTAACTCTTTGTTAGAGTCAGAAAAATCTATGAAAAATCTATTCACTAATTTTGAATTTAACTTATTTAGCTGTAATTTTAAATAAATTATATATTAAATTATTAATTATATTTGTTCAAACTTTCATTTTTTATGACATGCATTCATTACCTCCTATGACTATAAAATTGTATTTTGATGGACCTCTACTGACCTTTAGTTCAATAAGTAATGAATCAAACTCATTGTTGAATTTTTGGCTAACCACTAAATGTACAGTTCTACTAAATCATACTTTTAATAAATTGTATAATTCTAATTTTATTATCTAAGTAGTCTCAAATGAGTTACTTCCTATACACACATATATACAAAGAAAAAAGGTTGGTAAGTCACTCAACTTTTTGTTGTTCAAAACCCTTTGTAGGAAGTCTTTCTAAAGATGTCCAGTCACTTTTAGGATCAAGATCAACAACTGTGTCACAAACTAACATAAGATTTTTCAATATGTTTTGTCCTTACACATTTTCTTGAAAACTTCTTAGAAAGTCATCCATTTCGAAATTACTCCAAGCCAAACACACTTAACTATGAAATTTTTAAGTGATGATTTATTAAAAAGTATATGCATCTTGTTAATATAGATAATACTATTTAATTCGTTAAGACATCCTTAGTTGTATAGTCCAATATTTATACAAACTCTAGATCCCTTCCATCTTAATGTACTTTAGATGTTACAGGTTCACTAGTAGGAAAATATAGATAGTACTAATTAATTTTGTTAATACATCTTTAATTGTATAGTCTAGTATTTCTATAACCTCTACATCCTTTCATCTTAGTGTAGCTAGGATGTTAAAGGTTGTTGTGCAACGAGATTTTCACACACTCACATATGTCTCCACATTGGTAAGAATTGACCATTTTAGGCTTAAACCCTCATAGTTTTGCTTTTGGATATCACCCAAAAAACCTCTTATCAATGGAGATAATTATGTGTATATAAACCTATGTACATCCTTATGTTATAAGAATGTGGGATTTTGATTGTATCCCAACAATCCTCCCCTTAAACAAATGACCATAATTTTCCCTCCTTTTTAGCAAAAGCTAGTTAGTCCACAAGTATGTTTGATGGTGGCTCATAGAGCTCGGTCACTCTTTGAGTACTTGTACTGCTGCTCCATTGTTAACTCACGATAGCAAAACACGCCTCCTAACCCTCCATGTGAGGTTAGCGGAAAAAAACATAGAAGAGGTGGGGGTTGAATATGTGTGTGTGTGTGAACGAAGGTATTTTAAAAACATTTTCGCAAGAGTAGTGCTCTTCGTCCACTGCACTTTTGAATATCAGACGGTTGTGCATAGTTTGCTTAAAATACGATCAATGCGTCTGAAGGGTTTATCGTCCACTAGGGAAAATGTCTCGTAAAAATATTAATTGAAGTTCTCACATTTTCCTTTTCAAGATAATTTCGTTTAAAGATAAGTGGCAGATGAAACTTTCAGTGTAATAAGTTTGTAAAGCAAGGTTAGCGTCTTTGTCTAAAAGTTGTTTTAAAGATATATAAACACTGGACGAAGTCTTTCACAAATGTTTAATCAGTAAGGAAGATTTGCGTCTAAGTAAATAAAAGGATGCAATCATTTTATACTAGTTCGCTCAACAGAGCTATGTCCAGTCTCCTTCAACTTGAAGGGTTCCACTAGATATGAAATGAAGAACATTGAGTATTATCGTCCACTCCTGGACCTGAGTATTTGTTAAGTCTCAATTATACTTCTTTTGGACAAGACTTAATGAACAATTCCACTCATTCTTTGAACCATTGCAACATAATTGTTCTCTTTTTGATTCATTTTCTGTGCAGATATAGATAACCCAGAATTTAGCTAACAATACCTTAATACACCTCATTTTTTGTGCAGGTATTGAGCTAGAGAATTGAAGATTGAAGGCCCTTAGGATTGAAAATCTAAGGAGCTAAGGAGCAGAGCAGAGTGGCTGCACCGGGCGCAAGATGACCCGCGCCGGGCTTGAGAAGAACAGAGTGTTCCACCTCTGCAAGTCACACCTGCGCCAGGCGCGAGACTACCCCGCCAGGCGTGATCGAGATAGAGAGTACCTCAAACTCTCTAGAAGGTATTGCGCCGGGCGTAAAAAGGAATTGCACCGGGCGTGTTCTGAGGCAGAGAATACTTGACCTCACTGGAAGGCCCTGCGCCGGGCGCAGAAACTTATGCGCCGGGCGCGAAACCCTAATATGACTCCCCAAGCTCGTATTTGAAGACATTTTCGAGGTTTTCTTCCTCATTCACACATTGGGCGCGTTTTAGGAGCTGTGGAAGGGATTCCCGGAGCTTGGAGCCGTTCGTGTGTGGGTCTTTCCTTCGGTTCTTCATTTCTCCCTTCATCTCTATTTTGTATTTACCCTCATTGTTTTGAGTGGTTCTACCCATTTTTTTGTGGGGTTAGATGTAACCAACGAATTCTAATGTAATCCTTACATTTTCAATGATATATATATATATATATGTTGTTCATTCATTGTTGTGTTGTTTCTATTCTTAATGCTTGCTTTGGATTGATTCTCCTTTGCATGATATAGGTTCCATTGAGTGTTGGAAAATAACCATTGAAACTAGCTCTGAAACAAATGCCTAGTGAGAAATGTATCTAGGAATGGAGCTTAGCCCATTAGTAGTCTTAAACCCTAGCCTGTTATGCGGATGTAGATATTGGGTACTCAAGGAATTGATATTCAATATCCGCACCTAGGCTCTTGCTCTAAGGGATTAGGTTTGAGTAAACTTATGGGTTGACTAAGCAATGTATGTAACAAGAGATTAAGGAATCATTAGTCTGACATTTGGTGAAATCTGACCCCACAATCTCACAAAAACCATAATACCATTTCTACCCTTTTCCACACAAAAACCAATATTTTATAGCTTTAACATTCCAGTAGTCATGCTTTTCAATTCACATTTACATGACAAACTACAAAAATGGAATTATTCTTTAGTCACGAATAGTCAATAAATGCTTATGTTACCTTCTAATCCCTGTGAATACGATAATTTTACTACTTGAACGGTCGGTATACTTGCTGTGTTTGAGACCGTTGATAGAATTAAACTGATTTACAATTATAACAAAATTATTTCAACAGAAAATCTCAATAGTATTCTCGACCACTCCTGGCCTTGAGTATTCTCGACCACTCCTGACCCTGAGTATTCTCGACCACTCCTAGCCTGTCAGCTTCACTCACCAATGCTGGTATTCTTAAATCACTTCTGGTTCTCCAAGTATTCTCGACCATTCCTGGCCCGTCGGCTTCACTCACCAACGCTAGTATATTCTTCTCAGCCACTTCTGGCTAGCAGTGATTATTCTTTGACAAGCCCCTCCGGGCTTTACAAGTATTCTTTTCCTAGCCTCTTTAGGCTTTACAATGTTGGCTAGACAGTTTTGGTTGAGTGTATACATAACTCTCACATAGAGGATTAGAAATTTTGTACACTCACTGAGGTTTGCTACCTTAATTTTACAGAGATTTGTGTTTGAGTGTTTGGGTTACTCTCATGGAGAGGATACATAGGTTTACAACACTCACTAAGGTTTAGTCCATCATTGACATTTCGAACACCTTAGTCTATAGAGATAAAAATACAATATTACATTGTACATATGACTATGTATGCTCATCTCTGGTCTCTGTCTTGTGGGCTTGATATCACTCTTTTTCTTCCAATCGAAAAGCCAAGGGCAAGGCATATAATCATTCTTTCATTGCTTCTTGCCTTACCATTTTTTTAAGGTTTGAGGTAGTGATATATATATTCTTGTAGAATCTTCCTGTTGCTTGATTTTGAATATGTTTGTTGACGTGGAGCCTTTCCGTTGCATATGTCCGTTGAAGCTAATATAGTCGTTCATGACTATTTTGATCCTTTCATTTAATGCATTTGGCCTTGCATTAAATGTTGCTTCCTGTTCTTAGATATTGCGTGTATTCTTCTCTGTCCTGTTGCAGCAGTGTTTGACTTTATCTGAGACCAGGAAATTATTTGTCTTTTTCTGGTCATGCAGCAATATAGCCGTTGTCCTTTTCTGAAAAAGTAATGCACTTTTTTCTGACACATGCATGCTCTGTTTTTGCATGCTTCTCTTCTTCTTTTTTTCTTCAGTTAGATCACGCATTTTACATTAAAAGCTTTTGTGTGGTCATAGACGATGTCTTGGCTTGTTTCTTGAGACGTGATTCTTTATTTGCTTGCGTGCTAGTCTTCATCTTCATTTGTTGGTCCTGTATATTTCAATCTTTGACTTTTTCTTCAACGTCTATGTTTTTGACTTTTCTTTGGTATGATTAACAATGTGAATAGACAAACATTGTTTCCATCTAGAGTGTCTCTTAGTCTGTGTTGTCTTTCGTCTGATGCATAATTGGCTTTCTTTTTGACCTTAGTCATATGCCTCGTCTGATTTGCACTTTGGGATAGTTGTACTTAGACACATTTTTGTCTGAGTATTTTATGATCAATTGGCGCATATACGTGTTCCAATTATTCTTCTCTTGACGCTCGGTTTCCTACATCACTTGCTTCATCTGTCTTAGCTTGTCTGGTTCGTGTTTTGCCTTGACTATTCCTCATAGGCTTCGTCTGATATTTCAATGTCTCATTCTGATGGAAGTCCTCTTTCGTATGTGAGCAGACTTTGTTTTTATGCTTGATTACCTATCATTTGATTCTTTCATCTGGTTTTTACAATCTTCATGGATTGTGACATTTAATGCTTCTAACTTTGCATTTAATGTTTGCTTGCTGAATCTGCGCTTCTCAAGATCTTTTGTACCATTCGTGTGCTTCTATGACTAGCATTAAGATATCTCTGTACTTTGTTGGTATTGTAGCGACAGAGGCGTTGTCCTTTGCTGATTGGTAGGTGTACTTGCTCTGACACACGCTATTTTGATTTGTGGATAAGCGCTAGTCCATTTTTCTTATCTTCCTTCTTCTATTTTGATGTCTTCATGTGTTCTTCTGGAAGTGTGGATGCTAGATAGTTTGTCTTGTTGTGTCTTTAGACGCAATATAGCTTTCTTGACCATCGTCTATGTATTCGAGTCTCTGTCTAGTTGGTTGTTATAAGCACTTGACTCTGTCTAGGGTGCTCTTGTTAGGATTTTCCCATCGTCCAGGGTCTTGTATCGTCTGAGTCTTCATCTGATGTATTCCCTTTGTTTGCTCAGCCTTTATCCAATGCTTGCCTCACATCTCCTTGATTCTAGTATGGATGTATATTCTCTATTCAGCAGTTTACTTGTACTTGTATCTGAAACACTAACACACTTGTTAGTAATAACAATATGTATTATATTTGTCACATTCAAAACCTTGCTGGGAATTGCTTTCGTCTTCGTCTGACTTAACACCCTATACTACGAAGACACTCCTCCATAAATGTATTGTTGTGCACCAGAGAGTTTTCACACACACTCACACATGTCTTCACATTGGTAAGATATTGTCCGCTTTGGGGTTAAACCCTCATGGTTTTGCATTTGATTATCACCCAAAAAGCCTTTTACCAATGGAGAGAATTGTGTGCATATAAACTCATGTCCATCATCTTATTTAAACAATGTGGGACTTTGATAATATTCTAATGATCTTCCCCTTAAATAATGGACCATGATTTCACCCCCTTGTAGCAAAAGCTAGTCCACAGATATCTGATGGTGGTCAATAAAACTCAATCACACTCTAAGTACTTGAAACATCACTCCATCGTTAACTCATGATAGCGGGACACACCTTAACCCTTTATATTATCAATCCCTTAAAGATCAAAAATTCCTTGATCTCTACTACCATGTCTCTTGAAATTGATTGTGAGTAATTTTTGTGTTTCTCAATCTCCTTGTCACTGTCCTTGCTTCTTGATCCTTCCATCGTTGCATGAGGTGGAAACTCTTGCTTTTGCAAGGGGCAACTAGCCGTAGTGTGACCATATAGGGCACTACACCTACAGATATGGTGTAAACCTTCATACTTCATATTAAACCAATGGTCACGAAATCAAACTCTCCCCACCATAGGTTGGTCCAAAGAAATCTCTACACAAATGTTGTAACCTGAAAATTTCTGATCTTACGACTAATTGTTTGGACTACCTTTCAAAAAATCTCATCAGTTAGGGAATGTTTGGAGACCATACTAATCCTTAATTAAGGGTTTTGAAAATAGGTTCTTGGAGTCACCACCAATGTTTTGCTCAAAACATTAGAAAAAGAAAAGATTTTTAAAATCCAATGATGGCCTTAATAACCAAAATTGGGTTCGGGGTCGGTTACGTGTAGGAAAAGTATTAAGCACCCTTATAGCTCCCTCAATCGGTACCCTATGATGAAGTTAACGTGATAAGAATTAATGAATTAAATAATAAATCCCTTTGATTAATAGTTATTTACATGCTTAAATTTAAATTACTCGATTGGCCCTAAAATGTCTACATGGTTGCTTTTATTATAACAATATTTAAAAATAATAAAATGGAAGGAGAGAGAAGTGTTGACTGAAATACCTCTTGTCCGAGCTTTATTATATCTTCAAATATGGAGACTTTTAGGTGCTTTTTGGCCATCTAAGACACTACAATATTCCTTACAAACTCTCAAGAAATATAGAAGGAGAGAGAAAGAGAAATTTTGAGCTATAAAGAGTTCTGGACAAATTTTTCTGACCCTAGGAGTAGTGTCTGAGTCTACTATTTATAGACTTTAGAACTGACCTGAATGGTCCATTTTGAGATCAAAACGGCTCATTCTAGTTAGTTTTGTTACGGGTTAAATTTAAAATTGGAACAGCCCGTTCTATTATCAGAACGACCCGTTTTGGATTTGAATTTAACTCATAACAAACTACTTGAGAACGACCCATTCTGGCCTGTTATCAACTAGGATTATAGGGTTTTTTAGTGGTATGGAATGACCTGTTCTAGTCTAGGAATGGCCTGTTCCAACTTGGGAACGACCCGTTCAGGTTTTGGAACGGCCCGTTTTGGGCTACTAAACCAAATTCATTGGACTTCTGGCCCTCTCGCTATCATGTCATGTTGTCTTCATGTTTTAGGAGCTTTTTCCCTTCATAAAAAATGTCTATTTCTTTGTCTTTTAGGTCCAGAAAAAATTGGGTGTTTACAACTGCCCCTCTTTACTTTTCCTTTGGAATACCTAGCTATTTGCTTTTCCAAAGGCAAGTAAAGACATAGAAATTTTGTCTAGGTCTTCTCTTGCTCTGGTAGTAGATGTTTCTGATCTCCCCATGGTATTGTGATCTTTATTTGGGGCTCGATGTCGATGGAGTATGTTCTAAGCTTAGCCTCTCCAGACTAGACTGACATTTGAGGCTTCAGCCGACCTAATGCTAGTTTTGGGGGCTAGTGACCCTTAACGATCTTTTAGTATTCTTTGAGCTCAGCCTCTTCAGGCTGGACTGACATTTGGGGCTTCAGCCAGCCCGTTTCTAGTTTTGGGGTCTAGCAACCCTTACCGATCTTGTAGTATTCTCTAAGCTCAAACTCTCCAGGCTGGACTGATATTTGAGGCTTCAGCCGACCCATTGCTAGTTTTGGGAGTCTAGCAACACTTACCGATCTTGTAGTATTCTCTAAGCTCAGCCTCTCCAGGCTAGACTGATATTTAAGGCTTCAACTGGCCCACTACTAGTTTTGGGGGTCTAGCAACCCTTATCGATCTTGTAGTATTCTGTGAGCTCAGCCTCTTCAAGCTAGACTAACATTTGGGGCTTCAGCCAGCCTGATGCTAGTTTCTAGGTCTAGCAACCCTTACCGATCTTAATGTTGGGTATTATTATGTCGGCCTCCCCAGGCTGGATGCTAAGATAATGAGTATTATTATGCCTGGCCTCTCCAGGCTAGCTGTTGAGATTGTGAGTATTGTTATGCCGACCTCTCCAGGCCGGTTGTTGATGGTGAGTATTATTATGCTGGCCTCTCCAAGCTAGCTGCTGATGGTGAGTATTATTATGTCGACCTCTTCAGGCTGATTGCTAAGATTATGAGTATTGTTATGCTGACCTCTCCAAGCCGATTGTTGAGATTGTGAGTATTGTTATGCCAACCTCTCTAGGTCGGTTGCTGATGGTGAGTATTATTATAATGGCCTCTCCAGGCTAGCTGCTGATGGT
Organism: Cajanus cajan; assembly: GCF_000230855.2. Taxonomy (NCBI): domain Eukaryota; kingdom Viridiplantae; phylum Streptophyta; class Magnoliopsida; order Fabales; family Fabaceae; genus Cajanus; species Cajanus cajan. Next base: position 14,621,019 of record NC_138523.1, on the reverse strand, counting down.
AAGTATTATTATGTTGGCCTCTCCAGGCTGGCTGTTGATGGTGAGAATTGTTATGCTCACCTCTTTAGGCCGGTTGTTGTGATTGTGAGTATTGTTATGCCAACCTTTCCGGGCCGGTTACTGATGGTGTGAGATTGTTATGCCGACCTCTCCAGGCTGGTTGCTAATGGTGAGCATTATTATGCTAGCCTCTCTAGGCTAGCTGCTGATGGTGAGTATTATTATGTCGGTCTCTCCAAGCTGGCTGTTGATGGTGAGTATTGTTATACCGACCTCTCCAGGTTGGTTGCTGAGATTGTGAGTATTATCATGCCGACCTTTCCAGGTCAGTTGTTGAGATCGTGAGTATTGTTATGCCAACCTCTCCAGGTTGGTTGCTGATGATGAGTATTATTATGCTAGCCTCTCCAGGCTAGCTGTTGATGGTGAGTATTATTATGCAGGTCTCACTAGGTTGGTTGCTGATGGTGAGTATTGTTATGCCGACCTCTCCAGGCTGGTTGCTAAGATTGTGAGTATTGTTATGCCTACCTCTCCAGGCCAGTGGCTAATGGTGAGTATTATTATGTTGGCCTCTCCAGGCTAGCTGCTGATTGTGAGTATTATTATGTCGGCCTCATTAGGCTGGCTGCTGATGGTGAGTATTATTATGCCGGCCTTTCCAAGCTGACTATTGATATTGTGAGTATTTTTGTGTCGGCTTCTCCAGGTTGGTTGCTGATTCTTATGATCTGATTGCCTCTTTTCTTTGGCGAGGACGTCTAATGAAGACGATGATTTCTAGTAGGTAATGCCCTTGTGCTGGTGGGTAGTGGATCATCCTTTTTTGCGAGATGATGTGGTGAGTATTTTTTGTAGCCTCTCCAGGCCAGTGGTTGATGCTTGAACCTGATTGCTTGCATATGGTTTGTTAGAAATGCCCGTGTGTCGGTGGACAGAATAGTTTTATGAAGGATCATGGTTTATGATCTTGTTTCCTTTGTTGGTGGAGTGTTTTATGTTTGGTGAATTGCGCCCTTAAGATGTTGGACAAGAAAGATACTTTGTTTGAGAGGGATTATGGCTTGGGATCCTATCCCCTCTCGAGTGATGTTTGTGCTTGACGTTGTTGAAGCCCCTGGTTTGGGCTGCTTTCGTCTTTTGTTCAGGTGATGTCAATTGGAACTTGTATTTCCCTTTTTGGCTTTTCTCATTGAGATGCAAAGAATGTTGGATGCTTATTTATGCAGGACACTAGTTTTTTTTTTGCATATTTTGAATAATCCCCCTTGGATAAAGAAAATTTGCTAACTGTGTGAAACGCTTTTAGATGCATGCCATACATGTTTTGATTTTAGTTTTTAGAAGGTGGTTTTCCGTTCCTCCTTCCCACGAATAGGCTACCTCGATTAATTGATGTGCAATATTAGTTTTATCGGCTGATTAATGCATTAAGCTACCTTGGGGGTTCTTCATTTTTCTTTTTGTTTTTAGAAACCTTAACTTTTGCCTAAGATGTATCCTAATGGGTATTTTTGCTCTCTTCTTTTGCCTTAATTTTTACCTAGATCCCAGAGGGTCATTTTTATTTTTTTTCCTTTTCTTTTGTACTTGTTTTTGACATCCATCGAAAATATGTCATCGTGATTGGACAAGAAAGAAAAGAAAGAGAAGGATGATTTATTAATTTCAAAAGTTTTATACAGAAAGGAATAAGGCTGAGGTAGGTCAGTGTTTAGGTTTTTCAACAAACATTTCCTTAGATAATAATTATAATCATTCTCCTAAATATCTTGGACTACATGTCTGAGTCTCGAGTAGAGTCTTCAGAGGATTTTGGCTTCTTGTAGAAGTATTCAAGCCTCCTTTTGGCTTCTAACTTGGAGAGTCGTCACTTGCTATTTTTTTCATTTTTAGATCCCTAATTTTTGCCTAGGAGATATCCTAGTGGGAACTTTTGATTTGATTTTTTTTTTGTTTTTGCCTAGGACGCCCTTTGCGGGTTTTCATCCTAGCGGTATTTTGCAAGTGATATATATTTTTCTTTTGGGTATAATACTTCTTCACTTTGACAAAACTTCTTGCCATCCACGTCAGGGGGGAGCCAGTGCCTTCGATGATTAACACTGCCCCCGTCCCATACACCAAGGAGAAAGATGTTTCCCTAGCCTATGGGTGTTGAAAGTCCTTTCATGGACCAAGATTTGTGCCTCCCTTATCAGCCAAATTGAGTTGAAGTTTTTTGTAAGAATCTTCTTATGTAATGAAAATCTTATGGTTCTACATCTGATCACTTTCTTGTCTTTGTGTGTTTCGAGGAAGTGATCTCCTTATCTACCTTAGACTTAGATAATGCGTCGTAGATGTTCGAACCTTTGATTAATTTTATTATCTTCAATCATGTCTATTATTTTTGTTTTTGTTTTTTGTTTTTTGTTTTTTTTTCTTTTGGTCACTATGATTGGTTTTAGATTTTAGTGATAAAAAAGAGAAGGAAATGAAATAGAGATTTGTAGAAATGACGTATCTTATTGATGAATGTAAAAAATTATACAAGCGCTTATTTGATATGAACTCATGCCCGTGGATGAAGGTCATGAGTTGATTATGAATTTAATTAATTTTTTTTTTTGAAAAAGAGAGCTCCCTAACAACTTTTCAACAGATCGTTCTAGGATGGCTACTTATTCAACTCATTCCTTGATGTGTGGTGCATTGGCCTCAAACTTGAGCTGCCCAACATCGATAAGCTCTTGTACACAAGATTTCAAAGCCTTGTAGTTTTCTATGGAGTGCCCTGCTGCCCTGGCGTGATAATAGCAAGTTTCCTCGATCCTATACCATAGTGGGTAAGGTGGTTGCTGCTTTCTTTGCGGTGGGATTGTCACCAGCATGGATGCCTTCATCAATTAAGGGAATAACTATGTGTAGCTTATAGGAATTTTATCAAGTTCCCTTTCCGCCTTTGGTGTTGCTTTGGCCATTCGAGGAGTAGTGGAAGAGGTTAAAACATTGATTTAATTTCCCCCAAAAATCTTCTTATACCCTTGGCTTTCAATGGATTTCCCTATCTTCCCGCTTTTTAGACCTTGCTCGACTCTTTCCCCAATAGTGATTATGTCGGCAAAGAGAGTTGATGTGTTCCTTATCATCTTGTCATAATAGGGTCCAGTTAGGGAATTGATGAAGAAGGTCACAGTCTCTTTGTTCGATAATAGGGGCTCTACCTGAGCAGCTAGTTCTCTCCATCTTTGTTCATATGCTTTGAAAGGTTCATCACCCTTCTTGCTCAGGTTTTGAAGGTCTGACCTATCAGGTATCAAGTCAAGGCTGTATTTGTAACATCTAAGGAATGCATTAGCGAGCTGTTTCCAAGTTTGCATTCTACCCCCCTCCAAATGTACCAATTTAGTGCCACGTTCGATAAGCTTTCCTAAAAGCAATGTATCAGGAGTTTCTCATTATTAACATAAGCGACCATCTTTCAAAAATACATTGTTAGGTGGACCCTTGGGCAACTGGTCCCATTGTACTTGGAGAAATCGGGCATTTTGAATTTTAGAGGGAATTCAATGCCCTATACTAAGCACATCTCTACAGCTTCCTTGATGTCAAGATTAAAACCTCCGATAGCCCTTAGTCTTTCCTCCAAGGCATTCAAATGAACCTTGGAAGCATTTTCGATATTGCTGGCATTATTGTCATCGTGCTGCAGCTTGTCCATGGCTTCAAGTATTCTATGTTAGAAAATATTAAATAACACTATAAAGTGACTCATGTGAATTAAGAGCTTAAACGTGATTTAATAAAATAAAAGGACTTATTGGCAAATATGAGAAGTTATTATTTTCAAAATTTATAACCGCCGATAACTAACTTGATAGAAGTTAGTTGAATAAGAGGAACTATTTGGGTTCTATCTCTGCCATATGAAACAACTCTCATTGTTTTACCATCAAAAAAAGTGAAGTGAGAATATGAAGTATGAAAAGAGATAGATTGAAAATGTGATTGAAGAACTTATTCTCATTACGGATGTTATGGATCAAGGTAAGTCTTTCTTACTATTATAAATGTATGTGAGACTCATAAATTCTAAGATCCTTATGATATGCAGTAGTTTTCTTAAATCATGAATGATATATGAAGGATACAACTTACATGTGGTATCAGAGCTTTAGGTTGTTGAATTTATGATTCTTCATGAATAATGTTTTTCCAATTTTATGTACCCTAATTTTAATTGGAAATTTATTGGAACAATTTTTTTTCTTTTCGTTGTTCATACTGAGAATGAATTCAATTTTGGAAAATGTTGTGAATTCAATTTGGAATGTCCCTTGAATTTAAAATTCAAAATCTCCCTGTGACGAGAATTTTGATTTGAAATAAAAAATATTGAATTAAAACCAAATGTCGAATGCTTTCCCAGATTCCCTGTCATGTCAATTTTAATTTGCAATTATAGCTTATGCGTATGGAATGCTGAAATTGATTTGGAATTATAACTTAACTTTACAATTGAAATAGCAAGCATCTGGGATGATCGAAATTGGAAATCAAAATGAATAAATTTTATGAAACAACTTGATTTTACAATTAAAAATATACAAATAAATAAATTTTAATTGCATTTATTTTGGGATTAAATATATGATAGATTTGTAATCACCAAAGTGGTCAAATCTTTATGTTTTATTTAATTCCAGATTAATGATAATTTTATTTCAATTACCCATAGCATGGATGCTAAATTATGAATTATTGGTTTATGGGTTAATTGAAGTTCATTATTATAAGGCATTTATGGATCACCCAAAGGTTGATTAATTGTTTTTTATAATTAATGGATATGAATGTTGGTAGTGAGTATGCATTATTAGCTTTATTTACATATCCAAAGATAATAAGTATTTCTAATTAATGCATATATCTTATCAAATAATGTTAATATTATTAACATCATTATGTTTTGTGTATTAATGTATCATCCAAAGGAGAACATTAGTATGCATAGAATGCTTGTTTGTTGTTTGAATTTGTGTCGTATGTTTAATTTATGACTCAAAGTAATAATGTTAAGCATGTGTTAATTGCGGTATCTGTTCCTGTATCTTTGCATTCTCATGCTATGTCTGTTTCGGTCTTTAATGGGTTGAATTTCTCTTATTGGACAGAACAAGTCCAATTTCACTCAGGTGTGTTGGATCTTGATTTAGCTATTCAAGTTGGAAAACTTGCTGCTATTACTGATGATAGTAGCAATGAAGAGAAAGCCCATTATAAGGCTTGGGAAAAATCAAACAGACTTAGCCTGATGTTTATGCGAATGAGCATAGCAAATAACATTAAGTCTGCTTTTCCCAAAACTGAAAGTGCAAAAGAGTTTATGAAATTTGTGGGAGAGCACTCCCAAACTGTTGATAAGTCTCTTGCTGGGACATTAATGAGTACCTTAACCACCATGAAGTTTGATGGTTCTTGTACTATGCATGAACATGTCATTGAGATGACAAACATTGCAACAAGACTTAAGTCTCTTGGAATGGAAGTAGATGAAAATTTCCTTGTGCAGTTTATTTTGAAATCATTACAGTCTGAGTATGGTCCTTTCCAAATGAACTATAATACCATGAAAGATAAATGGAATGTGCATGAATTGCACAGTATGTTAGTTCAGGAGGAAACCAGACTTAAGAATCAAGGAAATCACTCCATTCATTATGTGAATAATCAGGGACCTGGAAAGAAAGTTAATAAGAAACATGGAAAGGGAAAGGTACCATTAAAGATTGTTGAGTCCTCTACTAAAATCTAGAAGAAAATTGACAAATGTCATTTCTGTGGGAAGTCTGGTCATTTCCAGAAGGATTTCCCAAAACGTAAAGTTTGGTTCGAAAAGAAAGGTGAGCATAATGCTTATGCATGTTTCGAATCTAATTTAACTGAATTTCCCCGTAATACTTGGTGGATTGATTCTGGATGTACAACTCATGTTTCTAATATGATGCAGGGATTCCTTACAACCCGAACCATAAGCCCAAATAAGAAGTTTGTCTTCATGGGGAATTGAGTGAAAGTTCCAGTGGAAGGCGTCGGAACTTATCGTTTAATCCTTGACATTGGATTTCATTTAGACTTGTTTGATACTTTTTATGTACCTAGTATTTCTAGGAATTTAGTTTCCTTGTCTAAACTTGATGTTGTTGGATACTCTTTTAGGTTTGGGAATAATTGTTTCAGTTTATATAAGCGTACTTGTATGATTGGATCTGGTACACTTTATGATGGTTCATATAAATTGAATCTTGATAATTTATATGCTGAAACTCTTATGACCTTGCATCATAATGTTGGCACTAAACATAGTTTAGTGAATGAACGTTCTGCTTACTTGTGGCATAAGCGTTTGGGACACATTTCCAAAGAAAGGATAGAAAGATTAGTAAAGAATGAAATTATTTCAAATTTAGATTTTAATGATCTAAATGTATGTGTGGATTGTATTAAAGGTAAACAAACAAAACACACAAAGAAATGAGCCATAAGAAGCACCCAGCTTCTTGAAATTATACACACTGATATATGTGAACCTTTTGATGTTAATTCTTTCAATAAAGAAAAGTACTTTATCACTTTTATTGATGACTTTTCATGTTATGGGTATGTCTATTTACTGCATGAGAAATCTCAAGCAGTGAATGCCTTGGAAATTTATATAAATGAAGTGGAAAGGAAATTAGACAGAAAGGTGAAAATTGTCAGGTCAGATAGAGGTGGTGAGTATTTTGGAAGATATGATGAGAGTGGACAACATCCTGGTCCATTTGCTAAGTTCCTTGAAAAGCGTGGTATTTGTGCTCAATACACAATGCCAGGTACACCACAACAAAATGGTGTTTCAGAAAGACGTAATCGAACCTTAATGGATATGGTTAGGAGCATGTTAAGTAATTCATCTTTACTTGTATCATTGTGGATGTATGCTTTAAAAACTGTGATGTATTTGTTAAACAGGGTTCCTAGTAAGGCAGTTCAAAAGACACCTTTTGAGTTGTGGACAGGTAGGAAACCCAGTTTAAGACACCTACATGTTTGGGGTTGTCAAGCAGAAATTAGAATATACAATCCGCAAGAAAAGAAACTAGATGCAAGAACAATCAGTGGGTATTTCATTGGTTATCCAATAAAATCAAAAGGGTATATGTTTTACTGTCCTACCCATAGTACAAGAATTGTTGAAACTGGAAATGCCTGGTTCATTGAAAATGGTGAAACCAGTGGGAGTGAAACTTCACGAAATGTGGAGATTAAGGAAGTTAGAGTACAAGTTCCTTTAACTAGTGCTTTTACTTCAAGAATTGTTGTTCCCCATGTTGTTGAACCAAACAACAATCAAGAAGAACAACAAATTAATGATCCTGTGGTTAACAATGAACCTGTAGTAGAAAAACCACAAGAAATAGTATGAAGAAGATCTCAAAGGGAAAAAAGATCTACTATTTCAAATGACTATGTGGTTTATCTACAAGAGTCAGAAAATGACTTAAGCATCGATAATGATACAGTTTTATTTTTAGAAGCTATTAGTGGTGATAATTCTAAAAAATGGTTAGATGCCATGAATGATGAGCTTAAATCAATGACACAAAATGATGTATGAGACCTTGTGGAATTGCCTGAAGGGTGCAAGAGAGTTGGGTGTAAATCGGTATTTAAGACTAAGCGTGACTCTCATGAAAATATTGAACGACACAAGGCTTGACTTGTTGCCAAAGGTTTTACTCAAAAGGATGGCATTGAATATAAGGAAACCTTTTCTCCGGTTTCTAAGAAAGATTCTTTCAGAATTATCATGGCATTAGTAGCTCATTATGACCTTGAGTTACATCAAATGGATGTTAAAACTGCCTTTTTGAATGGGAATTTAGAAGAGAATGTTTATATGGACCAACTAGTGGGGTTCATTGAAGAAGGAAAGGAACACATGGTGTGTAAACTTAATAAATCAATATATGGACTTAAACAAGCTTCCCGACAATGGTATATTAAGTTCAATGATACTATTATGTCCTTTGGATTTAAGGAAAACACTGTTGATCTGTGTATATATTTGAAGGTTAGTGGGAGAAAGTTTATATTTCTAATTCTATATGTTGATGACATCTTGCTTGCAACTAATGATCTTGGTCTATTAAGTGAGACTAAGAATTTTCTCTCTAACAACTTTGAAATGAAAAATATGGGTGAGGTAGGTTATGTGATAGGAATAGAAATATTCTGTGATAGATCACAAGGACTGTTAAGCTTGTCTCAGAAAGCCTATATTAATAAAGTTTTAGAGAGATTCAGAATGGATACATGTTCAACATCTCCCGTTCCAATACAGAAAGGAGACAAATTTAGTCTTATGCAATGTCTTCCAAAGAATGATTTGGAACGGAAACAGATGAAAAATTTCATCCAAAGGAGACAAATTTAGTCTTATGCATCTGTTGTTGGGAGTTTAATGTATGCTCAAACATGTACAAGGCCAGATATTAGCTTTGCAGTTGGTATGCTTGGTAGATACCAAAGTAATCCGGGATTAGATCATTGGAAAGCTACAAAGAAAGTCTTAAGATACTTGCAAGGGACAAAGGATCACATGCTTACTTATAAGAAATTTGATCATCTTGAGGTGATTGGATGTACAAATTCAGATTTTGTCGGTTGTATAGATACAAGAAAGTCTACATTTGGTTATGTGTATCTTTTAGCTAGGAGCAATTTCATGGAAGAGTGTGAAGCAGTTAGTCATTGTTGCATCCACTATGGAGGCTGAATTTGTGGCATGCTTTGAGGCCACAGTTCAGGCTAATTGGTTGCGAAATTTTATTTCGGGACTTGGAGTAGTTGACAGTATTGCCAGGCCGCTGAAAATTTATTATGATAATTCTGCAGTTGTTTTCTTTTCTAAAAAAGACAAGTATTCCAAAGGTGTTAAGCATATGGAATTGAAATACTTTTCCGTTAAAGAAGAAGTTCAAAAACAAAGAGTGTCAATAAAACATATTAGCACTAATCTTATGATTGCTAACTCTTTAACAAAATGGTTACCGCCCAAAGTATTTACTGGCCATGTAGAGAATATGGGCATTATGTCTACTAGTGAATGTTGAATGTTAATGTTGTTATTAATGCCTATTTGACACTCTGAGCTCATTTAATATACAAGTTTCTGAAATTTGTGTTTTCTACTTTATGTATATGCATGCAAATTATGATGTGGAAAACATATTATGTGTTTATTAATGAAAGAGTGACTTTATGTTTGAACCCATTATGAACTTCTCATTTTACGGTCATATTAAGGAGAAGGATAATATAGTAGTACATGGAAGGAAATGTGTTGATTGAATGACATGTAACCGCCACGACTCTTATTATTTTTGTATCTTTAATTATGATTAATGATGGAGCCAATTTATCTAAGGTCTTTAATGCGCATTATGATTTATGTAATTATTAAATCATGAAGTGTTATAACATCACATGAGTAAGTGGGAGAATGTTAGAAAATATTAAATAACACTATAATATGTGAATCATGTGAATTAAGAGCTTAAACATGATTTAATAAAATAAAAGGACTTATTGGCAAATATGGGAAGTTATTATTTTCAAAATTTATAACCGCCGCTAACTAACTTGATGGAAGTTAGTTGAATAAGAGGAACTATTTGGGTTCTATCTCTGCCATATGAAACAACTCTCATTGTTTTACCATCAAAGAAAGTGAAGTGAGAATATGATGTATGGAAAGAGATAGATTGGGAAAATGTGATTGAAAAACTTATTCTCATTACGGTTGTCATGGATCAAGGTAAGTCTTTCTTACTATTATAAATGTATGTGAGAATATCATAAATTCTAATATCCTTATGGTATGCAGTAGTTTTCTTAAATCATGAATGATATATGAAGGCTGCAACTTACATTCTATCCATCTGTTCTTTGAGCTGCGTGAGCTCCTCGTTAAGCATGCGATTCCTTTCTTATTGGGTTTCCATAGCTTTTATCTTTTGAGCTCTTGTGAGTACAGAGTGTTGAAAATCCACCTTTGAGGGATCATGATAAATTCCTATTAAGCTATTTAAATGATAATGCATGAGGGAGGTTTTCTAGCAGAGACTCGATGACTCATCCTTGATGAGAGGTGAGTCATCGGTGTTCCTCTTCATAATATTTTATGATGTGACAAAGGTCACACTGATTTCTCATCTTTGATAGAAATTCCTTTGGTGATCCTATACATGATATGCATGTCTCTCCTTTTACACTCTCTCTCTTTCTATTTATTTATTTTTATTTTAGAAAAAGCATGATAGCCCTCTTTTTAAAGAAGGGAGGTATGCTTCTCACAAATTTTATTTTCACACTATGTTTTCCCTCATGATAATGCATTTTTATTTTTGTGTTTTTCTTTACCTGCGGGGAATTATAAAAAATAAATGAACGGTTTAAATAAACAAAATGCAACAAACATATGCTCATACAATCCATGAACAGGCGCGTATAAATCCATGGTCTGTGGTTCCTGTCAAGAAAAGTGCATTGTATAAAATGGTTCTAATCTCACTTGTCTTTACAGGCTCCCAAGGTGCCCCCATTATAGGGACCCAGTACCTTCGTCGCCATCACCTAGGAAACTCTAAAGTCTGTCATAGTATTTCGGGTTAGAGTAACCGGTTATCACCTTGAGTGTGATTTCTGACAAGGCTCGCAGGCTCCAAGGCCATACTTGGGCTGGTCGTACGTCAACCACTCCCTATGTTTATACACTCATGCCCTTAGGTGTAGGGGGACTGTTGTATGCTATGGTTTGTGTACAATTGTTAATTCAAACAAATGCATAATTTAAACAAACAAATATATATTAAAGCCACACAAATAAAACAAATAAAGTAAAGGGGAAGAAATATTTAAATTATTATTCATATTTTACTAACTTCATCATTTATATGGGTTTGACCCTCTTTAAACGTCCCTAGTGGAGTCTCCATCTGTCATAACCCAAAAATTTCTGATCTTATGACTAATTGTTTGGACTACCTTTTAAAAAATCTCATCAATTAGGAAATGCCCGAAGACCAGACTAATCCTTAATTAATGGTGTACTATCCGTACCGCTATGCCGAGCTCGAGCTCGGCATCACAGCGCGGAGTGACCTCGGACACGCGCTAGGCGACATCGACTCGCTATCCAATTAGGTCATAAACTGATCTCGGGCCCAAGGCCCAACAAAACCCTAATCCACACAAAGGTACGTGCATTACTTATACGAGACTCACACTCCCACAAACACTAACTTTAGCATTGGAGTCTCTTTTGCAGGTACCACCCCCATCTTGGAACATCAAGCGTACCAGCGAAGGAGGCTCACCGATCTTACCCAGCGGATCATCCCTACCTCGGATTCCCGGTAAGAACATTTGGCGCCCACCGTGGGGCCAATCAAGACAGCTCTTAGCGGCCACGCTTATGGTTTTCACTAGAAGCCATAGCAGACGTGCAACAGACGACCTAGATCACACCACTAACATGGATAACGAAGCAGCATTGAGACGACTGATCGAGCAGGCCGAGCAGATGCGACAGCAACACGTTGCAGATCTACAAAGTATGCGTGCCAAGCACAAAATTGACCTAGCCACGATGCGTACCGCTAATGAGGCTGACCTAGCGGCGCTACGCGCTGAGAACGAGCGTATTCGCGCCCAACTCCCTCGGCGTCCCTCTGATCAACCCCCTCAACAAAGCAACTTGCATGAGGAGGAAGGGCACTCGATTTCTCAACTGCCAACAGCGGCTAGGGCACCAACCCCCAGGCCTGCCACACATCGGTCTCACATACCGACCAACAGGTCGGCACATGACGTAAGCAACGCTCCTGCCCACGTCATGGGAAATCAGGCGACCTTCCGCCGTCATCCTTTTGTGGACGGCATCATGGAAACACCTCTCCCTTTCGGGTGGAAGCCTCTCCACATCGACCGTTACGATGGCACCACGGATCCGGACGAACACATCGATCTGTATACCACACAGGTAAATCTTTACACTAATGAAGATGCTATCCTGTGTAGGGTTTTTCCGACCTCACTCAAAGGGGTCGCGCTCAACTGGTATACCCAGCTACTTGTCGAGTCAATTGACAGCTTCGGCACCCTGGTCAGATGGTTCACAGCACAGTATGCGACGAGCCGACCTCATCACATAACATCAGCTGCCCTGGCCAGTCTCAAACAAAGTGACGACGAGCCACTCCGGATGTTCATGGAACGACTCGCCACCATCTCGGTAAAGATCCGAAATCTGAATCCCGAGGTCGCACTGCACTCCATGCTCATGGCGTTGAAGCCAGGACCTTTCATCGATAGCCTTTGCCGACAACCTCCTCCCGACATGGACGAGCTCCGAGCTCGTGCTGCTGGGTACATCCAGATGGAGGAGCATGCTGAGTTTCGCAAGGCAATTCGCGACAAACCACAAGGAAAGCAAGACCAAAGTCAGGCCACGAACATTTAAAGTTGGCGACCTTGTTTGGCGATTACGGGGAAAAGCAAGAACAGACCCCTCCAAAGGAAAATTTGGAACTTGGAATTCCACCCACCTCAAATTTTATTTCTCTTAGCTTATAAATTCAGGTGATGTACTCTTTTTTCCTCCTCAGCCTTTTTTCCCACTAAAGAAAAGGGTTTTTGGCCAAGGAAGGTTTTAACGAGGCACACCTCAGAAATAAATCAACAAAGCAACTCCATTCCCATACATTTTCGGTATTGGCACATTAACCATGACGACTTGCCAAGGTCAAGTTCGGACCTTGATGTTAAAGTCGGGTTCGAACCTTCAAATACAAATTACGTTGCCAAGGTCGAGTTCGAACCTTGATATGCCAAGGTCGAGTCCGAACCTTGAGATCACATTTTCTTAACCAAGGTCGAGTTCGAACCTTGATATGTCGAGGTCGAGTCCGAACCTTGAGATCACATTTTCTTAACCAAGGTCGAGTTCGAACCTTGATATGCCAAGTTCGAGTCCGAACCTTGAGATCACATTTTCTTAACCAAGGTCGAGTTCGAACCTTGATATGCCGAGGTCGAGTCCGAACCTTGAGATCATATTTTCTTAACCAAGGTCGAGTTCGAACCTTGATATGCCCAGGTCGAGTCCGAACCTTGAGATCACATTTTCTTAACCAAGGTCGAGTTCGAACCTTCATATGCCAAGGTCGAGTCCAAACCTTGAGATCACATTTTCTTAACCAAGGTCGAGTTCGAACCTTGATATGCCAAGGTCGAGTCCGAACCTTGAGATCACATTTTCTTAACCAAAGTCGAGTTTGAACCTTGATATGCCAAGGTCGAGTCCAAACCTTGAGATCACATCTACTTAACAAGGTCGAATTTGAACCTTCAAACAACAAATTTGGGAACTCCTCAGAAGCCCCTTTGCTCTTACATCACTCGGTGCTTGGGGGGCAAGTGTACTGGCCAGCCGAGTTGCCGACTTTTCCCTCACCAATCTGCTAACTCGGTCAAAGGTTTACCAGCCTAACCAAGCAGTAAGCTCATTATTGCCAAGCTCCTCATCCCGACCATGAAACATGGACATCGGAACACCATATCAGCCCAAAGAGGCCACATCATCAAACAAATAAAAATACAATCTTGTCACCACACCGCCCACGCGTTATGGGAACGAGGTGACGGTTATGACACATGGCGTCTTGACAAATAGGCGTACGCAAAAAGTCACGACCCCTTGTCGAGCTCGGTCTTAACTCCTCGACCTACGGTCTTCGGAGCTCGGGGGGCTAGTGTATTATCCGTACCGCTATGCCGAGCTCGAGCTCAGCATCACAGCGCGGAGTGACCTCGGACACGCGCTAGGCGACATCGACTCGCTATCAAATTAGGTCATAAACTGATCTCGGGCCCAAGGCCTAACAAAACCCTAATCCACACAAAGGTACGTGCATTACTTATACGAGACTCATACTCCCACAAACACTAACTTTAGCATCGGAGCCTCTTTTGCAGGTACCACCCCCATCTTGGAACATCAAGCGTACCAGCGAAGGAGGCTCACCGATCTTACCCAGCGAATCATCCCTACCTCAGATTCCCGGTAAGAACAAATGGTTTTGAAAATAGGTTCTTGGAGTCTCCACCAATGTTTTGCTCAAAACATTGGAAAAAGAAAAGGTTTTGAAAATCCAATGATGGCCTTAATAACCACAATTGGGTTCGAGGATCGATTACGTGTAGGGAAGGTATTAAGCACCCCTACAGCGCCCTCAATTGGTACCCTATGATGAAGTTAACGTGATAAGAATTAATGAATTAAATATTAGACCCCCTTTATTAATATTTATTTACATGCTTAAATTTAAATTACTCGATTGGCCCTAAAATGTCTACATGGTTGCTTTTATTATAACAATATTTAAAAATAAGAAATGGAAGGAGAGAGAAGCGTTGATTGAAATACCTCTTGTCTGAGCTTTATTAGATCTTCAAATATGGAGACTTTTAGGTGCTTTTTGGCTACCTAAGACACTACAATATTCCTCACAAACTCTCAAGAAATACAGGAGGAGAGAGAAAGAGAAATTTCGAGCTATAAGGAGTTAGGATGAATTTTTTTGACCCCGAGAGCAGTGCCTGAGTCTACTATTTATAGACTTCAAAACTGACCAGAATGGCCCGTGCCGGGATCGAAAGGGCCTGTTCTGGTTAGTTTTGTTACAGGTTAAATTTGAAATTAGAACGGCATGTTCTGTTGTCAAAATGGCCCGTTCTGAATTTGAATTTAACTCATAACAAACTGCTTGAGAAAGGCATGTTCTCAAATAGGGTTATGGAGTTGTTTAGTGGATCTGAAATGGCCTGTTCCAGTCTGAGAACGGCTCATTCCAGCTTGGGAACGGCCTGTTCTGGTTTTGGAACAGCCCTTTCTAGGCTACTAAACCAAATTTGTTGGGCTTCTGGCCCTCTCACTATCATGTCGTGTTGTCTTCATGTTTTAAGAGCTTATTCCCTTCATAACAAAGGTCCATTTCTTTGTCTTTTAGGTCCGGACGAAATTGAGTGTCTACAACAAACCCTCGCAAATTGCCCCTGAGACACATTTGTGGCCATCATGTCCACTTGCACTAGTTTACCAACCACAGATGCCAAAGCCATCAATACATTCTCATCATATACTCTATTCTTAGGCAAAGAAATTGTATCCAAAAAAATGTGTGGCAAATCTTCTACTTCAACACCACAAAATTAGGAGTTCAATCCCTCATTGTCAAATAGTGGTCAAAAATCATCCATGGACCTCACAACGCATTTTCTCTTGATCACCTTCTAGATCAAATTTAACCATGTAAAAAAACCATGTCCAATATCCACAACATCCAAACCACCTACAGGCTTCCAAATATGCTTCAACCGATCACACATCATTGGATAGGATATATTATTTCCCAACATTTTAACAATCATTGTGTCCCCCTAAGGCAAGTGCAGCTTTGGTAAAAGCTTATCATTAATGAAACACTTTAGTTGCAATATGTTATTATCTAACATCCTAAATTTTCTAAAATTATCAAAAAAATATTTTAATTAATTAAATAGTTTTATAATTACATTACAGACTTTTAAAATAATTGTGGATGTTTTATTAATCAAAGAAAGGTTTGTAAAATTATTTATTATATTAATTATTAAAGAGATAAATATATTTTATTTGTTTTAAGGTAATTTGATTATATATTATCGTTTTGATTGATTGAGAGATTTTATAGATATGAATTTTTTAGATAATATGGAAAATAAAGATTTCAAATTTATTTTATTTGAAGAGATATTATCTTATGTATTTATCTATAAGACTTTTAAATAATTAACTAGGAGTTACTTTGCAAACAAGAGTTAGTGGTAAAAAAAAAATTCTAGTTAATAGATAATTATTTGAATTTTAATGAGAAGAGTAACTAACAGTGGTTAACAGACTTTTACCAACAAGTTACGTGAAAATTAGGATTTAGGGTTCTCTATTTATAATCTAGCAATTTAGGATTGCCTTTCATCATTAATATGCAACATTATGCTCTAAATAAGAGAAAATGGCTCATCATTGAGAGTGAACAACAAAACACAAGAGAGAAGATAAGAGAGAAATTCATTGTTCAATTCGCATAACCACCAGGCAACGATTTTCTAATTGCAATCGTAGATTTGCTCACCGTTGATTAAGTTGAATTTTGGATACTGGGTTTATAGGACATTATTCTTGGTTTTCAATGGTTAGATCGATCCAAGTATGTCTAGAGTGGGAGAAAAAAAATTGCACTAAAATCTCTACTTTTGGGACTTTCATCTTCTTGCTTCTCATTGAGGAGGAGAACCAAAGGCAACCAAAAACAAGTTCGGAGATCCGTGCCTGAAGTTTGGTATTTGTTGAGATAAGGGGTAGTGAGAACCTTACTTTAGGTATGGGTTATCTGTCAAGTAGTGGGATTGGCTTCCAAGCTTGTTGTTGTGTTTATTTGCATGAGGGATTAAACTCAACATTGAATGTAATTGTACTGTAAATTTGTCATTCCTTTGCAACCTAATTGTGATATAATAGTGTTATGATCAGTGATATTGTCTCTATTTAAATCTACATTATTTGTGAATTCCCTAGTACTCTGAACATGTTAGTAAATTGTAATTGCATTTTTGATCCGTAAAATTGTCTATGACTGTGAATCTTTAAGTGTTTGTAGGTTCTTGAGGGAAATTCTAAGGATTAAATGACAAAGCAAATTATTAGAGAAACAATTATGAATAGGGAAACCTTAAAATAAAATGAATTAAATAGAATATAGAAACTCTTTTTCTAAAATGAACTCGTGTGAACTATGGATGTGAGTATAATTCATATATTCTATATAAAGATTGTTTTTTATATCACGAAAGGCACCATTTAGGAGTCATTGGGCACAAGGTGTGACAGAGTGCTCTTGGTGGTGTTGACGTCAAGCGTAAGAGTTCTCACGCCGAGCGCAAGAGCTTTAGGGGACTCCCTGTTGTTAATTTGTTGGGTGCAGGACAGACCATGCTAGGCATGATTCTTCCAAAGGCCCTCAGCCTCAAACACGTCGAGCGTAGGATAACCCACACCGAGCACTACCTTGTGCCTGACATTGTGATACTTAAACTTGCCTATGAAATATGAATAGCTTTGGTAGGTGAACCTTATGGCCAAATTGATTATGATAAGTCTAGTGGATGTAATATATTATGTGGAACCTTGATGAGTTAACATATGTTTTTGAACTAAAGTGAGATGTGATTCATGTGAGAAAATTGTGATAAATCATGTGATGAGTCTAAGCCTAAGTATATCTTAGTAGTAATGTGATAGTGATTTGAGTAATGTGATGGGTAACCGTGTATCTATGAATTGTGAATGTGACTAGTATAATTATGTATAGAGTTCGTGTGATATGTGTCATATGCATTACGTGTTTTTGTGATAAATACAATATGAAATACACAACCATTAAAGGTCACTTATGTAAAAGTTAGGGGATTCATGACCTTGAAGACAATTGGGTTTGAGAGTCTTAGTCTCTTAGTGTAGAGTATTATGATTGCTTAACCCAACATGTATTCGTAGGCTACTTAGGCCTTCAATCCATGATAAAGTGATTTTATTGGTGTCACGTGTTTATAGTTTTAAGAAGGTCTTGTCTATTGCATGATCATAGCATACTCATTGTTTTTTAAATATGAATTGGATGAATATTGAGATGTGTAGAGCAAGCCTTGTTGCATCATGTGACTAAGTATGTTGCTTGGTATGCTTTGATTATTAAAAAATTATGTATGTGATTAGTATTATTGTTGTTGTTTTATATGCCTACTTGTTGTTATGTATGTGTAAGCCTACTCAACCATATTCTACACCAGTAGTTAGAATGAGATGTTTTTCACTTTCTTTTTCTTTTGGTGATTTATTTTGTTATGATTATGTAGGTGAATTTGAATATATCGGAGAAGTCTAAGTTTTATGTTGGAATGCTTTGATAAAATGTGACATTGGAGTTTAGTTAGAAATTTTATTTTTTGATAGTATTTGAATTACAGATCTAGATTTATTTAATTGAAGTTATTTTAATACTCAATTTTAATTCCTATAATTTTTTCGGATTTAGTTTTTGTTTAATGTTGAGTTTCTTTTAATGTGATAACTCTATCTTGAATTTTAGTTTATTTAAAAAATTAATATAATATTTATTAAATTTATGCATGTAGGATAGAAGACGTGATAGACACCACAAAATTAGGAGTACAATCCCTCATCGTGGTCAAAAATCATCTATGATCCCCCACAATGCACTTTCTTCCAATCACCTTCTGGGTCAAATTTAACCATGTAGAAACCGTGTCCAGTTTTGAGGGCATTGCAGCATGAACTGAGTAGCCAAGCGTGTTGAGAGAGCTCTCAGCCATTTTCAAGTATATGATCTTTTCAGAGAAAGGGTTTAATATGATTTCTTTTATCATTGCTTTAACCTACAAGTTTGTTAGTCACATGGTATGGTATGGTATGGACATATGGTTAGCATCAAATCATGTTCCTTCAACATGTGATTAGGGATTCGGTCTCCAAATTTGTATATTTAAAAAATCATTTATTAAAAGAAGACAATTTTTAAATGGTATCAGTAATTCCATAAATTAGTTCCTAACTGTCGATTGAGATAATCGAGCTCATCAAAAAATTTATGAGTTTATTGAATTTACCTCCAAAATACCAAAGCTATATTAAAGTAGCCAGAACTATGATAGGCATAGGTGCAAACTCGTTGGGCCCGCAACAATGGCCCATACTCGATCAAACAAGCAAAGCAATCACTCATAAGTTCCTGACCTATGCCTCATACCAGAACAATAACATAAAAAGACATTATTCAAATTGAAAGTAAAACTCGGTGACAGGTTAACGACTACCAAAACATTTATCTACTCATGAACCTATCAAACATCAATCACTTTACACACATGTTCATGGTTTACTCGATTTTTTTTATTATTATTTTCTTTATGCCAGCTACATATTCAATTAATAATATACATTTCGATTTGTACCACCCACCTAAAATCTTACGTATACATTCTGATTTACTCAGAATTGCCTATTTAATTAAACAATTCACTCAAGACTTCAAATGCATGAATACTTTAACATTTGATCACAAAAATGACAGAAATGAATTAGAGGGCAATGTGGTATCAGACTGGCTGAGCAAAAATATATCTATCATAATAAATTGATCAAATGTAAAATTGTGGCACAAATTGATGCAATTGTTGTACACACAACCTCATCAAGAACTGCTTAGAAAAAGAAACAAGGCTTTTAAACTTGCATATATATAAGTTGTTCAACATGTGTGATCCACAACTAGTCCTCTAACACTAAGAATGGCTATTACTCCAATTCAGATAGAAATTCTACCAAAGGGTTTGTGGCGACATTAGAAACCTCATAACCAACCTTACATTGTACCAACTGTTCACGAAGACTCCGAACAAGCTCATGAAGTCTCTGAATATTTTTCTCTTGAGAGAGAATGATCTGCATAGAAACAAGATAGCACCAAGGAGTTTAATTCTTGACACAAAACTCTGTTTCGGAATTTCGAAACTCTAGAAGAAGCCACAATAAGAGAGAGATAGAGAGAGAGAGAGAGAGAATGCAAATGATGCTTGAGGAGTGAGGACCAATATGCGTATCATGTATAAGATAACACAACAGAGTTATGCACTTATGTTGCATTCTCCTAAAAACTCTTTCTAGTAACCCTCATATTACAAATGATAAATCAAGAACAATACGGTTGTTTCTTCCATCTATATGATATATCAATAACCAAAACAAATGTACCATGAACAACTGCAAAATGAAAAAGATAAGTCAACGTGTAAATTAAATCTAGCCTAGTGCATTCTAATGCAGTGTCCAACACTAATGTTTTGTTTGTCTCTATTTGGTATCCAAAAGAATTATTAAAAAAAAAAAAAAGAAGAAAAAAAAAACTCACCTTTTCTTTCACAGATTCTTCATTTTGTGGTATTTTTTTCAGTTTCTGGAACGTGGTAGGTCTGGCTTCAATTTCACTATGAATTTGCTGCTTCCACTCAAACTGTGATGTGAACACAATTAACAACAGCAGACAAACCAGGGCCCAAAGTCTAGACATTGCTATAAACAAATTAACTGCAGTAACACATCAAACTTCAAGGCAGTTTTATAATTTGCATCTGATGCCGCGGGTTATTAGCTCTGTTGGAATGATCAACTCTTGTAATTAGCATAAATATATGCACTTCATTTGAGTCATTCATCTTTTCCCACTCATGTAAAATAAAATGGGATGTGAAGGGACAGAGAAACCCAAAATAGCATATAAAGCCTTTTTTTAAGTAGAAGCAGAAGTTGGTAAGTAGTAGAAGAACACAAAAATTAGACTTTTATCAGAATGAAAACCACATAATTTGGTTTGGAAAGAAGAGCATAACTTACGTTTTAGGTGACCATCTCTGCTACCAATTTCAGGTTTCCATTTATTTCAAGTCCTATGTGCGTTTTGTTGCTGACTATTCCATTTTTTTTTCTTTCTCTCAAACTCAAATTAAAATATCGTACAATGTCACGAGTTGAAGTTGTGGAGGTGGTTTTGGGGTCCTACACTCCTACTTAAATGAATTGGTGATGCACCACAAAAGTTGACCTATAACAATAACTTGAAGAAAAAAAACATATTACTTATGATTTGGTTCTTTAAGCGATTTTATTTTGAACTTCAAAAAATGTTATCCGATACCCTATTTGTATAAATTTAAATATAAGTAAAAAAATAATCAAAATGAATTAAGTTTTCTTATAAATTATGGTCAATTTATTTATGAGTTAATTTGTACCAATTCTTTCATTTATCTTCTAAAAAACACATTTAATTTATATAATTTAATTTTAGTTTATGAAAAATATATTTTATTATATTTTTTTTCTATTTATAAAAATAGACTTAAATATGTTTTTAGTCTTTGAAATTGAGGATAAATTTATTTTTAATCCTTCAAATTTTAAAGTTACTTTTTTTAGTCATGTAATTTTTAAAAATCTTGACAAACTATTTTAATGTTATGTTTTCATTAAAAGAGATATTGATAAGTAGATTTTGTGACAGTGTTTGATAGATTTTTTTAAAAAAAAATAAATATAAGATTAAAATAAGATTTTTTAAAATTATAAAAATTAAAAAAATTAACTTTAAATTTGAATGATTAAAAATAAATTTATCTTAAATTTAAAGAATTAAAAATATATTTAAAATTAAAAAAAATCAATTTAAGCTATGATTTTGTTTTTTGGTGTACACTCAGCTACGAAAATGTGACCTACACGATAGGAAATAAATGTTAGTCACACCGAGCCACCGCAGCAATGGTAGAGCACCAGCACGACCTATACACAATCCACATCAGGCAATAACTCACGTGTTTCATTTCATGGCTCACCTTTTCCTTATTTGATTATCAGTTTAATCCAATCAAATAGACGTTCAACCCAATGAGAGGACATGCTTAATGAAAAAATTGGTTTTAAGCCACGAGAAAATCACTTTAGACTAAATTGTGTGAAAAGATCATTTAAATTTTATGAATCGGAAAAGCAAACTATGAAAAAACATTTTTTTTTTCATTATGTAAAATGACATCAATGCAACTTTAGAAAATATGGGTATCGTTCAAAATGGGACCATCATAAATTTAATTCAACTACGAACTAGATCAACCAAACTCAATCAAATTGATTTAATTTATATATATAGAGAGAGAGAGAGTTGATTTGATCATAGAATGTAATCCGATTATTATCATCGAGTATTAAATCATGCACTTTCAAATTCAGTTAAAGAATTCAAATCAACCTAAAATGTTTTAATTGATTTACTTACATATTTATTCTTTTTAAGTTAGATTATGATTTTAGTCCTTTAATTTTTTCAAGTTAATCAAATCTCTATTTTTAAAATTAAGCATCTTTAAGTCTCTTAACAAATTTCTTCTACCTAAAATCTTCAATGACCCAATGTATAATTCAAACAGAATTCGAGCAAATCACTTTGGGTCATGTTTAAAAACATATAAACGATACTTAATCCATCCCAATTAAATTTAATTTTATCAAACTTCTTTTCTTTTCAAATCGGAGACATTACAATGTGCAGTACCAAGTAATTTCACCCAATTATTATGAAAATCGCACTATAGTTTGATGAGCAGGAAAAAAAAAAGAGTAGCATTATCAAACCATAATATCGTCTGTATTGAATCAATTTATGTTTCTTAGACCCAAAAAAAGGAAAATCTAATTGCTGGGTTATTTTGTAATTTTATATTTCTTAAGAGAAAAAATATTCACTGTCCTGGTAGTAGGATGCAGTGTAAGATTCAAATCTTGATGCAAACATCGTAATTCTTATAAAAGAATATCATTCACATTCTAACACGCACACTTCTAACAAGAGAAATGCAAATTGAAAGATATTACGGCTAAGATGATAAATGGTGAGAAATTAAAACATAAACAATCCTAATATAAGCTCTTCACATTTTGGTAATAAAAGGGTAACACAACATGTATAGCACCCGTGCTCCAACAATTTTAGCAGCATTGTAGAACGCTCAGAATCAAACCCTAAGGTCATACTATAGTTTCATCCCCACATGATCCAGAACCTCATGTAATAGTGAATGAAAGCAACAAAAGTGCGTGTGATATTATTGCATATAAAACCAAGTTTAATTCATTTCATTTTTCCTCACGAATATTCAAGTTCATGGCAAGTGAAGGCACAAGTTGAACCTAGCATAGAAACAACACAACCATTTAAACCGAGACAAAATTTAATGTAACACAGCAGAACAAAAATAAATTCCATTAACCACTTTCACAAGTCCAACAACCGAATCCCTGCTACAGAAAACAAAAAAGTAATACAAAACTCAGCATAATAATTAGTTCTCTAAAACACAACACGACCAAAACCGAGAATTCAGGCATTAAAACCTCCTCCCGGCGCCACGGGCGAAGGGGAGCGGCGCGGCAACGGGGACGGGATCGACCTGGACAACGCCGGGAATCTCGGACATTCCGAGGGCGGCGAGCATGTCGAGGGTCTCCTTGTCGACCTCGATGTGGTCGGTGGCGATGGCGGAGACATCGGGGACGAAGTCCATGCGACGCTCCCTCTCCTCCTCCTGCAGCTTGAGCGATATTCCTCTAACGGGACCCTTCTGAATCCGCTTCATGAGGTGCGTGGAGAATCCCGCGATCTTGTTCCGCAGCCTCTTGGAGGGAATGATTGCCACCTCTTCCAGAACCTTCTTGTTCGTGTGGAAATCAAGTGTCATGCGCGAATAGTACCTCTCTATCACTTGCCGCGACGACTTCTTCACCGTCTTCGTGCGAACGCGCCCCATATTGCTTGCAGGAGAAACACAGCTTACCGACTTTGAGGCTAGGGAAACTGGGAAACTAGGGTTTTTGTAGAACTCGTGTGCAACCGGTATTGGGCCTTCTTTTAATGGGCCCAGCCCATATCATATTAGTGCTATTCTTTTTATATGTTTACACAACAGTGGTGTGGTTTGTATTCTTAATCTTATTTCTATTTTTTTGTTTCTATTAAGTGGAGTGAATGGTGGTGTGGTCGTGGCCGCCCACGGCGAGGCAGGTGGCGGTGAGTGGCGGCGTGTTTGTCGCCGGCGCTTCCTTGTTCGCCGTCGGAGCTTATTTCTCGTTTCTTAACGTGGCTCCTCAGCAGGAGCGCGTGAAGGCTCGCAGGGAAGTGCTCAGGAATTATATCAAGAAGCGATTCGAAGATTGAAAGGCTAGTTTTCCATTCTCCTTAATTCTGAAAATTCCTTTTTTCTTTGTAATTGATTCTATGTATTCATTGTTATGTCAGCTTTAGGTTGTTGCCTAAATTTTGAATAGAATCAAGATAGAAGGTTTGATTGTGAATAAGTGAAAATTTGAAGAACTCAATTGACTTAATTGGAACTTAATATATCAAAATCGGATAAGCAAGTTGAATTGGTGCTTAATATATGCAATTGCGCTTGTTAATTATAAGAAGCTGCTACTTTGTCCCTGAAACAATTGAACCAAAAGGAAACGGTTGAAATATTGGTGATAACTATTATAAGTATAGATGCAGATATGAACAATCAAATTAGTAACATAATAATTCCAAATCAGGTAAATAGAAACTAATGCAATCAAAGAAAGAATTTTCTTTCGTTCGTCATTGTTACTTGTCGTGGATGAAACATCGTCCAATAAGGACCAGGCATATCTGTGTAGGCAACCGAATGAACCTGCATGTGAAATCGCTCTTCTTCTTGAAGTTGGATTGTCTGAAACATTCTTGGCCCATTTTTCTTTTTCCTAATGGAACAGTCATGACCCGAACTAGGTATCTTCTTGTAAGAATATATTTTGTCTGCTTGACTGAGTGGCATTTCCTGAATTTAATGAATATGGTATATTTTACAAACTTAATTCAAACTATTATCTAAAGCAACGTATACTGATAGATTGTGTGAGGGAGTTTCGGTTTGCATTCTCCCCCATGGTACTTCATGTTTGTTGAACTCTGATGGTTAGAGTTCTATGGTTATTAGCATTGGTATTAGAGCACCGTTTTGCCTCTACCTTGTTTACTTTTATTGGTTTGGGTTTCAAACTTTTAGAATATCGATATTGTGTTTTGGAGGTTTTTTAATTGAAACCAAATGGAAACCACTATCTAAGTTTTACAATTGGTGTTTCGGAGAAAGGATTTTTAAGATTTTAATTTAAAGGATAAGTCGGCCTAAGCCAGACTTGAAACAACCATCGGACTATCGCAAGATGGCACAAATAGTACAATACTCAGCTCAAACTTGTGTTTCGGGAGTTTGACAGCCCCATTAAAATTTAGCTTTGTGGGCATATTTACTCAAAATGATTCTTTAATATTAGAGGTAAAATTCTTTTAATTTATCTCTATTGATTTTTAGTTTGAATGTCCTAAGTCAAATTGGATATCACTAACTTTTGATTAATCACTAAGTAGACTATGTTATATGGTCCAAAGATGCTTAATATGCCATTGACTTTTTGTTTCGATAGTTATGAGATATTATCTTTTATCTACTGTTTTACTAAAAAAAATCATAGAAAACTATCCATGTTTTACAACTATTTGTGTAAATTGCACATATAAAATGTATGTTAATAGTTAAAGAGATTTCCTCATTTGGTTTCTATTGGAAAAAATAAATTTAATAGAGTACAAGAAAAAATAAATATTTAGATTTATCGATAAAATCAATATCAACAACACAATGAATACTATAAAATTAAAAACAAAACAATCAGCAACAACTAATTAAACATAAAGAGAAAATTAAAATATTAAATAATAAGTTTAGAGTAGTCTGGGTTGAACACGCATAGCGCTATTCTTAGAGAGAAAACGTTCTCACTGCACTGATAATTTAGAGTCTTATAGTTCGTTCCTCTTCCAAGATACGTCAACTCGTTAGACCGTTTGAGTGCAGCGAAAGATCCTCAAACCAAAGAACATCGCTCCAAAATATATTTAGTAGTAGAAATAATTTTAAGAAAGAGATAAGTGAACTTGTTTTGCGTGTAGATATGTGTTTTCTCAAGTACCAATCTACATAATATAGGCACAATATTGGACAGATATAAGCATGACAAAGCATAACAACAAGAACCAACAAATAAGATAAAAAGTATTGTGGATATTAAACAATTTGTAAAAGGCAAGACTTGGTCACGTCTAGCAATTCTATAACGGTTTTGCAATTTGAACGTTAAAAAATTACGAAAACCAAGATTGATCAAATAACGTAATTAATTTAAATTTTAAATTATAATATAATTTCTCAATAATCTCCCAGTAATTTAAATTTTAAATATGGAAAAAGATGACATATATATATATAAACTTAAACATTTTAATGGAGCATGATATATTATATTTTCAGTACATGGAACTTTTCGGGTTTGAGCCTTATATCTAGTGCATATGAACTTCCATATGAGAGAATATGGAGACATGATTGTCTTGAGCCATATCCCTTTAACCAAATTTTAGAACATAACACGTATAATAAAAGGTGTTCATTTGAGTTCTAATCAGTGAAGTACATTACGGCCTTGTGCATGTATCTTGTTTCGTGAGTGCTACTTAGAGATTGCTCATATTTCACAATAGCGGCCCCACCACCACACTCACTAGGTGAACCCTTCCAAGGGTGGTCTATGACACACACCCCTACAACAATTGTCATTGGGTCCATTAAGAAGTATTTTTTAATTTTAAGACAATAAATATAAATATTTAAATACCTTTACCTTATTACTGTCACAGTTTACTTTAGAGTACACCTCACCATAGGAATGGAACATGCAATAATTTTGCAGTTCACGATGGTGTACTTAGTTAACAATTTCATTATGACCCATTAAACTCCATTTATGGGATTGTTATTTATGTGGAGACAGATGTCCATTGTTGTAATTAGTTGATGGACTTTAGTCCCATTTCTCTCGACGATTCAAGTACTTGTTGACGTGTCAACCCTTTTGTGAGTGGATCCGCAAGATTACTTTTAAACCTGATAAAATCAACAGAAATAATACAATGAGTTATCAAATTTCTGATAGATTTGTGTCTTATTCTCAAGTGCCTTCTTTTTTCATTAAAGTTTTTGCTAGTAACTTTAGCAATAGCAACTTGACTATCACAATGCATTGAGATTGGAGGTATAGGTTTATTTAATAATGGCAAGTCATATAATAAATTTTTAAGAAATCCAGTCTCACTACTAGTAGTATCTAAGGCAATTATTTCAGCTTCCATAGTAAAACGAGAAATAGTTTGTTTTGCAGATTTCCAAGCTACTGCACCTCTAGTTAAAGTAAAGACATAACCACTAGTAGATTTAGTTTCATCAGAGTCAAAAATCCAATTTACATCACTAAAACCTTTAACTACAACATGATAATATGCATAATGAATGCCATAATTAATAGTTCCTTTAAGATATCTAAATAACCTTTCTAGAGTAAGCCAATGTAAATGATCAGGATTATGAGTATATCTTCCTAACCTACCAATGACATATGCAATGTCCGATCTTGAGAAATTAGACAAATGCAACAAGGAACCAGTAATTTGAGAGTATTTAAGAGGAGAGACACTTTCACCGATATTTTTCTTCAATTTAATACTAGAATCAAATGAGGTAGAAACTGGTTTCACATCAAAATAATTAAACTTTCTTAATAATTTTTCAATATAATGTGATTGTGTCAAAACAATACCATCATGATATTTAATTAACTTAATACCTAAAATAACATCAACAACACCAAGATCCTTCATTT
Source organism: Cajanus cajan (assembly GCF_000230855.2). Classification (NCBI taxonomy): domain Eukaryota; kingdom Viridiplantae; phylum Streptophyta; class Magnoliopsida; order Fabales; family Fabaceae; genus Cajanus; species Cajanus cajan. The sequence goes on along the minus strand of NC_138523.1, from coordinate 14,593,472 downwards.
CAAAATTACTACACAAGAAAGACTTCACATCATTTATAACATGTAGATTACTACCAAAGATCAAAATATCATCCATATAGAGACATAAAATAACACATGAATTATCATCAATTTGTTTCACATAAACACATTTATCACTATTATTAAATTGAAATCCATATGAAGAAACAACTTGATCAAATTTGTCATGTCATTGTTTAGGAGCCTATTTTAGACCATACAAGGATTTAACAAGCTTGCAAACTTTATTTTCCATTCCAGGTTCTATAAAACCTTCAGGTTGATTTATGTAAATTTCTTCTTCTAAGTCACCATTTAAGAAGGCGATTTTTACATCCATTTGATGAATTTCCAAATTAAAAACACATGCAAGTGCAATCAAAACTCTAATAGTACTAATTTTAGAAACAAGAGATTATGTATCAAAGAAATCTACACCTTCTACTTGTTTATAACCAATAACAACAAGTCTTTCCTTAAACTTATCTATGGAGCCATCTATTCTTAATTTTTTTTGAAAAACCCATTTACAACCTATACTCTTGCAGCCAGGAGGAATGTCAGTCAAAAACCAAGTTTTATTGATTTTAAGAGAATCTATTTCATCATTAATGGCTTCTTTCCAAAAAGGTGCATCAACAGACCTCATAGCTTCACTATAAGTTTTAAGATCATTTTCAAATAAGAAAGAATAAAATTCAGGATCAAAATCTTTAGCTTTTCTAATTCTTTTACTAATTCTAGGTTCAAAATCCTTGTTAACAATACTACTAGAAGGTAAAATAGAGCTAGAAGTATCATAAATAGGTTTAGATAATTTATTCTTTAAAGGAAAAATATTTTCAAAGGAAACAACATCTCTAGATTTCATAATTATATTATAAAACAACATCTCTAGATTTCATAATTATATTATAACAACATCTCTAGATTTATCAATAAAACCAATATCAACAAACACAATGAATACTATAAAATTAAATATAAAAAAATCAGTAACAACTAATTAAACACAGAGCAAATTAAAATATTAAATAATAGGTTTAGAGTAGCTTGGGTTGAAGCACACAGAGCATTATCCTTAGAGAGAAAACGCTCCCACTGCACCAATAATTTAGAGTCTTATAATTCGCTCCTCTCCCAAGATACGTCAACCCGTTAGACCGTTTGAGTGCAGCGAAAGATTCCCGAACTAAAGAACATCGCTCCAAAATATATTTAGTAATAGAAATAATTTTGAGAAAGAGATAAGTGAACTTGTGTGTGTAGATAGATATGTGTTTCCTCACGTACCAATGTACATAAATATAGGCACAATATTAGACAGTTATAAGCATGACAAAGCACGTGCACCATGATTCCTCATTTTTTTGGTAACAACAAGAACCAACGGATAAGATAAAAGGTATCGTTGATATTAACCAATTTGTAAAAGGCAAAACTTGGTCACGTCCAGCAATTCTATAATAATTTTGCAATTTGAACGTTAAAAAATTACAAAAATCAAGATTAATCAAATAACGTAATTAATTTAAATTTTAAATTATAATATAATTTTTGAACGGTTTCACTTTTTTATCTTTCTCATTTTACTCTTAATAATTATACATAACCTTTGTTATTAATGCAGCAATATTGTCTTTTTTCTCACTAGTATATAAAGTATATCTAATGTGTTTGATAAATTCTAATATTATGAAATATTTATTTGGTTAAAATATAATTTTTTTTAGCCATGAAATATTGAGTTGATATAATTGACCAAGAATTGCATATCATAAAACTCATCAAAATCATAAATTAAAAAAAAATATAAATGTTAAGTCAAAGAAGAATATACATAAATATTGTACTAGTAAGACCATTCGGCCATCAAGTGACCGATACCCAATCGGCACCCAAACGGCCGAACCAGGTAACCGACAGCCGGTCGGCTACCAGATAATCCATAAGTCCAGATCCCCCTAATTAACAGTTAGAGATTACCCCTAATTAACAGTTAAGGACTAATTACACCAGTAAACCGATTAGAGACGTATTACCTAATATGCTAATCCTGTTGCAGGGCCCATGGGAGTCCGGGCCCATCAATGTCAGTATAAATAGCTCATATCACAAGGTAACGTCAATGTTCATTAATTACTATCGATATTTGTGCTTTGTCCTGACTTGAGCGTCGGAGTGCCTTTTGCAGGTACCTCCCCCTCACCAGAATATTCGATCGGAGCTCTCGTTCGGCCCTCAGAATACGAGAAGATTACTAGTGTGCCCTTCAGACAGGTACATTTTGGCGCCCACCGTGGGGCCGAACCGAGACAGTTGTAAAGATTAACGAAGCAAAGCAATGACGAAGACAAGGAGAATGAACGCAGAAGATCACCAGACTGAAGAGGAAGAACATGTTGAAGTTGTAGACGAAACTGATCTCTCTGAGGCCGTTCGTCTACTCAAGCAGGAGATGGCCACGATGAAACAACAACGGCAGAAAGATGCAAAGGAACTTTCGGCTTTGAGAGCCGAAAACGAGGCGTTGAAAAATCAAGATCCGTCATGGAAACCTACCCAGCCTACCAACACTCAAACACAAGGGTCCTACCAGTCCCATGACATCCATAATTCGGCTCTGCATGCCTCGGTCGCTGCACCTGAAAAGTTTCATTCGGCCCTACCGACAGTCGGACGTCCCACCGACTTGGCAACAGTGGGATCGCACCGACACCCGTTTACACCCTCTATCATGCAGTTACCTTTGATGGATAACTGGAAGTCCTTACCAATTGATAAATATGATGGTACAACGGACCCTGATGAACATCTTGATGTTTTTCTCACGCAGGTAACCTTGAGCACCAAAGATGATGCTGCCCTATGTTGGATTTTCCCGACGTCCCTCAAAGGCAGAGCCTTGAGCTGGTTCACTCGGTTCCCGTCAAATTCAATCGATTCGTTCAATACCCTGTCTTCTCAGTTCACTATCCAGTTTGCAACAAGTCGCCCCCATAACCTCACCTCTCTGTCGCTGATCAGCCTTCGGCAAGACAAGAAGGAATCACTTCGGACCTTTATGAATCGCTTCAACAAGGTTGCACTAGAGATCCGGGATCTTAATCCAGCTGTAGCACTCCATCATTTGACAACAGCTTTGAAGCCCGGGCCATTTGTCAATAGCCTTTGCAAAAAAACCCCTTCAGACATGAACGATCTACGGAGGAGAGCTGACAAATATATGCAAATGGAGGAGCTAGCTGAATTCCGGAACCAAGCCCGAACCGAAGCCATGGCAAAAACCGAGAAGACGGCGGAGCAACCATTTCGGGGACGAAACAAGGAAATAACACTACGAGACTGTCCCGCGCGCGGGCCGAAGTACTCTCATTACACACCCCTAAATGCTAGTAGGGCGGCCGTGCTAGAACAAGCTTTGGCGTCCGAGGTACTGGAAGTTCCGAAAATAGCCTCCACTCCACCACGCGCTAATACTAGCAAATCTTGCAGGTATCATCGAAATCGGGGACACTCTACTGAGGAGTGTGCTACTCTAAAGGATAAAATTGAAGAGTTGATTAAACAGGGACAACTTCATAATTTCATGGATCGGTCAGGATCATCTCGGCCTCGATCTTCATATCAACCCCGACATCAAGTTCGGCATAGGCAAGACCATTCCAAAAGACCTCGGCGTGAACGGAGCAGATCGCGCGAACAGAAAGACGAACCTACCGTTTCACATAGGCGTGTCATTAACACAATAGTAGGTGGATTCGTCGGAGGAGGCCCAACCCCTTTAGCCCAAAAGAGACATCTACGCGCCGTCCGGTCGGTCCATGCTGTTGACAGACAACCTCCTCGGAGACCACCAGCTATAACGTTCACCGATGCCAATTTCCAGGGCATTGACCCCGTACAGGATGACCCAATGGTGATTAGTGTCGAGATTCATAATTGCATAATCAAGAAAACTTTGGTTGATCAAGGCAGTTCGGCAGATATCCTGTACTGGAACACTTTCAAATAGTTGGGCATCTCCGAGAGAGAACTTTTACCATATGATGAGCCCTTGGTCGGCTTTGCGGGCGAAAGGGTGAGCACTAAAGGGTACATTAAACTCTTTACTCGTTTTTGTTTTGATGAACAGGAGTACAGGGAAATACAAGTGAAGTACATAGTGGTGCATGCCAACACGTCCTACAACATTCTACTCGGACGACCATCGTTAAACATGTTGGGGGCAATCGTCTCGACACCACATTTGGCAATGAAATTCCCATCTGACAAAGGAAGGATCATTACAATCCATGCTGATCAAAAAGCAGCTCGGGAATGTTACTTCTCTAGCCTGCGGATAACTCCCAGAGAAGAGGTGCAACCTAAGCACAAGAGAGTACACAACATAGCAGCTTCTCCAATGACTCCCGAATCACACTTTTCAGCTTGGGACCTAGATCCAAGAATGAACAATGAAGAACATGTAGAGCCGACAGAGGAAAAGGTTCCGCTATAGATTGGATCGCAAGCACGACAGGTCACCTTCATCGGCGCCGGCCTGTCAGATGATAACCGGAAGGATCTCAGCAGGGTGATTCGGGCAAACAAAGACTTGTTCGCATGGGTACCCTCAGACATGCCCGGCATTGACCCAGAATTCATGTGCCACAAACTATCAATATGCTGAGAAGCTAAGCCAATTGCTCAACGAAAAAGGAAGATGGGGAATGACAAAAAAAATGCAGTTGAGGAGGAAGTGACAAAGTTACTACAAGCAAACTTCATTCGGGAAATACAGTATACAACATGGCTAGCCAATGTGGTTATGGTTAAAAAACCAAGTGGAAAATGGTGAATGTGTACTAACTATACCAGCTTGAACAAGGCATGCCCAAAGGACGCATATCCGTTACCCAATATCGATCGATTAGTAGATGGTGCTGCTGGCCACATGATCTTGTCATTTTTGGACGCCTATTCGGGATATAATCAGATAAGGATGCATCCCCAAGACGAAGACAAAATAGCCTTCATAACCGACTCAGCTAATTATTGTTGCAGGGTGATGCCATTCGGCTTCAAGAATGCGGGTGCAACCTATCAGCGCCTCATGGACAAGATCTTCAGAAATCAAATCGGACACAATATGGAGGTTTATGTTGACGACATGGTTGTCAAATCGGCAACTGTGGCAGCACATTCGGTCGATCTCAGGGAAGTATTTCATCAACTTTGAAAGCACAACATGCGCTTAAATCCTGAAAAATGCATCTTCGGGATTGCCAGTGGCAAGTTTCTTGGTTACATGCTATTGGCAAGAGGCATCGAGGCCAACCCAGATAAATGTCGAGCTATAGTAGACATGAGGAGCCCACAAACACTGAAAGAGATCCAGCGACTGGCCGGACGACTCATGGCACTATCACGCTTCCTCCTATGTCTTGCCGAAGTAGCTAAACCGATTCTGGGCTTACTGAAGAAAGTCAATAAATTTGCGTGGCCGGATGAATGCGAAACGGCCTTCCAAACGCTTAAACAACGGCTCGGTACTCCACCAATTCTATCTAAACCTGTAGACACCCAATTTCGTCCGGGTGAACACAAACAAGGACATGGATCTCTGTTACGAAGGGAAGGAGCTCCCGAAGCATGCCAACGAGAAGACAGGACTTCAGAGGGCCCAAAAGCACAGATTAAATATTTTTATGGGCCCGGAACGGGCCGTTCTAAGGTCCGAAACGGGCCGTTCCGAGGCTCCCAAAAAGCCAAGAACCCTAATTTGGAACGGGCTGTTCCGAGATTGGAACGGGCCGTGCCAAGATTGGAACAGACCATTCCAAGATTGGAACACGCCGTTCCAAACTCCTCCAAAAAGGGGTAAAAGCTTATTTGGAACGGGCCCGAAACGGGCCGTTCCTAAATCTGGAACGGGCCGTTCCAAGGTCATTCCAGAGCAATCATGTGTGCTGAATTTGGACCCCAGAACGGCTGTTCTGAAATCAGAACGGCCGTTCTGGTTCCCCGGAACGGGCCGTTCCGGTTTCAGAACGGGCCGTTCCAGGGTTCAAATTAAGGCACAACGACCATATCCAGAACGGCCGTTCTGATTTTGGAACGGGCCGTTCTGGACCCCCATTCTAAAGTCTATAAATAGACGGCTGGGGCTCATTTCTCCAGACTCGAAAATTTCGTCCAGACTTCCTAGAGCACGAAATTTCTCTATTTTTCTCTCTCCCCTCTCTTTGTATTTCTTGAGATTTTTGTGAGGCATTGTAGTGTGAAAGGTTGCCAAAAAGCACCCAAATCTCCATCTTTGAAGATCAATAGAGCTCGTTCAAGAGGTATTTCAGCTAATTTTCTTCTCTCTCTTTTATTTATTATTTTTAATAAATATTATTTATAATAAAAATAATCATGTAGACATTTTAGGGTCAATCGTATAATTTAAATTTCAAGCATGTAAATAATTATTAATAAAAGGGTAATTAATATTTCTATTATTATCATTTATAATGCTAACATCATCATAGGGTACCAATTAAGGGCGTTGTAGGGGTGCTTAATACCTTCCCTACACGTAACCGACCCCCGAACCCAATTCTGGTTATCAAGGCCATTATTGGATTGTTTTTAAAAACCTTTTCTTTTTCCAATGTTTTGAGTAAAACATTGGTGGCGACTCCATGAACCATTTTTCAAAACCATTAATTAAGGATTAGTCTGGTGTCCGGGCATTCCTTAATTGATGAGATCTTTAACAGGATGTCTAAACCATTAGTCGCAAGATCAGAAATTTTTGGGTTGCGACAGATGGCGACTTCACTGGGGAAGTTTTAAGAGGGTCAGGCCCATTTAATTGATGAAGTTAATAAAATAAAAATAATAATTTAAATATTTTTCCCCTTTACTTTGTTTGATTTATTTGTTGGCTTTAATATTTGTTTGCCCGTTTAAATTCAGCATTTGTTTGAAATAAAAATTGTACACAAACCTTTGCACACAACAGTTCCCCCTACACCAGGGGGCATGAGGGTAATAAACATAGGGAGTGGTTGAGGTACGACCGGCCCAAGTTTGGCCTTGGAGCCTGCGAGCCTTGTCGGAAATCACACTCAAGGTGATAACCAGTTACTCTAGCCCGAAATACTGCGACAGACCTTAGAGTTTGCCAGGTGACGGCGACAGAGATACTGGGTCCCTATAATGGGGGCACCTTGGGGGCCTTAAGACCAGTGAGATTAGAACTATCCTATACAATGCACTTTTCTTGCAGGGACCACAGACCAAATTTAAACGTGATTGTTCGCGGGTGTACATTTGTTTGAGCATATGTGTGTTGCATTTGTTTGTGTTTATTTATTTCAAATAGATAAGAATTACAAACAAATAAATATTAATAAAAAATATAAAAAATTTAACTCCCTTCTATATACCCTAACTCTAAAGCATCATATAGGGTAGTCTATTTCAAAAAAAAAATATTTATATATATATAGCAAAAATCATGCATCATAACCCTTAGTCAAAAACATGATAAAGTTTAGGTAAAAAATAAATATCATGCATCTTCTAGGATAATGCATTAGCATACATTCATTAGAAATGGAAGGCACATATAATAGTATGCAAAGAATGTTCTCTAAATAAAAATCAATGAGAATGATATCCGTTGAATTTCTCATGTGTCTTTGCATCCTATTTTACGTTTCATATAGATAACACGCCTTCCTTGTAAATAATAAATAAGAATAAAAAGGGAAATCTAATTTGTGCGTGTTAGCCGGATAATGGAAATTACTGTAATCAAATGCAAACCTTGACACATCAAATCGGGGAACACTTATCAGTAATTGGGGGCATCACACGTCCAAATTGATGATTCAAACGCGAAGGCTTTCCCATGCAAAAACAACAATTGCCAGGATAGGAGGAATGATCAATAATGGACGAATCCTTGCTTCTAGGGAATTACAAGACAAAACCAATTAAAGAATAAAGGCATTGCATGACAAAAACCCGCTAGGATGAAAACCCGTAAAGGGCGTCTTAGGCAAAAATTAGGGTGGAGAAAAAAGAATCAAAATCCCGATAGGATACGTCCTATGCAAAAGTTAGGGACATATAAAAATAAGAAATGTCTATCTAAGTTGGAATCGAAAGGTGGCTCGAGTATTCCCTTTAGAAAGCAGGAATTCATAAAGGTTTCACTCCGAAGTCGAAACACCCACACTCAAGCAAGTGGGAATGCGTTCTTAACGTAGTTCAACCAATCGTCAACCATGCCTCTCTAGGGGGCAACCTCGGTTAATCTCTCTGTGTATGAATCACGAACTCGGGGCATGCCTGGGCCTTCGAGCTTTGTTAAAGGGGCACGTGTAAATTGAAAGTACTGTTTTAAATCCCATTCTTTCATTTCTCTTCTCCCTTTAAAATATTCACTCTAGGCCTCATCCATTAACCCTTAATAAACAAGATGTATTTACGACAAAGATGTTACTCAATAATAGCATGGAAAGGATAACAAAGGAACAATCAGGAGTCCAAACATGACTGGGCGTCCCATACAAACGTTGTAAAAATGAAAGCCAGGTAGAAACCCACTAAGGGGGGCTACACAAAATTAAGGCAAGATCCGCTAGGGGGTCACAATCGAAAAGGGCAACCTAGGCAAAATTAAGGATCAAAAGAAAAATGTTTGCTAGGAAATACATCCAAAGTAACCTAGGCAAAAGTTAAGACATTAAAGCAGCATCCCGAGCTGAAAACCGAAAGGCGGCTCCGGAGGGATCATTCAATCAGAGCACAAGCCCAAGTGATCACCCCACTTTCCAAAAAGATTAATCCACAACGATAAATTCCTTGTAGTAAATACATTTTGTTTAATAACCCTAAACACCAAAGCCTACCTTGGCCATCCATTCTTTTAAAAAAACCCTTTTGAAAAAAAAACACTCATTCTAACAACCCTTCTGAAAAAAAATACAAACATCCCTTCTGTCTTTTCTCTTGACCCTTATGGCATTAAAATGGTACCGAAAACATACACGGAGAATGCACAGTGAATACTCACAGAGGAAAGATCGAGATGTCCCTGAACGGAGTTGGGAGACGCTTGACTATACATCGACTAGATAATCAAGGAGCCACTAAAACCTTGAGTTCAAAAGAACATATCCCGGCGATAATCACAAACGACATGGATAAAAAGGAATCGTCATCATTAACCTTAACACGTACAAGTTAATTTCCCGATATAAAAAAAATGAAATGCATCTTTAGGAGCAAACATAAGCATAAACTGTATTGCATGCATATGAGTTAGGGGTATATGGAAGGGCGTTACACAAAAAAAATAAAAGAATCATTCTTGTCTTGCATTTTCTTTGCATCCATGCATCCATGCATTCTACTTGCTATGGGTCAAGAAGAGTCATCAGGACAAAACACTCGTAAAAGCTCAAAAGCCAAGCATGAGTCGAAACGGTGACAAACAAAAACCCCAAGTGATTCTATGTGCCCACTAAGCAAAGACACATCAATAGTGGAATAGAATGGAATCGACCAAGCAAGCAACTATAAGCATGAAGAGGCCACCATGCCTTACTTTTTCAACAAATGAAAGATGATCCAAGAGAATGCCAGACTAGGAATGGTTTCCTCACCAAAGCCAGGAGTGGCTTCCGAAATAATACTCATTAATAAAGATTCAGCAAATAACATCATCATGGGATGGGATCCCTCCACCAATGATGACAACACAAAATAAAACAGAAAAAAAAGGCAAGCTTCGTACATGTAGAAAAAGCCGAAGCATCTAAAAATAGCAGAAAAAGGCAAGCTTCAAATGTGAAAAAGTCGAAGCTAAACAAAGAAATGAAAAGAAAAAAAAACCTACAACAAGAAGATGCTTGGAGAGGCATTACAATACTCACCTTGACAAGAACAAAACCAGACTCTTACCAACAATGAAGGCACCTGGAGAGGCATCACAATACTCACATGGCAGGGGCAACACTAGAATCCCTGTCAGCCATCTACTTCTCTGCCCACCAACACAGGGGCACATCAAACGTCTCCTGCCCATTCACTTAGGGGCAGCCTTTCATCCCACAACACCCACAAGAAGACATCAAGTACAAGATCAGTAAGGGTTGCTAGATCCCTAAAACTAGTACAAGATCCGAAAAGGTTGCTAGATCCTCAAAACTAGTACAAGATCGATAAAGGTTGCTAGATCCTCAAAACTAGTACAAGATCAGTAAGGGTTGCTAGATCCCTAAAACTAGTACATGATCAGAAAAAGGTTGCTAGATCCTCAAAACTAGTACAAGATCAGTAAGGGTTGCTAGATTCCTAAAACTAGTACAAGATCAGTAAGGGTTGCTAGGTCCCTAAAACTAGTACAAGATCAGTAAGGGTTGCTAGATCCCTAAAACTAGTACAAGATCAATAAGGGTTGCTAGGTCCCTAAAACTAGTACAAGATCAGTAAGGGTTGCTAGATCCCCAAAACTAGTACAAGATCAGTAAAGGTTGCTAGATCCCTAAAACTAGTACAAGATCAGTAAGGGTTGCTAGATCCCTAAAACTAGTACAAGATCGGTAAGGGTTGCTAGACCCCAAAACTAGTAGTGGGCCGGCTGAAGCCCTAAATATCAGTCCAGCCTGGAGAGGCTGAGCTCATAATATACTCCCTCTTTAACAAGCCACAAATAAAGAAACACACTACCATGAGACAAGCAAAAGCAGTAGGAAGCATCTACATCAAGACCAGAAGCCTAGATGTTTCGGTTTACCATCCTTATCACCCGACAGAGCATATAAACCAACACTCAGTTGCTCTTAGGGACAAGGATACGGGCAAACACCATCTACCCGAAAGAAATGGTGTGGGGGCATCTACACTGCTGAATTAAAGGAGAAGATTCAGGACACAGGAAGCGACATGGGGCATTCACATGGATCTTGAAGCCTAGATGTTTCGGTTCACCATCCTTGACACCTAATAGAGCATACAATCCAACACTCAGTTGCTCCAAGGGGCAAGGATATAGGGAACATCGTCTACCTGAAGGAAACAACGTGAATGTATCTATTGTCAAAACAAGAGTGAAGATCCGAATTTCCACCTCACTATCACAAGAGAAACAATGGAGCTTCTACTCGAAGACTGAAGATCAAGTGTATAGTTTGTCACCCTTGTTACCCCATAGAGTATGCAACTCAACACTCAGCTACTCTAAAATGTAATGATACAAGCGAATACACTTATCCAAGGGAAGCAATGTAGAAGCATCAACAAAGAGACGAAGAGAAGACCCGGACGACATGTCTACGTCTTTTCTTGCCTTTGGAAAAGCAACACATTACTATTCCAAAGGACAAGTAAAGAGGGGTAGCTGTAGACACCCAATTTCGTCCGGGGGCACACAAACAAGGACATGGATCTCTGTTACGAAGGGAAGGAGCTCCCGAACCATGCCAACGAGAAGACAGGACTTTAGAGGGCCCAAAAGCACAGATTAAATATTTTTATGGGCCCGGAACGGGCCGTTCCAAAACCGGAACATGCCGTTCCAAGGTTCGGAACGGGCCGTTCCGAGGCTCCCAAAAAGCCAAGAACCCTAATTTAGAACGGGCTGTTCCGAGGTTGGAACGGGCCGTTCCAAGATTGGAACAGGCCGTTCCAAACTCCTCCAAAAAGGGGTAAAAGCTTATTTGGAACGGGCCCAAAACGGGCCGTTCCAAGGTCGTTCCAGACCAATCATGTGTGCTGAATTTGGACCCCAGAACGGCTGTTCTGAAATCAGAACGGCCGTTCTGGTTCCCCGGAACGGGCCTTTCCGGTTTTAGAACGGGCCGTTCCAGGGTCCAAATTAAGGCACAACGGCCATATCCAGAATGGCCGTTCCAATTTTGGAACGGGCCGTTCTGGACCCCCATTCTGAAGTCTATAAATAGGCGGCTGGGGCTCATTTCTCCGGACTCGAAAATTTCGTCCAGACTCCCTAGAGCACGAAATTTCTCTATTTTTCTCTCTCCCCTCTCTTTGTATTTCTTGAGATTTTTGTGAGGCATTGTAGTGTGAAAGGTTGCCAAAAAGCACCCAAATCTCCATCTTTGAAGATCAATAGAGCTCGTTCAAGAGGTATTTCAGCTAATTTTCTTCTCTCTCTTTTATTTCTTATTTTTAATAAATATTATTTATAATAAAAATAATCATGTAGACATTTTAGGGTCAATCGTATAATTTAAATTTCAAGCATGTAAATAATTATTAATAAAAGGGTAATTAATATTTCTATTATTATCATTTATAATGCTAACTTCATCATAGGGTACCAATTAAGGGCGTTGTAGGGGTGCTTAATACCTTCCCTACACGTAACCGACCCCCGAACCCAATTCTGGTTATCAAGGCCATTATTGGATTATTTTTAAAAACCTTTTCTTTTTCCAATGTTTTGAGTAAAACATTGGTGGCGACTCCATGAACCATTTTTCAAAACCATTAATTAAGGATTAGTCTGGTGTCCGGGCATTCCTTAATTGAAGAGATCTTTAACAAGATGTCTAAACCATTAGTCGCAAGATCGGAAATTTTTGGGTTGCAACAAAACCCGATCCTCTTTTGAAGTTGATTGTATACATGTGCATCTCGCACGAGACGATTAGCTCCATGATAGTGCAAGAGAGTGAGTCTCAACAACCTATCTACTTCATTAGCCGAACGCTTCAAGAATCCGAAGGTAGATATCAGCTGTTAGAAAAGGTGGCCCTCGGCCTCGTTCATACAGCGCGACGACTTCGACAATATTTCCAGGGGCATCAGGTTATCGTCCGCACAGATTGTCCGATTTCCAAGGTGTTACGTAAGCCAGAATTAGCAGGTCGAATGATGGCATGGTCCATCGAGCTTTCGAAATTCGACATCTCGTTTGAACCCAGAGGCCCCATAAAGTCACAATGTCTTGCCGACTTTGCTAATGAATTGCAGCCAAAAGGGCATTTTCAAAGTAGCACCTGGACAATGCACGTAGATGGCTCGTCTAACAACCAAGGGAGTGGCGCCGGAATAATCTTGGAAGGGCCTACCGGTGTAACACTAGAACAATCGCTACACTTCGCTTTCAAAGCCTCAAACAATCAGGCCGAATATGAGGCATTATTGGTCGGCCTGCGGCTGGCACATGAGGTAGGGGTTGCTATCACCGTTTCCACAATATGTGCAACCAATTCGAAGAAGTTCAAGTCAAGTACACACCACGAGAAAACAATGGAAGAGCCGATCAACTCGCTCGGTTGGCCAGTAACGGTCATAAACAAAGTTAGTTGCGAACCACTCTTCATTTGGAATTGCCACAACCCAGCATGGAAACCAACGAGTGCCTGGCAGTTTCTGAATCGGAAACTTCTAGAACCAACACACCTTGGATAACAACATTACTCGAGTTCATTCTACACGGCAAGGAGCCACCCGAGGACTCGGCCGCTAGGAAACTCCGAACTCAGGCGGCACATTTCTCGGTCATCGGCACAGAGTTGTACAAGAGAGGTTTTTCAACTCCATTGTTCAAATGTATCGGGCTTGAACAAGCCGACTATGTTTTGCGAGAAATCCACGAAGGAATTTGTGGGTCACACTCGGGTGGGAGAACCTTAGCTGCTAAAGTGCTCCGTGTCGGTTACTACTGGCCGACTCTCAAGGGTGATTGTGCTCAATTTGTCAAAAGATGTGTTCAATGTCAAAAGCATGGTAACCTGATTCACGCTTCGGCAGAACAACTGCACAGTGTCAGCTCGTCGTGGCCGTTCGCGTTGTGGGGAATGGACATACTTGGACCGTTTCCCATCGCTAAAGGTCAGGACAAATTTTTGCTAGTGGCAATCGACTATTTCACAAAGTGGATCGAGGCTGAACCACTTGCTACGATCACGGTAAACAACGTTCAGAAATTCATGTGGAAGAATGTCATTACGCACTTCGGCATTCCTCAAGCCATAGTAACGGACAATGGCTTACAGTTTACCGATTAGAAGCTTAATAAGTTCATCCAAGATTTGGGAATCAAGCATGGATTCACATCGGTCGAACACCCACAAGCCAACGGGCAGGCCGAAGCCGCAAATAAAGTCATCCTATCGGAGCTCAAAAAGCGATTAGGGGACGCCAAGGGCGCTTGGGCAGACGAATTATTGGAAGTGCTATGGGCTTACCGTTGTACCCCCCAATCCACAACCGGCGAGACCCCGTTCCGACTAACGTATGGCACCGACGCCATGATTCCGGTCGAAGTAGGGGAACCCTCTTTTCGCCGATTGCATTTCGACGAAGCATCCAATGACGCGTCGCTTAGGGCGGAAGTCGACATGGTAGACTGGGTACGCCATAAAGCATGTATTGTCGCCGAAGCTTGCCGGCAGAGAATGACTCGAAGATTTAATTCAAATCTCAGTCCGAGAAGCTTTTCAGAGGGGGACTTGGTATGAAGAGCACAAGGGTCGGCCAGAAAGAACCCAAGAGAGGGAAAGTTAGCAGCTAACTGGGACGGCCCATTCAGGATCCGACACAACCTCTGCAATGGAGCATATAAATTAGAAGACCTTTCGGGGAAAGTCATCCCCAGAACATGGAACGCAACTCACTTGAAGAAATACTATAGTTAGAAGTTTGCTATAAATTTGTCCTTTACTTTGTATGACAAACTTTGTACTTACACTTACATGCACTCTTTTCCTCGGTCGGTCTTTTCTCCCCTTATAAAAAAGTGAAAAGGGATTTTGGCCGATCAGGGTTTTAACGAGGCACATCTCAATCAAGAAAAATTCTTTCATATTGAGTTTTTATTCCTTACTCATTAAAACAGGTTTCCCTCCCGAGTGACCCAACTCGGCCAAGGATGTGCCTTCAGAATTTATACAAACAGGCTTCCCTCCCGAGTGACCCCACTCGGCCAAGGATGTGCCTTCCGAATTTAAACAGGCTTCCCTCCCGAGTAACCCCCACTCGGCCAAGGATGTGCCTTTGGAATCCATACCAACAGGCTTCCCTCCTGAGTGACCCCACTCGGCCAAGGATGTGCCTTCGGAATTTATACAAATAGACTTCCCTCCTGAGTGACCCCCACTCGGCCAAGGATGTGCCTTCGGAATCCATACCAACAGGCTTCCCTCCCGAGTGACCCCACTCGGCCAAGGATGTGCCTTCCGAATTTAAACAAACAAGCTTCCCTCCCGAGTAACCCCCACTCGGTTAAGGATGTGCCTTCGGAATCCATACCAATAGGCTTCTCTCCCGAGTGACCCCACTCGGCCAAGGATGTGCCTTCAGAATTTATACAAACAGGCTTCCCTCCCGAGTGACCCCCACTCGGCCAAGGATGTGCCTTCGGAATCCATACCAACAGGCTTCCCTCCCGAGTAACCCAACTCAGCCAAGGATGTGCCTTCAAGAGTCCATACAAACAGGCTTCCCTCCCGAGTGACCCCACTCGGCCAAGGATGTGCCTTCAAAAAATCATAACAGGCTTCCCTCCCGAGTGACCCCAGTCGGCCAAAAAGCTAGCAACTTCGAATGAGGCCATTCAGCATTGCTCAAAAAGGCAAGCAATTCGAGTGACCAAATCGACATTGCTCAAAAATGCAAGCAATCCGAGTGACCAACTCGGCATTGCTAAAAAATGCAAGCAATCCGAGTGACTAGCTCGGCATTGCTCAGAAATGCAAGAAATCCGAGTGACTAACTCGACATTGCTCAGAAATGCAAGCAACCCGAGTGACCAACTCGGCATTGCTAAAAAATGCAAGCAATCCGAGTGACCAACTCGGCATTGCTCAGAAATGCAAGTAATCCGAGTGACTAACTCGACATTGCTCAGAAATGCAAGCAACCCAAGTGACCAACTCGGCATTGCTCAAAAATGCAAGCAATCCGAGTGACCAACTCGACATTGCTCAAAAAGGCAAGCAATCCGAGTGACCAACTCGACATTGCTCAAAAAGGCAAGCAATCCGAGTGACCAACTCGACATTGCTCAAAAATTCAAGCAAACCGAGTGACCAACTTGGTATTGCTCAAAAATGCAAGCAATCCGAGTGACCAACTCGGCATTGCTCAAAAATGCAAGCAATCCGAGTGACCAACTCGGCATTGCTCAAAAAGGCAAGCAATCCGAGTGACCAACTCGGTATTGCTAAAAAATGCAAGCAATCCGAGTGACCAACTCGGTATTGCTCAAAAAGGCAAGCAATCCAAGTGACCAACTCGGCGTTGCTCAAAAAGGCAAGCAATCCGAGTGACCAACTCGGCATTGCTAAAAAAATGCAAGCAATTCGAGTGACTAACTCGGCATTGCTCAAAAAGGCAAGCAATCCGAGTGACTGACTCGACATTGCTCAGAAATGCAAGCAATCTGACTGACCAACTCGGCATTGCTCAAAAACGCAAGCAATTCGAGTGACCAACTCGGCATTGCTAAAAAAGGCAAGAAAACCGAGTGACCAACTCGGTATTTCTCAGAAATGCAAGCAATCCGAGTGACCACATCGGCATGGCTCAAAAATGCAAGCAATCCGAGCAACCTAATCCGACCTACTCGGCATTGCGCAAAAAAGCAAGCAATCCGAGTGACCAATTCGGCATTGCTCGAAAACACAAGCGAACCAAATAAACCTACTCGGCCCTTACCGAAATGCGTCTGTTGATCGCTAACTTAGTTAATTTACATAATTAAATGCAATTCGGTCAAAGTTTTTTTCATCAAAAGTTGCTTTTCATTGATCAAAGATAATAAAGGCTCTATCGGCCCAACATACAGAATAAGAAGGTTTTATCGGCCTTTAATACAAAAAGAAATACTTAATCATTCAGGGGGATTGGTGGCAGCGTCATCTTGTGTTTCAGGCTTGGCCTCTGGATCGCGATTCGACACTTCCGGCTCGGTCTCAGCCTCACCATCCGAGCCACCTAGAGTCTCTTCCTCTTCGGGGTTCTCGCTCGGCTCGTTACTGTCAGGGATGGCCCCCTCGGGCATATCTCCGAATGACATGAAAGACCCTTGATAGAAGTCTTTTGTCATGTCAAATTTGAAGTCTTCCCTAAAGCAGCCGAAGTGCCGCGCTTAACGAAGAGCATGGCGAAAACCAGCTTCATGCTGAGCGACGATGCGATCTTTGGCCTGTTCCTTAACACGCTCCAACTCGGCCTTCACCTCTTCAACTCGGCGCTTCTCTTCGTTTGATGCCTTCTGAAGATCCAACCGAAGCGTATCATTGTTACGCCGCTGCACATCCAACTCGGCCGCAAGTTGTCGATTCTTCGCCAAAGCTTCCTCGGCCGTTGCCATTGCCTCGGCCGTCGCCTTATCGGCCTCCTCGACTCTTTGTCTCAAGTGCACCAACTCGCCGATTGGTTCCATGGCAAGATGGTGCGGAAGTGCCAATGACCGAGACTGCACCTCGCAAAAGTACTTCCATTTGGACACAGTATCCAACCCGCCCAAAAACACGCGACCATGTTTCGAGATAGTGTCAAGCCGAACTAGCGACTCGGCAGAAACATCCCCACTGAAAAAGGCCCTCGACATCAGCATGGGGGGCACACAAATCACTGTCCTGCTTGGAGAAGACGCAGTGTGTTTTGATTTCTTCGGCTTTTCCGGCTTCTCCTCGTTGTTTTTTCGTTTCGGCCCCTCTTGAGCAACCTCTTTTCCTTTCTTCCCTTTTCGTTGGTTGCGGTTCGGGGAAGGAGGGTTTCGGTTATCCTGCACTGGCTGAAGAGACTGAGCAACAGTCGAACTACCCACAGCCCCAGAAGCCTTAGCCTGTTGCACTCGGCTGGCCAAAAGGTTGCGAATGTTGAATTCATCGGCTCCACTCGCCACCATGATTCCTGCACAAATAGTCAAGTGAACATCAATATGAATTTAGCTTAAGGCTGAAATAGGAAAGTCACGTACCTATCAAATCGTTCTCCAATTGGGGAGATAAAACTATGTTAATCAGTGACCTCGTCGGCAAGCGCCGAGGTAATTGAAGCAAAAATTGTATATCTCGTAGCTTTTCGGCTGTCAGAAGCTCGTCCGGCACTTCATCGTATGGCCGAGGGGCACACGTCCAATACAACGGAAACAAGCTCCTATCATCAGTCCCGAAGAAGAAACGACGCCCGTTCGGACGAAGGGTTATTCGAAAAAATCCAGCTTTAAAGTTCTTGTACGAAGAAGTAAAGCTGTCCAAAAGCTGCTGAGTCCCCACTCGATTCAGAGACACCCATTTTGCCAGATCCAAAGGCTGAGACGAGTAGAAATAGAGAAAAAGTAGAGGGGAAGGCCTAATGTTCACGCATCAGCACAGGTGTTTGAAACCCTGAAGTTGAGCCCAGCTATTCGGGTGAAGTTGGGTCGGCGCCACATTCAAAACCCTAAGCACTCCCATCGTAAACTCATCAAACGACAATCTCACCTTTAGATCTCGCAAAAGGAAGTCGTACATGTAGAAGGATGCCAGCCTATCGGCCTATTTGTCTAAGCACACCATGTCGGGATTAGGAAAGGCATCGTTTCGGCAAGCGCGAACCCCGATCGGGTATGGCTCCTCTTTAGCGTCGAAATCCAAACATTTGGTATACTCCAACAAATTTATTATCATAGTGGTATCTCGGTAGCGGGAGTAATATGAGGTTACCTCGCCATTAACCTACTCGTATTCCGGTACTTCCGATGGCCCATATTTTTGCCAATTTGAGACACGTTTAGCCCTAATCAGCACCTCTTCACTCCCACTAGTTGAAGTCTCTTCGGATGTACTCACACTTTCGCTGGACCTT
The DNA here is from genome assembly GCF_000230855.2 of Cajanus cajan. Classification (NCBI taxonomy): domain Eukaryota; kingdom Viridiplantae; phylum Streptophyta; class Magnoliopsida; order Fabales; family Fabaceae; genus Cajanus; species Cajanus cajan. The sequence goes on along the minus strand of NC_138523.1, from coordinate 14,574,662 downwards.
CTTTCCTCATTCGGCGAAGGTATCTCCATTCGTAATTGCCCCGAAGCCCTAGACGAAGACCCCTCGGATGATGACGACTGAGTCCCACTAGCCGAAGAGCTTTCGGAAGAAGTAGCCATAAAATCACTTACCCAAAATGAAAATCCGAAACGGTCACTCGGCGTGTGCGGTTGGATCTCTGAACTTGCTTGGACAACGTGATTCGGCTGAAAGCGATGCGCGTGAGAGGTCCTACCACTTATCACTATATATAGAAAAGGAAAAAGGCGGAAAAATTCAAAAATTTGAAAAGTGTAACCGCCACGATCTTCAAGATCCGACGGTGAGGATCGCCCTAACCTTTCAACTCCCCCCATACCTTAACCTCTACCCTTGAAAAAGGCACCCCTTCTTCAAGGCTGGGGGGCAAGTGTACTAGTAAGACCATTCGGCCACCAAGTGGCCGATACCCAATCGGCACCCAAACGGCCGAACCAGATAGCCGACAGTCGGTAGTAGTCATACAATAGTCTAATAATTTATAAATAAAACATATAATATAAATAGCCTAAAATAATAAAAGAATTTGGCCATTCTTGAAATATTATTTAAGTAGCTTTCGGTGAATGGTGTCAAAAAAAGAAGCTTTCAGTTAATAAAAAAACATTTATCAATAAAAAAAGAATTATTCTGATGATAATATATGTCTGACATAAGATTCAAATAAAAATATCTTAATATATTTTAAAAACTTGTATAATCATAATTAATGAAAATAAGTAAATAATGAAATTCATTAGTTGTTAAAAGTAACCTAAATCTGGATATTGAATAAAGTAACAAAATTAATTATAAAAATAATAATAATTTTCTTCTTGATTTTTCACCCATATTAAAACTAAAAAAAAAATTATACTCGTGCTGAATTTGGATATTAATGACTCGCGATTAAGTTCGATCAAAATTTACGAAAATTATCGTAATAGTATATGTTTACAAATTACATTAATTTTATATTTTAAAATAATATACTTATGTTAATGACAACAGAAAAATAATGAAATTTGTATTCGAATATAAAAGATGGCTGCTTAGTGAGGATGGCATAGCTGGTTAAAATTCTTTTACAAGTATTAACTAATACCTGATATTTAATTTGGTTTCACTCGTGCTTTATATCTTGTCTTTTATAGGATTATATTTTATCTTAATTTAAACTTTTCATTATAAAAAAAAATTAGAAGATGACTATAAATGAATAATTAAAATTTACTAATTATAAAATGAATGTTAAATTTTGGGGATTAATTATATTTTACGTTTTTTCTCATTAATTATTTTTTGAATTAAGGTGTCAACAAAATCTAATTATTGCATGGGTTTTACTGAATTTGTCGCTACACTTTATCACAAATCATATACTATAAAAGTCTATTAGAATTTATTATATTTTCCTTCATTAAAATTTAAATTAATATATATATATATATATATATATATATATATATATGTATATATATAATAAAAGGTTGCTATTTAAAATTCATTAATAATTATAAAATATCCATGTGTCCAATAAATTAAATGACAAAGATTTTTTAGGCTTTTTATTTGTCAATAAAATTCAAACTTGCATAAATTCAGATAATAATATTTTTTTAGATGAAGTTAGGTCACTTGGTAGTTTTAATGTTAACTTTAAAGGGATGTTAGGTACACAAAATATTTCTACTTTTTTGGAATCTTGATTTTTTATGTTTGGTAGTTTTTATTTAATAAAAATTTCTAGAAATATAGTTTTTCGAAAATCATTTTTATCTCACTTTTTCATAAAAATATTTTCATGATAAGTGGGAATTCAACTTTTCCAAGTTAGGGGGAAGTTTCATGCATATAAAAAGATCACAATATGATTTTTTAAAACAGAAAATCTCTCTCAAAAAAAGAGAGGGAAAGGGAGAGGGAGAGAGTGACAAAAAATAGGAGAGAGGGAGAGAGGAAAAGAAACGAGGAGTGAGAGTGAGAGAAAAAGTGTGTGTGTGTGTAATTATGTTCCTAATGAAGGAGAATATTTGTAAATTGTATAAGTTGGTTTCAATATATTCATATGCATATATCATGCGTTTATCCATGAAGTTGGTTGTAAATTACCCTAAGAAGTTGCAATTGTATATTTTATATTTAGGTTTTTGTTAAATTAAATGACAACATGGTAGGTCGTTACTCATTGGAAGACCAAGAGATAACCAATAGATTAGACATATTTTATATTTAGGTTTTTGTTACATAGGAAATTAGGATTTTACATTTTTTCTATAATGATTCTCATTTGGACTTTCATTAGTCTTTTATTCATAATATTTAATTGTTTTTTTTTTGTTGAACCTTTTTAGTAGTATAACACCCCGATTTTCACAAATTATATGAAGGCTCAAAGCCTAATAAGGATGATTTAGTAGCCTAGAACGGGTTGTTCCCAAACTGGAATGGGTCGTTACAAACTACTAAAAAGGCCTATAAACCCTAAATTGGAACGAGTTGTTTCCAAAACAGAACGGGTCGTTCCCCAAACTGGAACGGGGCATTCCAAACCCCCTAGTTGGGAACAGGCTATTCCAAACATGGCCGTTATGAGTTAAAACTCAACTCCTGAACGAGTCGTTCTAGTTTAAGAACGGGCTATTCTAGATGCAAATTTAACACATGACAAATGAATCTAGAACGGGCCATTTTGGATCCGAAATGGGTCGTTCTGGCCACTTCTAACATCTATAAATAGCATACTCTGGCACTACTCCTTGACACGTTCTTTGAAGACCAAGGAGAACCAAGAGAAGGAGATCAACTAGATTCTGCTCTAGCTTCATCTTCTGCTTATCCAGGTAAGGGGGAGTGAGAAACCTCGCTCGGGATGTGGGAATAATTGTTAGGTAGCTGGATTGGTCCCCAATCCCTTGCTTGATGCATGCTTCTAAGAATAGGCAAAATATGAAAGTTTTTTTGTTTTGCCTTCTGAATATTCTATTGCATTCCTTGTGTGATGTTGAGTGTAAATATGTGTTTGATTTCAAAATTAGATAAGTTTTGATATGAATTAGAGTGCTCTGTGGGTTTCAGTGCGAAACCCTATGAAGAACAATTATAAGTATGACTATGTGAAATGTGAACAAATGACATGAGACATGATGTGAATGACGTGCTATTGTGAACACTATGACTATGAGAATGTGAAACGTGATGAAATGAGATAAGACATGAAATTCCATGACAAGTGATGAGTCCATGAGTTTGTGAATGTGTGACATGCATCATATGCATTTATGTGACGGGGTACGATATGGAGTACATCGTTAGGGAAGGCCCTCCAAGTGTGAAACATCTTGGAGGAGTCTTATGGGATAGTGCTGTTTGGAAGGCCCAGTTCTGCCTGTTTGTGTGCATGGGACGTATCTTGCGCGGCTTTGCCATCCTGACGAGACCCTAGTAGTACATCTTTCTAGTTGAGAGTGCACGATTGAGTCGGCATGTACTCCTAGACTACTTCAGGTATGTTTCTTTGGCAGCATACCACGTGATATGTGATTATGAGACAGGTGACTGGCGCTACATGCATGTATTTATGAGTCGAGTCCATGACATCATTGCATGATGAATGACTGTGCATGTGTTACTGTTGTATGTATAATTTGAATTTGTACCTGATTAATGTGTAGCTATGGTTGTGCTTGTTATGATTTTTGTGTGTTTTGCCTAATTGTTATTTTTACACCTGAAACTGAGTGAGATGCTTCTCACTCCCTTGTTGTCCTTTGTATGTGTTTAAATTGTGTTGTAGGTGATCATCAACATGAGGATGTTGATGATGAGGCTTAGGCTTCAATTGGGAGTGTTCTGATAGGATATGTGACATCGGGACATAGTTAGGACTAGTTTAGCACTTAAGTTTCTTTCTTGTTTGGAAAACCTTTAACTTTATTTCTTTTGTAATTTCTGCAAGTGAACTGTGATTATGTAAGTGAATGTGAATCCTTTACCTATTTGCTAATTGAGAAAGTTTTTATTTATTCAAATTTTTTCTTACAATTATTGTGTATTATGTCGGGGTAGAGGGTGTCACAAGTAGACTTCAATACAATGGACCATGAGGATTATGTCTATTTTATAAATAGGCTCAACATTGACTTTGTAACCAATTTTGACTCATTTTGAAATGAAACTTTAAGCTTTGTGAGAGAAAACTCTTAAGGTTCTTAGGAATTTCCTAATTTAAACTTTAAACTTAAAGGGGTGTTTGATACACGAAATGTTTTTACTTTCTTGGAAATATTAAATTGAGAATTTTAATTTCCCATATTTAATAGCTTTTTAAAAAAGAAAAAGAAGAAGAAGAAAAAAAAAATATTCCCAGGAATTTAGTTTTGTCGAACCAACTTCCCATAAGAGAGGTGGGAATCCAACTTTCCCAAGTTAAGGGAAAGGTTTTATGTATATAAAAAGATCATAGTATCCCTTTTAAATTTTTTTTTTTGCTCTCTCTCACATTCACTCCCCCTGTTTTTTCCCTTCCTTCTATGTCTGCCTCTATCTCTCTCCTTTTATTTCTCTATCTCTCTCCTTTTATTTCTCTTTCTTGTTGTTTGTCTCTCCCTCTCTCCTTCTGAGAGAGAGAGAGATTTTCTATTTTAAAATAGAGATACTGTGCTATTTATGATCTTTTTATATGGATGAAACTTTTTCCCTAACTTGGGAAAGTTGGGCATATGCACAAACACACACCAAAGTAGTCTAAAGAATAATAGCACCAGCATCAACATGGCCTCTAATGTACCCCTCTTCGTACCTATCTCTTCTTTACTCCATATCATGTATAATTATCGCAATCCAATCACATGGAAAAAATGTAAGGGTAAGTTATACCTCAAAAGAAACAACATATTCAACATAAAATTAAAACAATACAACATATCATACTTCAACATAGTATAAACTTGCAACTTATCAACACAATTCAACAAGATACTCATTTATAACAACAAAACAAGGAAACTCCATCTTATAGATAGCATGTGAACAACATGAACTTCAACCCATTACGCACACAACTTATTATTTAACTTGAACAACATTACAACATGGCATATACATCACACCACACAACAACTCAACTACATATGCATAACATATCAACTATATGAGTCATCACGCATTTCAACTACGGATATCTCCTACAACAAAGATAAGCAATCTAAGTGGCTTGGCCTACTAAACCAACAACTCGATCTTTTCAATTCAGCTAGATCAAAAGCCAATTTGGATACACAACAACATGGCTTCTTGGATGTCGTCACTTAAATTAGGAAACCTAGTATTTCTATTAAGGCAAAGTAACTTGGGTGTGAATCTATCACAACATTAGCTTGCATAACTAAGCCCTTTATGAAATTAGCTCACTGACTACCCTCCAAATACTAGTCTCTCTAGTACTTAGTTAGGGATTTTGGCCCTAACCATGTACCTTAGTCAAATTTGGCCATTTTATACATGTATACCTTAGCTTCACTTATATACAAATCAATATTTGGTCATTTTACAATCAACATAGTTTGACTTGACCCCTATATTGTGATCGCTTATAGTCGGTATATCTCGACTTGACCCACATATTGTTGACCAAGCTCATGATGATGACTTATTTGATTTTGATGATTACAAAAAGTGACTCTCATGTTTATGAGAGTGCAAATTGTATTGATTTGTTATTATACTTTAGTATGCATGTTTGTTTTGTACATTGTGAATAACTTAGTCATATATATCTCTTGTTAGATGATAATTAATGATGAAAAGGTTTTTTAACTTGAAAATTTGAGAATTTGAGTCTATCACTCAAAACAATTGATTATCCACTTAGAATAATCAATTATTTACTCTATTTTTCTCATTTTAAGAAACTCATTATAATAATATATTATAAATGTGCAATAATCAATTATTTCAAAGTTAATGCTTTGTAATAATCGATTATCACAACAAATAATCGATTAAAATGTTTATAACTAGTTTCCAGATTTATCAAGAATAAAATAATCGATTATCCATGTAAATAATCAATTATTTCAAACAAAGAGTTCATCAAATATGTGTTTTTGAAGTTAGACTTAGAAGAACTATAAAAATTGTATCGTTATCTGAAATCTTTGTTCTCTTTGAGAAAGAATCCTTTGATCCTTTGTGGACAATTTCAAGAAAGGATTCAAGAATCACCATCATCCAACTAAAGAGCAAGGATAAACTACTCTTATATTGATTCACCTCCTTTTGTTTGATTTTGTATTCAGGTGAATTCATTTAAAACTCTCTTATTTACTACATGGGACATTTCTTGAGGTTCAAGAAATGGGTGTATCTTTAAAAGTATAGGAGATTGTAATACTCTAAATCTAAAGATAGTGGAAAAATTTCAATCAAGTTGATTGGGGACTGAATGTGTGTCATAGTGGGAGTGATTGAACTAGTATAAATCTTGTGTTTGATTTTTCTCTATCCCTACACTTCTCATTTATGTTTCTTGCTTATATTAATTGAGAATGTGTTGAGTCTATAATATCTTAATTCTTTCATATCATATAGGTTTTATTCATGGCATGTTCTTGAATATAGAAATCAATTTCAACATATTATCCTATATCAGCTGAATTAATATACTTTCTTAGAAAGTTTTTAGAAAAGTTTTGAAAAATAAAGATTTGGGAAATAATTTTTTTAAATATACAATTCAATCCCCTCCCCTCTTGGATAAAACCATTTTTTTTCTTCTAACAATTGGTATTTTGAGCAAGGTTCTTGAAAGTTAATCAAGATTTTTTAAATGGCTAGTAATAATCTTCCATATCATGAAGGAGTCTTTATTCATAGACCTCCTATTTTCAATGGTGAAAACTATGTTTACTGAAAAATAACAACGAAAATCTTCATTGAAGCTATTAATATAGCCATATGGGTTGCTGTTGAGAATAGTCCATATATTCCTATGACTGGAGAAAAAGATGAGAATCAGAGGAGAGAAAAACATTAGAGTAAGTGAAGTGATGATGAAAAGAGAAGAAAACAATATGACTATAAAGTCAAAAACATCTTTGCATCTGCATTATCTTATGATGAAATCTTTATAGTATCTCAATGCAAATCATCAAAGGAAATGTGGGGCACATTACAATTAACACATAAGGGAAGTAGTGATGTTAAGAGATCTAGAAAGCATACACTAGTTAAAGAATATGAGTTGTTAAGAATGAAACAAGGTGAAAGCATTTCTGATTTTCAAAAATGTTTTACACATCTTATAAATCACCTTATTGATATTTGTAGGAAATTTGAGAGAGAAAAATTAAATCTCAAAATGTTACAATGCCTAAATAGGTCATGGCAAGCCAAAGCCACAACTATTAAAGAGTCAAGAGATTTGACACCCATGACATTAGCCACACTATTTGGAAAATTGAGATACCACGAGAAAAGATTACATATTTTTTAAGAAAAAAAGCAGCTAGATAAGAAAGGAAAAATAGTTTCCTTGAAGGCCTCAAGGATGTTGATAGATCTCAACTAGGTATTAAGGAAGATTTTGAAAGAAACGAAAAACTGTTATAAAATTGTTCTTGAACCCTTGCTGGTCAATGCAAACCAAAAGGGAATAATACAATGATACAAGGCAAATTCAAGAGTGCCTATCTCTCTATAATTATTCCACTATTTTTCTACCTACTTATATGATTCTCTCATATTTATACAATTTAACTGCCTCCATAGAACAACTATCAGTTAGTTAACATAATAACTAACAGTCCCCCATTTTCCTCCTAACATAGACCCATTAACTATGGGCCCCCTATCAATAATCCACCCTAGCGTAATCACCTTGTCCTCAAGGTGGAATTGCGGAAATGTGGTATTCATCTTCGCAGCTGTCTCCCACGAGTTCTCAAAGTCTGGTAGGTTGTGCCATCAGACAAGAACCTCTAGTTCCCTTTCTCTTCTATACCTGTAGGATAAAATTTATACTGGTTGTGGTTGTAATTCCCATTCAATAGAAAGCTCCATCGGAAGGGGTTTCACTTTTGTTTTAGGTGGAATGACCTTTTTTAACTTGCTGACATGAAATACCAGATGAATTCTACTGCTCTCTAGTAACTGTAACTTATAAGCCACTGTACTGACCTTACCCACCACCTGGAAAGGACCATAGAATCTAGGAGCCAATTTCTCATTCCTCCTTTTCACCAAAAACTTGAGTGTATATGGTTGTGCCTTTAAATAAACCCAGTCTACCACCTCAAAATTAACATCTCTTCTTTTCTTGTCATCTTGTTGTTTCATCCTGGATTATGCCTTACAAATGTTAGCTCTTAACTCCTCCAAAACTCCATCTCACTCTTCTGCTAATAAATTCACTGCCTCCACTTTTGAAGGAAAAGTTTGAGCTTTAAAAATGGCTGGGGGATCTCTCCCATATACAGATTTAAATGGCGTTATACCTTAAGACTGATTATAATGCGTGTTAAAGAAAAATTCTACCCAAGGTAACCAACTAGGCCATTGCTTGAGTTTATCCCCCCACCCCCCAAAACATCTTAAGTATTCCTCCAAAAATCTATTAACCACCTCTGTTTGCCATCCGATTGAGGGTGATAGGCTAAAGTATACTTGATGGCAACCCTCCTTGCATAGATTGAGTTAGGAGCATCAAAGAGGGAAGACCGGACTCCTTGGATCATGGAACTCAAGGTTTTTAGCCTTGGTGATGGAGATGGGCGAATGGTGTATATGGAGGCTAGGTGTTTGATGAAATGTTAGAATGGTACTCTAGGGTTTTTGGCTTATTTCATTGATGGATGAAGGCCACTCCTAAAGGTGAGAACACTCACGATGAAGATGAGGAGGAGAGGTGGCCGAATTAACCAAGGTGACTAAGGAAGGGTATTAAGGCTCAAAGGCTCACTCAATATCATAAATTTCAAAGTATTTACAAGGTTGCTAGCCTAGGGTATTTATAGAAGGGAGGATACATTTAGGGTTACATTTGAGAGTTCTTGGCTGAAAAATGCAAGCTAAATGCATTTCAAATGAAACTTAAATTAACCCTAGATGCTACTTGGTGGCCAAGGATGGAATCTTTGAGTTTAGTTAAGCTACATATAGGTGCATGATAACACCATGCAACCTAGGTGGGCCTAAACCTTGCCAAGTCCAAAAATAAATCCAATGCTACCAAAAAAACACGTCTAGGCCTTATTTTCTTACCCTAATAAAATACCTAGCTATAAAATAAAATCTGTTAATCTAAGGCACCCCACAATACAAGGGTAAAATGGAAAATACAAGTAAAAAAAATCCTATAACTAAGACACCCCAAAATATAAGGGTAAAATAGGAAATACAAGAAAAATAAATCATATGTCTAAGGTGCCCCAAAATAAAAGGGTAAAATAGGAATAAATCCTATACTTAAAAAAAACGTAGGAGCTAAGGCCCAAAAATAGGCCCACTCCTCTTATAGTTTTCAAAACTAACCCATTCCTCTTGCCTCCTTCAATATATCACCTCTTGGTCTTCTTGGCCTTAGTGTGATTTCATCATTCCTTCCCCCTTGAAAAGGATTTGACCTCAAATCAAGAGGTTCTTCATGGTGGACGTCATGACCAACAAAAACATGAAAATAAGTATTAGAGGCAAGAGTATATGATATAAATGGAAAGTGCATCCTAAGAGGAGTTCCACTAAAAATGCTAAAAAGATTTTCTAAACTAAAAGGACTAGACTCTCTGATGCTAAGGATAGGATACTCCCCATGATGAAGTCTAGGTGTATAACTAAAGCCTAAAAAGGTAAAAAGACTAAAACTATAGCACACTAAAGTATTAGTCCTAAGAACTAAAATATCTTGTTGGAGGTACCCAATGTAGTGACCTAGGTATGTCTTGGAAAATAAAGAAAACTTAACTAAAAAATTACCTAAACAACTTTGTGTTGCATTATTTGTTAGATACATATGAGAAAAGGGTGTTAAAAGGAGTCTAGAAGACTTATATAATCTAAGTTTGTCTTGTAGGGAAATAGCCAAGTTAAGTTCAAATAAGTTTGAACTTCCCTCAAGATCAAAAACAGAAAATATGACACCATGATATGTATCCAACAAACCATACAAACCAAAAGTTGGGTGCTTTATGAAGACAACTAAAGTAGAGAGAGTCTTAAAGAAAGAAGGCTTATCTACCTTGGGCACCACCAAGGAAGTAGCACAATAAGTGGGACTTAGTGAACCAATTCTTCTTCACTAATTCTTGAAGTTGAGATTCTTTTTCTTGAAAAGGGATTTGTTTTTGAATCTCCACTTCATGACTAGTGGTAACATGAGAGAAAGAGTAAGGTCTTGATGAATAAAGAGAGTCTTTTTTAAATCATTTTCAATGTTAAAGTGACTTTCTTTAAGCATAAGTGTAACATCCTAAATTTTGTAACTATTTATCTATAAGTTTCTGCAAATTATTATATATATTAAATATTACGTAAGTTACTGTGAATGAAATTTATGTAGAATTATTTAACAAGATTTTCTAATTCAATAACATGTATTTTATTATCTAATTTGACTGATTCTCGGCCAGCGTTGAGAGCATGCTCTAAAATATGAGAAACTCAATTTAAGAAAATTTAAATAATATATAACTTAAATAATAATTTATTGAGTGTAATTAAGAATAAATACAGTTAAGAGAGAAAATCTCTAAATTAAAATTTATAGAAATTCTCTAAGGATTTAACAAGAAAAAATTATTCTGCTAAAATCTTAAGCTAGAAAATTATGGAAAAATGTTCAAAAGGATATAATAATTTTATCATCGATATAGTATGCTTAGAATTATTAATAAAAATGTATAGTTAGGTGAAATTAAAATACAAGTCTCAACCAATTAAATTATGACACATAAGCAAATCCTAATTTATTTAATTAATATTAATTAACATAATTAGCAGATGATCAAGAGACAAAAGTTTATATTTTTAATGGTCAAGATTCTAATGATGATATTAGTTTCTCAAAATTATAATTAATTTTTAAGATACTTTAATAACTCTACAATGTTCTAGAAAGTTCTACAAAACTCTTCAAAGTAGATATCTAATTACCAAATAATTAAATGGGGTGGAAGCTTAACTATTAAGATATTCAAATAATTCAAGAAAGTTCTATAAAATTCTACATAACAGAAATCTAGAATTGATTAGATACTTAACCATTAAGATATTTAAATAATTTTACAAAATTCTAGGATGTTCTATAAATTTCTACAAAAAAAAGGGACACATAATCACCATGTGACTAAAATGAATTGAAAACTTAATCATTAAGATAACTAAATAACTCTAAAAAATTCTAGAAAGTGGACATCTCATCACAAATTATTAAATAAATTGGAAACTTATTCATTAAGATACTTAAATAATTCAAGGAAATTCTAGAAAGTCGTATAAATATCTACAAAATGGACACCTAATCACTATGTCAGTAAAATATCTTAGGAAATATCAAGAAATATCTACAAATCTAGAAGATTGGAGAATGGAGGTGGAGACTAGTATAAATAGGAGAAACCACACCAAAAAGCTCACCAACAACCCTTAACAACTAGACATAAACCAATGCCAAAGAAACACCCAAAAATACTCCATCTTTTCTACAACCAAAGAGTAAAAAAAAGGAGTAAACAACTAAAATTTCAAGAAAAGGGGAAGAAAGGAAGAAGATAAGAGGAAGAAAATGAAGTAGGAGAAGAAGAAATCAAGGAAATTAGGAAAAAACTAGCAAGTTTGGAGAAATAGGTATGGGTTAGATGTTTAATTTTATTCATGTCTATATAGTTGTAGAATAAGTATTGATCTTTACTTATAAGTTTTGATGCATGGAACCTTAGGTTAGTTGATATGATTTTTTATTGTACTTTGTGATAAATTTGATGTTTTAAAGTTGAATCTTGAAGTGGTTGATTGTTTATGATTGAATGTTTCTATTGAAATTATTTTAATTGTATTTGAAATTTTTGATTGAGATTAATTTTTGAAGTGATAGATTAATAGTGAAACATGTTGCATATTGCATACTATGGTCTTTGAGTAAAAAATATTTTTTAGGGGAAAAGAAAAGAATTTCAAAAAAAAGAAATATTTGAGAAATGATTTTTTATCAAAGATATTTGATAGAAAAAGAATGAGTTTTGTAATTTTGAAATGATGTTTTTTACGTGAATTTTTTTCTTTATGTTTACTATCCGAGACATTGGTGGCAAAAGATTGATTGTGATAGTGGGTACTGTCAAGGACAGTTGACAGTACAAAATAGATAAAGAAAATGATAAAGTGAGAGAGAGGTTGATATGGTTGTAAAAGTTTGACTGAGGTATTTGTTTTATGCTACCAATGTCAGAAGATAGTAAATGGGGTTTGAGTAGAATGGGTAAGACGGGACCTCTAGTCTAGGGGATAGACCTTTGGTCTAGGGAGTGTTTGGGCATGGGCAATTCCATAGATGGCCAGTCTTTATAGATTCTGTGTCATGGTAGCCTGCCGGGTGCACTGAAACTTTGACTACTATCTACTTGTTCGCGTTTAGTGGGGCATTGCCAAATCACTGGACATAGTAATGTTAAGCTCTAGCTTCACTAAACACTCAAACGGGAAAATCTCCATGGAGTATTGAGTCAAAATGATTTTTAAAAGTATATTTTCAGTCAAAATCTGCATCTCATTCTCATAATCATATTGCATTGTTTGGACTATTATTAATGAAAAATCTTATCAATTTGTTATATGTATTGATAATTGTATGGACTTATTATGCACTTGTCTAATTTGTTTGTGTGAGATGTGAATGAAATTAAATGTCTAACCCCATAAATATTTTTAAACCCAGATATTGGAGATCTCATAATGCAGAAAAATTGGATGTGCTGTTAGAAGGTCAGATGCAAAAATCTAGAGCATAGGATAGGGGGTTTTCTTTTACTAAGTTGTTATAAAATGGTTTGTAATATCTAGTCTTTTATTGAATAAAACTTTAATTGAATAAATTTAATTCATTTCTTTAAGTATCTTTTCTACATATTATTCATAATAATATAAATAATTAGTTATAATTAGCATATGTAATCTGAAGAGGGGGTTACAATAAGCCCTTTGGGAGAAATATTATCCTCCTTACTCTTCTCTAAGAATAATGTTTGTTGGTTTTCTTTTTCTAACTACTCTTCAACTCTCTCTATACTTTTCTTCTTTTTTTCTTTCTTTATTTGTATTTTGTGACACCCTTACTACCCCAATACATATACTATAACTTTACAAATAAATGTTTAAATTTCGGTAAAAAGGGTTCACATGAGAAACTTCAAAAATCGTTCTTCAATAACCACAATATTAAAGATTTAGAAAATGAAACACAAAAGTTTACAAATTATTTTCAAAATGATATTTACAATTCCAAATTTATATAAAAATTTTGTCCTAAAAGTCCTCTGCCCGATGTCACAATATCAGAGCATACTCCTAATTTAATTGTTGGCATTCTAAATGCTACTCGCAGCCAGATCTTCCTCACCTAAAACATCCACAAAATTGTACGGTGAGAAAAGAAAACATCTATATGTAAAGTGCATACAAACACACAACATATCATCTCATTATAACTCGATACTTAACAAAATATTCATAAACATTTCGATGTATCATAACTTTATCAATCACGCATCATCATCACGTCACAATTCGCAATCACAACAATCATCAGAAATCTTGTAATCAACCCTATTGCAAGGTCACGCCTATAGCATCTCTTGCCCAAGGTCGTGCCACCCCCGACATAAGTATTAATTGTCTCACACATCCCACCCTATGCCAAGGGTACACTCGTCCCTGAAATATCACCTTCCCAGGGTTCATATCATCCCTAATCATCCAGGGGTACGCTCGTCCCTGAAGTATCACCTACCTAGGGTTCGTATCATCCCTGATCATCCAGGACTACGCTCGTCCCTGAAGCATCACCTACCCAGGGTTCGTATCATCCCTGATCATCCAGGACTACGCTCGTCCCTGAAGCATCACCTACCCAGGGTTCGTATCATCCCTGATCATTCAGGGGTACGCTCGTCCCTGAAGCATAAGTGTGAGGAACCACAATCATAATCACATCAATTTATCACAATCCACATAAATCTTACAATTAACACTATGCCAAGGCCACGCCACATATGACACAAGTGATACGAGTTAATTGCCTCATTCATCCCACACCATGCTAGGGTCACGCCCTCCCTGTAGCATCACTTACCTAGGGTTCGTGTCATCCCTAGTCATTGATATGAGGAACCATAAGCACATTACAATCCAAACAATCTCTTGCAATTAACCCTATGCCAAGGCTGCCATATGTGACATAAGTGATACGTTTTAACTGTTTCACTCATCCCACACCATGCTAGGGTCATGCCTTCCCTGTAGCATCACTTACCCAGGGGTCGTGCCATCCCTAGTCATTAGTGTGAGGGACCACAAACACATCGTAATCACATTCATACAACATCTCATCTCATATCACAATTACATATCACATATACAATTCCATATCACATACTCAACAGATAAGTCCAACAAAATAAGGGTTTACACACCTCTTCAGCAAATTCACATCTAGATCATCACTTCTTATCAAGTCATATAACATTCATAAATTAATATAATTATTCAATGGAATTATCAATTTAATATAAACTGTAAAATTCCTAATTATTCCAAAACCTAGCTCACCGACACTTTTCTACAATTTTATTCTCTCTCCCAGATCATCATTCTTACAAATTAGCATATTCATAAACCTCAATATAACTCTTAATGGAACCAATAATTCTCCAAATTATAAAATTACTCATAATCTTAAGGGATTTCTCCTCTATCCAATTCCCTCTTGCAACTCTACATATAAATAATCTCCTTTTTCCCCGTACCTTTATAAACAACAATTGAACTAAAACAGGAATATCTTGGTCTCCTCCTCTAAGTGCCCCTTGGTCTTCAGAGAGAAGAAGAGGGAAAGAAGAGAGAACAGAAGAGAATAGGAAGAGAGAATGAGAGATGTGTGAAAATGAAAGGTGAGGGGCGCTATTTATAGGATTTCAGGCTCACCTACCCGGAACGGCCCGTTCCAAAAGTGGAACGCCCGTTCTGGACCCTTCAAATCTATGCAAATTTTTGAATTGGAATGACCCGTTCCAAAACCAGAACGACTCGTTCTCAATCCCAGCAGAACGGCCCATTCTCCCTCCGGAACGGCCCGTTCTCCAAACCAGAACGGCCCGTTCTGCTTCTCTAATTTTGGGCATTTTACTTATTCTGGAACGGCCCTTTTCACTTTTGAAACGGCCCGTTCCGGGCAACGAATTGGGCCTATGGCCCAATGAAAATTGGGCTGTTACAATACTCCCCTCTTTTATGAAATTTCGTCCCCGAAATTTTTGCAATGGTAGACTCCTCGCTTCTTACTTTCTAATTATTATGCAACCTCACTACCTTATCTAAGGCAAAACAAGTAAACTTGGCAAGCCTATCCACTAAAACACAAATAGAATCAACCTCTTAAGCATCTCAGACAAACCTACAATTAAGGCCTATCCACTCATCATCTTACTTCCAAAATGGGACCTCTAAGTGCTACAAAAATTCCTAAAGACTTCTAGCATACTAAACACGAGTATACAATTTCTCTACTCCTCTCTTCACCTTAGGTCACTTCACTTTCGTTGCGCTATGCTGATACATCCTCCTAAGGTCCCGATACATCTCATTAGCTCCTAAATATATATTAAGAGTACTGTTATGTCCTTCCTCTAAAATCATCTTCATTAATTCAAGGTTACTAAGCACCGAAGTTTGTTCTTGCACCTCAAAACAACGTCGATTTCTACTCATAAATGGTTATCTATACTTCTACCAATCTTCTCCACTTGGTTCCCTAAGAAAGGATCTGACTCCTAGGCTTCTCTAATCTCATCCATTAATTCACTAGTCACTTTCAACATAATCAATTCAATGCTCCTAAGGATAATCTCACACACCAAGCATAAGTCTTTAAATTCTTCAATCAAATCCAATCCTTAAATCATCAAAAATGATATATCAGAGGTCATCATAATCAAGGCATCTGCCACAATATTAGTTTACTTCTATGATCATTTCTAAAGATCAAGTACCTAAGCGTAAGTACACTCGGTATTCATATCAGATCTCTAATTTCACCACTCCATCTACACCCAAGTCATACTCTTATCCATCACCTTATCCTATAGCCTTATATCTTGTCACCAAAATGAATCAACTAATTATGCTTCTCTAATTTCTTTCAAAAATCCATTTGTTACTCAAGTCATACTTAATCTCACACTACTAAAGGTAACCTTATAAGCCCAACTTAAGTCTCTAATTTGAGCCAAAAGGATTCATCTCTCTAATCATAAGGGAAGATAAATATAAAGGTTTCCTACACAAAACATCGGTCACCACAATAGCTTTACACAATTAACAACTAAGTTTGAAATATTAGTCCTCCAGAATTTAAACTATCTCTTTTGTCACATAATTAACTCCTTCAGTCAACAGATAATTAAGGCTCTAATTATCAATAAATACCTCAAGTTTAGAATCATATAGGCAGTGTCTCTAAATATTACAACTGCTAACTTAAAAAAAATCATAAGTAAGGTAATTCCTCTAATGAGTTTTCAATTGCCTAGAATCATAAATTACTACCTTTCCTTCTTGCATCCAAATTCATCTTATAAGCACTACTATATACCGCAGAAGGTTTACTAAAATCCAATAATATTAACAATAGTCAATCTTTCCTTAAGAGTTAGAACTACTCTCATACTTACTATCCCACATAAAGACAATACTCCTCCTAGTGAATGTAGTTAAGGGCAATGTTATCTTAGAAATTCCTTCAATAAATCTCCAATAATAATAAGCTAACCTCATAAAACTTTTATCCTCGCTAACTGGCTTAGATATCTCCCCACTTAAACACAACTTCTACCTGAGACAGATCCATGTTTACCTCAACTAAATTTACCGGAACTAGAAAACTTATCCCATACAATAAAAAGAATAACAATAAAATAA
The DNA here is from genome assembly GCF_000230855.2 of Cajanus cajan. Taxonomy (NCBI): domain Eukaryota; kingdom Viridiplantae; phylum Streptophyta; class Magnoliopsida; order Fabales; family Fabaceae; genus Cajanus; species Cajanus cajan. Next base: position 14,557,460 of record NC_138523.1, on the reverse strand, counting down.
AATAAAATAAAATAAAATGAAATAGTAATACTTAGATAACTTAACATACAACCGTCTTGGATATATCTTCACCCTCAACTACAATATGCTCATATCACACTCTAAGATCAATCTCACTAACCATACAACATTCACCAATTGATCCCTAAGGTCATCCATCCACATATCAACATACATGCATATTAAATCATATTAGAATACCTTCAAATATACCATCCATAAACATGTACATGAACAAACTTTACCACATAGCATCATACAACCTTAAACAACCTCTCGATTCACATGAAAACACCCCAAAACATCTTAACAAAATCAATTCTTATCCTTGCAATGCCTAACGATTCAAAAAATATCATGACACCATACATAACCTTTCAACAACAATCAAAGAAAATGATACCTAGAGATTTATACTCATCCAAATAATTTCAAACCTATCTAAAAAAAAAGCTGAGAGAATAAACTACAACTCTTATGAAGACATAAGATTCCAAAAAGAAATCATTTTCTTAGCTAAAAATTCAAAAATCACCACAAATGTATTCTGATCACCAAAGCATTCATAACTGAAGTTCTAGACCTACGTTTTATCTTATTCCAGTTCCATTGGAAGATAATATCCCAAGCCACAACTTTCATGAAGATCACAAAATCTAATTCTATCAATACTATACTCATACTGATACAACAAAACTGCAACGAAAATATCCCCTATACCATACAGCAATAATGTACTAACATTCCACAAAATACCTCAACCACTCACTCCTTTCCACCTTAAACTCATATTCAAGCTTTCCACTGCAATCCTAACCCAAAACAGCTCACATATTCAGCATAAAGGACTTAGAGAATAAAATTCACATATTACCTAAACCATAAAAGGTTAACATGTAAGCACCAATACTTAAGGAAATTACCAACGTTCCAACCTCTCATTAAATATCAAAACTCAAATTCTCAGATACAACCTCCTTGGATTCAATCGCTACCACTATAGATTCCAAAATTCCATTAACCGTAAACTCTTGACAAATCAATGTCTCACCCAAATCTAAGGTCTCAATAATTTCTAGTTGATTATCAAGGCTTTGTCCGTACTATTGGTACATATGCTCACCATACGAGTGATACTACTCAACCACTACTTCTTACGTAAGCAAGAAGTATCAAACAAATAAGCAATCATGAGAATAACAAAGAGTAATCAAAAATAGCATCATCAAGTTATATCATGTCTATCAGACAAATCCTGAGAACACAATGCACACAAATAAATAAACAACAACATAATCAATCATCACATTAGCACATCAATAAGTTCAACAATCAACTCATCACATTATTAATCTACCAAACAAGCATAGTAGACTCATAACTCACGGCCGATTGGATCGACCTGCTCTGATACCACTAAATGTGACACCCTTACTACCCCAACACATATATTATAACTTTACAAATAAATGTTTAAATTTCGGTAAAAAGGGTTCACATGAGAAACTTCAAAAATCGTTCTTCAATAACCACAATATTAAAGATTTAGAAAATGAAACAAAAGTTTACAAATTATTTTCAAAATGATATTTACAATTCCAAATCCATATAAAAATTTTGTCCTAAAAGTCCTCTGCCCCGATGTCACAATATCAGAGCATACTCCTAATTTAACTGTTGGCATTCTAGATGCTACTCGCAGCCGGATCTTCCTCACCTAAAACATCCACAAAATTGTACAGTGAGAAAATAAAACATCTATATGTAAAGTACATACAAACACACAACATATCATCTCATTATAACTCGATACTTAACAAAATATTCATAAACATTTCAATGTATCATAACTTTATCAATCGCGCATCATCATCACGTCACAATTCGCAATCACAACAATCATCAGAAATCTTGCAATCAACCCTATGCCAAGGTCACGCCTATAGCATCTCTTGCCCAAGGTCGTGCCACCCCCGACATAAGTACTAATTGAATCACACATCACACCCTATGCCAAGGGTACACTCGTCCCGGAAGCATCACCTACCTAGGGTTCGTATCATCCCTGATCATCCAAGAGTACGCTCGTCCCTGAAGCATCACCTACCCAGGGTTCGTATCATCCCTGATCATTCAGGGGTACGCTCGTCCCTGAAGCATGAGTGTGAGGAACCACAATCACATCACAATCATAATCACATCAATTTATCACAATCCACATAAATCTTACAATTAACACTATGCCAAGGCCACGCCACATATGACACAAGTGATACGGGTTAATTACCTCATTCATCCCACACCATGCTAGGGTCACGCCCTCCCTATAGCATCACTTACCCAGGGGTAGTGCCATCCCTAGTCATTGATATGAGGAACCACAAGCACATTACAATCCACACAATTTCTTGCAATTAACCCTATGCCAAGGTTGCCATATGTGATATAAGTGATACGTGTTAACTGTTTCACTCATCCCACACCATGCTAGGGTCACGCCTTCCCTGTAGCATCACTTACCCAGGGGTCGTGCCATCCCTAGTCATTAGTGTGAGGGACCACAAACACATCGTAATCACATTCATACAACATCTCATCTCATATCACAATTACATATCACATATACAATTCCATATCACATACTCAACAGATAAGTCCAACAAAATAAGGGTTTACACTCCCCTTCAGCAAATTCACATCTAGATCATCACTTCTTATCAAGTCATATAACATTCATAAATTAATATAATTATTCAATGGAATTATCAATTTAATATAAACAGTAAAATCCCTAATTATTCCAAAACCTAGCTCACCGACACTTTTCTACAATTTTGTTCTCTCTCCCAGATCATCATTCTTACAAATTAGCATATTCATAAACCTCAATATAACTCTTAATGGAACCAATAATTCTCCAAATTATAAAATTACTCATAATCTTAAGGGATTTCTCCTTTATCCAATTCCCTCATGCAACTCTACATATAAATAATCTCCTTTTTCCCCGTACCTGGATAAACAACAATTGAACTAAAACAGGAATATCTTGGTCTCCTCCTCTAAGTGCCCCTTGGTCTTCAGAGAGAAGAAGAGGGAAAGAAGAGAGAACAGAAGAGAATAGGAAGAGAGAATGAGAGATGTGTGAAAATGAGGGTGATGGGCGCTATTTATAAGATTTCAGGCTCACCTACCCGGAACGGCCCGTTCCAAAAGTGGAATGCCCGTCTGGACCCTTGAAATCTACGCAAATTTTTGAACTGGAACGGCCTGTTCCAAAACCAGAACAACTCATTCTCAATCTCAGCAGAACGACCCGTTCTCCCTCCGGAACGGCCCGTTCTCCAAACCAGAACGGCCCGTTCTACTTCTCCAATTTTGGACATTTTACTTATTCCGGAACGGCCCGTTTCACTTTTGAAACAGCCCGTTCCGGGCAACGAATTGGGCCTACGGCCCAGTGAAAATTGGGTTGTTACATATTTTCTTTTATTTTTCCTCTCTCCTAAGTTCTTCCTTTCTTTTTGTATTTTCTTCCTCATGCATACTCTTAGGGATTCTAACCCCTTTGCCTATTTAAGACCTAGTTGGAACAACCCTAGGTTTGGATTCACTAGTTTCTACAACCAATTTTGCAAGTAAATTTCTTATTTCCTTATTATGCTTTGCATTTTCTTTTTCTTTCTTCCTAAGCTCTTCTTCCCTTCTTGTGTTTTCCTCTTCTTTTTTTCTTATGTACTCCTTTAATTCCCTAAGTTCATCCCTAATACTAGGTCTACTACTATAAGTGTTATCCACACTAGAATGATATGAATGATCACTCATCTTTGTTCAAGAAAGGTTTTCTTAAATGAGTTTGAAGATTTTCATAAAGAGTGAGTGATAAAGGATTTTCACAAATGAATTTTATTTAAGTGTAAGACTAGTATTTGGAGGCCTAAGTGCACAAATTGAACTATTAAGGGAGGTGGACTACTAAGAATCACTTAATAACCAAGCCTTTTCAAGTATAAATCACTAAGCCTCCTTATACCTTTCTTACAAAACAATCTAACATAAAGGTTAAGTGTGTGTGTGTGCATGAACCCCTAGTAGGCAACTTGTAGCCTTCTAAAACGAACAAGTAAGATAAAGAAAACGTAAGCAATTATGCTACCAAAGCTATAAAGCATGCAAAGAAAGCAAGTAAAGCATGTGCTAGTCGGATTCCCTAGGGTGGGAGCTTGAAGTGACCTTGGTGGTATTCAAGCCACTCCCACAAGCACTACTCGAATTACTTCTAAAACTAATTAGTGAAAGGCCAATTACAAACCAAAAACCTAAAGGAAAACAATGGCCAAAAATACAAGTGGCCCAAAGAAATGGTGCAAAAGAGAAATGCAAACAATAAAAGTAGATTTTCTAGTCTTTAATTCTCCACCCCGGGTTTTGCATATGTAGAAATTTGATGTCACGCTTGGCATGCCTTTAAGGTGTTAAGCACTGTTCTAACTTCAGATTCTCTGTCTTGGTCATGCCAAGCGCACGACTGGTGACATTAGGCATAAGGAGAGAGACTCATCTCAGGTTAGAATGGCACTAGGCATGGTTTGAATGACGTCGGATGTGGAAACCTTAAGAGCTCTTTGACTTGCTAACATTAGGCCCAAAGTTGAGTGGTTCCCAACATGGCCAAGTTGGAGCTTTGTCTACATTTCTCCAAGCACCAATGTGATGACATTGGGTGAGGGTCAAGTAGAGACTTCTACTTGAGATACGGTCGAGTGTGGTAGTTTACCACGCCAAACATGAGGTCTTAGGGACCTATGCCTTAGCCACGTCAAACGTAGGTTATGTAGCGTCGAGCATGGATGGAGTAGAGAGCTTCTTGCCTGGATGGCACCGAGTGTAGGGTGTGTAGCATCAAGCATTGATTTCTTAATAAAAACATGTTGATGTAGTTGATAAAGTGTTGAATATTTGTTGATTTAAGTTGTCAAATGAAAATATGATGAATAAGTTGCAAAGATGGAGTATTATGTGATGAGTGTGTTCTAAGTCGTTAGTTGAGAAGTAGATATGAGTTGTAAGTTGTGTGTTTGACAGAGTTGTATGTTAATTATGTAGTTATGTTGAATATATAACGTGTACTTAAGATGTATCTTGATGAAAGAGTTGAACATGAATAGTGATGAAAGAGTTGAATATGAGTGGTGATGATTGAGTTGTGAGATGTAAAGTTATATGTTGATTTCATTGTTGTATTGAATATATAAAAAGTTGTCATATTGTTGAGTTGTGTTGACCACTTAGTACTAGAGGAGAGATTTTCGAAAGTTGCATAGCCCATTGTGTGGATAATGTATTGTGGTACTTCGAGAGGCCAATTTGTTGAAAACCTTTCTTGGGAAGTTGACCCTTGAAATGGATAGTTGTGTTGTTTCTCCTCTATGACTTTGTGGGTACCATGTGTGGGTAAGGTTGAGACACACATGTATAAAGTGACTAAAGTACAAAGGTCGGGTTGAGTTATACTAATTACAAGTGACCAATCAAGTAAAGTACAAAGTTAGAAACTTAGCTTCTAATTGAGTATCGAAAGGGCACAAAATTTGGAGGGTAGTCAGTGGGCTAATCCCACAAGAGGCTTAGTTAATCTAATATCATGGTAGGCTCATACCTAGTTGTCCTACCGTAAAAGTAGTACTAGACTTCCTTGTTTAAGTAGCGACATTCAAGAAACTGAGTTATTGTGTTGTGGATTTATATCCAATTTATTGTTCATTTAGTAAGCTAAAAAAGACCACTCTATGTTATTAGTTCGGTATGGTTAAGCCACTTAAACTGTTCACCTTGTGTTGTAGGAGATCTATTAATTGAAATGCATGACGACGCATATAATTGTTGTGTTGAGCATATGATGTATTAAGCTAATTGTGTTGTTCATATGTTGTGTTGATCTATGATGAAATGTGGTGTTGAAATTAAGTTGTTGTATATATATGTTGTTTCTTTTTTATTCTAACTTAATCTTGCGTATTTTCATGTAATTTGAACTGCGATGATGATATATGCTATGGGAGTAAGACAAAAATAAGACTGAAGTGTTGTTGTGGAGGTTACTCAATAATATAAAAACTAGAGGACATTTTTATTTAATTATAAATTCCCTAAAAAACTGAAAATTGAATATTCAAATATATATATATATATATATATATAGTAAAATAGAACTATTTAAAACTCATTAACGTCTTTTGATAAACAAAAAAAGAAATATTTCAGAATGAAAAAAATAATATTATTCAATAAAAATGTGAAATTAAAATTTGCATGTATAAATTAAATTTTAAAATTTAAATTTACATATAAATGTATCACTAAATATATCTTATATTAAGAAAACAAAAACAATTATGATTCTCATCCATAAATGTTATTATCACAAAATATATTATATAATATTAGTAGGGTCAAGATTTTTTGTGTTTTTTTTATTTTATTTAATAAAAATATTTAAATATTATAAATATTTATTAAATCAATTAATGTTGCACTTAATACTCAAATCTCAAGATTTTGAGTTTGAATTTTGTATTTGTAAGATAATTAATTTTGATTATTTAAAAATTTAAAGATAAATATATATATATATATATATATATATATATATATATATCAAATTAGACTATTTTTTATGTATGTTACAGATATCATGATAAAATTATGATTATTGATGATTGATTTATTTTTTAATATAATTAATAGTGATTATTTATTTTATTTGTTATACTATTAATAACATAATTATGTGAAACATGATCATGGTTCGTAATCGAAGTAATTATTTATTATATATTAAGATGTGATATACGATATTCTATATCATGGATACGTGTACGCTAAACCTTGAAAATAATAACTATGAATTAGACATGAGTCATTGAACTTGTGAATGGATTCAAAATGTATGTATAATAATGTATAATAATTAATAAATAAATATAAAGAATTTAAATGAAGTAATTTATTTGTTTAAATTTTTAAATATTTTAAGATGAAATATTTTACTTAAATGAAGAATTTATAAAGAATTTAAAATTTAAGCATTTGTAAGATTTTTTTAGAAAGTAAAATTTTATATTCTTCCAAAAAAAAAAAGTAAGAATTTGAATTTCTTTACAGTTTTTCTTTCTTATTTCACTTATATATCTTTTATCCCTCTCTTACTTCTTAATTGTCTATTTTTTAAATCATTAAGTATTACTTAATATTAATTTTTAAAACTATTAAATATTTAAAAATTGACTAATATTAATTTATGATTATTCAATAACACCATTAAAACCTATTATCCCCTATACTTAATACTCCTTTTTTCATTGTACGTTGTTTTATAAGATTTTATTGTATTTTATTTATTTGTTGTTTCAAAGTTAAACGCATAATTATTTGCATAACTTTAAATTAATTTGCATAATAATTATTGTGAAGTAAAAATAAATATAGGTATAATTAGAAGAGTTAATAACCTATACATTGTCAGTGTAAAGTTTTTTTTTATATTGACAACTAATTAGATCTTTTAATTGTGTCATGTCACTATAAACACATTTACTTTTAACAGGGACATGACACAATTAAAAGATCTAATTAGTTGCCAATGTAAAAAAAGTTTTACACTAGCAGTGTATAAGAGATTAACTCTAATTAGAAACCTTATTGTGTTTCATAGTTTATGTTTAAAGTAATAAGTTTAAATGTATTTTTAGTCATTCAAGTTTAGTAATTTTACGATTTTAGTTCTTTTTGTAACACCCTATTATTTTAATATTATTATTGAGTCTTTTCGTAAATTTATTAAGTTTTAGGGATATTTTTGTAAATATTAATGGCATTTTTGCAGTTTTATTAAAGTTTGAGGGGTAAATGGGTAACTTGGAACGGGCTGTTCCAAAGTTGGAACGGGCCGTTCCAAGCAATAAAAGGATACTGAAATTTTAAGTTGGGAACGGGCCCAGAACGGGCCGTTCCGGAAGGAGAACGGGCCGTTCCGGAGGGAGAACGGGTCGTTCTGCTGAGAGTGAGAACGGGCCGTTCTGGTTTTAGAACGGGCCGTTATGCTTTTTGGAAACGGACCGTTCCAATTTTAGAACGGGCCGTTCCAGTTGAAAATTTTGCACAGATTCGAAGGTTCCAGAACGGGCCGTTCCGAAATCGGTACGGGCCGTTCCGGGTAACCCAGATTGCCTATAAATAGGAGGCATGGGGGGTGAAAAATTATAACTGTGAAGGGTGAAAAATTTTAGAGAGAGAGAGAGAGAGAAAGAGGAGGGAGAGAAAGAGGAATCTTGAGGAGGAGATTCTGTCCTAGTTCCAGTTATTGTTTAAGGAGAGAAGTGGAGGTTCTGCCCTAGTTCCGGTTATTGTTTAAGGAGAGAAGTGGAGGTTCTGCCCTAGTTCCAGTTACTGTTTAAGGAAAGAGAGGAGGAGGTTCTGCCCAAGTTCCTATCTATTCAGGTACGGGGGAAAAGGGGATTATTTATATGTATAGTACATGAGGGAATTGGGTAGAGGAAGAATTCCTTAGGATTATGATTGATTTTACAATTATTTGATTTGGAGAATTATTGGTTCTATTAAAATTATCTGTGTTGAGGTTTATAAATATGCCTAAGTGTAGGAATGATGATCTGTGAAGAAGAATGAATTGTAAGGAAAATGCGGTGAGCTAGATTTTGGAATAATGAGGGGTTTTACTGTTTATATTAATTATTCTATTGATTATTATATTAATGAAAGTTATTGCTATATTACTTGTTAAGAATTAATGATATTGATGTGAATTGCTTGAGGGGTATGTAAACCCTATTCTATTGAACTTATTTGTTATGTATGTGATATGGAATTGCGTACGTGATATGAATTTGAGTTATAAGATGAGATGATGTATGAATGTGATTTTGATTGTGATTGTGGTGCCTCACATCGATGACTAGGGATGGCACAGCCCCTGGGTATGTGGTGCTACAGGGAGGGCGTGACCCTAGCATGGTGTGGGATGAGTAAGACAATTAACACACACCACTTATGTCGTTTATGGCAGTCCTGACATGGGGTTAATTGCAAGAGATTGTATTGATTGTAATGTGATTGTGTTTCCTCACACCAAATGACTAGGGATGGCATGGCCCCTGGGTAAGTGATGCTACAGGGAGGGCATGACCCTGGTCTGGTGTGGGTTGAGTGAGGCAATTAACCTGTATCACTTGTGTCAGATATGGCGAGGTCTTGGCATAGTGTTAATTGTGAAATTGGCATGAATTAAAGATGTTGAGATAATTGTTATATTGATGTGAATGAGGAAAGGTAAAAATGATAGTGTTAATTATAAAATTTAAATGGATTGTGATGGATTGATAAATTATGATACATGCTCGTAAATATTTTATTAAATAAAGAAAATATGATGAGATTTTAACATGGTGTGTTTGGATGTACTTTGCATATAGATATCTTCTTTTCTCACCGTATAAATTGTGGATATTTTAGGTGGAGAGGATCCGGCTGCAAGTGGCATATAGGATGCCAACAGTTTTTATTTTGGGAAATGCTCTGATATTGTGACATCGGGGCAAAGGATTTTTAGGAGCGAAATATTCGTGTGAATTTGGTACTGTAATATTATTTTGAAAACAATTTGTAAAAACTCTTGTGTGTTATGTGTTATATTTCTGCTAACGTGGTTGTTCGAAGTTTCTCATGTGAACCCTTTTACTGTAATTGATAGATTTATTACAATATATGTGTTGGGGTAGTAAGGGTGTCACACTTTTAATTTTAGTTGAGAAATTTTAGTCTTTTAAATATTATAATTGTGTAATTTTGATCCTTTAATTTTAAATTGAATAATTTTGGTCCTTCAAGTACAGCAATTATGTGATTTTAGTTTCTAATATTACAATTATACAAATTTTTACCTATTTAAGTTACATATATTTGTAATTTTAGTAATAATAAATATAAATTATTTAATATATGAGTAGAAATTATAATATATGTAATTTAAATAGGTAAAAAATTATATAATTGTGATATTTGAGGGGTTAAAATCATAAGATTGTGATACTTGAGGAACTAAAATTGCTCAATTAAAATTTGAAAGACAAAAATTGTCCAATTACAATACTTAATGGACGAAAATTGCTCAATAAAACCTTAGAGACCAAAATTACTCAAAATTACTTTTCTATTAAATATGTCACTAATTAATATTCATTTTCTCCCATAATAAGTATCATATTTAAAGAAAAATAAGCCACAAAAAATGTCGTGTTAGTTTTTCAATCAAGTATTAATTGCTTCTTTTCTATTTATACCCCTCCTAATATTCTTTAGAAATTCATTTCATGTTGCAACATTTCTAATAAAAAAAATTAATCATAAGGTTAGTTTTGTAAAATTATTATGCTCTTTCATCTATTTATTATTTTTCTTAACTTGTGTAAAATAATCTAAGACAATACTTATTATGGTATGAGAGAGTAAATTTATTACATAAGTAAAAATAAAATAACTAAAATAAAATGTCTAAATAGTCCTTATTTTAGGCATGAAAAATTGCATCAAAATAGTAAAGACATAATAACCAATATTCATATGTCCGATTGATATTGCAATTGATCCTCAAATCTTAAGATCTCGAATTCGAATATTGGGTTTGATAAATAAAAAAAACTCAAAGAAAGATAACTTTAATGCAATGAAAGTCTTAAAGTGAATAAATATTAATACTGATACCCAAAAAAAAGTAATATACATATATATATATATATATATATATATATATATATATATATATATATATAATCAGAAGAGATCTGTTTACTTTATGATTCAGTTTACTTAGACTTACTCTGCTAAATAACTTATGTTTTATATCAAATTTTAACTATTCAACTCTAGAATTTAAAGTTCTTAATGCATAGATCAAGTCTACAAATTTTAAAAAAATTTGAAAATTATTTGATACTTCATTTCATTAATTCAAATGGAAAAATAATCATAAAATTATTTTATATATTGATTTAAATTAATGAAATGAAGTATTAAATGATTTTTAAATTTTTTTAAAAAATTTCAAACTTAATTTATACATTAATAATTTTTAATTCAATAATTAGATCATTAAAATTTGATATAAAATATGAGTATACTTACTCTTAAAATAAATTAATAAGGATATAATAATTAAATGTTTAATAATCAATACATAATGCGTGAATTTAAATACTCATCAATACCACCGTTAAAAACTATTATCCTACCCCAATAATAAATTTGCCTTTAAAATCCACTTTCTATAAAATGTTTCATTGATTAATACAATTTACTAATAAAAATAAAATAACTAAAAACAGCTTGTTTGAAGTGTCCCTATTTTATGCATGAAATTATATGAAAGATATATATGATAAAGGTTTAAATAATTTTTTAATCTCATAATTTTATTTTAACTTTTAGTTCATATAATTTAAATATTTTTTTTTAGTCTCTATACTTATCTTTTTCAATCACTTTTTAGTTTTTATAATTTTAAATAAATCATTTTAAGTCTCTATACTTGTAATTATTTTATAATAATTTTAGTCATTATAATTATTTTTTTTTTATAATATCTAATTTGTGTTAATATGGTAGAGATCTTCAATCTTACTAGGATAAAAAAAAAAGTGTTTCAGCAATAGATATCGTAGGTTAGGATACAAAAAAGACATTAAGTGTCGAAAGACTTGATTTAGAGTAATTCTAACAAAATAAATTTGGCATCAGACCCATAAGATTGAATTAATATCTCTATCATATTAACACAAAAGAAACAACATTACAAAAAAAAATAGTGATAGGGACTAAAAAATTAAAAATTGGAAGTACACAAACTAAAAAATCTATCTTAAATTATAAGACTAAAAAAATTGAAAATAATAAGTATAGAGACTAAAAAGATCTATTTTAAAATATAGAGGTTAAAAAATAAAGTAAGTTAAACTATAGGAAAAAAAAATTTAACCTATAATAAATAAATATGTTTATTAATGTAACCAATAAATAAACTCAAGAATTTAAATATTCATTAATAACATCATTAAAAATTATTGACCTTCTCCTAACACCTAATAAATGTGCATTTAAAATTCACTTTCTATTAAATGTCTTATTGATTAATAGTACAATTTACTCAGTTTTTTATTATAAAAAATTATAATATTATAGAAATCAATTAACAATACTAAATTTTATTAATCTCATAATATTTTTTAGAAATTATTCTTGTTATAAATGATAAAAAATTAGAAAGAATATTATTAAATTAAGTAAAAGTAGTTGAAATTTGTTTATATTTTAGAACAAAATATATATGTTTTATTTTACTTATAAGAGAGAACAAAGAGAGTATTTAATAAAAATGAGTTGCCTAACTTGTATTAAGTTGGAAAGGGATGCCTATCAATTTAATGTTTGTCAAAATTTTCAAAAAAGATTATCCTTGTAATCAACAGTAAATACTCATTGGTAACGAGTAAAAATAAAATTAGACATGAAAAAAAGTGGTTAAATTTCCTTATTTTATACACTGTTTGTTCTAAAATGAATGTAGTTTAAAGTTTTTACAAACATATTAAAAATAATAATAAATATATCACTTTTATATAATTTTACTCAAATAGTCTCACTCCTAATAAAATGTTGAAAATTTATGAAATAACAAATTAATATTATATTATAAACTTAAAACATAAGTCATTTTAGAATATTGGACCCAAAGTTGAGGCAAACAAGTCATCAAGCCCAATTCCTCTTACAAGCCTTTCCCGAATTTTTTTTTATACGTACAAAAAGTTAAAAATCTCAGAAATTAAATGGTCAAATTAGTTTCTAATTTATCTATTGTACTAAATTTAATCCTGATTCTAATGAAATTAAAACAAAGTTTCCAAAAATGTAATTTGTCACTCATTTGAATTTATCTGTTAAATAAGCTCTATTTTCTTAAATAAAAGTGCTTACTTGATAAGATAATGTTATGTGACATACACGTGGTACACATGTGAAGGGATACACGTGACATATGACTATAACACAATATTATTTTAATTCTCGAAATTATAATATAATGTCAATAGTCATTGAAATTGCACATAATGTTACTTTAGTTCTTGAAATTGTAACTTAATGCCACTTTAGTCCCTAAAATTATAACTCAATATTACTTTAGTTCCTTAAATTTTGACTCAATGCCACTTTAGTCCTCAATATTACTTTATGAATTAAATTTTAATATTTTAAAATAAATTATCATTAAATAAAAATAATCGTGTATTACAATATAAATTATTTATCCTAAATCTTAAAGATAATTTATATACTTAAAATATCATTTTTTTTTCAAATTTTATATATAATTTATGGGGATTGCTAACATACTCCAACTAAAAATAGGTGAGAGTATGTTAGCAACCTACACTAAAATTTTAGGACAAAAAAATCACTCATTTATTTTAATTTAATTAATTTTTATAAAATATATTATAGTAATTTAATTTAATTTTAAAAGAAAATAAAACATTTTTTCTCTTATTAACTTTATTCTCCAACTTATTTCTCTCTCCTATTAATTAATTTTTATTTAGAGAGAGGGGAGATTGTGAGAGGTGAGAGAGAAATGAGTTGGAGAATGAAGTTAATAAGAGAGAGAAAATATTTTTTTTAAAAATCAAATTACTATAATATTCTTTACACAAATTAACCAAATAAAAAAAATAAGTGATTTTCTTGTCCTAAAATTTTGGTGTAAATTGCTAACATATTCCAACTAAAAAATAAGTGAGAGTATGTTAACAATCTCCATAATTTATAAATTCAAACATAATATTTATTTATATACATAATTTATTTTAAATTTTAGTTATATATAATAAACATTTAATATGTGCATATATTAAGGCTTCCTTTTGACTTGAAAAGGTAAATAGCCTAGGAAATTAAAGTTTTTATGTTAAATATGATAACATTTAGAGATTAAAATAATGTTAAGTTAAAATTTTAAGGACTAAAGTGATGTTGAATTACAATTTCAGGACTAAAATGACATTATATTATAATTTTAAGGATTAAGAAAACGAATCTTATTTAACAGAAAAACTTAAATGAGTGGCCAATTACATTTTCTAAAACTTTTTTTAAAAATTTCATTAAAATCAAAAACTAAATTAAAACTATATACATTTTCAAAAACTAATTTGAATATTTACTCAACCTCATAGCAAATGTTTGGAGATGTATATGTATGTTACTTATTTTTGGGTGGAACTGGGTGATTTGATTTAATAATAGTTAAAATCTTATTGTTGAGTCTAATTTGTTATCCCAACAGTAAAAATTACACGTCATTTTAATGTGATATATATTTTTAATTTAATAACTAAATTCGTTCAGTATTCATATGTGTTATTTGTTGTATTTTTAAAGGTCACTTTCACTAATATAAAATTTCACGTTTATTATATGTTAATTAATTTTAACGTTTTTGCAAAGTAAAATGAAAATTAAGTGTATTTTCATGTCATCAAAATCTTTCAATAATAGGGCAATTAAATATATAGTTATAAATTCAGTAAAAAAAATATAGTTATAAATGTTATTAATTGAAACTTAAAAAAAATCATGAATTTTGATTAATGAATTATGATCTAATGTGAAAACATTGATGTCTTAATTTCTTTCAACCATTTAGTCTAAAACATATTTTTAGTAACGTAAAATAAAAAAAAATTAATTTTAATTTCTATAATTTATTTTTTCATCTTTTGAAATTTGGAATTACTATTTTAAATTCTTGTTGTAGCACTGTGAATTTTAGGATTATTTAGTTATTTTTATTAATTAAATGATTATATGTTTTATTGTTTAGTTATTGTAAAACTTTAGGGAATAATGAATCCTTATGAGTTTAGTTGTATAGGAGTAGTTTTGAGTTGATGTCAAAGTTGACCAAATTTAGGAGAAAGCATATTAAATTTTCTTAAGACTTGAACTTAATAAGTTCATTTCCTTAAGAAACCTAAAGAGAAATTAGAGAGAGGAGCTCTAGAGCTAAAAATATTTCTTTCCTTTTGTTGATCTCATAGAGTGTGTAGATCCTTCCCTAAAGTTAGATTGAGTAAAAGTGTTATGATTTGAAGCATTGGGAGCTGAGAATTAGTAGGAGAAGTCATCATACAAGGGTTCAACATTCTTGGACTTTCTTCTTTCTTCTACCTCCTTTCTTGGTGTTTTGAGGTAATGGAGGCTTATAACTTTGATTCTTGTTATATTATATGAGTTGTGTGTTGTCTAGATGCATCAAATTGTGGTTATGATGTTGTTTTTTATTAGTGAGAATCTTGGTGTTTAGTTTTCTTATGAATTTTAATAAAATGAGAAGAAATTGATGAATATGAATATTTAATGATCGCATGTTGTCTCTTTAGATGAATCTAAGTTGTATAAGTGGAATATGTGTTGGAAATATGGTTGCATGTTGGTCTTGCTAGAAGTTTGCAAGTTTTGAAGTCAAAATTGTGATTCTATCAAGTGTAGAAATCACCATTGTGTCGGGCACAACTTAATAGTGTCAAGTGTAATGTAGATCAGGGGCTCTCTACTTTACTAACGCTGAGGGCTTGATAGGTAGCATCAAACGTGAGTTACATACGAGCTCTCTAACTTGGTCATGTCGAGTGTAGGATTGGTGGCATCAAGCATAATCAAGTTAATGACTCTACTTGAACAACGTCTTGTGGCACCAGGTGTGTGTCAAGCAAAGACTCTCTAGCTGAATAATGCTGAGTATGGGTTTTGTAATACCAAATGTGGCGTACATAGAGACTCTTTATCTCATTCACGTTGGGCACAAGTGGAATGGCATCAGGCGTGGGCGAGCCAAAGGCTCTTTGCCTCACTAGCGTTGGGTGTGAGCTAAATGACATTGGACATGTTTATGTTGAATGAAGGTTTTAACTTAGTTGATTTTAAATGTTGAATTTTGATGATAGTTACTGTATATGACAATGCTCTAAGTTAAGTAAGTTGAAAGTTGACTATTAGTAGAGTTGTATGATAATAAGTTGTATAATGTTGAATGAAGTTTTGTTGTGAATAATTGAAACATGTAGTTGTATTGTGTTGTTGAGTTAGGACTAGAGGAGATGTGTTGTTTTAAAGTTGAAATATCTCATTGTGAGGATATATGAGTTATGGCGCTCTAAAAGCCTACTTATTAAAAAAACTCTTATTGAGTATAATTGTCTCTTGCAGTGGAGTGTTGAGTCTCTTCTAGATCTTTAGTTGATACCATATGGGGGTAAGGTCGAGTCATATTGGTTTAGGAGTAACCAATTAAGTAAGGTACAAGGTTGGAGGCCAAAATTCCTAATTAAGTACTAAAAATGATGCAATATTTAGAGGGTAGCTAACGAGTTAATTCCATATAAGTTTAGTTATTCATGCTAAGGTTGTGGTAGGTTCATACCCAAGTTGTTCTATCCTTGACAGGAATATTGGACTTTCATAGTCTAAGTGAAAAAATCCAAGAAATCATGTTGTGTTGTGAATTGATATCAAATTTGTTGTTGATCTAGCAAGGGGCTTTATGCTTTCAAGCCATATTGATAGGAATTGTTTATGTTTTCTGCACTATATACTTATATTGGTTGTTTAAATACCCAAATATTGGCACATGATAATCCTAATGTAGTTGAATTATTTATTTTGCTGCTTAAATATTGAGCTATAAAGCATAGTAACTTGTTGGATCCTTACACTTATTATGTAATCCTTGATACTTATATGTGTTACTTTGAAGGTTAAACAACTATTTTAGGTATACTTATAATTGTCTGTATTTCATGTTAGCATGATATTCTTCTAAAATTTTATATAGATCCTTAAAACAAAAATTGCTTATCTACCTTAAAATCAAATTTAGAGACAAAAATATTAACATTTAGAGGGAGGAAATTAAAAAGTATATAAGGACCAAAATCAAAATTTGTTAATTTTGTAAGAGAAAAAAAATTATTTCAAATTTTAGAGGATGAAAAATAAAAAATAAATTAAAAAACTAAAATCAAAATTTCTTTATTCTACATGGATTATAATATAATTTTCATAGTTTTCAAAATTAAGTAATATTGGTCCACTCATTAAATTATCATTTAAAATTAAATAAAAAAATATTGACGTGTTTGTTAATAATACTTCCATATATGTTGTTAGTTAGACATGTAAAAGAATAATAGCATTAATTTTTTTTTAAAAAAATTAATATAATATAAATTTTATTGAAATTAAAAGAAACATAACTTATATGTGGTACAATGTAATGTTGTTCTTTAGGGTTTAAGGATACACTTAACTGTGGAGTTCTTATAGGATACTCTATCGAAGAGTTCTTATAGGATACACTATCAAAAAGTAGATGCATCTTGTTGGTATAGGTAGTATAAATTAACTCATTTAAGTCATCATCAACTACACAGTCTCATACTCATACAATTTTTAGATCCCTCTCATTCTAGTGTGTCTAGGCTATTACAAGCCCACTAACTTCTGCTTGGTTCATCCCCGAACCACACCATTTTGAGAGAGAGGACCTGCTCTGATACCATTTGTAACATCCCTTAAATTTGACGTCTAAGTGACTACACTCCATGACACTTCACACGGAAACACTTCACACAACTTCTTGTTGGTCAGAACCCTTCATGGGTAACCTTTTCTAAGATGTTCATCTACTTTTAGGATCAATAATTAACCCCTTTCTGGGAAAGTTTCCAAAAGATCACTCATCCCTAAATTACTTCAAGTCAAGCACGCTTAACTGTGGAGTTCTTATGAGATAAGCTACCAAAAAGTAGATGGATCTTATTGGTATAAGTAGTACAAATTAATTCCTTTTTAAGTCATCCTCAACTACACAGTCTCATAATCATATTTTTGGATCTTTCTCATTCCGATGTATCCAAACCGTTACAAAGTAACTATTGTCATTTACAAACATATTACATTTTTTGTTTAATTTTGAATGACATATTAATGAACAAATTAATATCGCTTAATTTTAAAAATTAAAGAGACTAAATTTGCTGTAAAATATTTTAGAAATCAAAATTACACAATCACGGAATTATAATAAATATTTACTATAATAATATTTTTTAAGAACTAAATGTGAATTTAAGTCTTTATATTTATACTAAAATAAATATTTTAAATATATATATTAATATTATAAAATATAAAATAATTTATTTTATACATAATTAAGTATATTTAAATAAATGAAAATAGATGAGAGTTACAATAACACCGATGTAACTTTTATTAAGTATTACACCACTTAATAACTTTATATTAATTGTGAATTTTGTAAATCCAACCGTTGGATTGAAAGCACATATCACTTTATATGTGTATAGCAATTTTTGTTAAAATTGAACAATAACTTGAAGGTAATCAAAGTGTTCATATTTTAGTATATTTTGAAATGAATATATTACGTCAATTTTGTTTTATAAGAATAAAGTATCAAATCATCTTGGATTAATATAAAACTTTGTATATATGATCTTAGAGTAAAGAACTTTCAATCTAACGGTTAGATTTACAAAATTCACATTTAATATAAAATTATTAAGCGATATAATACTTAGTAAAAGTTACAATATTATTATAACCCTCCTCTTGAAAATAACATATATTCATGATTACATTTTCTTTTATCTATCTCATCCTATTAATAAATAAGTGTCTATTGAAATAATTAATTTTAACGCAAACTCTCAACCAAATAATATTTTATGTTCAAATAATGTTAATTCAATTTAAAAATGATGACAAATCTTATTTGATTAAAATTTCAAACCAAATAATATTTTATGTTCAAATAATGTTAATTCAATTTAAAAATGATGACAAATCTTATTTGATTAAAATTTCAAATTAACTTACATAATAATAAAAATAATTAGTCATCATAATGGTGTCCATTGCCACACGGTGGTCTTCACTAGATAGATTTCGATGTGGTTGTCCATGTTGTTGGGTTTGATTTTGTTCATCATCAATTGTTGATTGTTGTTGATGCACATCTTCTTGTGAATTTAAAATTATCAAAAAGGGAGACAACAATTGACAATTTGAACAATCAGTGTCATACAATGTAGAAGAGATACCTAGCTCTTGCTAGTGAATTGGTAGAATGCTAATTGGGTACAAACTTTGAAGATAAGCCTAGGATGATTTTGACATTCCAAGGTTCACACCGAATAAGTTGTTTATAAACTCATCTCCTATAGGAGACACGAAAGAGTTATAATGATAGTCCAAATTATTTGTTGGCAACTGTTGTGATGGACTAAATGCAAATGAATGACGATGTGGAGAATAATGAGATGGTTCATTACCTTGGTTATGCATTGTGTCGACAATAGGAGGGCTGAGTTGTCTGGTTATAGTTGGCCTTTGTATAGGACAATTTGTGTTATATTCAACTCTTGGATCGTGTAATTTTTGTTGCATAGATAGAAAATGAATGGAATTGGCACGATACCATTCCATGTATTCACACAAGTGCATGAGAGGACCTTGGACAAATGTTTCCACTAAGATTTGTTGCTGCTTATTTTGCCAAATATTGAGTCATTGCACGTGTGTTTTAGCCCAATTTGTGTAGTGGTTTCCTCTCATGTCTATCTGGTGAAGATAATCCAATTTTTGTGTTGAATCTGAAGCATCTTGACACAATCCAAATTGTAGTTTGACACTATCCATTTGTTGTCATTCAATGATTGAAAAATAAACTAAAGCAGTACAAGTGGTCCACACATTGGACTTATGAAAAGTAGTATGTCGCAAAATGTTTTCTAAACCTCTATAGGGCATCCATTGGAACTGTAAAAATTAAACTTAGTTATTACAATATAAAGCCATGAGACAATTCAATGCATGTTTTTTGCATTCGACATGTAGCTCAAAAATTTATGAGATAATTCAAGAATACAACTATGAAAAGCAAGTCGTCAATATGGGTTAGTACAACATTTATGTTAAGTACAAATTTTTGACAGTTGTCATTTATTAATAAGCATGTTTCACATATTATTTTTGCCTTTATCTCTTTAGAATATGCAATGACAAAGCCTAACTTCAACTGCTACTACTATAGTCTTTGGAATCAATGTGCTCAGGTAGCTAATTGGATTGATGACATCCCTAGGGAAAAATGGACTCTTGCATGAGATGAAGGGTGACTGTGGGGAAACATGACGACCGACCTTATAGAGTCTATCAATTCAATATTTAAGAAGACAAGGAATCTTCTTATTTCTACATTAGTCATAACTACTTAACATGGGTGCAATCAATGTTCACCAAGAAAGGAAAACATGCTGAAGCTATGATTGCATCTAGTCACATGTTTATAGAAGTTGTTAATAAAGTCATCAATGTTGCTCAGGCCAAGGCAAACACTCACTCTATTAGTGAGTTTGATCTATGGAGCACAAGATTCTTGGTTGATGAGTGATTTAATCAAAGAGAAGGACAACTAATAAGAAAATTTACAGTGAGGTTGGATAAAAAATGGTGTGATTGTGGTCATTTTCAAAAACTTCACATGTCATATTCACATGTAATTGCAACTTGTATACATGAACACCGTGATTATAATGCGAACATACATCCAATCTACATGTTAGAAAGTGTCTCAATGTATAAGGTATATCCTTTGAATTGCTACAAAATGAAGCATGTTAGTTTGAATATAATGAACCACAGTAGTGTCACAATTCAGACATGAGAAGAGATCCAAAAGGTCATTCACGCTCTACATAGATACGTACTGAAATGGATCTTAAGAAAAAGGGCCATCCTAAAAAATGTTCATCGTGTCGCATCCTAAGCCATACAAAAAATAAATGTCCTAACCAAGGAGGAACATCAATAAAATAGTTATAATTTATATTTGTGTTGTACTTTTTTCATTTAATTTAATGTATTTCAATTAATGTCATCAATGAATTTTATCTTTTATTTTTTTTTCTTAAATATTATTATTAAATTTTATAAAATAAAACTTTTAATCACAAAATAATAATTTTAATCACTGATTATGATAACCTAAATTAAATTAATTTTAACAAAAATATTTTTAAATTTATAAATCAAATAATTTTTTAAAATATAATACTTTAATTCTATAAAATAACAAAATTTTAATTATAAATTAATAATTTTATTTACTAATTATTTAATTATTTTTTATAAATCAATTTAATTAAATTAATCTTTAAAAACTTAAATTTAAAATTGAAATGAAAAAAAGAAAAGAAAAGAAAAAGTTGCTTGAGAAATTCGGGTGGCTAACCCCGATTTCTCAGCAACATTCATTGAAAGAAAAAAAAAACCCAAAAATTGTGTTAAGGAATCGGAATTAGGGGAGGGGCTTTTTGAAAAGTAGAGTAAAATATGCTAATTTAGTAAATATTATACAAGTTGTGCTATTGTTGTACATATATTTTTTTTAATAAAAACTTAAAAAAGTCTTATAAGTTAAGATTTTAAGAGATATAAAACCAAACAACGCATAACATTAAGTTTATCCAACAATAAATACAACAGGCCTAAGATGCACTACTAGAAGGATTGTATTCTAAGTCAGTTATTTTGTCATATTTACATCGATTTTAAAACCGACTTAGATAAAGCCGTCGTAGATGAATGATCATATCTAAGTCGGTTACGTAAAAACCGACTTAGATGTACTTATACATTTAAGTCAGTTTTTAAAAAACTGTCTTAGATGTGCACATACATCTAAGTCAATTTTTATCAAAACTGACTTAGATGTATATATACACATCTAAGACGGTTTTTATTCAAAACCGGCTTAGATGTGATATATACATCTAAGTCAGTTGTTGCTTAGAACCGCTGTAGATTGTATTTTTTTTAACCTGATTAATTTCTAAAATAAAACTGATTCAATTATATATAACCTGCAAAAATTGATTCAATTATCCAATGCAAGAGAAACCAACAGAAACTAATTTAGGATCATTATCATTATAGAAATGGCTCAATTACATCATTATATAATATATCTCTTACATCGTTAGGTGAATGAACGTGTTTTTCCAGAAACAACTGAACTTTAACTTAACCTTATTAGTCTTCCTTTATTTTTTGTTTATCCTTCATTAAAGTTAAGGCTATCGTAAGCTAAACTATGGGCTCCAAACTTAATTTCTTAGTTGCTTGAGTTATCCACCACGTATTTTCGCCTTTTGTGGATTTTTTTTTAATTTTTAATTGTACTTTTTGGCTTTTTATCCCCTTCATGATCAGTACAAAAAAGTATGTCCTAATCCAAACCTGGAAGGAATCTTGGACTAGCGAAATTTTCTTAAATTATACTCCATCTTAAAATAAAATAAATGTTATCCTAACTTATTTTATACATACTGAAAAAATTAACAAAAAGACAAAAAAAAATATTTAAAAAATTAATCTTATAATTAATCTTCTTTACTAGAAATAATGTAATACAGAAATTCCTTTTTACATAATATTATTAGGGACATAAGTAAAAAAAATATAATTAATATTGTATTAAAAACTAACGATGACACTTGGTTTTTCCTCTTAATTAACATTAATTTATTACAATGCATTATTGTAAATTGTCCTTCCTGTGGTGTTGCATGCATGTCTTTAACCCTAGACAAAAGAATAAGGTTATGAATCCATGTCAGAATTTCAGTACTCCTTCAGTATTTGATCTCACCTTATCTTTTTATATATTTGTGTCTCCTTTCAATATATGCGACTTAATAAAATAATTATATATAAAAAAAAAATGTGTTACATGTGAAGATGTCTCTTCATGCGACACACGTCTCTGCCTCTGATCATCTATAAAAAAGAGACACAAAAGAGCTCTGCAAAATTGAAGAATCAAATAAAGTGCATCATAGGATAAGGTTTTTGACTAATGTATAATGTTGTAGCTGTTGAATTATTCTCAGCCTTCAATGAATGACATTTTCTAATCCTATATTTGATTAGTAGTCGCATTCAATCCAGCACAAGATGAAAAAGCGACTCAACTTTTGTATACACAGAAATGCAGAAAAGGCACTTGCACATTTAGACATTCTTTCATTCACGTCTTCTGTTCACACACCATAATGAGTTTAATTATTATTTACTTCTTTCAATCCAATTATATATCCTATATCCATCATCGATATATGTCTTAAAAGAAAAAAGTGTCTAATTTAATTACATACTACAAGAAAATTGTCATATAATAACACAAATCTTATATATCACTAAAAATTACTTTCTCACACAATAACTATAATATATGTTTGTATATTATTAAAAAGTGTGAGTATAAATTATAGTAACACACAAAATATATTTTTAAATCTCATTTAAAATCAACATTAAAATTGTGTATAACTATATGTCAAATAGACATATACCTACATATATTATACTTATAGTGACATTTTTTGTATGTTACTATATGTAACATTTCTTGTAGTGGTACCATAGAAGAATTTATTAAGAAAATTCTAACATCTTAACTAGCTGTATGAAGAAGACTTCACTAATAAAGATAACATTTACTTTGGTGGTCCAATGTCTTAAAATAGATATATATAAATAGACAAATTATTTGTTTATACTATTTTTCATTAAAAGTCTACATTGTATATAACATTATATATAGGTATTTTTAACTTTACATATATTAAAATGCATTTTAAAATAATAAAAAACTAACTTTAATCTTAAATTTGTGTTCAAAGATTATTTGTTAATTATATATATACAAAAGAGTTTAAATAAATATAATTTTTACTAAATATTATATTACTTAATAAATTTATATTAAAGTTATAAGTACATAGTTGTAGATGTTGCAAAAGAACTTGTGATAATAGACATTGCCTTAATATATATTAGATGGGGTGTTCTATCGAGTCTTCAACCAATTGAATTGACTCCATTCAAAAATTAGGCCATGATTATGACATGTCCTTCTTCTCCATTTTCCACTTTCTGATTCCCACATAAGTGATTAGTGTGTACACGTGGAAACATATAAATTCCAGTGCCAGACTCACAGTATTAATTAATAAATAGGATATAAATTAAAATTAAAAAGAGAGAGGGGAATTTGCAAATGAAAATGTCTCTATAGAGTCATAGACTGTAATGTGATACTAAATAGTTAAATACGATTATACGAGTCACTACTCTTAAAAAAAAAATATATTTTTTAAAATGATTTTCTTGCCAATATCCAAAGCAGTTATAAAACTCAGTGTGTTTTGCAATAATCGTATTTAGTTATATTTGTATCTCAAAGTTTTCATAAAATTATAAAAAACAAGACAAGTAGTTAAACTTTAACATAACATATGCCAAAATCTATAAAATTTAAAAGATATCTAAAGAAGTTATACTTTATTTAATTATATTTTTTAATATTTAAATTAGTGCACAAAATATTATTCACTAAAAATATTAAAAAATTAAAAATGTATAAAATTTTAATCTTATCTCAAAATAAAATATAAGAAAATTATAATTATATTAAAAAAAAAATTGTATTTGCACCCTTATTACTTGATCCCGATCTATCTCAGATAATTAGTTCATCCCATGAATTGAAGTTTCAAAAGACTGAAAATCTATCATTTCCAACTTTACAAAAAAGCCTTAAAAAGTTTGATCAAATTAGGTGCATTTCGTCCAATAAAAAACACATTTTAATATATATGAATATGTAATCTATATTAGTTTACACAATTTCAATCATATAATATGTTTAGAAAATTTGTGAAAATTAAATTATTTTAATAATTAATTATATGTATAATTGATTATAATTATAATAAATTTTTATTTGGATAAATTTAATGAAAAGTGATTTTGAGATAATTAACTTCATTTGAATGCAATAAGTAATCAGTTTTTATATAACAAATCAACTTAAAAAAATAGTTATTGAAAAATAATTATAAATTTCAAAATTTCAACTTCATAAAAAATAGTCATTAAAAAAAACATTTACAAATTTAAATTGTTGTGCTCAACATACAATTTTTTTTTAAAAAAAAAATCTCTTAAAAAAAAGCTGCAATGTAGAATTTCAACTTCCCAAAAATATAATAGATCATCTAACCAATAGTAGTTGAAAATTAATTTTGTGAAAATCTCTCTTATCAAACTTAAAACTAAACGAACATTGCGTGTTCATCGTATACAAAGTTGTGGAATGTAAACTACTATCATTATTCGGGTAGTCATAGATCATCTAATCATCAATCTTTTTTTTTTTTTTTTTAATATTATTTTAACATTACGTATCTATGTCTTTATAAAACACATTATAACGTCTCAATCAACCATTAAGCAAGGTCTCTCGCACATGCTTCTCATGGATTTTTTTTTTCTTCTCTTTTCTCTTTAGATTTTTCATCAACAAAATTCAAATTCAAAATGTTATTCATAGACGAAGTCCAATATGATTGAAAATAAGAATTGAATAGGTGGGGTTGATTTGGTATTTGTTTTTACGTTGTGGTAAGTAACTAGGGTTCATTAATTGATGATGTCGTATACGGTGCGCATGCGCATGCATAGCGTTTCTTAAAAAGGCAAGTCAAAATAGATGTTCTTGGTTGCCAAGTTATAACCAAGAGGCGTCATGCATCACTCTCATTAGGAGTGTAGTATAGTGAGAAACAAGCAACAGGCCTGTTGGGGCCCAGTGGACCACGCTATTGGGCCTCAGCCAAAGGATCTATCTATCTACTATGCATGGAATGGTCCCACATCTAGAAGGCTAGATCCGGCCCTATGACCCTACTACGCTAGGACGCCACACCCATCACGTGGCACGTGCCGTTTGCCCAATTCCATCACCATTCTCTGCAACCCTTTTGTTACGCCTAAAGATGAGATGAGAAAGAGGCATGGCATGGCATGGCATGGCAGCAACACAGAGCAGTGAAGAATGAATAAAGAGGGTTGACAAAGGGGAAGACGGCAAGAGTGGAGGATCGAAAATACTCCTTTGGGCTTCTCATCCATTGGGCCCGCACCCCCAAATCACTATGCATTGATTTCGTGGGCCCCTTTTTGCTTATCCCCACCACCCCGCATGCCTTCTTTTCCCTTTAACGATATTTTCTTTTGAGACAAGATCGAAAAGTTAAGTACAAGATAGGTCCTGAGAAATAAAAGTAAATTTAAGGATTATTTAACACCCTTCAAGTGTTCAAAATAGAGCTAAAATATATAAGATTCTATAGCACAAAGTAAATTATATATGCTCCCATCGACCATCTCTTAATAATATTTAACAAAATTATCGTCCCTTTTAATATAAATTATCAACGTGGTCGCTAAAGATTCTGCTTTTGTCTAGATTCTCAACTTTCTTCTAATTATTTTCATCGCAAAAAGTAAAAAAAAAAAATTAAGTTATAGTTATTAAAAAATTAAAGGTCACGATGTTGTTGAGTAATATGTCAATCAAGATATTTGTGGGTTGAAAAAGAAATTTATCCAACATGTTTTAGTAAATTGCATTAGGATTTACACATCCACATGAATTTTTCGCTCACAATAATTGAGACTTAGATTCAATGATCGATCATATTTTTCTTTTCTTGTTGGTAACCGATATATAAATTTCACTATGAATTCTTATCGAGGTCAATAGTTTTCCTAACCTTGCAAGGGAATGCGATCTCCCCCTATTTAAACTGTAAACTATTTTTTTTAATAAACACAATTATTTCCTATTGTATAAAAATAAACATTCTATCATTTCTATGGAAATTTTTAAAGAATACTTGAAGATATTATATGAAGTGTTGCTATTGTGATTGTAAGTTTCCTTTTTCTTTTCTTTTTTATTTATAATTTCGTAGAAATGTACTCACGGGTGTAAACAAAATGAAAATGGTGGACTCGCCGATCTTATATATGCTAAAGCTTCTTCCTATTGTTTGGTATGACAAAATTAGGGAAGAAAGCTTAAAAAAAGTTTTTTTTTTAATTTAATGGACAATTATATATTCAAATTAATTAATAATATTATTATTAGATGTGTGAATCAATTTACGTGAGCTTAATTAGTAATTTAGAATTTAAATTTGGACATACAACTATATTAAATATGCAAATACAAAATTATATATGTGTTTATAATAATTGTACTTAACTCGAGAAAAATACTTGTGATATCTATAAACAAATAAATTAAAAATAATGAGTTGTAGACAAAATTAAAGGTAATGAAAAAACTGTAAATTTTTATTTTTATTTTTTCTTCTTATATAAGAGAAGAGAACGAAAAAGTAATACATATTCTATTTTTTTTTCGATTTTTATTTTTATTTTTCTCTTATGAAATAAGGAGACTCTCACATGTCTTTCCTATCTATCCGCAATTTTTTTTTCTTATTTTATTTTCACCAGACAAAATATAATTGTTCTAAATGTTGATTCTTAATGAAAATTAAAGCTTTATTTCAATATTTAACACCGTTTTTTAATGTCAACTTTTGTTTAAATGAATTTATAAAGTACAAGCTTTAATTTTAATTAAAAACTTTTTTAATCCATCAAAATAACAATGATGTCACAATGTTTAAACTTAAAACCTTTTACCCCACAGTATAATTATTTAAAATACCGCCTATAATTTTGTCCTTATTTATTTAGGACACGACGGCACATGGCATCTTCTATTCTATATACGTTGTTTTGCCAATCGCCACCCACAGTATTTCTTTTTCACCGTCTTTGGTTTGGAGGGTTTACCCAACTTTTACTTTTTTAATTAACTAAAAATAAGTCAACAACATGATTTCACCATTCAAAGTTTTTTGGTATATTCGATAAATTTACATAAACAGTTCCACACTTCCACATGTAGGTAAATAAGAGCCTAGCTAGCAGAAATCTTAGATCTTAATTTCGTGGGTGAAAAAAATTAAAAACAAAGATAATGAATAATTTATATTGTTGTTGTTGTGTGTCACAATTTGTTTTATGTTCATTTATGATACATTTAATTAATATATTATAGAGTTTTACATATTTATCTATTAATTAGTACTTGTTAGCTTCTTCTGAGCTTTGAGAGGTTGCAGCATCTAGCTGTTTCTGGCACACATATGCCTTACAGGAATTGTTATTTGGTATCTTTTCTTTATTTTCATTAGATTATGTATTTATGTATGTTGGTTTGTTGCTATAGCTATAGGCATAGGGTGTTTTGTTAGTCTTTGCTTGCATTAAATCTTTGGACCTGTGACTCCATCATGCCAGATATATATTCGGTTGTTTGGATTCAATACTAGCCTACTTTCTAGGTTGAAAAATATAGGGAACCCAGATCTAGTGTGGTTTGTACATTATGAAAAATAAAATGCGTCAACACACAAAGACCAAAATGATTCTTGTGGGGTGCTATATTAAATTATAAATAAAATGTTTAATTTATTCATACAATTTTTATAGAAGTAAATATGAGTTCACTATCATTATCCTTAGAACAATTGTTAAGAAATTAGAAATATTTTTTTTATTAAAAAGTATAAATAATTAACTAATACTATAGTGAATTCTTATTATAATTTTTAATAATTATTTATTTATTGATTTCTTAATTCTTACCCTTAAAACAATGGTTAACATTGAATAAAGGAAAAAAAGAATTCTTTTTATTGGGTTATGGTGATAAATTCATAAATTCCTAACCTTTCTCTCCTCTCTCTTTCTTAATTTATTACTATATTTTATTGTGTTGCTTTCATTTCCTTTCCTTTCATAATATTTAAAATAGCATAAAATTCACAAGCTAAAGCAGTTTCCTTAAAGAATGTCTATTTAAATTATAGCCTAGGTCTTATACTGTCGTGAATTAATATTTAATTAGTTCAGCTTGATGTAACTCCACCAAGCTTTTCATATTTTCGTCAAACATACTATTTCTCCCTTCTTTCCTAACATCAACGGCTTTTCCCCCTTTTTCTTAGTGGAATGATGCCTACCATTGACATTAAGAAATGTAACAGTCTGAAAATGATGATTTATATTGATTTATACATGACATATAGTGCATTTATAACATACATTAGAATATAATTACGTTCCCACGCACACAAATGAGAAGTAAATCAGATAATCATAATAGAAAGAACGAAAATAAAATGAACTTTATTTAAATTAATCCTACTAAAATTGTTAAAATTATTGCAAAAAGATATGAATATTGAAATGACTATATATATGTGTGTGTGAGGTACATATCTAGGGAGAATATTATTTTTGTAGGACTATATTATACATCTATAAATAGGAATAATCAAATTTATAAATATCATATAACTATTTTAGAAAGTCATGTGAAATTCACATGACTTATGACTTATCTATTTTAATTTTGGAAACTGATCAGACCTTGAATATAAGTAGATCAAACATGTGTGACTTGAACCAACCACCTATATTTGATACCTTTAACAGTGCTTTACACAAAGTAATTTTTATCAGTTCGACTCTCAAAAATTGAAATTAGTGCTCATAAAATTTACAATATTTTATATAATTTCAAATTATTTAATAATATCGCATCACATTGCCTTCATATAGTATTTAAAATTTAAGTATTTACAATTATATAACATGTTTATCAGTATCCAAATAATTTAAAATTTAATATTAATAACTATCAGGTTAGGTTAGGATATATTTTATTTTATAAAATTATAAAGCTACGATTTTATTTAATTTAACATCAAATTAATGTCAAATTAAGATTGATATTATTAAAAACAGAAAAAAAAAGAAATTTTTATAATAGTAAATTTAAGTTTAATTTAATTTTATAATAATAGGTGCTTTTTTTAACGATCTCAAATAATTTTAATACTTTTTAAAATAATAGATTTAAGTTTAATTTAATCTTACAAAATTAATTTATAAAATGAAAATTATTTTTTTATTTATATACTATTTAATTGTTGTCGATAATAACTAACGAATCAAAATAGGGAGAGTCTTGCAATGCTTGCTTTCTCCGTTTTGTGTATACATCACAATGAATTATTAGCAGGAAGAGAAAAAATAAAATAGAATTAAAAGAAAAAGGGGGTGTTGCGTGGGGCACTGGCTTGCTTGCCGACAATCAAATAAAATATGGTGCACTTAAAAAGAAATAAATATTAGACATGCATGCCTACAATTTGAATTATGTTAACTCATGATTAATGATACTTTTTATAAGCCAAATCATGGGTATATGTCCTAATCAAACATCCATTTTACGATCGACAATGGATTAACAGCAAACTGAGCCACTCATTACCACAAATATCCAACGTTCTGACATTAGCATATATAATTCCTTGGTCCAAACTTTTCAATATATGGCTAATTATTGACCCTTTAATCATCGATCTTTTTTGCCCTGCCATTTGGCGTGCTAAAATGCATTCAAATTAACTTTATGTTAATTTTCTACATTGCTTTCACTCGGGGGTGTGGGTCAAATTACAAATATATACTTGGACCGTATTTTGATTTTATTGCTATATGCTTTCCTCATAGTCTTCCAATAGATAAAATTCAACATATCTAGCTGGCTAGCTAGTTAAACCCGACCCTCCTGGAACTAATCATGCTGATAAGATTGATCATTAATGTCCAAAGACAATGGAAAGGTTAGTGACACTTGAGTCCCTACCTATGTGATCAAAGTCTAACATATCGTCCACTTTGCATTTGTGCACTATTACCAAAGTTAATGGTCCATCAATAACGACAAGTATGGCTCAAGTATATGTAGACTTGAGGACAATGGTCCCCACTAATTAATTATCTTCAAGCTAGGAACAAAAATACACAAAATGAGAATTGCGTGACCCAAATTATTATTGAAATTTGGCATCAACTTTCTGGTTTCTTATTTGGTTGGGTTTCGACTATACCTTTCAATATGCTTTACTGCTTTTGTTGGAGATTTAGGGTCACATATACGTATAAATATATAAATTGGTGCATCTGGCCTGGGATCATTGTACGCTTTTTAACTCGAAAAGGGCCACATGCAAACATATTACTATATTTATAATCATTAATATTAATAATTTCTATAAGTGAGATCGACTCCAACTAATTGGCCCACTTACCCTTTTACCCAAAGGTGTATTTAATTTAATTCATTTGTCCCTAGTCCGAAATATGATAAGTTAATCTGAATTCTAATAGCATATGCATGGCGTGTCAATTAAGACTGGTCAAAGAATAACTGATCGAACTTTAATTATGCTGTTAAATGGTTTAATAGTTTTTTTTTATTGTAATTTTAAAATTAACTAGATTGGTTTCAAGTATATATTATTAATTGAGCAGCTATTGTTGTTTATTAGTCTCAGTGTACGATAAACTCGGGTGCAGGATGCGTATCAAAGATAATAGATTGTGTACATCGTTCTTGGCCTTTTGTTAACAAGTTGATTTTGGAATACATCAATGCTACAATGAACTATAGCAATTACAATCTGGAACGGTCTCTCTGATCTCTTACAAAAGACAACATATAGTTGAAGTTAAACCAATCATGGCATCTCAATGACAAAACCATGCTCGCTGGCTTGTTTTTTTCTTGCCTCACGTATTCCTAGTCTATCGGGTAATACATCAATCTTCCAGTAGTATTGTGATTGTTGTTGCCAACTCTAAAGAAAGATTTTCACACACAAAGAAAATAGATCATTTTTTATGTACAAGTACAAAATATCTAACTATTATGTCATTATATATAACAACTTTGTAGATCTTGCATACTTATTTAATAAGTATCACTCTTTAACCACACTAGGGATGCGAAATTGAAGTAATATATGATTTTAAGTTCAACTTGTTTGGTTTTCATTGTAACTGATTAAAAAAATAGATATCATGTTTTTTTTATAATAAATTTATTCGATAATTGAGAATGTATTGGAAAGGGTGTCCGATCATATTATATTAAAATTATTTCTATTATAAAAAAAAAGACTTGGCCAAGTTAATGTATGTGTCCTCATGCAATTTATTGCTAAAAGAAAGACATGGGACTTTAGGCTAGGATAGATCTTGCAAAACCCAGTTGGTGTGGGATTTTACTTGGGGAATGAGAACCCCCAGAATTGAAAAATATTAAATTTGTGGTTCTGTCACACTGTATGTATGTATTCATATATATTATTATGTGTATATTATTACATGGTTACCCCCCTCCCTTTGCATTTTCCCTACCCTAGTTTCCTTAAATATCTCATTTGCTTGTCTTGTTCCCCATCTCTTCCCTCAAATAAACTATAACATGGCATGCAGATTCCTAACCCAACCAAGCCTGTGTCTTTCTTCATATTTAAGGATTCCTGCACTAGGCCAAGCAACATCTTTGCGCGAGTAAAATAAAAATTTCAGGTTTCGGCATTTACATGTAAGGGAGTCTCATCATCATTTGCAGGGCCTGCAAGTGCAATTTTCAAGTTTTGTTCTGGGAATTAATTGCACTCCATGTTTGTTTTTTGCGGTGTGTGTGGACCGTCCGATCAAAAGGGATGTGACATGATAGAGAATATTTAAGCACATATACCTGGAGTAAGATGACACAAAGATGGTTGTTTGTATTAGAGAATTAATAATGGAAATTTACAAAAGGCCAAACTAGGCTCTATAATTATGGGCGAGACTCTAACATGTACTTAAACTAAAACAACACACAGTTCAACCTTTGGTGGAGCAGAAAAGGGTGTCTGAATCTACCTGGAAATTGAGGTGAGTTTTGTCTTTAAGTCATGGAAAAGACGCAATCTAACTAAAGAACCAAATAAATATTATGGAATACAACCATATTTTAATTAAAAAAAAGGGTGCATGGGGTAGACAGCCAAGGGACCGGATAAGTAAACAAAGTGTTAGTGTGGGAGAGATTCAAGTGTGAGGAGGAGATTCAAACACGTTTATACAAACAGAATTTTCATGTCTTTTAATAAGTAGTGGATTAGAGAGATATTAATTAATTCAGATATTTTAAGTAAATTTTATATGTTTTAATTTTATTTATAAAAAAATTTAATTAAAAGAGACTTTACGAAAAATATAATTATGAACAAAATTAATATTAATTATCGGAAAAATGAATTGATCCTCTTAAAAATAAAAATAAAAATAAAAAAGGATTTTGTGTCTTCTCTAATTGGACAAATCTTATCCCATCTGCGTTTATTGGGAACGGAAGGTATCAGTGGATATTTTACTCCTCAATCCTGAACTTAATTATTTGCTTTTTGTTTTTTTTTTTTCCTTCTCAAAACTCAATTTCATTATTTCCTATCATTGAAAACTAGGAGTGGCCAAACAGAAATAATGCAGTCTTGCACGTGACATAAATACTATTCTTTCATCTGAAGATAACACATTTTGGAGATACCTCAATGAGTTAGACCTATATCTGCGTACACACATGCCCATCATAAGGATACAAAAAAGAAAGGAGGACATGGACCACTCTCTTTGTCTCTCAGTTCATCTTCTCTCAGAACCATCAACGGCCACCCTTTGATCGATCTGAAGCACAAAGATGAAGTCATTGGACATCAAATTAAAAATAGTAGGGTTTTTACCTTTTTACCTATTACATGTGGACGGTCTTACATTTTTATGTAAACCAAAAAGGTTGAAATTATGAGATTCATTGATTGATCAAAGAAAGTAAAAAAAAAAAAAAAAATTTAATATTCCAAGGAGAATTAAATAAACAAAAGAGAATGCCAAGGAATCAAAGACTATGGAATGCTTTTATATGGCAAAGTATTATTAAAACATTTTACCTTATTCCAATGCACCTAGCTCTACCATGTTTTTCATTAAAAACTTTTTAACCTATACTTTTAAGTCACTCATTAACTCCAAATAACCAAAGAAAGTCAAAGGATGTTGAGGCAAAATGAAAATGGAATTCGGTGTGAAAATAAATTAGTAACTAGGCCGGCCAAGCATGGAAGGGATTATTAGATAGAAGAAGATGAGAGTGGAGCAGATCGATTATGATGATTACTTAGTCTGGGAATGGAGAAAGAGAAGGGTCCCATCTTCCTGATACTTGATTTGTTTGCCAATTTAGTAACATGGGATGTCCCTAATTCCACGAAATTACTCACCTGTAGAATCTCTCTTTCTTTCTCAGGATTCATAGACATAAATGTTCGGCCCAATTCAGTAATAATTCATTTTTATAATCTCAGTATGTCTCACGTAGTATATATAACTAAGACAGGTGCATGTATACCTTTTCATGAACTTATTCAACTATCATTACTATTTCACTAAACATAATTAGATAGAGGAGAAGCACGACCACGCACTCATATACCAAATTTACGGATTAATTATTGACTAAAACTAATGAAAAAAATGTTGTTTCTTTAGTTTTAATTTTTTTTGAAATAAGTGTAAAAACAAAAATAAATAATAAAAGAGATACAAATAATTATATATAATATTAATTATTTAATGTTCAAATTTGTTGTCATTGTCCATCCTTCGTCGGGATATATTTTAATTATTTAGCTCGTAAACTTAACCTTAAGTCTTACGTGAGTGGCGGGTATTTTAAATTTTAATAAATATAAATATTTTAAAACCTTTAAATTAAAAAATAACCAGACATAATATATAAATAAAATAAAATAAATATTATTTTTAAAATTAAATTATTTATAATAAATACATGTTAGTTTATAAAAAAAATTAAGATAGTTTGTCTAATTTTAAGACTATAATATTGAATATCTTTAAGAAAATTATTGCAATGTTTTTTTATAAACCAGAGTGTTTCTACACCTAAAATTGAATATTAATCTCTCAAAATATTAAGAAATTATCATCTTTGAACATATTATCACTTCTATAAACATGATTACATGAGTCTAAGTCTTATTATTATTATCATTATTATTATTATTATTATTATTATTATTATTATTATTTATTAATGTAAACCACATATATCCCATAAAGAAAGCATTCTTACGTGAATTAGATAGAATCATTACTAGTAATATATCTCTCTTTTTAAATATTTAACATTATTGAACATTTAGAACTTGAATTCTAATACTACAAATTAAATTGGAAAAGATTAATTTAACCTTATAAAATTATGTAGTGGTTAAACACTCTGTTCTCACAAATTATGTAAAAAATCTATTTTGTGAAAAACTGTGTTTTATAAATTTCAGCCGAAAAAAATCATTCAGAACAATGATAATTTTAATATTGTAGATGAGATTATATTTTGATCCGATGATTATGAAACACCGTCAAAAAAATAAATTTAAATAATTTTTCATCTATAACATTATAATAATAATAAAATTGAAACTTAAAATCATATACACGTTACTTCACTACACTATTTAGGCGTTTGGTATTGAATGTAAATCCAAACATATGAAGTAATTACAATATACATAATTTAAATAACATTTCCTTTGCATAGAATTTTCCTTGTTTATTAATTAGAAATGATAATTAAGGAAACAAAAATTTGTCTCTCTCGAAAGAGAATATGTGTTTTCTCTCAATCATTTTCTATTAAAATACTATATTTAATTGAAGAAAAACACACTAAACTGGTGGCAGATAATTTGATTGAGGAGTAAACATTTTTTGTCAAACATTTTATTCTCTCTCTCTCTCTCTCTTTGTCATATCTTGGGTAGCTCCATCAAATAGTTCCCACAGTTCCCACATGAAGCCATAATCATCACGCCTCTTTCAAAACCCTTCTCCTTTTTTCCCTTTCCCTCATTCCCCACTATCCCATCTCACAAAACCCTCAAGTAGAAAATGTCCGTAAACCACTACTCCATGGACCTTCCAGAAACCACACTGTGGTGGCCTCATCAACAGGAGCAACAACAAGAACAAGAACAAGAACAACAACCCTTCCATGGGAACCTGAACAAGGAGGAGGAGGAGGAGGAGTACGAGGCGAAGGAAACGACGACGACGAAGCAGGAGGAAACGGAGGAGGAGAAGGAGGCCATGTTCGAGAAGCCCTTGACGCCGAGCGACGTGGGGAAGCTCAACCGTCTCGTAATCCCCAAGCAGCACGCCGAGAAGTACTTCCCTCTCGGCGGCGGCGACTCGGCCGAGTGCAAGGGGCTTCTGCTGAGTTTCGAGGACGAGTCGGGCAAGTGCTGGCGGTTCCGCTACTCCTACTGGAACAGCAGCCAGAGCTACGTCCTCACCAAGGGCTGGAGCCGCTACGTCAAGGACAAGCGCCTCGACGCCGGCGACGTCGTTTTGTTCGAGCGACACCGCGCCGACAACCACCGCCTCTTCATCGGCTGGAGGCGCCGCCCCCACGCTGACAACGCCACCGCCCCCGCGCACGTTAGCAGGACGCTGCCCCACGCCACCCCTCCTCCCGCTGTGCCCCTCGACTGGACCAGACCCTCCTTCTATTCTGCGCATCCTTATCCTGCGCATCATCACCCCTTCCCATACCAACATGCAGGTCTCTCTATTTCATTTCACTTACATTCACATTCTCACAAAAATCATCGCTTTTTTTTAATTAAAAATATCTTTCGTTTATGTTGTTCATTTGATTTTCACCTTTTTTTTTGTGATTTTTGATTTTATGGCATAATAGTGCAAGTTCCTTGGTTAAGACAAGGGAGAATGTAAATTGTATGTGTAAAATTAATTTATCCTTTGCATGAATAATCGTGGATTTTTTTGGGCTTTTTTTTTTTTTCCTCTTTCGAGTGTGCTTGGGTTTTATGTATATTTTTATTTTGAAAGGACAAGAAGATGAAATAGTTACATTCTTGTGGAAGTGCGTGAAGTTTACCTTCCAATTAATTGGGAGAAATGTGGTTTTATATTGGGATTTGTGAGGACGCGATACTTTGTTTAGATTGCTGAAACCCACCGTGAACCATACGCGCGCATTTTCGTTGAATTTGTACGTGGGGATTTTCTTTATTTCTCACCTTTTTGAAAAAATAAATTCAGCTTTTTAACTTAAAACTTGCAGGCTCAGAAATCTAGGCGGTGCCGTTTAATTTGTGTTTCTTCACTTCATCCTCATCGCAATTGAATTTTGAATGCATTTTTTAATTTATAAAACTTATGAGTAACATTTATTTTGTTTTGAACTGAAATGATATGTATGATTAAGGCATTAACATATGCACGTGTTGTAATGTAAACAGGTAGAGGGACCCAAGGTCAGAACCAAAGGACGAGCCCGAGTTCAAGGGTACTTAGGCTGTTTGGGGTCAACATGGAATGCCAAGCTGAACATGATTCTGGACCCTCCACACCTCAATGCTCCTACAATAGTAACAACATGCCAACCACACAGGGCACAGATACCCATCATCACCATTTCTACCATCATCATCATCATCATCAACCTTCTTCCAATCCTTCACCTCACATGGTACGTCACCAACCATACTACTACTAGATATGCCACCCCCTCCATTGGATCCACATTTTTTTTTTGTCTGCTCTTCAAGTGTAAGATATATATATATATATAACTATGTATCCACTTGCTTAATCATATCTATTGCTAATTAATTAATGGCTTCAACATCGTATGATTATAGAGAATCTTTCTTGTCTTGATCAATTCCGGAGATGCATGCAAGTGCAATTACTTTGTTTATTTCTGTGGGATGAATTGATCATGTTCTCTTTCAACCCGACTCCATCGGTGTTTAAGGCGCGAATGGCATAAGGGACATTTTTCTTATGCCGTTTTGGCACTTCATTTTAGGCAAAGGAGTATTAAATTAAGTACTTGCGTGTACAAATTGTTACACCCTTCATTCTCTTTTATATGGAAAAAGAAAATAATATTGTGAATATATTAAAGATCGGTTAATTACATTAAGTTTTATTAATCTCATAATATATATATTTTTAAATTATTCTTATTATAAATACTTTAAAAAGTGATGTAACTAAATAGCCTTTTTATTAAAGAAATGATATTTTAGAAAGACTACTCATCATTAAGTAAATGGTTTAATAAACATGCATTGTTAGTGTAAAAGATTTTATATTGTTAAACAATAAAAATGAATATGACTTTTAAGATAATTATGTGAAGGTTAATAAACTATCAGAAATGATAATGTGATTTGGTGACAATGTATAATTGTTTAATATTATATTGTATAACTTTTTTTTCTCTTGAATAAAGAAAAGGTAATTAAAATTACTTATATTTAAGTAAAATAATGTGTTTTGTTTTTCTAAAAAAAAACGAAAGGTTTACAATTAAGAAAGATAGTCATTTTGTATCAAAACTATGAGAATCTCAGTAATTCGAGTAATATTTGTGTTGAAATTTTAGTTTCAACATAAATGATATAAATATGAAAACTTTAATATAATTTTATCCTTAGTATAACATGTTTTAGACATTAAGCAATTTTGATTACTATTAAAAAAGGTAGTTTTCTTATAGATAAAAAAACTATAACAGTAACAATTAAGGATTAAACTTGTGTCTTTATTTATCTATCCTAACTTTTCACTAAATCAATAATCGTGGTTAAGAATAAATTCCCTTAATTGTGTATGCATATCATGTTATGGAATAATAAGATGTTTGGTTATAATTAAGTTGAAACAAACGTGATCAACTTCAATGAAACAAATTTTTACTTCTTCTCTCCATGCTTTGGAAAAAGTAACATTTGTTTGCATCATTGCAAACTGCTTCACTAATCTATGCTTACCTAACGATAAATGCATACACAACTACACAAGACTCTCAATATAATATTCATTGGGGATAATTCTTAATAACAAAGTTCCTAGTAATATATTAATCACTTTATTCGGGCTTAAAAAAATTAACAATACGCTCACCTCTACTTAATTTTAACATCTAATTAATGAGTTTTGAGAATGGTAATATGAATTATGCTGGTTGACACAAAAATAATAACGTTTGAACCACTCGTGTTTTGTCTAGCTCATTGATAAATTGATTCATTTATAATTTTGGTAGATTTAAAAGAATGGAAAGTGATGGTTTCCTTCTATTCCGACAGCCTAACTTAACTAAATTGATTCTCTTTACCAATCTTTAAGGTCTAAGATGACAGTTATGGAAACCCGTTTCCCCTCTTTATACTAGATAAAGTTTCACATATATGTTTTCTGAATAAATAATTTTTTATTCTATTTTCTAATATTGAAGGTAAGAATTGTTAGAATAGTGGATTAAGCCTAACTCAATCCTACAAAACCGGCTTGTAAGGTGAGGGTTGCTTTCTATTTATATACTATTCAATTGTATAATCTCTAGTCGATGTGGGACTTGGGTTTTTCCCAATACACCCCCTCACGTCCAGCACTATTGGGCTTGGTACGTGGATAAATGGTGGGTGGCTCATTTTAATGATCTAGGATAGGCGGGACTTGGGTTTTTTCCAATACACCCCTCATGCCTATGAGACATGCATCAATGGTAGGTGACCCATTTTTAAAATGGATCTAAATGGCTCTGATACATGTTAGAATAGTAGATT
The DNA here is from genome assembly GCF_000230855.2 of Cajanus cajan. Classification (NCBI taxonomy): domain Eukaryota; kingdom Viridiplantae; phylum Streptophyta; class Magnoliopsida; order Fabales; family Fabaceae; genus Cajanus; species Cajanus cajan. The sequence goes on along the minus strand of NC_138523.1, from coordinate 14,517,726 downwards.
AAGCCTAACTCAACCCTACAAAACCAGTTTGTAAGGTGATGGTTGCTTTCTACTTATAAGAATGATTATATATTTTCGAAATATTTAAACTCTCTCCCCTAAAAAGTTTTCACACAAACTTTGACTATTTAATAATATAAATATCTTCAATTACTATAAAAATTAAAGCATGCTTGCTATTTTAACTTTCTGAAGTGACTCTTTCATCATCAAAATGTATCCTTGTCAAACAAAGGTACCAATTTCTTTTGGAGGTTGAAAGTCACTAAATATGGTTCTATTAAATAAAATTAAGTTATGCTAACAATGTAAGCCTAATGACTAATATATATGTATATTAAAAAATAGTGCTAATTCGGTCGAAGTATAACAAATCCCTCTTGAAAATCAAAGGATAGTATGACCAACTTGTGGTCAATTCTACATAACTGTACTCTTTTTGGTAACAAAAACTTGCATGTATGTGGCTGTGGGCCTTCTAAGGCGTTAAAATTAAGCATCATCATTAAACATAATGAATACCCCTCTAGAAAAGGTATTGCGCGCCTTTTCCAATATATAGTTAAATCGATCTAAAAGTTTCCCCGAACAAATTCAACAAGTTTGTTACACAGAGGAATGGTAGTGAACTATATCTAGCTAGCTAGGTTTGCAACCTTTCAATTTTGGAAAACTTATTATAATTCGTTCCACTTCAGATCACTCTCGAGTCTCAAGTGGTTTATATTTTTTCAGAATCATCAAAACCTTGCATGATGGTGCTCCTGAATTACAAACTCCTTCACGGGGTGTTAGTTTCCTCTTATTAAGAATTAACTAGCGTTTGCATCAGCCTTGTTTTTAGTGCGTCCTGTCTTTTCACATCAACATTACTAATTATAGTTCTTACGTTTTCTTCATATCCAAGTACGTGATCTGTTAGCTGTAAAACGTCTTTCCAATAAACACGCTTCTGTTCTTTAAATATATAAACACGCCAGTTTTTATAATTTAATTTAATTTATATCTATCAAGTTTATAATAAAATGTAGAATATACTAATAATGTTTTTAACATTATCAAATCATAAAACATTATATAATTAAAAATATTTATTTAATGATCCATGAGTTGTAAATTCATGTGACAAGAGAAAAAAAATTTAAAGGCATTTAAATAATATTTTTCTATTATTATCATATTATTTATAATACTTGAGTTTTTGCATATAACGAGAATCAAATATGAGATTTTTTTATTAAATAAATCGTTTTTACAATATAATTAAAAAGTGTCTAATTATTATGTGAACCCATCAAGTTAAATGTATGAATAAGATTGTTATTGATCACTTGTGTATATGGAAATCTAATTTTAAAAGTTCTATTTTTTCTTTAATTTGTTAACAGTGTAAAACATTTAAAATAACATTCAATACTGTTATACGAGTGAATAAATAAATAAGAGGTTACCCTAATTTAACAAGTGATTATAAGTTAGAGTTCTAATCATACAAAATAGAATTGTGTTACATCACGTGATTAAATGAAAAAAAAATATTAAAATAAGGTAAAGTAATGAATCATTATTAAACAAGAAAGAGTTAATTACGTGAGTTAAACGCATCCTTAATAGGAAACTAGGCGTAGGATGATGTTGTCCAACAAAAGTAGGAGGGTGGTGAGGTGAATACACAATGAAAAACAAAGTAGGAGGTAATTAATAGAATATGTGTGGATGTGTGTGATTGCAACAGGATGTCAACCAGAACCAGATGAGAAATCGCCGAGGATAAAGATATGTGGATGTGACATCCATGAATTGACCCAATTAAGCCCACTATGTCACTCACTCCTTAACTGGAGAGAGAAAGATTACAAGTCTAAAACTTTTAACTAGATCAAGGTGAAGAAAGAAATGAAATGAAATCCCCGATTTTCATACCAAACTTTCACACCATAGTAAAAGGAAAGAGTGGCAGAGTAAGGTATGGGCCATGGGGAGGTAGCGTAGGGCCCATAAACTGTGTGGCGTCACCCAAGTGCCAAATGGAGAATTTAAGTCATGGCAAATCACAAATGGGGAATCTATTTGCCACTGTTGAGATTCTGCCTGAAGATTTTTTTTATTTTCTTTTTCACGAGGGTTTATGGTAATTAATGTGGGGAGGTATGGTTCTAGTGATGGTGTGCTGATGTTTGGCGTTGGTGGGTGGGGTTGAGACTTGAGTGGATGGATGGTTGATATTTGATATGATAGAAAACACCCAATTAGACGTAGCAACACAAACACATGCTACTTCTTTTCATCCTTCACTCCTTTTGTGCAATACCTCAGGTCGCATCCATACATGTGCTAAATCTGATTCTTCAGTTTCGCTAATAATGATTCCAACTTGACAAAGCTCCCTTTCCACATTAATTAATATCACATAATTGACATTCTATTTAATATCATATGTTGTTTACCTTTTTTTTTTTTTTTTTTTTTTTTTTTTACAAGATCATATGTTGTTTATTTGTATTTCTTTAGAACAGATTATATACAATTTTCTCATGAAACTTAATTATTGAGATTCTACATGATTTTTTTTGTCATGTTTATATGATTTAACGTGTGCTTTTGGATAAAGTGCGACTTATAACATACAAATAGAGTTTCAAGTACGAATTTTATAAATAAAGAAAATATTAAAAGAAGATCTCATTGAAAATGATAAATAAGTAAAAGTTAATTATTAAAAAATTACTAAATATTTTATATTAATGATATAATTATCCAAAAATAAATGATTAAAAATGTTGGTATGTAGGTAAAAAACAAATATATCAAATGATTATTGATAAAATATCTAAAAGATGATGCAATTATATATAATACATAGGAGATATCGGTATAATAATGTACTTCCAATGATTAAAAAGGTCAATATACAAGAGATAGAAAATGAAAGAATATCCGAGAAATATGTTAGTATAATCTCAATAAATTTTGATACAAGCATAATTTGATTCCTCAAAAATAAAAGATGACAAAAATTATGCTAATTTTGTTGTTTGAAAATCATTTTCTTTGTTTGTATAATAAATTGAGCTAACATATAGGCACCAATGAGGTGTGCTACAAATTGGTTTGAATGATGGTGATGGTGATAATAAGAAGGTGTTGGTCATGTGTCATGAGCATTGAAACATGTGGATGAAAGTCAAGTGTAGATGGAAAAGCTTTTAATACAAGCACGTCAAGAACAAACAGGACGTGGAGCCCGCGAACCCCACCCCAGTACATTGTTGCCAGATCTGTTTTATATGGAAATTGTTATTTGGCGATCGAAATTGAAACGAGAAAGAACGTTAAGAATATGAGAAAGTGGGGTGAAATGTTTAAGCAGAAATGGGAAAAAGTGAAAAAAAAAAAAAAAAAAAAAAAAGGAGACAGAGAAATATGCAAGGTATGAATGGAAGCATTAATGGTAGGTTGAAAAATGGCTTGATCTTATCTACTTATCCGGTGATTCAAGGCTTCTAAATTCTCATAAACATCTTGTGTCATGTACTATGAGGCTCATATGGGGGAAACTGCCAGCCTCAGCACTGATTCAATGCAGCATTTGTGCCAACCTCACTCTTTGCTTTTGGTTCATTACCACAGTGGGTGAGGGAGTTTTGGACCACTTTCACAAACCCATTTCAACTCATCCATAATAATAATATTAATATTTGACTCATTCAACTTCCCTTCCACTCTTTACTTAATAACATTCTACACGTTACCTGTCACTTTTCTTTTTCTAACTTCCATCATTTGATCATAAAAAATTACTATAATGCATATAAATAGAGATTTTTTATTTATAATTAACATAATTTTTTAGTAGAAACAATCATGTTCTAACTGAATAGAGTTATCATGTAAGGGTAAGAAAGTTCTTTCTCTAAATATTAATACAGTTGCATATTTCTTGTTTATTAAACGTATTAAATTTACTTGTTGTAAACTCGGTCATAGGATATAAGAGGTCAACATGGTACTCATAAGTTTGATTCTCATCTATATAAAGATAATGTTTGATCAATAGAAGACATGTCTTGCAAGTATAGATTATTTTTAAGTTGTCAATTTTGAAATACATTGTGAATAATGTGCATGAAAAAAAAAACCATAAACATAACTACAGCTCAATGATTTCCTCCTCCACCATCTTTCTCTTCTAGGAACACTGTAAATTCAACATCAGTTGATAAGAAGATAAGTTTTGTTTTTTTTGTTTATTTGATTGAGGATAAGTTTTTTGTATCTTCTATAGTTGTTTACATGTCAGAAGGTAACCAAAGTCTCTCTCTCTTTCTCTCTGTGACATTGTGGGGATAAAAATTCCAAAATTCTGGTACGACACTACTTAGGTTAATTTTTGTCATAGGAAGAAGGACACCAGTTTTTCACTGACTGAAGAGTTTAGCCATGGTACGAGCAACTGCTTTTACCAAATACAAGCAACAACTAGGGGCTGAGGAATTAGGATGTGACCCTTCAATGAAGTGTTTGTGATTAATGATTAATCGCACTGATTTTACCAAAACTCTATCCAACAGTACAAATACTCATCCCACGAAAATGAAAAAGAAAGATATAATGCAATCCAAATTGTGATTAGGACATAGGACGTGGACTCATTGCTCTATTTATTAAATAGTGGTATCAAAGTAAAGCATGATACGATAGGCATAGTGCAATGCCATGACATTATTGTGTGGTTGGATTAATTGTAATTGTTTTTTTATTATTACTAATTATATTTTTATTGTTAAATTACACTTTTAATTTTTCTAGTTTTTGTCTATAATTTTATTTTTTCTATTTTAAAAAAGTATTTAATCTCTTTATTTTTAAAAATATGAAATTTTGATTCTATTATTAATTTGATGTTCGTTGATCATTAAATTATAATATTATCTAATGATCTATTATTACTTAAGTAATATGATATATAGGAAATAAAATTAGACAATATATAACAAACAAAAATTTCTATTTGTATCTATTTTAACAAATGATAAGTATTTATTTTATTAAAAAAATTTATTTGCATTTTATTTAGTTTTTTTTTTATCTTCAAATTTTATTTACTAAATATCATATCACTTAAATATGAATATACATTAAAATTTAATGATTTATAAATGTTAATACGATGAGAATACCAAAATTCCGTATTTTAAAATTAGAGGGATTAAATGTTTCTATTTTAAAATAAAGAGATCAAAATTACGGATTGATAAAAATAAAAAAAAATTATATTAATTTTTTAACCATATATTATTGTTACAAAATATTTATCAATTTGTTGATGATTAATTTTTTTAGAGAATTATATTTTGATTGATTATTACTTTTATTATTATAATTAATAACTAATTGTATACATATTTTTATGTTTAAATATGTTGAAAAAACAATAAAGATGTTTCGTTTGTATTTTAGAAAAATATTTTCATAGTAAAATGATAAAATTAAGAAATTATTTATATTAGTTAGTTTTGTATTTAAATGTTAAAATAATTAGTTATTAAGGTTAAAAAAGAGAAGTAAAATTTAATTTGAAAATAATCTAATAATTTTCAAAATTTTACTTATATATGAAAAGAAAAAACGCTTTTAACCAGAAAATCCTTTTTCGTATTACCTTGCTAGAACATTATTGGTGTGGTGGATATATGAGATGAAAGACAAGTCCTGTAAGTTGTGATTATTATGGGCCCATAAAGATTTACACATTACTTGAGATTTCAGTGGCTCTACAAGTGGGAAGGTCCCCAGGTATGTGGTGTTTGTCGTTGGTGTCCACCTATATTGGCCAATCAATCAAACAAACACAATTTGATTTCACCACTCAACAAAGGCTTCTCACAAAAGCTTGGATTTTTGGCCCTTCTTCTAGAGTTACAAAACTATTTTCAAAGGTAAAATATAAAATTGATTGATTCAAAATTGTTGGAGCTAATTTACTAATATTTTTTACCAACCAAACACGTACTACATGTTAGATCAAAAGAACATTAGGTCTTTAATTAAATCTCTCAAAAGTTTTAATTATAACAAATAAATATTAAGTATTTCAATAAAGTTTTTACCAGAAAACATTTTGTCTTAAAAAGAACAAATGATTGCAATACATTTTCACGTATTTTTGTTATATAGTTTGTCCATATAACAGGAAGATTTTCTCAAAGTGTAAAGATTTTAGATTTCTCGAAGCAATACAAAAAGGTAAGTCAGCTGCCTACTCTTTTAAAAGAAATGTTCGTATAGGAGAGAAAGAAACCCAAGAATATACTTCCCAACACAAAAGCAACTATGTTAGTTTCTTGTATATATATATATATATACATATGAGGAGGGTTCAAACGATACTGATATAACTTTTACTAAGTGTTACACCACTCAATAACTTTATATTAAATGTGAATTTTAAAAATCCAACCGTTAGATGGAAAGTTCATATCTCTTAGATCATATATGTCAAATTTTGTTAAAATTGAACAACAACTTGAAGGTAATCAAAGTGTTCATATTTTAGTATATTTTAAAATGTATATATTACGTCAATTTTGTTTTATAATTATACCGGTGTAATTTTTACAAGTGTTACACCACTCAATAACTTTATATTAAATGTGAATTTTGTAAATCCAACCATTAGATTGAAAGTTCATATCACTTTATATGTGTATATAAAATTTTGTTAAAATTAAACAACAACTTGAAGGTAATCAAAGTGTTCATATTTTAGTATATTTTAAAATGAATATATTACATCAATTTTGTTTTATAAAAATGAAGTATCAAATCATCTTGGATTAATATAAAATTTTGTATATTAGATCTAAGCTATATGAACTTTTAATTTAACGTTTGGATTTAAAAAAATTCGTATTTAATATAAAGTTATTGAGCATTGTAACACTTGGTAAAAGTTACACCGGTGTTATTATAAACCCCCTCTATATATATGAGGGGAGTTATAATTACACCGGTATAACTTTTACTAAGTATTACATTACCCAATAACTTTATATTAAATGTAAATTTTGTAAATCCAACCGTTAGAGTGAAAGTTCATATCACTTTATACGTGCATATCAAATTTTGTTAAAATTGAACAACAACTTGAAGGTAATCAAAATGTTCATATTTTAGTGTATTTTGAAATGAATATATTATGTCAATTTTATTTTATAAAAATGAAGTATCAAATCATCTTGGATTAATATAAAATTTTGTATATATGATATAAAAGATATGAACTTTCAATCTAACGGTTAGATTTATAAAATTCACATTTAATATAAAGTTATTGAGCAGTGTAATACTTAGTAAAAGTTACACCGGTGTAATTATATATATATATATATATATATATATATATATATATATATATATATATATATAAGAGTTATAATAACACTGGTATAACTTTTACTAAATATTACACCATTCAATAACTTTATATTAATTGCGAATTTTGTAAATCCAACAGTTAGATTGAAAGTTTATATCACTTTATATGTGTATATCAATATTTGTTAAAATTGAACAACTTGAAGGTAATCAAAGTATTTATATTTTAGTATATTTTGAAATAAATATGTTACATCAATTTTGTTTTATAAAAATGAAGTATCAAATCATCTTGGATTAATATAAAATTTTGTATATATGATCTAAGAGTAAAAAACTTTTAATCTAACGGTTGAATTTACAAAATTAATATTTAATGTAAAGTTATTAAACGGTGTAATACTTAGTAAAAGTTCCACTGATATTATTATAACCCTCCTCATATATATATATATATATATATATATATATATATATATATATATATATATATATATATATATATGTATATATGAGGAGGGTTCAAACAACACCGGTGTAACTTTTATCAAGTGTTACACCGCTCAATAACTTTATATTAAATGTGAATTTTGAAAATCCAACCGTTAGATTGAAAGTTCATTACTCTTAGATCATATATATCAAATTTTATATTAATCTAAGATAATTTGATACTTCATTCTCATAAAACAAAATTGACGTAATATATAAATCCGTCGGAAATTTCTGACAGAAATATCCGTTGGAATTCATATCTGTTAGAAATTTTCCGTCGGAAATTTACGTTTTTCTTGTAGTGATATAGAACTTGTTGAAACCTAAAAAGGTTTCGATTAAAAAATATTTGGATAAGAAAAATAAAGAAATTTTATTATAAAAAGCACTTTGTTTGAACATGAAGAGACTTATAGAAAAAATATTTGCAACACAGATATGTAGTATAATTTGATGGTCCAAAAAATGAGACGAACCAATATAAAATTCCTATATTTTAATCTCTTTATTTTCACCATCAATGATTTCATTTTAGAATTACAACTTGCTTGAAATAATGCTTTCAAGATATAAAAGGTTTTCAAATTGTCTAATACTAAAATAAGATTTTTTTTTGTAAATTGTTTATATTATCTTATAAATTAGACAAAGTTTAGTCTTTCAGAAAAACTTGCGAAATGTTTTTAAAAACACAATTTAACTCCCTTGTTATATTTTTCTTTGTTTCATACTATATTTATTGAACCCATGATGATAGCTTCTAAAAAAATTGTGCTAAGACAATTAAGTAAGATAATATTCTTGTGATTGTGACATTATGTTTAAATTATTTATATTTATTTATTTGGTAAGTCAACTTATGAGTTTTTCTATAACTTTTTTCTTACATTTTTGTTTTTTTTAAAACCGATGAATCAACCCAATTTAACTCGTAAATCACTCTAGGTTGGGTTGGATCGATTTTTCAACTCAATTTTAAAATAAGTCAAATCCAACCCAATCCAACTTTTGACAAGCTAAGGGTGTGTTTGGTTGTGTTTGCCTATTTACCATTCCTATCTTATGCTCAACTTACACTCAAGTTAGTACTCAACATACTCTCCTATACCATAATTTGTAACTTAACCTCCACCTAAGTTAGAGTATAATAATGAAAAGGAATGGATTGTGACGAAATTGAGTCAACAACACAACCTTCACAACCTACTATTTGTGAAAGTTAGAGCTTGACTTGGTAACATATATAGTTCATAAGCATGCAACAAGTTAAATTGTAGTTGAGCTCGGTACTTTTAAGTTTATGTGTTAAATATTCACTCATAAGTGAGCATGACAAGAATACAAAATAGTTTATAAATAATGATGTTTGGTTTATTTCTTCTATTTAATGCAGTGTCTTGCATTGGAATGATGAAGGTTGTCAACTAATAGTAAATGTTGATGAATCGTTAAATAGACTATTACAATTCATAATGAGAGACTTTGAACTATTCCTCATTAGTTATCCTGATTCAAGGAATGTTTCTAAAGATTACAAGGAATACCTATTCAACAACATTCAAAAGGGAGGCTGATTGGACTGAAGTGTTACGATCCAGAGTTGCTAAAAAGAATGGTACTGTGGCACATTACTTAACATCTACAATTTGGGCTAGCATTAGAGATTTGTACCCTACAATTAAAAATCATTCAAAATGGATTATAGGCAATGGTTCCAAGGTTAATTTATGGACTGACAGGTGGCTTTCTCGGCCTATTGTGGATATAATGAATATCCATGCCTCGCTTCACTCTCGGTTCAAATGCTCAGTTGGTCACTTTCTCAAAGATGGCACTTGGCATCTCCCTTCTGATATTCAAGGTAGGATTAGTAATCAAATTGCACATATTGATATCCCTCTTTCTGACCTAGAAGACTCCTTAATTTGGGACCTTACCCCTAATGGGGTCTTGTTGTTTAAAGATGCATACTCATTCTTTAAGCAATCTAAGCCTAAAATCAACTGGGCTAAAATAATATGGAATAAATATATACCTCCATCTAAATATTTTGTCCTTTGGAGACTTCTCCATGGGAAGACCCCCACTGAGGATCTATTAAGGAAAAAGGGGGTAATCATTATATCAATTTGCTCACACTGTTATAATGCTCTAGAAACTTCTACACACCTGTTCTTTGAGTGCTCTTTTGCTAGACAACTTTGGGACTGGCTTGGTAGGATGATGGATGTCACTTTAAACATACGGAATATAATGGAAATTATAAACAATCATTGGAGCAAATTTGCTAAATTGATAATTTTATCAGCCATTACTTTCACTATTGATGAATTGTGGAATAATAGAAATCTGGTAAAATTTCATAACTGGTCTAATAAAATGGAACATTTGCAAAATAAAATATTAGCCCTTGTTAACTCTTGCAGCTCCCTTTCACATTTGACTATGCATAATAATATAAAGGAACTCAAACTACTAAAAAGTTTCCTGTTGCCTTGCAGGGGCAGGAGAGTTGAACAACTGGTGGAGGTACGATGGACTCCTCCTTCGGCAGGTTAGATTAAGTGTAACACGGATGGAGCCTTTTCTACATTTTCCTCCTCAGCATCATGTGGGATCATCTTCAGAGACAGTAGAGCCAACCTGATTGGATGCCTTGCGGAGTCAGTGGTGGCCAACTCAGCATTGGAAGCAGAAGTTTTGGCCATTATCCATGCAGTTCAGATTGCTCGGAGTCGTGGTTGGATGTCACTTTGGATAGAGACCGACTCACTTTTAGCCATTCGAGCCTTCACTTACCCGTTACTAGTTCCTTGTAGCTTGTATGTTCAGTGGATGAACATGTTATTCCTTGTTAGGCAGATGAGACTCCGTTTCTCTCATATTTTTAGAGAGGGAAATGGATGTGCCGATAGTCTAGCAGGTTTTGGACTTAGACACACTGGTTATCATTGGTGGTTATCTGTTCCCACGTGTATCATGACTACTTATTCTAAGGATCGGGGTGGTTTTCCCCACTTTAGGGTCGCTTAGGATAGGCTCTGACTGACATTTGTATCTGTATTTTTCTTTCCTTTTTCATTAATTTAGTGAATTTTTGATATGTTGCAGATGATTGGTGTGGTTTGAGGTGCTAACCTAGTTAGGATCTCTCTTCCGCATAGTGATGCCTTAGCATATCTATCTTTTTTCAAAAAAAACAACATTCAAGTAGGAGTTATTATCTTCATTCATAATTATACCACTCAACTTTGAACAATTGATTGTTCCTTTTTTAAAGAACATGTATACTCTAATTGCTTAGGAGAAAGATGAGTATTAATTAAAAAAGAGAAATAGTATAAGTCATGCATTCTAATTGATTAGAAAATATGAATATTAATTAGGAAAAAAAGTTGTATCAAAATAATTTTATAATGACAAATTTTTAATATTATTAACTAAATTAACTACTTTTCTTAATCTTGATAAATTAAGCAATTGAGTTTTATATATAAGAACGAAGATATTATATATATGTTTTTTATGTATACCTTAATTTCAAATATACTATGAATGTTTGTTAAGTTTCAACTTTTAATTTAAAGGTTATCTTTGAAACTGGTTCTAACCTTAATGAGAGTTACATCTCCAAATTCGCATAGCTCGACATGGCAAGAGTATAGACCAAACCTTTCAAACCTTTTTCTTTGATTGAAACCTCGAGCAACTAAGAATGTTTTGTAGAATTGAACAGTCCTATTAGTTTTTCGTTTAATTTAGTAAACCCATTTGTTTCCATTAATTAGGAATAAAATTGGGTGGTAGATCAACAAAGTCCCATGTTTTATTTTTATTCAATGCATCAATTTTGGCATGTATAACATTAACGCACTTTGGATCGGTACTAGCAACTTTATAAGTGGATGATTCAATTTCAAAAGTGAGGTTTAAGGTATAATTGAGATGTGAGGGAGATAGATAGGATATGTATGTGGACAAGATGTGTGGATGAGGTAGGGTCATGTAATGTGGTCAATGTAAATATAAGGTGAAGAATGTTGAATGGGCTAGTTACAGTGTGACAGGGAATTCAGAATCATAGAACTCTACATTCCTTGAAATTGCAATTTGTCTACTCTGTACATCAAAAATAACACTTTCTTTCATACCATGTCTGTATCCCTAAAATGCACATTTCTTGGCTCGAGGAGCAAATTTATGCCTATGAAATGATAGAGTTGAAACATAACATAAGCATCCAAATACCATGAGGTTGCATAGGTCTGGCTTCTCATATTATAGCTCCTCATAAGGTGAAATATTGTCTAGAATTGGTGTGAGCATTCTGTCGATGAAAAACACATCATGAACAATATAACTGCAATAAATTTTTATGCAATTGTGACTTAAAAATAAACTTTCACTAGTACATAATACACCTTTTACGTCGGTCATTTTAGGGGTTTTTACGTCAGAAAAACTTTCGACGTTGAAGCGGTAGATGTAAATTTACGTCGGGGCGCGAAAAACGACGTAAATTTACGTCGGACATGCCAAGGTCTGACGTAAAAAGATAAAAAATTTTAAAAAAAAATTTTGAGTGCAAGGAGAACGGCTCGTTCTGCAAGGAGAACGACCCGTTCTCCTTGCAGAACGACCCGTTCTCCTTGCAGAACGACCCGTTCTGCTGCAGATCCACCCACGCGCAAAGAATTTTCTACCTGCGAAGAAACGAGAGGGTGCAGCAGTGAAGAAAAATACATACAAAAGGGACTTGTACATGGGAAAAGGAAACGTGACCTTTCTCTTGTTGCCATGCATCTACAATGTTGGTGTGGATGAAGAAAAAAACACCTCTCTTCCACAGCTTTCGAAGGCTTGAAGTCCTGTTTCAGCGGAGAGCATCAGGCACCTCTCTTCCACAGCTTAGCATCTGGCACCTCTACCTAGTTAATCCCAAAGGAAGCTTCTGTGAGAGAGCTACATTCCCCTACCCAGTTATACCGAAATGGCTCAATTTAAAAATAAGTGCAATACTCACATTCTGATGTCTCCTCTCTACTCTTCCATTCAGATGTCTCCTCTCTACTCTTCCATTCAATCATGACATTATTACTAAGGGTAAAAGTATGTTAGTAACATGTTAAAGATGTATAATCTAACTTATTTAAAATGTGACTTATTTATTAAAAAAGGTTAAATTTAGATCTTATAAAACCTTTCTAACTAAAAAGATCATGCTTTTAATAAAGTCTAAAAGACCAAATAAACCAACCTATTTAAAATAAAATATCATATATTAATTGATATTAATATGTATATTTAACATATCATTATTAATTAGTAATAATATAGTTAATACAAAAACCAATTGACTTAATTAGGTCTATGGGTCTATTTATAAGTTTTATATAAAATAAGCTATATAAATAATTAATTAGGCTTTCATGACATTATACTTTTAAACAAGTTAGGTTAGACTTTAAAAAAAGACTTGTAATGAATAAACAAATCATTCTCTTTTTAATAATTTTGTTGTAGGTCAATTCAAATCTGTTAAAGTTTGAACTCACATATTTTTATTTTTCTTATCACACAATTTGACTGATAAACAATGATCTTGGCATCATAAATACCTTTAATAAGGATTCAAGCCTATTATCACACCTAATAATTTTCTATTTTATTAGTTTGTGTCTTGCAAAAATAATTCATCACGTCTTGAAACTTCAAATTTGAATTTAAGTATCACAACCCAAATATATGATGGGGAAACAACAACACAATAACAACACAAAACAAACTCAAACAGTTATTGCAGCGGAAATAAGTTTTCCTAACTTGCAAGAATTTGTGACGAGCAACAACTAATGAACAACAATAATAAATCACTAAAATCACACACAAAGACACCAAGATTTTTAATGTAAAAAATCCCTCAAAGCAAGGGTAAAAAATCACGAGTCGTCCAGATCAAAGAAATGGTTCCACTATGATCAACAAAGAGTACAAAGGAGTCTCAATCAACTGCACAAAATAGTGCTAACATCCAGCCAAACAACAAAGCATAAAGCTTAGAAATAGAGAACAAGGAAGATGAAAAACTCCAAATACATAACTACAGTGCGAACTGAATATCTCCCTAATTATACATCATTTCAACAATCCAACCGGTCAGAATGAAGAACCGCATGTGATGAACCTGCTGTCCAATTTTCAGCCCAATCCAATGGTGAACGAATCTGCAGTATCGATTTTACTGTCGTAGTCCTGTGTAAAAACAAGAATGACTTTCACTTTTCGTCTCTCTCAAAGTGCTATTCCCTCTTTCTCACTCTTATGCTTTAGACCCTCTCTCCACTTAGTTAAGTGAGACATTAAATGAACTTTTTAATTTTGGGTCATTTCTTCACATAGAAAGAGAGCTCAATACCCAACAATATATTGACTTAGAATATTAACAATTGTGAAAAGATATTTATATCCATGTATAGATTGAGTAGAAATGGTTCGCAAATATCAAAATGAATTAACTCAAACAAATCAACAACTATATTATTACTCTTATTGCATGATAATTTCTTTTGGCTAGCCATATGGCATGCATGACATCCTAAATGTACAGGAACTGGTATGTATGAATATCTTTTATTCAAGCAAATCATTCTATCTTGAGATAAATGTCCAAACCTCAAATGTCGAAGTATGGTTGAAGGTAACAAACTTGCGTTCAAACTATATACAAAAACTATATAAGAAACTCCCTTTCGAACAAGTTCATTAACTTGTAGGTAGTATAATCCATCAGCTTGTTTAGCCATACCAATCATCTTCAAATTCTTATGCCCCTAAATAATGCACAAATTGGACTCAAACATCAACATGCATCCAAGTGGGGTTGAGAAATTAGATACTGAAACCAAATTGAATGAAAATTGTGGTAAGAGCAAGACATTCTGTATAAAAAAATTATTTGTCAATTATACAGACCCAGCAAAATGTGCATACACTAAAGTACTATTTGGCATTGCTATAGATATTGAATTAATCTTCTTATTTAAACCATTCTAGTTAAGAACATATGTGATTTGTTGTCGTGTGTCAAGCTAATATCCAATGAGATCCAATCAATTTTGAACACTAAGTTGTTGATTATAAGTTATCCGTTGAATTAATCAAACTGCTTTCTTTTACGAAATTTGATTTGCTTGAGTTATCAATGTTGGTTTGTTGAATCAAACATAGTAGGCTATTCTACTCATTTTATGTCAATGTGATTCCAGCCTCTTCTTCTGTCGTTGTCATTGAGTGTTCCTTTAAATTTTCTATATAACTTCTTCGAATCCAAATGTGGGTACCCATGTTTCTTTTAACATACATCAACAATGCATCCAAGTTTACCACATAATGTACAAACCTTCTATGCCTCTTCCCACATTAACTAGGGGTGAGCAGGAATACATAACCCAACTGTGAATGGAGAAAATCGACAAAACATGACCAAGAAAACTTATTGATTTCAAAACCAGTGAAACTCCTTGCTCGTGTTCAAGAAACTTGACCAAGAAGCAAATTCCATTTTCAATGATTTGAATCTGAAAGATTGAAGTAAACCCATAGATATCCACCTGATCAACTTGTCATGTGAATCACTCATCATTACTACAACAAAATGGACTTTTAGTGACATTTAATATGATTTTTTAAAATTGCTATAAAATCTTTTAACATCATTTTCACATTAGTCATTGTATGCAGTTTCATTAAAACATTTATTGACAATTATTCTGCATGCTAGTAAAGACTCTTATAATGGTTGGGAAAAGTATATAAGTTTTTGTTATATTTTTTACTGACATTTAATATTTTTTGCTATTGTCCCTAAAAGTTTAAGAAATGATTCATAATATTATTTAATTATCTTATTTCTAGTCGATGTGAAACTTGTAAGATGAGTACAAATACTTTTTAATTACCTTATTTCTAGTTGATGTGAGACTTAAGATGAGGGTTGTCCTCTATTTGTATATTCTTTAATTTTCTTATTTTTTTTAATTGTCTTATCTCCTAATTAATTATTTTATCTATAGTCAATATGGAATTTAGGTTTTTTTCCAATATATCCCCTCAAGTTTAACATTATTGAATTTGGTAATGGTGAGTAATCTGATACCAATTTAGAATATTAAGTCATAGATCTAACTCAATCCTACAAAACAAACTTGTAAGGTGAGAGTTATCATCCGTTTATATACTCTTTAATTATCATATCTCTAATCGACATGGTACTTAAGTTTTTTTCAATAAACAAATATCTTTAATAGCAAATTTTGGTGTGATATAAATACATTTTTAGTAGTCATTATATATTAGTCATTAATATTTTTATTAGATAATATATAAAGACAATTAATTTATTATTATTAAATAATTATTAGTAACAATAAATTTTATTGCAGTGTTACTTGACTAAATTAATCATTGATCACTTTTTCCTCCCCATTACTTGGATTTGGACTTGGACCTAAACATTTTTTTCTCCCAAATTGTACCACCGTAAAAGGGGTAACATTCAAAGTGGGGAATGAGTTCATCATCAAGATGAGATCTAACCATGGCAAAATTATTCATTTAGTCCATCAAGAACCTCGTGAAACAATATGTTCCTTGCGCACTACAAAAAAACGCGTTAATAATGGCAGTTGTAATTGTAAATAATGACATTTATGACCGCCAATATATACATGTGTGGCGGTTCCGTGTAGCGCCATAATTTCTGCCGCCACAGAGTAAAAAACGACGGTTAGAAGCGCACCGTCACAAAACCCGCCATTTAATACATTATATAAAGCAACGGTTTAGACGTGTAAATAATGACAGTCTAAAATGTCGTAAATTACACAATAAAAATAATTAGATAGGTTAATAATGACAATTTTGAGCGCCATTATTTCCATAATAATATGGCGTGACCAAACTACCATTATTTTAACAATTTGTACATAAAAGTATGACACTTCTAACTGTCGTAATTTTCAAATAAATATTTTTTTTTCATCATAATTATTTATAAAAATTGAATTTTTAATTAAATATTTTAAATATTAAAAACACCTGTATATTTAAAATATCATGTGAAATCGAAGTAATCAACAACTCTTAAAAAATTCAACCAACCAAGTTCATTCAATATACTTTAACTTGTAATAACAAAATACAAAACATAAAGTTGGTTCATTCATTACTTGTACTAGGGAAAATATAAATAGTTATATCAAATAGAGTCAAAGTACTTCATAAGTTTTAGATTCATTACATAAACTAAAGTGCATCTAACTATGCTCATACAATTAAGAATCAACATGTAAAACTCTAGCTCTTTCCACATCGCCTTTAATTAGGTAAATAATATGTAATTGACAATTCTTTTTGCTTGAATTGTAACTAAAATGCAATAAAAATATTTAGTTAGATTGTTTTTTTGTTGAATACTATTTTACTGATGAAATTTTGTTTTAGGAGAGGCATTGTAATTGGTTAGTTGGGATTTTCATTTCATCAGGTCAATTTTGCTGCTCAATTTGGATCTAGTAAGAATGGTCTTAATCATATCTGAGTAACTTGAGTTTTGTGAATAAAAAAATGTGATTAAAAAGAGAAATTTTGTTAAAGATAATCAAATACAAATTTTTTAATAGAAATTAATCATTAGTATAATTGATGAATACTTTATATTAATAACTTAGTAGAAATAACACATGATGGTGTGGAAGAAGCTAATGATACGTTCCCTTCCATTTGTAATAAATTACATTCAATGTAACACCTTCTACCCCACATACATAATACACAATAAATATAAAGTACATTCCTGAGTAAATAAAACTTTCTTAAAAATAAGGTTTCAAAATACATAGATAGAAAGTTCACATTCATATTTTGCAAATCGTAGTCCAATGCGGAAATGATGACAAAATAAAACATTAATCTTTCCAAAACATAATAATAGTAATGAAACTCCAATGCTAATCCTAACTAAGCCCTGATGTCTCATATCTTATCAGAGCATGCCCAACTGAAGCCTAAGCCTCATCATCAGCATCCTCATGTTGATGATCACCTGCAACAAAAGTTAAACACATACAAGAACAACAAGGGAGTGAGAAATATCTCACTCAGGTTCAGGTGCAGAAATAAAGGTTAGATAGTGCACACACACACACAACAAACATATTACAAGTTACAAATACCAATCACACATAAACAATACACATACATAATTAGTATCACATGCACACTCATTTATCATGCAATGATGTCATGGACTCAACTCATAAATGCATGTGGCGCCAGTCACGTGTCTCATAATCACATTTCTCATCATTTCATCACTAGTGACTCAAGGTACACCTTGTTAGCTTGTTACGTCACCAGTGACCCTAAGGTACACCTTGTTAGCTTGTTATATCACCGGTGACCCTAAGTACACCTTGTTAGCTTGTTACATCACCGGTGACCCTAAGGTACACCTTGTTAGCTTGTTATATCACTGGTATGCGGCCTAAGCGACACACCTAGAATAGATCATAGATGCACATGATGCATGTCACACATCCACTATTTCATTGACCCAACATTTCACTTATCACGTCTCATCATATCTCATGTCACATTATTTCACAATATCATATCACAGATCATACGTTCACCTTTCACATTCTCACATCATATTCACATAGTCTCATGCAAGAAACTTCTCGTAGTCATATACATAAATCATACCAAGTAATTATCCAAAACATGAAGCCATCATCAATTTTACATATATTGCCTCAAAATCATCCAAAGATCATATTCCTAATTTTACTTCATAGGGTTTCCTACAAGAACCCACAGAGCACTCTAATTCATATCAAAACTTATCTATTTTTTAAATTAAACACATCTTTACACTCAACATCACACAAGGAACACAACGAGACATTCAGAAAGAAAAATAGAAAATATTCATATTTTGTCTGTTCCTAGAAGCATGCATCAGGCAAGGGATTGAGGCCAATCCTACTACCCAACAATTATTCCCACACCCCGAGCAATGTTTCTCACTCCCCCATACTTGGATAAGCAGAAGATGAAGTTAGAGCGAAATACGGTTGATCTCCTTCTCTTGGTTCTCCTTGGTCTTCAGAGAGTGTCTCTAGAAGCAGTGCCAGAGTTTGCTATTTATAGATTTTAGAAGTGGCCAGAACGGCCCATTTTGAATCCAGAACGGCCCGTTCTGGATTCTTTCATCATGTGTTAACTTTGCATCTAGAACGACCCGTTCTTAAACTAGAACTGCCCATTCTAGAGTTGGGTTTTAACACACAACGGCCACATTTGGAACGACCCGTTCCCAACTTTGGAACGGCTCGTTCCCAACTAGGGTTATAGGCCTTTTTAATAGCTTGGAACGGCCCGTTCCAGTTTAGGAACGGGCTGTTCCAGTTTAGGAACGACCCATTCTGGGCTACTAAAACACCCTTAATAAATTTTATGAAAATTACTAAATCACCCTCAATAAAAAGTATGAAAAGTGGGGTGTTAAAATTCTCCCCCCCCTTTTAGAAGTTTTGTCCCCGAAATTTACTTGAAAACAGAAATGGGTAGGCTTCTTGCATCTTGCTTTCTAAATCCCATGTAACCTCACTACCTTATTGATGTACAACTCTATCAATCTCTCTAAGAAATGTCTAATGTTAATAAGTACAAGGTGAGCAAACTTGGTGGGTCTATCCACTATAACCTAAATAGAATCAAATTTTTTAAGCATCTCTAGGCAAACCTACCACCAAGATCTATTTACACACCATCTCACTTCCAAAATGGGGCGTCTAAAGGCTGTAAAAATCCTAAAGAGAAATTTACTTCTGACATACTACACACGAGTACACAAATTCCTCTACTCTTTTCTTCTCCTTAGGCCACCACGCTTCCGTTGCGCCACTCTGATACATCTCAGTAGCTCCTAAATGAATGCTAAGAGTAATCTTATGTCTTTCCTCTAAGATCATCTTCCTAAATTCAAGATTACTAGGCACATAGATTTTATTCTTGAACCCCAAAACACCATCAACTTCTACTCGTAAAGGGTTATACCCCTACCAACCCTCTCCACTTGGTTCACTAAGAAAGGATCTAATTCCTGGGGTTCTCTAATCTCATCCATTAATTCACCAGTCACTTTCAACATATTCAATTCAATGCTCCTAAGGGTAAGCTCACATACCAAGCTTAAGTCTCTAACCTCCTCAATCAAGTTCAACCTTTAAATCATCAAAGACGATAGGTGAATGATCATCTTAATCAAAGCATCTGCCACAATATTAGTTTTACTTTTATGACCCTCTCCAAGGATTAAGCGCCTAAGTGTAAGTTCACTACGTACTCATACTCAGTCTCCAAGTCTTGTTACCAAAATGAATCAACTAATTATGTTTCTTCATTTTCTTTCAACAATCCACTCGTTACTCGAGTCATACCTAGTTTCACACTACTAGGAGTAATCTTCACAAGTCAAACTTAAATCCTTAGACCGAGCCAAAAGGTCCATCTCTCTAATCTTAAGAGAAGTTAAAAGTAGAGATTTCCTACTCAAAGCATCGACCACCACATTGGCTTTATCCATATAACAACTAAGATTAAAATCCTAGTCCTTAAGAAATTTTAACTATCTCCTTTGTCTCATATTCAACTCCTTTGGTCAAAAGATATTTAAGACTTATGATCACTAAATACCTCAAGCTTAGAATCATACAGGTAATGTCTCCAAATCTTAGTGTAAATATCATAACCGTGATAAGTGTCTAACTAGTATGATTAAATATGCATTTGAGACACTTATCTAGCACAATTTTTGTACATATTGATATAATTTTTGGTCTATATATACTTAGAATCAAAAAGGGACTTTTGAATTATGTTAGTACAAGGAGTGATGAAGCTTTTGATCAAATTTGGTGTTTATTTTGTAGGTTTTGAAATTTGAAGGAAAGTGGCTCAGTCACTCAAAAGCGCTGAGCAGATTCAAGCCAGAGAGCTCAACAAATGCAGCCTAGGAGAGGCGCTCAACCACTCTAATCCGCTCAGCGAATTTGGCCCTAGAAGAGAAGGAGTGCTCTCTGCCTCCAAGGCGCTCAGCCACTCCCATCCGCTGAGCGGATTTGGTCCAGGAAAAAGGATGCTCTCTGTCTCTTAGGCGCTCAGCGGATCTGAGGCACCCAACCCTTATGCTTGCTTAGGATTGAAGGATCTTCGAGGCTCTCAGCGGATCCAAGGGGCTCAGCCCTTTAGGTTACTTCATGGTGAAGGATTCTTCAAACCGCTCAGCCGTTTCAAGGCGCTGAGCGAATTCGTCTCTTTCCTGTTCACTCTGTTTTAATTTTATCACATATATAAAGGCAGAGGAGAGAGAAAAGAGGATCATCGGGAGCTGTACGAAGAGAAAACAGAGAAAGGGGAGAAACAGAGCACTTTGGAGCTCATGGGTAAGGTAATTCCTCTCATGAATTTTCATTTTTCTAGAAACATAAGCTACTACCTGTCCTTCCACCCCAAACCCATCTTCGACGCATCACCATACCCCATAAAAGATTCACTAAGATCTGGTAATATTAACACTAGTCAATCTTTCCTTAAGAGTATGGAAACTAGTCTCACACTATCCCAAGAAAACTCCTAACCTTACTAACTGACTTTGGTATCTCCCACTTAAGCATAACTTCTACCTTAGATAAATCTATGTTATACCTCCACTAGAAATTACAGGACCTAGAAAAACTCACCTCATACAATCATTCTCAGATAACTTAGCATAAAACTGTCTTGGATATATCTTCATCCTCATCTCCAATATGATGATATCACACCCTAAGGTCAATCTCACTAAACACACAAACATTCACTAATTGATCCCTAAGGT
Organism: Cajanus cajan; assembly: GCF_000230855.2. Lineage (NCBI taxonomy): Eukaryota > Viridiplantae > Streptophyta > Magnoliopsida > Fabales > Fabaceae > Cajanus > Cajanus cajan. Next base: position 14,495,912 of record NC_138523.1, on the reverse strand, counting down.
CATCTATCCACATATCAAATCATATTAGAATATCTACTTTAAACCTTCATATATACCATCCCTAAGCATGTACAAATCAATCATCATTTACTCCATATAGCATGTACATGAACCAACTTTACCACATAGCATTATACAACCTTAAACAACCTTCAATCTATATGACAACGCCTCAAAACATCATAACCAAATCAGTTTTTATCATTCCATTACCAAAGAAAATGACAGCATATATATCCCTTCAATAAATGTCAAAGAAAATGATACATAAAGAGTTATACTCATCCAAATGATCTCAAACCTATCTCAAAGAAAGCTAAGAGAATAAGCTACAACTCTTATGAAGACATGAGATTCTAAAAAGATTATCTCCTTAGCTAAAAATTCAAAAACCACAACAGATATATTCAGCGTTTACAGCTAGACCTCTGATCACCAAAGCAGCTATAACTGGAGTTCTAGACCTCCTTTCTACCTGATTCCAGTTCTATTGGAAAGATAACATCCAAGACTTCAACTTTCTTAAAGACTACAAAATCTAATTCTGTTAATACGGTACTCATACTGGCAGCTATAACTGGAGTTCTAGACCTTCATTCTACCTGATTCCAGTTCTATTGAAAAGATAAAATCCAAGACTTCAAATTTCTTGAAGACTACAAAATCTAATTCTGTCAATACGGTACTCATACTGGCACAACAAAATTGTAGCGAAAACATTCTCTACACCAGATAGCAATAGTGTATCAACATCTAAGGCCACGAAAACACCTCAACCCTTCCAAACTCACTCCTTTCCACCTCAAACTCATATCCAAGCTTCCCACCAAAACAACTCACATATTCAGCACAAAAGACTTAGAACTAAAATAAAATCTTCATGCAACCTAACCCTTAAAAAGGTTAATATGCAAGCATCAAAACTTAAGGAAATCACCAACACTTCGACCTTTCATCAAGAACACTCAAAGATCCAATGCTCAACACATAACCTCTTGGATTCAATCACTATAACTATAGATTTTGGAAACTCCATCAACCATAGACTCTTAATGCTTTCAACAGATCAATGTCTCAACCCAATCCAAGGTTCTAATAGTTTGTAGTTGATTAGTACAATACTTCCTGCACTACTACTTGCACATACGCTCGCAATACAAGCAATACCACCCAACCACTACTTCTTACGTAAGCAAGAAGTATTAAAACAATTAAGCAATCATATATAGCATCATCTAAGCTATATCATGTCTATCAACCAAATTATGAGAAAACAATACACATAATTAAATAAACAACAAACATAATCAATTATCACACTAGCATATCAATAAGTTCTACAATCAATTCATTCCATCATTCATCTACCAAACAAGCATAGTAGACTCATAACTCACGGCCGATTGGTGGGGTTGTCATCAATCTTTGCCTGAGCCACATTTTTGGAATCATTTGAGAATTATTTGAGAATTGTTACAAGTTTTAAAGTAGGGAATGCATGTATGGTAATTTAGATTTCAACCCTCTAGTCATTATGATTGTGTAAGATCGAGAAAATTTTCAAAAAGGATTAACCCATCGGTGGATAAAGTGTTTGAGTTGATCAAACTAAGAATATGGAGATGGATTAAAACAAAATATAAGGATGCGCTATTCTCCTTTTTATCCATCACAGGTTAAACTAGTCCTTTTCTTAAAAGAAATTTCCTGATTTTTGTTTCATTTAATCTAGTGATGAAAATAATAGCTTTGGGTTGTATTCTACAAACTTGTTTTTCTGTTAGACCATGTTGCTATGCAATTGCGATTTTTGTTTCATTTTTGATCTTGTAATCAATTCTAGTTATTAAAAACTTTGTCGATAATAAATAAAATTACACCTTTTCATTTTTAAAAAACAGAAACAAATTATTTCGTGTGTTTTTCTTCTTAAATACTTGTAGAGTCAATGATTAAAAATTAATGGTTAAAAATCAAATTTTTAACTAACAAGCTTGTTATACATTATATGATTTTTATTATAATTTTGATCTTTTAATCAATAGTTACATTTTATCTCTTATAATAAGAGTGTTCAACAATCAATTTATTTATTTTTAAATTAAATTGTCAAACCAATCCAACAAAATAAAATAATTAAAAAATTTGAAAATCGAAGTACCACATTTTTAATCAGTAATGATTTAGTTTTAGATTCTCACCTTTAAAACCAAACTAAAAAATAATAATAATAATAACAGTAAACATACTTGATCAAGGTAGTAATGGTAGTTTTAGAACTGATCTAATATATTATTAGGTTCAAAACAAATTTTAAGGTAGAGTCTTTTTAAAATAAATAATAATATCTTTTTGATAAAAAAAATATATCTTAGGGATGAATCTTGAAAAAAATAATTATATTTATATATTTTTTAGAGACAGATCTTTTAAAGTAAATTCTTTAAAATAAAAGAAGTAACTTTTAAGTTATAAAATTAAAATATATATATATATATATATATATTAATATAAAATATATTTTTAAAAAAAGAGAGTCTAAAATGAGGGTCTTGTTGATCTTGAATTCTATCGATATAATATAAGCAACTTTGTCTTTGAAGTAGACCATCTCGAGCAATTTTATTTTTTAATAAGCATCTTGCGGTAAAGTTGCTTTTCTTTCTATTACAAATATACACTAAAAGGAAAATCATTGTATTATTCTTTTTTAAGATGTACTTTTCAATTTATTATAAACACAGAAAAATGGATTAATTAATTATGAAAACAATAATTTCAGAATCAGAGAATATTTAGCTAATGACAAGGTACTAAATAGACTAGAAAAATTAACTCAATATAATAGCTTTACGTGGAATGATAATAACGATGATTAAGAAACAAAGCAGAATGATTGAAAGTGATGTGAATTCCAGCTCATAAGAATCGCGCGCGAGATAAAAGAGGCAAAACATTCAACATATGTTCCTCCTTTTCTTAAGGATCTTCTTACAACCCTCTACGACAACTAAATAGTAGCCACATAAAAACAATTATTTTTAATTTTTTACCCTCGCATAATTTTAATAGAATCTGAGAATAATGAAGAGAGAAACAACATATGCACTCTCTTTTCTTGTTCTCTTACTCTTTTCTATATTACTTTTCAACTTCGTGTACCCTTTTGATCGACAGCTTCTTTCTCGCTTTGCTTTCTTACCACATAAATCAACACTCTTCAGAGCCTGCGACTATTCCAATGGCCATTGGGTATTGGATGAAACATACCCACGTCAATTGTACGATGAAAACTGTCCCTTTCTTGATCCTGGATTTCGGTGCCACCAAAATGGACGCAAAAATGTAAGTTTTCGTAAATGGAGATGGCAACCTCATGGCTGTGACATTCCCCGGTATGTGACTAGACTTTGTTATTCGTATGCATGTATATTGGACCTTGTCATGCACACTCATTGCTACTTGTTGCATGCGTCCATGCATGGCTATATATGCATGTTATGTATTCTTGATCGGTTTTCCATTGGTAATTGATGATGAGATAAAATAGAAGCTCCAATTGCCAACAATATTGAATCATGCATGTGGGTTTCGAGGTTACTATTTTGTTTATTTTTTTCTAAGATTTTAGAGAAGAAAAGGGGTTTGGGTGGAAAGTGGAGAATATGAAACAGTTTATAAAATAAAAAATAAAAATAAAAACTTGTGGACAACAAGATATCCTCACTTCTAATAAATAAGAACCTTGTCGAAAGCTCAGTAAGTGAAATGACATTAATAATCTATTAGACCAGTGTTTATGAATTTTAAAAAAAAATTATATATATGTAGTGAAGGGTGTACCCTTCATAAGTGTAAGGGAGAAAGAATTAAGTCTCAGTTGAATCCAATACTACATTTTTTTTTTTTATGGTTTAGAATTGCCATTCTGAATTTGACACTAGTGCTCCACTAATAAAACGGGAGTTATCCAAATGAAATACAATGGTTGAACATGTAACATTATAGTTTGACAGTTGACACATAATTCACATTTTGTTGGAAGCATATAGTGGGTACGATTCACGTTGTGTGATAGGCATCCCCTCCCCCCACAACATCGTACGTAAAAGTAACTACTAACTAGCTATTGAACGTTTTTTTTATATTTAATTTGTATGGTAATTTATAAAAGTCATGAGTAGGAACTTGTCTTGATGGTATCGTGATGTAACTCAGATTCAATGCCAGAGATATCCTAGAAAAGAATCGCAATGGACGCATTGTGTTTGCGGGTGATTCGGTGGGAAGAAACCAATGGGAGTCTTTACTATGCATGCTGACCAAAGGGGTTTCAAATGTATCTGAAATATATGAAGTGAATGGAAGTCCCATTAGCAAACACAAGGGTTACCTGGCCATGAGGTTTAAGGAATATAACACGACAGTAGAGTACTACAGGGTACCCTTCTTGTGTAGAATAGGTCGTCCACCACTTAACTCTTCCAATCATGTTCGAAGTACTATCAGGCTTGACGAGTTGCACTGGTATTCCAATAAATGGGTAGGAGCAAATGTTCTTATTTTCAATTCAGGGCATTGGTGGAACCAAGACAAGACTATCAAGTCGTAGGTCAACCTCAACCATTTCTTTCATAAAATTACTACCGGAAAATATTTGATGAACTTTGGATCAGATTTTTTTCTTGAAAAAAAAATATTGCAAGTGCTTTCTTCTAACGTTTTACAAAATAAAAATTTTGTTCTAGCACCGCATATAAAAATTATTCTTTTTAGGAGCCAAAAACTTTTTGAATACCAGTGCAAAAACTTCTTTAACATGAAAATTTGGTTCATAATTTTAAATTTATTTCGATTTAAATAATGCTGAAAGAAAAGTTGTAAATTCTCTTCTAAACTCGGAAATAACACATCTAAACTAGCTCCATAACTTTTTGCAGGAGCATCTACTTCCAGGAAGGAGGAAAGGTAAACATGACGATGAACGTGAAGGAAGCATTTACGAGATTCCTACAGACATGGAAATCATGGGCACTGCATAATCTAGATCCTGGCAGTTTCGTCTTCTTTCGTAGCTATTCCTCCGTTCATTTCAGGCAAGTGCATTGACACAATTTTTGTCTTGGACACTCAAATAAAAACCATCCAAGACATTCTAAGATAGACACAGGCAGAAGAAAAAAAAAATCTAACATTTTTTACACCCTCCGTTACACCGCGTTACTTGCATTGTGAGGCCTGTAGTCTATAGACACGACCCAATAGAATAAAAGCACATTTGGACAACACTCTTGCGGTCCCCGGTCACTACAAAAGTTAGCTTTCAAAAAGTAGATGAAAAAGCTTATCAATCAACATCGCTCACATCTCATTAAGTGAAAAAATCAGTTAATCGGAGTAAAAGTATATTAATAACATGTGAACCCAAATGTATTAAGACTGGGGGAAAAGAAGGTAGATAGGAAATGGTTAATATGAAGGTGGGAAGATTCAACTTGGGACCATAGCAGCCGAACCCCGAACAGAAACAGAGTTCAGCAGCAACACAGGTTTCCTGTGATGAATACCCTTTTGTTTATGACCAAATAACAAGAATCTCTACATGTATATAAACAACGAAAGAGGCATGTCTAAGTCAAATATTGTAGTTTCAGCAGTCAAACACGACGTTTTCAACTTTGCCCAAACAGAAGCAGGTAAATTAATTTACTTCAAAACTCTAGCTCAAATTCAGTCGTCCTACATCAGTTTTTGGTGATATCTTATGGCCATCCACACCCATGGTAAAATTATAGATAAAATACAGAAAAGGCGATTAAACTTGGAGGATAACATAGCTTTATAACTAACTGTTGGTGATTCAATTAGACATCAATTATGAATATGAAATTAGTTTTCCTGGTCCTCCCCCTTTCCCCCCTTTTATCACCAATATTGTAGTTATATTTGTTACTATGGATTCAAAACATATGTAATTGGGGGAGGAGTTTGGATGACATGGGCACAGATGCGAGCCTTACATTTGGACAAGTCTTTACTATACAGTGAAATTGCAGGAATGGCACATGGGATGATGGAGGACACTGTCACAAGGAGAAACAGCCAGAAAATGACCCCACAAAACTTGAAACTGAACCATATTACAACATATTTATATCTGATGTTGTCAAAGAGATGCAATATGGGAACCGGAAAGCCCACTTTTTGAACATCACATATCTTTCAGAGTTCAGGATAGATGGTCACCCTTCCAAGTATCGGGAACCAGGCACTCCACCTAATGCCCCACAGGACTGTAGCCACTGGTGCTTACCAGGAGTGCCAGACACGTGGAATGAACTTCTCTATGCCCAACTCCTATCTGAGAAATTTGATATCAACAAAAATTTTCCAGAGAGAGGATAACAAAGCGGTCCAATTTTCATCAGACCACAAAGAATTGTTTCGCTAGCTCTACAAAAATCGGCATTCCTTCTGATCATTTAACTTCATCCACTTCCTCATCTGAACCCATATCACTGACTGTCATTTGCTTTACTTTCTCAAGCTGCCTCAAGAGATCCAACCTTTCTGGTGCATAAGTGGATGGAATCTGAAAGAAAGAAGGCTTAGTAAATCCTTATGACGAGATGATTAGAAATTGACATCTGAATAGGAGATGAAAAAATAGCAGCCAGTCAGTGTGCATACTAGAGCCGGTACATATCTCTGAATAGCAGCCAACATTGCTGCATGCCCAACGGCAGTAACCTGTGCAAAATAAACATTTCTTCCTTAGTAGGCTACACTGGACCATTACCCCAATGAAAGGACCAGATTTACCACACAATAAGAAATAAAGTAAATGAAATAACAATAAGTTCATTTCTTTCATCTTTCTATATTTTCTATAAGCATTAGTTCTTTATCTTATATTTCCAGTTCAATATTTACTAAGGGGTAGAAGAATTAAAGGGGAAAAAACAAATTAATTGATCATGCCAAGTTTGGCCCATTCAAATTCAGGGAAAAACTGGAGGAAACAAGAATCTCTCGCTTATGCAGGATCAATTATTAAATCTATTGACCAATTAATCAAAAACAGTACTAAGCCTGGATATATTTCAGCCAGTCTTGAAATATGAGGAGATGAAGGAATTAATTTTTTTAATATTATTTGATGATTCCCTAAAGGTACAACCGTACAAACTCTAATATGAATATATAAGCTAATCCTAATAAATGAAACTCAACGAACCTAAGGAAATGTGGCATTATATATTCTAATAAATACAAAAACTACTGGGGATATGTACTAGAAAGAAAAAAAGGTGTTCTACACTAAATTAGAGCTATTTACATATTTACAACACTTCTCAAGTAGGTGAATCGATGTCAGTTATCCCCGATGTGCAAGTTTCTGAATCACTCTATAGGTTCTCCCTTAGTTAAAACTAAGAAATGTCACAATGGTTTGTCAAACGGGAGGGTTGTGGGAATATACAGAGCCCACTGCAAATAATTTCTTCCATTAAGGTCGTAAATTTGGTGAGGAACTGGTGAGGAAGATCATTAGGGTTCAAAGGTGCTAGTGAAGTGGTCAGATGAAGGCCTGAAGGTACCTACCAAGGTGCTGCTGGCAGATGACACTCAGGGAAGCAGTAAAAAAGGGGCACAATAAAAGTCAAATGCTGCAATGAAGACAGCAAATAGAGGGCTCATTGAAGGAGCCAAATGCTGGGTGGGTATTATAAAAGAGGGCTGAGTGTTAGGAATAGGGGAGGGAAATTAATCATTGTTGTGGAGAGTGCAGGTCTCTCAAAAGCATGTGAATCATACATACATTCAACAAAGAATTCTTCTTTCTTCATTCTCTGGTCCAGTTCTCATCAGATTATGAATGAACAATATGCTTCTATAGCCTGAACCAGATATGTGATCCATACATAGAATATGAGGATAATCAAAACTCACAGGAAGAAGCATTAAAACACCAATAGGAACAACAGAAGCCATGTCAGTCAAGGTTCTTTTAAGTGTTTTCTTCTCCTTCTCAGTCAGTTCATCCCCTATAAGTGACCTTCTAAGTAAACCCATGGCAACAGCAACATCAATGGCAAGAAGCTGAGTTCCTTGCCAGACATCCTGCATATTGGATAGTAGATTTCAGATTTCAGATGTTTATAATAAATAACAGATAACTTAATTTTAAATTTCAACAGGGGACATTGCCAATATTATAAGAGACATTGTACAAATGTGTATTATGACCAGTTTCCCTCCAATTGTTTCAGTTTCTAGAGAAAACATGGGGGGAAAATGAAGTTGGTTTCATGTGATCAATGCGATGATGCAGATGACTTTATAAACCAAGATAACCTTTCCAAGAAAGAAAAGCCACAAGAATAAATCATACCGTTCCTGTTTCTCTTAGTTTGCCAAAAGATTTTTCCAGGATATTTTCTTTCTTCTCAACGCTAACCATCTGAACATCCCCAGCATCATCACTATAACGTCCATCATCAATAACCAGTAAATCCTGTAAAAGAAATATGCAAAACTCAATCTAAATAACAGTTAAGGGAAAATAAACTTAATGAGAAGGACACATACAGACAAAGTAGTATTGACTAATGAGCATGCTGGACCTTCAAAAACAGTACGTACAGAGCAAAGTGATAGGCCAAAATCTGATTTAGGCAGTTATAATTCTGTATTTGAAGTTATTAGGCAGTTATTTTTGTATTAATTTCATATTATGCAGTTATGGTAATATATAAGTAGTGTTACAGACTTGTAAAAGGCAATTAAGGTGTCAGATTGTTATTAGATGTGTTTTGGAGGAGGAAAGTGGAAACTCGTTGCTAGGGTAAATCCCCATGTTTGAACTCAAATCTAGCATAAAAAATCAGTAATTTTATCTCTATTTAGAATTCAGTGTTTATTTTGAGTCCTGCAAGAGACAAACAAAGATTTTGAGCCTGTTTGTTTATCCTTAAAATCAGTTTTCAGTTTTCAAAAATTAAAAAACTTGGTCAATTTTTAAAAACTGGTTTTAAAACTATTCTATTATTTTAGTTTTTAAAACTAAAACAACTTTTACATGTTTTCGTTTTTTGTTTTCTATTATCTGGAACCTTGTGCCTCTCCCCCAAAGCCCCGGTCATAGAAACAAGCTACGCATCAAGGAATGATCAAAAACATCTTCAATCTCAAGAATTCTTGAAACCAGATAGGGCAACAAGTCTTGAAGAACCCCAAACATCAGAATAAACTACGGCAAATGGAGACGTTTTTGATATAGAAAACAAGTACAAATGTGCTTCCCTAATTGATATGACTCACAATGAAGACTCAACAGTTTGGATAGGGCAGCACCATTTTCTAAAGCTTTGGCAAACTAGGATGTCCCAATTGAGCATGTATCATCAACAGAGAGGCACAAGCAATGCACATCCGATGCCATACAACAATCATCTTGCCGAAACTCCATGTCACAGAATTTTAAGAAAAAGTAATAATACAATCATGGGTTTGGATAAGACAATAAACAGAAAGGAGGTTCAAGAAACAATAGGGTATATATAGAACAAAGTCAACTTTCAAGGAGGGAAGAGGATGGGTAGTGCTAATGCCTTGTGCTTGTGTTTGGGTAGCATTAACAGAGGTGATAACAGGTATCTACCAAAAGTAGAAAAGGAAGAAAGAAGAGAATGATTACTCGGGACATGATCAAATGCACCAGAGTCTACTACCCAAAGACCCAAGGAAAATATACAAGCAAATGAATTACCAATTGTGCAACCGAAGTAGTAGTATAGAATTTCTAGCGATTCTCAGACACTCAAAACATTGGACAAAATCCCCATAAGTAGATGGGGTGGCTCTAGGATGATCTACTGGTTGAGAGGTTTCCATCGGAGATGTTTGGGCCACAATGGCAAGCATGGTGGTTTACCATGCAACAATCAATAGTATGCCTAGGACGATGACAATGTCTGCATTTGGGACAGTTCTGAGTGAGATGTCCCAGTCTGAGAGCGATTCAAACTACTACTCTGGGATGCAAGAGCAGAAGGCGAAGATGCAAATGTCATCGTAGGAACCATGGGTGATCCAAGAATCTGGTCATGAATAGCAACGTACTCCGAAAGAAAACCATACAATGCATGGACCATAAAGAAAGCACTGCAATTTAAGTTTCTTTTCAGCCTTAGTTGGGATAGTGATGGCAGGAAATAATAGTTCATTAAAATCCATTGGGTAGGCACAGTTCTTGAAACACATCTGTTAGGCTCTAGAAACCCTGATAAAGAGACAGAAAGTATAGACATACAAGATGCAGAAACTGTGTTTAAATGACACTAGGGAGATACGTTTATATAGGATTATAGGTTTATTTCATTTAATACACATGAATTGGGGAGATTTTGTTTCCCCTTAATAAGATATTATGTGCCTATACTATAATTACTTTATTACATCATGATTCTCAACAAGGATCATAAATAACTAATACTATTTTCAAGAGAATAAATAAAATATCACTACTTACAAAGAAACATTGAACTCAACTAAAGAGAAGAACTAAGCTACTTGGAAAAGCTACGAAACCCAGATACTCCAAAAATGGAAAAGTATCGATGTCAGTACCTGTATTAGACAACGATACAGCTCGGATACGCCAGGATATGTATCCAAATAGTATCCGATTATTTTTATTTTTCTAAAAAAATATATTGAATACAGCTCTGATATCGCTCACAATAGTTGGATACGACTTTATAACATGTGATACCATAAAAAAAGGTATTGGTGTCCTCCTAGTTATGAAATGTGGGATTCTATGACAGAAAAGGTGAAGGTAGCCATCTCTAGGCATGAGGAAAATCAAGCAAATGAAGTATCCAACTTCTATGATGTTGTTCAGGATATCCTCAATCATATGTGGAGCAAGAGTTGTACTCTTCATTGCTTAGCTGATTCTCTAAATCTAAATCCAAGGTAATGTTGGCATTAGACAGTAATTTAAATTTAGTAACTAGTAATGATGCTTTTGAATTGTAGGCTATTGTATAAAGTCGTGACTTGTTTTGAGTTCTACCAAAAATACAAGTAGAAACTATATTTTGTTTATTACGATCACAAGTATCTTTTTTGTAAATTGTGATCATCATAGTTATCAGCTATGAATTAATGAAATGATTAATCTCCCTCTCTGTTTTTTCTTTTACCCATATTTTATATTTATATAAATTTTCTATAATTTTTTAAACATATCCATAATGAAGTGTATCCTTAATTTCAGAAAATAAAAAAAATGTATCCCCGTATCATGTCGTAGTGTCGTACTAAGTATCTAGGCTTCATAGTGGAAAAGTAATAATCATTAAATGCTCCAATTTCCAACAACTCCGATACAAAGGCTTCAAATATAAATTTTGAAACCTCAAAACACTTGCACAAGAATATATCAAGTTTGATATCCCACATGTGTGCTTTGTCAATGGTTGGCCTTTGTATCATAAAATACTATAATACATACATACATACATACATACATACATACATATATATATATATATATATATATATATATATATATATAAAGTAACTAGTGAAGAACAAGAAAGACAAATCAAAGATAACAAAAAAGGGTGATGAAAAAGAAAGAAAAAAAAGTATCCCAAGCCAAAAAGCAATAGATATATTTCAAAATTCTATATTAACTAATTTATAAACCTGCAAGAGAAATTGCAAGCTAAAGCCTTATAAATCAATAATATTTTAGGACAGAAATAAAATTAGGATGAGGCAACAGTTCATGTAGGATGATTATTAACAATGCAATTACTAAGCAAAAATTGTGTAAGCAATATAAAATCATAAAGTTGTAACTTACTAAATGTTTGAGACTTACTTCATTAGTTTCTGATTGATAAGCACTTCTTTGAACCCGTTCCTCAAGTTCTATTAGCTCATTTCGCAGAAGCTCAAAGCGGCGGATTTCGTTGGGCTCTTGGTCCACAACCCCAACGTTTGGTGCAGACTGTTCAATATTATTTTCCTTCAAGTAATATAGCAAGTCCATGTTACACAAAGCTCAACGTAGTATCCATCCACCATTTATAACATACAGTTATCTTTAGAGTTAAACCAAATGAAGCACATCATCAGTTCAACACAGATTATTAGGTAATACAACTCATAAAATAAACGATGTTTTAAGCCCATATAGGCTACAGCATTTTGATATTATGATTTTTGACGTTGTCCACCACTTTGTGTGGTGTGTTGCTAGGGGTCTAAAGGTTTAAAAATTCTTGAGATAGGCCTTTTGAGATCAAGTTTTACTTCTACACGAATGAGTGAGCTGCAACAGTTTCCATTTCTGTCTCACAAATCTAGTTTATAACTGACCAGCAAAATTCAGCTTCTCTCATCCTTGGCATGGTTGTTTTTTCTCACCCCAGCCCCACATCCACACCCCCAAAAAACCAACAGTTTTAAATATGCTGTAAAGCTAAAAATTGACATTTATTTCTCAACTGCTTATCTCAACCTTGTATGCATAATATGCCCTTTGCAAATTGCAACTATCCATAGCTGTGGTAACTTAAAGTGCCGGATTTGGTTGCCTGCACATAGAGAGTGACAAAGAGGCTAATAATCATATGGTCTGGCACTGGCAGGGTGGGTTGCATATGCAAATTCCAGAAGAGGCTGCTTCCTAGGTGCAGAAGCAGGGTGATAGAGAGGCTTGTGCCTCAAGTAGCTCAAGACAGGGTGGCCATTTCTCCTTGATGCAATGAAACAGTTGTATCAAGCTATTGGACTAAATTATCCTCACTATAACACTCGATACTTGTATAGAAAATCTAGTCACTTATTTTAATTGACTGTTATTTATCACCTAAAAATATACTTGTAACCAACTATAATCTTTATTGTGCCACAAATCAAACATCCTTTTTTCTATTCTCATTTCAATGATTCAAAAGTGATTATAATTAGACAAGAATATTAGAAAACAGCTGAAGAAGATATAACAATAATGAAACACACTTAAAATGAACACCCCTATTCTAATATATTATTTATCACAATAAAAGAAAAAACAAATACAGTAATGAGTTATGTTGCACTAAAAATATGGAGAGGAAATTAACATCATCAAATTATAAGGACAATGCTGCATACATAAGGATCCACATCAGACTCCAAGCCAGGCTTTTTGGTGACAGGACGTCTAAAGATGCTCCAGAATCCATGGGATTTTCCAACATTTCTGGAAGAAAAAAAAATGTTCTTTTTATATAAATTTAAAAACAGGAAAAGAAAAAAAAAACAATCTAAAAAAGAGAAGAAAGTAACAGCAGCCAAATGTACTTTCAGAAAATAGAAGCTAGATATGAAAATAAGCAAGCCAAAATTTGTTATAAAAATTTCATTACCTTTTGCTCCTGTCCATCCTTACATTAGCATTCTTTTTGCTTTTCCCTTTTATATACTCTTCCTCTTCACCAGCTGTAGTGTAGGTCCGACCACTGTTAACCCCCTGAACGAGTATAAGAGAAAAATCATTGACAAAACAGAGATTCTCAAAAGGCATACAATATGTGACTAGTGTACATGGGAGTCAAGCAAGACAATGAATTACTGTGCAAGGAAATGATTAAAAAAATAATAAAGAGCACAATCCAGAGCCATGGCAAGAAGAGAACAGGACTAGCCAAGCATTTACTACCAAAGTTGCATCCAATATTCACCATGTTTTTAAGCAATGACAAACAAAGAAGCTCAAGTATAATCAAAATCTAAGTTTAGAGATGAGAAAGCAGAGCAAGGCACAAGCATCTTCCCCATAATTCTATAATAGATTTTATTGTCAAAGTTGTACATAACTATACATTGTAACCTTCATTGTACAGTTTGGATTATTAGAAACTATATTCAGTTCTTAATCTCCTTTATTTCAATGAGTCTTGGAAATTAAAATAGTTTCAAGCAAGATATCCATTATGCATTGTTCCAAAGAATTGATCAGAAGGTTGGTGAGGGGTGGAAGGTGTACCTCTTGCAGAGAATCTGCTTTTGCTCTGAAAGATGCCTCCAGGAACTCAGCTTCTTTCCTTAGTTTTCGTATTTTCTCCAAGTCAGAACAGGCTGCTTTCAAATGCTCTTTTCCAGCACTAGAGCTTGATACATGCAACTCTTGAAGCAACTTTTCAAGTCTTATCACAGCTTCTTCAACACTTTTCAATGCCTAAATTTATATGCCAAATAGAAGGCATAAACAAGAATGAAATGCATCAAAACAATAGGTTTGGGAAACATCTAAAATATGAAGCAAGAATATTGATATGTTTAGCAATGAAGAAATACTGGAACAGAAAGGATGAAAGCATGCATACAACTTTTAGTTGGGCTAAAATCCTAATCAAACAACAAGCATGCATATTAGGGCAGACAGGCAAACAGAGATTAGAAAACATAGTTAAAGAGGGTGGGGGCTGGACTGGACCATCCAGTTCAACCCGAAAACCAATGAACTGGTATGAAGTCCAGTTCATTCAACCCAAGAAAACTGGCTAAGTTCAAAACTGGTGAAGGATTGGTCAAACTAGTCAAACACTGGTGATGAAGAACCAGTTGTTTTTCATTTGTCAACTTTTTAAAAATATTTTGTAATTTGTAAAAATTTCTATAATCAACAAAATAAAAACAACCATATAAAGCCTAATGCCCAGTTACAAAGTTCTGTGTATGAAACCACATGTGAATTGTTATTATTAGCATCTTATAATTAATGTCATATCTTACAGGATACATAATATGATTATTTTATGCTGATTTAAAAATTTAGTTAATTTAATTTTTTATTATTTTATATTAATTACTTACTTAATATATTGTATAATATTAAAAATATATAATTATTTGTTCAACCATAAACTAATGTCTTCACCAATTCCATGACTGAATTAGCTTTTTAAACACCATCAGAAACATTAGCAGTTGATTTTGCACATTTGGAATGTTGAGAATCAGAATATATATGTTCAGTGTTTAATGATTAAGTATTTTGTACATAATCACTTGCAATTGTATAGGCATACCATGTCTGATTTATAGGAACAAAATATCCTATAATTAATTGCATTTATTATAATAAGAATCACAGTTGTACACTTTAGACAAATGGTTTTCAGCCATCTGTCCTCTGTTTTGCTTTTTTTTAATTTTCAACATGGACTATGCAGTGATCTTGCTTATATATATATATAAGGGAAGTATCCAGTAAGAGGACCTTTTTTCACATGTGTGAGAGGAATAAATATTGACCGTTAGATTTTGTCATAAATAGTCAAGATTAAAACATACAAAGTCATGTGAGTTTTTTAAAAAGTCATGAGATTATATTTCACTGTGCGTATATGGTTGTATGGTCCAGACTCCAGATTTACTCCTCACACTCATACAAAAATAGCCCTCACTAGATTCACCTACTTATTTTTTAAGAGTATTTTAGTTAACTGCACCTTAGGTGTATTTTAAGAAAATCAAAGTTATAACTTGTTAAAGTACTCTTTCGAGAAAAAAAACGAGTATGGTTTGCTGATATACACCCACTTGTTTTTAGAAAGAGTATTTTAGCAAGTTACACCTTGGGTGTATAATAAACCATGCCACTAATGTCTATTGCCAACCCACCTTCAAAATCACTACTATCATTGCCTTGCTGCCACTGCCAGTACCATCTCATCATCATTGTCATCACTCTTACAGCTATTGCTAAACAAGGGCAATTATCAACCATCTATACTGTTGTAAATATGTAATTAATTTAGGAAATCATTTTTTCCTACAATTAGCACTGATTTAGGACACTTACTAGTAATAATTAGGAAGATTTAATTTACCCATTGCCTGTTATTCTTGATTCAGGATAGATTACTAGTAATAATTAGGAAGTCTTCATTTCCCTATTTTCAGTCTGGCCTATATAGGCAGACTCATGATTGTATTCAAATGCAAGCAAAATACTCAGATTTCCCACATATACAATTGTTTACAAAAACAATGGATAGTACAAGAGTTTAGAAATTTTTATCTTATGTACCTTTATCCTATTTTACTTGGTGCATTGGATGGGATAGGATAAGGTCAGATAGGATAAATTAGCGTCTTATCCTATCAAGCCTCATCCCACCCTATACACAAGATGGAATTTTATTTGTCCCAAAAACATAGGATAAAAAACCATCTAGATAAGCTATACTATCTAATCTGTACACTGAAGTACTGAAAATATAGAAGGCTTGAAAGAAGAAAGGTAGC
The DNA here is from genome assembly GCF_000230855.2 of Cajanus cajan. Lineage (NCBI taxonomy): Eukaryota > Viridiplantae > Streptophyta > Magnoliopsida > Fabales > Fabaceae > Cajanus > Cajanus cajan. Next base: position 14,479,592 of record NC_138523.1, on the reverse strand, counting down.
TTACCCTATCTAGCACACCAAATGAAGCCAAGTAATATTGGTTGAGTTTAGAGAGAGTGGCATTTCTTTAGTGAAAGTGAAACTGATTGATTATACACTTCTTGGTTTTACAGAACATCTATCTAATTAATATCTTTAGACTCTTAACAGACTAAGTGATCACAGAACATCTATATTTATATAAAGACTCTCAAGTTGGCCTATTATTGACTAGGCAAACAAAGAATAAATGGATGCTACTTTCCAAAAGCTAACTCCTATGAAGTTTAAAACATGTGATGCATAAACTCGTTTAACATGTTATGCATGAACTGAAAATTATTCTAACAGTATTCAAGAAAAATAAACAAATGTATTAATCTTTAAGGTCTGTATTTACAGGCTTGACACTAGTCCTAGTAATTTACTGAATTAACAAACTTGGAAACAGCAGTTGAATCAAATTCAAATTTTGAAAGTGATAATCAAACCTCATCAAAAGAACCTGACTCTTTTATAGTTGACTGAACTGTAGATCTATGTCTATGAACTGATTTCTTGGCTTTGGTCTCCAATGCCTTATCCCTGCATTATATTTTACAAAAATAATAAGTGACAACTTTTGGAATAAGAAGCTCTTTTTCTAAAAATCAGGTCACAACCCCTGGAATTCTAGTAAATGCTATAAAACAAAAATACAAAGGATGTATAGATAACTTCAAAAAACTGTTGCCATGATACAAAACATTAGCTCAACATCACATGGTATCTGCACTGCTTGCATGAGGATCCCAGTGCAAGACACATGACGCTTTGAACCATAATATGACCATTGAACCCATATCCATTGGATAGGTTTCATCCCCCTCCCCCAAAGTGAACGGATATTTGCCACCCAAATCTAACTGATACAGCAATGGAATCATCTTGTTAGAGGGTGAAAGGTAACACTGTCTTGACCAACCTCTAAGGACCCATTTAATTGTGTTTCCATTTTTTTATTTCACTTTTTAATAATTACAAAACTGGCACTTGTTTTCAATGTTTCTTTTCTTGTTTTCAAAGATTTGTACAGAAAATACTTAAAAACTTCTTTTTTCCTGTACAAATCTTAGAAAACAGGTGACAGATCGAAAACAAAGTGACAGATTTGTAATTAAAATTGAAAGCAAAAAATGAATACACAAGTAAACAGGCCCTAAGTTCATATCATAAAGGATCGTTGTGGACTTTGACAAGATACATTTGACAAGTACTATGTGTGGCTCAGGGGCACAAATACAGAATGTTATAATTTGAACCATAACTAAACTAATTTCATTGCCTTAGAGGACATAAGAAATATGCAAACTTAATAATCAGTGGGCCAGTTTCCAAAGTTGATATTATAGCCTCTAGATTCAAGTTTTGGCCTTCCATTTTGTCTTCCACGTATAATTGTTCATTTGCTTCAAGAGTAGTTACATACCATATTCACTTTCTTTTATGTGATTGTGGTTATTCACTAAAGGTAAATTCTACACTAAAACACATTTAAATGAAATGTTTATTGTGAAAGCTAAAGTTGACAAAATGCATTTATTGACAAGTTACATGGACAAGCACAGCCAAGAACATTTGACAAACCCCCCAAACTTTTCTAGTGAATATTTTGGCATGACTATAACAGAAACATATGCAACTGTAACATGTAATTACCACACCAAACTTTTTCAGTTGTTCTTGTGAAGCTTTCAGCTATCAATGAATTTCATGATTTTAAATTTACGCCAAAAATTTCATAGTTTTGGTGCTCAAATATTGATGTCAAGGAATATGTACATGCAACTATTTGAATTCAAATACATTGGTAAATGCAGACTTTGATTCATAGCTTACTTAATCATCCCATGTTCTTCCATGCATTCCATCAACTTCTTGTGCCTAAGATGAACAAAAATACATATAAGAATTTATTAAAAGAAAAGTTCGCATTTTGTCAAACCATAAACAAACATTGTTCCAGTTACCCTGTTGACAGAAACTCAGCTGCTTTCACATTTGAAGGACTCTCCAGCCATGTACTGTATTTAATAAAGCTCTGCATCCAATGAGAGCAAACTTCAAAAGCTTGGGACACTGCTTCAGCATTTGGAGGACCTTCTTGTTTACTTCTATGCGTATGAGATTGTTTTGTAATGCTGGTGATTCCCGGATAAAAAGGAAGCCAGTCCAACTCTTCACAAACTACCTATGCAGTTAATAGATCTTTACCAGTTAAAATAAGTTAATGACCACACATGTCTGTCAAATGTAATGACCATAAATACTAACCTCCACATACAATTGATATGAACTAATGGATGAGAGCTGAGGGTAGTATAAAATACTGCCTCCAATAAGATACCTGTACCAAATAGTTATATAAATAGACAGATGCATCAATGTTCATAGAAAGAAAAAACAAAGTTAAAGATATAGGTGTTTAAGTTTGAATTAGATGAAGGAGAGAAGAGATACTCTTACAGTGATAGGGTATGTATAAAGTCACTAACCTAATAAACTTACTAATTATCTAGGTCAAGTACTAGGGTAGTATAGATAGCTAGTACAGGCCCATCCTAAAACCTACTAACATGATAAGACTCCTAAAACAATAAGAAACATAATGTTTTAACAATAGCAATAACATATAATACAAGTTGTATGTACCTGATGAAATCTTCAATTGGATCATCTGGAGTATCAAAACCATTTGCCAAAAGAAATGACCTTGTACTTCTGCCTAAAGCAATGAAGAACCCAAAAACAGCCAAATCCTTCTCCAAGACCTGCACTATGCTCAATTTAAGTGTTTTGTAACAACAAAGCCCATACATGAATGGAAGAGGATTTAGCTCTATCATACTCAACTGAACTCATTATTCTCTGTATTTTTTTTTTATTTCATTTACTGAAAGTTCTTTCTCTTCAAACTTTGTGTTGATTATCTGATTGATTCTGATCAATATTTGTTGATTCTTTCTATGTTTCTCTTAGAATTTGGGCTTACGGCCTAACCCAATAAACACTGTCCTTGAGGCTGCAATTAAGGCAGCCCCCAAAGAGGCCAAATTAAAGCAACCCCTAAACAGACCACAACTAAGGTGCACTACAAGTGACTCGTGACTACAATTAAGGCAGCTTTCCAACACTCTTCCTCACGCCCAAGAGTGTGGCAAATGCAGGTGGACAAACAATGGATCTAGGATAAGTTTTGATTCGATTTTAGAATTTGGGCTTAGGGATTAACTTAACCCCACAAAGCTAGCTTAAGGTGAGGACTGTTCAAGTTTTATAAACTCTATTTAAGTCATATCTCTAGTAGATGTAGGACTAAACACCATCTTTGAGGCTGCAATTAAGGGCTATAGCCAAATAGACCGCAACTAAGTCGAGCTAGGGATGACGGCAATTAAAGCAGCCACGTTATCAGATTGGTGTATCATATCTTAGATATAGGGATTGGTTTCCTTATTTTTCTGTATATCTTTGTATCAATATATATTTGTATGTCAGTGAGCCTTGCACATAAATCAATAATAGAAAAATAGTTATTTACCTCTGTTATTAGAGCCTGTTCAACAAAAAGTAAACTTAGTCCAACTTTTAAGTATATTCACATTTATATAAAATACTTCAACACATTACATAATATTTCCCCACATGGAAAAAGGCTTGATTGCTGTTATTGTTGTACACACAAGACCAGAGGAAAAGACAAAAAATATATGTATATTTCTAATTGATTAAACTGTTTGATGATGGGGGAGAAAAAGTAGAATTCAAGGGAATTGAATTGATGGAACTAAATTCAAATGTTGATCTGCAAGGGACAATTTCCTTATTTCCTTATTTCAGTCTTGAGGAAAAGTTGTTTCTTATACCGGGCCACTTTCTGAATTAAGCAGTTATAATTCTTTATTTGGAAGTTATTAGGCAGTTATTTTTATATTAATTTATATTGGAGTATGTTGTGGTTGTAAGGCCTAAGATGTGGAAAACAAGAGCAGTCGAAGACTTTGAGAAAGTGATAATCCGGGTTTTGGTGGAAAGGTTTGTAATAGGGAACCAAATTTTGAATAGAGGAAGAGGGAAGCCGATTGATTAGATAAACACTAGTGAGGAAGGCATGATCCCAGAATTCCATAGGCAAATTAGCTTGGGCTAACAGGGTGAGGCCAAGTTCAACAATGTGTCTATGCTTTCGTTCAACAACCCCATTTTGATGTTAGGTGTGTGGGCATATGAGACGATGTTGAATTCCAACATCATTCAGATACGCTGTAAAGGGGCAAAATTCACCACCCCAATCCGTTTGTAAGGCTTTGATTGGTTGGTTGTATTGATTCTTAACCATAGTATGAAACTGCTTAAAAAAATTAAGAGTTTGGGCTTTGTTTTTGAGAAGATAGATCCATGTAAAGCGTGTGTGGGCATCAACAAAGGTGAGATAATATTGATAGCCACATGTAGACATGGTTGGTGCAGGTCCCCATAAATCACTGAAAATTAATTCAAAAGGTGTGGTGTAAACAGTTTTGGACAGACTTGAGGGTAATCTATGAGATTTGCCAAGACAACAAGAAGCACAAAAATCTGAATCAATATTGTTTACAGATTGAATGTTGAAGCTTCGGAACACAAGTTTCATTACATCAGCATTAGGATGACCTAATCTAGAATGCCAAGTGGCAAAAGAAACAGATTTGTGGCTAGCAGTGTTAACAGAGGGAGATGTAGCAGTTTAAAAACACTGGACAGGTTGTTTGCTGGGGGCGGGGAGCAAAGCAGGGAATTGATACAGACCATCCGAACCAACCGAGCCTTGGAGAAGGATTAAGCAGTTATAGGTTATGATGTGACTGTTATACAAGTTGTGTTAACAGATTTGTAGAAGGTAATTAAGGTGGATTGTTGTTTCTAGTGTTTTGAATGAGAAAACTACTTGTTAGATGAAATCCTGTTCTTGTTGATGTTTGTACTCAAATTGGGCCCATAAAACACTGTTTCTATAATTTAATCAGAATTCAGTGTTCCATTTCCTGGGTCCAATGTCATTTCAATTTTCAACTGAATATGTGATCCTAAACATTTAAGCCAGCATCATCTCTCTAGAATGGTCAAAACAAAGCCCTCTTCAAAATTGAACATAACTAACCTCAATGCTTTCAGATGTTGTTAATCTTGACCATATTTTCTCCTTATCAATAGCTTGCTGCAGCTTCCTCTGAGCAAGATTTACCCAGAAAACAACCTCTTCTGAACCCCACTTCTCTTTTGCTCTACATGAGGCAGCCCGAGGACCAAAATGTACAAGAAATTCTCTGTGCAGACCAATATTCTTTATAGAATTATATGCTTGACTTACAGGAATTAAACTAACCAGCATGTCCATCAAACTACCAGTTATTTCTGTGATCATTGAAAAGAACTGTGAACAAGAAACTTTTGACGGGCCAAGTTTAGCAATTGCAGCAATGCACATTAGTGCAAGCAGAATAAGTGATACGTCACTGCCACTGCTTAAACCTGAATTTTTGCCAGACCTGGGAATTCAGTTAAAAGATCATTTATGCATTGTCTATAAATATAATAATATCAAGGAAAAAGAATTGATCAGTAGCAGTTAACATATTAATATATAGATAAGTTAAGAGAAAACATACAATGCAACAGTGGCAGCAAAGCGTACATCCCCTTCTAACTTATTAACAAAGGATGTCACTACAGCTGGAACTTGCTCAGACCAAAACCATTCATACGCTTCAGGCTGTTTGGCAGATAATTTCTCTCTAATTAAGCTCTCCATGGGAGCAGATAACCTTAGCAAACTGACCAATGCAACATTTGCACAAGTTTCAGGCCTAAAGCAGCTAGGGAGTACTATCAAATATTAAAACTAAACAAACAAAGATGGAAAGAGAAAAAAATAACCATGAAACACAGCAATAATAATGAGTCAAAGAATGGAAAGCTGTCAAAATGGTTTATAAGTATATAATCATTTTGTGTGTGGGTAGAAAATTCATTTGATATTTAAAATTAGTCTGCTTCATATTAAACTTCCATATGAAACGTATAACACAAATTACTACCTTGAACCCAAACCAGATCCAGATGGTTCTCATAGGAACTGGGTCCTGAAATCACTTTGAACAGCATGGTATACAGTTGCGAATCCAACAGTTTAATCTTTAAACATTTTTTCATGCTTTGCTTTAATATGAAAAATATTTTAAAGGAAAAATTCCTACAGCCAAAAATTAACTGCAGGGGATCTTGATCCACTCTCATATATTCAATAAAATTTATTTCATCAGTAAAACAAAAAAATATATACTTTAAACTTCAGAACTTGACTTTAGGATGTAAAATAGCTGAAGAAAACACACTTCAATGATATAAAACATAGAACTACTTATCTTACGAAATATTTCTGGTAAATAAGTCTTGACATATTTTTGTTAGCAAAGTTCAATAGAAACAGATAAAATGAACCAAAATACAAAGCAACATGCTACCTTCTTTGAACAAATACATTGACATTTCTGTCTCTATCATCGCCTTGAGATGAAATTTCACTTACAGCATGCAATAAGGAGTACACAGCAGCCTGAGAATTTATGCAACCTGTTTCTCAGTTCTAAAATTTTGAAAATTTAAAAATAATAAGCTCAAATGACTGGTGAATAATGACCAATGAGATCGTAACAATTCTTGTAGCAAAGGCAATAGAAGAAACATTATTCAGATTAAATTATGATGAAACATACATATTACAGAAATATATAATTAGTTTCCATCAATACAAAGGATGTTCAATAGGAAGAAAATTTTAAAAAGAAATAATGAGGGCGAAGCCAAATGCCCTAGTCCTAGGCCTAAAAGCAGACAGTATGTTAAATTACCCAAAGCCAGAGACTCAACTGCATATTACTTCAAAATATTGAAACATAAAACATCTACTTACATACATACAAAAGGTGAAACAAGACCAATCAATGAACTGAAACTAATCAACATGTTGATAATTCCTTTTGTAGTTATGCAGTTATTGAAGAGAACCACATTTCTGCGATGATGCTTTTCTATAATAAAAGCAGTGATATCTGTATCACACTAATGCATTAGATTCCATCTTAAAACCAATTGATGAGAAGTTAGTAGCTCAACAAGTGTATAAACTACGCCCCAGTACTTGAGGTGGAAGTGTAGGACTTTTCAAAAAAAAAAAAGAAAGAAACCCTCCACATATGCCTGCTGGATTGGACAATACACAGCAGAAACTACAGAAATGATGAAGATCCCCTCCACAAACCACAGAAACACCAGAAATGGGCGATAGGCTTGATACCATGTCAGGCATGCACCCTCAAGCAAAAGTCCTCATGGACAACGCATAAGCCTACCTTGCACTAAAATTAAACCTTTTTTATTAGAATAATGGAGGAGGCAACAATCTAACTTTAGACCATTTGGTCATAGAGACTCTAATGCCATGTTAGATTCCATCTTAAAACCATTTGGCATAATTCAAGTAGCTCAACAAGTATATAAACCACACTCCAGTAATTTAGGCATGTGAGACTTTGCAACACCTTCTCCCCCTTCACCAATGATTGTCAGATCAGGTATTCACCAATGATTGTCAGATCAGGCGATACGTAGGGGAAACTATGAATATCCCCTCCACAAACCATGGAGGCGATACGTAGCTCAACAAGTATATAAACCACACTCCAGTAATTTAGGCATGTGAGACTTTGCAACACCTTTCTCCCCCTTCACCAATGATTGTCAGATCAGGTATTCACCAATGATTGTCAGATCAGGCGATATGTAGGGGAAACTATGAATATCCCCTCCACAAACCATGGAACAACAAAAATCGGCTATAAGCATTGATACCAAATTGAAAGAGAAATTTTCTGAATATAATTCAGATTCATTCAGATTATATGAGGAATTTACATAGTATATATGGAGTAACCCCTATTGTTACTATCTTATAATAGAGATGTATTACAGGCAACAACCTAATAAAAGAAATTAAAATATAGCGGTACAAGAAATAATTACAATCTCAACATAATGCTTTTAATAGTCGGCAGAAGATAGACATAATTAGTAGCTTTCCATATTGATGTACTGCATATCTGATATACTGATAAAAAAGCAGACAACTTTAAGTTGTTAAAAATGAACTAGTATTATAGATAATAAGTTCACAAACACAGTAACACCGGATATAGCCCAATGCTTCTAACTGACATGCTCTATTAACTCTGATATTGATGTTCACAAGTACAGATCTATCATGGAAAGCTTCTCTAGTAACCAAAACTGTGCTTGTTTATTGCCAAATGTTGGTATATATTTTTGTCAGAATACCAACAAATGCATGTAAGGTAAAACCTATTGTCACGCTTCTTCGTTTAACAATTCATCCAGCTTGTATTTGTCTAAGCTCACAAGTTCGACAATAGAAAAACATACTATAACAAAGGCTGTCAGTCAAAAATTTATACTCACAAATGCATGCCAAACTTTACACATGATATGACCCAAACAATACTATCTAACAAAAGTCGTGATAAAATCTGACAACATAAATGCCATACCTGACAAGACAGTTCCTTCACCCATGCATTTTGGTCTACCCCAAGCCAGGCTGTTGAAAGCCAGGACATTCGTGAGAAAGATTTATGCTCTTTAATTGCCAGTTCAAAAACCCTGGCTGCATCATATAAAGCTTGGACAAGTCCATCACAAAACTCTTCATCTTCCAGTGACCTATTCAGTTTCACCCTCACTTTTTCTAGGTCAGAGCTGGTGCTAGCTTGGAGGCTCCCATTGACAGTCACACCATCATCAGAGGAGGCAAATGGTAACAGCTTCACCCTCCTAGGTTTAGAAAACACCAAATAGCATTTTCTACAGCCCAACAGACCATGATTACTGCTCGACAAAAAATCATGCCGTGTGAGGCATCCCTTTCTCGAACTACCCCATTTACTCAACAGTAGGCAATGTAAGTCCGACACTTTTCTCCCTGCATGAGGAGAACCATTCGAAAGCCAACAATTCGAAGAGCTGCCAATCGATGTGCAATTAGTACGAACACATACACCACAAAATGCTCAAGAACTCAGCAATAAAAGTGAAAACAAAGAGCAGTAGTTCAACATCAACTTCAACCGCACTAATACACTATTTCTTGCGGAGGTGTTACAACCTATACAGTAAGCATTATATCATGACTTTAAATAGTTAACTAAACAGTAGTATATCGTTCCATCATCTAAACCTCCCAAATTCGATAATTCCACATAATCATATCATTATTAACCAGAGAACTTACAATAAAACATTTCCATGCTGCAAAAGCAAAAGCAAATGCATCAAAATAGGGAAAGGAAACACTTCCAGAATTACAATTACCGTCACAAATTCGCTCAACCAGTTTCCCCGAGAGCTATACACGAAACAAACGATTCAATCGTAATCTAAACGCAAAACCTAGTTGCCTCGTCGCGCACTCGGCGAAGAAGAATCGTAAGCAGAAAGAGAAACAAAGATAGAGAAATCGATCACCTCAACGGAAGAAAGTTGTTGTTGCTGCTACGCAATGTAACTGCCATGAAGCGGAAGCAGAATCCGAGAGAGAATTGAGTTGCGGGAGAGGGAACTAAACATGAAATGAAATAGCGCAAGAGCTCGCGTGCCCGAGCAAAGAAGAAAGTAAGAAGGAAACGATGACGTGGCACCACGGGTGGTTTATCCGTATACGTGGAGAGCCCACAAATCACACACCACTGTCTTCGTGTTCGTTCCAGCTTAAAAATTATTATTTAAAAATTAAATAATTTCGTATCTCTAATAATTATACATAATAAATATTAAATATTATAGATAATTATTTAAAAAAATATAAAAATTTTATATTTTAAAAAATATAATAATATACTAAGTATATTCCTTTTAAGATAGATATAAATTAGATTATGATTTAACATGTGAAAATTTACAAACTATTTCATTTTTTCTCTGTAAATTAGTTGAAAATTATATCATTAACAAATTTATTATATGATTTAATGATAATATAAACAAATTAGTTTTAATATATAAACTAATTAATATTTCATTCATTTATTTTTATTTTAATATGATATATTTTTAAGTAAAAGTGTATGGTCACACCATTTATCTCAAAAATAATTTACTCATTTTATTAATTTTTACAGAAATTAAAATATATTTAAATCAATTAATTTCTGAGACAAAACATTCATATTATTAAAATTTCTCTACTTTAAAGTAAAATATGATTATCTGATTGAACTTCATTTGTATATCGTGTTAAGTCCAAATGAAAGAAATATAAAATAAGCACAGAGAGTTAAAAATACGTCTTACAACATGTTTTTATATAAAATGAAAAATCAAGTAACAATTGAACAAAGAACATAAATTCAATACTTAACACAAATAAAAAAATCTCAAGTCATAAATGTCGGCTTTCATGTTCTTATTCTTTATATATGTGTAAATTATTTCAAATTTCACATATATAGACAACTTAAAGGTACATGTCAATTAATGAATCATTGTACAATGGGTATTTATTTCAACTAGGGCATGTTGGTAAAAAAAAATGGTTAAATTCAAGATGGGGTAAATTAGATATTTGAAAGAAAAAAAAATAGCAATTTGTATTCAGAAAATACTTTTTCGGTTAATCTTTATTACACAATTAATTGCTTATGTGCAGCTTTATCAGATGTCCCTCACTACTTAAAATATAATAAAATATAATGTAAATCAAGAAAGTTATTTAATTATAAGATTTTAGATATAAAAATTTATATCAATTAAAATATACAAAGTAAGAAGTGATAGAAAAGAAAAGTAAAACACCAAAAGTTATATATTATAATTTACTCATGTTATTATGATCTAAACCTAGTCTCCAATTAGAAATACTATAACCAAAAATTATTAATACAAATAATTACCACATGCAATTAAACAATTACAAGATTTTTATCCTCACCAAAGACTCTTGTTACACAATTGTAGATACACTTATATACAAACAAAACAATCTTTGCATCAAAAGATCAAGGTATATATCATTTATTTGTATTGATAATATTGTAAGTGCTATAATTTGTACTGATAATATTATAAGTTTTTATCACTTCTTGTAATTAAACAAATCTTTACTTACTAAATGAAATTTTACCTTTACAACAAAAAAAAAAAAGGTATGATATCACCTATTTGTGACAAACAAACAAATTGATAAACCAAACCAAGTGTAGAACTATTATGATTTCCATCTTTATTAGTTGAAACTTTTTTTTTTTTTTAATTTTTAATGATTGGAGGAAAAAAATTAGAAATGAATATTTGTTGAAAATCATTTTTCTCTTTGATTTTCTTATTAAGTTAAAAGACTATCCTCTAAATTCAGAGTTTTAATGCTAATAAATAAAGTTTTTTATATAGAAAAAATGTCTGGGAAAATGTCTTTGAAATATATCTTTGAAAGATTTATCAAATGAAATGTAAGACGCGTATTGTCTATAAAAAGATTGTTAATCAAATGACGCATACGATCTGACTCATATATATTAAATATTTATCATTTATTGAGACTAATGACAAAGTTTGTTTTGAATGTTTCATTTATTAATAGATCGAATCAAAAGACCATCTTGAAACTTACAAATATGTTAAAGAGAAGAACCATGTTTTCTACCATAACCAAATCCCTAAAATCATGAAAAAAAAAGTAGATAAAGTCACTACTATAGTTTCTCTACATTGACATTACTTCTACGAGCTTCGTTTGGTATGGAAAGTTGATAAGCAATCTCCTTAATTAGATAAGAAGTACTATTTGGTAAAATGCATTTAATGCTCGCATTAAATGTGCCAAACAGTTACCTATCCCACAAAAGAAGACGATGAAAACAAATGATGCAAAATTGTGAGTTGGACTCAAAGTGTTACAATGTTCATCTTCTTCAGCTCACTATATAAGAAGATTGAAAGCACAAGAAAGAGAGAGACTAATTGTGATTGATACATATACATATGTATAAAAACACTCTAAAAATCTATTATTTCTTATATACATTCATTGCTCTATAACCGGTTGTATAATGTCTAAGTGAGATGAACACAACATTTAAGTAACCTTTATAACCATTATTATAAGGTTGAACCTAGAGAGGTTTGTCTGTAAAAGAATGTTTGTTTTGAGCCTAGAGAGGTTTTGTTTGTAAAAGAATATTTGTTTTGAGTCTAAAGAAGTTTGTCTGTAAAAGAATATTTGGTTATTAAGCTTAGAGAGGCTTGTTTGTTAAAATAATACTTGGATAGTTACTTGAAGAGACAAGTCAAAAAATAGTTAGGATTGAGCTAGAAGTGTCTTTTTAAAAAATACTTGTATCTTTATTTAAAAATAATGAAACTCAATCTTGTTAAATTAAAAACTAGACATAATCTTGGTGGTTGAAGTTAACCAATATAAAATACTCAATGTTTCATCTAACTGTTCTTTTTACTTCATCAAATTAACATTACTACTTCACTGTAGAAAATATGTGAGTTTTTAATATACATTATTCAACCGCCTTCTAGTGTTTATCTTTTTTCCACACTTCTTAAGATTTTTATTATAAAAAACTTTTACAATATAAAAGGCTTACATTATAAAAATGCGTTCAATTTCAACTATTTAAAACCATATTAACATAATCATATATCTCAATAAATATAATTGATTATTCATTTATTTATAATCAATTATTTGTTATTCAAACTTCTAAATTTTTTGCCAAAAATATACAATTGATTGTTTATCCTTTTAATTAATTATTTGATCATGAGGTTCTTAAGAACTATGCAAAATAATCTATTATTCCATTATGTAATCAATTATTTACAATAGTTTTATTTATTGCAACTAAATATAATCAATTAAACTAGTAAAAAATTATTTTTGAGATAATTTTGAAGTTGATTAAACAATTTAGACACTTTGAGATATTTCAACCAAGGATATATTTTTATACGTGTATAAACACAAACTAAGCATGCACAAAAACTATAATATATCTTTGCACTTAGGTGGGGCAATGTTATCAACTGAACTTGCCTCCAAGTCACCAATGTCATTAATTTTCCTCTTTTTGATGATGACAACCACTTGATTTTTTCAATTCCTTTTTCTTATGACTTCATGTTTGTATGTGTCTTTACTTGTGCAAATTTATGATTCGCATTTTATTGCTTGCCCCGCATATACAATTAAAACCATATCTTTCTTCCCTTTTGGATGTCTTCAAAAATAAAATAATCCAAAGATAGAGACCAAAACATGAGAAGATGATAACAAACAACAAAATAATATTAATTGATAGCCCATAACTGATGGAATCATGCTAAGGAAGGCAAGAGGTGACAACTTAAAAGATCCAAGAGGAGTGGGTTAGACATGGAGGTTTGGGTCAGTCAAAGCCCAATGGGCCCGATGGGCCTAGGAAGGCCCAAGTTGAAATTTTCATGGGCCATATTTTTTTATAGCTATTTTCATATGTTTTGTATACATCATGTTAGTATAGGTATCATATATTTTGGTCTTGTATTTTGGACCACATAGAGTAGCATTTTAGGTTTTAGGCTTGTTGGGCCTAGTTTTTGGCTTCATGGGCCTTTGGGCTTTTGGTACCCAATATTGGGCTCATTTTCATTCTTGTAATTTTTCCTTTCCATTGTAATTGTTTGACCAATGTAATTAGGTCATTAGAATAGGAAAATACAAGGAATACTAAAGTATGCTAATTAGGTTAAACTAGGTTTAATTTGGAAGCCATTTAAGTTACATTTGAGTCACATGTTTTGCACCATTGGTGGCTGAACATGTGACACTCAAATTAACTGATGGAATAACACTAAGGCCGAGAAGACCAAGAGGTGATATACTAAAGGAGGCAAGAGGAATGGGATAGTAAGGCCATTTTTGGACCTTAGCTCCTAGGTTTTATAGCATTTATTTCTTTATTCCTATTTTGCCCTTGTCTTTAATTTCCTATTTTACCCTTGTATTTTGGGGTATTTTAGTCATAGAATTTATTTTACTTGTATTTCCAATTTTACCCTTGTATTTTGGGGTATCTTAGTCATAGGCTTTATTTTCTCTTGTATTTCCCATTTTACCCTTGTATTATGGGGTGCTTTAGATGATTAGGGTTTTAATTTTGGGCTAGGGTGTACATTAGAAGGGTGACGCATATTTTGGTGACCATTGGACCTATTTTTGGTGTTAGAAAGGCTTAGGCCCAAGTGGAGGGCAAAGGTTGCATGGTCTTATCATGCACCTTGATGTAGCCAATCTAGACCCAAAGATTCCAAACTTGGTCACCAAGTAGCATCTAGGGTTCATTTGGCATGTCATTTGGAGTGCATTTGCCTTATGAATTTCGGCCATGCATGTCCCAAATGCAACCCTAGATGCCTCCCCTCCTATAAATATCCAACACCCCACCACTTGTAAATACTTTGGATATTGAATATAAAGAGAGCCTTTAGTGCCTTTATATCTTTCCTTAGTCACCCTTGGCTATTTTCGGCCAAACCCTACCATCTCCACCTTGAGAGAAACAACCCTAGAAGTGGCCTTCATCATCATGAAGTGAGCCAACCCTAGAGTACCATTCTCAAGCATTTCCTCAAACACCTTCTACCCAACCTTCATTTTCGTCCATTCCATCATCATCCACCCTAAAACCTTGGTCCACCTTTGAAGAACTTGATCCTTGGAGAAGGCGTCCTCCTCCTTGCTCATCATCTCAAGTTCATGCAAGTAAGGATGCCATCATTAACCCTAAATGACTTTCAAATCAAACCTAAATGCACCGTGGTACCTAAATTTTTGGACTTACACATGTGCACCAAAGTTTGAATTCAAATTTCAAATTTGAATTCAAACTTTAGGCGCCAATTTGTGTAGCTTTGGTTTAGGTGCCTATGTGCTTCATTTCCGTGCATACTTAAGTCCTCCCTTCACATTTTTGTATTCACTTTTGAGAATAATGAAATTTGAGAGCTTATTCAGCCAAATTTCGTTCAAGAGTCACCATGAGAGAAAGCTTCACCTTAGGAACCCTACTAGGTTTTCCTCCTCTTTGAAGTGAGCTTTCCCTTGCACCTTAAGCTTGGATGCTTCCATCCAAGGCTTAAGCCTCTTCTATATCTGAGATTCTTCCTCCATCTAGTGTTCATCTTTGTGGTTTCCATCTCCTTGAAGAAGATCCGAGCAAAGGAGAAGCTAAGGAGAAGTCATCTACCACTCCTCCTAGTCTTTTCCATCAATAACATAAGTACTTTTAAACAATATTCAAAACATAGAAATCAGCAAGATAACATGAAACATGATATCAAAATGCATCAAACTACGTAAAAGCACATGATACTATCTACTTTAATCATATTTTTTTCTTAAGACTAAGCTTTAAGTTACTCATCAAAGTCATTCTTCCTCAAGTGAATTGATTCAAACTACTCTTGATTGTGTTGTTGAGATGCCCTATGCAACTCTAGAATGTCATCAAGCTTAGAGAAAACTAAATTCTCAAATTGAGATAATGGTTTGACCTTATATGCAGTGACATCTTTAACTCCTTGCATATTCATGTCCATCCTAATTGCAACATATTCATACATAAGAGAAAAATAAGTAATCTCTTTGAAGATCTATGAGCCATTACTTTTCTTCACACCCATTCTATGAAAAGTTGACTCATTATATAGATCATATTTTCTCAAGATGGTAAAGGACTCATCATTCATATTAGCATTAAGATGATCAATCAAACTAGATACGAAGATCGAATAAGGTATAGGAAAATCAACTCTTTTTTTCATCTTCCTCATAACATCTTCAAAACTAATTGCCCAATCAATGAGAATTTCATTCTTCAATGCATAAAAAGAAAAATGTCTTCATTGAACAATTGAGCATGATTACTCTCCCCAGGTGTAAGAACCTATGCGATAATGTAAGCCAATAACTTTTCTTCCATCTTCATCTTACCAATCAAATAGTATTTGTTAGACTTTATAAGATCAACCAAGAAATCCCTAAGATTTTGATCATTGTCATGTCTTTCCACCACATCAATTATTGCCTCATGAACTCTCAAACCACTAGTTGTAATTCCTCTAATAGCTAGCAAAACTTCAAAGTTAAGGGTTATCTTTGTCCCTTTAACAGTAGCTACTAATGTATCATTTTCAATGTGAAAGTGAAAGGTAGTGAAAAATACTTTTACAAGTTCATGGTAGTATTTCCCATAAAGCTCCACAAATTTCTTTAATCCTTGAAGCTTTAGAAGATTGGAAAAATTGAAACCTTTACCCTTGAGCCATCTAAGGTCAAGGTATTTAAGAGGGATGATCAACCTTGAGGTGTAGTAGCATTTGTATTTGAAATCGTCTTCTTCACTACCAAAACATTACTCCATTTCAAGTTACTTCTCCACAACAGGTTGATGAGGAGGAATATGTCTCTTGAAATCACCTTGACCAATGTTGTTAAAATTGAGATTTTACCAAGGATTGAAAATGAATGAAAGATCGTAACTCAAGAATTGTAACTTAGATTGTAAGATCCTACATCCCTATCTAAGATACTTGTATGCAATACATGTAGTTAGAAAATGACAGATAAAAAAAAACCTATAAATCACAATATTAAACAACTTTATAATTATAATAACAAGTCATTAACCATATAATATCCAAATTTAAAATAGTCAAATACATATAAAAATAAATAAATAAAAATAAAATAAAAAACTAAACAACTCATAATAAAAAAATAAAAAGTTCATAAGTCATAAGACTTAATAACTCAAAACATAACACATTAGAAATTCATATGAAATCTTGCACTTTAGTCACTTAAGAGAGCATAAACTTCCTTTTGACATATGACAACCATCATTCATTTTATTTTCATTCACATTAATAGCATTAACATCTCCCACCACTCTAACTCCAATTACTTCATCTTCTTCAATAAGAGAAACATTTAAATCATCCACAAGTTCACCAGCATCACCACCACTAGTTCTAGCATCTTATCCAACTTCAAGTATGCATTCATTTAGGGCAATCAAATATGAAATTTGATCATTTTCCTCCACAATCCAATCATCATCAAAAGAATGGTCTTCTATGCCATAATTATTTGTCTTCCTAACTCACTACTCGTTCAATATGGAATTAACGATGAAATAAACTACATCATCCATGGTCTTTTGCAACAAATGCATCCTTTTCTTGGTATAGACCTAAATGAAAAGTCAATTATCATATAATAAGAAATAAAAAATGAAATGCATTATACATATACTATTTTATATTTTAATTTTTACCCTCTAAAAGACACTCCAATTGCACTCACAATCAGATAAAGTGGATGTCAAATTCAAAACTCAAATTGCAAATTGTTGCAATTTTAGATGTTTATCTCCATAAGATTTCCACCAATATGCTAAAGTTTTGGTATTAAGAGCACATTGAGCTATAGGATAACCAAAAACCCTCTTTTTTTGTGAAATCATCAAGTTGGTTATCAAATTTTCCTATTACTTCAAAGTATCCCACAATCTTTTCTATGCAATCGATGAACCCTTTATTAACATCCCAATCAACCTTAAAATTAGAAGCATAATGCAATATGGGATTAAAGTAATAGCTTTCAGCATGCAAAGGCCTATGTAATTGTCTATCCCATCTTAGATTAATAATTTGTCATAAGGGAATGTAGCAACCAATGAAAAAAATAGTTTTCACTACTAAAAAAAGGTAAAATAGCTACCGAATCTAGTGACTAAAAAATATTAAATCTAAGTGACTAATTCAAAAATTGAATTATTCTTTGGCCAATTCATTGAATCAACGACTAGTTTTGTGGTAAAAAATGTTGATAACAAGTTGAACTATTTTCGTCGATGTTAGATTACATTTTTTTAGAGGAAAATTTATGGCCTCATTAGCAACAAATTTGATACTAAATTAAAAAAATATGATGACGACCAATTTTTTATGAGTCGCTATATTAGTAAATTTCCTGTAGATATCATCATACTATAATTTCGTATCTAATCTAATGTGTTTGATGGATGATTAGTGACTAGATATTGTTTATAGCTAAAATTTTTCAATGATTGTAATCGATATTAATTTGGTTGCAACTATTTAATAAAGTATAGTGATCGAATATGATACGGTAGCTAAATTAAAATTATATAAAAAAAGTTTAAAAATGACAAAATTGTTCTTGGTAGGAATTAATCCCATGACCTATATAACTTTTAAACCCTAAACCCTAAACCATTAAACCAAATGTTTTATTCTTAGAGTTAGGGAGTAAAAAGATATTATATGTGTGTGTTTGTGTGTGTAGGCTAAATTGCACTTTTGGTGCTTTTATAATTTTCAATATGTTAATTGATGATGACTTGAAAATAAGGTTAACATAAACTAATGATTATTAGAAAAGATGACTTATCTAAGAGGGGGTGAATTGGATACTAAAATTTCTTCTTTAATCTTCTTGCTTTAAGAATTGTTTATATATATATATATATATATATATATATATATATATATATATATATATATATATATATAGAGAGAGAGAGAGAGAGAGAGAGAGAGACATATGAATGTATTTAGGATATGTCGTTAAGATTATCTTATACATGCAATATCATATTCAATTAGTCCTATATGTAATATTCATGTTTCATGTCATAGAATATTAAGAATATAATCAAATTTGCAAGAATGTAGAGATAAATATAGGGATAGAGAAAAATGCACAACAAATTTATATTGGTTTAGTCACATCTAATTGTAACTTACATCTAGTCCTCAATCAACCTAATTAAGATTTTCCAATAATTTTTAATGTCAAAAGTTTTACAATCACAATACCACATACAATACACTTCTACACAATTAAAAGAAACCACTTCTTATAGTCTAAGAAGCACTAATTGCACCCCACTACAAGATTTTCTTTTACCAAAAACACTAGTTACAAAGATTAAAGAATGAATTCACCTAATGTACATAACATTTTAAAGTAAATGAATCAAACCAATGTAGCTTAGCTTATATCTCCAATGAAAATGCTGACAATGATCAATTCAATTCTTGAATCATTTCTTGAGGTTCCCACAAAGGATATCAAACACCTTCTTGAAAATATTTTTTTTTCAGAAAGTATTTTTAAAAGTAATATCACAAAGATTCAAGTTCTCTATGTTTTAAGCATAAAAAATGTTATACAGAGTTTTCTAATAGAAATAATCAATTATTCATATGAATAATCGATTATTTTGTTCTTCACATATTTAGAAATCAACTAAAAACAACTTAATTGATTATTTTGAGTGATAATCGATTATTCCATAAAGTTATTTCTAAAATAATCGTTTATTTTGCTGAAGAATCAATTATTTTCCTAAATAATTAATTATTACAACAAAGTTTCTCAAGTTATTGAAAAACAGAACGAATAATCAATTATTACTTAGATAATTGATTATTTTAAGTGAAAACTTAATACCTTGATTTTTCATACCAACCCTCTTTTCAAATCATTTTTAAAACTTATTTTCATCATCAAACATCATTTAGATAGAGATTTAAAGCTAAGCTATCTACAAAGCACAAAACACACATGCAATAAAACATAAACACATAACAAGACACTTTTATCTCTCAAGAGGCTTATATTTGTAATCATCAAAACTAAATATTCTATGTCTTCATCTTGAGTTTGATTAACAATGATGTGTTACATGACATTTCTAACAAAGTGACACTCTAGTGATGACATGAATAAGTGACGTAGAGTTGATGTGGCAATAAATAAATATAAGATTTATTTTAAAAATGATAAAAAAAAAGTGATCTAATGAGTTCTAGAACCTCTAACTTTCATTACAACTATAACTATTTATACCACTAACCCACTTAATATTTTTTCCTATAACTTGAACACTATATTATATATAACATTATTGATTGAGTTAATTAATTTTTAGAAATTTCTTATCTAATTTTAATCTATTTTAAAATTAATAAAGAAAAACTTTGTTTAATAAAATAATAATTTTTTAAGTAAATTGATTGTAATTTTTTATTTAATATATCTTTATAAAATAAATATAAACATATAATCTAAAATAAATAATATAATATTTGTATATGTTATTTAGTATATTAATTTATTTTATTGCATATTTATATTTATTTAAAATGTAATTTTGTTTAATACATTATATTAAACTCCAAGAGACACTTTTTCTACCAAAAAAAAAAAAATTCCAAGAGACACTCTTGTTAAATATAAGAAAAATGAAAAGGATGAAGAGTTGATACAAAATGAGCATAAATTTGTTTGGAAGTCAACTTAAAAGTCTTTTCGAGAGTTTTTGCTAGTTATTAGAAAAAAAAACTCTTAATTTTTATTAGAGAAACTCTTAAAAATATTTATAATTTGTATTTAAATAGACTCTATGTGTAAAATTATATTTTTTGGTTTCTTTATTTTTAATAATTTACTATTTTAGTTTCTTATTTTTAAAATACAGACATACTACGAAATTTTGATCACATTGTCAATTTGATATTTGTTGATCGTTAAATTTTGACATTGTTTAATGACCTTTCTCCACTTAAGTGACATGATATTTTAGTAACGTGATATATAGAGATAAAATTAAAAAATAACATACAAAAAAATTTTGTATATATTTCAATGAGTGATTGGTAGTTATTTTATTAATAATCTTATTTACATTTTTTTAGTTCTTTTTTATCTCCAAATAACATAATTCTAAATGTCACATCACTAAGTCTAAATAAATATTAAAAATTATATATTGTAACGTAGTAAGTTGTTTCAGAAGGCCCAAAAGCCAGTATGAGTGATTTAGTAGCCTAGAACGGACCGTTCCCAAACTGGAACGGGTCGTTCCAAACTACTGAATTGACCTATAAAATGTGGTTGAGAACGGGGCGTTCCAAACCTTAGAATGGGCCGTTCTGGTTGGAGTACGAGCCTTTCTGGATGGAGAACGGGTCGTTCTGGATGAGTTCTAGAACGGGCCGTTCTGATTTCAGAATGGGCTGTTCTGCATGTGATTTTTGCACATGATGAAGGGGTGCAGAACGGGCCGTTCCGGTTTTGGAACAGACCGTTCTGGCCACTCCGAAACTTCTATAAATAAGGGTTGTGGGCAGTGAGGAGAATAAGAGGTTTTAGAGAGAAGTTCTAGAGAGAAGGACTCTGGGTTTGTGGGCTCCTTTCTCTCTCTAATTTCTCTGTATGATTCTTCTTCTCCTCTAGACCACTAATGTCTTCTGTCTTCTCTTGAATTTCATACTAGAAAGCTTGTTTTTGTAGGATTGAAGTTCAAGAGTCAAGCTTGGAGGATATTTCTTCTTCTTTTTCTTCTTCTCAGATTCTTGGCTTTTTAGAGCCAATCTTCAGGTGAGGGAAGCTAGAATGTAGATTGTTTAATTTTAGGAGAGTTAGGGAAGCTTCATGCATTGTTTTCTTTGAAAATGGTTAAGTTGTTGGGTTTGGATTGAGTAGTTATTGGCTTAAGTTGTTCATATGTTGTGTGTTGATAATATGTGATATGTTGATAAAGTTGTTATACGTTGTGAAACTAAGTTGTTTTTATGTTGTTTATTATTGAATTATTAATAAGTTGAGATGTATAAGTTGAAGTAATTATTGATGTAAAAGTTGTTTAAAGTTGTATAAGTTGCTTATTGTTGTAAGATGCTTATTGTTGTATTGTTATAAGGTGCCTATTATTGTAAGATGCCTATTGTTGTATTGTTGTAAGTTGCCTATTGTTGTAAGATGCTTATTGTTGTATTGCTGTAAGGTGCCTATTATTGTAACATGCCTATTGTTGTATTGTTGTAAGTTTCCTATTGTTGTAAGATGTCTATAGTTGTATTGTTGTAAGTTGTTTATAGTTGTTAAGATGTCTATTGCTGTAAAGTTGATAAGATGCTATTGTCGTAAAGTTGTAAAGCTGCCCATTGTTGTAAAGTTAGAAAGTTGGGGACATATGGTGAAGATATATGTCCTATGTTGAGATACATAGTACCAAGGTGATAAGTTGAAAGTTGTTTTAAAGTCGAATCCCTTAGTACTGTGTGGGCGACATGGAAATAGTCTATCCATGTCATGGTTGAATGACCAATTTGAGTAAGGTATCTAGTTAGAGATGTAGTCTTTGACTAGGTACTGGAGGGTGCATGGTACTTGGAGGACAGTGGTTGGGCTAACTCCATATGTGGATTGGTGATGCTAGCCAAGGCCGTGGTAGGCTCATACCCAAACCCTTCTATCCTGACAGTAGTACTGGACCTCCGAGTCTAAGTGGCACACTTGAGCAATCACCTATTATTGTCTATACCTGGTTCTCTTCGAAGTGCTTAACGTTGTTCTATACCTAACCTATTTGAGATAGGTCAAACGCTGGATTCGGTAGGGTTTATGCCACCTAGACTGCTCAACCTTAGTTGTTGGAGATCTCCCAGTTGTATATGCGTGATAACGCATTAAATATTAAGTTGTATATTGTTGTTGTTATATTAAAGTTGCTTCTAAGTTGTATGAATGAGTTGTGCTTTTATGTTGAACTGTATGGACGTTTGTGATGATGATTGAATGAATGAGTAGTATAGTGTTTTTCCTATACTTGTATGGTTTGTTTATTGAACTCTAGCTTACCCTTCTGTTTCCATGTGGATGGACTGCTATGATCATACGGTGTATGGGAGCAGATCAGGGCTAGGTTGGAGCTGTTGGCTAAGTTTGCTGCTAGAAGTGGAATTTTTGGTTCCTAGTGTCAGAGTTACCACCTTAGGTAACGGTTTTGTGCTTGACTGGCACTAGGAGATAGTAGTTTTAGATAACTGTATAAATACCTAATACTTAAAACCTTAATTATTCTTATATATTTTCATGTTTTTGTATTTATGAGTTATCCAATTTTATTATTTATCTTAGTTTACAAATTTTTAGTGTGATTCTACTAAGCGTAGGGACCACGGCGGGTCGTTACACTTTTATGATATCAGAGCCAGTCGAGTCCTTTGGATACTCTGTGGGGAGTGATCCTTCTAGGTTTCTGTTGTGTCATATCTCTGATATGTGCTAGTCTTTGGTGATTTGTGGAGGTATTATGTTACTAAAAGGATGTTTGAATTCTTGTAGTACGGTGAGACCCCAGTATGATCAGATAGCTAGGGCCATGGAGATGATAGCCATGGCGATGCAGCAGCAGACTACACATTTTGCTAGGGCAGATGCGGAGAGAGCTGTAGCAGGACCTACTGGGTCTCATGTGAGCAGGGATCTGGCTGAGTTCAGGAAGTGTAGTCTTCCTCAATTCAGGTGTGATGCAGATCTGGAGGTGGCTGACCACTAGATTTGCGAGGTGGAGAAGATATTCTCAGTTTTGGGTTGTTCAAAGGAGAAAAAGCTCGCGTATGCAGTGTATATGTTGACAGGGGAGGTAGAGCATTGGTGGAGGGGTACTAGTCAGATGTTGATTGACCGTGGAGTGATTGTGGACTGGGTGTGCTTCATGAGGGATTTCCTCAAGAAGTACTTCCCAAAAAGTGTTAGGCATGCTCGGGAGGCAGAGTTTATGAAATTGTAGCAGGGTGAGATGTCAGTGACTGAGTACACCATGAGATTCGAGCATTTGGCACGCTTCTACACCAAGCCATCTCTGAGGCTTGGAAGTGTAGGAAGTTTGCTCAAGGCTTGAAGTATGATTTGAGGAAAGTGGTAATGCCTATGTCCATCACGGAGTTTCCGGCCTTGGTAGAGAAGGCGAACGTTGTAGAGCGGCTAGAGAGCGTCGGCAAGCCGACGAAGACTGTTGGTGGGCCAACTGGGTCCAAGAGTAGTGGTGGTTCTCAGAGGAAGTCTTATGACAGGCCCCAACAACAAGGGGGTTCTGCCACAAGGAAGTATACTGAGAGAGCTAGGAGTGGAGCTCAGGCTGTTAGATGTTATCGGTGTGGTGGGCCACATATTGTCAGAGACTACACTTCTGCACAGCCTAAGGGTTTTAGGTGCAGCAAGTTTGGCCATCTGGACAAGGATTTCCCAGTTGGGGCAAGTCAGTCTAGAGGTGCTCAGAGGGTGGAGCGACCTAGAGTAGCAGGGCGAGTTTTTGCTTTGACAGGAGCGGATGCTTCCACTTCACCAGACTTGGTGAAAGGGAAGGGCAAAGCTGCAGGTACAGAGGTTTCTATCCTGTTTGATTCTGGTGCTACACATTCTTTTATATATGTAGATTGTGTGAGGAGATTGGGTTTGTCGGTATCTGCATTGCATGTTGATTTGTCTGTGTCTACTCCGGCTTCAGTTTCTGTAGTGATGTCGGAGATGTGTGTGAGATGCCCGATAGAGGTGTTTGGTAGGAGGTTCGAAGTGAACCTGATTGTATTGCCTATGGTGGATATCGACATAATCTTAAGGATGGATTGATTATCTGCCCATCACATCCTTATAGATTATGCTCGGAGAGAGTTGGTATTTCCTCAGTTGGAGGATGAGGTGTTGGTATCAGTGGGTTAGGCTGAGCAGTTGATGAGGGATGGAGTTGAGTGCTTCATGTTGTTTGCAGCTTTAAGTATTGAGATAGAGAGGGTCATCACTAGGATTGAGATTGTCAGTGAGTTTCCTGAGGTGTTTCCAGATGATGTGTCAGGATTGCCACCTATGCGTGATGTTGAGTTTAGCATTGATCTGGTACCAGGTGCAAGACCGATATTAGTGGCTCCTTATAGGATGGCTCCAATTGAGTTGGTAGAGCTGAAGAGACAGATTGAGGATTTGTTGGAGAAATAGATGGTGAGGCCTAGTGTTTCTCCTTGGGGTGCCCGGTACTATTAGTAAAGAAGAAGGATGGTGGGGCCCGTTTGTTTGTTGATTATCGGCAACTAAATAAGTTAACGATAAAGAATAAGTATCCACTTCCGAGGATTGATGATTTGATGGATCAGCTGAGGGGAGCTTTTATATTTTTGAAGATTGATTCGAGATCCGGATATCATCAGATCAGGGTAAAGGAAAGTGACATACCGAAGACTGCTTTCAAGACTAGGTATGGTCACTATGATTTTGTGGTGATGCCTTTTGGTGTCACTAATGCTCCGGCAGTTTTCATGGATTACATGAACATGATTTTTAAACCGTTCTTGGAAAGATTTGTGGTGGTCTTCATTGATGATATTTTGGTGTATTCTAGATCACTGGAGGATCACCGTGAGCATTTGAGGTCAGTTTTGGAGGTGTTGAGGGAGAGACAGTTGTATGCTAAACTGTCCAAGGATGAGTTTTGGTTGTCTGAGGTGAGATTTTTGGGGCATGTGATATCAGCAGAGGGGATTGTAGTAGATCCAGCCAAGGTGGAGGTTGTGATTCAGTGGGAGCGTCCGAGGACTGCTATAGAGATTAGGAGTTTTATTGGGTTAGCAGGTTACTATCGAAGATTCATAGAGAGTTTCTCTCGAATAGTAATGTCTTTGACTCAACTAACTCGGAAGAATCAGCCTTTTGTGTGGATGGATGCTTGTGAGCAGAGTTTTCAAGAGTTGAAGAGGCGGTTGACTACTTCTCCAGTTTTGGTATTACCTGACATTGGTGAGCATTTTGATGTGTTTTGTGATGCTTCTCACCAGGGGTTGGGTTGTGTGTTGATGCAAGGAGGGAGAGTAGTGGCATATGCTTTGAGGCAACTTAAGACCCATGAGAGAAATTATCCTGCTCATGATTTGGAGCTTGCAGCTATGGTGTTTGCCTTGAAGTCGTGGAGGCACTAACTGTATGGTGCAAAATTCAGTGTATTTAGTGATCACAAGAGTTTGAAATACCTGTTTGATCAGAAGGATTTGAATATGAGGCAGAGGAGGTGGATGGAATTTCTAAAGGACTTCGATTTCCAGTTGATGTATCATCCTGGGAAGGCGAATATGGTAACAGATGCATTGAGTAGGAAATACATTCACATGTCAGCTATGATGATCAGGGAGTTGGAGTTGATTGAGCAGTTCAGAGATTTGAGACTAGAGGTGGAGGTTGTTCAGAATCACATTAGTTGTGGTATGATCACCATAACTAATGAGTTCCTGAAGCAGGTGGGAACTAAACAGTTACAGGACGCAGAGTTGTTGAGGATTTTGGGATTACTTGGTACTGAAAGGGCAACTGGTTTTTAGCTTGGTACAAATGGAATTCTGAGATTCAGAGGTCAGATTTGTTTACCTTGTGATTCAGAGTTGAGGAGAGCTGTTCTAGAGGAGGGACACATGAGTCATCTTAGCATACATCCTGGTATGACTAAGATGTATCAGGACATCAAGAAAAGCTTTTGGTGGCCTAGTATGAAGAAGGAGATAGAAGAGTTTGTGGCCGCTTGTTTGACTTGTCAGAAAGCGAAGATTGAGCATCAAAGACCTGGAGGGGTTATGCAGTTGATGGAGATTCCTGAGTGGAAGTGGGATAGTGTCATTATGGACTTTGTAGTGGGGTTGCCTAGGACAGCTAGGAACAGTGACACTATTTGGGTGATTGTTGATAGGTTGACCAAGTGTGTGCACTTTCTTCCTATCAACAAGAGGTGGTCCTTGGAGAGGCTTGCACAGTTGTATATCAAAGAGATAGTACGATTGCATGGAGTGCCTTCTAGTATTATCTTTGATAAAGATCTAAGGTTTACTTCCATGTTTTGGCAGACTCTGCATCAGGCTTTGGGGACGAGGTTGACGTTGAGCTCCGCTTATCATCCATAGACAGATGGTGAGTCAGAGAGAACGGTTCAGTCACTAGAGGATCTCTTGAGAGCTTGTGTATTGGATCATCTGGGCAGCTGGGAGGAGGTGTTACCATTAGTGGAGTTTACTTAGAACAATAGTTATCATGCGAGTATTGGCATGACGCCTTTTGAGGCTTTTATGGCAGGAGGTGTAAGACTCCATTATGTTGGTATCAAGAGGGTGAGTCAGTAGTGGTTGGTCCAGAGTTAGTTCTTCAGACTACTGAGATGGTGAAACAGATTCAAGAGAGGTTGAGGGCTACCTAGAGTCAACAAAAGTCTTATGCTAATAGGAGGAGGAGACCTCTAGAGTTTGAGGAGGGAGAGCACGTGTTTCTCAGGCTAACACCCACTACTGGAGTGGGAAGGGTTGTAAGGGCCAAGAAACTCACACCGAGATTCATTGGTCCTTACCAGATCCTTCATTGTGTAGGTCCGGTGGCTTATCAGTTGGCGTTACCTTCGGTTCTATCCAACCTGCATGATGTGTTTCACGTTTCACAGTTGAGGAAGTACATCATAGACCCGAGTCACGTGGTAGAGATGGATAAGGTGCAAGATAAAGAGAACTTGACCTATGAGAAGAAACCGGTAGCTGTGGTTGATCACAAGTTGAAGGAGCTTCGTGGCAAGTCCATTAGCTTGGTGAAGATTCTTTGGGATGTAGCTACTGGTGAGGCAACCTGGGAAGTAGAGAGTCAGTTCAAGAAACAGTATTCGTTCCTCTTTTCAAGTAAGCCTATTTTCAGGGACGAAAATTCTTGTTTGTTGGGGAGTATTGTAACGTAGTAAGTTATTTCAGAAGGTCCAAAAGCCCAGTATGGGTGATTCAGTAGCCCAGAAAGGGTCGTTCCCAAACTGGAACGGGCTCTTCCAAACTATTGAATTGACCTATAAAATATGGTTGAGAACGGGGCGTTCCAAACCTTAGAACGGGTCGTTCTGGTTGGAGTACAGGCCGTTCTGGATGGAGAACGGGCCGTTCTGGATGAGTTCCAGAATGGGCCGTCACTACAAGAAAAATTATTATTATCTACGGAGTATTATCTACGGAATTTTTTCCGTAGATAATGTTTAGTTATCTACGAAATATTATCTACGGAATTTTTTCGTAGATAATTTTTAGTTATCTACGGAATATTACCTACGGAATTATTTCCGTAGATAATATTTAGTTATCTACGAAAATTTCCGTAGATAACTTATCTACGGATTTTTCCGTAGATAATTTATCTACGAAAATTTCCGTAGATAACTCCACCCTTAGATAAATTTCGTAGGTAAAACATTTTATTTGAAATAATAATTAACATATTTTATTATCGTTTCATTTTAATTTATTGTAAAATAATTAAAATATTTAATTTAGCATCATTAAAAAAATAATCATTATAAGATTTAATTTTTTTTAAATTTAATTATTTATTATAATACTTTTAGTCAGCATATCGACCAAAAAATATATTTTTGATTAAAATATATTTTAAAATTTTAGTTAATTCATTATAATATTTTAAAATAAATATTACTAAAAATTGTCATTAGATAAGTTATTTACGGAAATTTTTGTAGATAAGTTATCTATGGAAATTTCCATAGATAATTTATCTATGGATTTTTCTGTAGATAAGTTATCTACGGAAATATCCGTAGGTAACTTATCTACAGATTATTCCGTAGATAAGTTATCTACGGAAATTTTCGTAGATAACTTCACCTGTAAATAAATTTCTTAGGTTACAATTTATTTGAAACATCAATTAACATATTTTATTATCTTTTCATTTTAATTTATTGTAAAATAATTAGAATATTTAATTTAGCATCATTAAAAAAATAATCATTATAAGATTTAATTTTTTTAATTTAATTATTTATCATAATACTTTTAGTTATCGTATTGACCAAAAAATATATTTTTGATTAAAATATATTTTAAAATTATTTATGATTAAAATATATTTTAAAATTTTATTTAATTCATTATAATATTTTAAAATAAATATTATTAAAAATTGTCATCTTAAATTTTTTATTTTTATAAATTAATTGATAATAAAAAAAATAACATACTAATATATGGTTTTAAATTTGATATGAAAATATTAGGATATAATTAGATAAGATTTTAAATTAGTATTTTATTAATGATTGATAATTAGAAAATAAAACAAGAATAAATACATTTTTTGAATTTTATATCTTAGATTGAAGATGAATAAATATATTAATTTAATTAATAATTTATTTAAAATGTTAAAATTTAATTTATAAAAATAATATTTTAAAAGAGAAGGGTTATAATAATATCAATGTAACTTTTATTAAATGTGAATTTTATAAATTCAACGTTAGATTAAAAGTTTTCTACTCTTAGCTCATATATACAAAATTTTATATTAATTTAAGATGATTTGATACTTCATTCTTGTAAAATAAAATTGACGTAATATATACATTTCAAAATATACTAAAATATGAAAACTTTGATTACCTTCAAGTTGTTGTTCAATTTTAACAAAATTTGATATAAACATATAAAGTGATATGAACTTTAAATCTAGCGGTTGAATTTACAAAATTCACATTAAATATAACATTATTAAGCGGTGTAATACTTAGTAAAAGTTACACTAATGTTATTTCAGCCCTTATCATTTTAAAATATATAAATTATTATTTAAACTTTTAAATTTATAATAATTAATTTAAACTGTATCTAGGCATGGCAACGGGGCGGGGCGGGGGCGGGTTTTACGTTCCCCGCCCCCGCCCCCACAAATTTAAACCGCCCCCCGCCCCCGTCCCCGATACCCGCCGGGGATAAAATCTAGGTCCCCATCCCCACCCTCGGCGGGGTTCGGGTTTCCCCGCCCCGCCCCCGCCCTCGCTTTTATTTTTTTTTCTTCTTTTTTTCTTTTAAATAAATATGAACAATTTAAAAAAATAAAAGAAAAATAAAATAATATAAATTTTTACATATAAATATTTATAATTTTGGTTTATATATATAAAAATAATTTTTTAATTATATTATTAAGCGGGGCGGGGGTGGGGGCGGGTATGGGGACGGGGGCGGGGTGGGTATTAACATCCCCGCCCCCGCCCCCGCCCCCGATTTTATCAATCGGGGAAAACCCGAACCCGAACCCGAACCCGATAAACACGGGTTTTCCCCATCCAAATCGGGGCGGGTTCGGGCGGGTACCCACGGGGGCGGGTTAGATTGTCATGCCTAACTGTATCATAATATTAATTTTAAATAGAAATAAGTAGATTGTTAATTATACAAGTAAGTATATATATAAATAAATATTAATTAAATATAATATAATTATTATTATTATTGGTAATATAATTATTATATATATTTTTATATTTTTATAGCGGTCTGGACATACCAAAATGAGAGGGATCCAAAAATAGTATAAGTATAAGATTGTACTTAAATGAATTAATTTATACTACTTATACTGATAACATGAATTAGCTTTTCTGTAACCTATCTCATTAGAACTCCACAGTTAAACGTGCTTGACCTGAAGTAGTATAGGGATGGGTGACCTTCTGGGAAGTTTTCCAGAAAATGTGCAATAAGGACAAAACATGTTGAAAAGTGAAGTGTAATGAAATAGCATCCTTGAGAAGCCAAATATGAGGGTTATTACATTAATAAATTTATTAAAATTAAATAAAAATTTCCTGAAAGTTATCTAACACTGTTCTATACCTGACCTGGTTGAGATAGGTCAAACACTGGATTCGGTAGGGTTTATGCCACCTAGACTGCTCAACCTTAGTTGTTGGAGATCTCCCAGTTGTATATGCGTGACAACGCATTAAATATTAAGTTGTATATTGTTGTTGTTGTATTAAAGTTGCTTCTAAGTTGTATGAATGAGTTGTGTTTTTATGTTGAACTGTATAGTCGTTTGTGATGATGATTGAATGAATGAGTAGTATAGTGTTTTCCCTATACTTGTATGATTGTTTATTGAACTCTAGCTTACCCTTCTGTTTCCATGTGGATGGACTGCTATGATCATACGGTGAATGGGAGCAGATCAGGGCTAGGTTGGAGTTGTTGGCTGAGTCTACTACTAGAAGCGGAATTTTAGGTTCCTAGTGTCAAAGTTACCACCTTGGGTAATGGTTTTGTGCTTGACCGACACTAGGAGATTGTAATTTTGGATAACTGTATAAATACCTAATACTTAAAAACTTAATTATTCTTATATATTTTCATGTTTTTGTATTTATGAGTTATCCAATTTTATTATTTATCTTAGTTTTCAAATTTTTAGTGCGATTCCACAGAGTGTAGGGACCATGGTGGGTCGTTACAATAGATGTCAATTTGATTAAATAACCAAAATTATGTGTTTTTAAAATTAGAGAGACTAAATATTTTTATTTTACATCTGTCAGTTTTGATAAAAACTGACTTAGATGTATGTGCACATCTAAGACAGTTTTGTGAAAATCGACTTAAATGTATAAATACATTTAAGTCTGTTTTTACGTAACCAACGTAGATATGTTCATTCATCTACGACGGCCTTATCTAAGTCGGTTTTAAAACCAATGTAGATATGACAAAATAACTGACTTAGAATACAATTCTTCTTGTAGTGTATTGATCGACAAAAATAAAAGGAGTAGAAGTATAATTTATCCTTATATTTATTATGTAAAATATATATTAAAATTAAGATGATAAATTTATTTACCAAAAAGATATTTTATTGAAAATTAATAAATATCAAATATAATTTAATTTAAAACTTTATACACACACATCGATATATTTATTATTATTATTATTATTATTATTATTATTATTATTATAATTCAGGAACATTTTATTAATTTAATCATATAAAAAGTTATCTATAGAATTATATATATTTTTTGTTAAATATTTATTTCCTTACAAATGACTTGTTGCCTTTAAATTATTAATTATAAAATATTATTTTTATTTATATACTTATTGTATTAGAAGGAATTAAAAATTTGGTAATGTTATATTTTTATTTTCTTTAATCAAAACTCAAGTAGATAAAAAAAATCACATGATAATAGGCTAAAACAACAACTTTAGATTTTAGAGAATTAAAAAAAAAATAAAGACAAAAAGTAAAATATATTCATTTTATATAAATTAAAAATATATTTAAACTTAATGACAATGCTTTAATTTTTCAATTACAATAAAATAGTATTAAATATTACATGTCATTTTATTTTTTCTACAACAAATATTACATATCTATAAACAATATTTTTAATGTTATGAACAATAATTAGTAGTTCAATTAGTTGATGTTAATATATTCGTTATAAATTATTATTATTTATATTTTTATTATATATTATTTTTTTATGTAATTGTTCAATTATTATATATACTTATAAATAAGTTAGTCTTTTTCTAAGTCGAATTCTTTTCTCTATTTTATATTATTTTGTTTATTTTTTTTCTTCCTTTTATATTATTTAAAAATATTAATTTTCCTTAAAATAATTAACTCGAGACATAGGATTAGGGGCACCAGCAGCGATATCTCCAAGGCTTCAAGAGAGTGATTATGTTGACATCATAGCCACAAACCAATACTAACTCCAATGTTACATTTATTTGTTGGAAAATATTCCAAGCGTCATCAACATTATTAAAGTTATCCTACCCATTTTTTTTAAAAGAAAAGTACAAATTTATAGTCATACCTGCACTGCTAAAATACTACGTAGTGTTGCTACAAAACTTTATGTCAAGAGAAAGAAAAATGATATTTGGTGTTCTCAATCGATATTTTATTATCACTTGAGACTTGCCCAAGAGTTAGAAGCACTTCATACTTTTATATAACTTATTCATATAAAATAAAATAAAATTTATGTAAATAATATGTGAATGTAAAAATAATCGTTGGATAAAAATTATGTATGAAATTTAGAGAAACTAGGTTAAAAAAATATAGATATTTAAAATAAAATTATCTCAATAAAGTCAAGACCAAAAGCTATTAGGATGAATATATATATATATATATATATATATATGTGTGTGTGTGTGTGTGAATCTCATCATGCACTAGTACAAAAATGAATTTTAAAATCGGGGTTTTAAAATCGGTCATAAGGTAACCGATTTTAAAAGTGACGCGGTGACAATTTTGTAAATAATGACATTACTTTTAAAATCGGCTACGTTATGACCGATTTTAAAAGTCTCTGACGCTACTTTTAAAATCGGCTCTTAAGAGCCGATTTTAAAAGTCCCACTTTTAAAATCGGCTGTTTCAAAAACCGATTTTAAAAGTTTACTTTTAAAATCGGCTATCAAATAGTCGATTTTAAAAGTATCACTTTTAAAATCGGTTATTAAACAGCCAATTTTAAAAGTAGCATCAGAGACTTAATCTATACTATCTCCGCTCTCATTCTTCCCCTAACTCCATTCTCTACTCTTTGGCTTCAATAGTTCATATATTCTTCTCTTTACTCTCTCGGGCTCTCATCTGAAGTGTGCAACTTCTCATTTTCTTGGAAGAATACAACATCAAGGTAACATTCTCGTCTCATGTCTCTTATTTCGTTGTTACTGGGCGAATTTTGAGTCTGGAACGGCCCCAGAACGGCTCGCTCTGCAAGCAGTACACCCTGTACTGCAAGCAGAACGAGCCGTAATGAAAGTAGAACGGCCTGTACTGCAAGCAGAACGGACTGTACTGAAAGCAGAACAGCCTGTACTGCAAGTAGAACGACCCGTTCTGAAAGTAGAACGGCCTGTACTACTTGCAGTACGACCCGTTCTGCAAGCAGTACAGGCCATTTTGCTTGTAGCACGGGCCGTTCTGGGGCTGTTCCAGACTAAAGTTTTAGGCATTTTTCAGGTGAGTTCATGTGCACAGGGTGATTTTCATTATCTAACAAGGAGGATTTTGCAGGTGACTATTCTTGAAAATGTATTCTGGAAGGAATTTGGACTTCTTGTATTTGTTTGGGTTTCATTCCTTGTACTACAGATTGCCAAGGTTTGCTTTTTCATATCTACTACCAAGTAATAATTCACACCATAAAGTTTATCTAACTTGAGACCAATAATCTCCCATTGACAGGAAACCTACACGAGTACTTGTTCAATGTTATATTGGGTACTGAACTTGTTACAGGTAATTTGGTTACTCTCATACAAGTGTTTCCTTTTGTTGATTGCTCATGACATGACATAGTGCTTATGTTAAATGTAGATCTGAGTGCCTGTTGCAATAATATCTGGAAACTATTTCAACTTTGAAGCATGTTTTCTATATATGTATCATGCAAGTTCCAATCTCAATTGGGGAAATTGCATATGAGGCAGCTGCATTGTTCTAAATTTTAAGTTTCCATTTTATCATGTTTTAAGAGTTACTTCTAATTGTTCTAAATTTTCTTAACAGAGATTTATAGATCGATCACCATTGTTGCTAGAAGATATAAACACCATTAGGGAGCAATGGACTACATTTTTCATTGAAACATTGACTAGCTACGAGTTATGTTTATAGTTTTACTCATTTTGTAGTTTAGGATGCATCATAATTTGTAAGTTACTTTGATTACATATATGGTTGACATTTACCAACTCTTGTCATTTGTATATAATTTGGTATATTAAAAACATATGAATTGTCTGGTATTTTATTAATTTGCAGGTTTTGTTCAGGGATCCTCCTAAAATAAGTCAAATATTTATAAAAAAAAATTAATCATTTTTAACATCGGTCATGCCATGACTGATGTTAAAAGTTGGACTTTTAACATCGGTCATGCCATGACCGATTTTAAAAGTCTCACTTTTAACATCGGTCACTGTTGACCGATTTTAAAAGTCCCACTTTTTAAAACAGGCTCTTTTAAAATCGGTCAGAGAACCAATTTTAAAAATAAAAAATGACCGATTTTAAAATTATTTTTTCCACTAGTAATGCTCTCAAATTAATATCCTTCGAATTTTTATTTTTTAAAAAGAGATCCTAATAATTAAATGAAAATAAATATTATTGATTGAATGCTGAGTTCTTAGCATAATTCCCTCAAATATATCTTGTGGTTTTAAAACTCTATGCTCACGTGAGAAAATAAAATAAAATGCACCGTCGCAAAGATTCTCACTTCTCATCCATGGAATTCAAATTGCTTACAAATTACGTTAGTCTTCGTCTTTAAAAAAAATAAAGCTACTTTTCTGTGAAAAACAATAATAAAATAAAGCTAGTTCTTGTGCTTGAATTTGTTTTTTTATTTATTTTTTTACTATATATTAAAAATTGCTTAAATATTGACTCTAATGAGGTAAGTTATTAGTACCTACTCAAAAATGACAGGGAGGTATGCCATATGCATATCAATAGTTACATTTTTCTAGTTAATTATATATTCTATAAATTATGATCTTTTATATTTTTAATTTTTATAATTATATTGTAAATTTGAAAGACTTTTGGTAAGACTATATTAACGTCTCATGAAAACAATTTTGCTTGAGTCAAAATAAATTTCTATGACCCATTTAAAAAAAGCGTGTTTATTAAAATTAATTGAAAACTTATGAATTATAAGTTGAGTGTTAAAAAGATATAAAACTAGTTAATTGAATCGAAAGTGATTATTTAAATTAGTTGATAAATATAAAATAACAAAATAATTTTTATAATGAAAGTTAAAGAAAGATATGGTAAGCAAATAGTTTCTATTTTTTTTATAAAAAAAGTATAAAAAAAAGATTTCAAATAGATAATAAAGATAAAAAGAAAAGAAAAATGAATTAAGAGCTCATAAGTTATAAATTATTTCAATTAATTTATAAAAATAAATTATAAATTCCTTAAAATAAGTTCACATAAATTCTCGTGCAAAACAAACTTATTTTAACTAAATTAAAATTTATAAACTCTTTAAATATCTGGTCAAACATGCTCAAGGTATTAAAATGGTTGAAGAGTTTAATATCCCACAAAGTAATCAACTATGATTTACATCCTTCTTAGAATTACTTACATTTAGTATTTAAATAAATATCTTAAATAAACTTGTCTTTCAAAGGAGATACACACGAAAAATATTAAAAAAAAAAAAAAACTTTGTTACTTCATTTACCAAGCTATGTTACAATTTAATTTTCATAATGGTTAAGATGTTATGATATTTAATGAATCAATTTTTCAATAAATTTCACGGACACTCTTTTATTAACCATTCACACCATTATCTCTCTCTTTATTTATTTTTAATTTCTTTTTAAAATAAGAAACACTCTTCCTCTAATATTATATAAAATAATAAGAAACTAAAAGTAAGAAATTATAAAAAAAAAATACATAAAAGGAAAATCAATAGAAAAAACAAATACCTAAGAGAGAAATCGATGAAGGAACTGATTGTTCAGCATGATACAGTAAACATATCATTTAAGTAAATAAAATTTGAGTATCTGAGAAAAGATAATTATAACAAATAAAAATTATATTAAAATTTGAAAGTAGGTAAGTGTACATATATATTAGAGAGAGATACAATTTTTTTTTATTTAGAGATATTATAAGAAAAATGCTGATTTCCGATAGAAATTTCCGACAGAAACAAATAAATTTTCGACGGATTTTTCTTTTTTCGACGGATTGAAATCCGTCGAAAAAAGTGATGTCGGAAAAAAAATCTATCGAAAATAATTTTTCCGATAGAAATAAATTTTTTGACGAATTTTAAAAATTATAAAATATATAAATGAATTTAAGAGTAAAATTATCTAATAAAAATAAAAACTAGAAGATAACTTGTTTATATTTTATTCATAAAAATTACAATGGGAATAATAAATTCAACTTAAAATCTTATACTCATGTAATTAATATCTCTATCACTAAAAAAAATAGTTACTAAAATGTGTATAATTTATTATAAATATAGTGTATAGATATAGAAAGTATGGTGTAATCCAACTATGGGGTGCAGCTTGTGTGGAACAACTTTTTCTCTACGATAAATAATATAAAGTTGAAAATGTTTTTATGAATCAAGTGACACAATGGAATGTATATTAGGTATAATAAAGTTGGTTATATGAAACGAATGGGGACGGCTTTCACTTGAGTCACTTTCATATACATTTTACCTGCTACTCACCTTATTCTACTTCTATACTTCAATTTGCCAACGGAATGGGATGTTTCCATTATAATATCTCTTTGTTCACTTCCAAGTAATATATGTATATTTAAATCAATCAACTTATTATTATTATTATTATTATACATGAGATTAAATCTATTTTAATCTCAATTTCACACATGTTTAATGTTAGACTATTAAATTTTTTTAGTACAAATTTAGTTTTCTAATTTTTAAAATAAAAAATATTAATTAATGATTAATATGTCATTTAAAATTAAATAAAAAATATAAATATATCTTATAAATGATATTATTTGATAGTTACTTAGTATATTGACTTTTATTATTATTATTTTTATTACAGATATATTATATTTTATTTTATTTTAAATAAAATTTAAGATTTATTAAAATAATTTTATTTCTAACTTTTAATCTCTTATTTCATAAGTAGCTAACTAATTTCAAGTAGGACACTCAATAACATTTTGTCAATATTTTTTTATTAAATTTAAATGACATATTAATGGTAGACTAATATTATCTCATTATAAAAATTAGAGAATCAAATTTGCAATATGTACTAACCGTACTTCGCACCCGGGCTCCTAGCCCGGATTAGTGTTGCAAATAAGTAACCCCGGGCACGCGGTGCATGACGTTAGTCCGGCATTTGAGCGAATCATACCTGATTCCGAGGATCTCGTCCCAGACCAGATCCACCCTTCAATTATATCTTATCATATCATGATATATCTTATCTCAAGCCCAAAAGCCCAAGGCAAACCTAGATCACCTCAAGGTACGTGCATTATATATATGAGACTATTACTCATGCAAACCCTAACTTTAGCATCGGAGTCTCTTTTGCAGGTACCTCCCCCATCTCGGAGCATCAATACACCCAGCAAAGGAGGCTCATCGATCTTACTGGACGGATCACCCCCACGACCAAATTCCGGTAAGAACATTTGGCGCCCACCGTGGAGCCGATCAGACCAAGCTCTCATCGGTCACCTGCATGGTTTCTACCAGAAGCCACATTAGACGAGCAACAGATAACACAAGCAATTCAACTACCATGGACAGCGACACCGCGACCCTGAGGCGGCTGGTCGAACAAGTCGAGCAGATGCGGTGACAACACGACGCTGACCTCCAGAATATGCGTGTCCAGCATGAGAATGACCTCGCGGCGATGCGCACCGCTAACGAAGCAGACCTAGCGGCGCTACGCGCCGAGAACGAGCGCATCCGTGCCCAGATCCCCCGACATTGCCCCGGCCAACCACCGCACGACAACGGTGACCATGAGGAGGAGGCGCATTCAGCCTCCCATTCCCAAGCAACCACCAAGGCACCACATTCACGGCCCGCCACGCACCGGTCCCATGCATCAACGCACAGATCAGGGCAGGGCACCAACAAGGCCCCCACTCATGTCTCCGAGGGCCAAGAGCCTTTCCGCCGTCATCCCTTTGTGAACGGCATCATGGAGACTCCGTTACCCCGCGGGTGGAAACCCCTCCACCTTGACCGCTACGACGGCACTACGGACCCTGATGAGCACGTCGACGCGTACACGACTCAGGTAAACCTTTACACTAACAGTGACGCTATACTGTGCAGGGTTTTCCCGACCTCGCTTAAAGGACCCGCGCTCCATTGGTACAACTAACTACCGGCAGGGTCCATCGACAATTTCGCCACCCTAGTGCGACGGTTCGCGGCACAGTACGCCACCAGCCGACCTCACCACACAACCTCAGCCGCCTTGGCCAACCTCAGACAGAACGACGACGAGCCCCTACGGGGCCTTCATGAAGCGCTTCTCTAACATATCAGTCCGAATCCGGAACCTAAACCCGGAAGTCGCCCTACACGCCATGCTCATGGCACTGAAACCCGGATCGTTCATCGACAGCCTGTGTCGCGACGCCCCCCGCGATATGGATGAACTGCGCGTCCGCGCCGCCGGCTACATTCAAATGGAGGAGCACGCGGCCTTCTGCGACCAGGTTCGCGGTAAGGGCCCTGCCAAACCAGAACAGGGCCACAAAGACAAGGTTAAAGTCAACAACGACAGCCAATTCAAGAAGTCGGCCAGGACAAACAGAGCCGGGAGGTACGACTTCTACACCCCTCTGAACGCCCCAAGAGTCCACATTCTGGAGGAAGCCAGTAACAGCAACCTGCTAGACCTCCCACCACCCGGCCACACACCAAACAGTGCTGACAAGTCCAAGCACTGCCGGTACCACAGGAACTATGGCCACACCACGGACGAGTGCCGCACGCTCCGAGACCGCATCGAAGAACTTATCCAGGCGGGCCACCTTGGCCACTACGTCCAACGACAGCCAGGTCCCCGAGGTGGCTCTGGA
The DNA here is from genome assembly GCF_000230855.2 of Cajanus cajan. Taxonomy (NCBI): domain Eukaryota; kingdom Viridiplantae; phylum Streptophyta; class Magnoliopsida; order Fabales; family Fabaceae; genus Cajanus; species Cajanus cajan. Next base: position 14,440,093 of record NC_138523.1, on the reverse strand, counting down.
GGCCGGGGACGCGGGAGAGGTCGCGGGTCAGGACCTCGCACAGACTTACCCACAGGGTCCCAGCAAAATGCTAACGGCGCATTACAGGCCGAAATAAGTCAGGAGACAGAAGCAGCCCCCTTGCGGGGAATCATTAACACAATCGCAGGCGGCTTCGCCAGAGGAGGCGCTAGCAGCTCGGCCCGAGAAAGACACCTTCGAACCATCAACTGCGCCCACTCCACTGCCTCGATCTTGAACAAGAGCTCACCACCGATCTCTTTTTCCGATGAGGACTATACGAGAATCAGTCCTAACCAAGATGATCCCATGGTCATCGTGGTAGAGATCACCAACTAGGAGGTACAAAAGACACTCATCGACCAAGGAAGCTCGGCCGACGTCCTGTACTGGCCAACATTCCTCAGGCTCGACGTCCCCCATTCTCTAATCCAGCCACACACCGAGCCCCTAGTCGGCTTTGCCGGTGAACTGGTCCACACCCGCGGATACGTGGACCTGCTGACAACCTTTGGAACACCTCCGGATACAAGGAGGATCGTGGTCCGATACCTCCTCGTGGAGGCCAACACCTCCTACAACATCATCATCGGGAGGCCGACCCTAAACCACCTCGGTGCGGTGGTATCCACTCTGCACCTCACCATGAAGTTCCCAGGGAATGACGGAAAGATCATCTCCGTCAGAGCAAACCAGAAGACAGCTCGGCAATGTTACGCCGAAAGCCTGAGGATTTCCTCATCCGACAAGGAAAGCAAGGGGAGTCCCTCCACCGCTCCCCATTAGATTCTGTTCTCCCACTTGTACAAACGAAATCGTGCACTCTTTTCCCTCCTTAGCTCCCAACTGAGAGGGATTTTAACGAGGCACGCAAAATCATTTAATAACATTCTCCATTTTGCTCACCTATTGCTTTCTCAACTACTGCTTTCTTACCTACTGTAAAAATCGAAATTGAACCACCATCATTCATGAAAATCTGAGGTCGAGAACGAACCCCGGAATCCTGGGTGAAGGTCGAATACGAACCTTAATCCAATCATTCACGAAAATCCGAGGTCGAGAACGAACCCCGGAATCCTCGGTAAAGGTCGAGTACGAACCTTAATCCAATCATTCGCGCGAATCCGAGGTCGAGTACGAACCCCGGTATTCTCGTTGAAGGTCGAATACGAACCTTAATCCAATCATTCATGAAAATCTGAGGTCGAGTGCGAACCTCGGAATCCTCGGTAAAGGTCGAGTACGAACCTTAATCCAATCATTCGCGCGAATCTGAGGTCGAGTACGAACCCCAGTATCCTCGTTGAAGGTCGAGTACGAACCTCAAGACAATTAAGTCACATAAATCCGAGGTCGAGAACGAACCCCAGTATTCTCATTAAAGGTCGAGCACGAACCTTAATCCAATCATTTGCGCAGATCCGAGGTCGAGAACGAACCCCGGTATCCTCGTTGAAAATCAAATACGAACCTTAATCTAATTATCCACACAAACCCGAGGTCGAAAACGAACCCCGGTATTCTCGTTGATGGTCGAGTTCGAACCTTAACCCAATTATTCGCATGAACCCCCATCAGCCAGTATATAAACCCGAAGGGGTATACGAACCCCCAACATGCAAATTCAAGGTCGAACGCAAACCTCGATATCCCCACAAGGTCGAGTTCAAACCTTAATCAAACGTCAAATCCGAGGTCGAGTACGAACCCCGACGCTTTCTTTAAAGGTCGAGTCCGAACCTTAACGGAACCAACTCGCAAATTACGAGGTCAAGTACAAACCTCGACGCTCTTGTCAAAGGTCGACTTCGAACCTCAGTAACTCATTCGAAGGCTGAGTCCCGACCACACATCCGAGATCGAGTTCGATCCATGACGAAACATACATGACCCTAAACTTAAGGGCGGACATGGACCACTTATCCAATTTACTACACTTCGGCTTGAGGTCGGCTCAGAACCTCGACGCTAATAAATCAAGGTCATCGAACCTTCACAGAAACACTCACCCAAACAGAAGTCCGAGGTCGCGCCCGAACCTCCTTTAGCATATAAAGTCGAGTATGAGCCTTGATGTCCCCGCTTAAAGGTCGAGTCCGAACCTAACCAAATCGCCTACTTCAAATCCGAGGTCGAATACGAACCTCAACACAGAATACGAACCTTAATCCAATCATTCACTTAAGGTTGAGTCCAAACCACTAACCTGAGGACAACTCTGAACCCTGGCAAAGCACACCCCACTCTCGATACCAGGGTCGAATTCGAACCCCAGCACGACCGACTTAGGGTCGAATTCTGACCTTGACTCCAGCCTAGGGTCATTTATGAACTCTCACAACAATTACTTAGTCAAAATTCGAGATCGAATACGAATCTTAACACATTCATTTATGGCCGAGTTCGAACTCCCATGAAAAACCCTACCAAGCAAAAAACTAAGGCCAGCCTCGAACCTCGACTTCACCAGCTCAAGGTAGAAGTATCACCCGATACAAAAGCATATAACAAACACCAAACATGTGCCTCAAACAGCGTGAACAGCCAAAATTGAACGCAAAAATGAACAAAATAGAGCAACATACATATATGTATACAAACAAAGTTCACAAAATCCAGTACATCAATTCAAGCCAGAGAAAAAGAAAACAAAAATTACAAAGAAAGCCTAGGCGGAGGCATTTTCACTGGAACTGTCGTTAACATCGTCCTCCGAAACAATCCTCCCACGACGGACCACCTTCTCCACATGCATCGAAGAGAAGTCGAACCCGGGAGCAAGAAGTCATGCCTGACGAGCAGCCTTCTGAAAGCCCCTCTTATGCTCCGCCACGACAGAACGCTCCACCTCGGCGAGCCGTCCTTCCACGGTCGCCTTCCCCGCTGCCAGCTCTGTGAGCTCTACTCTCAGTGCAGCAATCTCATCCTCTCGACCGCCCAGAATGGCCTCATTGTGGAGACGCTCCTTAGCCGCCGCTGCCAACTCCCCCTTTAGAGAGGCCACAACATCCTCTAAGACCCGCACCTGGTCACGGGAGGACGTCACCTCGTCCTCCAAAGAGCGGGCCCGCGCCCGGGAGAAGGTGGCGAGTTCCTGCAGCTCCCCCACCCGAGAAGCATAAGCCTCATTGGACCGCAATGCAATCTCAAGAGATTTCTGCACCCGCAAAAGGTCGCTACGCGCAGTCCGGAGTTCAGCCTCCCGCCGCTTCGCCTCATCAAGGGTCGCGGTGAGAGTCTTGTTATCCTCCCTCAGGATCTCGTTCGCCTCATTCCATGGCTGAAGTCGGCCCCTCACCTTAGCCAGCTCCTGCTCTTGCTTGGCCAGCTCCTGCTCCTGCTTAGCTAGCTCCTGCTGCTACTTGGCCAAGTCTTCTCGCTGCTGGCCCCACTTGGGTTTCCAGTGACTCATTATGCCTATCACCCTCTGCAGCATGACCTGAGCAGCATCAAAACTGTCCTCGGGACCGATCCTGTCAATCAATCCCTGGTCCTCGGAGCTCAATGAACCCTGAGGAAAAAACCTCTCCGCAGTCACCCCCGCGCTCCACAATGAATCCATGTCGACGGACGCGCTCACGTGATCCAGCCGCACCGTATCTATCCCCTACCCAAAGCGATGGGACAGATATTGGGTCCGGACAGGCCCCTACGATGAGCCCGCCTGCGGCGCCAAACCCGCGACAGAGGATGGCCCTCCCTGCTCAGCACCTAGAGAGTCCACCTTAGGGACTCCCGACCCCGCCTGCAAAAACCAGTTCCGCATCACAAATAGATAAGGAGACATGCGAGAAAGCCATGAAAACAAAAAACAAAAACAAAAACAAAAACAAAAACAAAAACAAAAAAAACCAGACTCACCCCGGCAGCCTGGGCAGCCAGCCCAGAAGCCTGCACCTCAGGATCAGCGGCTTTCCCCGTCTGCAGCTCAGGCTCAGAGGCATTTCCTGCCTACAAAAAAAAAATCACCCAGATCAAACAGCCAAACAACATAACAAAAAGGCAGAGTGAAAAGTCCGAGAAGACAATACTTACCATCTTGGCAACTCGGACGGTCTGCCCGGAAACGCAGACCTCCACCTCAGCAACGCCAACCCCGCCCTGCAAAGGGATCCATAACGCCTCAAAAAACAAAGACGGAACTCACACGGAAAATGCGAGCAAATGATAAGCTACTCACCTCGGCGTCCGGTGCAGTAAGCCCGACACCCTGCACCACCTCCGCCGTAGCCACCGGCGAGGCCTCCTTGGCCGGAGGGCTGTCGGTGAGATCCACAGCGTCCACAACCCGGGAGGTCGCCTCCTCGGCATCGCGAGAAGCGGAGGTCCCCCCGACCTCCTCCTCCCCCCTCTTCCTCTTCCGGTGGGTCTTCAGGGGGCAGCATCCTCCTCTAGAGGCTCGGGAACCTCAAGCTCAGAAACATTGTAGCAGTGTTTAAGCTGACGCCACAAGTTTCTGCCCATAATGCCTGCAGAAAAGAAACAGAAACACATCAATAACGGGCAACCACACAAGTCCTAATAACCTACCAGAGCACATAATACTCACTCTCTAGTCCCCTCTCCCTGAAAGGCGAATTCGCAAGCGACAAGACGAGCTTGCAATCCAACGGACGAGGGAGCGCGACAAGATTCTTGATGGCGGCCGTCTCCGCGGCCGTCACCTTCAGATCCCCCAAACCGTGAAACCTAGACGGCTTGGGACACCAATAGAATGGAAACCTCGGCAAACCGCCGAAGTAGAACACCTCGTCTTCCAAAGGGTCAACACCCACAAGGGCGACCCGGAAAAACTCCTGCTTGAAAATTTTATATGATTGGGAGTAGGGAGTAAACAAGCCCCCATCCCTACTCCCGCTCAGGGACAAAATGCCATAAGGCGGAACGCCCATCTTCAACTGATAAAAATGAAGAAAGACGCGAAGAGACACCTCTATACCTAGAACTGTACACAGGACCTGAAAAGCCCTCAAAAAACCCCAACTATTGGGACGCAACTGGCAAGGAGCCGCGTTGATGAAATTCAAAAAATCGCACTCAAACGGGGGTAAAAGGAAGACAGACACCCAAATCTCTAAAAAAGCATTGATATACATAGAAATGGGGGGGATTAGTAGACCTCCCCATATACACGCCCTCATCAGCCTGACAGGGCTAAAGCCGAATCATGTGGGAAATGGAGGAATCGCAAACCCTGTGCGCTCTCCGAAACGCATTCACTTCGAGGAAAGAGCGAAAAATGCTCTAAGCCTCAGCCACCTCGCGTTTGACCCAGTCGTAACCAGGAACGCCTGGTTCTGGGCCCCTAGGTGGCGGCGGGTCTTTCTTCTCAACAGTGACCCTTCCGGCGGCCACCACCTTGCCACGCACCTTGCCCCTGGCAGACGTAGAGGATCCAGCACCACTTCCACCGGCCATGAAAAAAGAGAAGAAGCAAATAAAAAGGAAGTACCTGGTACTCCTCCTCAGAAAACAACCCTAACAAAGAAGGGATTACCGGAAACGACGACGGCGACGGAAGCGCAAAAGAGAAAGGAAGTAAAGGGAAGCAAGAAAAGCTCTCGTACTCGAGAAGTCAGAAGAAAGACAGAGAAGAGGCGCGAGTGGAAAAAAAGGAAAAACTCTCCCCCAAAATTCAAAACCGACGCGACACGTGTCAGCTGAAAAGCACAACTAACAACACATTTATTGTGAAATCATCATTACACAACCGTCACTGCCCTTATTGCGTCACTCAAACGTCTCCAGAACACTAACAGTCGCGACACGTGGCGGACCTCCAGTTAGCATACGCGCAAAGCCATTTTCCCCTCTAGCAAACCCGGTCTTAACTCCTCGACCTACGGCCTTCAGAGCTCGGGGGGCTAGTGTACTAACCGTACTTCGCACCCGGGCTCCTAGCCCGGATTAGTGTTGCAAATAAGTAACCCCGGGCACGCGGTGCATGATGTCAGCCTGGCATTTGAGCGAATCATACCTGATTCTGAGGATCTCGTCCCAGACCAGATCCGCCCTTCAATTATATCATATCATATCATGATATATCTTATCTCAAGCCCAAAAGCCCAAGGCAAACCTAGATCACCTCAAGGTACGTGCATTATATATATGAGACTATTACTCATGCAAACCCTAACTTTAGCATCGAAGTCTCTTTTGCAGGTACCTCCCCCATCTCGGAGCATCAATACACCCAGCAAAGGAGGCTCACCGATCTTACTGGACGGATCACCCCCACGACCAAATTCCGGTAAGAACACAATATAAATTTTTGAGGGGGCTAAAATTACACATTGTTAAGACTATGAAGAAAGTTGATTTAATTTATATATTCGTAAGTAAGTTTACACCGTATTTAATATATATATCAAATATGTAAATTTCAAAAGTTTTAAAAGTCCTTTTATACTTCATTTCATTAATTTAAATTAATATTTAAAATAATTTATGATTATCTGTTAATTTAAATTTATGAAATAAAGTATTAAATAGTTTTTAAAATTTTCAAAAATTTACAAACTTAATATATGTAAATAGAATTTTAAATTTAACAGTTAAATCGTTAAAATTTGATGTAGAACATAAATTATTAAACTAAGTAAGTTTAGATAAACTTACCTTTAAAATAAACAAATTTATCCGTACATATACATATAGGGAGTAATATAAAAAATAGTTATTAAAATAATATTAATATTTGTTTAAATTATTGTAATTAAGTCATTTTATATAAATAAAGCATATACTTTTCATTAAAAAAAGGATTAATTTTCCAATGTTGAGACAAAGACGCATTTGCCCTGCGCACTGCATTCATGAATAAACACTATATAACTATAAGTCCCATATCTGTCGAACAGAAGAAGCCTAAACCCCACTAAAAATTAAACAACCTTTCCATGGCATCCACTTCCGGTGAACCCAACGCAGCGGAGACCGGCGACCGAGGCGGCGCCACCACACTCTCCGACGTCCCCGGAGACGTAATCCAGGCCCACATCCTGACGCGCCTGGACGGCCCCGCCCTGGCCGCCGCGGCGAGCACGTGCTCCCAGCTCCGCGGCCTGTCCTCGCAGCCGCACCTCTGGGCCCACGCCTGCCACGCCAGGTGGCCCTCCACGCTCTCGCCACGCGTCCGCCACGTCATCTCGACGTTCCCCAACGGCGCACGCTCTTTCTTCGCCGACACGTTCCCCTCTCCGAAACCAGCGAAACTCCCTCCAAATCCCGACCGCACAACGGAGCTGATCTCGGCCGTTGATCTCTTCCTCGGGCCGCGCGTTATATTTTCCAAGGTGGTGGAGACGGAGACCGTGACCGGGTGGTTCCGGTGCTCCCCGTTTCGGATTGACATGGTTGGGGAGAAGGAGGCGGTGCGGGCGGGGGTGGGGTTTCCGGTTGACGAGGAGACGTGTCGGGAGCTGAGGCTGAGCTGGATTTTGGTGGAGGCGAAGGGGAGGCGCGCGGCGGATGTTTCGAGCGGGAGGGCGGTGGAGGTGCGGCGGCATTGGCTGAGCGGGGAGGTGGAGGCGAGGTTTGCGACGGCGGTGGCGGAGGGGGCGGCGGTGTGCAGCGCGGTGGTGAGGTGGGGGCCGGAGATGGAAGTGAGGGAGGTGAGTCTGCAGATGGAGGACGTGGATGGGGTGCATATGGTTGGGAGGGACAGTTTGGTAATTTTGGAAAAGGTGCTTGAGGGTGAGAGGAAGGGGAAGAAAGAGCTAGAGGGTGGAGAAGGGTATAGGGAGTTTTTGAAGAGGAAGAAAGAGAGGAAAGAGTGGAAGGTTAGGGCTGAAGGGAGGTTGGATATGCTCTGTGTGGCTTTCGCCATCTTTGCTACTCTTATGGCTTCTCTTTTCCTTTTCTCCAAATCCAACTAGTTACTTACTCACAACTCGCAACTGCACTCACATTATATTTTTCCTCTTTCTACTACAGGTGCAACACAACGTTAATGGTCGGGGATTTGTGTTGTGGTCGCTCATAGTACTTACACTAGAAAAGAAAATTACTATTTACTATATTATATAAAGGAAAAGAGTAAGATTAATAGAATAAATAAAATGTTTTTAGCAGACACAGAGAACAGATGATACTGATTAGAATGGTTTGTTTATTTATATATATATATATATATATATATGTATGTATATGTTTTCATACTAATTAATGGGAAAAAATGTATATAGAAATCCACATTATTTGGATTGATAGAAGAAAATGGTATATGTGTGAATGAGGATCGTATTCCTTAGAAAATGTAGGTTACAATTTTTTAAATGGACGATGATTACAAAGTTCGGAGAAATTGCAATAATTGTTAGGAATATATATATATATATATATATATATATATATATAAACCACACATTTTTAATATTATTAGTAATTAAAATTTACTAAAATTATAAAATCATGACTTTTGTGTTATATATTGATTAAAGCAAAGAAAGCGACTCACACAATGATGTTATTTTTAATAAATTTTAATTAATTATTAGAAAGTGATATCTTGCCCCCCAACAAAATATAAAATAAAAGAAGAGAAAGTCAAATCTCAATCAAAAGAAAAAAAAGAAAGTGACATGTATTTTTGACAGGTTGAGAGTGATATGTTAGAGAATACTATATAACTAGCTAGCATTTCTCATTATGATAATTTACACATTATCCTATTAACGATAAATGATTTATTTTAATATTAAGTAAATAAATTTTATGTCTTGCTAAGTAGATGATAAATTTAAATAGCTTATTTAAATTAACTTTTGAAATTTTATATATTTTAATGATCATTATATATATAATAATAGTATAAAAATAGTTCAGTTCTAAAATAGCTTAATACATGTGTTTAATTTTCATGGATAAAAAAAATAGTATAAAAATAATTTTCTTTCAAAATATATTCCGTGAATATAACTATATAATGTTGATTTGAAACAACAAATCAAAACAACATAACATTAATTTATGCTGTATAGCCAGTATAGGTAATATATACGTATAAATACTTGTGAAGAACATTATAATCATGACTTTTCTCATCTTGTCTGTTCCAATTGGGACGCTTAGGTCTCTTTAATTTTTTTCTTCTCTTTTTATATATTTTTTTAAATTACATTAATTATATTTTCTTTAAAATATTCTTATTTAATTAATAATTTTTTTAAAATAAATATAATAAATGTTTAAAATTATGGGATAAAAACTCTCTTTTATTAAGATTGGGAATATATAGATATTTCTCTTTCAAACATTAATTATTTAAATTATCTAATTTTTTAAAAAAGTGTAATTTAATTGAAACATCAATCAATAACGAAGTAGTATTAATAATGCGTGGAACTAGCTTAAACATATAGGACCTTTTATGTCCCCACAAAGAAACTAAGAAAGATGGGAATTAATGGTTGTCATGTCTCGGGTAAACTCTTTCAATTCTTCAGTAACTTCAAAAGGAGTAGAACTCTACAACAATAATCATTTTATTTAAAATAAGATTTTTCACAAGGTGTTGTTGTACCATGATTGGTGGAATATTATGTCAATTAGCTCAAGGCTTTATGTTTTGACAGGGTCTTCAACAGTGAACCTTATCACCTTTGGAATGAATTGTTATTTTCTCTACTAATTATTTAATGACTAATAAGATTTATTATCTATCATATTTAATTTTTTTTTTAAATCTACCTATTTGCCTTATGGTATTGTGTCTAGTCACACATATTTACTTTCTCTTCACTTTCCATTTCTTGTATGCATGTGGTTTTTTTTGTTGGAAATAATTTTAATAAAGCACAAAAAAGTAAATATTTAGATTTACCAATAAGATCAATATCAACAACACAATAAATATTATAAAATTAAAAACAAAACAATCAGTAACAACTAATTAAACACAAAGAGTAAATTAAAATATTAAATAATAAATTTAGAGTAACTTAGGTTGAAACACGTAAAGCATTATCTTTAGAGAAAAAAACGCTCCCATTATTGCACTAGTAATTTTGAGTCTTACAGTGTACTCATCTCTCAAGATACGTCAACCCGTTAGACCGTTCGAGTGCAGTGAAAGATTCTTGAACCAAAGAACATTACTCCAAAAAATATATTTTAGTAGTAGAAATAATTTTGAAGGAAAGATAAATGAACTTGTTATGTGTATATTTTCTTTTACTAGTAGAAAAATAGATGTAGTCACTCGTAGTTGTTTAAAAAATATTATTTGTTTATTTATTTTATCTTGGAAGCCAAGAGAGAGATGTTCAAAATGCAACACTTTCTTCAAAAAAATTGCAACGTTACTATGCATGCCTTCGAAAGGAATACATAACAAAAGGATAAGGATATTTTTCGGGATAAGAATATTTTTCGGGAGAGTGAACGTACGTGTGATTTATAAGCCCTATTATTTATATATATATATATATATATATATATATATATATATATATTAAATTAAAAATACTAATTTCTAACACTTTTCAATATAGGCTCTATATTAATTAGTCTCTTTGTGATATCAATTTGTCTACTTCGCGTCTTTGCTTCTCACCAAAATCTAGGAACAAAGAGATGAGTTATTGAGAGACAAATTAAAGGAAAAGGGGAATGGATTATACATAAACAATGAGTTGTTGTCATCCTTGACATGCTTGATTGACGAACATACACAAGCCTTTCCAACCTTCCTCTTAATTTGCATAAATGTGCAAAACAATCAAAAGGGTGCATGCAAATCAACTGTTTATTTTTTTTAAGAAAATCAAAGGAATATACTAAAAAAGGCCACAAAGAGTGACCCATAAAATAAAATGGAGCCAAAAGCATAAAAATGAGGCCACGGTTGCTACAAAACAACAAACAGCTTAAAACACAATTAAGGATCAAAGGGAATCACGAATGTACTATCACGTCTACCAACTTGCAAAAGATCAACTGACTATAATTTTATGTCACTTTTGAATATTTTTCTTTTCAAAAATACTTGAAGATAAAAAAAAATAAAGTAAATTTCTCTATAAGTGTTAATCAAGCTAACTCCCTTGGACAAAGATAGTGATCTAGTTGCACAACGTCTATCTTTAATGATGACATCATGTTAAGGAGCCAAGTCCAAAAGGAATCAAGAAGGATAGGTTAAGCTTATAGGAAGAAGGCTTAAGTTCTTATTGAACTTTAGGTCATTTTTCATAGTCTACTTTCTCTTCTTTGTAAATATTTTCCTTGTAAATATTTTCTTAATTTTGACTTTGTATTTTTGGGTAAATAGTGTATAAATTTATTTCCTTGTAATTTTTTTACGAGTGTAAATAATATTTTTGAGGGGTATAGCTAGAAAATGAGATATTTTCTTATTATTAGGCTTGAATAACCTATGAGAGTGGGGATGTAGGAACCCCTTGTTGGACATCCACTTGGTGGACTATACCTTTCATGGTCCATTCAAGCTCTAACAAGTCACATGTGTCACACCTAGTCACGCTTTTTAGCACCTTACCATGTGTCATCATCTCATTGACACTTCTATATCTAAGATACTAACATCTAGTCACATCTTTTACACCTTGCCATGTGTCATGCTACAAGTGTCTCTTATAGATCTAGAATTTTACTTCTTCTTTTACCACCTTTGGTTCCCCCACCCAAGAACCCTCAATATTCAATCATGTGATTGAGTTTTTCCTTATCCTCCAACTCACCAGTAAGTGGAAATATTTTGTATTCAAATCCACCTCCAATAGCCATTGAGATATAGATTTTTGAGATAGTAAGGATTTAGTATAGACCACCACAAATCATAACTTTTCTTGTAATTCCACTCTCATGTGTTTTTCCTCTTCATTTAGCCTTATCATTTCTTCTTTTAAATCTAGGTTTTTCATTTCAACCACAATTTTGTTATGCATGCTTTGTAAATTTTAAAAATGTGTTGAATTCCACTACTTCAACTTCTGTTTAAGAAATTTCAATTTCTCCTTTAAGATGAAAGCACCCTAATCTTGTACTTGTGTGTCTCTCTAAGATTGTTCAACAAACCCTCTAAACTCTATCCTCAAACCAACAATCCAAAGTCCTAAAGGGTTTTGGGCCCAATCCACCATTGAAATTGTTAGCAAATTGGGGCAATGATTTGAGATATTTTTGTCCAAGACTAATTGTGTGCTTCTTAGCCATTCCATTAACACCAACACCCTGTCGATACAAATTTTTGACCTCCCATTAGGCCTATACCAAGTAAATTATGTAACACCATGTTTTTTCTTAATTATGTATACTTGTGATATATGTAATTAAGAATGCTATTTTATGTTGTTTTATTGTTCTTAGCTTATATGGGGTAGGAGTTAGAGTTGAGATAACTATAAGATTAATTTATAGAGGATATATCTTAAGTGTGTGAGAGTTGGTTTAGGGAGAGTTGAGGTATATAAGACAGATTCTAAGAAATGAACTCTATAAGTTTATAATTCTGGAATTTTAGAAAGAAGTTTTTTGAAGCCAATCGAGTTCGATCTTCGATTCGATTCCATTGAAAGATCTTTTTTCTTCTCCTGGTTGATAGTTGGCATGGTAAAAGTTAAGATTCAAACTGAGGAGCTTCTTGAGTTTTGTTCCCTTTTTCCTTATTTTTTGGAGCAATTGAGGTAAGGGAAACTTCTTGTTTGATATTTTAAGTTGTGAAATGTTGATTTATGCCTTGATAAACATTTTAAGTTGAATTTTTGAAGATAAAATTTGGTGTTTTCGGTGAAGAATGAAGAAATTGATGATCTTGATGTACTTGATGGTTGCATGTGACATTTTTTTTAGTTTTTGATTTGTATAACGATAGTATATGACTATTTCCGAGTTACATACATGAATCTTGTATTCATTTTTGGATTCATGCATGTTTTTTGGTTTGATTGCTTAAAGCGCCTATGGGGGTCACTCAAAGTGAGTAAGTGAGGCCAATTAGAGAGTTCTCTGACTTGACTCACTTTGAGTTCTTGTTGTGGTTGCTTTGAGCAAATTTTAGTCGCCCTAACCTAGTTTTTGATTGCACTAAGCGAATTCCATTCACTCCAAGCTAGTTATAGGGTGCTCTAAGAAAATTCTAATTGCTCCAAGTGAACTCTAGGGTGCTTGAAGCGTCTGTTTTCCTTTTTGATATAATTTTCCCAACTTATCTTATTGAGTTGGTTTCTTTATATGATGTATGATGAATCTTATATCAAAAGAAGATCTTGGATCTCTCATAATATAAGTTTTAAAGATGATAAACTTAAATATTTTTCAAAGAAAAGTTTTTTAGATCATACTATAAGATGAATTAATATAGACATGTTGTCTCCTAGATGAATCACTTTGTTTGTAAGACAAATGGATTTAATATATATCATTTATGATGTTTGATAATCAAATCATATTTGTCTCTGATATTTTTTAACAGGTAGAAAGGAATAAAAAACTTCTTGAGGTTAGCGGAAAAACACATAGAAAGGGGGTTGAATATGTGTGTGTGTGAACAAAGGTATTTTAAAAACATTTTTGCAAGAGTAGTACTCTCCGTCCATTGCACTTTTGAATATCAGACGATTGTGTAAAGCTTGCTTAACTTACTATCAATGCTTCTGAAGGATTTATCGTCCACTAGGGAAAATGTTTTGTAAAGATATTAATTGAAGTTCTTATATTTTCCTTTTCAAAAGGGTTTCATTTAAGGATAAGTGACAGATGAAACTTTCAGTGTAATAAGTCTGTCAAGCAAAGTTAGCGTCTTCGTCTAAAATTTGTTTTAAATATATATAAACGTTGGATGAAGTCTTTCACAAAGGATTCATCAAAAAAGAATATTTGCGTCTAAGTAGGTAAAGGAATGCAATCATTTTATACTGGTTCACTCAACTGAGCTACGTCTAGTCTCCTTCAACTTGAAGGGTTCCACTAGATATAAAATGAAGTACATTGAGTATTATCGTCTACTCCTGGACCTGTGTATTCTCGACCACTCTTGGCCCTGAGTATTCTCGACCACTTTTGGCCCTGAGTATTCTCGACCACTCCTAGCCCGCCAGCTTCACTCACCAGCGCTAGTATTCTCAACCACTTCTGGTTCAAGTATTCTCGACCACTTCTGACTCGTCAACTTCACTCACCAGCGCTAGTATTCTCAACTACTTTTGGTTTAAGTATTCTCGACCACTCCTAGCCTGTCGGCTTCACTCACCAACGCTAGTATTCTCAATCACTTCTGGTTCAAGTATTCTCGACCACTCTTGGCCCGTCGGCTTCACTCACCAAAGCTAGTATTCTTAAACCACTTCTGGTTCTCCAAGTATTCTCGACCACTCCTGGCCTGTCGGCTTCACTCACCAACGCTAGTATTTTCTTATCAGCCACTTTTGGCTAGTAGTGAGTATTCTTTGACAAACCCCTCCGGACTTTACAAGTATTCTTTTCCTAACCTCTTCAGGCTTTACAATGTTGACAAAAGTATAGTCGAGTTTGAGTGTTTTTTAGTTACTCTCATTGAGAGGATATATATATGATCTATACTCATTAAGTTTTGCTACCTTAGTTTTACAGAGACTTAAGCTTGAGTGTTTGGGTTACTCTCATGGAGAGGATATAAGGGTTTACAACACTCACTAAGGTTTAGTTCACCAATGACACCTTAACCACCTTAGTCTACGGAGATAAAAATACAATATTACATTGTACATATGACTTACGAATGCTCATCTCTGGTCTCCGTCTCGTGGGCTTAATATTACTCATTTAATTTCAATCAGAGAGCCCAGTGCAAGGCATATAATCATTCTTTCGTTACTTCTTGCCTCACTTTTTATGATTTGAAGTTGTGGCTTATATACTCATGTGAGTTCTGCCCGTTGCTTGATTTTGAATATGTTTGTTGACGTGGAGCTTCCGGTTGCATATGCCCGTTGAAGCTAATATAGTTGTTTATGACTAGTTTGATCCTTTCATTTAATGCATTTGGTCTTGCATTAAATGTTGCTTCCTATTTTTAGACATTGCGTGTATTCTTCTCTATCCTGTTGCAGTAGTGTTTGACTTTATCTAAGGCTTAGAAGTTGTTTATCTTTTTCTGGTCATGCAACAACATAGCAGTTGTCCTTTTCTGAAAAAGTAACGCACTTTTTCTGACACATGCATGCTTTCTATTTTTACTTGTCTATTTTCTCTTTCTCCCTTTCCTTTGTCGTAGAGATCTTCTTGTATGAATGTAGACGATCTCTGAGTTTTCCTCTGAGACTTGATTCTTCGTATGTTTATATGACAATCTTTGTATTCGTTTGAGTTTAGTTCTTTGACTCTTCCTTGGTCTGATTAAGAGTGTGACTAGACAAAATCTTGTTTCCATTTAGAGTGTCTCTCAGTCCATGCTATCCTTCGTCTGATGCATGGTTGTCCTATTTTTGTCTTTAGACATATGCCTCGTTTGATTTTCGCTTTAGCATAGTTGTGCTAGATACTTCTTTGTTTGAGTATTGTATGATCATCTAGTGCATACTTGTGTTCCAACTATTATTCTCTTGACGCTTGGTTTCCTAGCTTTATCTGTCTCGACTTGTCTAATGATGTCTTGCCTTGATTATTCCTTATAGGCGTCTAATACCTTGGTGCCTTACTTTGATAATAGTAGTCTTCGTTCTTATGCTTGATTTCTCATCATCTGAGTCTTTCATCTGATTTGTACAATCTCCATAAGTTGTGACATTTAATGCTTCTGCTTAGGATTAAATGTTTGCTTGTTGAATCTGCACTTCTTGAGGTCTATTGTACTTTCTTAGTACTGTTACTGCAGAGGTGTTGTCTTTTCCTAGTTGATAGTTGTACTTGCTCTGACACATGCTGCTTTGATTTGTGAATACACTACAAAAAAATCAAGTTTTAGCGACCACCAAAATCGGTCGCTATTTAGGTAAATTCAGTCGCTATTTCATTCAGCGACCGAAATAGCGACCGAAAAAATCCGTCGCTAAAACCCTGGTAGCTATTTGAAATAGCGACCGAAATTTTTTCCGTCGCAATTTAGCGACCGAAAAATCAGTCGCTAGCCAATAAAAATCCGTCGCTAAAATTTTGGTCTCCTAACTTCTGAGACCAATTTTGCGACCGAATTTTTTGGTAGCAATTTCCGTCGCTAATTTTTATATTTATTTAATAAAAACATTTTATAAATCAGTCGCTAAATCGGTCGCTAAAAAACTAAAATAGGTACGAATAAAATCGGTCGCTATTTCGGTCGCTAAAAAAACTAAAATAGATACGAATAAAATCGGTCGCTATTTCGGTCGCTAAAAATCTAAAATAGATTCGAATAAAATCGGTCGCTATTTCGGTCGCTAAAAATTTGAAAACCAATTATTTTGGTCACTATTTCCGTCGCTAATAACTTGAATTAGCTACAAATAATTTCGGTCGCTAATTCAGTCACTAAAATATACCAGTATTTTTAAATTCTTTTTTAATTATAAATTTATACCTGTTAACGAATATGACACTACTACAAGAAGCATATTTTACATCGGTTCTTTAAAGTCATTTACATTGGTTCTAAAACTGATGTAGAATAGAGCGACGTAAAAAGTGTATATATTTTTACATCGGTTCTGGAAAACCGATGTAGATTGCATTTTTTTTTATAAAAAAAATATGCTTGTTTTTGGATTTTTTTTTTTGTATATATAATGGACAAATATTGTCAATCAAAATAAAATGCGCCATCAAATTACAAGCTTTATTTTCTTATAGTTTTAACATTCAGGGCCAAACATTCAAGGGGAAAAAAGGTTTACTAGCAACCTCTCAAGTTTCAATAACAATACAAAATAAGATGTAGCCATATATAGGAAAAGAATATCATTGTGGAACCCTACATCACCGTACTGCATCACGTGAGAGCCATAATATGCACCTCCATATAAAGTGTTATCTGTAACCCAAAAACATAGTAGTAAAGGTATCAATCACACAACTCTTAACACATACCAATGTTTGTCCATAAAATTAGACCAAGAATTTAACAAAAACAACAACAAAAATAAATCTCACTTATAACTAAGAAATCAAGGAATTGAATTATATTCTTCAATTTATATCCTCAAGAAAGCATAACAATGAAATTAAGGGTGAAATTCAAGATGCAAGAGGGCACATATTCTATGCTCTGCTGGTTTTTTTGCTTAACTTGAGAACTCATGTGACATTCTTACAAGTTGCTCTGTACCTGTTCATGATGGCAGTGCAAGGGTAAATAATTAGTAAAAGGAATTTATTTATACCCACCTGTTCACATCAACAAAAACATTGCTAAACAAAATTTTTAATTTATTATTAATGGATTATTAACTAAATGAAAAATGAAGAAAGGTAGTCAAAAATAATTTCATTGATATGGCTGTATATTATGGTTTAGGTGTTTCTGAAATTTTTTAAAAAACAAAAGAGTTGGATAAAGGTGACTTAACAATAAAATGAAAACAAAAGTTATTTCACCTTTTCTTGTAAGTTATTTTCTTTCCGTGGAAAGTTTTTAATGGTTACAAACTGATGGCTACCACCTGCAAGGATAGGTTTATATTAATAATTAATTATATAAAATAAAATTAACCATTTTTACAAGTTTTTACTTGTGGAGTACTTAAACCAAAACAACCAGTAAACAAAAGCTATAGTGTTATACTATACTTTACTAATTATTGGCAAAAAAAAAGGCTCACAACTAAGGTAAAAAAGAATAAAAAAGGACAAATGTGTGTTTTGTGGATTACCTTTTCAAGCTCATTAATTTTAGAAATTGAAATTAACGATTCAGCTATAAAAAGAAAATCCGATTTATATTTAAAACAAAAGGTTTTAAGTGCAAAACTTTATATTGGTTTTATATTGGTTTCCAAAACTTTATCATCAACAATTGCTGACACCTAGTAAAATAATATATAATAATCAGTCAAAGTAACCAAATTCATAAAAGTGCATATTTATAATCAAAATTGAAGCAAAAGTACCTTCTGCATTTTGTCAGCTTCATCTTCCTTTACAGTAGCCACGGACTGCGGTTTTATATTGGTTTCCAGAACTTTATTATCAACATTTGCCGATGTATAGTAAAATGTATATGATCAGTCAAAGGAACCAAATTTAAAAGTACATATTTTTCATCAAAATTGAAGCAAAAGTACCTTAAGCATTTTGTCTGCATTGCCTTCCTCTGTTTTGGTAGTTATGCTCTATGGTTGTGTATTGGTTTCCTGAGTATTATTATAAACACTAGCTAACATCTGGTAAAAAAACATAATAGATAACAAATTGGATCTATAAATTATGATGAATACAAGAAACTTTATTCAAAAATCAAAGCTGAGGCCTCAGAATGATATCAAGTGTCGCATAATATAAAGTTTGAAAGCCAAACAAAAAAGTGAGACATGATGTTAGCACAAATACCTTGCTTTAAAGTTGTAATATACACATTTCTAAGGCAGACTGAAGTTCAGAATTCAACCTATCTGCATCATTTCCAATGCTGGATGCTTCAGTTAAATTTTGGAGGCATCTCCTTAAATGCTTAATGAGGTCAGATATTGCACCAACGATTGCAACTGAAGTATGCTGCTTCACATTTTGTGCAAGCTGCGTGGTGGTGTTAATAATATCAATCTGACGGATAGGCTGCTTGGCAACATTCTTGTGATCCAAGTGCTTGACCAAAATGGATAGTAGAAGATGGGAGTTATCTCCTGGTGTTCAAAAAGTGATAATCAATTAATTATATAGAAAATTAGATAAAACTGCATACTTAAAGAAAATTTATAATAGTGAATTTTTTACAAGGCTACCTGATTCTGCTAGAAGGGATTGCAAATAAATCAAAACACAAGAAGCAACTCCCTTTTCAGAAGACCAGTGGTTATCAATATCAAAATTATGAAAAGTGGTTCAAGGACACGCCACACAGTTGAAGCTTCCTTTGCCAATTTGGCCATATTATACAAGCAAACCTTTGACCAATAAGTAGGATCTTTAGCAGTATCCCTGTAGAAGTAGTGAACCACTTTTCATAATAACCAAACCTTTGACCAATAAGCAAATCTTTCATCCTTCTCAGCCTCTGCACACACACACCCATCAAAAAAGAAACAAAACCCACGATTCCAAATCCAAGAAAGATCAAAACTTTTTCAAGAACCGTCCATACCAGGGAGTCGGGTGCAGTATTTTCTTCGCAGTTGATACAAGGCAGAGGCAAGGGAGAGAGGTCGGACACGCTCCTCCGGAAGGTGGGCGGGAGGGGCGGGAGGGCGGAGGGTCTGGGCGGGCAGCAGGGGTCGGAGACGCAGCGGCGGAGGACAGGGGAGGAACGGCCCTTGGTGAGGAGGGAGTGGAGGTTGAGGGGGACGTGGACGGCGGAGAAGCCGTGGAGGGAGAGGTCCTCTTGGTCGCAGAAGAGCTTCTTGGCGCTGGGCTGGGCGGAGGAAGAGGGGGAGCGGCGCTTGATGGGGGCGACGGCGAAACAGGGCGACGGCGGAACAGGGCGCTTGATTGTCCTCGGATTTAGCGGCCTCCGCGGAAGCATCCTTCTCCGGAATCTTGGAGGCCGGTGGCGATTTGGCTTCGTGGAGCGGAGGCTTGGAGTCTTCTAGGATTTCGGTGGCCATGGATGGGGGAGGGGGGACCAGAGAATTGGGAACCCTAGCGGTGAGAAAAACCCTAGAATTGGAGGGAAAAGGAATACTAGCTCACTCACTCACTCTTTCCCCCTTCTTTTTTGCTTTTCTCCTGGCAAAACTACTTACTACTAACCTAAAAAATAAGAAAATGGAAATTAATTAATTATAATAAATTAAAATATTATAAAAATTATAATTCAAATCAAAAGAAATCAAAAGTATTAAATACATTAAAATATTATAATTAAAAGAAATCTAGTATTAAATCAAAAGAGTATAAAAATCATAACTAAAATTATAATAAATATTTTGATATTAAATATTTGTATTAAAGAAATTATTACAGATTTTAAATTTTATTTATTATGTTTTATAATCAAAAGATATCTAATATTAATTCAAAAAATTATAATAATTATAACTCAAATCATAATAAATAATTTGATATTAAATTTATTATATATTAAAATTAATTAAATATTTTTATCAAAGAAACTGATACAGATTTTATATTTTATTTACTATATTTTATAATCAAAAGAAATTCAATATTAAATTAAAAGATAATAAAAAAATATAACTAAAATCATAATAAATTTTCTAATATTAAATTTAGTATATATTAAAATTAATTCAATATCTATATTTAAGAAATTGCTACAGATTTTAAATATATATTTTAAAGTTTTTATTTTATTAAATTAATTGAAAATAAATTATATTTTATCATTTTTTAATAAAGTAAGTGAATGATAATAAATTAACTAAAATTTTTAAATATATTTTAATTAAAAATATTTTTTTATCAATACAATGACTAAAAGTATTATAATAAATAATGAAATTAAATAAATTAAATCTTATAATGATTATTTTTTAATAATACTAAATTAAATATTCTAATTATTTTATAATAAATTAAAATAAAAAGATAATAAAATATTTTAACTGGTATTTCAAATAAAACACATTAAAATATTATAATCAAAAGAAATCCAGTATTAAATCCAAAGATTATAAAAATCATAATTAAAATTATAATAAATATTTTGATATTAAATATTTGTATAAAGATATTGCTACAGATTTTAGATTTTATTTATTATATTTTATAATCAAAAGATATCTAATGTTAAATCAAAAAGATTATAATAATTATAACTCAAATCCAGATAAATATTTTGATATTAAATTTATTATATATTAAAATTAATTAAATATTTTTATCAAAGAAACTAATACAGATTTTAGATTTTATTTACTATGTTTTATAATCAAAAGAAATCCAATATTAAATTATAAGATAATAAAAATTATAAGCTTCTGTATTTTATATATATATATATATATATATATATATATATATATATATATATATATATATATTACTTTCCCAAAGAAATCAAGTTGGTATAAAATTAATTTCATTTGATGATAATTTATTTTAAAATATTAAAATCTAGTTCATAAATAATTATGACAAATAGAAATCAAATTAAATAGGAAGTTAAAAGATTTCTTATAAATTTTTCCCTGTTGAAAAAAAAATACTCCTAAAACACTGATGTAGCTACGAATAAAATCGGTCGCTATTTCGGTCGCTAAAACACTGATGTTTCACGGAACCAGATATGATCTTTCATTTTTCTTTTATAATCAAATTTGATTATGATATGAATTGATACGTGATTTTTTTGCCTTTAATTTATTTTGTAATCAGATTGGCTAATTTTGACTTGAAGCAACACATTAAAAGAGGCAATATATTTTGATCATTTATTTCAATAAAAATTTAAAAACAAATCAGCTATACTCACTTGCTCTAACTTTGATCTGAGATCCTTCATGGTTCTCAAAAGATGAATTATTCAATATTTATGTTTCTCCTTCTCTACAGCAAGTAACTGAGCTTGCAACTTTAAGGATGAATACTCTAAAAAAAATCACAACATTTAATTTGTGCTTAATTTATTTAAAATAAATAAATAAATAAACATTTATTTTAAAATTTTAAATATTTGTATTTAAGAAATTGTTATAGATTTTAAATACATATTTTTAATTTTTTATTTTATTAAATTAATTGAATATAAATTATATTTTATCACTTTTTAATAAAGAGAGTGAATGAAATAAATTAATTAAAATTTTAAAATATATTTTAATTAAAAATATTTTTTTTTATCAATATAGCGACTAAAAATATTATAATAAATAATAAAATTAAACAAATTAAATCTTATAATAGTTATTTTTTATTACTGCTAAATTAAATATTCTTATTCTTTTACAATAAATTAAAATGAAAAGGTAATAAAATATTTTAATTGATATTTCAAATAAAATATATTAAAATATTATAATCAAAAGAAATCCAGTATTAAATTAAAAGATTATAAAAATCATAACTAAATTTAAAATAACTAATTTCATATTAAATATTTGTATCAAATAAATTATTACAGATTTTAGATTTCATTTATTATATTTTATAATTAAAAGATATTTAATATTAAATTAAAAGATATCTAATATAATGTTGAGGATTTTTCAAAGTTTAGAAAAGATATTATATTATGTATATATATTACTTTTAATATTTTACAAAGAAATTAAAGTGGCACAGCGGTACCATGCGTGGCCCATAATCTCCATGTCCATAGTTCGAATCCTAACTTTGACATTTTAATAAAAATTGCCACATCAATTGACATTTGAATGATAAAAAAAAAAAAAAAAATGTTTTAGCTACTGATTTTAATTCGGTCGCTAAAATATTCAAAAGTTTAGGATTAGCGACCGAAATAAAATCGGTCGCAATTTTTTTTATATTTATTCAAAATCGGTCGCTAATTCCGTCGCAGATCATGCTTTCATAAAACACAATTAAATAGCGACCGATTTAGCAACCGATTTTCTCGCTACCACCCAAATCCGTCGCTAATTCAGTCGCAAAATAGCGACCGAAAATTTTCGGTCGCTAAATCGGTCGCTATTTTAATCAGTCGCTAATTCGGTCGCAAAATAGCGACCGAAAAATTTCTGTCGCTAATTCGGTCGCAAAATAGCGACCGAAAAATTTCGGTCGCTAATTTCGGTCGCTATTTAGCATTTTTCTTGTAGTGATAAACGCCCGTCCATTTGTCTTTTCTTTCTCCTTACACTTTCATGACTTCATATGTTCTTCTGAGAGTGTGGATGCTAGGTAGTTTGTCGTATTGTGTTCTTCAACCACAGTCCAACATTCCTGATCTTCGTCTGTGTGTTTGAGTCTCTGTTTGGTTGGTTGCATAAGCTTTTCGACTCCGCCTAGGATGTTTTGTCCTCGTCCATGATTTGATGTCTTGTTAGCTTTTGTCCTTCGTGTAGGTGTCTTTGTCTGATGTATTCCCTCCGTTTGCCCAGCCTTTATCCAATGCTTGACTCATATCTCTTGATTCTAGTATGGATGTATATTCTTTTCAGTAGTTTACCTGTACTTATATCTGAAACACTAACACACTTGTTAGTAATAACAATATGTATTATATTTGTCTCATTCAAAACCTTGCTGGGAATTGTTTCAGTCTTCGTCTGACTTAACAATCTTTCCCTTTTTGATGATGACAAATATAATTGATCAACTAGGTTTTAGATATACTAAATCAGACGTATTTGCAAGTTCATTTGATTTCTCCCCCTTAGCTTATGCACTCCCCCTTACTAGGTTGTCTCTTAGCAAGTTTGATAAAGTGATCAATTCTTTTCTATTTTTCCCCCTTTGTAATCATAAAAAAGAATTATATGCGAGAGTAGTTATTAATTAGTATAACCGTACAATGGTATTTTTGGTCGAATCATGAAAGAAAAAAAAACATTTTAACATTCAGTCTATCGGGATCACTATGCATGAATTATGTGCACTTAGTTAAATTGTATTAATATTTTAATTATCAGACGTACATGATATGGAATAATATTTGTATAATACAAACTTACTAGCATTTTTCTCATTTGTAGTAATCAAGATAGATGAGTTTCTATGGATATTCAAACATCAGAAAGACTTGTATAGTAAGCGAGATGCTTAAGGAGAATTTTGTAGTTATGAGTAAGGTGATTTATACCCGAAGAGAAGAGCATTAAATTGATTATGAACATGTTTAACATGAGGGTTGAAAGCACTTTTCTTAATCAGACAAAGTAGATAAGACAATGGACGCAATCCAACATCTGAAAAGTTATTTTATGCAGCAGAAAAGGATAATTCCATTGAGCAAATTATTTCACATATCAGCCAATAATTCTAGATAAGAAGAAGTAAATGTATTATTGACTAGTTTTAGATTTACATCATGAGAAATCTGCACATAGAGGCTTTTAGCATGATTATACCTATTTTCTTATTTCTTCTACGGTGAACCTAAGACACCTCTCCCCTGTGAGGATCTATTTGAGCAGGGACGCCTTTTTAGGACGAGAATGAGGGAACGTCTACTTGATTTCTAGCAGAAGGTCATTTTTATGGAAGTGGCACGTTCATTTAGTTTTTCCTGCTGATGAACTTGCCTCTCCCTTATTCTGCCAAAGCCCACTCCTCATTCTTCTTGTACTTCTACAACACCGACTCTAGAACAATTGTTTTCACTTATTTGTCCGTTCCAGGTTGCGTCTTCTTCTACTTGTTCTGACGTAGAACCCTTGCTTTGAGAAGGTTGGTGTGTATCGAACACCATTCCTTCTATGAATCTTTGAGGATCATTCGAGAGGACATAGTGCATCAATACCAAGTTAGTGTGAATGACACTTCTAGTGTGGATATGCCAGAGTATCCCACTTTCCTCCATTTGGTTGATATTAGGGTGATGCTCCATATACTTTTCTGGCTTTTCCCTCGAGGTGAAGGTATAAGTGCAAGTTATGGCTTTGTGTGTTTTAGCAGGGTTGCTATGCTCATCCATTATAATGGATATCGATCATTTGGGAGAGAGTGGAGTATAGGAAATCTAGGAGAGCTTTTGAAGTTCTAGGGTGTGAGTTGTGTTGTGATTTCTTAAAGCTCTATGGGTTTTTATAGCCGGAGAAAGCCTCGAGATTCTTAATTATTTTTTTAAATATATAAATTACATGGCACTTATTTATCTCCTCGTGTAGAGTAACGTGCGGCTGCACTTAATTGAAGATAAGGGAGCTGTCTTTTCCTACGATGCAAGAGTGACGGTCATGCTGCCTATTGATTGACAAGCATATCTATTAATAATGTGGAACTTTTGATTATGCATGACAGACACGCCTTCCAATTATGATTATTATCTATTTGGGGTATAGTAGATAAAGTTTACCAATTCAGAACTCAGATGATCATGCAAAATAGAGTGGCATTGAGTGGTGATTTTCAGACCTAGTGGTTTCTTACTCATTTAGAGTGATGACTAATGTAGTGTCTTGCTACAATTGTTGTTCTAGTATGTTTAAGATGAATTTGCATGAGCACACATAATGTTAATCTATCAACCATAATTTATACTCACAATATAAATATTATGTACAGTTGAGGCGGAAGTTTCGATACTAGATTTACCTATACTAGTTGTTCGTCTTCCTGTCTCTTCAACACTCCTTCGTCCTTTATTCTTATGTGGATCGTAGTATTCCCCTGCATTGTTAGATGCTCAATCCAAGGAGTCAAGCTATGATACCAATTGAGGCTAGCGGAAAAACACATAGAAGGGGGGGTTGAATATGTGTGTGTGAATGTTAAGTCTCAATTACACTTCTTTTTGGACAAGGCTTGTTGAACAATTCCACTCATTCTTTGAACCATTGCAATATAATTGTTCTCTTTTTGGTTCATTTTGTGTGCAGATATAGCTAACCCATAATTTAGCTAACAATACCCTAATACACCTCATTTTTGTGCAGGTATTGAGCTAGAGAATTGAGGATTGAAGACCCATAGGATTGGAAACCTAAGGAGCTAAGGAGCAGAGAAGAATGACTGCGCCGGGCGCAAGATGACCCGCGTCGAGCTTGAGTAGAACGGAGTGCCTTATCACTGCAAGTCATATATGCGCTGGGCACAAGACTACCCGCGTCGGGCGTGATCGAGGCAGAGAGTGACTCAAACTCTCTGGAAGACATTGCGCTGAGCGTAAAAGGAAATTGCGCCGGGCGTGTCCTCATTCACACATTGGACGCGTTTTAGGAGCTGAGGAAGGGATTCCCAGAGCTTGAGGCCGTTCGTGTGTGGATCTTTCCTTCGGTTCTTCATTCTCTCTTCATCTCTATTTTGTGTTTACCCTCATTGTTTTGAGTGGTTCTACCCATTGTTTTTTGGGGTTAGATGTAACCAATGAATTCTATTGTAATCTTTACGTTTTTAATGATATATATACATGTTATTCATTCATTGTTGTGTATGTTTCTATTCTTAATGCTTGCTTTGGATTGAATCTCCTTTGCATGATATAGGTTCCATTGGGTGTTGGAAAATAACCATTGAAACTAGCTCTGAAACAACTGCCTAGTGGGAAATGTATATAGGAATGGAGTTTGGCCCATTAGTAGTCTTAAACCCTAGCCCGTAATGCGGGTGTAGATATTGGGTACTCAAGGAATTGATATTCAATATCCGCACCTAGGCTCTTGCTCTAAGGGATTAGGTTTGAGTAAACTTATGGGTTGACTAAGTAATGTATGTAACAAAAGATTAAGGATTCATTAGTCTGACATTTGGTGAAATCTGACCCCACAATCTCACAAAAATCATAATACCATTTCTACCCTTTTTCCACTCACAACCAAATATTTTTATAGTTAACGTTCCAGTAGTTATACTCTTCAATTAATCTTCACATGACAAACTACAAATTGAAATTATTCTTTACTCACGAATAGTCAATAAATGCTTATTTTACCTACTAATCCCTGTGGATACGATAATTTTACTACTTGAACGGCCGGTATACTTGCCGTGTTGGAGACTGTTGATATAACACAAGTGATTTAAAGTGATAACAAAAATAGTTTTAACGGAAATCTCAACAGTGAACAAAGGTATTTTAAAAACATTTTCGCAAGAGTAGTACTCTCCGTCCACTGCACTTTTGAATATCAAACGATTGTGCAAAGCTTGCTTAACTTACTATTAGTGCTTCTGAAGGATTTATCGTCCACTAGGAAAAATGTTATGTAAAGATATTAATTGAAGTTCTTACATTTTCCTTTTCAAAATGGTTTCGTTTAAGGATAAGTGGCAGATGAAATTTTTAGTGTAATAAGTCTGTCAAGCAAAGTTAGTGTCTTCGTCTAAAATTTGTTTTAAAGATATATAAACGTTTGACGAAGTCTTTCACAAAGGTTTCATTAAAAAAGAAGATTTGCATCTAAGTAGGTAAAGGAATGCAATCATTTTATATTGGTTCACTCAACTGAGTTACGTCTAGTCTCCTTCAACTTAAAGGGTTCCACTAGATATAAAATGAAGTACATTGAGTATTATTGTCCACTCCTGGACCTGAGTATTCTCGACTACTCCTTGAGTATTCTCGACCACTCTTAGCCTTGAGTATTCTCGACCACTCATGGCCCGCCAGCTTCACTCACCAGTGCTAGTATTCTCAACCACTTCTGGTTCAAGTATTCTCGACCACTCCTGGCCCGTCGGCTTCACTCACCAACGCTAGTATTCTCAACCACTTCTGGTTCAAGTATTCTCAACCACTCCTAGCCCTTTGACTTCACTCACCAACGCTAGTATTCTTAAACCACTTATGGTTCTCCAAGTATTCTCGACCACTTGTTGAGATTTCCGTTGAAGTACTTTTGTTAATATTTGTAAATTCGTTTAATTCTATCAACGGTCTCAAACACGGCAAGTATACCGGCCGTTCAAGTAGTAAAAATATCGTATCCACAGGGATTAGAAGGTAAAATAAGCATTTATTGACTATTCGTGACTAAAGAATAATTCCAATTTCATAGTTTGTGAAGTGAATTCAAAGATATGACTATTGGAATGAAAGCTGTAAATAAAGATTGGTTTGTGAGTGGAAAAGGATAGAAATGGTATAATGGTTGTGTGATGTTGTGGGGGTCAGATTTCACCAAACGTAACACTAATATATCCTTAATCTCTTGTTAAATTCATTGCTTAGTCAACCCATAAGTTTACTCAAACCTAATCCCTTAGAGAAAGAGCCTAGGTGCGGATAATGAATATCAATCCCTTGAGTACCCAATATCTACACCCGCATTACGGGCTAGGGTTTAAGACTACTAATGGGTCAAGCTCTATCCCTAGATACAATCACCACTAGGCATATGTTTCAGAACTAGTTTTAATGGTATTTCCCAATACTCAATGAAAACCTTAAATCATGCAAAGGGTGATCAATCCAAAGCAAGCATTAAGTAAAGAAACAAACACAACAACGAATGAAACAAAAAATATATATATCATTGAAACGTAAGGATTACAATAGAGTATGTTGGCTACATCTAACCCCACAAAATGGGTGAAACCACTCAACAAAGAGGGCAAATACAAAATAGAGATGAAAGGAGGATGAAGAACCGAAGGAAAGATCCGCACACGAACGATCCCAAGCCCTGGGAATCCCTTCCGCAACTCCTGGAGGCGCCCAATGTGTGAATGGAGGTTTCTCCCCCGAAAATGGCTTCAAATACGAGCCTGGGAGATCAGATTAGGGTTCCGCGCCCGGCGCGTAAGTCTTGGCGCCCGGCGCGAAGCCTTCCCAACAAACTCTCTGCCTTAAGACACGCGCCCGGCGCAATTCATATTGCGCCCGGCGCATTGGCTTCCAAAGACGAAATACTCTGCTTTGCTCGCCCGACGCGGGTCTTATTGCGCCCGGCGCAACACCTCTTCTCTGCTCCTTAGCCTCTTTGGTTTCCAATCCTATGGGTCTTCAATCCTCAAGTCTCTAGCTCAATACCTGCACAAAAAATGAGATGTATTAAGGTATTGTTAGCTAAATTTGGGTTAGTTATATCTGCACACAAAATGAACCAAAAAGAGAACAATTATATTGCAATGGTTCAGAGGATGATCGGAATTTGTTTAATAAGTCTCATCCAAAAAGAGGTAAAATTGAGACTTAACACCACTCCTTGCCCGTTGGCTTCACTCACTAATGCTAGTATTTTCTTATCAGCCACTTCTAGCTAATAGTGAATATTCTTTGACAAGCCCCTCCGGGCTTTACAAGTATTATTTTCCTAGTCTCTTCAAGCTTTACAATGTTGACAAAAGTATAGTCGGGTTTGAGTGTTTTTTGGGTTACTTTCACTGAGAGGATACATATATGATCTACACTCACTAAGGTTTGCTACCTTAGTTTTACAGAGACTTAAGCTTAAGTGTTTGGGTTACTCTCATGGAAAGGATACAAGGGTTTACAACACTCACTAAGGTTTAGTTCACCAATGACACCTTAACCACCTTAGTCTACAGAGATAAAAATACAATATTACATTGTACATATGACTTACGAATGCTCATCTTTGGTCTCCATCTCGTGGGCTTAATATTACTCATTTAATTTCAATCAAAGAGCCCAGGGCAAGGCATATAATCATTCTTTCGTTACTTCTTGCCTCACTTTTTTATGATTTGAAGTTGTGGCTTATATAGTCTTGTGACTTGTGCCCGTTGCTTATTTTGAATATGTTCGTTGACACGGAGCTTCTCGTTGTATATGTCCGTTGAAGCTAATATAATTGTTTATGACCGGTTTGATCCTTTCATTTAATGCATTTGGTATTGCATTAAATGTTGTTTCCTATTTTTAGACATTGCATCTCTGTCTTGTTGCAACAGTGTTTGACTTTATCTAAGGCTTAGAAGTTGTTTGTCTTTTTCTAGTCATGCAGCAACATAGCAGTTGTCTTTTTATGAAAAAGTAACACTTTTTCTGACACAAGCATGCTTTCTATTTTTACTTGTCTCTTTTCTCTTTACTTAGGGCATCTCCAATGAAAGTAACTCATTTGAGTTGCTTCATGCATTGAAAAATGAGAAAAGTGGTCCTCAATGTGCCATGTTAGCATTAAGCAACTCAAACACAAATTCACTTCAATGGTAAGAAACTTTAAGAAATTCAACTTTTAAATTTTTCTTTTAACCCCAACATCTCTTTTTTCTTCCTAGCCACTCTATTCCTCTCTCATTTTTCTTTTTCCTCCTCGCACTCTCCATCCCCTCACTCACATTTTTCCTTTTTCCTTCCCTCACTCTCCAACCTTCGCAGGCATCGCTCGTGTGTCGTGCTTGGTGGGAGGCGTTGCCGGCTGCTGTGGGAGGCTAGGGTGTTGCTTCGGTAAGGCTCTCAAGGCCTTCAATAAAGCCGTCACGCATGGCTCCGCTCTCACCGTCGAACCCCACGCCTCCACCATCAAACCCTGCGCCTCCGCCGTCAAACTCCGCGCCTCCACTGTCAAACCCCACGTCTCCATCGTCAAACTCCGCGCCTCTGCTGTCAAACCCTCGTCGTCCAACCTCGCGCCTTCGCCGTCCAACCTCGTGCCTCCGTCGTCAACCCCCGCTCCGCTGATCTCTTCCCCACCAAAATCTGGTAAGGAACGGTTGCTTGAGGAAGCAACTCTCTCTCTTCTTCAAGCAAATCATGTTGCCACGTCAAAGTCCTCCAATGAGAAGAAACCGGGGCTTGAAACCCATTGGAGTTGCTCTTAGAGTTGTATAGTGCACTCTACCTCCTTGCATATGTACATGTATTTTTGAAATATGAAATTCATATTTCTGTTGCGCAATTGTCAATGACACAAGATCCAACACAAAACCTACTAGTTGATATTACATTCATCCAAGTGAAGGACCATCATGCGTTACTTAGTACAACATTTTTTTTATCAGCAAATAAACTATATTGAAAAAGAGAATAAAGGTTACAAGGATACCTAATTCAAATATAGTCATAAAGGCATACATAAGAAACAAAATAGTGTTACAAATATCCTTTTCCCCCCAATAAAGTTCCTTGCAAGGGAAGTTTTAAAAGCACCAATAACACCTTATGTTATCGACCAAATACACATTTCCTAGCTTTGACCAAACTATGAAGTTTGATTGTACTACTACCTCCTGTTGTTAAGCAACTAGAAACCAACACCCCTAAAAGGACTTATAAATTAGCCACACCCCATTAACTTAAGGCCCAAACAAGTGTTAGAATAAAAGGCAATGATATAAAAAACCAAAAAATGAGTATACTTCCCTAAAGGAAAGAACTCCTAATATATCAAAATGCCACAACTAATAGGATGTTACCACCTATTTATAAGCATAAGGCAGAGTTGATCGACAACAACTTATAAGAGAATAAATAATTATTCCATTTTAGACTAAAAAACACTAGTAAGTTAAAATAATATCCTTCATCAATTTTTGCTTGTCAAGCTGATTATGTTTAAAGATGCATGCATTTCTCAAATTCCATATGCTTTAAGAAATTACACACCATACCACCTTCCATCTTAGAGACTTTTCTTTTGATTCAAGGACACTGAATATGTAATTAGTAAAGTTATTGATGTATTAATCCAATCATAACACTCTTTCGAAACATTGTCCACTTCCTTGCATGTAAAAAGGATATGGGAAATTATTCCTCATTGGCAATGACAGAATGGACATGAACTATCTTCCAAAACCACACTCCTTTTGGCTAAATTATCCGAGGTTGGTAAAAAAATTATGAAAGACCTTACATAAAATGATTGCAACCTTCAGAGGGACATTAATGTTCCAAATATGTGAGAATTTCTCTACTTGTAGGCAACCACTCAAGTTTCTTTGTATCTCTTTATATGCATAGATGATTGAAAAAGCCCCAAAGAGACTAGGACACCAACACCAACTATCTTGTTGCCCCTATTGCAAAGATATGGTTGAAAGGAGTTGTTGTACAAATGAACATTGGTCTCTCTCCCAATTGAACTAGTATTTGCGTCGTTTGAGATCCCATTCTCACTGTTGTCCCACCTATCTGCCCATGTATTTAATTCTCTCATTCTATTGTTCGAAATTTAGAAATGCCCTAGGTAGGGTTATTGCAGGATATTCTTCCTTAAACCACTTGTCTAACCAAAATTTTATTTGATCCCCTTGACCTAGCACTAGTGGAAAAAAAGCTTTTAAAATCGGTTATTTTAGACTTTTAAAATCGGTTATGGAACCGATCTTAAAATAGCCGATTTTGAAAAGGTAGACTTTTAAGATCGGTTATCAACCGATTTTAAAAGTAGACTTTTAAGATCGGTTGATTTATAACCGATCTTAAAAGTATACTTTTAAAATCGGTTGCTGTTTTAACCGATCTTAAAAGTCAATACTTTTAAGATCGGTTGTTGCATAACCGATTTTAAAAGTCTGCTTTTAAAATCGGTTACGGCGTAACCGATCTTAAAAGTAGTGATTTTTTTTTTGTATGTTTAACTTGTTTTGGGAGCACCTCAGAACAAAAAACCTACAGAAAAGCCAGATAGTTCAAAATATTTTCTCAATGAAGCACAAATCGCATACAAATGACAAGATGATAAATGTTAATCATATATTTTAAAACCCCGATCTTAAAAGCTATTTTTGCACTAGTGTTTCCAATTCACCAATTTATCAAACCATTGCATCTGATTATCACTCTCGCATACCTTTTTAAGTTCTCTCTACCATATAGAAGAATATTTATTGATAGCTTCACCACTAAGGTTATGCCAACCCTTATACTTAGAGTCCAACACTTTCTTCCATAAACTTTCCTTCTATTAAAAGAGATTCCATCACCAATTTGCTAAGAAAGCTTCATTGAAAGCCATAATATCCTTAATTCCCAAACCACCATAATTTTTAGGCCTACATATCATTTCCCAACTTACCCAAGAAATCTTTTGTTTTTCCCCCTCACATCCTTACAAAAACCTTATTTTGAATAGTCATGATCTTCCACACCACTTATTTTGGAATTTTAAAAAGATAGTAAAAATTAACGATGTTAACATCGAATTGATAAGACAAACTCTACCAGCCATAGACAAAAGCTTATGCTTCTAAAACGACAATTTCTTCCTAATTTTCCATATTATTGATTCCCAAGTCACTCCTTTTCTAAGATTGGTGCCAATCCAAACTTCGAGGCACGTGAAAGGAAGAGAGAGTAATTTACAGTTCAATAGATGTGCATAGCTCTCTAAGATGTGGGGTTCCATCCTTATCGCTCCAAACCTACCTTTTAGAAAATTAACCTTTAAATTGGATGCCACCTAAAAACACCTCATAATGCTTTTATTAACAATGACATTCTTAAGATGGGTTGCACCAAAAAAGATTGTATCATTTGCATACTGTAGTATGTTGATTTCCTCTTTTTTATTTCCCATTAAAAAGCCTTCAAAAAAATTTCTTTGAAGTTGTATACCTCATGAAACCTATTAGGCCTTTTACTACCACATTAAATAGGAAGGGCTTCAGTAAGTCATCTTGCCTTAATCCTTTTTGTAGCCTAAAATCTTATATAGAGTTGGTGTTGATAAGTATGGAAATATAACTTGTTTCCAAACATGCTAAAATCCACTCTAACCATTTATTGTAAAATCCCAATCTGCTTAACATATAGAGTAGGACATTCTAGCTTACCTAGTCATAAGCTTTTCAAAGTCTACTTTGAAGACTAAACAACTCTTCCTTTCCTTCTTGCCTCGTCAAGAGCCTTATTAGAAACTATCACACTATGTAAAAGGTTTCTTTGTTTGAGTATTGAATGATCATCTGGTGCATACTTGTGTTCCATCTATTCTTCTCTTGACGCTCGGTTTCCTAGCTTTATCTGCCTCGACTTCTCTAGTCGTGTCTTGCCTTGATTATTCCATATAAGCTTCATCTGATACCTCGGTGCCTTACTTTGATAATAGTAGTCTTCGTTCTTATGCTTGATTTCTCATCATCTGAGTCTTTCATCTTATTTGTACAATCTCCATGAGTTGTGACATTTAATGCTTATGACTTAGCATTAAATGTTTGCTTGCTGAATCTGCACTTCTTGAAGTCTATTGTACTTTCTTAGTACTGTTGCTCCAAAGGTGTTGTCTTTTCCTGGCTGATAGTTGTACTTTCTCTGACACACGCTGCTTTGATCTGTGAATAAACGCCCGTCCATTTGTCTTTTCTTTCTCCTTACACTTTCATGACTTCATATATTCTTCTAAGAGTGTGGATGCTAGGTGGTTTGTTGTATTGTGTTCTTCAGACACAGTCCAGCATTCTTGATCTTTGTCTGTGTGTTTGAGTCTCCTTCTGGTCGGCTGCATAAGCTTTTTGACTCCGTCTAGGATGTTTTGTGCTCGTCCATGATCTGATGTCTTGTTAGCTTTTGTCCTTCGTGTCGGTGTCTTCGTCTGATGTATTCCCTTCGTTTGCCCAACCTTTATCCAATGCTTGACTCATATCTCATGATTCTGGTATGGATGTATATTCTTTATTCAGCAGTTTACCTGTACTTATATCTGAAACACTAACACTTGTTAGTAATAACAATATGTATTATATTTGTCTCATTCAAAACCTTGCTGGGAATTGCTTCCGTCTTCGTCTGACTTAACACTTCTTTGGTACATGCTCTTCAAAATGGAATGAAGACATGCTTTACATTAGATAAAGGACAAACAAATTGCTTGAAGCATGCGAAATCTCATAAAAAAAAGTCATTCATAATTGACACATGCAACGATTCCTTCCATTTAGTACCAAAAATGTGATAAGTAACTTTCTTGATTAAGGATTTGCAATAGTCATCTTTATTAAACATTTATTTAAAGAAGCTTGAAAACTAAAAATAATATATAAAAAAACAGTCTTTCTAAAGCCCATTCACTCTTTCTGTAAAGATCTTTATACTTAAATTAGTTATATCATGTCTTGATAGTACAACGAAACAACAAGTGATTTCATAACTTTAACTTTGTGTTATTTTTGAAGCCTGAAAAGACTTTGTTGTAAAGAATACTTGGTTATTGAAGCTTGTAGAAACTTTGTTGTGAAAGAATACTTAATTTTTGAAGCATAAAGAGGCTTCATTTAAAAAAAAACTTGGATAATTGCTTAAAGAGGCAAGTCAAAGAATATTTAGATTGAGTCAGAAGTGACTTGTGAAAGAATATTTATATCTTTGTAAAGGATAGTAGAACTTGATCAAGTTGATAAAAAAATTGAACATAATCTCGGTGCTTGAAATGAACTAGTATAAAAATAATGTATTCTTTTCTCTTGACTTTTCGTTTGCACTTGTAATAAGGTTTTTGATACTACTTCACTGTTTCAAAAAAGTGGAATTTTTTAATTTATACTATTTAACTCTCACTTATAGTGTCTCTCTTTTCTCCACAATAAAAGTTAAATGTAGCTCATTATATATTGATATATGATGATTTAAGTTGTTTAAGGTGTAAGTTGCCTATTATTATAACTTGTCTATTATTATAAGTTGCTTAAGTTGTATGATGGGTTAAATTGTTAAAGTTGAAAATTGTTTATAATCTTAAGTTGCTTAAGTTAAAAGTTGCTACTGTTAAAATTATATAAATATGTGGTGATAAGATATATGTTTATGTTGAAATATATAAAAATTAGAAGAGAGTAAAATCATTTTAGAAATTAAATTATTTCATTGCATAGATATAATTTATTTAAGTAGAGTCATAAGAAGTTTTTGGATTATGTATTCAGGAGCTAGTGATCACATTTATTCTTCACTATGTTGGTTCCATACGTATAATGAAAGTTAGCCTTTTATAGTCAGTTTACCGAATGGAAATTCAACCTTTTCCAAGCACTTTGGAACTGTTATATATGTTCTCACATGGTTTTTGTCTAACAAATGTTCTTTACATTCCTGAATTCTCATTCAACTTAATCTCATTCAAATTTCAAAAATGAGCAGGGGAAGAAATCATATGCATAGACACAACTTAATCATACGAAAGACCCGAAAAAGCAAACTGGGATTAAAAGTCAAATATCTCATCCGAAAAATGCAGACAAACAATCACAGCATTTGCCCCACAATAATGAAAAAAAAAAAAAAAAAAACCTGGCAATTTAGCCACACACATGCAGCTGAAACTGAAATAGAATTATAGAAGGATAAATGAAAGCTGTAATTAACTATGTGCTATCTAATGATTTGGGAGAGCCACTGCAGACATGACAATGAGCAAAACTAAGAGAACAACGGCAACAAACGATGCGACGACTGCTCCACTAATCTGCTGGCAGAAATCACCGAATTGGTTGCAGATGGCAAGCCAATTTGCGTCTTGATTGCCATTGTGTGCCATGTATACTATGGCAGCTGCTGCAGCACCACTTGAAGTCGCTAGGGTCATGAATACCTGTTAATAGTGTTATTTTAACTCCATACATTTCCATTAAACACAAATATATCTTATGCAAAATATTTTTAAGAAATTTTGTTTAGTAAGAAATTTTTTATAAATTTTTAATTTATTATTTAATTTAATTTTTATTTATCATAATTGTTTATAAATTAAAATATTAATATTTTAAAATAAATTATCAATAAATAAAAATAATTTTTTGTTATGATTCAAATTATTTAGTGAATAATATTTCATTTGTGTTTTTTTTAGGAAAGAAATTTGGTAATTTTATTCTAATTCTTAATATTGTAAATGTAATCATTTATAAAATTTATTTTAATATGAACTTTATAAAAACCATCTTTTACCCTTTTTTTCAGTTTCTTTTTTATTAAAAAAAAACTTAATAACATCTTATAAAATTAAAGACGACCAAGATAAAGCGCATGCACTAATGTTAACCTATTGATAGAAGATATGAGGCATAAGTATAAGGTAATAAATTCTAATCAGTGTACGGATTTTATAAAAGAAAATTATTTTGATAATTTTTTTTTGCAAAATATGTATATATTAAAATAATATAAATAAATTTAGTAGAAGTATCCAAATCTAGAGGTGCAGATAAACTTTTCAAATTGCTCCCTCATTCAATTTGACTGGCTTATTTAGTTATGTAAAAATTATGTTCTGATAAATTTCTTAATATCTATTTATAGAAAAAAAATGAAATAAACTTTTTATATAAATTAAAATTAACTTGGGAATATGTTAATTTATACAAGTTATTCACTTTCTCCAGTAAGTTAATTTTGCATAAATTAACACACATGAGAGACAAAAATTAATTTATTTTTACCATCTTAATTATTTTCTTCTTTTATAAATATTTGTTAAAAGTTTAGCTAAACTGAATCAAAATTATCTTACTCCGAATACATATATAATTTTCCTTTGGCTCTAATTTTGTATCCCATATGTATATAGCTAGCTAGTCTTTTGGGTCAAAAGAAAAAGGATGTTAAAGAGAGCTTACAGTGTCTAGTATAATGAGGAAAAGTCTTGGTCCTGCTGCATGGGGACGTATAATAGTGACTATAGAAAAAGGTAGAGATAAGACAAGGTAGCCACCAACAAATGCCATAGCAATGACAAAAAACCTGCATCGATCGTTTTATGTTAATAACGTGAATGCTTTGAAAATCAATGAAAGAAATTTTTTTTTTCCTGATACATCAAAATGGACACTCCCAAAACTGTCAATAAAAATTTAATAACATGCTAAAAAAATATCATATGAAACATAATTGTTTATTTAATGATTAGTTAAAATTCAATAATATATATTTAATTAGATAAAGTTATTAATGATCCTTTAGAAAAATTTTATCTTTAATGTTAAGAGATTTTTTTAAGTAAGTATGTCTATCCATTGACAGAACCACATATAATATAGTAGGATGTATTTGCCCCACTATCATTTAATACATATATATTCTTTTATTAAAAAATAATATATTTAAAAATATATATATATATATATATATATTTAAATTATCATATGTATAAAATATAAATTTGAAAAAAATATTTATTTATTTGATATTTGTCAAAAAAAATTAAAAGTTTAATTATAATATATATATATATATATATATATATATTAATGCTCATATATATAATGTAATATATAAAAAAAAAAATTAATTTTTGATAAAATAAAATTTGTAGCATGTATGTTTATCTTTTGTGTTTTTTATTTATTATATACGTTAATTAAAAAATCAAAATAAAAAATATTGGAAGATTTATGTTTTATTTAGAATTTTTAGTATAAAATATATTTTAAAATAAGTTATCATCTAAAAATTTATATTAGATATTTAAAAACACGTTTATATCATAAATAAATTAAACTTGATTTTTTATAAAATTTAACATATTTATTTTTATATTTTTATTAGTGTTAAATTATTATAAAGTAAGTTTTTGAAATTGCATTTCTAACCAATCATTTAAAAAATGTCTATGATAGATAAATAAGTTAAACTTAGGATAAGAATTTTTATAAAAAAAATCAAGTTCAAACTTATTAAATTATAATATAATCTAGTTTGACCTAATTTATTTTTATCTTTAATTGTAATCATAAATATAAGAGCTTGTAAAAAATAGTTAATATATATTTATATTTTTAAAAGTTATATATAAAATTTTTAATATTATAAATATATAAATAAATATTGTCTCCACTATCTAGAGTATCTGGACTCGTCACTGTGTTTATCAAAGTAAAATTTTAATTATTTGAGAAATTATATATGTGACTTACTGGAAAGTAGAAAAACTATCATAGCTGGCCTCAAACTGAAAGAACTGAGTGAAGAAAGGGAGTGTCTCATCGCTTGTTGCCATGGTGGCAGCAGCACCAAGAGCAGAAGCAATGGCACCTAGCCTGAGAATAAAGTCCATTATAGCTATCCCTTTCTTCCATCCTCCTCGCCTTGCGGGGGCACTTGGAACTGTTCCCTTGGTAATTAATCTGCTTGATTCTGGGACATCAATGATGCTCGACATTTTTGGCTTTCAAAGTGAGATAGGATTGGTAATAGTTTAAGTGGTGCTCTCTATATATGAAGAGTACGTACAAGATAATATGATGATATATATATAGAGGGAAACTTTGTGATGCAATAGCTTTGATGCTAGATGAAGCTTATATACACAGAAGGATGGAATTGAAGTCAAAGATAAAATGAGTTTAGTGGAAGCAATTAAGGGGAGTCGTTATCACTAATTTAACTCACTTTATGATTGTAAGGTGGTTACGTAAGGGAGGTGTTAGAGCCAGAAAAATGTGGTCAAACAGAATAATACATGGTACTACTTAATCAACTTTCTTTAACTTTTTTGAGCTTACTTTTTGGTTATATATATGATGTTAATGGAAATGGTTGTCACGTGGTTTGACTGATCTCTTTCCTTAAATATACAATTTTCATGACATCGTCGAAGGGTGCATGTTGTATTTAATCAATCGATCGACTTATATATTTTATTTTCTCTTGCGATTTTAATCTGGTGTATATGCGATAATAATGGTAATAGTTGTCATTAGGTTCTACAGTACAGAGGCAGTTTGAGGAGGGATATTTTATCTTGTATATGGGTTGGAGCACTCTTAGTGTTCTGATTTTTTAATATATATAATTTTTGCGTATAAAAAAATTGCATATATATATATATATATATATATATATATATATATATATGTATAGACGTCATATGCTTAATTCTTTCTAATGGTTTGGTAAGTATATATATATATGATGACAACGAATATATATGTGATGACAATTGTTGTCATGTGGTTTGACTATCTCTTTCTATAATAATTACATGAAATCAAAGTGTGTTATTTTTCTTGTAAAGAAAACAAAAGAATTCTCCTACCTGCAGGGGCTAACCTAATCAGCTAGGTACTTTTTAATTCTAGTGAAATTCAGCCATGCAACCTAGAAAAAACATCGTATAAAATGTTCTTATGTATCTGTCACTAATTTTAAAGGAAAGTTTTATTATTTATCTATAATTAAGATTTAAAATAACATTATTAATTATCATTTTTCAATTACACCTTTGTCTTGATTCTATCCTTAATTACAATTTTTTAATTCCAAGAAAAATTCTAACAACTCACTGTTTGTATCACATATTTTATTATGAATCAAAATTTATTAGAACTCACAAAATTATAAATTAAACTTATTATATAGTAAATATAAGACTTATATTATTTCCCGTGTTCTAATAAATTTTAGTTAAGTAAAGAATTCGTGTGGTGCTAATTAATGGTATATAAAAAATGTTGCACCAAAAGATTGAGAGAGAAATGTATTAGTTGATAAGTGAAATAGTTATTGGAAAAAAAATAATGTATAATAGGAAATAGGAAATCAACACTAACTTCAATTAAATAAATGAATAAGTAAATAAATGAAAATATGAATTATATCTTTTGTACACATTAAATAACAAATGAAAAAGAACAAAGACATAATGATAGAAAAAATATGTAACGCATTTATTGATATCTTTTTGTTGACTAATTAGCTATTATATCCTTGTGATATATGGAATTGGTTTTGTATGATTTCAGAATCCATAAAATATTTTTTTGTTGAATACTATGATATAAAAAAATACATTAATAACAGAAGAAAAAAAAACAAAAAAGAATAATATATCTAATATTTGGAATTGCAATCATGCAATTGTACAGACTTTCAAAATCTTAATATTGTAACTACAATATCGTGCATCATAATTTAACACTCTAGTCACTCTCTTATTAAAATGATCAAATTCTGCGCGCCTCTAGCATGCATATTGAATATACTTTCATTTTTTTTTTTTTTTTGTTTATTGTTAACTTTTAAAAGGGTTTTTATTTTATATCAGTACAGTATTCACTAATTACTCATATCTTTTTTTATTAATTATTTTGTCATTTATAGCGTCACTATGACTTTCTTATAAATATTATTGTTGTACGTTCCCATAGGATGTGTTCATTTTTTTTATTTTCTTCGTTTGTTTTGCTACGAGGAGGAGAGAAACCCTCGGAAAAATTTATTTATATCTTTTATTTTCGATCAGGATAAAGTAGTAAAAAGTAGAGAAGATACAGGCACATAAAAATTGAACATGTAGGCTCAAACTTCTAACATTAGAACGCCATAAGTAATATTCTATCGATAACATTTGCCCAAATCATTGCAAACAATCTGACACATCATTACTTCAATTCATGAAAGGAAGAATTAACATCATCACAACCAAAAGAAGTATATTTCAGGAGTACAAAACATATAACAATAATTAATTAAAGCAGGTAAAACTTGGTCCCTGCATGATTGCATCTTAATATTCTAATGTCTTCTAAGGGCCAAAGCAGACATGACAATGAGCAACACAAAGATAACCACAGCAACGAACGATGAGACCACTGCTCCACTGGTTTGCGCGCAAAAATCTCCAAATTGGTTGCAGATGGCAAGCCAATTCGAGTCTTGATTCCCGTTGTGTGCCAAATAAACGATGGCAGCAGCTGAAGCACCACTAGCAGTGGCCAAAGTCAGAAAAACCTGCAATATTCATAAACAAACAAATAAAATTCTGATTCAAAGTAGAAGAATATCATAAAGAGTCACTGAATATAATTAATGCATCAATCATCATAATTACCGTGTCTAAGATGATGAGGAAAAGCCTTGGTCCAATTGCATGGGGACGAATGATGGATACTATAGAGAAAGGTAGTGACAGGACCAAATAGCCACCCACGAGTGCCATTGTGATAACGAAAAACCTGCATTTTGTTAAGCATTTTCAGTGAATTGAGATTGATGTTATGGAAATTAAAGGCATAGAAAAAAGAGTTTTGAAGGTGGCATACTGGAAAGTGGTGAAGCTATCATAGCTAGCTTCAAACTGAAAGAACTGAGTGAAAAAAGGGAGTGTTTGATCACTGGTTCCCATAGTAGCAGCAGCACCAAGAGATGCTGCTATGGCACCTAACCTTAGAATGAAGTCCATTATGGCTACCCCTTTCTTCCACCCTCCTGGCCTTGGAGGTGCTACTAACACTGCTTTTCCTTTGGCCACATTGCTTGA
This sequence comes from Cajanus cajan, assembly GCF_000230855.2. Classification (NCBI taxonomy): domain Eukaryota; kingdom Viridiplantae; phylum Streptophyta; class Magnoliopsida; order Fabales; family Fabaceae; genus Cajanus; species Cajanus cajan. Next base: position 14,398,346 of record NC_138523.1, on the reverse strand, counting down.
TTCTGGAACATCAACGGTGGTTGACATTTTTGGCTTTGAAACTTGAGAGAAGCTAAGATTGTGTTAACTGAAATTTGATCAAGTATGAGACTCAGTGATGCAAATGGCTTGATGCATGGTAGTAGCTTATATAGAGAGAGAATGGTCAACGTTCAGATAAAGGTTAAGGCATGCATGCGGAGTTGTTATAAAAAACCATTCCACTTCATATATAGTTACCTTTTTTAATTATTGCAAAGCAAGTAGAGATAGGTTGAGAGAAATTAATATTAATTAATTATTTTCTTAGCTATTTACTTTTTGATTAAAGGGATAACAATGGTTGTCGTCCCAAGTTCTGGAGGGTATGGTTTGTGGATTTGTTATATCAAATTTTCGTGAGGTCAAGCAGTGGACTTTTGTTCTCTTAGGTCTTAGCATCAAATATTGATGCGACGAAGATAAAAGCTATGAAACAAGATAATACGTTACTATAATAGTATTTTTTTTGATGCGTAACACGTTACTATAATATAAGTACAACCAAACCGCATAGCCTCTATAATTCGCCGGTGCAATGTTAGAAAAGATAAAATTTGGGGTTTAATTTAATATGTTTTTAATCATGTAATGATGGAAATATTTGCTTTTAATCTTAAAAAAACCATCTTGCCTATTACTAAGACGATTAAGAAAAGTGGATAGATAGAGGAACATACCACATATTTTCATAACTGGAAAGTTAAAGAAAAAAAATATAGAAACTAAAAATATAATAAAAATATAGATCAAATTTTCGATATTATGTAATGATATGGCAATTATTATTTCAAAATTTACAACACATAGTAATGGATGTTATTTATTATTATTTTTGAAAATGTAATATGATTAATTTTATTAAATAACTTCATCTTGTTTTTAATCAATAGAAATTACATAGGTGGAAGTTCAAATTTAGGACCATCTACAAACTAACTCGATGGATTTAAGTTTTATCTTCTTGTCACCCCAGGTCTAATTTCTTCGGATGACAATAGCCAGAAATTAATAGCGTATTTTTTTGTTTTCCGTGAAATCATAGTGAAGCATTGAGTTAAGTTAAACATGATTTGACTTAAATTTATACGACGTCGGTTACTAATTAATTAAAAGCACTTTAAATTGGAAAATCTTGTTGACGTTGAAACAATAGGGAGTTACTTCTAGTTCATTCAAAATAAATTTTAGTTGTATTTTCTCTAAATTATTCTCGTATTTATACCATATAATATTGTACTCATGTCAAAAGTTATATTGCACTTTAAATTATGTTTCTTATTTGTATATACCTTTTAATTTGTGTTTGATGTTTATGCTAATTTAATACTTTTATTATCTATTTCTTAATGTTTTTATGGGAGTTATGGTTCTATTTCCAAAGTTGTCATGTTATAGATATATTTTCTTAATTAATAGTATATATATATATATATATATATATATATATATATATATATATATATATATATATATATATACATTACAAGGAAATTGTCATATAGTAACACACATCCTATAGTGACATAATATGTGTTATTAAAAACTACTTTTACTTACACACATCCTATAGTGACAGAATATGTATCACTAAAAACTACTTTTACCTACACAATAAATATAATATATGTTGGTATATTGTTAAAAAATGTGAGTATAAGCTATAGTGACATACAAAATATATTGTTAAATCTAATTCAAAATCAACACTAAAATTATATGTAACTATATGTTAAATAGATATATACTTACATATATTATACTTATAGTGACACTTGTTATATGTCACTATATGTAACATTTATTGTAGTATATATACTTAATTTGTTAATATATTATATATTTTGACACAAAAAATATCTAGTTGACATGGCCATTCTACATAAGCTATTAAAGAAGACAACTGAGAGTAGCTGACAATCACAAGTAGTCATTTAAAAATGACTATAGAAGAGAAGACGACTAATATAATTGATTCTATATGTAGAAAAGTATTAGTTGAAAGGTTAATAACTTTCGATTGAAAGGCTAGTAAGGAATGTGACAAGATGGAACCCTTAAGAGTGCAAAGTGAAAGAGAATGAAAACATATATAACCCTTATTTTTCCCTTAAAATATAGGGAAGTGGGTCATTTAGAAACAAACAAACAATTCTAATCGCGATAGGTCGTTTAAATATTGGAGATAACATTGTAATATACGTTCACGATCAAGATTAGTCTAATTTATTTTCTTGTTCAATTTTACATCTTTCATTTAAATTTAAGCCAATTTTATTCGATTGTTTACAACTTTCTTTATAGCATTTTTACAAGTTTTCCTTTATTGTATTTCACTAAAACTAAAAAGATCATAAAACATCGATTTACAACTATCTGATAGCTCTTTGAGATTGATCAAGAACCTAAGCAAGGAACAAAGTCCCTTCTTAGTCAATCGCCCAATTTGGAAATTAATTAATAGGTGTTAGCTGACACAATGGCTAATCACATTTTGCACCAACATATTTTTGGTATTGATAATAATCGAGAAAAAGAGAATATGAAAAGGTAGTTATTTTATTCAAAAATAGGAAGAGTCCTTTTAAGGGTAACAATTACATAATTCATCATAAAGAGAAATAATTCAAAAATTATAACCGTCATAGCACTAAAGCAATACTTATTAGCTAATTAAAACAGAGTTACAAAACATAAAATATCAACAGACCCTCCCTTAAACTAATGTTTGCTAACATTCAGTTTAAAGGCTTCACAGAATTTAGCGTGCAGACCCCAAGAAACCTTTTGTGCTTCATGAATGACTCTCTCTTGAGTGCCTTGGTGAAAATATTAGCAACTTGATCTTCACTCCGACAATAAATCAATTTAATGGCTCCATCATTGCTCAGATCTCTTAGAAAATAAATCTTGACATCAATGTGTTTGCTTCTTCCATATAGTACTGGATTCTTTGAAAGTTTGATTGCTGAATTATTGTCACAAAATATCTTAGTAGCCCCATGTTGCTGGAATTTCAACTCTTCAAGGATTCTCCTTAACCATATGGCTTGACAAGCACAAGCAGTTGCTGCAACAAATTCTGCTTCTGTACTTGATAAAGTAACAATAGGTTGTTTTTTAGAGAACCAAGAGATAGCGCCTATGCCAAGCATGAAAACACACCCCGAAGTACTATTTCTATCATCTTGATCTCCTGCATAATCACTATCAGTGAACCCCAATAGATTGGACTTTTCACCTTTCTTGTAAAATAGTCCAAACTCTCTTGTTCCTTGCAAGTAACGAAGGATTCTTTTAGCAGCAAGTAAATGCATTTCTATAGGATTCTCCATGTACCTGCTAATCAAACTTACAGAATACATTATATCTGGTCTAGTTGCAGTTAGATACATTAAGCTGCCCACAATCTGTTTGTAAAGTGTACTGTTTATTTTTTTCTCTTCATGATCTTTGCATAACTTAAAACCACACTCAACTGGAGTGTTTGCAGAATTACAATCATGCATATGAAATCTTTTTAGAATTTCTCCCACATATTTCTTTTGAGAAAGAAAAATTCCACTTTCTGATTGCACTATTTCTATGCCAAGAAAGTAGTGCATCATGCCAAGATCAGTCATTTCAAATTCATTCATCATAGACTTCTTGAATTCATCAAACATGACAGTACAATTTCCAGTAAACATAAGATCATCAACGTACAAGCATGCTATAAGCAATTTTCCTTTTTCTCCAGATTTAACAAACAATGAATGCTCATAAGGACACTTTGTAAAACCAGCTTTTATGAAATAAGACTCAATGCGACTATACCAAGCTCGAGGGGCTTGTTTTAGCCCATAAAGAGCCTTTTTTAGTTTGTAAACTTTGTTCTCATTTCCTATTTTCACATAGCCAGGGGGTTGATCAATAAATACCTGTTCCTCCAAGTAACCATGTAAAAATGCTGATTTTACATCTAGTTGAAAAATAGGCCAAGCATTTTGTGCTGCTAATGCAACTACCAACCTGATTGTGTCATTCCTTGCAACTGGTGAAAAAACTTTTGTGTAATCAACCCCATATTGTTGCTTGTAGCCTTTAGCCACCAAACGTGCCTTGTACTTATCCACTTCACCATTTTCTTTTAGTTTTGTTTTGAAAACCCATTTCACTCCTATGGTATTGTGCCCATTTGGAAGATCACACAGCTCCCAAGTATCATTTCTTTCAATGGAATCAATTTCATCATCCATCGCTATTCTCCATTTTTCTTCTTTAACAGCATTTTCAAAGGTTGTAGGGTCACTTTCTGAAAACAAAGCAAAATGAGTAATAGGGTCTTCAATACCTGTTACCTCAAAATCAGACATCCATGTAGGCCTTCTCCTTGCACGTTGAGGTCTTTCTTCTTCAGACGTGGCTGTTGGAATTTGTTGTTCTTCTAGCTCCATTGGCTGTGACTCTTCATCTTCATTATCTCCATCAAAGTTTGCAATTATTTGTTTTGTTTCATCTATGTCATTTTCCCAAAATCTTTCTTCATTGAAAACAACATCACAACTAATAATGATCTTTTTAGTGATAGGATTATACAATTTATATGCTTTTGATTGATCACTAACACCAAGAAAGATACATTTTTCACCTTTGTCATCAAGCTTTGATCTTTTCTTGTCAGGAATATGAGCATAAGAAATGCACCCAAAAATCCTAAAATGGTCCACAGTTGGTTTTCTCCCACTCCATGCCTCCTCTGGTGTCATATTCTTCACAGCAAATGTGGGACTTCTATTTAGAATGTCAACGCTCCAGTTAACAGCTTCAGGCCAAAAATCTTTTGAAACACCACTCTTAGTCAAGAGGCTCCGTACCATGTTGAGAATGGTTCTATTTTTCCTCTCCGAGACACCATTTTGTTGTGGTGTATACGCTATTGTTAACTCCTTCCGGATTCCGTGTTTTTCACAAAAAATAGAAAATTCATCTGAACAATACTCTCCACCACGGTCTGTTCGAAGAGACTTAATAGTCTTTCCCGATTCAGTTTCCACTCGAGCTTTGAAGCTTTTGAATGAAGAGAGAGCTTCAAATTTTTCCTGCAAAAAATAGACCCAAGTTTTTCTAGAAAAATCATCAGTGAAAGTAATTAAGTATTTTTTACCTCCATTAGAAGAAGGATTTTCAAATATCAGAATGGACCAATTCCAAAACACTCTTTGCTCTCCATGATTTTCCATTAGGGAATTGAGAACAATGTTGTTTGCTAACAACACATTCTTCACAGACATGAGAAGGAACAGTAATTTGTGGAAGGCCTGTCACCATGTCTTTTTGTTCAAGGGTCTTCAGTCCACTAAAGCTCAAATGGCCATAACGATAATGCCACAACCAATCAGAATCAGTAGCTTTAGCCAACAAACCAGATTGAATGCTTTCAATTTTCAACGGGAATAATCTGTTTGAACTCATGTTTACAACTGCAATAGCACCTCGAACAGGATCAATAATTTCACAAGAACCTTTGCTAATAAAAATTTCATAACCTTTTTCTTGTAATTGACCAGCACTTAATAAGTTGCTTTTCAAGTCAGGGACATAAAGCACATTAGAAATTGTTTCTACAAAACCATTCTTGGTTTTTATTTTTATATCACCTTTTCCCATCACTTTCACAGTAGAGCAATCACCAAAGCTCACGGTAGAATGAAAATTTTCATTTAAATATGAGAAAGAGGACTTACTTCCACTCATGTGATTACTACAGCCAGTATCAACATACCAAATTTCTGCCTCGCTGTCTTTTGCATCTTCAACTGCCATCAACAAGGTTTCTACTTCTTTCTCCTCGATAAAATTTGAACTTTCACCCTTTTCTTTAAGATTAGGCAGTCTAGTATAACATTCAGAAGCATAATGACCAAATTTATGACATCTAAAGCATTCTACCTTTGATTTATTATGATCTCTCCCTCTATCATTGCCTTGAAATTGGTCATTGTTGCCTCTAGAGTTCTTGCTGAAATCTCTATTTCCACGACCTCCACGCCCTCGTCCTCTACCTCTACCTCTACCCCTTCCTCTAGAGTTGTATGAAGGAGTATTGGTAGAAGCTTTCAATGCTTGTTCCTCCATTGTTGAACTTTTGTTCATCTTTTGTTCATGGACCAACAAAGAACTTTGAAGCTCATCTAGGGAGAGATCATCTATATCATTTGACTCTTCAATTGAGCACACCACATAATCAAACTTTGGTGTTAATGAGCGTAGGATTTTTTTAACAATGGCTATATCATTCATTTTTTCACCATGAAATCACATATTGTTAGCAATACCCATGGTCCTTGAACAATAGTCGGTTACAGATTCACCTTCCTTCATTTGAAGGACTTCAAAGTCTCTTCTCAAAGCTTGAAGTTGAGCACGTTTAACTCTCGAGGAGCCTTGATATTTTTTTTCATTGAATCCCAAATATCCTTGGAAGTATCTTTACAAAGAATAGTTTCAAGGATAGATCGATCAATGGCTTGAAACAAATAATTCTTGGCTTTCAAGTCTTTCAATTTCATCACATCAAGCTCCTTTTGTTGGGCATCTGTAAGAGCTACACCATCCCCTGGTGTTGCCACACCATCTGCAACAACCTGCCAGAACTCCTTGGATCTCAAGAGATTCCACATCAGCATGCTCCAATGGTCGTAGTGACCATCAAAACGTGGAATGGCTGGCTGCACAAAATTTTCAGAAGTCATTGGTGGGATAATTGTTCTCTTCTCTTTTTTTTTTTTTACACTCTTGGACTACGGCCTTTTTCTTAACCTAGCTCTTGATACCACTGATAATAATCGAGAAAAAGAGAATATGAAAAGGTAGTTATTTTATTCAAAAATAGGAGGAGTCATTTTAAGGGTAACAATTACATAATTGATCATAAAGAGAAATAATTCAAAAATTATAATCGTCATTGCACTAAAGCAATACTTATTAGCCAATTAAAACAGAATTACAAAACATAAAATATCAACAGGTATGCCTAATGAACCCCAATTTCAAAACTCTAAGGTTCCTTTCACTTCCTCTTGGTCATTCTTGGCACATGTAACTTATTAGATCTAAATGATCAACCATGGAACCACCTTATATAAAAAGGGCACCATGCAGCTTACCAACACTCAAGTTGAAGCACTAACTTCAATAGGTGTTTCGACAACCATTGAAGTTACCTCAATTTTTGTTCTAGTAACTACAACGACCTCCAAATACCTTGACTTTGTGTTGACGAATTATGTCGACAGTGAGGAGGACATGCCAAACAATCCCTTCCCATGCACCAGTCTTGGAGATGGCTCAACCTATCTCTTCAGATGCTCGTCTACAGATGGAGATAGGCGAAATGACATTAATTACATTGTAAATCTCGAGGTAGCTTGGGGACATTGTGAGGCCCACGATACATATTGAAATAGAAGGGGTCAAAGAGTAAGATTTCTATAAGGACGAACGGTTTGAGGGGTCGACTACCTCATTAAATTGGTGGTTAGATTTGGATATACATAATGATGTCTTCTCCATATGACTCCATTGCAATTTGGAACTGAACAAATGATTAGTCTTCTCCAATTTTTTCTAATATGATAAGTTTGCCTCCCAAGACCCTAATAAAGAAAAAGGGAATTTGAAATATAAACTGAGATATATAAGATAAAAAAAAAAATAATAATAAAAAAAGTATTCTAAATTCCTATTTATAAATAAAAATTAGAATAGTACACAAGTGAAGTACGGTCATACATATCAGTAAATACAATTGTATATGTCAGCATTCTTCAAATCTAGGATGTGATTTAAGTAAGAATAATTGTGCATAATGCTTTAGCTAGCCTAGTTTTCCATCCGGTTTGGCCTCAACTGCACCAATTCCCTCTTCTATATCTTCTCAATTGTTTGTTGCTCACTTAGCAAAAAAAAAGGTGAAATTTGTTAAAAAATATCATCATAAAACATGACAAATTAGCGATTAAAAGAATGTTAAAATGTGACAAATTAAGGATTTAACAACAAGGTACAAGGATAAAGAGTTAAGTGATTAGAGAAACGGCAACATACCCAATTAATTGGTTTCCAATAATCACTTGGGGGGAAACTGGGGTTTATACCCTCGTATGACCCATAGGATTTCAAACCTCTTAATTCTACCATTACCTGGATTGATATGAAAAGATGTTTTCATGACAAGTTTTACACTTCATAGCTAGATCTAGAAATAATGACAGACGATCTAATAAGTGATTTAATGAGAGAGAGTCACTAAATCATTTATTATCTCTATCAATATTTTTTCTTTATCTTTCTTATTTCTCTCTTTCCAGTTCTGAAAATTACATTTTTTTCTTTTTAGAATTATAAAACTAAAGCTATAATTATATTCTGCATTTTTTTTTATGTTAACTCTCATCACATGTCGATATCACACCATGAAACAATTGGATCAAGAGTTTTTAGTTGACAAAAGTACCGGAGATAGAAAAGTGAAGAATAAGCACTTCACTGTGAAACACATTGGCTCAAGCTTCAAACATCTGACCAAATTTATACAAGTAATCCATTCGTCATGCATACCATTACTTGAAGGAAAGTAAAACCTCACAAGCCGAGGAAGACTTAGGAAACAGAATTAATAAACATACGCACCATCTATAATATAATCGTAATAGTATAACACTTAATTAATTTAGAAGGCTTATTTCCCAATAGCGAAAGCAGACATGACAATCAACAATACTAAGAGAAGCACCGCAACGAAGGATGAGACCACTGCTGAACTGGTCTGCGCACAGAAGTCTCCAAATTGGTTGCAGATGGCTAACCAGTTCGTGTCCTGATCGCCATTGTGTGCCATGTATACTATGGAAGCAGCTGAAGCACCACTAGCAGTAGCTAGTGTAAGAAACACCTGCAATCACAACACAAACTCTATAACTAGTAACATTCACTAAAAAATCATATACTAAGGAAAAAGAAATATTATTATAGTAAGTATGGTTGAATACAAGTTTAAAAGCGCTTTTAATATGTAAGCTGGTTCTAATTAGGGTTAAAGACTTTTTCCAATGAAAAATGAAAAGCTTATCTAAAATTAATCAGAATTTTAGAGAGCTTACAGTGTCTAAGATGATGAGAAAAAGCCTTGGTCCAACTGCATGGGGGCGAACGATGGCTACAACAGAGAAAGGTAGGGATAGCACTAGGTAGCCACCCACCAAAGCCATTGTAATAACGAAAAACCTGCATTTTGTTAATTATCATTTCAGTGAATCAAGATTAATGTTATGATATGAGAAGGCATAGAAAAAAGAGTTTTGAAGGTGACATACTGGAAAGTGGTGAAGCTATCATAGCTAGCTTCAAACTGAAAGAACTGAGTGAAGAAAGGGAGTGTTTGATCACTGGTTCCCATAGTAGCAGCAGCACCAAGAGCAGCTGCTATGGCACCTAACCTAAGAATGAAGTCCATTATGGCTACCCCTTTCTTCCACCCTCCTGGCCTTGGAGGTGCTCCTAACACTGCTTTTCCTTTAGGAACTTTACTTGTCTCTGGGACATCAATGGTGGTTGACATTTTTGGCTTTGGAAACAAGAGAAGCTTATGTTTTAAGGATATCTGTGAATGAGAGTGTAATATGAATATGAAAATTTGTTGATGATTGAAACATTTATAGAGGGAGAAACTAGAAAGAGTCATTGGTGTTAGGATTAGTGGGATGAGGGATGCCAACTAACGAACTTAGCGAAGTTGTTAAGAGAACTTTTCCTATAGAGATGTCAGGCCCTGAGAGGGAAAAATATATTTAATCTTCTTTTTTTAATGTTATTTTGTTTTTCATGGAGAGATTCTTCAAATATGAGCAATAGTTAAGATTTAATAATAATTAATAAAGAATTTATATTTTAAAAGACTTAAATATGTTTTTCTCAATATAAAATAATTATGTTTTAATTTTGATTTATGAAAAAATTTAAATTTAAAATATTTTTTTAATTCATATAATAATCATTTTTAGCTACATATATATTCATTAAAAGATTATGTAACCATCTTATTTGATTATTTATGTTCATTTTAATTATTTATATGTGATGTTTTTAAAGATTTTATAAATGTGTTATTTATAGAGAGAGTTAATATCTGTTAACATTTGTATAAGTCTAAAAATTTATATTAAGTCTTATATTTTCAATAATTTTTTTATAATACAAATTTAAATGAATTATAATAAAAATACATTAATAATCTCTAAGTTTACATTATTTATTAAAATTATTACATTTTAATTTCTTAATCAACGTTTTCAAATTGATGGTTAGCATCAGTGACCATTATATATTAATTAAAATAGGATTTGTTATATATTATATATTAATTAATTAAGTAGGGTACGTAAACCGAAGGACATAGGATTTGTTAAATCAAATTTGAATGATATATAATCAAGCAATGGTTTAGCTTTATTTATTTATCCATTTTTAAAAAGAGTTAATCATTCATACACTACCGGTATAAAGTTTTTTATACTGGCAACCAATCATATCTTTTAAAGTTGCTTATTTTATTATTATTTCATTAAATCTTTTAAAGTTGCTTATTTTATTATTATTTCATTAAATAAGTAACTGACATAGTACTATTAAAAGATATGATTGGTTGCCAGTGTAAAAAAAAACTTTATATTGGCAGTGTATAGGTAATTAACTCTTTTAAAAAATGATTCTATATAAAATTTAATAAATATTATCACTATTTTTATTTATATATTTATTTCTGCATAACTCTTAAATAATTTACATGCTTATCGTAAATAAGAGAAAATAATAACAAATATTTTATTAAAATATTAAAAAAAATTGTATAAATTAATATATTAATTACATTATTTAATCTGTGAATTATTTTCTACAGTATAATAAACGAAAAAATGGAAGAAAAAAATATAAACAAGAAATCCTATATTTACTATAATTACAACCCGACCTGTTATTATAGTAATTAACAAAGTCTTTTCGATTAATGAATTAAAGCCACCCTAACCCATTAATGTAAGTGATTAGCAAATTAAAATTTCGTGATTTAATTCTCGTCAACCAAACCACGTAGCCTCTCTAATCCATAACAAGATATTGGATTCAGTGTCACCCTATGCCTAGTATTCTTTGACCATGTTATATCATATTCAATTAAAAAAAACTATTTTACAAAATTAATTAATCGAGATCTACAAGATACATACACAATTACATGATAAAATAACCATGAGACTGAAAATTATTAGTAGTAGCAAATTAGTATCAAGCGATTCTAATAGAGTATTGCTAGAGAAACAATACTACACTAGGTTAATGCTAAGAAGATACTCATTCCATAACCATCAAAATGCAATACAGCCACTATAAGAAGAAGGACTTAGAGCACTGATTTTAGGGAAAAATTAATTCTATAATCGAATTCAAATTGTTGGACTCAACTTACTAAAACCAACGGACCTATTACTAGTTTTAAGGCCCAATTCCCTCAAATTGTATAATCCTTGAATTTGAATGGTTTTCTTGTTACGCGCTTGGGCCTCCCAGCTGTACCAGATTCATAGATATATTTATTATATATAATTAAATTTTATAATAATTTATATATAAATAAATATTATGTTTGAATATATAAATTATATTTAAATTTTATATAAATAAATATTTAAATATATAAATTATATTTTAAATTTATAATAAATAATTTATATTATAATACAAATTATTTTATTTATTAATATTTTATATAAGATATTAATATTTAATTCATAAATAATCATGATAAATAAAAAATTAAATTAGATAAGAAGTTAAAAAAGCATTTATAAACTCTTTCGTCAAAAAATAATTTCTAAAAATACTTTCGTGCAAGATAATAATTTGTATTTAGTATATAAGGGATTTTAATATATTGATTCTCGTTTGTATTAAAATAATGTTTAATTAAAATAAATTATATTTTATAAACATAAATTAATTTTTGATTATCCGTAAATTATTTTCATGAAAAAAAATATTAGTAATAACCATTATATCAATTATATTGACGCCCAAACCGTTATTAAATCGTCATTTTCTAAAATAGCATAGTTTATGGCTCGTAAAGTAAAGATTGGGGAAAGCATAAAGTAGGGAGATGGTAAAAAAAACAAAGGAGAAATATACTAAAATTTGCTTTAAGTTATATTAATATGTACTTTAGACGTCATATAAATGGCTACTAAATTTAACACCGGCAATTAGCTAATGAACAACATATAAAGATCAATAAAAGTATTACCGATACTTATATTAAATACCAATGAAAACCACTACATGACTAGGAAAACTAAATTTTTTAGTCACAATTATTATGATCATTTTAATGACCAGAATTTAATTTTTAATTGCTCCTTTTTTTTTTTTATTCCAAAGTGGATTGACCAAAAATATGAGGATGGGCTAGGCAAGGACCAACCTGCTTAACTACTCAGTTGTGCCCAACATAGATTTTAACGAGTCAATATAGTTGGTAACAATTTATTTATTTAAGATTTTAGTGTTCAAAGTATACATATGTTAATTGTTATATATTATTTTTATTTTATTTATAAAATTAATTCCTCTAATAAGAAAAATTATATTTCAAATTTAGGTTGTTATTACTATATGTCTTCTAACTAAATTCAAGTTGATGTTGCGAAATTCAAGTTTATTACTACTTTAGTTTTCCGATATTTACTTACTTTTTAGAGGCATATTTAGATTATTGTCTTGTCTTTTCTCATATTTACAATCGTGTTAAATCCAATTAAGAGTAAATTTGTAAAAAGTTAGGATTTAGAGCTAACCTAATATTTTTTTTAGATTCGACTGTATTATATATATATATATATATATAGGGATTATAATGAGGAAGCACGAGGAGTCCTTTTGAAGTCATAGTGTCCTATAAGTTTGCCCCTTTTGAAGTCATCTTCAAATAAACCTAATGGAGCATGTTTTAGACAGAAAAATTATCAAAATGAAATTCTAATTTAATAATATATTATTTTGTGTTTCTTTATGTATTTTAAAAGTTTTTAATTTTAATTTTCATTATTGTTTATGTATTTTTAAATTTTAAAGTTAATTTCATTTAATTAAAATATAATGAATTTATTATTTAACAATTGACATTCAAACTAGAAATTAAGAGGAATACAATAAAATAGAAAAGAATATTAAAGTATATCGTGAGGTACTTAAAGAAATTTTAGTAAGTCTCTTGATAATATGATTGAGTAATATGAAAGATGATATGATATTACAAGAAAGCATGAAATATATTATTAAAAATGAAATAAAAGAACTCATGTAAGTGATAGAGTTATTTTATGGTATTTGTCTGAGGAGATATTTTTATAAGGGTTATTGTCATAAGGTTATACACACAACTTCACAGGACTTAAGCTCTAACGATTTAATTTGCTTTTGGTTATTATCTAAAAGACCTTTCAATCATTAGAATATGTTTGTAAGTTATTATTTCTTCTCTTATTTTATTGATGTGGAACTTATTTGTATTCCAACAATAAGTTCTTTGTGAGAAATGCCCTTAATGAACTCAAAGTTAAATTTATATCTTATTTGTTAATTAGAAAGGACTCTTTTTTTTTTCCTCCGGCCACAAATTGATCATTAAAAAAAAAAAACTTACAAATTAAACATACTGACTCATACTATACACGTGCCATAAATGTAAATTATATTTAAATATTTCATTGCAACATCTTCCCAAATCAATTATAGGACACGATCCATTAACTTAATGGAAACCTCAAAATGAGGATTAATAATACACATAAGTGAAGCCCTAAGGCACAAGCATGCATGTTAATTCTCAACGTTTCCCAAGAGCCAAAGCAGACATGACAACCAACAACACTAAGACAACCACAGCGACGAAGGATGCCACCACTGCTGAACTTGTCTGTGCACAAAAGTCCCCAAATTGGTTGCAGATGGCTAGCCAGTTTGAATCCTGGTTCCCATTGTGTGCTAAGTATACTATTGCAGCAGCAGATGCAGCACTGGCAGTGGCCAGAGTGAGAAACACCTACAATTTCTCCAACATACACAGAAACCTTAAGCCAACGTTGTATCAACATGTTTTTAACTCTTGTTAGAGTAGTTAATTAGTTTGTTAGAAATATTAGTTTGTTAAGAATAGTGGTTAACTGTCATAAGCTTGCAATAGCTTCTAAGAGTTTATCTACTGAAAATAAAGATAAGAAGCTCTCAAAAACATTTTTAACCTGTATACAATCAGATTTATAGTTTTATTGTATCTTTTATCATTTCAATCAATTCAATGAGTTACTTCATAGAACTACTCTCCATTATTTGAGTTCTATGATGTGTATTATCAACTTAATTAGTGTGATTTGCATCTCTTCAATTTTCTGATAACTCTTGTATTGAATCCAAGCCCCTGGATATGGTTCTTATAAATGGTAAAGAGACATGCCATGCAATATGCATGTACCAAAGACATAGGGTTATTGAATGAAGTAATATGCAAGTATGAAAGAGCTTACGGTGTCTAAGATAATCAAGAAAAGTCTTGGTCCAGCTGCATGGGGGCGTATAATGGCTACAACAGAGAAAGGTAGGGATAGCACCAGGTAGCCACCCACCAAAGCCATTGTAATAACGAAAAACCTGCATTTTTTTAAGCATTAATTGGGTTCCTCATTTCGATGTCAATAAGATGATCAAATAGTTTATACACATTCATGTCACGATCCAATCATAATTTGTTATGTATGTTAACTTTTATAACAATTATTTTTAAAGTCATAAAGTACCATAATTTATGATTGACAATACATAGAAATTGAACTCAAACAAGATTGCAAACGTTGATGTTTTGGAAAGACATAGAAAATAGAGTTTTGAAGGTGACATACTGGAAAGTAGTGAAGCTATCATAACTAGCTTCAAACTGAAAGAACTGAGTGAAGAAAGGGAGCGTTTGATCACTAGTTCCCATAGTGGCAGCAGCAGCAAGAGCCGCTGCTACTGCACCTAACCTTAGAATGAAATCCATTATGGCTACCCCTTTCTTCCACCCTCCTGGCCTCGGGGTTGCAACTAAAACTGCTTTTCCTTTAGAAACATTGCTTGATTCTGGGACATCAATGGTGGTTGACATTTTTGGCTTTGAAAACAAGAGAAGCTTATATTTTAAGGATATGTGAAAATGAGACTGTAATATGAATATGCAAATGTGTTGATTTTTGAAGCTTGTATAGAACGATAGAATGGTAATGTGAATCAGCAATATTTGTAATAAACTAGAGAAAGAGAAACGAAGTCAAGTTGAGTTGTTATGAAACCATTTCCATTAGTTACTTTTTCTTTATAAAAAACAAATATTTCTTTTTTTTTATTTTAGGTATAGAATAGTTCAGGTGAATTGAATTCTAGAGATTAATTAGGTGACAACAGATTTTAAATCTTAATGAACATTTATAAGAATCTTAACAAATTATCTACTAGTAAAATTTTTATATCAACAGCGAGAATTAAATTCACATTCTTATTATATATGAATTTGTTTTTTATTAATTAAATCAACCTTTGTCAATATAGAACAAATATGTATTAGAAAGATTCATTTAATTTATTTTCTCTTTATTTAACGATTTCTGATGAATTTCAATTATTATTATTATTATTATTAATTTATTCGAAGTAGTGTATTGAAAAACATATTGCCAACATTTTTCTTATTTCTTATGGATATTATTAATAGATGTAGAATTTCTTCAATAAAAATTGCATGTGTAACAGTGGTTGAAGAAGACCGTCCCCTTGTTGATATGACCACAAAAGTTAAAGTTGAATGGTATAATGAAAAAGGTATGAAACAAGAGTTCATGGTTACTAATTTCAGTTCAGAATCTAATCTACTACTATGACTAATAACAAACCTCTTTAATTAATTAATCAGTCAACCAAACCATGCAGTCTCTCTAATCCATTAAACCATATAATTAATAGTCCAGTCAACCATACCTAATTCATGTCCATTAATGCTACATTGCATTGTTTGTTTCCCATTCCATGTTTCTTGTATGACGAAGTACTCATCCTGTTATTCATTAATTGTCCAAAAAGTATAGATAGGGCAACCTTTATACACCAATAAATAATCTTATTCATTTGTTATAATTCAAAGATTATGTTAGTATCAAAATTATTTAAAGCTTTATATATACATTCAATGGGTAGTATTTTAAGATTCTTTTCAACAGGAGCCAAGCCTATTGTTGGATTTGTTGACTCCACATGATAACTTCACTAGTCACAATTTCCTTGGCACCAAACCATACGGCGAAGGCAATCAATGATGAATCTCGCCATATATGTAATAAAAGTAATCAATTTAGTGCTAGATAAGAGCTAATGAATTTGTATCACATATCAGTACTTCAGAGTTCAGAATTAAACTTCCAAATTCCTATCTTAATCAACACACATTTGTTACTGAATGCTACTACAAAAATCTTAATTTGTCCATGATCTGATCAACAATACCATGCTAGAAAAGAAGTCCAGATCCAAAAAAAATTAAATAAATATTACACAATTTACACTCTCAACTGACTATTATAATTAAGGGGGAAAAATGTGTTACAGATATTGAAGGATGCCATTTTAAAGCAGCATCACCTCTGGGGAGTATCCACAACAGTTGAGGACACAAATCGATTTGGTAACTGTTGCTTACACTTCTTTCCCAGAAAAAAAATTATCATTCTATGAAAAATTAACCTTTTGTGATGCTGTGGTAGCCGAAAGCCTCTTCCAGTAGCAACCACAATAGACATCATGCCAACCTAATACTGCACCTATTGTAAGCTGAGCAACTGTAGTCACAACAAAGGACACTCCCATGAATTTCAACTTGAACCCATCATCCCTTGCTTACTACTGTGATTCAATGACCCACCATTTTCTTCACAACTGTGAACATTAGGCTTCGGTGGTTGCGTTGAACTGAATCCATTGGCCTTAAAAGATTCGGGGCTTCCCTCACTCGAGTTTATGGCCCTTGTTTGCTCAGAGTTCTTATCAGATGGGTCACTAGTAGAGACAGGCTGTTGCAACAGTTCTAAGCGTTTCAAAGATGGAACATCTCCTTTACAATATCTACGCCACATTTGTCTATATGTTGATTCTAGACCAAGGGTAAAATTTGCTCCATCACAAAGAGGGGACTTAGACATGAGCTCTCGCAGACTCATTCTCAAATTTTGTAGTTCCGAAACATCAGAGGCCAACTTCAGAGCCAATTTTACATATTCATCTTCATTTTTCGCAATCAAATGGCCCAAACCTGAATTGTTAAAAGTGAAATATTCAGTGGTTTTAATAGCAAACCGAAAGATGCAAAAGAATATGCCTCGATAATCTATATACTATTTGGTGTATTGACTGCATATCCAATAACCTCTCCTTAGAAAGAAAGAAAAACATGCATACAACAAACGGATGAAAGAGAACAATTATACAGACACCAAGTGAACACGAGTCCATTCCAGATATATAAAGATATGCTCAATTATGCAATACAGTTCACCCAAGAGAAAATGGGAATAAATACATAATCAAACAAGCTGAAAGGAAATTGACCATGCTGGATTTTGAAAATTCAATAGATTTAACATCTCACAAAGTTAAATTATGCCATGACAGACTATTTTAGATCAAGGCAAAAAACCATCAATCTGGCATCAGTAGCTGTTACCTCTGAAAACATTAACATACTAGGTATTTGACAATTGAGACCCACTGTGCATAAACTACGAGATAGATTTGTAACTGGTTTTTTAGTTACTTGCAACCATGCAACTAACTACATATAGCTTTCTTTTTATAGTTTATACTCATCTTTATAGCTAAGTTAGTGTCTAAGTGATATAAAATTTATACATAATTAAGCAAGGATTAGAGATATAAGAAATTTGGAATAATTGTACATTCTGTCACCCAACTTTCAAATTTCCACATTTTAACACCTAACTTTCAAAAATTTTGCAGATTCCCCACCCCTTAATTGATCGCCTGACAATGTAAGTAAACTATTGATGTAACACAACCATTGACGTGTTATCATTTGTATGTGTTAAAAACAATTGTTTTGTATAGGTTGTTCAGCTTTTTAAAAGCTGATTTTTTGCCCTATCTGTCAAAAGGGGATGTAGGCTCATAGGCTGAGACAAGTTTCTGATTAATCTATTTTGATTATATATATATATATATATACACACACACCAGCGGAGCATGTGCTCACTCTCTTTTTGCCAAGATTTCAAATCTAACTTGGTATCAAAGCGGGTCCGATCCCGCTCTGCTGTCCCTCCTTGTCCGGCGTTTGTCGCCGCCGTCCTCCCCCATCCGTTGCCGTCCGCTGGCAACCAAATTCTCCGACGATCTTAGGTTTTGGTGTGCCTCGTTGAGTGTGACCCAACCCTATTTGTTTCAGGGAGAGAGGAGATCTCGCGCTCTCACACGTCGCTCCAATCTTCTGCCCACCATCACTACTGCAAAGCTGAACCGGAAGAATTATTTGTCTTGGTCTGCCTCGGTGGAGTTATGGTTTCTTGGTCAAGGATATCATGACCACTTGGAGAAGGAAGTTAGTGATATTCCTACTGAACATAAATCTCAATGGCAGAAACTTGACTTCCAATTATGTGATGTCCTATGGCAATCTGTTGAACCTGAGGTGTTAGAGATACTCAGGTCATTTAAGACATGTCGTTCATTTTGGAACGAAGCCCAAAATATTTTTGCTAATGACATTCAACGTCTTTTTGATGCAACCCAGAGGCTAGCTTCTCTCAAACAGACCAACCATGATATGATTTCACATGTAGCAAAGACCCGGGCTGCAATAGAAGAACTGAAAAGATTTCTTGTGGCCGACTCATTGGAGGGTGTCAACAAAAAACTTGATGAGTTATATATGGTTCCAATTTAGAGAAGCTTACATTCGAATTTTGATCATGTACGTGATCAAATTGTGGCTCGTGATCAAATCCCTTCCATGGACAGCTTAGTTACTAGACTTCTTCGTGTTCCTAACTTGGTGAAGGATGAGAACATAGCTGAAACTACTAAGACTTCAGCAATGGTAGCATCTCGTGGAGGAGGACGTAGTCGTAGAAGTGGACGTCCTCAGTGTACATACTGCAAAAGAATGGGTCATACACAAGAAAATTGTTATTCTCTACATGGTTTTCCTGAAAAAAACAGTCCATGTGTCAAAATCTGAAACATCATGTTCCAAGTTTTCTGACGAGGAGTACCAAGATTATCTAAGGCTCAAGACAGAAAGATCTAACAGCCAGGCCTAATCTTCTTCTGTGCCAAGTGTTTCAACAGCATGTATTTCTCAATCAGTGGAAGGTCATGATCCATGGATACTTGACTCAGGTGCTTCTGACCATATTTATGGTAACAGTTCCTTATTTTCACTCCTTTCTTCTCCAAAAGTTCCCCATCTTGTTACTGTAGCCAATGGGTCCAAAATTGCATCTCAAGGAATTGATCAAGTTCCTTTGTCTTCTTTTTTGAAATTGAATTCTGTTTTGTTCATCCCTCATTGTCCTTATAACTTAATTTCTCTAAGCTAATTGACTCATTCATTAAATTGTTCAGTAACATTTGATGCTAATTCCTTTGTCATACATGAATGTGGTATGGGTCGTCTGACTGGCAAAGGACATGAATCACGAGGTCTCTAATACCTAAAAACCAACCCACCTCTATCCTGTTTTGCAGTCTCAACACCAAAGCTTTTGCATGATCGTTTGGGTCACCCAAGTTTAGCAAAATTGAAGATAATGGTTCCTAATCTCAATTCACTTCCAATTTTGAAATGTGAATCGTGTCAATTAGGAAAACATGTTAGGTCATCATTTCCTAAAAGGACTGAACAAAGATGTAACTCGGTTTTTTTCTACCATTCATTCAGACATTTGGGGAAGTTGTGTCACATCTTTTGGTTTCAAATATTTTGTAACCTTCATTGATGAATTCTCTCGATGTACTTGGGTTTATTTAATGAAAGATCGATCTGAACTTTTGTCTATATTCATATCTTTCTTTAATGAGATTAAGAACCAATTTGGCAAGGTAATTAAAATCTTCAGAAATGACAATGCTAAAGAATATTTTTCTGCTGAACTTTCTCTCTTTTTATCCTCACAGGGTGTTCTGCATCAAACTACATGTCCCCACACACCACAACAAAATGGCATAGCAGAGAGGAAGAATAGACATCTTATTGAAACTGCACGCTCCCTAATGTTGAATATGAATGTTCATGTACATCATTGGAGAGATGCAGTTCTCACTACTTGTTTTTTAATAAATAGGATGTCATCTTCCTCTCTTGAAAATCAAATCCCTCATTCTATCATTTTTCAAATGATCCTCTATTTCATGTCTCTCCTCAGGTGTTTGGTTATACTTGCTTTGTTCATAATGTCTCTCCAGGTTTGGACAAACTTTCTGCAAAGGCTATCAAATGTGTTTTTCTGGGATATTCTCGTCTTCAGAAAGGATACAAATGTTATTCTCCAACTACCAAAAAGTATTATATGTCTGCTGATGTTACCTTCTTTGAGGACACACCATTTTTCTCACCCTCCATAGACAGCCATGTTATTCTTCAACTGAATCATGAGTATGGGATTGATTCTCATCTTGGTTGGTGTTAGAAGGATCAGGAATCATGACTGGATCAGAGAATGGGACAGGAAGAACTTGTTGGACGGAAACAAGATTGTCTATGGAGGGTGAGAAAAAAAGGCATGTCCTCAAAGAAAGTAACATCAGCAGACATATAATATTTCTTTGTAGTTGGAGAGTAATATTTGTATCCTTTTTGAAGACGAGAGTATCTCAGGAAAACACATTTAATAGCCTTTGCAGAAAGTTTGTCTAAACCTGGAGAGACATTATGCACAAAACAAGTACAATCAAACACCCAAGGAGAGACATGAAATAAAGGATCATTTGGGAAAATGATAGAGTGGGGAATCTGATTTTCAAGAGAGGAAGATGGCATCCTATTTATTAAAAAACAAGTAGTGAGAACTGCATCTCTCCAATGATGTACATGAACATTCATATTCAACATTAGGGAGCGTGCAGTTTCAATAAGATGTCTATTCTTCCTCTCTGCTATGCCATTTTGTCGTGGTGTGTGAAGGCACGTAGATTGATGTAAAATACCCTGTGAGGATAAAAAGGAAGAGAGTTCAGTAGAAAAACATTCTTTAGCATTGTCACTTCTGAAGATTTTAATTATCTTGCCAAATTGGTTCTTAATCTCATTAAAGAAAGACATGAATATAGATAGAAGTTCAGAACGATCTTTCATTAAGTAAACCATTTTGTTGTGCCATTTTAATTATCTTGCCAAATTAGTTCTTAATCTCATTAAAGAAAGACATGAATATAGATAGAAGTTCAGAACGATCTTCCTCTCTGCTATGCCATTTTGTTGTGGTGTGTGAAGGCACGTAGATTGATGTAAAATACCCTGTGAGGATAAAAAGGAAGAGAGTTCAGTAGAAAAACATTCTTTAGCATTGTCACTTCTGAAGATTTTAATTATCTTGCCAAATTGGTTCTTAATCTCATTAAAGAAAGACATGAATATAGATAGAAGTTCAGGACGATCTTTCATTAAGTAAACCCAAGTACATCGAGAGAATTCATCAATGAAGGTTACAAAATACCTTAAACCAAAAGAAGTGACACGGCTTGGTCCCCAAATGTCTGAATGAATGGTAGAAAACACTGAGTTACATCTTCGTTCAGTTTGTTTCGGAAATGATGACCTAACATGTTTTCCTAATTGACACGATTCACATTTCAAAACAGGAAGTGATTTGAGACCAGGAACCATTATCTTCAATTTTGCTAAACTCGGGTGACCCAAACGATCATGCAAAAGCTTTGGTATTGAGGTTGCAAAACAAGATACAGGTGGGCTGGTTTTTATGTAATAAAGACCTCGTGATTCATGTCCTTCGCCAATCAGACGACCCTTACCACGTTCTTGTATGACAAAGGAATTAGCATCGAATGTTACTAAACAATTTAATGAACGAGTCAATTGGCTTAGAGAGATTAAGTTATAAGGACAATGACGGATGAACAAAACAAAATTTAACTTTAAGGAAGGAGACAAAGGAACTTGACCAATTCCTTGAGATGCAACTTTGGACCCATTAGCTAAAGTAACAAGATGAGGAGCTTTTGGAGAGGAAATGAATGAAAATAAGGAATTGTTACCAGATATGTAGTCAGAGGCACCTGAGTCAAGTATCCATGGACCATGACCTTCCACAGATTGAGAAATACATGTTGTTGAAACACTTGGCATAGAAAAGGATTGGACTTGACTATTAGATTTTTCTGATTTGAGTTGTAGATAGTCTTGATACTCCTCATCTGAAAACTTGCAACTTGATTTTTCAGATTTTGACACGTGGGCTGTCTTGCCAGGAAAACCATGCAAGGAATAGCAATTTTCTTGTGTAAGACCCATTCTTTTGCAATATGTACATTGAGGACGTCCACTTCTACCACCATGTCCTCCTCGACTACTACATCCTCCTCTTCCACGAGATGCTATCATTGCTAAGATCTCAGTAGTTTTAGCTATGTTTTCATCTTTCAACAAGGTAGGGACATGAAGAAGTCTAGTGACTAGGCTATCCATGGAGGGGATTTGATCACCAGCCAAAATTTGATCACGTACATGATCAAAATCTGAATGCAAGCTTCTCAAGATCAGAACCATATATAACTTATCAAGTTTTTTGTTGACACCCTCCAATGAGTCAGCCACAAGAAATCTTTTCAATTCTTCTATTGCATCCCGAGCCTTTGCTACATGTGAAATCATATCTGGTTGGTCTGTTTAAGAGAAGCTACTCTTTTGAGTTGCATCAAAAAGACATTGAATGTCATTAGCAAAAATATCTTGGGCTTCCTTCCAAAATGAATGACATGTCTTAAATGACCTGAGTATCTCTAACACCTCAGTTTCAACTGATTGCCATAGGACAGCACATAGTTGAAAATCAAGTTTCTGCCATTGAGATTTATTTTCATTAGGAATAGCCTCAACTTCCTTCTCCAAATGGTCATGATATCCTTGACCAAGAAACCATAACTCCACGGAGGCAAACCAAGATAAATAGTTTTTCCAATTCAATTTTGCAGTGGTAATGGTGGGAGTCCCAGAAAAGGGATGAACAAGACCTATGGAGGCTATTTGACTTATAAGTAGGAAGATGAATAGTAACCGCGAGCCACACAGCCACCTAAAACAGTGAACCAAGGGTTGGAAGAGACTCAGAAGAGGACGAACACCGCAGTGGCAGTGCGACGGAACTCCGATGAGCAGAAGGCGACGCATGAACCACACGCGCGTGACTGGACGGAGATTTTGAACGGCGCGTGAGAGCGCATGAAGCTTCTAATGCCCTCAAAACCAACAGGGTTGGGTTGCGCTCAACGAGGCGCACCAAACCCTAAGGTTGCCGAAGATTTTGGACGGCAACGACCGGCAGCAAACGGCAACGACCGACAGCAGACGGTGGCAAACGATGGCAGACAGCGGTAAACAGTGGCAGATGATGGCAAACAGAAGAGCGGGATCGGACCCGCTCTGATACCAACTTAATTTTGAATTTGTGGCAAAAAGCAAGAAACCCTAGCTTTGGTTTCTTATATATATATATATATATGAAAGAACAAAAAAGATACACCATCAAAAAATCTGCTAGCCTATGGACCTAAATTTCCCTAAAACAGATAGGGCCAAAAGATCAGCTTTATGAATGCTGCACAACCTATATTAAACAATAGTTTTAACAAAGCCTTTTTTGATGCCTCTGCATTTAAGACCATTGAATTTTGTAACCAAACTCATAACAGCCATCGTTGACATCAACTAAACAGAGTACATTAGTTACATTGTTTATTATTCATAAATTTTTTAAAAAAATTATAGTTACAAGCTGCACAACCTTTATTCCAACCATACAACAATTGACTTTTGTAAAAAGGTCGGAAAATTTTAATAAAATTAGCCATGCACTGCTTTGGCTCGCTTGAAGGCATTCCACCAAATCACAATTCATAACGTAGCACATGAAACAACTAATTCATAAAGATTGCAGTTTCTTACCAACTTTGCTAAGAAGACTAACACCAACATTGTGTGCATGCACTGAGCCAGCCATTGTAACACATGGAACTCCCATATACAAAGATTCGCAAGTTGTGGTTGTTCCAGCATATGGAAATGTGTCCAAACTACATGAAAAGCATGTATGTATTATATGCAGGAACCTCAACCATGACTCATGAAACAAGACTAAAGAACCAATGTACAAAGTCAGCATTTAATAAAATTTCATAGACAAGCTAAATCCTGAATATATTGCAAAAGTTGTTTAATACATGTTTAACATTCAAAAATGTAATGAAGAGATAACCCGGCAATAAATATTTGTAACAGTCTTGTGCTTTTCTAGATGCTATTTATATGATGCTGCTTTAAAAATAGTTAAAATTATATAGATAGACCATGAAAATGAAATATACATGAAAATTTGTAAATTCCAGAATCTTTTGTAAATTTTATTATGCTTCCATACTACAAAGCAATTAGCATCAAAAACAACCATCCTTAGTATAACTAATGAATTAATGATTTGAGGATGCAAACAAATATTAAGAGTGAGAAGATTGTTTGATTTTTCTTTCTCTTTCTAACAAAAATAGCTTTGGGTAGAAGTTCTTGAGCAGTTTTTTTGTTAGCATTTCCAGATGCAAAATAAACTAATTCAAACACATCCAGCTTTTGATTTAAATGGTGCTAAATGCCTAGTGCGTCACTCTTTCGGTATTCAAGAATTGCATTTATACTGAATTGTAGCCACATCCAATATACACCAACAATATGAAAAAGGTTAAAAAATTGATATATAGGAAAGAAGTGCCTGTAAACAACCAAAATATGCATGAATAATAATAGTAAAAATAATAATAATACAAGAGCTTATGCAGGACCAAAAATATTTGAGTACAAAAATAGATATTACCTGATGTCCATTAGAGAATATGCTTGCATATGATCATGGTTAAGAAGAATAAGGGGCAGAAGATCAACTCGTAGTGGTTCCAGACCTAACTTCTCTAGCATTGAAAGAAACCTCTGTCTCACACTATCACAGCAAAAGGGTTTACATTTTACCACAAGGCGAGAATTTGGAATTGCACATAGTATCCTTGCCCAGACCTGCAGTACCTTAGGTGTAATCTGAAGAAATAAAACAGCATAAGTCAGGGGATACACAACTTACCTTTTACAATTTGGTATTGATAATCAAAAATAGAAATGCATAACTGTTCCGACCTCAAGTCTGCTGAAGTGCTGGCATCGTTAAAGTTACCGCATTCGAGATATTGTCCACATTGGCACTTGTTAAACCATCACAGTTTAACTATTAACATTGCCAGCAGAATTGAGGTCGGAACAATAACATTTAACACTATCACTACCTTGGCAAGATTGTTAAAACTACCAAACGTAACAAAGCCATTGGAAAGGGCAGGAGTTGGACAAACAGGACCAGCCTCAGGGGAAGGAGTGTAACAAAGGAAGCAATCTGGTAATCGAACCAACTCTTCAACATGCCTGTAATTTGGGAAAAGTGTCATTAGAAAGCAAACTACGATAGAAGTAGTAGAGAAGCAGCAATATAATGACAAGAA
Organism: Cajanus cajan; assembly: GCF_000230855.2. Classification (NCBI taxonomy): domain Eukaryota; kingdom Viridiplantae; phylum Streptophyta; class Magnoliopsida; order Fabales; family Fabaceae; genus Cajanus; species Cajanus cajan. The sequence goes on along the minus strand of NC_138523.1, from coordinate 14,372,429 downwards.
AGTACAGAAATTCAAGAAGAGAACTACTTCTGCTTTGTTTCGGGAGGGTCTGCCTGAGAATCAGTTATTCTATAATCAATTGTAGGCAATCCTGTTGTATTGGGATAACCAATCCAAGTCACCTGCATGTCAAGCAATATTTTACAATTCAGCAAAGATTAAATTGAATACACTGCATGGTACATGCTACCATGAATGATACATGACACTTTATATCACTAGCTTGATGACTAAATTAAGCACTGCATAGATACATGGAGAAAGCCATAAGTAATATCAAAACAAAAGCATAGATTAAAGACATTATACCTAATAGTTGTTCAAATTGATTTGTCACACGAGTAAATTCCTTTTAAATAGCATATATAAACATCATCTCATTTCTGAATTCAGACCTAACAAGGCTAATTTATAAGTCAAATATAACCACATATAAGGGGAAAAAATATTAGTAAATAGCTACATCAAACTCATTGGGATGTTCTACACCAGCTAGGAATATAGCCATAACATTCCTTAAAAGACATAGGAAAGCCTCCTCCCTTGAGCTAGCTTTTAAGGTTGAGTTATGGTACTAGAGTCTATCCAATTTTGATTTGGACTACCATACATGTCCATTCCTACAAATTTTACACTCCAAACATCCAGTCCTAAATGTCAGGAGGGTGTGTTAAGACATCCTATATCAGCTACGAATATGACTGAAATACTCCAAGCTACCTTTTGGCATTAAGCCCAATCCAATTCTAATAAACTATGCATTATTACCCAACTTTTCCAATTTCTAAATTTCTAATACACAAAAATGAAAATCCAATTACTTCATAGCATTATACAATGGAAATTGAAAGAGTTAGTTAATAATACAATGGATGTCTCAATTTGTATTGCACAAAATGAAAAAAATAATAATAATAATAATGCATAGCATAGAATACGAAAATTGAAGCTTCAAAAAATCAACATACTACAAAATAGAGATAGGGGGAAACATAGAATATGGTAAGCAAGGTCAGACAAGTTACAAATTGATAGATAAAGGGGGGAAAAACTAAATGTGTAGATGTTAAAAACACCTGAACTGGAGCAGGTCGACATGCCATCATTCCCAGCTTATTGTTTGCAGTATGACCGGTAAGCTCTATTAAAATATCAACTTGATCTTCTCTAACCATGTCCGCAACCTTCTTTTCATCAGTTCCATAAATGTCTTTCCAGATCCCACCCTTCTTTAAGACTCTCTCTCTAAAGCGGATGGTTTTTGCATCTGCCTGCAACATTGCAAGAAAATCAATTTCAAGTTCTATGGAAGAAATGAGAGATATTAATAACAACAAAGAAACAAACTTGGAATGTTAACAATAAATGTCAAGACTCGAGACAATTGTGTAAATGACTGTGTGCAGGCATGAATAACTTTGGCCTGTTAAGAGTGAGTATAAATAATAATCCACAATAATTGTAGCAAGAGGAAGTTCTCTAGCATTTAATCCACATTGGAAAATGAACACCAATTAAATGAATATCTAGTACAGTAGCAACTATGACCAATATGGAAAGAAAAACCAGCACCAACTAATTTATTCATGGCACATGACAATAGGACATCATGTAGATGTGGACTTCGTAAGTAATCTACCCCATAGATGTGGCCTTCTTATATTTATGCTATGGGACGGCGGCTATTTGGGGAGACATCCAGTCACTAGAGCCATCATCTATACACAAGACATACAGGATTACAAGTAAGATAGTTCGTATTCACCAAACTTCTTTTGTGATCTCCAAGATTATTTCTTTGCAGCCCTTCATCAATTTGATTGTAGTTAGCAAACATATCAGTCACTATTTTTCTTAATAAATATTTTCTTGTGTAAGGACCAGAACATTTTAACACTGAAACCTCACAGAGCAATTATGACTTAAAATAGAACACGAAAACAGAATAGGGAAAGTAACTATTGCTCCATCAGTTTGAACTGTTGCAGAACAGAACCCACAATGGACATGAAGCTAACTGGCCAAAAAGTGTGATGGTGATTTGCTTCCCAAATGGTAACCACAATTCCTAAAGCAATTAATTTTCTAGTTCTAAAATCATCCACAAATATTGAGAAACTTTCTCTTTCAAACAATCTTACATCACCCCTGCAGGAAAATCCTCAGGCTCTTCCAATATTTGATTGACATTTCTACTATTAAAGAAAAGGAACATGAATACATGCAACACAGTTGAAAGCCAATCAATTATAATTTTTCAGTTCCTGTCAGGGAGTACCAGATAAATTTGACTACGGATTTTTATATAGCACAGGAAAATATTTTATGAAAGTACCTAGCACAACAACCAAATCCACAGCAAGAGCTTTGAAAATTGACCAAAATGCATTAACAGAATTACATATAACATTTTTGTTTGCATGCATTCAGAAATGATACCTTGACAACTGCTGAATAAACAATCACTTTATAATTGGTATAGTCATGATAGACAAGGGGAGCTTCTATGAAATATGACACAGAATGTGTAAAATAATCAGGAGATACATATCCTATCACAAGAGGTCGTTCAGGATCTTTTGAGTTGTCCCAAGATGTGAACTGTGGATATAATCTCATAAATCGCCTACCCCAGTCCCTGTAAGAAAACATTTCTTTGATAAATTCTCCAGGCTACATGTCATTCTACTTTTTTTTACTCAAGGTAAGTTGCTATGCATAAAAATATTATGGCTGAAAAAAATTTGGCAATTGAAACTACCACCAATCAAAACCCATGTACATCATTAATCACATAAAGAAACACTTCTGGCAGTGTCAACAGGAAGAAACATACATTTCTAAACATACAAAACACAGGAACATGGATTTTATATTCCTATATAACAAGCCAATTATGATTTAAAAGTGTTAATCAGCTACTCTCATGATCATATAAATGGATTACTTTAGTGTAAATAAACACTTAAGAACTTTAGGACATATTTTCCAATACAATGACTAGTTAAAGAGATCTCAACACGGCACCCAAAACAATGAACTCAAGTTAACGAGTAAAAGGTATCTTATTCAAAAAAAAATTTACTGGAATAAGAGCTTTTGTGCTTTGAAGTTAACAACCAGGATACCAGAAATCATTTCATCCCATTGATGCATGCCATAGAAAATTAATCTCTTCATATCTTTAAAACTCAATCAAGCTTTCTCTATTTGTTCTTTTCTTTCTTAGTACACAGCTAGACAAGAAAAAAAAAATTCTTTTAACTGTTTTAATTTTATTTTTCTTTATTATCATCATCAATGTTATCAATAGCTAATAGCTAATAAAAAGGCACAAACTATCTCTCTTCACCAGCACAAAACAGATGATATATATGTGTCACTTTCAGGCAATCAATTGAAGTATTTTATTTTTTTCATCAACTACAAAAAATATATATTTTAACAAACATTTATGAAAAGTTCAATGAAGTTGACCAGGAAACCAAGTATTATTTCTCTCATCACCTAGGGAAATCATACTTTTTTATGAAAATCTATAAAACAATCAGTGAATTGATGAAAAGTTTACGATAATGGCAGTGATCAACACTATCAATAATCAAAATTAAAATTTTAAAATCACAGGAGAACGCTGTACCTGTGAGCCTCGAAAAGTTTTTGATCATTTCCTTCATCAATGTAATTCATCGCAAGCAAACGGTTCTGCACGTTAGTGTAGTAAAAAGAGATATCAATTGCTGTAGGAAAAAAGAAGACAAAGAACACCTAACAATTAAGAAATAATTCTTGCAAGCAACAAAATAGAATCATCCCGATCCTGTATCAAGTCACAGCTAATGTAAATATAACAAAAAAATATTTCCAAATTATGAGAAAATTATATGAATTTAAAAAAATAAATAAATAGAAAGCTTTCAAGGCCATTAACACCTAACTGAACTACCTTTACTAATCATTATAGCAACTTTAACTCACCTCTGTTTTTCTAAGAAATTCAAAGTTAAGAACCAGAGACATGGAGAGGAAAAGGGGAACGGGGTGAAATGAATCTTCGATCATCAAGATACTGACTTATTCATGTACAAGCAAAGATAAGTATCTAGGCTTCCCGTAACAAATCCAAGAAAGCATAAAAAGCAGAAATAAGAGAAAAATGGGTTTGCAAGCTAGGTCGGATGCAAAAACTCTGCAGCTTTAGAGATACCATATAAGCAAGGTCTTTCTTTAAACTCTCAAAACCCTCTACCAAAACTTAAAAGGATGGGAGGCAAGATATTAGTGGGGGAAAGTAAGTAAAAGGAACCCAAAAATAAAGTAAGATACTTTGGAGTTGGATTAGTTCGAAAAAGTTTCCATTTCTACATTATAAAAAGATGTGGCATGGGATTTGAAGATGTTGGGGATTTTAAATTTTTAATCTCACTTGATTGGCACGGCAAGGCTGGTGATCACAAATCGGTAGGGGAAAGCATTACAATTTAGATTCATTTCAAGAATTCTTAAATTGCTGGAGATGTCAATGCCAATGCCTAATGATTAGTCTCTCTTAGAATAGTGGATTAAGCCTAACTCAACCCTACAAAACCGACTTGTAAGGTGAGGGTTGCTTTCCACTTATATACTATTCAATTGTCTAATCTCTAGTCGATGTGGGACTTGTCCTGACCCAGGGAGATATCGGAGATTAGTGGGAAAATTGAATTATCTCACCATGACCAGACCTGATATATCCTTTCTTGTCAGTGTTGAAAGTCAGTTTCTTAACTCTCCCTGTGAGAGTCATTGGCTTGCAGTTGTTCGAATCCTTAGATACATCAAAAGATCACCAGGAAAAGGACTTGTTTACAATGATAGAGGACATACAGACATTGTTGGATATTCAGATGCAGATTGGGCAGGTGATGCAAGTGATAGGCGGTCAACATCAGGCTATTGTGTCTTCATGGGTAATCTTGTCTCATGGAAGAGTAAAAAGCAAAGTGTTGCTGCACGATCAAGTACAGAAGCAGAATATCGTGCTATGGCTCACACCACATGTGAGCTCTTGTGGCTAAAATTCTTAATTCAAGAGTTGCAGTTTTGCAAGGTTGGTCATATGGAACTAGTTTGTGATAACCAGTCAGCTTTATACCTCTCCTCTAATCCAGTTTTTCATGAGAGAACAAAGCATATAGAGGTTGACTGCCATTTCATCAGAGAAAAGATCATCTCCGGTATCATCAAGACCACCTCAGTTTGCTCCAAGGATCAACTTGCAGATATCTTTACTAAATTTTTACGAGGTCCTAGGATAACATATATATGTAACAAGCTAGATGCATATGATATATATGCTCCAGCTTGAGGGGGAGTGTTAAGATAATTCTATAAGATATAGTTTAGATATACTAGTTTATCTTCTCCTATTTTCTAGTTTAGTTTCCTTAGTCAGTTTTATCTAAATCCCTAAACTTTAGGGATTGATTATGTTTTATGCCTATTTATTTTATTGTACCTATTCAGATTCAATAATAAGAAATTATTCATATTCAAGTTGGTACCAGAGCTCTCTGGTCCAGGAACCCTAATCCAGCCGCCAACATCTAGGGTTTCTAGGGTTTTCAAGTTTTGTTCGCGGTTGCCGGAGTTGACACCGCCTGCACACTCAGAGGTCACCGATCGGCCTCTCCGTCGAGAGCCACCGTCATCCGCCATCTCACACGCTCTCACGCGCGGTTCTTGTTGAGGAAGCTCGCCGACACGTGGGCTTCACACGCCGCCCTCCCAGCCTCCGTTTGCGACGCGGTTCACTCGGTTGGACTCGCCGGCCCTCCCTCTTCTCGTTTTGACCCTTTTCAAGTTGTGGGTCACACTCTAGGTGGTCTGTTGGTGGTCGTTTGGTTGCGGCCTCGGAGTTCCGTGGTCATTTGGTTGTTGTCTTGGAGTTTCGTGGTCGTTTGGTTGCTGACTCAGAGTTCCGTGGTTGATTGGTTGCTACCTCGGTGTTCCATGGTTGATTGTTTGCTGTTTCTGTGGTTTTTTTATTGAGGTTTTCTTCTTTTTTTTTTCTCTTCATGGCTCAATCTCCAACATCGGCTCTAGAGCTCAAGATTGAATCTGAGGGCAATCATCTAATCTCATTATCTACTGATGATTACAAAGAGTATCTTCAACTGAAGGCAGCGCAACAAGCCTCTTCCTCTGTCACTGTTGCTCACACTGGTAATTCTACCGTCTGTCTCTCTCACTCTACGTCTATTGGACCTTGGGCTTTGGACTCTGGTGCTTCTGATCACCTAACTGGTAATGTCTCCCTTTTCCATAGCCTATCATCACCTAAAACTCCACATCATATCACTCTTGCAGATGGTCAAAAGTCCAAGCCACTGGTATTGGCCAAATATCACCTACCCCTTCACTACCATTAAAATCTGTTTTACTAGTTCCTGGATGTCCTTTTAATTTGATTTCTATAAGTAAGTTAACTCGGTCACTAAATTGTGCCATAACCTTCACTTCCGATTCTTTCTTGATACAGGACCGGAGTACGGGACAGACGATTGGAGTCGGATATGAATCACATGGTCTCTACTACCTTCAGTCTTCTACCTCTACCATATGTGCATCTGTTGAGTCTCCTAGTTTAATTCATCGTCGCATGGGTCATCCAAGCTTGAATAAATTAAAGAAAATGGTACCTCATCTCTCACGCTTAGAATCCTTAGAGTGTGAGTCATGTCAATTAGGGAAGCATGTTAGAACTTCTTTTCCTAAGAGTATTAATAGTCGAGTTGTGTCTCCCTTTGATGTCATTCATTCTGATGTTTGGGGCCCTAGTCGAGTTCTTTCTCTTTTAGGGCATAGGTATTACGTCACCTTTATTGATGATTTTTCTAGATGTACTTGGATATTTTTGATGAAAAATCGTTCTGAGTTATTCAATATTTTTCAAAGTTTCTATTCGGAGATCAAAACTCAATTTGGCAAAGTAATTCGGATTTTACGAAGTGACAATGCTAAAGAATATTTTTCAGATTGCTTCAAATCATTTATGACTTCCCATGGCATTCTACATCAATCTAGTTGCCCTCATACAACTCAACAAAATGGTGTAGCTGAGCGAAAACATAGACATATAGTGGACACTGCTCGTACTCTTTTATTGAATGCCAATGCACCCCCAAAGTTGTGGGGAGATGTTGTACTTACTGCACGGTATTTAATAAATCGAATGCCGTCCTCTGTCTTGAATGATCAAGTACCTCATTCCCTATTATACCCATTGGATCCCATTTACTCTGTTCATCCTCGTGTCTTTGGTTGTACTTGTTTTGTCCATGATCTTTTTTCAGGACGTGCTAAGTTGTCTGCTAGGGCTATCAAATGTGTGTTCTTAGGATACTCCCGTGTTCAAAAGGGGTACCGTTGTTACTCTCCAGCTACACATCGGTTTTACATTAGTGCAGATGTCACTTTCTTTGAAAATACACCATATTTCGTTGTTACAGATGTCTCTTCGGTTGACTCAGATCTCCTTTCTCAGGTATTGCCTATTCCTCATTTTGATCCTGGTGTGCCTTCTACACCTACTACTTTAGAGGCACCAGAGATTCCTAGCACACCACCAGGGTTGGGTCGTCCTCTACACCGATTTGGGATAACCTATGAGCGTCGGTCACATACTATTGTTCCTCCCAATACTTCTACAACTGAGTCATGTGATTCTGCCCCTGCTCCAGTCTCCTTACCTACTCTGGCCCCACCTACTTCAGTTGACTTGCCCATTGCTCTTCGTAAAGGTAGTCGTTCTACTTGTAATCCTCATCCTATTTATAACTTTCTTTCATATCATCGTTTGTCTCCTACCTATTATGCTTTTGTCTCTACTATTTCCTCTATTACCATTCCCAAGACAGTACAGGAGGCCTTAACCCATCCAGGATGGCGACAAGCAATGATTGATGAGATGGCAGCTTTAGACTCCAACCACACTTGGGTACTTATCCCACCTCCGCCTGGAAAATCTGTTGTTGGTTGTCGGTGGGTATTTAATGTGAAAGTGGGCCCTGATGGACAGGTGGATAGATTGAAAGCTCGTCTTGTGGCTAAGGGATACACGCAAGTATATGGTTTGGATTACAGCGACACCTTCTCTCCAGTTGCGAAGATGGCCTCAATTCGTCTCTTCTTAGCTATGGCTGCTATAAGGCATTGGCCTTTGTTTCAATTAGACATCAAAAATTCCTTCTTACATGGTGATTTGGAGGAGGAGATTTATATGGATCAACCTCCTGGATTTGTTGCTCAAGGGGGGTCTGGTCTTGTATGTAAATTACAAAAGTCCTTGTATGGCCTCAAACAATCACCTCGTGCTTGGTTTGGTCGGTTTAGCAAAGTTATACAGGAATTTGGAATGATCCGTTGCGAGACAGACCACTCTGTCTTCTTTAGACGCTCATCAACACATAGATTTATCTATCTTGTTATTTATGTAGATGATATTGTGATTACAGGTTATGATCAGGAGGGCATCAAGGCTCTGAAGCAACACTTATTTAAACACTTTCAAACTAAGGATTTAGGTCCCCTACGTTATTTCCTTGGGATTTAGGTCGCTCAGTCAAAGTCCGAAATTGCTATTTCTCAGAGAAAATATGCCCTTGATATTCTAGAAGAGACCGGACTTACAGATTGTAAGCCAATTGACAGTCCCATGGATCCTAATGTAAAGTTTATGCCTAATCTCTAGTCGATGTGGGACTTGGGTTTTTCCCAATAGTCTCCAACTTAATCTTTTTGGGTTAGTTGGTTCATGACATAGTCACAAACCTTAATGTGTAGAGGAGTTCAATCTTGACAAAACTCTTAATAAATGTTGAATATCAGCACATAGCAAAAAACCTTTAAGCATTATCTATTCTTCAAGCTCAACAGACTCTTGAACGAGGAGGCATGTTAAGGTTTTAATGAAGTCGTTCATGTCCATTAACTAACAACCTTATGGAGGAATTGGTCTTTGACACTGCTATAGCATATTACAATATTGCTTGACAAATCAATTCGTCTGTTTTAGAAAAATCCAATTTGCCATTTGCCACAGACTTTTTGGTGGATTAATTTTCCAAAAGGAAAAAGGAAGAGAAATAGACTTTAAAAGAAACCAAAAAGTGATTAGAACAATCATTATTGGCAATATAAAGAGAGACGCAAACTCTCTTTAATCAGATGCTAAGCAAAGAATAAGAAGAGAAATAAAGGACTATAAACCTACATCCAGGTTCACACAGAGACAAAAAGCATAAACAATTATGGATGAAGATTACATAAAGTACTCAGTCCCCAATACTTAAACCCAGTATATCAAAACATATTTGACATTGCACACACACACACACACACATATATATGATCAAAAAAAATTATTCTTTTCTACAACAAAGGTTGGAGGTTAGCAATCCTGTATAAGAGGTCATGACAATTTTAAGGGGTTATATAAATTCCAGTTAAGTCAGATCACCTATTTGGCAAGCCCACAACTAAATACAAGCCAGTTATTATACAAATATATTCCCTTTACTTAAAACTCTAATGTCAAACCACTCCTGCTTGTTTCCCTTTTTATTTAGAAGGACTAAACCCTAAAGGTTTCTAGTATAAGTGGGCTTCTTATCAATTATGTGATATAAACCTGTTGGAAAGCCACCTTAATTGCAGTCACCCCTAGCCCATCTTACATACGGCCTTTAGGGGGGCTGCCTTAATTGCAGCATCAAGGATGATGGTTTAGTCTCATCATCTAGAGATATGATTTAAATAGAGCTTATAAAGTTTGGTTAGTCCTCATATTACAAGTTGATTTTGTATGGTTGAATTAGGCCCAAACTGATATTCTAACATTCTATTTTACAGCAGTTAGAGTGGCTTGATTGTCCTGTCAGCTTGTTCATCAAAAGAAGTTGTTGAAGGGTTAAGTGAAATCCTCTATATTAGAAATGATGGCCTAAAAGAGTTTAAATATCAATGTAATTTCTCTCAATAGCTCCAACAGTATTTGGCATAAGCTTTGAGGAATAATGACCGATTCAAACCTAGTTTCAATACATATTCTCAACAAAACCACAATTTAATGATATTATGTAGCACCAGCAATGGCAACTTTCACCTAGGAAAATTTTACAAAATCAACAAGAACAAAACATTCACCCATAATGCACCAGACCTGGCCAGCATTTCGAGAATCAGGATCAATCTTAAGACATTGCTCATAAGCATTAATTGCAAGAGTGATATCACCAGCATCCCTGTAGAGAACTCCTGCACAACAAGAATACAAAAAGATAAAGTGAATGGTAAAAATGGGCTAAGAGTTTGATTTACTTTTGCACATTAAAATAAATCATATTTTGCAACTAAATCCATATTTGGATATCAGAAGGCTCCACCATGCAAAGCGTGTAAACAAAATCAGTTGCAACTTTTCAAAACTCTTTTGGGATGGAATGCTTATAAATCAATGCTGTTCAAAGCAATTTTAGCTATCCTTGCTTCAGCAGTTGTATTCAACATAAGCTTTGTAACCATCTTTTTGGTCAATCTCTAGGAATTTATCTACTTATAAATTATTCAATAGACTTCTAGAAAAAATGGCCTGACCAAAGAGCAAGCAGATATGACTAACTTGAACCTATTTGAGCAATATTTGTTCACCTTTTCTGATCATCATGGTAAGTTTATAATGATACTCATTCACAGTTGGATTAGTGAGCAATATGATGCTTAGTTGACTCTTCTCAACCAAAGTCCACATAAGAAAACCATTTTACATAACAATCACACAACTGATGATTGATAAAAGCCACATAGCCAATTCTAGAACTATGCTTGCAACATGTCAAACAAGAAGCAGCACAACCTTGACTAACACAAGAAAATTCAAGTCATAGTAAAACTTCATTGACTAAACAACAACAATAGCCTTATCCCACTATGTGATTGTGATCACAATGACTAAACAAATTATCGATCACAGAAGGAAAAAAAAAAAAAAAAAAAAGACCTAGGTTATTGTATGCTTCTGCATATGTTGGATTTGCAATGATAGCTTTCTCAATCATGCTTGCAGCAGCATCCATTTTACCCTGGAGAACGAGAAAGAGAATAAAATCAGTAACCAAAGGCATCGGATTAACTCCCAAGTTCCAAATATAGGAAAGCACACATATTTAACCTGGACAGTGTATACAACGCCAAGGTTATTTAATGACTGAGAGAAGTTAGGTTTGATTGCCAAAGCAAGCTGCATTAAAGGAAGAAAAGAAGTTGTGATAAAAATTTTATGCAATCCCTCCAACAAGGGTGAAAACAACTGACATGCTTGTCATTACCTGGTAACATTCCACTGCTTTGTCAAGGTTGTCACGGTCTTTATATATAACACCTAAATTGTTACAAGCTTCCGCACAATGCGGATTGAAGTGGAAGGCAAGTTCATAGAACACAATAGCCTAAGTGGTATAAATAAATATTACAAGAAGGTAATTAGTTTTTGTAATACAATAACGTTTTATGCTAACATTTAATATCATACATGCAAATGCATATTTAAAAATATGGGCTGGGAGACATACCATATCAAACTTGAGCATCTCACCATAAGCAACCCCAAGATTATACATAGCATCAGCATAATGCCAATTATAATATAAGGCTTTCTTATAGAAAGCCACACCACGGTTAATATCGCCCTCCAATTTAACCTATAAACCAAAACAATTATTTCCATAAGTAAGACAAAGTGATTCAAAGTTGACAACTTATGCAATTTAACCTACAAACCAATAGAATAAACATTAGACAAGAAAAAAAATAAACATTACTTGAGAAGCAATAACCATTGGTTTCAAGTCAAAATAACTTCCATAAAATTTGTTCCTGATCCACAGGGAACAAAAACAATATTCTGTATTTTATATAAGCCACTCCAAAATCAAGTTAAAAGCATCAGTCCTAGGAACAACCCAATGATTTATCAAGCAAACAGCTTTACATTACTTCAAAATTGCATAAAAAAGACAAGCTCCATTGCATTGATCACCAACTTGCTTCAATTTCATTACCATTGCAATATTATACATGTTGATAGTTAAAGTACTTTTCCTTTTATAATAAAAGAAACAGGACGCCATATAAAATGAAAATATCAATAGGGTTGCCCAAAAACAATTGCCAATATGTGGATGACATGTGCATCACCTTTGTTCCTAAATCTGTCAAGGCTATAGCCATATTATTCTTTGCAATCTCAAAGTTAGGTGAAACAGCTAAACACCTGCCACAAAACATCAAACACAACATCAAATGATCAAAGAAGGCAACAGCAGAAATCAAGTCATTAAGTGCATGTTAGGATTAGATTAATAAATAGTTATTAATCCCGGATAGCAGAGAGGAGCAGTCAACCCCAAAAGTGGGATTGCGGGGTAGTGGATAACGAGATGACCGCTATTCTAATTTATACATACATACATACATACATATATTATATATATATATATACACACTCACGCATACATATATATTAAATAATTTAAAATATATAATAATTAATAATACACATATAAAAATAGAAAAATAACTCAATTTATACATTTATTTTTAATAATAAAAATTTATAGTAGTTAAAAAAATATTAAAAAAATAGAAACTTAAGAAAACAAAATGTTTAAGGTCTTATATTAAATTTTTTATTACTTAAGATATTATCTGAATTATAATAATTAAAAATAAAGAGAAGTTACTGTCTAAAAAAATAGAGAAGTAAAAATAAACTTAACCTAAATTAGGGCCATTAACCAAACCAAAAGAGAAAATAAATAAATTTGGGCCCATTGGCCCAACTTTTCCAACCCTAATTTGTTTGTTGTAACCCTCTAACCCTAAGACCCATTAGCCGCCGCCGCCGCCGCCTCCCCCCTTAGAAGAAGACAGATCTGCAAATGATCTGCTAGAGATGACAAAGCCGTCGGCTGGGAAGACATATCCGGTGCCAGCCGGAGAAGAAGACAGACCTGTGATGATCCGCCAGAGAAGAAAACAGATCTATAGAGATCCGCCAAAAAGAAGAAGAGAAAACCCACCACCCAACCCGTGATCACTCTGCTGCTTTCACGGCCGCTCCTTTAAAGCGCTCTGCATCAAGTTTTCTGAAGCGGCACTCAGCCACTCTGCGCTGCTCCACCGCTATTGATAACTACGGATTAATGTTAAGGAAGAAATCTTTTTATTTCTTTTTTCAAAACCTCTGTCAATAAGATTTTGATTATAACTTATTTTAAGACAAAATAAACTAAACTAATCAAAAAGCACATTAAACAAAATACTAAAATTACATGTCCCATAAAAAGAAGTACAAGCTCTTGCTCTAGATATATGTATTACCTCTCATAACAAGTAATAGCTGCTTCCAAATCACCACGATTTTTATATATTACACCCATGTTACAGTATGCTTCAGCATACATAGGCCTCTCTAATGCAGCCTTTTCGTAGAAAGTGAGGGCCATGTCATATTGCATTATTTCAGAATAGACCACACCAAGGTTATAATATGCTGGCTGCAAGCACGGATAAAAAGAATAAAATTAATATCACAAAATTAATATAACGCACCCAGAAACTAAATAAATTTAAAAGGGACTAAATAATAAAGGTTAAATGGAGGAAGTGAGGGAGAATTACAGCATAGTGTGGATCTATTTTGAGAGCTTCAAAATATTTTTGAATTCCTTCCTGAGTGTTTCCTGCAAGCTTTATGTTTGTGCCAATATCCGTTAAAACAATGGCTAGGCACTCAGCAGCTGCTTTGTATGAAGGATCCGCATGTAAAGCCTTTTGATATGACTGTTCCAAGTAAATCATTATATTATCAGTTATGACTTGTGTTTGAAGTGTGTATCATTATGTCTAAAGTTCAGACTTGGTGCCAAAGTTCAGTGTGTCATGTAAATGTAGTAATCAGGAAAATTGTACCATTTGTATTTATTAATTGCATTCATTATATAAAAATCAAATATTTGTTTGGGTAAATAGCTTAATTTAGCACTTATGCAATCAGAAGTTATCAAATGATCCATAAGCTTGACTGTAAAGATAAGTGAAATAGGTTAGAAAGAGCTTAATTGACATGCTTCTTTGTAAAGCTCATCAAAATAAGCTACAGAGAACTTATTTGAATGTCATAAGCCATTTTCATAGGCTCAAATAAGCTCTTCCAAATGCCCCCCAAGAGCAGAGTGTACTTAAGACAATTTTTAAAATATGCTCCTCTTATTACTCCCTCAACACTTCAATGCAGATTTCAACCAACTTCTCAAAATACTAGCATGGGAAATAAGTTAAACAATGAGGTAACTGTCAAAACTTTGACACTGGCAAATTCAAATGTAAAACAATGAACATCTAGATTAAACTATGCATAAATCATAACACACTATCAGTCATACCTTTAAAATATTAACCAATTGCAGCCTCATAATACCCTAATCAGACATACCCCCAAAATATTAACCAATTGCGGCCTTGTGGCTAATCCATAACTAGAAGGAAATTTTTAGGTTCTTAAGTCAAAATACCAAGGCCATAAAGCAGAACAGTGACATGAATAATTACAGGAAAATACATCCCTTTATGTCCTAAACTTATTTAAGTAAAATAGGCTAGCAGTCTAAGTATCTGAATTTTCCAATTAAAAACTAAAAGGATTAAATTATATTTCTAAAAGAAAATCAAGTTAGCAGATCTATTAACCATTAACTAATTATGCTTCATATATAACTGAAGTGTTTCCCAAAAGAAAATTTTTTGTCAATAATCAGTGGAACTGAATAGAGGTGGATAGAAACAGATTTTCTACACATGCAAGCATGCAAATCATGGAAACTTCAGATTCTCGATTTCAGTATCAGCAAACTTGATCAACATCTTACTGAACTAAGTTCATAGAGTGACAAATAATCAAGCACTGTGATAACACATTCAAATATGATATGTACAATATTCCCAATTGAAGTGAAGTGGGGTGAAATGAACAATAAAGATCACTGGAAGGAATTACAAGGGTGCACACATGATTGTACTCGTTTTTTATTTGACTTGCTGTTGCACATTATCAGGGATGGCATGCTACCATATGATGCTTGTCAAATTATCATTCACTTTGGGAATAATCATAGTGATTAATAAGTCATTGGGAATTATAGGAGCTATGTATCATTGGAAAGACTAGAGTTGTAAAATATAGGTTAAATCTCTATTATTATTATTGTCCGCGTAAGTGTAAAAAGTATTCACTCTTTAATATGTATATAAATACACAAGATGAAGAGTGCTCTCACTAAAGTAATTCACAGAACTTTCTAATTTCTATAAATCTAATCTCAAGTTTATGTATTCATATCGGAAAGAACTACAACTTCACCAACTTTGTGAATAATCACATGTGCAAGCATAACCAGGAAGTGGTGTCTGGTCATAATCAATAAACTAAAAGAGTTGTATTGTATGCTAATGCCTCACTCAACATAATACATGTAGCCCAACAGATAATGTCAGATGGAATGCAATCAAAAATTAAACCTATAAATTTATCATCACCATTAGGTTAGATAAACACAAGCTTCAAATGAAAACTGGAAAATTTCATTAAGCAGCTATGCACTTCCCATCTTGAACAAATGAAATTAGAAAAACCATGTCATACTTAATTCAGCGGCACAGACATACCTCAGCAGCCTCCATGAGGCGACCTTCGTCTTTGTACAGAATACCACAATGCGTGAGGGCGCAAGCATTCTGAGGATCCAACTTGATCGCCTCGGCAAAACTCTCGAAAGCAAGCCTACCCATATTCTGCATCTGCAAACATATCCCTTTCCCAATAAGAGCCTCCACATTCCCACCATCACTCTCCAACACACGCTCATAGATAGCAAGAGCATCGGCAAATTTGTTCCTCGACCGTAGGATGTTGGCATAAGAAACATCATCCTTCCCTTCACATCTCTTACTCACCGAACCCCCATCATCCACAGCAGAACCTCCAGAAGAAGGCTCAGACACTTTCAAAAACCCATTTTCCCCAACCAGTTTCTTTTCCCTCCCATTACCATCATTATCTTCCATCCATGCCATCAGGACCACACTTTCCTAACCCCAGAAATAAAAACACCTCAGACACACTAAAATATGATTTTTTTTTATCTCAAATAATACCCAAATAAATAAATAACACTAACCCAACAACACAGTACAGGAAATTAAAGCAGTGAGACTCCAGTAACGCAGTTAAGTTCAGCAAAACAAAATTAAATAATGAAACAGACAAAAACCCTAGGAACTAAGTAGAACTAACATCAGGGGTATGGGGGAGGAAAAACAAAGATTGAAGGGGGCAAAGGAAAAAAGATGAGATTTTTGGAGGGGATTAGGGGCTAGGAACTTACGGGGTGGTTGTGGAAGGTTGTTCAGGAGGTGGGGTGGCAGGGACAGGGCATGGGAAGAAGCGAGAGGGGTTAAACCCTGAAGAAGAGGAACATGGAGAGTTGCAACGAAAGGAAGGGAAGGAGTGAGTTGTTGTTGGAGGCTTCGAGGTGGAGTTGGTGGTGGCCACGCACACACGCTCCCCCTCCGACACGGTAGTTCGATGTCTCCCAAAACCCAGAGAGACTGCTTCGTTGATTACAACATTGGGCGCAAAGTGACAAGACACCCTTCCTTCTTAACCAACCACGACTACCCTTTTTATTAATGCCACTGTTTTTTTATTTATTTTTTTCATAATCAATACTTCTCTCCTTTTTCATTATAAGTACTGCTGTATGAAAGATTTTCTGTATTTCTATAAATTATTTTAAAAAGTAATAAATAATAATAAAATGTATAATATTGAGTGGTTATTAAAAATATATGTGGTTATTTATGAAGTAAGTAAACTATTTATTTATGATTGAAAGAAGTTTGGAGGTTAAAACCTAAATGGATTAAAAATGGTTATAAAAGAATAAAATAGTCTAAGAAATGTATAGATGAAAAATGTTTGTCGGGTTTATTATAGTTAAAGAAGATTATAGTTATAGATTATTTATGATGTGAGACAAGTTTGGAGATTAGAATTTATGTGAATGAGTTAGAAGTAGTTATGAAAGAATAAAATAGTTCAAGAAATATGTAAAAAAAAAAAAAAGTCTATTACTTTTATTATAGTTATAAATTTAAAAAATAATTGATTCACAAATGTTAAGGAATTCCATTATTTATATTAATTTTATAATATATTTTTTTAATTATTTGTTTAATAAAAATTAAAAGAAATATTCTAATCAAAAGTTCATTCATTAATTGATAGATAATTTAGGGAGATAATCATTAAATAAGGTAAAATAGTTGAATTTTGTTAATATTTAAGAAAAAAATGTGTTTTTTTTTTGTTTATAATCTATACTTATTATAAAGAGAATATATTTTGGTAATTGGTCTCTATTTTTAGTGGATCATTATACCTTTTAGTTATATAAAAAAAATTATATTCTCTTTGAATATTTATCCACAACTTCTAATATTTATTTGTGTATAACTATTAAAGACACGAAGTCCTTCAAACCCTCTAGTATAAATAAGTAAAATTATTTATGTCAATAGAAACTTATATCAATAGATGAATTAATTTTCTCTTAAGATAAAATACATATAAAGACACAAAGTATCTTGACCCCACCAGTGGATAATAGAGAGTGTAATTTGATACTAATAAATGATAGTGTTAAATGCATTTTTGGTCCTTCAAATATAATAGTTGTGCAATTTTAGTTACTCAAATTATAATTAAGTAATTTTAGTCAATCAATAATTATGTTGTATAATTTTGGTCCCTCAATTTATAATAAAGAAATTTTAATCTTCAAATATTGTAATTGTGTAATTTTAGTCTATTATGTTGCAATTGTACAATTTTTTTTACCAAGTTATATATATTAGTAATTTCAATTGTAATAAATATATATCATTTAATATAGTAAAAATTATAATATATGTAACTTGAATAGATCAAAATTGTATAATTGTAATACTTAGTAGAATCAAATTATACAATTATGATACTTTAGGGACTAAAATTGTTTAGTTAAAATTTGAGTATCAAAATTACACAATTACGATACTTGAAAAATTAAAATTCTCAATTGGAACCTTAGGGATCAAGATCACACAATTATAATACTATAGGGATCAAAAACACAATTTCCTAAATATTACTGATAAAAACATGTTTGAATACAAGTCTAAAAAGTGTTTCTAAAAACTTCTCTACTAAAATAAAGAATTTTGAGTAGAGAAGTTCTCAAAAATGTTTTTAAATAGTATCCAAAGTTCCAAACAGACTTTAAATCAATACCTGCTCCCTCTATTCTTTATTATAAGAAAAAATTACATTTCTTGTTCTTAAATATATGTAAATTTAAATACTTTTACATTATTTGATGATATTTTTTTAAAAATATCTCTCCTTTAATGCATGACCTTTGAGTTGTACTACTTATTTTTACATTTATAACAATAAATATTTAGGAAAAAATTTTATGAAAGTAATAAAATTTAATACAAATAACCAATTTTTTTAATATACATAAAATCAATTTTATTTTCTTATAATAGAAAATAAAGGGAGTATATTGTTATACTACTAATAATAATTTTATATTTATATTTCAATATATATATATATATATATATATATATATATATATATATGTATATTAGCAATTAGTAATAAATCTATATATCACTAGTAGGGTTAAAGTACCATGTGTCTCTATATTTTATTTAAAAGTTTAAAATAAAATAAAAGAATTGGGATTAAATAATAAAATAGGTAGTTAACAATTTGAGAATTTGAGTAGTTACAAGTAATTAACTTATTTAAGTGGTAAGAACAAAAGTAATTTTCAATTTAAATATTTAGGGATAAAATTATCTTAAAAATATGGAGAAGAAAAAATGGTTACAAACCAATGTACCCCCTTTATATATAGGTATAGATAAGTACATATTAAAATTTTAAAATAAAATAAAAGAATTAAGATTAAATAATAAAATAAGTGGTTAACAATTTGAGAATTTGAGTGGTTATGGATAGTTAACTTATTTCAGTAGTATGAATAAAAGTAACTTTCAATATTATTTTTAAGGTTTAAATATGTTTTTAATTTCTCAAATTTGAGGTAAATTTGTTTTTCGTTTCTCAAATTTAAAATTATTATTTTTGGTCCCTGTAATTTTCAAAAATCTTGTTTTACTTCTTCAAGTCACCAATAACATATTTGCAATTGACAAATTAAAATAATTATATAATATCACCAAGATTTAATGTGAAATTTTTACTAACAGAGATATTAGTAAGTAGATTTTATGTCATAATATTTGATAAATTTTCTAAAAAAAATTAAATATAAAGACTAAAATAAGATTTTTTTTTAATTATAGAGACTAAAAAAATCAATTTTAAAACTGAAAAACTATAAACAAATTTATCTTAAATTTGATGGACTAAAAACATATTTAAAACTATTTTTTATTATTTAAATATTTAAGAGTTAACTTATGTAAAAAAATGTGAAAACAAAAATATGTTATAAGCTTATGTATTCCCCTAAATATAAATATCAATACTCTCTTTCAACTATTATAATATATTTGACAGAATAAATTTGAAAAATAAAATATTTGTAACTGAAATTTGAAATCATATTACTTTGAAAATAAATTAATTGTACATAAACGTGTTTGGTATTCTTTTAAGCAAATGTGGCAACAATTTTATTTTTTTCACTTTTTCTTTTATTTATTTATTTTTTAAAACATAGATACAAAATATCACTTTGTTCCTAATTAATAGTGTTTAAAATACTAGAATATGTCAAAGAAAAAATAATGAAAGTGTGAGGAATGAAAAGAGATAAAATAAAGTAGAAAGGAGTAATGATTTGAATAGATGATAAGCATGAATTAAAAAAGATTAAAAAAACAATGCAATAGATAAGAAAACAAAAATAAAGTTTTTTTAAATTAATTAAATCACCCTTACCTAATTTAAAAAAGTTTTTTTAATTTATGTATTAATATAATCAATTATATCAACATTTTTTTAATACAAGGACGTGACATAATCAATTATGCCATATGTATTTGAATTTTTTATTTTATTGCATGAAAATTATTAACAATGTGTGTAATAAATAGCTTTAAAAATTACAAAATAATGAACAAATGTAAAGAACCATAATCAATTATAATTCTTTGAAATGCATATGCTCTAACATATGCGAGGAACCCTAATCAATTGTGGGTTTTGCCATAATCAATAATGGTTCTTTATGTGAAAGCTATGAAACATATACATCATAACATATCAACTAACCATTGTTGATTATGAATTTTGCCACAATTGATTATGATTCTTTGTTATGAACTCACATTGAGCCATATTTCAATTATGTGAATGTCATAATTGATTATAGTATGTTAGAAGTCTTTAATTTTAGAAGTCATAATCGATTATAGACAAATTATAATCAATTATGGTTCCCAGATACACAAACAAAATCAACTAGACTTACAATGCTTATAATGCTATTTTTTGTGTTGTTGCCGTGGTGTTAGTACTTGTTAAAGTTGTGTTGTTGTTGCCACCTTCTTCATTGAAGACTTGGCTTCTATTTTTTACATGTATGTTGTTCTTAACTTGCTTATGAATTGGTATGGGAACTAAAAATGTATAAATATTAAAGAATATGAACTATAATTGATTATGGCAAGAGAGAGTCATGCAACCACATAAATACCTCGTTAAAAAGGCAACAAAAGTCACCATACTCAACAAATTACACACTCAAATCACTGCACCAAAGTTTGCTTTTAACGACTATTAATATGTCCTTTAATGGCCATATAAACAACCACTAATTTTTTTTTGCCAACAATTAACTATTACCCATTGTATTCATGGTCGGTAAAAACTAGAGTCGTCAAAATGGGTTGTGGCCCATGGACCAACCCGACCCACCTTGAAAACAGATCAGGCCGGGCCAAAATAAATGAAACATTTATAGTAAGTGGATATATCTAAACTCGACCTACTCAGACTGAACCCGTGGTGGGTTGGACAGCCCACCAGCCCACCTATTTTTTCTTGCAACGGACAATACAATGAGACACACACACCAAAGTCCAAATTCCAAAACAAAACAGTCAAAAGACTCAAAATCTTATTCTAGCAAGGAACAAATTGCCCTCCACCTCCACGCCTCCTACCCCCTCTACAAGTTTCGCTTGGAGGGAGACTAACAACTTCAACTTCAGAATTAGGATCACGTAGTCGTCACGAAGATTCGAAGGGAACTCGTTGCGTGCCTCATGAACCTCACAAAGGACAACTTCTTCGGCTTAAGGACCACTCTCAGCCACATTGCCTTGTGCTAAGTGCTCATCAAGGGGAACGAGCTTTGCGTTGCAGTTGTTGAACTCGGCCTATAAGGTGCTATCTCATTTTCTTCTCTTCCAAATTCATGAGAGTTTCATTACGCTCTAAACACGATATATAACTTCCATGCATTAATCACTTGTATCAATTGTTATCCCCCACATAATGGTATCTTTCGCCAATCTGTCTCCCTTGACATTCTTCTACAGTATGTTCAAGTCTGAGGGAAATAAGAATTCAAGTAGAAAATATAATGTTTTTACGAGACCCATTTTGCTTTTGCTTCCGCTGCTTTGACTTTTCTCTCTGCCTGCAACAACACACTTTGGGGATGAGAGATTAAAAGGGTGTGTAGGGTTTTGTTCTTTTAATGGATCGGGTTTAGGCTCCAATGGGATTGGCCCTCACCTTGTTACCTAAGCACAAATAATTAGATCCATATTTTTACCTATGCTTTCATAACAATATTGGATGATTTATATTACATTAAAACTAAATTAAAATTACATCAAGTATTATAATGGATGCTTCAATGATACTAATTAACAACTAAAAAAACAAAAAAAAACAATGAATGTTAATATATGTTATAAAAGAATGAACATTTGGTGTAACTCACAAGAACAAAATAAATAAAAAGTTAATTAATAATTTAGTCGTTACTTATGTTTCAATTATTTTTTATACTTTAGTCATTGTACGAGTTTTTTTTCATTTTAACTCTTATATCTTTATTTTGTGATTTTTTTTATTAGTCACCATAAAATGAGGACAATTTTTTTAGAAGATTTTGAGATATTGTTAAAATGTGTGGTAAAAATCTATGAGTGGTAGTTTCTACTAATCATTACTAGTGATATATTAGTGTTTGATTGTATAAGTAACTTTCTTTTTATTAATGCTTTCAATATACAGAATGGAATCTGAAACTCATGAGCAAATTATTGATGCTGGATTAAATGAACAACTTTCTCATATTATTGAAGATATTGATGATTTTAGGCCAATTAAGAAGCCTAAGATAATCACGTCTAAAGTTTAGGATAATTTTACTAAACTTGAGGTAAAATATGGTAAAGAAAAAGCTAAATGCAACTATTGTGATAATGAATATGTTTGTGGTTGTGTAAAAATAGGAACTTCTTCCATGTTACATCATTTGCAAAAGTGTGACATCTTAAAGCAAAAACAAAAATCTTCACAAATTGGAAATATGATAATTGATCAAGCTGACAAGTTAAGGTCTAGAGAAATAGATCAAAAACATTTTGAAGATTTGCTTTCAAGAGCTATTATTGAACATTGGTTATCATTTAGTTTTGTTGAGTATAAGTGGATTAAGGAGCTACTTTTGTATTTATATCCTAGGTTAAGAATTCCTAGTAGGAACACAACTGTTTTTAACCTTTGGAGGATTCATGATCAAGAAAAAGTAAAGGTGAACAATGCAATGCGTAAAGTTAATAGTAGGATTTGATTAACATCTGATTGTAGGACATGCATAACTCAGGAAGGATGCATTTGTGTAATTGTTCATTTTGTTGATTCTAATTGGAAACTGAATAGTAAGATTCTTGCCTTCTCTAAATTAGATCCTCCACATGGTGGTCATGAAATGGCAAAAAAAAATTTGAAATCTTGCTTGATTGGGGGATAGATAGGAAAGTGTTTTCAATAACTTTGGACAATGCAAGTGTCAATGACACAATAGTAAATTTGATGAAAACACAATTTAATTTGCAAAATAGTTTGATTTGTAATGACTCATATTTTCATGTGAGATGTAGTGCACATATATTGAACCTCATTGTTCAAGAGGGTTTGGGGGTGGCTAGTAATGCTTTGAAAAAAATTAGAGAGAATATAAAATATGTAAAAGGATTGGAAGCTAGAAAGATTATTTTTAAAGAATGTGTGCTTCAAGTGAGAGGTATTGATACTAAGATGGGTTGGAGAATGGATGTGCCCACTAGATGGAATTCCACTTATGTTATGCTTGATAGTGCAATTAAATACAAACGTACATTTGGTTGTTTGGCTATTGAAGATACGAATTATGTTCATTGCCCATCAGATGATGAATGGAATAAAGCTGTAAGAATGTGCGAGTTTTTGAAGCCTTTTTTTGTCATGACAAATTTGATATCAGGCTCCACTTATCCAACATCTAATCGGTACTTTATGCAAATTTGGAAAATTGAAAAATTGTTGCATGAATTTGTTATGTGTGAAGATCTAGTGATTAAAGAGATGGCTTCAAAAATGATGACTAAGTTTTCAAAGTATTGGCATGATTATTGTGAGATTTGTGACACCCTCTACCCTAACATATATATATATATAATAATAATAATAATAAAAGAAATATCTTATTGGATAAAAAAATATTTAAAAATGAAACGACAATTCCAATAATCATGTGAGTAGAGAATTCACATTCATGTCCTTAATCCAAATAGCAAATAAAATTACAAAGAATAAAAATTGAATTTTCCAAAATATATACTTTAATAAATCATAAACAATGTCATATTCTGATTCTATCTATGTCCCAATGTCACATGTCCTATCAGAGCAAAACCCAACATAGAAGCCTGAGCTTCATCACCAACATCCTCAGCCTCACGCTGATGATCACCTATATAATAGTCACAACAAAACAACACGAGAAAAGGGAGTGAGAAACATCTCACTCTAGCTCACAGTGTAGAAATACACATCAGATAGCCAAACACAAACAATACGGTATAGCATAGATATATTAACACAATATTACATCTCACTAATCCAAGACATAAAAATATCAATTTATTATACAACATTGAAAATGCACATGTATGGACACGAACTACATATTATCATGCATGTGGCGCCAGTAAAA
Source organism: Cajanus cajan (assembly GCF_000230855.2). NCBI lineage: Eukaryota > Viridiplantae > Streptophyta > Magnoliopsida > Fabales > Fabaceae > Cajanus > Cajanus cajan. The sequence goes on along the minus strand of NC_138523.1, from coordinate 14,348,037 downwards.
CATCACATGGCATATTGCCGCTAGCAATACACGAAGAGTAGTCTAGGAGTACATGCCGGGTCACACCCTCTGCGCACTCTCAGTAGAAGGATATACTACCAGAGTCTCGTCGGGATAACTAAGCCGCGCAAGATACATCCCATGCACACAATGGGCGAGATTGGGACTTCCAAACCGAGCTATCCCCAAGGACTAATCCCCAAAGCTTTTACACTAGGGGGCCTTTTCTGGCGGTGTATTCCATATCGTACCCTTAAAACACTTATACAAATGATGCATGTCAATCAAGACTCTATGCATTCTCATATCACATTATCATTTCCCATGGTCATATCACATCATCACATTTCGTCATCACATTTCATCATCATATTTCATTATCACATTTCATATCTCATGTCACAATTACCTTTCACATTATCTCATCATATTCACAAAGTCTCCACAGAGCACTTTAATTTATATCAAAACTCAATTATTTATAAAATTAAATACATATTTTTACATCTCATCAAACAAGGAATATAACAGAACAATCAGAAATCAAAACAGAAAATATTCATATTTTGCCTATTTCTCATAGGGTTTCTCGCAGGAACCCATAAAGCACTCTAAATCATATCAAAACATATTTATTATCAAAATTAATCACATACTTACACATTACATTTAACAAGGAATACAATAGAGCAATCAGATAGCAAAACAGAAAACATTCATATTTGGCTTGTTTCTCATAGGGTTTCTCATAGGAACCCGTAGAGATCTCAATTCATACAATTAATTGCATATAAGAAAAATAATAAGCAAAACATGTACAATTGAGAGAAACCCCTCATACATGAGCATACAAAAAATATAGCAAACACAGGATTGGGGGCCAATCCCACTACCCAACATATATTCTCACACCCAAAGCAAGATTTCTCACTCCCCCCTTACCTCGATAAGTAGGAGCCGAATCTTGTTGGTCACCCCCTCTAGGTTCCCCTTCGTATTCAGAGAGAAAGGAGGAAAAAGATTAGAAAATGAAAAAAAAAATGAGTTTTAGAGAGTGCAAAACGCTCTATTTATAGGGATCAGGCCGCGGCCAGAACGGCCTGTTCCGAATCCAGAACGGCCCGTTCTGAGCCCGTAGAACACATACAAAAGCCTTTCCAAGAACGGCCCGTTCCAAAACTGGAACGGCCCGTTCCGGGGCTATGAAAATCCAGATTTAGTAGTTAATAAATAAATAAATAAATAACATATATATTTATATATATATATATATATATATATATATCAAATTAAAATAAAATATCAATACAATTTTAAAACATAATTTTCTTCAAATAATAATTATAACAAAATATCATAATTAATAATATTATAAAAATAATAATTTTCATAAATGATTATTATTAAAAACCTTTAAAAATTCAATCAAACCCATTTAATTAATCAAGATAATTATAAGGAAATAATCTTCATAAATACAAAAATAAATAATAATTATTCGTAATATTAGTAGAAAAATTCGGGATGTTACAAGATTTTTGCCATTGGTGTTATTCTTGACCCACGAATGAAGTTTGGAGCTATTCAATTTGCTTATAGAAAAATTGAGCCTTCTACTTCTGAAGAGAAAATTTGTTTTAAGAAACAAAATTTATGAACTATTTGAAGAGTATAAGAAAGTAAAATCAAATGAGTCAAATGTTTCAACTTATAATGTGTCTCTTCTTCCACCACAACCAATTTCATATACAGATGATGAGCAAGTACTTGATACCTTTGATGTAAGATAATAATTTTTTAAAGTACTTTATTTAATTTCATTTTTATTTAGTAATTATCATTGAATAATGAATATTGGATTTATTTTTCTTTGTAATGTCTTAGGAATATGTTGATTATTTGAGCCAAAATGCCACTACTAATGGAAAATATGAATTGGATCTATATTTGGAGGAAGGAAATCTTGATCCAAAGTTTTATGAAAAGTTAGATGTGTTAGCTTATCAGAGGGATCGTCATGATCATTATTCAAACCTCTCTTGGATGGCTTGTGATGGGCTAAGTATTTCAATCACTACAGTTGTTAGTGAATCTACTTTTAGCCTTGGGTCTCGGGTGCTAACTAAGTATCGCTCTACCATTCTTCCTAAAAATGTAGAGTTACTCATTCTAACTCAAAATTGGTTACATGGTTTAAAAGAATTAGGTAATTTTTATAATGAGAAATTTCTTATTGATTTTTACAATAGCTCATCCTAACACTTTTTCCCTATTTGTAGATGGAGATAAAGTGGATATGCAAAGAGAAAAAAATGTTATTGACATTTCTATGCAAGTCTCTAATTAAGTTTATTTTGCAAGACTTTTGTATGATAAAACATTAAAACTTTTTATTTTGAAGTTTGGACTTTGATTATGGTTTGTAGTTAATTTTGTATGATGAGACGTTGAAACTTTTTATTTTGGAGTTGAACTTTGATTACGGTTTCACTAGTACACAAAGGGTCTTTTACGTCGTGTATTTTGACCCTTTTACGTTGGAAAAGGGTCCGACGTTAATACGGGAGTCGTAAATTTACGTCGTCTTTCAGAGGCGACGTAAATTTACGTCGGGGATTTTTCCAGACCGACGTAAAAAGGGGCAAAATCATGCCACAATTTTACGTCGGACGTGGCCTTGTCCGACGTAAATTTACGTTGGTCATTGCAAGGTCCGATGTAAATTTATGTCGGACAAGTCCATGTCCGACGTAAATTATGGGAGTTTTTTTTTAAAAAAACGTTTGTAAATTGATATACCCAACACCTGCATATAAATATAATCCAGAATACCAAATCTAAACCAGGCAGTCCAGAATAGAAATTCAAATTGTATTTTAAAATTGAATGACAAAAAGAAAATAATATATAAATCTTAAAAAACATAAATTATGACAATGTAAATCCTATTATCCTAAAAAAGCTATAAAACATGTTTGTCAATGCTATCTAACTAACTAAACTAACTAACTATCAAACTATTAACATAATATCTAACTAACTAAACTTAGAAAAAAAATTGCCCATTGTTCTCTTATCTTGAGCATCTCATCTTCGGGCAATGGAGATGGATCTTGAAAGACCTAAAAGGGTAATTTAAGTGTCATTAATATGCAATGTTAATTATTCTAAAGGTAAATATAGTTAAATAAATTTTGATATGAATTAGCTGCGCCCAAGAATCAATAATACCCGCAGAAACTATGGCTTTCATCCAATACATGATGTAATAGCCACATTCAAACGAGTCTTGTTGCTTATTACACTAAAATGAGAAACAAATAACTATTAATTCCAAAGTCAATAAATTTAAATATTATTGACTGTATGAATTAATTTGCTAACCTTAGGGTATATGAAATGCAATGACTTTGATGATCTGGCTCTTCCACTTAATATATTAGCTCCAGACACGATTCTAATTAATTGAAATAAAAACAAATGTTAGCCAATATATATAATTACAGTTTTAAAACATAATGAAAAAATTTAGTTACCCATGTAATTGGCTTTTAATTTCGTGGCTTGGTTTTCGATGAAGTGAACAAAACCACACCACGGTATATTCCTTAGGAATGATTACCATTAACTGCCAATGGGACCTACATTGTATGACAAACAAATCAGTTAAAAAATTACCATGATAAAAAAACCAATTAAAAAACTAACCCGTCAATGTATGGAGCCATGTATATATGTCTTCTTGAGTCACTCATCCATGTTTGCATATATTGTTGGATCTGGACCTGAGTGTTTCCTGATTTTTGGATGGATTGAGGCTCAATAAATCCATATACTTCTGCTTGTGCTTGCTCCACACTCAATTTGTCCATGTACCTAACACAAATAATTATTATAAGTTAAATGTAATTATTGTAAATTTAGACTCATAAAAGAAAATATGACTTACATGGCCCACAATTGTATGACAGATATATTTAACATGCAGTTTCCCCCAACAATCTCTAATGTATCAGGCAGAGATATGTATAGTGGAACATCAGAGCTATCAACTCCAAAAACTCTAATGTCCCACTGCAATTGAATTGGATGCTTCTTTATTCGTGGTAATTTGATTAGAAGCTTAGATATGGGATCATCCTCAGCTTCTGCGATATTGGCATCATGAACATGAGGTTCTCTCATGACCTCCTTACCACGATTGATAAAATCCTAAAAAAATAATCAAAATTAGTTAAACAATAATAGAATTATAAGAATCTAAAAGAGCAATAATATAATTACCTTTGTCCGTGCTGAAAGCGACATGACCAAACGTTTTGGCCAAGCTAAGAATGTGCCAGTTGCCTGCCCCACTAGTTGAACCTCTGTATTGGGCAAAGGCACTGGAGCAGCAGCATCTTGAACTTGGTCAACCACAACCCGTGTCCAGTCTGGCTGTAGAGGGACACCATGGATGGTTGAGCCACCCTCAAATACTCGGCCAATAGCCACTAACCGTGGGGGGTCATCCTCAACATATAACTCACACTGGTTTGGTACATCAGTGTGAGTCTGATCCGGTGAGGGATCTGGAGCAGCACAACTCCCTTTAGTGCTGACTCGAACACCATCATGAGCAACTGCAATCTGTTGCTGAGAACGAGCCAAAAGTTCAAACTTCTATTCAAACTGTTTTTCAATATTCTTCAGTTTCTCTTCAAACTGCATCTCCAATCTCTGCTCCAATTCCTGTATAACCTCTTGACTACAAGAGTTGACAGTGTTCCTCGATGATCGGCCACCAAAGAAATTTCGGTGGCTCCAAGAACCACCAACACCACGCACACGACCTCCGTGCTCTAGCTTTCCTATGGCCGTTGTGAGGATATCATTCCGACCATCGGAAACAAATGAGCCCTGGGTGCTCTGCTCAACTAAACCCTCCTGCAACAATAAGGAAGATTAAAAAATCTTATGAATTAAATGAGTTGAAATGAAGAGTCTTAGTTTGTATATTTTTACTTACTATTTTACTAGCAACGACTCTTGCAGACTTAGAAGTCATTTGCCCATCTGGTTTTGTCCGGGCTGCTATCCACATCTCATGGCGGGGAGGTGACTCCACACGGTCAGCATCCTCAACCCCTGCTGCCTGTGCGTTAGCCTTCTTCATTTGCTTTTTTTTTTCTTTCATATCCCCCTCTTGACAATAGATGGGGTGCATCATTCTTGGCCTGTCATTCTTGGGCAGCTATTCTTTTAGCCTGCAATAATACAAAAAAGAAAATGAGATAAATTAAAATATACCTTAAGTATTTGTGTCAATGTAAAAGTTATCAATAACTAACCTGCCACGAAGGGTCCAATCTAGTGGCACGAAATTGCATCCACTCCTCATCAGTGATCTGGTACTTTAGACAGGGAGTCTCATTTTGGCGCTCTCCAAATACATACTCCCGTGTCAAGAAAGTCTTGAAGTCTCTCCACCTGGTGGCAAGGGCAGATAACATCTTCCTCCTCATGCCCTCAGTGTTGGGAATGTCAAAATTTTGCTATGAAAATAACAACAAATAATAAATAATGTATTTAAGTTATATAATATTGAAAGGATGTGAAAGTATATACCTAAATATCCTGCCACATGAGGTTCTTGTCAACCTCCTGAACGTCATCCCATGATGGAATGATAATAGAAACATGTCATCGATCTAGGACTCCCAAATAGCTCTTAAACTTGGCAGCATTTGGGCCTGATGCCTTGCCAGAACGAGGATTCACCTCAACCGGTGTCCTCTCCTTGGCAATGCGCCCAGCTGTCAACCCAGACAATCGGGTGACAGATCTACCTTCCCTCCTTCCACTGCCAGACCTAGAATCTTCCATAATCCTGAAAAAATTAAACTGTCATTATTAAAACAATGAATTAATTGAATAGACAAATAAAGTAAAAAAGATAATAATAATATAGTAACAAAATAACTAATAAAAAAACAAATAATACATAAACAGAAACCTATTAGGTTGGAATGTTTTCCCATATTCCTTCATCATGATCACTTCGAATAGCATGTATTTCGTCCACTTCATTGTCCGCAATAGGACCAAATGATCTGCTTGAAAAAGACGGTGTCTCATGCATATCTAGAGACTCATCTTCGTGAGTTCCATGCATGGTTCTTCCTTCGAGGACCACTGACCATTTTCTAACTCATCTAACTTTACAGGGTCAATTACTTTGTTGCAAATGGCATTGAAGAATAAACACAATCGAGTAATAGCAACTCTAACAGAAGATGGTAAAATGTTACGAATAGCCACAGGCAAAAGTTGTTGCATTAACACATGACAATCGTGAGACTTTAAACCAATCAACTTCAAATCTTGCATAGACACCAGACTCTTAACATTTGAGGAGTACCCTTGTGGAACTTTCACACTGCTTAAGCACTCACAAAAGCTTTTTTTTTTTCTTTCTTTGATAGAGTATAACAAGCTGGAGGCAAGTAAGTGCGTCTTCTAATAGACTGAGGATACAACTCAGAACGTATACCCATGTCCACCAAATCTTGTCGTGCTTTCACTCCATCTTTATTCTTTCCTTTGATGTTTAGCAATGTCCCAATTACACTATCACAAACATTTTTCTCCACATGCATCACATCTATGCAGTGTCTAACATCTAACTTGCACCAGTAAGGAAGATTAAAGAATATTGATCGTTTCTTCCAGATATTTCTCTCAGTTGACTTCTTTTGCGTCTTTCCGAACACAATGTTAATGTTCTTCACCCGTTGATATACTTCTTCACCATTGCGCGGTGTCGAGGCAATTTCATCCTCTTGACTTCCATTGAATGCTTTCTTCAATCTACGATATGGATGACTACGAACAAGAAACTTACGATGCCTAGTGTACACAGTCTTTTGCCCATGTTTCAATTGGGTATAACTTGTGTTTTCTTCACATATAGGACATGCATAATGACCCTTCACACTATACCCACTCAAGTTACCATATGCTGGAAAATCATTTATTGTGCAAAATAACATTGCACGCATGGTAAAATTTTCTTCACGATATGCATCAAACACCCCCACTCCTGTGTCCCATAACATTTTCAAGTCATCAATCAATGGACTAAGATACACATCTATGTCATTTCCTGGTTGTCGGGGACCTGATATCATCATAGACAACATAATATATTTTCTCTTCATGCATAGCCAAGGAGGCAAATTATAAATGACCAACAAAACTGGCCATGAACTGTGTTTACTACTTAAGTTCCCATAAGGATTCATGCCATCTGTAGCTAAACCAATTCTCAAGTTTCTTAACTCTGCACCAAATTCTGGAAATGTTTCATCAATCCTCTTCCATTGCGGAGAATCAGCTGGATGTCGAAGAAAGTTGTCACATTTTCTACCATTTTCATGCCATGTGAGGTTTTTTGCATCCTCTTTAATGGCAAACAATCTTTTAAACCTAGGTATTATTGGCAAATACCATAAGACCTTAGCAGGGGGACCCTCTATTTCTTCCTCACCATTACTTCCATCAGTTTTCTTTTTGAACCGCGACAATCCACATGTGGGACACACTTTCTGTGTAGCAAAATCATTTGTATACAATATGCAATCATTAGGGCACGCGTGTATCTTCTTATACTCCAAACCCATTGGATATAGTATCTTTTTTGCCTCATAGTTGCGATTAGGTAACGTGTTATCTTCTGGAAGCATCTCCTTCAATAACTCCAACAATTCTGTGAAACTTTTATCAGTCCAGCCATTTCTTGCTTTTAAACTAAACAATTTTAAAGTTGCTGATAATCTTGTAAACATACTGCATCCTGGGTACAATGGTTGCTCAAAATCAGACTTTAAGGTATCATACACATGTGCTCTTTCAAAATTTTCTTCACCAACATCACGTATCATCTCTTTTAAGTTATCGTCCATCCCTTCAAAATTTTCAGTTGTTGACACTGTTGGAATGTCTAATATTTCTCTGTGCCATGTCCATACTGTATAACTCTTCACAATACCATATATAAACAGGTGATCACGTATTTCTCCAACTTCTTGACGTATCTGATTCAAACATCGAACACATGGACAATAATATGCCCCTTTGATGGGTTTCCCATTTTCTCTTGCAAATTGTAAGAACTCTTCAACTCCATTTCTGTACTCTTGACTAATGCGACTTGCATTCATCCAACTTCGATTCATTATCTATATATTAACACAAATTAACTATTGACTCAGTTATTCATAAATTTTCTAACCTAAACTACAACCCTAAAAAATCGATGGTAAACTAAAGGTCAATGCCTAAAAAAGTCTATTCTTTAATGCATCTGGAACGGCCCGTACTGAAACTAGAACGGGTCGTTCCAGATCAACAAATTACAACAACAAAAATTCCAGCAGAACGGGGCCGTTCTCTTTGCAGAACGGCCCGTACTGCTTGCAGAACGGCCCGTTCTGCAAGGAGACTCAGAAATTCAGAGAAAATGAGAGGGGTTGCTTGTAAACTGTGAGCGCGGGAATGGAAAATGAAAAGGTGGGGAATATAGTGCCATTTTTTACGTCGAATTGTGTTGCTCAGACGTAAATTTACGTCGGACTGGAGGGGGCCCGACGTAAATTTACGTCGGACTAGTGGGGGCCCGACGTAAATTTACGTCGGACTATGAGACTCCGACGTTAATTCCCACATTTACGTCGGACTGGGGGGGTCCGACGTAAATTAGTCTCTACTTATTTACGAAACTGTCATCGCGTTTTTACAACGTCGGTGTTTAGTGTTTGCGACGTAAATTGGGTGACGTAAATAACCTTTTTTGCACTAGTGTTTGTAGTTAATTTTGTATGATGGAACATTGAAACTTTTTATCTTAGATTTCTATCATGGTTTGCATTTAATTTTGTATGATGAGTTATGACTTATGACTATTAATAATGTTAATTTTATGACTATTATGTTAATTTATAGTTTATTTGAAATTTTGAATTTTGTTGGTATTTTTTTTTAATTTTTTGATGGGTTGGTCCGTATGACCCGCCAACCTGTGGTGAGCTGGATTGAGCCAGAAAAATTTTTAAAAAATCAAAAGTGGGCCGAGTTGGGTTGACCCATTTTTTAAGTGGGTCAAGGTGAGCCAAGTTGGCCTGTTTTGACAACTTTACCAACATTTATACTGAATGCAAGTAAAAACCCATTTACAAGGCCAAGAAAACTTGAAATCTTTAGTAGCGATTCTTGTGGCTATTTTAATTGTTACAAACGCAATTAATTTTATAATTGCCCCTTTATATTTTGTTGACCTTTATGAATTGTTAGAAAAAAAAAAAACTTTAAACAATGGTTTTAAACTTGTGATTATCTACACCTGACTAGTATCCCAAAGATAAATATATCTACAGGAAGATTAAGAGAAGATGTTACGATTAATATACTACATAAAAATGTTAGAAATAGGCAAAGTTTAATAAAACAATGTTTACAATAGAACAAAAAATAAGAACTAGTCTAAATTAGTAAGTTGATAACATAATTTCAATAAACATGTCAAAAGTAACTTTCGAAATATAATAGAATTGAGAAATAAGTGAGTTATCTTGCATAACCTTTTTAAAAGCTATCAAGTCTATATACGACAACAAATTTTATTGTAAACACTATATTACTATTCAAAGGAAGCCATTTTTGTTTCAATCATGTTAATCTTCTTATCAACCTCCATGGGAATTAAACATCATTTCAATGTTCAATAAGTCCAAGTCATCAAAAACTCAACTTTGAATCTCCATGAAACCATCTTCTTCATGATGTTCTCATTTTGGAACTACACTCATTACTATGTTTCACCTTCTCTTCAAATCTTCCTTGTGGTCTGACTAAATTTTGATTACTTCAACTTATAAGGAGAACTAAGGGAGTTGGTGTTATTTCATGATTTTGAGTTTCTTGGTTCAATGTTAAGATTGTCTTAAAAGTCATTCTAAGTCTACTTTTTTAGTTTGATAATAGTAGGGAACAATTTTGTCATAAAATATTCATCTTTGCAAAAAGAGCCTAATATATAAAGTAAGAAAAAAATGTTTATGAATTTTTGTGATAAAAAAGTGAAGCATAACCTTTAGGACAAATTTCAATCTAGTTCTTAATGGACACCAATTTTTTAATCATGAATACGATATGCTCCAAGTGATATAGAGAAAAAAAAATGCAAACAGTAAAAATAAAATAACAATAAAGACAACTAAGAAAAGAGAAACTCAAAAAGGAAAGAATATGAAATTAATTCTTTATTTTTAAACCTCTAGAAAACCAACTATATTTTCACTAAGAATGTTTCTAAAATACTAAAATATTAATATATCAAGGAGAACATATTCACGTGATACGTGTTGTATAGTAGTCAAATTCTATTAAGAAAAAATAAAGAAACATGTTATATATATATATATATATATATATATATATATATATATATATATCAATTTGAAAAACAATATTCATGTAAATTAACTAGCTAGTTGTTTGCTCTTATTCCATATTTCAAATGCAAATGGCACCTCAAATTATTTCAGTTAAAAGGAATAATATAAATATTATTACTTGACATTGAAATACAATTATGAGGTAGCCTACATAGGCCATTGATAGTAATAAATAATAATAAGTAAATAAATAGGAAAATAAAATCTCCTAATTATTATGGGCAATCAATTTTTTTCTAAACTATTATATGGAGAGTATCATGTCTTAAATTTATTGCATATTTAGGATCATTTATATCTACCTCATTGGACTTATTATAATAGTGCTTTGACTTATGCTTTGACTTTTTTGCCTAAAAAAACCAAAGTGATAACATATATAAGCCTAAAAAAATTAAATTAATATAACATTGCAAGCATAAACAAATCAAATATCTTTCATTTTGGTTTGAAGATAGACTTGTTGTAGTATTGTTGCATCTGCAAGAACTTCATCAAAAAGAATAGAAAAAGACACCAAAATGTTACAAAAATTTGAAAGTTCATGTAAGAGAGACATGTCCCTAGACACATCTAACTTTATTATTCATTGAAAGTTGGTTATAAAAACATATTAACATTCAGAATAAAAAGAAATAAGCCTTGAAGGGGAAAAATCCCATTAGAATCATTCTTCACACTTTAAATAGTGAGAAAATTTTTTTCACTTATTTGCTAGCATTTCAGCAGTCTAGTCAAAGCATCATTAAATCAATTAATAAGTCATATATGACACAATAACTTCTTTTCACTTCCTTCAAAGATTGGATATAGAGGAAAAAAATGACTTGGTTAGTGAAACGGTTATAACATTTCAATGGAAGTAAAATATATTGCAATAATTCACAAGGGAAAACAAAACAAAACAAAGCCAAATATGTAGTTCAACAATAACAAAAATGAAAATAATATAAAGTTTCTCAAGGATATTACTTCTATAACACCCCATTTAAAAAAAAAAACACTATAACTATTATTATATAATATTTTGTCAGAATTATTTTATTATTATAGGGGAATATATTGTACATTTTAAATAATTATTTTTTATGTTTTGGATAATTATTTTGTACGTATTAAATAAGTATTTTTATTAGTATTTTAAATAATTATTTATATGTTTTAAGGGATAATTTAGGAGTCGAGATGATATACAACCTCCTATATTTTTATAATTAGATTAATTATATATTTTATTATAAAATTTAAAAGGTTGATTTTATAAGATATTTTGATACCAAAATTTTATTATTATATTTTGGGTAAGAAATCTTTTTTTTTTCATTTATTATTATTAGGGAAAAAGTATTTTATATTATATAATTATTTTATTTATTTAATTATTTTGGAGAAAATAGAAGCGGGTCAGGAAGAGAAGCGGGTTGGGTTGACTCGACCTAGTGGATTATTTTAAGAAAGAGGTAAGACAGAATTAATCTTATCTATCTCATTTTGCATTCTAAAGGGTAAAAAGAGAAAGAGAAGAGAAGAGAGCTCTGAGGAGGAGTACTTAGGATCAATCCCAAATGGCATCAAAATTGTTCCTATTAATGCAATCTGGTATGGGAAAAAGGGGACTTTCATATGCGTAGGAGAAATGGGTAGAGGAAGAGATCTCTAGAATTATTAGGAATTTTACATCTATTTTTGTTTGTATGTTTGATAATTCTAATAATTTCTATGTGGATTTCTGGTTATATTTATGGTATATATTATTAAAATGGATGTCCGAATGTGAGATTGAATTATTTTAAATGTGCTTATGAGTTATGAGTGATTGAGGTTTTATCAATTGGTATGTTATTTTGTGAAATTCATAATTCAATTGGGTTTGATATTGATTTATAAATGTGGTTGTTATATTTTTTGATAAAATTTTTGGTTTAGATGATAATTAAATTTATTGGATGTGCTCTCTAAGTTAGGTTTCTTGTAGATTGACGGGCACCCTTAATTATATGAATTAATGAGTAATTGAAAGATTTTACTTATAGATGTACCTTAGTATTTTTGTAATATCTTTCTGTGTGATTAACCAAATCAATTTCCATTTGTTGAGTTAGAAAGTAGACACTTGGGGCTATAATTTAGACTCATGAATCGTGTAAAAATGTTAAGAATTGATTAAGTTATGCGAGCTATAAGTTCAATCTTCATTCTAGTGCGTGAAATATTATGTTTTGTTTTGTTAGCCATACAAGGTGACCTTAACAACATTGTTAGGCTTCGTGTTCTTCACAAAAGTTGTAGTTTTGGGTGTTAGCTTTCCAACGACTTTGTAATCACTCAAAAATGATGTGTATAACTCAAGTTATGGTCAAAATAGTGAGTAGAGGTCAAATTGTCAAGATTTATGGTGCCCAGCGCGTGTATTCTGTTTTAGTTTGCATTTTTGATGTTTTAGGACCCTTTTTTTTGGCATGTTTGTGATATTTATGATTTCTTAGTGATGTTTTATAATACTCATGATATGATTGAGTGATTTTGCTATAGGATTATGAAATATGGTATTTTATTGATGGATTTTGATGATGGTTGTGAATCGTATGATATCTTGTAATGACTATTGTATGAAGAGATATAAATGGTTTGTGTTGAATGGAATTTAATTGAATGTGAATTACATAATTAATGTGTATGAAGATATTGTGCATGATCCCTTGGTTTATATAGGAATATTGGTGTGTGTGGCATTGAGTTAAATTGAAAATGTTGTGTATGATGCCTTAGCACAGTCGTGTACGTGACACGATACTGGATGTGTGATGTGTAATAAGAGCATTAAATTCGTCATTCATAGCCAATTTCCAATTTGGGCCAAGGAAGAGGTGATTTCGTAACTATAATATTATAAGTTTGGTAAGATGTGTATTTCAGATTAGGCTTATAGATACCATGTTAGCAGCGGGTCACAGGAGATTGAAGAGAAGGAGGCTAGGATTGAATTTGTGTGGGTTATGGTATTTGTCCATTATGTGGTCTAGGCGGTGTGGGGGGATTTGGTGAAGGTTGGGTCATAGGGAGAGGCATGGGAGGAGTTGAATGGGTCGTGGGAAAAGAAGGTTGGGCCATGGGTGGTTGAGTTAATGTAAGTTAAAGATGGTGGGTCGTGTAATGAAAAAGTCCATTATCTAAAAATTTGTAAGCAATGGGTGTTGATTCATGCACCCTAGCAAAGGGGCATGTGCTCTCACCAAAATGAACATGCCGACAAGTGATAATTCTATGACTAGACAAATCAAAACACTTATAACCATGATGATTCAAAGGATACCCAAAAAACACATATGGAGTAGACCGGGCTTGGAGTTTGTTTATTGTAGTATATGGAAAAAGAGGATAACACAAACATCCAAAGACTCTAATGAGAGAATATGAGGGATCTTTTTGGTAAAGCATTTTTAGTGGGGACATGTTGGCTAATAATTTACTTAGAATGATATTATGTAGGTGTGTTGTCATTTGCAAAGCATGATGCCAAAATGAAGGTGGTATAAAAGCATGCAGAAGAAGAGTTCTCATGATATTATTAAGTGATTGAATTTTTCTTTTGATTTTCCCATTTTGTGACGAAGTATGTGGACATGAAAAATGGAAAGCAATGCCATTTGACGTACAATATTGCCAAAAACTGTTATTAACAAACTTCCTCCCATTATCACATTTTATATTTTAATGTCTCGTTCAAACTAAGTATGAATACGAGCTTTGAGAGTTGTGAAAATGAAAAAAAAACTTGGGGATTTTTTAGCAATAGGGAAAGTCCACAAATATTTAGAATAATCATAAAAAAATGATATAATTATGATGTCCTGAAGACTCAAAATGAGAGATGTCCAAATATCACTATAAATAATATCAAAGGGCATAAATGTCATAGACATGGATGCAACAAAAGGCAACTTAATATGTTTATCAAGAACACAAGATTGACAAACATTAGACCTAGAAGTACTAGTACAATCAATCATTTTATTTTGCTGAAGGGAATCTAGCACCAAAATTCTCGGGTGACCTAAATGATCATGCAAAGAGATGACACTAAATAAGCAAAATGAGGAAAACATTGTATTTGACTGGTGGAAGTGATAGGGTAAAGCTCACTCAAGTTGTCACATCTCGTTAACGGCATCCCCGTGTGCATATCATTAACAAAATATCCAAACGAATCAAAGGCCACACTTACATTATTATCAATAGTAAACTTATGTACCAACACTAGATTTTTAATGAGTTTAGATGCATGAAGGACATTTTTTAAAGATGAAGGTGGGTTCGAGAGAGGCAAGGGTGTATGACCACAATCATGAATTGGAATAGATCCACTACCAACAATAATTTCACTATTTTTGCTCAAATTAAAATAAGACGAGATTACTGTGTGGACATCATGTGAGACGTTGCCCCAATGTCCATGTACCAATTTGGATCGGGTTGAGAAAGTGACATCGTGTGCATTACTAATTCGATGTTTATTGGAGTCCACTGTGGAGTCACTACATAGGCCTGTTGTGGTCTTGGAGTCCATTATGGAGCCACTACATAGGCTTGTTGCTACTGTGGTCTTGGACCTAGTATGCCAGACCATCTAAGCCCAACTTGTTTAGGCCAAGGTTGAGTAGGGTAAGGACATGGAGGTATGGACCAAGGAACTTGCGTTGACGCCCACCAAGGGAGTTGAGACCATTGTTGTTGCACCGACTATCCACCACCATTGAGATGACCACCTCCATGATTGTTGTCGCGTCCACCACCAACATGGTCGCAACCACCAAATTATCTATCACTACCACCGATATTTTTGTTGTAGTTTTTATTATTGTTGTGGTTTCTATTTAACTTCAGACCAGCACCATGACCATGTGAATTATTGTGTGGATGAGGTATTGGGGAAGAGGAATCATCATCTTTAGAATAATTATCAGTGAGAAAGGTGGTGGAAACAAATTTTTGTTTTGCTCACTCCATGATGGTGGTCTCCTCCAAAGCAAGTTTGGATCGGGTTGTAACAAAATTAGGTAGGGTCTTCTTGTTTTGCACCAAAGTGACAAAATTAGAATATTGTTTTATCAAACCTTGAAGCATTTTCAAAACCATACCATGGTCATTGACTGAAGCCCCAACATTGGCTAGTTGATGAACAAGAGTTTTGAGACGATTACAATATGCATCTATCGTCGAAAAATCAACAAGACTTATGTTGGTGAATTCCTTATTAAAATATGTAACTCTTGAATTCTTATTGTCATAAAAGAGATCAACAACACTTTATCATGCATGTTCAATCGTGTCATCGTTAATGAGAATGGAGGTGAGGATGTCAGATGAGATAGTGACATAAATTCACTACAAGGCCACCACATGAAGTCGTTTCCATAGAGGGAGATTGTCAAGTTTGGCCTTGTTAGTCACCTCTACCTCCTTTATATCTGTAGTTGGGATGATATGTTCAAGCACGTCATGAACTCTTGCCTGAACTTTGAATAATGCCGCCCATGAATGGTATTATTCCGATTCCAAGTCCAATGTGATGGGGATAAGAGCTTTCACATTGGTGACAGACAAAACAGGATGAAATTTGGTAGTTGTAGACATGGTTGACAACAAATAAAAAAATTAAGAAGGAGAATGATGGGATAAGGACTTAGTTAAGGTTGTAGAAGCCAAAAAACTCTAATTATCATAAAAGAATATAATTTTGTATCCCATTCCCTTTCATGATAGATCAATATATACAAAATATATTGCAACTAACCAGACTATTCTAAGATACAATTTGTTAGTATCAATTTTTTATAAATAGCTAGATTATATTAGGAACCTAGTTAATAGAAAATAATACAAAATCAATAATTTACGATTATTACTATTGCTATCAGATTTATTCGAATTTCATGATACATTCAAACTAAATTGTACTTAACTTCCTTGTTTGGTTTAGACGACTTTTAAGTCAAAAATCGTATCTAATTAGACCACAAACATCTTTAATATTAGTAGTCAATGTATCACGTTAATGATCAACTAACAACTTTAAACAATTAATTAGCAGTGTGACAAAATATCCAAAACTTTAAAAGTAGATGACAAAGTATGCAATTTTAAAAGTTAAGTGATAAAATTTGCAAAATTATGAAACATGGGTGTCAAAAAGTGATATTAAGTCTTAATACTTTGAATTGTGTCTAAGGAAACATTCACAAATTTTGAATTATCATGTTAACCAACAAGATGAAATTCACAAAACATATATAAAATTTGGAGCATATCAATTTTTAATGGATGTGTACTTATTTTTCAGTCAAGAGTAATAGTGTTCAAAGACTTGAACTAAAATGAACTATTTGTAAACTAAACTAAAAATGTAATTCGTTTAAATTGAACTAGTTTAGAAAATGATTTGACTAAAGTGAACTAAACTATTTTTAGTTTAGTGAACTATAGTTTCAAAAGTTTGAATTGAATTATAATCCAAAATAAATTGGATTGTTATTATCTATAAACTTAATAAAATTACTTTCAAAAGGTATTTTAATAGTTATACAAGAAAATGTTTGTTTTTGAAAGAATAATTCCAATCTATCATTTGAATAGGATACGAAAAAAAATTAAATCAACAACAATAATAAGCAAGTTTTATCTTATGCGAGAAATTGTTAGAGATATTTATAAAGTTGAACTTTATTCAACATATCAAAGTAGGACTAAAGTACGAAGTACTTAAACTACATGATGCAAATAATCTATGGCAAATTCTTGGACACCTAGAGTTACACCAATGATCATGGGATGATTGAATGATTTAAGAGAAAGGGAAAATTCAAACTCAAAAATATTGAATTATTTAGTAAGTAGTTGACTTGATTATATAGGTCACTAAACTTTATTGCAATTATATAATATCCATTAATAACCAATATTATTGTCTTTGTAAAAGCAACCATCGCAACAAAATGAAACATGTTAATATTTCTCTCTACAATAGGTCATATACTATTATTATTATTATTATTAAACAAAAGTACCTATTCAAATCTAGTTGATAGATGGTAACAAAAGTATCTATTGTGTAAATTCTAATTTATTTTGGTACTAATAAAAAAAAATCTTATTTAAATATACTAAAAAATTAACAATACAATATAATGAAATTATATTAAATTACTATTTCTTTTCATGCACAAAAATTAATAGGATAAAAATAACAATTATTATAGAAAAATAGAAAATTAAACATTTACTTAATCAAGTATACATTCTTAATTTGGTTTAGAAGAAAATAAATAAAAAATATGTATTTTCTACTCAATAAAATATATCGTTATTTATATTTTTTTCTCCTTTTTTCCTAACACATTACATGGAGAATGATGCAAGTTAGAAAAAGTTGTTGCCATGTAAAATTTATTCTCATCGTACAATTAAAAATAAATGAGTAATTGTACACGACTTTTTATTTATTTTTATCTTATTGATTGTAACGATTCAACAAGTCACTACACTTATTACAACATAGCTACAAAGTAAAAAGAATAATAAAAATAAACATCTTGTAACATAAGATTTTCATGCTATGAGTACTTGAATATTCATGCAACAAATATAGGGGTTACAACAATCCTTGTACATACATGTAAATATTTGTACCAAAAAACATAAAATCCTAATAGCGTGTTTGGTAAAGAAGAGAAAAATAAGTGAGAAATAGGATGGAGAGATATAAAGAAGAGAAAAATAAACGAGTGAAAATAAGTAAGAAATATATTGAAATTTTAGTTATTTGATTGAAGAGAAATAGATAACAAATGATATTTGTAAAGTTATTTGGTTTGAATGGACAAGGAGAAAATAAATTATAATATAAGTAAATTTACTAAGTTACCTTTATCTTACATCTTCTTGATAATTGCATTTTTATGGATTAAAAATGAACCACCTTTTACTGAATTGTATAACAATTGACTAAATATGGTCGTTAATCAATTAAATTAAATCATATTCAATGATATTAATCAATTAAGATACAAGTTTAATCAATTACATTGCTCTAGGGATAAACAATGTTAGTTAATCAATTAGTATGAGTTTGTAATCAATTAAAAACCCTCAAAGGACATATAACTTTCCAACATAATCAATTAAAATTAGACTTTAATCGATTACATTTCTTTGTTGGCCTATGTAAATATTAGTCAATCAATTATTATGATTTCTTAATCGATTAAAAATGTTCAAGGATATATAAGTTACCAACTTAATATATTAAAAATATTATTTTAATTGATTAAACTTCTTTTGTTGGTTCCTATCACTTGTGCATAAACAATTTAATAGGGTCCAATCAATTAATTGAAAAATGCTCTAAGAGGAAATTTATAGCTAGATGGAGAAAAAAAATATTGGGTAGTCAAACTCGTTCTTCACAATCATGAGAGAGGCTTTGGCAGGGTAGAAATGTAACAAGACAAGTTTCTCGTTTATTTCCATTCTCGTTAGTGAAGGAATAAAAAAACTTGTCAAGCAATCATAGTTCCTTAATCAAACATAACTCTTTGTGGGTTTTCTCGCTGGACGAGACTATATCCATATAACCATTTTTTTCATTGGGCGACACTTCTATCATTGAGTGAGAATATGATGTTGTACAACTGTTCATCAGTTATGCATGCGCGTTGGGCCCGATGTTCATCTCGTTGGGCAAGAGGAAATGTTTCACCAAGGAACTTGCCTAATCTCAACATTTTGAGCCACCATTCACCATTATTTTCATATGCAACTTAGAAAAAGGTATTCTACCTTTCATGCATCACCAAAATTATCAAAAACATCACATGCAACTAGATCATGTTACAAATCCATCAATTTTTCTTTTAAACCAAAAAACACTAAAAAAAGCCTAATATCCAACTTCATTATCATCAATTCAACTCAATTTGCCACCAATCGACAAGACAACTTAGCAATCAATATCCACAACTCAAGATATATAAAAATTACAAGCTTACCTTCTCAAATGTTTCCAAAAGCAAGGAAAAAAAGGGACGAAGAACGAAGAACTACAAAACTTGTACAATAACTTCTTTCTATAATTCTTAACTTGAATCTCCACGTCTACTACTCAATCTAGCCTTCAGGGGAAAGAAAAGAAACTTTCAATGGGATTAGATTGAAGATTGAAATTCTCTGATTCTAGAGCCCATCTCTCTTAAACTTTTCTCCAATATTTAGACAAATGAGCTTATGAAGTTTAATTTTTTTGAAAATCTTATATATCTTTCTCTATTATTGGTTAACTTTGACCTAAACTCAAAACAACTAAACTCATAAGAATCACTTAATCTTTAAAACTTTAAAACAAACCATAAAACTACATAGCATCTTGAACAACAAAAAACAACATAGAACATACATAAAACACAACACAATGTTACATTATTTGTATAAGATTTATTTTTATACAGTTATAGTATTTTAGTTTGTGCAATGTACAAGCTGAATGTTTATTATATATAACAAAAAATTATAATACATAAATACTATACTTAATATATACATTATATTTAAATTTTGAATAAATAGATATTATAAAATTTATAAATTTTATAATGCATTTATGATAAATATTTTTTATTGTAGCATAAATTATTTTTATATTAATAATTTATTTTAAAATATTAAAACTTAATTCATAAATAATTATTAAATAAAATTAAATTAGATATGAATTTTAAAAATTCTTAAAAACCCTTTTATTAATTATACTAAATAAAAATCGAATTACATATGAAGTAAAAAATATTTTTAAAAATCCTCAAAATAATCGCTTGTATTTAATGTGTAAGAATTGATTATCCACGTGTATCTATCCTTCCATTATTTCTCTCTCTCACACACATTTTTTTTATTTAGTTTATTTTTTCTTTACTTCTTGTAAATTTCTCTAACGAATCACCTATTTTATTATGTATTTATATGTAATTATTTTCCTCCACTGGTCTTCTAATGAAGACATTCTTACGGTGAATCGAACAGGATTATTATGAATTATAAATTATCTTTTTAATATTTAACACAATTTTATACCTATGAAATTAGTGTTAAATAATTTTTAAAAAATATTTAACATTTGAAAAATAAGAGTTACGAGAAACATAAAAAGATAAAGCAGAGATAATAGTTACCATAGAGTTATTTTTTTCCTGTGATAATAGAAAATAAGGCAAGTGTTGAGAATCACCATTTTTTTTTAAATTTTTTATACCAAATATAAGAATGTGATATTTTAAATTTTGGGAAATATCTTTATCCCTTTCGCAAAGGAATCCACTTAAACCAGAGGGGCGAGGTTGAATGTGATCTTTTCAAATTTACTTTCTCAATAATATTTTGAAATAAACAAATTTGTATATATAATATATAACAATTAATAAATACAATTTGTTTCTGTATCTATTTTTTTTTGAACTTTTATACCTCTCAGCTAATACAAGTAATTACTCCATTATTGTAAAATTAATTACACATTCTCTATTTCATCATTTTTTTTATTATTTTTATTTCTTAAGCAAGATACACACACATAAAGGGTCTCATTTTCATTAGTTTTTCTATAAATTCTTTTATAAATACTTCTACTATTAAATAAAAATAAATATTTTTTAATGTTCTAAAAACATCAAATGCATTTTTCATAGAAAAGAAGTAAAAACTAAAAACCATAAAATATTGTGATTGAATGCAGCATGGAGGGTGTGAGCTTGGGTGACACCTCATCATCATATACGTCAGAGCTAAAAGCTTATTGGTCGAAACTTCCACGTGGCTACGCGCTATCGGAGCCTGGTATCAAGTGGGTCGGGTCGGGTTTTGACCCACCCGTTTATTCTGTAGCTATTAAAAATTTATTAATTTCGTTCTTATCTGCTTTATCTCATTTTTTCTATTTTTTTTGGAACACTTTTATTTGACTCGGAAGAAAATGACCGCTAATCAAACATCTTAAACGGATTTTTAGATTCATAAAAGTAAAGAAATTTACTCAACAATGGTTATAACTTATAACTGATTCACCCCGACAATATATAGTATAATTTTAAAAAAGAGAGTCCTAATTTTTGGGTTATATCAATTTAATATTTTAATAGTTTTCTCTTCACTATTTTAAATATACATTTTCTACACGATATAATCAAAGAGTTTATTTCTCAACTATATATCAAATTATTCTGTATTTTATTATTATTTCATTAAATAAGTAACTGACATGTCACTATTAAAAGATATGATTGGTTGCCAGTGTAAAATTTTTTTACAGTGACAGTGTATAAGTAATTAACTCATTCATATATATATATATATATATCGTGTGTCTTTAGGGCGCTTACTAAGACAATTATCTCATTAGTTCAATTTAACATGTTACAAAGCAAACAAAATATACAGACTATATGAGGACTACTTCCAAGGTTGAAATGCCTTATGAAAATTATTAGTTTCTTTTATTTTGGTGTTAATAACCTCTGCATGAGAATTCAAACTTTGGTTTATTTGAATATTTGTAGGATACTTTAGTTACCCTTCTTTTATTGACTTTTTTTTTATCAAACTTTTATTTTATGATTTTATGTTTCCCACAAAATAATATATTTACGTTACCGTAGAGAAAAGAAAGATATTAGAATAGAGAGAGAGGGAGAAATGTTGAATAGTATTTATAAAAAATTTAATATCTTTTGAAAAGTGAAATAGTTACATGAGATCAAAGAAGTGCAAAAAAAGTAAAATAAAGAATGCAATATATTTTTATATTGATTCATTTTGATTATTGCGATTATGTCTAGTTCTTTGTCATATTTTACTATTTTTTTTACAAAGATACAAGTATTATTTCACAAGTCATTTATGACTTATTCTAAATGTTATTTGATTTGTCTTTTTAGGCAAATTACCTAAATATTTTTTAAACAACAAAGTTTTTTTTTAAATAATAGAAAATTCATCTTATAAATAAGATGTGATAAATTATTGAACATAGAAAATCAATGAAGAATATGTTTGTAAGTTATCTTTCATTCCATTACGAGATGTTGGAGTTTCTTTATATATATAAGTGACTTTCAAATACAAGACCATTACAAATCTTTGAGTTATATTTATAGACTTATTTTAACTTATTCTCTCATTAGATAATTGTTCACGTTTAATATATTAAACATTTTATTTCATAAATAAATATGATAAATATAGAATTTAATTAGTTAAAAAGTTAAAAGAATTCTTATAAATACTTTCGTAAAAAAATAATCTCTAAAAATATTATTGTGCAAAATAATTATTCATTTTTAATATATAAAAATTAATTAAATTAAGATAAATATAAAACAAAGTTAATAATTAAAAATCAAAATATACTTAGATTGACTTGGATTACTATGCAGCTTAACAAAACTTTTACTGCCTTCAAACAGACTCTATCACTTTTCATAACTAAAAGCATGAATTTTGTAATGTTTAAATTGATTTCATCATGTTTGGATCCCACAAAACATAATTGTTCAAATTCCATTATTCATCATGTATTCCCTAAATTGATCTCGATGCAAACGTATCAAATAGAGAGAGGTAATTAATGAGCATGCATTTTTATCAATTACACAAAGATTCAATTGGTGTTTTTAATTTTGATTTAAAAAAATAATATTTGATGAAAAAAAATTAATTATTATAAATATATATTAATTTTTAATTGTCAATTTTAAGATATTACATAAATTATGTCCATGACTTAAAAAAATATACCAGTATCATTTTATTATTGAATAGACTTTAAATATATTTTTATTCCTTTAAATTTAAGATAAATTTATTTTTAATTTTTTAAATTTAAAACTAATTTTCTTAATTTCGTAATTTCAAAAAATATTATTTTAATTTTTATATTTAAATTTTGTTAAATAATTTATTAAATATTTTGACATAAAATTTATTTACTTGTATTCTTATTAGTAAAAATATAATATTAAATTCAATTAATCCTTATAATTATCTCAATTTGTTTTAAATATATCATGAATGATTTCAGAGACTAAAATAAAATTTTTAAAAATTTTGATCTTTTTAAATATGTTATTGATGAACATAAATATTAATTTTTTAAAATTATAAAATTAAAAATAATAATTTTAAATTTGTAAAATAAAAAAAAATATTTTAAATTTAAAAAATAAAAACATATTTAAATTTATCAAATAAATATCCTCGTAACAGTCGAATATTAATATTTTATTTGGAAGTTGAGTATGCGTTAAAAAAAGGACAAGTTGACCCGCGTTCGTACCCGCCCCGCAACCCACCGTGGGCCCAATTGAATAGTGTAGCCGGCAACTTCCCAAACGGCAACCAGTTTCACCCTTCACTCATTCATTCTCTTCTCTGAAACAACCCACGCTTTCCGCGGTGCCACTGCGACACTCGCTCGCCCCAAAACGACCATGAACCCCGCGGTAATTACAATTCTACCCCGCTCGAATTCACAAATACCGAGAATCACCTGCGCTCTTTTTTTTCTTCTTCTCAACCTTTTTCTCTTTTCCTTCTTGTGTTTGCATGTTGACGGTTACTTTGCGGTATGGAACAGCAGAGAACTCTCTCCGGTTCGTCACAGAGCCCTAGATCTCCGTCATCGTCGCCACCGTTCCTCTCCGTCTCCGTAACGGATCCCGTTAAGCTCGGCAATGGCGTCCAAGCCTATATCTCTTACCGCGTCATCACCAAAGTACTGCAATCATTCACCTTCTTACACTTTTTTTTTCTTCTTTCATTCACTTTGTGTTATTTTCTTTTAATTTTGTTCACCAGTCGAGCTTTGATTTTCGTGTTGACGGAGGTCGTTGGAGTTTCTCTTCAACTCAACTTCGACAGCGTTGTTAATTTCCTGTGGAAGCCGAGATCGTAGAATCTCGGTGTTTTGTGTGATTGATTTTGCTGAGGAATGAGAGGTTTAGTTTGATTTTTTTTTTCTCGGTGATCGATGCATCGATTATCGTTCTGTGATTACATTTTCAGGAGTTATTGATTAGTTTTCGATGAATGCTGTTAAATAGCGATCCATTTTCGTGGGATTGTAGTGATTGGAATTGGAGCATTGCGATCGAGAGAAATTACGTTGCTGAAGTGTGTTGGATTTGGATGTCTTTTTTCCCCTCTAAAATGCCGTTTGCATTTTGGATTCTGTTGTCAATGGTGATGTGCATTTGTGCATTGGTTGCTATTTTTCGTTCTCTTGTTGCTGTTTAGGGTAGTTCGTAGAGCTTCTCCTTTCCTCCTTATTGTTTACTGCAGTCCCCAAGAGTGTTGTTGGGCTTTTCTTGAGCAGAAGGGTGGGTACTAGGAAAAGGAACTTTGATGCTCAAGTTAGTTTGAAGATTCTGTAGGAGAGAATGAGAAAATTGTGTGCACCTGGTGTATGCGCTGTTGTACCACCTTTAATAGGAGCCTTTCTCTTCCTCTTCCGCACCACAACTTGTGTGAGCTAGTGTACATCAATAGGGTGCGAATAAAGGCCTGTGATTTATGTGTTTCCTTACCAGGAGGGTGCTAGAACATTCCAAAGGTTGGGCACAGACACATGTCCATCCATAGTGTTATTAATGGTCCATTATTTTTGAGATTCCCAGTCACGTGGGTTCTAGAACATTCCAAAGGTTTGGTTTCGGCGTGGACACGGGCACGTGCCATCCTTAGAGTGCAAATTACAAATGTGTCCATCCATAGAGGGCGAAAACGGCTCATGATTTGTGAGATTCCCACGAGGGTGCTAGAACATTCCAAAGGTTTGGTTTGGGTATGGGCACATGTCCATCCTTAGAGCACAAATAACGGCCCATGATTTGTGAGATTCCCAATGACACAAGTTCTAGAACATTCTAAATGTTTGATTTGGGCACAAGCACATGTCCATCCTTAGAGTGTAAATATCATCTCTGTTTGTCCATAAATTGTGATAATGGCCTAGGATTTGTGAGACTCCCAATCACAAGGGTGCTAGAACATTCAAAGCTTTGGGCACAAGTGTCCATCCTTAGAGTGTGAATAACGACTGCGATTTGTGAGATTCCCAATCACGAGGGTGCTAGAACATTCCTAGCTTTGGGCACAAGTGTCCATCCTTAGAGTGTGAATAACGACCGTGATTTGTGAGATTCCCAACCACAAGGGTGATAGAACATTTCAAAGGTTTTGGCATGAGCACGTGTCCATTTGTAGAGTGCGAATAATGGCCTATGATTTGTGAGATTCCCAATCACAAGGGTGCTAGAACATTCCAAAGTTTGGGCATGAGCATGTGTATGAATAATGCTCATTCCATTCATAACATTTGAATAAGTGGTTTGTGACTTGGGTGCTAGATGTGTTCATCCATAGAGTGAAAATAGCGTTTGATGATTTGTGGGATTCCTAATCATAAGGTTGCTAGAGCATTTGAAAGATTTGGGCATGGGAAGGTGCCAATCCTTAAAGTGTAAATAATGGTTGTGTCCATGGTTGTCAATCTCGAGTGACAACTCGTAGTAACTACTAAGTTTACAAGATTGGTCGGTCCCACTTATACAACTTGGAAGTAAACTCATTTTTGAACAATCTCGAGCAATCTTGCCCAATCTCGTGCAATCACAAGCAATCTCGACCCCTTTGTTGCTAAAAGGAAAAATTAGTCGTAGTTTTTTATTTGTTATTTTAAGAACTTGTATCTTGTATGAAATTTTGCATGATTTGCTACCAAACATTACTACTTTAATGTTTTAGTTTTCTATTTTACTTTAATATGGAGTTGAAATATTGAGTAATTATGTTATTTATAAGTATTATAATATATTTTTTATATTAAGTAAACTCTTACGAACTTATAATTTGAGTTTATGAGACCTCAACAAAATTAACTAAACTCTCGAAATTGACAACCTTGGTTGTGTCCATAAATAGTGTGAATAACAACCAATGATTTGTGAGATTCCCAATTTAGAGGGTGCTAGAACATTCCAAAGATTTGGGTATGGGCCCTAAATGCATGGTCCAGGGGAAACAGCCAGTACAGTTCTGATTATGAATCAAGATGGCATGTGCTTTTTGGTTGATGGTGTGTGCTTGAGCTTGGTTAATGCTTGTTGTATTGAGTGAATGGAACAAATACTGAGGAAAAATAATTTGGTCATGATTTTCCAGAAGCAGAAAATGTTTAATTCTTTAAAGATGATGGACAATTTTCAATTATCTGAAATCTTGTCCCAAAATGTTAATACTCTAAATTTTGATGTCACTTTGATCTTTATTTGTCATTTTTGCTTGAGTCTACTAGTATGTAAATCATTAAATGTTATATATCACTTTAAAGGATATGTATGAAATTCATTGGGCAGGTATCTATAACTTTTCAATGCTATAGTAATTAAGGAAACAAAAATATAAAGTTTTTATTAATTTTTAATTGGAGAAAACATTTACCACATTGGAAAAGCACACAAATATTTGCTCTTTCAAGTAATTGGAAGCATTTTATAAGATGATGTATTTAATACTTCTAAACTGGTGCCCAAGGGCACTTGCTAGCTAGACAGTTGACTATTTACTCCCTTATTTTCAATGCAAATATATTCTCTTTCTTTATGAGTTTCTGTTTTTTATACCATCACTATAATGCATGGGGGAGATGTGTAATTGTAAACATCTATGTCATCATCTGACTGCTGGAAACAATTTGGCAGACAAATTTTCCTGAATACCAAGGACCTGAGAAGATTGTAATCCGACGATACAGTGACTTTGTCTGGTTACGTGATCGCCTTTTTGAGAAGAACAAAGGGATTTTCATTCCCCCTCTTCCAGAGAAAAGTGCTGTAGGTAACATCTAGCAGGACTCTTTCTTGTGTTTTTAATGATAATTTGAAAGTAACTACTGTCATTGGAATTCTTACACTAATGCTACCTTGAAACTCAGTCAATGCTCTATGTTACTGCTGATTTTAATTATCAGAGGTTATGTTGCCTTTTCATTAATTGTAACAAAACATCTTGACTGAGGAAAACTGCTGTATTTTTTCGTATTGCTTTTCACAGGGTCAAACAAAAAAGATTATCATAGGTTTCTTTTTATTAAGAATTAGATTTGGAGGTATCTTGTCATCTGCTTTATTTCATGTCTATTTTCCAGTCTTCCAGGCTTCTGGTGGAGCTTAGTAGCCTGAATTAGTATCTTAAATCTCCTGTTTGATCCATGTTATAATAAAATCTTTCTTTTCAGAATTTAAATCCTTTTTTTTTGGTATATAGATTATAGTGTGCCCTAGAATGTCTTTGACCTTTTGGAATGCTTAACAGTGCATTCAGTTGATGGTTCAATTAACAATGAGGTTTTCATTGCTGATAATTACTAGTTTTAGCTGATTGAGGTCCTAGAGAAGCCATACATTATGCTTTTATGAAGACTTGGTATATCGCTGTTGAATGTTGAGAAGTCATATTCCTGTCATAAAAAGCTGTTGCATTTTGATTGTAATTTATTCAGTGGAAAATTGAAATGTTGTGCCATCCAAAATTCCATTTTGGCTTCACTTTGGTTTGTTATTGCAGAGAAATTCCGCTTCAGTGCTGAATTTATTGAAATGAGGCGGCAAGCATTGGATATATTTGTAAATAGGATAGCATCACATCATGAACTTCAGCAAAGTGAGGACCTGAGGTTATTTTTGCAGGCAGAAGAAGAGGTGATGCCTCATCCTAAGTAGACTTTATTCCTCTTTGAAGCTGTGTCAGTTTTAGATGTTATTTGCTTTGGTGCTCCTCCCCCCCTTCTACCATTGTGCTGTGTTACTGCACTGTTTTTTTAGTCCAAATCTTCTGTTCAAACTAACCATTGTCACTAAATTAATTGTTCAGTTTGGTGGTGAGTCTCTTTAATTGATCTGGAATGCTTGATTTCATATTTTGTAGCATATATTAGTGATTGATATATAGAAAATTGAATTATGCATTATGGTAACTGATTCCATAAGTACCTTGCCACCACTGTTCAGGCTGGAGAGTGCGGGATATGGAATGTGCAAGAGTTATTAATATTGTTTTCTATTTTTATTTTTATTTTTTCCCTTTCTGTCATATGTATGATGTAGGAGTATCTATTGTATTTGTAAGTACTCAATTTATGCTCTTTTCCCCACATTTGACTTTTAAGAAGGAAAATAAGAACCTAGATTAATCTTGATTCCATTTAACGTACTACACAGACAATGGAAAGATTAAGGTCACATGAGACTGGCATATTCAAGAAGAAGCCATCCGATCTAATGCAGATTTTTAAGGTACGACATGTTCTAATTTGTCTTGGAATGTGGATGGTTTTTTGCTAGGTTGAAATCTGTCAAATGAATAATTTTAAATTTGAATCACACTAATTTCCTGTATTAAACAACTCAGCAATAAAGCCTCTTTTTTCTTCCCTGTTAGTAGCTATGAACACATGAGCCTGCATGAAATATATTGGAAATAATGAAAATAAAATAATGTAATTTAAATATCTACACATTGATTAATAAGCTCAAAGTATTTGTTTTATTGAGTTCAAGAAGAAAAGATTAGGGTGTGATAATAGTTGTGTGGAATTAGACCTTTTAATTTTAAAATCATTAAGAGAAAACATTCAATAAAAAAATATATCTGAAAAGGCAAAGTAGAGACTGTGGGATAGTGGAAGGGAGTTTTTGTTTTTAATGGAGTCTAGAAATTCAGTTTCATATTCAACTATCTTTGTTTTAGATTCAAAAGAGGAGGCTATAAGAAAGTATACAAAAGGGTAAATGAATGTTACTAGTTACTACTGAGTATCTTCTTTTAGTATAAATAAATTCAGACAAAGATGGCTAGCTGATTTGAAACTGTTGCTGAAACATGCTTTTTGCTTTTAACAATTCAGTTTGTCATGGATGATATATAGACCCATAGAATAGAGCAATGACCTTGGAAATTACCTGGGTTTTGTCCTGGATACACACCTCTGAAATGTACTCTGTTGTCTGTACTTGATAATTGCGTTTTGCTACATAATTGTGAAATTCTGCCACTTCAGTATTTCACTCTCAGATTATCAGTTTCTTCGATATGAATATGTCCAATGTAAACAATCTCTCAGATTACAATTTTAATCTATTTTAGAAATTTGCTTTTGCTAACCTATCAGGTTGAGTGTGCTGTCCATCCAGGTTTCTTATTTGTTGTTTATGTGAATGTGAATTTTGACAGGATGTGCAATCTAAAGTGAGTGACGCTGTCCTTGGGAAAGAGAAGCCAGTAGAAGAAACAGATCCTGAATATGAAAAAATGAAACATTACATCTTTGAGCTTGAAAACCACTTGGCTGAAGCTCAAAAGCATGCATACCGTCTTGTGAAGAGGCACAGAGGTGATGATTGAATTTAAGATTTTTTGTTTGGTTCTTATTATTGTCTTCTGTATCTATTGCTTTTCTGTTTTACAGTTTTGTTCTTCCTTTTTACGTTTTATCCACTCTTCTGGTAAGATCAATTCATAATTCACAATGTGCATGCAGAGTTGGGTCAATCACTGTCTGATTTTGGAAAAGCAGTAAAACTTCTAGGCGCTTCTGAAGGAGATGCTCTTGGGAAAGCATTCTCTGAACTAGGGATAAAGTCAGAGATTTTATCAGCGAAGCTGCAAAAGGAGGTAATTCTCATGCGTTTGCTGTTGCACATCATTTTACTGGTTATTCCCGTGTGCTTGCATGATGATATACATGTTGTTAAGGGATGAAAATTGAAACAAGCTATCCTACTATGACTATATCGAGCAGGCACATCAGCTCTTGATGAATTTTGAAGAACCTTTGAAAGATTATGTCCGTGCTGTGCAATCTATTAAGGTAGTCCTGGTCCTGTTTTCTTTCATCATTTAATAACCTACTTCGTCTAACTTGATCAAAATATTTTTCGCTTGATTCTTGAAATATATATCCCCATTGCCTTAGTAAAATAGTTGTGCAAATATGGGAACCCTAACATTAATGCTCCTCCAACCAGCCCAAAAATGGATTGTTATACCTTATTTTTTTCATTCTAATGCTCTTGTTTCACATTCTGAAACAGGCAACAATAGCAGAGAGGGCCAATGCCTTCAGGAGACAATGTGAACTGGCTGAAACAATGAAGCTAAAGGAGATTAATCTGTATGCTCTTGTTTCTCTGTTTTTATTATTTGCCTAATATAGTATCTTAAGCAGAATAGGTTTTTTTTTTTTTTTTTTTCCCAATCATTCTATGGCTTGAATTAACATTCATGATCTGTTGTTTAATATCCCTTTCCCCAGACATGTCTGTATATGTGAATGCAAATTAGCCTTATTTGTCTTATATTCTGCTATATGAATAAATTTAGTACTTTTTTCCCTTCAAATCTGGCTGATGATGGGCTAGAAGACTGCTTGGTGCCATATATTCTGATATGGATATTCTTTATTATCGTTTGCAACGCAGTGACAAACTCATGCTGATTCGATCTGATAAAGTTGCAGAAGCTGAGCAAGAATATAAAGAGGCAAGTTTGCTTAAATATTAATCTCCACTGATGAGAATTATAAATTTACAGTTTGTTTGGCTTGACTGACATGATTTTGCCATGCAGTTGAAGGCAGAGAGTGAACAGGCGACAAAGACATTTGAGACGATTGTGAAACTAATGAATGAAGAGATGGGGCGTTTTCAGGAACAGAAAACATTAGATATGGGAATTGCTTTCCATGAATTTGCCAAAGGTCAGGCACGTCTAGCAAATGGTATTGCAGATGCTTGGAGAAGTTTGCTTCCTAAACTGGAAGCATGTTCCTCCTCGTAGAAAATTAATCAACGAGTTCTGCAGAGCATAGATAAAGTACTCTTTCATGGGTGTTACAGGGACTAGGGTATGGCAGACGCAGGTCGCAGCTCTTGTTTTGTAAAAGAGCTTACAGAAGTTATCTGCTGTTTCGAATTATGTTGTAAAAGATGTGTTTTTCTTTCTGCTCGATTTTGTACAAATTTTAAACAAAGTAAAAGGTTAACTATCCGCTATTTTATTTTCTATTTTGCTGCCGTTGCTTTTTCGATCTCTCTCTCTCTTCCTCTCTGTTGTATTGTATATAGTCACAACGGATTTGCAAGCACAAAAATGAATGTTGTTTTTGACTTGGCACAAACTTTTAACAAGTTACATAAATCTAATTCATCTTGTGCAGGAGTGATACTTTTGGTTGGAAATGTTGCCGGATTTACCTGGCAGTGTGCAAGCATTTTTTTTTAGAGTGATAGCCAGACTTTTCTTCAATATATTTTTTCTTTACTGGTTAACATTTATTAAAAATTGTATAATTAGAGAAAATTATTTAATTAAGTGTCCTTTATAACATTTTGTAATTTTTAATAAATTTTAATTTACAGTGGTCTTTAAAAGAATTTATTAGAGTGCTGTTAATGTTTTTCCCTTTATGAGTAAGGTCATCACGTCTTTAAAAACTAATTTTCAAAATGTGATTTATAATAGTTGATTAACAAGGTTTAAGTGTTTGATGCCTTGATGCAATGTAAAAAATTCAGACTCTTTCTAATTTTAGATTTAACAATTTTATAATTGTACAAATAACTATGTTTCATGTAACCCATTTTTCCCCCTCGCATTCCTCGTTCTTTTATAGGTTCTGAATTTCTCATTCAACTTTCCCATGATTACCACATATATTTTGTTTGAGCACAGAATTATCATTCTTTTATTCAACGATGACTTACTTTTATTGTGGATCTATAATTAAAAAACCCTTAGTATTTATAATAATTAATTATTATAATTTGTCATTTACTTTTGAAAAAGTTACACTGATGTCTTATTAAAATTAAATTCTTATTTCCAAAATCCAAACTAATTAAAAATTATACTGATGAAAGTTGAGCCATGTCCATCAAGTATTACAAATCACATTTTGAAATTAGTGTATAAACAGTATTTATGCAAGTATAACTAACATTTCTCTATTAATTTTAAACGTAACCAATATTTAGCCTTTTTTTTCTTATATTATAATATTCTTAGGTGTTTATTTATTTATAAATATCTTGTGGCGGAAACCTGAGGACAAAATGAACGAAAGGAAACATTATCCATCGTCCAGCAGCACGGGATAAAAATAAAAAATAAAATAAAAATAAAAATGATATTAGTCCTTAGCGAGAATTTAGAGGGAGAGGCATGGCGATGGCTTCATGCAGTAGCATAGGGCAGAGTGTGTACCCGAGGGTGAGTGGAGCCAATTTCCACCTTCCAACTTCTTCCCCTTCCCTCGTTCCTATTCACCACAACAGCCACACCCATTCCTTTTTAAAGCTCCGCAATCCCATTCATCTCACCACGCTGCCCAAAGCCTCCGCCCGCACCGACGGCCCCACCGCCACTGACGACGACGGTGTCTCTTTAGGCACCATGAAGCTTCCCGTTGACACCGACCTTCAGAGATTCGATTCCTTGTTGTTTCAGGTAAATTCCATTCTCGTCATAATTAATATACTGTTTCAGGATTAAAACTTTTTTATTATTTACTTTTTTGTGATTATTGAGTACTGTTTGGTTTACGTTTACGTTTACGTTTACGTGGTTTTCCCTTGCCTTGGCGTGTGATTCTGACAGTGGGCTAACAGTCTTTGCCAGGGAGCCAATCTCCCCCTTCCCGTGCCTCTCAAGGTATTATTATTATGCTCTTTCTTAATGCTTTATTTTAAAATTATCATCTTTTTAAATCATTTTTTGGGCAAGTTTTGAAATAAAAACTCCTGTTTTAAGTCACATCCCACGCACGTGCTAAACATAAACAATGCAATGACCATTTTTTATAACAAATAATCTATGCCATATATTTTATTTTTTTTACACTAAACCTAGCTTATAAGCTATTTTAACTAATTAAAATTGCTTATAAACTTCTAATGCCACTTACCAAACACACTCTTAACAAGAATTGGGTTTGCCTAGTAAAGGGTGGCATTGATTCTTTTCGAAGGTTGCTATATGTTGGTGTAAATTTTGTGTGGCAAATCTTGTTTTCTGTCTACATATTTTTGTTTTCTTCCCATTATTCACAGTGGGACATGATCAGTCATGGAATGTGATCTCATTGTTGCCAGAAAATCTCTTGGAGAAATTAGAAATAAAGCTAATGATTAGTTCATTGTCATAGACACGGTTAACGTTAGTCCTAGCTACTTCTCTGGCTGTTTGTAAAACACAACTCTGCTAAATTGTGCTTGAAGTACCTCATGTTCATGGCTGATGACTTTGTTACGTTTATACGTTTTGCCTTTTTGGAAACTGAGAAGTGATTGAATCATTGTCATAGACTCATAGCTGTTTGTTCAAAACATGGTGAGATTTCAACTTACGGTTGAATGTAAGTCAACTTTTTTATCAGTAAAAAAGACTGAAATGATAATAATAAGGATCAAACTTAAATCTTTACGTATTTATTTGATTCTACCACTAAATTGACCCTAATAGTTAACATGGAAGTTATTTATGATTCAAGTATATAATAAGATGATACAGGTTCAGTTCTTCAAGTATGTAATAGTCCTCATTTTGAATACACAGGTGGACAAAATAGCAGGTGGAGCTAGATTGGGTTTTATCACTATTGGAGATGGGAAAACGGAAGTTAATGTGTATATTGACTGCATGGTTTTTCCACCAACTGATAATTCTGCTCCAATTTTCCGTGCCATTAGAAATGGTCCCTTGAAGGATAAGGCACCACCTGGTGAACCAAGAATTATGAGGAGCCTTCTGCAAGCTCTTCAGAAGTCGGTTGAAATCGCCAGATTGTGAATATTTTGTTTGTTTTTAACTTAATTACTCTTGTAAGGTTTTGACTTTTGAACTAAAAAAAATAACTTGGAGTTTGATTTTTAATTTCATGTATATATATATATATATTGTTCCAATTCATTTATATGTATGTTATATTATATCTTGGTGCTAAAATCAGTTGTCCTAATTGTAAATCACATGATTGATTGGATCAAATGTAACTGGGCATAATACGTTTTGGTTGGATCAAATTAAATCGAAGTTGAGCATAACTTTAAATTCAGAACAAGGTTGTATCTTATATTACAATAAATAGGAGAAATTGAGTTGAAGTGTTACCCAATAATCAAATTTATTTATTAATTATTATTATTATTATTTTGCGATTATCCCTAGTTTTATCTGTTTATATCGCTTCATTATCGGATTTTATTATGTCTAACATAGTATACTTTAGTCGTACAAATGTTAAACTTTAGAGTGAACTGAACTCGTGCAAAGGAACAAAATTTCGCTTAAAAACGAATTATTTAATTTGCTCTATTTTCTTAAAAATTAAGTCAATTCTTCAAGACGTATTTATAAGACAACTAAATTGATTTTTTAAAAATAAATTAATAATAAAATTGTGTTAAATAATATGCTACAAAAAAGATACTTAATATTTTTCATTCACATGTACCATTTTATCTTATATTCTTCCTACAAGTTAGAAAGAAGCCAAAACACATGTAAAAGTGAAAGAGTTAAAATGAACAGACGTTGAAGAAAGGGTCCAACCCAATATTTGAGGATTTTGAGACAAAAATGTATATGTAGATAAAATATTATTACTTGTATTTTAGCCAGAAGATTGAAGACTAAACAAAACGCTATGTATATCTTTCTTAAACTTATAAATCAAAGTTCTCATCATGAACATTGGTAATTGTTGCTTTGAGATATCATATAACAAACACTGCCAGACTACCCTCACCACGATAATCCAACTCTTATTTTCATTCATTAATGAATTTTGAATTTCAAACTGAGTTATAGCTAACAAACATATTCTCCTTTGTGAAGCACGTGCCTAATTTGTTTCGATGCAACATATATGTCCTAAAATGATTTGATACATTGATACCTATATTTTATGGCGGATGTTATGTTACTTGTCAAAGAATGTGAATCATTTTTAATATATCTTATGAGCTTTTCAAAACCTACATAGTAGAAATACATTCTAGATACTTTAAATTAGTATATTGTTGTTTAGTTCAGTAGTAACTTATATAATATACAACATCTTTTATTTAAATTGAAATAATATATAAATTAAATTTTATAACAATGAAAGATAATTAATTATAAAACAAGTTAATAATAATTGTCATTAATTAATAACAATGTACATAAATAAAACTAAAATAATGTACACAAATATATATGTACCAATATGATAAAACTTAAACATAAATATGCAGCTAATGTATACAAATAAAACTAAAAAAATATACACAAATAAATCAATCTTAATTTGTTTCAAGAAAAGGATATGTCCATCTTTTGCGGATATCTTTAATGCCTTCACAGAAAAATGGATATGGATTTCTAAATACCTATACAATTAATTCAAAATAGAGATAATTTAAACATTAGTTGATCATTACATTGTTGTATAATCATTTAAAGTAATTAGTTTGATTAAAAAATGTATTATCTCTCTCCTTGAGTCCCTAATGTCATCGATAATGATGGTGAGCATATGTTTCATCACGTAATAGCTACACTCATGATTATTAATTGGATATGGGCGCTATAATATAAAACATAAATAAATTATATTTAGAATATATTTTAATTGAACTCTAACTATTGTTTAGTTGACATTTGACTTACTTTGGAGACAATATATTGAAGCTTATTCCTAGTTGCTAGAGGAAGCCCCCGCAACATAAGCTTGCTTCCAAAGACCTATGAAAAATAAATGATAAATAAAAAATAATTAAAGAATACAATTTTTATCTGTTTCATGAAATTATAAAAAAAATTGACAACTATTGAAAATAAATACTACGAGCCAATGATGTGTCTAATAGGCAAGTTAGTAGTTTTCTTGTGTAATGAACACAAGATAATTACAAGAAATTGCCTCAAAATTATCATGAGAAGTTGTCAATGTGTATTGCATTTTTTTAAATATTTTTAGAAACTGCTAAATTACTATAAACATAAAATAAAATATAATATAAGTATTTATCCATTCAAATAAGGTGTTAAGTACACTTTCTTTCCTCCATCCTTGAATTAGTCTCTCAAATACTAACACATCTTAGTGTCTTTGTTACCAACACACTAGATGGTAACCAGGTTGATAAAATCATAATAAAAGGCTTTTTGCATGCCCACAGCCACAGGACGAAGATACTTATAATTGTGAAAAGAAACATAATGTAAAGGAATGTGTAATTGAATATATTAAATTAAGAACCATTACAAATAATACTCACCTAATAAGCTCTCAAACCCACACCAAGTACCCAAATATGCTTAAAGTTCTCAATCAAATAGTGTTCTTGATCGAACTCAACAACTCTTAGCAACATAGAAATTTCAATCAAACAACACTAGTGTTCAAAATTGGAAGGTTGAGAGAAGAGAATGAACCTAGCTGGAGCACACGTAATGGAGAAGGGAGAACGGATTGAAGAATGTCTTCAAACTAAAGAACTTGGAAAAATAGAGTTCTCTCCAAACACACATTATCCACCTTAAAAACCATGGAAAAAGGAGGAAAAAACTTCGCACCTGGTACCACACACGACAAAAATTGGAAGAAAAAGGTCGCTAGAGTGATAAGGAACGAAAGGCGAACTGCATGTTAGAATGTTCTAATCACAATTGTCACTGAAAACTATGGGTAACGTGCATAGAGAGTCATCAGAAACAATATTATCTTTGTTGTCAGAGAGAAAAATAAGAAGAATAGTAGAGAGTGCAAATGGTTTCACACCTTTTAGTGACCTAATAACAAGACATTATATGGTGAGAGATGATTTACTTGTCATAGAATGTGAATTTTCTATGACAGGTAAACCAACACCTGTCATAAAATGGTTATAACCAAATGCTGACCAACACATTCTATGACGAGTGTTGACTTACCTAAGATAGAAAGAACATTCTATGATGGGTAAGTCAACACTTATCATAAAATATTTTGATATATTTATAAAGTATGCCACTGCATTGCTTTGTATGTCATGTGGATGACACCTAATGTAGAAAATGTGTTAGAAAATATGTATTTTGGACTAGTGTTATTTTGTATTCAAAATACTCACATGTGGGGGGCATAAAATCGGGAGAAAAAAAGTTAGGTGAATTAATAGTTTTAATTAAAATTTTACTTATAATGAGAAAAACATTTTATCATAAAACTTCTTTGTATTTATATCCTTTTTTTTTCTTTGTGTAAACTCATCTATATATTCTCAACTCATTCTAAATATTTGTAAAATAATTAATAATATAATAATGTACAATTAAAAAAAGAAAAAAATTATTTGATTCAAACACTCACTACATGAACCTCACTAACAAAAACACAAAGTGGTGAGAATTTATGTTTTCAAGTCAAATTAGTAGAGGCTATTTTATGTTTTTTGTATCCTATACATATAACTGTTGAATGAATATCCAGGCACCTTTTTGTTGATAACCCTAGACTAGTAGATGTTATATTTTCCGTTGCATTGTAAGTTGTATCATATTAAGTGTAGTGACCGGTCAGATTGTTATAAGAAATTTTGCTCCTCTTCAATTAACCTTATTCAATTAACAATTTTTTACACAAAAATAATAAATACTTAAAATTAATTATCTCTCTTAATAGGGTTAAAGATGAATATATATATATATATATATATATATATATATATATATATATATATATTATGACAATGAATGAATTGATACTACTTTATTTTTTTCTATTTAACTTTTACGATTTACATGCACAAACCAAGAAATATAATAAAATTTCATGATCTTAATAAAATAGTTATAAAGCTTTCAATTTTATCTTTTGTATTTCAACTCTAGAATAAATGTATAATAAATTTTTTTCATTTTCACTTTCTCAAATAAATGTGACAAGTAAGGGTATAAGTGGTAAAAGTGTAATTAATGTTCTCTGGAATTAAAAAAAAGGCATAAATAGAAACAAAATTGTTTCAAAATTAAGACAAGTAAAAAGGAATGGAGGGAGTACTTCATAACTCTCTCATTTCCTTTGACATTATTCTCTTTCTAATATTAATTAATTAGGTAAAAAATAATAAAATGAAAAGAGATAGGATTAATTTCATAAATGTTAAGTGTAATTTTTAAAATTATTTCAAACTATTAACAAATTTAATGTTAATAACTAAATTATTTAATTTTCTTAAAAGACATAATTAGTTGAAAAAATCTTGTATACAGCAACAAAGATAATAAATATATATAAAATATATAAATATATTTGTATAAAAAAGATAGAGATGAAGATAAAACACAAAAACTTTGTGGTTGTTTATTTGTCTTGTAATTATATTTACACACGATTTTCAGTACAACATATACATATATAATTAGATAGTTTTGCTTTATTATTTACATGTATTTTTTTTATTCATTGGAATGCACCCCCAACAGTTAATTTAGCCATTTGAATCAAACAATTATATATATACTTTACAAATATAATATATTATTACTTATGACCTAATTATATGTAATAATAATTAATTTTTAAAATTATTCATGTTAATTTTTTTTTATATCTTTTATTTATTATTAACTCTATTTTCTATGCATTCACATATAACTCACATTAAATATAATAATCATTTAAAGTAAATGATATATTTGGGAT
This sequence comes from Cajanus cajan, assembly GCF_000230855.2. Classification (NCBI taxonomy): domain Eukaryota; kingdom Viridiplantae; phylum Streptophyta; class Magnoliopsida; order Fabales; family Fabaceae; genus Cajanus; species Cajanus cajan. The sequence goes on along the minus strand of NC_138523.1, from coordinate 14,308,719 downwards.
AAATTTGAATTATGGTAGAATTAATTAAAAGTAATTACATTAATTAATTTTCTTGATCTTAATGATTTGTTCTGTTACTTATAATTAAAACTGACGTAGTATTATTAATTTTTATTTTAAAAAAATTTATCCTATGATTTAGGGTTTAGGGTTTAGGGTCACCATGAGTTGGTGACCCTAAAGTGAGCTAACCCAACTCACATAGATTGGCTCATCATGAGTTGATGCTTTAAATGAGTTAATCCAACCTAATTCACTTTCTAGTAGTTAGAAAAATTTCAACTCGGTTCGACTCACTACGAGTTGGTGAGTTAGGTAGGTTATCTCACCAAATTTTTTAAAATTAAAAAAAATTTAATCACCTGTTCCTATTTTTAATAAATAAAATAAAGAGTTATAATTTTTTATATCAAGAAATCAAGTCCATCATTGGTTCAAATGCAAACATATAAGAAAATATCAATCAAAATTACAAATAATAACTATATATATATATATATATATATATATATATATATATATATATATATATATATATATATATATATAACTGTAGTGGGTTAAACGGACCAATCTGACTCATTTAGGCTCAAATCCGTTTCAGTTACGAGTTAAGTGAATTGAGTATAATTTTTTTTTCCTAACTCGACCTGGTCTAGACTCGTGAATTGAGTTAACCGAATGTGTTTGACTCATTTTGACACCTCTAGTATCTTGGATCCTCCACTAAACCTAGGCTCTGCACATATTGTCACATCTCTCCACCACTAAGTTAACCTTAATTGTTACTTCCTCTGCACTATTATAAAAAAAAAATATTTTTTATTCTTAAATATAAACAAATTTTAATTACTTTTACATCATTTAATGACACTCTCCTTAAAATATTTATCATTTAATACATGATTTTTCAATTGCAATGCCTTTTCCCCCCTTTATAATAAGGACAATTTAGGAACAATATTATGGAATTATTACAATTTAATGCCAAATAACTAATCTCCATAATATGTGTGAAATTAATTTTTTTATACTTATATTAGAGAACAAATGGAGTAATTACTATTTACATGCACATAAACATATACTACCTTTGGTCTTAATTATAAGCAACATACGACAAATTATAAAGACTAAAAAAAATAATTAATATGATTATTTTTAATTAATTCTATTATAAATTAAAGTTTTATTCCAATATACCTTTCCTTTAAGTGGTTGTTATATTTAATGTTAATTATACTTGAATGTATAAGAAATATAATTGAATTAATAATTATTGTTTATAATAAAGACAAAAAAAATATATTTTTTTGCTTAAAATTAAGATGAAAGGTAGTATAATTTTACTATTGTATTTTAGTTGATAATTAATTTTATTATTCACATTAATTAATTATTATCTTATTAATTATCAAAGACATCATTTTTATTCTCTAAAATATGTAAATATTTGTTTTTCAACCCTCAATTTTAAAATGTTTATTTTTGGTCCTTCATTTTTTAAAACGTGTCAGAATTTACCTCCCTTAAGTAGTGTTTGTTTCCAGGGATTTACTATTCATGAGCAAAGAAAGGCGAAGAAACTTGTTGTTCGTTTTCGGTGATTTGCGACGACGGAAAGACGAAGAAAAGGAGGAAGAAGCGTGATTCGCGTCCTCGCTTTTGTGCGAAGAAAGGAGAAGAAAGCCACGTAAGATTTATAAAAACCCAGAAATACCCTTTTGCATGCATGCATAGTGTACCATGCAGTGAAAAAAGCATATACGAAGGAAACATAATCGATTATGCAAGAATACATAATCGATTATGACTTTACATAATCGATTATGTTGAAGCATAATCGATTATGCAAGGGCATAATCGATTATGTAGCCTTGCATAATCGATTATGCTATATATATATATATATATATATATATAACATAATCGATTATGTTATATATATATATAACATAATCTTTTATATATATATATATAATATTAATATTTAATATATAATATCTTAAATTAAATATAATTATTTAATATTAATATTTAATTTATATATATATATATTAAATATTAAATATTTAATATTTAATATATATATATTTAATATTTAATATTTAATATTTAATATATATATTTAATATTTAATATTTTATAATTTTTTAATTAAAATTTATATATTTATCTTTTAATTATAATAATTATAAATTTTTTAACTTAAGGGCAAAATAGTAATCTTATATAATTATTAATTAAAAAATTTATTTTTATCTATCACATCAATCAATTCACTCACAAACTTTCACATACTTTCTCTACACTTTCCACTCACTTTCCCTTAATCCAAACAACCTCACTTTCTACTCACTTTCCCTTCAAATCTCTCCTTTTCCACTCCCTCTTTTCCATCCTCAAATCCAAACAAAGCCTACCTGAATGCTTCAAGCAAAGAAATACTAAACACTAGTACTACAAGAATTGAATCAACAAGAAATTGTCATATGAAAAAAAGTGTTTGAAAATAAAAACATTAACATGGAAAGCAATAGAACATGATGTTTTTGAGATTTAAAATACCATACATGAGTGCGTGTATTTTACTAAGTAGGATAGTTGTTAAATTAGCTTAACAAAATTAGCGAGGAGGATAAATTTTAACATATTTTAAAAAATGAAAGATAAAAAATTAATATTTTAAAATTAAGAAACAAAAATTAAATATTTACACATTTAAAAAATCAAAAAAAATATTTAATCCATTATCAAAATTAATAAAAACAAATAAATTCAATGGTATATGAAAAGTTTTTTATTACAAAACTTTTAGTAATTAATTTTAATTCAATTTACATCATCACGTGAGTTTAGAATATAACTTAATCTCACAAAATTATATCACTCATTATTTTGTCAGAATTATAAATAAATATTCAATCTTATAAATTTTACACCGACATATCTAATATCTAACTTATAGAAAGTTGGAGATCCACATTGATGAAAAAATTAATAGCTAATATTTCGTCGATATGAAAAAGTGTTACATGGACATTGAAAGACTCAAGTTTTATTTTTTTTTTTCCTTTCTCTAAATGAAAGGCTCAAGTGTCTAACGTAGTATTTGTTTACTTCAGCGATGATTATTTTTGTCGAAAACTTAATTAGTTAATCTTTTATTTATTAGTTACTTCTAATAAAAAAATTTCTCGTATAAGCATGTTTCTATATCAACACTTATCAGTGATGCGATAGAGATTAAATAAGAATAATAATTAAATATTATTACTTTTCTATGTTTATAACAAAATTTTTAATGTGTTGTCACGATAGCACTGTATCTGTTCAACATGTATAGGTCGCAACCCTACAAGTTTTGCTCAACCCAAACATTGTGTAAAGTGTAAACCCATCCATTGGACCATTTCCCTAAGCATTCCTAACTTGTTAGTTGTTAGGTGGATTTGTCTATCACTTTTCATAAACTCTTCTCATCTCTTTCACTTTCACTTCTTCCATTCCATGAACTAGTAAAACTCAAAACAATGGCAACTTTTTCTTTCTCCTCTCACTTCCTTTCCTCCACTATTGCTCCTTCCAAGAACTCTTTTTTCTGTCCCCCCATCAGAGGAAACACCAAGCAATTCACTTTTTCCAAAGCCACAAACCTCTTGCAGTCGCAGCCACGGATAATTGTTTGCTCTTCTTCAAAGGATGGAGGTTCCGGTGACAACCCACCAAGGTTGCAACCTCACAAGACTCTGCATTTTTCGTTGGTTTTTGTTTTCTCAGTCTTTTGGCTATTGGGTTGGTTGAAATTTTAAATTTTGCTGTTGGGTTTGCAAAATGTACATTTCTTTTTTTTAATTTTTGTTTAAAGAGTTTGCACACTGCTATGTGTGTTATCTGATGATAAGTTTATCTTATGATAAGTTTGTTGATGGTGTTAGTATAATTAGTGTTATGTTATCCAATGATTAGTTTGTTAATTTTTATGATAATTATTTTTATTGGGTGTCAGTATAATTAGTGTTATCTGATGGTTGGGTGAGTGGTTGATTTTTATAATAATTATTTTAAAAAATTATCTGATTGGGCGTTTAGTGTTATTTGATGGTAAGTTTATTGATTTTTATAATAATTATTTTCTGATTAGGTGGTAGTATAATTATTTTTACACTGACATCGTGTGTAAATTAAACTAATTTTTGTTTTAGCAGCAACTTTTGCATCATTGAGGGGCCAGACATGGTTGAGGATTTTGTTCAGATGCAGCAGCAGGAAATTCAAGACAACATAAAGAGCAGGCGCAACAAAATATTTCTTCTCATGGAGGAGGTTGGTTTATAATGGCACTCCATTACTTCTTAGTGGCAATAGTATTTGGAATAGTATCAATTGTCATCCATGAATCATAGTAACATATGTTTATTGATGTGCATTGAGTGTGGCAGGTGAGGAGATTACGTGTGCAGCAGCGCTTAAGGGCACAAAAAGCTGTCAATGAAGATGGAGAGGAGGAAGCAAATGAGATGCCGGATATTCCTTCATCCATTCCTTTTCTTCCTCTTGTGGTGAGTCTAAGAAGAACCTTGCTTTGATTGATTAGGCTGTTGGTGTTGACTAAATCGTCCTCCAAAGGATTGGTGCAATTTGGTGAGAAACATATTGCAAAGTAATTCTATTAACGAGGAGTGTTAGCAATACACTTTCAAACATATTCTTTTGGACACTCTCCCTATTATTAGTTGAAAAGTTGAAATTTATTGAAAATCTTAAAGTTTTGTTAGTCTCACTTTTTATTTAACTAGTTTCACTCATGATTTTGTTGTATTTCAATAAATTCTAACCAATAATGGAGAGTGTGTTGCTAGTATTTTTATTTCTCTATAATTGACAAATTATACCAATGGTTGGAAATTAGAAGTTCCGAAGAAACTTATTGATGTGGTAGTCTAAACATTTTGTTCCCCCCCCCCCTGGCAAGGATGATATACCAAGGTTTTTCACAATTTTTGTAGAATATCACTTGGGTGAAACATCATTTTTCTAAAGTAGTTTTTAGTAACTTCTTTTTGTTTCTCTATGAATGCTTGGTGCAGTTGGAATAAAGCTGGTGCATTTGGCAATTATTTAATCTTCACTAACTATGCTTTTCCTATTGAAGTAGACGCCCAAGACTTTGAAGAAGCTCTATCTGACTAGCATATCATTCATATCTGCGATAATTGTATTTGGCGGGCTTATTGCACCGACGGTAATTTTATTACATTATGTGTTTTGTTTCTATTTTAATCTATGACAGATAAACATAACTTTAAAGTTAAAAGACTAGAATGTCTATGAGTAGATCATTTTGTTCTCTCAGTTTGTTATAGGGATCTGAATCTGATACCCTTTGTTACTCACTCTTTAGGGATCACTATGTTGTTGCACGATTGATCTTTGAGTTCTATTCTTCCTTTACCATGTCCACGCATACTTTTATGGACAGTGTATCCTATTATAGTTTGGTGCATGTGTAAATACTACTTTAATACTGTATTTCTATGTGGATATTATTTGAAAGTGACGACTTCTACCTGTTGCATTGCATAAATAAATACTAGTAAAAAATACTTCTATCTTTTTCATGAGAATCATTTCTCTGATCCATGACTGCTTCTTTTCAACTTAGTTGGGAGGAAATTCTGAGAATGGATAAAAGAAGGTGATTGAAGGGTATACATGTAGACTAGGATAGAGGGAGCCATTCCCATCAAATAAATTCCGTGAGATATCAAACCTTTTGGAACGTTCTTTTGCTTTGATAATTTGAATTTTGCGGGGCAAGTTAAGTTTTAGATATGCTGAGAAGTAAGTACTTGAATCTAAGATACTTTCTTTTTGAGACCAAATGATTAAAGATAAGTGGCTCTCAACTTCCCTTTATGTTATATTTTAGTATATAAAGTAAAGGATCTTCATTAGATGGGAAGGTGCATTTATTCATTTAGTATAAGACCTGGATTTCTTAAATAGTTAACTTTTGATGAAAGATCCACGAAAGGAGCAGTCTCAAGAGTGGAGGCATACAAAACATTGAACCCCCTGATTCACACATTTACCATTAAGTGGCTTGATAATAGTACATTTAGTCACTTTGTTAGCATTTTATTTTGCCTTATTACTTTCTATCATTATGGATATGGCTGAAAATACTGTATATTGGTAGATCATATACTCATCTCATATGTTGAATCTTTATGTCTATGACAGCTTGAGCTAAAATTAGGCCTGGGTGGTACCTCATATGAAGATTTCATAAGAAGTATGCATTTACCTTTGCAACTAAGGTATAATGTTCTTTGAATTGTTTGCTTTATTAATTATCAATTTCCATCAGGAAGAAACTGTTCTGTTGATGAATAACAGACTTGCTTGATCAATACCTAATTACAATTTGTTTGCTTCATGAATCCAGTCAGGTCGACCCAATTGTGGCGTCCTTTTCAGGTGGGGCTGTTGGTGTGATTTCAGTACTAATGTTAATTGAGGCCAACAATGTTGAGCAACAAGAGAAAAAAAGGTGCAAGTATTGCCATGGAACTGGTATGTTCCTACTCTTTGAAGATCTTCATTCTCTTAATATATCTCAATCATGCACATCTTAGACACATTATATTCTGTTTAGTTGAGTTTTAAGTTTTGGTGATTGTGATGAAAATTTGGTTGCACCATTGCACTCTTCATTTTTCAGATATAACAATAAATTATATTTACTGCACTTAAATTTTAATCACTAGGATTTTACATGCAGTAAGGTTGGTGTTCAATTTGGTAACATATTCTCAAGATTACCTATCCAGCTAGTACATACATGACAGGAAAACATTCAGAAATATTTTTAACTGTTTAATCAGATGATCTGCCACAACATCCAAAGAATTATATTCATTTCTTGTAATGTCTGATTCTTATGTCAAGTTTGTGTTCTTTCCAATTTGTTTTAAAATCTATGGACAGGATACTTGGCCTGTGCTCGGTGTTCGGCTAGTGGTGTATGCTTGAACATTGATCCTATTTCAGTATCTAATGCTTCTGCTAGACCTCTACGTGTACCTACAACCAAAAGGTGTCCAAATTGCTCTGGTGCAGGAAAGGTACACATTCTGGTCACACTTCTAATTCAAATTACAAATACTTGGAACTTTTATTTTAAAGTATTAAATATATTTTTAGTCCTTTATTTTATTTTATTTTTAATCAATTTTCACCTTTTCACCTTTGGTCGCTGAATAATTTTTTTACTAGATTTAGTCCTTGAACTTTTACAGATCTTTACTTTTAGTCTCTAAACTTTTTCTTCCTGTGACTTTTTATTCCCTGATGTTAAGATTTTTTTGTTCATGGAGGAAAATTTTACTTCTTTAGGGATAAAACTAAATAAAATTGTTCAGGACAAAAAATGATAATTGACAAAAGTTTGGGGACTAAATACATATTTAATTCTATTTTAAATTCTGATTTTCTTTTGAGTGAATGCAGGATACATAACAATTGTTGTTGCATGTGCAAATGTAGTTTTGCAACCAATTAATTTTAATTAGTAGTGATTAAATAATCATCTTACCTGTCTTGTAGGTTATGTGTCCAACATGTCTTTGCACTGGGATGATGATGGCAAGTGAACATGACCTGCGTATTGATCCATTCGACTGAAACTTGACATGAATTGAGGACTTGGGATTTTGTTGCTCTAACTGTATGTCAAAAATATGAACACCATCTACAAAATCCCCTTCTCCAAATTTAGCATTATTATTTAAGAAAAAATATATAAGGAATTGGGCTAAAATGGTTCCATTGTAGTCTTCCCCTCCAGATAAACATTGCCAAAATTGATCGGCAAATATTCTTTCTATAAGAACCAATGTTGTACTTTTGAGTATGTTGCAGGTAAATACTGCATTTTGTCATTAAGTAATAGTCCTTGTTTCAGTTAAAAATAATAAGCAGTGATACAGTCATTATTTTTAGAATTCAATTTAAACATGCTAACAATATAACAGTATAAAAAACAATAAGCACTTATACAGTATATATTAGATCTTTGGAAGAGATTATAAACTATTCATTTAGACTAATATGTTAAGTGCTTGTGAGGGGTATGGGCCATGGGGTACCTTATGAAAATATTTTGTAACTGTTTCATAAGATGTTTTTAGTATATTTTCAAAAGTTTTGCAATATAACTCATAGGGATAACTTGTGTAGTTTATAAAAGGCCTAGCCAATATATATATAGTGTGTGTTTTAATTTCTTTCTCCAAATGAATTTTTTTTTTCGTTTCATCATCCAAATTAATATAAATGTTATTTTTTCACAAAACAATTTATAATTAACAATATAATTAAATAAATAAATTTATAATAAAAATTAAATTATTAATATTTTTTTTTTTACATTTTCGTCACATTTAAATGTTTTATATTCTTTGGTTGTACGAAATTAAGATATTAAAAATAAAATGCTCTAATAATTGTATCTTTATTTTTTTTATATATCTTCATAATTAATTATTTAGAATGCTTTAAATGTAATATAAGAAATGATTAGAAAGTTTTGTTTTAATAAAATTATCTTTTTGGACATGAAAAAACTTTTTTTCCTACCAAACTCTCTTGTACAATACTTTTCTTTTCTTCTCTTTTTATTAATTTTTATTCTAATTACTTTAAAAGTCATGACTAGAGTGGTTTCTAATAAGTTGGCGTAAAAATATTTACATAAACAATGCATGAAATTAAAATTTATTTTAAAATATAAAATTGCTTGGGAAATGGGAAAGTTTATAACTCAATTTTAGGAAATCTTCATTTATTTTTCAAAATTTATAAAACAAGTTATTTATTTAAAATAATTTTAAGGTTAAATTGTACTATAATTTCCATAGTTCTCTAATTTTTAATAACACAATTTTAATCTTAAATTTTATTAAGTTTACACAATTTTAATTCTCAAATTTTATAAAGTTTGCATTGTTGGTATCACTTTTAAATGTCCATTTATCGTTAAAATAATAATATTAGTTATAACTTAACATTAAATATATGACATAATAATTAATATTTAGGCTAACTTGTAATGTTAGTTTTCCATTTTTATCTCATAAATATGATAAAATCAAATGAAAATAGAATAAATATGACGGTTAAAAATGTAATTTAATTTAAACATTATTAAATATCCCATCCAATTTAGAATATAAGCAAAAAATCTCGTTTGTTAGTTTTGAATATAAGTAAACTTTAACTAATCTCATTTTAATTATTTATTTGAAATTGTATCTCCAATATTTCTTTTTATTCTTGATATCAAGTTTCAATGAAAATAATATAGGAAAATAAATTATTTTTTTAGGTGAGATTAATAAAAGTAAATGATTTAAACAATCTTTCTTAATCAGTGTAAATGATTTTTTGTTGTTGCTTATATTCAGAACTAGAAAGAGTATGAATCACATTTTATCTATTTAATAAAAATATTATAATTAAAACGGTAATAAAATAAACATTTTGTAATGAGACAAAAATTATAATTTTTATATAATCAAGTGACTAAAATTATAAATTTATTTGGATAATCATGTTATTGATTTGAAATAATTACTAGTTTCGTCAATAATTAATATTTGTTAAAAAACTTGACTAACCATCTTTAGTAGATCATTTTTTTTTCATACATAAAACTCAAATTCAAGATCTTTGTTTATAGAAATTGAATTCAATACTGTATAAACCAATAACATGTTGGTACTAAAATTACACATTAAATATTATAGAAGGTTAAAAGCACAATTAGGCCAATTTCAACACAAAATTCGGATCCTTAGAGAAAGTGTTGGGCTCATGCACTTCATTAAACACACAATTCATTTTCATCCTTTCAATTCCCATGTTGGTGGATTTCACAAGATAATGTTATCACTTAAGTTTACAACTCAAATGAGAAATCAAGGACTCTAACAGTTTTAAAAATCTCAACGTAATGAGTGGAAACACAAACACTCTTCCTAAAGTTTTTCACCACTTCATATGACTTTCACATTAGTGGCACCTAAACACAGAGATCAATATTCAATATTTATATGATTTATAAGTATGAACATGTGACAGTTTGGCCGAGTGGTCTAAGGCGCCAGATTTAGGCTCTGGTCCGAAAGGGCGTGGGTTCAAATCCCACAGCTGTCAATATTTTGCACTTTTTAGTCTCAACCTTTTGTTTTTATTTTTGTCAGAAAAGAGATTCGAATGAAACTAATTGAATGGGCAGGAACAGGCCCAACCCAGTTGAAAGAGCCCACCATTCAGCAACATCATGAGAGTGATCCAGTTGACCAATTTCTCATCACATTATGAGAAATTAAGTTCATGACAAAATTGTGCTCATAGCACAAAATGAAAAACAACAGTAAAAAAGTTGAAATTATTCCTTAAAACTAATCCAAAACTACCAAAAATTATTCTGATGAGACACAAATGAGTTGCAGTTATATATAGATATATATATTGAAAATTGAAATTACTATATCTCATACATTAAAATTTCTTTGACGTAAAATTAAAACCAGTATATGTTAATCTAGTATAGCTTCACGTGCAGGTGACAACACCACCCCCATGAACAGAAGACTAAAAGTTAGACCTCTTTTTGAAGAGAACAAGAGAAGAGGTTTAATTATTTCTAGCTACTTTTATTCATTCATATATACTAATTTCTATGTGGCCATTAGTTTCGACGAGCAGATTTCATGCTCCATGCTTTCAGCTTCTCTACAGTGATGTGCTCAGTACCATTGTTGAACACAAATAAGTGAGCATTTTTCTTTATTGCAAGTGTTGGATAAACTCTAGATAAGATGTTTGTTCTCCCTCCAGCTCCAAAACTCTCCACAACAGAGTGATCAATCTGCCATATTAAAATCAAACATAAAAGAAATTAATGATATAGTATGCATGGTTGTTCTTGGAGTTCATGAATAAGCATTCAGGTATATTAGACTTTATACCACCCTTATACTTTCACACTTAACTTGCTTTCTTCTATTTTTCTTTTAGAAGCAAACCCTTATGAAATTTGAGTTAAAGTAAAAAAAAAAAATCTTTATCTTTTCTAATTTAAATATGATTTTAGATTTTAGTGTACACTTATCTTACACAGTTAGAAGACGTGTTTCATTGTATTATACTAATTTAAAACAATAATTAAACATTTAAACTCATCAGTTGTCTTAGGATGTTAGATTATTTTTAATTCAAATATATAAAACTACCTTATAAAATGATGATTAATTTTCACTTATATATTATTTTACTTGTTGAGTTGGGATCTCTAACATATTATAGAATGTAAGTTTAAATCAAATTCAACCTTACAAAATTGATTTATAAGGTGAAACATGATTTATATACAAGTGACAATTTTAATTGTAGTCATAGTATTATTATTATTTTTTTTTTTGCAACTTCAACCCATTAAGTGATATAAAAAGTATAAAAGGATAAGTTGGGAAAATATGAAACTGAAAAGAAAAATACAATTTACTCATTATTATGTAACACCAAATGAGGTGATGAACATACCAAACTCCTGAGAGACAATTTTTTATGGGCTAAATCCACATCCACAAAGCCTGCAAATGATGGCTTGTACAATTCTCTCTTCAAAGAGGAACTGTGGAGATGTACAAAATTAAAGTTAATTAGAAAACATGCACATACATAGTTTTGAGAAAGCAAATTGGAATAATGGAAGTATATCTCATCCCCATTTTAGTTAGTGAACAAACCTTCTTGCATCGGAGCACATGAGAACAACATGCTTGTTTGGAGCTTTGAAAATTCTAAAGAACACAGGAGTAAACTCCTCCAAGTTTTTTGAAGCCAAAGTCAAAAGCCCAAATGGCCCAACCCCACCTTCAACCTTTGAACCCTTCTGTGCACATAGATCTTGTGCATTCACCCACCTAGAATCAAATGTCTCTGCCTTATCCAAGCTTGAGAATGAGAAGGTAACCTCCACATCAGCCTGAAATATATATATATTAAGTGCATTTCATTTTAGAATACATTAATTAGAGTTTAATTTTTAAGTATTATTTCTGTATTTTTTTTTACAATACTAACCAATTTAAAATTAATGTAAATCAAAGTTAATATGACTTTTAAGATAACTGGTATAAAAGTTAATAAACTTATCATACTACATATAGTAACATATATATGATTAGATAACAATGTGTAAACTTATAGTACTCTTATCGTTTAAACATATATGGTTTTCTTGATTATAATAAATGCCATATAGGTAAGAAAACTTTAATGCTTTTGTTTGGGTGATGAAAGATTTTGAAAATAAAGAAGTAAAAGAGAAGAGAAAATGAATTGGTTTTTAAATTGTTTAAATTGAAAAAAGTAAGAAATAAGTAAGTGAGAAAGAAAAGTATGTGTATATTCAAAGGATACATTTGACCTAGTAATACATTTACGTAATATAAAACAAAAAGGCAAATTCATCATTTCTACTCTGTCTAATGAGTTCCACACAATTTTATCATTTTTTTTTTCTCCACATATCTCATTAACCTTGAAGAGTATTTTTAATATGGGTCCTAACAAATTTGTTTATCCTCCCATCTCTATCTTTTCCCTAACAACCAAACAATAGACATTTTGACTTAGACTTATTTCCCTCTCCCTTAGAATCTTCTCAAACAAACAATATATAAATTACCAATTAATTAATTAGGAAGCTAACCTGAGCTGCAGTGATCCCTTTAACTTCAACATAATTTCCCTTCTTAAGCTTTTTGTTATTTATTTTAACTTCTTTCTCTCTTAGACTATTTAATTCTTCAACAGGCCATTGCACCAATTGTTTCCCATGAGAATCAAGCCATACAGTTCTTGGAATTGCCTGAAAATTTCAATACACACATAACATAATAAACAAACTTTAAAAAGAATGTGTGTTGTCTTAAAATTGTGAATTTAAGTCTAACTCAATCTTACAAAATCGGCTTTGTAAGGTGAGTGTTGTTTTCCACTCATATATTGTTTAATTATCTAATTTCTAGTCGATATGGGACTTGCCCCCTCATGTCCAACACTATTAGGCTTGGTACGTGGATAAATGGTAGGTGACCCTTTTTAATGGTCTAGGATTGACGGGACTTGAATACACCCCCTCATGCCTATGGTGCATGTATCAATGAATGGTAGGTAACCCTTTTTCTAATGATTTGGCGGGACTTGAATACACCCCCTCATGCTCATGGTACATGTATGAATGATGGGTGACTCATTTTTAAGAATCTAGGATAGTTCTGATACCATCTTAGAATAGTGAATTTAAGCTTAACTCAACCCTACAAAACTGACTTTGTAAGGTGAAAGTTGTTTTCTACTTATATGTTGTGTCCCGCATCCAATTATTATTACTCACTTATGATAAAAACAAGTAACAAGTAAACAATTGCTAGGAATAAAGATCATATATAAACTAAACTATACATAACATAATCATATAACATGCACATAAAGTACCTGAATCCCTGCCCATCCTTTCTTAACATCATCCTCTTTGGAATCTGACTCATTTGCCCAAGACCACAAAATTCTTCGTCTCTTACTAGGGTCAAAAAATGACTTGGATGCATAAAAGTTGCCATAATCATACCTAAGGCCACCCCAACCATCCTCCGAAGTGTTATCTGGGATATACCTATCCTCATTCATGAAATACGTTCCAATTGTGTAGTACTCATACCTAGTTACATCAAGACTATTCTTGAGAACATGCTTAACTCTATTGAGTCTATTACCAACCACGGATGTGTCTAACCCGTTTTTCCCTTTCAAAGAAACTGGGTAAAAATCTGGACACTCCCACATACCCGTAGAAGCAGCTGAATGGATCGGGTGCTTGGCCCGAATCCATTTCACAAAGTCCTTGCTCCTATACAAATAGGCCATTCCTCTATCTTTGCTTCTCCCACCAATCAACATCTTCCAATGTCCATCCTCACTCCACCATGCAGTGGTTGGGTCGCGGAACACACTACCATTCATATTGTGTTCCGCGACTATAATAGGATTAATGGCATTGGGCTTTATCCATTTTCTTAGAAATGGATCGGATGTATTCTCAGGTATAGCATAGCATTGCACCTCATTGCTATGCTTATTAATAACTCCTGTGTAAAGGATCACAGGTCCTTTACCCGGGAGTACCGTGGCTGACCCGGACCAACACCCGTATTTGTCAAAGGGTTTGGATGGGTAGAGGGCGGGTTCAAGTTCTTTCCAATTGATGAGGTCCTTTGAGACCGAGTGCCCCCACACAATGTTGCCCCAAACTGCCCCTTTTGGGTTGTATTGGTAAAATAGATGGTAGACTCCGTTGTAATACATGGGGCCTGCGGTGTTGGCATTAGAGGAGAGTGTTATTGCATGATATATGGTACAAAAGAAGATATGAATGACTATTATAGATTAAGTTTCTATAATTTATTCATATGAGATTTACATAATATAAAAAGAGATTAAAAAAACATGAGGTAAATGATTGATATGATAAGAAAAATAAAAAAAATAATATCAAAACTTACTGTATAAAGAAAGATGTTACAAATATGTTTATAAACATTTCTTTTATTGTTGATTGAAGTTTATGGAAAACTTTATTTTGTTGGACTTTCTTTTTTGTCAGATAATGAATTCTTATTTTTTTATTTAATAAATTAAACCCATAGTAAAAAATAACATTTTAAAAGAAGCGTGTTAAAAATGTGTATTAACTTTCTTCACAAATAATATAAACGAATATATTTATCATTCAAAGATTGAAAGAATATACAAAAGAAAAAAAAAATTCAAGGATATCTCACTCACCATTTGGATCTGCATGTGGTGATGATTGATAAATGCACGTTCACCCCATGAGAAAGAATAAGAAACCAAAAAATATCAGCATTCTATCACGAAAGAAAAAATTATATCTATAAAAATATATAAATTTTTTTTCACCGTTTTCATATATATAATTTTATAGATATTTTTATCTTTTATTTATTACAATAACTACATAATTATATTTTTAGTGAAGGATAATTCAATAATTTTATTTTATCAATTATAATAAAAATGATTATTTTTCATAATATTAATAAGGCACAAAGTACTTTTTTTTTTTGCTAGTAAATTTTGAAGGAAATATATATACTCAATTTTCCCGTGAGGATTACACTTTAAAAAGTGAGTTATAATTATTAATTAGAATATTAATATATTTTTTTGGAAAAAAAAATTAATAACTCTAAACCTAAAATTAATTAATAGATACTACATCCCTCCGTCCTTTGTAATAAAAATTAATTATTTGCCACACATGCACACCCATGCATAAGCATGGGGGAGGTTTAGTTTTCTTATTTCTTGACCTATAACTGAAGCATATATAAGTGATTGAGAGAGATTATTTAATGTGTGTGACCTAGAAGTGTTTTAAATTTAATAATTATTTTGTTGATTACCGGTCTTAGTTTAATACATAAGCATGGAGGTGTTTTCTATATTTTGTTGATTACTGGTCGCAGTTTTTTGTTGGTTACGTTCTTGTATGAACTTGTTTAATTATACAAGTTGTGTGTACTTTTATTTATTTATTTGAAACTCTAAATAATTTATTTCCATAATAACTAATTTGAGATTTAATAAATAAACCTACTTAAGAAATAAAATTTTGTAACTAATTAATTGTCTGGTGAATTTTGTTATCCTCACTAAATCTTTCTAGCTAGAATGATGTTGGCATGGACTAGTTAGGTTTGTTTTCAACCTGATGTCAGATTAATTATCAATTATTGATCTACAAATAATAATAAAATACATGATATATATACTTAGAAAGAAAATAAAAAGGATAAATTACTTTTTTAGTTTTTTTATATTCAATTTTTATTGATTTGTAATTTCGTTTTTCCTATTTAAAAATAGAGATATATAATATCTTTAATTTAAAAATATAAAAGTTTAATTCTTTTATCAAATTGACATCTATTAATTATTAATTTTTAATATTTATTCATATTTAATGTGACAATTTATAATACAACATTTGGAGATAAAAAATTATAAAAATAAAATTTATTAATAAAATAAATATTAATCATCTGTTAAAATATATATAAACAAAGATTTTTTTTATGTGATTTTTAAATTTTTATTTATATATTTTATGTCACTAAATATGATGTCACTTAAATGATAACAAATAATTAAATAATATTAAAATTTAATGATTAAATTGACAATAAGATCAAAATTTTATATTTTTAAAAATAGGGGACTAAATAGTCTATTTTAAAGTAGAGGTAATAAAATTACTAATTAATAAATTAGAGAGATCAAAATTATAATTCAGTCGAACAAAATTTATTAGAATTTAAGGTTTGTTTTTTTAAAAAATATTTTTAATTAGTTTTATCTTTCATAGATACTTATAAAATATCATTTTTTATTTCAAAAAATTGTATAAAATAAATGAAAGCATCATATATATTCGAAAACAAAACAAATAAAACAAAAATAAGTTGATATTTTTAAGATTATTTTAAAAATAAAAAATATTTTGTTAAACCAAACAAGTCTTTAAATACACAAAGCAATATTTATATTTGTAAAGAATAAAACAATCTTGATTATTTTTTATATACCCCCAAAAATAGAAATTAACATGATCAAAAGGCAAATTAAAATGTAGCAAACTTTAAATAATTAGAAAATATACTTTATGTAATAGGAGAATAAATTGTGAACCAGAACTATCTACGTTACATTTCTCAATGAGAAAGAAAAGAGATTGCATCTGCATGTGCTCTGATTTGTCCAAAATCAGCACGTTTGTATCAACTTCCATGTGTTATTTTGAAGAATACAGTAACATAGCAAACCAGTTCGTAAACGCAAATAGTAAGGCTGAGGTAAGATTAATAAAAAAAATGACCAATACAAGTTTGTACAGCAAGTTGTGACAAGCATATGCTGTAATTTTCCTTATTAATGCAAATTAGTCCTTCATCTCCATGTGTGAGTGGTCCGTGACTCCAAAATACATTGGCAACGTGAAGGCTAACCAAGAAGGTTCCAGCTACTTGAAAGGAATAAGCCATGTCACTCTCATTTCTAAGTATTTTTTGGAACATAGTCCACTCTCATAATAGTGTTTTAGGGTTCATAATTGCTGAGTAATTGATTATTTCATATTATAGCACAAAAATGTACAAGATGGAAAAAGGTGCTATCTGCACTAGCTTGCAATATAACCATTTTCTTCCTCTTGAAATGACAAGCATCTTTGTAATTAAAAAGGCAACCTAAGTAATCCCTTACCTTTTCATTTTGGCTCATGTATATTCACTATAACCTGCTAGATGCAAAAAGTTTTATATCTTGTCAATGTCACTATCTCCATTTTTCCAACAAAGTCTGAGATGCCACTACAAAGTACAAACTATTCCATGAAAACACGGAACATTATCCCCATACACTCAACTAGAAGGTCAAGAATATGAACTTATATAGATCACATTTTTAAGAGAAAAATAATAGATACCCTATTTTTATATCATATAATAAATTTATTCACTTTTACAATCACAAACAATCATTTTGAACAGTTGAAAAATAAAAAACTTTCTTAGAGTATGAATATAGTTTATATTAAATAAATTAAAAAATTAAAAAATTTAAACTGACTTATTTAAATAAAATATTTATAAAATAATAAAAATTAAAATTAAAATAATTCAAAATTCAAAAATTTTAAATTCTAAATTTTTTTCATTCAAATACATTATAATGTTTTGCAATTGTAGTGTTAAATTTACTTATATAATTGTCATCCATAAATATAATTCTTCATATTATTTAATCCCTCGATTTCTCAATAAACTTCTCCACTCACAATATAGAAATTGTTATTTTTTTAATCCAATAAAACATGTTTCTTCTCACTACTCAGCAAAATCCTCTTAAGCATACTTGTACTAATGATATTGTTTGGGAAGTCTTTATACATATTTACTTATAGTGATGGTAGTGAAATAGTAGCCAGGACTCCCAATATTATAATATGCTAATGCTATTCTTATATAACTACTTCAATAGTGATAACAAATATATAGACAAGAATCACATTGAGGAAACATAATTGCACTCTAAATACGTACGTAGGAGAAGGAAAAAGTGCATGAGTAAGAAACTGAAAGCGTTACCGTTGATCCAGTTTCTATGAGGTTGAAAATGGTATCCAGTTCTGTGAATTTTGCTCACGGTACGCGCTGAAATGGATTGAAGATCAGGATATATCTCATGAAAAGCTTCAACGCCATTGTTACAAATCACACAAAGGGAGAAAACTGCTATAACTGTGAGACAATATGGGAGAGCCATGAGAATAAACTGAGAAACAATATATGATGAAGAGGGAAGGGGAGCATTGTGAAGGAAGAGTTACCAATTGCTGTTATTTATAGAGTGAAAAATGCAAAGGACCTAGTAAAGGTAGATGAAATTAGGCCATGTATACGACCTCTTCAATACTAATACGTCTTAGTTGGTTTCGTTGTAATTAAATTGATTTGGTTTGAATTAGTTTTATATGATTAATTAGAAATTGTTTCTCATGTTTATATATCAAACAACGAGTTTTAAATTGGGTTATGGATCAAATTTTATATTTGGAATATATTACAAATTAATTGAGTTGATTTTACATTTTATTTATTTGCCTGATTTAAATTATGTTAAATAACTTCATTATTAAGTAAAAATATCAATGATCAAATAATTAACACTAAATTTGAAATTAATTAAATTTACTTAATTTTAAAAGTTCACGCATTAATTTGTTTTTACCACAAGTATCTTTTAACAAAAGACAATACTATTCGAGTTAAGCACATGTGCTCCTAATAGTGGTTTAACTCGATTCGAACATCACTATCTTCAATAACAAATTCTTGAGATACAATTTCTTATTTTTATTTCTTATTTTGAATGAACTTTCAACATAAGAAAAACATAAATTAGCGTTAGTTAAAAGTTAACATTAATCAATGAAAGTTGACACTAAATGTTCCTTTGTGTTGACTTTGAGGATAACTTTAAAACATGGAAGATAATTAGTTGTAAGGACTTGGCTCACAATAAATTAAAAACTATGTATAATTAAAAAGAGCTAAAAGCATCAACACGGTTGACACTAAGATATGACAAAAAAATGTTGTTAACATAGTGTCCCTTGAGATTTAAGCCGTCTTTGAGGTAATTCGAGTTAGAGTTAAGTTAGTTCAACTTATGGAAGGGTATATAAGATTTTTCTTATTAAGACATGAATCTAATAAGTTCATGTTTTAAGAAAAACTAGTAAGAAGTTAGAAAAAAGTTCTCTAGAAAACCTGAAGACTCTTTCTCCCTTTTCTTCTACTAAATCATTCACTTTCTTTAATTTCCTCTACACCTGAATCTACTTGACTGAGTAGGAGATTCAAGTTCCCAGAGCAAGAATTTCGAGTAGAAGTCATGTGAAGTTTTCTTTTTTTTCTTTTTCCTCTCTTCTTGGTTGATCAACTAGAGGTAAGAGTATGCATGGTAACGGGGCGGGATGTGTTTTATGTTCCCTGCCTCTGCCCATGCAAATTTAAATCGGCCGCTTCTTCCCCCACCCCCAACCCCGATACCTGTTGGAGATAAAATCTAGGTATCCATCCCTGTCCCCAACAGTTTTCGGGTTTCCTCAACCTACCCTCGCCCTCACTTCTAGACCTTTTTCTTTCTTCTATTTCTAATAAATATGAAAAATAAAAAAAAAGAAAATCAAGATAATACAAATTTTTTACATATAAAGAATTCTAATTTTGGTTTATATATATATATATATAAGAATAATTTTTTAATTATATTATTAAGCAGGACGAGGGCGGTGGCGGGTACGGGGGCGGGTATTAACATCCCCGTCTCCACCCCCGTTCCCAATTTTATCAATCGGGAAAAACTCGAACCCGATCAACATGGGTTTTCCCCGTCCAAATCGGGCCGGGTTTGGGTGGGTACCCACGGGATCGGGTTATATTGCCATGCCTAGGTAAGAAAATTTTGTGTTTGATGGTTGTGTTTTAATTGATGATTTGTTGTTTGAATTCACTATTTGGTGGCTGTTTGGATTGAAAATTTGAAAGGAGATGATCATTATATTGAGTTGTAGTTTTGGTTGTGTTTTGAAGGAAATTTGGTGATCAATATTTTATAATGATTGCATGTTGTGTATGAAGTTGTTTTCGAGCTATTTATGATGCTTATATAATGCATTATGCATTGCATGTTGGTCTCTTTCGAGTTTTAGGTAGATTTGAGCCAAAAATGAGATTCTGCTAAGTGTGAAAATCCTCATCATGTTGAGCATGCCTTCTTGACATTAAGTGTAGCTCAAATTAGGGGTCTTCTGTCTCACTTACGCCAGACGCATGATTGCTGACGTCAAGTGTAAGGAGAGAGAAATACCTCTGACTTGGTCATGCTAGATGTGGTTTGAATAACGCTAGGTGTGAGGAGAGAGAAAAGTCTCTAACTTGGTGACACTAGACCCTTGGTTGTGTGGCACCTAGCATGACCAAAACAAAGCTCTCTTCCTGAGTAAAGTCAAGTGTCAATAAAGCGACATTAGATGCGAGGAGAGAAATTTGTCTCTGCCTAAATTGGGGTTGGGCATTAGTGTAGCCACGCCAGGCGTAATTGTTCTAGGGGAGCTTTGATGTTACCCATGCTAGGCTGGCTGGGTTGAATGACTTTGGGCGTGGGTGAGACAAAAAGTCCCATGTTTCAATAGATGAAAAATGTTGATTAAATTATATGATGAATGTTGTATGATTATAACTTATTATGCATTTAGTTGATATAATCTATAATGATGTTTATGTTCCCAAGAGGTAAGCTAATAGATGATTAAGTTGCAAAGTTATATGATGTTATAGTTTAATAAGTTGTTAAGTTGTTAGGCATGTGGTCAAAATACATGTTTTAGTTGAGATACATAAAAGCTAGAAGAGAGTTATGTTGTTTAAAGTTGTACCCTATAAGATTTACGTGGAACAACATGGAGGTGTGGTTGATCCATATTGTAGTTGAAGTCATCAACCGAGTAAGGTATAAAGACCAAGGCTTAGTTCCTAATTGAGTACTGGAAAGGTGAAATATTTGAAGGGTACTCATATTATTCTACCCTAATAGAAATACTAGACTTCCCAGTTTAAGTGACAAAACTTGAAAAATCAAATTAAGTTGTATACCTGACTGTCTAAGAGGGCTAACACTATCTATACTTGACCTAGTTGTGATAGGTTTGATGCTGTAGTTTGATAGAGTCAAACCACTTAAATTGATCACTTATGAGGGATTCACTTATTCTCAAAGTAAGTCTATCTAGACTTACTTCACTCAATAATTAATACTTTACATCAAATTTCAATGATTTAATCTTTGAATCAAAAGTTTTGAATGTATAAATAAAATCTACAGTCTTAAAAGTTTAAAAACTATTTGATACTTCAATTCGTTTTATTAATTCAAATTAACACATGAAATGTATGTTTTATAATTATCTGTCATTTAGAATTAATGAAATGGAATACCAAATGATTTTCAATTTTTTTAAAACTTTACAAACAATCTATGCATTAAATTTTTTTTAATTCAATGATTGAATCATTGAAATTTGATGTAAAACATGAGTTATTAAATGTAATAAGTCTAAATAGACTTACTTTTAAAATAAGTGAATCCCTCTTATATATATATATGTATAATTATATGCTAAGGTTTTTAAGTTGTTTATATTGTAAGTTATTGAGTTATTTGTATGATGATATTATTGCAAGTTATTAATTTAAATGCGATAATTTTTTTACTTTTATTTTATTTTTTTATGATTAAAACTACAATGATTATAATTTATGTATGAACATAGTAAGATTAATAAAATAGCTTATTTAGTTGATAAAAGGTCAAATAGTTGATGATCCATTTTTGGTGATATCACTTTAATAATTTCATTATGTAGTAAATGAACAATATTAAAAATAATAACATGAGGATACTTATACCACCATCATAGCATCTTTATCAAAGGCAATTTTTGTCACTGAACCAAAGCCCCCACCATCCACAACCATCAAAATCCATCACCCATCAACACAAATCAACCAATCCACAATCTCTCTAGATCTTGACCATTGTGACCGTCGCCAGCACCGAGACCCCCACCACTACGACCACTTCCACAACTTCTCCAATATTATTAGAAAAAGATTAAAAATAATATTCTACAAATTTCAACAATTCAAATATAAATTTTTAAAAATACATTCTTTTATTAATTTAAATTGATAAATAATTATAAAATTATTTTATATATTAATTTAAATTTATATGCAATGAAATATTAGATAATTTTAAACTTTTTTTTTTAAAAAATTTAAACTTAATTTACACATTAATTTTTTTTTTAATTTAATGATTAAATTATTAAAATTTAACATAAAATATAAATTATTTACTAGAGTAAATTTATCAAAATTTATTTTTAGAATAAGTAAATCTTTCTTAATATATATATATATATATTTATATATAAACTTTTTAAAAAAAGTAAATTAATTTTAGATAATATTTTAAATTTTTTTTTAATGATGATCTAATGTTAACGTAAATGACAATTACACCATCGATTTTTCTCGGATAAAATAGAAAAAAGTAAGGCAAAAATATACTTTTCGTCTCTTATATTATTTATTAAATTTAATTTAGTTTCACTTTAATTAATTAAATTAATTTACTCTCACATCTTTAAAATGTATCTCAATGTTTGATTTTTCGTTTCCTTCGTTTAAATGTTTAACAATATGATATGTGTCATGCTGTCATATCACATGACTGGACTCATGACATGTGGCATGACACATGACATGACACGTGACATGATGATATGATACGTGACATGACACGTGGCATGACAGCATGATACGTGTTATGACAACATGACATGTGACATAACACGTGTCAAATCCGTTAAGTATTGAAACAGAAAAAACGGAAAATCAAACATTGAGGTACATTTTAAATATGTGAAACTAAAATGATTCAATTAATTAAACTGAGACTAAATTGACATTAATAAATAATATAAGAAAAAAAAATGTATTTTTGTCAAAAAGTAAATATGTACGTGATATCACTTCATGCAAACAGCTTTCCGGTAAAGTTGATCGCGTAATTGTTTTTGTTTTCTGTCTTTCATCCGAAGAGTTTCTCATCCCCTTTTCTATCTCCTTCTTGTTACTCTCTGCCTGTGACAGTGTCATTCATGAGATGAGAAAACCTTTACCAAAGCAAGATATAGTGCAAAACGAGTTTAGAAAATGCAAAACAATATAATAACCACATTCTTTTACAATTCCCTCCTTTTTCTTTTTAAATTTTTTCTATAAACCAAATATTTGTTGATAAAAATAATAATTCTATATCTTAAGCACGAGGGCTGTTCAAGAATAGTGAACCAGGACATAACTAAACGTAACATTAAACATGAGGTCTAGGGTTTCTTCTCTCTCCCTCCTCCCTTTTTTAAACCAAACATATAGCATTAAACGTGTTGAGAATTTGTCCTAGTCGAGAAATATATTGTCTTGTAGGAACAAGTTTTTTACTTTAGTGTGACTACAGGCAAATGATAAACAAGCATTACCTAAGGGTATAATTATGGAAACAAAAAAAAAATCATAAATAAATTTTTTATCACACAGATAAAATTAAAATATATTGAATAATTTTTTTTAGGTAATTAGAAGTATTTAATACTTTTTAATCAACATTTTCAGAACATTCTTTAGTAAGACTAATTTTTATTAAAAGATAAAATCTAGATGCAATATTTTCTTAAATTTAAAGTGTTACTTTTTAACCAAAATTATATATATATATATATATATATATATTATAAATTCTTACATTATAGATCACTTTTAGTTAGAAATTGATGCCGGTTAGTGTAGGAAGTGAAACATAAGATTGGAATGATAAAGAAGTATTGTATTCGAATCTCCAAGTTAATATAACTCACTAATTATTAGCATTTGTAGATAAATAAAAACTTAATTAAAAAATAGTATCATAAATACGTTAGAATAACACCTAATTTTTTCCTTTCCTAAATACCCAAAGTTTATATTAAAAATAGCTCCCCAAACGTGAAACTTAGCCAGGTTGGATGGTTTATCACATACATTAGTTTTTATAGAAAAACATTATTTATTAGCGAAATTTCTATATCTCAAATACCAAATTACTTTTTCACAAATAAAATGTTTTAATATAAGAGATTAAAATTTTAATTTTTATTAATAAAAGAGTTTAATTGTGATGCATTGAATTTTAATGTACAAATTAAAAAGAAATTTAATTGTGATGGAGTGTGAATTGAATATGTAAAGGTCCTTTTAACTGTTATTCAAAATCATCTTTAAAATGACTTTTAAGATTATTATTCTAAAAATAAAAAATAAAAAATTATTACACATGACTGATGACTACATATATGATTGAAATTATTGAATGATAATATAAAAGATATTTATATTGTCAGTATGTTTTAATTAAATTCTTCAAAAAAAAAAAAAACAGGAAAAAATAGAGGCCACGACTGAACTTTGATAAAATTGGAATTCGAATTAACAATATGTAATAAGTTGTTATCACATGAAAATTTATTTGACTATAAAATTTATCAAATAAGCTAAAGTATTATTAAAATAAGTTAAAATAGCTTATAGAGACAATTATTTTTGGATAAAAAAAATGAACTATTTTCATAAATCAAAATAAAATTTATAGAAACTTTTCCACATGCTGCCAAGAGTTTAATTTCTTTGCACCGAATGTCAACCAATAAATAACTTCTTTAATCCGACAATTCTAAAAGAATTTGCTACATATATAGGTTCACAAATAACACCAAATTCCTATATTTTATCACCATTAACTTTCTTTTTATTACCTTCAGGCCCTCATAAAGTAGCAAGTTTCAAGTACCCGTGCTTAAATAAGCACATGATGCTTGATGAGTGCTTAATAAAAACCTCTTCGATCTCCAACCATTAGTGCTTCACAAAATGCGTTGCTTAAATAGAAGAATCGACTTTAGCACAAAGATGGAGATGACTTTAGCAACAAAGATGGAGATGGTTTGAACTTAAAAGTATGTTCATCAACTAGTATAAGATTATTTTAATTTAACTAATAATTATGAATTCAAAATTTTAAATATATAATTATGTTAATTATTCTTTTTTTTTTATTATAAATATTATCCATAATAACTGTTTTCTTCGGTTAATTTGAATGAATTGTCGATAAAGGATACACATTATCCTATATACATACTGTTGCGGGTTGCATCAATTGTCCCGTGACGGAGGCTGGGTGGGCCAAGTCATTGTCGAATCATGGCACTTGAGTTGCTGCGCTCTTAAGTAAAAAGAGTTGCGCCCTGACTATCAACTATAGCTTTTGGCCGAGTGGTAAGCGCTCGATCCAATATATATATATATATATATATATATATATATATATATATATATATATATATATATAATAGCCTTAGAAATATTTATGAAAAGTTTGGATGATACAAAAAAAAACCTGAAAAAGTTAAAGAGGTGAAATTAATTCTTTGCTGCAACTGAAAAATAAGAAGTGTTTAGATAAAAATTAAAATATTCATTTAATTCTTTTATAATCCACGTAACAAGAAGATTACATTTTTATTATCTTAAATAAATTACTTAAAAAAATCAGCATAATCCAAATTAAAAAAAAAACTAATTAAAATTATAATTAAGTGAAATAAAATGAATATAGCTACCGACTCAATAAAATATTGATAGTGTATCATGCAAAGAGTTTAATAATAACTGGTGGAAAAAGGAATTTCGTGTCTCTCTTGTTAATAAATAAATAAATAAGAGTAATTATTTGAAAGTGTGTTTCTCTTGTTTAAATTTCTTTTAAAGAAAAATAGTAGAGTAAAATAGTTATTTAAAAAGTGAATAATTTATGATTCATGAATAAGTAATTTAAGAGTATAATTGAAACTAAAATATGTACGTAAAAATATCTATCACCTTTATTAATAATTATAAATATATTATCAATGTAGAAAATTTTCGTAATCAATCAATAAAATATTATAATTTAATTATATAATTTTTTTAAATAATTATTATAAAAATCAATATTTTATGATGAATTATGATTCGATGATATAAAACTATGAGTTAATTATTCCTACATTATCGGTGTAAAGTTTTTACATTAACAACCACTCATATTTTTTAAAATTATTTATTTTATTATTATTTCATTAAATAAGCAACTAACATGTCACTATTATAAAAGATATGATTATTTATTAGTGTAAATTTTTTTTACGGTAACAATGTATAAGTGATTAACTCTAAAACTATTATTATAGACTAATAATATATCACTTCTAATTCCACCAATAAAATTCTTGTCTGTTAAGAATAATATATATGTATTTTTCTTTTATTACATATATATATCTCAAGACAATAGAAATGATTGGAGTAAATTTATCTCTTTCTTCCATTGACTAATATTTATACTTTTTCAAGGAAGATACTACTGCATCGCATGTTTATTGGCATCCATATCATGACACAGTGCATGTCAATTCGCAATGGTAAAAAGTTTCAGAGAAATGACAAACTCGTAGTTGTTGGAATCAGAGTGGGATGGCAGTGAATGTGCTCTATGACAGTGCCCCCACTACAGTATATGAATTGCGCATAATCTTTATTTACCATTAACCAACATGCATGCGTACTGTGTTAGTTTTCAACCCAGAAAATAAAGAACCATCCTCTTTCTACCCCAATTGCTTTCCGAACTCGCCACATATGCACATGCATGCCACAACACACCACCTTTTCCAACTTTCATCATAATTGTTTTAATTCGTGTTAGTGTCATTGTTCTTGCAAAACCCCCATTGCTAATAATAATGTACAATTTCCCTCAAGATATACAATTTAGTAACTTATATATGTGTGCAACTAATGGATGCTTGTTAGAAACAGTTGATAAAAATAAACGGGTATATATGTCCTCACATTCTTGCTTACACATATTTTATCTTGCATCTAATCAGTTTTGGTGATTCTGTAATAATTCACTTCAACTTTTATCCACATGGATTCTAACAAGGATTAATTCATAATGTAACATCATTCAATCACAATTTACTTTAAATAACAAATTTGTTTATGTGTGTAATAATTATTTTAAAAATTAAGCAAAACATAAATTTAAAAAGATAATTGTGTACAACTATTTATATTGAGAGTGCATCACTATTTAGCATTTCTAACTATGCCACTAATTACAAATGTAAAAGGAAGTGTTTGTCAAGCAATTTTCGAAACGATATTAGGGGTTTTATATGGTTGGCGTAAGTACCCAAGTATTCACTGATTTCATATTATGTTATGACTTAAGTTTCATATACATATTTGCATATATAACCCACATTTTCCTCATTTATATGTTACTTTCTCCAAGCTATATATTTAAATTCATTCGTTTCTGTAGACGCATTTGAATCGTTTATTATACCAAGAGCTGGCAGCCGGAATTATCATATTCCAAAGTCAAAGCATGACATGGGCATGACACAAGTTTTCATAAAATGACTTACTATAATATTTTATATAAACCTTCTTCTATAAATACTTCTAAAAAAATAGAAAAATATAATCTTTATATAAGATAAAATTGACTTATGCATAAATTAATATGTAAAAGTTACTTCTTATTATTTTCTAAAGAAATTTATTTAAACAAATCTTTGAAAGATTTTTGGATGGGAATGGAACTATTTGAACTTGGGAAAATAATTTACCAGTTTTAACAAAAACTATTTAACTTATTATAAAGTTTATGGAACTGATTTAACTTATTTTTGGAAGCTTCATACTCAACTTTATGAACAAACTTTTATTTAAAAATAATATTAAAACTTAATTAAGCTATATTTGGCTGAAAGAAAAAAATATAACAAACTTTTGGGAAAGAATATAATATCGATC
Organism: Cajanus cajan; assembly: GCF_000230855.2. NCBI lineage: Eukaryota > Viridiplantae > Streptophyta > Magnoliopsida > Fabales > Fabaceae > Cajanus > Cajanus cajan. The sequence continues at coordinate 14,280,469 of NC_138523.1, read as the reverse complement.
GAAGGCGATACAGCAAGAATATAATATTAAGGAGATTCATGCCAAATAGTGATAAACGACAAAGGATTGTATATATCGATAAAAAAAAACATCAATCACAACATTGCCAAATAACTCATATGGCCATATGGTAAAATGTCATATGATGCGACAGAACGAACTAGCTATCTAATATACGGGTAAAATACTTACGGTGTATATAATATAAGATTTTGATATAAGAAAATATCATGTGAAAATTGTATTGTGGGGGAAAGAAAAATAAGGTAGGCAATGGCAATATTATTATTGTTATGAGACACGTATATATGTTCCAATAATATGTTTCCAAATTACTTAATGCTTATGCAAGCAATGACAAGAATGTATATGGCGTGCATTATGTAACTGGCTACTTTTGGAATGAGTTTTGGCTTTCTTCCAAAATTTGTGACAGTTTCCTAATTTTGTAATGTTTGTTTGCATTCTACATCAATGAAAGGCCAGAAAGAGATAGGTACTTCCTTACAAAGCTTACCTAAGGAAATTGCAGACACGCGTCCTTTCTTCCTCCCCAGTACTATTCACGTCCATAACTTTTTTGGTTACCAAAAGCTTTAAAGTGAGGAATGTGGGGTTCACTTTGGAAAGTCATTACTAGTGCAAAAGAGGGATAGACATTAGATCTTGGACTTTTGGGCCACAGTAAATTAAAAAAAAAAAAGATTACAAAAATAAATAATTTAAAAAATTAGTTACCAGAATAATTTTTTTTGTGAAGCTGACACTAATGCAAGCAAAATGCCCCTGGTTGTGGGTGCCTATTGTGTAATGGAAAAAAAAAAATGTAAAGGGGTGGAAACGTCTGCTGAGTATCTTGAAAAAAGAAAAGAAGAGTCTGGGAGGGAGGCGTTTTGTTCGTCCCATCACCTCAGAGCTGACTTGTATCAATAAAGGGACGTTAGGAGAGTGGAGCGCATTTGAGTGAAAAATTTTGTCAAATAGGTGGTGTTGGAGGTGGGAATGTTTTTTTTTATATTTATTTATTTATTATTATTTTATTATTATTATTATTTTTATTGTGCAAGAAATATTAGGGGTGGGGGAAGAACATGGCGTTGAGCATGGGAATCATGACTTTGTGTTTGTAGAAATTTTTGTTTATGGATTCTTTTTATTCGAATTAGCAAAGTTTTCAATTTAGGTATGTAATGAATAACAATTCGTCGAGTTATTAGAATTTTAAAATACTATGTGAATGGATTTTAGATAACCTATATTCTTCGCTTACCATGAATTGCTATGGACAAGGGTTACATATCAAAAAGACACATGATCACAATTAAACAAGCATGTAAAACTAGTTGATGTTCAATTTTATGTGATTTAACATGCAAAGATTTCTAGATGTTCTTTGATGATTATCATGAAACGAGATTCATGCATATAAATATTTAAATGAATCGAATGAACAACATATATATTGATAACATAAATCATAATTTGTTGGCTTTCAATAAGTTTTTGATTTACAATGCACAGGGATTCTGAGAAGCAACAAAATTATATATAGTACTACTCTATACTGACTAGGCTAAAACTACTCTAAGAAAAGGCAAGGAAAAGGGTGACCAAGAAATCATACTCAACAATCTTGTGCACGGGAGCCATAGGTGTAGGCAGTAGATGCATGTCAACATGCAATTTTCGGCCCTCTAAAATGAGCCTACCTCGTTTATTTATAGAGGATAGGGAAGAGTAGTTACTTTTGCATTGGTTCAACATGGTATGTGTAATTGCTCTATATTATGCGATGTGGGATAACCTCTCTCAACCGTTCTTAACTTCTTGTAACTACCTGTTGCATTTTTCGATTCTCGAATAATCCCTTCGAGGTCTTCAACTTTAATTTCAAAAAGTAGTTAATATATATCAATTCCTTATGGTCTATAACCATCCCGCTATTCATGCGAATGTGGGTAACTTCCTTGAATTGCTTATAACTGTTTTTCTTCGATTTGTCGAACGATCCTTTAGGAGTCCTTCGATTACTTCAAAATTTCACAATTTTACCCCAACGCTTTACATCAAATTATTTCAGTGTTTTAATGAGATCCGGTTCAATCTGATCAAAATCTAAGACGGACTGAATATTAAGTTTGTGTTTTTTTTTAATTTTAATCTAATCCAACCAGTTTATTATTATTATAATAATAATAATAATAATAATAATAATAATAATAATCCCTAAAATAATAAAAGACAGAAGAGAAATTCTAATTGGGGGGAGTAATAGATAATTATGTAAAAAAGAGGAAAGAAAAGAAAAGTCTAAATAAAGACAAGGTGGAATGGTAGGTACTTATGTAATAGTTACTTAATAAAAAAGACAAAATTAAAGTATATTACTATAGATAATATTTTTTAATTAGAATTGAAATTTTATCTCGATAATATATATTATCTCGATAATATATATTTACGTTTAAAAAAGTTCCTGGAAATATATATTTATGCATATTACTAAGGTGAAACTCAAATTCTGATCGAAGAACAATATCAATTGTATATCAATTTATGCATAAAAATAATTAAAGTTAAATACATGTGAATGATTTTGAGTAATTATTTAAAGATGTAAGAAGTTTGAAAGACAAACTCATGGAAAAGTAGGAAAAAAAACTAAATAAAAAAACATAAGAAAAAAAGGTGTTTTGGAAGAGTGACAAAATGGTCAATATAATGTATACACCAAAAAAAACATACCAATACTTTATCAATAATATAAATAATAATATATATTTAGTGTCTTAATTAAAATGTTGTGTAATAATTAAAGCTTACTCTACTATAATTAGAATAATAGTTCATATAATTTATGTGACAAAAGAAATACAATTTTCTTTATTTCTATAGTTTATCCTCTATTTTTCTAATATTTTATATGTCATACTTTGTTTATCGTTTTTTTTATGATTCTCTTAATATTTTAAAGTTGACAATTAATATTACTATATTAGATTTAAATAATATAATTTTTTTACGTAAAAAGGTTTTTTTTCTACAAAATTTTCATTAAAAATGTCTATTAAAAAAAAGAAGGTAAGTCATGCTTGTAGATCAGAAAATTTAAGAGTGAAGTTATATTTTAAAACACTATTTGTAATTTAATATTTTTAATTTAAATTAATAGAAGTTAATTTTTTTACACCATAGAAGTTATATTTATGATACACGACATTTGGAGTTTTTTTTCACTTTTATTTTATTTTAAATGGAAGTTGTGTATTTATTTATTTAATATTAATTTATAAATCATGATTAAGAACACAACATTTTTTTTCTTCAAGTTCTTTTTATATTTTCTTTACAATAAAACGACTTAAAAAAAACTATGAAAGCTGTATTCATAATCATAATTTGTAAATTAAAATTTAAAATAAATAAATAAATATATTGAGAACACAAGTTCCATTTGAAAAAAAAAAGTGTCGTAAACACAACTTCTACTAATTTAAATAAAAAAAATAAATAATAAATTGTGTTTTAAAACACAATTTCTCTCTTTCTCTCTTGTATACCGTGAACCCTAAACACAACTTACCTTTTTTTTTTTCAAAAAAAAAAAACATTTACCGTTTTTTGAGAATTTATCAAAACTATTACACCTTTTACTTAAAGTAAGTACAAAAAAAAAATGTTACATTGTTTTTCCTTGCACAAATGAGTATTAAATAAAGAGACTAAGTAATCAATTCAACATTAAATATCTATTAATATTTGAAACAACATCTATTAAAAGAGGACAGTATCTTAAATAGATATTTATACCTGAGGAAGTAGTTTTTATAACTCACGAATTGAGATATCTTGGGCGACCAAAAAAAATAATTAAACATATATTATTTATTATTTTGTGACTATGCATATTCTACAAATAAAGTCTTATGACTTATGAGAATGGAATATATATTTACAACGAGCACCAGGTTAGGGTTAATTAGACCTGCACCTTTTTAATTGGAAAATCACCTTTAGTGCAAGATATGAAATTGGCAAACTAATTACTAAGAAATATCAAGCAAAGGATGTAATCACATCCACGATATTATTATTAGGAAGAAAAAGACACACTATGTCTCTATATATTCATTTAAAATTAAAATAAAATAAATAAACAAGAAAGTGAAAGTGTAATGGCCATGGACGATAACAAAATGGTTGGTGGTTTACATTTGTTGTCTACATGATAGTGAAGAAGAATGATTGATTTACATTAACGTGCCAGTGGTTGAAACTAAAATAGTCTAATAAAATGTAAAAATTAAAACTAAATTTGTGTTTATACATGTCCCCTTTTTTCTCTTCATTTTATCCTTTAATTGATAGTCACATTACATTGGAATGGGAATTGGGAGTTGCATAATAATTAAGGGGGGTAAAGATGTCTATATGAAGTTAAAACTAAAAATAAGACTAACATAACACCAAAAATGATTTTTTTTTGGCAATTTTTATGTTATTTAGCGACCATACAAATAACCATTAATATCTTTACCAGCAATTAGATTATGGCCGTTGTATTTGAGGTTGGTAAAACTATTAGTGGCATTTAAAGTGAGTGCTTGTAAAAACCTTTTAAATGACCGGAAAAAATAAAATTTTTTAATGACAATTCTAGTGACAATTTTAATGGCCACTAAAAGTAATTTCATTGAATAATAGATTTTTATATATGTAAAAAAAGTTGTATAGAAATACAATTGAATTTTATTAGATAAAATAATTTATTTTGATAGCGTATTGATACTCAATTAGTTAAATTCAATTAAATAAAGTTATTTTTAGTCTAAAACTAATCGGCTGAAAAGAGGAAGGCCAAGTTGTCAATGTCCATCTTCACTGTATTGGTAGTTATAACTACATTTTTTTCTAAACGATTCAGGGACATAAATATACTTCCATTTAGTTCAGATACACAGCAAAAACTTAGTTCAGATACACAACAAAAATTTACTTTTCTTATGTAACTTAACGTGTGTCAAGATACACAAAAACTTATCTTGTTATTTTGTGAGTGAGTGTCCAAATCTTTTTTTTTTTATCAAAAAACAATTTCTAAAAAGTTGGAGTTTAAATAGCAATTTGGAGTTCCAATAGCAATCTCCTCATTAATTTCAGTTTACCAAAAGCATTATCCTCGTTGGCGTGTCTCACTTTACCTAATCAGACTAGTATAACAAGAAGATATCCGGAGTGACATCTAAGCAAAATAGCAAGGTGCAAAAACATACAGCAAACAACTAGAAATCTGCATGGTGGGAAAGAAAGTTGAACTATGCAAATTCACCAACGGTTGGAAACTTCCAATAGAAAGAATTACCTCAAATTTGAATCGCAGACACTCAAAAGTTAGTAAAACATGTCAAAAACTGAATCAAGCTCGAGCTTCTCCAACTGGCTCCAAAACAGCTAGAGGTTGGAAGACAACAGTATTACAAGAATCCCAAGATGAAAGGGGACAACTGTATTTGTGCACTTTTGATTTCCACATGAAATATATATTACAAGAATCCTATGAATAGAGTTTACAATTTCTATCTTTCAAGAGAACAGGGAAAACTGCAGGTAGTTTCAATCAATAGGGACTTCAACATCCATTTTAAGATCAGATTGGCCAAGAACCTGGCACAAATTAAAATAAAATTTAAAATCAAACATACTAAAATAAAAGAGGAAGAAGAGGATAAAATAGCGTCTTTTAATACAAAAGTTCTTAGTGGCACTATCAGATTTTGATGCAATGTTTTTTTTTGGGTACCTAATAAACTGTCTCTTTCAAATGCATTTGAAGAACAAATGTTAAACAAACTAAGAACTTTGATATGCAAGAGGTCAAAATTCTTATAATAGAATTGAAAAAATTGAGATCTCATCATTTGCACAATGCCTACTCAGGCCAAATTTCTAGATCAAGACAACACCAGACAAGTTGCTTTTTAACTGTTTTCGCACTAGTAAAAATTTAAAGGAAAAACTGTGAAATGAAATTAAATAATACAATGTATAAAAAATAATCACCATTCATGGATAAATTGGCAATTGCCTTTGCTGATAGTATGCGAACAACTTCATCATTATCTTTTCTAGTAAGCTTAAGCAAGAAAGTGAGGTCATCAGCTTGAACCATATTGTTTTTGTTAACCTCTACATATTATAATAAATCAAATTACTATACAAAAAAAATTAAATACTCAAAAGAGAAGCAACAATATTTTTTTAAAACCTGTTTCCACTATAACAATTGGAATTTTAGTTGATTGTGATTCTACAAATCCAAACAAAAAGGTTGAGAAATTACAAAAGTAACTTAAACCTATTTAAGAAAAAATAGCATGTGTAAAACAAGAAGACATGGGCCAAACCTATTTTCATAGTTGCAATAGATTTTGTAGGTAATTTTGATTCTACAAATCCAAAAAGACAAATATGTAAGCTATAGAATAGAAAAAAATTCAACTAGGATATCAAATGTCACATAGATGTGCAATAAGGGTTTATTTGGGAAACGAAAATGTGGATGGATATATCATCTAGATAAAGACCTAGCCTCTTCTAAAAATGGTAGAAAGTAAAAAAAAATCTGTCTCTTTTATAAATTACAATAAAGGAGCATTGTATTTTGGAAAGACATATAACATACAAACAAAATACAGGGAGTGTAGGCTGGAAAAAATTCCCTTGTTTTAATCAATTCTAGCATAGGAATATTCTATTGCCCTGATAGAAACATTTAGACAAGATTGAAACAATAAACAAAAAGCAGTAACAAATTACCATGAGTACCAAAGGGCATATGTGGCATTTCTGGTGCTTTTTCCTGGCCAATATTAGTACCAAAGACCTAATTAAGACATAATAAAATAAAATTTTTTACAATCAAAATTTGAAAAAAAAAATTTGTTTAAAAGCATTTGAATCATACCTGTCCAAATGAGCTTCCATTGAACTTTTGAGGCATAGATAGCTCCATTGGAAAATGTTTATACATGAATTTTCTAATGAAAGATAGTTCTGAAAGTAACTTATCTTGATTTTGTTTCATCAAATTCATTTCTTCATCATGTTTTTCCTTTAACTCCTTTAACATCCTCACCTTTTGCTCTAATCTTTGTACTACCCCATTAGATATATTATCAGCAAAAGTACTTCCTATGGAAGATTTAGAACCCCACAACAAAGAAGGTGTTGGACCAAGCCCTAAGCCACGAACATAGCCACTTCTTTCAGCCCCCAATACTTGGGAATACACATCTCCTTCCCAAGCAACACTACCAATAGGTTTTTCATTAGATGCTTCACCACTGTTCAATTTTTCTTGCATCACATCCTATGTAAGCAAGTTTGAAGTTATTGTATACTCACAATCAATATAAAAATATTCAAAATAATTCAAATGGCATATATAATATATAACAAGTATAAAAATTGCTTAAAAAATCTAACCACTATATTTTTGCAGACACTTCATCCAATGGTCTTCCATCTTTACGTTTCTTATGAGTTAATATAAAGATTTCTGCCTTGTAGGCTCCATCCCATCTATGGCCTAATAGGATTAAGTTGATGTCAAATAAATTCTCAAGACAAATGTAACAATATTATAATTTGTAAATTATCCACAAATACCTTTTCGGCCATTAAGGTTCCAATGCTTTTGGATCCTCCAGTGTGAGGCATCTTTTGCTTTGTCCTATTATTTCTATTTGCTTGGCTACGCTTCTGTTATTAAAACACACAATAATATCATATAATATATTTATAAAAAAATAAAGAGAAATATAAACTATGTGTTGGTCTTTTCTAAAGTTGTTACCTTTCCTTTATCAGAAAACCAATAAGAGACAAGACCAGTCCATTGGTCCCTTGGTATACGAGTTGGTCTACTTTTTATCAAGGCATCTCTAGTCTTATACCTTGTCATGTACATACACCTTAGTTCACATTTGTAATTTTTCCATTTCTCCCCTAGTGATTTTTTTACAAAATCTTCATCACGTGCGGGGATTGAGAATTTCCTCTACATAAATAACACACAAGTAGTTACAAGGTTATATAAAACAAGCAAAAAATAAAATAAAATAAAATAATATTAAAAACTAATGAGAATAGTTATTTCATACCCTCACAAGCTCCACCAATTTCTTTTTTTGATCTTGATCAAAACTTCTCCAATCATCTATGTTTAAAGGTGTTAATTTTGGGTTTCTAGCTATAATGCCAAGAAAGCTAGCAAGCTTTCGACCCTCTTTTCCTATGGCTTGGTTACGGTTATTGAATTGGACATCAATTGTCATCCATGAGGCATATTCCATATATCTTTTAATAAAGTAGGTCCACGAACCTTCCTTGTCTCCGAAGAACCTAGCATAAAAGTATTTAAATGTCATGGCTTAACTAAAGAAAAATAATATTATAAAATAATTATTCATTACAATAATTTCACATGATTCATCATTTTGCTCAACATCAATGCTACCTGAATTTTTCAATCCATTTAACTTGGGTTCACAACAATTTGAGGTGTTCATTAATTGCTCTATATAAGGCTCCACTTCATCATAATGTCTATCTACAAGTCTAAGATTATTTTTTCTAAGTTAATTTGATTTTCTGGGTTGATATTCAATGATGAATTTGTACCACAAGGTGTTGTCAGCAAAGCCTCTTGCTCAAGAGTTTGTAGGACCTGTTGATCCAAATGCTTCAAGCTTTCTTGATTAGTTTGAATGACAAATGAGTGGCTATATAAATGATGGTGAAATTGAACGACAACTTGCATGCATGGAGAAATAAACTATGGTTGGCCATTTCGAATTAGGACAACCCCAATAACAATTCCTAAGCCTAAGGCGCTGGTTCCAATCACGAATGATTGAGTGAAATATGAAAATTTTAAAATAAGGGCTTGGATTGAATCACTTTTGAAGGCTTCAAATGCATCTTGTGATTATCCAGTCCAATGAAACTTAGTCTTATGGAGAATGTAGAGGGTGATAAGAATTACAAAGCTTACAAGTGTGGGATTTTCATTTTCCAGGTATTAATGTTTGAATTTGTTTGCAGGAGAATGTGTTTACATTATGATGCTTACCACGGTCATTCTTCTTGCCTTATGGTCATTTTTTGTGTTGGGATACAAACAAGTCCCACATCGATAAAATAACACAACAAATAACAACTTATATAATACAAACATACTTCAGTGATTGAGAGACCTTTTGGGTGATGACCAAAAGCAAAACCGTGAGGGCTAAGGCCCAAAGCGGACAATATCTCATCATTGTGGAGTATGTTTGTGTAATAACCTTATAAAAATAACTCATAAAATATCCACTCAAACAAATATCATAAAATAACCCCATCAGTGGTATCAGAGCCTGGTTGGATTCGGTGACAACCAATAACCTCATAAAAACTCATAACATATAATGTGCTATATAAAGACAGATTCCGCTGCATGAAAGGTTAGGTCCCTTGTTTGAGAGAAGGATTGTTGGGATACAAACAAGTCCCACATCGATAAAATAACACAACAAATAACAACTTATATAATACAAACATACTTCAATGATTGAGAGGCCTTTTGGGTGATGACTAAAAGCAAAATCGTGAGGGCTAAGGCCCAAAGCGGACAATATCTCATCATTGTGGAGTATGTTTGTGTAATAACCTTATAAAAATAACTCATAAAATATCCTCTCAAACAAATATCATAAAATAACTCCATCATTTTGACACAAGCTACACTTTAGAGATAAACAGGTAGCGTGGAAGTCTGCTGGTAAGTTTGAGTGAGAGGTTTAGTGTTGAAGAGACAAAGTTAATAACTACGTTAGTTTTTTATTCTAACTTAAATTAGAATGATGTGACTATATAATTTACATGACTTTTGTTGATTGGTGGGACAGGAAATGAGACACGAATAGGGGATAGATGATTTTCGTCTATGAGTAGTTTCCTCAATGAACTATCTATCTTGGCATAATTGTTAATAAATTATATTATTATTAAAATTAATATATAATTAAATTTTCTAATAAATACATATTTTTAAATATATAAATTATATTGTTATTAAAATTTGTAAAAATAAATATTTTTAAATATATACAAATTATATTTTTTATTTATAATAAATATTTTATATTGTGATGCAAAGTTATTTTTAACTATTTTATATTTAAAAAATATAAATATTTTTAAGAAATAAAACTAAAAATATATTGAGAGCTAAACAAAATATATGAGATAATAACAACTCTTAAAAACGCTTTAGTTTAAGAAAATTTAATAAAAAAAATACGTTTTATTGAAAAGTAATTACTAATGATATATTAATATTTATATTCAAAATAATTATTCTAATTTATATACGTGCAGAAAGAGTTTAATTAACTCCTAAACTTTAGGATTAAATTTCAGAATTCAAATAAGCATCAACATTGTATATACGGTTAAACAGCTAATTAACGAGGAGAAGCAAGTCAAAGTTCTCAAAATAATGTTATCCCCCACAACACTAGTATTAAAGGTGTTATTTTATTTTATTTTTTTTAGAAAACAAATAATATTAATTTGAAACCAATCACTGTACAAGGCGACCAAATTAAATTTGAAGAGAAGAAGCAAGGCATGAATTTTGCAAATTCAACACAATCCCAACAAGAAAACAAACCCTCATGTTTCTACAAGTCACTATGTTTTCTTGTTGAGAGAATCAACCTGAGAACTCTTTTCCTTGATATTGAAACATCTTTTTCATTCATATTTCAGTGAGATGAAGATTAATTGTAAAAGAGCAAGCTTCCATACATATTAGTTTTAGTTACATACCTACACGAGTTGGACTGATGTTTTACACGCACAAATGCACAGGATATCTCTTTTTTGTGAACCCAGTTAAGGAATGAAACACGAGGTTACGTCACTAGTACTGCATGTTGGAATAATTAGGAGAAAATAGAAGAAAATCAGTTTCAGACGTGTCAAATGACATTTTCCTTTAAGAATTATAACCCCACACAAGATAAACTTTAATAAAACAAAAGAGGAAAATAAATACTGTATTACTTTAAGAGGTCAATATTCCCGATAGGCATGCCATATTGCAATTACCCAATGAACCATGCTATTATAATCATGACATACCCGATACATATTACATAATATCAATCATCCAAACATACGCCAGAAACTCGAAATAGAGCTTGATGCGCCTTGCATGTTGCAATGTATAATATATGGCGAAAAACAGTGTAAGAATTTGTATCAACAGCGAAAATACCAAAAAATGAAATTGGCAGTTAGGAGTTTCAAACGCATCAACCAGGAGAAAAAACCACAGATTTCTACAGTTGGAAACTACAAAGCATTTCATTAGCAACTTTCCCAGCACTTGGTTTTTTTGTTTTTTTTTGTTCTGTACCCTCAACTTATTGGTGAGAGACGGATTTTTTTGCAATACTATGACTGTTGCTGGCTTGAAAATATTTTGTATACAGTAAATATTGAACACAAATTCTTTATTAAATAAATTGTCTTCATAATGTGTGAATACAAAGTGTCTAAGTACTTCGTCAGCTCAACCATCAAGTTAGCACAACAGTCATATGAAAACATTTTAAATGTTGAAAAACAATAATACATTTAGACACCCTCAACTCTTTGCTTCCACAATTCAACTAGGTTCCAAAATGTCACTTTTTCTCACATAAAATATATACATTCCATTAAACACACAGTTCAACTAAAATTAATATCTATTTATGAAGGTCAAGCAGCAGCTAACTGAGAGCAGGAAAAAGGGAGGAAGGATCGGGGCGGGAAATCAGAAATTTGCTAGAGGTTTTACACATACACATAAATAAGATGCTTGACCATAACATAATTTGATTTCAATACCATCTCAGGATAATCAACAAGCAGAAACTGGCAAAAGTAACTAACATTACCGTAGCAAGTTCAGAATAAAAATAATCCAGATTCCCATCCATAGTTTTAACTAAGAGTCAGTTCTTATCGATCTATGATATATTTTGTTGCTTATAAATGAGGCTATATTGCAGAAGAAAATCTAGTTATACCTGCAAAATTCCAATATGGACTCAACTTACTAAAGTACCCATCTGTTATAGTAAAAAAAAAATACATTTCAAAATTGTCATGTAACTTTGGCACCTTCTAAGCATATGTAATATACAGTTGAACACAAAATTAAACTGTATACGGTCATCATGCTACCAGTAGTCCCCGCATGAACAAGTCCCCTTACTAAAATGGTGAAAACGATTTGCATCCCTAACAATTATGGACCTTCTCATAATGGCTGAAACCATCTTACTAAATGTATGGCAATCACCACAGACCCTCAAATTTTTAGAGATCCTTATGGGTTCACCCTCAGGGATTCCAATTAGACCAAATGCAATAGCCAACTTTTCACTATGTGTATACAACATTTCTTTCTTAACTTCCTCCTCGACATCTTGCAACACAAAATCTGTATCAGGTACATATCCAGCCATCTCCAACTTCTTAATCAAACTCATCAACATTTCATAGATTTCCTTTGATTGAGGATGGGATCTATCTCCGACACTAAACTGATAGGTTTTGTCATCCACTTCAATCCATGTCCATCCAGGAACTTTTTTCAGCTTCCTTTGGGACATCATATCCCTAAATTTTGCCACCTTTTCCCACTTACCAGCTTTTGCATAAATATTAGATAGCAACACATAGTGCCCTGGATTTTGTGGCTGTAGTTCAAGTAGAGAATTGGCAGCCTTCTCTGCCAACTCCATGTTCCCATGAATTCTACATGCCCCAAGCAAAGCACTCCACAGCCTCTCATCTTTTTCAACATTCATAGCCTCAATTAACCGTAAAGCCTCATCTAGCCTCCCAGCACGGCCTAGAAGATCAACCATACAGGTATAATGTTTGACATCAGGGGTAACAGCATGTTCTTCCCACATAGAATCGAAGAACCGAAGACCCTCTTCAATGAGTCCTGCATGACTACAAGCATATAAGAGGGACACAAAGGTGACCCTGTTCGGCAATATTGCACAGCTCAACATCATATGAAACAAACCAATGGCTTCCTGCCCCATCCCATGATAACCGTATGCAGCAATCATGGCACTCCAAGAAACAACATTCTTTTCTTTCATCCTATCAAAAACCTCTCTTGCAGACTCAACACTCCCACACTTTGCATACATATCAATCAGTGCGGTCCCCAATATCACATCCAAGGAGAAACCATTTCTCACAATGTATTCATTAACAAACCTAGCCCTGTGCATAGCCCCCAGTTTAGCACACGCGTTGACAACAGTCACCATAGCAACCTTATCAGGAACAACACCTTCTTCCCTCATCCGATCAAACAAGACCAATGACTCATAGGCATTGCAATCAGCATAAGCACCAATCATCACCGTCCATGTCACGAGGTCCTTACTGAGCATTCTCTCAAACAACCGCTGAGCATCCTCAACCACCATGCACTTGGCATACATGTCTACAAGGGAGGCACAAACAAAGTGATCCAAATGCAACCCATGTTTCAAGACCACATCATGGATCACACGACCCATTTGAAGGTCCTTTGTGTCTCTGGAAGTTCTTATCACAAAAGGCAAAGTGTAGTTGTCAGGTGTAACACCACATCTCAGAACCTCCCTGAAGGTAGCATAGCAACTTGCATGGTCTCCAACCTTGGCAAATCCACCAACCATGACACTCCAAGTTTTGGGGTCTCTCATTGTCAATCCATCAAACAGAGAGTATGCATCACTAATGGCCCTGTGTTGTGCATAGGTGTAAAGGAGCTTGTTTGCAACAACCAGGTCTTGGATTGTTCCGTTGACTAATACATTGGCATGAACCTGTCTGATATGGAAAACGTTTCTGCATCTCAACAACAGGTCAATACAAGACTCTGCTCCCATTGAGTATCGCTGGTTTTAAGTGTTTTTTTTTTTTTCCTAGTGGCTGGTAGCAAATAAACAAAAGTATGCTGACTAAAAGTTTGAAGTGACAGTCTCAAAGGAGCATCTGAGTTCGTAAATAATTAGGAAAGTCCTAAGTCTCAATACAAATATATATGTAAGTGGATAAGACCAACATGGGAAAGTTTATAATCTATTAGATAACCGATATTCTCATGTACACATCTTTTTAAGGATAATTTTATTTTTAAATTTTTAAATAATAAAAAATAATATTAAAAATTAATTATCTTTGTAAATATCAGACTTGAACATAAGAGTTTAAATTCTAAATACCAAATACAGCATTAGTAATAATAATCATAGTATAAAATATTTATAATCAACTGTTTGGAATCTTTGGATAAATGACTCTTAATTGTGTTTTTTTATTTTTTTATTTTATTATTATTTTTTATATATCTAACAACAACTAATGCTTGTGGGGTTGGATAAGGGACTTTAATGAATTATTTTTAATCTGATTGATTTTAGTGTATCTATTTAGCTCATTTTCACCTAAAATTTTATTCCTTCTTTGTTAATGGAAGTTGTCGGAACAATAATTTTTTCCATCTTTACTGAGCGGAGAGGGCGATTTGATTCCCACATCAGTTTAGAGTATTTCTTTAACAAAAAAATCAAACAGTTGCGGCACGTCGAGGTAACAGTTTTTCTCTCTTTAAGCATATTTTGTTTATAATGAACCAATTTATTTATTTATTTATTATTATTATAGTGATCAATCTATGCTCAAATGAACCCCAAGCGTGTGATTTAGCACTAGGGATTGATCTACGCTTAAGCAAGGTCAGGGAGTCGAATCCTGCCTTGTGTATGCAGCCTCGTTAAATATTGGAGTCAACTATCTCACTCTTTGAGGTGCCTCCAATCCTGGATATTCCAGGAACGAAAAAAAAAATCTATGTGTTCTTACCGGAAATCGGTCGTAGGGGACAATCTGCTGGGTAAGATCGGTGAGCTTCCTTCACTGGTACATTTGATGCTTCAAGACGGGGGTGGTACCTGCAAAAGAGACTCCGATGTTAAAGTTAGTGTTTGTGGATATATGAGTCTCGTATAAGTAGTGCACGTACCTGAGTATGAATTAGGGTTTTGTTGGGCCTTGGGCCTAAGATCAGTTATGACCTATTTGAATGCCGAGCTGACGTTGCCTAGCGCGTGTCCGAGGTCACTTTGCACTGAGATGCCGAGTTCGAGCTCGGCATGGTGGTACGGGTAGTACACTAGCCCCCGAGCTCCGAAGACCGTGGGTTGAGGAGTTTAGACCGAGCTCGTCAAGGAGTAGTGACCCTTCGCGTACGCCTACCTGTCAAGGCGCCATGTGACATAACTGTCGCTTCGTTCTCGAAAACGTGTAGGTGGCGTGTTAATGAGGAGTGACGGTTATGTAATGATGGCCGTGCTTGCCATAATGGGCCTCATTAAATGTGTCGCCAGTTTTGCCCCCTGGCTGACACGTGTTGTGGCTGTTTGAATTTTTGGGGGAAACCTTTTCTTTCTCTCTCGCGCCCCTTCCCATTCACTTTACTCTTTTCACTTTTTCTTCCTCCTTGACTTCTTGTGCACGCTGCTCCCTGCGCCTTTGTTTCTGCCATTCCCGTTCTCGTTTTCTTTGCCTCCGTTCTTCTCCGTCGCCTTCTCCGGCAACCGGGCTTTCATTCCCCGATTTTTGTTCTTTCTTTGTCCAAGGAGTACCAGGTACTTCTATTTCTTTAAGTTCTCCTTCTTCTAAAATCTCTTCCATTTCTTGATGGCTGGTAACAGTGGTGCCGCTTGTTCTGCACCTGCCAAGGGCAAGGGTAAGGCGCGCGACAAGACGGTGGCTACCGGGGTGGCCGCCGTCGAAAAGAAAAAGGCGGAGAACCAGCCCAAAGAGCCCATCCCCGGCATTCCTGGCTACGACTGGGTCAAGAGTGACGTGGGTGAGTTGCAGAGTGTGTTTAGGTCGTTCCTGGAGATCAACGCGATGCGAAAATCGCATAGGATCTGTGATTCTTCCATCTCCAAGTTCATCCGGCTCGAGCCTTGTCGGCCCGATGAGCGTGTTTATATGGGGGGTCCTTCTGACCCTCCTTTCTTCTATGTGTACCAGTGTCTTTTTAGGGATTTAGGCGTGTGTCTTCCTTTTTCTCAATTTGAGTGTGATTTTTTGAATTTTATCAACACGGCACCTTGCCAGTTGCACCCCAACAATTGGGGTTTTTTGCGGGCTTTTCAAGTCTTATGCTCGGCCTTGGGGATAGAGGTGTCTCTGCCCGTTTTTCTCCATTTTTATCAGTTGAAAATAGGTGTTCCGCCTTACGGCCTTATGTCCCTGAGTGGGAGTAAGTCTGGGGGTTTATTTTCCCTTTACTCCCAATCGTATAAAAATTTTAAGCAAGAGTTCTTCCGGGTGGCGCTTGTGGGTGTCAACCCGTTGGAGGATGGGGTATTCTATTTCGGCAGGTTGCCGAAGTTCCCCTTCTATTGGTGGCCGACCCCGGCTAGGTTTCACGGAGTGGGGGAGTTGTAATTGTCGGCCTCGGATACCACCGCCATTGCAAACCTTGAAGCGCTCCCTCGTCCGCTGGATTGCAAGCTCGTCTTGTCGCTTGCCAACTCGGCGTACAAGGAGAGGGGCTTAGAGAGTGAGTATCTCGTCTTTCTTTTTAGGGTTTGTAAGAGTTTCTGTTACTAATGTATTTGCTTTCTCTTGTTTGTAGGAATAATGGGCAGAAAAAAGTGGCGCGAGTTGAAGCATCGCTACAACGTTGCCGAAATTGAGGTTCCCGAGCCTCAAGAGGAAGAGGTGGCCCCCCTGGAGACCCGAAGAAAAAGAAAAAGGGTAGAAAAGGAGGTCGGGGGGACCTCTACCCCTCGAGATGCTGAGGAGGTGACCTCCAAGGCCACTGATGCCGATGTAGTCGACCTTACTGGGAGTTCTCTGCCTGAAGGAGCTCCCCAAATGGTGGTTGAGGAAGGAGCTCAGGTTGCTGAGTAGGCTGCCCAGGCCACCGAGGTGAGTGCCTTGCTTTTTATCTTTTCTTCTATCCTCTATTTTTTTGTCCTTTGCCTTAGGAAGAAAGTCTTGTCTTTTGCAGGCAGGGAATGTTGCTGAGGTCCCGGTGCCTTCGAGTTCGGAGGTGCCAGGGGCGGACCCCCCGTTGCCGAGCAGGAGGCGCCTGCCTCTGCTTCTGCCGAGGCCCGCGGCAAGGGGCCCAGCTGCGAGGTCCCGACTTCTACTCCAGCGACTTCGGTGCCGCCGTCTGGCCAGTCGAAGGGGGCCCCCAAAACCCAATATCTCGCCCAGCGCTTCGTGAAGGGTTCCTCCCAGGTACGGTTGGACCATGTGAGCGCTTTGGAGGACATAGAATCTTTATGTAGTGCGGGTGTAACCTTGGAGAAGTTCTTCTCCAGGAGTTCGCTGAGCACGAATGATCAAGCCATGATCGAGTCGGCCGGGCCTGTGAGAGGTCTTGATTCTTCTAAGGTCTTCCTGCAGAGGACGATGGCCATCGTGGATCATTGGAAACACAAGTGGGTCAAGCAGCAGGAGGACTTGGCGAAGCTGAAAGGGCGAGTCCAGCCTTTGAAGGAAGAAAACAGGGCATTAGTGGCTGCTCTTGGCGACGCCAAGATGCAAAATGAGGCCGAGTTTCAGGCTACCAGGAAGGAGCTGGAGAGAGTCCAGAAGTCTTTAGAAATTGCTCTGAGGTCTAATGAGACTTACGCTGCTCAGGTTCGTGAGTTGCAGGAACTCGCCAGCTCTTCTCGGGCTTGAGTGCACGCCTTGGAGGACGAGGTCACCTCGTAGAAGGTTGAATTGGTGGCGGTGGCTGAGAAGCGTCTTTGTGATGAGGTCCTTCTCGGTGGGAAAAAAGAGGAGGTTTCTGCTTTGAAGGTGGACCTCGCGAAGTTGGAGGTGGCGAAGGCGGGGCTGGAGAAGAAGCTTGAGGAAACTGAGCAGGCTGTCGTGTTTGAGCACAAAAGGGGATTCCTCAAGGTAGCTCGCCAGGCGAGGCTACTCGCACCGGGGTTCGACCTCTCCGCCATGCATGTGGAGAAGAAGGTACACTTTGGGAAGCTGGTGAAGGAGGACGACCTCGAGGACAACTCAAGTGAAAATGCCTCCGCCTAGGCCGCTTTTGTAATATCTTAGTTTAGTTTTCTTTTCTTTGAATTCGTGTATTGAACTCGTGAAATTGTTGTATATATATATATATCGTTTTTTTGAGATTTCGATGGTTCTTCTATTTTTGAACTTGTGTGTTTTACGCTTGTGCGTTTTGTGCTTTTTCGGGGCTCAAACTTGGCCTGATGTGAATAATTTGTCCTAAGGTTTGAACTCGACCTTTAGCTTAGAATGAAATAAATCGTACCAAGGTTCGGACTCGACCTCAGTGTAAAGCAGAATAAATTGTGCCAAGGTTCGAACTCGACCTCGGCTTTAGAGTGAGATAGATCGTGCCAAGGTTCGAACTCGACCTTGGCTTAGAGTGGAATAAGTCCTACTAAAGTTCGAACTCGACCTCGATTTGACGTAAGGTAACTCTTACTAAGGTTCGAACTCGACCTTAATTTGACGTAAGGTAACTCTTATTAAGGTTCGAACTCGACCTCGGGTTAAGAGTAATATGGATTATATCAAGGTTCGGACTCGACCTCGGGTTTAAGCGAAACGTATTAAGGTTCGAACTCGACCTTGTCTAAGAGCGAGATATGTCGGCGTAAAGTGAAGTAGATCATGCTAAGGTTCGGATTCGACCTCGGATTCAGCCTAAACCATCTTATGGTAAAATAATGTAAAATTAAGAAAATATGAATGGAAAAGAATGAGTTATTTTATTGATTGTATATATGTGCCTCGTTAAAAACCCTTTCAGCGAAAACCCATTTTTCTATTTTTTGAGACAAAAAGCTGAGGCGGGAAAAGAGTGCACAACTCATTCTTACAAGTTCAGCTGAAATAGAATTTAAGATGTGTGGCGTTCCAAGTCCGCGGAATGACTTTGCCGCTGAGTTCTTCTAGCCTGTATGCCCCATTTTCTAAGTCTTCTACAACTCAGAATGGGCCACCCCAGTTGGGTGCAAGCTTTCCATCTGATGCGTCTTTTCGTGCTTTGCCTAACAGTCGTTATACCAAGTTGCCAACTCGGAAAGAGCGTGGTCGTACTCGCGTATTGTATCTTCTGGAAGGTCGGAGCTTGTAGGCTTCTTCATGGATTTGAGCTTCGTCTCTGAGCTCGTCAATTAAGTCGAGGTCAGCTGCTAACTCTTGAGCGTTCTGCTCGCTGTTGAAGACCTGGCGTCGGTGAGATGTCTCTCCGATTTCCACTGGAATCATTGCGTCAGCTCCGTAAGTCAGCCTGTAAGGCGTTTCTTGCGTTGTTGACTGGGGGGTGCAATGGTACGCCCAGAGAATACTGGGAAGCTCGTCAGCCCATTGTCCTTTGGCGTTTCCTAGCCGTTTCTTGAGCTCTCGGAGTATCACCTTGTTTGCAGCTTCAACTTGGCCATTGGTCTGTGGATGTTCCACTAAGGTCGGGAGGTGCTTGACTCCGAGTTCCTGGAGGAAGTCAACGAAGCTCTGCACAATGAATTGTCGGCCATTATCAGTAACAAGGGAATGGGGGATTCCGAACCTGCATACAATGTTCTTCCAGGTGAACTTCTGCACGTTCTTAGTGGTGATCTTGGCTAGTGGGCATGCTTCGATCCACTTGGTAAAGTAGTCAATTGCTACCAGGAGGAATTTGAGCTGACCTTTTGCGGGGGGGAACGGTCCTAGGATGTCCATTCCCCACTGGGCGAAAGGCCATGGCGACATCATCTGGTGGAGGGCTTCAGGTGGCTGTCTATGCGTATTGCCGAACTACTGGCACTTTTTGCATTTTTGCGTGTAGGCTTGGCAATCCGACTTCAAAGTGGGCTAGTAGTATACAGCTCGGAGTACCCTGGTCGCCATCGAGCGTGCCCCAAAATACATGCCACATATACCTCGGTGGATCTCCTCGATGACATATGCGACTTGAGGTGCAGTCAGACATTTGAGCAAAGGGGTGGAGAGCCCGCGTTTGAACAGCTCGTCTCTGACAATTACGAACTTGGCTGACCTGACTCTCACCTTTCGAGCTTCATCCTTGTCCTCGGGCAAGATTCCTTCTTTCAAGTAATTCCAAATGCCTGTCATCCATCCTTGCTCTCCTCCGTCGCTGGTGTTGACGACCTTGTCATCCAAACTGGGTGAATGTAAGGTCTCTTGTATGATAGTCCGGTGTTGCCCGAGACGCTTTGTGTTGGCAAGCTTGGATAGGAGGTCGGCTCTTGCGTTTTGCTCGCAGGGTACATGATGGATTGTGAACTCGTCGAAAGAGAAGATTTGTTGGGTGGCTAGATGAAAATACCTCTACAGTAGGGTGTCTTTGGTCTGATACGTTCCACTGAGTTGTTCCACCATGAGCTTTGAGTCGTTGTTGCAACTCACCCTTCGCGCTCCGAGATCGTGGGTCAACCTTAGCCCTGCTAGAAGTGCTTCGTTCTCTGCTTGGTTGTTTGTCACTTTGAAACCGAACTTGAGGGATTGCTCCAAAGTGACTTGGTTCGGTCCTTCCAAGATGATACCTGCACTGCCACCCTTAGAGTTGGAGGACCCATCAACATACAAAGTCCATACCTGTGGCTCCTTGACCGAGGTTGGCGTAAGTTCGGCCACGAAGTCGGCTAAGCACTGAGCTTTCAAAATGCTGTGACTTTCGTACTGGATGCCGAACTCAGACAATTCGACCGACCATGCTATCATTCGCCCGGCGAGCTCTGGCTTTTGCAGGATTTGCTTGATTAGGTAGTCGGTCTTGACTACCACCTGGTGACTTTGGAAGTAAGGTCGGAGATGCCGAGCTGCGGTAACAAGTGCTAGTGCCAGCTTCTCTATCATCAGGTATCATTTCTCTGTGTCTTGGAGTACTCGGCTGATGAAGTAGATTGGTGTTTGCACTTTCTGGTGCTCTTGTACTATAACTGCGCTGATAGCGCTTTCAGCTACGGCCAAGTAGAGGAGGAGGTTGGCTTTTTGATCCGGCCTTTGTAGGATTGGCGGGGTTGTGAGGAAGGCTTTGAAGCTTTTGAAAGCCTCTTTGCACTGGTCCGTCCATTTAAAATTTTGCGGCTTACGCAGGAGGGTGAAGATGGGCCCCGCTTTCTCCGCCAGCCTGGGGATAAAACGGGACAAGGAAACCAACCTTCCCGCCAAGCGTTGGACTTCCTTCACAGTTTGAGGGCTCTGCATCTGGATGATGGCTTTGCACTTCTTCGGGTGGGCCTCGATCCCCCTGTTAGTGATCATGAATCCAAGGAACTTACCTCCCTGGACGCCGAAGACGCACTTCTCTGGGTTAAGGCGCATGTTGTGCTTCCTGATCTAGCTGAACACCTCTGCCAAGTCGGCAGCATGAGCTCCGGCTGAGGTGGTTTTGACCACCATATCATCGACATACACCTCCATGTTCCGTTCGATCTACTGGTGGAAGACCTTGTCCATCAGCCGCTGGTAGGTGGCCCCTGCGTTCTTGAGGCCGAAGGGCATCACTCGATAGCAGTAATTGGCATGATCGGTGATGAATGATGTGTGCACCTCGTCAAGTGGGTACATCATGATCTGGTTGTACCTGGAGTAAGCGTCGAGGAAACTGAGGAGGGAATGCCCGGATGCTCCGTCGACCAGCCTGTCGATGCTCGGTAAGGGGTACGAGTCCTTGGGACATGCTTTGTTCAGGTCGGTGTAGTCGACGCACATGCGCCATTTTCCCGAGCTCTTTTTTACCAATACCACGTTTGCTAGCCACTTGGTGTATCTGACCTCACGGATGAAGCTGGCATTCAACAACTTTTTCGTCTCGGTGATGATGGCTTCTCGCCTTTCGCCACCGACCTTCCACTTTCTCTGGGTCACTGACCTTGCCTCCTTGTGAATTACTAACCTGTGACAGATGAAGTTAGCATCTATACCTGGTATGTCGGCGCTGGACCATGCAAAGAGGTCGGCGTTCCTACAGATTTCAGCTTCGAGCTGTTGCCGTAACTCCGGGCTCAACTGCTTGCTGATTTTCGTACACTGCCCTGGAAGCTTCCCGATCTGGAGGTTATCGAGCTCGTCAATGGGACTCGGTCGCTCATCATAGGAGTCGGACCTCGGGTCGAGGTCCGTGATGTCCACGTGGGTGATGTGAGCCACTGTGGGGGGATCACTCTAGCAACGCTCATCGGATGAAGAAACCTTTAGACTTTCGACGTAGCACTACCGAACTGTCTTCTGGTTTGCCTTGACGGAGATGATCTTGCCGTCACTCCCTGGGAACTTCATGGTGAGATGTGAGGTACACACCACTGCTCTGAGTTGGTTAAGCGTCGGCCGTCCAATATTGATGTTGTAGGACGTGTTGGCCTCGACAAGGAGATATCGGACCATGATCCTCCTTGTGGCGGGAGAGGTTCCAAAGGTTGTCAACAGGTCCACATATCCCCGAGTGTGTACTCGCTCTCTTGCAAAACTGACTAGGGGCTCTGTGTGAGGTTGGATGAAAGAGTGAGGGATATCTAACCTGAGGAACATCGGCCAATACAGGACGTCAACCGAGCTCCCTTGGTCGATTAACGTCTTGTGGACCTCCCAATTGGCTACCTCCACGGCGATAACCATTAAATCTTCCTGGTTGAGGATGACGCCAACGTAGTCGTCGTTAGTGAAGGAGATCGGCGACGAGCTTTGATATGAGGCCGAGGTAGCGGAGTGGACATTGTTGATGCTGCGCAAATGTCGTTTTCGCGCCGAACTGCTGGAACCTCCCCCTACGAAGGGGGCTGACCCTGTTTCCTGGCTTACCTCGGCCTGCATTGCACCACCGGCGTTTTGTTGAGAGCCAGAGGGTTGGTCTGTGCAGGCTCCTGAACCACGACCTCTACCTCGCCCTCGTCCATTGTATCCTCCTCGGTGGCCTTGTTGCCGCTAGACGTATTACGCCAGATGTCCCGCCTGGATGAGTTCCTCAATGCGATCTCTGAGGGTGCGACATTCCTCAGTGGTGTGACCATGATTCCTGTGGTATCGACAGTGCTTGGATTTGTTTGTGTTGTTGGGGCTGTGTCCTGGTGGTGGCAGGGTGAGTAGGTTGCTGTTGCTGGCCTCCTCCAGGATATGTACACGGGGCGCATTTAGGGGGGTGTAGAAGTCATACCTCCCCCCTTTATTTACCCTAGTCGTCTTCTTGAACTGACTATCGTTGTTGACTTTCAACTTGTCCTTGTGACCGTTGTCAGGCTTCACTTGCGATTTTCTGCGAACCTGGTCATGAAAAACGGAGTGTTCCTCCATCTGTATGTACCTAGCAGCACGGGCACGGAGCTCGTCCATGTCGCGAGGAGCTTCACGACATAGGCTATCGACAAACGGTCCGGGCTTGAGTGCCATGAACATGGTGTGTAAGGCGACCTCGGGATTCAAATTTCGAACTTTCACCGAGATGCCAGCAAAGCGTTCCATGAACGTCCGTAGTGGTTCGTCGTCGCTCTGTCTGAGACTGGCCAGGGTAGCTGACGTTATGTGATGAGGTCGGCTCGTTGCATACTGCGCCGTGAACCGTCTGACCAGAGTGCCGAAGCTGTCAATCGACTCGGCAGGTAGCTGGGTATACCAGTTGAGTGCAGCCCCCTTGAGCGAGGTCGGAAAAACCCTACATAGAATAACGTTCTCATTAGTGTAAAGGTTTACCTGTGTAGTATACATGTCAATGTGCTCGTCTGGATCCGTCGTGCCGGCGTAACGGTCGATGTGGAGAGGCTTCCATCCGAAAGGGAGAGGTGTTTCCATGATGTCATCCACAAAAGGATGACGGCGAAAGGTCGCTTGATTTCCCGTGACGTGGGCAAGAGCATTGCTGACGTCATGGGCCGACCTGTTCGTCGGTGCATGGGACCGATGTGTGGCAGGCCTAGGAGTCGGTGCCCTAGTTGCTGCTGACGGTTGAGAAACTGAGTGCCCCTCTTCCTCGTTTAGGTTACTTGGTTGAGGGGGTTGATCAGAGGGACACCGAGGGAGCTGAGCACGAATACGCTAGGTCAGCTTCATTAGCGGTACGCATCGCCGCTAGATCAGTTTCGTGCTTGGGACGCATGCTTTGCAAATCGGCGGTGTGTTACTGCCGCATCTGCTCGACCTGTTCGATCAATCTTGTCAATGCTGCTTCGTTGTCCATGTTAGTTGCGTGATCTAGGTCGTCCGTTGCGCGTCTGCTATGGCTTCTGGTGAAAACCATAAGCGTGGCCGATAAGAGCTGTCTCGATCAGTCCCACGGTGGGCGCCAAATGTTCTTACCGGAGATCGGTCGTAGGGGACGATCTGTTGGGTAAGATCGGTGAGCCTCCTTCACTGGTACGTTTGATGCTCCAAGACGGGGGTGATACCTGCAAAAAAGACTCCGATGCTATAGTTAGTGTTTGTGGATGTATGAGTCTCGTATAAGTAGTGCACGTACCTGAGTATGAATTAGGGTTTTGTTGGGTCTTGGGCCTGAGATCAGTTATGACCTATTTGAATGCCGAGCTTACGTCGCCTAACTCGTGTCCGAAGTCACTTTGCACTGAGATACCGAGTTCGAGCTTGGCATGGTGGTACGGATAGTACACTATGCTCAAATGCATTTTCAACGAATTTAATTTGTACGACTTTATTCAGCATATTTTGATTGTAGTGAACCAATTTTATTTTTTTTTCACAGTTCGTTGTATAGGAAATTTAACTCGGCGTGAAAAGGTCCATATTGGGGTGGTGAAATTTGGATAAACATTGAGTTGAAAATTCTTACAGTGCTATGTCATTATTCGAAAGTGAATATGAATTGAATAGTTTTAGGAAAAAGGAATGAAAATATTCCACTTCATTCCTACCCTTTTGTGAATGTTGTAGAGAATAGGCCATATCATGACAAATCTACAATTATCTACAAAGAATTGAGAAACAATTTAATAAGGTATTTATTTGATTTTGCTTGGTATCATTATAATATTGTTCTCAAGATATTAGTTGGTTGTTAAAAAATAATTTCCATCCTACAACATAAATATAGTATGTAACTATAATTTGTTTGTTTTTCTTAATTTGAAGTGAGGGGAAGGAACTAAAAAAGTTAACTGATACTTAATTAATGAAAGTATTGAAAGATTTCTTAAAAAAAGAAGATCTTTGAAACTAAATTTTGAGTTGGAGAATCATTTATATGTAGAAAATATATTAGTATCCCACAATATCATTGATAGTAATTTCAAAAATTGATAATTTTCCCTTTATTTAATTATTTTTATAAATAAACTATTAGTTTACCTATAATAAAATATGATTTCAAGATAATAATTAATTAATTAATTAGTTTATTATATTTGATGAATAATTTGTTTTGACACAAGTAGCATAATAGAGATGTGAAGATTAAGCATAATAGAGTTGATTGAACAAACATTGATAATTCTTATGCAATGTCAAATAAATACAAAAACATGAAGTATCTTGATCTCATTAGTCATAATAATAATAATAACAATAATAATAATAATTAATTATCAATTTAATATTCATGCATGTTATCCACTCTATTAAAACACATTATGGAATAAATTATGTGAGATTTTGGGTTATGGTTCAATCCAATATTGTATTTTAGTGTATTATTAATAAAAATAAATGTTAAATAATTTAATAATTAATTTTTTTAATATAATTAACATAAATATTTAAATACAAATAAAATAAAATTCCAAATTTACAAAAATAAATTATTTAAAAAAAATTTAGATAAAAAATTTAATTTTGCTGTTGTAGTAGTCAGTTTAACACAAGGTGTAATACCCTCTATCTTGAATATATAAATAAATTCAAAACATTTAAAAAATTTTAATGCATATATAAAAATACTCTAAATTCATGCATAAATAGTCAAAGTGTAACATTAAATTTGGGGTAAAGAGTTTCACAAAACAAACTTTAAAACAAACTCCATAATGCGAAAACACAACACAAATTTTGTACTAAAAATTAAATAAGAATATCCTTAATCTAAGTCTTGATGTTACATATCTTATTAAAGTACTCCCAAAACAAGAATTATATATGTCTCGTCAACAGCATCATAGATCTTGATGAGTATTACCTACAAAAACATTCTTATAGTCAGAATATGGAAGCGTAAGAAGTGAAAAACTTTCTCATGACATGAAATAATAAAAGATAAATAGTCAAACACAATCCATACATTATTAATACAATAACATTAAGAAATATTTATCATTATCAAATAACTCATACATCACAATTACATAATTATTCATTCATAACACATTATCATTTATTACCATCCCACAATCACTCACTCATAACACATTGATCATAATAAGAATTTATGTACATGCAATATGAAATGTAATGGACACAAACTCTTGATTTGCATGCATATGCTACCAATCTCAAGATATGCATAATATATATTAAACGATTTGCTGATTTGTCGATTTACGTATTTATGATGCATATCATTGAAATTTGATTTAGAATATATGAGTTTTAAGTGAAATAAATAAATAATTATATATATATATATATATATATATATATATATATATATATATATATATATATATATATATATATATATATATATATATATATATAAAGAAGTGCAATGGTTCCACCCTATATGATTTCATTCAACACATAGCTTACATCTTTCAAGTATATTCACATGTTGTCTAATAAACCCTTTATATAAAGAGATGCAATGGTTCCACCCTATATGATTTCATTCAATCCATAGCCTACATCTTTCAAGTATATTCACATGTCATCTAATATCATTGAGCAAATATTTTAATAAATCAATTGAAGACCTACAGTGCGTAGAAATAATATTTCTAACAGAAACTCGTTATTATACTTAATTTCTTTCTTTTTTTTTATGTCCAACATGTGCGTGAAAATGGGTTATAGTAATCAGCATGCATTATTGGTATGATTTTTTTTAACTCTTTGTATAATGTTAAGCATCTATATATAATTAACGACAATTACTCGTGGGTTCAAACTATGCAAACTTGTTCATGATGAGTTAGGAAAACTATACCCGCCTTCTAATTAATTAGTATTTTATATAGGATAATTACATATTTTATTTTAACACACAAAATTATATGATAATTAAAATCCATAATAAATAAATACGTTTGATTATATAAATTATATTTTAATTTTTAATAAACAATTTTAAATTATAATATAAGCTTATTTTTAATTGTTGGTAATTGTTTTAGAATAATTATTGAATTTCAATTTAATATTAAATGATTAAGAGATTTTTTAATTTATTTAAACTATTTAAATAAAAGAATGAATTGCTTACTTTAATTTATGATATAAGTAGTATAGGAGTTGCGATATATATCAAATCAATAGCAAAGTAGTACTTTCTTATTCTTACCCTCTGGACTATGATACATTAGATTGGCACATGGCATTCAATACAAGCAACCTACTTTCAACTGTACAAATATTGCACACATGTGCATGCATGGCATCGGGTATATAAAAAACGACCGAATCCAGTGATAATCTAAAGCTAATAGTTGGTGACTTAAAACATACAATGAATCTATATTGGCACCTTATGTCTCACTATTCATAAACTGTGGCTACAGCCAAATAGACGCAGCTCCAATGTCAAACTTTACCTTAAAAAGCCAGGAAACCCGCGTGGAATTTAATGTAAAGCATCGTGAGGTTGACTCTGCTGGCTCTGTAAGAATGGCCTCCAACTCTGAAAGTAATTAAATAAGAACCACATGGATTCTTGGCTGATCTTTCGGGTTTAGTGAAGAACATATGCCATTCATATATAATAAAGAATGAGAGTTTATGGTCCAACACCAGATCCAGAAAACAAAAGAAAAAACCAATTGCCACATTTTATCAAACCATCAAGTTATTAAACACTTACAATCAAAGGATTTTTTATTTTATTTTATTTTATTTTTTTATTTTTTTTATAGAAATTTGGCAAGAGCATAGATTATATGAGTAACAAAAGAAGTATAGTGACACAAAAGAAAGATATGTACTTAAAAAAATTATACGGTCATACAGTTATGTACGATAAATTTATCCATAATAATCGATCTAAAAGACTAACAAAGTTGATTTTTAATTGGTTAAGAATCTAAAATCTTTAATTTCAACTCTATATATATATATATATATATATATATATATATATATATATATATATATTAATTCGACTCATAATATATACTACCTCTAATTTATCAAAATTAAAAAAAATAGTTAATTGAGTTGATAACAATATATTTATCTTGGTTATATTTTTCTTTTTCTTTTAAAATTACCTTTATACTATTTGTGTTTCTTAATTAACATTCATATATATATATCTTCTAATAATTAATACTCATATTTTTCTTAATCAATTAAATTTCATTTTTTTAAGAATTTATAATTAATGTATTTTTCCAAATTAAGAGAATACACTTTAATTAGTGATATTTTAGTCAAAAACATAATTAATATGTGCGACAACATGAATTAGATATTATATAAAAGAATAAATAATTGATCTAAATTGGGTGTCATAAATAGAAATGGGGTAATATATATATATATATATATATATATATATATATATATATATATATATATATATATATATATATATATATATATATATATAGACACACACATGTACACAGAGAAGGGATCCACTTACATCAATAATAAGTTTACTTAAACTTACTTTATTTAATAACTTATATTCTACATCATATTTTAATAATCTAACCATTGAATTCATAGATCAAGTCTACAATTTTTAAAAAATTTTGAAGACTATTTGATACTTCTTTTTCATTAATTCAAATTTTGAAGACTATTTGATACTTCATTTAATTGGATTGAATTGGTTTTTGGTTTGAATTAGATCGGTTCATTGGTTTATCACTAAATAATAAAAGATAAAAAAAAATAAAAATAAAATCACATTATACAACTTATAAGATATATTATTATGTCATCAATTGATAAAACATAATATTATAAACATGTTTGTCAAAATTATGAACTATAAACTATTACTTATAATATTATGAATTACAAATTTAAAAAGTAATAAATATCATTTGTCATTTGATATTGAACTGGCTAGTTTATTGAAAGCATTTTCAAAGTATTTTTTTGATAAGTTGTTGAGGTAAAGGAATCTCAGATATTGAATGGATCACTTTATCACTTCATAAGTAGTAGTATTGTATGGATATGAGTTGTGACACTCTAATGAACCTAAAAGTTGAAAACTCTTTAATGAGTAAATTGCCTCCTGATTGAGAAGTTGTTTTAAATTGTCTCTTCTAGATTTTTAATTTAAAAAGTATGGTGGAAGGCAAACAATACTTGTCATAAGTGGTTAACGTGTAAAATATGAAGTCAGGGACTAAAATTTCTAATTGAGTACAAAAAAGGTGTGCATCATTTAAAAGATAATTGAGGACCTAATTCCATATAAACTTAGTTATGCATGATAAGGTCATGGTAGGCTTATACCCAAATTGTTCTATTCCTGATAATAGTATTGGGCTTTTTTAGTGCAAATGGCAAAACCTGAGAAACTAATTTTGGTCACCATGTCCGTCGATGTTTTCTTGTTTTCATACTAGTCATTAATTGTAGTTTTTATACTAGCCATTGTGATTTGAAATATTCAAGCCACTTAGACTATTCACTCAATTGTAGGAGATCTCTATAAGTTGATGTGTAATGACGCATTAGTTGTTCAATTGTTTATGTTACTCTATTGGTTTAGTTGTTTAGTTATTTAAGTTGTTTTCAGTTGCTTAGTTGGTAAATTTTTTGCTATGTTTTAGAGATATACAACTAACTTGTTGTTTAAGTTGTATATGTTGCTCCAAAGGGTAAAAAGTGCTCCATGACAAGTTTTCAAGGGGATATCGTTTGATCTGAGGTGTTGATCCTTAAAACTTAAGTCCATAGGGTCTATTAGAGCTCTAGAGATCTAAAGCAAAAAATGAGGTAGAAAATGCAAAAATTGGATGTTTGGTAATATGGCAATCCTTTTCTTAAAAACATTAGGCATAGGGTGATGTTATGTACAATTATGCTTGTATTAGGCATAGTTATGCTAACTTGTTTGATTAGTTAAGCATGACCATGCTTTTTTATGTTTCATAACCTCAAGAATTAAGCACAATCGTGCTTAATTCAACATGGTCATGTTGCCTTTTTTACTAGTAGTGGCCTTTTCATCATCTAGCACGATCGTGCTTAAGTTAGCATGGTTGTGATTCTAACTTGGAGACACATTGTGGACTTAGTATTGGGCTTTTCTTATGAGTTGGAGTTTTCCCTATCTTGCATACATACACCTCAAATATCATACCTTTTGGGGTAACCTATAATGCATTTGCAACATTTTTCATCTCATTGTCTTACCTTGTGTGGTTCATTTATTTTCTATTTCTTTCTCCTTTTTTTTTTTTTTTTTTATCTTAGTGCCTTTTCCCCATTTTTATTATTTTTTTCTCTATCCTTTTTATGCATTTTTTATTTTTATTATTTATTTTTGGGAAAGGCGTGTACACCAAGTGTATTTTTTTCAAAATTTATTTTCTAAGAGCTTCACCACCTATTGTTTGAAGAGGTACGTCATTCTTGCATTATGGTGTTACCTTTGAAGTAATAAAACAATAAGGGTAAGTGAGTAATATTAGAAAAGGTACTTCTTTCATGCATTTCAACTCAAGGCTCGCTTTAACATGTTATGTAATTTTCTATACGACTCACTCCAACACTTTTGAGGTCATTGTGGCTGCTAACTAAGCATAACCTAAACACAATTCATAATATTATGGTACGTTCACATCACATTTAGCAATATGAACACAACCAATGTGTTCTAGTCTCCCAATGGAAATGTTGAGTATATCATCCCGTTCATGGGCTACAAATGATGCATGTAATGTATGCTTAACTAGAGAAACTTGCAATATAATAAATGAGAAATTTGTGAGACCTTTTTTTTTGTTACAATAACACATGTAAGACTCATAAATAGGTGGATATACGGATTGGTCCAGCTCGTATAAGGCTCAACCTACCAAACTCGCATTTAAAATGGACTGGATAAGCCTGGTCTATGAAATAAATGACCCAAAAATATTTTGGCCCACGTCTGGCTTGCGAAACCTTAGGAAAAATGGGTTGATCTACGACCCAATGAAAATTTGGATTTTTTTTCAACTAAACAAAACTCTATCAAATTCAAGTGAGTTATTTTTTTTCTTTCCTTTTTTAAGTTGTTGAAACATGGGAAAGGAAAATAATACTTAAGAAAAGGAATATAAATATATTTGTAAATAACATCAATCATTTTAAATAAAAATTTAAAGACTTAACATGTCATGCATTCTAACAAAAACACCAAACTCTTAATGTCTTAAAAATATAAAAGTCCAAATAACTAACTAAACATCAAAGTCTTAAATATTAATGTCTTAAAATTTTAAAAGTCAAAATACATCAATCAAGTATATATCAACATCTTAAAAACGAACATTATTAATTAAGTCTTAGTGTTAAATGAGCTAGCCCACGAGCTTTGCGGGTTAAGCCTATGAAGTCTAGGGGCTTAATAGAATAGGGCAAAAAATGCATTTTGATCATACAAATTTTTAAAAAAATGAATTTGAGGACTAAATGGATCGATCCTTAAACATTGACCATATACCAACCCCTACTCTTAGATGGATCAACCATGTTTTGTTTACACACAAAAGAAATTGCATTATTCAATATTAACATACATAATAAACAAAAAAAATACATATCAATATGAACATTAAATAAAAATCATGAAAAAAAAAGTTAAACATAACATGTGGAGAAAGGATAGATATCAGAATGGGGGTTGAATAGTGTCACTCAAAAACTCACATTTTTTTTGCAAAACAATGAAGTAATAAAGTTATAGTAAGGAGTGTAGACGAAGAGGTAGACAAAATGAACACAAGTTATTTTTAATCTGGTTCATTTCAATCACTAAGACTACGTCCAGTTCTTGATCCTATCAAATTAATTTCCACTATGTTATCAAGATACAAGTATTCTTTACAAAGCCACTTCTAACTCGATCCTAAGTGTTCTTTGACTTGCCTCTTCAAACAATCCCCCAAGTATTCTTTTTACACAAAGCCTTTCTAGTCTTTAAACGCTGAGTATTCTTTTACAAACATGTCTCTCACAGCTCAAACACAATAACTCAAAGTTACATAGGTTTACAAAGTTGGTTCATCTTCCTTTCAAGATGTGATACAACCAATGATGCTCAAAGTTATTTGCAAAAAGATTGAGGAACTAATATTTCTTTGTATGTGTGTTTTTTTTCTTTATATCTTTGTATCTCTATATATCATTGTCTCTGTTATCTGAATTTTTTAGCTTTCTTATATAGGTACTTCAAAGGAGATTATCATCGCAAATTCTTGAATTTATCTCTCATGGCTTGCTTCGTCTGTCTTTATGTTTTGCTTCTTGAGAAAAGAAGTGTTCATCAGTGTAATAAATTCTTGCAATAAATTCTTTCATCAAATTGTCACTTCTTATTTGATCAAAGAAGCTACTTATCACCTTTTAGGTACCAAGTGGGTAGAACCATGGGTGTGTCAAGTTGATACGGTGTTGAAATAGCTTTAACTACAACTATTTTGTATTTGCAGGACCTGCTTGTCCTTTTCATGAAAAAAAATATCTTTTTTTTCTTTTTTGTAAAGTGTAGGTACCAAGGAAGCATTTTTGAATTTGATATGTTAAGGAAACATTCAAACACAATCACTTTCATTTATAGAGATCATTAATGATAAAGATTAAATGCATATCTCTCTTTATAGATAAAGTTTTGTCTAAGTTAGCAAAGGTAACAAGATCTTCTTAATACAACTTTCATCTTATTTGAGAATTTGTCTTATTGAAGAGTTGTGTCTAAGTGAAAAGTTGTATCTTATCAAAAAAATTCATCTTAGTCATTTTGAAAATGTTTATATTGATCGAAAACCTATTTATTTGTTAACAAGAAAACTTTAACACTAGAGGGATCTAAGATAGTCTATTGACCTAACATGATATTTTGTAATGTGATTTGTAACTTCCTTGACACACTAGAATTAGAAAGATCTAGATGTTATACATGTGTGACAATTAGAGATGACTAAAATAAATTAATTAGTAGTACTTATACCAACAAGATGCATCAATTTTCCGGTATCTCATCACTTAAGAACTTCATATTTAAGTGTGGTTGATCTTGAGAAATTTAGGGATGGTGACCTTCTGGTAAGTTTTCCTAAAAAGTGTGCAAGTAAGGACAAAGTCCACTGAAAAGTCTTGTGTTGATTTGTGGAGACAGTCTTTGATCATAAAGGTGATTGAGCATCATAGAATAAGCTACCAACAAAGGATTGTGTAAAGTGTCATCGTGTGGAATGTCATGGGATGGAATTATTGAGACGTCAAATTTAAGGGGTGTTACAAATTTTATTAGAGTCAGATTTTCTCTCCTAATACAGTGCGGTTTGTGGACAAACCAAGCGAAAGATGGTGGGCTTATAACATTCCTAACACACTAAATTTAGAGGGATCTAGAGGTTGTGCATGTTGGAGAATGTACAATTGAGGATGACTTAAAAACATTAATTGGTACTACCTATACTAACACGATGCATATACTTTTAGGTAGTTCATCACTTAAAAACTCCATAGTTGAGTGTATTTAACTTGGAGTGATTATGGGATGGGTGACCTTTTGGGAGTTTTTCCCAAAAAGTATGCGAGTGAGGATAAAATTTGCTAAAAATTATTGTGTTGATTTGTGAAGTCGGACATTGATCCTAAACACAGTTGGACATATGAGAAAGGGTTACTCATAAATGGTTCTAACCGGTGAAGGGTTCTAACCAATCAAGAGTTGCGTGATGTCACCATGTATGTAACACCCCAAGTTTTCTAAAATTACTAAAAAGATGTTTTAATTAATTAAATGACTTTTAGAAAATATTTTAGAGGCTTTTAATAATTATAAATGTTTTTAATAAATGTTTGCAAATTTTTTTTGCATAATATTTATTAGAGAAATATATGTTTTTATGGTACTTGATTAGAATAAGTATTTGGAGAAAAATATGTATTCTTATTATAATTATTTTATGTAATTTATTTTAATTATATTTTTATTGGGAAAATATATCAATTTTATATATTAGTTATAAGTTTTAATATTTGAAGAAAGGGAAATGTGACTATGGTTAAAGTGTTTTACTAAAGGTTAAACGTGGGTAAGGAAGTTCTTAAAGAGAGGTTTTAAGAGTGAGGAATCAATTTACGTTTGATGCTTCTTAATTTCTCTTTACACTTCGTGCTTTAAAGAATAGGGAGTCGAACCAAAGATCATTGGAGATCACTCTGAAGATTCATCCCCTTCATCTAGCCTTCACCGAGGTAAAGAGAGCGTGAGTAATCTCACTCTGGGTGTGAGGCATATCTAGGTAATGTGATTGACCCCTAATCTCTTCTTTGTTGCGTGTTTCTATCCCAAATTATGTTTACCTTGTATTTCTATCTTCCATGTGATTCTTTAGTGCTCTGATTGATATTGTTAACATGTGTAAACATTTAATTTCGTGTTTTAGACTAATCTTGTGAATCT
Source organism: Cajanus cajan (assembly GCF_000230855.2). Taxonomy (NCBI): domain Eukaryota; kingdom Viridiplantae; phylum Streptophyta; class Magnoliopsida; order Fabales; family Fabaceae; genus Cajanus; species Cajanus cajan. The sequence continues at coordinate 14,245,614 of NC_138523.1, read as the reverse complement.
TGGAATGCTTGTGGTTCCTATGGGAACCCTAAGGGAGTGCATTTTAGTGTTTGTAAGAGAAAATGATATGAGCATGTGAATATATGTAATTGATGGGTTAATGAAGTGATTTTAGGCATTTAATCTATATTTCTATTGATTGATGGTCAATTTTGATGAATTTTAATGATGTGATGAGTTACGAGGTCCAAAGAATCAAGGTTTGCATCTATAAGATTTTGTCACGACTGATTGGTCAATCACGGGTGTGGATGATAGGTCACAAGTGTGACCGGTATCATGGGCATGATCAATGAGTCATGGTTGTGATGCATTCTGATCTTGACCCCTCTTTGGATGAAATCTAAGATTTAGTAATGATAAAGAAGTAATTGAGTTGATGTTCAATAATTATAGTGGTGATTAATGTTCTTATAATCATTATAATTTAGGTGTTTTAGTAGTGTGGCTTAGGATCATGATTCATAATGTTAGTAAGGATGACTTTACCCTTGAGGTGCTTGATCTTAGGAATGATTTGAGGTACCATATCAATGTTAAGAAGGGAAAATTATAGGAGAAAATAATTGTAAATAAGTGATGGTATAAGTTAATTGCCAATGACTTTAGGTGTTTTGGTGATGGTTATGCCTAAAGAGTTAATGTATAATATCAATAATACTTGTTGAGTTATTAATGTAAATGTTTAGTTTGATGATGATCTCTTAGTGACTATGATTGAGGTATTAATATATGATTAGATGATTTCATAATATTTTTATCTTGAAGTGTATCGGAAGATGTTGTGTAATTGATATATTTGGACTAGGAACATGTGTAATCATTGTACTAATTAATATTGATAACTAGTTGTGGTATGTGAGTATATTATTCACACAATTGTGAGCTATGTAAATCTTGTGAGGGTCATATAATGAGAAGTCTAAATGAGGCTTAGTCATGATGTGATTATGAATTGAAAAGAGAATTGATATACAAATGTGAATATTTATTGTTGTAATATGATAGTGCATTAAGTCCTACTTGACATGTATCATCTACATATTTGTTTTGGAAGAGTACAATATGAAATACACCGTCAGGGAAAACTCCCTTGTGTAAAAGCTTGGGGATTAGTCCTTGGGACAATCGTGTCTGGGAAACCGTAATTTCGTCCATTGTGAACATGGGGTGGAACTTTTGCAACTCCACTGTCTTGACTAGATCCTAGTTGTATTTCCTCCTAGTGTAGAGTGCAATGAAGGTGTGACCTGACATGAACTCCTAGGCTACTCTATGTATTGTGTTATGGTCATACACAACGTAATTTTGACTAGTGCCACATGCATATGATCAATTGTAGTTTATGTTCATTGCATAGTGCATGTGAATGAATGTATATGTTGACTTGTGATGATTATGAGAACTTATGTTGTATTATTAATTGGATTGCATCTTGTTATGTTTTGTACAATTGTAACAACGTTTTATTGCTACTATGACTATATTCTTTGTATTATTGTTTGTGTTTCGCTATCCAGCTATATTCTACGATGTGAGCCACAGTGAGATGTTTCTTACTCTCCTTGTCTTGTGTTGCTCCTATATATTGTATGTTGTTGTAGGTGGTTTACATCATGATGTTGAAGATGTTGGTGATGAGGCCTAGTCCTTGTGGTTGGATTTATGCTTTAATAGGATGTGACATAAGCTTACTTTTCTCTTCTTATGTTTTAGGATAGTTGTTATCTCCTTTGTTCTACCATCAATTAGATTTAAAATTGGTTTTGTTTTAGTTAAAATATGATATTCTCTATGTTGAACACAACGAATTTTCATTTATGTTAGACTTCTTAATTCAATTTTATTTCTTTCAAGTATTATAGTATGTAGGGTAGGGGTGTCACAATGTGAACTACTGTGAAGTGAATTTGCTGAGACATCAAATTTAATGGGTGTTACATGATCAAGTAGGAATATATTATCATAGTCATTCATGATGGTTATCATGAGTGACATGTACATCTCCCACTTCATTTTCCACATTAAATGTAGGCACGTGCATTAAGAAATGAGTCTCATAAATATCAACAGTTGATTATTTATTTTAATGACTACCAGACATGTATTTCCTCAGAGAACCATTGACCACACTTTGTTAGGGGATCAGTGACAAGAACACTCTTGCTTTGCTTGGAATGTCATGATGAAATTCGCTTCCTTATATAACCTTACCTTGTCAAGGTCCACCTACATAAATTTGAGTCTATCAGTTTTGATATCATTGTTACTGTAATGCCTAGTCGTATTAATATTAGTCCCAATAATATACGTATATATATATATATATATATATATATATAATATTTACAGATAGAAAGCACATGTTTAGTAGTAATATTATACATAATAACGTATTAGTAATATTTACCACTACGTGCGTAGTTACTTACTTTTACATATATATTACATTTTATTAAAAATATTTACAATACGTGCCTATTTACATAGTTTCTTTTTCTACTTCTATTATAATATTTACATGGGTGGTTGAAACAAATTTACAATTAGATTCACATGGTTAGCAGGCGGTAAAAAGAAAGTGACTATTATTGGGCCGTCGATCACGGTAGGGACTTCTTGGTTTGGAGAGAAGGTAAAACTCGACACCGCCACTCCATTAAATGTGACTGCGTTTGCTACCGCATCTACATTCCATGTAGTTCCAGAAAATACTACAGATATCACTGAGGGAAAAGGTCCTGGAATGTGGGGCGCATCCATCTATATATATATATATGTATTTTTTTTTATTTATAAATTAATACAAATTTTAAACAAGACATATAAGGAGTGAGAACAATTTTCAAAGAAATATTTATAATCACAGAGCATGCGTAACAATAGTTAATATTAGAAAATATATATAAAAATTTGAATTACACTTGCAGTGACTAGTCAGGATAAATGAGCATTACAATATCAACCAACAAAAGAATTTTTAATCTTAACTCCTTACTCATTTAAATCCCCAAGGTCAAACCTCCAGCTACAAATAATTCAAATTTTATCTTCTATGGCCATAGAATAATATTTATCTTTAAAACGAGTCAAAGACATTTTAACAAACTTATATTATAATTAATCATAAAAAAAATCACGCTAAATAAATTTGAGAATTTATCATTATTTAAGTTTTAATTAAATAACATATATGTAAATAAAATATATTAAGAGCTCCAATTAATTAAATGACAATGATAATCATTATAAAATAATTAAACAATATAAAATACGAACATATTAATAATTATTATGGATAAAAATAATCATAGATTAAACAAATAAATGAGGTTAGGGACGCCTCACTAAATAAATATATAAATAAAAAATAACATAAATAAATAAAAAAAGTAATATATAAAATTTTAAAGAGATAAAGTTATTCTTCCCCTTACCTTAAAGTCGTTTATTTTTTTCCCTTTTTATCTTTCTCTTTCTTTCTCTTCTTTTATGTTTCTCACGCTGTTCACTCTCTTCTTTTCACACCTCACGCTGTTCACTCTCTTCTTTTCACACAATATTCGTTCACCATCTCCTCCTATTTATAGGCCCTTTGTGATTTGATTCTGATTATCTACTGGCTGCTAATCTTATCTCTGTGCACTGTGCTCACTGTAAATCCCTTTTATAAGGCAATGCACAAGGACACATACCCATTCATTTATTGTTAATGTCCACGTAACTGCCTCCACGTAACTTGCCCACGTAAATTATTGCATATATATATATAGATAGGATACTGCACGTGTCTATATATATATTCTGAGAAAACCTTGTTTAATTATTAAAATAGGTATATAGGAAGACCCAACATGAGTTGAACCTGTGTGACCAATACCATATAGTCTCTATGTATAACTGCACAAACCATTGAGCCATTCCATTTTATATGTATGTTACCTTATAATAAGTTGTTTTGTTCTCTAATTATAATAAGATATTATAAATATTTATAATATAATTGGATATTATACACACACACACACACACACACACACACACACACACACACACACACACACACACACACACACACACACACACACACACACACACACACACACACACACACACACACACACACACACACACACACACACACACACACACACACACACACACACACACACACACACACACACACACACACACACACACACACACACACACACACACACACACACACACACACACACACACACACACACACACACACACACACACACACACACACACACACACACACACACACACACACACACACACACACACACACACACACACACATATATATATATATATATATATATATATATTTATATATGTTTAGTTTACTAAATATAAATATATATAGCCTACTAGTATTTACCTATTCATTTTAAATATATTAACTAAATTTAAGAGTCTTAAAAAAATTAATAATAATAATAAAATTGTGAATAAATATTAAATAATTCTATTTTATTTTACTAAAAATTTTGTAAAAAAAATTTAATATATTGTAATTATATAAAATATTTTACTTATTCTCTATTAGATACATATATATATATATATATATATATATATATATATATATATATATAATGACTAAAATTTAGATTACTATCTTAAGAAGAGTAAAAATTTGAGAATATTATAATTCTCCCCTATTTACAGAAATTTTGTCCTCGAAATTTATTTATTGCTTAAAAATAAATAAGGATAGTTTTCCCTAATTTTTTCTTCCAATTCCCATGTAGCATCTCCAGTAACATCATTCCAGATGACCTTTACCAGTGAAATCTATTTGCCTCTCAACTGCTTGATCCTCCTGTCTGCGATCTGTACAGGCATTGTTTCAAATGTAAGGTTATCCTTTAACTATACTGTATCAGGCATTATTACATGAGATGGATCAGAAATATATTTTCTTAACTTAGACACATGAAAAACATTGTGAAGATTAGAAAGAAAAAGGGGTAGAGAAATTTGGTAAGCAACAAGACCTATTTTTCTGAGAATTTGATAAGGACCAATAAATCGAGGTGTGAGTTTCTTTGATTTCATTACCCTACCATTTCCAGTTGTTGGTGTAACTTTCAAAAATACATGATCACCTTCCTGAAATTCAAGAGGTCGTCTTTTTTTATTAGCATAGCTTTTCTGTCTGCTTTGAGTCGTTCTCAATTTTTCCTGAATCATTTTGATTTTTTCCGTGGTTTGTTGTACCAATTTAGGGCCCAAGATTAAATTTTCTCCTATCTCAAACCAAAACAAAGGAGTTTTACACCTTCTTCCATATAAAGCTTCATAGGGTGCCATACCTATGCTAGAATGGAAACTGTTGTTATAAGTAAATTCAATCAGAGGCAGATATTGATCCCAACTACCAGAATCCTCTAGCACACAAGCTCTCAATAAATCTTCTAAGGATTGAATGGTCCTTTCTGATTGTCCGTCTATTTGAGGATGATATGCAGAGCTAAGGTGAAGCTTAGTTCCTAATGCTTGATGTAAACTTCCCCAAAATCTAGAAGTGAATCTAGGATCTCTATCAGATATTATGCTAGATGGTACACCATACAGCCGTACAATCTCCCTTATGTACAGTTCAGTCAATTTTTCTAGTAAATACCTGATGGAAGAGCATGGGCTAAAGGCCCAACCACTAGAGCTATGGCCAGGAGGTTACTTGAAGATTTGACTGCTTCAGAGCTTAGTGGGCCCAATGGGCTTGGTGGGCCTAGGGTGCTTCTTACTTGGGCTTGATTGATTATACACCATGTCTAATTGTATTTTCTTAGTATAGGAATCTATTTTCATGTTGGTCTTGTATTTTGACCATAGATTAGGGTTTAGGTGTTTTGGGCTTAATTTTGGGCTTCTTGGGCTTTGGGCTTTTGATACCCAATATTGGGCTCATTCTTCTTCTTATATTTTTTTCTATTCATTGTATTCATTAGACCAATGTATTTCGGTCATTAGAATAGGATTATATGAAGAAAACATTAATAGGAGAATTAGGTTTCATTTAGACATCATTTAGAAGTAATTTGAGTTGAATTTGAGTCACATGGTTTGCATGGGATGGGTCCGGCCATGTGAGCTCCAAATTCACCTCAAATCACTTCCAAATGACACCTAAATGGAGGTAGCATCCGTGTGATTAAGAGAGGTGGCCAAAGTTTGAATTTCAAATTCAAATTTGAAATTCAAACTTGGCGCCACTTTTGTTCACTCAAGGTGCCGCCAAGTAGCTCTAGTTTTCTCCTATATATGCAACTTCCTACAACTTGTAATACACTTTTGAATATATTAATTTTCTGAACTTGTATTCAGCCAAATTCCCTCAAGAGTCACCGAAACCATCCAAGAGAGAAAACCTTAAGAGAGTGCCTTCAATCCCCTTAGGAAACCTAGCTTCCTACTCTTTGAAGTGTGCAATCCCTTGAGATTTGTGCTTGGATGCTTCCGTCAATGGATTAGAGCTTCTAATCCTCACGAATTCCTCTTCTAAAGGTGTTCAAGTTCTCGGTCCTAACTCCTTGATTGAAGATCCGTGCATAAGGAGAGCTAAGGAGAAGCTACATCTTCCACTTCTCCTAATCTCTTCCATCAATTTTGGTATCAAGAGCAAGGTTCTTCAAGGAGATAAGTTCTTCTTCTTGTGTCCGTCTTCTTCTTGTGATTTTGTGTTGTTCTTGCTGTTCTTATTGTTTTGTTAGAGTTTCAATTCGGATCTATATGCTTTGTCTCACTTTTTGTTCCATAGATCCATTGGTTGATTGTCTTTGAATTTCTTCCTCAATCAACTTGTTTAGGAACTATTTGCTTGTGCTATTTTGATTTTATTTTGAGTCTCTCCATTCTTGTATGTGTCCGTGATTGGACCTCATGCATTGCATTTAGATTTTGGTTTTGAATCTATGTTTTGTCTTAGAAGTTTGTGTTTAATCCTTACATGTTGCCAATTCCTTGAATAGCATGTTTAACCTAGTTTTATTTTGATTTTTGTGTCTACATATTGGTCTCGGTCATTGCTCATTTGTGCCTACCTATATGTGCTTTTTCTTTACCTTATTGTGTTCATAATTTGCTATTAGTCCTAGCAAGTTTCTTTAGAGTTAGGTTTCTATTATGTTCTTAAGTTTTCAAATCACATTCCATTGAAAATCTTATAAAAAATTTTGTGACTCAAAATTTCAAGTGTAAACCTACTTCTAGTGCACTCTTCTTGTGGATTCAAATTTTAAAAAAATTAGAAGCTGAAAAAAGAGATAAAACAGAGCCTAAAGTGTTCAAAAGATCAAAAAGAAAAGAGTTCAAAATGAATCCAAACCAAAAACCTAAAGACTAGTGCACTAGTTACTCAAGTTACTTGAAATTTGACCTAATTTTTGGCTGATTTGTATTCTCGGTTTCTATAGCTTGGAATCATTGAAAAATTTGAAACAAAAGGCAAATATACTCTCTGGACTCTTAATTTGATACTGGAAAAAGAAAGAATTAAAAAAAAATAGAGAAAAAAATTTATAAAGAAAAAGCCGAGAGGTGTAAAAGCTGAAAAAATCCACTTGATTCCTTGTTATTGTTTTGGCTACTACTTTTGCTATACTTGTCCAATTGTCTTCAAATTTTTTTTGTTTTGTTCATCTATTCTAGTACCTATCTAGGAACTCTTCTCTCTGAGTGCTAGCTTTTATTTGGAGTCTTAATTTTCAGTTTTACTTGTTGAACCTCTTTGAGTCTTGTCATATACATCTATTACTCTTAATTTTGGTATAAGCTTTTCAAATTGTGCTTTTATTGCTTGTCTTGTTTTCTTTCAATAAATTCCTGTGCTGGAAGTGGCCTCAAATCCTTGCTCAAGGATCAATCATTGCTCAACAAAGATTAGGAAAAGTTTGGACACTAAGACCTAAAAATTTGACCTATTTTAGTGGCCAAAACTTATCCTAAACTTCTTTCACTTGAGTGACCTTTTCCTTCACCTTGTGAGGCAGCCACCCTTAACCTCTTGTTGTGTATCTTTTGCAGGTCCAGTAGCATCCATTTGAAGGATTAGTGGCGGATTAAGACACTTAAACAAGTGTTAGAAGAGTTGAACACAAAACCGCCACTAATTGGTCACCAAAGCCGCCACTTTATTGCTTTTTAGGCTAGTTTAATTTTTGTCAATTCTCTTGTATTTTTAAACCAATTTGTAAAGCTTGGAGGGAGTATTAAGAAGCTGGTCAGGTATATCTACATCCTTGATAGTCTCTCACGTGTAGTACTAGTGGAAGTGGCTTGGAAATTTCATATGTTTCAAGCTTCCACTTAGGATATCCGACTAGTTGCTTAACTTGCTTCTTTTTAAGTTTTCTTGTACTTAATTGCTTTACTTTGTTGCCTATAAACGTCTAGAATTGTGTAGTTTTATTTGCTCACGCTTAGTTAAGTGTCAAAAACAAACAAATTTGTGAAAAGCATACAAAATTTTTGTGAAAAGTTTTGGGGAATTGAAAATACCACAAAGGAGTTTAGTGATTTCCACTTGAAAAGGCTTGGTTATTAAGTGGCTCTTTGTAGCTCACCTCCCTTGATAGTGCAACTTGTACACTTAGACTTCCAAGTGCTATTTTCATTCCTAGAAAATACCAAAAACATTTTATAACTTTTTGCATAGCATACAAATTCTTTTGCTTAACCATGAGTCATCATTCTCAAGGTAGTAGTGACTTTGATACTCCTAAAAGTTTTGAAAGAATTGTCAAGGAGGTTGAAGCACTAAAACTTTGGAAAAATGATGAGATACTTCAAAAACAAAAAGAGAAACTTGAAAAAGAAGTACAAATCATGGCTTTGGAACAAGAAATCCAAAAGATTAAGCAAAGGGAAGAAAAACATTTGAAAAGATTGAATAAAAATAAAAGTCCAAAAGGTTCTTCTAGGAGCTCAACCAAGAGCTCCAATGATTCTCAAAGCCAAGATAATGATGGTAGTATGCATATGGATGCTTACTATCAACCAACACCTAGGAGAGTCATTAAGGAACACAAAGTGAGGGAATCAAGGGTTGATCTCCCTTACTTTCATGGAAAAGATAATGTGGACACATACTTAGATTGGGAGATGAAAGTGGAGCAAATTTTCACTTGTCATAAAGTAGGTGAGGAAAGAAAAGTTCCTTTAGCCACCCTAGCTTTTCAAGGACAAGCCATGTATTGGTGGACATCCTTGGAAAGAGAGAGAAGACTTCATAATGATCCTCCCATCACTTATTGGAATGAGTTAAGGAGTGCTATGAGAAGAAGGCACATACCTTCTTATTATAGTAGGGAGCTTATGGATAAGCTCCAAAGGCTCCAACAAAAGGGTATGAGTGTTGAGGAGTATAGGCAAAAGATGGAGTTATATCTCATGAGGGCTGGGATAAGGGAAGAAGAAAGATTGACCATTGCTAGATTTCTAAGTGGTCTTAATTTTGACATAAGAGATAGAGTTGAGTTACTCCCTTATAGGGACCTTGATGATTTGGTCTAACTTTGTATAAGGGTGGAACAACAAAATTTGAGAAAATCCTCTTTTAAAGGTAAAACTCAATCTAGCTCTTATGTTAAGAAAGACTACAAGAGGGAGGGTCACTTTGATTCCTCTAAGAAATTTGGCAAAGAAAAAGAAAAAGAAAAAGAAAATGAGAAAAATAAAAATATTGTCACTTCTAGTAGCAAAACTAGTGATATCAAATGCTTTAAGTGTCTTGGGAGAGGACACATAGCCTCTCAATGCCCAACTAAAAAGGTGATGATTTTGAAGGGGCAAGACATTTATAGTAGTGTTGATGAATCTAGTTCCACTACTTCAAGTGATAGTGAATCAAGTGAGGAAGACCATTCCATTGAAAGTGCATATCCTTGTGATGGTCAACTTCTCATGATTAGAAGGCTTCTAGGAAGCCAACCTCATGAGTCCCATCTTTCACAAAGGGAGAACATTTTTCACACAAGGTGTAAAGTTTTAAACAATGCTTGTTCTCTCATTGTGGATAGTGGGTCTTGTTGCAACTGTTGTTGTAACATTGTAAAAAAAAAAAAAAAAAAAAAAGAGGCTGATTCAGTAGCCCAGAACGGGCCGTTCCCAAACTGGAACGGGCCGTTCCACACTACTGAATTGAACTACATTTTGTAGTTGAGAACGGGCCGTTCCGGCAAGGAGAACGGGCCGTTCTAGGAAGGAGAATGGGTCGTTCCGGAGGGAGAATGGGCCGTTCCGGAGGGAGAACGAGCTGTTCCTGAGGGAGAACGGGCCGTTCCGGATGAGTCCCGGAACGGGCCGTTCTGTTTTCAGAACGGGCCGTTCTGGGCGTGGATTTTGTGCGTGATCTGGGAGTTCAGAACGGGCCGTTCCGGTATCGGTACGGGCCGTTCTGGCCACTCCGGATTGCCTATAAATAGGGGTGAGGGGGGGCCGTGAGGAGTTCTGGTTCTAGAGAGAAGTTTTAGAGAGAAGGTCTCTGGGTCAGTGAGCTCCTTTCTCTCCCAAATTTCTCTGTTTAACTCCTTTTCTCCTCTAGATCAATAACTCCTTCTGTCTTTTCTTGAAATTCAGATTAGAAAGCTTGTTTTGGGAGGATTGAAGTTTCGAGTTGAGCCTCGAGGGGAAATTCTACTTTTGTTCAGTCTTTGGCTATTTGAGCCAATCTTCAGGTAAGGGAAGCTAGATTGTTTGCATGTGGCTGAATTTGTTAGTTTGGATGAGAGTTTTGAACTCTCTGAATAGTTTTAGGCCGGGCGCAGGTTGAGCGTGTCAGGCGTGGAAGAGCTTAGAGCTCTTGGGTTGGTGTTAGGCCAGGCGCGAGTTGACGGCACTGTGCTTGAATATATTTATGAATGAATTGATGCTTATGCATGTTTAAAGTTGAAGTTTTAGATCATGTATGTATGATATATGATGTATGGTGAGGTGTGATTCATATGTATGCTTTGTGATGATATATATGAATGTTTGAATATGATACGTTCATATGGTATGTATTGATCATAATGGTAGGTAGACCATTTATGATGTATGATGCATTATTGCATGTGATGTCTTATGACATGTGTATGGTTGTTGATCATGATGGTGGGCAGACCATTATGATGTATGATGCATGATTGCATGTGATGCCTATGGTATGAGTCTAGCCTAGGACTTGAGGAGAGGAAAAATATTTTCGAACTAGAAGAGCTCACATAGAGTCTCTTGAGAGTGGTGCTTGGATAGGCCACTGATATATGAGAGTGGTGCTCTGGGAGGCCACTGGATTTGGGAGAGTGGTGCTCAGATAGGCCACTAGGTTGGGTGAGTCTCCTCTAAGTCCTTAGCTAGTGTTGGAGCGGGGTATGAGGTCGAGGGTTATTCCCTTAACCAAGTACTCGGGAAGGTGCGTGGATCCTTGCGGATAGTCGGTGGGCGAACTCCACTATTGACTTGGTTAATGCATGCCAAGGTCGTGGTAAGCCCGTACCCAGCTGTGCTATACCTGACGGTGGATCTGGACTTCCAAGTGTGTAAGTGACATCATCCGAGTAAACCCGAGGGAGGATTATATCCTGTTTAGCTGTGACCGAGCGGGCGCTTTGGGCGTGAAAACGGTTGGGGTGGTTTCGGTAGGATGGAATGTCACTTATACAGCTCTATTGTTATGGAGATCTCCTAGGTGTATGCGTGACGACGTATTAGATGATTGATATGTATGCATACCTGTCATGAGTTGCATTCATTGCATGATTATTAATATGATGAAGTGTGGTGTTTGACTTCATGTTTGGTGAATGAATGATTGATTGAGATGAAAGGTTCCTTAGGGACAGGATTTGGGATGCATGTGTAGTATAGAATTTTTATTCTGTACTTGTATTATTGATCTTTGAATTCTAGCTTACCCTTCTGTTTTCCATGTGGTGGAACTGCGATGATCATACTTGGTATGGGAGCAGGTCAGGGATAGCTTGGGAGTAGAGATGATCGTTGTGAGACGAGGAGCTGAGTCTCGTGTTTTTAGTTACCATTCTGGGTAACATTTTTTTTGTCAGTGCTTGACCGGCACTAAGGAATATTTTGGGATGACTGTATATATATGGTGCTATATTTTATATACAGAAACTTAATTATTTCGATCTTTATATTTATGCCTGTATGTATGTGTTATCCAGTTTAATATTCTCTTAGTTAACTAGTTGTAGTGCGATTCCACTAAGTGTAGAGACCGTGGCGGGTCGTTACAGTTGTAGCACAAGGTTGGTGGAGAAGCTTGGTCTTACTATTATTCCTCATCCGAAACCATATCAACTTCATTGAATTAATGAAGATGGGGATATTAATGTTAATCAACAAGTGAAAGTCAAGTTCTCTATTGGTAACTATGAAGACCAAGTGGTTTGTGACATAGTTCCAATGGAAGCTTGCCATATTTTGTTGGGAAGGCCATGGCAATTTGACAAGAAAACCATGCACAATGGCCTTACCAATGAAATTACTTTCACCCATAAAGAAAATAAATTTGTACTTCATCCTTTGTCTCCTTCACAAGTGATAGAGGATCAAGTACAAATGAAAAAGAAAAGAGAAGAAGAAAAAAAAAACTTGAATAAAAAAAAAGAAAAGAAGGAAAAGAAGCATAAGTTTTCAAAGAAGGATGAAGAGAAATCTTTTCCAAAAGAAGGAATTCAACAAGAACCTTTAAAAGAAACTTTGATTGTTGAAAAACCTTCTTACATTCTTCTTTGTAAAGGTATGCTTCAGTGTCATAATTTAAGCATTGAACTTAGTTCTTTATCTCCTCAAGTTTCTCATTTATTAACAGAATTTGATGATATATTCCCTAGTGAAGGTCCACAAGGCCTTCCTCCTTTTAGGGGTATAGAACATCAAATTGATTTTGTGCCTGGGGCTAGTCTACCCAATAGACCAGCCTATAGGACAAATCCTCAAGAAACTAAGGAGATCGAGAATCAAGTCCATGAATTATTGAATAAGGGTTGGGTACAAAAGAGTTTGAGTCCCTGTGTTGTGCCTGTATTGTTAGTGCCCAAGAAAGATGGAAAATGGAGAATGTGTTGTGATTGTAGGGCCATTAACAATATCACAATCAAGTACAGGCACCCAATCCCTAGACTTGATGATATGCTTGATGAGTTACATGGTGCTTCCATATTTTCTAAAATTGATCTTAAAAGTGGTTATCACCAAATAAGAATTAAAAAGGGTGATGAGTGGAAAACTGCTTTTAAGACCAAATTTGGATTATATGAGTGGTTAGTTATGCCTTTTGGTTTAACTAATGCACCAAGTACATTCATGAGGCTTATGAATCATGTCTTGAGAGAATGTATAGGAAAATTTGTTGTTGTTTATTTTGATGACATATTAATCTATAGTAGGTCTCAAGATGATCATTTAGGACATCTTAGAGAAGTTATGATGATCCTTAGGGAAAACCAATTATTTGCAAATCTTGAAAAATGTACTTTTTGTGTGGATCATGTGGTTTTCCTAGGGTTCATTGTAAGCAAAAATGGGGTTCAAGTAGATCCTGAGAAAATTAAAGCCATTCAAGAGTGGCCCAAGCCTAAAAATGTTAGTGAAGTTAGGAGTTTTCATGGATTAGCAAGTTTTTATAGAAGATTTGTACCTAACTTCTCTAGCATTGCTTCACCCTTGAATGAGCTTGTCAAAAAAGATATTTTATTTGAATGGACTTCAAAGCATGACCAAGCATTTCAATTACTTAAAGATAAACTTACTAATGCACCCATTTTAGCTCTTCCTAATTTTGAAAAGACTTTTGAGCTAGAATGTGATGCATCAGGAGTTGGCATAGGAGCTGTGTTATTGCAAGGAGGACACCCCATTGCATATTTTAGTGAAAAACTAAAAGGTGCCTCCCTCAATTACCCTACCTATGATAAGGAGTTGTATGCATTGGTTAGAGCTTTACAAACTTGGGAGCACTATCTTGTGTCCAAAGAGTTTGTCATCCATAGTGACCATGAGTCACTTGAATATTTAAGAGGTCAAGGTAAATTAAATAAGAGACATGCTAAATGGTTAGAGTTTCTTGAACAATTTCCATATATTATTAAATTCAAGAAAGGAAAATCCAATGTTGTAGCTGATGCTTTATCTAGGAGACATACCTTGCTTGTGTCCCTAGGCACTCAAATTCTTGGATTTGATAATATTAGGGAATTGTATGAAGAAGATCTTGAATTCGGGGCTAATTATAAAAAATGTCAACAAAAAGCTTTTGATGGTTTCTATATGGCTGAGGGGTATTTATACAAAGAAGGAAGATTGTGTATACCCCAAGGATCCATTAGGAAACTATTAATTAAAGAGAGTCATGAAGGTGGGCTTATGGGGCACTTTGGTGTTGATAAAACCCTTAGTTTGCTAAAAGAAAAATTTTATTGGCCCCATATGCGAAAGGATGTCCAAAGGCATTGTTTTAGATGTTTAGCTTGTTTACAAGCTAAGTCTAAAGTAATGCCTCATGGAACATACACACCTTTGCCTGTTGCTTCTTCTCCTTGGGTGGATATTAGCATGGATTTTGTGCTAGGTTTACCTAGAACCCAAAGGGGAATGGATTCTATTTTTGTGGTAGTGGACCGTTTCAGTAAAATGGCTCATTTTATTCCATGCCACAAAGTAGATGATGCAAGCAATATTGCAAAAATTTTCTTTAGAGATGTGGTTAAACTTCATGGGCTTCCTAAAACTATAGTTTCAGATAGAGATACAAAGTTTCTAAGCCACTTTTGGCGTGTCTTATGGTCAAGACTATGAACTAAACTCCTCTTTTCAACTACTTGTCATCCTCAAACAGATGGCCAAACTGAGGTAGTGAATAGATCTCTGTCTACTATGCTTAGGGCAGTCCTAAAGGGTAATCACAAATCTTGGGATGAGTTTTTACCTCATATTGAATTTGCCTACAATAGGGTAGTTCATAAAACTACCAATATTTCTCCTTTTGAGGCTGTGTATGGGTTTAATCCTTTAACTCCTTTGGACTTGATACCTCTTCCTAATGTTGAACATTTCATTCATAAGGAAAGGGCTTCAAGGGCTGATTTTGTTAAGAAACTTCATGAAAGGATTAAAATTCATATTCAAAATCAAAATGAGAAATATGCAAAACAAGGAAGTAAAGGCAAGAAGTCTATGATCTTCGAGGAAGGTGATTGGGTTTGGCTTCATTTAAGAAAAGAACGTTTTCCAAATCAAAGGAAGTCTAAACTCAATCCTAGAGGAGATGGTCCCTTTCAGGTCTTACAGCGTATCAATGATAACGCTTATAGACTTGATTTACCCTCTGACTATGGAGTCAGCACCACTTTTAATGTTAGTGATCTTAAACCTTTTGTAGGTGCTAGTGATGATGAGGAAGAGTCTTCAGATTCGAGGACGAATCCTTCTCAAGAGGGAGGGAATGATGGAAGAGCATGGGCTAAAGGCCCAACCACTAGAGCTATGGCCAGGAGGTTACTTGAAGATTTGACTGCTTCAGAGCTTAGTGGGCCCAATGGGCTTGGTGGGCCTAGGGTGCTTCTCACTTGGGCTTGATTGATTATACACCATGTCTAATTGTATTTTCTTAGTATAGGAATCTATTTTCATGTTGGTCTTGTATTTTGACCATAGATTAGGGTTTAGGTGTTTTGGGCTTAATTTTGGGCTTCTTGGGCTTTGGGCTTTTGATACCCAATATTGGGCTCATTCTTCTTCTTATATTTTTTTCTATTCATTGTATTCATTAGACCAATGTATTTCGGTCATTAGAATAGGATTATATGAAGAAAACATTAATAGGAGAATTAGGTTTCATTTAGACATCATTTAGAAGTAATTTGAGTTGAATTTGAGTCACATGGTTTGCATGGGATGGGTCCGGCCATGTGAGCTCCAAATTCACCTCAAATCACTTCCAAATGACACCTCAAATCACTTTCAAACTTGGCGCCACTTTTGTTCACTCAAGGTGCCGCCAAGTAGCTCTAGTTTTCTCCTATATATGCAACTTCCTACAACTTGTAATACACTTTTGAATATATGAATTTTCTGAACTTGTATTTAGCCAAATTCCCTCAAGAGTCACCGAAACCATCCAAGAGAGAAAACCTTAAGAGAGTGCCTTCAATCCCCTTAGGAAACCTAGCTTCCTACTCTTTGAAGTGTGCAATCCCTTGAGAATTGTGCTTGGATGCTTCCGTCAATGGATTAGAGCTTCTAATCCTCACGAATTCCTCTTCTAAAGGTGTTCAAGTTCTCGGTCCTAACTCCTTGATTGAAGATCCGTGCATAAGGAGAGCTAAGGAGAAGCTACATCTTCCACTTCTCCTAATCTCTTCCATCAATACCTAATGTTAATGGGTAAGAAGTGAGCAGATTTTGTCAGCCTATCCACGATAACCTATATAGAATCAAACTTATGAATTGTTCGTGGTAAACCAACTACAAAATCCATTGCTATGCTATCCCATTTTCATTTAGGTATATCTAAGGATTGTAACATTCCTGCTGGCTTTTGATGTTCTATCTTGGCCTTTTGACAAATCAAACATGTAGCTACATATTGTGCTACTTCCTTTTTTATTTTAGGCCACCAAAACATTCTCTTGAGATCCTGATACATTTTTGTTGCCCTAGGGTGTATACTCAACTTGCTCTTATGTGCCTCACCTAGAATTATTTTCTTAATTTCTGAATCATTGGGTACACATATCCTATCATTAAATCTCAAAACTCTTCTTTCATCTATACTAAACTTTTCACCATCCTTTTGTCCCAACAATCTCTTTTTCTTTTGAATGAATTTATCAACTACCTGAGCCTCACCAATTTTTCCATGTAAGTCACTAGTAACTTGAACTGCATGCAATTGTATTCTATCCTGACTTACTATAGTTGATAGATTCATATCTCTAAATTTTTCTATCAAATTCATCTCTTGAATCATTAGTGAAGAGATGTGTAAAGATTTTCTACTCAGTGCATCAGCCACAACATTGGTTTTTCCTGGATGGTAATGTAATTCAAAATCATAATCTTTCAAAAATTCCATCCACCTTCTTTGTCTCATATTCAATTCCTTTTGATCAAACAAATATTTTAAACTCTTATGATCGCTAAAAACATCAAACTTACCACCATACACATAATGTCTCCATATCTTGAGTGCAAAAACAATGGCAGCTAGTTCTAGATCATGGGTTGGGTAATTCCTTTCATGAGCTCTTAGTTGTCTAGAAGCATATGCTACTACCCTTCTGTCTTGCATAAGAACACACCCTAATCCCATTTTTGAGGCATCACAAAATATGACAAATTGTCCATTAGGATTAGGTAAGGCTAAGACTGGTGCAGTGGTTAATCTTTTCTTAAGCTCTTGAAAACTATTCTTGCATTTTTCTTTCCACTCAAAAAGTTGCCCTTTCTTAGTGAGTTGAGTTAAAGGCATTGCTATCTTAGAAAATCCCTCAATGAATCTCCTATAATATCCTGCCAAAGCCAAAAAACTACGGATTTCTGTCACTATCTTTGGAGGTTCCCATAGTAGAACTGCTTCTACTTTAGACGGATCCACAGACACTCCATCTTTGGAAATCACATGTCCTAAAAATTTAACCTCTTCTAACCAAAATTCACACTTAGAAAGTTTGGCATACAATTGTTTATCTTTCAGGATTTGAAGAATAGTTTGAAGGTGTTCTTTATGCTCCTCATGAGTTTGAGAATATATGAGGATATCATCTATAAAGACCACCACAAAATAGTCTAAATACGGACGAAAAATCCTATTCATATAATCCATGAACACTGCAGGTGCATTGGTTACTCCAAAAGGCATCACTTGATATTCATAATGACCATACCTTGTTCTAAATGCAATTTTCTGTATGTCTTCTGCTTTCACTTTGATTTGATGGTATCTTGATCTTAAATCTATCTTAGAAAACACAATGGCTCCTCTCAATTGATCCATCAAATCATCTATCCTAGGAAGAGGGTATTTATTCTTTATGGTAAACTTATTTAATTGACGATAGTCTACACACAACCTAAAACTTCCATCTTTCTTTTTAACTAACAAAACAGGAGCCCCCCAAGGTGATACACTAGGGCGTATGAATTGTTTTTCAAGCAACTCTTATAATTGTTTCTTCAACTCAGCTAATTCAGAAGGTGACATCCTATAAGGTGCCATTGAAATTGGTCCAGTTCCAGACATTAAATCAATCGAAAATTCAATCTCTCTATCAGGTGGTAAACTAGGAATATCATTAGGGAAAACTTCAGGAAAATTTTGAACAACAACTATGTTTTTCAAGTCGACTTCCTCTTTAGATTCCATAGAGGACAAGATTAAATATCCTTGAACTTTACCCCAAGAAAAATTGTTTATTGGTTTAGATAATGAAATTGATAGGTCCTTAGAATCAGAAAACCTTACAGCCTTTTTAGCACAATTGAGAAAGACATGGTTGGAAGATAACCAGTCCATACCTAAAATCACATCCAGCTGTGATAAAGGTAGGCAGATCAAATTTACAAGAAATTTCCTATCACCAATAAAAATAGAGCAATCTAAACAAACTTTATTAGCAATTATAGATTCGTTTGTAGGGGTCGAAACAATTAGATTAGTCTCTAAAGAAGAAATCGGTAATTGGAGGTGTTGAACACAATCATTGGAGATAAAAGAATGAGTTGCGCCTGAATCATACCGTACATTTAAAGTTTTTCCTTTAATGAAACATTTATCTTGTATTAGATTGTTGTTTTGAGCCGCTTCAGTTCCGGTCATGGTATAAACTCTCCCAGTTGTAGGAGGTCTCGGTTTGGGTCCAGAAGTATTCGCGTACGCCTTTGGTTGTCCACACTCAGAAAACACATGACCCGGCTTTCCACACTTGAAACAAACAGGTCCTTTGAGATTACAGTCTTTAGTATAATGACCCTGTCCACACTTAAGACACTTAGCTTGATTATTTATGGGTCTACTGAAATTTCTTGCAAATTGAGAAGATTTGGGTTTCCATTGAGGTCGATCATAAGGTTTTCCTTCATTATTCCTTTTCTTGTTAAACTGAGGACCAAAAGATTTTGGTGTGTTATCCTTATTGTGATCAAAACCTTATAGAAAACGATACTTGTGTATTAATGTGGGAAAATCAGAAATTTCTAATATTCCTATTGCCTTTCTTAATTTCGGTCTAAGTCCATCCTCAAATTTAATAGACTTCATTCTCTCATCAGGGTGATAAAAGAAAGTAGAATACTTTCCCAATTCCTCAAACTTGGAAACATACTCTCCCACTGTCATGTTCCCTTGTTTTAATTACATAAATTCTATTTCTTTAGCCCTCCTAACATCGTTAGGAAAATATTTTTTAAAAAAATTTAGCTCTAAATACTTCCCATGTAATAATTATTCCTCCTCCTTCTAATCGTCTTCTAGTACTATCTCACCAATATTATGCTTCTCCTACTAACATAAATACTGCATAATTTACTTTCTGGTTATCAGGACAGTTCATGACTCGGAATATCTTTTCTATTTCTTTAATCCATAATTCAGCCTTTTCAGGATTATATCCTCCGTCAAATTGGGAAGGTTTATTTCTCCTAAATTCCACTAATCCTTGTGACTCCCCCATTCCTTCCAGTCGTTGATTCCTTAACAAGGCGGCAGCCATGTCCTTAATAGCTTGCATAGCCTCAGTCAGTTCTGTATTTCTTCTTCCTGCCATCTGAAATTTTTATAGGTTAGTTTATTATACTAGAAACATGATTAGCACATTTCCCCAAGTTACACATGGAACGTTGCTCTGATACCATTAAAATGTAATGCCTAGTTGTATTAATATTAGTCCCAATAATATACGTATATATATATATAATATTTATAGATAGAAAACACATGTTTAGTAGTAATATTATACATAATAACGTATTAGTAATATTTACCACTACGTGCATAGTTACTTACTTTTACATATATATTACATTTTATTAAAAATATTTACAATACGTGTCTATTTACATAGTTTCTTTTTCTACTTCTATTATAATATTTACATGGGTGGTTGAAACAAATTTACAATTGGATTCACATGGTTAGCAGGCGGTAAAAAGAAAGTGACTATTATTGGGCCGTCGATCACGGTAGGGACTTCTTGGTTTGGAGAGAAGGTAAAACTCGACACCGCCACTTCATTAAATGTGACTACGTTTGCTACCACATCTACATTCCATGTAGTTCCAGAAAATACTGCAGATATCATTGAGGGAAAAGGTCCTGGAATGTGGGGCGCATCCATCTATATATATATATATATATTTGTTTTTTTATTTATTTATAAATTAATACAAATTTTAAACAAGAAATATAAGGAGTGAGAACAATTTTCAAAGAAATATTTATAATCACAGAGCATGCGTAACAATAGTTAATATTAGAAAATATATATAAAAATTTGAATTATACTTGCAGTGACTAGTCAGGATAAATGAGCATTACAATATCAACCAACAAAAGAATTTTTAATCTTAACTCCTTACTCATTTAAATCACCAAGGTCAAACCTCCAGCTACAAACAATTCAAATTTTATCTTCTATGGTCATAGAATAATATTTATCTTTAAAACGAGTCAAAGACATTTTAACAAACTTATATTATAATTAATCATAAAAATAATCACGCTAAATAAATTTGAGAATTTATCATTATTTAAGCTTTAATTAAATAACATATACGTAAATAAAATATATTAAGAGCACCAATTAATTAAATAAAAATGATAATCATTATAAAATAATTAAACAATATAAATATGAACATATTAATAATTATTATGGATAAAAATAATCATAGATTAAGCAAATAAATGAGGTTAGGGACACCTCACTAAATAAATATATACATAAAAAATAACATAAGTAAATAAACAAAGTAGTATATAAAATTTTAAAGAGATAAAGTTATCCTCCCCTTACCTTAAAGTCGTTTAGTTTTTTTCCCTTTTTATCTTTCTCTTCTTTTACGTTTCTCACGCAATCTCTTCTTTTCACACCTTACGCTGTTCACTCTCTACTTTTCACACAATATTCGTTCACCATCTCCTCCTATTTATAGGCCCTTTGTGATTTGATTCTGATTATCTACTGCCTGCTAATCTTATCTCTGTGCACTACGCTCACTGTAAATTCTTTTGTAACTTGCCCACGTAAACGCTCACGTAACTTGCACATTATATTGGTAGCATAGGAAGACCCAACATGAGTTGAACCTGTGACCTATACTTTATAGTCTCTATGACTGCACAAACCATTGAGCCATTCCATTTTATATGTGTTACCTTATAATAAGTTGTTTTGTTATCTAATTATAATAAGATATTATAAATATTTATAATATAATCGGATATTATACATACATATATATATATATATATGTATATATATGTTTAGTTTACTAAATATAAATAAAAATAGCCTACTAGTATTTACCTATTCATTTTAAATATATTAACTAAATTTAAGAGTCTTAAAAAAATTAATAATAATAATAAAATTGTGATTAAATATTATATAATTCTATTTTATTTTACTGAAAATTTTGTAATAAAAATTTAATATATTGTAATTATATAAAATATTTTACTTATTCTCATATATATATATATATATATATATATATATATATATAATGACTAAAATTTAGATTACTATCTTAAGAAGAGTAAAAATTTGAGAATATTACAGTTACTATCAATTATTTATATTTAAGGCTTAAATATGTTTTTAGTCCCTTAAATTTATGGTAAATTAATGTTTGATACCACAAATTTAAAACTGTTATTTTTAGTCTTTATAATTTTCAAAAATATTATTTTAGTCCTTTAAGTCACTAATAATGTATCTGAAAGCGATAAATTGAGACATTTATATAGTATCAACAAGGTTTAATGTGATTTTTTCACATAGCAGATAAATTTTATGCAACAATATTTAAAAGATTTTTTTAACAAAATTTGAGTATAATGACTAACACGAGATTTTTTGAAATTACAGGGACTAAAAAAACTTGTTTTAAATTTAAGGGACTTAAAACATATTTAAATACGGACACTTCGGATTTAGTGTAATACATATCCAAAATATCTTCGATAACTCCAATGTAACATATAAAAGCCATTTATTTAACTTATTTAAAGTGTAATAGTAGTCATTAATACACAACTAGTATTTTAGCATGTACAATACACATGTTAAATATTTATTATATATAACTAAAATTTATAATAAATTATATAAATAAATACTATGTTTGAATTTAAAATTTATTTAAAATTTATATAAATAGATATTTTTAAATATATAAACTATATGTTATATTTATGATAAATAATTTATATTGTAGCACAAGATTATTTTTATTAATCGATAATTTACTTTAAAACAATATATTTTAATTAATAAATAATTATGATAATTAAAAAAAATTAGACAAAAAGTTAAAAAAATCTCCAAAATTTCTCTCATCGAAGAAAAGTTCTTAAAAACTCTCTCATACAATAAAGACATTAGTGTTTAATATAGGAGTTGATTAAAAGAAAAATTAAATACAAATAATGTCAATTTCTTTAATTTATTTTCCTTTTTAATTCTGTTAATCTATTAATTAGTAATTTATCTTAATTAGAGTTTTTTGGAGAGTATTTTTAGGCATTTTCTTTAAAAGAGAGTTTTTGGAAAGACTTAAATATATTTTTAGTCTCTCAAATTTAAGATAAATTTATTTTTTGTCCTTCAAATTTAAAACTGTTATTTTTAGTTCTTGTAATTTTCAAAAATCTTATTTTAGTTCTTATATTTAAATTTTGTTAAGAATTTTATCAAATATTATTACATAAAATCTACTTATTGGTGTCCCTGTTAGTGAAAATATCACATTAAATTTAATTAATATTGCATAATCGTCTTAATTTGTTAATTTCATATACGTTATTGGTGATTTGAGGGACTAAAATAAGATTTTTGAAAATTACATGAACTAAAAATAACGATTTTAAATTTGAGAAAAACAAATTTATCTTAAATTTGAGGGACTAAAAACATGTTTAAACCTTTTGAAAAAATTTAAATTTATTATCGATTTGAATTTTTATTTATCATATTTATTTTTAAATTAAATTTAATAATTTAAAAATAAATTATTAATAGCTAAAAATAATTTTATGTCACAATATAAATTATTTTTTAGAAATATAGAAAATAATATTTTGTTAAAATATAGTGTATATATATATATAGCTTACTATAAATTTATATATCATAAAAATTTAGCCTAAAATACTAGGGTATATATGTTCCTAAAATTACCAAAGGCGAGACATATTAAGACTTATAAGTTAGATTCATATGACATTGATTTGCATTGCCCCGGTCTGCATTATACTGCAAAGTTATTATATTATTTGTTTTGTGTAATTTTTTTTAGAAAAAGTTAAATGTTTACTATGTTAAAAACTTGTAATTTGTGATTAATTAATTAAAGATTGAATAAGAAAAGAGAAGAGAGATTGGAAAGGTAACATAAATAGGATTTTATTTTTAGAAAAATCAAAGTTGCATCTATTTTGGGGTTCCTGCGAATAAAGGGCACAGAGCAATTGCCCGTTTCAAAACCTCAAGGCCAACTTTGCTCGAAGTGCATGTAGAAAAAAGAATGGAAGTGTATATACATCAAAACTCAAATATTTTGGGCAAAATTTTTTTAAGGT
Source organism: Cajanus cajan (assembly GCF_000230855.2). Taxonomy (NCBI): domain Eukaryota; kingdom Viridiplantae; phylum Streptophyta; class Magnoliopsida; order Fabales; family Fabaceae; genus Cajanus; species Cajanus cajan. Next base: position 14,221,772 of record NC_138523.1, on the reverse strand, counting down.
CTCCCAATTATAGAGCGATGTAATTTTGACTTCTAGCTTGTTGATTTCAGGTTCTATGGTGGATGCTCTCTTTGATTGTTGGATATTATTTTTTATTTGGATTTTTGATGTAGGAGGTATGGAGTTGTGGACATTCCTCTTGCATGTCATCTAAACATTTGTGATGAAAATCCACGTCGAAATATCACTGTGAAGTGATTCATGTCATCACATTACAAATGATGTTAATAAAAAAATGAACAAATTACCAATTTAGTCTCTCACTTTGAAATATTAATATTTGACATTAAAAATATAGTATATAAATCTTCCACTTTTTATTTCATTGGTCAGTTTGGTAGTGTGTGACTAGAATGAAAAGTAAATGAATTATAAGAGACCAAAAAACATTTAAACATAAAAACAAAAATCATATCATATGTGTCATGTCAAAGTGATCTTTGCCACCTCATAACATGCAAACGATATTAATAAAAAATAAATTAAGAGAACTAAATGAAAAATAAAGTGTTTGTATAGAGAGAAAGTGATGAAAACTCTTGGAGAATCCGAATGGCTATGACTTCTCCTTTAAGTTCCTTACTAGACCTTTGGCTTCTTGACACTTCTCAAACTTCTTCAAGGCCTCTAATGGAGGTAGAGGCCTCTAGTTTCACCTTAGGAGGTGAAAAACTCTCTTCAAGTGATGTCACTTCTTGGAAGAAGATGAATCACTTCAATCGTCACCATTTAGGAAGAGGATAAGAGAACTGGAACCAAATCAAAGAGATTTCAAGACTTTAGGAAGAGAGAATTCAGAGGAAAATCTTGACAACTCTCAAATATATCATCTAAAGTGGGTTTTACAAAAGAAACAACCTACATAGAGATGTGGAGTAGCTTGTAAAGCAAGTTAGACAAAGTAGGAACAAGGTAGGAACACTTAGATCTAGATTAGCCAATCCTAGCTTGTCAAGTGTCACCTTGTCTCGTAGAGGGGACAAAGAGGAGACACTTAGATCTAAAAGATCCAATCAAGGGATGTCAAGTGTCACCTTGTCTCCTTGGCTAACCAAGGAGCAAGTGTGTGGGAGAAGCTAAGTAATACCTGGCCACACTTGTTTTCTTCCATCTAAACTAATCCAAAAATCATGGAATTAGTTTAGTTAGGTTCACCAAATGATGGTGAGACCTAGCTAAATTAGTTCCTTGGATTAAATGGAAGAAAACAAGCCTAATATGCAAAATTTGGCCTAGGCCCACTAAAGGCCCAATTACTAGCTTCACCTACATGTTTGCTATTTGTCACCCCGCTTCTAATACTAAAAATAAGAAAATTAATAACCCTTAATACAAGGTCAAATGAAGCAAAAATCTCCAAGTAACATACCCTAGAAACCTAAGGGTATGACCTATAAAGAAAGACTAATAAGTATCTACTATGTACAAGTACTATACAAAGGAAAAAAATACACTTATACAAGTATCTACTATGTACAAGTACTATACAATGTATTTACAATAGAGACTGAAAGACTAATAAGAGGAATCATACTTAATATTCATGTAGAGCATAAGTCTAAAAAGTACCTCCTCTGTAGAAGCATCATTTAACCTCCTGACCATAAACCTAGTTAAATGTCCAATAATCCTCATGTGTGAGTTCTCCTTGGATGGTCTTCCATCAAAAAGAGTAAAAATGCATGTTTTAAACTTTAGAGACTTAAAAGAAAAGTAAATAAAATTATAGAGATCAAAATTTTATTTAAACATTTCTTTAATTGAGAATAACGACATTAATTTATGATATAGTGATAAAATATAAAAAATGACACATATTGTCATGTATATAAGGATGTAATGTCACTAGTCTAAATTTCATAGCAAGAACAATATTGTATCAATTTTAAAAATTATGAGAAAAAATTCAATCGATTAAATAAAAAAATAAAAAAAAAACAAATTTATCCTATATTATTAACCAATTTAATACGTAATGATTATCATTAATATGTAATTAAATAATAAAAGGACATTTAAACATATGTTAATGTTAGTTCCTTTAATCTTTTTAATTATATTAACTCATTTAAACACATATTAACATTAGTTCTTCTAATTTTTTTTAATTATATTAACCAGTCAATTAAGTTACCTTTCTCACAATAAAATATAAATAATTATTTGCAATAACTTTTTATCATAAGTTTCTATCTTCCTTCGAAAAAATAATAAAAGTCAATTGGCAATTTGCATTAAGGTATGACAATAGAGTGTAAATATGAATGAAGAAAAAAATTGATAGGTGAATGAAGACATGGTATGAGAGGTGAATCTAAAAGGGATTGAGGGTGAAGAAAACATTGTAGAGGTTCTATAGTAATTACCCAATGTCATTGAAAAAATGTCGGACAAGAAAAAAAAACATCAAATTTTTATAAACAAAAGGATGATACTTTGTTGTAAAATGTATTGAAAAAGATAACGTATTATCAAGCTAGCAAACCTTTTGCTCCTCTAATGGATAATTGATGAAAAAAATAAACTATTTTCAAATAATTATAAATTAACTCATTGAAATGTTGATAAGAAAATATAATAGAGAGAGAAAAAAAACCTACTATATTTGAGCAATTTGTATGGATGAAGTCCACCCAAATTTTCAACTACACAAAAAATTGTAGAAAAGACAAAAAAAAAAGTAAAATAAAATGCATAAAAGTTATTGATAATAGGCATTAAGGTATGTCAACAGATAGTGAATATAAGTGAAGAAAAAAAAAATTGATAGGTAAATGAAGATGTGAATCTAAAAAGAAGTGATGATGAAGAAAAGTTTGTAAAGGTCTTGTAGCAATTACCTAGTGTCATTGAAGGGTCAGCCCAAAGGTGAGGCCAATAAAATCATTGCTTTAGAACCCTTAAAAAAATATTTTATATTAATATTTATATAATTTTTTCAAAGTTATATAACATAAAAATTACTTTTTGCATTCTAAAAAATTTAATTTAAAATGTTTATCTCCAAAAGATATACAAATATTAATATTTTTTCTAGACTATCTCTAAAATATTTAATTTTTCTCAAAAGATGTTATTATTATAATTAATTTTAAAAGATCCCACTTTAAGATTTGTTTTAAGCCTAGTAATTTGTTGAGTCGGTCCTACATTGAAGAAATATAGTAGAAAAAAACTAACAGGTGAATGAAGATGTGATAAGGAAGGTAAATCTAAAAAGTAGTGAGAATGAAGAAAACTTTGTAGAGATTTTATAGAAATTTTCTAGTGTCATTAAAGAAACATAGGAGAAGAAGAAAGAAAGAAAAATGATAGGACCATTCAATCCTTAAAGGATTTACTTAGAGCTTATGTTTTGGAGCAAAAGGGTAGTTGGGATAGTTTAATCATGCCTCTTACAGAATTCACCTACAATAATAGCTAGCATTCCAATTTTAGGATAACACCCTATGAAGCCTTGTATGGGAGAAGGTTTAAGACCCCCTTGTGTTGGTGCAAACCTGGTGAGAACCAAGTGTTAGGACCTAAGATAGTACAACAGACTACGAAAAAGGTTAAGATGATACAAAATAGGATGAGAGTAGCTTAGAGTAGACAGAAGGATTGTGTTGATAGGAGGAGGAAAGACTTAGAATTTTAGGAAGACAATGATGTATTATTTAAAGTTACCCCATAGAATGGAGTTTGTAGAGCCTTGAAGTCTAAAAAACTTACCCCTCATTTAATTAGTCTTTACTAAATTCTTAATAGAGTCGATGAAGTAGCTTATCGAGTTGCTTTACCTCTACACTTGTCCAATCTTCATGATGAATTCTATGTGTCCTAACTCCATCAATATGTTAATGATCATTCGCATGTGATTGAGTCGAATCACCTTGAAGTTAAGGAAAAATTTGACGATGGAGACAATACCAATGAAAGTTGAGGATTGAATGGTTAAACAGATCATACGCAAGGATATTCCTCTAGCTAAGGTTATTTAGGGAGTAGTTTTTTGAAAGTGCTACATGAGGATTGGAAAGCAAGATGAAGGAAACATATCCATAATTGATTATAGTAGGTAAAATTCAAAGACGAATTTTCTTTTAAGGAGAAGGAGTTGTAAAAGAGAGGTTAGATATGGTTAGAAGAGTTTGCACGTGTTTATGAAATCCCAACTACCCATTGACACCTTTACCACTAGGGTGTTATCGATCTTCCATGTAGCCCCAACGCATATTCATCCAAATAGATGAGCATTATTGCAAGAATTTTGATTTGTTTGCAAAAGTTTAAACATAGAGCTAACCCTAGCAATGTTCTTACACTTTTATGAAACTAGGCTCGACAACAAATCTGAGTGGTTGTCCTTTATCAATAAGGCCAGTGTGGTCTTATTTGAGCCTTACAACACCTCCTTAAAGAACTTCAAGGATGGTTACTTTAAGATTTTGCCAACCTTAAAGAGGGAATTTACCTCTATGGATTCGATTCATAGAGACCAAGAGAACTCGACCCCAAAAATTCCTTTTTATTCAACTAGTACTCCCTACAAGTACAATGTTTGGGAGCCAGAGTGGATGATTCTAGAGAAGCAGGAGGATTTAAAAATAATTAGGACACTAACCCTACCCCTAAAAACAAAGGAGATTTTAAATATTTTTGTCTTATCGAATGCGCAAGAGAAACTGTAGAGTAAGTGTTCGATCTTTGGTTGTATACATTTGGTTGCTTTGTATGGTTTCTAACTTGGGTTTTTCTATTTTTTTATAGGATTCATGGCTCAAAACTAAAACGTTGATTGGAAGAATGTTCAAGTCATTATTACTGCTCAGGGTCTAGAAGTGTCGGAAACCCTTCTACCAAGAACTTGACTATTAGCACTACTCCCAACAGAAACCCCACACAAGTCCAAAAGGGGTCTTAGAAATTGACTCCAACTATTGTTACTGACCATGCCAATGTGCCACCTCTTCAACATGCTCCCAAGAAGAAAAATAGGGAAAAAATACTTAAGCATTCTTGTTCTCGCAAGAATCGCGGTCTAATAAAGGTACTTCAGTTGTGGGTACTAATACTATCTTTGACAAGGGTTTCAACGCTTTTTCTGTGATAGATATAACCACCCTCTCCTCAACCAATCAAGAGGCATTGAGGAAGACTAGCCTTGAGGTGACCCTTGCTACCTTCTATGATTTCCAAGCCCAATCTTGGGTCATAGCTTAGTACCTAGATACTGAGTTGTGCAAAGTTGGTGTTAACCCCGATGACATCAACAAATTAAAAGTTGAATTGGAGGAGAACAAGGCTAGTCTTCAAGAGATATTGAAGACAAATGACGAACTTAGTTAGGAGGTTATCAAATTGAAAAGCTAAGTTAATGAACTCCATAATCGAGATGCTACCATCCTTGACATCTAGAGAAGACCCAAAACAAGCTTTTCATCAAAAATAAAATGCTCAAGGGTCATCTTATGGAGATGACCAAGCTCTGATACAAGGAGAAGGCTAAGATAGAGGCAACTAAGACTGGTTTATTGGAGGCAAAGTATCATGTGTGCAAGCAACACATGGCCGACTTCAATAACAATATTGATGGATTCATATGACATAGATAAGTAAACTAGGATTGGTAGGTCTTGACTAGGCTTTGCAAGAATTATGGGTGCCAACAAGGTATCTTTTAGACCTTAGAAAGAAACTTCACACTTTGGTGTCCACTCGAAGGCCTTATTCTTTTTCAACAACATGAACACAGATTTCACCTTTTCATACAAGCACAATAAGAAATAGGAAAGAGAAGCTAGCCTACTAGTGAGTCATTTAAATTCTTTTAGATTGGTTAGGCTCTTTATGTCAATGATTGTTTGGCACTTGTTAAGATTGGCTTCAATGCCCCTTAAAATCAACATGAAGCCTAGAAATTTTTTCCCACCTACTTCAAATACACACTTCTCAAGATTTAAATGCATATTGTATTTTCTTATCTCAGAAAATACCTCAGCAAGATCATCTATGTTTGACCACACTATTGGAATTAACCATCATGCGTCCATATACACCTCCAAATTCCTTCCCATCTTATTTTGGAAAACTTTGTCCATCAACAGCTTCTAATTAGCACTTGTATTATTGAGCCAAACATCATCACATAATAACAAAAGTTAGCATCCTCAATGATGAAGGAAATATTTACCTTGTCAACAAGGTACATGGGGAGTTGGTTATAACTCAAATAAACATCCAAGATACTTAGTAATAGGTGCCCAATGCTCAACTTCCCCCATCCACCAACCTATCAATACCTAGAAACTGATAAGTGTCCTTAAGGAAGGCTTTATTGAGATCAGCGTAGTCCATGCACATTCACTACTTACCATTACTTTTCTTGACCAAAACCAAATTGGCTAGCCAAGTGGTACACCACACCTCTTGTGTGAAACTAGCTTTCAACAATTTAGATGCCTCAAATTTTAGAATTATTTTTCTTTCTTCATCATTTTTTTTTGTCTACTAGCCAATCTTTATGGAAAATTGATAGGTGATGCCAATGAAAATTTGGATCAATGCTTAGCATGTTGGATGCCAACCTCGCAAACAAGTTTGCATTCTCCCTTAAAATGTTGATCAACAAAGCCTTGTCTTCCAATTCAAGTTATGCACCAATGCTAATACATTGTCCTTTTGTAGCCCCCAATTGAAATTTATTGGTCTTTTCAACTAGTTATAACTAAGCTTCATCACTTACTCTTAGGTCTAGTTATACTAATTTTACCTGCTTCTTACTCTTAGGTCCAATTAAAGTTATGCACCAATGCTAATACATTGTCCTTTTGTACCCCCAATTGAAACTTATTGGTCTCTTCAACTAGTTCTAACCAAGCTTCATCACTTACTCTTAGGTCCAGTTATATTAATTTTACCTGCTTCTTACCTGTCAAAGAAGTGATTCATCCATCTGATTAGGTTGAGGGTCGGCCTTGACCTGAGTTACCAATGGAGTTATGTTCAAACTCAAAACATAACGCTCCTTAGTTGTGTTATGGTCGGGATGAATAGTCATTATCCTCTTGGTAGAGGGAGGAAACTTCATATCTAGGTGTGGCGTTGAAACTACAACACCAAACTCATTAAGAAAAGGTCAATCAAGTAAAGCATTATAAAAGGTGTTGGCATTAACAAGTATATATCTTATACTAATAATCATATTTCTCCTTTTATCCCCATCATCAAAGGTAGTTAGAAGATCAACATATCCATTCATGTCAACCCTCTCTCTCGTCAATGAAAGTAATCAACAACTTCTTACCAGAAGGTTGTCAAGCAACAACATTAACTGCATTCATTATGCGAAGATGTTTCTTCCTTGTAGAACTAGTAGGACCTCCACCACCAAATCCGCTAGCAACAGTAGGGTAACAAAGAACTTGGGTGATCTTTATGTTGAGGATACCGGAAATGCTTAAAGCAATCGACCTTTGGAAGGGTAGGAATCGACTTGATATGAGGTATTAAGTCACTACTCAATGCTCATTCAAAATCCTTAAACGACTATCATTTAGAGGGGTATATTGAGAGTACTAAGGTTGTTTATTATCCCTTGTGTGCCTAGACTAGTCTCTTTCTCTCTTATCTTCTCTTGATTCCACTTTCACCTTGCCCTGTTCCTCCCTAAAACATTCTCAAAAGTTGACAAGTTCCTTTATCTACATATATCTTGCTTCTCTCCTGCAAATTTCTTCCAAAACAATGTTGATTTCTTGTATAAACTATCCAAAAAAGAACTCAACGTCAATGTTGTCAACATTTGATGTAGAGCAACTTCCTCAACCAAATTGGGGACTTCAAAATTCATTTTCCCAAACCTATCCATGAAATCCTTAAGATACCATCCTTACCTTGTTTGATGCTAATTAGGGCAATTGAGATAATGGTGTGTGGTCAACTAGTGTTGAACTGAGTAATAAATTAGGTGACCAATACTCAAAAGGAGTTGACTAAACAAGGTGGAAGACAAGTAAACCATCTTAACACAGCTCCCTTTAGAGAAATGGAGAATAGTTGGCCTATGACTACATCAGTACTAGTAAGCATGCTTACTTGAAAGACATACAAGTTAACATAATCATCAGGATCAGAAGTCCCATCATACTTGTCCAACCCTAAGTTCTTCCACCCCCTTGGAAGGGGTACCTCAATGATCTTATCAATGAAGGGGTGTTCGCGAAATTCCTCTAGTATATAGAAACAAAGTGAGATGTCGATGTCCTAGCTAGACGAGACTCTAGTGTCGATGTCCCAGCCTGTTGAGATGCTTGGGTAATTTGAGCTCCCTTAGATAGCAGCATATCAATTGCTAACATTCCAAAAGGGAAAACATAATCACCTAAAGAGTCAGATGAACTCGATTGTTAGGTGGGGTCACGGTTGGGCGTAAGCAGTGACGGATCCAAAAATTTTAGATAGTGGGGACAATACTTATTCATATATTTGTAGTATTAAAAATTTTATATATCTTTTAAAAATATAAATATATATTATAATTATTTTTTACATTTTTTATATCTACAATTATGATTAAAAATGAAAATAAACTATGTCAAACTATGTTATATTATAATTTAATAAATTTAAACCTTACTTATTTTAAAAAAAAAATATGTTCTAAATATGACATATTTATTTATCATAGAAATTTTTTAAATGATTGGTTAGAACTACAATCTTAAAGACCTAGTTAATAATAATTTAACACTAATAAAAACATAAAAATAAATATGTTAAATTTTATAAAAATCAAGTTTAATCTATTTATGATATAAACATGTTTTTAATATATAATATAAATTTTTAGATGATAATTTATTTTAAAACACATTTTATAATCAAAATTATAAATAGAACATAAATCTTCCAAGTTTTCCTATTTTGATATTTTTAAATCAATGTATACAATTTTACAATTTTTACTATTTTGATTTTTTTATTAATATATACAATAAATAGAAAGTACAAAAGGTAAGCATACATGCTGTAAATTTTATTTTATCAAAAATCAATATATTACATTATATGTGTGAGCATTAATATATATATATATATATATATATATATATATATATATTGATGGAAGAGCATGGGCTAAAGGCCCAACCACTAGAGCTATGGTCAGGAGATTACTTGAAGACTTGTCTGCTTCAGAGCTTAGGGGGCCCAATGGGCTTGGTGGGCCTAGGGTGCTTCTCACATGGACCTTACTTGAATAAACACCATGTTTTATTGCATTTCTTAGCATAGGAAGTTACTTTGATATTGGTCTTGTATTTTGACCATAGACTAGGGTTCTTTATTTTTGGGCTTGTATTTGGGCCTCATAGGTCTTAGGCTTTTGATACCCAATATTAGGTTCATTCTTCTTCTTGTAATTTTTCCTTTTCATTGTATTCCATTGACCATTGTATTTAGGTCATTAGTATAGGAATTAAGAGGAAAATTCATTAAATAGGATTAGGTCAAACAGGTTTAATTTGGCTTGCATTTAAGTTACATTTAGAGTCACATGGATGGCGCCACCTTGGCTGCACATGTGTGACCTAAATGTAACCCTAAATTCAAGTTAAATTAAATCCTAATAACACTTAGCATCTATGTGACCGGTGGCATGCATGTGGTGTGAGATTTGAATTCAAATTTTCAAATTTGAATTCAAATCTTGGGGCCACATGTGAACCTTACACATTGGCGCCAAGTAGCTTTATTGGCCGGTTCTATAAATGTTTCCCTCCACCCTTCTTGTAATCACTTTGACATATTCAGAAATTTGAGAGCCATTGAGCCAAGTTTCTCCCTCAAAGTCACCGTGTGAATTCTCTCTAACCTTAGGAGTTCACCATTGTTCCTTCTCTTTGAAGTGAGCACTCCATTGATCCTTAAGCTTGGATGCTTCCATCCAAAGCCTAGGTCTATCTTCATCCGTGCATCTCTTCCATTCAAGAGCATCTCAATTCGGTGTCATCTCCATTGAAGTGGATCCGTGCATAGGAGGAGTTCAATCTTCATTTCTCCTACTTCTTCTATCATATATATATATATATATATATATATATATATATATATATATATATATATATATTATAATTATATTTTTTAAAAAAATTAGTTTGTTATTAAGAAGTATTTTTTATTACATAGAACTAATCTCATTCGCAAGTTTGACAAATATCAGGTAAATGAATAGCTCATCAAAATTTATATTTTATACATACGATAATTTTAATATATATATATATATATATATATATATATATATATATATTATTAGAATATAATTTTTTATTTTTTAAAATATATTATTTTTTAGATAAAAAATTTGTGTATATGTAAAATGGTAGTGGGGACAAGTGCCCCCACTATGATGTAAGTAGATTCGTCCCTGGGCGTAAGGATCTTGGTACTAGTCTACAACTACTCAATTATTTGTTGTAACTCAAAATTTTGCTTCTTAAAGAGAGTCACTCTTCCTCATGTCATTTCTATTTTTGCTTACTTTGTTCCCGCCACTACTACAATTCCGTCTTCAAATATGTCAACATGTGAATATTATCTGGCATCTCAAAGTTCCTACTTGGTGAGCCTCCAACTTTAGCCATCTTCATTCTAATTAGTAGAGTTCGTATGAATAAGTTTTCTACATCCCCACAGTGGGCATCAAATGTACTTATTGAGAAGTAGTCGTCCAAAGTCTTCAATTCAAAGTCCTCAGTCCTCAAGAATGCAAATGGTAATTGTAGCTATAAAAAGGACTCTAATGCCCAAGTTAACGGGTGTTCAGAGTGTTCAAGTATCTCTTTCATAGTAAAAACTTACTTTTTAAAGGTGGAATGCAAGTATATATAGATCAAATAATATTACCATTAAAGATTCAATCATTTAAGTGCGTGACCTTTTTATTACTGTGTAACGGTCAGATATTACTTTCTGTCAAGCTTGTTGATAGACTATGGCCATGGCCAAGGAATCCAAGAGGTGATACATTGAAGGAACCAAGAGGAATGGGATGATGGACCATGGGCCAAGGGCCCAATCTCTAGAGCTATGGCCACCTTGAAGACCAGTGGACATCTTGAAGACTAGTGGGCTTTCCAAGCCCAACGTACTCTTCAATTTGGACCTCTCTATCATGAAGAGAAGGCATAGTTCTAGTTGTAAATATCTTGTACATAGTTCTCTTGTATAGACTTATTTTTTCCTTTGTATTTTTAAGGCACTTTAGTTTCTTTTATTAGTCATTGTATATTGATTCTAGGGTGGGTTACTTGGAGAGTTTGACTCCATTTAACCTCCTTTGTTGATACACTCATTTTCTATTTTTTCAGTAGGAAAAGAAGGGTGGCATTTAGCAATGCTTGAGGGTGTGACTAGTGATTGGGCCAGAATTGGGCCTAGGCAAAATTTTACATATTGGATTCATTTTTCTCCTAATTTTTCATAGATTTGATTTAGCTAGGTTTCATCATCATTGGATGAACCTAACTAAACCAAATCAAACATTTTTGAAATTAATTCAAGGAGTCAAAAGAGACCAAATCCGCCCACCTTGCCTAGTCTCCTTTCTTTGACTGAATTGCTTCTCTAACCTTTAAGGAGATGAGAAGCTTGTGCTACAAGCTTCTCCTTAGCTTGCTTCCCAAGCAAGCTAAGTGAGAAGCTTGCTCCACAAGTTTCTAAACTCACCTAGAAGGTCAACTAACCTTACCATGGTTCTTAGTGAACCATGGTTAAGGTTAGCTTGCTCATTAAGCTACCTACCTCTATATATTTGTAATTTCTACTCTTGTAATCACTTTTGACATTTATGAGACTTAGAATTCAGAAATTCTCTCTCATTTCTAGAGTCCAATTTTGTGGAGAATCTTCTTCTCCTAGAAGCTTCACAAATGAACTTCTCCTTTGTGCTTGGTTCCTCAAGTTTCTCTCCTTCAAGAGAAATCGAACCACCTTGGGAAGCATTTTCAAGCTTTTGAAGCTTGAACTCATCCAAATCTTCCATTGAAGTGAAGAACCTCAAGAGACGAAGGGAGTTAGCATGGTTCAACTTGAAGAAACATCAATCTTCTCCAAGTAGTTCCATCAGTTTTGGTATCTAAAGTCTTGGTGCTCTTGAGGTTATGTGTTCCTAAACTTTGTTTGAATCTGTGTTGTCTCTTCCATATTTTACATGTCACTTCTTGTGTTTGCTGTATGGATCTAGTTTTACTACATATTTTGATGGATCCTATATGTCACATGAGAATTGATTGATTCACATTTTGCTTGTTCCATTAATCTTGAATCAATCTGGTTTTGGTGCTTTAGGTTTCTATGAACTTGTGCGTTTTTTATTTTTTTTGAGTCTTCTCTTATTCCTTATGACCTGAATCCGTGATTGGATTATGATAATGAATAGCATGTGTTTTTGGTTTATAATCTTGTGTTTTGTCTAGAGTCATGTGTAGTCCTTTACATGTCATTAATTCCTAGACTAGCTTGTTTAACTTTTGTTTTTTTTGTCTTGTTCTTTGGTCCATTTGGTTTGTGCGTTTTTTTTATACTCTTTGTACCTGACCTATATGTGCTTTTGTTTTGCATATTTGAGTTCATAATTTTCTATTAGTTCTAGCAAATTTCCTAGAGTTAGGTTTCCTTTATGTCACATTAAAACGTTTGTCAAAAAAATTGTTAAACACTAATTCCTATTAGGTTTCTTTGAGTCTTGCTTTGTGGATGAAACTTTTAACACTTTTTAAGTCCTCAAAACAGAGGTAAAATAGAGGTATTAGTGTGTTAAAATCATTAGAAAATCAAAAGAAAAGGTGCTTAAAAATTGGACTTAAAAATAGTACAAAATTGTGAAGCACTAGTTGAACACTTCACTTGAATACCTCTTGTTTTGTGTGGAATTTTGGCAGCAGTTTTTTTATGGTTAAATCCGAGACTCTTGCATGATAAAAAGGCATTAAACTCCTGTGTCAAAAAGAAAAATAAGTGAAAAAAAAATTGCAAAAAAAGAAGAACAAAAGAAAAGCCAAAAGGAGTGAAAATTAGTGAAGTTGTTGCTCTCGGATTTGGGTGTTGTTTGCCTTAATTTTCTGTCCAGCCACACATTGCTTGTTTTTGAGTCTTATTTTGTTTTGTAATCTTAGATTTTATTTTGTAATCTACTCTAGTGCCATTGATAGGTTTCCCTTTGTGTACTAGCCTTTCTTTGGTGCCTTAATTTTTGCTTGTCTTTTGTGGAACTCTTTCTAGTCTTCTCTCTTTAATTCTACCACTTAGTGTATCTTTTCCTAATTGTTTTTTTTCAGTTTTTCTTATATAACTCCAGCAACTTAAGGTGTGTTGAGTTCCTCTTTGAAGGTGTGGAAAGCCAAGTACAAGGGTAGCATCTTGAAGTGTTTGTGGAAGCCTAGGAAATTGATATTCTCTTTGGTGGAAAGCTCTTGGTGGTAGTCAAACACCTAGGAATAACCAACATCAAGGTTATTCCTAAGAGAGGAGTGATACACTTGGAGAGGATGCTGAAACAAGGAGAAGCTTGAAAGAACACAATAAAATTTTTGTGAAAATCTTGTGAAAATTTAGTAACCAATTTAGTGACGGAATTTCATTTCAAAAATTTTTTGAACACCAAATCCGTCTCTAAATTTGTCACTAACTTAGTGGCTGAATTTTGTTTTCTTAAAATTAGGTGCAGCCACTGTATTCATTTGGTGTGAATTTACACTTCATTTGGTGTAAATTTGCATTTCATTTGGTGTAAATTTGCATTTCATTTCTTGTAAATTTTCATTTCTTTCATTTCTTGTACAAGGCCTTTTTAGGAGTGTCTTGGAGTGCCTTTGGTGTATTTCCATCTCTCCTTAGTGTTTTCAAACTAGGGTAATACGCTTAGTACTAGTGAGAGTGGTCCTTCGAAGTCCTTGGTATTTTCCAAGCTCTCACATAGGTTTACTTGCTTAAAACGCCTAGTTTATGTTTTCTTGTCTTTACGTTTTCATGCCATTTATGTTTTAAGCAATTTATATTTTCAAGCAATTTATATTTTCAAGTCTTGATTGCATTGCTTAATTGTACACATTAGGCACTTGCTTGTTATTTTTCTTTTGAAAAGAACTTTGTGAAAAGATTTTGTGCAAGGCAAAGTACAAAGGGATTTAGAGATTTTTACTTGAAGAGGTTTGGTTATTAAGTGGCTTGATAGTAGCTCACCTCCCTCCAAAGTTCAATTTGTACTCTTAGACCTTCAAGTGCCAAGTCTAGCACTTCCAAAAATATTATTTTCTTAAAATCTATTTTTGTGTGAAGAGAAAAATATTGTTGTTTAAAATGTCTCAACAATCCAACTATGGTGGAAGTGATAGCTCTCCTAAAATCATTTTTTACTTAACAAAAGAGCTAAAATCACTTAAACTATGGAAGAAGCAAGAGGCCTTTCAAAAAGAGAAGGAGAAAATTGAAAGAGAGGCCAAACTTGCTATCCTAGAAGAGAAGTTGAGAATTCTTAAACAAGAAGAAGAAAAATTGAAAGAAGACATGAGAAAACACAAAAGAAGAAGACAAATGAAAATAAAAAGAAAAGAAGAAATAGAAAAAAAGAAAGAACTTTGTGTAGGGAAGAGTAAAGAGGAAGAAATATCCTCTAAAGGATTTGTGACTAAAGAGAATTGTTTTAGTACTAAAAATCCTATGAAAAAAATTCTCTTTATTCATAAAGATCTTAACTTTTGCCCTCATTCTGGCACTAGTCTTGAGGAGGAGATTCATAAATCCATTATTTTTAAAGAAAAAGAGTCTCAACTTCAAGATTTGGTGAATGAGAAGTGGACTTCACTTAGTTCCACTTCTCATGCTACTTCCTTGGTGGTGCCCAAGGTAGATAGCGTTCCTTCGTGTAGGTTTTTTCCTACCTTAGTTGTTTCAATAATGCACCCAATTTATGGAATATATTATTTGTTGGATATAAAATATGAACCTTCAAGGTTCCTTGAGACAAATTCTTTTCATAACTATCCAACAAATAATATAATCCAAAATTGTTTAGAAAATTTCTTAGTAGTATTTTCCATATTTTCTAGGAAATGCCTAGGTTACCACATAAGGTACTTTAGGCAAGATGTTTTAGTTTTTAGGATTAAGTCTTTAGTGTGCTATAGTTTTAGTTTTAGCACATTTTTAGGATTTAGTAATATATCTAGTCTATGTTTAGGAGAGGATCCTATTCATTATATTAGAAGGTCTAGTATCATTGATTTCTTTAGGTTCCATGAAAGGATTCCTTCTATGATATACCTTTCACATTTATTTGTCGAGAATATCACCTCTAATGCATTGTATTATATATTTGTAGGTGTGGTCGACCATCGTGAAGACCCTCGAGATTTGAGGTCAAATCCTTTTCAAGAGGGAGGGGATGATAGACTATGGCCAAGATCAAGGAATCCAAGAGGTAATACATTGAAGGAACCAAGAGGAATGAGATGATGGACCATGGGCTAAGGGCCCAATCTCTAGAGTTATGGCCACCTTGAAGACCAGTGGACATCTTGAAGACCAGTGGGATTTCCAAGCCCAAGGTACTCTTCAATTTGGACATCTCTATCATGAAGAGAAGGCATAGTTCTAGTTGTAAATATCTTGTACATAATTCTCTTGTATAGGCTTATTTTTGCCTTTGTATTTCTGAGACACTTTAGTTTCTTTTATTAGTCATTGTATATTGATTCTAGGGTGGGTTACTTGGAGAGTTTGACTCCATTTAACCTCCTTTGTTGATACACTCATTTTCTATTTTTTCAGTAAGAAAAGAGGGGTGACATTTAGCTACGCTTGAAGGTGTGACTAGTAATTGGACCAGAATTGGGCCTAGGCAAAATTTTACATATTGGACTCATTTTGCTCCTAATTTTTCATAGATTTGATTTAGTTAGGTTTTATCATCATTGGATGAACCTAACTAAACCAAATCAAACATTTTTGAAATTAATTCAAGGAGCCAAAAGAGACCAAATCCGCCCACCTTGCCTAGTCTCCTTTCTTTGACCGAATTGCTTCTCTAACCTTTAAGGAGATGAGAAGCTTGTGCTACAAGCTTCTCCTTAGCTTGCTTCCCAAGCAAGCTAAGTGAGAAGCTTGCTCCACAAGTTTCTAAACTCACCTAGAAGGTCAACTAACCTTACCATGGTTCCTAGTGAATCATGGTTAAGGTTAGCTTGCTCCTTAAGCTATCTACCTCTATATATTTATAATTTCTACTCTTGTAATCACTTTTGACATTTATGAGACTTGGAATTCAGAAATTCTCTCTCATTTCAAGAGTCCAATTTCGTGGAGAATCTCCTTCTCCTAGAAGCTTCACAAAGGAACTTCTCATTTGTACTTGGTTCTTCAAGTTTCTCTCCTTCAAGAGAAACCGAACCACCTTGGGAGGCATTTTCAAGCTTTTGAAGGTTGAACTCATTCAAATCTTCCATTGAAGTGAAGAACCTCAAGAGAAGAAGGGACTTAGCATGGTTCAACTTGAAGAAACATCAATCTTCTCCAAGTAGTTCCATCACTTGTAGAGAAGAGTGTTTGACAGGTCGAGTACCATCCAACCCATGAGAACACTTCGATCAAGACAAGCACTATTTGGATCCTTTGTTGAGGTATTTTTCTAAGATCAAGAGTCAACAAGACCTCGACTCTTAGACCTATATGATATAATTAAAATTTTAATATATTAATCAAATAACTTACATATTTTATTTTTAAAAATATAAAATAAAAAAATATATTTGAATATATAAAAATAAATAAAGTACATCTTTTATTAAAGTCAGAAAATGTATTTACAAACCAAAGATACATAAGTCGCCGTTGATAGAATGACTAAAACGATGTTTAAAGCTACGGGTAAGTGACTCACTCCCTAAAATCGAATTAAGTAAAATAAATAGAATTTAATGCATATGTACCGTGACTTTTAAGATAATTAGTGTTAGGCTTTTCAATCCATTAATACACGTTTTAATAATTTTAAAGTTAAATTCTACTTTTATTTTTTCATGATATCAAATTCGTGATTTTTATTCATTAAATTTTAATTTTACAATTTTAACCTCTCAATCTTATAAAATTTACAATATTTAACCATTTATTATATATATATATATATATATAAATATTATTAAAATTATAATATTTATTTTGACTTAATATTGATGACATAATAACTAATATTTAATAACATTCATACTAAAAACATTTCACTTTTATTTTATTGTACTATTTTTATGTGATAAAAATG
The DNA here is from genome assembly GCF_000230855.2 of Cajanus cajan. Classification (NCBI taxonomy): domain Eukaryota; kingdom Viridiplantae; phylum Streptophyta; class Magnoliopsida; order Fabales; family Fabaceae; genus Cajanus; species Cajanus cajan. Next base: position 14,204,470 of record NC_138523.1, on the reverse strand, counting down.
AGAAATAAAAAATAAATTTATCCTAAATATTATAAAATAACAATTATTATATTATTTAATTTTAAATTATGACTATTACAATTTTAATGATAAAAGAGATTAAATATGTAAGTTTCATAAAACTAATAGAATAAAATTGTTAAAAAAAGGATAAAATTAAGAATTTAATATTATAGAAGGAGAAAAATACAATTTAATCTAATTTTTTTAAAAAAATAGTTAATAGCGTTACGCATTTGTAATTGTATAAAGTAATTAAAATGTGTTGTATGTATTTTTAAGTAAGATACGCAGAACCTGCGATAAAACCGCTCATTTGGGCGTTGGAAAGATGCAGAACCAGCAAAGGAACAGTTCATTTCGGCAAAATAAAAACATACTTCTCCTCCTTTTCTAGATATAAATTAAAAGAATTTAATTTACACTAATTAAAAAAATTATTTTATATTATTTAATTTTATTTTAAAAAATTATTTCTCCACAATATTATTCAATAAAACTTAATATTAAGAATAAATAATATAATCTTAATTAAATAATTTTTTAAAAAAATAATATTAAATAAAGTAAAATTAATATATATATATATAAGGGGAGTTATAATTACACTGGTGTAACTTTTACTAAGTATTATACCGCTCAAAAACTTTATATTAAATGTGAATTTTGTAAATCTAACCGTTAGATTGAAAGTTTATATCACTTTATACGTGTATATCAAATTTTGTTAAAATTGAACAGTAATCAAAGTGTTCATATTTTAAATTATTTTGAATAAATATATTACGTTAATTTTGTTTTATAAAAATGAAGTATCAAATCATCTTGGATTAATATAAAATTTTGTATATATGATCTAAGAAATATAAACTTTCAATCTAAAGATTGAATTTACAAAATTCATATTTAACATATAATTATTGAACGGTGTAATACTTAATAAAAATTACACCAATATTATTATAATTCATATATATATATATATATATATATATATATATATATATATATATATATGTAAAGTTCTTTCTACTACTTCAACAACTACAAAATGTAATAAATACATTTAAGTGGACAAATTAATGTTTGGTAGATATTTATGCTGAGAGTGAGGTAGTATTTGGTAGAAAGAAAAGAAATAAATAAATAAAAGAAAAACAGAGGAGTGAGAATTATGTAAGTGAAAATAGATTAAAAAAATAAAACAAAATTTTAATTATTTGATTGGAAAAAATATGTGAAAAATAGAATATATATATATATATATATATATATATAAGAGAAAAAATAGATAATATTCATTATTCACCAAAATTCTCAACTTATTTTCACTCTTTCTTTCTCATTTTTTTACTCATTTTATCTCAATTAAACAAACGCTAAGAGTATAGCATGTCATCACTTTACTAAAGGCAAACTAATTCCATATTACTGATTGGATAACTTTTGAAATCAACTTATTATAATTATATATTTGTCTTTTTTTTTTTAATGTATAAACTATATATTTGTCTTCTACACAATGTATTTTAATCCACATTTTTATAAGAATTAAAGTTTAACGTTTGTATAAGAATGAATTGAAAATATCTCATATTAATATTTTTAATTAAAGTCACTTAATTTTAGCCTAAGTTGTAAAAGTTTTCTGATTTAATATTTTTAAAAGCAAATTTTAGGTTGTATATAAATAAACTATTTTAGTTCATATGAAAGACTTATTTATTTCTTTCTCCGATAACTTAAATTTTCTTTTACACTGCCATGTTGTTTTTCACATTGTGCTCATGTTGGAGTTGATTTAGGAAGAAAGTACAGAAATGAATTAGTTGTTAGAATTTTGATCACTTCCAAAATGTAATATGGGAATGGCAATGGGAATTAAAAAAAGTTATCTTAAATTTAATAGCTTCATTTACTCAAACCAAACCCCCATCCAACCACCCTCGTCCGCAGATACCATCACACTTATAAATACTCCATTTCCACTCCATTATTCTCCATCTACTCATACATACCACCATGGTGGACCCAAACTCACGCCGCGTCGGCGACACCGAGCGCAGCTGGTGCCGCGCCGCACTCGGCGGCACCGGAATCGCCGTCCTGGCCCTCCGAACCTCCTCCCCGCCGGACATTCCCCGCCTCCAAGCCGCCCTCCACAAGCTCCAATCCTCCCACCCGATCCTCCGCTCCCGCCTCCACTCCAACGCCGCCGCCACCTCCTTCTCCTTCCTGACCTCCGGGGCGCCCTCCCTCAAGCTCCAGTCCCAGACGCTCCCCGCCTCCGCCTCCGCCGACCCCCTCCACCAGGTCCTGGAGCTGGAGCTCAACCGCAACACGTGGCGCGACTCCCCCTCCGACGCCGAGGACCTCCTCTTCGCCACGCTCTACGAAGTCCAAGGCGCCTCCACCCGCGTCCTGGCGCTGCGCCTCCACGTGTCCGCCTGCGACCGCACCACCGCGCTGCTGCTGCTCCAGGAGCTCCTGGTCCTCATGGGAGAAGAGGACGCTGCGAATGCGAATGCGAATGGTGATTATTGTGATCGTAGAGAAGAGGCTAACTTGGCCATCGAAGACCTCGTGCCACGTGCCAAGGCTAAGAAACCCGTGTGGACGCGCGGTCTCAACATGCTCTCCTACTCGCTTAGCTCGCTCAGGCTCTCTAATCTCAACTTCGTTGACACCAAAGGCCCCAGGTTTTCCCAACTACTCAGGTTCCAACTCAACCAAAATCAGACCAACCAACTTCTCGCTGTAAGCTCCTTATTAATAACCCTTATCTTAATATTCATCATCTTCACATAATATATATATATATATATGTGTGATCAAATAGTATATTTTAAAAATTCATTTTATAAAGTTGTGAATATAAAATTTAATTCACTGAGATCTAACACATTTAGTAGATACTATATTGGTTGGTGTGTATAAAGAAAACTTTATAAAGAAATACAAAAACTCAGATTTGTAAGGTAGAGTGAAAAAAACAAATGATCCTTCCAAGGAATAATAGTTTTTTTTGGAGGATTTCAAAGTACGTGAAGAGGTTGGTGTGTATGCGTATTCAATATTGGAAGCTATAATAACTCTAAGAGTGGGATTCGGCTATAGAAGTTGATCCACGCTTAAGGTAAGAAGTTCGAATCTTGCCTTATGTATGCAATCGCGTTAAATCTTGGGGTCAGCTATTCTATCCTTTGATATACCTCTAATGTAGCGAGAAGATTAGTCACTGTTATGAGCCGGAATCCTAAAGAAAGGAACCAAAAAAAAATATTCGAAGCTATAGCAAAGTAGCAGTACCACTATTCAATGAAAATACCGGTACTGGTCATATGAAAGTATGCAACTAGGTGCAAAAAGGTGAAAATTGAAACGGGTCATAGATTACTTTTTTTGAATGGAATTGCAGTAACCGTTCATGTGAACTTTTCAGGGTTGCAAGTGCAGTGGGATTAAACTATGTGGGGCTCTTGTTGCTGCGGGATTGATGGCTGCTCATTGCCCCAAGCGTAGCTCCAGGAAGTATGGGGTTGTAACCCTCACTGATTGCCGATCCAATCTCGAACCTCCTCTCTCTGACAATTTTGGTAACTTTTTCACCTTTACTTCTCATTTCTCATTAATGTTTTACTTTTACTACTCATTAGTAATCTTTTGCAAGGGATCTGGGATCCCATTAACATATTCTGCCAAAAATGTTTGCCAGTAACTCATCCAGTGTTGGATATATTTTGTGAAAACAAAATATAACCTTTATCTCATACACCATGCATGTCAGCAGTAAAATTTTGTTGGAATGACTAGTCACCTCCTATCGTTGTATTTCTTATTTAGATAATATTAAAGAAAAACCATTAAAAACATATAAACAATTTTTAGCTTGAACACCCAAATTAATATTAGCTCTTGCAACGTAATGAACCCTAGTACTATGTTGCACCAATAAATCTGAGAACTTAATTAACTATAGCTTTCTAATTTTATAGAAGGTATTAGTTTGGTCCCACCTCAAGTGGATAGGTGTACCTCATGCATCATAATGCATTGTTCCCTAAATGCCTAACTTCAAGAAGTTTCATTATCAATACAAAGTGTCTATAGACTTTATCCAATCGATCGTGTGATGACTAATCTAACTATCATCTAACTATTTTGGTATAGTTTTCACTCCCAAACATTAAATATAAATTTTGATATAGTTATTGTAAAAATTACTATATATGTATTTGACATATAGCGATTTGTAAACTTTTTTACATTTTTAATCAATATACTATCTCTTCTATTAAAAATCCACTCTAAAAATAAAGAAGACGATTTTTCATGTCCTGTTTTAATTTTCATAAAATAATTTCTTTTTAAACCTACTATTTTTGACGTCATGACTCATGAGTATGCAGTATATATGTCTATTTTAAGAAAACAAGGAATAAGTAAAACAACATCGGTCTCGGCAAGAATTAATTGTGATGTTGATGTACCACACCGTTTTTTTTTTCTTTTGAATCCTGCGGGTAGAACATCTGTGTTTTTACAAAGCATTGCCACACCTTTCCCTCGTACTATAAAAGACCATTAATTAGTGTGTCTTATTGAAAGCGGACGGGTGAGTTGGTGGCAAAATTTAATTCCATCGTCATACGTGTTTTTCCAATTATTAACATTAAAATACTTAATTACCAAAAAAAAATATAAAAATACTTATACAGGAGTATTTAATTTTTTATACCATATTGAAATGGTCCACTACGTCACTTGAATGCTGCATTAAAAACTTATATACAAGACCCAACATTGAACCGTGTACGACAGAGCAAAGACAAAAGCAACGTAAAAAGAAAGAATGAATGAATTTTAAATGGCGGAACCAATGAAGCTCCGATGCATTAATAATAAAAAAAATGGTGCGATTGACAAAAGTGGGCACACCCATTTTCAGGATTTTACCACTCTGCCATTCTGAATTCCCACGAGGTGAAGGGAGAGGAATCGATGTGGGAGCTAGCGAAGAGAACATACGAAGCATTCGCGAACTCCAAAAAGAGCAACAAGCACTTGTCGGACATGGCGGACCTAACTTTTCTGATGTGCAAGGCGATAGAGAACCCGGGGCTGACGCCGTCGTCGTCGCTGAGAACCTCCGTGATGGCGGTGTTCGAGGACACGCTGGTGGACAACGGCGGCGCCAAGCAGCGGCAGATCGGGGTGGAGGACTACGTCGGGTGCGCCTCCGTTCACGGGGTGGGACCCTCCATCGGAATTTTCGACACCATAAGAGACGGAAGCTTGGATTGCGTTTGCGTGTACCCTGCGCCGTTGCACTCGCGGGAACAGATGCAACAGATTCTCGATAAGATGAAGGCTATACTTATTGAAGCTGCAAAGAGTTACACTGCATGAGGAGGATACTGTTACTGTCATATCAAAAATCATAATTAATAATGAAGAGGGTTCCGTTTAGAATAAGATTTATTTTGTTTAATAACTCATTCTATTTTAAATATTAACGATCTAATCATTAAATTTAAAATTTTTAATACAAAGATTAAATTTGTAAAAAAAATTTAAAAAAATTAAAAATTATTTAATACTTCTTTTTATTAATTCACATCAATTTATAAAATAATTTTATAATTATTCATAAATTTAAATTAATGAAATAAAATATTAAATAATTTTTAAATTTTTTAAAAATTTATAAACTTGATTTATACATTAAAAATTTTGAATTCAATAGTTGAATCGTTTAAATCTAATATAAAATATGAGTTATTCAACAAAATAAGTTTACAAATCCTTCCACCTAACTATTTTCGTTACATTTAACTATGCAATTACAAATCATGTATGGCTCCAAATTTTTACTGGTATTTTTTGTTTTGGATAAATGTCCACATCGATCGTAGTTCAATAGCCATGCACTATAGCATTACAGTTTACAATCAAGTCTGAATTAAATGGAAAATGTACTGTGTAGTGGCACGAAATTTATCTCACCAAAATGTACTAGTACTATCTGACTAATATAGGAAGAAAATTTAGCCACACATCCTTAGTTATTAGGTGTGTTTATGTTCTTATTTTGCTTCATATTATATATTTAATTTAATTTATGTCTCATTAATATATATTTAGATTTAAATATGTCTTTAATCTCTCAAATTTATGATAAATTTATTTTTATCCCTCAAATTTAAAATTATTATTTTTAGTCCTTATAATTTCAAAAAAAAATCTTTTTTTAATTCTTATATTCAAGTTTTGTTAAGAAATTTATCAAATATTATTGTATAAAATCTACTTATTAATGTTCCTGACAGTGAAAACATTACATTAAATCTGATTGATTTTACATAATCGTCTTAATTAATCACTTTCAAATATGTTATTAGTAATCTTAGGGATTAAAACAAAATTTTTAAAAATTACAGGAACTAAAATAATAATTTTAAATTTGAGGGATCAAAAATAAATTTGTCTTAAATTTGAGGTATTAAAATCATATTTAAACCTATATATTTAATATATTATGTAAAATTTCAATTTTTATTGAAGAACAGTAACGACAATATCTAAAAAATTATATCGAATGAACTTTATCTTTTAATAATAAAAATATTTACAAAGTTTTTCAGCATTAAATTTTTTATTATTATTTATTAAGCAATATTTTCTTACATGTAATATATATGATAGATAATTATTTTTATACAATTAAAATTTATTGTAAATAAATATTTTTAAATATATAAATTACATTAAATTCGAAATAAATAATTTTTTGTGATGTAATATTGTTTTTAATTATCATGGTGCTATTTAAATAATACGAAATAATATAGTATGAAACACGAAGGGGGTGTATTGGATTAGGATTTTAAAGGACTTTTTTTAGTTAAAAAAAATCCTGCGGATTTTAAAAGACTTTGAAGGATTTTCATGACTTTTAAGATTTTGCAGGATTCTACAAGACTTAAAATCAGGATTTTAATGGATTTTGCAAGACTTTTAAATCAGGATTTTAATGGATTCTGTGGGATTTTGTAGAATTTTCGTGGATTTTTTACATTTGATAAGATTTCAAAAAAAAATTCATACATTCAAATTTAAAAAGAATTAAAGACAAAAATAATAAAAAAAAACAATAATGTCTAGATAAATAATAATAATAATAATTCTCCATAATATTCTATCATCTTAAATAACATTCACCCACATATCCATAGCTATACTAGTCCTCCAAACATTAGCGTCTTTTCGCTCTTGCTCCTGAGTTTGAATAATAGGCTCAAAAGTAAGATCTTCATTAACTGGTAACATTGAAGATGAAGATTCATCCACCGCTTCAATTGAAAATTCATCGAAACGACATTCTTTACGTAGAAAGTTATGTAGTGTTGCACATACTAACACAAATTCTACTTGTGTCTTAAATAAAAATGGAGGTGCTGACTTAATTGTGAACCTTGATTTAAAAATACCAAATATTCTCTCAATCACATTCCTTAAAGACGCATGACGAAAATTGAACAATTCTTTCTCATTTTCAAGGTCATTACCCTGACCTGCAAAATGTTGTAGATGATATCTTACACCTTGAAATGGAGCTAAAAATTGGCGTCGATTAGGAAATCCACAATCCACAAAAAAATATTTACCTAATTACATATGCAATATATATAATATTAGTATAATAATAATTATAATAATTATTATTATTATTATTTAAAGAATAAGAATTTAGATATAGAGAATATATATATATATATATATATATATATATATATATTATTTTTAGTTATATACTTTTAACGATATTTATAAATTTAAATTATTCTAACAAATATTTTAACAATATTTTCTTTTTTAAAAAATAAGCTAATGAAAACATAAATCCTAAACCCTAAAAAATTAGATACTGCAATGTCTTATATTAATTTTCTTTTTTTAAAATATAAAAAAGTCCTAATTTCACAATATAAAAATAAAAAAAATTCATAGTAAAAAAAATAAAATAATTGGTGAGTCATAAAAGGAGGAGGGATAAGAGTAACAAACTTAAGGGAAGGAGAGCGATCGCAGTTTTTATGCTGAGAGGGTTCTTCCTCTAACTAAGATCCATTTTCATCTCATTCTACTCACAGAAACCCTAACAAATTCATCTTATATATATATATATATATATATATATATATATATATATATATATATTGTAGAGATTATGATATCAATTTCATCTTTCACCTTTTTCTTTTCTTGACGTGTGTTATAAAAAAAACTACCACTTAAAAGTTAAAATTTGAATCATTTTTTTGTGTTATATAAAGGAAAAAATTCAACTACATAAATAAAATAAAGCAAGTCAATTAAAGAGAACGAACAAAAAAATAGAGCAAGTCAATGACACTATCATTTACATATCAGAGTTTCAAAAAATAATTATAAATATTACATTTTAAAAGGAAATATTTAAATTTATAACATATGGATAGATAATTATTACTCAACTTAGATTTAATTATTTTCTGCATTAAAATAATGTTTGTCATGAAAATTACATTCCACAAATAGAGAGTAATATTTGATTATAACTTTTAAAATACTGCATTGACCGTATCTATGGGAAGAAAAAAATTCTATTGAACCAGACAAATTTTTGGTTTTGGATTCGCCTGCCCTTCAATGTAGCAAAGCTTGAATTATATTGATGAATGTTTACTACTTAAAATCAGTCGCTAATGTTCAACTACTTAGAATGTTTGTTACGGTAGGAATAATTGATTCGGAGACTTTCCCAGACAAGCATTTAATCTTAATTGATAGTTCATTATTTCTGGTGAAGTTTTTGTTAGCTTTACCTAATAATTCAAATCAATATATAAAATAATTTTATAATTATCTATTAATTTGAATTAATAAAATGAAGTATCAACTGATTTTTAAATTTTTTAAAAATTTACAAATTTGATCTATGCATTAAGAACTTTAAATTGAACGGTTGAATCGTTAAAATTTGATGTAGAACATGAGTTATTGAATGGAATAAATCTAGGTAGACTTATTCCTAGAGTAAAAAAAATCCATCCTCATATATATATATATATATATATATATATATATATATATATATGAGGAGAGATTCATTTACTCTCGGAGTAACTCTTTATCCTCATCCTTTATTTTATTTAAATCTAATGGCTTATAATGAGTTACTAAAAAGGGTCACATGAGAGCTTCTCATGAGTTACTGAAAAGGCTTACGAGAGAACTTCTCTTGTAAAGTTTCCCACTAGACCGTCCCGCTTCCTTTATACTTTTTTATTTCCCCTTCGATATTGATTCTGGTTCGTATGGTATTTCATTTGCAGAAAAAAAAAAAGCAATTAGATAAATATTTGCAAAAGAAATAGTGAAGCTAAACACAAGTATTTTTTCAACTTTTCCATTGGCTACCTTGACTCTCATGAGCATGTTAAGGTATTTTCTATTAAAGTACAATTTTCACCTTTTTGTTTCACCCATTGACATATAATTGATATATTGTTCTCTGTATCGCTACTTTGATTGAATGTATTTATTGGATTTTATTGGACATGTAACTAAATATATATATATATATATATATAACCAATATTTTGCTCTCTGTTTCACCTTTATAATTTTCTTTAAAGTAAAAAATGTAATTAAATACGTAAATTTTCTTATATATATTATTGACATATAGCATCTATTGACACACTAAATTTTTTTTATAATTGGTGTAGCAGCAAATAATGGACAACAATGGTAATGATTTTGAAGCTAAGCCCAAGCACTTAGAAATATGGCATGAAAATATTATATTGGATGCTCCAAATATTGGTAAGGAAACCAATATTGAACCTTGTGTATGGAATTTGTTTCTTTTGAAAAAGTTAGAGAATTCTACAATTCATTTGCTAAGAAGAGAGGATTTGGAGTACGTATTTATTCAAGTAAACCTAAGAGATCAATTTTGGTATGTTGCAATGAAGTTCAAAACAAAGTGAAAAAACATAGAAATAAAAAGAAGTGTTCAACCTTTCAAAATGGTTGTCCAGCTTCACTAGTTGTTTCAAGAGGTACAATAAATAGCAATTTGATTATAATTGCATTTAACAATGATCATAACCATGTTATGCTTAGCCCAAGAAGTATTTCTTATATGAGTTGTCATAAAAAGATGAGTGGTGCAGCAAAGTGCCTTGTTGAAAAATTTAAGGAAGAAGGCATACCAACTGGAAAGGTTGCTACCATTTTCAATAATGGTGAATCAACATTCTCTAACAGAGATTGTTGGAATCATATTAGAAATTTTCGGAGGAAAAAATTTAGATGTTGGAGATGCTCAAGCTGTTTTCAATTATTGTAAACGAAAACAGGTTGAAAACTCAAACTTTTTTTTTATGAAATTCAGTGTGATGATGATTATCAGATGATCAATATTTTTTGGGTTGATGCTAGAGCAAGATTAGATCACCAAAAATTTGGGGATGTCATAACTTTTGATACCACATATAGAACTAACAAGTACAGTGTGCCGTTTGCTCCATTTGTCAGATTGAATAATCATTGTCAGTCAATTTTATTTGGTTGTGCTTTGTTGCAAGATGAGTTAGAGAGTTCTTTTATATGGTTGTTTGAAACCTAGCTTGAGGCAATGGATGTTAAAAAAACCTATATCTATCATAACTGATCAAGACTTAGCTATGAGAGATGCCTTAGCAAAAGTATTTCCTGAAAGTCAACACCGTCCCTGTTTATGGCATATTAGAAAAAAGTTTCCTGAAAATTAAGTTAGCTCATATCTATCACAAAAAATCCATTTTCAAGCAAGAGCTGAAAAGATGCATTCATAATGCACCTAATATACAAAGTTTTGAAGAAGAATCAAAGCGTTTAATGAATGAGTATAACTTAGAGGAGAATGAATGGCTTCAAGGGTTATATAAGATTAAAGAGTCTAGGATACCAATTTACAATAGAAGCACATTTTTTGTTGGGATGATTACAACTCAAAGAAGGGAGAGTATTAATTCATTTTTTGATTCTTTTGTAAATGCATCAACAACATTACAAGAATTTGTGTTGAAGTTTGAAAAGGCAGTTGATAGTCGCTTAGAGGTAGAAAGAAGAGAAGATTATGAATCCAGACATAAATCACACATCTTGACAACAAGGTAAAAACTTGAGAAACATGGTGTATCTATTTATACAAGAAATATGTTTTCTAAATTTCAAGATGAGCTTGAGAAGATCAAAAGAGATGGGCCTAGATATGTCTATCAAGTGTCCAACAATTTTGAAGCTCAAGATAAGTTCATTGTTGACATAGATTTGACCACAAAGATTGCTCATTGTAGTTGCCAACTTTATGAATTCCTAGGGATATTGTGTAGACATATATTGGTAATATTTCAAGCAAAAGGTGTTGTTCAAATTCCTAGTCATTTCATTTTTCAACACTGGACTAAGAATGCTAACAAAGGTATTGATATTAGTTATACTGGAAATAACTTTGATGGTTAATCTAATACATCAAAGATTTTGAGAAGAATGCATGCACAACAAGAAGCAAACATGTTGGTTGATCTTGCTAAAGAATCAAAGGAGATATATAAATTCATTGTTATGGAAATCAATCGTGTTCACACCTTAGCTATGATAATGAAGACTGAATCATTTACTGATGATGGAGTAAATCCTTTGGAGTTAATCCAAAACAATGAAAACCAAGTTTGCTTAATAGAGAAAGGAAGTGAAACACCACAATTGATTATCATAGACCCACATGTATCACAAACAAAAGGGAGAAAAAAGGATGGAGAGAAAATAACTCAAAGTTGTAGACTTAAAAGTGGGCTAGAAGTATCACTTAATAAATCCTTAGTCAAAAGGAAAGCATGCCATGAGTGTGGGGAGCACGGCCACAATAGTAGAACTTGCAAGAAAAAAAATAGACAAGGTTAATATTCATGTAATGATTTTCATGTTTTGAATTATTTTCATTGTTTTCTATTTAAATATATTATTATAATGAATAACTAATGTGCAATTCTATCTTTGCAGGTTTTTTGTAATGATTTGACTCATGATGACAGATTTGGAGTCATTTGAATTGATAATTTGTCCTATATTTTGTTACTTTGATTTATGTTTTTTTTATAGCTTTTGTTATACTCATTGAGTAAACATTGTTGACTCTGATACATGAGTCTTAACAATTAAATTTTGTAGTTGGATTTGATTTATCATTACTAGTTGTAAGCATTTGGGTGTACTTGGTATGAAATTCAATTTTGCTGTGGAAAATTTCCTGTCATGGTGATAGTATTGGATTTAAGTTGATGTATCTGGTATCCTGTGACATGTAATCTTTTGTCGAAAATAATTTAGCATGCATTCACTTTTTTCAATTTGTAAAACTCATGTGATAATCATATAATTGTAACTTGTCTTGTTGTAAATTTGCCGTCATACAGTACTTGTGTTGACTATTGATATCTTGACTTGCTTAATTCATAATAATTTGAATAGTGAATCAAAATATTTGCACCTTTCAAAATACAAAAATGAACATGTTTAGTCCTATAAATTGCAACATTCACCTCCTTTCCACACAACCAAGATGAAAATTAAACTGTAATGTAAACATTTCTTTTTTAAAAACACACTAACAAGTATCTCATATCTTGCCTTACACCTGTCGAATTAATGCATGATAGGCCTAACAAATAAATAAACTAAGGCACAAATAAATAAACTATAAAATGCTAACGAAATTTCTAATGTTAAATATTACCAACAACTAACTAGTATCACAAATAAATAATAAATCATTAAAATAATCACTATTAATAATATACAATATGCTAATATTTAATAATAAACTATGAAATGATAAAGAAATTTCTAACGTTAATCATTAAAAAAAAAAAAAACAAAGTCAAAAATCATTTCTTCCTTTTGGTGTTACAAGAAAAGACTTTATTGTGAGTCATTTTGACAAACACTTGATACTCAAAGAAAGAAAATGGTGACGTGTTTTTAGATAAATATAATAGGGAAAATGTTGACTTGATTCAAAGATAATAGGGCACCAATAAGCAAATTGCAGCTTATTGTGAACTATCTTTAATAATTATGCAGTCATATTCCTTCATTGTATTTTTACAAAGTTTCTGAGTTTGCTCAATGTGGATGACATAAGAAAGAGGAAAAATGTGAAAAGAAGTAGGTGAGATTTCATGTAGCAAGTAAAATGGGAATAAATATCATATAAACAATTGATTGCCCTTTTTTTCTTTCTGCAAATGATATACCATACGAACTATGAGACCCGTGACTCCCATCTCTCTCTTTCAACTCTCTTTCACTCTTCTTACTCACACTCTTTTCTTCTATTTGGCTGGCTGTGCTCTCATTGTTCCTTGTGGCAACTTGTATTGAAGGTGCTGAGTAGGTGATTGTTCTCCCGGAGCCGTGCCGTGCGGAGCTTCTCTTTCGTTCTCTTTTCTTCCCCTTCTTCATTGTCTCTTCCCGGAAGCTCGAATTCTTCACCGAGGTAAGGGAAGCTAGGTTCTTCGCTGTTTTTGGATGAAGATGAGTGTTAGAAGCTTATTATCTGTTGGTGTTGGTTGATCTTTGGCTGAGTTTTGGTGAAAAATGGATTTTTGGAGTTTTGGGGTTGTGGGTGAAAATTTGGGTTTTCTTGATTAAATGGTTGCATGTTGAAAATGAGGGGTTTTTCACGATGTTGGATGAAAATGTGGTACTTTGAACCGTTTGCATGTGGGTTTTCTATTGATTTTTGCAGGTTTTGGGCAAATTTTTGAAGTTGGGGGAGTTGTTGCTGAGCTTCGCGCTGGGCGCTGTTCTTCGCGCTGGGCGCGTGACCACCAGAGGGCTCCATTTAGGCAATCCCGTCGGGAGCAAAGGTGTGTGCGCCGGGCGAGCTTGAGAATGGGAGCCTCTGGATGGCCCACGCCGGGCGCGTGACCTGGACTGCGCCGGGCGCGATATCAGTTGTGCCATGTTTTGGGTTTTCTGGTGTTGCGCTGGGAGCCTCTGCCAAGAGGGCGCTGGGCGCAATACGAATTGCGCCGGGCGCGAGACCTTGGTAGGTCTCTGCCTTCCCCACGCTAGGCACGTGTTAGGCCACGCCGGGCGCGTGAGACACCTTGGAGTCTCTGCCTGGGCATGCGCTGGCCGCAAAGCTGAATTGCCCCAGGCGCGTGAGATTCTTAGGCTCTCTGGTTGGGTCACGCCGAGCACGAGCACTCTTGCACCGGGCGCGATGGCCCCTAGTGCTCTCTGGTTGAGCCGCGCTGGGCACGACCATGAGTGCGCCGGGCGCGTATGATGATGTTGTCTTGATATGATGATAGCTGTTAAACTTTGCTAAAATTGCTGAGTAAGAATGTTAAGCTGAGCTGTGCTGTATGTTGATTTAAGCTGTATTTGATGATATTGTTGTGCTGTGCTGAAATTATGTGCTATTATAGCCACTATGTCGGTGCTGTTATTAGCCACTATTGTGGTGCTGTTATAGTCGCTATGTCGGTGCTGTTCTTAGCCACTATTGTGGTGCTGTTATAGCCGCTATGTCGGTGCTGTTATTAGCCACTATTGTGGTGCTATTATAGCTGTTATGTCGGTGTTGTTATTAGCCAGTATTGTGATGCTGTTATAGCCGCTATGTCGGTGCTGTTGTTGCTGAATGTTGTGATGTGCTGAGCTGGTTGATGTGCTGATAGTTGTGGTTGTTTATCATTCATATTTTATATATGTATGTTGAATTCTTTTCACTAGCTTACCCTTTGTTGTTTCCATGTGTTTGGGCTGCGATGATCATACTGTTGTGTGGGAGCAGGGTAGGGTTAGGTTGGTGTTTGCTGACAAGAGTCTGTAGCTAGCAGAAGGAGTTTAGTCTTTTGATGTATTTAGCTACTTTGTTAGCACTGTGTTGGATGTATTTTGTTTTTGTACACTCTAACTCTAGTCGGATTGGGACCATGTATATACATATATTCTAGATCCTATATTTATATACTTGTTCTTTTCTGCCTGGTGTTTCCGGTGTGTTGTGCTGTGTGTAGTGACTAGCCGGGTCGTTACACTTTAGTGGTATCAGAGCAGTTCGAGTCTAGTGGACACTCTGTGGGGGTGGTTCCTTTAGGCTTTTGTTGTGTTGAGCTCTGTGTTGTGTTGTCTTGCTGTGTTGTTTGTTGTGCTGATTGCTGTGATGTCTTACTTTGCTGATTGTTGTGTTGTTTTGTTGTGATGTTGATTGTTGTTTGGTTTAGTTATTGTGTACTAAAGATGTTGTTACTTTTGTAGACAATAACTAGAACAAACGAGCAGATAGCCCGTGCCATGGAAATGACGGTTATGGCTATGCAACAGAAAAATGCTTATTTTGCTAGGGCAGAGGCTGATAGAGCTGCAACTGGTGCAGCAAGGCCCACGGGGTCACAGGAGAGCCGGGATCTAGCTGAGTTCCGGAAATGCCATCCTCTACAGTTTAAGGGAGATGAAGATCCGGAGGTAGCTTACCACTGGATCTGTGAACTTGAGAAGATCTTCACTATGCTGAGATGTTCTCAAGAGAGGAGGCTGGCATACGCTGTTTATATGCTTGTTGGAGAGGCCGAGCATTGGTGGAGGGGTACCCACTACATGCTTACTGTTAGAGGTATTGCTGTAGATTGGGAGTGCTTCAGGAGGGTGTTCCTGGAGAAGTACTTCCCGGAGAGCGTGAGGCATGCCAAGGAGGCCGAGTTCATGCGGTTGCACCAGGGAGGATGACAGTTTCTGAGTATGCGATGAGATTCGAGCACTTGGCTCGTTTCTATTCGCAAGCTATATCTGAGGCTTGGAAATGTAGGAAGTTTGCTAAGGGACTAAAACATGAGCTGAAGAGGGTGGTGGTTCCTATGGCCATCACCGAGTTTCTGGCCTTAGTGGAGAAGGCGAAGGTTGTGGAGAGATTAGAAGGTGGTAACCACGTGACTAGAGTTGCTGAGGGACCAGCTGGGTCCAAGAAGGGAGGAAATCAGAGGAAGCCATATGATAGGCCCCAACAACAGCAAGGGGGTCCTGTCATTAGGCAACCTACTGATGCTGCTAGAGGAGGGAGACAGAGTGGAGGTGCTGCCCTTAGATGTTACAGGTGTGCTGGGCCCCACCTTGTTAGGGATTGCCCGCTCACGGAGAGCCGATGTTTCAAGTGCCAACAGATGGGCCATGAGTCGTTCAACTGTCCCACCAGAAACAGACCAGAGAGGGGTGCTCAGAGGAGTGATGTGCAGAGGGGTGATGCTCAGAGGGGTGACAGACCCACTATAGCTGGTAGGGTATTCGCCTTGACAGGTGCTGAGGCTTCGACTTCTTCTAATCTCGTAAAGGGGAGGGCAAAGCTACTGGTAAGGATGTGATGTTTTGTTTGACTCTGGGGCTTCCCATTCGTTTATTTCCTATGCTTGTGTTGTTGTGCTAGGTGTGCCTGTGTGTGAATTGGGGTCGAGACTACTAGTGTCGACACCCGCTTCTGTTTCGGTAGTTGCTTCTGAGATGTGTGCTGACTGCCCTATTGTTGTAAATGGGAAGAAGTATAAGGTGAACTTGATCTGTTTACCTTTGGTGGATATTGACATAATCTTAGGGATAGATTGGTTGTCTGCCAATCGCATTCTTATAGATTGTGCCAATAGACGGTTGATCTTTCCTCAGGTGGAAGAGGAGCTGTTGATTTTAGCTGGTCAAGCTGAATCATTGCTGAGAGATGGAGCAGATTGTTGTCTTCTGCTTGCTGCTTTGAGTGTGGAGACCGAGAGGGTCATTGCTGAAATAGATGTGGTAAGAGACTTTGCTGAGGTATTCCCTGATGAGGTGCCTAGGTTGCCTCCTGTTAGGGAGATGGAGTTTAGCATTGACTTGGTTCCAGGTGCGGGGCCAGTGTCGGTGGCTCCCTATAGGATGGCTCCTGCTGAGCTGGTTGAGCTGAAAGGTCAGTTGGAGGACCTGTTGGAGAAATAGTTGGTGCGGTCGAGTGTATCACCGTGGGGTGCTCCTGTATTGTTAGTGAAGAAGAAGGATGGAGGTAGTCGACTGTGTGTTGATTACCGGCAATTGAACAAGTTGACCATTAAGAACAAATATCCACTTCCTCGGATAGATGACTTAATGGATCAACTGAGAGGAGCATCCGTTTTCTCGAAGATTGACTTGAGGTCAGGCTATAACCAGATAAAGGCGAAGGAGGGTGACATACCGAAGACTGCTTTCAGGACTAGGTATGGTCACTATGAGTATGTTGTGATGTCGTTTGGTGTGACCAACGCCCCTGCATTGTTTATGGACTACATGAACAGGATCTTCAGCCCGTTCTTGGATAAATTCGTGGTGGTTTTTATTGACGACATCCTTATTTATTCAAGGACCCCGGAGGAGCATGGTGAGCACTTGAGGTTAGTGCTAAAGATTTTGAAAGTGAAGCAGCTGTACCCTAAGCTTTCAAAATGTGAGTTCTGGTTGGATAAGGTGAAGTTCTTGGGCGATGTGATTTCAGTTGAGGGGATTGCTGTTGATCCGACTAAGGTGGAGTCCGTGTTGCAGTGGGAGCATCTGAGGACTATCACTGACATTCGGAGCTTTGTGGGTTTGGCGGGTTACTATCGACGGTTCATTGAGGGATTCTCCAAGATAGTAGCGCCTCTAACCCAGCTGACTGTAGACCCCTAAAATTGTCCGGGTCGGAAATAAAGCTTGAAGACTCTTGAGGACTGAAGGAAGGTCAGCCAGAAGGACTCATGGAAGGCCCTAGGAGGATTCTCTGTAGGTCTAGAGGTCTTGTAATAAGCTCAAAATAAGGAAGTGGAGGGAATGAAGCCCAATACGGCCTCCCAAAAGTTCAGTACGGCCGTATTGAACATTTTGAACTACAATACGGCCGCACTGAACTCAATACGGCCGGATTGAAGTTCACTACGGCCGCACTAAACTCAATACGGCCGTATTGAGGTTTTTTGAACTTCAATACGACCGTACTGAATTCAATACGGCCGTATTGTAGTTCAAAAACTCAATACGGGCCGTATTGACCCCCAGAGGCCGTACTGCGCCTCATCCCTATAAATCTGACGTCAATTGGACGTCATTTGACACTTTTTCACTGAGTTTTAACCCTCTTCTTGAGTATTCTGGGTTTTTTTGAGCAGTGCTCTGCCTAGAAATCACTCGGAGAGTTGATCCGACAAAGTTCTCGAGTTCTGAGCTTTTTGCTTGAGTCTCGAACTGAGTCGAAGGGAAATCCTCCGGATTTCCATAGTTAAAATTTTCTAGGAGGGAGCGAGCGGGCTTGTAGAGCGAGGGAACGCCAAAAAGCTTCCCAGTTTTACTTGAATATAAAAGCACGCTTCAAAGGTTTCTTCTTAAGACCTTCCTTTTACTGCTTTCTGTGTGTATATTTAACTGTCATCATGTAGATAGTTAAGTTATAATTGTTTAGAATAAATAGGGGTAATTTAGTAATTTCGCACTATTATTTTTAGAAATAATCTGTCATAGGGAACCCGAAAGGGGCGCTGTGGGGTGCTAACACCTTCCCCACGCGTAACCGACTCCCTTACCCGACTCTGGTTGTCATGGCCGAAGTCGATTTTTGAATCGATTGCCTTAAACTTCTTTTTCCAATGTTTTGAGTAAAACATTGGTGGCGACTCCATGAACCCTTCCTTTTTATGAAAACCGCTAATCCATGGAGGGTCCCGCTTGGGATTAACATGGATTGGTGAGCCTTTTAATAAAATTGCTCGTTTGACAAGGTCTCAGTTTGAGAATAAGTCATTCTAGCAATCCATATTTTTAAACAAATAAAAGAGTCCAACCATCCTTCGCGAATGCTGAAAGCCCGTTTCGGGCCGGTGGCGACACTGACGAGGAAGGAGTAGCCGTTCATTTGGACAGATGCCTGTGAGCAGAGCTTTGATGAGCTGAAGAGAAGGTTGACTACTTCTCCTGTGTTGGTATTGCCGGATACTGGTGAGCCCTTTGATGTGTACTGTGATGCTTCTCACCAGGGCTGGGGGTGTGTGCTGATGCAGAACAGGAAAGTGGTGGCATATGCTTCAAGGCAATTGAAGAATCATGAGAGGAATTATCGCACTCATGATTTGGAGTTAGCAGTCGTGGTGTTTGCTTTGAAGATATGGAGGCATTACTTGTATGGTGCTCGGTTCAGCGTCTTTAGTAATCACAAGAGTCTGAAGTACTTGTTTGATCAGAAAGAGCTGAACATGAGGCAGAGGCGGTGGATGGAGTTTCTGAAGGATTATGATTTCCAGTTGATGTATCATCCTGGTAAGGCCAATGTTGTGGCGGATGCGCTGAGTAGGAAATCTATCCACATGTCGAGTTTGATGGTGAAGGAGCTGGAGCTGGTGGAGAAGTTCAGGGATTTGAATCTTTGTGTGGAGTTAGCTCAGGATCACATTAGTTGTGGGGCAATTACCATAACCAGTGAGTTCTTGAGGCAGGTTGGACTCAAGCAGTTGTAAGACGTCGAGTTGGTGAAGTTTCTTGGTTTGCTGGGTACCGAGAAGGCTGTTGGTTTTGAGTTGGGTGAAGATGGAATCTTGAGGTTCAAGGGTAGGATTTGCCTACCTCAGGATGCTGAGCTGAGGAGAGCTGTGTTGGAGGAAGGTCACAAGAGCAGACTTAGCATACATCCGAGTATGACTAAGATGTACCAAGACCTCAAGAAGACTTTCTGGTGGTCTGGTATGAAGAGGGAGATAGTTGAATACGTGGCGGCCTGTCTAACCTGTCAGAAGGCAAAAGTGGAGCATCAGAAGCCGAGTGAATTGATGTAACAGATGGAGATTCCGGAGTGGAAGTGGGATATCATTACTATGGATTTCATTGTGGGGTTGCCTAGGTCAGCTAGGAATAGTGATGCTATCTAGGTGATTATTGATCGGTTGACCAAGTGTACGCATTTCTTGCCTGTCAATATCAAGTGGTCCTTGGAGAAGCTGATGCAGTTGTATGTGAGGGAAATAGTACAGTTGCACGGGGTGCCTGCCAGTATTATTTCAGACAGAGATCCGAGGTTCACTTCCAGATTTTGGCAGAGTCTACACCAAGCTTTAGGAACGAAGCTGAAGCTGAGTTCTACTTATCATCCACAGACGGATGGTCAGTCGGAGAGGACAATCCAGTCCTTGGAAGATTTGTTGAGAGCTTGTGTGTTAGACCACTTGGGAAGCTGGGAGGAGGTCCTACCGCTGGTTGAATTCACTTACAATAATAGCTTTCATGCTAGTATTGGTATGGCGCCGTTTGAAGCCTTGTATGGCAGGAGATGCAGGACTCCTCTGTGTTGGTATCAAGATGGTGAGTCAGTAGTTATGGGACCGGAGTTGATCCTACAGACTACTGAGAAGGTGAAGATGATTCAGGAGAGGATGAAGACTGCTCAAAGTAGGCAGAAGTCGTATGCTGACAAGAGGCGAAAGCCTTTAGAGTTTGCTGATGGGGAGCATGTGTTTCTGAAGGTGACTCCGACTTCTGGTGTGGGTAGAGTGCTGAGGGGAAGGATGTTGACACCGAGGTTTGTGGGTCCCTATCAGATAATACATCGTGTGGGTCCGGTTGCTTATCGGTTGGCTTTGCCACCATCTCTTTCAAACCTACACGATGTATTTCATGTGTCCCAGCTGAGGAAGTATGTCCATGACCCTGGTCATGTGGTGGAGCTAGATGATGAGCAAGTGAAGGAGAATTTGACTTTTGAGAAGTTGCCAGTAGTTGTGGTTGATCATAAGCTGAAGGAGTTGAGGGGCAAGTCCATTGCTCTGGTGAAGGTGTTGTGGGATGCAACTACTGGTGAGGCTACTTGGGAGGTGGAGCAGCAGTGCAGGGAGCGGTATCCGTTTCTTTTCCCAAGTAAGTCAGTTTTCGGGGATGAAAACTCTTGCTTTTGGGGAGGTTGTGAGACCCGTGACTCCTATCTCTTTCTTTCAACTCTCTTTCACTCTTCTTACTCACACTCTTTTCTTCCTTTTGGCTGGCTGTGCTCTCATTGTTCCTTGTGGTAACTTGTATTGAAGGTGCTGAGTAGGTGATTGTTCTCCCGGAGCCGTGCCGTGCGGAGCTTCTCTTTCGTTCTCTTTTCTTCTCCTTCTTCATTGTCTCTTCCTGGAAGCTTGAATTCTTCACCGAGGTAAGGGAAGCTAGGTTCTTCGCTGTTTTTGGATGAAGATGAGTGTTAGAAGCTTATTATCTATTAGTGTTGGTTGATCTTTGGCTGAGTTTTGGTGAAAAATGGATTTTTGGAGTTTTGGGGTTGTGGGTGAAAATTTGGGTTTTCTTGATTAAATGGTTGCATGTTGAAAATGAGGGGTTTTTTGTGATGTTGGATGAAAATGTGGTACTTTGAACCGTTTGCATGTGGGTTTTCTGTTGATTTTTGCAGGTTTTGGGCAAATTTTCGAACTTGGGGGAGTTGCTGCTGAGCTTCCGCTGGGCGCTGTTCTTCGCACCAGGCACCTGACCACCAGGGGGCTCCATTTAGGCAAGCCCGTCGGGCACAAAGGTGTGTGCGCCGGGCGAGCTTGAGAATGGGAGCCTCTGGATGGCCCACGCCGGGCGTGACCTGGACCGCGCCGGGTGCGATATCAGTTGTGCCATGTTTTGGGTTTTCTGGTGCTGCGCTGGGCGCCACCATTGTCGCGCTGGGCGCGGAGGCTCCTTGGGAGTCTCTGCCAAGAGGGCGCTGGGCGCAATACGAATTGCGTCGGGTGCGAGACCTTGGTAGGTCTCTGTCTTCCCCACGCTGGGCGCGGGTAGGCCACGTCGGGCGCGTGAGACTCCTTGGAGTCTCTGCCTGGGCATGCTCTGGCCGCAAAGCTGAATTGCGCCAAGCGCGTGAGAGCCTTGGGCTCTCTGGTTGGGTCACACCAGGCACAAGCACTCTTGCGCGGGGCGCGATGGCCCCTGGTGCTCTCTGGTTGAGCCGCGCTGGGCGCGACCATGAGTGCGCCGGGCGCGTATGATGATGTTGTCTTGATATGCTGATAGTTGTTAAACTTTCCTGAAATTGCTGAGTAAGAATGTTAAGCTGAGTTGTGTTGTATGTTGATTTAAGCTGTATTTGATGATATTGTTGTGTTGTGCTGAAATTATGTGTTGTTATAGCTGTTATGTCGGTACTGTTATTAGCCACTATTGTGGTGTTGTTATAGCCGCTATGTCGGTGCTGTTATTAGCCACTATTGTGGTGCTGTTATAGCCGCTATGTCGGTGCTATTATTAGCCATTATTGTGGTGCTGTTATAGCCGCTATGTCAGTGTTGTTATTAGCCACTATTGTGGTGTTGTTATAGCCGCTATGTCGGTGCTGTTATTAGCCACTATTGTGGTGCTGTTATAGCCACTATGTCGGTGCTGTTATTAGTCACTATTGTGATGCTGTTATAGCCACTATGTCGGTGCTGTTGTTGCTGAATGTTGTGATATGCTGAGCTGGTTGATGTGCTGATAGTTGTGGTTGTTTATCATTCATATTTTATATATGTATGTTGAATTCTTTTCACTAGCTTACCCTTTGTTGTTTCCATGTGTTTGGGCTGCGATGATCATACTGTTGTGTGGGAGCAGGGCAGGGTTAGGTTGGTGTTTGCTGAGAAGAGTCTGCAGCTAGCAGAAGGAGTTTAGTCTTTTGATGTATTTAGCTACTTTGTTAGCACTGTGCTGGATGTATTTTGTTTTTGTACACTCTAACTCTAGTCGGATTGGGACCATGTATATACATATATTCTAGATCCTATATTTATATACTTGTTCTTTTCTGCCTGGTGTTTCCGGTGTGTTGTGCTGTGTGTAGTGACTAGCCGGGTCGTTACACGAACTAGAATCAATATTGAAGGGGAAATAAAGAAGTATAAAGAAAGTGGGACGGTCCAGCGGGTAACTTTATAAAAGAAGCTTTCACATAAGTCTTTTTATAGTAACTCATGAGAAGCTCTCATCTGACCCTGTTTCTTTCGCAAATGTTTATCTAATTGCTCTTTTTTCTGCAAATGAAATACCATATAAACCAAAATCAATATCAAAGGGGAAATAAAAATGTATAAAGGAAGCCAGATAGTCTAGTGGGAAACTTTACAAGAGAAGCTCTCCGATAAGTCTTTTCAGTAACTCATGAGAAGCTTTCGCGTGACCCTTTTTAGTAACTCATTATAAGCCATTAGATTTAAATAAAATATAGGGTGAGTATGCGAAATAACTCTAAAGAGTTACTCTTAGAGTAAATGGATTCTTCCTCTCTATATATATATATATATATACACACGAAAGTAACAATTACATTTTTTTCCTCTACATTAATTAGGTGTTAAACTTTTGGAAAAAGTTTGAAGTAGTATGAAAATTTTAAAAGTAGAATTATTTTTTATATATAATAAATAGTAATTATAATCACGGTAATAAAATTTGAATTTAACTCATGTATATTATTTTAATTTTTCATTATTAAATTGATCTTAATTATAAAATATATTCATTTGATATCTCGTATACACTTTTAAGTTTCAATTAAAGTTGGTTTAAGATTAAGATTATTAAAACTCAAAATTTTTAACTTTAACAACTAAAAATTATTTGTTATTGAAATTTATAAATTAAAAGAGGCTACATTGATTAAAATGGTCCAACATGTAACTCTTTTTTTTTCAGATTTAACAATCTCTCTTAAATTTTGTTTGTTATTCTTCATTGTTGAGGGTCCTTACTCCAACTATTCACAATGCTTTCAATGTCCTATACACGACATCTTAGTAGAACTCAAATAACTCTTGTAGATTCTATGTTTAGCTGGAAAAAGAAAGAAATACATAAGAAGCACATAAAATTAATAATTATCGGTGCTAATTTCAACAACCAAGTTCAACATGAGGAATATGATAGTGATTAGAGTATCATTAATCTTGGCAACGATTTTAGGTTTTATGAAATACATGTTTTGGTTTCGCTTTAAATTATTCATAATCACAATCACGTTGAACTACTACCGGTCTACCTAACATGTTTTTAGGTAAATGTTCACATTTTTATTTTAGGTTATTTCGGTTGAAATTTGTAAGATTTCCGATGCATATAAATGTGTAAAAAAAGAAGAAGAAGAAAAATCTGTCAGTAATTATTAGTCTTTTTCTTATAATGGATGAATTGATTCTAAGTTTAAAATTAATTTTAATTTAAAGCAATTTTAGATAGTTTTTGGTTAGATAAAAAAATTATACTAAAATAAAAGTTTTTAGTATAAGTGGGGTGTTATTTATATTTTTAAATAAAGAAGAAATTCAATACCTTTCCTTTGAACATAAAATCTTAATTTGAAGCATCAATTTACTCCTAAAATAAGTTCACACTTGATTAGGGATGACAATGGGCCCCATAGGGCGGGTAATAGTAAATCCGTCTTTGCCTCACTGGATGAAAATTAGTTTCATACCCACTCCATATTCGCGTGAGTACCCATGAATTTCTTGAATAGTCACAGAAATCCATGAATATTTATAAATATTTTAAGAAATTAAAAAAATTATATTAAATAATTTTAAGTTTATATTTAATGTCATTGAAATATTAAAAATAAAAATTCAATGTTAATTTTGAACTTATATTTAACATTAATTTTGTTGAAATAATAATAAAAATACAAGATAATCAATAATTTAAAATACATCAATCTCACAAGTAAGTGACAGTGTTTTAAAACCCGGACCGACCCGGCCGGTCGGACCGGTTGGACCGGGAACCGGTGGTCCAGCCGGTCCGAATCTGAAGTTGGATCGGTTATGCAGTCGACCCGTTTCAAACCGGATTGAACCGGTCAATTTTCCGGTTCAACCGGTGAACCGGTGGGTCAAACCGGTTCAACCACTTTTTTTCTTTTCTTTTTTAAATTTTTTTTAAGGGACCATAAATCACAAAAATAATAATGAAAATTGAATCTCTTAATGAAAAAGCAAGGAGTCTTATTAAATATAACAATGACTACTTGTTCTAATATATTTGTTTGCAATATATACAACTTAAATAACTTTTATAGTATATTATTAATTTTAAATTATATATTTAATAATGCAATATCTATGTAAATATTACATATATTATTTTGTGATATTAATTGCAAGTATATTATATATGTACATATTATTTATATTTTTAATTTGTATTAATATACCGTTTAACATGTACTTTTTTTATGTATTTTTTTACAAAATAAAAATAAAAATAATTTTAAATAAGATAGAAAAATTGAAATTTAAAATAAGATATGAATTTATTAAAATTTATAAGTATAAAATATATTTAATATGAATATTTTTTTAATAAAAATAAATAAAAATTGAGTCATGCGGTTCAACTAGTGACCCACCGGTTCAACCTTTGACCCACTGACCCAGTACCTTAACCGGTTCGATGACCGGTCCGGTTTTTAAAACTATGAGTGAAAGTCTCACATCACAAAGATGAGAGTGTAGTTTTAGGGTTATATGGTACAAGGATAATTAAAATATTTAAGAAATATTATTAAATGGGTACCTGCGGGTATGGGATATCATCATACCCGCCCCCGTCCCGTTTATAAACTGGTAAAAAATTATTTATTCTCATTAATTACTTGCAGGTACCCAATTAACTTATCAATTTATTATTCGTAACAAATTTTATCCACAAATACTCGTGGGTGCGGGTATTTTTGTTATCCCTACACTTGATACAATAGGAGAAAGTTGAACCTAGCTATATCAAAATAAAAGTTATACTAAACTTTTTTAATTAACTTATTTTTAAAATAAAAACATCAAAACATAAATCTCCCCGCTTCAAAATTAATTTTAACAAAATCAATATTTATCAAATTAATTTCATTCTAAATTAATTTTTCTAACACTTGCTCAAACTACGGGTGGATAAAGACTTGCAATTTCTTCCAAACCTAATAAAACCAAATAGAAAAATTGATATTCAGACGAGTTTGGGTGAGTTTTCGATCGAAATGGAAAAACAGGTTTACATGAGTTATTTTGGGCAGATTCGGTTTAAATTTTTAGAATTTGTCAGAAATCAGACCCACTCCAATATCATACACAAATTAAGATCCAAATTGCTATGACTCAAATACGTACTGAAATTTTACTGATAAAAAACTGTGGATATTGATAAATGTTGTTCAAGTGTTTTTAATGGTTAAGTTAAAAAGATAATAATAAACAAATTTTAAAAGGATTTAATAGTTACACCAACAAAAATTATAAATTTATAATTAATTAAAATATAATTATTACTTAATTTATGGAACTTGTTTAATTTTTACAATTTTTATCCATTTTATTTGGCTCAAGTAACTTTTTATTAGTTATAGGATTTTTTTATTTTAATCCTTTTTAAATTATTTTTTTTCAATTTTGTCTATGTAAAGATTAATTTTTATTATTTCATTTTCGTTCTTACCGTTAGATTGACCATTAAATTTAATAAATAAATAAAAAGTTAAAAGAATAATAGAGACTAAAATAAAAAAATAAAAAACAAAAAACTATGGGGAGCAAAATAGAAAAGGAACAAAATGAAAATAACTACAAATTGAAAAAATCAAAATGAAAATAACTAAAATTAAAAGGATCAAAATAAAATAATTATAATTAAGAAAATAAAATTAAAATATTTTTATTTTAAATGGACTAAACCTCTATTTAAGCTAGATTTATAAAACTTCTATTTAAGTTAGATTTATAAAATTTAAACTTTAATTTGCTAAAGAGTGAAAATCTTAAATTTTGGTGATTAACTAAAATAATTTAACCTTAAACATAAAACTTCATAGAAGTCCGTAAAATTGTAATTACTTTTAAATTATGAAAGAAATATAATAGATGAAGAGTAGAAAAATAATATAAAATATAAAATATAAGACCAATGTCATAATGAGTAGTGATACACAAGCATGAAATAATCTAATTGAATTTTTGTTAATGTAATCTATAAGAAATATTAGTGTATTGTTGAATGGATGTTACTTTAATTTTGTTTATTAATTCTCAGTTTAGTTTATTTATTATTTTATTTTCATGTGTTATGATTCATCTTGTTATCATTATCTTATTTTATACTTATTTTTTTTATATTTATTTGTTACATTTACGTTTTTGTATATTTATAAGAACAATTGTATTATTGTATGATTTTGATGAAGTTGTGAGTTTAGGTTTTATATTATTTTTTGTTAGTCAATAATACATTCGTTATAGTTCTTTTTACTTTGTATTAATATATTTATTGTATTTAAAGGTAAACATTTTATAAATCTGACTCAAATAAATACTTAGTTTTTTTATAAAATAAGGTTATTTTCACTTTAATTATTTTTATTTTAGTCCTCTCAAAATTTTGTTGTTTAGGGTTTAGTTCTTCCAAAGTTTTATTATTTTTATTTTAATTCTCTTAAATTGTGGCCTTGTAATTTTCTGATTTTTTTATTTTGGTTCTATAATTATTTTTTTGTTAAATTTAATGGACAATCTGATAATGAAGACGAAAATGGAAAAAGAAATTATAAAAACGAAATTGAAAAAATAATTATTTAAAAAGGACTAAAAAAAAGTTCATATTTTAGAAGAATTAAAAAGTTATTTAAATCTTAATTTATGGACCTTGTTTAATTTTTACAGTTTTTAAATATTTAATTTTAATTTTTTAAATTATTAAACAAAAATAGTCAAATACTTAAATGACTAAAATATATTTTGATTCAAACTAGCTAAACCCACCCTCAAAAACCAAAGTTAGGTTAAGATAGATTTAGATAAATAAATAAATGCGCAGTGCGAGTGATTTCTTCTGAATTTGAATATTTAGACAATCAAACGCACAAAAAATCTTTTTAACCATATTACAAAGAGAAGAACTTATTATTACATTAAAAAAATATTAAAAAAAAATGATCACCTCCAATTAGTTTGGTAAAGCAGAGCTTGAAAACCATCATTTCCCGTCCTTTTCAGGTTTTGATATAATAATCCACTTTAGTGAAACTGAGAGAAGACACCTCATTATCTCTCTAACATGGAAACCTACCTTACCTTCTAATCTTCCTTGTCTCGATAGATCATAGCATCTATAACCATATATATAAGTTTAAATTATAATAGTGTAACTTTTACGAACTATTACACAAGTGAATAACTTCATATCACCTTCTATATTTATATTAAATTTTATTAAAATTGTATAATAATTTGAAAATAAGTAAAGTATTATATAAGAAAGAGATATCAAATCATTTTAGATTATTATAAAATTTGTATATATAATTTAGGAGTGAGAAGCTTTCGATCTACGGTAAGTTTTAAAAAAATTATATTTAATTGTGTAATAGTTTATATAAATAATTTATATATATATATATAGAGAGATCCGTTTATTATAAGAGTAAGTCTACCTAAACTTACTCTGTTCAATAACTCATATTTTACATCAAATTTTAACGATCAAATCGTTGAATTTAAAGTTTTTAATGTATAGATTAAATATACAAATTTTAAGAAAATTTAAAAATTAATTGATATTTTGTTTCATTAATTTAAATTATGTGTGTGCGCGCACACAATCTACACCAAAAAAAAAAATTAGAATAAAAAATATTAATTATAATTTTAATTAATTTATTGTAAGTATATTTTTTAATTTACTACTTAATTAAAAAATCTCATTTTTCTTTCGTCTTTAATAGACAATCCACTTGCTACAACAGTACCAACTCCAACCTATTGATTTTGCATGTATAGAAAATGACAGAAAAAGAAATTAGTTGAAGGATCATTATCGAAAATGAATCATTCAATTATAAAATTCTAAAAAAATAATGAAACTTGATGTAAACAACTCTCAACTCTTTCAAACTTTGTTGTCAAAGTCATGGGCAATTACTCCTTCCATTTTTTTAATGTTTAATGTTTATGTATAAGAATTAAGAAAATAATTGATATTTTAATTTTTTAAAATATTTATTACTTATTTTTTTATTATACCTTTTAGGTGGTTAGAGAAGAAATAGATACATTAGAAATGAATAAACACATTATTCAGTAAACACACATTAATTATCAAGGATAAAAATGAAAAAGAAAATTAATAAGTCATTGATTTTAGAAAAGTTTCAATAAAAAAAAAGAACAAAAAAATAATGTCAAAATGACTATGAATAAAAAACAAAAGAAGTAAATAATTACAATCTTTCATCCACTTCTCCAATGTTGAGAAGCACCACAACACACTGACATGAATTATCACTTATCTCAACAAAAACATTGAATGTAACACCCCCTCGATAGCATCAACTGTAACATCCTATAATTTTTCTAATTATTGATAATAATTAATTAGAGAGATGAGGATGATTTTATTTTATATTGTAATTAATAATTTTAATTTTATACATTTTAATATATTTAATTGATCAGGGGAATATTAGAAATAATTAAGATAAGAGGGGGTTTAGAGAAAAAAAAGTTATATATTAGAAGAGAAGGGAGAAAGAGGGAGATTTTATTCATTTTTCATCTCACGTTCTCTAACGCTCAAGTGCTCTGAAGAGAACACATTTGGAGAACAAGGAGAAGGGATCACCGAAGAAGATGAAGGAGATTAGACTCGTACATTGCATCACTCCAAGTAAAGGGACTGAGAACACTCATTTTTAGGGATTAGGTGTATGTATCAAGGGTAAAGGATTTGACCTCGGATCCCATAAGTTTTATGTTTGATGAAATGATGTGTGTGTTTGATGCGATTGGTTGAGTAGATTCCGAATATGTGATTTATTTGATGATCAGATGCTTTATAGTAATTAATTAGGTGTTCTATAGAAAGGGGTTTGAACCTTAGAGGGATTGACCTCAATCCCATAAGTTTTCTGTTTGATGAAATGATGTGTGCATTTGATGCGATTGGTCGAGTAGATTCTGAATATGTGATTTATTTGATGATCAGATGTTTTATAGTAATTAATTGATTACTCTGTAGAAAGGGGTTAGAACCCTAGAGGGATTGGCCCCCAATCCCATAAGTTTTTTGTTTGATGAAATGATGTGTGCATTTGATGCGATTGGTCGAGTAGATTCAAATATGTGATTTATTTGATGATCAAATGTTTTAGAATAATTAATTGAGTGCTCTGTAGAAAGGGGTCGGAACCCTAAAAGAGAAGAATTTGATAGATTAAAAGTGGTGAAAGTTTTAGATGGTAAAATTGGAGAATTTTCTGAATGTAAAACATATTTTGAGTGCTTATAAATCGTATAATTGATTTGGGTGATGTTTGCTTCAAGATTTCGTTTTGTATTTGATGTGTTTGGGTGCTGGAACGAATGCAATGCCAGACTCGAGTGCTTGACGCCAGGTGTGCCTTCATGTGTATGAAGGCACTACCTAGACGTGCTAGTGCCGAGCGCGAAAATGTCCATGTCAAACACAAGAAGACTGTGGTACTCTTTGTCGTGGCTTAGTGCTGGGTGTGAGATGTGACACTAGGTGCGAGGAGATTGTGGTGCTTTTTATTGTGGCTTAAAGCCGTGCATAGATTTTCAAGCTTGACGTGGATTATTAGGAGGCCCCCCTTGGTGTTTAAAATGATGTTTATGATTGATTACATGATAAGGAATGTAAATATATATATATATATATATATATATATATATATATATATATATATGTGTGTGTGTGTGTGTGTGTGTGTGTGTGTGTGTGTGTGTGTGTGTGTGTGTGCGTGCGTGTGTGTGTGTGCGCGCGCGTGCGTGTGTGCCTAATGAATGATGATTTATATCTTGGTGGATGATAATTGATGTGGATAAGTATAGATGTGCCTAATGAATGATGATTTCTATCTTGATGGATGATAATTGATGTGGATGAGTATAGATGTTAAAGAATGATGGATGATATGATGATCAGGATGACATTGCATAGAAGTATTTGTATGGTTGTGATATGCATCATATCTGCATGATTTTGTGGTTATGGTGGGAACCTGTTTCTATGGTTCTGGTTGGAACCTGTTTCTGTGGTTTTGGTGGTAATCTGTTAGTGTTCTAGTGGGAACACATCTATGTTGGTAGCCTAAGGTTAACTCGAGACTTAGGTATCAACTATATATTCTTGATGATGATGGTCGAGTACCCTATGCATATAGGTGTAGGTGCACATTGCATTGCATTTCTGTATGTGTGCTTGCAAATGGAATGATTGGTGTTTATTAGTGGAATTGAAGTATGAATTGTTGATATTATAGTTGAAGTATGAATTGTTATATTATATTTCAAAATATTAATTATTATTAATGTATTGTTTATCGAGAAAGGATGAGATGTTGAGGGTTGTGGCCCATTCCCTATAGAGTGAGATTGTTCTCACTCCTTATCTATTTTTGGTGTATTTCTTGTATGTTTTGCAGATGAAAATCCTCAATCCTGGGAGGAGCAAAGAGAGATCTAGGTGTGTGTGGACTTTGATGCCAATGTGACACTGAGGATTTGGAGTAGTACGTTTAGGAATTTTATTACTTTCTTGTTATTTCAGTATTTTTGAATTTACAAATTGTTTACTGCTACTATTTTTACTCATTTTTCAGATGAACTGGATCATTCTATTTATAAATTTATATGAGGATGTATTTGAGATTTTATGAATTTAATTAGTATCATACTTGGAAGTAGATGGTGTCACATCAACATCGTTGTGGAACAAGACTCTACAATGCACTCACAACAGCATTGACTCACGACAGTGATAAGGTGACTTTAATGCTAGACAAGAAGACACTCTAGAAGAGTTTATAATTTCTACTCAAGAAGCCCATGCAAAATGACAAGTGCAAGGAAGAATAGAAAAATGGGATAGGATAGGGAAAAAAATTGAGGAAGAAAGAATGAGTGAGATAATAAAAAGAAATGAGTTATTTTTTAAAAACAAATAAATAGTCAATTACTATAATGTCCTTCAAGTAACAACTAAAAACATCAATGAAAATCCTTCAATGCAATTACATCAAAATCATGTACACACATATATATACACACATAAAAGTATCCAACTGTAAAGCATAAAATCCTAAGTTTCCAGACAAGTATCTGTTATATACATGTTGTCCTAGAACAAACATCAATAAAAAACAATGTCATCTAGCATGACACTATAAAATGTTCGCCCGCAGCCTAAATCTTGACCTGCTCTCATAATTATATGACCATCGCAATACAATCATAAGGAAAATCTAAGGGTAGACTTGTGGTAGTATCGAACCTGCCTTGACTTTGACGGATAAGGGTGATCAAATACGAGTTAAGGTATAGAAAATATTCTTTATTAAATTGGGTACGAGGACAGGATGACTATATACTTACTTGCCTCATGCATGTATCTGCTTTTAAATTTCTAGAACTTAATTTTTTTTTAAAAAAAATTTACTTGACATCATATAATTCTTACTCTATTTTAAATTTATGTAAATAAAACTTAATAATGTAATTTTGTAATTATTACTCTATGTTAAATTTATATATATATATATATATATATATATTACAAAAAAGTATTTAATTAATTTTTAGGTTGGTACAAACTATGTACAGGTATATCTGATAGTCGATAAAGACGAGGATAAAGACACAAATCTCATATCTATCGGGTATAGATACTTGAACGGGATAGTGATATCCGTACCCTTCCATCTATATACTTCACTTCATTAATTCAAATTGACGGATAATCAAAAAATTATTTTATACATTGATTTAAATTAATGATGTAACGACTCGCCATGGTCCATATACTTAGTGGAATCGCACTACTACTAGTGAACTAAGAAAAATATTAAAACTGGATAATTCATACATACAGGCACATATATATATATATATATAATAGAACTAAGTTTCTATGTACAAAATACAACACCAAATATGTACATTCATCCAAATAATATAATCCTAGTGCTGGTCAAGCACAAACAACAGTTACCCAAGAAGGTAACTTTGACACTAGGATAAAACTCCTTATCTCGCAGCGGTCACCTCAACTCTAAGCTAGTCCTGACCTACTCCCATACAAGGTATGATCATCGCAGTCCATCCACATGAAAACAGAAGGGTAAGCTAGAGTTCTAAACAACCATACAAGTATAGAACAATAATCTATACTACACAATCATCTAACTATCAATCATGAACTCAAACACTACACATTTCACCATAATAGCAATCATGCAATAACATGCAACTCATGACAGATATCAATGCATATTAGTCATCTAATGCGTTGTCACGCATTCACCTAGGAGATCTCCCTAATAGCAGAGTAGTATAAGTGACATACTAATCCTACCAAAACCACCCCAACCGTTTTCACGCCCAATGTGCTCGCTCGGTCACAGCTAAATAAGATATAAATTCTTACACAATTGGAAGTCCGGTTCCACTGTCAGGTATAGCACAGCTGGGTACAGGCTTACCACGACCTTGGCATGCATTACCAAGTCACTTGTGGGGTTCGCCCACCGAGTATCCGCAAGGAACCACGCACCTTTCCCAGTACTTGGTTAAGGGAATAACCCTCAACCTCATACTCCGCTCCAACACTAGCTAAGGACTTAGAGGAAACTCACCCACCAGTGGCCTATCCAAGCACCACTCTCAAGAGACTCTATGTGAGCTCTTCCAATTCGAAAATATTTCCCTCTCCTCAAGTCCTAGGCTAGACACATGCCATAAGGCATCACACACAATAATGTATCATACATCATACATGGTCAATCCACCATCATGATCAAAATCATCCTCATATGAACATATATACATACATGTCATATCTTATTAAAACATTCATACATATCATCACTAAGCATACATATGAATCATACACCACCATACATCATACATCAGACATACATGATCAATTCTTCCACTTTAACCATGCATAAGCATCATTTCAAATCAATCATTCATAAACATGTTACGCCTAGCGCAGCCTCAGCGCGCCCGGCCTAATCCCAACCTGAGAGTCCTAGAACTCATCCACACCCGACGTGCTCAAATTGAAATAGAGACTCATAAGAGTCTCCACACCCGGCGTAC
The DNA here is from genome assembly GCF_000230855.2 of Cajanus cajan. Lineage (NCBI taxonomy): Eukaryota > Viridiplantae > Streptophyta > Magnoliopsida > Fabales > Fabaceae > Cajanus > Cajanus cajan. The sequence goes on along the minus strand of NC_138523.1, from coordinate 14,170,247 downwards.
CCTACTCCCGGTGTGCTCTAAATAGAGACCATCCAGAGTCTCCACACCTGGCGCATCAATCCTGCGCTCGGTGCCACATTAGTACATGAACATACAGGGCATTTATCTGATATCTCGCCCGGCGTGGTTCCCTCACACCCGGTGTGACTCATCCAGAGAGCTCCATCTCAATTCACGTTCAGCACCAAGAACTGCGGCCGTCAGAAATTCAAACAGCAGCCCCAAAACTTCAAAAATTTCTTCCAACACCTAAAAATCAACAAATCCAGCCACATGCAATCCATGAAACACAACACATATGCTTCACACAATTCAAAAATTACCTCAGATCCAACATGCATCTAACATACGCATCAAAATCCTCAAAAACCCTCATTTTTCCCAAAACCCCGAAAATGAGAAGTTTCTCCAATCCAACCATGGATTCTCCAAATTCATGTATCAATTGAGTTCCTAAACTCACATGCAACGAAACAACATACATTTTAGCTTCCCTCACCTGAAGATTGGCTCAAAATGGCCAAGAATTGAGAAGAAGAAGAATTTTCTCCCGAAGCTCGATTCACGGACTTCAATCCACCAATAGCAAACTTCCTAGCCTGAATTCCAAGAAAAGAGAGAAGAGATTAGTAATCTAGAAGAAAAGAAGAATCAGACAAAGAAATTTGGGAAAAAAAGGAGCTCATAGACCCAAAGTCCTTTTCTTTAAATTTCTTTGAGAATGAACTTATGAAGTCCCCTTTTTAGAGAAACCCTTATATACTCTTCTCCCTAGAATCAATTAAACTCTGTAATCTACTCACTACGTTACAAATGAAACGAAATATCAAATAATTTTTATTTTTTTTAAAATTTACATATTTTATCTATGTATTAAGAACTTTAAATTTCAACTGTAGGACCTTTAAAATTTGATGTAAAATATGAATTATTAAACAAAATAAGTCTAAATAAATTTACTACTGAAATAAATAGATCTTTCCTTATATATATATATATATATATATATTTGTAAATATATAATATTATTAAACACAATTTATTCATATTCGTGCTTAAAATTTCTAATTGATTGATTGGATGTCATAAATGAACAATTAATGACCATTCAATTATGTCCATGCCTAAAATTTGCTGCATACTACTTTTCCCTTATTTGTAAGATTTTTCATTAAATATCAAAATAAATAAATAATTAAAAAATTTCAATCGATCAAAACAAAAATAATATATTTTGATTTGATTATTCAGTCAAACAATTTTTTTTTAAAATTATCTTAACTAATATTCAAAAGTTTATAATTAAAAACAAATATTAAGTATATAATAATATTCAAAAGTAATTTTTTTAATTTTAAACTAAATATTAAACACAGGCACACGCATGTTTGAGCGCACATCTTAATTAATTCTTTCATCATTTAAAAATAAATATATTTTCACACTTTATATGTAATTACAAATAATTTGTAATGTATAAATAATTTTAATATATAATAATATCATTAAACAAAAATTACTCATTTTTAATTTGAATAATGATTACAGTACCAAATTATATATTTGAATCCAATTAATAGTGATTCAATCATCACTTTTAAGTTAAATTATTATATAACCCTTCGTTTGAGCACATGCAATTTAATGCAGCCACGCAGGTTAACTTTATCTTGTTAATAATTTTTCTTTGATTATTATTCAAATACATAATTTAATTATATAATTATAATTTTATAAAATTATAATTATATAATTAAAAATTCAGAACCAAATTTATAAATTAAGTATTATAAAAAGACTCAAAATATAATTTATTCAAAATTAATTAAGTCAAAATTGACAATTGAAAAAATTAAGTTGTTTACAAAAAAAGATGACTTTTTGGTCATTATAAATTTTAAAAAATAAATATTAAAATTTTAAAAATTATTTATCAAAATAAATAATTTGTACTAATGTGACACCGAATTAAAGAAAATGTCATTTTCTATTCACATTCTATCACGGGGGTAGTTGAATAAATCTGTCTCATTTTCTAGGAGTTTTTTTTTTATCAAAAACATTTTAACTTTTTTTTAGTTCGTCTCTGAAATATCTACTGTTGATAGCAGTGATTAATCTCCTTGTTACGTTGGAGGTATCTCAAAGGGTGAGATAGCTAGCTCCAAGATTTTAACTTTGACAATGTTTAAGTTATAGTTTAATTTAATATTTAGTTTTAAAAATTATATCTATTTTTTATTATTAAATTTTAAGTTTATAAATTTAAATATTAATTTTATTATATTTGTAGATTTAAGATAATATTAATAATTTTATCTATTTTTTTAGTATTTAATATATTATGAATGTATTAAGTTATTTATTGGATTAGATAAAATGAAACTAATTTGCTATAATGTCTATACTTATAGTTAACTGTATAAATTTTGTGATATTTTATCAGTTTTTCTTACTTTACTTATGTTTTTTTTTTATTCAAATATCTTATATTCAGAAAATATCACTTCCATAAGTATTTTCTTTAATCTTATGCAACGTTGGCACAAATTATTTATTTTGGTAAATAATTTTTAAAATTTTTATTTTTATATTTTATTTTTATTAATTTAAAATAATCAGAAAGGCAAGAGAGGCAACATGAAAATAAAAATTATTAAAATTTCACTCTTTATTTTCTAAATTAATTTTCTTCTCGGATCACTCTTATAAAAGAATAATTATTTCCACAACAAATAGCTAATGTGAATTAGCAACTATACAATAGAAAAAAATAAAAAATAAAAAGTAGGAATGTTGGTGGACAAATGGAAGGAAAAACTGCTGTAAAAAAAGTGAAAGGAAAAACAAAAAATCCAAAATTTTAAAAAAGAAATAAAAAAAAGAATATTAAATGAGAAAGAGAATAATGATGGAATCATGAAAATCAACTGATACTGAATAATGTTAATAAATTAGCTAGGCACTCAATAAATTATCCACCTACTTATCCTGCAAACAGAGACAAGCAACACATTAATAAAGTATGAATACAAAGCAAACCATCTCACTTTGTATTATTTGTGGAGGGTACATAAATGATGGCGTCTCAATAAATATACAACTAAGTTTAAGTTTTATTTTAAGATATGAGGTATCCATCATGAGACCAGTTGAGATATGACACAATCAGAAACCAAGCCATTAAGAGATAGAATATGTTTTGAAAAGAATGGTATATATTTTTAAGTTCAGGGAAGAGAAGAAAGTCACTTTCTGTGTCACCTAATAACTATACTTTTAAAATTGCTATATATAGATTAAAAATAACTAAATATATTATTTTAATTATAATAGTTGAATAATTTATAAAAAAAAAGTAAATTTTAAAAATAATATTATGCTAAAAATGAAAACATCATTCATTAAAAAAAAAAAAGGTTAAAATTGTATTCAATTTGATTGAGAAAGTATGTATTTTCCTTTTAAAAAGCTACTAAAACCAAACTTATCATTATATTTACTATTAATATTATATATATATATATATATATATATATTACATATATTAGTTTATACTTAATATATTATTATCAATAATAATATTTGTAATACTTGTAACTTTTATATTTTTACAAGTCTTTTTGGTATACATATTTACTTTTATTATATTATCTCTTAATTTTTAAAACACTCTTTCTCTCCCTTTTTTATTTATTTTTTTTTCATAAATTTATTTTTCAAATTCCTCACACGTTTTAAATAATTAGTTAAACCTACTCATACATTATAATTATTAACCACTCACACACTCTTTCTTCTTAATTAATAAAGACAATAAAGACAATAAATTATTTTAATATACTCATTTTATTAATTATTTTCTTCTTAATTTCTAAAACACTCTTTCTCTCTTATGTTTATTTATTTTTATATAAATTTATTTTTTGGACAATAATTAATCAAAATCACTCGCACCCTATAATTATTAACCACTCACACATATTTAATTTTAAGTATTCTTATCACTTATTTTATTTTATTCTTTAAAAAAAATACATAAAACCACGGGATACCTTTTTTTATACGTATTTGATAAACTGAATTCAAAACCTAAGAATGTTACAGGTTTAATTAGGTTTTCTTGTATATAAAAAAATAATCTAAATATAAATATGACTTAAATATGTTTTTAGTCCCTTAAATTTAGGGTAAATTTTTTTTTGTTTTTCAAATTTAAAATTATTATTTTTAGTCCCTATAATTTCAAAAAATATTATTTTAATTTTTATACTCAAATTTTACTAAAAATTTATCATATATTATTACATAAAATTTATTTACTAATATTTTTATTAGTAAAAATATTATATTAAATTCAATTAATATTATTTAATTATTTTAATTTATCACTTTTAAATATATTATTAGTGATTTAAGGAATTAAAATAAAATTTTAAAAAATTAAAAATATATTTAAGGCTATAAATATTTATGGCTCCACCTAAACTCATTAATACGTAGTAGAAAGAGTAAATTTGCATGACACTGACAGGGATGATTCGGATACGTTGGTTAAAAAGTGAGAAGTGAGAAGAGCCCCACACGAACCCCCATGCCACCTGTGATAACCAATTATTATGGGTAGGGTAGTAGATTCAGAAGTTCCAAAATAAATGAACTTACAAGGACCCACATTCATTAATAAGATTTTATACGTTATCTTCAACCACTGGCACTTCCCAGTCTGACACTCACTCCAACCCAAAATGGCCCAAAGCCCAGCAGCGGTCGAGCCCACTGAAGCCCGGCCCCTCGGCGGCACCGAGTACAGCTGGTGCAAGGCCGTGCCCGTGGGCACCGGCATCACCGTCCTCGGCCTCCTCCTCTCCAAACAGCCCCAAATCCCTCTCATCCAAAACGCCCTCCACAAACTCCAAAATTCCCACCCTCTCCTCCGCGCCAAGCTCCACTACGACCCCTCCAACAACACCTTCCACTTCCGAACCCCTCCCAGGCCCACCGTCCAGATCCACCCCTTCGATCTCCCCTCCACGGCCCAAATCCTCCAGGCCCAATCCAATGACGAACCATTCCTCGCGCTCCTGCACCACGAGATGACCTGCCACACGTGGCGCCATTTATCCGACGCCGACGTCCTCCACGCCGCCGCCTATACCATTTCTTCCGATCGCTTCGCCGTCATCTTGCGCCTCCACACGGCGGCCTGCGACCGCGCCGCCGCCGTTGCCGTGCTGAGGGAGCTCCTGCGGCTGGCGGGAGGCGGCGCCGGTGATGAGGCGGCGGAGGAGAAGGTGGGTGCGGCGATCGAGGATCTGATCCCCGAAGGGAAGATGAACAAGCCGTTCTGGGCGCGTGGGATGGACGTGCTTGGGTACTCGCTCAACGCGCTGCGGTTTTCCAATTTGAGTTTCGTAGATGCGGATTCGCCTCGGAGTTCGAGGATAGTGAGGTTGAAAATGAATGTGGATGAAACCAAGAACTTACTAGCCGTGAGTTATCTACCCCTACTTTTTTTTTTCTTCTGCAAATTGATATGTTATTATTTCTCTCTATATTTTGATTATTTTGGGTTTAATATCTCACTGCAAACCCAACTTATTTAAAAAAAAAAAAATTAACTACAATTTTTATATCTTTCTAAAGATTTTCCTTTTAGATTTTAATAATTATGTATTGACAATGGCAAGTTATGTCCGTAAACTAATTACAAATCATGATAGATGTATGACATTTTTTTAGAAAGGAATTATGAACTTATTATTCTTAATTGAGGTGAGATATCCACAAGATCGAAATTCTTATAAATGGACTCATGGACTAAACATAGAATGTATTAAATAAAATAATATATCACCCATATTGGGTAGAATAATTGATACATAAGGGGAGTTAAAACTTAAAACCTTTGGACACTATTTTGAGTTATTTTTTTAATTTTTAATTTTTTGGTACCGATATTAGTGGGATATTGGAATAACGAGATAAATATAATAATATTTTTAAAACATTAATGTCTTTATTGTAATTATTCTTTTTTATTCTTATGTCAATACAATATTATAACATGTCATATCGTTGCCGGTACTGCGATTTTCAAAATTGGTCATATTTATGTGTTACTATCCCGGTTAGCTTCGTTGATTTTGGTCCTCTCGACTGTGACATATCGTTGTTATTTTATGCAAATCTCCAGATTTCCAAAATAATAATGACAAATTTCTTCCTTAGAGACGAATAGGGAGATGTATCGTGTTGTGTTAGTAATTTTGTTTGGACTCTTGGAGTCGTTGTCTGAAAGAATGATGAGGTTGGGGATAAGGCATGGGGTGCAAAATTGCATATGCTTAGGTAGGTGATAACTCCAATGTCCAAGTACGACAATACCCAATTGCAGCATAGTAATTGACTATGCTCGTAAGTCATGAGATAATAACTCCAGCTCTTGTATTCAGTTGATGGGTCATTGCATCAGCTTCACAAAAAATAAAACTTTTGTCTTTGTATCCTGTGTTTACTTACTTCATTATCGTTATTACATTGTTAAATGTGAGAAACTAATCATTTATACTTGATACCACCAGAAATATGCACTTCAACCCACCTAGAGCATTTTGCTGGTAAAAGTATTATAACTTGGCTCATGAGCACTGGCTCTATCTTTTCAACTGTTAAATTAATTCTAACCAGGATTTTAAATTGCGATCTGCAAATGGATTTTATGTTTACTGCAACCGCATCGCACTGCAATTGTGGCCACAGTAATAAAGGATTTGCAATTGTGACCCTAACTATGATCTAAAATCATGATTCTGACTATTGCAATATCTATTTGCAAGTCTAGAGAAGGAGATGAAGATACTTTTTTTTTTTTTCCCAAAAAAGAAAAACTCAATTGGCACATTATAGAGAAGTCGTTGGTCTTAAAAGTCAAAGCTACTAGGAAGGGAGAGTCTCTATTACCAGTGAGGAGGGGTTTGTGTTTCAGTTTCACATGTCACAGCCCTGTGGTTTGATCCAAACTATTTATAATATCTATTGGATTTATCGGCTAATAAATTGATAAATGATGATTCATATTTGCAGTAGGGAGAAAATTACAGGCAATTTTATCAGCTGCTATTTTCTTTCTGGTACAAACCAGTTGCAATGTTATATTATCTTCTTTTTCGTGTTAAGGCATTTGTAATTAAAATCCATACTCCAGATAAAACAATAAGGAAAGTTAGTATTAGCCAGTATGCCTGATAGAAGTTTCTTCAAAATGCCAAAACTACTGGTTATAATATAATATGATGTCTTATAATGTGATTGTTATGAAGTCTGATCAATACGGCATCCTGTTTACTCACTTTTTGCTCATGATCTGGTAATTTTTTGGATTAAGTTAATTATGCAAGATCATGTAGGGATGCAAATCAAGAGGGATTAAACTTTGTGCAGCACTTGCAGCAGCTGGAATGATTGCTTCATGGACCTCTAAATCCCTTCCAGATTATCAAAGAGAAAAGTATGCTGTAGTAACACTTGTTGATTGCCGCTCACTTCTTGATCCAGTCCTTCCCAGCAACCATGCTGGTAAAACCATATTTTCTAGTAATTTTTGTTTGTTTTATTATGCTGCTTCTACTTTGACATCAAACCTGTTTGGGTAAATTTTTTCATAAGCACTTCTTTTAAAGAAAAATAAGAAGAAAAAAAAATCAAATACAGTTAGTTCCTCTATCAACTAAAACTAGTTTATGCATAAGTTAAAAATAAGCTTTTGGAGAAGTTAATATAAGAGAACTTCTACAAATTAGTTTATAAAAAGAATTATTTTATTTTTTCTTCCTATTTTCTCTACTAAAAATGTTTATGGAGAAGTTTATACTTGACTGGTTTACAGAAATATGCTCTGGTATTTTTTTTCAGGTTGTCCTATGTGCAATAACTTGGAAAGATTATTCTTTCTTATATTATCAGTTAACATTCAATATTAGTTTTTCTAACTACTATTAATTTTTAAATGAGACTGCGAGACCTAATTAAAACAAGGAACATGCTTTGTCCGAATCCACCAATTAGGTTCATATTTATTTGAGTGGGTTAGAAAGTGACATTTTCAACATAAACAATATCAAGCCTTGTCGTGTTCCTTGTATCTTGATAATGCTTTTATTTTTATTTATTTCTTTGGAAAAATAAAAACTATTTGTGAATGGTTAGGAAAAGGAGAGTCTGCCTCTTATACTAATGAAAACTATCACTTGTTAATGAAATCATTTCCTATACAGCCTTAGTAAATTAGTTAGTTATGTCAGTGATATGACATAAAACTATTCATATGTCTCCATATAAAATTCCAACCTTTTGAAATAGTTTATTACCTCCAATACATGGTACACTGGAACTTCCAAATTATTTGTAATCCGAGCATATGAAAGAATGTGATACATTTTTTCTTCAACTGTTTTTGTATAATTTTGACGTTCTGCCAATTAATCTATTGTTTGGTTCAGGATTTTACCATTCTGCCATCCTGAACACACATGACGTGTGTGGAGAAAACTTATGGGAGTTGGCAAATAGAAGCTACACAGCCTTTGAAAATGCTATGAAGTGCAACAAGCATTTCACAGACATGTCTGACCTGAACTACCTAATGTGCAAGGCTATTGAGAATCCCGGTTTGACACCATCATCATCACTCAGAACTGCATTGATCTCTGTGTTTGAAGATCCTGTCTTTGATGACTCGGCTGAAATGCATGAAGAGATTGGATTGGAAGACTATATGGGTTGTGCTTCTGCTCATGGTGTTGGCCCATCCATAGCCATATTTGACACCATAAGAAATGGAAAGTTGGATTGTGCTTGTATATATCCATCACCCCTTCATTCAAGAGAGCAGATGGAAGGACTAGTCGATCATATGAAGAGAATACTTGTGGAGGGTTGTAACATTGAAAACCAACAAATTGAACCATAATTCAATTCTGAAGCTGAGCAAATGGTCATAATTTCATGATCAAATTCATAAACTTCGTTGCCCTTTCAATTTCAGTTTGTGACTCTCCTTGGTATATTAAATGATAGTAGAAATATAGTGCAATTTGCAATGAAGGATTCAAAGCATTTGCAAAAGTTGCTTTTACATCAGTATAATACCCTTTAAAGAAAATGCAGAGATTCATTTTCTACTGCCAGATGGCCTCAAGAAATGCAAGGTTTATTGGTTATTCCAGTTTTTAACTTCGACAGTATTAAGTTAGAATGATGCTACTCACACGCATTTATACACATAGTATTAAGTAAGAATGATGCTACTCACGCATTTATACACATATAACCTATATAATTTTTATCATTTTATTACAGATGATTCTAGTTTACCTCTTTAACACTTTGAGTCTGTCATCTTACACCATCTTCATTGATGTAGATTTGTACCAAGCATCTCCGCAGTAAGCATTTATTTATTATGTTATTGCTTATCTTTTCATTTTTAGACAATTCAATTGCAGATGATAAAATATTTTTCAAGACTTAAAAGTTGAATGGAACTTATGAAAGGAATAAATGACTAGCAATTTCGTGAAAAAAAAAATTCAAAATAAACTAATCACGTTTTCTCGCCAAACTGGTGTCTTGTCCGGTCTCTATTAATACTTCAATTTGGTTATCAAGAAAAATGATCCAGTTGTGTTACTTTGGATCGTACTAATTTAACTGTGAATTATTTTAGTTCCTTATTTTTCTAAAGGTTAAACTATCAATTTAATCCTTGAAAGTGTATGATTGTATGTCAGCAATATTTCCTTGGCATTTCTGGAGGAGTGCTAGTAAGTACTTTCTTTAACATATTCATTTTCATTGATTAGAATATATTAAAAATTATAAAATCAGATGAGAAAATTATTAAATAGGATGTAAAATTCATCAAATTATATATATATATATATATATATATATATAATAAAGTTTAACCAGTAAAAGATAATGTGTTTTAAAGATTGCGACAAAGTGTATTACGAACATTTCTTTGTAAGTTCAAGTTTCCTTGATCGTTGGGTTATTTTTAAACTAATCTGTTCTCGAAATGTTTGGTTACCGGAACATGTTTTAACATTAAACTGTCTTAAATTTTCTTTTCAAAAAACAAGTGTCTAAAATTTTGCTCAATTTTTCCTTCTGTATGTGGGGTGAAGTGTACAAATATTACTCTGACACGAGTTATATGATCTGAATGTGTAAGTGGAATTACTCAACCAACAAAAAACTTTATATTTAGTTATTCACCGTTCGGCAAGTAAAGTCCGAGGGAATGGAACTTAATACAAGTAAATTCAATGCAGCTAGTTCTTCTTTTTTTCTTCCAAATCTAGGCATTACAAAATTTCCAGTGAGACACCCAGTTGACTAATTGAACGTGCACAATTGTTGCCCCTGATTACTGAGGTCACTTTTGTCGCACTGGATGCCAGTTGTAAAAGTAAAGGACATGTTTGCTGAAATTATATGAGAAAAATATACTAGCTTAAGCTAAGGATAGACTATAATATAATTTATACTTCACTATCATACGGCAAAAACTAATTTACATGTCAGATCAATCCTAATTGAAAACTGTTTGTAGCAATTGTTTCAATTGAAATTAAAGCTAGCACAGCTAGCCATCATGAAGACCTATGTTCTAAGTCTGGCTAGAACATCCAATAAATATAAGCCCACCAAAGAGAACATAGTTCTGATGCATTGTAACACTAATTAACCAAAAAAATTAATTAACATGGCATGGCACTTTAAGCAAAATCTTCAAAAATCTTGGCTAAGTCAAATTTGCCATTGTTACATTCAATAGCATTCACAACCTCCTGAAATGTGGAAACACTGCATGGAACCACCAGGCCATTCCTCTGTGCAAACCCAAATTCATTGTATGCCTTTTCTAGCAGAATTTTGAATAGAGGATGAGAAAGGTAGCTGGTGGGGACCACATATCTCTGCCTCTCCTCACCAACATAAAGTGCAAAAAAACCAGTTGGGGTTGTGCTAGAGGGTGACTCCTTTTCCTCCTCATACCCCTTTAGCAAACATTCTTGGTAGGGAGGGTCAGGATCAGCTCCACCAACAGTCTTCACTTTTCTGGCTAGTTTCTTCAATGATACCATCTTTTTCCCTAGCATTTTGTGTCCAACTAAACCAAGCCCTTCAGAATTGTTTCTCGTGAAAGATACTTGTGGTCTTCAGGATTGTTTCTCGTGAAAGATACTTGTGGTCTCTGAAAAACAAAACTAAGCATGAAGCCCTTTGAGAATATGGAAGGGTGGAGGAGGGAATTAGTGGCTAGTGTGCAAGTTGAAGGGGGGATTTATGATGGTATATGTAAGAGAAAGAAGGTGATGATCATAGACAAAAATGAGAGAACAAGGAGGAATGTTGTCCTTTAGAAAAGTCCTCTTTTCCACGTTTGAATTATAATGTCTTGAGCATGGAAAAATATTCTCAATTCTTCCAAGTTGTCTTGAAGTGGCCGTTGGCTTAAGCCTGACTTAATAATAGTTAAGTTAAGGTGATGAAATTAGATAACTTCACATATTGTTAAAAATTGTGGAAAAGGACACAAGCAATGTGTGGCACACTAGCACTTAAAAGCCGTAGTAGAGCAGCATGATAATACAGTTGGTGTGTGTGAGTCTCACGTCCACATTTGTTGGTTGTGAGTTATTAGGTGGCAAGTGCATACGTGTCATTTAAGTGGCGCAAACCAAGGGCTAAAATAAATTAAAAATGGGTGGCATGTAATTAAACATTTGATATCATTCATTAAAAATGATAAGACCCCACTAATCCGGTGGGCGTGTTTATTAGTGGTCCACTCCTTAGGAATCATTGTTGTTTGAAAAACTAAAAATGGATTACATTCTTGTTTCACGGGTTTAATTAATTTTTCTTCTTATGATCTTATACGCACACCAAGGAACTCTCATCTAAAATCTCTCAAATTAGTAAAAGCCACAAAAATGGTGAGCCACGAAATGGTACAATAATACATGTTCCTACTATTGAATCACATTTTACAAATCCCAATGAAATCAATTGTCTAAACAAAATATATAAGGAAAATTTCAGGGAAAATCAATTGTCTAAACAAAATGTTGTCACATGAATCAACGATTTTGGATCTAGTATCTATACCCCTCTCACAAGTCATAAGGACCCACAACGTGCAAGGAGAAAAGCAAAAGCAAGTGAGTTGAAATTTTAAAGGTATTCGTACACATTACTAAGAAATCTTTAAAAAAAAATACTATAAACGACCATGATTCCATTAAACTTTAAAAAGTCAACATAATTTATTTAAAAAAGTATAGAAAACAAAAAGAATTAAGAAAAAGGTTAGCTAAGAGCCCTTATAGTTTGGTTTCGGTCAAAGGAAAATGGTTCCATTGGTGACAAACACGAGGGTGGTGGACTGGGCCGGGCCGGGCCGGGCCATGGAAAGTTTTTGTGGGGTTGACTGGTGAAACACGCGTTGAGGTTGTATTATTATGGTGTTGTGTTGTGGCCCATGATTGGGAAATCACTATTCTTCTGTTTTTGTCGACAAAATTTAAGGGTCCCGTACAACGTTTGACTGTGGTACATCTTCTTTTGTTTCTCATGTCATGGCGTTAGGTACGGAATTGTCCTGTGAATTATTGTAGGGTTACTGCTTTCTCTTCCGGCAATCCCGCACCAATCAAAATTACGTGATCATCGATTTGTTTATCACATCCAATTGCTTCACAAGTTTGATGCCTTTTGTTTTTGTCAACATCACATTAGATTATGTGTTTCTCTTACCCGTGTCACATGTGAGTGAGTTAATAGAAATGAAGTTGCCATTATTTAACTATTTTTGAGTTTGAACTTTGGATATGTATATAGTTGTGTTGAATGTTTGAAAGAAGAGTCTTGTTATCTATGATGGTTTTGTACCTTTCGTAGAAAATAGATGTAGTGTGTACAAAAAAAAATAATGTGTTATCGTGATTCTTTGACAATGTAAGATTAAACGAGATTATTAAGTCATTAATTATAATAGAAAATATTTTCTATTTCTCATTCTTGAGGGGATGACTTTGACATAAGAAAGGATTTAATGTTTTCACAAATTTATGGCTTGTTTGGTGGCAAGATACAAGTGCCAACTCCACTGAAAAGTTTGAATAACATGATTGGATACAAAAACAATCATAGTAGGAAAAGAAAAGATTCTAAATATTCTATTTTATTTTTTTGAAAACAATGATCGGGTGTTTGGTCTAGTGGTATGATTCTCGCTTCGGGTGCGAGAGGTCGCGAGTTCGATTCTAGCAACACCCCTATTTACATAATTTAGTTTTTTTTAATTAGGAATAATTATTTTAAAGTTTTCCTTCAACAGAGTCATATATAAAAGAAAAAAAAATACTTGAAAATAAATTAAACATACATTAAGATAGCATACTGCACCTATAATTATAAAAAATTACGTTTTTCATGCTCAGATTCTAAAAATATAAATCAATGCAGTAAGCTACAGTTTGTCAAGTAATTTACATTTTGATTGGTAAAGGGGGCAATGCATAATGCTGTGTAACAGGGAAAAGCTTGTTTAAAGTGAGAGTGTATCTAAAGGTTACATGTAAAGGTATAATATATTCACTCATAAAGTCATAATCTTTAGTGGTTGAAGATTACTGTAATTTGAAATAGGGTAAATATATTTTCACTTGCTTATTTTATAAATAATTTACTTTTAAAATAGTGCTGTCCACTAAATGGGGTTGGAGCCTAAGTGCCTGCAATTTTCAAAAGCATATAAAGCCACAAAATGTGTTAAATGTAGGAGTCAAAGTCACACAAGAAAATGTATTTTATTAAAAAAATGTAATAGTTTTTTTATTGTTAAAAATGTAATAGCTTAAGTTGTGTTATTTATTGGAACTAAAAACATGGAAGCTTTTTTATTTTTATATTGAACATGAAAGTTTTATATCTTCACAAGTTTTGATGATAATAATAAAGCATGATAAAAAAAATTATTAAAGAGGATACAATTTAACGCATGAATTAACAATAATATGTGCTTTTGACTTATACACAATTTATCGGTTGATCGCTTTATACACGTATGTTTCGACTTTATCCACACACGGATATCACATACAACTTAGAGGAGACAACTAAAAAAAAATTACCCATCCAGAGATCAACTTACTTGTTGAAGGGTTCAATTGGGCTCTCGAAGCACTACATATTATCCATACAATGAGATATTAAGTTCGAAAACATTTTTAACTCTTCTCTAGTTTTCATGTATCATAGCTAAGACATGTATCTAACACACGTATCTATAGTTTATCAACTTAACAACTTTATCAACTTTCAATATTCAACTAATCAACTTTAACAACATACAACTTATACAACATTCAACTTTACATCATATTAGCTTAAACAACGTAATCATCATATATCTTTACAACATTCATAACTTTGTTTAAACACCATTAGAAATCAACTTAAGCAACTAAAATAACTTACTATGTTGCAACATATTCAACTTACCACAACTTGTTCATCATTCATCAACTATTGTTGAGTGTCTTTTATGCATGATTTGCACTCAACTTTTGGCACTCTTTTTGGGTAATTGTAGATAATATACATGTTATTTCACCCCTTTAATTTAAAGAATTAAGTTATACTATAAGAGTAGAGGAGTAGTAGCAATCTTAAGGAATTTCCTCATTTTTTGCAGGATTTTTGGCTAGGCAGAGATCCACAGCCATAGTTGTGGATCTGGAGCTCGAGCTGTGGAAGTCTGGGAAGGATATAGAGGTCCAGAAAGTTGGAGCTATAGCTGTGGATCTGCAGCTATAGCTGTGGAAATCTGAAATGCACTTTGAAGCTCCAGAGAGTTGAAGCTAAAGTTGTGGACTCACAGCTAAAGCCATGGAAGCACCCAGGACCCAGCAAAAACTCCAGAGACTCACAGCCATAGCTGTGGCTTCACCGCTTGAGCGTTGGAAGTTCCTTAAGATTGAAGGAGTTGTCACAGCTATAGCTGTGAAACCACAGCTGCAGCCTTGGAGGTTTCTTCACCCTGAAGGACTTTCCACAGCCATAGCCGTGGATCTACAGCTGCAGTCGTGGGAGTAAAAGTCACTTTTTGGCCCTGTTTTGAAGCTTATATAAAAGGGGAAAAACGAAGAAACAGGGAACACGAAAATACAGAGAAAGAAACAGATTGAGGAGCCCGGAAGAGGGAAGAACGAATGGAGAACAAAGACTTGGAAGCTGAATTCTTTGGGAACGAAGATCAACTCCATTTCTTCATCCTTTGCTTTGTAATTTCTTCCTTTCAATCTTTGATCCTGTAATGGCCATGTGTGGCTAAACTCATTAAGGATTGGTTGGATGTAACTACTAACTCCTCTTCTTCTTAAATATATGCATTTTGATCTCATTATTTGTGCTTGATTCTTCTCTTAATGCTTATATCGGCTTGATCACCCGTTGTATGATTTTTGGCTTTTGAATCCAGTTGGAAAACGTTTTCGAAAACCCGAACTGAATCTTGCACCTAATCATTTCTTGTTCTAGGAATAGACTTGATTTGGTTAGTCACATTGTTCAAGTCTTTGTTCTTAATGCGAAGTGTTAAACTTAAAACATAGAGGAATCATGTTTTGAGCTTAATGACTTTAGGATTCAACCTTAAGGAATCTTGTTGGATTATTTAATGAACGTGGAAATAATGAAATTAGAATCGCATTTATTTTAAGAAGATCTACGAGTTAGCAAGTACTTCTGAACCAATCCTTATTTCTTAATCATTGTCTTTACTACGTTTATTTTATTGTGTTGTTCTACTCTGTCTTTACTCATTTGCAATTATAACAACATTCTCATTTAAATTATTAGAGAAAGAAGTACTAAACACTCAAATCCCTGAGGACGATATTTGAATACTACTTCGAAACTTGGTTCACTTGCCAAGTGGTGGGTTTGCGAAAAACCATCATCAAGTTTCTGGCGCCGTTGCCGGGGATTTGGTGCTATTTAGTAATTCTTAATCTTGTGATTTTGTAATTGTGTAAATAATTCATTTTGTGAATATTTATAATATATAGAGATATTTGTCTTGTTGTGTTTTGTGGACTCACCTTGCTGTGCAAACTTCTTAAAAGTGTATGCGAGGGAAAACTCCAGCCGAAGAATTGCATTCTGATCCTGAAATTGAAAGAACGGCAAGGAGGAACAATAGTAGAACAAGAAGGCTTAGACAGTTAGAGAGAATCCAAAAACAATAGCAAGATCTTCTGAGTTCTTCTACTTCATCAAATCAACCACACCTTGAAACAGAAATGGCTGAAGAAGGAACAGGCACTCATAATGGTGGACATGGACCAGTTAGGCCTCCTAGAAGCACCCTAGGTGATTATGCACAACAACATGGTCCTAGGCATTTCTCTAGCATTGCAGCTCCAAATACTTCCAGAGCCATGGAGATGAAGCCTGTCTTCCTTACTTTGGTTAGCTCACAACAATTTGCTGGCCTTAATCATGAGGACCCATATGTACACCTTTCAAATTTCTATGAGTTATGTGGAACAATGGGAATACCTGAAGGTGATGAGGAAGCTGTATACTTGAGGTTGTTTCCATTCTCTTTAATAGGAAAAGCTAAAGTTTGGTTACAATCTCACCCAAATCAAAGTTTGACAAGCTGGGGTGATGTGGAAAACAAGTTTGTGAATAGATTCTATCCTTCATCCAAGTATATTAAGGCCAAGTCAGAAATTACTACTTTCAGGCAAGGTGCAAATGAACCATTTTGTGAAGCCTGGGAGAGATTTAAGTCATTGCTCAGAAAATGTCCTAACCACGGGTTTGAAGATATAGCTCAACTTAACTTCTTTGTGAATGGAATCAAGCCTGAGGTGAAGATGTTATTGGATGCAGCAGCTGGTGGCACCATGATGACTGTAAGCCCAAAAGAAGCCACTCAAATTATAGAATCTTTGGCATCTTCTGATCACCAAGTAGAGCATGGAAGACATCAATCTCATAAAAGAGGAGTTCTTGATCTTAGTACAAATGATGCAATCCTTGCTCAGAACAAGCTACTGTCTCAACAGATTGAAGCACTGACTAAGCAGATGGCCAAGATTCCACAACAGCTTCATACTATTGCTTCTTCTTCAACTCAATCAAATTCTTCTCTAAAATGTGATTTTTGTGGGAGAGATCATCCCAATGGGCACTGTTCTGAAACTCCAAATGAAGAAGAGGTCAACTACGTGGGTAACCAACAGAAAGGAGGTAATTTTAATTCCCATAATTATAATACTAACAATTATATGCAGGGGAATCAAGGTTGGAGAAACAACAACAACCAAGGATATGGATGGAGGAATGAAGCTGGACCATCCAATAGGTCACCACCACAACAACCACAGCAACAACAACATGTGTGTCCCTCTATGCATGAAAGAACTAGTAAATTGGAGGAGACTCTGAACCAGTTCATGCAGGTGTCTATGAATAACCAGAAAAACACTGAAGCTTCCATCAAGAATTTAGAAGTACAGGTGGGTCAGCTAGCTAAGCAATTAGCTGACATGTCTAAAGGCCCATTTTCAGCCAACACCAAGACCAACCCCAAGGAGTATTGCCAAGCCATAACAACAAGAAGTGGGAAGGTGGTAGGTAGTGATGTTGGGGTAAGTGAGAAAAATGAAAAGAAAGAAAATGTTGAATTAAGGGAGGTTGAGGAAGAGCGTGAGAAGAATGAGGAAGAAAACAATAAAAGTGAGAATATAAAAGAGAAGAATGAAGTTGGGAAGGAGAAAAAGAAAAAGAAGGGCAAGGAAGTCAGTTCCACTATTCCTGTAAGAAACTTACCTTACCCTCATGCTCCTTCTAAGAAAGAAAAAGAAAGACAGTTTTTGAGATTTCTGGATATCATAAAGAAGCTCCAGATTAATATTCCTTTCACTGAAGCCATTGAACAAATGCCCACGTATGCTAGGTTCATGAAGGAATTGTTAACTAAGAAGAGAAGAATTCTTGAAGAAGAGACTGTGGAGCTTGAGGCAGGATGCAGTGCCATTATACAGAAGTCTTTACCTCAGAAGTCCAAAGATCCTGGCAGTTTCACTCTCCCTGTATCAATTGGTAATTTATCAGTGGGTAAGGCACTCTTAGACCTTGGAGCTAGTATCAATTTGATGCCTTTATCCATGCTGAAGAAGATAGGAGAAGTGGAAATAAGACCTACAAGAATGACCTTGCAGTTGGCAGACAGATCCATCAAGATTCCACATGGCATAGTGGAAGATATGATAGTGAAGGTTGATAAGTTCATGTTTCCAGTTGATTTTGTATTCATGGATATGGAAGAGGATGTAGAAGTTCCTTTGATATTGGGCAGACCCTTTATGAAGACAGCTCGAGTTATCATTGACATGGATGAAGGAACTGAAGGTGAGGGTCCAAGATGAGGAAGTGAGTTTCAATGTATTTGAAACAACGAAGTTTCCAAAAGGCAACAAAGATTGCTTTAGAATTGATGTATTAAATGATGTGTACTTGGAAACTCAAAATGATTTCAAGAGCTCATCGCCACTAGAGAAGGCTTTGCCTATCTCTAACGAAGAATTGGAAAAGGTCATTGGTAAAGCTTGTCATCTGCCAGTGGGATTGGAACATAAAGCATTTTGGGCTTTGAAGGCCTTAAATTATGATTTGAAGGCAGCAGGGGAGAAAAGAAAGCTTCAATTGCATGAATGGGAAGAAAGGAGATTGAAAGCTTATGAGTCCTCTAAGTCTTACAAGCACAAAGCCAAGATATACCATGATAAGAAGATTCTGAACAGGAACTTCCAACCTGGCCAACAAGTATTACTGTTCAATTCCAGGTTGAAACTTTTCCCTGGGAAGCTCAAATCTAAGTGGCCAAGTCCTTTCTCGATTAAATCTGTCAAATCATATGGAGCTATTGAACTTGAAGATCCTGCTTCTAGAAGGACTTGGTTAGTTAATGGTCAGAGGCTCAAGCATTATTTGGGTGGTGAAGTTGAGAGATTCACTGCCAGCACACATTTGAAGGAGCCATGAGCAATCAGGAATTGTCAAGCTAAAGACATTAAATTAGCATGTTCTTTTTAATTTCTGTTTTAGATTCTCAGTTTTAGTTTGAATAGTGAGTAGTTAAGAGTTTTTGTTCATAGAGTGCTTGATTTCAGTATGAATGTTGCTTGATGATTGGCATGTTTGGAATGTGTTAACATTGCTGATTAGTTTAAGGTCTGTTGTGCTTGTGTTAGTAGGTGGGAATTCCTTTTGATGCCTTATTGCTGGTTGTGCAGTTTGTGGGTCTTGAGTTTTTGAGTATTCTAATACTTAGTGTGTAATAGTATAGATTTTGATATGTTTGCTGTTGATGGCTAATTTCATGTTGATGTTGATGTTTAGTAGGTAATAATAGTGAAGTATATATGTGCTGTTGGAATCTTAAGATTAACTCAACTATATCTTTGGTTGTGAAGGCATTGGTAGTTTAGTAATGGGCAGTTTAAGAATGTGAGGTACAATGACTTTGGTTTTCATGTTCAGGATTTCAAGTTTTGTACCTTAGAAATTAATGGTATTCACATGTTCTCAACGGGATTTGAAAAGGAGTGAATCTCACCTTAGAATTTCAATTCTAAGTCTCAGCGCTGCAGCTCTGCACTCAACGCTTTAGCGCCACTTCTCTGCCAAGGGTCTTTATTGAAATTTTTTTTTAAGGCTTAAGCGCTGGAGTCACGGCTCTAACGCCACTCCTTTGTTGGACTTTCTGGGTCTTTTTAATGTCAACGCTTCAGCGCTAGCTTCCACAGCTAAGGCGCCAAGTTTCTGTGTGAACCCAGTTTTCATGTTGAAATTCCACAGCTTAAGCTCCACCTTCACGGCCTTAGCGCCAACTTTCTGGAGTTCCATTTGGTTGTTCAAAATCCCAGCGCTGAAGTGCCAAGATTTACAGCTATAGCGCCAGTCTCGAACACAATGTGTTTGAGTGTTGAACTTTCAAAGCTTAAGCGCCCAATTTCAGCGCTATAGCGCCAACTTTCTGGAGTTTTATTTGATTAACTTGGTTCTAGCGCTGCAGCGCCCCATTCATGGCCTTAGCGCCAAGTTTCGGTCTTAGCAATTGCATGTTAAAAATTTCAGCGCCAAGATCCACAGCCTTAGCGCCAATTTTCTGGCGCCAATTCTAAGATAGTGAGACTCCAAACAGGTGAAATAAATGAAGAGTTTTGGATCAGTCTTAAAAACTAAACCCTTTTCTCCACCTCTTCGTTTCTCTCTTCTCTCAATTCTGAAATCATTAACCTGCCCACGTTCCATCTTCCCCTCACATTCTCTCTATAAAGTTTTCACTCTTAGGCATCAAGGTTCCCTTTTTCCTTAATCATTCCACACTGAAACATCAAAGCATTCATTTTTTGTTAGGACTATAAGGTAAAGCTCTCATCTTTCTCTTCTCTGTCTTCGTTGCATGGAAGGTGGTTGTGAGTTCTTCATCTCTTGGAACCTTTCTCATAATCTCTCATCATTTCTGAATTCTTTGATTAATTTGGAAGTATACCAATGTGGAATTGCATGAGTTTGGGTGTTTGAGTTCTCAACGTGAACATGCATAAGCATTCACATTTTCTGCCTGTTTTGTGTTCGAAGAAATGCCTGAAAGAGAAAAGTTTTTGATTTTTGAACACAATGAAAGTTTTGAAAAAGGTGGTCACTGAAATGTTCCATTTTGTGAAGAATTTTGAGCCTTTTATGGCAAGAATTCACATGCATGTTATTTCTCCTTATCATGTCCATCAATTGCTTGATCAAATGCCTAAGTGAATATGTGTTCTTTATCCAAAGTGTGAAATCGTTGATCATTGGAGCTAGTAGGAAATATTTGTTTGTTCATTGGTGGCTTTGAAATAACTTTAGTGTTTCACATGTTAGAATGTTTATTGATCATTCCTTATGCCCCATGAAGAATTGTGTTTTTGTTTGTATGATCAACTTGTAGACTATCTTGGTTGCAAGAATTGGTTGTAAAATTTTCAGATAGTTTGTTCAAGAGGTGGCAGTTCAAGCGGAGGCTCTAAAGCCACTCATAAAATCCCAGATGCACCAACCCCACCACCACCATCTGAAGTGGCCTGGGGACAGTCCTATATTTTCTGGAGGGGGTGGAGATCAAGGAGATCAAGGTGAACAACTTCATGGTGGGGAGCAGGAGCATGAGCAGGCAATGATAAAGAAAGAGATGATGGAGGGTCGCTGTCACCCTTGTTTTGAGGAAGAAAAGTTTCACTTTTATTTTATGTCATTTTAAATTACAGTTGTTTTAGTTTCTGTTTTGTTAATTGTTTGAACTATCTGGTGGTTTATATACTTTTTGTGAATTAACAATAAGAAAAAAATGGTTTGTTGAAAGGTAGGAAATGAGATGGCTTTTAGATCAACAAGAGTGAAAACACATCTTTTGATTCACCTTAAAATGGTTTGTTTTGAGACTTGCTTTGAGGTTGTACTCATCCAATTTGCTTGATCATGAAGTTGCGAGATATTTGATTAGCATGGCATGAAAGATCAGTAATTGAACATTTAGCCAAGCTGGTGAGTGAGAGAGACTAAACAGTGCATCTATCATATACACTTATACTTTGAGAGCCATCATCATAGCATATGTGTTTGCATTGGTTGAGTCTTGAATGATTGCTTTTGTGAGAAAGTTTTGGACAGGATCAAGGCATCCCATTGTGAATAACTGAAATCTTCTTAAGCCTAGAGCCAAATAGCTAGCCATAATTGAATCCATCCTTTAAAACCTGTTTGAGCCTTAACCTTCAAATAACCCTAAATCTCTCCCAAATACCAACTCTTCACCCTAATCAAACTCTTGAGAGTAAATGAAAATGAATTGGGGATTAAGTTGGGGTAGTTGGTAAAATTGCTAAGGTTGAAAGAGAGTAGTGAAATCAAGCTAATGCAAAGTTGAAGGGAAGAGTCACCCCTCCATCATTTTCACTGTTCAAATTCAAGTGTGCTTGTTAGTTTCATTCTATCATTATTTGTGCTAAAAAAATAAAATAAAAAATAAATAAAAAAAAAGAAAAAAAAAAGAAAAAAGAAAAAAAATCAAATCAAATCAAAAACAAAATAAGCAAGCACCTGTACAAAAAGTCTTAAAACAAAGAGGGGTCTCTTAAAATCTAGGCAGAGAATCTTGAGGAAAGAGGGTGTGTAATTAGAGGAAGAATTTGGGCTGAGAGATCTGGTTGGAGTTGAATATTTAGAGTAAACAAAATGGAGTGTTTGGTTCATTTTCATTTTACTCTCTTGAGTTTGAACCCTGTTAATTTGAAAAACCACACTCCTTTGTTAACCAAGCCTCAGTCAACCCTCAACCTTCAAAAAAAGTCCTTGTGATCCTTAATTTTCTCTCAAAGAGTAGTACTGAAGAGATGATATCAATGCTTATGTTCATAGAAATGATGAATGGAATTGAGAGAAACACTCATCCTGGAGAGCCATTGTTGAGAGAGTATGTTCAGATATTGGTTTGTAATGTTCATGCTATGATTTGCCTTGCTATTTTTGTGTTTGGGCATGGTTGTTATTGTGGGCACCTCAGTGAGTAGAAATTGGTTTGTGACGGTGAATTGATTGAGTGTTTACCTATTGTTGATATAGAAGAAATTTCATGGTAGGAACCTTTTTGATTTTCATTGGTATCTTGTTGGGGACCAACAAGAGATTAAGTTGGGGTAGTTGTTGAGTGTCTTTTATGCATGATTTGCACTCAACTTTTGGCACTCTTTTTGGGTAATTGTAGATAATATATATGTTATTTCACCCCTTTAATTTAAAGAATTGTTATACTATAAGAGTATAGGAGTAGTAGCAATCTTAAGGAATTTCCTCATTTTTTGCAGGATTTTTGGCTAGGTAGAGATCCACAGCCATAGTTGTGGATCTGGAGCTCGAGCTGTGGAAGTCTGGGAAGGATATAGAGGTCCAGAAAGTTAGAGCTATAGCTGTGGATCTGCAACTATAGCTGTGGAAATTTGAAATGCACTTTGAAGCTCCAGAGAGTTGAAGCTAAAGCTGTGGACTCACAGCTAAAGCCATGGAAGCACCCAGGACCCAGCAAAAACTCCAGAGACTCACAGCCATAGTTGTGGCTTCATCGCTTGAGCGTCGGAAGTTCCTTAAGATTGAAGGAGTTGTCACAGCTATAGCTGTGAAACCACAACTGCAGCCTTGGAGGTTTCTTCACCCTGAAGGACTCTCCACAACCATAGCCGTGGATCTACAGCTGCAGTTGTGGGAGTAAAAGTCACTTTTTGGCCTTGTTTTGAAGCTCATATAAAAGGGGAAAAATGAAGAAACAGGGAACACGAAAATACAGAGAAAGAAACAGATTGAGGAGCCCGGAAGAGGGAAGAACGAAGGGAGAACAAAGACTTGGAAGCTGAATTCTTTGGGAACGAAGATCAACTCCATTTCTTCATCCTTTGCTTTGTAATTTGTTCCTTTCACTCTTTGATCCTGTAATGGCCATGTGTGGCTAACCTCATTAAGGATTGGTTGGATGTAACTACTAACTCCTCTTCTTCTTAAATATATGTATTTTGATCTCATTATTTGTGCTTGATTCTTCTCTTAATGCTTATATCGGTTTGATCACCCGTTGTATGATTTTTGGCTTTTGAATCCAGTTGGAAAACGTTTTCGAAAATCCGAACTGAATCTTGCACCTAATCATTTCTTGTTCTAGGAGTAGACTTGATTTGGTTAGTCACATTGTTCAAGTCTTTGTTCTTAATGCGAAGTGTTAAACTTAAAACATAGAGGAATCATGTTTTGAGCTTAATGACTTTAGGATTCAACCTTGAGGAATCTTGTTGGATTACTTAATGAACGTGGAAATAATGAAATTAGAATCACATTTATTTTAAGAAGATCTACGAGTTAACAAGTACTTCTGAACCAATCCTTGTTTCTTAATCATTGTCTTTACTACGTTTATTTTATTGTGTTGTTCTACTCTGTCTTTACTCATTTGCAATTATAACAACATTCTCATTTAAATTATTAGAGAAAGAATTACTAAACACTCAAATCCCTGAGGACGATATTTGAATACTACTTCGAAACTTGGTTCACTTGCCAAGTGGTGGGTTTGCGAAAAACCTTCATCAAGTTTCTGAATAAAACAACTTTAACAACCAACTTTCCATCATATGATTTATGCCCGACGCTATTCATTGGGCGCCCAAGGCCACTAAGGCTGGGAACTCTCTGTCTCGCTCACGCCCTACATCTCATCATTTGCGCCTAGCTTGATTGAGGTAGAAAGTGCCCCACACTCACATGCCTGGTGTGGCAACACCCATGCCCTACCTCAATTAGGCAGAGAGCTCTCTGACTAACTCATGCCATAAAAAGTGATGCGATAACATATTTGTAAATATGCTAAAATATTCTATGAAGAGTGTTGACTTATTTGTCATATAAGAACATTCTATGATAGATAAGTTAACACCCATCATAAAATGTGTTGGTCAGCCTTTGACTTAACCATTTTATGATGGGTATTGATTTACCTGCTATAGAAAGTTCACATTTTATGACAAGTAAATAGTCACATGCCATAAAATGTCTTATTATTAGGTCATAAGAGGGCACAAACTCATTCGCGCTTTCTACTATTCTTCTTCTTTCTCTCCGACAATGAAGTTGCAACTGTTCCAATGACTCCTCTGTGCACATTCTCCAGGCGATTCTGGCGACCACCACGAGCAAAACGCTCTAGCTACCAAGGCAACTTGTAACTTTAAGTTTGGTGACATTCTTCTCCGTTCTTTGTACACTCCATGGAATTAGATGTTTTAGAACCTGTCATGGAAGGGTTCTCTCAATGAAAGCTCTAGTTGATGAGATAATAGACTTTGATTCAAGTTCAGAGAAGCCTCCTAAAAGAAAAAAAAAAAAAATAACAATCTGATTACATATTCTCTTGATAGAGCAATACAATTATAACCTAATTTGATGTTCCTACTTGATATATACTACTTGATTAAAAAAAAAAAAAAGCTAAATTACTCCCTTGATTTTTTTTTATTTGATTAGTTTAATTTGCTCATTCTTTTTATTAAAATATTCAATTTGATTAATTATTTTTAAAAATAAAACAATATTGTCACTTTTATTCAATTAAAATTAAAGATGTTATTTCTTCATATATGTGATAGATATTATGTCTTTATACAAGAAATTAATATTCTCAATCTTAATTGAACAAAAATGATAATAAATTTTTTTAGTAATTATGATATTGGTACGAAATATTTATGATGACAAATTTTTATTGGGAATCATAAATGTCCACAAAATGAGTATTTTTCTCTTGATATAATTTATTTCATATTCGAAGTTAGGATTTAATATTAGACAACTTAATTAAAAAATATAAGTTGTTATCATTTATACTAATCAATACCAATATAGGAATGATAACATTGTATATTTTTAAAAATTAAGAAATTATATTTAATTTTTTTATAAAGTGAAATTAAAACAATTAAATATGAAAAGGTGATTTAACCGATTGATAATGTAATTTTACCCGCGCATTTCTATTTTTCAACTTTCAAGTAGATTTTTATTCCATCAACAATTCAACACAGCTCTCTCATCTTCAAGTGACAGCGAAATTAAGGACATCTTTATTTTTATTTCATTTTTGACAATATTATGGTTTTTGGGCCATGATCTTCTTCAAGTATCATCTGAATTGTTTTATGTTACTTTACATTATTTGTGTTGGTTATTTAATAAGACAGCTTACGCACTGTGTTTCTTAAGCGTGTCGTGTTGCACACACGAAAGGGATAAATCATAGACCCCAACTTAGGGGAAAAACTATAAATGTAGATTGGTTGTCACTATGATTTTGGACCTGGATTGTGTCTTGTTAACTCATCATTCTCTTTGAAATTATGTGACTAATAAGTGGTAACAACCTCAATATTAAATATCAATAATGGAACTTGTCATTAATCTTACTATTAATGGATGTTTAAAATTTAATTCCATCTTAATTTTGCACACGCAATTGACATTCTCATTGCGTATTGGTTTAAGAAAAGCTAAATAATAATAATAATAATAATAATAATAATAATAATAATAATAATAGTAATAGAAATAGTAATAATAATAATAAACTACCATAAGTATAAAATACTCAAAGGTGGTAGAAATCATGGCGTGGTATGGTGGTATCGGTATATCATCCTGCACACCCATAAATTAAATAAAGTATATTAAATTATATCTTTGAAATTTAATGAAGAAATATTATTATCAAAAAATAATGAAATATAAAATAAAAAGTAAAATATATTTTTGTCCTTTATTTTTATTTTAAATTTCACTTTCATCCCTTAAGTACCTTTGTTTGTTTAAATTGGTTTCTTTTTTTTTTATCAATTTATTCTATTAATTTGATTAATTTAATAACACATGACAAACTGAGATAATGTAGAATCATTTGATATTGACTTAAAAAACAACACAAACATACTTTGTGTCATAAAAAGAACAAACAAATTCCTTGAAACATTCAAAAGTTATTTTTGACAAACACATATTTGTTTATCTCTTTTGATACCTTGGAGGTGATAGACAGTTTCTTTAATTAAATAAGAAGTGACAATTTAGTAAAATATGTAATATTCTAAATTTATGATACAACATTCTCAATTTTATATTATATATATTTTTAAAATAATATTTCTTTTAAATTTTAGTTACCTTATTTAAAATAAATAAAATTGGTTGTATTTTTTTTAGATAGTTATATTGTTATAATTCACATTTTTAGAATAATATTTTAATCATCATGTACATATATATATATATAAATAATCATATTTAAATATATATATATATATATATATAATATCCAATAATATTATAAATATTTATAATATTATAATTATATATAAAACTATCTATTATAATGTATATAATAACTTATATATTTTAATAATAAGTAATTAAATAAATTTGTATAATTAAATAATAAAAGATAAGTGATGTATTATGTGTGACGTGTGTGCTTAGGTGTAGATAATGTGAGATGTGTGGTGAATGGTGTACGTGTATGTGTGACATGTGTAATGATGAATAGGTGTAGATAAATAGGAATATGAGGTGTAGTGAAATGATGAATAGGTGTAGATAAATATGAATGTGAGATGCGGTAGATAAATATGTACAGTAGTAGATAACGTATAACGTATAAATGTGTAGAGCAATTATTGAACAGCACAACAGTTAATAATGTAGGTTACGCATAATCTTACCTAATCAATGGGTATTACACCCCTATAAATAGGAGTAACCATTTGAAACGTTCGAGCATTGTGGGAGAGAGCGAGAACGTAAAAAGAGAGAAAAAAAAAAGTACGTGAGAAAGAAAGACACTGTTTTGGGAACAATTTTATATCTCTACTAAGGTAAGGAGAAGGAGAACTTTATCTCTTTAAAATTTTATATACTACTATGTTTATTTAATTGTGTTATTTTTATGTATATTTATTTAGTGAAGTGCCACTAACCTCATTTATTTGCTTAATCTATGATTATTGTTATCCATAATAATTATTAATATGTTCATATTTTATATTGTTTAATTATTTTATAATGATTATCATTGTCATTTAATTAATTGGTGCTCTTAATATGTTTTATTTACGTATATGTTATTTAATTAAAGCTTAAATAATGATAAATTCTCAAATTTATTCAACGTGATTGCTTTTATGATTAATTATAATATAATTTTGTTAAAATGTCTTTGACTCGTTTTAAAAATAAATATTATTTTATGGTCATAGAAGATAAAATTTGAATTATTTGTAGTTGGAGGTTTGACCTTGGGGATTTAAATGAGTAAGGAGTTATGATTAAAAATTCTTTCATTGGTTGATATTATAATGTTCATTTATCTTGACTAGTCACTGTAAGTGTAATTCAAATTTTTATATATATTTTCTAATATTAACTATTGTTACGCATGCTCTGTGATTATAAATATTTCTTTAAAAATTGTTCTCACTCCTTATCTTTCTTGTTTAAAATTTGTATTAATTTATATATATAAAAAAACAAATATATATATATATATATATATATATATATAGATGGATGCACCCCACATTCCACGACCTTTTCCTTCAGTGATATCTGCAGTATTTTCTGGAACTACATGGAGTGTTGATGCGGTAGCAAACGCAGTCACATTTAATGGGGTGGCGGTGTCGAGTTTTACCTTCTCTCCAAACCAAGAAGTCCCTACACTGATCGATAGCCCAATAATAGTCACTTTCTTTTTACCGCCCCGCTAACCATGTGAATCCAATTGTAAATTTGTTTCAACCACCCATGTAAATATTATAATAGAAGTAGAAAAAGAAACTATGATATGTAAATAGGCACGTATTGTAAATATTTTCAATAATATGTAATATATATGTAAAAGTAAGTAACTACGCACGTAGTGATAAATATTTATAGTGTTATTATGTATAATATTATTACTATACATGTGTTTTGTATCTATAAATATTATATATATATATATATATATATATATATACACGTATATTACTGAGAATAATATTAATACGATTGGGCGTTACAAAATACATTTAATTCTCACATTCAATGCATCAATAAACACTTTCCTTCACAAGAAACAAAGATGAAAATAAATGAAACCAACTTGCAAGAGACATTCAAGGGCTTGCAATGATCATTTTCATGAAGCACCTATGTAAGAAAGCTTGAAGATTAAAAAATATAGATAGAGACACTCACAAACATATAGAGAATATCATTTGTAAAATTCATTACATTTTTTCTATAAAAAAAACTTTGTATTTAATTGGTTATATCACATCTTGACAATAAGAAAAAATAACATAGTGATTTCTCAACTTTAACTTTATATTATTGCTTTCAATTTGAAGAGGCTTGATTGTAAAATAATACTTGATTATTAGAGTTTGGAAAGACTTAATTATAAGATAATATTTGGTTGTTGAAGCTTGGAGAGGCTTTATGTTGAAAAAATACTTAATTAGTTGCTTGTAGAGGCAAGTCAAAGAACATCTAAATTGAGTCAGAAGTGACTTATGAAAAAATACTTGTATCTCGGTAAATGATAGTAAAACTTGATTGGGTTAACAAGAACTAGAAGTAGTCTTAATAGTTGAGACGAATCAATATAAAAAGAGTTAATCACCTATACACTGCTAGTGTAAAGTTTTTTTACACTGACAACCAATTAGATATTTTAATTGTGTCATGTCACTGTTAAAAGTAAATGTGTTTATAGTGACATGGCACAATTAAAAGATCTAATTGGTTGCTAGTGTAAAAAAACTTTACACTGGCAGTGTATAGGTGATTAACTCATATAAAAATACTATGTGTTCTGTCTCTTAACTTTTTGTTTGCACTTAAAAGGTCTTACTATTACTTCACTATTTTGAAAAAGTATTAAGATTTTGAATGATATTATTCAACCTCCCTTCTAGTGTCTTTCTTTTCTCCACATGATCATTGTTTTTAAAAAGAGGAAGTTGATATAAACATAAAAGATAAATGATCAAAATGAGCATTTTTATCGTATAAAAGACCAAAATGAATATATAAAAGTAAGATAGAAGACCAAAGTATAATGTAACCTTTTTTTAACAAATTGATTTATTTAGATTAATTTTCAAAATATGATTTGTTTTAAAAAAAATATTTGAAAAAACGTATTCCTAATAAAATTGTTAACGGTTTTAGAAAAAAAAACATAAATATGTCTTTTACTTCAACTTAAATATGTTTTTGATCTCTGTAAAATAAAAGAGTTTTGATTTTGGTCTATACATAATTTTTATTTTGTTTCTCATCCTTCTAAAATTTGTACACATTATGTTTTGGTCCTTGTAAAATGAAAAAAATTTGGTATGAATACTTGTAAAATATTTTCTTTGATTTTTATCTCTGTAAAATCTAAAGTCATTATCTTTTGTCCCTAACAATTATATTAAGGTAGATAAATAACATTTATTTTAATGATCTATAAATTTTTTTAGAAGTGTCATGTATTGACATGCTATTACTAATGATTTTAAGTAACACATAAAATAGTCACATAATCTTTTAATAAACAAGCAAATAATTTAAAATGATCACATAATAATAAAGACTAAAAATAATAATTTAAAATTTTAGAGGGATGGATCAAAATCAAAACTTATTCATTTTGTAAGGAATAAAATCATACGTAAATCTTTTTAAAATATCATATATGATTGGTCTAGAGACGAAACTTGAATAAAAAAAATTGAAGGAGTCAAAATAAAATTTAGATGTTTTTTTATTTATAAATTACTTACTACTTTATAATTTTATTTAATTTTACTAATTTTTCCTTGTTTCTATTAAAAAAATAGATTTTAAAAGAGGGAAGAGGTGAATATCCCCATCATTTTGGAGAGACCATTCATAACTACAACTAGAGCACTAGTTGATGTGGTTGATAAACAATTTCAAATGAGAATACATGATGAGAAAACAACCTTTAATGTGTTTAAAGGAAGGAGTTAACCACTTGAGCAAGGGGTGTGTTCAATGATAAAAGAAACAAAAGAGACAAACCATTAAAAGGAAAGAGGGGACAGACCGATAGATTCGCCTAAGGAGAAGGCCACAATTTCAAGAGAAGGAAACTTCTATCCTGGCCAATAAGTTTATTGTCTCAAGACTATTTAGTTTCAATTTTTATGAGAAGGCAGAAGTATAAGTGGTTAGGATCCTATATCATCAAGGGATACACAACTGAAGGAAGGGTTGTGTTGGGATGCAAGCAAAGTCTCACATTGTTCAAACAAGAGGATGAAGATGAGTTTATATACACATAGTTGTCTCCATTGGTTGAGAGGCCTTTTGGGTGATGTCCAAAAGCAAAACCGTGAGGGCTTGAGCCCAAAGCGGACAATATCTCACCAATGTGGAGACATGTGTATATGTATGATAACCCCCCTATTGCACAAAAAGTGGTATCAAAGCTGATGTATATGTATGGTAACCCCCCAATTGCACAAAAAGTGGTATCAAAACTGATGGTCTAATCAGGTGACCAGCTCGGCAAGTATGATGGTTGGCAGGTGGATCCAAGTTTTGGATCCTGTTAGAAAAGAATGGCCCAATCCAAGAGGGGGGGTGAATTGGATTCAATGACCCTTTAAAAATTTATCAGAGTTTTTGGATCGTAAATTCAATCAAAACTTTTCTATGACAGAATTTTCAAATGAAGCACTCTTAAAGACTTGTTACAATGATATGAATGCAATGTGCAACTTGATTACAAGACAATGAGGTTCAAATATAATATCCAATTATAGATTTAAACCATCAAAATTCACATACACATGTTAATCAAGTTTTATCTTCTTTAAAGCACAACCAAGAAATTACAAAATAAGAGATAAGGTTGAAGAAGATTGCACAAGTCTTTTATACTGGTTCAGCCACTCCACATGTGACCTACATCCAGTCCTTACAAGCACACACACATGCATATACTTCACTACAAAAAGATAACCACTTTCTTGACCCCAAGAAAGTAACCCTTGTAGAACCCACTACAAGAAACTTCACCACTTGAGAAACCCTTCTCAAGATTTTTCACAAAGATTCACAAAGAATAAAATGAAACGAATTCACCTGGAATTCTTGAACAAATCTTTGTCTTCTTCTTTCAAGAGTATGATGATGATGATGATGATGATTTCCTCACAAGCTTTTCACAAACGTTTTTCTCTTGGATTTCACAAAGAAAACTCTCCAAGATGTCACACAGACTCTCTAAAACGTTTTTACCAGTTGATTATCAGTTCTTACTCAATGTTGTGAAGTTTCAAAAGAGTTCAAACTATTTATAAAAATTCAAACCCAGATAATCGATTATTTTAAAGAATAATCGATTATTTTGTTCTTCAGATTTCTGGAAATCAATCAAGAACAATTTAATCGATTATTTAGCTGGATAATCGATTATTCCAGAGAGTTGTTCCTGAAATAATCGATTATTTTGGCAAATAATCGATTATTACAGCAAGGCATTCCACTTAGCCCACTTGCTGAAATAATCGATTATATTTAACAATAATCGATTATTTTGAGTCAGTTCTTAAAACTTCATTTTAAGTCTCAAAATAATTTTCCAATGTTTAACTCATCATCATCTACTCCCTACTTGATTCTAGACAAGATTTGCTCAATGCACAAAGCACACACAGACACAAATATAATAATTCATTTATAACAATTTGCTTCCTAAGCTCTATTACATAGCTATACTTCAAGATATTTTTCTTGACTCTTCCTTGACTTTGTTTTTGTGTTCAATGTTGTTGTTGTACACTTGTTGTCTCCAAGTTGTTGTGATCATCAAAACTCTTAAAGTCTTCAGCTCCCCTAAGCTCAACAGATCCCTTATGTCGAAAGTCTTCCTAGCGGTGGGTCCATGTGGAAGAGAGGCTTCCCAGTAACATGGAGGGTTAGGAAGTGTGTCCCGCTGTCATGAGAGAGGTCATGATAGAACGGCGGTGCAAGCACTCTAAGCGTGAGTGAGCTCTATGGGGCCACTATCGGATAATACTCGTAGTTTTCGCTACAGGAGATGGGTTAAACTGTGGTCCTTTGTTTGAAGAGAGGATTGTTGGGATGCAAACAAAGTCCCACATCGTTCAAACAAGAGGATACACATGGGTTTATATACACACAATTGTCTCCATTGGTTGATAAGCCTTTTGGGTGATGTCCAAAAGCAAAACCGTGAGGGCTTGGGCCCAAAGAGGACAATATCTCACCAATGTGGAGACATGTGTATATGTGTGGTAACCCCCTCGGTGCTCAACAAGTGGTATCAAAGCCGATGGTCTGATCAGGTGACTGGCTCGATGAGTATGATGGGTGGTAGGTGGATCCAAGTTTGGAATCCCTTGTGTCGAAAGTCTTCCTAAACAAGGGAGGGTTAGGAGGCGTATCCCACTATCATGAGGGAGGTCATGATGGAGCGACGGTGCAAGTACTCAGAGCATGAATGAGCTCTGTGGGTCACAATCGGATAATACTCGTAGTTTCCGTTGCAGGAGAGGGGTAAACCGTGGTCCTTTGTTTGAGGGAAAGATTGTTGGGATGCAAGCAAAGTCCCACATCGTTCAAACAAGAGGATGGACATGGGTTTATATACACACAATTGGCTCCATTGGTTGAGAGGCCTTTTGGGTGATGTCTAAAAGTAAAACTGTGAGGGCTTGAGCCCAAAGCGGACAATATCTCACCAATGTGGAGACATGTGTATATGTATGGTAACCCCCTATTGCACAACAGGTTGAGATAGAGAAGTAAAAAGAGATGTTACAAGGTTAAAAAAAGAAAGGGTCGAGCCCTATCTTGATAGCAAGATGAACTTGATATGCATTTGACAATTATACTAATTGTCATAGGTGGTAAATTAGACAAAAGTCTAAGTTATCGAATCCACATAGACTTGAGTTATAATTGTTTAATGAAATTCTGGTACTAAACAAATTATTTAATAAAAACTTAGAATTGTTTAGCAATAAATATTAAATTTAGTGAAAAAATAAAGTAATAAATTGTGAAGAATGTAAATTTATAATGAGAACAATCAAAGATTGATTCACTAATTTTCCCCATTCAAATCCTCTTAATTTTCCATGTAATGTTGAAATTATACAATTAATTCGATAGTTTGCGATTATATTTAAATTCTAATTCCTTAAGTAAGAAATTCTAGGTTTTTTAAAGAAAATCTCAATTCTTTGGTAATTTTTGTTAAAAAAAAACCTGCATTATGGTTAGGGACCAAAAATCGACTGATAAGGTTTATCCTATTCCTAGTAATACCTATTATTAACATTTTATCTAGGTCATAATTTTAAAAGGATTTTTCAACCTCAATTAAAAATTATAAAATCATGCATAAGTTGATCAGGTCACAAGTCACAACAAACATTAAACATAAGATAAAAATGGTTAACTAAATAAAAACTTTACTGAATGAAAAACACATGGTAATCACATAGGTATAGTAGCTACTTCAATATCTAAAAGTAGAAAACTTAGTTGCTCATGAATAAGGATTACATAAGAAAAGAAAGATCTTTTGTTTAACCCGTGATTACAAGAATGTTTTCACAATATTTCTCTTTAATCTCTCTAAAATTATACTCAGAAAAGTATGATATACAGAACCCTCCTAAAAACCCTATTTTATAATATTTTGTAATGGGTTTTTTTTCATGTATGCTCACTTAGAGTGCTTATGTAGCTTGCTTTGAGCGAGCTTGAACAATCTTCTAGGTTTGCTCTCTATTCACTCACTCAAAAGCGAGCATTTTGCTCGCTTTAAGTAAGACAGTACCATCTTCATGGGTGGCTTTTTGCCTTGACTTGC
The DNA here is from genome assembly GCF_000230855.2 of Cajanus cajan. Classification (NCBI taxonomy): domain Eukaryota; kingdom Viridiplantae; phylum Streptophyta; class Magnoliopsida; order Fabales; family Fabaceae; genus Cajanus; species Cajanus cajan. Next base: position 14,135,626 of record NC_138523.1, on the reverse strand, counting down.
TTTAGCGAATTTGTCCCGCTCAGAGTGCCTAGTTGGTTGGCTTGGAGCGAGCATGGGTTAACTATAACTTCAAGTTCCCTTCTCCTTGTGTTTCAAAACTTTAACAAAGAAAACTATTAAAAATACCTAAAATTAAACAATTTCATTCTTTAAACAAAATTAAATCTAACTATGTATTTATGGTAAAAAAAAAAAAAAAAGTATCTAAAGTATAAGATATATTCAATAATTGTCTAAATTGGATAAAAAGTGTGGACATATTTGACAATTATCAAAACATACCAAACTTAGAATGTTGCTTACTCTCAAGCAAATCTAAATCAAGCACTGTCTCTATTTTAAACAACTTAAATGTATAAGGAGCACTCAGTATGAACAAATTTTATTGTTCAATTTTTTTTCATAACTATTTAAGAAATCACATCATCAACCATAGTAAGAACATTAGATCAGCACAAGAAATGCAAGAAATTTCATAGGGACTATACATCATGACACTCACAATTATGTAATTCAATACACTTGCTTTTTTCACCATATTGTAATTTTCAAATGTAATCATATGGTTAGTGTTTCACTCAATTCACACATTCAATACCACCCAGATTAGTTTTGCTTTTCATCTTTCCTTTTTAGAACAATTAAGTGAGGATTATAAGTGTGTAGAGATCACTAAGGTCTTTCTTTGTCTTGTCATGTGACTAGACTACCAATAAATTCATTATTTTTCTAGAATTCCAAAACACCTAAGGCTTTAGGAGAACACTTAGTTGTATTATTTTAATTTTTACAATTCCTTCCAAATTTCCTAAAGCACCCTATTTTATCCTTCTTTTGCTGTAAATTTTTTGTTGTTGTTTTTTAATATTGATTTATATATATATATATATATATATATATATATATATATATATATTATTTTATTTTTTTTAACAAAAGGGTACTTAATTCCTTGTATGAGTGTTTGGGTCATCATCAACCTTTCTGATGTTTTTGTGGGTGTAACATACTCACAACAAACTTAGAATTCTTACTTATATGATGGGTATAATGTATGCTCACACCAAAACTTATAACCTTTCTCTCTTATTATCACTAAATTTTTTTCTTTATTCCTAAAGTTGTAGGGTAACAATTTATTTTTCTAATATCCTCAAATTCTAATGAAACAAGAAAACTAATATTTGGCTCAAAGGAATAACAAGTGTTAAAACAAAAAATTTCGGGTTAGTTTTTTGACTAATGGCTAAGAAATTAAAATCACCTTGATCATGTCTCAACACATAGATAATTTCACAAAATTGCAAGACTGAAGCAAAACTAATTGAATAGAAGAAATGTTGACACTCAATCATGTTATTCGTGGATCTATCAACTCACTAGTTAGATTTTTTTTGAAAAACATAATAACTCATGCTACAATTTCTTTGTTAAAGTTTAATGTTAAGTATTTTTAATGTTTTTCTTTGTTAAAGTTGACTTTTGGCTCATGTAACTCAAGGAAACAAATTGAATTGAAACGCTAATAAGTTTGAATCAGGTCGAAGTTAAATTGAAAAAATAATTTATATTAAACTCAAGTTGAACAACAAATTGAACTAAATATTAGGAGTCAAGATTTTCAACCTTAGTTGTACATACATTTTTTTTCTTTTTAATATATTTTTATAAGGACTAAAAAAAGTAAAGTACATACCTTCAGGAGCTGCTGTCCAGAGAGTGGCAGGTTTCTCTTCTAAGCATTCCCCGGGAGAACAACAAGGTGACACATATTCTAGCGGGTAGGGGTGCCATTGAATCAGGAGGTTATATAGTTTGGAATAAGCCTCCTGCCTTTGTTCTTGAGACAAGACAATAAGGTGGGATAGGTGTTCACCCCTTGGGTATTCTTAGTTTCCTTGCGATATATTCTTTTAAAATTTCCCACTACCAAAAAACTAATCAAACATTCAAACTACATATACTAAAAGAAAATAAACTATTTTAATTATATCAATTGAAAAGGAAAAAATATAATGAAACCATACAAATATAAATTGTTCCGTACAAGCAAGATTCACTTGAAAATGTACCAAACAAATTGTTTTATACTACCACATAAGATAGATTAATTGTTCCCTCACTCACTTTCTTTCACTTGTTCATCTTGTTTTTCCATTCTCCCCTACCCCAACAACCTCTCTTTATCTCTTTCTGCAACCTTAAAAGGGCAAGACGACAATGAGGCTGGCACAGTAACGAAAGTGACGTGACATCACACCCTCCAGCACCCTTTTCTTCAATCAAACTCATTCACCCTTTTCTGTCACACTCATGTGACTCCTTCCCTCAACACTACTACTAGTACTACAACCAACATGTTCCACATCCACGAGAACTCCATCAAAACAAAACAAAACAAAACATGAACCGAGAAGAAGACAAAGAGGGTGACCATGTCTCCATTTTGGCACTTTTGCTTCTTGCATTCAGAAAGTCTTTCATTGGTTGCAGCAAAAATAATACTACTGACTTCTCTTCCATGGAGATTGGCTTGCCTTCCAATGTTAGACATGTTGCACATGTTACCTTTGATCGCTTCAATGGTTTTCTTGGCTTGCCCGTGGAGTTCGAACCTGAAGTCCCGAGAAGGGTTCCTAGTGCCAGGTCAATTCACCTTCTGGCTATGCCAAATCATTTTCTTTATTTTCTCTTTCAATGTGTTAGTGTAACTTTTGCATACCAGTTTAAAAGTTTAAAATTACGTTCAACAGAAAATGGAAAAAAATCAAAACCTTGTAAGTCTAACTTTTTTTCAACTTCAGTTTAGTTGAATTTAACTAATTTAACTAGTTCCCAAACACACTTGCAGTAACTGCTAGTGCTTACTGCAGCTAGATTCTTTTGTTTTGTATGCTACATTGATGTCATGTTAATGCCTTTGCTGATCCACTTGTGACACAGTCAAGTTCAGAGCTGTTTTTCCAAAGTTACTATTTTAAACTTCTAATGCATGTACTAAAATAGAATTTTTCTTCTTGTAGAATTTTATGTTTTTTTTTTAAAATTAACTTTAATTTATACATATTATAATTGTAAAACATTAAAACTTATCACCACTTCATATTAATTAATATGATGACGTAGTAAGGAGATCAAATCATGTTGAATGTCAATGTAAAGATGTTTTACACTGATAGTGTTTATAAGAAAATGGCCTAACCTTACACCACTGTGCTTACTTTTCTTATTTTAATTTGTACGTATAGTATGGTATCTCTTATCATATGAATTTATGTTGTTCTACATGGAGCTGTGATTCCTTTGTCATGGTTGTTATTCCAGAAGTATAATTGAAGCATGATGTTGTACAATTAGTCAATTAGACATGAAAACAGTAATTCTCTCTCTTCCTTATGTCTTGTTCGACATTATGTTTGAGTGTTCATTTGTCTTTTTTGTGTTCTATTTTATCTGTCTTTGTCAAGCTTGATGAAGGGTACAAGTGCTGTTTCTTCGAAACTGTTGTCCACTTGATCAATATGAAGTGGTTAAGATCTTGAAACATCTGGTCATTTCTTACAACTCGGTATCATATTTTCCATTACATTCCTTGTTGATGCATGCACACTCCATTTGCATTTTAGATGACAAACCATCCAGTTTGCATTTTGTTCACCTACTTTTGGACTTTTGGTAGAGTTCTCAAGTCTCAACCTATATCATCCTGTGGTGTTGATCTTGATATATATTTTGCTTCTTTATCCACAGTGCAAATATTTTTGGGGTTTCAACAGAATCAATGCAGCTTTCCTATGATGCCAGAGGAAATAGTGTACCTACAATACTCTTGTTAATGCAAAGGCAGCTGTATGCACAAGGAGGTCTTCAGGTATATTTCCCATGTTTACCTAAAGGTGATTAGAATAATTACATAATTTGCCAAATAATGCTAGTTATGGATGTAGATTGACATTCTAAAAATTTTATTTGATATTGTTTTTGAATTTACCTTAAAGCTTTTATATGATTTGCTTTTGTACCAAGCTTGAAGTTGATATTTTAATGTTCACATGTAGGCTGAAGGAATCTTCAGAATTAATGCCGAGAATGGTCAAGAGGAGTTTGTAAGGGAACAATTAAATCGAGGGATTGTTCCAGATGGAATTGATGTCCACTGTTTAGCAGGTCTTATCAAGGTATTATTAATTATACTATTATTAGATTTTTTCTTTAGGATCACTTATTATAGAGATCGTTGTATTAACAGAGACCATGAACTTGTTAAGTAAACTTCATTATGGAGATTATTGCATTAATTTGATATTCTTGTTTAGGCTTGGTTCAGAGAACTTCCAACTGGGGTATTGGACCCTCTTTCACCAGAGCAGGTAATGCAGTCTCAATCAGAAGAGGAATGTGCTCAGCTTTTGAGGCTTCTTCCTCAAACAGAAGCAACTTTACTAGATTGGGCGATAAACCTTATGGCTGATGTTGCTCAACTCGAACATTTGAACAAGATGAATGCTCATAATGTTGCAATGGTTTTTGCACCAAACATGACTCAGGTGAGTCAAGAACATGTTTTTCTTGTATTTTGTATTATTGTAGACTTTGTGATTTTTATACAAGTTAACTTCAATTTGTACATATAATGTTTACCCCTTGTGGTTAGTTTAGCTGTCATACTGAATCAATAACATGTTCGCTAGAAAAAGATTGTTATTAAGATTTTGTGTTTACATTTAAAGTTTTTAGAAAGTTTTTGAAAGAGGTTAACTATGGTTAAGTGGGTATATGTGAACTTCTCCCCACTAAGTGCTAAAATAAATGGTTTACTTTATTTTCTTCCTTTGATGGTTTTATGCAAGATTATAGTTATATCACTCATCATTAAATATAAATCCATGGTACAATAACATCGTTTCTGACCTGCCTGCTACAGATGGCGGATCCTTTGACGGCTTTGATGTATGTAGTACAAGTGATGAATTTTCTAAAGACCCTTGTGATGAAGACACTAAGAGAAAGAGATGAGTCTATGATAAAATCAAATCCTATGGCAGACCAAAATTCTTTTGCGGATGATGAGCACCAAAGCTCTTCGCAGCTGATACTTCAGGATGGTAGTGAAAGTGGAAGTGATTTTAGTGAAGAGGGTAAGGTATTTGTTGATGAAGAACCTTCTCCACAAAGCCACTCTAGTCGTCTCGTTGAAGATGGCTATGAAATGGAAAGTGGATCCAAAAGTTTGCATACACCTACTGAGAGTATCATTACTAGAGGAAATACGTGGCTGGTTGTCACTTTACCTTGCAACATTATCTCTCAAATGTGCTCTTTGACAAATGGAATCTTTACTGGTTTGACTAAAGGAGATCAAGAAAACATTTGTAAGAGCAAAAGCCTTGACTTGAGTAGTTCTAACAAGGTTACATGTTCAAAAATTATGGTTGAGAAAAGTACGAGAACTTCAATTACAGGGCTTATAAACTCTACAACAGATTTAGCTGAAGCTTGGCGTTGAGAGGAACTGCATTTGAGATTTTGTGATTATGGATGATTGGAGGAGGGCATTGATGTTGTGAGAATATCACAAGCTCTAGGAAACAACTACAAGCAAAGAGGTGTTTTTGTGTGTTTCCACATTTGGGAATGCTTAGTAATAGTTAGTCCTGGTTTCATGTGTGTGTTCTGTTTGTTTCTAGGTCTGTTTCTTAACCAAGTTTCTTTTTTCTATCCCATTAACCATTCTAAAAGTTCTAAAACGTTTTGTGTAGGACATAATTTAATGAATTCATGAATCATAATTCACTCAATCTCTATTTTCTTACTAATACATTTTCAGTTTTGAAGAGTGGATAGAACTAGTAATGGTCTCATCTTTACTTCAATGTAGTATACGATAAAATGCCATTTGGGAGGAAACATTCTGCTAATACAATACGTACGATAAAAAGCACCATTTGGGAGCCAAAGCCAGCTGAAACCTTGCCTTTCAACGATCAAACTACATCCAGTTTCATGCACTCCCTCCATTTTATTTTGTTTTTGATTTGTAGAAATAGATAGGAGATGAGACTCCCATGAGTATCGTACAGGGAGCTAATGACATGTTGGGATCTTCAGATCAAACACTACTGTTCACTTATAGCGTGTTTGTCTTATCGTTTGAATATCATTCAATGGATTTTGTTCTTACATTTTCTAAAGAAACATAGAAGGGGAGAGATGAATTAACATTTAATTTCATTCAATGTGAAAACAAACACATGCTTTGTGGTTAGTTGAACCTGACAGTCTCTAGTTTGACTTAAGACTTTACTTGTCAAATTGAAGGCCATTAAAGACCAATAAGAGGAATTTTACTTTTGGTGGCAAGGGATCTCCTAACATAACATAGGTATGTCCACTAAAGCAAGATTTTGTTTGACATTTAGGGTTTTGACATAAGCTTAAGAAATCCAATTATTATGTTTGAAAAATAAATTATATGACTCCCTTTGGATTTCCCCAAATAATTAAGGAATACATTACTAATGGTTAAAGGTATAGTAATTTTTTTTTAATGTTTGTATTAATATCGTAAAACGACAATCAAATTGAATCAAACAAGAATTGCTAAAATGTTAAACAAAACGAAAGTGGATATTTATCAAAAAAATTTGTTATCTTATGTGTGGTTGTTTGAGTTAAGGGTCTCAAAATTATATCTTATTTTAAACACGTGGACAATTTTTTATCTAATTTTCACTAGTTACTTCATCATTACACTTCAATATCTATATCATTTGAAACAAGTCTTTTGACCAATTAATTTCTAAAATGTTGAAATAATATTTGGTTAACAAAATCACGTCCTACAAATGATAATTAGTCTTGGTTGTTGGTCAATTTTGGAATACTAAGTGAAGCATGCCTATGAAAAAAAAAACATTTACATCATTTGTCACATTAGTGTTATGTCATCAATCGCATCATTTGACAAAGTTATATTAGCAAAATTTGTTAATTTTAATAAAAATGACAAAGATACCAAAATTATACAACTATTATACTTACAATACTTGAGAACTTAAATTACTCAATTGAAATTCAAAAACCAAAATTGTACAACCCTAATATTTAGGGTATGTTTGGAAAAGTTATGAAAATTAAATTATTTTAATAATCAATTATAATTAAAATGAAATTTTGCTTAGATAAGTTTATTGATAAATGATTTTATTTAATTTCATTTGGATAAAAAATCTTTATGTAATAAATTAGCTTAAAAGGAAAAAAAGTTAACAAATAATCATAAGTTTCAAATTTTCACATCATAAAAATAATTTTTTTTATTAAAAAAAACCTATTTATAAATTTTAGCTAATTTCCATAACAAGCAATTTTTTTTCATAAACAACTTTTCTTTTCTTTCTATAAAACTAACTAAAAAGTTGGGAGATAATCTTTTCTAAAAATATAATATAAAAATAATGACTAAAAACAGTAGTTTCAATAGAAGGATGAAAAAGAAAGAAAAAATAGTTTAGTAATACAAGATTTCCTCATAAACACCTTTTAATGTGCATTCTTGGGATCTGAAGATAAGGGAGATTCAAAGTAGTTGGAGACAACCTCAAAGATCCATATTTGGAGTTTAGCAAGTATCAAGGTAAGAGGGGAGTGAGAACTTCGCTTTGGGTGTGGATTATTTGCGCGTAGTGGAATTGACCCCAATTTTGCTTACTTCTGTTTGATGGCATGAGGAAGTACTCCCAATTTTGCTCGTAAATTATAGATCTATATCATTTGTGAAATTCCCAGTGCTTTTGAATGTATTATTGAAAGTGTGATTGTGTTTTGATATGTGGAATTGTCCTTATTTATGAATTTGTAAGTATTTGTGGGTTCTTGAGAGAACCTAAGAATTAATATAAAACAAGTTATTAGAGAAACAAATGTGAATAGGGGACCCTTATAGTAGGATGAATTAATTAGATTATAGATATCTTTTTACTAAATGAATTTGTCTAAGTTGTGGGACTTAATGTGAGTATGACTCATAAATTATGCAAAAGACACACTCATATAATACTGCTTTGGGTTCCATGCAAGGCACATTGGGCACATGACAAGATAGAGAGCATCAGTTGCTCTCTATGGCAATCACATCGAATGTGGGGAGATCCTTGTAGGGTGTGAGAGCCACAAAGTGTTATTAGTGGTGTTGCAAGTATGAGCATGGTCATGCCAATCGTGAGAGCTCCAAGGACTCCCTATTGTGAAAATCGCTAAACGTAAAAAGGGTTATGTCTGGTGCGATCCTTCTAGAAAGCTTGGAGTGCTCTTGGCCTTGACCGTGTCAAGCATAGGGCATCCCATGTTAGACATCACCATGTACCTGCACCAGAAATACATAATTTTGTTTGATTAAGTGAATAGCTCTTGAATATGTGAACCTTGCGAATTAGTTCATTGTGATGAGTAAGGTATGTGTTTTGGATTCAAGTGAAATGTGTTCTATGTGAAAAACTTTGGATGAATGATGTGACCAAGTCTAGGTATGTCTTAGTAGTGAAAAGTGTGGGTGAATTGCCTAGTTGGGAATGTGAATATTGGGGATTGTGAATAAGATTGATATGATGTGCATTGAGTTTGTATAACATGCATTATATGTATTATGTATTTTGTGATGAGTACGATGTGAAATACATTGCTAGGAAAGACCTTCTTGTGTTAAAATTTGGGGATTCATGACATTGGAGATAACTAGGTTTGGGAGACCTAGTCTCACCCTTTGTGTGCAAAGGGTGAAATTTGGCCAACATAGTTATCTTGAAGTACCACTAGTGTATATCTTCTTAGTGTAGAGTGTTGTGATCATTATGATTCGACATGTTCTCCTTACTATTCATGTTTTCAGGTCAAGATAACGTAATTTTACAAACATCACATGCATATATAATTTAGGAGGGTTTTGTCCATTGCATAGTCATAACATCCCCATTAAATTTGAATTATGAACTTGATATTTGTTTAAATGCGATGAATAATATTGTTATAGAATGTGATTTAATGTATATTGCCTTGATTGTTATAATCTATGGATGAAATATTTGTCGATGAGTGATATGTAGGGATGACAAATAAACTCGTACCCGTGGGTAATACCTAAACCCGTCCCGATTTGACCGGGTACGGGTATGAGTATGGGTAAAATCCGATAAATTAAACAGAGTACGGGTATGGGTATGAGTATATACATACCCGCCCCGTACCCGTACTCGTACCTGATTTAATTATATTAATTTTTTTTTAATATTTTATTATGTGTAATTATTTATTATAATGTGAAATATTTATAATTGTGTAATTATTAAGAAATCTCTTGATTAAAATATGATATAGAGAAAAATCTAATTATAATTATAATATAATAGAAAAATAATTTAAAAATACTGTGTATTTTTTTTGCAAAAAAAAAAATTTACAGGTACGGGAATGAGGATGAAAATTATATACCCGACGAGTACGGGTACGAGGATGGGTTTGTGTTGCAGGGACAGGGACGGGTATCATAAAACCTGTACCCGACCTGCCTAGTTGCCATCTCTAGTGATATGCATATTCATTTTTGTGTTTATTGTGTGTGACTATCCAATCATTTTTTACAAGTAGTTAGAGTGAGATGTTTCTCACTTTCTCTTCTCTTTTGGTATTTTGTTTTATTGTACATGTGCTACTAAATTTGATTGTAATAATGGAGAAGTGTAAGTCTTTCATGAAAATGCTCTCATAAGTTATAATATTGAGATATTAATTAGGTAGGAAATTGTTTTCTATTATTATTCGTATCACGAATTTAGATTATTTTCTTAGAGTTGTTTTAGTATTAGCTTAATATCCCTTATAATTGTTTTTAGATGTAGTTTTGTTATTTTGGAGATTTGACATTAAATAAATGAAGTATTTCAAAACATTATTGTTAAATCATTAATTTAATGCATGTAAAATAGAGGGTGTATGAAGATAGAAAAAATAAATGAAGAATTACAAATTATTATTTTTAAAAAATTTAAAACTTTTATTATTTTAAAAAATTTCACAAATACTTAAATTTTATATATTTTTTATTATAAATTATACATTCAAATAAAATATTTTATTTCATAAAAATTAAAACTCTTTAAAAAACGAATCACTCTTTTAAAATTTTTCATTATAACACATTATTAAGGAAGTAAAATTGTATTCAAGTCTTTCACTTTTTCTTTTTTTCTCTTATTTTATTTTTTTTGAAAACTATATAAAAAAACGTAAAATGTTTTTTCCCTAATAATTCAATAATTTGGGTCATATTTAATCGAAAAATATTTAACATACATTAACTTTCTCTCTCTCTCTCTCTCTTTTCTTCTTCTTTTTTCTTTCTCTCAGTCTCCCCGATTTCACCCTTAAAATGAGATGAACAGTTATCACTGCTTCAGCCTCCATCAAATTAACCTTAATATTAATTTCATAAACTAAAATTAATAAAATATTTCAACCTAATTAAATATGTTGGAATCAGTTTGATTTGATTCTATTGGAATTAATCCAACTAACGATTTCAATTTTCTATTTGTATTTGACAAAAAGTGTAGAAACACTTTCTCAATTCACATCTCCATCGCCGGCGAAGCTCGCGGAGAAAAACGAACTCTTGCAGGAACTTCTATCGCCCTTTGCTTCAATTCACATCATACGCACATTTTCACGCGTTTCCAGAGTTTTATTTATAGGGTAAGGAATTTCTCTATCATTTGTTTCGTAGCATTTTGTTATTTTGCTGTTTTCGTTTCGAGCTATGGTGCAAATTAGAGTCACTGGTAGTTGCTGTAAGACAGATTTATTGAGCCTGTGAGAGTGATAACAATTTTTTGTTCTCCTCCTGCCTATCGAGTGTTCGACGAAATGCTTGAAAGAAAATGACAAGTTATTTGGTAGTTGAAGCCACACTTTTCTTTCTCCTTCTAGAATCAATTCGCACTTCAACCGTAACGAATTTGGACATGATTCATGTTCCGTGTTTACTTCCGGTTTAGTCTTGAGCACTTCATGTTCCGTGTACTGAAGATAGTGATATTTTAGTTTCGCGCATATACTTGTGGTTCCGAACAGAGTAGGATTCATTGTTTTTGAATTGGGATCTTACATTGGTTTACTGTATTGCTCTGTGTAGTTTAGTTCTGTTATTATGGATATAGATGTACAAGTAAACCAACCGAATGTAGTCCGATAAAAAAACTCAAAGGTTTAGCCATCTTCGATTTTGTTGAATAAAAGAAGCATTGCTTGAACAGTGATCATTCAATCCATGTTTAATGCATTTTAGATTCATATTGATAGTTTTGTCTCTCTTTCAGCTATCTTGTTTTCAATATGCTGTATGTTTTTTTTTTGTTTTTTTTTAATCTATTTTCATGTTATAAAATAGTGTAATAATTGGAATTAGTGAAGAAAACCACTGCCGAAGAAAATTAATGGGAAAGAAAACTATAATTACTATCTCTGAGGTGTGAGTGAAGCATTCAAATTGTAAATATAGGGTAAACCAGTGTAGTTGTTGAAATTCTCTGAACAGAGACTTATGTGGGAGAATGAGAGTGCAGCAACACCACTGTGTTGAGTATTGTAATCAAATACTTAGTATTTTTTTTTTTAAATCTTATTCATTATTAAATGTAGTCATCACTAATTGTTTGGAGTTCTTATAGTTCCTTTTTCACATTTAATTGTCCTGTTAGTATCTTTCTTGATTACAAGTGTTTATGCTTTACATCTTTAATAAATAATGGGGAGGAATAGGACTGAATCATCATATTGTCCTGTAGGGATGGTTGGGAATTGCTGAGCTATAGGGAGTTAAGTTGTTTCATAACTCCAGAGAATCCTTCTCTAGTAATGTATTAGTCAAAACAGTTGTACTATTTCAGTTTTTTGTTTGTATTTGGGATGAGGGTAGAAACAATTTCTTTATCCATCACTTGATCACATTATATCATCTGTAGAACAATCCAAAATGATAACTATATGCCTTGTTGGATAAACATATACAGATTGTTACCCATTGGTTAGTTAGGTTAGTTGGTTGAAGAAATAACGCTATAAATAAGAGAGGATGCGGAGAGAGAGAGGATCTTGTTATTTGTGAAGGAATTGGAACCTTTGGGCATTGAGCAGTTTAAACCTTGAAGTTCTGCAAGTTAGGTATTGTATTTGTGGGGAAGAAATCCCTTATTCTTTTATAATAAGATACCAGCTTTCTACAAGATACCTTTTGGGTTACTTCCATCTTTTTCTTTTATATATTACATAGAACACTTGCTCAAGGGGATATCATTAAATTTAATGTTTCAGGCTTTCTTTTGGAACAACTGTCAATCTTTCTGTTTGAAGGTTATGATAGGTATTTTACTTGGTAACATTTCTTCACTTTATGCTATTTCTTTCTTCACACACAGTATTTCACACTGATTAACTTTCCTCTTCTTCGTGTGCTCTGAAACAAATTCAGCAGCTTAAGCATTGTTAGAAAGAAAGTTGCTGCAGTGATTGCATCCGCTTCAAGCAATTTTAAAAGGTTGGTTGATGGCACTATTGATCCCTAAATAGCAAGTTGATTTTTTGAGGTAATGTTTGCTTACCCTTCAAAAAAACCTTCTTTGTGATTTAACAGTTTAACTTGAACAAAATAGCACATAAATGGTTATTGATGATGTTACGGAGTATAACTTAATATAAATAGGAAAATGGAATAAAAAGTGGGGTGGGATTGGTATTGATCTGTTCTGTACATTTCTAAATAGAGTCATAGGCAATTAGCAAGTGTTGAGAGAAATCACCATCACGCATAAATATCAAAGAATAGCATTGACTCGAAACCTGGATGCAGGAGCAGGACAGAAGCAGAGAGTCTCGGTCTTAGAACATAATACAGACCGAGGCTCTAAAGCGCATCCTTTGGCCAGTGGATGTAATCGGTGTTTGAGTCTCAAGTGCAAGAGCGGGTGCGGGTGAATTAATCCAGTTTATACTTCTTCCTATAAATTAAACAGGGTTAATATGATTTTAAAATCCAACATGGTCTTTGAAAATTTATGCTTCTCAATTGATGATTGGGGTTTCCATTTGGGTTTGTGTGGTTCTTATGATATATTTGTTTTCTTGACTTCTCAATGATAGCTTAAGTTTCCTTTGCAAGAGATGAATTTTTTCTGTCTTTGTGTTTATATATAGAAGCATATATGGTAGGGAGAAATTATTTTTTTTAACATAAAATGGACTACTATGTTTTGACATGGCACTGCAAGTGATTAACAATATTTTTGACTTGGCTTCCTTGGGTTCTCCTATTCAAGTGTCCAAAGTAGCTTGAAAGAAGTGTAAGAAAAACAATATTAAAGAATGATGATGTTAGTCATAGAGCCGCAATGGCACCACCCGCATACAAGAAAACAGAACAGGTGTCATTTTTATCAAACTGCGAAAGCAAAAAAGAGGACAAGTCAGAAACAATTTAATGATGTTACTTCATTGATTTGAGATGCAACATCCAATCACTTTAGTAAAAAGAAAACAAAGACGCCCACGACAAATAAGTTTCAGAATGGCTTTGAACAAAAAATAACAAGAATAGACAACATAACAGCTAACAGAAAATCATTTGTAAATTTAGCATATTTTGTTGTCAAAAAAAAAAAAGAAGATTAAAGGAGTAAGAGAAAGTGTAATTTTGAAAAAGTGGCTCTGTTGAATGGCAATTGGCATGGTTATGTTCTACATTTCAAAAGAGTGAGTGACACTGCAATCAAAATCAACACATGTTTAACTGCTATTAATGCCGTTCTCCAACCTTGGCCTCTTTCCCTTTTCGTTTTGACCTCTATATATATATATTTTTTTTTGTTGAGACCCTCTATCTATTTAATTCTAAAAGCAACCATCTTATTGATTTAAAATCTTATCTCCTTTTTTTTTTTTTTTTTTTTTTTTTCTATTCTCATCACATGTTATGATTCAATTATTGTCGTTTTGAACTTTTAAGCCAACTGTACAGATGAAGTAACTGTGGCTATATACTGTACATTTTATTCTTTTACAAAAATAAGAGTTGAAATGCTAAAAACATTATATTGTATACATATGTTTTTAAAAATTGTATAATATTTTTCTCTTTTAAATCTAATTTCATTTTATTTAATGCTATATATTTTTTGTAACCAAAAAAATTTCATGCTATTTCTTCGTCTTTAAAAATAAAAACAAAACCCGGAAATTGCTGGGCTGGAATACTAGTGTGGCATAAAGGAGGAAGCAGCTGACCTTGGACAATTAAACATATAGCATCATTGATACGGTTTAATCGACCTAGAAGCTTAGCTTACACCAAATGCTCTTAATATTAGTTATTGAAAAAAAACACAAATATCATATTTTTTTTTATCATATATTTTACTAATACGAGTAAGGCACATGATTTAGTAGGTCTCCTGGTTTTTATCTAATAAAAGGAATCCACTGAAAAAAAAAAGGTCTATTGCCATGGTTTTTATCCATATTATTATTATTATCATATAAAGATGATTCATTTAAATTTGTCATGTTTTAAATAGTTTCCATAGTTTGAAAACATGAAATGTAGAATTGTTAATTGAGATCAATTTGCTAGTATAATATTAATAAAGTTCTGACATTTTTTATTGATGTTTATTGCATTTAAAAAAAATCTATATGACCAGACTTCACATGTTTTCCCTTTCTTTGCATCAATTTATTTTCAACAACAAAGGACATTTTAGTTATTTACTTAAATGGCGGGCACACAATGTTGACGAAAGTACGTAGAACCTTTGGACTTTGCTGTTTACCAAACCTTTTTGTGACTTATTTAATTTAAGGCTCGATGACCACCTCTCTCTTTCACTTTGGGTTAATTTATTCTGTTTCTGCTTTTGTTTGAATCACAACCACAAGCCTCTCAAATTAGGTTTTTCCCTTTAATTTATAATTGTTATTGATTTTCTGGTTAATTAGATTGCCTAATGATATTTACTTTCTTTTGAATCTAAACAGGATGCAAATTGTGAAACATATATATCTTGGTTCAATTGAAAGCTGTTTTTTTAACTAATCACTGATTAACTGCTATACTTGAGTTGTATGTCAACTTTAATTTTTCACATTCTATCATCTCACTAGCATTTTGATGTTTCCCTGGATGTAGGTAGTAGCTATATTTGTCTTGTTCTTATGTTACTTTAGATGACAATACAATACTAGGTATGCTTGGTCCTGTGCGTGCATGACTTCACTGCGAGACAAAGCACGGTTGATGATGAATATACATTGCTTTGGAAGGAACCTTGTCACTGCCTCATCCTCTTTGCCTCCTGTGCAACTCCCAGCACAAAGGTATAAAACTATTGATTGTTTATTATTTAACTACTTGTTGCTTTATACCATTAAACTTGTTTTTACTTTTTATGTACAATGATGTTTTTTAATTTAAATAAAGATGATGTTAGTGGTGTAGATGTCATCTGTGTTTTCAGTTAAGCTTTACGTTGCTTATGTATCTTGCAAAATGTTATTAAATGTATCATGTGCCAAATATTTTATGTTAATGTAGGGAAGTGCATTTTTGGTATGTTTTGCCTGATGAGGTAAAGAGCACAAACCTATTGAACCAATATTTAGAAATTCTATCACCTTGCGAGAAAGAAGATATATTTCGCATGCGTGGGGAACAGCTGAAGAAAAGCGCACTCCTGGCACGTGCATTGGTTCGCACTACATTAGCAAGATGTAAGTTTTATTATTACGGTGCTGTACTTCATAGTTTTCCTTCCTTTTTCATTCTTTCTTTTGTTTAACACTGTTCTAATGTGTATCAATCACCAAGCTATATATTTTATGTTATTGGGAATTGGGATCTATGCAAGTCATATATTTTCAGTACAATTAAGAATTTTATGGAACACAGTCTTGTGGTTTCATATCGTGATTGAAACCATTATAGCACATAATTGACTTGGTTTCCTGTTTCATCCAGAAATAGAATCAACTGCGTTATTTTACTCCTAACCTTAGCTTAATAATTTTAACATGATTTAATTGGTTTCCACTTAGTAGACATATCGCCTGCATGTTTTCATGGACCATGATTTATATTGAACTATCTGTCATGGTTACATCTGTAATTTGTATATTGTTCCAGTTCTGCTTCATTTGGTTTTGATCTTTCTAAATGACAGATATCATATATCTAAACAATATTGTTTCTGCTAGATCAGACGAAATGCCAAATTGATCCAAAATCCTTAAAGTTTAGGAAAAACAATTATGGAAAGCCTGAGGTGTGTTTTTAAACTGTTGATTTATTAACTTTTGTATGTTATGCACTTGCATTATTTATGTACCTTGTTCATGCACTAACGGTTTATAGTAGCATATTTGAATAGATGGACGGGCAATATGCTGATGATTGGAGCCTACCGCCATTGCATTTTAATATCTCGCACACTTCATCTTTGATAGCTTGTGGAGTAACTGTTGGTTCACCTGTATGTATTCAGTATTCTATTTCACAGAAGTTATTTATTTTTAAATAAGTCATTTGTATTCTCTTCTACTTTTATGACATTTTCTATCTTAGTCATTTTTCTTGATGAAGACCGTTGTCTTTTAACTGATTTAACTTGCCATTCTCATTGTAGATTGGTATTGATGTGGAAGAGAAGCAAAGGAGGTTAAAGAATGATATTTTAGCCTTTGCACGACGATTCTTTTCACCCCATGAAATAGAAATGCTGACTCACATTGCAGATCCTGAACTTCGGCTTCAGGAGTTTATTAAATTATGGACTCTGAAGGTTAGTTCAGTATATTGAATGCCACTACTGCTGTTAGGCTTCCCATATAAAATAGAATTACACTAATTGATGTTCAGGTAAAGCCGTATAAATGTCACTTAAAACTTTCTGATGGGTACAGATGCAAGTTAATATAATATTTTCAAAGGTGTCTAGATGATTTCTTCCTTTTTTTTTTGTTAGCTCCAATAAAAACAATGTAGCTCTCTCCCACGAGAGATACCTAAAATGCCTTTTTAAATTTTGATTTATTTACTAGTGCTGTGTTTTTTTTTGGTGCAAACTGCAAAGTATTCAAGTAGAAACCAAATGTAGAGTCATGCACAAATTTCCCTTGAAACTTTTATGTTTAACTTTTAAAACAATTAGAAACATAATAAAGAGAACAAGAGGTGCAAAGTATTCAAGTAGAAATCAAATGTAGAGTCAGCACAACTTGTTGTAGGTTGAAATTCAATAATGTTTTACGGTTCTGTTTGTCACTTGCCGAAACATTTTCCATTTGTAGGAGGCATATGTAAAAGCACTAGGGAAGGGCTTCTCAGCCTCACCTTTTAAGACTTTCACTGTTCGATTAAGAGACCACATAAATGGAAACATCCATGCTCCACCTCATATGATTTCTAAGGTATGCCTTGCTCATGCAAAGTTTGTTTGAACTTTGAAACATAGAGAGTTCTTGACAAGAGATATTAAATGATGATATATTGATTTTTCCTCTAGAGTAAACTGCTGGATATTATATGACGTGTTACAATATATAGGCCAGGCTAAATGGCTAATATTCAGGTCACTAATGCAGTATAGTGTATGAATTCTCGCTTCAGGTTAACAATATTAAATTTTGTCATGTGATATATTGGCTTTGTCTATCTTTAGCATTTTACTCTGCCGACAGGCACCTGCTATTACTGTTGAGCCTTCTGGTGACTTGAAGAATCTCTCAAGTAATTGGGAGTTTGTGCTTCTAGAGTTGGCTGGTTCTCATTATGTTGCCATTTGTATAGAACAGGACAGCATCGATACAGGTAGCAAGTCAGGTATATTGCATTAATGCTAGTAACACCACATTACTATCACGATAGCAGCATGCCTGCATATTAAACTATTATTCGTTGCACTTATAAGCAGCCAGATAAGTAGTTGTGGCTCAACAAATGTGTGAGTAGCATAATTTGAGCTACTATTATGAGTTTGAATGGTTGCTAGAGCCTCGTGTTTGTGGTTTGCAGGCAATGGGAGTATGCCAATAAATCTGACACTAAGGAAAACAATCCCATTTGTTGAGGATGAATGTATTTCTGCAACTGACAGTGCTGTAGTGATTGGTGGCTTGGCTAGACTGTTGATGTGTGATTAGTGATTCAGTAATGAAATGGAAGTTTTGGCTATAGTGCCTTCTTTTAGCATTTTGGAATAAGTGGTTCCAATTTATTTTATTTTAGAGCTTTCTTTGTTCTTGTTGCCTAGGTTACGTTCTGTGAGATGTACCGAAACTTTGGAGCATATTGCAATTCTGGATTTCTTGGTCTCATTAAATATGTAAATCTTGTCAACAAAGTCGCATTGCCCCGTTTTTACTGTTTGCCTCATTGTTATCATCTTAATCGGTGGTTATCGTTGCACATGCTGGATATAACTCTTGTTCATTCAATCCAAGTAAAAATTTATAATTATCTGAAAATTTTTATTTTTTTATTAAAATCATTGAGAAATTACTCTTCTTTGTGGTTTTTTTTTTTTTTTTTTGTATAGACTTCCTTATGTCATGAGAAAAAATTCACAAAACTTCTTTGCATTATATATAAACCATAATAGAATAAAATTAAAATGCTATCAAGTCTAACAGCTTCGTTAATTATGTTTTCTGGTAATTGTGATGATTGAATGTCATTCTTAATCTACTTGTTTTGTACAATGAGAAAAAGATAGAAAACCTGCGGAGTGTTAAACATTAATATGCATGTTTTAACATTATATTTATTAATATAGTTTATTAGTAACACCAATTAAATAATATTTTAATATTTATAGATTTTATTTAATATATATAATTAATACTATATAATAAAAATAATATTTTATTTGAATATTTATAAAGATATTACATTAACTACATTCATTAAATATTATTTTAGTGTTTGGTTTTATTATAATATATAATTTTATTTTGATAACTTAAAAAATATTTTGGATAATAATTAAAAATATTTTAAAACATATAATTAATTTTAGCAAAATTTATAGTAGTTTTTTTAAATAATAGTTAAAAATGTAAATTAAGAGATAAATTGATAAATTATAACATATTTGTATTTGTTAAAATAGGAAAGTGTTATTTTATCACAAGAGAGTGATGTAGAGAGAAGTTAGCACAAAAGATATTTTGGTAATAACTTTTTTTTTTATAATGAAAATTAACAGAACTATAATAGAAAATTAAAAAATAATAACTAAAGTGTATATTGAAAATCTATAATGGGATGAGACTATAATTTATAACAAAGAAAATAATGTAATATTTGTATTTTTAACAAGAGGAGAGTGAATTTACTCTTTTATTCCTTCAAAATAGTTATGCGAGGGTAGAACGACATTGCATCACAACAAACATGACCTAAATGACCTAAATGATTTAAAGAATTAAGAAACATCTTAGGAGGCTCAAAGTTCACAAGATAACATTTCACTCTAGCATTATATAACTTGATAAAAAAAATTAAATAATCAAACTAAAGGTTCATTCTTAATGTTCTAGACCTGTGGAGTACTTGCATTAAACTGATATTTCTCCACAATAACCTCCCATTCCCGCACTGATAGTTTGTCCCTCGTTTTTCAACAAGTATTTCTTGATTTAAGAAATTGGCAATACTTTTTGATCGTTACCACCTAAAATCGCAATTAAGTAACAACAAACTGACAAAAAAAAAGACAGACAAAACTATCAAACTAGTTTCTTTTTAAAATCAATTACTTCTCGGGTTGTAACACCACAATGTCATTTAAAAACAGACTTAAAACATCCTTTGAATTTCTCATTTTTGATATAATTTCCACCGTAATTTTTTTTCGGCAGCGTATACAAAAT
Organism: Cajanus cajan; assembly: GCF_000230855.2. Classification (NCBI taxonomy): domain Eukaryota; kingdom Viridiplantae; phylum Streptophyta; class Magnoliopsida; order Fabales; family Fabaceae; genus Cajanus; species Cajanus cajan. The sequence goes on along the minus strand of NC_138523.1, from coordinate 14,115,658 downwards.
TTGAGGGGATATCGTCGGTACCAAAACTATTTATTGGGCAAAAAAACTTGGTCACCTTCTCCTTTGGAGGACACTTTTAAAATAATGATGTGGACGGATCTAAATATGCAAGTCAAAACAGCTTCAAAATATCCCCATGAATTCTCTCTTCCAGAATGCCACAAAAAATTGCCCAAAATTGAATCTTGAATTTCTAGAATATCATAACCAAGTTTGTGTAGACACAGGCACACCATTGATTGTGCTATGCTAGATAACTAATCTTTTCCATCATCTTCTTTTAAAAGTCAGCAAATGAAGGATTGCCAGGCACTTTCCACTAAAAATTGCACAACTTAACCAATTGGAGGAGTTAGCCTCACAATGCCATAAGATCCTCTCACAAAAAATATTTACAGTCTAGAGCAAAACAACATTACAACATTGAGCCATAGTGGCAATTTTCCTCTCCCAACTTGAGAGGATTCACAGTTTTTTCTATTTTTCCTAAATGACTGTCATGCATATATATAGAATTTCTCAACATGGATGCATTCTCCTCAGTTCTCCTCACTCACCAGCAACAACACTTAGGTGAGGTCAGGCATCATTATCAAAAGCTAAAGTGTCAGAAATAGTGCTCCATTATTTTTACCAATAGTCATTGCAAGAGCAAACTCTGTCTCTGTAGTGGTGGAAGCGAGTGGCATCTCTAACAATAAATTGCCGATTGATAAATTTGCTAACCAACTTGATAAATAAATGACAATCCACACACACTCAAGTTTTCCATGAGAGTAATTTCAGTTCCATTCCTAGTGTTCAAGAGGGCAAATGCAATTGCTAATTTTTCACTTTGTGTTGCTGTCAAAGTTTTTTGTCATTTGTCAACCAATCTTTTGTTGTTGTCGAAGTTTGCTGTTGTTAGACACCATCTTCTAGCATCTAGTAACAACATCAATCTAGTGAACATTGGGATCTCGAGTGGGTTGGAATTTCCTATAAACTCTTGTGGGCTACAATTCAATTGTGAATTTTATTTTGTAAAAAAAGAGCTAATATTATGATCTATCTAATAATATTTAAACTTACTAATAATGTGATCAAATATAACATGCCTTGGATACCTAATTCTGATCTTCATGGAAAATAATGTAGGCCTAACTTAAGTCCCATGATGGCAGGTGCTTAGGGTTAATTAAATAGTATGGGTAGGTCTGTTTCGTTGTCACGATAACAAACAACTTCTCTTTAGGTCTTCCCCATTGAAAATCTAGAATATTGAAGCATGTGATCAAGTAAAGGAAAACTTGGCTTCTCAATTTTAAAGGTTCATGCAACAGGTAAAGAACACATGGAAGGTACATCCAATTATGTTTTCAACAAGTAAATGTATAATTTAAATCATTGTTCTAAACCCATATAAAGTGTGATCTTCTTGGCATGTTTTTATTACATTATTGTTGATATACAATTAAAGTCTCACACCATTCGAACAGAGGATATGAACTTGAATTATATATATATATATATATATATATATATATATATATATATATATATATATATATATGATTGTCTTTATTGCTAAGAGATTTTTTAGAAAATGATCAAAAGAAAAATCATAAGGGTTTAAACCCAAAACGAACAATATCTTATCATTATTGTGGAGACATGGGTGTGTGTGGTAACCTCCTGATGCACAACAAGTGGTTTCAAAGCCAATGGTCTAATAAGGTGACCAATTTAGCAAGTATGATGATTGGTAGGTGGATTCAGGTATATGACCCCTTATGTTGAAAGTCTTGTTAATGATGGATCGATTAGTTAAGAGGTATGTCTTGCTATCATGAGTTAACGATGGAGTGGGGATACAAGTAGTCAAAGCATGACTGAGATATATGGACCACCATCAAATATACTCGAGGACTGATAACTTTTGTTGAAAAGGGAGGGGTTAAACTATGATTATTTGTTTGAAGGGAGGATTGTTGGAATATAATCAAAGTCTCACATAGTTCGAACAAGAGAATGGATATGAGTTTATATATACAATTATTTTTATTAGTAAGAAACCTTTTGAAAGATGACCAAAAGCAAAGTCACGATGACTTAGACCCAAAGTGGACAATATTTTATCATTGTAAAGACATGTGTGTGTATGGTAACCCCCCATTACACAACAAGTGCATGTGACCCAATTTAGAACCAAGCTAGATAAGGACACTTCATTCATCATCTCCATCAATCATGTTTTCCATCGTGAATGGCTCATTCATCATGTTCTCATATTATTTCAATGCCCTCTTAAATTCCTTTTTGCTCCCTCTTCTTCTCTATGCAATCATTTGGATCTAGAGACAATACTTGTTCCTGCCATCGTGTGTGCTCTATGATAGTGTTGTTGGATTACTATAAAAAAACTATATTTCTCCTTAAATTTTTAATATAGGAAACGACTTAGGTTATTCTTCTCAAAGATACAAATCAATAGAATTTGAATTGATCCTGAATTGTTAGAAAAGGGATTTATGAACAGAATCAATATTAATCGCAAAATTAAGAAAGCAAACATAATTAATGGAAAATACCAATTGAAAAATAAATCAATTCAAGATTTAATCCTTGTTGTGAAATTGTCATGATTTAAAATGAAATTTGAATTCGACTATCCTCAAATCAACACAAAAGTGATTCAATATGTAGATTTAAATATAGGTCTATAGAATTTTATAAAAATGCAAGATGCAATCACGATCTTACAACTTCAAAGTGTATAAAACAAGTCTCTAAAAACCTATTAATAGACTAAATTAGTGAGCCTAATCAAAATAATTACAAGTCCGGCCCACTAATCACCTAATAACAAGGCTAAGATACTTTTAAAATAATTTCCTACAAAAAACTCAATACAAAATGCAAAGTCAGAAACTTGTTGTGCATTTTTGGACCTTGAGACGTCTAAAATGGTTGAAACTCCAAATAGAGAAGTTTTAGAGCTCTGTCTTAGCTTTCCAAAGGCATAAAGAATGTCCAATTCCAAGTTTGGGAGCTCATGATATGGTATATACAAGACAACATGTCAAAGTGGCAAGAAAATACAAAAAAAAAAAACTAGAATTTGAAATTAAAACTAATATAACCCACTAAAACATATCTCAACCAATTTATCAATTTAAGAGACTTATAAATGTAAAATAATCCTAATGTAATGCACTAAAAGATATATTAGTTATGCACAATCACTCTTCTTGTATCCTACTCAAATCCTTGATTGCACTCCTTTTTTGCCCCCACCCCCCTCCCCCCTCGTTAAATCTACCTCTTTTGATAGGTCCATTAAGATCCATGGAACCCATTTGCATAGGTCCACACATCCCAACAATATAGCAGTCGCAAACTAGTCAAACTCCTACAAATCAAAATCAAATCCAAAGAATGAGAGGAAAAAAATAGTGGAAAAAGAAGAACAAAAATAGAGATTATGCAAAAACTAAAACATACATTCCATACTAAAACTTTTATTACAACCCTTTTTGGCACAAGATGTCTATTAATATTTTGGTAAGCGCATCAAATTGCATAAGTAGTAACTTGGTAAGACTAAGTAAACTTACACAATACTCGATTGAATTTAATATTCCATTGTCTAAGCTATAAAAATAAAAACCAATTATTTATTAGAAATTTAAAACAAAATTGAAACTTAATTAAAAAGGTAGTAAAATAGTTTTTGTAATTTTATCAAATACTTATATAAAATGCCAAAAAAAATTGTTGACTTTAATTGGATAAAAATGTTGGGGCTTAACTTCATTAGACCATCCTCCGTTGTATTACAACAATCAATTATTATGTTAAAAATATAAGCATTACCAACAACCCATAAAATTGACCAAACCTTGATTTATTAGACGAGAAAGCTTGAGTTCCTTTATTAATCTTCCATTAAATTCTAATGAAATTAGTTCTAATGACATCAACCGTCAAAAGTCTACATACATTAACAAGGGGTGATTCAACATTCACTATAAGTGCATCGGACCAAGGTCTAAGAATGGAAAATTAGTCGATGCATTGATTCACTTTGCAAATAGAGTCCTTTATCTCGATATTTTATTCTCTATTCGACAAGTCCTTAATATTTGCACTAAGTCTCCCATACTAATGTTAAGGGTCCACCTCTCCTTGAAACAAGGAAATAGCACATGTTGAATCAAAAATGTACAATACATGTCAGAAGCCTTTCTCCCATGCGTATTTCAAGTCGAAAAGGATGGTCGAAAGCTCTGCTTTTAAAATTGTTAGCTACTCCAATATTTCCAATAACCCATGAATCCACCCTCCTTCACTATTCCAAATAAGTCCTCCATATCCAACTTCCTTAGGGCTCCTCATGGCAGTTTGATGAGTCATTATTTTCCCTTATTTATTTATCTTTTTGTACATATTTTAATTGTTGATTTGGGCTTAATCGCTTATTAGTTGCACGATTTCACTATTTAGGCTTCATTGGGCTAGTAATTTGAATTTTAATTAATTCCAATTCACTTGGTCTAATTTTTTGTCTATTAATTATTTTTAGGTTAATTGTGAAGCATTTTTGGGCTTGGATATTATTTTTGGACTTCAAGAGATAAGTATCACGTCAGCACCAAATCACCACATCAGCACCACATCAGCAACTTATTTACTATTTTTGTATTATCTTTTTTTTTGTAATTTCGGGCCAAACACATGGGTAGGGGGCCATTTTATGTTTCTAGGGTCTTTAGGACCTAGTAGGGCTGACCATGCAGCCACCAACCTTTAGACTTGATGTGACCACGTTTTGAGTTTTTTTTCCCCTTCTTCCTTTATGTTTTTTTTTGCCCTTCCTTTACGTTATTCTCTCCTCTATTTTGTATCTCCAATTATGTTTGCTTCTCTAGTTGTAATTTGAGACTGCATTTCCGTTTGAATACAGATTGTTAGTTTCTTCTTCTTCTCCTTCTTCCTTGCATTTTCGTTTTCATTTCTGTTTTAATGGAAGGCTAAAACCCTTGGGGTTGACTCCTTGAGCGGATTATAATCTCTGTTTGAGGTTTTATTTCTATTATGCATCTCTATTATGCTTTCTTCTTCTTCATTGGACCTCTGTGTTAAAACGTTTTCAACACATGTTCATGCTTAATGAATCTGGGTTGTTGCGTTAAAGCTACAGTTTGCTTAATCCTGTGGGAAGGTTTAATGTTGTACATGTTTGCTTAATTCGTGTAGAGAAATCTTGGGTTAATCTTCGCTTAGTTGGTTAACTTGGATGGAACAAGGAAGTTGACAGAGAATCTCTTAAGAACCATGGATAAGATAGTTACAATCTCAACAAGGAGTCAACCTACTTTACTTGTTGTGCTACTTTGCATTTTATTGTGTTTTAAACCTTGATAAATCTGAACCAACCCCCCCCCCCACTTCGTGTTTTAACCTTTGATAGAGAAGGAATGGTCCTTGGGAGACGACCTAGGACAACTTCCTAGTACTACATTTAATTGTTTTATTTGACCAGATACGACTTTGATCACAGTTTCATCCATGTGTAATGAGATAGCCACGAGATGTTAAAGTACAATTAACCCATTGCTCATCATGTTTCATTTGAGGACAAATGTCATTCAATAGGAAAACATGTTGCACTACACATATGAGAGTTTTTTTATCTGTTCAATTATTACCTAAATGGAGTTGCTCTTTTTGGCTAAAAACTTGTGTATTCTTGTCCTTCCATATTATCCACATAACAATGGAAGCTTTAATTTAACTACTAATGAACATGTGGGAGAAAGAATTTAATGAAAAAATGAACATGTGTGAGAAAGAATTTAATACAAGGATATATCATTGACCAAACCTACAACAATCTCAATTACCAAACTATCTTTTGTTGTATAAAGTCCTCATCAAGATAAAAAAAATGAAGTCAATTGAATGATGACCACGTATGAAAGAATGGAAGATCTGAATGGACCATCATATTAGCACATTATAATAAAATATTGAAAATGAGTATCATAATAAGACATTAGAATGACACATCAAAATGGCCCTTTAATGAATTTCAAGATGTCAAAGAAAATCCAATTGACATGTACATTTTAAAAGTAACTATTTATTTACTTCTAAAAGTCTTTGTCTCCAGCATATACCTTTTAGCCTATTTAAAGGAAGCCTTGAGGAACATAATGACTCACTAATGATAAATAAAATAGTGTAGCTTGTGCTAGGAATCCTCTATTAAGAAAATCCATTTTCTTTTTCATCTATCATTGTAAAGAGAGAGAGAGAGAGAGAGAGAGAGAGAGAGAGAGAGAAAGAGAGAGAGAGATCCACTTCTATACTAAATAATTTAAGTGTTCCTTGCATAAACACATAGAAATGAGATTTTATTTCCTAAGTGAAAACCTTTGGAATAGAGAGGGTTATTTTCATCTGTAATCATCATAAATAAAACTATTTTTCTATTCGAGTTATCTTATCCAAGACTTGAGAAACAGTTGGCTAAGGATTTGGTGAATGTATGTGTGCATTGTGGGTGCATTTGTATTTGAGTGTTTTGGAATGAGTAGTGTACTCAATATTGTGGAACAAATTGGTGTGGTTGTTGTGTAACCAAGTGTAATAACTAAGGTTTGATGTTAGTGAAAAATCTCACTAGTATAGTGAGGTCTAGATGTAGCCTTGAGTTTAGAGTGAACTAGTATAAATTTATTGTTTCTACTATCTTTTCTTTTTATTTTGCTTTACTACTCTTAGTAAGGTTATATGGTAAAAGATAAGTTTTTGATATAATCTTTTTATGATACATTTTGAGCTTATAATACATTTTCCATTTTAAACTAAAACCTATGTTTTAACAATTGGATTGGTCAATTGAACTGGTCTAAATGAGTGCGAACCTTATAATGGATGAGTTATGCTATCAAAGTGTTATAAACATTGTTGACTACCCAATGTCTACACATTTCTCCATGTTTTGAACATTAATTAGGAGCTTCTAAAATTTAGAAAAAAAATAAAACTAATTTTGCTTGTGATGTCCCATATGCATTTAAATGTCTAAAATCATAATAATTGTTGCACCATTATGTTTAAGTTTTACATATGTCACTTAAATAATTTATATAGTGGTATATCCTTAATTTAAATTATTATATAATTATATATTAATTTATGCAATTCAACAAGTGACCTACTAGTTCAACTAGTGATCCATTGAAATAGTACCTTGACCAAGTCGATCATTGGTTCAAGTTTTAAAATTGGATAGTAGTTTTTAAACTAAAGAAAATGGAGTAATTTTTTTTTTTTTAACATAATTCAACCCTTATTTTTGTTATTTTATTCACTTCACTTGACATCTTAGCTAAACTCCCTGAGTTGAGCACACTTAACAATGTATGAGAAAGATCTTGGGAAAGTGATGGCTATGCATGCTCCAACTATGTTCATAGTAAAAGGGGCATAAAAAAACATACCCCTTGAATTTTATGGAAGACACTATTATTACAAGAAGGCCAAAAAGAAGTTGATTTTAGAATCAAAAAATGTAGATCTATGGGATATTATAGAGCTTGGGCCATATGTTCCTAAGAAAAGGATTGACACATAAGAGATAAACAAGTCTAAAGCTAAGTGGACTATAAATAGTTATGCAAAATATATGTTAAACTCAACCAAAATACATGATGTTTAATTTTGGGTTACGTCACATAATACTCATATTTATACCTATGACCGCATCAAAAGAAAAATGATAGCATAGGATCAAATTATGATTAGTTTTGAAGTGAAATGATTAATATTTTGGGTGTTTTATTTTAAAATCAATTTGGTTGTAAACTTCAATATAAAAATTTTAATTCATTGCAAAAACTATATAAATTTCTTTAACTCGATCAAATATAAAATCATACACAAAATTAATTTCATTCAAAACAGATATTGCAAAGTCTTGCTCAAACAATGACTTATATAAGACACAACAACCATTTTCAATTTTTTAATAATTTCTCCTAAAGGATTAAATCTTTCCTATGTTGTTGATGCTATAGTCACTATTTTGGTCAATGTTAGTGATTTTGTCTATTTTTTTCCATTTACCAAAAAAATAATCATTTATTCTATTTTATTACAAGAAAGAAGTGGAAACAAAGTGAGTCTTTTATTTTTATTATTATTATTATTATTATCATCATCATCATTATTATTATTATAATAGTGAGTTTTTCTTTTGCCTTCTTAAATATGTTGCTTTTCTTTCTTCATTGTTTTCTTAGGGGAGAAAAATATATTTATTTTCTTGTTATTGAAAGTTTAGCCAAGTCTAAGAAAGTATATCGAGAAGTTTAAGAACAAAAAGGCAACATCGTTGAGACCAAAAGCTATTACAACCTCAAAATTTGCAACACTCACATGTGTCAATTTGTAATGAACAACTATTTGACATTAGTTCAATGAATCCTTGGTAATGTTAGGAGTTATTTTGTTCTCTTCTTTTTCCTCCCTACATTTATTCTATAACGAGCATTGTTTGAAAGCTAGCTAAAAGAAAATGGTAAGCCTACCTCAGAATTCAAATCTTACATTCCCACCTGTAGATGTTGCTGAAGTACTAAATCTTGGGACAAATACACATGTTCAAGTTGATCCCACATCTTCTAAGGTGGCAGCCTCCAAGAAAATAAAGGTACATTCATTTTCATATACAAGGAATCATGTATGATGAACATACTATTGGAATACCCTTTCTTTTCTTTTCATTTTTTTATTTAGTTATGAGACACACAGACACAGACACACACAGACACAGACACACACAGACACACACAGACACAGACATACACAGACACACACAGACACACAGACACACACACACACACACAGACACACACAGACACACACACACACACACACACACACACACACACACACACACATATATATATATATATATATCATGTATTGATTGGTGTTATGTATATATTTGCTTCATTGGTTAAAGGAACAAGATGAGACCAAACAAAAGAAAAATGTAAGAGAAAATAAGGACACATTGCAAACAATAAAACCAGCCATTATAATTTCAGGCATAGTTGTGGCGTTGGCAGGAGTTGCCTTTGCTATAACCAACAAATTAAGAGAGAAATGATTTCACCTTCCTCATGCGATATAAAAGATTTAAAGAGATTATTCGTGTTACATTTTCTTTTAGGTTCCATTCTTTTTATATGAATTAGGTTTTATCATTATTCTAGTTTTGAGCTCTCAAATAAGTCCTCAACACCCCAATATATCACAAATGTTTTTTTTTTTACAATGTACAGTGACGATTGACATTTGAATTCAAGTTATAAAAGTTTTTATATTTTTTTTTCTATTTCTTATTCTTCTCTAGATTTCAAAATTTTTTTCTTTTCAATTATCAATTGTTATGGTCACCAATGATTATATGTTAGGCATATGAGTAATGTAGTATTAAATTAGTAAATTTTGTGACATTAACATATCACTTTACCAAGTTTTCAAACTCATTTTCTAATGTTGAATAAAAGATATATTCGCATCAATATATATATATATATATATATATATATATATATATATATATATCACCTTGCATTTGCACAAAAGTAAAAAGGGATGACTTTGAAACCAAAAATAATCCCAATAAACGTACCATTGGATTTTTTCGCTCATTATCCACTTGGTACACATAGTTTATCATATATAAATATGAATAATTTATTTTGTAAGTGATTAAGAATAAATGAATGTAATTATATATAATTATTGATGTGGTCAATGGTATCATAAGTTGATTAAATTATTTAATAATGACCAACTTTACCTCACAAGTAGTTAATAATATAAAAATTATTATTATCCGAGATTAACTACATGTGTAAATATAATTATTTTTTGCCCCATAAGTAATTAAGAGCAAAAAAAAATAATTATATACAATTATCAACATATGTTTCAATGACATAAAGGTACTAAAATGTTGGATGGTAATTAACTTTACCTTAACAAGTACTCTCTATGATCCTTTTTATAAGACATAGTTTAGAAAAAAAATTTGATCTATTTTGTAAGGCATATTATAGTTTCTAAATAACATTAAATTTTTTTTCTGTTCCTATTAAATATTATGAAAATATGTGTTTTTCCTCTCTCTTTGATTGACATTTATTATTTTTGTTAGTATTAGTGCATAAACTTCGATATAAAATAATATCTTCACTTCTCTCATGAAAATTTAAAAATCAACCCCTTATATATTAAACACGAATATATATAAAATAATATTTTTAGAGACTTCTATTATGGGAGGATTTGTAAGAATTTTTTTTATCTAATTCAATTTTAATTGATCTTAATTATTTATAAATTAAATATTAATATTTTTAAAATAAATAATCAGTAAATAAAAATAACTTTTTTTACAATATAAATTATTTATCACAAATCTAAAATATAATTTATATGTTTAAAAATATCTATTTGTACAAATTCTAAATATAATATGTTTATTATAAATATGTCTTTACATTACCCAGACTAAATACTATTAAAAATTGAAAATAAGAACATAAGCACATGGAAAGCAGAAGGGAGCATAAATTAAAATACTAAGACCCTCCAATGAAAATAAAGAAATATATTACAAAAGAATGAATGCACGCTATACACAAATGAATAATATCAAGACTACCATAAATATGATAATTGAATCCATTTATGTGAAACTATACATATATCGCCCCAGTGAATAGTGATTGCTGGAAATATTCAAATAACAAGCCCAGATGATAGCAATGAGTCCTTTTGACTGTCCAACATAGTTGATCGAGGCAGCTCTTTTAGCTTCCCATTATCCAAAACAAATACTCGTTTTGCCATCATAACTGTCTCCAAGCGATGGGAAATCACAAGCACCTATGGACGTAGGAAGAATGTTTGAATACTTCAGAGGGAAGAAAAAGGTATGTAAATTACCAACACAATGCAAAAGATTAACCAATAAATCCAAAGAAAACTATCTAAATTAGTTGAGATCTAAGGGAAGCATATCCAATGACAAACATACTCAAAACTACAAGTAACAAAATGAGAAGCACAAATAACAAAACAAAAAATGGCTCTCAAAGCCAAAAGTTCAATCTAGAGATAAGATCTGCTTGAATAAGCTTCTACAGAAGCACTTCTAGATGAAAATTCAAAATAAGTTTCTCTATATGCTTTTTTTTTTTTTTTAAGGAACTTAGCATGAACTAAATATAAGATTTTGAAAAAAATGAATAAGAGAGAACTTCTACAAAATAACTTATGCATAAGCTTATTTTAGCTTATGGAGAAACTTATTTTATTTTTTCTTTCAATTTTACTTACTTAGAACTAGAAGTACTTTTAAGAAAGTTTACTCAAACAGACCCATAAAGGTCCTGTTATTTAAACCCGGACCTAAACGTATGGAAGAAATAAGATACATGCACGCCAAATAATTATAAAGGAAAGAAAAAGTAACATGTCATTGGGTCAATAGCAGAAAAAGCTAGTTGGCTTACTGTACGATTTTGCATCAAACGCTCTACAGCTTGTCTCACTAATAACTCAGATTTACTATCCAAGGAGGAAGTTGCCTCATCCAGAATTAATATAGAAGAATCTTGATACAAAGCCCTTGCAATAGCCAGCCTGTAAATTTTTTAGAAAGGAAGTAACAGCTCAATAAAAGAAACCATAAATCAGTGATAAAGTCTTAATGTCTTATAAATATCCAAAGCATCAAATTTGGACTTCAGATTAACTATACCTTCCAAATGCTCCCTCCAATACAAAACAGAATTAGCTGTTCATTCAAAGCTTATAGGAGAACAGAATGAAGTTTGAATTTGAAATTTTACCTTTGCCTCTGGCCTCCACTTAAAGTTGAGCCCCTTGGTCCAATATTGGTTTTGTATCCTTCTGGAAGCTTTTTAATGAACTCATCTGCATTAGCAGTTTGAGCTGCATGCTTTACCCTCTCCATGTCAATTTTTGTTGTTAGATCCCTATAGCCAATGTTTTCAGCTACTGTACCTGAAAAAAGTGTCTAGAGTATACATCAGTATTATAGTTGAACCATGAGGAATTTGCATGTACAAAAGATAACAAAGACACCAGTAAATATAAACCATTCATGCTAGCAATCAAGAATGAAAAAAATAGCTGAATTAACATATACCCGAAAAATCAACAATTGATGTTGGGGAAGGAAAAAAGACAAGATAAAAGGCTCTGGTAACTTCTAAAAACGAGATTTACATGCAATAGACCAGTTTTTTAACATGGTGGTTCTTAACTACCTATATTTTTTTAAACTTGATCTTAGAGGAACCAATTTTGAGATAAAAAATAGTTCTAAAAATCATTTTAAAGTTGGTTATCAGTTTACAACTTTTCCTATTGTCTCTAATCTTTTTTCATTCTCTTTGACTCTTCTGTTAGATCTAAAGGGCTTAGGGTAGTTATTGGGTCAGACATGGCTGTAAAGTGTAAACCAATGGTCTATTAGCAAGCTAAGTTTTTTGGCAAGATCTGGTTTAAATTTTAAATACGTTTCTGCCAAAGTTTGGGTCAAACTAGTTACAAAATAACCTGAATTTATATGACTAGTTTATTTATATTAAACCAGTTTTGAAAGTGGCAAAAAAAACCCTAAATGCTTGTAAAAAATAGAACAAATCATTCGAGCTGGCAAAACAAGTACATTTTAAATACTTATAAGCATCATGAACTGAAGTCCGAATCCTGCTACAATACAAAGGCATGAATCACTTACTATATCTTGAGAAACAACACTAACATGTCTTCTCAAACTTGCCAACCGAATGTTGTGGATGTTATCGTTATCAATAAGTATACAGCCTGCAGGTGTCAAAAGATAGATGAAAAATGAGTGCAAAATAAACTCTGGTGTATTAAAGACATTTCGACTAAAGGTGGTGAGTTCTTCAGTGGAAATTAGTTATTGATGAAGTCGAAACATACTTCGCACTAATAACATAATTACTAAAAAAAACAATACTAAAGACATTTGATAAATCACTATCACCATGCTGAGATTTATTTTAAATGACTCACCAGATATAGGATCATAAAGCCGAAGCAACAGTTTTACAAGTGTTGTTTTCCCTCCACCAGAAGGACCCACAATAGCAACTATCTCACCAGTTCTAATGTGAAGATTCAATCCGTTTAAAACAAGAGGCAAGTCATTATTATACCCAAAGGAGACATCACAAAATTTCAGGTCCCCTGTAACATGGTCCAAATCAACAGCATCTGGTTTCTCAACCACCTGTTAATTGGGGAGAAAAAAAATGATCTATTATTGAAGTGCAACATATTACCTTAACGGAATTTTTAAAAACAGAACAGTGAAACTGCAGCCAACAACCATTTTGTATTTTTTTTTTTTTTTGTTATCAGAGTTTTGTCATTTTCAAACAAAATGCTCGCTCAAATTTAAAAGAAAACACAAAAATTAAAAACAGAACAATATTAAATTAGTGTTCATATCACATTTACCTTATTTTTGAACCTAGTCATGGCAAGCAAACGTTCAGCAGCTGGTTCTCCCTGCCTCCATTCATTGTAAGCTTTTCCTACGTCCTGCGTGATTCTTTATTTTCAGATTTATGATAACCAAATACAGTTTCTCAGAAACTGAACATGATAACAATACCTGAATTGGCTGAATCAAGAAAAGTAATGATGTCAGAAATGAAACCAAGCTATAGCGATCAAATGAACCTCTTGAAATCACCAGCGAACCAGCACCAAGTATGGCAAGAACTACAAAATAAATTGCTTGTATTATCTGAGGAATCAATGCTTTCATCTTTTTCTTCTTCAGCTTCGCAGAATAGTCCATCAGAGCCAGTCTCGTAAACCTGGTATTCTCACACGACTCTGCATTGTTTGCTTTCACAAAGAGAATTGCAGGAAGCACCTTAATTAAGAAGGAAAAAACAACAAAATTGATACACAAGGTAGAAGAGCATAGTGTTCAAAACAATGCATGCCCTTTAAGATTATTTCTGGTGAAAGTTCAAGTTACCTCATTTAGATAAGCTGAGAGATCAGCAATGCTAACATGTGCCTCTTTGGATATCTTGCGAAGTTCTTGACCAAGAAAGGTAACAACTAGCAGCATGCAAGGAATAATCTGCAATTTGCAGACACAAGACTCAAAATCAAATTACCCTAAACCAGCATGAAATAAGCATAAGGACCTGACCGTGACTAACCATGGCTGAAATCAAAGAAAGGGCAGGACTTATAACTAACATCTGCATCATCATTGCCGACAACTGCAGAGTACTGGGTACTATGGTCTGTCAGAAACAAAAAACAAAAGCTAATCATCAGATATTAATAATTACATAAATGCAATTGCCGTGCAATGTTCTCAAAATGACAAGCAAAGCCATGAGATAAAACGAACTCATCAAAACTAGGATCATGCAAAGTACAGTACCAACTGGGCCATGTTACAAGATGAACAAAAATTCCAAAACCTCACAATGAAACAGCATTTTTAATTAACTGTCTTTAAACTTACCAAAATTCCATCCCGCTGGAATGAGAAAATTTTGGCTTTGAAAAACATCTTATATTATAACGTGTTTTTTTCATAGCAAATTGTGTAAATCCTATCTGATGTAGTGTAACATATAGAGCCTAACAAACTGTATTGTCAGTGGGTTTGGATCCTCTCCGGACTGAAAATTTCCGGCAAGAGACGGATATAAAAAAAAGTTATCACTGTACTATTTTAAAACATTTATTAAAAAAATTAACAAACTTATCGTACATTATAAATTAAATTATTTTTAAATATATTATAAAAATCAACAAGTTTATGGTACATTTTAAACTGAGAGTCTGTGACTGGATGTATAAAAAAAATTATATTACTGATACATATATTGTTTATTTTCTTTAAATTAAAAAAAAAACAATTTTTCAGACTAAATCCAACATTATCCTATTTTTATGTGAGTTAAGCTTATATACACACTCATTATAAAACATTTTTTAAAAAAAATATTTTACTGCTATATCATATTGATAAATAAATTGGATAACGTGGCCCTGGCAATATAATAAATTCTTTGAATGGGAGTCTAAGAAGTATTTCGCGGAATTAAAGTTAAATTATTTCTATAATAAGTTCACTTTGTCAAAATGTGGACAATAAGCATAAAATACTGATTTTCATGTACAATGATTTAGTAATTATTACTAGAAAATAAAAAAATAAAAATAAAAAGCAAAAGATGTTTACAGTATAAGTAAAAATTAAAAGTATAATTAGTTTTGTTCCTTTTAGATATTGTGGCCAATTTTATAGTAAATTAAAAAGTAAAAATTTATGAAATTATAAACATTAAAAAAATAAAAATAATATATATAAAAACTAAAATGAAATATTCTAATTATAGAAAGTGTGTCAGAGAGTGGCACCGACGTTGAGAAGAGTGTACAAGGTAACGGCGAGGTCGGAAGCTTCGGCGGTGATTCGGTACGCAATGTCTCCGGCGGACACGCCGCCGTTCCCTTCGAAGTACGCCACCTCTCTGTGGAGAACGCGGTCGAACACGTCCACGCGGAGCTCGTACACAGCCTTCAACGAGGCTTCCCAGAGGAGCGCGTGCTGCGCGTAGTTGGCGACGAGGCGCGCGGCGAGGAGCACGGCGAGGGGGGCGGCGTCGACGGCGCTGAGGGCGGCGATTGTGGAGAATCTGTTGAGGAGGGCGGAGAGGGAGTAGACGGAGACGGCGCTGCAGAGCCAGCCGCAGAGGATGGGCCTGTGTTGGGCCGCGATGTAGGGTTTCAGGAATTGGAGGGTTTGGGCTTTGGCGGCGCTGTGGATTCGGAGGGACGCGGGTTTTGGCGGGATGTGGTTGTGGCGGTTTAGGGATAAGTTGAGGAAAGAGAGTGAGTGAGGCTTTGGTTGAATCGATGATAGTGTTAGTGACATTGAAATTGGCATTGGCATTGGCATTGGCATTGGGATTCTCTTTCCCCTTCCAATTCCAAATGATCGCCAATTCTAGCATTGAAATTGGTTTAGCCTTGGGTTTATGGAAATTGGAAACTGTTTAATTAAATATAACAAGGATTTTTTTTTTCTCGATTGGATTGGTGCGATAGTTTAATCAAAGTGCCAAAAAAAAATGGAAAGACTATAGGATTAAAACCAATTTTGAAGATAATTGTTTTGGAAAAGGATTATCTATACAAACCAAAAGGAGGAGTCGTGTTTAGATTGTGGAAGTAAGGTAGGTCTTTCTCCTCTCCTTCGGTGATGGTCGTGGAGTGGAACATTATTAGAACAATAAATGATATATTGATTTCCTACCATAAGAGATTTGTCATTACATGTAGAGAGTAGCTATCATGATTCATGAGTTACCTCGGTTTACATCTGCCCTTGTTTCACTATTAGAGCCATTGATGTGACAGTTCCATCTATGCAACAGTTACTTATATCAACAATACTACTTAACAAATTGTGAAGCAAACACAAAACTCATTTTATGTTCTTAAATATTGCATCATTGGAAAAAATATATATTATAATCCATAAATCTCATGTAACATTGTACAAGAACCTACTAAAAACATTATGCAACTTCACATAATTATACTGTTACACATACTCTAATAATATTATACACTAATAGCATACGTAAATTAACTTAAAAAAATAAAGATTAATGTTACATTGACAAAAAAAAATTATATAACTTCTACTACATTATTTTTGTGTTTGTATCTTCTATCACTTGTACAACATAAAGGGTTTAGAATTTATGAATAGAGATTGTTCTTACCGGAGATCGGTCGTAGGGGACGATCTGCTGGGTAAGATCGCGAGCCTCCTTCACTGGTACGTTTGATGTTCCAAGATGGGGGTGGTACCTGCAAAAGCGACTCCGATGCTAAAGTTAGTGTTTGTGGGTGTATAAGTCTCGTATAAGTAATGCACGTACCTTTGTGTGGATTAGGGTTTTGATGGGCCTTGGGCCTTAGATCAGTTATGACCTATTTGGATGTCGAGCTGACGTAGCTTAGCACGTGTCCGAGGTTAACTCGCGTTATGATGTCGAGCTCGAGCTCGGCATAGCGGTACGGATAGTACACTAGCCCCCCGAGCTCCGAAGACCGCGGGTCGAGGAGTTGAGACCGAGCTCGACAGGGGGCAGTGACCTTTCGCGTACGCCTGTCTGTCACAATGCCATGTGTCATAACTGTCACTTCGTGTTCCGAAACGCATGGGCGGCGTGTTGATGGGGGTGACGGTTATGCAATGATGGTTTTGCCTCATCATAATGAGCTTCATTAAATGTGTCGTCAGGTGCTCTCTCTCTTCGACACGTGTCGTGGCCGTTTGAATTTCGGGAAGCCCTTTTCTCTCTCTCGCGCCTCTTCCCTTTTCACTTTACTCTTTTTCTGTGGCTTCTTGCGCACACTGCTTTCCTCGCTTATGTTCATTTCCCATCTTCATCTTCTCTGTTTTCGTCGCCGTTTCCGGCAACTGGGTTCTCCTCCTTCCTTATTGCTCTTTCATTTGTCAAAGGGGTACCAGGTACTTCGATTTCCCTGTTCTCTCTTTCTTCTCCAATATTTCCCTCTTCGAGTCTTTTTGCTTTCTTGATGGCTGGAGAAAGTGGTGTCGCATCTTCCGCGCCGGCCAAAGGTAAAGGCAAGGCACGCGGCAAGGTGGCGGTCGCCGAGATGGCCGCTGTCGAGAAGAAGAAGGGGGGAACCAACCAAAGGAACCCTCTTCTGGCATCCCTGGCTTTGAGTGGGTCAAGAGTGATGTCGGGGAGTTTCAAAGCGTTCTTAGGTCATTCATGGAGATCAATGCGATTCGGAAATCGCATAGGATCTGTGACCCTTCCATCTCCAAACTTATCCGGCTTGAGCCTTGCCAAGCCGGTGAGCGTGTGTACATGGGGAGTTCTTCTGACCCTCCCCACTTTTACGTTTACTAATGTCTCTTTAGGGATTTAGGCGTCTGTCTTCCCTTCACTCAATTTGAGTGTGATTTTTTGAATTTCGTCAACTCGGCTCCTTGCCAGTTGCACCCCAATAGCTGGGGTTTTTTTAGGGCTTTTCAAGTCCTGTGTTCGGCCCTAGGGATAGGGTTATCTCTTCCTATTTTCCTTCATTTTTACCAGTTAAAACTGGGCGTCCCTCCTTATGGTTGGGCGTCCCTGAGTGGTAGTAAGGCTGGGGGATTGTTTTCTCTGTACTCCCAGTCGTACAAGAACTTCAAACAAGAATTCTTCTGGGTCACGCTCCAGGGTGTCGACCCGTTAAAAGATGAGGTATTCCACTTCGACGACCTGCCGAAGTTTCCCTTTTACTAGCGGCCGGCCCCGGCTCGGTTTCATTGGGCGGCGAACTTGCAATTGTCAACCTCAGATACTGCTGCCATTGCAAACCTTGAAGTACTCCCTCGTCCGTTGGATTACAAGCTTGTCCTGTCGCTTGCCAACTCGGCGTATAAGGAGAGGGGTCTAGAGAGTGAGTATCTTGTCCTTTTTAGTTGCTAGGGTTCGCCAAATTTTTTCTTCTACTGACGTCTCTGATTTTTTGTATTTGCAGGCATCATGGGCAGAAGCAAGTGGCGCGAGTTGAAATCGCGCTACAACGTGATAGACCCAGGCCAAGGCCAAGGAATCCAAGAGGTGATATCTTAAAAGAACCAAGAGGAATGGGATGAACTTAAAGACCTTTTTCATATGTTTGTACATATAGTAGTTTCTTTGTATAGGCTTATTTTTGCCTTTGTATTTGTGAGGCACTTTACTTGCTTTTATTAGTGTTTGTATATTGTTTTTAGGGTGGGTTACTTGGAGAGTTTAACTCCATTTAACCTCCTTTGTTGATACATTCATTTTATATTTTTTCAGTAGGAAAAAAGGGGTGGCATTTAGCAATGCTTGAGGGTGTGACTAGTAATTGGGTCAGAATTGGGCCTAGGAAAAATTTTGCATATTAGACTCATTTTGCTCCTAATTTTTCATAGATTTGATTTAGCTAGGTCTCATCATCATATGATGAACCTAACTAAACCAAATCAAATAATTTCAAAATAAATCATGGAGCATTTTGGAGCCTTGGCCGCCTAGCCTTCACTTGTGTTCTTGGCCGAAATTTGCTAGCTTCTCCTACAAGCTTTGAAGCTTGCCTTCCAAGTCTCTAAACCTTGGTAGGTTAGGCTGACCTTACCATGGTTCTTAAGTGAACCATGGTCAAGGTTAGCTTCTCCTACAAGTTTTAGAAACCATGGATGGTTAGCTACACCTTACCATGGTTCCTAGTGAACCATGGTTAAGGTTAGCTTACACTACAAGCTACCTCTCCCTATATATTTGTAATTTCTACTTTTGTATTCACTTTTGAGCATTTGAGAAATAAAACTTCAGATTTCTCTTCAAAAGTCCCTCCTAAAATCGAAGAGAACTCTCTCTTTAAGGTTTCTATCAAAGTTTCTTCAAACTTTGTCTTGGTTCCTCAAGCTTCTTTCATAAGCTAGGAAGTAACCGAACCTATTCCATTACTTCTCCACCATTGGAGAATCCTCCAAGGTGATTCTACCACCTCAAGGAGTTCTACCTCAAGAGTTCTTCAGTCCTTGCATGGAAAACTTGAAGAATCAATTTTCTTCTCCAAGTTCCATCACAACGTCGCCGAAATTGAGGTCCCTGAGCCTCAAGAGGAGGAGGTGGCCCCCTGGAGACACGAAGAAAAAGAAAGAGGGGAGAAAAAGAGATCGGGGGACCTTTGCCCCTCGAGATGCTCAGGAGGTGACCTCCAAGGCTGCCGATGCTGATATGGTCGACCTGACTAGGGGTTCTCCACCCGAGGGAGCTCCTCAGGTGGCTGTCGAGGAGATCGCCCAGGCCGCCGAGCAGGTTGCCCAGGCCACCGAGGTTGGTGCCTTTCTTTGCGGTTTTTGTTTTTTATATTGCTCTTTTCTTACTTACTGACTTAGGGGGAAATTTGTATTTTTTGTAGGTGAGGCATGTTGTCGAGGTCCCGGTGGCTCCGAGCTCGGAGGTACCAGGGGCGGGTGCCCCCGTGGTTGAGCAAGAGGCGCCTGCCTCTGTCTCTGCTGAGGCCCGCGGAAAGGGGTCGAGCTCCGAGGTCCCGACACCTACTCCCGCAACCTCGGCGCCGCCGTCTGGCTCGTCGAAGGGGCCCCCCAAAAGCCAATACCTTGCCCATCGCTTCGGGAAGGATCGTTCTCGGGTGCAACTGGATCATGTGAGTGCTTCAGAGGACATAGATTCTTTGTGGAGCGCGGGGGTGACCTCGGAGAAGTTCTACTCCAAGGAGTCGCTGAGTTCGGCTGATCAAGCCATGATCGAGACGGCTGGGCCAGTGGAAGGCCTTGATTCTGCTGAGGTCTTCCTGCAGAGGACCATGGCCATCGTGGATCACTGGAAGCACAAGTGGTCCAAGCAGCAGGAGGACCTAGCGAAGCTGAAGGGCCGAGTCCAGCCTTTGAGGGAAGAGAACAAGGCCTTGAAGGAGGAGAATCGGGCCTTGGCAAGTGCTCTCGGGGATGCTAAGCTATAGAATGAGGCCGAGCTTCAAGCCACCAGGAGGGAGCTGGAGAGAGTTCAAAAGTCCTTAGAGATTGCTCTGAGGTCCAATGAGACTCACGCTGCCCAAGTGAGTGAGCTACAGGAGCTCGCCAATTCTTCCCGAGGCCGGGTGCGTGCCTTAAAAGACGAGGTGACTTCCTTGAAGGCTAACTTGGTGACGGCGAGCGAGAAGCGTCTGTGTGACGAGGTGCTTCTTGGTGGGAAGGAAGAGGAGGTCATCGCTCTGAAGGTGGACCTTGCGAAGATGGCTACGACAAGGGCGGAACTGGAGACGAAGCTCATCGAAATTGAGCGGGGCTCTCCTGTTCGAGCACAAGAAGGGATTCCTCAAGGCAGCTCGCCAGGCGAGGCTACTCGCGCCGGGGGTCGACCTCTCTTCCATGCATGTGGAGAAAGAGGTGCGCTTCGGGAAGCTGGTGAAGGAGGACGACCTCCAGAACAGCTCAAGCGAAAATGCCTCTGCTTAGGCCAGTTTTGTAATAACTTAGTTTATTTTGTTTTGCTTAAGATTTTCGTGTATATATCATTTTCTGAGATTTTGTCCTCGTGCTTTCGACGGTTGTTTTTGAACTTGTGTATTTTGCACTTGTGTTTTTTGGGGCTCAAACTTGGCCTGGTGCAAATAATTCGTATTAAGGTTCGAACTCGACCTTGGTGAGATAGAACGATTTAGACCGATGGAACGATTTGGGTCGATATTCGAACTTGACCTCTGTGTAAGATAGAATAATGTGTGCCGAGATTTGTACTCAACCTCGGGTCGGGCTTCCTTTTTAAGGTTTGGATTCGGCCTCGACGGAAAGTAAGATAATACGTAATAAGGTTCGAACTCGACCTCGGCTTAGAGTGAGATGAATTGTACCAAGGTTTGAATTCGACCTCGGTGTAAAGTAAAATAAATTGTACCAAGGTTCGAACTCGACCTCGGTTTAGAGTGAAATGAATTGTACCATGGTTCGAATTCGACCTCGATGTAAAGTAAAATAAATCGTACCAAGGTTCGAACTCGACCTCGATTTAGAGTGAAATGAATTGTACCAAGGTTCGAATTCGACCTCGGTGTAAAGTAAAATAAATCGTACCAAGGTTCGAACTCGACCTCGGTTTAGTATAAAGCATCTTATGGTAAAAAGATGCAGAATTAAAAGAATATGAATGGAAAAGAATGAGTTATTTTATTGATTTTATGTGTGCCTTGTTAAAAACCCTCTCAGCCAAAACCCATTTTTCTGTTTTTTGGGACAAAAGACTGAGGCGGGAAAAGAGTGCATAGCTCATTCGTACAAATTTAGCTGAAATAAAATTTGAGATGCGTGGCATTCCAAGTCCGCAGGATAGCTTTGCCGCTGAGTTCTTCTAGCCTGTATGCCCCATTTTCTAAGTCTTCTACAACTCGAAATGGGTCACCCCAGTTGGGTGCAAGCTTTCCTTCTGACGTGTATCTTCGTGCGTCGCCCAACAGTCGCCACACTAAGTCACTAACTCGGAAAGAGCGAGGTCGCACTCTCGTATTATATCTTCTGGAAGCTCAGAGTTTACAAGCTTCTTCATGAATTCGAGCTTCGTCTCTGAGCTCGTCAATCAAGTCAAGGTCAGCTGCTATTTCTTGAGCGGTTTGCTCGCTGTTGAAGACCTGAAGTCGGTGAGATGTCTCCCCGACTTCGACTGGGATCATGGTGTTAGCTCCATAAGTCAGCCTGTAAGGTGTTTCCTGCGTGGTTGACTGGGGGGTGCAATGGTACGCACAGAGGATGCTGGGAAGTTCGTCAGCCCATTGTCCCTTGGCGTTCCCTAGCCGCTTCTTGAGCTCTCGGAGTACCACTTTGTTTGCGGCTTCGGCTTGGCCATTAGTTTGTGGGTGTTCCACCGAGGTCGGGATGTGCTTAATTCCAAGTTCCCGAAGGAAGTCTTCGAAGCCTTGCGCGATGAATTGTCGGCCGTTATCGGTGACAAGGGAATGCGGAATTCCGAACCTGCATATGATGTTCTTCCAGGTGAACTTTCGTATATTCTCAGTGGTGATCTTGGCGAGTAGGCATGCTTCGATCCACTTGGTGAAGTAGTCGATTGCTACCAAGAGAAACTTGAGCTGACCTTTCGTGGGGGGGAACGGTCCTAGGATGTCCATTCCCCACTGGGCGAAAGGCCACGGGGACATCATCTGGTGGAGAGCTTCGAGTGGCTGTCGATGCGCGTTGCTGAACTGCTGACACTCTTTGCATTTTTGCACGTAGACTTGGCAATCTGACTTCAAGGTGGGCCAGCAGTACCCAGCTCGGAGTACCCTGGCTGCCATCGAGCGCGCTCCGGAATGCATTTCACATATACCTCGGTGGATCTCCTCGATGACATAGGTGGCTTGAGGTGCAGTCAAGCATTTGAGCAAAGGGGTGGAGATGCCACGCTTGAACAGTTCATCTCTAATAATTACGAACTTAGCCGACCTTCCCCTCATCTTTCGAGCTTCATCTTTATCCTCGGGTAAAATTCCTGCCTTCAAGTAATTCCAAATACCTGTCATCCACCCTTGCTCTTCGCTATCGCTGGTGTTGACGACCTTGTCGTCCAAGCTGGGTGAATGCAAGGTTTCTTGAATAATGGTTTGATGCTATCCAGGACATTTGGTACTGGCGAGCTTTGATAGGAGGTCGGCTCTAGTATTTTGCTCTCGCGGTACATGTTGTATAGTGAACTCGTCGAAGAACGAGATCAGGTGTGATGTCATGTGGAAATACCGCTGTAGAAGAACATCCTTGGCCTGGTACGTCCCGCTGAGCTGTTCCACTATGAGTTTTGAGTCGCTGTTGCAACTCACTCTTTGTGCCCTGAGGTCGCGAGCCAGCCTCAGTCCTGCGAGAAGCGCCTCATATTCCACTTGGTTGTTGGTCACCTTGAAGCTGAACTTGAGGGATTGCTCCAAAGTGACTTGATTCGGTCCTTCCAAGATAATACCTGCACCACCACCCTTAGAGTTGGAAGACCCGTCAACATGCAAAGTCCATACCTATGGTTCATAGACCGAGGTTGGCGTCAGTTCGGCTACGAAGTCGGCCAAGCATTGAGCTTTCAGAGCTCCGCGACTTTCATACTAGATGCCAAACTCAGACAACTCGACTAATCACACTATCATCCGCCTGGCGAGCTCTGGCTTTCTCAGGATTTGCTTGATTGGGTAGTCAGTCTTGACTATCACCTGGTGACTCTGAAAGTAAGGCTGGAGACGCCAAGCTGCGGTGATGAGTGCCAGTGCAAGCTTTTCAATCATCTGGTATCGTTTCTCGGCGTCTTGGAGGACTCGGCTGATGAAATAGACTGGCGTCTGCACTTTCTAGTGCTCTTGTATTATAATTGCACTGATCGCACCTTCTACCATGGCCAGGTAGAGGAGGAGGTCGGCTTGATGATCTGGCCTCTGGAGAATTGGCGGAGTCGTGAGGAAAGCTTTGAAGCTTTTGAAAGCCTCTTCGCACCGGTCTGTCCATTCAAAATTTTCGGCTTGCGCAGCAGGGTGAAGTTGGGCCCCGCTTTCTTCGCCAGCCTGGGGATAAAACGAGACAGGGAAACCAACCTTCCCGCCAAACGTTGGACTTCCTTTACAGTTTGAGGGCTTTGCATCTGGATGATAGCTTTGCATTTCTCCGGGTTGGCTTCGATCCCCCTATTAGTGATCATGAATCCAAGGAACTTACCTCCCTGGACGTCGAAGATGCACTTTTCTGGGTTGAGGCGCATGTTGTGCTTCCTGATTTGGCCGAACACCTCAGCCAGGTCAACAGCATGATCATCAGTCGAGGTGGTTTTAACCACCATGTCATCGACGTAGACCTCCATGTTCCGTCCGATCTGCTAGTGGAAAACCTTGTCCATCAGCCGCTGGTAGGTGGCTCCTGCGTTTTTGAGACCGAAGGGCATCACTCGGTAGCAATAGTTGGCATGGTCGGTGATGAATGACATATGCACCTCGTCTGGTGGGTACATCATAATCTGGTTGTATCCGGAGTAGGCGTCAAGGAAACTGAGGAGGGCGTGCCCGGATGCTCCATCAACCAGCCTGTCTATGCTCGGCAAGGGGTACGAGTCCTTGGGGCATGCCTTGTTCAAGTCGGTATAGTCGACGCACATGCGCCACTTCCCCGAGCTCTTCTTCACCAGGACCACGTTCGCCAGCCACGTGGTGTACCTGACCTCACGGATGAAGCCTACATTCAGTAGCTTTTGCGTCTCAATGATGATGGCCTCCCGCCACTCACCACCGACCTTCCTCTTCCTCTGGGCGACTGGCTTCGCTTCCTTATGAATTGTCAACCTGTGACAGATGAAGTTAGCATCTATACCTGGCATGTCGGCGCTCGACCATGCAAAGAGATCGGCGTTCTTGGAGATTTTGGCTTCAAGTTGTTGTCGTAACTCCGGGTTCAGCTGCTTGCTGATTTTCATGCATTGCCCAGGGAGCTTTCCGATCTGGAGGTTATCGAGCTCGTCGATGGGGCTCGACCATTCATCATGGGAGTCCGACCTCGGATCCAGGTCAGTGATGTCCACGTGGGTGATGTGAGCCACTGTGGGGGGATCACTTCGACATCGCTCGTCGGACGAAGAGACTTTCAGACTTTCGGCGTAGCACTACCGAGCTGTCTTCTGGTTTGCCTTGACAGAGATGATCTTGCCATCACTCCCTGGGAACTTCATGGTGAGATGTGGGGTAGACACCACTGCTCCGAGTTGGTTCAACGTCGGCCTTCCAATAATTATGTTGTAGGACATGTTGGCTTCAACGAGGAGGCATCGGACCATAATCCTCCTTGTGTCAAGAGAGGTTCCGAAGGTTGTCAACAGGTCCACGTATCCTCGAGTGTGTACTCGCTCTCCTGAAAATCCAACTAGTGGTTCTATGTGAGGTTGGATAAGGGAGTGAGGGATATCTAACCTGAGGAACGTCGGCCAATATAGGACGTCAGCCGAGCTTCCTTGGTCAATCAACGTCTTGTGGACCTCCCAATTGGCGACCTCCACGGTGATGACCATTGGGTCGTCCTGGTTGGGGCAGACGCTAGTGTAGTCGTCGTCGGTGAAGGTGATCGGCGGTGAGCTTTGGTGCGAGGCCGAGGTAGCAGAGTGGACGTTGTTGATACTGCGCAGGTGTCTTTTTCGGGCTGAGCTGCTGGATCCTCCCCCTGCAAAGCCACCTGCAATTGTGTTGATTACTCCCCGCAAGAGAGCTGACCCTGTTTCCTGGCTTACCTCGGCTTGCACTGCGCCACCGGAATTTTAGTGAGAGCTAGAGGGTTGGTCCGTGCGAGCTCCCGAACCACGACCTTTGCCTCGTCCTCGTCCATTGTAGCCCCTTCTGTGACCCTGTTGTCGTTGGACGTATTGGCCGAGGTGACCCGCCTGGATGAGTTCCTCGATACGGTCTCGGAGTGTGCGGCACTCTTTAGTGGTGTGACCGTGGTTTCTGTGGTATCGGCAGTGCTTGGATTTGTCTGCACTATTGTGGTGGCAGGGTGAGCAGGTTGCTATTACTGGCCTCCTCCATGATGTGTACTCGGGGCATATTCAGGGGAGTGTAGAAGTCGTATCTCCCCCCCTTATTTGCCCTGGCAGTCTTCTTGAACTAGCTGTCATTGGTATCCTTCATCTTGTCTTTGTGACCATTGTCAGGCTTCGCTTGTGGTTTTCCGCGAACCTAGTCACGAAAGGCAGAGTGTTCTTCCATCTGTATGTACCCTGCAGCTCAGGCACGGAGTTCGTCCATGTCAGCAGGAGCTCGGCGACACAGGCTGTCCACAAAAGGGTCTGGCTTGAGCGCCATGAGCATGGCGAGCAGGGCGACCTCGGGGTTCATGTTCCGAATCTTCACCGAGATGCTGGCAAAGCACTCCATGAACGCCCTCAATGACTCATCGTCGCCTTGTCGGAGACTGGCCAAGGTGGCGGAGGTGACGTGGTGAGGGCGACTCGTGGCATACTACGCCGTGAATCGCCTTATCAAGGTGTCGAAGTTGTCAATCGACTCAGCAGGTAACTGGGTATACCAATTGAGCGCAGCCCCCTTGAGCGAGGTCAGAAAAACCCTACACAAAATAGCATCATCATTAGTGTAAAGGTTTACCTGCGTGATATACAGGTCGATGTGCTCGTCCAGATCCGTCGTGTCGTCGTAGCGGTCGATGTGGAGGGGTTTCCAGCCGAAAGGTAGGGGGTCTCCATAATGCCATCCACAAAAGGGTGACGGCGGATGCTCGCTCGATTGCTAGGAGCCTGGGCAAGAGCAATGCTGACTTCATGGGCCGACCTTTTTGTCGGTGCGTGTGACCGATGTGTGGCAGGCTTGGGAGTCGGTGCCCTAGGTGCTGTCGACGGTTGAGAAACCGAGTGCCTCTCTTCCTCGTGTTGGTGACTCGGTTGAGGAGGTTGATCAGAAGGTTGCCGAGGAAGCTAGGCGCGAATGCGCTCATTCTCGGCGCGCAACGCCGCTAGGTCAGCTTCGTTAGTGGTACACAGCGCCGCTAAGTCAGTTTCGTGCTTGGCACGCATGTTTTGCAGATCGACGATGTGTTGCTGTCGCATTTGTTCGCCTGCTCGATCAGCCTTCTCAATGTTGCTTTGTTGTCCATGTTTGTCGTGTGATCGACGTCGTCTGTTGCTCGTCTACTATGGCTTCGAGTGAAAACCATAAGCGTGGCCGATAAGAGTTGTCTCGATCAGCCCCACGATAGGCGCCAAATGTTCTTACCAGAGATCAGTCGTAGGAGACGATCTGATGGGTAAGATCGGCGAGCCTTCTTCATTGGTACGTTTGATGCTCCAAGATGGGGGTGATACCTGCAAAAGAGACTCCGATGCTAAAGTTAGTGTTTGTGGGTGTATAAGTCTCGTATAAGTAATGCACGTACCTTTGTGTGGATTAGGGTTTCGATGGGCCTTAGGCCTTAGATCAATTATGACCTATTTGGATGTCGAGCTGACGTAGCTTAGCGCTTGTCCGAGATCAACGTGCACTATGATGCCGAGCTCGAGCTCGGCATAACGATACAGATAGTACAAAAATATTATTAATGATAAAGAGAAATAGACATAAAAGTAATATTATATAAATTATTATATAATTTTTGTTGTACGTGTAATATTATTTAAAAATAACTTATAATTTAACAAGTTATTGTTATACAAGTCACTGTCTCGTTCATAAACGATAAAGATATTAAATTTAAAGCAATAATATATTTGCGTGAATGAACTGGTTTGAATTATTTTTGTGTATGGACTAAATATATATATATATATATATATATATATATATATATATATATATATATATAATATTAATAACATACTTTCTGACATACTTTTTCTAATATAGTACTCTACTATTGACCAACATTTATTGAAATGTATAAGCTCAATCTAAACATTTTTATAATTTCAAATAAATTTTAATCAATTACAAAGAATGTAGTTCAAAGAGAGTATCAAAGAATACGTTACTAAAAATTTTCTCACATACAAAGACTATAAGTTTAGTTAAACTTGATCAATTTAATTATTATATTAACAATTTCAAGAATTGACTTAATCGAAAAATGAAAAGTTTTTTTTTCAAAAAAATACAATATTTTATTTTTCAAGCATGGATATAAGAATATATCATTAAAATTAGGTTTAAATATATAAAGAATAATAAATTTGAATAAAAATTTAGAATAAAGAAATATAAAATAAAATAAATTATTTAAACATTGAGATAAAATATAGTTTCCATCTTAATTTAAGCGATAGATAAATTGGTAAAGAATAGAGATAGGACAAACTTGTCGAATTAGTCTAATTCCACCTATTAAAATATAGGTGTTGGGTTTAAAATTATGAAACCAAATAAAATGCAAATTTTCTAATACAATTCGATAAAACTCTTTTCATAAACATATTTAGGCTAGACTAATCAGGTTGGGTTTGGACTACCTAATTCTTTGTCAATTTCATGTTGTATCTACAACTATTACTTAATATATATAATAAAAATTATTATTTTATTTACATATTTTAAAGATGATATTTAGAACTTAAGACTATATAAATATATGCTAAAAAAATCGATGTAAATCTTAAATTTTGTTTGAGATAAAATTTTAAAAAAAAATCAACAAAAAAATAAATAAATAAATATATAATAAAATTAAAATAAATATATAAAAAAAAAAAGAAAAAAAAAAAGCGAGCCAACTCAAAAAACCTACAAGTCACATAACACTAAGCTTGGACACCAATTAAAAAGATCACATTAATTTAGACCTTTTCGATCAAACTCGAGGTAACTCATAGTCTGTACCAAACTAGGCCACAATGGACCAAGTAGCCCATTTTATTGCCTTTAGCAAAGAAATTAAGCCACAATACACTTCTAATCTCATACCGTTTAAATTAGAATGAAAAATATTTTTTAAAATATTTTTTTTTATTTTCATCCTATTATATCTATAATAATTTAAACAATAACATCTAATATCATTTTTTTCAGTAAAGCTGACTTGTTAAATTCAATTGATTATTTTAAATATATTTCAAAATGAAGTATTAGAATAGAAAGGCCAAATTTCAAAGGAACAGTTCCAAAAATCCTTAAATTACTATTTTGAAGTGCACAACTGCACATGTTTAACATAATGAATACTTGACGGTTGACACTACTAAAAAATACTTGGCGATACATAAGTATCACAATTTACAACAATTTAACAACCAAGAACACACCAACTTAAAGCGTTTGGACCTTGGGTTTGAGGCTTCAGATGTTCTTAATGGCTACTACTGGGCTCCGAGTCTTGATATTGAAGGAATTAAATACTGTGTTCAAACATATTTTACATTCAAATTAAATATCGAAGGAATTTGAAAAGGGCTATATAGTTGAGTTATCTTCATTTAAGGAGGAAAAGAAAGGGAAATCCTGATGCTCAGATAGATTGCGGACAGTCTTGAACTAATATTTTTTTTTTTCTTTATTATGCATTAAAAATACTATCAGAAGATGTGGGTTAAAGAATAATATTTTACCAAGTGGATTAGAGGAGCTCCTCCAAAAATGCAATTTTTTTGTTAGGTTGGCAGCACAAGATAGATTACCAACTCTTCAAAAATTTGGCCAGGAGGAGAGGAGTTAGATGCAAGAGACTTGACGGGGGATAGAAGACTCAAAACATATATTATTTGAGTGTTAAAGAGCTTGGAAATTATGGCTTGGGTTGTTGGCTTGGTAACATTATAAGAGTTAATCACTTATACACTCTCAGTGTAAAGTTTTTTTACACTGACAACTAATCAAATCTTTTAAATTATTTTATTTTATTTTTATTTCATTAAAAAAACAACTGACATGACACTATTAAAAAATATGATTGGTTGTCAGTGTAAAAAAACTTTACACTGACAGTATATAGGTGATTAACTCACATTCTAACGCAGTTTTATACCTTAAGATAAATTTGCTACAAGCTAGAAGTGTTTTTAATCAAGACTACACTAATTAATTGAGAGGATTGGCTGTGTGGTACGCTGCTGTATGGACTTTGTGGGGGGATTGAAATAATAGTAATTATAGAGACAAGGTTGTTGGTATAAAAGAGATGGCGGAAAGGGTGCGAGTGTTATCCTTGAACTAGAATAAAACACTAGGACAGTTCCATTATCCCCAGTAGTTGGATACTGCAACCACAACCAACAACCAAGGGATCGCATTGATCGTTTCTTATGTGTCTACCACTGAATGTTTCTTTCTCTTTGATGTATTATCCTTTTGCAGTAAAAAAAAATAAAAATATTATCAGAGACTTCCTTGGGTATATTATTCATTTCCTTGGGTGTACATAGTACTCACAGCTTCTGAGAATTCATTAAAACAAGCTTCCGGTTGGTAATACTAATGGCAGTTAAAATTGAATTAGCCGACAATCCAATCAAACAAAAAGTTAAAGACGAGTAACAATCATGAAAATAAATATGTTGACAAATCTGTAGGTAATTCTAGAATGAACTTCAATTATTCTG
The DNA here is from genome assembly GCF_000230855.2 of Cajanus cajan. Classification (NCBI taxonomy): domain Eukaryota; kingdom Viridiplantae; phylum Streptophyta; class Magnoliopsida; order Fabales; family Fabaceae; genus Cajanus; species Cajanus cajan. The sequence continues at coordinate 14,084,924 of NC_138523.1, read as the reverse complement.
CATAAGCACTACATAACTATTGTGTTGGGAAAAATCTTAAAAATTCTACAGCTGAGACAAGAGAATCAAAAGGTTTAAGTCTAACCCAACAGATGTGATTCTTCACTTAATAGTAGCCTCCTATATTATATGGTAAAGAAGCTGCCTTCGGCATGCTTCCATATGAGCCTCACTAACGAACTGCAACAGCCCAAGAGAACGATTAAGGGGAACTTAAATTGTCATGCTCTGGATGACGAATGACATGCAAGACAGTTAGATGAAAATGTCACTGCCTATTATATGCACAGAAACAGATCGAGCCAACAAGCTCAATTGTAAAGGCAGGGAACCTAGTCACGAGCTTGGCACAGAGAACACAACTATCTTTGACAAACACCAGTTCAGAAGAAATTGTCCGTAAGTTTGCCAAGTACGGAAGATAACTTTTCAGGACTGCCGAAGTATGTTCTAATTTTTGTACATAAGAGCTGTCTAATGATAAATAAGGAGGGCAGACAAAGTTAAAATGGTGCACTAACAGTAATGTAAGCCAATCAAATTCAAAATCATAAGTTGGCTCTTTTACGTAGATAAGATACGGAAGAAGGCCAGGTTGTCAAGTTCACTAGGTGGAATGTGACCTTTAAATACGCCTCAATCTTTGATCTTCCCCTAGCATTGTCAAATTTCTTATTCACAATGCCCTTACAATGCCGCCTGACTTGCATTTTTGTTATGCTATCTGTTATTGTTAGGCTTAAAATTCATGAATTGTCTTTTATGAGGGTGTTTGGTTCGGATAATGCCTTACTGCCAATACCACATCCATCAATTCCCTTTCATATACAGACTTCTCTTGGCACCTTTTGGATAATGCCTTACTCCAAAAAAGCAAGGGGCCTCTCATCTTGTATGAGCACTGCACCTAGGTCGGAGCTTGAAGCATCGGTTTCTACTATAAACTGTTTGGAAAAATCTGGCACTACTAAGATGTGTAGCGAAGTAACAGCAACCTTCAACTCTTGAAAAGCTTGTTGAGCCGCTTCTGTCCATTGGAACGCATCCTTCTAAAGTAAGGCAGTTAAGGGTCTGGCTATTTTCCCAATCCCCTAACAAATCTCCAATAGTAACCTGTTAGGCCCAAGAATCCCCTAAAACCTTTGAGATCCTTTGGTATTGACCAAGCCCACAGTGCCTCCACCTTCGTCAGATCAGCTGCCACACCCTGTCCCGATTGTAGAACTAATGATTGTAATGATTGTAGAACTAATTTCAGGTGTTGAACGTGTTCATCCCTAGTTGAGCTATATACGAGAATATTGTAAAAGAAAACAAGCACGAACCTTCTTAGGAAAGGTCTTAACACCTCATTCATTACAGATTGGAAGGTTGAGGGAGCATTTATCAGTCCAAAAGGTATGACAAGATACTCATACCGCCCCTCATGGGTTCTAAACGTGGTCTTCTCTACGTCTCCTTCCTTCAAGTTTAGAAATAGTAGCCTTCTCTAACCCATCCAATAGCTCTTCAATCACTGGAATTGGAACTTGTTTGCCATTGTCTACTTATTTAGGGCTCTATAATCAACACAAAATCTCCACCCTCCATCCTTCTTCTTGACTAATATGACGGGCTTGGCATAAGGACTAGTGCTCGGCCAGATAAATCTAGCTGACAACAATTCTCTTACCAACTTCTGTATTTTGTCCTTTTGGTAATGTGGATATTTATAAGGTCCCAGATTAGGAATTTGAGCTCAGGGTTTAAGGACGATTGCATGATCTTGTCTCCGCATTGGTGGCAGGCCTTGTGGGGTCTGGAAAACTGCCACATACTCCTCCAACCGCTCCAAAATATCTGGTAGAATACTGTTTTTCTCTTGAGGATGCTTAATCTGATTGAACTCCAAAATGAAGTGAATGCCCTGATCATGTAAAGCCCCTTGGATGAGCTTAAGAGAACCCGATCCCTTTGTACTTAAGCAGATCCTGCCTCATTCCTTGTACCTTCCTCTTCTTGTAGACTTGCCTAACAAGGGCCCGTACCCTATAAGTTCAGTGTCACTTCGGAGTTCAGAGGTAACACATGTCAATTTCACATGTTATAAAGCTTCTCTTTTTTTATGTTTTTGATGCATGTTTATGGACTTTGATGCAAAATCAAACAAAGACTACTCTGTAACCCCTCATGCATCCCCAAATAAATAGAAAGAAACCAAAAATAAGATATTTATTGCTTAATGTATGTAGGTAGATTTTTGCTTAAGAAAAGCAATTGTTATTTTATTAAGGCTCTTCTCGATGGACCTCTTGCTTCATCTTACAACTTTACAATCTTCACTACACAACTTCTCCCCCGATAGTAATTCTTTTTTCTTCTCCTTTTTCTCCCTCCCTATAGAACAAGTTACCATTAATGTTTGCGATCCTAACTACCTGTAGGGATTTTGCAAATTTTATACATTATATGGAATTTTAGACAAATTTTACGAAAGCTGATTTCTTAATGCAAATGAATGAACTTGTACAAGACTTATAAAAAATAACTCATAAATTCCAATGCAGACACATATGACTCTAGTGTTCCAATCGTGATTGTTCCCATAAGATCCAGATGTGAATTCACTCCTCTTATCCTCACAACAAGTCACAATAAACTAGTTAGCTCTGTTGTTCGGTACACATAATCAATAATGTTTCATAATTTAAGCTCTAATCCCTTTTCCCTTTTCCAAAGCATTATGACCCTGGCCATTTTTAAAGCATTTGATAGTAACCATACCATTTTAAAAAAATTAAATAGCAATTAAAAGAATATGTATGTAAGTAAAAAAGTGCAGTAAATGCAGAGTATCATTTATACTGATGACTAATACTAAAACTTGAGATACTTACACATGTAACCATTTAGGAAAAATCCCTTAACTCTGTCTGTAACTCATAGTAGACTCGAGAAACAAAGAGAAGATGTGTACGAACGAGATATCCAGCAACAAGAAGAAGGAAAAGGATTGAATAGAGGAACTCCTGAACATTTAGCGATCTCAGATGTGTCAAAAGAATTGAATGAAAGTTGCAAGTCTGGCTTTGATTAATTGACTACTGTCAATTTTTACACTATCATTCAATCATTTGTGACAGATCAATAAATAATTAGATGATAGTGTGAAAATACTTTTACACTGATAGTGGATCAAAATTAAATCATGTAACTTAACCTTGAAAAGAATGACTGAATGAGAGCAACCTGGATTACTTTGTAATTTGCATGGAGCAAGCATTGATAATTAAATAATATAAACATCAATAACATTGATGAAAATTTCAACCATGCATAATTACTTAATAAAGAATGACAACAATTATCATGCATTGCTAATTTTCTATGAAAGCATATATCCAGCAGTTATAAGACATTATAAGTCATAACAAATAGATCTACAGGATAGGGATTTGGGAATGCTTACTTGTTTCACTAAAGTTCTTCACGTGAACCCAGCAAAGTCCTTTGGTGGTTCAACCCATATGTTTTCAAAAGGGTCTTGTTCTCCCCATTCATGCCACAGCGTACGACGATAGTATCTATAGTCATCAAGAGAGAATGAAATGCAACGCTACGAACTTTAGAGAAGTAGACACTGTTTCTCATCGTTTCAGGGAGATCAGTCCTTGAATGAGAAGACAAGAAACTAGCAAAAAGAGTTACTCCATCCAGTGTTGTCATTTCTTCCCATTCCATTAATGTCTTATCTAACTTAAAAATAATGGGATTTTCACTTGAACATCTATAAATTACTATTATATCCCCTCATGTTTTGTCATGAATTTTCCCTTCCACCAACAGCAACAATCACTTAGGTGAGGTCAGGCATCATTATCAAAAGCCAAAGTTTCAGAAATAGTGCTGCATTGTTTTTACCAGTAGTCATTACAAGAGCAGACTCCATCTCTGAAATGGTGGAAGCGAGTGGCATCTCTAACAATAAATTGCCGATTGACAATCTTGCTAACCAACTTGATAAACAAATGACAATCCACACACACTCTCAAGTTTTTCATGACAGTAATCTTAGTTCCACTCCTAGTGTTCAAGAGGGCAAATGCAATTGCCAATTTTTCACTGTGTACCCCTGCACCAATTAAGAGTTCTTCATTCCTCCCTTCATATTTCTCATCTGGCGGATGAATCTCCTTCACAAGACTTTCCAATTCATCTAACATCCTATATATTTCCTTACTTTGGTGGTGGATCATATCCCCCGAGTAAAAAAGGTTCATTTTTCCTTTATATTCCACATAGCTGCATCCAGGATCCTTCCTAAGCTTTCTTTCCCTCATCATGACTCTAACTTTTAAAACCCCCTCTAAGTTATTAACATCAGTGTATATATTCGACAACAAGACATAGTAACCTATATTCATGGGTTCAAGCTCCACAACATGCTTAAAGGCCAATTCTGCTAGCTCCACGTTCTTATGAATCTTGCAAGCACCCAGAAGCGCACCCCAAACAGCACCGTCGGGTCTTACCTTCATCGACTTTATGAGATCCATAGCCTCCTCCAACCTTCCCGCCCGGCCTAAAAGATCCACCACACAAGAATAGTGCTCCGGACCAGGCTTCAAACCATACTTCATCTTCATCTCCTCAAAATAGTCCAATCCCTTATCAGTCAACCCAGCATGGCTGCATGCCGAAAGAACAGTCACAAAAACCGTCTCATCCGGCCTAACACCCGACTCAACCATCTCATCAAAAAGCTCCACTGCAACCTCCCCACGGCCATGGATCCCATACCCACCAATGATCGCCGTCCACGAAACCACACTCTTCTCCACCAAGCAATCAAAAACCTCCCTCGCCCGAGTCAAGTTCCCACACCTAGCATACATATTCACAAGCGCATTCCTCAAAAACGGATTACAACCAAAACCACACCGCTCCATCTCGCGCTCCACCTCCCGACCAATCCCTTGCGCGCCAAGGTTCGCACAGGCCGACAAAACCCCAAGAAGGGTAACAGCATCAGCCCTCACCCCACTCAACTTCATCTCACTATAAACCTCCAAAACACTCCTAGCATGCCCATTCTGCGCATACCCAGAAATCATAGCGTTCCACGTGATCAAATCCTTAACAGACATTTCATCAAACACATGGCGCGCAAGTTCAACCTCCCCACACCTTACATACATGGTAACCAAACTATTCGCTACAGCCAAATCAGCCCCAAACCCAAACCCAATAACGCACCCATGAAGGCAAACACCAACAGTCAAATGGGTAGCGACGGAACACCCAGAAACCAAACTCAACAAAGTAACAGCGTTAACGTGAACACTAACGTCCAACCCATCCTCCTCCTCCTCCCTCCGCATTTGACAGAACAACCTGACGGCGTCAAGCGGGTTGGAGTTGAATGAATAGCCAGAGATCATGGCGTTGTAGCAAATGGTTGGGTTTGGCATTTCGTCGAACACCTTGCGCGCGTGGCCGGGGAGGGAGCATTTGCAGTAGGCGTTGATGAGGGAGGAGCGGGTATACGGGTCGGGTTGTGACCCGGTTCGGATGACGTGGGCGTGGAGCATGGAAGCGGTGAGAGGGAGAGAGAGAACGGCGCAGGATTTGAGAAGGAAGGGGAAGGTAAAGGCGTTGGGGAAGAAGGAGGAACGGAGCATGTGGCGGTACAGGGTTAAGGCTTCTCTGTATTGCCGTTGCTTTGATAGCTGCCGGAGCTGGTTGTTCCATGCCGTCGTCGGGTTCCACCGCGGCGCCGCCGCCGCAGTGGCGCGGGGTTCGGCGACGCTCATCGGCAAGCCCGATACGACGCCACCGAGTTTTATTTTACTTTGTTTGGGGAATTATTAGGCATTAGATTTAGAGTAACTCTGCGAGAGCAATGGTTTGAATCTTAGGGTTAATTTAGACGAAAATCTTTATATAATTTTAATATTATATTCTATATTTAAATATATTTTTGTTTTTGTAATATACGTAGTATTTTTTTTTTATCTTTGTACACAAATTTATTTTGGTTCTTTTTATTTTATTTTAATCATGGTAATATACTCATTGTTTTTTCCTTATATTTTACTTTTAGTTTTTGTAATTTTTTAAAAAGACCAATTAAAAATAAACAAAATATTATTGAGACTAAAATTTAAAAATAGATGTATTATAAAAATTAAAACAAAATTACAAAACCTAAATTCTTAAGATGTAAATTTTAGATGACCAGTTTTTAAAAAAAAAATTACAACGATTGAATAAAAAAAAGTATATTATAAACCTTAGTCTTTCCTCCTCCTTCCACTCTTTTTTTCTTTTTTTCTTTTCATCCTTTCATTACAATATTATATGATGGAGGTTACTCCTAAAAAGAAAGACCATGTACCCTCTTCAAATTTTCCTAAGAAAAATAATCACTTTTAGTTATTTCTACTATGCATGTTACTATTATACTTTATGAATTCTTTGGTTCTAGTTTGTTATATTGTTTCTAGGAAAACATCAAATTGTTCTTTGTTGACATTAAAAGGTTTAAAAAAGAAGATTTTATTGAGAAAGGTCAAACTAGTGACTTACAAGAAGTATCATTAGTCTTTCTACACATTGAGATAACAATTCAAATTTTTAAATTCAAATATCTAAGATATTGTTTGATTTTAAAAGATAATATTTCATTTATGATATTGTTTAGAATTGAAATATATTGTATTTATTTTTAGCAATTTGTTTCATCTTTTAAGATTAGGATATTAGGTCAATAAGTAGAGGCTCTTGAGATGAGAAGAACTACTCGACTTGTTAGGAGGTCACCACTCTAAGTGAGAGAGGGGTTCTATGATGAAGGATTTGCCAAGTTTTGTCATAAAACTTATGTTGAAGGATTCCAAGTTTTATTCTTAAAACTCTTAAGGAAGGGGTTTCCAAGTTTCACCTATAAAATCTTATGAGAAGGGGTTTTCAAGATTTAGCCACAAAACGTGTAGGAAGGATTTTCATATAAATATGTAATATATTTTGAGACAGTGAACATCCTTGTGGATGTAGGCATAAGGGGTCAAACCATGTTAAATAAATTTCGTGTGATCTTTTTCTATTTTTGTATGACATTGTCTTGTTTGTGTTCCCTCATCCTGATTCATAAAATAAGTTTTTTTTTATTCCTAACAGTGGTATCAAAGCTCATTGTTTTTGCAATCTAGTGACCTATCACTTAAATATTGAAGATTGATATACGACATTTCCAATACTCACAAAATGGAGATAAGAAATACTATAGAAAAACAATATGATTAAAGATGACTATGACAAGTATCCAAGACAATAAGAAGATAAAGTTTGAAAGTTTTAATTGAGGGCAGAAATTTTGGGAAAATAATTCAAATTTCCAAATTTAAATATTTAAGATATTGTTTAGATTTTAAAAGATATTAGTACTTTTGTAGAATTATTTATTTTAAAGATTTTCTTTCTCTTTTTAAGATTAGGATTTTAGGTTAATAAATATAGGTTTGACGTGAAAAGAACTACTCGACCTATAAAGGGGTCATCGACCTAAGTGAGAGAGGAAGTCATATGATAGATGGTTTTCCAAGTTTCGTCCACACAATTTGAAGGGATGATTTTCATATATCTATAATATATTTTGAGATAATGAATATCCATGTGAATATAGGCATGAAGGTTGGAATCACGTTAAATATATTTTGTGTCATCTTTTTCTATTTCTTTATGGTGTTGGTTTGTTTGTGATTTAGCATCCTTATCTATAAAAGAATGAGTATTTTTTTTGTTTCCAACACCATGTGCTTGAAAATGAATTGGAAACATAGTAGTTGTGAGGTATTTCGATGAGAAAACATGCACAAAGCAAAGCATTGTGAAATTGGATGATTTGAGTGTTGGTTGAAGAGTTGATAAAAATAATTGAACATTAAAAAGGATTTTATTGTGAAGAGTGTGGAAAAAATGAAAGAAGAGGAAAAGACAGATGGTGGGAGGAGAGGAAGGAAGACACAAGAAAAACATATGGTGTAGAGAGTCCACCATAATACTGTAAGGATGAAATTAATCTAAAGATAAATAATAATGATACATCATAAATCACCTAATCTCATTCCCCACCTTAGTCTCCATCATTATTATAATATATTAAATTAAAATAATTATTATAATTAAGTTGTTTTTTAAAATCAAACCACCAAGAAGCTTTTTCTTTTCCCCCAAGCATTTTTCCTCATTAAGACACTTTCTTAATCCTATAACGAAATATCAATCCAACATGTGGAAATTGGAATATATGGACAGTTGATATCAATCTAGCAACCAGATGAGGGATGACATTGAGGTGGTATGAGTTGTGTGTGGGAAAGGTTAATGCTAAGAAAAAAGTAGCATGAGACAAAGATCCAGGTAATGTAGGCATAGAGGTGGGTGAGAGAGGAAAAACAACAAGGGATCTTGTCAAGATTATAGAGGAGGGTGTGAGAAAGAATGGATGAAAAAGAGAAAATTATATTTTAGATTTAACGACGTGTAAATTTTTAATTAGATGTGCCTAAATGTGAAGTGTCAGGATTGTGTTTATACAAGTCTTGCTCTTTATTGATTGTTAGATTAATTTGAGCTTCACATATGTATCTCATAGCTTCCACACTAGATCATTCCCTTCTCAAGTCTTTTTCCAACTCCTCCCAAACCCACAACGACCATTATCACTCTTATCTTGTGTTGTTGTTAGAGTTTGTTGTTGCTGGAGTTTGTCATTTGTTTCTAGAGTCCATCTTCCATCATCTATTAACAACTAATTAATCTAGCAAACATTAGGATCTCGAGTGACCCAATTCAGAACCAAGATGAACAAGGAAACTTTATGCATCATCACCATTACTCTCATTTTCCATTGTGAGCAACTCATTCATTGAGTTCTCATCTTCTTTCAATGCCCTCTTAAATTCTTATTTGCTCTCCTTTTTTTTATCATTGTTGTGTTTCTTTGTGCAATCATTTGGATTTAGAGACAATACTCATTCTCTATCATATTATGCACGTCAAACCCTAAATATGGAACATTAACACTCACTAAAGTAAGATAAAATAGTGTAACTCGTGCTAGAAATCCTTTGTGGAGAAAACCCATTTTCAACTTCATCTTTCTTTATAAAAGAGAAACTCATTTCTAAACAATTTGAGTGCTCATTTCTTAAACACATATAAATGAGGTTTTATTTCCTTAGTGAAAACCTATGTAATAGAGAGGGTTATTTTCATCTATGCCCATCATCACAAATAAAATTATTGTTCTATTCAAGCTATACTAACCAAGGCTTGAGAAATGTTGTCGTTAAGGAATTGGTGAGTGTACATGTGCACTGTAGGTACATATATATATATATATATATATGTGTGTGTGTGTGTGTGTGTGTGTGTGTGTGTGTGTTTGTGTGTGTGTGTGTGTGTGTGTGTGTGTGTGTGTGTGTGTGTGTGTGTGTGTGTGTGTGTGTGTGTGTGTGTGTGTGTGTGTGTGTGTGTGTGTGTGTGTGTGTGTGTGTGTGTGTGTGTGTGTGTGTGTGTGTGTGTGTGTGTGTGTGTGTGTGTGTGTGTGTGTGTGTGTGTGTGTGTGTGTGTGTGTGTGTGTGTGTGTGTGTGTGTGTGTGTGTGTGTGTGTGTGTGTGTGTGTGTGTGTGTGTGTGTGTGTGTGTGTGTGTGTGTGTGTGTGTGTGTGTGTGTGTGTGTGTGTGTGTGTGTGTGTGTGTGTGTGTGTGTGGGTGTTTTGGAAATAGCAGTGTGCTCAATGTTGTGGACCAACTTGATGTGGTTGTTGAGTAACCAAATGTAATAACTAAGGTTCAATATTGGTGAAAATCTCACTAGTATAAAGAGATTAGGATATAGCCTTGAGTTTAGGGTGAACTAGTATAAATTTATTGTTTCTATTATCTTTTCCTTTTTAAAAATTATTTGAGTAAAGCAATAAATTTCACTTACATTAATATCATTTTGAGTCGTCTATTGGTTTTTCTAATAAAAAAAACTAAATTTGCATTTTGGGCTTAGAATACATTTTCCATTCTGAACTAATAATTGTGTTTTAACAATTGGATGGTCGATTGAAATGGTCAAATAGGTTTAAGCCTTATAATGGATTGGTTATGTTATCAAACTGTTATAAACATTGTTGACCACCCAATATGTGCACATTTCTTCATGTTTCACACCTTAATTAGGAGCTTCTAAAATTTAGAAAATAAATAATAAAACTAATTTTGCTTGTGATGTCCCATATGCATTTAACTTTCTGAAATCATAATAACCATTGCACCATTATGTCTAAGTGTAACATATGTCACTTAAATAATTTATATATCAATATATTGTTAATTTAAAATTATTATATAATTATATATTAGTTTATGCAATTCAATCAATGATGTACTAGTTCAACTAGTGATCTATTGAGTTAATGCCTTAATTGAGTTGATCATTAGTTCTAGTTTTAAAACATTAACTAGTAGTTTTTGAACTAAATAAAGGATCATTTTTTTTAAATAATGCAACCCCTATTTTTGTTATTTAATCACTTCAACCGAAATCATAGCTTAACTTTTTTAGTTGAGCACAATTAATAATTTTTTAGAAAGAGCATGGGGGAATGATGCCAATGTAAGCTCCAACTATGTTCGTACCCAAAAGGGCTTCAAAAAATATACCTCCTGGATTTGATGGAAGACACTAATATTACTTGAAGGCCAAAAAGAAGTTGATTTTAGAATCACAAGATGTAGATCTGTGAGATATTATTGAGCTTGGGCCATATGTTCCTAAGAAAAGGAATGACACATAAGAGATAAACAAGTCCAAAGTTAAGTGGACTATAAATGAGAATGCAAAATATATGTTAAACGCAACCAAATGACATGATGTTTGATCTTGTGTTATGTCACATAATATTCATGTTTGTACCCATGACCACATCAAAATAAAAACAACTAGAAGATATTCGGGTAGATTCAAATTATGATTGATTTTGAAATGAAATGATTTATATTTTAGGTGTTTTTTTAAAAATCAATTTAGTTATAAACTTCAATATAAAATTTTTAAATCAATGCAAAAACTACCTAAATTTCTTTAACTTAATCAAATGTGAAATCATGCAGAAACTTAATTTCATTCAAAATGAATATTGCAAAGTCTTGCTCTAACAAAAACTTATATGAGACACAACAACTATTTTCATCTTTTTAACAATTTCTCTTAAAAGATTATGTTATGTCCTTGTTGTAGATGCTATAATCACTTATTTCTAGTGCTAGTGATTTTGTCTGTTATTTTTCTATTTTTTTTCTTCATTTACCAAATAATTATAATAAGAGACATAACAATCGTTTGTTCTATTTTCTTACAACAAAAAATAGAAACAAAGTGAGTCTTTATTTTATTATTATAGTGAGTTTTTCTTTTACATTCTTAAATGTGTTGATTATCTTTCTTCATTATTTTTCTAAAGGAAAAAATATAGTTATTTACTTATACGCGAAAGTTTAGCCAAGTTTGAGTAACTACATCGGCAAGTTTGAGAATAAAAAGGAAACATCATTGAGACCCACAAAGCTATAACAACCTCAAAATTCACAATAATCACGCATGTCAATTTATAATGAACAACTATTTGGCATTGGTTCTATGAATCCTTGGTAATGTTGGAAGTTATTTCCTCTCTTCTCTTTTCCTCCCTACAATTATTCCATAACAATCATTGCTTGAAAGCTAGCTAAAAGAAGATGGCAAGCCCACCTCAGAATTCAGATCTTACATTCCCACCAGTAGATGTTGTTGGAGAACTCTATCCTGGGACAAACACACACGTCCAGGTTGATCCTGTATCTTCTGAAGTTGCAACTTCCAAGGAAATGAAGGTACATTCATTTTCATATACAAGGGGTCATGTATGATGAACATGCTATCAAAATACCCTTTTTTTAATTATGAGACTTTTTTTTCTTTCATCACACACACACACAGATACATACATACATACATACATATATATATATGATCAAAGAAGTATCTTAATTACAAAAAAAATATGAAAGAAGAAAAAAATGTATATATATAGCTTGTGTAGAATTAATTATATCATGTACTGATTGGTGTTATGTATACACTTGCTACATTGGTTGAAGGAACAAGATGAAGCCAAACAAAAGAAAAATGTAGGAGAAAAGAAGGATGCATTGCAAACAATAAAATCAGCTATAATAATTTCAGGCATAGTTATGGCTTTGGCAGGAGTTGCTTTTGCTATAACCAAGAAAGTAAGAGAGAAATGATCTCACCTTCCCCAAGAGGTATAAAAGACTTAAAGAGATTATCCCTATTAGGGTTTTTTTTAGGTTCCATTCTTTTTTGTATGATTTAGATTTGATCATTATTCTGGTTTTGGGTTCTCAAAAAAAGTCCTCAACACCCCATACTATTCATAAAATGATATCATGTATTTTTTTTATAATGTACATTGACGATTGACAATTGAGTTCAAGTTATAAAAGTTTACATTCTTTTTTTATTTCTTATTCTTCCCTAAATTTGAATTATCTTTTCTTTTCAATCATTAATTGTTATGATCGCCATCGACTATTTATTAGGTATTTAAGAAATGTACTATTGAGTTAATAAATTATGTGGCCTTAACACATCACAATACTAGGTTTCCAAACTTGTTTCCTAATATTGAATGAAAGATATATTCATGTCAACATATATGTCATCTTGCATTTGCTCAAAAGTAAAAAGGAGATCATTTTGAAACGAAAGATAATCCCAATAAGTTTACCACTAGGTTTTTTCCTCCACCGTCCATTTGGGCACATAGTTTATCATGTACAAATATAATTAATTTTATTTTATAAGTGATTAAGAGTAAAATAGTATAATTATATACATTTGTTGATGCAGTTAATGGTATTGTAAATTTAATAATGACCAACTTTACTTCATGAGTAATTAATATATAATAATATATAAAGACTATAATATTTTTGTGTACACATTTTATCTTTTATTTATTTTTATAAGCGCACACTTTATTCTTTTAGTATAAGACAATTTAATAATTATATTTTATTAATCTAAATAAAAAATTATTATTTATCTAAAACAATTTTTTCTTTAATAAATTACAACTCCATTGCAATTTTGTAACTTTCACACAGACAACAATCACGAGGTATAAAATGTCTTTATTTTGCTAATAATGTAAAATAATTATTATCACTTGAGGTTAACTACTTATATAAATATAATTATTTTTTGTCTCATAAGTAATTAAGATTTTAAAAAAATAATTACATAGAATTGTTAATATATTTTCATTGACATAAATGCTAAAATATCAAATGATAATTAAGTTTACCTTAATAAATACTCCCTCTGATCTTTATTATAAGACATAATTTAGAAGAAAAAAATCTTGGCCTTTTTTGTAAAGCATCTTATAGTCTCTAAATAACACTAAATTTTTTTTCCCTTTTTTCCATATTAAAGATTATGAGAATATATATATTTTTCTCTTATTTCTTAAACTCTCTCAGATTAACATTTATCATTTTTGTTAATATTAATGCATAAACTTTGATATAGAATAATACCGTCACTTCACTCATGAAAATTTAATAAGTAAAAATAGTAAAATTGATAAGTCATGAATTTATTTTATAAATCTAATAAAATTAATTAACATAACTACTTAGGCTGACTTGTGTGATTTGATTAAAAATATCTTATAATAATAATAATAATGACATCACAAAATTATTTAAACATTTATATATATCGACATTCATTTATTATTAGCCCGTAACACAAGATAGATTTACCAACTCATTAGAATTTGGCCAGGAAGGGAAGAGTTAGATGTGTGAATAATTAAATTTATCTGGTATATTTTTTAAAAAAAAAAAGCTAAAAATAAAAGGAAAATAAAAGTGGATAAAATTGAAGGTGGTTACAAGTTGAATATGTGGAGCAGGAGGTTATAGAAAATAAGGGTGATATGGCATAAAGGAAGGGATAAAGCAGTCATGTGCAGTTGAAAAAAAAGGGTTATTAGATAGGATTGGTTACCTAAGAATAAGGAGGGGATTAAATAGTGGTAGATTGGTTACAAACCAATAGAGCTTATAAAAGATCTAAATATAACCTGTAGGAGTAGAGCTGTCAAAATGGGCCAGCTCGGCCCACCTCAACCCACTTTTTAAGTGGGCCAACCCAGCTTGACCCACCAAATTTATTATGCAAATTTTTCTAGCTCAGCCCTGCCCACTACGGGTTGGTGGGCTAAACGGGCTGCCCACCAACCCACCTGATTTTTTTAAAAAAATTATAATTTAAAATAAATTTCAATATAAAATAATATATAATCTAAAGTAAAAATTATCAAACTAAGTATCATGGATACAACATTAAAATTAAATTAAAAAGTGTACAACTTTAAAAAATTAAAACAAAAATAAAAATAAAAATTATTTCATGAGAGTGATTATTCATCAATATTAAATTTTATTGGAGGTGTAGGTAGATAAATTTATATCAATTTCATATTGTTTAACATTGATTTTATCTTTATCTATAAAAAAAAAATATCTTATTAAAATAATGCATATATAATAATAATTAGTTAAGTGAGTTGTTAGTGGGTTAAGTTGATGGGTTGGTAAGTGGGTCAGGCCACCACGAGTTCAACCTGGGTGGGCCAGGTCGAAAGTGGGTTGGGGCACATTTTTTAACCCATCATAAATTTTTTCATTTTTTTGGCCCGATCAGCCCGTTTTCAAGGTAGATTGGGTTGACCCATGGGCTAGAGCCCACCTTGACAGCTCTAAGTAAGAGGAAAAAGAAAGGAAGAAGGAAGGGCACAGTTTTGGTTTTGACGTTGGCTTTCTAGTAAAAAGTTTTCTCACAGTAATTTACATTGGACTTCACGCTATTCCAAGTCTCTATTGCAAAAAGGAGAATTAGCCTTTTAGTTTCAACCATCGTAGAGAATCTACAATTGCATATTTTATATTCAGGTTTTGTTTAATATACTCCTCGCTCTTAAATTTTGTCATGTATATTGCAATGATAAATATATGTGAGATGCATATCATTTCTTGTCGTGCCTGTGTCTTTTCATATGCCGTAAATATAAAAATAAAAAACATATCAATGTGCATTTTTCAATTATTGAGAATAGGATTCAACAACCTAAAATTGAAGAAGTGTTTGCATTCTCGCACAAACTAGTAAAAAAGTTCTAAGCATATATTATTTAACTTCTAATCGATAGGAAACCATATTACATTTATTAAACTATTGTTATATAATAAATGAATAACATATAAATGGTATTATTTGATATGCACAATTTTCTTTTGATATCCTTATTTTCTTTTAACCTTTTTGTAATGCTATATAAAATATCAATCCGCTTTTCTTCACAATAGTATAAATTCATATAAATAAATAATATTTTAATTCACACAAAGATTTTCAATATTAATTGAATGAAAATTATACCATTAATATTATTTGAATCATAAGAATTTACAGAATAGTCATTCGTTATTGTGAATTTTTATGTTTAGAGTAAATTATTTTGTTAGGAGAAATATTCTTTAAAATTTACTTTAATATATAACAGTTAATAAAGTCGATTGGATAACACTTTTATCTATGATGTTATTTAATTGTAAGAGTAATAACTAGTCATCTATTAATTTGAATCCTTATGCAAATTTTATTTCTTTAAATAAAAATATATTTATTAAAAAAAGTTTCTCTTTCACATATGAGTTATTTTTAGTGGTTAATGATATTAATTGAGTAACACTTCTACATTTAATATTATTTAAGTCATAAATGTTAATAGAATAGTTATTTACTAACTTAAACTCTTATGCACAATTTTTTTTTCTTTTTAAAATAATTTTAAAAGTTGTCATCTTTGGATAAAATGTTAATATATATATATATATATATATATATATATATATATGTTGCAATTAATAACGTTAATTGAGTAGCACTTCTATCATTAATGTTATTGTGGAGACTTATTGATTAGTCATTTGTTAACTTGAATCCTTATGCAAAATCTATTTCTTTAGATAAAAATATAAAAATAATTCTCCTTCATATATACGTTCTTTTAATGGTTAATGATATTAATTGAGTAGCACTCTTACCTTTAATATCATGTAAATTATAAAAGTTTATAGAATAGTTATTTGTCATCATAAGATTTTATGCATACGATAAAATAAAATTATCATTTTATGAAAATAAAAACATTTATTAATAACATTAATTGTATATCAATTCTATCTTTAATATTATTTAAATGAGAGGGTTTAATGCTAGTCATTTATTAGCTTAACTTCTTGTACTAAAATATTTTAAAAAAAATAAAATAAAATCTAATAATAATAAAAGTTGTTCTCTTTTGATAAAATAATCAAAAACTAATAACATTAATTCTATCTATAGAACTATTGTGAGAGTTAATTTAATGATTATTTATTTGTTAGTTTAAATCATTATGTAAGTTTTTTAAATAAAATACGAACAAAGTTTTTTTCAATTATAAAAATTAAAAAAGGAATAAAAAATATATATTTCTAGGTGCAAATTAAATATTTATAAATTTACGTAATTTTGCGCAATTAATTAAAGGTACTATTTTTTTATAGGCGTTGTAGGGTGCTAATACCTTTTCTACACATAATTGACTTCTGAATCCAAATTTTGATTTTAAAGATTATTTTTTTAAAGGATTTTCCAATAATTTTTCCTTAAAATAAAATATTGGTGGTGGCTTCACAAAAATATATTTTTGCGTCATTACCATCGTGATATAAGTTGCGATAGATGGAGACTTCATTGGGGACATTTGAGAGTCAGACCTTATTAAATTAATTATGCAAAATTATAACTTTATAAATATTGATTTTACCCTTTTTTTAATTTTATTATTTTTTGTTTTGTTTTGTTTTGTTGTTTTTTGTTTTTTGTTTGGCTATGCATGTTTTGCTTGGATTTAAGCTTAAATTAGAATTTTATTCATTTATTTGTTATATATATGTTTTTCTTTACCTGTCTTTTAGGCGGATTTGGATAATTTTTAGGTTTACATGTTTGTTTGTTACCTCACACACTCACTACACTTGTACCTCACACACTTTGGACTCTATACCCGAGCCTATACGAGCCTAAGAATAGAAGGTGGCTTGATAACTATTATTAGGGATGGCAACGGGGCGGGTCGGGTACGAGTTTCATGATACCCATCCCCGTCCCCGCGAGTCAAACCCATCCATGTCCCCGTACCCGTATCTGTCGGGTATATGATTTTCATCCTCATCCCTGTCCCCGTCGGGTATTGGGTATACCCGTACCCATACCCGTTAATTTTTTTATTTTTTATTTTTTGTAAAAAAAATATGATATTTTTTAAATTATTTTGTTTTTATATTATAATTATGATTAATTTATTTCTCTATCTCATATTAATAGATAATCACATATAAAAAAATATTAAATTTTTTTAATATAATTAAATTGAAAGTGGGTACTAAATTAAAAATGGAAACGGGGACGAGTACGGGTACGGGTATGGGGCGGGTAAGTACATACGCGTACCCGTACCCGATTTAATATATCGGGTTTTACCCGCACTACAAGAAAAAATGATTTTTATGATGATAATATTTGTCACTATAACCTTAAAAAATCGTCACTACATATATCTTGTGACGAAATTTTGATTTGTCACCAGTCGTCACTAATATGCGAGTCACTATTTCATTAGTGACTATTTTGTAGATGTCACAAATAAAATATTTATTGTGATAAAAATATCGTCACAAATACTCATACACATTAATGACAAACTCATGTTGTCACAAGTATACGAGACTATATAGTGATAATTTAATCGTCACTACTAAAAATTAATAATGATAATAATAATAACAAATTATTATTATTATTATTATTGCTATTAAATGTCAATTTTTTGTCACTGATTATTAATTTTAATCGATAGAATTTTATGACTATTTTTTATAATAATTTATATTGTTTGATTATCACTATTTATTTAATTTAAAAATAATGCACTCGTCACTTTTTTAAATGTTAAATTGAAAATGAATTAAAGTAAATACATATTTAAATAATTCAAATATAACATTAATATATATATATATATAATGCAGTACATGTACAATAATGAACTAAAATAAAAAAATATTTATTAGAGTAAATGCATCAGTATTGGACACAAGTTAAAACACTAAATCACTAAATATAAATGAACCATTACATGTTTAATAACAAAAATTGAAACATAATAACAACAACATTTTAAATCCAAAATATCGTATATTAAACTATTACAACTACTAACATTTCATAAATTTTAAATTAAATAGACTATTCTCGAAGTAAAAAGGCAACATCTTCATGAATTTCCAGTCCTGCAAATAAATATAAGAAAAAATAATAAATATGTGGAAAAATAAAATAATTGATGTTTTTTTTTAAATTTAATCATATATAAGTTATTATAAAATATTAATTAATAGAAGATTTCAAAAAAAAAACTTACATTTTTAACTTAAGCACTTGAGTCAGTAGAGTCTATAGCATCACATTTCTCCCAACAAGTTAGCTATTTGACGCTTCACTTCATTCTCAACATTTTGCTTCATTTGCTCTTGTTGAGCATCAATCAATTCTCTTTGAGATTGCAATTCAATTTGTAGTTGAATATTGGTCTCCTCTTGCTCTTTAGTAATCTCAGTCAATTTTTGCACTTCTAAATCTAAATTATTTGCTCGATTTTGAGCATTCTCAAGTTGATTTTGAAGAAATTGTTTTTGTGAAAATTTCTTAGTTATTCCTGAACTGCCAACACCTATAGAGTGATTTGGTTTTCTTCCTTAAACAATGGCAAAGTGTTCCACCAATGGTACAGGGGCCTTTGAAATATTTTCCTGATATGTATCACTTACATTCTTCAAATCTTCCTATAAAAAATATAAAAAAAAATTATGATGTCATTAAAGTTTCACTATACTAGTTCACAAATAGATATTAAAAAATTGCATAAAAGCATTATTACTAACTATCAACACATAAAGAAAATTGCAACTATATATAATATGTCACATACAACATATATAATTAATGTTTTATATTTAATAACAACGTAAATTCTATAAAATATCTTTTTACTTACCATAATTTGTTCTCCATTTGGAATGCACCAAGTCTCATTAGATCTCATACGTGTTGCTTTCCAAACTTCCATAGCATTTGGCCATTCATCAGCTTTGGATTCTTGTTTCTATTAAAATAAAATAATAAAATAATACAATTAAATTAATGATTAAATTATCAAAAATAAAATTTAGTGTTGAATGACTTTATAAATTTGCAAACCTTACATTTATTGATATCTTATTCTATATGAAAATAAAAAGGGAAATTGTTTTATATAATGTACAAAGAATTTTACATGAAATATTACCATTTCAAATGCCTTTTGCACAATTGATTTTGTACCGGTAATTGATTTCATCTCTTGCTTGCTTCGATTAACTTTATTTTTTAAGCTCCTTTTCTGCATATGAATAAAAATTATTTATAATCTTATAAATATAAAATTATAACAAATAAATTTAAACTCAAAATTTTTAAGTAATTTTACCTGAAATTTTAAATCACTCCACTTATTATTGATTAACCAATTCCAATCATCAGGAGATACATTTTTTGGCATTCCCTTCTTTTTGAGATATAGTTGATGTAAATGATAAAGCTTATTTTTGTATTGAGATTGAATTTGCTTCATTGCATATACTTAATTCATCCTATGTCACATGAATATTATAAGAGAAACAAAAACAAAACATTATCAAATGAAGTTTAAAAATATAAATTATGTTGAATGAAAGTAATAACCATACTAACCTTCATATGTTTCCACATTTCATCTACATCATCTTTAGCTATTTCACTCCAACTATTAACTTGCAAAGGAGCTTTCTGGCGTATACAAACTTGTGTCTCTGACTTAAAATATTTTGCATGTTTTCCACATATCTTATAAAATGGTGGAGGAAATTCAATATCAATATTTTTTCCTTTTGCCATAAGCCTTTCTTTTTTCCTTTTAAATTTTGCATTAATTGTATGTCCACGTCCTTTCCTTATGGTATGATCACCTAAAATAAATAAGATAAATTAATAGTATTTTATAATAATATTATTTTATTTTCTCCTAAAAAAGTGTCATAAAAGTACCTGAATTAGATTCAACTTGTTCTACATTCATAGTTTCTGAGGCATGAGCTGTCCTATTGAGTTGAGACTCATTCACTTGTTTTTCAACGTGTGTAAATGGACCATTAGAGACTCTTTTAGAATTCAATCTCAATGGTCTTATCACCTATCAATTAAAATAATTAATTATAAAAATTAAAGGTAAATACAAATTACATTATTAAATAAGTAAAAAAGAATGTCATAATCAAATTGATGAATTGTCTGTGCATTTCAAGTATCAATCCAAAATGATAAGATTTGTCTGAAATTGATGTTCTCTAAGAACTATAAAGTGACTATCCATACAAAGGTTTTTAAAAAAATTTGTATGAGCATATAAGATTATGAGACACCATTCTTGGTTGAAAGACTATCATCAATAAACTTGTAAACTATAAATTTTAGGGATTAGTAATATTTGATAGGAAAATTTTTTCCTAAATGCATATGTTATTGACTTAAATGATTAACAAACTAAATTATTCCAATACAATCTAACATAATTCAATAACAAAATAATGCATATTACAATTACAATGAAAAAAAATTTCAACACTTGCCTTTCTTTTTCGTGACCCAAAAGCATTTTCAACAGTAAAATCATTATCGTTGTTACCCTCACTAGAAAAATTTGATCCAAGTTCTTCTTCATCTTCAAGTATGAAGTCTTCATCATCCTTTTCAACTTTCTCTTTATCTCTCTTCTTAGAATTTTGAATCAGACCCTTAAAAATGGAGGAGATTTGGGGCAACCCAAGAGCCTCTAATCTTGCTCTATTTTCTGCAATTTTTTTCATCCTCTGCTCCTCATACTTGAAAGTTTCAAGATTTGACATTATTTTTCTCTTCTTCACTACAAACAATAAACCTTTCAATATTAGATATATTAAGTTTATATTAGCATTTAAGAATCCAATTGAAATTATTGATTCTTCTTTTTCCAATTGTACATTATTTTCAATCATATATCACAATCTTTGTTTATCATTTTGTGATAGGGTTTAGTTTAGTTTACTGTCCAGAGAAACTTATTACAACAATCAATAGAAGGGAAATTGATGATGACCTAATTACAATAATCAAGAGAATTGAATTGTGAAAGAGAGAATGATGATATAAAGAAAATAAAAATATGGTACAATGATTCTAATTGCAAAAGGCGAACCAAACTTTCTTGACAAGAGGAAAAAGAGAATAAAGTTGGGATGTTACCTTAGATTTTTCCACGCTCTTCGTTTTCTGCAACGTTCTTGATGGGAGAGAAAATAAAAAGAACAGTGGGAGGTTACCTAAAATATTTTTCCTTCCCGCTTGTTTATCAGTGTGTCTCCTGAAAACTAAGAAAATGGGAGGTTACCTATTCACGCTTGTTTATCAGTGTGCAGTGTGCCTCGTGAATTTGTTTTAGGTTAAGTAAAAAGATAAACAATAAATAAATAAAATAATAAAAAATTATAAAAATTTAAATTTAAATTCCTTAAAATAAGGATATTATTTATTATTGTTTTTATTAAATAATTCAAGATTATGTTATATAAATTAAATTTTCATAAAAAAAATAAGCTACGCATTTTTTTAAAGACCTAAGATTACAAATTTCAATAATTAATTTTATGTCATTAATATTTTTTGTATTTATTATAAAAGTTGATAGAAAGATAATAGTAGTTGAAATAAAAAACATTTATTAGTGTGTCTCAAAAGGTATAAATTTTAAAGTTTTTATAAAATATTTGCAAGTTTGTCATATTGTAAAAGTTATAATTAATTTTTTAATTCTCAAAGCAATATAATTTAAACACTAATAATATTATTGTATTACACATATTAAATAACATATTATCTACTAATAATATGAAGAGAATAAGTTGTGCAGTAAGTACTTCCCTCCAACATATTTCTATATACAAATTTTATAAAATAAAATTAAAATTCTATTTTTTTATAAAAATTATATAATAGAATAACTTATTAATACTATACTGGTATCATAATACATTAATCATATTAAATTTAAATTATTGTAATTAAGTAATTAAAAATTTATATAAAAATAATTATAATTATATGCTAAAATATAATGAATATTAACGGTAAAAATATCACATTAACATATTGAACAACTTTTGCAACAATTTTCTCCCTAAAATATCATAAATAGTAGTTATAAAAACTATTATTTATTTTTTTAATATAAAAAATGTAATTAAACATAAATTTATATAAAAGTATTAATTATTCCAGTTTTAAATTATTTAAAATATATATATATATATATATATATAATATAACATTGGTAAATATACAAGAATTAACTTCTTCTGCAATTATTTTTCTCAAAAATTCATTAGTTACATTAATTTTAAATTATTATAGTTTTTAAAGTAAAAACAATTATAAAATTTACATTAAAAATAATTATTAAAAACAATTACGGTTATATGCTAAAACTAATGAATATTAACGAACAAAATAACACACATTCATAAAGTGAACAACTTCGGGAATAACTATTTTTTCTTTAAAATATCAAAAAAAATAATTATAAAAATTATTATGCATTATGTTAATATAAGGAATATAATCTATTAATTTAACAATATAGAGGAAAGATGTTCTACAACAACTTCCTCAAAAACTCTCAAAAAAAACTTTTTTATATAAATTTTAATTATAAAAATATAAAATAATACAAAAAGTATCAAAAAAACATTAATTACATTATTTTTAAATTATTGCCATTTTAAAGTAAAAGTAATTATAAAATTTACATAAGAATAATAATAATTATTACTATTATATGCTAAAAAATAATGAATATATGCAAGAAACAACTTTTGCAACAATTCTTTTTCTTTAAAATATCAAAAGAATAATTATAAAAAATTTCTATTACTAATATATTACTATTAGGAAAAATATGTTTTAGAAAGAAAAGTCATATCAAGTAGTCAAATTGATGTCAAGATATGTATATACTTAGGTTATCATTATCTCCTTCATATGCTAACATTTCATTCAAATATAGGCTATAATTTCTATATAAAAAATGTTCAATAATTTATAACAAGTTAATTTATATTTATTTTTTAATATTAATTTTTACTTATTCTTAATATAATTATACTTTGCATATATTTTTGTTGTCGATTTTTATTTATAAAATTAATTATATATCATTTTATCTAATTTACTAAAATAAATTGTCCATAGCATGAGGTTAATATAATATATTAAAAAAATTAGAAGGTGCAAAATGATAGGGACCAAGATTCTCCTTAACTTTCAAGTAGGTCTTTCCTTATACACAACAATAATAAAGTAACACCATGAGGGCAACACATTCAGATGCTCCAAGCTTAACAAAAAAATCTAGTTGCATATTAAAAGAAAGAATGTATGATTTATAAAAGAAAATAAAACACAAAAAAGGTATGTTTTGTAACAAAAAAGAAAGAGAATGAAAAGTGTGTTTTGTAACAAAATAAAACATGAAAGGTTTGTTTGGTAATTAAAAATATACGGAAGGTATGCAAATTTCTAAAATTTTAATTTAAGAAAATCATTTTAAAATGTAAAATAATTTAAAAAATATTTATTCTAAAACATCCTAAAAATATTCTCATCACTTCCATTCAAGATAATTATTTTAGTTAACAGAGAAAATAAGTTAGTTTAATTTTATTTGATATTTTTTTATAGTTAGGTAATAAACTTTAAAATATTTATTTATTATAATATTTTAATTCATAATATAAATATTATGTGCAATGGACAAAATTAAATGTTATTAAGTAAATAAATGAAAAAGACTATCTAATTAACAACTAAAATAATCTTATTTAAATTATTTGATTTAATTGTCATTTAGATAATATTTTTTATATTTTAACATTTTTTTATTAATAGAGATAATGTTATTATCTTAATTTGGATAATGTTATCATCATAGATAATTTGTTAATAACAGTTTTTTTTCAGGTTTGAATGTTCTATATATAGTCATGTTAAGTACATGAGAATGCATAATATTTTCCTTTACTATAATTTCAAGTCTGAGTCATTGATATACAGTTGGATTGAGTACTTGAAAAAAAATATCTATCACAAGAGGAAGATTATTTTAATTGTGGATTCTACAAAAAAAATATATATACAAAGGTTAGTAAATTTTTTATTAAATTTGACATTTTAAATTGATAATATATGTGTTATTTGATCTAGTTTTTTTGCTATATGGTGTGATGCATATTGACATGTTTCTCTTTGTTCATTGTCTTAGATGATTTGGTAATTTAAAAATAAAACAAAAAATCAATTTTCTAAAAGAAGTCTTGTGTCTTGATTTAATTTTGAATTTTATTTTTGAAAATAGGTGATAATAAATAATAAAAATAATTTAAATATATTTCTTTTAGATTTAAATAAATTATTCTTAGAGAATAAAAGTAAAATAACATTATTTTATTTTATTTTAAATTAATTTTGTAAGGATTGGTTAACAAATCTTTTTTTTCATAGAATTTTGAAACAAACTTACAAAATAAAAAATTTTAAAAGATAAAAAAGCTTTTAATCTTCGTAAGAAGAAAATGTTTTGATTCACATCAAACTTTTTACCTTAATAGTTTTAAATTTTGTTGTATGAGATAATAAAATAAAATATTTAAAAAAAATGTTAGTTTAATTTTTTAGGATCAAGTTAACTAGTACAACATAATGAATGGAAAAGAGTGTTATAGATACCAAAGATTCTAATTGGCTAGTTGTTGTGAAAACAAAGCCTCGAGATTTGTATGACATGCTCAAGGAAGCATAGATGAGGCTTGTCAAGAAAATGAAGATATGGGCTTGATTCGCCCCTTTACATCTAATGCTTTAGATAATAACAAGGGTTATCTTTGAGTAGGAATGACTTAGCTCAATCCACATCTAATGGAAAACCAATAGTATCTGGAGAAGTTGTTGACAATATTGATGAAGAAAGTGACGACGAGAATATTCATTTAATAGAAGATGAAGAAAGTATTGATATTGAGGAAGATGATACTGATGATGATTATTATATTTAGTATTTTTTTTTAATTACAAATTATGTTTATTGTATTGCAAATTTTTGCATATATACGAGTCTAGCATTATAATTCAATTATTTTATTTTGGGTATAGATTAGATTTAAATTTTTATATATAATATTATAAATCTTCTAGAAGTATTTATTTTGAAAAATTTTTAATAAGATTAAAAAATTAAACTATTTAATTTATATTTATAACAATGAATTGATAGAGATGATAAATCAAAAATTTAATTTGTTGATATATAAATATTAAGAGATAAATAGCTTGGATATAATTAATATGCTAAATTTATATTTATAACAATGAATTGATAGACATAATAAATCAAATATTTAATTTGATATATAAATATTAGGAGATAAATACCTTGAATATAAATAATATACTAATATATCAAGATAACTATAATTTTAACTATGTATGCAATCATAAAATAGTACTTATAGTATAATGATATTATATAATAACAAAAAATATATTAAGTATAAAAATAATGTTTTAAAATTTAAATAAATATTCTAATAAATAATATATAATTTAATTTTTACTAATAATTAATATAGAGGAAAATTGATTAGAACTAGAATAAATTATTTGATAAGAATTTAGTTGATAAATTAAGTATTTTAAATTATCTAACTATAATCTTATCAAAAATTTACAACATGATCTTAATATTTTTGTATAGTTAATAATTGATTTTAAATTTGATATGAAAATATTATGATATAATTAGTTAAGATTTTAAATTTTTATTTTATGAATATTTGATAATCAGAAAATAAAATAAGGAAAATACAATTTTTTAAAATTTTATACTAATTTTTTTTTATAATTTAAAACTTTCACTTAAAAATATAAAATTAACTTTGTTTTAGTGGTTATTTTCTTCTTTTAACTTTATAATAAATTATATAAATAAATAATATATTTAAATATATAAATTATGTTTAAAATTAATATAAATAAATAATTTTAAATATATTAATTATATTTTAAATTAAGACAAATAAATATATTAAGCTAATTATTAATAATTTATTTAAAATATTAAAATTTAATTTATAAATAAATATGACTAATATTTTATAACAGTTGCGTATACAAGGCAAGATTCGAACCCTTGACCTTACTTAAGCGTGGATCAACCCTTACTGCTAAACCACACGCTTGGGGTTCAATTATAAGTATGTATATATAAATAAGATTTAATATGTAATAAACAAGCATTTATAATTTTATAAATTATATTATCATTACAAATTATTTTAAAATATATAAATTATTATTTAAAGTTTTAAATTTATTAAAAATAATTTAAATTATGTCATAATATTAATTTTAAATAGAAATCAATAGATTATTAATTATAAAAGTAAGTATATAGACAAATAAATATTCAAAACATAAATCAATGATGATAGTAAGTGAAAAAGGTCATGTTCAAACCATGATTTATAGATGATATATTTTTTTTAATATTTATCTACTTGGTCAATTCAATTTGTGTTTCTCTATTTTTATATTAGTTGAGTTAATTTTTGAGGGCTAGAAGGTTAATTGGCCACTAAATGAGTATATTATAGAACTAACTACTTTAATTTAATTTTTATAACTTGCTAATACAATAACAATAAATATTCATAGAATCACTTCATATTTTTTTATGATGAATAATTTTTCACTTGTAATTAAAAATAAGTCATAATTTTTATAATAATCAATCATGAATTAAAATATTTGTGACAAAGTTAACTTTTTGTGACAAAAACATTTATATATATAATAAAATTTGTATTAGTGACGATTTTAAGTTAAGAAAACAAAATTTATAGATATTAGTGTCAAATTTTTGTGACAAAGATATTTTAGTCACTATTAATAATATTATAGTGACAACTTATTTTTTTGTCACTATTGTAAATAACACTAGTGACAAAATAAAATTTAGTCACTAATAATATATTATTAGTGACAAGTTTTACTTTCATCACTATTGTTAGTCACAAAAAATCACATTTCTTGTAGTGTCGTACCCGTACCTATACCCGGTCAAACCGGGTATTCCGCGTCAAAGTCGGGACAGGTTCGGGTATTACTCGCGGGTACGAGTATATTTTCCATCCCTAATTGTTATTAAGGGGCTTGATGCTCACTTGGCAGTTGTTGAGTTACCGCTCAGGTTGTTACTATAGTAGCTTGGATTAATCATATTGAGAGGGTAAAATATTGATTTTACCCTTTTTTATTTTTATTTTATTTTATTATTTTTTGTTTTTTTTTGTTTTGTTTTTTTTTTTTTTTTGAAAAAAGATAGATATGTTAAGGCATCACTATGTGGAATTAAAATCCTAACCAGGTTAACACCTCAATCCACATCAATCATCTATAGCATATCAAAATGTACTAAAAAAAAAAGTAAGTAAAAAGTACAAAGTGGGGGGGCCAAACCAAAACCCACCTAAAAAATATATAGAAAGAAAAACAAAATGATGATACCAATGGCAATCAATTGGCATAGGCCAAACCAGGTCAATTAAGCTACATACAATCTACATGATTCCCCAAAAGTTCCAAAACTGTTTAAGAGTATTTGGCATATCTAGCAGCCCTTGCTATAGCTCTCTGTTGGTACTCATCATAGGGTATCCTGCAGTTTTCCCAAGGAGGAGAATCAAGACCTGAGTCTGCATCCACATCACTCCGTTTTCTTGAAGCAGACACATCATTCCTCCTTGTTGGATTGGCCACCATTGCTACCTGCCGTTTGTGGCTAGATTTAGTTGCACCAATCGAACTTGTTACTGCATTAGTAGTACCTTTTTTGGAGGCAGTTGTTGCACTTCTAGTTGCTGTTGTGTCCAGTGCAAGGTGAGCACCTGCATCAACTTTAACCAAGGCCTTTGAGGTGGGATCAGTCATTTCCTCAGGATCACTTTCATATTCTGAATTAAAGTCAGAATCAGAATCATAATCTGCACCATCCACGGTTTTTTGAGACTTAGTTGGCTTGAGGCTGCCATTCCTTGCGTCAACTATGTCTCCCTTTTTATGACTAGCATTGACTGTCCCAGCCTTGCTTCCCACATCTGAATCTGCTTGGGATTTCACTGAGTGGTCACCTGCTCTAGCTTGCACCTTTGGTGCTACATTCAGCTTGCTAAGCACAACGGTTGACTTATCTGCTGCTCCCTTTTGTTGCACCTTAATTGCACCAATTGCATCATCATTGTCATCCGAGCAAGACTGGCTTTGATCATCGGATATATCTTCCAGAGATGGAATTCCTTCAAGTGAATTATCACCCCTATGGTTGTCCATATTTGTTGGCACATGAGCTGCCAAAACAGGCTAATGTCCCCCAGCTGCTGCAACAGAATTTTTAGTAATAACAATAGCTGGTTTAGTTGCATATTGAACCAAATTAACGCCAAGTTGGTTTGGCTGGTTTAGCTACTGCATACTTTCAGGTGAAGTGTGTGCTAGTTGGTCACCAAGCGATGTTGGAGCTGCTGGAACAGCAGCATTTTTGACAGCTCCTGCTGTAGATGTAGCCTTGTGTTGATCATCAGCGTAATGAATTACTACTGGTCCCGAGATTGCATCATGTTTTTTGCTTAGCCAAGCCATCGACCTGAGCATTTGGTGCTAGTTGAGCAGCTGAGTCACCTACGTGCTGATCAGCCTTGGCGTGATCAACCACCTGAGCGGTGATAAATTCTACAACGTACATTGTTTTGCTTAGCCTATCCAATGCATTGGCATAATGAACAATATGCAGGGATCCTGTCAAAATCTAAAGTCACATAAAAGGCAAATCCTTCCCTCTCAACCAGCAAACGATCCGGAATGGATTCAACAAGATTGACTTCCACTAACACTCGTGCAAAGTGTTCGTATGATCTTTGTATCGTGGCTTAGTCTATTGCTATAGGCGTGCCTACACCCGAGGCTATGGCAAGGATGATCCTAGTGCACCAATATTCCTGAGGCAACTCATAAATCCGCAGCCAAACTTGTGCAAGAGAGTTCTTGAAGTTTCTTGGGTTGAAGTCCGGCTTCCAAAGGGATAGTCGAAGTAATCCGGGTTCCAAATTCCATAAGCCAACTGCAAGAACCGTGCCAAGATCCTTGCTATGTTGGAATTCAAATTCAAAGTATCCTCTTCCAAGAGAGATGACTGTCCAGCCAGCAAGATGTATCCATAGCCTAGCTAGCTTATCTTTGAGCTCAACAAATTTCAAAGGTTTTTGACCTTTGGCCAAGATGACTCTACCATGAAGATGGTTGCGGCAGCGTAGGAGTCCTGCTTGATAATCTTGTTCTAGAATTTTCATAGCAATAGAGTCTCCCTTCTGGTAAGGCTTAGGGAGAGGGAGGTCAAATGTTGAAGCTAAGTTTGTAGTCAAGACTTTAGCAAATGATGGTGTTGACAGTGTTTGAAGAGTATTGGTTGATGGAAGGTTGGCCACACACGGCCAGGGACAAAAATTGTCCACCATGCCTAAGCATGGTTGGCCGGAAGCACCAAGAAGTGAAAACAATTCTTGAGTGAATCTTGGAGAGAATCTTGGAGAGTTTCAAACAATGTTAATTTTGTACAAGTAGAGTTTGTTTTGTTTTGTTTTTTATTGTTTTTTGTTTTTTGTTTGGCTACGCATGTTTTGTTTGGATTTATGCTGAAATTAGAATTTTATTTATTTATTTGTTATATATATGTTTTTCTTTACCTGTCCTTTGGGCGGATTTGGATAATTTTTAGGTTTACATGTCTGTTTGTTACCCCACACACTCACTACACTTGTACCTCACGCACTTTGGAGTCTATACCTGAGCCTGTGCGAGCCTAGGAATAGAAGGTGGCTTGATGACTGTTATTGAGGGGCTTGATGCACACTTGGCAATTGTTGAGTTACCGCTCAGGTTGTTACTAGTAGCTTGGGTTAATCATATTGAGAGGGTATCTTTTCTACTTGTGATTGATTCATGTGCTAGGTCTTTATTTATATGATAAGGGCAACCTAGGGACTAATAAATCTTAAGGAGTCTAGATCCACCTACAAAACCATGCACTAATAGGTGGGCTTAATGACCTTCTGAATTAGGGTGTTAACCGTAGAAATTTGCTACCCTAAGTTTACCATAATAGGTCACATGGGAAATATACTACTTTTTATCCCTCCTTTTATACATGTTCATACTAATATTTAAAATATAAGCAGGTTAATACATTCATGCATCATACATATATATCCAATATCATTTTAGTATCTAGATTGTTTTTCTTGCCCAAAATAAAATTTATAAATAAATAGATAAAAGATAAAAATGATGGAAAGCCATGCATACATGCATATTAAGGGCATGTTAGGTTGCATGTTTTTCATTTAATTAAGTCTTTGTCTAATTTTTTTTTCTCTTTTAACACTTTTAAACAATTGATAATATTCAATATGGAGGAGATTCAAAATCATACTAGCAATGCATCAGGGTTAAGCAAGAGTATTAGGATAAATGTGCTAAAAACGTGATCTTCAAAGGGTAGGTAAGATCTGCCAAAAGATGACTAAAGAGGTATGTTCAAAGTTTCAAAAGAAATATGGGAAGATTCTATATTTGCTATTGATCTCAATAGAAACTCATATGCTAAGTGCATTAGCTCAATATTGGAATTCAGATTTTAGAAGCTTTGAGTTGCCTCATCTGGATTTGGTTCCTACAATTGAAGAGTATGAGATGATACTAAGGTTACCCCTCAAAGAAGAAGTCGATGTTTATCTATATAAAGGGCACTATGTATCAAGAGGGAAAATTGTTGGCTTAATTGGCTTATCGTCACACCAAGCGGAATTGATGAGCAAAGGTGTGACTCAAGGATGGAATAAAGGTCTTCTAGAAGATCATATGATATCTCTAGCCGAGAAAGGTGATTGGGAACACTTCAATAAGACTTTAGCTCTACTTATTTATGGGTTAATTTTGTTCTCATTCACAATGGGCGTGATTGATCAAGCAGCTATGGATGTGTTCTTCACTTACGAAATGCAGAAAAAAAAATCACATTCCAGCCAATCTTGCAGATAGTCTCCTCTCTCTAGAAGTATGTCATCAAAAGAAAAGAGGGATGTTACAATGTTGTAATCATTTACTATATGTGTGGATCATAACTCATTTATATGTTTCGAATCGTATGGGATATATGCCAGATCCTCTAAGAAGTTTTCATCGTATTCCAGTGAAGAAATTAGAAGCAGTAGAGTGGAAAAGAGATTTCTCGACATTTGAAGTAGAGCACTTTACATGGGTATGCCCTTAGTACCATCCCATAAATACAATCTTTAGTTGTGGGATTTTCTTGAATGTTCCATTAATGGAGCGAGAGGATGTGTAGCATACACCCTAACAATCGCTCTTAGACAACTTAAATGGACTTAATGTGTGCCTCAAAGTGAAGAGTTAGGAGGTTTGAGTTTTCAATATGCTTCAGATAATGTGGGGCTAGGGATGGCAATGGGGCCCCATGGGGCGGGTAATAGTAAACCCGTCCCCGCCCCGCTGAATGAAAATTGGCCTCATACCCACCCCATATCCACGCGGGTATCTATTAAGCGGGTATCCATGAATTTCTTGAATACCCACGGATATCCATGGATATTTATAAACAAATAATTATATTACAAATAATTTTAAGTTTATATTTAATGTCATTGAAATATTAAAAATAAAAATTTAATGTTAATTTTGAACTTGTATTTAACGTTAATTTTGTTGAAATAATAATAAAAATGCAAGATAATCAATAACTTAAAATACATCAATCTCACACAAGTAAGTGAAAGTCTCATATCACAAAGATACAATAATTCAATCTCATAATTCCAAAAGATAGTAAACAACTTAAAATATATAAATCTTATTGGTTCAATCAAAGCTAGAAAATTAATCAAATTACATCCAACATAATTCTATGAAAAGAAAATAAGATGTGAGAGTGTAGTTTTAGGGTTATGTGGTACAAGGATAATTAGGATATTTAAGAAATATTATTAAACGGGTATCCACGGGTATGGATATTATCATACCTGCCCCCACCCCGTTTATAAACGGGTAAAAAATTATTCGTCCCCATTATCCGCGAGTACCCAATTAGCTTATCCATTTATTATCCGTAGCAGATTTTACCTGCAGATACCCGCGGGTGGGGGTATTTTTTCCATCCCTATTTGGGGCAATAGGTAGAAGTTAGAGCTTCTTGGGGAAAGGTTATAAAGAAAGGGGAGGCAGAGCTCGAAAAACCTCGTGTGACAGCTTCTTCGAAATATAAAGAATGGAGAAAGGCTAGAAGAATTTCCATCCCAATCCTCAAAGAAGTCCAACATGTAGTGAGTCAATCTCATGAAACCAACCAAATAACCTCTCAGTTAGAAGTTATGAAACCTCAAATGAGATTGATGGAGGAAAAAGAAGAATATGCTCAAACTGAAATAGAGATTCTTAAGAGAATGGTAGAAAAAGAGACATAAATCCTTTCGAAAAATATGGAAGGAAAGATTAAAGTAATGAGAAAAAAGATGACAAAAATACAAGAAAAAAAAATAGCGCTAAGAGTTAAGTAACTGTGGAAAAGAACAAAAAATAGAATTCATGCAAGAGGAGCTAACAAATGCACACCAAGAAGTAGAGAAATGGTGGAATTTGGCTATAAAATACTCTAAGTCAGTCAAGATGGCTAGTCAAAATGAAGAACAATGGTTGAGAAAAATTGATGATTTAACATTGGAGCGGGACCAACTAAAATCTAATGTTAAGGGGTTACATTTAATTATAGAACATCATCATGAAAGGGTAAATGAGTGGATGAATAAATATGAAGTTATGACAAATGTTGTCCAAAAACAAATAGAAAGCTTGAAGACGCATGTGCATGAAGTAAATGAAGAGATCAACTCAAATCCTGAAATGAAGCTTCCTTAGAAGATCTTTAAGCTCGTGAAATATTGTCAAAATTTAGCTAGGGGTCTCATGTAAAATGAGATAGTATAATTATTGTAACTCATTTTGATGCATAATATAATAATAGCACATTTGACCTGATAGATAACTTGTTGTAGACATCATTTACTAAGGAGAGAATTCTCCCTTAAATGATTGTTAATCACATTTTTATCTTGAGATGATTGATCCTTGTTTGAAAATGTGGGCCGCACTATTGCATTGCTAGTAAAATGACCTTATCCATTGAGGAGTGAATGCTCCCTTAGAATCAATGTCAATTTTTGTACGACCTAAGGGGTTTTGCCTCTAGCGTTGAGATGTAGGGAATTGCTCTTCAAATTGAATACAAAATCAATCTTTTCCAAAAATTTGTTTTTTTTTCCTTTTTTTTATAATCATAAATTCACTTTGTACTAAAAAAATAATAAATCTAAAAACAAAAATGTTTCCTCGGCATCGTTATAGGACACGCTGTCAGGCCAAGATCATGGACAAGATAGAGGAACGCAACAAAGAATTGAGGAGTGATGTCAATCAGTTGAAGGAACAAATGTCCAAATTCTATAGATGTTGCCGTCTATGCAAGTGAAAAATGTAGAAGGGACCCCTCCAATAACCAGAGGAGAATCGTCAACTTCTCCTGCGTATCAACCTAGCTTTACCCCAATCCTAACACAACCATTAACTCTACATCTTAACAAACCCGGCCAACAAGTTGACCCTCCAAAGGTCCAATGGCCATCATATGGCCTTCCGGCCAACTACACATCTCCAATAATCATGGACCCTCCAGATAAACACCAACTGTTGGTGAATCAACTGCCTACGCAAATGCAACCTACCCAACCTGGGGGTTCATTTGAGAATGTCGCCTCTTATAAACACCAAATTCCCTACCAACCCCAAAATACTAATTTTATCAACCAAGGTAATCCTCATCAAACTTCTGGGGGATCTCAACAAACCTCTAGAATTGAGCAAGTTCAATCTAGTGAGAAGTTACAAATGCTAGAGGAGAGGCTAAAGGTTGTGGAAGGAGGTAGTTATGATATTAGTGAAGTTGTCAATCTTTGTTTGGTTCCAAATATAGAGTTCCCCCCAAAGTTTAAAGTGGTTGAATTTGATAAATACAAAGGAAAGAGTTGTCCAAAGAACCATCTGACCATGTATTGTAGAAAGATAGCAGCATATGCTCGCAATGATAAGTTGCTTATTCATTATTTTCAAGATTTTTTAACTAGGGCAGCTTAGAATTGGTATATGCATCTCGAACGAGCCTATATCCGCTCCTGGAAAGATTTAGATGATGTTTTCCTTAAACAATATAAATATAAGATTGACATGGTTTCAGATAGATTTGAACTACACAACATGTCCAAAAAGGATGGTGAGACGTTTAAGGAATATGCTTAGAGGTGGAGAGAAGTGGCAGCACAAGTAGAACCTTCTTTGTCTGATAAAGAAATGATAGCCCTGTTTATTGATACTTTACGAGCACCGTTATATGCTAAGATGATTGGAAATATTTAATCGAATTTCTCTAATATAGTCATCATTGGGGAAAGGATTGAGAATGACATAAGGAGTGGGAAGATTGTTGTTTACCTTATTGGAATAATTGGTTCAAGAAAATTTCCAAGTGGTGCATGCAAGAAAAAGGAAGGAGATACAAATGCAGTGACATTCAACTCTCTTGGGATACCTAACAACAAACCTCCTCATTTCTATACCCCTCACATGGCCTACCCCAACATTACCACCATCTCATCATATCCTTACCAACTTGTCCATCAAGCCCTGCAAGCTTTATCTACAACATCTACCACACGACCACCTCAATCTACCCAACCATGGAACCAAAATCCTAGCCATACGAGGTCACAAAATACTCAAGATCAGAAATCGATCGAGTTTGACCCTATCCCTATGTCCTATAATGAGTTGTTCCCTCTCCTACTACAAAATTCATTAGTAGTACCTTGTCTGATGAAGCCTATAAAACAACCATATCCTAGGGGATACGATGCTAATTCCAAATGTGGCTATCATGCAGGAGCTATTGGTCACTCCCTTGAGAATTGTAGAGCACTAAAATTTAAGGTACAAAGTTTGATTAAGGTTAGGTGGTTAAACTTCAAAGAGGATAATCATAATATCAGGAATCATCCTCTACTAGGGCATGGAGGGCCTACAGTTAATTTTATTGAGGAGAGTAAAGAATAGTTCATGATAAGGAGGGTGAAGGATGTAAAAAATACCCTAAATGTCAATTTTGAGGCAATATGTAAGTTTGGGATGTTGGAAGGAAGTCTTGATAGGAGTAAGGGATGAGGATTGCATCCCAGTGAAGGTCACGAAGTTGAAGAATGTGATGATTTTAAGAAGATACAACAAGACATGATGAATAAACAACTTGTACAAGTTGGCTACTTAGGAGGTCATGTATTGGCTATTAAACCAGCTTTAGGCTGCCCAAAACCCTTGGTTATCCATTATATTAAGGATAAAACTATTCTAAATACTAATGGCCTAAAGGCTATCACAATACAAGTGCCAAAGTCTTTTACTTATAAAGATAACAAAGCAGTACCATGGAGATATTGTGTGGAAGTTTGTGTTGAAGCCTCTAAGGAAGAAATAGTAAAAACTTGTTCAGAAGCCTTCAAAGTCACAAATGTTGCTGGGATTGGTGGTATGACTCGAAGTGGTCGAATTTATACTCCAAGCGAGTTAAGGGTCGAGCAATCCAGAGAGGTTGGTCGAGATAAGGAGAAGCATAAAGAAATTCTTGAACAGAAAGTTGTTGATGAGGAAATAGCAAAAGAGAAGGAAGTCTTTAATGAAGAGGCATGTGAGTTCCTAAAACTTATATGACAAAGTGAGTACACGGTGATCAATTAGCTGAATCGGGTCCCTGCTAGAATATCACTTTTGTCTCTTATGATGAACTCAGTACCTCATAGACGAATACTGTTGAAGATATTGACTGAAGCACATGTCGTTCATGACATTTCTAAGAAGAAATTTAAGGATATTATTGGAATATCACTACTAATAATTACCTTACATTTACAGATGATGAGATACTAGAGGAAGGAGCCGGGAACAATAAAGCTTTGCATATATTAGTGAAATGCATGGGCCTTATCTTGGCGAGAGTTTTGGTTGACAATGGTTCTTCATTGAATGTGATGCCAAAGATAACACTGGCAAAACTTCCCTATGATGGATCATACATTAAGCCAAGCACTGTGATAGTGAGATCTTTTGATGGGTCTCATAAATAAGTTTACCTATCCAAATCGGTCTTGTTACCTTTGAGGTAGTATTTCATGTGATGGACATTGCGCTAGCTTACAGTTGCCTTTTGAGAAGACCTTGGATTCATTGTGCAAGAGTTGTACCCTCCACCCTTCACCAAAAGCTGAAATTTATTGTGGATGACAAGTTGATCATTTTCTTGGCCAAAGAAAACTTATTGGTTAGTAAACCTTCATCCACTCCTTATATTGAGGTTGTTGAAGAAGCTCTGGAGACCTCATCTCAAGGGCTTGAAATTGCAAATGTGAGATATGGAAAGACTGTTGTGAAGCCACGACCATTAGGTGTTTCTCTGATGGTAGCCAAAATCATGTTAGAGAATGGGTATCAATATGGTTGCGGACTGGGAAGAGATACACAGGGCCTAAATCAATTGCCAGAATTGATAGAAAATAATGATTGATTTGATTTGGGCTACAAACCTACCAAAGTTGATAAAAGGCGAGCTGTGTATGAGAAAAGGGAAAGAAGGCTGGCTAGGTTGGAAAATAGGGAGGCAAAAATTGATGGGGTCCTTGTCTGTGATTTGCGAGAAAGATTCTGGAGTGTTGGGTACGAGTTTCCAAACTCAATAGCTGTTATTGAGCAAGTCGTTCAAGAGGATGACCATGCCAACCTGGTCCATGCTTGTCCATCAAACTTTGAGCTGAATAATTGGGAGATTGTCGAGCTACCTGTGGTTTTCAATTCAAATTTAAAATGATTTTTTTAAAATGCTAATCCTGTTGCTCTTCCCCAAGGTTTAGGATTTTTTATTTCCTTTGAATAAGGGTTCATGTATTTCCTTGCAATAGTTTATTAATAAATGCATTTTTTTTCCTTCATCTCTTATTTTATTCCTTTCTTATTCTTTTTATTGATCCTATTCCAACTTTAAATCATGCAGAATTGAAAAAAATGTGCTTGAAAGTGAAAATGATAGTATTGCATTAAATAGTTTTAATTTCCTGTTAATCAAACTAGTGAGGATACTAAAGATGATTTAAAGCCTTCCTGTGAGGTATTAAGGTTAGTGGAACAAGAGATCAAAGAGATCCAATTGCATGAAGAGTTGACTAAGATAATTAATTTGGGCGAAGAAAAGGAAAAGAAAGAAGTCAAGATTGGCACACTCATGAAAGAACCTAAACGTAATAAGTTGATAAGGCTCTTACATGACTATAAAGATGGCTTCGCTTGGTCATATCAGGATATGTCGGGGCTTGATACTGGCATAGTAGAACATAAGTTGCCTTTGAAGCCAGAATGTCCTCCTATCAAGCAAAAGTTGAGGCAAATAAAACCATAATTTTCTTTGAAGATTAGAGAATAGGTCAAAAAATAATTTGATGCAAGATTTCTAGCTGTTTCCAAATATCCATAATGGATTGCTAATATAGTACCAGTTCCTAAGAAAGATGGGAAAGTTCGGATGTGTGTGGATTACGGAGATTTAAATAGAGTCATCCCAAAGGATGATTTTTCACTACCTCATATTGAGGTGTTAGTAGATAACACAGTGCAACATTCATTCTTTTCTTTCATGGATGGCTACTCGGGACACAACCAAATCAAGATGGCTGAGGAGGACAAAGAGAAAACAACATTTATCAAACCATGGGGCACCTTTTGCTACAAGGTCATGCCATTCAACCTAAAAAATGTTAGGGCAACATATCAGAGGGCAATGGTGACCTTGTTTCATGACATGATACACAACGAGATTGAGGTTTATGTAGATGACATGATTTCAAAATCAAGAAAAGAAGAAGATAATGTAATTCACATGAGGAAATTGTTTGAGCGGTTAAGAAAGTTTAAGTTGAGGCTAAACCCATCCAAGTGTACTTTTGGTGTGAAATTTGGTAAATTGTTGGGATTTATAGTCAATTAAAAAGGAATAGAAGTGGATCCTGACAAGGTTCGAGCAATTCTTGAGATGCCACCGCCCAGCACGAAAAAACAAGTTCGAGGTTTCTTGGGAAGATTGAATTATATTGCCCAATTCATATCCCAACTAATACCTAGATGTGAGCCCATCTTTAAATTTTTACACAAAAATCAACCAATGAAGTGAAATGATGATTATCAAGAAGCTTTTGACAGAATAAAACAATATCTATAGAAGTTGCCAGTTTTAGTGCCACCTATTCCTGGAAGGCCTCTCATTATGTATCTAACAGTGCTTGATGGGTCTATGAGTTGTGTGTTAGGCCAACATGATGATTTTGGAAGAAGGGAGCAAGTTGTATGTTATTTAAGTAAGAAATTCATTAATTATGAGACATGATATTCATTGTTGGAGCGAACTTGTTGTGCCTTGGCATAGGCAGCTCATCAATTGAGACAATATATGCTTAGTCACACAACATGGTTGATGTCTAAAATGGACCCAATCAAATACATTTTTGAAAAACCTGCTCTTACAGGAAGGATTGCTCGATGGCAAGTTCTTTTATCAGAATATGACATTACTTATGTGACTCAAAAAGCAATTAAAGGAAGTGTTTTGGTAGATTACCTTGCACATCAGCCTATAGATGATTATTAATCAATGTAGTGTGAATTCCTAGATGAAAACATAATGAAATTATTTAATGGAGAAAGGTCACTACAAGAAAACAAGTGGATCATGTTGTTCGACGGTGCTTCCAACATATTGGGCCATGGAATTGGAGCTATACTCATCTCTCCAGAAAAGTAGTATACTCTAATCACGGCTAGGTTGTGTTTTTATTGCACCAACAATATAGCAGAATATGAAGCATGCATTTTGGGGATACAAGCAGCTCTAGAAGCATAAGCGAAAATGCTTGAGGTATATAGGGACTCAGCCTTAGTCATTCATCAATTAAAAGGAGAGTGGGAAACTTAGGATGCAAAATTAATCCCTTACCAAACTCGTATAAAGGAATTAATGAAAGAATTTGAAGAAATCACTTTCGATCACATCCATAGAAAGGATAACCATTTGGCAGATGCATTGGCCACTTTGTTGTCTATGTTCACACTAAGTGATGATAAAGACATACCACTTATAAAAATTCAATGTCGTGACCAGCCTACGTATTGCCAGTCAGTGGAGGAAGAATCAGATGAAAATCCATGGTACTATGATATTAAGAAGTATATCAAAAGTAGAGAATATTCATCAAATGCTTTAGAGAATGATAAGAGAACTTTAAGAAGACTGTCAATGAGTTTCTTTCTAAATGGGGATGTATTGTATAAGAGAAATCATGATATAGTTTTGCTTAGATGTGTATATGTTGTCAAAGCACAGAAGATTATTAAAAAAGTTCATGAAGGCTCTTTCGGCACTCATACGAATGGGCATGCCATGGCAAGAAAAATCTTAAAGGCTGATTATTATTGGTTGACCATGGAGAGTGATTGCTTTAAATATGTGAAGAAATATCATAAATGTCAGACATATGTTGATAACATCAATGTTCCACTAAATTCCCTTAATGTTTTGTCATCACCTTGGCCATTTTTGAAGTGGGGAATGGATGTTAATGGTCCTGTTGAGTCGAAAGCCTCAAATGGACATCACTTCATTCTAGTGGAAATTGACTATTTCACCAAGTGGGTTGAAGCTGTTTCATATGCTCTTGTGACTCAAAATGCATTGTAAAGTTCATCAAAAGAGAATTAATTTGTCTTTATGGTGTGCCAAGCAAAATCATTACTAATAATGGAACCAACTTGACAACAAGATGATTACAGAATTATGTGTTGACTTCAAAATTCAACACCATAACTCTTCTCCATATCACCCAAAAATGAATGGGGCAGTTGAACCAGCAAACAAGAACATTAAGAATATTATTTAGAAAATTATGGTGACATACAAAGATTGGCATGAGATGCTTCCACATTTGCCTTACATGGATATCGTACCTCAGTTCACACCTCAACTAGGGCAACCCCGTTTTCTTTAGTTTATGGAATGGAAGTAGTCCTTCCAATCGAGGTTGAAGTCCCATCTTTAAGAGTACTAATGGAAGCTGAATTGGAAGAAGTAGAATGGGTCCAAGCCCGTTGGACCAGTTAAACCTCATTGAGGAGAAAAGGTTAAATGCAATTTGCCATGGCCAATTATACCAAAAAAGATTGATGAAGGCATTTGAAAAGAAAGTTCACCCTAGGGAATTTCGAGAAGGAGACTTAGTGCTTAAGAAAATTCTGCAAGTTTAGAAAGATCGTCTTGGTAAATGGGCATCAAATTATGAAGGACCTTCTATAGTTAAAAAGGTTTTCTCTGGGGGAGCCTTGATCCTCATAAACATAGATGGCAAAGATCTACTACATCTTGTAAATTCTAATGTAGTAAAGAAATATTATGCCTAAAAAAAGGGAGGCTCGCTAGATTGAAAACCTGAAACGACAATCTAGGCAAAAGTTAGAGCGACCTGTTAGGTCGAAAACTCAAAAGAGCAATCTAGGTAAAAATTAGGATAAAAAAGGCTTGCTAGATTGAAAACCTGAAATGGCGATTTAGGCAAAATTAGAGCGACCTGCTAGGTTGAAAACTCAAAAGAGCAATTTAGGCAAAAATTAAGGTCCAAAAAAAATAAAAAGAAACCATCAAAATGAGAGGGAAGTATCATGCCAATTTTTGAGGTATCAATTGGGGCAAGCCATGGCAAAATCATAAAATGGGGCAAAAGAATTGTATTGAATTATCCTCACAAGTTTATTGGCGAGCAATCAAGGTTATTGAAATGTAGTACTAACATTGTTCATCTAGAAAATGTCACTCACATAATAGCTACCTCCTATTGCTACCGTTGTGTGTGTGTGTATATATATATATATATAGGGAGCATATCAAGTGAGAGGGAATTCATTATGAGAGGGTTAAAATATAACCCTTAGATTAATCAAATGAGAGAAAATTTGGGGTTTAATCAAGTGAGAGGAAATTAATCTAAGGATTATATTTTAACCCTCTCATCTCTCATAATAAATTTTCTCTCACTTGATATGCTCCCTATATATATATATATATATATATATATATATATATATATCCAGTCATACAATGACTTCCTTTTTAAATACATTTTTACTTTATTGAATAAGAATATCCTATTGTTCAAGCAAACGCATTGAATCTTTCTAGTACCAACATTTAATTGTTCCAATACAAGCATTTATTTGATCATTTTGGCACCAACATTAAAGCTTAGGACTTGATTGCACTGGCATTTGAAGATATGTTTATCGGATAAAATTCATTCACATCTTTATTTATTTCTTATCATAGTGATCTAGAAGCATTGATATTTAGAAAGAAATAAATAAAGAAGGGAAACCGTGAATAATTAAATTTATCCGGTATTTTTTTTATAAAAAAAAGCTAAAAATAAAAGTGGATAAAATTGAAGGTGGTTACAAGCTGAATAAGTGGAACAAGAGGTTATAA
Organism: Cajanus cajan; assembly: GCF_000230855.2. Classification (NCBI taxonomy): domain Eukaryota; kingdom Viridiplantae; phylum Streptophyta; class Magnoliopsida; order Fabales; family Fabaceae; genus Cajanus; species Cajanus cajan. The sequence continues at coordinate 14,042,758 of NC_138523.1, read as the reverse complement.
AAAATAAGGGTGATATGGCATAAAGGAAGGGATAAAGCAGTCATGTGGTAGTTGAAAAAAAAAGAAGGGATTATCAGATAAGATTGGTTACCTAAGAATAAGGAGAGGATTAGATAGTGGCATATTGGTTACAAACCAATAGAGCTTATAAAAGATCTAGATATATCTAGCAGGAGGGGGAAAAAAGAAAGAAGGAAGGGCACAATTTTGGTTTTGACGTTGGCTTTCTAGTAAGAAGTTTTCTCACAGTAATTTACATTACACTCCACGCTCTTCTAGGTCTTTATTGCAAAAGGAAAATTAGTCTTTTAGTTTCAACCATCACAGAGAATCTACAATTGCATATTTTATATTCAGATTTTGTTTAGTATACTCCTCGCTCTTAAATTTTGTCATGTATATTGCAATGATAAATATATGTGAAATGCTTATCATTCTTTTTCGTGCTTGTGTCTTTTCATATGCCGTAAATATAAAAATCAAAAACATATCAATGTGCATTTTTCAATTATTGGGAATAGGATTCAGCAACCCAAAATTGAAGAAGTGTTTGCATTCTCGCACAAACTAGTAAGAAAGTTCTACGCATATATTATTTAATTTCTAATCGGTACGAAACCATATTACATTTATTAAACTATTGTTATATAATAAATGAATAACATATAAGTGGTATTATTTGATATGCACAATTTTCTTTTGTTATCCTTATTTTCTTTTAACCTTTTTGTAATGCTATATGAATTATCAATCCGTTTTTTTTCACAATGATATCCATTCATATAAATAAATAATATTTTAATTCATATAAAGATTTTCAGTATTAATTGAACGGAAATGATACCATTAATATTACTTGAATCATAAGAATTTATAGAACAGTCATTTGCTATCATGAATTTTTATGTTTAGAGTAAATTATTTTCTCGGAAAAATATTATTTAAATTTACTTTAATATGTAACAATTAATAAAGTCGATTGGATAATACTTTTATCTATGACATTATTTAATTATAAGAGTAATAACTAGTCATCTACTAATTTTAATCCTTATGCAAAATTTTGTTTCTTTAAATAAAAATATATTTATCAAAATAAAATTTCTCTTTCACATATGAGTTATTTTTAGTGGTTAATGATATTAATTGAATAGCACTTTTATCTTTAATATCATGTAAATCATAAAAGTTTATAGAATAATTATTTGCTATCATAAAATTTTATACATAAGGTAAAATAAAAATTATTATTTTATAAAAATAAAAACACTTATTAATAACATTAATTGAATAACAATTATATCTTTAATGTTATTTAATTGAGAAGTTTTAATAACTAGTCATTTGTTAGCTTAAACTCTTATGCACAATTTTTTTTCCTTTAAAATAATTTTAATTGAGTAGTACTTTTATCTTTAATGTTATTGTGGAGATTTATTGATTAATCATTTCTTAACTTGAATCTTTATGTAAAATATATTTTTTAGATAAAAATATAAAAATAATTATCCTTCACATATACGTTATTTTAATGATATCAATTAAGTAGCACTCCTACCTTTAATATTATGTAAATCATAAAGTTTATAAAACAGTTATTTTTCATAGTAAGCTTTTATACATATGATAAAATAAACATATTATTTTATAAAAATAAAAACATTTATTAATAAAATTAATTAAATACTAATTTTATCTTTAATGTTATTTAAATGAGAGGGTTTAATGCTAGTCATTTATTAACTTAAATTCTTGTACTAAAATATTTTTTTAAATAAAATAAAATCATAATAATAATAAAATTCGTTGTCTTTTGATAAAATAATCAAAAATTAATAATGTTAATTCTATCTATAATGTTATTACGAGAGTTTAATGATTATTTATTTGTTAGTTTAAATCATTATGTAAGTTTTTTAAATAAAATACAAAGTTTTTTTCATCTATAAAAATTAAAAAAGAAATAACAAAATATATTTCTGGGGTAAATTAAATATTTATAAAATTACGTAATTTTACACAATTAATTAAAGATACTTTTTTTTTTACATGTTATAGGATGTTAATACCTTCTCTATACGTAATTAACTTCCAAACTTAAATTTTAATTTTAAAAATTATTTTTTTAAAGAAATTTTTAATACCTTTCCCTTAAAACAAAATATTGATGACAGTTTCACAAAAATATATATTTTTGCGTCATTATAAGTTGCGACAAGATGCAAGAGACTTGACAGGAATACAGGACTCAAAACATATACTAATTGTGCATGATACAATTAGCATTTCACGTGTGGGGTTTAAGGTTATTAAGTCTCTTACTGAATTATAAATGTTTGATAATATTAGATATTGAACTAATTGATAAAAAAAATAAAATGTTAGAAAAAGATATGTTTATATAATGTGTTATATATATTTTTATTCTGTAGTTAAAAATATACTTTTAAGTAATTATAGTTTTAAATTTTCGAATTAATTTTGACCTCTTATCTTTTTTATAAAAAAAAATTGAATTAGTTGACGGTTCAACCAAACAGAAAGTTAAAGACGAATAACAATCATGATAATAAATGTCAACAAATCTCTAGGTAATTCTAGAATGAACTCCAATTATTCTGCATAAGCACTAGATCGCTATTGTGTTGGGAAAAATCTTTAAAATTCTACATCAGCTGAGACAAGGGAATCAAAGGGGATATATCTAAGCTTATCCCCCAACAGATTATAGATGTGATTCTTCACTTAGTAGCCTCACATATTATATGGTAAAGACGTTGCCTTCGATATGCTTCCATATGAGCTTCACTAACGAACTGCAATAGCCCAAAAGATTGATTAACGGAAACTTGAATTGGTCATGCTCTGGATGATGAATGCCATGCAAGACAGCTGGATGAAAATGTCACTGCCTATTATATGCTCAGAAACAGACCGAGCAAACAAGTTCAATTGTAAAAGCAGGGAACCTAGTCACAAGCTTGGCACAGAGAACACAACTATGTTTGACAAACAGGTAAATAACCATTATCCATCAAAATTATCAAATAACTTTTCAGGATTGCCGAAGTATGTTTTAATTTTTGTACACGAGAGCTGTCTAAATAAAAATGAGGAGGGCCATACAAAGTTAAAATGGTGCACTTACTAACAGTAATTTAAGCCAATCAAATTCAAAATCATAAGTTGGCTCTTTCACGTAGATAAGGTAAGGAAGAAGGCTAGGTTGTCAAGCTGACTAGGTGGAATGTGTGACCTTTAAATATGTCTTTTAGTCTTTGATCTTCCCCTGACATTTTCAAATTTCTTATTCACAATGCCCTTACAGCGCCGCCTGATTTGCATTTTCATTATGCTTTCTTTTATTGTTGGGCTTCAAATTCATGAATTGTCTCTTATGAGGGTGTTTGGTTCATTGTTACTTCAGAGTTCAGAGGTTACACATGTCAGTTTCACACGTTATATAGCTTCTCATTTTTTATGCATGTTTCTGGAGTTTGACACAAAATCAAACAGACACTACTTTGTAACCCCTCACCCATCCTCAAATAAATAGAAAGAAACCCAAAATAAGATATTTATTGCTTAATGTATGTAGGTAGATTTTGTTTAAGAAGAGCAGTCGTTATTTTATTTAGGCTCTTCTCAATGGACTCTTGCTTCATCTTACAACTTTACAATCTTCACTACACAACTTCTCCCCTGATAGTTATTCTTTTTGTTCTCCTTTTTCTCTCTCCCTATAGAACAAGTTACTCATTAATGTTGGCTATCCTTACTACTTGTAGGGATTTTGTCAAATTTTATACATTATATGGAATTTTAGACAATTTTTTTGAAAGCTGGTTTCTTAATGCAAATGAATGAACTTGTACAAGATTTTTAAAAAATAACTCATAAATTCCAATGGACACACATATGACTCTAGTGTTCCAATCGTGATCATTCACATAAGATCCAGCTGTGAATTCACTCCTCTCATCCTCACAAGTCACAATAAACTAGTTATCTCACTTATTCGGTACACACAGACAATAATGTTTCATAATTTAACCTCTAATCCATCATTCAATCAAGTGTGACAGATCAATAAATAATTAGATGAGTGTGAAAATACTTGTATGTTGATAGTGGATCAAAATTAAATCATGTAACTTAACCTTGAAAAGAATGACTGAATGAGAGCAACCTGGATTACTTTGTAATTTGCATGGAGCAAGCATTGATAATTAAATAATATAAACATCAATAACATTGATGAAAATTTCAACCATGCATAATTACTTAATAAAGAATGGCAACAATTATCATGCATTGCTAATTTGCTATGAAAGCATATATCCAGTTATAAGACATTATAAGTCATAACAAATAGTTCTATAGAATAGGGATTTGGGAATGCTTACTTGTTTCACTAAAGTTCTTCACGTGAACCCAGCAAAGTCCTTCGGTGGTTCAACCCATATGTTTTCAAAAGGGTCTTGTTCTCCCCAGTCATGACACTGCTTACGAGGATAGTATCTATAGTCATCAAGAGAGAATGATATGCAACGCTTTCCATAAAAACGAACTTTAGAGAAGTAGACACTGTTTCTCATTATTCCAGGGAGATCAGTCCTTGAATGAGAAGACAAGAAACTAGCAAAAAGAGTTACTCCATCCAGTGTTGTCATCTCTTCCCATTCCATTAACATCTTATCTAGCTTAAAAATAATGGGATTTTCACTTGAACATGTATAAATTACTATTATATCTCCCTCATGTTCTATCATGAATTTTCCCTTCCACCAATTTTTGGCAAAAAAGTTATCTGGGCACTTGGGTGGAGGTACTGAAAGAACATTCCACGTGCGTTCAGATAAGTCAAACACCCCTAGCCAACCTGTGAGACTCAGGCAATAAAAGAGTCCATTACAGAACACAAGCTTATTCCATATGCTACTGACAAAGGGCAAGCGGTTTTGGTAACTAATAGTGGTCCATTTTGTTGCCCCAGGGTAGCATGTACTGATGGCCACAACAGTAGGACTAACATGCTTAACAGTAAACAGAATGCAGTCAGATGATGTTGGAGCACAAGAGAAGGCAACTATCTGGTATGACATCTCAAATCTTGGCAGTTTGATAATCTCCTGAGTAAAGGGATTGAAGAAGAACACGCTGTGTGTTCTGGGCCGGTATAGCAGTAACCAACCATCTTTTGTATAACAAACCCTAGCTCCACTCAACTCTGACAACTCAATGGAATAAGTTTTACGCTTGACAGGGTCATAAAATTCATACCAGTCATCAAATTTTGGAAAATACATTAGCCACGGTGACGGGATTACCACACATACAGCAGTGGCAACAGAATGCCAACTCTTGCAAACAACTGAAGCACGAACATTGTCATCTAGACTTAAACGGGACAATATTGATTCTAAGAGTTCAGTAGGAAGATCGGACCATGTTTGCAACTCCAAATTTTCATTTTCCGCCTCCGTTGCTGCTCTTCCGCTGTCTGTATTGGTATCACTCAACCTAAAAAGTTAAAGATACATGTAACAGAGAAGTGAACAAATTCACTTGAATGTGCTTAATATCCTACAGCAAAGGTCAAAGAAACTAGAACTTGGTTCCTTGAACAGTCCTTTATACCAATAAATACGTACACCAATCTCACTTTTCTGCCACTCAAGGTTTGAAAATATTAAGTTGGATGTTTCTGTCATGAACAGTGTACATAACATAAAAATAATAATATTCTAAAATCTGATTACATAGGCTTACTGGAGCATACCAACCAGTAAGGTTAGGAATTAATTGATTAATTAATTAAATAAATAAAAGAGTAAAGAATTAAAAAAATATATGCCTGAGAAAAATTAAACTGAACTATAGTACAATGCTCCAATTCACACTACAACTGACTCACTAGAGCCTGTGTACAAATCCAATTCACACTGGAGTAACCCAATTTTCAGCAAATCACAATAATTCACACTAGAGAAACCCAATTCTCAACAAAGTTATGAAAATCAGACTCTGATCTGAACCGCAATACCTAATGCATTCACAATCACAAACTAACTAAATTAAACTAATCAAAAATCAATTTTTGTTTGAAATTGAGTATTCAGACTAAAATCAAAACAGAAACCAAACAAAAACTGCCATTCTGTACAAGCACAAACTGATCCAGCGTTGAAGATCATTTTTTTAACGTATTTACTACAATTAATTAATTAAACAAAAAATTTGAAACAGAGATAAGCATGCAAAATTGACATTTGGATTAGATAGAAGAGGAGCTTACGATTTCAACTTCCTCTTCCTTTTCCTTTTCCCAGACATTATTCAAGAAAATTGGGCCAAACGAAGTTTCCTTGCGGAAAGAGAAAGAGGAATTGACTAGTTGGAGAAAGAGAGTCAAGCAGAGAAGAAGAAAAGGAGAATTTAAGAAAGAAAAAGTGAAAAATAGAAAACGAAATCATGAATATGAATAAGAAGGAACGAAGTAAGTGGCACTAGCACGTGCGAGGCGGCTACACGACATGTCCCACGAAACACGTGTAAAGGCTTCGCGACCATCATATCTATTATCAACCGTACATCAACGAGATCACCGCAAAATCTTATCATACCTTGAACAACTAAATATGTAAAAAAAATATTTAGAATTATAAATAATGATAGTCAATTTTATTAAAAAAAATTATCATATTTTGGAGTGGATTTAGGAAAGAGAAATCACGAAACATTGTTTGTGTTTAAAACTATATTTAATATATTTTTATTTTTAGTTAAAATTTATTAAATATTATAAATATTGAAAGATCTAACTATAAAAGAAGACACAATAAGATCAACGATCTACTGAATTTTTAATTTTTAATAAACTAGTATTTTAGTTATAAGATAATTATTTATTTTATATAATTAAAATTTATAATAAATTTTTTATTATATTTTGTGTTATAATTAAATTTATAATAAATAAATAATTTTGAACTTATAATTATATTTTAGATTTATGATAAATAATTTATGTAACATATAGTATGTTGGTTTAGAGTTTAGTGAATGTTAGAGATGAGAGTATATAAGGTTTTCTCCTAGAAGGGAGTCTCATTAGCTCATTCTGAAAGAAACCTTAGAGAGGGGTTTTAGAAAGAAGGACTTTGTGTCCGTGAGCTCCTTTCTCTCCCATATTTCTGTGATTTATTCTTCTTCTTTAGATCACTAACTTCTTCTGTCTTTTCCTGGAATTCAGGCTAGGAAGCTTATTTTCGGAGGATTGAATTCTGTAAGTAGAGCTTCGGGAGAAATTCTTCTTCTTCTCAAATTCTTGGTTGTTCGGAGCCAATCTTTAGGTAATGGAAGCTAAAATGTAGGTTGTTTAGTTGCATGTGAGATTAGGGACTCAATTGGTGCATGAATTTGAGAATCAAGGGTTGAATTGAAAGATTTCTCATTTTCGGGGTTTTTGGGAAAATTGGGGTTTTGATGATTTTGATGCATCGGGTGGGTGCATGTTGAATCGGATAATGATTTCTGATTGTATGGAGTTTTTGTCTTATATTTCATAGATTGCATGTGGCTAGATTTTCTGATTTTCAGGTTTTGATGGAAAATTTTGAAGTTTTGAAGGCTACTGTATGAATTTGCGCCAGACGCATGTTCTTGGCGTCGGGCGTGTATTCATCAGAGGCACCCATTTCTTGATCACGTCGAGTGCAAGATTAGTCGCGTCAGACGTGATTATAAACGGGAGTCTCTGCATGAGTTCACGCTGGGCGTGAGGAAAACCACGTCGAGCGCCATATCAAATAGTGGCTTGGATGATGTTTTGCTGATATAGTGTTGGGCGTAGGGTGAGTGCGTTGGGCATGGAGACCTTTGTAGGTCTCTGTGTAGACAACGCTGAGCGCAGAGTGAGGGCATCAGGCGTGGAGACTCTTGTGAGTCTTTGTTTCAAGGACGTCGGGCGCAAGTTGATTGCGTCAGGCGTGGAAGAGCTTAGAGCTCTCAGGTTGGATGTTAGGTAGGGCACGAGTTGATTATGTCGGGCGTGAGTAGGCTTAATGATTTGGTTAAGTTGCTAAGTTGTCTGATGAAGATGAGTTGAGTAGTTGTTGACTTAAGTTGTTTATATGTTGTGTAATTGATGAAATTAAGTTGATTACATGTTGTTATTGTTGAAATACGAATAAGTCGAGATGCATAAGTTGAAATAGTCTATTGTTGTAAAGTTGTATAAAGATGTCTATTGTTGTAAAGTTGCAAAGATGGGGACATATGGTGAAGATATATGTCTTATGTTGAGATATATAGTACTAAGGTGATAAGTTAAAAATTGTTTTAAAGTTGAATCTCTTAGTACTGTGTGAGCGATATGGAAGTAGTCGATCCATGTCATGGTTGAATGACCACATTGAGTAAGGTATCTAGTTAGAGATGTAGTCTTTGACTAGGTACTGGAGGGTGCGTGGTACCTGGAGGGCAGTGGGTGGGCTAACTCCATATGTGGATTGGTTATGCAAGCCAAGGTCGTGGTAAGCCCATACCCAAACCCTTCTGCCCTGACATTAGTACTAGACCTCCAAGTCTGAGTGACACACCTGAGCAATCGCCTATTGTTGTTTATACCTAGTTCTCTTCGAAGTTCCTAACGATGTCGAATACCTGACCTGGTTAAGATAGGTCAAACATTGGATTCGATAGGATTTATGCCACCTAGGCTGCTCAACCCCAGTTGCTGGAGATCTCCTAGTTGTATATGCGTGACGACGCATTAGTTGATGTTGCATGTGTTGTTGCATTCAAATTGCATGTAAAGTTGTATGAATGAGTTGATAGTTGAGCTATTATGATAAACTGTGTTGTTGTGTTTTGATGATGATTGAACGAATGAGTAGTATAGTTATTACCCTATACTTGTATGGTTGTTTATTGAACTCTAGCTTACCCTTTTGTTTCCATGTGGATGGACTGGGATAATCATACTGTGTATGGGAGTAGATCAAGGATAGGCTAGAGCTGGTTGCTGCGATCGCTGCTAGAAGTGAAATTTTGTTCCTAGTGTCAGAGTTACCATCTTGGGTAACTGTCTGTTGGTGCTTGACCAATACTAGGATTGTATTAGTTGGATGACTATATATGCATAGTACGATATTGTGTACAAATATTTATTTTCTTTTACCTCTTCTTATATATGTATATTATGTTATCTAGCTTAATATTTTATTTTAGTTCACTAGATTATTAGTGCGATTCCACAAAGTGTAGGGATCACGTCAGATCGTTACAATTTATATAAAATTATTTTTAATTATTCATAATTTTTTAAAAAATATTGAAATAAATATGAAAATAATATATTCAAAGATATAAGAAATTAAAATAAATATTGAAATAAGTATAAAAATGAAAAATCTAAAGCGTAGAGAAGATTTTTGTAATTTAAAGGGTAAATGGGTAAATGATATGTTTATTCTTTAAAATAATCAAACTAAAAAAAATTAATAGAAAATGTTGCACCCAATTCATCTAGTCTTGTACTCAATTAGAAATTTGGGTTTCTAACCTTGTACTTTATTCATTGGACGCTTGTGACAAATATGGCTCGACCTCCACAATAGTATTTCAATTGAAAACCTAGAGAATATAACTTATAACAACTTTTCAATTAGGGGACAATTAATTATATGAAGGGTTTTCAAATTTTGGACTTATCAGAGTACCACAACTGATATCTACGCAATAAGATATTTGATTTTCAAAAAACACTTTTTCTTTCATTTAGTTTTTATGCAACTATCAACAATTAAGACATGCATCACATGTTCATAACAACTTACAACATATAACTTACTTTATCAATTTCATACAACAAGCTACTTTTAACTTAAACAACATAATTCATCATAGTATATAATTAAACTACAAACTAGGTTCAATTATTATCATCTTATATCAACAAAATATGTAAAGGATACTTAATATATAGTTTTCACAAAACATAGTTGTCGTTGGGCAACAGGTAGCCTCATTGAGTGATCAAAACTCTTTGGAGCTCATCACTAAGTAAACTAGTCTCGCTCAACGAGAAAAACTCTTTGTAACTTTTCTCGTTGAGCTATCCAACACCTCTAGAGCTCATTGTTGGGTGGCCAAAAGCTTGTTGAGTGAATAGATCAATTTGTGGATCCTTTTGCTAGGTGACCATAAACCCTTGGGGGTCCTCTCGTTGGACACGTTATGCCTCATCGAGTAAGCTTTGAGAGAGACTACCATAGAGTGGTTTCCTTGTTGGGCGACAATCACGTCATTGAGCAAGAATGTAATTCTAGACAAAAAAATCTTCAAGTTTGGATGAACGTTGAGTAAGCATTCATTTTCCCTGGGTGAAAATATGAATTCTCCTTGTGAAGATTTATCTTCTCTCTTCAAATCCAACCACTACAAGTAGGACCCATTACATGCAAACTATTAAGAAACATCTAAACAATATATATATATATATATATATATATATATATATATATATATATATCATGAATTCAACATCAATTTCATAATGCAACATCAAAACTCATCAATCTTAACTTCCTTGGATTACAAGTCTCCTTACACTTGAATAGGGATGATAAGTAAACCCGTATCCATGGGTAATACTTAAACCTGTCCCAACTTTGATGGAGAATATACAATTTGACCAAACATAAGTATGGATAATACCTAATTATTAAATTGGATATGAGGACGGGGATAGGTATATACTTACCTGTCTTGTATATGTACCTGCTTTAATTTATAAAAACTTATTTTAAAAAAAATATATTTAACAATTTTGTAATTTTTAGTTTATTTTAAATTTATGTCAAATATAACTTAACCAATTCTTTTTTACAAAAAAATATTTAATTAAATTTTTGGTAGATATGAGATGGGTACAGGTATACCCAATACCCAACAAAAACAGGGATGGGGACACAAATCTCATACCCATTGGGTACAAGGACAAGGATGGGTACAAGGGACAAGGATGGGAATAGTGAAACTCATACTTATCCTATCTTGTTGCCATCCCTACACTTGAAAAACCCTAACTTCACAACCTATGAACAACTTAAATCTTTCACAACTGAGCCACCAATGGGCTATACAACTCCAATCACAATTGAAAAACATCAAAAACATTCAAAAAATAAACTTTCCTTATTATCTCAATTACTTCACAAAGCAAGGAGAAGAATAGGCGATGGAGAAGACCCATAAACCTCACATATGGCAACTTCTCACTAAGATTCACAGCTCATAAGCTTGATTGTTCAACACAACTACTCAATCTCTACATCAGGGAAGGATCTAGCTGCTCCAATTGAAGTCAGAAGAAGAAACATCTTCCTTAGCTCCAAAGCTCATCCCTCTAAAACTTTTCTCTAGTATTTAGAGAAATGAACTTATAATATTCAAGTTTTATAAATTTGTTGTTGATCTAGCAAGACCAAAAAAATTATATTGTTAAATTAATTCGGTAGTGTCAAACTATTTAGATTGCTCACCTTGTTGTAAAAGATCTCTTAATTGAAATGTGTGATGATGCATTGTATTGTTGTGTTGATATGTTGTAGTGTTGTCTAAGTGTAAATGTTGTTAAGTTGTATTGTGTTGTAGGTTGATATGTTGTTTAGTTGTTGTGTTGATTCAATTGTTAATCATTGTATGTTGAATGAAAGTTGTTGAGTTGTTAAACTGTTGTACTAATTGAGTTGCTAATATAGTTCACTACAAGAAAATGACGATTTTGCGACAGTTATATGGCCTACATTGCGACGGTTAGAACTGCCGCAAACACACCATTGCGATGGTTCACCAACCGTCGCAAAAATGTCCGTCACGAGCGAATTTTGCGACGGTTACTGGAACCATTGCACAAATTGTCGCAAAATTGAAATTGCGACCCTTATAGCACCCGTCGCACTAACTGCCTCTATATCAGTCGTTGAATATTTATTTTTTATTTTATTAAATTTTTTAGACGTCTCAAATTCGATTGCTATTTTTCTCAAGGATTTTATTTCATAATACTTCACTTTTTAACATGTTTTGTCCTTACTTACACAGTTTCTAGGAAACTTCCCAAAAGGTCACCCATCCTTATATTACTCCAAGTCAAGCACACTTAACTGTGGAGTTTTGATGAGATAAGCTACAGAAAAGCAAATACATGTTGTCAGTATAAGTAGTACAAATTAATTCATTTAAGTCATTCTCAACTATACAATCTCATACTTATACTATCTTTGGATCTTTCTCATTCCGGTGTGTTCGAACCGTTATAAATATATAATAATTATATTACTAATAATAATTATATTATATTTAATTAATCTTTATTTATATATATACTTACTTTTATAATTAACAATCTACTTATTTCTATTTAAAATTAATATTATGATATAATTCACATTATTTATTATAAATTTAAAAGTTTAAATAATAATTTATATATTTTAAAATGAGAAAGGTTATAATAACACCGGTGTAACTTTTACTAACTATTACACCGCTTAATAATCTTATATTAAATGTGAATTTTGTAAATCCAACCGTTGGATTGAAAGTTCATATCACTTTATATGTTTATATCAAATTTTGTTAAAATTGAACAACTTGAAGGTAATCAAAGTGTTCGTATTTTAGTATATTTTGAAATGTATATATTACGTCAATTTTTTTTACAAGAATGAAGTATCAAATCATCTTGAATTAATATAAAATTTTGTATATATGATCTAAGACTAAAAAAATTTCAATCTAATGGTTGAATTTATAAAATTCACATTTAATATAAAGTTATTGAGCGGTGTAATACTTAGTAAAAGTTACACTGGTGTTATTATAACCTTTCTCTTTTAAAATATTATTTTTATAAATTAAATTTTAACATTTTAAATAAATTATTAATTAACTTAATTTATTTATTCATCTTAAATCTAAGATATAAAATTCAAAAAATGCATTTATCCTTGTTTTATTTTCTAATCAATTTTTTCTATATTAATTATTAGTAAAATTTAATAACTTTTAATTTAAAAATTTGATCGATAAAATTTAACTTATACCATGAGTTATTGAGTGAAATAACTTTATTAAGAGTTACTTTGTGAGTCATTTGATTCCTCCTCTCTCTCTCTCTATATATATATATAAATATAATTTTTTTGATGATAATTGTGTATCTCGTATTAAACAAAATATATATAAAATTGTTAATAAAATATAAGTTTATTAAGATAATATAATACTTCCAAAAGAAAAATATTACTTTTGGTCCAATCTACTATTAAATGTATTTTTAATCCTAAACTTTATCAAATTTTACCGTAATTTTTGAACAAAATAATACTTAGTTTGTACTAAAAATAACTTTTAAATTCTAATTAAATAGGGGTTATATATATGTGTGTGTGCGTGTGTGTATTATATTCAAATCTAGAAGTAATTTTTAAGTTATTATTTGTTAAAAGATAATTAATTTATCAAATATCTCATATTTAATTAACCATTAAAATAATAAATTTCATAAATTATTTATTATTTTTTCAATATTCTCGATTTAATTCACAATTAAGATGTATTATTAATTTCACTAACACATAAAGAAATGTAACATATATTTTTTTTAAAATTTTTTTAGCTTCCTAGGATTAACATAAAACTTTTTATTCTAAAATAATTTAAAAGATAGAGAAATAAAATTAATATAGTATATTAAAGTATTTTTTCATTTTTAACATTTCTAAATGTAATTACATGTCATTATGATTTTATTTTTCTATTTTTTATTGAAAGTAAAATTATATAATTTTAGAGTGTGCATGACTTTGTGTGAATTTTTATTTCAATTTTTGTCTTGTAAATTGCGACGGTTGGGAGGAACCGTCGCAATGTTAGAAAATTTTGCAACAGTTAGGAGAAACCGTCGCAATGTTTGAAAATTTTGCGACGATTTTGAGAGAAACCGTCGCAATGTTGAAAAATTTTGCTACGGTTGGGAGAAACCGTCGCAATGTTAGAAAATTTTGCGACGGTTTTGGGAGAAACCGTCGCAATGTTAGAAAATTTTGTGACGATTTTGGGAGAAATCGTCGCAATGTTGAAAAATTTTGCAACGGTTGGTAGAAACCGTCTTATGAAGGGCCGCAATATCAAAGCGACAACGGCTTCAAGATAACCGTCACAATTTGTCTGTCGCAATTCATCATTTTTCTTGTAGTGGTTGGTGAAACACTTTTATAGGCTAAATGTTGATTTCTTGATTTTAAGCTTACCCTTACACTTTCATTGTTATTGGACTACGGTGACCATATTATTATGGGAGTAGGATAGGATTAGGCTAGAGGACTAGTTGCTTGAGTGTCACGCTGGAAATGACATTTTTTTGTTAGAGGCTACTCTAATGTAGCTTGTATAAGGTAGATGCTTGACTGATATTGTTATTTATGTTTTCAATATCTTATACTAAATGTATATTTGTATATATGTATAAGTTTTTATTGTAACCTCATAAATGATTTTATGTTTTCTAGTTAAATTGATAGGAATTGTTTTATAATTTTCGCATCCTATACATATATCTATTACATGGATGTTTAAGTACTGCTACATGATAATTCTAGTATAGTTAATTTAATTATTTGTTTATGCTACTTTGTTACAAAGCTATAAAATGTAGTGATCTATCATATCGTTAAGAAAATCTATATTAATTATTTAAAAAAGTTATGAGTCAGTATAAACTAGTAATACATATAAATAAAATAAAATATTTTCAATTAAAGACAACTAAAAATTCTATAAAATTATATAGATCTTTTAATTTTGTACTTTATCAAAGAACTAGTAAACATATTTCTATGGTCAATCATAAATGAGAAAAATACCAAAGTCGCAAAAAATTTAAATATATATATTTTTATTTTAGTCTATATATCTTATCAATATTAAATAATAATAAAATATATCAATATTTTCTTAAATAGTATTACATGTATTATCTAATTTGATAAAGTCGAATTAACCTTTTTCTATTCCCTCACAGTAGACCTACAATTTATTATCATAAAATAAATTTTTAACCAATTAATTTTTAATAATAAAATATATTAAAATATATACTTTTTAAAATATCATAATCAAACAATTATATTTATTTAACAGAATATCTTCACTAATCATTAACAATTAACAATCAATCATATGAATATATTATTAATATATATATCACATTATTTTTGAAAGATAAGTTAATCACCTATAAAATTAGTGCCTATTTTATATTCATATTTTTTCGCTTATTTTGCAAGTAATATAAATGCATAGTGATTAATTATTAGTTTATGAATCCTGATGCTTCTGGAAGCTAATCGATGAGGATAACGTTTAGGCTAGTAGGAATGATCTATGATCATTATCGAATGTGTTTAATTTAATGCTTACCAAATTGCTTTGACTTCACACTAGCAGGAAGCATGCATGACCCAACATAAACCAAGCCATAGTTTTTATTGTTTCCGGTTCCTCACAACTTCTAGAACAAAAAACGCGGTTTTGGCTCTAGATAGTTAAGAAACACGTGCATTTTTTTTATATTATTTTTCATTTGAAAAGACAATTAGATTAAAGCTAATAATCATCCAAATTATTTAAGTCCACTTATGCAAATTTCTTTTTAGTGTTATAAGAAGAATTGATAAATTTTTATCGATTAAAATTTAAGTTTAATTGAACTCTTGGTCTGCATATTCTTTTTATAAATAATTTTATTCTTATTTTAAAATAGAGATATTTTTATTTTTATATTTTTTATAATAATAAGAAATTTTGGTTTTGTTATCAATTTAATATTCAATGACATTAAATTTTAAGAATCAAGTATATTTTTAGTTTCTAGACTTTTGTCATTTTCCATTTTTAAGTCGGTAAACAAGTGTTTTTATTGATTTTAGCTATAAAATTTGATCGATTTTTATTTTTAATTTTTAAATTTTTCTTCCATTAACTTTTTGTGTTTCTAGTGCCAAAACTTTTTGTTCATAAGAAAAAAAGTTTTAAGGACTAAAATCAAATAAAATTTGTTCAAAAATTTAAAACAAAAATTAACAAAAGTTTAAGAGCTAAAATCACGTTTAATCATAATTTTAATTTTGATTTTTGATTTGTTATCTCTTAAGTAACATGATATGATGTTTAAAAATAAAAATTAAAAATAAACAAAAATATTCATTTATAATTATTGTAACAAGTGATTGAAATTTATTTTATTATTAAATCTCATTTGTATTTTTTATTCTTTAAGTGATAATCTGTCATGCATCAATATTAAAATATAATAGTTAATGAATGTTAAATTGATTATGAGATCAAAATTTTATATTTTTAAAATTAAGAGATTAAATATTTATATTTTAAAATATAAAATAAAAATAAAATTTAACCTATTTTTTAAAAAAATTTAAAATATCATGAGTGTGATATATTAGACAAGAAATGAGTTCTATATGATGTGGTGATTTGTAACAATTTTCTTCTAATTATAGAAAATCATTAAAAAAAATATTGGTAACATTTTTCACTAAAAAAAGTCACAATGAGATTTAGTGGTATTAATGTTTTAAACGAAGTATATGAAAAGTTTGACCATAAAATTAATTATATTCTTTGTCTCATAATAAATATCATATAACTATTTTATTTTAATTTTTAATATAATATTAATTTTCTTTTTTTTCACTTATTTCCCTAATAATATTTTTTTAGAAAGATATTATTTTTTTAATAATAAAAATGTTGTTATGATGCAGTATTTTAAATAAAGAACATTAATAATAAAGTTAATTTTATAAAAGTATTATTTCATCGATTTATTAATTTATTTTAGTTCATATAAAAAAAATTAGGATAATACCTATTATGAGACATAAAGAATACTTATTCCATATCTTTTCTTTAACGGTTTAAGAAATGCACATAGATTAATAAATATTTAATAAATACAATTTGAACTAACAAAATCTTTATTAAATACTCTCTTTGTTCTCATTTATAAAAAAAAAACATATTTTTTCCTTTTTAAATATAAACAAATTTTAATAACTTTAACTTCATTTAATAATTTTTTTAAATATTATTTCTTTAATACATGACATTTTAATTACATCATTTTTCTTGAGAATTTATAACAAAGCAACTGGGGAAAGATATACTATATATAAGATTAATAAAATAAAATAAAAACTGACTTTTAATATGTGTTAAATATTTTTTCTTATAAAAAAGAGTAGAGGGGGTATCTCATTAGTGGAATTAATGATAGTGTGTTTAGTGGTTGTGTAGCCCACTCTTTAATAAAAATAAGTTAGTAGTTAGTACGTAGAATAATAGTTTCTTAAATAGAAGACATAATTGAGAGGGAAAAAGTCTAATTTTTCATTAAAATTCTAAAAATTTTTGGAAAAAAAAAATATGCTAAAACCATTAAAGAAATGGGATGAAGGGGGTATATTATAAATTTGTTGTAGAAAGAAATTTGCAGACACAAATCTCCATGCCCAAAGTAAGCACAATGTTGATAATTCATTTCACAAATATTTAAAAAGAGTAACTATTTTAGCATATTAAAGTTTGCACGTTAAGTACTATCAAAATCTGAAAAATTATTTTGGAAAAGAAATTGAAAATAAAAGATTATGATGAATAGATTGAAAAAAAATCATTAATGATTCATATATCATATCTTATTTACTTCGTCACTCAAAAGGGTATAACTTATGAAAAATATATTTATTTCCAATTGTTATCACTTTTCATTACTTTTATTTTTATTTATTTGCAATTGTTTATAATGTTTTCTTTTTTATATTTTTATCGTAATCCTTCTTATTTGTGACAGAAAAAATATAATACTATGCATTTTTGTTAATAATTGTTGATTTTATTAACTTAATTGACATTGTAATTAGTTGTTCAATTATTTTGAATCTCTAAGAATTTAGAAATCTTAATGAGTTTCTGTTGTTTAGAAACTGTTTTGAGCTAAGGTCAAGTTGACCAGTTAGGGAATAATATATAAGGTTTTTCTTAAGAAATGAACTTCATTAATTTATTTCTTCAAAAAGTTAGAGAGAAGAGTTAGAGAGAGAAGTTCTAAAGCCAAAATTTCTTTCTTCTTCTCATAAGTCCTCAAGAGAGTACTAAGATCTTCCTTGAAACTTGATTGTGAGAGTTGTGTAGAGATTCAAGGCTTGAAAGGCTGAGAATCAAGTGGTGGTGGTCCCATGCGAAGTTGGCTAGGAAGGTCTCATTCTTCCTTGTTCCTCTTTTCTAGTTGATATAGAGGTAAGGAAAGCTTACATGTTGATTTTGTTGTGGTGTAAAAGTTGTATATTGCTTGATCTCATTAAATTTGTGGTTGTGATGATGATTGAGAGAAGAAAATCTTATGTGTGGGTTTTAGTGTTGCTTGAACATGTTGAGGTAAAATTGGTGTTTTGATCATATGTTAGTTGTATGTTGTTGTTCTAGTTGGAATTAAAGTGCTTATTAAGTGTATATATGGTTTATTGAGTTGCATGTTGGTAAAGTTTTTAGTTTTAGGTTGATTGGCCCAAAATTGTGATTTGTGACAAAGACAGACTGTTTCTTGCGATTTGGGAGTTTCTAAGCCTCCCTAATCCATCCTAAGCTCATCTACAAACTCTAAACTCAAATATAAACCATCAAAATGATTTTAAACAACATATACAACATGGAAACTAGTTCAAATGCAACATACATGTCTTTAATAATGAGATATCAATGACTTTGGATTTTGGGTTCACGTTCCCTAGAAACCCCAACTTCACAATATAGAATCCTTGTAAATCCAAAAACTCAACCACACAATCACATTTTTGATAATGATGCAACCATATGTAACTCAAAATATAACGACAATTCAAGTTTTATCTTCTCTTACCTTGATTCCAAGTTAAACCAAGAAAGGAGAAGAGGAAGAAGGAATGGCTCCAAACTTTCTGACAAAGAAAGAGAGGAAGAAGGAAGAAGAAAACAATTTTGGGTTCTCCACATAGAGGTGTGCATGGTTTGGTTTTTTAAAAAAACCACATTGAACTGCACCACACCATTTTAATAAAATGAATTGGTTTATAAATTATGTGAATCACTTTAACAAACCATTTTAAAATTGAATTACTTTAATAAACAAGTTTATAATCGGTTTAAAACCAGTTTCATAATCAAACCAGTTTTTGAACCAGTTTTTAAAAAATAAACCAGTTTTAAATTGGTTTTAAGAATGAAACTGACAGCTGATATGAACATTAGCACAGCAAGTACTCCAAACCCAATTTTCCATCCCACATTTACTTCAATATACACAATTACACTCAATGAAATCACGGTTGATATTCTAATTGAGGCATAATACCAATTGAAGTAGCTATCCAAGAGCCTCTCATCATTAGATCTGTCTTTAATTGTCAGTTGATCTGCTCCAATGGCTATGGAACAAGGTCTGACACAACCAACTCTAATGGAAATTAATCCTAGGGAGAGGAACAAAACTGCTAGTTGAGCTGCTGAAGCAGAGTTGCAGACTTGCATGAGTGATTCACAAGAATGAGCGAGATTTCTGCGAGTGCAAGAGACAGAGAGAGTGCGAGTCCAAGAGATAGAGTCACATAGAGAGTGCGAGAGATAGAGTGAGTGTGAGAGTGTTGTTCTGTCTCCGAGTCTGAGCGAGGCATAATGCCATAATCCAAATATATTAGTGAACCAAACCTTAAAAAAAATAGGTTCAATTTTTTAGTTTTATTTTAAAAATTAAATCTGATTCAGTTTTATTATAATTGGTTCTAGTTTTTTTAAAGTGGTCCAGTCTAGTTTTAAATTCAGTTCGGTTCTTTTGGTTTTTTTGAACACCCCTATCTCCACACCAATACACTTTGATTTTCTACCTCAGTACACTAAAATGCTTCCAGTAGCAATAATTATGCTCTATTGACCTTAGGGCCCTAAGAGAATATGCAAAATGTTTATCAACTAAAGTTTGTCCACCTTCAATAGTACTAAAAGCCTGGTGTTACAAAATTATACTCAAAATATCATTAAATATTAATTGTTATGTCATTTACTAAATATTAGACCATGACTAACGTTACAATTTTAATTATCAATGGATGAACATTCAATAAGGGGACCAAAATTGTGATTTTTATAAGATTAAGGACTAAAATTGTAGAAATAAAAATGGATTGAGAAAAATTGTGAGTGGGCTAATTAAAAGTGTAATTTAGCCTTTAATTTTCCAAATTTTTTATGATAATTTTAGTGTATAATTCAAATTAGAACATAAAATGTTGATGTTTGTTTGTGAGTGCTACAACCTAATAGTTAATTAGCCATGCAAAATAATAATAATAATAATAATAATAAATTAGTCACATGAAGCGATAAGGAAGTTAAGGGGGTAGATTGAAAGATATGTTTCCAAGGCTATATAGCATACATACAAATAAGGATGTTTTTGGGTGTGAAAATGGGAATGGAGAAGAATTCATGTGAGAGGAAGAGATGTTAGGAAATTTACATGTAACTTTAATAAATATTTTTAGAGAGTGTTTGGACGAAGAATTTAAATAGAGTAATTCAGTTTTTGGTTTGAAAATTTTCAAATATTTTGGGATGAAATGCCTTCTTTGAATGGAGAATTTTAAAAGAATTTAAAATTTAAGTATTTGTGAAATTCCTTTAAATAGTAGAATTTTAAATTCTTAAAAAAGTAAGAATTTAAAATTCTTCATATTTTTTCTTTCTTGTCTCACTTATATTTTTTTTATATCTCTTATCTCTTATGTTTCATTTTATCTCTCTTTCTCTTTCGTTTCTCATACTCTATTTTCTCTCTCCCTTCTTTGTTATCTCTCTCCCAAATTTTTTCTTAATCATTGAATATTCAAAAATGTAATTTTTTAATTATTGGATATCAAAAATATTTTTTAATTATTAAATATTATCTAATATTAATTTTTAAAACTATTAAATATTTAAAATTTGGCTATTATTTATTTTTATAAAATTTAATCTTAAAATCTCAATAATATATATATATATATATATATATATATCAATTTTAATCATAGTAAAAATTAAATAATTAATTTTAACCATAATAAAAAATCAAATTACCATATCCAAATTAAGAAATTAAAATTTAAGGAATTTGAATATTTATTCAAATAAAATATTTAAAGAATAATGGAAATTAAAATTAAAATAATTCAAATTTTAAAAATTTAAAATTTTTTAAATTTCTAAAATTTTTCATCCAAACCCAAAGGAGAAGTTAGATAGGAAAGATATATACCGTTGGAATTCGGAAAAAGATGGCATGTATATAGTCACTTATGCATATAATAATGTCTAGATTCTAAAGTGAGAAGGCTTGTTGGCATGGTTCATAAAAGATATTGTGGAGCAAGTTTACTCTACTTAAAGTGTTAGTTTTGCAAGGCGATCAATTCAAAACAGAATCCCAACAAAAATGAATCTTTCAAGAAGGGAAATAATTAATGAGAATGAAAACAATTTGTGTAGGATGCCTAGAGAAGATGAACATACTAACCATCTTATATTTGAATGTAAGCTATTTTCCTTGGTTTGGTATTTTTATGCTTTCGGTGGTTTGGTTTTCAAACAGCAATATATGGTCAAGTATAAAAGCATATCAAGTAGTTTTAGGGCTCTTTTGAAGGGAATGGTTTTGATGTCAATTGTTGGATGGTGGTATGGTTTGTAGTCCTAAAATCTATTTGATTAAATTGTAACACTATGATCTTGATGTTAAGATTCTTTCATATGAAAGTGACTTAAGAGTGTGTTTGGATGAAGAATTTAAATAGAGTAATTCATTTATTTGAAGAATTTCAAATTTCTTGAGGTGAAATGCTTTATTTGGATAGAAAATTTACAAGGAATTTAAAATTCAAACATTTGTGAAATCTCTTAAATCAGTAGAATTTTAAATTCTTCTAAAAAAGTAAGAATTTAAAATTTCTCATATTTAATTTTCTTATTTCACTTATATATTTTATCTTATATCTTCATTCTTTTAATTATTAAATATTTACAAATGCTTTTAAAATTATCAAATATTATCTAATATTAATTTTTAAAATTATTAAATATTTTTAAATTAGTTAATATTTATTTTTATAAAATTTAATTTAAAAATATCAATATATGAATATATTTTTAAAATTAATTTTATCATGGTGAAATCAAATTACCACACCTAAACTAAAAATTTAAAAAATTTGAAATTGATTTATCCAAACAAAATATTTCAAGAATGATAGAAATTGAAATTAAAATAATTAAAATACAAAAAATTTTAAATTTCTTAAATTTGTAAAGTTTTTCATCCAAACACACCATAAAGTAATGTAAGAAGGATTTCATTACTTTTTGATTGCATGAATGTGTAACCCTTTAAAATGCATAAAAATTTTTCCTAGAAAGGGTTCATAATTGTGTTACATGTTTTGATGGGTTTATGGTTTTTTTTTTTTTTTTTTTTTGTGTTGTTGCGTGTGTTTGATCATCTGCGTTTTGGTGGGCCGTGGTGTTGAAAACAAAATGCTATTTTTTTATAGCTTTTTTAATTTATTTTCATAGCTTTTTGTATGCTCCTCTTACAATTTGAGGTGTACTCTATTTCTTTGTCCTAATTTAAGGCACTGTATGTGCTTTTAATTGGGTTTTTAATAATGTTTTGCAATTAAAAAATTGAAAAATTATTTTAATAAATTATAAAATTTAATTGAAACATGAAAGAAACATAACATATTTATAGTACAAAAACAGTGTTGTTTAATGTCACTTACAAACTTGTCAACATTTTTTTTATAATTTTGGAAAACATGGTAATGATAAACTAAAATTACTTATTTTTGAAAATTAGGAGACTAAATTTATAATAAAAATATTTAAAAGATTAAAATTGTACATTCATAAAATTATAGGGACTAAAAGTGGATCTAAGCCTAATTACAATATTATAAAATTAATTATAATTTTGCATAATATATAAATTAATATTTTTGTTTGTTTTTTTTCTTTATATTAAAACGAATATTTAGGCACTAATTTTTAATTAAAAATATTCTTTATAGGAAAAGCGAGCCTTAGATGAATCTAGATCGAAATAAACTTCAAAAGTCGAAAAAAAGCTATAAGAGTTCAGGATAAAATTAATTTAAATTAAATTTACCATTTACGTGACCAAATACATTTTTCTTTAAAAATAAATTAATTTTATGAGAATATTTGATACATGAAATATTTTTACTCTTTTATAAATCTTAATTTTTCATATTTAATAATTATTTAAAAAATAAATTTTCAGGAATATAACTTTTAAGAACTATTTTTATTTCATTTTCTCATAAGAACATTCTAAAGACGAATATTAGTGTGTGTTTAGTTCAATTTAATTTAGAAAGTAATTGTGTATTTTACGAATTGTTTTTCAAAAAATTTGATTATTTCTCCAAAAAAAAATAATTTCAATTAAATATATACTCGTTAATATGTTTTAGTAAAACTTTTAAATTGCGTGCGTACATGTCTATTATTTTCCTTCTTTTATTTCTTTCTTATTTTGCTTTTACACCTCTAAATCAAATCTATTTCTCACATATTTTGTTTTCATATAGACTTATCTTTTTTTCTTTTCAACTTTATTTCTCACCAATTTCATTATTTTCTACCGACCAGAGTGCAAGCAACATTTTGGAAAAACCACCCTGTTGTTGCCTTTTTAACCAATATATCAGAGGAGAACTGAATCATTAGAATCTTATATTCAGCTCTTACTTTCAAGTGAGAGATTCATTGTGTTCTCTTTAATTATTACTCTATCTGATTCAACTATATATACAAAAAAAAAAAAAAAAAAAGTTATGAACAGCAACCAAAATATAAATAATTCTTAACTAATCAATAGTATTATCTCTAATGCACCATTTAAAAGATACAATAACAGGATCTTCTTGTCAATTGCTAACAGCTAGGGATGACAAATATATCTGTACCCGCGGGTAATATTCGAATCTGTCCCAATTTTAACGGGAATACCTGGTTTGACCGGATACGGGTACGGGTACGGGTAAAACCCGATATATTAAATCGGGTACGGGTACGGGCACGAGTATGTACTTACCCGCCCCGTATCCGTATCCATACCCGTTCCCGTTTTTATTTTTAATTTAATATTCACTTTCAATTTAATTATATTAAAAAATTTTAATATTTTTTTATATATGATTATTTATTATAATATGAGATAAAGAAATAACTTAATTATAATTATAATATAATAAAAAAAATATTTTAAAAAATATTTTTTTTTACAAAAAATAAAAAATAAAAAATTTGACAGGTAAATGTACGAGTACGGGTATACTGATACCCGACGGGGACGGGAATGAGATAAAAATCTATACCCGACGGGTATGGAAACAGGGACGAGGATGAGTTTAACTCGCAGAGACAGAGACGGGTATCATGAAACCCGTACCCGACCCGCCCCGTTGCCATCCCTACTAACAGCTGACAACCATTGCAATCAAGCTTCAATCATCATTAATTCATTATACACATCTTTACCTCACCTGTCACACAAATATACCATTTTCTAAATGGACATTCTTACCAAGAGAGTTGGGTCAACACTGCAATTTTTATTATAGAAAAAAGGAAAAAGTTAGAATTAAAAAGTAAAATGTCAACATGAACCAAGTAAAGTTTTATTTATTTCCAATAAAAATATCCGCAACCGCAACCATAGTACTAAAATTAAATCCACCTCAGAAACAGAATCTTCTCCAATAAATATAGTGAAAATATTTAAAATACAGAGATATGTATTATTATTATTATTTTATAAGCATGCAAATTGCAAATTGCAAACTGTGTGTAACTCTTGCTTTGACATTGCTTTCGTATTCTTTTGACGAGCTTTTTGTGCCACTCTCTAGAAGAAAAACGATATAGCAGAGAAACTCGAATATTCATTCAAGAATTCCCTCGTATATATACGAGACGTAAACCACCGCCATAAAGACTCAACAACAACCTTCAAAAAAAAGAAGAAGAAAAAAAACTCAAATTCTCTCTCTACTATTATGCCACAGGTCGATTTGGAAACGCTCGTTTCAGCCTGCGCCGGAGCTTCCTCCGACCGGAAAGTCGCCTGCGAGCCTCCTCCCGACGACCATCCGGACTCGCCGCCGGCCTCCTTCTGGCTCTCCGGCGACGCCGAGTACGACTGGTGGGACCGCAACGCCGTCTACGAGCGAAACGAATCCACCAAAGGAAACTCAATTTCCTCCTCTGTAAACCCTAACTCCAACTCCAACTCCAACTCGCAGCGATTCTCGAAGAATCTGAAATCCAAAGCTGCGATAATCGGCTTGCCGAAGCCGCAGAAGACTTCCTTCGCCGACGCCAAGAGCCGCCGCTGCCACCGCCCGGGAAACGCCAGGCTCTTCCCCAAGCGGAGCGCGTCCGCCGGCGGAAAATCGGAATCCTCCGTCATCGAACCTTCCTCGCCGAAGGTCTCCTGCATAGGGAGAGTGAGATCGAAGCGCGACCGGAACCGGAGGCTGAGAAACCGCCAGCGATCCGTCTCCTCCACCGTAACCGCCGCCTCCGCCCCCGCCGCCTCCGCCGCCGCCGTCACGAGGCAAAAGTCGTCGCGCAGCCAGAGGAAGAAGACCGGCTTCTTCGAAAGCGTTCGCGCTATTTTCCGGTCCGGCCGAAGAGGAAAGCCGGTTCAGAAGGCCGATCTTCCGGCCGCGGACTCGTCGTCGAAGAAGAAAAGAAGTTCCGGCCAACAAGCGCGAGGAAGCGCGGCGAGCCGAAACGACGCGTCGTTCGAAGAACCGGTTTCGAGTGCGGCGCCCGGTTTGGGTGCCATGAACCGGTTCGCGTCCGGGAGAAGAACCGAGGCGTGGGGAGTTGGTGAATCCGAAATCCACGTGGCGCAATAGGATTCGTTTTGACGTGCCGTACAAATTATGTGACGGCGTCAGTGGGGCCCAACGTTTTGAATAGGTTTGGGAAGTGTGACGTGGCACGTTGAATAACGGCTATTGGTGGCTATATGTAACTGTAGTACTCTAGTGTATGTAGGTTGATAAACGTAGTTTTCTTTTGAAGCGTGGTGAAGTTTGGTGCCCCCTTTTTTTTTGTCTCTTTCTGTTTCCGCCATAACGACACCGTTTTGTAAATACCATTCATGTGAATGTGATGTACTGCTTTAGTCCTTTCAGGCTTCAGCAGCCGCTGATTTTGTCACTACTTTCTTTTTCCTTTTATTAAATTTAAATCTTATAAGAAAGAAGACCCATTATAAGGGAAAAAAAAAGAGTAAACACACGCTACACAAGGAATTTAATATGTAATCGGATGACTCATTTAATACCTTATTAATTGATTTGACTAAAAGAAAGCTATGCTCTCATGTTTATTAATGAAAAGATTCGTTTTTCATTAAATTTCTTATCAATATTTAAGTTTTTATTGAAAATTTTAAAAGAATTTAATTTCCAATGCGTGGTGAGTATTCTAATTTTTATATTCTAAGTCAAAACTCATTTATATATATATATATTTTTTTAAATCATTATAAAAGTAAATAAAATTAAGAACCGAAGATTGAGTTTTATTCAATAAGTATAACATTTATATTTCACAATAACGTGTACTAGAATTTTGTTGAAGTTTAATATGTGGATTAATTTTTTAATTTTTTTTTCAATTTTTAGTTTTAGTTTTTAAAACAAGTTTTATTAGTTTCAGTCTTTGATGAAATTTTTTGTATGAACACAAATTTTTATGTTAGGAACCAATGTATTAGTGAAAGCAAAAATTAAAAGACTAAAAGTGAAAATTAACAAAAAATTTAGAAATTAAAATTGATAAAAAATAAAAAGAATTATTCAGTGACTAAAAATAAAAATTAACAAAAAATTGAAAGATTACATATATATACATAATATTTATAAAAATATTTACATATATATATATATATATATATATATATATTTTGCACCACCTACATTTTTAAGAATAAATAAAATGAATATAGTTAAAAATATAAAACAAGCTTTTCATGGAAAATTAGGTTAATGTAAATATCAATTTTTATATATTAAACACAAATCTTTATTTTATATAAGAATGATTTTAAGAAACTTTTTTTTAATAAAAGGATTCATAGGATTTTTTTAAATTTTTTTTATCTAATTCGATTACTATTTATTATAATTATTCTTGAATAAAATTATTTGTCATAAATCTAAAATATTATTTATATATTTTAAAATATTTATTTAATATTTATATAAATTTTATATATAATTTATATATTTAAACATAATATTTATTTATATTTAATTTATTGTAAATTTTAATTATATATAATAAACATATTTGTGTATTACACGAACTAAAATGTTATTTATGAAAAAATCTCATACTTACTCTCATATTCGTAGTATTCTTTAAAGAATTCATGACTATTTATTATGCCATCAATTATATCGTGAAATGTAAGAATTTTGTGACAATCAATTTAATTTTTTTAATGATTAATTCACTAAAAGATCCTAATAGTAAAAATTTGGTTGATGAGTTTTTTTTTTTTTAAAAATAAATATGAATAAAAATAATATTATATATAATAAAAATTTTATTAGTGTTTTTTATTAACAAAAACATTTGCGATCGATGTCTCACTTTTATTAAAGTAAATTATTTTTTCTATACCAAGTCTAACTCATTTGGTTGGTGTGTCCTACTCGTAAGTTGTTATAAATTTTTTTGACACCTAATTCAATCTTTGTGTGTATCAAACAAAATTGCTGATTTCAAATCATAAATGAGAAGTAAAACTTTTCAAATAGCTAAAGTTTTAAATTCCACACTACTACTAAATATTATATATTTTTTGTTTTAACAAATGCTTTTAAAACTCCACTAAACAGAACCTTATTAAATAATTTACATGTTGAAAACCCTAATTAATGCATAATGGATATGATTCAAAGTTCTATCAAACTTCAATTCAGAGTACTATTTCGAAGGTCAACTCACTTGCCACAACAAATTTCATGGCTTGAAATGTATGTTTAATTTCTTTTCCCCCTTTTATACATGTTTCGGGGAATTTTTCATATTTCACAAACTCAAATTTGAAGCTCCAAACATGATTTCACGAAAACTATCACAGTACAGGAGTACTTGAACCACTACAATATACCAAAACTCTTCGCAAGATCAAGTACACATTCATGCATGTAACTAAAACAAATAAGTTTTTATGTGTTGGGAGAATCGTGTTGGGGGGAATTTTAGATTCTTGACGCCATTGATTATATGAATTTGGATTAAAAATCAAAGATAGACGTCAAAAGTTGCACCATGTTTCATCCTTTTATATACATATAATATAAATGGTGCGACTTGGAAAAGTTGCACTTTAGAAGTTGGACCTCTAACTTTATCACACCACCGATACCAATAATTTATACCATATAATTTTCCTAGTCGTGGCGTTGATTAGGTTATAAGTTGATAGTAGAATTATTATACAATGTGAATGTCAAGAAAAACGGGGTTGGCGGCTAACCATGTTGAATTCGGTGCCATTTTGTCAAAGAAAATGATAACACACATTTTTTAGATATCCATCTCCTTAACCATATTACTATGTCGTCTGTGATGTGAGTCACATTCAATCCAATCTCATCTATGAAAAGAAGAAAAAAAAAAAACTATAAGAAAAGGGTGGGAAAATTGGAAAGAGATCATAGAGTGTTGTGTTTGAAGTCAAACTCGTGTATTTACAACAACTAAATTGACTCAATAAGACTTTAATGGTTGCATTTTAGTTTTGTTGGTTTAATTTATTTAGAAATATATAAATGTTCATCTATATTTTATAGTTTACTCTTTCGAAGGTTCCGTTTTTCTCGTAGAGTTACATTTAATTATCTTTTATAGTCTTTCTTTGGTCAAAGTGTTTGTTAACACTCTTATATGGTTAAAATTTCAAAATTGTTAATTTGATTAGTTAAAATAACATTTAAATAAAAAATTTAAATTAAATTATAAGGAACATATTTACAATACCGGTTGTCCTTAACATGTAATTTCATTAAATATTTAGAAGTGAAAATTGGTTTTTCATCATAGTCTTATTATAATAAAATTATTTTTTTTAAGTATATGTATGAAAAAAAAAAAGATTACACACATCAATTTACAACAGAAATGCTGAGGGAGATAAATCAGATAATTAAAAGTAAGGACAAATAACATATAACAGAAATGTTTTTATTGTTATGGACAGAATGTGACAATTAATTTTGGAAAGTGATATGAACGATTAAAAGTAAAGGTAAACACAAATTTCATTACATGGTCAACGGTGTTAATAACAACTCGCTGCGGTCAAAATTGATTTTTATACCCTAAAACCAGATTCAGACAACAAAAGCAGGTACCAAGATCTTGTCTCATATTTTATATATCGAACTTATTTGAGTAAATGAGTTAATGAAATACTCTGTTTTATTTTGATTTGTTTTAGGTTTAAGGTTTAAGAGTTTGTTATTGAGATTTAACCAATACAATTAATATGTTTGGTTTCATAAATTAAATCATGTAGTTATAATGAAATTTGTCCCAACCGTGTAGTTCAGCGGTAGAGGTTGATTCACACTTAAGTAAGGTCAGGGGTTCAAATCATGTTTTGTGTATGCAGCCGCGTTAAATCTTGGGGCCATTAATATGTTTAGTTTCATAAATTAAATCATGTAGTTATAATGAAATTTGTCCCAACCGTGTAGTTCAGCGGTAGAGGTTGATTCACACTTAAGCAAGGTAAGGGGTTCAAATCATGTTTTGTGTATGCAGCCGCGTTAAATCTTGGGGCCAACTATCTCATCCTTTGAGGTGCCTTCAACTTAGCGAGAAGATTAGTCACTGCTATTGGTCCTGAATATTTCAGGGACGAAAAAAAAAGTTAAACTTTTTAATTCTCACCAATAATTAAAAAATGTAATAATAATGACTAGAGATATAAAAAAGAATATAATACTGTATTCATATTGTAAAACGATAATAAAATTAAAATAAATAAAAATTGTTAAAATGTTAAACAAAATGAAATGGAGGGAGTTTTTGATTATGATATTTTTTAATTAATTGGAGAACATTCATTCATAATTTTCTTTATTAAACTTAGTAGAAAATGTCATAAGTCATTTCCCAAAAAAAAAAAGAAGAACAAATTCTTTCAAACGCTGACCCTAAAATTGGATTCGGATGAAACTATAGCTAAAAAGAAAGCAGAGAAATGAAAATCAAATAAGCATGTCTTTGAACTTGGACTCGTACTCTTGTATATTCCACTCACATTATTCAACCATTTCATGTTGAATCCATTAGGTTAGTTAGAGTGATTGCGTAGATTCTACAGAAGTTTCAAATAATTAGCAACTTGTCAGAAATACCCATTGCTGTCGAAAACTGGCATTTTATTGAGAATAAAACTTAAATTTATTTAGTTCTAGAAAGATATATATCTTCTTTATTAATCTTGTAGAGATAAATTTTGTTGATTTTCTTCCTAAAATTATACGTATTAAATTTCTTTCAGTGCTTCATTTATTTAAGTTGATTTTTTGTTACAAATTTATTTAAGTTATTTTTTTAATTAGTTTTCATTTGAGGAATTTCTTTTAAGTTGTCTTTGGATAGAGGATTTTAGAATTTTAGAAAATTTTAGATCACAAAAGTTTCAATTGCTTCAATTGATTTTTTTTTATTCTTAAATTATTGTGTTTGGATAATAAAATTAAAATTTTTATTTTAAATTTTGATATTTGGATAAGATAATTATTTTTATTTCTTTAATTTCTTATTTTAATTAAATAACTAAGTTTTTTATTCTGAAAACTTTATATTTGAATAAAACATTTAGATTTCTTTTATTTATAAAAATTTATTTAAAATAAATAAAAATTCATTTATAAGTTATATTATTTAAATAAAATATAATTTATTTCAAATTTTTAAATTAAAGTGAAATTTTTTTAACATTATTGCTAAATAATTTTTATTAATATGATCAAATCTCTTGATATTTATTACAATAACTCTTAATATTAATCTTGAGGCTTTACAAAATAAAATAAAGATTTTAAATATCAACATTTGCAAGAATTTTTTTTATGAGATCTTGTCTACTGAATTCCGAAGTATTAAACATACATACAAAGAAAATAAAATCAAAAGGCTACTAAAAATACATTCTCTAATCAAAGTTTCTTCTAACTTGATAACTAGTAAACATATTCATTGCCAAAGTATCATGAAATTTTGTCCATTCTTCAGCTGTTTGAATAGTTGTAACTCTATCTATGTTATTACCTCTAACTCTTTCCATTTGTTGATTGGTTAACTCGTGATCAATGATAGATAAAATTTCCAACTCTTGGGCAATATTGAATCACTTTTTTGCTCACCTCTTATGAAATTATGTAGCATAAAACAAGCATTAATATTTCTTATTTGTGTTTTAATATAAAAAAACGAAGGAGTTCCTAATATACTCCATCTTTTACTTAATATTCCAAATGATCTTTCAATCACATTTCTTGCACTTGCATGGCAAAGGTTAAACAACTCCTTGTAGTTTTGAGGGGTGTTTTCAATTCATTTATTAAGATGATATCTAGTCCTTTGATAAGGTTCTAAAAATTCAATATTATTTGTATATCCCACATCCACAAGAAAATATTTACTTCTATTGGTTTTCTAAAAAAAAAATCATACAATTATCTTTTTATATATTAAAAAAGTATCATCATTTTCATGATATTACTATTTAGAATTTTGAGACAATTTTGACAATGTAAAGCATCTTGTAGTATTTGAGAATCAACACATGAGCACTCCTATCCAAGTAACACTCATATAAACCTCAAATTTGGAGACCACAAACTCTTAATACATTTGTAGAGATAACACCTTTTTGATTACGATATTTAGGGTTATCTTTTGTAGTCACAATTGTTAGAATGTGTCTTATCAAGTGTTCTAATTGAATTTTGAACATTTTAAAATCATAATTAAGTTGTAATCACTAAAAATGCATATAATTACTAAAAATATGATAAAATTACCTCCAACCATCTTCATTTGTTTGCCTTTAAGCCCTTTAAATTATAGTCATTGTGAGAGAACATACAAAGAGGGAGATAAGTTTGTAATTAGAGAGAAGGCAAGAAAAGATATGAATATATTATTATGTTTCCTTGTGCCCCCAATTACACAAGAGTATCCCTTTTTTATATAAGGGAAGAAAGTAAATGTAAAAACCAAAAAATATTTTTAATAGAAAATAAAAAATTTCTAATTATATCTATCCTTTATCCTTTTCATCTTCCCTTAAAATGAATGTGGTGCTTGACTGAACATTCATGTTTGTGTCTTAAATTCATAAAAATGGCACTAGATGGTGCTTTTGTTAGAAAATATGCAATTTGAAACATGTAGGGTATGTGTTTGACTTGAATTTCACCCTTGGAAGCTTTCTCATGAACAAATTAGAGGTCTAATTCAAAATGTTTGGACTTAGAGTGAAGAATAGGATTAGTTGTTAAAAGAACAACCCTTTGATTATCACACCAAATCAAAGGTGGTTTGTGGATTGGGACCTTAAGTTCATATAGATGGATTTTGACCCATTGAATTTCTACAACTAAGGTTACCATGCTTGTGAATTTTGCTTCAGTACTGGAGTGAGATGCAACATGTTGTTTCTTTACCATCCAAGATATAAGGTTTCTACCTAAGTATAGGCAAAATCCAGATGTTGACGTCATGTCACTAAAATTTGAAGCCCAATCAGAATCATAATAGCCATTGATATCTAAGTTGGATGATGGATAAAAATCCAAACCATGTTCAATAGTACTATTTAGATATCTCAATACTCTCTTGATTGCCTTCCAATGAGATTCAAGAGGCTTATGCATAAATTGGCACAAATTGTTAACAACAAATGCAACATCTGATCTTTTAATTGTGCAGTATTGAAGAGCTCCAATGATTGATTTGTAGCGAGTAAGGTCAGAAAATGGTTTTGTGCTATTAGATTGGAGTTTAGTTCCTGGTGCAAGAGGAGTTTTGATGGACTTTGCATTTTGCATATTTATTTTTGAGAGAAGCTCATTGATATATCTAGCTTGAGATAGAATAAAAGATCCGTCTGAAGTGTATTTTGCTTCAATCCCTAAGAAATAATGAAGTTTACCCATATCTTTCAAGGGAAAGTGAATGTGAAGTTTATTGATAAATTGTTGAATAAAGCTTGATGACATGCCAATCACAAGGATATCATCTACATAAACAAGAACATAAGTGATACTTGTTTTTGTGGAGTGAATAAACAAGGAAGAGTCACACTTGGCAGCCTGAAACCTGAGATGAAGAAGAGTATAAGTGAGCTTTCAAAATCAAGTCTGAGGTGCATGTTTAACCCCACAGATAATCTTTTTTAGTTTACAAACCATGGATGGATTGCCACTATTGAAGCCCTCTGGTTGCTTCACATACACTTCTTCATTTAGAGGACCATTTAAAAAGGAATTGTTGATGTCAATTTGCTTTATAGTGTCGCAACCCGAAAATTTCCGATCTCGCAACCTATGGTTTAGACATCCTTTTAAAGATCTCATCAATTAAGGAATGCCCGGACACCAGACTAATCCTTAACTAATGATTTTGAAAAATGAGTTCATGGAGTCGCCACCAATGTTTTACTCAAAACATTGGAAAAATAAAAGGTTTTTAAAAGTCCAATAATGGCCTTGATAACCAAAATTGGATTCGGGGTCGGTTACGTGTGGGGAAGGTATTAAGTACCCCTACATCGCCCTCAATCGGTACCCTATGATGAAGTTAACGTGATAAGAATTAATAAATTAAATATTAGATCCCCTTTAATAATAATTATTTACATGCTTGAAATTTAAATTGCACAATTAACTCTAAAATGTCTACATGATTATTTTTGTTATAACAATGTCTATTAAAAATGCGAGATAAAAGTTAGAGAAGAAGATAAAGATGAGAAATAAAAGATAGAGAAGAAGATTGATTGAAATACCTCGTAGCAAGCTTTGTTAGATCTTCAAATATGGAAAATTTAGGTGTTTTGTGGCAATCTTTCACACTACAATTACCTCACAAAACTTAAGAAATAAAATAGGAGGGAGATAGAGAGAAATTTCGAGCTCTAAGGAGTCTTGGATGAAATTTTGTGACCCTGAGAACTGTGCCCGAGGTGTATATTTATAGACATCAAAAAGTTGCCAGAACGGCCCGTTCCAATATCGGAATGGACCGTTCTAGATCTGGCTGTTATGTGTTAATTTTGTATCTTGGAACGGTCCGTTCCAGAGTTGAGTTCAACACGTAACTGCCTATGCTGGAACGGCCCGTTCTAAAATAGGATTTTAGGCCTTTTTTGTAACTTGGAACGGCCCATTCCAGACTTAGATTTTTGCCCCTTTTTAGGAACTTGGAACGGCCCGTTCCAGTTTAGGAATGGTCCGTTCCAAACTTAGGTTTTAGGCCTTTTTATGGACTTGGAACGGTCCGTTCCAATTTTGCAACAGTCCGTTCTAGGCTACTAAAACTAGCTTATTTGGGCTTTTAGGCCCTCTGATGTCATGTCCTGTTGCTTCCATGCTTTGGGAGCTCCTTTCCTTGATAATAAATATCCATTTCATTATTTTTGTTGGTTTGGACAAAATTGGGTGTCTACATACAGACTAGCCTTTTGAAGTAGCTATGCTTAGGACAATTCTAATGGTTGTTGGTTTGATGATTGTACTAAACGTTTCTTGATAGTTAAGACCTTTTTGTTGAGAGTATCCTTGAGCAACAAGCTTGGCTTTGTGTTTTGCTATAGAGCCATCAGAATTGTGTTTTATCCTAAAGATCCACTTGGTTCTTATAGCTTTTCTATTGGGAGGTAAAGGAACAAGATCCCATGTGTTGTTGTTGTTGTTTTTTTTCTTTTCAAAACAGTAAATTCTTCATGCATTACAACTAGCCATTCTTTATTTGAAATAAGTTTTGTGACTGACTGAGGTACGATTTCTACAAGTAGAGCTTTGGGCTTAAAGATGCCAGCTTTAGCTTTAGTCACCATTGGATGAGCATTGGGTTATTGAGGGGTAGGTGTCGGAGAACTAGGTGTAGGGTATGTTGCTAGATTGACCGACTCATGTTGGCTGGTGGATTCAATGTGAATAGCTTGTGTTTGACAGTTTTGAACTAAGGGAATAAATTTTTTTTGACAGGGTTGAATAAGGGGAATAGATGGAGGTGTAGGTTGTATAGAATGTTGGGGGGAATTGGTTTTGTGAAAAAAGTGAGATTAGTTTTGAGAGGATAGTTAAGCTCATCAAATATAACATGTTTTAGAATATATACTACTTGCCTTTAGCAGATAAGCATTTGTATCCTTTATTCATAGAGCTATAGCCTATGAAAACTCAAGGTTGGGACCTCATATCCATTTTATGTTTGTTGGATGGTCTAAGATAAGGAAAACAAGTGCAACCAAATGGTTTAAAGATAGATCAATCAAGGGATTTGTTGAAGAGAAGTTCATACGGTGACTTGTAGTTTGTCACGAGCGAAGGATGCTTGTTTATAGCAAAAATAGCAATAGCAAAGGCTACCTCCCAGAACTGAGAAGGAAGACATGAGTTAGCAAGTAAGGTCAATCCTGCTTCAGTGACGTGCCTATGCTTGCGCTCAGTAGACCCTTGCTGCTGATGAGTATATGCATAGCTTAATTTGTGCACAATCCCCATATCTATGAGATGCTTAGTGAAGGCAAGATACTCTTTTGCTCCATCAGTTTGCAACATCTTATGTTTTTTTCCTAACTAAAGTTCTATCAGATTTAAAGGACAAAAATATAGAAAGCTTGAGACTTGCTATGAAGGAAATAAACCCAAGTAAATTTTGTGCAAGCATCCATAAACATAATATAGTATCTATGTTCTTCTCTAAAAGGTTGAGGGGATGGTCTCCAAATATCTTAATAAACCAATTTCAATGGTTCATCATAAGTAGAATCAGAAGTATGAAAAGGTAGTTCATGTGTCTTACCAACACAACAATTAGAACAAACAAATCCTTTATTTGAAAGAGATATAGGTATATTACAAGATTTCATAACATGTGTAACAATTTTAAAGAAGGATGAGCCAATCTAGTATGCCATAGGTTTACATCCTTGAAAAAAAAAACATTAGAATTAAAAGTAGATAAAGGAAAACAACCAAAATCTTGATGCAAAGTAACATCCTCAAAAGCATATAAGCCATTTTTAATTTTTCCTTGTAGAAAAAGGTGTCTTGGTTTCTTGCGATTTAACAACGAATCAGGATGAAATTCATGAAAAACTTTATTATCTCTTGCAAATTGAGAGACATCGATTAAGTTCTTGGATATATCAGGAACATGAAATAGATTATTGAGTTTGAAATGAAAAGTACTATTCTTGGGATGTAATATAGAGTGACCAAAATGAGTAATTTTTAGGCTATTACCATCACCTATGAAAACAAAATCTTTACTAGTGTAATCTAATTAAATGACAAGATTAAGGTCATGTGTTAGATGGTTGGTAGCACTAGTATTAGGGTACCAAGTGTCATCCACATTTAGAGGATCATTCGCAGAGGCAACCATGGCTTGCATATTCTAATCATTGGTGGAGGAAGAACCAGAATTGGATGCAAGTGTTGGTTCAGTAAGATTGCATCAAAACGATACCAACAATGAAAACCTGTATGTCCAATTCTTCTGCAAACTTGACACTGGACTTTGTTTCCATAACCTTTGAAGATTACCAGTATTTGAGTGACCACCGCGACCTCTTCCACGATTTTGAGATCGTCCTTAATTTCATCCTTTGTTGTAGTTCAAAGAATTCTTGTTGAAGTGATTTTGGGCTTGTGCCACATTTGCTTGAACATGACTAACATGACTTTGATTTTGTTTCTCTAATCTCTCTTCTTGATGCATCAAAAGAGCCATAATTTCTGACACAATGTAGGAATATGCTCTAGTGATACATAATGTGATAAATCCATCATACTCTTTGAAAAATCATCAAAGATGGCGTCAATGTGTTCTGCAACACTCAACGGTGAATCGATGGCGGCTAGGGTTTCAACAATCTGTTTGATTTGAACAAGATAGTCGTTGATTGAACCCTGTTTTTGAATTGCACGAAATTGGGTTTTAAATTGCTTAATATGAGCCCGCGTCTGCAAAGCGAAATAGGTTTTGAGAATGTCCCAAATTTGATAATTCTATTCACATCCAACCACATAAACCTTGAATTTTTCCTTCATAGATTCTAATAGCTAAGATTTTAGAAGATTATCTTGTTGCTCAAAATTCTCGTACTTTGGATTCATTGTTCCTTTTGCTTGATCCTCTTTGTTGAGATATTTAGGAGGAATTGCAGAACTGCCAAGAATGTGCTTAAGTTGGAAACCCTTGATTGTGGCTTCAACATGGTGCATCCAGATAAGATAATTGTCATCGATTAGTTTGTAGGATATAGCGGAGGAGAAGGTTAGAGGAACAAAAGCAATGCTAGTGGCGAAAGCCATGGATGAAGGATCATAAAGCGTTTATACTAATACCATGTGGGAGAACATACAAAGAGGGAGATAAGTTTGTAATAAGAGAGAAGGCAAGAAAAGA
The DNA here is from genome assembly GCF_000230855.2 of Cajanus cajan. Lineage (NCBI taxonomy): Eukaryota > Viridiplantae > Streptophyta > Magnoliopsida > Fabales > Fabaceae > Cajanus > Cajanus cajan. Next base: position 14,004,829 of record NC_138523.1, on the reverse strand, counting down.
TATGAATGTATTATTATGTTTCCCCGTGCCCCCAATTACATGAGAGTATCCTTTTTTATATAAGGGAAGAAAGTAAATGTAAAAACCAAAAAAAATATTTAAAAAACCTTTTTAACAGAAAAATAACAAATTCCTAATTATATCTATCCTTTATCCTTTTCAATCATGAAACTTCAAATATTCTTTGCTCACTTTCATTATAACTTGTAAGAATATGTTTTTTTTGCTCACTTTCAATATTTAAATTGCCTACTTATTGTTTCTTTGGACTTACAATAACTTAAGTGCATAACTCTATACTTAAGTTTGTGAGCAAGAATATGCAAAAACATTACCACAACTTCAATTGTAGGGACATTTCTTATTCTTACTAATTGCCATTTCTCTTGTAAAATTCTACAAAGCTTAAAAAGTGCTCTTTTACTAACCCTCAGTTGTTCAATGCAATCATTTTCTAATCCCCTAAATAGACGATTGAGGAAATTGTGCCTTTCTAATTCCCAAATTTGGGTTGGTTCCTTAACAAAGTACTTGTCATGATACCAAGCCATTACACCCAAAAGCATAGTAACAACACCAACAATAATGAATATTGCTTGCTCATGTTCTTTCTTTTTCATTTCTTCATGTCTTTTACGTTTTCTTGAAGTAATTGAATTATCAACTACACAAGTGTCCATTTCCTAACAATCTGCAACATATATTGCAACATTAATAGCCATTAACAATTCAGAATAGTAGAAAATAAAATAAGAACAAAATAATCCAAACATAATAATGAAACTAGACCATGATTTACTCTAACAACTCTTCTATATACAATGAACTTGTACAAAGCATCAATAAGCCATGAAACAGCAATACCAACATATATATTCACTGAATTACTGCAAAAAGAATAAACAACTAAGTTAATAATCAACCTTGTAAAGCTTCTTCATGAAAAAATAATGATTTGACAAGTTGGATTATGTTGAGTCAATCAAACAAACCTTGTAAGTTACAAGTTGGGTTTGGATGGATTAGTTATCCAATGGGCCGGGTTGGATCAAATTTGGGCATTTTTATTGTGAAATTTAAGTAAATCCAACCTAATCACAAACAAGTTGAATTATGTAGGGTCAATCAGGTCAACACAATTAAACTGATTTATTTTTGTAAAATTTGAATATTTCAATATACATTTTAGTCATTTGATATCATGCTGCAAATTCAATATTAACGACCCATAAAGCAAACAATGCTACAAATTAAATTGTAAAATAATTTTGTTGATTTTATTATTATATGAACAAGTCGGGTTGTGTCATAGGTAAAATACACAACTTATTATCCAACCCATATAGTATCAAGTTTTGATTGGGTCAGGTCAAGTTGAGTATGACTTGAACTTTCAAAAATTTTAAAATAAACTTATTGGGTCAGTTTGGGTCAATTTTGTGTAAAACATCATTTTTTGTATTTGTCTCTCATGGCCACATCATTTATTATATCTCAAATGTCTTTCTCTTTTCTTTCTTTTCTCTCTTAGTTGTACAAATTATTATACTTCCCAATCCAAAATCTTTAGTCCTTTTAGCTTTCTTATTTTGTCCCAAAACAATTGTCCTTTTAGAATTTCAAAGTGTTTGTATAATTTCATTTTCTTTGTGTAAGAGTGGAGAATTGGTTATAAGCCAATGAAACTAGGCTGAGATTGTCACGGTAAAGAGAAGGCTTGGTGAATAGGATTCCTAGTTTTGTAATAAAATATTGAATCCATAGAAGTTTAGTGGTGGCATGAGCCATGCTTCAATACTCTAGCTCAATGCTTGATCTAGTAACAAGAGCTTGCTTCTTTTTTTCTTCTTCTTTGAACACCATTATACAAGACTAAATTAAGCCAAAGAAGGGTATAGGACTTTATGTCCAAGACTTAGAGTAGGCTAGAAAGGTCGAAACAAGGTCGATCTTGAGGGAGGATAGAAGGGGTTATCGCTATGAGTCCATAGCTTAGAGGGGCCCCAAAATAATTTAATAAATTATTATAAATAAAAATTTAATTTATTTTACAATGACACTTCAATTTTAACTTATCAAAATAAAATTGACAAAATTTCAATTTATACCATGAAATCAAACACTTATTCACATGTATTTTTTTTAAACTACATTTATTTAATTATGAGAAGGAAATGTTTTTAGTTCTTGTATTATACATGTTTTATGTTTTTAGTTCCCATCATTTTTTGAATTTGTTTTGTCTCTTTTATATATATATATATATATATATATATTAATTTTAGTCTTTGATGTTATTTTTTAAGCCCTAATATAAAATTCTTATAATATCTTATTTTACGATCTTAGTTATTGATTTTTTTTTCAAATAAATGTTTTTCACACCATGAATAAGAGTGTCAGATACTAAAACTATAAAATAAAAAAAAATTGTATGTAATAAAATGTGTTATTTTTAATAATAATAAGTATTTAATAATTTTTCTATTTTATATATATATATCAAAAGAGATAAAAAAAAAGGCCTTTGTGTATTAGTCCACCCTTAGCCCATAAATTGTGAGGACCAGGCCTAGGTAAAAGGCAAAGATGAGGAAGGCGTTTGGAGCAGCATGAATTAAGTGCATGAGACAACTCTAGAGAAGGAGGAGATGGTGGTAGGAGAAAAGGTGAGGGAGGCATAGTTGGCAACCATCGATTGTTGAGGGTCTTTCAAGAAGAATGACATACATTTTTTAATGTTTTGAAAATTGGTGGAATTAATCCTTTTTAATTTTAGAGACTAATTTGATTCATCATTGCAATTTCAAGGACTATAGTAATTGATCATTTTTAATTTCGGAAACCAAATGAATAGCTAATGCATAATTTGAAAGACTCCCTTATTAATTTTAGGAACTATTACAATTTTAAATACTAAACTGGTAAGTTACTATTAACATTTCAAAGAAAGAAAAATGTGCAACCATTTTTTTTATAAGGCTACAATTATTTTAAACTTTTTTAGAGTCAACTCCATGATCATGGAGTTTTCTAAGACTCTAGATATAAATTCATAATGCAGTCTAGTAAAGATATGAAATATATATTAAAAAAATGATAAATAAAAGTTTAGAAGAGAATAAAATATAATTTTTGTAAGATTAAAATTAATTACTAACTTTTTTAAAGAATTTTAATAAAATTATGAATCGTGTATTCCATCTCCGTGCAAATCTACATCAAAATATATATATATATATATATATATATATATATATATATATATATATATATATATATATATATATATAATTTAGATTCAACCCTAATTCTAACCGGTTGTTGTGAAGGGATTTTAATATAGTGTGTTTGGATGGAGAATTTAAATGGAGTAATTCATTTATTTGAAGAATTTCAAATTTTTTGAGGTGAAATATCTTGTTTGGATGAAGAATTTATAAGGAATTTGAAATTCATACATTTGTGAAATTCTTTAAAATAGTAGAATTTTAAATTCTCCCAAAAAAGCAAGAATTTGAAATTTCTCACAATTTTTTTCTTCTTATTTCACTTATATATTTTATCTTATCTCTTATCTCTTCAAGTTTTAATTATTGAATATTCAAAAATATTTTTAAAGTTATTAAATATTATTCTAATATTAATTTTTAAAATTATTAAATATTTAAAAATTAGCTAATATTTATTTTTATAAAATTTAATTTAGAAATCTCAACATATAAATATATTTTTAAAATCAATTTTATCATGGTAGAATAAATTATCATATCCAACCCAACAATTTAAAATTTAAGAAATTTGAATTGACTTATCCAAACAAAATATTTTAAGAATGATAGAAATTGAAATCGAAGTAATTCAAATACCAAGAATTTAAAATTCTTTAAATTTGTAAAATTCCTCATCCAAACACACTATAAAGACATTGTAAGAAAATATCAATTAATTCGCATTTTTTTTCTATTAATTTGGACTTTTACACCAAAAAAATATAATCTTTGACTTTATGAGTGTTTGTTTATTTAATCTCTCTCTTTGATCTAATGCTTATTAATACCGATGAAAAAAAAAGATAAAGTTGGTTATTTTAAAGTTTTCAAGTTGATATTCAAACTGACTTTATTTTGAGTCGCGTAGCTGATTTCAATTATAAAAAGGAGATAAATTTACTTTTTCATGATATTAGGAACCAAATTAATTAATAATATCAATTTCATAAACCAAATTGATTGATTGGCAATTGTTATAGTGGCTAAATTTTCTTTGTTTTTAATACCATATATATATATATATATATATATATATATATATATATATATATATATATATTGTGATATTATATATTTCTATTAAATAGAATTTATATATATAATTAAAAAAGATAAAGCAGAAGATCTGGATTTTCCACACATGTTTCTCCCTCTGTCTGTCTTTTTCCTATATGGCTAGGACCTATGAGATGGATCAAAAATAGGGAAAGAAAAATTGAAATGAAAATATTGATTAGAATTGAATTTCATTAGTCTTTCTAAACATCCCTAACTCTTATCAAGCTAGTTAACAAGAATTTTAAAATTCGATGGGTCATTGAACCATTAAAAGAATTAATTCAAACATTCAATAATGATTTAACATGTAGTTGCACTAATAACAATTAAAGACTAATTCTCTTATTATTTTAATTTTAATTTATTAAACAATATTAATATACAAAACTTACTTATAAATGTTATAACTCATAAACATAAATATTTAAAATTAAACATAAAACTAAATCGAATGTGTCATCGTATTGAAAATTAATTTGGCACTAATATCCAATAGTAAAATATCTAGAAATTAAGTATAACAGAAATAATTATCAATAATCATAATATTGAGTGCTAATAATATTTTATTTTGACATCGAGTTAGAATAGTATTAATCATCAAAACATTGAGTTTTTAAAATTTAAAAAACAAAATTTTACAAACCATTCCAACAATTTAATGATCGGCTCTTAATTGAACCTATCTGGCTAACTAGTGTAGTCTAAAAAAAACACATGCTATCAACAATAAAGTCAACAATAATAAGTAATTCATTGAATATAATTTATGAAACCCCGAAACACATTATTGAATGTGAACTAATAAGAGTAAAATTAAAAGTGTTTTGACATCAATGTTTGAAGATTTTTTTTTTTTTTTTTAAAAACCTTGAACAAGTGCTCACAAATATCAACAAAGAGTGCTTCGTGCCTCCTTTTTTTTTTTTTTTTTAGTCCTATTGGCATCTTTAAAATAGTTTTTTTTATAACTAATTTATAAATTTGACAAAAATAATGATTATTTTAAAATGAACCAAGTCAAATAGGCACTAGAGAGAATATTGTCCAAACAACACTACTAGATGATCAAAGTACAACATTAGAGTATCCTTTAGTGCAAAACCATTAGATTTCATTAAGCAATTTATTCATGATACTCAAATGGTGTTGCTTGTGTCCCATGCAAGTGATTGGGGTGGTAATACATCTCAATTTTACGTCCATTCAATTGCTGAAGAGGCCTTGCATTGTGCTTGAACTCTGTGCCTAATGGTGCCTTTAGGAGCTCTAGTTGTTCCTTTGAAAGTGTCCTCAACTGCATACTCCATTAGTTAGACATTTTGTCAAAGTAATACATGTGATGTGACAAAATTTGCTTGTCCCTCATTAATTCATAAGTCACTAAATTTTAGTGATCATTTTAAAAAAATTACACACAAATTATTTATCACTATTTTAAATTTGATAAGTGTTAACGACATTCTCTAACACTTTTTATTATTGGTTGAAATTTATTAAAAATTATAAATTTTGTGGGTCTTACATTTCATTTAACGAGTCTCTCTTCTCATATAATGATAAAATTTATCAAAATTTTGATTTTCAATCAATAATAAAAAAAAATATTAGGAAGAAGGTATTAAAGTGAAAATCTCTAACATTTCATTTAATATTATATTTTCTCACTAAATAAATCATATAATAAGTTGGTTACCTTGCCAAGGATGTTCCAAGTGACACCCTCTTTGCATGGTGGAGTGGTGAGAGAGCCAACATATCTATAATACCTATGGCTGCTTCTATTAATCTCTTCTACATCAAAGGTGCCAACAGCAATTTGAGCATCCTTATCCCCTTCACGATTCTTCTTCTCTAACTCAATCAATTTGTCTTCAATCTGTACCCCACAAACAAGTGTTAGTGCCACATATCAAGTTCCAAATTTCTACTTTATCAATCCATGGAACCACATGAATTCAGAACACAAGTGAATGTGACTTCCACTCTACCTGGGATATGAGAGGATCTGGATCACCCAATTTGTAGAGCACAGCCACAACTGCTATGTTGTTATTATCTTGGGTCAGGTGTACTAGATGGAGCTCGGCATCATGGCTGTATTAAAAATATTTGTAAAAATTATTTTTAGACACCCAAAATACTATATGACACTTAATGAGAAAGATATAAAAGTAAAATATATGTAGATATGTTAGGTTACGTGACATGATAAGAAGAGAGATAATAAAAAATAAAAAAATGAGTGTTATTTAGTATTTAAAAAAGAGTTAATTATCTATACACTGTTAGTGTAAAGTTTTTTTACATTGACAACTAATCATATATTTTAATAGTGTCATGTCAACTGCTTATTTAATAAAATAAAAATAAAATAAAATAATTTAAAATATATGATTGGTTGTCTATGTAAAATTTTTTACACTGACAGTGTATGAATGATTAACTCTTTGAAAAAATATGAGGTGTTAAAATTTAAAAATCATTACTCAAAACTTCACCATGCCAAGGCCCAAATAAGAAAAGGGCTTGACTAGGACTTTTGAAATCTGCATTACATATTTTTTTCGTATGGCCCTTTTGAAAGGACATTAAGGCCCATTTTTTTTATAACTTAAATTTGTCATTCAGAATAAAAATGGTCGAATTGAGAATAAGGTGTACTCTAGTACTGTACCGTTTTAAGCCTATAAGACTCAAATCAAAGGTATATATATCACAAAGGTTTGGTTGGTTTGGAACTTCGACAGTTTATTCCTTCTGATTCCAACTCAAATTTAAACCCTAAACCTTTCAAAAAAAGAAGAAAAAAAAAAACTCAAATTGAAATTTGGGAGTCAAATCAATAAAAGGAATTATGCCCCCGAATTAAAAAATTAATAATAAAAAAGAACTGAGTTGGATTGTTTTTTTTATTTTTTTATGCTGTGTATTTTTACGTGCCCTGTTTATTTGTTTTGCGTTTGAAAGAACTTTATCCAAAATGACAAGGACGGAGTTCGAGCGAGGTGATATAATTTTATTCTTTATATTTGCATTTTAAAATAATATTTGTATCCAAGTTTATATTCATCCAGTAACAAAGTTCAATATATATATATAAGGAGGGTTCAAACGATACGAGTGTAATTTTTACTAAGTGTTATACTGCTCAATAACTTTATATTAAATATATATATATATATATATATATATATATATACTCGCATTTGGTTATTGATTTAAAAATGCACAAAACTTAGATATACATTGTTGTAGTTATCTTGGTAATACGAATTAACATTTAATTAAATTTTTTATTATACATATTATCGTTATAAAACATCAACTCTAATCAAATATCATTAACAACGTTTATAATACATGTAAGTTTTATCTTTGAATATGTTTTTCTATTATATATTTGTTTGACCAAATGATAAAAAATAAGTACTATTATAATACTAAAATTAATTGTGAAAAACAAATAAAAAATAGCATCGATTAAAAGTAAAAGAATATATAATTGAAAAAAATTCAAAGAAAATCCAATTCCTATTATAAAACATTACAAATAAAATTCTTTAACTTGATTATTTAAAAAAAAAAACCAAATTATAGTTATAAAATATAACAAATATATTATATGGATATGGATAGGGTTGGATAACTACACACCTATACCTACAAAAATTTGTGGGAAATTAACCATGTTCAGATTCATTAAATGGGTAAATTTCCTTTCAATTGCAATAATTTTTTTTATTATTTTTTTTTATGATTATTTACTGAGTTCAAGTCAAGTATCATCCCTTATCATGCTTCCAACTAGTTAGGACATATAAATAAAGTGAAGAGTTATTTGAAAACGGGGTATGGAGAGAACCCCCACCAATTGATATGGAAAAAGCCTATAAAAAATCATTTTCAAGGAATTGTTATAAAATTTTCAGAACTAAATAGCTTACAAATTTAGTTCTACAATTGTCAAAATGAGTTAAATTTGATGAACCAACCAGTTTAGCTCATTAAAAAGGTATGACTTTAGCTTGAAAAACTTTAAGCTAATTTGACATTCTGAAAGTTTGAATTAAATAATATTTACTTCGTGTTCTATTTATATTCTGAAGGATTAAAGTAGCACAAGATTTCTACTATTAAAAAAAAAAAAAAAAACATTTTCTTTATTTTAGTCAGTGACTGCCAGCTCAATTAAAATTGATATGCATTGTGGTTAGATCAATGGAATAACTTTTTCTTTTTTATTTTGCTTGAACTTATCATGTGATGCACAAAGTTGTATGTATTGCGCAACTTCATAGAGCAACAATTAGCTGAATCAAAACTTTTGCACGAAAGTAATGTCTTATAACTATGATTGGTAAATGATAAGGTTTGAAAAGCAAATGATTGGAGAAAGTTATCATTCTTTTTCACAAGTGGAAGCTTGAAATCACACTCTACCATTTTACATTTATTTTATTTTTAATAAAAGAAAAAAAACACAGGTATCTCATATAATTTCAGGTGCATGAGAACGTGTACAAAAAGGGTGAGGAAGCAAGGGAACTTACATACGACCATTTGCCCTGTGCTCTGATGGAGAATGCCAGTGCAGTTGTTTCAATGAGTAATTTTTTCCATTTATATTAATATCTCCAACTTTTCCTTCAAAATGCACCTATATAAATGGAAAACTTAAGGATATTAGTTGATACTGGAAATTCTTTAACAACCTTAATTACCTTGTAGTAATTGTGTAACTTGTTCATAACAGAAAAATTGATGAATTATCAACCAGGTAGCCCAAACTACTCACCAAAAGAGAATAACTATCGCAAGAGAAATTATTATATGGTCCGAAATGATGTTAGTTTTGACCGATCTTCACGTGACATGTTTGAGTCTTATGAAGACTTTGTCATAAACTGAAAACCTTAATCATATGGAAACTAGTTAAGCTATGAAATGTAATAATTTCAGTCCATACAATAGTTTCTCTTGTAGCACGTTACATGGGTTTGTAAAGTTTATATAATTAGTGCCTAGTTAAATATTGTCTGTATAGTTAACCAATAAAAATCATAATTTATATAATTTTTAAAGTAGTTATTAAGTCAACAAATTTATATGTATGATAAATTGTGATTAAATGATAGTGTAAAGTAAAACTATATATCTATTAAAGCCAAATACTTATCCAACGATGCTCATATGGGATGTGATAAAAAAAGAGTGACATGGTTGTTTAAGAACAGACCCCAATGTTGAATTTGTTGTTAACCAAAGTGGCATTAGTAGGAAGGTAGTGTCTTTCTAGATTCTTCAACTGCTTGTTCAAGACAATATCAGTCTTCATAAGGTCCACAGGACTCTGAGCTTTCCCATTTGAGCACGCTGCAAAAGAAGGACTCAAGCTTCCCCATTTCTCAGGACCATTTGGACCAGCATAACTAAAGTTAGCCGAAACTAATCAAAAAAGAAAGAAACAAATCATGTAAGTAACAACCTTATAACTTACAAGTAAGAGGGTCTTAGGTAAGATCCCTGTTACTGTCATTGTAATTCCTACGGATCAAAAGAAAAAAATAGCAAGTAACAATTACAAAAAAGTTTTATATCTTCACAGTTTTGAGAATAACAGCTACAAGAGAAACTGTACATGGTGTGATATTGCAAATGTTGTATGACTCATTTGTGTGAAGCAAATCAAAGATAGTTAAACTCGACGAGAAAACAAAAACAAAAATAAAAAATAAAAATAAAAATCTTACAGTAATATTCTGCAGAAGTGCATAGAGCAAAAACTGCAATGGAAATGATTGAGAAGTGAATCTTCAGGGTCATTGTGAATAGGTAGCTGTGTGTGCTTTGATATGAGAGCCTTTATTTTTCCTCAACTTTATATATATGTAATGTAATGTGTATAATATATGGTATGTGGTGATGGTTGTGTTTGTGTGTTATCCAATATATATTGTGAGTGGTATGGTGCTAAATTGGGGAGGTGGTTGACTAGTAAGTGGTTTTCTTTTACGAAATGAGTGGAGAAACCATTTGTGTCTCTGTCTATTTAGGGTCACTATATATGCTGCAGATTCTGTTTTAACTTAAGAGGGATTCTTTTCTTCTGCGAACCACATTAAGTGGAATGGAATTTATCAGTTTGGTTAACTGTCAAAATAAACATATGTTCCAATTTTGGGCTCTGTTTGTTGAGTGTAACAATTGCTTTGGAATCCGAAAATTACTTCATGAGAGGTCGATGCAGCCTTGTTAGTTACTCTGTCTCGCACCCAAAGGATGGAATGTGCTGATAAGTTAAAAGAAAAAAATAGTGTGGTGACAAGTGTAAAGTGGCAAGACAAACTCTTCTTCAATATAGATTGAATATATTCTTTATTAATAATGATTGATAATATATATGGATTGGATTAATTTTTAATATAAAAATCAGTTTTATAAAATTGAGTTAGATTTAATTTTACCTTTTTAGAATGATATTAGAGTTTATCTTAGTGAATATTATTCAATTTATTAGATCAAACATTATCGAATTATTCACAATTGTCAACTTATACAAACTTTATGGTTAACTAAGTTAGTACAAACAATTTAACACATGTGATTATTAGGAGAGTTATACTTCCAAATTATATTAAAAATCATAAGTTTATAGATTTTATTTCTTGTTTAGCGGGTCTCATTTACAAATACAAATTTTATAATTCTTTTAAAAATTATTTAATAATAAAAATGTGGAAAAAATAAATATATCGAAGAGTATAGTGATAGGATTGGAAAAAGTCAAGGAAAGAGGACAAAAGAATCTCCCGCTAACAGAGGTAATAGGTGCCAATAGAAAAGTAAAGAGAAAGCAATAGACAATAGTGTATGGACCATGAGGCCTTGCATGGGTTGATGGAAATGGATGCAACAGAATGAAATAGAATAAAATAGAAAGGTATTAGTGTTTAAAATATCATGAAATGGAATAAAATTTGAATGAATTCATTCTATTTTATATTCCTCTTTTACTTCCTCCCATGTTAGGCATAAATGAGATTGAATTGCCTATTATTTGGTTAATTTGTAAAATTGTTTTTCTGTTATTTTAATGAATATTAGTTAAGAAAGATAAAACATGAATAATAAAATTATAACTCATACTATTAATTTTACTCATTTTTTTAAAGTTACTTATAAATTTTATGATATTATATTATAAATATCGAAATGATAAAATAGTAATTTTATGAGAGAATGAATAGGTTATGTGCATACTGTAAAATAGTTTTCGATATTATTTAATCACAAATTATTATTTATGATATGTTTTTGACTTTTATAATAAATAATTAAAAAAAATACAAAAGGAGAACTATAATTAATTGACGAGTAAATACTCAATTTAATCCTTGAAAATGGTAGAAATGGTTGATAGATCTTTGAAGGATTTTTTTTGGGTGACATTTGAGTCCCTAAATTTTAAATACTTTATGTAAATTAATTCTTCCGTTATATTTAATTATTAACTTTGTTCGTTTCTTGAATAGTTAGTAGTTAAGTGCTGCTTTCACGCTTATTGTCTTTTCTAATTGGTTGTTCTCTCTCCTAATTACCTAATGTGAATCATAACTCAGGGTTTTGGTACTTTCTAATCAAACAACAAATACTTTGTCATGTTTAAATACTCTGGCTATGAAGGCTTTAATTAAAATGAAAGATTGTTGTTGAATTTTATAGGATTTTCTGTAGTTAGATTTTTTTGTCTTAACCATAATTAATTTATTTGTATGTTCTAACTATAAGTTTAGGATTGTAAACCTAAATTATTGAATTTGGAGTTTAACAAAATGAGTGATTGTTATGAGGATCTGAATAATAATACGTTAATTGAATATGAATGTTTTAGCTATGATTAATGAGTTGTAGGACTCCCTTAGTATAAGTGGGAAGAGTTTAGTGATAATGGTCCTATCTATTACTGTGGAAAGATGGTTCTATGTAATTGTTGCATGCTAACTGGGAGAGAGAATACGTGTCAATGAAACAATTAATTGATGACTGATTATGAAATAAACAAAGTTAGGGTGTGTTTGATTACTCATCCACACACATTCTCATGCACTCAAACGGAAAAGCGTGAGTGTGGATGAATTGAGTTGAACATACATTTTTAGCTATTCTAAACGGTAAAACAAACATGCACTTAGTAATTAAGTATAACAAAATGGCTAACTTGAACAATAAAATTAAAATTTAGAGATCTAGATGTCACAAAAAATATTTCAAGGATTTATCGAGCACCTTTATCATCATTCAAGGAACAAATTAAATGTTTCCTAATTAATTGAGAATGTTAAAGTACTTTACATGATAAATATAAAGCCATTAAATTCATTTTATATTATTTAATTTTTTGTATGTTAATTTATAGTTTTACCTATTTTTTTGTATAAATTTAATTTATTACATATGTGTTATATAATATTAAAAATATATTTAATTATTATTATTTTAACTCCAATTGAATTATATTCTTTTTTATAGGTAAGAATTACTAGGACGGTAATAGAGTCTGAATTTAGATCATGTACACATTATTTCAACACTCAATTATTAGGTGGATCCTAATGGTTGATACAATTACATTTGAACCAATAAACTATAAATTACCAGTCCAAATTTAAAATTAAAAATATTTTATGAAAACTCTGAATAAAATTTATTACTATAAATCTCATTTATAATATTTACTAATTAAAAATGAAAATCCTTTTTGTAAATATTTACTTAATAGAAAAGTGGCATCCTAGCAAATTATAAAGAAGTGATATTTAAAGAGTCAATATATTTGAGGTAGTAAATTGTTCCAGATCCTATTCATTTTGTGATATGGTAAAAATAGTAATTAGTATCTACGGTGGATATGAACAATCTTCTTTATTTCTTTCTTTAAGTGAGTCTATGCATATCATTTTAATATTAAACAATCCAATTATTTTTTATATGCAAATTTCTATTTAAAAATTATTTAACTTGAATATATTTAAATTCTATTTGATATATCATATTCTCTCTTATATGTACACACATATATTAAGTAGTTTATAGGGACATGTCAAAACTTATATCCTAGTAATATACTTTTATTCATCTCATTCTTTCCTCTTTAACTGAGGTGTATTTATACACACTTAATACAAACTGATTCAAAGATAAGACCTAAAGAATCTCTAACAATTTCCTAAGAATCATTCTGTTTAAAACAGAAACTCAAATTTAAACTTCTACAACAATATTTCAAATTCAAACTTCCTAATCTAACACTCCCCCTCAAGTTGGTGCATGGATATCATACATGCCTAACTTGCCAATTGTATCTTCTAAAGCTTTTCCTGAAACTCCCTTGGTCAAAATATCTGCAAGTTGGTTTTCAGATCTGACAAAGGGTGTGATGATAATCTGCTGATCCAGTTTCTCTTTTATGAAGTGTCTATCTACTTCAACGTGCTTTGTTCTATCGTGTTGAACCGGATTATGAGCAATTTCAATAGACGCCTTGTTATCACAGTAAAGACTCATAGGAAGATCATATCTGATACCTAAATCATTCAAAATACTTTTAATCCATAAAAGCTCACAAACACAATGAGCCATACCTCTGAATTCAGCCTCGGCACTTGACCTTGCAACGACCTTCTGTTTTTTACTTCTCCAAGTGACTAAGTTACCCTCAACTAGTGTAAAATAGCCTGAAGTAGATTGCCTAGTAGTCTTATCTCCAGCCCAATCAGAATCCGTATATCCTTCAATGCCCTTCTTGCTGGTTTTTGAAAACAGAATGCCTTTTCCAGGTGTTCCTTTTAGGTACCTCAAAATCCGATATACAGCCTTCATATGATCTTCACTAGGAGAGTGCATAAACCGGCTTACCACTCCAACTGCATAGGCAATGTCTGGTCTAGTGTGTGACAAGTAAATTAGTCTCCCTACTAGCCTTTGATATCTTCCAATGTCTGCCTCCACCTGGTTAGGATATATGCCCAATGTGTGATTCATTTCGATGGGATTCTCAACTGGTTTGCAGGCCAACATTCCAGTTTCTGTTAAAAGATCTAGAATATATTTTCTTTGAGATAGAAATATACCTTTCTGAGATCTTGCAATTTCTATCCCAAGGAAATATCTCAAGTTACCTAGATCCTTCATTTCAAACTCAGTTGTCAGATGTTGTTCAAGGGCTTTCATCTCATCTATATCATCTCCGGTTAACACCATATCATCCACATACACTATTAGAATAGTCACTTTTTGTGCTCTATGTTTAAAAAACAAAGTATGATCAGAGTTGCTCTGTTTGTACCCAAATCTCTTCATTGCTAGAGAAAAACGTCCAAACCATGCCCTAGGCGATTGCTTGAGTCCATACAAAGCTTTTTTAAGTCGGCAAACTAGATTCTCATTTGATTTACTTAGCTGCACTCCTGGTGGTATATCCATGTAAGCCTCCTCCTCCAAATTTCCATTTAAGAAGGCATTCTTCACATCAAATTGTTTTAAGGGCCAATCCCTATTAGCTGCTATGGAAAGTAATATCCTTATAGTATTGAGTTTGGCTACCGGGGCAAATGTCTCTTGGTAATCAACTCCATATTTCTGTGTATATCCCTTGGCAACTAGTCTTGCTTTATATCGGTCAATGCTCCCATCTGCTTTTAATTTCACTGTGAACACCCATTTACAACCAATTGCCTTCTTCCTACTTGGCAGAGGTGTTAGTTCCCAAGTTGAGTTACTTTGGAGTGCTTCCATCTCTACATTCATAGCTTGCTTCCAATTTGGATCATCCAATGCTTCCTGCACACTATTTGGAATAGAAACACTAGATAATTGATTAACAGATAATGCATATGATTCGGATAAGTGTTGGGTAGATACATAGTTGCTAAGGGGATATTTAGCCTTTGCTTTAGGATCAGGTTCATAAAGCTGCTTAGGAATACCTTTGTTTGGTCGAGACGACCTTCTGGTGTGTGTGTCAGATGGCATAGTAGAAGAAGGAACAAGATTTGCCTCTGTACTAGGTTCTGTTTCTGGTTCAATATCAGGGACAGCCATAGGAGATTCTTCAGTTATGTGTGTTAGACAAGGTGTTTCAGCTTGAGGACAATTTACCTCAACAGGGACTGATTCTGATTGTTGGTTGTGTGAATTTTCGGCAGGGAGTGAGGTACTTGGTGGTGCTGTATGAGTGGAGAACCAAACTTCTTCTTCTCCATTATTTGTAATGTTTGGCAAGGAACTCTCCCCCTGAGAAGGAGAAGTGGGAACTCCCCCTGAATAGTAAGGCTCATTTTCCCTAAAAGTGACCTCCAAAGTGATATGCATTTTATGAGAGATAGGGTCAAAACAACGATAACCTTTCTGGACATCTGAGTACCCAACAAAAATACACTTTTTTGCACAAGGATCCAATTTAGACCGCTGAACTTTAGGGATATGGACATATGTGGTACACCCGAAGACTCTAGGAGCAAGATTAGAGGAGTGGGGTATAGGAAAGTGAGAATTAAGAACTTGGTAAGGTGTTTGAAAATTAAGGGCACTAGAGGGGGTTCGATTTATGAGATATGCAGCGGAGATTACAGCTTCCCCCCAATAGGAAGAAGGAACATGCATGCCAAATAAAGAGGCCCTAACCACTTCTAAGAGTTTTCGATTCATTCTCTCAGCCAATCCGTTTTGCTGAGGAGTATAAGAGCAAGAAGTATGATGTTTAATCCCATGAGAAGATAAAAAAGTATTGAACCCACCATTCATATATTCCATGCCATTATCGGACTGAAGAATCTGAATGTTGCTATTGAATTGTGTTTGAACCATGTTGAAGAA
This sequence comes from Cajanus cajan, assembly GCF_000230855.2. NCBI lineage: Eukaryota > Viridiplantae > Streptophyta > Magnoliopsida > Fabales > Fabaceae > Cajanus > Cajanus cajan. The sequence continues at coordinate 13,988,621 of NC_138523.1, read as the reverse complement.
TTTTTTAAACACAGAAAAAACTTCCCCCTTATTTTTCAAGAGACTCAACCAACACATACGTGTACATTCATCAATAAATGTGACATAATAAAAGGATTTAGAGAAAGAGGAAACTTTTGCAGGGCCCTAAACATCTGAATGAACAACTTGAAATGGAATTTTGCTTTTATTCAAACTAGGATAATAAGGAATTTTGTGGCTCTTAGCCAATTCACAAACTGAACAATGAAAATCAGCAACGTTTACAGCAGAAAAAAAATTGGGAAATAACTTTTTGAGATATCCGAAGGAAAGATGACCAAGTCGCCTATGCCACAGCCACACAGTATCTTTAGCAGTATCCACAGTAGAGGTTGCAGAAGCCCGAGAAGATAAGTCACTGCCACAAGAAGAAACATCCAAGAAATAAAGATTGCCCTGTCTAACACCATAACCAAGGATCTCCTTTGTTTGGTTGTCCTGAAACAGACATTTTGAAGGTGAAAAAATCACAGAGCAGTCCAGGTTAGAAGTAAGTTGGCTAACAGAGAGAAGATTAAAGTCCAAAGAAGGAACAACTAAAACAGATTGAAGATGTAACCAAGGGAAAAGAGATATTGAACCTTGACCAATAATGGCAGAGGTTCCACCATTAGCCGTAGAAATCACAGTTTTAGGAGAAGAAGAGAATTTAGATAGAAGGGTATGATCACGAATCATATGATCCGAAGCGCCTGTATCAATTATCCAAGAATCAATTCGAGATAGTGTAGAGAAAGCATGGGACTTACCAAGAATTCCTTCGTAGACAGCATTGGCTGTAGGAGGAGTAGATGTCACCGGATCAGAGGAGGTGGAGAGAGCTTTATCCAGAACCTTCCGGCGAGGTCGTTTATTGAAATCCCACCAGTCGGGATAACCAATGATTTCAAAGCATCGATTCTTAGTGTGGCCAGAGTCACCACAGTGAGAACACAGAGGTTTTGTAGAATTAGCATCTTTGCGAGGCTTCAGGGGAACAGAGGAGCGGGGAGATTTCACCACCATGGCAGAGGATTCATGGGGAGAAGTGGGACGGTTCATGATGAGGCGCTGTTGTTGTTCACGCCTGACATAAGCATACGAACCTTCAAGGTCCAACTTAGGGTCTTTGCGAAGAATTTCGCCACGAACTTGGTCGAAGTCAGTGTCTAATCCGCTGAGAAAGATATAGACCCTGAGACGAGCCAAAGCCGAGTGCGACTGAACGACCCCATCAACAGTAGTGGCGTGGGAAGACATGCGGTGATCAATTTCTTGAAAGATCGAGAGAAGTTCGTTGTAATATGTGGAGAGGGGTCGACCATTCTGTTTGGTGTTGAACGACCTCTGATTCAGATCAAAGAGACAAGTTTCATCAGAACTATCATAGAACGTGCGACGAGCAGCAGTCCAGATTTCGTGGGCAGATTCAAGGCGAAGGAAACGCTGCATTAATGGTGGACTCATGGAGTCAATAAGCCAACTTTTCACACGCTTATTTTCGGTGACCCAGTTATCATACGCAGGATCAGTATCCAAGGGTTTCGTCGTCTTACCGGTGAGATACCCAGATTTGTTTCTTGCACCGATACGCATGTCCATTAACGCAGACCAGAGGTGATAATTAGAGTCATCAAGGATGACACTAACAGGGAAGGAAGAACTATCATGTTGGATGACAATGTTGGGAGGAGGAGCGGAGGTAGTGGATGGTGATGATGTAGAATCCGTAGGTGAAGTTGGGTTTTCCATGGAAGAGAATTAGGAATTAGGGATTTAGAAAAGTCTGGAATAAGGGTTATTTGGTGAGGATCCGATGGAAAGATGAAGAGAGGAAAAAATAACCAGTTGGGTAAAAACAATATGAAGCAATGTGGGACTATGTTTCAGGATCGTAACTCACCTGATACCATGTCAAAACTTATATCCTAGTAATATACTTTTATTCATCTCATTCTTTCCTCTTTAACTGAGGTGTATTTATACACACTTAATACAAACTGATTCAAAGATAAGACCTAAAGAATCTCTAACAATTTCCTAAGAATCATTCTGTTTAAAACAGAAACTCAAATTTAAACTTCTACAACAATATTTCAAATTCAAACTTCCTAATCTAACAGGACATTTGTTTCGAAGTATCATATTGCATTCTTGAAAATCATATTTTTGAAAATATTTTGACTAGAATGTAATTTCTTATCATTTTTAGAAAGAAATTGATTGTTTATATCTTAATATTCATTGAAATATTTTTTAAAATTAATAAAAATAATAATTAGAAGAAGAAGTTACAAGTGTGTTAAGATGTAACTTCTAATATTCTCATGAGAATATTATATTACCACACTCAATACCATAATAAAAAAGCAAGAAACATATAATTGGAAGACATTTATAGAAATGAACAATACTTGACAATAATTTTTCAAAACTCATAACAAACATGAAAATGCTACATTCTCATCTTCACACTCTCAATAATCAAGAAATAATCTCTTGTATAAGGAATAGTTATTTATATAAGAAACTTTATTTAATTTTAAAAACCTCAAAATGACATGTGAGATTTCAAAATAATATTTTATTGTCAACTAACTTATAAGCAACTATCATTTTGAGAAACAATCTTTATGTATATGTCACTTTTGTAAAATTAAATTAATAAACTCGTAACTCACTTTAGATAAACACTTGTTTTTGTTCGTTAACTAATAACTACCATTCTTATCATATTCCACAACTACTTAATCATGCAAACAGCATAGTCGTCGAATATGCTTGATGTAATAATAGCCAAAACAAGCACGTACCCAATTCTTTCTAATATAACGTCTTTCATCTTCATCGTGCCGCAAATAATAATATCATTGAAGACATTTTGTCACGGTAGTATTTAGTCATAGGGAATAAAGGGTACGTAAATTACTTTGGTTACTTTTTATTTATGAAAATTAAAGACATTTTCTTTTACCTTGCAAAAAAAAATTATCATATAATAATATATGTCCAACAGTATATTTATTATTAAAAATTATCATATAATAAAGTATGTGTGACCATACTTTATTATTATGAGTGGAAGAAAGTGATTGAAATGCATGTGCATATAATAGGCCATCCACTTTGGGTGATTCTGATCGATTGAGGTTGCTCAAACATTGGACCGTAGAAAGCACTTTGTGAGGATAGCACTGTCTTGTGTTCGTGTTCAAAAGAAAGATTGGATTCATTATTCTTTCTTTCACAATCATATATATCATCTTCAAAACACAAAACTAAAATTAGTAGACCAATAAAAACACTTACTTAATGACTTATTAAAAAAAATTCAAATATGCCGGCCTTAATTACGAACTAATTCATAAAATATTCATATCTTCCACCTCCATTGTCTTCTCAACTTTGGAGCGGAAAATCCAGTCTTCAACATTTATAAAAATAACAATGCTTTCATGCACGTTCGTTAAATTATGCTTCCACAAGTTCTTTTATACTATGCACTCAGATTCATCGATTAATAAATTAATCTTCTCCAAGAATTACGAGGGAGACATCAAAAAATATTTACTCATAATTGTTTAATTGTTAGGGGAAAAAATGGATTAATTAATCTTCTTCAAAAATTATGATGGAGACATCAAAATTACTCACAATTGCTTAATTGGTAATCAACAAAAAAAAAATTGATTTTTCCAATTTTTTTTTTCTCTTCTTATGCATGATACACATGATAATATGTATCGGATTTTTGGCTAATATTCAATCAAGACTTACCTTTTTCAAACAAAAAAAAATTGCTAGGGAGTGTTTACAATTTTGAATACAAATTAAAGATAAAAATAAAAATATTAAATGAAAAATAATAGTTTTTATTATTGTGCATTAGATTTTAATGTAAAATACAATTGACAATTTATGTTGCCCTTAAACTCAACATAGATCCAAGTGATATAAATTAAATAGTTAAACATTCTATGTTGGTCAAACACCAAATATAAAATGTGTATTTTGTAATGACTTGATAAGTTCTTATACTTTATAATTCAATAATTAGCGGGGAAAACATAACTAAGATTTACCATGCAAATAATTCCTGGATATATATGCAATAATAATTATATATATATATATATATATATATATATATATATATATATATATATATATATATATATATATATATAGGATATGTATAAGAGACTAATCAACTCAAAATATAAATGTTTCCTAGTGGAACCATAACATATGTCTTGTACATATATATACATGACTATAATAATCCCAAACTAAAAGCATAAAAATTTTAATTGTTGGTCATGCAACATCTACAACCCAGTTACATAAGAGCAGTGCAACACAACAACATCATCCTCCAACATGGCTCCCAAAAATGTATTTCTTCTCTTATTTATCCTTGCCTTGCTTCCATACTAAGTATGATTATTGCAATTCAATCACAAGAAAACATGCAGGATAAACTTATAGAAAACAATGTAACAAGTATATAAATAAAGTACAACTATACTACCAACATCAACATATAAACCACACAACACAACTCATTATGGTTTTCAACTTTAACAACACATAGTACAATTCAGCAAGGTACTCAATAATTCAACACAACAACACCTTAATTTGGAATTCAATAACTTTTTTAAGGTAACAACTTAAACACATGACAACAATTTCAATTTACATTACAACTATGCAGCTCATTAACAATTCAACATAGCATATGAATAGCACCGTTGGTCAACACATCATATGCACAACACATCAACTATATACTTCATCACACATTTTTAACTAAGAGATTTCTTACAGAACAGGTGAGCATTTTAAGTGGCTTGACCCTACCAAATCAACCTATTAATATGATCCTTTTGGATTTGTTAGATCAATAGCAAATTGGATAAAAATTCACAACACGACATGGTTTCTCAAATTTTAACACTTAAACTAAGAAAGTCTAGTATTCTTGTCAAGGTAGAAGATCTTGGATGTGAGTCTACAACGATCTTAGCATGCATAACTAAACCTCCTATGGGATTAGTCTGCCGACAACCCTCCAAATACTACGTCCCTTTCACTACTTAGTTAGGGATTTTGAAACTCTTGACCTTGTATCTTACTCGATTTGGTCACTTTGTACATGTATAGCTTAATCTTACCCCCATAAGAATTTATAATGGTTGTTTTATACACGTATGGATCGACCTGACAACTATACATATCAAAATTTGGCCACTTGTAGACATTATGGGTTGACCTAACTTAACACTCCACTTTAAGAATCAACTTCTCGAAAATGGTTTTCAACAATTGGGCTCATAAAGCACGACAACACTATATACTCATACTAGAATATTCAAATTTTAAAATAACTTTTCTTCTATTCCTAAGTTAATCAACACAACTCAATACCATGCCTCAAGCATTCTCAATACAATTACACTCAACTTTACACAACATACAACATTCTCACATTTCAACATTCAACAACCTTCAACTTTCAATAGGTTAAACATCAATATATATCATCCTAGATCAATGTATAAAGCATTAGAATCATGCATCAACTTATATCATGTGAGCAACCTAGTTTGCTAACACAGTTCAACACTTAGTCAGCAAAACAAATTTTTCATTTAACATCTCGCATCCAACGCCATTCTCCCCGTGCAGGCATCATTGAGGCAAAGAGCCTCTAGCTTGATCGATGTAGATGAGGTAGAGAGCCCATGTGTCAATCACACTTGGAGCAGCTAAACCCATGTTTGGCCTCATTTAGGAAAAGAGTTTCTACTTGATTCACGTCTGACATCACTACACTGACACCTAGCCTCATCTAGGCAGATAGTTTTTGTCTTGATCATGCCAATAGCCACTCAAATCGAGCCTAACGTTACCAAGTCAAAGAGTTCTCCTCTAGCTCATGTTTGAAGTTACCGAAGTAATGACTCACCAATCATTATACTTACTACAATCTAACAATAACTAAGCGAAAGCACAAGTATCAAGCATTTGCCTAGTAACGACCTACTTGGTCACTACACTTACTATGGTCCAATAACAACTAAGCGGAAACACAAGCATTAAACATTTTCCTAGGATATCATGCAATAAGCAAGTAAATTTCAGGCGAGCTGTCGTATATGTAAGAAATAAAATGATTGATCCCGAACATATATACATACTTCATACAAAAGAAGTAACTACTGTATACAAAATAAACATAGTCATCGGTCAAACATCTATACAAGACCTAATTATCTTAGGGTAGCAATATCCAAAAGAGAGTCACCTCCAACGTGACACACCATTGAACAACGTAACTCATCCTTCTAATCATATTTTGCTCTCATACCAAGTATGATCATAACAATCTCAAACCACAAGGAATAACGTTATACAAAAGCAATGTCATACAATAGCATGCAACATAAACAACTTAAAAGGAACATCATCATATTATATCTTTTCATACAAGTTAGGTAATTTTATCACAATTATTAAACAATAATTCATCTTCATACAATATTACACTCATATCCTTCATTATATATATACTCATACACCTTTGCACCTTCAGCTTAACAACATTTATATATATATATATATAACTAGAACTAGTTATGTAACAAGCAGTATGGACAATGATAAGTACTAACACATCACAAACAACTAAAGCAATTCAACCACTCATACATAACTTCAATCCACTTAACACATTATAGAACAACATAGATATAAAATTGATGCATCGTCACGTATATCAACCATGGAGATCCCCTACAACATAGAGTGATCAGTTTAAGTGGCTAAACCCTATTGAATCACAACAATTGGTATAAAATCATAAATAGCGACTAACACTATGGTCAAAAAACTAATAGTTAGCACAAGGCTGAAAATAACAACTAACACGAGTTAGATTGATTTCTTAGGTTTCTCCACTTAAACTAGGAAGTATACTACTATGCCAAGGTAGAATAGTTTACATATGAGCTTGTCACAACATTACCTTACAACACTAAGCCACCTATGGGATTAGCCCACCAACTACCCTCTAAATGTCACAACTTTTCAATACTAGGTTAGATATTAAATCCTTGATTGGTACTTTACTCGGTTGATCGTTTTATACACACGTGTCTTGACCTTGCTCACACACGGATACCACATAAAATCTTGAGGGAACAACTGAAAAATAACTTGCCTATTCAGAAGCCAACTTACCTTCTAAAGGATTTTCAACTGGACTCTTGGAGCACTACAATGTATATTCACATGATGGGATATTCAACTTTCAAAACCAACTCTACTCTCCCCTCTAGTTTTATGTATCATAGCTAATACATGTATCTAACTTACATATTTATAACTTATCAACTTTAGCAACTTTAAACATACAACTTATTAACTTGAACAACTTAAACATCATACATTGATACAACTTAAACATTATTCAACTTACATTTTAACCATCCACAACATAACACCATACATCTTTATAACAAGGGCAACTTTAATAGAATGACAACTACATCAGTATAAGTAAATTAAATAACTCACAAATGAAAAAAGAGTTATCTAATAAAAGAAATTATTAATATGTAATTTTTTTTTAATTTATATATCTATAAAAAAAATTTGTTAGATAATTTTCATTCAATTTGACCCCTTTATATTTGGAATAATCAATTTGGTCTCACGTACTATTGTTAAATGATTAATTTAATCTTTTAATTTTTTTTTAAAAAGTCCTATATTATCCTTTTCTATTTGATTCCATTAATTGTCAATTTGGATGGAAAATCAATATTAAACATTTTAAAAAAATAAAGGAATAACTTCAACTATTTAAAAATAATAAGACGATAATTTAGACTATTATAAACTAACAAACATTATATAAACTTAGAATATATATATATACTTCGAGATGATTCCACTATTCATTGAGAGAGCCCCACAGTTCCATATTCCCAAAGAAAAGACTCTTGGGTCTGCCACTGCCACACATAGTGTCTTTCCAAAAGCTCCCTTTTGATCCCAATTCAGTTTACATGGTCATACCCAAGCTCACGAAACTTTTAAAATCTTATCAGAAATAAACTGGTGCGCCATATTTCTGGGAGGAGGATTGTCAAATCATATGGAGTAATCTGTTAATGTTCCTAATTTTGATTAGAAAAAGGCACTACCGGATAATGTGAGTGAAAAACTCGACTATACCAATTACCTTGTTAGCTTATGATTAAACTCACGATATTATACTAAAAAAAAGATTAATTGGTTTTAATTCATTGTCAAATGTTAATTTAAAAGGGTGGGATTGTCCAAATTTTATTTAAAGTAATATAGTAAAATTCAATTTTTTAACTTATTGGTTTTTTTCATCAAGGCATCTCTTAAAATTAATAATTTATTTTGACTAGTTTAAAATTTGTTTTGATAAAATAGAAATATTTGATTAAGAAGTTTGTTTCACTAGCTTGTAGCAATTTTTAAAATTTTACTTTAAATAATATTTGATTTTATAAGCTTTTTTTTTCCTTTATTTTTATCCTCAATTTTTTAATAAAGTTCTTTCTTTATCCTTATGATTAACCTTTAATATTTTTTATTACACTCACTCTCGTATATTAAGATAGTTGTCAAAACTACGTGAAGGTTAAAAAGTTACTTTTTGCTTAAAGATGAAAATTTTAATTTAGTTAATTAAATTAAAATATTTGGTAAATTTATTTTTAAATCAGTTGATAAATGTAAAATTATGTAAAAAAACATATTTAAACATTTTTATAAATAAAAAATATTTTTAGGTAATTATAGTTTATGTTAGTTAATTTTAAATTTATTATTTTTAAAGATAAAATATTTTTGAAATTGATTAAATGGTAATTACATAGTGTAACAAATAAAATAAACAACGTGATATCAAAGGAATCAATAGACCACTAGAGTTAGCCTAGTGATTGGGTGGGAGGGGTTGGGGTAGTTAGAAGCATGAGGACTAGGTTCAATCTTTATTGCGACCATCTTTGTAATCTTTCCTATCTTTAAAAAAAAAATCAATAAACCAAGAAATTTATTGAAGTACTAAAAATAAAAATGAAACATTATGATAAGTTCAAATGCTAACACATAAAATAATTTTATAATCTTGTGAGATAAATTTGTATCCAACACCTCTACTTTTGTGAAACAACTTCATAAGTTTATCAAATAAACTATTAAACACACTCCAAATATCATTTTTTATATTATAAGATCATTACAATTATAGCATAAATCCATTTATATGTCTCATTTCATCCAAAAATAAAAATATTTCAAAATAAAATATATTATCCTAATTTTTAAGATGATAAATTGTTTGAAATAAATTAAAATATTAAGTAATAACTAATTATTTTTTCAACTAATTACTTTCAAGTGAATTATCTCTATTAAGTGTTAATAGTATCAAATGCATGTCTTTTCCAAACATACAATTTATCTCTTTCAACAAAATCTTCACTATATATACAATTTAAATAATATAAAAGAATCTTGTTAATTATCTCCCAATTACATATGTTCCACTTTGTTGATCAATGTTAATGGTTTATACTAATGCAAATTGAAGGGCAAGATAAATTAAAATGGAGACAGGATCTTATAGAAATGGGTGCATTCTGCAGAATCAGATTATACCTTTCCCACTTGCATTAAAGACATAAATTCTCCATTAGAATAATATGCGAGTATGTCATCTTATATATGTATGTTTTCAAACATTTAAGTTCAAAGAGATTAGGGTTCTGACGGCAAGCTTCAGGTTTTAAATTATAGGTTTTACCTATGATTTTAAAAAGTATAAATTTAAGAACAGACATTAAAAAATATAATTCCATCAAACAAATTAATGACTATTATTTAACGACTAAATACTTATTATATATAAATAAAATTTGTAATAAGTTGTATATATAAATAAGTATTATATTTAAATATATAAATAGTATTTAAAATTTCTATGAATAAATATTTTAAACATAAATTATATTTTAGATTTATGATAAATAATTTATAATATACAAAAATATTTTTTATTGATAATTTATTTTAAAATATTAAATTCTAAATTAAAATATAAATATTATAAGAAAATTGAATCATACAAGAAATAAAACAATTCCTAAAAACTATAGCATTAAAAAAAAAAACACATTAAAATATTGTTAAAGAAAAACTACTAAAAATATTTTCCCGCAGGTTAGTTGATCAATCGTTTATAATAGGTTAAAGCCCTTATTTAGTCCCTTATAATATTTTTTTATTTCAATTTAGTCCTATTTTAATTTTTGGTTTCAATTTGGTCCCCAATAATTTAAATTATTACAATTTGGGACTTCCGTCTAAATGACTTAAATGAAGTTAACTGTTGGCCACGTGGATGCCATGTGGATGCCATGTAGATGCATAGGTGGATGCCAAATTTTGTGAATACACTTGGAACCAGAATGGCTCGTTCTGAAAGCAGAACGGCCCGTTCTGCTTGCATATGTTATGTGTTAATTATGCATTTGGAACGGACCGTTCTAAATGCAAATTTAACGCACCATGAATGAAACCAAAACGGGCCGTTCTGAAACCAGAACGGGCCGTTCTGTTTTAAGAACGGACCGTTCTGGATTTACACTATTGGTTTTGCATCTGGAACGACCCGTTCCAGGTACAAAATTAACACACTCAGAGTGCAATCAAAACGAGCCGTTTTGATTTCAGAACGGGTCGTTCTGGTTTCAGAACGGGCCGTTCTGGTTCCAGGTGTATTCAAGAAATTTGGCGTCCACCTACGCATCTACGTGGCATCTACGTGGCATCCACCTGACATCCACGTGGTCAACAGTTAACTCCGTTTAAATTATTTGGACGGAAGTCCCAAATTACAATAATTTAAATTATTAAGGATCAAATTGAAACTAAAAATTAAAATAGAACTAAATTAAAAAATATATATTATAAAGGATCAAATAAGAATTTTAACCTTTATAATATACAAAGGTGAATGGGGCTCGGTTTGTTTGTCTACTGTTTTTGAATACTTTTTTGTGAATGCCACAAATGAAACCTCCCAAGGTGAAAACGTGGAAAGAGTTTGAAGGGAAACGCCATTTTTCAAATCTGAAATTGAAACTGGCTGTGTCAGATTTTTGGGAATCTTCACCTAGTCGAAGTCCTTGTATGTATTGATTTGGGCTGAGAGATGCATAAAAAACAAATTTTCCAATTGGTCCTGCCAACTAGATATTCCCAAGTAAACATGTCTTTGGTTACCCGTTCGTAAACTTGAAACAGATTTTCATTTCAATAACACAACAATCATGAATTGGATTGAACGTGCATTCCACCAATTTACAACCTATCTAGCTATGCTAGAGACAAAGCAATATTTGAAGACTATTGGTGGTTGTCTCATTACTTCAGAGTACTATAAGCTAGACATCCCCCTCACGGGAATATCTTAACAGGAAGTGTTGATTTTTTAACCTAGCTATGCTTGGAGGATTATGGGGTTAAGGCACTCGTTAGAATTAGTTCTTCATTGGGTGGTTCTGGTTGGTGACGGAAGGAGCATAAAATCTGGGAAGAGAAGTGGCTTCCATCCCTGACAGGTTTAAAATATTTTCCAATGAAATTCTTTCAGTAAGGTTTACTTGTAATTCCTAGCAAAACTAGACCAGAGTTTACTGTAACAGTAGCTGAGTTCGTTATGATAGCCTGATCAAATTGCACATTTATTAATAAAATACATGGCGGGTGTGAAATTTATGAAACAAGGAACAATATCGGCCTAATCAAAGCTGATAATCCACTAGCACAAGAAGATCAATCTTTGAAAGTTTACACTATGGCGCCAACAAAAATTATATAGTTAACCTTCATACATTGTTAAATGTTAAAATAAATGTCATAAGCATCAGGCACCTTGAAAGGTTCAACGACCAAATAGTACCATCAGCATCTTCTAAGCCACCTCCAGAAGGGGAATGGAAAATGTTCAACGCAACCAAAATCTGGAATACACTTGAAGGATATATCACATTCCAAGTGTTACTCATGAACTTACTATCAGCTAAGTACAACAAAAATCCAACTTGGTCACTCGGTGCCATGCAGTACATCTGTATGTTATGGGTTAACCTGGCCAAAGTTGAATACTAAAGAAGTTCTTTCTCTTTCATGTTTAGACAGCTTCAATAATCACAAATACAGATTAAGTATTTTTTCTTTTAAACCCCAAAAGCATTCTAACTCAATTGCTGCCTATTAATCAAGTTGCTACATGTGCATTTGAAATCTCTCATATTCTCATGCCTTCAGCACCCGATGTGCTTCAGGTTATGGTATACTCAGGGAAAAGTATTTAAACTCAGCCTTTTACTGCTGCTGTTCATAAATCTGCATATAAGCTTCTGAAAGTGCAACCAAATGCGGAAGTGTTTCAGAGACGTGCAAATCCTGCATCTCATACCTAAACAAATCAAGGTATTAGTCTTCATTGTTACAGATCCATACATCCATTAATTCCATTCAGATTGATGCATTTTTTTCTTATTTAAGAAATAGAACTTACCAAAGTTCTTCTGATTTGCGTTGCACGAATACCCTATAGAATCCTTCACCAGGTTTGCCATCATGAACAACATTAGCAATTAAATCATATTTAGATCGCAGTTTCTCATTTTCTTTTGGTGCTGGCAAGGGAATGTAATCCTTCAACTCTAGGTTCTTCACAGGAAAGTTGACTGAAGAAAATATTGACGAGGTTAGGGTGATGATAGAAGTATGCTGATGTCAACTTCAATAAATTACACCACATAGCAACATCAATTCTTACCCAATGTAGGATTTTTTTCCACAAAAAAGTTATTCTTAGTAAACCGACGCATGTGAAGAATCATATACTTAGGCAATCTGGTAACACGATACTGCATCCTTGCTATATGAGGACGGACCACCTCCGTGACAGTCTCACCATCAAACTTGGTTAGTATGTTGAAGAGTGGAACCTAGAAATCAAGCCTTATCAGTAGGAAAGGACAGACAGAACTTGAAAGTAAAAAAGATAAACTGACATCAGGCCATGAAAAATGAAAAACAAAACGCAAACTAAACTAATTATCCTTGCGTTAATGAGAATTCTACCATTTTTTATTCAAAGCACTTTAACATCATGGCATTCAAATAAAAGATAACTCAGACTACACTAAAATGTTCGGGGGATGGCAAAATATTTCAGGTCATTAATCCCATGGTATGGTATTTGCAGTAATCTGAATGCATTATAGAACAAAAAAGTTAATTTGTCTCCCCAGTCATTTTTTAGTTTATAAATAGTATTGGAATTTGGGAGGAGTTTTTCCAGAAGGACAATGGCTACAATATGTGTGTATATGCTAACAGTGGAGTGGCAAAATAATGGGAAGTTGGAAGCTCATGGGAATCAGAAGTGGAGATCAAACATGGATCCCTTCATGTTAAGTGGTTTTATTGGAACCAGGTCAATATACAACTAGAAGCATGTTTCCTCATAGAAGTGTACTGGGAAATCCCACATTATGTAAAAAGAAAAAAAAAAGATTTCAGACAGAAAATAACTAGATAAAGCATTTTACACTGGCTATAACAATGCATTAAGAAGTGAAAGAAGAGCATTTATTACACTAAAATCATGGCTGTAATTTCACAAAAAAAAGTAAGTGTTGATCAGGTGGTTCATATGATTTTTCTCTGCACTTCCTCATGCAAGTTATGGACAATATTATTTTTGTAGAGAAGGATGCAACTGGCCCTTGAAGGTTATTACTTGTGTCATGGACCACTATTGATCAAGGTTAGATGTTCTCTTTTAACTATGATTTTTCTTCTGTACAATTTTTTTGTTAAATTAGAAAATTTTTTGTCAAGACATACAAATAGTGAGTAATGCTGAAAACTTAACAGGGGAAAATAATCATTGTCAAATGCTTTAGAATTTAGATTAATCATTCAAGTCTTCTAAATCAAAATATGCACAGTATTATACAAAATATATGCGCATAAAGGTGAGATTGTAAATAACAGCCAAGATGCAGTCCATGTAGCCATGGTAAACAACCAGACTCACGTTGTAAAGATCCAAAGGATGCATCACATAAGCATAATCAGTCAAGTAAATCTTACAAACTGGCAGACCACCAATTAATAAAACTAATAAAATATAATATTGAACACTGAAACCACACACACTACAGCAATAAACTTTCTGTCCCATAGACAAATCTCCTATCACATATAATAAAGCAACACACTTGCTGTCCCAGAGACAAAAGTCTCCTACAGAGAGTATTCTCTGTCCACAAACTACAAATAACTTCAATTCCCTAATTACACAACATAAATCAAATATATATTCCAAATACATAACTACCAGCAATTATTTTCTACACACAACTGCTCCTAAAACTCAGTTCCTATCACAAACTACTTGCTTTGCTTTTAAATAATGGTTTATAAGTGGCAATAGGCCATCAGTATTGGTGTCAAAACATTCTTTCGGTTATCCACAATTTTCTTATTTTTACACGTCTCTTAGATATAACATTACAGCCCAAATGACAAGATTCAAACTTCATAGCAGGATCACTTCAATGTTAATTACATCATTATCAACTATAGCATCTCATATGTAAAAGGCACATAGCATTGAGTGGAGCAGTACCTGTGGTATTATATTTTTTTCCATCACATCCTTGAAAAGAGGCGGTGGTGGCAAGTCCAACCCTAACATTAGAAATGGCATTTTCGAAGTTTCTTTGACAAATGCATATCGTTCATTTACCCCATCAGAAAGTTTCTTGCCATCATTTTGGTCTTCATTGTTCTCTTTCTTATCTGCTATCACTTTGTTAGGAATCTCTTTCACAACCTCAAGTTCACCCTGCAAGCACAGTAAAAACAACAAACAACTTAAGTGAATAGTTGCAGCCAGCAGCAACAAGCCAACCAAAAGAGAAGAAAATTAGAGTGGATAAGAACCTGAAAACACTCATAGATGATGCTGGTATTCTTCTTTGAAGTCTTAAGATCTGCATGCAGGGTATTAAGAAGCCATGACATGAACTCAACTGGGTCAGATTGTGCACCTATCCGAAACCTTTTTTTACTGGCCTTCATGACTGCTTGTAGAAACTCATGTGGGCTGACCTGTTGACTTGCATCTTGAAAGTCAAGCCACCACCAAATTATAATAATATAATATACAATGAATTTATCAGAAACAAACCTGTCCTTTAAAGTTCCGTGCATGCCAGATCTTCCTAGTGAGTTCACCAAATCGATGAACAAGTGGAGATTTGCAGTGTTGATAATTTTCAGGGATAAGGAAAAAATTCCTCAAGGGGGTAACTCTCATTAATGATTGAATTGTTACATTTACAAAATCAGTCTCCTTGATATTATTAAGTCCCACCTAAAAAGTCATAGTATAATGGATAAATTTAGGCCATAAAACACCTAAAAGCCTTTCAAAAATATTCAAAATTTCATTTTTATAAGCATGCAAAATATACCATTCCGGGAAGGTAACTAGAACCATCAAGAGCCCTAGACCACTGCTTATTTTTGTCAAGTTGTTCAACTTCTTTTGCAGTGAATCTGCAGGTAGAGATCATTATGAATGCACTTAAATCATGTATTTTAGTAGTCAATCATTTAAAGAATTCAAGGTAAGGTAATGACAGCATAAAGGGAACATGGAATCATAAATTCATAATATAAAACATTATCAACTAAAACTTAATTAATGGTAAAGATTTAAATATTTCAATGTTATTCTGAATTAGAGAAAAAATGAACCATGATCTTTTACTGTGACTGGAAGTGACCAATGAACATCAAACTACAAGCAGTTGTTATAAGCAGTTTGGTACATCCACAGGCAGAAAATAGTAGATAAATGCATAACAAAGATGCTAAGCAGGTAACTGAATTTATTAAGTAATAACTTATGATAAACAATAAACATATAATCCATAGCCCAAACCCAGCACCCATAAAAACAAACATCCTTGTTTAATTAGTTTATAATGAAGAGAAAAATATTAACAATAGTGACAAAATAAACAAGCATAAAGTAATTAATTATTCCTCTTGCAGCCACGCAAAACACCTTTTGAAGGGTAAATAGAAGGGGATTCCAAGATTGGTGTGAACAGCAGAGGTAAGTCCCTAATATAAGACAGAGGCAATGTTTGGGGATCATTTAGTTTAAGGATCACCACTGGCCCTAGAATAGAGTGGGTGGGGACACGTTTAACAACACCGAGGATCCAATCTCACACCTATCCACAAAGTGTCCAAGCCAAGGCTCAAGCATGAGAATCTCACAACCTTTGTGTAGGCAGATGACCACTTTAAACACAACCCTCAAGCAGAAACACTTACTTGATTTTGGGAGGTCCATAACATGAATTTTGACCTTCCAGAATGGATTAAAATCATTTTTCTAAGGGGACACAAATGAAAAAAAAAAAAAAAACTCTAAGCAGCCAACTGGTGACATACATTGGACAAAAGGCGATAATATAATCATTGTCACCAGCCAATAATTGATTACAATAGAAACAGAAATATGCAGCTAAAAAATTGTCTGCAGCAAGCACAGCAGAAAAATAAAATTGGACCAACCTTGGATTTAAGACATGCCGAATGTCATCTAAAGAAGGGTCATTAATTTCATAACCATCAGGAAGACAGTAGACTTTTTCAGTCCGGAGATTGATATAAACATGGTGTCCTGCTTCCAGACTATGTGTGTATGCATGAGACTTCTTCCCTCTCCCTTGGTAATACTTCCCACAAACCAAACATGCATACACATTTAAATTGGACAGGGAGACAGAACAGAATTTCTCAAAGTCAAAATCCAAAACCTGCACATGAATGTTGTCAAAATTCAAATGTGCATGAAAACCAGCAAAATTACAGTCAACAATGGACAAGATCAGTCAAATACCTGTCTATTAACAGTATCAAGATAAGGACAGTCCTTCCGAACCTCAACCTGGCGATTGTTTCTTCCACTAAATTGTTCACGTGAATCATCTTCTTCATCACTATCATCAGCCTCTCCATATTTATGTCCATTATGCTGGGATCCATCATTCCTCCTCTCATTAACAGAACCCCTTTCCCTTCTAACATAATCTTCCTCCTCATCAATGTCAGCATAATTATTGGCCAACCCAGAAAGAGGATTTGCAATGGAGACAGGAGGTGGAGAGGGGGAGGAATCGTCATCTAGCCTCTGCCTTTTTGACTCATTATCAAGCCCTTCATCCTCTACTCTATCAACAGCTTCCCTTTCCCTTTTTGTGGACATGTTCTCTCCTACAGCACTTTCAAATCAATAGCAGAGAAATTTTTTAAAATAACAGGTAAATTAAGACATTGAACTTCAAATTCAAATCACCTACAAATACAAACACTAACAGAAAGAAAGAAAAAAGTCAGACAGGTGCTACCTTTTTCTCTTATCTAACAAAAGGCCTAAATGGGACAGTGAATGAAGCTAAAAATGCTGTGTCCACAAACACATGAACAGTATTCTAAAACTTTATACAATTGAGATTATGAAGTGTATGAATACATGGTTGTTGACACACTAACTACGATTAGGGTTGTGGGCGTATTTAATATCCTAAAAATTTGGATCCATTTTGTTTTCTTAAAATAATGATTATTTTAAATTTTAAAACATGATTCTGAATAAATTTTTTGTCTATGACTTCAAATTTGTTTCATAAAAAATTTTATGAAGGTAAAATTAATTTTACAAGTTTCAAGTCTTGAATCAGTCAAAAATTGATTCAAAATCATGTTGCAAAATAATCATTTTCTAGAAACAAATGCACTCTAGTTCCCTACATGTCAAAATGATCATCCATCCTATTCCTCCCTATTATTTAATATTTATTAAAGATGTAAAGCTAACAGAACAATTAAATGTAAATAAAAGAACTATAGGAACTCCATACCATGATGACTACATTTAACATGCATAAGATTTAGGAAAGAAAAAAAAATCTAAATAATATATTACAACACAACACATTGATCTTGCTGCACTCTCATTCTCCCACCTATTTCTCCTTTCTGAGCCAATTTCAAAAACTACACTGGAAGTCCTATACCTAAAGGTCAAAATGATGATCCAATCCTATTTCTCCCCATTATTTATTTAAGATGTAAAGCTAACGGGACAATTAAATGTAAATAAAGGAACTATAAGAACTCCAAACAATGATGACTACATTTAATCATGCATAAGATTTAAAGGGAAAAAAAAAAACCTAAATATTAGATTACTGTTAGCTGTTATGTTTTTTCTATTCTTGTTCAAAGCCATTCTGAAACTTATTTGTCGTGGGCGTCTTCATTTTCTTTTTACTAAAGTGATTGGATGTTGCATCTCAAATCAATGAAGTAACATCATTAAATTGTTTCTAACTTGTCCTCTTTTTTGCTTTCACTGATTGATAAAAATGACATCGGTTCTGTTCTCTAGTATGCGGGTGGTGCCATAGCGGTTCTATGACTAACATCATCATTCTTTAATATTGTTTTTCTTACATTTCTTTCAAGCTACTTTGGACACGTGAATAGGAGAACCCAAGGAAGCCAAGCCAAAAATATTGTTAATCACTTGCAGTGCCATGTCAAAACATAGTAGTCCATTTTATGTCCAAAAAAATAATTTCTCCCTACCATATATGCTTCTATATATAAACACGAAGACAGAAAAAATTCATCTCTTGCAAAGGAAACTTAAGCTATCATTGAGAAGTCAAGAAAACAAATATATCATAAGAACCACACAAACCCAAATCGAAACCCCAATCATCAATTGAGAAGCATAAATTTTCATAGACCATGTTGGATTTTAAAAACATATTAACCCTGTTTAATTTATAGGAAGAAGTATAAACTGGATTAATTCACCCACTCTTGCACTTGAGACTCAAACACATCCACTGGCCAAAGGATGTGCTTTAGAGCCTCGGTCTGTATTATGTTCTAAGACCGAGACTCTCTGCTTCTGTCCTGCTCCTGCTCCTGCATCCAGGTTTCGAGTCAATGCTATTCTTTGATATTTATGCGTGATGGTGATTTCTCTCAACACTTGCTAATTGCCTATGACTCTATTTAGAGATGTACAGAACAGATCAATACCAACCCCACCCCACTTTTTATTCCATTTTCCTATTTATATTAAATTATACTCCGTAACATCATCAATAACCATTTATGTGCTATTTTGTTCAAGTTAAACTGTTAAATCACAAAGAAGGTTTTTTGAAGGGTAAGCAAAACATACCTCAAAAAATCAACTTGCTATTTAGGGATCAATAGTGCCATCAACCAACCTTTTAAAATTGCTTGAAGCGGATGAAATCACCGCAGCAACTTTCTTTCTAACAATGGTTAAGCTGCTGAATTTGTTTCAGAGCACACAAAGAAGAGGAAAGTTAATCAGTGTGAAATACTGTGTGTGAAGAGAGAAGTAGCATAAAGTGAAGAAATGTTACCAGGTAAAATACCTATCATAACCTTCAAACAGAAAGATTGACAGTTGTTCCAAAAGAAAGCCTGAAACATTAAATTTAATGATATCCCCTTAAGCAAGTGTTCTATGTAATATATAAAAGAAAAGATGGAAGTAACCCAAAAGGTATCTTGTAGAAACCTGGTATCTTATTATAAAAGAATAAGGGATTTCTTCCCCACAAATACAATACCTAACTTGCAGAACTTCAAGGTTTAAACTGCTCAATGCCCAAAGGTTCCAATTCTTTCACAAATAACAAGATCCTCTCTCTCTTCGCGTCCTCTCTTATTTATAGCCTTATTTCTTCAACCAACTAACCTAACTAACCAATGGGTAACAATCTGTATATGTTTAGCCAACAAGGCATATAGTTATCATTTCGGATTGTTCTACAGATGATGTAATGTGATCAAGTGATGGATAAAGAAATTGTTTCTACCCTCATCCCAAATAAAAACAAAAAACTGAAATAGTACAACTGTTTTGACTAATGCATTACTAGAGAAGGATTCTCTGGAGTTAGGAAACAACTTAACTCCCTATAGCTCAGCAATTCCCAACCATCCCTATAGGACAATATGATGATCCAGTCCTATTCCTCCCCATTATTTATTAAAGATGTAAAGCATAAACACTTGTAATCAAGAAAGATACTAACAGGACAATTAAATGTGAAAAAAGGAACTATAAGAACTCCAAACAATTAGTGATGACTACAATTAATAATGAATAAGATTTAAAAAAAAAAAAAACTAAGTATTTGATTACAATACTCAACTCAATGGTGTTGTTGCACTCTCATTCTCCCACATAAGTCTCTGTTCAGCCAATTACAACAACTACACTGGTTTACCCTATATTTACAATTTGAATGCTTCACACCAGAGAAAGTAATTATAGTTTTCTTTCCCATTAATTTTCTTCGGCAGTGATTTTCTTCACTAATTCCAATTATTACACTATTTTATAACATAAAAATATATTAAAAAAATAAAAAACATACAGCATATTGAAAACAAGATAGCTGAAAGAGAGACAAAACTATCAATATGAATCTAAAATGCATTAAACATGGATTGAATGATCACTGTTCAAGCAATACTTCTTTTAATCAACAAAATCAAAGATGGCTAAACCTAGTTTTTTTATCGGACTACATTGGGTTGGTTTACTTATACATCTATATCCATAACAACAGAACTAAACTACACAGAGCAATATAGTAAACCAATGTAAGATCCCAATTCAAAAACAATGAATCCTACCCTGTTCGGAACCACAAGTACATGCACGAAACTAAAATATCACTATCTTCAGTAAACGGAACATAAAGTGCTCAAGACTAAACCGCAAGTAAACACGGAACATGAATCATGTCCAAATTCGTTACGGATGAAGTGCGAATTGATTCTAGAAGGAGAAAGAAAAGTGTGGCTTCAACTACCAAATAACTTGTCATTTTCTTTCAAGCATTTCGTCGAACACTCGATAGGCACGAGGAGAACAAAAAATTGTTATCACTCTCACAGGCTCAATAAATCTGTCTTACAGCAACTACCAGTGACTCTAATTTGCACCATAGCTCGAAACGAAAACAGAAAAATAACAAAATGCTACGAAACAAATGACAGTGAAATTCCTTACCCTATAAATGAAACTCTGGAAACGCGTCACAGAGAAGGGAAAATGTGCGCATGATGTGAATTGAGAAAGTGTTTCAACACTTTTTGTCAAATACATATTGAAAATTGAAATCGTTAGTTGGATAAAATCAAATTGATTCCAACATATTTAATTAGGTTGAAATATTTTATTAATTTTAGCTTATGAAAATAATATTAAGGTTAATTTGATGCAGGCTGAAGCAGTGATAACTGTTCATCTCATTTTGAGGGTGAAATTGGGGTAGAAATAGGGCAGACTGAGAGAAAGAAAAAGAACTACACCGGTTTACTCTAAATTTACAGTATGTTTAAATGCTTCACACCAGAGAGAAGTAATTATAAGTTTTTTCCCCCGTTGTTTCCTAGGTGGTGGTTTTATTCACTATTGTCAAATATTACACTATCAAATGACATGGAAATAGATTAAAAAAAAAAAAAAAAAGCTGCAGCATATTAAAAACAAGATAGCTTAACAGGAGACTAAAATATCTTTATTAATCTAAAATGCAATAAACATGGATTTTGTGTTCAAGCAATGTTTCTTCCTTCAACCAAGTCATAGATGACTGAACCTTTGAATTTTAAATTGGACTACAATGGGTTGGTCTATATCTACATCCATTCCCACAAAATCTGAAATACACTGACGAATACATCATTAAGCCCATGAATATTTTCTTGTATAAAAACAGTGAAATTTACTCTTTAAGGAATCTATGTCCATATATAACACTTACATACGCATATCATGCTCAAAACTAAAATGTCAGTCTCTTCAACTCATAAGTATACATGGAATATGAAACATGTCCATGTTCAGAATATTCACCTGAAATTGTCCGTCTAAGAGTGACTTGACACAATAAGGAGAAAGAAAATGACCAAATCACATTTCAATTTCTTTCGTGCATTCCTTCAAACACTCGATAGGCACAATAAAAACTAAAAATCGGTCATGCAGAAACTACCAATAACTCAATAATTTGCACTATAGCTCGAAACAGAAACAACTCAATAACAAAATACTACTAAACAAGAGATAGTAAAATTCCTCACCCGAAAACTCAGTAATGTGATTTTCTCCACGCGTCACAGATATGAGAAAATATGAGGATGCAAAAGACGATAGGGTTTGAGGCAAATTGGTTCTCCTCGTCGGAGAAGCTCCTACTGAAGTTCGTTATGCTTCACGGGCGATGGAGATGTGAAAGGAAGCCTTTCAGCCCTTCTCGTATTGTGGAAGGCGCCAGAATAACAAGTATATGTGAAACACGGGCTACCCTATTGGGCATTGCCTTTGGTTAAATTACTTAAAAAATATACTTTGAGTTTTACATTTCCAACTCTTTTTTTAATTTATTTCTACATTTTCTGTGTTATTGGTATTTTTAAAATATTTTAATATATTTAAATTTATATCTATTCTAAAGTATTTTTAAAATATTTTAATATATTTAAATTTATATCTTTTCTAAAATACTAATAGGTAAATAAACTAGTAGAAAAATGTTACTCAAATTTGTAAAATACTATCGAATTGTATAAATTATGCATAAAAAAATTTATTATGTTAATATAATTTTAGGTAAATTGTTCATCTCAGTGAGTAAAGTCAAAATTCTATATTTGATTTAATAAAAATATGTTCATTTCTATATAATTTCTTATCAATGCACAAAACGAAATATAAATTTAAAAAACTTAAGCAGTAAGATAATAAATAGGGGAACTAATATTTTTTTTTCTTTCAAAAAACTAGTATTTTGATTGTTTAGGCTAAATATTTATTATAAATAATTAAAATTTATAATAAATTATATATAGATAAATATTATGCTTGAATATATAAATTTATTTAAAATTTGTATAAATAGATATTTAAAATATATAAATTATATCTTAGACTTATGATAAATAATTTATATAATAATACAATATTATTATATTAATTAATAATTCATTTTAAAAATATTAAAATTTAATTTATAAATAATTACGAAAAATAAAAAGTTAAAAATTGAATTAGGTAAGGAGTTGAAAAAATTCTGAAAACTCTCAAAAAAAATTCCTAAACATATTTGCGTAAAATAAAAATTCTTATTTAATGTATAAATATTCATCATTAATATATAAAGACATTAATTTTACTCATTTTTTAAAAATCTCTTGGCAACAAATCAATACATATTATCTTACTTGTAAGGACCTCTTTTTAACGAGAATATTTTTAAGAGTTTTTTTTATTTTTTTTTATTTCTAATCTATTTTAATTTGTGTTTCATATTTATTTTTAAATAAATTTGATATTTTTAAAATAAATTACTAAAAATTAAAAATAACATTGTATCACAATATAAATTTATTATAAATCAAAAGTATAATTTATTATTATAAAAATATCTATTTATACAAATTATAAATATAATATAATTTATATGTTAAATATAATATTATATGTGCACATAACTTACTATAAATTTCTGTTCAATGCATTTACTATAATACTACTAATAATAAATAACCTCAAATTTAAAACTCATAATAAAACTAAAATGTTAAATTAACCTATGAAGCCTAATAAAAATTAAATAGTGGAATTTACATTAGGTGCTTTACAAATTAAATTTACACAGGTGGACGTGGACTTGCTAAAAAAAGCCAAGTCCTTTTGAATGAATAAAAGATGTTACATATTGACTATTTTTTCCCTAGTGATTTAATGGATAAGAAACTGTCATCTCTTCAAGGCCAATTTCTTATCAATATGAGAGTAAACAATCTCCTGGCATCGTACAAGTCCACTAGCTCCTCCAAAGCACAGCCATTTTTCACTACCTTTGTTCATGTTCCATCTCACTCTGTGCAATGCTGCCATTTTGGGAGGGAAGACTTCAGGTATATTCCCAAAATCTGACTTTTCATCATCAGTCCCGGGAGTCATTGTTGACACATCATCATCATCTTTGCATACCAGATCTGGTTTTTCTACAGTTTTTTTCTTGCTGCCACTATTCAGTTTTGGCCTTTTGGGCTGCTTCACAGAAGATAAAGCTTCCCCAGAAACAACTTCCAAACCCACATTCTCACCAGCATCAATTGCTGCAGAAATTGAAGAGTTAATAAGATTATAAGAATTCTCAGAGAAACTATGTCAACTAATCATATTGGTACCATGTCATAGTTAGCAAGGCCGACCTAAAGTCTGAGAGTCAGAATTTGGAGTTGCTGCCATTTGATTATTTGCACTTTTGCTTGCATTTGTCTTGGATAATAGGTCTCGGAAAGATTCGGCATATCGACCTTTGTCTTGTGGCTTTTTCCATAGGAAAGGAGTGTTTGACACAGGAGTGTTGATAACGATAGTTGAATCTTCCTCAGTTACCAACCCACAAAGGAAGCGTGGGGATCGACTGCGCACATGATCTGTCTCCACTTCTTTAGTAGTAAGCTGAGAATATCAAACAAAGCTCAGAAAAGAAAAGTTATTGAATTCATATGTACAAGGCATCAGTCAAGGATAGCAGTTTCAACTTTGAAAAATATTATTTACAAATTTGACAAATACTCTCAATCTGTACTTTTCCATAATACATTATAAACTGGAGTCCTCTCTCAAATTCTCGTTCTTAACTAAGGCAAAACATCCAGATCTTAGTTTTCATATAAGGTCAGGGCTGTCCATTAGTCATCGATAACTGTCGCAAGACAAGCAGGTTATTTCTTTAAAAGGCACCCATGTGCTGATATTGCCTCACATGATCACTTATTTTGTATTCAAGTCATTTTAAAATTTAGGGTAAATAAGACTATCCTTTCACACTCTCAAATGATCCCCTCTACCGTTCAGTGTGTCATTCCCTTACACCTTTATTTTTATATCACTAAAACCCCTTGTGCTTTTTCTTTAGTCACAGTTTGACACGAGCAGAAACAAAACAAAACACTATAGAAGTGTACTCTGAGAAACTGTGAAACTGCATGAGTAAAAGTATACCCTAAAATTTATATAGCCTATTCACTATTCAGCAGTAGACCCTTTTCACCTACATCACACATTTAGGTTTTCTGGATTAGAAAAAATCATGTGTTCATATCATAAAACTGTATAATAGGTCCTGTACTCCTATTCTCAAACTAAAGATATAAGACAGCCTTTAGTCCAATATATATGCCAATAAAATTGGGTTATTAATTTCATAAATAAGGGCACTGAGGCAGAAAACCTTTTGCAAAACAAGTGCTTAGCCATTTAGGGACGATTAACTACTAAATTTACATGAACTATGTGCCGAATGTGTTAACAATCAACTTTCTTAAATGCTGAAGTTACTAGGAGGCACATGCAAAAGCTATTTTGGCTTGTAATAACAAATTAACGATGTGTAAGAAATATTTCCTTGTTTTGAAATTCATCATAAAGAGTGGAAACTGTAAATTATTGACAATTGGGTCATAAGAGAAGCAGGGCAGGTAATTGCGAATGATGTCTCCCACAAAATATTAGAATTACCTGAAAACGAAAGACAGCACCATCTGTACCACAATAAGCAACCATGCCTGACATGATAAAAGTAATCCCATCATTTAGTAAATAGTATTAATGATAATGAATTGTTCAAGTGTTTCATTATGACACTAAGAAAACCAATAGTAACAAATTTGTCATCACAAGAGTTTGTTTGCCTTGAAAAACTAACAATTACTTTATTGGGTAAGATTAATAGTACACGAGATTTTCAATGCCTAAGGTAAAATGTTTTTAGCATCAAGGTTATATAATCATAATGTCATTAAAATAATGCATACAAAAAACGCACCTGTTATACGTGACACTTGAACACTCCAAATGGCAAAAGATGAATATGAAGAACCATGCAACCCAAATTGCTTTTTTCCACTGTATATTTCTCCAGTGACGGGGAGATCATTTGCAGCCTTCACCAAGCTAATGGTTCTCATTGTTCCATCCTCAAAGGACATAACGATGCAACTAGAAAAGTATAAACAAAATAATTATGGGTTAATCACTGACAAATTTAGAAAGTATTTGATCCAGTTAAAATAATGCATTACCTTGGCTTTGACAGCCAATCCAGACTATATATCATTCTTGGCGCAGGATGGAGGCTCCTCAAAGGACGAAATGGATTACTACAAATAAATTTCCATGCATAAAGCAAACCATTGTAAACAAGTTTAACAGACTCCAATAATGGCTAAAATTAATTCCTCTGTAATGCTGCCTATATATCAATTCTTTTTTACAATTTAAGGGCTTGTTGGACTGTGATGTGAGTCATAAAATGTAATGATTGTCAGTATGGTTTGCAGTAGTGTGGGCTATATGATTGGCACACAATTCTCTATTTTACATCTAATACAGAGAAATGGATCAATTAATTGAAATAATCCAGATTTATTCTTGGAGGTAGTGTAATGCTAAGAGTGGACTTGAGTATCCACCTCAAAACATGCAAGGGCATCCTGTGACTTAGTACTGGTGGAACTGACGACATGGTGGACGTTGTGTTCAGGAGAGGAGGAAACGGTTCAACTGGAAAGTTACGTTGACCTTTTTGAGTGGACTGGATTTTAGAATATGAAGATTATTCACATGTGGATGAAGGGATGCAATATAAAATAGGGATGCAACAGCTGAAGGATATTCGATGAAAAAGAGAGTGGTGTTGTTTTTGAAGGTGGAGATGGATTGGTGATTATTTGGAAGAAGCTAAAACATTAGTTGGTTCAGAAGGTGGGGATGAGGTAGTAGTGTGTTGCTGAAATTCTCTCAGGATGAGACTATGTTAACAAGTTACAATTGGACATTTTGATGTTTATCAAATAGTTTAACACATGGTGTGTGGAAGGGTCTAGTTTTATCTGAAGGGAAAAAGTAATGGGCAAATTGATGGAGGAATATTGAAATTTTTTGTGTTTTGTTTAAGTCTTCTTGCAAACACCAGGTGGACATGAATTTCTGGGAGATACAGCTATCAGATTAGCTTGTAATGGAGGTCATCTTTTATTATCAGACAGTTACAAGCAGTGACATGCATGGCAGTTATTGAGAACCTCCTTTCTTTATTTACCTTCACTTCCACCAAAACCTATCCAGAGCAGTTTGCTCACTCATTCTGGTCAAGACCTGACCTGTTTGACCAATTCACACACTAAAAAATTGATGAAGGTAATTTAATGAAATTGAATTACGTGACAATTTTGGCTGTCTCCATATCATTGAAGCCAGACCTAGGTCCAGAGAGATTAGCATAGCTAATCAATATTCCAGAGCCACCCACCAAATTGGTTATGTGCTGGAGCTCTAACGGGATGCCAAAGTTGGCTGGAGTTTACCAATGAGAAGCAGAAACAATCAAGAGTTTTAGCTCAGCTTGAAACCCTTCCAGATTCCAGTAACTGAGCCAGCAACATAAGATAGCTCTAAACCAACCAACTAACAATTTCTACTGGTTTGGTTACATAAACAATCTACATGCTACTCAAACTGTTCAAGATATCAGTTCACCATTTTGCTGGTATGTGCCAAGTTTTATAGCATTGCATATTACAATTTCAACATCATTCAAAACAAAAATCATTTAAGCTCTAGTATAAAAGTTTTATTTTAATTAAATATAAGATAGAAAGCAACATAACCATCAATGATTATACGTTTAAAATGAACTATAAAGAAATAAGATAACAAAGTAAACAGAAAACAATGAGGGGGGATAAAAAGATTCACCGTAGGTCCCAAAACTTAAGGCCTTCATGTCCGGCGGTTACTACTATATTAGGACTCTCTGGATCACTGGAATATTAAAAGAAAATCTCACATTGCATTCAACATATGAAGGTAAAAAGATACGGAAATGATGTAAATACAATAAATTCATATGTATGATATTTGCATGTGTAATAAACTAACTTCTTGATATTGAAGCAATCTTCATGGAAAAAACAAGGGTGCATGTGCACAGCCAATAATGGTAAACTCCAGACATAAATGATGCTACTTTTCTTTTACATTTTAATGGGAAAGAGTTTGTTGATTAAGAAGGAAAGAAACCGGTTGCATTACATGAATGACAATTGATATCTTCTGGGCATAATTAAAAAAGGAAAAAGGAATAAATCAACCTCCACAATGATTTCAGAGGCACGCACAAAAATACACATAATAAATAAACAAGTTTCAGAAAAATTCTGAGACTTAATTAGTTAGATATGGTTGTAGTTGGAGTATCTATTATTTAACAATGAGGGTTTATAAAGAAGTGAAAATCCTAAACTTTTACAGAAATTTTCTCTATAATCTGAACTGAATTTTGTTTTTCTTAAAGATATATAGTAACAATGAGGCTTTATGCCCTTTTCTTGTACTTCCTTTAGCACTTCTGGTGCTCCTTTTTATCTTTGCCGACTAAAAAAAACACAGTAACAAAAATATATTCAATGCAAACAACAACATGCCATGGCTAAGGTTTAATTTTACTAACCCTTCAAATGGAGCCCAGGCAACAGTTCTAATAGGAACTGTATCCGCACCAAAACAAAGCACGGGCTTTGAATCTGTAGAATGCAAATTTAGTAAATAAACAATAAAGCATAAACTTATTTTTCAATATAGCTACCTGCTCTAACAACCAAATAGGTAAACATGAGACACACATAAAGTAACAAAATTATTACCCTCGCATTTTGATGAAGAATTTGTACAAAATTTCCACAAAGCCACCTATATAAATATAAAGCAAATTATATTAAAAGTGAT
This sequence comes from Cajanus cajan, assembly GCF_000230855.2. NCBI lineage: Eukaryota > Viridiplantae > Streptophyta > Magnoliopsida > Fabales > Fabaceae > Cajanus > Cajanus cajan. Next base: position 13,959,532 of record NC_138523.1, on the reverse strand, counting down.
ATATATTGTGAAAAAAGGGTTTCAGACAACAATATGCTGATATTTTAAAACAACAATGCTATTATGGAAAAAAAATTGAATGTTTTCTCCCTTTTCCATAACGAAACATTATGGAAAAATATAGTTCCTATTTGTTAAAAAGCAAGGTAAACATCAATTTAGAGAAGGTAAAGTACAAATAATTGAACCTTTAGGGAATTATACCATTCCATCATGGCAGCCAGCAAGTAAATAGTCATGAGGCGGCTTAACTGACCACTCCACTGTCAGTGGAATGCTGTGAGATAAAACAATAGAGTAAATTAAATCACATAGCCAGGCTACTAGAAAGCATAAATTAAAAAGCATCATGTAAATTCAATAACATTTTGCAGCTGCATGAATTTAACCAGTAGAAGCCAACTAGTGGATAGCATGATTTCAACAAGCATACTTCTTCTATTGATTTCAGCTTTTAGAAATCTCCACAATGAATAATGAGTAAATGATTGTAAACAGCAGGTTTTAATTCAGAAAAAAAAAAAAAAAAAAAAACTATCAACTAGAAAACAAATTTTAGCAGAGCAAGTTCTTTAAAATGAATATTCTTAACATAACATGTTAATTTTTTTTATATTAATTTAAATGATGGAAACTTGTCCCAAAGGATTTAATCAGTGCAACTGTTGTATGGAAACTTATTCTGATTTCATTTTGCAGTACAGTAGAGACTTCTCTATAAAGCTTTCTTAATTCAGTGTACAGCCAAAACAAGCCCACTAAATCATTATCACTGCAGTCCCATTGTTTTCTAAAAGGATAGTATCAAGTAGACAAGTAGCATTTTATTATGCATGAAATTACCACTCTAGTTACAAAACATGCTCTTAATAGGGATGTAAACAAGTCAAGTACAGTGGTGTTTTCCAATCCTTAATAAAATAACATACCTAATCAAAAACTGAATTAAGGTCCCATTATTGACATTATTTTAAATTTAATATTATGTAAAACATTATAATATGAAAATATGAGTTATTTTCTCTAAAATAATTTTAAAAAATATGACAAGTTCATGTTAAAGCTTTTGTTAAGTTTAAAAAAAAATAATGATTCAAATTTGCTTCAGTAGTAAACTGATGACCATGAAAGCATTAAGAATGGGTAAACTTATTATGACCATAAATAATATTAATTTTACAAAAACTATAAAATCAGAAACATAAATATAATTAAAATGAAAGTTTGAAAAATTTTCATGAAAATTTTCATACACACAAGTCCTTTTTTTTATTATTTATACACTGGCTCTATACACAAACACACACATTTTTAATAGTGTTAACATCAAATTTGTTTTATATAATCTAATTATCAAACAAACAGCAATGAGGTTAAATTAAATTTGTTCATGAAATTCTTGCAGGTAATTGAATTTGGTCACAATTTATTCAACTAAGTAGATGGGTTTGGCATTCACTCTAGAGAGTATGAAGGAGGAAGCATACCTTTGTAAGCCACCACGCTTTAACATTGAGCATTTAAATACAGGTTCCAGTTTTATAAAACGTGGATCAGTGCCCTCTCTATGCATATAAATTTCTTGCAATACATGAGGAAGAGGAACCTCCCAACTGCAATTGACAAGTACAAACAAAAACATAAGCCAACCATGTTGCAATGTTCCTCAAAATCACTGAAACTTGATAAAAGGAACTCGCTTCTGCTGTGAATAAGCAATCAGGTTATCATTATGAAGGAACAAGATTTATCAATTTATTAGCAGTATCTCTACTATAAATAATTTCATAGAAGCATTAAATGACAATTCCATGGAACATAAAAATTTCATAGAATGGCATCTCTACTTCACACTTGCATAGCCACTATTGAAATTTATGATAAAATTAGAAGAAAAAAAATCTGCATGGTTACAAACAACACAAGAAATTATGAAGTTAAATAATGAGAAACATAAACTTTCAGAATCCTATAAATATAGAATATAAATGTCTCCTCATTTTCCATCCTACCGGAAAAATTAGACTACAACATTATTTTCAAACTGATTTTAGTGTTCCAGAAAAATATGACTAACAACCAGAAAATTGTTTCACCCTTTTCCCTATATAGATTTATTGTTAAAAGTTTGCACTTGCATAAATAAAAAAATGAAAATACACTGACCAAGATGATTAAAAAAGGGTATTAACTATTGCAACTATTTATTTTATGACAGAATTTTACTTGAGCTTTTAAAATAAACTATGTAACTTAACATACAATATGGATACCTGAAATAACAACTATGATACACCATGAAATAAATAACCAGCTACCTAAATAACTACTAGAATACAAGATGTAATAAATAAATAGCTACAACACTAACTACAATATAAACTAAATTTTAGGCTAACTCTGACAAATTTTTGCCTGGGAAACACTTCCTTCTTATCTTATGCACCATAGTTTGCGCATTTTATTCAAAATATAACAACTTTCAATCCTAATTATCTGTTTTTTAGTAATTGTCCTTTGTCCATTATGTCTCCAAGTTTTCATGAAGTTGGTATTATACACAGTGTATTGAGTTTTGAGAATTCTAAGAGAGTATTTGGTATTTCTAAAGATTGAAAATACACAACTGACTAGCTTCTGTTTACAATACTTGCATGCATTTATATAAGCTTAGAGCAATGGCTGGTGCCAGCTGTGAAATTATAACTGTCACTGAGACAGTTATAACTGTCTTGCAACAGATTAACTGAGCTACAGTATGTAAGCAGATGGGACAATCCACAAAAGAAAACAAAAAGCCTAAACAACTAGACTAAAAGAGAAATGGTATTCTCTCACAAATCATTACACTATAATAATTAGAGACAATTATTTAAAATATCCAAATTTCAAATACTTCAAATCTAATAAAGGTGACAGCAGTAACAACATATAAAACAGTCAACAAAAAGAAGAAATCGCAACAGTATCATGAAGAACATAAGCAAAAGGAGAACGAGGCTCAAGACATCTTACACTTCCAAAGATCCATTGCCCAACAAGACAGCCAGATGGCCCATTCGGTATTTTCCAAAAGAATCAGAAATGTTAGTAGGTCGCCATTTCACATCCCATGCCACTTTTCCATTATGAGCTAGGCAAGAGACTAATCTAGGCAAAGTTATATCCTCTGGAATAGAACAAGTAGCTGGTTGAGCTTCCAATTCAGAGGTACAATGTGGTTGATGATTTGCCTCATTTTCATACTGTACTGGCTGACTTATGTCATGGCCATATATCTCCTCAGTATGATTGTTTTTTAATCCACTGCTTTTAACAAGAGTTGTTGAAATGGTATTGCAGGCAGAAACAGCTTCCTTGGCATGCCTTTGCTTTGTAACAGAATATTGTTGCATAGCATATTCATTGCAATTGTCATGAGCCACATCTGGAGAAAGCAATTCAGTTGAATCTTCTAGTACTTGAACATCAAGAGGCATAGATTCATTCTCACAATTTGAACCATCTTCCATTACTCCTCTTGAATTTGATTTAGGTCTTCTTCTAGGCCTCTTTATTACTGTTGATTTTTCATTTGTCTCATTATTTCTTTTAGCTCTTCTTTTTCTTTTGTATGTAATAAGAAGTATTTCTTCATTCTTTTCAAGATTCCCATCGGAAGCAGGAAACTCGGTAGAATTTTGTGCAATTTGAACATCACAAGCTGACTGGTTCTGGGTCTCACAATTCATGTTATCCACTGCAATCACTGTGGAATTCTTTCTAGGTCTTCCTCTAGGCCTCCTTTTTTGTGTCAATTTGTCATTTGGGCCTTCAGGAAGTTTTTCTTCATTGTTTTCATGATTCCCATCTGGAGTACGAAACTTAGTAGAATTTTCTGGAAATTGAACAGCAAGAGCTGGCATATACTGGATATCACAATTCATATCATCCCTTGTTGTCATTGTTGGATTCTTTCTTGGTCTTCCTCTAGGCTTCTTTATTTGTGTTGATACGTCATTTGTACCACCATCTTTTTTATTACAATCCATATCATCAACTGCTATCACTGTTGGATTTTTTCTAGGTCTTCCTTTAGGCCTCTTTATTTGTGTTGATTTTTCATTTGTGCCTCCATCTTTTTTTATCACAATTCATATCATCTACCACTGCTGGATTTTTTCTAGGTCTTCCTTTAGGCCTAGTTTTTGGTGTTGACTTGTCATTGTGTTCCCTGATATTTAGAAGACACCATATTTGTATGACACCTCTACCAGTAAGTGGGGCACCCATCTTGTGATAAGAAGAACCAGGTGGATGAGCAGCAACAGCAATAAACTAAAACAAATATCACATAAAAGGTAATTTAATGTACAAGGTTTACAGAAAAAAAAATGTACATTATTTTCTATTTCTATATCTAAAGAGCAAAGCTTAGTGCATCAGTTCATTACATACAAATACAAATGTAGACAAACAAATGACAGAGCCACAACATTATTCCAAATATGCATGTAAGGTAGGTCAGTCAAAACTACAATAGCTATGACATCTTTATGTTGAACTGCCACATGCCACACCATTGGGTTTTTTATCATGGACACACCCTGTAACACTGTGTCATGATTCATGAAGCCATAAGTGCAACTGACAACACTCTTTAAAGTTTTAAAATAAAATTAGCTATCTACTTAGGAAAAAACAATAAGTTGTAAAATAACATTAACTTAAAAACTCGACTTTCTTATTCATGTGATAGAAATTGCTTTTGAGCATCAATCATATGGAAAAATAAAATTGCATAGAATCAATAATCTTCAAACATCATTATTCACTGCCAATAAATAGCCCTCTGACCTTGCTATTTTGTCAACACACTACTTCAATTAGCCAATCATCCTTAACATGTGAGGCATCAGAACCATCACACAAACAGAATTAACCATTTGGATTACATTCAAGCAACATGACTTCTCATTACGGCAGCAAAACAAAAAAAAAATCTACAATAAGGCTTGATACATGTGTTAAACCCGTAAAGGAAGAGAGAAAACCAAGTACCTCACATTTAATTGAACAATCCGGCTTTTCATGTATCCGAGGACACCAATCTAGTGCCCAAACAGAGCCTCCGACATTCATCACAAAATCTCTGCTCCCACAATGCTTTAATTTCTTAGCAAGTTCAAAGATAATTTTTATATGATTAATACAAACATGAACTATAACTCCATAGCAATGTCAATGAATAAAACAACACAAATAGCTATATCTTAGCCATACCTGCATTCCTGAGCCTCAGCCTCCCCAAGTTGCTCCTTTTGCATATCATGCTAAAATAAACATATACAATGAAAATGTGTAGAGGTAAATGTTTGAGCAAATTTATATTGCTAAGATTAGCCAGGAAACAAATAAAGAAGTATACAATATGGAACAACTTATACCTCAGGTATGGAGGCAGATGAAAATGGAGGCAAATTAATGGTACTGACATATTTTCCCACAGAACAATCAGGGCTCTCAAGTCCGTAAGCAAACTTAATGTTTCTTGATGGATACTTAAAATCTCTCCATTCTCTGCACATTAAAAGTAAACAAAAATAATAAATTAAGGGTTTATTTGGAAACTTCTAAATTCTAGATATCTAAGCACATTGGACAGCTTTTAAATATAAGGCCTTTTGTAACTACTAAAGTGCAAAGGTTTTTGTTTTTACATTATATAGTCCAATCCAATCACAAACTGTCATATATGGTAACTTTATTGAGTTTGTCTTTTCAGATATAATTATCAGAAAAACCATTTTAAAGTTGGTTTTATTATGCAGAAGATAGTTGATACAAATAAATAATTTTCATTACACACATACACAAAAAATAAAATAAATAAATAAATATGCATTATTAATAATCAAAAGTCATACCTTAGACACACATTCCCTATAAATCTAAGGCATAACAAGTCAATAATAAAACGGAGCAAAATTGGCACACACACATAAACAGAAAAATAGACATAGCTGAAAATCCATACATACACATACATTATGCCCTATGATACACACATAAATACATGGATTTGCTAATATAATACACACTTATTTATTGGTATACATTAACAAGCTACATGGTAGGTACATTTTATATAATCATAGTTATAACTTAATAACATACTCCAACTAAAAATCAAGTGGTTGTAAGCAAATTCCAATATATATACACATTAGTTAGTACCTTAAGAAAGTGACTGAAGAAGACATTCTCTGAATCTCACTCTGGTCAAAAGCAGTACCGTGTTCTTCTTCCCCGCAGAGTCTGGCAATGGTGTCCATGTCTCGGAAGAAACTCTCAACCGAGAAATCAAACGGAGAAATCCTAAAACCACAGGTAGAACTAACATCATCGCCATCGTTGACGGTTGCAGAATTTGGTTCCTTCACAGCACCTGTCTCTGTCGCTTGGTTTGTATTCTTGTTTTTTTTCTTCCCCTTGAAATTGAATATTTCATCAATGCAAGCGTTTTCGTCTGCGTCTCCCATTCCTCTTTGGAGTAGATGAATGTAAAGGTTTTGGAGATGTCAGGTCCCGAGGTTCGAACCCTAAACCTGCTACACCACAGTAAGCAATTGCTTTTGCTATTATATATAAACCCAAATCCTTTAATCAATAGTAATTCAATTTGTTTTTTAACTATTTTTTTATCTATAACATCCATAATCTATCTATAATTTATAATGATATATAAAGGATATTTTTCCTTCAATTATATTTAATTTTCATTTATTTTATCTTTCACAATTTCTTTAAAAAAATAAGTTAACTTATTTATATTTATATTTTTTATTTTGTGTTTTGGTCTTTTAACTTCTTTAAATAATTGCAAATTACATTTTTTTTATAAATAAAAATCTCTCACTCTTCACACAATTGTATTTTTCTCTCTCCTTTCATCTCTTTTTGTACCTAATTACTTTTAAAGTTTTTATTTTTAATAATAAATAAATAAAAATATAAAACATTTTGACTCCATTTATATATAATAATAATAATAATATAATCAATTTATGTTGAAATTGGATAGAATAATTTTAAATTTTAAGAACTTCAATTGTTTTAATATATTCTTTTTCATTTTTAAATTTTCTTGTATATAGAAATTAAATTTCTTCAATCTCAAAATCTCGTGTTTTGAATAAAATAATTAAATTTCTTTATTTTTAAATTTTTTATTTTGCTTAATTAACTAAATTGTTCAAGTGAATTTTAGAAGTCTCAAGAATCTTAAATTTTTAAAATTTCAATTGAAATTTCTACAATTATAAAAAAAAATTATAAAGAAATTAAAATTTTCCATTTCTATTTGGATAAGGCAATTAAATTTTTTCATTTATAAAATTTCTTATTTTGATAAAATAATCAATTTTTTACTTTTAAAATTTTATATTTGAAAAAAGCATTTAAATATCTTTTATTAAAAATAAGTTTTTATTTTTTTCATTTAAATGCTACATTATTTAAATAGAATAATTTTTTATTCATTTAACATTAAAAAAAATCATAACATTATTGCTAATTAATCTTTACAAAATATGAATAGACCTTTTAATACTTGTTATTATGTATTATAAGTTTTTTTATTGGTTTAATTTGACTTTTTAAAAATTTAGTTTAGCTTATTAACGATGTTAATTAAGTTAATAAATATAATTTTAAAAAAATTAGCAAATATATTTTTAAATATGTCGATATGAGTTATTTTTTTAATTTGTGTGGTAAATATAATTTATTCAATATTATTAAAATTTATATTTCAAAATAAATATAAATATATAGAATATAACAAAGAAAGAAAAAATAAATAAATATTTTTTGTTAAAAAGACAATTCATGCACACTCATGTATGTTGACGTATGCATTCATAATATGTCTAGTTGATTACTATTTTTAATATCCTCTTTAAGTTCTTATTTTGTAGTTAAAATATTTAACCATATTATAAGATAGTTGTTATTCATGCATGTAACAAAAAAAAAAACAAAAATAAACACTTTATCAAAGTTTAAGAGATTAGCTTTATCAATCTTTGTATAATGGAGAATATTAGCTCTATTAGAGTTTCGAAGAAAGATGAGTCCTCTAATGATAATCCTCTGTTACGTAATAGAAAAAAGGTAAAAAAGAAGGATTATGGGTTTGATTCTACTTTGGAGGATGCTTGTATGGACGAGTTGATGGATGGTGTAGCGGCTCTCAAAGATTCTGCTAAGACCTATATGGATAAACTTTTGTCGCTTGGAGCGAAAGTTTTTATTGATTTCAACTGTTTAATGAAGGAGATGGCTTGTCTAGAGGGTGATATCTATACTAACAAGGACGAGTCAATGGATGATGAGGAGAAGTTAGATTCTTGCCCGACAATTCTTGTTATGCAAGAAGAGTTTGAAAAATGGTGTTCTCCTTGGAAAAACTCATTAGTGATAAATGTGCTAGGTAAATGTGTGGTTACAAGATGCTGGATAATAAAATCCAACGTGAATAGACTAAAACAGGGATCATCCAGTTAGTTGATTTATCCCAAGATTTCTTCCTGGTTCAGTTCTATTCTAAAGATGATTATAAGCATGCTTTATTTGAAGGGCCATGGATAATTGTTGATCACTATATTCTAGTGCAAAGATGAAGGCCTTTCTTTACGTTAATGGTAAAGCAAACACACAAGATTGTCGCTTGGATTCGTATTCCGGGGTTACTAATTGAGTTGTTCAATGACTGATTCCTTTGGCGCGTGGGAAGTAAGTTAGGCACAATGTTAAAGATTGATAAGTTAACATCGATCCAGACCCAAGGGAGGTTTGCTAAGATCTAGGTGGAGACCAATCTCAAGAAGAAACTAGTGTCGCATATTAATGTTCTTGGACATATTCTCCAACTAGAATATGAAGGACTTCATTCTATTTGCTTTAATTGTGGCAAATTTGGCCACAAACAACAACAATGCCCTGATCTCCTAGTGAAAGACAACTCTAATCTAGGTATGGTTAATGGTAGTGGCACCATGGTGGTTGATCTTGAAGTTGTCATGACTAAAGGGCACGAGGCTAACCCTAAGGGTGATTAGAAGGATTCGTATCAAGATCCGTCAAATCAAGCTAGCTCTGATTCGGTGGACATGTATGGAGCTTGGATGATTGTTAAATGTAACAAAAAAAAACCCTCCAAGAATCGTGTAGCAATTTCAGGAAAGGATAAAGACAAAGATTTGATTCTGGATAACCACATTTCATATTATCATGCTGATGTGGCAAATAAAAGGAAGATTTCAGAATCTCATAATGAGGGGTATTTATTGTCCAAATATAATGGTTTAGTGGTGACCACACATACGCCTTTAGGTGGAAAGAACCCATAAAGGCCAAGTAAAAAAGACACCTTACAAATAGGCAAAAACAAGGGTAAAGGAAAATCTTCTTCTAGTCAACACGAATCCATGAATATAAGTGGGGCCCAACCTCCATTTGTCTTGTCCAAAAAGGATCCTACATGGTCAAAGAGCCAACATGCAGTAAAGCCCAACAAATCTCTTGACGTATTAAGCTAGATAAATTCTTCATGGTTGATGCAAATGACCATGTAGGAGGTATTTGGTATTTTTGGGATTCGGCAAGGTGGAAGCACGAAATCTTCTTCTAAACCCTAAACCCTCAAAAGAAGATGCACGAAGGTCTTGCGTTTTTGGGGATACAGTTCACCTGGAAGAGGTGTTGTTCATGGGTCTTTGCATAGAAAGAGGAAGAGGTGTTAATCGCACTTGGAAAAGTTGGAAATCCGTGCCGCCATGTCGTGCCAGTCCAACCCAATCCGAAAACATTTCGCTCAATCCGAAAACATTTCGCTCTGACGTTTTCATAGTGGCACGGGGCCGCTCGACTCCACTCCGATGCGCCTACGACCGCTATTGACTACTATGGGGAAAACACAAAAAATATCAAAAGTTAATAATATATTTAGTGTTGTGCAATGCAACCCTCAAATTAGCTAATAAATCACGATGATCATTTACCTTTTATGAGTGCCTCCCTCAGGATCAGAGCAGTAGGCTCCTTCTTGACCCGTTTCACACTTTAGGAGGCTTTGGTTGTATTTAGGCATGCCTGAGGAATAAAAATTAGGGAATATTAGCTTGCTATATTGAAAATTTTATAGGGATAAATTAGTACATACACACTCAAAATAATTATTTTATTATTATTATTTATGCCTATTAAAAATGTTGCCACAACTAGAGCTGTCAAAGTGAGTTCAGCCCGGTGAGCCAACCCGGCCCACCATAGGTTCGAGCCGGGTAGGGTCGAAAAAAAATTGAAAATTTCAGTAAGGACCAATTTTGAACCCGGCTCACTAACAACCCGGCTCACTCGGGTTGAACCAGTGGTGAGCCGGGCTGACTCACCAACCCTTAATTAAAAAAATTAAAAAAAGCAATAGTTATTGGGCCAATGTGTAGATGCAACCCAACCCAACATGAGAATATGAGATAGGGTTTCAATTTCAACTTCAGAAAATCAGAATAATTTCAATGCCTCTCACACCCTCTCACACCGCACTGCACCATAGTTGTCATTGCCACCACACCACACCATAGCTGCCACCGCACCACAACTACGATGCACCGCACCACAACTACCGAGCAACACCATGCATGCCGCGAGCCACTGCGCGCACCGCGAACCACCAAACGCATCATGAGCCGCCGCGCGTATCACGAGCCACCGTGCGAACCGTGAGCCACCGCGCGCACCGTGATCCACCGTGCGCACGGCGAGCCACCACAAGCCACCGTGAGCACCACAAGCCACCACGCATCACCACCCCTGCAACCTCCACCTCGCAGATTAAGAGTTTCAGATTTTTAAAATAAGTTTGATTTTTTTAGGCTTTAGTTGTATATTAAAAAAAAGAAAATAATTTTTTTTTTTAAATTAGGTGAATCAACCCGTTTAACCCATCAACCCGTAGTAGGCCGGGCCAGGTTCAATTTTTTTGAGCTCACTAATAAATGAGTTGGGTTGGGTTGGCCCACTAAATGATCAACTCGTGGTTGGCCGAACTGGGCCGGGCCAGATTACCCATTTTAACAGCTCTAGCAACAACACATATAAGCACTGAAAAACAAAAAATGAAACTTAGTACAATCACACACATACATGTGTGCAAACTGTGACGCACTTGTGTTAATCGATGAGCAAGGTTGTGCTCAAGCACTCAAAATCAATTTTTTCGATCACTAAAGCAACTCCAAATTTTATGTTTTATTAATTTATTCTTTCATTTTTTTCTAAATATTTAACTTTTCTATTTCTATTTTATATGTTTTAATTTCTTTTATACTAGTATCCATTATATACTTAAATAGATTAATTTTGATAACTTTTTAGCTTATTTTCATCTCTTTGTCTTAATTTTTTTAATTTTTATAATATAATTTAGACTTTCACTTCTATTATTTAATAATTTTAATTCATATTCTTATTATATATAAAATATTTGTAATAACAAACAAAAATATTAATAAATGATTGTCATTTAAGATAAATAATTAAACTCTAAATTGATATTAAAAAACTATTTGTAAATGACATGTTTAGGGATCCTTTGTCACCCTATCTTTTTGTGTTGTGTATGAAGAGACTTTTTCATCTTATTGAAGTTATTGTGTCTCATAAGCTTTGGAAGCCAATTAAACTTTCCAAAAGAGGTCAGGCCATATCATACTTAGCATTTGCAGATGATTTAATCATCTTTTTAGAGGCTTTTATGGATCAGGTAGAAATAATTCAGTCTTGTCTTGACATATTCTGCAAAAGCTCATGACAAAAGGTTAGTATGGATAATACTCGTATCTTCTCTCATTTGCTGGTCGTTTGACTCTAACAAAATTCGTGCTTGCGGCAATTCCCTCCTATTCTATGCAGATTGTGTTTTTCCCCCGACAACTAGGTGATGAGATTAACAAATCATGTATAACGTTCTTATGGGGCCATACGGGTGAACAATGGAAGATCCATGTAGTGGCTTGGCTAAGGCTTTATAATCCTAAAGATGAAGGAGGTCTTGAATTGAGAGGGATGAGGCATGTTAACAAATGTTTGATGATGAAAAATTGTTGGACTCTTTGCTCTCAAACTGATAAACTCTAGGTCCAAGTCCTAAGGGCTAAGTATAATTATGGGAATGACCCTGTTCCAATTATCCAAAACAAGGCTACTGCATCATATATTTGGAAGGGTATATGTGATGTTTGGACATCTGTTCTTATAACCTAAAATATTGGGGATGGTTTGAGGGTGCAATTTTGGTTGGACTATTAGCTCCCTTCGAGAACTTGCCTTATTATATGGCAATACAACCAATTCTAGAGCACAAGAGATGCAAGTCTATAGCTACATACATGAACGTAGTGATGGGGAAATATCAACACAATAACAACACAGAGCAAACTCAAACAGTTATCGCAGCGGAAATAAATTCCCCAAACTTGCAAGAATCTGTGAGGAGCAACAACCAATGAACAAAAATAATAAATCACCAAAAATCACACATAAAGACACCAAGATTTTTAACGTGGAAAACCCCTCAAAGTAAGGGTAAAAACCACGAGCCGTCCAGACCAAAGAACAACGTTTCTTACGAATTTTTATGAAAAATTTGCAGGAAAAGTCGCATGTAATAAGAGAAATTCTAGTAGAGTCTCTTAAAATTATTTCTACTACTAAAATATATTTTTTTGGAACAGTGTTCTTTGATTTGAGGATCTTTCGTTGCACTCGAACGGTCTAACAGGTTGACGTATTTGAGAGAGGAGCTCATTAGGCCTAGGCAAAAATTTCTGGCCATCCGAAACTAACCAGACCGATGGTCAGATTGGATGAAGCAGATTGATTCTTAGGTATTTCAGATTTTTTCGGATGCAACTTTCGAGTTCAAACGGGTTTGAACGGTCGGATTCGGTATTAGAACTTTCTCATCCGATGTACCCGAATCCGACCGTTTATCTTCTTCGTCTTCACTGTTTATCTTCTTCGTCTTCACCGTTCCATCTTCTTTTACTTCTTCTTATTTTTTCTTTTTCTTCTTTCTTCTTCTTAGAATAGTGGATTTAAGCCTAACTCAACCCTACAAAACTAGCTTATAAGGTGAGGGTTGTTTTCCACTTATATATTATTCAATTGCCTAATCTCTAGTTGATGTGGGACTTGGGTTTTTCCAAATAAACCCCTCATGTCCAGTACTATTGGGCTTAGTACGTGGATAAATGGTTGGTGGCCCTTTTAATGATCTAGGATTAGCGGGACTTGGGTTTTTCCCAATACACCCCCTCATGTCCAGCACTATTGGGCTTGGTACGTGGATAAATGGTGGGTGGCCCATTTTTAAGAATCTAGGATAGCTCTGATACCATTTTAGGATAGTGGATTTGAGCCTAACTCAACCCTACAAAACTGGCTTGTAAGGTGAGGGTTGCTTTCAACTTATATACTATTCAATTTCCTAATCTCTAGTCGATGTGGGACTTGAGTTTTTCCCAATACTTTTTCTTCTTAACTCCGTAAACATCTTCCTCTCTTCAACCTTTCCCTGCCACGGCCACCGCCGCTGAGAAGCTCCCTATTCCCTGCTCTGGTTGACGAGGGTGGTGATGCAGAGATATGAAACTCAACAGTTTTCCCCCAACGAAGTAGTGATGGAGACCGATGAAGGGTGACAATAAAGGGCAGCACGAGACGCTAGAGGAAGCTTCTCAAACCAATGAACCCATCCGATGAACCTATAACCCACACGGATTGAACCCGCCAAAACCCGAGTTCTTCGTCGGTCGGAAATGACCCTTGATTTTTCTTAATCAGTTTCGGATGATTTTAAGAATTTTGGTCCGAAATCAGCCATGGCTGACTGATGCTTAGGCCTAGAGTGCACTATAAGACTCAAAATTATCAGTGTAATGGAGACATTTTCTCTCTAAGAATAGCACTATGCGTGCTTCAACCTAGACTACTCTAATCTTGTTATTTATTATTTTAATTTACTTTTTGTGTTTAATTGGTTGTTACTGATTGCTTTATTTTTAAGTTTGAAGTATTCATTTGTGTTGTTGACATTAGCTTCCTTGATAAATTTAATTAATCATTTATTTGTGCTCGATTAAATTCAATTTACTTTCCAACAATCTTAAAGAGAAAAATTCTTTTTTTGTTAAATATCAACATATATACAATAAATATTTGAAAGTCTTTGAGTAGTAAGCCAGAAAAATTTAATGATGAAAATATTTTATGTTGATGACAACAGATGAAATTTTAGCTTAGAGAGTTGGGTTTATTTTCTGTTATTTTAAATACAAATTCTAAAAAAAGTTCTGATGGTGCCTTGGTTAAAGTTAGCTCCTTTGATGATACTTCTAATGATAAAGATATTGTGTGTCATGGTCATATTTTGAGTGCTCTCTAATAATATTTATAAAATATTTTGTTATACAAAAACTGCTTTAGAGTTATGGGACATTCTTGAACAAATATGGTTCTGCTGAAAATGGTTTAAGAAGATACTCTTGTGAAAGAATGATTTATTTTCAAATGGAAGATAGAAAACCTTTTTCTGACCAAGTTCATGAATTTGAAAATATTATTTATGACATGAAAATGAAAGAAATTACTTTGCCGGACATAATGCTCAGTTTTTTAATTTTGAAATTGCCTTCTTGGTCTGAATTTGCAAGAAGCCTTAAGCATAAACCTGATCATTTCACTTTATCTGACTTATTGGTTTCTTTGTGAATTGAAGATAAGCATCGTAATTCACAAAATAATTATCATAAACCTCATTTTCAAGCTCAGGCTCATTTAGTGGATAATTCTAATAAGCCTAAATAAAAATTTTTCAAAAAAACTAGTTTTTCTAATAATAAGTTTGGTCAAAGTTCCCATTTCTCCAAAAATAAAAAAAAGGCTTTTAATAACAATTACAAACCAATGAGTAAAATTCAAGGAAATGAGTCATTTTTCTTTGTTTATAGGAGAAACAATCATTTTGCTAAGGGTTATTTTCATCATCATCGTCAACCAAAAGACACTACATTTGATCTTAAATCATCTTTTCATCCTCAAGCTAGTGTTATTACCGCTAATGCTAGCTCAGATTCCCCATCTAATAGGAATGTGGCACATGTATTGTGAACATGGGGAATGGGAGCCTAACACGCGTTATTGGTCTAGGTTGAATAGAATTAGAGTTATCTTTAAGAAATCGTCTTGTTAGATGAAGTTTTTCATGTTTCCTAAATTAGAAAAAATTTGATTAGTTTTGCTTTGTTAGTTCAACAAGGTTTTAAAGTTGTCTTTGTATCCAATAGAGTTATAATTTCTCGTCATGGTTCTTTTGTTGGGAAATGATATATTTGTAATGGTTTGTTTAAACTTAATCTCATGTCGTCGTTCATTAATAAATATTCTAGCATTTCTTCATCATCTATTTCAAATGTTGAATATTGTGACACTTGGCATGGTAGACTAGGATGTGTTAACTTGAAATCTATCAAAAGAATGATAAGTCTTGATCTTATTCCTAAATCTTTTAATTAATGAATTGAAACAAAAATGTGAAGTTTGTGTTCAAGCTAAACAACCTAGAAAATATTTTCAAAATTCTATCCAAAAAGAAACTTACTTGCTTGAACTCATTCATAGTGATATATATATATATATATATATATATATATATATATATATAATATATATATATATATAATATATATATATATATATATATATATATATAAGTGATAACAATGGTGTTATTACTTGTGGTGGAAAGAAACATTTTATTACCTTCATTAGTGACTTCTCAAAATATTGCTATGTATACTTGATAATTCATAAAAGTGAGTTATTTGATAAATTCAAAGTTTATAAAGCAGAAGTTAACAATCAATTAGAAAGAAATATTAAAATTCTTCATTCTTTGATAGAGGAAGAGAATATTCTTCTAATGAAATGGGTGAATTCTTTGAGTCACATGACATTATTCATGAAGTCACTCCTCCCTATGCTCCTCAATCTAATGGAATTGTTGAAAGAAAAATCATACTTTGTTAGACATAATAAATGTCATGCTTATAGTTATAAGTTTTGGTTTGCTTGATAATTTGTGGGGGGGAAACTTTGTTTATTGCATGTAACATTTTAAATAGAATTCCTTATAAAAATTCAAATAGAATCGCTTATGAACTTTGGAAAAATAGAAAACCAAATTTGAAATATCTCAAAGTGTGATGGTGTCTTGCAAATATGTATATTTCTATTAATAAGAAAAGAAAAATTGGTCCTAAGATTGTTGATTATATTGTTTTGGGATATTCTTTACATAATACTACTTATAAATTTTTAGTTATTAATTCTGAAGTTGAAATTTCTAATAATATAATTATGGTATCTAGAGATATTATTTTTTTTTTGAAAATATTTTTCTTTGAAGAATAAAATGTCTAAACCTATTTATGATACTTCTAATTTTGTTTTACCCTCTAGTAGTAATGTTAACAAGGATGTTGTACCAAGAATAAGTAAAAGAATTGGAAAAACTAAAGATTTTAGTCCTAAATTTTGTTTTTTCTTACTTGAAAATGATCCTAAAACTTATAGTGAAGCCATGAGATCTATTGATACGCCTTTTTGGAAAGCAGTCATTAATGATGAAATAGATTCTCTTAAAGTCAATAAAACTTGGTTTTTGATTTACCTTCCTCCTGGTTGCAAAAGTATAGGTTGTAAATGAGTTTTATGAAGAAAAAAATTAAGAATGGATGGTTCCATAGATAAGTTTAAGGCAAAACTTATTGTTATTGGTTATATACAAGTAGAAGGTGTAGATTTATTTGATACATATTCTCCTATTTCTAAAGTTACTACTATTAGAGTTTTAATTGCACTTGCTTGTGTTTTTAATTTGGAAATTCATCAAATGGATGTAAAAATTGCCTTCTTAAATGGTAACTTGGAATACGAAATTTAGATGAATCAACTCGAAAGTTTTATAGAACTTGGAATGGAAAATAAAGTTTGCAAACTTGTTAAATCCTTGTATGGTTTAAAATAGGCACCTAAACATTGACATGATAAATTTGATCAAATTGTTTCATCATATGAGTTTCAGTTTAATAATAGTGATAAATGTGTTTATGTGAAACAATTTGATGATAATTCATGTGTTATTTTATGTCTATGTGGATGATATTTTAATCTTTGGTAGTAATCTACATGTATAAATGATGTGAAGTCTTTCTTGTCTAGTAATTTTGAAACGAAGGATCTTGGCCTTTTTAATGTTATTTTAGGCATTAAGTTAATTAAGAATCATGATAGTATTATTTTGACACAATCACATTATATTGAAATTTTTTTAAAAAAGATTAATTATTTTGATGTGAAACCAGTTTCTACCCCATTTGATTTTAATATTAAATTGAAGAAAAATATTGGTGAAAGTGTCCCTCCTTTTAAATACTCTCAAATTATTGGTTCCTCTTGTTGCATTTGTCTAATTACTCTAGATCGTACATCGCATATATTGTTGGTAGATTAGGAAAATATACTCATAATCTTGATCATTCACATTGGCTTACTCTAGAAAGGTTATTTAAATATCTTAAAGGAACTATAAATTATGACACTGATCACTATGCATGTTATCTTACTGTAATTGAAGGTTTTAGTGATGCAAATTGAATTTCTAACTATGATGAAACTAAATCTACTAGTGGTTATGTCTTTACTTTATCTAGAGGTGCAATAGCTTGAAATTTGCAAAATAAACTATTATTTCTCGTTCTACTATAGAAGCTAAAATAATTGCCTTAGATACTACTAGTAGTGAGACTGAATTTCTTAAAAGTTTATTATATGACTTGCCCTTGTTAAATAAACCTATACCTCCAATCCCAATGCAATGTGATAGTCAAGTTGCTATTGCTAAAGTTACTAGCAAAAACTTTAATAAAAAAGAAGGCACTTGAGAATAAGATCAGAAATTTGATAACTCATGGTGTTATTTCTGTTGATTTTATCAACTCTAAAAATAATCTTGCAGATCCACTTACAAAAGGGTTGATGCGTTAACAAGTACTTAAATCGTGAGGGGAATGAGACTAAAGTCGATTAAATAGTTACAACAATGGACACTCGTCTCCACATAAATGGTGATCCCGTGAAGGAGTTTAATGGGTAATAACGAAATTGTTTGTTAACTAAAGTATACCAATGTACATTGCAAAATTATTGCATGTTAGATTCCTATGGTGAGGTGAGATCTAAATTAAATTGTGACAATAATAAGGTTGAGGTATTCAAATATTTATATTTATTGTGTTAGAATTAAAAATATTTCTTAATGGACACAATGACAATTGTTGTACGGATGGGTGTCATAGACCACTCTTGGAAGGGTTCACCTAGTGAGTGTGGTGGTGGGGCCACTACTGTGAGATATGAGCAATCTCTAAGTGATACTCACAAAACAAGATACATGCGCAAGGATGTAATGCACTCTACTGATTAGAACTCAAATGAACACCTTTATTATGTGTTATGTTCTAAAATTTGCTCAAAGAGATATGACTCAAGACAATCATGTCTCCATACTTTCTCATATGAAAGTTCTTAGGCACTAGGTATAGGAAGGTTCCTTATACTAAAAATATAATATATCATGCTCTATTAAAATGTTTTAAATTTATATATATATTATCATTTTCCATATTTAAATTTTAAATTAGTGGGGGTGTTAAGAATTAATATTTTAGTTTAATATTTAAATATATGTATATATATAATTGTTTAGTATTTATCAATCTTATTCTCTCTCATGTGTGCACATCGGTAGACCAAGTCTCCTTAACTTTTATCAATTCCTTCTAACGACATAACAATAACATTTTTGAATGTTATTTTAACCAAAAGGCATGGTACAATTTCATTTTCCGAAAGACTTGCTGCATATTATTGGTATGCATGTTGCTTACTTTTAGGATCAATACATGGGTCCAATTTTTAAAAAATATTTTCGGAACAAAGCACATGTGGCTGCATCTATATATGTGCCTAAGTAAAAGAAAAATACATACTTAACAAGTTCATTTATTTCTCTCTTAAAATTATCTTTACTATTAAAATATTTTTTTTTTATTTCTATTACTAAAATATTTTTTTTAGAACATTGTTCTTTAGTTAGGGATCTTTTGATGTACTCGAACGATCTAATGAGTTGATGTATCTTGGAGGAGAAACGTACTATAAAATTTAAAATTATCAATGTAGTGGGGCGTTTTTTCTCTAAAGATGACGCTCTGTGTATTTCAACCCAGATTACTATAATCTTGTTATTTATTATTTTAACTTACTCTTTATGTTTAATTAATTGTTACTGATTGATCTATTTTTAATTTTAAAGTATTTATTGTATTGTTAATATTACATCTTATCTAAAATGTATCAAAACTAGCAACATGCCTTGCTCTTAAATAGGATCCAAACATTCTTGCAGATCACCATATAGAAATATTTCATAAAAGTTGAAGGAAAATCTTAATTTGGAGGTTTTCTTTTTTACAGAAATAATTTGGAATTAATTACTTACAACATACTAAATTAAATCTCTTTCTAACAATTAGTGCAACTCTATCTTCTTCTTTTTTCTTCTTCTCATATTTCTCTTAAACACATGGTAAAGAGCAAGTAAACCAATTATTTTTAAAACTGAATAAAAAAAACTCTCAATT
This sequence comes from Cajanus cajan, assembly GCF_000230855.2. NCBI lineage: Eukaryota > Viridiplantae > Streptophyta > Magnoliopsida > Fabales > Fabaceae > Cajanus > Cajanus cajan. The sequence continues at coordinate 13,939,724 of NC_138523.1, read as the reverse complement.
ATTTGAGTATTATTTTTTTATTATAAAATTATTAATATATAAAAAATATCTTTAAGAACATTCATGATAAACATGTATATAACACTTTTAAGACTATTTTTTTTAGTAATTTATCTCATAAGTCATTTCGAAGATTATTTTATGTTACTGGAACTAAAATGTCTTATGAATTATACGGATTAGTTCATAATTAAAATATTTATTTTTATTACATAATTATTTTTATTTTCACTATTTTCAACTAAAATATTAGACTTTTTTTTATATTATTTTTATACCGTTCTTCATCTTAAAATTTTTTAGCTTTGCAATCTAAAATAACTAAATTTGTATCATTTTAAAGAATAATTATAGGATGTCTAATAAAAAAAATTATCAAAACACCATTTTAAAAATCAATGTCAATTTATTTCTTTATTTTTCATTTTAGATGGTCATAAGTTTATTTTCTAAACAATATATTCAAACTTAAATAATTAAACAAGTATAGAAAAAAATTAAATTAAAACCTATGAATCAATTAATAATGAGTCTTTGATGACTAAAGACAATGAGATGAAATAATAGTTCATAATTGCTTATTTTTAAACTTTTACATTAAATTGTCAATTTGTTGCAACAACAAAAAAAAGTTAACAATGACGACACACCACAAAGAATTTTATAGTAGTTAATATATACAAGCTCATAATTTAGTTTTGAGACTATAAAATAATATAGAATGAAAAGAATATGAAAGAGAATAGATATAAAGAGAAAGAAAGAAAGTCAACTCTTGTTTGTTAACAATGAGACATATTATGATTAAGAAAAAAAAAACTCAATTATATATTATATATTATAATTTTCACTTTATATTTAACATTACCGATTTATTTTCTTAAAAATACGAGTAACTTTTGTTAAGAGATAGAAATACCACCTTTCACATTTATTATCCATTAAAATTTATTAAAAATTGTATAATTACCAACGAAGATCATTAAATAAGAATTGAGACTAATTTTTTGATTTATAATAAATTTTACCTAATTATAATTATTCTATTCAAAAGAATTAATAATAATAATTATCTATCTATACTAATAATAAATTTATCTTCCATTTTTTTTATTTAATTTCATTTTTCTACTTTACCAAAACTTCTTACTCTATTTTAAATAATCATGTATCATATTTTTTTAGTTTATATTTATTTATAAGAAAAACAAGTGACATAAAATGACTATTTTCTTCTTATAATAATAATAATACCGGTTATAGTAATAATAATAGCAACAATATTCTACACATAGAGTGAATACTGAAATCTTATACTAACAATAACACACTACTCCTTTAAATTCCTTTCTTTTGTTATTATTATTATTTTTTACCTTTTTATTTAAATAAAATATATAGAGGTAGCCTCTTCCCCACTAATAATAAAGAAGAATAAGAAGAATTAATCTTACTCCTACTTTGCAATGCAACCCTCAATTTTAACCCCCTCAAACTACTGTCGAATTTATTGAGACACTTGATTCCACTATTTGAACTTTCCATATAAGAAAATGATTTATTCGTATTAGAATTTACAAGAGGAAATGAAGGCGCATAAGATTGAGTTAAGAAAAAAAAAAAAAAAAAAAAAAAACTCACAAGCCTCTCCCTCTCATAACATCACTTTCTAAAGAGCGTAAGTTGCTTTAAGGTACTCTATGATTTCTGCACTTTCAAACATTTCTATTCCAGTGTTTGGATCTTCCAAAAAGGGTGCCTGTGAACCATAACCATCAACTCATCATCCACAAGCCATATAACATGCATGAAATGACTGTGTTTTCACATTAACTAGTTGAAAAATCTAAGTACCTGGAAAACTCCAGTTTTCTGATATAGTATATGTCTTTTTGGGCTACCCCTAGCACAACTAAAATGAAACATTCAAGTAAGTATCATGAAAACACAAAATATTCGTAATAAATATACATATTGGGAATTTGGGATATTGTCAACTATACAATACCCATGATAATTGAACTATAAATCACAAATGAAAATTAAACCTAGAAGATGATATTAATATATATATATATGTATATGTAAGAATTGCAGTACAAAAATTTGAACTTAAGATTCGTTGTATACTTTGCCAACCTCTCACCATTAGGGCGACTCAAGTGATTATACATTTAGTAATATTCAATGAGACAATGTAAAAATATATATTTTTTTTCTTCTAATTAATGTAGAGGATGAGTTTTCCTCTTTGTGGGATGTGATCACGGGTTCTAATTTATTGTCATGGAAGTAGCCTATCTGCATATGGAGTTAAATTAAAGGTTGCATGCATTAGGCCTCCTTTATGCCCCACAGTTTATATAAAATACAACTACTATTTTGATTTATTAATCTTTGATGAAAAGTATAATTATTAGAGCTAGTAGCTATATGTTCATTAAAATTGTAAAAATTCTTCGTACAAGGGCAAAAAATTCCATAAGATCAAAGAATGCTCCATAAGAAGATAAGAGTCTATTTAGATAAAAATCTCCAAAAATACTTCTTGAAAAAGAAAAATAGGAAGGAAAATCAAATAAACTTCTTAGTAAGATAAAAATAGCTTATGCAAGAGTTAAAAAGAAGATTTAGGATAAGTTAATTAAAGATAACTTTTACAAAATAACTTATGCATGAGCTAATTTTAATTTATGAATAAACTTATCATTATTCCTTTTTATTTGGCTCTTATAAAAGTGTTTCTGATAAAGTTTACCTAAACAGACCTTAAATATAGTCACATAACATAACAGTAAATGCAAGAAATAAAGTTTTGAATAATAAACCCCCCAAAAGCTTCTTATTGGGAATCAAATCTAATAGTTGGTTGCTCAGAAACATGGGTTTTACCTTATAAGCAGGTGTGGCAGCTCCAATTCCACAAGTACTTCACGCACAAGTTTGCAGAAAGGAGACCCCTGAAAGAAACAAGTATTTCAAATTTCAAATTCTGTAGCAGCAGATAATTGCTACATTATCATGCATGCTGATCTATAATAAAAATCCTGAATTCATTAAGCATTAGGATGTATAGTTTGCATGTTGTCGACCAACCTCATATGCCCATAATTTAAGTGGCTTTGGAGGGAACTTTGCTGGAGTATAAGTTGTCCCCTGAAAACAAAAATAAAAATATTTATAGTATTCTTTATACTGATAAAACTGATATCTCAATTACAACTAAAAACGAAAGGATTACTAGCACATGCTAATAATTACTTGCACTGATTTTTTAGAAAGGATTTTCAATAAACTTTAGTTAACACTTGACACTCCTACTTAAATTAAAGGAACCGAGATAGACTGTTAAACAATACCTTTGAAATACGACTAAGCATAGCAAGACCAGCAGTTAGTGCCTGCAGAAAAAGATAGCCCTATATCTTAACATCAATGATGCTATTTAACTGTCTGGTGAACAACCATTGATGATGGTGTCAGGTTCTAACCGTTATAAATCCAAGTGATAAAGATAAAGGGACGTTTCCATCACCTACATAACAGACAAAAGACCAAAAAATGGGATACTTTGAAGCACGCAAAATCAGTATTCACTTAAACCTTGCATGAAAAATCAAAGCTCTTAAAAGATTAAAAGAAAGTACTTCAACAATGTTACAGTAGTTTGAATCCGTTTGGATACAAGTTAAATACGATTTTGATGGTTTCTTTATTGAAAATAAAGTTTTGTTTTTAGTAGAAAATGTCTCAAAAACGTTTTTGAGCTTGTTTTTATGCTTGTAAGTGATAAAATACACATTTCTGAAATGTATAGGTGGTAATCGTTTCTCTCTTATTTATATAATTATATTTTATAGATTGAAATGCAACAGAAAAAAAAAAATGATGACATAGCATTAGCACTTAACAGAAAAGGGTATACATGAAGACACAAACCATATTTGTCAACCAAATATCGAATGATGTCATCTGATTCATACATTGAAACGCCTGTGTTTGGGTCAACCTGAAACCAATAAAAAAGTTAGAGAAAAATGTTATTTCTCAGTTCTCACTCACTGTGTAATCATCAAGAGGCAAGATAAGAAAAGTGATGACAGATACATAGATTACTAGAAAAAAAACTGTTGTAAGGCAAAGCTTTCAGCAGCAACCTCTAAGGAGAAAATTTTACTGCAACTTTAGATCATTGTTTATGCTTCTTGATTTAATTCAGTACACATCATCGAACGTTATTTATATGAACATAATACAAAAAGTAGTTTATCCATAGGAAAATGTCCCATAGTCTAGCTCCTCCAGAACCCTATCAGATCTAAGTTTTGACTTCAGCTTCCTTCCTTTCCAGGAGCATCTGATACCTGGACCTCATTCTAGGTTACATTTTTCTATAAAACTTATGAGCCAATTTTCAATATAGATGATGGTGTAAGATGCCACATATCTCATGAACAACTACAGGATAGTTTTTGCATTAATTTCATCAAACTAGTTTAGATTTGCATGGACTTTAACCTCATCCCTTTTAAAATGCAACAGAAATCATAAGAAAAAATTAGAGTAAATTACTCTGACACCCCCTAAAGTTCTACGAAATTGTACTAACACCTCTTGCTTTTTTATACCCTTACAATAACCTCCCTTAATTGTTTAAAAAACATTACACTAGCACCCTTTATACATTACTTTAACCCCCTTAACTATTTGAAAAACATTACATTGTGACCCTTATAGAGGAGGTTACTGTAAACCTTAAAAAAAAAAAGAAAGAAAGGAGTGTTAGTGCAATTTTATAGAAATTCAAAGGGTGTCAGTGTAATTTACTCAAAAAACTATGATTTAAGGAATCAATCTTACCATGTAGGGGAACTGCAGTTTTCCACCCATTTGAAGAACCTTCGGACGGAAATTTGGGCCATTTCTTGGACAAGGATAGAAAAGAACATCAATGTCCAAAATAGCAACAATTTCTCGAACCTGTATGGAGTCAAATATTATCCCACAACAAAAGACTTGACAATATTTTTTTTTTTGTACAATACCATTAGACTGAACCTAGTGGTTCAAAGGCTTGCTAATATAATAGAAGAATGCAGCTATTAGACTATCAATAAGTCGGATTTTGAAGATCCAACTTAGTGATTATGACTGATATTCTCCCCCAACAAATAAAAGGAAAGGAAACTATAGCAATTATCCTGACTGTGGAGAGCATAATTAGAGTTTATTCTTTGTCCAATGAACAGCTGCGCTAATCTCCACACTCAAATTCCAAGAATCAAAAGATGAGCATAATGACTGTTTAACATTTCAATGATAGTAAGAGGTTATGACTTATCATGAAAATCCATTTTGGTGACTTACACTTCACACAATAACAAGAGTGTATCCAGCTAACTACCTGAATTGTAGCCCCCCACCCCCTGATATGAAATAAAACATATACAGTGAGGGGCTGGATCTTTGTAGACATGTCATTTAGTTAGGATATTAAATTGTTCAATTCCAATTACGGAAGAAAACTGTTCGGTTAGTTAGATAGCTACAAGTAGGAAGCTAACTAATTCAATAATCACTTTTGTAGCTCAATGAAAATCTCAAATCGTTTGGGACCTTTTCATCCGTAAGGTTCCCTTTTTTTCTCTATGTTCTTCGAATTCTTGTTTAATTCCTAGAACTACAAATATTCATAACACCCGCTTCCCCCAAAAGTTTCCCTAACAGTAACCCCATCACAGATGTTTACACGAAATGAATTCTCATGAAAAAAACTTGAAAAGTTTATTTGAATCCAAAACACAATTCATACCTTTCGACAAAATGGACAGCTGCACATGATCCAAGAAGGCACATAATCAAAGAACAAAACAATACTTGGAATCAGTTAATTCTGTAATGCGGCATGTAAAAAGCCAAAAGTCTAATGTAAAGGGATAAAAAGGAATAAGGAAGTATTTAGTCCATGTATAAATGCAAAGAGACTAAATCCAGCATTTTTCAATAACTGTCAGGGAAAATAAAGTACCTCTCAAATTCATATATCTCAATAGGCTTCTCAGGGCGAGGGCCTAATTTTGCTGTTTCTTTTACCGTAATGCCTGAAATCATACTACTAATGTTAACAAGAAAAATAAGGAACACACAGCAACAATAACAATATCCTTGTTCCACCAAGTGAGGTCAACAACATGGATCACACAATATGCCAATGGACTCAGTGTAAAAACAAACTTTTGGGGACATCATTCACCATGCAATCCCTTTAAATATTTTTTTCCAATCTCCTTAGTCTCCCTCTACCCCTTTTCAAAGTGCAGAGATACTATCACTCAAAACAAAATCTTACATTTTCACAGCGCCAATTTATCGGCAAGAGGCATTTGTAATTTCATTTTGGAACTCTGTAAGCACTGCCTCTTGAGATATGTATAATTTTAAATATCAGCTGATATTTCTTTATGATTAAGACAGCTTAAGAGATCTTTCTTAGAATTACACACAGAAATGTATCTTTGTAGCCAAATTTCATGGAAGAACTACCCAAAGGAAAATTAGTGATCCAGATAATAATAGGTAATCGTGTTTGTTCTCTTTCTATATGTCACAGTTGCAAGTCAACCAGATATTTAATGACTATTTGACAAATGACCTAATTAACCTGGTATGCAAAATAATGGGCAGTAATAAGAGAATATAGGTGCTACCATTAATTTCCAAAGCAAATTGGTCTGGAGGAATTTCATCCTTAGAAACAAATGAAAAAGAATACCTGCATAGCACAATAAAAGCACAAAAATTTAAAATTTTATCCAATCTCAGAATGTGTGTGTGTATAACTATATATATATATATATATATATATATGCTGACAACAATATCATGACATAGCATTCTAAAGTCAAAATATAACATCTTTCACGGGAAGCCAAGTCCAACTAATCTTTCATTTCACAGTATCATATGATCCTTCTATCAGAATAGCCATAACGCTAACACCAACCATGTCAGATCCCTCTAGCAGTTCTTGAATCTAATTGAAACATCAAATATTTCCTATGCAACCATTTACCAGATGTTTTCTCTCTGTATTGCACTTATGTTAAAAACATCATACAAGCACATAACCAACTCAAGCCACTGGAAATATTTTACCACCACTCTTCCTACATAGACACTTCAACTGATAACTATCAACATCTCTGACCATGCAATACTATGCACAAACTAGATGCGGACTAGGAATTTGACCTCAAATGCCTTTAAGAAAATTTAGTGTCACAGCCCAGTATACTAAGGGCTTGTTTGATTCACTTCTTACTTTTTTGTTTTAAAAACTATTTTCTAAAGAACTCTACATTACTCTTCAATCAATCTCTCATCCAAAATCAATTTATACCAGTGGATTCAGATGCTTTATCTCCTTGAGGCAATCTTGTTCGAGTCTGGTAAAACCAATATAAATTGCAAAGTTCTTTCTCTAAGTATTTAATTTAATTGCGTACATAGACTCAAACTCAAGATTCCTAGTTAAGCTGAAACAAGTTGTACCAGTGGATTCAGGTGCTTCATCTCCTCGAGGCAATCATGTTCGAGTTTGGAAGAACTTGTATAAGCGAAAAGCTCTTTCTCTATGTATTTAACTTAATTGCTTATAGAAGACTCAAACTCAAGACCACTAAGTTGAAACAAGTTGTACCAGTGGATTCAGGTGCTTTATGGTACACAAGTGATTTACAAACCAAGAAAAAGTTGGGAGATGTTTGTCATTCTCTTCTTCAAGTTCTCAACAAATTTCTAGAAAACAGTAATATGCTCATGGGACAAACACTTTCACAAATTTTAGAAAACTAGAAAACAAACAAAGTCTTGGAGCTTAGGCATGCTGGTGGCAAAACTGAAACCAGAATAGAGCAAAAGAGAAACCCATATGAAGCAAAGGAGCATGGTTTACTTACCCATCAACGAAAACTCCAGTGGCAAAGCGAAAGAGCAAAGGAAGCAAAGCTCCAAGCACTTCAGTAGTCTTGTCAGGTCTGATTGCAAAGCGTTTAGGCTCAGGGGGCTTGAAGTTGGGAGGTGGAGAAATTGTGACTGAAGAAGCATCAGAAGTTGGTTCTTGTTTGGTGCTCACTGAAGAGGTTTCTGACATGGCTCTGACGCAAAACCTTCTTCTGGGTACTCTTTTGGGCAACGAAATAGACCCACAAAGTGGAAATTGGGAGAGACTCAAAGCTCCAGCCATAGCCATGGACAAGTTCCTCCAACCTTGTAGCACCCTTGTTTTGCAGAAATTATTATCCGGTGAAAGGAGTATAAACTATAAAGGTTCTTAATTGAAATTTATTAACTTCTCTTAATAATTTAAAAAACTGTACATACAATGTGGATTGATTTTTGCAATAGACCATAGTTTGGAACTTTAACTACGAAGACTTGTTTTTATTTTTTTTAATGAACATAATTTACTGACAACTAAAAATTAATTGAGACGTAATTTTTATTCAACAAATATTATTTTAATATAGATAAAAATAAACTTAGAAGCATAAATCAATCCGTATTTTAAAATAGACTTTAAGATATAATTACTACATCCAGAGATTTGGTTTAATACATGAGAATATAAACATGTGATTTGCAACCATACAATAATTTTTCTTTGAGGGTGACTCTGTCTTTGTGTGTGGGTAAGACTTAAGAGGCTTGTTTTGATGGCATTGTGTTTGGCCAATCGTTAATGACATGGAGACAGCAAACATGTACGTGACTATTGGTACTGATTCTACTGAAGCAAGCTGATTTGGCAGATTCACAAGCACTCAATTCCACCCAAAATAAAATATCTATTGGGTGGTTCCTAAATTATTTAAGACAGTACATACTAGGATTTTGTCCACTCTAGCCTCGTGTGATCAACGTGTTCAATGTTATTTCACTTTCACCTCTTCTTTTTTCTCTTTTGTAGTAAATGTTTTTTAATTTAATAATAAAATTAAGTCAAAAGATTGTGTTAATGCAACGTGTAACACAATGTTTTCATACATAAAGCATACATGTTTATATGACTATATGCTAATTTATGTTGTTTAGTATTTTTAGTTGTTTGATAAAGATACCATGGTTAAAGAATTATTAATGTATAGTTTGGATGTTGAATGATTTTGAGAAAAAAAGAAGCAAAATAGAAAAAAGTAGGAGATAAGAAAAAAAAAAGTAATAGAATTTTAAGAAAAATTCTAGAATGCAACAGTAAAATAGGTGGCACATTGAAGAAGTACCTATTATAGCCATTGAATATAATATTAAAAAATTTAATGGCTGTGATTTTTTACTTGTAACTTAATTAGCCAATTCCTGTGATTTTTCACTTGTAATTTAATTAGCCAATTCCTTTCCCTTGTTTTTCAACTCATCTTTCACGATACTCACAACAATCACCATCAACTACTTATGTGGTGATTTTCAATCATGATTTGGTGTTTCATTTTTTTTTTATCTTTCACCCCTTTTCCTTTTCGTTGTCATCACCTCTCTTCTTTATTTTTTTTTCCCATTTACATAGTGATTACTTCTCTTTTATGTTTTCTCTCTTATGCTCTCTTTCTCTAATAAGTTTATAAATGAGGAAGTTACTTTTATTCATGAATAATAATCAATATAAATACATGTTAGTGGTAACAAAGTTGTAACCACTTTGAATTATCTTATTCAAAAAGAGTACAAAAGATTTAAAATACAAATTCAAAATATAGATTTATCAAACTAATCTAAACATAACAAACTAATGATATAATCAAACTGATAACAAACTAATGATAATATCTCCATTATCTTCCCTCAAGTTGGAGAGTGAAGATCATGAACTCCCAACTTGGATAATAGCTCATGAAAAAGTTTGCATCCTAATGCCTTTGTGAATATATCTGCAAGTTGTTGCCTCGTCGGCAAGTAAGTTGCAACAATTGTACCGACTTGTATATGTTCTCTAATAAAATGGCAATCAATCTCAATGTGCTTGGTTCTCTTATGAAAAATTGGATTTGCTGCTATATGAATCGTAGACTGATTATACAAAATAATGTTGTGGGACCTTGACAAGGAACTTGAAGTTCACATAACAAACCCCTTAACCAAATAATTTCACTAGTAGCATGTGCCATTGCCCTATATTTAGCCTCACTAGAGGATCTTGAAACAGTAGTTTGTTTCTTCATTTTCCATGATATGGGCACTAAGCCTAGCTTGATAATATAACTAGAAATGGATTGCCTTGTAGTGGGACAAGAGGCTCAATCCGAATCACAAAAACCTTCGAGTTGCAAATTATTATTGACGAGTATCATGATACCTTATCCTGATGATGATTTAAGTAACGAAAGATGCGTGTTGCTGCCTCCCAATGTGCCTCTCTAGGATCTTGCAAGAATTGACTTAAAATGTGAATAGAGTAGGCAATCTCTGGCCGAGTGATTGTAAGATAGATTAATCGACCAAGTAATCGTCTATATTGAGAAGGGTTTGAATATAGCTCCCTCGTGTCACTTCCCAAACCATGATGTTGTTCCATAGGAAAACTTGAAGGTTTGTAATCTAACATTCCACACTCCTTTAAAATGTCAAGAGTATATTTGTGTTGGCATAAAAACAAAATTGTGTTTCCATATGAGAGCTCAAGGCCAAGGAAATATTTAAGTTTCCCAAGATCTTTCATGTGAAAGCATTTACTGAGATAGTCTTTGAAACTAGCAAATGTACTAGAATCATTGCTAGCAATGATTAAGTCATCCACGAAAACCAGTGTGGCAAGAAAAATATCCCCAAAAATGTATGTGAACAGACTATGATCAGAATGACATTGTTGGAAACCATACTGTATCAATGCTCGTGACGATTTTGTATACCAACTCCTTGATGCTTGTTTTAATCCGTATATGGACTTCCTTAAGCGACACACATGTTTGGTATTGGTGATTGCATATCCAAGAGGAATTGCCATATAGACTTCTTCATCTAACTCCCTATGAAGGAATGCATTGCTAACATCCATTTGATGTAGTTTCCAACCTTTGGTCGCTGCTACTATTAATAAACAACGCACTATTGTCATTTTTGCAACTAGAGCAAAGGTCTCTCTAAAGTCCTCACCCTCAACTTGAGTGTATCCTTTAGCAATGAGACATGCTTTATATTTATCTATCTCACCATTTGCGTTATACATAATTTTATATACCCATTTACATCCAACCAGCTTCTTGCCCTGTGGAAGTGCTTCCAAAGTCCAAGTCTTGTTTGCTTCTAGTGCCTGTATTTCTTGAGCCATGGCCTCACGCCATTCTGGATGCTTTAGAGCTTGAGAAAAAATTTCTGGGCTCATCATAAGACATGATGGCAAAAAGAAAAGCCTTGTGTGATGAGGAAAAATTATCATAACTAATATATTATGCAATAGGATAAGGCTTACCCGAAGTCAAAGTTGAGTTAAATGATGTGTTTGGGGGATCTTGGACAGCATTGTGGCAATAATAGTCTTGAAGATATGTGAGAGGTCGCCTTAAACGAGGTGTAACTGGCGGTGAATTTTGTTCTATAGTTGGTGGGGGATTGCATTCTGCTGCTGAAGACTCCTCCACCTGCTCATGTGATATGTCAATATCAACCTGCTCGACGCATTGATCAATTGGAACCAAGGCACGTGGTGTTGTCTCAATCATCACATGTTGATCACAATTTGTTGAATCAAGAATGGGTGTCACATGTAAAAACGTATGGGTATTGGAGTTGTTGTCAAGTGTAGCATAAGGGAATATATTCTCATAAAATATGATGTCCCTAGAAACAGAAAATTCACGGGTATCAAGATTATACACTCGCCAACCCCTTTGATTTTGTGGATATCCAACAAAGACACATTTATTAGCTCGTGCAGCAAATTTATCATTTGGTTTTAAAGGAGTTTTCATATAACACAAACACCCAAATACCCGTAAGTGATTATATGGTGGTGGCTTTCCATGTAGCATCTCATAGGGTGTTATCCCTCTATTTACCACCGTAGGTGTCCTGTTGATGATGTGTGTAGCAGCAAGAATGCATTCCCCCCAAAATGACAATGGTAAATTAGCTTGAAATTTAAGTGCACGTGCCACATTCAAAATATGCCTGTGTTTGCGTTCTACCCTACCATTTTGTTGTGGTCTTGCAACATAAGATGTTTGATGGATAATTCCCTCTACACAACAAAATGATTGAAACTTTGAATTGATAAACTCAGTACCATTATCACTTCGAATGATCTTCACTCTCATTATAAATTGTCTCTCTATATATCATTTTACAAAAATTGACAATAAGATTTGTTGTTATCGATTTATCTTTTATAAGGTAAACCCATACTGCTCGAGTAAAATCATCAACAATGGTAAGAAAATATTGTGCCCCATTGTGTGACTTGGTACGATATTTACCCCACAAATCACAATGAATTAATTCAAATGCTTGATCTGCTTTATTATTACTAAAAAAAGAAGAAGCATACATTGTTTAGATCTGTGACACACATCACAACCCTCCAACTTATTTGCATTGAAATGAAAATTCAAATGATTAGAAAGTTTGGATAACACTTGATGAGATGGATGACCCATTCTTGCATGCCAAAGAGTACTAGCATTTTGAAACTGAGTTGCTAAAGAAGATCCTTGACTTGCCACTTTGAGCACATAGACCCTATCACACTGATCACCTAACCTAATCGTCTTCTTCGTTACTTTGTCCTGTATCATACAATTATCAACAAAAAATGTTACCATACAATTCAAATCACGAGTTAACTTATGTATAGAAATCAGATTGCAACTAAATTGTGGGATGTAAAGAACATCCATCAATTTTATATTTCCAAATTCCACATTCCCTTTCTGTTTCACCATGATAATATCTCCAGTGGGTATAGTGATATGTAGTGGCTCATCCAGTTCTTTTAAATTTTGAAGTGTTGTCAATATTGGAGTCATGTGGTGTAAGGCACCACTATCCAATACCCAACAACGTGTGCTATAATTAAAAAAATTACCGGACATATGATCTAGTTGATTATTGTAATTAGCATGTGTTCCATGTAGCGCATGAGTGTTGGTTCCTGCTTCCAGATTTGTAGCTTTGTCTTGATTCTTGTTGTTGCCTATCCAAGCAAAACGTGCTCTTCCTGAATGCTTATTGGTGTTTTTGTTGAACTTTCGTGAATTCCAGTTTGGTGGATATCCAACCAATTCAAAACATTTGGACTTTTCATGTCTGATTTTGCCATAATGATCACACTTTGGTCGTGGCCCATCTCGTCCTTTATATTTTCTATTCATAACATGAAATGTTGCAGCTTATTATGGCTTGACTTCTCTGCTTCTTTTAGCGACCACACGTGACTCCTCCCTCAAAATATGATTAAAAACCTTTCTAAGAGATGGCAAAGGGTCTGTGTTCAAAATTGTTGCTTTCACGTGATTGTATCTATCATTATCAATTCCTCCAAGAAACAAATGGACATTTTGACCCTCTTCTCTTTGCGCCAAGTTTTTAGAAGCTCCACAGATGCATGCCGGTAATGGTTGCACCAAGTTCATCTAGTAGGCTTTAAATTTTGTATAATACTCTGTCACTGTTGCATTAGGTTCTTGTTGTATTAGACATAAGGTACGCCATAACTGATGTATGCGTGGTGCGTTAGTTTGAGAAAAACGCTCCTCCAAGTCCAACCACATGTCTCTTGTTGTGGTTGCATGAGATATATGCTGCCATGTAGCATTGAATCAGATGAGTTAATGATCCATGCGATGACCATGGAATCAACTTTTTCCCAGTAAATAAATTCCGAGGATTTGGTTGGAGGTTTCTTGATTGAACCATCAATGAATCCATTTTTTTTTGCGCGTAAAGCCGTTTTCATCAAACGTGCCCAATTGCGGTAATTCTCCTATTAGAGGTACTGTTACCAATGGAGTTTCTGGGTTATCAGAGGCTGCAAGATAGAACAGTGATGAAGGTGTAATGAGCTCCATCTTGTTTCCTAGGGATGAATTTTTCTTCCCTGAGATCTCTTCCTTTAGCTCTAATGCCATAATAAGTTTATAAATGAGGAACTTACTTTCATTCATGAATAATAATCAATATAAATACATGTTAGTGGTAACAAAGTTGTAATCACTTTGAATTATCTTATCCGAAAAGAGTGCAGAAGATTTAAAATACAAATTCAAAATATAGATTTATTAAACTAATCTAAATATAACAAACTAATGATATAATCAAATTGATAACAAACTAATGGTAATATCTCCATTATTCTCCTTCACAATATCACAGGTTGTTACAAGTTTTATTAAACAAAGTCAAATATTTAACTTTAAGGCCTGATTTAAGAAAAACAAAAATTAAAAAATAAAAAAGAACCAATGTTGCTATGACACCCATCTGATCTCATGTTTCTCCTTTACCATTTCGTGTGAGCGGCCACATCACCATTCCAAGGTTGGGAGAGAAAGAGGAACGAGTGAGTGACACCTCCATTGTTTCTAGGTTGGGGGAAAAAGAGAGACAGAAGTTGGAGAAGTTTTTGAAATAGAGACAATGATGGTTGGGGAGCTTTTTTTTTTTTTTTTTTTTTTTATAAATAGAGAGAATGGTGGTTAAAGAAGAAAAAAAGCGTTGTTGTTACCGCATGCGATGGCTAGAAATCATTGTAGTGTGAGTAGTACCTCTATTGTTGCTAAATTGGGGGAGAGAGGAGCAAAGGTTGGAGAAGAGGTTTTTGAAATGGAGGAGACTAAGGTTGGAGATTAAAATCACATAAGTGACTAGAAATCATCTTAGTGGTGTTGATTTTATTTTTCTGTGAATTTTTTAATTTTTAATTTTTCAATAAAAAACCTATTACTACCTATCAAAAATCACCCTCAATGTACCACCAACATAAATTCTTCACCTTAGAAGCATTCGAAATTTAAATTGTTTAGAATGAGAAAAGTGAGAAAAAAGTGAAAGAGAAAGATAAATAAGTATATAGTGTAAAGTCTTGTTTTGTCCCTAATAATATATTTACATAAACATAAACAAATAATAATAATTATATTATGTCAATTTTTTAATGAGTCTCATTAATTTAATTAAATTATTAAGCTGTTAAATTAATTTGACTAAATTATTAAATTAATTTAATTAAATTACTAAATTATTGAATGAAAACTAAGGTGCTTATAAACTATTGACATTTGGGTTAATAATGGAGAAAGGTGCAATTTGCATCTTCCAATTGGCTTTTCTTTGCACCATTCGGTGAGATTAATCTTTGTGTGGGACTCAACAACTTTTTTTTTTCCATCGCTACTTTTCTGTAGCCCAAACAGAATGAATTAGGGATGACAAATATACTCGTACCTATGGGTAATACCCGAACCCGTCCCGACTTTAACGGGAAATACTCGATTTGACTGGGTACGGGTATGGGTATATATGGGTAAAATCCGATATATTAAATTGGGTACGGGTATGGGTACGGGTATGGGTATCTACTTACTCGTCCCGTACCCGTCCCTGTTCCCATTTTTAATTTAATACCCACTTTTAATTTAATTATATTAAAGAATTTTAATATTTTTTTTATGTGTGATTATTTGTTATAATATGAGATAGAGAAATAACCTAATTATAATTATAATAATAAAAAATAATTTTAAAATATTGTATTTTTTATAAAAAATAAAAATAAAAAAAATTGATGGGTACGGATACGGGTACGGGTATACTCGATACCCGACATGGACGGGGATGGAGATGAAAATCACATACCCGACGAGTACAGGTACGGGGACGGGATGAGTTTGACTCGTGGAGACGGGGACGAGTATCATGAAACCTGTACCCGACCCCGTTGTCATCCCTAGAGTGAATGAGAAATCTCCTCCCATCTTTTCTCTTTGACACCTATATCTTCGACACTTCTATAAAAACAAACGAACCATTAGAGTAAGGATATTGAGAGTAGTTTGAATTTTAAGTTAAATATAAGGCTATCGAGAGTAGTTTGAATTTAAGTTAAATTTAACCAAGAAAAGGAAAAAGGTATATAAGAATTTTTGAAAACTAAAAATTTAAAAGTAATTTATTTTTAGAAACTTTAAAGATAAGTTAAAAAGAAGAACTTTAAAAACAAAACAAAAATATTTCCATATCAGATTTTTTCATAAATATTCTTCCTTTTTTTTTTTAAGTTGAGATTGAGTCTTAGAAACAAATTTAAGGTATGCAGAATTTGGATTTTGGGAGAATTTACAATAACATATGATATAATTTAAACTAAATTAGGCTAAGCTTGTTTAGGAAATAAACTAAATAAACTACGTAAAAAAATTTATAAAAATTTATTTAGTTAAAAAAATCATTATGTAGTCCATCCAAAAAGCTTTTTAAATTTAACCTTGACCTATCTAAGTAAATATAAATATTAAAATTGTTAATATTATTATATTACACTTTCTAATATATTAAAACCATATGTTTATTTACCTTTTCATATTGTAATAATCATGTTGAAATGCATAAATTTAAGCATATATGTGCTTATTGAGGAGTACATTTATGTCACTTTTTCTACCTTACTGAAATATTGACTTTATTTAAACAAGTTTTCATGAAAAATCATATTAAATCTTAAAAATAAGCTTATATAATATAAACAAGTTCGCATCAACTCTTACAAAGTCTAACCTACCTATTTCTTTCTTCTTCCCATGCCTCAAATAGTAGTGGTTTCATTTTTCATAATTTACAGTCTGTTTTACATTGTGTTTTTAACTTTCTAAAACTTTTATATTAATATATAAAATAATATTTTAAGTAGGTTATGGTGAAGTCAATCTTTCAAATTAAAAGATTAAGTCACCCCGAAACAGAAATCTTACGATAAGTAACAAACTATATTTAAATCTGACATCCTATAGAAGCAAAGTCTTATTCAACTCATCTTATTTTATTTCTATTTAACCATATAATTTTTTTTAATAATGACACTTATTTTATAAATTTACTAGCTTTTTTCAATGTTTAAATCTAAACTAAAGAACCTCAAGCGTGTGGTTCAGCGGTAGGGGTTGATCCACACTTAAGCAAGGTCAGGGGTTCGAATCCTGCCTTGTGTATGCAGCCGCGTTAAATCTTGGGGCCAACTATCCCACCCTTTGAGGTGCCTCCAACCTAGCGAGGAGATTAGTCACTGCTGTCGGTCCTGGATACGAACAAAAAAAAAAATTAAACTAAAGATAATTTTGAAAATTAATAATAATTATTATTATTTTATGATTTTGTCTATTATTTTTATTCCGAGTTGTTTTAACAAATTGAATGAGTCAATCCCAAATGTAGCCTAAACCCTAAACTTTGCATTTAAGTAGTTCCACACCACAACATGCAACACTCAAGCTGAACAACAACATGGACGTAACGTTCGAGCTCCAAAAAGGAAGATCATTCTCCATGGAAGTTGGTTACTTCGACACAGTTCTAGAAATCAAAGAGAAGGTCCAAAAGTACCAAAACATTCCCATCTCGAAGCAAACCCTAATCCTCAACGGCCAAGTTCTCCAAGACAGTGACGACCCTTGGAAGGTCGAAATCCTCCACAACTCGCGCATTCACCTCCACGTGTCCCCTGATAGCAACAAGGACGAGAACAAGGAGGTCGTTAATGTTAATGTTAATGCTAACGTTGTTAATGCTAACGTTAATGTTAATGTTAATGTTAACTCTCCGCACACCAAGATTCAGCTCAACATGAAAGTGGCGTCCAAAACGCACGTGGTGACTCTCGAGGTGGACGTGAACGACACCGTTTTGAGGCTCAAGGAGAGGATCCACGAGATGGAAAACGTGTCTGTGGCGGTTAATCGATTGGTCTTGCATGCTTCTTCAACGGGAGCGGAGCTACTTGATCATCAGGTGTTGCGAGAGTGTGACATTTCGGAGAACAGTGAGATCGACGTGAGTTTCCGGCCGTCGCCCACGGCGTCTCCGTCGGTGAAGAAGCTGAAGCTGATGGTGTTGCCCAAGAGTGGGACGAAGAAGGTTCCGGTGGAAGTGAACGCTTCTGATAATGTGGGAGAGTTGAGGAAGGAGTTGCAGAAGGTGCACCAAAGGCTTCAGTTTCATCTACCACAAGATGGGTATTTCTTCATTTACAAGCAGAATGTTATGGACGATGATAGGTCTTTCCGTTGGCACCATGTTAGCCAGGGTGACACCATTGAAATCTTCAACGGAAGTGTTACCGGTGGATCATGATCTTGCATGGTTACAAGTTTCAACTGTTTTTAAAAATTTCTTGTATTTTTTTTTTTTAAGTTTCTCTGTCAAAAATAAAAAATATTTTTTAATAAAAAAATTTAAAAAAAAAACGTTTTTTAATTTGTATGCAAATATATCTTAGTTACACTAAAACCTATTTATTAAATTTCATTGTATTCTCACATCTCTCTTGTTTTAAAAATTGCATTCACATTTTTTTTTATCATTTGTAATGAATGATTTAAAGTAGATTTATAAGAAAAATAGAGGTTCATAATCTAAATGATAGAAAATAACGTAAACACAAAAGTATTTGGATTGACATAAATTTAGAGTAATAGATCATATCTCACAAGAGTAAGAAATTTAAAAGGAACATAAATCTATATTAACAAATTTCAAATAGATATAATAATAAGTAAATGATCTTTGACGTCTGTTAGAGAAGCATATACTATTATATTTTAATTTTTTTAATATTTTTTACTTAAATTTGTTAAAATGTTACTATATACTAAATAAATAAGTTATTTTGTACCTTTTTTTTTTTTGAAAAATGTTACTATAGATAAAGTAACATTGTTATTTTAATATTGTTCTTCCCAATATATTTTCAAAATCAAAGTCCTATATATAAGTAAAAAATGTCATATAGATTATTTTGTAACATTTTTTTAAAAAAATTGTTACTATATATAAGTAACATTTTATTATCTCAAGATTATTTTTTCTAATTGCTTCTAAAACCAAAAGTCACACATCAAATAAAAAAAAATATTACACAAAGGGTATATATTTCTCATATCTAATTGTTTCTCATAGTTTCACATAGACTAAATAAATAATTAATAAAGAATATATATAATCATATAGTTATACTTAAAATAATGAATTTTGATAGTTAATATATAATTAGTGATAATTAATTAAGAATGTCTTCAACTTCCTCTTAAAGAATTTGTAGAATTTTAGGAGACATAAAATATAATAATTGGTTAAAACATCTTATATTAAAATTAATTATTATTTTTATAAAGTTAACAAAAATTTAACAACATCATTAAAATGTTATAAAAGTATCATTTTGATAACATTTGAAAAATGTTATCTAATTGCATAAAAATGTTATTAAAAGTTTTTAATAATATAAACTATATATTAATAATATTTATAAACAATTAAGTAATATTTTTTAAATATTGTTAAAAAAAAATTTATGTTGTAGTGATAACGTTCTTCAAATTTGATTGTCACTACAAAAGGAAAACATAATAAAAGTAGAGGTTTTAATTAAAGCTTTCAAATTATGCTAACGGTATTTTTTTAGTGGAAATTTTCAAATATGCTAACATTGGAGGTTTTATAATAGAAGTTTTAAAATTATGTTCTTTGTAATGGTTTTTTTTTGGGGAGTTTCTAATCCTCATTATTTTCATGTTTTATGTTTACATTTTGTGGATTTTCAAGTCTCCCCTAATTTGATAAACTACGAGGTCGAAAACTTCTAAATAAAATCATTTTTGTCTCATGTTTACATTCCTTTTAATTTGATAGTGGAAATTTTAAAACATGCTAACATTGGAGGTTTTATAATAGAAGTTTTAAAAGTATGTTCTTTGTAAAGTTTTTTTTTTTTTTTTTTTTGGAGTTTCTAAACCTCATTATTTTCATGTTTTATGTTTACATTTTGTGGATTTTCAAGTCTCCCCTAATTTGATAAACTACGAGGTCGAAAACTTCTAAAGGTATATCTTAAACTAAGGATTGCTAGCAGTAAAAATCCTCTTGCATCTAAAGGTATATCTTAAACACTTGGAGTATCATTTGGATGAAATATGAAAAGAAGAAAAATACTTGATTAAGTAAATCAACAACCTAATGACCTATGATTACACACCGTTTTTTTTATGTTACAGGTACACCTACTACCATGTGATACTCGTCAAAAAGTGTCAAACATCAAGCTATGAGCATTAGTAAAATTCAAAAGGTATTATAATTAAGTCTAATAAATTAGCATACACAGTTACCTCCAAATAAAAAGTACCATATAATTGGAATAAAAAGTAATGGAACCATATAACAATGAAACAGTGCCACCAAACTAATATGGTAAAATAAGAACTAAATAATTGTGAGTAAAGTAACGGTGTAAAGTTAAGGATATAGTTAATTTGAATTCCCAATTTGCATAAGTCTAGTCTACCGGTCTAACCTGAAATTGTGGTGGAGCAAATCTAAAATTGAGAAATTTAAAACACCCTGCTTGCGAGATCTGCAGAAAACCACTCCTGCGAAACGAAATTTTCGGATAAGTATATTAAACATGACAACAATAAAATATAACTCTTTACATAAATAATTTTAAAATAACATATAAGTTAAATGATGGTAGTGTAACTAAGTATCTCTCATGTGAAAAACATGTAAAATATAAAAGAAATAATGTAAAATAAGTATGACTCACATGAAAGACATGTGATGTATAAAAGAACAAATAAATAAACAATTAAATAATTAGAGACTAAATTATAAATGAATTATAAATACTCACTGATGTGAAATAATGTTCATACTCTTGACAAAAAGTATTCTCTCAAATCCTAGCCATCATGGAAGATAACGAGAGTAGAAAAAAGAGTTAATGAAATTTTGATTCTTTTTTCAAGGAGATCAAAGTGCTATAAGGATAAAAAAGATTTTTATTATATAAAAAATTACATACTATTCTCTATTATTACGTGGTAATCATTAATTTCAAAAATTATTTTAATTTTTTATAATTGATAATATTAAAAAATTATAAAACTTACATGTAGGACTCACAGTTAGAATAAAAACAACTAGAGAAATTGTTTTTGGAATAATGAATAGGTGAGGATCAAATCTTGTAAGTCTTTGTTAGATTTTCTCAACTTATATAAACCGAGTTGTTACCATAGAATAAAAAATTTTAAATTTCAGACTATTTTACCGAAGAAAACTTTTGGAAACATCTTAAATAGAATATAATCCAAAATTTCACACTTCATACCTAATCGATCCACACACACAGAAAAAAAAGTGCAAAAAGCATCCATTTGTTACATATTGGTTTCAACACGAATTCAAAATTAACACGTGTTTATATATGTTATGTATGCATACACAGATGAAGGTTAAAAAGATCGAGAGAAATCTTTGTTAGATAAAAAACTATGAAGAATAAGATTGAGACTGGATCAAGTTAAAGCACTATTAAAAAGAATCATTTTTATTAAAATATAAGAATTGATACTAATTTTAACTAAATTATGAAGAACTTAAAACACATTTTCCTTATACTTTATTAATTTAACCATATTATTGAATAAAAAGCTTCAGTTTAATAAAGGATTATTAAATAAATATTTAATTAAATTATTTATTTAAATGACTCGACTTTAGAAACATTTTATTAAACAAATCTGTTACAAACATTAATTAAAAAATATTTAATACATTTCATTAAATGTTTTAAATTATTTACATTAAATATTATTTATTTTATTTATAACATAATAATTTTTATATATAAAATATTTACTGATTGTGTTTAAAAATGAAAAGGATAAAACACATTACTAGATAAGCACGTTATTGGATGCAATGACCAAGCATCGTATTATTTTTTTAACAGCCAAAATGAAGATTATATATAAATATAATAGGTACAAGGGGTAGCTAAAACCCTTTTTACAGAAAAGGATACGGAACATAAACCATTCTCATATTTCTGGTTTAAAAGTACAAATGTTTCGCACTATATTATGGAGTTGAAGGAGGATCGTGTTTTGTTCCAGACTTTTTGTTTTTCATGGTCATTTATTTGGGCTTGAAGCTAATTAAGAGCATCTACAATGAAGCAACTTCATTTAGGTGCTTTTAATAAGATTTATTTGTACATATCATTCACTTTTACTCTTCCCTATACAAACACTTTCAAGTACTTCATCTCTACAATGGAGCAACTCTCTTTAGGTGTTTCCAATAGGTCCCACCAAAAAGTTTACATCATTATATTTTATCATGAATTTATTTATTAATTTATAATAATTTATTTAGTTATTTATAAATTAATTAATTTTTTAAAAAATAACTAATTTTTTATTTTATCATTATTTAAATATTTTGTTGGCACAATAAAAAAGTAATAAAATTATTAATAACTACTTTTGTTAAACCATGGATTTTGGGAATTTGGATTTGTGGGTTGTTGATAATTTGGTATTAAATTAAACCATGAATTTTGGTTTGAATCCATAGAATGAAAAGAAGTTGAGAATTTTTTGAGAGTGAATGAGAGAAATTTGAGATGTTTATTTGTGCAATTTTTCTTTTGAAAAACCCTTATTTATATACAAATGAAGAAAAAAAAAAGTAACCCATACACAATAGTCTAGTCGAGTGAAAGTTTAGTTTTAGCCAAGTAATTAACGTGATAAGTGTGATGAGCATTATTATGAATTTTGGATGTTGTATAATGTGTTGGAGTCCATGCATTCATGCATAGTTTGTTTGGGGGTGGATTCAAGTCTATGTGGAAAGATCTCTATGGTATTTTACATTAGCCTCAATGTGTTATGGTGGAAAACCTCTTATTTGAGTGGGATAAGAGGCAACCACGAGCTATTGTGATACCATAGTTTGTTTGGGGGTGGATTCAAGTCTATGTGGAAAGATCTCTATGGTATTTTACATTAGCCTCAATGTGTTATGGTGGAAAACCTCTTATTTGAGTGGGATAAGAGGCAACCACGAGCAATTGTGATACCTTGACTAGCTCTTGATATATATTGTGTTATATGAGAGTGTAATGCGTGTTGGTTACCCATAACATGAAAATCATTTTCTAGTTCATGTACTCCTCACTAGTACACAAAGGGTGTTTTACGTCGTGTATTTTGACCCTTTTACGTCGGAAAAGGGTCCGACGTTAATACGGGAGTCGTAAATTTACGTCGCCACTGGAAGACGACGTAAATTTACGTCGGGAAATTTTTCAGACCGACGTAAAAAGGGTCAAAATCATGCCACAAATTTACGTCGGACGTGGCCTTGTCCGACGTAAATTTACGTCGGTCATTGCAAGGCCCGACGTAAATTTACGTCGGACAACGCCATGTCCGACGTAAATTGTGGCAGTTTTTTTTTAAAAACGTTTGTAAATTGATATACCCAACACCTGCATATAAATATAATCCAGAATACCAAATCTAAACCAGGCAGTCCAGAATAGAAATTCAAATTGTATTTCAAAATTGAATGACAAAAAGAAAATAATATATAAATCTTAAAAAACATAAATTATGACAATGTAAATCCTATTATCCTAAAAAAGCTATAAAACATGTTTGTCAATGCTATCTAAATAACTAACTATCAAACTATAAACATAATATCTAACTAACTAAACTTAGAAAAAAAGTTGCCCATTGTTCTCTTATCTTGAGCATCTCATCTTCGGGCAATGGAGATGGATCTTGAAAGACCTGAAAGGGTAATTTAAGTGTCATTAATATGCAATGTTAATTATTCTAAAGGTAAATATAGTTAAATAAATTTTGATATGAATTACCTGCGCCCAAGAATCAATAATACCCACAGAAACTATGGCTTTCATCCAATACATGATGTAATAGCCACATTCAAACGAGTCTTGTTGCTTATTACACTAAAATGAGAAACAAATAACTATTAATTTCAAAGTCAATAAATTTAAATATTATTGACTGTATGAATTAATTTGCTAACCTTAGGGTATATGAAATGCAATGACTTTGATGATCTGGCTCTTCCACTTAATATATTAGCTCCAGACACGATTCTAATTAATTGAAATAAAAATAAATGTTAGCCAATATATATAATTACAGTGTTAAAACATAATGAAAAAATTTAGTTACCCATGTAATTGGCTTTTAATTTCCTGGCTTGGTTTTCGATGAAGTGAACAAAACCACACCACGGTATATTCCTTAGGAATGATTACCATTAACTGCCAATGAGACCTACATTGTATGACAAACAAATCAGTTAAAAAATTACCATGATTAAAAAATCAATTAAAAAACTAACCCGTCAATGTATGGAGCCATGTATATATGTCTTCTTGAGTCACTCATCCATGTTTGCATATATTGTTGGATCTGGACCTGAGTGTTTCCTGATTTTTGGATGGATTGAGGCTCAATAAATCCATATACTTCTGCTTGTGCTTGCTCCACACTCAATTTGTCCATGTACCTAACACAAATAATTATTATAAGTTAAATGTAATTATTGTAAATTTAGACTCATAAAAGAAAATATGACTTACATGGCCCACAACTGTATGACAGATATATTTAACATGGAGTTTCCCCCAACAATCTCTAATGCATCAGGCAGAGATATGTATAGTGGAACATCAGAGCTATCAACTCCAAAAACTCTAATGTCCCACTGCAATTGAATTGGTTGCTTCTTTAATCGTGGTAATTTGATTAGAAGCTTAGATATGGGATCATCCTCAGCTTCTGCAATATTAGCATCATGAACATGAGGTTCTCTTATGACCTCCTTACCACGATCGATAAAATCCTAAAGAAATAATCAAAATTAGTTAAACAATAATAGAATTATAAGAATCTAAAAGAGCAATAATATAATTACCTTTGCCCGTGCTGAAAGCGGCATGACCAAACATTTTGGCCAAGCTAAGAATGTGCCGGTTGCCTGCCCCACTAGTTGAACCTCTGTATTGGGCAAAGGCACTGGAGCAGCAGCATCTTGAACTTGGTCAACCACAACCCGTGTCCAGTCTGGCTGTAGAGGGACACCATGGATGGTTGAGCCACCCTCAAATACTCAGCCAATAGCCACTAACCGTGGGGGGTCATCCTCAACATATAACTCGCACTGGTTTGGTACATCAGTGTGAGCATGTTCCCCTGAGAAATTTGGAGCAGCACAACTCCCTTTAGTGCTGACTCGAACACCATCATGAGCAACTGCAGTCTGTTGCTGAGAACGAGCCAAAAGTTCAAACTTCTCTTCAAACTATTTTTCAATATTCTTCAGTTTCTCTTCAAACTGCATCTCCAATCTCTGCTCCAATTTCTGTATAACCTCTTGACTGCAAGAGTCGACAATGCTCCTCGATGATCGGCCACCAAAGAAATCTCGGTGGCTCCAAGAACCACCAACACCACGCACACGACCTCCGTGCTCTGGCTTTCCTATGGCCGTTGTGAGGATATCATTCCGACCATCGGAAACAAATGAGCCCTGGGTGCTCTGCTCAACTAAATCCTCCTGCAACAATAAGGAAGATTAAAAAATCTTATGAATTAAATGAGTTGAAATGAAGAGTCTTAATTTGTATATTTTTACTTACTATTTTATTAGCAACGACCCTTGCAGACTCAGAAGTCATTTGCCCATCTGGTTTTGTCCGGGCTGCTATCCACATCTCATGGCGGGGAGGTGACTCCACACGGTCAGCATCCTCAACCCCTGCTGCCTGTGCCCTAGCCTTCTTCATTTGCTTTTTTTTTCTTTCATATCCCCCTCTTGACAATAGATGGGGTGCATCATTCTTGGCTTGTCGTTCTTGGGCAGCTATTCTTTTAGCCTGCAATAATACAAAAAAAAAATGAGATAAATTAAAATATACCTTAAGTATTTGTGTCAATGTAAAAGTTATCAATAACTAACCTGCCACGAAGGGTCCAATCGAGTGGCACAAAATTGCATCCACTCCTCATCAGTGATCTGGTACTTTAGACAGGGAGTCTCATTTTGGCGCTCTCCAAATACATACTCCCGTGTCAAGAAAGTCTTGAAGTCTCTCCACCTGCTGGCAAGGGCAGATAACATCTTCCTCCTCATGCCCTCAGTGTTGGGAATGTCAAAATTTTGCTATGAAAATAACAACAAATAATAAATAATGTATTTAAGTTATATAATATTGAAAGGATGTGAAAGTATATACCTGAATATCCTGCCACATGAGGTTCTTGTCAACCTCCTGAACGTCATCCCATGATGGAATGATAATAGAAACATGTCGTCGAGCTAGGACTCCCAAATAGCTCTTAAACTTGGCAGCATTTGGGCCTGATGCCTTGCCAGAACGAGGATCCACCTCAATCGGTGTCCTCTCCTTGGCAATGCGCCCAGCTGTCAACCCAGACAATCGAGTGACAGATCTACCTTCCCTCTTTCCACTGCCAGACCCAGAATCCTCCATAATCCTGAAAAAATTAAACTATCATTATTAAAACAATGAATTAATTGAATAGACAAATAAAGTAAAAAAGATAATAACAATATAGAAACAAAATAACTAATAAAAAAACAAATAATACATACAACAACAAAAATTCCAGCAGAACGGGCCGTTCTCCATGCAGTACGACCCGTACCGCTTGCAGAACGGTCCGTTCTGCAAGGAGAACGGCCCGTGCTGCAAGGAGAACGGCCCGTTCTGCAAGGAGAACGGCCCGTTCTACAAGGAGAACGGCCTGTTCTGCAAGGAGAACGGCCCGTTCTCCTTGCAGAACGGGCCGTTCTAGAGGAACAAATAGCAAAAAAAAAACAAATAAATTACGGGGACAACAAACTAACCTCAAACGACCAACGTGCTGACACTTACAAACTTGGATACGTTGAATGTAGCCGTAAACGCAGAGGGAGACTCAAGTAATTCAGAGGATTTCGTATAAACTGTGAGCGCAGGAATGAAAATGGGACTTTGGGGGCAATATAGGAGAACTATTACGTCGGATAAGGCTTCGCCGACGTAAATTTACGTCGGCCTTGGTGGACTCCGACGTAAATTTACGTCGGACGTGGGTGGGACCGACGTAAATTTACGTCGGACTAAAGGGAACCGACGTAAATTTACGTCGGACTAAAGGGAACCGACGTAAATTTACGTCGGAATAGAGGTACCCGACGTAAATTACCTAATTTACGTCGGTCTACGAGAGGTCCGACGTAAATTAGTCTCCACTTATTTACGAAACTGCCACCGCATTTTTACAACGTCGGTGTTTGTGGTTTGCGACGTAAATTGGGTGACGTAAATACCCTTTTTTGCACTAGTGCCTACTTCACATGTTGTGTGCATCTTGTGCATAGTGTGATTAGTACCACATGAATATAAAGATTAAGAGCATAAGTCCTCATGAGTCCAATGTCTTGTGATGTGATTGTGTACGAGCTAGATATTGTTGTTTGTGTTTAGTTACTACATGTTCTCTTCATACGTGTCTATTTTATGTGTGAGACATATTCTCCTTTATGCCATATTGTGCTCTCTTGTTTAGGTTGAATACTAATTTCATATGTCAATCATATAGATGAGTTTTAGCCAATGAGAAATGAAGCTTAAGCTTTAATTTTACTTTGATGGGACTACTTTCATTAATGTGACATTTGGGTTTAAATGTCTAGTTCATGTTTTCTTTTAATTATATTTGTTTTTTATGTAAATCTCGTTTTAGATTTAAAGTTTCTTTTATCATTACTTATTGTTTTAGACTTCTTTTGAGAACTTACAAAGGTAATTTTATGCCTTTTTATATTACTTTTTTTTTTTCAAAACTTTTTTTATTATTAAATGCTAGAGTTTTATCGAGTATAACATATAATATAAATCATTTTACCAACGAATCATTTTATGTATAATTTGATATGTTATGGCGTAACGTTACATTTTCATTAATTTAAGGAAGGTTTTATAACCTTCGCAAACAAGCCTCCACTATGTAACATATTTTTTGTAGTGCCTCATCGTCTTCTATGACGACTCATGGAATTCAAGAGGATAAGGTTCCACACAAACATGGCTACGGAAAATCAAAGAAGTTTGTGACATTTTGGATCACCTCGACATATGCTTCCATGAACACTACCATTAAGATCATTGGTCACAAACCACACATGCAAACAATATGGGTAAAATTATAATAAAATAAAGATACTATAACACTGTACATTTTGTTAATATATGTTGATTTTATTAATTTTTTTGTGTTGTGATTAATTGTTGTGAAACTCTAAGGATATAAGAATCCTAATGAGTTTATGTAGGTTAGGAGTTGTTTTGAATTGAGGCTAGTTTGACCAGTTAGGGAAGTGTATATAAGATTTTCTCAAAACTTAAGTTCCATAAGTTCATTTCTTAAGAAAATCTAGAGAGAGGTTAGAGAGAAATTTTGGATCCTAAAGAGAATTGCCTTCTCTTCCAACTTCATGAATTTCTTCCATCCTTCTCTTAAGCGTAGATTTGGTTGCGAGTTGGTAATTTGAACTTTCAGAGACAAGACTCTTGGAGCTGTAATGGTCGTGCGGAGCTAGCCCAAGAGATTCTACTTTCTTCTTTTACCCCTAATTCTAGGTGATTTAGAGGTAAAAGAAGTTTGATGATTGTTAGATGTTAGATTGTAGTTATTAATTCTGTGTAGTCCTTTCTTTTTTGATTGATTATTTAAGTGAATCATGAAAGAAGATTTGAGTTGTTGAGTTTTGGCATGTTTTGCATTTCTCAAACAAAAATGATGATCATTATACTCAATTGTGATTGCATGCTGTTGTTCTTGTTGGAATTGAGTTGTTTATGATGAGTAGATGTAGTTTTTACCATAGCATGTTGGAGTTTTTGAAGTTTTAGGTGGATTGAGCCAAAAACGTGAATTTTCCAAGTGTATAATTCACCATTGGTTGGGTGTAACTTCATAATGCTAGGCATGATGCAAGTTAGAAGCTCTCTGTCTTACTAATGTCAGACATGAGATTGGTAGCGTTAAGTGTGAGTTTGAGGAGATCTTTCTAACTTAGTCATGTCGGACGTGGGTTGAAGGGTGTCAGGGGTGTGGATATCCTTAGAGCTCTTTAACTTGGTGATACTTGGAATGGCACTAGGCATTATCAAGGTAGTAGATCTCTACTTGAATAATGTCGTGCACCAATGTTGTGACGTTGAACATGAATCAGGAAGAGGCTTTGTACCTAAATGAGGTCAGGTGTGGGTTTAGCCACATTAGGCATGATTAGCACAAAGGCTTTTTGCCTCATTCATGTTGGGCAAGGGCAAGCTAGAGACTCATTGCCTTAATGATGCTACGCACTAGGAGAATGGTGTCAGGTGTGAGTTGCTGAAAGAAAAATGGTTGGTTATTTGGCTAAGTGTTGAATAGGTGAATAGTAGGTTGAGTTACTCACATGTTGTATATTTTTGTATGATTCTAATTCATTGAATATTGATCTAGAAGGATGTATGTTGGTATTTAAATTGCTTAAAGTTATAACTTGATACGAGTTAAAAGTAGTAAAGTTGTATGTTGTGTAGTGTTAAAGTAGTTATATTGATAATGTTTAAGGCATAAAGTTGAGTTGTGTTGATTGAATGAGGACTATAAGAGATATGTTATTTTAAAATATGAATATCTCATTATGAGGATATGGTATTGTGGTGTTCTATGAGTCCAATTATTGAAAACCCTTTTTGAGAAGTTAACTCTTGAAGTTGAGTGTTGAATCTTCTTAAGGTCCTTAGTTGATATAGTATGGTGGCCAGATTAAGTCATTTGTGTATAAAGTGTCCAATTTAGAATCATATATATATAGGGATAGGGTCGAGCCATCTATGCATGAAGTGACCAATTGTGTAAGGTACAAGGTCGGGGGTCAAAACTCCTAACTAAGTACTAGAAAGGGTATAATATTTAGAGGGTAGTTAGTGGACTAATTCCATAATAGGCTTAATTATGAATGTTAAGGTTGTGGTAGGCTCACACCCAAGTTGTTCTAACCTTGATAGAAATACTAAACTTTCCTAGTTTAAGTGGTGAAATCCAAGAAACCATGTTGTGTTATGGATTTTTATACAAATTTGTTGTTGATCTAGAAAATGCAAAAAGATATATTGTTGTTAAGTTGGTTTGGTAAGATCAAGCCAGTTAGACTTCTTACGTGTGTTATAAGACATCTCTTATTTGGAAATGTGTGATGAAGCACATAGTTATTATGTTGTAAATATGTTGTGGTGTTGATATGTTGTGTTGTATATATGCCAAATGGTTATGTTAAGAAGTTGTATAATTATGTTGTAAATTGAAATGTAGACATGTTGTTAAGTTGGATTGTGTTACATGTTGTTAAGTTGGATTGTGTTGTAAGTTTATACGAGAATGAGTTGTTTATGTGTTGTGTTGTCTATATGTTGAGTAGACATGTTGTAAGTTGTTAGGAAGAAGAGTTGTGATGAATGTGTTGGATGTTGTTGAGATTTAGCTAAGGCTAATGGTTGAGTTTGATTGATGTAGTTGCTTCATATAGATAGTTTATTTACTTTTATATTATGTTGCTTCTTTGAATTAAAGCTTACCCTTAAATATTTCTTGTGGTTGGATTATGATGATCATTCTTATTGTGAGAGCAAGATCATAAGATTAGGAGTGAGGATGACCCAATTTTCAGGAGCCTTGCTGGACGATGGTAGTGTTGCTTGAGCTACCTTGATGTAGTTATTTTGTAGTTGTTGCTTGACCAACAACTAGAACCTATTAGTTGGATTCGTGTAGATATGTATATATATATGTATAAGATATATGTTGTAGTTCCACTAAAGAATATTTATTATTTCAATATATTATGATTTTCCTGCACACACATGCACACACACATTTATATATATTATTGTATGTATATCTATAAATTGCTTAAATGATATATTCATAGTTCAGTTAGATTTATATATTTTGTTATGTTAATTGCTAAACTATAAAATATAGGGATCTATCCGGTCATTATTGTACTTGCACGAGGGTACGTCGGTGATTTCGTTGCGTCCCCTGAGTCTTCATCCTCCATATGCTTGTCCTAAGGAAGAAAGGAGTATGTACAAAAGACACTCCAATGCTCAAGTCAATTCTCGGTGTCAAAGAGATCAATGCTAATTAATCTTGGTAATTATGAAAACGTACCTTTTTTGTTACTAATCATCCTTATTTATAATAATCTTAATGGGTTTAGGCCCACAACGAGATCCATTAGTGTTAATATGTTAGGTTGTGTGAGTCATTGTAAAGAGCTAATGACTCCTCAACTTGTTTCATGTTTGTACAATTATGCCGAGAAGTCTTTGGCCTTCCTATTGTATCTATCCGGTATAATTATAGCTATCAAAACGGGTAGCCCGACCCATATAAGACCCACCTTAACTTACTTTAAAAACGAGCCAACCTGACCCGACCCACTTTTAATTTTCTCAAAATTTTCCTGGCCCAGCCTGGCCCACCACGAGTTAGTGGGTTATAAGAGCCAGACTACCAACCCACCAAAAAATTTTTAAAAAAAATCATGAACAAAATTCAAAATTTTAAATTAACTATAAATTAACATAATAATCATAAAATTAGCATCATTAATAGTCATAAGTCATAACTCATCATACAAAATTAAATACAAACTATGATAAAAGTTCAAAATAAAAAATTTCAATGTCCTATTATACACAATTAACTATACAGTAGAAATTCTTTAAATTAATACTCGATAAATTAATAAACTCTCTAAAATAATAAATTTGTCCGGTCTCACTTGGGCCAATGTAAAAAATTGAAAAACTCGATAAAATAATAAGATAATTTTTCGGGAGATCCCTTTATAATTTTCGGTCCCAAGAAAATCCTAAATTAATAATTCATAGAAAATGAAAAAAAAATATATTACACTCTATTGAAATATGATTCAATAGTTGTCTGTACTTCAAAAGTCATTATTGATTTCCAATGCATATGTACTTCAAAAGTTACTAATTTACGTTGAGTCCCAAGGTTCGCTATAACGTAATTCTAAGAGGCATAGACTAATTTGCCTTTTATTTGGTATATACAGTATAATTACTTAAAAACTCTTTAAATTAATAATTATTAATTTATCGATAAATTAATAACTCTCTAAATTAATAAATTTCTCCAGTCCTGACATTATTAATTTAAAGAGTTTCTACTGTAAACCATAATTAAATTTCAATTTTTAAAAAAAGTGGGCTAGTGGACTACCTGGCCCACCACGAGTTCAACCCAAGTGAGCCGGGTGAAAGTGGATCAGGTTAAAATATACTTACTTATTATAAAATTTTTATTTATTTTGGCCCGACCCGACCCATTTTCAAGGTGGATCGGGTTGACCCACGGGCCACGACCATTTTGACAACTCTATACATAATAATGATGACAATGATGGTTGTCACTGCAACCACGACTCATGTCCCCACTATATTAGAGTTTATTGTTATGGTGATAATTGTACTTGTCACCATTGCCACAACCAATTATTCCTTTTGAGTTGTTGATAATGTTTTATTAATTCACTCAAAATGGAATTTATTCTAAATATCTATACCATGACTGCTTATCACCTCAATATGATTAAATATCTAAATAGCAAAAACATTTGTATATGTTTTAATGATATTATGTATGAGTCAGATATATTATGATAAATTCATCAAATTGTATCTTTCACAATAAAATTTGATAGATGAAATATTGAGTAATTTTTTATAATGTAAGAGATGTTTATAATAGAATTAATCATATATAATAATTTATTATTTTTAATCAATTGTTCTCATGTTAATATATAAGTAAAATCACACACACGCATATAATGTTTCGAATTCTAAATGGTTAGAGATACATGTTTTTTCTTTTACTTTTCCCTTTCAAATGAATGTAAGGATGAGTGTCTCTAGCCTAATAAATATTATATACACGAATTGGAATACCCATTGTACGAATTATTTTTAATATCACATTCTTTGTCTAAAAAAAAGTAGTTTTAGGATTGTTTTTTAAAATTTTTTAATTTTATAAATTTAGTCAATAATTTTGAATTTGAGTTTTGGTTATGAAATTATGTTAAATAAGAAGAATCTTGTTATATATAATAGTCTATTCAACTCAAACATATTGTCTTAAATAATAGATATGATACATGTAGTATAGAAAAACAAAACTAATAAAACAGAAAATAAAATTAAAATTAACTAACCATGTATTCTTAAAAATTAAAAGTACATTTTTAACTCTTCCAATTTATGTGTTTAATATTTTATATTTATTTACCATATATTATGTGATACACCATACACGAGTATCTGCTGGTTGTTAATAACTATCAATTATCATTTTATCGCCTCAAATGTCAAACTACATACTCAATGTTTTTTTTTTTTTTTTTTAATTTAATTTGACTGCATACTCAATGCTTAATGAGTCCTAAATTGCGTAAAAATAAAAATAAAATAAAATAAAATAACCAAACAAAATAACTTGTGCTACTTAGCGAAGCCGTCCAAATCCAAATATTGAAAATGCAAGTTTAACCATTATGTGGGCCTTGTCAACCGATCATATGGTCCCCCTATCATTTTCAACGAGTCAAAAAGTTATTATAAAAAAAATAATTAAATCCTTTTTAACATTTTTCTTACTAATCTTTTTCATTCTTCAATGTAATAAATATTAAAAACGTTTTCTACTTTTTAAGTGTTAAATATATTTTTAATTTTATAAAATATTACAAATTTTTATAAAAAAAAGTATTAAGATAATAATTATTTCGAAGATCACATCCACCAATAATATGATAATGTATAAGTGAATAATAAAACTCATTTTTAAGTTAGATTTGTAGAATTGAGTTAGACATCATCTCATACTTAAGATGGTATCATACTATATACTATCATTACTATTAGATCTTTTTGGTCATGATGGTGAGCATGACATGGTTCGTCCACAAATCCAACCTAGTATAATTTTTATGATGGATTTGGATATATAATACTTTAAACCATCCCAACCCTTCTTTCATTCTTTTTAAAATGTATAAATTTTTAGAATAATTGTGTTTTTTTTTATAAAACTTTTTTAAGTGATATAACTTTGTGTAATATTATATTATATTTATAATGTCATTATTCATTTTTCAAATATATGTTATAAAAATATACATTGATTTAATTATCTTTATTTCATAATTCAACTATACATGTGATAATATTAATATAATGAGTTAAAATATTGGATTGACCTGATCTTGTCTTATATATTTCAGGTTTTGATTAGGTTCAAGTTTAAATAAATAATTTGGTCAATTTTTTTAGATCAGGTAAGGATAAAGATATATCTGTCCCAACTTGCCCCTTGCCCACCCATACGATCACCTGTTGTTTATTTGTCATTAGATTATCTTTAATTTTTTAATCTTGCAAACTTCATTAGCATGAACAACGTGTGTTCGAAATCATACATTGACTACTAATATATATGACCAAAATAATGTATATTTTAATTTATTTTATAAGTTAATTTTGTAAGATTGAATGATGAGTTAATGAACATTTTTTAAGTATATCATTTGTCTATGAAAATAGAGGGAGGAATATGTTAAAGAAAAATACCAGGTCTCGAGTGCAGCTTAGTATGAAAAGAAAGAGATGGGGGGGAAGTTGGAGAAACTTTTTGGTTTCTTGTGCATGCGCGTGTTGATATGTATGAAAAAACAGTTTACCCTTTATGACTTTGAGGGTGAGAAAGGAATAGTTCATTGATTGATAGTGGAGCTTAGCATATCCATTTTTAGTTCTTATAGTGCAACGTGAATAGCCAAGGAAAAAAGAGAATCTTTCTACTTTCACAAGGTTAGTTACATTACAAAACAAGTAACATGGAGCCAAATTAAAACCTGGTTGATGCACTATGATGCTGGTTAGTTATGTTACTTTAATATCCCATTAGGCTCCTGTTGGGCAAGAAGATTATTTATGTTACCTTGAAACATTTATGAAAAGTGCAACACATTTATATTAATTAATGAATTGGTCATTCGAAATGTTAGCTTTGTTACATATACTTGTCTAAGGATACACTCGTAATCTTCTAGTAATCTGAGAGCGAATGAGAGCTTCGGGTGGATGCTTCGAAGGGAGGAGGTACCTGCAAAAGGTACTTCGACGCTCAAGTCAAGACAAGCACGAATCTCGATAGTAATAAATGAATAGTGACATACATCGTTTTGTGTGACCTATTTATACTAGTTATGATGAGCCCTGAGCGTGATAGGCCTCCTCTGACTTACCAAATTAGGTAATACGATGCTAATCGGCTGATTACACCTTAATCACGTGTTTGTCCTTGTTAATCACGATTGTCGTCTTAATTGTTACATTCAGTCATCTCGGCCGTTGGCCGAGCCGAGTGGTGGAGGACCGGGGTTGTCCTTTCTGGTCTCGGCCCCTCGCCGAGCTAGTACGTCATTAGGAGGGCCAGCAAATTACGCTGTCCTGGTCAAACTGATGGCTTCGTAAGTTCTGCCATGTTTGAGAGCCACGCTAAACCAGCTGTGGAAGTCCTTGTTCCGGTTATCTCGACGACCAAGATGGCCAAGACTATTGCATGAACAACCTTTGTCTCGGCCAGGTGTCACGTGCCTATCACGTGACTGATAGGATCTTCCCGGTACATTACATGTTTTGCGTGTCAAATTGTCAACCTCTGTCGAACTATCCTTATTTTAAAAATGTTATATTGAACTATGATCGTTTTTTATTTGTTATGGTCCAAAAGTTCTAGAATCGTTTGGTTTTCTCTCTTGACCTATATATTTTCAACAAAATGGCTTAAATAGGTGTTAATATTTGAAAATTTCACCAATATTAAATTTTCATAAATTTAACTCTGACCACCACTTTTATCATTTTTTTTAATCTTGAAAATAAAGTTTATGACATAAAACATTTTAAATTTAAAACATATTTAGTCCTTTAAATATGTTAATATATTATTAATAGGATAATACAAAGAGTGATGTCCATGTGATATATAAATTATGTGTTAATGACCTAGTATCATAATGTAACTGTAAAAGTAAGAGAAAAAGTAATAAAAATATTTAAACTTAAAAATTATAATCCACAATTCTTAATTTTAAAAGATAAAAATTACCCCACTGAACTAATACGTTTTTTTAATATATAAAAGGAGATTATAATATATATATATATATATATATATATATATATATATATATATATATATATATATATAATTTCAATGAGAATCAAAGCATACGTTGATAGCTTGTGTATGCAATTGGTTAATGCAAACTTCTTTTTATTTGTTTATAAATTTATATATATTTATTTATCTTACATAAGGAAAAGGTCTTTCTATCGAAATTCTAAATCCTAAATCTTAATATATATATAAATAAGGCTATTTACTTTAACAGTAAATTTTGAGAGATTTAATTACTTTATTTGATAATTCATATTATATATTAAATTTTAATGATTTAATTATTAATTTAAAAAAATTTTAATGCATAAATTAAATCTACAAATTTTAAAAAATTTAAAAATTATATGAAACTTTGTTTCATTAATTTAAATTGACGAAAAATCATAAAAATATTTTATATTTTAATTTAAATTTATATAATAAAATATTATATGATTAATTTTTAAATTTTTAAAAAATTTATAAACTTGATTTATGATTTAAGAATTTTTAATTTAATAGTTAAATTGTTGAAATTTAATGTAAAATATGAATTATTTGAATATGATAAGTCTACTAAAACTAATTCTTAGTATTGAAATAAGTAAATCTCTCACACATATATATGTATGTATATATGTACGTGTGTGAGAGAATGAAAGATGTTTGTTGAATGTTTAGAAAAGCAAATGAGGCTCTTAATTTTGAAGTCAATATTTTAAAAATCAAATGAGAGATCAAACTATGTAACCAATGAAACTAATAACATTTCCCCATTCAACACTCGCTTTTTGGATCTGGTTAGTGAGACCCTTAAATTAAATACTTGGATAATAATTTCAAAATTCTACCGAATTTAAAATATATGAAAATTTGTATTTCAAATTCTTTATTTTAATAAAGTATTTCAACTTTTAGTATACGTATTTTTATTAAATAGTTTATTTAAATTAGGGGTGAAAATGAATCTATTTATTCATTATCAATCTGATTCATCCATAAGTAAATTCATCTAATCTATATCTATTACAATAAAGTAAATAATGGATCTGATCCAATCTATCTATTTAACTTTATTGATAGTCAGTTATCCATCCACTATTTTTTTAAAATCCATTGAACTATAATATGAGATATTTATTAGATTGAGATTTTAAAAGATTATTTGGATATAAAAAAAGTCTTAAGTTTTAAAAGACTATGTATAAGAATGTAATGACTTATAAAAAAAAAAAGAGAAAGATACAAAATATTTCAAAAGTAAAAATTAATTAATTTTTAAATATTACTTTTATGGATGGATCGGATATCCACCCATAAAAAAGTTGTTAATAAATGTATTGGATGAATTTTCTTACTTTAAATGAATAGAATGGATTGGATTTTTATGAATTTTTAATGAATCTAAATGGATTAATGGATTATTTTTATCTGATTTATTATGGTCTGCTTAAAAATTATTTGATCTATCCATTTGTTACTCCTAATTTAAATGATTGAGATTTTGAACAAAATTTTATCAAAAGAAAATATTATCCAATTTTTAAAAAATAAAAATTCAAAAAGTTTATTTTTTCCAAAAATAAAATAATTAAAATGATTAGTTATTTTTAACTGTGAAATATTGTAAATAGTGAAGAAAAAGTAAACATTGACAGGTACTTAATATTAATAGAAGTGTACACTTGCATCTTATGAATAAAAAGGTATTTGTTGATGGAAATAGATAAAAAGAAACATGAAAGAGAGATCAAACAGGGCGATTGAGGAGATGTGCATAAGAGAGAGGGAGGTAAAGGAGTGAGAATCGTATGTATAAAAGATGGAGCCAAAGCAAGGGTGAGTAAAGAATATGCCACAACAAGTTTATCCGTCTCATTTTAAAATTTTTAAAAATAATTTAATTTTATATAAAGTAAATTAATATAATTTACTGTTATTATAAATATTTATAATTATTTATTGTTGATAAAAATATATGTTACAAATCTTAAAAATATTTATTTTTATTTTATTTTATTTCTTACTTCTATATTTAAAGTTCTATATTTTATAAAAATTTATAAATATTCATAAATATATATATATATATATATATATATATATATATATATATATATATATAAAATTCATGGATACATCACTGAATAAAGTGGATGATGGGTGTTTCTATACCCACTCTTCCCATAACCATCCCCATCTTTTTTTTATTTTATTTTTTATTTTTTACATAATTACAATCCCTAAAATAGTAATATTTGATACATGAAATTATTAGGGTCGTATTTTTTAAACCTTTGCTTGTAAACTAAATCTAAATGGATGTTAAAATGCTCTATAATATAGCTTTCTTACACGCTCCTGTAAATATTTAAAATAAAATATTCAATAAAAAAGCACGTACATTCAAATTTGTAATTAAAATGATTACAGTAGAAAAAATCCTTTCTTTTTTCTTTTCACAATAATGTTTTAGCTCCACGGAATCCAAATTTTCAAAGATACCCAACAAATCTCATCCTTCCACTAGTAATCAATAACCTCGTAGAAGTTTCATTATTTAAATTATATGGAAATTTAAGTGTGAAGAAGAGTTTCATATTACATAAAAATGAACATATTAAATAATATATGAATAAAAATTTCATGAATATGATACTTAAAATTTTGATTTATATTATAATATCAAATTTATTTATGCGATTTACTCGTAAATATATATATTTTTTTAATGCTCAGCTCTCACCTGTGTGCTTGTGCGTTGGCAGCATCACACAGCACTAAGCCATTTTCCCATGAAATTATCTTATTATTATGATCTCGCTTTAAGAGCATCTCCAATGAGAGTTGCTTATAAGCAACTTCCTGTACCACATCACTGTTAAATCAGCTCTGGTTTATTTTATGAATTGTTTAAATTTTAGCAAAATTATTTATAGAAACAATTCTGCTAAAATTTAAGTAATCCATAAAGTGGGTTAGAGTTGATGTGGCAGTGATGTGACACAGGAAGTTGCTTATAAGCAACCCCCATTGCAATGCTCTAAGTGCCTCTTTAAGAAATTTGAATATCGAGTTCTTCCAACATCCAATTATTCAATTCAGGTTCTTCGAACTTAACTTACCATGTCTGCTCCAATATTGCATTGATACCATCAAACTTTAGTTTCAACTTCTTGGAATTGAGTGCCTCTACCATTAATTCTGTACAAAATTTCTCACCTGGACCACAGTGAAGAGTAGTGGCTCATGATGATCTTGACCAAGGATGACAAGGACGCTATTGCATTAAACCCAAGTAATTTTCAACTCTTATTATTATTATTATTATTATTTGTTTACTATTAACAAAGAGTTATATATATATATATATATATATTCACTGTAAGAATCTGTATCTAGCCGCCACATTATTCAAACACTTGAAGCTATCTATGAATTTTGTTATCCTTGTGATGCAATGGTATTAACTTGGAGAGGGTCAACCCAACGTACAGTAAACCCTAATGTCATTTTTTAATATAAAATTAATAGAAAAAATGGATGTTTTATAAAAAAATATAATAGTTTTTCTTCAACAATGTTCAACCTTTATTTATCAAGAAAAATTAATTATCACTATATTAAATCAATGGATAATAAAAACTGTATAAACACAGATACTGAATAATTTTTTAGGTCTAAAACAAGGACTTGACTTACTTTATAGTTGATACTGTGTTTGGATCGGGGGAAAGAAAATAAAAAGGACAAAAATTAAAGACACATAATATATGTTTTTAATTAAAGAGAAAATAAGAAAAAAAAAAGGAAAAAAAATGATTATTTAGAAATAAAATTTAAAATATTCTTTTTTTTTCTCTTCAATTTAAATTTCAAAAAATTTCTTCTCCCTTCATTTTCTAAACCATACAAGGATAAAATATTAACATCAATACAGAAAAAATGTTAATATTACTATCTAATTAACATCATAATAACCACGTTCTTTCGAATTATGTATAGCTTAAGAGCATTTATAATGAGAGTTTATAAGCAACTCTCATCTACTTTAAATAGATTCCATACTGTTATGTCACTGCTCATAAGTAACTTATATTACATTTTTATAATTTTTACTCCAATGAAAGTTGCTTATAAGCACCTTCACTTTTTAACCACTCATACTTTATTTTTAATAAATTTTAAAAAATTTAACTATTATAGTTGTTGACATCAATGAAGAAAGGAAATATTAAATTATTTTTTTATTCTTAAGCAACAGTATTTTATATAAGTAACGTTGTTTAAATTTTAGCAATTTGACTTACTATGTCAGCATGTTCCAATGAAAGTTTTTTATAAGTAATGAGAGTTTAAACTTAAGAACCAGATAAGAATCTAACATTGGAGATACTCTAATAATAATATAATCACGTTCTGTACATGTGATGATTTTTTTTAAAGGAGCTATTTCTCACGCATGAAATTTCATTTAAGATAAAGTTGTGTGACATTCAAACACGTTGCCCATTTTTTTTCTCCCTTTTGTCTCTGTACTTTCTCTTTAGCAAACTATGGGTATGCATGCTTATAATTTACAAATGATTCATTGGTGCAAAAGCAAGTAGGAGGAGGAAGACAAGTTGTAACATGCTTTCAATAGTGGCCGACCTTAATTCAACATAATACATATTTTTTGTTTTCTTTTGATGAGTCAATAAACATAATACTAATATATTTTACAAACATCATAGGAAAAGAGAGGGTTATCGTTATTGTCAATGTGGCACTGAATTTGGTCAACCCACAACCCAGTCAACCACTTGGGCTCGTAATGGGCCTAGTTCATCAAACGCGACATTTCACACGAATTTTCACCGTAGTAGTGGGACGTGGACCACACGGTGATAATTCACTTGCTTCGTTTACAATCATCTAACACAATCCTTCTTTGTTATGACCCAGTGAGTACACTTACCGAGTCAACCCGTGCTAAAACTTTATTTGGATAATAAAGCTTAGTCGTATTAGTAATGATTATTATTTTTTTATCCCAATAATTTATACAAGCTTTTAATATTAACTTTTTTTCGTAAATTATTAAGGTAAAACTTTAAGTTTTGTTTAAAACACTAAAAATATTTATGATATACAACTAAATTTTATAGTTAAGAACGTTATAAAAAATTTTCCCTAATCGGTTGGTAAAACCGATTCAAGTAGGAATCACTAATATGAAAAATATTCTTTACATCATAAATTTACATTGGTTTCTAGAAATCTGATATAGAATGAGGGATGACATTCATTATTACAATATTAGGATGGACATTTTACATATATAGGTTGTTATAGAACCATTTAGAAAAATACTTTTCTAGATACAAAGTACTATTTTAAAAGGGTTTCAGACTTAAAGTGTACTTCTTAAAAGGCATGCAAAAAGATAAGAGCAACTCACAAGATAAATTGATGAATAGGTGACAATATACTATATTTTTGAATTTTGAACAACAATTTTGTTCACCCGCAATAGGTTGTTCTTACAAATACATAGGAAGATTAGCATCATGTTTATCAAGTTATACTTGACTACTAGTGAAAGCATTAAATGAAGTATTTAATGTTCCAATGTTAAAATTATGAAGAACGGAAAGAGAAACTTTTAAGAGACATGCAAGATTCTTATTGTTTTTTTGTTCCTCGTTGTTTTATTCATTCATCCTCAATGAAGCTACCAGCAATTCTTCATGCACTCCAAGACCCATTTCTACCAAATCTAGCTAAACCTACAACTAGAAAATGAGTGTTTAAAAGTGGTAGAGGTAATTTATCAAACATAAATGAATATAACGACTGGAGACTTATAATAACATAAATGTGAAACAAAAAGGGAAGAAAAGCTTCCATACAAATAGTGGATCAATATCGAAAATAAAAATTAAGATGCCTAATTTCTCACACGTGGCCAATGTAACTAGTTAAGTTTTACTCGCAATAGAGAAATTATAGACATCTTGTTTTCAATTTAGTTATTGTAATAAGAAAATCACACTAATTAATATTTTGATATACATGATTTTTTTATGCATATATTTTGACATACAAGGTGAATATATATATATATATATATATATATATATATATATATATATATATATATATATATATATATTGTTTTGTGTATAACTGATTTTGTATTTATAGTTTTTGAATTGAAATATCATATAATAAAAATGTCGATGTATATAATTTCAATTGTATT
Organism: Cajanus cajan; assembly: GCF_000230855.2. Taxonomy (NCBI): domain Eukaryota; kingdom Viridiplantae; phylum Streptophyta; class Magnoliopsida; order Fabales; family Fabaceae; genus Cajanus; species Cajanus cajan. Next base: position 13,897,067 of record NC_138523.1, on the reverse strand, counting down.
TAAAAATAAATAGATTTTCTACATTATGTTGTGACTAGCTATAATAGAAAGCTCCATTTCTACACCAATTGTGACCACAACTAATCTAATTCCGGATTATAGTTATAAACCCAAACTAATATATAACTAGTTCTAGATTAGTTCTTTATGTGTGTCCCATATTCTAGAGAATTGGTGACTAATCAGCCAATGAAACTAGTCTGAAAAGTCTTGATGTAATTTCTTTTTAGAACCTTTTTAAACTAAAACATACTAATTATTTTAAATATAAAAATTTACAAATGATCTTTTTAGAAAATTTCAACATATAATGCGATTTGACCAATATTAATCGGTTAGTGTGACAACACGGTATCAGAAATATGGGAGGGGAACCATCTAAAATATTATCATATAATAATAATAATAGTAACAAATGATGTATTGCGTAATATCACAACACTATGAGGGCATTTCCACACCCACTTGTTTTATATAAGTGCCCCCTCCTCTGCCATTGTCAAAACCTTCTCACTCTTGAGCTCAAAACTAAATTCTGAATCACCAACAAAATTAAGCGAAGCCATGGGGAACTGCTTAGTTCTACTACAAGAAGACGTGGTAAGGGTGATGAAAAGTGATGGTAAAATCCTCGAATACAAAGCACCGATCAAAGTTGACAAAGTTATGAAGCAGTTTCCAGGCCAAGCAATATCTGAGTCACTACCACTCCGGCACCATCTTCACCCCAACACAAGACTTCTCCAAGGTCAGTTATATTACCTAGTGCCTCTGCCAGCACCAAAAGTTGCCAAGAAGAGAGAGAGGTTAGTTGAACGTCAACAAGTGGAAGAAGGTGACGTCGTTAGGGTTAAGCTTGTTCTTAGTAAGCAAGAGCTGAAGGATATGCTGCGAAAAGGAGGGGTTTCTGTTAATGAGGTCTTGGCTTTAGCTCAAGGTGTAGATGTGTGTAGAAAAGATAACGATGGTTCTCCACCGTGGAAACCAGCGTTAGAAACCATACTAGAATAAAACTAGATTTAGAATGCAACATGTTTGGATATGAAGTTAAAAAGGTTTTTTGAGAGATTCTTTAATGAAAATAAAGATTTCTTTTAGTAAAGAAACTCTCAAAGTATTACTAACTTATATCTAGACAAACTCATGCATGTCTTTTTTAAGAGTCCTTTTTAGTAGTTTTTTCTGACTCTGCTTTTAGTTTACTTTGTTACAAACTTACGATATGTTAACTACAGTTATAGTTTTAGATTTTTAATTTGGGATTATGGTTGCAGTTTCTCACAAGTTATTAAAATTACATGAGTATATGAAGATGATGCAATTTTTAACACGGTTAGGAGTGGAGGGAGGGGACCTGTAGGACTATAATTCTCCTCATTTTTTTAAAAATGTATTAAAATTATTTTAATTTTTTTCTCCTAAAATTTATAAAAAAAAATATATTATAGGTTGATAAATAAAAATTATCATATTATATTACTCTTATGAAAAAAAAAAGAGAAGTATAAGCATGATTAATATATAATGCATTAAAAAGAGAAATAAAATAAGTCTAAATGATAATGAAATATTTTTAATGTTAAAATATTTACATACAAATGTTTTAAAAAAAAATTGACCCTGTCCAAATAAAGTTCTAACTTCATCTCTACACAAGGCCATGAACACCTATCAAATCCACAAATTTTGCAGTGTGTAGAGAATTATAAAGTTTACTTACCAAAATATCTTATATAACGTTTAATTATGACCAAAACAATAAAAAGGTTTGATAATTATTGACAACTAAAAAGATTAATTAGTATAATATCAATTATTTTTTAGAAAATTTTTGGTGTGTAGTAATGCGTAATGAATCTCTTTTATGTCAAAAGTCAAGAACAATATGGTTATTAGAAGGGGATCATAATACAAAGTACTTTCATATAAGGGTGAATTGGAGGAGGAGATAATATAACCTAAGGGGATTGAATATAGGGGATATTGGGTGGAAGAACCAAAGGTAGTTAAGGAGGAAGTAAAAAGATTTTTCCAAGACAGATCTTGTGATCATCAAAGGCAAACACCTCAACTGAATGGGGTCAATTTCTAGTGTATTTCAGTCGGAGAGAGGGCAGAATTAGTCTCAGCCTTTACAGAAACTGAGATTAAGTCTATTGTGTGGGAATGTGGCAGTGCAAAAAGCCCCAACCTTGACGGGTACAATTTCAAATTTCTAAAAGAGTTTTGGTCCTCGTTAAAAGGTGATATTGTGCAGTTTTTGGTGGTGTTTCAAGAACAAGGCAAGCTCCCAAAAGGAATTAATTATTCATTTATTACTCTTATCCCAAAGATTGATGACCGACAGTGTTTGGGAGATTTTAGACCCATTTCTCTAGTTAATAGCATGTACAAGATTCTTGCTAAAGTTTTAGCAAACAAACTAAAGAAGGTACTTCCAGCACAAATAGATAAAAACCAGAGTGCCTTTCTAGAAGGAAGAAACCTCCTACATAGTATGGTAGTTGCTAAAGAGGTTCTTGATGAGGCAAAAAAAGAGAGGAAAAGTTGTTTGGTCTTTAAAGTAAACTACGAAAAAGCCTATGACTCTATCAATTGGAATTTTTTGAAATACATGTTTCACACGTTAGGGTTTTGTAACAAGTGGATTGCATGGATTTCAGTATGTTTGGAATCAAGCTCCATTTCTATTTTAGTCAATGGCAGTCCTACTTAGGAATTTAAACCTCAAAAATGTCTAAGGCAAGGTGACCCACTCGCCCTTTTCCTTTTTATTATTGTAGCTGAAGGATTATCTAGGTTAATGAGAACATCAACCTCTAAGAAAATATATGAAGGTTACTTGCGTGGGAAAGAAAAAATAGGAGGTTAACATGCTTCAATATGATGATGATACTATCTTTGTGGGTGTAGCTAACCTTAAAAACGTTACTGTCATCAAGAGTATGTTGTGGTGCTTTGAGCTGGCATCGGTTCAGAAGGTGAACTTTATAAAGAGCAAGTTCGGTGCCTTAAGAGTGAAGCCTAATACCTTGGAGAATTATGCAATGGTATTGAACTGTAGACTTCTCAAAATTCCATTTGTGTACCTAGGAATTCTGATTGGAGCCAATCCTAGAAAAGTGGGGACCTGGGATCAAATAATAGGAAAAATCAAAAAGAAATTATCAGTGTGGAAGCATATCCTTTTTATCCATGGTTGGTAGAATTTGCCTCATCAATTCAGTTCTAACCTCCCTACCTCTGTTCTTTTTATCATTTTTTAAGATGTCTCGTGCAGTGGTAAAGAAAATAGTGACTCTACAGAGGAGGTTCTTGTGGAGATGTGAAGAAGGGAAACAAAAGGTTTCTTGGGTGAGTTGGGAGAAGATATGTAGGCCTAGGAAATGTGGTGGGTTGGGGATTAAAGACATCTCTACTTTCAATGAGGCTTTACTATCTAAATGGAGGTGGACTTGTCTCAACAAATGGAAGACCTGTGCTGGAGGGTATTGGACTCTAGGTATAAGGGCCGACATAATCTCAACAGTCAAGAAAATTGTAAATCTTTCTTCCATTTGGTGGAGAGATCTCAAAAAGGTCTGTGGGGGGTGACAATCAAGTGCAATGGTTTGATAAAGCAGCCATTTGGAAAGTAGGGCAAGGTAACCAAATCAGATTTTGGTCGGATAGGTGGCTAGGGGATGATTATTTAACAAAATGTCTACCTAGAGAATTCTAAAACTTTGAACAACAAAATGATACGATAGATAAAATGGGTAGTTGGGTTGACTCAACATGGAAATGGGACCATAAATGGCCTAGAATTTGGTTTTGAATGGGAACTGCCCCAATTCAGAGATCTTGAACATCTTCTCTCACGAGTCAGTCTACAACAAGGAAGACAAGACACTTGTTATTGGAGTCCAAGTTTGTTTGGGACCTTCTCGGTCAAGTCAGCATACAAAGAGTTACAAACATTGATGGTAGATTTCTCATAAATTGAAAAGTTTAGTCATATTTGGGATGTTTCTATCGCTCCTAAAGCTGCTATTTTTCTATGGAGACTTCTTCATAATGCATTACCTACTTTTAGCTGTTCTTGAATCAAAAGAAAAAACACAAAAATGGAGGGTCATATGATGTGCCATTACTTGGAATATTTGGAATTAGAGAAATGCATGTGTATTCAGGCATAATCTGTTTGTTCAGCAAAAATTAATGAATGAAATCATATTCTCACAGCTTGGAAGTGGTTTGAGTGTAAATTAGAACAATTTTCATATTCCTTTCTACTTATGGTCAATTAATCATGGTCTGTGCATTTAAAGAAGTACTTGACTGGAGCTGATGGGTCACTCTTAGAAAGATTACTGCAACATGCACAAAGAGGTTGAATCAATAAAAGTTACGTGCCTGATGAAAAAGGTTCTACTCCTTCAAGTGAAACAAATTGCAATGAAGATTCCAATAACCCATGAAGATGCTGATAAGATGCTGGAATTGTGGGTTAGTTCAAAAAGGTTTAAAGTTGGGAAGTGGAGGGGGGATTATGTACTCTATTATGGGTTTGTTCTATTATAAATAGAGGCCTAGTGTTAGGTTGTTTTATGTATCTAAACTATTATCTATTTTTTGAAGTTCCTAGTTAAAATATAATTTGATATCACAAAATCAAATTAGTTTTGACTAAGGGTAATATAACCTTCTAATTATTTTATGTATATGGATTTTGGTACCCTTTGTACCTCTATATATTTATATAAATATTTGTTGACTGATGAAAAAATAATATTAACTTTTTTATAAATATTATATTAATACAAAATATTTATCATCAAAATTAATAAATAAAGATCATAAAGATATATAAAGTGAGTATTTTCTTATGGATATACTGTATTTCATACTCGAAGTATCTGTTGTTTAGTTTTCATTTCCAATAATCCTAATGACGAGGACGCGCCATGTACACAAGACCAACATGGCCGTACATGTCAGCACTTCACCCTCCTCTTTATTTTTTAGGCACGCCACATCATCTTAATGGTCACTAATTTTACAAAATACTAGGATGATTTAAGAAGCTTCCCACAGAAAATCAAACTTCTGAAACATATATATTATACTATTTTGATATCCTCCAAATATATGCCCGTGGAAATAATCGAAATTAAGAAAAACGACGAGAACGTTAGGGATCATAGATTTTAAACGTTTAAACTATGGGTAAAATAACGGTGTTGTATTTCTCTTATTATTGTGGTTGCTATGCAAATTCCCATTCCCACTATTAGTCTATTAGCAGCATGATAGCAGCCCAAGTACAACTAAAGGAAGTGAAGAGAAACGGGCTAAAAAAAACACTCAGAAGCCTAGTTGGCATAAAGATTATGCTTTTTTAATTAAAATAGTTGGCCCAATTTCTATCTTATAAGCCCAATTATGTTTCCAAGTTGTATTTATTCTAGCATGATGAAATGAAAAGGCAGCAGATTATTCCCCTTTCTTTTGGTAGCTTTAGTGTTGGGAGATTTGGTCTATCTCGAAGCAAGACCTTGTTAGGAAAAACTATCAAAAATCCTAACAATTTTGGTGCTTTCATTTTCATCCATGCCTCCTCAGAAGGATGTGGACGAAACCTTGGCAGCCTTGGCCGACCGCATCACCACCTTACAACAGCAACAAGAGACCCGTTTTGACAACTTTCAATCCCTAATGGATGCCAGGTACGAATCCATCAATGGTATCCTAGCCATTATCGTTGAAAAACTTGCTGCTGTTCAACCTTCCTCTTCATCCATTATTGATACCAACCTTCCACCTCCCCCTACTAATCTCAACAGCCCTGGACCTGAGGGTTCTACTCACCATAACCCACCTCCCTTTCCCTCTCTTACCCCAAACCCTTTTTCCACCCCTTTTACCCCTCCACCCTTCACCACTATACCTCGTCAGGCTTTCCCACATAACCCTATTCATGCTTTTCGACCTCCTAAGTTACAACTTTCTCATTTTGACGGTTCTGAACCCCTTGATTGGCTATTCCAAGCAGAACAATTTTTCTCTTACCATCAAATTCCCTTTGATTCTCGTTTGCCTATGGTTTCTTTTTATATGAAAGGCGATGCTCTTTCATGGTTTAAATGGATGCTCCACAACCAACAACTTTCTGATTGGCATGCTTTTGAGCGTGCTCTAGAGCTCTGATTTGGCCCCACAGGATATGAAAATTTTCGAGCTGTGCTTTTCAAATTACGCCAACATACCACTGTCACCGAATATCAACGAAGGTTTGAGAAAATTTCTAATAGGGTTTTTGGCCTTCCTCCTGATGCTATTGTTGACTGTTTTTATTCGGCCTTCTACCTGAAATTCGACGTGAACTTGCTATCCTTAAACCCACCACCACTTCCCAAGCCACTGGTCTCTCAAAACTTATTGAAGCCAAGATTCGCGACTCCGAACCCAAAATTACTCTTAACCGCCTCCCACCTCTTCCACCCCCACCTGACACCACTACTTCACCCTTGCCCATTAAACGCCTTTCCCCTACTCAACTCCAAGAACGCAGAGCATAAGGTTTGTGCTTTAACTGTGATGCAAAGTATCACCCTGGTCATAAATGCCAAACCCCAAAATTTCTCCTTCTTATGACCGATGACCCTCCCTCTGACACTAAAACCCTATCACTCACTCCATGCCCCCTCACCGACTCCCCTGATACAGAAACCCCACTTATCTCATTTGACCAAGACACCCCACCAGCTGTCTACTTTCACCTGTCTACCCAAGCCATTTCTGGTTGTCCCTCCCCTCAAACCCTCCATTTCAAAAGGTCCATTTTAGGCCTCCCTGTTTCTGTCTTGCTCGACATTGGTAGCTCCCATAATATCCTTAAAACACGCATAGCCAATCACCTTAATATACCCATCACCCCTACACCTCAATTTCCAGTTATGGTCGGTAACGGTTCCCCCATTTTTTGTGTTGGTTTATGCCCCAAAGTCTCCCTCACCTTGCAATCCTATACATTTTCTATTCCCTTTTACTTGTTACCCATCCAAGGTGCTGATGTAGTATTGGGTATTGAATGGTTACGTACATTGGGCCCCATTGTTTCTGATTTTTCAATCCCCACAATGTCATTTACCATGTCAGATACCCCTATCACCCTTCAAGGCGATACCAACTTCACCCCTACACCAGCTACGTACCAACAACTTGGCCACCTTCTACACAATAATGCCATTGCTTTGTTATTTTCTAAAATTGACCTCCGCTCAGGCTACCATCAAATACGTGTACACCCCCCTGACATTCACAAAACAGCCTTCAGAACTTTTGATGGGCATTATGAATTCTTGGTAATGCCCTTCGGTCTCACTAATGTTCCCTCAACTTTCCAGGCAGCCATGAATGATTTGTTTCGACCACATTTGCGCAAATTTGTTCTAGTATTTTTTGATGACATTTTGATTTATAGCTCTAATATTCATGACCACTTAATTCACCTTAAGTTGGTTTTAGAGTTATTAACTACTAATCAATTTTTTGCCAAGTACTCCAAGTGTGTTTTTGCCGAGCCTACTATTGCTTATTTAGGGCACCTCATATCAGCCCAAGGAGTCCAACCGGACCCTGAGAAGATCAAGGCTATTTTTGCAATGCCCCGACCTCACGACCTCACCACACTCCGTGCTTTCCTCGGCCTCACCAGGTTTTACAGGCGATTTATTCGCCAATTATCTCACCTACCACCTTTAATGATGTGGCTGATGCACCTATTCAGGACTTTGTGGACAAAGTCCTTGCAAATGGGCCGGGTATTGATAGCAGCCCAAGTACAACTAAAGGAAGTGGAGAGAAACGGGCTAAAAAAAGCACTCAGAAGCCCAGTTGGCATAAAGATTATGTTTTTTTAATTAAACTAGTTGGCCCAATTTCTATCTTATAAGCCCAATTATGTTTCAGCATAGTTTAGTTTTTCTTTCCAAAAAAAAAGTTAGAATAGTTTTCTCAACTACTCGGGCCTTGGCTGGAGGGTGCTTGCTACCCTAGTTTCCAAGTTGTATTTATTCTAACATGATGAAATGAAAAGGCAACAGATTATTCCCCTTTCTTTTGGTAGCTTTAGTGTTGGGAGATTTGGTCTATCTCGAAGCAAGACCTTGTTAGGAAAAACTATCAAAAATCCTAACACAGCACTATACATAAGATGATGAGAAAGCGTCCACATCCAACGAAAGAGGGTCTTGGATTTCTATCACATGCATCATGCATGTTTTGACTTGTGAAGCCACTTTTCTTTTCTCTCTTTTTCTTCTTTCTTTCGGTTTTGATCAGAACCATATATAACACGTAGAATGCTGGCTAGGTTGTTGTTGATAATCAAAATTAGCATATATTTTGCAGCCAACACTAAACAAGGACTGTCTGTACACGAGTGATCAGAAACTACAAAACGTGAAACTAGAATCATTTTCGTGTTTTTTCCACCAAAGGTATAAAATGAATACTTTATTCCACAATTGATTCAAGTATTGTATACGTTTCTGTGTTTTTTTAATCGAGATTCTAGAAACGTTTAATTGAATTGTTTAACCAGACGCACTCATGATTATTCCATTTCCATTCCTATGTTTGGTATATATGTATGGAATCAAGGAATGGAATTTGGGTGAGTGAGGGGGCTTATTTAAAAGCTACACGATCTATCGTATGAAAGTATGAACTCCGACGAGTGTTCAATTCGTCATATTCGTTTCATAGAGGGGTTTCTAATTTTTCTTTTTTTCCGTATAAGAATCATAATTAGCATGGATAATGTTTAAATTTGTTACATGTCAAGTTTTAAATTGTAAAAAAATTTGAAGTTGAAAATATTTATTCCTCGTGATTGATTTATTATTTTGAAAAATAACATTTTTAAAATAATATTATTTTCATGAATATTTTTTACTCGTGTTTTCACAAAAATATTTCATAGGGTATTGAAACCTAACTTTTTTGACTTGAGAAACAAAGTTTTACTATAATAAAAATATCATTTTACCTTTATTAACTTATTTAATATGAGAAATAATTATTTTTAAAAAAATATTATTAAAACTTACTGTAAATATCTTTGATTCTTAAAAAACACATAAATATTTTTTTAAAATACGATCAATCAAATAAATTTTAGTGATTCTTATTAATCAAGATTACTGAATTCATGATTTTTGCATCATATTTTTAGACACGATAAAATTCTTTTCAATCAAACATAGGGGGTGTATTGGATTAGGATTTAAAGGACTTTTTTAGTTAAAAAAATCTTGCGAATTTTAAAAGACTTTGTAAGATTTTCATGACTTTTAAGATTTTGCAGGATTCTACAAGACTTAAAATCAGGATTTTAATGGATTTTGCAAGACTTTTAAATCAAGATTTTAATGGATTCTGTGGGATTTTGTAAAATTTTCGTGGATTTTTGACATTTGATAAGATTTCAAAAAATATTTCATACATTCAAATTTAAAAAAGTCAAAGAAAAAAATAATAAAAAACAACAATGTCTAGATAAATAATAATAATAATAATTCTCCATAATATCCTATCCTCTTAAATAGTATTCACCTACATATCCATAGCTATACTAGTCCTTCAAGCATTAACGTCTTCTCGCTTTTGCTCTTGAGTTTGAATAATAGGCTCAAAAGTATGATCTTTATTAACTGGTAACGTTGAAGATGAAGGTTCATCTACCGTTTCAATTGAAAATTAATCAAAACGACATTCTTTAAGTAGAAATTTATGTAGTGCTACACATACTAACTCAATTTTTACTTGTGTCTTAAATAAAAATGGAGGTGTTGACTTAAAAATTGTGAATCTTGATTTAAAAATACCAAATATTCGCTCGATCACATTCCTTAAAGACGCATGATGAAGATTGAACAATTCTTTCTCATTTTTAGGGTCATTACCCTGACCTGCAAAATCTTGTAGATGATATCTTACACCTCGAAATGAAGCTAAAAATTGGCGTGATTAGGAAATCCACAATCCACCAAAAAATATTTACCTAATTACATATGTAATATATATAATATTAATATAATAATAATAATAATAATAATAATAATAATAATAATTATTATTATTATTATTTAAAGAATAAGCATTTACGTTGAGCCACTTTAAGTCCATTTCTCCTTGTTATAACATCATTTAGTAGTTTAGAATCATGAGCGAACCCTCCCGCCCACTAAGAATGTACATGAACTCCAAATCAAAATTACAAGCGGCTAATACATTTTGTGATATCTTTCCATGACGATTACGATAACTACTTACATCTCGCCCCCTCACTATTGCTGGAATATGTGTCCCGTCAATAACTCCAATGCAATCCTAAAATTTAATATATATAACACTTCACCATATGAAAAATATAAATATAGTATTGTCAAATTTAATTATAATTTTTATTGTAAGATAATTAGTACATACCTTGAAGAAAGGGAAGAACCTTGTGCTTTCTCTAATTTTAGCTGGCATAGTTGATCCTGGTTTAGCCATCAAAGTAGTAGGTGTTATCGTATTCAAAGCCTTTAAAATCTTGTGAAAATTTTCACTTGTAGCAAATTGTGATCGGCCAAATGTGTTACGGATTACACAATATCGAGTATTCTAACCAACAATTTGTAGGAATGGTACAAGCATTTCTTCAACACAAATATATCGTGTATCCTCTATAGGTGTTTTTACTCTAAGAATTGCACATAATTTTCGAAAAACATATGGATACATCCTATAAACTTATCGAAATATTGCAGGATCATCATTTAATGCTCGGTGTATATAGTCATTTCCCATGTTAGTAATTCATTATCAATTTAATGGACGCTCAATTTGTTCATTACGTATCATAACTATAAATTGAGTCAACACATGCATTAATATGGCATCGTAAAATTCTTTGTCATCTATCTCTTTGTCACCCATTGCTTCTTATCTATTCACTACCTTCATACATGCTTGAATGTGACATTGTACCTATATAAAACAATATAACTAAAAATAATAATATAATAGAAAAATAAAACATGCTAAAATATTTCAATCAAGTACATAACACCAAAATAATATGATTCCACCATTCAAAATTTGTTCATACACAACCAAAATATAAAGCAAACACTTCAATCAAGTGCAATGTGTTCATACACAACCAAATTATAAAGAAAATACTCGATATTGTGTAATCCGTTACACCGCTCAATAACTTTAAATTAAATGTAAATTTTGTACATCTAACCGTTAGATTGAAAATTCATATCACTTTATATGTGTATATCAAATTTTGTTAAAATTGAACAACAACTTGAGGGTAATCAAAGTGTTCATATTTTAGTATATTTTGAAATAAATATATTACGTCAATTTTGTTTTATAAGAATGAAGTATCAAATCATCTTGGATTAATATAAAAATTTGTATATATGATCTAAGAGTAAAGAACTTTAAATCTAACGGTTGGATTTACAAATTTGTTAGAGAGAAGAACCATGCTTTCTATAACACCCTAGGATTTTTTTAAAAATAATTAATAATGACTAATTTGGATAATAACAATTTTACTTTATTTTATTATTAATAGTTGTTAGTCAAGTAGCCTCGTATAACTTAAGAGGAGGGGGGGGGGTGAATTAAGTTATCTAATTTTTCTTCTCTTTTTAAGTTTTTCAAACTTCTTTCTTATAAATTCAATATCATAAACAATTTGAATGTAATGATGCAAAAACTTCACAATCAAAATTAAAAGTATAGGGAAAGAGAATTGCAAACTTGATTTTATACTGGTTCGGCCAACCTTGCCTACATCCAGTCCTCAAGTCACCCACTTGAGATTTTTCACTATGCTTGTAACCTTTACAAGACTCAAATTCTCCAACACTTAGGAATTCCCTTTCCTTGTGTTGAGAATCACAGACCACCAAGGAGAACAACACTTTCTCCTTTTACAGATCAATAGTTGAAATGAATGAAGTAGAACAACTCTCTTTGAAGAGTGGATTTTACACTTTGTTGATCTAGTAGAACTCTTTAGATAATATCTGAAAATGATTTTGGCCAAGTGAATGTAAAGATAATTTTTCACAATAGAGTTCGTAACCTTTTTCTGAAAAATTATTGGTATTTATAGATGATTGTTTCATAGGTCATGACTTTTCATGAAGAGTTATGACTTTCTAAAATATTTCAGAAAATTGCCTTTGGTAATCAATTACAAGACTTGGTAATTGATTACAACGGTTTAGTTTCAAAAGATTGGAACGTTGCAAAATTTAAATTCAAAATTTGAAGTTTATATCTTCTGGTAATCGATTACAGGTAATGGGTAATTGATTACCAGAGTACGTTTCAAATTTGAACATATGAGTATCCATTCTCTGGTAATCGATTACATGTACTGGTAATCGATTACCAGATTGTTAAAACTGAGGATTTGAAAAACTTCTATTTTCAAAAACTTATTTAAAAAATTATATTTAGGTTTTCTTTGAAATTCTTTTAAATGGCCAAGAACTTTATGCAATATTTCTAAAGATTTCTTTTTACATATCAAGCTAGGTTGACAAGACTTATCTAAAATTTTTTGAGACTTTTATTTCTTGATCACCTTGCTTTAACTTGACCTCTTGTTTTCTTTAACTTCTTTGGCATCATCAAAATTCTTTACATACGTTCTTCCACAATAGTTGTTATTTTATTTGTTTTAATTGATTTTATCATTAAGAGAAGAATTAGATTTAGAGAAATGGGTAGTAATTATTAAAAGAGAGGTGGAAAAGGGCTCATTTTTATTTCTTATTATTTTTATTTTTTACATTTTCACGTTCTCTAACACTCTTGTGCTTTAAAAAGAACACATCTAGAGAGCAAGGAGAAGGGATCATTGGAAAGGAGGTAGAGGCTTAGATTTCATACGTTGCATCACTCCCAATAATAGGGAGTGAGAACACTCATCTTTGGGAATTGGGTTTATGCATGAAGGGTGGAGGGATTGGCCCCCAATCCCATAAGTGCTCTGTTTGATGAAATATTGTTTGCGTTTGATGTTGTTTACTGAATAGATTCTAAATATATATGAATTTTATTTGGAAATCTGATGCTTTTAAAGTAATTAATTAAGTGCTTTGTAGAAAGGGATTAGAACCCTAAGGGAGAAGAATTGATAATTTTTAGGGGCAAGAGTCGTAGACGTTTAATTTGATAAATTCATATTGAATGGTGGATTTTCTAGATGTAAAACGAGTTTTGACCATTTTAGAATTTGCATGATCGATTATTGTGATGTTTGTTTCGAGATATATCGCTCCATTATTAGTGTATTTGGGTGTTGGATCGCACATGACGTCAGGCTCAGGTGCTCGATGCCGGGCGTGCCTTCATGCATATGAAGGCACTGTCCAAACATGCTAGCGTCGAGTGAGGAGATGTTCAGGCCAGGTGCGAGAAGATCCGAGTGCTCTCTATCTGGACTTAAAGTCGGGCGTGGCTCAATAAGGTCGGGTGTGAGATGACCCAGGTGCTCTCTGTCTTAGCTTAGAGTCAGGTGTGGGTTTCCAAGCCCGACGTTACGATGTAGACTGTCAGAAGACTTTTTTATGATGTTTTAAATAGTTTTATTATTATGTTGTTGATTGAAATGATGGGCCTCATGCAAGTGGTGGGAGAATGACTTATTTAATGAATTGTTTGGACAGTGGTGTTGATGATTGATTATATGATCATGAATGTGTATATATATATTCTTGGTAAATGATGATTATTATCTTGATGGATGGCAATAAATGTATATGATTATAGATGTTGGTGAATGATAAACTATATGATGATCATAATGTATTTATATAAAGGCATTACATGATTGTGACATGCATCATACTTGCATGATTCTGTGGTTCTGGTGGGAACCTATTGGTGTTCTAGTGGAAACACTTTTTTGTTGGTAGCCTAAGTTTAACTCAGGGCTTAAGTACCAACTGTATATTCTTGACGATGATGGTCGGGTACCTTATGCATTTAGATGTAGGTGCACACTGCTTTGCATTATTGTGTATGTGCTTGTGAGTGTAATCAATGGTGTTTACAATTGAAATTGATGTATTAATTATTGCTATTATATTTATTATCATGAAGGGGGGCTGGGAATACTGAAGGTTGCAACCTATTCCTTATAGAATGAGATTGTTTTCATTCCTTGCTTGTTTGTTAGTGTACCTGCACGAGGGTACTTCGGTAATTTTGCTACTCCTGCTGGGTCTTCATCTTCCATGATGTATCCTAAGGAGATAGTGGGGTACCTGCAAAAGACACTCCAATGCTTAAGTCAGTCCTCGGTCTCAGAGATATCAATGCTAATCAATCTGGTAATTATGAAAACGTACCTTTATCAGTCGCTGATTACACTTATTTATACTAACCTTAATGGATTTAGGCCCACAACCAAGCCCATTAGGATCCAATAATCTTGGTATGTGTAGAGTGATTTAGACTCTTGTAAACTGCGCACTCCTTAAAATATCTATGTTGAGGATTCTCCTATTTCCTCTTATGGTACTTTGGTCTTATCTATATCCGGTATACATGCCCCCAGGCTTTCAAGATTATTAAAATTATTTATTATTATTAATAATCGAAGAAAGCTTAAAATATGAATAAGGTATATATATATATATATATATATATATATATATATATATATATATATATATATATATTTACTCATTCACGTTAGACAAGGACCCATTTTGCTAAGCACCTGGATATGTGATGTTAGTACAATGGATATATAAGGTTCATTACTATTTGTTACATGCCCCAATTTTTTCATATTCCCTTTGCTTTATCCAAAAAGGTGGTTGACAGTACTGGTAAATTTTTCCACAATCATTTCTAATGGTTTTTCACCCTGCACGTAACCAACAAAAACGTGATGTTTTCCCTTCATTTATCTATAAGAGCATGTACGAAAACAACCGAGAAGTCTCTTCCAATTAATTATTGCGTGTTAGTAACGTTTGTGCCAGGGATGAAATGTCTCTTCGGCTTTGAAAGTGTGATGATTTCCTAGAAAACGAGGCCTCTTAACTGAGGCATTTTTTATTTGTTTATTATTATTATTTACGGAAAGGTTTTTTCACCCTGCGGCTATAAATGCTCGTTTATTCTTACCATGCCATTTGCTTTGCTGTTGAAAATTTTACTATCCGAGGCCGAAGACTCTCCTCCTAGTTTCTCTTGGTTTCTTATGCTTTGTCTTACCCGAAGTCTTCTTTGCTTTTCTAGGTAATGAGTTCTTTTTCTACTTCCAGTTTTTCTTCTCCTTTTTCTAATTTGTCTTCATTTGAGAATAATGATTCTCTTCACCACTCGTGTATGAGCTCTTCATCTTCCTCCGAAAGCTTAAATCATGTTGAAGGTATCCTCTCTACCGAGAAGGAGGGTGGAGATATAGATCCTCTTTATGATAGTAAGTCTAAAGTGGTACCGGGGTTTAAATGGGTTCATCCTGAGGTAGTTACATACAATTCTAGGTTTTGTGACCCTAGACTTTTAGAGAACTTCATAAGCATTGTAAAAATATCCTCCTTCCCTTCCAAGGACGAACCATACCCTATTTATGCTAGGATTTGTAAAATCGATGCCTCTTCTACTCCAGATTATATATTTTCTTGTCAACCGTATAGCAAACCGAGGCATTTTTTTTACATGTATGATTGTCTTTTTCGTGACCTCGGCATTGTTCTTCCTTTTCATCCTTTCTTCACCAGTATTCTCCGAATGCTAAATGTAGAACCTACTCAATTGCATCCAAATAGTTGGGCATCCATGCAAGCCTTTTGGAGTTTGTGCATGTTTACCCATGTAAAAGCGACATCTAGTTTATTTCTTTTTTATTATTATTGTCGTTCGACCGAACGGGTTAAGTGGGTCTCTTTAGCTTGAGTCCCTTCTCGGAGACTCTTGAAACCTTTCACCTCTTCTTATAAAAATTTCAAAGTGGGGTTTTTTAAGGTGTGTATACATCCGAGTGGTCAATCTTACTTTTTTTATAATCATAATACTCCCTTGTTTCCTTTTTATTGGACTCGGACTCCACTCTGATATGATATTCTTCCTCATTCCTTCCTTACACCCGGGAAACTTTCTGACTTCTCCTTTTTGGAAAGTCTTCCTCGTGACCTCCCATGTCGACGACTTATAGATTTGCTTAAGTGTCCCAATCCCATTCGAGACCTTGAAGGTATATATTATTCTCTTGCTCATGTTTTGTGATCGTGAATTTGATTTTAACTTATCTTTTTCATAGGTATTATGGCTTCTTCTGGTGCTAACGTCCCTTCCTTCTGCCAAGTTTGAAAGGAACGTGCTAAGGATGAGGCCACTGCTGATACTGCTACTCCTTCACTTGGAGTTCACCCTGCTGAGCCTTTGGTGGATGTAGTCCCTCCTCGGGTTGAGAAGAAGAATCTTTCAAAAGACAAGGGCAAGGGCCCTAAGCGTAGAACCACCGAACGCATGGAAACCGAGGCCGAGGCTGGAATGAGAGCTAAGAAACAAAAGCATTTGACCCCTTCCTTCATTGGTCCATGTACCTTGCCCCCTGCATTGACTTCGAGTAGTTTTCTGAATCCGACAATCAACACACGTGAAGTCTTCAGCCAAGGGTTTATTTCCCCGGAAGGTCGTAACTTTTTATCTTAAGAGAACTCATTGAAAAAGTGGTCTCTCTTGTGTGAGTTGATGGGTCGTTCTATGACAATATCTCAAACCCTCTTCATGGAACCGATCACTGAGATGGATAAGCTTCGTACCAGTTTGAAGAATTTGGAAGTTGCCCTTGCTTTGGGTCTCAGCAAAAATGAAGAGCTTTCTGCCGAACTTGACAAGCTTAAGGCTGAGCGCACGAAAATGCATGGCTTGGTAAGCCATTTTCAAGAGAAGTTAGGTGAGGCTGAAGCATCGAAGGCCAAAGTGGTGGGGGAGTTCGAGGGACAACTTGAAGAGGTGACTGCTCAAAGAGACAAAGCTATTTCCGATTATGCGTCTGTTAGTCCCTTAGCCTTAATTAATTTAAGAGGGGGGTGAATTAAGTTTTCTAAATTTCCTCTTATAAAAAATTTTCCAATTACTTTCTTATCAAATTTAATTCCTTAGATAAATTTAGATGTATAGAATGAATGATGATGCAAACTACACAATTACAATTAATAACAAGAAATTAAAAGTGTAGGGAAAGAAGAATTGCAAACTTGATTTTATACTGGTTCGGCCAATCCTGCCTACATCCAGTCCTCAAGTCTCTCACTTGAGATTTCCACTACTCTTGTAAACCTTACAAGAAATGAATCCTCCAACACCTCGGAACTCCCTTGCCTTGTGTTGAGATTCAAACACCAACAAGGAGAAAAACCCTTTCTCCTTTACAGATCCAATGATCTTTTGAGTTTTACAGAATGACTCTCTTGAAGACTGGATATTACACTTTTATGATCTTAAAGAACTCTTTAGAGATTTTGCAAATGACTTTGGCCAAGTAGATTTTTTAAATGATTTTCACAATAGAGTTCGTCGCCTTTCTCTGAAAAATTATAGGTATTTATAGACAATTGTATCTTGAGTTATGTCTTTTCATGAAGAGTTGTAACTCTCTATAATTTTCCAGAAAATAGGCTCTGGTAATCGATTACAAGACTTGGTAATCGATTACAACGGTTTAAGTTCAAAATGTTTGAAACGTTGTATAGTTCAAATTCGAATTTTGAAAATTTCTCTTCTGGTAATCGATTACAATCACTGATAATCGATTACCAGAGAGTATTTTAACATTCTGAAAGGTTTTCTTTCTCTGGTAATCGATTACAGCAAGTGGTAATCGATTACCAGAAACATGTCACTTGTTTTGGCTTATGAAAACTTAAGATATAAAGAGCTTCTATTTTCTAGTTAAAAATATTTTTGTTTAATCTTTTGAATACTCTTTTTTCTTTCTTTTCAAACAACTTATTCTTATATTCAAAAGTATTAAGTTTAGGTTTTCTTGAAATTCTTATTTTAATGGCCAAGTCAAATTTGCAAATTCTAAAAGTTCATTTTACATACTAAGCTAAGCAGTCAAGACTTATCTAGTTATTACTTGAGATCTTTACTTCTTGATCAGCTTGCTTTAACTTGACCTTTATTTTCTTCAATGCTTTGGCATCATCAAAACTTTGTGCATATTTTCTTCCACAGCGTCCTACAAAAATGTTGCTGAGGAGAGGATTTACAATGAACATGAATAGGGCTTTAATCATGCCGTTCGGCAGGCCATTCGTTTCCTTGATGTTCCCTCGGACTTTCAATTTGACCTTGGGAAGGATTTTTACAAGGGAAACTTCATGGATTTGAACGATATTCCTGATGAGGCCACCCCCGAAGATGCTAACACCCCTCCATTTTTGTCTCAAGGTGCCATAGACAGTGCCGCTCCAACTGATGCAAATCCTCATGTTTAGGCTTTTACTCTTTGTTTCATGATTGTTATTATGTACTTTTTATAGTTTGTACTCCACCCATGTTATGAATTTTACCTCTTGATATTTTTCGTTTATTCTTAACTTCAAGCCAAAGTCATGATCATGATCAAGTATTATTGAAAAGAATTCATGGTATCGAGGCAACGTAATTAATCTATCAACAATACTCCTCAGTTAAGTCTTTAATATTTTGCATATAAATAAGTGTGCTTTCAGGTGGAATTTCATTTATTATTTGATAAAATAAAATTTGACTAACAAGCTTTTTGGACGAGGAGTTATAAGAATTGAAACTTGAAGAATCTTTGGCCGAGGGATTATATAAAAATTTAACCTTGGCAATTCTTGACTGCGGACCATTTAATATATAAAACTTAGTTTTTGCTTCGTTTGACCGAGGACATAAAACGATTTTCAACTATTACTTGGCCGAGAATCTTTTTATACGTAAAACTTAAGCTTTCAATCATTTGGCCGAGAACTAATGTGTGTATATATATAAAACTTTGGCTTTCAAAACTTTTTAGCCGAGAATCTTTTTATACGTAAAGCTTTAACTTTTGGAAAGTTGGCTGACAACTAATATATATATATATATATATATATATATGTACTTACACGAATCAGGTCGTCTCCCTAACTCGGATAAGTTGTCTTCTCTACCGGGCCCAACCGAGGTTGTGTGAGGTCGATCAATAGGTCAAGTTCCTTCTCTCCGGTCTCCTAGCTCGGGCGTCTCGGATGTACCTGCAAAAAGGACTCCGACGATCATGGAGGCGCAATGTTCGAAAAGGCAATGAAGAGATTTGGAGTGCGTATATATACAAGTGTAGAAGGCGTGAAGGTGGCTACACTTATAAGTGTAGCAAACGAGAGGTCCGTGTAATATCCGCCATAGTCAGAGGGGGAAAGAGCTTTCGTGAAGAAGAAAGGAGTACAGGGAGCGTACGAATTTTCAGGTATCGAGTGTTAACTCTTGATCTTTGTGTTGTATTTGGGACTGTCATGGGGAAAGCGAAGGATAATATCGCTGGGGGTAAAGGGAAAGAAGCAAGTGTGCAAAAGAGAGGGGGAAATAACAGGAAGGACTCCCACCCAAAAATCCTAGCCACTGGTTATGAGTGGGTGAGGGGAGATGTAGGAAAATATGAAAGTAGGATCAAGAGCGAAATGGAGGCTAGTTTATTACAGCATAAATTGAAGTTTTGTCTTCCTCCATATTTAGAACATCTTTCGATTGAACCTTGTTCCGCGGAGGAATGAGTGTTTTTTAAAGTGTCTGCTACTCCACCGTTCATATATATGTATCAATGCCTGTGTAGGGATTTAGGTGTGATGATTCCGTTTACCCCATTCGAGTGTGAGTTGTTAAAATAGATAAATGTAGCACCTAGTCAACTGCATCCGAATAGCTGGGGTTTCGTACGGGCGTTTCAAATTTTATGTGCAGTAATGGGGATAGAGCCGAGCTTAGGAGTTTTTATGCATTTTTATCAAATAAAATTGGGGGAACCACTGTTTGGGTGGGTGTCGTTGAGTGGAAGTTCGAATGGGGGTTTATTTCAAATTTTTTCACAATCATACAAGAACTTTAAAGAAGAGTTCTTTAAAGTACAATCGGCTCATGAGAGTCCGAGTTTGGATCCGATTTTCCATTGGAATGGCAAACCAAAATTTCCTTTATGTTGGCAACAACAACCTGTGAGGTTCTCGGGATTAGAGGGGTTGGTGTTGTCACCCCGCGAGAAAGAAGACATAAAAAAGTTGGAAAAGCTAGCTCGGTCATTAGAGAGCAAAGCGATCATATTGCTTGCGAGGTCCCAAAATCCGTAAGATGATTTAGAGAGTAAGTAATAATAATAGCTACATGTAATTAAAATAATGTAATTGAATATGTTATTGATTGCTATGATGTGCAGAAATCATGGGGAGGAGCAAATGGTGTGAGTTAAAGGGGAAATTTAACATAGAAGAAATCCCAGATGCAGCTGTTCCTAAGCAGAAAGTAAAGAAGCAAAAGATAGAGGTTGAAAAGGTTGCCAACCATGTTGGTAATTCTAGTATGCTGAGGAAAGAAGTTGTGAAAGGAATGACAAACCCAGAGGGTGTGATCAATCTGGAGAAAGAAGATACTCTCCAAAGGCAAAGTGATAAAAATCCCGCTAATGATGGGAAAAAAGAAAAGGTATATTTCTTATCATTCCTAAGCAATATGATGTAATTATGTTAATTGTTTCTGATCTCAGATTTATCCTGTGAAGTCGGTGAGTGTACAGGTTCCTGAATCTGCAAAACATTTAGTGTCAAACTTGGAGGCATCAATTGCTCAACTTGGCTTCAACTCGCCAATTCCATAAGGGAGGTCGTCCCAATCTGGGTCAAACAATCGTCCGAGGTCATTGCATCAAAGATATGACACGGAGCATCCTTTGGCTTGGTTGGATCATGTAAGCATGTCTCTCGACGTGATTTCCTTTTGGAATGCCGAGTTGACTGCGGAAGCGTTTTACAAGGAAGATCCAGCCTATATCGCTGATAAAGCTTTGATTGAGAAGGTTGGACCTGTTCAAGGTTTGGATTCTGTGCAAGTGTTTCTGCAAAGGTCTATCGCTGTGGTAGATCATTGGAAGAAAAAGTGGGATAAAAACACTGCACTGATGTCTAAGTTGAGAACTGAGAATGCCCAGATTGGCTCATGAATGCTGAGGTGGATAGCTTAAAGAAGAAATTGGAGGAAAGCTCAAAGGCGTTTGAGATTTCTGTGAGATCAAACAAGACGTATGCTTCTAAGGTGGATGACCTTTTGAAGAAGGTGAGTTTGTTAGAAAAAGAGAAGGAAGTTCAAGCAGGGACCGTGAAGGCATTGGAAAAGAAAACACAGGATCATGAGGGGAATATGCAAAGCTTGAAAGGTGAGATGGTGGAGCTTATAAGAAAAATAAAGCTTGTCAAGAAGTGATTGCCGCTAATGTCAGGAAAATCCAAGAAATGGAGAATGAGAACAAAAAATTGAAGAAAGAGATGGAGGCTACCGAGTATGAAGTGGTCGTGGAACATAAGAAAGGGTTTGCTAAAGCCTTACGGCAGGTGAAGTGTGTTGCCCCAAACACCGATTTAACAGAAATTCATATCAGCAAAGATGTCTTCAAGGGGAAATTGGTGAATGAGGATGACATCCCGGATGACATGAGCAGTGAAGAAAACAATGAATAATTATATATAGATATATTTTATCTTACAGCATAATAGTATGGTTTGTACTTAGGGTCTAATTTACTGTGGCCTTCATTGGCTAAACTTTTGATAATCATTATAATATTTTGAATATCTTCCTGAAGGTTTTACTTAATTATGGTATTGTACCGAGAATTAGCATACATAGGTTTGAATGAAACTAGTGTTTATTTTAACAGGATGAATAATAGGATGAAATCGGCTCAAACTTGGCCGTGTTGCGTCGTAAATAATTAAATGGCTAAGATTATTGCTCAAACTTGGCAAAATTATTACTTGAAATTGACTAGATTTTTGCTCAAACTTGGCAAGATTTTTGCTCAGACTTGGCTAATTTTTTGCTCAGACTTGGCTAATCTTTATGCTCTAACTTGGCTAAATGTTTCGCTCAAACTTGGCTAAATTTTTTGCTCAAACTTGGCTAAATTTTTTGCTCTAACTTGGCTAATGTATTATTCACAAATGGTGCTAGCAACTCAGACTTGGCTTTGTACCTTACGTAAATGATGATATCGGGTTATCGTAGTTGATGTATAGTGGTGTAAATTTTAAGATAATAGATTGAATCATAGGAGAGTAGATTAAAAGTAAGGGAATAGAATACGAGAAGAGAGTATGTATGATATAGACTTATAAACCAATTACATCTCTTCAGTTTACCTCAAGCATGCCTCGTTAAAACCTCTTCAGCGAAAACCCTTTTTTTTATTTGGGAAAAAAGACTGAAGTAGGAAAAAGAGTACAATACCTGGGTGTACATGTGTTTAATTAAAATAAAACTTCAAATGAGTGGCATTCCAAGTTCTGGGAAGAACTTTGCCATTGAGCTCTGTTAGCCTATATGCTCCGTTTTGTAAGCATTCCAATATACGAAAGGGACCTTCCCAATTAGCTGCAAATTTGCCTGCTGATGTATCTTTCCTAGCATCACCTTAGCTCGCCAGACGAGGTCTCCCTCGTGGAAACATCTGGGTTTGAACTTGGAATTATATCATCTCGCAGCTTGGAGCTTACATGCTTCTTCTTGCACCCTAGCACACTCCCTTGTCTCCTCAATTAAGTTGAGGTTTATGTTCAATTGCACTTCATTATGAGATTCATCAAACGTCAATCTTCTGTGACTTGGTTCACCAACTTCAACAGGTATCATTGCATCTGAGCCGTAGGTTAACCTATAAGGAGTCTCTTGAGTGGTGGTCTGCGGTGTGTAATGGTACGCCCACAAAACACTAGGTAATTCTGGAACCCATTCTCCTTTTGACGATCCTAGCCTTTTCTTAAGTTCTCGAAGAATCACCTTATTCGCTGCTTCAGCTTGGCCGTTTGTTTGTGGGTGTTCTACTGAGGTGACTTTGTGATTGATCCCAAGTTGCGTCAAAAATTGTTCATAATTTTTGTCTACAAATTGCTTGCCATTATCTATGGTGATTGCTTGAGGTAGGCCATACCTGCAGATGATTTTCTTCCACGTGAACCGTTGCACATTAGTTGCTGTAATTCGTGCTAAAGGTTCAGCTTCAATCCACTTTGTGAAGTAATCAATCCCTACAATCAAAAATTTCAATTGACCCTTGGCAATTGGCAAAGGATCGAGTATGTCCATACCCCACCACGCAAAAGGCCACGCTGATTGCATTGAGTGTAGTGCTGTTGCGGGTAACTGATGTAGGTTACCAAATTTCTGACAAGCTTCACATTTTTGTACATATGCTTTACAATCTGATCTCATAGTTGGCCAATAGTAGCCATCTCGGATCACCCTTACAGCCATGGACCGAGCTCCGGAGTGCATACCACAAATACCTCGATGGATCTCGTCCATCACATATTTGGCTTGATCTGTGTCTAAGCATTTGAGGAGAGGCATGGAGAAACCTCGTTTGAACAACTCGTCGGCTTCGATTGTAAAGTTGCACGACTTGTTTTTAACTTTAGAAGCTTCCACCTTGTTATCTGGTAAGATGCCATGCTTGAGGTATTTCCAAATATCGGCCATCCAACCTTGCTGATAAGAACTATTGGCAAAGACTGCTGTAACTTGGCAACTAGGGGCCGCTATTTTTTCTTGGATGATCGTCCGATGTTGGCCTGGACGTTTAGTACTGGCAAGTTTTGATAACAGGTCGTCCCTTGCATTCTGCGCTCTTGGGATGTGCTCTATTTGGAAAGCATCGAAAAAAGATGTTAGATGAGATATCATAAGATTATACCTTTGCAGTTGGGGTTCTTTGGTTTGATAAGTTCCTCCAACTTGTTCTGTAATCAGCTTGGAATCACTGCAACACTTGAGTCTCCTAACGCCAAGGTCTTTTGCAAGTGTTAAACCTGCTAACAAAGCTTCATATTCAGCTTGGTTATTGGTGGCTTTGAAGTTGAATTTGATAGCAAGTTCAAGCATCACGTCGTTTGGCCCTTCAAGAATAATGCCAGCACCACTGCCTTTCACATTAGAGGATCCATCTACATACAATGTCCAGATTTGTTCATTTATAGGTGGAACAGGGGTGAGCTCAGCAACGAAATCAGCCAGACATTGGGCTTTTAGTGGTCCTCAGCTTTCATACTTGATACCGTACTCGGATAGCTCGACTGACCAAGCTATCATCCGTCCGACCAGGTTGGGTTTTCTGAGTATTTGCTTGATCGGGTAATCCGACTTTACAATAACCTGATGACCTTGGAAATATGGGCGAATTCGGCGAGATGCAACTACCAATGCCAAAACCAGCTTCTCTATTGTCTGATACCGTTTCTCGGTGTCTTGTAGTACTCGACTGATAAAATAAATAGGAATTTGCTTTTTGTCATTTTCTTGTACAAGTGCGGCACTAAGAGCGTTATCAGCTGCTGCAAGATATAATAGGAGATCAACTTGGCCGTTTGGTTTTGACAAGATGGGTGGACTCGACAAGAATTGCTTGAAGTTGGTGAAAGCTTGTTCACATTGGTCACTCCAACAGAATTCTTTTGGCTTCTTGAGTAAATTGAAGATTGGCTTGGCCTTCTCTGCCAGCTTGGGAATGAAACGAGATAACGAAGCCAGTCGGCCTGCCAACCTCTGTACCTCTTTGTGGTTCTTGGGGCTTCTCATGTTTATTAGGGCTTGGCACTTGTCGGGGTTTGCTTCAATTCCTCGGCAAGTGATCATGAAACCTAAGAATTTGCCTCCTTGAACGCCAAAGACACATTTGTCTGGGTTTAACCTCATGTTATATTTTCGTATTTGCCCAAACATTTCTACAAGGTATTCGATATGATGCGCAACGGATTTCGTCTTGATAACCATATCGTCAACATACACTTCAAGGTTACGACCGATTTGACTGGTGAAGACATTGTCCATGAGTCTTTGATAAGTGGCTCCTGCATTCTTGAGTCCAAAGGGCATGACATGGTAACAATAATTGGCTTGTTCTATGATGAAAGCAGTGTGTTCTTCATCAGGAGGGTACATCAATATTTGGTTATAGCCTGAGTAGGCGTCTAGGAAACTGAGCATGGCATATCCTGAAGCTCCATCAACCAATCTATCAATGCTGGGAAGTGGATAAGCATCCTTTGGGCAAGCTTTATTTAAGTCCGTGTAGTCAACACACATGCGCCATTTGCCATTGGATTTTTTAACCATCACCACATTGGCTAACCAAGTGGTGTAGTTAATTTCTCGGATAAATCCTACACTCAAAAGTTTCTGTGTCTCGACCCTGACGGCTTCTCTTCTTTCTCCTCTAATTTTTCTTTGTTTCTGAGATATAGGCTTTGCCTCCCTATGGATGGCTAATTTGTGGCAAATGAAGTTGGGATCGATTCCTGGCATGTCTGCACTACTCCATGCAAAAAGATCAGCATTTTCAATAAGTATTGACATGATTTGACCTTGAACTTCAGTGTCAATGTGCTTCCCAATCTTGGTGCACTGGTTTGGCTTTTTACCAATCTGGAATTCGATTAATTCATCCAAAGGGTCAGGACGGCGATCATGCATATCAGCTCAGGGATCAAGATCGGCTACTTCTTCTATACCGAGGTGTGCCACGACAGAGGAAGTTGAGACCTTGGGTTGATTGGTTGGTGTAATCTTCAAGGGTGCAATCTTCAAGCTTTGAGCGTAACATTGCCTTGCTATCTGCTGGTTAGCTTTTACGGCTATAATGCATCCATCTGTGCCTGGGAACTTCATAGTTAGATGAGGTGTTGATACGACTGCTCCCAACTGATTCAATGTTGGTCTCCCGATAAGGATGTTGTAAGAGGTGGCAGTGTCAACCAACAAATACTTCACCAATACTCTTCTGGAAGTTTGGGTTGTACCAAAAGAGGTTAATAGTTCAATGAAACCACGAGTATGAACTCGCTCACCTGCGAACCCTATGAGAGGTTCGGAATATGGTTGGATCATGGTATGGGGGATGTCAAGCTTCAAGAAGGTGGGCCAATAGAGCACATCGGCAGAGCTTCCTTGGTCAATCAGTGTTTTCTGAACTTCCCAGTTAGCCACCTCGACCGAGATGACCATGGGGTCATCTTGGTTGAGGCTTATGCCTTCATAATCGTCATCGGTGAAAACGATGAGAGGAGTTGATGGGTTCATTTTGGGATTCGAGTTATGGGAATTGTTGATGTTATGAACATTGCGTAAATGCCACTTTTTGGCGAAGTTAGAACTTCCTCCTCCGGCGAAGCCCCCCGAAATGGTATTGATGATCCCACGCAAATTGTTCTCGGTAGAGGGTTTATCTCCGTGTTGTGGATCGGCGCTGTTTGCACTGGGTTTATTTTCTTCACGCGTAGGTGCTTGTTGGTAGTTGCGGTGCTCTTGGTGACCTTGGTGACCTTGGTGTCGTCCTTGATATCGGTTTGAATACCGACCTCGTCCTCTACCGCGTCCTCGGAAGCCTCCGCGAGAAGCTTGACCTCGTTGGATGTATTGCCCAAGGTGACCAGCTTGAATCAATTCTTCGATTTTATGTTTGAGGCTCCAACATTCCTCCGTTGTGTGCCCATGGTTTCTGTGATATCGGCAGTGTTTGCTATTGTCGGCATTGGCCGAGTTGTAGGCCGAAGGGGGCAGGGAGATCAGATCTGCATGGTTAGCTTCCTCCAAAATATTGACTCGAGGAGCATTAAGGGGTGTATAAAAATCATACCTGGGGCCTCGTGTTTGACGAGGTCATTTTGATCTTTGATCGAAGTGATGCTTTTGCTTCTCCCTGTTACTGGATTCTCCCTTGAGAGTGAGACCATCTCGGATAGTGTTACGGAATTCAGCATGTTCTTCCATTGGTATGTATCCGGCGGCACGTGCTCTCAGTTTGTCCATACTTGTTGGCTGGTGTCGGCACAGGCTGTCAACAAAGGGTCCAGGTTTGAGCGCCATCAGCATGGAATGGAGAGCGACTTCTGGGTTTAGATTTCGGATTTTGATGGAGACGTTGGCAAAACGTTCCATAAAATGCCTGAGAGATTCATCGTCTTGTTGCCGCAAGTTGGATAACGCTGCAGAGGTGATGTGATGAGGCCTGCTAGTGGCGTATTGGGCAAAGAATAGGCAGACCAAAGTATCAAAACTGTCTACCGATCTGGGTGGTAATTGCGTGTACCAACTAAGAGCGGCTCCCTTGAGTGATGTTGGAAATACGCGACACATGATGGCGTCATCATTTGTGTAAAGGTTAATCTGAGTAACATATGCGTCAATGTGCTCATCAGGGTCAGTGGCTCCGTCGTATCTGTCGATGTTTAACGGCTTCCAAGTAGGGGGAAGAGGAACTTCCATAATTCCATCGACGAAAGGATGTCGTCGAGTGGAATCGTGCTCAGGACGGCTGATATGAGTATGTACAGATCGGTGAATTCGTGTGGGTTTTGGCGAGTACGTGGGATCAGGAGAAGACTCATGCTCACCCGCGGTGGGAGGAACATGGCTAGCATGATGCGTGTGAGGTGGTTCTTGATGTTGTTGCCACTGGGCTCGGAATGCAGCCTGTTCGGCACGTAACTGTTGCAAGTCAGCTTCGTGCTGTTTACGAAGATTTTCTATCTCCGATGCATGTTGTCGTTGCATCAATTCGATCTGTTCAAGTAACCATCGCAAGGCCGGGTTGTCTTCCATATTCGGCGTGCTTGAATGTGGTTGTGGTATACTCGTTGCTCTGTTGGTCTGACTTCGGGTCGAAACCATAAGGGTGAAGGAGGAAAAGTTTTACCAGGCCCTCCTTCTAGCGCCAAATGTACTTACACGAATCAGGTCGTCTCCCTAACTCGGATAAGTTGTCTTCTCTGCCGGGCCCAACCGAGGTTGTGTGAGGTCGATCAATAGGTCAAGTTCCTTCCCTCCGGTCTCCTTGCTCGGGCGTCTCGGATGTACCTGCAAAAAGGACTCCGACGATCAAGTTAGTTCGGGTTCTCCGTTTCACGTATTGGTTATATTATTACCTGTGGTGGTTGTCCGAGTAACCATGTAACTGCTATGGTGGTTATCGTCTGAAGGTGGTTGAATTATCTTTTACCTTGTCAACCTGCCGAGGTGTCTCAATGACATCTCCTGTGACACGTCAGCGTTTCATGGCTTTATATATGGTCTTGTTAACATGCCGAGGTGTCTTGGTGATATCTCCCATCCGATGTGCCATGTCAGCGTTGCATGGTTTTATGTCAGCTTGCTTAAGAGATCACCTCGGTCAAGTCAACTCGCGAACTCGGATACTCGGCTCGAGTCAGGTTGGTACATAATTCCATCGACGAAAAGATGTTGTCGAGTGGAATCGTGCTCAGGACGGCTGATATGAGTATCTACAGATCGGTGAGTTCGTGTGGGTTCTGGCGAGTACGTTGGATCAGGAGAAGACTCATGCTCGCCCGCTGTGACACCCTCTACCCCAACATATATATATATAATAATAAAAAGAAATATCTTATTGGATAAAAAAAATATTTAAAAATGAAACGACAATTACAATAATCATGTGAGTAGAGAATTCACATTCATGTCCTTAATCCAAATAGCAAATAAAATTACAAAGAATAAAAATTGAATTTTCCAAAATATATACTTTAATAAATCATAAGCAATGTCATATTCTAATTCTATCTATGTCCCGATGTCACATGTCCTATCAGAGCAAAATCCCACATAGAAGCCTAAGCTCCATCGTCCACATCCTCAGCCTCATGTTGCTAATGGTCTCCTGTATATCAAACAAGAGAAACAACACAAAAGAAGGGAGTGAGAAATATCTCACTCTGGCTCACGGTGTAGGAACGCACACCGAATAGCCAAACACAAACAATACAGTTACCTCATAGATCAATCAACAGCAATAACTTATCCAATCATCCAAGTCATACAATTAGTAATTTATCATCATTCAATAATAAGAATGCACATCCATGGACACGGACTTCACATTGTCATGCATGTGGCGCCAGTAAAACATCACATGGCATATTGCCGCTAGCAATACACGAAGAGTAGTCTAGGAGTACATGCCGGGTCACACCCTCTGCGCACTCTCACTAGAAGGATATACTACCAGAGTCTCGTCGGGATAGCTAAGCCGCGCAAGATACATCCCATGCACACAATGGGCGAGACTGGGACTTCCAAACCGAGCTATCCCCAAGGGCTAATCCCCAAAGCTTTTACACTAGGGGGCCTTCTCTGGCGGTGTATTCCATATCGTACCCTTAAAAACATTTATGCATATGATGCATGTCAATCAAGACTCCATGTTTTTCTCATATCACATTTTCATGTCTCATTCTCATATCACATTATCATGTCTCAACACATCTCATCATCACATCTCCTCATTACATTTCATCATCACATTGGCATTATCACATCATATTTACAATTTTCACTGAGCACTTTTATTCATATCAGAACTCATCTATTTGCAAAAGTAAACATATATTCATACATCTCGTATAACAAGGAATACAACAGAACAATCAGAAGGTAAAACAAAAAATATTATAAATATGCCTATTTCTCATAGGGTTCCCACAGGAACCCACAGAACAAACTAATTCATATCAAAACTTATTTATTTTCAAAATTAGACACTTATTTACACTCTATAAACAATAAAGAACACAACAGAAAACTCAAAAGGTAAGAAAAAATACATTTAAAATTTGCCTATTTTTCATAGGGTTTCCACAAGAACCCACAAAGCACTCTAATTCATACAATAAACATTTAAAATAATATAATTTACTCATATAATTACTCTTTAAACAATCTCCTCTTACAATCACTAATTCATTCCCTTAGGATTTCCCATAGGAACCCACATAGATCTCAAATCATATATTTATTTACATATAAAAAGAGCAAATAGAAGAAACAAATATAATTGGGAGAAACTCCTCATAAAGAAGCATACAACAAATACAGGATTGAGGGCCAATCCCACTACCCAGCATACAATCCCACACCCAGAGCGAGGTTTCTCACTCCCCCCTTACCTCGATAAACAGGGGTTGAAACTGAAGCAGGATCTCCTCCTCCGGTTCCCCTTGGTCTCCAGAAAGTGTAGAAGAAAAAGGTTAAAAGTGAAAAATTGCATTTTTCTGGAGTGTTGGAACGCATTTATAGGCATCAAGATTGGGCCAGAACGGCTCGTTCCGAATCCGGAACGGCCCGTTCTGGGCACATTGAACATGTACAAAAGCCTCTCCCAGAACGGCCCGTTCCAAAACCAGAACGACCCATTCTGAGTGAACAATTTGTTCTTTAAAACCACCTCCAGAACGGCCCGTTCCCAAATTGGAACGGCCCGTTCTGGGTTAAAATTTTACCTATGCATGCTCGAGTTGGAACGGCTCGTTCCCAAAGTGGAACGGCCCGTTCGGGGCTATGAAAATTCATAATTACTAATTAATAAATAAATAAATAACATATATATATATATATATCAAATTAAAATAAAATATCAATACAATTTAAAACATGATTTTCTTCAAATAATAATTATAACAAAATATCATAATTAATTATATTATAAAAAATAATTTTCATAAATGATTATTATTAAAAACCTTTAAAAATTCAATCAAACCCATTTAATTAATCAAAATAATTATAAGGAAATAATCTTCATAAATACAAAATAAATAATAATTATTCGTAGTATTAGTAGAAAAATTCGGGGTGTTACACCCTCGGTGGGAGGAACATGGCTAGCATGATGCGTATGAGGTGGTTGTTGATGTTGTTGCCACTGGGCTCGGAATGCAGCCTGTTCGGCACGTAACTGTTGCAAGTCGGCTTCGTGCTGTTTACGAAGATTTTCTATCTCCGCTGCATGTTGTCGTTGCATCAATTCGATCTGTTCAAGTAACCTTCGCAAGGCCGGGTTGTCTTCTATATTCGGCGTGCTTGAATGTGGTTGTGGTATACTCGTTGCTCTGTTGGTCTGACTTCGGGTCGAAACCATAAGGGTGAAGGAGGAAATTTTTTACCAGGCCCTCCGTCTAGCGCCAAATGTACTTACACGAATCAGGTTGTCTCCCTAACTCGGATAAGTTGTCTTCTCTGCCGGGCCCAACCGAGGTTGTGTGAGGTCAATCAATAGGTCAAGTTCCTTCTCTCCGGTCTCCTTGCTCGGGCGTCTCGGATGTACCTGCAAAAAGGACTCTGACGATCAAGTTAGTTTGGGTTCTCCGTTTCACGTATTGGTTATATTATTACCTGTGGTGGTTGTCCGAGTAACCGTGTAACTGCTATGGTGGTTATCGTCTGAAGGTGGTTGAATTATCTTTTACCTTGTCAACCTGCCGAGGTGTCTCAATGACATCTCCTGTGACACATCAGCGTTTCATGGCTTTATATATGGTCTTGTTAACATGCCGAGGTGTCTTGGTGATATCTCCCATCCGATGTGCCATGTTAGCGTTGCATGGTTTTATGTCAGCTTGCTTAAGAGATCACCTAGGTCAAGTCAACTCGCGAACTCGGATACTCGGCTCGAGTCAGGTTGGTACAATATATATATATATATGTATGTATGTATGTATATATATATATATATATAAAACTTAGTTTGCGAACATTTGGCCGAGGACTGAAAACGGTTTTCTTAATTGGCCGAGGACCATTTGATATGTAAAATTTAATTTTTGATTCCTTCGACCGAGGACAAAACCATTTTCAACTTTCAATTGGACGAGGATTATTGTATATGAAACTTTTAGCTTTCAAACTTTCTGGCCGAGGACTAACAGTTTTTAGAAGTCCTCCTGGCCGAAGGGTCTTTAACATGTTCAAAATCTTTTATTCAAAGGTTATTAACTAAAATGTTGTAGTATACTAATCTTTGAAAGTTATGGATTGAGGATTTGAAAGTAATGTGTTTATACTAGTGGTAATTGGTCGAGGGGTTCTTCAAGCTAATTGGTCGAGATGTCCTTTTAAGATAAAGACCTTACTTAGGTCGAAGGGTTTTATATTTTCTTATTCGACTAAGTGTGTCCCCAGTTGAGGTTTTACGCACTCGACCAAGTGTGTGCTCGGTCGAGGTTTTTATGTTTTGGACCGAGTACATCCTCGACCGAGGTCTTGAATTATTTTACGCACTTGATCGAGTGTGTCCTCGGCCAAGGTCTTGATTTGTTTCACGCATTCGACCGAGTGTGTCCTCGACCGAGGCCTTGATTTGCTTTACCCACTCGACCAAGTGTGTCCTTGGTTGAGGCCTTGATTTGTTATACGCACTCGACCGAGTGTGTCCTCGGCCGAGGTTTTTATGCTTTCGACCGAGTGTGTCCTCAGCCGAGGTTTTGGGTTTTTCTTCAAGCTCGTTCGAGTAGGTTCTTGGCCGAGGTGTTGAGTTATTTTTCCTGCTCGACCGAGTAGGTTCTCAGTCGAGGTCTTGATTCATTTTTCACGCTCGACTGAGTGTGTCCTCGACCGAGGTCTTGAGTTGTTTTTTTTATGCTCGACCGAGGGTGTCCTCGGCCAAGGTCTTGATTCATTTTTCAAGCTCGACCGAGTGTGTCATCGGTCGAGGTCTTGATTCATTTTTCGCGCTCGAACGAGTGTGTCCTCGGTCGAGGTCTTGAGTTGTTTTTCACGCTCGACCGAGTGTGTCCTTGGCCGAGGTCTTGAGTTGTTTTTCATGCTCGACCGAGTGTGTCCTCGGCCGAGGTCTTGATTCATTTTTCAAGCTCGACCGAGTGTGTCCTCAGCTGAGGTTTTAATTCATTTTGTCAAGCTCGACCGAGTGTGTCCTCGGCCGAGGTCTTGATTCATTTTTTGCGCTCGACCGAGTGTGTCCTCGATCGAGGTCTTGAGTTATTTTTCACGCTCGACCGAGTGTGTCCTCAGTCGAGGTCTTGAGTTACTTTTTCACGCTCGACGGAGTGTGTCCTCGGTCGAGGTCTTGAGTTATTTTTCACACTCGACCGAGTGTGTCCTCGGCCGAGGTCTTGGGCGCTCGTTAAACCTGAAAATATTTCTTGTATTATTATTCACTAGGGTGTCTCGTTAAAAACATTGCTTAGCAAAAACCCTTTCACGTTCTTTTAGGGATAAAAAGCTAAGCAAGGAAAAGAGTACACCGAATTACAATGTTTTTCAACTGTAATACATTTTCAAATGTGTTGTAGTCCATGTTCTTGGCATTAACTTTCCATTTAATTCTTCTAGCTTGTATGCTCCATTTCGCATGTTTTGATTAATTTTGTATGGTCCATCTCAATTGGCCGAGATCTTTCCTTCCCTTAGATTCTTCCTTGCTTCCCAATTGGCATAGCCTCGGCTCTAGCTTGATTTCTTGATTCAGTTAATTCTTTCATTTGCATGTATTTTTCAGCCTTTCTCCTCAAGTTATTCATATCCAACGGAGGTTTTTTGCATAAACTATTTACAAAAGGTCTGGGTTTCAACGCTGTGTTTAACCTATCCATTGCGACACCTGGGTTTAGGTTTTTTATCTCCATTGCAATTTTGTTAAAACGATCCATAAATG
The DNA here is from genome assembly GCF_000230855.2 of Cajanus cajan. Classification (NCBI taxonomy): domain Eukaryota; kingdom Viridiplantae; phylum Streptophyta; class Magnoliopsida; order Fabales; family Fabaceae; genus Cajanus; species Cajanus cajan. Next base: position 13,863,304 of record NC_138523.1, on the reverse strand, counting down.
ACTTTAAGGATTCCTTCTTTTCCTGTCTGATGTTGGCCAACGCTAATGATGTCAGTTGGTAAGGTCTTCTTGTAGCAAATTGTATTGTAAATAAAGATGTTAGTTCTTCAAATGAATTTATGGAGCTGGGGGAAAGCTTAATGAACCAACTCAATGCTCGTCCTTTTAGTGAAGCGGGGAAGAGGCGACACAAAGTAGTGTCTTCTGTTGTCAGCAAGGTAACCCGTTTGAGATATGCATTCAAGTGGTCATCGGGAACTGAGGATCCATCGTACTTCTCTAGAGGAAGATTTCTACAACTATCAGATATGGTTGTCTCCATAATGTTTTGAATGAAAGGGTGCTTGTATGAGCCGGGTGTTGCCACTATCCGAGAGGGAGGTTTCCTAGGAATGGTTGATAACTGCATGGGAGGAACGTGTGTTTTTGGAGTTGTTGGTACGTGATATGAGGGGGGCTCATTGTTGGGCTACTCAGTAGGGTTCCAAGTTTTGTTCAACCTTCTCAACTCGACATTTTCTCTCTTGAGTGCTTCAAGCTCCTGAGCGTCTCTTTCTCGGGCTTGCTTGACAGCTGCTATTTCTTCACGAAGCATATTCACAACAATTGAGAGATCAGTTTGATCTTCCACAACAACAGGCCCCGAGTCCTGTTCATGTTGAACCGAGTGGTTGTTGTTCCTAGTAATGACCATCTTCTACAAAATCTTCTTCCTGCAAAAGAAATAAACAATGCGGGCCTTTAAAACGGGCCCCACGGTGGGCGCCAAAATGTACCTGCACAAGGGTACTTCGGTAATTTTGCTACTCCTGCTGGGTCTTCATCTTCCATGATGTATCCTAAGGAGATAGTGGGGTACCTGCAAAAGGCACTCCAATGCTTAAGTCAGTCCTCGATCTCAGATATATCAATGCTAATCAATTTGGTAATTATGAAAAAATACATTTATCAGTCGCTGATTACACTTATTTATACTAACCTTAATGGATTTAGGCCCACAACCAAGCCCATTAGGATCCAATAATCTTGGTATGTGTAGAGTGATTTAGAATCTTGTAAACTGCGCACTCCTTAAAATATCTATGTTGAGGATTCTCCTATTTCCTCTTATGGTACTTTGGTCTTATCTATATCTGGTATAGTTAGTATATTTTTGTATGTTTTGCAGAAGAAGATCCTAAGTTTTTGGAGAAGTAGGGAAAGATCTAGATATGTGTGGTAGCTCTGATACCAATGTGACACTAGGGCTTGGGAGTAGTTTAAGAATTATGTTATCTTTTTTGTAACACCTCGATTTTCATACCTTATCTTAATAATATTTTAGAAATTATTTCAGTATGTTAATGTATTTATTTTTGGGATTTTTTTTGTACTATTTAAGTATTCATATGAACATTATTTTGTTATAAAACATGATTTGTAATTATTATTTTCCTATTTAATGTAATTATTTTAGAGTTTTGATATTATTTAAATAATTGTATGAGCACTATTTTATTTTATGAGACGTGATTTATAATTATTATTTTGATTAGTGATTTATAGGTAATTTTTATGAAATGTATTTTACTAATAATTATGTTTATGTTATTTTATTAAAAGGAAGAGGTATGTTTTAATTATACTAATTATTTTATGGAAGGGGAAGGAAGAATGTCGAGGTCACTTGATTAATAAGTATTATTATTATTATTGTTATTATTATTGATAGAAAAGAATGGCTCAATCCAAGAGAGGGTGAATTGGATTCTGTGACACTTAAAAAAATTTATCAAAGTTTTAAGGATCTTTATTTCAACTTAAACATTTCTAATATGAAATCTCAAAGAAGTTTCTTGAAAAACTTGCCAATGGGAATGAGTCCTATATACTTTCTTGATTAATCTTGATTAAGTTCAGTTTTAAGAACAACTAATATGCAATGTTTTGATCCAGTTTATGTGACACCCTCTACCCCAACATATATATATATAATAAAAAGAAATATCTTATTGGATAAACAAAATATTTAAAATTGAAACGACAATTCCAATAATCATGTGAGTAGAGAATTCACATTCTTGTTCTTAATCCAAATAGCAAATAAAATTACAAAGAATAAAAATTGAATTTTCCAAAATATATACTTTAATAAAACATAAACAACATCATATTCTAATTCTATCTATGTCCCGATGTCACATGTCCTATCGTAGCAAAGTCCAACATAGAAGCCTAAGCTCCATCGTCCACATCCTCAGCCTCATGCTGCTGATGGTCTCCTGTATATCAAACAAGGGAAACAACACAAAAGAAGGGAGTGAGAAACATCTCACTTTGGCTCACGGTGTAGGAACGCACACCGGATAGCCAAACACAAACAATACAGTTACCTCATAGATCAATCAACAACAAAAGCTTATCCAATCATTCAAGTCATACAAATAGTAATTTATCATCATTTAATAATAAGAATGCACATGCATCGACACAGACTTCATTTTATCATGCATGTGGCGCCAGTAAAACATCACATGGCATATTGCCGCTAGCAATACACGAAGAGTAGTCTAGGAGTACATGCCGGGTCACACCCTCTGCGCACTCTCACTAGAAGGATATACTACCAGAGCACTCTAAATCATATCAAAACATATTTATTCTCAAAATTAATCACATATCTACACATTACATTCAACAAGGAATACAATAGAGCAATCAGATAACAAAATAGAAAACATTCATATTTTTCCTGTTTCTCATAGGGTTCTTTCAAGAACCTAGAGAGATCTCAAATCATACAATTATTTATATATAAGAAGAGCAATAGAAGAAACATATATAATTGGGAAAAACCCCTCATACATGAGCATACAACAAACATAGGATTGGGGGCCAATCCCACTACCCAACATATATTCCCACACCCAAAGCAAGGTTTCTCACTCCCTTTTTACCTGTATGAGCAGAAGATGAATGGTCTTGGTGTGATCTAAGATCGTTCCTGAGTACTCTTCCTTAGAGCTTTTTGTTTTTCTCTCTTTTTTCCTAACCCTTCAGAAGGCAAATGAGGCAGATAGGGTTAACGCTACTTGACTCCTTTCTTAAAATTAATCCATTGGGTTGGGTCAACCCAACCCATTTTCCTTCTCTTCTAACCCACTTCTGTTTTTCCTCAAAATAATTAAATAAAATAAATACATGTATATTATAAAATATTTTTCCTTTATAAAAATAATATATTTCTGATCCAAAATATAATAATATAATTTCAATAAAAAAATATCATATAAAATCAACCTTCTCTTAAAAAATATAAATATTTATTTAAAAATGCTAATAAAAATACTTATTTAATACGTACAAAATAATTGTCCAAAATAATAATTATTTAAAACGTACAAAATAATATTCCTCTATAATTATTAAAATAATTATGACCAAATACCATATAATAATAATAATAATAATAATAATCTTTTTGAAAACTGGGGTGTTAGAGTTTAAAGCAATGTTAAGCATACAAACATATTAATCAAGATCAATCATTTTATCAATAAATTAAGATTTTGCTCAATGTAAGAGTGAGGGTGAGAGAAGAATGCACAAGTATTTTATCCTGGTTCAGTCACTTCACATGTGACCTACATCTAGTCCTCAATCATAACCTGATCAAGATTTGTTCCACTATCTCAATGAAGAAGTTTTACAAGCATACCACACATGCATACACTCCTACATTCAAGATAGACACGTTCTTGCCCCCAAGAAATCACTTCTTGTAGAAACCCACTACAAGAATTCCTTAAGCACTTCTTGTAGAAACCCACTACAAGAATTCCTTACCACTTGAGAAACCTACTCAAGATTTTCTTACACACTAACAAAATATTAAAGGAACGAATTCACCTAGAAGCTGAACAAATCAGAATATGAATTCTTGACAAATCTTAATCTTTCTCTCCCAAGAATGTAGTGATGATGATGATCTCACTACAAAAAATATGCAATTTACCGACCTTAATTAGTCACTAAAACCCTGGTTGCTAAGCTATTTAGCGACGAAATTTTTTTTGGTTGCAATGAATTTGGTGGTTGAAGTGTATGAGACCAAATTAGTGACCGAATAAATCGGTCGCTAAATATTTTTATTTTATTTTATTAAATTTTATAGAATTGCAAATTTGGTTGCTATGAACCACTTATATTTGGCCTCTTAAGGATTTTATTTCATAATACTCAACTTTTTAGTATGTTTTGTCCTTAATTACACAATTTTTGGAAACTTCCCAGAAGATCACACATCCCTATATTACTCCAAGTCAAGCATGCTTAACTGTGAAGTTCTTATGAGATAAGCTACCGAAAAGCAGATGCATGTTGTTAGTATAAGTAGTACAAACATTATAAGAAAATTGCTACATAGTGACACATAGCCTATAATTATGTGTCACTAAAAATTACTTTTACTCACACAATAAATATAATATATGTTGGTATGTTGTTAAAAAGTGTAGGTATAGACTACAGTGACACACAAAATATGTTGTTAAATCTCATTCAAAATCAACACTAAAATTGTATGTAGCTATATGTCAAAAAGGTATATACCTACATATATTATACCTATAGTGACACTTTTTGTATGTCACTATATGTAACATTTTTTGTAGTGAAATTAATTCATTTAAGTCATCCTAAACTATCCAATCTCATACTTATATTATCTTTGGATCCTTATCATTTTGGTATATTCGGACCGTTATAAATATATAATAGTATATATAATAATTATATTACTAATAATAATAATTATATTATATTTAATTAATCTTTATTTATATATATATATACTTAATTTTATAATTAACAATCTACTTATTTCTATTTAAAATTAATTTTATGATACAATTTAAATTATTTATTATAAATTTAAAAGTTTAAGTAATAATTTAAATATTTTAAAATGAGAAGGGTTATAAAACACTGGTATAACTTTTACTAAGTATTACACCGCTCAATAACTTTATATTAAATGTAAATTTTGTAAATCGAACCGTTAGATTGAAAGTTCATATCACTTTATATGTTTATAACAATTTTTGTTAAAATTGAACAACTTAAAAGTAATGAAAGTTCTCATATTTTATTTGAAATGTATATATTACGTCAATTTTCTTTTACAAGAATGAAGTATCAAATCATCTTGAATTTATATAAAATTTTGCATATATGATCTAAGAGTAAAAAACTTTCAATCTAACGGTTGAATTTATAAAATTCACATTTAATATAAAGTTATTGAGTGATGTAATACTTAGTAAAAGTTACATCGATGTTATTATAACTACTCTTTTAAAATATTATTTTTATAAATTAAATTTTAACATTTTAAATAAATTATTAATTAGCTTAATATATTTATTCATCTTAAATCTAAGATATAAAATTCAAAAAATATATTTATCTTTGTTTTGTTTTCTAATTATCAACCATTAATAAAATATTAATTTAAAATCTTATTTAGTTAAATCATAATATTTTCATATCAAGTTTAAAATCAGATATTAGTTATACAAAAATATCAAAATTATATAGTAAATTATTAATAAGATTCTAGTTAAATAATTTAAAATAATCAATTTTATCACACAACAATAAAGAAATACTAATAGTTAAGAAAATACATTTGTACCCTTCCTATTAGAAAAAGAGAGGATGTTATAATTCTTTTTTTTTCCTTAAGATATCACATCTCTTCTATCAATAAATTTTAAATATAAAAATTTATTTAAAAATAAAGTTATCATAAGTTAGAAATATATATTATAAATATGGATCAAAATAAATAAGAAATTTTAAAAAATTCATATACTCTAATTAAAAAAATGCCTAAAAATCCAATCGTAAAAAAAACCTCTAAATATTTTTTCACATAAATAACTATTGGTATTATTTATGTAGGAGTGCATATAAATATTTTTTATTATAAATTAATGTCTTGCTCTTACAAAAAAAATGGGATTGATACTCAACAACAATATTATCATCACTTTTAAGCAATTTATAAATTTTTTTAAGTTTTATTTAGTGGCCGAATAGAATTTTGCCGTTAATTTTAACTATTATTTAGTGAATGAATAAAATTCCATTGCTAATTTTAACTAATATTTAGCGACCGAATAGAATTCTGTTGCTAATTGTAACTTATATTTAGCGATAGAATTTAATTATGTTGTTAAAAAAATCAAAATTTCTGATTTAGCGACCAAATTCAATTCTGTCGCTAATTTTAACTAATATTTAGCGACCGAATTTAATTTCGTCGCTAAAAATATCAAAATTTCTGATTTAGCGACCAAATTGAATTCGATCACTAAATATTATTTAAATTTAGTGCCGAATTAAATTCTGTCGCTAAACGAATCAAAATTTTCTGATTTAACGACCAAAATAGTGACTGAATTTAATTTTGTCGCTAAAAAAATCAAATTTTCTGATTTAGCAATCGAATTCAATTTCGTCACTAAAGTGAACTACTATTTAGCGACCGAATTCAATTTCGTCGCTAATTTTAACTAATATTTAGCGACCAAATTCAATTCCATCGCTGAAAAAATCAACATTTCTAATTTAGCGACCGAATTCAATTCTGTCGCTAATTAATTTTAACCAATATTCAGGGACCAAATTCAATTCCATCGCTATTTTTAACTAATATTTAGCGATCAAATTAAATTTCATCGCTAAAAGAATCAAAATTTCTGATTTAGCAACCGAAATAGCAACCGAATTTATTTCTGTCGCTAAAAAAATCAAAATTTCTTATTTAGCGACCGAAATAGTGACTGATTTTCTAGTGACGACTTATTTTGGTCACTAAATCGGTCGCTATTTTGATTATTCATAATCGATCGCTAAATCAGTCGCGATAAATTTCGGTCGCTATTTTGCAATTTTCTAGTAGTCTCTGTCAAAGCATTTCACAAAATGTTTCTCTTCTTGGTTTCACAAAGAAAACACTCCAAGAAGGTCACAAAGACTTCACAATATCAGTTTTTCTTCTTTTGTTTTCAGTTCATCTCACTTGTAAAGTTTTAAAGTGTGAAAACTATTTATAAAGTTTTCCAGAGCCAGATAATCGATTATTTATTAGGATAATCGATTATTTGTTCTTCATGATTTCTAGAAATCACTCAAGAATAGAATAATCGATTATTTTGTAGGATAATCGATTATTCCAGAGAGTACTTCTTGGAATAATTGATTATTTCACAAATAATTGATTATTTCAACAAGGATCTTTTCACCTATTGCTGGAATAATCGATTACATTTAATGATAATCGATTATTTTGAGTTAGCTTTCAAAAACTTGATTTTATACTTCAAAAATCTTTCCAAGTCATCACACTCACTCTTAGTCAATTTAGATTAAGATTAACTCATGCACAAAGCATACACATGCAAAATAAACTAATCAAAGTTATAAAACACATAAGAACTCATGAGCTACTCCTATTACACATCATGATATTCATATCTTCCTTTCTTGACTGGTTTGTGTCCTTGGTCAGCTTCAACTCCTTTGTTATCATCAAAACTCTCATAATCCAGGGCTGAGTTGATTCATTACCCCATGAATCTCAACAATCTCCCCGTTTTTGATGATGACAAACCAATATGTTTTGCAAACCAACATTCCACATTGTTAGATATGAGTAGCTTATTATGCCTGGTTAATATTCAAACCTGCAAAACAACTCAAACCTTTCCCCCCTTTGGACAACATAAAAAACATACAGGTATATATATATATATACATATATATATGTACAGAGACAGGGAATTAATTTTTGCAGATTTCACATGTATAGATATAGTCACAAGAGTTACTTGCTCAACAACAAAGCCACAAGACTAAATTTTAATACAAGAAATCAGTCGAGCATCTTTTCCATAGGAATTGTTCCAATATATCCGAATTAATACCAGATTTCATATAAGAGAATTTGATATAACATTAACACATATGTATTTCATACACAATTGATTCCACATAATACACCAGCCACATTCTCATAAGTATTATCTCTAATGAACCAACAAACATTAACAAATATGCATCAATTTTATCACAAATGTATACAATGCTCAAACCAAAATAAACCAATATCAAAACACAACTAAATTCAATTTTGTACCAGAATTAAAATTGTTCAATAACAACCAAATTTAAACCAAATTCAAATGTTAGGAAATTAAAATCATTACAACCAAATTGAAATTTTGAACTAGGAATTTAAAACTAAAATTTGAACTAGAACTCCTAAAAACAACACTAAACACTTCACTCCGAATCATCTTGAATCCCAAGTTGAGCCTTAATCCTTGCAATCTCATGATCAAGGTTATCAAACCGATCAAGAATGCGCGAATATTGTGACTCATGTTTCCTTGTCATTTCCATGACACTATCAAGCTTGTTTATCATAATTTGTTCAAACAAAGAAAATGGTTTAGGCTCCGATTCTTGCTCTTGTTCTGGTTCAAGTTCCACTTGAGGTGGCAGCCCCTCATCATGAGATGGAACTCCATCTTCATCCGTTGTTGGTTCAGATGTTGGAGGAACATCACCCTTGAATACCCATTTATCTTCTTGTTTCAGCATCCCCATATGATGCAAAGAAGATTTCTCAATCTTGTTTGAGGCATGGAGAATTATCTTTTTCTCCCCTTAAAGATCTACTCCTGCCTTCTCAAACATTCTTGACAGCAATAAAGCATAGGGTATAGGACCATCCTCCTTTCTCCTAGCCTTCCAGATACAGTCATTTACAACAGATACCCAGTCTATCTTTTCCTTTTTCTTAATTACATGCATTAAAAAATATGATCTCTAGACATATGAGCATGATTATGAAGGCTAGGTTTAAGCATCCATGAAATTATAAAAGAAATTAACCTAGAGTTTTTCTTCATACCTCCAACCAGAAATTTGTGGTCTTTGGATTTCTTTGACAATCCCTAAAGGTTGTCAGCTCTTCAAAGTCACCAAAATTGAAAGGTTGGGGCTTCATACTTACTGTTCCATTCAGCCCAACAACTTCTTTCAAAGTTGGTCCATCAAGCTTTTGAGCTTTCCTTTCCCCACTGATTGCATTATTCCTCCGTTGCTCGAGGAGAAGCACAAAAATAGCCTAAGAAGGTCAGGGTAATATGGACCTTCCAGCTCCAAGAACTTCCCAAGCTCTTGATGCTCCAAGAGAGGAGGAAAACTGAAACCCTCACTCTTGAACCACTCTAACTTCAAAGTCTTTGGAGGAATGATTCTCCTACCCACATACCACTCAAAGTAGTAGTCTTGGGTTTCTTTGTCAACAAACCATTTGGTAATCAATTGATCAGCTCTTATGGGCAAAGGTCGCTTGCTCCCCCTGGCTTCAAGCTTATTGATTCTCTTGGAAGATGAGGCCATTTTGTGATTAAAGACGGGTTCTTGGGTTGGAGAAGAGAAGAAAATGAAGATGAATGCTTAGGGTTAGGGTTTGTGTGTTTATCTTGAGAGAATGAATGGGTTTTGTAGAAAATAAGAGGGTTAAGTGATTTTAAAGCCCTAGACACCGGATTGGGTAGAAGAGAGGTGCCACTTATGAAGGAAGGTGGGAGGTTGGGAGTTGGCGCGAATAAAATTGTTAAAAAACTGTCTGGAAAACCAAGGGTAGCGAAAATAATCGATTATCTATACAAATAATCGATTATTTGTATCAGTAAAATCAGTTTGAAAACCCGGTCTGCACTAAATAATCGATTATTTCTAGAATAATCGATTATTCCAGAGATTGACTCTTTCTAACCTTCCCAGATAATCGATTATTTGCCAAATAATCGATTATTCCAGAGACTTCTAGAATTCAAATTCTTCCCAGATAATCGATTATTTGTAGAATAATCGATTATTTGCCTAGTTTTACTTAAAATAATCGATTAAATTTTACAATAATCAATTATTTCAGAAAAGTTTTGTTTCACTACTTTAAACCTTATAAAACTTTCCTCATCCATTTCAACTCTTAAAAACACTCTTCTATAAACCACATTTCAATGTTTTATATCAAGTTTTATTCAAACAATCACACTCAAGTGCACATTCACAATCAATTCAAACAAGACTCATTGATAATTCCAAGTTTAATTCTCAATTGATTAAATCTTTCTTTTGGTAGAGGTTTTGTAAATATATCAGCTAATTGTTTATTTGTTTCAACAAACTCTACTATACAATCATTCTTTTGGACATGATCTCTTAAAAAATGATGTCTTATTTCTATATGCTTTGTCCTATAATGTAAGATTGGATTTTTTGTGAGATTGATTGCACTTGTGTTATCACATCTTAAAGGAATTTTGTTCAATTCAGTTCCATAATCTTTTAGTGTTGTTGTATCCAGAGGATTTGTGCACAACAGTTGCTAGCGGCTATGTATTCAGCCTCAGCTGTACTTAAAATAACACATGCATGCTTTTTGCTATGCCATGAGACAAGTGCACTTCTAAGTAGGTGACAAGTACCACTTGTACTCTTCCTATCAAGTCTTCACACAGCATAGTCAAAATCTGAATATCCTATCAGACTTAGTGAGTCTCCTTTTGGATACCATAGTCTTACATTTGTTGTTCCTCTTAGATATTTAAGTATTCTTTTAACATATTTCAAGTCTACTAGCTGTCAAATATAAAAGTCTACTAGCTGTCAAATATAAAAGTGATCCAATAATACCTCTGTATTTTGAGTTGTCAACATCTATCCCTTTCTCATTCAAGTCAAGATTGCATAAGTTTTATATTGGTGTTGCAGCCTCCTTACACCCTTCCATACCAAACTTCTTCAATAGTTCATTGCAATATTTGCTTTGAATTATAAAGATTCCATCACTCATTTGCTTAATTTGTAATTCCAAGAAAAATGTAAGCTCTCCCATCATGGACATCTCAAATTCACCTTGCATGGTCTTAGCAAATTCTTTACATAGAGAGAGATTAGTATATCCAAAGACAATGTCATCCACATAGATTTGAACATACATTGTATCATTCTTAAATTTCTTCACAAACAATATATTATCTACTTTACCTCTAACATAATCATTCTCAATCAAAAATTTGCTTAGCCTATCATACCATGATCTTGTAGCTTGTTTCAAACAATAGAGTGTCTTTTTAAATTTATACACATGATTTGGATATTTAAAATCAAAAAAACTAGGTGGTTGCTTCACATAAACTTCTTGTATGAAACCATTTAGAAAAGCACTCTTTACATCCATTTGGTATAGCTTGAAGTTCATTATTGAAGCATAAGCAAGTAGTAATCTAATAGCTTCTATCCTTGCTACAGGGGAAAAAGTCTCATCATAATAAATTCCCTCTTCTTGATTATACCCCTTAGCCACTAACCTTGCCTTATTTCTTATAATGATTCCAGATTCATCAAGCTTATTCCTAAATACCCATTTAGTTCCAATTATTGGACAATCCCTTGGTAATGGCACTAAATCCCAAACTTCATTCCTTTCAAATTGGTTTAGTTCCTCTTGCATAGCCATTAACCAATGTTCATCATGCAGTGCTTCATCTATTGTTTTGGGTTCAACTTGTGAAACAAAAGCCATAGTGTGATAAATATTCTTGATGGATCTTCTAGTTGTCACTCCTTTACCAATGTTTCCAATTATATTTTCAATTGATAAATCCTTAGAAGTTTTCCATTCCTTAGGCAATTGTTCACTTGTCTTTTCAATGGTTTCATTTGATTCACTCTCTTTAGGCATTTCACTTTGTTCATTTTCTAAGAAAGGTTGATCAAACAAATCAGTTAAGTCCTCTATTTCAGTTTGCTTTGTTTCTTGCTTGTTGGTTTCATCAAACATAACATGTATTGATTCTTCAACTACTGAAGTTCTCTTATTATATACTCTATAAGGTTTGCTATTTGTAGAGTAACCCAAGAAAATTGCTTCATCAACTTTAGCATCAAATTTACCAAGTTTTTCCTTACCATTATTCAGCACAAAACATTTACAACTAAATACTCTAAAGTATGAGATATTAGGCTTCATTCCTTTATAAATCTCATAAGGTGTTCTTTTTAAAATAGGCCTAATTAGAACCTTATTTAACACATGACATGCTCTGTGCATCAGTCCAAAAGTATTTAGGTAGTTTAGTCTCATTCAACATAGTTCTAGCTAATTCCTCAAGAGATCTATTTTTCCTTTCCACAACCCCATTTTGTTGAGGTGTCCTAGGTGCTGAAAAATTGTGATTAATTCCATGTTCCTTACAGAATTTTCAGAACAAAACATTTTGGAATTCTCCTCCATGATCACTTCTAATTGAGGTAATATTTGTGTTTCTCTCATTTTGAACAAGCTTAGAAAATTTCTTAAAAACATTGAAAGCTTCACTCTTATTTGCAAGAAACATAACCCAAGTAAACCTTGAATAATCATCTACCATAACCAGCCCATAGTAATTCCCTCCTAGACTCATGGTTCTTGAAGGACCAAACAAGTCCATGTGAATCAGTTGCAAAGGCCTAGAAGTTGAAATAAGATTTTTTCTTTTAAAGTTAGCCTTCACTTGCTTTCCTTTTTGACAACCATCACATAGTTTGTCCTTGCTGAACTTGAGTTTAGGTAATCCAATTACTAACTCTTTTCTACTTAATTTGTCTAAATGATCCATGTGTATATGTGCCATTTTCTATGCCAAAGCCAAATATTATCTTCTTTAGTGATCAAACACATGGTGTTAAAAATTGTAATTGAATTTTCTAAGTCTAGCATGTAAATGTTATCAATTCTTTTTCCAATGAATCTAATTTTTTTTGTCAATTTATCACAGATCAAGCAACAAGTATTATCAAATTCAATTTTAAATCCGTTATCACTAAGTTGGCTTATACTAAGCAAGTTATCTTTCAGCCCTTCAAGAAGCAATACATTTTCAATCAATGTTGAGGAAGAAGAGTTACCAATATTTCCACAACCAAGAATCTTCCCTTTGTTGTTGTCACCATATGTAACAAACCCTTCATTCTTTAATTTCAGACTTGAAAACTTTGAAGGATCTCCAGTCATGTGTCTGGAGCAGCCACTATCAAGATACCATAGCAAACTTTTGGCTCTCAAGCATTCTTACAAAAAAGTCAAAAAATTGATTTAGGTACCCATGTGAAGGGTCCTTGATGGTTAGTTCCCAGCCTTTGGCCTTTTATAACCCAAATCATTTCAGCATTTGGAACACCATATTTCTTGGAATAGCAATTTCTCATTGTATGCCCTTTCTTACAACAATAAAAGTAAGTAGTTTGTTTTATGAAATTTCCTTTAAATTTTCTAAAAGATTGGTTCCTTTTGAAAATTCTTTCCTTTGATTTTGATGGCATGTTCATGCTTTGATTAAAACCAACTTCTATCAAAAGCATGTCTTTGCTTTCCCAAAATGATATTCAAATTTGCATTTCCATTTGTGAATTTCGCAAGAGAGTTTTTCAAATCAGCATTTTCTTTTTCCAAAACCTTTCAACTTTTACAATCAACTTTTGAAGAATGAGAGGTTTCACAATAAGCATCATTGAAATTAAAAATTGTTTGCAATTTTTCATGTTCATTTTTCAAAATTTCAAGCTCTTGTTCAGCTCTAATTAAAGCATTTTCATACCATGAAAATTTTCTTTTAAGCTTAGAATTTAAAGCATCTAATTTCACAGCTTCTTTGTGAATTTAAATGAATGCTTCTTGAAGTTGATCATAATCGGGACTAGATTCAAGATCAGAATCACTTACTATTGTATCTTGATCATCTCCAACCATCAAACATAAGTTGTTTTCTTCAGATTTAGATTCACTACTAGTTGAGCTTAGATCATTGTCTTACCAAGCTATGTAGGCTCTTTTTCCTTTATTGTTTCTCATCCCTTTCTTTTGCTCTTGTTTCTTCTTTAGAAGGTTGGGGCATTCAAATTTTATATGGCCTGATTTTTCACATTCAAAACAATTGTAAGAAGATGTGCTCTCCTCATCTTTCTTATTAGCCTTCTTGTTAAACTTGTAGGGGGATCTCTTTTTCTTTCTTAGGAATTTTCTGAACTTCTTCACCAACAAATTGAAGTTCTCTGAATCAAAATCTTCAGAGCTTGAGTCCTCACATTTTTATTTGCCTTTGATTGATTTTAAGGCTTTTAGAGTCACTCCTTTTCCCTTTTTATCTTGTTGTTCATTTTCATAAAAAATGTGCAGCTTTTGCTCATGCTCTCTTAGCTTTCAAAGAGAGTTGCAAGGGTTAATGAAGTTAAGTCCTTTGATTCTTCTATTGCAATAACCTTTTCTTGCCAAGATCTATCCAAGCATTGTAGAACCTTCAAATTTAGTTCTTCTTCTTCAAATTTCCTGCCAAGATCAACAAGGTGATTTATCAAGTGTGTAAAACATTTTTGAAAATCAGAAATTGATTCACCATGATTCATTCTCAACAATTTATATTCTCTTATAAGAGTATGCTTTCTAGATCTTTTTACATCACTTGTTCCTTCATGAGTAACTTGTAGTGTATCCCACATTTCTTTAGATGACTTGCATTGAGAAATTCTAAAAAAATCATCAATAGAAAATGCAGATGTTATTATGTTCTTTTCTCTATAGTCATATTGAGCTCTCTTTTTTCTAATCACTCATTTCACTCCAATGTTTTTCTCTCTTTCCATCACCATCTTTGGTCATAGGGATATAGGGTCCATTTTCAATTGCATCCCATACAACAATATCAATTGCTTCAATGAAAATCCTCATCCTAATTTTCTAATAGACATAGTTTTCACCATTGAAAACAGGAGGTCTATGAAAAAAAACACCCTCACCATAAGGTAGGTTGTTGTTGGCCATTTTTGAAATCTTGAATAACACTCAAGAACCTTGCTCGAGATACCAATTGATAGAAAAGAATGGCTAAATCCAAGATGGGGGTGAATTGGATTCTATGACACTTAAAAATTTATCAGTTTTAAGGATCTTTATTTCAATTTAAACTTTTCTAATATGAATTCTCAAAGAAGTTTCTTGAAAAACTTGCCAATGGGAATGAGTCCTATATACTTTCTTGATTAATCTTGATTAAGTTCAGTTTTAAGAATAACTAATATGCAATGTATTGATTCAATTTAAAGCAATGTTAAGCATACAAACATATTAATCAAGATTAGCCATTTTATCACTCAGTTAAGATTTTTCTCAATGTAAGAGATAAGGGTGAGAGAAGAATGTACAAGTATTTTATCCTGGTTCAACCACTCCACATGTGACCTACATCCAATCCTCAATCATAACCTGATCAAGATTTGTTCCACTATCTCAATGAAGAAGCTTTACAAGCATACCACACATGCATACACTCCTACATTCAAGATAGACATTTTCTTGCCCCCAAGAAAGCACTTATTGTAGAAACTCACTAAAAGAATTCCTTACCACTTGAGAAACCTACTCAAGATTTTCTTACACACTAAACAAAATATTAAAGGAACGAATTCACCTGGAAGCTGAACAAATCAGAATGTGAATTCTTAACAAATCTTAATCTTTCTCTCCTAAGAATGTAGTGATGATGATGATCTCTTCCAAAGCATTTCACAAAATGTTTGTCTTATTGTTTTCACAAAGAAAACACTCCAAGAAGGTCACAAAGACTTCACAATATCAGTTTTTCTCTATTTTGTTTTCAATTCATCTCACTTGTAAAGTTTCAAAGTGTGAAAACTATTTATAAAGTTTTCCAAACCCAGATAATTGATTATTTATTAGAATAATCGATTATTTTGTTCTTCATGATTTCTTGAAACCACTCAAGAACAGAATAATCGATTATTTTGTAGGATAATCGATTATTTTAGCAAGGCTCTTTTCACCTGTTGCTGGAATAATCAATTACATTTAATGATAATCGATTATTTTGACTTAGCTTTCAAAAACTCGATTTTATACTTCAAAAATCTTTCCAAGTGTTTTAAATCATCATCACACTCACTCTTAGTCAATTTAGATTAAGATTAACTCATGCACAAAACATACACATGCAAAATAAACTAATCAAAGCAATACAACACATAAGAACTCATGAGCTACTCCTATTACACATCATGATATTCATATCTTCCTTTCTTGACTGGTTTTTGTCCTTGGTCAGCTTCAACTCCTTTATTATCATCAAAACTCTCAGAATCCAGGGTTGAGTTGATTCATTACCCCATGAATCTCAAAAATTATTATTATTATATTTTTATTATTTTCAGAAGGGGGTTATTAGAAGTTATAGTCATTTTTCACGTATTCACTTTCTGCTCATTACCTTCTACGCTCTCTGAAGATCAAGGAGAACCAAGAGAAAGAGACCAACCAGATTCTACTCAAGCTTCATCTTTTTCTCAATAAGGTAAGCGAGAGTGAGAATTCTCTTTCAGGAGTGTGGGAATAATCATTGGGTAGCAGGATTGACCCTCAATCCCTTGCTTGATGCATGCTTTAGGAATAGGCAAATTATGAAAGTTTTCTATTTTAATATCTGAGTTTTCTGTTGGGTTTCTGGTTGGATGTGATGCATGAATATGTGTTTGATTTCAAATTTAGATAAGTTTTGATATGAATTAAAGTGCACTATGGTTCCTATGGAAAACCCTATGAGGAACAATTAGGGATATATCCGTTGATGAGAATTGAGGCATTTTATGTAAATTTGAGTATGAATTTATGTTTTAGGTCTTATTTGGAGGATTTTTACCAATTGATTTATATGATTACATGTTTGTTGTGAAAAATCATCTAATTGCAAAGTGTAGGTTCACACTAAGGGCATCTAGCGCAGTTCTTTGCGTCGGGTGCAAATTAGTAGTTTCCCAGGAAAATTGAGCCAAGCGCAGGAAAGCAATGTCGAGCGCGTGTGAAGCTGCGCTGGGCAAAATTCTCTGCTTTAGGCATGACATTAAATTTGTCGGGCGCACTCATGGTACACCGGGCGTGATGCTCCACTTTTGGAGCAATATTTAATGCGTCGGGCGCGAGTTAGGGCGCGCTGGGCATGATTCTTATGATGTTTTATATGTTTTATGAGCATGATAAGGACAAGAATCTCCAAATGATGATCTTATAAGTATGACTATGAAGAATTTGAAATGTGAACAAGTGGCATGAAACATGATGTGAATTACATGCTATTGTGAATACTATGACTATGAGAATGTGAAACATGATGAAATGAGATAAGACATGAAATTCCATGACAAGTAAAGTGATGAGTCCATGAAGTTTGAATGTGCGTGACATGCATCATGTGCATCTATGTGACGAGTACGATATGGAGTACACCGTTAGGGAAGGCCCTCCTCTTATAACAGCTTAGGAGAGTCCTAGGGGATAGTGTAGTTTGGATGTCTCAATTTCGCCCGTTTGTGAGCATGAGATGTAACTTGCGCAACTTCACTATCTCGACCAGACCCTAGTAGTACATCCTTCTAGTTGAGAGTATATGAGTAGCTCCCTACATGTACTCTTAGACTACCTTAGGTGTGTTGTTTAGGCAGCACACCAGTGATATGTGATATGTGATTGGCGTCACATGCATTCATTTATGAGTCGAGTCCTTAACATCATTGCATGATAAATGAGTGTGCATGTGATACTAATTGTGTATGTGTATTGTTTATATGTGATTTGGGCTTGTGACTTGTATTATGTTTGTTATGTGTGTGCTATCTAACCTTTATTCTGCACCTGAACCTAAGTGAGATGTTTCTCACTCCCTTGTTCTTTATATGTGTTTAAATTGTGTTACAGGTGATCATCGACATGAGGATGTTGGTGATGAGGCTTATGCTTCAATTGGGCGTGCTCTGATAGGATATGTGACATTGGGACATAGTTAGGACTTGTAACGTAGTAAGTTATTTCATAAGGCCCAAAAGCCCAGTATGGGTGATTTAGTAGCCTAGAACGGGTCGTTTCCAGACTGGAACATGCCGTTCCAAACTACTAAATTGACTTGTAAATCGTAGTTGAGAACGGGCCGTTCTGGATGGAGTACGGGCCGTTCTGGATGGAGTATGGGACGTTCTGGAAGGAGTATGGGTCGTTTTGGATGGAGAACGGGTTGTTCTGGATGAATCCCAGAATGGGCCGTTCTAGTTTCAGAACGGGCCGTTCTGCATGTGATTTTTGCACATGACGAGGGGGTGCAGAACGGGTCGTTTCGGATTCAAAACGAGCCGTTCTGGCCACTCTTAAACTTCTATAAATAGGGGTTATGGGCAGTTGAGGAGAATGAGAGGTTTTAGAGAGAAGTTCTAGAGAGAAGGACTCTGGGTCTGTGGGCTCCTTTCTCTCTCTAATTTCTCTGTATGATTCTTTTTCTCCTCTAGACCGCTAATGTCTTCTGTCTTCTCTTGAATTTCAGACTAGAAAGCTTGTTTTTGGAGGATTGAAGTTCAAGAGTCAAGCTTGGAGGATATTTATTCTTCTTTTTCTTCTACTCAGATTCTTGGCTTTTTAGAGCCAATCTTCAGGTAAGAGAAGCTAGAATGTAGATTGTTTAATTTCAGGAGAGTTTAGGAAGCTTTATGCATGGTGCTCTTTTGTTGAAATAGTTGAGTTGTTGGGTGCTTAAGTTGATTTATGCTGTTTATATTGTGTAAGTTGACATGATAGTTGAATTTTAAATATTTTGTATATTGCTGAAGTTTTTATAAAGTTGTTAAGTTGCATTAAGTTGATGTTGTAATGACTATAGTTGTTTAATTAAGTTGTTTGCATGTTGTTAAAATTATTAAAGTTGCATAGTTGTATAATTAAATAAGAAGTTGTCAAGTTGGTATATAATGTCTATTGTTGTAAGATGTTTATTGCTGTAAAGTTGTTAAGATGCCTATTGTCGTAAAGTTGTAAAGCTGCCTATTATTGTAAAGTTAGAAAGTTGGGGACATATGGTGAAGATATATGTGCTATGTTGAGATACATAGTACTAAGGTGATAAGTTGAAAGTTGTTTTAAAGTTGAATCCCTTAGTACTGTGTGGGCGACATGGAAGTAGTCGATCCATGTCATGGGTGAATGACCAATTTGAGCAAGGTATCTAGTTAGAGATGTAGTCTTTGACTAGGTACTGGAGGGTGCATGGTACTTGGTAGGCTCATACCCAAACCCTTCTGTGCTGACAGTAGTACTGGACCTCCGAGTCTAAGTGGCACACCTGAGCAATTGCCTATTGTTGTCTATACCTGGTTTTGTTCGGAGTTCCTAACGTTGTTCTATACCTGACCTGGTTGAGATAGGTCAAACGTTGGATTCGGTAGGGTTTATGCCATCTAGACTGCTCAACCTCAATTATTGGAGATCTCCCAGTTGTATATGCGTGACGACGCATTAAATATTAAGTTGTATATTGTTGTTATTGTTGTATTAGAGTTCCTTCTAAGTTGTATGAATGAGTTGAGTTTTTATGTTGAACTGTATGGTTTTTTGTGATGATGATTGAATAAATGAGTAGTATAGTATTTTGCCTATACTTGTATGGTTGTTTATTGAACTATAGCTTACCCTTCTGTTTACATGTGGATGGACTGCTATGATCATACTGTGTATGGGAGCAGATTAGGGCTAGGTTGGAGCTATTGGCTGAGTCCGCTACTAGAAGTGGAATTTTTGGTTCCTAGTATCAGAGTTACCACCTTGGGTAACAATTTTGTGCTTGATCGGCACTAGGAGATAGTAGTTTTGGATAACTGTATAGATACCTAATACTTAAAACTTAATTATTCTTATATATTTTTCATGTTTTTGTATTTGAGTTATCCAATTTTATTATTTATCTTAGTTCACTATTTTTAGTGCGATTCCACTAAGTGTAGGAACCACGGCGGGTCGTTACAGGACTAGTTTAGGACTTTAGTTTCTTTCTTTTGTTTTGGAAAACCTTTAACTTTATTTCTTTTGTAATTTCCGCAAGTGAATTATGATTATGTATGCAAATGTGAATCCTTTACGTCTTCATTAATTGAGAATTATCTAATTGAGAAAGTTTTTATTCATTTTAATTTATCTTACAATTATTGTATATTATGTTGGGGTAGAGGGTGTCACATCTTTTGTTTTAGTTCAATACATTCAAGTTGTAAATCGATTACTATTACTCCATTATTTATTTTTCAGTTGAATTGAGTTGCTTTATTTATGACTTTAATGAGAATGAATTGAGATTTATGAGTTATTGATATCCTTATATGGTATCATTCTAGGGGTAGATGCACTTTCTATTATAACCAAATCCCTAAAATCACTATTATAGTTGTTATGCAGTTTCATTGCTTTTGTATGCTCCATTTGGTATGGGAAGTTGATAAGTAGCCGCCTCCTTGATTAGAAAAAAAAATACTATTTGGTGAAATACATTTAATGCTCACACTAAATGTGTTAAACAATTACCTACCACCACAAGGGAAGCCGATGAAGATAAACGAAACAAACTTGTGAGTTGGACTCAAAGTATTGCAACAATTATCTTCTCTAGGTTACTATCAAAGAAGTTTCAAAGCACAAGAAAAATAGAGATGCTAATTTTTCATAGATATATTTGTATAGAAACTTACTCTTTGTAAGTTTATTCTTTCTTGTAAACATTCATTGCTCTATAATTGGTTGTATAATGTCTTAGTGGGACGAATGCAACTTCTCTATAACCTTCATAACCATTGTTATAAGGTTGATCCTAGAGAGGCTTGTCTATAAAAGAATATCTATTCTTGAGCTTAGAGATACTTGAATGTAAAAAAATACTTGGTTGTTAAGCCTAGATAGGCTTGCTGTTAAAAGAATACTTGGGTAATTGCTTGAAGAGGTAAATCAATAATACTTAGAGTTCAGCTAGAAGTGGTTTGTTAAAAGAATACTTGTATCTTTGTTTAAAGATAGTGGAACTTAATTTAATTAGATTGAGAACTTGATGTAGTCTTAGTGGTTGAGACGAACCAGTATAAAATTACTCATTGTTCCATCTATTTTTTATATTGTTCAACCCTTTTTCTAACATTTATCTTTTCTCCACAATTAGGAAATGATTCCTAATAATATTATGTTTTCTAATTATTCCTAATTAAAAATATTACAATATTAAATAGCATAAATTTTTAAATAACTTAAATCATTAATTTTTTTACAATTATTAATAATATGATATTTCTAAAATATAATTAATTTTAATCATATTAACCTACTGTTAAAAATATTACGATAGAAGTAGGCTAAAACCCTATTTAGGTCCCTTATATTAATTTTTTATTTTCTACTCTGGAACGCGCCGTTCCGTTTTCAGAACAGGGCGTTCCAGGGTATGAAATTTACACATAATAATTGGGCCAGAACGGGCCGTTCCAAAACCAGAACAGACCGTTCTGGCCCACTGCTGATCCCTATAAATTGAAGCCTTGGGCACAGTTCTCCGGGCGGCCAGAGAAATTTCGAATAAGACTCCTTTGAGCACGAAAATTCTCTATCTCTCTCCCTTCTATTATATTTTTTGAGATTTGTGTCGCATCTCTATATTCTCTCTCCCTCCTATTGTATTTCTTGAGATTTGTGAGGCATACTGTAGTGTGAAAGGTCGCCACAAAGCACCTTTTCCATATTTGAAGATTCAATAAAGCTTGTTCAAGAGGTATTTCAACTAATCTTCTTCTCTTCCTTTTATTTCTTATCTTTATCTCTTTTTTTGTTATAATAAACATCATAATGTAGATATTTTAGGGTTAATCGCTTAATTTATATTTTAAGCATGATTTATATTTTAAGCATGTAAATAAATATTAATAAAGGGGATTCAATATTTAATTTATTAATTCTTATAATGTTAACTTCATCATAGGGTACCAATTGAGGGCGTTGTAGGGGTGCTTAATACCTTCCCTACACGTAACCGACCCCCGAACCCAATTCTGGTTATCAAGGCCATAGTTGGATATTTAAAAAACTTTTTTTTTCCCAATGTTTTGAGTAAAATATTGGTGGCGACTCCATGAACCTATTTTCAAAAATCATTAATTAAGGATTAGTCTGGTGTCCGGGAATTCCTTATTTAATGAGACTTTTAAAAGGATGTCTAAACCATACGTCGCGAGATCGGAAATTTTCGGGTTGCGACAGATGGCGACTCCACTAGGGACGTTTTAAGAGGGTCAGGCCCAATAAATGATGAAGTTAGTAAAATAGGAATAATAATTTAAATATTTTTTCCCCTTTACTTTGTTTTTTTATTTGTTTTGCTTGCATATCTGTTTGCTTGTTTAAATTCTGCACCTGTTTGAATTAAATTGTACACAATCCTTTGCACACAACAGTTTCCCCTACACCCGTGGGCATGAGGGTATTAAACATAGGGAGTGGTTGACATACGACCGGCCCAAGTTTGGCCTTGGAGCCTACGAGCCTTGTCGGAAATCACACTCAAGGTGATAACCAGTTACTCTAGCCCGAAATACTGCGACAGACCTTAGAGTTTGATAGGTGACGGCGACAGAGATACTGGGTCCCTATAATGGGGGCACCTTGGGAGCCTTGAAAACTAGTGAGATTAGAACCGTCCTATACAATGCATTTTTCTTACAGGGACCATAGACCAAGGATTTGAATACGATCGTTCGTGGGTATATATTGATTGAGCATGTGTGTGCATTTGTGGATTGGACTTTTAAAATAAGCAAACAGATAATAAAAAATAATAATAATTAAAATTTTATACCTCTTTGTACACTCTTAGGTTATCATTCCATTAACATCATATACATAGTTTTTTTTTTAAAAAAAATGAATAAAAGAAATCTCATCTTTTCCATGCATCATTTCTCTTTAGATAATAAAAACATGATAAAGATTAGGCAAAAAAAATGACATGCATTCTAGATTAGCTCATTAATTTCATTCATTTTATTTTATTAGCTGGGGAGGATTAGGTTGCAACACGTATAGAAAGTTAAGAAAAGTGAATGCTCTAATATGCGACAGTATCTGCGCTTTAAAGAAAAGCCCAAATTAATTTTTAAAAAAATATACTATGGTTGGGCTATTGCTTTGATGTGCCTATTGAAGTAAGTCTTTCACTCAATACTGTCAAAATCTATTTGAGCATTCACAAATAAACAAATCAATGAGACTGATATTTATTATTCTTAACTTTCTCTATATGTTTGCATTACATTCATTTAGAACATATCCCTCCTTGTAAAAGAATAAATGAGAATAAAAAAGGAAATTGACCTATGTGCATTAGTCGAAAATAATGGAAAATAAGCCATTCATAAAGAGTTTAGGGTAAAGAAATCCACAATCATCAAGATGCTAACTCTTTCCCTAAAAGGATAAAGTTGTGTCGTACAACCGTGAAATCCAAGCGGAATAGAACTTGAGGAGGACGAATCCCTCAAACACTGAGTCAAAATGAATAAAGCTTTCTTGAAAGATGACTGCTTGTTAAGAAGCTGCTAGAATGAAAACTCGCAAAGGGCATTCTATAAAAAAAAATCGAGAAGCAATGTTTGTTCAAGCTAAAAATCAAGAGATCACTTGAATGTTCCTCTTGAGAAGCAAGACTCCATGGAAAGCTCTATCATCGCTTCTACCCATTCCTACTTCTTAGAAAAGGCTCAGGATATGGGTTAAAAATACCTTTACGAGAGAAGAAGCCAAAGGACCTCCCCCTACACGAGATCTTCTGAAGCGCCACATCCATGCAAGTGGAGGACTAGCTCTACGGTTAGATGACTTAGGCCTCTCTAAGGAGCAACCTCTTTCTTTTTCTTTGTGTACGAATCACGAACTTGGGGCATGCCCGGGCCCTCAAGCTACATTAAATGGGCACGTGTAAATTGAAAATTCTATTTTAATGCCATACACTTTTCTACTTCATTTCTCTTCTCCCTTTTATCTACTCTAAGCCTCGTCAACAAACCTTAAATGAACAAGTACATTTGAAATAAGGACATCATTAGAAACAATGGCTTAAAACACAATAAAAAAAACACATAAAGATCAATCAAATTGGGCATGACTTGTGGATAAAAGTCCGAATGAAATCAATGCAAGGGGCATCCCCCTTTCATGAAGGAATGAAAGATGATCACAAATGCTGCAAAGACAAAAGCCTGGCAAGAAGCCCACTAAGGGGGCTGCGCAAAAATTAGGACAAGGTCCGCTAGGAGACCCACAAACAAAAAGGGTAGCCTAGGCAAAGGTGAAGATCAAAGAAAAAAAAATGTCTGCTAGGGAACACATCTCAAGTAACCTAGGCAAAAGTTAGGACAAAGCAGCACCCCGAGCTGAAAATCGAAAGGCGGCTCTAGAAGATCATTTAATCAATATGCAATCCCAAGTCATCGCTTAACTTTGAAGGAAATAATAAGCTAACGCAGAAAATGTGCTTGTTCATCAGCCTAAACCACTAGCCTACCTCGGCCAGCCATTCTTCTATAAACCATTTTTGAAAAAATCCTTTCTAACAAAACTTTTACAAAAAAATATATGTATATATCCCATTCCTCTCATTCCTCTTGACCTACATGGCATTAAGATAAATTTTAAAGATACACGGAATATGCACAGTGAACACTCACAAGGAAAAGATGGAGGTGTCCTAGAACAGAGTCTAGGTACACCTGATCTAAGGGCTAACATATCATATTCGATACAAGCGAGAGGGCCGAACTACACAAACCTCAGGTTCAAAAAAGCAACACTAATTTTGACACGGCTAAAAGGCTAACAATCCATGTCATTGATCAATGCGCATAGATTAATTTCTTGAAAGTAAAATCAATCTGCATTTAAGCATTAGCATAGAGGCATCATTGCATAGCATGCATAGGGCACAAGTGTGCACAAAAGGGTATAACTTCACTTTACAAAAAATATATATATATATATATATAATAAAAAAATCCAATCCATTCATGTCTTGCATTTGCATGTGCATCCATGCATCCATACTCACCATGGGGCATCCGTCAACAATCAAACAATCAATCATCAATGAATCAAAAGGACTCCGCAACAAGTGCCTAGAGAGGCATCATAATACTTACACGACAGGGGTAGCACCAGAATTTCCGTCACCCATCCACTGTGCCCACCAACACAGGGACACATCAAACATCTCCTGCCCATCCACCTAGGGGAAGTCTTTCATCCCACAACACCAACAAGAAAGGCCAAAAAGGGAACTCAAATTCAAATTGACAGCATTTGAACAAAAGACAAAAGCAGCCCAAATTAGAGGCATCACGACACACCTCCTGCCCAATATCCTTGGGGAAATATCTACCAAAATTCAAGCAAACCAATGAGGCACCGACAGTTTCCTCAAAATACAACAAAGGTCTGGAGAGACTGTACTCGCATCCCAATCCGGTATACGACAAAGCTGTGAGGGAAAGGTCTGGAGAGACTGTACTCGCATCCCAATCCGGTATACGACAAAGCCGTGAGGGAAACGTCTGGAGAGACTGTACTCGCATCCCAATCCGGTATACGACAAAGCCGTGAGGGAAAGGTCTGGAGAGACTGTACTCGCATCCCAATCCGGTATACGACAAAGCTGTGAGGGAAAGGTCTGGAGAGACTGTACTCGCATCCCAATCCGGTATACGACAAAGTCGTGAGGGAAAGGTCTGGAGAGACTGTACTTGCATCCCAATCCGGTATACGAAAAAGCCGTAAGGGAAGTTGAGCTACGAAAATACTCCCTCTTCAACAAGCTACAAATAAAAGAACGCACTATCATAAGAGAAACAATGAAGCATCTACTTGAAGATCAAAGATCAGGTGTACAGTTTGTCAGCCTTGTTACCCAATAGAGTATGCAACCAACACTCAACTACTCTAAAGGGCGAGGACACGACCAATACACCTATCCAAGAGAAGGAACGTAGAAGCGCCAATACCAAAGAGACGAGGAGGAGATCCGGACGAAATGTCTATGTCTTTACTTGCCTTTGGAAAATCAACACATAGCTACTCCAAAGGACAAGTAAAGAGGGGCAGCTGTAGACACCCAATTTCGTCCGGGGGGCACACAAACAAAGAAATGGACCTCCGTTATGAAGGAAAGGAGCTTTCGAAGTAGGCAAATAACAAAACAGGGCATCAGAAGGCGTAAAGGCCAAATAGGGTGTTTTTAGTAGCCCAGAACGGGCTGTTCCAAAATCGGAACGGCCTGTTCCAAAGTCAGAACGAGTCGTTCCAAAATCGGAACGGGCCATTCTGAACCCCGGAACGGGCCGTTCCAATATCAGAACGGGTCGTTCTGAACCCCGGAACGGGCCGTTCCAATATCAGAACGGATCGTTCCAATATAACTAAAAACACCTAAAGAGGCTTGTGTGGAACGGGCCGTTCCAATACCAGAACAGGCCGTTCCAAACAAGGCAAATTTGGAACGGGCCGTTTTGGAAAGGTGAAATTCGTGTTATTTTCTACTCTAGAACGGGTTGTTCCGTTTTCAGAATGGGTCGTTCCAAGGTACGAAATTTACACATAATAATTGGGCCAGAACGGGCCGTTCCAAAACCGGAACAGGCCGTTCTGGCCCACTACTGATCCCTATAAATTGAAGCCTTGGGCACAGTTCTCCGGGCGGCCAGAGAAATTTCGAATAAGACTCTTTTGAGCACGAAAATTCTCTATCTCTCTCCCTTCTATTATATTTTTTGAGATTTGTGTCGCATCTCTATATTCTCTCTTCCTCCTATTGTATTTCTTGAGATTTGTGAGGCATACTGTAGTGTGAAAGGTCGCCACAAAGCACCTTTTCCATATTTGAAGATTCAATAAAGCTTGTTCAAGAGGTATTTCAGCTAATCTTCTTTTCTTCCTTTTATTTCTTATCTTTATCTCTTTTTTTTGTTATAATAAACGTCATAATGTAGATATTTTAGTGTTAATCGCTTAATTTATATTTTAAGCATGATTTATATTTTAAGCATGTAAATAAATATTAATAAAGGGATTCAATATTTAATTTATTAATTCTTATAATGTTAACTTCATCATAGGGTACCAATTGAGGGCGTTGTACGGGTGCTTAATACTTTCCCTACACGTAACCGACCCCCGAACCCAATTCTGGTTATCAAGGCCATAGTTGGATCTTTAAAAAACTTTTTCTTTTTCCAATGTTTTGAGTAAAATATTGGTGGCGACTCCATGAACCTATTTTCAAAAACCATTAATTAAAGATTAGTCTGGTGTCCGGGCATTCCTTAATTAATGAGACTTTTAAAAGGATGTCTAAACCATACGTCGCGAGATCGGAAATTTTTGGGTTGCGACAGTCCCACTTTTATTTTTGGTTTCAATTTGGTCCCAAACTAATTAATTGGTTTCAATTTAGTCCCAAATTAATTAATTGGTTTCAATGTGGGAATTCCGTCCAAATTATTTAAACGAAATTAACTTTTGCCACGTGGATGCCACGTAGATGCATACGTGGATGCCACGTGAATGACAATTTTTTTGAAAATAGCAGGACCCAGAACGGCTCGTTCTGAAACCAGAACGGGCCGTTTTGGTTGCGTTTTTGGTGTGTTAATTTTGCAACGGAAACGGATCATTCCAGATGCAAAAATTAACACACCAAAAGTGCATCAGAACGGGCCGTTCTGAAACCGGAACGGGCCGTTCTGGTTGCACTTTTGGTGTGTTAATTTTGCACCTGGAATGGGTCATTCCGGATCCAAAATTAACACACCAAAAATGTAACCAGAACGGCCCGTTCCGGTTTCAGAACGGCTCGTTTTGGGTCCAAGTGTTTTCAAAAAAAATTTCATCCACGTGGCATCCACGTATGCATCTACGTGGCATCCACGTGGCCAAAAGTTAACTCCGTTTAAATAATTTGGACAGAAGTCCCACATTGAAACCAATTAATTAATATAGGACTAAATTGAAACCAATTAATTAGTTTGGGACCAAATTGAAACCAAAAATAAAATTGGGACTAAATTGAAACAAACAATTAATATAAGGGACCAAAATGGGATTTTAGCCATAGAAGTAATATTATTATATTATAATATAATTATTAATCATTATTAGATTTGTGTTTTAATTTTATTAACAATTACTAATAATCACAAATAATATTGCTAATAATTACTAATTATTTTTCATTTCAAAATCATTCTTATATATATATATATAGGGATTGCTAATATACTCCCACCTATTTTGTAGTTGGAGTAGGTTAACAACCAACACCAAAATTTTAGGACAAGAAAATCACTTATTTCTTTTGATTTGGTTAAAAACGATATTATAGTAATTTAATTAATTTTAAAAGAAAATAAAATATTTTCTCTCTCTTATTAATTTCATTCCCCAACTCATTTATTTTTTTCTTTCTATTAATTAATTTTTATTTATTTAGAGAAAGAGGAGACATCATGAGAGATGAGAGAGAAATAAGTTAGAGAAGAATTTAATAGGAGAGAGATAAATGAGTTAGAGAAGGAATTTAATAGGAGAGAGAAATGACCTAGAAAATAAAGTTAATAAGAGCAAAAAAATATTTTATTTTATTTTAAATTAAATTAAATTATTATAATATCCTTTATATAATTTAAGCAAATCAAAAGAAAAGTCATTTTTTTCCTAAAATTTTGGTGTAGGTTGCTAATATACTCTAACTAAAAAATAGGTAAGAGTATCTTAACAATCCCCTATATATATATATATATATATATATATATATTTATTTATTTATTTATTTATATATATACATTAAGCATCTTTTATCAAAACCCATTAACAAACAAATTTTTAATAGCTTACAATATTCTATCTAACCAAAGTAAAATAATTTAAATTATTTATTACTAATATAAAATTTTTTTTGACATATTTGTCCATCCTACTTGCATATTTATTTATCTACTCCACCTAATTCTTATTACTATGAGGCATAAATTAAATGGAAATTGTGATCCTTTTTAAAAGTTTTTAAGTAGGATCATGACAGTTTGTACTTTTAGAAATTTTGCTTAAAAATAATAAATAAAAATAATAGAGATTACGACATATAATTAAATAAGATAATATATAATTAGAAAAAAGTAAAATAATCTTAAACATAAATGGAGGTCAAAGGTGATTACAAAATAAGTGGACAATTATCATTGATATGATGAATAGTTAATTTTTTGAAAATACATAATTTTTTTCTTCTATTTTATCTTAAGATATATGATGGTGGAAAAAATATTAATATATAACAAAAAATTATAATTGTCTAAAAAGTATGAAAATCAAATAGAGGTATCCTCGTTACATATATTATAGATTTTACAATTTCAATAAAATAATAACTTTATTTTTCATTTATCTATCTATTCATTTATTTACCTATCTCACCTACCAACTTATCTATCTACTCAACTATTAAAGTCTATGAGCAGGATACACCAACCTACTTATCTATCTACTCAACTATTGAAGTTTATAAGGATACCTACTTCTTGTTGTTTAATAATAAAAAAAATAATTTGATAATTAAATATTCTCTCTTGTGTTGAACTCTCATTGAGTCATTGTCATGTTAATTAACAATTTTATTGATATTAATATATAAGATTAGATAGAGTAATATTTGTTAAGTCAGACGAAGAAATTCCGAACAAAGTTGAAACTATCTTATCCTCTCTGTGAGAGTAATACACACACTCAAAACACATATCTTTGTAAAATCACTACAAGAAAATGACGATTTTGAGACGGTTATATGGCCTACATTGCGACGGTTAGAACTGTCGCAAAGATAACATTGTGACGATTTGGGAACCGTCGCAGAATTGTCCGTCACAAGGGAATTTTGCGACGGTTATCAGAACTGTTGCACAAACCATAGCAAAATTGGAATTGCGACCCCTGAAGCACCCGACGCACTAACTGCCTCTATATTAACATTGCGACCCTTTCATCAACTGTCGCACCAACTGTCTCTAAATTAATATTACGACCCTTTTTTACCCGTCAAAAATTATAATTTTTTTTTAAATTTTAATAAATTTATTAATGTAACAATCCTCATATTTCACGATATTTCACTGTTTAGCATGTTTTATCCTTACTTGTGCAATTTCTGGGAAACATCCTAGAAGGTCACTCATCTCTGTACTACTCTAGGTCAAGCACGCTTAACTGTGAAGTTCTGATGAGTAAGCTACCAAAATGTATATGTATGTTGTCAGTATAACTTGTATAAATTAATTCATTTAAGTCATCCTCAAATATACAATCTCAAATTTGTACTATAATAATAATATATAATAATTTTATATTACGAATAATAATAATAATAATAATAATATATTTTGTTATTCTTTATTTATATGTACTTACTTTTATAATTAACATCTACTTATTTCTATTTAAAATTATAATTTAAATTATTTAATTTTATAATTTATAATGATAATATAATTTATAAAATTATAAATATTTATTTGTTACATACTTATAAATTAAATTTTAATATTTTAAATATATTATTAATTAATTTAATATATTTATTTACCTTAAATCAAACATATAAATTAAAAAAAATGTATTTATCCTTGTTTTATTTTCTAATTATCAACTATTAATAAAATACTAACTTAAAATCTTATCTAATTATATATAATATTCTCATATCAAATTTAAAACCAGATATTAGTTATACAAAAATATTAAGATCATATAGTAAATTGTCAATTAGATTTTAGTTAAATAATTTAAAATAATTAATGTTTCAATTATATTGTTAATTAGCAAGTGATTTATTCCAAAAATAATTAATTTTTTTATATTAATTATTAGTAAAATTTAATAACTTTTAAATTAACAATTAATTGGATCGATGAAATACAACACACACCATGAGTTATTGAGCGGAATAACTTTACCAAGAGTTATTTTGTAAGTTATCTTAAATCAAACATATAAAATTCAAAAAAATATATTTGTCCTTGTTTTATTTTTTAATTATCAACCATTAATAAAATACTAACTTAAAATCTTATCTAATTATATCATAATATTTTCATATCAAATTTAAAATCAGTTCTTACATTTTTGACAAATATAAATTTTTCTGAAATATTCCATCAATAATACAGTTTTTCCTACAAAAATTTTCTCATCAAAAATATAAATTATAATTGTCTAAAAAGTATGAAAATCAAATAGAGGTATCCTCGTTACATATATTATATATTTTACAATTTCAATAAAATAATAACTATTTTTCATTTATCTATCTATTCATTTATTTACCTATCTCACCTACCAACTTATCTATCTACTCAACTATTAAAGTCTATGAGGATACACCAACCTACTTATCTATCTACTCAACTATTGAAGTCTATAAGGATACCTACTTCTTGTTGTTTAATAATAAAAAAAATAATTTGATAATTAAATATTTTCTCTTGTGTTGAACTCTCATTGAGTCATTGTCATGTTAATTAACAATTTTATTGATATTAATATATAAGATTAGATAGAGTAATATTTGTTAAGTCAGACGAAGAAATTTCGAACAAAGTTGAAACTATCTTATCCTCTCTGTGAGTATAATACACACACTCAAAACACATATCTTTGTAAAACCACTACAAGAAAATGACGATTTTGCGACGGTTATATGGCCTACATTGCGACGGTTAGAACTGCCGCAAAGATAACATTGTGACGATTTGGGAACCGTCGCAGAATTGTCCGTCACAAGGGAATTTTGCGACGGTTATCAGAACTGTTGCACAAACCATAGCAAAATTGGAATTGCGACCCCTGAAGCACCCGACGCACTAACTGCCTCTATATTAACATTGCGACCCTTTCATCAACTGTCGCACCAACTGTCTCTAAATTAATATTACGACCCTTTTTTACCCGTCAAAAATTATAATTTTTTTTTAAATTTTAATAAATTTATTAATGTAACAATCCTCATATTTCACGATATTTCACTGTTTAGCATGTTTTATCCTTACTTGTGCAATTTCTGGGAAACATCCTAGAAGGTCACTCATCTCTGTACTACTCTAGGTCAAGCACGCTTAACTGTGAAGTTCTGATGAGTAAGCTACCAAAATGTATATGTATGTTGTCAGTATAACTTGTATAAATTAATTCATTTAAGTCATCCTCAAATATACAATCTCAAATTTGTACTATAATAATAATATATAATAATTTTATATTACGAATAATAATAATAATAATAATAATATATTTTGTTATTCTTTATTTATATGTACTTACTTTTATAATTAACATCTACTTATTTCTATTTAAAATTATAATTTAAATTATTTAATTTTATAATTTATAATGATAATATAATTTATAAAATTATAAATATTTATTTGTTACATACTTATAAATTAAATTTTAATATTTTAAATATATTATTAATTAATTTAATATATTTATTTACCTTAAATCAAACATATAAATTAAAAAAAATGTATTTATCCTTGTTTTATTTTCTAATTATCAACTATTAATAAAATACTAACTTAAAATCTTATCTAATTATATATAATATTCTCATATCAAATTTAAAACCAGATATTAGTTATACAAAAATATTAAGATCATATAGTAAATTGTCAATTAGATTTTAGTTAAATAATTTAAAATAATTAATGTTTCAATTATATTGTTAATTAGCAAGTGATTTATTCCAAAAATAATTAATTTTTTTATATTAATTATTAGTAAAATTTAATAACTTTTAAATTAACAATTAATTGGATCGATGAAATACAACACACACCATGAGTTATTGAGCGGAATAACTTTACCAAGAGTTATTTTGTAAGTTATCTTAAATCAAACATATAAAATTCAAAAAAATATATTTGTCCTTGTTTTATTTTTTAATTATCAACCATTAATAAAATACTAACTTAAAATCTTATCTAATTATATCATAATATTTTCATATCAAATTTAAAATCAGTTCTTACATTTTTGACAAATATAAATTTTTCTGAAATATTCCATCAATAATACAGTTTTTCCTACAAAAATTTTCTCATCAAAAATATAAATTATAATTGTCTAAAAAGTATGAAAATCAAATAGAGGTATCCTCGTTACATATATTATATATTTTACAATTTCAATAAAATAATAACTATTTTTCATTTATCTATCTATTCATTTATTTACCTATCTCACCTACCAACTTATCTATCTACTCAACTATTAAAGTCTATGAGGATACACCAACCTACTTATCTATCTACTCAACTATTGAAGTCTATAAGGATACCTACTTCTTGTTGTTTAATAATAAAAAAAATAATTTGATAATTAAATATTTTCTCTTGTGTTGAACTCTCATTGAGTCATTGTCATGTTAATTAACAATTTTATTGATATTAATATATAAGATTAGATAGAGTAATATTTGTTAAGTCAGACGAAGAAATTTCGAACAAAGTTGAAACTATCTTATCCTCTCTGTGAGTATAATACACACACTCAAAACACATATCTTTGTAAAACCACTACAAGAAAATGACGATTTTGCGACGGTTATATGGCCTACATTGCGACGGTTAGAACTGCCGCAAAGACAACATTGCGACGGTTTGGGAACCGTTGCAGAATTATCCGTCACAAGGGAATCTTGCGACGGTTATCAGAACCGTTGCACAAACCATAGCAAAATTTGATATACACTTATAAAGTGATATGAACTTTCAATTTAATGGTTGGATTTACAAAATTGACATTTAATATAAAGTTATTGAGCGGCATAATACTTAGTAAAAGTTACACTGGTATAATTATAACCCCCTATATTATATATATATATATATATATATATATATATATATACACATGAACGGATGCACGTTTGGAATAGTGCGACACTTGCCCCCACTACTATTTGACATATACATAATTTTTTATCTAAAAAACATATATTTTAAAAAATAAAAATTATATTCTAATAAAATAAAAATATAGATTCAGAAAAAATGTTTATTTATTTGATATCTGTCAAATTTTTTAAAGAAATTAATTCTCATGTGATAAAAAAAATTTCTTAATAATGAATTAATTTTTTAAAAAAGTTTAATTATAATATATATATGTATATATATATATATGTCTTAATATTCACATATATAACATAATATATTAAAATAAATAATTTTTTGATAAAATAAAATTTGTACTATGCATGTTTATCTTTTGTGTTTTTTATTTATTGTATATGTTGATTGAAAAAATCAAAATAGTAAAATTGTATATATTGATTAAAAAAATCAAAATAAGAAAAATTAGAAAATTTATGTTCCATTTAGAATTGTTATTATAAGATATATTTTAAAATAAATTTTCATCTAAAAATATATATTAGATATTTAAAATCTATTTATACCATAAATAAATTAAACTGGATTTTTATAAAATTTAACATATTTATTTTTATATTTTTAACAGTGTTAAATTATTATAAAATAAGTCTTTATGTGTTGCAATTATTTTCTAAAAATTAATTTATACTTTTAAATAAATTTTATATCACTTTTTAAAAGTACATCAGTCGTTATTTATTTTATTTTATAAATATTTTGTATCACAATTTAGTAGAGGTTAATGCATACTTATTAATATTATATATATATATATATATATATATATATATATATTACAATACAATTAAACATTAATTAAATTAAAATTTAGGAATTATTACAATAATATATACAACAATCATTTTATATATATTTTGCTATAATACTTGTCTAACTATTATTTTCATCAATTGAAATTGATTTAATGATAAATAATTATATATATTATTTTTATATTTTATCATTGATCGATACATAATATTTAATGTGTCTTTTTATATTAAAAAGATGGACATTTAAAATAAAATTTATAAAAATTAACATTGTAAATTATTCAATAATATGTGATCTGATAACTCAAAAATTAAGGTATAAAATGATAATTATATTTATTTATATACTCTAACACATCTTACACACAAGATAAATTCATAAGTTTGTTGAAAGATAAATTTATATTCTAGTCACGATTTTGAAATTATATAAAGAAAAAAAAATTGTGTACCTCATGTTAAAGGAAGTATATATAAAATTGTTAATAAAATATAAGTTCATTAAGATAATATACATAATACTTCAAAAAAAACTTTTAAATTCTATTAAAAAGAAATTGTCTTGTAGACTGCGACGGTTTATAATAAACTGTCGCAATGCTGAAAAGTTTGCGACGGTTTATGACTAACTATCGCAATGTTAAAAAAAATTTGCGACGGTTTATGATTAACTGTCGCAATGTTAAACATATTTTGCGACGGTTTACGATAAACCGTCGCAATGTTGAACAATTTTGTGATAGATTTTGAAAAACTGTCGTATGAAGGGTCGCAATATCAAAGTGACGACGGTTTCTAGATAACCGTCGCAATTTGTCCGTCGCAATTTATCATTTTCTTTGTAGTGAACTAAGGTTGCATACCTTAGCGAGTGTAGAAACCATCCTATCTTCTCTCTGAGCGTTATATACACACTCAAACCATCTATTTGTTGTAAAGCCTAAAGAGGCTAGTTGGAAGAATACTTGGGGAACCAGAAGTGGTTTAAGAATACTAGCGTCGACGAGTGAAGTTGAAAAACCAGAAGTGGTTGATAATATTTGTAATTCGTTGTGATTAGTGGAACCCTTTAGTTGAAGGAAACTGGACGTAGCTTAGGTTGAGTGAACCAGTATAAAACACTTTGCACCTTCTATCTATTTATCAGATGCAATTTTTGTTTAAGTTGATACATCATATTGACAATTTTGTCCACTACTTATTTTCATCGCAACTATCTTTAAACGAAAAATACTCTCGCTTAACTTATTATTTTAAGAAACATTTTTCTTGTGCAGACAATAAACTTTCAGACGCAAAATACCTTTACTAAGCCAACCTTGCACAGTTTTTTAAAGTGTTCAAAATAATTTTTTACTGGACGAAGAAAAGTCTCTTTGCGAAAATGGTTTTAAAGTTCTTTCGTTCACACACACATTCAACCCCCCTTCTGTGTGTTTTTTGCTAACTTCTATTGGTATCAGACCTTGACTCCTTGGGTTTAGCATCTAACATTCAGGGGTACATAACGATCGATGGAAAAAAAAGGACAGGCTGTGAACCGGCCACCTCCCTTCGGAGGATCAAAGTACGACTACTAGAAGCAAAGAATGATCGCATTCTTTGATGCATGTCATATAGACATGTGGGATGTCGTAGAACAAGGAAACTACATTCCGCTTGACGAGGCTGGTAATGAGATACCTAAAGCATGTTGGAATGAAGAAAAAAAAAAGATTTGTGTTGAACTCTAAAGCCCGAAACACGCTCATGTATGCTCTATCTGAAGAAAAGTACACCAAAGTACACAACTTCAAAAGTGCCAAGCAGATGTGGGATACCCTAGCTCTAACCTACGAGGGATCCTTGGAGGTAAAACGCAACAAGCTAAGCTTGTTGGCTCGTAAGTATGAACTCTTCGAGATGGAAGCGAATGAGTCTATCCAAACTATGTTTGGAAGATTCCAGACTATTGTAAATGAACTCTCTTTTCTAGCTAGGTACAACTTACGATAATTTTCATCATATTGACAAGTTGCTTCGTATACCCAGGAAGTGGAGACCACAGGTTACAACCTTAAAAGCATCCAAGAATCTCGAAAAGCCTCACTAGAAGAACTCATAGGGATACTCAAAGTCCATGAGCTGGAGCTACAACAAGATGACGCTGGAAGAAAACAAAAGTCCATTGCACTGAATGTGCAAAAGACAAAATCTACACCATCATCTTCAAGAGCCCTAAAGGCGGAAGAAGCGTTTGATGAAAGTTGTTGTGAAGAAACATGTGATTCAGACGATGAGATATCCTTCTTATCAAGAAGGATCCACTCTATGATGAAGAAAAAGGGAGGGTCACGATGGAGAAAGTTCAACAGAACCCCAAGAGATAAGGAGCAACCAGTATGCTTTGAATGCAAGAAACCATGACATTACAAAATAGAATGTCCAGAACTGGAGAAAGATAAGGAAAAGAAGAAGTTGACCTTCCACAAAAAGAAGAAATCCATGATGGCCACCTAGGAAGATCTAGACACGTCATCGTCTTCAGACGATGAAGAAGCAAATATATGTCTCATGGCAGACATAGACTCATCATCGGAATCTGATGATGAAGAGGTTAGTAAATCTGACTTTAAATCTCTTGAGCATGCATATAATCAACTTCTATCTGATTCAGCAAAAATTCCTACAGCCTATAAAGAACAGAAGAAAAGGATTTCTAAATTACTTAAAGAAAACCATTTACTCAAAAAATGAAAATGAAAAATTATTCAAAAAGTCAGAAAAAGTTTTTGAAAAATGTAGTACAACTTTAGAAGAAGTAAACATGCTTAACAAAGAGATTGATTTACTAAAATCAGATTTATCAAAGCTCACCCTAGGAAGTTAGAATCTCTAACAGATTTTAAAATATTCTAGGAGCAGCAATGATAAATCAGGATTAGGATATGCTAAACCTAAACCTGAAAATAAATCAAGTACATCTGCATATTCTACTTATGGGAAGCATGGACATTCTACGTACAAGTGTAGTCACATGCACAAAAAGAGGTATTGCAAAACCTCAAACGCTAAAACTCATGGACCCAGATCCATTTGGGTACCAAAGACTGAAATAATACTTGTCGCAGATCTATTCAACAAATTAAGAAAAGAAATGTCCAGTCATGGTACTTGGACAGTGGTTGCTCGTGACATATGACAGGAGAAAGGTCTATGTTCCTAGATGAGCTAGAACATCAAAATGTTGATTGTCTAGTCTCATACAAAAACCAGTGGCTCTAGCACAAGAAGCTTGGTCATTCAAGCTTGAGATTAATCTTAAAGCTAAAAAAGCATAACATCGTAAGAGGTCTACCAAGTCTTGTCTACTAGAAGAATAGTTTATGTGAAGCATGTCAAAGGGGGAAACAAGTTAAGAGTTCATTCGAAAGTAAAAATCATGTTTCCACCTCAAGACCTTTTGAACTTCTCCACATAGATCTATTCGGTCCCACTAGGACTAAATCTATCAGTGGTAAAAGGTATGGACTGGTCATTGTTGATGACTACACTAGATGAACATGAGTATTGTTCATAACCCACAAGGATGAGTCCTTCAAGGTATTTTATGTGTTCTGTAAAAGGGTTTAAAACGAAAAAGGAATATCAATTGCATCTATAAGAAGTGATCATGGGGGAGAATTTGAAAATGAACACTTTCAAGAATTTTGTGAAGAAAATGGAATCAAACATTATTTTTCAACACCTAGAACTCCACATCAAAATGGATTTGTAGAGAGAGAATCGATCTTTACAAGAAATTGTCAGAACTTTATTAAATGACTTTTCAACCCCCAAATACTTCTGGGCAAAAACAATTAATACCTCCTGCTACATTCAAAAAAGAATATATATTAGGCCCATTTTGAAGAAAACTCCCTATGAATTGTGGAAGGGACGAGCACCCAACATTACGTACTTTCATCCATTTGGATGCAAATGTTTCATCTTAAATACTAAAGCTAAGTTTGGTAAATTTGACTCAAAAATCGACGAGGGTATTCTACTTGGATACTCTGAAAGGTCAAGAGCCTATAGAGTCTTCAACTATAGAACCAGAATTATTGAGGAAGCTATTCACGTAAAGTTTGATGAAAACAAGCCTGATAAATAAATATCAGCGCTAGGAAATTTCTTTGAGAATATGCAAGTGAATAAAGACCAGACGAAGAAGCCTGAGTTTGAAGAAACTAGAGTTCAACAGGATGAAAATGATGAAAGAGAACTAGTCAATTGAAACTGGTAGATGAAAGCCCATCATCCACAAGAGCAGATCATTGGTGAAGCAAAGGATGTAGTAACGACTAGAAGCTCATTCAAAACACAGGCACAGATTGCACTATTGTCCTAGGTTAAACCAAGAATCACAGATGAAGCTTTGTTAGAAGAAAGTTGGGTTCAAGTCATGCAAGAAGAACTCACCCAATTCCAAAAAAATGACATCTGGAAACACATTCCAGTACCAAAGGATAGAACGATCATTGGTACAAAATGGGTGTACAGAAACAAATTGGACGATTAAGGAAATTTCGTAAGGAACAAAGCCAGGTTAGTTGCAAAAGGGTACTCACAACAATAAGGTATTGACTTTACCGAAACTTTTGCACCAGTTGTTAGGATAAAGGCAATTAGAATATTGCTTGCTTTTGCTGCATGTATTGGCATAAAATTATATCAAATGGACGTTAAAAGTGCATTTTTAAACGGAACGATTTCAGAAGAAGTTTATGTAAACCAATCCCCTGGTTTTGAAAACGACTTGCTTTCATCATATGTTTTCAAATTAAAGAAAGCATTGTATGGACTAAAACAGGCACCACGAGCATGGTACGATAAACTAAGCTCTTTTCTAACAAGTAACAATTTCATACGAGGAAAGATTGATAGCACCCTGTTTAGAAAAGAACTAAAAGATGATTTCATAATCGTTCAAATCTATGTAGATGACATAATATTCTGTTCTACTAACGAAAATCTCTACCAAGAATTTTCCAAGCTTATGCAGGATGAATTTCAAATGAGCATGATGGGAGAACTGGAGTTCTTCCTAGGACTTCAAATCGTCCAGTCAAACGAAGGGATCAAAATTCATCAAACAAAGTGTACGAAAGAACTACTGAAAAAGTATAAGATGGAAGATGCAAAACCAATAAAGACTCCAATGCATCCATCATCTACTCTTAGTTTGAATGAAGATTCACTAGACGTAGATAGCACCATGTACCAAGGAATGCTAGGTTCACTCTTGTATCTAACAACATCTAGACTAGACATTATGTTCAACGTCTGCGCCTGCGCTAGATTTCAAGTAAGACCTAAGGTGGTACATTTACAAGTTTTTAAACATATTTTAGGATATCTTAAAAGAATAGCTAACCTAGAAATCAGCTTTTATAGAAGCCATAATTTTTCTCTATTAGGATATTGTGATGGAGATTATGCATGGGACAGATGGGAGAGAAAAAGCACTAGTAGAGGATGTCATTTTCTCGGACGATGCTTAGTATCATGGACTAGCAAAAGGTAAAGCACGATTGCCTTATCAACATTTGAAGCTGAGTATGTCACCGCAAAACAGTGCCTCGTGCAATTGCTTTAGAACAAACATCAGTTGGAAGACTACGACATCTATAAGAGTAGTATTCTTGTACTTTGTGATAACACTGTTGCAATTAGCATCTCTAAAAATCCTATTTTACATTCTAGGACTAAACACATAAAGATAAAACATCATTTCATTAGAGATCATGTACAAAAAGGAACCTTTGAACTGATATATGTCAAAATAGAAGAACAACTAGCATATATCTTTACTAAGCCCCTTAAAGAAGGTAAATACATCTGGCTGAGAGATAGGCTAGGAATGGAACTGATAAATGAACAATAAATTGTTGTTTTGTCTACACCTATTTCTTTTCGATGATTACAAAGGGGGAGAAGTAGTAAAGAATCTATCAATTGTTTAAGGGATAATCAAGTGAGGGGGAGATCCTTAGAACCCTAAACCCTTAAACCCTGCTTGATGATTGTTCTAATGTATGATATGAAATGCATGAACGTGATAAACTGTCTGATATGCATAAATTTGTATGTATGTTATATTGTATCTGAAACAAATTGATAGATTATATTTGCCATCATCAAAAAGTGTGAGATTGTTAAGTCAGACGAAGAAATTCCTAACAAAGTTTTGAACATGAAAAATATAATACATATTGTTATTTCTAACATATGTGTTAGTGTTTCAGATAAATATAAGAACAGGCAAAATGGAAAAACGAAGTATGTGTTATTACACATACTATGATCAAACCAAACGAAGCCTAGCTAAACTGTCCAAACTATCAGATGGTGGTCAATCAAGCATCAAGACTAAGCCTGATCAAGAGCAAAAAAAAAATACAAAAAATACAAGACAAGGTATACTACTAGTCGAAGTCTTGAAGTATCAGACGAAAGCCCAAAACAAGCATCAAACAAGGCTAAATCAAGAGCAAGAAAAAGTTGGTTAAGAACTGGATAAAGTCTGTACAGACATCAGATGAAGCTTAATGATCAAACCATACGAAAGGAAAATTCAAACCAGACGAAAAGAAAAGTCAAACTAGATGAAAGGAAAAGTCAAAGTCTACTTCTCAAACGAAGACTCAAATTCTAGACGTAGACGAAGAATACTGAAAAGTGTATGAAGTTCGTTATGCACAACGAGAGATATCAAATATCATTTACACTCATAGAAGAGCACCCGAAGTCATCAAAATTACGAGAAGAAAGAAGAAAGATAAACAAGCACGTATCCACAAGTCAAAGCTGCAAGTGTCAAAGACAGTACACCTACTTTTCAGAAAAAAATAATGCCTCTACAACTACAATGACAGAAAAAGTACAGAAATACCTAGGTTATGATTGAAGTCAAACATAAAAGTGAACAAACTACACAAAAGACTTCACGTAACACAGATTTAGTAAGAAAACATTTAATGCAAGATCAAATGCATTAAATGAAAGATCTGCATAGCCATGAACGAACTACTTTCTCCGCCAACGGGAAGCTCCGCTCCAACGAACACTTTCAAATTCAAACAACGGGCAGATTTATCACGAGGCTATAAATATCAAGACCTAAGAAGAGAAGAGTAGAGAAGAGAAGTAACGAGCAATAAGCAAAAGTAAACGCAAAAGTCAACCTACATCTCTTCCTGTACAGTCTTGTATATCTGTGTAAATCTAAGATAGCTTATCTTAGTGAGTGTTAAAACTATCCTATCCTCTCTGTGAGAGTAATACACACACTCAAAACACATATCTTTGTTAAACTAAGGTTGCATACCTTAGCAAGTATAGAATGAAGTTAGACATGAAACACATAGAAAGGGGGGGTTGAATATGTGTGTGTGTGTGTAAGAAGGAATTTTAAACCATTTTCACAAGAATAATGTTCTTCGTCCAATGCACTTTTAGATACCAGACGATTATGCAAAATTTGCTTAACACATGGTCATTGCGTTTGAAAGATTTATCGTCTACAGAAGGAAAATGTTTCATATAACAAT
This sequence comes from Cajanus cajan, assembly GCF_000230855.2. Lineage (NCBI taxonomy): Eukaryota > Viridiplantae > Streptophyta > Magnoliopsida > Fabales > Fabaceae > Cajanus > Cajanus cajan. The sequence continues at coordinate 13,820,976 of NC_138523.1, read as the reverse complement.
AATGATTAAAGTTCTTGCATTTTCCTTTTCAAGATAGTTTCATTTAAAGATAAGAAGTAGATAAAGCTCTTCAGTATACTAGATATGTTAATCAAAGTTTGCGTCTGCGTCTGAAAGATGATTTCACTTAGAGGTTATTGGTGGATGAAGTTTTTCACAAAGATTTAATAAGTAAGAAAGATATGCGTCTAAAAGAAATATGACAAGTAGTGTACATCATTTTATACTGGTTCGCTCAGACTGAGCTACGTCCAGTCTCCTTCAACTGAAGGGTTCCACTAAATATGCAATTTAAGTACATAAGTATTATCGACCACTCATCAATTCTAGTATTTTATAATCAGCCTCTTCAGGCTAGCAATGAGTATTATGGACTACCCAGGTCACGACCACTCCTGGTCATGAGTATTCTAGACCACCCAAGTCACGACCGCTCTTGGTCACGAGTATTCTGAACCACTCCTGGTTGGCTAGCTTCACTCACCAGCTATAGTATTCTTAAACCACTTCTGGTTCCCCAAGTATTCTCAACCACTCCTGGCCCGCCAGCTTTACTCACCAGCGCTAGTATTTTCTTATCATCCACTTCTGGCTAGCAGTGAGTATTCTCAACCACCTCCTGGCCCGTCGGCTTCACTCGTTAACTCTAGTATATTCTTATCAGCCACTTCTAGCTAGTAGCTAGTGAGTATTCTTTAACTAGCCTCTCCAGGCTTTACAAGTATTATTTCCCTAGCCTCTTCAGGCTTTACAGATGATAGACGTATAATTGGGTTTGAGTGTTTGGGTTACTCTCACAGAGAGGATACATATATGATTTGCACTCTCTAAGGTTTCTCTACCTTACTCCTATAGAGATTCTGAGTGTGTGGTTTACTCTTTACAAAGAGGATACATAAATTTACAACACTCACTAAGGTTTCCTTCCTAAGATACACTTGGAACACCTTAGACTACAGAGATGAAGATAATGATACATTGTAGATTTGACTATGAAGAATTGATCTCTGATTTCTCTATTTTTCTTTTGGGCTTGATATTACTTTTGGAGCTTAATGCTAAAAGCCCAGGGCAATGTCTGTAGTCATTCTTTCGTTGCTCCTTGCCCCCATCTTTAGGTTTGAGGTTATTGTATATTTGTAGGCTCGTGGAATCTACCCATTGCATATGTCCGTTGAAGTTGATATAGTCGTTCATGACCAGTTTGGTCTTCTCATTTAATGCTCAGGTTCTTGCATTAAATGTTGCTTCCCGTTTATGGATATTGCGTGTAATTTTCTTTATTTGTTAGCTACTATCTCTGACCTTAGCTAAGACCTAAGAACCTTTTTGTCATTTTCTGGTCTCGTAGCTGTAAAGTGTTGTCCTTATCTGAAAAAATGATGTACTTTTTCTGACACATGCATGTTTTTGCTTTTGCGTGCTTTCCTTATTCTTTTTCTTCGTTTCCTTTGATCACGTTATTATTTTGAGAGTACTTATGTGATTGTAGACGACGTCTGAGTTTTCCTCTAAGATCTGATTCTATTCTTCATGATAACTTTTGTCTGTCTGATCATTTCATGTGCTTCTCAGGTTTTGGATCTTCATATGACTTTCTCTGATTAGATTAGTCAATGTGTAATTTAGAATTTTAAATTTCGTCTGACTATTGATGCATTGACTTCTCCTTTAGTCTAGTCAACTCTATAGATAGACTTTGTTTTCGTCTGAGTTCTTCTTTGGTTTGTGCTATTTTTCTTGTCATGCAGTCAACTCTTCTTATTTGTCTTTACCATCTTTCACCTGGTATATTGCATTCTCGATTGTGCATAGTACACCTTTGTCTGCTATTAATTATCGTCTGGCGCATGTTCATCCCTTCCATCCTTTGATCTTGTCGTTATTATTTTTGAATGATTTTTGGCCACATAAGTCTGCTCGTCGTCTGAATTTGGATGTGTCTGCTGACGAGGAACTCTTTTGTTGATGCAGATAGGAGATTTCTTCATGGCTATGTAGATCATCTCATTTAATGCATTTGCTTGTATGCATGAGAGTTCTCTGAACGACTTGTTTCCTTCTGATATCTAACTCTAATCATGACTTGGGCAACCTTGTACTTTGTGCATTAGTGTGACTGCACAGCGCTGTCTTTCTTTGAATAGTAAGTGTCCTTCTTCTGACATACGCAGTTTTGACTTGTGGATTTGCTCTTGCCTATTCTTTCATCTTTCTCTTTTTCAAACTTGATGTCCTCGTGTGTTCCTTTGTGATTTGAGGACGATGTTTGTTATGAGCTTCAGACGTGCTTCACTATTCTCTAAATTCATCTAGATACTTAAATCTTCGTTTGAGAGGTAGACTCTAACTTTTACTCCATCTTGGTCAAGTGTGAGAATCAACGATTATGATTTCGTTTGGAATGCTTCTTCATCTTTTGTTACTTGTTCTCCTGGCACCTTAGTTGACCTATGTCTTTATTTGTTCTTTGTCTGGTTATCTGTCATGCTTCATCTGATGATTTCGCAAGCTTTAATCATGTACATTGGCTTGGTCTTGTATGATATTTGGTTCATTAGTTGACCTACGTCTTTATCTGTTCTTTTTCTAGTTATCTGTCATGCTTCATATGATGATTTCACAGGCTTTAATCATGTACATTGGCTTGGTCTTGTATGATATTTGGTTCAGCCCAATCCCTGTTCTCATATTTGTCTCAAACACTAATACACACATTAGTAATAACAACATGCATTATATTTGTCTTCATTCAAAACCTTACTGGGAATTGCTTCGTCTGACTTAACATAGAAACCATCTTATCCTCTCTGAGAGTTATATACACACTCAAACCATCTATTTGTTATAAAGCCTGAAGAGGCTAGTTGGAAGAATACTTGGGAACCAGAAGTGGTTTAAGAATACTAGCGTCGACGAGTGAAGTTGACGAACCAGGAGTGGTTGATAATACTTGGGGAACCAGAAGTGGTTTAAGAATACTAACGTCGACGAGTGAAGTTGACAAACCAAAAGTGGTTGATAATACTTGTAATCTGTTGTGATTAGTGGAACCTTTTAGTTGAAGGAGACTGGACGTAGCTCAGGTCGAGGGAACTAGTATAAAACACTTTGCACCTTCTATCTATTTATCAGATGCAATTTTTGTTTAAGCTGATACATCATATTGAAAATTTCGTCCACTACATATTTTCATCACAACTATCTTTAAACGGAAAATACTCTCGCTTAACTTATTATTTAAGAAATATTTTTCTTGTGCAGACGATAAAATTTCAGAGGCAAAATACCTTTACTGAGCCAACCTTGCACAGTTTTTTAAAGTGTTCAAAATAATATTTTTACTGGACAAAGTAGAGTCTCTTTGCGAAAACAATTTTAAAGTTCATTCATTCACACACACATTCAACCCCCATTCTGTGTATTTTTTGCTAACTTCAATATTTTCACCTATCCCATCACTTAATGATAAATAAAAAGAATAAAATTAATAAATCATAATTTATTTTTATAAAATTAATTAAAATAATCACTCGTGTTGATCTATGTGATTGTGTAATAAATACCTTATAATAAAGATGAGAGAGAGAATAATTTTATGTGTTTGTTGATATTGAAAATACAGTCGTTTTTTAATCATTGCTTAGTAAAAATAGCTAATTTATTTATTATTTGTATTGATATTAATAATTAATAATTTTTAGGTTTATTTCTTGTTTTAAATTTAGTTATATTAAAGTATATTTTATATTGAATATACGATAAAGTTTTTTTTTAATAATAATTGTTTAATAAAATAGTTTATTTATTTACTATTTGTATTGTATTAATTAAGTATAGGTTTATTTTACGTTTCAAACATATATGTTTACTTTTAAAATATTTTTAAAATAATTAAAAGCTTTATTTTTAAATTGAAATTAAATCATAATAATTTATTTTAAATAATAATGATTTAAAATATTATTATAAATTCCTCATTGTATATGAGAATAATTATTATGAATAGTTATTGCATTAATAAATTTGTTGTAATTTGTTAATGTACAATAATTACAAAATAAGTGGATGCATTGTAGCAAATTCTACTTGCATATGGTAATGTACTCTCATCTGGTTTTTAGTTATAACTAGATGACATACTTTTACTAAGTTTTAAGTGAGTATAAATTAATAAATCACACACATATATATGGTCTGATCCTCGCTAAGAAGAGTTTATGAACAATTTATTTATATTTATTTTATTTTATTTATAAGTGTTTATGAGTATTTAATAATCTTATAAAATATTTTATGAATAGTTTACAAGATCTTTTGAGTTATTTTGAATAATTTCCCAATATAGCTTATGCGAGAACGTAATACTTATTGACAAATACTCATTCAAATTCTCTCACCAACAAAAATAATTTTTTCCCATTCTTTAACTAAAAATCATATGTATATGTATTTTTTCATTATTTTTTCTAATTTTTGTTGCTCTCTCTAAAAGTTTTTGTTTCTATTTATTTTTGTTATCTTCTCCAAAATAAAAATTCTATCTCTTCTCCCAAAATTCACATTCTTCTATTATTAATTTTGTTTATAGCATTTTAATCTTAAGTGTTTATTTAAACTTATAATTATTATCAATAATTCTCTTTTTCTTATATTAAGATTTTTTTTATTTGAAACATCCCCTATATATATATATGAGATTGTGGGTTTTTGGTCTTAAAATTTCTATGTATGTTACTAATGTACTCCAACTAAAAAATAGGTGAGAGCACACACACGCACACACATTTAGATCCTTAGGATATCTGAGTCGCTCCAGGAGGGTCATTGGAAATCGATATTCAGCTATCTCCTGGGGGGCTACCGCTTTCACACCTTCTCTTTGCGGATGATATTTTATTGTTCTGTCAAGCTTCAGAGGACCAAGCTTGTTTGGTGGCGTCAACATTGGAGGAGTTTTCGTGCTCATCAGGCTTGAGAGTTAATCTGACTAAGTCTAAGTTTGTGAGCTCTAGAAGGGTTTCACAGAGGAGGATCGATACGTTAGAGGGATTGCTAGGGATTGGTCATACGGCTCGGATCGGGAGTTATTTGGGTGTCCCCATGACTCATGGTCAGCCGAGGTGCGCAGATTTTTATGATGTGATGGATAAGATCCAGGGTAGACTTGCGGCTTGGAAGTCCAAGCTTCTTAATAAGGTAGGTAAGTTGTGCCTGGTGAAGTCTACCATCTCCTCTATTCCTGTATATAGCATGCAATCTTTATGGCTTCCCCAAGCAGTGTGTAACAAAATTGATCAGGCGTGTCGACGTATGCTCTGGGCGAAGTCTGACAACACACGGTTTTGGTCTCTAGTGAGTTGGGAGGTTGTTACTCAACCCAAAGAGTTAGGTGGCCTTGGGGTTAGGGAGGCGCGCAGGGTGAATGTATCACTTCTTGGGAAGTTAGTTTGGGATATGCTATCGGCTCCACAGAAGCCTTGGGTTCATCTCCTCAGCAATCTATACCTTCATGGTAACTCTATCTTGTGTGCTCAAACCAGGCGGGGTGCTTCTCCAATCTGGTCAAGTATTATTAAGGCCCTACCTTCACTTCGTGAGGGATTCCAGCCTTACCTAGGGTCGGGTGCCTCATCCCTTTTGTTCACATTGCGGACACCAACAAAACGGTCGCAGACTGCTGGGTTAGTGGAGAGTGGAACTTCAATGCCTTGTACACTGTCCTCCCTGCAGAACTGGTTCACTCAGTCCAATAGTTGAGTGTCGTAAATTCCTCCTTGGGGTTGGACCACTTTGCATGGAGGGGTGACATCTCGGGTTTCTATACAGCGACATCTGGGTATCATTTTCTAACCCCGGTACTGTCAACGGAGGGGGATGAAGTTTGGAAGAAGCTTTGGAAGGTAATGGTCCCCGAGAAGGTGAAGTTCTTCCTGTGGCAATGCCTTCATTTAGCCCTCCCAACGAAATCAGGTTCGGGCTGATAGGAGGTTGGCCGAGTCTGGTGCATGCTCGCGCTGTTCTTGCCCTCGTGAGACCATTTTACATGCTCTTCGGGACTGCCCGTACTCGCGAGAGGTGCTGATGTCTGGCGGGTTCAGTGTGGGGTGGTCTTTCTCTGTAATGGATTGTTTTCAGTGGCTGAAGGGGATTATTTTGCACAAGGATGTTATTAAACTATCCCTCACCTTGTGGTGGGTTTGGCAGTTTAGGAATAACATGCTGTTTAATGGCGAGCTTTGGCAGGTTTCGGTGATCCGTCAGAAAGTGCTACTGTCTACGGTGGAGAATAGTGTGTATAATGCTAAGAGGCGTTTAGGGGTGGAGCAAGCACTATGGAGGCCTCCAGAGCACCCGTGGGTCAAATTAAACACGGACGGGAGTTGGTTGAGTGGGACTGCTGCTGTGGGGATGGGTGGCGCAATTCGTGATTGGGCCGGTATGTGCGGGGGTTTTTTTTGCGTGGGGCTTCACATGGGGATGCGTTACGTGCTGAGCTGTTGGCCTTGGAGGAGGGCTTATCGCTTTGTTGGGAAGGTGGGTTTCGGAAGGTGAGTTGCGAATGTGATTGCCTGGGAGCTGTTACGCTGTTTCAAGATCGGTCACCGGATAGGGACTACCTACATAAACACTATGATGTCATTCGTCGTGTTAAGCGAATGTTAGCTTGGGATTGGGTAGTGTACGTAAGTCATATCCCTCAAGAGATAAATTCAGTAGCCCATACGCTTGCTAATTGGGTGTACGGAACCTAGGTTCCACTGTATTTTGGAGGAGTCCTCCAGACTTTATCTTGCTACCGTTAGGGAGAGACTCTATGTCTTGAGCTTGTCTGTTTGTTTTTAGTTTCATACTTTACCAAAAAAATACTTCATACTAATACCATTTGTTATCCAACAAATATTAGTCACTATTTTCGATAATGAATACTTTGTATCAATAGCATGATTATATTACATGACACTTCATACGGTGACACTTTACACAACTCCTTGTTAGTTAGAACCTTTCATCAATCATAACCCTTCATGGGGATAATTTAGTCATTTATCTTTTAAAATAGCAAGGAGTAAATAATTGGGGATAATATATTATGAATAATTAGATAAGATATTAGTAGTTAATTATCTTTATAAATTGAAATTCAAATTGTGAGGTAATTAGGTTAGACATTTAGCGATGAGCTACGCAAGAGATAAGGTTAACATATTATTTAAATGTATCAATAGGATAGGGTTGTGTTAATTTACAAAAACCTAAATGGGCATCTCGTGATCTGAAGAAAGAAGAGAGCTTGAGGCTAATGGAGAAGAGCTCATAAATCCAAACCCATACTTTAGCGTTAATCAAGGTAAGGGAGAATGAGAACCTCGCTTTGGAATGTGGGTTATTTGTTGGGTAGCGGGATTATGACCCTCAATTCTATTATTTATATGTTTGTATGCATGAGAGATTAAACTCATTTGTTGTTTATGATTGTGATGTGTATTATATGCATATGTAATGCATTTTTAGTTTTCTGAATGTGCTATTATGATATAATGATATTATTGACCTATAAAATTTTATTTTTCACTTAAGTAGCAATGATTAATGGATTACTTGATTAGTTAAATGTGAGACTGAGTTACATATTAATTGTGAGGTGAATGAATAACATGTGCTTTAGAATGAAAATTGAGAATACATGAGAGGCTTTGAATGCTTACATTATGAAACCTTTGAGACATGTGAAACTAGTGATTAGGCCTAAGTATGACTTAGCGGTGATATGTGAAATATGTTGTGATGTGAATGTGATTTATTGATTGTGCATTAGATTCTATGTATGACATTCATCATTTGCATACATGTATTTTTTATGTGATGGATACGATGTGAAATATGCTGCTAGTGAAGGTCTCTCATGTAAAAGCTTGGGGGTTCCATGACCTTGGAGATATCTAGGTTTGGGAGCCCTAGTCTAGCCACGTTGAGTGTGTGTGGGGTGAAACTTGGCCAACATAGCTATCCTAACATACTCTGGTGTATTTTTTATTAAGTCAAAAGACAATCTTGAATCCCTTAAGTTTAGAGTTTTAATGCTAACAAATAAAATATTTTTATGAGAGAAAATATCTTAAAAAATTTCTTCATCAAATATTTTTGAAAACACTTATCAAACAAAGTGTAAGACGCAGATCATCTATAAGACGTTGTAAAATAGATGAAACATACAATTTGTCTCATATATATTAAATTCTTATTATTTATTGAGACTAATGACAAAAGTTTCTTGAATGCTTCATTTCTTAACAAATCAAGCTAAAAGATTATCTTGAAACTCACAAATCTGTTAAAGAGAACAAGATCATACTTTTTGTTAGTACCAAGGACAAAGATCACTAAAATCACAAAGAAAAGTAGATAAAGTCACAATTTTTGTTGCACTGCACTGACATTGCTTCTACAATCTCTGTTTGGTATGAAAAGTTGATAAGTAGCCTCCTTGATCAAATAATAGATATCATTTGGTGAAATACATTTAATGTTTACATTAAATGAGTCGAACAGTTACTTTCTATCACAAGAAAAGATGATGAAGCCAGATGAAGAAAACTTTTAAGCTAGACTCAAAGTGTTGCAATGGTTATCTTCTTCGAGCTACTATATAAGAAGATTTAAAGCTTAAGAAATAACATTGTAGATAAGGAAAGAGAGAGAAAGAGAGAGAGAGAGAAAGAGAACATATATATACACTTGTATATAAAAATAATCTCCCTAAATTTATTCTTTTTTGTAAACACTCATTGCTTTATACTAGTTGTACAATGTGTAAGTGAGATGAACACAATACTTGTGTAACCTTTATAACCATTGCCATAAGGTTGCACCTGGAGAGGCTTGTCTAAAAAAGACTACTTTTTTTGAGCCTAAAGAGACTTGTTTGAAAAATAATACTTGTTTTGAGTCTAGAGAGGTTTAATTGTAAGAGAATACTTGATCGGTAAGCCTGAAGGGGTTTATTGTTAAAAGAATACTTGGATAGTTACTTGAAGAGTCAAGTTAGAGAATACTTGAAGTTAAGAGTGGCTTGTTGAAAGAATACTTGTATCTTTGTTTAAAGATAGTAAAACTCAATCTGGTTGGATTAAGAACTTGACGTAGTCTTGGTGGTTGAGACAAACTAGTATAAAAGTACCCAATGTTCCATTTGACCGCTCTTTGCATTTCATTTGACTAGAGTTACTACTTTACTTCGAAAAATGTGTGAGTTTTGATGCACACTATTCGACCCTCCTTCTAGTGTTTATCTTTTCTCCATATTTTCTTCTAGTGAGAATGTAGTCATGACTTGATTTGGCTTGTACTCCTAAATTAGGTCAAGCAGTGAGATTGTTTTATTAGCACTACATGCATGTAGTTAGAAAAGTCTTATATATTTCATGAGCATAACATACCTATTGTTGTGAATGTAGAAGTTGAATGATATTGCAATGTGATTTAAAGCATGAGACCTTGTATGCCTTGATTGTCGCAAATGATATGATACAATTAATCATGATAATTGTGTTGATTCAACTATATATTATTGGAATGTATTTGTATGTGTGTGACTACCCCAACTTTTTTTCTACATTAGTAGTTGAAGTGAGATATGATCTCACTCTCCTTTTCTTTGTGGTTTTGTTATGGATTTATGTATGCAAGTGATTTTGAATTTGGAGGAATTTAATTAATGGGACAACTTTGATAGAATGTAACATCGAGGTTCTTAGCATATGAATTATTTATGTTTTATTTGAATTAGAAATTTTAGTTTATTTCATTTTATAAATATTTTCGCAAAGGGTTTTGTATGAATTTTATTGAAATTTATAATATATGACATTAATATTTTTTAAAAAATTTAATAAAGACTAGGTTATGCGGTGCAATTACTAATCCACTAGTTCGACCTCTAATCCACTAGTTTAATACCTTATTTGATTTACTAATCGATCCAATTTTTAAAACATTGTCTAGTGCCATTTATATCACCCCTTAGAGTTGACATCTTAGAAGTTTCATTTCATAACACTTCACATGTTGATACTTTATACAACTCCTTATTGGTCAGAACTTTTCACCAGACAGAACCCTCCATGGATAGCCCTTTCTAAGATGCGTGATCACCTTTGGGATCAACAATTATCTCGACGAACTAGAACAAACTTTTCAACATATTTTGTAATCACTCATACATTTTCTAAAAAAATTCTCACAAGGTCACTCATCCCTAAAATAGTCATTTGAACTTTTCATAATTAACAATGCTCATAAAATAGTTAAGACCAACCTGTAAGTTCAAATTACAAATGTAACACCCTTTCAAATTTGATGTCTCAGTGACTCCACGCCAACCTTTTATTTGTCAAAGCCCTACGTGCATAGTTCTTTTTGATATGTTCATTTGTTTTTAGGATCAACGACTATTCACACAAGCCAACACAAGACTTTTCAGCGTACTTTGTCCTCACTTGCACACTTTATAAAAAAGTTTTCCAAAAGATCACTCATATTTAAATTGCTCTAAGTCAACCACGCTTAACTGTAGAGTTTTTATGTGATAAGCTACTGAAAAATAGACGCATCTTGTAAATATAGGTAGTACAAATTAATTCTTTTAAACCATCCTCAACTATATAATCTCTCACTTGTACAAATGTCTAAATCTCTCTTATTCTGATGTGTCCGAACTATTATAATAAAAGAATAAAAAAAAAAGATTTTCTAACATTTATTTTGACCAATTTTATTTTCATTTCTATAACTTGAACTTTTATATATATTATAATATATCACATAATGTATTATATCTTTTCATTTATTATCAATTTAAATTTTAACGTTAATTCCAAGTTATACATTATAAAAGAAGGAAATAAGAAAAATAATGAAAAGAAAAGCTAGAAGGGGTTCACATATTCGATTCTCCCCCGTTGTGGAGTGTTTCCTTTTAATTTACAAATGAGTCTGGTGTAACATTTCCTCGTGATTGCTAGTTTTCTAATCTTTTGTTAGTTTTTTCTTGGGCTTTTAGCCCCCGCATGAATAAAAAAAAAAAGTTAGATCACGTATAAGTGTCACTAATATTCATTTGCATAGATTATAAAAAAAATAATCTTATGATAAATTTGAAATAAAATCTTAAAATTATAATAAATTAAATATATCTCATATAACTAAGATATAGTTGCAATTAAAAATACTATTATATCAAGTGATATAACTCTATTAAATAAGAAAAAAATAAATATCTCAATTAATAGTCACCATCATTTCTTCTATTTGGTTTCCTCCTATAAATTAAGTGGCTTAGTTCCTTCAACATTTGAAAGTTAAGCTACATTGCACCAACCAAAGAAGTCTCCATTTGTCCCACGAACCAAACCATGTCTAACATATCATCATCACTTCCCGTTTCAACCAATGATGCAAAACCCAACCCAAACTTCACTCGTCGCACCGCAAATTATCACCCTAATGTTTGGGGGGATTACTTCCTTTCCTATGATACTAGTTTCGAGGTACGTGTATGTCTCGTTAAATTTAATCGTATTTTCTTAGATTTATTCTTTATATTATTTTTTTTTCTGGTTTTGGTTCATTTGAAGCTTTAGTAAAGAGAAAAGAAACAGAGAGGGGAAAAAAGGAAAATAAGTAAAAAAAAAAAATAGAAATTGAAGTTATTTGGTAAGAGAAAAGTAGATAAAAAATCATGTTAATTCATTTATATTGGATTAAATAAAGAAGTAATTAAAGTGATATTATAAATTAAATTACACAAATATCTTTTCATATGATCAAACCATTGTCACAATTGTTATTACTATCAACCATCACTATGTCATTGTTGCCTCCATATGACGATAATGATAGTGATAATATACAATAATTATTATTATTGTCATGTTACCATCTCTGCTCTTAACATATATAGCTACAATCGTCATTATGTGATAGCAGCGACATTAGCGATGGTTGTGATGACAATGAGAATGATTGTGACATCAACGATAACAATATTAGTAACAATAATAGTGATAATAATGATGATTGTCGGCCACAATCTGTCTCTATTATAATGTTACAACTACAATAATAAAGATCATGGTTATGGTGATAATTGTGCTAATTGTCACCATCGCCACAACCAATTATCTCTATTAAGTTGTTGATAATGTTTTTTCAACTCACTTAAAATGCAATCTATCCCAAATATCTATACCGTGATTCCTTACCTCAACAATATACAAATATCTAAATAGCAAAAAATTTATATCTATTTTTCATGATATTATGCATGGATCATATATATTATGACGAATTCATTAAATCATATCTTTCACAATAAAATTTGATAGGTGAAATTTTGAGTACTTTATTTTATATAAGAGATGTTTATAATAAAATTAATCATAATAATTTATTAATTTTAATCTTAATTTAATAATTTTTATTAATTATTCTCATATTATCTCTTATAAGTAAAATCATACACACGTATATAATTTTTCGAATTCTAAATAGTTAAAGTATTCTAAATAGTTAAAGTAGAGATATACATGTTTTCTCTTTAACTTTTTTCCTTTTAAATGAATGTAAGGATGAGTGTCTTGAGCCTAATAAATATCATATACACGAATTGGAATACCCGTTGTATTATTTTTAATATCACATTTCTTTGTCTAAAAAAAAAAGTCTTCTGAATGATTTTTAAAATATTTAATTTTATAAATTTAACTAATAATTTTGAATTTAAATCCTGCATATGCAAATATATTAAATACGAAAGATCTTGTTATCTATAATAGTTCTTTTCAACTTAAATATATTATCTTAAATAGTAGATATGATACATGTAATCTAGACAAGAAAAATTTAATAGAACAGAAAATAAAATTAAAATTAATTGACTATATATTCTTAAATATTAAAAATACATTTTTTAACTCTTCCAATTTATATGTTTAATATTTTATATTTATTTACCATATATTATGAATAACTATTAATTATCATTTTATCGCCACAAATGTCAAACTACATACTCAATGCTATTAAAAATAAAATAAAATAACTAAACAAAAGAACTTGTAGTACTCAGCAAAGCCGTCCAAATCCAAACATTGAAAATGCAAGTCTAAAAAAACTAATCTTATTTTTTTAGATTTATTTTTTATATTTTTTTTTTTCTGGTTTTGGTTCATTTGAACCTTTAGTAATAAAGAGGAAAGAAACTGAGAGGGGAAGAAAGGAAAAAAAATATTAAAAAAAATAGAAATTGAAGTTATTTGATAAGAGAAAAGTAAATAAAAAATAATTTATATTGAATTAAATAAAGAATTAATGTGATATTATAAATTAAATTATACAAATATCTTTTATCTTTAACATCTAATTTTGCTTTCAATTTTTTTATAAACTAAGTTCATATAATTAATTATATTCTCTCTTCGATCAAAACATAATGATTATATTTGAGTACATACTCAATTATATTTTACCTAGGAGGAAAACATAATTGATTAAGCGCTTTCATATGCAATAATGTTTTATAAAAAATAATAAATCAATTAAATATACAATTGAAAATAATAAATTAAAAATTTTAACACAAAATAAAAATTAAAGGTGAAAAATTGGCAAAATGAAAATATAGAACTATTAAAGAAAAAATTTAAAAGTTAAAACAAAAATTAAAACTAAAAATTTTGGGGATTATGTTAACATAACCAATTATGCTTCGTCCAAAAGGTAACATAATTGATTATGCTACTTTGCTCATGTGAATAGAAGGATAAAATGATAAATCACACTCAAGTCTTCTCATTTTAGCAAGGATAAAAAAAAACTTTTAAGACTCAAGTATTATTTGTTTCACTTCATCTCAATTCTAATATACCACACTCAAAATATAAGCTTCCACCATCTTCTATCATTTCTCGTCTTCCTACCAACTGCCACTACACCAAAGACAATGTTAGTTTGAGAGAAGAATTTCCCTTTTTTTTGGAATTTTGTTGTTAGTGTACCATTGGTTACTTCCCCATCTCCTTCAACATGACCATTACATGATAGTGTCATTTTTCATAGACATGGTCTAAAAGGATTACATAGATCTCATAGTCTAACTAGCCAAGTATATAGTACATCTATAATTAAATGATTCTCCTCTTTCACTTTATGGTATTAAAGTTTTGATATTAATTTTTATCATCACTACTTGCAGGAAACAAATGACCAAAACAAACAATTTCAACTATTAAAAGAGGGTTTAAGGAAGGTTCTTGTCTCATCTACTAGTAAAAATTTCTCTTTTACGTTAAACTTTTTAGACTCGATCCAACGCACAGGTGTTTCATACCATTTTCAACATGAAATTGATGGAGTGTTGCTTGAAATATATGAGATTTCAACAAAGGACAATAATATCATAGTTCTTGAAGATGATCTTCATCAATTGGCTTTACTTTTTCGGTTGCTTAGACAACAAGGATATCGCATTTTACCAAGTATGTTGTTATGAACATTGCACCTAAATGTTGATCTTAAATTCCTCATTCAAGTTACTTTTTCACTATTTAGGTATAGGGACGTTGTATTACATTGTGTCATGTAGTTAAGTCAATTTTAGAGGAAGAATGAGTTGAAACAAATTAAAAAAAAATAATTTATTATAAATTTGAAAATTAATTTTGCACAACTAATGATGGGGGTGGGACAAGTAAAATATATATTTATCCCTTTATTAGAGGCCTAGGATGTTACTCCAAAAAAATAAGAGAGAAAAATTATGTATAGTTCCCTTTCTATTTCAAAATGTGTGCAATACACTCATATATAAGAGAAGCAAACCAAGTGCAACAAAAGGAAAAATAACAAACTCTTAATAGACTCAACGATTAGCTAAAAACAGAACACTTGACACCTAACAAACATGACTCCCTAAATTAGATAATTTAAATCATAGTGAATAAAATCTTTCAATTTCAAGGTCTCTTTTTTATGTGTTTGAACATGTTCTTAATTACACCGTCATTATTGTCAAGCCCAACATTAGCATTAGCACTTGCTGGCCATGCCATTAGACTAGAACCAATTGGTAGGGAAGGTCCACAAAGGCATCCAATTTGGAATCCAAAACTAAAAAGGGGGTGAAATAGAGGTTGACCCTTTGTTAAAGAAATTTGAAAAGGGAAATTGAGAAATATTAGGGCTATGATGTGGCTTGAGTTAAGAACAATGAAACACGAGAAGGATTTTGGCTTAGACTAGTAACTCCAAATGATAAGCCATGAGATTGATCATTTCAATATTTTGAAATGGACCATAGTACCTTTTACCCAACTTCTAGTACTTAGATTCATGAAGGGAAAGTTAGTGATATTGCATAAGTTTTACATAGACTTAATTCCCCATCAATAACAAACATCTTAGCAATAAGCATCAATAGAAGCCTTCATTAATTTCTAAGCCTTAAGTAACTTCCAATGCAAGGATTGAAATAGTTCTTCCATTGAGACCAAAAAGGACTTAATAATTTCCGATGAAGAAGTACCACAGAGGTAGTGTGGGATACATGTAGGAGATTTGCAATAAGTGATGTGAAATAGACTAAGTCTAATGGCAAAATGAAAGAAGTATTATAACATCATTCTAAAAAACAAAAAATTTCCCAAAAATATATGTTGGTTTATGATGAACATGAGCACAAGGTATTGTCCCAGATTATGATTCAGAACCTTAGTTATGTCATCACTTTGAGGGTGATAAGTTTTACTCATGCGAAGCTTGGTACTATTGAACTTATATAACTCTTGCCAAAAAAGATTCATAAAAAACAAATCCCTGTAAAAAAAATAAGGCTTTTAGAAAAAGCATGTAGTTTGCAAATAGAGTCAAGAAAAACTTAAGCAACCTAGTGTGTAGTAAAACTTGTGAGTAGTAAGTTGAAATGCGCTCCTACGAAAAAGCGATCCATAACTACTATATCATGATGCACTCATGAAAAGGAAGCAACCTAATGATGAAATCAAGTGCCAAATCTTCCAAGGGGACAAATATGGGAGGGATAGGAAGCAATGACCTATAAGATTTGTGTGGAACATACTTTTGATGAGTTGGTAATGTGACACTCTTTATCTCGCATACTATAAAAAAAATATAGATTGAAATTTAAGAAAATGATTTATAAAAGAGAAATTTTACTAAAATAACACAACATCCTCATCAAGAGGATATCACATCATGAATTAGAACTAAAACAAGGTATTCACATAAGTGTCTAATAAAATAAAAACAAAGGAATCTAACAATTGTTCTATGCATAAACAATTAATAGAAACTTGAATCCTAGCTACGCCCTAATATCACATCTTATCAGAGAGTAAAACCCAACATCAAAACAATGATGATCCTCACCTATAACAACAAACACAAGAACACAACCAAGAAAATGAGAGTAAGAAATATCTTAGACTGATTCACGACATAAAACATATCCAAATAGTCAAACGTACAACCTCAAGACATAGAAACAACGAAATATAGAAATAACAATGGGAAGATATTACAATAATAAGGTATGATAACATATTTAGTAATGGAGTCATAGTATAATTCATCACATAGTTACACATTAACACACATAATGCAATGAACATGAACTTCAATGTGCATATGCATGTGGTGCTAATAAAATAATCACATCATGGTGCATTTCCCTAAGGCACACAAAGAGTATCTTAGGAGAACATGTCAAGACATTTTCATTGCACTTTACACTAGGAAAAGATACATTAGGGTGCATTGTGATAACGGTGTCGTGCAAGTAACATCCGATGCACACAAATGGGCAGAATTGGTGCTCCCAAACCTAACTATCCCAAGATTAAGAATTCCCAAGCTTTTACATAAGTGGTACCTTCCCTAGTAAGGTATTCCGTATCATATCCATCAAAACACTTATACATATGATGCATGTGACACAAGACCCAATGTAATATCATGTCATCACATTATCACAAATACATAACACACATGTATTACTTATATCATTATTAGACCAACATGCCCAAACTTAATCCTTGCTAAGCCTCAATTTAGAATTCACATCTCAAGACCATCACATGGTCCACACACAAGCACAACACATTGTATCCCACAAGATTCACATGTTCGCAATTCAAACATAACAATATCTACAACATCATCTAATAACACCTCAAATAGAACTAGTATGAAATCATATGTTAATGCATCAACTATAATCACTAAGAGATCAACATCAAATTAAGCATCAATAACTTAAGTTATCTAACATGTTATTGATATTACACATTAATTCCTTAGACGTCACGATCACCAAAACACCTTAGGTCATTCACAATTAACTCACATCATAAATTATACACAATTGTTCTCTCCCATAAGTTCTCTTCCCTAAACATTGATATAGGTACCTCAAATCATTCATAAGATTAAATACTTAAGAGGTAAAGCAATTCACCATCATTACTCGCAAGAAATATTTCCATAACTTAACCTTCTATGACCTCAGGTCATCCAAACATGACATCTTGATCTATATACATTCTATCAAGCTTATCTTAATTTTGTTAGAAATATAAAACAACTATCTAAAACTTTTATGTTGACTTTAAGAGTTGATTTTGCCATCTACCATTTTTCAAAATTACAAAACCATAACATTTTAGCCTAAATCTGACACCTTAACCTCCGCTCACTAATTTGATCATACTTTGAGTTCTAGACCTCTTGTTTAGATGATTTCAATGGAATTTAAAAGTTAACATCTAGGACTACAATTATTATGAACATCATAAAATCTAATCCTAACATTATCATGCTTGGTGCAACGTTTTTTGAGCCTGACATGGAGACGACAAAACCCTATCTATAACACTTATGCTTGGCGTGGCTGAGGTCAGGCCCAAATGCAAAACTTCGTAGGAGCAACATCAAATGGTACCCAGAGAGGCTCATTTGAGCCTCAATGCCATAGGAATAAAGAAGAGTAGGTATAAGCATGCCTAGTGCCATAAATATGTGCCTAGGGCGATAACAATTCATGAGAAACTTGCAAAATGTGTGAAAGTCACACATTACGAAATCAACACTCTAAAAATAAATCAATAAAAATCATGATTAAAACTTAATAATACTTTATTATACCATAAATTACTCAAACTTAATATCAATTTAACCTATTTATGCAATTAATATCAATCTTTGTTTTGCTCTATAAATCAACAATTTCATACAGAAACTACAAACACTCGCAAATTCTCAAACAATTCAAATTACACGAAATTCATTACATATATAATTCAATCTTCACAAATAAGACACATAATAAGAAGAGAACGAAACACAAATTCATAATTTATAAATCATATTTGAGATTTCTTCCTCACAACATGCATGAAAAAACAAGAGATCTATAGATTATAAATACTTTAAAATTTATAATTATTAAAAACTTTTAAAAATCAATTAAATTTTTTTAATTAATTAAATATATTTTGACCATAGATCTCTTATAGACCATTAAAAATATATAATTATTAAAAACTTTTAAAATATTTATAAAATATATTTAATTAATTAAAATTTTCTTTTAATAATTTTGAAAATTTTAAAGTATTACATACATGTGAACATTATGATATATAAAAATTCACATCTTCCTGACACATATTCTCTTAATAACTATCTCAAATGTGGCCGAAAGTCTTGGCAAACACCATAGGTGGCCTAAAGGTGAAAAGTGAAATTCATCGGGCAAGAGGGTTGAACGAATTTGTACAATTCAACCAAATTTTACCTTTGGGAAATATGAGACCCTGTGATATTCAAAAATCAATGTGGACCAATTCTTTGTTGATGTCATCCTAGAAATTGAAAAGGAACATAGAGAGAATCTAGAGGGAGATGGAAACAAGGTTAGGCTTGTGGATGTGAGAAAGAGCATCAACGACAACATTTTGCATCCCAAGTTCATATTGGATGGTATAATCGTAACCAATCAATTTAGCAACCTAAACATGTTTATTTGGAGTCTGAATAACTTTAGTCATCAACTCCTCCATGTTTTAATGGTCTATAAGAATGGTAAAAGGGTGTCCTAGTAAGTATTGCGTTTGCGTCCATTGCTTAGTGATGGCGTGATGTTTCCAGGTATAAGAGAAGGATCAAAACAATTGGGGTAGAATTGCTTACTAAAGAAAGTTATAGGATGGTTGTACTATATCAAGACAACTCACATGTCAATACTAGAAGTGTCAGTCTTGAGTACAAAAGGAATTGAAAAATCAGAAGAGCTAATACTAGAGCTTGGATCATGGCTATTTCGAAAGATTGAAATGATGATTGAGCTTTAGCAAACCATTGAAAACCATATTTGCATCACAAAGCAGTGAATAGAGTTGCAATCTTGGCATAGCCTTTGATAAAGTAACGGTAGAAACCCACCAAACCAAGGAAATCTTGTAAGGATTTGGAAAACGTAGGGATCGACCAATCCTTAATGTTAAACCAAATATTTAAGCTAGTTTATGCCACAAAAGATGTTGACACCAACAAAAGACATAAAATAGAGGACTAGAGTAAAAGCACGAGGGAGCTTTGAGTATTGATGACATTGAGGGTTCCATCTTCAAGGTGGGTAATGGTTTGTGAATGATGTTATTGACCATTGGGAGGAATCAATGAAAGCACCAAATGATGTGGGGTAGACAATCAATACATATGTTACCTCTAGAAATATAAGAGAGAAACAAAAAGATTATTGAATAATTTCCTTCCTGTTTCAAAATGTGTGCAATACACTACTTCTATATAGGAGAAGCAAACCAAGTACAACAAAAGGAAAAATAAAAAAATCTTAACAAACCCAATGATTGATTGACAACGCCTGCAGACACCGAACGATTCTCATGGCTTCCTAAATTAGAGAATCTAATTTCGTGAATAAAATCTTCCCCCACTCTGAAGATCTTACTTATGTACCTAGGCCTATGATGCCCAACAATAAACTGATACAATAAAATGTACTATTAACTTGAGCAACAAAAAAGAAAACTCCACCAAATTCAATTTGGTTTGAAATAGACAATAAGGTAGGACACTTGTTTACACTTTATATATAAAATAAAGGAGAAAATCTACTCTAAATTGGAATGAGTGTGACTACAACTTGAATTATTGAAAAAGCAGTGGCTTAGGGGGGAAAGCACAAACCAGTAGAGTAAAATGCTGCAAGTCTTTTTGTGAAATTATTATTGTAAGAAAATTCGCAAAAAATTTCTGCAAATATTTTTTTTGCAAGAAAATGACATTTTTCTAATAGTGATATAATAGCATGCATGCATAATGATTATATATATATATATATATATATATATATATATATATATATATATATATATATATATATATATATATATATATATATATATATATATATATACCTAGAATTAACACATGTTTATTAATTAAGCAGATATATTTTATAAATTCAAGGACCAAACTGGAAAGTTCAATGAAAGGCTAGCCAATGATATACAAGGAATGATGAGCTTGTATGAAGCATCCCAACTAAGAATTCATGGAGAAGAGATACTTGAAGAAGCATATAAATTCACTCATGTTCAGTTAACCAAGTCCTTAACCACCCAATTAAGCCCTTTTCTTGCTACACAAGTGAACCACATCTTAGGCCAAGCACTTCATAAGGGAATACCTAGGTTGGAGGCAAGACATTATATCTCTTTCTATGAAGAAGATCCTTCCCGTGATGAAAATTTGCTAACCTTTGCAAAATTAGATTTTAATATGCTGCAAAAGCTACATCGAAAAGAACTCAGTAATGTGACCAAGTAATATCTTCCTCTCAAACTATGATCTTTCATTAAATAAATAAATAAACCCCAAGTCTAAAACCTTTCATTTTAGAAATTAATATTGAATTTGGTGATCAGGTGGTGGATTAAGGATTTAAATGTCCCAACAAAATTGCCTTTCGTACGAGATAGGATTGTAGAAGGTTGCATTTGGACTTTGGGAGTCTACTTTGAGCCACAATATTCTCTTGCTAGAAAGATAATCATAAAAATAGGTTCTATAATTGCCATCATTGATGACTTGTATGATGCCTATGGAACCATTGATGAACTTGAGGTTTTCACCAATGCAATTGAGAGGTTAGACGCACAAAAAATGGTATATATTAGTATATATTTGATTCACTATTTTTCTTCAAATAAATTAATTAAAACCAACTTTCTATTGACTAGCAGGTGGGATATATGTTGTTTGGCTGATCTCCCAGAATACATGAAATTTTGTTATACAACAATTTTGGATGTTTTTGAAGAAATAGAGAAAGAGATGAAAAATCAAGGAAAAGCATACTACATCGAGTATGCTAAGAAAGAAGTATGATTAAAGTTTTTTTTATTTATTTGCATGCAATAGTTACCTGCAATTTTTTATATTATTTTTTTCAATTGACATAATAGATTAAGTGCATCTTCCATACCATTTGAACTTTTTTATTTTTTGTGGCTATATTTTGGAAATGCATTTCTTTATTTTCAATAAAGATAAATACATTTCTTTATTTTTATTATTAATTATTTTTAAATATTTTGGAAAGACTTTAGAGAAAATGAATCTTTTGCGACTTAAATATGTTTTTAGTCCTTCAAATTTAGGATAAATTTATTTTTGATCCCTCAAATTTAAAATTGTTGTTTTTAGTCCCTGTAATTTCAAAAATCTTATTTTAATCTTTACATTCAAATTTTATTAAGAAATTTATTAAATATTATTGCATAAAATCTACTTATTGATGTTCCTATTAGTGAAAACATTACAATAAATCCAATTGATATAGCATAACCATCTTAATTTGTCACTTTCAGATATGTTATTGATAATCTAAAGGACTAAAACAAGATTTTTAAAAATTACAGGAACTAAAAATATTCATTTTAAATTTGAAGGATTAAAAAAAATTTTATCTTAAATTTGAGAGACTAAAAATATATTTAAGATATCTTTTGCTATCCTATGGGCAATTAATAGTGTGATCTAAACCATTCCTCTTTTCCTTACAAGAATTTCACCAATCCCATATGAGATAACCAAACCTCGCAATTAATTTGGATCTGCTTAACTGTGCTTAACTGAAAATGATGCAACAAGAAAAATATTTGGAATTATAGTGAGTACATTTCCCCATATATATACTAGAATGAAAAACGCACTTTATGCTTGAGTAAAACAGAAAAAATAATATATTTTTTCATAATATATTTTGCTTTGTTTATATTTGTGACAATTTTTTTAACAATTATTAAAGGTGAAATAGATAGAAAATTGTATACACAAAATAGGATAATCTTGAAATATTGAGACTGAAGTATGAAGAAAGAAAAGGAGAGAACAAAGGCTAGATAATTTGAGATTATATTAACTTGTTATGATATGATGTGTAAAATAAAATACATTATTAGCTCTTATTCATAGACCATTTTCCCTAGTGTAAAATTCTAACTAAATAAAAAAATATAAAATATAAAAGAAAAATATGAAACCTAAGTCTGATAGATAATTTTTATACCCTTATTGAATTTTTTTTTTATAATCCAATCAAAATTTTAATTTTTATCCATTATTATAACTATTATTTGATGTACACTTGTATGGAGAAATCTTCTTGTAAATCAATCAAAAAGTATGGAACACACTTCTCAGTATCATAAATTTGTGTTTTAATTCTAGATGAAAAGGCTGGTACAGGCTCAAATGACTGAGGCAAGATGGCTTCATTGTAACCATACACCAACCATAAAAGAATACATGCAAGTTGCAACTGTATCAATCGGTTATCCTGTGTTGATAATCATATCTTTCATTGGCATAGAAGACACAACAGAGGAGATCCTTATATGGGCAACAAGTCACCCAAACATTGTTATAGCTGCTATAACTATTAGTAGGCTCATGGATGACATTGCTGGAAATGAGGTACATATTAGATAACAAATACTTTTTTTTTCTTTTCAAAATATTCTCAGCATTAAGCTTATTATATCTTGATATGACTAAAAGTAATTTTCAATTTTTTTTATACTGACTCCCAAAAATACGCTTATTTATTAATAAATAAAAATGTGTTGAAAAGAAATAATAATAGCATTATTGGGATACAAATCAAATTCCACATTATTAAAACAATAAGAGAAATAAAGATTTATAAAACAGATACATATTTTACAAAAAAAAAAAGTTTATAAAACCGTGAAGGTTGAACTCCAAAACAGACAATATATATTATATCAATGTAGAATTATGTTTGCAAATATTTCGACAAAAATAATATAAGATATAATTCTCCTCTTCATAAATATATCTCTCTCAAATAATGACCAGAAAAAAAAAAAAAAAAAATATATATATATATATATATATATATATATATATAACCCTACAAGCATTGCTCTTATCTTTTTTCTGATGAGCAAAGTTCAATTTATTAAAGACAACAAGAAAGCTGAACATAAGAATAAGGAATAGCAAGATTCCGCATACAAGGCCTGATACACAGACTCCCATAGAGACAGAAAAAAAAAATGCAAACATAGGTAGCACCACCTGGAGAAAGAAATCAATAATATTAATTTTGCTAAATACTTTATACAAATTTTACTTATTTTCTTTTATTCAGACAAACAAATTTTAGTTTAACTAATAAATATTGATTACATTGTGATTTATTCTTCTTCTGTTCTGTTTATGTAGTATGAGCAAGAAAGAGGACATGTTGCCTCAAGCATTGAATGCTATATGATGCAACATAATACCTCAAAGCAGGATGCCATTGATCAACTCCTAAAGAAGGTTGACAGTGCTTGGAAGGACATTAATGAGGCATGTCTTAGTCCTACTCAAGCACCATCGACTATTCTTATGCCTATTGTCAACTTAACACGCGTGATGGATGTGTTTTACAAAGATAAAGATATCTATACACATTCAGAAGGGAAAATGAAAGATTATATTGAAGCATTACTAGTCAATAAGATACCTGTCTATATACCCTAGAAACTTAGTTCCTTTATTAACTACTAGGGTATATTTATTTAAAATATAAAAAATAAAAAGTTACAGATAACTTGTAACTAAAAGGTAGGTGTTTTAGAGTAGTTATGGAAGTGAAAATATCTGTGTACACTAAAAAAGTATATTGTCTTTATATATTATTATAAATTTATTACTGTACTATTTCTTGACTTTATGTAATATTACCTGATATTAATTTGTCTTTATTTTAATTCACTCATTTTAAAAAACTTCTTAAAATAAGAAATATAAGTATAGTGGTAGATAATAATCATGTCAAAATCACACTAGTGAGTGAAGGTAAATGCTGAAATCATAAAAAATAAAAAAATAAATAAAAAGTTGTTACAAAAACTCTCCTGATACACAGTTAAACACCTAGAGAAACACCAAAAACAGATCCTTGCTCACCAGTTCCTGCCCCCAACAAGTCTAAATCATACTAATTAAACTACAGAGGCCTTTTGCTGGGTATGCCAAGCTACAACCTCTTCATAAGCTAAGTTTCCCCCAAAAATATCCAAGGCACTGCCCACAGTAACATCCACACGCCCCATTCCGGCAGTTTTTATCCTCTCTAGATCAGCCATTCCAGTCACACCACCAGCATAAGTAACAGGAATCTGAAAACCAAAACTCATCAATAATATCCACACTTTCAAATGGTTTCAAGAGAAACACAATGGAAATCTGATGTAACTCAAGTTTTTAACCGTTAGTCAACATTCCAGAGCCAGTCTTTCAAACAGTGAAAAGATATTTTCCTACATTAACCACTCCTAAACAGAACAGAAATGCACAAACTCCTTTACTTATTATGATATTCAGGCAATTTAAAAACTTTGTTGCATTGCAGTAGTTGAAAATAAAATTAAGGGCTACCAACCGGTGAATGTTTGCCAAGCAAAGCCACAAGCTCTTCATCAATTCCCAGCCTACAAGGAAATTTTGTTTATCATCACATGTATTTTCAATGCATGCATATGGAGTTGATTTTTCATTTTCGGAAATAAATTTTGGTTGATCTAGAAAACACCTATAGATTGCTAGATATATTCTTTAATTAATATTTTGAAATAACTACCAGAACAGGTAATTTGAAATACAATCACACAATACTTTGATTGAAGTACAGAATTTAGTTTTTTGTTTAATTAACGTTTGATTTAACAAGAAAACAAATGATATGGGGTAGACAAAACTGATGGAAACAATAATAGTTAATGCAATTAGGTATTAGTATATTCATATATCACATGGTAAAATACATTTAATGCTCATGGGTATTCGTGTCTAATAATGTGTGGCCATACAAGAAAAGACTATAAAAAATGTTGTATATAAGATATTTGTGACCACAATAGAAGAAAAGATGACAAAAAATCAGTTAGGGCAATTCGGACATATGCGAAGAAGGCCACTAGATGTGCGAGTGAAAAGAGTAGATTGTATGTTTTTTAATTTAACCTTTGGAAAATGGGGGAAAGGCGACCAAGAAAGATATTGGAGGAATTTAGTAAGAGAGATCTCATACTGAATAATGAACCTATTGGATATAAATTATAAGCACTTTTGAGAGCTTTTCTACTAAAAAAAAGAGTATTTTCTAGTAAAGAAACTCTCAAAAACACTTCTAAGCATGTATCTAAACACACCCAATATCCCTAAGAATTTGGTCTTTAACCAAGTTCAATGGCATCCTTCAATCCAGTAGACCTCACTTAGTGAAGAATGCGGATGATATCCATGACCTATGTACTACATTCACTTGAATAGTAAAGAATTTTCATCTTTAAATTCTCTCTTTCTCTCTAAATTCTCCCCCTCTAAGTTCAATATGGTAGCAAAGGGTTACCATCCATCATAGCCTGTCCTGTCACGATTCCACTGCCAAGTTCCCTTCAAATTTGGGACTCCCTTTTTTCTACTTTCTCTCTACTGCGGTTTCCTCACCCTGCTTTTTAGTATCCTAAAACACAAATCCCAGCCATTTTCTCTCCCAAGTTATTTCTTTGTCAGTGGTTTTCTATTTCATGTCTCCTTTGTTTTGACAACTCTGCTTAGCATTCTCCTCCACTGTATTGTCTCTTCCGGCACATTCAGTCACTCTTTTGGCAACTGTTTCATAGTCCACCAGACACGAAAAATTTTCTCACAAGCTATCACCATTGGCAACTTCTCTGATGACCTGCTGCTCTCTCAGTGACTTTCCAGCATCTTGTGACAATCTACAAGTACAACCATTGTCAAATTTTTAGTGACATGCAACTGCGGATGGCTTTTCCCGCAACTTTTTTCCCTAGCAATTTTCAGCTGCATCAACTGTGTCAATTTCCAACTGCATCCATTTCCAGCTGTGTTAATTTCCAACTACCGTTATATTGTTCAGTGGTTTATCTAACCCTGCCTTATGTTGCTTTTTCAACCATGTTTACTGGATACAATATTACTAAAAAGGAGAGGGTTTATCTCTGACAAGTTTAAAGCTTAATCAGCTTTAGCTTGACGCGGAATGTTAGAAATAATAATAGTTAATGCACTTAGCGTTCATGGGCATTAGTCTCTAGGGAGTTGCACTCCGTTGATATTAACCAAGGAAATAGTCTCCACCAAATTCATCAGGAGTCTATATAAATGGATGATATGCAGAACCTATGAACTGCAATCCCTTGAATAATAAAGCCTTTTCAATCCCTAAGTTCTCTCTTTCTCTCTAAATTCCCCCCTTCTAAATCCATCAATTTATCTTATCAAATTTAACTTGTTTATTTCAAAACTATTAATTAATAATATAAATACCGATATAATTAGTGTAGGTCTGATTCCAAAACAATTTCTTTAAGCACAAAATCAGAAGTTAATCTTCAACTGAACTATTTCGATGGCATTCATACAGAATAAAAATTTGTGCTTAAATTTGATATTATCAACAATCCAAATTATGCTATTAAAAACTATTTGATTATTCCACTCAATCCAGTGAACTTGAGATGACGAAAAAACGAGAAACATTTAGGTGAATCTCATTCTCAAATTAATTGTCAATATTTATCATATGAAAGTGGAGCCTATCAGATATTAGGAAAAGTGGGAATGAAACAAGGATGTATATGGAGATTGTCAGATTGAGATCTAAGCAAGAATAGAATGTAAAGATCTTTAATATGTCTTTTAGCAGCAATGACAAAACCAAGAAATAAACAGAACATGTTACATACAGAACACTTTTCTATTTCTTTTGGGATAGATTAGCAAGTATTTTATCAAATATGGATTTGTCACTCCTAATTCTATAACTAGAATCTTTGTCCTTATATGAAGTTATTTTAAGACATTAAAAATTGTTTCTTACTTCTTCCCTTCAACATCAACACCATGAACCAGAAACTCATCAGCAAAGTTGGCAAGAAATTGCATTACATCAGGCTCCACAAAAACATCACTGAACTTCTGCCATCTATCAGTGACAATTGCATATTTACCATCCTGACCATCAAAAACCATGAGTGCTTAAAAAAATTTCAACTAAATGATCAGAAAGCATAAAAATATAGGGACCTGTAGATAAACATCATAAAATTGTCTTGACTGTTCACACTTCAAGTGTGCCAAATTATTAATACACAAAACTATTTCCTAATTACTGATGACTTCCCCAGTTCCCCCAGCTTACATGGATGGTACTGCTCTAGAGTATTTGAACACTTTTAGCCAAGTATTAAAAATATTCACTTTTCTTCTGGTACGACTTTTTCTTGAACAAATTTACAGTCAAATATTAGTACCTTTTTTCTGCAACTGAGATCCAAAACAAGCCTCTCTTTTCCAACAATTTGAACAAGATCTTTTAGCCTTCCAAGATCCATTTGTCCATTATTGAATACATACTGCAAATACAGAATCAATAAATATAATGTCTAAAATAATCTTCCATTAACAAATGCCAAATCAAGTTTTCTTCAGTGAGATAATCAGTGAGTTGATTTAACAGAAATCAAGATTGGAGATGACCCCCCATGGAAATTAATGAGTTTTTCTAGCAACCTGACAAATATATGGTCTTTTCTGTGCTTTAATTTTCAGTCTACAATTGAAATAAAAAAATATATATAAATATATATATATATTGAAAAGAAAGGAAAACTGTTCTTCATGATTGCAGATCAACCCTATTTATAATGTGCAAAGGTATTTGAAAGTGCATTTAAGTAGGACGCCCTGTCCATAAACATTTAATGAGACATTTTTTTCTGTCTATGTGTATTGGATAAATGATACTGGAACTAAAACATTGAACAATGCTAAAAAGGAGAAAAGAGATATAGCTTACAGATGTAACAATGACATGGCTTGCTCCTTCCTCAATGTAACTCAAACAATTGTCAGAATTTATTCCTCCTCCAACTTGAAGACCGCCTAAATTTTACCAGTCCTCCACAGTAAGTTCAGCAGAGGAAAAATCTGTAAGTTTTAAAGATACCATCAACCATAAAAGACAGGGGATGCAGTATCAAGGCATAGAAAAGGCACTTTTAAGTTTTAAAGACTGTACAATTAGTTTTATGTCAACAAAAAGGCCAAAGCAGAAAAAAGCCACCCAATAGATGACTATTACAAAAAATATGCAGAACATTTGCCAAATAATTTATGTCCTGTATCTTTTCACTTAACTAATTTAGATTTTAAATTCAATCCACGGTTACACTACAGTGAGAGGAAACAACAGCCACCATATCGTTATAGTTTTATAGCAACTACTTTTTATTTATTAATAATTAGTGAGCTTCTAAAGAGTTATTTAGATAGGTGACACCCTATAACTAACCAATAGTGCAAAACTTCTTAAGATAGTGTGTTTGAAATTCACTAATTGAAGAGCTCTTAACTTTTTTAACTTCTTGAGAGAGCACTTCAAAAAACCAAAACAATCAGTTCCCTAAGATAACTGTGTAGGCATGTACCCAAACATGTACTAAGTGGTTGAAAATCATTTATTTATTTATGTAGATGATTAGTTCCATTATGTTAGCAATAAATTTTCTAATACTCTCTGACACGCATTTACCTTGTGGGTGAAATTCATGAGTCCCGCTAAACATATTGCTCTCATTTTTCATATGACGGGGCTCATTCACAAACCAGTAGAATTCACATGAATTTCAACCAAATGAAGAAAAAACGTTGAAACTAAAGAAGTGCATTGCCAGCACTCCTCTTGATTGCATTTGTCATAAGTTTGAAATCAAAGAAACATCCTACATCACGGTCAACGAGCATCATATTCTAAAACTAATTATCTGTAGAGCTTGTTTGGATTAATTTTTCTATAAGCATTTATAAAAGAAAAAAAAAATAAGAAGAAAAAATGAAATAAGTTTCTGTATAAGCTAAAATTAGTTTATCTATAAATTAAAAATAAGATTTTGGAGAAGCTAACATGAGAGATCTTCTACAAATTAGCTTATGCATATTCTAATTTTGAATTATGAAGAAGTTTATTTTATTTTCCTTTCTTAGAGTCTATTTAGATAAACTTATCTAAGAACACTTCTAGGAGAAAAAAGTAGGAAAAAAAGCATGTAATAAACTTCTCTATAAGATAAAACAAGCTTACACATATGTTAAAAATCAATTTTTGGAAAAACACCACGAGAGAGTGTCTAGAGATTAACTTATGCATAAGCTAATTTTAACTTATTAAAGCACTAATTTCATTTTTTTTTCTTCCTATTTCTATTCTCCAAGAAGTGCTTCCGGAGAAGTTAATCCAAAGAGACCCTTTCTTTTACACTCTTATAAGTGATTCTAGAAAAAGTTAAACCAAACATGTGATGGTGATGCTATAAACATTAAACACGAATGCGAGAAATGAGTGGTAGCAAATAGAAAGTGGTAACAAGAACAATACCGGGATAAGCATGCAATGCTTGAAGCGCAGCAGCTTTGCTGAAAGGGTCAGCACCGAGCATGATGACGTGGCCGCCGGTGAGTCCGTCTCGTTTGTAAAGCGCAGCATACTCCGCCGCCGACTTGTCAGACTCAAAATTGGTGACAGGATCCGACCCTTTCAAATCCTGAAGGGTGGACCCCACAATTTGCTTCACTTTCCCCTGCCATAAAACGCAGCGTTTCACTCAATCAGAGAAAAAGGGATTGATTCAGAGAAAGAGGAAGACGGTGGTAGCTACCTTGTGGATATCGATGCAGGGGCGGAATTGAACGGCGCATTGAATGGACGGTGGAGATGTTCCTGTGGAGTGGAAAAGAGATTAGAGAGGAATGATAAAGAAAAATCAGATACATACATGAGAGAGAGAGAGAGAGAAGTTACTGGAAGGTGTCGAAAGAGGGTTGAGAGTAACAGAAGGAAGCTTATTGCCGCGAGAGATGGGTGAGTTGATGCAAAGACGGAAGGAACGAGGTGCAGCGAGGTTACGCATTCTCGATGATCGGAGCTACGCTGTAATGGCGACTGCAATTGAACACACCACTGTTGAGTTGTTAAGTTGGGTTGGAAACTCAGAGTCAAAGTGAGAAAAGAGAAGGATGGTGACAATAAATTAAGGAGAAATTCTATGCTACCCATCTTATTTGAGAGGGTACCGGTATAGTTTTTTATATTTTATATTTTATATTTTTAATAATTTATTTAAATAATATTTATGATATTTTATTCTTTTAATTTTTAAATTATTTAGTTATTTTATTTTTATTTTATATAATTTAATTTATTTGTAATAATATTATTATATATTTAAATAGTTTAGTTTTAATAATTTTTTAAGTATATTTTTATCTTTTTCACTTAAAATTTTTGAATTTCTATATTTTAATTTTAATAATTTTTTAAGTATATTTTTTATTTTTTTGTCTTAAATTTTTGAATTTTTATATTATAATTTTAATAATTTTTTATTTCTATTATTTATTTATTTTTAATATTTTATAATATTATTGAAATTCTATAATTTTAATCTCTATAATTTTATCTTACTTTTTATTTTATAAGTATAATTTAGATTATTCATTTTATAATTAAATTAATTTTTTTAAAATCTTTTATGAGTTTATATAAAAAAATGTATGGAAACTCCTCATTTTTTAAGGGTACTGTAGCAACTCCTTAAATTAAGAGGATGAATGGGCAATGGCAAGATTCTTGCTAATTTGTTTTTCAAAATTTATTTATTTATAATTATTATATTAACACTCATTTTCTAACAATTTTAAATTCATTAAAAATCATATATTTGAGTATACATGTAATTAGTACCTTTCTTAATTTAATAATACAACTTATCAAAATTTGAAATTTTTTCCCTTCAAAAAAAAAATTTGGAATTTTTTAATAATTTTAATGAATCATAAAATGTAAATAAAAAAAATTGTTAAAAAGTGCTACCATTTTATAAGAAATAAAGAGTAAATTACAACAAAACATCTTTTATGTAGTTAAAAAGTGTTCATGTAGTATTTTAAAAAGAAAAAACAATTAAGAGATTAAGAATCAAACAAATAATTTAGTATTTATATTTAAATGTATGTTATCCAGATAAAATTCTAATTTTAGTTAGAAAATAATACTAATCATACTTAACCTGTGTTTTAGTTTTGATCTATAATAAAATGCATGGTTAAATTTTTATTTTATTAATATTTTAAAATATTAAGCAAATTAAACATTAAAATGGTGTATTTTAATAATTAAATAAAAATATTTCAAAAATAACAAGATTTTTAATTGTTTATTTATTATATGTTAAAATAAAAAAAATGTAAATAGAGTCAGATAAGAAAACTTTTTCGATGTTAATTTTTTAATACAATTTAATATGTTTTCAATAAATAAAAAAAACATAGATGACATTCGACAAAAGTAAGTGTATATTAATTTATTAATAATGTATATTATAATTTTATAAATTAAAATAAAATAGACAAATGGAAA
Source organism: Cajanus cajan (assembly GCF_000230855.2). Taxonomy (NCBI): domain Eukaryota; kingdom Viridiplantae; phylum Streptophyta; class Magnoliopsida; order Fabales; family Fabaceae; genus Cajanus; species Cajanus cajan. The sequence goes on along the minus strand of NC_138523.1, from coordinate 13,788,854 downwards.
TAAGGACAGCAAGAATTTTTTTTCTCCAAAAATCGTCCTCAAATGACAGAAAAATATAAATAGTAAAAAAGAATAATGAAAATAAGAGAGTCAGTCACAATTAAAAAAAGAAAAGAGTATTAAATTATCTTCCCAGTTGTCACAATGAATTTTAGCAACTATTATCATATATTAAAAAAAATGTAAAACAGAGTATTCATAAAAATAAAAAAAAAGTAAAACAAAGTAATAAAATAGACATTTAAAATAGTCTATTTAATTTAACATTTTATCTGATAATATAATTTTAATTAAACATTCTATTAAATATTACACACGCGAAAAAAAATCCAAACCAATAAATCAATTAACTCAATTTGTCCTTTTTACGCGTTGTATTAGATTTAATATATAAATTGAACTATACTAATCATAAAGTTTAACCATAAAACTCAATTTAGAGTTTGTTTGAGTATAAATAAGAGGACTTTTAAGACTATAAAAATAAAATATATTTTTAATTGAAGATTTTTTAAAAACAATTTTAAACTTAACCTTTTTAGATGTGATGTAAAAAAAAGCTATTTAAGTTAAACGAGTAAATTAAGCCACTTTGACATGCATGTGTTGATTGTGTACTTTCATTCTAAAATTTAATTTACATAATAATCATAATATAATATTAATTAATCTATTTGAGCGTGGGATGAGTTGGTAAATTATGAGCCGTTGGATCCTTCCGCCAACGAGGTGATGGAATCCACCACAATAGAAAACAAAACACCTACGTTGTGTGGCTGCGCTATACGCTACCGTGAAATAACAAACGCAATCTCAGACAACATCGTTCATTTCATTTCACTTTCATTTTCATTTTCATTTGATTTGCGAGACAACATAAGAACGATCAATGATTCGAAGCCTCGCTTTGCAATTGGCAGCACGATTCCGACACAACCACAACCTTGTGCGGTTTTCTTCATCTGCTTCTGCTTCTGCTTCTGCTTCTGCTTCGACTCTTCACCATGCCACTCCCTCTTCTTCTTCCGCTGAGCCCGTTCACATCACCCAAAACTGCGTGCGAGTATGTTCCCTAATTTTATTATTATTATTTTTATTTTTATTTTTATCATTTATGGGATCCAACTATTTTCTATGCGCACCTGAAAGTCTGAAACCAAAGAAAGAAACGATATTCAAGCTTGCCTATTCTTTTTCTGCAATTTCATGATATATTTTTTTTAACAAATTGATGGTCACTGTTTAATAGAATGGAAATTTTTATTTTTTTCTTCATGGGTGATACTGATAGCTATTGGTTTGGTCATGTGAATAGTGACTCGATTTGTATTTGGCAACTGCAAAAATGGGGGTTCAATAGCACTTTTTTTTTTTTCATCAATGAAATAAATATATATATATATATATATATATATATATATATATATATATATATATATATATATATATATATATATATATATATATAAATTGTTGTTTGTCAGATATATCCAGTTCTCATGTGTTGAAGAATATATTTGAAGATTTGGTCCTTAATCGAGTCGAATGGATTCTGTGTCGTGTAATCTATGTAATCGACCTAACTTAATGGGATTAGACGAATAAGACTTTTGTTGTTGTTGTTGTTTGATATATAATACTAGTTTGGGATTTGGGAAAGACATGAACATGCTTTATTCAGTGGATTCTTCACTGTCATAAGTTTCAAGTATGCCTCAGGTCATTGGAATAAGTTATGTAACTGTTGTTTCGATGATGCAGGTTGTGCCAAGTGCCAACAGCTTGTAGCATTTTATAGTCCTTATTATATTTGATTATACTAACTTGAGTACTAGAAGCTATGGTGAGAAGTTAGAACTTGAGAAGCATAGCTGACTCAAGTGGGAAACTTAGTCGGTTTTCATCGTAATGAAAGAAACTAACGAGCCATTTGATTTCAGAAAACATTTCTGTTTTTGCTTTTATATACAAAAATGTCACATTGTTTACTCTTTATCTCCTGCTTTCAAAAGTTTGTTGAAGACAGAAAATGAAAACAAGAAACAAAGTGGAAAAATAAATAAATAAATGTGACATTTTTGTAATTAAAAAAGAAAAAAAAATTCTCAAACTAAACAACCCCTCGGACACCCTTGTCTCTCCAACTAGAGGGGTAGATGCATGATTCCTTCTGCATTCCATAATCCATTGTCTTGCTTCAGTAGTTAGCGATGACCTATTGTTTTGTTTAAACTTTGAATCCATGAAATTTATATTTAGTTTGATTCATGGACCCTCACCCCCATGCCTGTGATTTCATAATGTATAAGTCACAGAAACTATATATCACTACAAGTCATCAATACTGTTATTGATTCATTTCTACAACTTAATATGTTATAGAGAATGAAGGAACTGGAAGCTAATGAATCATCAACAGATGGAAAAGTGCTTCGTTTGAGTGTGGAAACTGGTGGATGTTCTGGATTCCAGTATGTTTTTAATCTGGAGGACAGAATCAACTCAGATGATAGGTATTACCTTTTCCCAGTCAAATTTCAAGGATGATATGCAAGCCCTTGTTTTTACAACTTCTATTATGACATTGGCAGAGTTTTTGAGAAAGAAGGAATTAAATTGGTCGTTGACAACTTATCGTACGATTTTGTAAAAGGGGCAACTGTTGATTATGTTGAGGAGCTAATCCGTTCGGCATTCGTGGTAAGTCTAGTACACTTGTGAGCTGTGCATAAATTATTGTCTTCATATTTTCACTCCACCCTTATTTTGGCGTGGAACTTTATGATTTAGCTAACAACTAGAGAAGAATAGTTCTTTGTTCACGTTTGGAACTGATTGCTTTTGAGAAATAATTGTTTCCTTTTACTTTTCAAAAGCTCTTTTAAATTTACAAAAAAGAAAATTCCTCAAAATAATCTAATCCAAACATGCACTTGAGTATATTTTTCTTGGGAATTTTTTGGAAAAAACACTAGCGACTCATATCTTTAGCTCTTTTAGTAATGGATGCATATGTTAAAAAAGACCTGAAGGCAGCTTATTTCTGCAAGTGTTTATCAAAGTGATTATTGGCTTGTTGCTGATTTGCATGTGTTAGCTTGTGTTATGAGATCCGTTTCATTGGTGTTCAATGGAAGTTTTACACATTCCAATGCACAATTGTAAAAGGAATGCAAGTGTTGGATTGGCATTACGTTGGATGGCACACACTTAATAGTGAGTTTGAATTGGAGAACATTTCACTGATATCTTATGGTTCAGTTTTCCCAGGACATTAAGCCCTTTTCAATCTTTTGAAATCTTGGAATTTTCAAACTGCGAAAGAATTTGGGAATTTATCTGAAATTTTTCAGAAAACTTTCGTAAGTGAACCTGATACAGTTTCTCTTAATCTTAATAGATTTGACTTGATTTGTAATCAACCAAGAAATACCTTTAGATGCTTTTGTTCTGTAAGAAAAATCGGTGATGACCACCTGTGATCAAGTTATTTGGGTCTACTCTCGATTAATTTCACATGTTTTCTCTTTTGTTTCATTTCATGGTTGTGTTTAAAGAGAGTTTTGCCGCAGAACCCTAAAAGTGGTGTGTATGGTCTTTAGAGAAGTATTGATGTTCAATTCAGATAAGTGTTGGTACACTAATATGCATATGAGGAGTGTAGCGGTGAGAAGGAGCATGTGTTTATCATTACTCTGTTATAAGGTTGCATATTAATATCATAAAGGTATCTAGGCGATGTCAAAATTTACAATCAGATTCTGGTTTCATATGCAGGTAACTGAAAACCCCAGTGCAGTTGGTGGTTGCAGTTGTAAAAGTTCCTTCATGGTGAAACAGTAGTGATTTTTGCTAGTCCTTTTGACCCTTCACCCACTGCTGAGATATTCATTGTAACCAATTTTTGGTTCTTTTATACCTCTAAAAGGACGATTCATTGAACTCAAGATAAATTTTATTGCTTGTACAATGATCTCAATGTAAGATGACTTTGTCCTTGTAACAAGTTATCCATTATGCATTCATGGAACTCAGATATCAACAGGATTTTTACAGCTGATCCATAAAAGAAAAGGTGTGTCAACCTTCTTGGTCTAACCCGGTTTGGCATTACTATTTCTGTTGTAATTCAAAATTCTAGTGAAATTAGTACGTGTTTACTATTGCATTGTGTCAAAGTTGATCCATATCCACAAAAGCAAATATCTATAGATTCTGCATCTTTAGGATTGTTTTGCCGTGATTTTTACCTCTAAACACACATCCAAGAAGGGATACCAAACACACACTTAGGCTTCCAAGTCATTATAAATGTTGCAGTATAAATGACAATGACTTAGCTTAGACACTGTCAGTTAATCATAAATTGTGTAGCGTATACTATCTTGTTGAAGTCACGGGGAAGCATGAACACAATATTGCAGTTGTAGTCACAATATTATCGTTTTGAACTACTTGCAACCGCAAATAGCTCGTGTCGTAACCCGAAAATTTCCGATCTTGCGACCTATGGTTTAAACATCCTTTTAAAGATCTCATCAATTAAAGAATGTCCGGACACCAGACTAATCCTTAATCAATGGTTTTGAAAATAGGTTCTATGGAGTCGTCACTAATGTTTTACTTAAAACATTAGAAAAAGAAAAGAATTTTAAAAGATCCAATAATGGCCTTGATAACCAGAATTGGGTTCGGAGATCGGTTACGTGTAAGGAAGGTATTAAGCACCCTTACAACGCCCTAAATCGGTACCCTATGATGAAGTTAATGCGATAAGAAATAATAAATTAAATATTATATCCCCTTTTATTGATGATTATTTACATGATTTAAAATTTAAATTAAACAATTGACTCTAAAATATCTACATGATTGCTCTTAATATAAACAATATTTATTAAATATAAGAAATAAAAGAGAGAGAAGAAAATTGATCAAAATACCTCGTAGCAAGCTTTGTTAGATCTTCCAATATGAAAATTGTAGGTGCTTTATGGCAACCTTTCACACTACACAAATGCCTCACAATATTCAAGAAATACAATAGGAGAGAGAGAGAGAAAAAGAGAGAAATTTCGAGCTCTAGAGAGTGCTGGACGAAATTTTCGGGGTCCGGAGAAATGAGCCCCAGCCGTCTATTTATAGACTTTAGAAGGGGGGTCCAGAACGGCCCGTTCCAAAATTGGAACGGCCGTTCTGGATATGGCCGTTGTGCCTTAATTTGGACCTTGGAACGGCCCGTTCTGAAACCGGAACGGCCCGTTCCGGGGAACCAGAACAGCCCGTTCTGATTTCAGAACAGCCCGTTCTGGGGTCCAAATTCAGCACACATGATTGGTCTGGAACGGCCTTAGAACGGCTCATTCCAGATTTAGGAACGGCCCGTTTCGGACCCGTTCCAAATAAGCTTTTACCCCTTTTTGGAGGAGTTTGGAACGGCCTGTTCCAATCTTGGAACGGCCCGTTCCAATCTCGGAACAGCCCGTTCCAAATTAGGGTTCTTGGCTTTTTGGGAGCCTCGAAACGGCCCGTTCCGGACCTTGGAACGACCTGTTCCGATTTTGGAACGGCTCGTTCCGGGCCCATAAAAATATTTAATCTGTGCTTTTGGGCCCTCTGAAGTCTTGTCTTCTCGTTGGCATGCTTCGGGAGCTCCTTCCCTTCGTAACAGAGATCCATGTCCTTGTTTGTGTGCCCCCGGACGAAATTGGGTGTCTACAGCTGCCCCTCTTTACTTGTCCTTTGGAATAGTAATGTGTTGCTTTTCCAAAGGCAAGGAAAGACGTAGACATTTCGTTCGGGTCTTCTCTTCGTCTCTTTGGTGCTTCTGCATTGTTTCCCTTGTGATAGTGAGGTGAAAATTCAGATCTTCACTCTTGTTTTGACAATAGATACCTTCACGTTGTTTCCTTCGGGTAGACGGTGTTCCCTATATCCTTGTCCCATGGAGCAACTGAGTGTTGGATTGTATGCTCTTTTAGGTGTCAAGGATGGTGAACCGAAACATCTAAGCTTCAAGACCCATGTGAATGCCCCATGTCGCTTCTTGTGTCCTGAATCTTCTCCTTTGCTTCAGTAGTGTAGATGCCCCCACACCATTTCTTTCGAGTAGATGGTGTTTGCCCATATCCTTGTCCCTAAGAGCAACTGAGTGTTGGTTTATATGCTCCGTCGGGTGATAAGGATGGTAAACCGAAATATCTAGGCTTCTAGTCTTGATGTAGATGCTTCCTACTGCTTCTGCTTGTCTCATGGTAGTGTGTTTCTTTATTTGTGGCTTGTTAAAGAGGGAGTATATTATGAGCTCAGCCTCTCCAGGCTGGACTGATATTTCGGGCTTCAGTCGGCCCACTACTAGTTTTGGGGTCTAGCAACCCTTACTGATCTTGTACTAGTTTTGAGGATCTAGCAACCTTTTCTGATCTTGTATTAGTTTTGGGGATCTAGCAACCCTTACTGATCTTGTACTAGTTTTGAGGATCTAGCAACCTTTTCTGATCTTGTACTAGTTTTGGGGATCTAGCAACCCTTACTGATCTTGTACTAGTTTTAGGGATCTAGCAACCCTTACCGATCTTGTACTAGTTTTAGGGATCTAGCAACCCTTACTGATCTTGTACTAGTTTTGAGGATCTAGCAACCTTTACTGATCTTGTACTAGTTTTAGGGATCTAGCAACCCTTACTGATCTTGTACTAGTTTTAGGGATCTAGCAACCCTTACTGATCTTGTACTAGTTTTGGGGATCTAGCAACCCTTACTGATCTTGTACTAGTTTTAGGGATCTAGCAACCCTTACTGATCTTGTACTTGATGTCTTCTTGTTGGTGTTGTGGGATGAAAGATTGCCCCTAAATGAATGGGCAGGAGATGTTGGATGACAGAGATTCTAGTGTTGCCCCTGCCATGTGAGTATTATGATGGCTCTCCAGGCATCTTTTTGTGGTAGGTTGGTAAGAGTTTGGTATTGTTTTTGTCAATGTGAGTATTGTAATGCCTCTCCAGGCATCTGCTTGATAAGTTTTTTTTTCTGAATTTTATATTTGTTTAGCTTCGGCTTTTTCATGTTTGAAGCTTGCCTTTTTCTACTATTTTTCTAAATGCTTCGGCTTTTTCAACACGTGTGAAGCTTGCCTTTTTTCTGTTTTATTTTTTGTTGTCATCATTGGTGCAGGGATACCATCCCATGATGATGTTATTGGCTGAATCTTTATTGATGAGTATTATTTTGGAAGCCACTCCTGGCTTTGGTTAGGGAACCATTTCTAGTCTTGGCATTCTCTTAGATCATCCTTCATTCAGTTGAGGAGTAGGACGCGATGGCCTCTTCATGCTTATGAGTCTGCTTATTTGGTTGATTCTATTCCACTATTGATATGTCTTTGCTTAGTGGGCACATAGAATCACTTCATGTTGTCGTTTGCCACTGCTTGGCTCATGCTCGGCTATTTTACTTTGACGAGTGTTTTGTCCTGATGGCTCCTTCTGACCCATCACAAGTGGAATGCATGGATGCATGGATGCAATGAAAATGCAAGACAAGAATGATTCTTTTATTTATATTTTTGTGTAACGCCCTTCCATATGCTCCTAACTCATATGCATGCGATGGAGTTCATGCTCATGTGTTTATTCCTAAAGATGCAATTCATTTTTTTTATTTTTTTTATATCGGGAAATTAACCTATACGCATTAAGGTTAATGTTGACGATTTCTTTCTATCCATGTCAATCTTGATTACTATCGGGATATGTTCTTCTGAGTCCAAGCTTCAGTGGATCCTTGACTATCTAGTCGACGTGTGGTCAAGCGTCTCTAACCTCTATTTGAGGACATCTCGACCTTCCCTCTATGAGTATTCACTGTGCATTTTCCGTGTATCCTTTCTGTACCATTTTAATGCCATAAGGGTTGAGAGAAAAGAAAGAAGGGATGTTTGTATTTATTTTTTCAAAAGGGTTGTTAGAAAGGGTTTTCTCAAAAGGGGTTTTTTAGAAGAATGGCTAGCCAAGGTAGGCTTTGGTGTTTAGGGTTATCAAACAAAATGTATTTGCTACAAGGAAGCTATCATTGTTTTTTAGCCTTTTTGGAAAGTGGAGTGATGACTTAGGGTTGTGCTTTGTTTAGATGATCCCCTGATCTGCCTTTCAGTTTTCAACTCAGGTCGCTGCTTTGACGTCCTAACTTTTGCCTAGGTTACTTGAGATGTTTTCCCTAGCGGACATTTTCTTTTGATCTTTTATTTTGCCTAGGTTACCCATTTTTACTTGTGGGTTGCCTAGCAGATCTTACCCTAACTTTTGCGCAGCCCCCTTAGTGGGTTTCCTGCCGGGCCTTCATTTTTGCAGCATTCATGAGGTATGGGATGTCTTTATTTTATCAAACCCTAGTCATGTTTGAATTTCTGGTTGTTCCTTTGTTATCCTTTCCATGTTATTATTGAGTAACATCTTTGTTGCAAATACATTTTTTTTGTTAAGGGTTGATGGATGAGGCCTAGAGTGGATATTTAGAGGGAGAAGAGAAGCAAAAGAGTGTTATGGCATTTAAAACAATACTTTCAATTTACACGTGCCCCTTTAACAAAGCTCGAAGGCCCGGGCATGCCCCGAGTTCGTGATTCATACACAGAGAGATAGACAGAGGTTGCCCCCTAGAGAGTCATGAATGATTTGATGATTTCAATAGAAAACCTTTCCACTTGCTTGAACGTCGGTGTTTTCATTTGGAGTGAAACCTCTGTGAATTCTTGCTTTTTGAAGGGAATATCCAAAAATCGCCTTTCAATTTCCAACTCAAGCAGACATTGCTTTTTTTTATGTATCCCTAACTTTTGCATAGGATGTATCCTATCGGGATTTTGATTCTTTTTCCTTTACCCTAATTTTTGCCTAGGACGCCTTTTACGAGTTTTCGTCCTAGCGAGTTTTTGTCATGCAATGCCTTTATTCTTTAATTGGGTTTTGTTGTAATTCCCTAGAAGCAAGGATTCGTCCATTCTTGAGCATTCCTCCTATCCCGACAATTGTCATTTCGTCATGGGAAAGTCTCGCTGTTTGAATCGTCGATTTGGGCGTGTGATGCCCCTAATTATTGATAAGTGTTTCCTGATTTGATGTATCAGGTTCGCATTTGATTACAGTAATTTCCATTATCCGGCTAACACGCACAAATTAGATTTCCCTTTTTATTCGTATTTATTATTTACAAGGAAGACGTGTTATCTACATGAAACGTAAAATAGGATGCAAAGACATATGAGAAATTCAACGGATATCATTCTCATTGATTTTTGTTTAGGGAACATTCTTTGCATACTATTACATGAGTCTTCCATTTCTAATGAATGTATGCTAATGTACTATCTTAGGAGATGCATGATATTTATTTTTTGCCTAAATTTTATCATGTTTTTAACTAAGAGTTATGATGCATGATTTTTTTTGCTATATATATATATATATATATATATATATATATATATATATATATTTTGAAATAAACTACCCTATATGATGCTTTAGAGTTAGGGTATACAGAAGGGAATTAAAATTTTTATCATATTTTTTTCATTAATATCTACTTGTTTGTAATTCTTATCTATTTGAAATAAATAAACACAAACAAATGCAACACACATATGCTCAAACAAATGTACACCCGCGAACAGTCACGTTTAAATCCTTGGTCTGTGGTCCCTGCAAGAAAAGTGCATTGTATAGGACAGTTCTAATCTCACTGGTCTTAAGGCCCCCAAGGTGCCCCCATTATAGGGACCCAGTATCTCTGTCGCCGTCACCTGGCAAACTCTAAGGTTTGTCGCAGTATTTCGGGCTAGAGTAACCGGTTATCACCTTGAGTGTGATTTCCGACAAGGCTCGCAGGCTCCAAGGCCAAACTTGGGCCGGTCGTATGTCAACCACTCCCTATGTTTATTACCCTCATGCCCCCGGGTGTAGGGGGAACTGTTGTGTGCAAAGGTTTGTGTACAGTTTTATTCAAACAGGTGCAAAATTTAAATAAACAAACAAACAAATATTAAAGCCAAACAAATAAAACAAATAAAGTAAAGGGGAAAAATATTTATATTTATATTTTTATTTTATTAACTTCATTAATTAAATGGGCCTGACCCTCTTTAAACGTCCCCAGTGGAGTCGCCATCTGTCGCAACCCGAAAATTTCCGATCTTGCAACCTATGGTTTAAACATCCTTTTAAAGATCTCATCAATTAAGGAATGCCCGGACACCAGACTAATCCTTAATCAATGGTTTTGAAAATAGGTTCTATGGAGTCGCCACCAATGTTTTACTCAAAACATTGGAAAAAGAAAAGATTTTTAAAAGATCCAATAATGGCCTTGATAACCAGAATTGGGTTCGGGGATCGGTTACGTGTAAGGAAGGTATTAAGCACCCTTACAACGCCCTAAATCGGTACCCTATGAGGAAGTTAATGCGATAAGAAATAATAAATTAAATATTATATCCCCTTTTATTGATGATTATTTACATGATTTAAAATTTAAATTAAACAATTGACTCTAAAATATCTACATGATTGCTCTTAATATAAACAATATTTATCAAATATAAGAAATAAAAGAGAGAGAAGAAAATTGATCAAAATACCTCGTAGCAAGCTTTGTTAGATCTTCCAATATGAAAATTGTAGGTGCTTTATGGCAACCTTTCACACTACACAAATGCCTCACAATACTCAAGAAATACAATAGGAGAGAGAGAGAGAAAAAGAGAGAAATTTCGAGCTCTAGAGAGTGCTGGACGAAATTTTTGGGGTCCGGAGAAATGAGCCCCAGCTGTTTATTTATAGACTTCAGAAGGGGGGTCCAGAACGGCCCGTTCCAAAATTGGAACGGCCGTTCTGGATATGGCCGTTGTGCCTTAATTTAGACCTTGGAACGGCCCGTTCTGAAACCGGAACGGCCCGTTCCGGGGAACCAGAACGGCCCGTTCTGATTTCAGAACAGCCCGTTCTGGGGTCCAAATTCAGCACACATGATTGGTCTGGAACGGCCTTAGAACGGCCCGTTCCAGATTTAGGAACGGCCCGTTTCGGACCCGTTCCAAATAAGTTTTTACCCCTTTTTGGAGGAGTTTGGAACGGCCTGTTCCAATCTTGGAACGGCCCGTTCCAATCTCGGAACAACCCGTTCCAAATTAGGGTTCTTGGCTTTTTGGGAGCCTCGGTACGGCCCGTTCCGGACCTTGGAACGGCCCGTTCCGATTTTGGAACGGCCCGTTCCGGGCCCATAAAAATATTTAATCTGTGCTTTTGGGCTCTCTAAAGTCCTGTCTTCTCGTTGGCATGCTTCGGGAGCTCCTTCCCTTCGTAACAGAGAACCATGTCCTTGTTTGTGTGCCCCCGGACGAAATTGGGTGTCTACAGCTCGCAATTGTGGTGTGAAGTTTAATCACAAGAAATACTAGAACCAATCACAATGGAGTTGCAACAAAACTGCAACACTTTTCTATTCCATTTTATTTTTTTTGTCAGAAGTAAAAGATTTGAACTTCAATCTTCTATTTTAATGAGTGGTCTTGTGGGATGTTGGAGGAGGGAGGGGGGCAATAAATATTATGGATAACTAGTGATAGAAAAGTTACTCTATGATTCCTTTTAACTACTCACGTAGTTATTATACATTAAAAGACTTTTATAACTTTTCATAATTTCTATTTAATAGTTTTTTAATTTTATTTAAAAATTTAAAATTATTTCAAATAAAATGTACACAAAAACAGACAATCTCTTTAATATATAGGAATAGATTAGATTTAAACTCCACTTATTTAAAAAAATTATGCATATCTTCTTTGCAAGTCCTTTGGTGTGTTATTTTTAAGAGTACTGCATATATAGTTTATAGATTAAAAAAAAAACAGAAAAAAGTGGTGTATACAAGTTTTCAAAATTAAAGGGTGTTCATAGGCAAAAATAAATATAGGTAAAATTTTAAAATTAAACAAAACTTATATATAATTATCATTAATATTGTAATAGGTCAATGTAATTACCTCTGGAAAATAATATACTATGAAGAACTTTTTTAGTATAATTTTAATGTAAAATTAACTTAAATTTTTATTGATAAATAAAAACTACATAAATTTTATATATAGAAATTAATTATATAAATTTACAAATTTAACATTAAAAGATAGTAAAAATAAAAAGTAGATAGTAAAAATAAACAGAAACAAAATATATAAACTTATAACTAGAATTAGAAAAGAACAATAATAAGTAGGACAAAGTCTAAGGGGGATGGGCAGGGGGATTATGTGGTTGATGGTGGTTCATTTACATAGTCTTACATCCATGCATCCCTTAACACCATGTTAGTCCATTATGTAACATTTTATTTTTTTAAAATAAATAAATGAGAATAATTAAAATATATTAGAGCAATATTTTATTAATAAAAATAAAATGGGGGAAATTAATCCGAAGATCTTGGGCTAGCTTTGAACTCAATCCAAAGACTAATTTAAAAGAGAAAAATAGAGAGGGAGTTAGGTCATTATACATCTTTTGAAACATAGAGTGGTTGGAAGAGGAGACTTAGAGGAAATCACTGAGGAAGGCATGAATTAGTAGCAAGAGCTACCAAAGGAGCATCGTTCTACAAGAATCATTATTCTTGGTAGGAGAGGATTAAGTATGTTGAATCCTTGAGCATATACAAGAGATAAGGGTAGAGGGGTGATTCCTAAGCCTCGTAAGTAGATGAATGTAATATGTGTGATTGTTTATGAATTAGTTGTTGATTTCCTTTATATTATATGAGTTAAGATGTTGCTTTCATGTTAGATTGAATTGTTTGTGAAGGATTGATGAGTTTGTAGACTAGGGTATTATGTGTATAAATTCGAGAATCTTGATTGATTGGATGAGTTATGCATGTTCTAGTGGTATAGTAATGTGGATTGAGTAAAGATAGATTAATTGACCAATTGAATGATAATTGAGAATAATGGATATGGATAAGTATGTGTGTCACAAATTGTGAATTTGCGATGTGCAAGTTTTGTAATTGTGTCGAGTGTGAGAATGGTCACGCTAAGCGTGGGGCTACCAGAGAGGTCCTAAACCTCTTGGTGTTGAGTGTGAAGTGTTGCCAAGTCCCAAACCTTGTCATGCCAGGTGTAGGTGATCCCATGCTGAATGTGAGTTTGGCAAAAAGACTCCTGACTTCTCCACATCGAATGTGAATCCATTCTCACCAAGCTCCACACCTTTTTCCTTATCGAGATGCTTTATTTTAAGAATTAAACTAATAAATTAGGAACCATAAAGAGAAATTTATATTGTATACTAAGAAAAGGAATTAATGAGTAATGGTGTGTAAAATTATGAAACTTAATATGCTAATACTTATGATGATGTATGAAGAGTACTATTGATTGTTGAGATACCATTGAATGCTATGATGAATTCTTTGATGATGTATATTATGAAAATATTGATAATAAAATGTAATGAATAAGTCCAGTGCTATGAACTAACACTTGAGGAGTTGAGTATGCATATTGTATTATTGTGATGTGTGTATTGAGTCCATGCATACATGTTTTGTTTGTGGAATAGTGTGAGTCTATGTGGATGGATAACATAGGTCATCTACTTTGTGCCCATGAATGTTATGGTGGGGAAACCTCTTACAAGAATGAAAGAATATCATTATCAACTATAACATTTTGACAGGACCTTGATAGACATCACCTGGTTAAGCTAGTTTGTGGGGATCATTATTGATGGGTAGTCCCTACATTATTCGATGGGATGATCATGTTTCATTACTCATAGACTATTTTGTATTCTCGATAATGATGAGAAGATTGGTACCACGTGCATATAGAATTAGGAATACTCATTACACGAGTCTTTTTGGTAATTGATATATGTTGTATGACTTGTTGGTTATGAATGATGAATGAATGTATGAAGATAGTTATTGTCGATGTAAGGAATGATGTTTATATGAGTGAGACGTGATTGATGTTATAGATGTATGTGTGTCTATCTTTATGACTTATATATGTTGTTTGTGGATGAAATGTATTCTCACTTCTTATATTTGTATGTTTTTTGTTTGGGTTGGATACTATTTGCAAGATTAGAACAGGTATAGGGAGGATGTGTTTGATGAGGGTGAAACATAAAGGGAGATTTTTGCTTTGATAGAATGACATTGAAGAAGAGCGTTATTATTAGTAATTATTACAATTATTATTGAGTTTCTGTTACATTATAATTCCTTGTTGGTATTTTATTAAAGGAAAAAATACATTTTTTGTCCCTTATATTATTTTTTAGTGTCAATTTAGTCATACTTTAATTAATTGAATCAATTTAGTCTCATATTTTTAAAATGTATTTCAATGTTTGACCTTTCGTTTCTTTTGTTTAAATATTTAATAGATTTGACACGTGTCATAATACATGGCATGATGACATGGCACGTGTCATGCTATCATGCCACGTGTCATGCTATCATGCCATGTGTCATGATGTCATGTCACGTGGCATGACACATGTCACATCCGTTAAGTATTTAAATAGAGGAAACGGAAGGTTAAACATTGAGATACATTTTAAAGATATGAGACTAAATTGATTTAATTAATTAAAATAGGACTAAATTGACACTAATAAATAATATAAGAAATGAAAAGTATATTTTTGTCATTATTAAATTAGCACTTCTTGTATTTGTATGCTTTTATATATTCAAATAATATTTTATATGTTTTCTTTATTTAATGAAGTTATAATTAAAATATTGTTAATGAGAAGAATTTTTTTATTATTTTCTTTGTTTTATAAAATTATTATATTATAATTATATATTTATTTATGTGAGAGGTATCACACATTTCTTTGCCTCTATAAAAGATGTCCAGCAAAGATGCGTATTAGCATATTAGTAGAGGTGTTGAAGAGTCAACATTTGATGATTACGAGGAACATGATTCAAGTTGATTAAAGGAATAAATAATGAAGATTACTACATCCTCCAACCCAAAAATTCGAAACACGTTCAGAATGTTTAAAATATGACTTAAATATGTTTTTAGTCCCTCAAATTTAATACAATTTTGTTTATGATCTTTCAAATTTAAAATTATTATTTTTAATTCCTGTAATTTTAAAAAATCTTGTTTTAGTCTTTTAGGTCACCAATAACATATTTAAAAGTGACTAATTAAGACAATTATGCAATATCAACTGAATTTAATGTGATATTTTTACTAATAGGAACACTAATAGGTAGATTTTATACAATAATATTTGATAAATTTCTTAAGAAAATTTGAATATAGAGACTAAAATAATTTTTTTTGAAATTACAGGGACTAAAATCAACAATTTTAAATTTGATCAAAAATAAATTTATCTTAAATTTGAGTGACTAAAAACATATTTAAACCTTAAAATATTTATACTTTTTAATAAATATATTATAAAATAATTATTTAATTTAATATTTTATAATTTAAAATAATTTTTTAAAATTTCGAAAGAATTTTCTGAATACAATTCGGAAGATCTAGAAATTTTCATATTTTGATAATGAAAGCGTAGACAAGGTCTTGGTAACTGCAAGGTGATTGAGGCAGTTGTCCTCCTATGCCCTAAATAATTTAAGATTTTAAAAAGAATTATATTCTTAAAAAATATTTACTATTAAAAAGAGTGTTAGTAATATATTATATATACACTATTACTAACATGTACATAAAATTAAATAAAAATTAAAATAAATTACACTTTTATCATTCAACAGATATAAGTATTAAATTATCTTTTTCTCTCATGTTAACATATTCAATTATATGATGCCATTTTATTCTTTTTTAAATTTTTCTGCTAATATTACTAAAACATTCTTTACGATAACATTTCTCAAATATATAAGTATTACATTTTTCTCTCCGTTAAATTTATGCTCTCTTAATAAAGATAAATGTATTACACTTTAATAATTTATTTTTTAATGTATATATTTAATTATTATTTTAAATTTAAAAATATTTTTTTTAATTATTATATTTACAAAACTTATTTTAAAATAATTAAATTAAAAATTATATATATATATGATAAATAAAATCAAACACAAGTATTAAAGTAGTATTTAATAGATGTTATCAATATTTTTTTTTATAAATATTTAAATAGACTTGTTCTTACCGGAGATCTGCTATAGAGATGATCCGCCAAGTAAGATCGGTGAGCCTCCTTCGCTGGTACGTTGGTGTTCCAAGATGGGGGTGGTACTTGCAAAAGAGACTCCGATGCTAAAGTTAGGATTTGTATGAGTATGAGTCTCGTATAAGTAATGCACGTACCTTGGTGTGGATTAGAGTTTCGTTGGGCCTTGGGCCTGAGATCAGTTATAATCTGATTAGATAACGGATCTCGCCTAGACCGAGATCTCCCAGCGTATGTCCGAGGTCGTCTTGCACTATGATACCGAGCTCGAGCTCGGCATAGCGGTACAGATAGTACAAGACTAGTATTTTTCTTACATAATATTAAATATTATATTTATTTATTAAATATAACATATGAGTATTAACGTAGTTAATATTTAATTTTTATTATTAATATAGTATATTTTTTTATCAATATCTAAATAATTAAATTAATATTTTCTTTTCTAGTGTTTAATTTTTATATTGATTATATTTGATAAATGTAATTCTATGGCATGTATATAAAACAAATTTTTAAATAAATTTTTTTATATTAAAATTTATAATTAAATAAAAATAATTATTTTAATTTATGTATATAATTAATTTTAAATGTCTGTATAACTTGTATAACATCATTTTTTTGTGTCTCTCTCTATCATATAAGTTGATGTACAATTTTGTTGTACTTCTATCATTACTTTTTTTTTAATTATGAAATTTTAATCATTTTAAGAAAAATACACAATTTTAGTTCATCCATTAATTGTATGTGTGTGATACATGTATGATAACTTATATAATATCACTTTTTTTTATATCTGTATCTCTCTATCATATAAGTTGATGTACAATTTTGTTGTACTTCTATCATTACTTTTTTTTAATTATGAAATTTTGATCATCCTAATTTTTAAAAAAATACGCACTTTTAGTTCATCCATTAATTAACTATTAGTTAACATTGACTAGATATATTGAGCTCGACATGGCACTTTTAATGTTAATATGAACTGATGATGTAATACTTAGGTAGTGATATAGTAACTCATGTGGCATTGATAGAAACTATTAACATTGTTGCTTGTATGATTAAAAGTAATCCTTAAAAACCTCATTGAAAAAACTCTTAAAATTGTCATCATTAAAGAAATAATTTTTAAAAGCACAGCCATACAACATAATTATTCTCATTTATATATAGAAAATTATTTATTCTTATATTGTAAAATTGAATTTTTATTTTTAAGGGAGTGTATTTTAAGCATGGTGATTTTTTTAAAAATAGAGTATTTTAAGAATGACTATTTTGGTAAATTGCATTAACCTTCCTTAGAGTTCGCCCAAATGACACAAATTACCTCTCTATAGTTCTTTTTAAAAGAAACTCCCAAATGTTAATTCTATTTAAGTTCTTAAATTATAAATAAAACTAAAAAATTACCCAAGTAAAAAATTAAAAAAATCTTTTATATGCATGACTTTTATCCTATGTTTATTAATAGATTGCATCTTCGTTACTATCTTCTTTTTTTTTCATACATTTAAACAATTCTTTTTAGGTCGTCATCTTTTTTATTTATACAAACAAAAATGTAGTTTCATAAAGATTGGATAATTACTCATTTGGTGACTTTGATATTTGACAAAGGAATATACTACTAAAACTTTTAAAGTTCTATCCTTAATTAATAGATTTAGAATTATTTAAGTTACTTAAACTTAACTGTGAGTAATTAATATATCATTGATAAGATTTTATATGTGAATAATTAAACATTTGTTCCTTTGTTCAAAATGACATTTCTTTTATATTTGTATTATATCACAATATAATAAAATTAAGAGCAAAAATACGCACCTATATGACCCCATGCACTTTTTCAACCGTAAAAAAAAGTTCAAATAATAAAAGAGAATGCATTTTAATATTTAAATGAACTAACATTATAAAAAAGGGTGATATATGAAAGCTAAATTAAAAAAATAAAAGAAATAAGTATCAACAAAAAAAACTAGAAAAAAAAGTCGATGTCATTTTGACAAATATCAATAAAAGTTATAGTAATTTTTCGCTTTATTATTCTTCAGGTCACATGATTTATCTTACATTAAGTGTCATGATTTTTTACTTATATAATTTGATCCCGTAAAATACTATAACTTAATTTAATTTGGTTAATCTCAATTCAAATTTAAATTAAAATTTAAAATTTTTATTTTTGACATATAGTATATTAAATTAAAAATATCTATTTTAAATAATAAATAAAGCTTTAAGATTAGAATATTAGTAAACCCTAATTTCAATTTAATTCTCACATACTAAATCAAATTAATATACATAAAATTATATATCTTAACAAATAATTTATTTTCATGATTTTTTTTGTAACTCCCACCCAATAAAATAAAATATTCACGATTGTTAAAAAAAAATTTATATATGTACACAGTTTATTTTGAAATTTGTTTAAACTTATGATTAATAAAATCGAGAATTGTGCAATGCATTGAAACTTACTAGCTAAATGATAACTTGCTAGTTTCATGCATTCCAGATCTCTTTAATCTATAATTTTAAACAAATTGATTTGTGGTTAAATTAATTGCTATTTTCTACTTTATGCTTTAAGATTTTCTCAATTCATCAAAATGAGTTCAAACATGGCAAGGGATCAATGAAAAAGCTGAACTGATTAATTATAAGCATCGATCTCATGTGAAGCCATAATATTAATTTAGAAATTTCAGATAAAAAAAATTAGCAAGTCACATGAAAAACTTAATAATTAATAATCTAAGATCAAATCTTTCACACAATGCCATATGTTATGGGTGTTATCTCCTGTCAGAATTAGAGATCCATAGATAATAAGCATAGTTCTATGCTTTTTGTGCTTGATCTAATCATTGTGAAAGAAAAGTTGGCAAATCTTACACATGATAAATTAAACACGAACTAAAAATACCTTAATATAGTCAAACATAAAGCTGTACTTACATCAAGAGAGGGCATAGATTGTACTCCAGAAAAAAAAAAAAAAAAAAAAAAAATTCAAAGACAAGTATAGATGAATTGAACCAATTAATGTGGCTTTGTACACAGTAACAGATTTGGGAAGTCGCATTAATATTTTATTTCTGTAATGTATCAACTGCTTCCAAAGATGTATAAATATCCAAAACAAAAGGGATAATATAGCATCATCAGGATTAACAAAAACACGTTTCATACATAACCAATAACAACATATATATATATATATATAAAGCTCAACACCTGTTCTCGATTCTTAACCCACCCGATGTGGCCCTTCTTCCTTCTTCAACCAAGGCGGCACGTGCCATAACGATTCTGTTGGGAACCAAAGGAGCATCGAATGCTGAGCAATCGATCCAATCCTTCAAGAGCTCCTCTTGCCCCCATATTTCAGGAATCCAAACCCTTCCAGCAACTTCGATTCTATGCCTCTTCAGCCTCTCACGTCCACTATCCTCATCCAATGCTTCAACTTTTGATGGGGTTGGTCCAAGTGTCTTGGTCTTGGTGTTACTATCTTTGATGCTATGGTCTTTGTGTTCTTGCTCCATGATTTTGTTGGCTTTGGGGTGGTGGGGTTTGTTGAGTTTGGAAGGTTGAGGAGAAATAATCTGGGTGTTATGGTGAGATTGGTGAGCCATGGAAGGGGTTTTGAAAATTAGCATAGGATATAGGAGAGTGTTGCTTTGGTGATTCTGAGTGCTACTTGTGTGTTGCAATCTTTTTGTGTGGAAAGAAAAGCAATGGGTGGGAAATTAGTTCACACGTCACCCACTTGGAGACTTCATTTGTATGGTAAGTGACAAAGGTACGTGTCTTGTTTCTTTGAGGTCGGATTCTAATAATGTGTGGCTTAGTTAGTGTAGTGAGTTTCTGCTTGCAAAGTACACAAATTAACCAACGGAGAAAAATAATATAAGGGGACTTCTTTTTCACTATATTATTAGGGTAAAATATTTACATGTTTTATGTTTTGTAAATGAGTAATTTTTAGGAAATTTTTTTTAAGTATTTTAGTGAGATTTTACTTCTTAATTATATACATTTTTTCATTTACAAAACTAAAACAAATTTGAAATCTTCGAAACTGTTATAAGATTTGTTTTGAGATATAAGAGATTACATAATATTTTAAAGTTTAATTTTTTATTTATATTAAAATAATGTTTGATTAACAAAAATGTACCTCACAAACATAGATTAATTCTTGAAATACTGAATGTATTATATATGTATATGAAAATAAATAAAAATAAAAGGTATAGTAACATTGAGAGAGAGAAAAAAAAAATTAAAGAGAGTTTATGATGAAAGATTGATATAGAAGAGAGTGGAAGGGATGAGGTCAGCATTCCTTGGATGGATTTTTTTAAGGATTGTGAGGTTGATGTTGATCTAAAGAATAGTATTCACTATTCTTGGTTTTCAATTCAATCAACCAGGACGCAGGATTTGATTTGTGGTAGGGCAATATTATTAATGTGCTCAAGGTAAGTTTGAAAAAAGTAAATAAATACTTTATTATCACGTATTAATTATATGGAAAATAGACTTTTTCTTTAGATTTTTTTCCTTGTTAGTATTTTTGCTCAGTATTAGTTGTAGTTGTTAAATTCGAGTAAGATGGGTCAGTTTCACTTGATGAATTACCTAGCTAATAGCTTGGACAATATGTGAGATCAATATTATTAGAGATTCATTTTGATATGTTCTCATTCTAAAGTTTTTTATATTATTTTAAATAATTATTATAAAAGTTAATATTTTTAAATACAATATAATTTATAACTAAATTATAGTATAAAAAAGTTTATACCGTAAATATATTCTACTTAAATCCATATAGTTAACAATTAATATATGTAATTTGATTTATAATTGGATAAACTTGGCTTGGTCGAAAAACTCGATCGGATCATACATTAAAAAAAATCTGAATCTACTTGATTTTACTTATAATTAATAAAATTAAAAAAAATAAAGTTTAAGAAAATGACTAAAACTAATTAATTAAATAACAACAAAAATAATTTTCAAATTTATTTTATGAATAAATAGAGCCTAGATTTGACTCCTTATATATATCTAACTATATAATTTACTAGTATTTGAATATCGGTAATATACAAGATAATTTTTGTATATATAACAAAATTATAATACGTAAATAATATTTTGAATAAATTACACTTCACTACTTTAAGATTCATTTAAATGACACTAGACTTTAAATTTATTCTGATATATTATTCCATCTCATTTGTATCAATTAAGTTATAAAATTTTAAGTAAATACTAACATAATATTTTAATTAACCAAAGATAATAGATTAACATTAACAATATCAAATATTTTACTTTCACCTTATTTACTCTTCTTTTACCGTATGAAGTGGGTTTCTTTTGGGGTTTTTTTTTTGTATTATTAGTAAGCTAGTCAAATTAAAACTTATTAGCTCAGTAGCATGCTATTTTTTAGCATTTCTGTTGTTGAATTTTTTTTTCGTACTATTAGCACGTTATGGATTTTGATACCCATTCTTTTTTCATGTAAAGTATACTAATAGAATAAACAGTTTTTTATTTCACGTAATATGAATCACAATAGTTAGTGAATGACAACAAAAGGAGGATGATAGAAATTTGGCACCTAATTAAGATGAAACATTGGAAATGAATTTTTTATCATTGAATGTTTTAGAGAATAGAGTGCATGTTTGTTTTATCATTTAAAAAAGTTAAACGTAGGTTCAACTCAATCCATTTACATTCATATTTTTCGTTTGAGTGTATGAGAATGTGTGTGGATAAGTATTCAAACACACCCAGACAAATTAATTTAGATTTTAAGGTATCATATGCCATATCATACATGAACCACCAAAGTAAATTACTTTAGTAGGGCCAGAAATTAAAATGTCTAAATACTAATGAAAAAGATCGAATAAATAAAAGTCAAAAAATATATATAATGATTTATGATAATATACTATTTTATTATGATTTATGAAAATATATAATACTGGTATAATCTAGAAGGACATATTTTAACCTTTTCTTTTAAAAGGTCAAAGAAAGAAAGTTTTATTAAATGACTCCATAAATGGTACAAGTAGTGTCATCTTGGGTATTACAAAAGTTGCAAGAGATTAAAAAAAAAACTCCTAATCAAAATATGCAAGCATAACCAACAAATAAAAGTTACATGAATTAAATTGGTCTTTAATTTAGAAGTTGTGAATGTTTAATTAAACTTCCTTAAGTTTTTTATGAGCTACTTCGAATGGAGTAAGGTATAATATTATAGTAAGTTTGTAATTTAATTTCGTATGAATAAACTTAAGGTAGTGTAGGATAAATTACTCAACTATTTTTAATTTTGCATATAAAAGCTATATTATAATTAAAATTTATAAAGAATAAATATTTTGATATCATATAAATTATATTTAATTTTATGATAAATTATTTATATTATAATATAAAATTATTTTAACAATCGATCATTTATTTTACAAATATTGAAATTTAGTCTAGAAATAAAAATGAGAATGATATAAGTTAATAAAAAAATTTATACTATCAAAGAAAAACAACTAAAAATATTATCACTCAAAATAATTATTTTAATTTATATAGAGAGATTTAAAACTAATAATTTCTTTTAAAATAATATTTAAGTTCAATTTTAAAAAAATAAAAATGATAATTTTTTTCATGATTAAAATATTTTGCTTATAGATAATAACCATTCTAATGTAATAATATATTGGACAAATCCTAAACACTTAAATCAATTTTGGTTCATGTAGTTTTGTGATAGTGTAATTTTGGTCTCCAAAATTTTTTTATTACACATTCGGTTCTCACATTTTTTATTGAGTAATGTTAGTTCATCATTTATATGTGTGATTATTTTTTTTAACAAAAATTACTTACATGTCATGTTAGTGATGACATGACACCAATATATTGACATGACAATAATCTAACATATATGCTACCGTGACACTGGTCCTAAATCCTAAATATATATTGACGCAACACGAATTTGTTAACGAGACATCAAAGATGATAATTGTACAACTTTTTATTTTTATTTTTATAAAGATAGGAAATATTATAAAGATGGTCGCAATGAGGATTGAACCTAGGTCCTCATGCTTCTAACTATTCTAATCCCTCCCCATCCAACCACTAAACTAACCCTACTAATCAGATAATTATATGACTATGATACTTTATGTATAAAAATTGTTTGATCATAATATATTAGGAAACAAAATTGTAAATTTAATTTTGTCTTCTTTATTTGTATATTTTTATTAATTTTTAAAAAAACTATCTAATTGGAAAATTTAAATTTTAAATAATATACATAAATAAATAATAAAAATGCAAAAAAAAAGGAAGAGAAAAAAAAGAAAATGGAAATGAAAAAAATAAAACTTTGACAAAGCAACATAGTCATAAGTCGTGACATCGAACACTTAATTTGTCTATTTTTAAAAAAAAATGTTAAAAATATCAAAATAAAAAATATATAAAAATTGATCTTTTGTAAACATGTGAGACTTCAACTTTAGTTCATCATCACACTTAAACCATAAAGTCAACATCATAAAACCTCATCTTCAATAATGTAGAAGCCAAAAATCATAAACAAAGTCTCATTAAATTCTATCATTGGGATCACTTAAATTGATATATAGGAGTCCAACATCAACATTAGTTTTATACCATCACTCAAACCAAGCACCATAGTCATTATATTTTCTTCTGTCAACCAATAACCTCACGACTAGCACCTTATATTTAGCATGAGTCCTAAATTAAGAGCACACCAAATATAATACCTCGTTTTTGATAAAATATTATATATATATATATATATATATATATAATTAATTAGTTAATCATATTAGTATTTTTATTTTAACTAATAAGAGCTAATTAATATTTATTTTAATTATTTGATATATTTTACATTATAATAGAAGATGTTTTAATTAAGGTTTTATTTTAATATTTTATTTAATTAATTGAGGAGAAAGGAATTAGTGATTTGGTTAAACATTTTTATCTATGGAGTTAAAGGGGCCGGGGTTAAATTTTAAAGAGAATGTTTTTTCCTAATCAATTTTCACGCTTATTTTATTTTGATGTACTTGTTTGTGCTATAGTACCTTGGAGTCAATCATCCATCTTTTTTTTGCTCAATAAGATAAGGGAGGAGTGAGAAACCTCGTTTTAAGTGTGAGATTGTACGATGGGTAGTGAATTGACCTCTAATCCTGTCTCTGTTGTTTGTCCATGTATGAAGGGTTTTCCCCAAATGTATCTTTATTTTCTTTGCTTCTCTTTGTATGTTATAATCGATGTAAATTATATGTATGTGTTAGAAATTTTCAAAATTGGATTGTAAATTTATGTTTTGATATTCTTATGAGTTCTTGTGGAAACTCTAAAATAATACATTGGGGTTGTATGAGGAGATTGTTTGAGTATGTAATTATATGCATAAATTATGTTGTTTAGAATGTTTATTACATGGTTTGGAATGCTTCTACGAATTGAATTGTGTATTTTGGTGAATTGGTGTGTGACATAATTTTTTCATTTTTTTGTTATGTGTGTTGTTTTTATATGGTGTTGGGTGCCACTTAAGGCACACCGAACGTCGTCGAGATCGAGAGCAAATTTTGCTTTCAGGGTTTCTTATGTCGGGCAAGGAAGCTCCATGGGATTCCCTGTGACGATTTCATTGGGTGTGAGTTAACCCTCACCAGATGTTAATGCTATAGTGGCTCTCTGTTGTGCTTTTGTTGGGCATGAGCTCGGACACATCGAGCATGATTCAAATAGAGACCACTATGGTCCTTTAGAGGTGTTGCACCAGGCACAGGACATATGCTGCCTAACACCCTTTTGTCTGCAAATGTTGTTTGATGTTCCCTAGATTGCATGATATTTTTCTTGTTATGAAGTTGAGTCGTACATGAACCTATATACGTGTGTGTATACGAAGAATATGATATGATGAGATTTGTTATATGTGAATTATGAGATCATGTGAAGTCATGCATAGAACCTATTTGACATGCATCATATGCATAAAAATGTTTTCTTAAAGGTACGATATGGAATACATTACTAGGGAAAACCCCCTTGTGTAAAAGCTTAGGGATCAATAATTAGGAATAACTTTTTTTTGAAAGTCTCAATCCTACTTTCGTGTGCATAGTGATGGAATCATGCCTAGGAGGGCAAGAAGTGACACATTGAAGGATCTAAGAGGAATGGGCTAGACATGAAGATTTGGGCCAGTCAAAGCCCAATGGCCCGATGGGCTTGGAAGGCCCAAGTTGCTCCTCACATGGGTCATACCTTGAGATATCCATTTTCTTCTATTTTGTATATATAATATTAGTATAGGTTTCATATATTTTGGTCTGTATTTTGGACCAAATGAAGTAGCATTTTTGGGCCTCATGGGCCTTTGAGCTTTTGGTACCCAATATTAGGCTCATTTTGATTCTTGTAATTTTTCCTTTCCATTGTATTTAATTGGTCATTGTATTTAGGCCATTAGAATAGGAATTTAAAGGGAATAAGTAATAGGCATGAATCATAGAATTGTAATTACATTTAAGAGTAATTAGAGTTGCATTTGAGTCGCATTTTTTGTGCCAAGGGTGGCTGCACATGTGACTAATCAAATATACCCTAAATTACTCTCAAATGTAATTAAGAGTTCTAGAAGGGGGGCTGCACATGGCTGGACAAGTGGGACGTCCAAATTTGAATTTGAATTCAAAATTGGCGCCACTTTGAGCACATGGTGGTGGCACCACTTTCTCTTGATCCAAGGCCTATAAATACTTCTTTCCCTCCTTGTGTAGGAACTTTGATCATATATGAGAATTTTCTGAATATTCTTCAGCCATTCCCTCCCAAAGTCAGCAAAGTTCTAAGCCTTAGCATTAGGAATTCCTTCCTTCTAAGCTTGGCCGTAAGCTTTCTTTTGGTTTCCTTGCTTGGATGCTTCCATCTTAGCCTATGAATCCTTCTCTTCTTGTCTTCAACTCAAGAGTTCTATCCGGAGTTCATCATCAAGGAAGAAGATTCGTGAGCTTGGAGAAGGAAAAGGAAGAAAGATCTTTCACTTCACTTGCCTACTCCATCACATAGGATGTATCTTGCACAACTTAGTTATCCTTACCAAACCCTAGTAATATGTCTTTATAGTGAGAGTAAGTAGAGGGTGTGACATGTCATGTACTCCTAGGTTACTCTATGTATATTGCTAGCAATAATGCACAAGTGTGATGTTTTTACTGGCATCACATGGATTTTAACATATAGTTTGTGTCCATTGCATAATGTATTATAATGTATCTATTATTGTTTATTATGACTGAACAATCATGATGATAATATTTATGTGTATGTTATATCTTGTTGTATGTCTTGTTTGTTTTTGTCTATCCAATTTGCATTCCTACACTATGAAACATAGTGAGATACTTCTCACTTCCTTTTTCTTTTGTCTTGTTTTCCTTTGGTTGTTATATAGGTAATCATTAACATGAGACTGGTGACGTTGGTGATGAGATTTAAACTTTAGTGTTGGATTTGTTCTAATAGGACATGTAACATCATAACTTAATTGAGACTAGTTATGATTTGTTTCTTGTTATTGAATTTGAGAACTTTGATTTTAATTCCTTTGTAATTTTGTTATTCCATCGAGTTTAGTTTACATTAACAATGTAATTTTCTCTATGTGTATGAATTTGGAGTTTATTATTTCATATGAGATAATTCAATTTTATATTAATTATATTTTATAATATGCAAGATAAAGGATATCACACCAAAATAAACCACAAAGGCTTCTCGATATGCCATTTGCATGCTATATACACACTACTTGAATTTTACTATGCTACTATATCATTCTATATCTATCCACCATGATGCTATGAATTAGCATCAACTCAAAATAAGGTCCCTATTATAGGTCATTCCTTATTTGGACAAGAATTGGTGTCAAATTCTTACATTTTTCATTACCAAGTACATGTCTTTTTTACTAAATGTGTTACACTAGGATGGTTGCATATTTTCCTTGATTGTTTGTAGGATATATGGTGGTGTGACTATCCTCAAGTAGCCTTAAATCACAATGGTATGAAAGCAAAGTTACTCAACAGTTCATAATTATTAGATCAAAAGATAATCTTAGATCCTTTAAGGTATTGATTTTAATCCTAAAAAATTTAGACGTTTTTATTAGAGAAATGTTTTTCAATTTATATTATAAGACAAAACATAAACATTTAATTATGATAATGTATAATTTCTTAGATAAACCACTTTATCTGTAATAAGACAATGCATTTAATTTATATAATTTATGATGTTTGATAAATAAATAAAAAATTACATTTTTAATTTTTTTTAAAATTTTTTATTAAAATCAACTAAATTAAGAATAATTTATAATTTTAAGGACTAATTTAACCATTTATCCATCGTAAGGGTAGGCGTAAGAATAGAATTAGTTTCTATGCTATATAATTCAAATACACGTGTGTGGTATAAGATTGTCAAACGCATGCAAGAATTAGTTTACCCGTAAAAATATGGAAAATATCATAATTAAATAGTTTAAATACGTTCAGACTTTCTTTTCTTTTATTTGTATTACATTTTTCTTTAATCTCGGCCTTTATTTTATCATATCATTTGTCAAATATATTTTTTTTTTCTAAATTTTTTCTCTTTACCTCTCTCCCTTTTATCGATACACTCAAAAAATCAGATGTACGAGAATGAATATTTATGAAATTCAACAATAATATTGGTGGTATTCAAACATGGGCACAAACAATGTTATACATGGTTCTGTATAAAATTGGGAATAACAGACAATTAGAACGTCAAATCTCATATATAACATCTACAAGATCGGTCCAAACAAAATATATAGGAATATGCTAGTACAATAAATATCATAGATTCTTCAAAAACAATATTATACACAGTGCAACTCTTAACTTTATCAATTGGATTCTTTTATACAACATTTTTAACCAAATCAAATGAACTGATATAAGTACTCATATAAGTTAATTTTATTATATTTATAAAATAAAGTTATAATTTATCAATTTTACTCTTTTTATTTATTAATAAATTTTTATAAGAGGTAAAAATATTATCTCATATCAAAATTTATGTACCAATATTAATAAAAAATAATAAATGGCAATTGGGGAGAGTTTAAGAAGTGAGAGAATAAAAAACATTTTCATAATTTTTAATAGGAGTAAATAAAGAAAAAATAATTCGATATTTTTTAGAAACTATAAACTATCATATAAAAAGGATTAATAATTTTTTTCTAAATTATATCTTATAATAAGAAAATGAAGAAATATATAAAAATTAATCAAGATTTAAAAAAAAAAAAAAAAAAAGTCATGACTATAAACTAAACATGTGATAGCTCATACTATCTTTACCGATCGGTCTAGTTGTGTTGGGTGAGTAAATATCGTAACATATCAAGTTGAATTTTCATGAATAAAAAAATGAATTTTCGTGAATAAAAAAATAGACTATCTTAATAATTTCTCGTTTTGGCATTTGTGAGGTTTGAGAATTTCATCAAACTTTTTCTGAACTCACCTTTCGTTGCTCGTAAACACTACATTACCGGAAATAAACACTACTTAAGTTTAATGAAGTTTACTTGACTGATCTATCCAAATCTTGCCTCTAGTATGATTTTATTTTGAGTCCTCAATTATTTTATTTTGGGTCTTTTTTATTTTTAGATTGATCTGTAGAAATAGCAGTGCAATAGATCGATTTGTGTCCTCAAAAAAAAGAAAAACGATTTGTGAATATAAAAATGCTAATTACATTAAAAATACTATTAACATATGCCCACTCCTTAAATAAATACTTTCAAGTTTCAGTATAAGCAACATATCAGTACATTTTTTCAACAACTTAACAGAAAAATCCTTTAAAAGAAAAAAATATATTCATAAATGGTTGAAAATACAAGAAATTTGTTACTCGTTTGCATTACTCTTGTTTTGAACAAGAAAGAGAGGGTAGATTAACGTGTCACATCAAAAATGACTGAATTGAATCACATTATGAAGATTCAAGAATAACAAAGCGATGCAGCCCCTTTGTCACTAGGTTTAGTGACCATACACTGCACGTGGGATGTTCCCTCCAAGACCCTACCTACGTCAATTAAATCACATATGACTACTTCTAAATTTTACTTTTTTTATAAATAAATTTAATACTATGGAAACACACTTCCAATATTGCCTAACATAAACCCACTTAAAAAATTACACCATAGATTTCAAATACAAGTAACTTCACCCAATTATAACTACTCAATTAATCTTTAGGCACCATAAAATCTCTTTAAAGGGAGTTGTCCACCAAACACCAAAAAATGGCTTCTCCATATATGACATATGACTACTTCTCAATAACCTCCATTTGCCACGGGGAAAAGAAAATTAAGAAAAAAAATTAATTTAAATTATAAAAAATAAAATGAAGGAAATTTTGATGAAAAAAAATTACTTTACAAAAAAATGTATTATTGTTCCTATTTTTCTTTCTTCTAGATCAAACATACCATATAAATTTCATGCACATTATGGTGGGTCACACCAAACTTTAGGGGTGAAAATGTTTAGCATCTTGATAACGTCAATGGATACCACGGTATTCTTTGGCTTTTTGGCCCAGTTAAATTAAAAAAAAATAAAAATACACAAAATAAATAAAAAAATAACAAATTACCGGAATAGGTAGTTTTTGACACGTAGGACGTCACGTGGATGAGAAAACGCAGGGAGCCTGGGCGTTTTTCAGAAGAAGCCTAACTCCCATGTGCCTTGTATGGGCCCACGTGGCCCTTGTCTGACGTGGAGAAGAAAGAGCAGGGGAAAGGCATTTTTCAGATGGAGCCTCCCCCCAGGCGCCATCCGTGCAGGTTCTGCCACATGGCGCCTCCACCATAGGCGCTATGTATATTATACATATTACGCCTACACCCCAGGCGCCACCATATTAAACACCTTCCCCCCATTTTTTGTTAAAAGGTAACTGCTAAGAGGGTAAAGTTTGTTTTTGAGAAAACGCTTGTACTCCCTGCGTTTTGAGAAAACGCATCTGAGAAATTTTTTCACACCACAAAATTATTTTCTTGCACGTTCTTATCTAGGTATGAGTTGTAGTTTATTTATTTAAATTTGGAATTAAATATTAAATTTTAAAATGTAATGGGCTGATTCGTTTATGGTTTATAGGTCTGGAACGGCCCATTCTGCAATCAGAACGGGCCGTTCTGATTGAACATATTGGTCGTTGTTTTGGATCCGGAACGGGCCGTTCTGATAGTAGAATGGGCCATTCTGGTTGCTTGCGTAACTGAAAAATGAAAGGGATCGGAACGGCAAGTTTTGCTTTCGGAACGGGCCGTTCCAGAACCCAATTTAAGACACCTTTTGTGCAATGAGAACGGCCCGTTCTGAAACCAGAACGGGCCGTTCTGATTGTACTCATGAAGATGAGTAGGACGAGGACAGCGACATATCCCAATTGAAAATTTTTAATTATGAGGGATTAAATTAGGCATTTAGGCATTTAGAAAATTGATAAGTTATGTGTTGTTTGAGTTTAATATTTTGTTTGTTTGTTTGTTTAATTATATCAGGATGTCTACACAGATGATTCATGCAGGACCTATCGACGATTCTTTATTAAGGCTTCAACCATTCCATATATCTGAGCATATATGGAATGGAGCTGAAGATAGGGTTTTGAAGGTTAGAAGAGCAACACAATCAGAGTTGCGTGGTGTTGAGATTCCAGTTGCTATTCAGGATCTTCTACAGAGGGTTGGGTTTATGGGGGTGGTGCAGATCAGTTACTTTCCTGTGGACAATCATTTGATTTCTGCGTTAGTTGAGCGATGGAGACCAGAGACCCACACGTTTCACATGCCCTTCGACGAGTGTACTATCATGTTGGAGGATGTTGCAATGTTACTTGGGTTGAAGATCTCCGGGGCACCCATTACTGGATACGCAACTATGGATTGGGGAGCTCTTGTGGAGCGCCTTCTTGGCATGACACCCCCTGAGTCAATGCTTGTTGGCGGTCAATTGAGGATGAGCTGGATTGACCGACACTTTTCTAATGTTTCTGAGCATATACATAGCCAGGAACAGTTGGAACGCTATACTAAAGCGTTCATTTTACGCATAATCAGGGGATATCTATTAACTGATCACTCTAGGTCCTTTGTATCCCTCAGATATCTGAGTTTCCTAAAAGACCTGGATGCTTGTGGTCAAATGAGTTGGGGGTCATGCGTGCTGGCGAATATGTACAGGGAGTTGTGCGTGTGCACGAATTATGATCACAAGGAAATTGGTGGTTCAGGTATTCTAGTGCAATTATGGGCATGGTATCGGTTTCCATTTCTTGCACCACCTCATCCACCTTTATCTACATTTCATGTTCCTCTAGGGGCAATGTTAGTAACTATATTACATGTGATTGATTTAAGAATAAATATATTTAGAATTAATTTGTATATTGAAGTATTAATGGTTTTTTTTTTTATTTTTATAACAGGTGGAATTATGCCTTGCATAAACCTAGAGAGGAAACAAAAGATAAAATTATGAAGTATAGAGAGTATTTTTACCGTTAAAAAAAAGAGGATGTAAGTCTTAATTTATGATATTTTATTGAAGATTTATATAAAAAAAATTGTAATTATAAATGATAATTGCTAACTACTTATTTGTTATGTTGTTTTGCAGTTTCTATGGCAATCATACTTGGAGTTACTACCTACATTACCTCCTTACTGTTTTGAGGACTCACAAGTATGGAGGTCAACTGTCCCATTGATTAATTTCCACATCGTCGAGTATCATTACGCTGATCGTGTCATGCGAGAATTTGGGATGGTCCAACACATTCTTGCGCCTCCTATTCATCTAGAGAAATTGCATGATCTTCCCTTGAGAGGCAAGGATAACACAGACTGGTCATGCATGCACGTTCAATTTGTGCAGGAGTGGCAATCACGACTTCATCGTGTATGGACACAAGCTGCGTGTGATACACCACACTTGAGAAATAGCTCAGAATGCATGGTGTGGTATAGGAAACATACAAGACGATGAATTTCTCCTTCTAGTGTAAAGGAAGGATATGTGGTGAGTACAAATCTAGGGATGTATTTAAATAATTACTTGTGACATATTTACAAATTTAGTGTTCTGATGATATTTGTTATGTTATTTGTAGACCGATGTTTTGCAGCACATGTATCATGGCACCAGTGAAGAACATAGGGATTCCTTCAATTTTACCATGATGCATGAGAGGATCGGCCACTGCTTACAAATTCGAGATGATCTACACCGTTGATTCTGTCTGTGCGATCAGGGCCGTTCGTTTCCCCTGTTACTAGGAGACAAAACTTCTGACCCATGAACAGTTTTTTTTGCAAATTCAAGATGATCTACACCGTTGATTCTGTCGGTGCGATCAGGGTCGTTCGTTTCCCCTGTTACTAGGAGACAAAACTTCTGACCCATGAATAGTTTGTTGCAAATTCGAGATGATCTACACCGTTGATTCTGTCGGTGCGATCAGGGTCGTTTGTTTCCCCTGTTACTAGGAGACAAAACTTCTGACCCATAAACAGTGTATGTTGCAAATTCAAGATGATCTACACCGTTGATTCTGTCGGTGCGATCAGGGCCGTTCGTTTCCCCTGTTACTAGAAGACAAAACTTCTTACCCATGAACAGTGTTTGTTGCAATTTCGAGATGATCTACACCGTTGATTCTGTCGGTGCGATCAGGGCCGTTCGTTTCCCCTATTACTAGGAGACAAAACTTCTGACCCATGAACAGTGTTTGTTGCAAATTCGAGATGATCTAAATCGTTCATTTTGTCGGTGTGATCAAGGCCGTTCTTTTCCCCTGTTACTAGTAGACAAAACTTCTGACCCATGAACAGTCTTTGTTGCAAATTCGAGATCATGTACACCGTTGATTTTGTCGGTGCGATCAGGGCCGTTCTTTTCCCTTGTTACTAGGACACAAAACCTCTGACCCATGAACAATGTTCATTACAAAATCAAGATGATCTACACCGTTCATTTCGTCGGTGTAATCAAGGTCGTTCTTCACACCATTCATTTTGTCGATGCGATCTAAGCCGTTAGTTTAACCTACTTTATGCTTTACATTTTCAATTGTTATTTTTCATTGTAACGAAAATATTATCACATTTCTTAATCACACACATAAATATTATTCATACTTCAACACTTTAGTACTACATTCAAATTAAGAAAAAAACTTTTAAACTTTAACAAACACTTAAATATTGTTTAACAACAACGACAACAACGACAACAACAACATGAACTTAACTAAGTAAACACTGACTATTAACAAAATAAACAACGATACAAACAACACAGTCCTTTGCAAAACTAAACATTATAACTTAACACAGTAAACATTGACTGTTAAAGTATACAATAGCCTACATGAAGTTTAGTTGTCTTTCAAATGAATTGACCATGTTCCACATCTGCAATTGTTGAGGCTCCAGATCTTCAAAAGTAACAAACAAATTCAGTAGTAATTCATTCGGGTCTTCTGCAAATCTGTGAAACATGAATGCCACATCTTCATCACAGGTTAAAGGATATGGAGTATATTGCTTTCCTCCTTCTTTGTATTTAACTGGACAACGATAATGAAGTTGACTTATGCGTTTGCTATCCCCTTTGATCAACCTCCTATGTACCTCATTCAACAAATCAACAAGTCTCATGTCTTCGTTAAGTTTGATAACTCTTCCACTAGATGGCATTTGTATGGCATAATCAAGACCGTACTGAGTTTCAAATATCTGAACATTTTGAAACACAAGAGCAAACACTCTTGCTGAAGCCATTCTTCGAAATCACTACTACAATATTTCTATCTTAAGTTGAAGAGAAACTTCAAAGGCTATTCTTTCTCAACTGTCTGAACATAAAACACACACACACACACACACACACTTATATTTATAGGCAGATGGAGCCTAACTAAAATAATAAAAAAAAAATTGAAGTGCATAATTTAACCATTTTTTTTTTCATTACACAATTACAAAACAATAACAAAAAATACATATTATTAACTAAAGTGCATAATTTTATGAATATTTAATAATAATATTCTCCAAATTTTAATTTTACAATCCACATAAAACATTACATTACAACCATCCTAATTAGAAATAAACCTAAAACTAAATTACAAATATTTTTTTCTCATTAAATCAAATATCCTTCGGAATAACCTGCAAAAAATGTAACATACATTTGTTAAACAATATTAGTTACACGATAAATTATATTTGACTAACACTACTCACCTGTTGTACATTACTTTTAGTTATATTCAGGAAGTAAGGACCACGAAAACGGTTGGGGGCAAACACGACAACCTGAAGAGAAAAAAAATTCAATTCAACACATAAATAACATATAATTTAATATTATACAACAAATATTACCTGTTTCAGAACTAACACACACCCCACAACAATGTCTTTTCCATATTGTTCGTGTTGCTTAACTTTGTAATGTAAGCTTATTGCACCAATCGTTGCAGTTGGGTCCTGAAATAAATATTTATAATTAATTACAAAACAATTTTTTTAATGTATAAAAAATTCACTAACCATACCTTTAAATTAATAGTATAATTCCCCCTTCCAGTTGGGGTCATAGACTCCACAAAAGCAACAACTATTGGAACTCTTTCTAAATTGTGGTTGATATTAATCAATGTTGTCACTTCTGGTAGCTCTATTGTTAACAAAACAAACAAAAAAATAACATTATTTGCATGATTAATTTTACACACATGAAACTTAATATGCTAAACAAACCTCTAGATTTCACATAATGAACTGCATAACGCCATGGGTTAGAGTTGAACACCATCATCGCAGGTCCGTTAAGATCAGACAAGAACTGTTGTGTTGGTAAGGGATTTTCAGATTCCCTGTTCCTCATGGTAGCTTGGACCAAACCAGCTGGTCCAGGAATAAGACGACCAATGTCACGTGCACTAGATGTCTCCTCGTCATTGTCATCCCCAAGTTTTGGTGTAGGGGGTGACAACGGAGACAATGGATCCTATTCTCTAGCTTCTTCAGCTTGTTTAGCTGTCATAGCACTTCTCATTATTGACAACAATTGCTCATTTGCCAATTCTTCCTCCGATCGAACAATGTTTTCCTCTTCGTCACTATCAGGCACATAATCTACTCCTCTACGAGACATTTCTGATAAAATATAAAACAAAATAAATATTCCATTAATATTGTTTCAAATTCTAAAATTTATAATATTCAGTATAATATCATAATTTTTAACATGGCAATAAATACATATATTTAATTATAAAAATCAAATTATATAAGTTTTTCAATAAAAATATCAATTTTATATTATGCACTATCTTAAGATATAGAACGGGCCGTTCTGATTTCAGAACGGTCCGTTCTCATTGCGCTCATAAGTTGTTAATTTTAGTTTCGGAATGGCGCGTTCTCCTTTTAGAACAGGCCGTTCCTGAGCCAAAAATAACAAATCATCAGTACAATAAGAACGGGCCGTTCTACTTTCGGAGCGGCCCGTTCTTATTGTACCTAAACTTTATGACTTTAGCATTCGGAACGGCCCGTTCCGAAAATAACCCGTTCCACGTATATAGCATACGTATTGACCATTTCTATTTAAAAAAAAATTATTACACTACCCTATTTTATCTTTGAATCAGCATATAATATATTATATAAATTAAAATTAAAAATTACAATTTAAATATGTTACTCACTTGCACTACCCTGGACAACCAAATAAAATATGATAGCATTCCTGGTCCACCGGACGAAGTAAACTTTTGCAAAATCCAATAACACGTTGTAGACTTTAAGTATTATTGGTGTGTGTGAATTTGATAGCGCCTGGGGCTGGGGCGCCACATGTGTACAAATTAGGATGGCGCATGGGGGGGAGGCGTTATGTACAATACATACATAGCGCCTAGGGTGGAGGCACATTGCCACGTGTCAGAACGTGCACAGATGGCGCCTGGGGGGAGGCTCCATCTGAAAAACGCCTCTCCCCTACTCTTTCTTTTCCACGTCAGATATGTGCCACGTGGGCCCATACAAGGCGCATGGGGGGAGGCTTCTTCTGAAAAATGCCCAGCCCCTCTGCGTTTTCTCATCCAGGTGGCATCCTACATGTCAAAAACTACCTATTCCGGTAATTTGTTATTTTTTAATTTATTTTATGTATTTTTATTTTTTTAAATTTAACTGGGCCAAAAAGCCGTATTCTTTTTGTGAAAATTCATACTGTTCACCTTTGATTCTTTTGTTTTCTTTTGAATAGTAGTTGATGAACGCCCCTAAAAGAAGCTAAAAATATAAAATCAACCAATGCAAATTTGCTGGATCCTCTTCATGGCCACGACAAATTTTTACCATCGATGGCCCACTTATATTCATTGATTTAATCTACAATAATAATATTATCGACTTTATAAATTACTAGTACGAGGTTATTTTAATTTAAACTTTTAACAGGCAGTCGTGTTAAATATCTTGTAAAGATACACTTTCCTTTGTTGTCGTAAACTAGTTTCGAAATATATTTCAAACACATCTACACCATTTTTTTTATCAGTAAACACATCTACACTATGAAAACTAGTTTCTGATATGATATAGAAATTAATTTCTGTGCAAAATAAATAACGGGAATTAGTATATATCGAGAGCACTTTTGTCAAAAAAATAATAAATAAATAAGGCAGTACGAAGAGAAAAAAGAGGATTGCTAATAGCAGCCCCCAACCCCAAGTATAATATTTGAATTAAGAGGAGTGTCCATTTAAACATCAAACAAGTACAATATAATTTCTCCCAAAAAAAAAAATGCGATGAGTCTTCAATCCACATAGAATTGCTTCCAGATGTATCCTGGAATGAGTGCAGGGAAAAGACTCCTAATATAATATTATTTTTCTGATATAAAATTCAAAACTGAAACCAAGGCCACAACATGCATGAATAATTTGAACTTCTTTCACTCAAATCACACGTTCTTTCATTTGCTTCTGTATTATATATAAGACAATGTTTCCTTTTATTCCCTAAAAGAATCGTCTCTTTTTGTTCCCTTATTTATAGAAAGGTGTCATGTGTGACTCCTATTATCATAATTAAGGAACTAAAAGCAAGTGATTTTTTACTGACTAAAAGCAAACATTTCTCTGCTCTATTTATAAATATATGTAACCGTGTTATATGATAAAAATGATACCATTAGTTATTATTATTTAGAAAAAAAATTATAACAGAATATAATTACTCTGAAGCACAATAATGAATTTCCTATAACAAGCCAAAGAACTATAACAAGTTCTCAGCATTACTGAAATATTCTCTGTACAAGCTAACAAACTTATTCAAACATGCCAAGAAATGGATCCATGCTGCAATACCTCCAGTTAGGCGCACAAGTCTGGAAAGTGGAAAGTAATTAACTTCAATGAACAAACTGTATACACAGCTGTGTCTAAAATCCAAGGCAAGAAAGGGACCAAGTACCTAGACCAATGTTATGTATATCCAAGGCTGAAGAAATGCAAGGGGTTGAAGAAATTAGGAAGAGTATTAAGTCCTTGGATAGCGAGAACCTCCTTTCTTCCTCAGGAATTCAGGTATCTCAAACAAACTACCATCGGTGAAAGAGGAAGGTCGCCGATTGACGCCAAAGGTTGTATCTGCTTGAGTGAGTTGACTGGCCTGTTCTCAGATCAAAACAATAATTATATTCTTTTTATTCATAAGAATTATAATGACAGCAATAAAACTCGAACATAGGACCTTGTATATTTTGTTCCAACCCTCCAACTACTAAGCTGACCCTAGTGGTACTCAAAACAAGGAATTATGGGTATGCATACAGGAATGGGGTTAGGGGGCAGAGTTGATCCATACCTGCAGGGGCCTCCCTTCACTCTCCTCTTGACGCTTGAATCCAGTTGCAATCAATGTTATGCTCACCTGTATGAAACCAAATTTCATTGCTCACCACCAAAATGATTATATTATATGTTCAAATTAAACTAACTTTGAGAAAATAGTTATCTAGCGCAAAAGTCCATTCTCTTGCCTATTATAAATATTAATGTGTCCAGAACTACCCAAATTGTTAATCTTTTCTACCACTGTCATCTAATATATTAATAACTACGTTAAGAAAATAAAGCATATCTTGAACTTCATTATTCTCTAACCTCTTTCAGAAAAAAGGGAAGCACTGGTCTTATTTAATGCATTTAACATGGTAGGTATGGTGATTTAAATTATTTAGTTCGTTTCTCCAAATGGTACTGAGATTTTGTGGTTCACAACGTGAAAGTAGGACACTTTCTTATTTCCTTAAACACTGAAGCGGGGTATATGGTGCAATTCATTTCCGGGGGAATCACAGCATATCATTTACAACTTCATATAACTAATGTCACAGATTTACATAGTTTAACTTACTTGACCACTGAGTGATGGATCTATTACTGCTCCAAATATTAAATTAGCAGTAGGGTCCACAAGGTCATATATAACCTCTGCTGCAGCATTTACCTGTAAATGATTATATTAAAAGACAAGCATACAAAATGGATACCATACACAGCAGCCTGCAAGAGCATGACGAATTCAATAGATAACATATCAAGAAGGTCAAGTATTCCTCAAAAAATTCAATAACAACAACAATAAAAAGAGAAGGGAAAAAACATTATGGGTACAACGGAAACAAATATTTTAGAGCCAAAGGGATAGGTAGCCACCTCAAACAATGTCATGTCAGTCCCACCAGTTATGTTCCAAACAATTCCAGTAGCCCTCTCTATACCAATATCCAGTAAAGGTGACTGGATGGCATTCAATGCAGCATCTCTTGCTCTTGATTTTCCTTGACAAAAAGAAGCCACATGATAATTTTCAATGATATATGAAGCTCAAAATTAAGAATGCACTCAAAATTCTGGGCCAAAAAAATGACAGAAAGGAGTCTTTATCAAAAGACAATGCATTTACAATTTAATATTAGAAAAAAGAAAAACAGAAAGTGGTGTAGAAGGGGTAAAGAAAAATGTATTCTATTAACCATCACAGCATAAATGTTAGAAAGATCTTCAGAGTACATTAAAATATCATAGAAAATACCATGAAATCAATTAGTCATCCCAATGAGAAAGCAACCTTAGGAACTGTTTCCTGGTTTATTTCCTTATTTATTTAGGGTTAGTAATACTACAGATAGCTTGGGCTTGTAATACAACACTAGTACTTGACCTTAGTAAAAATTGGAGCACTGGCTTAGTATTTTGTATCATATGCTTATACCCTTCAAATTATCGTTAGATATATAAAATAATAGTTATAAGGCAATGATAGCTATGCCTCAAGAACCACTTTATTTGTATAAACCTTTTCTTTTGGACATGCATGCTGATATGCCAATATGTACAACCATATTACATACATATAGTTTGAGTATCACAAATTCACACTACCCTCAATCTTTTTGTAAGCGAAACAGAGGATCAAGAGCTTCTTCCAATCATTGCATAATTATGAATCAAATAGAAGATATGAACTTGGGAGACTACATTGCACCTTTCATACTTACCAGTTGCAGTTCCTATCCCCATTAGTGAAGAACCTGCATTGGCCATTATAGCCCGAACATCAGCAAAATCCACATTCACCAACCCTGGTATCTGCAATAAATTAGTAAAAGTAATTAGCGTTAATGATTTTACAGAGAGATATTATCAATTTTAAACCATGGGCAATTAATCAACAATATATAATCAGAATATCCTACTAGTGGGATAGCCGTGTATGTTTTATCCACATGTATTAAAAATTGATATTGATACAAAAAAAAAATACATGATTTCGTGCAAAAGAAAACACTAACAGTAGCATCAGATTATCTAGGCTCTATTTTAAATCAATTTTAAGACAACTTAGTGCCCCATAGCCTTATGCATTGGGCAAGAACTACGGACTATCTCAAACAAGGAAACACATACTTCCAAATTTTAGTCATGTCATGCCAAATATCCATATCAGATACTTCATATACTCCTAGCTGCATTTTAATTTGTTCTTTTACTTTTATACCAACACAGATGAAAATATCACAATAATTAGATAAATTGTATAATTTATCATGTCTAAAATGACTCGTGCTTATTTTTAAAACATTATTGATTTAACAAGTATTTTATGTTAATTTTAAATGTTATTTATAGTCATGTCATAAACTGTGAATTTTAAAATTTATTATATTCTCATGTCCTTGTTGTATCATATTCATGTCCTATGTTATATTCATGCCTCTGAGATTACATAATAGATAAAGTCAGTTCAACATACCTTAGGGACAAGAAAAAAAAAGAAGGAAATCAGGAATGCATGACTCTCTGACACACACTTTTGAACAGATCCTTGTTGGAATTATTGGAAATCACACAATTCTATGGGTACTGTCTTATTTAATGAACCTCTCATGATTTTATAGTTTTCAAAAAAAAATATATTAACTAATAAGAGAGTATGTTTCGAAGAGTGTGTTGATAACACTCATCAAAATTAATGATATTTCATACCGTAATAATATCAGATATGCCTCGCACACCCTGTCGAAGGATATCATCAGCCAGATTGAATGCTTCAGTTACAGGGGTAGATTGAGAAACTGCTGTTAGTAGCTTGTCATTTGGAATAACTATAAGCGTGTCAACATTATCTCTTAAGGCTGTAATTCCTTCTTGGGCTTGAATAGCTCTCTTTCTTCCTTCAAATGAGAAAGGGGTGGTGACAATACCAACCGTCAGTATACCCATTGACTTTGCTACACCAGCAATAATTGGAGCTCCACCTGTGCCAGTACCCCCACCCATTCCGGCCTGCAAAAGTTAATTTCAGTTTCCAAGTTTAGCAAAATATTCTAATAAAGAACAACTTACAAAAACTACAAGCATGTCTGTTCCAGATTTTGAAAAATTTACATACTAGAAGGTTTCAAATATCAAGAACTGCTGATTCCTTATCTATCTCAAATGGGAACTAATCATCAAAAACTAGAATAGTAAATAATTTAATTTTATAGTTTTTAAAATTTCCCTCCCATCCTTCTAAAAGAAATATCACAAACAACAAAATTTGTACTTGATATCATAGTGTACCAAGCTAAATTAACTTTCAAGATTATAATAATAACAATTTTTTATAGAGTGCCCCTCTGCCTTTAGCTATCTTGATCCTATAGTCAATCATTTATGACTTCCCTTAACATCTTAAACTTTTAAGAGAGTCTGTCCCTCAAAGATGAAGTTTTTAGGAGTTCAATCCTAGCTGCTCAGCTTCAAGCTCAAAGAAGAAAGAACTCTGGCATGAGAGGAATTGATAGATATAAAAATTAAAAATCACTCATAAGCCTTCACATAAAAGGTTAAGCATTTTGAAGTGTTGGACTTCCACACACATATTTTGATATAATAATGGACCTCGTAAATCATGTCTAATGGTGTAACATTTAGACCAGTACTAAAACCAATCCATAATGCAAAATTATAATTAAATTTGCAGAAGATATAATTGGATAAAAGTAGTTGAACCTACAGTAACAAAGACCATATCAGCTCCATAGACTGCCTCTTCTATCGATTCTTTGCTTTCTTTCGCAGCATTCATTCCAGTTTCAGGGTTACCACCAGCGCCAAGACCTCGTGTAAGCTCCTGACCAATTTGCAAACGATTCTCAGGATAGACAGGCGACATTCTCATGGCTTGAACATCAGTATTAACAATCCAAAACTCCACACCATGCATCGAACTCTCTATCATGCGATTGACTGCATTTGACCCACCACCTCCAACACCAATAACTTTGATCTTTGCTTCATTGTAATCACTTTGAATAGATGTAGTTCCTAGGCTCTCAGATAAATCCCCACCTAAGCTGTCCTTTCTTGGGCTGTTTACTGTACTGCTCCCTTCTCCTCTAAGCATTGACACCTCAGGATGTAAATCTAGAAAAGGGCCTTGACTATGGAATGGATTGACACTCTGGGATGAACATTTAATTTGAAGTAAACCCAACATTCGGTTGCCACTGGAAAATCCACTCCTGCGGTCATACATTTTCATGAAACAAGCTCTCCCAGGGTAATTCCCAGTCAGATTTCTTCCTCCAACAGTCAACACCCTTGCTGAGTTTCTAGTATTAGAAGGTGCGAAAATTGTTGACACACAAGTGGTCATTTTGGTTTATATGGAATCCAAGCTTCAAAGTTGGGATATGTAGGTAAATATATGGAGGAAACTTAGAGGCTTAAAAGATTAAAACTTTAAATTCACCCAGAATTCTTCAAGTACCTGTTCCTAAAAAAAAAAAAAAATCAGAAATGTTAGGGCCTGTTTGATTCCCCTCTTACCTTCCAAAATAATTCTACACTATTCAGCAATAAATTTCTCATCCAAAATCTACCACAAAATTATTTCCAAAGAATGTTATAAAAAAAACAAAAAACAGAAATAGCTAGGAGACGTTTTTCCATCTTTTTCAAACTCTCCCTCAGTTCCACACTCTAACTATCAAGGTAACCTAATTTAGGGTCTCAAAAAAGGACATTTTTTTTTATAATAAAATAAGCATTTTTCTTACTGCTTCTGAAAAAAAATTACTTTTTTATAATCGTTATTTTAACTTCTAAACAAAATGGCACTTAATTGCATTTCAAAAACAAAAAATAGTTCTGAAGATAGAAATGAAACGCACCCTCACACTAACACATCATTCATAACAACATGAACAAAGGGGGAATACTCAAAATGGGGAATTATTGAATTACCACATAGTCAAGCTAATTGGTAGAAATCATAAGACAAACAATGTGCAAGCTCACTGAAACGCAGAAAATTTTAATGAAGAAGAAAGTGGTAAACGATAAAGCGAGGAAGAAAAGAAAACATAATTGATATAGGGAATAGAAGAAACATGATGTGAGAGAGAGAGAGACCTGAGAAGGTTGAAGAGAGAAATAGGGAATCCGTGCAAAGCATGTGGGTGGTGGATGGATACAAATGGAAATGGTGGAATCAATAGAGGGGTTTATAGTGTAACCTCTAAGCAGCAGAAGCACCCTTTCCCTGTTGTCCCTTTTCCTTATGTTGATAATTCATTTTAACTTGAAAATTATATTTTTAGAATGTATATGTAAAATTGCCTTATCAATATTAATATTAAAATTAAAAAAGAGTAAGTACGACTACTTATGTAATAATTAATATCGTTTATTGTTTTCATCATTATAAATTTAATTAATAATATGATTAAATAAATAAATATATAAAAGACTAAGTGGACTTTGTGATCTCAAAGTTTCACTTCTTTATAAATTTTTTTATTAAATTTTTTTCTCATGAATTATGCTAAGATCATTTCTCTATCAAAATATTAATAGAGTGTTAATGTGACATATTTGATGTGATTAAACTTAATAAGGTGGCATTTCTAACCAAAATCTATTTATCTTTTATGTCTAGAATTTTCACTTTTTTATTATTAATTTTGTCATAAGTAATTCTTCTTGTAATTTATACCTAAAAATAGTTAAAATATGTTTGATTACTCATAAAGATTCTAAAAAATATTTATACAAGTTTTTCTATAGTTAATTTTTTTTATTACATTTGGTTTCAATAGTATATTTCTAGATATATAAATATTTTTTCAAAAATATCCTTTATTAAAATAACATCATTAATTTTTTTTTACTCAAATCTTATTACAAATATGAAATTAAACTTTTTTATAGTCTAATTACTTTTTTAAGATAACAAAAAAATAATTATATTATAAAAAATTATATATAATAATATTTGTATTTGATAAAACTTAAACTATTATAAAACTTGATAACTTATAGTTAAAATTATTTAAATACAAAATTCAACAAAGAAATAAACAAAGTAAAATGCTATCTTATAATTAAGAAGGTTAAAATTATATTATTTCATTTCATTTAAAAAAAATGTTATCAAATACTATTAAACTATAAAAATAAAATAAACTTTAATATTATTATTAAAATTAATAAGGTCAAGAAATAATGAAATACATTAAAAGAAAGAAATAGCGATACGGGAGGGAGGGTGAGGAAAGATAAATGGGGAGAAGGAGAGACAGAGATGGTGTGAGAGAGTGAGAGGGGGAAAGGGGGGGAGAGAGAAAGTGAGAGAGAGAAAAAAAATAGAAGGAGAGAGATATTTTGTAAAGATGAAACTTAATTATAATTTTTCAATTTTAAAAGAAAATATTGTGGTCTTTTTAT
The DNA here is from genome assembly GCF_000230855.2 of Cajanus cajan. Lineage (NCBI taxonomy): Eukaryota > Viridiplantae > Streptophyta > Magnoliopsida > Fabales > Fabaceae > Cajanus > Cajanus cajan. The sequence goes on along the minus strand of NC_138523.1, from coordinate 13,744,007 downwards.
ATAATCCTCTAAGTTGGGAAAGTTGAAGCTTCAATCTCCCTCATGAAAATGTTTTTGTAGGAAAGGATAAAAATGGTTCTCAAGAAATAATATTTCCTAGAAATCTTTTTCTTTTAAACTTGATCCCAAACATAGGAAATAAATATTCTCGATCTAAGATTTACAAGAAACTAATAACTTATCCCCTACCAAATGCTCTCTTAATTAATGTTGGATTCATGTATTGGAGTTAGGTTAGTTTGAAATAGCAAATGTTATATATATACTTGTTTTATGAATCATATTTGCTTTTAAATACTTGTATAACAGTTACTTTCAATATGAATTTGTTAACTTGAATCTCTCAATATGAATTTATTTATTACTCTTAAGGCAAGGTACATGGCGTAATGCTAACATTTTCAAATTAAGGACAATTTGTAAGTTATTAACATGGAGTGTGACTTATTGTTGAATCTTGCCTAATTATAGTTTTAATAATGACAAATTTTTAGTTTCAAATTTAGAATATAAAAGTTCACATTTGTGTACTAATAAGTTTGTTCAAGTGTTTTAACAATATTTAAATCTGATAAGAAGGCTACATGAGTCCATGATTCCTTGAATAGTAAAAGAAATTCACAAGAAATCCTTGTAAAGAAGATTCAATTTTGGTGGATTGCCTATTAGCATTGAAAATATGTTTTTCTCAAGCAAGAAGATGAGTATCCTAAGTCTTTTATTAGAAACATTCAAGTTAAAAATTTCTTCTTAAGAGAAATGTTGAAGACTTGGTTAAAAAAAGTAATACTTTGAGTTGACTATCAAAAGGGTTCAATTAAAACATAGTTTCTTAGAAGACATGTATTGAAGATGTTGTTTATAAGGCATGAAGTGAAAACTTACTCAAAAGGCATCTATAAAAAGCTAACAAGACCAGAAAAAATAAAGTATAGTAATCTCAACATCTACTTAAAAAATAAGCAAGCCACAACAAATCTTCTTTTGATGGCTATAAAGGGAAGACAAAAGTCTCGTTTTAAAGTGAGCAAGATCAAAGAAAGAAATCAACTACACAAGCTAACAAATTGTAATCCTTGCTTCATCCTCTATTTCCTCTAGAGATTTCTACTTCATTATATATCAATTTGGTAATAGAAAAAGAAATGTGAAACCTTCCTTAGTAAAAGCTCCACCAAAGGAGAGTTGTTTGTGGTCTTAGTGATTTGAAAGAACACAAAAAACCTATTATTGTGAACATTATCCTTACCCAGAACTAAATGTGCAGTGGTGTAACGAAGTAAAAAAGAAATCACAATAAGTGTTGTGTAGTCTCATAGTAGGTGACTTGGGACTGTTTTCTCAACAAGTGGTTGAGTGAAGAAATCATAGCAGGTGGCTAAGTGTTTATTACTAACAACAGTGATTGTGTAGTAGTGGTTTGTATCAGTAGGTGGTTGAGGTTATTGAACAACAATTGACTGTGACTAGTGAAAACCCCACAAGATTGTGTGAGGACTAGATGTAGTCTAGTTAAGGTGAACTAGTATAAATCATGTGTTTAATATCTCTCCCTTTTCCTTTTTACTTGTTTATTTAATTTACTACATTCATTATTAAACTACTCAATAATCTGATTGACAAACAAATATACTTAGAAACTACTTTCAGAAAGTACACCAAGTTTTAGTACTTAAAAGACTAGTCTTCTGAATAACATTTTTACAAAGAACAAATTTTTAAATAGATAACAATTCAACCCCCTTCTTGTAGTTTAACATTCACTTTACTTATATATGTTATGAACGTGGAGTATGACTTACCAACTTGGAGTGTGAAAAATGTAAGTGGTATAGCATAGGTATACTATGGTAGTACCAGTGGATTAGTATGCTCATTATAAGGTTCAACCATATGAAATCGAATTGCTACTGAATTATAGAGCACACTCGCATAATCCAACACATTTTTTAAATTTAGAAATGCATGCATGTTAAGCTTACATAAAGAATACATGTTTTCATAAATGTGGGAACCGATGATTAGGTACTTGGCTATATGTTAAACATGCTACTCTTACTATTGGATTCATGTGAGATATACAAGATTTATACATTAAAAAAGGTAACTAATGAATTATTATACTAGTTATTTAAAAGTCCAATCATTGAATTGTCACAATTAAATTACAAAATAAAATCATATAGTTTTGTATCATTTGGACAATCCATCCATGTTGGATGTAGACCTACACTTAAAGATATCTCTTAGTCAAATATATCAATCTAAACATGTTAAACACATAAAGAAAATATTTAGATCATGGGTGGAGCAGAAAAATAAGAATCATAAAGGGCCAGCCGCTAAACATTGTTATCTATTTTGCTCTTACTTCTAGTTTGTGTCTAAATCTCATTTAGCTCTATTTCACAATAATCTAAAATGATTCCAAACTTTCACTCTCAATACATGATAGTGTTGTATGCTAAAGACATGAACATGTTTAGTGACTCAAAGAAAGAATAACACACTTTTTATAGAGTTTTGGCCATCACAAAACTCAACAAAAAAACCTCCACATACAAGATAATGGGTACATTTATACGATTGTTGTAAAGATAATGGGTAGAACCTAAACTGATAATGGACCACATTAGAAATAACTTCCCCATGAAAATAGGAATATTTTCAAACTCAAAATATTCTCTTCAGCCAAGAGCACATCTAACCATGTTTGTTGCTATTACTAAGGAAGTAACCAATATTTTTCCACTTGGTTCATTTAACCTATTATCTAGCAAAACAAGAAACAAAAATATATGAATCATGGTGACAAGTCCTCTAAAAGTAAGTATTATCTCCCATGTATCACACTATATCAAGTCTCTCACATTAGCTCTTAAAATTGAATGATATTTCTAAAAAACATTTGTGCATAAAATAAATGAGAAAATATCAAACTGGATAAGAGTTTCATCAAAACAATAAATGTACTTAAAAAATGTCATGCCATGGAACCAAGTCTCATTCTTGCTACATGATCCTTGAAATTCTTTGGTGGCATGCCTTTAGTCAAAGGATCAACAACCATAAACTTTGTGCTAACTTGTTCAATGATTTTTTTTTCTTTTAACACATTCTTTTATGGGTAAATATTTGATGTCAATATGCTTACTTCTATTTCCACTTTTGTTGTTCTTAGCCATAAATACTACAACAAAGTTGTCACAATACAACTTCAATGACCTAGAAATAGAGTCTACAACTCTAAGGCTAGATGTGAAACTCTTCAACCTCCATAGTGAAAGTAGTAGTTAAGGTTAGCTTTGTACTTCTCTAAGGTACATCTTCACTGGCTAGCATAAAAATGTAACTAGATGTTGATTTCTCAATATCAATGCAACTAACATAGTCTGAATTGATGTAGCCAATCACTTTCAAACCATTAGTTCATTTGCACGTAAATATGTAGTCCTTTGTTCCTTGAAGATATCTCATTACTTTCTTTGTAGATTTCTAGTGGGCAACACCTGGCTTACTCTGATATCTTCCCAAAAATCCAACAACAAATACAATGTCATGTGTGGTGCAAACCTAAGCATACACAAGGTTTCCATCTGCTGAAGCATATCAAATATTTTTCATGTGTTCCCATAAAATCATTTTTGGGACATTGACTTAAATCAAGTTTATCATCCTTCACAATGGGAGCTATATTCGGTGAATAATCTTTCATATTAAATCTCTCTAAAACTTTGTTGATATAGGTCTCTTGAGACAAACCCAAAATGCCTCAAGATCTTTCTCTGTAGATCTTAATGCTAATGACATAAGATGCCTCTCCCATATCCTTCATTGCAAAGTTCTTTTAGAGAAATTCTTTCGCATCATATTACTTACCCTTGTCATTGGTTACTTGCAAAATATCATCCACATATAAAACAAGAAAACAAATCTTACTTGCAATAATCTTTTAGTATATACATTGATCCATGATGTTTTCTTCAAAATCAAATGAAGAAATAACTTCATGAAGTTTTAAATATCATTGGCAAGATGCTTGTTTTAATCCATATATGTATGGTAACTCATTACAAAAGGATAACATTTTGTCCTTCCTTTTGGGCTAAACTAAATGGGTGATAAGAGCTCTAACCAAAAGTTTCACGTCATCTTTGAGGGACATAATAACCTTGAAATTTATTCATTATAAATAAAACGCAACACAAGTTAGAAAGTTTAAAGGAAACAAACATAGATCATATGCTAGTTATGAAGAAGCAAAAACAGAATGCATAACATATTGTACAAAAATGGACCCATGAACAAGAATCCAATAATGCTCCTCCTTGTTGTCCAAAAATGGAAGATCCACTCGGCCGCCCTTCATCTCAATCATAGGGTGAGACAAAATTTATCATTGTCATCCCAATAAACATTTCATCCATGCTTGTCTCATTTTCATTTATTTTAATGTGGTTTGATTTAGTAATGTATTACAAAAAAAAGGATGTGAGTAGGGGCATGCCGCAACCAATATCACTTTTGATGTGTTTTTTGTGCAATAATGCATGGAACAACTGCTATCCCACATATGTATGCCCTTTCACTACACTTAGCCAATATTCACTTATATGATGTCAAGACAATAAATGAAATATAATATACTCGATATTATAGAACACAAGAAAATGGAGATATTAGGACTCATCTTTGTCTTGGTAAATTTGTAGATAAGGTTAACAATATGTTAGGGAAGATGTTCCAATGTCTTTACTTCGTTGCCATCTTGCAACAATTAGGAAAATAATCAGTGACTATAATTACTACAATATTAAGAATCTCATGGCTAACTTCAAAAAAATCATAGACAAGAAATTAGAATTATTGATGGAGTTGCCATATATTAACCAAAAAGTTTTGAATTCTAACTACTCAAAAGAAACCTCATGAATGACTCTTGCTCACATTCACTATTACTACCTGTTAGGCTTACTCGAAAATCATGTGACTCGAAAAAGGGTGTGAAAATTACTCAAAACAAAAGATAAAGGTCAACACCTACCAAGATTAAATTGAGAGCCTTATTTGTTCACATGTGAATGTGTTCGAATAGAATTAATTAAATTGAACAAAGGAGTGCTCGAAAATTTATCTGTTGTTCATTGAGGGGTTAAGCTAGAACGCGGTCTCGATAACAACTCGAAAATGTAATAGTAACTCGAAATTGTAGAGAGTTGTTATTGAAGGGATCATAACAGTTAAGGCGCACTAAGGTGGTTATTAAGGGTCGAATCGAGTAAAGTTGAAGCGTGAGGCGAACGGTTATGGGAAGTTACAATTTAGAGTCACGTAACAAGCATAGTGGATAGCGGTTATCCCCTAGTGGCGTACATGCATGAAATTAACCGTTCTTGATTGGCTCTATAAATACAGAAGCTACGTACCTTCACGGGGGTCAGAAAACTTCATACTAAAACTACACTCTAAAGCACTCTCTGCCTACGCTATGGCTTTCGTGCATGGAATCGTGTTTGGGTATGGTTGCTTCTTGACCACTCTTCTTTTTTCTTTTCTAGAATAGGATTAGTTTAGTTTAGTGTTCCTTATAATCACTTCATTTTTATTCACGTACATTTCTGATGATGTTGTAATGCTTGAAAAGTATGAACCATGATTTGTCTAGGAATTATATCTGTTGTTCATTCTGTTTATTTAAGCATCTACGTGCATGAACACTGTTTCTTAATAATCGTTGATGAATATCTGGAAAGCGGAAATTATTAAATTGTCTTCTAATATCTGGAAAGTAGAGATTATTAAATTGTCTTCTTACACTCTCGGACCTTAAATTACATACCTAAATTGAAACCGTTGTAATGCTAGTTCGAATAAAAAGAATCCATAAAACAAAATCCACCGTAAACAAATTGGCACGCCTGGTGGGACATTTTAAATCAAACATAATTGGACTAGTTTTGGGTATGTGTGTTGCAAGAGACTTAGGAGTGGAAGAACAATGTCTACGTCTAATAGAGAAACAGGCACTAACAATAATAATCACGTAGATGTAGAACAAACAAATTCTAATCCTGATAATGTGACCAGGGGGGCAACGTCTTCATCCCCTGTGTTACTCGAAAACACAGCTAGACAAACAAATGTTACTCAGGAACTAGCGAATGTCACTAGGGAATATCCCTGGGGTATGCCACAGAATTGGCGAAATACCCAACCTGTGCATGTCGAAATGCCAATACCATTAATAGGACCCAATTCACAAATGCATGTATCCCCACAGGGATATAATCCTGGGCCGAATGGCATGGGTTTTGTTATGCAAGACCCATATCAACATATAGGAACAAGTCAGGAGGGTTCTCTGATTCGACAAGGCAGTTATGTACCTACGGGTATTAGTAATCAAGCTATGATGGCTCTTCGACAACAAATGGACCATAGTAATCATGACATGGTTAATTTATTATCGACTCAAATGCATAATATTATGACTCCTCTATACGAATTGATAAACAAAATAGGAGATAAATTAGGGGATGGATCACCTTCGAGAGCCCTGAGTGCAAACCTGAATGAGATGGAAAATCCTGTGGGACATGGAAATTTTCATCAGAACGTAGTTCGACCGAATAGGAATCCCAATGATAACTTAGATCAAATGGTAGAAAGAATATTAAATAGACACGGATTCGATGTAGGTCGAAACGAACGTCCTTATTTTGTGTCAGCCTTCCCAGATTATATAACTCAGGTAGAACTACCCCGAGGAATAAAAGTACCAAAGTTTTCGAAATTTGCGGGAGAGTTAACCGAGTCAACAGTCGAACACATAGCGAGGTATGGGGTCGAATGTGGGGATTTGGCAAATAATGAGTATTTAAAAATGAAATATTTTCCAAGTTCATTGACTAAACACGCGTTTACTTGGTTCACAACCCTGCCCCCTAATTCGATACATACTTGGGTTCAGTTAGAAGGTAGTTTCCATGAACATTTCTTTAGAGAGGAAACGAAAGTGAGTATAGTCGATCTAATGAACATTAAGAGACAAAGCCAGGAAACTTTAGATGACTATTTAAATAGGTTCAGGCAATTAAAATCTCGATGTTATACTAATATACCTGAACATGAATTAGTTAGGATTGCAGCGACAGGGTTATATTTCTCGATACGCAAGAAATTAGTAAATGAACAGTTGAGAGATATGGCCTAGTTGGCCGAAAAGGTAAGGAGGATCGAACAGATTAAGCTTGAGAAAGAAAGATTAAGAAAATTTGATAAGTTTGTTTGAAAAGAAAAGGTCGCTTACTTAGAAAATTTCGAATTTAGTGAAGATTCTAACTGTGAGTTTTCGAGTGAAGATTTTGAGATCAATCTAGCAGAACTACGTCCTGGCCCCACGTATCAGTGTCAAATGTTAAAACCGGGAGATAGTGTAGAAGGAAATTCGACTAAGAAATATAGTTTCGACGTAACTAAAGCAGAAAATATATTTGATATCTTACTAAAAGATAAACAAATTGTACTCCCAGAAAATCATAAGATCCCATCATTCGAGCAGAGAAAAGGAAAGAAATTTTGCAAATATCATAATATGTATGGTCATTGGACTAACAACTGTGTGCGTTTCATGGATTTGATGGAAAGGGCGATTACTGATGGTTGCCTTGCTTTCGAAGAGAAGGATATGAAAGTAGACACAGACCCATTCGCTGCTCATACTGGATATGTCGAACCAGTTCCAGTGGGGATCAACATGGTGGATGTTGTTGTCGAGGATGACGAGAACATCGAACCAATTTCTGATGAGAAGCTCGAGGAATTAATGGAGGATTTTGCTAAGGAGCAGGAACCCATTTACCCAAAAGAAGGGGATAGTCTGGTTGAGTTCCTATCGAAGAAAAAAGAAGCTGACAAAGAGGTTATGTTGTGCCCTCGATGCAGTGCTGTTTTCGATAGAGCTGCGGCTAAGGCATTCGAAGAATCGGAAATGATGAAGAGCTATAAGGCTGAAAAGCTGCGTGAGAAAGCTAGACTCAACGCTCAGTCAAATGCTGGATTGACTATGAGGCAGGTTCATATGCCCCAATATAATGCTCCAATAGAGAAGATGGAGATGTATAACTCCTCGAGATTCGATAATACTTATGTGCCGAATGTGAATGTGCCTGTGGGAAAATGGACCGCTCCACCAAGGCCAACGATGGGAGGCATGGGTCGAGGAAAACAGGTAATGGGTTATACTGCACACCCAATGCAAGGAAGGCCTGGGAAGGCTCCAAATTCGATTACAAGGCCTAATAGAGTTACGACTGGAGGATATGGGCGTGGCTTTCGACAACCTTTTAACAATCTAACCAAAACTCAGTGGAGGAGACAGCAAAGGATGCGTAAAGCTACCTTTGAAGGTGTCAAGGGAAACCGTTTCTCGATTCCTATACCTCAGAAAGGGGAATCATCTCAAAAGTTCCTCGAGGATGATGAAGACATGATTACTGACTGTTTCGAAAGTGGTTTTGAGGACTCCCTGGAAGATATTTGTGGGGTGGTCTCCATTTTACCTTCCGAGTATGCTGGGGCTATGGAGTCTGTGAATGAACTAGAGGATATGCAGCGAGAAGACTTCTTTGATGACCCCAACTATGAATCCAAAATCATATGGGTCAATCAAATCTTGAGGGTTATCCCCAAGTTCAATTCTGCTGTCTTCGACTCTCCCACGGAGGAAATGAAAGGACACCTTAAGCCCCTATTGTTGACATTGATGATCGAAGGGCAAGAGGTGAATAAGGTTTTGGTCGATGGAGGCGCAGCTGTGAACATCTTGCCCAAGACAATGCTCAAGAGGTTTGGGAAATCTTTGACTGATTTAAAGCCTCACAATATAATGATTTCTGACTACGCAGGAAAGTCATCACAACCTGAAGGCATGATTCTGCTCGATGTACAAATTGGGAGTGTGAAGAGAACCACCATGTTTATAGTGACGCCGTCCAAGGAAAATTTCAATGTTCTGCTAGGTCGAAAATGGATCCATGGGGTAGGTGTTGTTCCTTCCACTGTGCACCAGAAGATTTTCTTCTGGAATGATGACGAAGGATTGGAGGTTCTCGAGGCCGACCAGAAGACATACGAAGTTGGCATGTATTTTGCTGATCAACAATTGACGGCATTTGCCAAAACTAAATCGTTCGACGCTTATAATTCTGGGATGATGGATGAAGAAGAAGGGGTCAAGAAAACTTTCTGCTGGGACATGAAGAGAGGATTCGTCATTTGAGCCGAAAAAGATTCGGCTCCACTGGAGGAATGAAGGATGAAGATCCTTACTCGAGCTTCTTAGCTCGAATATCGGCCTACGTGGCCGATCGAACGGCCAATATGGCCAAAGAAGTTGAAGGTGAAGAAGGACGTTTGAAAGTGAAAGAAATGGATGAAAAAATTACGGCCACCTCGGCCGAAGAAAAACAGAAAACAAATGTGGACTTCGGAGTTGAAAAAAACGAAGAAAAACAAAAAACAAAGGTAGACTTCGAGGTTGGAAAGAATGAAGGAAAAGAAAAAATAGAGAAAAACCGAGAGGACCAAGTTTCCTCGAGACAAACAGAAAAAGAAAAAATAGAAAGAGACTAGGAGGTCGAAAAAACCAAAGAATGCAAGGAGCAAGAACTAGAACCCAAGTTAGACTGTATTTTCGATGATTCGCCTCTGGGATTCGAAAGGGCCGCCAATGAAGAACATAAGTTAGAATCCCAAGACCCACTTGAAGAAATTAATCTGGGGACTGTCGAAAATAGGAAAGTAACTTATATCAGCAAGTTCTTGCAAGGGGAGTTAAAGGAGGAAATAATTCGAGTTTTGCATGAATACAAAGATTGCTTTGCATGAGATTATGATGAAATGCCAGGATTAGATCGAGAGTTGGTAGAGCACAGGCTACCCATGATCCCATGAAAGAAACCTGTGAAGCAAAATCCTCGAAGATTTGCTCCTGAAATAGTTGAAAAAATCAAGGGAGAAATTGAGAGATTACTGAAAGCGAAGTTCATCAGAACTTCAAGATATCCCGAGTAGATCTCGAATATAGTGCCGGTTATGAAGAAAAACGGGAAACTCAGAGTATGCATTGACTTTCGGGATCTTAACATGGCAACTCCCAAAGATGAGTATCCCATGCCCATTGCTGAGACTATGATAGACGCAGCTGCAGGTAATGAAATTATGAGTTTACTTGATGGTTATTCTGGATATAACCATATTTATATTACAGCTAATGATGTATCAAAAACTGATTTTCGATGTCCAGGTGCGTTAGGCGTGTACGAATGGGTGATGATGCCATTTGGATTAAAAAACGCAGGTGCTACTTATCAAAGGGCAATGAATTTGATATTCCATGATCTAATTGGTAAGTTTGTACAAGTTTATATTGACGACATAATTGTTGGATCGAAACGAAAAAAGGACCACCTAAACCATTTAAAATTATCTTTTGAAAGAATGAGAAAGCATGGTTTGAAAATGAATTCTCTAAAATGTGCTTTTGGTGTTACAGCAGGAGAATTTCTGGGGTTTGTCATACACCAGAAAGGAATTGAAGTTAATCGAAATAAGACGAAAGCTATCATGGAGACTAAACCTCCATCGAACAAGAAGGAACTTCAATCTCTCTTAGGTAAAGTAAATTTTTTTAGAAGATTTATCTCGAATTTGTCTGGTAAAACTAAAGTGTTCTCTCCTCTGTTACGTTTAAAAAAGGAGCAAGAATTTCGATGGAATGAAGAGTACCAGAAAGCGTTCGAGGAAATTAAAGTTTACCTGGCTCATCCTCCAGTGCTTTCACCACTCTCTAAAGGAAAACAACTGAAGTTGTATATTTCGGCTAGCGATTCGACTGTTGCGGGCATACTGGCGCAAGATGATGATAATGGCATCGAGAGAGTCATTTATTATTTAAGTCGAATGTTAGTAGGGGCAGAAATTAGATATTCCCCTTTAGAGAAATTATGTTTAAGTTTTTATGTTGCTTGTACAAAGTTGAAGTACTATATTAAGACTCGTGATGTTGTAATATTTTGTCGAAGTAATGTGATTAAGTATATGTTGTGTAAACCTGTTTTACATTCTCGAGTTGGTAAATGGGCACTTGCATTAACTGCATATTCGTTAACTTTCGAGCCATTAAAAGCAACTAAAGGTCAAATAATTGCAGATTTTCTCGCTGACCACTCGAAAGAGACAAAGGAAGTTATTTACTTAACCACAAAACCTTGACAATTATATTTCGATGGCTCGAAACACGAGTTAGGCGTTGGAATAGGGATTTTAATCGTATCCCCAGAAGGGTTCCCGACTAAATTATCCTTTAAAACGAACAAGAGGTACTCGAACAATGAAACTGAGTATCAAGCGCTAATAACAGGACTCGAAATGCTCGTAGAATTGGGTGCTCGAAATGTATTAATTCGAGGCGATTTACAATTAGTCATCAAACAATTAACACAAGAGTATAAATGTTTAAATGAGAAGTTAATTGAATTTAAAACTCGAGTTGTGAAGTTGCTTAATATTTTTGATGAAGTTGAATTACAACATATTCCTCGAGGCTCAAATGCCATTGCAAATAAGTTAGCTCAAACAGCCTCAGGGTATAAAGTAAGTAAAGAGTGTTTGGAGCGTCTATTGCATATAGAAAGTGAATTGATAGATCATCGAGAAATTCTGAATGTTGGGTCCTCGAATCAACGAGACTGGAGAAGTGAATTGATCGAATACTTGCAAAATCCCAATATAAAGGTGGAAAGAAAGGTCAAACTCCAAGCCCTCAATTATGTATTGCTAGATAATGAATTATATAAAAGAGGTTTCGATGGAATCCTATTCAGGTGCCTCGGAAGTCATGAGAGTTATATAGCCATGGCAGAGATACATGAAGGCATTTGTGGAGCACATCAGGCTGGAAAGAAGATGAAATGGGTTTTGTCGAGGAAAGGCTTGTATTGGCCAACTATGATTAAGGATTGTATCGAATCGCAAAAAGTTGTGAAGAGTGTCAAAAACATGGACCAATACAAAAGGTACCAGCAAGTGAGTTGCATTCGATCATCAAACCTTGGCTATTTCGAGGTTGGGCAATGGATTTAATCGGACAAATACACCCACCTTCCTCGAAAAATCACTAATATATTTTGGTTGCCATAGATTACTTTACAAAATGGGTTGAAGTTATTCCTTTAAAAGAAGTCGAGCAAAAAGACATAATTGATTTCGTCGAAGATCACATTATTACAAGGTTTGGGATTCCTCAAACAATTACCACTGACCAAGGAACAGTCTTCACGGGTCGAAAAGTCGCTCAATATGCGGAATCGAGAGGAATTAAGTTAATAGCTTCAACACCATATTATGCACAAGCAAATGGTCAAGTCGAGGCAGCTAACAAAGTAGTGATTGGGCTAATTAAAAAACATGTATCAAATAGGCCTCGAAGTTGGCATGAAACTCTTGTTCAAATACTATGGGCTTATAGAAACTCTCCGAGAGATGCTACACAAACTACCCCATATAAATTAGTGTATGGGCATGAGGCTATTCTTCCTATTGATATTAACTTACAATCAATTCACATATAGAAACAAAATGAATTACCTATTGATGATTATTGGAATCTAATGTATGATGAGTTGATTTCCTTGGAGGAAGAAAGGTTAATTGCGTTGCAAAATATTGTTCAACAGAAGGAAAGAGTCGAGAAATCGTACAACAAGAAAGTTAAACCACAACAATTTCGAGTCGGAGACTTAGTGTTGAAAGTGATTCTTCCTGTGGATCAGAAGTCTCGATACTTGGGGAAGTGGTCATATAATTGGGAAGGTCCCTTTGTAGTAGAACAAGTATATTCAAAAAACGCATACGTGATTAAAGAGATAAGTAATTCGAGTGCGAGCAAAGTCATGAATGGGAGATACTTGAAGCATTTTCATAAGAGGATAGAATAATAATTGTTCAACACGAGCCAAACATAAATTAAAAGGAGTCGAAAAGCAGAAAAGAATCTAGTTATTACAGAATTTTGGATTTAAAATCTTTAAAAGCTTTGTAAGCCTCGTCCAAATTTTTTCTTCGAGAATTGCATTGGGCTTCCAAGTGTTTCTTTTGTTCCAAGGTCCTCGCAAGTCGAGAGGATATGACCTTGCCTTCCTCCTTAAGACCTGTCTGACGCTGCTTGATGTCTTGACTCTGAACTTTAATGGCATCCTTCTTCGAGCGAGTCTTATCTAACTCATGCTGCAGAGCCTTGATAGTGATTTCAATGTATGCTTCTTCTTTTTGTAATTGTTGCAAAGAAGAAATCATTTCTGCGGTTGAGTTCTTGATTGAAATCAAGTCATTACGGTGGTTCTCGAGCTTAGCACGGTCTTCTTCGCTTTCAACCTCGACTTGGGCTACCTCTTGAAATATAGTAGACCATTGAGTTTGAAGGTCCCATGTGAGGCTAAAGGGTTTGACGAACTCTTGCAGCTCAGAATGGACCTCAGGGGGAAGGTTTGAGTAAGACAACAGATCGTCCATCATTTGTTCAACCTCTGTCTTGAAATCAGGAATCAGGAAGGCCTGATCAAGATCATCAACATATGCCTTTGCTTGAAAAGAATCAAGCAAAGGTTGATACGATGGAGCCTCAGAGACTTGCTCGACGTTTTTTTCTTTTTCCTTTTCCGACTCAGAAGGACCACTCGTCCAGTTATCCAGAACTTGGAAGATACTGTCGATATCTTCATCTTCTTCATTGAAGAAGCTTATTAAATCTAAGTCTGGAGAAGGAATAGATGAGAGACCTTGGACAGAAGAGGTAGCACCTCCTTGAGTCGAGAGAGAAGCGGCAAAAGGCTTAGGCGATTCAGTCGAACCTGTACAAAAGAAGAACACATAAGAGGATTTCATTAAGGGTCATGATAAATTTGTAAAGTCGAAGGAAATATACCCTTGTTCGGACTCAAGGGAGGTTGTAGCTCGAAAGAAGGTTCACCTTGAGCAGAATCCTGTAAGGTCTCCGCATTGACTAAAGGTTCCGATTGGGGAACCTTGCTCTCTTCGACCTGAGGAGGGATTTGGATGGAGGCCATCATCGAAGCCATCTCAGTAACATTGAATTGAGACGTAACCAACTACAAATCAAAGATAAGCATTTGGTGTTATTAAACATACCTCGAGTGAGAAAAAAAAAGTAGGAAAGAACATGAGCGAACCTGTTGGGACGCCTCAGTAACAGGAGGAACATCTCTCGACATTTCTCGAGAGGAATCAACGTCGATGATTTCAGTACCCTATGATAAATAAGCAACTTTAGAAAGATTTATGTCATGAGAAAATCTAGTCGAAATCAAATTGTTTATAGGAATACCTTAGGCACTGATTTCATAGCATCTTGAAGAAGCTTCCCAGTGGGAGGTTTCTGAGTTTTCTTGGAAAGAGAAACCACCAACTTTCCTTTTCCTTTATCCTGCTTCTTCGTGGTCGAAACCTAAAAGTAAGGGAACAAGATATGAGTAGGACTCAAAGGGATAAAAAATAATAATATTAAGGCAAAGATTCCTCTTACTGTCTTGGTACTGCCTGAATCCACTCTCTGTTTCTTCGAGGTTTCGATACTCTGAAATACGAAAAAGCAAGAAAAGAAAATGAACGAAGAGAATGGATCGAAAAGGTTCAAAGAGATGGTGAGGCGAAAAATCCTTACCTTAGAACGAAGGGTGGCTTTTTCGGAAGCAGTCTTTCTTTTTCGACCCTTCAAGGATGTTCCTTGGACATCATCATCACTCTCCCAAGAAGAATTTTGCTCTTCGTGTTGAGGAACACGTTGGAAAACAGCAGCTATGTAAGAACGTGGTGAGTGAAGGAGGTTATGACAGCCAAGAAATCGAAAACGTTCTTGGGTATAGTCATTTACCAGGGGGAGTATTAGTGTTATCGACCCAACATAGAGGCCACCATCTTCTTCGAGGAAAATCGTACAAGGAACATCTCGCGTAAGTAACTCGATCTTTTACAGGGATTGCTTTATGATCAAGGTAAAATGGGTCGAGCGTTTTTACCCAAGGAGGGTGAGATAAATACTTAGCCAAGCCAAAAAGAGCATTTGGAAGAGAAGGTATCCTTTTAGGACAAAATTTTTCGAAATCAGTTTTTCCTTTAGGGTTAATTACCTTTTTCGAGCGAATGTTCCTCTGTACCATTTTCGATAGAGAGACAGACGCTTCGAAGATGGTTCGACCAACGTTGTCAGGTCGATAACACACTTTAAAAAATTGCTCAAACTGATAAATAATAATTCGGTTCTTGAAAGTACGTGATTGTTTGGGACCCTGCGAGGAAAGAGGAGAGTTAATCAGCTTCTTAAAAAATGCATCAAAATCGAGAAGTTTATCCATATGATATGTACACCACCATCGAAGATAACACTTTGACACTAAGAAAGAGGGAGAGAAACGGCATGGGGTAAATCTAAGTTCTTTTTCAGGTCGAAGAATAAACTCTAAAACTTCCTCATAGTTTCCCGTATCAACACAAATGTCAGAGTCAATACTTTCTTTTCTCCGAAGGGGAAGAGGCTTCATCTGACACAGACCAAATTGGCGAGCAAACATTTGAGGCTGGTAGGGATAAATCCTAACTTCTTTTTGTCTCATGCCATACATGATTACGTCCCAAGATAAAAATCTAGCCCACATCTCAACAGAAGCTGATGTGATATTCCAAACCTGGTTATTTTGTCGAAGCCAAGATGGACCTGTCAAGGTGGGTCGAATGAAAGGAGCTAAATCCTCACTAAATTCAGTGAAGCTCAGAATGGCGTCAATATATGTTGCAAAATTATCAATTAAACGTTTTCGAGGGGTCAAAGTGGTTAAACGTGCACCCTCAAGTTCACAGGTGGGAGTGAAAGTTGAAGTAAGGGATAGTTTCTTCTCGAAGATGGCATTGAGCCATAGTTGGAGTAGCCATAATGGTCCAGAGAGATTTTGAGGTCTAGTTTCTCGGAAAAGGCTTTCAGAGGCTTCATCGAGACAGGTGTACAAGGAAGCCAATAAAAGTTTACTTAAACAAACTTTCTTTTTCAAATGTAAGGCTTGGGCGAGAGTAAAATAGTATTTTGATCAATAAACGATCCTAGAAAAGCATGCAAATTACCATCCTCAAGGGAGAAGGGAAGAAGTACCTGAGAATTATAAATCTTGAGGCTGGCCTCCTCCATGCTGGGAATGGGTACGAAGGTCTCATTGCTCTCAGGGACAGTGCAAACTTGTGCATTACTCATTAACAAAGGAATGGACTGACTGGAGGTTGCAATCGCCATTACAGCTTGGGACGTTGCAACGGCCAATGTAGGAGATGATGAAGAAATCACAGTGGGAGACGAAGCAGAAGCCATAGTTGGAGATGAGGCAGAAGCGGCAGTAGGAGACAATGAAGAGGCCACGGCAGCGGAAGTGGACGCAGCAGAAGAAGCCATAACGAACAAAAGCAAGAATAGAGAGAACGGCCGGAGAAGAAGATCAAGAACCAGAGCAAAAGAAGGAGCAATGAGCAAGAAAACTTGGGCACGAAGGAAGAGAATGGTGAAAACGATTTAACCCTAGGGTGAAAAAAGGTCTTAAACGAGGTAAATGGGCCTAAGTTGAAACGGGTTGGGCAAGGTTATTTAAAATTTAAATTGAATTTCCAAAACAACCGCCAAAACGTTTCATATCAGAAGACAAATTTATGGAAAAACGGAAGTATGCGCCGTCAGAGCCATCAATGTCACATCCAAATGGTCAGTACATTAATTGATGACAAGAATAGGTTTTCATCGAAGGAATGATTAGTTAACATCAAGAAACAAATCGAGGAAGTATCGAAGAACAACCTTGATAGGAATTTAGTTCTCTCCTAAGATGCTCATCGAAACAAAATTCCTAGGGGGGCATTTGTTAGGCTTACTCGAAAATCATGTGACTCGAAAAAGGGTGTGAAAATTACTCGAAACAAAAGATAAAGGTCAACACCTACCAAGATTAAATTGAGAGCCTTATTTGTTCACATGTGAATGTGTTCGAATAGAATTAATTAAATTGAACAAAGGAGTGCTCGAAAATTTATCTGTTGTTCATTGAGGGGTTAAGCTAGAATGCGGTCTCGATAGCAACTCGAAAATGTAATAGTAACTCGAAATTGTAGAGAGTTGTTATTGAAGGGATCTTAACAGTTAAGGCGCACTAAGGTGGTTATTAAGGGTCGAATCGAGTAAAGTTGAAGCGTGAGGCGAACGGTTATGGGAAGTTACAATTTAGAGTCACGTAACAAGCATAGTGGATAGCGGTTATTCCCTAGTGGCGTACATGCATGAAATTAACCGTTCTTGATTGGCTCTATAAATACAGAAGCTACGTACCTTCACGGGAGTCGGAAAACTTCATACTAAAACTACACTCTGAAGCACTCTCTGCCTACGCTATGACTTTCGTGCATGGAATCGTGTTTGGGTATGGTTGCTTCTTGACCACTCTTCTTTTTTTCTTTTCTAGAGTAGGATTAGTTTAGTTTAGTGTTCCTTATAATCACTTCATTTTTATTCACGTACATTTCTGATGATGTTGTAATGCTTGAAAAGTATGAACCATGATTTGTCTAGGAATTATATCTGTTGTTCATTCTGTTTATTTAAGCATCTACGTGCATGAACACTGTTTCTTAATAATCGTTGATGAATATCTGGAAAGCGAAAATTATTAAATTGTCTTCTAATATCTGGAAAGTAGAGATTATTAAATTGTCTTCTTACACTCTCGAACCTTAAATTACATACCTAAATTGAAACCGTTGTAGTGCTAATTCAAATAAAAAGAATCCATAAAACGAAATCCACCCTAAACACTTCCACAATTATTATTATTTTTTTTATAAACGTCGCATTTTCATGGTTTGTAACTTTTGTTTTTGTTTGTCTTAAATTGTGTTATGCCAATGTTTGATATGTTGTATCACAGTTGATTAATCTTTCAATGTCAACAATATTATAAAGGAACAATTATATCCATCAATCACTTGCTTAAATCACAAATTTCATTATAAAAATTTAGACCAAGAAAAATATGTAACATAAATAATCAAAATAAACAATTAACCTTTAATATTATAAATATATTTATCTCTCTATATATATATATTTCAATACTTTATTTCAATTTAATAATACGTTTTTATCAATTTAAAATTTCTTACTAATTTTAAATTGTCTTTTTTACATTGAATATATATTTCACACAATTTTTAAGAGTAACTTATTTATTTATGTTTAAAACTTACTTAAAATTTCTTATCAATTTTTTATATTAACCGGGGCAAGAAATTAATCCCCAATATACATAAACCAAGCAATGATTGGGGCAAGAAAGTCAATGTACATTATCCATGCATATTTATAGTTAAGCATTATAGTACTTTGGTAGCATTGTTTAAAGCAATAAATATTTCAATTTGGTTTCTACTTTACTTTCTTTCACGAAGATGAAACATGCAAGCAGTTACAGTAATTAGCTAGTAATTAATGCATCAAGTCCTAAAGCTTCTATAACCATACTAATAAATGAATTGATGCTATCTATTCCTTGTTTGACGCCACTGGATTTATTTCACAAATATGAACACGCAAAGGGCCACCGATGAATGATGATTAACATGCATATCGCTTATATATATTGTATAAGAAAACTACAACTATGATTTTGTATATTTGGGAAAATGACATCAATAAAACAAACAACTATATTTACCATATTTCTCTAACTACTCGCTCAACAAATCCTTGTTGATCACTAACTTCTGCGGAATTGGATTCTCAAAATGAAATTCACAACTTGTCTTGTGTCTCTATTCCTTTTAGCTGATTTTGGCATGAGTTTCTCTCTGTGTTCTTCTTCATGCAAAATGCACCTGCATACTAAAATCTAAGAACTGTCACTGGTTGCACATGTAGATCCTTTGTTCATAAAGGGCAACTTTGGGTCCTTCTCAGTGATGCCAATTTCCTTTTGGCCTTCTGAGCGTTGGTTTGAACTGATCCATTCACTTCCTCTAAATTCTGCACAATAAGGTGATTACAAGTTCATCATCCAAAAGAAACTATGGCTGTTTAGTTAAAATAAAGATATGACTATATAAGCTTTTTCTATAACATATCCTCATGGGAAATAAAATAATCAACCACACTGATTCATACTAATTATTATTAGTAATTTGCTTCGGACCATGCATAGCCAAGCACAGCAAATATTAATAATAATAAATATACGGTTCTCTTATTGAATTGTGCTGGTGGTTGTGGAAATTGAAAGGACAAACTTACAATGAAGTTTACCTAAATGTGAGATCAAATAAAAGGGTTTGTAATTGAACAAGCATAATAGTTACCTGTTGCTTTCTTCTCCTCTCAAGATCGGCCTAGAGATAGAAGCATATGTCAGATATGAAATTGTTATTATTAGTACAATAAAGAAAGGAAAAAAGAAAAAACCCTGAACTTTGATCAAAGTACAAATAAGTTGGCATACCACAGCTAGTTTAAGTTGGGCGTTCTCTTCTTTTAATTGGTTCAATTCTGCTTCTAATTCAACAGTGTATGCCTGCAAAGACAAAAATAGAAATGGTTATGTCACGCAAATGAAGGTTATTAACAATACTTTGTCAAATATTTATGCTAGATTATGACATCCTAGTTAGCATCTTCAACTTTTCCCCCCTTTGCATCCAATGGTTCATACGACTTTTTCCCCTTTGTATCAAATAGTTTAAAAATGATTTATATCTCCAGTGTAATTTCATTCATTTTGCTTGAAGTTAGAAGGAAATTCTCTTTTAAGGGTAAAACAACTCAAACTCTCAAAAGTAAACCCCTACTTTTTTCTTTGGCCGTGGTGATCCCTGGTATACATGAGTGACGTACCTTTTCTCTGCTATTTCCCCATCTCTAGTAATCAGTTTATCATTTATAAGTGTTATTCTCACATTTTTTCCCTACCCCTTCTATATCCTCTTTTTGATCAATAAAGGATAAGAGGGTCTATCAGTAAAGGTGATGTAAAGAGTAGAGTAAAACAATATAACGTAAAAAAAGAAAAAGTTGCTGTTAATTATTCTGCCTCTAACTGTTTTGCCTGCACCAAATTATAAGTTATGCTGGAACTCTCTTACTGAAAAATACATTGCACTCCATAACACTCTTATGTTGACAATTTGACATCTTTAAATACCAAACTACAACTTAAGAAAAAGAATCACAATTTTGGCCAGATCTTGTGGCCAATTAATCAGTAGTTGATTTTAATAGCAGTCCTGAGATGTGGGTTACCCTTACAACCCTATAAAAGAAAAAAAAAACTAGTCCCGGTGCCTTTGTTTATAGGTAAGATAACAAAATCTTAACCAGTAGCTAGTTCAGGGACTTAAAAGAGTATATATAGATCGAAACTACACAAACTGCAGTGCACATTGCACAGTAATCTCAGAGAACCAGATAAGCAGCAACAAGTTTTTTTATTAGATGCATGATAATCAAGACATCTAATGCCAAGAAAAAGATTTTCAGACAACTGTGAGTGTACACACCTTGAAAGATAAGAAAAAACGAAATATAAGTGATTGATATGATGTGATATAAGGAATCAAAGATGTCATGTCACTTGAGTGTTTGTAAATTTTAGATGCCTAAATATCATAACGCAATTATAAATGCAGTTTGTGAAAACAAGGTACCAACCTGTTTTCTTGCTCTAGATCTGGCTGCTGATTCTCTGTTCTTGATCATCCTCCTCTGCCTTCTCTCCACCACCTTCTCCACAGGACCATCCAACACCCTCTTTCTCCCTCTAAACACCACCATCTCCACCCCAAACTGCCCACCAGAGTTCTCACCAGTACCTATCCCCTCAGGCGAAACCGGGCTAACCGGCGCCGCCATTCCCATATTAGTCGCCGCCACCGCCGCCGCATAACCGCCGCCACCATTCACCCCCCTCCCTCCAAAGCAAACTGCCGCCGCCGAATACCCAGAAGGCTCCCCAATTGCACCACCACCACTCTGCACCACGGCCTGATAAGGCCGTGGTGCAACCACATTCCCACCACTACTACCGCCGCCGATCCCGATCATTGGCCTACTCACAAAAGAAGGCCCCATTGCATTTGGATACATGGCATACTGCTGCATATGATGATGAGGCTGAGGTTGGAGTGGCATTGCACAATGTTCCCTTGCTACCCCAGCTTTGATCAAGAAATCCTCCAAAGTCATCTCTCCAAAGGTGGGTTGGCAAGGGGCAGATTCGGTATTTGGAGCATTGTTGGTATTTCCAACACTGCCACAATTGTTGTTGTTGTTATTCTCTTGTTGTCCTTTGTGTATCTCAGACCAAACCTCGTCCACTGTTTTCCTACACAAGGGTGCAGGAAGTGTTAGAGACCCTTGTCGAGGCAAACTCGGTTGCTTCCTTATCAACCCTTTATCAGTGGAAGCTTCACTTAGCGACAAGTTGTTCATGTTGTTGTTGTTGTTGTTGTTGATGACGTTGGAGTTGTTCAACACTTGGTTCTCTTCCGCATTCCATATGCTGCTGAGAAACTCGTCCATGTTCATTGACCCGAAGTTCTTGCCACTCTCCCATAGCGTGTGCTGGAACTCGTCGAGGGTGAGGGAGTATATTGAGTTCTGTCTTCCCAGTGATGAGAACGGAAATTGGTTCTTGTTGCTGTGTTGATCCAATTGTAGCGGCGATTCCACCTCGTTTTGGGTGTTCATACCGGACTCAGGCACCACCATGTTGTTGTTATTCTCTCTCTCTTTTTCTCTTTGCTGCAAAGATATGTTACTTGTCAAGTCAAACACAAACTATAATTAAGTGCTCTTCTCTTTATTTTTGCACCGGGTTTGTGAAAGTTCATCACTATGTGTCGATGGAAAAAACAAACAAGTTAGTCAGTCATCAATACATTATTCACAACAACTAATTCTATTTTTTAAATTATTTTATTTTATTTTTATTTCATTAAATAACTTGATATAATAATATTAAAAAATATGATTAATTATTAGTATAAAAAAAATTTTATATTAATAATATATAAGTGATTAACTCAAAATAAAATAAATAAAGTAAGAAAAAGGAAGATAAAGAGAGAAATAAGTTTTTATTAAAATAAAATTTTGGGTTATTAATTTGATGAGATAAATAAAAAGAGAAATTTAAAAAGTATTATGAAGTTTTTCTGTGTAATGATACACATATAATAATTTGTAAGAAGTCAGCTTTTGTGTTTATCTGTTTTGCTTTTCATTAAAAAAAATTGATATAGCACAATTCGTTGTATAAGTATAAATTTTTGAAGAAAAAAATAGATTAAAAATATATAAAAAAAAAGACATGTTTTACCCTTATCACATTTAACAAGTCTATATAATCAATTAACACACCCAACCAATTATTGATGAGATCTAATTTGAATATGACTCGACTAGTGCAAAACAAATTGTTGCTAATTAAGTATCACCTTTCAGAGAAAAATTAGACTACAAATAATTAAAAAAAAACATGTTTTACCCTTATAACATTTAACAAGCCTACATACAGCCATTGGATAGGGACTATCTGCATAAGCACTATGATGTGATTCGCCGGATAAAGCACATGGTAGTTAGGGACTGGATTGTTTATGTAAGTCATATCTCTAGAGAGATGAATTCAGTAGTTCATACGCTTGCTAATTGGGGTGTACGGAATGTAGGTTCCATTGTATTTTGGAAGAGTCCTCCTGATTTTATCCTGTTAGCACTAGGGAGAGACTCTATGTCATTGTCTGCTGTTTTAAATTTCATTCTTTACAAAAAAAAAAAAAAACAAGCCTACATAAAGGATAATTAACGCACCCAACCAATTATTGACGAGATCTAATTCGAATGTAACTTGACCAAAAATCAATTATCAACGCAACAATACCATAACGAATTGATCATCACCCAACACAAAGATGAGAAGCTTTAATTATAGCTCACAAGCATGAGATAAATGACTTACATACATGGATAGTGAAAGGGAAAGAACATTATTCACTCAAATAAAATCGAAGATTAGTAGTTTGTGTTTACCAAGCACAGCAGATGGAAGATCAGAAAAGAAAATGGAGACCAAAGATCGAAGATAGGTGAGAGAGAGTAGGACACACCATAATGAAAACTGACCAATTTCTTGTATTTTCTACGATATTTCGCACTATTTTAAGCAAATTAGAGATCAAACAAGACACGAGTTATTTTGGACACACTATATCGAAAATCGAGAAACACGCTATAATATTGAAAACCGAGACTTATTACACACGGTATTGAAAACTCACCAATTTCTTGTTTTGTCAAAGATATTTCACACCATTTCACCTAAAAAATATTTTTAATTTTATGTGAAGCTCACTTTTTATTTCTTTCCTCCCAATTTCATCTTAACCAAATAAAATCAATTTAATATTTACTATATGGAATCCCATCTCAACTTCTTAACTAAATCAACTCTAGTAAACTCAAGGAAAAAGAGGAATACTGGAGAAAAGAAGATAATATAAAAACTTTATGATGGTGATCTTTCTTGCTATGGAAGCAGTAAATTATGTGTCATTCAATTTTTCCACCAAGTCAATGGAGCTATCACTATTTTTATTTTCATCAGTCACTATATTTGGGCATCTACAAATCAAATTTTTCTCATTATCAATATTTTTTTAAGGGTATGGTGATACACCGTTAATGAATTACAATTATTCAAAATTTTACACAATTATCAAATCAAAAATCACAATTTATACAATTTTTAGAAAAATGTAATTATTATTAAAATCAACCAACTTTATCATTTATGTGGATTGTAATTGAAAAAAAACTTTACAATATATATAACTTTTAAAATAATTATTATATAAAAATTAAATTAAATTGTGACTGTGTAAAATTATTTTTCGTCCTCCAACTATTGATGTATTACACTTAGGGGGGTGTATTGGATTAGGATTTTAAAGGACTTTTTTAGTTAAAAAAAATCCTGCGGATTTTAAAAGACTTTGCAGGATTTTCATGACTTTTAAGATTTTGCAAGATTCTACAAGACTTAAAATCAGGATTTTAATGGATTCTGCAAGACTTTTAAATTAGGATTTTAATGGATTCTGTGGGATTTTGTGGAGTTTTGACATTTGATAAGATTTAAAAAAAATTATACATTCAAATTTAAAAAGAGTCAAAGATAAAAATAATAAATAAAAAAAATAATGTCTAGATAAATAATAATAATAATTCTCTATAATATTCTATCATCTTTTTATAGCATCCACTATCAATTGTAACAATTCATCAGAATCATCCTTAATCCAAGCTTCATAGTTTTCTTTCTCTTTTCATTTTTCTTTATTATTTCCTTGTGAATCTCCCATTTGAATTACTAAAACAATATATGTTAAAAAATAGTTATATAAATAATTACGGATAATAGACAAAATCAATAAAATTATATTATTATTTTTAGAAGCACACCATCATACAAGATCGAATATATTTTTGCTATCCAAATGGATCAAATACCTCAGTTATTATAAAAAAAATGTAAAAACGAAAATATAGAAACATAAGATAATTTTTTATATAAAAAAATTAGTATATTCGATACTGAAAAAATATTTAGATATATAATTTTTTTTATATAAACAGAAGTATTTAGATATAGAGAATATATATATATATATATATATATATATATATATATATGATAATTTTTAACGATATTTATAAATATAAATTATTCTAACAAATATTTTAACAATATTTTCTTTTTTAAAAAATAAGTTAATGAAGGCATAAATCCTAAATCCTAAAAAATTAGATATTGCAATGTCTTATGTTAATTTTCTTTTTTTAAAATATAAAAAATCTTAATTTCATAATATAAAAATAAAAAAGAAAAATTCATAGTAAAAAAAATAAAATAATTGTTGAGTCATAAAAGGAGGAGGGATAAGAGTAACAAATTCAAAGGAAAGAGAGAATTCGCAATTTTTATGCTAAGAGGGTTCTTCCCCCTACTAAGATCCATTTTTATCTCATTCTACTCACAAAAACCCTAACAAATTCATCTTTTATATATATATATATATATATATATATATATATATTGTTGAGATTATGATATCAATTTCATCTTTCACCTTTTTCTTTTCTTAACGTGTGTCATAAAAAAAATTACCACTTAAAAGTTAAAATTTCAAGTATTTTTTTGTGTTATATAAAGGAACAAATTCAACTACATAGAATAAAATAAAGTAAGTCAATTAAAGAGAACGAACAGAAAAATAAAACAAGTCAATGACACTATCATTTAGATATTAGAGTTTCACAAAATAGGAGAATGGTATGAGAATAGTATTATATATGAGCAATGAATAATAGTGTAGTATTATTAGTAGAGAAAAAATGGAGAAGACAGGAGCATAGAAAAAAAAGATGAAAAATTCACTTGAAAATTCTTAAAACACTTGAAAAATCATTTCAAACAATCCTTCAAAATCCGATGGGTTTGGATGAGATTGTTTTATGAATCTGGTATTTATAGATAACACTAGAAAGTCTTTCAAAATCTCTCTCACACAACAATCCTTTAAAATCCTTAAATTTTTGAATACCAATGGATTGTTTTTAAGTTGTAAAAAATCTCAAATGAATACCAGTGGATTTTAATGGACTCTTTAAAAAATCCTAAAAATCCATATTGAATACCACTGGATTGTTTTTAAGTGACATAAAATCCTGATTGAATACCAATGGACTTTTTTACTCAAAAAAAGTCTTTTAAAATCCTACGAAATCCTAAACCAATACACCCCCCTTAAACTCATTTTTTCAATAAAAAACAAAATGTATGCACATTCCAACATATTCTCTTTACTTTCTTTATGTATAATTTTAAAACCTAAAAATATAAAATTCTTCCAGTGGTCGACACGTATAACTGCATAGTGCATGCCCACTTTTTTTTTCTTTTTTTTTTCTCACTTTTTTCATTTTTATAACAGCCTAGTTTTATAAAATTGTGAAAAGAAAAGATGAGAAAAAAGGGAGAATTGTAAAATAAAATTCATGACGTTATATAAAGAAAGAAACTGTAAAAATATAGTGGAACATTAATTTTAAAAAAAAGTAATTTGTTACGATAATTTAATATTGTTTTGACATGTAAATATATTTTACTTTAGTTTAATTTATGGTTAAAAATAAATTACACATTTCACTATTTTTCGTTTTTCCCCGGCCTCTAACTTTTTAAGATGACATAGCAAACACAAAGTAGTTGAAATGTAAGAACACAAATTAATAATAATAATAATAATAATAATAATAATAATAATAATAATAATAATAATAATAATAACCCGCCAGTTTTTCTAACTTATATTTATCAAATTATCACAGTTTTTTTTTTCACGAGTATCCCTAACTTACTAAACAAAAACTAATCCTAAATATTTGAACAGTAGGGTCGAATATGAAATTATTCGCTAAATAAACCATCTCTATAGTTAAGAAAAATAATATGTCTAATTATTAGATCAACCTATCATATTTATCATTTTATTACTCTAGCTAGATAGAAATCTAAATATCAAAAGTTTAATTTACTCAATGCGTGAATAATCAAAGGTAAAAGTGCGATTTAATCAATGTGTGAATAATCAATGGTAAAAGCGCGATTTAATTTGATATTTTCTTAAAAGTTACCTAAATCTAATAAGAAAATTAAGTATGATTTAATTTAAATGAATTATGAAATTTAAATACAATCAAATCAATTTTTTTTAATGATTTTATGTAGTTCAGCTTTTATGATTTTTAAATTTTTTATTTAAAATATGTAATATTATATTATATCTGTACATAAAATAAAATTTAAAATATTTAAATATTTTGATCACTTAATGTATTTAACACCGATTCCTATCTTATTATTTTAGTAAAAATATTTTTTTTAATACAATTTTAGCTATCATATAAAATATTTTTAGCCATTGAAAAAGAAATATTTTCAAACACTATAAATAATTCATACTTTTTTATTTTAAAATTTAATTTAGTAGCTTAAAATTTTATAAAATACTTCTTAAATATTAAAAGTCTTTTAGTAACTTACCATTTTGTAGAATACATAATATCAATTTTATATACATGTACTATATATTTAGAAGAAAAAAAATATACTTATAAATAAGTTCAATTTTAGTTTGGAACGATTCATCTTTTTCGAATTGAACCGTGAAATTTTGAAAATTTAAAAACCATCAAAACGAATTGATTTTTATAATTTTTTAAGATCAATTTAGATTTACACGATTTCTCATTTGGGTTGGATTGATTTTGAAAACTTCTAATCAATTGATTTTGAACAACTTCTAATTGGTGGGCAGCTTCAAGATAATTTGCTCGATGCTAAAGTAGTAACACTGTTTGAACATGCATTACCTATGGACAAATTAAGCCTTAATATTATTTTATATTTTTCAGCTATCTACTCTTAATTTTCCTTTTCTAGATTTCCTATGGCATCCCCACATTAATCTATACACTTCTGAACCACATAACAAAACATTACTTCATTCTGTTGAGCAGCAATATCAACGTACGATTAGTAATGTATCAAATTAAAGAAACAAAACTTAGAAATAATATAAAATTGAGTTGGGAGAGCTTGTGGCTTTCCCACAGAATCAAGTCCTTTTTCTTTTGTCGGGTGCAACAAAGTATTCCAAAATATTTTGCACATTATTTAATATTATCCAAATCTAGATGACGGTACATATAATATATGGTGATATTGATTCTTGTTCCAGTGTTGAGAAATTCTTTCCCTCCACTGAATCCCACTCACATCACATATGCAATGCAAA
This sequence comes from Cajanus cajan, assembly GCF_000230855.2. Taxonomy (NCBI): domain Eukaryota; kingdom Viridiplantae; phylum Streptophyta; class Magnoliopsida; order Fabales; family Fabaceae; genus Cajanus; species Cajanus cajan. The sequence continues at coordinate 13,715,999 of NC_138523.1, read as the reverse complement.
GTCAAGAATATTATGAGTATCGATCGACATAGCACAGAAAGTTGAAATCTCTATGGCAACCCTTTGTCTAGAGTCTATAAATATTGAAGCAACTACCAGTTTTATTGGCATTCAGAACTGCAGTAGTAGGTATGGACCTCCATCAGGACCATAACCATTAATAGTGTGCCATATACGAGCTCAAAACACACAAGCTTGTTAGGGTCGTGTTTGGTTTTTCTAAGCTTTAAGTTTTTATCAGGAGAAATTTCACTCTTTATGTACCATACAACCACAGTTATAATGAATAATAATAATAAAATATAATACATATACTGTTTTTTCATTTAGTACTTTTTTAAAGGTAATTTTAGTCCTTGAATTTTATCGATTTTATTATTTTAAGTATCTATTGTAAAAAAAAAATCATAAAATCAAATAAAATTTGTTTATGGATTAAAAGTGAAAAATTGAAAAAGAAAAATTCAAGAACTAAAAAAAACATATTTAATATGTCGTGTTCACATTTGCTTAATATGAGTTAAATTAATTTTCACACATCAAAAGTGAAATATTTTTTTACTACCCACTAATTAAAAATAATTTTTTGATAACAAATTTTGAAAAAAATTAATAAAAAATATGATTTTATTTTGTTACAAAAAGAAAATATTATTTTTTTTTCTTCTATAAATTAACGAGTGAATCTGTTCCAGTTAATAATGATTAATAAAATCATTATGACAAATAAAATTATACCCTAATATTTAATGTAACTTATAGTATAAGACACAAACTCAATATACTATTAGTTAAGTTAGTTGGTACGAATTGATTCGCGAAATATTTTGTAGATACGAGTTAGATGCCCGATTTTACAAGAAAAAAATAATAGTTTTTTGTCTTTGTCTTTGTCTTTTTTTTTTTTTTTTTTTTTTTTTTTTTTTTTTTTTTCCTTCCGTTGGCTTGGAAAACATAGTGGCTCAATATCCATATATGATACACTTGAAAGGAAAAAATAAACCATGATGAGAAACGAGATTAAGGTATAACAAACCAGCTACACCAATCACATCTTAACAAAAAATAAAGGAAGCTAGCAACTACCAAATCATACTGCTTACACACGAACATTATCAAAATAAGACAAATTAACTCTAAATAACCAAGCATGCACCTTGTGACTTTGTTAAATCCACACATCTCATATTCAAACCAAAAGATGGTGCAACGAAAACACAATATTAGCAAGCATATACATAATTACGTTGCATAGTAATAACAAAGTACATGGAAAAAGAGATACCTGAATAAGAAGAACACGTAGGTACGTAAGAGTTTTAGTTTAGAGAGTGTTGCAACACTTACTGAGAGAGTGTTAAAAGTGGATTTAGACGCCAGAAAAGAACGGCGTTATTAAAGAATAAAAGAGTTGTAAAATGGTGCAACATGTAAGTGGAAAAGAAATTGTCCGATGTAGAGAGCGAAAAAATCAGAGACGAAATTGTCGCATGTTTCGCCACGTTAAGGACAGGTGTCGTTTTGGTGCAGTCACTGATTTGGGTTCAACACGTATATCTCCTAATCTCACTTTTTTTTTTTTTTTTAATTTATTTAATTGTTTTCCCTTGAAAACGTGAGTGTGTGTGTATTTATTATATATGCTTGATTGTGAGGTATCTGATACTGCGACAAACCACGAAAAGGATATCGACTTGTGGTGAACAACGTGCCTTGGTAGTGGTGATTCTGAATCCTTTCAATTACTTTTCTGCCATGCCATTTTTCTTGGCTATACATTTTTCTCACCATTAATTTTCTCTTTTGTTTTTGGATATTCTACAATGAGATGAAACAAACGTGATGTGTTATTATTGCAAATGCAAACATTTGGATAAGGGGAGATGATAATTAGATGGAACATTAAAGAAAGAACTTAGAATTATATATTAAGTGTGATAGGATGGATTATTGTATAAGGGGGAAATTATATATATATAACTAAATGGAATATTAAAGAAAGAACTTAGAATTATCGTATTTATTTATTAGTTTTTTATTTTAGTTTTAAAATGATGACATTTATAAAATCATCTAATTATTATAGTCAATATAATAATAAAAATTAAAGTAATATTTATAGGACTTCAAGTTCGAATGGTGTTGTTGTTATAAGTTTTATAGATACAAAAAATTGTAAATTGTAACTCTTTGATTTTTAAGGTATTAATGATAAATATGAATGTTTATTTTATCTCTTATAACAAATAAGTAATTTTTAATGTTTTTTTAAGCCACGGACTCTTTGATGTTAAATTTTAGGAAGTAGGAATAGTGATAAAAATAACTATGAACAATATATTAAGGTGAATGTTAAGATCAGTTGTTTTAGAATAAGAAACTTAGTTGAAAATATTTAAAAGAATTAAAAATACATGAAAAAGCATTTATAGAAGATGTAACCTATGTTAAATAAATTGAATTCAATGCGTGGGTCCAACTAGTTGAACCGAAAACCAATTCTTTTATTGCTTTTGATCCAACCTTTTATTGTATTGATCAACCACACAGTAAATTAGTGACCAATTTGAGTTATTATTATTATTAAAAGACATTTTTTGCTTCTGTATATTTTAAAGTAGATAAAAGGAAAATTACTTAAAATTAAATAATAGTTGTAGTATTACTAAGAAGGTTTAAGTGGTTCTTGAAACATATATGGAACTCAGTTATGTTACACGACAGGACTGAGCATAGGGAAGTTGGGTCAGTTTATATTTGTCCATATCTAGTCCAAAATTTTGACAGAATTATTTATTTAAAATACAAACTAACCTAATTAATACTTGAAAATATAAAATGATATTGGACAATATGACATTTTAAGTTTTTAACATAATATATTAATATTAACTTATTTATATTAAATTATAAAATAAAGAAGTATATTTTATGATATATATTTTAAAATAAATGATATTATTATAAATATAATATCATATAATACAAAATATTACCTATTAAATAAGATAACTTTTTATTAATATAAAATTGTTTTAAAAAATATTTTTAATGATATATATTATATAGGATATTAAATTTCATTTAAATATATAAAATATAATTTTAAAATTTAAACTCATTCAATCATTTTCGAGTCAAAATAGGCTAGTGATGTATAACTAGTTTAGTGAAATCCCTTCTATTATGGGCTGGCCTTCCTCTAATCAATGGGCATCGAAGCCCATCATGGCCCAAGCAAATTCCTATTGTTTGGGTTGTATCTATGAGCCTAATAATACTCAAATCAAATTAGTATCTTGTGCACATCAGTGAAAAAAGAATTGTCCTCTTTCAAAATGTTTTATTTTGTGTTAATTATTACCAGATGCATTTCGAAGAATAATCAAGGTATACTTTCTTTTTTCTTTTCAAACAAGAATTTCTTTTGAGATAAATTTCAACACTAAATGTGAGTATATATCTCTCAAAGAAAATTCAAACTTTAGATTGTGCAGTTGTAAAATCTAATCTCTTTTATTTGACTCAACTTTTGCTTATAGTAATATTTTTAAAAATGAGAATTTAGTTTATTAGTACAAAGTATTCATCAACTTTGCCAATTAATATTTGTTGAAAAACCTAAATGACCCACCTTTAATAAAGTTTATTATTCTAATTATATTTTTTTATTTATAAGTCTCAAATCAGAAATCTTACTTAAAAGGATAATATCAACTATTTGTTGGTTTTCAATAATGCATACCGACAAAATAAGAATTTAAAAAATTACAAAATCAATCATAAAAAGTGATACACGTATCAACATTGGTTAGTATAAGTGATAACAATTTATATCCTTCAATCAAGTTGTCTAGAGTTAAAATTTTGATATTAAATATGGAAGAGATTATGTTAAGAGAAAAATACTTATATTATAAGTGTTCACGATTCCTGACAAAGATTAGTCACTACTGGATATCTCATATAATACTCACTAGTGCAAAAAGACGCTTTTACGTCACCTAAATGACGTCGGAACAAGGCACCACCGACGTTATAAAAACGCGATGGCAGAATGGTAAATAATGGGAACTAATTTACGTCGGACAAAGGGGGGTCCGACGTAAATTAGCCCATTAACGTCGGAGCTCTCACTGTCCGACGTAAATTTACGTCAGACCCCCCCTAGTCCGACGTAAATTTACGTCGCACCACCCTAACCCGACGTAAATATGCCCCTAAAATCATGCACCTTTCATTTTTCATTCCCGCGCTCCCTGTTTACGGAAACTAATAATCCATTTTCTCTCATTTTCTAAGTCTCCCAGTGCGTTTGTTTCTACATTGGACGTTTGTAACTCTCTAAGTGTCTGCACATTACACGTTTGAGGTTAGTTTCTTGTCTACGCAAATTTTTGGTTTATTTTCTGCTATTTGTTCATTTGGAACGGGTCGTTCTACAAGCAGAACGACCTGTACTGCTTGCAGAACGGGCCGTTCTGCAACCAGAACGGCCTGTACTGCTTGCAGAACGGGCCGTTCTGCAAGCAGTACAGGCCGTTCTGGTTGCAGCACGGCCCGTTCTGCTTAAATTTTTTGTATTGTAAATTGTTGATCTGGAACGGCCCGTTCTGATTTTAGTATGGGCTGTTCCAGATGCATTAAAGATGGATCTTTTTAGGCATTGAGCTTTAGGTGGAAGGAAGGAAGGTAGATCTGTCACCCGATTGTCTAGGTTGACAGCTGGACGCATTGCCAAGGAGAGGACACCGGTTGAGGTGGATCCTCATTCTGGCAAGGCATCAGGCCCAAATGCTGCCAAGTTTAAGAGCTATTTGGGAGTCCTAGCTCGACGACATGTTTCTATTATCATTCCATCATGGGATGACGTTCAAGAGGTTGACAAGAACCTCATGTGGCAGGATATTCAGGTATATACTTTCACATCCCTTCAATATTATATAACTTAAATACATTATTTATTATTTGTTGTTATTTTCATAGCAAAATTTTGACATTCCCAACACTGAGGTCATGAGGAGGAAGATGTTATCTGCCCTTGCCACCAGGTGGAGAGACTTCAAGACTTTCTTGACATGGGAGTATGTATTTGGAGAGCAACAAAATGAGACTCTCTGTCTAAAGTACCAGATCACTGATGAGGAGTGGATGCAATTTCGTGCCACTCGATTGGACCCTTCATGGCAGGTTAGTTATTGATAACTCTTACATTAACACAAATACTTAAGGTATATTTTAATTAATCTCATTTTCTTTTTTGTATTATTGCAGGCTAAAAGAATAGCTGCCCAAGAACGACAGGCCAAGAATGATGCACCCCATCTATTGTCAAGAGGGGGATATGAAAGAAAAAAAAAGGAAATGAAGAAGGCTAGGGTAGAGGCAGCAGGGGTTGAGTCTGCTGACCGTGTGGAGTCACCTCCCCGCCATGAGATGTGGATAGCAGCCCGGACAAAATCAGATGGGCAAATGACTTCTGAGTCTGCAAGGGTCGTTGTTAATAAAATAGTAAGTAAAAATATACAAACTAAGACTCTTCATTTCAACTCATTTAATTCATAAGTGTAGTTTAGGGTATACTTATTGTTAATATGTTGCAGGAGGGTTTAGTTGAGCAGAGCACCCAGGGCTCATTTGTTTCCCATGGTCGGGATGATATCCTCACAACGGCCATAGGAAGGCCAAAGCACGGAGGCCGTGTGCGTGGTGTTGGTGGTTCTTGGAGCCACCAAGATTTCTTTGGTGCCCGATCATCGAGGAGCACTGTTGACTCTTGCAGTCAAGAGGTTATGCAAAGAATGGAGCAGAGATTGGAGATGCAGTTTGAAGAGAAATTGAAGAATATTCAAAAAGAGTTTGAACAGAAGTTTGAACTTTTGGCTCGTTCTCAGCAACAGACTACAGTTGCTCATGATGGTGTTCGAGTCAGCACTAAAGGGAGTTGTGTTGCTCCAGATCCCTCACCGGATCAGACTCACACTGATGTACCAAACCAGTGTGAGTTATATGTTGAGGATGACCCCCCACGGTTAGTGGCTATTGGCCGAGTATTTGAGGGTGGCTCAACCATCCATGGTGTCCCTCTACAGCCAGACTGGACACGGGTTGTGGTTGACCAAGTTCAAGATGCTGCTGCTCTAGTACCTTTGCCCAATACAGAGGTTCAACTAGTGGGGCAGGCAACCGACACATTCTTAGCTTGGCCAAAACGTTTGGTCATGCCGCTTTCAGCACGGGCAAAGGTAATTATATTATTGCTCTTTTATATTCTTATAATTCTATTATTGTTTAACTAATTGTGATTATTTCTTTTGGATTTTATCAATCGTGGTAAGGAGGTCATGAGAGAACCTCATGTTGATGATGCTAATATCGCAGCAGCTGAGGATGATCCCATATCTAAGCTTCTAATCATATTACCACGATTAAAGAAGAAGCCAATTCAATTGTAGTGGGACATTAGAGTTTTTGGAGTTGATAGCGCTGTTGTTCCACTATACATATCTATGCCTGATGCATTAGAGATTGTTGGGGAACTCCATGTTAAATATTTCTATCATACAGCTGTGGGCCATGTAAGTCATATTTTCTTTTATGAGTCTAAATTTACAATAATTACATTTAACTTATAATAATTATTTGTGTTAGGTACATGGACAAATTGAGTGTGGAGCATGCACAAGCAGAAGTATATGGATTTATTGAGCCTCAATCTGTCCAAAAATCAGGAAACACTCAGGTCCAGATCCAGCAATATATGCAAACATGGATGAGTGACTCAAGAAGAGATATATACATGGCTCCATACATTGACGGGTTAGTTTTTTAATTGGTTTTTTAATCATGGTAATTTTATAACTAATTTGTTTGTCATACAATGTAGGTCCCATTGGCAGTTAATGGTAATCATTCCTAAGGAATACACCGTGGTGTGATTTTGTTCACTACATCGAAAACCAAGCCACGAAATTAAATGCCAATTACAAGGGTAACTAAATTTTTTCATTATGTTTTAAAACTGTAATTATATATATTGGTTAACATTTGTTTTTATTTCAATTAATTAGAATCGTGTCTGAAGCTAATATTTTAAGTAGAAGAGCCAGATCATCAAAGTCATTGCATTTCATATACCCTAAGGTTAGCAAATATATAGTCAATAATATTTAAATTTATTGACTTTGGAAATAATAGTTATTTGTTTCTCATTTTAGTGTAATAGGCAACAAGACTTGTTTGAATGTGGCTATTACATCATGTATTGGATGAGAGCCATAGTTTCTGCGGGTATTATTGATTTTTGAGCGCAGGTAATTCTTATCAAAATTTATTTAAGTATATTTACCTTTAGGATAATTAACATTGCATATTAATGACACTTAAATTAATGTTTCAGGTCTTTCAAGATTCATCTCCATTGCCCGAAGATGAGATGCTAAAGATAAGAGAACAATGGACAACTTTTTTTCTTCAAAGTATATAATAGTTAGATTTCTAAGTTATTAGTTAGTTAGATATTATATTTATAGTTTGATAGTTAGTTAGTTTTGTTAGTTAGATAGCATTGACAAACATATGTTTTATAGCTTTTTTAGGATAATAGGATTTAATTGTCATAATTTATGCTTTTTAAGATTTATATATTATTTTCTTTTTGTCATTCAATTTTGAAAAATAATTTGAATTTCTATTCTGGACTGCCTGGTTTAGATTTGGTATTCTGGACTATATATATGCAGGTGTTGAGTATATAAAAAATTTATAAACGTTTTAAAAAAAAAACCCATAATTTACGTCGGACATGGCTTTGTCCGACGTAAATTTACTTCGGGCCTTGCAATGACCGACGTAAATTTATGTCGGACAAAGCCATGTCCGACGTAAAATTATGGCATGTTTTTTGTCCCTTTTTACGTCGGGCTGGGATAATATCCGATGTAAATTTACGTCGCGTTTTAGAGGCGACGTAATATTACGTCTCCCGTATTAACGTCAAAACCTTTTTCGACGTAAAAGGCTCAAAATACCCGACATAAAAGACCCTTTATGTACTAGTGACTATAATTAAAATAAATAAATAGTGATACATGGGCATTAAAATTTTTGCCCTCTAATTGGTATTTTTAAAAAATAAAATAGATGTATAAATTGCATTCCACAATTCTACTACTACCCAATAACAGTATTATATATGTTGTCTCATTTTCTACGCTTCAACTATAGCAGTGAATCCCAATAATAGTATTATATATATTGCTGACAAATAATGACGTCACTAATGCGTGGATTAAAGTTCATCATTCTAATTTTGCTTCACAAACAAGCAAAGCAATGAGAACAGGACCATACAATCGATGAATACATGGCACGGGCACATTAATTCAATGCTTTACTAATGCAACAATGCCACCACACCTTAATCCCCGTGGTGGTGCACGCAGGGAGTATTTCCCATTATTTAAATAAGACAGATTCCTCATTAATCATTTTAATCATGCTTATTGTCAGCGCCGCTTTATACAACGCGTGGAACACCTTATCATTTTATGACTGTTAATTAATTCAAATAAGTATATTGTATGTTATATATCATACAGTAAACAACGTACTTGTAATCAAATTTGACTATTATAGTAGGACCAGTATATCCTAGAATCATGGTTTACAAGCATTAATAGCAGAATATGTGACCTAAAAAATGTTCAACGGCTTTTTTTAATAATAGTTTTTGTTGAAAAATTTGGTTAACCAATTTTTAGCAGAATTTTTTTCATTAACCACATTTTTTTGTTCACAAACTTCTACATGAAGCTTTCACCTCATATGCCTCCTAGAGGGGTGGAAGTAAGCTCAACACAAGCTTGTGTGGTCAATTGTATACATCCTCATCCCATTTTGAACATTTTAGATATATTACTTTTATTATGTAAGACATCCTTTATATTAACATTCACAATATATTTACATTATTCTCTCTTAAATATGAGAATGAAACAATAATGATAGACTTTAAGATAAGTGGAAGTAAATCACACATTTACGTCTAATTTATTAAGTCATAATCTTAATATATTTTATAATTAAAAATTTTATTTAAAAAGATTGAATAGAGTACTAACTAATTATTTTTATTTGTAACTATAAGGTACTAGTAATAAAATTTGACCTTTAGTAGGACCCTTATTTGCTAGAATAATGGTTTAGAAACATTAATTGCAGAATATGTGCCTAAGATCCTGTAATAAAGCTCTTGCATCTTATACCACCATGTCATCATTCCAAGAGCGTAGTGCAGTTCATTTAAGGAGTTTCTAAACTAATAAATATAACACATAACAACAACACATCCATTTCATTTCTATATAAGCCACCTCAACTCACTCTTGGTTCAACACACAAGTTAACCAAAAAGGGAAAGAGGCAAAGGAACAAGAGAAACATGTTTTCAGAAAACACCCTTTGGCTCATGCTTGCCATTTTCTCCCTCAGTGTTGCCATCACATTAGCCTCAGACCCTGATCCAGTTCAAGACTTCTGCATACCAAACCCTAGATTTGGTGCCATGAAAACATCACATGCCAACATGCACTACACTCTCCCATGCAAGAACTCCTCAGAGGTCACCACTGATGACTTTGTCTTCTCTGGCATGAAAGCCTCAGGGAACAACTTCTCAGACACAGGCCTAGCTGTGGTGTCAGCAAGTCCTACAAACTTTCCAGGGCTCAACACTCTAGGGTTGTCTTTTGCAAGAGCAGACATTGAAGTTGGTGGCATCAACCCTCCACACTTTCATCCTAGAGCCACTGAGCTGGTCCATGTGGTGCAAGGAAAAGTGTACTCAGGCTTTGTTGATTCCAGCAATAGGGTGTTTGCTAGAGTGCTTGAACAAGGAGAGGTCATGGTGCTCCCTAAGGGCCTAGTGCACTTCATGATGAACGTTGGTGATGAACCTGCCACGTTGTTTGGAAGCTTCAATAGCCAAAACCCTGGGATTCAGAAGATACCTTCTGCTGTGTTTGGTTCAGGGATTGATGAGGAGCTTCTGCAGAAGGCTTTTGGATTGACTCCTAAGCAGATCGGAACCATGAGAAAAAAATTTGATCCCAAGACAGCTGGGTAGATAAGATGATCATCAAAGGTAGTCATGTTTGTGCATTTGCCTTTCAGGGTTTGAGTCATATCTTGGGGTGTAAGTTTCTTGCTCCTTTCTTTGTGTCTTGAAGAGTTTTCAACTTCTTCTCCCAGTTTTTGTCTCTCGTTGTAGTATTACAATACTATATATTATAAGTGAAGAATATGGAGTGCAGGTTGGTCAAATTACCTTGTATTGAAACTCTTAAGCAGCAAATAATCCCTTCTCTCCTCATAAAATTAACTAAAAAGATAAGATCGAAAGAAAAAAATTCAATGCAGTTGCTCAAGTGTTCTTGTTGTTTTATTTAATTAAATTAAACTTTCATCTTAATAACCTGTGTAATAAAAAAATTATCTTAAAAGTTTTACCAATGCAAAATTAATTCTAATTAGAGAGTAGCAGTAAACATAAAGTCTATGAAAGTTCTGTCCAAGAAGGTAGTAAAATATCTTATCACGATGCTGAAAAGGCCAAGAACAGTGAATGTTAAGCATTCAAAGATTGGAAGCGTGTGCTTAGTAAGCATCAGTGTCTTATTTAAGCACATATTCTTAAGTGTATTAAAAATAAAAATACTTGTTGTAGGGTCACCTGTGAAATTAAAAATTAATATTGATGAAATATTTAAGCACACATGCTTAACAGTATTTAAAAAAAACACAGCTGTTGTAGGGCCACTTGTGAAATTAAAAATTAATATTCATGAAATTAATTGTGGGATTTATTTAGTTAAATTTTTAATACTACTGAATTTGAGAAGAGTTTTTTAAATTATTAAAAATAAAATAAGTAATGTGTAATGTTAATATCTATTAAGTATACGCTTTTTGTAAATACCACATGTCTCAAGAGTCAAGACTCAAGACTCAAACGCAAGGATTTTAATTAAGATAAAACATCTTCCATATTAATTGATCTACTTGTTCGATGGTTTTTATATTAAAAAAAAAAATAGTGAGAGAAAAAGAGCATTGAGTTGGAGATGTTGGGTGGGGGTGGTGAAACTTTGATGGAATGAAGATTGCTTTCGATGTTAAGCACATGAAGATATGATTGATGACAACGAACAGAGCTGCATCCCAACCTAATGTGCGGCAAACTGTTTTATTACTTTACTTCAAAAAGTTGTCATAATCCTGTTTGGATACATTTTATAAGGGTTTGTCGCTTAAGATTTTTCTACTGAAAATAAAACTTACTTTTAATATAAAAGTTCTCAAACAAAATCCTTTTAAACTTGTATTCAAATATGCTGGAAATCATTTTGAAAGAGATGATAAAAGTTATAAGGCTTTTGCAATTATTTAAAAGGGAAAGGGAGTGGGAAGAAGAAATCAGAAATCAAGTGAAAGATATGATAGGCAGCACTGCCAAAGCAAGCACACGACATTATCAAGCTTCAAAATCTATAAATTAATGAAACCACCATTTTTTTTATCCTATTGTTGGCAAGTGGAGGACATGGTTTTGATTACAATTGAGAAAAGCCAAAGCTATATCCAACCTGAGACAACCAGTAACGTGCATGAATTATAAACTGCATTCAATTCTTTCGTATGCTACAATTTTGCTTCTGAAATTTGATGGGTGACATTATGTTTACGTCACAAAGAAAAGGGTACAAGGGACTAATTAAAAACATTGTTGACAATAATTTATATACCCCTTTGGAGAATTTGGACAATCTAGCGAATTAAGCCAATGCCCTAATCCAATAACTAAAACCAGACAATCTAGTTAGACATATCCACGAACTATGCAGAACCTTTCAGCAGTAAAGCAAAGCACTGAATCATTTTACAAGGAATCCGTTAAAGATAGCAATCCTAATAAGATTTATTCAGGCAAGCATTTCACATCACATCATGTAAGAAATATCAACACAACCATGGAATAAATAAACTTAATAGAGTCCAAGACATTCTGTCTTTAACCTTAATAATTCATTTGTTGTTCTACTAATGTCAACTACACGGCGTAAACAACTGATTTTTGGAATGAAACAGTCGGTTAAAAGCCAAACATAGTGAGAGTTGATAAGAATTGCATCGTGGTGAACATTGTTCTGCTTCCAAATAGTAACCAAAGCCTAAAACTGGTTTTGTGAAATAGTACTGTTCATCGCCGTTTATAGAGAAACAAATCAGCTTCTCTTAAACAACTTTCCACACACAAGAAAAAAAGTCCATACAATTATTAAGTAATTCGATTCTCCCTACCGTTAGGTGAATGTTTGGATCTGCGTACATAAACCACATCCACTAGAAATATCACGTCAACGTACATAGAAGCTACAATGGCTTGCATTTGCAAGACGTGGATAGAGACAAACATGACACTAAAGCAAACATGCACTAAGTGTACTCAATGTTGTTCAAAGTTGATAATACATCATTCTGTTCAACAGTTTGAATTCTCCAAAACTGAGATATGAAATGCCAAAACTGACTTGAGATAGACAGTAACCAACATAGAAGCCTACATCTCACAGACAATAACCCACACAGAAGAAGCCTACTTCGCGTGTAAAAGTGACTTGATGATAGTATCACTCATTCCATCAGCATAAACAAACAAGTGACCAGAACCTTGAAGTTCATGATATTGAATCCATGGAAGGTTTTGCGCTATGTAACGTTGCAGTGTAACTGGAACCATCACATCCTCGTCTCCTTGCCAAAGATGGACAGAACCTTCATTATTTGGAAATGGGTTTTCAAGATCAATGGGACTATATTCCCAGTTACCAAATCCAATATTTAAGTCACGGTGGACAGTTTCATAATCACCTTGCTGTCTTACCTGTGCCTGTGGAAGCCACACAACACAAATTTATAATTAAATCTATCCTGAATTGAGGTAAGAAACCTAGGTTTTAGGGACTTGAAGCTAAAAGTTTTTCATGCCAATATTCTAACTGAAACAATACGTGTTATTAGATATTATGAGGGGATATTTAGTTGAAGACAAAACTACAGAACATCAAGACCAATCAATAAAAATGAGGCTAATCAAATTCAATGATTCAATTAATCAACCACTTCTCAAATGAACCCATTTCTCACAGTACTATTTCTTTATTAGTGTTTTAGCATTAGTCATATAACTGTAAAAGCAATATCAAAAGGACAAGCTAGTAAAGCATTATCAAGTCAAATAGTGTGCACAAGTAACAAATTATCTTGTTTTACACACAGCAAAAGTATTTTCCTCAGTAGGTCGGATAAACTCCATGGATCACATGATGTCATTGTGCAATGCTTCACTTCAACAAGAGAATAATGCATAGAATTTTAGAATTTCCACGTTCCTTAATTACAATGAAGCCTTTAAAACTAAATTTGCTACTCAAAGATCCGTTACAAATTGCAAAACAACTTAAATAAGCTTCAGGCAGTTATTCATGGGATGCAGAGAGAAATTGACAAATACAAGACAATAACATCATGAAGATTGATTTACCTGCTATGCCAAGTTAAACAGGTCAACAGTGGCATGCTCTAAAAATTTTCTAAATAAATTGCTTAGGTAGTTTGAACTTTGAAAGATAAAAAAGAATACAGAGAAAGGGGATTTGACAGGAACAATGCACCAAAAACCTCTAGCACAAACAGACATTTTGCTTCTCTGATAAGAATTTGCTTCAAAATATTTCTCATGCAACCCATTTACTCTGCCTTAAATTGAAAGATGATGTATCATGTAAATATGCATCAAGTTCCAACTATAAAGTGATACTTCAGTTCATTTTTCATGCTATTCATGGATACATGATAAATATTTTTATCATATATCAATTTTATTAATTATTACAAAAAGCATCAAAGTATAGTTAATAACTATACTAGGTATACTTTAATAACTATATCTTCTATATATGTCAAAAAGTACAATACAAACAACAAGTTTATAAACATTCAGCAATGAAATTTCAGGCATTTTTTCCACACAATTGTCCATGCAATAACATGATCCAAACCACATACTTATGAAACAAGGTATCATTAAGAAGTCTAGTATTTGCCTATAAATGTTGCAATTGCATCTACCCCAAAATTGATACTAACATAATGCATTGATGATCATAGTTTAAATACTCTAGTGTATATTCTGTGTTTTATATATCTTTTAATACAAGTAAAAGTAATCAAAGACAAACTACTTTAGCTATTAATTCCAAAAACCATAAAACTTTTTTTTATCAGTATAATAACATAAAAAAAACAAGAACAGAGTGCGAGTACAAAGAATTCAAAAACATAAGGTGGTGTGCATTGGCTACAACCAACTTCAAAAAATGCAGACATCCACACTAAATTAAACAGCTAAAAAATCTGAATAAGACTTGTTTTGGTGGTCAAATCCACCAAATTCAAAGAGAATATATTCACAAGTCACAACATGAGTTTGTTCAGTTGGTAAGAGTTTTGATCTTTGGCAAAACAATCACCAACATATTTCAAAATCAAATCACATTTTATGAATTTAACCAATACAAATTTATCAACTAAATCACACACCAAATTGCACTCAGAAAAAATTCATAAATTTTGGAATCACCAAAGTTTAGATTAGATACTTACCAAATAACTATTTCTATGAGACAACTTAGACACAAGTTCTTTGTCTTGATGAGATAAAATATGTGGACTATGAGCAATTACACCAGATCCTGGAAACCATCGTTGAGTGTTCCACCAGTAAGTTAGCCATGGCATGTAGTGTGCGACGCGAAGCGCCAATTGGTCTTGTAATTTATTTTGATTATAGGCTTCAGTAGTTAAGTTTGCAGGAAGACCAGCCCACCAGTAGTTGACAGCTGGGGCTACAAGTACTGCACCTGCCAGCCTGTCAGAATTGAAAATTATTTTTTCAAAAGGAGGTTGACAGTGGTACCTCACACCACTAACATGTATAGGCAATCAAGATGAATATTACAAAAGAGCAAATAATGCAATGAAAAAGAAAAAGAAATATTGGTGATATGTTGCTAAAAAAATTACGTCAACAAACCTACAAATATCCTAAATAAGTCATACCTGTGAGGTATATACTTAAGGCAGTTCCAAGCAATTTGACCACCCATGGATAAACCAACCACGTAGAATTTGGACCCCAATCCCAGCTGATCTGCAAGCTCTTCTATATCTAAAGCTATGCTTTTTAATGTACGATTTGGATCAGGATCACTTTCCCCATAACCAGGTCTGTCAAAAGATACAATGTAGATCCCCATCTCCTCAACAACATCCTGGAATAAACCATCTTAAATATAATAGTGCAAACAACAACGGTATTAGATAATGCTATGAAAAACAGTAAAGTGTAATGTTAATATTTACAGGCGATAGGTTATTGGCAACCGTGGCGTCATGCCTGCAACTATCAAAACCATGGACATAGATGATTTTATACTTGGCTGCCTCTTTTGGAACACCGTGCTCTTTGTATGCCAAATACCTTCCGTCTCTTAATTTGATTCTTGATGCTGTTATAGGCGGTCCATCAGGAGTGCCACATATCTTGGGAGGAGGAGGTCGACTAACCTGATAAGCCCATGCTAGAAACCCAATAAACAACACAGCTAGTGTTGTTCTAAGAATTCCTGAGAGTTTGTAAAGCCAAATTAAAAAATAGACAAATATAACTTAAAACATGAGTATTAAATACCAAGTTGCACTCCACAAGTCAAGCACGAGAAAAACAAAATACAACTTAATAATTACCGTATGCTCCAACACAGGTGAGACTAGCTATAAGTCTCCTAAAGCCAACAGGAATTGGTTCAGTTAGTAATGATCGAAGCACGTTACTTAAAATGCTTGGACTACTCCTACCATTAATCCCACATAGCAAGCAATTTTTAGGTACCATTACAAACTCATGCTAAGGTTTATTTGGATAAATTTCTCCGGAAAAACTTATAGGAGACAAAATTAAATTAGCTTCTCCATAAAATTAAATTGGCTTAAAAATAAGTTTTTGGAGAAGCTAATACTAGAAATTTTCTTCAAATTAGCTAGTGCATAAGCTAATTTTAGCAAAGTTAATTTCATTTTTCCTTCCCAATTTTTTCTCCTATAAGTGTTTATGGTTTTCACAGAAGTTGTTTATTTATCCAGACAGACCCTAAGGCTTGTAGCATACCACTCTTCCCACCACTAATTCCCCCCTAAACTTTAACTAACAAATAAATAAATCTCTTTCTAAAGAAAAAGGAATGAACAAAATAAAGAGTGACCAACTCCCATCAATAACTAATAAGAACATAATTAAAATGCATTGGCAGCTTAAAAATTTATTCATACAGGCATCCAATCAACGATTACCAATTTACATTTACATTATACGGCCAAAGTCAAATCTAAAGCAATTTCCAATTGATTAACAATGTAATGCTTTTTTTTTAGCACCATATTGCACAAAAATCAAACTTGACTAATAAATGAGATGTAGGTATGAGGAAGAGTGAAGAGAGACCTGAAGGGAGAGACACGGAAGAGGTTTTCTTTGCCCTTCTGGTGTGAGCACGCGCTGATGCTGCGGAAATTTTTCTGTTCACTCCGGTGGCCATCTTTGAGAGAAGAAAGACCCACCAACGGAACAGAACGGAAAATCCTCAAAGCTCAAAGATTTATGCGAAAGTTGAAACGGAAACAGAGATCTAAGAGTTGAGAGAGGGAGAGAGAGAAAGGAAGGTTAGAACTTAGAACGTTAGATAATAGAAAATAGAATAGAAGACTTTTAGACTGGGCGACAATAATAACAAGGTTTAAATATTTGGTTTTAATAAAAAATCACAAAATCTAATGGAGCTTACTATCAAATCAATAGAATTTTTGTGATCTTTGAGAAACATTGGTTGATAATAAAATGAATATTACAAAGAGGGTATGATATATATTTTTTATTTATGCATCATACTGTTTTTAAGAGCTTATTTCTATGTGTACAAAATTTTATATCGAATGGAAATGAGAATTTAGTTCATATATTAGTTTTTTTCTTTGTATAAGAAATATATTATTAATTATTTAAAATTAGGTTTAAATATGTTTTTAATCTTTTAAATTTAAGATAAATTTGTTTTTGATTCCTCAAATTTAAAATCGTTATTTTTAATTCTTGTAATTTTTAAAAAAATTATTTTAGTCCCTCAAATCATTAATAACATATATATGAAAGTAATAAATTAAGATGATTATACAATGTCAATTGAATTTAGTGTGATATTCACTAATAAGACACTAATAGGTAGATATTATGCAATAATATTTGATAAATTTATTAAGAAAATTTGAATATAAAGACCAAAATAAGATTTTTTGAAATTACAAGGACTAAAAACATCAATTTTAAATTTGAGGGACCAAAAACAAATTTATCCTAAATTTGAAGGACTAAAAACATATTTAAGTCTTAAAATTATTATTGATGTAACTTTTAGAAAAAAAATATAATAAAATTAATACATATAATATATATATATATATATATATATATATATCATTACATATTGTCTTGTAGATAAACTATTTAATTATTTATTCATTTTTATTTATGTGAAAAAATGATTTTTTTCATGAAGAAATTCCTTTTCTTTAGTTTTTGTAATTTTTTTCGGTCTTTGAAATATATTTTTATTTTAATTTATTAAATATTGAATTCATTTAAATTAGTCTTTGGTAAAAAAATTTATAAAGATTAAAAATAAATAATCAAATGTATTATGACAAATCATATTTTTGTTGGTTATATATAATAAATTTAGGTTAAATTTGATAATGTTTGATAAATTATTTAAACAATTTAACCTCATTTTGAGTTATATTGATGTAGAAATTTAAGTTAGCACCGATTATGATAAAACCTTAAAAATAAAGGAAATGTTATCCCTTTTAAAGAAGCACAATCATGTTATCTTAAGCATGATTGTACATGTAGAGCATCGGACTAAAAAATATCAAGGATCTAGAGTACTATCATGTAGGACTATGCAAGATCATGCAAATAATGAGAAAATACGCCCCCAACATATATGTTGAAAGAAGATAGAGAAATGAGATATCTTTTACCTTATTTTTGAAGTTGGATACAAAAAATATTCTACTTCCTCTTATTCTTAGTTTGAAAAGAAAACAAAGATAGCCTTGAAACAAAAGGAAGGCAACCTTGAATTTTTAGATCAAAGTAGAAAGGATATTATTTAAGGTTTTCTTTTTCCCTCCTTGTATATATCACAATGAAGAGATTATGTCCTTTTTTTGTGAGAAACTAATTCTATAAATAAGATTTGTTTTGTGAAAAACTAATTCTATAAATAAGGTTTGTAGTAGTCATACTTAATTCATATAAAATCACGATATAATTGAGATTTGATGTTTTTCTAATTAATTGAATTATACTTTCATTTATAAAGTTTGTTAACATGTGATAACTATTTGAATCGTTTTTAATCAATTAAATTATTGGCGATTATATCATAATTTATTGGTGGGCATGAAGGACAAATAAATCTTAGAACGTTTAATGAACAAATTACAAATCAAATTTTCAATTATTTTATTTTCACTTATACTAAACCATTTCTTGAGTTCATGTTTTGAATGAATAAATAAGAATCCATTTAAAAAATGAAATTTTCAATTTATGACTAATAATTGACAAAAGATTGGAAAATTTGGCAATTGATATTAAAATGTAAAGTCTTTAATTAGGTATGAGAAAAATGATTGAAAGCACATTGGTGAACTATAGCAACTTGTTTTTATATCAATTGAAATTATAATTTTAATCTCACTTATTTATATTTTAAATTACTACACTGAAAACTCAATTTGATTTGCTTAGACTATATTTGAATTTATATAAGAAAGTGACACAATTAGTCCTTTGGGTACAATAATTTAGACACTGTCCATTGTTATTATTGTAATAGAATACACTTGCCCTTAAGCATGTTATAAATGCATCAAGTTTATGGCACTATTGTTAGGGACTAATTAAATGACACTAGTTAAATGAAATTATGCGTGTGGAGAATATAATTAAATACACTAGAAGGAAATTGAATAATGTTAATTAAAAACTTAACATTTTTTTTTGAAAAACGAAGTAGTAACATAAGCTTAAAAGAATGCGAACAAAGAAAATCAAATCACACAAGATATTTTTATATTAATTTGTTTTAACCAGTGAGACTATGTTCAGTTTTTAATCATGTTTCACTATGTGGAGAACAAAAAGATAATAGAAAGGAGATTGAATAGTGTCCATCAAAAACACACATTTTTTTTGAATTAGTGAAGTAGTATGAAATGTTGTAGGAGTGCAAACAACGAGTTATATCAAAAGAACACAAAATATTTTTATATTAGTTCATCTCAACCATCGAGGTTACATCCAACTCTTGATCAAATGTAGGCATGGCAATCTAACCCGTCCCCGTGGATACCCGCCCGAACCCGCCGCGATTTGGACGGGAAAAACCCGTGTTTATCGGGTTCGGGTTCGGGTTCGGGTTTTCCCCAATTGATAAAATCGGGGGCGAGGGCGGGGACGAGAATGTTAATACCCACCACGCCCCCGCCCCCATACCCGCCCCCGCCCCTGCCCCGCTTAATAATATAATTAAAAAATTATTTATATATATATATAAACCAAAATTAGAAATATTTATATGTAAAAATTTATATTATTTTTTTTTCTTTTATTTTTTATAAATTGTTCATATTTATTTAAAAGAAAAAAATAAAAAAAGAAGAAAAAAAAATAGGAGCGGGGGCGGGGCAGGGAAACCCGAACCCCGCCGGGGGCAGGGATGGGGACCTAGATTTTACCCCGGCGGGTATCGGGGGAGGTTTAAATTTGTGGGGGCGGGGGTAGGGAACGTAAAATCTGCCCTCGCCCCGCCCCGTTGCCATGCCTAATCAAATGTGATCAAGTTTCACTATTTTTTGTAAAAATACAAATATTCTTTTACAAGCCATTTTTAGCTCAACCTAAGTAATATTTGACCTATCTCTTCAAGCAAATATCCAAATATTTTTTTACACAAAGTCTCTTTAGACTTCAAACACCCAATTATTCTTTTACAGTCAAGTCTCTTCAGGCTAAAAAATATATGAGTATTCTTTAACAAACTAGTCTCTCTAAGCTCAAAACAATAACATAAAGTTAAAGTTGAGTAAACTAACAATATTATTTTTTCTCACCATCAAGACGTGATGCAACCAATTAAGTATAAAACTTTTTATAGAAAGAATGAATATAATTTTTACAATGTGTGTTATCTCTTTCTTTTTGGATTTCAAACTTCCTTTTATAGGGCTTCAATAGAGATGACCATTGCAAATCCTTAAATTTCTCTCATAGGCTTGTTTTGTCTATTTTTTGTTTTCCTTTCTTTGTAGAGAGAAGTGTTAGTTGGTGCATTAATTACTTGCATTAAATGTATTTTACCAAATTATCACTTTTTATTTGATCAAGAAAACTACTTATCACCTTTTAGGTATCAAACAAGTGAAGTCATGCATGTGTCAGTTCAAAATAACTTTTTTAGAGAATTTTCATGATTCAAGGAATCCAATTGTCTTTCTTCGTTGAAAAGCATGTCCTCCTTCTCTTTTGTCATTGCAAGTACCAAGGAAGTTATTTTTCTTTGATCTATTAAGGAATAATATACACAAATATCAATTTAGTTACCAGACATCATAACTGATATTATTCAATGTAACTACCTAACAAATGAAGTATTTTGTTTATTAGACACTTATGTCAAGATAACGAATCGTCTTAATGCATTCATCTTATTAAATGGTTTTAAAACTTTTCTCAAACAATGTTTGTGTCTGTCATCATTAAAACTTTATAGTTGAGAAATCTAAGATTATCTTTTAACTTAATAATCACACTTTTTTTTATGGTAACAAACATGTACTTAAGAAAAAGTGTTTGATGCAAATCTAGTTGATTTTTCTCATAGACGAAAGATTGCTTTTGAAAACCCATAGACATTATCTTACTTTTTATAAGATTTGTTGCGTTTTTATAAAAGGTTTGTCTTATTAAAGTAAAAAATGCGTGTTTGAATCAAATCAAAGATTTTATTAAGATGATTATGATATTTTACTAAGACTTTTATCAAAGGTAAAACATCACGAATGACTATATAAAAAAATATCAGAGTCAACTCATACAAAAAATTTCCAATAACATGCTTATTATGCTAATCATTAGATCCTACAATTTTCAAAGCATACATACAATGATTCATCAAATCAAAGGTCATTCATACTTGTGCATTTTTATTAGATCATAGTAAAGCAATGAAAGATTCATGCATGTATATTAAATCATTTGTATATATCAAAGCAATATAATAAAGCATAATATATTAGAGCATTTTGAATATTAGAGCATAGTATATCAATACATTTAACTATATTAGAGCATTCAAATATCTATATATCATAGCATATCATTCAAATAGTATCAAAACATTTAGAGTAAAATATAATCATGCATTTGCAATAATAATCATAAATATTTGTAGCTCCCCCTGAGATGAAGCAATTGTTCAAAAGACTAAAAACTTGAAAAAAAAATGTTCCAAAACTATTCAAACAACATTACTAAACAACAATACTACTCCCTTTTTTGGCACCAACAAAAGCTAGTCCACATCAACTAGAATCCTTGTCAAGGCTTATCTCTATCTTAAGCATGGCAAGAAACTTTTAGAATTTTTGCTTAAACCGATTGCCTTTGAATGGAGGCAAGAAGCACTAGAATGAGAAATTGAACCACTAAGTGCAAAGTGCTTCACTTGCAGATTAAGCTGGTTCAAGTTTATGTGCAAGAGGATCAAGATAGGGGGAACCTTCA
Source organism: Cajanus cajan (assembly GCF_000230855.2). Classification (NCBI taxonomy): domain Eukaryota; kingdom Viridiplantae; phylum Streptophyta; class Magnoliopsida; order Fabales; family Fabaceae; genus Cajanus; species Cajanus cajan. Next base: position 13,693,972 of record NC_138523.1, on the reverse strand, counting down.
TAAAAATCATAAAAGAAAACAATATCTATAGGCAAATAAATAAATAAAAAATTGAATATTAAGAGGAGTGAAATAATGGAATATGCAACCTGGTTGGTAAAAAACATTGTTGTCAAAATGTAGTGTGGTTGGAAGAGGTGGAGTTTGTTGAATACAACTTCCTATGACATATAGCAGATAGTCATTTTCCATGTTAGAGACCCTAGATTGATGATGTCAAGCAAACTTGATGTACCTCACATCCTTGAGATAGTCAGCCTTCTTCTCCTTCTTTTTGTAGACAAAATGTTGCACAACCTTGGTCTTGTAATGAGCAATGAAGAAATTGGTCCAAGGCTAGATTATGCATGGTAGTCCAGGTCCATCAATCATCAAAGGAAGATTATGAGGGGTTCCCTTATAATTTAGCTCCAAAGCAATCAAGAAACAACATTCCTTTTTAAGTTCATGGTGTTGTTGATTGATAAGCCTCAAAGTTTGAGCATTTAGACGATGCTGATTATACAAATTAAGGGGACAAACTTTAGTGATGGTGCATGTTCTATGATGGATGGTGGTGTGTTGCTCATCCTAGTAGCACATATGAAGGTACTCCTTCATATTGTAGTAAGTGGACCTCCTTGTGGATTCATAAATAGGGGATTCGACAAACTCTTTGTTTGTGGTTGCCTCCTTTGCCACACGTTGTAGCTCAACTTCATCCTCAAAGTCAACACTCAAAATTTCAATGTCTTCTCTTGGTGGCATCATAGAGACAAAAGCCTTAGGTCTATGCGAGTCAAGCAAAATCAAGGAAGTGTCTAACTCAAAGGTATGTCCTTTAATATGCAAATACTCCAAGTGACAATTATGCATTGTCCCCTATGTAAACTCTCCCAAAATCAAAAAGTGAATCTAGGGTCTCTATCAAAAGTTATACTAGCTAAAACCTCATGTAACTTCACAATCTCCCCTATGTACAACTTGGTCAATCTTTCTAAAAGGTATCCAACATTGATAGGAATAAAAATGGACAAATTTTGTTAGTCTATCCAGTATTATAACCCAATAGAATCTAGGTCTTTTGCAATTCTAGGTAACCCAACCACAAAGTTTATGGAAATATTATCCCACTTCTACATTGATACATCTAAGTGTTGCAGTTTTCCTAACAAATTTTAATGTTCTACCTAAGACTTGTAACTAACTAGCCAAGTGTACACAAACTCTTCTACCTTTTCCTTCATCCTAAGACACCAAAACATTCTCTTAAGGTCTTAGTTCATCTTAATGCCTCCTAGGTGAATACTAAGGCTGCTCTTATATCCCTCTTCTAGGATCATCTTTTTAAATTCTGAAACACAAGGTACACATTCTATCCTTAAGTCTCTACGCCCCATCTACACCAACTCTAAACTCACTATCATTTCCTTGGTTCAACTTCTCCACCTAACTCAACAAAAAAGGATCTACCTTCTGTCCCTCTATTCTAATCTATCAAAGTATTGGTCATTCTCAAGGTTCCTAATTTAATGCTTCTAAGAGTTAACTCACATACTAAGATAATGTTTCTAAACTCACATATTAAATTAGTTTATCACGTATCATTATATATATATACTAGGAGAATTAAAAGAGGAAACAGACACTTTGTGTCTTTAAATCTTTTTAAAAGTAAAATAATTAAAATTTATTTATTTATTTTTTAAGAATTAAAGGTATGATTATCTATTATTTTTTAGACAAAATCAGTTACAAGATGACATATATTTCCATTTATCTATTACTATAGATAATCAAACAACTATATATTTAACTATTTTTCTTCCATTCATTTTCTCTGTCTTTATCTCTACTTTCTATATATAGATTCATTGAAGTTTTAAATACTCATATTTATACTCGTTACTTTGTATTTTACTGATTTACTTAAATACAAAATTCAGAAATCAATAAAATGTAAATTTAAGAAATTACTACAACTTGAAGAGATATTTTTAAATCAATCAGTTATTAGGAACAAAAATAATTATTTAGTGTAATTATTTTAACTTTAATGTTTTAAGTTTTAAATAAAGAAGATTTAATCTAGAAAAAATTTCATTAACCCCTACTTGAAGTTTTTCTCAATAACGTCATACGTATATCTCTTCTCAAATTTTTAAGTGAGTATTAATTTTCATATTTATTTATTTAAGTGGCACATACAACTACTTATATAAGATAATACTATTTATATACAATTAAGAGAAAATAATTTATTATTACAAATATCAATAATTAAATGAGATTTGATCTCTTATTTTATTATTTCAACTTTTTTGAAATTTATTTTAAATATCATGCACACTGTGATTTAAAATATATATTAAATTTAAGTAATAATTTTAAAAATGAATTGAAAAAAATCTTACTTTCAAAATTGAAGATCAATGAAAGTTTTCATGAAAATGACTTAGTATTGGATGTAATTTAGAAATAAATGATAGATACATATATATGATTTGCAGAACATAATTTAACTTTTTTTCCCCTTATTTAATTAATAACGTTATTTTCAAAGAGATGAGTGATTTTTAAAAATTAAAGAAAAGATATGTTATTCTTAAATTTGGACGTCATGTGCTGGTATTTTTCAAGATAAGTAAAAAAAAACACATTTACGCTAATTAGTTTATAATTTATAATAATCTAAACATATAATTATATATAGGTAAGTCATACCTCACTCACTCTGATTTATATTTATCTTATTCATTACAATATATTTATATTTTGAAAACACCCATATAATAATGAAAATATTATATAGTGCATTGTTGTGTGTATCGATGGGATCAGGATTGCTTGCATTTGAAAAATAATTGGCTTATATTTTATTTAATAATTTCAGACGGATTTAAATCCGTCGGAAATTTCAGACGAATTTAAATCCGTGGGAAATTCCGTCAAAAATTTCAGACGGATTTAAATCCGTGGGAAATTCCGTCAAAATTTCAGACGGATTTAAATCTGTCGAAAATTCCGTCGAAAATTCCATCAGTTAAAATTCCGTCAGAAATTCCGTCGAAAATTTTTGACGGATCTAAATCCGTGGGAAATTTCCGACGGATTTTTATCCGTGGGAAATTATCCGTGGGAAATTTAACTTTTTCTTGTAGTGAACAAATCAAGCCCCTTAACCATCAAAGTGGATACCTGAAGAGATTTCCTACTTAAGGCATCATCCACTACATTAGCTTTACTAGGATGATTATTAAGCTCAAAGTCATATGTAGTCTTTAAGGAACTCTTGCAACCTCCTTTGCCTCATGTTAAGCTTTTTTTGGTCAAAAAGGTACTTAAGGCTCCTATGATCACTAAACACTAACCTCGAATCATACAGGTAATGCCTCCAAAATTACAATTCAAACACTATTGTAATTAATTCTAGGTCACAGGTAGGGTAATTCTGCTTGTCGTTCTTCAACTACCTAGATGCATAAGCTACTACCTTCCCCTTCTGCATAAGTACTCCTGACCGCCTGTTAAAAGCCTCATAGTACACTACAAAGGCCTCACTAGGGTTAGGTAATATTAGGATAGGTGCATTGATCAATCTCCTCTTAAGTTCTTAAAAGTTATCCTCACACCTAAAGTTGAAAACAAAAGGTTGATTATTTCTAATTAACCTAGTAAAAGGCAAAGCTACCCTAGATAAATTCTCTATGAATTACCTATAATAACCAACTAGTCTTGAAAAGCTCATAATCCCAAACATTGACTTAGGTGCTCCTCACTCAAGTATTGTTTCTATCTAGAAGGATCCATAACTATACCACCTTTAGAAATTACATATAATAGGAAGCTAGCTTTATCTAACCAGAACTCACACTTGGATAGCTTAGCATACAATTGTTTATCCTTAAGAGTTTGCAACACTATTCTAAGGTGCTCGGTATGTTCCTTCCCACTCTTAAAGCATACGAGGATATCATCTATGAAGACCACTACGAACTTATTAAGGTAAGGATGAAAAATCATATTCATGTAGTTCATAAAAATTCCAGGTGCATTAGTTACACCAAAAGGAATTAGTTACACAATTTATGTCTCAAATTTCATGCTTATTTTTATTCTTCACAAAGTAAAATGTTTAGTTGTGCTAGAATTATGGAACTAATATTTTTATTGTGTCCAACTAGTATTTAAGATCCTACACTTCATGACTTACTCAAGAGAGAAAATAATTGTGTAAAATTCTTAGCAAAGTTAGAACTAAATTAAGGATAAACTTTTAGGTCATGAATTTAAATGCCCCCAAGAAATTTTTTGGAATTGTCAATGGTAGATGTCATGGGTATTTGGTTCATTCATCTATAGTTTTTTTTTCTATTATTTTCCTTTAGTATCTTAATCTAGTGCCATGCCAAAAAAAAAAGATGAATTTTAATAGAGATCACATATACTCTATGCATTATATAATTCTATTTGTGTGGAATAGGACCAGGCACGAATCCACGAAGAAGAGAGTGGGGGCACATGCCCCCACTACCATTTTACACACATATTTTTTTTATCCCAAAAAAATATATTTTTAAAAATAAAAGTTATATTTTAATTAAAGAAACATATATATTTAAATTATCATATTATACAATATAAATTTAAAAGATTTGTTCATTTATTTGATATTTATCAAATTTTTGAAGGAGATTAGTTCTCTTATGTAATAAAAAATACTCTTTAATAACGAATTAATTTTTTTTAAAGTTTAATTTTTGATAAAATAAAATTTGCAATATATATATTTACCTTTTGTACTTTTTATTTATGTATACATTGATTAAAAAATCAAAATAGTAAAAATTGTAAGATTCTATACGTTAATTAAAAAAATCAAAATAGAAAAGATTGGAAAATTTATATTCTATTTAAAAATTTTATTATAAAATATGTTTGAAATAAATTATTATCTAAAATATTATATTAGATATTAAAAACATGTTTATATTATAAATAAATTAAACTTGATTTTTATACAATTTAACATATTTATTTTTATGTTTTTATTAGTATTAAATTATTATAAAGTATATTCTTAAGATTGTAGTTCTAACTAAATATTTAAAAAATGTCTATGATAGATAAATAAGTCATACTTAGGACATGTATTTTAAAAAAAAGTTAGGATCAAACTTACTAAATTATAATATAATATAGTTTGACTTAATTTATTTTCATCCTTAATCGTAAGTATAGATATAAAAGTTTGTAAAAAATAATTATGATATATATTTATATTTTTAAAAATTATATGTAAAAATTTTAATATTATAAATATATAAATAATTATTGCCCCCACTATCTAAAATTTCTAGATCCATCACTGAATATGACTATTATATGGTTCTATTATATTTCTAATCATGTGATTAAAGAGCATTAAATATTCTTCATTAAATGTTTCTAAATAATTTGAAAGTAGTCAAAATGAATAAAATATATAATTGATAATTGATATTAACAAAAAATTGAAAGAAAAAAAAACTAAAATTAGATGAAGTCATAATGATAAAGATTAAACAATACTAAATTCAATAAGTTATACCTTATACCTTACACGGTTTTACTAAGAAGTTTTTTAACACTGTTTAGTGAGCATGAAATAGAGAGGCAAAGGTAAAAATTTCGTACAAGTTGCTCTACACCAACAATTTGGTAGATGAGAAGATGCAATAAAATGTTAGGAAATCGACATGGATCCCATAAAAAAAAAAAAAATCTTCTTCGCAAAATAGTGCAAATTTACAAAGAAAAAGCAATACAAATGCACATAATCAATTATGTTATATATATATATAATATAGGGAGAAGAATTTATTATGAGAAGGTGAGAAGGTTAAAATATAATCCTTAGATTAATTAAGTGAGAGAAAATTTGAGATTTAATCAAGCGAGAGAAAATTAATCTAAGGGTTATATTTTAACCTTCTCACCCTCTCATAATAAATTCTTCTCACTTGATATGCTCCCTATATATATATATATATATATATATATATATATATATATATATATATATATATATATATATATATATATATATATATATATATATATATATATATATATATGATTTTTACGCTATCAAAAGCAACATAATTAATTCTATTGTTATTTTTTTAATGTTTTTTCTTCATGTTAGTATCAATCAAAACATGTCCATTTTATTAATTGATTAAAACATCTAAATCACTATAACCAATCTAGTGGTATGGAGTTGAGTTAATATGCATAAAGTTCTAAATTTAAATTTATTGTTGTCTTTGTAATCTTTCTTGATAAAAAAAAAAATCGATTAAAGCATTTTCACCCACTCTTCTAAATCGATTACCCCCTCCCATATTAATCCATTCTTATATAATACAATTGGTGTAAATTTTAGAGGCTAATATTTTTTTATGTTGTTATATTTGGATTTTTTTTCCTAGTTTTATTAATAAAATGAGAAATTTAATTTATTATGTGTGTATTGGAACATGATAAAGTTCATAGAATAGTGTATACCATTCTTAAATATCTGTAGCCAAGTATTATTGTCAATAATAGATTACAACTAGTATGTGAGTAGACTAATTTCTTTTATGAATATGAGATATGGAGTCTTCATATAGGTACATGATTAGTGTAACGATTTATTAGAGAGACCTACTATGAAAACACTACGTAAAAAATTATGTTTGTCTGAAGTGATTTTTGATGTAACAATTAATATTGTATAAAGACTCTGAATTTGAAGTCACTATAATTCCTATATGATAAATTACATGTTTTAATACCAACAAACATTGTTTATAATAAGGTGGTTATAAAGTTGATTATTAGACATAAAACGAATTATTAAGAGGATCAATGTAAGTGATCTAAATAAGACTTGTTCTTCCTTCATTATAGGATTAATTATTTGTATGAACCCTCTTGATAAAATAAGAAAAATTATCCATGAACATAACGAGAAAATCAATAAGATATTAATTTATAATATCTTCTCAAATATCAAGAAATAAAATAGAAATGTGTTATACAATGACAAAAAATTATGTCATGTTTTTAATTATGATATCTAGGATAATGAGATAAAGTTACATAAATAAATAAAAAATATTGTCATGGAATTCTATTAAATCACAATATATTTTTATTACTTGGATATCAATGATGTGTATGCTAGCAATTTTTCGTTATTTATAATATTAAATATTATTGTTAACATGATGAGAACCTATATTAGATTACGCACATAAAATATATTATAAGAAGAAGAAGAATAAATGAATTGTGACAGTAATGTGCTTTTTTATTTGAATCATAATGTATGAGACAATTAAAAAAATGTGGCAGATCAAAATTAATATGAGAGAAAGGAGATAAGATCTCAATATAGAACTCTTAATGTAAGGAACCCAAAAGTTATTAATTTAAAGTGTTGTCGTTTTCCTATAAATAGAAATCACTTGAGGCCTAATGTGAGTTTGCGTTTTAGAAACCACACAATATATCTATTGTGTGTGGAAACCCTAGCAGTTGGACATGCATAGTTAGCACGACCAACTCTCCTAGTTGTGGATCGATGAAGAAGTTGTGCAGATTTCGTGGAGGTCTACCTTTCTTTTGTTGGATTACGTGAATGATCACACAAACTCTACAAAAGTTACTCAAAAGAAGTAATTTTTTTTAATCACAATATTATGTCATTTTACTTGCATTCGGTAAATGTTTCCGCAATTGTTATTAGTCCACGATTCCCAATAATAAGAAGAAGAATATTGTTATAATACTTTATCTTTCATTTTTTTTAACCAAATAACTTCTTAAAATTTTAACTTTCACTCAATCTTTTTTTATTATTTTATTTCTCTTCAATTAAATAACTTATATTTTCACTTATTATATATATATATATATATATATATATATATATATATATATATATATATATATATGTACCGGAGAGACCGTATCGGTCACGTGGGCCAACACGTGCCATTTCGTCAGACACCCATGCATAGCCACGTACAAGCATCACCATCAACGTCGGCTCGGCATGAGGCCGAGAACCGACATCAGTCTGGTTAATGCAAATATGGACCATCATCACTCATCGATTCGGCTCGGTCAGGTACCGTTCCGACATAGAACATACCGGAAGTATACAGGCTGCCGTATACGGACTAGACGGCTCGGTCATTTACCGTTCCGACTAGTATTGATTAGCCGGCTCGGCCTCTTGCCGAAGGGTTAAGCAAGTCATAACAAGTAATCACAATCAAGAAAGGTAAGTACATGATTAAAGCCTAAACGACCAATTAGTACCGTATTACCTAATTTGGTAAATATCTGAGAGGGCCCATCACGCTCAGGCCCATGTCAGATGCTATAAATAGGTCACACGTAACAAGGTATGTCACTGTTCATTAATTATCCTAGAATATCGTGCTTATCCTGACTTGAGCGTTGGAGTGCCTTTTGCAGGTGCCTCCCCCCTCTGAAGAATCCGTTTGAAGTATCCGTTTGGCCCTTCTTACCAAGAAGACTACGAGTGTATCCTTGAGCAGGTACATTTTGGCGCCCACCGTGGGGCCGAACCGATAGCATTGCAGAAGCACTGAAAGTTTACGAGTAAAAGAATCATGGTAAAGACAAGGAATACCGATTTCGAAGGGCAACAGTCTGAAGACGAGCATCAGTCCGGGGCCGAGACGGTTGAGGAGACAAACTTGACCGATATGGTGCGCCAGATGAAGGAAGAAATGATCGCCATGAAACAACAGCGAGAGAGAGATGCTGCCGAAATGGCTGCATTGAGAGAAGAGAATGCTGTGCTGAAAAATCAATACCGGGATCCCACATGGAAACCATCTGAGACAACTCACACACAGGGGTCGTTCCACTCGCAGGGCCCTCACTCTTCTCTTCCCCGCACCTCCGTCGCCGCTCCAGCTGCGCATGCTTCGGTCGGTCGACCGATCCAACCTTTGCCGGCCGGAGCACATCGGCATCCTTTTACCCCGAACATCATGCAGATGGCACTCCTTGACCATTGGAAGTCGTTGCCCTTAGACAAGTATGATGGCACTACCGATCCAGACGAAGACGTGGATGTGTTCTTGACTCAAGTTACTCTAAGCACAAACGATGATGCTGCTCTATGCCGAATCTTCCCAACATCCTTAAAGGGACGAGCACTGAGTTGGTTTACTCGGCTTCCGGCCAACTCTATCGATTCGTTCAGTACGTTGGCTTCCCAGTTCACAATTCAATTTGCTACCAGTCGGCCTCACCAATTGACCTCGTTGGCACTAATCAGCATTCGTCAGGAGAAGAAGGAATCTCTTCGAACATTCATGAGCCGATTCAACAAAGCGGCGCTCGAAATTCGAGACTTAAACCCTGCTGTAGCTCTACACCACCTTACCGCTGCCTTGAAGCCAGGGCCATTTGCCAACAACATTTGTAAGAAACCCCCTACAGACATGGATGATTTGCGTCGGCGAGCCGACAAGTATATGCAGATGGAGGAATTGGCCGAGTTCCGGAACCAAGCTCGAGTAGAAGTGTCAACAAAACTTGACAAGCTGGCCGAGCCGAGTTTTCGGAGTCGACCGAAAGAGTTGGTTCCCCGCGAGAAGCCTCCTCGGGGACCAAGGTACTCACAATACACACCCCTCAATACTAGCCGGTCAGCAGTATTAGAACAAGCACTGGCCTCGGATATACTGGTCATCCCAAAACGAGCATCAACCCCTCCCCGGGCCGATACAACCAAGTCATGCAGATATCATCACAACCGTGGGCATTCAACTGACGATTGTTTGGCTCTGAAGGATAAGATTGAAGACTTAGTCAAGCAGGGACAGCTGCAAGGTTTCGTTGAGCGTCCAAATCGATCGAGATACGAAGACCGGCCACGGAGACGCGACCAACTCGAACAAAGGACAGAAACACGTTCTCGTAGAGAACGTAGTCGGTCTAGAGATAGAAGAGAGGATGAGCCTTCGGCACAGCCTCAGCGAGTCATCAATACCATTGCCGGGGGATTCGCTGGAGGTGGCTCGTCTTCATCTGCACAAAAAAGACACCTGCGAGCTGTCCGGCATGTTCATGCCGTCGAATCCGCTCGTCGCCGCCTTCCCACTATAACTTTCACAGAAGCTGATTTTAAAGGCATCGATCCGGACCAGGATGATCCAATGGTAATCAGCGTCGAAATTCACAATTGTATTGTACGCAAGACGCTGGTCGACCAAGGAAGTTCGGCCGACATCCTCTACTGGAATACGTTCAAGCAGTTGGGCATCCCGGAGTCCGAGCTAGTTCCGTATGATGAACCCTTGGTCGGGTTCTCCGGCGAACGGGTCAAGACCAAGGGATACATCAAGTTGTCGACTCGGTTTGGATTTGAAGGCGCCGAATACCGAGATGTTTCAGTTAAATATGTGGTGGTACACGCCAGCACATCTTACAACATTCTCCTTGGACGACCATCACTGAATCGGCTCGGAGCAGTCGTATCTACCCCTCATTTGGCCATGAAATTTCCGGCCGAGTCAGGACGAGTCGTCACGGTTCATGCCGACCAAAAGACGGCGCGGGAATGTTACTTCGCTAGTTTGCGACTGGCAAGAATAAAAGACGAGGTACCTAGGAGGCCGAGTGGGGTTCACTCGGTGTCCCATCATTCGACTGTGGACCTTGATCCCCGGATCGATCAGGACGAAAGAGTCGAACCTGTTGATGACAAGCAACCAATCCAAGTAGGGGTGTTGGAGTCACAAGTCACTTATATAGGAGCCAACCTGTCCGAGCAGGAACAATTGGCTGTCAGCCAAGTGATCCTCAAAAATAGTGACCTATTTGCTTGGCATCCCTCTGACATGCCCGGCATTGATCCTAATTTCCTCTGTCACAAATTGTCCATAAGCAAAGAAGCAAGACCGATCGCTCAACGGCGTCGAAAGGCTGGGGAGGACAGGAAGGCGGCAATAGAGGCCGAAGTGAGTAAGTTGCTAGAAGCCAAGTTCATCCGGGAGGTACACTACTCAACTTGGCTAGCTAATGTAGTAATGGCCAAGAAACCGAATGGGAAATGGCGCATGTGTACTGACTACACTAATTTGAACAAAGCCTGTCCGAAGGATGCCTATCCGCTACCAAACATTGATCGGCTCGTCGATGGGGCATCTGGCCACAAATTCCTGTCATTCCTAGACGCATATTCCGGATATAACCAAATCCGAATGCACCCTCAGGATGAAGAGAAAACGACGTTCATCACCGAAACAGCCAATTACTGTTACCGAGTCATGCCCTTCGGCCTGAAAAATGCCGGAGCCACTTACCAACGGTTGATGAACAAAATTTTCAGTGACCACATTGGCCGATGTATGGAGGTGTACGTTGATGACATGGTAGTAAAGTCAAGTAGCGTATCTGTACACGCACAGGACTTGACTGATGTGTTTCACGCGCTTCGGCACCACCAAATGAGACTCAACCCCGACAAGTGCGTATTCGGGGTCTCAGGCGGCAAGTTTTTAGGGTTTATGTTGTCCAGTCGCGGCATTGAAGCAAATCCTGACAAGTGCCAAGCCATTCTAAGCATGAAAAGCCCAAGTACCCTGAAAGAAGTTCAGAAGTTGGCAGGCCGGCTCACTTCGCTCTCCCGTTTTCTTCCTTGCCTAGCTGAGATAGCTAGACCCATCCTCCTTTTGCTCAAGAAGACCGAGCGATTCCAATGGACCCAGGAGTGTGAAACATCATTCCAACATTTCAAGGAGCGCCTTAGTACACCCCCAGTCCTTTCCAAACCAGTTGCCAACGTTGACATGATCATATACTTAGCGGTTTCCGACAGCTCAATTAGCGCTGCGCTAATACAAGAAAACCGAGAAGGGCAACAACTAGTGTATTTCATTAGTCAGACTTTGCAGGAGGCCGAACGACGATACCAGTTAATTGAAAAGGTAGCCTTAGGACTCATCTACACTGCTCGTCGACTGAGACAATACTTTCATAGCCACAAGATAATTGTTCGGACCGATTGTCCAGTGGCAAAAGTATTAAGAAAACCAGAGATTGCCGGCCGAATGATGGCATGGTCGGTCGAGTTGTCAGAGTTCGATTTGTCCTTTGAGCCGAGAGGTCCAATCAAGTCGCAGCACTTGGCTGATTTTGTTAACGAGATTTACCCCTTCGGGGCGTTTTGAAGACGAATCATGGACCTTGCATGTCGATGGGTCTTCTAACGCCCAAGGCAGCGGAGCAGGAGTGATACTGGCTAGTCCCTCAGGCGTCACAATTGAGCAGTCCCTTCGGTTCGGTTTTCGTGCCTCCAATAACCAAGCGGAATACGAGGCCCTACTAGCTGGGATGCGGTTGGCAACCGAGATGGATGTGAAGCGAGTCATATGCTGGACCGACTCAAAGATAGTGGCCGAGCAGGTCAATGATAATTTCCAAGTTAAAGATGCGAGCTTATTACAATACTATCATCTATTCCAAAAATTGAAGGATGAATTCAGCGAGGTTCAGGTTCGCCATGTTTTGCGTAGCAATAATGAACGAGTTGATCAGTTAGCTCGGCTCGCCAGCAGCCGGAAGCCAGGACAGCTGCGCACCACTATTCATCTTGAAGTTCCCTCCCCAAGCGTAACAACCGAGTGCATGGCAATAGATGAATCACCCTCATGGACCACACCCATTCGGAACTATATCACTAACGGCGCAGTACCGGCCGACCCGTTGGAAGCTAAGAAGTTGCGAACACAGGCGGCTCGGTACTCCATGATAGCCGAGGACCTCTACAGACGGGGGTTCTCCACCCCGCTGCTCAAATGCATAGATAGTCTCCAAGCAGATTACGTGATGAGGGAAGTCCATGAGGGTATTTGTGGCTCCCATTCCGGAGGACGAACCTTAGCAGCTAAAGTCTTGCGGGCCGGTTATTATTGGCCAACTCTGAAGGGGGACTGCGCTGACTTTGTCAAGAAATGTGTTCAGTGCCAAAAATACGGGAACCTCATCCATGCCTCAGCTGCTAAACTGCATAGCATCAACTCTCCATGGCCGTTTACTTTATGGGGCATTGATGTACTCGGCCCATTTCCGGTGGCGAAGGGACAAGTTAAGTTTCTCCTCGTAGCTGTCGATTACTTCACAAAGTGGATTGAGGCCGAGCCGCTTGCCTGCATCTCCGCCGCTAATGTCCAGAAATTTGTCTGGAAGAACATAGTTACCCGTTTCGGCATCCCATATGCCATCATCTCGGATAACGGCCTACAATTCACGGACAAAAAGTTCAACTCTTTCCTTGAAAACCTTGGCATCCGGCATAGGTTTACATCAGTTGAACACCCCCAGTCGAACGGCCAAGCCGAAGCGGCCAATAAGGTTATCCTCACCGAACTAAAGAAACGGCTCGGTTCGGCAAAAGGGGCATGGGCCGAAGAGTTGCCAGAGGTCCTTTGGGCGTATCGATGTACACCACAATCAGCAACTAAAGAGACACCCTTTCGCTTGACTTACGGCGCGGACGCCATGATCTCTGTTGAAGTCGGAGAGCCATCATTCCGAAGACAGCACTTCCATGAGGAGTCTAACAATGATTCACTCCGAGCCGAGCTTGATGTCCTCGATGAAGCACGGGAAAAAGCACAGATTGTGGCCGAGGCATGTAAACAACGCATGACACGCCGTTTCAATTCAAGTGTTAAGCCGAGAACATTTCACGAAGGTAATCTTGTATGGAGAGCAACCGGGTCAGCCAGACGCAACTCTTCAGAAGGGAAGCTATCAGCCAACTGGGACGGCCCTTTCCGGATACGGCATGTCCTCAACAATGGAGCGTACAAGTTAGAAGAGCTGTCCGGCAAGGTCGTTCCTCGGACATGGAATTCTACTCATTTGAAGACATATTACAGTTGAATCAACATCATGTATTTACATTTCAACTATGATGATGCACTCTTTTCCTTGAACCGGTCTTTTCTCCTCTTAAAAAATCGTGAAAAGAGGTTTTGGCCGGCAAGGTTTTTAATGAGGCATCCAATCAATAAAAACACAGTTCAATTATCTTTGACTTACTATACATTTTTAACATTAAAGTTTTTACAAGTCTTCCCTCCCGAGATGTCTCTCGGCTAAGGATGTGACTTTCAATCCTACAAGTCTTCCCTCCCGAGATGTCTCTCGGCTAAGGATGTGACTTTCAATCCTACAAGTCTTCCCTCCCGAGATGTCTCTCGGCTAAGGATGTGACTTTCAATCCTACAAGTCTTCCCTCCCGAGATGTCTCTCGGCCAAGGATGTGACTTTCAATCCTACAAGTCTTCCCTCCCGAGATGTCTCTCGGCCAAGGATGTGACTCTCAATCCTACAAGTCTTCCCTCCCGAGATGTCTCTCGGCCAAGGATGTGGCTTTAATTAATTATTCAAGTCTTCCCTCCCGAGATATCTCTCGGCCAAGGATGTGGCTTTAATTAATTATTCAAGTCTTCCCTCCCGAGATATCTCTCGGCCAAGGATGTGGCTTTAATTAATTATTCAAGTCTTCCTTCCCGAGATATCTCTCGACCAAGGAGACGGCTCACGCAAATTAAGTTGTTAATCACCACAATAGTTCACGCCAGTTATAACATAAAGAACGGAGAAATTTCATTAAAAGAGAAAGGTACATTATCAATAGGCGCTATCGGCCCCATAATACAAAAGAAACATTTAAGACACTACTTCTGCCTCCCCCTGAACTGGACCATCCTCAGGCGCAGCCTCCTCGTTCAGAGTCTCCTCTTCGTTCGGCCCAGCTGGCCGAGCCGGAGCCTCCTCGTCGGCTTCCCGATCAGGTGGAATGGAGGTCATATCCACCAACTTCCCTTGGAAAAAATCTTTTGTCATGTCCAGGTGGAAGTCAGGAGGAAAGTCGCCGAAGTAGCAAGCCTGCCGAGCAGCTTGAGCAAAACCGGCCTGATGCTGACTGAGAACCTTGGCGCGCGCCTTTTCCTGATAAGCACCAAAGGCAGCCTTTTCAGCATCCAGCTCCTTGCTCAGAGCTGTCACCTTATCAGTCTCGCCCTTCAGAGCAAGTTCGAGACGCTATACCTTTAAGGCCAAGTCATCAGCGGTTCTTCCTCGGCGATCCATCTCGGCCTGATACTTGCTACTAGCCGTCTGGGCGTCGGTCAAAGCAGCCAGTGTCTCTTGAAGAGACTTCTCCTGCTCAGCTAGCTGTTTGCGCAACTCATCAGCCTCACCGTTCGGCTGCATGACAATACTCTGTGCCATGGCCACAGCGCGCACTTGGAACTCACAAAAGAAGCTCCATTTCTGCGCCGAACTCATTCGGCTCAGCAGCCCCTGCCCTACCTCGGAGGTCAGGTCTTGACTCAGGAAATCCTGAGCGTTAACATTGCCAGCCAAGAAAC
Source organism: Cajanus cajan (assembly GCF_000230855.2). Lineage (NCBI taxonomy): Eukaryota > Viridiplantae > Streptophyta > Magnoliopsida > Fabales > Fabaceae > Cajanus > Cajanus cajan. Next base: position 13,678,532 of record NC_138523.1, on the reverse strand, counting down.
TTGGTGCCGACAAGCTTTCGGGAACAGGGGGGCTGGCCACTCGGCGCTGTTTTGCCCGGCGACTCTCCTCCTCGGCCCTAGAGTCAGGCCTTCTTTTTTCAGGTTGGGGCCGGGTGGTCTTCTTCGGCCGAGACGTGGGTCCGACCCCGCTACCTTGACCAGCTGGTTGATTCACGCGCGCGGCGGGCGCAGGCCTATTCGCGGTATTCGGTGCAAGTTGGTTCCGAAGCAAGTTGCGGATATCCAAATCATCATGAGCCGCCATTATACCTGCACATCATTAGTCAAAATCAATGATAATACTTGAATTCAAACAAGTAGGAAAAATACCATACCGATTAATTCTTCGACCACATCGGCCGAATCAAACAATCGGACAAGAGGACGGCATGGTAAGGGCCGAGGCAACTTGTTTAAAAAATCAAGACTTCCTCTCTCCTCCGGGGACATGCGTGATTTGGAAACCGTGTCGTACTTGCGCGGCTTCCGGGTCCAATACAAGGGAAATAGGGGATTCCCTTCGGCATCAAAGAAATACTTTTTTCCTGGTTCTGACCGAATCATCACCTTCATAAATCCCACTTTAAATTTTTTGTACGAGGTGGTAAAAGGTTGCAGCAAGCAATCATTGTGACGAATCAACGACAGCCACTTAGCCTTTTTCGTTGGCCGAGACGTATAGAAGTGCAGGAATAGATGTGGAGTGGGCTGGAGACCGAGGCCTAGACACAAATGCCTAAACCCTTGCATAGCGGCCCAGGTGTTCGGGTGAAGTTGGCTCGGCGCCACATTAAGAAGTCGAAGTATACTCATGAAGTAATCGTCAAAAGGGAGGGATATCTTCAGATCCCGGAACATATAATCATACACGTAAAAGAATGGGTATTTGGACGACCCTTGATTCAAATAAACGAAGTCTGGATTCGAAGCCCCGTCACCTCGGCACGGTTGGAAAAAGATAGCAGAAGGCTCTTCATCTTCGGGAAAGTTTAAAAACTTTACGGCTGATACGAAGTCCACAAGAGACTTCTTGCTCGTATACCGAGAGTATACACTACCAACTTCACCATGTACCCACGAATACCCGGGAGTCGATATGGGAGGAAAAACTCTTGACGATTCCCCACCCCGACTCGGCTGATCTTCAGAACCCACAGCCGATGCCGAATCATTCCCGCTTTGCGACCGATCGGACCCCGAAGCCGACTCTGCGGAATCGCCCCCATTCGAAGCTGAAGCCGACGCTACCTCCTGGTTCGGCGTCGTCCTTAATCTAGATCCCTCTTCGTCCCCAGAGGAGTCAACATGAACAATGTCCAGGTTAGCCATTACGTACCTGATGATTGAACTTGACCAATTGCTGTTGAGTACTCAAAACGCTCTCAAATATCTTCGGCTCGGAGCAGCTAGTAAGTTTGCATGTGGAAACCCTTCCTCCTACACATCTATTTATAGGCGTTCTTAATAGGCAACTGAAGAGACACCCCCTCGTGCCTACCGTTGGATCATTAAGATCCAACGGTCTAGGGCGCGCAACTCTTCGCATGCGTCATTAATGACCAACGGTTATATCCCTTCGCTTCCCACCATCAGTTGTAACCCTTGGCTTCTTCTTAACGACACCGATTCAAAAATCCTCTTTTTATTTCATTAACCTTTCGCGTCGCTTCGTTCCTCAAAGGCTGGGGGGCTTGTGTACCGGAGAGACCGTATCGGTCACGTGGGCCAACACGTGCCATTTCGTCAGACACCCATGCATAGCCACGTACAAGCATCACCATCAACGTCGGCTCGGCATGAGGCCGAGAACCGACATCAGTCTGGTTAATGAAAATATGGACCATCATCACTCATCGATTCGGCTCGGTCAGGTACCGTTCCGACATAGAACATACCGGAAGTATACAGGCTGCCGTATACGGACTAGACGGCTCGGTCATTTGCCGTTCCGACTAGTATTGATTAGCCGGCTCGGCCTCTTGCCGAAGGGTTAAGCAAGTCATAACAAGTAATCACAATCAAGAAAGGTAAGTACATGATTAAAGCCTAAACGACCAATTAGTACCGTATTACCTAATTTGGTAAATATCTGAGAGGGCCCATCACGCTCAGGCCCATGTCAGATGCTATAAATAGGTCACACGTAACAAGGTATGTCACTGTTCATTAATTATCCTAGAATATCGTGCTTATCCTGACTTGAGCGTTGGAGTGCCTTTTGCAGGTGCCTCCCCCCTCTGAAGAATCCGTTTGAAGTATCCGTTCGACCCTTCTTACCAAGAAGACTACGAGTGTATCCTTGAGCAGGTACAATATATATTTTTTTTTCTCTTTACTTATTTTCTAGACACTAATCAAACAATATCAAAATATGAACAAAAATTTTGGAGAAAAATATGTTCAATGTTTTTGTCCATTATTTTAGATGATTGTCCGTTCATTACATTAATACTTTTTCTCCCTCATGTTTCAATTTTATAATAATTTATGATATAGAAGTTGACCAAATTATAAATCTCATTTCATATTAGTAAATAATCTTTTAAGGCCTTTCATAATTTGTTTCTAAAAATGTTCAATATGGTCAAAAAGCCTAAAGAACGAAACGGGAACAGCAGGAGCAGATAGGCTTCTAGTTCAAGAAATCCCAGTCTCTCTCCCTTTTTCCTAATCTTGGTGCGTGTTTTGAGTGTGACAGACTCATCTCATAGACACCTAGGTTTAGGAATTACAAACATACACTACAAAAAAATATTATATATAATAATATATAAAAATATTATTTTAAATAATATGTAAATATAAATTAATTTAAAATACTATGCACACTATAAATATAATATAAATATAAATTTATTTGAAATATTATATATATAATTTTAGTATTTATTTTGAATAAAATTCATAATATATATTCTATGATCACTATAATTTATATATACTTTTTAATAATATATTAATATATATTATATATATAATATAAAAATAATCTTTTAAGATAAATATTACGTCATATATTATTATAGGACAATTTTCTTAATAATATATGATTACCTTTAATTAAAATTAAAAAGTCATAGTTACACTAATTAATTTTTGAGTTTAAATGACATGTATTACGAGTGTATTAATTTCTTTTATATTATTTAATAATTAATTACAATTATTGACATAATTTTTGAAATAATTATTATAAAAATGCAAATTTTCTAATCCCTAATGTTAAGAATGGAGAATTGGTAACTTATAACCAACTAACTAATCATCTATATGCTTTGCATGCCGCGCTTTGAATTAAGGCATAATCATTACGAACACAGTCTCAGTCAATGTATTAAACCCTAAAAAGATGCTAGGCCAATTTAACTAAGTCAGACATAATCTAACATTCTTGTTTACAAAACCAAATTAGTATAACCTGGTCTAAACATGAAAGAATGGACCATATTTTCCTTGAATTGGTTCACATGTCTGACAAAAAGAAGGCAAAACTGTTCCACCAAATTTCAAGATGAATTCTATGGTGGGTAGAAGAATATTTTGGTCTGGCCATCAATACATCTATAATATTCTTGAAATCTACATGATTACATTTATAGTTTATATTTTTATTTTTGGTAGTTACATTTATAGTTTCTATATTGTTGTTGTAAATTGAAGCAATTAAAATAAAAATTACAAGAAAGAACAACCATGTCTTGTCACCATCAGCCGCCATAGGCTGAGTTTAGTGAGCAGCTACAAGGTAGTGGTTGGTCGACACATCCAGAGTAGGCGAGGCTAGCTCACCACTTCATCATCTTCAACCCTAGATTTTTTTGTAACCTGAATCTAAAACTGTGGTAGAGGATAAATTATTAGCTCTGTCTTGTGTGAATAGTTCTTGTCAATATTAAATAATATATATACAAAGGGGATCATTTTATTTCAGGAATAAATCTATCCGTTTAATAATTCATGTTTTATGTTAAATTTCAACGATCTAACCGTTAAATTTAAAGTTCTTAATGCATGGATCAAATTTGCAAATTTTTATAAAATTTGAAAATTATTTGATACTTCATTTCATTAATTTAAATTGACGGATAATCATAAAATTATTTTATACATTTATTTGAATTAATGAAATGAAGTATCAAATGATTTTCAAATTTTTTTAAAATTTGCAGATTTGGTCTATGCATTAAGAACTTTAAATTCAACAGTTGGATCGTTCAAATTTGATGTAGAACATGAATTATTGAACGAAATAAGTCTAAGTAGACTTACTCCTAGAATATACGGATCCCTCCTATATATATATATATACATACATACATATATATATATATATATATGTTTGGATAAGTCTATCTTTTTGTAGGAAAGAGGATTAAAAACTTAATTTTATAAAATCAATTTATAGGGTAAAGATTAGGGATGACAAAATGGGCTGTGACCCACGGGCCAGCCCGTTGGCCCGCCAAAAATTGACAGGTTGGACCCATCATTTCAACCCGCCAAACTTGTCAACTCGTCGTGTAATGTAGCAAGTTGTTTTAGAGGGCCCAAAAGTCCAATATGGGTGATTTAGTAGTCCAGAACGGGCCGTTCTCAAACTGGAACGGGCCGTTCCAAACTACTAAATTGACTTGTAAAACGTAGTTGAGAACGGTCCATTTTGGAGGGAGAACGGGCCGTTCCAAACCCCAAAACGGGTCGTTCCGGAGGGAGTACGGGCCGTTCTTGATGGAGAACGGGCCGTTTTGGATGAGTCCTAGAACGGGCCGTTCTGCATGTAAATTTTGTACTTGGTGAAAGAGTGCAGAACGGGCCATTCCGGATTCGGAACAGGCCGTTCTAGCCACTCCGGAACTTCTATAAATAGGGGTTGGTGGTTGAGGAGAAAGTGAAGTTTTTAGGGAGAAGTTTTAGAGAGAAGGACTCTGGTTTAACAAGCTTGCTTTGGGAGGATTGAAGTTCCGGGTTGAGCTTCGGAAGGGAATTCTACTTCTTCTCAGTTATTGGCTATTTTGAGCCAATCTTTAGGTAAGGGAAGCTAGATTGTAAAGTTGTTGGTTGTATGTGAGTTGAGAACTCATTTGGGTGCTTAGGTTGATTAGTATTGTTTAGGTATTTAAGTTGGCATGATATATGGGTTGTAAATATGTAGTATGAGTTGTGTTATGTGATGAAAATATTGGGTGTTGCTAATATATGATTAAATATTTATTAATGATGTTGTTGGTGATGCTTTCATGATGAAAATGGGATGTAAATGAGATGCATGTTGTGGTTTACTTGTGAAGTTGTTTACAAGTTATGTGTTAATCTATGATATTGTTAAAATTAGTTGAAATTAAGTTGATAAGGTTGCTATGTGTGGACATGTTTATGTTGTGAAGCATGATGAGATGTTATTATTAGACTGTGTTGTCAAGTTGTTAGAGAAGAGTGTATGTTGCTAAAAATTTGTATGTTGTGTCATGTGTTGAAAAGATATTATCTTAGGATAATTGAGTTGTAAATTATGAGTTGAGCTAATAAGCTGTTGAGTTGATTATGTTGTTTAAAGTTGAAATGAGATGTTGTGTGGTTAAAATGTGTTGTTAAATAGCGTTGATGAGTTGTTGTGTTGATAAAATGTGTTGTTAAAGTTGTGAGTTGATTGTGTTGTTCAAGTTGAAAGTTGATTGAGATGATGAGTTGAAAAGTTGTGTGTTGTGTAAGTTGTTAAGCTGAGCTGTGTTGTTGGTTTGTAAGCTGATTAAGCTGTGATGATAAGTTGTTGATCACTAGGACTAGGGGAGATGTTTTCGAAGTTGCTTATCCCATTGTGTGGATTGAGATAGTTGTGGTGCTCTGAGAGCCCAATTTGTTGAAAAACCCTCCTTGGGAAGTTGTCTCTTGGAGTGGTCGTTGTGTTGTTCTCCTCTAGGACTTAGTTGATCCCGTGTGTGGGCAAGGTCGAGGCACATGTGTATAAAGCGACCACGGTATAGGGGCAAGGTCGAGCTATTTCGATTATAAAGCGACCACGGTATAGGGGCAAGGTCGAGCTATACCGATTATAAAGCGACCACGGTATAGGGACAAGGTCGAGCTATACCGATTATAAAGCGACCACGGTATAGGGGCAAGGTCGAGCTATACTGATTACAAAGCGACCACGGTATAGGGGTCAAGTCGATCTATACCGATTACAAGTGGTCAATTTGAGTAAAGTACGAAGTCAGGAACTTAGTTCCTAACCGAGTACTATACTTCCTTGTTTAAGTGGCAAAGTCTGAGAAACCATTATCGTGTTGTGGATTGATATCCAAATTTGCTGTGTTGTCGGTTCGGTAGGACTTAGCCACTTAGACAACTTACCATGTTGTAGGAGATCTCTGAGTCGAAATGCGTGATGACGCATAAGTTGTTGATGAGTTGATTTGTTGTTGATATGAGTTGTATATTTGTTGTTGTGTTGTTAAGCTGTGATTGTGTTGTATGTTGACCTTGTTGAGGATGACGATAGTGTTGTTATGTTGTAAGTTGAAATGAATGTTAAGATGTATAGTATATATATATGTTGTTTGTCTCAAGTGTCAAATACGAAGATGATTATATAGTTGTTATGTTGAATATTAAATTATTATGAGTTGTTTATTGTCTCTAGCTTACCCTTGCATGTCTCCATGTGGTTTGGACTGCGATGATCATACGTGGTATGGGAGCAGGCAGGGATAGGCTGGGAGGTAGCTGCTAGAGGCCATAGGAGGTGCCTGAAGATGGATATTTTTTTGTAGGCTACCTTATAGTAGCATATTTTCTTGTATATAACTAGTTGTTTGTTGCTTGATTAACAACTTGTGTTGTAAATATTTATTATACTATTTTAGTATATTTTCGAGCAGTATGTAGTGTTGTTCCATAGTGTGACGGCCACGGCGGGTTGTTACACGTCGAGCCAAATGGCTAGCTGTCCTGTCACAACCCGCCAACCTGCATAAGTAATTGGGCTTCAGTTGCTTGTATAAGTAATGGACTTGTTTTGTGGACTATCAAAAAATTTAGATTATTAGTAATTTGTAAGTTTATAATTTGGTTTTGATTTTAGTATAAGTGGACTAATTTCTATTTGATTTTGTTCTAAGTTTGTAATTTGCTTTAGTTGAACATATATTATGTACAATATGTATGCATTTTTAATTTCATATGATTATATTTATTTATTTGTAACAGTTTTTTATTTAAACATAAAATATATTTTTTTTTCCATTTTTTTGCAATTTTTTTTTGTGGTATGCGGGCTGGCCCGCCAACCCGCCAGCTCGTCCTTAGGCGGGGTGGGCCAGCGTTTCTAACCCATTTTGGCAGATGATAAACACACCTCCACTCTCGTATAAACACACCCCTTTTTTAAAAAGATATATATAAAATGTCTAAATTACCCTTAAAAAAAATAAAATTCTTAAATTTGCACCCCCTTCCCGCACACCCCTTCCCCTTCCCCTTCCCCGCACCCCTCCGGCCCCCCTGGGAAGACGCCGCTCCACATTGCGGCGGAGATGGTGTCGCCGGACATGGTGGCGGTGCTGCTGGACCACCACGCGGACCCCAATGTGAGAACCGTGGATGGGGTCACACCTTTGGACATCCTCAGAACCCTAACCTCGGATTTCCTCTTCAAGGGGGTTGTCCCGGGTTTGTCCCACATCGAGCCCAACAAGCTGAGGTTGTGCTTGGATTTAAAGCTAAGCTAAGCTATTTGAAATGCAGCCATGGACGATGGAGAATTGTGGAGGGATGGATGGAGCATGAAAGAGTCTTCTTTGGTCACTTGAAATAGACTGGTATTCACTGCACTTGTGATTTTTATGTCTTGGATGGCTCTATGGTATTTTGTTGGTTGGGTTTTCCTCTTTTTAGTTTTTGGGTTTAGGCTTTTCAAATGGTCACCATTTGAAGTGCAGTTTCATGGGATAAGGGACAGGGAGAACACTTCCATTTTTTTTTTCTTTTTTCTTTCTTTTTGTATTTTTCCTGTGAAATGAAACGAAAGGGTGCATGGAGGAGACGCAGGTCAATCTTTTCAAATCCTCCTTCACCTGTCAACTTCTTAATTTGTATTTACTGATCCGTAGCTAATATCATGGCCTATTTATTGTGATCGCTTTACAATTTCATATTATCTTGCCCCACCTCGCACTTTCTTTCATGTACCACCACCGTCACCACTCTTATGACTTCTAGTAACATTGAATCTATATATTGCTACTATTATTTATTATATATTGCGGGGAAAGGGGGTGTGGGATGGCGGAAGGGTAGTGCGAGGAAGGGGGATGCAGGAGAAAGGGGGAAAGAGGGTGTAAATTTAAAATTTTCATTTTTTTAAAGGGTAATTTAAATATTTTTTATTTTTTTTTAAAAAAGGTGGTGTGTTTATAGGAGAGTGGAGGTGTGTTCATAATCTGCCACCCATTTTTCATTGGTGGACCGGCCTGGCCCAGCCCGTTTTAGGCTAGCCATTGGCGAGCCAGGCCAAAACGGGCTGGGCTGGCTCGTTTTGCCACCCCTGGTAAAGATTGTTCTCCATTTCTAGACAATGTGAGATTTTCAACACTTCATCCACACGTCAAACATTGGATATCTCAAACATAAAGTTTTTAAGGTTGAACATCTATAGATGATCTGATAATGGTCCAATAACGAGTAACTTGATAAGTCCAACAATAGGAATTATTAAGATAGGTTTTGAAACTATATTAAGAAAATGAGTTAAAAGTCCAATTCAACTTTATAAAATCGGCTTGTAAAGTGAAAATTTATCTTCACTTATATGCTCTTTAACTACCTTATATATAGTTGATGTAAAATTTTCAACATATCCTCTTACACTAAGAACTGAATCTCTTGGGTGAGAAGTTTGTAGGATTTGTTATCTAAAGATAGTCCAATAACGAGTCATTAATAATCGCAAAGATAGACTTTAATACTATCTTAAGAAAATAAGTTATGCATGAGTTAAAAATAACATTAAAAAAATTACAAATTAATTTATACATATATTAATTTCAATTTATAAAATAATTTATTTATTTCTTCTTATTTAAAAGTATTTGAACAAATTTATCCAAACTTGCATGTACTCGTAAACTTAACTTTAACACGCATTCAAATCCATTTAGTCAGGATCATAATAATTTTGAACTCTAGCTATAATAATTTCATGCGATTTTATTGAAGGTGCTGCGAGGAGGACCAGTGGCTATATGTTTACAAATTAAAAGCATCTATGATGAGTTAATTAATATCATCCATTTTTTTAAATGTTGTATCAATACTATTTAATACATAATATATTTTTTAAAATATAGATAAATATTAACTATATATAAAATCTCTTTACTACACATGTCTGGTATATTTAAAATTTCGTGTGTAAAATCATTGAATAATATATATATATATATATATATATATATATATATATATATATATATATATATATATATATATATATATATATACTATCCGTACCGCTAAGCCGAGCTCCAGCTTGGCTTCACAGCGTAGAACGACCTTGGATACGCGCTAGGCGACGTCAGCCCGACACCCAAACAGATTGTAACCGATCTCAGGCCTAAGGCCCAGAAAAACCCTAATCTACACAAAGGTACGTGCATTACTTATACAAGACTCATACATCCACAAACACTAACTTTAGCATCGGAGTCTCTTTTGCAGGTACCACCCCCACTTGGAACAGCAACCGTACCCAGCAAAGGAGGCTCACCGATCTTGCCCAGCAGATCGTCCCTACGACCGATCTCCGGTAAGAACATTTGGCGCCCACCGTGGGGCCGATCAAGACAGCTCTTATCGGCCACGCTTAAGGTTTTCACCCGAAACCATAGTAGACGAGCATCAGACGACCTAGATCGCACAACTAGAATGGACAACGAAGCAGCACTGAGAAGACTAATCGAATAGGTCGAACAGATGCGGCAACAACACGCCGTCGACCTGCAAAGCATTCGTGCCAAGCACGAAACTGACCTAGCAGCGCTGCGTGCCGTGAATGAATCTGACCTAGCGGCGCTGTGTAACATAGTAGGTTAGGTGATTCAATAGCCCAGAACGGGCCGTTCCAAACTACTAATTGACCTATAAATTGTAGTTGAGAACGAGCCATTCTGAAAGGAGAACGAGCCTTTCCAAACCTCAAAACGGGTCGTTTCGGAGGGAGTACGTGCCATTCTGGATGGAGAATGGGCCGTTCTGGATGAGTCCTAGAATGGACCGTTCTGATTTTAGAACAGGCCGTTTTGCATGTAAATTTTGCACATGATGAAGGGGTGCAGAACGGGCCGTTTCGGATTCGGAACAGGTCGTTTTGGCCACGCCTGAATGTCTATAAATAGAGTTGGGTGGTTGAAGAGAAATAGAGGTTTTTAGAGAGAAGTTTTAGAGAGAAGGACTCTGGACTAAGAAGCTTGCTTTGGGTGGATTGAAGTTCCGTGTTGAGCTTCGGAAAGGGAATTCCGCTTCTTGGCTATTCTGAGCCAATCTTCAGGTAAGGGAAGCTAGATTCTAAAGTTGTTGGTTGTATGTGAGTTGGGAACTCATTTGGGTGCTTAGGTTGATTAGTATTAGTTGTGTTATGTGATGAAAATATTGTGTTGCTAATATATGATTAAATGTTTATTAATGATGTTGTTGGAAATGCATGTTGTTGTTAAGTTATGAAGTTGTTTACAAGTTGTGTTGATTTATGATATTGTTGAAGTTGTTTAAAGTTGTTAAGTTGCATTAAGTTGATATTGTAATGACTATAGTTGTTTAATTAAGTTGTTTGCATGTTGTTAAAATTATTAAAGTTGCATAGTTGTATAATTGAATAAGAAGTTGTATAATTACATTGAGATGTATGATGAGTAGAAAGCAAAATGAAGAGATGCATGTTGAGTATAGAGTTGTATGTTACTATAAAGTTGTATGTTGTGCCATTTGTTGAAAAGATATTATTTTATGATGATTGAGTTGATTGTGCTGTTTAAAATTGAAATGAGATGTTGTGTTGTTAAAATGTTTTGTTAAATAACGTTGATGAATTGTTGTGCTAAGATACCATGTTGTTTAAGTTGTAAGTTGATTAAGCTATGATGATAAGTTATTGATCACTAGGACTAGAGTAGATATTTTCGAAGTTGCTTATCCCATTGTGCGGATTGAGATAGTTGTGGTGCTCTGAGAGCCCAATTTGTTGAAAACCCTCCTTGGGAAGTTGTCCCTTGGAGTGGACGTTGTGTTGTTCTCCCCTAGGCATAGTTTTAAAAACCGGACCGGTCACCGAACCGGTTAAGGTACTGGGTCAGTGGGTCAAAGGTTGAACCAGTGGGTCACTAGTTGAACCGCATGACTCGGTTTTTATTTATTTTTATTAAAAATTATTCATATTAAATATATTTTATACTTATAAATTTTAATAAATTCATATCTTATTTTAAATTTCAATTTTTCTATCTTATTTAAAATTATTTTTATTTTTTTGTAAAAAATATATAAAAAATTACATGTTAAACTGTATATTAATACAAATTAAAAATATAAATAATATGTACATATATAATATGCTTGCAATTGATATCAAAAAATAATATATGTAATATCTACATATATATATTATATTATTAAATATATAATATAAAATTAATAATATACTATAAAAGTTATTTAAGTTGTATATTATATATAAACAAATACATTAGAACAAGTAGTCATTGTTATATTTAATAAGAATCTTTGTTCTTCCATTAAAAGATTCAATTTTCATTATTATTTTTGTGGTTTATGGTCCCTTAAGAAAATTAAAAAAAAAAAAAAAGTGGTTGAACCGGTTTGATCCATCGGTTCACCGGTTGAACCAGAAAATTGACCAGTTCAATCCGGTTTGAAACGGGTCGACTGCATAACCGATCCAACTTAAGGTTCGGACCGGCTGGACCACCGGTTCTCGGTCCAACCGGTCCGACCGGCCGGTTCGATCAGGTTTTTTAAACACTGCCTCTAGGACTTAGTTGATCCCGTGTGTGGGCAAGGTCGAGGCACACGTGTATAAAGCGACTACGGTATAGGGGCCAGGCCGAGCTATACCAATTACAAGCGGTCAAATGTTTATTGTTGTAAAGTTGTTATGGTGTCTATTGTTGTAAAGTTGAAAAGTTGGGGACATATGGTGAAGATATGTGTCCTATGTTGAGATACATAGTACTAAGGTGATAAGTTGAAAGTTGTTTTAAAGTTGAAAGTTATTTTAATGTTGAATCCCTTATTACTGTGTGGGCGACATGGAAATAGTCGATCCATGTCATGGTTGAATGACCAATTTGAGTAAGGTATCTAGTTAGAGATGTAGTCTTTGACTAGGTACTGGAGGGTGCGTGGTACTTGGAGGATAGTGGGTGGGCTAACTCCATATGTGGATTGGTGATGCTAGCCAAGGCCGTGGTAGGCTCATACCCAAACCCTTCTGTCCTGACAGTAGTACTGAACCTCCGAGTCTAAGTGGCACACCTGAGCAATCAACTATTGTTGTCTATACCTGGTTCTCTTCGGAGTTCCTAACGCTCTTCTATACTTGACCTGGTTGAGATAGGTCAAACGCTGGATTCGGTAGGGTTTATGCAACCTAGACTGCTCAACCTTAGTTGTTGGAGATCTCCGAATTGAAATGCCTGACGATGCATAAGTTGTTGATGAGTTGATTTGTTGTTGATAAAAGTTGTATCTATGTTGTTATGTTGTTAAGTTATGATTGTGGTGTGTATTGATCCTGTTGAGGATGATGATAGTGTTGTTATGTTGTAAGTTATTTTAAACATTTGTTGTTGAAAGATGTGTAATATATGTGTTGTTTATCTTTTGTATCGGATGTGAAGATGATTATATAGTTCTGTTTCTTATTTGATATTTATGAATTGTTTATTGTCTCTAGCTTACCCTTGCGTGTTTCCATGTGGTTTGGACTGCGATGATCATACGTTGGTATGGGAGCAAGGCAGGGATAGGCTGGGAGATAGCTACAAGAGGCCACAAGAGGTGCCTGGAGAAGGATATTTTTTTTGTAGGCTACCTTATAGTAGCATATTTTGTTGTATATAATTGGTTGTTGTTGGTTGCTCGATGAGCAACTTGTGTTGTAAATATTTTATTATACTATTTTAGTATATATATTTCAGTAGTGTGTAATGTTTTTCGTAATGTGACGGCCATGGCGGGTTGTTACACTTTTATGGTATCAGAGCAGTTCAAGTCTAGTGGACACTCTGTGGGGGTGGTCCCTTTAGGCTTTTGTTGCGTTGAACTCTGTGTTGTGTTGGATGTTGTTCTGCTTTGTGTTGAGTAGTTGAGATGCAGTGTGTTGAATGAGTTGTTTATTTTATTGAAGATGCTTAGAAGATGAGTAGATAGCCCATGCCATGGAGATGATGGCTATGGCTATGCAATAGCAGAATGCCTACTTTGCTAGGATGGATGCTAAGAGAGCTGCGACTAGTGCCTGAAGACCATTTGGGTCATAGGAGCGTCAGGTTTTGGCTGAGTTCAGGAAGTGTAGTCCTCCTTAGTTTAGAGGTGATGCAGATCTAGAGGTGGTTGACCACTGGATTTGCAAGTTGGAAAAGATATTCTCAGTTCTAGGTTGTTCAGAGGAGCGAAAGCTTACCTATGCAGTGTATATGTTGACAGGGGAGGCAGAGTATTGTTGAAGAGGTACTAGTCAGATGCTGATTGACCGTGGAGTGCTTGTGGACTGGGTGCGCTTCAAGAAGGCCTTCCTCGAGAAGTACTTCCCAGTGAGTATCAGGCATGCTCGGGAGGCAGAGTTTATGAGATTACAACAAGGGGGAAATGTCGGTGACCGAGTATGTCGTCAGATTTGAGCACTTGACACACTTCTACACCCAAGCCACCTCTGAGGCTTGAAAGTGTAGGAAGTTCGCTGAAGGCTTGAAGTATGATTTGAGGAGAATGGTGGTGCCTTGGCCATCATGGAGTTTCCAGAATTGGTAGAGAAGGTGAAGGTTATAGAGTGGCTAGAGAGCGTCGGCAAGCCGACGAAGATTGTTGGTGGACCAGTTGGGTCCAAGAGTGGTGGTGGTCCTCAGAGGAAGCCTTATGATAGGCCCTAATCACAATGAGGGGGGTCCTATCACAAGGAAACTTATTGACACAACTAGGAGTGGAGGTTAGAGTGGAGCTGCTACTCTCAGATGTTACAGATGTGGTAGACCCCACTTCATTCGTGATTGCCCTCATGCCGAGAGCAAGTGTTTTAGGAGTGGCCAGATGGGTCACATGTCGACTAGTTGTCCTGTAGGTGCTAGACAGACCAGGAGTGCCCCGAGGGGTGATAGATCTACTGTAGCTGGGAGGGTGTTTGCCTTGACCGGAGTCAAAACTTCCATTTCACCTGATCCCAGGGCCTCCCATTCATTTATTTTATATAAATGTGCTGAAAAGTTGGATTTGCATGTACGTAATTTGGGGTTGAAATTGCTTGTGTCTGCGCACGCTTCTATTTCTATTGTTGTCTCTAAGATGTGTTGGTTGTCCCTTGGAGATGTGTGATAGGAAGTATAAGGTGAACTTGATCTGTTTGCCTTTAGTGGATATTAACATAATCTTAGGGATGAATTGGTTATCTGTCAATCACATTCTTATAGATTGTGCCAATATGGAGTTGGTTTTTTCCCTTAGGGAGAGGATGAATTGTTGATTTCAGCCAGCCAAGCTGAAGTGATGTTGAGAGATGGAGCAGAGTGTTGTATTCTATTTGCTGTTGTGAGTGTGGAAACTGAGAAGGTGATCAATAGGTAGGAGTTGTAAGGGAATTTTTGAAGGTGTTTTTGGATGAGGTGTCTAGGTTACCTCCTACTAGGGAGATTAAGTTTAGCATTGATTTGGTCCTTGGTGTAGGGCTAGTGTTGGTTGCTCCCTATAGGATGGCCCCAACAGAGTTGGTTGAAGAGAAAGATTGAATACTTCTCCTATGTTGGTGTTGCCTAATCCTAATGAGCCATTTGAGGTGTGTTATGATGTTTCTCACCTAAGGTTGGGGTGTGTGTCGATGTAGAATAGGAGAGTAGTTGTATATGCTTTAAGGCAATTGAAGAATCATGAGAGAAATTACTCTACTCATGACTTAGAGTTGGCAGCAGTTATTTTTGCCTTAAAGGTATGGATACACTATTTTCATAGTGCAGGATTTAACGTTTTTGGTGATTACAAGAGTTGAAGTACTTGCTTGAGCATAAGGAGTTGAACATGAGACATAGACAGCGGATGGAATATTTTAAAAGATTATGAATTTCAGTTGATGTATCACCCTAAGAAGGCCAATGTAGTGGTAGATGCTTTGAGTAGGAAGTCCATCCACATGTCTAGTCTGATGGTGAAGGAGTTGGAGCTGGTTGAGAAATTCAGATATTTGAATCTGTATGTGGAGTTGGCTCAAGACCACATTAGCTGTGGCATGATTACCATTGCTAGTGAGTTCTTGTAGCAAGTTGGTATGAAGTAGTTGTAAGATTCGAAAGTTGTGAAGGTTCTTAATTTGTTGGATACAGAGAAAGTAGTTGGTTTTGAGATGAGTGAAGATGGGATTTGAGGTTTAAGGGTAAATTTGCCTACCTCAAGATTCTGGGTGTAGAGAGACATTATTGAATATATGGCGGCCTGTCTGACCTGCCAGAAGGCTAAGGTTATGCACCAGAAGTCTGGTGGTTTAATTGTAGATGATGAAGTTTCTATAGTGGAAGTTGGATAGTATCATTATGGATTTCATTGATGGATTGCCTAAGTCGACTAGAAATAGTGATGCTATTTGAGTTGTGGTTGACAAATTGACCAAGTGTGCACATTTCTTGCCTATCAATATCAAGTGATCCTTGGAGAAGTTGACACAGTTGTATGTGAAGGGAATAGTACGGTTGCACGGGGTGCTTTCCAATATTATTTCAGATAGGGATTCGAGGTTCACTTCTAGATTTTTGGCAGAGTCTACACCAAGCCTTAGGCACGAGGTTGAGGTTGAGTTTTGCTTATCATCCACAGATGGATGGTCAGTCAGAGAGGACGATTCAGTCTTTGGAAGATTTGTTGAGGACTTGTGTGCTAGACCACTTTGGGAGTTGGGAGGAAGTCCTACTACTGGTGGAGTTCATGTACAATAATAGCTTTCATGCTAGTATTGGGATTTGAAGCATTGCATGGTAGGAAGTGTAGGACTCCTTTGTGTTGGTGTCAAAGATGGTGAGTTGGTAGTCGCAGGGCTAGAGTTAGTTTATAAACTATTGAGGAGGTGAAGTTGATTCAAGAAAGGATGAGGTTTGTCTAGAGTAGGCAGAAATCATAAGTTGGTAGAAGGAAAAAGCCTTTGGAGTTTTCTGGGAGGGACATGTGTTTCATGTTTCTCAGTTAAGGAAGTATGTCCATGACCCTAGTCATGTAGTTGAGATGGGTGAGATTCAGGTCAAGGAGAACCTGACTTATGAGAAAAGACCGGTAGTTGTGATTGATTACAAGTTGAAGGAGTTGAGTGGCAAGTCCACTAGATTGGTGAAGATCATGTGGGATGCAATTATTGGTGAGACTACTTGGGAGATTGAGCAACTGTGTAGAGAGTAGTATTCTTCTTTATTTCCAAGTAAGTCTATTTTCGAGGACAAAAATTCATATTTGTTGGGGGGTATTGTAACGTAGTAGGTTAGCTGATTCAGTAACCCAGAACGGGACGTTCCCAAACTGGAACGGGCCGTTCCAAACTACTGAATTGACCTATAAATTGTAGTTGAGAACGGGCCGTTCTGGAGGGAGAACGGGCCGTTCCAAACCTCAAAACGGGCCGTTTCGAAGGGAGTGCGGCCGTTCTGGATGGAGAACAGGCTGTTTTGGATGAGTCCCAGAATGGGCTGTTCTGATTTTAGAACGGGCCGTTCTGCATGTAAATTTTGCACATGATGAAGGGGTGCAGAACGGGCCGTTTCGGATTCGGAACAGGCCATTCTAGCCATTCCTGAATGTCTATAAATAGAGTTGGGTGGTTGAAGAGAAATAGAGGTTTTTAGAGAGAAGTTTTAGAGAGAAGGACTCTGGACTAAGAAGCTTGCTTTGGGTGGATTGAAGCTCCGTGTTGAGCTTCGGAAAGGGAATTCTGCTTCTTGGCTATTCTGAGCCAATCTTCAAGTAAGGAAAGCTAGATTGTAAAGTTGTTGGTTGTATGTGAGTTGGGAACTCATTTGGGTGCTTAGGTTGATTAGTATGAGTTGTGTTATGTGATGAAACTATTGTGTTGCTAATATATGATTAAATGTTTATTAATGATGTTGTTAGAAATGCATGTTGTTGTTAAGTTATGAAGTTGTTTACAAGTTGTGTTGATTTATGATATTGTTGAAGTTGTTTAAAGTTGTTAAGTTGCATTAAGTTGATATTGTAATGACTATAGTTGTTTAATTAATTTGTTTGCATGTTGTTAAAATTATTAAAGTTGCATAGTTGTATAATTGAATAAGAAGTTGTATAATTACATTGAGATGTATGATGAGTAGAAAGCAAAATGAAGAGATGCATGTTGAGTATAGAGTTGTATGTTACTATAAAGTTGTATGTTGTGCCATTTGTTGAAAAGATATTATTTTATGATGATTGAGTTGATTGTGATGTTTAAAATTGAAATGAGATGTTGTGTTGTTAAATAACGTTGATGAATTGTTGTGCTGATATACCATGTTGTTTAAGTTGTAAGTTGATTAAGCTGTGATGATAAGTTGTTGATCACTGGGACTATAGGAGATATTTTCGAAGTTGCTCATCCCATTGTGCGGATTGAGATAGTTGTGGTGCTCTGAGAGCCCAATTTGTTGAAAACCCTCCTTGGGAAGTTGTCCCTTGGAGTGGAGGTTGTGTTGTTCTCCTCTAGGACTTAGTTGATCCCGTGTGTGGGCAAGGTCGAGACACACGTGTATAAAGCGACCACAGTATAGGGGCCAGGTCGAGCTATACTGATTACAAGCGACCAAATGTTTATTGTTGTAAAGTTGTTATGGTGTCTATTGTTGTAAAGTTGAAAAGTTGGGGATATATGTGTCCTATGTTGAGATACATAGTACTAAGGTGATAAGTTGAAAGTTGTTTTAAAGTTGAAAGTTATTTTAAAGTTGAAAGTTGTTTTAAACTTGAATCCCTTAGTACTGTGTGGGCGACATGGAAATAGTCGATCCATGTCATGGTTGAATGACCAATTTGAGTAAGGTATCTAGTTAGAGATGTAGTCTTTGACTAGGTACTGGAGGGTGCATGGTACTTGGAGGACAGTGGGTCGGCTAACTCCATATGTGGATTGGTGATGCTAGCCAAGGCCGTGGTAGGCTCATACCCAAACCCTTCTGTCCTTACAGTAGTACTGGACCTCCGAGTCTAAGTGGCACACCTGAGCAATCAACTATTGTTGTCTATACCTGGTTCTCTTCGGAGTTCCTAACGCTGTTCCATACCTGACCTGGTTGAGATAGGTCAAACGCTGGATTCGGTAGGGTTTATGCCACCTAGACTGCTTAACCTCAGTTGTTGGAGATCTCCGAATTGAAATGCGTGACGACGCATAAGTTGTTGATGAGTTGATTTGTTGTTGATAAAAGTTGTATCTATGTTGTTATGTTGTTAAGTTGTGATTGTGTTGTGTGTTGATCCTGTTGAGGATGATGATAGTGTTGTTATGTTGTAAGTTGTTTTAAACATTTGTTGTTGAAAGATGTGTAATATATGTGTTGTTTATCTTTTGTATCGGATGTGAAGATGATTATATAGTTCTGTTTCTTATTTGATATTTATGAATTGTTTATTGTCTCTAGCTTACCCTTGCGTGTTTCCATGTGGTTTGGACTGCGATGATCATAAGTTGGTATGGGAGCAGGGTAGGGATAGGCTGGGAGATAGCTACAAGAGGCCACAGGAGGTGCCTGTGGAGGGATATTTTTTTGTAGGCTACCTTATAGTAGCATATTTTGTTGTATATAATTGGTTGTTGTTGGTTGCTCGATGAGCAACTTGTGTTGTAAATATTTTATTATACTATTTTAGTATATATATTTCAGTAGTGTGTAATGTTGTTCGTAATGTGACGGCCATGGCGAGTCGTTACACGCTGCGCGCCGAGAATGAGCGTATTCGCGCCCAGCTCCCTCAGCGCCCTTCTGATCAACCCCCTCAACCGAGTAATCAACACGAGGAAGAGGGGCACTCGGTCTCTCAACTACCGACTGCACCTAGGGCACCTACCCCCAGGCCTGCCACACATCGGTCGCACGCGCCGACGAACAGGTTTGCCCATGAAGTCAGCAACGCGCCCGCCCAGGATCTAGGACATAGGGCGAGCATCCGCCGCCACCCCTTCGTGGATGGCATTATGGAGATGCCCCTTCCTTTCGGATGGAAGCCTCTCAACATCGATCGTTACGATGGCACTGCTAACCCGGACGAGCACATCGACCTATACATTACACAGGTAAACCTATACACTAATGACGATGCTATTTTGTGTAGGGTTTTTCCGACCTCGCTCAAGGCGACAACACTCGCCTGGTATACCCAAATGCCGCCGGGATCAATCAACAGCTTCGACACCCTAGTCAGATGGTTCACGACACAATATGCAACGAGCCGACCTCATCACGTTACATCAGCCGCCCTGGCCAGTCTCAGACAGAGCGACGACGAACCACTAAGGACGTTCACGGAGCGCTTTGCCAGCATCTCGGTCAAGATTCGAAATTTGAATCCCGAGGTCACCCTACACGTCATGCTCATGGCACTCAAGCCAGGACCGTTCGTCGACAGCCTGTGTCAGCGACCTCCTGTTGACATGGACGAACTTCGTGCCTGAGCTGCAGGGTACATCCAGATGGAGGAACATTCTGCCTTTCGTGACCAGGTCCGCGAAAAATCATAGGTCAAGCTGGATCACGATCACAAAGACAAGATGAAGGTCACCAATGAAAGTTAGTTTAAGAAGGCTACTCGGACGAATAAAGGGGGAAGGTATGACTTCTACACCCCCCTGAAAACGCCCCGTACATATCCTGGAGGAAGCCAGCAACAATAACATGCTCACCCTGCCACCCCCAGGACACAGTCCCAGCAGCGCGGACAAATCCAAGCACTGTCGGTACCATAGAAATCACGGTCACACAATCGAAGCATGACGCACACTCAGAGATCGTATAGAGGAACTCGTCCAAGCGGGACACCTTGGGCAATACGTCCAGTGGCAGCAAGGTCACCGAGGAGGCTATAAAGGACGAGGACGAGGGCGAGGTCGCGGTTCAGGCACTCGCACAGAACAACCCTCCGGATCCCAACAAAATGCTGGTGGCGCGGTGCAGGCCGAGGTAAGTCAAGAAACAGGGTCAGCTCCCTTGCAGGGAGTTATCAACACAATTGCAAGTGGTTTCACAAGAGGAGGCTCTAGCAGCTCGGTGCGAAAAGGACACCTGAGCAGCATCAACAATGTCCACTCCGCTACCTCGGCCTCGTACCAAAGCTCACCACCAATCACCTTCACCGACGACTACACTGGCGTCTGTCCAAATCAAGATGACCCAATGGTCATTGTTGTGGAGGTCGCCAATTGGGAGGTCCACAAGACGCTGATCGACAAAGGCAGCTCGGCTGACGTCCTATACTGGCCGACGTTCCTCAGGTTAGACATCCCTCACTCCCTCATTCAACCTCACACAGAACCCATAGTCAGTTTTGCAGGAGAGCGAGTTCACACTCGAGGGTATGTGGATCTGCTTACAACCTTTGGAACTTCTCCTGACTCAAGGAGGATCATGGTCCGCTACCTCCTCGTCGAAGCAAACACATCCTACAATATAATCATCGAAAGGCCGACGTTGAACCAACTCGGAGTAGTGGTATCTACCCCACACCTCACGATGAAATTCCCAAGAAGTGGTGGCAAGATCATTTCTGTCAGAGCAAACCAGAAGACAGCTCGGCAATGCTACGCCGAAAGTTTGAAGGTCTCACCATACGAGGAGCGCCGCAAAAGTGACCCTCCTATACTGGCTCATATCATCCAGATTGACATCACTGACCTAGATCCGAGGTCAGAATCTCATGATGAACGGCCGAGTCCCATTGACGAGCTTGATGATCTTCAGGTCGACAAATTCCCTAGACAGTGCAAAAAAATAAGCAGGCAGCTAAACCTGGAATTACGGCAGCAACTCGAAGCTAAAATCTCCAAGAACGCCGACCTCTTTGCATGGTCAAGCGCCGATATGTCAGGTATAGATGCTAACTTCATCTATCATAGGTTGGCAATCCACAAGGAGGCAAAACCAGTGGCCCAGAGGAAACGGAAGGTCGGCGGTGAGAGACGAGAAGCCATCATCGTCGAGACACAAAAGCTACTGAACGCAAACTTCTTCCGCGAAGTCAGATACACCACATGGCTGGCAAACGTGGTACTGGTGAAGAAGAGCTCGGGGAAGTGACGTATGTGCGTCGACTACACCGACCTGAACAAAGCATGCCCAAGGACTCGTACCCCTTACCGAGCATCGACAAGCTGGTCGATGGGGCATCTGGGTATGCCCTCCTCAGCTTTCTAGATGCTTACTCCGGGTACAACCTGATGGAAGCACTTGGACAAGATTGATGTTCTTCCAAGCTTCCATGCTAGGACCGAAGATGCTCCTTGAGGTTGACACATTTAGAACTTGGAGAACTCCTTTGAAGAACCTTCAATGGAGGAGAAGCTCTTGAAGAAGGTTCGGTTACTCCTTAGCTTGTGAAGGAAGCTTGAGGAACCAAGGCAAAGTTGAAGAACTTTGATAGAAACCTTAGAGAGAAAATTCTCCACAGTTTTTAGGGACTCTTGAGTGAGAGAAATCTGAAGTTTTATTTCTCAAAATGTTCAAAAGTGAATACAAGTGAAGAGATTACAAATATATAGGGAGAGGTAGCTTGTAGTGTAAGCTAACCTTAACCATGGTTCATTAGGAACCATGGTAAGGTGTAGCTAACCATCCATGGTTTCTAAAACTTGTAGGAGAAGCTAACCTTGACCATGGTTCACTTAAGAACCATGGTAAGGTCAGCCAAACCTACTAAGGCTTAGAAGCTTGGAAGGCAAGCTTCAAAGCTTGTAGGAGAAGCTAGAAATTTCGGCCAAGAACAAAAGGAATGAGCTAGGCAGCCAAGGCTAAAAAATGCTCCATGATTTATTTCAAAAATATTTGATTTGGTTTAGTTAGGTTCATCATATGATGATGAGACCTAGCTAAATCAAATCTATAAAAAATTAGGAGCAAAATGGGTCTAATATGCAAAATTTTGCCTAGGCCCAATTCTAGCCCATTTACAAGTTACACCCTCAAGCATTGCTAAATGTCACCCCTTTTTCCCTACTGAAAAAATATAAAATGAATGTATCAACAAAGGAGGTTAAATGGAGTTAAACTCTCCAAGTAACCCACCCTAAAAACAATATACAATCACTAATAAAAGCAAGTAAAGTGCCTCACAAATACAAAGGCAAAAATAAGCCTATACAAAGAAACTACTATATGTACAAACATATGAAAAGGTCTTTAAGATCATCCCATTCCTCTTGGTTCTTTTAAGATATCACCTCTTGGATTCCTTGGCCTTGGCCATAGTCTATCATCCCCTACCTCTTGAAAAGGATTTGACCTCAAATCTCGAGAGTCTTCTTGATTATTGGCCACACCTGCAAATGTATAATAAAATTCATTAGAGGTGATATTATCAACAAATAAATGTGAAAGGTATATCCTAGAAGGAATCCTTTCATGGAACCTAAAGAAATCTATGATACTAGACCTTCTAATATAATGAATAGGATCCTCTCCTAAACATAGACTAGGTATATTACTAAATCCTAAAAATGTGCTAAAACTAAAACTATAGCACACTAAAGACGTAATCCTAAAAACTAAAACATCTTGCCTAAAGTACCCTATGTGGTAACCTAGGCATTTCCTAGAAATTAAGGAAAATACTACTAAGAAATTTCCTAAACAATTTTGGATTATATTATTTGTTGGATAGTTATGAAAATAATTTGTCACAAGGAACCTTGAAGGTTCATATTTTATATCCAACAAATAATATATTCCATAAATTGGGTGCATTATTGAAACAAATAAGGAAGGAAAAATCCTACTCAAAGAAAAACTATCTACCTTGGGCACCACCAAGGAAGTAGCATGAGAAGTGGAACTAAGTGAAGTCCACTTTTCCTTCACCAAATCTTGAAGATGAGATTCTTTTTCTTTAAAAATAATGGATTTGTGAACCTCTTCTTCAAGACTAGTGGCAGTGTGAGGGTAAGAGTTATGGTCTTTATGAATAAAGAGAATAGTTTTCATAGGTTCTCTAGTGATAAAACAATTCTCTTTAGACATAACTCCCTTAGAGGATATTTCTTCCTCTTTACTCTTCCCTAATTTTTCTCTTTCTCTTTTGTTTTTCATTTGTGCTTGATCCTCAGCCACTTGTTGAGGTGAGAGAGGATAAAGTACAAATTTCTTTTCCTTATGAGTGAAGGTGATTTCATTAGTAAGACCATTATGTATAGTTTTCTTTTCAAATTTCCATGGTCTTCCTAACAAAATATGACAAGCTTCCATTGGTACTATATCACATAAAGCTTGATCCTCATACTTCCCAATGGAAAACTTAACCTTCACTTGTTGGTCAACTACTATGTTGCCATCCTTATTAAGTCATTGCAAATGATAAGGTTGAGGATGTAGCATAGTAATTAAACTCAACTTTTTAACCAACCTAGTGCTACAACAGTTGTACCATGAACCACTATCAACAATTAGAGAGCAAGCATTATTTAAAACATTACATCTTGTATGAAAGATGTTCTCTCTTTGTTATAGGGTACCACTAGGTTGATTATGAAGGATTCTCCTAAGCATTAGGAGCTCTCCTTCATAAGGATAAACTGGCTCCACTTTGGACCTTTGAAGCTTTGTTTCAACCTCACTCTCACTAGAAGAGGAGGTAGTAGTTTCTTCTTGACTACTATAAGTGTCATGCTCCCTTAAGATCATGACTTTTTTTGTAGAGCATTGAGAAACAATGTGGCCTCTCCCTAGACACTTGAAACATTTAATATCACTAGTCTTTGTGCTAGTGTGTGGAGTGATGAGATCTTTATCCTTATCTTTGTTTTTCTCTTTCCTCTTAGCCAATTCTTTGGAGGGTTCTGAAATAATTTCTTTTCAAAAGGTTTTTCCTCCTCCATGTAGTCATTCTTAAGAGATCTAGAGTGAGAGCTTTCTCTTTTAGAAGATTTTCTCAATATTTGTTGTTCTACCCTTACACAAAGTTGGACCAAGTCATTTAGGTCCCTTTAGGGTAGTAGCTCCACTTGGTCTCTAATCTCTAAGTTAAGACCACTTAGGAATCTAGCTACAGTGGTGGCTTCCTCTTCTCTAATACATGCCCTCATCATGTATAGCTCCATTTGTTGCCTATATTGTTCAACAATCATATCTTTTTGTTGGAGCCTTTGGAGCTTATTCATAAGCTCCCTGCCATAGTAAGAGGGAATGTGTCTCCTCCTCAATACACTCCTAAGATCATTCCAATATTGGATAGGAGGATCATTGTGGAGACGCCTTTCTCTTTCCAAAGAGGTCCACCAATACATTGCATGCCTTTGAAAGCTAAGGGTTGCAAGTGGAACTTTCCTTTCTTCACTTACCCTATGGCAAGCAAAGAGTTGTTCTACCTTCATCTCCCAATCAAGGTAGGCCTCCACATCATCCTTCCCAAAAAATTGAGGGAGATCCACCTTGGATTCCCTAGGTTTAATAGTTCTTCTAGGGGAAGGTTGATAATGGTTACCCATATTAAGGCTTTCATTAGGAGATGTGTATTGGGAGTGTGAGCTCCTACTTTTTTTTCTATGTTTTTTCATATCTTCTTTCAATTTTTCTTCTTCTTGTCTAAGAATTCTCAATTCTTCCTCAAGATAAGCAAGTTGTCCTTCCCTTTCAATTTTATCTCTTTCTCTTTGAAGAGACTCTTACTTTTTCCATAGTTTAAGTGATTTGAGCTCTTTTGTAATGTATGAAAGACTTTTTGGAGAGCCATCACTTTCACTATGGGAGGAATCTTGAGACATTTTAAGACAAAAAGATTTTTCACACAGAAATAGTTTTTAAGAAAATAGTATTTTTGGGAAGTGCTTAGACTTGGCACTTAGAGGTCTAAGACTACAAATTGAACTTTGGAGGGAGGTGAGCTACTAAAGAGCCACTTAATAACCAAGTCTCTTCAAGTAAAAATCTCTAAACCCCTTTGTACTTTTGCCTTGCACAAAGCAATTTTCACAAAGATATTTTCCAAAGAAAAATAACAAGCAAGTGCCTAAAGTGTACAATTATACAATGCTTGAAAACATAAATGACAAGAAAACATAAATTGCTTGAAAACTTAAATTGCTGAAAACATAAATTTCTTAAAACATAAATGGTATGAAAACTTAAAGACAAGAAAACATAAACTAGGCGTTGAAAGCAATTAAACCTAGGTGAGAGCTTGGAAAGCACCAAAGACTTCCAAGGACCCCCTCACAAGTACTAATTCGGATTTACTACTTGGAACACTTAAGGAGAGATGGAGATACACCAAAGGCACTCCAAGACACTCCCTAATAAAGGCCTTGTACAAAAATGAGAATTAAAAAATTACAAGAAAAATGAAATGCAAATTTACTTCAAATGAAATGCAAATTCACACTCCAAATGAAATGTAAATTCACACCAAATGAAATGTAAATTCACAATCAAATAAAATTAGTGGCTGCACTTAATTTCAAATAAAAAAAAATTAGCCACTAATTAGAGACAAATTTTAGAGACGAATTTTGAAAGGAAAATAGGTTTAGAAACAAAAATTTCCGTCACTAAAATTGGTCTCTAAAGTTCACAAAATTTTCTAAAATTTGTTGCTCCTTCTCTTCCAATTCCAGCCACCAAGCTTGCAGCCCTCACTAGTGTTTCAATCTTCTTTTAGAAGCAATCTTGACTTTGATTACTTCTAGGTGTTTTCCAAGAGACCTTCCACCAAGAGAGAACAAGCTCCCTAAGCAACCACCAAAGTCTTCAGGGTTGACTTCCTTTGACTTGGCCTCCTACACCTTTTAAGAAGCACTCAACCACCTTCAATTTCTGGAATATTAGTGCTAAAACTGAAAATGCACAATTTAGAATAGCTACACCAATTGGTGGAATGTAATGAGACAAACTAGAAGGAGTTCCAAAAATTGACAAGCAAGAAATTAAGGCAAATTTAGAAAGCTAGCACACAAAGGATAACCTATCAAAGGCACTAGAATGGATTACAAAAATAAAGCTAAGATTAGAAATAAAATTAAGACACAAAATATGTGGCTGGACTGAAAATTTTATAGGCAAAAACTTCACCAAAATCGAGAGCTAGTTAAACAAAATTTTTACTCCTTTTGCCTTTTTCTTTTGCTATTTTCTTTCTTTTCTTTTTGCAAAATATTTTTTCACTTATTTTTATTTTAATAATTAGGAGTTTAAATGCCTTTTGAACAATTATAGGTCTCGGTCTTAGGCTAGAAAAACTGCGGCACAAATATTTTCACAAAATAAGAGGTGTTCACATGCATGTTCTCACTAGTGCTTCACAATTTTATAGTATTTTTAGGTCAAATTTTTAGGCACTATTTTCTTTTGTTTTTCTCATGCATTAAAAACACATACACCTCTGTTTTGTATCTGTGTTTTGTATCTGTTTTGTATCTGTTTCAGCCACACATAAGACTCAAAGAAACCTAATAGGAATTAGTGTTTAACAATTTTTTAGACAAAACTTTTAACAAGACATAATAGAAACCTAACTCTAGGAAATTTGCTAGAACTAATAGCAAATTATGAACTCAAACATGTAAAACAAAAGCACATATAGGTAGGCACAGATTTATAAGAAAATGACGCACCAAACAAAGTTTCACAAATAACACAAAAAATTAGGTCAAACAAGCTAGTCTAGGAATTTTCAACATGTAAAAGGACTAAACATGACTTCTATGACAAAAAAAAGTGATTCAAAAATAAGAACAATGATAAATGAATGTTGTCCAATCACGGACACATGTTAGAGAATTGAGAGACTCAATCAAAACACAAAACGCACAAGTTTAAGAGAATCTAAAAGCACCAAACCGAATTGATTCACAAGAATAGGAAACAAGCAAAAATGAATCAATTAATTCATACATGACATATAGGATCCATCAAACATTGTATTAGAACTAGATCCATGCAACAAACACAAATTTAGACATAGGAGAAGGAAGATACAACACGGATTCACACAAAAAAAGTTAGAACACAAAACCTTAAGAGCACTAGGCTCTAGATACCAAAAATGATGGAAGCACTTGGACAAGATTGATGTTCTTCCAAGCTTCCATGCAAGGACCGAAGATGCTCCTTGAGGTTGACACATTTAGAACATGGAGAACTCCTTTGAAGAACCTTCAATGGAGGAGAAGCTCTTGAAGAAGGTTCGGTTACTCCTTAGCTTGTGAAGGAAGCTTGAGGAACCAAGGCAAAGTTGAAGAACTTTGATAGAAACCTTAGAGAGAAAATTCTCCACGATTTTTAGGGACTCTTGAGTGAGAGAAATCTGAAGTTTTATTTCTCAAAATGTTCAAAAGTGAATACAAGTGAAGAGATTACAAATATATAGGGAGAGGTAGCTTGTAGTGTAAGCTAACCTTAACCATGGTTCATTAAGAACCATGGTAAGGTGTAGCTAACCATCCATGGTTTCTAAAACTTGTAGGAGAAGCTAACCTTGACCATGGTTCACTTAAGAACCATGGTAAGGTCAGCCAAACCTACTAAGGTTTAGAAGCTTGGAAGGAAAGCTTCAAAGCTTGTAGGAGAAGCTAGAAATTTTGGCCAAGAACAAGAGGAATGAGCTAGCTAAATCACTTTCAAAAAGGAATGAGCTAGCTATTTCAAAAATATTTGATTTGGTTTAGTTAGGTTCATCATATGATGATGAGACCTAGCTAAATCAAATCTATAAAAAATTAGGAGCAAAATGAGTCTAATATGCAAAATTTTGCCTAGGCCCAGTTCTGGCCCAATTACAAGTTACACCCTCAAGCATTGCTAAATGCCACCCCTTTTTCCCTACTGAAAAAATATAAAATGAATGTATCAACAAAAGAGGTTAACTGGATTTAAACTCTCTAGGTAACCCACCCTAAAAATAATATACAATCACTAATAAAAGCAAGTAAAGTGCCTCACAAATACAAAGGCAAAAATAAGCCTATACAAAGAAACTACTATATGTACAAACATATGAAAAGGTCTTTAAGATCATCCCATTCCTCTTGGTTCTTTTAAGATATCACCTCTTGGATTCCTTGGCCTTGGCCATAGTCTATCATAACTAGATCATGATGTACCCACCAGACGAAGTGCACACATCGTTCATCACTGACCACGCCAATTTTTTCTACTGAGTGATGCCATTCGGTCTAAAAAACGCAGGGGCCACTTACCAACGATTGATGGATAAGGTTTTCCACCAACAGATTGGGCGGATTATGGAGGTCTACGTTGACGACATGGTGGTCCAAACCACTTCCACCGAAGGTCATGCTGCCGACCTGGCCGAGGTGTTCAGTCAGATCAAAATACACAACATGCACCTCAACCTAGAGAAGTGTGTCTTCGATGTCCAGGGAGGTAAATTCCTTGGTTTCATGATCACCAGCAGAGGCATTGAGGCCAACCCTGAGAAATGCAAAGCCATCATCCAAATGCAGAGCTTCTAGACTGTGAAAGACCTCCAGTTCCTGGCAGCACTGGCAGGAAGGTTGGTTTCTCTTTCACGTTTTATCCCCAGGTTGGCGGAGAAGGCAGGGCCCATCTTCACCCTGCTGTGAAAGCCAAAGAACTTCGAGTTGACGGACCAGTGCAAAGAGGCTTTCAAGAACTTCAAAGTCTTCCTCACGACTCCGCCAGTCCTCCAGAGGCCGGATCACCATGCCGACCTCCTCCTCTACCTGGCCGTGGCAGAAGGCACAATTAGCTCAGTCATAGTACAAGAGCACCAGAAAGTGCAGACGCCAATCTACTTCATCAGCCGAGTTCTCCAAGACACGGAAAAGTGGTATCAGATGATTGAGAAGCTCGCACTGGCACTTGTCACCTCAGCTCGGCACCTCCGACCTTATTTTTAGAGCCACCAGGTGGTCATCAAAACCGACTACCCAATCAAGCAAATCCTGAGAAAGTCAGAGCTCGCCGGACGGATGATAGCATGGTCGGTAGAACTGTCCGAGTTCAGCATCAAATATGAAAGTCGTGGCCCCCTGAAAGCTCAGTGCCTTGCAGACTTTGTGGCCGAACTAACGCCAACCTCGACCGACGAACATCAGGTATGGACTTTACATGTTGATGGGTCCTCCAACTCTAAGGGTGGTGGTGCAGGTATTATCTTGGAAGGGCCGAATAAGGTCACCTTAGAGTAATCTTTGAAGTTTGGCTTCAAAGTGACCAACAACCAAGCAGAGTATAAGGCGCTTCTCGCAGGGCTAAGGTTGGCTCACGACCTCAGAGCGCGGAGAGTGAGTTGCAACAGCGACTCAAACCTCATGGTGGAGCAGCTCAACGGGGCATATCAGACCAAAGACACCTTACTGTAGAGGTACTTCCATGTAGCCTCCCAACAGATCTCCTCCTTCGAAGAGTTCACAATCCACCATGTACCCCACGAGCAAACCGTGAGAGCTGACCTCCTGTCCAAGCTCGCCAGCACGAAGCGCCCCGGGCAACATCGGACTATCATACAAGAAACACTAAACTCGCCTAGTCTGGAGAACAAGGTCGTCAACACCAGTGACAACACAGACCAAGGATGGATGACAGATACTTAGAACTACCTGAAGCAGGGAATTCTACCCGAAGATAAAGGTGAAGCTCGGAAGATCAGGGTAAGGTCAGCTAAGTTCGTCATTGTCAGAGACGAACTGTTCAAACGTGGCATTTCCACCCCGTTGCTCAAATGCTTAACAGAGCCTCAAGCCACTTATGTCATCGAGGAGATCCATCGAGGGATATGCGGTATGCACTCCGGAGCACGCTCGATGGCGACCAGGGTACTCCGAGCTGGGTATTACTGGCCCACACTAAAGTCAGACTACCAAGCCTACGTACAAAGATGCATGGAATTCCAATAGTTTGGCAATGTACATTGGCAACCGCCTGAAGCCCTCTACCAGTGGGGAATGGACATCCTCGGACCATTTCGCCCCGCGAAGGGTCAACTCAAATTCCTCATAGTGGCAATCGACTACTTCACTAAG
Source organism: Cajanus cajan (assembly GCF_000230855.2). Classification (NCBI taxonomy): domain Eukaryota; kingdom Viridiplantae; phylum Streptophyta; class Magnoliopsida; order Fabales; family Fabaceae; genus Cajanus; species Cajanus cajan. The sequence continues at coordinate 13,648,090 of NC_138523.1, read as the reverse complement.
TGGATCGAGGCATGCCCACTCGCCAAAATCACCACTGAGAACGTACAGAAGTTCACCTGGAAGAGTATCGTATGCAGGTTTAGAATTCCAAAATTCCCTTGTTACCGATAACGGCCGACAGTTCATTGCGCAGAGTTTCGAGGACTTCCTCCGCGAACTCGGAATCAAGCACCTCCTGACCTCGGTGGAACATCCACAGACCAATGGCCAAGCCGAAGCTGCAAACAAGGTGATACTCCGAGAGCTCAAGAAGCAGCTAGGAAGCGCCAAAGGACGTGGGCCGACGAGCTTCCCAGCATCCTCTGGGCGTACCATTGTACCCCCCAATCGACAATGCAGGAAACACCGTATAGGCTAACCTATGAAGCCGATGCCATCATCCTAGTGGAGGTCGGCTAGACGTCTCATCGACGTCATGTCTTCGATAGTGAGCAAAACGCCCAGGAGACAGTGGTCAACCTCGACCTCATTGACGAGCTCAAGGAAGAAGCCTGGATTCGTGAAGAGGCCTGCAAGCTTCGAGCCTCCAGAAGATACAACACGCGAGTTTGACCTCGATCTTTCCGGGTCGGATACTTGGTGTGGCGACTACTAGGCGAAGCACGAAGAGACCCATCAGGGGGGAAACTTGCACCCAACTGGGATGGCCCATTTCGAGTTACAAAAGACTTAGAAAATGAGGCATACTGACTAGAAGAACTCAGCAACAAAGCCATCCCGAGAACTTGGAATGCTACGCATCTCAAGTTCTATTTCAGTTAAATTTGTACGAATGAGTTGTGCACTCTTTTCCCGACTCAGTCTTTTGTCCCAACAAACAAAAAAATGGGTTTTGGCTGAGAGGGTTTTTAACGAGGCACACCCATAACATTAATAAAATGACTCATTCCATTCATGACTTCTTGAGTTTACCCTGTTTTATTATAAAATGCATTATCTTAAGTCGAGGTCGAATTCAAACCTTGATACGAATAGTTTTATCTTAAGACGAGGTCGAGTCCGAACCTTGATACGAACTATCAACCTGAGGTCGAATTTGAACCTTAAGAACAAAATCTTAACCCGAGGTCGAGTTCAATCTCGGTACACATTATTTCACTTTACACTGAGGTCGAGTTCGAACCTTAGTATGAATTGTTCTATATTTCCCGAGGTCGAGTTCGAACCTTAGTATGAATTGTTTCATCTTATGCCGAGGTCGAGTTCGAACCTTAGTATGAATTGTTTCATCTTATGCCGAGGTCGAGTTCGAACCTTAGTATGAATTGTTCTATCTTACCCGAGGTTGAGTTCGAACCTTAGTATGAATTATTTTATCATTATGCTAAGGTCGAGTTCGAATCTTAGTGCGAATTATCCTATCCTATACTGAGGTCGAATTCGAACCCTGGCGCAAATCACTTTAAGCTAAGCTAAGTTTAAACGTGTTCTCAAACCACAAAAAACAGGCAAAAACCAAGCCTAAAACATGAGCGCAAAACCAAAGGTAAAAATAAAACCATCAAAAGCGCACGAAAAATAATATATACACAGCAAGTTTGCAAGGTCAAAAGCATGAATCCAAAGGGAAAGAAAAAAGAACAAAACAAACTAAGCTATTACAAAACCCAGCAGCCTAGGCAGAGGCATTCTCACTTGAGCTGTCCGGGAGGTCGTCTTCCTTCACCAGCCGCCCGAAGCGCACCTCTTTTTCGACATGCATGGGTGAGAAGTCGACCCCAGGAGCCAGCAACCTCGCCTGACGAGCTGCGTTGACAAATCCCTTCTTATGCTCCAGCAGGACAGCTCACTCAGTCTCAACAAGCCTCCTCTCCACCTCCGCCTTAGCCGTAGCTAGCTTGTCCAGGTCTTCCCTTAGAGCTGCGACCTCCTCTTCTTTCTCACTAAGAAGCACCTCATCACACAGACGCTTCTCGACCGCTTTTTTCAGGTCAGCCTTCAACGCAAAGACCTCGTCCTCCAGGGAGCGTGCGCGACTTCGAGAGGAACTGGAAAGCTCTTGAAGCTCTCCAACCTAAGCCGCGTAGACCTCGTTCGCCCTCATAGCAATCTCCAAATATTTCTGAGTTCGGGCGAGATCCCTCCTGGTGGCTTGTAGCTCGGCCTCATTCTGCCTCTTGGCCTCGCCGAGTCCAGCTCCTAAGGCCCGATTCTCCTCCTTTAGAGGCTGGACTCGGCCCTTCATCTTCTCAAGGTCACCTTGCTGCTTGGACCACCTGTGCTTTCAGTGGTCCAGAATAGCCATCGCCCTCTGCATAAAGACCTCAGCAAAGTCAAGGCCCTCCACTGGCCCGACCTTCTCGATCATAGCCTGATCGGCCGAGCGCAGCGAACCCTTGGGGTAAAAGGTCTCAGTGGTCACCCCCGAACTCCACAATGAGTCTATATCCGACGATGCGCTCACATGATCCAACCGTGTCAAAGGGCGATCCTTGTCGAAGCGTTGAGCAATGTATTTACCCTTGGGGGCCTCCTTCGACGGACGAGACGGCGGCGTCGAGGACGCAGGGGTAGGCGTTGGGACCTCGGAGCTCGACCCCTCTCTACGGACCTTGGTGGGATTCGGGGCAGAGGCCGCCTGCGTAGCAGTGGGAGCGGTCAGCCCTGGCGTATCCGAGCTCGGCGCCGCCTGGACCTTGGCAGCATTTGGCTCAGGCCTCGCCTATAAAAGACAAATATTTTCTCCTAAGTCACAAAACAATAAGACAGGCAGTATAGAAGTAAAATCACAAGGAAAGGCACAAACCTTGGTGGCATGGGCAACCTCCTCAACGGCCACTTGGGAAACTCCCTCAGGTGGAGGACTCCCAGTGAGGTCGACTGCGTCGGCGTCAGCAGCCTTCGAAGTCACCTCCTCCGCATCTCGAGGGGCAGAGGTCCCCCTGACCTCCTTCTCCCCCCTCTTTCTTTTTCTGCGGGTCTCCAAGGGGGCAATCTCCTTCTCTTGAGGCTCATGGACCTCGATCTCGGCAACGTTATAGCGAGACTTCAACTCGCGCCACTTGCTCCTTCCCATTATGCCTGCAAGTATAAAAGCCAAATACATCAGTAAAAGAAAATTCTACGAACCCTGACAAATAAAAAAGACGAGATACTCGCTCTCTAGACCCCTTTCCTTGTACGCCGAGTTAGCAAGCGACAAAACGAGCTTGCAATCCAAGGGACGAGGAAGCGCTTCTAGGTCTTTAGTGGCAGCAGCGTCCGAGGTCGTCAATTAAAGGTTGGCCGACCCGTTAAACCTGACCGAAGCCTGCTGCTAGTAGAGTGGGAACCTCGATAATCCGCCGAAGTGGAACACCTCATCTTCCAGTGGGTCGACCTCCTTGGGCAGAACCTAGAAGAACTCTTGTTTGAAATTCTTGTAAGACTGGGAGTAAAGAGAAAACAGCCCCCTAGCCTTACTCCCATTCAAAGACACCCAACCATAGGGAGGTACGCCCAATTTCAGTTGATAAAAATGAAGGAAAACAGGCAGAGACAACCCTATCCCTAAGGTCGAGCACAGGACTTGAAAAGCCCTCAAAAAACCCCAACTATTGGGGTGCAACTGGCAAGGAGCCGAGTTGAAAAAATTCAAAAAATCGCATTCAAATTAGGTAAAGGGAAGGCATACGCCTAAATCCCTAAAGAAACACTGGTACATATAGAAAAAGGAGGATTGGAAGTACCCCCCATATATACACGCTCGCCGGGCTGACAAGGTTCAAGCCGAATGAGCTTAGAGATGGACGATTGACAGATCTTGTGCGATTTCCACATCGCATTGATCTCCAAGAACGACTTAAAGACGCTCTGGAACTCACTGACGTCACCCCTGACCCACTCGTAGCCAGAGATGACGGGGAAGGGTTCCCTGGGTTGGTTCCCCCCTTTTTTCCTCTCAGCAGCGGCCGTCTCGACGGCCACCCCCTTGCTGCGCGCCTTGCCCTTGCCCTTGGCCGGAGCAGAGGGGGCCGCGCTGCTATCACCAGTCATCGAAAGGTAAAAAGACTCAAGGAAGAAGGAAGGTGAAGAGGAAGAATGAGAAGAGAAGACAGAGAGAACGAAGTACCTAGTACTCCTTTGGTAATGACAGAACAGTGGAAATACAGGGACCTAATTACCATCGGAGACCCGATTTTCGGTAACGGCGATGAAAGAACAGTAACGAAGGATGGGAACTTGGTTGCCGGAAATGGCGACAAAGGAGAACGGAGACAAGAAAAGAGAAGACGGAGAGTGGACAGAGGAAAGTGAGGAGGCGTCGAGAACAAGCCAAAGGAAAAGTGTAAAGTGAAGGGAGAAAGGCACGAGAGAGAGACAAAAGAAGTCTCATAAATTTGAAAACACACTACACGTGGAGAGAGAGAAAGACAGGACTGACAACGCATTAATGGGGCCCCATTATGATGAAGCATGACCATCATTACATAACTGTCACCCCCATTATCACGCCGCCTGCGTGTTTCGAAACACGAAGTGACGGTTATGACACATGTCATCAAGATAGAAAGGCGTATGCGAAAAGTCACGGCCCCTTGTCGAGCTCGGCATTAATTCGAAGCTTAGGGGGCTAGTGTACTATCCGTATCGCTAGCGCAGAACGACCTCGGATATGCACTAGGCGACGTCAGCCCGACACCCAAACAGATTGTAACCGATCTCAGGCCTAAGGCTCAGAAAAACCCTAGTCTACACAAAGGTACGTGCATTACTTATACGAGACTCATACATCCACAATCACTAACTTTAGCATCGGAGTCTCTTTTGTAGGTACCACCCCCACTTGGCACAGCAACCGTACCCAGCGAAGGAGGCTCACCGATCTTGTCCAGCAGATCGTCCCTACGACCGATCTCCGATAAGAACAATATATATATATATATATATATATATATATATATATATATATATATATATATATATATATAATCAATAGTTGAATCATTTAAAATTAATTTAAACAAAAAGTTATCAAATAGATTAAAATTAAAAGTTACTCAAAGTAACTCAATTTTATGTGTAATTTATTAAATTTCTTAACTAGAAATAATATTTTACTTATTGTAATATATATATATATATATATATATATTAACAATTACTATGAAAAAGTTCATAATAAACAATTAATTAAAATATCAAAGTTTTTTTTTCCTTTTATAAAAGAATAAAGTTTTTTTTATAACATTCATAAATGGATGTTTTCACAAAAAGAAAATTCTATATATAAGCTTTTCTATTTGATTCCAGTTAGAGCAGACAAAAAAAAAGTCGAAACAAGAAGGCATGAGATGCACACTACCTATTTTATATGGGTCATAAAAGTCAGACTAAATTAATACATCATATATTTTTTTTTAATATAATTTTATATGTATTTTAAAATAAAAAATTATCAAGTTAAATGGACTTAATACTTTTTTTAAGCCGAAATTCTACACATCTTCGACTTATCCGTATGGTCAATTTAGTCCGGTCAAATTAGCTGCTTTGTTTTTTTTTTTTTTTTTGTCAAAACAATAAGCTTAGTTTGGTTTGAGCCGTCGAGTTAAATCAATTTTAATACTTCTAATTTCAATAAATACAAAAAAAAAAAAATAAATTAAAATTCCCAAAAGTTATTGTTGAATTCATGAACATCATAATGCATATCAATAAATGGGAGGTAGAGGTATGAGATCTTGACTTAAAAGGAAAAAGAACTTCAAGAAAATCAAACACTTCTCTTTTTTTTTTTTTTTCTCAAATTTTTAAAGAAGATCTCTAATACCTGGAGTTCGGAGTTCATTTTCTCTTCTTTCTCTTCTCCCACCTTGGAGCAGCTAGCCGATCTTCTTCGTTCATCTCTTCTTCTTCCTCCTCGGAGATCACAAAATCAAGGTAAGGGAAGTTAGAATTTTTTGGATTTTGATGATTTATTGGGTTGCTGATTTAGTTAAGAACTTAAAAATTGATAGGATTGCTGGAAATCTGAGCTGGGGAAAAGGGATTTGAAGTGATTTGCATGTTGAAAATTGAGGTTCTAGTTTCTTGAGGAAGGTTGAATGTTGATGATTTTATTTGAGCTTTGATGCATGCATGTGGAATTTCTTGTGGTTTCTAAGTTGTATTAACAAATTTAGTAGAGATTATGAATGTAGATCATGTTTAGGGGTAAAATTGAAAGAATATAGGTGAGGAAACAAGGTGGGAAGCCATGAAAGTGTAGAAAACTTTGCACTCAATGCTGTAGCGCTGAAACTGTGAGAGAAAACAAGGTGGTAGAGATTCAGCACTGAGGCACTGATTTGAGCATTGCAACCCTTAAAGGAATTGATTTGGCAGAGATCCAATGTTGCAGCTCCAAGTGAGCACTGCAGCTCTAAGTGAGCGCCGCAGTCTTGGGAGAAAACAAAGCTGGCAAAAATCTAGTGCTGAATTGAGCGCTACTGAGTTGGGAGTAGATTAGCAAATTTGCTCTTTGGATCTTCATGAAAGTTGTATCCTTGAATGTTAGCTTTCCAATGTTGTTGGAATCACTCAAAAAGGAGGTCTATAACCCCAATTATGACCTTTTTAGTGAGCAAAGGTCAAGTTGTCAACATTTAGGCAAATGGTTGCAGTTTTTACAATTTTAACATGGTAGATGAGGGAATTGGAACCTGAGTTATTCATGAAAGTAGTAGAAAATCTTCTTGTCTATCACATGAGACAAGGATGGGAATGATAGGAGTAGTATAACTCCCTATGGGTTGTTTTATGTGAAGGTTGTCAGTGTAGGATAAGTGATTTTGATAAGTTACATGTGATACATGTTGTGTGATGGGTGAATTTGGTGAACATGAATATAATGTTTGTATCTATTGCATGTTGTGTATTATATGATGATGATAATAAGCATTGGTATGCTATCTTGTGTATTTGAAATGATAATAAGCATTGGTATTCTATCCTTGTTTAGTTGAAATGATGATGAACATTGATATGCTCTATATGATTGGTGTGCTATTTTTGAATGAATAATGGAGTATTGATATGCTATTATTGTATGAATTGTTAAGCATTGGTATGCTATTCTTGGTTGAGGTGTTAAATATTGGTATGTTATACATGATTGATATATTGATCTCTATATGCATTGACTAGGATGTGATGTATATAGTGGATGTATGGTGCGGTGTGGATGATGAGAATACGATGTGACATTAAAGTATAATGACTAACTTAGGATTTAAGGAGAGAAAATTATTTTGAAAACTGAATATCCCACATAGGGTATCTTGGAGAGGTGCTCAGGTAGACCATTATTTGAAAAACCCTTCTTGAGTAGGTGTGCCTCTTGGAGTAGGTTTTGAGGTGCGTTAAGTCTTCTCCAAATCCTTAACTAGTGGTTGAGTAAGATAGGAGGTCAAGGGCTACAACCTATGATCGTATCCGATACAGTGATACGTCAAATTTTAAAAATATAGGATACAATACATTTAGGATACATATTAAAAAAATTAAATTAATATATATACATATATATATATAATAGTAATTGCAAATAAATATCATTCAAAAATCAAAATTAAGAATACATTTATTGCTTTTTAATTTTTAAACATTACTAAAAAATTATAAATTATTTTTTATCGTCAAGAAATAGGAATAATATCAATTTCATCCCCTCCTTGACCATCATCTGTAAATAAGACAACTTCCATTTTTGGTTCATCAAGAGATAATGACGCCACTTCAAGATTTTCAACACCAGCAAAGCTACCCCATGCATCTCCACCAATGTCCCACATTCTAGTATTTCCGTGCATATATTCTTCACTTTTCCTAGACAAGAGTCGCAAATTAATATATACATAAACCAAGTCTTCTACTCTTTTAGGATTCAACTTATTTCTTTTCAAGGAGTGAATGAAGGAATAAGTACTCCAATTCCTTTCGCAACAAGATGAAGAACTAGGTTGTACAAGAAGCTTTAAAGAAAGCTTTTGAAGGAGAGGGGCAAAAGAACCATGCATTACCCACCAGGATTTAGCATCTAATGGTCACCTATCTTTAATTGAGTCAAAAGAAACAAAATTATGAGCTTTTAATGAAAAATCAGCATATTCAAGAGAAACCTTTCTTCTTTCTTCAGCTAATGTGAAAAGATTTTTTAAATATTTATTTCTTTCCATAGAAATTTCTTCATCCTCATGTGTGGAAATTCTATTTGGAGCCTTTTGAAGTCATTCATCACTATAGTACCTATGAATAAATAAATAAAAGTTAATAGATAAAAAAATTTAGTAACTATCAAATTATTCATAAATAAATTATAAAAACAAATAAATATTTAATAGGCTAATTTTACCTAGGATTCAAAGAGTGAGCCATGCAATAGAGAGGGGTGCAACTCTTAGTCCACCTATCAATTAGTATAGAATAAACAACTTCATAAAATGTTGATGTATCATTTAACTCTTTTCCTTCATATCTATATATAGATGTCTTTACTTTTTCTATCATACTATCCCACATCTCATAGACCAAATGAAGTATGGGACTATTTGTGTCACAAGCCCTAAGCATACTATAAATAGGCTTGGTGAAATTAAGAATATATGTAATTTTGTCCCACCACACATCATTCAAAATAAATTCTTTTGTAGCTTGGGCATTACCCACATCATCTTCTCTATAAGAGTTCCATTCTTCACTAATAACCATCAATTGCAAAGCACCTTTCAAAAGTTTAAATCTCTTTAACATCACTAGAATAGATGCAAAGCGTGTTTCAGCTATAGCAAGAAATTTTAGAGGTGAAAAGTGATTACAAATTGTCAATCTCATTGAGTGATTCATCATAAAGTTGCTAACTAAAGAAACATCATCAACAACTTGAGTAATCCAATTACATTCAACATAAACTACCTCATTCCTTTTAGTGTTTTTGGTAGCACATATGTTCTTTAATGCATGGAGTCCAAAAAAATTTAGTAAAAGAAATTTCAACAATCATTCTAGCATCTTTGCATACAGGAGCATTATCTGTTATAATTTGAACAACATTTTGTTCTCCTACTTCTTTTATAACTTGTATCATCTTATCAGTCATATAATGTTTGTTTTTAATCTCATCAGAAGCATTAATAGCTTTTAAAAATATTAGACCCCCTTCACTTGTAGTCATAAAATTAATTAAAGGTCTTCTTTGGACATCTATCCATCCATCAGATACTATGCTAACACCTTTTGCATTCCAAGTCGATTTAATAGGTTTAAACATCCTCTCAACTCGTGCCTTCTCTTGTTGTAAGAGAGTTGTCCTCAAGGCATTGTATCCAGGAGGGAGAAAACCATTAAGCATGTGATTTGCAGCAAATGAATAAGAATTCACATAATAGGGATTTCTGGCAAGGTCGAAGGGAAATCTAGAAGAATAAAACATTCTAGCAATGAGAGCTTTGAGATTATCTCTATTTTCTAAACTAAATGTATTTTATCTAAAGGACCAACTTTTCTCTTTTTCAATAAAGAAATCTGATGCATTTTCTCTGTAGGAAATGGGACATGCTTAGGTTTCACTTTATTTTTAGTCAATTCAACAATTGATTTCAATTCAACCAAATATTGATCATTTACACTTGCACACACAGAAATTCCAGTTCCATAAATCCTCAACAAATGAGCTTTAACTCTCGAATAAGAACTTTTATAAACCTTTTCACAAAAATTACAAGACCAACTCTTATTTCCTCCCCCTTCTGAACTTTTTATCTAATATCCTAACATAACACCAAAGAGGAGCATGATCATCTTGTACAATATCGGCAGAAATGAATTTACTTGAAATTTTAGAATCGATATTAGAATCAGAATTAGAAATATTTGTTGTTGACATTATAAATAAATAATTTTTATACTTCTACAAAAAAAATAGTATATCTATGTTAAATTGTTAATTATTAAATAAATTATACAACTTAAAAATTTTAATCACTCTGAATCATAAAAATATAAATTATAAAATATTAAGTAATTTCACAAAAGACATTATAACTTGAAAATATTAAAATAATAAATTAAATATTATCAAATAGTTTTTATTTATAAATTTATATTAATATAAAGAAATTATATAAATATTGAATATTTAAGTATTTAACTTATTTTAATATTATAATTTCATCTAAATTAGTATATATTAAAAAATTAAAATTAAGAAAGATAATTAAAAATTTTTAAAAAAAATTTATGTGAGATTGAAATTTTGTTAGTCTAAAAACTAGAAATTAAAAATTTATTACAATTTTTTATACATTTTAAAGATGCTAAAAGAGAATTAAAAAAAATTCTAATTATTATTAATTTACAGTTTTACACAAAATTAAATTTTTTTAAATAAATCATAAGATTAAATGTATAAAAAAAAACATATGTAGCCATGTGTATATGTACAAAAGGCAAAAATAGCACGGTGCACACTACACACCTGTCAATCAAAAAGGAAAAAAGTGAAACACATTGAGTGTTGATTACACGCAACAACCAAAAATCAAAAAGCCAAAAACTTTCCCGAAAGTCGAGACTCGAGAGAAATTGGTGCACAATGCTCAAAAACTTTCCCCAAAAATAGGTTTCACAGGTTTCCCCTCTCACTGCACATGCTCTTTCAAGTTTCAACAAAAACAAGAAAAATGGGTGTCTTGGTTGGGTGGGTAACTGGGTAATGAGTATCAAAAACCTTACAGGAAGAATAATGGAGAATCGGAGATGAACTTCTTTACCTAGGGTGTTTGGCTATTTGGTGAATCCGATCTACTGTCTAAACACTAGCTTTGGAATGCAAACAAAAGTTTTGGAATTACATCTGAGGATCTTCGTCTCAAATTTCTATGTTCTTCTTGCTTATTTATGCTTAAGTTTTGAATAATGGATACATATCGCAACAAATCTGTTAAGTATTTTTTCTTTTTTTCTTTTTTTAACAAGACCACTGTAGATACGGTTGAGATACGTATCCTTAACGTATCGAAAAGTATCCGTATCAGATACGTATCCGATACGAATATAGGATGAAAATTTACATATCCATGCTTTTGAGGCTACAACCCTTAACCAAGTATCTGGAAAGGTTGTGTGGTTCCTTGAAGATAATCAGTGAACAAATTCCATATGTGACTTAGTAATGTATGCCAACATCATGGCAAGCCTATATCCAGCTGTACTACTCCTGATGGGGGAACCAAACTTTCCTAGTGTTAAGAAACTAGATGAGAGATTGGTATCCCATTCTGTTGTGATCTAGTGGACACTTCGGGCGTGAAAACGATTAGGTTGTGTCGTAATCGAAATCACGATGGGGCTGATGCAAAAATCATTTTTTAAATGAAGTCACCACCAATAATTTATTTTGAAGGGAAAAATATTGGAAAACAATCTAGAAAATATAGTCTTTGAAACCAGAGTTGGACTTGGAAGTCAATTACGCCTAAGAAATATTTTTTGATCCTTTAATTTTTTTTTATTTTTTGAAAAAGCGTGGGGATTTAAGTTAACAAATGGCTAATCATTAAATTTCCACAATAACGTTAAAGATAGAAGTGCTACTCAATTAGCATTATTGGTGTGTGTGTGTGTATATATATATATATGTATGTATGTATGTATGTATGTATGTATATGTATATATTAATATTTTATCAAAAGGTGACAACTTTTAAAATTTATTTAAAAATTGTGCATAAGAGTTTAAGCTAGCAAATGACTAGTCAATAGTCATTAAACCCTTACAATAGCATGAAAGATAGAATAACTATTCAGGTAATGTTATTAAGTACCGTATAATTTTATATTTATTAAAAAATAAATTTTATTTTTATGCATTTTATCTTAAAAAATATATATCTTTTTATAGGAATCTAAGCTAGCAAAAGGTTACTCATTAAACCCTCAGAATCAAATAATGTCAAAGATAAAAATGTTATTTAATTAACATTATTAATTGTTACATTTTGAAAGAATTTTTAATAAAAATTATTTGAGTTTATGAGCAAAGTTCATTATTGGAGGATTCATTTTCTTGTAAGGTTTACAAGAGTAGTGGAAATCTCAAGTGGGAGACTTGAGGACTGGATGTAGGCAGGATTGGCCGAACCAGTATAAAATCAAGTTTGCAATTCTTCTTTCCCTACACTTTTAATTTCTTGTTATTAATTATAATTGTGTAGTTTGCATCATCATTCATTCTTTACATACAAATTTGTCTAAGGAAATAAATTGATTAAGAAGTAATTGGAAAAGTTTTTATAAGAGGAAATTTAGTAAACTTAATTCACCCCCCCCTCTTAAGTTAATTGAGGCTAAGGGACTAACAAGTGGTATCAAGAGCAGGTTTCTTGTATAAGGTTTAAAAGCTTCAAGAATAAAAATGGCCTCATCAAATTTTTTATTTCCCGAGGGAAACTCTATTTATAGACCCCCTATATTCAATGGTGAAGGTTATCATTATTGGAAATCTAGGATGCAAATTTTTATAGAAGCCATAGACTTAAACATATGGGATGCTATTGAAAATGGTCCTTTCATTCCCATTATTGTAGTGGGTCATGAAATAAAAGATTTACCCAAAGATCAATGGAGTGATGATGATAGAAGAAAAGTTCAATACAATTTGAAAGCCAAAAATATAATTACTTCTGCTTTAGGAATTGATGAATATTTTAGAATTTCAAATTGTAAAAATGCTAAAGAAATGTGGGATACACTTGAAGTAACACATGAAGGCACTAATGATGTGAAAAGATCTAGGATAAACACTCTCACTCATGAATATGAATTATTTAGAATGAATCAAAATGAAAGCATACAAGACATGCAAAAGAGATTTACACATATAATTAATCATCTTGAATCTCTAGGAAAAGTGTTTCCTAATGAAGATCTTATTAACAAAGTTTTGAGATGTTTGAGTAGGGAATGGCAATCGAAAGTGACTGCAATTGCTGAATCAAAAGATCTAACAACCATGTCTCTTGCATCTCTATTTGGAAAACTTCAAGAGCATGAAATGGAATTGATGAGACTAAGTCAAAATGAAAATAGTGACAAAAAGAAGAAAAGTATAGCACTTAAAGCATCTTCATCCTCTCATGAAGAAAATGAAAAAGATGACAACATTGAGGAAGATGATGATGATGACGATGAAAATTTCAATCTCTTTGTAAAAAGATTCCACAAATTCCTAAAGAATAGAGGAAATAGAAGAAAGTTCAATTTCAACATAAAGAAGAAAGGAGAAGAATCTTCTTCAACCCCGAGATGCTATGAATGCAATCAACCAGGACATTTGAGATTAGAATGTCCAATCCTTAAAAGAAAAATGGAAAAATCCAACAAGAAAAGCTTCAAAGAAATGAAAGGGAAGAAAACTTATATCACATGGGAAGAAAATGACATGGATTCTACAAGTGACTCTGAAAATGAAGTTGTGAATTTGGGACTTATGGCCAAAGATTACGAAAGCGAAGAAGAGGTAACATCTTCTAACACTGATATCTCAATTTCATTTGATGAACTACAAGATGCATTCAATGATCTGCATAAAGAATCCTTTAAACTTGCAAAATTAGTATCAACCTATAAGAAAACAATTTCAAATATGGAAAAGGAAATTACTAAATTAAATGAAGAATTAGATAGTCTTAAATCTGAAGTTAAAATGCTAAATTCTAAGAATGGAAATCATAGCTCTACAAGTAACTTGGAAATTACAAACATTACACATCCATGGACATCATGTCATGAATTTAAAGAAGAAGTTAACAATTTAAGGAGTACTCTTTCAAAATTTACCATTGGTAGAAATAATTTAGATATACTGTTAGGAAAACAAAGATGTGGTTTTGATAAAGTAGGATTATGATACAATCCACAAAAACAACAAAAGAAATACAAAAATTTCTTTGTTCCTACACAAGTTACTAGTTCTCCATTAACAACATGCTTTTATTGTGGAAAGAAAGGTCATAATTCTTCAACTTTCTATATTAGAAAGAATTTTAACAATCTCAAGAATATGGTTTGGATTCCTAAAGGTTATTCTGTTATTACTAACATTAAGGACCCAAAGAAAACTTGGGTACCAAAATCAATTCATTCTTTGTCTTAAAGGATTCCAAAGACCAAACTTGGTACATTGATAGTAGATGTTCCAAGAACATGATAGGAGATACTTCAAAATTCATTGACAATACTCCTAAGAAAAGTGGACATGTAACCTATGGAGACAACAACAAAGAAAAAAATACTTGGCATTGGAAGAATTGAAAGTTTTGAAAACACTCATTTTCATGAGAAAACTCAAAAGGACAAAGAAGATTAAGGAATGGAGGATTCTATAATTCAAGAGAATCAAACAAACATGATTCCTCAAAGAGAGTTGAGAATCTCAAGAAATCATCCTCTTGAAAATATCAATGGAGACATATCAAAAGAGGTAACTACTAAATACTATCTCAAAGAAGCATGCAATAATTTGGTTTTTGTTTCTAAAATAGAATTTAAAAATCATTGATGAAGCCTTAAATGATGAACATTGGATAAAAGCTATGCAAGAAGAGTTAAATCAATTTGAGAGAAATCAAGTATGGAAACTAGTCCCTAGACCATATAATCATCCAATTATTGGAACCAAATGGGTATTTAGAAATAAATTAAATGAACATGGTATGATTATGAAGAAACATATGAACTTGTAGCAAGACTATAAACCATTAAAATGTTAATAGCCTATGCATCTATAATGAATTTCAAACTATATTACATGGATGTCAAAAAGTGCATTTCTAAATGATTTTATTCAAGAAGAAGTAAATGTTTAACAACCATCTAGATTTGAAATCTCATAATTTCCAAACCATGTCTTTAAGTTGAAAAAGGTTATATATGGATTAAAACAAGCTCCTAGGGCATGGTATGAAAGACTTAGTAAATTTCTTTTGGAAAAAGAATTTACAAAAGGAAAGGTTGATACAACATTAATTTATCCAAAGAAAAATGAATGATATTCTTAAAGTGCAAATTTATTTGATGATTTATTTTTGGAAGTACTAATGATCACTTGTGCAAAGAGTTTTCTAATGATATGCAAAGTGACTTTGAAATGTCCATGATGGGCTAGTTAAATTTTTCCTTGGACTTCAATATGGCTTGATCTTTACCTTTGGATTATTTTGTTATTATATTCTTTTTGATGTTGCCAAAGGGGGAGAGTAAGGATAAGGATCACAAAAGGAAAAATACAACACTTATCTTAATCCTCTACTTGACTTTTTGATGTTGCCAAAGGGGGAGAGATAAGACTGCAAAGGAAAAGAAAATGTTTATTTTCTTTCTAATATTACTTTGGGCTAAGTTTGACTAAAATATTTTGACAAAAATATTCTTGATGCCCAACTTGACACTTATGTTTTAAAATATAAACATTGATCTCTACAATCTTTTTCAAAACATAAGTACAACTCCTTTTATAAAATAAAAGGAACTTCAATCAATGCTTTACTAAGGGGGAGTTTAAGGGGGAGGGATCGAAATATATTGTTTTATTTTCTTTCCCTTTTCAGTGAATTGTCATCATCAAAAAGGGGGAGAATGTGGAAGAAAATATGCACAAATGTTTTGATGATGCCAAAGTGATTATAAAGCATTGAAGAAGAATCAAGGTTGAGCTAAAGCAAGTTGATGCAAGAACAAGATCTCAATTGGTACATAGATAAGTCTTGTCAACTTAGCTAAGTATGTAAAAGAATCTTTTGAAATTGCAAGTATGCTTGGCCTTGAGAATAAGTTTTCAAAAATCTCAAATTAATCTCTTTAAATTTAAACAAGTTTTAAATCTTTTGAAAGTAAGTAAAAATGTTTTCAAAAGACTTAACAAAAGCTTTAAAGAATAGTTCAAATCATTTCTTAAAAGAGATTTGTGAAAGAAATTATTGAGATGAAGTTTTCTACATAAAAGTTTTTGAAACAATAAAAATATGTTCTGGTAATCCATTACCAGACCTTGTAATCCATTACCAGAACAGGAAATTTCAAAGTTCAAATTCTGAACACAAAATGTGTTCTGGTAATCGATTACCAGACCCTTGTAATCGATTACCAGAAGATAAAACTTCAAAATTTCAATTTAAATTATACAACGTTTCAATCATTTTGAACTTTAACCGTTGTAATCGATTACCAAGTCTTGTAATCGATTACGAGAGCCTATTTTCTGAAAAATTATAGAAAGTTACAACTCTTCATGAAAAGACATAACCTAAGAAACAATTGTCTATAAATACCTATAATTTTTCAGAGAAAGGTGACGAACTCTATTTGTGAAAATAATCTTTACAAATCACTTGGCCAAAATCATTTGCAAAATCTCTAAAGAGTTCATCAAAGATCATGAAAGTGTAATATTCACTCTTCAAGAGAGTTATTCTGTAATACTTAATAGATCATTGGATCTGTAAAGGAGAAAGAGTTTTTCTCCTTGTTGGTGTTTGAATCTCAACACAAGGAAAGGGAGTTCCGAGGTGTTGGAGGATTCATTTTCTTGTAAGGTTTACAAGAGTAGTGGAAATCTCAAGTGGGAGACTTGAGGACTGGATGTAGGCAGGATTGGTCGAACCAGTATAAAATCAAGTTTGCAATTCTTTTTTCCCTACACTTTTAATTTCTTGTTATTAATTATAATTGTGTAGTTTGCATCATCATTCATTCTTTACATACAAATTTGTCTAAGGAAATAACTTGATTAAGAAGTAATTGGAAAAGTTTTTATAAGAGGAAATTTAGTAAACTTAATTCACCCCCCCCCCCTTAAGTAAATTGAGGCTAAGGGACTAACATGTGTTATCCAACGACTGATGATTATTTTGTTGACTTTTATGTGGTTGACCATTGAGCTTCATCTGATGTTTATTTGGTGCTGAGCCAACATTGTCTTGGTCTAGTTTTGCGCGACCTTGTTTCATGCTTTAGTTTTTCCTGTTCTTATATATATCTGAAACACTACTACACAACAATATGTATTATATTTTTCATATTCAAAACCTTGTTGGGAATTACTTCGTCTGACTTAACAAGTACTACAATTTCTAAATGCAATGCAAAACCTTTTTTTACTAATCATTAACTCTCTCGTCAATGCTTTATTTTTTCCTCTGTCTTTGCTTTCTTTTTCCTTCATTCCTCTCCCCCCTTTTCTAATGTTGGCTAGTGGTATTTGTAACCGCATATAGTCCACCTTTGTAGCAAGAGATATCCCATTATCTCCTATTTTTATGTCACTACTTGACCAACCTTATCTCTTCAGTTACAACTAAATATTTGACAATGTCAATCCCTTATCTTCTCCCGCTTAACTGACTTATCCCCTCACATATTTTGTTATGTTTTTTCTTTTTATTCAAAATATTCTCAGATAAAATTTGTTATTCACAGGTTGGTTTGGTAGACTACTCATGTTGTTAGGAGATCTCCATAGGTGAATGCGTGACGATTCATTGGTTGGTTTGTTTGCATATGATGTATGATTGAGGTGTGTTCATGTGCATTGTTGATTTTTTGTGGGAAATGATTGGATGAGGTACATGGCTACTTCGAATGTGTTAGCTTTCATGTATGATATATGGCGTGATGTTGTATATTATAGACTTGCTTTCTATATGTATATATTTTTCAACTCTAGTTTACCTTTCTGTTTCCATGGTGGTTTGGACTGCGATGATCATACGTTGTATGGGAGTAGAATAGGGCTTGGATTTGAGGAGCTATTGAGGACAGATGTTGATGGAAACTTGTTTGGAGAATCCGGATTGATGTGAATCCTCTTCAAGTTCCTCCCTAGATCTTCGGCTCCTTGATCCTTCCTAAGCTTGGCTAAGGTCTCCTATGGAGGAGGAGGCCTTAGAACCACCAAGGTTTGGTGGAGAACTCTCCCAAGAGGCGCCACTCCTTGATGAAGAGATAAGCCTCTTCAATTCTCGCCACACTCTTCTAGTGAAGGGATAAGAGAATTGGATGAATATCAAAGAGGTTTAGGGACTTTTAGAAGAGAGAAATCTGAACAATATTTCAGAAATGAAATCTCAATACATCCAAAAGTGTTTTACAATGAAGGAAAAACGAAAATATAGGAGTAGGAAGCTTGGAGAGCAAGCTAGCCTTAACCATGGTTCACTAGGAACCATGGTAAGGTCTAGCTAACCATCCAAGGTCAAGAGGCTTGAAGGGCAAGCTTCTCACTTAGCTTGCTTGGTAAGCTTGCTAAGGAGAAGCTTGTGCTTCAAGCTTCCAAGCTTGAGAAGAACCAAGCTAATCGGCCAAGTGTGAACACAAGTGTGAAAACAAGTGTGAACACATCTAGGTGGGCAGCACTTTGGACTTATTTTACTCCAACCGGTTTTGAAATGGTTAATTTGGTTTAGTTAGGTTCATTTAATGTGAATGGAACCTAGCTAAATCAAATCTATGAAAAATTAGGAGTAAAATGAGTCCAATATGTAAATTTTAGCCTAAGACCACCTTTTGGCTAAATTGCTAGTAACACTCTGTAGCTTGCTAATGGCACCCTCTAGCTTGCTAATGCCACTCCCAATCCTACTACTATAAAACTAAGAAAAGAATGTATTTCTAGGTTAGGTTAAATGGAGTCATAGTGCTCAAGTAACCTACCCTAGAAACAATATACAATAGATACTAAAAGGAGAAAAGTGCCTCACAAATACAAAGGCAAAAATATACCTATACAAGTATCTACCATATACAAAGTACAAGAAATCAACTATACAAGTATGTACAATGGAGACTCCTTAGATCAACCTTCACCCTTCTTGGTCTTACCTCTTCCAAAGGGATCCTTGGGGATTAGATTTCCATCAGATGTTGTGATCCCTTTTGATGGCGGTACTACTGATATGCCTTGTATACGTGTACTTGACCGACACTAGAACGTATAATTATTTAGGACGACTGTATACATGTATATATATATATATGTGTGTGTGTGTGTGTGTTTTGGATCGAGCGCTTACCACTAGGCCAAAAGCTATAGCTGATAGTCAGGGCGCAACTCTTTTTACTTAAGAGCGCAGCAGCCCAAACGCTATGATTCGACAGTGACTTGGCCCACCTAGCCTCCGCCACGGGACAATTGATGCAACCCGCAACAATCTCCCCCTCAGCAATTGCCCCGCTGGGTATCGAACTCATGACCTTGGCTCTGATACCAATTGTTGGATCGAGCGCTTACCACTAGGCCAAAAGCTATAGCTGATAGTCAGGGGGCAACTCTTTTTACTTAAGAGCGCAGCAGCCCAAGCGCCATGATTCGACAGTGACTTGGCCCACCTAGCCTCCGCCACGGGACAATTGATGCAACCCGCAACAGTGTGTGTGTGTGGTATGTTTCTTCCCTTAGTCTTGTACGTTCTAGTAATTTAGTTTTCGCTATTAGTAGTAATGAGTCCACACAGTGTAATTACCACAATGGGTCGTTACAGGGAGTGGGGAAAGAGAATGGGAGAAATAAATTCACAGAAGTTGAAATATCATGATGAAAACAATTTCTTTTGATGCGTTTAAAACCCAAAAAAAAAATTCACACCCAATAGTTAAACATTTTATAAAAATAAGTATACATTAATTCTTTTTCAAAGATGTGACGATCTAACATATTTTTATATTTTACAGCTTAATTTCAACAGTAAAAAATATAAATGTACTTAACCTTTATCATGAAAGCAATTCCTAGATATTGAGCAATAATATATATGTAAGAAATAGACAACTTAAAAGATAAAATGCCTAAGTGAGATTATAACTAAATCTTGTACACACATATATTATTAGAAAAACAATTAAAATTTTCAAATTCAAATCTTTAAGATATTATTTAGATTTTAAAATATATTGGTTCTTTTATGATATTGTTTAGAATTAAAATATATTGTATTTATTTTAAAGATTTGTTTCTTCTCTTAAGATTAGGATTTGAGGTCAATAAATAGAGACTCTTGAGATAAGAAGAATCATCTGACCTATAGAAGGGGTCACCACCTTAAATGAAAAAGAGGTCATACGAAGGAGGATTTCAAAGTTTCGCCAGAAAACTTATGAAGGAGAGTTTTCAAGTTTCGCCAAAAAACTTGTGAAGGAGGGTTTTCAAGTTTCGCCAAAAAACTTTTGAAGGGAGGATTTTCAGTATATATATATATATATATATATATATATATATATATATATAATATTTTGAAATAGATAATAAACATTCTTATGGGTGTAAGCATAAGGAGCTGAACCACATTAAATAAATTTATGTGTTTTTTTTTTTTATCTCTTTTATGATATTATTTTAATGTGTTTCTCATCATTATTGTGCGTAAAAGAAAATGAATTTTATTGTTCCCAACATATACAAATATCAAGTTGCAAAACATAAAGGTTTTAGGTTTTCGATCAAACAATAATTAAAACATGTTATGTTAAAATAGTCACCACCAAAATATTATCATCTCTAACATGATACCTTAACCAGCTCGCCCTTTGACCTAATTCTGTGTTGCTC
Organism: Cajanus cajan; assembly: GCF_000230855.2. Lineage (NCBI taxonomy): Eukaryota > Viridiplantae > Streptophyta > Magnoliopsida > Fabales > Fabaceae > Cajanus > Cajanus cajan. The sequence continues at coordinate 13,627,533 of NC_138523.1, read as the reverse complement.
CTATAATAAAATGATCATCACAGTCTAACAATATGGAAAAACAAGGGTAATTTGTATACAACAAAACAACATAATATAGAAGCAGTGAGTGATAATGCAATTGGGATACATATTTCAATGTATTAATTTGGGATAATTTGACATTTAATTGTGTAAATAATTTACATATTATATGTTATTTGTAATAGTGGACTTAGTTGGCGATGATTATAAATTCTTGTTAATTTTCGCAATTTGACTCATTTTTACACTCTATTCTTGTGCAGACCATAATGGAGCTTTTGACATCAGATATGGACATTCTTGATGTCCCTGGAAAACTAAGAGAGAATTCTACAACTTCTCTGTTGGAAGAAAAGGCTAGTTTAGATGTTAAATGATCCAAAAATGCATTGCAATATTGTGGCCCTACATAATATTTTCTTTTTATTTTTAGAATGTAATGTTAAGATTTGTTTAGTGATATAATTAGTTGATTTAGTAGATTGGATCTTGTAAATATTCTGATTAGGCCTACTATATTTCTCTATTAATAGGTGTTGTGAGACTATTATATACATTTTACACTCATTTTTCATATTTTAGAATTATTTCCTCTACAAGTTTCTTTAAATTCTATCTCATTTTCTCTAACTTTTCTCTTACATTTTTTCTACACAATGAAACTACAACGTCTTGTTGAAGATGTGTGACTAACCCGTTCATCCGATTTAAAGTTTCATAAATTATGATAAAATTTGATTTTCGATGAATTTTTACCGTATAAATTCTCTTTGTCTCCTTCTTCATTCTAGATCTATTTTTCATTCTTCATTATTATAAATTTTGTTTTAATAGATCCGGATCAAGTTTGAAGATTAATTTTGGATCTAGATCTAAACCTAAAATAGCATAAATTACCTAAATAAATCGTTAACTGATTTTGAATTTTATGGAAATAGTGAGATCACGTTTGTGTTTCCCATTTTTATGAAATTTAATAAATCTAGATTTAGATCTACATTTAGATTATGTTCATATTGATTTAGGTTAATTGAATTTGGATTATAATTTGAATCGTGAAAATTTTACCATAACGATTGAAATCTTGTATCAATGTAATTTGTAATTGAATTTTTTGTTTAATTTTTTTGTTTGCATTTTTAATTATTGATTACTGTTAGAAAATCTCCTTCCTAATTATGTGATAATTTCGAATCCTATCGGCTTGTGTCTCGAGAAGAATGACTTAGGTTGTTCCTTATATTACAAATATTTGAGAAAAATCTAGTAGTTTTAAATAGTGAATAGACAATGTTATCAATGAACTAGCTATAAAATAACTTCATCAACTAAACGTTCAACAATAGCTCAATGCTTAGCTTAACAACACAGATCAACATATCAACATAATTTTACAATATAACATGTCAACATAATTACTTAACAACATAGCAACATTTCAACTTACAACACAACTTATCAACATAACAACTTATGTATTGTCAAGCATTTCAACTAAGAGATCTCTTACAAAACAAGTGAGCAGTTTAAGTGGTTTGATCCTATTGAACCAACAATAAGACAATCTTTTTGGCTTGCTAGATCAATAACAAAGTTGGATATTAATCCATTTCAACACAATATAATTTCTCGAATTTCACCACTTATACTAGGAAAGTTTAGTACCTGTCCAGTGCCCTATCATCAAGAATAGTATAGCTTGAATGTTGGTCTAATAGGACATTGACATGCATTAGTCAAGTCACCTATGAGAATAGTTAGCAAACTATCCTCAAGATACCATACACCTTTTTAGTAATTTATTAAGGATTTTATCTCTCAACTTTATATCTTACTCAATTTGGTTACTTCTAAATCAGTATGACTTGACCTATGTAACGACCCGCCTTGGTCGTCACACTATAGAACATAACACACTATTGAAATATATACTAAAATAATAAAAAAATATTTACAACACAAATTGCTAGGCAAGACATGTATTACACAAACTACTATACAACTCATCATAATAGTTACCATATTCAACACAACAACAACCAATACATGTATTACACATCTCTCAACAACATATATTTAAAAGCAACTTACAACACAGGTAATCTAGCAACACTATCATCAACATCAACTTGTTCCACATACAACGCACAACACATAAACAACACACATCTCAACAACACCTTCACAACGCATCAACACATACAACTTATATCATCACAATATCAACTCATCAACACATATGCGTTGTCACAAATTTCAACTCGGAGATCTCCTAACAACATGAGCAGTCTAAGTGATTTTCACCCTACCGAACCAACCCAATCGTTTTCACGCCCAAAGTGCTGGCTCGATCAGAGAAAAATGGAATACCAATGCCTCCTCTAATTTCTCGGGTCTCATCACTTACACTAGGAAAGTTAGGTTCCAGCATCAGGAGTAGTACAGTTGGGTATAGGCTTACCACGACCTTGGCATGAATTACCAAGTCACATATGAAATTCGGCCACTGATTATCCTCAAGGAACCAAGCAACCTTTCCAGGTACTTGGTTAAGGGTTGTAGCCCTCGACCTCCTACCTTACTCAACCACTAACTAAGGATTTGGAGGAGACTCAACACACCTCAAAACCTATTCCAAGAGACACAACTACTCAAGGAAGGTTTTCAAAACAGTGGCCTACCCGAGCACCACTTCAAGATACCCTATGTGAGATCTACAATTTTCAAAATAATTTTCCCTCCTCAAATCCTAAGTTAGCCATCATGCTATAATTCCACACCGCATTCTCAACATCCACACTGTACCATACATCTACTATATACATTACATCCAATCAATGCATATAGAAATCAATACCATCAATCACGTGTAGCATACCAATGCTTAACATCTTAACCAAGAACAGCATACCAATGCCTAACAATTTATACAATGATAGCATATCGATGCTTAACATCTCAAACAAGAACAACATACCAATGCTTAACAATTTATACAATAATAGCATATCAATACTTAACATATCAACCAAGAACGGAATGCCAATGCTTAACAATTTATACAATAATAGCATATCAATGCTCCACAATTAATTCAACATAACATATCAAACATATAAAGCATAGCAATGCTCTCACCATTTCAAGTGTACAGGGATAGCATTCCAATGCTTACTATCATCATCCTATAACATACAACATGCAATAGACACAATCATTCTATTCATGTTAACCAATTTCACCCATCATACAACATATATCACATGCAATTTATCAAAATCACATATTTCTACACTGACAACTTCACATAAAATAACCCATAGGGAGTTCAAATACTCCAATAACTCTCATCCTTATCTCATATGAAAGACAAGAAAATTTTCTACAAATTTCATTAAGAACTCAGTTTCTAATTCCCTCATCTACCATGTTAAAATTTGTAAAAACCGCAACCGTTTTCCTAAATGCTGACAGCTTGACCTTTGCTCACTAGAAAGGTCATAACTAGAGCTCTAGACCTACCTTTTGGGTGATTCTAGCGCCATTGGAAAGCTAACATCCAAGGCTACAACTTTCATGAAGATTTTAAGACCAAATTTGGTTATTTACCCTCATCGCTGCAGCGCTCAAATCAGCCTTTAGCGCTGGATTTCTGCCAGCTCAGTTTCCTTTCCACAGTCATGGCTACAAGTTTCTGCCACCACACTTTTCCCCACAACCATGACTGTGAATCCATGGCCATGGCTATAAGTTTCTGCCACTTCATTTTTTCCCCACGGCCATGGTTGTGAGTTTCAGAATTTTCTGAAAATCCATGGTTTTCACCTTCGATCCTCTCCTTCTTTTCACCAATCTTCCCTTTAAACATGATCTACATTCAAAATCTCTACCTAATTTGTTCATACAGCCCAGAAAACACAATAAATTCAACATGCATGTAGCCAAATTCAAAGAAAATCATCAATGTTCAACCTTTCATCAAGAAACCGAAACCCCAATGTTCAACATGCAAATCACTTCGGATTCATCCCCCCATTTACAAATTTCATATTTAAGTCTCAATTCATTCAAAAAACATGACATGCAAATCAAAATCTCAAGCTTTCCAGCTTCCTTTCCCTCGAAACAGAGTGAACGATGAACTCCGAGCTACTCTGAGGTTGAAGAAGAAGAAGAAGATGGAATGGGAATCGGACTCCGGGCTTCAAAGCTCCCTAGCACACCAATTTCTCAACAACCTTGAGAATCAACAAGAAAGGAAATAGGTTTGGGAGAAGGAAATGATGAAAAGAGAGGGAATGAGAAAGAAAGGAAAAATGAGATAGGGGTAAGGGAAAGGTTATGGGTCTCACAACCTGGTTCACATATGATATTAACTAAGGACTTAGAGAAGACTCAACACTTCACTTTAAGGGATAACACCACTCAAGACGGGTTTTTCAAAAATTGAACTCTTAGAGTACCACAACACGTACATAATGAGATATTTCAACTTTTAAAATAAAACCTCTCTTCTAATCCTAAGTTTACAACATAGTTCAACAACATGCCTCATGCATTCACAAACACGACAATATGCCTCGTGCATTCACAATACAACACTACTCATAAAGAGAATATAGCTTAAAAGCTACAAGTCTCAATGAGATAGTCTCTCTAAGCGATGAAGAGCACACTTTGAGCGAACAAAATTCTCTCTAAGCGCTCACAACCCGCTTTGAGTAAGCTTAGATAAAGAGCACCCCTAGAAGGTGTGATCAACTTGCTTAAGCGAGTAAGTTATCATTTTGAGCAATGAAAATTCTGTTAGAGTGATTAAGTAAGCTTTCCAAGCTAGCCAAGTCAGAGACCACCTTAAAATTGGTTGCTCTAGCTCGCTAGACCGAGTTCCATGGGTGCTTTGAGCGACCAAATAAAGTAACTTCAACCAAAACAAGAACATGCATCACTCAACATGAATAACGCAACTCTTCTCAACAAAATTCAATCACCAGTCTACACCAACTCAACATGAATCCTTAAAATCAACATATATACAATATCAACAACTCAAATGCATCAATTTAAAAAAAATGCATCAAGTTTCAAGATCACCAACTCTTATTCAAGATATACAAAAACACCCCAAAATCTAAGACATCAAGTTCTTTAACTTCTCAATTCAACAACATAGCCACAAATAGACGAATCTAGGAAATAATCAACACATGCAACACAACAAGGATAAATCTACAAGCTTCTATTATTTCAAATCTTCAAGAAAAGAGGGAAAAGAAGGATAAACAATGAAGAACGTGTCTCCCCGAGCTTTCACCGCATGACAACTACAAGTCTTTGATTCTTAGCTTTCAAGTCTCGAATTCCAACTAAGCTACTACAATCTAAGCTCTAGAGAAGGATCAAAGTACTCCTATGATGTTGGGAGAAAGATCTCCTTTGACTCTAAAATCTATCTCTCTAAAACCTCACTTTAAAATTCTTAAGAAATGAACTTATGGAGTTTAAGTTTTTAAAAAATTGTATGTACCTTTTCCTAAATATGGTTAACTTTCATTTCAACATAAAACAACTCCCGAACAATTAAATTCATAAGAATTCTTTAATCCTTAAAATTTAAAATATTAAAACAATGCATCATCAATTATTAATTAAATAAATAACAATTTATAACACAATGTTAGATAATGCACCTATTTTCGATATGGAGAGTTTTTCATGAACCTTTAGTTTTGATTAAGAGTTTGTTTATATATAAATATATAATAATTCTTTTAGAGTTTTTCCATCAAAAACATTTTTTTAATAAAATAATTTTCAAAAAAATCTTTTTAACTTAAATCCAAGAAGATTTTAATCTCTTTTAAACTCTCGTATTTTTATTTTTCTAACTTGCTGACATCTAGCTGAATTGTTTCATCAATTTGCAAATTCCTTTCAAAAACTTTCTTCTTCCTTCAAACGTCTTATTTATTTCAAAATTTAAATGCCTTTTCTTATTATTACTACCGAGAGAAAGAGAGGCATTCCCGTCTCTCTATATTATTTATAAAAAATAAAAAAGAGAAGAAAGGATAGAATTTAAATAGGAGATATGAGTGTGCAATTATTTTAAAATTCGATTTTATATCTAGTTAATGGAATAATTTTTTCATTTGCGGTTAAAACATAATAGTAATATATTAGCTTCTAAGGTTACTTAAAGTAAAATAATAAAAAAATATATAGAGATGAAAAACTGTTATAGCAATTAGATATAAATAATTACTACAATGTTTATCATTATTATTGGATTCTTAATTATTCATGCGCTAACTTTTATTTTACTCCCTATATTTTAAAGTTTTACATTTTAGAGTAATTATTTTATGTTTTAACAACTCATGTTAGTTTCCTAATGATATAAACACTGCCACAAAATGAAAGTATTTGCACTAGTTGTTTTTTTTTTTAAATATTTGTAACGTGGTGAGTAGATTTCAGAGTTTTGTGAATGCTAGAGAAAAGAGTATATAAGATTTTCTCTGAGAATGGAGTCTCATAAGCTCAATCTCAAATAAAATTTTAGAGAGAAGGGTTCTGGATTTGTGAGCTCCTTACTCACCCAAATTTCTCTATTTGATTATTCTTCTTCTCTAGGTCACTAATTCATTCTGTCTTTTCTTGGAATTCAGGCTAGGAAGCTTGTTTTGGAGGATTGAAGTCCGTGGGTCGAGCTTCGGTGGAGGGCCGGGGAATTCTTCTTCTTCTCATTTCTTGGTTATTCTGAGCCAAACTTTCGTATGAAGGAAGCTAGAATATAGGTTTTTTGGTTGCATGTGAGTTTAGGAACTCAATTGGTGCATTAATTTCGGGAATCAATGGGTGAATTGAAGGATTTCTCATTTTCAGGGTTTTGGGAAAAATGAGGTTTTTGGTGATTTTGATGCATTTGGTAAATGCATGTTGAATCTGAGATTGTTTTCGATTTGTATGGAGTCTATGTATTATGTTTCATGGATTGCATGTGGCTAGATCTTCTGATTTTCAGGTTTTGGATGGAATTTTCTGGGTTTTGGAGGTTGTTGTTTCAATTTGCATCGGGCACATGTTCTTGGCACTAGGCGTACATTCATCAAAGGAAACCATTTCTTAATCACACTAGGCGTGAAGTTAGTCGTGCTGAGCGCGACTTAAGATGAGAGCCTCTAGGTGAATCACGTCAAGCGTGAGGAGAGCTATGCCGGGCGCGATATCAGATAGTGACTCTGAATAATATTTTACTGATATGGCGTCGGGCGTAGGGTGGGTTCGTCGAGCATGGAGACTCTTGGAAGTCTCTATCTAAATGACACCGGGTGTGGGAGAGTCTTAGAGCTCTCGGGTTGGGTTTAGGCCAAGCGCGAGTTGACCTACGCCGGGCGGGAGTACACTTAGTGTTATGATCAAATATGATGCTTTCGCATGTTTAATGTTGAAGTTAGATCATGTATGTATGATATATGATGTATGGTGATGTATGGTTCATATGTATGCTTGGGAATGATATATATATATATATATATATATATATATATATATATATATATATATATATATTTATATATGAATGTTTAAACATGATATGATATGTATATATGTTTGTATGAGAGTAATATTGATCATAGGGGTGGAGTGACCATGTATGATGTATGATGCACTGTTGCATGTGATGCCTTGTGGCATGTGTCTAGCCTAAGACTTGAGGAGAGGGAAAATGTTTTCGAACTAGAAGAGTCCACATAGAGTCTCTTGATAATGGTGCTTGGATAAGCCACTGGTTTAAATGAGATTGGTGCTTGGATAAGCCACTGGTTTGGGTGAGTCTCCTCTAAGTCCTTAGCTAGTGTTAGAACGGGGTATTAGGTCGAGGGTTATTCTCTTAACCAAGTACTGGGGAAGGTACGTGGTTCCTTGCAGATAGTCGGTGGACGAACTCTACAAGTGACTTGGTAATGCATGTCAAGGTCGTGGTAAGCCTATATCCAGTTGTGTTATACCTGATGGTGGAACTGGACTTCCAAGTGTGTAAGTGACGTCATCCGAGTAAACCCAAGTGGAGATTTATATCCCGATTAGCTGTGACCGAGTGGGCGCATTGGGCGTGAAAATGGTTAGGATTTTTTCAATAGAATGAACTTATACATACTGCTATGTTATTAGGGAGATCTCCAAGGTGAATGCGTGACGACGTATTAGATGATTGATATGTATTGATATCTGTCATGAGTTGTGGTTATTGCATGATTTCTATTATGATGAAGTGGATGATGTTTGACTTCATGATTGGTGGGTTGATGATTGAGTGAGATGGAAGTTCCTTAGGACATGATTGGATGAATATGTAGTATAGATTAGTATTCTATACTTGTATGATTATTTATTGAACTCTAGCTTACATTTCTATTTCTATGTGGATGGACTGCGATGATCATACTTTGTATGAGAGCAGGTCAGAGCTAGCTTGGAGTTGTGGTGACCATTGCGGAGGTGTGGGATTTTTGGTCCTAACTTCATATTGGTATGGGATGTATTAGTTATAAGGCTTGATCGGCACCAGGACATTACCTTGATTATGGATGACTGTATATATTTATATACATATTTTCTAGGTGGTTTGTATTTGTATAAATAAAGACTTGTATATCCATATATACATTATTATTTAGTTAATAATTATCATGATCGACTAGTATAGTTGTATGATTCACAGAATGTAAAGGTCATGGCAGATCGTTACAATATTCATACAAGGATATTGTAACTATACTTTTACCTTGTAATTTTCATTTTCAATTTTTTCCCCTTTGAAATGTAGCCTTAACAATTTGAAGTATCGAAAGAAGAAAGAAGAAGAATGGGGACAAAAAAGAGAAGACTATTCAACCATCCACTAAACAGTAAAATGCATTTTGTGCTGTAAGTTCCTTCCCCATGCCATGCTGCACCACTGTTGCTCTGCCTGCGGTCGTTGCGTTGTCGAACCTGCATTGGATTCAAACCTCATATTTCTCTCCCTCTAAATCTAAACTCTTTAATATCACAACTTTTTAATTCAAATTTCAATTCTTCAACAATATAATTATTAATTACTTCTTCTAATTTAAACAATTTTTCTATATCTCATCAACTATTTTCGTAAATTCATATATTTCCTATAATTTTTTCAAACGGATTTATAATAGTTCCAAAACTTATTCCATTGAGCCAACGACAGAAAGACCTAAGAAAGGAACCATATTAATTAGGATAGCTTTTGAAAATACAATTATTCGTTTAATTATAATATTTAGAAGATAAAAATTTAACCTAACTAATATTCAATTTTAAGAAATCATGTTACTCGCATTCTAAAGAACGTGAAAAACGCATATATTATATTTTTATGTTCCTCACACAGCCTAAATAAAAACATGATCATTTGTATAAAAATATAATTAATTAAATTAGAAATTATTTGATCAGCTTTATTATCATGAAATCACGTAAGTAATTATTAAAGTAAACAGTTGAGTATAAGTTTTATTTGTTTAAAGTTTTGGTAGAGTATAAGCTTATGTTAAATTATTTTTTTTTATCAATTTAAAAAAATGTTCTTAAATTTTATTCTTTAATTTCTTAAACATTTTTGAAGAACTTGTGTGTGTGAGATCTAAATTATGGTATACAAATAATGTGAAACAACGTACATTGAAAATTATACATGGTGATTAAATTTACGTAATAAAATTATACGTATGAAGATTATTAAATAAATGTTTTGTAGATAATAACATGTATTTTAAATAAGAAATAAAGATTCATTCTCTGATAAAACAGAAGTGATTTGACAAGTTGCTAAAGGTAGGATGTACCCGCATGCATTATTACACATACTGCTTTTTCTGACACCAAACACCTCTTCAATGGACCCCTACGTGTGCGTGCGAGAGGAGAAATATCAACTTTTCTTTAACTATTAAAATTAATAAAGACACTATTATTTTAAATAACTATTTTTCTCTTATTTTTTGTTAAACTTTTTTTATTCAATTATAATAATTTTTTTTAATAAATAGAGGATAAAATAAAGAATATATATATATATATATATATATAATATTACTTTCTATATAACTATTAAAGATATAAGTATTTTCATTTCTCTAATATTTAAATAGTAAAAATCAATGTTTTATTGTAATATGAAATGATATTTATTAAATTAAAAGTATTCTATCATCAATAACTAAAATGTTTTGTTTAAAGTGAACGTGTTTTCAACTATATTGACAAAGACTTTGGTTTTTCATCTTAAGTAAAGTTAAAAACATATAAATATATTTATTATTTTTAAGTGGTTTTTATGGCTCATGAAAATGTATTACCTACTGTATTACATTTGTTAGAAGAAGAAAAAACTGTTAAAGAGATGTTAAAATTATATGATCTTCTTCTCTTTTATTTTAAAATATACATATGTTTTTAAGATGAATATTTTTTATTTGAATTTCTTTTAATATATATAAATAATTTTTCTCCCTCTGTTATGGTGTGTTTAATTGAGGAGGGAGTGATATATATATATATGAAATATTAATAATTTAATTGAAAAATATTATGATAAAAAGTCTTAACTTTTATTAAATCAAATTATAAAATTCTATATTTTTATTGTCTTTCTTATTCATCCGATTAGGTGGTAAGTTCTCACTTGTCTCATTTTTTTTTTTATTTCTTTACTTCTTATTTCATATACCAACCAAAATGTACTAGTGTAAAACTAATAATAATATGTTTTTTAACATCTATATCATTTTATAAGCTTAGAAAGTAAGATAACAATTTTAATACACTTTCAAAATTGATAACAAAGTATTCAAAATTAGTAAGAAATGATGCTATATATAACTACTGTAAAACTAAAATAAATTATAGAAAAACTTTATAATTATTTCCAACTTTATATATTTATTTATATTAAAAATTAAAACGTAACTCATAAATACCTCTATAAAAATGTATATTTTAAATTTAATAAAAAGAATAATTTAAAAGATTGTAGTTTTCACTGGGTATTAGGTTTCCCAGTCAGATTTGAGTGAAACTAGTGTCCCATTTTAGTTTTCTTATATAATTCTTACACGTGTAAGGTAAGAAAAATTTAACAAAAGGGAAATGATTTGGGCATAAATACCCGCGAGACGCTTGTCGAAATCTCCAAATGGGTCAAACTAACAATAAGTTTAAAGTGACGACACATCCCATAATCTTACGTAATTTTTTTTATTTATCAAACTAATATATTAAATTCAAAATGCTTTCATTTAATCTATAATTATAATAAGAGAAATTGAACATTTTAGTGTACAAGTTCAAATTTAATTTTATAACTATTTTTTTTATTATAAATTTTACTTTATGATCACATGTATTTTTACTAATCAATTTTTATTATTTATTATTTTAAAAATATTTCACAAAAGCATACGCTGATATTAATGATGATAAAATATATACTATAGAAAAAATCATCAGTTACTTAGAAATAAGCAATACTGCTACTTTTGTTAGTACAACTTTTGTTTTAAAAAACAAAAATTGTTTGTCTAGATTTTATAGGTTTATACTTTATACTATTCAATATGATGATACAATACACTAGCATTGGTATACATTGTTTAGTATAAATTTATTTTTAAAAGGGATTATAATATTGATAAAAGAATAATCCGTAATTATTGTGAATAATCATTATTAATTAAGTTAATTATTAGCATATTATATTTTTACTCTTTAATTTATATTTTTTTAGTATTTATTTATAAATAATTTCTTAAATTCGTACAAGAAAAATGTAAAACATTTGAATACTTTAGTTATATTTATTAATAATTTAATATCTGCATAATTTTCAGAATTCTTGAAAGTCTGTGTACTAATAACGAAATTCCCATGGTCATGATCAGCACTGGTTCCGTACTTATGTTCATTCTCAGAAGTTTCTCATTTAACTCGCTTCTTCCAACTTTCATTTTAATAATGATTAAAAAAAACTCTTACTTGTAACATCATTAAAAATGAGAAGAAAAAAAACTATTAAAATTTGCATGATGATAAGAGATTGAAATAATATATAAAATATTTTAAATTTAAATTCTAGTGTTATTATAGTAATATTTATTTATATATGATAAAAAATAATTAAAAACGAAATTACTAATAAGTATGAAAAAATTTTCGTAAAATTACTAAAAATAAGTTTATTATTTTATAACTTCTTCCCCTTCTGATTTTTAATAAATTTTTATTTAAAAAATTGATTAACGTGTTTTCTTTCATAATAAAGTACCTTTTGCAAATTTTAATCTACAAACACCGAATCTCCAAGCCTTAACATGAACCACCTTTTGTAACTTTTGTTTTATTATTAATTGATTTAACATCAAACATCTTGTCCAACTAATTAAAACAAATTCAATAATGAATTTATTTTTACCTTTAAGAAAACTATAACGCATTAGAGAGACGATATTCTTATTTATTGTTGAAAGTGAAAGGTAAAAATATGCTTTTCACCACTTTTGATGGTTGATAGTATATCTAATAGAGAATATTAGAATGTATATATATAACAAGGAAAAATGGTATATAATCCTATTAAACTACATCCAAAACAAATAAAATCTGGACATTAGTCGTGAGACTTTTGGAGAGGTAAAAAAAAGTAATAGAATGAAAAAGAATAAAGCTTATATATATATATATATATATATATATATATATATATATATATATATATATATATATATATATATACGAGGGGTTATAAGTACATCGGTATAACTTTTGTCAAATATTATACTGCTTAATAACTTTATATTAAATGTGAATTTTGTAAATTCAACCTTAGATTGAAATTTCATATCACTTTATATGTGTGTATATAAATTTTGTTAAAATTGAACAACAATTTGAAGATAATCAAAGTGTTCATATTTTAGTATATTTTAAAATGAATATATTACGTCAATTTTGTTTTATAAGAATGAAGTATTAAATCATCTTAGATTAATATAAAATTTTGTATATATGATCTAAAAGTAAAGAATTTTCAATTTAACGGTTAAATTTACAAAATTCACATTTAATATAAAGTTATTGAGTAGTGTAATACTTAATAAAAATTACACGGTATTATTATAACTCTCCTATATATATATATATATATATATATATATATATATATATATATATATATATATATATATATATATATATATATTTGTGTCCTGCATAAAATTATAAATTTAATTAGTGAAATCTATTTACATTAACCTAGTCTTCTTTGTTCAAGATCACGTGGTTATAATATTTTATTGTATTATATTACATCACATCGGTCCTTATATATAATATTTAATTATCTAATATATTAAATTTTAAAAATAATTAATTTAATTAATAACAATAAATTTGTATTATTACATTTTTTATAAAATTATCCTTATATTATTTTCTTTTCTAATTAATATTTATATATTTTTTAATCAATAAAAACACATGTTGTATATTATTTATCTCTTCTAATTAATACACTTTTTTTTAATTATTAGAATTATGTTTTTTTAAAAATTTTATAATTAATTTATTTTATAAAATTAAAATATTAGATTTTAATTAAAGATATTTTAACTTAAATATAATTAATATATACAACAATATAAATTTAATCTCACATAAAAATAAACAATTATTCTAAATTTTATCTATAAATAGAATCGGAGATAATAATTAGCAACATCCACGTCTCGTTAATGCATGATCGTAAAACTTTTGCCAGAAAGAAAAAACATTGAAAATTAATGTGAATTTAAAAAACTAAACTGATAAATATATAAAAGATAAAACAAACAAGACATGTATTTTTGTCAAAAAGAACCCTACTACATATATCCAGCAAATTTCTTCCACAGATATTAATTACCTATATATATATATATATATATATATATTCATTTAAGAGATAGAGACTATAAATATGTAGTTGATACTCTCATTTCCCTTCACGAGTAATCAATATTATTAAGTTACATTCTTCAGTTTGCACTCGTCTTGTTCCTCTTTTTTCCTTGTTGCTCATACAATGGCAAGGGTGTCGACAGATTCTCTAATTATTGGGAGAGTCATAGGAGATGTTCTTGAATCTTTCACCCCAACCATAAAAATGACTGTAACTTTCAATAAAAAGCAACAAGTCTACAATGGCCATGAGTTCTTCCCTTCCACAGTCACCACAAGGCCAAGGGTTGAGATTGGAGGAGGTGATATGAGATCCTTCTTTACACTGGTATATATATTTTCTATAACCCCTTAATCTCCTTTTCCTCTTATTGGTTTCTTTTGCTTTTTTTTAAAGAAAATAAGAATAAAAGGAAGAAAAGAAAAAAAACTTCAGCTATATATTTGTGTTGTTGTTTTAAACATATATTATAGGTAATGTTCCCTGTAATAATACAAAGTAACTCATCTTACAAAACTTCAATTATGTATACATCAAATAAAATTTGTTTTTAAAAATTTTAATCATGTGAAATAAATGTCTCCTTTTATCTTTGCAGATTATGACAGACCCGGATGTCCCTGGACCTAGTGATCCTTATCTGAGAGAGCATTTGCACTGGTACAGTTTGAAATTAATTAAGCAGTTAGCTTGATTTTCGAGCTGAATAAAATTAATGATGTTAATTACTGCTGTAATTACTTAAAATCCAAACCAATTCTGACTTCTGAGAGAGAAAAATTCTGGACCAGTAAAGTTGGAAAAATGTCAGATATGGAGGTTTTAAAGTACAATTCTGGATTTGGTGGAGTAGACATTGGTTGAAATAATTTTAAAATCAATGTAACAAAAGTCATTATTTTAGAACGATATTTGAATGTTAATATAAACATTATTTTGAAGACTTGATAGACTTGAGAGTTCTAACTTGTTATATAACCAAAGACCTAGATAATTTTACTGTACATATATTATATACTGTGCAAAGCAATTGTGAGGCCTTAGCCTAGGCTATTAATGGGTTAAAATGTGGGGTTTTGCAGGATGGTGACAGACATTCCAGGCACCACAAATGCCTCATTTGGTAACTTTAATTTGTTTGATGATCTACTAAAAGAATAAGAATGCAGACACAGATGATGATGATCTAATATATAGTTCATTTTGGGTATGTATATAGGCAATGTGTTGGTGAGCTATGAAGTGCCAAAGCCTAACATAGGGATACACAGGTATGTGTTTGTCCTGTTCAAGCAAAAACATAGGCAGTGTATAACGACTCCACCTTCTTCAAGGGATCACTTCAACACACGCAAATTCTCAGCTGAGAATGACCTTGGCCTCCCTGTTGCTGCTGTCTACTTCAATGCACAGAGGGAAACGGCTGCTAGAAGACGCTAGCTTACCTACCTACTACTACCTCATCAATAAAATATAGCTATCTTCATGTGCCTTCAATCATATATTATTAGCTTGCAGAAATTTTGTCATTATTGTCTCTTTTTAACTTTAATTAGTTTTATGGATGAAAAGTAATTTGAAGCTCATGCAATTTAGATGCTGTGGTATGATTTGTTAGGGAAAATTATGGCATGTGTCACAAGGGTGAATTATTCCAAGATAATTGTGGATGTTAAACGTTCCTTTAATAACTCTATGGAGTTATAAACCTTCATGAAAAAATGGAATTATATATATATACTAGGAAGTGGAGTGGCACACCGTACGCGCGTACTTATAAATGTATACCCTAAAGTTTAGTTTCAGCGTTTCCTTTGTTTTTCAAAGACTAATCAAAATTTGAAGTAATTAAGCTTTTTCATATGTAAGACAAGGAACTGAATCTTGATGATCAAATTATCTGTCATTTGTGTTGGACTTTTCTGAACTTTCTGAACTAGTAGCTAGTCTTTTGCACACATAAATGAACTGTGTAACTTCATTAAGGATTTAATTTTGACCCAATCATCTTATATTACATATTGTTAAATTATACGTTGGATTAAACAATTGAGTCTGGTTTATCACAATAATTTCTTGAAAAGTCAAAATGATGCATCGTAATATTTGTTTTTCTTGAATCCCAGATATGTAGTGAGAATTTATCATAACCAAACCATATTTTATTCTGGAGTGGATACGGCGGAATGTAATTCATTTCAAAGAAATTGAGAGTGAAATCTTCGGTCGTAATCCAAGTGAAGTAAAAGGAAACTGTGTACATTACAGGATAAACGAATTGACAACTATGAAAAGTAGGAAATAGACAAATTATCCTAACATATTTTATTTCCGGAGCAAATTATTTTTGTTTAATTTAATTTAACTATAAAATTGAAGTGTAATGAATCACCCACTAACTACAAGAAAATTGGCATCCAGTGAATATATGTCACTAAAAACTAATTTTACTCACACAATAAATATAATATATGTTAGTATATTGTTAAAAAGTGTTAACATAGACTATACTGTTATAGTGACACACAAAATATATTGTTAAATTTTATTTAAAATCAATACTAAAATTGTATGTAATTATATGTTAAATAAATATATATATCTATATATATTATACTTATAATGACATTTTTTGTATATCAGTATATGTAACATTTCTTGTAATGACTTATGTTATTATATCAAACAAAACACATAAACAAGCATGTGTCTCATATACAAGATTTTATAAAATAAAAAAAAAATTAGGATTAACATGTACCTTGAAGGTTGTGATAGGAGAAAGTCTAATACAATGAAAATTAAATTTTCTTACTTGCAAGAATCAATAAGGAGCACCAACAAAATAAAGCAAAAATAGATAACCAAACACATAAGAGACAAAGATTTTATTATGGAAATTTCTTCAATGTAAATGTATAAATTATGAGTAGTCCAAACCAAAAAAAAAACTTCACTATGTTCAATAAATGATACAAGAAAGCCTCTAATGAGAGCACCAAATAGTGTTTACAATCAATTCAAGTAAACTAAATACAATTGCTTACAAATAAGAAATAAGAAATTGGAAAATCCCAATAGTAGAGTTGCTACTGTGAAATACATTTCTCTCACTTCAGACTTCTTTTTGACGATCCAACTGTTGAATACGAAATGCATGCATGTCATACAAATTTGTGTTGTTCAAAAATCAATCTGAATCAACAATGATCAAAAATCCGATTGCAATTTAATAAATGTTACCTAGTGGACATGCGAAATTAACAACGAAACTTTTTCTCTTCTCTTTTCTCTGTTGTTGTTTTCTCTCAAAATGAGTCATTCTCTCTACTCTAACCTGACTTTTTTCTACTTGGTTAAGTAAGACATAATAAACTTACACATTTAAGCTTATTCTTTATATAGGAAGAGAGTTCAAAATCCAATAGTTTTTGCCTTTATTTCATTGGAAATATTGGACTAGATTAATCATTCACTATTTGCCTTCTAGCTCTTCACAATGTTACTTTAGAAAACATAGCTCATGTTTCTTTTTTAAGCTTGTAGCTATTTTCACCATGTCTGGGTGCACTTCTACGATTTGCAATTGTTTTATAGAGTGTTTGGATTGGTTTTGTTCCTATGTTAGGATACACACTTCAATTATCCTTGTTGTCGTGGGTCGGGTCTCGGTCTCGGTCTTCTCGATCCTATCCGAATAGTCCGAAGCGGGGGGGTGTGCCTGCAAAGACACTCCAACGCTCAAGTAAGTGCTCGGCGTAATAAATGCGGTAGTTGAAAGTTAGTTACATACCTCAAAGGGGGTCTATTTATAGTGTTTCTTATTGGGCCGTGATTAGGAGCTGGGCCCCGGAAAATTAGGGGGCTAATCGGGCTTATTTCTTAAATTAATCCTTTCGTAATCATACTGGTGGAGTCCCGTGGATCGGCCGAGCAAACCGACCATTTTTGTTTTGCGAGTGGTCGGTGTGTTCGGGTATTGGATTCAGTTATTCTTGGATTCGGGTATTCGGTCGGGTCGGTCAGGTCGGCCATGGCCCCATACGGTATACAACCCCCGCAGCGTTGAGGATGTCAAAGACGAAGACGGTCTAAAAGTATTTAGGTATTGTGCTTTGACTCGGGAGGACGGATAATGACAATGGTATAACGAGGCACCCGACTGAGGTGTTTGCCGAGACCCTGATGGAGCCGGCCTGTCTGACCACTGGGCGAAGTTTTAAGCCGAGATGTTAATTGGAGGGTTCTATGTCGAAACCTTGAACGTTGGGGACCAGCGCCGAGGACTCGGTGATTGTAGACGTAGTCTAAGTCGAGGCGTTGATAGGGGGGTCCATGCCGAGACCTTGAGCGTTGGGGACCATCGCCGAGGACTCAGTGATTGTTCCTGCCACGTTGGCCGTAGCGGTTACGGGCTTCAACGGTTACTAAATCTGGACCGTTGGATGGTCCAGATCAAACGGCTGTGGTTCCGGGGCGTCTTTTCACCTCCCCCGTTTACCTTGCCTATAAATAGGGGGGTGTTTTGAGAATTCACTTGCTGTGAATTTTCCAAGGTCTCTGGGTTCAAGATTTTAGCCGAGCTTACCGATCAAAGGTAAAATTTTGTATTTTATATTTTGTGGTAATAAATGGATAGGGGCTATTCCTCGGCCAGGAGCTGGACATCGTCAGAGGCGTCGGGTGCTACGTCTGATATAAAGGGGTCGGGTTCAAGTGAGATTTCAAGGCTGCCTCCCTTACAATGTGAAGTGGTGTTCCCATCTAACCATCCCGAACCGAGTGATAGTGGGGACGAGGTGGTAGAGGTATCGTCGTCGGTGTCATTGGCGTTAGCTTTGGCACGAGCTACCGAGGTGGATGCCCGAGGTCTCGGTCAAAGCGACCAATGGGGGCCACTTGTCGAGACTGCTGGTGGCGAGGGCAGTGGAGACGGGGTGGAGGTGGTTGGCGATGATCGGGGTAAAGGCGTGGTTGGGCCTAGTGGTCGGGCTAAGGCCAAAATTGACTATGACACGGTAGAGATGCCCGACTATGAGTGGGTGGACGAAGAGGTCGGGATATATTTCTCGAAGTTGTCCAACCAGTCGTTATTAGACACCTTCGTGTCTTTAGAAAAATGTTTCGGGAGTGGCGAGGATGAGTTTCCACTTCTTGCCGAGGCGTGCGAAGATGATGGGCCGAACACTAATTTTGTATTCTTGGAGTCGGAGCCCGATGAAGACGACTACTTTTATGCATATATGTGTTGGTTCGAGGACCTCGACATAAAGCTCCCATTCGACGACTTTCAAATGGGAGTTCTCCGAACATTGAATGTGGCGCCAACCCAGCTACATCCGAATGCTTGGGCAGCCATGCAAGCTTTCCGGAACTTATGTTTGTGCTTGGGCCTCACTCCCCGACCACTAGCTTTTTTGTATTACTATATATGTCATTCGAGCAAACCGGTTAAATGGGTTTCGCTAGCCCGAGTGCCGAAGCGTGGGTTTCTTCGGGCGTTCACCTCTTCTTATAAAGGGTTTAAAAGTGGGTTTTTCAAAGTTCGTTGGGGGTCGGAAATGAATAATTGTTTTTATGATCAGGAGAACTCTTTGTTATTCCCCTTCTATTGGACGAGGCTACCGATGCGATTTGAGGCGACGCCCCTGTTAAAGCTCCCGGCCGAGGACAGAGAGATTGTCGACCTCCTAGACAAGTTGCCGAAGGGTTTGCCTATCCGAGGCCTCTTGGACATTTTTGAGACGTCTCATTTTGAGATGGCTTTGCTAGGTATGTATGTAAGGCTTCGGTAGCTTAGAAGTGTTTTGAATTGATGTTAAGATTTGTTTTGTTGCAGGTTTAATGGCCGGAGGCAAGTTGGACGTGACCGTTATGCTCGCCAAGAGGGCAAAAGAAGCCAAGGAAAGTGGGCAGGTGCCGCCGGCAAGGTCGGCCTTGAAGGTACAACGGGATAAGCCTCGTCAGGTATTAATCCCTTTGGACGACCCCAAGAAGAAGGGCAGTACGTCTCGGGTGCGGGCTGCGGATTAAAATATAGAGTCGGAATGCCCGAGCTCCTCCTCAAAGCGCCCGAAACAACTGTCTTTGGAGCAGTCAAGTTGAGGCGCCTTCGCCATTCCCGCTGTTGTCGCTGGGTCAAACTTCCTAGCCTCGGACGTGCAGGCCGAGAACCTTATCAATCTGGACATCACCACCGGAGGGGGCCGGCAATACTTGGAGGGCATGTCCGCGGAGGCCGAGTACAAGCTCTTTTGTGAGCTTGATGCTCGGACCTCCCTCGTGGCTAAGCATGTCATGATGAGGTCGGTTGTCTCGACAGAAAGGCTCCAGACCCGACTGAAGGAGGCCGAGGCGACGGTGAATGAGGCCTTAAATGTCAATGCCAAGGTTACGGAATCAGCCGAGGAGTTGAAGAGGGCGGCCGATGCCCACAGGAGGGAGGCCGATGACTTGAAGTTGGTCGTGCAGAGGATGAAGGCCGATGTTGTTGCTGCTGCGGGCGAGATTGCTCTGTTGAAGGAGGCCGCAGCCAAGTACGAGGCTGAGGCCACTGAACAATTCCTTTCTCAACATGATGCCGGCTTCCAGCACGCGGTCAGGCAAGCTTACCACTTCTGTGAGGTCCCGGCTGACTTTCAGTTTGATGTTAGCCCAGACTTCCTAGGTGGTAAGTTCATGAGTTATGATGAGTTCCCCCAAGGGGCCCAGCCCGACGTCGAGGCTCCTCGTCAGGGCGTGTCTACCCGAGCTCCCGTGCAGTCGACCGAGGAGGAGGATCCGGTTATCGACGTGGTCGGCGATGGGAATCCCCCAAACTCGGTAGCAGTATAGGGATCGACTTTGGTAATGCTAGGCTAGGGTTAGGACTTTTTGCTTTTGTAGCCGGGCCGTCAGTGCCTTTTGTAACATTGGCCATTGGTGTCGGTGCACAGACTAATTTTTTTTTTGTAAGTAGCCATTTTGCTCGGCCATGATTAATGGAATAGTTTTTAATTTTGCACGTATATCAACACCGATTACTAAAATAAACCGACTTCGTATTCGGCCGAGGGGGCTAATTTCGCGATTTGAACGTTAACATAAACCTAGAGTGTTCGAAATTTGATCTTTCAGGTTAAACGTGCTCGGACCTAGATTACGCGTTTTAGCACCATGTTGAATTACGCAAAGGTGACCGAAATGAGAGTGCTCGAGTGTATTTTTGAGGGTCCGGTCAACAATTGCTCGATTTCAGCGCACGTGGTGCGTGTTACTGTCGGGCTCGCGTGCACCTTTGAGTGGTCGGTCGAGGGCTGCTCGGCGTCGGTTTTTGGGTGCGTAATATTCGAAACAAATGTTAGGGCGATTTGTGCACGCGAGTAGTTGGCTCGAGTGTGATCGATTTATTTGTGCTCAATCTCTGGATGTAATTGGACGGTGTAACCATCCGAGAGTGCTCAGTTAAGTGCAATCGCAAATCGTGAACATACGAGTGGTTGGTCCGGGAGTGGGAGCGCGAGAGAGCGCTCGGCTGACGAGTTCTCCGCATAGGTGTGTTCGGCTCGTATGTTGTCGGCTGAGGATTGATCGGCCTTAGCGCGTCAGTGCGTAATGCTCGGGCTAGGTGCATCCTTAGCCGAGGAGGGTACTCGGGAAGGAAATCTGTGGGGCGCGAGTGCACTAGTTTGGTTGTTCGGCCGAGGAGTGCTCGACGTCATCTTTTGTCGTAGTGCTCGGCCTAGGTGCATCCTTAGCCGAGGGTAGTACTCGGGAGGGAAACCTGTGGGGCGCGAGTGCACTAGTTTGGTTGTTCGGCCGAGGAGTGCTCGACGTCATCTTTTGTCGTAGTGCTTGGTCTAGGTGCATCCTTAGACGAGGATAGTACTCGGGAGGGAAACTTGTGGGGCGCGAATGCACTAGTTTGGTTGTTCGGCCGAGGAGTGCTCGGTGTCATCTTTTGTCGTAGTGCTAGGCCTAGGTGCATCCTTTGCCGAGGACAGTACTCGGGAGGGAAACCTGTGAGGCGCAAGTGCACGTTTGAATGGTCGGCCCTGCATGAGCGTGACCCGAACATGTATGCATAGTTAAACGGGAAATGAAGTAACAATATTCAAAAATGTTTTTGTATTAATGAAGTGCCTCGTTAAAAACCTTGCCGACTCAAAACCCTCCTTAGGGAAAAAAGAGTCGATCAAGGAAAAGAGTGCACTATTACATCAACTGTAATACATTTTTAAGTGCGTTGAATTCCAAGTCCTAGGGATAGGCTCTCCTGACAGGTACTCCAGCTTGAATGCTCCGTTGTTTAGGTTGTGTCGGATTCGGAAAGGCCCGTCCCAGTTTGGGGCGAGTTTTCCTTGTCTCGGGTCCTTTCTCGCTTCGCCGGTGGCTCTCCACACAAGGTCTCCGTGTCGAAATTCTTTAGGCTTAACTTTGCTGTCGAATCTTCTCTTGTAGCGTTGCTTGGTGGCCTCGGCTACCACTAGTGCTCGGTCTCGAGTCTCTTCCATAACGTCCAGGTTTACTCGGAGCTCGGATTCATTGTTCAATTGATTGAAGTGGGCTCGGCAGAATGAGGGCTCTCCAATCTCCACCGGGATCATCGCGTCGGACCCATAGACTAAGCGAAAAGGGGTTTCCCGTGTAGTCGACTGGGGTGTGCACCTGTAGGCCCGCAACACTTCGGGCAACTGCTCGGCTCACGCTCCTTTCGCATCTCCTAGTCGCTTCTTCAACTCTGTTCGGATAACCTTATTGGCTGACTCGGCCTGGCCGTTTGTTTGTGGGTGCTCGACTGATGTGACCCTGTGTTGTATTCCTAGGCCGGCTAGGAACTCGTTGAGTTTTCGGTCAGTGAACTGAAGGCCGTTGTCGGTCACAAGGGTGTGTGGGATGCCGAACCGGGTGATGATATTCTTCCACAAGAATTTTTGAACTTGATGAGCTGAGATGCACGCCAAGGGCTCGGCTTCGATACATTTGGTGAAAAGGTCCACAGCAACGATGAGGAATTTACATTGCCCCTTGGCAACCGGAAAAGGTCCAAGTATGTCGGTCCCCCACGTGGCGAACGACCATGCGGGAGGGATGCAATGTAGCTGCTCGGCCGGTTGGTGGATCAAGTTGCCGTGCTTCTGACATGGCTGACACTTCTTCACAAGCGTTGCGCAATCGGTGCTCATGGTCGGCCAATAGTACCCGGCTCATAAGAGTTTGGAGACGGTCGTTCTCACTCCGGAGTGCGTTCCACAAATACCTTCATGAACTTCTCGCATCACGTAGTCGGCCTCGGTGGGGTCTAGGCATTTGAGTAACGGGGTAGAGAAGCCACGCCTGTATAACAGACGGCCATGATGACGTATCTACTGGCTTGGGTTCTCAATCGTTTGGCATCAGTTGGGTCGTCCGGTGTGATCCCCTTGGTGAGAAATGCTTTAATTTCGGCCCGCCAGTCAGGGGGACGTTGGGATTGGCTTGTTCGGCGTCGACGCTACCTACCATTTCTGCCTCGACACTAGGGTGGTCAATCTCTTGCTGGATGGTGGTTCTTAATTGGCCCGGCTTCTTGGTCGCGGCCAACCTAGCCAATTGATCAGCTCGAGTGTTGTCCTCGCGCGGGATGTGCTCGACCGACACCTCCTGAAAGTTTGCCCTCAATTTTTGGTAGGCATGGTAATACTTCATCATGTTGTGGTCTTTTACTTGGAAATTACCACCCACTTGCTCGCCCACCACTTTGGAGTCGGTTCGGCATTTGATCCGCGAGGCGCCAATGTCCTCGGCCAGCCTTAATCCGGCCAGTAGAGCTTCATATTCGGCTTGATTGTTCGAAGCTTTGAATCGGAAATGCAAGGATTGTTCTAAATTTATCCCCTTAGGTCCCTCTAGAATTACTCTTGCCCCACTTCCCTGACCGTTCGAGGAGTCGTCCACATGGAGGGTCCACCAATGTTCTTCGAAGTGACCATGCGGGTGCAACTTGTTCACGAAGTTGGCTAGGCATTGGGCTTTGATCGGTCCCCGCGTCTTGAAGGTGATGTCGAATTGTGACAACTCAACAGACCAAGCCAACAGACCAATCAGTGTATACAATGACTCGGTGGCTCTGGAAGTAATGCCGTAGGCGTCGGGAAGTGTGTACCAAGCATAGGGCCACCTTTTCTATTAACTGGTACCCGGGTTTCAGGGTCCTGAAGTAGTCAGCTGACAAAGTATATAGGGACTTGGCTGCCCTCCCTTTCCTATACCAGGACCGAGCTGATCGCTTCCTCTGAGACGGCCAAGTACACTTCTAGTGGGCATGAGGGGTCGGGCCTCGTTAGGATCGGCAGCGACGCCAAGGTTGTCTTCAGTTCTGTAAAGGCTCCTTCACACGTCTCATTCCACGAGAAGGCTGTAGTTTTCCACAAGAGCTTTGTCATCGGGCTGATCTTGTCAGTTAGGCGAGGGAGGAATCGGGACAATGCAACTAACCTTCCGGACAACCACTGCATTTCCTTGAGATTGTTCGGACTCCGCATATCTAAGACAGCTCGGCATTTATCTCGGTTTGCCTCTATTCCTCTGGCCGATAGCATAAATCCCAAAACCTTTCCTCCTTTTACTCCGAAAGTGCACTTTTCGGGGTTAAGTCTCATGTTATGCTTGCGCAACTCTCCGAAGATTTCGGCCAGGTCTGCTAGGTGGTCAGCCACCGAGTTAGACTTCACCACCATATCGTCTACATAGATTTCAATGTTGCGCCCTATCTGTCCTTGAAACACCTTGTCCATTAACCTTTGGTAGGTCGCTCCGGCATTTTTCAGTCCAAACGGCATGACCTTGTAACAGAAGTTGGCATTCTTGGTGATGAACGCCGTCTTTTCCTCGTCGGCCGGGTGCATCTTTATCTGGTTATAACCAAAGTAGGCATCAAGGAAGCTAAAGATGGAATGTTCGGACGCGCCGTCGACCAGTCGGTCAATGCAGGGGAGTGGGTAAGCATCTTTGGGGCAGGCTTTGTTGAGGTCGGTATAGTCGGTGCACATTCTCCATTTTCCACTCGACTTTTTGACTAAAACCACATTGGCTAGCCAGGTTGTGTACGTGACCTCCATTATGAATTTGGCTTGTAACAATTTTTTTACTTCAGCGTTAGCGGCTTTCCTCTTTTCATCACCCATTTTCCTCTTCTTTTGAGCAACCGGTCGGGCGTCTCGGCAAACAGCCAGTCGGTGGCATAAAAACTTGGGATCTATTCCCGGCATGTCCGAAGCTGTCCATGCAAAGAGATCCCGGTTGTCCCGAACTACATGCTTGACTTGGTTTGAGTCGACCTCGCTCAGCTGGGATCCCATGCTTGTGACCTGTTCAGGTGCTCGGCCAAGCTGAAAAGGAATGAGGTCTTCAGCGGGCTCGATCCGCTCTTATTCACCTAACCGGGGATCGAGGTCAATGTCCCCGGTCGTCTCCAGTCCGACCATATTTACGCCTTTCGTGGTCGCCGGCGGGTCGGCAATGGGTCGCATCTTCAAGCTAGAGAGGTGACACTCCCTTGCCGTTTTTTGATCGGCGTGAACGGTAATTACTTGCCCGTCCCTTGACGGAAACTTCATGCATAGGTGAGTAGGGATGGCAAATATACCCGTACCCGTGGGTAATACCCGAACCCGTCCCGACTTTGACGGGGAATACCCGGTTTGACCGGGTACGGGTACGGGTATGGGTAAAACCCGATATATTAAATCGGGTACGGGTACGGGTACGGGTATGCACTTACCCGCCCCGTACCCGTACCCATACCCGTCCCCGTTCCCATTTTTAATTAAATACCCACTTTTAATTTAATTATATTAAAGAATTTTAGTATTTTTTATGTGTAATTATTTATTATAATATGAGATAGAGAAATAATCTAACTATAATTATAATATAATTAAAAAATAATTTAAAAATATTATATTTTAAAATAATAATAATAAAATAAAAATTTTGACGGGTACGGGTACGGGTACGGGTATACCCGATACCCGACGGGGACGGGGATGGGGATGAAAATCACATACCCGACGGGTACGGGTACGGGGACGGGTATGAGTTTGGCTCGCGGGGACGGGGACGGGTATCATGAAACCCGTACCCGCCCCGCCCCGTTGCCATCCCTATAGGTGAGGGGTCGAAACAATGGCCCCCAATGCATTGATTGAAGGTCGGCCTAGGAGGATGTTGTAGGACGTGTTCGCGTGCACCACAATATAACGAATTTTGATCTCTCGGGAAGACTTTTGATCGAAGCCGAACCGGGTGTATAGGTCAATGCATCCTCTCGTCATCACTCTTTCGCCCGAGAAGCCTACCAGTGGTTCGTGGTATGGTTCTAGGCTCTCCTTCGGGATTCCGAGCTGCACAAAAGTATTCCAGTACAAGATGTCGGCTGAGCTCCCTTGGTCAACCAAGGTTTTCTTCACGATGCAATTGTGCATTTCGACCGAAATCACCATGGGATCGTCTTGAACGGGATCGACGCCCCGAAAGTCTCGATCGGAGAAGGTTATTGGCGGCATCCTAAACATTCTCGGCTGGTTCACACTATTTATCGATCGCACTGCCCGGAGGTGCCTTTTTCTTGCCGAAGAGGTGGAACCTCCCCCGGCAAAGCCTCCGGCTATTGTGTTGATTATTTTCCTTGGTCGTTCGTTATCCTCCCTAGAATGCCGCGTACGATCCTACCTCTCGGCTGATCGGGATCGGCGGCGTCGGTCTCTTGGCTGGTGGGTTTCATGAGAGTGGTCTCTTCGGCTTGACTGGTCGTGGAGGGTGATAATTTTTTTTAGGTGACCTTGCTTGATGAGGTCTTCGAGTTTGTCTTTCAATGCTGAGCATTCTTCAGTCGAGTGTCCTCTGTTTCGATGGAATCGGCATGTCTTCGCTTTGTCGGCTCTCGGGGGAGTGTTCGCCCTTTTCGGCATCACGAGGATTTCTGAAGCGAGGGCCTGCTACATCACTTTGGCCTTACTCACATTCAGGGGAGTGTAGGCAGTGTAACGTGGTCCTCTTGGGGGCGAGTATTAACTTGTTCAACATGGGTCTTTTTCATCGGCTCTCGGCTGGATTCTTTTCGGTCGTAGCTCTCCTCGGCCCTGGCCTGGTTTCGGGTCTCCGCCAATTCCTCCATTTTCATGTACTTCTCGGCTCGTCACCGGAGGTCGTTCATATCAACGGGTGGCTTCTTGCACAAACTATTCACGAATGGCCCCGGCCTGAGGGCAATGCTCAGCCGGTCCAATGCCACGACAGGATTAAGATCGCCAATCTCCATTGCAATCTTGTTGAATCGGTCCATGAAACCTCTGAGGCCTTCCTTCTTTTCCTGTTGGACCCCCGCTAAGGCTAACGAGGTCGTCTTGTACGACTTACTCGTCGCGAATTGTAGGGTGAACTGGGACGACAATTCACTGAACGAGTCTATGGAGGCGCTCGACAGTCTCGTGAACCAACTCAAAGCCCTTCCTTTCAGCGACGTGGGGAATATTCGGCACAAAGCCGAGTCGTCTTGAGTGGAGAGGGTTGCTTGAGTCAAGAAAACTTTCAAGTGTTCCTCGGGGTCGGAAGACCCGTCGTACTTCTCGATCAGCATGCTCTTCCAATGGTCTAGCAGGGTTGCCTCCATTTTTCTTCGAGAGAAAGGATGCCTTAGGGAGTGAGTGGTGGTGTCGGCCTTGTTAGCTATCAAAGAGGTGACCGAAGTTCGGGTTACATGGTCGGTTGGGGCATGATATGCCGACTCCTCTTGGAGAGTAGGATTTGATGGCACGTATGTCTGGTTAAGGCTTCGAAGCTCGGCGTTCTGGCGGCGTAGTTCGGCCAACTCCCTGGCGTCGGCCTCTCTCTGTCTTCGGATAGCAGCCATTTCCTCGCGCAATGCGCGCAAATCATCGTAAAGATCGGGTCGGGCATGGTCGGCATGCGGATCTGGTTGGGTTTAGGGCCGAACCTCTTGTATCACGGGTTCCAATTGGGTTTGGGGCCTTCCATACGGGTATCGTTCTTGACCGGTCATGATGGGATTATTCTCGGGGTTAGGAATCGGTTGAGTCGACATCAATTGTCCTTTGCGCGTACTACCATATCTCGGTCTCAGTCGTAGAGTTAAAAAGGGGTTGAAACGTCTCTTCGGGCCCCACGGTGGGCGCCAAATGTTCCTGTGTTAGGATACACACTTCAATTATCCTTGTTGTCGCGGGTCGGGTCTGGGTCTCGGTCTTCTCGATCCTATCTGAATAGTCCGAAGCGGGGGGGTGTGCCTGCAAAGACACTCCAACGCTCAAGTAAGTGCTCAGCGTAATAAATGCGGTAGTTGAAAGTTAGTTACATACCTCAAAGGGGGTCTATTTATAGTATTTCTTATTGAGCCGTGATTAAGAGCTGGGCCCCGAAAAATTAGGGGGCTAATCCGGCTTATTTCTTAAATTAATCCTTTCGTAATCATACTGGTGGAGTCCCGTGGATCGGCCGAGCAAACCGACCATTTCTGTTTTGCAAGTGGTCGGCATGTTCGGGTATTGGATTCGGTTATTCTTGGATTTGAGTATTCGGTCGGGTCGGTCGGGTCGACTATGACCCCATTCGGTATAGGTTTTATGGTGGGAAATAATTAACTATTTTTTCTTAGAGAGAACATCAAGAAATAAATATTTATTATTTCCACTTTGTTTTGCAATATTATCATAATTTGAGGAGAGATATAATTGATTATTGGATGTTTTTCAAACACAATTAGTTTTCAGTTGTTTGATCTGTTGGGTCCCACTGAAATTATGTCAGGTGCATATTTGAATAAGCCATAAAAAATATTTTAATCTTCGATCATATTTATAATCACTACATTATGATCAATTATAGAAACAAGGTTTGTGTTTAGATATGTCAAGTTAAAGTAATTTTGGGGAGCAAATGATTGGTATATGAAATCTTTTTTCATCCCTCGTAATCACGTTTACTGATAATTATATTTTTTAAAAATATTATAAATATATTAAGTATGTTTAAACAAATCCTTTGTTAATCACAAATTTTTGTTGAAGAATCTAAATAACCATTTTTGGTAGAATTTTTTCTATCAACCATATTGTTTACATTTACAAAAAGCAAAAAACTCAATAACTAATATAAATTTTTATAGGAAAATTTGACTAGTTATCTAGAATTTATTCTTCCAACTATATTGTTAATATTTTCAAAAAGTTAACTTGAGAACTTAAGTAAAACATGCAAATTAAATTCCACTTGTACCTATCTCATGTTGGTCTTAAGAAATTTCTTCTTAATGCTAGTATCCCTTCTACTTGTTATATATATATAATCCTTTGCTCCATTAAAGGAAAAAAATGCAATTTACATGTCTTCCTTTTGTAGTTTTGTGTAAAATAATTTGTCCCCTAGCACTTACCTAGGGATAGCAGCTGAGGAAACTCTACCAAGAGTTAGGTGTCTCTATCCATCCTACTTGCTTTACTAGGCAAACCAGAAAAAAATTGATCAATTTTTCCACTTCATATATGTACTTCCCTTCCTGCATCCACTAGTTAAACGAGAACCCTAATTTGCTAGGTGTATAGACTACTTTCTTTTCTATACAGGTTGCATAGACTACTTTATTTACTATTCAGTAATAGGTATGAAAACAATTATGAAAGCTTATTAAAAGAAGACTCACTGAGATTCCCATGAAATTGGCAAACCTACATCTCAACCTTTTCTCCCCCTAACTACACATTATCTGTAGCTTCTGTTATTGCCAGATTCTTTTGATTTTGAAAGTGTGTGTGTAAAAATGAAAGCAACAAACCTGAGTTCTTAAAAGAATATCTCTCTTTGAGATTGATCTACATCAAATCTAACCAAAAGGAGGAATTGACTTAGTTTAACTTGTTGTATAATGGCTAAATCTGACACATGAAACCAAAAGAGCCCCCTTATAAGACCTAGTATAGTATCTAGTAATGATCAATTTGAATACAGATCATCGATAGTGTTCTTGAGTGGAAAGGAACTGAAAAGGAAAAACGATTCTGATTTGGACATATGGATGAAGAAAGCTGGAGGGACATACGGATGAAGAAAGCTGGAGGGATATAGGTTTCGTCAGGATAGAGAGCTTCAATATTTAAATATGTTTTTATATATTTTGTAACTTTTTTTTTTTTTGGCTGCTCCTCTACTTTTGTTTTCTTTTTCTATCATTCATATTCTTATTAATATTAACTATTTGCTGTTAAAAAAATTCATATTCTTATTTATTTTTCTCCCCTTTTGATTTCAAGCAATTCTAAAGTAACAGGTGATAGAAAGAATTTTCGACATCATATCCCATATCCAATGACCACGTGTTAGTATATACTATATCATTTCAAAGAAGTTAGATTTCTTTCAAGATTGAGATAAAAAAAATAAAATAAAATCTCTTATAGTTTAACAAAATATGTTTATTGACAATAAAATGCAATCTTGTACTAACATTATATTGATAAAATAACGTATAACTTTAAATTACTGTAAAAAACGGATAACTTACAAATAAGAATGTAAATAAATAAATAAAGTATAACAATAATTGCTCATATAAGAAAATAAAAAAGGAAACTTAGGGTCTATTTATACTAGTAATTATGATATGATAGAATAAAATAATTATCTGTATATATTATAATATGTTCTTTATTGTGCCAACAAAATGTAATAATCTTATGTTACTCTGATGGTTTAATTTATCATTTACCCTAAGAAAAAAGTTCGATTAAAAAGCAGAAGTTAGAATAATTTGGATCAAGTAAGTGGTGTTGTCAATGTTTCATTGTATTTTTAATATATGATCTTGTTCGTTAAAACATTATATCTTTATTTTTTTTATGATTTTCCCACTATCATAATTTTTTATTAATGTTAAGTTTCTTTGATTAAGTACAATTATACTATATATATTAATTTCATTTTGTTTCTTTTTTCTTAATGCCTTACATGTACATGATATGTTCAGTTGATTGAGAAGTAAAAGTGATTCACATAAAGTTAAAGGGAGAAATAAAAATTAATACAAATATAAGGTACTAAGGTAATTAATGTTTTTAAAGTTATTAAACTTTGAGAGTTTGGGTAAACTCATGAAAAATTGGTAAATACAACTCATAAACTTATAAGAGTTTACTTAGAACTAAAATAGTATTAAAAATTAACTTCATGCATATCATAAGACAAATAAAAAATATCATAGTTGTCTTAAGGCATAAACAGCAAAATATTATATACTGGTTATAAGTAAACATTATTTACAAATTTCCAAATTAACAAAATAGTGAAAATAATATTGTAATTTCAAAAGACATAAGTAATATAAAGTTATAATTTGTGACAAAAGTACAAATTAAAATTATCCATTAGATGATCAAACTAAAAATTTATAAGTAATAAAGTTTCGTAATTAATCTGAAAACCTTCAGTATTTAAATCCTTTATCATCTTTATTATCGTTTTCTTCCTCCCCTCACCACCATTGACTGGCAAAAAGTTTTGGGACTATGGGAGTGTGACATCGTTGAACAGCAACAAACATGGGCAGTTGTGGAGTTCTCAAATAACAGAAACCATAAGCTTATGTGTACGAGTTTCATCTTCAAGAAGGGATTGAGAGGAGAAAGGTTTTTAGTCCAACAGAGTGAATTGAATTAGAGATTATAAGTATGACGTGGTTTAGGGTGGGTTAGCAATTTTTTTTTCTTTCTAAAATTGCAAAACGGCACATGAACTTGCTAGAGTTTAGTGAGTTTGTCACAGAGCTCAGAGCTTATCTGATTTTACGCTATCACTAGTTTTCCTCTGAGTTGGCTCGTTTTGGGTACCTAAATTTGTAAAATCGTACTATTTTACATTTTAAAATTGGAGTCTGACAACCAAAGATGTTGTTATAAAAATAATGAATGCTTTTGGTGTGCTTCCTACACGACTTTTAGAGATGAACGTGAATGATGTGTGCACTAGAGGAAAATTATCTTATGTCGAACTTTCTAAGTATTCAATAACCGATGTAAAAAATAACACGGTGACGTTTTTAAAATTTAAGAGAATACTTTTATATTTGCTCTTTTTTAATTGATGTAAGAAGAATATTTTATATCTGTTCATGTTTTTGTTCTTTGTCTTTTTCTTGGACTCTTTGCAATTTTGTCCCTTCTTTGACATTGTTGTGCTTCCTTGGCCCATTTTTCACATCGACGAAGGTGTATTGAAAAATTCCAAGCACTTTTCGACCTTAACAATACAATTGTGTTGTGAGTTGAACAATTTGATTAACCTCTTATCCCTTTTGTATCACTGTTATTTTTTTAAATGTGTTTTATGGGAAGATGGTTATATTGAAGGTGCTATTGAAACGACCCTAGAGGCAAGTTGGAAAGTTTCAAAATAGAAAGGAGAAGACTTAGAAAAAGGGGAGTTTAAGGTTTATATAGGAAAAAGAATAAGAGAAACTTCATGAGTTTCATTTTCAATTTGCTATAGTGATAAACTAAAGAGAAATGCTCTAGCCAATGAGGATTCCTTTTAGTCTTATGATCATTCTATAAGCATTTGATCTTATACAAGTTATAGACTCAAAATATTCTTGGATAGTTGAAGGAAAAGCCATAGAGCAAATATTTGCTAGGGAGAAGCTAGGATTTTAGGTTTTTGGTAACTTTCTTCTTCACCTTGATTTTTAGCTTTAGAAAGCTAATTGAGGTAAGGGGAGCTTGATTCTTGGATAATATTGGGTCGCATGTGTTGATTGATGAGAGTGATGTGTTTTAGAGTTGTATTGATGGTGGACTATTGAGATTTTGTTGAGTTTTTCATTTTTGTGAAAAAGAGTTTTGGGCCCTTTTTGTGAAGAGTTTGATTTGAATATTTTGTTGTTGCGTGTGACTTTTTCTTTGTGTCTTGATGGATTTAGTTTGTAATTATTGTTTTGAGTAAAAAAGGAATGGTTTAGGCCACTAAAAACCCCTAAATGAGTAATTTTTCTAGGCTTGTTAGCTCAGACTTCATAGGATGAAGAATTTGAATTTTTGTACTTGCAGCCTTTGAATTTTGGCTTAGCAAGACACTATTGGCTTAGTCAATATCCACATGTTCATTAGAATTTGGGTTGCTAGCAACATGGGCTTCACATGAATCTTGGCTTAGAAGACACTCTATTCTAGCTTAGCCAAAATCCATGTGTTCTTTAGTTTGTGTAAATTAGCTTATTTAGACAAGCCTAAATTAGCTAACTTTTGCCTTTGTTGTGTTTCTTTCAAATTAGCTTAGTTAGACAAGCTTGCTTAGTTAATTTCCTTTGTTGTGTGCTTGTGATTTAGCTTAGCCAAGCATCTTATCTTAGCTAATTTGAGTCTCTACCTCTATTTTTCAATTTTAATTTGTTAAGTCAAGGTCTTTATAGCTCAACCAAAGATATGCACGGCTGAGTGTTTGGCTTAGCAAAAATTGTCTTGCTTAGCCAAGGTTCCCTACTTGTGAGTGTTTATCTTAGCCAAAATTGGTTCACTTAGCCAAGGTCCATTGTATGTATTTTGTGTTTTCTATTTCTTTTACGTATACATGATTGTCTTAATGATGTGAATGAAGAAAGTAGATGTTGGTTTGGTTGTGAAGGATGGTATAGGATGAGTCTTATACATATATGTGTATATGTGTGTGTTGCCTATATGGTGGATGAGTTCCTTTTTAAGATTGTTTAGTTTGAAAGATGGTAGTTATGTGGTGATAGATTTCTTTGTACCTTGAGTGTATAAAACTTTAAATGAATGTTGATTATAAAACTATTAGATGAATTTTTAATTTGATTGTTGTAATATCCTAAATTTTTTATACAATATTCTCAATTTTATTATTATCTTATTCTTAAAATAATATTTTTTTAGTTATCATATTTAAAATAAATAAATATGGATATTTTATTTTGATACCTTATGATTTTTAATAGAAATATTTATGATTTAATTTTTTTATACTTTAGAATAATATTTTAATCATTATATATATATATATATATATATATATATATTAAATTGCTAAAATTTTAATAATCATACTAAAATTTTATACTTATAATTATAACATGATATGGTAAAAAAAAAGGTGGATAAAGTTGCAGCAGAAAAATCTCTGCTGCAAAGTGATCACTTTATCTTATCTATTACATTCATGAGGATTATCTATAAGAAACTAAATGGTAATGGGGCTTAGTAATCAAACCAAATGAAGCTAATTTCCCATCAAATAGAAACTTTGTAATCATTACCCCCTCTTCTATAAATAGCCTGAGATGCAATTGAAAAATGGTGACAATGGAAAACATTATGTAGAGAAGGATAATGAGACAGAAGAGAGAAAAGAAAATTGTGGTATACAGTTGAGGCTATCTCTAAAGCAAAACTATTTTTCTATTAAGGTAAGGGGATGAGAACTTTATCTTTTCAAAATTTTATATGCTACTATATTTATTTAATTGTTATATTTTGTGTGTATTTACTTAGTGAGGTGTCCTTAACCTCACTTATTTACTTAATCTATGATATTTTTTATTCTTAATAATTAATGAGGTGTTCCTAGTTTGTATTGTTTAATTATTTTGTAATATTTATCAATATCAATTATTTGATTAATATTCCCTAATACATTTCATTTACATAATTTAATTCAAGTATTTTTATGTTAGTATTAATTATAATATAATTTTTAAGAATATTTTAAACTCATCTTATTGTTATTTCTTCATGCAAATAAATATTATTCTGTGGCTATAAGAATGAAAATTTGAATTAATTTGTAGTTGGAGGTTTACCTTGGGTATTTAAATGAGTAAAAATTTAAGGTAAAATAACATTTAGTTATATGTTGTTATAATGCTCATTTATCCTTACTAGTCGCTACAAGTATAATTCAAATTTTTATATCAAGAAAAAATTAATATATATTTACTAGTATTAAATATTTCTATGCATGTTGTGTAATTGTTGATATTTATTGAAAAATTGTTCTCAATCTTTTTGTTTCTTGTTTAAAATTTGTAATTAATTTATATATATATAAAATATAGATGGATTTGTCGGCTATTCCGAAACCTTTTCCCTCAGTTATATCCGCAATATGTTCCGGTACTACGTGGAGTATAGATGCGGTAGCAAACTCATTTACTTTCAATGGAGTGGCAATGTCATCTTTTCCCTTCTCTCCAAACTAAGAAGTCTCCACCGTGATTGATGGCTTAATAATAGTTACTTTCTTTTTACCACCCGCTAATCACGCTAATTAAATTGTAAATTTATTTCAACCACTAATGTAAATATTATAGTAGAAGTAGAAAATTATATGGTATGTAAATAGGCATGTATTATAAATATTTTTAGAATAACATGTAATGTAAATATTACTATAATAATGTAAGATATAAGTAGTTTATAATCACGTGCGTTATTGCAAATATTTTAATAGTATGTAATGTAATTATAAGCTAATTATATGTATATGAGTTCGAAAAAAATTTCTTTGTTATCAAGTATAATATTATTATAATATACTCATGTTTTCAATCTAATATATATATATATATATATATATATATATATATATATATATATATATATATATATATATATATATATATATATATACACGTATAATATTGGAATTAATATTTATACTATTAGACGTTATAATTGTAGTCATGAATGGTTGTGAACAATAGATGGTGTTGAGATACCTTCAAGTTCGGTGGAGCCTCCGAGTTCTGTGAGACCTTCGAATTTGGTCGATCCTTATTGAAGGACTGATTATCTTTTATGGAACCTCCTTCATGTTTGATGGATCCTTAATGAAGGATTGGATTTTAATCAAGCTTAATGAACTAATCAATTAAAAAATCCCCATGTAATTGTATGGGAGACAACACATGGAGTATTGTGGCATGTGTATGGAACTTTTGACTGCATATTATTGTGATGAAGGATGTGTAGCATCCACTACAAAAAAAAATATGCATTTAATTGGGATTTTTTAACGGGGGTTATGCTAACCGTTGGGAACATAAGTAACTAAATGGGGTTTCAATAACCCTTGTTAAGTATTATTAAGTTACAGCGGTTAAAATTTAAAACCGTTGGTATGTTCTAATAATATTTTGTTTTTTTAAATTTGTTATCTTTGTAATCATAATTATTTTATTTTTTCATTTCCCTCTCACTTATCTTTTGGGTTTTCCCTCTCACAAAACCCGTGAGGCTTTGTAACTAAGAAAATTCCTTCATCAGAAAAATGCAAGTGACCTAGCCTCCCTTTCCCACACTCTCCGACCGCCTGCGATTTCTATAGCACTGACTGATGAAGATTTTCGCAAACCACCACTTGGCAAGTGAACCAAGTTTTGAAGTAGTATTCAAATATCGTCCTCAGGGATTTGAGTGTTTAGTAATTCTTGCTCTAATGATTTAAATGAGAATATTGTTATGATTGCAAATGAGTGAAGATAGATTAGAACAACACAATAAAATAAAAGTAGTAAAGACAATAGTTAAGAAACAAGGATTGGTTCAGAAGCACTTGCTAACTCGTAGATCTTCTTAAAATAAATGCAATTCTAATTCCATTATTTCCACGTTCATTAAATAATCCAACAAGATTCCTCAAGGTTGAATCCTAAAATCATTAAGCTCAAAACATGATTCCTCTATGTTTTGAGTTTAACACTTCACATTAAGAACAATAACTTGAACAATGTGACTAACCAAATCAAGTCTATTCCTAGATCAAGAAATGATTAGGTGCAAGATTCAGTTCGGGTTTTCAAAAACGTTTTCCAACTGGATTCAAAAACCAAAAATCATACAACGGGTGATCAAGCCGATATAAGCATTAAGAGAAGAATCAATGCACAAATAATGAGATCAAAATGCATATATTTAAGAAGAAGAAGAGTTAGTAGTTACATCCAACCAATCCTCAAGGAGTTTAGCCACACATGGCCATTACAGGATCAAAGAGTGAAAAGAAGAAATTACAAAGCAAAGAATGAAGAAATGGAGTTGATCTTCGTTCCCAAAGGATTCAGCTTCCAAATCTCTGTTTTCCCTTCGTTCTTCCCTCTTCACGTGCTTCTCCCCTGTTTTTCTCTGTGTTTTTCGTGATTTTCCTGATACCTCCTTTATTCCCTTTTTTTCCTTTTATACGAGCTCTAAAACAGGGCACAGAGTGATTTTTTTAACTCCATCGCTGTGGCTGTAGACCCACAGCTATGGCTGTGGAGAATCCTTCAAGATGAAGCAACTTCTGGCGCTGCAGCTGTAGCTCTGCAGCCATGGCTGTGGAAACTCCTTCATGATTAAGTAACTCCCTAAGCTGTAGCTGTAAGACCACAGCTATGGTTGTGAGTCTCTGTGGCTTTCCTTGATCTCCCAAGCCTCAACGCTCAAGCTTTGGACATGCAGCTTTAGCTTCAAGCCTCTAGAACCAAAAATGAGCATTCCAAATTTCCACAGCTATAACTGCAGAACCACAACTATAGCTGCAAGTTTCTGGCCTTCAAAATTTCTCCCCAGATTTCCACAGCTATAGCTCCAAAACCACAGCTATGGCTGTGGAAATCTGTCTTCTCAATTTTCCTACAAAAAATGGAGAAAAAACATTAGAATTTTGCTACTACTCTTCTACCCTTTTAGTATACTTTGATTCTTCCAATTTAGGGGCAAAATAATATATATAAATATCTACAAATACCAAAAAGAGTAACAAAAGTTGAGTGTAAATCATACATAAAAGACACTCAACAACTACCCCAACTTAATCTCTTGTTGGTCCCCAACAAGATACCAAATAAAACAAAAGGATACTTCCCATCATGAGATTTCTTTTGTATCAACAATAAGGCAAACATTCAATCAATTCACTATCACAAACCATTTTCGACTCACTGAGGTGCCCACAATATCAATCATGCTTAACCAAAAAGATTGCAAGATAAATCATAACACAAACATTACAAACCAATAACTGAACATACTCTCATAAGAATGACTCTCCAGGGTGAGTGTTTCTCTCAATTCCACTCATCATTTCTATGAACATAAGCATTGATATCATCTCTTCATTACTGCTCTTTGAGAGAAAATTAAGGATCACAAAGACTTTTTGAGGGTTCTACTGAGGCTTGGTTCACAAGGGAATGTGGTTTTTCAGATTAACAAGGTTTAAACTTAAGAGAGTAAAATGAAAATGACCCAAACATTCCACCCTGTTCACTCTTAATATTCAACTCCAACCAAATCTCTCAGCCCAAAATCTTCCTTTCATTACATGCCCTTTTTCCTCAAAATTTGCTGCCTAGATTTTAAGAGACCCCTCTCTCTTTTAAGACTATTTATACATGTGCTTGTTTATTTTTCTTTTGATTTGATTTGATTTTTTTTTTTTTGCACAAATTTTGAATACATGATACTGGTAGAATGAAACTAACAAGCACACTTGATTTTAAGCAGAGAAAAATGATGGAGGGGTGACTCTTCCCTTCAAATTGCATTAACTTAATTTCACCACTTTCTTTGGCAATTCTTACCAACTACTCCAACTTAATTCCCAATTCATTTTCATTTACTCTCAAGAGTTTGGTCAGGGTGATGAGTTGGTATTTGAGAAAGGTTTAAGGTGATTTGAAGGTTAAGGCTCAAACAGGTTTTAAAGGATGGATTCAATTATGGCTAGCTGTTTGGCTCTAGGCTTAAAAAGAATTCAATTATGTACAATGGAATGGCTAAAATGCCTTGATCCTGTCCAAAACTTCTCACAAAAGCAATCATTCAAGATTCAACCAATGCAAACACATATACCATGATGATGGCTCTCAAAAGTGGAAATATATATGATATATGCACTGTTTGGTCTCTCTCACTCACCAGCTTGGCTAAATGTTCAATTATTAATCTTTCATACCATGCTAATCAAATAACTCACAATTTCATGATCAATGAAAGGTTAATACCAAACTTATATGAATTGAGTAATTGAGTCCTTCATTATAAATTCTGATTCTGATTAGCAAAGGTTAAAAGAATTTATTCTTCTTTTTTTTTTAAATCTTTTAACAAATTTTAAAGTACCCTTCTCTTAAAACAGATATTGATTATAAGTTTTTGAAACATATTAAATGAAATTGGACGGATATCAAGTTTTTAACTGTTAATCACTTTCACTCACAAAAAAAAAAAAATCCTACATGAAAGTTTGTGTAATTTTATATACTGATTTCTTTTCTGACAAAAGAAAAATGTGAAAAATGGAAAAGACATGAAGTCTCGGTTACACTTTCCACAATTTGTTCATCAATTGGTTATTTGTTCGGTGCTTTTCATCGACTACTGACACTTAAGTGCGGCCACGGGTTTTTGCATATTCCTTTACTCAGTTTGCTTTATAAAAGAAAATGGAAAGAAAGAGAAAAAAAAAAATAATTGTAACGTGAAAGTAATTTTAATCATATGAGATTTAAATTTTTTTAATAAATAATTGTTATTAATAAT
Organism: Cajanus cajan; assembly: GCF_000230855.2. Lineage (NCBI taxonomy): Eukaryota > Viridiplantae > Streptophyta > Magnoliopsida > Fabales > Fabaceae > Cajanus > Cajanus cajan. Next base: position 13,587,954 of record NC_138523.1, on the reverse strand, counting down.
AAATTTTAGTATAATATAAATATATTTTTAATAGTTATTATATATTAGTTATTAATATTTTTATTAAATAATAAAATAGAAGTAATTAATTTATTATTATTAAATAATTATCGGTAATAATAAATTTTGTTGTAGTTTACACATTTACTAATATTTCTAAAATGGAGGGGAAAAGTGTTTCGAATGTTAAATGTAAAATATATCATATATTTTTTATATTATTATTTTTAGATAAATAAAGTTTACAAAGAGAGTTGAATGTGTATAAAAGTTTTAAAACTTTTTAACAAATGTAAATATAAGTTTGTAAAACTCTTCATCCAACAAGTTTGAGGGAAAAATGATAACAAGAAAAACACTTTAATTTTTATACTGAGTCACTTAACTTGAGTTACATCTAGTTATCTTTGAGTTTGAATGGTTCCACTAACATGAAAATTTTTGCAAACAAGTATTATTATTTGCTACAAATGGCTTACAAATGTAACAACATGTTAATTAGAGTATTTTTTTAACTAGTCTCTTCAATGTTACAAGGTGAGTTAGTGTTTGAGCTTCTACATGACTCCCATAAATAGGGTATGTAAGTTGAGTACACTAAAAGAATTACAACTTACTAGAGCAAGGATGTTCTAACTTAAGCTTTTCTCATAGATCGTCTACTGGACAAAATGACACAACTAAGAGTAAACATGTATATTCAACATTCACAAAATTCTCTTATCTTCACATCTACTTGCATTTATAGGCTTTAAGATATATATGTTGAGTGAAAGCCTTGTAACTTGGTTGTTGTAGCTTGATCTTTGATCTTTGAATATGATTGTTTTTTAATATGTTCAGAGCTTCATTATACTTTGATGTGATAAGGGAATGAGGTAGAAAAGGCCTTACCTGAACACATTTCTTTAGGCACCACCAATTCCTTTTGTAATTGACTTTCCTCTTTTGGTCGCTACTATAGTTCTAGTCCTTTGTACCATTATTAATGCATACACAAAAGAGAAAATAAATCATAATAGTATTTATAACAAACAGATTATTAGATGCTTATCAACAAGATGTTTTTGGAGGTTTATAAGACTATCTTAAGGTGGGTAGATGTTTAACAAGCATTGGACTTGTGAAAACGCTTGAAGATGCAAATGTTGGTGATAGTGCATTGGATGTTGGACACAGTCACTGACACTAACTAACCTATTTAACTAAGTGTTACACTTGCTATCATAGCTCGAGGTGGTCAATTAATTTTTGGTGAGTTATTGGAGCATGGTGAAGAGTTGATCAAACTTGGATTTGAGCTTCAAAAGCACTTATTTTGGTGTCAATGATCTTGTTAGTTTGTGTAGATGTGACATACTTTGAAGTTAGTGGCATATTTGATATTAAGAGTGCCTTAAGAGTGGAAGCAATAGAGGTTGTAGGGATGCTTGATGATGAGACTTCGTCCATCTACATGTCCTAATTAGTGTTGGGAGAGGCTCCTACAAAGGCACAAATTCAACAGGTGTTGAACATAGATGATGTCAATACTTTGCTGTATACTTCTTAGGAGTGAGGAACCAATCAAAAACCTAGGCAAGGGTAACTTAGCAAGCTCGGTATCCTAGTCAAATCCATGTTTAGTGAGATCAAATAAAATGACAACAATGAGATAAAGAATGGCAGTCTCATCACATATGATTGACCTAGAGTGCTTTCAGACAAAAGTAGAAAAGGTGTCGCTAAAGTTGGCGACATGAATATGTCGCTTCATTAACTTGTTGAACTGGGTATGAATAGTTTACTTCTCCCCTTTTGAGAGTCCACTAGATGATACAAACTTAGCATTTGAGAACATATAATATTGGTAGAACTATTCGACATCAAACTTAATGTACTCAACCTCATGTATGCTCTTCTTGAAGACTATAGGGATCATCCTTAAATTACTTCTTATTTCAACTTTGGAAGGATATTGTTAAAAAAGATGGCCTAACCAAGAGTGGGGTGAATTGATTGCTTAACAATTTCTTGCCTAACTTTCTTGGTTTTGAAAAACTTTTCTAAATCTTTACAAAGAAGTATATTGATTTATAGTTGTATATAAAATACTTAGCTTAGATTCAAATGCAAGTCTAAATTCATTCAATTCTATATGTAATGTTTATGCCTCACAACACATAACTGAAGTTTAGTGGAAAACACATAGAATGGAGGTTGAATATGTGTGTGTGTGTGAACAAAGTAATTTTAAAAATGTTTTCGTAAGAAGATCCTTTTTCGTCCAGTAAAATAATATTAGCGAATGCTAAACTGAAGCCTCCCAGGATTGGTTCAACAAAATACTTTTGCGTCTGGGAGTTTATCATCTGCTTAGGGAAAATGCTTCTTAAACGAAAATTGTCCTTTAAGATAACTTGAACAATTGTGATTTTCATCTTAAGATAGTTTTAATAGATGATGAGCATTAGACTAAGTATTTAGTACATTAAATCAACCAAATAAAAGTGCATTTGAAACATAAAAATAGTGCAAGTATTTTTATATTGGTTCGCTCAAACTGAGCTACGTCCAGTCTCCTTCAAATGAAGGGTTCCACTAGATATCCAATGAAGTACAAGTATTAATTGTTCAGCCTTTTCAGGCTCACGGTGAGTATTATATACCACCCAGGTCATGACCACTCCTGGTCCCAAGTATTATCAACCACTCTTGGCTCGTCAACTTCACTTGCTGACACTAGTATTCTTTGATCAGCCACTTCTGGCTCTCAATGAGTATTATCGACCACCTCTTGGCTCGCTAACTTCACCATTAGCGCTAGTATTATTTGATCATTCACTTCTGGCTCTCAATGAGTATTCTTTGACAAGCCTCTCCAGGCTTTACAAGTATTCTTTCTCTAGCCTCTTCAGGCTTTACATATGATAACAAAACAAGTTTGGTTGAGTGTTTGGGTTACTCTCATAGAGAGGATACATAGGTTGAATACACTCACTAAGGTATATGAACCTAAGTTACACTTAGAGTCCCTTAGTCTACGAAGATAATTACATCAATGTATATTTGACTCTGGAAGCTCTATCTCTAGTTTCGTTGCTTCGTGGGCTTGATATCACTCTTGTTAAAATTGCAAAAGCCAACCATTCAAGGTTTGAGGTAGTGATATATATATTGTCTTGTAGAATTTTCTCGTTGCAAGTGCCCATTGAAGCAGATATAGTCGTTCATGACTAGTTTGATCTTTCATTTAATGCTCAAGATCTTACATTAAATGTTACTTCCTGTTTATAGACATTGTGTAAAGTCTTCTTTTCCTTGTTAGCAGTTGTTTCTGAATTTAGCAGAGATCTAGGAACCTTTTTATCCTTTTCCGGTTGCGTAGTTGTAGAATGTTGTCCTCATATGAAAATGTGATGTACTTTTTTTGACACATGCATGCTTTTGCTTTAGCATGCTTTTCTTCTTCTTCTTTCATCACGCTATCATGTTGAGAACATTTATATAATCATAGATGATGCCTGAGTTGTCCTTTGAGACTTGATTCTTTAAGTGCTTGTGTGACAATCTTCGTCTGCGTCTGTTGGTCCTATGCGTCTCAATCTGTGATTTTCATCTGAGCATTTGAGTTTAATGCTTTGACTCTATTTTGATCTGGTCAACATTACAGATGGACAGACTTTGTTTTGTTTGAGATATCTTTCAATCTGTATTGTCCTCCGTCTTATGCGTAGTTGACTTTTTTTTATCTTTGACTCATGCTTCGTCTAATTTCTTATGTTGCACTGGAGGTTGTCCTTGACACACCTTAGTTTGATATTAGACTCGTAGTTGTCTGGTGCACACATTATACTTTGTTTATTCAGTTAGCTTGATTTGTCTGATTTTCATGATGTGCCTTGCCTTGACTGCTCTTTTATCAGAGTTGATCATCTGGTTTCATCTAATGTTTAACCCATTTTTGTCTTGTTCTAGATTTAGTCCTGTTTTGGATTTTCATCTGATACTTCAATGTTCTTCTATTTTTTATCAGACCTAATCTTGATGCTTGACCAACCATCATCTGATTTTATTGTCTAGTTCGTCCAGGCTTTGTAGATCTTGTATTTAATACATTTGATCTTGCATTAAATGTTTGCTCGCCGAATCCGTTTTACGTGAAGTCTTTTGTACCGTTTGTTTACTTCTATGTCTGACTTCAATCATGACCTAGGCATATCTATACTTTCCTGGCATTGTAGCTGCAGAGGCATTGTCTTTTACTAACTGGTAGGTGTACTTGCGTTGACACATGTAGCTTTGACTTGTGGATAAGCACTAGTCCATTTTTCTCTTCTCTCTTCTTCTATTTTTGATGACTTCATGTGTTCTTCTGAGAGTGTGGATGATAAGCAGTACTTCTCATTGTGACTTAGTAGACTTCAGAAGTAATTCAACATTCTTCATTTTCGTCTAGAAATTTGAGTCACCACCTAAGAGATAGACTTTGACTTTTCTTTTTGTCTGGTCATCTGTGCAGATTTTTAACTCCGTTTAGAATGCTATTGTTCATCGTCTGTAGTCTTGTATCATCTAAGGCTTCATTATTTTCCTTCTTTTGCTGGGTTTGATTTCATTTGTTCTTTTCATCTGATGTCTTGTAGCTTTTACCCTTTATCTTGGTTTCTCGTGCTCTGTTCTTTATTTTGCATTGTGTCTGTGTTGGGAAGGAAGGATTGAATTTTCTATGATGCAAGGTTTTTAGTTTGTGGGTAGCTTTGTCCGATGTATATCCTTCATTTGATTAGACCTAGTGCTTAGCTCACTTTTGTCTTAGTTCTGGTGTAGAAAGTGGTACATGCATATACTCTAGTCTTCAACTTGTCTGTACTTATATTTATTTGAAACACTAACACACTCGTTAGAAATAACAATATGCATTATATTTGCCTCATTCAAAACCTTACTGGGAATTGCTTCGCTGACTTAACAATAACAACAAGCATAGAAAATGAACTACAAGAAAGTAAAGTCAAGTGTAGGAAGAGAGAAAAATGCACAACTAATTCATATTGGTTCAGCCACATCCACTCGTGACCTACATCTAGTCCCCAATCTACTCGATTGAGATTTTCTACTAATCTTTAATATCAAATGTTTTAGAATCACAATACCCCATGCAATACATTTCTACACTATTAAAGAAATCATTTCTTGCATCCCAAGAAGCACTTAGTTGTAGCACCTCACTACAAGAGTTTCCTTTCTTAAGAAACCTACTTAAGAAAAACACAATATAGACGTTAAGGAATGAAATCACTTATTGCATAAAATAAATTAGTGTAGATGAATCAACCAAAGTAGCTTATTCGTTCTCTCTATGAATATGATGATCAATTCAAATCTTGAAATCTTTATTGAGGTTACCACAAAGGTTAAAGAACATCTTCTTGCAAAGAAAATTGTTTCTTAGAGAGTGCTTTCTAAGATATCACAAAGATTCAAGTCTCTTTGTTCTAAGTGTGAAAAATGATATATATAAGTTTTCTGACAGAAATAATAGATTATTTATATGCATAATTGATTATTTTGTTCTTAACAAATATGGAAATCAACCAAGAATAGTTTAATCAATTATTTTGTTGAATTATCGAATATTACAACAATTGTTCCTTAGGTTACTGTAAAATAGAGCAAATAATTGATTATTACGTAAGATAATCTATTATTTTAAGTGAAAACTTAATACCTTAAATTTTCATACCATTTCTATTTACAAATCAATTTTAAAACTTATTTTCTTCATCAATCATCATTTAGATAGAGATCTACGGCTAAGTTATTTAACATGCACAAAAGCACACAAGAAACAAAGTTTTAAACACACAAACAAGATACAACTTGCACTTTTTTCTTTCAAGAGGCTCAAAACACAAAATAAAATACAAGTTGCACTTTTATCTTTGAAGAGGATTATTTGTAATAATCAAAACTAACTAAGACCATGTCTTCATCTTGAGCTTGATCAACAGATACGACATGGAATAAATGATGGATAACACATCTTTCCTTATAATCAAATCCAGGCAACTTTACACATATCCTTTTTAGTTGGATGCCAATCCAAGTATCATCACTGGTGCAAATTGATGAAGACAAAGTATAAAGAGCTTTGATGAATGGATATTGGTGATATTTCCCTATCAAATCCATGTCTTACTCAAAGGTTAGATGCTCTAGAGCTAGGGATGGTAATGGGACGGAGCGAGAATGGGTAGTATCCCCCTGTCACTCACCTTGTTTAGTGAAAGTATCCATTTAACGGGTGTTAGGTCAAAAGATGATCTTAGGTCCCTTATGATGGAAATTAGTGGTGGAGATCCTTATTGTTTCTCCTCCTCTAGGATCCTTTGAAACTCCCAATCTTTTCCATGGATTCAAGACTCCAATTCAGAACAAAGAAGGTGGAATTAGGTATAGGATGGATGGGACACTCCAAAGCTTGAAGATAAGAAAGTGAGAGTTATTCTCATAAGGAGGAATCCTTGATGAAAGAACTTAAAGTGAAGTTTCTCCTTCTTTGAACTAGGACTTTTGTAGAAAGAATTTGTGAATATAATCTTATCTCATAAGAAAAAAGTGTGCAAAAATACAAGGAGAATAAAATATATAAAGGTTTAGAAGCTTGTGGTACAAGGTAAGCTAACCTAGGTTAGAAATAACCCGTTAGGACAGCTTGAATTCAAGCTACTTAACCTTAACTTAACTAGGGTGAACTACTCGTCCAAATGGCAACAAATGTATATTTAGCATAGAGAAGGTAAAGAGGTTGTTCAACAATAAGTGCTTGTTTAAAATCATGTTAAAGAAAATTGACTCCTATGAACAACTTCATTGGAGGAAACACCTTTCTCCAACTCTATTACCTCATCTTTGTCCTTATTAATTCTTAAGGGGTTTTTTTCTTTTATTTTTTCAATTTTTTTTCACTTTTTCTTTCTTCTCCTATTTTTCTTTTCATTATGAGTTGATCCTCTAGAACTTGTGAAGGTGTAAGAGTAGTCAACACACATTTTTTTCCAATGTAAGTGAGACTTACTTTGCTAGTTAGGCCATCATGGATAGCCTTCCTATCATATTGCCAAGGTCTTCCAAGTAAAATATGACTTGCCTCCATTGGTATGATATCACACAAAACCTTATCTTTATATTTTTCAATGGAGAAATGTATGCTTACTTGTTGCTTAACTTATAGTGGTTCATCCTCATTTAACCATTGGAGTTTGCAAGCTTTAGGATAGTCAATAGGAGTTAAGTTGAGATTGTTAACCAACCTTGTTCTACAAAATTTGTTGCATGATCCACTATCCACAATGAGAGAACAAGTGTTTTAAAAAAAATTACACTTCAAATGAAATAGGTTCTTTCTTTGAGATTGGTCTTGCTCATGTGGTTGGCTAGCAAGTAACCTTCTAGTAACTAATAAGTCTCTTTCACATGGACATATTTCTTCACTAGAGTCTAAGATTTCTTCCTCACTAGAGCTTAATGAAGAGGAAGATGTAGCACTATCACTATTATAAATATCGTTGCCCCTTCAAATCATAGTTTTCTATTATTTATTTATTACAATTATTTATAGAAATAGGGGGATTTACCCTAAAGCACTTAAAAGTAAATTATCTACATGATTATTGCTTGTTAATGGTACATTCATCTATATAAATAATTTAAATAAAGGAGATGAGATTGCTGAAAATACCTTTAAAACAAACTTTTATTTAATGATTCTTCGAATATAGGGTCAAGACACACCCTAGCACCCTTTTTTCACTCACAAATAACGTCACTTACTCTAGAAATACAAAAAAAGGGAAAAAAGAGAATATATGAACTATACATGACCTTTAAAAAGCTGAAATTCCTCCCTTTCTAACATTGTATACAACTTCATATTTATAGCCTCAACTCATGCCGAAACGGCCCGTTCCGATGATTGGAACGCCCCATTTTGGATGAGTTTGTTATGGGTAATTTTTGAATCCAGAATGACCCGTTCTAAGATCAAATGACCTATTTCAGATTTGAAATTAACCTATAACAATTTGGGTCAAAATGTCCTATTCTGGTTTGGGAACGACCCATTCTGACTTGGGGTTTCCAAGCCATTTTTGGAAGCCTGAAACAGCCCGTTCCTAATTGGGAACAGTCCGTTCTGGATTCCTAATTCAACCTTTTTGGGTTTTAGACCTTTTGATGTCATGCTAGTCTTCTCTGATGTCATTTTCGGGCCTTCAAGAATCCTTTTTCTTATGCTAAAAGTTCATTTCCTTGTTTATGCATTGCAGACAAAATTAGGTGTCTACAACAACATATTCAACTTTGAAGATCCTTTCACAAACATGGTTAAATCATTCTTCAGTTGAATATTTTCAACCTCTAATGTTTGAGATCTTAGGAGTTACACAAATGATGATCTTGTCTTTGAGACCCCTAACTTCTACCTTAAACTCCATTAGATTTTTATTAAGTTTAAGATTTTCTTTTTTATAAGAAGTTTTTGTTTTTCTTTGTGTTTTTGTACTTAAGAAAAATCATATGATAGTTGGAAAGTAAAGTTTCATAAGACATTTCCTCTTCATCAGAGTTAGATGAATAAAAGCAAGATTGAGAATTTACCTTAACCTTTGCCTCAACATCTACTACTAGACAAATGTTCGCCTTTTTGTCATCTGAGCTACTACTGCTACTGTTTAAGTCCTCCCATGATGGAATCACACTAAGGCCAAGAAGACCAAGAGGTGATATATTGAAGGAGACAAGAGAAATGGGTTAGTTTTGAAAATCATAAGAGGAGTGAGCCTACTTTTGGGCCTTAACTCCTACGTTTTTTATTAGTATAAGATTTATTCCTGTTTTACACTTGTCTTTTATTTCCTATTTTACCCTTGCATTTTGGGTACCTTAGACATAGGATTTATTTATCTTATATTTTCTATTTTACCCTTGTATTTTGGGGTGTCTTAGTTATAGGATTTATTTTTACTTGTATTTCCCATTTTACCCTTATATTATGGGGTGCCTTAGATTATAGGATTTTATTTTATAGCTAGGGTATTTTATTAGGGTGAGAAAATAAGGCCTAGATGTGTTTTTTGGTAGCCTTGGATTTATTTTTGGACTTGGCAAGGTTTAGGCCCAAGTGGAAGGCACCTAGGTTGCATGGTCTTATCATGCACCTAGATGTAGCTTAACCAAACCCAAAGATTCCATCCTTGGCCACCAAGTAGCATCTAGGGTTAATTTAGGTTTCATTTGAAGTGCATTTGACTTGCATTTTTCAGCCAAGCACTCTCAAATGTAACCCTAAATGCATCATCCCTTCTATAAATACCCTAAGCTAGCAACCTTATAAATACTTTAGAATTTATGATATTAAGAGAGCCTTTGAGCCTTAATATTCTTTCCTTAGTCCCCTTGGTCATTTCGGCCAACTATCCTTCTCATATTCACCGTGAGTGTTCTCACCTTTAGGAGTGGCCTTCATCCATCAATGAAGTGAGCCAAAACCCTAGAGTACCACCTTAGCATTTCATCAAACACCTAGCCTCCATAAACACCATTCACCCATCTCCATCACCAAGGCTAGAAACCTTGAGTTTCATGATCCAGGGAGTCCGGTCTTCCCTCTTTGATACTCCTAACTCAATCCATGCAACGAGGGTTGCCATCATCCCATATAGCCATTAGACTCCTCTTGGTCTTTTTCTTGCTATGCCATCTCTTTTGAGGGAAGGATAGTCTACCTTCATATGTCCAAGCTTTACGCACTCACAGCAGACAACATCCTTGTTCTCTAAAGCTCTAGGCTTCTTGGATCTCTTTTTCCTTTTGTGGAAGGTCCTCATCCTTCCCTTCCTTTTTAGCATGTCCTTGAGCTTTTTAAACATGAGAGATCTCATCGTTTATAGAGTTCTTAGAGCTTTCGTCTGGTTTTCTGTCTTAGACTCAATTTTGAGAGCTTTGTCGTGCTCTTTATTCTTACTAGGTTCACAGCTTTTCATAGCAACAATATTGTTTACTTTGTTGTGATCCCTATTGTTTAGGTGAACTTCATGAACTTTAAGAGCTCCAAGAAGTTCATCATGCATCAAGATCTTTAGGTCTTGAGCATTAGTGATTGTTTTGGCTTTAGGCTCCTAGATCTTGGATAGGTTGTCCAAGATCTTTAGATTGGTCTAAGCTTTTGAAAACTTAGCTCCTAGGGATTTTAACCCATTCAGAATTGTTTGGAAGCGTCCAAACGTCTCATCAATGGTTTTATTCACCTTCATGGAGAACAACTCATAGTGCCTCTGAAGAGTAGCTGCTCTATTGAGCCTCATATCTTTAGTGCCTTCATGAGTTACACTGATGGTATCCCATATTTCTTTTGCTACGGAGTAGTTGCAAAATTTTTTGTACTCGATTTGGGATAAAGAGCATGAAATGAGATAACATGCCTTGGTGTTGTTCTATAGGATGTTGTAATCTTCCTAAGTATATTGATCCTTAGACTTAGCAACAACACCACCACCTAGTATCATTATCCTCCATAGGGGATACTATGTGGACTTATTGAACATTTCCATTTGGTCCTTCTAGTATGGGTAGCCTTCTCCATTAAAGGTTGGGGGCCTTGTAAGAGATACTTCTTCTGGTAGATACTAACCTTCATTGCTTCCCATCTAGATCTTTTTCCTTTAGCACGGTTAGATGCTCAACCTTGTCAAAGGCTGAGCTTTGATGCAAAATTGTTAAAGATAAACACTAGAAGGGAGTTTGAATAGTGTAAAAAAACTTACACATTTGTAAGTCAATAAAGTAATATCTACGACAAATGAAGCGTTGGCAAGAGTAATCAATGAACACAAGAAGTTTTTATACTAGTTCATCTCAACCACCGAGACTACATCTAGTTATCAATCCAACCATATTGATTTCAACTGACTTTCAAAAAAGTTACAAGTATTCTTTCACCAAGCCACTTCTACTTCAATAAAAGTGCTCTTTAACTGGCCTCTTCAAGCCACTACCCGAGTATTCTTTTTACATATAAGCCTCTCCAAACTCAACCCCAAATATTCTTTTATAGACAAGCCTCTTCAAGGTCTACCCTATAACAATGGTTATACAGAAGTTACAAGGGTGTTGTTATTGTTGTTGTCGTCTTCTTTAGACATGATTACAATGAAAGTTTAAGTACAAAAGATCTTTTTGAAGAAGATTTTCTTTTATATGTGGTTCTCTTTTGTGTTGTATATATTATCTACCTCTATCATCAATTCTTTTAAGTTCTAGAGCTTCTTATATAGTATCTTTGAAAAAGATGACCAATGCAGCTTAGCTTCTTGAGTCTGATTCATAGAACATCTTCGTCTTACTCCTTCATCTGATCTAGAGAGAGAAGAAGTATTTGTTGATGAATTAAATGCTTCAATTAATGCCTTTCACCAAAATGTACTCCTTATCTTTGACAGATCATGCTACTTATCAGAGCAGAGCAACAAAGTGAGAATAATAAGAAGCAAAGTTAGTGTGCAACATGAATGCAGTACTTTTTCTATAGCTTTTTCATGAGATTCAGGATCTTAATTTGTCCTTTATTTTGATGCTCCGCATACCTTTATACACTTTTAACAGAATATGAGTTCTAAGACAACGATTTTTGATCTGTTAAGGTATAAAGAATTCATTTGAAAATTCAAATGTGTTAGTCATAATAAATAATAGACGTTAAGAACATGACAAACAATTGTATGTTTTGCCTGATTTGTTTCTTCTTATAGACGCTACTTCCTCTTACAAAGTCTGAAACAATGAATTTTTGAAAACATTTTCTTGCTGAAAGACATATTTTTTGTTAACATTAAAACTTACAAAAAATGAGGGATCTAAGATCATTTTTTGACATAACAAAAAGAGAGGATATATGATAAAGTGAAGACTTTGATGTATGAAATATTGAAGTTGGTTGAGGGCATCCTAACTAAAAAGATTAACCTTTTTTGTTGAGAACTATGTAGAATAAAAAAACACAAGACTCATGTATATATATATATATATATGTGTGTGTGTGTGTGTAAAAGATTTTATATTATTAATCAATCACATATTATCATAAGTATTGAGTTTATTAAATTTTGAATTAATCTTTTTTGTACCAATGAAAATTTCTAATTAGTTATAAAGAGTAAAGTTTGTTACTATAACAATATATAAAATTGAATTCTTCTAGTATTTGAAGCTTAAAGAACAAAAACATAGAAATGGGGATTGAATCTATGTATGGAAGATTTTTTAAAACTTTGCGCAATGGGACAATATGAGTTTGTAAAAGTGCTTCATGTAATTAAAGGTGAAGGATAAAAGATAACAATAAACATTTTGATTGTTATATTATTTCACTCAATCTGAGCATACCCAATTGCCTTCAAGCTCAAAGGGTTCCACTAGCATGGAAACTTTTTACAGCAATTATTCTCAATTCCACTTCTATTAACACAAATATTTTAGCAAGATAAGTGAATGAAGCATAGAAGGCTTAGTCTAAATGTGTTGCTTTAAGTGCTAACAATTCTTTTTGTAGCTAATTACTTTCTATTTTGGAGGTTGTGTTGGTTCTAGTTCATTGTACCATTTTGCGTGCATATAGAAAATATGAAATAAAACCTTAATAAATTTATAATGAGTACAAATTATCACACTGCTTATCACGACATGTTTTTTATTCATTTTAAAGTGCAAAGATGTTCAATAAGCATTGGACTTGTGAACAGTTAAGGGACGTTGGCTTTGGTCTCACAGCGTTGGACATTAGATGCATACATTAACTAACCAATATTATTGAGTGTTTTCACTTCTTTAACTTTACGTGTTTTTATAATATGTTTATTATAATAGCGATTTTGTTCTTTATTCCTTCTACATGGTTAGATACATGATACATGAAATGACTTAGACAAATATTAGTTAATATAAAGGTTATCACTTTACTATCATCAAAACTAGAATATTAAACACACACATGCGTACCAATAAATAAGATGACATTTTTTATTTTATGAAATGGAAATACATATAATAAGGAATGTCCAAAATATGAAGTTAGAAAAATTAACTTTCAAAATTATTTTTGGTGTCAAAAAAGTTAGTCAAAGATTTCATTATTTATAATATTAATTGTATTATAAATAATTTTATAGATATTAATTATTTTTAATATTAATTTTTTTAATTATATATAGTCCGTGGTCAAAGAAACAACATTAATTGTATTAATTATTTGTAAAATCAATTTAGTTATTTATTAAATAAATTATATAAATTGAATAAAGTTAAAGTTTTTAGTATATATATATATATATATATATATAGTTTGACATCTTTAAAAAAAAAATAGTTCAAGCACCTCACCTAATCTCGTTATTGGATATTTGATACTATCTCACAAAATTAAAATATGAAAATCATCTATTATTTTTCAATTCTCTTGTTTGTTCTTTCTATTGGTTTTGGTATGCTCTGCTTTATTTTAATTGAAGTTATTTAATTATAATTAATAAGATGTTCTTTACAATTTTGGCTAATTCTTACTAATGCATGGGTGACTGGGTGTATCTTGTGCTATAGGAAATCAAATGCAATTGGCAAATGCAAAAGAGTGTCAAGCAACGTTGTTTGCTCCTTGTATGACAGATGTTTGTTCAATGGCATGCAATAACCGTTATGGACGCTTAGCAAAAGGAATATGTAATGGCCCAGGGAATACATGTGTTTGTTATTATCCATGTTGAGCATGTTTTCTGCAACAGTCATGTTGCTCACCTTCTGTATTTATGAAATGTTCAACAAAATGAATAAAACAGCAAAATAAATTGGTTTTGTTATTTCAAAAATCTTCCATAAACTTTTGGCGTGCATGATAGATATATTGTCTAAAGTTAGAATTTATACCCTCTACTCCATGGACTTACTACAAGATATGTAATTTTAACTAGTATGACACCTATTGACTTACACGATTATTTTGATTTTCTTATGTGTGTGTAATAACATGTTTATTAAAAAAAGTAGATTTGGATTGGCATAATTAGTTGTTTAAATTATCAAAAAATAAAATGAAAAAGCTTTATGTAGAAAAATTAAGTAGCCTATCTTAAATTATTGTGTATTATTAGTATATATATATATATATATATATATATATATATATATATATATATATATATCACTAAAATCTAAAGGTAAACATTGTTTTTAGTTGTCAATGCAAATGTTGACCAATGAAAAAAATATAATCTACTTCAAGGACAATGATATTTGTTTCGAAAATAAAAATTATATAAAGTGAGCAACTAGCAAATGCATTTCTTATGCATTAGTTGGTACATAAATTTGATAGCAATACACTTAATAACATCTTGATGGAGGACCATCCATAGAGAGTTCTTATTTGAAGACCATTGGACCTTTAACTGGGTCTATAGTTAGGAGGCTTGAGGAGGCTTTTACAGAGGACGTGTTTCTTAGACATATGCTTTATATGAGAATTGAGTATGATTCCGCTTTTTTAGTCTTATAGTCTTTATTGTACAAAACTTATATAGTTTGAGTTCTTTTACCTTGTATATAATAGATACATGTATAGGCCTATTTTGCCTTTGTGTTTGTAAGGAACCTTTATCTTTCTTTATAGGTCATATCCTTAGGATTATAGGGTATGTTGCTTGAGGACTATTTTTTCATTTGATCTTGTATTAAAGGTCATAGATTTGCATATTTTTAGTTTTAGTAGTGGGGTAGCAAGTAGAAAATGTGTAGGTGAAGCTAGTAATTGGGCCTTTACTGGGCCTTGTTAGAACTCAATAAATTTTTATCTAGCTCATAGATGGTTTGGACTTCCGTTTGAAAATCTCATCAGTAAGGGAATGCTCAAAAACTAGACTACTCCCTAACCAATGGTTTTAAAAAAGAGTTCGAAGGAGTTACCACCGATATTTTACTCAAAATCTCGAAAAAAGAAAAGATTTTTGAAATTACAATAATAGCCTTCATGGCCAGAATTGGATTCAGGAGTCGATTACGTGTAGGAAAGGTGTTAGACACCCTACAACGCCTAAATCAGTACCCTATGAAGATATTATCATAATAATAAATAATAATTTAAATATTTTATCCCCTTTTATTAGTTAATGTTATTTACATTACAATTATTTATAAAAATAGGGGTTCATACCCCAAACGTTTGAAAATATTATGGTGTACATGATGATTAGATATTCATGACAATAATATATGAATAAAACAATTTAGATAAATAGAGAAGAAAGAAAGAATTGATAATAAAAAAAAAATTACCTCCGAAGCGAGCTTTTATAGAATATTCTTCTAATGTTGAGTTAAAGGCACATTTTGATAATCCTTCCCTCTACAAAAGACCTCACAAACACTCAAGAATTACAAAAGAGGGAGATAGAGAGAAGTTTTTCAGAACTAAGTATACTGAAACGGGTGAAAAGACTCTAATTTTCCTTTTCTGGTCTATTTTCGGTCTCTTTGCACTATGGATGAGACACCTATTTATAGGCATCAAAACCAACTAGAATGGCCATTTTGATCAGTGAAATGGGTTGTTCTAGGTTAGTTTATTATGGCAAATATTTTAATTTGGAATGACCTAATTCAAGATTGAAACAAGCTATTCCAAACTGTTATTTTGTTCATAACAACCTAGGTCAAAATGGCCCGTTCCGGATTGGGAATGACCTGTTTTAACCTAAGGTTTTCAGGCTTTTTTGGTGGTTTGGAATGACCTGTTCTAGATTGGGAACAACTCGTTCTAAGCTCCTAATTTGGTATTTTTGATCTTCTAGGCCTTCTGATGCTATTCTGGTCCACTCTGATGTCATGTTAGGCCTTCAAGGACCTATTGCCTGGTTTTAGTAGTCCTTTGTCTTGTTTTGGTATCTCGAACAAAATTGGATGTCTATAGGTTCCCTTCTTTACATGTACTTTAGATGGCCATGTGTTGCTTTTCCAAAGGTAAATAAAGATGTAGACATTTCGTTTGGGTTCTTTCTTTGTCCCTGCATGCAGGTGCTTCTAGATTGATTTCTTCGGATAGATCGGTTTTCCCGTATCCTTACTCTTCAAAGTAGTTGAGTATTGGGTTGCGTACTCCATTGAGGAATAAGGATGGAAAATTGTACCACCTGATCTTTTATCTTCACGTAGATGCTCCATGCTACTTTTTTTGATTGCTTGTTTGTGATCGTGAAGTATATTATGAGTATATTATGAGCTCAATCTCTCTAGGCTGGACTAGTATTGGGGCTTCCAATTAGCCCAAGTCATGATGAGTACCGTCTCTCCAAACATTCCCTTATGGCTTTGTTGTGTACAAGTGAGGGAAGTAAGTATTTTCTGAGCTCAACCTCTTTAGGCTAACTGATATTAAGGCTTTAGCCAGCCCAAGGCGTGGTGTTTGATGATTAATCTGAGTTAATGATTTGTTGAGAAATGCCTCTATATTTGTGGGCAGAGAAGTTGTCTGTAGGATCGTGATCTTGTGATCTTGACCTTTCTCCATTCGACGAATTTGGTGGTGACCTCATTTATTTGCTTGATTCATAATGGAGGTTGCCTTAGTGATGACCGGTAGAAGGAGCTCGATGTGCTCCCATCTTAAGTTGTCTTTGTTGATGAGTCTTAACGTTAGTAAGAACTTCGTGTCATTCCTGCCATGTGAGTATTATGATGCCTCTCCAAACGTCTTTACTAGGGATGGATGACAGGGATTCTGGTGTTGTTCCTGCCATGTAAGTATTGTAATGCCTCACTAGGCGTACTATTGTGATGATGAGTATTGTTATGTTGATTTCTCTAGATCGCCTGCTTGTGATGATGAGTATTATTGTGTCGGCCTCTTTAGGCCACCTATTATGATTTTGA
Organism: Cajanus cajan; assembly: GCF_000230855.2. NCBI lineage: Eukaryota > Viridiplantae > Streptophyta > Magnoliopsida > Fabales > Fabaceae > Cajanus > Cajanus cajan. The sequence goes on along the minus strand of NC_138523.1, from coordinate 13,571,001 downwards.
GTATTATTGTGCCAACCTCTTGAGGCTGCCTACTTCTTGAGGCTATCTGCCTCTTGAAGCTGCCTGCTTATGATGATGAGTATTATTGTGCCGACCTCTCCAGACCGCATGCTTGGGATGATGAGTATTATTGTGTCAGCCTCTATAGGTCGCATGCTGTGATGATGCGTATTATTGTGTTGGCCTCTCTACACTACTTGTTGTGATTTCTATGACCTGAGTTAAAATGAATTATTCCCAATCTGAATGGGCCATTTTGGCCCATAAATTTGTATGTAGAAAGGCATTTGGGAACGACCCGTTTCGAAATCAAAATGACCCGTTTCCAATTCAAAAATTGGCTTTAAACCCTAGCTTGGAACACCAAGTTCCGAAACCCAGAACGGTCGTTCCAGTTAGTCTGACACCTATAAATACGTGTCCTCATGCACGGTGGAAAAGAAGCAAAAATTCATAGAAAAGATGTTATCTTTGACTTGTTTCTAGTAGTTCTAGTTCACAAATCTCTTTTCCCTCTATCTCTTGTATTTCTTAAGCGTTGTAAGGACTTTTGTAAAGTGAAAGGATGCCAAAAAGTACCTGATCCCCACATTTGAAGAAGAATTCTATAAAGCTTGCTTCGGAAGTATTACTATTAAATCTCTTTCTCTTTCTCTCTCTCTATGATTTTTTTCTTCTAAATAATCAATATAAATAATTAAGCAATCATGTAGACATACTATTTTAAACGTTTAGGGGTTTAAACCCTCCACCTTCACATGAAATTATAGCATAAAAGTAACATGTAAATAACCAAAAGGGGAATAAGATATTGAAATTATTATTCTTTATCATGCTAATTTAATCATAGGGTACCAATTTAGTGATGGAGTCCTAGATTAATGAACTCCATGATTCTTTACACGTTACTCCTTCTTGAGTCCTTGAGAAATCTTTAAGGTTTGAGTCAAATGAAAAGAAAAAGAAGAGTTGGAGAAGATTTTCCTAAGCTCCTCGGATAGAATTCCAAGGCTACAAATAGGAAATCTCAAGGTGAAAGTATGGTTTCCCCTCACTCTAGGTGACTCTCAGCTTTGAGAGAAAATGCAGAAGTTTACTCTCAAATAATACTCAAAAGTGAGAATGATACATTGATGGACAATGGGCCAAGGACCCAATTACTAGAGCTATGGCCAGGAGCATATAGGAGGGATTGGATAGCTTGAAGGTTAATGGGCTTTCTAAGCCCAAGCTAATCTCCATGTGGACCACCATATCTTGAAGAGAAGACCTAGTTCATTTGTATAGGTTCCTTTTTACCTTTGTATTTGTGAGGCACTTTGTTTCCTTTTTATAGACTATTCTATTGTGTATTTAGGGTAGGTTCTTTGGAGACTTTTACTCCATTTGACCTTGTATTAAAGGTCACTCATTTTACATTTTTTAGTAGTAGAAGTGGGATGACAATTAGAAAGGTATGAGGGTGTAAGTAGTAAATGGGCTAGAGTTGGACCTAGGCCAATTTTTACATATTGGACTTGTTTTCCTCCATATTTTTCAAGGAATTGATTTAGCTAGGTCCCACCATCATTGGGTGAACCTAATTAAACCAATTCCAAATTATTTGGATTGGACAAATGGAGAAAACAAGCCCAAGGCTGCCCCTCCCAAACCATGGCCAGATTTGCTTCTTACCTTTGGTGCCTTTGGGAAGCTTGTGCTACAAGCTTTTAACTTAGCTTGCTTCCCAAGCTACTAAGTTAGAAGCTTGCTCCACAAGCCTCCCAAACCATGGTGGACGGTCAAACTAAGTCAACCATGGTTCTCTTGAACCATGGTTAAGCTTAGCTTGCTCCACAAGCTACCATACTCTATATAAGTCTATTCCTTTCATTTGTAATCACTTTTGGACTTAATGAATCAAAATTTTCTCACAAATTCTCTCTTCCAAGAGTCTTAGTATCCGTGGAGAATCACTCTCTCCCTAGGAACCTTCACAAAGGAGTTCCCCCTTTGTGCCTTGGTTCACCATTCTTCCTTCTCTTCAAGGAAGAAACCGGACATTCCTTGTTGTTTCTACAAGCTTTGGAGCTTGTGTTTGCTTCATCAAAATCATCATTGAAGACCTCAAGAGAACGATTGGACTTGAAGATGGAGATTGGAGGAGAACTTCCATCACTCCTTCAACTTTCTTCCATCATACATGGTCCTAATCTATATATAAGCCACGAAAGTGAGCCAAGGAAGCCAAGAGTGATCGAGAGTTAGAATTAACCATGGCATGGTTAATTTTAACTATTGGCGCCTAAAATTCAAATTTGAATTTCCACTCCTAGATTTCAACTCCTCCATGTGCTACATGTGGGGTTTACATATAAATGTGATTTGATTCACATTTGAGGTGAATTTGAGTCACACCATGTGCACCACCCACATAGTCGGTCACATGACTCTAATTAGTCCTTAAATGTGTCTCAAATGACACTAAATGTAAACTCACATGGGATTATTTCATAAATGGCCAAAATACATGGCCTAAAATAAACCTATGCTACTTGACCCAAAATACAAGGTCTAAAAACAAGATACAAGCCTAAATGGCCCAAACCTAAACTACTTGGGATTTTAGTGTACAACCCAACTAAAAAGTGCCATGGGCTTTTCCTTAGTGTTGGCTCACTCCTCCTCTAGTCTCTTGACCATAGCCTTAGTGACTGGACCCTTGGCCCATGGGCCTCCATCATTTAGGACTTTGTAGGGTGCTTAATACCTTCCCTACATGTAAACGATCCCTAAACCCAATTCTGACTATGAAGGCCATAATTGACTTTTCAAAATTCTTTTCTTTTTTTGATGTTTTGAGTAAAATATCGGTGACAACTCCTTCGAACCTTTTCAAAAATCATTGATCAGGGATTAGTCTAGTTTTCGGGCATTCCCTAATCGATGAGATTTTCAAAATGGAGGACCAAACCATCTGTGGGTAAGATAAGAAGTTTTCGGGTTCTGAAAATTTGTTGGATGTTAATTTGAGTATTATTTACTAATGTTTCTATTGGCTTGAATGGTGTTTATATATGATTTTAGACTCTATCCATATTGTTTATATGTGTTATACATTTGTGAGATATATTTTCACTTCTCTTGTTGTTTTTGTGGTTGTATTTCTCGTTTAAGTTGAACTTCATGCAAGAGTTGATCAGGTTATTTGAGGATTTTGTAAAAGGTTAGTTTTATGCCTCCATTTATGAACTTAGTTTGCTTATTTATTAATTGAAGTTTTCATTCAATAATTTAAGATGTGTGAACCCTTTTATAGTACAAATGAAGAAAAAATCTTTTTATTTAATATTTTAAAAAAATGCATCTTCTTAATAATATCATAATCAATAATTTGGAGTAGAAGGTTGTCACATGTCTCAAATAGAAATCGTAGAAGTTGATTTTGACAATAATGATTGACTAGAAAATATGATTTTTTTTATGCTAGAGATGATTCTTTCTAACGTGCACAAGTATATGATAATTTAGTTAGTGATACAAGGATATCTTTATATTCAAGTTGTACTAATTTCACATGATTGTTATTGCTATTAAGATTATTCGGTCTTAAGACAAAAAATGGATGAAGTGATAAAAGTTTTTCAAAATTATTTAAGTTGTTGAATGACATGTTTACACATTGCTAACACATAATTACAAGGTGAAGATATTATTTTTTATGAATATAAATTGTATAAAAATAATCATGCATGTCCAAACTTCATATTAAAAAAAAAACTTATGAACAACTTATTTCCAAACTTATAAATGTTTTTGCAAGCTTTTCTACTAAAAAAAATAAATTCTTATACTAATCCTATACTTTCGTGATTAGGTCCGCACGAACGGTGGTGAAGATATTATTTTTTATGAATATAAATTGTATAAAAAAAATCATGCATGTCCAAACTTCATATTATACAAATAAAAAATAAAAAATAAACTTATGAACAACTTATTTCCAAAATTATAAATGTTTTTGCAAGCTTTTCTACTAAAAAAATAAATTCTTAAAAATATTTGTTTACATGAATGTTTATAGTATGATGTAACATAATATAATAAAAATAACTTACACAATAGATGACATTAAAATGTATCCATGACACAAATTTTAATTATCATTATGCATCGATTAAAAATAATCGACATTAAAAATACACTTATTATCTCGATTATTTAGCTTACATAAAATATTGAGACTTAATACATTGGTTGGAACCGACCTAAAAACCTATTTTACTCTACATAGAAAGAAAGTGTTGTGTATAGTAGTGAAGAGATAATTAATTTTCATCATTCTCCCTTTTATTTTGCCTAAAATTTAATGTACTAATCCTATACTTTCGTGATTAGGTCCGCGCGGACGGTGGAACCATTTTGCCAAAAAATTTCACTTACTACAGTGACAAGAATGCACCGTCCTATGTTTTAAAAAGTATTTTTCTCTTCAAATATATGTTATAATATATAAAACATATTTTATAAAATTACAAGTTATTAAATTAAATTTTAGAATGAAAAATTATGATTTATTTATAATATTTATAAATATTTATTTTAAGTGACAAATTATATATGAAAAATATTTAATATGATAACTAAAATTGTATTAAAAATATATTATTACTAAAATAATAAGATAAAAGTTAGTATTAAATACATTAAGTGATAAAATATTTTAGTATTTACAAATAATATAATATTACACATTTCAGTAGATTTATAAATAAGAAATTTTTAAAACCACAAAAACCAAATCAAATAAAATCACAAAAGATTGGTTTGTTTTAGTTTGGATTTTATAATTCATTTAAACCAAATCGAATCACACTTAATTTTCTTATTTGGTTCAGATAATTTTTAAGATAAAAATAGAATCAAACAGTACTATTAACACTTGTAATCAATCCTTATATATTAAATATAAATATTTGTTTTACATGAGAGTACTATTAACACTTGTAATCAATCCTTATATATTAAATATAAATATTTGTTTTACATGAGAGTGTTTTTAAGAGTTTTTCTTCAATAAAAGAAATTATAAAAATTTTCTTAACTTCTTATATAATTTGATATTTATTTATCATAATTATTTATTAATTAAATATAAATATTTAAAAATAAATTTTTTGTTACTATATAAATTATTTACCATAAATTAAAAATATAATTTATATATTTGTAAATATTTATGTATACTAATTTTAAATATAAATTATATATTCAAATATAGTATTATTTTTATATGTAATTTATTATAAATTTTAATTATATAATGAACATGTTTGTATATTGTACAAACTTAAATACCAGTGATTACTAATATCAGTAAGAAAAATGACATGATTCTGTGAAAAAATAAATTAACTAATGATTTAAAGAAAAAAGTGGATAGTTATTATTTTTAAAGAGGAGAATTATTTTTTATTATTTTATCTTTAAAGATAAATTGATGAAAAAATAAAATACAATATAAAAATATATTTATCTTTTAAAAAGGTGAACATAAAAAGGATATTTCTTTTACATATTATTATAAATTATTATTATTATTATTATTATTATTATTAAAAATAGTTACATTTACTAATACAAAGACGACATATCAGTTATAATGAATATTCTATATCAATTGTATAAATGTAAATGTCACCTATATATAATAAAAATAATTTTCTACATCAATTAAATTTTAATGATATAGAAGTATGAAAATCTATAAATAAATAAATAAAAATAAAATAAAATAAAAATAAATAAATAAAATTTAAAAAAAATCACAACAAAGAACTCCATTGTTAAGAACAACAAATTGCTTCCCACCCTCCCACTTACTTCCCTTTATCTTGACCTTATCAATATCATGGTTATTAGCAGCGGAAGAATGTATTTCGTATCTATGTAAAAAAAAATATTAAATAAATTAATATTTTAATTCAAAAAATGGAAAGTTCTTAATTTTAAAGAAAATAATTATATTTTTGTATATATTTTAATTTATTCTTAAATATAAATTAGTATAGGAAAATAATAAAATATAATATATACTAGAAGGGGTTAGTCGAGGGGTAAAATTGAATACTCCTTCATTTGTGGTTGAGGACTACATATATTGAAAGGAGATAATTGAAGGAGTAAAATTGAATACTCCTCTATTTGGAGCCGAGGGCTACAAATAATTGAGAAATGTTGGTAAAAGTAATTAAGTAATGAGACTTTAGAATTGACTTGTCTCAGCCCATGCCTAATGGTTTTAGGGGTAAAAGGTATACTTTTTACATTTATTACAATATTAATTATAAAACTAAGGATTGACTTGAATGTTAGAGTTTTTATAAATATCTTTCTTTTTTCTCTTGGTCATATATGACTGAAGACTAATAATCACATTATTAAAGGTAAATATAGTGTATTTTGGACTCTTTGACTAAAGATAACCTTAAATTTGAAAATAGACCGGGTCGGGCAAAAAAAATTAAAGTTTTATAGTAGGTGAGTATATTTTAACCCGGTCCATTTTGACTTGGCTCACCCGGGCTGAACCTGTGGTGGGCCGGGTAGCCCACCAACCCATCAATTTTTTTTACAATAAAAATTTAAGTATGATTTGTAGTTAATTTTGTATGATGGGGTATTAAAAATTTTTATTTTAGACTTTTATCATGATTTGTATTTAATTTTGTATGATAAGTTATGACTTATGACTATTAATGATACTAATTTTATGACTATTATGTTAATTTATAATTAATTTAAAATTTTGAATTTTGTTGATAATTTTTTTTAACTTTTGGTGGGCTGGTGGGCTGGCCCGTATAACCCACCAACCCGTGGTAGGCCGGGCCGGGTCAAAATTTTTTTTGAGAAAATCAAAAGTAGACCGAGTTGGGTTGACTTGTTTTTAAAGTGGGTCAAGGTGGGCCGGCCCACATGGGCCAAGCTAGCCCGTTTTGACAGCTCTAACTATGAGGACAAAGACATATGGGACAAGGACTCGAAGTAATGAAATTATCTCTATATCCCTATGTATAATTGTCATTAAAAAAGTGGATATTGAAAGAGGGTATCCCTTCATATATTGTTATAAATCTTTAAATATAAATTAACGAAATAAAACAAAATACAATACAAGAGTATAATTTGTTAAAAAAAGTAAATACCAAAAGAGAGTATTCCCTTTATATATTGTTTTCAAAAAGAAAACACATCTTTTTCTTAAAATGCATGAAATGAAACAATAATTTTTTTATGGTGATTAAAACAAAATTGTGAAATACTTTGAGACTAAAAATATATTTTTATTTATTTATTTGACTAATTTATTTTTTAAATATTATTTACTTCTATTTATTTATAAACATAAAAATTTAAATTAATATTAATTGTGATTTTTATTATATTTTTATTTTTACTTAATTCTTAAGTATTTCCAATACCAAAAAAAAACATTAACTATTTAGTTCACTTACCATAAATAAGAGAAAAAAATAATAGTACATTTCCTATTATGAAGTTAATAATTTTAACATAAAGAAAATGTTAATTATTCTTCTTCATATATATGTATTATCCCTTAAATTGATTGATTGATGAAAAGACATAGAAATACTAAATATTTACTATTAGATAAAATATACAAAATATGTGTAATATATTCTCTGGAAACTTTGACTGGATTAAGGTTATCTCTCTCAAAATCATTCTTTTATCAAATCTAAAATTTTGAAGTTTGAAAGCCAACTAGAGTATCAATCAAATCAACTTAACATTAGTAAAATATTATTTATTTAATAATATTTTAATACACTAAACATAATTTTAATAAAATGTAATTTTTCACTTATTAACTATTATAACATTTTGGTGTAAAAAAAATATAACTTTTAAGATACCCTTTAGAATGGCCCAGCTAGTTTTAAATAAAAATCGAATATGGCACTATTCTGAAGAGAGCATTGTAAACGCAGATCTGTTCAGATTTTTGGTATCATAGGTAATATAGGTTTTTATTTTTAATTTTAATTTTACAACAATAGGTGACATAGGTTATATAACTTACATGTGCGTGTGTATATATTAACTTAACTACTCAGAAGCATAGAGTAAAAAGCATCAATTGAACCATGGCTACGCTGATTGCTCCTTCCAACCACTCTCCTGTGGAAGATGCTGAATCTATCCGAAAGGCTGTCAAAGGTCACATGATCCAACTTCTCATTTCCTTTAATTTTCTAACATTCATTTAAGCATATATTGCTAGTCCATGATCAAATTTTCAATCCTTCATTCACACATAACAATCATTTATCAGTGTAAAACATTGGTTTTTCCCCATATACAACACTAACAATTTGTTAGAAACTCAAAATAGCTCATTAATATGGCATATTTGTTTTTAAGGGGTGATTTATCTATCTCTATAAAATTATTGTAAGTACTATTAGTGATATTCTTCTATCAAAGTTAGAGTAATATACATTGAAATATAATAAGATATCTTATTGTGCAAATTTTTAAAGTAAAATTCTAATTCCGACTAGAGAATAACATCACCTATGGTATTGTTCATATTACATGAAATTTTTATCCCTGACTAAGTTTTCAAAAACTTTGTAGGTTGGGGAGCTGATGGAAAAGCCATTATATCAATACTAGGCCATAGAAATGCTACCCAAAGGACCCAAATCAGAGAAGCATACCACAATCTCTTCCAAGAGGACCTCATCAAACGCCTTGAATCTGAGCTCTCTGGTGACTTTGAAGTACACAAAATTGGCAATAACAATTTCAAAAGTTTTGGATGCTTTTATTATTGATTCACTAATGAATTATTGTGTGGGGTTGTACCAAACAGAGAGCCATGTACCGTTGGATATGGGAACCTGCAGAACGTGAGGCTTTGTTGGCCAATTTAGCTCTCAAGAGTGCTGACAAAAACTACCAAGTGATAGTGGAAATTTCCTGTGTCCTTTCACCTGAAGAGTTTTTTGTTGTGAGGCGTGCCTACCACAACAGATACAAGCGTTCCTTGGAGGAAGATGTGGCTGCTAATACCACCGGCCATCTTGGCCGGGCAAGTCATATAATTCAACAAAATTTAGATATAGTTCTTTAAATATGCCATGATCAAAATTGAAGTTTCATATGAGTAATCTAGATCGACTTTTAATACAAGCTTTTATTATACTAATTGATGAGATGAGATTCTAACTTTTTGATAAACAAACATAAAAATACTTGAAGGAAATAATTCATGTATGTTTTTTCTTGCATAATTTTGTACATTTATTTAGACTAGCTATGGCATTTGAAGAGAATGAAGTGAAGAGAGAATTGCTTAAGGGGTGATTATTCTTTATCTAATTAGTATTTGGTCAATTTCTTTTGCAGCTATTGGTGGGGTTGGTGAGCTCATTTAGATATGGTGGCAGTGAAATTAATGCAAAATTGGCAGAATCTGAAGCTGATGCTCTTCATGAGGCTATCAAAAACAAGAACAAAGGTAATGGAGAAATTATTAGGATCCTTACTACTAGGAGCAAGACCCAACTTGTTGCTACTTTCAACCGCTACAGGGATGATCATGGCATTGCCATCACTAAGGTACAACAACAAAGTCTTTTTATTTTAATCTCTCTTCTTGATATGAAAGATTTTTGTACACATTGAATAAGGGATTTCTTGCTATAGAACCTCTTTCTTTGCTTTCATACTTCCCCATACCTTTTAAAAATACATTTTTCACTCTAAATTGTTTTTCCAAATATTTAACTTTAAACAAAAAAAGTATAGGCCTCATGCAGGACAAAATTAATTAAGCAACAATTAGTTTTCTTAACTTGTTGTTCCTTTACAGAAATTGTCCGATGAAGGGTCTGATGAGTTTCATAAGGCAGCCAATTTAGCCATTAGCTGCATCAATGATCATAAGAAGTATTATGAGAAGGTGAAAATCTTGCATACTTTCACTTTAAGTTTGACCCTTAATTAGAAAATCAATCTCTTTGAACATGACATGGGATGCAAGAATTTTAACCATGAATCCACTGAGTATAGGTTCTTCGCAATGCCATGGAAAGTGTTGGAACTGATGAGGAAGCACTGACACGTGTGATTGTGACAAGGGCTGAGAAGGACCTGAAGGAGATCAAAGAGGTCTATTACAAGAAAAACAGTGTTCATCTTGAGCATGCAGTGGCCAAGGAAACTTCTGGAGACTACAAGAAGTTCCTCCTTACTTTGATGGGGAAAGAAGACTAAGAACCTGTCACAATATAAACATTTTTTAAAAAAATTCTATTCAAAAATACTCTTTATTATTATAGAAAAATTTTCAAAAACGCTTTTAATTTATATATAAACATAAACATGTTCTAACTTAATTACTTATTTTAAGGATATATGTAACTGATTTCATAGAGTCCCTTTTTAGAGTCCAACTTTTGTTATCTTTGTTGTGTGAGGCAACTTGAACATCTCAGTTAATGATGAAAGTTCTTCATTCAATAAGAATAATCGCGGGTTTGAATCATGGTTAAAAATTGTGGTATGCAATTGTAGTTGTAACATTGTTGTTTGCAAGGTCTTTGCGATCTCATTACGACCTCGTATTTACCGGTAATTGCAAAGAAATTTTGACGATAACTACATATTATAAGCATGGTTGATATCAAATCAAGCCATATTCAATATCAGCAAGGTCAATAATACAAATCAAGCCGACAAAATAACGAGCGTTGCAATTAAATTTCTAGAGTGAAAATACTTGGGTTCAATTTTATGAATGTGAACCCAATTATATATATAGAATTGCATATTCCCACTTATCTAGTAATATCACTAATTGATATAAGATTTTCGGTACACATTCTTTCATTGAAAATTGAATATTTCAAATGTTTAGTTTAGAGTGTAGATCATCTAATAATAATTCGAAAGCTGGTGATTTAATAGGACCATATATTAAGTTTTTATAGAGTATTGAGAATAAAGATTTGAATTTAATTCAATCATACAACTTCAACTTGTAAATTAAGAGATGTCATTATTTATATACATATATGAGGAAGAATTCGTTTATTCTAAGAGTAAGTCTATCTAAACTTATTCGGTTCAATAACTCATATTCTATATCAAATTTTAACGATCCAACCGTTGAATTTAAAGCTCTTAATACATAGATCAAGTCTGCAAATCTTTAAAAAATTTGAAAATCATTTGATACTTCATTTCATTAATTCAAATCAATGTATAAGAGGATTTTATGATTATCGATCAATTTGAATTAATGAAATAAAGTATAAATGATTTTTAAATTTTCTAAAAGTTTGCAAACTTGATCTATACACTAAGAACTTTAAATTCAATAGTTGGATTATTGAAATTTGATGTAGAACATAAATTATTGAACGCAATAAATCCAAATAAACTTACTCCTAGAATATATATATATATATATATATATATATATATATATATATATATATATATATATATATAATGGTCTTTTCATCAATAGTGACATTTATAGATACTTTAATAATAACTTGTATAGTGAGAAATGTTCTATTTGTATATACTATTTAGACTTGATCTCCAACATTAATCATTGGAAAAAAATTATATTAAAAATCATAGTCATGGTGGTTTACTTGCTCCACCATATATGTATGTTTCTGCACATATATTGGAGTTGTTGTAGATTATCACACGGAAATTAAAACCATTTTACTCAAAAGCTACTCGTGATGACATATACATGTCTTTTTCTAAATCAACTTTTTAGAGGTATTTTCCCCGAGTTTAATAGTCATGATCGTTGATCCAATAATAGTGACAAAATAATATTATTAGCACATAAATCGTTTGTTCTTTCCACTGTTTTTTCTCTCCTTGATGATCTTAAGTGGAGGAGTATCCAAAGAAATTGAAAACAGCAAACGGGAATCATGACAATGTTTATCCCACAAATTACTACCATAGTTGAAAATTCTTTCAATTTAAAATACCTGTAAATAAATTCAAAGAGGCCCTTCCAATGACTTATTTATATCTTCTGTTACATTGATTTATTAGAAAATTCCAATTTGTTGAGAAGGAAAAAGTTTCTAGAAGATAATCGATTGAGATTATGATCACGACAATGGATGCGACATCCTGAAAAATAAAATGAATTAACGAATAGGGCTTTTAGGCGGTAATTTCAAAGAATCATGCATATGCTTTTCAATTGAAAATCTAAGGATATGAGAAATAGAAATAAAGTATTTTGTATTTATGGTTTAGGGTTTAGTTCGACATTAACCAAGTAACTTATGTACTTCACTATTTTGTTATAATCAATTAGGACAGTAACATGTTGCTGAGGGAGCTAGGGAAATCAAGGGAAATCTACCTTTTTATTTTTTTTATTTCCATTTATTATTTTTCTTAAATTTTTTTAGAAAATAAATAAAATGAAGATGATAGTGACATTTATGTGGCCCCAAGCGTGTGGTTCAGCGGTAGGGGTTGATCCACGCTTAACAAGGTCAGGGGTTCGAATCCTGCCTTGTGTATGCAGCCACGTTAGATCTTGGGGCCAGCTATCCCACCCTTTAAGGTGCCTCCAACGTAGCGAGGAGATTAGTCACTGCTGTCGGCGGTGGATACTTCAGGGACGAACCAAAAAAAAAAGTAATGAAAAAAATATAATAGTAGTGTGTATGGATTAGGAAATTTAAGGGGGTAATTTAGGTTTTTTTTTAATGAGTTTCAAATGCTTTTAGATTAAATGTCTTATTTAGAAGGAAAATTTATAAAAAAAAATTAAAATTTAAACATTTGTAAAAAAAATTAAAATAATAAATTTTCAAATTCTTAAAAAAAAAGTAAAAATTTAAAATTTTTCATAATTAGTTTTTTAGTTTATGTTAGGCTATACGTTTATTATATATGACTAAAATTAATAATAACTTATATATATATATATATAAATATTATATTTAATATATAAATTACATTTAAAATTTGTATAAATAGATATTTTTAAACATATAAATTATATTTAAGATTTAAGATAAATAATTTATATTCTATTAAAATATTATTTTTAATTATTGATATTTTAATTTAAAATAATAAAATTTAATTCATAAATAAATATGATAAATAAAAAGATTATTTAGATAAGAAGTTGAAAAAATCTCTAAAAATGTTATCATCAAATAATGACTTCTAAAAATACTTTCAGGCCACATAGCTTGTTAGATCAAAAGACGATATGATATTGGATCCCTATGGATATTGGTTTTAATGCTAATAAACCTATATGTTTTCATTAGAGAAATGTTATTAAAATCATAAGATGAAATATAATAGATGATTAGTTATAATGATGTGTAGTCCATCTAATGAACCACATAGTCCGTGTGAAATGAATGTATTTAATATATATTATTCATGATGTTTGATAATCAAATCATCTTTATCTATGTTATTCTTTAACAAATTGAAAGGAATAAAAAGTTTTTTGGTACTTGCACTTCAAAAAGGAACAAAGATATGTTTTTCATTAGAGAATGGACAAACAGATCTCTCAAAGTATGCAAAGTCTTAAAATAAGTCATTTTTGATTGACACTGTGACACCCTCTACCCCAACGTTAATACACAATAAATGTAAACAATAATTTCTTTTTCTTTTTGAGTAAATAAAATCTTTCATAGTTTAATAACATCTTTCATGTATAAAACAACTGCTTCAAATCTCATAAAGTAGAAGATTCACATTCGTAACTCATCAATCATAAAAAAAATCAAAGATAAGTATTAAACTCAAGAAATCATATAAAGGAGAATACATATTAATTCCAGTAAAGGTGGCAGTGCCTCCTAGTTAGGAATTAATATATCACTTTCAAATCATGTAATAAAATAGTATGACAAAGATATACATTTTGGTCTTTTCTCAAGAACGTTCAAAATTACAAAGGAAGAGAAAATTAAAGCTTTTAAAATAATAACATTCCAAAAACAAGCCTAGCTATGCCCGATGTCACATCCTATCAGAGCATGCCCAACTGAAGCCTTAAGCCTCATCACCAACATCCTCATGATGCTGAACACCTGCACCATGATTTAAACATATACAAGAATAACAAGGGAGTGAGAAACATCTCACTCAGTTTCAGGTGCAGAAATAAAGGTTAGATAGCACACACACACACACAACAAATATAAGTCACATATAAACAATACACATACATCATCAATATCACATATATATTCATTTATCATGCAATGATGTCATGATCTTGACTTATAAATGCATGCATGTGGCGCCATAAGGAAGTTTCACATATCATCACTGGTGACCCTAAGGCACACCTGGTTACATCACTGGTGACCCTAAGGTACACCTGGTTACATCACTGGTGACCCGAAGGTACACCTGGTTAGCAAGTTACATCGCTGGTGACCCAAAGGTACACCTCGTTAGCAAGTTACATCACTGGTGACCCCAAGGTACACCTCGTTAGCAAGTTACATCACTAGTGACCCTAAGGTACACCTCGTTAGCAAGTTACATCACTGGTGTGCGGCCTCAGCGGCACACCTGGAATAATATATGCATATGATGCATGTCATACATTCATTATTTCATTAACTCAACATTTGACTTATTACTTAATTTCGTTTAGTACATCATGTCCTCATTTGTCAGTCTCATAATCATATCATGTCTCAATAGTCCATTCATATGTCTCATGTCATTTGTCCATATTTCACAAGGTCATGTCATAAATACTCCTCATAAGGTCCGCATAGGTATTCACAGAGAGCATTCTTATTCATATTAAAACTCATTTATTATTAACATTAATTTCATACTCATTTATTACTTTCAACAAAGAACAAAGTAGAATAAATAGAAAATCGGACAGAACAACGACACCTTCAACAAAAACAAAGTAGAGTAAATAGAAAATCAAACAGAACAATGGCACCTTCAACAAAGAACAAAGTAAAGTAAATAGAAAATCAAACAGAACAACGGCAAGGGATTGGGATTACATAATCATTTATTATTTCCAACAAGAAATAAAGTAAAGCAAACAGAAAATAAGACAGCACAACAGCAAAGGATTGGGGGTCAATCCAACAAATAACTATCCAACAATTATCCCCACACCCCTGAGCGAGGTTCTCACTCCCCCCCCTTACCTGGGTAAGCGGAGTTGAAACTTGGGCAGGGCCTCCTCCTCTGGATTCTCTCTTTCTTCCCTTTCTTTCTTTCTTTCTTTCTTTCTCTCTCTCTCTCTCTCCTCTTTCTCTCTCTAAGATTTCACCTCTCACTCAGTATAAAATTTTCACCCCCCCTTGGCCCTATTTATAGGCAATCTGACGCACCCGGAACGGCCCATACTGATTTCGGAACGGCCCGTTCCGGATCCTTCAAACATGGGCAAATTTTTCAACTGGAACGGCCCGTTCCAAAATCGGAACGCCCGTTCCCAAAAAGCAGAACGTCCCGTTCTGAAACCAGAACGGCCCATTCTCAATCTCAGTAGAACGGCCCGTACTGCTTCCAGCACGGCCCGTTCTCCATACCAGAACGGCCCGTTCCAGGCCCGTTCTAGGTCTTTAAAAACAAGTATATTCTTTCTTTTAGAACGGCCCGTTCTGCATTTGGAACGGCCCGTTCCGACACCCAGAAATACCCTTATTCCTTTATTAAAATTACGAAAATGCCATCAATAATTACGAAAATGCCATCTTTTTTTAAAAAAACTGGGTGTTACAGACACGCGTAACAGTTCCTTCTGTTTAATACCTTAAAAGTGATAAATAACTTCCTTAAGAAGACAAAAAGTGACAATTTGGTGAAATACATTTAATGCTCGCATTTAATACATCAATAAATACTTTTCTCCGCAAGGAAGTAAGACGAAGATAGACGAAGCAAACATATGAGAGATGTTTAAGGGTTTGCAATAGTCATCTTCATGAAGCACCTATATCAATAAAATTGAAGACTTGGAAAGGAATTGAGAACAACAATTGCAAAAATTCTATGCATTCTTTCTATAAAATCTTTGTACATAATTTGGTTATATCACATCTTGAAAGTAAGACGAAATAAGTGATTTTTTTGACCTTAGCTTTGTGTTATTGTTTAAAGCCTAAAGAGGATTTATTGTAAAGAATACTTGATTATTGAAGCTTTCTTTTAAAGAATACTTGGTTGTTGAAACCTCGTTGTTTAAAGAATACTTGGATGGTTGTTTGAAGATGCAAGTCAAAGAATACTTAGGTTTATCTAGAAGTGGTTTGTGAGAGAATACTTATATCTTTTTGGAAGGTAGTGGAACTTGAGGTAATCTAAGTAGTTAAGATGAATTAGTATAAAAGTAATGTGTTTATTCTTATCTCTTTGTCTACACTTCTAAGGTCTCGTTATTACACTATTTCAAAAAAAAGTGTTGAAATTTTTGTTATTATTTAACTCCCCTTTTAATATCTTTCTTTTCTCCACGTAGTCATTTGTGATTAATATATAGAAATTGATTTTTTTTTGTCCCACTTATGTATCTTTTATTTATCTCACCCATTTCTTCTTATTTTTCTATTTCCCCTCTCCCACCCCTCTTTCCCCTTTCTCCTTTCTCTTTTTTATTTTTCTCTTTCCTTTTTTTCTCTCTCTCTTCTTTTGTCTCTATAATTTTATCTCTTCTCTCCCCTGTCTCTCTCTTATCTCACTCTTTGTCATCTTTCTTTTTTCTCTCTATCTATCTCTCTATTTCTTTTGTCTCTACTCTCTCTATTTCCTCTCTTTCTTACACACTATCTTTTTCTTTCCTTTTTCATAGAGTCCCTTTTTAGAGTCCAATTTTTGTTATCTTTGTTGTGTGAGGCAACTTGAACATCTCAATTAATGATGAAAGTTGTTCATTCAATAAGAATAATCGCGGGTTTGCATCATGGTTAAAAATTGTGGTATGCAACTGTAGCTGTAAACATTGTTGTTTGCAAGGTCTTTGCGATCTCATTACGACCTCGTATTTACCGGTAATTGCAAAGAAATTTTGACGATAACTACACATATTATAAGCATGGTTGATATCAAAAAATCAAGCCATATTCAATATCAGCAAGGTCAATAATACAAATCAAGCCAACAAAATAACAACCGTTGCAATTAAATTTCTAGAGTGAAAATACTTGGGTTCAATTTTATGGATGTGAACCCAATTATATATATAGAATTGCATACTCCCACTTATCTAGTAATATTATTAATTAATATAATATTTTCAATACATATTTTTTGCATTGAAAATTGAACATTTCAAATGTTTAGTTTAGGATGTAAATAATCTAATAATAATTTGAAAGTTGGTGATTTAATAGGACCAACAACAATTATTATATTAAATTTTGATACAGTATTGAGAATAAGAATTTAAATTTAATTCAATCATACAACTTTAACTTGTAAATTAAAAAATATTATTATTATTATATATATATATATATATATATATATTATTTTGGTCTTTTTATCAATAATGACATTTATAGATACTTTAATAATAATTTAATAGTAAATGAATGATTTGATGGATTCAACAATAATCATATAATTATTAAAAAAAAAGTTTTAATATTATATTAAAAATATTAATTTAAATTTAACTTAATTCTATCAAAAACTTGTAAAGTGAGAAATGTTTCTACTTGTATATACTATTTAGAATTGATCTCCAACATTAATCATTCGAAAAAAAATCATATTAAAAATCATAGTCCTGGTGGTTTACTTGCTCTTAACCACCATAGATGTATGTTTCTGCACATATATTGGAGTTGTTGTAGATTATCACAGGGAAATATAATAGATGATTGGTTATAATGATGTGTAGTCCATCTAATGAACCAAATAGTCTATGTGAAATGAATGTATTTAATATATATCATTCATGATGTTTGATAATCAAATCATCTTTATCTATGTTATTCTTTAACAAATTGAAAGGAATAAAAAAAATTTTGGTACCTGCACTTCAAAAAGGAACAAAGACATGTTTTTCATTAGAGAATGGACGAGCAAATCTCTCAAAGTATACAGTCTTAAAATGAGTCATTTTTTATTGACACACGTAACAGTTCCTTTCGTTTGGTACTTTAAAAGTGATAAATAACTTCCTTAGTAAGACAAAAAGTGATGATTTGGTGAAATGCATTTAATGTTCGCATTTAATGCATCAACAAACACTTATCTCCACAAGGAAGTAAGACGAAGATAGACGAAGCAAACATATGAGAGATGTTCAAGGATTTGCAATAATCATCTTCATGAAATGAATGTAAAAATTCTATTCATTCTTTCTATAAAAATCTTTGTACATAATTTGGTTATATCACATCTTGAAACTAAGACGAAATAAGTGATTTTTTTGTTAGAAAATAATGGCCCAATCCAAGAGGGGGGGGTGAATTGGATTCAATGACCCTTTAAAAATTTATCAGAGTTTTGGATCGTAAATTCAATCAAAACTTTTCTATGACAGAATTTTCAAATGAAGCACTCTTAAAGACTTGTTACAATGATATGAATGCAATGTGCAACTTGATTACAAGACAATGAGGTTCAAATATAATATCCAATTATAGATTTAAACCATCAAAATTCACATACACATGTTAATCAAGTTTTATCTTCTTTAAAGCACAACCAAGAAATTACAAAATGAGAGATAAGGTTGAAGAAGATTGCACAAGTCTTTTATACTGGTTCAGCCACTCCACATGTGACCTACATCCAGTCCTTAATCACCACCTGATTAAGATTTGATCCACTATCTTTTAGCAAGAAGGTTTACAAGCACACACACATGCATATACTTCACTACAAAAAGATAACCACTTTCTTGACCCCAAGAAAGTAACCCTTGTAGAACCCACTACAAGAAACTTCACCACTTGAGAAACCCTTCTCAAGATTTTTCACAAAGATTCACAAAGAATAAAATGAAACGAATTCACCTGGAATTCTTGAACAAATCTTTGTCTTCCTCTTTCAAGAGTATGATGATGATGATGATTTCCTCACAAGCTTTTCACAAACGTTTTTCTCTTGGATTTCACAAAGAAAACTCTCCAAGATGTCACACAGACTCTCTAAAACGTTTTTACCAGTTGATTATCAGTTTTTACTCAATGTTCTAAAGTTTCAAAAGAGTTCAAACTATTTATAAAAATTCAAACCCAGATAATCGATTATTTTAAAGAATAATCGATTATTTTGTTCTTCAGATTTCTGGAAATCAATCAAGAACAATTTAATCGATTATTTAGCTGGATAATCGATTATTCCAGAGAGTTGTTCCTGAAATAATCGATTATTTTGGCAAATAATCGATTATTACAGCAAGGCATTCCACTTAGCCCACTTGCTGAAATAATCGATTATATTTAACAATAATCGATTATTTTGAGTCAGTTCTTAAAACTTCATTTTAAGTCTCAAAATAATTTTCCAATGTTTAACTCATCATCATCTACTCCCTACTTGATTCTAGACAAGATTTGCTCAATGCACAAAGCACACACAGACACAAATATGACAATTCATTTATAACAATTTGCTTCCTAAGCTCTATTACATAGCTATACTTCAAGGTATTTTTCTTGACTCTTCCTTGACTTTGTTTTTGTGTTCAATGTTGTTGTTGTACACTTGTTGTCTCCAAGTTGTTGTGATCATCAAAACTCTTAAAGTCTTCAGCTCCCCTAAGCTCAACAATCTCCCCCTTTTGGATGATGACAACCCATGAACTAATCCATGAACCAATATTCACTTAACTTCTTATGGTGCCATATTGTGCCACAAACCACCTGCACAACACACACACACAAGCACAATACCTGCAAACAACAACTAAACACACAATACACAATACCATTTCTCCCCCTTTGGCATTATCAAAAACAAAGTAAGCCAAGGTTAACAAAGAATTGCCATGTACAGATTCTCTCCAGCAATATTATCATAAATGAACCAATTTTGGTTCTGCAACTCAAACCAAATTTTAACCAATTTGTGATGCCAATTGTGCACCATATCACAAACCAAACCAAATCAAGTTAAGATAGTCATTTTCACAGTACAAAAACAGAGTATTCCAAAGCACAAATAATCACATTCCAACATATATGCTTACCAAAAATAGAGCATTTTGCATCAGCAATCCAAACCAAGCTTTGGAATCAAAATTGAACCAACACATTAACAAACAAGCTTCAAATTCATCAAATTTAAATTGTTCAACATCAAAAGCAATAAAAGTGTTCAGGAATTAAAATCATTACAACCCAAATGAACTTAAAAATTGTTCCAAACTTGAATTTAAAAACTAAACAAAATAACAAAAACAGAAATCACTCCTCATCGTCCGGAATACCAAGCTGCGTCTTGATGATTCTAACTTCATGATCTAGGTCGTCAAACCTATCAAGAATTCCAGAGAACATGGATTCATGTCTCCGTGACATCTCCATCATAGCATCCATTTTGTTGATCATGATCTGTTCAAACGGTGAGAACGGCTTCAGCTCCGGCTCAGCTTCTCTAGGCTCAGCTTCCACCTGTGGTGGCTGATCCTCTTCATGAGAAGGAACACCGTCCTCATCTGTAGCTGGTTCCGGGGTAGGAGAACATCTCCTTTAAAATCCCGCTTATCTTCTTGCTTCAGCATACCCATGTGGTGCAAAGAAGATTTCTCAATCTTATTTGACGCGTGTAGAACAATCTTTCTTTCACCTGTCAAATCTACTCCAGCATTTTCAAAAATTTTAGACAAGAGTAAAGCATAAGGAATCGGACCGTCTTCCTTTCTCCTTGCCTTCCAGATACAATCGTTCACAACTGACACCCAATCAATCTTAATTTTCTTCTTAATCACATGCATTAATAAAATGTCATCCTGAGACATTTGTGCATGGTTGTGTAACCTTGGTTTTAACATCCAGGCAATAATGAAAGAAATTAAACGAGAGTTTTTCTTCATACCTCCCGCCAAAAATTTCTCGTAGTTGGTGTTAGATGGAAGCCTTTGACAGTCCCGGAACGTTGTCAGTTCTTCAAAATCCCCGAAATTGAATGGTTGGGGTTTCTCCTTTCCGGTTCCGCTCAGCCCAACAGCCGCTTTCAATGTAGGTCCATTCAGCCTGATTAACTTCCCCTTAATCACAGATTGCATAACCCCATCATTAGTGGAGGCAAAACAGAGGAATAATCTTATTAGCTCCGGATAATAGGGTCCTTCCATTTCCAAGAATGCCTTCAACTCCTGATGCTCCAAAAGGGTTGGAAAGCTAAACCCCTCGTTCTTGAACCAATCAAGCTTCAAGGTCTTCGGAGGAATGATTCTCCGACCGGCGTACCACTCAAAATAGTATTCTTGAGCTTTCTCATCCGCAAACCACTTCGTGATTAGCTACCCAGAGGGAAGAGGACGCTTGCTCCCCCTCACTTCGAGCTTCTTGGGCCTTTTGGAAGAAGATGCCATGGTTGGGTCTTAGAGAAAGATGAAGAAGATGAAGAATTGTGTGGGTTAGGGTTTTGAGGGTTTGGGGAAAAATGAGAGAATGAGAGAATGAGAGAAGATCAGTTGAGAGAAGTGTTTTATGTCCTAACAAATTCTGGGTATAAGGGTAATGGGTAGTTTTAAGGGTTGGTGCGTAGATAACCATTTCAGGAAATTTTTAAAAAACTGCCCAGATAATCGATTATTTATGCAAATAATCGATTATTTGCATCAGAAAAATCTTTTAAAAACGAAATCTGATATGGATAATCGATTATTTTAAGGATAATCGATTATTACAGAGGGTAGTTTCTCCTAACACAACCCAGATAATCGATTATTTACAGAATAATCGATTATTCCAGTGACTTTTCAGATTCTACTACTCAGATAATCGATTATTACCCAAGATAATCGATTATTACAATGACTTTTGAGTTCCTTCTTACCAGATAATCGATTATTTCCCAAATAATCGATTATTTCATAAAACTCTTAGAATTCTTCATGTTCCAGATAATCGATTATTTCCCAAGATAATCGATTGTTTCCATAAATCACTTAAGATAATCGATTATATCTTAAGATAATCGATTATTCCAGTGAAGATTTGCTTCTCTGAAAATTTTAACTTCTCAAATTTTACCAAGACTTGTTTGCCACTTTCAAATATAATCTTTCACACATCTCTTACTTTCATTCTCACAACACAATCAATTCAAACTTGATTCATTAATTATTCCCAACTCAATTCTCAATTGATTGAACCTTTCTCTAGGTAGAGGTTTTGTAAAAATATCAGCAAGTTGTTTACTTGTCTCTACAAACTCCACAGCACAATCATTTCTTTGAACATGATCTCTCAAAAAGTGGTGTCTTATCTCAATATGCTTAGTCCTAGAGTGCAAAATTGGATTCTTGGTCAGATTTATTGCACTAGTGTTATCACACCTCAAAGGAATTTTGTTCAACTCAACTCCATAGTCTCTTAATTGTTGCTTCATCCAAAGAATTTGAGCACAACAACTTCCAGCTGCAATATACTCAGCCTCAGCTGTACTTAAAGCAACACAAGCTTGTTTTTTGCTATGCCATGAAACAAGTGCACTACCTAACAAGTGACAAGTTCCACTTGTGCTCTTTCTATCTAGTCTACACCCAGCATAGTCTGAATATGAGTAGCCTATCAGACTTAGTGAGACTCCCTTTGGATACCACAAACCAACATTAATTGTGCCTTTCAAATACTTAAGGATTCTCTTTACACTTTTCATATGAGATTCTTTAGGATTATCTTAGAATCTTGCACATAGGCACACAACAAACATTATCTCAGGCCTACTTGCTGTCAAGTACAAGAGTGATCCTATGATACCTCTATATTTTGAATTATCAACAACAATTCCATTTTCATCTAAGTCAAGATTGCAATTGTTTGATATTGGTGTGGCAGCCTCCTTACACCCTTCCATACCAAACTTTTTCAAAAGTTCATTGCAATACTTACTTTGACTTATGAAAGTTCCATCATGCATTTGTTTGACTTGTAATCCCAAAAAGAAGGTAAGTTCTCCCATCATTGACATCTCAAATTCTCCTTGCATGGTTTTAGCAAATTCTTTACAGAGAGAGATATTTGTAGATCCAAACACAATATCATCCACATATATTTGCACATACATTGTATCATTTTTAAACTTCTTGACAAACAATGTATTATCCACCTTTCCTCTTTCATAATCATTCTCAATTAGAAATTTGCTTAACCTGTCATACCAAGATCTAGGAGCTTGCTTCAAGCCATAGAGTGCCTTTTTGAGCTTGTACACATGATTAGGATTTTTGAAATCCACAAATCCAGGTGGCTGTTCCACATACACTTCCTCTTGTATCAGCCCATTGAGGAAAGCACTTTTTACGTCCATTTGATAAAGCTTGAAATTCTTTATGGTAGAATAAGCAAGAAGTAGTCTAATTGCTTCAATCCTTGCTACAGGGGCAAAAGTCTCATCATAATCAATTCCTTCTTCTTGATTATACCCCTTAGCCACTAGTCTTGCCTTATTTCTAAGAATTATTCCAGATTCATCAAGCTTATTTCTGAAAACCCACTTGGTTCCAATGATTGGATAATCTTTTGGTAATGGCACTAAATCCCACACTTCATTTCTTTCAAACTGATTTAGTTCCTCTTGCATAGCCATTAACCAATGTTCATCTTTAAGTGCTTCATCAATGTTCTTAGGTTCAACTTGTGACACAAATGCCATAGTGTTGCAAATATTTTTAATTGCACTTCTAGTTGAAACACCCTTTCCAATGCTTCCAATTATATTGTCCATTGATAAGTCTCTTGTGGTTTTCCATTCCTTTGGCAATTATTCACATGTTTCCTTTTGTTTCACATGTGACTCACTCTCCTTAGACACATCATTAGGTTCATTCTCCAATAGGGATTGATCAAGCAACTCAGTTAAATCCTCAACTTCAGTTTGTCTAGTCTCTTGCTTATTTGACTCATCAAATACCACATGGACCGATTCTTCTACAACTAGAGTTCTCTTATTATAAATTCTATAAGCTTTACTGTTTGTAGAGTATCCTAGAAAGATTGCCTCATCAGCCTTTGCATCAAACTTTCCAAGTTGTTCTTTCCCATTGTTCAGCACATAACACTTACACCCAAACACTCTAAAATATGAAATGTTAGGTTTCTTTCCTTTGTAAATTTCATAGGGTGTTTTCTTTAATATAGGCCGAATCTGAACTTTGTTTAACACATGACAAGTAGTGTTAATAGCATCAGCCCAAAAATATTTTGGCAAGTTTGTTTCATTCAACATTGTTCTAGCGAGTTCTTCTAAAGACCTATTTTTCCTCTCAACAACCCCATTTTGTTGAGGTGTCCTAGGTGCTGAGAAATTATGGTTTATACCATGTTCCTCACAGAATTTTTGAAACATTATGTTTTGAAACTCACCTCCATGATCACTTCTTATAGAGGTGATGTTTGAACACTTCTCATTTTGAACAAGTTTTGCAAATTTTCTAAAGGCATTAAAAGCATCATTTTTGTTTGCAAGAAACATAACCCATGTATATCTAGAATAGTCATCAACAATTACTAAGCCATAGTAGTTTCCGCCTAAGCTCATTGTTCTTGATGGACCAAACAAATCCATGTGAATTAATTGCAAAGGTCTAGATGTTGAAATCTGATTTTTACTTTTAAAGCTAGCCTTCACTTGCTTGCCCTTTTGACAAGCATCACATAGTTTGTCTTTTCCAAACTTGAGTTTAGGTAGACCAACCACTAATTCTTTCCTACACAGTTTATTTAGGTGATCCATATGAATGTGTGCTGCTCTCCTATGCCAAAGCCATATGTTTTCTTCTTGAGTTATTAGACACTTAGTGTTTGACATTATTATAGAGTGTTCTAAGTCAAGCATGTATATATTGTCAATTCTTTTAACAATGAATCTGATTTCTTTACTCTTTTTATCACATATCAAGCAACATGTATTATCAAATTCAATTTTAAAGCCTTTATCACTCAATTGACTAATACTCAGCAAATTATGTTTCAAGCCATCAACAAGCAAAACATTTTCAATCAATATTTGAGAGGAGGAATTACCAACATTGCCATGGCCAAGAATTTTGCCTTTATTGTTGTCACCATAGGTAACATACCCTTCATTCTTCAATTTCAGACTTGAGAATTTTGAGGGATCCCCGGTCATGTGCCTTGAGCAGCCACTATCAAGATACCATAGTAAATTTTTGGCCCTCAAGCATTCCTACAACACAAATTTAGAGGAAAAATTTAGGTACCCATGTGGAGGGTCCTTGTTGGTTAGTTCTCAGCCTTTGACTCTTCTCAACCCAAATCATTTTTCCACTTGGAACTCCATATTTTCTTGAATAGCAGTTCCTAATTGTATGACCTTTTTTACAACAATAAAAACAAGTTGCTTGTCTAGAAAAGTTTCTTTTGAGTTTTCTAAAATTTTGACTTTTCACAAAAGCTACTTTCTTTGACACAATTGGTATGCTTGTACTTGGATTAAAGCCAAGTCCACTCCTATCAAAAGTGTTTCTTTGTTTTCCCAAAAGAATATTCAAATTTGCATTTCCCTTTGTGAACCTTGCAAGTGTGGATTTTAAGTCAGCATTTTCTTTTTCAAAATCTTTGCAATGTTCACAAACATCTTTTGAGGAATGAGCTTCACTAAAGTTAAACATAGTTTGAAGATTTTCATGCTCATGCTTCAAATCTTCAAGCTCTTGTTCAGCTTCAATTAAAGCATTTTCATACCATTTCAGCTTGTTTTTCAACTTTGAATTTAAGGCACCTAATTTGACAGTTTCTTCATGAATTTGTATAAAAGCTTCTTGAAGCTGATCATAATCCGGATTGGATTCAAGGTCAGAGTCACTTACAATTGTGTCATGGTCAGTTCCAGCCATCAAGCACAGGTTGTTCTCCTCACATTCAGATTCATCACTTGATGTGCTTGAGTCATTATCTTCCCAAGCAATGTAGGCTCTCTTTCCTTTTGCATTTTTCTTAATTTTCTTCTCCTCTTGTTGCTTCTTCAAGAGATTTGGACACTCAGCTTTCATGTGTCCCGGTTTACCACATTTAAAGCAATTAAAGGAGGATGTGCTTGCTTCCTCTTTCTTGTTTGACTTCTTATTGAATTTGTAGGGGGAATTCTTCTTTCTTCTCATGAACTTTCTGAACTTCTTTACCAGCAAATTGAAGTTCTCGGTTTCGGAATCATCGGAGCTTGTTTCTTCACACACCTCTTTACCTTTGGCAGATTTCAAGGCTTTTAATGACACTCCTTTTCCTTTCTTATCTTGCTGCTCATGTTCATCAAATATGTGCAGCTTTTGCTCATGCTCCCTTAATTTCCCAAAGAGAGTAGTTAATGTCAAGGAGGTCAAATCCTTTGATTCTTCAATGGTTGTCACCTTTGCTTGCCATGATCTATCCAAGCATTGCAGCACTTTTAGATTCAGCTCTTCCTTTTCAAATTTCCTGCCAAGGTCAACAAGGTGATTTATCAAGTGTGTAAATCTTTTTTGAAAATCAGAAATAGATTCACCATTTTGCATTCTAAACAGCTCATATTCTCTAATGAGAGTATGCTTTCTTGATCTCTTTACATCGCTTGTTCCTTCATGAGTGACTTGCAAAGTGTCCCACATTTCTTTAGCAGATAAGCATTGTGAAATTCTGAAAAATTCATCAATAGACAATGCAGATGTTATGATGTTTTTGGCTCTTTTGTCATGTTGGGCTCTTCTCTTTTCCTCATCACTCCACTCACTCCAATGTTTTTCCTTAAGCTTACCATCATCATTCTTTTTCATAGGGATATAGGGTCCATTTTCTATAGCATCCCATACAGCAATATCAATAGCTTCAATGAAAATTCTCATCCTAATCTTCCAATAGACATAATTTTCACCATTGAAAATAGGACGTCTATGTATAGAGACACCCTCACCATAGGGTAGGTTGTTGTTGGCCATTTTTAAATCTTGAATAACTCTCAAGAACCTTGCTCTGATACCAATTGTTAGAAAAGAATGGCCCAATCCAAGAGGGGGGTGAATTGGATTCAATGACCCTTTAAAAATTTATCAGAGTTTTGGATCGTAAATTCAATCAAAACTTTTCTATGACAGAATTTTCAAATGAAGCACTCTTAAAGACTTGTTACAATGATATGAATGCAATGTGCAACTTGATTACAAGACAATGAGGTTCAAATATAATATCCAATTATAGATTTAAACCATCAAAATTCACATACACATGTTAATCAAGTTTTATCTTCTTTAAAGCACAACCAAGAAATTACAAAATGAGAGATAAGGTTGAAGAAGATTGCACAAGTCTTTTATACTGGTTCAGCCACTCCACATGTGACCTACATCCAGTCCTTAATCACCACCTGATTAAGATTTGATCCACTATCTTTTAGCAAGAAGGTTTACAAGCACACACACATGCATATACTTCACTACAAAAAGATAACCACTTTCTTGACCCCAAGAAAGTAACCCTTGTAGAACCCACTACAAGAAACTTCACCACTTGAGAAACCCTTCTCAAGATTTTTCACAAAGATTCACAAAGAATAAAATGAAACGAATTCACCTGGAATTCTTGAACAAATCTTTGTCTTCCTCTTTCAAGAGTATGATGATGATGATGATTTCCTCACAAGCTTTTCACAAACGTTTTTCTCTTGGATTTCACAAAGAAAACTCTCCAAGATGTCACACAGACTCTCTAAAACGTTTTTACCAGTTGATTATCAGTTTTTACTCAATGTTCTAAAGTTTCAAAAGAGTTCAAACTATTTATAAAAATTCAAACCCAGATAATCGATTATTTTAAAGAATAATCGATTATTTTGTTCTTCAGATTTCTGGAAATCAATCAAGAACAATTTAATCGATTATTTAGCTGGATAATTGATTATTCCAGAGAGTTGTTCCTGAAATAATCGATTATTTTGGCAAATAATCGATTATTACAGCAAGGCATTCCACTTAGCCCACTTGCTGAAATAATCGATTATATTTAACAATAATCGATTATTTTGAGTCAGTTCTTAAAACTTCATTTTAAGTCTCAAAATAATTTTCCAATGTTTAACTCATCATCATCTACTCCCTACTTGATTCTAGACAAGATTTGCTCAATGCACAAAGCACACACAGACACAAATATGACAATTCATTTATAACAATTTGCTTCCTAAGCTCTATTACATAGTTATACTTCAAGGTATTTTTCTTGACTCTTCCTTGACTTTGTTTTTGTGTTCAATGTTGTTGTTGTACACTTGTTGTCTCCAAGTTGTTGTGATCATCAAAACTCTTAAAGTCTTCAGCTCCCCTAAGCTCAACAATCTCCCCCTTTTTGATGATGACAACCCATGAACTAATCCATGAACCAATATTCACTTAACTTCTTATGGTGCCATATTGTGCCACAAACCACCTGCACAACACACACACACAAGCACAATACCTGCAAACAACAACTAAACACACAATACACAATACCATTTCTCCCCCTTTGGCATTATCAAAAACAAAGTAAGCCAAGGTTAACAAAGAATTGCCATGTACAGATTCTCTCCAGCAATATTATCATAAATGAACCAATTTTGGTTCTGCAACTCAAACCAAATTTTAACCAATTTGTGATGCCAATTGTGCACCATATCACAAACCAAACCAAATCAAGTTAAGATAGTCATTTTCACAGTACAAAAACAGAGTATTCCAAAGCACAAATAATCACATTCCAACATATATGCTTACCAAAAACAGAGCATTTTGCATCAGCAATCCAAACCAAGCTTTGGAATCAAAATTGAACCAACACATTAACAAACAAGCTTCAAATTCATCAAATTTAAATTGTTCAACATCAAAAGCAATAAAAGTGTTCAGGAATTAAAATCATTACAACCCAAATGAACTTAAAAATTGTTCCAAACTTGAATTTAAAAACTAAACAAAATAACAAAAACAGAAATCACTCCTCATCATCCGGAATACCAAGCTGCGTCTTGATGATTCTAACTTCATGATCTAGGTCGTCAAACCTATCAAGAATTCTAGAGAACATGGATTCATGTCTCCGTGACATCTCCATCATAGCATCCATTTTGTTGATCATGATCTGTTCAAATCGTGAGAACGGCTTTAGCTCCGGCTCAGCTTCTCTAGGCTCAGCTTCCACCTGTGGTGGCTGATCCTCATCATGAGAAGGAACACCGTCCTCATCTGTAGCTGGTTCCGGGGTAGGAGGAACATCTCCTTTAAAAACCCACTTATCTTCTTGCTTCAGCATACCCATGTGGTGCAAAGAAGATTTCTCAATCTTATTTGACGCGTGTAGAACAATCTTTCTTTCACCTGTCAAATCTACTCCAGCATTTTCAAAAATTCTAGACAAGAGTAAAGCATAAGGAATCGGACCGTCTTCCTTTCTCCTTGCCTTCCAGATACAATCGTTCACAACTGACACCCAATCAATCTTAATTTTCTTCTTAATCACATGCATTAATAAAATGTCATCCCGAGACATTTGTGCATGGTTGTGTAACCTTGGTTTTAACATCCAGGCAATAATGAAAGAAATTAAACGAGAGTTTTTCTTCATACCTCCCGCCAAAAATTTCTCGTAGTTGGTGTTAGATGGAAGCCTTTGACAGTCTCGGAACGTTGTCAGTTCTTCAAAATCCCCGAAATTGAATGGTTGGGGTTTCTCCTTTCCGGTTCCGCTCAGCCCAGCAGCCGCTTTCAATGTAGGTCCATCCAGCCTGATTAACTTCCCCTTAATCACAGATTGCATAACCCTATCATTAGTGGAGGCAAAATAGAGGAATAATCTGATTAGCTCCGGATAATAGGGTCCTTCCATTTCCAAGAATGCCTTCAACTCCTGATGCTCCAAAAGGGTTGGAAAGCTAAACCCCTCGTTCTTGAACCAATCAAGCTTCAAGGTCTTCGGAGGAATGATTCTCCGACCGGCGTACCACTCAAAATAGAATTCTTGAGCTTTCTCATCCGCAAACCACTTCGTGATTAGCTGCCCAAAGGGAAGAGGACGCTTGCTCCCCCTCACTTCGAGCTTCTTGGGCCTTTTGGAAGAAGATGCCATGGTTGGGTCTTAGAGAAAGATGAAGAAGATGAAGAATTGTGTGGGTTAGGGTTTTGAGGGTTTGGGGAAAAATGAGAGAATGAGAGAATGACAGAAGATCAGTTGAGAGAAGTGTTTTATGTCCTAACACATTCTGAGTATAAGGGTAATGGGTAGTTTTAAGGGTTGGTGCGTAGATAACTGTTTCAGGAAATTTTTAAAAAATTGCCCAGATATTCGATTATTTATGCAAATAATCGATTATTTGCATCAGAAAAATCTTTTAAAAACGAAATCTGATATGGATAATCGATTATTTTAAGGATAATCGATTATTACAGAGGGTAGTTTCTCCTAACACAACCCAGATAATCGATTATTTACAGAATAATCGATTATTCCAGTGACTTTTCAGATTCTACTACTCAGATAATCGATTATTACCCAAGATAATCGATTATTACAATGACTTTTGAGTTCCTTCTTACCAGATAATCGATTATTTCCCAAATAATCGATTATTTCATAAAACTCTTGGGATTCTTCATGTTCCAGATAATCGATTATTTCCCAAGATAATCGATTGTTTCCATAAATCACTTAAGATAATCGATTATATCTTAAGATAATCGATTATTCCAGTGAAGATTTGCTTCTCTGAAAATTTTAACTTCTCAAATTTTACCAAGACTTGTTTGCCACTTTCAAATATAATCTTTCACACATCTCTTACTTTCATTCTCACAACACAATCAATTCAAACTTGATTCATTAATTATTCCCAACTCAATTCTCAATTGATTGAACCTTTCTCTAGGTAGAGGTTTTGTAAAAATATCAGCAAGTTGTTTACTTGTCTCTACAAACTCCACAGCACAATCATTTCTTTGAACATGATCTCTCAAAAAGTGGTGTCTTATCTCAATATGCTTAGTCCTAGAGTGCAAAATTGGATTCTTGGTCAGATTTATTGCACTAGTGTTATCACACCTCAAAGGAATTTTGTTCAACTCAACTCCATAGTCTCTTAATTGTTGCTTCATCCAAAGAATTTGAGCACAACAACTTCCAGCTGCAATATACTCAGCCTCAGCTGTACTTAAAGCAACACAAGCTTGTTTTTTGCTATGCCATGAAACAAGTGCACTACCTAACAAGTGACATGTTCCACTTGTGCTCTTTCTATCTAGTCTACACCCAGCATAGTCTGAATCTGAGTAGCCTATCAAACTTAGTGAGACTCCCTTTGGATACCACAAACCAACATTAATTGTGCCTTTCAAATACTTAAGGATTCTCTTTACACTTTTCATATGAGATTCTTTAGGATTATCTTAGAATCTTGCACATAGGCACACAACAAATATTATCTCAGGCCTACTTGCTGTCAAGTACAAGAGTGATCCTATGATACCTCTATATTTTGAATTATCAACAACAATTCCATTTTCATCTAAGTCAAGATTGCAATTGTTTGATATTGGTGTGGCAGCCTCCTTACACCCTTCCATACCAAACTTTTTCAAAAGTTCATTGCAATACTTACTTTGACTTATGAAAGTTCCATCATGCATTTGTTTGACTTGTAATCCCAAAAAGAAGGTAAGTTCTCCCATCATTGACATCTCAAATTCTCCTTGCATGGTTTTAGCAAATTCTTTACAGAGAGAGATATTTGTAGATCCAAACACAATATCATCCACATATATTTGCACATACATTGTATCATTTTTAAACTTCTTGACAAACAATGTATTATCCACCTTTCCTCTTTCATAATCATTCTCAATTAGAAATTTGCTTAACCTGTCATACCAAGATCTAGGAGCTTGCTTCAAGCCATAGAGTGCCTTTTTGAGCTTGTACACATGATTAGGATTTTTGAAATCCACAAATCCAGGTGGCTGTTCCACATACACTTCCTCTTGTATCAGCCCATTGAGGAAAGCACTTTTTACGTCCATTTGATAAAGCTTGAAATTCTTTATGGTAGAATAAGCAAGAAGTAGTCTAATTGCTTCAATCCTTGCTACAGGGGCAAAAGTCTCATCATAATCAATTCCTTCTTCTTGATTATACCCCTTAGCCACTAGTCTTGCCTTATTTCTAAGAATTATTCCAGATTCATCAAGCTTATTTCTGAAAACCCACTTGGTTCCAATGATTGGATAATCTTTTGGTAATGGCACTAAATCCCACACTTCATTTCTTTCAAACTGATTTAGTTCCTCTTGCATAGCCATTAACCAATGTTCATCTTTAAGTGCTTCATCAATGTTCTTAGGTTCAACTTGTGACACAAATGCCATAGTGTTGCAAATATTTTTAATTGCACTTCTAGTTGAAACACCCTTACCAATGCTTCCAATTATATTGTCCATTGATAAGTCTCTTGTGGTTTTCCATTCCTTTGGCAATTGTTCACATGTTTCCTTTTGTTTCACATGTGACTCACTCTCCTTAGACACATCATTAGGTTCATTCTCCAATAGGGATTGATCAAGCAACTCAGTTAAATCCTCAACTTCAGTTTGTCTAGTCTCTTGCTTATTTGACTCATCAAATACCACATGGACAGATTCTTCTACAACTAGAGTTCTCTTATTATAAATTCTATAAGCCTTACTGTTTGTAGAGTATCCTAGAAAGATTGCCTCATCAGCCTTTGCATCAAACTTTCCAAGTTGTTCTTTCCCATTGTTCAGCACATAACACTTACACCCAAACACTCTAAAATATGAAATGTTAGGTTTCTTTCCTTTGTAAATTTCATAGGGTGTTTTCTTTAATATAGGCCGAATCTGAACTTTGTTTAACACATGACAAATAGTGTTAATAGCATTAGCCCAAAAATATTTTGGCAAGTTTGTTTCATTCAACATTGTTCTAGCGAGTTCTTCTAAAGACCTATTTTTCCTCTCAACAACCCCATTTTGTTGAGGTGTCCTAGGTGCTGAGAAATTATGGTTTATATCATGTTCCTCACAGAATTTTTGAAACATTATGTTTTGAAACTCACCTCCATGATCACTTCTTATAGAGGTGATGTTTGAACACTTCTCATTTTGAACAAGTTTTGCAAATTTTCTAAAGGCATTAAAAGCATCATTTTTGTTTGCAAGAAACATAACCCATGTATATCTAGAATAGTCATCAACAATTACTAAGCCATAGTAGTTTCCGCCTAAGCTCATTGTTCTTGATGGACCAAACAAATCCATGTGAATTAATTGCAAAGGTCTAGATGTTGAAATCTGATTTTTACTTTTAAAGCTAGCCTTCACTTGCTTGCCCTTTTGACAAGCATCACATAGTTTGTCTTTTCCAAACTTGAGTTTAGGTAGACCAACCACTAATTCTTTCCTACACAGTTTATTTAGGTGATCCATATGAATGTGTCCAGCTCTCCTATGCCAAAGCCATATGTTTTCTTCTTGAGTTATTAGACACTTAGTGTTTGACATTATTATAGAGTGTTCTAAGTCAAGCATGTATATATTGTCAATTCTTTTACCAATGAATCTGATTTCTTTACTCTTTTTATCACATATCAAGCAACATGTATTATCAAATTCAATTTTAAAGCCTTTATCACTCAATTGACTAATACTCAGCAAATTATGTTTCAAGCCATCAACAAGCAAAACATTTTCAATCAATGTTTGAGAGGAGGAATTACCAACATTGCCATGGCCAAGAATTTTGCCTTTATTGTTGTCACCATAAGTAACATACCCTTCATTCTTCAATTTCAGACTTGAGAATTTGGAGGGATCCCCGGTCATGTGCCTTGAGCAGCCACTATCAAGATACCACAGTAAATTTTTGGCCCTCAAGCATTCCTACAACACAAATTTAGAGGAAAAATTTAGGTACCCATGTGGAGGGTCCTTGTTGGTTAGTTCTCAGCCTTTGACTCTTCTCAACCCAAATCATTTTTCCACTTGGAACTCCATATTTTCTTGAATAGCAGTTCCTAATTGTATGACCTTTTTTACAACAATAAAAACAAGTTGCTTGTCTAGAAAAGTTTCTTTTGAGTTTTCTAAAATTTTGACTTTTCACAAAAGTTACTTTCTTTGACACAATTGGTATGCTTGTACTTGGATTAAAGCCAAGTCCACTCCTATCAAAAGTGTTTCTTTGTTTTCCCAAAAGAATATTCAAATTTGCATTTCCCTTTGTGAACCTTGCAAGTGTGGATTTTAAGTCAGCATTTTCTTTTTCAAAATCTTTGCAATGTTCACAAACATCTTTTGATGAATGAGCTTCACTAAAGTTAAACATAGTTTGAAGATTTTCATGCTCATGCTTCAAATCTTCAAGCTCTTGTTCAGCTTCAATTAAAGCATTTTCATACCATTTCAGCTTGTTTTTCAACTTTGAATTTAAGGCACCTAATTTGACAGCTTCTTCATGAATTTGTATAAAAGCTTCTTGAAGCTGATCATAATCCGGATTGGATTCAAGGTCAGAGTCACTTACAATTGTGTCATGGTCAGTTCCAGCCATCAAGCACAGGTTGTTCTCCTCACATTCAGATTCATCACTTGATGTGCTTGAGTCATTATCTTCCCAAGCAATGTAGGCTCTCTTTCCTTTTGCATTTTTCTTAATTTTCTTCTCCTCTTGTTGCTTCTTCAAGAGATTTGGACACTCAGCTTTCATGTGTCCCGGTTTACCACATTTAAAGCAATTAAAGGAGGATGTGCTTGCTTCCTCTTTCTTGTTTGACTTCTTATTGAATTTGTAGGGGGAATTCTTCTTTCTTCTCATGAACTTTCTGAACTTTTTTACCAGCAGATTGAAGTTCTCGGTTTCGGAATCATCGGAGCTTGTTTCTTCACACACCTCTTTACCTTTGGCAGATTTCAAGGCTTTTAATGACACTCCTTTTCCTTTCTTATCTTGCTGCTCATGTTCATCAAATATGTGCAGCTTTTGCTCATGCTCCCTTAATTTCCCAAAGAGAGTAGTTAATGTCAAGGAGGTCAAATCCTTTGATTCTTCAATGGCTGTCACCTTTGCTTGCCATGATCTATCCAAGCATTGTAGCACTTTTAGATTCAGTTCTTCCTTTTCAAATTTCCTGCCAAGGTCAACAAGGTGATTTATCAAGTGTGTAAATCTTTTTTGAAAATCAGAAATAGATTCACCATTTTGCATTCTAAACAGCTCATATTCTCTAATGAGAGTATGCTTTCTTGATCTCTTTACATCGCTTGTTCCTTCATGAGTGACTTGCAAAGTGTCCCACATTTCTTTAGCAGATAAGCATTGTGAAATTCTGAAAAATTCATCAATAGACAATGCAGATGTTATGATGTTTTTAGCTCTTTTGTCATGTTGGGCTCTTCTCTTTTCCTCATCACTCCACTCACTCCAATGTTTTTCCTTAAGCTCACCATCATCATTCTTTTTCATAGGGATATAGGGTCCATTTTCTATAGCATCCCATACAGCAATATCAATAGCTTCAATGAAAATTCTCATCCTAATCTTCCAATAGACATAATTTTCACCATTGAAAATAGGACGTCTATGTATAGAGACACCCTCACCATAGGGTAGGTTGTTGTTGGCCATTTTTAAATCTTGAATAACTCTCAAGAACCTTGCTCTGATACCAATTGTTAGAAAAGAATGGCCCAATCCAAGAGGGGGGTGAATTGGATTCAATGACCCTTTAAAAATTTATCAGAGTTTTGGATCGTAAATTCAATCAAAACTTTTCTATGACAGAATTTTCAAATGAAGCACTCTTAAAGACTTGTTACAATGATATGAATGCAATGTGCAACTTGATTACAAGACAATGAGGTTCAAATATAATATCCAATTATAGATTTAAACCATCAAAATTCACATACACATGTTAATCAAGTTTTATCTTCTTTAAAGCACAACCAAGAAATTACAAAATGAGAGATAAGGTTGAAGAAGATTGCACAAGTCTTTTATACTGGTTCAGCCACTCCACATGTGACCTACATCCAGTCCTTAATCACCACCTGATTAAGATTTGATCCACTATCTTTTAGCAAGAAGGTTTACAAGCACACACACATGCATATACTTCACTACAAAAAGATAACCACTTTCTTGACCCCAAGAAAGTAACCCTTGTAGAACCCACTACAAGAAACTTCACCACTTGAGAAACCCTTCTCAAGATTTTTCACAAAGATTCACAAAGAATAAAATGAAACGAATTCACCTGGAATTCTTGAACAAATCTTTGTCTTCCTCTTTCAAGAGTATGATGATGATGATGATTTCCTCACAAGCTTTTCACAAACGTTTTTCTCTTGGATTTCACAAAGAAAACTCTCCAAGATGTCACACAGACTCTCTAAAACGTTTTTACTAGTTGATTATCAGTTTTTACTCAATGTTCTAAAGTTTCAAAAGAGTTCAAACTATTTATAAAAATTCAAACCCAGATAATCGATTATTTTAAAGAATAATCGATTATTTTGTTCTTCAAATTTCTGGAAATCAATCAAGAACAATTTAATCGATTATTTAGCTGGATAATCGATTATTCCAGAGAGTTGTTCCTGAAATAATCGATTATTTTGGCAAATAATCGATTATTACAGCAAGGCATTCCACTTAGCCCACTTGCTGAAATAATCGATTATATTTAACAATAATCGATTATTTTGAGTCAGTTCTTAAAACTTCATTTTAAGTCTCAAAATAATTTTCCAATGTTTAACTCATCATCATCTACTCCCTACTTGATTCTAGACAAGATTTGCTCAATGCACAAAGCACACACAGACACAAATATGACAATTCATTTATAACAATTTTCTTCCTAAGCTCTATTACATAGCTATACTTCAAGGTATTTTTCTTGACTCTTCCTTGACTTTATTTTTGTGTTCAATGTTGTTGTTGTACACTTGTTGTCTCCAAGTTGTTGTGATCATCAAAACTCTTAAAGTCTTCAGCTCCCCTAAGCTCAACATTTTTGACCTTAAAGAGAAAAGTCAAAGAATACTTAGGTTCAACTAGAAGTGGCTTATGAGAGAATACTTATATCTTTTTGAAAGGAAGTGGAACTTGAGGTAATCTAAGTGGTTAAGATGAATTAGTATAAAAGTAATGTGTTTATCCTCATCTCTTTGTCTACACTTCTAAGGTCTCGTTACTACATTATTTCAAAAAAGTGTTAAAATTTTTATTATTATTTAACTCCCCTTCTTATATCTTTCTTTTCTCTACATAGTCATTTGTGATTAATACATCGAAGTTGATTTTTCTTTTTTGTCTCACTTATGTATCTTTTATTTATCTCACCTATTTCTTCTTATTTTTCTATTTCCCCTCTCCCACTCTCTATCCTCTCTCCCTCCCCTTTTTCCCCTTTCTCCTTTCTCTTTTTTATTTTTCTCTTTCCTTTTTTCCTCTCTCTCTTCTTTTGTCCCTATAATTTTTATCTCTTCTCTCCCCCTCTCTCTCTCTCTTATCTCACTCTTTGTCATCTTTCTTTTTTCTCTCTATCTATCTCTCTATTTCTTTTGTCTCTACTCTCTTTCTTTCTTACACACTATCTTTTTCTTCTCTTCTCTTTTGCTCTCTCTTTTTCTCCTTCCTTCCTCTCATATGTGTTTTAATGTTGACATTAAAAATATCAATAATTTTTTAATTTTTAAATATTGTCTAATATTAATTTTTTAAATTAATAATTACTTAAAATTGATTAATGTTTATTTTTATAAAATTTAATCTTAAAATTTCAATATATATATATATAATCAATTTTTGTAATGGTAAAAATTAAATCACCTTATCCATATTAAGAATTTAAAATTGAAAATTTTGAATTGATTTATCCAAACAAAATATTTAATAAATGATGAAAATTGAAGTCAAAGTAATTCAAATTTCAAGAATTTCAATTTTTTTAAAATACCTCATCCAAACACAACTTAAGAAGAAGAAAAAAAGAGAAATTTTTGTTATGTATTTGTTTTACTAGGAATATTTTTGTCAAAAATAAAAATAAAATTAGGATGTGACGATAGTGAACACAAATATTATTAAGAGTATTTATAGACCGGTTTGTTTTGAATTTTGGGTAAATTAAAGTCTGGACCAATTAATTTTGTTTGGTTTGGTATGCATTGAATTTACTAAAAGAAAAACTTATGATTCAAACCAAACCAATCAACAATTGGATTAATTGGTTTTCTCAGAGAAAAAAATGGTAGATATTTAAAGAATAAAAATAATACATTATATCCCAAACTTAAATAAAAAATTATTATTAAACAAGAGCAAAAAAGCATTCAACATCGTAAATAAAAAAGTAATGTAAGAAATATGAAATTAAAGTTGTCAAATAAATTCTAACATTTGAAAATAAATTATTCTAACATTTAAGGGTGTGTTTGGAAACTAATTGAGTAACTTGAATTGAATATAATTGGGATTGAAAAGAAATCTACACTAACAAGATTTTGCCTTTTTTTACATAGGAACATATATTTTTTCATTAAATATGATTTTAAACTAATATCCAAACGTACACTAAAACTAAGGTAACCCTTTAAATATAATTAAGTTATCTAAGTTACAATTATCATCTAAGTAAACTTTATGCTTTTTAATAAATTATTATGTGTTGCTAATAAAATTACAATACTATAAAATACTATAAAATACTATTATAATAATAATAATAATAATAATAATAATTTTAATTAATTTGACTCTCGGATCATCATATTTGTAAATGCAAATCTATAATTCAAATGAGTTAAAGTCAAATTTAATTGATTTGGATTAAATTTGATCGAATAAAAAAACTAAATTAATTAATTTAATTCACATTATACATTTTATCGAATTTTCTTAACCAACAAACACCTTTGTACATTATTCTCAGCTGTACATTGTTTTGGCTGTACAAAAATATTAGAAATTAGTCCAATATGCCCCGTTAAAAGCCATATGACCTTGTTGTCCTTTTCAAACTCGATTACGTTTAAAGTGATCAGTTTTGCTTAATGTTTATTAGCAATTCAGTTGGAATATTTAATTAAATATATGATTAATTTAAGTTATTTTGAAAAAAATATTAATTTTTTTAACTTTAAAGAAACTTTTTAAAAGATAAACAATTATTTTCCAAAATTAAGTTGAACTAAACATGTCATAAAACTTATATTCCTCAATCAATTGAGGTGAGCGTTCCTTGTTCAAGAATCGAAGAGATTAAAACCAAAAAACAAAAAACAAAAAAAGAGGCAGCCTTTAAGTTGTAAATAATTGATTTTAGATGCAAAACATAGAATTAAAAAAATTTAATCCATTTCCAAAGAATCCTATTTTACAAACTAGCTAAAATTAATTCTTATATTCTCACTTTCAAAATCATGTTTATTAAACCGTATTCTATGAAATTTAAACAGAACCTAAATAAAAATCGGTGGATATAGATAATTGAGCTAATAACA
The DNA here is from genome assembly GCF_000230855.2 of Cajanus cajan. Lineage (NCBI taxonomy): Eukaryota > Viridiplantae > Streptophyta > Magnoliopsida > Fabales > Fabaceae > Cajanus > Cajanus cajan. The sequence goes on along the minus strand of NC_138523.1, from coordinate 13,531,253 downwards.
TATAAACTATAAATAATATATTCTGATACAGGCATTTTACAAACCAGAAACCCATTACATCAAACCCCATCCAAAATATCGTCCACAATTTTATAAATGAAGGAAGCCTCATTCTCATCAGCAGTAGTGATATTTGCACTCGTGGCTCCAATCTCTATTGAGGCTTTGTAAGGGTCCTGAATGTGAATAATACACAAAGATTGTGATTTAGCATCACCACTCGTATCATGTTCGATAACTCCACTGATTCCCATCTTTGATAATGCAGCCATAAGTTTTTCTAAATCGGGTTAACCCCCATGTACCAAAGACCTATTTACTCAAGGAGTTTTTGTTATCATTATCCAATACCAAGTGATGCCTACCATTTTCCATCAATAGCTCTCCCTTCAATTTTTTTACATCGATTTCTTCCTTTTTGAATCTTTTCCAATAAAACTGGGAAGCCAAATCAGTTGCAATTTTTAACTCTGAACTGCCTTTTCGGTATGGTACTTTTAAAGTTTCAGCTTCGGTATAATATAAAACAGAGAAAGACTTTTCACTTGACAAGTTGATCTGCGGTCTCAACTCCTCAGGACACTATAGAATAAGAATAGAATAAAAGAGAAAAAAAAATAATCATTTTATCGCATGTATAATCTTATAATTCAATAATATAGTGCATAGACTACAAAGTAATCTTTGTGTAATTTACCAGAAATGTCTTTGGCTGCAATGTCTCTAGTAAAGGTTTAACTTTCTGCAACCTATAATGTGGAAATCAAAAAATAAAGAGAATGATAAATACATAAACCAAATTTTAGTCAGTAAAGATTACACTTTTTTTTATAAAGATATAATTAATATAAAAACAATTCATGTGTCTTCACCTAAAATAGGATACATGATTACTGATATGGTACAAGTCTATCAGAAGTCAGAACCTATCTACTCTAAATGAGATGTCAAATCCTACAAACTTCATGGTCCAAAATAAAATGCCTCATATCAGCTATGAATATGCCAAAATTTCAATGAGGATTTATTCAAACAATGAGGATGGCAAGAGTCAAACTCTGAATCACGTGGTCAGAGACTATGTTACCATGTCATAAACAAACAATCCCAAAAAGTGAAGCGGTTAAATGAAGACATGAATAATTTTATTATATGTTACATTTTAATGACAAAAGGATAAAGAAATTATCATTTTCGAAAGGTACTTTGAAATGTGGAGCCAAGAAAAGAGACAAACGATGTACTCCACTCCCTAACTCAAAAAAGTTAATATATGGTACTAAGGAGCCCATCCATATGTTTATCAAGGTTGTATTTTACATTCTTGATAGGTTTTTCTCACCCCTATGTTTCTTGGTTAACACTATAGAGTATACATAGACTGTCACCGGCTAGATGTTTAGAGATTTTGAAAATTACCAGTGAGAACAATTTATGACATACATGAATGTACATAATATATTGGAAGAAGTAACTAAAGGGAAAGGTAAACCTACCCTATTCCAGAGGGAAACAGACATGGACAAACCTTCATTGCAACTGGATTGAAAGGTAAAAGTGCTAGCTCAAGATTCAAAACACCCTGCAGAGAGTAAATTCAATGTAACATTGGCCATGGACATTTAAACTTCATTAGAAGGACAAAACATAAAATACTGCACATATCAAGATACTTCAACCCCCAAACACAAAGGAATAAAATGGCTACAATGAAGCATCATAATTACTATTTATATTATGTGAGGAAATATATCATACCTCAATAATAAGTAAAGATTTTGGATCACCACACCATCGACGAAGCAAATGAACAATAGGACCCATACGCAAACTCCAGTGAGGACAGAATACAATGCAAGGTTCCTGCCAATTAACTCTACAAGCAATACATTAGTTTCTGTAATAAAATTACAATAAAAAACCATTTCTGACTTATGCCATTCCTTAAAATCAAACTCCTCTGATATCTGGAGGTTATTAAGAGAAACTCAACTCAAACAGTTATGAAACTCAAATTCCCCCCAAATAGTTTTTTACATTGCAATGTGAAATAACACTTGATTTCAAATCTAAAATGTGCAATTAAAAGAACACTAAATTTGATTAACAAATTCCATTATGAATGGTTCATTTTAAGGAAAGAGAAGGGAAGAACATGGTAAGAAAACTCACAAGAGTTCATGTGAATGAGTAGCAGGAACCACATGAATCTTTCTCTCTTTTAGGAGCTTGACGTGTGCAAACAATGGTTCCCCAGCAAATAACTGCAGCACCAATTAAAGTAGGTAAAGCAAAAGTCAAACTTTATAAATAAAATTATCCAAGTGCAATGGACAAAAATAATAATTCTAAGCCCGTACCCTTTCTTGACGTTGTTTGCAAAGCCACTCAGGTATGATGTTAAGCAATGCCAGTAACTCTTTAGCCACAGAAGAAATTATATAAATTGGAACCTACAAATAGAAAAATTGCAATTACTAAATATTAGAACTTAGAAGTCAGTGAGTAATATCCAAATGTCCTTTTTCCAAATAGTCATGTTTATTCGACTAGAAAATTAAATGATTTCAAGTTCATAAAAGATGGAACTTTGACATTCCCTGTCTTTCCCAAATCCCATTACAAGCACTAAAACAAAAAATAAAAGGATTTGGTCTGGTCTGTCTCTTGACAAACAAAATTAAAAAATCAGAAGAAAAGAAAACAGAACTTAAAGCTAATGCCACGTATTGTAAAGAGAGGCAGTTTACAAGCAACTAAAAAGGATGAGTATGGGGTACTGCAGGACAAGGCTAATTAATGACACCCAAAAAATTATTCCAAATTTCCATCATAGTTTTTCTTGACTTTGATAACTGATTAATAGAAATCATAGTCAAAAAAAAAAAAAAAAAAAAAAGAGGATGCCTTCATATCTGAAGCTTCAAGTAATGTTGTCATTTCCTCCAAAAGAAGCAAAACAGTTCCAAGTCGGTCTATAGGAATAAGAACTGAACCACCTTCATTGATACAGTCTATTGCACATGAGCATATGAAAACCAGCTTTTTCTTTTCTTCTGAATTCTCGTCAAAGTTATGGTTGAATCCAGCCAAATCTTGAGAACTTCAGTAATAACCAACATGGAAATCAATATAAAGACATAAATATTCATTACTACAACCAGTGGATGAAAACTTGAATAACAATAACTTTAAGTGTCTGGTGGATACAACATAAAGTTTGAAAGGGGATAAAATTTCATACCTCATAGGTAATAACTTATCAGCAGTTAGAACAGAGTTACTATCCCCATCCTCGCCATCTTGAGTATCAGTAAAGGATAAGAAGTCTGAATAAATTAATGCACAAGTCCCCTGTAAACTGCGGTAATCAAAAGGCATTGCATGTGCAGAAATGATGTTGGATCCCGAAAGATAAGCAATATCTCCCTTCGGACTATTTAGAATCCAATTACAACTTCCTATTTCCGTACCGGAGCTGAATGCTTTTATAACCAATGTACCATTGTAGCAAGCTTCCTCAGCATAATTAAGCTTGTGAATCTTTAGCATGCAATCCTTCACATCAGCTGCACTGAGAAATTCCAAAAATTAAAACCTCAACGAAAATGGATACAGCAGCAAGATTTTTATCAGTGTAAAAAGCAACAGCTTAACTACACTAACAAAGACTATATAATACATTACATATAGAATTTCCAAATGATCATATATATAAAAATTACACAAGGCAAATCACTGATAGAATCCTAGAATCCAGATGAGTGTTAAATACATCCATCCCATACCCTGAATGGGGTGTCATGAGATTTTCACTGACCCTTATGATCTGTCTGGATGAGACAAAAAAGAAAATAGGAGAGAAAACACAGAATGATGTATTTTTGTTTTATTTGGTTGAAGAGAAAATAGAAAGAAAAAAGAGAGGAAAATTGAATTTAGAAACAAAGGTTCAAATTTTTCTCTCCTTCCATTTTGTCTTCATTCAAATTTCAAAATTTTCTCCCCTCATTTTTTCTAGTCTGAGTTAAAGATAAAGCTCAAGCAAAGAAGCAATAAGCAAGTCAAAATCACTTATTAATGAAAAAATATAATTAATCAATCCTAAGAAAACAACACAGAACCAGTGCATGAAATAATCAAGCTACTTCATGCAGTTTTGGATATTGAATATATACCTCCATGTAAGTTTTTTGAGATAAAATGCAAACTAATTAATGGTAGATCACCTGTACAATGGCATCCAACCACCCAACTCCACTCCATCTTCTCCCAATATTATCTCGCTCAATTCAGAAGGAAGGATTTCAAGCTCTTCCTGCCTCAGCCATGCAGGGAAATTTGATTCCTCTGGTCCATAAAACTGACTGAATTCCACATGCATTGATACAAGATCCTCCATCATTAGCTGGCCTAATCTTGCTGATGCTTCCGTTATATATATCAAACAATTGAACAAAACATTAAGCTAACAAATTAGGTGACAGAAATTAACAAAAATAAGAACATAGTCCAGTAATAATAACAATAACTTGCAACATCAGAAGAGTACCTTAGCTGAGAAACCCTTCATTCGAGTAAGAAAAGGCAATCCCAGAATACCCATTGGACTGGAGATTAATACGACATCAATGAAAGAAGAATTCCACAAGTGCAAGTTATTAACAGTCTTGTACCAAGGTTCAGCAAAAAGTAAGCTTTTAGCATCAAGGAGCTTTTCAATTTTATGTCTTTTCCCAGACCCAACTCTTGAATCAAAAAAACCACTGGCCACAGTGTTGCTGCTTTCTTCGGATGGCAAGAAATCAAAAGCAGTAGGTACAGGAGAAAACACCATGAGAGAAGAAAGGTCTAGTGGGCAATCTAATAAGATTCTAATGCCACAAAAATTCAGCATGTGACATGGTGGGAAGTGAAAGCCCCCACCTTTGCTCAAACATGTCTGCAAAACCCAGGAAGAACACAAAAATTTAAACCATGAAGAGAGCTTTCTCTGAAGTGTATAATTAGAAGGTTCATTGACAAGACCCTACACACATAAGGCACACGAGACAAAGAGATATCGTAACCATAAGAAACTCACAAACTTCATAGAGGATGAAATGGATAGCCTTTTGTAGATTCCCGTAGAAGGTAGGAGTGGCTATGAAAGATGAAAGAGAGACAAAGAGGAGCACAAGAACTTTTAGCTGAAAGGAGCACTTTATCTCCAAACAACCTACAAATATACCCCATAAATTATTAATATGTCAATTAATAAAAATAAAAAAATAATAAATAAATAAAAACTCACTTCAAGCAAGGAAATTTCAAGTCAAATAATTGCAGGATCTCTTAAATAGATGAAGCAAACATATCTCCAAACAACCTACAAATGTATCCCATAAATTATTAATATGTCAATTAATAAAAATAAAAAAAATAATAAATAAATAAAAACTCACTTCAAGCAAGGAAATTTCAAGTCAAATAATTGCAGGATCTCTTAAATAGATGAAGCAAACAGACCTATATTGAGCATAGTTGTCAATAGCGGTAGGAGCGGCCGCTATCGCGGCGCTCTGGAGCGGAGCGGCCCGACGCCGCAATTGTTGGTCTGTCGCGTCTCGGATTTGTGTTGCGGCTGGAGCGGCCGCGTCGGTCGTGGAGCGGAGTGGCCAAAAACGGCGGAATCGCGGAGCGTCTTGGACTTACCCTTCATTAAGGGTAAGTCTGTCATTTCAGGGTTTTTTTTTCCCTAATTCTTCCTCTCCCCCTCGCGGAACCAGTCCTGTTGTTTAGGGTTTTTCGCGCTCCTTCTTCTCTCTCTCTCTCTCGATTGATTCTTTCTCTCTTGGGGACGCGACGAACTCCGGTCGTCTTCTTCGGGCGTCTCTGTCTGACGCACTCCAGTTCTGATGCACTCCGTCAGTTCCGACGCTCCTGCTCCTGCGGTCCGACGCTCCTCCGGTCCTGTCTTGTTCTTTCGTCTTCTCATTTTCTATTTTGTAATTTAGCAGATTTTTATTTTTAATTTTTGATTAAATTTAATTCAACAGATTTTTTTTTAAATTTTTGATTAAATTTAATTCAGCAATTTTGTTTTTTTAATTTTTGATTAAATTTAATTCAGCAGATTTTTTTAAAATTTTTGATTAAATTTAATTCAGAAGATTTTTTTTTTAATTTAGGATTAAATTTAATTCAGCAGATTTTTTTTAAAATTCTGATTAAATTTAATTCAGCAAATTTTTTTATTTAATTTCTAATTAAATTTAATTCAGCAAATTTTTTTAATTTATGATTAAATTTAATTCAGCAGATTTTTTTTTTTAATTTCTGATTAAATTTAATTCAACAGATTTTTTAAAATTCTGATTAAATTTAATTCAGCATATTTTTTTTAATGCATGAATTTAGAGTTATTTTTTGTTCTTTTAGCTTTTATATATATATTATTAATTATTAATTATTTAATATATAAAAATTGATATTAAAATAGTGGTTATCCCGCTCCGCGTTATCCCGCTATCCCATTTTTAGGATTGACCGCTTCGCTCCGCTATTCAGGATTGACTACCAAAGTACTACAACATTTACAATCATAGAATCAATCACAATTATTGATACTTGCATAGAATTCGCAGACATAGGTAGCATATTGTAAGTCAAAGAGGCATGCAACCAAAAACATTCACAAGAGACATGTTATTGGAAAAAACTCAAGTCTCATATCGACTAGAGATTAAGCAATTAAATAGTACATAAGTGGAAAGCAACCCTCACCTTACAAGCCAGTTTTGTAGGATTGAGTTAGGCTTAAATCTACTATTCTAAGATGGTATCAGAGCTGTCCTACATTCTTAAAAATGGGTCACCCACCATTGATACATGCACCATGGGCATGAGGGGGTGTATTCAAGTCCTGTCAATCCTAGATCATTAAAAAAAGGGTCACTTACCATTTATCCACGTACCAAGCCCAATAATGCTAGACGTGAGGGGGGTGTACTGGAAAAAACTCCAGTCCTACATCGACTAGAGAATAGAAATTAGGTAATTAAATAGTATATAAGTGGAAAGCAACCCTCACCTCACAAGCCGGTTTTGTAGGGTTAAATTAGGCTTAACCCTCACAAGGGCAACAACCAATACATTTTAAGTATTCTTAACCATTATATTCAAGCAAAACAGTGAAAAAAGGGCATGCCAAACCAATGAGTTACACATACATCTCATTCATTCTTTTATCTTAAGCATGACATAACACTTACATTTTAGGCAAGGCTTATACACATGAATTTCTTGCTGGAACAAGGAATACATCATACATTCACCTATGCATCTTGAGTTTCCATCTCGCACGTATGCAAGTATCATTAAAACTATTCAGCCCCTTTTTAATCCACATAACTGGGCTTAGTGAGAGATCATTAAAAATACAATCGAAGACAAATTTAGGTGAGATCACTTTCATTTGAATAACCAAATAATGTATCTACGAGGCGTATGTATGGGAATGATTTCATATCCATACTTGTTCTAGTCTTAACCCTAACTTTTCCCATACTAATGCAATTGTAGCCATAGATTGGTTCTTACTCTAGGACATAACTAAATGCCTGTAAACCGTATTGGAACATAAGGGGTACTTATAGGTCATGTATAATGTATTATGTATTACATTCCAAAACTTTTGGCCTTGAGTGATAGCTTGGTGGAGGAAGATGAGAGGGAGACTGTGAGGAAGGAAGCACAAGAGGGAGTGGTGGGCTGGTGGAGTGAGGCCAAGGGGTGGAGGTGGTGGCAGGTTAGTGTTGTTGGCAAGAGTGAGGGTTTTTGGTGCCTTAGGTTATAATTTAACTCAGAGAAGGCTCAGGGGAGCTTAGGAAAGCATCGGGTTTTCCATCAGTTTAATTAGCGATAAAAAATCACCAACTATAATAACTTATTTAGCTATATTCATCATTACCAAACTCTTTTATAAAAACTTAATTATAAATAACTTTAATTAAATACTTATTTGAGGAAAGTTATTTTAATAAAAGCCATTTTTATTCTTAAATAAAGCATATAAATATATATATATATATATATATATAAATAAAAGAGAGAGAGGAATTAATTGACATCAACGTAACTGTTATGAATTATTACATCACTCATAACTTTCAATTAAATAATTATTTTTTAAAGAGTTAATCACCTATACACTGGCAGTGTAAAGTTTTTTACACTGTCATCAGAGTCGTTAATGGAGCCTTTTTTATTTTAATTTAATTAAATGAGTAGATGAAAAGGCACTATTAACGACTCTGATTGACTGTCAATGAAAAAATTTTACACTAACAGTGTATAGGTGATTGACTCTTTTTTAAAATTTATCATTAGATTGAAAGTTCTCTACTCCTAAATCATATATGCAAAATTTTATATTAAACTATGATGATTTGATACTTCATTCATATAGATCAAAATTGATGTAATATATACATTTTAAAATATATAAAAAATATGAATAATTTGATTACCCTTGAATTATTGTTTAATTTTAATAAAATTTGACAAAAACATACAAGATGATATGAAGTTATAATTTAAAGGTTGGTAAAAGTTATAAAACGATATAATAATTGATAAAATTTATTTAGCTATATACATCATTTCGAAACTCTTACAAAAACATTATTTTAAATAACTTAATTAAATACTTATTTGAGGAAAGTTATTTTAATAAAAACCATTTTTATTCTTAAATAAAACTTATATATATATAAAGAGGGAGAGAATGAATAATTAAATTAGGTGGTAGTAATTATTAGATTAAAATAAAAAATTTTAATATTTTAAAACATTATATAATTATTTTAGAATTTTGAAAATTCAGTTAAATAAATAAAGAAAATAATTGAAAACAGAGCTATAAGCTAATACGTATATAAATATATTCTTTTTCAAAACAGCATGGTTATATAGGTATATTATTCTCTTAGCTAGAGTCAAAACTTAAGATGTTACGATAATAATAATAAATTTAAATAGTTCTAAGCTTTTAAATAATATATAAATTTAGTAAAATTATAAATTTAATGCAGAGGGTAGATAGAGATAGTTTACATATCATAATTAAAAAAATTCAAAATACAAAGACTAGGCTAAGTTAAAGGAAACTTCTAGATCCAGCCTTAAGATTTATAGTCCCAGGTGAAATATGGAATTTCATGACCTAAATAAATTTCTCAACTGTTTGTTATCTAAAGACCAACTCACATCTCTTTCATTTTGGCAGATAATTCAGTTATCACTTTCTTCACAGCTGTTACAGCCCAATATATATTTTCATAATGACCATACTTGTATTAATGGATGAAGAATTTTTCTTCCCTTTTAATGTTCAAGTATATATTATTACCAGACGCATTTAGATATTGAAATTTTACTGATAAGATGTAAAAAAATTGCACGGGTCTAAAATTGCGGGTGATAATGTAATATTGTCTTTTATAAAATTAAAAATAATTATAGCACCTGTTATCATGTATGTTTATAATTCCATGCAAATTACTCAAATCATTATATTAATCTAGTCATATTGACTTACATCTCTAATTATTTTTAGTAGTGCCTCTTTTTTATTTATCAAAATTACAATAACGTGATCAGGATTCAAACATTCAGTCATATGCATACTAGCTCAACTCCCTGTCATTAAGCCAACCATAGTGGTTCAATATCCTTTTAATTGCTTTAGGTTTTTTTACTAAGGTACTACTATTAAAATCACTTTAGAAAAATCATAATGACCTTAATATAACTATAATAGAAAATCATATTAAAAAACATTAAAATGAAATTAGGTAACTAGCTCAACGCTGTTAATTTTGATTTTTAAGTATCTTGTTTTATGATTTCTAATATGTATCTTAATAAGAGGTAATTCTACTTAAAATATAGTGAGACATCATATGGTGTACCTTTTTCAATTTAAATTCAAACCGTAATTGCTCACTTTGTGGGAAATAGCCTCTTTGCTAAAAGTAATCCCATTGATATTTCTCATGTATATTCTAAGTTATCTAAGACAACATAGAATGTAATTTAACTGTACTAAAACTATATCACACTCGAGTGCTAACTATGATTTATCTATGCTATGTGCACACTAATACAGTAAAAAAAAACACAAAAAAGAGAAGATAAAATGTGTAGTGAAGAAACACTTTAGTTTGCAGCAGGAAGAAAAAAGGCTAAATTTGTCATCTCTAGCGTGTAGGTTCTTCTGTTAAGCATCTCTATTTTTCAGTGACAGAAAGGTAACTGAGATGTAATGTAAAAAATAATGAGTTGAGGTTCTTGTGTGTTTCATAACAGCATCACAATCATCTATATTAACCCCACAAAATAAAAATAATCAGCCATATTGATAGAGAATTAGAGATTCAATTTACTGTCCCAGTAATAATAATTACCAAAAAAAACTAGCTCAACAGTTGACAGATATTAAATTGAAATCACGCTAATTGTTAGCAGATATTTCAGCAGAAGATCATTTAGCGTGAAGGCGAAGACGCTATTAATCTTTCTAGGGTTTGTTTTAGGAAATTTTCATAATCAATTACTTTTCAGGGGGTGAGAATTGAAAAAGAAAAAAAGAAGCGATGGAAATTCACCTCGGGAATGATGCTCCGGCGCTGCGGCGGAGGCGGCGGTGAGTTTTGGATTCGTGATGTTTGAGTTTGTGTATTTGTGTTGTTGTTTTGTTGAGAGATTTGTTGCGTGTGTTGTGTTGTGTTGTGTTTCAGTTGAGGGTTGAAACAAGAGATTGGGTTTCTGTTAGTTGCGGCGTTGGCTTTTAGAGACGAAGGGAAAGGGTAGGAGATAAGGGTAAGACTGGGTTATCCACATTCACAACAGAAATTATTTATATTTTATAGAGAGAGAAACTTCAAACTAAATAATTGAAAAATATAAGAGCCAAGCCAAAGAGACAGAAAGTCTTTGGATTCTTATACAAGATATAAATGTCATAGTAAATTTATCCATTTATTTTTAATTAAACTTTGTTACATTCTCACTACATTATTAATTAAACTTTTTTGACTAATGATTATTAATTTATTTAAAAATATTGTTTCAGATATGCTTTAAAATTCATGATAGAAGCTGTAAAAAAAAGTCAATAATATAATTTACAATTTATGGTATGAATTAAATTGTACAATAAAAAATATTTTTACTAGAAATATATTTTAATTATATTTAAATTTTTTAAATGGTGTAAAAAGAGCGGGTTTTGACTTTAAATTTTATTTTTTATTTTTTATTTTGTTTAAAATTTATAAATATTAATTGTGATCCTTATAAAATATTTTTTGTCTTTATTAATTGAGTAAATTTTGATCTTTGAAAATATTTTTGTCTTTATAAAATAAGTATAAATAAGTAAATTTGTAAACATTATTTTAAACACCTATAAAAAATTCAGAAATATTATATATTAACATGAATACATGATATCATTAACAATGAATAATACCGTAAATGGTTATTTAATATTTTAATAAATAAATAAGTATTAATTATATGTGTTTGTTTATCTTCAATTATTACTATATGATTTTTGACTCTTAAATTTTAATCGAGTAATTTTAATTTTTTAATTATTATAATTATATAATTTTAGTTCATTTCATTTAAGATTTAATAATTTTAAAATTATTATATATATATATATATAATATTTTAAAATTATATGATTTTTAATCTATATTTAAGATGCATATATTATAATTTTCACTCATAATTAAATAAATATAGTATTACTAATTAATAATTCATAAATATAAATTAATATATTAATATACTTTTATAAATATATAAATATATTCCATAAGATAAATGTATTAATGGAAAATTAATTAAAATTATCAATACATAATATTATCTGTTAGTTTCATATGAACAAAAATAATTATATTTTTAATGAGAAAGAAAAATAATAAAGACTAGAAATAATAATTATAAATTTTATGAAAATAAAAAAATTTATAGAAAATAAAATAATTCTTTTTTATTTTTGTAGAGATTAAAATATTTTAAAAACTTTAACTATTATTTAATTGATTTCAGTTGAGAGAGAAAAGCCGCAATTATTTAAAAAAAAAAAAACTAAATAACTGAAAGTGGCCTTTGTGCAGCTACCTTTTGGATCGGACATTTAAAAAAAAAAAAAAAAAAAAAAAAAAAAAAAAAAAAAAAAAAACTTGTTTTGAAGAGAGAAAGAAGTACTGTGAGCGCTGTTTGTTTGTTTGTGTTTCTATTTTCTTTTCGTTCTGTCTTTTAACATCAGAAATTATGAGACGATGAAAGAAATGAATAAATCACTATTAAATATTATTATTATTATTTCATAAAAATATTATATATTAGTAATTAATATATACTACTAATATTAAGTTAATAATATGGGAGAAATACTGCGAGCGCTGTTGTTTTATTTTTTTTCTTCTAGATGCAGAAAATGTGGTAATGAGTGAGTATACGCCGTTGTTCTGTCCTTTAAATCAGAAATAATGAAACGAGGAAATTAATAATATTAATATTAAAATTTTTAATTTTATCTATACTAAAAATAAAAGAGATACTATTTTTTGTCTATATTTTTTTTACTAATATTACTCTTTAATTAACTATCATAAAAAACTATAGATAAAAAGAAAAACTAATCATCATTTAATAAAAAAATTAAAAAATAAAACAACAACAACTGTTTTTCTTGAAGGTAGAGTACCTTCCTTCTTTTCTTACTGGTATATGTTCCTATTTCTTCTACTATTTTTTAACATCATTTTCTCAATCTTCTACAAATACACTATGATTCAAAGTTATTCAGAAATTTTTTTTTTTTTATGATATCTAATCCGTAATTTGGTTCCTTCAACTTTTAATTTATTAATTTTTGTTTTTAATTTTAAAAATTTGTAATTATGGTGTTTTACTAGAATTTCTTCTATCAATCATTAAAATTGTAGTATTAATCATGACCTGATATTAGATAAATGATATGAAAATTAATTTTATTTATTTTCGTTTCATTTAATCACTTTTAGCATATAATAATAAAATTAAAAATAGAATTAGCATAAATTTTTAAATATTATTTTTGTATAATTTATTTAATATTTGATCAAGATCAATGTATCAATTTTAACGATCAATTGATGAAAAATTAATCAAGGAACTAAAACTATGAATTTTGTAAAATTGAGAAATTAAAATTGTAGAATTAAAATTTTGATAGAAAAATAAAATAGATGATATGAAAATTAATTTTTTTTAAAACATTAAGGTTAAGTTTAACTTTTAATTTCTATTTTTATTCTATTTATCTCATTTTATCACTTTTAACTTTTAAAAATGAAAGTAAAATTTAGCATAAATATTTTTAAAATATTATTTATCATATAATTTATTTAATGTCAAATCCTGATCAATATTTTAACTTTAATGATCAATAGATGAAAATTTAATAAAGTCACAAAATTATAAATTTTATAAAATTTAAAAACTAAAATTATAGACTTTAAAATTTGAAAAAAAAATTAAAAATTACATATTATAGAAGAAAAAAAACTACAATTTACTCAATATTTTTACTCTCATTAGTGCTCAAGTAGGGAAGTTCATATAGAGTGTATGGATAATTTAAATGGAGTAATTCATTTTTTTTTTTAAGAAATTTAAATGCTTTGATGGTGTGTTTGGATGAAAAATTTAAGAAATTTAAAAAATTTAAGTTACTTTGGTTTTAATTTCCATCATTTTTTTAAATATTTTGTTTGGATAAATCAATTCAAATTTCTTAAATTTTAAATTTTTAGTTTATATATGATAATTTGATTTTTATCATGAGTGAAATTGATTTTAAATATATATATATATAATATATATATATATATATATAATAAGATTATAAGATTTAATTTTATAAAAATAAATATTAGCTAATTTTAAATATTTAATTATTTTAAAAATTAACATTGCATAATATTTAATTATTTAAAAAATATTTTTGAATATTCAGTAATTAAGAGATAGGAGAGAAAGATAAAATATATATAGGTGAGATAAGAAAGAAAAAATATGAAGAATTTTAAATTTTTACTTTTTTTTTAAAGAATTTGAAATTATACTATTTTAAGGAATTTCATAAATGCTTGAATTTCAAATTCTTTATAAATTATCTATTCAAACAAAACACTTCATCTCAAGACATTTGAAATTCTTTAAAAAAAGAATTATTCCTTTTAAATTCATCATCCAAATACACTTTTGATTAGTGAAAGTAATCCCATCTCAACAAAAACATCCAATGGCAATAGCCATTGATCTCTAAAATAACATGCACATTCCCAACTAACTGTAATGATCACTAAATTAACCAACAACCTCATATAATTAAGTAGTAGAAGTTATAGCGCCCGAGCCACTAAAACTACGCCAATCCTAAGCTAGCCAAACCATTATATACACCAATCCTATGAGGCTAGAGAAACTCAAGCCTTAATCTAGATATTTTTCTTTTCATCTTTCATTACTATACCTTGGTGAGTGGTGTGGCCTAGGTGTTTTCACAATGAGGAAGAGTTCCACTTTTCAAAGGGTGCTTGTGTTGCACTACAGGGTGCCCCGCTTTCTTCTTCTATGTTTCTATTTTTCCAATTTTATTGCTGTAACTGCCAATGAAGCCTCTACAGGTTCGTGCTCTAAGCCTACTTGTGTATAGATAATTTTCCATTTTTTGTTCCACAAAATAAGTACCAATGTACCATAGCTTCATAGTTGTAGCAACATTACATGATTTACATCCATTCTCAGCTTGAGCCACAACTGTAACAGCCCAATTTTCAATGGGCCGTAGGCCCAATTCGTTGCCCAGAACGGGCCGTTTCGAAAGTGAAACGGGTCGTTCTGGAATAAGTTAAAGGCCCAAAATTTGAGAATCAGAACGGGCCGTTCTGGAGGGAGAACGGGCCGTTCCGGTTTGGAGAACGGGCCGTTCCAAAGGGAGAACGGGCCGTTCTGGTTTGGAGAACGGGTCGTTCCGGAGGGAGAACGGGCCGTTCTGCTGGGATTGGGAACGGGCCGTTCTGGTTTTGGAACGGGCCGTTCCAGTTCAAAAATTTGCGTAGGTTTGAAGGGCCCAGAACGGGCCGTTCCGATTTTGGAACTGGTCGTAGTGGTAGGTGGGCGAAAAATCCTATAAATAGGCCTCAAATCCTCTCATTTCTACACACCTCTCATTCTCACTCTCTCTTCTCTTCTATTTTCTCTTTCGTTCCTCTTCTTCTCTCTGAAGACCAAGAGGAACTCAGAGGATGAGGTTCTGTCCCAGATTTAGTTCCGATCCTTGTTTAAGGAAAAAGAGGAGGAGGTTCTGCCCGAGTTCCTATTTATCCAAGTACGGGAGAAAAGGAGATTATTTATATGTAGAGTTACATGAGTGAATTGGGTAGAGGAAGAGCCCTTAGAATTATGAATAATTTTATAATTATTTCTGTTTGGAGGATTAATTATCTTATGTGATTCTGTATATATTTAGGATTACGAATATATGTTTAACTTGTAAAAATGATGCTCTGGGAGAGATAACGAAATTATAGAAAAGTGCCTATAAGTTAGGTTGTGAAAAATTGGATGATTTCTGTTTGAGAAATTGAGGATCCCATTAGATTCTGTATGTGTTGAGGATTATAGATATGCTAATAATTTGTAAGAATGATGATCTGAGAGGGAGAACGAAATTGTAGAAAAGTGCTTGTGAGTTAGGTTTTGGAAAATTTGGAGATTTTACTGTTTACGTTAAAATTATATTAAATTGATAATTATGTTGTTTGTTATATTAGTTTATGAATGTTATTGTTATATTATTTGATGATCTAGATGATGAATTACTTGAGGGGTATGTGAATCACCATTTTGTGTGGATTGTGTATGTATTGTGGAATTGAGATGTGGGTGTGGATGTGGATGTGGATGTGGATGTGGATGTGGATGTGAATGTGTGTGAATGTGGATGTGAATGAGATGTGATTGAGGTTCTTCACACCTATGACCAGGGGTGAGCACGGCCCGAGATTGTTACCTGAGTATCGTGACCTTGGTTAACATGTCAGGGGTGAGCACGGCCCTAGGTTAGGGATAACGTGACCTTGGCACAGTGTTATATCAGGGGTGAGCACGGCTCTGGATTGTTACATGAGTATAGTGACCTTGGTTAACATGTCAGGGGTGAGCACGGCCCTAGGTTAGGGATAACGTGACCTTGGCACAGTGTTATATCAGGGGTGAGCACGGCTCTGGATTGTTACATGAGTATCGTGACCTTGGTTAACATGTCAGGGGTGAGCACGGCCCTGGAATAGAGATAACGTGACCTTGGCACAGTGTTATATCAGGGGTGAGCACGGCTCTGGATTGTTACGTGGGTATCGTGACCTTGGTTAACATGTCAAGGGTGAGCACGACCCTGGGATAGGGATAACGTGACCTTGGCACAGTGTTATATCAGGGGTGAGCACGGCCTGAGATTGTTAAATGGGTAGCGTGACCTTGGCATAGTGTGAAGTGCAAGATTTGTGATGATTGGTGTGATTGAGAATTATGACGTGATGACGATGTATGATTGATTGAAATACGATATGTTAAAATATTTATGAATATTTAGTTATAATGAGATAATATGTTGTGTTTTCTTATGTGCTATATATATAGATGTTTTCTTTTCTCACCGTGCAATTTGTGGATATTTTAGGTGAGGAAGATCCGGCTACGAGTGACATCTAGAATGCTAACGGTTGAGTTGTGGTTATGCTCTGATATTGTGACATCGGGGCAGAGGATTTTCTTTAGGACATAGATTGTTATATGGAATTAGAATTGTAAATATTATTTTTGAAAGTCATTTGTAAACTCTCACGTTTCATTTTTATCGTTGTGGTTATTGAAGAACAATTTTGAAGATTCTCATGTGAACCCTTTTACCGAAATTGAAAATTGTTTTTGTTAAGTTTTCATTATTACAATATGTGTTGGGGTAGTAAGGATGTCACATTTAGTGGTATCAGAGCAGGTCGATCCAATCGGCCGTGAGTTGTGAGTCTACTAGGCTTGTTCGATAGATGAATGATGGAATGCATTGAGTGTGAAGCTTATTGATGTGCTAATGTGATGATTGATTATGTTGTTGTTATTTATTTATGTGCATTGTGTTCTCAGGATTTGTCTGTTAGACATGATATAACTTGATGATGCTATTTTTGATTGCTCTTTCTTAATCTCATGATTGCTTAATTATTTTGATACTTCTTGCTTATGTAAGAAGTAGTGGTTGGGTGGCATCGCTCGTGTTGCGAGCATAGGTGCAAGTAGTGGTACTAGACGAAGTATCTTGCTAACCAACTAGAACTAGTGGAAGCTTGGATGTGGGTAAGAAATTGACTTATCGAATGTATTAAGAGTTTACGATTGGTGGCGTTTCTGAAAGTTATAGTGGTAATGATTGAATCCAAGAGGTTATGTGTCGAGCATTAGAACTTTGAGTGTTCTTGATGAAAGGTCAAAGTGTTGGTGATTTCCTTAAGTTTTGATGCTTGCATATTAGTCTTGTTAGGGGTTAGGTTGCATGAGGATTTGATTTCAGCTCTAAGTCTTTTGTGGAATAGGTGAATTATTTTCGTTTAGGGATTGTAGTTGGAAGCTTGGATATGAGTTTAAGGTAGAAAGAAGTAAGTTTGGAAGGGTTGAGGTATTATGTGGGATGTTAGTGCACTATTGTTGTCTAGTGTAGGATATGTTTTCACTGTAGTTTTGTTATGCTAGTAGGAGTACCGTATTGATAGATTTGGATTTTGTGGTCTTCATGGAAGTTGTAGTCTTGGATGTGATCTTTTCAATGGCACTAGAATGAGATAAAATGAAGGTTTAGAACTTCAGTTATAGTTGTTTTGGTAATCAGAGGCTAGTTATAAGCGTTAAATATATCTGTTGTGATTTTGAATTGTTAGCTGAGAAGAGGATCTATTCAGAATCTCATGTCTTCATAAGAGTTATAACTTATTCTTTTATCTTTCTTTTGAGATAGGATTGAGATCGTTGGACAAGTGTAACTCTCTAGGTATCATTTTCCTTGACAGTTATTGATGGGATATGTATGCTATCATGATGTTTTTGAGTTACTAGGCAATGCAAGGATAAAATTGCAATTACTAAATATTAGAACCTAGAAGTCAGTGAGTAATATCCAAATGTCCTTTTTCCAAATAGTCATGTTTATTCGACTAGAAAATTAAATGATTTCAAGTTCATAAAAGATGGAACTTTGACATTCCCTGTCTTTCCCAAATCCCATTACAAGCACTAAAACAAAAAATAAAAGGATTTGGTCTGGTCTGTCTCTTGACAAACAAAATTAGAAAATCAGAAAAAGAAAAGAAAACAGAACTTAAAGCAAATGCCACGTATTGTAAAGAGAGGCAGTTTACAAGCAACTAAAAAGGATGAGTATGGGGTACTGCAGGACAAGGCTAATTAATGACACCCAAAATATTATTCCAAATTTCCATCATAGTTTTTCTTGACTTTGATAATTGATTAATAAAAAACATAGACAAAAAAAGGAAAAAAAATAGGATACCCTCAAATCTGAAGCTTCAAGTAATGTTGTCATTTCCTCCAAAAGAAGCAAAACAGTTCCAAGTCGGTCTATAGGAATAAGAACTGAACAACCTTCATTGATACAGTCTATTGCACATGAGCATATGAAAACCAACTTTTTCTTTTCTTCTAAATTCTCGTCAAATTTATGGTTTAATCCAGCCAAATCTTGAGAACTTCAGTAATAACCAACATGGAAATCAATATAAAGACATAAATATTCATTACTACAACCAGTGGATGAAAACTTGAATAACAATAACTTTAAGTGTCTAGTGGATACGACATAAAGTTTGAAAGGGGATAAAATTTCATACCTCATAGGTAATAACTTATCAGCAGTTAGAACAGAGTTACTATCCCCATCCTCGCCATCTTGAGTATCAGTAAAGGATAAGAAGTCTGAATAAATTAATGCACAAGTCCCCTGTAAACTGCGGTAATCAAAAGGCATTGCATGTGCAGAAATGATGTTGGATCCCGAAAGATAAGTAATATCTCCCTTCGGACTACCTAGAATCCAATTACAACTTCCTATTTCTGTACCGGAGCTGAATGCTTTTATAACTAATGTACCATTGTAGCAAGCTTCCTCAGCATAATTAAGCTTGTGAATCTTTAGCATGCAATCCTTCACATCACCTGCACTGAGAAATTCCAAAAATTAAAACCTAAACGAAAATGGATACAGCAGCAAGATTTACATATCAGAGTAAAAAGCAACAGCTTAACTACAATAACAAAGACTATATAATACATTACATATAGAATTTCCAAATGATCATATGTATAAAAATTACACAAGGCAAATCACTGATAGAATCCCAGAATCCAAATGAGTGTTAAATATACCCATCCCATACCCTGAATGGGGTGTCATGAGATTTTCACTGACTCTTATGATTTGTCTGGATGAGACAAAAACGAAAATAGGAGAGAAAACACAAAGAATGATGTATTTTTGTTTTATTTGGTTGAAGAGAAAATAGAAAGAAAAAGGAGAGGAAAGTTGAATTTAGAAACAAAGGTTCAAATTTTTCTCTCCTTCCATTTTGTCTGCATTCAAATTTCAAAATTTTCTCCCCTCATTTTTTCTAGTCTGAGAGTTAAAGATAAAGCTCAAGCAAAGAAGCAATAAGCAAGTCAAAATCACTTATTAATTAAAAAATATAATTAATCAATCCCAAGAAAACAACACAGAACCAGTGCATGTAATAATCAAGCTACTTCATGCAGTTTTGGATATTGAATATATAGCTCCATGTAAGTTTTTTGAGATAAAATGCAAACTAATTAATGGTAGATCACCTGTACAATGGCATCCAACCACCCAACTCCACTCCATCTTTTCCCAATATTATCTCTCTCAATTCAGAAGGAAGGATTTCAAGCTCTTCCTGCCTCAGCCATGCAGGGAAATTTGATTCCTCTGGTCCATAAAACTGACTGAATTCCACATGCATTGATACAAGATCCTCCATCATTAGCTGGCCTAATCTTGCCGATGCTTCCGTTATATATATCTAACAATTGAAAAAACATTAAGCTAACAAATTAGGTGACAGAAATTAACAAAAATAAGAACATAGTCCAGTAATAATAACAATAACTTGCAACATCAGAAGAGTACCTTAGTTGAGAAACCCTTCATTCGAGTAAGAAAAGGCAATCCCAGAATACCCATTAGACTGGAGATTAATACGACATCAATGAAAGAAGAATTCCACAGGTGCAAGTTATTAACAGTCTTGTACCAAGGTTCAGTAAAAAGTAAGCTTTTAGCATCAAGGAGCTTTTCAATTTTGTTTTTTCCCAGACCCAACTCTTGAATCAAGAAAACCATTGGCCACAGTATTGCCGCTTTCTTCGGATGGCAAGAAATCAAAAGCAGCAGGTACAGGAGAAAACACCAAGAGAGAAGAAAGGTCCAGTGGGCAATCTAATAAGATTCTAATCCCACAAAAATTTAGCATGTGACATGGTGGGAAGTGAAAGCCCCCACCTTTGCCCAAACATGTCTGCAAAACCCAGGAAAGAACACAAAAATTTAAACCATGAAGAGAACTTTCTCTGAATTGTATAATTAGAAGGTTCATTGACAAGACCCTACACACATAAGGCACACGAGACAAAGAGATACCGTAACCATAAGAAACTCACAAACTTCATAGAGGATGAAATGGATAGCCTTTTGTAGATTCCCGTAGAAGGTAGGAGTGGCTATGAAAGATGAAAGAGAGACAAAGAGGAGCACAAGAACTTTTAGCTGAAGGGAGCACTTTATCTCCAAACAACCTACAAATGTATCCCATAAATTATCAATATGTCAATTAGTAAAAATAAAAAAATAATAAATAAATATTTCAAGTCAAATAATTGTAGGATCTCTTAAATAGATGAAGCAAACAGACCTATATTGAAAGTACTTTGAATATCACTTGCTTGTCCAAACCGATATAAAAAGTACTTTCTATGTTATTTAAAATACAGCCAACAAAGAAATTGTGGTGTTATTTACAAAAATGTCACCGTATTTTTTTTATAAAGCCACCAACATTTTATCCTGTTATAGAATCACTATTCTGCACTAGTGATCTTGTGTAATTTCATAGTGTTTTCTATACACACAATTATGGTGAAGTCAATTGCAACATATATAGTCAAATATCAATCTCAAACAAAATTACAGAGAAAGTACTACAACATTTACAATCATAGAATCAATCACAATTATTGATACTTGCATAGAATTCGCAGACATAGGTAGCATATTGTAGTAAATGACTCATCAACCTCATCGAAATTCCACAAGTCAAAGAGGCATGCAACCAAAAACATTCACAAGAGACATGTTATTGGAAAAAACCCAAGTCTCATATCGACTAGAGATTAGGCAATTAAATAGTATATAAGTGGAAAACAACCCTCACCTTACAAGCCAGTTTTGTAGGGTTGAGTTAGGCTTAAATTTACTATTCTAAGATGGTATCAGAGTTGTCCTAGATTCTTAAAAATGGGTCACCCACCATTGATACATGAACCATGGGCATGAGGGGTGTATTCAAGTCCTACCAATCCTAGATCATTAAAAAAAGGGTCACCTACCATTTATCCACGTAGCAAGCCCAATAATACTGGATGTGAGGGGGGTGTACTGGAAAAAACCCAAATCCCACATCGACTAGAGAATAGAGATTAGGTAATTAAATAGTATATAAGTGGAAAGAAACCCTCACCTTACAAGCCGGTTTTGTAGGGTTGAGTTAGGCTTAAATCCACTATTCTAAGACATGTGAACCTTTGAACCCTCACAAGGGTAACAACCAATTCATTGTAAGTATTCTTAATCATTATATTCAAGCAAAACAGTGAAGAAAGGGCATGCCAAACCAATGAGTTACACATACATCTCATTCATTCTTTTATCTTAAGCATGACATAACACTTACATTTTAGGCAAGGCTTATACACATGAATTTCTTGTTGGAACAAGGAATACATCATACATTCACCTATGCATCTTGAGTTTCCATCTCGCACATATGCAAGTATCATTAAAACTATTCAGCCCCTTTTTAATCCACATAACTGGGCTTAGTGAGAGATCATTAAAAACACTATTGAAGACAACACTACAAGAAAAATCAGCATTATCTACGGAAAAAATCCATAGATAATGATGAAAATTCGTAGATAACTGATAATTATCTACGGATTATCTACAGAAAAAAAATCCGTAGATAATAAGGTCGTAGATAACGTTATCTACGGATAATTTTTCGTAGATAACGTTACCTACAGATTTTATCTACGGATACAGAATTTATCTACGGATGAGTTTATCTATGGAAATTTCCGTAGATAACTTATCTACGGAAATTTTCGTAGATAACTTACCTACGGAAATTTTCGTAGATAACTTACCTACGGAAATTTCCATAGGTAAGTTATCTGCGGAAATTTTCGTAGATAACTGATTTCAACATAACAGAGATTATTTTGTTTTACCTTTCCACACCAATCATTATAAATAGTTTTACCTGGTCAGAAATATTAATAAAATCACTTCTCATATTTCTTTAAATATCCTATAACCACAATATGAAATCAAACATCTTTAAAATCTAAATACCCATAGCAATTATGCATAATTAGTTTCCATGTCATAGTGTAAAATAAGACTATTTTGCATAAAATTATACATAAAACTTAGCTTTTCAAACTCATAGGAAACTATATGTTGAGTAGAACATATCTTGTAGGTGGTAGTTTTTCAAACTCGGATAAAAACTTAGCTTGCAATCTACTTCTTCAATTAAACGAATTACATCCTAACTATAACTATTTTAAAGTAAAAAATCAAAAGAAATCTTACAAAAGCTTTAAAAGCAGGGCGATGAGCAGCCATCTCGTATATACAGCACCCTGAGCAAGAAAAATGCTTTTTAGCTGCGGCAAAACCAAATATGCAAGTATTAGATACTAGGTTGTAAAGTACATACCTAGTGACCAATATCAGCAAGCAGTTCAGGGCACATGTAATTAGGAGTTACTACCACCTGTATAGAAACATTTACAGCAATTATTAATTCAATATGTGGTTACTATGAATTTTTATATAAGCGTAACACTAATCATATGGAATTAAAAGTTGGTAGCATTGTCATATTTCAAACCTTTAGAAGTTGAACATTATTAAAATATGAATTTTGTCCACACAAAATATGAGAGATAATAAACAAGTTTGCAACAGCAAGGTCTCTCAGCTGAAAGAGCCCAAATTCTAGAAAAGATCTTGTCCTATTATCAATAAGAGCAATAACACTTTTCTTATCTATCAAATTTCAAGCAAGAAAGCAAATTCAGTTCACTCAAACAACACTCAATTCCTATTTCCACTATTTTCTTTGTCTGAAATATAGTTTGTAACTTAAAAGGATCAGGAAAATAAGGCTTGCTCACTAGAGGGAAGGGTATGGGGCTGAAAATTTATGTTTTGCATGAAGCAAACATTATTGTTCCCCTTTTTTTGAAGAAAAGGGAACTGATTAAACAAATTATTTCCGTCGACCATACTTTCTGTTACTTTAAAATGAAAAATGTTTTGGTGAACGTCTAGTTTCAATAGAAAAAATAAATGAAATGTAAGGTGTGAAGGAACAAATAAATTTAACAATAGGATA
This sequence comes from Cajanus cajan, assembly GCF_000230855.2. Lineage (NCBI taxonomy): Eukaryota > Viridiplantae > Streptophyta > Magnoliopsida > Fabales > Fabaceae > Cajanus > Cajanus cajan. The sequence continues at coordinate 13,507,377 of NC_138523.1, read as the reverse complement.
ATTTTAACTAAACATAGTTCAGATGATATTATTAGTCCTTGGCTGGCTTGGCCAATAGACGAAAAGCTCAGTAACAATTAAAAATGCTGAAGCTTCTGGTTCTCATAAACAGATAAAGTATTATGGAGCAAAAATTAGATGTCCAAATAACTATGCATGCCTATTTGACAATTAGAATTGATGTCTTCTTAGTATATCTCTATAAGTCTACACAAGACCTAGAAAGAAAAGGTTATGATTTAAAGATGAAAAACTCTAAAACCGTAATTCTGCATAATGCATTAGTGCTATGGAAACTTGATAGGAAAAATGTTTTGCATGAATCTTAGAGATCTTTTTTGAGCAAAAAAAAAAAAGATAAAGAAGAAAGCAACATGTTCCCAGTGTTACACATACCGAAGATGCCAAATCATCTACTTTTAGTGTCTTAGCAAGCCCAAAATCCCCTACATGACAGAAAAATAAGGACAAATTCAGATGAGGACTTAAAAATCTATCTCCAATATAATCAAAGATGGGTAGGTAGGTGAACTCACCTAGGCGAACATCCTGATCCTTGATAAGAAAGATGTTGGAACACTGTCAACAGAGTCAACAAAATCAGACTTAATACATTTAAAATGAAAGACAAGAATCATAGACCATATAGTCTGTTTCATAAAAGTATACCTTTAGGTCACGATGTAAAACAAAATTTGAATGCAGGTATTCCACTTCCAACAGTAATTGAGTGAACCATTTGCAGAGTTTCTGAGCAATTTCAACAACATTCAAAGTAAGCCATGGGAAAAGAATACATGCATAAAAAAACACAAACTCACAAACTTGGGACAACAATACCTCCTCAGGAAAGTAAGCACCGTTTAATTTTTTCATCAATTCAGCCCTGTTACAGATTTGAAGAGAAAATAAGCATAAAAAACTTTTAAATAACTGGAGAGAACAAGTATAGTAAACTTTAAGAGATTGAGCATATAAAATTTATGATTTGAAAGACACCGTTAGATCGATGTAATGACAAATTTCAGTCACCATCAAGAGTATACAAGAACGCGCACGATCTTTTATTAATGTAATGGTTCCGAGAATCAATGTTGAAGACCGTACAAAACATTTCATCTCAACACATTTGAAATTCTTTAAAAAAAAAAAATTACTCCTTTTAAATTCACCATCCAAATACACTTTGATTAGTGAAAGTGATCCCATCTCAACAAAACATCCAATGGCAATAGCCATTGATCTCTAAAATAACATGCACATTCCCAACTAATTGTAACGATCACTAAATTAACCAACAACCTCATATATAGTCAATTGCAACATATATAGTCAAATAACTTTAATTATGGTGAAGTCAATTGCAACATATATAGTCAATTGCGACATATATAGTCAAATAACTTTAATTATGGTGAAGTCAATTGCAACATATATAGTCAATTGTAACATATATAGTCAATTGCAACATATATAGTCAAATAACTTTAATTATGGTGAAGTCAATTGCATCATATATAGTCAATTGCAATATATATAGTCAATTGCAACATATATAGTCAAATAACTTTAATTATGGTGAAGTCAATTGCAACATATATAGTCAATTGCAACATATATAGTCAATTGCAACATATATAGTCAAATAACTTTAATTATGGTGAAGTCAATTGCAACATATATAGTCAATTGCATCATATATAGTCAATTGCAACATATATAGTCAATTGCGACATATATAGTCAAATAACTTTAATTATGGTGAAGTCAATTGCAACATATATAGTCAATTGCAACATATATAGTCAATTGCAACATATATAGTCAAATAACTTTAATTAAGGTGAAGTCAATTGCAACATATATAGTCAATTGCAACATATATAGTCAAATAACTTTAATTATGATGAATTCAATTGCAACATATATAGTCAATTGCAACATATATAGTCAATTGCAACATATATAGTCAATTGCAGCATATATAGTCAAATAACTTTAATTATGGTGAAGTCAATTGCAACATATATAGTCAATTGCAACATATATAGTCAATTGCAACATATATAGTCAAATAACTTTAATTATGGTAAAGTCAATTACAACATATATAGTCAATTGCAACATATATAGTCAATTGCAACATTTATGTAAATAACACCACAATTTCTTTGTTGCAATTGACTATATATGTTGCAATTGACTTCACCATAATTGTGTGTATAGAAAACAATATGAAATTACACAAGATCACTAGTGCAGAACAGTGATTCTATAACAAGATAAAATGTTGGTGGCTTTATAAAAAAAACGCGGTGACATTTTTGTAAATAACACCACAATTTCTTTGTTGGTTGTATTTTAAATTTAAATAACATAGAAAGTACTTTTTATATCGGTTTGGACAAGATTCAAAGTACTTTCAATATAGGTCTGTTTGCTTCATTTGTTTAAGAGATCCTGTAATTATTTGACTTGAATTTTCCTTGCTTGAAGTGAGTTTTTATTTATTTTTTATTTTTTTTTATTTTTACTAATTGACATATTGATAATTTATGGGGTACATTTGTAGGTTTTTTGGAGATAAAGTGCTCCCTTCAGCTAAAAGTTCTTGTGCTCCTCTTTGTCTCTCTTTCATCTTTCATATGCAAGTATCATTAAAACTATTCAGCCCCTTTTTAATCCACATAACTGGGCTTAGTGAGAAATCATTAAAAACACTATCGAAGACAAATTGAGGTGAGATCACTTTCATTTGAACAACCAAATAATGTATATACGAGGCATATGTACGTGAATGATTTCATATCCATACTTGTTCTAGTCTTAACCCTAACTTTTCCCATACTTATGCAATTGTAGCCATAGATTGGTTCTTACTCTAGGACATAACTAAATGCCCGTAAACCGTATTGCAACATAAGGGGTACTTATAGGTCATGTATAATGTATCATTTATTACATTCCAAAACTTTTGGCCTTATTGGGTGATAGCTTGGTGGAGGAAGATGAGAGGGAGACTGTGAGGAAGGAAGCACAAGAGGTAGTGGTGGGCTGGTGGAGTGAGGCCAAGGGGTGGAGGTGGTGGCGGGTTAGTGTTGTTGGTAAGAGTGAGGGTTTTTGGTGCCTTAGGTTATAATTTAACTCAGAGAAGGCTCAGGGGAGCTTAGGAAATAACCTGCTTTTTCAAGACCAAAACAGGGGAACCAAAAATGAATCAATCCCAATCCCAGAATATGAGCCATCAAGCTGGCCAAGCCGCGGGACAAGCTCAGGTTAGTTTTACCACTGATACAAATAAGACATGTATGCAATATATTCATGACCTTGTAATTTTTGCACATCATTCTCAATTATAGACTATAGTGGCATTATAGCTAGAATAATGTTATTTATTGTTGATTTAAGAAAAGGCAAGCAGCATGATCGATAGTGCAAGGAATGCTGCTCAATCTGCCAAAAAATCCTGCCAAGAGGTTAAACCATTTATTTGAACAATTTAACTATGTTGACTTAAAGTATGTTTGGAAAATACGTAAAAGTTAGATTATTTTTATAATCAATTATAAACTTCATATTTTCTAATACATCAATACAACTTATTGTTTTTTTAAAATAAAAGAAAAAACTGTTTATATGCAAAATTCAGCTGTTGTCTGAAATATACAAATTTTTTACAAACAACTTCTTTTCACTAAAAAAAAATCTAAAATGATGGAACTAATAGAACATCCAAACATGCTCTTAGAATGAACAGAAGAAGCTAAATATTATGGAGAATTTTGGTGAGTGATGAAAGTGTTTTGGTGTTGTAGGCTGGGCAGCAAATGCAGGAAAAGGCACGAGGGGCTGCTGATTCTGCCAAGAGCACAGTTGGGGCTCAAAAAGGAATATATTGGAGAGCTCTTTAAGTGGCATTCAATATTCATGTTTTTCAATATTTGGTTTTTGGGCTTATGCATTTATTTGCTTTCAGCAGTTTTTGGACTAATATGACTAGTTGTGTACCAGCCAGTTGAAGGCCTTGTTTGTTAGTAGCATATTATAGACAATCAAATTTTACAATTTTCAATTAAAAATACACGTTTCATTGCAACTTCTTTTAATTAAGATTAAATTTTTAGTAAAACATGAGTGATATATTTTATATACATACTCAACTCAAGATTAAATTTTGGATCTCACTCAACTATTATCTAACACTATTGAATTAAAGAAACAAATGAAATCAAAACATTCTTATCAGCAATAGTAACACTTACAATAATGTGAGGTTGCTTTGCTATCTTGATGGATTGTTGTACCATGTCAATTCCTCCAACAAGCTAGAGAGAAAGGAAATCATGTCAAGCAAATAGTTTTTCTAACATGATTGTCTCAAATGGAAGATTAACACAGTTCCTGACCATTATTTAAAGCTAAGTATTATGCTGGAAATGGTATAAGGGGACATAACACAAAAACTCTAAGTTATGCAGTAAACGAGAAGCAATAAAATTCACACAGTGAATCATTTAAAAAAATTATATTGAAACTCACCACAACACACTTCACACCAATTTCAGAACCTAGAGCTTCAAACTGCTCAGCAATTTGAATAGCAAGCTCTCTAAATCAATAAAAAGGTTAGAAACAGAATAAATAAACTAGTTAAATGAGAGTTAGCATTTTCAATCAATAAAAATTCAAATTATATGTAAATTCATCCCATGATTAGGTATCAATCAAACCTGGTGGGAGACAACACACAAGCAAAGAAATTATTTGGGCATGGTGCTTCTAAGAGAGCATGCAATATGGGAAGGGCAAAAGCTCCAGTCTTACCAGAACCTGCTTAGGCAAGTCCTATCACATCTTTTCCTGAAAAACACAAACCACAAAATAAAAAATTTAAATAACTTGTATACAATCAAAAATCATAACCATCAAAAGCAATTGAAAAAAATAACTAATGAATAAAATATTATCCAAATGAGCGTTCCCCTTTATCCCATACCAACATTAGAACTATTTATTTTGAAAACAAAAACAAGCATATTAGGATGACATTTTTATACTGTCGCGCAGAAGAAGAAGAAGAACACAGTCGCGCAGCAGAAGAAGAAGAACACAGCTCCGCAGAAGAAGAAGAACGCAAAACGATAACAGAGGCAGAAGAAGAACGCCGCACGATAGCAGGCACAGTAAAAGCTCAGTTTTGATTTTTTACCGTAATCCACGGAGAGACACTCGAGCAGGAGGGAGCCGAGGCCGGAGCCGGTGCCTCCGCCCACGGCGTTGAAGACGAGGAAGCCCTGGAGGCCGGTGCAGTTGTCGGCGATCCTTGCCGACTAGAAATGGAAATTAGGGTTAGGGTTACGTTATTGGAAAAAAAAGGGAAATGTAGAGAGAGGGGGGAGGTTACCTGTGTAGTGGCCTCGGGGCGAAGTTGTTGGCGGCGTCTTCCTTGTCGGAGATGAGTTGCTCCGGGTGAAAGAGTTGGTGGGAGAAGGGGTTTGGGGGCGGAAGAGAGAAGATGAATTTCGGAGGTTGAGAGTAGGTGCACCCGATAATTTAGTTTGTGCTTAATTTATTTTAAAAAATAAATAAATAAACATTTATTTTAAAATATAATTTAAATCAATCATGTTATTATTGAATTAGATTAAAATCAAGGAATTATTTTAAATTTCATTTGTATAGGATAATCATATTAATTTAGTATCAAATTTTTAATTAGTCTCACATCCTATTAACAATTAAAAGTTGGGTTGTTAGATTATAAAAATTAAATCATAATAAATTAAAAGATTATAAAAATTATAATTCAAATCATAATAAATAATTTGATATTAAATTTATTATATATTAAAATTAATTAAATATTTTTATCAAAGATACTGATACATATTTTAGATTTTATTTACTATGTTTTATAATCAAAAGAAATCCAATATTAAATCAAAACATAATAAAAATTATAATTAAAATCATAATAAATTTTCTAATATTAAATTTATTATATATTAAAATTAATTAAATATTAATATTTAACAAATTGTTACAGATTTTAAATATATATTTTAAAGTTTTTATTTTATTAAATTAATTGAAAATAAATTATATTTTATCACTTTTTAATAAAATAAGTAAATGATAATGAATTAACTAAAATTTTGAAATATATTCTAATTAAAAAAAAATTATCAATACAATGACAAAAGTATTATAATAAATAATGAAATTAAATAAATTAAATCTTAAAATGATTATTTTTTTTAATCTTACTAAATTAAATATTCTAATTATTTTACAATAAATTAAAATGAAAAGATAATAAAATATTTTAACTGATATTTCAAATAAAATACATTAAAATATTATAATCAAAATAAATTTAATATTAAATCAAAATATTATATAAATCATAACTAAAATTATAATAAATATTCTGATATTAAATTTATTATATATTAAAATTAATTACATATTTGTATCAAAGAAATTGCTCCAGATTTTAGATTTTATTTATTATGTTTTATAATAAATAAAATTCAATATTAAATCAAAAGATTATAACAATCATAACTTAAATCCAGGTAAATATCTTTCATAATCAAAAGAAATCCAATATTATATCAAAAGATAATAAAAATTATAACTAAAATATTTATAAATTTTCTAATATTAAATTTAGTATATATTAAAATTAATTAATTAAATATTTGTATTTAAGAAATTGTTACAGATTTTAGATATACATTTTAAAGTTTTTATTTTATTAAATTAACTAAAAATTAATTATATTTTATCACTTTTTAATCAAGTGAGTGAATGATAATGAATTAACTAAGATTCTAAAATATATTTTAATTAAAAATATTTTTTTGGTAAATACGGTAACTAAAAAGTATTATAATAAATAATTAAATTAAAAAAGAATAAATTTTATAATGATTATTTTTTTTAATAATGTTAAATTAAATATTCTAATTATTTTATAATAAATAAAAATGAAAAGATAATAAAAATATGTTTTACCTACGGAATTTATCTACGGAATTATCCGTAGATAAGTTATCTATGGAAATATCCGTAGATAAGTTATCTACGGAAATTTCCGTAGATAACTTATCTACGAAAATTTTCGTAGATAACTTATCTACGGAAATTTCCGTAGATATTCAATAATCAATGTTTATGTGCAGGAATTGAGGTGAACGTAGGTGGCAAGCCTTCTGATAAAAGGCTAACCGACACAGATAATCAAGGTGAAGTAGCAAATTCTAAAGCCATATCCAGTGGCCAAAAAACCTATACCTACTCCAGTGATTAAGAAGCTCTTAGAATGTTAGTTATGGGTTTAACTCAACCTTATAAAACCGGTTTGTAAGGTGAGGGTTATCTCTCACTTATATACTCTTTAATTGTTTTATGTCTAATCGATGTAGGACTTAAATTTTTTCCAATATACTCCCTCACACCCAACATTATTAGGCTTGGTGTGTATATCAATGGTAGGTGACTCACCTTATAAAACCGGCTTGTAAGGTGAGGGTTGCCTCTCACTTAGATACTCTTTAATTGTTTTATCTCTAATTGATGTAAGACTTAAATTTTTTCCAATACACTCCCTCACACCCAACACTATTAGGCTTGGTGCGTATATCAATGGTAGGTGACTCTTTTTAAAGTGGATTTAGATAGCTCTAATACTATCTTAGAATAGTGAGTTTGGCCCTAACTAAATCCTATAATGTCGGGGATTGTCTCCCACTTATATATTCTTTAATTATCTTATCTCTGATCGATGTGAGACTTGATCTTTTTCTAATACACCACCTCACATCCAACGCTATTGAACTTGGTAAGTGGATAAATGATGGGTGACTCTTTTTAATAATCTACGATAGGCAACACTTGAATTTTTCCTAACAGAATCCTATACCAAAGCCAATTTCAGGTGTTAAGGAAATATTAAAAATGCCTCAACCTATTTCAGTAATTAAGCCTGTTCCAATTGTTAAGCCAATTCCTATCCCAGTGCTGAAGCCATTTCCAACGGTGAAAAAGCCTCTAGACATTCCAGTAATTGAGCCTATACCAAAAGCAGTTCCAATTGTTAAGCCAATTCTCAACCCAAAGAATGGTGACTGAAAACATTGAATCATTGATTAATGTTTTCCAAATGACTCAATACAAATTTGATTTGCCACATAAAAAAAAAGGAGTAATAGGGTAAAATCAGAATCATCATGGCACAAACAACACACAGCTACAAGTTTAAAATTTAGAGGGCAACCAAATTAGTGAAGATGTGAACCTGCTAATGCTAAGATGCGTGCGAGTGTGAAATGCGGGGCAGCGGAGGTGTTTGTGGTTGCGCCAACAACAGCGAAGCCCAGGAGTAAGTCTCGTTCGTCGTGTTTCACTAGAGCCTCGTCTCCTCTTCCCTCCTCGTTCTTTTCTTTTTTAAATGTTTCGAAATAAAAACATGTCGTTTTATATTTATATATGCCGCATTTCGAGAACAATTTGTGGGTCATACCCTTTTTTTTTATAGTCGTTTTGTCAGAATTTGTTGTTTTTTTTTTCATTGTCATTTTACTAAAATCAATGACTTATTAATTTTTTCTCTTCATTTTTACCCTTAATAATTAATACATGTTTACTGAACAATGTGTGTATTTATTTTTAATGTCTACTTATTTTTTCCCCAAACCCATATAAAAAAAAACGGAGGGAGTAATATTTGACACTTCCTATCTTAGATATATTTATTATTTTTAATTAATTCTATCATAAATTTAAATTTTATTTTAAATATATTTTTTATTTTGAATATTATTATATTTAATATCAGTTATAATTATAATGTATGGAAAATAAAGTTAATAATGAACAAAATATAAGAGAAATTTAACTTATGTAACTTCATAAACTAATGATTATTAATTATAATTAAAATTAAAAAAAATATTTGTTATTTATAATTAAGAATAAAGATAGTGTTATAATACAATATTATTTTTTTTATAAATACACAGTATTTATAAATACACAGTATTTATAAATATTTTTAATTAGTATTCTAATTTCTTTTTATAAAAAGTTTAAATTAGATTTAGACATGACTCATATGAGATCAAAGTCAACCATTAACTTTTTCGAGGATTTGCAATGAGAGAAATGACAATGAATAAGTTCTTGATAGGATTTTATGGTACTTATCCTCGTATATGCGTTTAAAAATTATATATGTACTCAGGTCTACATTTACGAAGATAACAATTTTGATCTTTATCTTTGTATCTACTATTGTTTAGTACCTAGACACTTATATTTGTATTTGTAACTCGCACTTTACTTATATAGGGTTAATAATAATAAACTAATAAAAAATAATTAAAACAATTACTGCAATGGGAGGAGATATCCACCAAATCAAAGGGAGAAGATGTTCAAATTTCTTCTAATTTCCTTTGGCTTTCCTTGTGTTAGGGTTTAGGATTCTTTTGTGTTTTTCTTTGTGTTTTATTTTTCTCTTTTTTGATTTTATAAAACTATGTTCTTTCTGTTATGTTATCTGAAATGAAATATATTTTTGTGTTATTTTTATCACTTTTGTTTTAACCATGTTTGTTTTCAGGGGGAGTCCTTTATGTTTGAATAATATGCTCTGATACCTTAGTCTGTCAAACACAATAATGTCTAGCTAAAATGACTAAGTAAATATGATAGACCAAATGTCATAAGAAGAAATCAGACCACAGTCAAAGTTGCCCACTTGACTTCTATCATCTTGGATATGTATATCTCACATCAGTATGATAATTTTTAATTGGACATCTCTTATAGACTCTTTTCGAAATATGAACACTCGTTTCGTCTTATTAGAAAAAGAAAATTACTTTCAAAGGAAAAAGCTTAGTATATCTTTTTAAAGGTGTTTGTTACTATCAAAAATGGGGAGATTATTAAATAAAAAATCTTGTTTTAAGACTACAAACGATCCCTTAAGTTTTAATGATAACAAACAAAAAGATTTTCTATAAGTAAATGAAAGCATTCTTCAAAGATAAAACATATCAGACGAAATGTGAAGATGACACATCATCTGTAAGATAATAGAAATCAAACGAAGCATATCATTCGCTTGACTGACATTAAATGAACATTATTTTATACGATTGACACTGCACTTCATTTAATGTGATATTCCTCAATAGATTAAGTAAAAAGGAGCTTCAAAAGTCTTGAAGAGCATTAATGAGGAAAGAGACAAAATAACTATGAAAAGCCATAAAGCAAGATCCCGAATATCACGGAAAAGAGACTGAAAAAGTATTGCTCTACACCAGCCCCAACTACTCTATGTTGACACTCTTTGCTACACTCAAAATAGAAAGAAATGATGATAAGTAGTTGCTAGATTAGATAAGAGGTACACACGTCTTGATAAGCATTTAATGCGAGCATTAAATACATCAACAATACTCTTTAATATCACCTAGGAAGACAAACAAAGCAACACATGAAGAAATATGAACGTTTAAATTTAAACGTTGTTGCAATGATCATCTTCTCTGAAACTACTATATAAGGATTGTAGACCCCTAAAATTGTCCGGGTCGGAAATAAGACTCAAAGACTCTCGAAGACCAAAGGAAAGTCAGCCAGAAGGACTCCTGGAAGACCCTAGGATGATTATCTGTAGGTTTAGAGGTCTTAGAGTAGCTTAAAATAAGGATGTGGGAGAATTGAAGCTCAATACGGCCTCCTAGAAGTTCAGTACGGCCGTACTGAACAATTTGAACTACAATACGGCCGTACTGAAACCAATACGGCCATACTGAAGTTTTTGAACTTCAGTACGGCCGTACTGAAACCAATACGGCCTATTGAAGTTTTTGAAACTTCAGTACGGCCGTACTGAATTCAATACGGCCGTACTGTAGTTCAAATCTTCTGTACGGGCCGTATTGATGTCAGAGGCCGTACTGCGCCTCACTCCTATATATAGGACGTCATTTGGACGTCATTCCACACTTTTCCACACTTCTTGGACTCTCTTCTTGAGTATTCTGGGGTTTTTGAGCAGTGTTCTGCCCTAGAATTTTCTCCGAGAGCCGATCCGACGAAGTTCTTGAGTTCTGAGCATTTAGCTTGAGAATTCGAACTAGTCGAAGGGAAATCTTTTTGATTTCCATAGTAAAGATTAATTTTTAGGGAAGGAGCGAGCGAGCGTGTAGTGGGAGGGAGCGCCAAAAAGCCTCCTAACATTTGAATATATAAAAGCACGCTTCAAAGGTTTCTTCTTCAAAATCCTTCCTTTTACTGCTTTCTGATTGTTGCATCGCATGTTTAATTTATTCATCATGTAGATATCTTATTCATAGCCGTTTATAATAAATAGGGGTAATTTAGTAATTTTACACTGTTATTTATGAAATAATCCGTCATAGGGAACCCGAAAGGGGCGTTGTAGGGTGCTAACACCTTCCCCGCACGTAACCGACTCCCTTACCCGACTCCCTTACCCGACTCTGGTTGTAATGGCCAAAGTTGATTTATGAAATCAATTGCCTTATATCTTTTTCCAATGTTTTGAGTAAAACATTGGTGGCGACTCCAAGAACCCTTCTTTTTGCGAAAACCACTAATCCATGGAGGGTCCCGCTTGGGATTAACATGGATTGGTGAATCATTTAATAAAATTTTTAGTTCGATGAGGTCTCAGTTTGAGAATAAGTCGTTCTAACAATCCATCATTTTTCAAAATTTAAAAAGAGTCCAACCATCGTCGCGAATGCCAAGGTCCGTTTCGGCGGGTGGCGACAGATGGCGACTCCACTGGGGAAGCCTCGTGAGTCAGTCCCATTTAGTGATGGATTGTTTTTAAAATAATAGTTTAAAATTACTTCATTACCCCTCGCTTATATGATAATATGTTTTATCTATTTGGCTTTAATAACTGTTGTATGTTTAAATTCTCGCAATCGTTTGAAATACAAACTGCACACAAACCTTTGCACACAACAGTTCCCTCTATACCCGGGGGCATGAGTGGTAAGCCATAGGGAGTGGATGTTAGTACGGCCGGTTGTCGAATGGGCCTAGGTGCCCGTAGACCGTTGTCGAAAAACATCACTCAAGGTGATAACCATGAACTCGAGTCCGACAGTGCGTTGGAATTTTCCATCGACTTACGACGAGAAGGATTGGGTCCCTATAATGGGGGCACCTTGGGGGCCTCAGACCTGTGAGAACAGTTAGAACCACCTTGAATATGCACTTTTCTGCAGGATACCCCTACCTCGTGATTCGCTCGTGACTGTTCGTGGATGAGTGAATTGTTTGTGTATAGGTTTATGTGATATTGTTTGTGCATTAAAAATAAACCTCGTGATAAGGTCTAAGAATAAACCTCATGCATAAAAATGTCATGACATGAGAGGAAAAAGACCATGTGTGAAAATATAATAAAAGTAAGGAGCATGTGCACCATTACCAATAAGACATCATGCATCCTCGTAATCATCCATTTTAGGTTCACCAATACCCCTTGACATGAGTGAAAGAGACCCACGACTATTGAGTTTCTCCGTTGGGGAGAGGTCATAAGTCAAGGAGGGTGGTAAAACTTCGTCTTAAAAAGGCAGCGCCTTAAAGATGGAGGGTTACCAAGCTCATGTCAAGTGTGTATTCACTCCATAAATAAAATTAGATTAAACATTCATTTTAGAAAGTGGCTGGTCATCTCTCTGTCCTCACGCGCGCGCAGAAAATCAAGAAGATAGACGCGTTGGAGGAACAAAATAAGAAGCTTACAGCCGAGCTCTCACAGCTCAAGGAGCAGATGGCGCAAATGGTGGAACTCATGCGTCACCAAAACATGAACGGGGCTCACCATAGTAACCATGAGTCCCATCATGAGGAGGATCATGAGGAAGAGCAAGACCCTCCGCGAGCTGTACCCCTTGGGGCGGGGATTACGATTAGAGAGCCCGAGATTTCAAAAGATCAAGACCACGCTCTCGAGGACTGGATGAGGGCTATGGAGGGGCATGTTGGAGGAAGAGTGGAACAAGGGCTGAAAAGTGGGAAGCTAGCTAAACCTTCCCAATCATTTAAAGCTAAGAAGACCTTTGGGAAGAAGAAGGAGAGAGGAGTCAGCGCCATAACCATTTCCTCATCTTCCTCTGCTTCGAAGTCGGGAAAGTCGCAGTACAACCCTGTGAAGAAGATTGATAAACTTCCGACCACATATAGCGACCTCCTACCGAAGCTAGTGCAAGATCATCTTCTAGTTTATATTCCACCAAGGAAAATTGATCCACCGTACCCCGATTGGTACAATCCGCAAGACAAATGTCTATACCATTCGGGGGCACCGGGGCATTCAACGGAGAACTGTAGAGCTCTCAAATATAAGGTCCAAAACCTTATCGATGCCGGATGGATCACCTTTGATTCGACAGCGCCCGACGTAAGTAAGAATCCTCGGCCAAAGCAGGAATAGAGAGAAGAACAAGCCATGATAGGGCCCCTCCACATTTTTCTTTTCTTTTGGGACTCATGATCAGTACCCGAGATCATGAGATCCTTTTCATGTAAATAAAGGTTTTTTTTGTACAGTTTTTATACATATCAATAAAGAGGCATTTTTCACGCATCATTCTTTCGTTTATTCTTTTCTCTTTTTCCCTCATTAACATTAATAATTCTAAACCTAAACAGAACCAATAAAATAATTATGTCTGTAATTGTTCGCTCTGACCGGGATCCGGAAGTTGAGGATGAATGGGTTGAGCTGGACAGTGATGAGGAGGCCATCTCTCCGGATCTGCAAAGACTGCTAGATCAAGAAGCTCGTCTACTCCAACCGTGTCAAGAGAAATTGGAGACTGTGAATTTGGGGGCAGGGCCGAGAGATAAAAAAGGTCAACATTGGGACCCATATCAGTGATGAAATAAGGACACATGTTTCCGCTATGATTATAATAAAATCATTCTTTATTATTTCTTATTGCTTCTCTTCTTGCTTATAATAAATTTCTAAACCGCATTATTTTTAACCCTGTTTGAATAAACATGAATGAGGTTAAAATCATCTTAATAATAATAAACCCGCATCATTTTTATGTGGAAGTGTGTGTGACAACTTGGAGCACCTTCCCTTGGCCTCGACAAGTGCCATCATGGATAAAAAGAAATCTTTTAAAATAAAAGAAGCTCGACAGGAAACCCAAAAAAGGGGCTGCGCAAAAATAAGAGCAAAAGACCCGCTAGGAATCCCACAAAAGGGTGACCTAGGCAAAAGTTAGGGTTGCAAAAATGAAAAAAACAAAATCCATGATGGTACCACGAGCCGAATTCAAGAAAGGTTCAAGGGAAGCTATCTAAGTTGTCAAATCACAACGTCAATAAACAAAGATTTTCTTAACTTCATAAGTGTTTAATCAAACAAGCCTAAACACATAAGCCTACCTTGGCCAACCATTCTTACAAAAACCATTTTTGAAAAATAAATCCCCTCTAAAACACAAACTTCAGAACAAAAATATCTTTCCTTTCTTTTCTCTCTTGTCCCAAACGATTTTAGAATAATCTGGTGGAAGCATGGAGAAATAAATCATCACTGAAAATGGATCTAATCTGAATAATAAAATGGTGGAAGAACTGTGCCAAGAATTCAAGATCCAACACCACAACTCTTCCCCATATCGGCCGAAGATAAATGGGGCAGTCGAGGCAACCAATAAGAACATCAAGAAAATAGTGCAAAAGATGGTTGTCTCATTTAAAGACTGGCACGAGATGTTACCCTTCGCTCTTCATGGTTATAGGACTTCAGTACGCAGTTCTACCCGTCGAGGTCGAAATACCTTCTCTAAGGGTAATCATGGAAGCAAAACTTTCCGAGGCAGAATGGGTTCAAAGCCGATACGACCAGTTGAACCTTATCAAAGAGAAACGGCTGAACGCCATATGCCATGGTCAAGCCTATCAGAGGAAGATCAAAAAGGCTTTTGACAAGAAAGTCCATCCTCGAGTCTACCATGAGGGAGAGTTGGTAATGAAGAAGTTGCTACCCGCCCAAAAGGACAAAATCGGAAACTGGGCCCCAAATTACAAAGGACCATACGTGGTAAAACGAGCCTTATCAGGAGGAGCATTAATCCTCACAGACATGGATGGAGAAGAACTTTGATACCCAGTCAACGCTGACGTGGTAAAGAAGTACTATGCTTGAAGACGTTGCTTGCATAGGCCCGCTAGGATGAAAACCTGAAAAGGGCGTCCTAGGCAAAAGTTAGGGCAACATAAAAAGCCCGCCAGTACAAGGGTACTAGGCAAAACAAAGGCGAATTTATCCCCGCTAGGATACGTCCTAGGAAAAAATTAGGGGCAAAAGAATAAGATGCAAAAACAAAGCAAGCAACGATCACTTGAATCGAAAACCGAAAGGCGGTTCAAGTGATTATCTTCTAGAAGCAAGCGTCTTGCAGCATCTACACTCCTGGCTCAGGCATCTCACCCGAAGCAACTAGGGGAACGTAAAGAGCAACAATTACAGATATAATTGTTAAGCCCAATGTATATAGCCTACCCTGGCCAGCCATTCTTCATAAATTTCCTTCTGTATATCTTTCTGTAAAAACACTTGTGAATATCAATAAAATATCTATTCATTTCTTTTCTCTCTTGACCATGTGATTATGCCTCTAAATTGGTGTTTCATAAAATTGTACGAAATTCCTTTAATAATCGGTCAATAAAGAAAAATTGGAGGGGTTCCTATAAAATCCGTAATCTCCTGCGTAAAAGGCTCATAAAAGTATTCCCTTGCGTCGACGACAGAAATTCCTCCAAGAAGAGGAGGATAGGGAGAGCCATTCATTTCTTCTAAAAAACATTAATAAAAATGATAAAACTTGCATTTGTGCATTACACACACATTAGTTACACATTCAAAGACCTTATCAGGAGGCAGTTGCATAAAATAGAAAAATAGAAAAATTGCTTGTGTATGACAGCAGCCAACAGAAAAAGCCGAAATCAACAAAAAGGCAAAAATACAGAAAAAACCGAAATCGACAGAAAAAGGAAAAAATACAGAAATCAACAAAAAAGACAGAGATTCAGAAAATCAACCGCATTGTACAGAATAACTGAGCCTGGAGAGGCTTGCCGAAATAATACTCCCACAGAATAATTGAGCCTGGAGAGGCTTGCCGAAATAATACTCCCCAATCGTACAGAATAACTGAGCCTGGAGAGGCTTGCCGAAATAATACTCCCTCATCATACAGAATAATTGAGCCTGGAGAGGCTTGCCGAAATAATACTCCCCAATCGTACAGAATAACTGAGCCTGGAGAGGCTTGCCGAAATAATACCCCCCCATCGTACAGAATAACCGAGCCTGGAGAGGCTTGCCAAAATAATATTCCCTCATCATACAGAATAACTGAGCCTGGAGAGGCTTGCCGAAATAATACTCCCTCATCGTATAGAATAACTGAGCCTGGAGAGGCTTGCCGAAATAATACTCCCCAATTGTACAGAATAAGTGAGCCTGGAGAGGCTTGTCGAAATAATACTCCCCAGAGACTTCTCAGCTCGCACTCTTGGACCAAATCCCCAGTAAGAGCTATCAAAGCAAGATCGGTAAGATCCCCCAATGGAAGCAATGATCATCCAAACGAAATATCCGAGTCAAAGGACTCAGACTCCCTCAGTGAAAGATAGCTTTCCAACTCGAGCGACGAGTGAAGCTAAGCCTGAAGAGGCTTTCTAAATAATACTCTGGGATACATAAGATCTTCAATCCCCATTCGCCTACTCAGAGGCACCCCTTCAAAAAGAGAAAAATCAAAAAGATCAATAACCATTCCCCAAGCGGAATCCGGCACTCAGCCGAACACCAAACATCAAGATAATTCGCCTACTCAGAAGCACTCCTCCAAAAAAAGGAAAATCCAAAAAAGATCAATAATCATTCCCCAAGCGGAATTTGGTATTCAACCACATACCGAACGTCAAGATGATCCGCCTAACAGAAGAGGCCAATCAAAATCAACGACAGAAATCCCTCAGTGGATAACAGCCTACACAGAGGCAACAAAAACTGGAAAATCAAAAGAGTCACCCGAATAAGGATAACCGGGATACTCCACCAACGTCGAAAGGACGTCAGCCAATCATAAAGCATCGCTCACATCAGAAAAGAGCATCTTTGTGTCTACACCCCTGTAGACCCCTAAAATTGTCCGGGTCGGAAATAAAACTCGAAGACCCTCAAAGATCGAAGGAAAGTCAGCCAGAAGGACTCCTAGAAGACCATAGGATGGCTATCTGTAGGTTTAGAGGTCTTAGAGTAGTTTAAAATAAGGAAGTGGAGGGAATGAAGCCCAATACGGCCGTACTACACTTAATACGGCCGTATTGAAGCTTCAACACGGCCGCAGTGAACTCAATACGACGTATTGAAGTTTCTGAAACTTCAATACGGCCGTATTGAAATCAATACGGCCGTATTGAAGCTTCAATACAGCCGCAGTGAACTCAATACGGGCGCATTGAAATTTCTGAATTTCAATACGGCCGTATTGAACTTCAATACGACCGTATTGAAGTTCAAAAATTTCAATACGGCCGTATTGATTCTGTAGCCCGTATTGCGCCTATTCCCTATAAATATGACGTCAATTGGACGTCATTCCACACTTTTGAACATAGTTTCAACCCTCTCCTTGAGTATTCTGGGGTTTTTGAGCAGTGTTCTGCCCTAGAAATCACTCGGAGAGTTGATCCGACGAAGTTCTTGAGCCCCGAGCCATTTTGCTTGAGGATCGAACCTAGTCGAAGGGAAATCCTCCGGATTTCCGTAGTCAAAATTTTATAGGAGGGAGCGAGCGGGCTTGTAGAGCGAGGGAACGCCAAAAAGCTTCCCAGTTTTACGAAATATATAAAAGCACGCTTCAAAGGTTTCTTCTTCAAAATCCTTCCTTTTACTGCTTTCTGATTGTTGCATAGCATATCTAATTTATTCGCCATGTAGATATCTTGTTCATAATCGTTTAGAATAAATAGGGGTAATTTAGTAATTTTGTACTATTATTTTTAAAAATAATCTGTCAATTGGAACCCGAAAGGGGCGTTGTGGGGTGCTAACACCTTCCCCACGCGTAACCGACTCCCTTACCCAACTCTGGTTGTAATGGCCGAAGTTGATTTATAAAATCAATTGCCTTATCCCTTTTTCCAATGTTTTGAGTAAAACATTGGTGGCGACTCCATGAACCCTTTTACTACGAAAACCACTAATCCATGGAGGGTCCCGCTTGGGATTAACATGGATTGGTGAGACATTTAATAAATAAATTGGATAAGATCGGCAAGGTCTCAGTTTGAGAACAAGTCGTTCTAATAATCCAATACATTTTCAAAACTAAAATAAAAGCGAGCTCGACCGTCTTCGCGACCGCCGAGGCCCGTTTGGGCCGGTGGCGACAGATGGCGACTTCACTGGGGAAGCCTCGAGTGTCAGTCCCATTTAGTGACAGATTATTTTTAACAAATAATAGTTAAAATTACTTTATTACCCCTCACTTGTATGATAACATGTTTATCTATTTGGCTTTAATAACTGTTGTATTTTTAAAATTACGCAATTGTTTGAAATAAAAACTGCACACAAACCTTTGCACACAACAGTTCCCTCTATACCCGGGGGCATGAGTGATTAACCATAGGGAGTGGATGTTAGTACGGCCGGTTGTCGAATGGGTCTATAGGTGCCCGTAGACCGTTGTCGGAAAACATCACTCAAGGTGATAACCATGAACTTGAGTCCGACGGTGCGTTGGAGCTTTCCATCGACCTACGACGAGAGGAATTGGGTCCCTATAATGGGGGCACCTTGGGGGCCTTTGACCAAGTGAGAACAGTTAGATCCTCCTTGAATATACACTTTTCTGCAGGAGACCCCTACCTCGTGATTCGCTCGTGACTGTTCGTGGATGAGTGAATTGTTTGTGTAAATGCTTATGTGCAATTGTTTGTGCATTAATAAAACCTCGTGATAAGGTCTAAAGAATAATCCCCATGCATGAAAATACCATGACATGAGAGGAAAGACCATGTGTGGAAATATAATAAAAGTAAGGAGCATAGGCATCATTATCAATAATACCTCATGCATCCTCATCATCATTTATAGGTTCACTAATACCCTCTCGATGTGAGTGAAAGAGACCCGTGACTATTGAGATTCTCCGTTGTGGAGAGATAATAGCCTAGGGAGGGTGATAAACTTTCATCTTAAAAAGGCAGCGCCTCAAAGATGAAAGATTATCAAGCTCACATCAAGAGTGTATTCATATCATAAATAAGCTAATTAGAATAAACATTCATTTTAGAAAGTGGCTGGTCATCTCTCTGTCCTCACACGCGCAAAGAAAATCAAGAAAATGGAAGCGCTAGAGGAACAAAACAAGAAGCTCACGACCGAGCTTTCACAGCTCAAAGAGCAGATGGCGCAAATGTTGGAACTCATGCGTCATCACAACATCCATGGATCTCATCACAGTGACCATGGGTCCCATCATGAAGGAGAGGAGGAAGAGCATGAAGAAGATCCTCCACATGCCATACCTATTGGGGCTGGAATCATGATTAAAGAGCCCGAAGTTTCAAAAGAACAATTCCACGCCCTAGAGGATCGGCTAAGGGCTATGGAGGGGCATGATTTTGACATCAAAGATGCCGCCGACATGTGCTTAGTGAGGGACATCCAATTCCCTCCCAAATTTAAAGTGCCAGATTTCCCAAAATATGTGGGATCGACTTGCCCCAAAAGTCATCTCACCATGTACTGTCGCAAGATGGCTGCATATGCCACAAATGAAAAGCTCTTGATCCATTGCTTCCAAGAGAGCTTAGCTGATACCGCGCTCAACTGGTATATGCAGCTAGATGGAAATCTAGTACACACATGGAGGCAGTTGGCCGACGCCTTTCTCAAGCGCTACAAATACAACATAGACCTAACACCCGATAGGTCAGATCTTCAAGCCTTGAGCAAGAATAATGATGAATCTTTCAAGGCGTACGCCCAACGATGGAGGGAGTTGGCGGCACAGATAGAGCCCCCGCTGTCGGACAAGGAGACGGTGTCCATATTCATCAATTCGTTGACTGGTCCCTATTATGACAAGATGATAGGGAACACAACGACACTCTTCTCGGACATCATCACCATTGGGGAAAGGGTGGAACAAGGATTGAAAAGTGGGAAGCTAGCTAAGTCTTCCCAATCATTCGAGGCTAAGAAGATCTTCGGGAAGAAGAAAGAGGGAGGAGTCAACGCTGTAACCATTTCTCCATCTTCTTCCACTTCGAAGTCGGGAAAGTCGCAATACAAGCCTGTGAGGAAGTTTGATAAGCTTCCGACCACATATAGCGACCTCCTGCCGAAGCTAGTAGAAGCTCATCTTCTAGCTTACGTTCCACTAAAGGATAAGGATCCACCTTACCCCGAGTGGTACAAACCACAAGATAAATGTCTATACCACTCGGGGGCATCGGGGCATTCAACGGAGGACTGTAGAGTTCTCAAATATAAGGTCCAAGACCTTATTGATGCTGGGTGGGTCACTTTCGATTCGACAGCACCCGATGTGAGCAAGAATCCTCTACCAAAGCAGGAGTAGAGAATGGCAAGCCACAATAGGGCCCCTCCATATTTTTCTTTTCTCTTAGGGACTCGTGATCAGTACCCTAGATCATGAGTACCTTTTCATGTAAATAAGGGTTTTGTACAGTTTTACATATATATATCAATAAAGAGGCATATTTCACACATTATTCTCTTATTTTGTTCTTTTCTCTCTCTCATTAACATTAATAAATTCTAAACCTAAACAGAACCAATAAAATAATTATGTCTGTAATTGTTCGCTCTGACCGGGATCCAAAAGTTGAGGATAAAAGGGTTGAGTTGGACAGTGATGAGGAGACCATCTCTCCGGATCTGCAAAGACTGCTGGATCAAGAAACTCGTCTACTCCAACCGTGTCAAGAGAAATTGGAGACCGTGAATTTGGGGCAGGGTCAAGAATTGAAAGAGGTCAACATTGGGACCCATATCAGTGATGAAATAAGGACACATGTTTCCACTATGATTATAATAAAATCATTCTTTCTCATTGCTTCTTTTCTTGCTTATAATAAAATTCTAAACCACATTTTTTAACCCTGTTTGAATAAACATGAATGAGGTTAAAATCATCTTAATAATAATAAACCCACATCATTTTTATGTGGAAGTGTGTGTGACAACTTGGAGCACCTTTTCTTGGCCTCAATAAGTGCCATCATGGATAAAAAGAAATCCTTTAAAATAAAAGAAGCTCGGCGGGAAACCCAAAAAGGGGTCTGCGCAAAAATAAGAGCAAAAGACCCGCTAGGAATCCCACAAAAGGGTGACCTAGGCAAAAGTTAGGGTTGCAAAAATGAACAAAAACAAAAGTCCGCTAAAACGTCACAAAAGGGTGTTTTAGGCAAAAATAAGGACAATCAAAAAACAAAAGAAATCCATGATGGTACCATGAACCGAATTCAAAAAGAAAGGTTCAAGAGCAGCTATCCAAGTTGTCAAAATCACAACGTCAATAAACAAAGATTTTCTTAACTTCATAAGTGTTTAATCAAACAAGCCTAAACACATAAGCCTACCTTGGCCAAACATTCTTACAAAAACCATTTTTGAAAAATAAATCCCCTCTAAAACACAAACTTCAAAACAAAAATATCTTTCCCTTCTTTTCTCTCTTGTCCCAAAAGATTTTAGAATAATCTAGTGGAAGCATGGAGAAATAAATCATCACTGAAAATGGATCTAATCTGAATAATAAAATGGTGGAAGAACTGAGCCAAGAATTCAAGATCCAACACCACAACTCTTCCCCATATCGGCCAAAGATGAATGGGGCAGTCGAGGCAACCAAAAAGAACATCAAGAAAATAGTGCAAAAGATGGTTGTCTCATTTAAAGACTGACACAAGATGTTACCCTTTGCTCTTCATGATTATAGGACTTCAGGAGGCAATTCTACACGTCGAAGTCGAAAAACCTTATATAAGGGTAATCATGGAAGCAAAACTTTCCGAGGCAGAAAGGGTTCAAAGCTGACACGACCGGTTGAACCTTATCCCAGAGAAACGGCTGAACGCCATATGCCATGGTCAAGCCTATCAGAGGAAGATCAAGAAGGCTTTTGACAAGAAAGTCCACCCTCGAGTCTACCATGAGGGAGAGTTGGCAATGAAGAAATTACTACCAACTCAAAAGGACAAAATCGGAAAGTGGGCCCTAAATCACGAAGGACCGTACATGGTAAAACGAGCTTTCTCAGGAGGAGCATTGATCCTCACAAACATGGATGGAGAAGAACTTCGATACTTAGTCAACACTGACGTGGTAAAGAAGTACTATGCTTGAAGACGTTGCTTGCATAGGCCCGCTAGGATGAAAACCCAAAAAGGGCGTCCTAGGCAAAAGTTAGGGCAAAATAAAAAGCCCGCCAGTACAAGGGTACTAGGCAAAACAACGGCAAAATCATCCCCGCTAGGATACGTCCTAGGCAAAAGTTAGGGGCAAAAGAATAAGATGTAAAAGCAAAGCAAGCAACGATCGCTTGAATCGAAAACCGAAAGGCGATTCAAGTGATTATCTTCTAGAAGCAAGCATCTTGCAGCATCTACACTCCTGGCTCAGGCCGAAGCAATTAGGGGAACGTAAAGAGCAACAATTACAGATATAATTGTTAAGCCCAATGTATATAGCCTACCCTGGCCAGCCATTCTTCAGAAATTTCCTTCTGTATATCTTTCTGTAAAAACACTTGCGAATATCAATAAAATATCTATTCATTTCTTTTCTCTCTTGACCATGTGATTATGCCTCTAAATTGATGTTTCAAAAATTGTACGAAACTCTCTTAATAATCGGTCAAATAAAGAAAATTGGAGGGGTTCCTATAAAATCCATAAATCTCCTGCATAAAGGCTCATAAAAATACTCCCTCGCGTCAATGACAGAAAGTCCTCCAAGAAGAAGAGGATAGGGAGAGCCACTCACTTTTCTAAATAAATGAACAAAAATAAAAAATTGTATTGCATGCATCACACATATTAATTGCACATTTAAAGACCTTATCATGAGGCAATTGCATAAAATAGAAAAAATAGAAAAATTGCTTGTGTATGACAGCAGCAAACAAAATGCAAAGATTCAGAAAATCAACAGCGTCATACAGAATAACTGAGCCTGGAGAGGCTTGCCGAAAGAATACTCTCAGAATAACTGAGCCTGGAGAGGCTTGCCGAAAGAATACTCTCAGAATAACTGAGCCTGGAGAGGCTTGCCGAAACAATACTCCCACAGAATAACTGAGCCTGGAGAGGCTTGTCGAAATAATACTCTCTCAAAATAACTGAGCCTGGAGAGGCTTGCCGAAATAATACTCTTTCAGAACAACTGAGCCTGGAGAGGCTCGCCGAAATAATACTCTCAAAATAACTGAGCCTGGAGAGGCTCGCCGAAATAATACTCTCTCAGAATAACTGAGACATTTCTGTACAGAAAAAGCCGAAAAACAACAAAAAAGGCAAAAATACAGAAAAAGCCAAAAAATGACAAAAAAGGCAAAAATACAGAAAAAGTCAAAAGTCGACAAAAAAAAAAAAAAAAAAAAAAAAAAAAAGACAAAGATTTCACATCTTTCAGAATAACTGAGCCTGGAGAGGCTCGCCGAAATAATACTCTTTCAGAATAACTGAGCCTGGAGAGGCTCGCCAAAATAATACTCCACATCAAAGAATAATTGAGCCTGGAGAGGCTCGCAGAAATAATACTCCCCAGAGAAACCTCAACTCAAGCTCACGGAACGAATCCCCAGCGAGAGCTATCAAAGCAAGATCGACGACATTCCCAATGGAAGCACGATCACCCAAGCAGTATATCTAGTCAAAGGACTTAAAACTTCCTCAGTGGAAGATAGCTCTCTGACTCAAGCGCTGAGTGAGGCTAAGCCTGCAGAGGCTTCCTGAATAATACTCTGGGATACATAAGATCCCACATTCCCCAGTCGCTTACTCAGAGGCATCCCTGCAAAAGGAGAAAAATCAAAAAACATCAATAACCATTCCCCAAGCGGAATTTGGCACTCAGCCGAACACTGAACTTCAAATCCCCAGTCGCCTACTCAAGAGGCACCCCTTCAAAAAGAAAAAAAATTGAAAAGATCAATAATCATTCCCCAAGCGGAATCCGGCTCTCAGCCTATCATTGAACATCAAGATGATCTGCCTAACAGAAGAGGCCAATCACAACCAATGACAAAATCCCCTGGCGGATAACAGCCTACACAGAGGCAACAAAATCCAAAAATTAAAAAGAGTTACCCGAATAAGGATAACCGGGATACTCCACCAACGTCCAAAGGACGTCAGCCAATCATAAGGCACTGCTCATCTCAGAAAGAGCATCTTCGTGTCTACACCCCAAGGAAACAGAAATTCCTCAATGGGCGCCAACTACTCAATGGAAAGTTGGGACACAAGAACCTATGAGTAACTGCACATCCCCTAGACGGATCCCTGCGTTATCCAGCCCTCAGTGGCACAAAAATCAAAAACAATCGTCGAAGCAGCATCGTGGACTGTGGAGACAAAATCAACATCCAGAATCCCCAGCGGATAACAGCCTACACAGAGGCAGCAAAAATCAGAAAATCAAAAAGAGATACCCGAATAAGGATAAACCGGGATACTCCACCAACGTCAAAGGACGTCAGCCAAACATAAGGCATCGCTCAACTCAGAGAGAAAGAGCATCTGTGTCTACACCCCAAGGAGTCAGAAATTCCCCATGGGTACCAACAATGCAATGCAAGTTGGGGCACAGGAACCTGTGAATGACTGCACATCCCCTAGACGGATCCCTGCGTTATCCAGCCCTCAGTGGCACAAAATCAGAAAAAACCGTCGAAGCAGCATCGTGGACTGTGGAGACAAAATCATCTCAAAGCCTAAAAGGCAATACTTAGCTACCCAGATGTCCAGAGCACCGAGGTATGCACAAAGCCTGGAGAGGCAATACTCAGCTACCCAGATGTCCAGAGCACCGAGGTATGCACAAGCCTGGAGAGGCGGTACTCAGCTACCCAGATGCCCAGAGCACCGAGGTATGCACAAGCCTAAAAGGCGATACTCAGCTACCCAGATGTCCAGAGCACCGAGGTATGCACAAGCCTGGAGAGGCGGTACTCAGCTACCCAGATGCCCAGAGCACCGAGGTATGCACAAGCCTAAAAGGCAATACTCAGCTACCCAGATGTCCAGAGCACCGAGGTACGCACAAAGCCTGGAGAGGCGATACTCAGCTACCCAGATGCCCAGAGCACCGAGGTATGCACAAGCCTGGAGAGGCGATACTCAGCTACCCAGATGTCCAGAGCACCGAGGTATGCACAAAGCCTGGAGAGGCGATACTCAGCTACCCAGATGTCCAGAGCACCGAGGTATGCACAAGCCTGGAGAGGCGATACTCAGCTACCCAGATGTCCAGAGCACCGAGGTATGCACAAGCCTGGAGAGGCAATACTCAGCTACCCAGATGTCCAGAGCACCGAGGTATGCAATGGGCCTGGAGAGGCGACGACTAATACTCAACCTGGAGAGGCTACTCAACAATTTTCCACCGGAAGACACTACAAGTCAGAAGGTTGGCGTATTACCCGGACAATTGGGTCAACTCCTTTACTTGTCAATCGACACACTAAAAAGACCGTTTGACTAAGTAAAGGGGGGGCAGCTGTAGACCCCTAAAATTGTCCGGGTCGGAAATAAAACTCGAAGACCCTCAAAGATCGAAGGAAAGTCAGCCAGAAGGACTCCTAGAAGACCATAGGATGGCTATCTGTAGGTTTAGAGGTCTTAGAGTAGTTTAAAATAAGGAAGTGGAGGGAATGAAGCCCAATACGGCCGTACTACACTTAATACGGCCGTATTGAAGCTTCAACACGACCGCAGTGAACTCAATACGGCGTATTGAAGTTTCTGAAACTTCAATACGGCCGTATTGAAATCAATACGGCCGTATTGAAGCTTCAATACAGCCGCAGTAAACTCAATACGGGCGCATTGAAATTTCTGAATTTCAATACGGCCGTATTGAACTTCAATACGACCGTATTGAAGTTCAAAAATTTCAATACGGCCGTATTGATTCTGTAGCCCGTATTGCGCCTATTCCCTATAAATATGACGTCAATTGGACGTCATTCCACACTTTTGAACATAGTTTCAACCCTCTCCTTGAGTATTCTGGGGTTTTTGAGCAGTGTTCTGCCCTAGAAATCACTCAGAGAGTTGATCCGACGAAGTTCTTGAGCCCCGAGCCATTTTGCTTGAGGATCGAACCTAGTCGAAGGGAAATCCTCCGGATTTCCGTAGTCAAAATTTTATAGGAGGGAGCGAGCGGGCTTGTAGAGCGAGGGAACGCCAAAAAGCTTCCCAGTTTTACGAAATATATAAAAGCACGCTTCAAAGGTTTCTTCTTCAAAATCCTTCCTTTTACTGCTTTCTGATTGTTGCATAGCATATCTAATTTATTCGCCATGTAGATATATTGTTCATAATCGTTTAGAATAAATAGGGGTAATTTAGTAATTTTGTACTATTATTTTTAAAAATAATCTGTCATAGGGAACCCGAAAGGGGCGTTGTGGGGTGCTAACACCTTCCCCACGCGTAACCGACTCCCTTACCCAACTCTGGTTGTAATGGCCGAAGTTGATTTATAAAATCAATTGCCTTATCCCTTTTTCCAATGTTTTGAGTAAAACATTGGTGGCGACTCCATGAACCCTTTTACTACGAAAACCACTAATCCATGGAGGGTCCCGCTTGGGATTAACATGGATTGGTGAGACATTTAATAAATAAATTGGATAAGATCGGCAAGGTCTCAGTTTGAGAACAAGTCGTTCTAATAATCCAATACATTTTCAAAACTAAAATAAAAGCGAGCTCGACCGTCTTCGCGACCGCCGAGGCCCGTTTGGGCCGGTGGCGACAACCCCAAGGAATCAGAAATTCCCCAATGGGTACCAACTACGCAATGGAAAGTTGGGACACAAGAACCTATGAGTAACTGCACATCCCCCAGACGGATCCCTGCGTTATCCAGCCCTCAGCGGCATCAAAAGCAAAAACAACCGTCGAAGCAGCATCGTGGACTGTGGAGACAAAGTCATTGCAAATCCCTGG
The DNA here is from genome assembly GCF_000230855.2 of Cajanus cajan. Classification (NCBI taxonomy): domain Eukaryota; kingdom Viridiplantae; phylum Streptophyta; class Magnoliopsida; order Fabales; family Fabaceae; genus Cajanus; species Cajanus cajan. Next base: position 13,480,056 of record NC_138523.1, on the reverse strand, counting down.
AGAGGGCAAACTCACACTGCCACCGTCGTCACAAACACGGAGGTATGCAGCTTCCGGCTCGGGTGTCGAGCGAAGCTAAGCCTGGAGAGGCGGTACTCACGCTACCCCGTCGTCAAAAACACGGAGGTATGCAGCTTCCGGCTCGGGTGTCTAGCGAAGCTAAGCCTGGAGAGGCGGTACTCACACTACCCCGTCGTCAAAAACATGGAGGTATGCAGCTTCCGGCTCGGGTGTCGAGCGAAGCTAACCTTGGAGAGGGCAAACTCACACTGCCACCGTCGTCACAAACACGGAGGTATGCAGCTTCCGGCTCGGGTGTCGAGCGAAGCTAAGCCTGGAGAGGCGGTACTCACGCTACCCCGTCGTCAAAAACACGGAGGTATGCAGCTTCCGGCTCGGGTGTCGAGCGAAGCTAAGCCTGGAGAGGCGGTACTCACACTACCCCGTCGTCAAAAACACGGAGGTATGCAGCTTCCGGCTCGGGTGTCGAGCGAAGCTAACCCTGGAGAGGGCAAACTCACGCTACCAAGGTTGTCAGAAGCACCGAGGTATGCACGAGCCTGGAGAGGCGACGACTAATACTCAACCTGGAGAGGCTACTCAACAATTTTCCACCGGAAGACACTACAAGTCAGAAGGATGGCCTACTCCCCGGACAATTGGGTCAACTCCGTTACTTGTCAACCGGTACACCAAAAAGCCGTTTGACTAAGTAAAGGGGGGGCAGCTGTAGACCCCTAAAATTGTCCGGGTCGGAAATAAGACTCAAAGACTCTCGAAGACCAAAGGAAAGTCAGCCAGAAGGACTCCTGGAAGACCCTAGGATGATTATCTGTAGGTTTAGAGGTCTTAGAGTAGCTTAAAATAAGGATGTGGGAGAATTGAAGCTCAATACGGCCTCCTAGAAGTTCAGTACGGCCGTACTGAACAATTTGAACTACAATACGGCCGTACTGAAACCAATACGGCCATATTGAAGTTTTTGAACTTCAGTACGGCCGTAATGAAACCAATACGGCCGTATTGAAGTTTTTGAAACTTCAGTACGGCCGTACTGAATTCAATACGGCCGTACTGTAGTTCAAATCTTCAGTACGGGCCGTATTGATGTCAGAGGCCGTACTGCGCCTCACTCCTATATATAGCACGTCATTTGGACATCATTCCACACTTTTCCACACTTCTTGGACTCTCTTCTTGAGTATTCTGGGGTTTTTGAGCAGTGTTCTGCCCTAGAATTCTCTCCGAGAGCCGATCCGACGAAGTTCTTGAGTTCTGAGCATTTAGCTTGAGAATTCGAACTAGTCGAAGGGAAATCTTTTTGATTTCCATAGTAAAGATTAATTTTTAGGGAAGGAGCGAGCGAGCGTGTAGTGGGAGGGAGCGCCAAAAAGCCTCCTAACATTTGAATATATAAAAGCACGCTTCAAAGGTTTCTTCTTCAAAATCCTTCCTTTTACTGCTTTTTGATTGTTGCATCGCATGTTTAATTTATTCATCATGTAGATATCTTATTCATAGCCGTTTATAATAAATAGGGGTAATTTAGTAATTTTACACTGTTATTTATGAAATAATCCGTCATAGGGAACCCGAAAGGGGCGTTGTAGGGTGCTAACACCTTCCCCGCACGTAACCGACTCCCTTACCCGACTCTGGTTGTAATGGCCAAAGTTGATTTATGAAATCAATTGCCTTATATCTTTTTCCAATGTTTTGAGTAAAACATTGGTGGCGACTCCAAGAACCCTTCTTTTTGCGAAAACCACTAATCCATGGAGGGTCCCGCTTGGGATTAACATGGATTGGTGAATCATTTAATAAAATTGTTAGTTCGATGAGGTCTCAGTTTGAGAATAAGTCGTTCTAACAATCCATCATTTTTCAAAATTTAAAAAGAGTCCAACCATCGTCGCGAATGCCAAGGTCCGTTTCGGCGGGTGGCGACAAGGATCAAGCCTTCATTCTACAAAGAGAATATGAGAACACATAAAAAGAAAAGGAGTTATAATAAACATTCAACATTCACTGAGCAGTTCAAACTGATTAAAAACTTCAAGAACGAAGCAGAGGCACTACAAAGGAGATCTTCATTGTAAATCTCATATATAGTTTTTTTTGTGTTGTATTTTCATAGCAATCACATCTAGAAGAGACGAAACTATACTTGTAACTCTTTTCAAATTTATTTATAAGGGTTGAACTTGGAGAGACATGTGCAAAATAATACTTAGTAGTTGAGCCTGTAGAGGCTTGTTGAAAGAATACTTGGGTTTTAGCTAGGAGTGGCTTGTAAAGAATATTTGGGTTTAGTCAGGAGTGGCTTGTAAAGAATACTTGGTGTTTAGTAAGAAGTGGCTTGTAAAGAATACTTGTATCTTATTGAAGATTGTGGAACTCAATCTGATTGGATTGAGAACTGGACGTAGTCTCTAGGTTGGAGACGAACCAGTATAAAAACACTTGTGCCATTTCGTTTGCTTTTGAGTGCTTCGTTTGATCACCTTCACTACTTCATCCGTTTTCATTTTTACTACTTTACTGTGAAAAGAGCGAGTTTTTAATATACATTATTCAACTCCTTTCTAGTGTGTATCTTCTTTTCCATCATTTTAAAAACAAACATTTATATAAACTAATGTAATATAAGATATATGTGAATATAAAGTTATTTTAATATATTCATAATTATGTTAAAATATTTTTGAAATATTTATATACATATTTATCAATATATACTTATATAATATCTAAATCTAAATGATAAATACATTATATATTACAAATTAAAAGGTTAAAACTTGTATAGGCATAAAATTATTATACTATTTTATTACAAATTATAATTATATAAAACAAATATTATTTTATCTATTATATAGATTAAAATACTAATTGTCTCATAAGGATTATACATTTGGTTAAGTCTTTTTGCTTTATTAAGTAGGACTTGAGATCGAATCCAACTTCTTTTATATTTTATATCCTTTCATGTGAATTTGTGTTGGGAATGAGGTGGATGATTCTTAATCTCACTTAGAGATGACAAAGTGTACTCAAACCCTATGGATATGTGCAAAAATATCTACAAGTGGGATATAAATCTAAATACTATGGTATCCACCCCATTCCACCCTATCCAGCCACATCCCCACCTATTATCTATTAATTTAATCAAATAAATAATATATATATATATATATATATATTAATACTACAAGTTTCTAATAGTATATAGAAATCCTAAATCTAATATCATTCCTTTCACTAGCCACAACTGTGTCATGCCTCTTTGTGTATATGAGTGCAACCATGTGAGTTTAAGTTTTACCAACACCATTTGCAAAAATAAATTGACAAAAATGTAGATTTGAGAAATAAACGTTTGCAAAAATACGAAAATGATAATTTTGGTGATGATGTGAAATATCTTATATATTTGTATTTTTTTAATTTATAATTTATAATTATAAATTAATAAATTTCAATTTTTTTAGGCATTGAAGAGTATTGTTGCCGCATGACGTCTAAGTTTAACCAAAGTTTTTGTTAAAGATCGAAACAATCTATTATTTTGAATGATTATCTTCGTAATATTTATTCATACTTGAGCTTTAACAAATCAATTTCATATTTATTTGGTCATGGTATATCTTGGCTTTGTGCTTGTAGGACTTAGAAGACTCATAGGCTTGCAACCTCATTTCTTCCAATTCATGCAATTGAAGCTTTCTTTTCTCCCATGCTGCCTTCAAATCATAATTTAAGGCCTTTAAAGCCCAAAATGCTTTGTGTTCCAATTCCACTAGCAGATGACAGGCTTTACCATAGACAAGCTGAAATGGTGAGAACCCAATAGGAGACTTGAATGCAGTCCTATAGGCCCATAGTGTGTCATCTAGCTTCAAAGCCCAATCCTTCCTAGAACTGGCCACTGTCTTCTCCAGAATCCTCTTCAATTCTCTGTTGGATACTTCAGCTTGCCCATTGGTTTGAGGATGATATGGTGTGGCGACCTTGTGCCTGACACCATAATGTTCTAACACCTTCTTCAGTTGTGTGTTACAGAAATGAGAACCACCATCGCTAATGAGCACTCTTGGTGTTCCAAATCTGGTAAAGATATTCTTCTTTAAGAACTTGATCACCGCTCGTGCATCAGCCTTCTGAGTTGCCATTGCTTCCACCCATTTAGAGACATAGTCCACAGCAACCAGAATGTACTCATTAGAATAAGACAATGGAAGTGGTCCGACAAAATCAATTCCCCAACAGTCAAAGACTTCAACTTCAAGAATATTTTGCAAAGGTAGCTCATGTCTTTTGGAAATCCCTCCAGCTCTCTGACACTTATCACAATTTTTGCAGTGTTCATGAGAATCCTTAAAAATAGTAGGCCAGTAAAATCCTGACGGGAGGATCTTTGCTGCTGTGCGATCTCCGTTGTAGTGACCTCCATAAGGTGAATTGTGGCAATGCCACAAGATATCCCTGACTTCTATACCTGAAACACACCTTCTCAACAAACTGTCAGCACCAATCTTAAATAAATAAAGATCATCCCATACATAGTAAGCAGAATGCTTGAAGAATTTCTTTCTTTGATGCCAATTAAGATCTTCAGGAATAACCCCAGCTGCCTTAAAATTTTCCATATCAGCAAACCAAGGTCTTTCTTGCACAGAGAATAATTTCTCATCTGGAAATTCCTCATGGATTGCACTTTCAAGTATGGTCACCTCTTCATTTTATAATCTTAACAGATGAACTGCAATGTGATTTTCACAGCCCTTCTTGTCTTTTATTTCTAAATCAAATTCCTATAACAGCAGAATCCATCTTATCAACCTTGGTTTGGAATCAGATTTAGTTAGCAAGTATTTGATAGCTGCATGGTCAGTGAACACAGTAATTTTAGAACCAATCAAATAAGAACGAAATTTCTCAAGTGCATACACTATTGCAAGTAGTTCTTTTTCTGTGGTTGCATAATTCATTTGAGTTTCATTTAAAACTTTACTTGCATAGTGTATGACATGAAAAATCTTGTTTTTCCTTTGACCCAGAACAACACCTACTGCATAGTCACTAGCATCACACATTAGTTCAAAATCAAAATTCCAATCAGGGCTAGTGATTACAGGTGCTGAACACAATTTTTGTTTTAATAATGAAAAAGCAGACAAGCAATCATCATCAAACTGAAATTTAACATCTTTCACAAGGAGATTGCTAAGCGGTTTAGCGATCTTTGAGAAATCTTGAATGAACCGCTTGTAGAATCCAGCATGTCCCAGAAAGCTTCTGATTCCTTTCACATTTTTCGGTGGGGGAAGCCTAGAGATGACATCAACCTTGGTTGGATCTACCTCTATGCCCTTCTGAGAGACTTTGTGGCCAAGAACAATGCCCTCTCTGACCATGAAGTGACATTTCTCCCAGTTCAACACCAAATTAGTCTCTACACACCGCTTGAGAACAGTGTTAAGATTATTAAGGCAAACTTCAAAAGACGAGCCGAACACGGAGAAATCATCCATGAAGATTTCTATGCATTGCTCCACCAGATCAGAAAAGATTGCAAACATACAACGCTGAAAGGTAGCTGGTGCATTACACAACCCAAATGGCATCTTCCTGTATGCAAATACACCAAAGGGGCAAGTAAAAGTTGTCTTCTCTTGGTCTTCTGGATCCACAACAATCTGATTGTAACCTGAGTAACCATCCAGAAAATAATAGTAAGCTTGCCCTGCGAACCTCTCAAGCATTTGATCCATGAAAGGCAATAAGTAGTGATCTTTTCTTGTGGCCTGGTTTAACTTCCTGTAATCTATACACATCCTCCACCCAGTCATAGTACGAGTGGGAATCAATTCATTCTTCTCATTACAAATCACAGTCATACCTCCTTTCTTAGGCACAACTTGAACAGGACTAACCCAAGCACTGTCAGAAATAGGATAAATCATACCAGCCTAAAGCAACTTGATAACTTCCTTTCTCACCACCTCTTTCATAGTTGGATTCAAGCGTCCCTGAGGTTGGGCTACTGGTTTGTAATCCTGCTCCATATGAATCTTGTGCATACAATAGGAAGGACTAATCCCTTTCAAATCAGATAGGGTCCAACCAATAGCACCTTCATTGGCTTTTATAACTTGAATCAATTTCTCCTCCTGCTCTTTTGAAAGCTGGCTACTAATTATAATTGGCCTCCCACCATTTTCTTCTAAGAAGACATACTTTAATTGTGGTGGCAATTGCTTCAATTCCAGCTTTACTATCTGATCTTTTTCCTCCTTCTTCAATTCCTCCTTAGACTGAACAAAAGTAGGAGAACTTTCTCTTTTATTTATCTCATCAATAACATCTTGAACTTCTTCATCTATGACTTTATCCAACTCATCATCAAACATAGACAAAGCCTTCTCCAATGGTGATGAATTCTTGAAATTGCTTTGAGCTTCCAAATACACATCATCTAACACATCAATTCTGAAACAATCCTTATTGCCTTTCGGAAACTTCATTGCTTCAAAAACATTGAAATTCACCTCTTCATCTTGAACTCTCACCTTCAGCTTTCCATCATCCATGTCTATGATAACTCTAGCTGTCTTCATGAAAGGTCTACCCAGAATCAATGGGACTTTCAAATCTTCTTCCATGTCCATCACTACAAAATCAACTGGGAACATGAACTTGTCAACCTTCACTATCATATCTTCCACTATGCCATGTGGAAGCTTAATGGATCTGTCTGCCAACTGTAGGGTCATTCTTGTAGGTCTCACTTCCACTTCTCTTATCTTCTTCAACATGGATAAAGGCATCAAGTTAATACTGGCTCCAAGGTCTAAGAGTGCCTTACCCACTGATAGATTACCGATTGATACAGGGAGAGTGAAAATGCCTGGATCTCTGGATTTCTGAGGTAGAGACTTCTGTATAATAGCACTGCAACCTGCCTCAAGCTCCACAGTCTCTTCTTCAAGAACTCTTCTCTTCTTAGTTAACAATTCCTTCATGAACCGAGCATACGTGGGCATTTGCTCTATGGCTTCAGTGAAAGGAATATTAATCTGGAGCTTCTTGATGATATCCAGAAATCTCAGGAATTGCCTTTCTTTTTCTTTCTTGGAAGGAGCGTGAGGGTAAGGTAAGTTTTTTACAAGAACTGTAGAATTGACTTCCTTGCCCCTCTTTTTATTCTTCTCCTTCTTAACTTCATTTTTCTCTTTTATTTTCTCACTATTTACACTCTCACTCTTATTGTTTTCTCCCTCATTCTTCTCACTTTCTTCCTCAACCTCCTTCAATTTATTATTTTCTCCCCCATTCTCAACACCCTCATTGTTCTCACTCACTCCAACATCTTCACCAACTACCTTCCCACTTCTTGTTATTATAGCTTTGCAATGCTCCTTAGGGTTAGTCTTGGTATTGGCTGAGAATGGGCCTCCAGACATGTCAGCTGATTGTTTAGCTAGCTGACCCACCTGCACCTCCAAATTTTTGATGGATGCCTCTGTATTCTTCTGGTTGTTCATAGATACATGCATAAACTGGTTCAGAGTATCCTCCAATTTGCTGGTTCTTTCATGCATGGAACGATAAGCAGGCTGATGTTGTTGTTGTTGCTGTGGTGGCCTATTGGATGGCCCAGCCTCATTCCTCCATCCATAGCCCTGGTTGTTATTGTTCCTCCAACCTTGATTTCCCTGCATATAATTGTTAGTATTATAATTATGAAAATTAAATTTACCTCCTTTTTGTTGGTTGCCCACATAATTGACCTCTTCTTCATATGGAGTTTCAGAACAGTGACCATTGGGATGATCTCCCCCACAAAAATCACATTTTAAAGAAGAATTTGCTTGAGTTGAAGAAGAAGCAATAGCATGAAGCTGTTGTGGAATCTTGGCCATCTGCTTAGTCAGTGCTTCAATCTGTCGAGATAGCAGCTTATTCTGAGCAAGGATTGCATCATTAGTACTAAGATCAAGAACTCCTCTTTTATGAGATTGATGTCTTCCATGCTCTGCTTGGTGATCAGAAGATGCCAAAGATTCTATGACTTGAGTGGCCGCCTCTGGACTCAGTCATCATGGTGCCACCAGCTGCTGCATCCAATAACATCTTCACGTCAGGCTTGATTCCATTCACAAAGAAGTTAAGTTGAGCTATATCCTCAAACTCGTGGTTAGGACATTTTCTGAGCAATGACTTAAATCTCTCCCAGGCTTCACAAAATGGTTCATCTGCACCTTGCTTGAAGGTAGTGATTTCTGATTTGGCCTTAATATACTTAGATGAAGGATAGAATCCATTCACAAACTTGTTTTCCACATCACCCCAGCTTGTCAAACTTTGATTTGGGTGAGATTGTAACCAAACTTTAGCTTTTCCTGTTAAAGAGAATGGAAACAACCTCAAATATACAGCTTCCTCATCACCTTCAGGAATTCCCATTGTTCCACATAGCTCATAAAAATTTGAAAGGTGTGAGTATGGATCCTCATGATCAAGGCCAGCAAATTGTTGTGAGCAAACTAAAGTAAGGAAGGCAGGCTTCATCTCCATGGCTCTAGAAGTATTTGGAGCTGCAATGCTAGAGAAATGCCTAGGACCATGTTGTTGTGCATAATCACCTAGGGTCCTTCTAGGATGCCTAGCTGGTCCATGTCCACCATTATGAGTGCCTGTTCCTTCTTCAACCATTTCTGTTTCGAGGTGTGGTTGATTTGATGAAGTAGAAGAACTCAGAAGATCTTGCTGTTGTTTTTGGAGTCTCTCTAACTGTCTAAGCCTTCTTGTTCTACTGTTGTTCCTCCTTGCCGTTCTTTCAATTTCAGGATCGAATTGTAATTCTTCGGCAGGAGTTTTCCCTCGCATGCAAATTCAAGAAGTCTGCACAGCAAGGTGAGTCCACAAATACAACAAGACAATTGTATCTCTATATATTATAAATATTCACACAATGAATTATTTACACAATTACAAAATCACAAGATTAAGAATTACTAAATAGCACCAAATCCCCGGCAACGACGCCAGAAACTTGATGAAGATTTTCGCTAACCACCACTTGGCAAGTGAACCAAGTTTCGAAGTAGTATTCAAATATCGTCCTCAGGGATTTGAGTGTTTAGTAATTCTTGCTCTAATGATTTAAATGAGAATATTGTTATGATTGCAAATGAGTGAAGATAGATTAGAACAACACAATAAAATAAAAGTAGTAAAGACAATAGTTAAGAAACAAGGATTGGTTCAGAAGCACTTGCTAACTCGTAGATCTTCTTAAAATAAATGCGATTCTAATTCCATTATTTCCACGTTCATTAAATAATCCAACAAGATTCCTCAAGGTTGAATCCTAAAATCATTAAGCTCAAAACATGATTCTTCTATGTTTTGAGTTTAACACTTCGCATTAAGAACAATAACTTGAACAATGTGACTAACCAAATCAAGTCTATTCCTAGATCAAGAAATGATTAGGTGCAAGATTCAGTTCGGGTTTTCAAAAACGTTTTCCAACTGGATTCAAAAACCAAAAATCATACAACAGGTGATCAAGCCGATATAAGCATTAAGAGAAGAATCAATGCACAAATAATGAGATCAAAATGCATATATTTAAGAAGAAGAAGAGTTAGTAGTTACATCCAACCAATCCTCAAGGAGTTTAGCCACACATGGCCATTACAGGATCAAAGAGTGAAAAGAAGAAATTACAAAGCAAAGGATGAAGAAATGGAGTTGATCTTCGTTCCCAAAGGATTCAGCTTCCAAATCTCTGTTTTCCCTTCGTTCTTCCCTCTTCACGTGCTTCTCCCCTGTTTTTCTCTGTGTTTTTCGTGATTTTCCTGATACCTCCTTTCTCCCCTTTTTTTCCTTTTATACGAGCTCTAAAACAGGGCACAAAGTGATTTTTTTAACTATACCGTTGTGGCTGTAGACCCACAGCTATGGCTGTGGAGAATCCTTCAAGATGAAGCAAATTTTGGCGCTGCAGCTGTAGCTCCGCAACCATGGTTGTGGAAACTCCTTCATGATTAAGTAACTCCCTGAGCTGTAGCTGTAAGACCACAGCTATGGCTGTGAGTCTCTTTGGCTTTCCTTGATCTCCCAAGCCTCAACGCTCAAGCTTTGGTCATGCAGCTTTAGCTTCAAGCCTCTGGAACCAAAAATGAGCATTCCATATTTCCACAGCTATAGCTGCAGAACCACAGCTATAGCTGCAAGTTTCTGGCCTTCAAAATTTCTTTCCAGATTTCCACAGTTATAGCTCCAAAACCACAGCAATGGCTGTGGAAATCTGTCTTCTCAATTTTCCTACAAAAAATGGAGAAAAAACATTAGAATTTTGCTACTACTCTTCTACCCTTTTAGTATACTTTGATTCTTCCAATTTAGGGGCAAAATAACATATATAAATATCTATAAATACCAAAAAGAGTAACAAAAGTTGAGTGTAAATCATACATAAAAGACACTCAACACTGACCAAGGTATGTTTACCACTCATTTTTTATCATTTGAAGACCGTATTTATCTTTTGGATTACTCACACTCTTTATATTTAACATTGGAAAAATGCCCTCATCATTGTTCATTTGGGGTTTTTTTTTGGATTATTTGCACTTTTTCAGATTCATAATCATTGTTTGAGATTGTTGCCATTCAATCTATGTAGTGGGAATGCATATATGAAATTTTTATTCCTAGGTTGTAGTAAGCATATCGAGAGGTTGTTCTGCCGCTTGTTCCTAAATATGGGTAATATCTTCTAAAAATTTCTTGGTCCAATTTGACCTAGCTGGTGAGCGATCCTAATTCGCGGCAGAAAACAAGAAAGTAAACGAGCTTACCTTTGTTTGCTTCACTGGAGATGCAACATACAAGGTAATTTCTTTTATTTCTTTTATTTAAGAATAACACCCCTTTTGTCCCAAATAGTGGTGCCCTTTGTTTTGAAATTGTAAATGATCATGATCTGCCTTTAAAATAGTTTTACATCATTCTTTTTTACACATACTCAAATATTTCAATGCCATTAAAATTGCGAAAACAAAAAGAATATATATTTTTAGCTAAGCAATTCTTTGCAAATATGGTTTCAGGTGTAGTGTGTGAGGTTGGGTGGCAATAATATATGTATCTTTTTTTGCTAATTTTATAAGAAAGATCAAAGTCTCCAAGTTTTAATTTATATTTTAGCCCTGTTACACTGTTTGGAATTCAAACAGGGGAGCACATTCATGTATGAGGAAGAAATTGGTTTGCATTCCATAAAATTTTTCAAAAGTTATTTGTTTTTAATATCTAATTTTAGTGTTTCGATTTCATTAAAAATTGATTGCTGGAAAATGGCAGGGGAAGAAGTAATAGTAAATTGACTTTTAATGAAACAGTTTAAATTCTGTTTCTTGTTAATGTTATTTAAAAAAATTAATTTTATCAAATGAACTTGTAATTGAGTTTTAATAGTATTATAGATAAGTAATTTGAGACTTGAAAATTGAAAAATGTTATGGCAGACTCCATAGGAACTTTAAAATAGTGTGAGTATATAGATTACAACATGAAAGGAGATGAAACTATAAACTAGTCTAAAGTGATAAATTTTGTTTCTCTATAGGAACTTTAATTGTGTTGATTTTTCTTTTGAAACACGTTATTGAATTGAAATCACAAATGGTTGAACAAAATAAAAAAATAGAGGAACAAAATAAAAGACTCGAGACAATGATGAATTTTTTGCACAGAATTATCAAGGTCAAGGGCTTCCTGACTTGCCTATATTTCAATCTTCACCGGTAATATTTTAAATTTGAATTAATTTTATAAATATTTAAAATATAATTTATATTTATAACTAAGTTTTATATTTAATTTTAGGTATCTAACCAAGGAAGTGCAAAACCGATTAATGTCCCTAATCATTCTCCAACAAATTCTCAATATAGACAATAAGGTTATATTTGTTAGGGAAAGATGTTGACCTTTTTGTTTTAGAAAAATCAATATTTTGTTGGATATGTTTTTATTACTTCTTAAAAGTCATTTTGGATATTACTAAACTATGAATGTTACTAAACTATGGATGTTGCTTGTTAGGAATTTTTTTGGATGACATGTTTATGTACATTTGCTTATTAATATATTAAATTTGTGGATTGTTTGTTCATTTTATTTTTTAATATTTATATAACTTTTGCATTTCAAAATTCATATATAGATTGAAATATTATACATGGGTAAAATATATAAGGTAAATAAAAAAATATTTTTATTAAAAAATTGATTAACAAGGGTTAAAAACCAATGGAAAAGCTTAAAATTAATAGGGGTTAATGAACACCAAGAAAGTATCACTTGTTGATCAACCAATTGAGATGCTAATGATGGTTAAAAATCATTCATAAGTTACAGGGATTTAAAAATTATTAGTACAAACAAGATATTAAAAACATAGTGTGGCGTTAATGAGGGTTTACAACCCCCGGTAAATTACAGGGGTTACATAAACAACAGGTAATGTGACGACATTAACGGGGGTTTAAAGCCCGTAGTAAATTATGGGAGTTACACAAACAACTAGAATTGATGATGGTGTTAATGGGGGTTTACAACCCCTGGTAAAATACGGGGGTTTTATGAATCGCAGATATTGACTATGTCGTTAACGAGAGTTAGAAAACCGCGGGTATGTCATGCATTTTCGGGGGTTGTCAAAAATTGCTGTAAGTTAACTGTATTTTTTCTAGAGGTTTTAACCACGGGTAATGCCAAAAATAACCCACGTTAACTGTATTTTTTCTTGTAGTGATCCTTGAGTTGTTTTGAGATGTTGATATGTTTTCTCTTATGTTTGGAGATGATACATGATGCCAAATCTTGAGGCTCTCCTGTATATGAATTATTTATATTCATGTTATGCACATTTGTGTATATGTTTATCTTTTGAAATCAAGTTTATCCTTATTGTTGTGTATTTGAATGTAATGATCATGTACTTGACATAAGAGCAAACAACAAATAGGTTTTTTGGGAGCTATAATAAAAGATAACAAGTGCCCATGTTTAATTGGCAAATAATTAACTAGAAAGGATTTCACCGATTTTGTATATAGATAGACCAACTTAGGATCTTTATATGATCTCTTTGGATATAGCTAGAGAGGATTTCATCGAATTCGTATCCAATGAAAACATTTCTTATTATAAGAGATAAGTGGAGTAAATCATATCCTTTTAAAATATTGATAAAAACAATTAATTGTCAAGATTAAATCTCAATTATAGACATTCCATTACAAGATTATTACTATTATCTCTTCCACAACTATCAATATTACTACCACCCACTACTACAAATGTCACTACCATCATTGTCATCATTATCATCGTCGTAGTGGCAATAATGAAGGCAGCGAAAATAGTGGTAATGGTGGTAACAATGCCAACAACCTTGCTTTCCTTATCATTGTTATCCTTATCACCAACACCACTATCATTAAGTCACTTGCTATTAGCAACAACAGCCACAATAATAGTGACAAAGATGGTGGTGGTGGCAACTGTCACCACAACTATCATGGTGACGATGGCGGTGGTGGTGATGATAATGGTCATAGTAATGGCGACGTAGTCTTCACCACCACCATCGTTATCACCATCATTGTTGTTGTTGTCAACACCACCATTATCACTGGTGGCAATGACGATGATAGTGGTAGTGACAACAATGACAGGTGTAGGGACAATGATTGTAATGGTAATGGTGTCATAGCTGTCACCACCATTATCGTCATGACCATCGTTGTTATCATTGTTGCCACCGCCATCATTGTCATCGACAATAGTGATGACAGTGGGTGAAGATGATGTTGATAGTTATGCAAGGGATAATATTAATAATCTTGTAAGGGAGTATCTATAATTGAATTTTAATCTTAATCATTAGTTATTTTTATTTATAATCTAAAGGCTATGATTTACCCCTCTTATATCTCATAATAAGACATACTCTCAATTGAATACGTTTCATATATATATATATATATATATATATATAGAGGAGGGTTCAAACGACACCAATGTAACTTTTACTAAGTGTTACACCGCTCAATAACTTTATATTAAATGTGAATTTTATAAATCCAAACGTTAGATTAAAAGTTCATATCACTTTATATGTGTATATCAAATTTTGTTAAAATTGAACAACAACTTGAGGGTAATCAAAGTGTTCATATTTTAGTTTATTTTGAAATAAATATATTACGTCAATTTTGTTTTATAAGAATGAAATATCAAATCATCTTAGATTAATATAAAATTTTGTATATATGATCTAAGAGTAAAGAACTTTCAATCTAATGGTTGGATTTACAAAATTCACATTTAATATAAAGTTATTGAGCAGTGTAACACTTAGTAAAAGTTACACCAGTGTCGTTTGAACCATCCTCATATATATATATATATATATATATATATATATATATATATATATATATGTTTATATAGGTAACCAGAAAGAATCTAAAAAAATAAATGAAGTTTTTTTAAAAAAAAATGCAATATACATCGGTTGCCAGTAGAACTGATGTAGGTTTGTGTGCACATCTACATTGGTTGTTGGTATAACCGATGTAGAATTGTGGTAAAATCTACATCGGTTTTACTTACAACCGATGTAGATTTGTACGCAAATCTACATCGATTGTCAGCAAAATTGATGTAGATTATGCATAAATCTATATCGGTTTCAAAACCGATGTAGAAGTGTTTGTATTTCTATGTCGCTCTATTCTACATCGATTTTATAACCGATGTAGATTACCTTCCAGAACCAATGTAGATAATACATCCTGTAGTAGTGGGATCTTAATGTATAAATATATTTTTTTTTAAAGAAAATCATATGATACTTCATTATATATATTTAAATCAGCATATGAAATATTTTTTTTTAATTATCCATTAATTTGAATTAATGAAACGAAGTATCAAATAGCTTTTAAATTTCTAAAAAATTTGTAGACTTGATCTATGCATTAAGACTTGTTATTTCAACGGTTGGATCATTGAAATTTAATATAGAACATGTATTATTGATTGAAGTAATGGATTCCTCCTTATATGTGTGTCTATGTGTGCGTGTGTATATATACTTATACATTTATATATACATACACACACACACACACACACACACATATATATATATATATATGTGTGTGTGTGTGTGTGTGTGTGTGTGTGTGTGTGTGTGTGTGTGTATACACATGCACACATACACATATATAGGGAGTGTATAAAATGAAAATGTCATTTTATGTGAGAATGAAAATAATCAATCTCAATCCTTAAATTGAAATAAATGACTTAGATTAAAAGATTATAAATAAAGTTACCACGTATCACCATCATTATACTTTTCTTTATTATTGTCATTTTCCCTATTATCATTGGAATGACTATCACCATTACCACCACCGGCAGCAATGTTTGTGGTGATGATGGTGGGAGGTGAATGGGTTAAAGAAATTTGGAAGATTAATATGATAAAAGTGAGATACCATGATATATTTTAATTAGTTTTCAATCACGGCTTTTTATTACAATCTGATGGATGAGAGTGATTGTTCTCATTCTAACATAAAAATGTCATTCTAAGAGTATACATCCACTATACATGTATGTGTGTGTGTGTGACTATAATCCCATAAGGAGATTTGTTTTGAGATGTTATAAGCAGTATTATAAAAATTGGATCAGACTGACTAGTTGAACTGAGAATCAATGCTTACATTGGAACAATTTGCTTATCGATGATAAGGTAATTGAACTAGATCAAATGGGATTAAATGACCAATTTTCTCAAAAAATTGATGAATCGATCCAAATTCTGAGAAAATAAAAAAATCTAAAAAATTGTTTTTTAAAAATAAAAATATTGTGTTTAGGCTTTGTAAAAGTTGCATTTTGAAGTGTTGATAACTTGAATATGAATTTTGGATGTTGATGTTATTTATATTTTAATTTTTTAACTTATTTATGGAGTTGAATCATTGGCTTTAATTTAATTATTTATGAACTTTATTATTATGAATTTTAATTTAATTTTAATTTTGGATATTGAGTATTTTATGATGACAATATTTTTAAATTTGAAATATGGAATTGTGTTATTATGGTAAAAAAAATTAATTTAAAATATCATTTAGTATGCCAATAATTGTTTTTTCAATATAGATTGATTTAATTAGTACAACAAGTGATCCACATATTTGAACACTAAATCATCAAATCATTGTTTCAACTAGTTTGTTAACCAATTTGATTTTTATAATATTAGCTATAATGGATTTTTATGTTGTCAGATAATTGTATATTTTAGATAATCCCTAAGACCCCCTTTATATATGTATATATGTTATCCTTTATCTAGAAACTATTATGTTTGAGAATCCTTAAGACAGAAAATTTAAATATGTGATGTTCGTTCTATTATACCCGTGTAGTGTGTGACACTTTCTATCCCTCTAGCTAATGTATATAATAAACAATTTTAGTAATAAAGTCTTAAACAAAAAAAGGAATAATTTTAAACAAAAGGTCTATACATGGAGAAATCACATTCAATCTATAATACAAATACTTCAAAGTTGTTGTTGAAATGAAAATACCAAACGATAAACATGAAATAAAAATAAAGAAAAATATATTAGCTTTCCAAAAGTCATACAAGTCTTATAAAAACAAAAGATTCCTAAACACAAAAAGATATTCCAACAAAGCTCTGATGTCACATTCCTATTAGAGTCTAAACCTAGAAGATATCCAAGAGATTTGTGTCTCATCATCAGTGTTGCACATAAAATGTGGTTAGAGACAAGCGTACCTTATCGCGATAGTAATGGATAAAGCTTAAATATCGAACCCAAAGGGCTAGGTTCAAGATATTACTAATTTAATCACGATTTTTAACAGTTTGAAGGGATAAAAATTAATAATGAGAATGTGGCAAAGAGTGTATAAATTTAAAGTTTTAATTTAGAAAATAAAGTGATTGAAATTCGAGATTAAAAAGGCCTTACAATCAAAAGTTTTACACTTAGGGGAATAAATGTTTCTAGTGGATGCAGAACCTAGGACCCCCATAATTTGTATGCAAGATGAGCCTATAGGTAGAGCTGTCAAAGTGGGCTCCAGCCAATGAGTCAACCCAGTCCACCTTGAAAACAGGTCGGGCCGGGCCAAAAAAATGAAAAGATTTATGATGGGTCAAAAAAGTGACCCGGTCCACTTTCGACTCGGCCCACTCGGGTTGAACCCGTGGTGGGCCGGGTTGCCCACCTGACCCACTTATCAACCCATCAACCTAACCCACTAACAACTCATTTAACTATTTATTATTATATATGTATTATTTTAATAAGATATTATTTTTTTTCATAGATAAAGATAAAATTAATGTTAAACAATATGAAATTGCTATAAATTTATCTACCTAAACTTCCAATAAAATTTAATATTAATGAATAATCACTCTCATGAAAGGATTTTTATTTTTGTTTTGATTTTTTAAAATTGTACACTTTTTAATTTAAGTTTAATGTTGTATCCATGATACTTAGTTTGATAATTTTTACTTTAGGTTAGAGATTATTTTATATTAAAATTTATTTAAAATTATAATTTTTTTAAAAAAATTAAGTGGGTTGGTGGGCTAAACGGGGTGGGCCGGGCCAGGCTAGAAAAATTTGCATAATAAATTTGGTGGGCCGGCCCGGGTCAACCCACTTAAAAAGTGGGTTGAGGTGGGTCGGGTCCATTGGGTCAGGCTGGCCCGTTTTAACAACTCTACCTATAGGAATGTCAATAAATCGAGCCACCAGGTTTAAGAATAAGGTGGGATCCTTGGATCTAGTGGCTGATGAATCACTGATCAAAAAGAAGATTTTGGAGAGATTCTTCATTGATCTAGTGGTCGGTGAATCACTGATCAAAGAGCGAGCAGCGCCAGGTTTAACGATTTGGTGGGATCCACATATGTAGTGGCCGGTGAACTACTTCTTCATCCATGAAGGTTCAGATAAAACCTAGCTTGGATGGAACTAAACAAGATTTGGTGAACAAATACAAAGGTAAAAGGCTTTATTATTGAGAAAGTAAAAATGGAAGGTCATTTAGTAGCCATCACAGGGTTCATTACTTCTCTAAGAAATTAACCACAAAAGAGGAGAATCTTTCTTTGCGGGTTGTTCTTGGTCTCTTATAGAACCTCCTTGGAGAATTAATAACCAAGATAAAAAGGAATACTAAACACTAAAACTAAAACAAGATGACCATGAATGTCTTATAAAGCCTTTATTTATAGGGAAAAATTAGGGTGACCCTTCAAGCATGGTCGTGCATAACAAGTAGCATAATCATGCATCTTTAGCATGGGTGTTAACCTTCCAACTCAAGGTGTGATTCATTCAAGCACGATCTTCCATAGTGATTAAATTGAAATTTTCGTCTTTTTGATTGTTTATTCGTCAATTTCTCTCTTCTGTATTTTCTCATTTGTTTGTTGCACACTTAACAAAAAAAATGAAGTTTTCCAATGATTGTAATTATAAAGCAAGGCAATTTGGCAAGAAAAAAAAAAGCTTCCTAAATTGCATCAAATTGAAGGTTTAGCAATCATCATTGACCTCATGATCATCTCATACAAGTGGTGATTAACTCAAACAAAACAAGAAATGACAACAAAAGGAAAGTGAGATATATCTCACTCATGCTCTTGGTGTGAGATAAGGTTGGGCAGGCATAACAAAACTTAAGAATTATATAATGATATCTGTAATACACATTACACATCAATAGTCACAAGACAATTATCTTTGTAGTAACATGAAGTATGCATTGATTCAATCTAATTCTATATGCATATGAAGTCATTCAAAAACACAATTATCATTCGAAAGCTCATAGAGTAGCCTAGAAGTACATGTTGATGATATACATCAACCAAAGATGTCTAACATATTTTACATTACTTGCACGATTGTTCCTTGGCTCGACAAGTATGGATCTCTTTAGACTCCATAAATCTTTCAAATACTTTCCTTAGTTTGGATTTGTGTGAGTGGATGCTTTTTAATTTGAAGACTTTGGTAAATCACCATATGGACAATTGGTGTATTGTCTTTCAAGTTTCTTGTAATAACATTTGGAGGAATAGAAACAAGTTCATTTTCTCTAATTAGGTGAATACAATGGATTCCTTAATGCAAAGAATTAAAAGGGGTGTTTCAGATATCCAAGTGGTTCCCCACGCCACCTTGGTTTTACCTCTCCAAAGTTTTGTTGCTAATATCAATGTCTCCATTAGTTGTTCCTCCTCTTGAAGGTTTCCTTAAACTAAATTGTGATGTTTCTATGATTCATCTTGATAATGTAGCTTGTGGTGGCGTGTTTAGGGATTCTTTTGGTATTGTTTTTTGTTTCTCTGCTAAGATTGAAGCGTCCTCCATTAATATGGTTGATTGATAGCCATTGAGATGAGAATTAAGTTGTAAGCTAGTAAAGGTTTTACTGATATTTTTGTGAAATTTGACTCCAAGTATATGATCAACCTTCTCTACTGTGGTTATAATCATCATCACCAATATGACCAAATTTTTAATTCCATTCATCAAATGAGTGAGGGTGCAATTTTGGTCCCGTGTTTTAAAGGAGACTAATCAAGTAGCTGATAATTTTACTCATCATGATTTATCTTTTTCTCATTTGTTTATTTTTTAGTTAATTCCTAGTTTTGCTTCCTTTAAGGTTTTGGCTGATGTTCATAATGTTCCATATCCTCATGGTTTCTAATTCAAGTTTTCTCCCGGGCCTTAGCCCTTGTTTGCCACCAAAAAAGAAAAATCATCCATTAAAATAATTTATTAAAATTTTTATTTTTTGAATATCAACAATTTTTTAAGTGAAAAAATTTTTAATTGAATATCACTAGATTTTGAAGTACTCCTAAAAAAATCTTGATTATCTTAATTAAATCTCATTAAATTTGATGTACTCTTAAAAAAAATTAATTGTCTTAATTAAATATCACATAATTTTTTATATTAAAAATAAGTCTTAATTGGATATCACAAGTTTTTTTTATAATAAAAAAAATATTTTAAAATCTCAATGCAATATACCCCTAAATAATCTAACGTAAAAAGTAATTCAAGACAAATATGCATTCAATTTGTCCGGACTCGAGAAAATTTAAATGGAATGACACTCAATGGAAACAGATTATGAGGTATGCACATACCGGTTTAATGTCAAAAAAGTTTTAAATTAATAAAGCATAAATTACTCTCTTAAAATTTCTAACCAATTCTATATAGAATTATAGATCATAAAAGGAAACGAGAAAAAAGCCGAAATGAATTACTCATATCCATAGACACTACACAGATATATAGATGATCATAACAAGAAACGAAACAAAAATCAAGAAAAGAAATAATGGTATTACTTATATATTATGGGTGCCTATGATCTCATCAATCAATCACACAAATAGTAAACTCTATACAACTTTTTCCATTTGGTGAAGAACTGAATTTCGTGATGTGTAGAAACTAGTTGAATAGTTGCAATTGAGACAAGTAGAGTAATGTTTTAAATGAATGTGTGTTAATAGTTCCAACATGTCATTGAATACAACTTTGCTATAGAATGTTGTTTTGAACAAACTGCAGTTTCTGTTTGATAAAATAAAACAAGTATGAGATATTTTGGTATAACTAAGCAATAGCATTTTCCAAGTAATTCACTAACGTTGAAACTGGAAATGAAATTGTGCTTCCATGTTCTCGTGTACAACTCCAAGAGCCCCCAAGAAGGGTAGGCTGAGATACTCCCCCAGCGATGATGGCTCTGTGATGAGCAAAACATTGCTCTTCCCTGCAAAAGACACTGCTGGAACAGCGCAAGAAACATCAGATATTGGCAACAAACAATTGGCCAAAAGTGCAATGTTCCCTGTGGAAGTGCAGTAACTTTCCCAACCATCAGGTGGTGAAATGCAGTTCACTGCATCAAGGTCAATCTCAAACAGATCCTCTTCCTCTTCCATTCCAAAATCTTGGGAAAATTCTCTATACTCTTCTGAACCCTTTACTGAACAACTCATGCTTTAATATTTGTCTTGTGCTGTCATGTGGTGTAGCATGATTCATCATCATAGGGAATGTAACATTTATATATATAGTGGCAATTTGCATATTCAGGTGGATGGTAGCAAGTATAACGCTCCCCCAACAAATATGCAACGGTGAAACAGGATCAAAGAGTCAGTATATTAATTTAGTACATTTTCAGAGAAGCAACTCCTCTAAGCTGCTCCACCATATATAATTCAACGCTCGTGCTGTTGACTGTGTCTTTTCTTTTTGTCTCAAATGTGAAATAAAAGAGTATTTGATTCACTTTCACCAAAATCATAACATGAAGTCAAACGTAGAGATACCAACCCAACAGAATGGAAAAATGTTGCCATCATCTCACTTTTCTTTCCCAAAGAAATTGTATGATTAAAGAATGGAAAAAAAATTGTGATTTGTATTTAGTAGTATCAACTACCAACAGACTAGTGAACAAACTCACTTTCAAGATTGTGACAGCCTCAAAATAATGTGCATATATGGCTTATGGTTGGAACTTGGTAGCGTGGGAATTTCGTAAAAGTATAGACACGCTACATGGACCAAACAACGTGGACTCATTTTGTGAAGGAAAGGTCTTTTTTAACGAGGAAAATGGTAAATAAGAAATGAGACTTCTAAGACTATCGGACAAAAAATTAATGACATGATAAAGATTCTTATATTATACGTCAATATCTAATTTCTTTGAGTATATATACTTACTAAAATAAGATTTTAAAGGTTACGGAGAGTGTAAAACTTGTGTTATGAAAGAATGTAAATTTAGACTAGATCTTAGACTGTTTTTGCTAACTCACCCTAATTGTAAAGGAAAAATTTAACAACTTTTTTAATGATAAGAAACTTCTTTTCAATTTTATTTTTAGTTAATATATTTTTATTAATAATTACAAAATCTTTATATATATATATATTTTTTAATTTGTTGTTTTTACCATTTTTGTGATAGAGTTTTGAAATCTCTCTTTTTTCTCTTCATCAGTTAAAAATACATTCAATAAAATAATAATTAAACCAAAACCCCTACTCTTATTAAAATGGCATGATGTGAAACATACTTGTAAACTGTATTCGCTATAAAAAGCAAAACAAAATTCCACCTCACATTGCTGATGGTAGTAGGAGCATTTTCTAACCTTTTTAATTTAATTTTCTACAGTTATTTTTTCTAAGGGGTTATAATTACACCGGTGTAACTTTTACTAAGTATTACACCGCTCAATAACTTTATATTAATTGTGAATTTTGTAAATTCAACCGTTAGATTGAAAGTTCATATCACTTTATACGTGTATATCAAATTTTGTTAAAATTGGACAACAACTTGAAGATAATATAGTGTTCATATTTTAGTGTATTTTGAAATGAATATATTACGTCAATTTTATTTTATAAAAATGAAGTATCAAATCATCTTGGATTAATATAAAATTTTGTATATATGATCTAAGAAATATAAATTTTCAATCTAATGGTTGGATTTACAAAATTCACATTTAATATAAAGTTATTGAGCGGTGTAATACTTAGTAAAAGTTACACCGGTATTATTATAACATTTTTTTTAATATAAGAAATAGAAATTAAATACTTATTAGGGAACACCTGATCGAGGACTAATCCTTCAAATTTTTGATCTCTGATTCTAGGATGGAAGATGATCCATTAGGATGAGGTAGTAGCCCAACCTAGCAAACAAAACAAAAATATAGCCCAATAATAAAAACACGAGAATGGGGAAGCACCTTCAGATTTGGGAGAGATGAAAGGCCCAGTGGAGGGGGTTTTAATTTACTTTTTTCAAAAATATTCTTACACGTGTGATTGGATTCAATAGTTTGGAATTTAATTGTTAAAGAATATAAATTTTTTTACTTTGAAAATTTAATTTTCAGAAGTTACTTTTATTTAAAATAAATATTATTGGGTACTATTATTAATTGAATAAATAATTATACTATTAAAATTACTAAATAAATAAAATAGGAGAATTAACTATTAAACAATTAAAAATAGTCATATATATATATATATATATAGATATATATATCAAACACTAAATGATAGAAATACAAGTAAAATATTGAAATAAATACATATCACACATAAAAAAATAGAAAGTTATATCAACATCTTCATATTAGATATTTTAATATGTTTTAGAAATTAGTTTTGGACATGTTGGACATTTTGGAAAAGATTTCAATAAACACATAACGTTAGTAGGAATAAAATATGTGTGTGTGTGAGAGTGAGTGAGTGAGAGAAAGAGTATGTGTGAGAGAGAAAACCTACAACCAAAACAATCTTAGATATCTTATTCGAATATAACTCAATTTTTAAATATAATTAATAATTTAAAAAAAAATTATGGCATAAGAAATTGTAAAAATCTATCATATTTTTACATATAAAAAATTGTGCACTTACAATGGCCAATGATCGTAGAAAGTGTTATATCTCAAATATATAAAATTCAGATATTATATAATGTTATATAACATCCTCTTGAATAAAGGTTCTTAATCACATTATTCAACTAGTTCTTATAAATTTTATTACTAAAACTTGTTGATGTGAATGATGTTGTATAAGAATCATCGTTATATATGAATTCTGAAAAAGAAATATTCTTATCATAAAAAATATCTTTAATATTCCTATTTACATAAAAAAAAATTTTAAAAAAATGTGAGGTTCATAATTATGAACTTTGAGTTACATTGTGAAAATAATGAAAGTTATAAAATTTTAAGTGGTATCAAAAATCTTAATAATTAAATAGATTAAGAACCCAAAATGAATTATACTATTGAAGATAGTCTAATTAGCCGAAAATATATACAATCATCACACACATATACACACAAAAAACCTATATAAAAAGGGCATGATTATATAGAGTCATTTATACATCAATTATCATACACACTATTACTACTACAACTACTTAATTTGTTGGCTTCCAAAAATAACTTTTTTCTATTCATCTAAGGCTTTAGGAAGCAAATATAAAGTGTCATAAAATACATAGTTTGTGTAAAGATTAAAGTAACCTACGTCCCATTCCTCTAAGTGTACGATAATTATAATTATTGTAGTTAGGATCTGAGTTTAATGGTGATTGAAATATAAAGATGAGTTTTAGAAATTTTTCCATAGTCAATATGAATGATCACTCTTGTGACATCTAGGCTAAGTAGTGATTTAAGTACAAGAAGAAGGACTAGCCTAAAAAGATTAGTCCATCAATTGGAAAGTCTTGTGACTTAATTACTACAACAAACTTTTTATTTTACTCAAAGGCTCATAATATTGTTTCCTCCTCTTAAGAGCTAATGTTGAGGACAGTTTCACACTGTTAACATTAATTCAATGATGATTCTTTTTCTTTACATTGACAACTTCATTCATCTATCAGTATTAATGAAAAATATGAAAATTTTTAAACAAGTTGATCACAAGTCTAATGAAAAATATGAAAATTCTTAAAAAGATATATTTTTTAAATTGAAAGAGATTTTTCTTCTTTCCTTTTTAAGTTATAGAAACATGTTAAAAAAAGTATAAATAAATTTGAAATAAAATCAATTATTTTAAATAAAAGATTAAAGTCTTAACATATCAATATTTACACATTCTAATAAAAATTTAAAAAAATTTAAAATCATAAACCTTTTTTAAAAAATCAAACACATCAATCAAATATTAAAATCTTAATATCTTAAAAATTTAAAAACTCAAATATATCAACTAAATACCAAAATCTTAGTATCATAAAAAATAATAGAACTGTTTTCACACAGGTTGTGAGCTTAACGACCTGATCCGTAGACCTTGACCATATACCCACCCCTATTTAAACATGTCTACCGCCCCAAAAAATCCTTCACATATTTTGGCCTTGTTATGTCTCATTTGGATTTTTAACACTTTTTGCTTACTGGCTTTACCACTCATGGACTCAAAATTCTCACAATGTTGAATACCCATAATAGGCCCATGTTGATCAACCTTACTAGGCTCCATAACATTGCTCCCATCAAAATCCTCCTGTCCGTAAAATGAATGCTATTGTACCTTCAAGTAAAAATCATATAAAATAACTAGTCTAGGTAGTTTACACTAGACATAATCTAACCCGTCGGTACCCGTTTTCCGATTTTGGGATAAATCAGGAAAAACCCTGATTGATAAAATCTGGGACAGGAATGAGGATATTAATACTCACTTCGCTCTCGTCCTTGTACCTGTTCCTGCGCTGCTTAATAATATAATTAAAAAATTATTTATATATATATATATAAACTAAAATTAAAAATATTTATATATAAAAATTTATATTAATTTACTTTTTTTTAAATTTGTTCATATTTATTTTTAAAAAAAATAGAAGTAGGGTCAGGAGCGGGATAGAAAAACCCAAATCCCACTAGGAACAAAAATAAATAGCTAGATTTTACTCTCAACAGATATCGAAAGTGATTACAATTGTGAGGGTGGGAGCAGGGAACATAAAACCGCCGCTGCCCATTGGCACGCCTAGTTTCAAGTGCTATTTTTTTTTTGGTAAAATATGAAAGATAAACAAAGCAAACAACTCAAGACATAGAGTCTCTCCCTAAAGGAAGTAAAATAAAGTCTGGAGGACTCCTCCAAAAAACATTGAAACCTAAGTTCCCTACACCCCAAGTAGCAAGCGTATGAGCTACTAAATTAATATCTCGAGGAATATGACTTACGTAAACTACCCAATCCCGAGCAAGAAGTTGCTGAACACGACAAATAACATCATAATGCTTGTGCAGGTAATCTCTGTCCGTTGGCCGATCTTGAAACAACTTTACAGCTCCCAGGCAATCACTTTCACAAGTCACCATCCGAAAACCACCATCCCAACAAAACACTAGGCCCTCCTCCAAGGCCAACAACTCAGCACGTAACGCATCCCCATGTAAGACTCCACGCGAAAAGCCCCCCCGCCACATACCTGCCCAATCACGGATGACTCCACCCATTCCCATAGCAGACGTCTCCCTCAACCAACTTCCGTCCGTGTTAAGCTTGACCCACGGGTGCTCCGGAGGCCTCCAAAGGGCTTGGTCCTCCCATTGGCGCCTCTTAACGTTATACACACTGTGCTCCACCATGGATAATATCACCTTCCGACGGACCACCGAAATTGGCCAGAGGTCATCGTTAAATACCATGTTATTCCTAAAACACCAGACCTACCACAAGGTGATGGATAACGTAATAGCATCCTTGTGCAAGATGATCCCCTTCAGCCACTGAAAACAATCCATTTCAGAAAATGACCAACCCACACTACACCCACCAGACATCAGCACCTCTCGCGAATATGGGCAATCCCGAAGAGCATGTAGAATGGTCTCATGAGGGCAAGAGCAACGCGAGCATGCACCTGACTCTGCCAACCTCCTATCAACCCGAACCTGATTCGTTGGGAGGGCTGAGTGAAGGCATTGCCATAGAAAGAACTTAACCTTCTCAGGAATCATAATCCTCCAAAGCTTCTTCCAAACAGCATCCCCCTCCGCTGCCAGCCCCCGGGTTAGAAAACGATACCCAGATGCCGCTGTGTAGCAACCCGAGATATCACCCCTCCAAGCAAAATGATCCCTCCCAAAAGGGGAATTGCCAACACTCAACTGTTGGACAGAATTTATCAGTTCAGTTGGAAGAACCGTATACAAGGCATTGAAGCTCCAATCTCCACTAACCCAGCAGTCGGCAACCGTTTTGTTGGTATCCGCGATATGAACAAAGGGGACTTTCCCGCACCAAAGCCCATTACCTGACCAGTCCTTGTACCAAAGTGATGAGTCTCCCGATCCTAGATGAGGCTTGAATCCCTCCCGGAGTGAGGGAAGGGCCTTAAGAATACTCGACCAGACTGAAGAAACACCCCGCTTGTGTTGAGCACTCAGGACAGAAGCTCCATGTAGGTAGAGGTTGCTGAGGAGTTGAACCCAAGGCTTCTGTGGAGCCGAAAGCAGGTCCCAAGCTAGCTTCCCCAGGAGTGATACATTCACCCTGCGCGCCTCTCTAACCCCAAGCCCACCTAACTCTTTAGCTTGAGTGACAACATCCCAACTCACTGGAGACCAAAACCGAGTATTGTCAGACTTAGCCCAGAGCATGCGACGACAAGCCTGATCTATTCGATTACACACTACTTGGGGAAGCCACAATGATTGCATGCTATATACGGGAATTGAGGAGATGGTAGACTTCACCAGACACAATTTCCCAGCCTTATTGAGAAGCTTGGCCTTCCAAGCCGCCAGTCGACCCTGAATCTTATCCATCACATCATAGAAATCTGCACACCTCGGCTGACCATGAGTCAAGGGAACACCTAAATACGTCCCAATCCGAGCTGTAAAGCTAATCCCTAGCAGTCCTTCCAATGTTTCAATCCTCCTCTGTGAAACTTTCCTGGAGCTCACAAACTTAGACTTAGTCAAGTTGACTCTTAAGCCTGATAAACGCGAAAACTCCTCCAAGATTGATGCCACCAAACGAGCCTGGTCCTCTGAGGCTTGACAAAACAGTAAGATATCATCAGCAAAGAAAAGGTGTGAAAGTGGTAGCCCCCCAGGAGATAGCTGAATCGGTTTCCAAAGACCCTCCTGAAGCAGTTCAGATATCCGAAGGGCTAGGCGCTCCATGCAAAACACAAACAGATACGGATATAATGGGTCTCCCTGCCGAAGTCCTCGAGATGGGGCAAAGGACGGTAGTGCGCTTCCATTCCAAAGGAGTGAAATCGACGAATTCTTTAACCCCCACATAATAAGTTGAACTATGATTGAAGGAAACCCATACTGCACCAGCGTAGCCTCCAAGAACTCCCACCTGACCCTGTCGTATGCCTTTTCAAGGTCAATTTTTAAAGCCAAGGAACCCACCCCTGAACCGTCTTTCCGAACGAATGAAAGGCCTCCCGAGCAATAATATTGTGGTCACGAGTCCCCCTCCCAGGGATAAAACTACCCTGGAAAGGACCAATGACGCCCTGCAAGAACGGTCGAAGACGAGCGACAAGTACTTTGGAAATAACCTTCCAAGCGACGTTGCATAAGCTAATAGGACGAAATTCTTTAAGGCTAACCGGGTGGTTCACCTTTGGAATCAACACCATTTGTGTCTCCAAGAGTGATAGGTCCGAGTACCCCAACCGAAAGGCCTCCCTCACTGTACGCCATAACTCATCACCCACAATAGGCCAATATTGCTTGAAAAAGAACGGTTGAAACCCATCCGGCCCTGGAGCCTTGAAAGACTTCATGCTCATCACCGCCCGACGGACCTCCTCCTTCGTGACTGGTGTAGTTAAAGCAGATCGGGCCTCAGCTCCCAAGGCAGGTGAAATCCCAGTAGGCATGTCTAGAGACCCTTGATCTGTATCCGCCGAAAAAAGCTCCTTATAGAACCTGACTGCCTCAGTCTTCATAACCACATGATCAGTGTGCCAAGTTCCATCTGGTAGAAATAACCCCTGTATTTTGTTCCGCCGTCTTCTCGCGAGTGTTTGAGCATGGAAGAAAGACGTGTTGCGGTCCCCAAACTTCACCCACTTCTCTCTAGATTTCTGAAACCATAGATATTCCTCCTGAAGACAAGTTTCATCCAACTCCATTTGTATAGCCTTCTCCAAACGCGACAGGCTCTCTGAATCCCCTCTCTCTAGTTGAAGTTGTACCCCT
Organism: Cajanus cajan; assembly: GCF_000230855.2. Taxonomy (NCBI): domain Eukaryota; kingdom Viridiplantae; phylum Streptophyta; class Magnoliopsida; order Fabales; family Fabaceae; genus Cajanus; species Cajanus cajan. The sequence continues at coordinate 13,451,084 of NC_138523.1, read as the reverse complement.
TTAAGACGACTTTGGAGAGCCTTCTTCCTAGTAAGGATATTTCCAAACACTTCTTTGTTGAACTTGATGGCATCTACTCGAACGGCTTGTAGCCCATTAGCAAGGGTCGGTGTGCTACGACGCCACGCATCCCTAACAAGACGTTCAAAATCTCTGTGGGTGGCCCATGCTGCTTGGAACCGAAAGGGGCGATCTAGAGACTTGTCCCTTGAGCCGTCCCGCCGTAGTAAAAGTGGACAGTGATCAGAATAGACCCGGCACAGATTCTCAACATATGCTTCCGGAAACATATTTTGCCACTCAACAGTACACACCGCACGGTCTAACCGCTTAGCAAGCACAACCCCTTGTCGGTTTCGATACCACGTAAAACGAAGGCCCTTTGCCCCCATGTCAAGAAGATTGCAATCATTCAAAACTTCTAGGAACTGTGATGCCCGTGCTGTCGAGAAACGACCCCCGTGACACTCTGTTGACAACATAATCTCATTGAAGTCCCCAAGCACTAACCATGGAAGCGTAATCCGTCCCCCCAACTCCCGAAGATGAGACCAAACCTGCTGTCTGAGTTCCACCCGAGGATTAGCATAAACGGCAGTACAAACCCAGCTCTTGTTTCCTTCAACAACCGTAAACGAGATGGCCTGAGAGTGAGAGGCAAAATCCGAGGTAGTAGCCGAGCAAGACGTCGTCATCAAGACCCAAATACCCCCGGAGTGCCCCGTAGCCTCAGTACTATAGCACAACTTATAATCCAACTTCTTCCAAAAGGATTCCACCGAAGAAAATTGACAGTGGGTTTCCAATACAATAAAAATAGACGGGTGATGAAGCCTTACTAACTCCGAAACCCTCCTTTTACCTTTGGCATTAACAGCCCCTCTAATATTCCAACTCAAAATATTAAAACTTGTATTCATTAATTAACACAAGATACGACAAACTCACGCTAACATGGCCTCCTCTTCCAATGGTTGATCCAAGTGCATGACGTCCGCCATCCCTGGTAACTCTGGTCCACTCTCCTCGGGCTCCTGGACGAGATTAGACGTGCCACCTGTGTGAAGCACACTAGAGACCCAACAATCCTTCGAGACCCCCGTCATCCTCGTGTGCCCATCTCGTGAGTCCCCTAGAGAGGAGTTGACTGGCGCACTACAAGCATGAGGCGTACCACCGTTAACACCACCCATGGTATTGGACCTGAAATGGCACCTAAGTCTTCCACTCTGTTACGTTTCTTTTTCTCCCTATTATACCTCATTGACGTCGAATGCTCATGGATTACAGGGCCCACCACTACATGACTCGGTCCTGCTACCTTTTCCTGTACGTGTGGAACTAAATTCGGATTTGCGTGCAGTACATGGCCCACCTCTGCATGGCTCGGCCCTACGACATGCTCCTGTTCACGTGGATTCACTAACCCCCCACGTGATTTTGTAACATCCTCAATTAACTCATCCGCATCATATATTCCCCCCGTAGAGTTTCTCGGCACATTCTGATTCTTTGCAGTAGCTTCCGCGGTTCCATTATGAGAGGGAGATCTTCCCTTACTCAACGGTCTCCCAAGATTTGGCTTGCGATTCTTCCGTTTCACGATCAGCCAATCCCCGTGCGGGTCTGGCGTGATTCCTCCCTGACTATGCGGTATTGATTGATCTCCATGTTCATCACCTGAACCTACCCTGCGCGGTGGATCTCCAGACGACTGCACCACTGTCTCCTTCTCCCCCACGCCATTCACCACTGACGCCGACTGAGCTGCATGTTGACAGTTCCTCAGTACATGCCCGTAACAGCCACACGACGCGCACAACAGATGTAAGCCCTCGTACTCCACGGTATACCAAACACCATTGAGAAAAAATCTCCCTACGACGGGTTCATTTAGGTTAATCTCCACACAGACCCGTGCAAACCTGCCCCGTGTCATGTTCAGTGTATTAAGATCCACCTTGACTGGTTTCCCTATGGCTGATGCAATTGTTAGGAGAACACTCTCATCATAGAACATAACACCAAGACCTGGAAATCTGACCCAGACGAGCGTACTATCCACCTTCGTTGCTGAAGCTACGAACTCTGGAGACCATGGTCTAACAATCAGGTAATGGTCAAAGAGCATCCATGGACCCCCGTGCATGACCCGTTCTCTATCCGCCTCCAAGTCAAACTTTACCATGAAGTAGCCATGTGAGACGTCCAGCAACTCGAGACCTCCTTGAACCTTCCACAATGCAGGTAGTCTGTCTCGTAAGGTTAAGAACCCCACATCCTTCCCTAGCAACTTGATCACTAGACATTGTTCCCACGGTTCACACAACTGCTTAAAGGTGGATGCCGTTATGTTGAACTTAGGTAGAAGCCGATCTCCACCTTCAAACTCCAACGTCATGGCCCCTTCCTTAATAAGATCACGAACGGCCGACCGCTCAACCAGGGCACCCAAAACCTTCTCCTTGAAAGTCATTTTCTGGCTTATCTTACGACCCCCAACGCCCCCATCCGGCGGCTCCGATGGTGATTGGTTCTCCATTTTAGCACTCCGTAAAATCAAGTGCTATTTTCAAACATCATTATTGTTATTATATAATAAAAAAAATATAGAATATGTTGATTCATCTTAAATATCAAACATATATATATATATATATATTTTAAAAGGAATATTATTTGTTTTTCCGAAAAAATAAAATAATAAATTACAGAGACATTGATTAAAATTTTATAAAATTGCACTGATGACTTGTGTAGTCAAGCAATAAGAAATTGAACTGAGATTGGAGAGACCAAGATTCCTAAATCGGCATTCTGCAGGGTTACGGCAACTGAAAGAGCAAGGTTCAGCAATGGAGCAAGACGGCGTCGTTTCGAAGGCAGTGGCGCTTATCGCGTGCGTAGCAATGGCTTTGTTCTACGTTGCTATCCTCTACGCTCCCACCGTGGTCCTTCGTCTTCCACCCCCTCCTTCTTTCAAAAGCTTCATGATTCGACGCTTCCTATGCGCCGTCGTTTCCTCCTTTCTCTCCCTTTTCCTCTCCGCTCTCATTCTCCCCGTATGTACACTCCCTCTTCCCTCACTTCTATTTCTTATTATGCATTTCTACGGAAGTACTTATAGGAGAAAATTAAATAAGAAGATAAATTGAAATAAGTTTAAATTAGTTTATGCATAACATAAATTTATGATCTCGGTGAAGTTAACACGAGGGTGATTCTACAAATTAGTTATGCATGAATTAATTTTAGTTTCTGAAAAAAATTGTTTATTTTTTCTTCCTAATTTTCTTTTCTAGTTTTTAAGGAGAAGTTTATCTGAACAGAGTATTGGGGAGAATAACATTGTCATTGACTCGAATAAGATTGTCATTTTAGAAGACATGGTCTTTAAATTTTTTATGCAAATTTTTATTATAAGGTGAAATTTCGATTTTAATTGAAGAACGGTACCAAAATAGATTTAAGTTTTGTTCTGTTATTTTTATTATTGGGGAATTGCTGAGGAATTTGTGGTCACCTTTTGTGAGTTAGTTTAAATAATACAATGTTTGAGTTTGCTCTTGTGATCTTTCATGGCATTGTTTTACTGTGTGTGCAGGTGCAGACTAAGGAACTGCGCCACATTTTTGGTGGTGTCTTTGGCATCCGGGGGGATCATATTGTGAGTAGTGTGTATCAAATTCACTGCTTCAATCGAGGGATGAAAGAGCATTTTGTGTTGTGTGGTAATGTCGGATTGGGAAAAATGGTCACTCATTGCTGAATTTTCTTGCTGAAACATGGTTTTCTGTATGAAACAGTGGCAGGCTGTGGTCATTCCTCTTTGCTTGACCTCTCTAATGTATGCTGGGTCCATGTTCCTCAAGTGTCTTCTGTTGCTGACTTCTTGGAGGCAACACACAAGTTCTGGGGATGCCCTTTCCTTTGCTTCCTGCAAATGCACTTTGCAGAGGTTTTTTGACTGGTTATCTGTGATTTCATCAAATGTTTTGGTGTGGCGAAACTATGTTGTGGTTAGTACTTATTATTATTATTATGATCTTGTGTATTGACTGTTGAACCTGTAGCTATCAGTGAGCCACTGTGCTTGTAGCTTATTTTTCTGTGCTTGTAATGAGAATCGAAAGCACAGAAGCAAATAGTTTTCTTTTCTGAATTGTGAATACAGCTTAAGTTATGTGGGTTGTTGTTCAGTTTCATATCTCATGTGCATTATGGAAATGATTTATTATGGTATACTGAACAGGCACCCATTACCGAGGAGTTGGTGTTTCGGGCATGCATGATACCTTTACTTCTGTGTGGAGGATTTAAAGCATATAGTGTTATTCTTCTTTGTCCTATTTTCTTCAGCTTGGGTAAGTACTTAGAGTCTTAGACGTGAATTCTAGAAGATGTATGTGATTTCTTATGTTATAGTGTAGAATTTTCTATTGTTATACTTATATGTAAATAGAATCTTTTGTCATTTATTATTCAAAAGTGTTTTAAGAGAATTCATCAAACATCCATTGTAGTACAACAATGGCATTGTACCAAGTTTTATTAGGGCTGAAGTTCACTGAGCTTTTGAGAAGTGCTATTTTTTGTTATAAATTTTCAAGAAACTCTTGGAAGACTTTGTCCCTGGGAATTTGGGTTTTAACTGAGTTCAATTATATCATGTGATCCATGTTGCTAACCTCACCTAGTAGGATAGGACTATTGTTGTTATTGCTGTATTGGAAGACTTTAAAAGAGGACATAATGAATTCACTTTTTGGTTGTAAGGTGAAGAAGAATGTGTGTGTGCACCCACGCATGTGCATGTATATGTATATAAGAGATTTCTTTGTACTAATTTTTAATCAGTGTATACTCTAAGGAATTAGTGGGCAATATTTTAACTGTGTCTCGTTTAATTAGAATACTATGCAAAAATAACTTGCTTCCTTTATATGTTAAACAAGACATGAATAAATATTAATTACTAATTGTGAAAGGGTACATGTCCTAACAGAAAGGAAATGTAGTGGAGAAAACTCTGTTCAGTGTTCATACTATCTCTCACATGCACAACCCTTTTCAACAGTGCTGTTCTAAGATGTAAGCAATAGAAACAGTTTTGGAAATTCTTTACACTGAAAGTGAAATTATTGCATGTTTCACATATCATAGGTGCCAGATAAAAGTTTTAATAGTCAGCTAAAACTAAAAAAATCCCTTACAATATTCAGTGAATTTTCATTTGTCTGTAGATTGAAGAAAATAATTAGCAGAAAATATTGTCCTTTTCAAATCCAAGGCTTAATGAGAAGTTTTACTGCATGGTTGGTTTGCAGCACATCTGAATCATTTTGTGGAGATTTATACCAAGCAAAACTACAGAATAATGAAGGCTGTTATGATTATAGGTATGGTCAATGTTCATGTTATTCAGCAGCGCCTGGATTTATGTCAAAGTTACACTGGCACAGTTATTGTATCTTTTTATAGAGAATTTGAGATTTTGGGGCATTTCAAGAATCTCAACTTAGTATTGTTGGATAATAATCTGGCACTGCAAAATGAATTTTGCCTACAGGTCTCCAGCTTGGCTACACTGTTGTCTTTGGGTCATATGCCTCTTTTCTCTTCATTCGAACTGGTATGTGGTGTTCGAGCATTTGATCCATGGTTTTGTTATAGGTTATGAGTCTGTTATATTTTTTCTGACTTCTATTTAGTGATAATAGCATATGCTTCTGAAACACAAATTTAGATACATTCAGCATTGTTAAAAAATTGATTGGATAATGATTCTGAGGGTTAAAATGACTCCGGATTTTACCCTTTAGATAGTAAAGTGAATATGCTTCTGAATACAAATTTCAATACATTCAGCATTGCTAAAGAGAATGATTGGATAATGACTTTGAGGGTTAAAATGACTCTGGATTTTACCCTTGAAATTAGGGATGGCAAAACGGGCCAGCCCGGCCCGTTTTGGCCCGGCCCGCCATTGGCCCGCCAAAAACGGGGCGGGCCGGGTCGGCCCGTCAATGTAAAACGGGCTGGAGATGCTGGCCCGCCCCGCTGCCAGCCCGCTTACAAAAATAAAAAATAAAAAAAAAATGGAAAAAAAAAAATATTTTATGGTCAAATAAAAAAAAATTTGCTACAAATAAATAAATATAATCATATGAAATTAAAAATGCATACATATTGTACTTAATATATGTTCAACAAAAACAAATTACAAACTTAAAACAAAATCAAATAGAAATTAATCCATTTACACCAAAATCAAAACCAAATTATAAACTTACAAATTATTTATAAACTAAATTTTTTGATAGTCCACAAAACAAGTTTAAATACAATTAATTAACTTTAAATTTTTATTTTAAGAATATTAGAAGCTCTCTTGAAAGAAGTTATCTCTACTTTTTTTTTTAATCATCTTCATCCTCATCTTCTACATCAAAATAAAATAAACATAAAAATAATTAAATTAAAAAAAAAAAAATATGCGGGCCGGCGGGTTGTGGCGGGCCGGCCCGCTATTTGGCCCGGCGGGTTGGCGGGTTGAAATGATTGACCCGGTCCGCCAATTTTTGGCGGGCCAACGGGCCAGCCCGCGGGCCATGGCCCACTTTGCCATCCCTACTTGAAATAGGAAAGTGAATGTACTTTTGGTTTAAAATACAATTAAACTTTTATATAAGGTTTAAAATTTTAAATACCTCTTTTGCACCTATAGTTTACCTCGGTTTAGCTTTGGTCCCAATACTTTAGAAGTTTGTTTTTAATACCTGTAGTTTTATTTGTTTATTTGGTTTTGGTCCCTGCCACTAACGATATGCCACCTCACATATGCTTCAAGAGACAACCATCAAGTCTAATGTTTGCTCTAATTTAGAGACCAAAACCTAAATAGAATGAAACTATAGGGAGTTAGGGACCAAAACTAAAAAAATAAAGCTTAGGGACTGAACCAAATTCTTAAAGTATAGGGTCCAAAACCAGGGCACCATAAACTGTAAGGACCAAAAATATATTTAAACCTTTCTATATTATATATATGCTTGCCATAAATATTAAAATCAAGAAGGTATGTACTAAATTTACATATTAGTGGGTCTAACTTATTTTCTATTTTAAAGTGACCCTAACAAGAAAAAAAAATACAATAAAAGCCAATTATTAAATTCTGATTTGTTGGATAAATTTAAATTGAAGCAGTAGCTTTAAGTGTATAGAATGTTTATTTCTATTATGGGTTGAAATGATAGGAAAGATATGCTATTATATTATTATATGACTTCATTTAGACAAAGTCTAAGGTGGAACACCATAGGCGGACCACCATACACCACCAATTAACAGCCTTTGGATTATCATAAGGTTCAAAACTTCAAATTATTATGGTGAACTCTCCACACCTGAATATTTTTGACCTTTTCTCTTCCCAGTAACTCACTTTTGACTACCATTGGAGCACCGCCGCCAACCATTCATCCATGCTGTCATCCAACTGACTTTGCTCCATTTCTCTTCCCCCATGGAAAAAATGCCTCCACCAAGCCTCCATTTCTCAATGTCAAAAACTGAACGAAGATGTTCTTGTTTGTCATTCCATTTCACGGGCCTCGAACTTGGTCAGGTAAACAGCAGACCAAATCTGGATGCTCTTGTGTGCCTCTGTTGTGGCAGATTTGTGCTCTGCCACATCACTTCGGGGAAGATACGCACTCGTGTGGGAGATCCACACTCGTGGAAGAAAAAGGAGACAGAAAAAGTAAAAAACAGAAGGGAAACAATGGGGTTGCTGCCAGAAATTGCCTCAGTGGCAGTGCCTGGTGGTCAGCAACGCTCTGGTAGTGGTGCATTGGTAGTCATGACTGGGAAGAGGAGATAATAGTGATACAGTGTGGGAGGTACATTATAATAAAGTGAAAACTTAGATGAATCTAAAAGACAAAAATTGTACCATCTATGATGGTGGTCCATCTTAGAATCCATCCTTCATTTAACTTCATTTTTCCTTGAGATATATAGCTGAAGTTAGTAATTGGATAAGTTCTAAAAGCTATTTTGGGGGATTGGTTCTATTCTGATGAGAAGCCAGCATATAGTCTCTCGTGTTAGGGTGGCCTGTTTGTACTTTTTCTGTCACTTATATTTGTATGGCTTATGCTTTGCAGGACACCTTATAGCTCCATTAGTAGCGCACATATATTGTAATTTTATGGGACTGCCTGCGTTGTATTCGCAGAAAAGTGGTATGTATATTAAGTTGCTTGTCGATTAATTTGCAAATGTGGTTTATATGGTTATAATATATAGTACTATTATTATCTACTCCTCCCCCTGGGCCCTTCTTTTTTTGTTTCCCCTTTTCATTCCATGCCACTTTGCTTATAATTTGTCTTTGATTTCTTGAATTATTCTCTACTTACCATAATTTAGAGCTAAAAACTGTACTGCCATTTGTTAAAATAGATTTGGAAGTTTAGTTTCAGTTGGACTTCCTGACTGGAGGCATAAGTTATGGATTTTTAATTTCCTAGTATTGGCTTAAATTGTACTATTAATTAATTTTCCTCCTCGACTCTCTTCATTATGAATTATTTACTAAAAACATGAAGAAAAGAATGGAGAACTATAATGTAGCCCATTTTTTTTTTTCCATTTAGTTATTAGTCACAAGTTTTAACTTTATGAAACTGCTGTTACTTGTTACTTGTTAGTACCGAATTTTGTGTGACAAAACTCTACGGAATTAATAGAAAAGTACCACATTATTGGAGCAACCAGGAGATTTCACTTGCAATAAACAAAATTTTAACTCCCAACAAATTGCTATATATGTGGCATCACACAGTTGACTGAAATTTTACACTACAAGTGAATGAAGATTGAATTATTTTGTTCTATGATTGAAAGCGTGTTTATTTTAACCAAGGTTTCTCTAGCATGAAAGTTGAAATATAGTTCTGATGCTTCCATAGCCATTATTAAGTTTAGATATAATATCTGATGATGACACCCCAGCAAGTTTACATGGTTGACTTAAATTTTACACCAACAGTTATTCAAGAGTAAATCATTATTTGTAAAATTTCACATTATTAAGTTACAGATCTAATATCTGGTGGTGACACCGCAAGAGCTCTCACTCGTTTTATTTGGTTGAGTACTCACTATTTAGTAGAGCTATCGGAGGTTTAAACTTGAGGGAGAGTATTCTTTCTCTTGAGATCCCCCCACTCTAGACTATGCATGTATAGGAAGATATTTTTTTTTAAAAGGGAGCCAGTGGATAAAAACAGTGCTAGTTAGTACGATCAACTGTGCTCATGGTCTGCTCATTTTTTTGTCATGGATAAGGTGATTTATGGCTTTACTATTCATTCATTTCCATATAAATGTCGTTTTTGGACTTATTCATATGTTTGTTTCTGTTACAGGGTTTGTGAGTGTAACATTCATAATAGGATTCCTGGGCTTCTTGTGGCTTCTTTTCCCAATGACGGGCCCAGATTTGTATAATGATAGCATAGATAATTGCAGTTGTTGGCAAGGGTACTGCACATGGATAGAAAGGATAAGAATTTGAATACCCCAGATGTAAATGTAAATGTTAGTATTTGTTTTTGGGTACGAAGAGTAAACGAAGATGAATTCTATAACAACACAATATTACTCAAAATTGCTTGAAGTTGAAATTTTCCTGACGGCTTTTTTTAAGTCTCGACATCATAACATAACATGAGTATAGTTTTTAAGAATTTTGCTCCTCGAAAGTACAGGGTAATAACCAAATGGAGAAATTATCGATTAAGATTATGGCTGCGAAAAAGATTAGCACATGTGTTGAGTTTTCTCAGCTAGCAGTTAAGTTAATACCTTTGCAGCTACCATCTTTATAATTTCTACTGATTAAAAAAAATGAGTATATGAAATGATCGAGTCATTCTTATAAATTTAATTAAAGAATGAATAACTCATGCTTAAAATATTGAAGGTTGGGTAGCTTATTTGTCCTTCAATTGCTCAACTACCGAGTTAATTCTTTGTATGCTTTTAGTCTCGGAGGCAATGAAAGCCTTTCCCTAAGCTCAGAAATGGAAGTTTCTTCATGTGCATGAAAGAAATATTGCTGTCTCAACTTTTTACTTAAAAATGAGTTTTTTATACCTCTTCTTCGATTAAGCATTAAATAAAACTGCATGATTCACCAACACAACTTCTTTTTCTACGGAGTAATGATAGTTTTACTGTTTTTTTTTCCTACAAAAATGGCAGCTGGTTGATTTTATTTTTAATTATTACCTTCACAGAACCCATGTTCTTTCATATGTTCCACACATGATATTCTGTTTGAAAATTACAATTACCATGAACATGTTGTGTAACCGAACGAGCTTATTCTAGTTTAACATGTGTTTAACAAGTACGAGGTTATTCCAGTTTAATCGGTAGGATTGAATTTAAGCATCAAATAACATCTCTTTATATATATATATATATATATATATATATATATATATATATATATATATATATATATATATATTATACTTTTATTTTGTGAAGCAGATGCTAAGTGTGGTTTAATACTATAGAATTCACCACCTTAAGTCCTTAACCTCTTACGGCAAACAAATAGCAATGTGACTAGGGACAATCCCAGTCCAAAACCCCAAGATGATACCCAAAAGTCAACTTGGAGTAATTGAGATTCCTTTTAATTTTTTCAATTTGCTACTTGAGCTAATCATTTTAATTTTCAAAAGCTAAAATAATTATACAGAAAGAAAAATATAATTAAAATTTTGTCTTTTGTTTTATGAAACACGTCCTAACTCCATAATATAGTCTTAGATATGGTTATGATGGCCGAATCTGCAGGCTGCAGATACTCTGTGAGAAAGAGAATATAATTCAACAAACATTTAATACAGCTAAGTTAAATCCAAGAGGAGCAGTGGTAAATGTAGATATGTTGGTCCTGCTCTGAGGTTTAGCCATATGCTTCTGTTATACTTGAACTCCACATTACTATTTGTTAATTTATTTATTTATTTATTCTTATATGATATATTTTTCAGTATCTTTCGTCATTTTTTGACCCACTTATTAAATCTATGGATTTTTGACTGACTTGTGGGTCTTCAAAGGGAATCTCAGTCATCATGCCTTGGTCCTTAATTCCATATCAAAATTGACATACTGAACCGGTTTGGTGACCTTAAGAGGTCAGTTTCAGTTAGATGCAGGATTACATGATGAAATTTTGTGAATTCCCTTTGAATTTTGATTGGACATTCTTTATTGTATTTTCTAAAGAGAAGAAACACACAAAATAGTTCACAATTTTTTTTCTTTCTCTAAAGTTGTTATTGGTGTAAAGTATGTATTCATTCTGTTAATAGCTATCCTCAGTCAAAAAATCATATTGATCATGTTTAAAAGTTTGAACACAAACTTGTATTTTCCTCTCCAAAAATAATGATGTCATGTTCCTTAAAATTTTATATGTAAATAACAAATTCACCATGCTACTGCTCATTCAACAAAAACAATTGATAAGTTAATTAAAAGGTGAAAAAGAAATTGAAAATTAAAAGGAATTTTTAATAAAAAGTTATTAACCTAAAGTTGTTAAATAAAATTATTAAATTATAATTGTTTAAAGAAACTGACTATTAAACTAGTTTGATAAATATAAAATGACACAAAAATATGTCAGATGATTTTTTATATAAGTTTTATTTTTGTTTTAGTAAAAAATATATATTTAATTAATTAATGCTGAATTCTTTTCATTTTTATTTAAATATATTCTTTTGAAAATTAAATAAATGCAATAACAATAAAATAATTACAATAGTATAATATTGAAAAATAATGAAATAATTATAAAAAAAATATTTGAGATATTTTAATTATGCTTTATTGTGTTATATATCCTAGTGCAGACCTAAGATGGGAACAAAAGCACTAAAGTAGAGATAATAAGATAAATTAGACTGATTGAGTATTCCATTTAACTAGTTATTGTTTTTTGCATGGTGGATTGGAATATTTAATCCACCAATTCATTTAGACTTTTCAAATAAAATTGGATGGCTAATGATAAAAAGAAAAAAAAGGGTTGGAGCAGATTGATTCATTGGGTTAGTTTGTGTACTTTTTTTGTGATGTGGTTTAAAACATTGAAATTAATTTCTTTTTGTGAAGGCTGTGACAACTGGACTTTTGTTAGTAGAGACCAGAGGGTACTTGATTTCAAATTTATAGTATTTTCTGAGTTGTTTGACTCATTCAATTTTTGGTTGACTGGCTTTGGTTATTAGTTTATAACAAGTTAAATTACTATTTTGTCGTTGAATTTAATTTCAAGTTCATCTTTCTTTTATTAAAATGTCTAATTTCATCTCTAACTTTTTAAAATGGTATAATGTAATTTTTTTTTCTAATCGAAAATAATGATGTTCACTGATTCTACATGTAACATAATAAAAAAATGACATATATTATGACATATTAATTTAATGTCATTAATGTCAAATTAGATAATTATACCAGAATAATTAAAAGGTTAAATTGAATCTTTTAATGATAGAAAAGTTAAATTAAATAAATTGAGAAAAAAAAGTAATCAACTTTTATATTATTATGAATTGTCGTAATTAACTTTACATTTTTGGGATCTAGATGGATCATAATAAAAGTAGAGTAATATTATGATTATATTTCTTGGAATTTGTTTTACATGTTGCTTGAATTTTGTATGAAATAGGAAAAAGAATTAAAAAAAAAAATTGACTCGATGGTTGTAATATCTATTATTGAATATGAAGATCAATTTAGTATTCTTTAGACTAATTTTTAAAATGTTTAAATAATATTTAGTTAATAGAAATTTTCTTGTGAACACATGATAATAATTAATTATAAGTTTTGACATATTGTATGAATAATATTAATTGACATAAGAAAAAATGAATGAGGCATTTAGCATTGTACTTTAAAGTTGTTAATTGAAGATAGTGAAATATGATTCCTCGCATATTAAGTGCATACTTCTTAATTATTTCGAAGCCTGATAATATAAGACATTAATTATTTGATTATTTATTTTATTTTATTTTCACTCATTTTTTTTTATGAGTAATCAAAAATATTATTCAGGTGATCTTTAATTTTAACTTTTTAATACTTTTTTTTTTTTACTTTTATTATTTTATAGTGAATCCGTTAATAAATTTTATTTTGTTCTCTTTTATAGCAGGTTAACTCAGCAACATATCGCATTGTAGAGAGTGAGTTGTGATTTTTAATCCATTTCATATATTTTTGAAAATTACTAGTTGACTTCTAACTTATTTTACAATCCGAAAAAATTATTTGACTTTATTAATTTTATTTGGTAAACAAGTTTCTCTCAGTAATTAGTAGCATTTTTTTTATACACTACTTCAAGTAACTCTTTAAAAAATGCTAGCTTCTTATACTTTATTTTCTTTTATTCTTGAAATATTTACTATTTTTTTTAATCTTTTTTCTTTTACATGAAGATAGGGCTTTATTTTATTTTTGTATTATTTTAGATATTTTTATATGGCACTATATATTTTAACTAAGTTCAATAGTGAAAATATATGCTTAGGCTTCCTTTAATCAATGCGTCCCCCGATAAGAATAATTATTTTTTATTCGTCCTTTTTTTTAACATGTTTTTCTTATGTTTCGTTGGGGAGGAAAAGAAATTAAAATGGAAATAAATAGGTGAGAATTAATTTAATAGAAAATAGAGTGAAATAAGATGAAATTTGTAGTTATTTTGTAGAGTAGAGTTAGCTAATAAATAAATGATATTTTAAAATAATATTTAATATAGTTAAATTATTTTATAAAAATAAAATATTCAAACAATTTTTTTATCAAATAAATATAAAAACTGTTATTTTGTAATTTATTATTAAATTTTAAATTCTGTTAATAAAAATAATATGATATATTTAAAAAGTAACAAATATAATCAATTACACATATATATATATATATGAGAGAGAAATCTACTTACTCTAAAAGTAAGTCTTGTTAGTCTTATTTCACTTAATAATCCATGTTGTATATTAAATTTTAACGATCCAACTATTAAATTAAATTTTTTAATATATATTAATTCTATAAATTTTTAAATATTTAAAAATTATTTGATACTTCATTTCAGTAATTCAAATTAATGGATATTCATAAAAATATTTTATACATTAATTTGAATTTATATAATGAAGTATTATATGATTTTCAAATTTTTTTAAAAAAAATTGTATACTTATCTATATATTAAGAAATTTTAACTTAAGGGTTTGATCATTAAACTTTGGTGTAAAATATAAGTTATTGAGTGGAACAAATCTATCAAGACTTTCTCTTAGAATAAGTGAATGTATATATAACACATTGACGAACGAATTCTCACATTTTTTGAATAATGAATTCCATGCAAATTTGACTATCTCAGTGTGAAATTCGTTTTTGTCATGAATCCCACTAAAATTCCATGTAATTCTCTTCTAGTTCATTGCCCCAAACACAAATGCATAGTGACACTCCATAAAATTCCATGTTTTTCTCTTCAACTCCCCTAATTCTTGTCTACCAAATGCAATGTTAGGATTTTTTTTTTCTCGTACATTTACATTTTGTTTGGAGGGAGTGATTTAAGAGAGATTCAAGGAGAGAGAAGGGGATTTAAAAAAAAAAAACTATGTTTAGTAGAGGAAAATTAAGAAAAATTGTGTAGAATAGGATTGGGTCCCACAACTACAAAATTACCCTTTCACATAAGAGGATTTGAAGGGAATTGAAGGCCGAGTAATTCACAATTACAAATATAACCTCCCTAAACCCTTGTGCATCTCTTTTTTGTTTATGAGTACACTCATGTTACAAGTCTCTTAAACATTTGAATATGTTAACAAGCTAATACATTATGCGAGCTAAGTAGTATGAATGATATTCAAATATATTGCAACATAATGGATTATGAAACAGTTTAAGGTAGGATAACTGATTATGCTAACTAGCATAACTGATTATATATATATATAAATGAAGAATTTGTTTATTCTAAGATTAAGTCTACCTAAACTTACTTTATTAAAATATTTTATACGTTGATTTGAACTAATGAAATGAAGTATCAAATAATTTTTAATTTTTTTTAAAATTTGTAAACTTGATCTATACATTAAAAATTTTAAATTTAACGGTTGAATCGTTAAAATTTGATGTAAAACATAAATTATTGAATGAAATAAGTTTAGGAAGACTTCTATACATGAATATAAAAAGAGGAGAAAAATGATAATTGTATATATTATTTATTTTTACATAAAAAATCTAACTAATATAATATAAATTTTAAAATACCAATTTCTTTCAATTTCTCATCTAATTTTATTCTGCTAAACAACTATAAATTTTGCTTTATTTCTTACATATATCTATCAAATCAGTTTTAACATTTTCCTTCTCATTCTCTCCAATTTCTTCCCCTCTTCCAAGCAAAGCATTAAGAGATGTTTATACTTTAAGAGGAATAAAAAGAGAAAAAAAAATGATTAATATAACTAATGACATATATGATAAGAATGAGATAGACATAATTTGAAAATCTGAATGAGGTGTTTTAATTTGTTAGGTGTCCAAAAGTCATCACCTATTTTAAAAACAAACAAAGTTATTTGAAGTACAATTAGATACTAAATATAGACACATCTCCCATAATAGATTCAAACCTAAGTTAGTGATTTTGTGGAGGACTAGCTTCTTCTACTAGACTCAACAACCAGTAGAGCTTCATCTGGCTAAGTATAGGTGAAGTAACATGTACATAACTTATACAAGTATGTTAAATTATTATTATTATTATTTTGGACCTAAAACGTGTACTCTTATTAAATAATAATAATTAGTAATTAATGTTAATAAAATGTAAGAACGAAGTTATTTCTGAGACTCATTTAATAAAATATTTAAATTTAGTAGATTGTTTAGATCGAAGAAACAAAAATCGATAAAAAAAAATAATTAAAAACGAGTGATGTGTAATAATAGAATCCACTCGACAAAAAAATAAGAAAAGGAATTTTAAGGTAAAAATACTCTTTAAGATTAATATTTGTTAAATTATATATAAAATTTGAAGTATGAAATTAAATAATTTTACTTAATTTGACCTAATTATTTTATAATACGATCTCTGCATCACATTTACAGTCAACCATACTCGTATGATACGAGGCATTGACAATGTCATGTCCTGGACTCTGATATTTTCTGGGTTACCTTTGTTTCTTCTTCACCCATTCTAATATATCCTCATTGACTTTCCTTCCTCAATCTTTTTATGACTTCTTTTCTGATACCAACATCTCACATAAAAAGAATAAGCCATCTCTGTCACCCTTCGTATTCCTTATGTAATTTTCACCAAAATGTAGTGTAACATTTCTTTTCACTTTAAATACACACTCACTCACTAACCACGTTTTCTTTTTATTCCATCAACTTCACATTTTTTATTTATTTATTTTGATATCAAGCTAAAACTTGCAATTGGAAAGATATAATTAAAAATTGCAACATGATACCATTGATCTGATCACCACTCTGCTTCATTAGATGATGATGATTATTATTATTATTTCTTCCAATTCATGAATTATAATTCATGGTAGTTGATGATTATGTTAGCCATAAGATAGAAAACCGGAGGCAGTGGAAACGAGAGCTAAACATATAATAAGTTTATATTCCTTTCTAGCAGATGGACCTGATACATCATCATACAACCTTGTAGTTCAGAAATTCATATCTAACCCCCCAAAAAAAGAAAATATGATTAAACATTGAAATGGAAGTAATAGAGCCCTGCTTGCTAGTATTGTCCTATGGAACAGAAACTACAACTACGCAAAAAAGATAAGAAAAAAACAATTACATTCACTAGAGGGGTCAAGATGGTTGTTGCATCAACCACTAAGCACATTAATTGTTGGAACTAGAAGGTTTTTGACTGGAACTTGAGCTGAGACTGAGATCAAGAATTGCATTAGAAGCATTGGCTTTCTGATTCCCCTTGGAGAGTTTCTGTTTGAGCTCTGACAACAGTGCCTGATTCTCTTGATTAAGAAGCTGTGCCTTCTTCCTTAGTCTCTCATTCTCCTTCATTATGTAACAGTTCTGCAGGTACAGCTTTGAGTTCAATCTTTCCATCACTACTAATCAAATCTCCAAATTCTCTTCACTTACCCTGAAACACCAAGATAATGTATTGTTATTAAGCAAGTGAATCCAAAGACTCAAAGGGGTAGATGTAGATGTATTATAGGAACGTGATCCATTGAGAAGAATTAGAAACAAAAAATAAAGTAAGGAAACAAGAAAGAAACAGAAGCACCAACTTATTAACTGAAAGAAAAAAAAATAATAGAAAAATAAAAGGAGGAATATGCAAGCTTCATTGTGAATGTGTTGCTTTATGAATTGCTTTGGTAGATATAATTATGACACATAAACTAAGAAGGTAAAATGAACAGGGAAAAGCACAACAATTGAGTCTTTTGGACCACCTTGTCAAATAAATAGAGCATATGGGGTTGTCTGAAAAAACTAAAGAAGAAGGATTATGATGCAGGGGGGAATAAGTTAATAACATTTGTCCAAACCTTCACTGACTTGAAAGCAGAAAAAGAACAAGGCTTCTTTCGGCTATCCCAAGAGGGAAGAAAAGGATAAAGTTCCTACGTAAAAGAGACAAGCTTCGTACCAAGATCTTCTGTGTGTTTCTATGTCCATGTAAAAACACAGGTCTTGGTGTTCCAAGCACACACACACACATAAGAGGCATTCCAAAAGGTTTTTAATATCCTCAGTAGTGCCAAAAGTTGCCAAAAGTAAAATAAAATAAGTTAATGGAAGGCTATGGCTAGAGAAAGACAAAGAAACCATTGAGGGTGTTTTTCATTTTCTCTTACTTTTTTAATTTATAATAATATATAAAATATAAAAAAAATAAGCAAAACAGAATCTAGAGAGAAATTTAAAAAAAAAAAAAAAAAAAAAACAAAAGTTAACATTCCTTCCAGCAAAGATACCTCAAACTAAGTGAAGTCTTAAGAAGAAGAAGAAGAAAATGTGAGTTGAAGTGAGATAGATATGTAAACAAAAAAAACAGAAACTTTGCAATAACATGAGATAGCATGTGTAGATTTGTTAGTGAAAGTGATGAGAAATGGAAAGATGAGGGAGAGAGGGGTGGGGTCCTCTCTTGAACTTTTCGAAAAAGATGATCACCTTTTGGGAGGAGAAGAGAGTAGAGAGTAGAGAGGGTGGTGGTGTGGAGGAAGCAAAGAGCAAAGAGCAAAGAGCAAAGAGCAAAGAGCAAAGAGTGGAGTGTGGAAGGAGTGGAAGAGAGGGGAAGTGAATTTATAGAGGGAAAAAAGGGAAAAAAAAGGAGGAGAAGAAAAGAAAGAGAGGGTGGGGGGACGTGCCTCTCCTCTCTCTGACACAACAATCATGCATGTGTAAGCATGGAAGGCGGCCGGTTAGTAGCCTAAAAGATTTTATGTTTCGTTTCTATGATGATGCTTCTCGCGTCATGCCAATCATCATGCTTTACCTTCCGTTTTCCTTTTCATTTTTTCTTTTTTTCTTTTTTCACTTTACGTTCCTAATGCTACTTCCTTACTCTATTCAAATTCATTCATCACACTAAAATATACTCAATCAATTCATATCACATTCTTTCGTCTTAATTTATCATATTCGGTTACACATTAAAATTATTATTTCAACTTTCAATTAAAACTAATTTTGTCTTTCGGACCCATCTTACTTGATTTAAATTAACAAGATTATCTTTTACGAATGATACCATCAATCTATATAAAAGTAAATAAATTCAAGAGGTTAAACGTATTACAAATCATTAAAGATTAAAAGATGAATTTTTTTCGTGTGTTCCTTCACATTTTCAAGATATTCAAAAAATATTACTTTATCTTTACAACGACTTTCATGGGTTTAATTTGATTTTCTTTCATCTTTCTCAAATCAAATTTGGTAGGTAATGAGGTAAGATTAAGTTCACAATGAGGTAAAATTGTGTTTTTTATTGGATAAACCAGGGTACATTTTAGCTAAGATTTTTTTTTAAAGTATTAGAATCTATTAAAGGAATTGAACTCTATTAACTTGCATAAATAAATAGTCAGCAATTAGCACTAGTAACTTGCAAAGAAAAGAAGATGATTTTGTTGAAGAGAAATTAATTAGAGATATTTGTTTTTCCTAAGGGATTGTTGTTGTGTTGGGAAAATGGATTATTGTGTGATGGAGGGTAGAGTGGGAATAAAAAGGGGCATAATGGGAGAGGGGAGGAACAATAATGGGGGCTTTCAGTTAGGGTTTGTAAAATGATGATGGGCTAGGCCGTCCCAAGATATGCAATGATGGTATGGATTGGGTCCAAAACCACCATCAGCACCCTTCCTTACCCTATCATCAATTACTCTTTTGTTTTTATTTACGCTGCGGTTCTTCTATTTTTAGGTTTCCATAATTTACACTTTCGTTTTTGTAATTTTCATGTGTTGGGAAGTGTTGGCAGTAATCATTCTCATTGCCGTAATGTTATTCCCCCTTTTGTTCAAAATGGAGAGATTTTTGTGTGAGAGAGGGCAAGACACTGCCACTTGTTTCTGGACTTGTCTCCACTACACGGCACTACTCGTGTTTTAATTCCTTGCCATCATCGTTTCCCATAATAATAAATGTCGTTTTACGTTCGAGCGATCATGCCAATTTTTGTTCATTTATGCAACAAAGTGAACAAAAACATGAACTGCTCTTCTATTCTCTCTCTTTTTTTTTTCGATCTCTTTGTTTTTATGTGCTCGGGAGAGTGCTTTTCAACAAACTAAACGTGAAATCATTAAAAAGGTTCCACAAAAAGGGCAAAAAAGAAAAGGGTGGGAAGGGTGTTATGCATTGTGATTACTCATTATACTAAAGCCAGCTTGTTTTGGAACAAGTTCTATTTGAGAATCAATTCTTACTCCTAATCGGATTCCATTCACATTTATTAGCCTGTGTAACTTATGAGCGTTTTAAAGCATTGATGCTATTTTGTTTTACGTTATTGTAATCATAATAATTATGAACAATGGTCGTAGTATATTAAGTATAGCCCTCTTTAATATTAATAGTGTGTTTGAAAACTACAGTTGAATTAAAAAATTACACCCACAAATTTTTATATATTTTTTTATCTATTAAACGTGATTTTAAATTGATATTTAAATATAGACATAGTAATTAGACATGATGTATAGACTATTTTTGTTGGCAAGTTAAGGAGATGGGGTTGGAATAATTGTTGGGGGAAGTGGTAATAAGGGGTTGATGAGAGTTTGGGCCAGCCAGCCCCCAATTCCCTCGTGGGTTATGAGTGGCATAAACGTGAAACATCATGGTTGACAGATAGTGTTTTGGATCGATGTGCCAATGTTACTTATGTGAGTGAAGTTTTCAACCAGTTTATGGGTGGGGGTGTCCCCCTTCAAGCTCCTTCGTTTCAATCCCCTGTTTTAGGACTTTGCTTGCATCAATCTATGTTGTCTAATTATGGGGATTCAACCCATGGGTCACCTCTTAAGGAAATTACTCTTTTATCCACAACGGTTTTATTGTTTAAGGCTTTTGTTTTAAACTAGAACTAGAATAGATTTTTACATCATCAACAAACTCCAATAGGACTAGCCCCTTAAACATGTTAACAAGAGTTTCATTAGTGAACAAAGGTAAAACTTGAAAGGAATTAATCTTCAATCATATGTTGATTATATACATTTATGTTCATATGTATAATCCATTCTTATATATTAATTTTAAACACTAGTCCCGACAAGTGCTTTTAAAATTTTTTTATTTATAATAAATTTCAAGTAACTTTTCTTATACTTTTAGCTAAGCAAAAATTATTGTTAAGGTAATTATTATAAAATTAAAAAATTTATGATTATATAGTGATATGTGATTGGATGATAAACTATTTTTTATCCTTTTAAATTTATTATATATAAAAAGTTTTATTTAAGGTATTTCATGTTTATTAATTTTATAATTTTTAAATTCTTTTAAATATTATTACTTAAGTATAATCAATTTAATTATAATTTTAAATTTTGATATATTATATCAAACTGGTAAACATGAAAGCCAACGAAAAATATATCTTACGAACGATCGTAAATTAATTTTTAGTTGTTAGTTTTGAGATATTCTATAAATCATGGATAAAAAAAAGTAAACATAGAGATAAAAATGATTTTATTTATAAATTTATTTTCATAATTTCCTTTTTGATTTCAAAAGTTGTATTTCTTTAATTTGTTCAAATCTAAAAGAATAAAATAGAATATCACTATTTATGATAAATATATCTTAATTTTACCTTCTTTGTTTTTTCTAGAGAAAAAATGATACATGATTTCCTTTATTAAAAAAATATGATATTTTTCATATATAAACCAGTGATCTTTTTATCTCTTACAACATGTATGGAAGGTGAAATTGAAATTATAATTTAGATTTTTAATTTCAATTTTAACAGTTTAAAATTAGTGCAAACGTATATATTTTATGTTTGAGTTTTATATTCAATCCCATCCTTCAATTTTAAATGTCGAATGAATAATTATGTATTTTGAAATGAACTTAAATTTTAAAATGTCCATTAAACAAGTTCTAGTTTGGTGGACGAAAAATATATGATTGAGAAATTATTTACCAATCATCGATAAATTCATTAAATATTTTACACTAGTAATATACCGGAAAAAAAATCAACACATAAAAATCTGTCTAGTAAAACAAAATTGTTAGTAATATAACAATATTTTTTTTTAATTATTAGATAAGTTTTATGACTAATAAGTGATAAAACTTTTCTCATTGGATAGGTGTATTATAAAAGTAAAGTGGTCCTTCTAATAACAATTTCATGATTAACCTAAGAATCAAATTATGTTTTTATATTTAATATTTATATAAACTGTAATGATCCGTCTTGGCCGTCACACTACGCAACACACAGCTCGCCAATAAACACATACTAAGGCAGTAGTATAATATAATCATTCTACATTCCTTAATATGTACAACCATATACAAATATCTACTCAAAAACATCTAACAACAGCCAGCTAGGCTACAAAATAAAACCCAACTCCAAGTTCCGCTCTATGGCTCTATTGCTGCTCTCCAGCCTATCCCTACTCTGCTCTCATACATAGTATGATCATAGTAGTTAAAACCACATGGAAACACACAAGGGTAAGCTAGTGAAAATAATCAACATATATATAAACAACTTACATCTCAACAACAGAAACAACATCATCAACAGTTCAACATACAACTAGAGTTGTCAAAATGGGCTCAGCCCGGTGAGCCAACTCGGCCCACCACGGGTTCGAGCCGGGTTGGGCTAAAAAAAATTTGCAAATTTCAGTGTGGGCCAATTTTAAACCCGGCCCACTAACAACCCGGCTCACCCGGGTTCAACCCGTGGTGAGCCGGGCTGACCCACCAGCCCATAAAAAAAAAAAAAAAAACTTCTGCTATTGGGTTGGGCCAAATAAAACTTCATAGACCATCATAGGTTCTCAATTTTATGTATTTTTTCTTCAAATTATGTAATTAGTGTACGAATTTATTTACTTTTCTCTAGAAAAGCTTATGTGCATACTATTTTTGCAGGATTAGGCATTAAATTTGATTACACTTTTTTAAATTAGGTGATTTTTTCAAATTAGGTGAGCCAACCCGTTTAGCCCACCAACCCGTGGTGGGCTGGGCCGGGCCGGGCCGGGTTACCCGTTTTGACAGCTCTACATACAACACATAACAACACCCAACTCAATCAACACAAGATCAACACATCAACAACTTATGCATCGTCACACATTTCAACTCGGAGATCTCCTACAACACAGGGTGAGCAGTCTAAGTGGCTAGGTCCTACCGAACCGACAACACATAACCTTTTTAGGCTTGTTAGGTAAACAACAAATTTAGATATCAATCAACAACATGATAACAGTTTCTCAGACTTTGCCACTTAAACAAGGAAATGTAATACTATGTCAGGATAGGACAACTGGGTTTAGGCCTACCACGACATTAGCTAGCTCAACTAAGCCACATATGAGATTAGCCTACTGACTATCTTCCAAATACTACAACCCTCCAATACACGGTTAGGAACTAAGTTCCCGACTTTGTACTTTACTCGAATTAGTCTCTTGTAATCGGTATAGTCCGACCTAGCCCCTATATTGTCGTCGCTTCATACACATGTGCCTCGACTTTGCCCACACACGGGATCAACTAAGTCTTAGAGGAGAACAACACATCATCCACTCCAAGGGACAACTTCCCAAGGAGGGTTTTTCAACAAATTGGGCTCTCAGAGCACCGCATCTATCTCAATCCACACAATAGGATGAGTAACTTCAAAAACATCTTCCCTAATCTTAATGATCAACAACTCATCATCACAGTACAATCAGCATACATCTTAACAACACAATACAACTCAACAACTCAAAATAGCAACACAACAACTCAATTCAACTCAACAACTCAGACAACACACAACCTTTCAACTCATATATCATCTCAAATATAGTTATACAACTTCACAACACGATTTATCAACATATTCTCAATTCATCATGCTACCAAAATCATCATTATTTAACATTTTCATCAACTAAACTCACGCTCAGCGCAAATCAGCTTGCGCCTGGCATGAGCCCAACCCGAGAGCTCTAAGGCTCTCCCACGCTCGGCATAGAAGCATCACACTCGCATGTTTGTAGGTAGAGACTCCTAGGAGTCTCCACGCCCCGTGCCCTCATTCTACGCCCGGTGTCGTCCAAACAAAGACCTATAGAGGTCTTCGCACCCGACGCCACCCCAGGCAGAGACCCCCAAGGAGTCTCCACGCCCGGCGCGCTCAGGTCGCGCCCGATGCCATATCAGTAACCAAAAACCCAAGGCTAACATCTGATATCGCGCCCAACACGACTTCATCCAGAGACTTCCAGTCTCAATCATGACCGGCACAACTAACCTTGCGCCTGACGTAAGTTGAAACTAGGTGCTTTTGATGAATGCGCGCCCAGCGCAACTTCAAACAGCCAACCCTAAAACTTTAAAATTTTCTTCAAAAACCTGAAAATCAGCCAACTCAACCACATGCAATCCATGAAATGAAGTGTCTACGCTCCATACAACTAAAAAACAAGCTTAGATTCAACATGCAACCATCAAACGCATTAGAATCATCAAAAACCCCATTTTTCCCAAAACCCCAAAAATGAGAACTTCTTCAATTCAACCATGAATTCTTAGAATTCATACATTAATTTGAGTTTCTAAACTCACATACAACCAAACAATCCATAATCTAGCTTCCCTCACTTGAAGATTGGCTAAAAAATGGCCAAGAATAGGAAGAAGAAGAAGATTCTCCCCCGAGCTCAACCCACACACTTCAATCCTCCAAAACTAGCGTCTTCACCCGAGTTTCAAGAAAAAGGTAGAAGGAATTAGTGATCTAGAGAAGAAGAAGAATCCAATAGAGAAGTTTGGGAGAGAAAGGAGCTCACAGACTAGAGTCCTTTTCTCTAAAACCTCTCTCTAGGTTTTCTTTGGGAATGAGCTTACGAGGCTCCTGTCTCAAAGAAAACCTTATATATTCTTCTCTCTAATCTCTATTAAACCCTGAACCAACTCACTACATTACATAAACTATCTAATAATAATAAAAAGATTAAATTGTATTTTAGGTCCCTTTATTTTTGTCAATTCACAATTTTGGTATCCTATTTTAAAATAAAAATATTTAGTTCTCCTATTTTAAAAAATATGAAATTTTAGTCCTATTATCAATTTAATATTTGTTGATCGTTAAATTTTAACGTTATTTACTAATTTGTCACCACTTAAAATGTGATATTTAATGATATAATATGTAAAAATAAAAATTAAAAATAACAAACAAAAAACTTTGTTTATATATATTTTAACGAGTGATTAGTATTTATTTTATCAATAAATATTATTTTCATTTTTTTATCTACAAATGTTATATTTATTATATCACTTAATATGAATAAACGTTAAAATTTAACAATTAATATATGTTAATATGACAAAATAACTAAAATTTTATATTTTTAAAATTACATAAACAAAAATTATAAATTAATGAAAAATAAAAAGACTATAAATATAATTTAACTTTAGAAAAAGAATAATATTGATAATCTCTCTAATATACTTATATACTCTTTATAATACTCTCCTATTTCTGTTGAAATTTATCAGGACAAAATCTATGAATTGCGTCACTTTTAATGAGTCTTTCTCCTAATTTTTAATTTATGATTTTCAATAAATAATATAGAGTATTCGATAATGTGTTATTAACATCTCTTTAATATAAAATAAAAATATGTTATAAAAAAATGAATTATTTATATATACCTCATTATCGAAAGATGATGTAATAATAATCATATTTTAAAATTAAAGTTGGAAAGAAAGAATATTTAACTCTTTTAAATTTAACCTTTTTTAAAAAAATAAATATTCTGAATTTTATTTTTGTTTCACTGAATTCTTATATTTTATTTATGAACTTTAATTTCATTCTACATAATCTTTAACCTTTACAATTTTTTTATAATAAGTTCCTTACAAATTAAAATCCTGAACTTTTTAAATTTTTTAATTTATTTTCTAAACCAAAAATAAATTAAAACTTTGTAATTAAGTCTACCATCTTTTACAATTTTTATAATTAAGTGCTAAAGTTAGTAAAACTATCACAAAATATTACTTGTATAATATTGTTTGAAACTGCCACAAATAAACAATAGAAACTCAATTATAAAAAATAAAATAAAATGATCGATGATGCAATTACAATTTTTTAAATTTAGAGATGTAATTAAAAAATTTTAAAAAATTTAAAGACCAATTGATGTATTAAATTATATATATATATATATATATATATATATATAATACTTTTAAATTTAATTTCATTCAAATTAATCGTCAGACGTTTTTTTCTTCTTCTTTTCTTTCAAATAGTTTTTTCTATTAAGTTAGAGTTATATTACTAACGAAAACAATTGAACAGTATATTTACTTCAAATGTCGACTGTTCATTATTTTTTTATATTATTTTTTATAAAACATGCACTTCATCTTTCCATGTATTAAAATGTAAAAAATGAATTTATAAAAATAAGAAGATGAATAAATAAAAAACCTATAATTTTTTTATTATTTTAATTCTATTTTTATTATGTTTAATGCTCGAAAAATGATTTAAAATAATGCTAATAAATGAATGAGATCTAAAATGAATAAACAATTAAAATTTCTTCTCGACTAGAAATTTAATATAAGATAATATTCGAAATTTTAAGAATTAATGGAGATAAAATTAAAATTTTAATTGGTGTCTATATGCCAAAAGAAAGTGTAAAATTTAAGAATCAATTGGAATGAAATTAGTTTACGAAATTTAAGTTCATAGGAAATGAAATTTAAGATTAATCGGGACAAAATTAAAATTGAGGGTATTTATTTATAAAAAAAAATAATTTCAAGGTTTGAATACTCTTTTTTTCCATTAAGTTTCATAAATAACATTTTAACATTGCCATTTAGTTCGATTTTTTTTTTGTCACAAATTTCATACGAATATAGTTGGCAAATGCTCAAAGAAGAACATGAAGGAAATCATGGTTACAAAGTGGAATGAGATGCATATTATAAATAAATAATAATTGTCAATTTGTCATTCGCATTCATTTGTTTTGTACTAACATGTAAACTTCGTAATCTTTTTTTAGAGGGCTTGACATTGATGTCCCGGCATTAAGTTTACATAAGCTCAAATATTATATTTAAAAACAAAAAAGCATAATCACTTAAAAAAATTATCTCCAAATGAGAAGATTGCCCGAGTCATATCAAGAATATTCTAACCATGTATTGTCGTGATGTGTAAATTTTAATTTTATCCATCTTTTGAGGATTTAACTCTAAATTCTTAAAAACACATATAATATATACATTAATAATATAAAAATATTTTACATTGACAAACAATCACAACTCTTTATATGTGAAAAAGAATCTCTCAAATAAAATAAAATAAAATAAACTTAAAGATGGAAATGTGTGATAATTTCATGGTTTTTTTTAAATACTTCTACTTTACAATAAAAATATTATTGAATAAATTTATTGAAAGAATAAGATCTTCTACAATGACCTTGTCATCGAAAATCTATTTCCATCACACATAATTTTTTTATAAAAAAAATTATAATAATTATCTTAAAAATATTATAAAAAAATAGCTTTTGATTAAGTGACTTCATTATATTAATATTGGATGCCTATTAAAATCATTCTTAAAAAAGAACTAGTATAACTTAACTAGTATCTTTTGTGATTAAACCCGAGGCATGGGTTATACACATGCAATAAATTTTGTTAAAGTTTCACTATTTTCCCCCATATTTTTCTCATACAAATACCATATTTATGGTTTTCCCATAAAAATAACAAATTTATGAATACGACAATTAGTTATTCATTATTTTTGTCCCACTATAACTACAACTTCAAATTTTTTACATATAGGTTAAAAATAATAATAAATATATCATTTTTTTTATAAACACATTACTTTGACCTGTGATAGTACAATAATTTATTAAGAAATAAATTAGTAAAAATTAATCAATATTACACTAAAAAGTGAGAATGAAAATCTTGCTTATTTTAAAACATATTTTGAATAATAAAATTGTGATCATGGTAGGATGGAAGAGCATTATTTTAACAATATTGATTATTAGTGCCAAGTTCTAAATTACTACTTTGGTTTGTTCCCTTCACCAAAAGATGGAACAAAAAGCAATGGTGTCAAGTAGCTAGCCACTTCCTCGTGCTCTGCATAGTTTAGTTAAGCCAATTGGGTGAGATTAGAAGTTTGGCCAAAAAAAAAATGGTTATTGGTGATTCCATAATTCAGTTTGTGTGCCTTTCTGCAAATGAATCACTGCATGAAGCAATTTTCCCATATATCCTTTTTCTAACGGCGATATAGCTGCGGCTAAGGGGAGCTCTGCTAATCCAAAGTTGTAGCCTCATGAGTTCCTATCCCATCATATGTTCAAACATGTTCAATACCCTAACATGTGCTTGGTCAACAACCCCATATGCCATTCAACATCAGATAATAATAATAATGACAGAGTTAAAGAAGTTTTTTTTTTAATTCTGCTGGATTTCTAATTCACTGTCTCAAAAATCAATTCAGCTGGTAGTAATGTAACTGTGGTTAGTAAAATATTTTTTTTACTAATTAAACGTAATTTTATCTTCTCTCTCCACGTTCATATGTTAATTTACGTAAAAACTGTTATTTTTTACTTTTGATTAAACGTGATTTTTCACGTCGTGACTCCAATTCAAACACGCTCCTAGAATCTCTCACACATTTTCATATGTTAAGAAATAAATATTTTAAACGTGAAATTTGTAAGATTGAATATTTATACGTGATTTGATAACAATATGATAACATGTAATATGATAAATTAAACATTTACTAAGAAATATTTTTATATTATTTTAAAAAAATGAATTATGAATCTAACTCAATTTTATAAATCCTGTTTAATTAAAAAGTGAATTGTCTAGTAAAAAAATAACTAAAAAAAAAGTTGGTATAATTAATAAGGAATAAACTCATATCTCAAAAGAATTTTAATTCTATTTTCATCATTGATATAAAGATTTTATTAATAAATAATTTGTAAGATGATATGAAATCTCCAAATTTATTGTGTTTATGATAAACCATGGTAACTCAACTCATTAAAACCCTTTTAGAAAGAAAAAAGACCCCCCCAACAAGTATAGTGTGGTAAACTATTATAGTTAGAATTAAAGATGTATAGGGAGGCAAGAGGGTATCTCCCATAAGCACAAAACACATAGGCAGTAAATAGGCGTAAATGCGCGTATGAATCTAATAAAAGGGGTGTTATAAATCTCGTCAGAATCAAACAATGATGGCAAAGGCCCAACAATAATGGTTCTCTTCCCCTAGTAATCCATTCAAACCCCCCCCTTCTTAAATAACCCATGTTGCTTTTCAACTTCAAAATTGAGTCACCCCCATTTAATAATTTATTCAAAATTCTGGCCTTCATGATTTAAGTCTGGTTAGTTTTGTTTATATATATATTCCCCCCTTCATAAATGTGTATGACAGGGGTAAAGATTTTCAATTTTTTTAAACATTTGCATGGGCAGAGAAATAACTGGCACTCATGAATACCCATCATCATATACCTTGTCTATAATTACAATTATGCAGCGTGGTAATGACCCATCTTTATTTTTACCAAAAGGAAAAAAAAAATAAAAATAAAAAAGAGAAAGATAGTAGTTTATGATTGCATCACATCACCGAGTGAGTAACTAGGACCAACACACGTGAAGGAGTTTGAAATTTGATCCCATGGTTATAATATTTCTGATCATGGGTGAGCGTGTGAGAAGGGAAAGATCCGAAGGTGACCCACAAAAGAGGGTAATGAGTTGTGGAAGAAACTAAAAGGGAGAAAGGAAGGTTAGGCATTTAACGGGAGCAAGAGGCCAAGCCAAATGGCATGATTTGATGAACATTTCAAAGAAACCATTACTTGTTCTTTTTCTGAGGTCATTTACAATGATTTCGCATAATACCAATCCCTGCACTGCTAATGATGGTTTTTTTACATTATTACGGTCCGTAAGTGCATTGAACCCTACACGTGAGCTTAGGGCTTTGATCAAATTTTTTAGGGGACTCTAAGGGGGGACCACTAGTACAAAATTATCACACTTGTTCAACCCCATTGTCTTCTTCACACTTCACACATTCACTGCTTTTAACCATAATCAATTTTATAACTCCCTATTTCTAATTGGGTGCATGAGAGGATCATGCTCATAAATCAAATCTCTTTCATATATTTTGTGCCTTAAAGTCAAGTTTCGTACAAAATAGCAACTTCCATACAGAAACGACAGTTGGTATGCATCCCTAGCTGGCCCCTACTCTGCAAATGAAATCTAATTTACGTATTTCTTTATTTGGATATACATCAATAAATTATACTTACATCTACACAAATCTCTTGTTTATTTTTAATATTTATAACAAAGGGTGTGTATATTATTTTTATCAAATCTTCCATGTAATTTAATTTATATATAATTTTTTATAATCCGTTTTAAAAGAAGGTAATATTTGAAGGTGCTTATATGGGGCTAAGGTCCATAGACCACCCCATCAAGCCTATGGCTTGCGCATATATAAGCAAATTGTTTTCTTTAATTTGTTTGGTTATAATTAATGAATTTTTAGCTTTAACTTGTGAAGTTTAATTTTTTAGCTTTAACTTGGGAAGTTTATAGATTTTATAGGTTTAGTCAGCAAATTCCATGAACTAACTAGTTTTACATATTGTTTTAATCAAGATATTACAACTTTGATATTTGATTGGTGTATTTTGACTTTTAAATTTTTAAGATTTGATTTTTAATTGGTGTATTTGGATTTAAATGTTTTTTAGGACATTAAAATTTTCATTTTTTTAGAATGTGCAAATCTCGATATATTAAGTTTTTATTTATTTATTTTATTTAAAAGGTTTGTTGTTTACAAATAATTTGTTTTTTTTAATGTATTTTTTCTTTCTCATATTTTCATAACTTAAAGAAAACTCTTGAATTTGACATATTTTTCTATTTCATTTAAAAGTTCTAAATTTTCATTAAACTCAATAATTGGTCCATTTATTCCCAAACTTTGCGAGTTAAACACGAACAAATAATTTTTTAAATCAATTATTTTGTAAAATGAACTTATCCAATTCGTTAAAATTACAAATTCGTGGATTGAATCTTATATAATATGGACTAGTTTGTATATCGACCTTAAAGAGAAGAGCTATTTTTGAAAAAAACTAAAGGTAGCAAAAATTCTCCTAATCCTAAACTCTAAATGCCAAATTAGGATGGCTTCTTAATGAAATCACATTATTATTCGTTAATAGCAAATACAAAAATTATGAGAGTTGGGGGAATATTGGTGTGTCAAAATTTAGAATAAAATAAACAAAACTTTTTCTTTTCTCTCGACTTCCTTTTGCATTTTTAGGCAAAAACTATTTTTGTCTTTTTCTTACCTAGATTTAGCCTTTTCAGATATGAGGCACGCTTTCTTTCTTTCTTTAAAGATATGAGGCGCATTTATAGTACTATAAGGATTAATCTTTACTACATTCTGAATGCATTTTTTCTATGTAAACTATAATAGTAAAAATTCCATTATTTTAACCAAAAGTTGATTTGGACGTGTACAACAAGTATGTGATATATGATATACAGAGTAATCAAAATTGCTTATTGTAATATTTTAAAAAAATATATACATTATTTCGAGGTTTGTTGAATCCTCTTGAACAAGATATGAATATTAAGCCATTGGAGATAGTGTTACCATCTAGTTGCTTAACATGAAAAGGAAAGAACTTGAAAACTGTACCCCACTTCTGCAGAATAAATAATTTATTACCTAAACTGCTGGGTTTTTCTCCCCTTAATTATTTCCAAGTCTGGAAAAAGGACAGAGTAACCCAAAGCAAAAGCTTAAGGTCTTTCCTAAGTATGTAGGTCGTTCTCATTTAATTAACAGAGTATGTATGCTTTTAAATTGACAAATTACAAAGACAAAAAGTGAACTAGAGCTCGCGATAAGAAAAATAAATTGCTTTGTATGAGCATAATGTTAGTAAAAAGGAAGATAAAGAGTAATTGCAATTCACTAATAAGAAACGATTCCAGTTTATATCTTGAGTCAAAACTTGGGATTTAAGGCACCGAGGGATAAACCCTTGGGATTGTTAAAGGAATGACATGGTTTAGATTTGAAAATATCTTTTTTTTTTATACGTAAAAATAAAAAGGTATATCAAATGATTCCACCACATTTAGACTCTATTTGATTTGTTTTGTTAAGAACTTAAGAAAAGAAGATATGAAAGTAAAATGTATTAAATTTTTTATAAGTTAAAATGAGTTTGTTTATCTACCTTAAATTTTAGAAAAGTTAAATGGAAAAAGAGCTTATATACAAGTTAAGTATGTAAATTGATTTTATCATATGAAAAAATCTCAATTATTTTATAAGTGATTATGAATAATTTTATACAAATAGAACCTTAGAAGATTTTAGATAATAATTTGTTTATATTTATATTAGTTTTGGATTGACTTGGGCCTACTAAGGAACCAACAAGTCTACATGTGTCCGCTCAACAAAAATTCACAAATTGTGATTAACTAATATAGTCCTAGTATAATCTATTATCTAAAAACACGCAATTCTAACATACAAGGTGAAAAATGTCACTCTAGCAAGAACATCATTCTCGTTATAACTTGTAATGTTAGGAACTATGCATGTACCACCACATGGGCACCTTGTGTGTTTGCAAACTCAACTATTGAGTCTGTAGGTTAATAACAACATAATTGGTAACACCAATTGGTGTAAGTTAATAGTAACATAATTGGTAACACTAATTAGCAACACCAATTGACGTATTTTCTTTTTCTTTTTCTTCACTCTCACTATGTGGCACTTAATATGTGATTTAACAGCTCTTATTAGATCTTCTGTCTTTATATACACAATTTTTTAGCCATCATTACTTTGTTATAATTCGACTTCAACTTAAGTAATGGAGTGCTCTTGTATAATTCATTATGAGCAATTGTAGTTAGAGGTGTTAAAATTAACTTAATCCATCAAATTGGTTGAATTCTTTATTTTAAGGTTTGAAAAAGGCCATGATAATTTGTCCTAACCTAACAAGTCAAACAAGTAAGATTTGACCATTAAAAAATAGGAGTAAAAAGTATCAAGTCTATTTAGTTCATATATATATATATATATATTCTAAATTACATATAAAAATTAAAAAAAGCCCAATTTGACCTAATTCAACTAGTCAAACTAGGCCGGCAAAAATATAACTCATGTATAACTTGAGTTAGGCCTACCCTTTTTAACAACTCTAATAGTAGTTAGTGACCTAAGAGCATCTACAATAAGAGTTGCTCATAAACAACTCTCATTCACTTTAAATAGGTCCCACTATGCCACATCACTCGTAAGCAACTTATATTACGCTTTTACAATTTTTTCTCCAATGGAAGTTTCTTATAAGTACTCTCACTTTTTGACAGTTCATACTTCACTTTTTGACAACTCATACTTCATTTTTTTTTATATAAATTTTAAAAAATTTAATTATTATGGATAACATATAAATATGAATAAAAAATTTAAAATATCACACAATTATTATAATGCATTAAGAAATATTAAATATTAAAAACAAAAAGTATACATACTAAAAATAAATACAATAACGGCTAGTTTACAATGGTTAGTTTTGGGAGAGAATAGGAAGAAAAAAAAGATTTTGAGAATAAAAAAATTAGTCTAATTTGTGATAATTTAACAACTTTTAAAATTACAATAATATTTATTCTCCTAATTTGCGCCTTATAAAATTGCAAGCTAATTCGTGATCTTTGAGTTGCTTCTTAGTCACCCCAGATGTGTCCTTCATGAGAATGTCATACATTGCACTAAAGTTAGCTGTTTCCTTCGCTTCAAGCAATTTTTTCACTGCAGCACTTCTCTCTAACATTGTTTTTGCCATATTATCCAACTCTTTTTTGTCAAAAGATGTTTCGTCAACCTTTGCTTTACTCTTTCTTTTTACTGTCTTTTGGCCAATTGGATGAGACATTGGTGTTGTTGGGTCATATTCTTCACAATTATTGGCTGCATCTGTGTTAGAAGATGTTGAGTATTGCCTAGATTTAGAGTTCTTTGATCTTTTAGAAAAGCTCTCTCTATTGATTAAGATTTCCATTTTGGCTCGTCTCTTAACAATAGTCATGCATGCTCAAAATTGAATTTATCACCCACATCTTGTGAGTAAATCATATATGCATCTACCATGATGTCTTTCTTTGAGTGTCCACTTTTTCTTTTATCACAAGCTTGTTTGTAACAACTGACAAACAATTGCACTGCTTTATTGATTCGAAACTATCGACTTTTCAATTGACTTGGTTTCCTTTCTGGAAATTGATTGCGATAATTGTTATAACTTTTCTTTGATTCTTATTAAAAAACTATTACCTGCTTGATCAACTCCAACCATTGGATCCTTTGAAATGTTGAGCCATGATTGAATAAGTAGGTTGTTCTTTCCATTAAGAAGCTAATATGTGATTTTTTATAAGTAGACCATTCTCCTTGTAAACCTTCTACATCAAGTGTAATGTTGTCTAACCCAACTTGAGACTCTAATATCGAGTCAATTGGTGATTCTATTTCTTTATTTACTTGCTCCACTCCTTTTTCGCTAAATATTGGAGGCCTATGCCAAATAGCAGGATTGTTTGGTGGTGGTGGATATATAAAATAATGAGGATTTGAAGAATTATCATTGGTAGAGGGTGGTGGTGGCACTACAAAAAAAATGCTATTTAGTGGGGGTTATTTTACGGAGGTTTTAAAAACCCCCTCAAATTAACATGAGTTGCGGCGTTTTGGAGGAACGCTCAAAATTGTAAAAATAATGGCGATTTTTATCATTTTTTGAGGAGGTTTATGCCCTCCCAAATAGAGAGGCAATTTTACCTTAAAATTTGTCACCATTTTCCCCCGCAATTTATTTTCACCCAATCCCTCCAATTTTGTCTACATTTCCCCGCGAACACCCTTCCTCGTCTCCCAACCCTTCCCCACCTCTCCACACCCTCGAAGAAAGCGAAAAATCTCCCCTCGAAGAACAGCTCCGTTGCGATGGGTCCTGGCGCCACGCAGTTCATCGTTATCTGCGTACCTTTCAGCTCCTTCGCCAGGATCTTCCCCTTCGCCTCCACGCACCGCTGAAAACGCCGTTCCTGATCCGAGAACACGCTCTTCAAGACTCTCAAACTCGGCGCCTTGTTCGGCCTCTGGTACCTTTTCAACATCTACTTCAATATCTACAACAAGCAGGTTCTATTCTCTCACCAGATCTTTCGCTAAAATGTTTGTTCCTTCCAAACACGCCCTTGGATTTGTGTTAATTCATGGATACGTCTGCGTAGTTTAGATTGGAAGCTTTTATTCTGTTTCTGATTACTGTGCAGTTTGTGATTGTGTTGTGGTATGTTGTGCGTTAGGTGAGAGGAAGTGTGATAGGAAATGATTGATTTGAATGTGGATTTATTTTGCAGGTGTTGAAGGCGTATCATTTTCCGGTGACTGTGACTCTCACGCAGTTTGCCGTTGGGACTGTTATTGTGGCGTTAATGTGGGGTTTGAATCTGTACAAGAGGCTGAAACTCAGTGGTGCTATGGTATTTTGGACTTTGATGTGTTGAGTTTTGTGTGTTGTTGTGTTCTGTTAGGTGTTTGTTGATGTTGGATTTGCTTGTGTGTGGCAGCTTGGAGCGATTTTGCTGTTGGCTGCGGTGCATACTTTGGGGAATCTTTTCACTAATATGAGTCTTGGGAAGGTGGCTGTGTCTTTCACTCACACGATCAAGGCCATGGAGCCTTTCTTTTCGGTCGTCCTTTCTGCCATGTTCCTTGGAGAGGTTAACTCGTGTTGCTTATTGTGATTGATCTAAAGTAAATTTTTATAATGATTGTTAGCTGCTTTTGTCGCTGTTTAAATTTAGATTGTATTTTTTTTGGCTAACGAATTATATTGGTATGTTTCTCATGTAGTTGTCTGTGAGTTGCTATGTATTGTGAGCAATTCCTTTGAAGGGGAAATAAAATTGGCTAACGAATTTTTCCAATTTCAACTCTTGAATTTACTTGTAGTCTCATAATATGAGACAAAATCTAATCAAAATATTATTGGATATATAAAACTTAAATTAGTTTGAGTTTACTGCAAAATGTATTAAAAGATTTTAAGGTCCCCAATGCAACCCATTTTGTCCTTTTCTCCATAATATTAGTTTTAGAAAGTAGAAATGCACTATAAGTTTGCTTGGATACAAATTTAAAAACGTTTTTGAAGGTTTTTCTATTGAAAAATGCTATTTATTTTTTGGTAGAGAAACTCTTAAAAGTATTTCTAATTTATATCCAAAAAGACTCAGTTTATAACTTTGGTTTAAGTGTGTAAGTAATGTCAGTTTAGCATATAAACATCTTGATAGTTGATTCTTGTAGCTAGTGCCTAATCTTTGCCACATAAATTGCTTCTTGATATAAATCAAAATTTCATGCAGCCCATTAGATTTTTTTTCTTTCTTTTCTATCTGTGATGTCTAGTTCCTTGACATCCAAAGAACTCTTTGTAAATTTTTTATGTTGAAGCCTTGATGTTATTCAGTATCAGGCAGGCATTTTTACTGTGGGGGGTATTATCATAGTGAAGTTAGTTTGGTTAGTTAAATGAGTCATCTAGTTACTTACAAATACACAAGTGTTTAATTGTTATTCTTTTACTTTCTAGTCTTTATAAGCCATGTATTAGTATTGGATCACATGCCCCTTGTTAATTAGCTAACTAAAGAAGCTTTTACAATATATTGGAAATTTATATAGAAAGTTATTGATGTTTAGTTTGAAACAGGGATTAGTGGGGAAATTATTGACAGGACACCCTATTCCATTGGTCCAAGACTGAAGGTATTCTTAGAATGGCTACTGAAATACATGGTTTCAGGTAACCTGGAAGCAATATTTCCAGCTGCTGCTTGTGAATATGCTCCACTGGTGGAAGAACTGTGGAGAGATGCAGCCATTCAGGCCACATATAGTAGGAGAAATGAAATAAAAAATTTACCAACAAATGCTAATTATTTTCTAGAGCGAGTAAGA
This sequence comes from Cajanus cajan, assembly GCF_000230855.2. Classification (NCBI taxonomy): domain Eukaryota; kingdom Viridiplantae; phylum Streptophyta; class Magnoliopsida; order Fabales; family Fabaceae; genus Cajanus; species Cajanus cajan. The sequence goes on along the minus strand of NC_138523.1, from coordinate 13,413,961 downwards.
TTTGTTTTGCTTTCTTTATATTCATCATCGCATTATAATTCATTTGAACTCACATAACTCATTAATATTTAATGCAGCTTTTTTTCTTTCTTTTTAAATTATTCTATTTTTACTTTGTTGCCATTTTCTATATCGTTCTGTTTGTCAATAGAGTTGGAATAACTGATTTGACACAATGTAGACTGTTTATAATGGTTTATCACTGTATAAAAACTGTTTATCTTTTCTTTTTAATCCCATTTGGATTCATGAAGTTTCTTCCAATAAGACACAAGATTTCCACCTTAATCACTTTAGTGGGAATTTTGTGTGGATATTTGTAACATAGGATTACCTCAATCACATCAGAATCTAAGTATTTATTTGGATGCAGGCTGTTGAAATTTCCAGCATAGATTACGGACCCTTGGACATGGACATCTTGTATTCTGAGGGGATAACCTTATCCAATAGTCTTTCTTCTATGGAATTTTCATTTACTGTGTCAGGCCGTGAAGACTCATTGGACCCTTCATATCAACATGACCCTTCACTCAGGTCACCTTTCATTTCATTAATTTTAAACATGATAATATATTACTTTTGAATTGAGCTCAAGTCTAGTGAACATCCAGTGATAACAATCTTCAGCTTTTAAATAATGCATAGAATCTTTTTTTAATTACAAATCTTTGGTTTCTTGTTTGGATTATGTTATGACTACCTCCTTATTTTTTTGTATACATGTTAAATGTAATTTAGATTAAAAAAATAAAATATATTGTGAAATAAAAAAAACATCATTCAAATTGAGGAGGTCAAAAACCCCCGCTAAACAAAACGCCGCAGAATGGAAAAGGTAGCGGAGGTTGGTAAAAATCGCATTATAATGCTAGTGGCGAACGTAACTGCGGCGTTTTTATAAAACGTCGTTACTTATTTTGAGGAGGGCGAAAACCGCCGCAATATAAAAAAAAAACGCCGCAAAATGACGAATTTCTTGTAGTGTGGATACATAAAAATATGATGATTTTGAGAATTTTCATCGGAAGTGAGCGGAGGTGGTGGTTGATTTTGCAAATAGTTAATGTAACTTTGCAAATGATATTGATTTTGATCCATATGCAACAACACTAAAAAAAATTAGAGATAAGATAACAATAGAAGACAAACAATTTTGAGTACTAAATTGTGTAAAAAAATTCAATGAATAGTGACCATTTTATAGAGAAGATTGTTCTTTGGTGCCGTTGGGAACCAACATTCATATTGCAACGTTAATTTTCCAACATATTGCAACGATTATTTTCCAACGTTCATATTGCAATGATTATTTTCCAACATTCATATTTTCCATCAACCGACTCTGAGTTTCCATGATTTTCCCTATTAACCAATGGATCTGAAGCAAAAGCAGGTGGAGAAATTCGCAATTCTATCACTAAATCGAGTCCCAGTTTCCATGATTTTCCCTATTAACCAATGGATTTGAAGCAAAAGCAGGTAGAGGACTTTGTGGTTTTGTCACTGGCAACAAAACTGGATGATTTCCAAATCAATTCATTATTCTTTCTTCTTTATTCTTGTTCCCTCTTCTCTTCATATCAACACACACAATACATTCTCTCTCCAAACACCCTCACCGCTATTGCAATGGAGAACAAGAAGCTTCAACCTCGCTTCTCACTCGGTCGCCATCCTCTCTTGCGCTAGACCATGCCGCCATCAGCCACACGTCAGAGGTGTTGGACCCGACGGTCCAACTGATGTATCTCGCCAACACTAGCATGTGGAGGTCACGTGCGAAGGCTAGCATGCAAAGGCTGTCGTGTGGAGGTCGCCGCGCGGAGGTGAATGAAGATGGCATGCGGAGGCTTTCGTGTAGAATCTGATCGTCCAACAACTTCTACATGGTAGAGATGGAAATTCCCGTTGACGGAGGTGGATGCACGTTGGTTCCTTCTCATCAAATCTTCATTTTTCTCCTCAATGAACCTATTTTAGGAATGATTTTTTTCCTATTTTTTTCTTAAGTAATGGAGCTTCTGCAAGGAACTTTGTTAAGATTTAAGGAGCCCATTTTGCCACCTGGATCATCTCCAATGCAAAGTTTTAATAAGAAACGATGAAGTGGCATTAAGAAACGGGTAAGCAACTCACACTGGAGATGCTCTAAGAAAATTTCAATACCACCTACCAATTTGAACATACACATGAAGTACTCCTTATTTTGTCTCACAAAAATAATATTTATATTTAGATCGATATGTAAATGAGAATGAATTTTAATATTTGCACCTAAATAGGTGATTATATATTTATATTTATTATCTATATTTTAGTTAAATGGTAATTTTGAGATTTTTTTAGCTCAAATGCTACATTTAAGTTATAAGTTTTTAGTAAAATATTTTATAAAAGTTTTAATTTTATTTAAAATTACCATACATGATATTTAACTCTAATGTTTGTCCATCAACATGGTGTGACATACTTAGCAGGTAATCTTATTTTTATATATGTAATTAGGTGTTTGACTACTTGTTTCGTGTGTATAAAAAAATCTATTGGGCGAAGTCAATCCCTTTAGTAAATCTTAGTATTTTAAAAGAATAGTTATTGTCTTCTTGTCCAAGGAATATCCTAGGTTCAAAATAAAAAAATCTCTAAAGATTGTCCACAATAGACTAGAGAATGATGTCCTTTTGGTCACAAGATGTGGTTTTGACTAAGATTGGGTTGTATATTCATGCATAGGTATGTCTTGGAAGATTTGTATATTTGGGTGGTTTATGAGGAACACTTGCAAGTCATAGTTGATAGTAGGGAAGAGGCATTGTCTTATTGTTAATGGAAGAAAGGTTAAGCGAACAAAGTGTGGTTAAGGTTTAACTTAATGTATGTTTAGGTTCAAATTAACTTGTCAAAAATTATGTTGAAATATGAGTTAATGTCATTTTCAGTAAATGATCACATGTATGGTTTTACGTTGAGAAATAATTTTCGGTCTATAATTAATTTTAAGTTGAAGTAATTTTGGTAACTTTTACGTTACATATATATTTTATATACTTAATCTTACTATTATGTAGCTTTTAGAATAAAAACATCAAAACATAAATCAATAATTTTAAAATAAATCTTATTCAAAATTAATTTTTATCAACCCTCAACTCCAATGGAGTGTGGAGATGAATAATTGTGTTTGACATAAGCTAGGTTAGTTGATGGTGGCTATGCTAGATTGTTTGGTAGTGAATGAAATGTGTAACACCTAGAGGGTATTACTTTACTAAATCTATTTTCTAGGACATGGAAACTTTGAATATAAAGACATCAACAATTTTGTGAAAAGATAAAACATATATTCACTATACACTTACAAGCTATTTGGCACTAGATTGCATACAACATACATAAAACACTTAAAACTAAAAACTAACTCTCATACATTAAGAGGTACTAAATTCAATCATTTTCTCTTCTTGGTAGCTACAAGCTTCATCTCAAGGGTCATTTATCTACTTAACCTATAACGATCTAGTAGATCTCTACACTTTACAACTCAACACCTAAGTAGCAAAAAGCATAAATCTAACTACTTAAGATTACCACGAAAATAATTCTTGGATATATATATATATATATATATATATATATATATATATATATATATATATACACACACACACACACATATATAAATATATGTGTGTGTGTAAAATTCATCAATTGAAATCATAAATATAAATCTCTCGGTGAGACTATAACTTAAAACTACACACGCACACACACATACACATAGTAGTTCAAACTAAAAATATAAATTCTAAGTTGTTAGTCAAGAAATTGTTACTTATAAGTTGTGTAAGAACAACACAACCAACACTACCATCTCTAGCATGACTCCCAAAAAGTGTAGTTTGATCCGACCTAATCTTATCTTGTTCTTATGATAATATGATTATTGTAGTTCAATAATAAGGGAAATGCAAGGGCAAGTTCAATATAAAAGAAAAACATAATACAACAACAAAAATCAACATTCATCACAACTCTTTAACTTAACAACTTTCAACATATCAACTCAACATATAACAACACAACTTGTCAACATCTTAGCCACATAGCAACTAAACATACCAACTTACAACTCACTACAACTTAACAATATATCTACTTGAACAACATTACAACTCAATACATTGTCATATATTTCAACTAAGAGATCTTTTACAACGAGGTGAACAATCTAAGTGACTTGATCATACCAAACCAACTTAACAATGCCATTTTTTTTGCTTGCTAAATCAACAATAAATTAGGATATCAATCCATTGCACAACATGATTTCTTGGATTTCGTCACTTAGACTAGGAAAGTCTAGTATCCCTGTTAGGAGTATAATAGCTTGGTTGTGAGCCTACCACAACGTTAGCATGCATAATTAAGCTTATATGGAATTAGCCTATTGACTATCTTTCAAATACTGTGCACCTTTTCATTACTTAATTAGGGATTTTAGTCTCTGACCTTGTACTTTACTCGATTGGTCGCTTCTAAACCAGAATGGATTTACCTAACCCCAATACGGTATCAACTAATGACTTAAAGGAGACTCAATACTCCACTTTAAGAGATAACTATACTCAGGAAGATTTTTCATCAACTAGGCTCTTAAAGCACCATAATTATATCCTCACAATGAGATACTCATCTTTTAAAACAATACCTCTCCTCGAGTCCTAAGTCAACAACACATCACAACTACATGCATCAAGCATTCGCAACAAAAATTCATTCAACACTACACAACTTGTCATCATACAACTTTACTTCATACAACTTTGACTAATAATCAACTTAGAACATCATCATATATCATTAAAGATCAATACATTATTAACTAGATTAAATCATCATCCATATAAAGTTAACTATCATCATAATTCAACATATAAAATCAACTAAGTTACAATCTCCATTCAGTATAACCACGGCCCACGTCATTCAACTCACTCATGATACTAGTGAGACAAAGTTTTTGGCTTACCCACGTCCGACACCATTTCACTTGTGCCTGGTGTAAATGAGACAAGGAGTCTTTGTATACACCATGCCTAACATTTTAGGCAGAGGGCCTTTGCCTAACCCACGCCCGATGACACAAAACCCATGCCCAATGTCGTCCAGGTGGAGAGAAATTGACTTAATCATGTCCAATGTCACAAATCCTATGTCTAGCATCATCGATTTGAAAGCTCTTCAAGTAATTAGGCTTGATGCCCCTCATTCCACACCCAATATGACCAAGTTAGAGAGCCATTGACTTGTATGACGCTCGGTGCCATGAAGCTATGCTCAATGCGACGATGATTTTTACACTTGGCAAAATCACGATTTTTGGGTCAAAACCTACAAATCTCCTAACCAAACCAACATGCAACTTAAACAACAACATATATACAAGTAAAACGACTCAAAATGACCATTTTGAACAACATGCAACAATCATAGGAACATGAGATCACTATCTTCTCCTTAACACATTCAAAAACCACAAAACTCAAAACATAAAAGTTTCATCTCTTAATTTAATCAACACAACTACAATGATGTATAATTCAGGTAGAAATTCAACAAAACAACACAATAAAGATAATCTAAGAACTTCCTTTACCTCAAATCACAAGAAGAAAGGAGGAAGGAAGATGAATGACGGAGAACACTACTCTAAGCTCTTGTTGCACCACAACACCACCAACACCTAATTCTTAGCTCTTCAAGCTTTTAATCTCCACTCAACTACACAATCTACTCTTCGGAGAAGGATAGAAACAATCTGTGAAGTTAGAAAGAAGAATGTATCTCCTTTGACTCCAGAGCTCCTATCTCTAAATTTCTTAAGAAAATGAACTTATGATGTTTACATGTTAAGAAAAACCTTAAACACCTCTCATTAAACTTGGTCAATTTGACCTTAACTCAAAATAATTTCTAAATAACTAAACTCATAAGAATTCCTTAATCCTTATATTTTTAAAGCATTAAAATAACCAATCATAGAATCATTTAACTAATAAAAAAATAACTAAGCAATCCGAAAACTCATAGTGTTACATAACCTAAAAAGCATATATAAACTTAAATCAATGAGACATAATGTCTTAGTGAATGCTCTAAGGAATATGATGACTTTACAATCCTAGTAATCTCTCTTTAACTCTTTGGTCTTTCTTCTCACTAAGTCTCTTAATATCGTTTTTGCCAAAGGTTAAACTTGAACCCTTAGATACCCGTTCTCACAACTATTAACTAGTATACCATTTACCCTCTCTATTAAAGATATTTTTTGTGAGTATTCATAGGGTTTGAATACATTTTGTCATCCCTAGTTGTCACACACACACATGCATGACAATCTAACCTGCCCCCGTGGGTACCCGCCCGAACCCATCCCGATTTGGATGGGGAAAACCCGTGTTTATCGGGTTTGGGTTCGGGTTCGGGTTTTTCCCGATTGATAAAATCGGGGGCGGGAGCGGGGATGTTAATACCCACCCCATACCCGCCCCCGCCCCGCTTAATAATATAATTAAAAAATTATTTTTATATATATATAAACCAAAATTATAAATATTTATATGTAAAAATTTATATTATTTTACTTTTCTTTTATTTTTTTTTAAATTATTCATATTTATTTAAAAGAAAAAAGAAGAAAAAAAAATAGAAGCGGGGCGGGGGCGGGGCGGGAAACCCAAACCCCGCCAGAGGCGAGGATGGGGACCCAAATTTTATTCCCGGCGGGTATCGGGGCGGGGGCGGAAGCGGTTTAAATTTGTGGGGGCGGGGGCAGGGAACGTAAAACCTGCCCCCGCCCCGCCCCGTTGCCATGACTACACACACACACACAAATAAAGGTGCAAGCAGGTAGGGGTACTATAGTACCTAGGCCTACCCTCATCCTACTGAATTTTGCATGTAAATTCTTGCCTATGCCCCCATTCTATTGTGCATGTTCTTACTCTCTTTATTGAAATTATTATTTGTAAGTACTTGTAGGATATGGACACATTTTGTCATCCATAGTTATAACACACATGCATATAAAATAAAGATGTCACTAGGATAAGGTAGGTACTTTAGTATATGCACCCCCATCCCATTAAATTTTGTGGGTAAAGTCTCATGTTAATTTGCCCCCATTCCTATTATGAAAGTTTTTATCTTTTTATTGGAGATATATTTTTTGTGGATACTTGTAAGATTTGAGTACATTTTATCAGCTTAATTGTTACACATTGACTTGTTGGTGTCTACTTTTTAAAAATCTATTATTATTTTAATAAAACTAATAATACATTAGTTTTAGTAAAAATAAACTCAAATCCTTTAAATATACTACATTAGTTTTCATATTTTTTTAAAAATAATTAATAATTAAAAATAATTATGTATTAATTATAATATAATATATTTATAATAAAACTAAAATATAATTTATATATTTAAAAATATTTACTTATTATCTATTTTAATTATGATGTAATTTATTCATTTAATAATATTTATTTATTATTAATTTTAGTTATATAAAATAACTATTTGCTTATTACATTTGGTGTAAGGATGGAAAGTTGTTTCATCTTAATCAATAGTGTTAATTTTAAATCTTAAATATATAATTACATTAAATATTTATTAATCCTAATAATTTTTCTCATTTTAAATAATACTGTTACTTGTAGAGATATTTATAGTATATAAAAAAATATAATAAATAGAAGGTATATAAATAATTATTTGTGATAACAAAATTTTGATAGAACATTTTTTTAAGTATAGTAAAATATCCATCATTAAAAATGATAATTAATTTTTATATATAAAGTAAATATTTTTCTCCTAATTTAGCCTATTCCATGTCTAATTGGAAGGAAATGTCAAACAAATACACTACTAAATCGAGACCAAAAATTGATTAATCGGCAGAGGTAACAGCTGCTACTGCTTACATAATGGGTGTGGTAATCTCCTCTCTTTTATTTATAGCTTTTTATAAAGGACAAGCTCCTTTAAAATTACTTAGAAATCTTTATAAAAAAAAATAAAAATTACTTAGAAATCCAGTGGATTGTGTCACAACTTTATCCAATAATATTTGGTAGGGAAAACTATGTCAACTCAGAAAATTTAACGTCACATCACAAATAAAAGTGCAATCACAAACAATTATATAAGAATATCAAGATATTTGACTTATTTACAAACATCGTTATGGTACTAATTAAAAGGAAATTAGTTTGTTTAGGATATGCATATGTAAAAGGGAGGCAACAATGCCTTTAATTACAACAGGAAAATCATTACAACCTATCAACTAATGAATAACACATCTATAGGCAGCAACACATCATGCTTATCAATGAAAATTCAACTGAGAATAGTAACTGCTGGAAATAGAATAAAAAAAAATAAAAAATCTACGACAATTCAACTGGAGATAGTAACAATATTATGATAACTTAGCATGTGGATATTGGTATGCAAAAATAGTGGATAATGGATATTATGAACTGTGGTTGGGATTTCATAGGTTATTAGGGTTCATTATAAGGATGCCAATGCTACTTGCTAATGATAAATTTTCCTCGTTTAGCTTGTCATATCCGTATCGAGTAGCCATAATGAGTTTGACAAATAATTATAAACTACAATAAACTAATAAATATTGGTAAGATATAAAAAATGAACTATTTTACAAATAACTATATTATTTTAAAATATTAATTAAATCTCACATTTAAATTAAATCTTTTATTTAAAATGTAGATTTTTATTTAAAACCATATTTGTATAAGAAGTGAAAATTCATTAAAATATAAAAATTTCAGACTAGAATAAATTATGAAAAAATAATATAAACATAAAGAGAAAAAAAAATATGCAAAATAAATGAGACTTACTTTAAAGATGAATAAAAATATTATTCTTAATCAGTATTATTAAACTTCAATCCATCGACTTAGTAAGAACAGTAGAGTCAATAGTTGAAATGCAATAACAAATTTATAATAAACACAAGTCCATCTCCTAAATCTTTATTACAAAATCCTAACAAGCTCATTACTTTCCCTTAAATTCCTTTTGTACCTATGATCCTTAGGGGAATAGTATTTGGTAAGCCTATTATAATAAAGATTTTATATTAAGCTTGTTATAAAATAATGTTTTGTACATGAAAGAGAATAATGATAAGCTTAAGTACTTATTGAAAAAATAATTTTAAAAATAAAATAAATTTCCCTATAAGTTAAAACTAGTATGCATAAATTACAAATAACATTTTGATTTATGGAGAGAAACTTATTTCTTCTTATTTTTCTCTTCTATAAGTGTTTCTACATAAATTTATCGAAACAACCTATCATTACATCTTATCTTAACTTAATACACATTCTCATGATCTTATCTCACTTCACTAACTAGATTCATCACTTCTATTTTAGACCTTTCTCTCTTGTCTCTACTACTCAGGGTTGACCCTAATGGTCAAGTCCAAGACCCTGAGAACTCTTTGGTCTTTAAACCATTTCTTCTAGCATTGATACAAACATGAACTATTATATCTCTTATTTAGAATTGTAAATTTCCTATTCCTAGCACATTGGGTGAGAACATACCTTTCATCTAGTCTTGCCAAAGGATTTCATAATCTATACTCCTTTTAGTTGAAATGAGCTCAAGCCCAAACTTGTCGCAAGTTTGCAGAGATTCTATCCCAACAGGTTTAATGTTTGAGTTTGAAAACTATGCTTGGGCTTCAGCATTGGATAGCCCATTCTGTAGAAATATTCCTTTGAGACATGTGTTATTAACCAAAAAATGACGTTTTTCTAATTTAGAAATATTTTTTATTTAATCTAAACGAGCTTTGCAGTCCTCTTAAAATATAATACCAAAACCTTGGTTACATTATCGTATGTTTAATGATGATGAACATCTTTACTACTTGGCAATTAATCAAGTTCAAGACATTGCTTGTTTGGTCATGCCTGATGCCTCATGCATGGCAAATAATACGAGCTTATCAAGTTTTGACAACTCAGCCACACTCGATAGGTTTAAATAGTATGTGTTTAAGAGAGAAGAAACTTTCTAGTTGAAAAATATATTTATATATACTTTTATAATAATTTAAATGTGAAAAAGAAATATTAAAAAATAATTGGCTGAATATTTTTAACTGCAACTTTTGTTTTGTGAAAAAATCTTTTTTAAAATTAAAATAATTCATTTGTATATTCTCAAAAACTATTATGTCTTTATTTTATTTAAAAAATATTTAGTTTATAAATTTATCTTATAAAACAGATAAAAAAATTATCTTATAAATTTAATATATAACTGATTATTATAAAAAAAAAATAAGAATTTTTAAAAAAAATATATTTTATATTATTACAAGATTCCATTTACATAAGACCTTGAATACCCCTCTAGAAAAACATATAACAACATCAACAAAGGCTCGTATACGGTGTCAAATAACATGCATTCTATATAACGTAATGTGTTACATACAAATTGTAAACATATTTAATTTTAGTAGAGATCAATAATTCACATTATTGAGCTTTAAATTCCCACAACCTTAATTGGCGCCGAAGCCGAAGGAGTACTTAAGTACAATTGTTATGCTTTTCTGTGGTTTCTTGGTATATTCCATATGTATTCGGATAAAACGTGCTTACAAGAATATACTAACCTCGAAATTCCAAAGTCTTTGTTTAAATAAAGTCTAACATATTACAAATACAATATTTTAAATTTTACGTGTGTCCGTATATCAGCTATGCCATCCAAGAAATTATTATATAATAAAATAACAATAAACAAATAACATGTGGTGGCATGTGGCATCACAAGCGTGCTTGTCCAATTAGAAGCGGAGAAGCAAACTAAGAAGGATCAAATTCAAAGGTTCTTCCTTTGGCCATTGCTGAAAGATTATCCAAACTTCATTTCCATAGATACTTACTTGACGCTATTGCAAACTCATCAGGACAACGTAAGAATATATAAATCTACTAATACCATATTGTTGTAAATTAATCATTAATCTTTTTAAATTTAAGTTATGAATATACAACTATATTAAATACTAATTAACGTAAAATTTTTGTCATTTATATTCAACTCAAACATGATTATACCACACTCACAATCCATTAAATTAAATCATATTGGCTTTACTATTTGAAGTGCATTATTTTATTTGATCCTTTCGTCTAAACCCCTTTATATAATTTGCCTCCTCCGTATTCAGAAAGTTAAACTTATTTCCTTACAACAAAGTTCAAGCCAAGACGAAAATACGATGATGATGACAAAATGTTACAAGTTTCTTGTCGTGATTCCTCTCCTCCTTCACATCCTATTCTTACACACACGAGGGAATGATTCTTTTTCTCGTCAACCTTCTCGCCAGTTAATCTTAACACCCAACAAACGCTCAGATTCTGATCCTCAACAGGTTCATTACAAATTAATCAATCATATATTAGTATTACATATATAAGCATGCTTGAATTCATTGCTCATGTATGGATCATGTGAATCAATTAATTAAGGTGCACATTTCATTGGTGGGGGAAGATCATATGAGGGTGTCGTGGGTGACCCAAGAGAAGCACCCAAAATCTGTGGTGGAGTATGGAACAAAGAAAGGGGAATATGGCACAAACGCAACGGGGGAGCACACGTCGTACCATTATTTCTTGTACAAATCCGGCAAGATCCACCATGTGGTAATTGGGCCTCTCAGGCCCAACACGACTTACTACTACAGGTGTGGAGGATCGGGTCCTGAGTTTTCCTTCAAGACACCTCCACTGAACTTGCCTATTGAATTTGTTATCGTAGGTACGCAGTGCTTTAATTAATTTCTTTGATCTATACCATCACGATTTGCATTTATATATATATATATATATATATATATATATATATATGGTTTATGGTTTCGTATATAGTTCTTTTATTAGTTGTATTAATTTCATTTCCAAGTATGTGCATGTCATTTAATTTGGCTGGTTGGGTATATATTATCGTGTTGTGTGTTCTTCATAGTTATACCGGAGTTTAATTTGTTAGATTAGATAGCCCTAGGGAGTTGATGCCTTGATGAGTGCTTCAAACCAACGCAAAGGTGGCCGTGGCAGAGAATATGGTTAGAAGAATATTGAGGTTTATAGTGTATACGAAGGCAATAGGCAAAACTACGTCAAGAATCGCTTTCGTTAGCGAATTAATTTAATTGGATTTTCTACACTACAAAGTATATATACTCCGGGTAGGAGATGATAATAGGCTTAGTTCTCTTGTCTCTGACCCATGGTTTATGATTTCAAAAATTTTATAACGCCTTACTTTTGAACATATATATTTTATTATTCACATATTAAGAATTTTACATATTTTGTCATCTGTTAATTGATCATTAATGTGATAATAATGGATATGATATATTAACTATTAATATGTTGGATTGATTGTTGATGTGATGTAATATATATATATATATATATATAATAACATAACATATTATGTTATGTTGACAATTAACATATTATGTTAATAGTCAATGTGTTATGTTAGTAATTAATTAGCGGTTACAAAATTATAAAAATTAAATGTTAAAATATGTTGTTTTAATTGAATGATAAAATTTGTGATATAATAAAAGATGAGTAACAAAAAAATATAATTAAGTCTAGAGTATAAATAATAAACATTCAAATAATAAATTCAACATACAAAATAAATGCCCTAATAATTTTTTTATAAGCAAAATATTAATATTAAAGGGGCACAACTCGATGACAAGATGTATCAAGAGATTCAAGACAAGACTCATGAAATTAAAAGAAAATTATTGCTTGTTATTTAAAAAAAAAAATCTTATCAAAGTTCAAATTATTTTGTTTTTATGATTTTTTTATAAGATTGCTAAACGTATATATGAATTAAACAGAGTTATATATATTATTGATGCATATAGGGGACTTGGGACAAACCGAATGGACATCATCAACCCTAAAACACGTTGATAGCAAAGACTACGACGTGTTTCTATTACCCGGAGATCTGTCCTATGCCGATAGCCAGCAACCTCTATGGGACTCCTTCGGTCGTTTGGTGGAACCATACGCTAGTCGAAGGCCATGGATGGTTACCGAAGGAAACCATGAGATCGAGAGTTTCCCCATCATCCACCCACAAGGTTTCAAGGCCTACAATGCTCGATGGCCCATGCCATACAAACAAAGTGGCTCCACCTCAAACCTCTACTACTCCTTTGAGGTTGCTAGCACCCACGTCATCATGTTGGCCTCTTACACTGATTTCGATGCACACTCCAACCAATACACGTGGCTTCAATCTGACCTAGCTAAGGTTGATAGGACGAGGACCCCTTGGGTCATTGCCTTGTTGCATGCACCGTGGTATAACACTAATGAGGCACATCAAGGTGAAGGTGAAGACATGAGACAAGCCATGGAGGGGTTGCTTTACGAGGCTCGTGTTGACTTGGTCTTTGCCGGCCATGTTCATGCCTACGAACGCTTTGTATGTCATGTTAATATTATGCTCTCACTAATCATTGTTATTATTATTTTTTATTTAATTTACATTCATATTTTACAATTTCATGAATTTTTCCCCCCAAAACATTCAAAATTATACATTTTATCATTTAATTTTTAAAACTTTACATATTCTATTACTTTATTTATTGATTTTTTGACATGTATTAGTTGATTACTGACATGATATATTAACGATTGATATGATATTATTTTTGTAGTACATTATGTTATTAAAGCATTTACATCAATAATTCATGTGTCAGTCTTTAATGTGATATCTCAACAATTAATTAATAATGTCAAATAGTTAATTATTAGATTAATTAAGTTTTTTTTACTTGTTTTCATTTTCTAATTATTATTAGATTAATTGCAGACTCGAATTTATGACAATAAGGCTGATCCATGTGGTCCGTTGTACGTGACAATTGGGGACGGAGGAAACCGCGAGGGACTTGCATTAACGTGAGATATACATACACTGATCGACTTTTTACTTAATGTTAATAATGAAATTTAGTTTGTTTATATTTTCACTAAAAGAATTAAAATACTGTCTTGAGGTCGTATACAGAATTAAAATCACTTGTTAATTTGCATTTATTTATTTTTCTCTTCCCTCTCTTTTCAGTTAAAAAAAAAGACATATTATTGAAAACAAGAAAATTCTCTTTTCATACTATTATTTGTTTAGTTTAATTTATAATATTTGTTACTTAATGAAGAGATTCATTCAATAAGATTCGATCGTGTTATCATGTTATATATTATATTTGTTAATAAGACATGACAAGTTGAATTTGTATTAGATGAGTGCATACAAATATCTAAAATTGCATATAAATTATACTTGTTTTCCTGTTAAGGTGTTATTTTCAATCTAAAGGTAACTTTAAGTGAGACAAAAAATAGGAACAAGTGATCAACTAGAATATGCATTCATATGTGTTGATTGTTGAAACAGGTTCAAGAAGCCTCCTAGCCCACTATCATTGTATCGGGAGCCAAGCTTTGGTCATGGAAGGTTAAGAATAGTGAACGAAACACATGCATATTGGTCGTGGCACCGCAACAATGACACCGACGCAGTTATAGCTGACGGTGTTTGGATTGAGAATTTAAGAAGCTCGAAAGCATGTTGGGATACACGACAGGTTTCTCATGACGAGCTATGAAAGCTCAACAAGGTGCAATAGTAATTGGTAGCAATTGATGATCTCTTCAACAAGAAAGAGAAAACCCTAGCCTTTTTAGTTAGTTCATAGCAGTTTGCTTTAAAAGTATCCTACTGCTACTGCTGCTGTGTGAGAAGAGAAATTATTGTATGGTGTGTGATTGTGTGGTCCAAGTCCAACCAATCTTTGTATGATATCTAACTACAGTTTTTAAGCTAAACAAAAAATAAAAAGAACATAAACAGATTACACATAAAGATCGGTTATACATAGTTTCAAAGTTCAAGCCATAACTAATAATTTTTCTTATTAGAATAAGTTGTGGGGAGAGTTATGTAATAGTTTAATATATTGATGTAGTTTTTGGGAAGATACGACTGGTGGCCAATAAAGCTATTGATGAAGCAAGGAGGAAAAAAGAAAAAATGTCCCGTTTTCAAAGTGGATTATGAAAAAATTTGAGAGACCCAAGATCATCTTTTGATTTAACAATCTCCACCTTTTTGATGGTGACAAACAAGTTTTAAAAAGTTCAATCTTGTTTTATTTTTGAAAGAATTTTTTTTTGATAGGATGAAATGAATTTTAATCTTTTGAAAAAGTTTTGATTACAAAACTAAAAGTATTTTTAAAAGAAAAAAATACTTTGCTTAAATCATATATCTAAGATTTTTCTTATGACATGTAATTTGTCATATTTTCATAGTTCTATCATACAAACAATATAGCGTTTGTGTCATACTAAGGTATCAAATCATTTATCCAAACTATATATATTAGAGCATACATTTTTGAATATATTTAAGCATATATATATATATACATACATATATATATACATATATATATATATATATATATATATATATATATATATATATATATATATATATATATATCAGAGCTTGTTTTATCTTGATTTAACACAGAGCATTCAAACGATATAGATCTTATGTACTATCTTAGACTATATGCAATGCATAGGAGACTCCCCCTAAAAACATCCATGATATTCAAGAGTAAAGCAGAGAATCATAATATGAAAATGTTAAACCATTTAAAATAAAGTATCGATCACAACTTGAAATCAAAATCCAAATCAGAGCAAAAATTAACAAAAAAAACCAAACAAGAATTGAGTTAAAAAAATTCACTCCCCTTGGCACTAACAAAAGTTAGGCCAACGATACCTCCAAAGCCAGATCAGGCTTCGTCGTCATATGAGCTCAGATCAATGTTGAGTTAAGACAATAACTTGTTGAATTTCCACTCAAGTTGTGCCTGTCTATTGAGCGAGAAGTGTAGAGCTTTGTAAGGTCGGACGATGACCCAATCATAGTCTTCTTCATTAGCTAGGGGAGGAAGTGATGGAAAGGATGGTTGTGGTGGTGGCAAGGTGCACTATTTAGGAGATTTAGGGGTTGAAAACCTAAACACTTTTCTGTACAAAAAAGTTATATTCCCAGGAAAAAAATTATGAAAAGTAACATCATAAGGGAAATAGTAGCGATACAACCATTTTCTAATAGAAAAAGTGTTGGAGCTTGATGGCTCAATTTTGCACGGTGGAGGACAGACCATGAAGCATCGACCTTTGTGAGAAGGAAGCCATTCAGGTTTGGTAGATGTTGGTAAGAGCTCCTGAGAAGTATGATGCCTAGCGAAGCGATCAAAGCATTTGTCCTTAACATAATGAGGCATTTTCTCCTTATCTTTACAAATTGAGTGAATAGTAGGCTTGGAAACAATGTCTTCAGTGTAGAACATGGTCCAAGTTTGAATCATCCACGGTCTATATGGCTCTTCGAGCATGAAAGGGAGATTTATAGAAGTGCCTTCAAGGCTTAGCTCAATAACGGCTTGAGAGTTTAACAAATTATGCTTCTCAGCTTGTTGTTGCCGGGCAATATGCATTGTCTAACTATCCAAACATGGAGGATGTTGTAAATTGATCTCCCTCGCAACCACCTGCCTTGCCAAGGGAGGATTGAGGTTGATGCCAGGGGCCTCTGTGAGACACATATTCTCAGTCTTTAAAAGTGAGAAACTCACTACATCTGGTTGAGTCATAAATTGGAGGTACCCAGTCATCATTTGAAGACATCTCCTCTTCCATTCTTGCCATCTCCTATATCTCCTCATAATTTTGTGCTGCCATTTTCAAAATCATTAGATGGTGGTACAGACGATGTAAATTCTTCTAGTTCATTCATGTTTGGATCCACCATAAAGTAATCAACATTCAGAGGAATTGCATCAATGATCATCTTTGTTGACAAAATATCTTCAGCTTTGCCCTGTGGAGGTTTGATGGAATAGCACTAAGGCCAAGAAGTCCAAGAGGTGTTGTATTGA
The DNA here is from genome assembly GCF_000230855.2 of Cajanus cajan. Taxonomy (NCBI): domain Eukaryota; kingdom Viridiplantae; phylum Streptophyta; class Magnoliopsida; order Fabales; family Fabaceae; genus Cajanus; species Cajanus cajan. The sequence goes on along the minus strand of NC_138523.1, from coordinate 13,396,797 downwards.
AGGAAGCAAAAGGAATGGGTTAGTGTTGAAAAATCATAGGAGGAGTGAGGCCTCTTTTGGACCTTAGCTCCTAAGTTTTTATTAGCATAACATTTATTTTTATTCCTATTTTGCCCTTGTCTTTGATTTTCCATTTTTACCCTTGTATCTTGGGGTATCTTAGACATAGGATCTATTTTACTTGTATTTCCAATTTTACCCTTGTATTTTGGGGTATTTTAGTCATAGGATTTATTTTCTTTTGTATTTCCCATTTTACCCTTGTATTATGGGGTGCTTTAGATAATAGGATTTTATTTTTGGGCTAAGGTATTTGATTAGGGTGGGAACAAAACCTAGACATATTTTTTGTGGCTCTTGGACCTATTTTTGGTGCTAGAAAGGCTTAGGCCCAAGTGGAGGGCAAAGGTTGCATGGTCTTATCATGCACCTAGATATAGCCTAACTAATCTCAAAGATTCCATCCTTGGCCACCAAGTTGCATATAGGGTTCATTTGCATTTCATTTGGTGTGCATTTGGCTTATGAATTTCGTCCATGTACTCTCCAAATGCAACCCTAGATGCCTCCCACTCCTATAAATACCCTAGGCTATGCATCATGTAAATACTTTGGATATTGAATATAAAGAGAGCCTTTTGTGCCTTTATATCTTTCCTTAGTCACCCTTGGCTAATTCGGCCACCTCCCTCCCATCTCCACCTTGAGAGAAACAACCCTAGAAGTGGCCTTCATCATCATGAAGTGAGCCAACTCTAGAGTACCCTTCTCAAGCATTTCCTCAAACACCTTCTACCCAACCTCCATTTTCTCTGATACCAGAGTTTAGGGATACCTTGAATGGCCTTCACCTCCACTTAGTGAAGAGAGCCAACTAGAACACCCAAAACACCATCCTCCCTTCATTTCTCATATTCGCCCAAGCCATCACCATCTACGCCCACCTTCCTTTTTGCCTCACCCTTGAAGGACATCCACCCCCTAAGGTCACTATCTTGGCCTTGGCAAGGAGCTCCTCTTCACCATTGACGTTTTTTCATCCCCTTGGTGGAAGGAGTCCATCATTTGGTATCAAGAGCATAGGTTATCTTCAAGGGTAACTGGCTTCCTTTCCATTTTCTTTGAGTCTTTATTTCTTGAGTCTTGATTTGCATCATCTTTGTGTCTCCTTGTCATCCATGAAAATTTTTCCATAAGGTCTCATCATATTATTCTATGGTTCACTCATTGTTCATGAGCCTCCTTTTGTGCTTTAGGGTTTTTCTTGAGTTTTAGGTTCTTGTGTGCCAATTTTGTTTTTACTCTTGTTGCTGGAAAAATATTTCAAGAACATGAAGAACATGCATTACATCTCTTTTTGATCTTTTTACCTTTCAAGTTTTGTCAAAAGTTGTGTTTCTCTCACCCATCTCAAAAAGACAAATATCTTGATGTATGATGCACCCATTTGATGTATGAAACCATGAAAATATGAAATGTATGTTTTTTTCTATGAGGTGGCCTAAATTTTGCTGCACCATTCACTAGTGCAAAAAAGGGTATTTACGTCACCCAATTTACGTCGCAAACCACAAACACCGACGTTGTAAAAACGCGGTGGCAGTTTCGTAAATAAGTGGAGACTAATTTACGTCGGACCTCTCTTAGACCGACGTAAATTAGGTAATTTACGTCGGGTACCTCCAATCCGACGTTAATTTACGTCGGGTACCACTATTCCGACGTAAATTTACGTCGGTTCCCTGTAGTCCGACGTAAATTTACGTCGGTCCCACCCAAATCCGACGTAAATTTACGTCGGAGCTCAACAAGGGCGACGTAAATTTACGTCGGCGACGCCTTATCCGACGTAATAGTTCTCCTATATTGCCCCCAAAGTCCCATTTTCATTCCCGCGCTCACAGTTTATACGAAATCCTCTGAATTACTTGAGTCTCCCTCTGCGTTTACGGCTACATTCAACGTATCCAAGTTTGTATGTGTCAGCACGTTGGTCGTTTGAGGTTAGTTTGTTGTCCCCGTAATTTATTTGTTTTTTTTTTGCTATTTGTTCCTCTGGAACGGGCCGTTCTGCAAGGAGAACGGGCCGTTCTCCTTGCAGAACGGGCCGTTCTCCTTGCAGAACGGGCCGTTCTGCAAGCAGTACGGGTCGTACCGCATGGAGAACGGCCCGTTCTGCTGGAATTTTTTTTTATTGCGGACAATGAAGTGGACGAAATACATGCTATTCGAAGTGATCATGCTGAAGGAATATGGGAAAACATTCCAACCTAATAGGTTTCTGTTTATGTATTATTTGTTTTTTTATTAGTTATTTTGTTGCTATATTGTTATTATCTTTTTTACTTTATTTGTCTATTCAATTAATTCATTGTTTTAATAATGACAGTTTAATTTTTTCAGGATTATGGAGGATTCTGGGTCTGGCAGTGGAAGGAGGGAAGGTAGATCTGTCACTCGATTGTCTGGGTTGACAGCTGGGCGCATTGCCAAGGAGAGGACATCGGTTGAGGTGGATCCTCGTTCTGGCAAGGCATCAGGCCCAAATGCTGCCAAGTTTAAGAGCTATTTGGGAGTCCTAGCTCGACGACATGTTTCTATTATCATTCCATCATGGGATGACGTTCAGGAGGTTGACAAGAACCTCATGTGGCAGGATATTCAGGTATATACTTTCACATCCTTTCAATATTATATAACTTAAATACATTATTTATTATTTGTTGTTATTTTCATAGCAAAATTTTGACATTCCCAACACTGAGGGCATGAGGAGGAAGATGTTATCTGCCCTTGCCAGCAGGTGGAGAGACTTCAAGACTTTCTTGACACGGGAGTATGTATTTGGAGAGCGCCAAAATGAGACTCCCTGTCTAAAGTACCAGATCACTGATGAGGAGTGGATGCAATTTTGTGCCACTCGATTGGACCCTTCGTGGCAGGTTAGTTATCGATAACTTTTACATTGACACAAATACTTAAGGTATATTTTAATTTATCTCATTTTTTTTTGTATTATTGCAGGCTAAAAGAATAGCTGCCCAAGAACGACAAGCCAAGAATGATGCACCCCATCTATTGTCAAGAGGGGGATATGAAAGAAAAAAAAAGCAAATGAAGAAGGCTAGGGCACAGGCAGCAGGGGTTGAGGATGCTGACCGTGTGGAGTCACCTCCCCGCCATGAGATGTGGATAGCAGCCCGGACAAAACCAGATGGGCAAATGACTTCTGAGTCTGCAAGGGTCGTTGCTAATAAAATAGTAAGTAAAAATATACAAATTAAGACTCTTCATTTCAACTCATTTAATTCATAAGATTTTTTAATCTTCCTTATTGTTGCAGGAGGATTTAGTTGAGCAGAGCACCCAAGGCTCATTTGTTTCCGATGGTCGGAATGATATCCTCACAACGGCCATAGGAAAGCCAGAGCACGGAGGTCGTGTGCGTGGTGTTGGTGGTTCTTGGAGCCACCGAGATTTCTTTGGTGGCCGATCATCGAGGAGCACTGTCGACTCTTGCAGTCAAGAGGTTATACAGAAATTGGAGCAGAGATTGGAGATGCAGTTTGAAGAGAAACTGAAGAATATTGAAAAACAGTTTGAAGAGAAGTTTGAACTTTTGGCTCGTTCTCAGCAACAGACTGCAGTTGCTCATGATGGTGTTCGAGTCAGCACTAAAGGGAGTTGTGCTGCTCCAAATTTCTCAGGGGAACATGCTCACACTGATGTACCAAACCAGTGCGAGTTATATGTTGAGGATGACCCCCCACGGTTAGTGGCTATTGGCCGAGTATTTGAGGGTGGCTCAACCATCCATGGTGTCCCTCTACAGCCAGACTGGACACGGGTTGTGGTTGACCAAGTTCAAGATGCTGCTGCTCCAGTGCCTTTGCCCAATACAGAGGTTCAACTAGTGGGGCAGGCAACCGGCACATTCTTAGCTTGGCCAAAATGTTTGGTCATGCCGCTTTCAGCACGGGCAAAGGTAATTATATTATTGCTCCTTTAGATTCTTATAATTCTATTATTGTTTAACTAATTTTCATTATTTCTTTAGGATTTTATCGATCGTGGTAAGGAGGTCATGAGAGAACCTCATGTTCATGATGCTAATATCGCAGAAGCTGAGGATGATCCCATATCTAAGCTTCTAATCAAATTACCACGATTAAAGAAGCAACCAATTCAATTGCAGTGGGACATTAGAGTTTTTGGAGTTGATAGCTCTGATGTTCCACTATACATATCTCTGCCTGATGCATTAGAGATTGTTGGGGGAACCTCCATGTTAAATATATCTATCATACAGTTGTGGGCCATGTAAGTCATATTTTCTTTTATGAGTCTAAATTTACAATAATTACATTTAACTTATAATAATTATTTGTGTTAGGTACATGGACAAATTGAGTGTGGAGCAAGCACAAGCAGAAGTATATGGATTTATTGAGCCTCAATCCATCCAAAAATCAGGAAACACTCAGGTCCAGATCCAACAATATATGCAAACATGGATGAGTGACTCAAGAAGACATATATACATGGCTCCATACATTGACGGGTTAGTTTTTTAATTGATTTTTTAATCATGGTAATTTTTTAACTGATTTGTTTGTCATACAATGTAGGTCTCATTGGCAGTTAATGGTAATCATTCCTAAGGAATATACCGTGGTGTGGTTTTGTTCACTTCATCGAAAACCAAGCCAGGAAATTAAAAGCCAATTACATGGGTAACTAAATTTTTTCATTATGTTTTAACACTGTAATTATATATATTGGCTAACATTTATTTTTATTTCAATTAATTAGAATCGTGTCTGGAGCTAATATATTAAGTGGAAGAGCCAGATCATCAAAGTCATTGCATTTCATATACCCTAAGGTTAGCAAATTAATTCATACAGTCAATAATATTTAAATTTATTGACTTTGGAATTAATAGTTATTTGTTTCTCATTTTAGTGTAATAAGCAACAAGACTCGTTTGAATGTGGCTATTACATCATGTATTGGATGAAAGCCATAGTTTCTGCGGGTATTATTGATTCTTGGGCGCAGGTAATTCATATCAAAATTTATTTAACTATATTTACCTTTAGAATAATTAACATTGCATATTAATGACACTTAAATTACCCTTTCAGGTCTTTCAAGATCCATCTCCATTGCCCGAAGATGAGATGCTCAAGATAAGAGAACAATGGGCAACTTTTTTTCTAAGTTTAGTTAGTTAGATATTATGTTTATAGTTTGATAGTTAGTTATTTAGATAGCATTGACAAACATGTTTTATAGCTTTTTTAGGATAATAGGATTTACATTGTCATAATTTATGTTTTTTAAGATTTATATATTATTTTCTTTTTGTCATTCAATTTTGAAATACAATTTGAATTTCTATTCTGGACTGCCTGGTTTAGATTTGGTATTCTGGATTATATTTATATGCAGGTGTTGGGTATATCAATTTACAAACGTTTTTAAAAAAAAAACTGCCACAATTTACGTCGGACATGGCGTTGTCCGACGTAAATTTACGTCGGGCCTGGCAAAGACCGACGTAAATTTACGTCGGACAAGGCCACGTCCGACGTAAATTTGTGGCACGATTTTGACCCTTTTTACGTCGGTCTGAAAAGTTCCCCGACGTAAATTTACGTCGTCTTCCAGTGGCGACGTAAATTTACGACTCCCGTATTAACGTCGGACCCTTTTCCGACGTAAAATGGTCAAAATACACGACGTAAAACACCCTTTGTGTACTAGTGATTTAGAGGTCATTCATGCATGTTAACTAGTCCTTAGCATGCTCCAAATTTGTGTTGAAATCTATGTGTTATTTCCTTCCTACACATACATGATTGGTCACCTTTCCATGCACATCATTACATGATTATTCTTTTGTCCTTTTATGCACATGTGTGAGTGATAAGTTTTGTGTGTGAGTGCTGGAATCTTTGAAAAAAATCTGAACCAAAAAGAAAATAGTACAAGACACACTCCACTCACAAAATGCTTCTATACCCACTCATGTGTTGCCACTTGTCTCTCTATTTTTGACTCCTTATATGTGCTGAATTTTTAATCACCCACAAGTGTAAAAACCAAGCAACATTTAAAAAGAAAATAGAAGAAAAATCTGGACAGAAAAATTAAAAAAAAAACGTGACCAAAAAAGACTAAAAGAAAAGAAAGAAAAACAAAAAGGACTTGTTGCTAGACTTGTGGACATTGACCTAATTACCCTTGCACATTGGAGTTGGACTTGGACTGAATTTTTGGACCTTATTGGACCCTCTTTGAGACACAAAACCGTGGCTGGACCTTTACTAAAAAGGACTTAAGTTTACAATTGCAAAACCTTTAAAGACTTATTCCATTCTAGTGCCATTCTAGGATTTTCTCTTTTGAGTGCTAGCCTTTTTAATGTGCCTTAATTTTTGCTTGTCTTCCTTGAAATTCTTATGTTTGTCTCATTAATCTCTCTTTGAGTTTAGCTTTTTAATTGAGCTTTTTCAGTTTTTATTCCTTTGGCCTCCTTCTTGTTCTTGGTTGGTTTGTTGTCTTTGAGTGTAGGTGAAGTACTATCTCCAAGATATCCTTAGCAAAATTTCTTTGGGGGATTGAGTGGAGACTAAATCCGTGAGGTCCCAAGTGCTTTGGAGAAGGATATCATATTTCAAAGAGTGCAAACACCAAAGGAGAGGACTAACTTTGTTTGTTCCTTGTGAATGGGAGCCAAATTGGAGGAGTTGAAGACTTGAAAATTTTGTTTTCCTAATTGTTTCTTTCATGTGAATTTTCGGCCTTTTGTATTTTGGCCTTTGCTTTCTTTTATCTTGGTTTGTAATTGGCCATTTTTAAACCTTTTCATTTTGGTTTTAGTTCGTGTAGTTGAAGGTGATTTGAAAACCTTAACCTATGACTTCGACTAGTATATGCTTTAAGTATTTTTCTTTTGCATGTTTTAAAGCTTTTAGTAGTATAATTGCTTAGGACTTTATTTTTGTCTCAATTTCCGTTTAGAAGGCTTGCTTTTGCCTACTAGGGGGAACGTGCACACACACACTTTATTTTTGTGCCAAATTGTTTTGTGAGAAAAGTAGAAAAGGCTTAGTGATTTTTACTTGATAAGGCTTGGTTATTAAGTGATTCCTAGTAGTCCACCTCCCTTTGATAGTTCACTTTGTACACTTAGGCCTTTTTCTACCTATCTTGCACCTTGAAAACCATTTGTGAAAACCTTTTTATCACTCATTCTTTCTAAAAACCTTTTTCAAACCTTTTTGAAAACAATTTTGTGAAAACCTTTTTGATCAAAGATGAGTCATCATTCTAGTGTACATGGTCATAACTCTTGTAGTTCATGGTCAAAATCTAAATGCAATGCATGAGGTCCAATCACGGACACATACAAGGAATGGAGAGACTCAAAATAAACTCAAAATAAGCACAAGCAAAAAGTTCCTAAAACATTGATTGTGGAAGAAAATCAAGAACAATCAACAATGGATCTATGGAACAAATTTGATTCAAAAAACTTAGATCCGAATAGAAACTCAAAGAAGACATACAAGAGTACACAAACAGCAAAACAATCGGACAAAACACAAGAGAACTTATCTCCAAGAAGAACCTTGCTCTTGATACCAAAAATGATGGAGAAGATAGGAGGAGTGAATGTTGTTCTTCTCCTATTCTTCACCTAGGCTTGGATCTTCTTCAAGTAGCTTGAATCCGAAGTTGGAGAACTCTGGAATGATGAAGGAACACGAGTGGAATGAGGTCTAGACTTGGATGGAAGCATCCAAGCTCAAGCATCAATGGAGAGCACACTTCAAAGAGAAGGATTCTAGGTGAATTCCTAAGGTTTTTGAAGTTGAACTCAAGGAGACTTTGAGAGGGAAACTCGGCACTATGGCTCACAAATTTCATTAATCATTCAAAGTGAATACAAAGAATGAAGGAAAGGCTTAAGTATGCACCGAAAATGTGACACTTAGGTGCCTAAACTTAAGGCTCACAAATTGGCGCCTAAAGTTTGAATTCAAATTTGAAATTTGAATTCAAACTTTGGTGCACATGTGTAAGTCCGAAAATTTAGGTACCAAGGTGCATTTAGGTTTGATTTGAGAGTGATTTAGGGTTAATTTGAGTGGCACATGTTCAGCCACCCATGGTGCTAAACATGTGACTCAAATGTAACTTAAATGACTTCCAAATTAAACCTAATTTAACCTAATTAGCATACTTTAGTATTCCTTGTATTTTCCTATTCTAATGACCTAATTACATTGGTCAAACAAATACAATGGAAAGGAAAAATTACAAGAATGAAAATGAGCCCAATATTGGGTACCAAAAGCCCAAAGGCCCATGAAGCCCAAAACTAGGCCCAACAAGCCTAAAACCTAAAATGCTACTCTATGTGGTCTAAAATACAAGACCAAAATATATGATACCTATACTAACATGATGTATACAAAATATATGAAAATAGCTATAACAAACTATGGCCCATGAAAAGTTCAACTTGGGCCTTCCCAGGCCCATCAGGCCCATTGGGCCCTGACTGGCCCAAACCTTCATGTCTAGCCAACTCCTCTTGGCTCCTTCAATATGTCACCTCTTGCCTTCCTAGGCATGATTCCATCAAAATCCTTTTTAAAGAAAAAGAATCTCAACTTCAAGATTTAGTGAAGAAGAAGTGGACTTCACTTAGTCCCACTTCTTGTGCTACTTCCTTGGTGGTGCCTAAGGAAGATAAGCCTTCTGTCTTTAAAACTCTTTCTACTTTACTTGTACTCATAAAGCACCCAACTTTTGATTTGTATGATTTGTTGGATACATCTCATGGTGTCCTATTTTCTATTTTTGATCTTGAGGGAAGTTCAAACTTATTTGAACTTAACTTGGTTATTTCCCTACAAGACAAACTTAGATTATATGAGTTTTCTAGACTTCTCTTAACACCTTTTTCTCACATGTATCTAACAAATAATGCAATACAAAGTTGGTTAGGTAATTGTTTAGTTAATTTTTCTTTATTTTCTAGTACATACCTAGGTCACTACATTAGGTACCTCCAACAAGATATTTTAGTTTTTAGGACTAATGCATTAGGGTGCTATAGTTTTAGTCTTTTTACCTTTTTAGGTTTTGGTTATACATCTAAACTTCACCATGGGGAGGATCCTATCTTTCGCATTAGAGAGTCTAGTCCTTTTAATTTAGACAATCTTTTCAGCATTTTTAGTAGAACTCCTCTTAGGATACACTTTCCATTTCTACCATATACTATTACCTCTAATGCTTATTTTTATGTTTTTGTTGGTCATGATACCCACCATGAGGAACCTCTTGATTTGAGGTCAAATCCTTTTCAAGAGGGAGGGAATGATGGAATAGCACTAAGGCCAAGAAGTCCAAGAGGTGATGTATTGAAGGAAGCAAAAGGAATGGGTTAGTGTTAAAAAACCATAGGAGGAGTGAGGCCTCTTTTGAACCTTAGCTCCTAAGTTTTTATTAGCATAGCATTTATTTTTATTCCTATTTTGCCCTTGTCTTTGATTTTCCATTTTTACCCTTGTATTTTGGGGTATCTTAGACATAGGATCTATTTTACTTGTATTTCCAATTTTACCCTTGTATTTTGGGGTATTTTAGTCATAGGATTTATTTTCTTTTGTATTTCTTATTTTACCCTTGTATTATGGGGTGCTTTAGATAATAGGATTTTATTTTTGGGCTAAGGTATTTGATTAGGGTGGGAACAAAACCTAGACATATTTTTTGTGGCTCTTGAACCTATTTTTGGTGTTAGAAAGGCTTAGGCCCAAGTGGAGGGCAAAGGTTGCATGGTCTTATCATGCACCTAGATATAGCCTAACTAATCCCAAAGATTTCATCCTTGGCCACCAAGTTGCATCTAGGGCTCATTTGCATTTCATTTGGTGTGCATTTGGCTTATGAATTTCGTCCATGTACTCTCCAAATGCAACCCTAGATGCCTCACACTCCTATAAATACCCTAGGCTATGCATCATGTAAATACTTTGGAATATATGAATTTGAGTGAGCATTTTTGCCTCAAATCCTCTCCTTAGTCACTAGGTCTATTCGGCCTACCTCTCTTATCTCCTCCTTAGAGTGAGTTTAGGGATACCTTGAATGGCCTTCACCTCCACTTAGTGAAGAGAGCCAACTAGAACACCCAAAACACCATCCTCCCTTCATTTCTCATATTCGCCCAAGCCATCACCATCTACGCCCACCTTCCTTTTTGCCTCACCGTTGAAGGACATCCACCCCCTAAGGTCACTATCTTGGCCTTGGCAAGGAGCTCCTCTTCACCATTGGCGTTTGTTCATCCCCTTGGTGGAAGGAGTCCATCAAGGTTCCACTAGATTGGGAAACTTTGGAGCACACTGAGATGGTGTTGGACAAGGGGGATAAAGACTCATGGCCTTGGCTTCAGCCTCATGAGCCTAAGTATGATCATTAGATGAAGGCTTCCCCTAAGCAACAACATGGCGTTCCTCTTGTCCTTGTGGCATTGGTTCCTTTTGCACTAGTGATGGCTCCATCTAAGCCATGATCTAAAGCTAGGGCCCCTCCTAAGCCAGAATCTACGATGGAGCCAAAGTCTGAGAATTAGACGATTGACATAGAGATAGACTTATGGAAACCTCGAGCTACTGAGTCTCTAAACTAGAGAGAGCAGCGTCTATCAAGGCTTGCTACTGGGCCTCTTTAGCAAATAAAACCTTCAGACATTTTATGTTATGCTCTTCCTCTAATTTTTGAGGAACAAGTCTTGGGCCACACACAAGGCATCACTTATGGCTAGGTTGAGGTTGAGTTGGAGGTCTGACAGATTGAGGTGGAGGAGTTATATTTGATTTGGATGGTGGTTTTTGTTGAGTGGCTGGAGTAGAAGGTGTGGTTGGTTAAGGTTTAACCGTTGGTAGAGGATTTGGTAGGATATCAACACTAGAGGTGGATTGTGTACAAGTAAGACGATGGATGAGTGGTGCATCGTCTAAGTTAGATGAAGTCTCATGGACATGGATTTTAAGGGCTTTGGGAACAAAGGATGATGGTCTTGGTTGAGAAGGTTGTTTGGGAGGCTAAGTAAAGGTGTTGTGGGTGTTGTGAGAACTCAAAGTAACTTTCTTCAAGGGAGGCTCCTCCTCCTTTTTTGGTTTCACTCTCAAAACATCATGTTTGATAGCCTGAAAGAGATGTGTAATGCCCATTAGTCTAAGGGTTGTCATGGAAACTTCTCCCCCATCATGGCCTTCTTGATGGAAGAACTTGGAGAAGATGAATGTTCTTCCAAGCTTTCCATGCAAGGACCGAAATACTCTTGAGGCAACCTTCAAAATAAGGCTTGAATCTCCATGAAGGAACCTTCAATGGAGGTTGAAGCAAGGAAGGGGTTCGGTTACTCCTTAGCTTGAGGTAGAAGCTTGAGGAACCAAGCAAAGGTTGAAGCACCTTTGGTAGAAACCTAAAGAGAAAATTCTCTATGGTTTTTAGGAGAGACTTTTGGGAGAGAAATCTGAAGATTTATTTCTCAAATGTTCAAAAGTGATTACAAGAGAGGGATTTACAAATATATAGGGAGAGGTAGCTTCTAGGAGAAGCTAACCTTAACCATGGTTCACTAGGAACCATGGTAAGGTGTAGCTAACCATCCATGGTTTCTAAAACTTGTAGGAGAAGCTAACCTTGACCATGGTTCACTTAAGAACCATGGTAAGGTCAGCCTAACCTACCAAGGTTTAGAAACTTGGAGGAGAAGCTTCAAAAACTAGAAGGAAGACTTAGTAAATTTCGGCCAAGAACAAGAGAGAATGCTAGGCGGCCAAGGCTCCAAAATGCTCCAAGATTTATTTCAAAAATATTTGATTTGGTTTAGTTAGGTTCATCATATGATGATAAGACCTAGCTAAATCAAATCTATGAAAAATTAGGAGCAAAATGAGTCCAAGATACAAAATTTTGCCTAGGCCCAGTTCTGGCCCGATTACTAGTCACACCCTCAAGCATTGCTAAATGCCACCCCTTTTTCTCTACTGAAAAAAATACAAAATGAATGTATCAACAAAGGAGGTTAAATGGAGTTAAACTCTCCAAGTAACTCACCCTAAAAACAATATACAATCACTAATAAAAGAAAGTAAAGTGCCTCACAAATACAAAGGCAAAAATAAGCCTATACAAAAAAACTACTATATGTACAAACATATGAAAAGGTCTTTAAGATCATCCCATTCCTCTTGGTTCTTTTAAGATATCACCTCTTGGATTCCTTGGCCTTGGCCATAGTCTATCATCCTCTCCTTCTTGAAAAGGATTTGACCTCAAATCTCGAGGGTCTTCATGATTATTGGCCACACCTACAAATATATAATAAAATTCATTAGAGGTGATATTCTCATCAAATAAATGTGAAGGGTATATCCTAGAAGGAATCCTTTCATGGAACCTAAAGAAATCTATGATACTAGACCTTCTAATATAATGAATAGGATCATCTCCTAAACATAGACTAGGTATATTACTAAATCCTAAAAATGTGCTAAAACTAAAACTATAGCACACTAGAGACTCAATCCTAAAAACTAGAACATCTTGCCTAAAGTACCCTATGTGGTAGGAAAATACTACTAAGAAATTTCCTAAACAATTTTGGACTATATTATTTGTTGAATAGTTATGAAAAGAATTTGTCACAAGGAACCTTGAAGGTTCATATGTTATATCCAACAAATAATATATTCCATAAATTAGGTGCATTATTGACACAACCAAGGTAGGAAAAGTCCTACACAAAGGAAGGCTATCTACCTTGGGCACCACCAAGGAAGTAGCATGAGAAGTAGAACTAAGTGAAGTCCACTTCTCCTTCACCAAATCTTGAAGTTGAGATTCTTTTTCTTTAAAAATAATGAATTTGTGAATCTCTTCTTCAAGACTAGTGGCAGTGTGAGGTTAAGAGTTAAGGTCTTTATGAATAAAGAGAATATTTTTCGTAGGTTTTCTAGTAATAAAGCAATTCTCTTTAGTCATAACTCCCTTAGAGGATATTTCTTCCTCTTTACTCTTCCCTACTTTCTCACTTTTTCTTTTGATTTTCATTTGTGTTTGATCCTTAGCCACTTGTTGAGGTGAGAGAGGATAAAGCACAAATTTCTTTTCCTTATGAGTGAAGGTAATTTCATTAGTAAGACCATTATGTATAGTTTTCTTTTCAAATTTCCATGGTCTTCCTAACAAAATATGACAAGCTTCCATTGGTACTATATCACATAAAGCTTGGTCCTCATACTTCCCAATGGAAAACTTAACCTTCACTTGTTGGTCAACTACTATGTCACCATCCTTATTAAGCCATTGCAAATGATAAGGTTGAAGATGTGGCATAGTAATTAAACTCAACTTTTTAACCAACCTAGTGCTACAACAGTTGCACCATGAACCACTATCAACAATGAGAAAACAAGCATTATTTAAAACATTACATCTTGTATGAAAGATGTTCTCTCTTTGTGATAGGGTACCACTAGGTTGATTATGAAGGATTCTCCTAAGCATTAGGAGCTCTCTTTCATAAGGATAAACTGGATCCACTTTGGACCTTTGAAGTTTTGTTTCAACCTCACTCTCACTAGAAGAGGAGGTAGTAGTCTCTTCTTGACTACTATAAGTGTCATGCCCCCTTAAGATCATGACTTTCTTTGTAGGGCATTGAGAAGCAATGTGGCCTCTCCCTAGACACTTGAAACATTTAATATCACTAGTCTTTGTGCTAGTGTGTGGAGTGATGAGATCTTTATCCTTATCTCTATTTTTCTCTTTCTTTTTAGCTAATTCCTTAGAGGGTTCTAAAATAATTTTCTTTTCAAAAGATTTTTCCTCCTCCATGTAGTATTTCTTAAGAGATCTAGAGTGGGAGCTTTTTCTTTTAGAAGATTTTCTCAATATTTGTTGTTCTACCCTTACACAAAGTTAGACCAAGTCATTTAGGTCCCTGTAGGATAGTAGCTCCACTTGGTCTCTAATCTCTAAGTTAAGACCACTTAGGAATCTAGCTACAGTGGTGGCTTCCTCTTCTCTAATACATGCCCTCATCATGTATAGCTCCATTTGTTGCCTATATTGTTCAACAGTCATATCTTTTTGTTGGAGCCTTTGGAGCTTATTCATAAGCTCCCTGTCATAGTAAGAGGGAATGTGTCTCCTCCTCAATGCACTCCTAAGATCATTCCAATATTGGATATGGGGATCATTGTGGTGACGCCTTTCTCTTTCCAAAGAGGTCCAACAATACATTGCATGCCCTTGAAAGCTAAGGGTTGCAAGTGGCACTTTCCTTTCTTCACTTACCCTATGGCAAGCAAAGAGTTGTTCTACCTTCATCTCCCAATCAAGGTAGGCCTCCACATCATCCTTCCCAAAAAATTGAGGGAGATCCACCTTGGATTCCCTAGGTTTAATAGTTCTTCTAGGGGAAGGTTGATAATGGTTACCCACATTAAGGCTTTCATTAGGAGATGTGTATTGGGAGTGTGAGCTCCTACTTTTTTTTCTATGTTTTTTCATGTTTTCTTTCAACTTTTCTTCTTCTCGTCTTAAAATTCTCAATTCTTCCTCAAGGTAAAGTTGTCCTTCTCTTTCAATTTTATCTCTTTCTCTTTGAAGAGACTCTTTCTTTTTCCATAGTTTAAGTGATTTGATCTCTTTAGTAATGTATGAAAGACTTTTTGGAGAGCCATCACTTTCACTATTGGAGGAATTTTGAGACATTTTAACACAAAAAGATTTTTCCACTCAAAAATAGTTTTTAAGAAAATAAGATTTTTGGGAATTGCTTAGACTTGGCACTTGGAGGTCTAAGAGTACAAATTGAACTTTGGAGGGAGGTGAGCTACTAAAGAGCCACTTAATAACCAAGCCTCTTCAAGTAAAAATCTCTAAACCCCCTTGTACGTTTGCCTTGCACAAAGCAATTTTCACAAAGATATTTTCAAAAAGGAAAATAACAATCAAGTGCCTATTGTGTACAATTATCAAGACTTGAAATCATAAATGGCAAGAAAACATAAATTGCTTGAAAACTTAAATTGCTTGAAAACTTAAAGACAAGAAAACATAAACCAGGTGTGGAAAGCAATTAAACCTATGTGAGAGCTTGAAAGGCACCAAAGACCTTCAAGGACCCTCTCACAAGTACTAAACGAAATTACTATTAGAACACTTAAGGAGAGATGGAGATACACAAAAGGCACTCCAAGACACTCCTTAATAAAGGCCTTGTACAAAAATGGAGAATTAAAAATTTACAAGAAAAATGAAATGCAAATTTACACCAAATGAAATGCAAATTCACACTTAAATGAAATATAAATTCACACCAAATGAAATGTAAATTAAAAATCAAATGAAATTAGTGGCTGCACTTAATTTCAAAGAAAACAAATTAGCCACTAATTAGAAACAAATTTTAGAGACGGATTTTGTAAGGAAAAATAGGTTTAGTAACAAAAATTTTCGTCACTAAAATTGGTCTCTAAAGTTCACAAAATTTTCAAAATTTTGTTGTTCCTTCTCTTCCAATTTCAGCCACCAAGCATGCAGACCTCACAAGTGTATCACTCTTCTTTTAGAAGAAACCTTGAATTTGGTTACTTCTAGGTGTTTGCAAGAGACCTTCCACCAAGAGAGAACAAGCTCTCTAAGCAACCACCAAAGCCTTCAAGTTGACTTCCTTTGACTTGGCCTCCTACACCTTTTAAGAAGCACTCAACCACCTTCAATTGCTGGAATATTAGTGCTAAAACTGAAAGGGCACAATTTATAATGGCTACACCATTTGGTAGAATGAAATGAGACAAACTAGAAGGAGTTCCACAAAAAAGACAAGCAAAAATTAAGGCAAATTTAGAAAGCTAGCACACAAAGGATAACCTATCAAAGGCACTAGAATGGATTAAAAAAACAAAGCTAAGATTAGAAACAAAATTAAGACACAAAATATGTGGCTGGACTGAAAATTAATAGGCAAAGATTTCACCAAAACCGAGAGCTAATTCACACAAATTTTTCACTCCTTTTGGCTTTTTCTTTTGCTATTTTCTTTCTTTTCTTTTTGCAAAATATTTTTCACTTCTTTTTCTTTGATTAATCAGGAGTTTAAATGCCTTTTGAACAATTATAGGTCTCGGCCTTAGGCTAGAAAGACTGCAGCAAAAATATTTTCTCAAAACAAGAGGTGTTCACAAGCATGTTTTCGCTAGTGCATCACAATTTTATAGTATTTTTAGGTCAAATTTTTAGGCACTATTTTATTTTGTTTTTCTCATGCATTTGTAACACATACACCTCTTTTTTGCCTCTGTTTCTAATTTATAAAATTTGTTAAAAGTTTCAGCCACACAATAAGACTCAAGGAATCCTAATAGGAATTAGTGTTTAGTAATTTTTTTGACAAAACTTTTAACAAGACATAATAGAAACCTAAATCTAGGAAATTTTCTAGAACTAATAGCAAATTATGAACACAAAAATGTAAAACAAAAGCACATATAGGTAAGGTTCAGATTCAATAAGAAAATACACAAAAAATTTCAAACACAAACAACACACAAAAAATTAGGTCAACAAGCTAATCTAGGAATTTTCAACCTGAAAAGGACTACACATGACTTCTATGACAAAACAATTGATTCAAAAATAAAACTAATGCAATGTGAATGAAGTCCAATCACGGACACATGTTATAGAATTGAGAGACTCAAACAAAAGCAAAACGCACAAGTATAGGAACCTAAAGCACAAAACAATTGATTCACGGATTAGGAACAAGCAAAAACATGAATCAATTTCTTCTTATGTGACATATAGGATCTATCAAAAATTTTTTAGAAAATTTAGATCCATGCAGAAAACACATATTTAGACATAGGAGAAGGAAGAAACAACACGGATTCAACAAGAAAAGTTAGAACACAAAACCTCAAGAGCCCTAGGCTCTGATACCAAAAATGATGGAAGCACTTGGAGAAGATGAATGTTCTTCCAAGATTTCCATGCAAGGACCGAAATACTCTTGAGGCAACCTTCAAAATAAGGCTTGAATCTCCATGAAGGAACCTTCAATGGAGGTTGAAGCAAGGAAGGGATTCGGTTACTCCTTAGCTTGAGGTAGAAGCTTGAGGAACCAAGCAAAGGTTGAAACACCTTTGGTAGAAACCTAAAGAGAGAATTCTCTACGGTTTTTAGGAGAGACTTTTG
The DNA here is from genome assembly GCF_000230855.2 of Cajanus cajan. Taxonomy (NCBI): domain Eukaryota; kingdom Viridiplantae; phylum Streptophyta; class Magnoliopsida; order Fabales; family Fabaceae; genus Cajanus; species Cajanus cajan. The sequence goes on along the minus strand of NC_138523.1, from coordinate 13,379,493 downwards.
GGAGAGAAATCTGAAGATTTATTTCTCAAATGTTCAAAAGTGATTACAAGAGAGAGATTTACAAATATATAGGGAGAGGTAGCTTCTAGGAGAAGCTAACCTTAACCATGGTTCACTAGGAACCATGGTAAGGTGTAGCTAACCATCCATGGTTTCTAAAACTTGTAGGAGAAGCTAACCTTGACCATGGTTCACTTAAGAACCATGGTAAGGTCAGCCTAACCTACCAAGGTTTAGAAACTTGGAGGAGAAGCTTCAAAAACTAGAAGGAAGACTTAGTAAATTTCGGCCAAGAACAAGAGAGAATGCTAGGCGGCCAAGGCTCCAAAATGCTCCAAGATTTATTTAAAAAATATTTGATTTGGTTTAGTTAGGTTCATCATATGATGATGAGACCTAGCTAAATCAAATCTATGAAAAATTAGGAGCAAAATGAGTCCAATATACAAAATTTTGCCTAGGCTCAATTCTGGCTCAATTACTAGTCACACCCTCAAGCATTGCTAAATGCCACCCCTTTTTCTCTACTGAAAAAATACAAAATGAATGTATCAACAAAAGAGGTTAAATGGAGTTAAACTCTCCAAGTAACCCACCCTAAAAACAATATACAATCACTAATAAAAGCAAGTAAAGTGCCTCACAAATACAAAAGGCAAAAATAAGCCTATGCAAAGAAACTACTATATGTACAAACATATGAAAAGGTCTTTAAGGTCATCTCATTCCTCTTGGTTCTTTTAAGATATCACCTCTTGGATTCCTTGGCCTTGGCTATAGTCTATCACTTCTTTTAATATAGAGGTATCAATCTTAGCCCTTTGGATGATTTTGGTGAACAACATCCCATAAGGAATGGATGCTTTCTTTCCACACTCTTGGTTGTGTTGTGCAAGGTAGGACCTCCATTAATGGTAAACTAGCTCCAAAAGGTTTATCTTTTGGCAAGAGTTAGAAAGTAAAGACGGAACCTATCTGAATCAGTGACGTGGTCTCTTGAGCCTGTTCGAGGAAGGAAGGTGTTTAAAAAGAGGCTGTGAAACATTCTGCAAGGAGGAGTGATATTTGCAATGTGCAAAAATCTCTTTAACTCAATCCTGTTAGAAGGACAAGGACCATTGTTGTAGATTACAGCATTTATAATAGCCTAGGTGATTACAACTTCCCAATCACCTGAGTAAACTTCCCTTGCTTCCCTACATTCTGAAATAGTTGCGAGGGGAAAGATATGAATGATGATGTTCTACACTTTGCCCATGATGGAAAGTGGTTCTTGAATGGTTGATACCTAGAAGTTGGCATAGGAGGCATGGAACCATTCACACTTTATCTTCACAAACTTGGTCCATCCAAGATTGTCAAGATACTACTTCACAAGATACCCTTCATCCTACATTTTTAGAATAACAATCATTTTTCCTAGTAGGAAGATGGTATAGGGATACTCCTCCATTAACACCTTTTGATTAGAGGGGGCAGATTTTGGGGCTATTTTGAACTTAGATATTTTGATCGAAAAAGGATTTGCTCGAGGATGAAGATGAATAATAGTGGGTGTAGAAAGACTGAGATAATTACATGCTTGTGGGTGTGTGATCGAGAGAGATATGGCAAGTTTGCATGTCGTGGTTGGTGGGCAGAAATTGACAAGGGTGATTACTGTTGAGATTTTCCGTTGGACTATTTTTGTTATCACTTTAAATCACTTTTGTTCTATCAACGGTCTCAAACACGGCAAGTATACCGGCCGTTCAAGTAGTAAAATTATCGTATCCACAGGGATTAGTAGGTAACATAAGCATTTATTGACTATTCGTGACTAAAGAATAATTCCAATTTTAGTCGTTTTTCATGCAAATGTGAATTTAAGATCATGACTACTGGAAGGTTAAATTAAAAAATAGTTGTTTGTGAGTGGAAAAGGGTAGAAATGGTATTATGATTTTTGTGAAATTGTGGGGTCAGATTTCACCAAATGTCACACTAATGAATCCTTAATCTCTTGTTACATACATTGCTTAGTCAACCCATAAGTTTACTCAAACCTAATCCCTTAGAGCAAGAGCCTAGGTGCAGATAATGAATATCAATCCCTTGAGTATTCAATACCTACACCCGCATTACGGGTTAGGGTTTAAGACTACTAATGGGCCAAGCTCCATTCCTAGATACATTTCCCACTAGGAATTTGTTTCAGAGCTAGTTTCAAAGGTTATTTTTCAATACTCAATGGAACCTATATCATGCAAGGAGAATCAATCCAAAGCAAGCATTAAGAATAGAAACATACACAAAAATGAGTGAAACAACATGTATATATATCATTAAAACGTAAGGATTACAATAGCATTCGTTGGTTACATCTAACCCCACAAAACAATGGATAGAACCACTCAAAAAAATGAGGGTAAACAAAAAATAGAGATGAAGAGAGAATGAAGAACCGAAGGAAAGACCCACACATGAACGGCCCCAAGCTCTGGGAATCCCTTCCTCAGCTCCTAAAACGCGTCCAATGTGTGAATGAGGAAGAATCCCTCAAAAATGTCTTCAAATACGAGCTTGGAGAGTCAGATTAGGGTTACGCGCCCGGCGCATAAGTCTTTGCGCCCGATGCATAAGTCTTTGCGCCCGGCGCAGGGCCTTCCAGAGAAGTTGAGCACTATCTGCCTCAGGACACGCCCGGCACAATTTCCTTTTACGCCCGGCGCAATGTCTTCCAGAGAGTTTGAATTACTCTCTGCCTCGATCACGCCCGGCATGGGTAGTCTTGCGCCCGGCACATATATGACTTGCAGAGATAAGGCACTTTGTTCTACTCAAGCCCGACGCGGGTCATCTTGCGCCCGGCGCAGTCACTCTTCTCTACTCCTTAGCTCCTTAGGTTTACAATCCTATGGGTCTTCAATCCTCAATTCTCTAGCTCAATACCTGCACAAAAATGAGGTGTATTAGGGTATTGTTAGCTAAATTATGGGTTAGCTATATCTGCACACAAAATGAATCAAAAAGAGAGCAATTATATTGCAATGGTTCAAAGAATGAGTGAAATTGTTCATTAAGTCTTGTCCAAAAAGAAGTATAATTGAGACTTAACAATTACGTGCTGACAAGATGCGTTTCTATCGTGTCCACTTTTCCATGCATTACCTTTCTCATTAATTAATGCACTAATAATTCTTTGCATTTAATGCTCTTTACTGCACCTGTTACCTTTTTAAACTAAGAAAAGACGTTAGTGTACATATATTCATTTAAGAAAATTGTGTTAGATTAATGAAGGTAAGACGATGAATACCATATGAAACATTGATCAGATGAAGTAAGATTAGATGAATCATGTAACATAGTTAGATGAAGCATAATAAGATGATGTATCAATGTCTTAGTCTGATAGGCATTTTAAATGTAGATGCTCTTTAATGAAATTAAAACATTCCTCAGCTAGAGCCTTTGTAAAAATATCAGCCCATTGGTAATCTATGTCAATAAATGTTATATTGAAAACTCTTTTATGGACATAATTACGAATGAAGTGATATTTTATTTCAATGTACTTAGCTTTAGAATGTTCTATGAGATTTTTTTTTATAGATTTATGGTACTTGTGCTACCACAAAATATAGGTATATTTGATTCCAGACTAGAATAGTCTTCTAAATGATATTTCATCCATAAGAGTTGTGAACAACATCCAGCAGCTGAAATGTATTATGACTCTACTGTTGAAAGAGCTATGAATTTTTGTTTCTTGCTTGTCCAAGAGATGAGACAACTTCTCAAAAAGTGATATCCTCCACTTGTACTCTTTCTTTCAATTTTGTCCCCAGCATAGTCTGTGCCTTAGAATCCTACTAACCTAAAATTATTATTTCTTTCATAGAACAAACTTAGATTAATAGATCTTGCAAGATATCTAAATATTTATTTCATAGCTTTCATACGAGACTTTGGGGTCAGACTAAAATCTAGAACAAAGACAAACATTAAACATAATGTCTAGTCTATTAGTAGTCAAATAAAGTAGGGATTCAATCATACATTTGTAGATCGTCTGATCTACTGGTTTACCTGATTCATGTTTTGACAATTTTACAGATGAATGCATGGGTGTAGGCATTGACTTGCAATCATTCATCTTAAAATTTTGAATAAGTTCTTTAGTATATTTTTGTTTATATATGAATATATATGCCTTCATCTATTTGATTGATCTATAGACCGAAGAAGAACTTTAAGTCTCCCATCATGCTCATCTCAAATTCAGTCTTCATTAGCTTTGAAAAATCCTCACATAATGATTCATTAGTAGAATTAAAGATGATATCATCTACATAAATTTTCACAACAATGAAATTAGTTCCAGACTCTTTTCTAAACAAAGTTGTGTCAACTTTTTGTCCCACAAAACTATTATTGAGTAAGAAGTTACTTAATCTCTTGAAGCCTAAAGGTTGTTTACACAATCTCCCTTTTCAAAAAATCCATTTAAAAAGGCACTCTTAACATCCATTTGAAAAAGTTTTATGTTCTTGTGAGTAGCAAAAGCTAGCATAATCCTGATAGCTTCGAGTCTAGCAACTAGGGCAAAGGTCTTGGTTAAATCGATACCTTATTGCTAATTGTAGCCTTGAGCTACTAATCTAGCTTTATTTCTTATCACTTTTCATTGCTCATCAAGTTTATTTATGAAAACCCATATGGTTTCAATGACACTTTGATGTTATAGCTTTAGAACTAGAGTCCAACGTCATTCCTTTTGAATTAATTCAGCCCCTCCTCCATGGCAATGATCCAATCATTTTCCTTTAATACTTCGTCTATGACTTTTGGTTCTATTTTGAATACTAGAGCACATGACGCATTGTCTCTAAGTGTATATCTTGTTTTAACTTTATCTGTCTTGTCACCTAAAATATGATCCTAAGGATGATGGTTGATGAACTTCCAATCCTTGTGAGATCTGGTGACTTCATCTGACTTTTAGGAGGCTCCATCATCCGATTGGAAACGTCTAGCTTTTTCATTTGATCTCCAATCTGTTATTCTGTAAAATCCCCTTCTAGATTTGATAATGTCCTATCAGTCGTTAGAGCATCATTAAACTTCACATGGATAGATTCTTTTACCATAGAGGCTCTAGAATTATAAACTCTATATGCCTTTGAGGTTTCTGAGTATCCAAAGAAGATACCCTTATTCACCTTAGAGTCAAACTTACCATGTTGATCTTTAGTGTTTAGGATATAATACTCACATCCAAAACGATGAAAGTAGGAGATATTGGGTCTCCTTCCTCTCCATAGCTCATAGAGAGTTTTGTTTAATAATGATTTTATCAATATTTTGTTTTGAATGTAAGACGTCATGTTCACTACTTTAGCCCATAAGTGTTTTGGTAAATCTTTTTCACAAAGAAGTGTTCTGCCATTTCTTATAAAATTTTATTCTTTCTTTCAACTACCCCATTTTGTTGAGGTGTCTTTGGTGAAGAGAAGTTGTGAAAGATACCATGCTTTTCACAAAAGTTTCAAAAATAAGTATTTTATAATTCAGTCCCATGGTCACTTTTGATAGTAGTTATGCAAAAACCTTTTTCATTTTGAACATGCTTATAAGATATGTCAAAGACCTTAAATGACTAATGTTTATGGCTTAGAAAGTATACCCATGTATATATAAAATATTCATCTATGATAACAAATCCATACTTTTTACCTCTCAGACTTAACATCCTAGTTAGACCAAACAGATCCATATGTAATAGTTGCAGTGGTCTCGAAGTGGAAACATCCTTTTCAGTTTTAAAAGATGATTTCTTCTGTTTTCCTTTCTAACATGCTTCACAGAGAAGATAAATTTTTCAACAGATCCCACGCAGTCCTCTTACTAATCCCTTTTTGCTTATTTTTGAAATATGTTTCATATTGACATTGCCCAAGCCTTTTGTGCCAAATAAATTTTTCATCTTCTTTGGAGACTAGACATTTTACATTCTATTTGGTCAAGCTAGCTAGATTAATCTTAGAGATTATTTTGTCTTTGAACAATAAAAAGTGACCCATCATCTTGCTTAACTATGCATGCATCTTTGTAAAAGACTATAGTATAACTACTTGTTGCAAAAAATCTCGCAACGGGACAACAAAAATTGAAAATGAAATGAGGTTGCCACCAATATTTATTTTTAGGGAAGCATTGGGAAAAATCTTAGAAGAAAATGACCTTCGAAAACCAAATTTTGAGTTCATAGTCAATTACGTGTAGGGAAGGTATTAACATCCTACGAAATCCATTAATAGTTACCTTTAATTAAATGTGTAAATTAATGTTACTTTAAAAAATATTTGTTTCACCCTTAAAAAATAAAATTATTTAACATTTATTTGTATATTAATTTATTATTATTATTGTTGTTGTTGTTGTTGTTGTTATTATTAGTTTTAGGAAAATAAAAATTATTTTTTTATCTTTGGAGTCGACAAGGGTGGAACCTTGCTCCTAAGTATCCTCAAGTGCAATGAAGAAATCAGACTTACGTAGTTTTTTATCTAGAAAATATTTGTAAGTTAATATTTTGTTATTATTTTTTCATTTTAAGTGTTATTTAGATAACAAATTAAGAGGGAGATCTAAAATGGTTATCTCAATCAACATTAAGTTTCCATAAGAATCAAATAAGAAGGAGATCTAAAATGATTATCGCATGTGAACTATCATGTTGCTTAATATTTGATGAGATTTTTGTAATAATCAATTAAGAAGAAGATTCAAAATGATTATAATATATATATATATATATATATATATATATATCTTTTATTTACTTAAAAGTTAATTAAGATTTTAACAAAATCACCCAATGATCAAATAGGTAGGGTATCAAAATAATTATTTAGAAGATTTGTTTAATAGTATCTTTTATTGATATTTATTTTGGAAGCCATATAATATTTTTGACAAAGTTAATTATAATAACCAAACAAGAGGGAGATCTAAAATGATTATTATGCTCAATTTTATCATTTAGAAGATTGTTTAATATTTGGAAAAATTAGAATAATCTAATAATAGGAGAGAGATCCAAAATAATTAAATTTATTATTATTATTATTATTATTATAATTAGAATTATTATCTATTAATATATTTTATTTTTTATTACGTTAATATATGATTATTTTTATACGATAAATTTATTAGTACTATTATCACCTTAAGGTATTTATTTTTATTATGTAAAGAAAAAATATTATTGTTATTATTTATTAATACGTTTCATCTTTTGAGGTAATAATAATATTTTATTTTCAATTAATGTTTGTACGTATAAGGACAGGCTGAAAGGTCTAATATTGTAAAGTAAAAAAAAATAGATTACTATTAGTTAAATAAAATATAATAAATCTAGTAAAAAAAAGAAAAAAATAATAAAAAAGAAAATAACAGATTCAACCCATGTATGGTAGAGAAAGTGAGACTATTTGATGTAAATAAAAGATAAACACGTGGAAAGAAGTTTGAGTGTGAATATGTTTGTCTGTGTATCGTGAGTAGGGTTGTTCGTGCAAAGAAGAAGAGCAATTTTGTGGTGGTGGCACCGCTGCTACAATCGAGTTGCTCGCCATAAACACGTGGAGGACGAAAGGGAGAAGGATAAGTGGGAGAGAGGAAGCAGAAAAAGAAAGAGAAAAAAGAAGAAAAATATAGCTTTCCGTTGTCAAACAAAACTGCTTCTAACAATGGTGCTCCACGGAGCGAGCAATAGTATGCAGTAGAGGTTAGTGTTGTTTCTGATCGAAGTAAAAAAAGTTTATTTTCTTTTGTGCAATACTTATTATTTATTTTTTATTTTCATTTTCCAGACTCCTTGCTATTGGTGTAGAGAAGAGGAAGGGAAACATATTTAAACTGCCAGAGATGATTTTCGATAGCGGTGCATGAAGTTGTTGTCTTCCATAGCAGAAGTTATAAGAAAAAGAGTTTTCTTTGTTTCCTGTTTTCTTAACTTTTTTGCATTTTTATTCCTTTCACCCTATTCGTTATTTTTATTTTGATAAAAATCTACTAAATAACATGCTTTGTGATTGTATATTTAATTAAGAATATAAATCAAAATCATTATATCCATAAAACTAGTAATAAGTTGGAATAAGAGATCATACCAATTTGGCACTGTTTCTGCCCGAGTGCTTTTTAGTTTCTTCAATGTTTACTTTTAGCTCTGTGTATCTAAACTAGTTATGCATGATCCTCGTTTCTCCTTGTTTTCCCTTATTGTGGTATTCATAGACAATTTTTATATTGTTCTTATTGTTGCTTGCCAAATCTTTAAGTTCAGGATATGACCATGATGAATCTGGCTTGATGTGGTTAGGTGGTTCTATCAACAACTATAAAGGAGAAGAGTGTGGCAAAAGTGTAGCAGAAAGGGAGGATGAGGCTCTGTAGCAATAATAACTTAAGCAAAGTAGTTGGGGGCATGTTACTGGTATCCAACGCAAGGCAGAGGAGGATTCAACCTGCTTTTTTTTTTGCTTATTTTCTTTTTTTTTATTTCTGTTTGTTTGCTTTTTTTTTTGCTTATTTTCTTTGAGTTTCTTGTACTCTAAAGAGATCATGTGAGAGTTAGATAAGAGTGTCTTATAAGAGATTTCTTCATAATCAGAATCACATGAATAACAACTTGAGTCAGATTTTACCTCAATATCTGTTGCATTTGACTTTATATCTATCATAAGACAAATATTAACCACCTCTGTATTTGAGCTACTATTGTTGTTGCTGTCAAGATCTTTCTAGGTAGCCATTAGACTTCTTTTAGTCTTCCTTTTCCTTGACCACCTTTTCTTGGCAGATGGGAAATCAACCTTTATGTGCCTAGGCTTCTTACATTCATAGCAAACAACCTCTTTGTTTTCAAGTTTGTTGAACTTTCTGATTTTGTCTTGTTTTTTGCGAAAGTTTCTTGGTCTTCCTTTCTTCTTAAGCATGTTCTTGAACTTTTTAGACATGAGAGAAATCTCATTGTCTATTGAGTCTTCAAAACTATCATTTAAGCTATTTGACTTAGACCCAACTTTTGACGCTTTTTCTTTTTCTCTCCTCTTGCTAGACCCTTTAAAGCAATGGTGTCATTTGTTTTAGGAAGATCTCGATTGATGAAGTGAACCTCATGAACTTGAAAAGCTCCAAGATGCTTATCAAGGATGAGAGCTTTAAGATCACATGCTTCAGTAATAGGGTGGCTTTTGGTTCCCAGACCTTTCAAAGACTATCCAAGATCTTTAAATTGTTATGAGTTTTTGAGAACTTAGTTCCCAGGGATTTTAATCCATTTAGAATTGTTTGAAATCCTCCAAACATTTTGTTAATGGTTTCGCTCTTCTCCATGGAGAAGAACTCATAGTTCCTTTGAAGTGTGGCAACTCATTTGAGCATAACACTAAAATGCCCACATGAGTTACCTTGATTGCGTCCCACATTTCCTTAGCAGTTGAGCAGCTCCAGAACTTGTTATATTCAGTTCTTGACAAGGAACAAGTAAGTATGTATCTTGCTTTAAGGTTTAACTACAAGGAGTTATAATCATCATGATTATATTGACTTTCATGCTTAGTTACTGTGATATCACCTTGAGTGATAATTCTCTAGAATTGGTATTGGATGGATTTGATGAACATCTCCTTCCTGTCTTTCTAGTATAGGTAGTCTTCTTTGTTGAAAACAGGAGGCTTTATGAGAGAAGCTCCTTCTAGTAAGTATTATCCTTCATTACTCCCCAGTGTGGATTTTTTCCTTTAGCACTATTAGATTCTCAACCTTGTCAAAGATTGAGTTCTGATACCAATTAAGGAGAAAAGACACACACCAAACGGAGGGGTTAAATAGTGTGTATCAAAAAATGCACACATTTGAGCAGTAAAGAGAAAATAACTTAATAAATGAAGCGTTGGAGAAGAGTCAGATGAAACACAAGAATTTTTATACTAGTTTTTTGCAACCACTAAGACTATGTCCAATTCTCAATCCAACCAGATTGAGTTTCACTATCTTTTAAACTGTAACGTAGTGAGTAGATTTCAGAGTTTAGTTGACTCTAGAGAGAGTATATAAGGGTTTCTCTCAGAAGGGAACTTCATAAGTTCATTCTCAAGGAAACTTAGAGAGAAGTTTTAGAGAGAAGGACTCTGGGTTCGTGAGCTCCTTTCTCTCCCAAATTTCTCTGTTTGATTCCTCTTCTCTTCTAGATTACTAATCTCTTCTATCTTCTCTTAGAATTCAGGCTAGGAAGCTTGCTTTTGGTGGATTGAAGTTCCCAGGTTGAGTTTTAGAAGGAAATTCTACTTCTTCTCAAATTCTTGGCTGTTCGGAGCCTATCTTCAGGTGAGGGAAGCTAGAATGTAGGTTGTTTGATTGCATGTGAGGTTAGAAACTCCATTGATGCATGAATTTTGAGAAGAAGTGGTTGAATTGGGTCATCCCTCATTTTCAGGGTTTTGGGGAAAAATGGAGTTTTTGACGATTTTGATGCATTGATTGGTTGCATGTTGAACTTGAGCTCGTTTTTTAGCTGTATGGAGATTATGTGTTGCATATCTTGGATTGCATGTGGTGGAAATCTTCTGATTTTCAGGTTTTGATGAAATTTTTGAAGTTGGGAGGTTGCTATTTGAACTTGCGTCGGGCGTGCATTCATTAAGGACCATCATTGTTAAATCACTTTGGGCGCGATTTGCAATGGGAGCTCTCTAAATGAATCGCATAGTGCGTGTGAGAGCCATGCCGGGCACAATATCAGATTGTGGCTTGTTGTGGTGTTTACTGATATGGCATCGGGCGCGTAGTAGGTGTGTCGGGCGTGAAGACCCCTAATGGTCTCTGTCTGTTGGCGATGGGCACAGGGGTGAGTGCGTCGGGTGTGAAAACTCCTCAGAGTCTCTGTCTTAAGGGCGCTAGGTGCGGGGTGATCGCGCTGGGCACGAATGAGCCTTAGAGCTCTCGGGTTGGACGCCACGCCGAGCGCGAGATGGTTACGTCGGGCGTGAGAATGTCTAATGATGTGATTAAGTTGCTAAGTTGTTTGATGAAGATAAGTTGAGTAATTGTTGACTTAAGTTGCTTATATGATGTGTAATTAATGGAAATTAAGTTGTTTACATGTTGTTATCATTGAAATATGTATAAGTTGAACTACTCTATTGTGGTAAAGTTGAAAGTTGCCCTAAAGTTGTTGAAGTTGAGATTTTTGATGACTATAGTTGCTTAAGTTGTTAACTCAAGATGTTATTATGTTGCTTATTATTGTAAAGATGTCTATTGTTGTAAAGTTATAAAGTTGGGGACATATGGTGAAGATATATGTCCTGTGTTCAGATACATCGTACTAAGGTGATAAGTTGAATGTTGTTTTAAAGTTGAATCCCTTAGTACAGTGTGGGCGATATGGAAGTAGTCGATCCATGTCATGGTTGAATGACCAATTTGAGTAAAGTATCTAGTTAGAGATGTAGTTTTTGACTAAGTACTGGAGGGTGCATGGTAGTTGGAGGGTAGTGGGTGGGCTAATTCCATATGTGGATTGGTGATGCAAGCCAAGGCCTTGGTAGGCCTATACCCAAACCCTTTTGTCTTGACAGTAGTACTGGACCCCCGAGTCTAAGTGGCACACCTGAGCAATCGCCTATTGTTGTCTATACCTTGTTCTCTTTAGAGTTCTTAACGATGCCCTATATACCTAACTTGGTTAAGATAGGTCAAACATTGGATTCAGTAGGGTTTAAGTCACCTAGACTACTCAACCTCAATTATTGGAGATCTCCTAGTTGTATATGCGTGACGACGCATTAGTTGAAAGTTGTATGTGTTGTTGTATTCAAATTACATATAAGTTGTATGAATGAGTTGATAGTTGAGCTTTCATGATGAATTGTGTGGTTGTGTTGTGATGATGATTGGACGAATGAGTAGTATAACATTACCCTATACTTGTATGGTTGTTTATTGAACTCTAGCTTACCCTTCTGTTTCCATTTGGATGGACTGCTATGATCATACTGTATATGGGAGCAAATCAGGGCTAGGTTGGAGCTATTGGCCGCGTCCGCTGTTAGAAGTGGGAATTTTGGTTCCTAGTGTCAGAGTTACCATCTTGGGTAACAATTTTGTGCTTGATCGGTACTAGGGGATATTATTTTGGATGACTGTACATATACCTTGTACTCAGAAACTTAATTATTATTATATATTTTCCATATATTTGTATGTATGAATTATCCAGTTTCAATATTTATCTTAGTTCACTAGTTTATTAGTGCGATTCCATTAAGTGTAGAGACCATGACGGGTCGTTACATAAACAATATACAAGTATTCTTTCAATAAGCCACTTCTAGCTCAATCCTAAGTAGTCTTTGACTTGCTTCTTGAAGAAACTACCAAAGTATTCTTTGAACAACAAACCTCTCTAGGCTTAACAGCAAATATTCTTTCTTAAATAAGTTTTTCCAGGCTCAACACCAAGTATTCTTTCTATAACAAGCCTCTTCAGGCTCAACACTAAGTATTCTTTCTTAAATAAGCCTTTCCAAGAAAAAGAAGGAGAAAGATGGAAAAGTTGGAATATTCATAGCTATTTTCCCAATGTTCCTTAAAATAGGGAAATGGTGGAGTTAGTTATAGTGTCAACCTCAATGGAGAAGGGATTAAAGGGTGCGGCAGGGACATTGTTGTTGGAGACTAGGACCTTGAAGGAGGAGGAGTTGTGGGTGTGGGAGGTGGGCGAAGCAACATCCTCCAATGATACTAGGGTTAGGAGAGGAAAAAGTGATTGTGACTCTACAAGGGTTTAGAGTGTTATTGAGAGCATGATGAGTGACATTACATTCGTTCTTTAATGAAATGTAGAATAGTTTTCTTTTACATTGTTTTTCATTAAAAATGATGTAAAATGGCTAATGTTGTGTAAATAATTACAAAAATACCACCATGTTCTCTTTTTTTCATTAGGTTTTCAATAATCGATGTAGAAATCCCAACATAAAATAGTGTTTTTGGGCTAGTGTAAGCATAAGTATTTGTCTTTGAGCCATGAGTAATCACCTTCGAGCCATGTAAATTTTCCTTCAAGCCATGAATATTCACCTTTAGGTCATGAGATTTTGCTCTTGGGCCATGATAATTCACCTTAGGGTCATGAATATTAGCCTCCAAGCCATGTGTTATGAGATCCTTTGTCGCCACATGCATATAGTATAGTGAAGTCTATGTCCATTGCAATTGTGTGATCATGAGTATTGTAGCTATCTTGATGTTCATTGTATTACTTCTTTAAGTTATAATTGTGATGAATATTAAATTGATCTATTATACATATACTTATTATGTTATGATATTATTTATGTGTGACTATCTGACTCTATCTCACACTAGTGGCTAGAGTGAGACATTTCTCACTCCCCGATTGTTTACTGTGTTATATGTGTATTTTTCAGGTGAGGATCATCTTGATGATGATGTTGGTGATGCCTTGTGATATGCTTGTGGGTCAAGCTTTGATAGGATATGAATCCAGGATTTAGAGTTATGTTTTTCATTCTTTTGAGGTCTTGTCTAATTATTTTAGAAAACTTGTTATTCCTTTGGAGTTTTGTTATGGCTTTTGGTTAGTTACTTGACTTTATTTATTTTGGTTTTCGTATTAGTTACCTCTTCTAAAAAGTGTTTAAGTTTGTGAAACAATGTGAGTTGTCTACCCTTGAAAGTGCTCTTGCAAACCTTTTGTAATGTTTATGGATAAAGTTTAATTCAAAAAACTTTTTATTGCTTAATGATTAATTATATATGATGGCTAGCAGGATAAGGGTGTCACAATAGTTATCTATATCAACATGAAAAACTGTTGGGGTTTCATGAAGTAAAATTTTCAAAAAAAACATTCATTAAAAGATCCTATATTCCTATGAGTAGAACAACCCATTTCCTACAAATCACACAGTACCAAGAACTACACTAAGGGTTTGAGATTTTACCTTTGGAGCATGTTTTAAGAATTTTCATTGAATAACCTTTGTTTGAATGGAAGATGATCTATCTTTGATCACCAAGCACCAAGAGCATAATGTCTCTACTTAGTCCACACGAGCATCACACACTAGAGCAAGAGTTGGTGCTAGCCACAAAGAGACGGCAAAAAACCTTAATTTTAATGTATTTTTTTAAAAATTAGATTAGTGCGTTCTTTTATGGACTACTATTTAACTTAATTTGCATCCTTATTGGGTTTATACAATATAAGTCCAATTTTTTTGTCCAATTTAATTAAATTTTTATCAATTAATTAACCATGAAATTAAATCTCATTTAATTTAATGACTTGCTACAAGTTTTTACTCAATGTGTGTGATCCCGTGGGTTCTCACTTAATTTGCAATAATAATTAAATATCATGTTGAATATCATATTAAATATTATAGACAAATATTGGCATATAACAATGCATCATTGCCACCAGACAAATCGATGATTCGATTTCAACCTTCCACAACCATAATTACTATAGAATAATTTGATTCTTCATCCATGTGTCTTTGATTCGAGCACGAGACATAAAAGTTTCATTCTCGTTAAGTTTAATCATATGTTTCTCAATACCTAAATATAAATTCAACCACATGATTCATTGTAGGCTCAAATAAATACCTTTATAATTATCCTATTATGGATAACATTTGTTAGCATCAAAGCCTACAACGCCTACACGTAGGAATTGTAATGATTTCAAGTTGAAGGATTACTTTTCTATGGTTTCCATGAGAAACACTTATGACACTTACATAATTATTATGAATCTTTTTCATAGTGTGTCCATTTGGTATAAATACCAATATTTATACATGTGTGCTTGACTCGATATCTCATATCCACGATGTATGAGATGCAATCATCAATCAACTCAATAATCTTAATGTATTATTGTTGTCTTAGCCATCAATAATACTTGACTATGGATAATTTAAGAATGATATTATTTGTTCAAAGAATCTCATAATTAATTCATATTTAATATATCTTTAAACGAATAGTTTATTCTAAGGACGTTACTATACTACAAAGACAAATAGCTAAAATGACTAAAATATCTTTGTATCAAAATCATGATACATATAAAGGATTAGCCACCAGGACTGATGGGGTTATATTGTGGTATTTGTCTGAGAGGATATTTTATGAGTTATTTTAATAAGGTTATTACACAAACATACTCCACAATGATGAGATATTGTCCGCTTTGGGCCTTAGCCCTCACGGTTTTTCTTTTGGTCATCACCCAAAAGGCCTCTCGATCATTGAAGTATGTTTGTATTATATAAGTTGTTATTTGTTGTGTTATTTTATCAATGTGGGACTTGTTTGTATCCCAACAATCCTCCTCTCAAACAAGGGACCTAACCTTTCATGCAGCGGAATCTGTCTTTATATGGCACATTATATTTTATGAGTTATGAGGGGTTATAGGGTTATTGGTTGTCACCGAATCCAACATGCGGCTCTGATACCACCACTACAAGAAAAATGCTAATTTTTGACGGAAATTTTCAACGGAAATAGGTAAATTTCCGACGGATTTTGCTTTTTCCGAAGGATTTTCGAAGATTTCAATCCGTCGGAAAAAGTGGCATCGGAAAAAAAATCCGTCAGAAATAATTTTTTCGACGGAATTTTCCGACAGAAAATTCCGTCGGAAATTTCTATCGGAAATTTCCGACGGAAAAATTCGTCAGAAATTGCTGTCAAAATTTTTGACAGAAAAATCCGTCGGAAATTGCTGTCAAATTTTCCGACGGAAAAATCCGTCAGAAATTATAATTTTTTTTTAATTTTAATAAATTTATTAATGTAACAACTCTCATATTTGACTTCTCAAGGGTTCTATTTCACAATATTTCACTGTTTAGCGTGTTTTATTCTTACTTGTGCAATTTCTGGGAGACTTCCCAGAAGGTCACCCATCCCAGTACTATTCCAGGTCAAGCACGCTTAACTGTGAAGTTCTGATGAGTAAGCTACCGAAATGTCTATGTATGTTGTCAGTATAACTTGTACAAATTAATTCATTTAAGTCATCCTCAAATATACAATCTCATATTTGTACTATAATAATAATATATAATAATTTTATATTACGAATAATAATAATAATAATAATAATAATATATTTAATTATTCTTTATTTATATGTACTTACTTTTATAATTAACATCTACTTATTTTTATTTAAAATTATAATTTAAATTATTTAATTTTATAATTTATAATGATAATATAATTTATAAAATTATAAATATTTATTTATTACATACTTATAAATTAAATTTTAATATTTTAAATAAATTATTAATTAATTTAATATATTTATTTACCTTAAATCAAACATATAAAATTTAAAAAAATGTATTTATCCTTTTTTTTTTCTAATTATCAACTATTAATAAAATACTAACTTAAAATCTTATCTAATTATATATAATATTTTCATATCAAATTTAAAATCAGATATTAGTTATACAAAAATATTAAAGATCATATAGTAAATTGTCAATAATATTTTAGTTAAATAATTTAAAATAATTAATATTTCAATTATATTGTTAATTAACAAATAATTTATTCCAAAACTAATTAATTTTTTATATTAATTATTAGTAAAATTTAATAACTTTTAATTTAACAATTAATTGGATCGATGAAATTCAACACACCATGAGTTATTGAGCGGAATAACTTTACCAAGAGTTATTTTGTAAGTTATCTTAAATCAAACATATAAAATTCAAATAATGTATTTATCCATGTTTTATTTTTTAATTATCAACCATTAATAAAATACTAACTTAAAATCTTATCTAATTATATCATAATATTTTCATATCAAATTTAAAACCAGTTCTTACATTTTCGACAAATATAAATTTGTCTGAAATATTCTATCAATCATATAACTTTTCTTACAAAAATTTTCTCATCAAAAATATAAATTTTTCGACAGATTTAATTTTGTTTTATAAAAAATCATCTTCGATTAATATAACATTTTGTATATATGATTTAAGAGTAAAAGATTTTCAATTTAACGAATGAATTTACAAAATTCACATTTAATATAAAGTTATTGAGCGGTGTAACACTTAGTAAAATTTATACCATTGTAATTATAACCCCCCTCATATATATATATATATATATATATATATATATATATATATATATATATATATTAAATGCGACTTTTACAATGTATTACACCACTCAATAACTTTATATTAAATGTGAATTTGGTAAATCCAACTGTTAGATTGAAAGTTCATATCTCTTATAGATTATATATACAAAACTTTATATTAATCCAAGATGATTTGATACTTCATTTTTATAAAACAAAATTGATGTAATATATTCATTTCAAAATACACTAAAATATGAACACTTGGATTATCTTCCAGTTGTTGTTCAATTTTAACAAAACTTGATATACACGTATAAAGTGATATGAACTTTCAATTTAACGGTTGGATTTACAAAATTCACATTTAATATAAAGTTATAGAGCGGCATAATACTTAGTAAAAGTTACACCGGTATAATTATAACCCCTTATATTATATATATATATATATATATATATATATATATATATATATATACACACATACATATATATACAGCGACAGCTGCACGTTTGGAATAGTGAGGCACTTGCCCTCACTACTATTTGACATATACATAATTTTTTATCTAAAAAAATAATATATTTTAAAAAATAAAAATTATATTCTAATAAAATAAATATATAGATTCAGAAAAAATGTTTATTTATTTGATATCTGTCAAATTTTTGAAGGAAATTAATTCTCATGTGATAAAAAAAATTTCTTAATAATGAATTAATTTTTAAAAAAAGTTTAATTATAATATATATATGTATATATATATATATGTCTTAATATTCACATATATAATGTAATATATTAAAACAAATAATTTTTTGATAAAATAAAATTTGTAGCATGCATGTTTTTCTTTTGTGTTTTTTATTTATTGTATACGTTGATTGAAAAAATCAAAATAGTAAAATTGTATACATTGATTAAAAAAATCAAAATAAGAAAAATCATAAGATTTATATTCCATTTAGAATTGTTATTATAAGATATATTTTAAAATAAATTATCATCTAAAAATATATATTAGATATTAAAAACAGATTTATATCATAAATAAATTAAACTTTATTTTTATAAATTTAACATATAGATTTTTATATTTTTAATAGTGTTAAATTATTATAAAATAAGTCTATATGATTGTAGTTCTACCCAAATATTTAAAAATTATCTATGATAGATAAATAAGTCACACTTAAAATATATATTTTTAAAGAAAGTTAGGTTCAAACCAAGTAAATTATAATAAAATATAGTATAACCTAATTTATTTTCATCTTTAATACTAATCGTAGATATAAAAAACTTGTAATAAATAATTATAATATATATTTATACCTTTAAAAGATATATAAAATTTTTAATACTACAAATATATATAAGAAATTAAAAATAATAAATTAAAAATAAGAAATTAAAAAAAGAAATTTAAAATATAAATTAAAAATAAGATTTCCGACGGATTTATTTTTCCGTCGGAAATTTCTGACGAAAAATTTTCGACAGAAAATTCTGACGAAAAATTTCTGACAGAAAATTCTGTCAGAAATTTCTGACGGAAATATAAATCCGTCGGAAATTTCCGACGGATCCATATCCGTCGGAAATTTTCCGTCGGAAATTTACATTTTTCTTGTAGTGCACTGATGGGGTTATATTATGGTATTTGTCTGAGAAGATATTTTATGAGTTATTTTTATAAGGTTATTACACAAACATACTCCACAATGATGAGATATTGTCCACTTTGGGCCTTAGCCCTTACGGTTTTGCTTTTGGTCATCACCCAAAAGGCCTCTCAATCATTGAAGTATGTTTGTATTATATAAGTTGTTATTTGTTGTGTTATTTTATCGATGTGGGACTTGTTTGTATCCCAACAAGGACTAACTCCAACAACATCCAACACATAAACTTCACATAGATACAACACATAAACTTAGACAATTCACAATAACATTAGATAAGATAAGCAACATGTAACACCAAGTGTTTTAATGCTTTATTTTATCATAATATGATATATGTTGTTATATATGACATTATGTTGTAGTTGTTTTTTTAGAGCTCTAAGGTTCAAGAGATTCTTGAGAGTTGAGTTATTTGCAAATTTTTAAGTCGAGGTCAAAGGTGACTAATTTTTGTAACTGATTAATGTTGTTTGTAATCGGTTACTTTGCTTTATAAAATTCATATTTATTTATGGAAAACCTTTTATCAAAAGTTTCTATTAAACTCACTTCATACTTGATTGAGTTTATCTTCATAAAACTCTTATTACTTTGATTAGTTGTATTTTAATCAAGATAGATAAGAAACCACTTGCTTCAAGCACCCACATAATCTATCTAACCTATATAAGCTTTAGGAGAAGAATCTCTATTACATTTAAAACATAAAAAGGAAAATATACATAATCATAAGCTAAACCTAATTCTTCATAATCTTTTTTTCTATTCTTCAAGCATTAGTGCTAACAACTATTGTCCTTCTCCACCATCTTAGCTCACTACACCACTAGGTTGATGGTTTTGTTCTACATTATTTGAATAGTTGATTGTCTTTTAAAAAAATAGCATTTTATAAAATTTTTCTAGTCACTAAATTTTGAAATGCAATTTGTTGTCAAAATTGAGAAAAAAAATTGTTTTGCTTTCTCAATTGGTTTTAAACCCATTTTCAAGTTTTTAACTTTTTAATGATTTGTTGATAATTAAAATTTTACCACGGGTTTCTAAATATCAAACTAAGTTTTCAATAAAATTTTTTAATTATTTTTATTTTAGAATTTATTTGATACTTTTACGTAAATTAAAAGATATAAGGTTAATAAATCAAATTGATCAAGTGTGTAAAAAATATTATCACGTTCATGTGGATTTCTCATGTTAAATTAAACATGTGACGAATGTCATCATGTTATTGATAGTGCATAATTAATACATATTTTACTATATTACATTGTGCTGATTTGATATTTAGAAGTATCTTAAACAAATGAATTGATTAACATCTATTTGAGTTGACTATTTTGGTTGCAATTCTAAATTCTAATTAATTTTCATAATTTCTATTTACTTTGACATGTTGTCTTGCATAGGCCTTATTTGGAGCTCCCAAACTCAAAAGTGGACATTCTTAGTGTCCCTGATAAGTTAAGAAGGAGTTCTACAACTTTCCTGTTGAGAGTTTCACCCAGTATAGATGTTTAAGGATCTAAAAATGCATTTCAATGTTACACCTCGGTCCAACTTCTCTCTATATTTTTTACATGAATTGATTACAACAACTCGTTGAAAATGTGTGGTTAATCCATTCAATTGATTTGAAATTTCATGAATTGTGGTAAAATTTGAGTTTTCGATCTAATTTTACCATACGAATTCTCTTCATCTTCTTCTCTGTTCTAGATCTAAATTTTCATTTTCATGATTGTGAATTTTTTTTAATTAGATAATGAACAAAATTGAAGATTAATTTTGGATCAAGACTTAAAATAACCTACATCACCTAAATCAATCACTATTCTTGAATTTCATGAAAATTGTGAGATTGCGATTATGACTCACATTTTTATGAAATTAAATAGATTTCAATTTAGATCTATATTTTACTTATGTTTATGTTGATTTAAGTTAATTGAATTCAGATTATAATTTAAATCATGAAAATTTTGCCATAAGAATTGAAATCTTGAATCTATGCAAATCTTTGGAGAAAATATAATAATTTTTTAATACTGAATTGGGAACACTGCAATTATTGTTAATTTTGACATGATGGTATGTTGAACCCTTCAAAAAATCTTTTTGAGGAATAATGATGGATGAATTGTCTCACGCTAAGGATTGTTACTAGTGTGAGAGACAGTATTATAATGTTATCTTAATAAGGATTGTTACTAGTATATGAAAATTAAAAATTAATATGGTATCACGCCTAGGGTTGTTACTGGTGTGAGATTTGTGAACAAATATTTTGTGTTTAGGATTAATACTAGCAAAAGATTTTGTAATTCCACTCTTAGGGATGTTATTGATGCAAGATTTAATGTTTGGTGTATAGTCTTGCACATAGGGTTGTTAGTAGGGGTGGGTATATGGACCGGTCCGGCCCGTTTAAGGCCCGGTCCGTAAAACCCGCGTTTTATACGGGCCGGATAAGTCCGGTCCGTAAAATAAATGGACTTATTTTTTAAGTCCGTATCCGGCCCGCCAAAATCCGCGGATAACGGACCGGTCCGCGGGCCTAAATAATGGTTCAAAAAAATAAATTTTTAAAAAATAAAAATACATAAAATTAGAAGAAAAAAAATATTTTTTATTTATAAGCTAAATTTTATCATACTAAAATTTATCAATAGTTAAAATGGTTTAAAATACTAAATATTAAAATACTAAAATAAAAATAATTACAAATACTTAAATAATAGTACCAAACTTTCAATAATAAAAGCATCAAAATGTCATAAAAGTAATTCAAATGACAAATACCTACCAACTAAACATAATTTTAATGTCATAATAATTTAAAAAATTAAATACACAACTTAATATTAAAATCATAATATTTAAAAATATTAATTAGTGAAGTCCGCGGACTAGCCCGCGAGCCCGCGGATTAAATCCGCTAAGTCCGCGGACTTCACGAGCCGGGCTCAAAAATTAGACATAGTCATACGGATTTGAAAAAAACGGGTCCGTTATCCGCGAAATCCGCGGACTTACGGACCGGTCCGCGGACCCGAGTCCGTCTACCCACCCCTAGTTGTTAGTAATGCAAGATTTTCAATTGTGTGTCTTAAATTTAAGGAGTGTTATACATGTTCATTGTTGTGAATATTTGTAATAGAAGTGACAAAACCAAAGATTTGACCTTGAGATTTGTTTTAGTAGAAAATGAGACTTTTTGCATGAGTCATGGGTTGGAAACATAAAGTTGGAGAAGAATTATTATATATTGTTCTCCATTGTAGAGAATAAAAATGCAAGGTATATGATCTAGGTATTTGAAAAAAAAGGAAATTACACACAAAACTATGACTAGAAGAGGAATTTGTTTTAGTGGGAGAGGGAGTTGTTAGGAAAATGGAGTTTGGTGTGAGACATGATAATGTGGTAGTTGGTAAAGAAATTAAATGGGTATTTAAGGAAAATGGAGGTTACTGGCTAATATTCAATAAAGTAAATTTGATACTTATGTTAAAGCATAAAAAAGATTCATAAGAATCTTTTTAAAAGTGCATATTAAATAAGTTATGTTGAAGGTTCATCTTTTGGTATAAAAGATAACATTTGATAGGATATCCATTCTTCAAAATCTGGTTTACTATAATGTAATTAAAAGTAATGAGGTTACATGAAAGGGTTTTGGAATTAATAACAAAAGCATAAGACATTTATTTTTTGTAATGCCTTTTTTATTCTTTATGATTTGGACTATATGTTAAAGAAGATGGGACATTTCTTTAGTGATACCCAAATTAATTTCCTAAAATTTATGGGCTTATGAATTATGATGCTCAAACTAAAATTAGTTGTTTGGTTGTGGTTGTGATTTAGTCAATTTGGTTGGCTTGAAATTCTATTATTTCTTTAGCCAAACAATATATATATATATATATATATAACAATAAACATGAAAATTAACCATTGAAATGTAAATAATTTTAATTTTTTGTAAAATTGAATAGTAAATATGTCATGTATTGATTATAATTTCTCACATTTTCATGTCATACTTTAAGTGCATGATATCAACTTTTCATCTTCAAGAGAAATAATTATTTATTCAAAAATATAATTAAATACTTAAAACTAATATACAGACTTAAAATTGACCTATAACAAAGACAATATTAATTGTTAAATAAAACTAATTCCCAAGGCAACTATGTCGCATCATCCTTATCTAACTAAGGGCATCAGGAAGTACTCTGCACACAATAGCTACAAAAAGAAACAAGACATCAATTCAAGATAATGTTCCACTTTGTATTATAAAGAAAGAAAGAAAATAGAGCAAACAATTTGAAAATAAATATACAAATAAATAGGTAATAACTAAAATTATGGTATGTTTTGTATTTCAAATGTCGTTGAATTATTTTTAACCAAAAGATGAATTAGACTCACATATTATTAATTTCATCAACTTAGTCATAGAAATTTATGTTCACAAAAAATAACTTAAATTTAGCTAATTCACCCATCTTATTTTGTAATTTGGTTGAAAATTAGATGTCAATAGAAATCAAAAAACCTTATTTGTAAAATTAATTAAAAAAAAATCAAATAAAAAATTTATTTAAAATAATATATAATCAAGATATTAAACTCCTTGAATGATAAATTGCCTTTAAGATTATTACCTTCCAGGTAAAAAAATAGAAGGCTGCTATGGAGGATTTGCTTTTCAAATCTATAGATTTAGCTTGGTACCAGAGAATTGAAGCAAGAATAGCATGTCCCAAACCCTACAACATTACCACCAAATAAATTTCAAAGGTTACTTTATATAATTTTATATTCACTTATATCAATAAGTAAAACAATAAAGTTAGTATCCTTTAAAGATTAATTTTTAGCCTTGAGACTATTATGAAGACTATAAAGTTAGAATAATCTATTTGACAAAGACAATCTTCATAAGGAAATCTTTCTTTATTTGTTAAGTTTTTTTTGTCATATTTCAAGTATAAAATATTAATAAAATTAGCATTTTACACTCCAATAAACTCTATATGAAGACTGGTTAAAAGGGAGAAATGGATTATATTAGGAACTTAGTAAAAAATATTTGTTTTTGCATTTTTTTTTATACATTTTCATCCATTTTATAATCAATAATACAAACTTACTTTTTAGATAATACTTGTTCCTATGAAATTCACTAGTCTTAAAAATTTACTTCTACAAATGAGAAAATAAAATAAAAACCTATAATAATAAATTATATTAATATTAATGTGAAATATGTATAATAAAAGGGAAAAAAATAACTTCTATTATATTGATAATAGATCCCTAATAATAATTATATAAAGAAACAATTCATATGTAAGAAAAATAAGAAAAAAATCCTAGAAGATAATCTAAATCTTTCTAAATTATTCAAGATACAACCAAGACATTATAAGACATTTGCCATATATTCTAACACTAGTTAACCAAAATCACACCTCCATCCTCAATACAAAACAAATAATGTGTTAAGTAGGAGAAGGATATAATTAACATATGATTGTAACCTATATGTAATTAACTTATTACCGTGACAATTTTAGTCCAAACAAAAGGAGAAGTTGTTCCTGCAAGAAGGGCAACTCCAAAGGCCATTTTAAAAAGGGTCATACAAATTTGGAATACCTGAAAAAGATAGTTAGAATCAATCAAGGAATACATAGGAAGACATAACCAATTTTGTTTAGATATATTTAAAGAACATACTCGTTTTTGACCAAAACGTGCTGACAAAGAATAAATGCCAAAGGTTGCATCACCTTCGACGTCAGGTATATCCTATATAAATCCAATAAAAAGCTTATATATATTAGATGCAAATATAGAATTGATTTAAAAAAAAAAAATGTGTGAGCTAAGATATTAGATGCATTTACCTTACACAATGCTATACCGATAGAGTACAAACTCATGAATGTCACAGAAAAAATCAATGATCTTGGAAAGGTAAGTGGCCTCTTGAACACAAAAGTCTGGACATTATTACATGAATTAGTAATAAAAATATACATGTTGTTTCCTTTCATTTCTCTTAATTAAATTAATAACATGGAAAAGTTAATAGATAATATATCATTCCTAAGATCTAGTGAAAATATACTAATATATACAAAGGGTGGCATCAATTGATAGCTTGTGGCTTGCATGAAACTATTTGTAACTTATTAACTAGTGATTAGTTATAAGTTCTATACTATTTAGGTGAAATGTAAACATATAATTGACATAGCTATATTTCAATATAAATATGCATATCATATATACCAGAACAATAAAAGTGAAGCTTCTTCTTCTATGTGCACAATCAACTTTTCTTTAACTTTCTCACTAACATTTCATGATTCATTTCTAATTAGTGAATTAAAATAATTTATCATGAATCCAAGATAACATCCCTAAAAGCTTCGATAAGGATATGTTACTACTATTAAGTGCACAAAACAAATACATGTTCTCCCAAAATTATAAGACTTTAAAAATCACAATTAATTATAAGACAAAACCTGTAAGTGAAGGAAAGATGAAATTGGAAAAACAATAGTCCAAGTAACGAAAATGCACATTGCAGCAAGTAATGGATGTCCTTTCCATCTCAATAAGGGCACCTGAAAAGTTTCAAAATATTGCTATCACCATCAAACCATTTTTTTAACTAGAGGATTTCTTTACTAGTTTTTGATAAAAACAAAATATTCACTATATCTTTAACTAATAGATCAATTTGCATTAATTAATGAATTTTATTGAGTAAATGCATTTGATTAGAAGAATTTTAAAAATAATTAGCATAATGTTTTCTTGTTTTCATACCAAATAAGTGAATTTTGAAATAATGAGTATTATTAAAAAAGAGTTAAATATCTTTTCAGTTCCTAAAATATACATGTTTTTAGTTTTTGATCTCCAATTTTTTTTACTTAACTTGTAGTCTCTATAAAATACTTTTCTTTTGTTTTTAATATTTGTTGTAACATTTTTCATTGTTTTGGATGACGTGTCAAATATCAAGTGGTATAAATTCACTTTAAACAATATCCAAATGTTTGATATATCATCCAAAATAGTCATAAAGGTCATGGCAGAGACTAAACAATTTTGCAGGGACCAAAAATGAAAAAAAAAACTATATATTTCAAGGACAAAAAAAAATATTTGATGGGTGATTTAAAATTCCATTATTTTAGAAGGTATGGTGAAGATGTCCTAGTCCCAATGAAAAACTTTTAATGAGTGATTAAAATGACCAATGTATCTTCTTTTTTCAAACAAAATAAAATGTTTTCTTTTACTTGCAAAATGTTTAGGTGAGCTTGGTCCCAAGGCCTCACCAAGGACTGGGCAAGCATCAAGACTCTTTGAACCCTTATAGAGAGGTATTTAAAAATTATCTATCAACAAGGTCCTCACATCGTTGAATCAACATTCTTTTGAGATATGAGTATGTTTCTTACTAATTGCACCAACCTTTGTTGGCACAAAATAAATTGTTTGAGGCTATATGAAAACAAATATTATACATTTAAAGGTGCATATGAACTAACTATCACAAAAACTTAGCTATTGGATGAAAATATAGTGTTTTAAATTACATGTCCAAAAAATACCTTGACACAAAAGCTCTTTGGGTTTGAAGTCTTGAACAATTATTTTTTATACATTTTTTTAATTTTAAAATCCAACTATAATTTTTTTATTATAAGGAAGATGTGATAATGATTAAATTGTAAATCATTTAGTTATAGAAGTTTTGATACAAAGATATATCATGAACCAACTATTCCAAAAACATAACTTTGTGTTTTGATAAGTTATATTAAACTTCCAAAGAATCGACAACAAATTTTAAAACTTGAATAATTACTTTAAAGCTCATATATCAAGATTTACTAATTTGGGTCTAAGAAAGGAGACAAAAATATTGGTAGTAAGAAATCAACAAGGATGAAGTTTTGAAAACTAAGAACTATAGTGCCATTGAAGAAATTGGTAATTTACTAGTAAAAATTAATCAATGTGTGAAACAAACATTACAAGGGGAAAAGGATATAACTAACTCATAAAAGATGAGAAGTAAAGAGATAGTAAAACAAATACTAATTTCGATATTGAATGTCAATTTGGTTATGCAAAGAAAAGATGAATATCAAGGAACCCCTAGGAGTGACACTACAACAGAGCCGAGAAAAAGGTGAGTCATCATCAACTATGTGGGTTTAAGGTTCAATTAAAACATTAATCCACCACATCCACAAAAACCACAAACTCTCATTAATTAAAGGAAAACAAAATTGGAAGATGCACATGATACTCATGGAAATTGAGTTCCTAAATAGTACAATTAATCAATAACCACCATTGGGACCTTCAAACTCATTTAAGAGAAGAAATGTTTCAAATAATCATGAGACTAGTCATCTAGTCTCAACTATTGTAAATAGGAATTGATAGGCTAAGGTCTCAAATAATCTAGGAGTTCTAATATTTTAATAAAAGGTGTTTCATTCAAATTATTGATCCAATTTCTAAAATAGCTTTATTATAAGTAGTCTTATCTTGCATTAGCAAGACATCCTGAACTCATAAACCCCCAAAACAACTCTAATTGGTGCATCATGACTCCTTTTCATAACCTTTACATATATACTTATATAGGAAAAAAAAAGAACTTTAGATGCAATTTAAATTAAAGAACTTACATTTATTGAATAAGCAATCCATAGGAAACAACACAATAGAAGACCCCAAATCAATGGCCAAGAACCTATAACCCAGCCAAGCAACAAACTCTGTAAAATAATAAAACAACGTTATTTTACTTTCTAAATTAAACTCATCAAGAAAAATATCATTGTAAAATTGACAAATCTTATGGCACCAAAGTTAAACATGATGCAGCAATGATGACACCAGTTGTAAAAGATATTTGTCCAGATGCCAATGGAAGGTATGGTTTGTTTATCTGCAATAATACATAACACAAATCATGATAGTAATAAGGCAAATATACTACACGGTACTTTCTCTAAAAGGTTTGTACACTATAAAAGATTGTATGCTTTTCTCAATCATATCAAAGACTATAATAATTACGAAGTGGTTGATAAACCAAAATATAAAAAGGTGTTTGGTGGTCAACATCATATAAATTCTCAAATTGTTGTGAGTAAATATTCTTGTATAGATGTAGTTTTATATTAGGGATGATAAAATGGGTTTAGCTTGATGGACTCGCTTGCTAACCTTAAAAAAATGACAAATCAAGCTAGGTGGTCCAACTCGCTAGTTGGTCATAGCTCGCTCCACCTAACACGTCAATCCAACGACGGATTGGTGGATCAGGGGCAGGTCAACTCGCCCTTTTTTTATTAAAAAATTATATTTAAAATTTAAGTTTAACGTTTGCATGATATAATTCTTTAAAGATTTTAATGTTCTTAAAAAAATTAAACTATATGTTTGTTATTCTTGTTAATTTACTTTATAAATTTAATTTCTCTTATACTAATAAAAAAAACTAATATTCAAATGAAATTTAGAATAAATTAATAATATATTTTACATCTTTCAAGTAAATTTGTTTATTTAAAATAATTTTACAAAATAAATAGTTATTTTTCTTTTTCCTTTTTTCTTGACATTTGTTTTAAAAAAATTTGTGGACTAAGCTATTGTCCCACTTTTGACAGACGAACGATAAATCAGACTATCCCATTTTCTCATCCTACTTTTTATGTTTCTAAATATCCGACTTTAGATAAATCAAACAACAATTTGATGACTATCATATTTTTATTGGAATAATAAAAAGTCTAAAAGTTATAAATGGTAGTTTATTATTTATCTATATTATTCATTTCTAATTAATAATAAGTTGCGTACCTTGTCTATTTCAAGATCAGTCAATTGATTCATACCAGCAACAAAAATACCCATAAACAAGTGAGGTACTGCTACCTAAAACAGTTTAAAATCACAAAGGTATCAATGAATGTATAGGTAGGTGCCATTTGGCTACTAAAGAAGAATACATATTGGGGTCTCACCTGTAACACGCCAATAAAAAATAATGGAGATATATCCGATAATTTCTCCACAGCAAGAAGAGATGCAGAAATGATGCCTAATGTCTGTCAAGAGTAAAATAAGATTGATTCGTTTAAAAATCCAATATATTACTATTAAAAAATAGAATTAAGTAAATTAATTAAGTGTGAATCATAAGATTTGAGGATTATTTATGATAGTAATACTAGAAAACTTTGAACTTACCTGGGTAGTCATTGCATATGGACTTGTAAACATGAAGACAGCAGCCAAGAATTCTTTGACAAAGTGCAAAATATTTTTGGGAGAAGAAGCATGAGGTTCAGAATCAAAATATGATCTAGATGTTACTTTCGCAACATATTTTTCATTGCCTTCTTGATATGTAGACCCTTCCAAAATGCATTTGTAATTATGGTTCAAAATTGGTTGTTGGAACCTCAGATAATTATTCTTTTGATATTTTCTTTGGTGTTGTGATATTTTCGACGGATAAGAACCTAGAATACCAAATGTTAGAAGTAGTATAAGTTGTCATGGACAATAGAAAGTATGAATATTCTTGTTAAATTTATTGCAACATGGATCACGACAAGACAATCAATGGAGAAAGAATAATCAATTTCTAAACTAAAATTAGAGAAGTCAACGCTAAAATTAATTTTATTGAAGAAAACATTAAGAAAAATAATTTGAAAATTAGTAAGCAGAGTCACTGGGTTCATTTACACTTGGAAATCTATCAGTGGTTTACGTTGTCCATTATAAATCAAAATACGGTTTTTATTATGCTCCATTAACAAGGATAATAAATTTGTTTTGATTTTTCCTAATTTAGGTTGTTGCATTTTTTTTTTCATTGAGCAAAATACATGTTTGTTACATTCTTTTGGATTTTGTAAATACGGAGAATTAAAAGAAATTATATTTTAAAATAGAGTATATTTTATTACTTATAGATAAAAGTATTACATTATCATTATCTCTTAATTAAAATATATAAATTAGTTCATTTACTTATCATTATCAATGTGAATTATATTCTCTTCCTATGTATTATATTTTTTTTTTATATATTAAAATATAGAATAAATTAGACTTTTATCTCTTAGAGATGTAAGTATGATATATTATCATTCTCGTATTGTATTAAAATATATGATATAATTTAGAGTAGTTAACTTAACAATGTTGTTAATTCGTTATAAAATTTTAAAATATACTTTTAATTAAAATACATGTTAAAATATTTTTAGCTAAATAATATTCATTTACTTGATAAAAAAATTATAAAATATATAATTAAATTTGAATAAAATATATTAAAATAATAAACAAAAAAATTATATGTATACTTATATATACATATATATAATATATAAATTAACGCACACACATAAAATTGATTAAAATAATAATAAATTGAAAAGTTATATGTGTACTTAAATATTATAACACACACGTATTAAGTATTATAATAATTATGTTTTATTCAAATACTATAATAATCATTCGAAAAATTGTGTTTAATATTTATATTTTAATATTATATTTATAAATGTGATAAATAATACTTTATAAAAAAAACACAACATTATCTATATTTATTAAAGTATTTAAATAATAACATCAATTAAACAAGAATTCAATACTTAATTTTATTATATAATTAATTAATATTATACAATAAAAATACAATTTCATTTAATTATTTATAAAAATATTACATTAAATATATTAATTAATTAATTAGTATCTTAATACTTGTGTTATATTTCATTATACTTTTATATATGACTTTAAAAGTATTTAAGAAAATAATTAATAATTAAAAATATTTCTGTTAAATATATATATATATATATACATATATATATTTAATTTTATCAAAATTCATAATAATTTTAAAATAATAATTAAATATGTAAATCAAACTTTTGAAATGTAATATTTGTATTTGTTAAGAAAGGAAAGTGTTTATTTAAAAAAAAAAAAAAAAAAAAAAGAGAATAAAGTAATATTTACATTTCTAGGGATGTTAGTGTTAGTGTAAGGATGTATGGTCTATAACGGAATTTCACTTTAACATAGAGTTTAAAAATAGATAAAGTATTGAATATCGAAATCTATCAAAGAAAAATTGTAATTTTTAACAAAAAAAAAAAGGAAAATAATGTAATAGCATACAACACATTCTAACACTTTATTTTTTGTTTCAATTAAATTATTTAAGAAATTTTATTAATCATCGTACACAGTTAATTAAGGATGACAATTCTAACTAGATTTTAGGTGTACTCGCAAAATATCCACAATAAATAAAGTAAATACTTACTAAATGGGGATAGATAAAAAAGTATATATATTTAATCACAAAATTGAATGAGAATGAGAGGTGTGTATTACTGTTAAATTAAAAGTTTTTAATTTATTAAATTTATAAATTTTTTTAAGATTTTAAAAATTATATAATATTTTATTATATAAATTTAAATTAAAATATAAAATATTTTTATAATTATCCATCAATTTAAATTATTGAAATAAATAATTAAATAATTTTTAAATATTTTAAAAAATAGTAGACTTATCTATATATAAAAAACTTTATTTAAACGGTTGAATTGATAATAAAAAAATATTAATTATTATTATGACTTATTATTCATCTATCTATACCACTAAAATTTTGCGGCTAAGTGAGAAAGGATTTTACTTTTCCAACATCCATCTACCAACCATCCATGTTTTCAACCTTTTCATGTTGATTAGTTTACTTTATTACTCTGATCCAAAAAGCGACTCTTTTATTATTCAATTCAAAGTCAATATTTGCGAAGTAAAAGAACAAGGTAATATTGGTCAAACCATAAAGGGTATAATGTGATTAATTAATTATGCTACGTACTAATAATACCTTTCATGTGGGAGATCGATAGATAAGTAATAACTAATTATAGTAAATGATATGAGACACATACTTGGATAGTAAATATTCTTGATGGAATGCTTACTCCGCCAGAGATCATTTCCACCTACACTTACCCATGGTCTCATTTTAGCGATCAGCAAATAATTTTGTGATGAAAAATGGACCAAATATGCAAAGATTGGAACCAAAAAAATGCATGAAAGTGAAGGAAAAAGTAATAGGTGATTTGAAAGCAAAAACATGCAAGTACCATTTGTGACTGAAGCGACAATAGGAGAAGATGTAAAACGCAATGAGTCCATGGAAACTGAACCACGACAACACAAAGCAGTTGCTATAGAAAGGAAAAGCACAAACTCGTGTTGTGTGGAGACGAGGAGAGGAAGAGAGAATTTATAGTACATATGTGTACTGTTGGGATTCATCCCAAGTCCCACATCGGTAAAATGAAGGAACATTGGCTAGTTTATAAGTGTCCACCATTCCACATAGTATGAGGCCTTTTGGGAAGGAGCCCAAAAACAAAACCGTGCGGGCTTGGGCCCAAAGCGGACAATATCATACTATGGTGGAGGAACGGGTGGACTAGCGGGCCCTACAAGTGGTATCAGAGCCAACGGTTCGTCTGGGTTTGATGCGGGAAGACCCTCAGTGTTGTGCCTCGCGATGGAGATTCGAACTTGGTGCCTTGTGTCGAAAGTCTTCCTGATATTGTGGTGTTCAGGCGGCGTGTCCCGTAGAGTTAACGGCGGTACAAGATGGTGACGGATTATCGCTTGAGGGGAGGAGATCACGAGACATGTGGTCCTTGGTCTGAGGGGAGGTTTGTTGGGATTCATCCCAAGTCCCACATCGGTAAAATGAAGGAACATTGGCTAGTTTATAAGTGTCCACCATTCCACATAGTATGAGGCCTTTTGGGAAGGAGCCCAAAAACAAAACCGTGCGGGCTTGGGCCCAAAGCGGACAATATCATACTATGGTGGAGGAACGGGTGGACTAGCGGGCCCTACAAGTGGTATCAGAGCCAACGGTTCGTCTGGGTTTGATGCGGGAAGACCCTCAGTGTTGTGCCTCGCGATGGAGATTCGAACTTGGTGCCTTGTGTCGAAAGTCTTCCTGATATTGTGGTGTTCAGGCGGCGTGTCCCGTAGAGTTAACGGCGGTACAAGATGGTGACGGATTATCGCTTGAGGGGAGGAGATCACGAGACATGTGGTCCTTGGTCTGAGGGGAGGTTTGTTGGGATTCATCCCAAGTCCCACATCGGTAAAATGAAGGAACATTGGCTAGTTTATAAGTGTCCACCATTCCACATAGTATGAGGCCTTTTGGGAAGGAGCCCAAAAACAAAACCGTGCGGGCTTGGGCCCAAAGCGGACAATATCATACTATGGTGGAGGAACGGGTGGACTAGCGGGCCCTACATGTACTTGAATAAGATTAATTTGTTTGTTACCCAGAAATTGATACACGTCATGGCACATTCTCACTAAGCAAATTGCAACATAATAATGATGTAAAAGAAACGTCAGAAGAAACTAGATCAAACAATAAAAAATATATGAAATCAACATCGGTGGCGCCGAAATTGGGGACCGTGGACTTGTTTCATTACGTGATCATTTCATTAATGAATTATTGTTTATCTCATGTCAACGGCGTTTTTATATGAATGCAGTAATAGTACGGGTATTTGTCGTAAGCATCCATTAATTAAAGCAATGCAAGAGCAAGACACTTAAGTTTTCAAGTTGATGAATTGAACCTTCGTTTCAAAAATTGGACTGGATCAAACTAGCGGGTTTAACACAAAAAAAATATTGACAGAATCGACCCATTTTACAATCTAAAATAATCACATGATCAGCTAGAATTGAAAAAGAAAAATTACTAAGAAACAAAAATTGGTCAAAAGCCCGCAAAAAAAAAAAAAAAAAAAAAAAAGAAATCGATTCACAATTTGTCAACAAATATTGTTTACGACATATAAAGGCTAAATAACGAAAATATATGGATTTTGTTAGAATAGTATTGATAGTTTTCAAATGTACATACATATTTTATTCAATTTAGATAATTATTAATATATATTATATTTTTAAATCTTATTTTTTTATCATAAAATATTTAGTCAAGCGATAATTTTATTTTAGAATTTAATTATTTAAATATTAGGTTTTTTTTTATGTTTTTCTTTGTTGAAATATCACATGGAGAAAATAATTTGGAAAGTTACAAGTTTCGAGGAACCATCGCTCAAAGTTGTATACAATTATTGCTCTAAACTATGATAATTTGCAATTTGCTCTAAGGGAGCCAAGGTAGAGAGTAATCCTAAAACCATATACATGGTCGTTCAGAGTGAGTTATAAGGGTACTCTAAGTGAGAAGATTTTCAAAGTTACCACAAATTCATTTTGAATGAGTAAAGGCAAAGAGCACCTTTTGGATGCACTTACATGGTCGCTCAAAGCGAGCAACATGTGCCTTCTAAGCGACTAGATCATACATAAAAGTGCATAGAAATTATTATAAATTTAGGATTTCTAGAGGTCTTGTATAAAACATTCTTCTTAGCACAATTCTAGATATATTAAAAAGAGTTTCTATGAGACCATTATTATAATCACGAACCGCTCGAAGGCCCTTCTAGTGTTATAATCCTTAGTCATTAGTGGTTAAATTTACTACTGTTAGAGATGAGGTAATTACTTGAACCCTGTAATTTTCTTGTTTTCATTTAATAAAGTATTTATGCAGTTAATCATTTTATTATTATACTTAATGCCTGTTGTGACTTGATCAACTTCTTCATGATCTTATAATTTTTAATTGAGGTTGGAAAACCATTTTTAAAACAACCACCTAAATAAAACATTGATGACATTTATTAGTAAGGAATTGAGATAAACTTCACAGTACAAGAAATATTACATATAGTGACATACAAAAAATGTCACTATAAGTACAATATATATAGGTATATGTCTATTTGACATATAGTTACACACAATTTTAGTGTTGATTTTAAATGAGATTTAACAATATATTTTGTATGTCATTATAACCTATACTCACACTTTTTAATAATATACCAACATATATTGTAGTTATTGTGTGGGTAAAAGTAATTTTTAGTGACATGTATAGTGTCACTATAGGATATATGTCACTTATAGGACAATTTTCTTGTAGTGTCATCAGTTGACTTTCGGTCCTTGACCTTAATGCAAGATTGTTTAACAAAAGTTACTAAAGAATTAGAATTTTTCTTACACAATCAAGAATCTCTCACCTAAAGAATTAGTATTTAAATACAATTGCAAGTTGTCAAATTAATTGTATAATTACAATGTTGAATGAAAAATAATGAGATTTTGCATAAGGATAGTTATTGAATCAATTTCCAATGATTCTTATTATAAATTCTATTTTATCACAATTTACTGTTTTATTACATTTCTACTGTGTTTAAATATTTCTTGCTAAATAATTTGAATTTTTTTATTAAATTACTTATTTAATATAAAAATTATATTAAGCAATTATAAATCCAAATTCCTATGGATTCGAGTCTTGGATTTATTTCTTTTTTACTATTATGAAAATTGATATACTTTTAAAATGTGTATCAAGTATGGATTAGTTCTTTGTTATGCTATATAAGATATGTGAATAATTATATGCTTAAGCGTATTGAATATATATGTGTGTTTTTCATGTTTTTATATAAACATCTATCTGATGTATGACAACCAATTCATGGTATGATTTGGATCATAGATATATTTACATCCATCATGAATTTCATACGATGAGTGAAAATTGAAGGCCTTGAGACCCGATTGGAATTCGATGATAACTTGTATGAGGTTGATATGGAGCTTAGTACTCTCTTAGATTTATCTGTATACTTTTATATTTGTTCTTGTGTTGTACGTTGAAGTGAGATAAATTTTAAGTTCGTTCCATAGAGACGAGAATGAAAGTATAATACCTCATTCCATAAATCTTGAAAGAAATAATTATTCATCACAAAAATATAACTAAAAACTTAAAACTATTGTACAAATTCAAAGTTGGCCGGTCACAAAGGGAATGTCATTTAAATAAAATTAATTTCTATGTCGATTATATTGCATCGTCTTTATCTAACTAAAGGCATAAGGAAATATTCTGCGCACAATAGCTACAAAAAGAAACAAGATATTAATTTAAGATAATATATATTTGCTTTATACAAAAAAGAAAAACAACATAGTAGAAATAAATTGAAAATTAATATATAAATAAGTAATCATTCACATTGTGGTATGTATTTTGCTTAAAATGGTGTCGATTTTTATACCAAAAGATGAAATTAGACTTGTGTATGATTAAGTTCATCAATTTAGTCATAGAAATTCATGTTCACAAAAAAATAAGTTCAATGTAGCTAATTCAAGCCTCATATATTTTATATTTTGGTTGGAAATTAGAAATCAGACAACCTTATTTCAGAAATAGAAAAAAATAATCAAATAACTTTCTTTTAAATAATAGTTTTAATATTAAACACCTCGAATGATAAATTATATTTAAACTTATTACCTTCCAGATTAGCATATAGAAGGATGCTACAGAAGATTTGCTTCTCGTATCTATAGATTTGGCTTGGTACCAGAGAACAGAAGCAAGAATAGCATGTCCCAGGGCCTAAAACATTAGCACCATATAAATTTTAAGCATTACTTTAAACAATAGTTTATATTCACTTGTATGGAAAACAATGAACCTATTTTTTTCTTTTAAAAGAATGTATCCTTAATGATTACTTTTTACCCTTAAAGTTATTATTAAGACTATAAAATTAGAATAATCTATTTGAGAAAGAAAAACTTTCTAAAAAAATCATATTTATTTGTTAAGATGTCTACCATATGTAAATAGAAAATATTAAACAACAACATTGTTTTACACTCCAATAAACTCTACATGAAGATTGATTAAAGGTGGAAAGAAATTATAACTTGAGAACTTAGTAGAGAATGTTTGCTTTTGCATTTTTTATTTATATTTTTTTTCTATTTTCTAACAATTAATACAAACTCACTTGCTAGATAGTGATAATTCCTATCAAACTCACGAGTCTAAAGAATTTTCTTATACAAATGAGAGAAAATAAAATGTAACACTTATAATAATAAACTATATTAGTATTGATGTGAAAGATGTGTCCTTATTAATTAAATAAAGAAACAATTCAAAATATGTAAGAAAAATAAGAAAACTACTTCTAAGAGATAATCTAAGTCTTTCTAAATTACTTAAGATTTACCAAGATATTATAAGACATTTGACATATACTCTAACACTTGCTAATCAAAATCACACCTCTATTCTCAGTACAACACAAATAATGTATTGAGTGAAAGAATTATATAATAAACCTATATTTGCAACCTATATATGTAGTAACAATATTACCGTGAAAATTTTAATCCAAAGAGAAGGAGATGTTGCTCCAGCCAAGAAGGCAACTCCAAAAGCCATTTTAAAAAGTGAAACACAAATTTGAAATACCTGACAAAGAATAATTAGGAACAACCAAGGGATATATAGAAAGGCATAAACAATTTTGTTGAGATGTATAAATAACATACCCGTTTCTGACCTAAACGTGCTGAAAAAGAATAGATACCAAACGTTGCATCTCCTTCTACGTCAGGTATATCCTATATAAATTCAATAAAAAAAAGTTTTATATATATTATATACACATTTGAATTGATATTGTAAACAAGTGTATGTGTTAAGAATTTAGAGGTATTTACCTTGCATAATGCTATACCTATAGAGTACAAACTCATGAATGTAACAACAAAAACCAATGATCTTGGAAAGATAGGTGGCCTCTTGAACACAAAAGTCTGTATATTGTTACATGAATTAGTAATTAAAACAAAATACATTGGTTCCTTTCACTTATATTAATTGAATTAATAACTTGGAGTGAATATTAGAGAATATATCATTGCTAAGACTATCTAGTAAAAATATATTAATACATGTAGACAATAGTCTTAGTTGATAGGTTTTGACTTGCATTAAATTATTTGTAACTTATTAACTAGTATAGTTATAGGCTCTCTATTATTCATGTGAGATGTACGACATGTTTGGATAAATTTCTCCAAAAACACTTGTGGAGGAAAAAATATAAGAAGGAAAATTGAAATAAACTTCTTCATAAAATAAAAGTAACTTATACGTAAATTAAAAACAAGATTTTAGAGAAGTTAATAGAAAAGAGTTTCTACAAATTAACTTATTTAAATCTAATTTTAGCTTATAGAAAATATTTCATTTTTCCTTCCTATTTTTCTCTTTTAGAAGTGTTTCTAGGAAGTTTACTCAAACAAACTCATAGGTAACATAACTATATTATAATAAATGTGCATATCATACTAGAGCGCAAAAGTGAAGATAATTTTTCTTTGAACACAATCAACTTTTCTTTTTAACTTTCTCAATTACATTTCATGATTCAACTCTAACTAATGAATTAAAATATTTTATCATAAATCCAACAAAGCAACTCTAAAAGCATGTTACTGTTATTACGTGCATAAAAGATAAAGCATGTTCCCCTAAATAAGACTTTAAAAATCACAATTAGCTATAAGACAACACCTGCAAGTGAAGAAAAGATGAAATTGGAAAAATAATAGCCCAAGTAGCAAAAATGCACATTGCTGCAAGTAATGGATGTCTTTTCCATCTCAATAGAGGCACCTGAAAAGTTTCAAAATATTACTATCACTATCAAACATTTTTTTTCAAAAGAAAAATTCTATATTAGTATTTTTTATATAGAAAATATTTATGTACATTTATCTAATACCTCAATTTACATTTGAGTAATGAAATGTTGATGTGTAAATGCATTTGATATCAAAGGATTTTAAATTGTTAGCATAAAATTGCATGCTAAATAAGTGAAATTGAAAATAATGAGTAATTTCATGATATAATATTTTTAACTCAAAATATGAGATTTCAGATTCTTTTTTCAGAAAGTATTGTGAACACATTTGATTTTAAAGGAAAATTTTTTATGAGTGATTAAATGACCAATGTATTTCCTTATTCAAACAAAATAAAATATTTGAGACCATAGAAAAATAAATGTTATATATTTAAAGATGGATATGAATTAACAGTTGGGATGCAAGTAAATTTCCACATCATTCAAACAAGAGAATAGATATGGGTTTATATATACACAATTGTCTTTATTGGTAGATAGACATTTTAGATGATGTTCAAAAGTAAAATCGTGAGAGTTTGGACCCAAAACGAATAATATCTTACCAATGTGCAGACATGTGTATGTGTATGGTAATTCCAGTGCACAACACTAAGTATCCTAAAAACTTATCGAGTTATTTGGTGACTGGATATTATAAATTATATGTCCAAAAACAATATTTAAACAAAGTCCCTTTGGTTTGAAGTGTTGATCAATGCTTTTTATATATTTTTTTCCGCTCTAAAATCCAACTTTTTTTAACTATAAGGAGGATGTGCAAAAAAAAAAATTGTAGAACATTTAAGAATAGAAACTTTTAATACAATGATATCATGTCATCAACCAACTATTTCATAAATACAACTTTGTGTTCAAATAAGTTACATTAAACTTCCAAAAAAAATTGAATACAAAAAATTATATTGTTATATTTTTATTACTTTTATTTGCGAGAAAAATCAACATCATATAGTCAACATTACAATTATATAAAAAGTAACCAACAGATAGTCAATGTGTAAAAATATTTATATAAATTAAAAAGCATTAATAATTATTTTATTAATTTACTAAAAGTTTATTATATAAAATCATTATTATTGCTAAAAATGAATCTTATTTAATTAAACAAAAACCTCATTTAACTTAATTTATCTAAAATTTGTTTAACTTAAGTCAATCCAAGAACTCATTACTCATAACATAAATGTTAAGGAATTAAAAATAATGTATACAAATAACAATAAAAATTCACCTTATATAATTGATGTGAATTTCATTTTTAAATTAGGATGCTCTTTTTAATGTGGCGTTGATTCAAATAAAATTGAGTTCAGATTCTTTATGGATTGAAAATTTGTAGTTAGGAATAAAAATGTCACTAAAGGTTCTCATCAACCAAGTTTCTTGATAAAAAATAATAATAAGCAAAGTTGATAAATATATCATACCAATGACTTAATTACTAAAAATAAAAAAAAACAAAAAAAAAACTAAGTCACTCTCTAATACAATTGCCTTATTTAATCACGGACTTTAAAAATAAATTCTATAGTGCATATTTTCTTTTTAAGTCTAATACTATAATATGTTAAATTCAAAATTTTAATACTTTTATATATATATATATATATATATATATATATATATATATATATCAAAATAATAGGATGATAATATTTAAAGTGATTAACTCATTATGGAGAGTGAAGTAAATTATGTAAGATATTCATCGTACATTTGTACATAATATCTATGGATAATTTTAATTACATATTTTCTAGAATTGTTTACATATATAAGAGGAATTTAATCTTTGATAATTATAGTCCTTGATAATAAATTATATAAAAGAGCACTATACTACTAATTATAATCTTTATTTTTTTTAATTCAAACTTCAAATTCTTATCAAATATAATCTTGAAAAAATTGTGTAGTTAATGGATGTGAATAAATTTTTGAATTCTATAGGTTTGATGTTATATATGATTTTTTTAAGTATTGGTATGATGTAGATATTATGTAATTAGCTTCAAGCTTTGCACATGTTGTAATTAAAAGTTTTGAAATGCTTTTACTTTCAACTTAATAAATTTCATCTAAGTTAAATAACTATTCATATAATTAAGAAACTATTTCATCTTTTAAATTATTATTGTGGCATTTTATACATTACTATTATATAATCAATTCGATCATGATTTTTATGGTGATAAATTATGAGATTTCTCTAAAGTTAAAGTGAAAGGACTATGGAAGAATTGAAGATCTTGAAGACTTCAAGTTATGTAACATCTATAATACTTGAATAATTACTTAATTTGAAGCTCATATATCTAGATTTACTAGTTTAGGTGTATGAAAGGAAGAAAAAGTCTTGGAATTAAGAAATAAATGAGGATGAACTTTTTATAACTAATAACTATAGTTGTAAGGAAGAAATTTTTAATATCAAGGCAAAATCAACATGAGAAACTGTTGGAATATAAGAAAAGTCCCACATTGTTCAAACAAGAGAATGAACATGAGTTTATATTCACATAATTTTCTTCATTAGTTATAGGCCTTTTGGATAATGTCTAAAACCAAAATTATGAGGACTTAAGCTCAAAACAGATAATATGTTACCAATGTAGAGACATGTGTATAAGTGTAACCCTCGAGTGCACAACAAGTGATATTAGAGTCAATGATCGACTAGGTAACCGACTTGGTGGGTATGATGGAGTTGGCAAATGGATTTGAGTATAAGATTTCTTGTATCAAAAGTTTTCTTAACAGTAGATCCATGTGTGTAAGAGAGTATTTCTGATAACATGGAGGGTTAGGAGGCATATCCTGCTACCATGAGTTAATGATGGAGAGATGATGCAAGTACTTAGAGTGTGAATGAGCTCTATGAACCACCATAGGATATACTTGTGAACTGATAGCTTCTACTACAAAAAGAGATAAACCATGATCCTTTGTTTAATAGGAGGATTGTTAGGATACAACCAAAGTCCTAAATCGTTCAAATAAGAGCATAGTCATTGATTTATATACACAATTGTCTTTATTTGTTAGAGGCCTTTTGGGTGATATCCGAAAGCAAAATCGTGAGGACTTAGGCCCAAAGTGAACAATATCTTATCATTATAGAGACATGTATCCGTAAAAAACCCCCTTAGTGTAAAACAAAAACAAATATTATAGTGGTAAGAATTTACAATCAATTCATAAAAGATGAGAAATAAGGAAACACTATAACAAAAACTTTGGATACT
The DNA here is from genome assembly GCF_000230855.2 of Cajanus cajan. Classification (NCBI taxonomy): domain Eukaryota; kingdom Viridiplantae; phylum Streptophyta; class Magnoliopsida; order Fabales; family Fabaceae; genus Cajanus; species Cajanus cajan. Next base: position 13,337,491 of record NC_138523.1, on the reverse strand, counting down.
AAATGACAATTTTGCTAAGAAAAGATGGAAAATAAGAAATCCTTAGGGATGACAAAGAAAGAGATGCAAGAAAAAGATTGCATCATAAGGTTGAACCAAAACATTAATCCCATCACCTCCTCCAAAACTACAAACTCCCGTTAATTAGAAACAAAGTTCGAAGAAGCACATGATAGCCATAGAATTTGAGTTCTTCGATAGTAACAACCATTTGAACCTTCATACTTATTGTGCATTGGGGGCTACCACACCTACTTGTCTCCACATTGGTAAGATATTATCCACTTTGGGTCTAAACCCTCATGGTTTTTGTTTTTGAACATCACCTAAAAGGTCTCTCACCAATGGAGACTTTGTGCATATATAAACATATGTTCATCATTTTATTTGAACGATGTGGGAGTTTGATTGAACCCCAACATTTCTTTCCTCAAACAAAGGACCAAAGTTTACCCCCTTTTGCAGCAAAAGCTATATATCAATCCAGCAGTATATCCGATGGTGGTCCATACAGTCCAATCATGCTCTAAGTACTTGCATCGCCACTCCATCGTTTAACTCATGATAGTGAGACACATCTTCTAACCCTCCATGTTACTAGGACGACCTTCTTCCATATGTAAACTCACCATTAGGAAGACTTTCAATACAAGAAATTTTATACCTGGATCCACTTGCCGACTCCATCATACTTGTCAAACTGGTTAATTGGTCGATTGGCTCTAATACTACTTGTTGTGCATTAGGGGTTATGACACATATTTATCTCTATATTGGTAAGATATTGTTCACTTTGTGTCTAAACCCTCATGATTTTAGATACCCCCAAAAGGTCTCTCACCAATGGAGATTTTGTGTGTATGTGTGTGTATATATATATATACACATCCATGTTCATCCTCTTATTTGAACGATGTGAGACTTTGATTGAATTCCAACAATACTCAAATTTAAGAAAAGAAATGTCTCAAATAGCCATGAGACAACTCATCTAGTATCAACTATTGTAAATGGAAATTGAGAGGATGAGTTTTCTCAAATAAGCTAGGGGTTCCAATATATTATTTCATTCAATAAAAATTAAAATATTTTATTTCAACTAATTGATCTAACTTTTATTATGGCTTCACTATTCGCCTTATCTTGTATTTGCAAGATGTCTTTGAACCCATAACCCCAACAAAAATTCTAATAGGTGCAACACGACACCCTTTTATAACCTTTATATGCTTATGTCTTAAACATTATAAAGGGAAAAAAATAACTTTCGATGCAACTTAAATTAAAGAACTCACATTGATTGAATAAGCAGTCCATAGAAAACAACACAATAGAAGACCCCAAATCAATGGCCAAGAACCTATAGTCCAACCAAGCCAAAAACTCTGTAAAAGAGAGTAAAATAATAAGTCTTCTTTTACTTTCTCTCCTAAGTTCATCTAGAAAAATGTAAATGTAAAATGGACAAATTTTATGGTACCAAAGTTAAACATGATGTAGCAATAATGACTCCAGTTGTAAAAGATATTTCTCTAGATGCCAATGGAAGATATGGTTTATTTATCTGCAATAAAAACATGTGACATTAATGATTAATCAAACAACTATATGGTATTTCCTTTGAATGGTTTGTAAATTATGAAAGGTTGCATTTTTTTTCAATCATACCAAAAGTTATAATAATTAGAGACACATGATAAATTGAAATATAAAAAAGGAGTTTGATGGTCGATTAACATCATGTAAATTACTCAAATTGTTGTGTGAGTAAATACTATTGTATAATATAGTCTTTTATGTTTCTAAATATCCAACTTTAGATAAATTAGACAATAATTTTATCACTATCATATTTTTATTGGAATAAGAGAAATGCTTAAAAGACTTATAAAGAGTAATTTATAATTGATCTACATCATTTATTTCTAATTAATAATAAGTGTCATACCTTATCTATTTCAAGATCACACAATTGATTTATACCAGCAATGAAAATACACATAAAAAAGTGAGGTACCGCTACCTGAAACATTTTAAAAATACAAAAATTTATTGATGAATGTAAGGAGCATATATATGCAATTGGCTATTTAAAAAGAAATACATATTTTGGGTCTCACCTGTAACACACCAATAAAAAACAATGGAGATATATCTGATAATTTCTCTACCACAAGGAGAGATGCAGAAATGATGCTTAATGTCTGTAGAAAGAAAAATAAAATTTACCCATTTAAAATATCTAGTATATTACTATTACACATAAAAAATTGTTCATACAAATTAAGTAAATTAAGTGTTAATCATAACATTTGAGATCATTTATGAGAGTGATATTTACTAGAAAACTTTGAACTTACTTGGGCAGTCAGGGCATAGGGACTGGAAAACATGAAGAAAGCAACCAAGAATTTTTTGACAATGTCAAAAATTCTTTTGGAATAAGAAGCACGAGATTCTGAATCAGAATATGGTGTAGATGCAACTTTCGCAACATATTTCTCGTTGCGTTTTTTATATGTAGACCGTTCTCCAATGCATTTGTAACGATGGTTCAAAGTTGGTTGTCGTAACCTCGAATATTTATATTCAAAATGAGGTTTTCTTATACGTTGTGATATTTTTGATGTATAAGAACCTAGAGCACCAAATGTTAGTAGTATAAGTGATCATACAAAATAAAAAGTATATTCTTGTTTTAAAATTATTGTAACATGAATCACGACGACAAGACAAGTTGTGAAAGAATAATCGGTTTTAAAATTGAAATTAGAAAAATCACGACTAAAATTTACTGTTAAAGAAAATGTTAAAAAAAATTTGGAAATTAGCAAACACAGTCAAATTTAGGATTCATTTACATTTATGAAAGTGTAGTAGTTTATGATGTCTATTATAAATTAAAATGTGTTTAAAACATTATGCATTATTAGTATAAAAAGTTAACAAATTTAATACATGTAAATTGTGATTAGTCGACACTATAAAATTATTTTAAATTTTCATTGTATCACCATTAAAAACAATTGACGCATGATTTTAATTTTGCTCTATTAAGAAGGACAATATGTTGGTTTTGATTTTCCTACTTTCGTTTATCACATTCTTTTGGATTTTGTAAATTTGGATAATTAAAATAAAATGATATTTTAAAATTGATGGAATTTTTCTAAAGAATTAATTTTAGCGCGTGACAGGTATTGTTATTGTGCACGAGTTTCCTTATGTTCTCGAACATTAAAATCACATAGTCCATACACAACGATTGTTTGGTTGATTAATTTTAACTTTCAAAAAATCTTTGAATAAATATTTTTTTGGAAAGATGACTATAAATTTGAAATGAAATTCGATAAGAGATTTTAGTGGAGTAATTTTTTTTTTGTGAAATTTTAAATGTTTTAGAGTAAAATGTTTTATTTGGATGAAGAATTTAAAAAGAATTTGAAATTCAAGCATTTATAAAATTCTTTAAGATGTAGAATTTCAAATTATCTAAAAAAAAGTAAGAATTTCAAATTCAGGGTTTATGTGAGGTCTTGAATTTAGAGAGAAGAATTCTAAAGAGAAAGACTCTGGTCCGTGAACTCTTTTCCTCTTAATCTTCTTCTCCTTTTTGTCCCTATTTCTCTTTTAAGTGGTGTTTTGTGATTCAGGTAGTGGAAACCTCGAATCAAGCTGTTGAATTTGTGCAGAGCCAATTGTTCTTCATCTTCTACCTTGGCGTAGCTCGGAGTTCTTCGATTTCACTTTTTTTCGAGGTAAGAGAAGCTGGAATTTGGGATTTTAGGTTGAAATGTGGAGTTGATGAATGAATTAAAGGTTCATTGATGGTAGAATCATGAAATATGCAACTATGGGGATGGATTGAAGGGGTTTTAGTTTGAAATTGGGGGTTTTGTTGTTCTTGATGTGAGATTAAAATGTGATAATTTCTTTGAGCTGTCATGGATGTGTGTTGCTTTTCTTGTGAATTCTGAGTTGTATATTGTTGGGGTTGAAAGATTTTGGGGTTGCATGCTTTGATCATTGCATGGGTTTAGAGGGTTTGGAGGTTAAGTTGTTCATCTGCATGTATGAGTTTTTGGGTTTAGGACGTTGAGAGTGAGTTTTCACGCTTAGTGTGAAGATTTGGAAGTGCTGTCAAAAATCTAAGGCTAAGGGTGAGATTCTACGCTGAGTGTGAGAGTGACTTGTGCCTTTGGAAGGCTGACGCTAAGCGTGAGAGTGAGTTGTGCCTCTAGAATGTTGACACTAAGCGTAAGAACTGAGTTGTGCCTCTCAAAGGCTGAGGTTGAGAATGAGTTTTTGCGTTGAGCGTGGGGACTTAGTCAAATAAATTTCTTTTCTAAATGAGTTGGTTGCTTGCTTGATGAATGAGTTGTAGTTGAAAGCTTGTTGTTTGAGTGTATTATTGTTAAATGATGATGAATAAGTTGTAGAGATGTTGTATGATAAGGAAATTTGTGTGTTGAATGTTGATAAGTTGTATGTAGGTAATTGTGTTGAGAGTTATTAGTTGCAAGTTGAGTTGAGTAGTATATTATGAAGTTGTGCATCTATGTTGGGATACTATATGAATAATGTTGATGTGTCATTGAGATGAATGATGAGTAAGAAGTTGAATATGAGTAGTGATGATGAAGATATGAGTTGTGTGTTGATTATTTTGAAAATATAATGAGTTGTTGTATTGATTGAGTTGTGTTGACCACTTAGAACTAGATGAGATGTTTTTGAAAGTCACCTATCCCATTGTGTGGATAGAGTGTTGTTGTATTTTGAGAGTCCAATTTGTTGAAAACCCTTCTTGGGAAGATGACCCTTGAAGTGGATGTTGTATTGTTTCTCCTCTAGGACTTTGTTGGTACCATGTGTGGGTAAGGTCAAGGCGCACATGTATGAAGCGACCACGGTATAAGGGTTAGGTCGAGCTATACTGATTACAAGTGATCAACCAAGTAAAATACGAAGTCAGAAACTTAGTTCCTAACTGAGTATCGAAAGGTTGTAGTATTTAGAGAATAGTCGGTAGGCTAATTCTATAGGAGGCTTAGTTAAGCTAACTAATGTCGTGGTAGACCTGTACTTAGTTGTTCTATCCTGAAATTAGTACTACACTTCCTTATTTAAGTGGTAACATCCCAAAAACCAAGTTGTTGTGTTGTGGATTTTTATCTAATTTGTTGTTGATCTAGCAAGCCCAAAAAGATCATCCTGTGTTGTTGGTTCGGTACGACCAAACCGCTTAAACTACTCACCCGTGTTGTAGGAGATCTCCTAGTTGAAATGTGTGATGACGCATATGAGTTATTTTCAGTTCGATAGGACCAAACCACTTAAACTACTCACCATGTGTTGTTAGTTCGGTAGGATCAAACTGCTTAAACTACTAACCCTATGTTGTAAGAGATCTCATAGTTGGAATGCATGACAATATATGAGTTGTTGTGTTGAATTTATGAGATGTGTTAAGTTGGTTGTGCTGTTTATATGCTATGTTGATTTGAGATGATCAATGATATTGTGTTGATTTAGAGTTGTGCTATATATGTTAATTTGTGATGTATATTGTATTGTTTTGGTACTATGTTGTTAAAGTTGAAATGATGATGATGTGATGTTTTTATGCAGTAATTATGTTGTGTCATTTTTACTCTAACTTACCCTTCCGTATTTTCATGTAATTTGGAAAGCAATGATCATACGTGATATGGGAGTAGGGTAGGGATAGGGCTACAATGTTTACAGTGGAGGCTAGCTAGACAATGGCGTATGAGCCGGATATTTTGATTTTTGATGACTACTTGTTAATGGTAGATTTATATAGATAGTTTGAAGTATGCTTGTTTGGCAACTAAGTTATATATTTTTTATTCACACCTATAGGATTATTGTATTATATTGCTCATATTAGAATATTTGTTTCATCTTTATAGGTATGTGATATGTACATATTCTAGTTTATGTGAGTACATGATCAAGTAGTTGTGTCGTTTAGTATAAGAACCATAACGGATCTTTACAGTTTAGGATTTCAAATTCTTTAAAGTAAAAATTTCAAATTCTCTTTAAAAATAAAAAAGAAAGAGTTTAAAATTTTTCTTTCCCTTTTTTCTTGTGACTCCATTTCATCCCTTTCAAAGTTGACATAAAAAATATCAAAAAAAAATTTAATCATTGAATATTCAAAATTATTTTTTAAATTATTTAATATTATCTAATATTAATTTTTTTTAAATTATTAAATATTTCAAAATTGACTAATATTTTGTTTTATAAAACTTGAACTTAAAATTTCAATATATATATATATATATATATATATATATATATGTTTAAAATCAGTTTTATCCATTGTAGAAACTAAATTGCTCTATCCAAAATAAAAATTTAAATTTTAAAATATTTGAATTGACTTATCTAAAAAAATTTAAATGATGAAAAATGAAATTAAAGTAATTCAAATTTTAAAAACTTCAAATTCTTTGAATTTTTAAAATTCTTCCTTCATTCACACTGTGAAAAGAATTTAAATGGAAATTACTTTCCAATATTCACTTTAATTTTGAAACGTTTCTTTAAGATTTTTTCTTTTAAATTGCAAAAATTAAATCGAATTGCATGAAGTTCAAGTTAGTATATTAATGGCCATTTAATGAACCCTTTAAGATCCAAATTAATTACATTAAAGATAAGACTCATAAATAACATAAAATCACAAATTTGGATTTAACAAGCAAGATATTAAACCAAACGTTCAAAGGAACAATAATTATTTTTATAAAAAAAATAGCACATGAACCCCCATATTTTTTTTTTAATTTTTCGCTTGTATAATTTTGTTTAACCTTTCACGTAGTTCACAATTGGTCATTGAAACATCTTGTTCTAAGATATTTCATGAAACATCTCATTCAATAAATTTATCTCCTAATATAGTATTAAGAATCGTTGAAACTTGTAATTTTTAATTATTAGTAGAGAATAAGCAAGAAAATGTTTCACTAACATATTTTTTTTACATATTCATTTTTCTAAAAAGTTTATTTACTCATTAAATTTTTTGTTTTTAAGGAAAAAAAAAACCAATAGACCCATCCTCAGCAAGTTCCTGATATCCCAATTCAATCATAGCATAAATTAAGACATAATTTGGGAGAATTGGAAAGTAACTAAAACAACTGAAGAAATTGATACATAAGCATCGCACATTGTCAACTTTTTTACTTTGTAAATCCCAATATAACAATGCAAAGAAATTAAAAATTTTCAGAAGTAACTGAATCAAATGACAAAGAAAAAAATCAACATCGATGGAACCAAAATAGGGGACTGTGGTCTAATTTCATTACGTAATCATTTCATTAATGAAATTATCTGATGTCAACAGCAATAGATAAAAGTAGCACAGTGAGGAAATTTGTATCATAGGATCCATTAAATGATGTCACATTTAAGGATAAGTTTTCAAGTTGAATTGAACTTATCTTTTCAAAATTGGATTGCATCAAACAACCTGGTTTAACCCGAAAAATGGATAAATCAACCCATTGTACAGTCTTGAATAATCACATAATAAGTTAGAATTGACACACAAAAAAAGTACTTAAAAAATGGTCAAAATCAATTATTAAAAAAAAACAAGAAATGGATTCACAATATGTCAGTAAATATTGTTTAATACCATATCATATCAATATTCTTAAAAAAATATTATAAAAACAAAGCCATCATTCTCTATTGTTGGAGCCTATATATATTTATTGCCATACATTTCAATCAGATTTTTTTTATATATTTTAATGTTAAGAATCAAAGAATATCTTTAGTTTTTAGTATTGTAAATTTATGATATTATATTTTTAAAATATTATTATAATATTTTTTTTTTAATAATCATATTACTCATATTGAGTCTATTTATTTTTTATTATATATGAAAATTTGACTAGTACGTCTTTTTAATGAGATTTTTTTAATCACGTTTTTTATCTACAAAATTTGAATCTAATATGTTATCTAATATCATTTAAACCAGTAACTTGTTAATTAATTATTATAATATTATATTCATATGTACATAAATAGACTATCTCGATCGAGCTATCATGTAATGGAAAACTTTTAGTTTGAAACCGTGTGTATTTCTCGTGGCATGAATAGAAAAACATGAGATATATACTCAAACAATTAAGTATAATAATATATAATAAAGGGTTAAAGGAAAAGGGAGAGATAAGAGGCACATACTTGCATAATAAATATTCTTGGTGAGATGCATACTCCGTCTGAGATTTCCACCTACAATATGCCAATAATGGTTCCTCATATTAGTCAGCAAATAATTTGTGGTGAAAAATTGACCAAATAACCAAAATTTTACAAAGAAAAAGGGATGAAATCAAAGAAGACAGCATGTAGAATTAATGATGTGGAAGCAGCAATATAGTACCATTTATGACTGACCAAGCATTGGGAGAAGATATAGCATGCACCGAATCCATGGAAACTGAACCTATTACAACAACACAAAGCACTTTCTATAGAATACACAAACAAACACACCCCTTCAGATAAGGAATGCGAGGAGAAGAGATATTTTATATACTTGACATGATTTCTTTATCTTCTAATTCACAATGGTCAAACTTTCCAAGGCAATTAATTGCAATATGATAATATATACTCTCCATGGCATATGCTGATATGCGAATAGCCGGCCAATTAACATTCCCTAGGCAAATAATAAAGAAGATGAGAAAATAAAATCAAATGCAAATAATATAGGTTAAATGGCACTACTATATGAATCTATATCTATATTTATATATCTATATATTTATATTTATCTATCTATCTATATATATATATAAATCAATTTCACAAATATTAAAAAAGTTTATTAAATACATTTAATTTTTATAATTTCACATAAATATACATAATATTTCTTAAAATATCTTACCACATTTATAATAAATAGTGTTCTTATAAAAGTATTTTTAGATTAAAAATATTAAATGAAATTGCCTTTAATTAAATTTGCTTATATTTTAGTTAAAAATATTTAAATTTTTCTGCTTATAAATAAGTTCAAAGAGAATAATGTATTATGATCGTAAAAAATTTACATAATTAATTAATCATAAATTATAATGTGTATAATATTTTAAATAATTATTATAAAAGACAACATACATATCATTAATGGTGAATTATGATTGAATAATCGTATAAAATTAGTTTTTATAAACATATTATCACCATTAAATCTTAAAAATTATATGTTTAATTGAAAAGGTCATCCTTTTATTTTTGTCTATCTCGTACATTATCTACTACCTTTTTATGTTAAAATTTATCCTAGTTCCTAGTAAGCAACTTTAGTAGGTTGGCCGAAATATAATTCGTAGTAAGCAACATTGGATAGTTTACTTGTCACCTTGCATATGGAATGAAAGAACGAACATAATCTTTGTCGGCCTCATGCTTGGGTAATTGAGAATTCCAAGTAATTCAATATGTTACATGTTTACACCTATGTTATTGATATCATGTTATTGATATCATTATGTTATGTTATTAATTAGTATTAGTAAGATTAATTTTCGTTCAGAAATATAACTATCATTTCTTAGCGAATTTTTTTTTTATAATTATATATTTTTCATCCATAACATTATAATTGAGATTTTGTTTAATAGCATCAACTCTAATATTACTCTGACCAATGTTGACACAATATTTTATCAAATATGATAGTCTTTTCTAAATATTTGAAATTTATTTTATTTTTGCTCTGGATTTTGTGAGCCTGTAATATTTTGACGTTATTCTGAATTAGAGATCTCAATCTGATCATAATTAATGGTATGAATCCCCGGCGAAAACTAAAGAATAAGAAGAATAGAACAAGAGTAGTTCATATAATTAATTAACGACCAATCAAACTAAAAGCGATCGACTAGCTAGCAAACAAAATTAGGTAGCAACTGGTTTTAAAAGTTTCTTTTGGGAACATATGCCAGGCCTGAAAAAAAGTATATTTTATTTTATGTTTTAGAAGTATATATCATATTAGAATTTAGGAGAGCGGCTACATATACGCATGCACACCCATTCACCAAAAAAAAACAAGTAAATAAACAAATAAAAGGAGAGCGGCTATATATAGTATATAATAATTTACTTTTTCTACGTCATTATTATAGTATTTTATTTATTCACGGAAATTGAACGTTGTACTAAAAAGAATTGCAACAATTCATACAGGAGTGTAAGCGGGTTGGGTTGAAAACACAAAACTCGTTACCCGACTCGTACAGTGTCAGGTTTTGGTTGAGTTGTGTTGGGTCTGACCCAAACATTGAAAAAATTGATTCAAACTTATTACATTGATTTAGATCAATTCAAATTTATAAGTTACTCGTACCTACTTATATCCCTAAATTCCCATATCCTACTCAACCAATTGATACCCATAAATGACTCTTAAAAAAAATTCTTTAAGTTAAAGACTAATAAATAACATTAATAATCGATTAATGTAAATGATATTTCTTCCGGACCTTATTATAAGATCCAAATAACTAACAAATTAAAAAATGTTGGTTTTATTTGTTAAGATTAATGAATATATTAAGTTTTTATTTTTTTTTCCAAGATCACCTCAAAATTAATAAGATACCTAATATATGTTACCAAAAAATTTTGCGTTTCAAGAAAAAAAATGAGACTACTTCCTTTGGAACATAATTTTTTATGTTTAAAGTTTATATACACCTCTTAAGAAATATTTAATACTAGTAAGTTAAGTCTAAAATTTCTTCATTTAATTTAATATTTTTAACAAAAGCAATTATATATGAGTAGGAATAACAATTGTTAAATAAGAGTATATATGAAAAATGTTAATTAATATTATTTAAAATATGTAAAACATTAAACATTTTGAAACAAAAGACAGCTTAATATATATATATATATATAAAATGGACCAGATAGAGTATTTGTTTTTAAAAGACATAGTTTAAATAAATTTCACTTGCTTTTTAAACTCTAAATTGAAGTTTTATTTTAGTAATATATATAAATATATATTAATGAGACTTGTATTAAATGAAGTGCATAATATATTGAAGTAAAACTCTAATTCTGATTGGAGGAGAATAACACCAATCACATTTAAAGAACTATACCAAAATTTTATTAATTTTGTAATAAAAAAAATTAAAGATTGGGATATAATAATAGATTGGTCTTATAAGAAAGATCAAATTAATTTAAAATTTTTAGATCTTCTAATAAAAAATGAAAGAAATATATTTTTTTTACTGATAAGTCATTAATTTTAGTAGATTTGAATTCAATCCTATTAAAATGTGAGTCCATGGTTAGGAAAGAGAGAAAAAGAAAGATTTATGATAATAATTTTGTGAGAAATGATATTCGCTGCTTAAAACTTCTTTAAAACGAGAGGAAGTGTGTAGGAACTAGGTGTGGCAAAACGGGCCAGCCCGCCCCGTTTTGGCCCGCCAAAAATGGGTCGGGCCGGGCTGGCCCGCCAAGGAAAAACGGGTTGAAAATGCTGGCCCGCCTCGCCTAAGGATGGGTTGACGGGCCGGGGGGCCGGCCTGTATACCCAAAAAATATTTTATAAAAAAATGGAAAAAAAAAATATATTTTATTTTAAAAAAAAAATGGAAAAAAATTATAAAAAAAAGGAATCATTGCTTGTTACCATAAGTACCAGGAGGCACACATAACATAAGCACTTGTGTAGTAGCCCGCATTCTACAGTTAATTTTATGCATTCACCAACATGTACCAATATTAATTTCATTTACTTAAGAAAAATGTTAAAAATGACAACTAGTGAATTGATTTAGGTTTTGGCTGTGGCTGGAAATGGGCTCTATTGGGCCTAATTTTTTTTTTATTAAGCCTATTATTTATACTAGCCCAATCAGTAAATCAATAAATTACCTATGCGGGCTTGGCGGGTTGGGACGGGCCAGCTCGCTATTTGGCCCGCCGGGTTGGCGGGCTTGGCGGGTTGGCAGGCTGAAATGCTGGGCCCGGCCCGCCAATTTTTGGCGAGCCAGCGGGCCACGACCCATTTTGCCATCCCTAGTAGGAACTGATATCTCAAAAATTGGGGTCATGGTTAGCGACTTAGGGGTCGCTGCTTATTTATTTATAAGAAAAATGTGACTGCAGTGTAAATATAGAGGCGTGTAATAATCCCAAGCGTGTGGTTCAGCGGCAGGAGTTGATTGACGCTTAAGCAAGGTCAGGGGTTCAAATCTTGCCTTGCGTATGCAGTCGCGTTAAATCTTGGGGCCAGCTATCCCATCCTTTGAGGTGCCTCCCATCCTTTGAGGTGCCTCCAACGTAGCGAGGAGATTAGTCACTGTTATTGGCGGTAGATACTCCAGGGACGAACAAAAAAAAATATAGAGGCGTGTCTCTTAGGCTTAATACTAATAATAGTAAATAAATACATATTTCTTGAAATAATAAATAATGTATATATATTTTTAAATAATGTGTATATATTTAAAAATATAATAATTATTATACTTAAGACTTTTAAATAAACTTATTTATAAAAATTAAACTTCCATTTTATTTCTCTTCTATTTTTTCTTTGCTAAACAACTTTTAATTCACTATATTTCTTATCTATTTTCTTATATTTTCTTGCATTTCTCTTTTTTCACTTTTTTTATCAAAGAAAAACTTAGTGTGTAGACCCAAATGTTAGGTGTGACCAGATAAAAATGAATTAAACTAACTCAAAAATAGTTCAAAAATTAATTCAATTATTAACTCATTGAACTTAATTCATGAATCAAATGAGCTGAACATGGGTTAAAGATTGAGCTCGATAAATTAATGAGTCAAACTTAAGTTCTGTATTACTCAATTAGTTCATAAATCGGCTTGATATATATATATATATATATATATATATATATATATATATATATATATATATATATATATATAATTAACTTTCAATTTTTACTTATTAAAATTTGAAAGAATTTTCAAAACATAATTATATCTTAATAATAATAAGAGAAGTGAAACTTTAAATTTTCATGGTTATGAATTGAGTTTCCTATTATTTTATACATGGTGAATATAACACTGTATTTAGTTTTATTAATTAATTATATGATTAATTGATGAATTAATTATAATTATTGTTGTTTTAAAGCTTTAGGGTCAAGGGATATTTGAGAGTTAAAGTTGTTTTTGAGATACTTTTAGTGTTAATTGGGTCAGCTTAAGTAAAAGTATATAAGGTTTTTCTTAAGAATTAAACTTCATAAGTTTAATTTTTAAGGAAAGTAGAGAAAAGATAGTGAGATAAGCTCTAGATCCAGAGAAATCCTTCTTTCCCTCATTTCATTTGATTCCTTCTAAGCCCTTCTTACAACTAATATGAGTCGGTAGATTGGTGATTCAAAGCTTTTGAAGCCGGGAATCCCAAATGAGAATTGTGCAAGGTTCACTTCCTTCTTCCTCATCTCTTCTCTTTTGGAGTGACTAAAGGTAAGGGAAGTTTGTGAGTTGAATGTTGTTTAATGAATAATTGTTGTTTCCTACCTGAATTTATTCATAAAATATTTGAATTGTTAAAAACATGAATTGAAGGTGTTATTAGAAATCTGCTCATAAGGGTGTGCTTGAGTGACTTGGTGATTTGATTTTTTGGCAGTTACATGTTGTTATTGATGTTGTTTGTGAGTAACTGATAGTGCATATATGCTAAATCATGGATTGCATGGTATTTTGTGGAGAATTGCATGTCTTAGCCAATTTGGTGATTCTACTTTGTGCAAAAATCATCATCATGTTGGGTATGACTCAAGTCAATGGCTCTCTACCCTCATCACCTCGGGCACAAGATTGGTTGCATCGGGCATGGATTAGTGAGGAGCTTTCTAACTTAGTCATGTCGGACGTGGAGTGATATAGCATTGGGTGTGAGTACTTGAGGAGCTCTCTAACTTGGTGACGTCGAGCCCCAAGATGAATGACGTCAAGCATGATCAAGACATGGGCTCTCTGCTTAGATGACACCAAGTACTAGTGTAGTGACACTAGATGTGAGTCAAGTAGAGGTTCTCTACCTGAATGAGGCCAGTCATAGATTTAGCCACGCTAGACTATTGATTGAGAAGCTCTCTGCCTCATCCACATTGGGTGTAGGTGGATTAACGTTGGTGTGAGTGAACCAAAGGTTCTTTGCCTCAATTAGCATCATGTGTGGGAAGAGTGGTGTTGGTCATGAGTTATTGGATGTAAATTTGGTGTTCTAAGTTGTTTGAGTGTTGAAGCACGGTGATTCACTTAAATAATTAATGTTGTATGATGGTAGCTCATTATGTAAAGTGATGTTTTAGGTTGCTAAGTTGTAAGTTGATTTTTGATTAAGTTACAAAGTTATGATGTGTATAACTGATTAAGTTGTCAAGTTGTTAAGCATATGGTGATGATACATGTCTTAGTTGAGATACATAAAAACTTGAGAAGAGTAAAGTTGTTTTAAAAATTAAAATATATTATTGTGTGGATATAAGTTGTGGTGCTCTGAGATCCCAAGTTGAGGAACCTTTAATAAGTAAGTTGGCGTTTAAATAAATAGTTATTTTCTGTTATTTCCTCTAGGTTTTATGTGAAATCTGTAAGGGAGTCAGGTTAAGTCATATGTGTATAAAGTGACCAATGGGTAAAATATGAAATCAAGGGATAAAATTCTTAATTGGTTGTTGGAAATGTACGTAGTATTTGGAGGGTAGTTGGCAGGTTAATCTCATATGAGGCTTAGATATGAATGCTAAGATTGTGATAAGCTCACACTCAAGTTGTTTTACCTTTGTAACATTCCACTTTTCCAAATTGATTAATAAAAGATTTTATAATTAATTAATTAAGAAATAAAATATTCTAAGTGATTTGATTAGATAATATATGGTAATTATCATTTTATATTCAAATATGTGAGGATAATTAGTGGGATTTTATTGACGAGATACGTATGTGAGTTGGAGTTAGGGTTTTGTTTAAATACATTAATAATGCTAGGTTTGTTTCACATGCGATCTGACCATATTTTGTGATCTAAAGAGGGAGGCACACTAGAGGCAGTCCGAGAGGAACTCGAAGATCATAATCTTGGAGTTAGTGTCAATCAAGGTAAGGGGAGTGAAAACATCACTCTAAGGTGTAAGATAATAGTGGGATTGCCCTCAATCCTTAGGTTATGTGCGTATGTATGTGAGTGAGGGATTAAACCTAAACCTAGTGCAATTTGTTGTATAATTAGATGTTATAGCACTACTACAAAAATACTATTCAACATTGTCATATCTACATCAGTTTAAATAAAATCGATGTAAAAGAAGAACGCAGTGGCATTTGTGTAATTAAATAGAAAATGTAAGCATGTTTACATCGGTTCTGTAACGAAACGATGTAAATATGAAGTAATTTACATCGGTTTTGGTAGTGACCGATGTAGAATTCAAATTCGAAAAGTATACTACATCGTTTGTGTTGATGACCGATGTAGAAGAGATTTACAACGCTTAGGGTTTACCACGCTTACACGCAAGAAGCAAGCTCTCAACGGATTGCGCGTTCTCTCTCAACTCTTTCGCAGACACGTTCTCTCTCAACCCTCTCGCAGGCTCTTCTCTTCACGACAGCCCACTTTGACGAAAGGTGCTCTTGCGCGAGTTTCAGATTCACAGATGCTCCTAAAGGAGCTCTCCCAAAACGTGTTGGCATTTTTGCGTGAGTTCGTCATCGAAGACAACATTTGCAACGTCTACTTGTTTAGTGTTGTTCACCTGTACAAGGTATTTTTTTGGTTCATGATGCATTACAATTTGTTCAACCCAAATGAAAAATTAGGGTTTCTTTTTCTATTGATCTATTGCTTATTGCTTGATGGTAAATGGTGATTGTGGGTTTTGGGCGACGTTTGACAGGAACGGGGCCAAATATTGTGCATTTGCTTTGAAGAAATTGAAACAGAGGAATAGTTTGATAACTCGTCAGTGCTAATAAAATTTATAGAATGGTAGTGAATTTCATATTCATCTAGTGGGATGCGGCTATTGTTGTAGTGATTTTTATATTGATATTGAACGGTTCTTTTGAAAGCCCTGTTATGTTGCTGCATGGCATTGGAGATAGTTTGTACTCCAGTGTGCATCTTTCTTTTCTGCCTTTAAACAACCATTATGAGATTTTCTTGTTCTCTGTTTTATCGTCTAATTACTGGCCTGTGAGTTGTTACTGGTTTGGTGCATTTTCTTTCACTTGCATTAAGTTCCTTCGAATTTGTACCTTCTTTTGGATCCAAAGACTCAGTAGTCTCATCTTTACTTGAAGTCTCTACATGTGCCAATTAAATGCCATATACTTTTACACTAATCTACATGCTCATAATGGATCATAAGAACCAAAATGTTAGGCCTGTTTTGTTTCTTCACTCAACAAATAGATTTAACTAATATTAAGATTTAGAGATTTAGTACACTCCATTTATATTTATGCAGAATATATTCTTTTTCACAATCAGGAAAACCCAGATGATCCACAGAACTAGTTGCAATACAACCATCTCTTTAGTTTCATTTTTTGGGCAACAATAAGTTGAGAAAGATATAAGGGATTTTCTAGCTTGTTTATTTTAAACAGTCTCAAGAACCTGAACTTATGAAGGCAACATAACAAGTAAACATATTTATAAAAAAATGAAGTTCAAAATACAAGTCAGAAGTTCAGAAGTTCAGAATGAGAAGGCACTTGCATAATTGCACACGTTTGTTATCAAGCATTGCTTTAGATGAGCAGAATACAAGTCATATAATTTACTTTTATTATGTGTTACAAAGGAAAACTTTATAACCTAACTTACCAAATTTTAAATGTTGATGACATTCATTGCAGTGTTCTCAGTATCCATCTGACCAGTTCCAAATCATTGGTTGGAATAACTGGAGTGATATCAGAAATCCAAAAAGAGAAGAATGTTCTTTTCTGCTTATTGGGTTACCTTTTTCTTTTTAACTGATTTAAGAGGTTCTTTTGGGAAACTTGTTGATTCATTACCATTTAATTTTATATCTAACATGGCTTAAACCTTGTTATCCATATTTATGAGAGTGATGAATCAGTACTGAAAATGTTATTATACTTATGAGTGATGTTGGTCATCGTTTGGTTATAATTTGAAATCCTTTTTTTTAATTGAACTTGTCATATGTTGTAGGTCCAGTTGCTGTAGCTTTTAGAGATCCTTTAAGCAGGATACTTGTGTGGATGTTCTCATTTCTAATTTGTTTTTCCTCTTGTCAAAAGCATTAAAAAAATATCAACTACAGTAATGATGATTAATTATGTTTTAGTGTAATATGCATTCCGCATTGCTCAAAAACATGTGATATTAGGATACATAAAGCACAAAAGAGAAAATGTCATGACGACTTGGATTTGATGAATCTTTATTTGAGCTTTTAAAGTAAATTATATAAAGTTCAATTCACATGTTAGTACTGTTGACTTCTTTTTCTTCTTATTTTTCTCTCTACTGAAACTCAGGTTCCCTGTTGAATTTAAAAGATGTCTTGATTTTGTGTCAAGAATTCCGTGCTGGTAAGTGGTAACATTTTGGACATCATTCAGAAGAAATTCAGGATGAAATATGTTTGATACTACAGTAATTGGTATGAAGGCTCAAGATACCTAAATGACAAAATATAATTTCTCCTTTATTTTATATTTAAATTTCTATGAACAAAGACTAAGTTAAGGGTAAGAAACTTTTACTACAAGGGGACTGTATCTTGTTTTAAATATAGTATGTGTGTAATTTTAACTTGGAATCAGCCGTGTTATGCTTGTGATAAATGTATCCCATATTCTTTCCTTGACAACCCAGTACCTAGTCCAGTATATGTGATAAACAAGACTATTGAAGAGGATAGATTTGACATTCCAGATGTACCAATGGAGGAGGATTAATTTATTGTGGTATGGTTCTGATCTTGCCTTTAGATTTTACTTTTTTAAATACCAATCCTTTTCTAGGTTTCTTGGTACAAATTCATTTTTTTTCTGGAGAATTCTGCTACCTTTTAAAGTTGACAATGATTGACTGTTGGGGGAATCTAAATGCCCAACTCACTGGTTGGTAGCAATGTTATCAATAATTTGCAACAATGCTACAGCAAGGTGTAGTGACCATGGGCCACTGCAAGTTATGCATTGTGGAGTTTTTTTTAGTACATCATTTTACATCGGTTGTGGGAAGAACCGATGTAAATTTGAACATCATTTTACCTCGGTTGTGGGAAGAATCGATGTAAATTGGTGTACGAAATTACATCGGTTTTAAAACTGATGTAAAATGGTTTGCATTTACTAAGTCACTCCATTCTACATCGGTTTTAGAACCGATGTAGATAGTGTTAAAGAACCGATGTAAATAACGTTTCATGTAGTAGTGTAGATATGTTATAAATGAGTATTGATGTGGGAATTATAAAACTTGTATGCGACCATGAATCTATGACTGCGTGTAGGTTCCCAAGAAAACCTTAAGGATGTATCTAAAACCTTGATTAGGAGTGAATTCATAATAATTGTAAATTACATTACTAAAATATGGATTAATTAGACAATAGGAACCCCCCTTTTAAATTGTAGAAATCGTAGGATCCCTATATTTGAAAATTTGTGAATTATGTAGAAAACTTGTTTATTGATACCGCATCAAGCTATAACTTGGGCTCGTCGAGCGCAGGTAACACAAAATGTTTATGGCCTCAACTACATCGGGCGCAGGCGCGGTCTTGACCTTGCCAGGCATGGAAGCTCGAAATACTTTCGACATCATTAACATTTGGCGTGAATGTAGTCATGTTGGGCTCGAGGACTCCAAAGGTTCTCTAGATGCATCTCATTGAGCGTAGGGAGGATCATGCTAGGTGTGATTCCTTCTAGAGGCTTGCAACCTCGTACGCGCTGAGCGTAATAAGGTGTGTCTTGCCAAGCACGACCTTGTGACCGAACTTAGTTTTTATGTGTGTATGTGTGAGAGAATCTGTGAACTTAAGTGAATATGATAAGTGATAAAGTGACAAGTGATGAAGTGTGAAATGATAAAGTGATTGGTGACAAAATATGATGTTTTATGAATTATAAGTGATAAGTGATTATGCATGGTAAACGCATTAAGTCTTGAGTGTCATGCATCATGAGCATTTTTCTTGTGTTTGAACTATTTTTTGATTGATGTCATGATGGAACGATACGAAAACTGAGTTGAAGTTATTGTATGGTTTGATAAGAAAACTAATTATTGGTTTTATATAATGTTGTGTATGGTTACCCGGCCTTATTCTACATCAGTAGGTAGAGTGAGATATGTTCTCACTCCCCTATTTTCCTTATGAATGTTTTATATGTGGTTGCTGGAGGCTTTCTTTTTGGAGGAATTTGGTTAATTGAAAGGATAGCTCTAATACCTATGGTATCAAAAATCCTAGATTATGTTTAATGCTTTATGTTTTAAGAATTATAGATTACTTCCCGTAAAACATATCTTCTTTAAGTTTGTAATAGGTAGGTTTTGTTTTAGTTTTATTTGAATTTCAAATGTGATAGCCTTTATCTTTAGTTGAATTTATTCTAGTACCATATTTCCTTTTCATGATTATTATATTTATTTAATTATGCATGTGGGGTAGAGATTGTCACAACCCTAATAGTAGTACTAGACTTCCCAAGTTTAAGTGACAAAACCTAAGAAATCAGTTTAAGTTGTTTGCTAGACACTCAAAGAGGCATAATGTTGTATTTACTTGATCTGGTTGTGATAGGTCAATCGTAGTGATTCGATAAGGTCAATCCATTTAAACAACTCACAAGCTCAAACTAACAAGTATTCTTTTACAATCAAGTCTTTTCAAGATCAAACTAACATGTATTCTTTTAATTATGTGTTTTGTCTTACTATCAAGATGTGATACAACCAATTAAGTGTAGTGACTTTTTATAAAAAAGAATATAAGTTTTATAGAAGATGACCATTGCAAATTCTTAAGCTTCTTTCCCATGGCTTGTTGCATCTATCTTCACGAATTTCTTCTTGAAGAAAGAAATGTCCATTAATGTAATAAATGCTTGCATTAGATGCTTTCTCCAAATTGTCCCTGTTTATCTTATCAAAGAAGTTACTTATCATCTTTTGGGTACTAAGTGCGTAGAGTCATGTGTGTGTCAAGATGTTGTAATGATGAAATAACTTTTGACTATAGTTTTTCGTGTTTGTAGAGGTTTACTTGTCATTTTCTAATGCAAAACATGTCTTTTTTTCCTTTTTATAGAATGCTGGTGTTGACAAAGTATTTTTTAAAATTCGATCTATTAAGAAAATATTTAGATATAGTCAATTACTTGTTTAAAGATCGTAAATAATAAAGATTTAATGCATATCACTTTTTATAACTAAGGGTTCATCTTATTCGATAACAAAATTGTCTTAATATAGCTTTTATCTTATACCAAGATTCGTCTTACTAACTGATTTCATCTTAGTCATTTTGAAAACTTTATACTATTGATCAAGACTTTCTTTATTTGTTAACATCAAAACTTAATATCGAAAGGATCTAAGATTTTCTTTTGATCTAACATTGTAAGTTGTATATAAAGGTTGAAAGTTGTAATGGTTGATGTATATGTTGATGTTGTGTTATGAACTAGTTGGATGTTGTTTAAGTTGTTGGTGTAGTATAAGTTGTACATGCATACTGTTTCTTATGTTGATTCTTTCATAAGCTTTCCCTTTCTTTTTCTTGTTGTTAGATTACAATGATTATACTTGATTTCAGAGTAGGTCAGAATTAGCTTGGTGGCTTGGATGTTAGTGGATGGTCACATTAAAGATGATGTATTTTGTATATACTATCCTGATGCAGTGTTGGTTGTATAGAGATGCTGACTGACGATAAGATTGTTTTTGTAAAGCCTATTTTTATAGTTCTAAATTTAATAATAATAAAATAATATTTTCCTTATAGCTTATTGATTTAGTAATAAAATTAATAATACTTATCACAAGAACAAAAGAAAACTCCATGAAATAATGTAGATATAGTTAGATTATATATACATCACATACTATTCTAAAATATTTACAATAACGTACTTATTTACAAACTAGTTATTTTTACACTTCTACAATAATAATTATATAGGGGGTAGAAATAAAGTTGTTATATGATTGTTATGGTTGACAAGTGGTAGAAAGAAAGTCACTATCATTACAAGAAAAATGCAAATTTTTGACGGATATAATCCGTCGGTAAAAAGGAATATCCGTCGAAAATTCTCTACTTCCGATGGATGCAAATCCATTGAAAAAAGGGGTGTTGGAAAAAAAATCTGTCAGAAACAATTTAGTCTGTCGAAAATTTCTGACAAATATATCCGTCGGTAATTATCTGTCAGAAATTGTTTGAAAATCTTTATATGATTTCGACGGATAAATTCGTCGAAATTTTTTTGTTTAATTTTAATAAATTTATTAATGTAACAACCCTCATATTTGGCCTCTCAAGGATTCTATTTCACGACACTTCACTTTTTAGCGTGTTTTGTCCTTACTTGCACAATCTCTAGGAAACTTCCCAAACGGTCTCTCATCCCTATATTACTCTAAGTCAAGCACGCTTAACTGTGGAGTTATGATGAGATAAGTTACTAAAAAGCAATTGTATGTTATCAATATAGGTAGTACAAATAAATTTATTTAAGTCATCCTCAATTATACAATCTTATACTTATACTATCTTTGGATCCCTCTTTCGATGTGTCCAGACCGTTATAAAAATATAATAATATATATAATAATTATATTACCATTAATAATAATTATATTATATTTAATTAATCTTTATTTATATATATATATATATACTTATTTTTATAATTAACAATCTACTTATTTTTATTTAAAATTAATATTATGATACAATTTAAATTATTTATTATAAATTTAAAAGTTTAAATAATAATTTATATATTTTAAAATGAGAAGAGTTATAATAACACCTGTGCAACTTTTACTAAGTATTACACCGCTCAATAACTTTATATTAAATGTGACTTTTGTAAATCCAACCGTTAGATTGAAAGTTCATATCACTTTATATGTTTATATCAATTTTTGTTAAAATTGAACAACAACTTGAAGGTAATCAAATTGTTCATATTTTAGTATATTTTGAAATGTATATATTACGTCAATTTTATTTTATAAGAATGAAGTATCAAGTCATCTTGAATTAATATAAAATTTTGTATATATGATCTAAGAGTAAAAAGCTTTTAATCTAACGGTTGAATTTATAAAATTCACATTTAATATAAAGTTATTGAGTGGTGTGATACTTAATAAAAGTTATACATGTGTTATTGTAACCCTTCTCTTTTAAAATATTATTTTTATAAATTAAATTTTAATATTTTAAATAAATTATTAATTAACTTAATATATTTATTCATCCTAAATCTAAGATATAAAATTCAAAAAATGTATTTATCATTGTTTTATTTTCTAATTATCAACCATTAATAAATTACTAATTTAAAATCTTATCTAATTGTATCATAATATTTTCATATCAAATTTAAAACCAGATATTAATTATACAAAAATATCAAGATCATATAGTAAATTGTCAATAAGATTCTAGTTAAATAATTTAAAATAATTAATTTTTCAACTATATTGTTTGCAAATAATTTATTCCAAAGCTAATCAATTTTTTCTATATTAATTATTAGTAAAATTTAATAACTTTTAATTTAATAATTGGATCGATGAAATTCAACATACACCACGAGTTATTGAGCGGAGTAACTTTACTAAAAGTTACTTTATGAGTCATTTGATTCCTCCTCTCTCTCTCTCTCTCTCTCTCTCTCTATATATATATATATATATATATATATAGATATTTAAAACTTTGTTGATGATCTTTTTTAATATATGATTGTCAATTTTCGTCAAAAATTCTTACATTTTTGACAAATATAAATTTGTCGAAAATATTTCATCAGTAACATAACTTTTCCTACGAATTTTTTTCCATCGAAAAAATAAATTTTTTGACAGATTTATATCCGTAAAAAATTAGCGACGGATATATCCGTCGGAATTTATCCGTTACAAATATAAATTTTTCGACAGATATGTATCCGTCGGAAATTACTAACGGATATATCTGTCAAAAATATAAATTTTTCGACAGATTTGTATCCGTTAGAAATTCTTCGTCGATAATATAAATTTTTCTACGAATTTTTTTCCATCAAAAATATAAATTTTTCAAAGGATTTATATCCGTCGGTAATTTGCATTTTTCTTATAGTGTATAATCGATTCATCAATAATAGTAGAATTCTCTTGATTGGGGAAAAATATAAAGGAGGACATTCCTATCCCTTGAAAAGTAATAGAATTTGAAACTGCATCCATGTTCCAATTCCCTAAAAAAAAAACAACAAAAATAACAACTATAATAGGACTTGGGATTGTCGATAGATCCATCTATTTTGCAATATTAATGAGAATAATTATCCAATAAATATAAATAAATAAATATAGTGTACAAATTATTTGTAACTAATATTAATTATATAATTTAGTTTTTTCTTGTTGTAGTGTAATTTGAATTATTCTTGTAGTCACTAGTTAGGATAAATGAACTTTATCATAATCTCCAATATGACAAAAGGATATTTTACCTTAAGTTCTTTACTCATTTAAATCCCCAAGATCAAACCTCCAATTACAAATTAATTCACATTTTCATTCTTATGCCCATAGATTAACATTTATCTTTATAAGGAATGATGATATAATAATAATTTGAGCTTAGGAAGATTAACAAAACTATATTATAGTTAGAAATAATGAAAATGTTTAAACTAAATGGTTTAGAATATTTTTAATTATATAGGATTTAGTACAATATAGTTTACAATAATGAGATGTGTTTAAGTATATTAAACTAATTATATGACAGTTGTAAATATCATAAAATAATAAAACAACATAAATTAGTAACACCTTATTGACTATTTAAAGTTAAAAGTATCATAGATTAAACAAATGAATGAGTTTAGGGGCAGCTCACTAAATAAATATAACAAAATAAATAAATATAATAATATTAAGAATTTAAAAGTGATAAAAGTCTCTCCCTTACCTTAGTAGAAAAGTGAAATTGCTTAGAGATACTAAAGATTGCATAAAAAAATATTTTTTATTTTTTAATTTTTTTTTAAAAAAATTTGCTTCTTTCTTCTAACTATCTATATTATAAGAAAAATAATTTTATTACTTATATTAAATATTTAAAATTTAACATAATTAAAATATTATTCTAAAAAATATTATAAAAAAGATTTTAAAATTTTATAATATAATTAAATATTATATATTTCTATTATAATTTACAGGAAATATTGTAATAAAGATTTTAAAGCATTAAAATAATAATATTGTACTTAATCTGTATTTATTTTTAAAATATGATAACTAGAAATTTAGACTATTATTATAAGAATGCGATAATAATATTAAAATTGAAAATATTATAATATTGTATCAGAAATTTAGAATATTACAATTTTGTTTATTATTTGTATATTGCATGTATATTGTGTGTGTAACCATTTAAGATGCTTTATGTTTTCAATTGTGTTATCAAGAGTTATTTTAAGTTTTCTGCATCCTATATATATAGTTGTTGCATGTATGTCCAGGTGACTATCGCAAAAGAACCCTAGTATAGTTGAGTAGTTCATTTTTTTTTGTTACGTAGTTATTATAATATATTGAGTGTAATGATATGTCATATCGTTATAGTGGAATTGTTTTAATTTATAAAGACTTTTGTTATAATCATGTTTCTTTATAGTCGTAAATTGTAATTTTGTAAAGCTAATAAAATAAATCATGTTTTGTCCTTTAAAAAAAATAATCATTTTATCTAGAAAATTTTATTAAATTAAAATTTTGAAATATATAAGATTCAAACAAAAGAAAAAGAGTTTCGGTTCATGTTGTGACGACCCGTCATGGTCCCTACACTTAGAGGAATCATACTAAGTATACTAGTCATCTAAGATAAAATATTAAGTTGGATAACAGGATATACATATAAAGGAAGTGATAAAAAAATCAAATATTTATATACCAAATATAGTACTATGTATATATAGTCATCCAAAATAATATTATCCTAATACCGGTCAAGCAAAGACAAAACAGTTACTCAAATGATAACTCTAACACAAGGACAAAATTTCACGTCTCGCAGCGGTCACAACAACCAACTCCAACTTAACCCTAACCTGCTTTGATACATAGTATGATCAACGCAATCCATCCACATGGAAACAGAAGGGTAAGCTAGAGTTAAAAAATCAATCATGTAAGCATACAAATAAATATCTATGCTACACTAATTTCAAATCACCAATCATTCTCATAGAGTCACACCATACACTCTATCCAATACTACTCATGCATAAAAATGCAACTCATGACAGATATCTATGCATATCAATCATTTAATCATGTCTCAAGGGACTTCCATCTCAATCAACCACCAACTTATTAATCATGAAGTCAAACACCATACACTTCATCATAATACAAATCATGCAATAACAGCAACTCATGACAGATATCAGTGCATATCAATCATCTAATGTGTTATCACGCATTCACCTAGGAGATCTCTATAATAATAGAGCAGTATAAGTGACATCCCATCCTACTGAAACCACCCCAACCGTTTTCACGCCCAATGCATCCACTCGATCACAGCTAATTGGGATATAAATCCCCACTCGAGTTCACTCGGATGATGTCACTTACACACTTGGAAGTCTGATTCTACCGTCAGGTATAGTACAACTGGCTACAGGCTTACCACGACCTTGGCATGCATTACCAAGTCACTTGTGGAGTTCGCCCACCGACTATCCACAAGGAACCACGCACCTTCCCCAGTACTTGGTTAAGGGAATAACCCTCGATCTCATACCCAACTCCAACACTATTTAAGGACTTAGAGGAGACTCACCCAAACCAGTGGCCTATCCAAGCACCATTCTCACCCAAAACTAGTAGCCTATCTAAGCACCACTCTCATATAAATCAGTGGCCTATCCAAGCACCATTCTCAAGAGACTCTATGTGAGCTCTTCCAATTCGAAAACATTTTTCCTCTCCTCAAGTCCTAGGCTAGACACATGCCATAAGGCATCACATGTAATAATGCATCATACATCATACATGGTCAATCCACCATCAGGATCAATATCATCCTCATATGAAAGTACATACCAAATCATGTTTTGAACATTCATATATATCATTACCAAGCATACATATGAATCATACATCACCATACATCATATATCATACATACATGATCCAACTTCAACCTTAAACATGCAAAAGCATCATTTTCAATCATAATACCAAACATACTCACGCTCGACGCAAGTCAATTCGTGCCCAGCCTAAACCCAACCCGAGAGCTCTAAGACTCTCCCACGCTCAGGGTAGAATTGTCACACCCGACGTCCTTGTAGGCAGAGACTCACAAGAGTCTCCACACCCGGTGCACCCACCCTGCGCCCAACGCCATATTAGTAACATGTCATACAGGGCCACTATCTAATGGCACGCTTGACGTGGTTCTCTTCAGCCCGACGTGACTCATCTAGAGATTCCCATTTCAAATCGCGCATGGCGCGACTAACCTCGCGCCCGGCGTGATTAGGAAATGGTTGCCCCTGATGAATGCATGCCCGACACCAAGAATATGCGCCCGACGCAGATTCAAACAACAGCCTCCAAAGCTTCAAAAATTCCATCAAAACCTGAAAACCAGAAAATCCCAGCCACATGCAATCAATGAAACACAATACATAGTCTCCATACAATTTGAAAACAATCTCAGATTCAACATGCACCTACCTGATGTATCAAAATCATCAAAACTCCAATTTTGCTCAAAAACCTCGAAATGAGCAAATCCTTCAATTCAACCATTGATCCTCAAAATTCATGCACCAATTAAGTTCCTAAACTTACATGCAACCAATCAACCTACATTCTAGCTTCCCTCACCTGAAAATTGGCTCATAATAGCCAAGAATTAAGGAAAAGAAGAATTTCCTCCGAAGCTCGACCCGCGAACTTCAATCCTCCAAAAACAAGCTTCCTAGCTTGAATTTCAAGAAAAGATAGAAGGAATTAGTGATCTAGAGAAGAAGAAGAATCAAATAGAGAAATTTGAGAGAGAAAGGAGCTCATGGACCCATAGTCCTTCTCTCTAAAACTTCTCTCTAGATTTCTTTAAGAATGAGCTTATGAGACTCTCTTCTCAGAGAAAATCTTATATACTCTTCTCCCTAGCGTCCACTAAGCTTTGAAATCTACTTACTATGTTACACATGTGATTTGAACTAATGAGATAACAAGTTGAATTAAACTATTAGCGAGTCTTAATCAAGTCGAGTTCGAATTGAAAAAAAAAACATATATATGTTGAACTCAAATTAAATTGTAAGTTGAGTCAAATGTTATCAAGTCGAGTCAAGATGAACCAAACTCGATTCAACCCAACTCATTTATTACCATAGGTGTGACTATAATGCATATTGCACGAGACATGGGACATTTTAATGAAATTACCTAATACCAACATATAAATTTCAAGATTTGATTAATATTGTCATTATGTTTCATTAAGAATAATCTCCTAATCATTATTGTCAAAGGCAAACATGGTGTTGAATGTTGTCAACGAAAAAGGCTTGATAAGTTATGTTTAGGTTTTAGGATTTAGTGATAAGATGTGATCACTAACTTTCATCTATTTTTTATTCAAATTCAATATGATTATAATATGCAAATCCTACTTATTTGATCAAAGCTATAAGATAAATCATTGTTAAAGAGCTTGCTTGTTTCAAATTAAGTACTTTTTATGAGTTTATCAAAAGAAAGCTATGTGAATTTATAATAATAATAAAAAAAAAAAAAAAAAAAAAAAAACTGTCCCTTGTATCCCGAACTCTCTCATTGCTCTTTATTTATTTCAATTTTTGTTAATATGATTTCTGGGAAATAACAACGCGAGATACTTCTAAACCATATCATGTTTCTTTCTACCAATGCACCTTCATTCTCATCTGAATCAACAAGAATATGACCCTGCAACGCCACTTGAAAACTTCTCTAATTAGTTCGAATCAAAAGTCTACATAGAGGGGCAAATTAATATGTCTATGCAACCATTTGCGCAGCAAGTTGCTTGGGGAATGTCCTTATGAGTTAAAAGAAAAAAGAGTGAAATTTTGCCAAGTTAAAAATGTGTACCTATGCAATCCTTCAAATCCTATCTTTGGATTATTTACTTTTTGAAGTGAGCACTCGTAACATGAAATGAGTTATTTAAGAAGATAAAATTATCGCTTATTATCTATTTAAACTTGTAACTGTAAAAAATAAATAATAATAATAATAATAATAATAATAATAATAATAATAATAATAATCTTTAAATGACCTTAAACGTATACTTTATTTTTTAAAGCATAAGTACTACAATTATAAAAAAAAATAAAAAATAAAACATGGAATAAATTCTTAAATTTAATATATGGAATTATAAAAATATTATCACTTTAAACACATTTTTATGTTTTTGAAGTAATGTAATCATGATTCTGCATTTTGAGAGACATTTTATTTCGACGATCTCCAAATTTTAAAGACCAATCCGATCACACAGTATTTACTCGTTAAAATAATCATAAATCATCGTACCATCAAAAACCGTTAATCCTTATTATCATCCCTACAAAAATCAAATAAAAACAATATCATTGTAATTATCTTATTTACCAATTTCATATTCTAAAGAATTCAATGCATATATAACAAAAAAAAAAAAAAAAAAAAAAATTGGCACCGCGAGCGAGCACGCTAACATAACTTGACCCCGACTCATTGATTACCGAAAGCACAATAAAACGCTCCACCGCGCAGCGCGTTGTTTCCCTGAGTCACTCATTTTTCAACCACCCCCGACGGTGACCCTACAAATTTTTATCTTTTGAAATAAATATTTATACGACTTATTCATTTCATTCATGATGATAGATTGATTACACATAAAAAAAACGACATGTCTCTCCCCGCGGTACACGTGGACGGTCGCGATCGAATCAAATCCTCTGCAGCTTCTCCGCTTTGATGACAGGGTTGGCGCGAGCAATCTCCTCTCTTCCCACCGTCTTGAAATCGAACCCGCAGGCGTGCTTCTCCGGGTACCTGTGCCTCCCACAGAACGTCACCCCGCACCTGCACTTAAACCCGGTCAATCCCACGCGCTTCCGACACCTCGCACACCGGTTCGGTTCAACCCAACCGGACGGAGAAGAACTCCAAGCCACCGCCACCGCGACTGCCACGTCCGCCGGAGGCGCGGCTTCCACGGCGGGAGGCGTCGCGGACAGCGGCGGCTCCGCCACGGAGGAGGAGAGCGCGGTTTCGATGGTGGATTTGGTGGTGGAGGCTTCCTGTTGCTCCTTCAAGCGGATGGCGCCGTAGCATTTGGAGCAGAGGTTCATGGTGGCGGAGCTGCCGAAGAGGCCGCAGTTGTTGGCGCACAGACGGTGGCCCTCGGGAGCCTCGCAACGGTGTTCCTCCGCCATCCGCGGTTGGTTGCGGTTTCTCTTTCTTCGTCGGCGAATTCTCTGAACCTGCCGGAAAATCACGGAGAAAGAAAGAGAAAAAAAAAAGATAAACAGCGATTACGATTACGATTCCGTTTTGATTGGGAGAAAATTTAAAGGTGGGAGGAGATATTGTTGTGTAAAAGTAGAAATTGAAAAGGAAAAAATACAGGGTGCGAAATTAAACGGGGTAGGGTTATAAATAGGCGAAATTAGTTGGCGTAACCAAAATTTAATAATAAATTAATTAATTAAATTAGGAAAAGAGAGAGGGCTGTGTTATGATGGTACCTTGTTGTTGAGGTTGAGAAGGGGAAAGAGTTGATAATAAGAACAACGACGGTGAGAACTGAAAAGAATCTTAACGGAGAAGAATTAAGTGTGTGAGAGAGAAAAAAAAGGAACAAACGCCCAAACTAGGCACATTATTAATTATTATATTTTCTATGTTTTACTTTAGTAAATAATAAATAATTCATCGATAGATCTTTCTTTGAGTTTGGAGTCGCAAAATTTGCTCCGCAACTGCTGACAAGGACCGACGTAATAAATAACTGCGAGTTTCTAAGAATTTTGATTCCTCTTTTCCTAAAATTTAATATGCCTTGATCTATATTATGACTTATTATATGAGATTTAATAAATTTCAATTCCCCACTCTTCTTTTGGTAGGACCAAAACGCTAGAGAATTTGGGAGAGATTAGGAAAAATGGGTGCAAAAAAAGTTAAATTGAGTTGTTTAGTTGTATAAAAGATAATCGAGGAAGGAAATAAAAATTTTGTCGGCTTGGGGTTTATCTTTTTTTATTTTCTTGCTCATTGTGAAAAAATACACCATGATCATCTTTCATCGATGTTGATTGATTATAGACATAATTATTTGTCCATTTTATTTTACAAAAAAAAAATATATATATATATATATATATATATATATATATCGTAAAATAATATGAAATAATATGGACAAATAATTATGACTATGAATTATAGTTATGGTTATAAGTCTTTGTTATTTTATTTTTATTTCATGATTATGGTTATGAATATGGTCATGGTTACGGGTATCTGTTAATTTTATTTTTATCTTATGATTATGACCATGAATCATGGTAATGACTACAAATCTCAAAATTTTTCGCATTTCTATAGATTTCATTTTCGATCCTCACTTTCTTTTTACCAATCTTTCTTCTAAACATGATTTATACCTATGATTACTACTACACTCGTTCAAGTAACCCATAAACCACATAAATTTTAACATGCATGCATCAAACTTCGTGATCACCCATTTTTACCCAACTCATTCAAGAACACCACAATCTCAAACAACATGCAACCTACCCAATTCAACTACTCAACCCCAAATTACATTCTAAATAATGATCCAACTACATGTAACCCAAAATATACAACGGTTCGAGTTCTAACTTATCTTACCTCTTATCGGATTGAAAATTTGAACTTTGAGCTCCGAGCTAAAAAGAAAGAAAAAGGAGAATGAGGAATGAAAATGACAACTCCGAACTCTAGAGAAGAAGGAAGAAGAGAAATGGAGATGCAACACCAATTCTGAGCTTCAAGCTATCACTTGCACTTCCATTCACACCAGCTCAAACCTTGAAAAAAATGAAGAGGAATAAAAGGGTTTTTAGTAGCTTGAGAAGTTAAAGTGGATGAGAAAGAAAAGAAAATTGAGAGGGGGAAGGTTTGAGGGTCTCACATTATACAAAAGAATTTAAAAATAATAATTTATTTTATCAAACACAAGATTTGAACTCAAAATTTTAAAGTTTGGATTACCTACAACATCAATTAAATCAATATAATTTAATGCTTATTCTTAAATTTTTTTTATTTTTAATAAAAATACAAAATTTCTCAAGTTAACTAATAATTATAGAGTGCAAGGCAGGTGGTTCGCCATTGCCGAAATTGAAGTCGATTTTGCAAAATTGGAAAAACTTAAATCTGAAATTAATCAAATGACTTTTTTTTCTTCAACGCATACAAATCGGAAAAACCTTATGCGTTATGTTCTTTATAAGTAACAGTACACTAAAATTTAATAGAATTAAATATTTTTTTAAAAAAATTAAGATAAATCTATTTTTAATCTCTTAAATTTTAAAATATTTTTTTAATTTATATAATTATTAAAAAAATTGTTTTAATTTTTTAAATTATCAATAATATATCTAAAAATGATAAATTGAAATAATTATACAATATTAATTATATTTAATATTATGTTATTATCATTAATAGAGATAATAATAAGTATATTTTGTATAATAATATTTAACATAATTTTTTTAAAAATTAAATATATAAGAATTAAAATTAATTATTTGAATATAAAGATTAATTTTAAATTTGATGAACTAAAAATAAATTTATCTAAAATTTAAATAATTAAAAATATATTTAAATCATTTTAATATTATGGAGAGAAAGAGTGAGGAGGAAAAAAATATATATTACGTTTTCTTATTAACAAATATTAAAAACTTAATATTATATGGAGCGAAAGGGACTGGCAGTGGAGGTGCTAAATATGGATTTGGTAGCCACTTTTTAAGTTCAGCATCTTTTTAGAATTTAGGAGAGCAATCCTTGGGAGAAAAAAAAGGTGCTTGGCAATATGTCCATTAAATTAAAGGAAAAAGGATTCTGCCACAAGTTTTGTACTATCAATTAATCAGTTATATATTGTTAGTATAAAAATTTTTTACACTGACAACTAATCATATATTTTAATAGTGCTATATCAGTTACTTATTTAATAAAATAATAATAAAATAAGTAACTTTAAAAGATATAATTAATTGTCGGTGTAAAAAATTTTATACTGACACTCTGACAGTGTATAGATGATTAACTCATCTTTATTTATATTTTTTTTGTTATTTTTAAATGTTTTGTGTTTTATAATTATTTTTTAATTTTCAATTATTAAAATTATTAAAGTTGACTTAATGATATGACATTAAAAAAATATTTACATAATATTAAATTTAAATCTTATTATTATTCTTATAATTCTTATGAATACCATAAATAAATAATATAATTGGTGTAAAATTTAAAACGGAAAAAATTCCATGACATTTATTAAAAGAGTATTTAATTTTGGTTAGAGATAAGTTTTTTCATACTCAAAAATCAGAATCTTGCCTTGTGTATGCAGTCGCATTAAATTTTGGAGCCAGTTATCCCACTCTTTGAGGTGTCTTTAACATAACAAAGAGATTAGTCATTATTATCGGCGGTGAATACTCCAAGGACGAATAAAAAAAAACCCTCAAAAATCAGAATCATATTATAAATCTTGGGATCATAATTCCTAAAAATAATTAAAAATAACTAAAATATGTTAACATAAATCGAACCATCACTTATGAATTTGAAATAAAATAATATCATGACATTTCCATATGAAATTGATATCGAATAGTAAAATAGTAATCAATAATCAAATTGAACTAACTTATAATTCAATAACGATTTCAGTAAAATAAAAAATTCAATAATGATTAATTTATTAATTATTTGTAGTACAATCGCTAAACATTCTACGAACATGTATTATAAAATTAAATAAATATTAAACACTGTCTCCCATTACATTTTTCTCTCTTATTTTATATTTTTTATATGAATTTGCGTTGGGTAGTGTAACCGATCCATAGTTTTACTAAAAATTCTTTAAAATGTTAATAGTTTATTATGGTCTCACATAAAGTTATATCTTATTTTAATATAATTTTAAAAAATATTGTTGTAAAAAAAACAATTATTTTTTTACATTATCTCCTATATTATAAGTATGTAGCCCTAATTTTTTTTTATTACGTTATCATGATGATACATTCTCTCATCAAATGGTCGTCACACCCCACTTCTTCAATTTATTATCCAGAAAAGTGAGAAAAGTTACCTGACGTAAAACAGCTTCCCAAACTTATTCTAAAACTATGATAGCCACGATTAGCATTTATAACTTAATTAAATTCTCATAAATAAAAAAAATCATAAACTGTTCATCTTTTATACAATACAATAGTCTCTTGTCAGAAACACTGCACTTGAATTAAAAAAGAAAGGGGGTAAGTTATGTTAATGTGGCGAGTCCGTGTCTAACGCGTGGCTTGAAGTTGGGGCTAAGTTGAAAGTGGGTTTGAGAGTGACAAGGAAAATGAAAGAAAAGAAATAGTTAAAGCATTTGATATATAGATAAGGCTTAGTTTGGTTGGTTTGGGGAGGGTGGATGGGATATTTAGGTTAGTGGTGGAATGGAATAGAAGGTGTGCTTAGCTGGATGCACTGTGGTTTAGTTAATGATCGAATGAGTCCACTAAGGTAAAGTGAGTGATGAGTTGGTGACTTGCTAGAGATGAGGTTTGGAATTGATAGCAACTGCACTTGTCTTGTTTTACTATCTGTGGGCTGCTCACCACCACTGCTTCAACTTTGCTCCACACTGCCTTCTCTTTTTCACATACAATAAGTTTAGATTAGAATTAGAGCTCTCAAAGTGTGCTCGACCCGGTAGGTCAATCTGACTTAACATGGGTCGGGTTGGATTAAAAAAAAAATTAAAAATTTTAATACGGGTTAATTTTAAACTTGGTTCACTAACAATCCGACTCATTCAGGTTGAATTCGTGGTGAGTCGAACTAGCTCACCAACCCGTGATTAAAAAAAATACAATAATTATTGGGTCATGGTGCAACCCAACACGAAACAACAATGATTTAATATTGGATTGTGATTTATAATTTTTATGATTTGAGATTGTATTTGAAGTTTAAGATGATTTTAGATTATATTTGTCTATTTGAGATTATTTAGATTTGATTTGATTGTATTTAAAATTATCATTTAATGTTTGGAATGAATGATTCATTTATGAATATCTTAATTAAGAATCTCTGATTTTTAAAATAGGTTTGAGCTTTTTGGGTTTTTAGTTGTATATTAAGAAAAAAAGATGAAAAAAAGTTATTTTTTTAAGGTGAGTCAACCTGTTTAACCCACCAACCCATGAAGGCTCAGACCAAGTTCGATTTTTTTGAGTTCACTGATAAAGATAAATGAGCTGGGTTGAGTTGACTCACCAAATAATCAACCCGTTGTGAGCCGAGCCGAATAATCTGTTTTGACAGCTCTAATTAAAATAAGACACAATTTTATATAAAATCAAACTCTATATAACATTAGAGTTAATCACTAACTTCTTTTAAAAGAAAATTATAATAGAAAACTTGAAGAGATAAAATGGGTTATTTGATCTAGTGTAAGCCAACTCAAGTTATAAGTTATAGATGGGTGAGTAAAAAAATTATATTCTATTTGGTCACCAAAATGATGTCCAAGACTTATAAAGATTCAATATCGAGTGTACACCGACAATTAATGGATACATAGTGCATGTTTTTCCATGATCAAGGAAGATCTACCCCAATAACCATTAAGAGAGACAACCTTTAAAAAACATTTTTCCTTTTACTACTTTAGAACATGATTCTTTCCTTTAAACATAATAACTTTCTTGATAAACATTAACTTTCTCTTTGAAAACTTTTTGGGAATATTTTTTTTTCCATTGTCAAGGAGACATCATCTTAAGTCTGTTAGTGTTCTTATATTTTTTTTCTCACAGTATTCATCATTTTTAAGTACAACATAGGCAAATGCAAATATAATATGAATGGAACTAGGAGTAAGCAAAGGCTCGAAGCCTAAACCTACCAACATTATTTATAAAAAAAAAAAAATGTTATTAGCTGTTTCAGACGGTTGAATGGGTTGAATGTATAAAAAATGATTTAAAATGGGTTGTGATAGCCAGTCTTGATTTTGAAAATTTTCATTTGTGGAAAACCGAACCAATTGAATCGAACAGAAAAAACATTCATAAAAAATTTGAAAGAGGCCTTTTTGACTCTCAATGTTATTTCAAAGATTGAAATAAAATGACATAGAGGTTGGTCACATCCCGTCATGCTTTCCACAACATAGTTATTTTCTTAACGAAGGCTTCATCAAATGCCTCACCAGTCAGCATCAATTTTTTTTAATATTTTTTTTACTGTAGAAATAATGTTTTAATAAATTAGTAATATAAAAATAATATATTTTAATTTAATATTTTTTTTATTATCAAATATTGAGATTGCTATTCACTCTTCCATTTTCAAATTCATGCTTTTCACTATCAATCATAGCCTCTCCCTTGGTGCAACAGTGCACCACCATAAACAACACTGTCACAGTGTCAGATAGTTTTGGTCGGATTCGAGTTCAAAAATCCTCATCCAAATAAAACCGTCTATAGTTGTTTTGTACCCCATTTTTGACCATGTAACTATTTGGTTCCCTCGGGTTTTAATATGATCGGGGGTTATGGTTAGGGGTGTGTAAAAAATCTAAATTAATCTGAATCAATTTATAATCGATCCGATCTGTAATGAAAAATTCGATTTATTTAAAAAAAAAACGAACTAATTCACTTTACAAAATCGATTCAGTTATTTTATTCATTTTTATAAAGTGGATTTATTTGATTCGGTTTGATTTAAAAAAAAAACAATCTACATATAAGTAAAAAATGAATAATCGCACTAAATCAATCCAATTTAAAAAAAAATCCATATTTTAAAAAATTAAACCGATCTACTTTATAAAAAATAGATCAATTAACCGATTTATTTTTATAAAATAGATCAGTTAGATTCAGTTTAAATTTTTTCAAAAAATCGATCCATAAACATCTCTAATTAGGTGTTAATCGATTCGATTTAAGCTGGTATTGACACCAATTTGTCAACTATTATAGTGAACCATTTTAGTGCTTCTCGTGACTACTAGCTACCTTGAGTGTAAAGTCTCTTGCACTAGAGAGCTTAATCTTGGGGGGAAAATATGATGTATCAGCAATTTAATTAGTTTCACATATTTAGTATATTTAGTGTGGTGGATACAAGAGATCAGATGGTAGGAAATCGGGGATCACCGAATCAATGATAAAAAGAGATTTTTATTTGATTAGAAGAGAAAATAGTAGTAATTTAGAATTGATATGGTAAGAATCATGAG
Source organism: Cajanus cajan (assembly GCF_000230855.2). Lineage (NCBI taxonomy): Eukaryota > Viridiplantae > Streptophyta > Magnoliopsida > Fabales > Fabaceae > Cajanus > Cajanus cajan. Next base: position 13,300,520 of record NC_138523.1, on the reverse strand, counting down.
ATATTAAGATGGCACACTTTTTCCCTCAATTGTAGTGACACAGATACATGTATGTGGAATGATAACTATAAAATTAACTATTAAAACTGTTATCGATTACATAGTGTAATATTGTTTTTCATAAAAAATTGCTCCCTAGAGTGATAGATTACAATGAATTTGTAACCAATTACAAATATAAGTTTTTGTAACAAAGGTGAAGTTTTAACTATGATATCAGTTATAATTTAATTATAATCAATTACATAAGGAAAAATCTAAAAAGTAAGGTGCTCTTTATTGTAATCAATTACAACTCAGGATAATAAATTACATATGTTGAAATAAACACAAAAAATAAATAAAAATATTTTAATGGATTATAATAACAAATTAATCGATTACAATTATTATGAACTGTCAAACCTATATATTAAATAAATATCGTTATCTTGCACTATAATATTTTTAGAGGCTTTTTTTTAATGAAAGGTTTTTAAGATTTTTTTAATCTCTTACCTAATTTGATTTTTATTTATCGTAATTATTTATAAATTAAATTTTAATATTTTAAAATAATTTATAAAAAAATAAAAATAATTTGTGTTATAATAAAAATTATTTAACATAAATCTAAAATAAAAGTATATATTTAAAAATATTTATTTATACAAATTTTAAATATAATTTATATATTAAAAATAATATTTATTTATATATAATTTATTATAAATTTTAATTATATATAATAAACAATGCATATACTAAAATATTAATTTTTTTATAAATAGAAGATGGTTCTATCTAGGTATGACAATTTAACCCGCCCCCGTGGGTATCCGCTCGAACCCGTCCCGATTTGGACGGGAAAAACCCGTGTTTATCGGACTCGGGTTCAGGTTCGGATTTTCCCTGATTGATAAAATCGGGGGCAGGGGCGGGGACGGGGATGTTAATACCCACCCCGCCCCTGCCTCCATACCCGTCCCCGCCCCCGCCGCGCTTAATAATATAATTAAAAAATTATTTTTATATATATAAACCAAAATTAGAAATATTTATATGTAAAAATTTATATTATTTTACTTTTATTTTATTTTTTTAAAATTGTTCATATTTATTTAAAAGAAAAAAAAGAAGAAAAAAAAAGAAGAAAAAAAAATAGGAATGGGGACGGGGACGGGGCGGGGAAAACCCGAATCCTGCCGGGGACAGGGATGGGGACCCAAATTTTACCCCCGGCGGGTATTGGGGGCGGGGGCGGGGGGCGGTTTAAATTTGCGGGGACGGGGCGGGGAATGTAAAACCCGCCCCTGCCCCGCCTTGTTACCATGCCTACTTCTATCTCATTATTTATCACAAGTAGGAGTTTTGATAAATGATAACAAGCTTCAAAATACTCTTAGAACTTTGAAAATAATCAAATACATGTGAGAAAGAAAAAAGAGTAAAACGGAAAAGAAAGGAACGATTTCATATTGATTGTATGTGTACACTGTTTTGTAAAAATATATTTACAGAAAACGCTAGGCTGGATATGTATATATACATAGGCAGCCAGCAAAACTGAAAAGAGAAAAATACAACACAAACAGAGTAATTGACTTAATTAGTTTTGCTAACTGTAGAATTGTGGTCTAATACCCCCCTGCAAGCTGGAGAGTATATGTTAATTACTCCCAGCTTGGATAACAAATATTGAAAAGGTGAAGGATCAAGCGGTTTGGTAAGTATGTCAGCTAATTGGTGAGAAGAAGCAATAGGTAGTAAGTGAAATAGGCCAGCTTGAAGCTTCTCACGAACAAGGTGGCAATCAATCTCAATGTGTTTAGTTCGTTCATGGAAAACAGCATTAGATGCTATGTGTCTAGCAGACTGGTTATCGCAATAAAGGAGGGCTGGAGTAGTAAAGGGAACAGAAAAGTCTTGAAGCAAGTAAGTTAACCATTGAATTTCACAAGCTGTGGCAGCAAGAGCACGATATTCTGCTTCGGAAGAGGATCTTGAAATGGTGGACTGTTTTTTGCACTTCCAAGAGATGAGGGAATTTCCTAGAAAAATAGAATAGCCTGAGAGAGACCTTCTGGTATCCGGACAAGAAGCCCAGTCTGAATCACTAAAAGCTTTGAGTTGAAGAGGGGAATCTGCTGGATAAAACAAGCCTTGTCCAGGATTGCCCTTGAGGTATCTAAGTACCCTGATGGCAGCTTGATAATGAGACTGTTGAGGGCAGGATAAAAACTGACTTAGTTGCTGGACAGAATAGCTGATATCGGGTCTAGTTGTGATGAGATACAAAAGTTTGCCAATGAGCCTTCTATACCCAGCTGGATCTTCATAAGGAGAATCAGTGGTGTGGCTGAGTCTTGTGCCTTTAATTATGGGAGTAAGAACTGGTTTACCTGCAAGAAAACTAGTTTCATCAAGTAAATCTAATGTGTATTTTCGTTGAGAAAGGGAAATGCCAAGATGAGACCTAGCAATTTCCAAACCAAGAAAATATCTCAAAGGACCAAGATCTTTAATTTTGAATTTGACATCTAAAGATTGTTTAATGTGGTTGATTTCTTCAGAATCTGTTCCAGCAATTATAAGATCATCTACATAAATTAGAATCACAGTAAAATGAGTGCCATGGTGTTTAGTGAAGAGAGAATGGTCATGTTGGGATTGTTTGTAATGTAAGGATAGTAAAAATGAAGAAAGTTTAGCAAACCATTGTCTACTGGCTTGCTTCAAACCATAAAGGGATTTGTTGAGTTTACAAACATGATTAGGTTTATCAATGTTGAGACCTTGGGGTATCTCCATGTAAACATCCTCAAGCAAATCCCCATGAAGAAAAGCATTATTAATATCAAGTTGATGAAGTTCCCAATGTTGACAGGAAGCAATGGCAAGTAACATTCTAACAGTGCTTAACTTTGCAACCGGGGCAAAAGTATCAAAATAGTCTAAACCTTGGATCTGAGTATACCCTTTTACAACCAACCGAGCCTTATACCTTTCAATTGAGCCATCAGATTTGTACTTAATTTTATATACCCATTTGGAACCAATAGGTGTCTTTCCAGGAGGTAAAGGCATAATAGTCCAAGTTTTATTGTGTTCAAGTGCATCAAGTTCAGCTTGCATGGCTTCAACCCACACCTTATTTTTAACAGCTTGATTAAAGGTATGAGGTTCAACATGAGTAGTGATTGAGAGAACATACCTGGAATATGAAGCTGAAAGGGAATCATATGACAGAACAGTATTAAGAGGGTACCTGATGTGTTTATCTTCTGGTGGTGGCACACCAATCAGCAAATTACAATGATAGTCCTTGAGATAAGCAGGGGAACATTTATGTCTAGTAGATTTCCTTAGTTGTGAAGGAGATGATGTTTCAGAGGGGTGAGCAGATTCATCAATGTCATTTAGATCATTTTCATAATGAGCAGAATCAATATCAAGGAGAGAAGAATTATCAATAGTAGTGACAGGATGAGATGATGAATCAAGGTATAGAAAATCAAAGCATGCATCATTTTGTTGTTGTGAATTAGTGATAACAGTAGAACCTTTTTCAAAAAAGGGAAATATATGTTCATAAAAGACAACATTTCTGGAAACAAAAATGCTTCTGGTTAAGAGATCAAGGACCAAAAAACCCTTAGTGCCTTGTTTGACACCAAGATAGACTCCTTTAGTGGCTTTAGGGTCCAATTTGGATCTGCCTTGAACCAAAGTGCTAGCATAACATAAGCTACCAAACACCTTTAAGTCTAATAATGTAGGTGGTTTATCATACAGCATTTGATACGGTGAAGAATTATTTAAAACAGGTGAGGGAAGTCTATTTATCAAGTGAATAGCATGACCAACAGCATAACACCAAAAAGATTTAGGAACATTAGAATGGAAAAGAAGAGTTCTAGTTATGTTTAGAATGTGTCTATGTTTTCTTTCCACAACAGAATTTTGTTGTGGAGTTTCAACACAAGAGGTTTGATGAACAATCCCATAGGTAGCATAAAGTTGATCCATTGCAAATTCAACACCATTATCGGATCTTAATACCTTAATGTGTTTAGTAAATTGAGTTTGCACATAGGAAATGAAGTTTTGAATCAGATTTCTGGTTTCACCTTTTGATTTCATGAAATAAATCCAAGTATGCCTAGAATAGTCATCTACAATAGTAAGAAAATACTTATGACCATGTATAGAGGGAATAGCAAGGGGGCCCCAAATATCCATGTGAACAAGATCAAAGCAAGATAGACTTTTCGTAGTACTAGTAGGAAAAGGTAATCTAGCTTGCTTGCCAAAATGACAGTAATCACAAGTAATATTTTTATTGTAAGTCACATAAGGAAAAAGTCTTTTCACAGTTTGTAAAACAACATGAGAAGGGTGACCAAGCCTATAATGCCAAAGATCAAAGGAAGAAGTAGTGCCCTTTGGTTGAGCATTCAAAACAGAATTAGATTTACAAGCTGAAATAGAATTATCCTTGGAAGGACGTTGCAGAATGTAAAGGTGATTTTTGACCTCAGCAAGCCCAATCGTCTTCTTGGAAGTGAGGTCCTGTATGATGCAAGAATTCTTGTTAAACATGAGTTCATAATCTAAAGATGCAGCAATCTTTTGCACAGATATGATGTTGAGATGAAAATTGGGTATGTAAAGAACATCATTAAGGAAAAACTTTTCAGAGAAAATAATGGTTCCAGAAAACTGAGCAGTTGAGGTATTTCCATTAGGCAGCTTAACATGAACAGGATCTATAGGATGATATTTAGTAAAAAAATATAAAGAATTACAGACATGATCAGTAGCTCCAGTGTCAAGAATCCAATCAGTGTGTTCCAAAGGGTTACCTGGTTGATTTTGTTGCAGGTTGGAGGAACTTACTGATTCAGTAGTGGTTTGATGGACAAGTTGATTAATGCTATGTTCTGGTGATTGCAACTTAGCCCTTTTTAGCATGTCAATGAGGTGATCATAATCTTCATGGGTAAAATTTGAGGTGGACTCTTTGTTTTGCTTTCTTGAAATCTCACTAGCTTGGGTACTGGGAGCCTTACTACTGATAGTGTTTATGGAAGTAGTGTTCCCTTTGTCCTTGAATTTGAAATTGGGAGGGAATCCATGTTTGAAGTAGCAAGAGTCTATGGTATGATTTTCCTTACCACAGAAGGTGCAGACTTTCCCTGCATTGGTGAAAGATCCTCGACCACCTGTTCTTCCTCTTCCTCTTGAGCTTCCTCCTCTACCATTGGAAGAAGATCTCCAATTCCCCCCAGATTGTGTGTTGAGGCTAAAGATTCTTGAGTCTGCAAGATTGGGTGTGTTTTGCTGTCTTTCTTGCTGCAATACTAAAGAAAAAACTTTGTTGATCACAGGCAAAGGATCCATAATAAGAATTTGACTCTTGACAGTGTTGTATTGATCATTAAGGCCCTTGAGGAAGCATATGACATATTCGGTGTCCTTGTAGTCTTTTACTTTGGTGGAAAGGTCACATGAGCATCTAACATCACAGGTACAAGTTGGTGTTGGCCTTAATGACTCTAATTCTTCCCATAGGATTTTTAGCTCAGTAAAATAGCTTGATATAGTGCGGTCTGCTTGTTTGATGGAATGAATTTCCTGCAGTAAGTCTGAAAACCTAAAGTAATCCCCTTTTGAAAATCTTTCTTTCAAATCCTCCCAAAGCCTTTGAGCGTTGTTGATGTAGATGACACTTTGTGCTATTTGTTCAGAAACAGATTTTGTTATCCAGGAAAGAATCATGGTATTGCATCTTACCCAAGCATCATGAAGTTCATTAGACTTTTGTGGTTCTTGAATGGACCCGTCCACGAATTTGAATTTGTTTTTTGACAGCAGAGCCCTCATCATGCTTCTGCTCCAAGAATGGTAATTTGACTCATCAAGAATTGGGCTAGCAAGAACAGCACCTGGGTTTTCTCCCGGGTGGAGGTAATAGGGGCTTGCAGGGTTTTGGGGGTCTTCATTTTTTTCTTTGTTGGTTTCTTTTTCAGCCATGGTTGCGGACAGCGGGATCCGCGAATGGAAGCAGTGGCAGAGCTCAGAGGCTCATGATACCATAAAACGGAAAAGAAAGGAACGATTTCATATTGATTGTATGTGTACACTGTTTTGTAAAAATATATTTACAGAAAACGCTAGGCTGGATATGTATATATACATAGGCAGCCAGCAAAACTGAAAAGAGAAAAATACAACACAAACAGAGTAATTGACTTAATTAGTTTTGCTAACTGTAGAATTGTGGTCTAATAAAGAGAGAGATATAATGGGTTAGAAAGATTAAAACTCAAGGAAACCTTTTTAGCAAAGTTTGATTTCTTTGACCAAGAACTAGTCAAAATTATTGTTCATGTTCTCCGGGTTTAATCTTTCCTGTTTTTGAATTTAGTTTTTGTTTTCAGAATTAGATATTCATTCTAAGTTCCAAGAGAAAGGATTGTAATTCGTGGGATAGGTGTTCTCAAGGTATTTCAATTAAATGGGTTTTCTAATTGTTGATTTTACGATCAAAGATCTTAATTGGGTTTTAGGAGTCTTTTTTATATAGTGGATCTTGCGTTGTGGTTGTAATTACAATATTGTTATTAATTAAGTAGAAATTTGTATTAAGAAGTCGAAACGGATTTTGAATTCTTTGAAAAGATAACTTCTCATAGGAGAGCCAATCAAATATATTTTATTCACGGGACCAATAATCTCAATTTTCTTGTAGATTCATTTTGGGTGAACTTAAAACACAGTTTTCAAATTAGCAATATTTTGAATTTATAAGTTATATATATTTTTATTATAAAAATAACATATATGACGGACAACACAAGGAAATCGATAAAAATGACAACAAATACATATAAGTATGAAAACTCAATAATTACAACTTATTATAGAAAATATTTTAAAATTTAATTCATTTTTGATAAAACAAAATTGAATATGAAAAAACACATTTCAACATTGATAAACATTATATTAAGATAACATATTGATTATATAGAATATGATTTTTTGGATTTTTGATTAATATATATTAATCAAACATAAACACATACAATTTGTAGTATTTTTAGATTTTTTTTTATGATTTCATATGTTAAACAGTAATATAAACATGTTGATAAACACATATAAAAACATTTAAAAAGAAGGGGTTATTGAAAGAGAAGTTATACAAAGATAAATAAGTCATAAATAAAAGAACGAGTTATAGGAAAAGATAGAGTGATAAGTAAAGAGGGAGTCATATATAATAGAAAAAATAGTTATAGAAAGATAAAATTGAGAGAGAAGAATTATAGTAAGTGGTGAGTTACATAAATTATTCTCTTGGAACTTGAAGTCATATGTGCAACATGAACAATGTCTAGAGTATTGTGTGATATGTAATCACAATAAAAAATGAGCTTAAGTTCCCTATTTATATAATTTATAGTCTAACAATCAAAATCTAACATTTTGTCATGTGTATAGTAACTACCTAATTTATTATAAATATTGACATGTCAAATTGGTTACATGTCTAAAATACAGGTGATAACTTATTTCTTCATCTTTTGATAAATGCTTCACAATTGATCACATATGTTCTCTTGAAATGATTTGTTGAGATTTTGAGATAATTGCCAAACTACTCCAAAAAGCATAATTGTCCTTTTGAGGTAACTTCCAAATTCTCAAATAGAATTTCTCAAGATTCCTTACATGCCAAAAACTCTTCAAAGTATTTTGTACCTTTATCAAACCATTTCACGCAACATAAATATCGACAAGTAGTGACTACATACTTAGCCAAATACTTGTATTCCTTTTTGAGATTGATTCAATGAAAGGATACAAGTCATCCCACTTAATTTATTTTACTTACATTTTACAAAGGTAACATCATTTCAGTCATATTAAAATGCATAAATCAAGAATACATAAAATTTTTCCTATAACTCAATGGCCCCCAAAAAATATATACTTGATATTATATGAGAATGTATATTTTTTATTTAAAGAGAATTTATAGTAATAATTCTTGATTTCTTTGGAAATTGAAAGTTGTGATGGCACTAATAAATTGATTTGACCACTAGTCACACACGTTAAATGGAATATGGGATTATGTGACCAAAAAAATAAAAAATATGGTGTAAACACCTTTATCATGTCCCTACAAGAGTAACTTCCCTTAAAATCAATATATTAAAAAGATAAAATTTATCTTTTTAATTTAAAATTGGCAACCATTTCAACTCCTACTTTTCTCCAAAATAAATAGATGTAAAATTCATGATTCCACTTTTACAATTTCACTTTTTACCTCCAATCTTCTCGAGCTACTTAATATTTTGTGAGCTCTTATTCTTTGTTCATCCAAAGTCATTAACACTTTACCTACAAAACTATTACCTTCACCATCAAGGTGGCTTCTTCATCAACTATTTCATCCAATTTCTACTAAAGACATGGTACTTGTGATGAAGGTTGCTCTTGTTGTCGAGAGTAGGAAGAAAAAGTTCACCCCCATTGACAGTCTTGAGATGGAGAGCTTGAAAATATAAGAATTTATCCAACTTCCTTTGAAAACAAGAATCTTGCATGTTTAGGGTCCTTTAGACCTTTAATAACTTTAGAGGTTTTGCAAGTTTTGTTCCTCTGTCTCAAAACAACCACTTATCCATTGGGATAATGTCTGAATTGATTTTCTAATCGAATCTCAAAAAATCTGTTGAGTTTTTCTCCCAACCAATAGGAAGAAACATGTTGAATGGCTTGACAGGGTTCAAGTTGAATGGGGTAAACATTGAAGAAAATAGGTACTTTTGACTTTTTGTAGTTAAGTTGATTTAATACAAGAAATCTTGATATTTCGATGATTATGACTACTTTTTATTTGGGAATTGAAGGACATATTATTTCAATTTTCTCTATTGTCCAATAGGAACAACTTTGTTTGATATGATTTCCATTATTGGTTTGAAACCAACTGATTAACAATATGCTATGGGTTTATTTGTTGAAGAGATCGAGAAGGACAAAACAACTCTCAATTGGGATAAGAAGGCATATACAAACTATATGCTTGAATATAAAAAACCTGCATAAAGTTTTGTCAATGATGATGAACACATAGCCTTTTTGCTATATTGTTCATAGTGAAATCCTACAATATAAAGTTGATTGTAGAGGACTAGATGTAGCTTTCAAAAGTTGAAAGTGAACTAGTATAAAAGTCATGCATAATTTTCTTTCTCTATCTTTACTCATCTCTTATGAACTTTAATTGATTAATTGTTGAATTGCATTGCTTACATAGAAATTTCTTTAAAGATTCCTTGGCTACAAGTATCTAAACTTGTTAATCAACATATTTGAATAAATAGTGGAGGTTTAATAAGTTTTCTTTTCAAAAGGTGATCTTAAGGGAATTTTTTTTATATTTGAAAAACCACCCATTCAACTCCTCTTTCTTGGTGAGCTACATGTTTAATAAGATTTGTACTAACAAATGATAGTTGTAAAAAAGTACAATAGCTTTTGCAAAACAACTACAATAAGAAACAAACAAGAATTTTTTGTTTCACCTCATTTCTCCAATGCATGCAACATAGTTGACTTCCTCTTTCGATGACCTTGAAACCAATGCTCGAGTTTCATATCTACTAGTGATAGTTACTCACCTTTTACTAGATGTCAACACCTAAACCCACCCTAATCCACCCAAGAAGTTTTCCACCCATTGTGCCTAAGAACTTATTATTTGAAAGGTTTCCATGATCGAAAATGGTTCTAAAACAAGAATGTTTGGTTATGGTCAAGGTATTTTGGATCCAAATTGGCTAAATATAACTAATGATAAACCATAAATGCAACTACATACTTTCCAAACTACATTATCATCAATAACATACAAAACAACATACCAAAGCATAACAAAAGCATATGAAAACAAGTATGAAAATAAATCATAAAACAAACAAACAGTTGTTCTATGACCATTACTAATAACTTTGTTTTTAATTTTTTTAATTATATATTTTTAATCATCTTCCAAAAGGCTTCTCTTACTAATTGAAATTTTGTGTGTTTATAAACTCATGTTCATCTTCATGTTTGATGATGTGGGACTTTGATTATATCTCGATAATCTTTTGCTCAAATAAATGGTCATGGTTTAAGCCCCGACAACAAAAGTCATCTTTTCAGTCCACGAGTAATCTAATGGTGACCCATAAAGCTTAGTCATGCTTTAAGTATTTGCATCATTGCTCCACCATTAGCTCATGATAATAGGATACACTTCCTAACCCTCTATGTTACCAAAAAGACTCTCCATACACATATTCACCATAAAAAAGACTTTCGATGTAAGAGATCCTATGCCCATATCTATCATTGATTCCATTATACTCACTTGATCGATCACCTAATCGAAACCATCGTCTCTAATCAAACTTATTGTGCACCAAGGGTTCCAACACACATGTCTTCACATTGGTATAACATTATCCACTTCAAGCTTAAGCTTTCATGGTTTTGCTTTTTGTCATCACCCAAAAGACTTCTCACTAATGGAGACAATTGTGTGTTTATAAACCCATATCCATCCTTTTGTTATAATATTGTGGGATTTTGATTTGTTTCCCAAAAATCCTCCTCTCAAACAAGACCATGGTTTAACCTCCCTCTATAACAAAAGCCAACTTTTTAGTCCATGCGTAATCCAATGGTGACCCATAGAGTTTAGTCATGTCTTAAGTACATGCACTACTACTTTACCGTTAGCTTACAATAGCGGGACACACTTTTTGATTTCCATGTTAACAAGAAGACTTTTCATACATTGACCTATCTTCAAGAAGACTTTTGATAGAAGGGATCCCATGCTAGTGATCTACTTGCCAACTCCATCATACTTGTCTAAGTTGATCACCAAATTGAATCATTAACTATAATATCACATGTTGTGCACTAGGGTGTTACGTACATGTGTCTCCATGTTGGTATGATATTGTCTATTTTGAACCTAAACCCTTATGATTTTTCTTTTGGTCATCTCCCAAAAGACCTCTCTTACCAATAAAGACATATGTGTGTTTATAAACTCATGTCTATTATCTTATTTCAATGATGTGAGACTTTGCATTTTAACAAACTCATTAACAAATATCACAAGATTTGCATGCAAGTTTATTACATTTATTGCAATTAATATTGGGATTCAATTAAAGGACCCCATAAAAGGATGTTTGAGACACTTATGTCACAAATCAAGTTGATTCATTCCACCAACTCTATACACCTCAATGTTAATGACCCTATTGAAAAAAATAAGAGCCTTCTTTTTTCTATGTTCACTTGCACTAATCAACATCCTTTAACTGTAATCTTGTGTAACATATAAGTCACTAGTAAATTAAACAATGCAATCTGACTCATCAACCAATAATGACACAAAGATGAAATTGCAATTCAAGTTAAGAATGAAAAAAGCATTTTTAATTATCAAGATCTCATAAATTCATGAAGCCTTTTTTACTTATAGTAATATGTTATCCATTCAAGAATCCAATAGATATTGAAACACTTTTAACTCCTCACACACATGAGATTACTTTCCTATGGACTATGGTATGATTTGATGCCTCTATGCCCATAATTCATGTTGAACTTCTATACTTTCATGATTAGTCATTCATCGAAATTTTCCATTACTTATTACTTAATTTTGGGAGACCAACATTCTTTACATCCACCAGAATTCATGCCAAAGAACTAAAAGGTAAAATGAAATACTTTTCATTATAAAGACAAAAAATTACTATGTAAGAGAATTAAAATAAAAATATGTTTAACTATTAAAATTTTTAAAAAATAATAATTAAGCCTTCATTTTTCAATTAGACAAATAGTATACATTATTAATTTTCTTTGACCATTTTCTTCTCACCATTACCAGTACCACCCCACGAACGAATTACCCATATTCATCCCTTTCCCGTAAACTTCAAGCCATATCATATAGCATACGAGAAAGCACTAATAATTAAAGTATTATTAGACCCACGTTCATTAGTGACACTGCTCCGTTTCAAAATTTTCAATCGCCGCGAACTCAATGGAACCTCAAGTTCCGGCGACGGGCACCGCCGAGCCCTCACAATCTCAACCACCGAAACCATCCCCTCCTATCCCTCCACCTTCCTCCTCATCAACGCCTCCCATCTCAGCCCCAAACCCAAACCCTAGCCCAGGCCCAAGCCCAGGCCCAAGCCCTGGCCCAGGCCCAGGCCCAGGCCCAGGCCCGATTCAAACCCCGAACCCCAAGCCCCCCACCCCCACGCCCACGCCCACGCCTCCCCAACCTCGCCCTCAGCCCTCATTCAACCGCACTTTGCCTCCGTCGCAGCCGACATCGCAGCCGCATTTCCCGCACTTCTCGTCGCTCCCGCCTTCCTCCGCTCCTCCACCGTCCTCCGCTCCCGGCGCCGCCGCGGCGCCGAGGGGCGGCATGGCAATCGGTGTGCCGGCGCACCACCAGAACCCCTCTCCTCCGTTTTCATCCTCCTTCGGTCAACATTTTGGTGGGCTGGGCCGAACCGGAGTCAACGTCGCTGAATCTACCTCCAGTTCAAGCACCTCTCAAGTAATCATCGGCATTCTTCATTACTTTGAGGACTAAATGTGTTTTTACTCCTTGAAATTTTTGGTCGATCTCAGTTTTTACTACCTGTACAAATTTCTATTTAGTAGTTTGTTTTAGTTCTTGAACTTTTAGCCATTTTCATTTTTAGTTCATAATTTTTTCTTCCTGTTAATATTTTTGGTTCCTGACATTAAGTTTTTTTGTTCATGGAGAGCAATTTTAGGGACTAAAACCAAAAGTAATTTGTTCGGAGATTAAAAGTGACAATTAACACAAGTTTAGAGAATAAATACATATTTGATTCTTATTTTGATTATGAATGTATGTTACTACATACACTGTTCGTGTTTTTCACTAGTTGTATTGTTTGTAATGTTTCAGGTGAGAACTCCCGCGCAAGGAATGGGGATGTTAGGGTCTCAAATGCGGCCAAGTGGAATCCCTGCACATCAACAGAGACCCGTGCAATCGTCTCTTAGACCTCCATCCTCTGCCCCGAATAATCAACCTGCTGGTTCACAAGTTAGTATAAATGTTATGAGTTATGACTATGCTTGTTGTGTGGTTTTCACTTATGCTTGGCCTAGTTTGAGGGTTTGTGTAATAGACTTATAGCATGTTTGTCCGTGCTTCCTCCATCAATTGAAGCTGATCCAAGCCCATCAGAAGCTACTTACTAGAAGTAGCTTCTGCGCATTTTATATGCTAGACATGGTGAGAGAGTATTTGATCCACATTATTAAATCCGTTCCAAACATGTACTTCAGCTGGGGTTGTTTGTGTTTGGAAAATGGAAATATAGTTAGAGTGCTTTCTATACATTGGTGTTGAATTTTACTGTTTTGCCTTCTGTATGAGACTGTAAAATCAAAACTTCATCTGGTTGAGATGACTGAATTGTATTGTTCTATCAACTCTTATATTTAGACATGGATACTTGAGTGCACTTCTCACTTACAAGATAGGTGGTTTTGGTTCTTCTGCATGGAGGAAGGAGGTTCTCCCAAGGCCTTGTTTAGGGTTGTTATTGGTGAAGGAATAAATTGAGTTAAAATATTTATTTACCTATTAATTTTTATGATTCTATCATTGTGATTTGTAAGAGTGTAAGATTGTAAATTATTAAGCATTTCTTAATTTCTATTGTTATGTGTATTTGAGAGGTTTACTCACTTTTATGTGTGGTGCTGTAATGCTTGTGCTTTGCATACAAACATGCATATTTTGTGGAAGAAGAAGGTTGGTGATTTTGTAATGTTTTGCATTTTCTTCAGAGCTTCCAAGGGCATGGACTTATGAGACCCTCGTCAGTTGGCTCGCCTGCTACTCCATCTCCGAGTGCATCACAAAGTGTGCAGTCACTTAATCAGCCATGGTTGTCATCTGGGCCACAAGGGAAGCCTCCTTTGCCATCCACGGCTTATAGGCAGCAATTGAACCCACAATCCATGCAGCAAAGATCACATATTCCTCCTCAGCAGCAATCCACACCAACATCTTCACAGCAGCAGCAGCAGCAACAACAATCTTTGCTGTCTAATCAATCACAGGAGCATTTTGGGCAACAAGTTCCGCCATCCAGGGGTCTACATGTGCCTCACCAGCAACAGGTTACGAGGCTACAGGGGCCAGGAAATCAGAAACCTTCATCTCTTGCGGCAGCACAGTCTAGTGCAGTTCAACCAGGGATTCAAAATAGATTAACAAATGTTGACAGCGATGAATCTTGTAATAGTATTCTCAGCAAAAGAAGTATCCATGAGCTAGTCAATCAGGTGAGCTATGCTACTTTCTTGTGTTCCATCGAAGATTTCTGGGCTTATGTTCCAATTACGGGCACCAATTGTTAAATAAACATGCGTGGAACTCTTTAGATTTTGCAGTCCAAGTAGAAATTCTGAATCTTGAAGGTCTCTTGTAGGAACTTCTTAATAAAAGAAAATTAATTTAACATGTAGAGGGCTAACATTAATCATTCGAGTAAATTACTCTTACACCCCCTAAAATTCTACAAAATTGTACTAACACTCCCTTGCTTTTTTTAGGTTTACAGTAACCTCCCTTACGGGGGTCACAATGTAATGTTTTTCAAATAATAAAAGGGGGGGGGGGGGGGTGGGGTTGTTAAAGTAATATATAAGGGGTGCTAGTGTAGTATTTTTCAAACAATTAAGGGAGGTTAGGGGTAGAGAAAGTAGGGGATGTTTGTACAGTTTCACGAAACTTCAGGGAATGTCAATGTAATTTACTCTAATCATTTTGATTAATTCCATTCTAAGTTGCCTGCTGAAATTCAAAAGAATTTCATGGTTTCTCCTAAAGGCCCATTTATGAAATTTTATGATACCCCGGGTCCCATATTAGACGAGTAAGGAATTGGATGGTGGCTTACAAATGCATAAAGCTACTATGATAACTTGGGCAAGCCTTTGGATTTTGTTTTAAAGTTTGAGTCCATAATAAGTATTAATGTCTAAAATGGAACTATAGAAGCATGTAACTGCTGCTTTAGCTAGTAATTAGGTTTGCAGGTTCTTAGTAAACAACTATTTTTTCAATATCCGTTCTCTTTCTATATTACTTCTTGACCCATTCAAAATGAAGGCCATGCTAGAATTTTTTTTAAATTAAAAAAAAATTGTGATCTTGTGCTACTAAAGTTTGCATGGAAATTTAACGTAAGTAATTGTCATAGAATTTTTGCTCATTTCTCTAAATTTTTAAGGTAAATGCTTGGTAGTTTTTTTTATCATTGTTACCAACATTGCCATCGAACTCATAGAATCACATGATTCTACAAGTTTCATTGCCCTTTCTCTTCTAGATCACACCTTGGATTGCAACTGTGACCAGAGTGAAATCATCAGTCATACTTAAAAGGTCATAGGATCTGCAATAGTGCAATGCAATCTTTCACTATCTGGAGTCTGGACACATTTGTTGCAGTTGGGCACATGGGTTGGGTTTTGAGACCTGTACCCAAATTAACCCTAATCTCTTCCACTTTCTTATTCCTTCATTCACGCACTCTTGCCCTCACCCTCTCACTATCTGTGCTTTTAGAGAGGAGTTCAAAGCTTGTGTCTGCATTCTGCTTCATCGACCATCTCCTGCCTTTTTCTCTGTTTTTGCCTTCAAAGAAAGCAGTTTTATGGTTTGTGTTGTATGTTGGAGTGTCTCTTTTCTAGTATGTCTGGGGGTGTTCTGCTATGGCAGGCTGAAGAAACTCTTTCTTTTTCTTTATTTCAAGTTATTAAACCCAAATTGGGCTTTTTGGGCCATCGATTGAGATTCAAGGCCTTTGGACTAAATTTTATGTCCTGTTCTCTTTCTGCTTTCTTTTTTTCTGTTATACATAGTATCAAATATTAAACTGACTGAAATATCAAAATACAATAACTGTATAATCTATTAAAATTCTTACATGAATCTTAATGCTATCATTACATGTATTAGTTAATTATATTATCTCATTTTTATGTTAAAATATTCTTTTATTTATTGGTAGGATCTTATGATTTGTGTTACAATCACATGTTTACTATCTTTCATCCCTCTCCCATGTTTTGTATCTACAATATTGTATTATAGAATCATAGAATGAATATGATAACTGCTAGGACCTCAAATAGGCTTGGGTCCAAATGGGCAATTTGCACCTCAACTGCCCAAGCCATTATGTAGCCCATTGTATGCAAGAAAGAATAGGAGTGTCCAAAGTGAGAATGCTGATGCTGATGTGGCAGTAAGTGAGAGGGGGTGTAACGGGTCTGTTATATGGGAAATTAGGGGAGAGAGAAAGGGCATTTGATAGAATCAAATGATTAGTTATGGGTAGAGCTTGGTTTCTCTGAAGGAGCTTAGCTCTTTGGCAGTAGGACATTCATTCCACTGTAATTCCTTTTTTTTCTTCAAAAATAATACATTACAGACCCTATTTTCCATTATTGAGTTGTTTTCTTCTTTAGTTGCTACTGTGAGATTTGGGTTTGTATCAATAGCTCAATAAGATTATGTTACAAGATTATACATATTTTTAGGCTAATTGGGCTTATGGTGTTTTTCCGAGCAATTTGAATTTGAACCTACTGGTAATGAAGAGTATTGCTACAGCTACTATTATACTTCTCTCACTCACTTTTTCTCACACATACATTAAAAGTATCATTTTTTAGTGTTTTTAATCAATGCTCAAACTTCTATCAATACTTTTAATCTTACTAATTAAGTTAGACATGTGAGAAAAATGTACAGCAGTAACTGAGTAACATTTTCCAGCTGCAAACAACTCGATGGTTTGGATTACTGGATTTACAAGTTTATATGCTGGTTGATTCTTTTGAAGTCACTTGCCTAACTTAGTGTGTTTGGCCTTTGGAGTATCTTATTTTGGGAAAATAATTTCTTTTTGCAACTTCCTGAGACTGAAAGAGTTTTTAAAGACAGTCAATTATTTTCCCAAAATTAAGCTGAAAAACATGTCATTATATAGGTGTGTGCTATTTATTGATTCTCTTTTGGTTTTAGCTTATGGTTATCATAAACATTTACCCAAAACTATTCAACTGCTTACAATTTCTGTTCCCCTCTGTTCCTCAATGGATGATTCCTTAAATATGTTCCGCAAAAATACAGCTTCACTTTCATTTTAACATCACATTATGGATTTACAATTTGACTTTGGTTATTGAATGCAATATCGTATGAGGAATTTTAAAGTTTATAATTTGATTATGATTCCGTAAGCTTGCAACAGCCCTTTTTTATGTTTGTTTCTAGTCCTATATTTACATTTCTACTTTATTGGCAGGTTGATCCATTGGAGAAGTTGGACCCTGAAGTTGCAGACATTCTTGTGGATATTGCAGAAAACTTTCTGGAGTCTGTGAGTATTTTTGTTTAGTTTTATTGTGTTCACTGGGCTGATGGGATTGTTCACTTTTTTGCAACTCGATAAAAATTTATCGAGTGTCTCTCCTTGTTAATGTTAGGGGATATTTGGTACAAGAGAGGTTTTTTTATGCCCTGGAATCATAATGATTCCTAGGAATGACTATAATGTGTTTGGTTGAGCATAAATATTCTTAGAAATGTTAATATATGTTACTTGGGAATTAAATATTTTTACTACATTAAATTAATGAATAAAGGTAACATTATATTTTTATCATATTATATATTTTTTCACATTGTTGATAATTTAAGCCTCGAGTAATTGGCATTGGTTTGTTTTATGATTTCCTCATTTATATGATCTATTTTCTTTTTTGATGATGATTAACTTGTATAGAAATGAACTATGTTTACAATTTTTCTTGGTCTTCTTTCAGATAATCTTCTTATCCAAATTTTATTTTCTTTCTATATACTCATTAGATTGTTTCAGTAATAGCCATTGTTTTATCTATTCTTTAAATAGATAACCAGGTCTGGTTGTTCATTGGCCAAGCATAGGAAATCAACAACTTTGGAAGCGAAGGACATACTTCTCCATCTTGGTTAGTTACTAAAAAAATTCTGCGGCCAGATTTTATTATCAGCAGATTTCATTCCTAACACTATATTGACATCTTATAGAGAAAAATTGGAATATGTCACTTCCTGGGTTTGGCGGGGATGAGATTAAGAGCTACAGAAGACAAGTAAGAATTATCAGAATCTTTGTTGTGTCTTTATATTTACATTTTTACTGATTAGTTTATGCTTTTTAGAATTTCTTATTCTTGGCTTGTAATTTGTGATGGTTTTGCAGATTACAAGTGATATTCACAAGGAGCGTCTAGCAGTTGTAAGTTTTGGTCTCTTTTTATTATGGTAGTTGTGATTGCACATTTCTGCTGGCATGAAGACATGTTGGTAGACTTTTTGCAGTACCCTTGTCCCTTGCTATGCCTATGTGTCTTATTTTATTTTCTTAACCTACTTTTGTAATTATTAATGTGATGATGGTGATTATTATGATTTCATTTATCTTGGTTTGGCAGATAAAGAAATCAATGGCAGCAACTGAGGCAACACATGCTAAGGGCTCTGCTGGCCAGGCATCTGGCACTGCCAAGGGTAGTCAGGCAAAGGCACCTTTGAATATCATTGGCTCGCCGAACCTAAAAAATTCATAGGATGCATGCTGTGTTCATGCTTTACACAGCAACGGAGGAACCACTTTGGTGAAGTTAATTGAATTTTGTAATAGATCAAATCGGTATTCCTGTTTAAAATTTTCCACTGTAAACATAAGTTGCATCTATATTTCTCATTCATCAGTCCACATGAATTGAATGCCTAGAAATGCTTTAAAGTGGTTTCACACTTGGCACCATATTGTGGCATGGAGTGATGCGTTTATTTCTTTGACCCTGATTCCTGACTATTACGATAGAAGTTCACAACTTCGATTGACTGTCTATATGGAAAACCAAACATGTTGATCGATGGTCCTGATAAATGTTTAAATATGCTTGTTATGTTCTCATGATGTTGTAACTAGGAGCCTGATTGGTACTTTTAGTTTATGCTAGACTTAAACCACAATTTCGCAAGTGATCAGCGGAAGCTCCCACCTTTTTCCAGTCAAACTTGTTCAACTTAATGTTAAGAGGGCTATTCGACTTGATCCGTTTTCCTGGTCAAACTTGTTATTTTCATGTGCACACAAGTTGGTTTTCCGTTTGGTGTGGAACATAACTTGCTAAGTTTTGTGCATGTCTGTTGTTCTTAGGAAGAATGTGGTTCTTTTCAGGCTGTTTCTAAGCATTCCATTAGCAGAACTTGAGCAATGGTCTGAATGTAAAAGCGTTGCAGAAAGCCAGGTATGGGGAATCAAGATTCATATGAATAGTCAATAGTCTAATATCTGAAAACCGAAAAGAAAGAAGATTTGGCTTCAGCTACGTCGTTTTTTTGTACTGATAATAGTAAGAAAGTCAGTGGTTAGGTAGGCTGATTCATTTTCATTATTATGATTGATATTTTAATTTGTACGCAAACAGTATCCTGAAATATACATGCAATTACGTTTCTTGTAAGGTAGACTTCCGAGTTTCAACAGCTGCAGAAATCCCATGGAGTTCCGTGGCTCAATGATTTTGGTTTAATGTGGATATTATATAATCTAGACTATTTATAAAGGGATATTTTACTTTGGTTTTCACACTTTTTAGACATTTATACTCCTTTATTATATATTAATTCTTTTTCCACTATCATATCTCGAGGAAAATAGAAAAAAATGTCTACAAAAAAACTCTTTATGATTCAGACTTTGAGAATGTGTGTAGCAATTGGTTGATTAGTCAGCAACCTAGAAATTCCTTTAGTTCCTATATTCCAATGAGAGCTATTAATTTGGATGCAGTAGTTCACGCTGATGTGTGAACCATTAGAGGTTCCTTCACTTAGAGGGAACAAATTTTTTGTTTCCTTTGTACATGAATTCAACAAAGTGTTGTTTGGTCTATCTTATCTGGTACAAGACACAAGTGTTTTCAGTTTTCAGAGTTTCAAATTACTTGTTAAGCAACTAAAAGTCAGATTAGAATACTCAGTATTGATGGTGGAGTGAGTACAATTCTAAAGAGTTTGATGATTATTCAGCATGAAGTAACTGCACCCTATACTCTTAGCATAATATCCTAGCTAAGAGGAGAAAGAAACATAACAATAGTCAATATGACAGAGTAAATATTTTCCTCACTGTTTTGGGGAAGAAGCGACCGTCACTGCTTATATTCTAAATAGATGTCCCACAAAGACAACTAAGTCCACGGTACTTGAAGAAGTTCAGACAGAGAAAGCAATGTTCTAATAAATAATACCAGCTCAAAGTTTAATAGTTTAACTATGATTGGATTGATAATATTTTCTAAATTTATGTATTGAGTAACAATGTAATGTTCAAAATATCATAATATTCATTTCATAACATAATATTATGTTTACATTTTTAAATATATTTATACCAATTTAAACCCATTATAAGTTGAGCCAATATGGTTGAATAAATCGGTCTACTATGGTTTTAATAACTATGCTTGAAAGTTTCTGGATTCTTGTTTCAGGCATATTCCAAATGAGGAGAAAGAAATTAGATGGTTAGAGTGAGCCAATGATACTCATCTGGTATCATACTACAGGAATAATAGGTGGGATTGGAGAATCTTGTGTTTCTATGGATTAGATTACATAGATGAAGATTAAATGAGTGAACAGGGTTATAAAAATTGTACATTACTATAAATCAAAAGATAATAATCAATAAAAAATGTTTGTCGTGTTGATGAGAATAGTAACTGGGATTGGAAGGATTACATAGATTAATATAAAATGATTGAGCAATGTGACCCACAATTGGAGAATATGAGACCTTGAGAAGCAGGAGATCACCGCAAAGATTTGTTAACTATCCGATGATTCCTGGTATTATTATCTCAACCGGTGAAGAATTGGTTCACTTGGCAACTCTTTAATTTGTTGGTATATCACTATGCCAAAATTATAGACAGGAGCATTTAAATAAATAAACACTTTAGATTAAGACACGGAATAGTAAGAGTGTTTAATTAAATAAGCACTACAATAAGACTATATATTAAAAGTGCTTAAATAAAAAAAATAAAATAAAAAGTGCTCTCTATGGTTGATTTACATTTTAAAAAATAAAAATACTATAATTTATTAAAAAAGTATTTACATAAAAGGTCCTGTTTTCACAACTCGACGTGTCATAAAAATAAAGCCTATTATTGTATCTCCCTCCACCATGCATTTCGCACTCCTAATGTTCTCTTGTGCCTACCTATTCTCTTTGTTGTCGCACTTCCTCTATGTTATGAGTATAGATCACTTCATGGTTGTCAGAATACTAATATGATGCCAAAAAGGCAAAAGAATTCTATTACATTACCTATGGATTGGGAATGCCTCAAAATTTGTTGCAATGTCAAACGGGTTATCTCCTCCGAGAACTTCCGTGTAGTCCCCCTTTTGGTTATAAAGCAATTTATTTCATTAATTTAATTAGGATATGCTAGCTAGCCGCATAAAGTTTTATGCACTGTGATTTAATAATGAATTGTTATATAATTAAAATTATCTTTTGATAATTAATTTAAAATCATATTTAATTAAGTTATAATTTCTATTTTATTGACGACGTAAAAAATTTAAGAATTACATAACACTAAATTAAACACTTATTTTATAAGCACCCCTAATCATAATTAGCTGTTTGACTTTCTGGCTTTCACAAGTTTTTAATATGTACTTTACAAGCAACAGAACCCTGTTCTTGTACTATAAACAAGCCAACATTTAGCTAATTAACTCGGGCTCAGCCTTAATTTCCCCTAAGACCTTGAGTGTTTGTTGGAGTATAGTGGAAAATGATTCAACACCTTAGTGGTCATCTTCATTATTAGTTCCCTGCCTTGGCATTGCATCAACATCAAACGTGCAAACCGCTCTCAGGCTTATAATTAGATAAATATTAATGAGATGTTTCTTAAGACATTTTTCTAAACACATTAGTATTAGTTCAAATTTATTAGAGACTATAAAATTTTATAGGCCCACTTCTTATTTAATAACTCTAACTTATAATTTTGTTGTTTCTAACAAATTTTAAGGAATACTAAAATATAGGTATTTTTTTTGATAAACTTCTCTATAAATACATTTTTTTTAAAAAAAGTGAAATAATCTTTTCTTAAAGATTAGACATATAGTAGCTCATTAATTTGTTATTTAGGACTTGACTCCTCACAAAAGATCATATTTGTTCTCATGAAAACATCGGGGTTAATTTAATAATAATTGAAATAGTATGTACAATGTTTTATGTTCAAACTTTGTTGTCATCTTTGTAGTAGTATTAAAATAAAAAAGCTCTTATGTTATGTTTTTACTCGGTAGATTTAGTGTAGTCAATAGTACATTGAAATCTTAAGCTTATTCCTTTTAGTTTATGCATATGATTATCTACCGGTGTTTATTTAATGTATAACTTTCTGAAGATAGCAATTTTGAAAGTGACTACTTTTGTTAAATAAATTTTGAACTGAAAATTTGAGCGGGAAACCATCTATCCATAACTTAGCAAAACTCGACAACATTAAAATGCAAGATTTAAAATAAACCTAAACAGAAAGATAAAAGATTAGGCACACAGTAACCCACTAACCCTTAATTATTAAATGATTGATTAAAAAATGAAAACTAAATTGGATCTGAAATCATCAATCTTCAATTCACTGAATAATATTACAGCATATATATGTATAACTATTCTAAGTTGAAGAATTTTTAGCTACCTCATGTACTGTATGTTACGTCACCTACTATTATCTTCCACTCTTGCATATTTCTGTCTTGAAAAATCAATTGAAACATTTTACTTGAAGTAATGATAGGATGTCAACCACAGGTTGTTCCGGAGTAGGTATTATTCATTGCTTTTAGGACTTTTCGGTTTTTGAAGTCAATCTATGTACAATTATGGTCCAGAATTGTTGGTGTTATTTATATCTGAGCAGTATATCTTGTTCTTCAATGAATTTTATACCAAGCTTGAAGGACAGGTGGATGATTATCCATCATCCCTTATCAGCCATTTTGGTTTGCTCAACCAAATATTAATCATGTCTCACAAAGTTGTTCTGCATCAACCTTTGTTACACATTCCGCAATGCTCTTAATATTCCAAATACCCTAAATCAAAGAGGCACCTTATCCTTTTTTGCTGACTCATGTATCATGAAGGGGTGTTTAAGTCTTTCACATAAACAGAGGCAGAGGAAAAGTGAGAATAATTACTGTTTTTTCACACTCGAGGAAAAAGAAACCACAAAACTTAGATACAATAGAATAATTACTGTTAGAATTGTTCTTCAATAAGAAGTAAATTTATTTTATTTATATGCATTATCTTATTACATATATTATTAAAATAAAATTCTAATTGTGATTATATATATTAATAACTACATGTAAGGTTTATCTAAAAGGAAAAGTGAGGCTCTAAAACAACCAAAGTCAAGACCAAGACCATTCCCATTTAATAAAAGCAGTTAAACCAACTCTTTCCCATTTTAAATTTTGGGTCATACCCTTTGTGCACTTGGCAGTTACCTAATTTCTTGAAGGAGCTATTTCAACCCCCACATAAAAATGTACCCACTCCAACAACCATTGAGTGGAACACCTCTCTCATTTCATGCATCTATCTTTATACACATATATATATATATATTCCCCTATAACCGAAGATATGATATTGGCATTTTAAGGGGGTCTTTTTTCAAAAGCAAAACCTTCAACAAGGTGACAACATCAACAAAGGGTGCAATTTTTTTAAGATTTTAGGCATGGCTTGTGTGTGTTCATCAACAGCAATGGCAGAGAAGATTTCATGGAATTGTGCTGTGCTTGTGGCACTAATGCTGGTGTTGAGTAGCTGCGAGTCAAACACAAGTGACTTCACAATTCAGAATGCCAACAATAGCAACAACAAGGTGTGTGATGAGATTTACGTGGTTCGTGAGGGAGAGACCCTTCAAACTATAAGTGAAAAATGTGGGGATCCTTATATTGTTGAAGAGAATCCACATATCCATGACCCTGATGATGTTTTCCCTGGCCTAGTTATCAAGATTAACCCCTTCGCCAATAGATCATGAAATGTTCCAATTTGGGATAATGTTTTTCAACTCAATGTTCTTCTGTGTGAGAAAGGTTAGAAAAAGCAACTCATGTATGTAGCCATTTACGGTTTCAATTTCCATGCAAAATGCTCGTCTTAGAAGGATAGAAGCATAATTCATCAACTCAAAGTGGTTATGTTGTGAATTTCCATTTTCCAGTTCAATCTCTCTGAACTACTTTTGATTTTGTATGAGAACACTTATTGTAGTGAAGTTCTTTTGTACAATATATATAGGTTAAAATAGAAGAGTGACACAAATTAGAGGGATGAATGGCAAATATATCTACCTTTATGGTTGTATGAACTTTTCGTTTGATGAAAAAAATGAAGAAATAGAATCCAACTATTTCACATCACCTTAATTTTGTAAAATTGCATTTTATATTTCTTAAAAATGAACCCTCTCTGTTTTAGCTCTTTTATTTTTTCCTCTTTAAACTGAATTGACATTTTATAAATAGTTTAAACTTTAATGAGGATATAATAAATACGCGATGAAAGACATTTTTCTACGGCTTGTTTGGTCACGCATGCATGTATATGATGCAGTTTTTCGCGTGTTATGTGAAGCTATCAGAGACTTTTGTTATTGATATGATTTTTGTCTTGAAATTGTATTTCCAAACACGCTTTCACATGTCATGGTATTTCATCTAACAACCGAAGCTTAAAGAAATTTGGATCTTCTACTTCAGTCCTCTCTTCAGCAACAATGATAACCATAAGATATATTTAATGGTTCAAATTCAATATTATAAAAATTATTTTAAAATAAATGTGAACCATTTGATTAACACTTAGACATATTTTACAGACTTCATTTTACATTTTGTCTCCTCCAACACAAACTCATAAATCGCCCAATAAAAATCACGTTGTCAAACAATTCAAACCATAACCTCTTGTACTTTTTGCAAAGTGAGATACCAGTGAAAGCCAAGATTTTTATCAGTGAAAACCAAGAATTAAAGATTCATGTAATGTTGAAATTTTCATCTACTATTTAATTTGTAAGTGTTTGACTTAGGTTTTAATTTTTTCATTCTTGTCAAATATAAAGAAAATTCAGTTTCATAAAGATTACCCACAAAAAATAAAGCGGGATAACAATTTTCATTCTCAATTATATTGTATATATCTCTCAAATAATTTCGATTATTACACAACCAAAAATATTATAACAAAATTAATGTGATTTTTGTACATTTACTCACTTATTTATACTTACTCACATATTATTTGTTTATTGCATTTTTTTTATATTATGTATTATTATTATACAATGTTCAATTCATGTCAACAACAGTATGTCTCGAAGAAGAATTTTCTTCCATTTGGGTCGAAGATTTTATTACAACAATGCTAATGATCATTGTCAAATTATATAATATTAATTTAAATTAAGTATTTAATTGGTTGTCAGAGATTTTATTAGAGTTGTCATCAGTAGTGTAATATAAAACCATTAAAAATTTGTTTAAATAGACAAATTTGACTTCAAATTCATAAATTTATGATCTTTAAATATCAGTCATTATCTAATGGTCCATGAGTGTGATGGAGAGAAGGTTTTTAGGAGAGAATCCAAATCTAAGCTTAAGAGGCTGGTTGAAGCTTAATTTTTTTCTTTAGTTTTAAATATCTAATTTCTATGGAAATTTTTAGCAAAGCTTTCTCTTTTTATTACACTTTTTTATTTAAAAAACTTGTATATCATATTTTACTTAAAAGAATTCGAGTCCGACACCACTGCAAGTTGTTGTTAGTATAGATACAAGTTGAAGTAGTGTTACACATTTTTGTAGAATAAATCAAATGACTAATTAGGATTCGGCAATGAAGCAGCTAATGAATGGATTGTGGAGCAAAATGACCTAATTAGAATTCGCAAGCTGATAAATAATTTGTAATTCAATATTAAAAGCTTTGAATTTTTTTTCCCACTAGACTGCAAAATTCCAATGGCATTCATGCATTAATTATTATTATTATTTTTTTTAATTTTTGCAATACCCTAAACCTCTTACTAACTTCCAATATTTCACATATAGGAGCAGCTACAAAGGATTGGTAATCGCTATTAACTCTTAGAAAAAGTGACCCCACTCAACTATTACTATCATTAAATAGGAATTGGTTATGGTAAATTCCATCAAGCTTTATATGGCTGGCCTTTGTTCCATTTGTCGTGCTCTATGATTTTTCACAAAACTACGTTTGCTTAAACTTAGTTTCAAAACTTTTTAAGTTATAAACTATGAGTTGAAAAAGTTAAAAGCTTGTGATTTAACTGAACAAATTAAAAATGTTTAATGACATTAACTAATTTGATAAGTTAGTTGATAAATGTAAAATGATATAAAAAGATTTTTATAATAAAAATGAGAAAATGGTAGGATGGAAAAAATAGTTTCTAAATTAAAAAGGAATTTTTTTCAAGTAAATTAATGAGAATGGGAAAAGATAAAAAAATAACAAAATAACTAAGAATTTATAAGTTATAATTTAATTAAATTAATTAATAAAAATAAATCATAAAATTTTAAAATAAACTTGTATAAACATTCGTATCAAATAAATTTATTTTGATCAAATTAATTTATAAATTAATAAAAAATTTATAAACTTCTGAAATACCTTGCCAAATACACTCTAAAATCAAAGTCAATGATTAGGGATGGTAAAAATACCCGCACCCACGGGTATTTACGAGTAAAATTCGCTACGGATAATAAATGGATAAACTAATTAGGTACACACAAATAATGGGGACGAATAATTTTTTACCCGTTTATAAACGAGGCGGGGGCAGATATGATGATATCCATACCTACAGGTACCCGTTTAATAATATTTCTTAAATATTTTAATTATCTTTGTACTACATAACCCTAAAACTACACTCTCTCATCTTATTTTCTTACAAAAATGAGGTTGATGAAGTTACCAACATATGTTAAGCATGTTATAGAATTATGTTGGATGTAATTTGATTAATTTTTTAGCTTTGATTGGACCAATAAGATTTATGTATTTTAAGTTGTTTACTTTCGTTTGAATTTGGAGATTGAATTATTGTAGTTTTGTGATGAAACTTTAACTTACTTGTGAGATTGATGTATTTTAAGTTATTGATTATCTTTTATTTTTATTATTATTTCAACAAAATTAATGTTAAATACAATTTCAAAATTAACATTGAATTTGTATTTTTAATATTTCAATGACATTAAATATAAACTTAAAATTATTTGTAATATAATTTTTTTAATTTCTTAAAAAATTTATAAATATCCATGGATGCCTATATATATCCGTGGATATTCAAGAAATTCATGAATACCCACTTAATAAATACCCGCACAGATATAAAATAGGTAGGAGACCAATTTTTATCCAACGGGACGGAGACGAGTTTAATATTACTTGCCTCATGGATCTCATTGCCATCCCTACCAATGACAGCAATATTTTAGGTTGGTTTAGTATAGAATAATACTGCTATTTTATTATCTAAACATGTTTCTTTAAGTATATTCGTTTTAAGTTTATGTTATTTATATTGGGTCGGGTATCTAGGAGGCTTGTTTTAGGTCAAAGGGTATCTAGCAAGCTTGAATGTGTTTATCCACAATAATTTCCTTTTGGGCTAGTAATTATACAAAACGGCAAATAAAATGAGCCCAATGACTGGCCTTGAAATTAGGATGGGCTTTCGTAATTATTTTCTCAGATTGTCTAAACTTTTAGTCCTTCTTATTTTTTTTTTAAAAAAATTCTGAACCAAAAGAAAAACAAAAGAATTTTAATTCATGAAAAGCGTGTAAAACCCTAACCACATCTTTTATTTAATACAGTAAGGAAGTTTTGACACAACTTTTTCCTCTCAAAAGTAAGGATATTTTAGATAATTCTTAGTAATATTTTATATTTATATATAATTATTTAAAATTGTATTAGTTAGTCCAACATTTAATACATTAAGCATTGTACCCTTTTAACTACACATGCTTTCAGGGAAACAATTCATTTTTCATATTTAATTACATTTTAATATATATTAGTCTAGCATTTAATATATCGTGATTTTTAAATTACTCATACTTCACTTTTCGGTTTTTATTGAACAAATGAACTGCAAATTTTCAAATGTGGTTAGGGATGAAGAACTGCTAGAGAAGCTACTCTTACTCAAGGGGATTACGTTTTGTGTTGCTAATGGTCTGAGGAAAGACAAAAATCGAATTATCAGCCGATTTGAATGATTGTTCCATAATCCATTACTCAATTATATTAGTGTGATATTTTAAATAATTATAATTTGTTTTAATTATACTACTCTTGATAGGAAATTTTATTAGTACATGTGAATAGTCTCTTTTAATTGTTTTTATCTTAATTATTATTAGTATTATCTTTAGTGAACTATGTAATTTTGTACAATAATATGTACATCTTTTTTAATTTGGGTAGTCTCTTTTGATTATATATATATATATATATATATATATATATATATATTATGTATTTTTTCACTGGATGGTGTAAGACCTACAGTGTACAGTGTGTTCTTCTTCTTCCCTTTTTCTTATCATTTTTATTTTCTCCTCACTTTTTATTTTCTTGTTCCAAATTGTTGAACTCTCTTGTTGTGATGTTTTTTCTGAAGGTGTTGAGTAGAGGTGTCGATTGCTAGCTAGAAGCACGAATATTCCTCTTCTTCTTCTTTCTCTTCCTCAAAGCTCGGATTCTTCTTCTCCGAAGTAAGGGAAGATTGTGGGTTTGCATGTGGTGTTTTTGATGATTTTTGAGTTGCATGTTGTGCTGTGTGTTGAAAATTGATGATTTCTTGTGCTGGATCTTCTTGTATTGGTGTTTTTATATGGATTGGGTGCATTTGCATATCTGGTTATGGTGAAAATGGTGAATAACCTAAGTGTCTCTATCATCAACGGTTGAGCCCTTTGGGGGCTGCGTGCAAGGGGAACATTCTTAAGAGAGAAAGGGCTGAGCCGTTGAGAACGGGCGAGTGCTTGGTGAAACGGCTAAGCCCTTTGGGGCCGCGTGCCAGGGGAGAATTCCTGGAGGCAAAGCGCTAAGCCCTTTGGAGGCTCTGAGTGCTTTTGTGGTTTCAGAATTTGAATTTGTAGTCTACATGAAAGTTGTAGCATTGGATCTTAGCTTTTCAATGACATTAGAATCACTCAAAAAGAGGTCTAAAACTCCAGATATGACTGTTTTAGTAAACAGGGGTCAAGTTGCCAGCATTGGTTATAACTGTTGCGGTTTTTATAATTTTTAGCAAAGTAGATGATGGAATTAGGACTTGATGTATTCATAAGAGTTTTAGGAAATCTTCTTATATTTTATGAGATAAGGATAAGCATGATAGGAGTAGTATAACTTCTTATACACTGTTTTATGTGAAGGTTGCCATTTCACAAGGAGTGATTTGGTTAAGTTGATAGTTTTTTTAGGTGTTTAAATTATTTATGGTTATATTGAGTAGTTTGGCATGATTTATGAGTTTTAAATATGTAATAAGAGATTTATTATGTGACAAAAATGTTGTGTATTGTTATATATGATAAAATGTTGAAAAATGATGAATATTGTAGTATGATGAGAAAACATAGTTGTGAGTTGAGAGTTGCATGTTGAAACCTAGTTGTGTAGAGACATTATATGAGTTGAATGAGCTGTTGTGTTGTTACAATGTGTTGATAAACAATGTTGATGAGTTGTTGTGTTGATAAACTGTGTTGTTAAAGTTGTGCGTTGACTGTGTTGTTCAAGTTGAAAGTTGATTGAGATGATGAGTTGAAACATGTGTTAATTATGTTGTGATGATGAGTTGTTGATCACTAGGACTAGAGGAGAAGTTTTTAAAGCTGCTCATCCCATTGTGCGGATTGAGATAGTTGTGGTGATCTGAGAGCCTAGTTTGTTGAAAAACCCTCCTTGGGAAGTTGTCCCTTGGAGTGGATGATGTGTTTTTCTCCTCTAGGACTTAGTTGATCCCGTGTGTGGGCAAGGTCGAGGCACATGTGTATAAAGAGACCATGATATAGGGTCCAGGTCGAGCTATATTGATTACAAGCAACCAGTTCGAGTAAAGTACGAAGTTGGGAACTTAGTTCCTAACTGATTATCGGAGGGTTGTAGTATTTGGAGGATAGTTAGTAGGCTAATCCCATAGGTGGCTTCGTTAAGCTAGCTAATGTCGTGGTAGGCCTAAACCCAGCTGTCTTATTCTGACATAGCAAGCCCAAAAAAGGTTCTGTGTTGTCGGTTCGGTAGGACCTAACCACTTAGATTGCTCACCTATGTTGTAGGAGATCTCTGAGTTGTAATACGTGACGACACATAAGTTGTTGATTAGTTAATTTTGTGTTGATGTAAGTTGTATATATTAGGGGTGTGCAAAAAATCTAAATTGATCCGAATCGATCCATAACCGATCCGATCCGTATTGAAAAATCCAATCCATTTTGAAAAAAAATCCGAACCGAACCACTTTATAAAACCGGTTTAGTTATCCGATCCATTTTTACAAAGTGGATTGGTTTGATTCGGTTTGGTTTTTCAAAAAAACCAATCCATATATGAGTAAAAAGAGGATAACTACACTGCACCGAACCGATCTAATTTTAAAAAAATTGATCCATATTTAAAAAAAACCAAACCGATCCACTTTATAAAAAATGGATCGATTAACCGATCCACTTTTATAAAACGGTTCGGTTTGGTTTGGATCGGTTTTTTGAAAAAACCGATCCATGAACACCCCTAGTATATATGTTGATGTGTTGTGAAGTTGTGGTTGAGTTGTGTGTTGTTATGTGTTGTATGTTGAATCCGTTGAGGATAATGATAGTGTTATTGTGTTGTAAGTTACTTATATATATATGTTGATTCTTTTTACTAGCTTACCCTTGCATGTTTTCATGTGGTGTGGACTGCGATGATCATACTATGTATGAGAGCAGGGCAAGGATAGGCTGTTGTAAGTTGTTTGGAGGCCACTTGGTAGTAAGAGCTGGAGTAGACAATCTTTTTGTGTAGGCTACCTTAGAGTAGCATTTTGTTGGCATTGTATTTTTTTTTTGGCCTGTTGAGCCTTTATGGTTGGATAAATGTATATATTTTCATTTATACACACACACACACACACACACATATATATATATGCTCGTGATATACTATTTGGTATATATTTAAAGTAGTTTCAGTTGTTGTTCCGTAGTGTAACGGTTCAAGCGGGTTGTTATAGATGGTGACCTCTATTCACAAATACTTTATATTACATTCAGTTTCCAATATTTACCATTTAATAATGTGTTTCAATAGTCATTTAAAACATTTTCTATACCATTGTTTCATAGGAAAGAAATATTCATTAATTAATATCACTAACCCATATAATACATTGTAATTTAATTTAATTTAATTCAAAAACTACTAACTAGAGTTTATTTAGTTAATTTTTTTTTGTAAAAGACACACACACACACACATATATATATATATATATATATATATATTTAATACATAATTAAAAAAATTTATGAATTAATATTTGTAACTTGTAAAATTTCATCAATATCAATAACATTTAATAAATTATCACATAAAAATTTCTAAATAATACATTGGACATGCATGCACACACACACATATATATATTGGTATACAAAAATATTCGATAGGAGATGATATCTCTAAGACTATTGGGCAACAAACTAATGACATGTTGACAATCCTTAGACCAAACACCACTGTCCACTTAATGATAACAAATTTCAACACTTTTTTGAAAATAATGATGAATACATACAGATTGAAGGACGTGGACGAAATAGAGAACACACATAAAATTTATATCGGTTCATCTCAACTACCGAGACTAAGTCCAATCTTGAACAACACAACCAAGTTTCACTATCTTTAACAAAGATACAAAAATATTCTTTCACAAGTCACTATTGACTCAACCTAAGTGTTGTTTTATTTATCTCTTCGAGCAAACTATCTGATGGAGGACCATCCTTGGTACTTCCCTTCATGTGAGACCCACCACATGGTTCATGGCTATGGCCAATTTGAGTAGTATAGAATTTATTGCTTTATTCCAATTTTACCCTTGTATTTTGGGGTATTTTAGTCATAGGATTTATTTTCTTTGTATTTCCCATTTTACCCTTGTATTATGGGGTGCTTTAGATGATTAGGTTTTTAATTTGGGCTAGGGTATTTCATTAGAGGGTGACGCATTTTTGGTGAGTTTTGGATCTATTTTTGGTGATAGAAAGGCTTAGGCCCAAGTGGAGGGTAAAGGTTGCATGATCATATCATGCACCTTGATGTAGCCAATCTAGACCCATAGATTCCAAACTTGGTCACCAAGTAGCATCTAGGGTTCATTTGGCATGTCATTTGGAGTGCATTTGCCTTATGAATTTCGGCCATGCATGTCCCAAATGCAACCCTAGATGCCTCCCCTCCTATAAATACCCAACACCCCACCACTTGTAAATACTTTGGATTATATGATATTGAGTGAGCCTTTTGTGCCTCAAAATCCATCCTTAGTCACTAGTTAGTTTCGGCTAACCTCCTCCTATCTCCACCCTTGGAGAATAGGAAACCTAGAGTGGCCTCCACCTATACTTGGAGTGAGCCAACTTGAGCAACCATACACCACCACCCTAAAACACTTACGCCCAAACACCTCCTATTCACGCCTATATTCATTCCTTCACCATAACCCTCTCTTTGTCTACCCTTTGGTGAGCTTAGATCAAGGGCAAGGTCTCCTCCCTTCACACTCTACATCAATCATGGAAGGAGGAAGCCATCAAGTGGTATCAAGAGCCAAGGTTCATCAAGGGTAAATGTTATTTTTCCTTGTCTCCTTTGTCTTCTTTCCATTCGGTCTTTGTCTCTCTTTTGCTTTCTTTGTATGACCGAATGTTTGGGTTCATATTCTTGCTTCTTGTGAACCTTCCTTGAACATTTTAGGTTTCCATTGTTAGGTTGTTGCCATGCTTTTCATTTTCTTGAGTCTCACATGAACATGAAGAACATGCTATGAACATGCTTTTTGATTTTTGAATCCACCTAAAGTTTTGTCATTTTTTTGTTTCCTATATTTTGTCTACATAAATTCCATGTATGTGCCAAACAATTTGCATGAAACACATGAACAAAATATGCCATATTGCATTACATAGTGGGCGTGACATATAACTTTCTTTTTAGGAGTCATTCATGCATGCTACCTAGTCCTAGCATGTTCTATGTGATTTTTTGATTTCCATGTGTAAACATTTCCTTGCACATGCATAACCGCCCACTCTCCTTGCATTCTCACTTGATTTGGTCATCTTTCTATGCCTAAAGAAACCCTAAAAGAATCTAAGAGGTGTGCTGAAAAATTTTGTGCCAACAACTTGTACTAGATAGTACAAGTCATTTTCCACTCAAAAGATACCCTAAACACCTCTAAAATCACGCCACTTGTCTTCATCTCTTCTCCTAAAATTTGACCTAATTTTCACCACCCACAAGTGCAAAACCTAAGCAACAATGGGCTGAACATTAAAGAAAAGAAATTGGACCCAAGAAGCCTAAAAGAAATTGACGTGAAAAATAGAACAAAAGAAGAAAAAGTATAAAAAAAAATTGGACCAAAAAGGACTTGTTGCTAGACTTGTGGACTTGGACCCTTTACCTAAGCATTTAGAGTTGGACTTGTGACATTTTTGGACCATTTTTGAGACCCTAATATTGGCTGGACCGAATCTTTAAAAGACTTAATCAAGTGAGCTTAAACACTAATCTATTCTAGTGCCTTTCTAGGTTTAATCTTTTGTGTGCTTCCTTCTTTTGATTGAGTCTTATTTTTAGTTTGTCTTTCTTTGGCCTCTTTTTTTTTTGTCTCCATCAATTCTCTTTGAGTTTAGCCTTCCTAATTGTGCCTTTTTAGTTTTATCTTTTTGGACTCTTGCTCTTGGGTTGGTTTCATTTTACTTGTAGGTGAAGGACTTCTCCTAGCAAACTAGCACACCTTTGGTGGATTTGAGTGGAGGAGTGAACCGAATCCAAACCTAGCCTTTGGAGGGATTTCACTACACTAAAAGGAGTGATCAAACACTTGGAGAGGACTAACAAGTTTGCTCTTTGTGAAGGAACCCAAGTGGAGGAGTTTGAAGACCTAAATTTTTTGTTCATCATAATTTTGCTTAATTTTTCTTCTTCTCGGCCTAGTGTGTTTTTGGGCCTTGGTTTCATTCTTTTTGGTTTGTAATTTGGCCAATCTTAAACCTCTTCATTTTGGTTTAGCTTCGTGTAGTTTGAAGGTGATTTGAAAACCTTCACCTAGGACCTCGACTAAAATATGTTTTAAGTGCTTTCCTTTTGCATGTTTTATAGTTTTGGTAGTATAATTGCTTAGACTTTTACCTTTGCTCAAATTTACGTTTAGAAGGCCTTTGCCTACTAGGGGTAACGTGCACACACACACTTTATTATTGTGCCAAATTGTTTTGTAAGAAAAGTAGAAAAGGCTTAGTGATTTTTACTTGATAGGGCTTGGTTATTAAGTGATTCTTTGTAGTCCACCTCCCCTTGAAAGTTCACTTTGTACACTTAGGCCTTTTCCTACCTATCTTGCACCTTGAAAACCCTTTTTGTGAAAACCTTTTTATCACTCACTCTTTGTGAAAACCATTTCAAACCCTTTTTGAAAACAACTTTGTGAAAACCTTTTTGGATCAAAGATGAGTGATCATTCTAGTGTCCATGGTCATTGTAGACCCCTAAAATTGTCCGGGTCGGAAATAAAGCTTGAAGACTCTCGAAGACTGAAGGAAGATCAGCCAGAAGGACTCCTGGAAGGCCCTAGGAGGGTTCTCTGTAGGTCTAGAGGTCTTAGAATAGCTCAAAATAAGGAAGTGGAGGGAATGAAGCCCAATACGGCCGTACTGAACTTAATACGGCCGTATTGAAGCTTCAATACGGCCGCAGTGAACTCAATACGGCGTATTGAAGTTTCTGAAACTTCAATACGGCCGTACTGAAATCAATACGGCCGTATTGAAGCTTCAATACAGCCGCAGTGAACTCAATACGGGCGCATTGAAATTTCTGAATTTCAATACGGCCGTATTGAACTCAATACGACCGTATTGAAGTTCAAAAATTTCAATACGGCCGTATTGCTCCTGTAGGCCGTATTGCGCCTATTCCCTATAAATATGACGTCAATTGGACGTCATTCCACACTTTCATACTCAGTTTTGACTCCCTCCTTGAGTATTCTGGGGTTTTTGAGCAGTGTTCTGCCCTAGAAATCTCTCTGGGAGTCGATCCGACGAAGTTCTGGAATTCCGAGCACTTAGCTTGGAGATTCAAACCTAGTCGAAGGGAAATCCTCCGGATTTCCATAGTCAAAATTTTATAGGAGAGAGCGAGCGAGCTTGTAGAGCGAGGGAACGCCAAAAAGCTTCCCAGTTTCACTCAATATATAAAAGCACGCTTCAAGAGGTTTCTTCTTAAATCCTTCCTTTTACTGCTTTCTGTGTGCATATTTAAACTGTCATCATGTAGATAGTTAATTTATAATTGCTTAGAATAAATAGGGGTAATTTAGTAATTTTACGCTGTTATTTTAGAAATAATCTGTCATAGGGAACCCGAAAGGGGCGCTGTGGGGTGCTAACACCTTCCCCACGCGTAACCGGCTCCCTTACCCAACTCTGGTTGTAATGGCCAAAGTTGATTTGTAAAATCAATTGCCTTATCCCTTTTTCCAATGTTTTGAGTAAAACATTGGTGGCGACTCCACGAACCCCTCCTTTTGCGAAAACCACTAATCCATGGAGGGTCCCGCTTGGGATTAATATGGATTGGTGAATCATTTAATAAAATTGCTCGTTTGACAAGGTCTCAGTTTGAGAATACGTCATTCTAGTAATCCATATTTTTAAACAAATAAACGAGTCCAAACCATCCTTCGCGAATGCCGAAAGCCCGTTTCGGGCCGGTGGCGACAGATGGCGACTCTGCTGGGGAAGCCTCGAGAGTCAGTCCCATTTAGTGACAGATTATTAACAAATAATAGTTAAAATTACTTCATTACCCCTTGCTTGTATGATAACATGCTTTATATATTTGGCTTTAAATAACTGTTGATTGTTTAAATTTCCGCAATTGTTTGAAATAAAAATTGCACACAAACCTTTGCACACAACAGTTCCCTCTATACCCGGGGGCATGAGTGGTAATCCATAGGGAGTGGATGTTAGTACGGCCGGTTGAATGGGTCTATAGGAGCCCAAGAGACCGTTGTCGGAAAAACATCACTCAAGGTGATAACCATGAACTCGAGTCCGACAGTGCGTTGGAACTTTCCATCGACTTACGACGAGAGGAATTGGGTCCCTATAATGGGGGCACCTTGGGGGCCTTTGACCAAGTGAGAACAGTTAGATCCTCCTTGAATATGCACTTTTCTGCAGGAGACCCCTACCTCGTGATTCGCTCGTGACTGTTCGTGGATGAGTGAATTGTTTGCGTAAATGCTTATGTGCAATTGTTTGTGCATTAATAAATAACCTCGTGATAAGGTCTAAAGAATAATCCCCATGCATGAAAAAACCATGACATGAGAGGAAAGACCATGTGTGAAAATATAATAAAAGTGAGGAGCATGTGCATCATTACCAATAAAGATATCATGCATCCTCATAAACCATGCATTTTAGGTTCACCAATACCTCTTGACATGAGTTAAAGTGACCCATAATTATCGAGATTCTCCGTTGAGGAGAGATCATAAGTCAAGGAGGGTGGTAACACTCTGTTTTAAAAAGGCAGCGCCTTAAAAATGGAGGGTTATCAAGCTCATGTCAAGAGCGTATTCATTCCATAAATTAATTAGATTAAATATTCATTTTTAGAAAGTGGCTGGTCATCTCTCTGTTCTCACACGCGCAAAGAAGATCAAGAAAATGGAAGCATTGGAGGAGCAAAACAAAAAGCTCACAACCGAGCTTTCACAACTTAAAGACCAAATGGCGCAAATGATGGAACTCATGCGTCATCACAACATCCATGAATCTCATCACAGTGATCATGGGTCCCATCATGAGGGAGAGGAGGAAGAGCATGAAAAAGGTCCTCCACACGCTGTACACCTTGGGGCTGGAATTATGATTAAAGAGCCCGAAGTATCAAAGGAACAATTCCACGCCCTCGAGGATCGGCTAAGGGCTATGGAGGGGCATGATTTTGATATCAAAGATGCCGCCGACATGTGCTTAGTGAGGGACATTCAATTCCCTCCTAAATTTAAAGTGCCGGATTTCCCAAAGTATGTGGGATCGACTTGCCCCAAAAGTCATCTCACCATGTACTGTCGCAAGATGGCTGCATATGCCACAAATGAAAAGCTCTTGATCCACTGCTTTCAAGAGAGCTTAGCTGAAACTGCACTCAACTGGTATATGCAGCTAGATGGAAATCTAGTGCATACATGGAGGCAGTTGGCCGACGCCTTTCTCAAGCGCTATAAATACAACATCGACCTAACACCCGATAGGTCTGATCTTCAAGCCTTGAGCAAAAAGAACGACGAATCCTTCAAGGCGTACGCCCAACGTTGGAGGGAGTTGGCGGCACAGATAGAGCCCTCGCTGTCGGATAAGGAGACGGTGTCCTTATTCATCAACTCGTTGACTGGTCCCTATTACGATAAAATGATAGGGAACACAACGACACTCTTCTCGGACATCATCACCATTGGAGAAAGGGTGGAACAAGGACTTAAAAGTGGGAAGCTGGCTAAGCCTTCCCAACCATATGAAGCTAAGAAGGTCTTCGGGAAGAAGAAAGAAGGAGGAGTCAACGCTATAACCATTTCTCCATCTTCTTCCGCTTCGAAGTCAGGCAAATCGCAAAACAACTCTGTGAAGAAGTTTGATAAACTTCCGACCACTTATAGCGATCTCCTGCCGAAGCTAGTGGAGGCGCGTCTTATAGCTTACATTCCACCAAAGAAAGTGAATCCACCTTACCCCGATTGGTACAATCCAC
The DNA here is from genome assembly GCF_000230855.2 of Cajanus cajan. Taxonomy (NCBI): domain Eukaryota; kingdom Viridiplantae; phylum Streptophyta; class Magnoliopsida; order Fabales; family Fabaceae; genus Cajanus; species Cajanus cajan. The sequence goes on along the minus strand of NC_138523.1, from coordinate 13,262,076 downwards.
AAGACAAATGTCTATACCATTCGGGGGCACCGGGACATTCAACGGAGAACTGCAGAGCTCTCAAGTATAAGGTCCAAGACCTTATCGATGCTGGGTGGGTCACTTTCGATTCGACGGCGCCCGACGTGAGCAAGAATCCTCTACCGCAGCAGGAGTAGAGAGAAGGGCAAGCCATGATAGGGCCCCTCCACATTTTTTCTTTTAGGGACTCATGATCAGTACCCGAGATCATGAGGACCTTTTCATGTAAATAAAGGGTTTTGTACAGTTTTACATACATATATCAATAAAGAGGCATTTTTCACACATTATTCTCTCATTTTGTTCTATTCTCTCTCTCATTAATATTAATAAACTCTAAACCTAAACAGAACCAATAAATAATTATGTCTGTGATTGCTCGCTCTGACCGGGATCCGAAAGCCGAGGGCGAATGGGTTGAGTTGGACAGTGATGAGGAGACCATCTCTCCGGATCTGCAAAGACTGCTAGATCAAGAAGCTCGTCTACTCCAACCGAATCAAGAAGAATTGGAGACCGTGAATTTGGGGCAGGATCAAGAATTGAAAGAGGTCAACATTGGGACCCGCATCAGTGATGGAATAAAAACACAATTGATTCAATTATTGAGGGAATACAAGGACGTATTTGCATGGTCGTACCATGATATGCCCGGTTTGGACTCCAACATTGTCGAACACAAGTTGCCCTTAAAAGAGGGGTTTCGACCCATTAAGCAAAAGCTTCGACGAATCAAGCCCGAATGGTCCTTAAAGATTAAGGAGGAGGTAGAAAAACAATTAGACGCGGGATTCTTGGTTGTATCCCAATATCCCGAATGGCTGGCTAACATTGTGCCAGTTATCAAAAAGAACGGAAAGGTTAGAGTGTGTGTTGACTATAGGGATCTGAATCGTGCCAGTCCAAAGGACGATTTTCCCTTGCCACATATTGATACACTCGTGGATCACACAGCCACGAACACGCTCTATTCCTTTATGGATGGATACTCGGGGTATAACCAAATCAAAATGAATATGGAAGACCGCGAGAAAACTTCTTTCATCACACCCTGGGGCACTTTTTGCTATAGGGTAATGCCTTTTGGACTTAAAAATGCGGGCGCCACCTACCAACGAGCGATGGTGACACTATTCCACGACATGATCCACAAGGAAATTGAAGTATACGTGGATGACATGATCGCAAAGTCGAAAGACGAGATGAACCATATTCAATATTTGAGAAAATTATTCAATCGGCTTCGCAAGTATCAGCTTAAGCTAAATCCGGCTAAGTGTACTTTCGGAGTCCGGTCGGGTAAGCTTCTCGGGTTCATCGTTAGTGAAAAAGGCATAGAGGTGGACCCCGATAAAGTAAAGGCAATAATGGAAATGCCTCCTCCTAAAACTGAGAAAGAAATTAGAGGATTCCTCGGCAGGGTGAACTACGTCGCAAGTTTCATCGCACAGTTGACTGACACGTGCAAACCAATATTCAAGCTGTTGCGCAAGAATCATTCCGAAGTTTGGGATGAGAATTGTCAACAAGCTTTCGATAAGATCAAACAGTGTTTGGCCAATCCACCAGTGTTGGTGCCACCTGTCGAGGGAAGACCATTAATCCTCTATCTAACGGTGCTTGATGAGTCCATGGGAGCTGTGCTAGGACAACAAGATGAAACAAAGAAGAAAGAACAAGCCATCTACTACCTGAGCAAAAAGTTCCTTGATTATGAAACCCGCTACACGCCACTAGAAAAGACGTGCTGTGCGTTAGCATGGGCAACACAACGGCTCAGGCAGTATATGATTAGGCATACTACTTGGTTGGTTTCCAAAATGGACCCAATTAAGTACGTGTTCGACAAACCGATAATCACTGGGAAGATTGCCCGATGGCAAGTGCAATTATCAGAATTTGACATCATACATGTCACACAAAAGGCCATCAAGGGTAGTACCCTAGCTGATTACCTAGCACACGGGCCGACCAATGACTATCAATCCCTTCAGGATGATTTCCCCGATGAGGATATAATGCATTTACAACATGAAGATCCTAAGGATGATACGTGGACCATGTATTTCGATGGAGCCTCCAACATGCTTGGACAGGGGATTGGAACAGTATTAATCTCCCCACAAGGAAAGCATATCCCCTTAACGGCAAGACTCAACTTTGACTGTACAAATAACATGGCCGAATACGAGGCTTGCGCGTTAGGAATCCAAGCAGCAATCAACAATGGTATCCTAAAGCTCAAAGTATTTGGAGATTCGGCTTTAGTCATTCACCAACTGCGAGGTGAATGGGAAGTTCAAAATCCTAAGCTGATACCATATGTTGAGCATATCAAAGACCTGATACAATTCTTTCAAAATGTCGTCTTTGAATATATCCCAAGGGAGGAAAATCAGTTCGCTGACGCCCTTGCCACACTATCATCGATGTTCGCCTTGGATAAGGAGCATGAAATGCCCATCATCAATATCCGGCGGCACGATAAGCAAGCGTTCTGCCTACTGATAGATGAAGCTGTTGATGATCATCCATGGTTCCATGACATCAAACAATATCTGTGAAAAGGGGAATATCCTGATATGGCCAGCGATAATGATAAAAAGCATATCCGAAGAAGGGCCATGGGATTTCTGTTGATTGGAGAAACCCTCTACAAAAAGAATTATGACTCGGTCTTGTTGAGGTGCATAGACCAAGTCGAAGCTCAAAATGTAATCAAAGAAATACATGAGGGGGTTTTCGGTACCCATATTCCCGGGCCTGCAATGGCTAAGAAAATCCTCAGAGCAGGATATTATTGGTCGACCATTGAAAGGGATTGTTACCAATACGTCCGGAAATGCCACAAGTGTCAAGCATACGCCGACAACATTCATGTCCCACCAACGCCACTCAATGTGTTGGCTTCACCATGGCCATTCGCAATATGGGGCATGGATGTTATTGGACCCATCGAGCCAAAGGCATCCAATGGACATAGGTTCATCCTTGTGGCCATTGACTATTTCACCAAATGGGTAGAAGCGGCATCGTATGCTCATGTGACCCGAAAGGTGGTAACATCCTTCATCAGAAAGAATATCATATGCAGATACGGTATTCCCGACAAAATCATCACTGATAATGGATCCAATTTGAACAATAAGATGGTGGAAGAACTGTGCAAAGAGTTCAAAATTCAGCACCATAACTCTTCCCCATATCGACCAAAGATGAATGGGGCGGTCGAGGCAGCCAATAAGAATATCAAGAAGATAGTACAAAAGATGGTTGTCTCATTCAAAGACTGGCATGAGATGCTACCCTTCGCTCTCCATGGTTATAGGACTTCAGTACGTACATCCACAGGAGCTACTCCATTCTCCCTTGTTTATGGAATTGAGGCAGTTCTGCCGGTTGAAGTCGAGATACCGTCTCTGAGAGTAATCATGGAAGCAAAACTTTCCGAGGCAGAATGGGTTCAAAGTCGACACGACCAATTGAACCTTATCGAAGAAAAACGACTGAACGCCATATGCCATGGTCAAGCCTACCAAAGGAAGATCAAAAAGGCTTTTGACAAGAAAGTCCATCCTCGAATCTACCATGAGGGAGAGCTGGTGATGAAGAAATTGCTACCAGCTCAAAAGGACAAAATCGGAAAGTGGGCCCCAAATTACGAAGGACCATACGTGGTGAAGCGAGCCTTCTCCGGAGGAGCATTGATTCTCACAGACATGGACGGAGAAGAACTTCGATACCCAGTCAACGCTGACGTGGTAAAGAAGTATTATGCTTGAAGACGTTGCTTGCATCAGCCCGTTAGGATGAAAACCCAAAAAGGGCATCCTAGGCAAAAGTTAGGGCAAAACAAAAAGCCCGCCAGTACAAGGGTACTAGGCAAAACAAAGGCAAAATTATCCCCGCTAGGACATGTCCTAGGCAAAAATTAGGGGCAAAAGAATAAGATGCAAAAAGTAAAGCAAGCAACGATCACTTGAACCGAAAACCGAAAGGCGGTTCAAGTGATAATCTTCTAGAAGCAAGCGTCTTGCAGTATCTACACTCCTGGCTCAGGCATCTCACCCGAAACAACTAGGGAAACGGGAAGAGCAGCAATCACAGATATAATTGTTTAAGCCAAAAATGTATAGCCCACCTCGGCCAGCCATTCTTCAGAAATTCCCTTTGTAAACCTTTCTGTAAAAAACACTTGTGAATATCAATAAAATATCCATTTGTTTCTTTTCTTTCTTGACCATGTGATTATGCCTCTGAATTGGTTTTTCATAAAATTGTACGAAATTCCATTAATAATCGGTCAATAAAAGAAAATTGGAGGGGTTCCTGTAAAATCCATAATCTCCTGCATAAAGGCTCACAAAAATACTCCCTCGCGTCAATGACAGAAAATCCTCCAAGAAGAAAAGGATAGGGAGAGCCACCCACTTTTCTAAATAAATGAACAAAAATAAAAAATTGTATTGCATTTGTGCATCACACACACATTAGTTGTACATTCAAAGACCTTACCATGAGGCAATTACATAAAATAGAAAAATAGAAAATTGCTTGTGTATGACAGCAGCAAGCAAAATACAAAGATTCAGAAAATCGACAGCATCATACAGAATAACTGAGCCTGGAGAGGCTTGCCGAAAGAATACTCTCAGAATAACTGAGCCTGGAGAGGCTTGCCGAAAGAATACTCTCAGAATAACTGAGCCTGGAGAGGCTTGCCGGAAAAAAATACTCTCAGAATAATTGAGCCTGGAGAGGCTTGCCGAAATAATACTCTCTCATAATAACTGAATTTAATTTCTTTGGCACTTTTAATTTCTGTACAGCAAAAGCCAAAAACATAAAAAAGGCAAAATACAGAAAAAGCCAAATCAGAAGAAAAGGCAAAATACAGAAAAAGCCGAAAATGAAAAAGGCAAGGATATAGAAAATCCAACAAAAAGATCCCGCAGAATAACCGAGCCTGGAGAGGCTTGCCGAAACAATACTCATCAGTTTGTACAGAATAACTGAGCCTGGAGAGGCTTACCAAAATACTCCTCATCCCCCAACTGTACAGAGTAAATGAGCCTGGAGAGGCTCGCAGAAATAATACTCCCCAGAGAAAACCTCAACTCAAGCTCATGGAACGAATCCCCAGCAAGAGCTATCAAAGCAAAATCGACGCAATCCCCAATGGAAGTGCGATCATCCAAACAGTATATACAAGTCAAAGGACTTAACACTTCCTCAGTGGAAGATAGCTCTCCGACTCAAAGCGCTGAGTGAGGCTAAGCCTGCAGAGGCTTCCTAAATAATACTCTGGAATACATAAGATCCCTCATTCCCCAATCGCCTACTCAGAGGCATCCCTGCAAAAGGAGGAAAAATCAAAAAATATCAATAAATATTTCCCAAGCGGAATTCGGCATGCAGCCAATCATCAAACATCAAGATAATTCGCCTACTCAGAGGCATCCCTGCAAAAGGAGAAAAATCAAAAAAACATCAATAACTATTCCCCAAGCGGAATTTGGCACTCAGCCGAACACTGAACTCCAATTCCTCAGTCGCCTACATAAGAGGCACTCCTTCAAAAGGAAAAATCATAAAAAGATCAATAATCATTCCCCAAGCGGAATCCGGCTCTCAGCCTATCATTGAATATCAAGATGATCTGCCTAACAGAAGAGGCCAATCACAACCAATGACAAAATCCCCTGGCGGATAACAGCCTACACAGAGGCAACAAAATCCAAAAATTAAAAAGAGTTACCCGAATAAAGATAACCGGGATACTCCACCTACGTCAAAAGGACGTCAGCCAAACATAAGGCATTGCTCAACTCAGAGAGAAAGAGCATCTGTGTCTATACCCCAAGGAGTCAGAAATTCCCCAAGGGTACCAACAATGCAATGCAAGTTGGGGCACAGGAACCTGTGAATGACTGCACATCCCCTAGACGGATCCCTGCGTTATCCAGCCTTCAGTGGCACAAAATCAAAAAACAACCGTCGAAGCAGCATCGTGGACTGTGGAGACAAAATCATCACAAATCCCTGAAAAGGAGATATTCACACTACCCCGTCGTCACAAACACGGAGGTATGCAGCTTCCGGCTCGAGCAATGAGCGAAGCTATCTCTGGAAAGGGGGGGTACTCACTGCTTACCGTTGTCACAAGGGTACTTAGCTTCCGGCTCGAACAAAGAGTGAAGCTAAGCCTGGAGAGGCGGGTACTCACAGCTTCCAGCTTGGGCAGCAAGCAAAGCAAAGCCTGGAGAGGCGAAACTCACACTGCTCACCGTCGTCACAAAGGTGCTTAGTTTCCGGCTCGAACAAAGAGCGAGACTAAGCCTGGAGAGGCGAAACTCACACTGCTACCGTTGTCACAAGGGTACTTAGCTTCCGGCTCGAACAAAGAGTGAAGCTAAGCCTGGAGAGGCGGGTACTCACAGCTTCCAGCTTGGGCAGCAAGCAAAGTAAAACCTGGAGAGGCTACTCGACAATTTTCCACCGGAAGACGCTACAAGTCAGAAGGTCGGCGCATCACCCGGACAATTGGGTCAACTCCTTTACTTGTCAGCCGGTACACCAAAAGGCCGTCCGACTAAGTAAAGGGGGGGCAGCTGTAGACCCCTAAAATTGTCCGGGTCGGAAATAAAGCTTGAAGACTCTCGAAGACTGAAGGAAGATCAGCCAGAAGGACTCCTGGAAGGCCCTAGGAGGGTTCTCTGTAGGTCTAGAGGTCTTAGAATAGCTCAAAATAAGGAAGTGGAGGGAATGAAGCCCAATACAGCCGTACTGAACTTAATACGGCCGTATTGAAGCTTCAATACGGCCGCAGTGAACTCAATACGGCGTATTGAAGTTTCTGAAACTTCAATACGGCCGTACTGAAATCAATACGGCCGTATTGAAGCTTCAATACAGCCGCAGTGAACTCAATACGGGCGCATTGAAATTTCTGAATTTCAATACGGCCGTATTGAACTCAATACGACCGTATTGAAGTTCAAAAATTTCAATACGGCCGTATTGCTCCTGTAGGCCGTATTGCGCCTATTCCCTATAAATATGACGTCAATTGGACGTCATTCCACACTTTCATACTCAGTTTTGACTCCCTCCTTGAGTATTCTGGGGTTTTTGAGCAGTGTTCTGCCCTAGAAATCTCTCTGGGAGTCGATCCGACGAAGTTCTGGAATTCCGAGCACTTAGCTTGGAGATTCGAACCTAGTCGAAGGGAAATCCTCCGGATTTCCATAGTCAAAATTTTATAGGAGAGAGCGAGCGAGCTTGTAGAGCGAGGGAACGCCAAAAAGCTTCCCAGTTTCACTCAATATATAAAAGCACGCTTCAAGAGGTTTCTTCTTAAATCCTTCCTTTTACTGCTTTCTGTGTGCATATTTAAACTGTCATCATGTAGATAGTTAATTTATAATTGCTTAGAATAAATAGGGGTAATTTAGTAATTTTACGCTGTTATTTTAGAAATAATCTGTCATAGGGAACCCGAAAGGGGCGCTGTGGGGTGCTAACACCTTCCCCACGCGTAACCGGCTCCCTTACCCAACTCTGGTTGTAATGGCCAAAGTTGATTTGTAAAATCAATTGCCTTATCCCTTTTTCCAATGTTTTGAGTAAAACATTGGTGGCGACTCCACGAACCCCTCCTTTTGCGAAAACCACTAATCCATGGAGGGTCCCGCTTGGGATTAATATGGATTGGTGAATCATTTAATAAAATTGCTCGTTTGACAAGGTCTCAGTTTGAGAATACGTCATTCTAGTAATCCATATTTTTAAACAAATAAACGAGTCCAAACCATCCTTCGCGAATGCCGAAAGCCCGTTTCGGGCCGGTGGCGACAGTCATAATTCTCGTAGTACTAGGTCTAGTGTTAGGGATGAACTTAGGGAATTGAAAGAGTACCTAAGAAAAAAAGAAGAGGAAAATATAAAAAGAGAGGAAGAATTGAGAAGAAAAGAAAAAGAGTTTGAAAGAAATAATGAAGAAATAAAAAGATTGCTTGAAAGACTAGTTGTGGGAGGAGAGGCTAGTGGTTCAAGACCAAGAGTCACTTCTCCTCAACCCTCAAGAGGTAAGGGGCATGTGCATTCAAGTGTTCATGAGGAGGAAGGGCATCATACCCAACCTCCAAGTGATATCTTCTTTAGTAGTCATCACAATGATGATTACTATCAAAGACCCCCAAGGTATCATAGAAATAGGAAGTCTTCCAATAGGGAACCTAACATCACTCTTCCCCCATTTCATGGCAAAGATAATGTTGAAAGTTATTTAGATTGGGAAATGAAAGTTGAACAACTTTTCTCTTGCCATGGAATAAGTGAAGATAGGAAGGTTTCTTTAGCAACCCTTAGCTTCCAAGGGCATGCTATGTATTGGTGGACCTCCTTAGAAAAAGAAAGGAGAATAAATCATGAGCCCCCAATCCAATATTGGAATGAGCTCCGTAGTGCCTTAAGAAGGAGGCATATTCCTCCATACTATGACCGAGAGCTTATGGACAAGCTACAAAGATTGAAACAAGGGTCCTCTAGTGTGGAAGAATATAGGCAATCTATGGAGTTGCTAATGATGAGGGCTGGGATTAGGGAGGAAGAAAGGACCACAATCTCTAGATTTCAAAGTGGTCTTAATCTTGAGATAAGAGACAAAGTTGAACTTCTACCTTATAGGGATTTGAATGAACTTGTTCAACTTTGCTCAAGAGTGGAGCATCAACTTACAAGAAAACCTTTTCGAAAAGACTCCACTCCCTCTTATTCCAAGAGTTTTAAGAAGGAGGGTCACTCTTCCCTACCTTATCCCAAAGAAGAAAAAGAAAAAGAAAAAGAAAAAGAAAATTCATCTTTTAAAGCACCTTCCAAAGAGTCTAAGTCAAGTGAAATCAAGTGCTTCAAGTGTCTTGGAAGAGGACATATTGCTTCCCAATGTCCTACAAAGAAAACTATGGTTTTAAAAGCCCAAGACCACTATAGTAGCCTTGATGAAGCTACTTTTTCTTCCTCTAGTAGTGAAGAAGAAGCCATAGATTCTGAGGAAGAAATTTTACCTTGTGAAGGAGACCTATTGTTGGTTAGAAGGCTCCTTAACAACCAACCTAGTGAAATTGACCAATCACAAAGAGAGAACTTGTTTCAAACAAAATGCAAGGTCTTAGAAAGCACTTGTTCTCTCATTGTCGATAGTGGGTCTACCTCTAATTGTTGTAGTACTAGATTGGTTGATAAGCTAGCCTTAACTACAAAACCTCATCCTAAACCTTACAAAATGCAATGGATCAATGAGGAAAGAGGTGTTGTAGTTAACCAACAAGCAAGCATACCAATCTCTATTGGCAATTATAAAGAAGAAGTTTTGTGTGACATAGTGCCATTAGAGGTTAGTCATGTCTTGCTTGGGAGGCCATGGCAATTTGACAAACACATAATCCATGATGGCCTCACCAATAAAATAAGTTTCCAACACTTAGGTAAGAAGTTTGTGTGGTGTCCTCTATCACCCTCTCAAGTGAATGAGGACCAACTCAAACTAAAGGCTAAGAAAGATGATGAAGAGAAAAGCAAAAACAAAAACAAAAAGAAAAGAAAAGAAAAAAAGAATTTTTCCTTTGAAGACAAAGGGCTAGGTTCAAAAGAACCTTAACCCTTGTGCCATCCTCCTTCTTTTGGTGCCAAAGAAAGATGGCAATGGAGGATGCGCACCTTTTTAAAAGCCATCATTGCATAAAAGGGCACCCAATCCCTAAGATAGATGATTTGATGAATGAATTGCATGGGGCCAATAATTTAAATGGTGATGCTTCTTTGGCTCTCTCCTTTCCCTAGCACTTTCATTTAACAAATTATGTACTTAAGGATTGCATCGCTAAAGTTTTAGTATTTTTTACTTCCCTAATTGTGGTTTCACATTTTTTTGAAGGATCAATGGCATGGAAGAGCTTAAAGATTTGAGGTCAAATCCTTCTCAAGAAGGAGGGTATGATGGAGGACCATCCTTGGTACTTCACTTCATGTGAGACCCACCACATGGTTCATGGCTATGGCCAATTTGAGTAGTATAGAATTTATTGCTTTATTCCAATTTTACCCTTGTATTTTGGGGTATTTTAGTCATAGGATTTATTTTCTTTGTATTTCCCATTTTACCCTTGTATTATGGGGTGCTTTAGATGATTAGGTTTTTAATTTGGGCTAGGGTATTTCATTAGAGGGTGACGCATTTTTGGTGAGTTTTGGATCTATTTTTGGTGATAGAAAGGCTTAGGCCCAAGTGGAGGGTAAAGGTTGCATGATCATATCATGCACCTTGATGTAGCCAATCTAGACCCATAGATTCCAAACTTGGTCACCAAGTAGCATCTAGGGTTCATTTGGCATGTCATTTGGAGTGCATTTGCCTTATGAATTTCGGCCATGCATGTCCCAAATGCAACCCTAGATGCCTCCCCTCCTATAAATACCCAACACCCCACCACTTGTAAATACTTTGGATTATATGATATTGAGTGAGCCTTTTGTGCCTCAAAATCCATCCTTAGTCACTAGTTAGTTTCGGCTAACCTCCTCCTATCTCCACCCTTGGAGAATAGGAAACCTAGAGTGGCCTCCACCTATACTTGGAGTGAGCCAACTTGAGCAACCATACACCACCACCCTAAAACACTTCCGCCCAAACACCTCCTATTCACGCCTATATTCATTCCTTCACCATAACCCTCTCTTTGTCTACCCTTTGGTGAGCTTAGATCAAGGGCAAGGTCTCCTCCCTTCACACTCTACATCAATCATGGAAGGAGGAAGCCATCACTATCCAAGTATTATTTTATCACAAAATATCTTTAGGCTTTACGAACACCAAGTGTTTTGATTGTAAATTTGTTGACATCATTCGGTTCATTGTGTTCGAGGTATTGTTCACTTTGATATTTATTGGATCGTCACGACTTTGTTCTTGAAAAGGCACTTCGGTGGAATAAGGAGGAAAGGTATTTATAAAATACTCTTAGCCTCAATTCCTAAGTGATGTAAGACTTTTAGGCATACTAGAACAAGCCCCTAGTCGAGGCTAAGGGGCAAGAGTGGCCTAGGCCCTCTTTCTAATGCGAATGTTTTGACCATAAGTCCACTGACATTGTTAGGATCACTACGTCTAAGGTATTGTCTGTTTTAGCACTCGTGAAGTCATTACAATTTTGTCCCTGAAAAATTGCCTTAGCGGGTTGATGAGAGAGTGTGTTTATAATAACCCTTAGCTTTGATTTCTAAGCAATGTGGAACGTCTAGGCATATCAGAATAAGCCCCTAGTCGAGGTTAATGGGTAAAAGTGGCCTAGGCCTTCTTTTAGTGTCAATGTTTCGATCGTAAGTCCGTTGACATCACTAGGATCATTGTGTTCGAGGTATTATGTGTTTTAGCACTCATTAGATCGTCATGATTTTGTCCTTGAAAAGTATAATGACCTAACAAGTCCCTATACTTTACAACTCAACATCTCAACGATGGAAAACATAAATCTAATTACCTAGGATTAAGATGCAAATAGTCTTTGGATATACATGCTAAATTATATACACACACATACACACACACACACACACACACACATATATATATATATATATATATATTTATTTATAAAATTCGTCAACTAAAAACATAAATATAAGCCCCTTAATGAGGCTACTACTCAAAATATACACACACATATATACAATAATCCAAATTGTAAAATAGAAATCCTAAGTTGTTGGTCAAGCAACTACTAAACCTAACTGTCTTAGAATAGCTAAAACAACATTGCCATATCTAGCCTAATCCTACCATGTTCCTATATAATATGATCATTGCAGTCCAACAACAAGAAAAATATATGTAAGGGTAAACTCAAAAAGGAAAAACAACATAATGTAGAAGCAAAAACTAACTATATAAACAATTTCAAAGCAACACAACAACAACCAAAACATTACTCAATAACATAGGTCAACATATCAACAATCATAGATTTTAACTTTCAACACAACTTATCAATGCATCATATTAAAAACAAAGCAACTTAAACAACACTTCAATGCAACATCACCCAACAACACAATGTTTTTTCATGCATTTCAATTAAGATATCTCTTACAACAAAGTGAGTAGTTTAAGTGGCTTGACCCTACCAAACTAACTTTAAAATGCAATCTTTCTAGACTTGTTAGATTAACAACAAAGTCTACACAGATTGACCTAACCCCCATACGGTATCAAGTAAGGACCTAAAGGAAACCATACACTTCACTTCAAGAAACAACTATACTCAAGAATGATTTTTCAACAACTAACTGTCGCAACCCGAAAATTTTCGATCTTGTGACCTATGGTTTAGACATCCTTTTAAAAGTCTCATTAATTATGGAATGCCCGGACACCAGACTAATTCTTAATTAATGGTTTTGAAAATAGGTTCATGGAGTCGTCACCAATATTTTACTTAAAACATTGGAAAAAGAAAAGGTTTTTAAAGATCCAACTATGGCCTTGATAACCAGAATTGGGTTCGGGGGTCGGTTTCATGTAAGGAAGGTATTAAGCACCCCTACAGCGCCCTCAATCGGTACCCTATGATGGAATTAACATGATAAGAATTAATAAATTAAATATTGAATCCCCTTTATTAATATTTATTTACATGCTTAAAATATAAATTAAACGATTAAGCCTAAAATATCTAAATTATGACGTTTATTATAACAAAAAAAGAGATAAAGATGAGAAATAAAAGGAAGAGAAGAAGATTGAATGAAATACCTCTTGAACGAGCTTTATTGAATCTTCAAATATGGAGAAGGTGCTTTGTGGTGACCTTTCATACTACAGTATGCCTCACAGATCTCAAGAAATACAATAGGAGGGAGAGAGAATATAGAGATGCGAAACAAATCTCAAAAAATACAATAGAAGGGAGAGAGATAGAAAATTTTCGTGCTCAAAAGAGTCTTATCGAAAATTTCTCTGGCCGCCCGAAGAACTATGCCCGAGGCCTCTATTTATAGGAATTAGAAAGGGCCAGAACGGCCTATTCCGGATTCGGAACGGCCCGTTCTAGGCCAATCATTATGTGCAAATTACGTACCCTGGAACGGCTCGTTCTGAAAATGCAACGACCCGTTTCAGAGTAGAAATTAACACAGGATTGCCCTTTGCAGAACGGCCCGTTCCAAATTTGACTTGTTTGGAACGACCCGTTCTGGTATTAGAACGCCCCGTTCCAGACTAGCATTTTTAGGTGTTTTAGTCACATTGGAACGACTCGTTCTGATATTGGAACGGACCGTTCCGATTTTGGAACAACCCGTTCCGATTTTGGAACAGCCCGTTCCGGTCTACTAAAGCCACCTTATTTGGCCTTTAGGCCTTCTGATGTCTTGTCTTGTTGTTTGCCTGCTTCAGAAGCTCCTTTCCTTCATAACGGAGGTTCATTTTCTTGTTTGTGTGCCTCCCGGACGAAATTGGGTGTCTACACTAACTCTTAGAGCACCATAACACATATCCTCACAATGAGATGTTCATTTTTTAAAATAGCACTCTCTTCTTATACTAAGTTAACAATACAACACATCTTCATGCTTCAAGCATTCACTACACAACATCATTCAACAATATACAATTTATTATACAACTCCACTTATACAACTTTAACTATAAATCAACTTAAATCATCCTCATACATCATCATACAATGATCTATATTAAATCATCATCTATATATACTATCATTATAGTCCAACATTCAAATCAACTAAGTTATCATTTAACCTACACCTGACATTGGTGAAGTAGAGAGTCTCTAGAATGCCTACTCTTGGTGTCATTCCACTTGCCCCCAACATGAATGAGGCAAGGAGTCTCTATGTACTTCATGGTTGACGCCACAAAACCCACGTCCAACGTTATTCAGGCATAAAGCCTATGACTAACCCACACTCAGTGTCACAAAAATTACACTCAATGTTGTCCAAGTAGAGAGTCACTGACTTGATCACACTCAACGTCACCTATCTTACGCCTAATGCCACCAAGTCATAGAGTTCTTCGAGTAATCACGCTTGATGCCTTTCATTTCACGTGTCATCAAGTCAGAGAATGATGGCAACCCTCCTTGCATGAATTGAGTTAAGAGCATCAAAGAGGGAAGACTGGACTCCTTGGATCATGGAACTCAAGGTTTCTAGCCTTGGTGATTGAGATGGGAAAATGGTGTTTATGGAGGCTAGGTGTTTGATGAAATGCTAAGGTAGTATTCTAGGGTTTTGGCCCACTTCATTGATGGATGAAGGCCACTCCTAAAGGTGAGAACACTCACGGTGAAGATGAGAAGGATAGTTGGCCGAAATGGCCAAAGAGACTAAGGAAAGAATATTAAGGCTCAAAGGCTCTCTTAATATCATAAATTCCAAGTATTTACAAGGTTGCTAGCCTAGGGTATTTATAGAAGGGAGGATGCATTTAGGGTTACATTTGAGAGTGCTTGGCTGAAAAATGCAAGCCAAATGCACTTCAAATGAAACCTAAATTAACCCTAGATGCTACTTGGTGGCCAAGGATGGAATCTTTGGGTTTGGTTAAGCCACATCTAGGTGAATGATAAGACCATGGAACCTAGGTGCCCTCCACTTGGGCCTAAACCTTGCCAAGTCTAAAAATAAATCCAAGGCTACCAAAAAACATGTCTAGGCCTTATTTTCTCACCCTAATAAAACACCCTAGGTATAAAATAAAATCTTATAATCTAAGGCACCCTATAATACAAGGGTAAAATGGGAAATACAAGTAAAAATAAATCCTATAACTAAGACACCCTGTACTGTCCGTACTGCGAAACCGAGCTCCGAGCTTGGCACCACAGCGCAAGATGACCTCGGGCACGTGCTACGTGACGTCAGCTCGACATTTAAGTAGATCATAACTGATCTCAGGGAATCTGGCTCCAGACGAGATCCATTATCTAATCTTATCATATCTCTTCTCAGGCCCAGGGCCCAAAGCAACCCTAATTCACACTAAGGTACGTGTATTACTTATACGAGACTCATACTCATACAAACCCTAACTTTAGCATCGGTGTCTCTTTGGCAGGTACCACCCCCATCTTAGAGCATCAAGCGTACCAGCGAAGGAGGCTCACCAATCTTACTCGGAGGATCATCTCTACAGCAGATTTCCGGTAAGAACATTTGGCGCCCACCGTGGGGCCGATCAAGACAGCTCTTATCGGCCACGCTTATGGTTTGCACCAGAAGCCATAGCAGACGCGCAACAGACGACCTAGATCATCCATCTGCCATGGATAGCGAAGCAGCATTGAGGAGGTTGATCGATCAGGTCAAACAGATGCGGCAACAACACGACGCCGATCTGCAGAACATGCGCGCTAAGCACGAAACTGACCTAGCCGCAATGCGAACCGCTAACAAGGCTGACCTAGCGGCGCTACGCGCGAAAAATGAGCGAATTCGCGCCAAACTCCATCTGCGACAATCTGATCATCCTTCTCATACGAGCAACCACAATGGGGAGGAGGAGCACTCAGTCTCTCAACCCCGGACCGCGACTAGGGCACCGACTCAACGACCTACCATGCATCGGTCCCATGCACCGACGCACAAGTCGGCCCATGAAGTTAGCAAGGCCCCTACTCATATCCCAGGGGATTAGGCAACCTTCCGCCACCACCCTTTTGTGGATGGAATCATGGAGACACCACTCCTTCATGGGTGGAAGCCTCTCCACCTCGATCGCTATGATGGCACGACGGACCCAGATGACCACATCGATCTGTATACGACGCAGGTAAACCTCTACACTAACAGTGACGCTATATTGTGTAGGGTTTTTCCAACCTCGCTCAAAGGGGCCGCGCTCAACTGGTATACCCAGCTACCTGCTGAGTCCATTGATAGTTTCGGCACCCTAGTCAGAAGGTTCACAGCGCAGTATGCGACGAGCCGACCTCACCATGTCACTTCAGCCGCCCTAGCCAGTCTCAGGCAAAATGACAATGAACCACTCCGGGCATTCATGGAGCGATTTGCTGCCACCTCGGTTAAGATAAGAAATCTGAACCCCGAGGTCGCCCTGCATGCCATGCTTATGGCACTCAAGCCCATGCCATTCGTTGACAGCCTATGTCGTGAGTCTCCTCGCGACATGGACGAGTTTCGCGCTCGCGCAGCGGGCTACATCTAGATGGAGGAACACTTCGCTTTCCGTGACCAGGTTCGCGGAAAAGGACCAGCAAAGCCAGAACAGGGGCACAAGGATAAAATCAAAGTCAATAACGACAGCCAGTTCAAGAAGTCGACTAGGGCAAACAGAGGGGGGAGATATGACTTTTACACTCCCCTGAACCACCTAGAGTCCACATCCTGGAAGAAGCCAGCAACAACAACCTACTCGCCCTTCCACCACCAGGTCACACTCCCAACAGTGCCGACAAGTCCAAACACTGTCGGTACCACGTGAACCACGGTCACACCACAAAGGAGTGCCGCACGCTTCGGGACCGTATCGAAGAGCTCATCCAGGCAGGTCACCTCGGCCAGTACGTCCAGCGACAGCATGGTCACCGAGGGGGCTATGGTGGACGAGGACGGGGCAGAGGTCGTGGTTCGGGAGCTCGCACGGACCAACCCTCGGGCTCCCAACAAAATGCCAGCGGCACAGTACAAGCCGAGATAAGCCAGGAAACAGGGTCAGCTCCCTTACGGGGAATAATCAACACAATTGCAGGTGGTTTCGCTGGGGGAGGCGCCAGCAGCTCGGCCCGGAGGAGACACCTGCGGAACATCAATTGCGTCCACTCTACCACCTCGGCTTCACACCAGAGCTCACCGCCGATCTCTTTCTCTGACGAGGACTACGCAGGCGTCAGCCCTAACCAAGATGATCCCATGGTCATCGTCGTAGAAGTAGCCAATTGGGAGGTGCAGAAGACACTCATCGACCAAGGGAGTTCGGCCGACGTCCTGTACTGGCTGACGTTCCTCAGGTTAGACGTCCCCCATTCTCTCATCCAACCTCACACAGAGCCCCTAGTCGGTTTTGCAGGAGAGCGAGTGCACACTCGAGGATACGTGGACCTACTGACCACCTTCAAAAGTTCTCCGGATACAAGGAGAATCATGGTTCGATACCTCCTTGTGGAGGCCAACACCTCCTATAACATCATCATTGGGAGGCCGACATTGAACCAGCTTGGGGTAGTGGTGTCCACTCCGCACCTCAGCATGAAGTTCCCAGGAAGCAACGGTAAAATCATCTCCGTCAAATCAAATCAGAAGACGGCTCGGCAGTGCTACACCGAGAGTCTGAAGATCTCCTTGTCCAGCAAGCAAAGCAAGGGAGATCCCCCCACCGTAGCTCACATCACCCGCAGGGAGGCCACTGACCTTGGCCACCGATCCCTGTAGTGAAAGACCGAGCCCCAATAGCAAGCCCAAAAACAAAACTCCAGAAACTGGAGCTCCCCGACTACAAGAACACGGCGAAGAGCCAATGCCGCGAACTTGGAACGCTACGCACCTTAAGTTCCATTTCAACTAATTTTGTATGAACGAGTTGTGCACTCTTTTTCGGCCTCAGTCTGTTTTGACTGAGAGGGTTTTTAACGAGGCACACAGACATAATCAATAAAATGACTCATTCTGTTCAATCCATATTCTTATTTTATGTTCTTATCCAAGGTCGAGTTCGAACCTTAATAAAATCATTTTGCTCCAATTTAAGGTCGAGTACGAACCTTAAGCACGCTTATCCGAGGTCAAATCCGAACCTCGTTAAAGTTTGAGGTCGAATACGAACCTCAATACTCTTATTCAAGGTCGAGTTTGAACCTTAATAAAATCATTTTGCTCCAATTTAAGGTCGAGTACGAACCTTAAGCACGCTTATCCAAGGTCGAATCCGAACCTCGTTAAAGTTTGAGGTCGAATACGAACCTCAATACTCTTATTCAAGGTCGAGTTCGAACCTTAATAAAATCATTTTGCTCCAATTTAAGGTCGAGTACGAACCTTAAGCACGCTTATCCGAGGTCGAATCCGAACCTCGTTAAAGTTTGAGGTCGAATACGAACCTCAATACTCTTATTCAAGGTCGTGTTCGAACCTTAATAAAATCATTTTGCTCCAATTTAAGGTCGAGTACGAACCTTAAGCACGCTTATCCGAGGTCGAATCCGAATCTCGTTAAAGTTTGAGGTCGAATACGAACCTCAATACTCTTATTCAAGGTCGAGTTCGAACCTTAATAAAATCATTTTGCTCCAATTTAAGGTCGAGTATGAACCTTAAGCACGCTTATCCGAGGTCGAATCCGAACCTCGTCAAAGTTTGAGGTCGAATACGAACCTCAATACTCTTATTCAAGGTCGAATTCGAACCTTAATAAAATCATTTTGCTCCAATTTAAGGTCGAGTACGAACCTTAAGCACGCTTATCCGAGGTCGAATCCGAACCTCGTTAAAGTTTGAGGTCGAATACAAACCTCAATACTCTTATTCAAGGTCGAGTTCGAACCTTAATAAAATCATTTTGCTCCAATTTAAGGTCAAGGACGAACCTTAAGCACGCTTATCCGAGGTCGAATCCGAACCTCGTTAAAGTTTGAGGTCGAATACGAACCTTAATACTCTTATCCAAGGTCGAGTTCGAACCTCAATAAAATCATTTTACTCCAATTTCCGAGGACTTTGGCATTATCGACTTAAGGTCAAATTCGAACCCTCACAAGAATTAGTTAACAAAAAATCGGAGGTCAAGCTCGAACCTTCACAGAGATACAATAGACATTGGGTATATATCTCAAAACGCGCAAAAAAGGAAAAATCAGGCTTAAACGCAAAAGCAAAAGAAAACGCAACAACAAGAAAAAATTACATATATACAAGTGATGTTTCCAGAGTTCTACACTCGAATTCGAAACAGAAAGATAAAGCAGAAAAAATTTAGCTAAGCCAGTACAAAATTGGCCTAAGCAGAGGCATTCTCGCTAGAGCTGTCCTCGACATCATCCTCCCTTACCAGCTTCCCAAAGCGGACGACCTTCTCCACATGCATAGCAGAGAAGTCAAACCCCGGCGCAAGGAGCCTGGCCTGGCGAGCGACCTTGAGGAAACCCCTCTTATGTTCTACCACAACAGAGTGCTCGGTCTCCTCGAGTTTCCTCTCCAGCCCCGCTTTGGCCTCCTCCAACTTCGCGAGGTCCACCCTCAAAGCAGCATTCTCCTCCACTTGGCCGCCAAGAACCACCTCATCACAGAGACGTTTCTCGGCCGCCGCCACCAGCTCAACCTTCTGCGCAGTGACCTCATCCTTTAAGGCACGCATACGAGCTCGGGAGGAACTGGAGAGCTCCTGCAAGTCGCGAACCTGAGTAGCATAGGTCTTGTTCGACCGCAAGGAAATCTCCAAAGACTTCCGAAGCCTCTCCACCTCCATCCGAGTAGCTTGAAGCTCGGCTTCGTTATGCAGCTTAGCTTCCCCGAGAGCACCTGCCAAGGCCCGGTTCTCGTTCTTCAAAGCTTTGCTCCCCTCCCTTAAGGCCTTGGCTTCTTCCTTCAAGGGCTTAACTCGGCCCTTCAGCCTGGCCAGGTCCTCCTGCTGCTTGGACCACTTGTGCTTCCAGTGGTCCACAATAGCCATAGTCCTCTGAAGGAAGACTTGAGCAGCGTCAAAGCCTTCCACAGGCCCGACCTCCTCGATCATCCCCTGATCCTCCGAGCTCAGCGTGCCCTCGGGGTAGAATCTCTCGGCGGTCACCCCAACGCTCCACAACGAGTTCATGTCAGTTGAGGCGCTCACATGGTCCAGGTGCACATCAGAGCGACCCTTCCCGAATCGGTGAGCAATATATCGGCTCCGGGAAGCCCCCTGTGACGGCCCTGACGATGGTGCAGAGGCCACGGGCGTAGCCGGAGGGACCTCGGAACTTGGCCCCTTGTCGCGAATCGTAGCAGAAGCAGAAGCCGGCGTCCCCCGCTCGGTAACAGGGGGATCCACGTCTGGCACCTTCGACCTCGGAGGCACCGGGGTCTCGACAACGCCCCCTTCCTGCAAAAACCGACCTCATGTCAAAAATCAAGAATCCAACATACAAGATAGAGGGAAAAGCGAAAAGCGAGGTACTCACCTTGGCAGCCTGGATGACCTGCTCAGCAAACAGGACCTCCACCTCGGCAGCTACCCCAGCCTGCAAAGAGAGACAACACCTCAACAAACCAAGCCAAATCAACATACAAAATAAATTAATGCACAAAACACCCACCTCGGCAGAGGGAACAACTTGCTCAGAAATCCCTGCAACAGCCACTTGGGGAACTTCCCCAGGCGGAGGGCTCCTAGTGAGATCGACTGCATCGGCATCTGCAGCCTTGGAGGTCACCTCCTCCATTCCACGAAGGGCAGAGGTCCCCCCGACCTCTTTATGGCCCCTCTTTCTTTTTCGGTTGACCTTCAGGGGGGAAACCTCCTCCTCTGGAGGCTCAGGGACCTCGAGCTCGGTCATGTTGTAGCGGTGCTTCAGCTCGCGCAACTTATTCCTGCCCATTATGCCTACAAACACAGCATATCGAAGCACATCAGAAAAATGATTTTCGCAAACCCTAATAATCTAAAAAGAGGGCGAAATACTCACTCTCTAGGCCCCTCTCCCTGTATGCTGAGTTCGTAAGCGACAGAACGAGCTTGCAATCCAGCGGACGAGGAAGCGCTGCGAGATTCTCAACGGCGGCTGCCTCCGAAGCCGTCAGTTTCAATTGGCCAACCCCATGAAACCTGGACGGTTCGGAGCACCAGTAGAAAGGGAACTTTGGTAGCCCGCCGAAGTAAAACGCCCCATCCTCCAATGGGTCAACACCCACAAGAGCGACCCAGAAAAACTCTCGCTTGAAATTCTTGTATGAGTGGGCGTAGAGGGTAAACAAACCCCCATCCCTACTCCCGCTCAGGAACAGTATGCCATAAGGCGGAACGCCTATCTTCAACTGATAAAAATGAAGAAAAACGGGAAGGGAAACCTCTACCCCTAGCACTGAACAGAGGACTTGAAAAGCCCTCAAAAAACCCCAACTATTAGGGTGCAACTGGCAAGGGGCCGAGTTGACAAAATTCAAAAAGTCACACTCAAATTGGGTAAAGGGAAGGCAGTCACCTAAATCCCTAAAAAAACAATGGTACATATAGAAATGGGGAGAGTCAGTGGACTTCCCCATATACACGCCCTCTCCGGCCTGACACGGTTCAAGACGGATCATTCGGGACACAGAAGGGTCACAGATTCTGAGCGATCTCAAAACCGCATTGACTTCACGAAAGGACCGGAAAATGCTTTGGGCCTCCGCCATCTCGCGCTGAACCCAGTCATACCCAAGAATGCCTGGAACGAGGTCCGATGGCGGAGCCACCTCCTTCTTTTTCGCGACGGCGGTCGCTCCGGAAGCCGCCGTCTTACCCCGTGCCTTGCCCTTGACAGGCGCGGAGGAACCAGCACCACTCCCTCCAGCCATAAAGACGACAAGAAAGATCCAAAGAAGAGTGGGGAAGAAAGAAAAAGAAAACTGCAGAAAGAAAGTACCTGGTACTCTTCCTCAGAAAATAACCCTAACAATGACTAGGTTACCAAAAATGATGACGGGGACTGTGAAAATGGAGACGGAGAACGAACGTAAGCAATAAAGCAAAGAGAACTATCGTACTCGCGAAGCCAAAGAGTGGAAGAAAGTAAAGTGAATGAGAAGAGACGCGGGAGAGAGAAAGAAAAGGTTTTTTCCCCAAATTCAAAACGGTCACGGCACGTGTCAGCCAAAAGACATGCCTGGTCACGCATTAAATGAGGCCATCATTGCATAACTGTCGTGCCCATTAACGCGCCGACCTTGGTTATCAAAATGAGAAGCGACAGTTACGACGCATGAAACCTTGACAGGCCAACGTACGCGAAAGGTCACTTCCCTCCAGCTAGCTCGGTCTTAACTCCTCGACCTACGGTCTTCGGAGCTCGGGGGGCTAGTGTACTATCCGTACTGCAAAACCGAGCTCCGAGCTCAGCACCACAGCGCAAGATGACCTCGGGCACGCGCTACGCGACGTCAGCTTGGCATTTAAGTAGATCATAACTAATCTCAGGGAATCTGGCTCCAGACGAGATCCATTATCTAATCTTATCATATCTCTTCTTCGGGTTTTAAATGTGGCGCCGACCCAACTTCATCCGAATAGCTGGGCCCAGCTTCAAGGGTTCAAACACTTATGCCGATGTGTGAATATTAGGCCTTCTCCTTTACTTTTTCTTTACTTTTATTCGTCTCGACCTTCAGATTTGGCGAAATGGGTATCTCTTAACCGAGTGGGGACTCGACAACTTTTGGATAGATTCACGTCATCCTATAAGAACTTCAAGGTTGGGTTCTTCCGAGTGACCATTCGTCCGAACGGACGACATTTCTTCTTCGGTGCTGACGACAGGAGTTTGTTTCCGTTGTACTGGACGTATGCCCCTCAGCCATATGATGAAGTGCTGGACGAACTTCTCACAGCCGAGGAGCAACAGAACGTTCAATTTTTGCTTCAACTTCCTCGGCGTTTGTCGACGAGGTCGCTGATTAACTTAGTTGATTCTTCCCGGTGGGATTATGATTTGATAGGTACGTAATTTTCCTATTTCGGCCTTAAGCTAAATTCATATTGATGTTCACTTGGTTATTTGTACAGGAATCATGGTGAAGAGTGGAGCCAACGAGTTCAACATTCGTGACCTCTTGGCTAGTCGTATTCAACAGGTTAAGGCTTCCGGGGGTGTGGGCAGTTCCACTATTGCTCAGTCTCCTCGGCCAGATTAGGACAATCGAAACCCCCCTTCCCCCCACCGTAAACATAAAAAAGGAAGAAAGGGAAGGGGGTTGCCGAGGAGGGCCACAAACAGAAAAATGCCGAAGAGAGGCCCGAGAAGACCAAGAAGCCGAAACAGACTATGTCGTCACCAGGTGGAACGGTGATTTGTGTGCCTCCCGGGTTGATGTCTCGGGCCTTTTGGGGTTAAGGTGTTTCTGTCGATTCACTTGTTCGGCCGGAGGCCTTTTTAGAGCAGGGCCGAGAACTTTTGGGTCAATTAGACGCGGTGTCGAAGTGGAAATATTATTATGAATTGCAGTCTCGGTCGCTAGCGTTGGTGAACCAACTTGCCATGGGGCCTATCGGTGAATTAATGCACATGAGGAAAAGATTGGAGGAGGCCGATAAAGCAACGGTCGAGGCCACTGCAACGGCCGATGAGGCTTTAGCTAAAAACCGCCAACTTGCATCCGAGCTAGACGTGCAGAGGCGCAACAACGACACTCTTCGACTGGACCTTCAGAAGGCCTTAAACGAAGAAAAACGCCGAGCGAAAGAGACAAAGGCCAAGCTGGAACGGGTTAAAGAGCAGGCGAAGGAGCGCATTATGGCGCAACATGAAGCCGGATTTCGCCATGCTCTTCGGCAAGCAAAGCACTTCGGCCGTTTCCAAGAGGACTTCGAGTTTGACATGACCAAAGACTTTTATCAAGGGTCTTTCATGTCATTCAGAGAGATGTCCGCAGGAGCTGTCCCTGATAGCGATGAGCCGAATGACGTCCCTGAAGAGGAGGAGACTCAGGGTGCCTCGGATGACGAAGCTGAAGATGATCAGCAAGAGCCGAACCGTGAACAAGAGGATGAGCCGGAAACCCAAGAGGATGCTTCTTTGAACCCCGGTGAATGATTGAATTGTAATAGTTTTTTTTTGTTGTTTTCAGGCCGATTGAGCCTTTTTGTACTGAAGGTCAATAGAACCTTTTATTTCAGTAATGAGAAGTAACTTCTTTGCATTCTGAAATAGTGTTGTGCAGTCTTGAATTGCCGAATCCGGGGAGTTTGAGTGAACCTTTAAGCTGAACTGGGTCGCATGTTATCCTAAGTTAATAATTAAATAAGACTTTCGAATAAGAGCCGAGTGAGGCAAACCCGAATGGACTCATTCGGAGTTGCTTGCTTTTAGGCAAAACCGAATGGACTCATTCAGATTTGCTTGGTTTTTGAGGCAAAACCGAATGGACTCATTCGAATTTTCTTGCTTTATGAGGCAAAATCGAATGGACTCATTCGGATTTTCTTGCTTTATGAGGAAAAAACGAATGGACTTATTCGGATTTTCTTGCTGATGGAGGACCATCCAAGGAGGATGTATACTTGAAGGCCATTGGACCTTTGACTAGGTCCATGGTTAGGAAGCTAGAGGAGGCTTCTAAAGAGGAGGTGCTTCTTAGACCTTTGCTCATCATGAGCATTGATTATGGTTCCTCTTATTAGTCTCTTAAGTTTCCATTGTACATACTTGTATAGTTGTTTTCTTGTACCTTGTATATAGTAGATACTTGTATAGGTTCATTTTTTTGCCTTTGTATTTGTGAGGCACTTTATTTTCCTTTTTAGTAGCTTTTGTATATTGTTTCTAGGGTAGGTTACTTGGACACTTTGACTCCATTTAACCTAACCTAGAAATACATTCTTTTTAGTTTTCTAGTAGGAGTGGCATTAGCAAAATAGAGAGTGTCCTTAGTAAGCTAGAGTGTGCTCCTAGCAATTTAGCCAAAGGTGGTCCTAGGCTAAAATTTACATATTGGACTCATTTTACTCCTAATTTTTCATAGATTTGATTTAGCTAGGTTCCATTCACATTGAATGAACCTAACTAAACCAAATTAACCATTTTCAAACAGGATGGAGTAAATTAAATCCAATGGGCCGCCCACCTTAGAAGTGTGTTCACACTTTGTGTTCACACTTGTTCACACTTGGCCGAATTTTTAGGCACTTCTCAAGCTTGGAAGCTTGAAGCACAAGCTTCTCCTTGGCAAGCTTACCAAGCAAGCCAAGTGAGAAGCTTGCTCTCCAAGCCTCTTAACTTGGACGGTTTAGCTAGACTCAACCATGGTTCCTAGTGAACCATGGTTAAGGCTAGCTTGCTCTCTAAGCTTCCTACTCCTACATACTTGTAAACCTTACCTTGTAAGACACTTTTGAGATAATTGAGATTGTATTTTCTGAATAGAGTTCAGATTTCTCTCTTCCAAAAGTCCCTAGGGAGGAGCTTGAAGGAAACTCAACATCAATCTGTGTTTCTCAACAAGTCTTCCATCACTTGCTTTGAGGCAAAACCAAATGGACTCCTTCGGATTTGCTTGCTTTATGAGGCAAAACCGAATGGACTCATTCAGATTTGCTTGCTTTATGAGGAAAAACCGAATGGACTCATTCGGATTTGCTTGCTTTAAGGCAAAACCGAATGTACTCATTCGGATTTTCTTTCTTTATGAGGCAAAATCGAATGGACTCCTTCGGATTTGCTTGCTTTATGAGGCAAAACCGAATGGACTCCTTTGGATTTTCTTGCTTTATGAGGAAAAACCGAATAGACTCATTCAGATTTGCTTGCTTTATGAGGCAAAATCGAATGGACTCATTCGGATTTGCTTGCTTTAAGGCAAAGCCGAATGGACTCATTCGGATTTTCTTGCGAGGGAGGCCTCTTTGTACATATTTCGAATGCACGTCCTTGGCCGAGTGCCTTTTTGTATGACGTTTGAAGGCATATCCTTGGCCGAGTGGATTCACTCGGGAGGGAAGACTCTGAATTCCGAAGGCACATTGGCTGAGTGGAGTCACTCGCGAGGGAAGCCTTTTTGTGCGAGTTTCGAAGGTACGTCCTTGGCCGAGTGGGGTCACTCGGGAGGGAAACCTTTTTGTGCGAGTTTCGAAGGTACGTCCTTGGCCGAGTGGGGTCACTCGGGAGGGAAACCTTTTTGTGCGAGTTCCGAAGGTACTTCCTTGGCCGAGTGGGGTCACTCGGGAGGGAAACCTTTTTGTTAATGAACAATTGAAGTATAGATGAGAAAAATGTGTTGAATTGTATTTCATTGATGTGTGCCTCGTTAAAAACCTTGTCGGCCAAAACCCCTTTTCACTTTTTTATAAGGGGGAAAAAACCGATCAAGGAAAAGAGTGCACCATGTGTTTACATCATGATCATTATTGGGAATGACCATTATTACAAAGTTTAACTATAGTACGTCTTCAAATGGGACGAGTTCCATGTTCGTGGAATGACCCTGCCCGAGAGCTCTTCAAGTTTATATGTGCCATTGTCGAGGTTGTGTCGAACTCGAAACGGACCGTCCCAATTAGCGGCCAACTTGCCTTCTCGCGGATTGCGTCTTGCCGACCCCTGCACTCTCCACACTAAATCCCCCTCCTTGAAGTTTCTTTTGATGAGGTTAGAGTTGAACCTTCGGGTCATCCTCTGTTTGCATGCTTCGGCTATAATTTGAGCCCGTGCGCGTACTTCATCGACTAAATCACTTTCCGCCCGAAGGGACGCATCATTGGAATCCTCGTTGAAATGTGCTCGACGAAAGGAAGGTTCTCCGACTTCGACTGGTATCATTGCGTCGGTGCCATATGTTAGTCGAAACAGGGTCTCTTGAGTTGTAGATTGAGGTGTACATCGATACACCCACAATACTTTTGAAAGCTCCTCGGCCCATGCCCCCTTGGCTATCCCCAAGCGTTTCTTCAATTCCGAGAGGATAACCTTATTAGCGGCCTCAGCTTGGCCGTTTGATTGCGGGTGCTCGACTGACGTGAACCGGTGTTTGATTCCCAAGTCTTGAAGAAATTTGTTGAGTTTCTGATCGGTGAACTGAAGTCCATTGTCAGTGACGATGGCATGAGGGATCCCGAAGCGTGTGATGATGTTCTTCCAAAGGAACTTTTGGACATTATGTGCTGTGATAGTAGCAAGAGGTTCGGCCTGAATCCATTTGGTGAAATAATCAATTGCGACTAACAGAAACTTGCATTGCCCCTTAGCCATTGGAAACGGCCCGAGTATATCCATTCCCCACAGGGCAAATGGCCAAGGCGAATTGATGCTGTGTAGTTGTTCGGCTGATGCATGTATCAAGTTACCATGTTTTTAGCACTGGATGCATTTTTTGACAAACTCCATGCAATCGGTTTTGAGTGTTGGCTAGTAGTAGTAGGCCCGAAGCACCTTTGCTGCTAAGGTTCGCCCTCCGGTGTGAGAACCACAAATTCCTTCATGAACTTCCCGTAGTACATAATTGGCTTGTTTAGGGTCAAGACATTTGAGTAGAGGGGATGAAAAACCTCTTCGATAATGTTCCCCCTCCCACGACTGAGTATCTTGCGGCTTGAGTTCTAATCTTTTTGGTAGTCGAGGGACATGTAGGTTCGGCGCCTTCTATAATAAAGCGGGTGATGTCGGTCATCCATGTTGGTGATTGTTCAGAGATTATTAAACAATCAGTGGTATCGATACTTGGCACGGAGAGCTCAAGGTGAAGAGTGGTTCAAAGCTGTCCAGGCTTACCACTACTAGTTGCCAATCGGGCTAACTGATCAGCTCTCTCATTGTTTTCACGGGGTGTGTGCTTTACAATTACTTCATCGAAAAACTGGCACATATTCCGGAAAGTATGATAGTACTTCAACAAGTGGGCATCTTTAACCTAAAAATTCTCATTTACTTGTTCCGAGACAACCTTCGAGTCGGTCCAACAGATTAGCTTTCGGACGCCCACTTCTCAGGCTAGCCTTAACCTCGCCAACAATGCTTCATACTCAGCTTGGTTATTGGAGGCTTTGAATGCAAACCGAAGTGACTGTTCAAGTTCCATACCTATCGGTCCTTCAAGAATTACGCCGGCTCCACTACACTAGTTATTAGATGACCCGTCGACCTGGATCGTCCACTGATCACTCTTGAAATGTCCGGTTGGCTGTAATTCATTGACAAATTCCACCAAGCATTGTGACTTGATCGGACCCCTTGGTTCGAATGAGATGTCAAACTCTGACAACTCAATAGACCATGCCAGCATGCGGCCTGCCAGCTTGGGCTTTCTCAAAACCTTGGCGATAGGGCAATCAGTGCGTACAATGACTTTATGCCCTTGAAAGTACTGTCGGAGTCTACGAGCCGTGTGGACAAGTCCGAGTGCAACTTGTTCCAGTAGCTGGTATCTTCCTTCCGTCTCTTGTAACATCCGGCTGATAAAGTAAATAGGCGTTTGGGTCTCCTTCTCTTGTATCAATACCGAACTGATAGC
The DNA here is from genome assembly GCF_000230855.2 of Cajanus cajan. NCBI lineage: Eukaryota > Viridiplantae > Streptophyta > Magnoliopsida > Fabales > Fabaceae > Cajanus > Cajanus cajan. The sequence continues at coordinate 13,233,852 of NC_138523.1, read as the reverse complement.
CTCATGCGAAACACACATGTAAACAATGATGTCCAAAGTAGGGTCAGGCTTTGAGAGGATTGGAGGAGTTCCGAGGCGCTGCTTTAAAGTTTGAAAAGTTGTTTGACATTCCTCCGGCCATGTGAACTTGTTTACTTTCTTCAATAACCTGATGATAGGATTTGCGGTCTCAGCTAAACAGGTGATGAGGACATGGGAATCCTATCAACAGGGGAGGAACCGAGAGAGCGATGTTAGATGACCTGATAACTGCTGAACCTCCTTGATGTTACGCGGACTTCTCATGCCAATTACTGCCTAACACTTATTTGGGTTTGCCTCAATGCCCCTAGTTGACAACATGAAGCCGAGGAACTTACCCCCGGCGATGCCGAAAACGCATTTTTCCGGATTCAACCTCATGTCATGTTTCCGAAGTTGATGAAAAACTTCCGTAAGGTCCCCTTTATGTGCGCAAAGATCATTTGACTTAACTACCATGTCATCAACGTAGACTTCGAGATTTTTGCCGATTTGATCTTTGAATACCTTGTCCATTAACCTCTGATAGGTTGCTCCTGCGTTTTTTAGTCCGAATGACATTACCCGATAACAGTAGTTGGCCGAGTCAGTGATGAAGGCTGTGTTGACCTCGTCCAGTGGGTGCATACAAATTTGATTGTACCCCGAATAAGCATCCAAGAAGGTCAATAGCTTATGTCCGGATGCCCCATCGACTAGTCGGTCTATATTAGGCAATGGGTACGCATCTTTGGGGTAGGCCTTGTTAAGATTGGTGTAATCCGTGCACATGCGCCATTTTCCATTTGGCTTTTTAACCATCACTACATTTGCCAGCCAAGTAGTGTATTGCACTTCCCGAATGAACCGGGCCTGTAACAACTTGGCAACTTTCGACTCAATCGCAATTTTTCTCTCTGTTCCCATTTTCCTTTTTCGTTGAGCAACCAGTTTGGCTGCTCGACAGATCGACAACCTGTGACACATAAATTCTGGGTCTATGCCCGACATATCCGAAGGCATCCAGGCAAACAAATCCTTGTTTGAGACGATTACTTTGCACAACGCGCGTCTTTCAGTTTCCGACAAATCGATACCAATGTAAGTAACCTGGGACGGGTGTGGGCCGACTTGTAGGGGGACCTTCTCCTCTATCGGTTCTGCACGCTCATCGTTTAACCTTGGGTCAAGGTCCCATGCTGAAGCCGATTCTGAGATCTGAGGGGTTATCGCGTGTACTCGTCTTGCCTTTGCTTGCCGTTCTTCAACTGGGGGTAGCCGCAGACTTGCAAAGTAGCATTCCCGAGCTTCTTTTTGATCGGCATGTATGGTGAGGATGCTCCCTTTGTTGGAGGGGAATTTCATGGCAAGATGGGGGGTAGAGACAACGGCTCACAAAGCATTCAACGACGGCCGACCCAGTAGAATGTTATATGATGTGCTGGCTTGAACAACAATGTATTTCACCTGGATGTCTCGATGTTCCTTTTCATCAAAGAAAAACCAAGTGGAGAGCTTGATGAATCCTCTCGTGTTGACTCTCTCACCTGCAAAACCTACAAGCGGTTCACTATAAGGAGTTAGCTCTTCCTCGGGGATGCCAAGTTGTTTGAAGGTATTCCAGTATAGAATATTGGCCGAATTGCCTTGATCTATCAATATTTTCTTCACAATGCAATTACGGATCTCAACACTAATGACCATAGGGTCATCTTGAACCGGGTCAATCCCTTGAAAGTCCTTGTCGGTAAATGTGATAGCGGGCATCCGCCGACCTGGACGTTGTTCGACACTATTGATCGACCTAACCGCTCGCAGATGTCTCTTTTGAGCCGACGAAGTTGATCCTCCCCCAGCAAAGCCCCCGACGATAGTATTGATCACACGCCTATGCGATACTTGTTGGTCATCTTTCCGATCGTGCGATCTGCTGCGCTCACGCCGATGTCTTTTTGAGTGCTCAGTTCGGTCTCGCTGCTGAGACTGGTACGAGGGGCGATGCCGAGATGTATTTGGCCGATCGATGAAATTTTGGAGTTGTCCTTGCTTGATGAGGTCTTCAATTCTATCCTTCAGGGCGACACACTCTTCAGTAGAATGTCCCCGATTGCGATGATACCTACAAGACTTGTTGGTGTCGGCCCTAGGGGGGGTTGATGCTCTCTTTGGAACCGCTAGACGCGCTTGCTCGAGTACTGCAGCTCGGCTTGCATTTAGTGGGGTATAGTGGGAGTACTTCAGACCCTGCGCAGGTCGATCCCGAAGAGTTAGCTCCTTGCCTCGCCCCCTGTATGGTTTCTCTGTTTGCTTTTCGGTTTTGGCTACTGGTTCGGCCCGAGCCTGATTACAATATTCAGCCAGTTCTTCCATCTGCATATATTTATCAGCTCTCCTCCGTAGGTCATTCATGTCCGAAGGAGGTTTTTTGCAAATGCTATTGACAAACGGTCCGGGTTTCAAGGCCGTAGTGAGGTGATGGAGCGCTACAGCAGGATTGAGGTCTCGGATTTCAAAAGTTGCTTTATTAAACCGATCCATGAAAGTCCGGAGTGATTCTTTTTTGTCTTGCCGAAGGCCTACCAGCGATAGAGACGTCAAGCTGTGAGGACGACTCGTTGCAAACTGAATAGTGAACTAGGATGACAAAGTGCTGAACGAATCGATAGAATTGGGGGGGGGGGAGTCGAGTGAACCAACTCAGAGCCCTGCCTTTGAGGGATGTTGGAAAAATCCGGCACAAAGCAGCATCATCCGTGGTGCTCAATGTTACCTGCGATGAAATTTTGGAGTTGTCCTTGCTTGATGAGGCATGCAAAGTCACTCATCGAGAAGTCTCGAGGAGTTCAACTCACTCAGCTAGATGTTGATCGTTCAGTTAGATGTTATTTGCTTAACAAGAGGCTCTAAGGAGCTGAGCTCACTTAATGACCGTTAAATGGTTGTTTTATCCTTGTGATCTTGATACTACCTTTTTACTAATGATTAATTGATGTATTAGAGAAAGTACATGGAATATGTGAGATGATATGAGGAATATGTGATATGTTAAGTGAGATCATGTGTATGTTATTAAATTGAGTCTGTTTGACATGCATCACATGCATAAAAAATGTTTTTTTAAAGGTACAATATGGAATACACCACCAGGGAAGGTCTCTTGAGCAAAAGCTTGGGAACCAACCTTAAGGATAGTTCAGTTTGGAAGTTTTAGTCCTGTCCTCGTGTACATGAGATGTATCTTGTGCGACTTAGCTATCTCAACTAGACCCTAGTAATATGTCCTTTTAGTGAGAGTGCATAGAGGGTGTGATAGTATGTGCTCCTAAACTATTTTACGTGTATTGTTAGGGACAATGCACAAGTGTGATATGTGATATTTTATTGGTGCCACATGTATGATGGCATGTAGTCCGTGTTCATTGCATAATGCATTATAATGTAACTATTTTTGTTTATTATGTTATGACTAAATGACTATGGTTATAATGTTTGTCTGTATATACTATATATTGTATTCCTTGTTTGTGTTTAGATACTCAGTTTGACCTCCTACATTATGAGCCAGAGTGAGATATTTTTCACTCCCTTTGATTTTTGTTGTTTTCCTTGGATGTTATGCAGGTAATTATCAAGATAAGGCTAAAAATATTGGTGATGAGGCTTAGGCTTCAGTATTAAGTTTTGCTTTGATAGAACATGTAACATTGAGCGTAGCTAAGATTAGATTAGGATATTGTTTTGTTGAAGTATTTTGAAAAACATTAGTTTTATTTTTTTACAATTTCGTTGATTATGTTATTTGGTTAAGTTAAAAATGTGATACTTTCTACCTAAATGTGTTTGGTTATTAATTATGAAGAATTATTTTATTCAAATTTTATTACTTATGTCTTATGGTATGCGGGGTAGAGAATGTCATAAGTTTTGGTAAACTTACTATACTTAATAATTCATATTCTATATCAAATTTCAATGATCTAACCATTGAATTAATTTTTTTTTAATATATAAAAAAGTATATACAAATTTTAAAAAATTTGAAAATCATATGATACTTCATTATATAGATTCAAATCAACCTATAAAATACTTTTACGATTATTCGTCGATTTGAATTAATGAAATCAAGTATAGTTTACAAATTTTTTTAAAATTTGCAAACTTAATCTATGTATTAACGACTTTTAATTTAACGTTGGATCTGAGAAATTTAATGAAGAACATAAGTTATTAAATGAAGTAAGTCTACTAAGACTTACTCTTAGAATAATTAGATCTCTCCTCATATGACGGATAATCATAAAATCATTTTCTATGTTGATTTGAATTAATGAAATGAAATATCAAATAATTTTTAAATTTTTAAAAAAATTTGTAGATTTGATCTATGTATTAAGAACTTTAAATTCAACGATTAGATTCCTAAAATTTGATATAGAATATGAGTTATTGAATGAAATAAGTCTAAGTAAACTTACTCATAGAATAAACTGATCTCGTCTTATATATATATATATATATATATATATATATATTAGAGTTTGGTCGTGTTATTTGTCAAAAGAATTTTAATTTTGGTGGATCATTATCGAGAAATGCCGGTCATATTTTTATAGAAGCAAATCAAGTATTGAATACATTAATGAAGTGTGGGAATTTTATGACGGAAGATTTACACTTTTTTCAAACTCCACCTCCTTGCATTTAAATTCTTTACTTGATAATCTTTTTATATATTTTTTATAATTTTTAATTTGTACTTTTAGCCTCCCATTATAAAAATAAAAAAGATATTAAATTTGAGCATTCTTATCATCATTGTAAAGAAAATAACTACCATAAACTTGAAAAATCTTTCTAGAGAGATTACAAAGAAGATTTTTCAAACAAACTCTCAAGTTCTACAAACTAATTTTCATCTTTCATCTTGCCTAGAGCCTAGAGTGTTGCAGGTAGTTAGAAATTAAGTAGATAGTTATGTTCAATTATAAGGATGATCACACTCTTTAGAAAAAAAAATATAAGGATATTCATATTTGGATTGAATTTTTTTAGAAGTAAAAATTATTTGATTTATATTTTCATAATTTTTTTTATTAATTATTAGAAAAAATTAAATATTACTTTTTAATCTTTATAGTTAAAAATATTTTGTTTTAGTTTTTCTAAATACCAATTTAATTTTTTTAATCCTTAATATCTATTATTATAAGGACTGAAAATTAAAATCTATGACACTATAAAGATGAAAACAAAAAATAATATATAAAAAGACTAAAATAATATATTTTAAATTAAAAGAATTAAAAGGTAAAATTATAAAGAAAAAAAGTTAAACCTAATAGGTTTAATGACTTAAAAGGCCTAATGTCAGCGACTTTACATGTGCTAAGAGTGAATTACATTTTAACCTTCAAGATCAAGCTTTTCTATATATATATATATATATATATATATATATATATATATATATATATATATATATTTGCATTTATTTTTTTAATAGTTTTCTTGATAGACTATATTGCCTTTATTTGTTTTGTATATATAATCACTGTCTTTATCACTTTAATGTTAGAATATGCCATGCTTAATTACTACTAGAGATAATTAACATAGTTCCCCCCCCCCCCCCCCCCCCTGCCTTTTAGAACTCCATTGACCCAATTTAGGTGTTAAGTAGAGGATGTGTATAGTTAATTATATGTTATTTGAATAACTTAATCATAATAGGTTAATAACCATATTTACAAATAATTATTATTATCTCTATTTTTATTTATAAGATTCAATTTAAAATAATTATTTATTATTTTATAAAAGATCCAAATCATATTTTTTTATGTATTAATTATTTTTAAATTAAAATACGTTTTCTTAATTTGATGAAATAATATATTAATTATAGATTATATAAAAGACATAAATTTTAATTGGTCAAGAAATTAAATAATATTAGTTATGAGAGAAATAGTATAGAACATATTTTAATTAATTAATAAAAAATAGTAAAAATAATTTTTAAAAAAAATGAAAATAGAAAAATTTATTACTATTAATTAGATTAATAATTTTTTTCATTTTGGTGAATTAAATATTTAGATCTTATATATATAAACTAAGTAATATAACTTAAACATAATTAGTTTTCAATAATTTATTTTGATTTGGAATAATAGATTTTATGTTTTTAAGAACCTGTTATGTATCTGGTTACATTTTCATAATCGGTCGTGAAAAAAGAACAGTACAATCCTTGAAATGGTCAAATTTTTTTTTTAAGATTGAGAAGATTATAAAAATAACCTAGATCTTTATTTTATAATTATTCTAATCCCTCCTTACGTAACTACTAAACTAACCCTAATAATCTTCAAATGGTCATTTGATCGGTCTCTTCCTTTAGAGTTTCGACTGCACGAAAATTGCCGTGATGCGGACGTCATCAAAATTAATGAGAGTTCATTATGACTCAAGTATATTAAAAAAATAATGTGAAAAAAAGAAGTTTATTTAATATGTTGCAGTGTAAAAAATTATATGCTATAAAATAATTATAAATTATTTTAGGATGGTTTTTAGATTAATTATAAAACACCAGTATATAAAAGTGCTTTCGTGTATATTTAAAAAAAAAAATAAAAGCAAATGTTAATAATTAGAAGATAAACTGTTGTTGAGTAATCGTAATTGTAATAGTAATTTTTTTTAATAATTTTAAAATTTTAAAATAAAAATAAAGATTAAATAAAAAATGATGGAAAAAGAAAGAATAATTTGAGAGGTAGACAAATTATGTTGATACTAAAGGGGATAATCCTATATTATCACCAAAAAGGGGACAATCCTATATTATTACCAAAAAAAAAGAGAGGGATAATCCCCTTTATTATTAGTATTATTTTATTTTATTTATTATTCAAGGTGTATAAATAAAAAATGATGAAAAAAGAAAAAAAATGATTTGAGAGATAGTTATGTAGATAAAATTTTCCAAAAATTGTGTATGCTAAAAGGGATAGGTAGGTATAAGATACTTTGTGCCTTTCTCTAAATACACGTGGTTAGTTGAGGTAGTGTGTGATTATTAAGAGATTCAAAGAAAAATTAATATATAAAAGACTTTTTAGACCTTTGTTAATTATTATCGTACAATTTTATAAAGAGATAAAATTGTGTAAAATAAAGTGAACATGAAAATAATGAATCACCTTTATATATAAATATAGATAATTGATGAGTGATTGAATTATAACATCATTTTATTTATTTATAATAAATGTATTTTAATTAAATTATATCAAATGTATTCATAAGTACTCTAGAGATATCACTAAAATCTCATACAAACAATTCCACTTGACACTTATATAAGTGATTTCATCAAGTGTGTATTGCAATTCATACACCACTTATAAGGGATATGAAATTCCTTAATAGTGTGTTTGGATGAGAAATTTTACAAATTCAAGGAATTTAAAATTCTTGGTATTTGAATTACTTTGATTTCAATTTCTATCATTCTTAAAATATTTTGTTTGGATAAGTCAATTCAATTTTTTTAAACTTTTAAATTGTTAATTTGGATATGATAATTTGATTCTATCATGATAAAATTAATTTTAAAAATATATTTATATGTTAAGATTTTTAAATAAAATTTTATAAAAATAAATATTAACCAATTTTTAAATATTTAATAATTTTAAAATTTAATATTAAATAATATTTAATATTTTTTTAAAATATTTTTGAATATTCAATAATTAAAAATATGAAGATATAAGATAAAATATATAAGTGAAATAAGGGGAAAAAATATGAAGAATTTCAAATTCTTACCTTTTTGGGAGAATTTGAAATTCTATTATTTCAAAGAATTTTACAAATGCTTGGATTTCAAATTCTTTGTAAATTCTCTATCCAAACAAAGTATTTCACCTCAAAGAATTTGAAATTCTTCAAACAAATGAATTACTCCATTAAAATTCTCCATCCAAACATACTCTAAAAGTTTTATGTTGTTAAGCTTTCTCTTAACCACACAAAGCTTAATTATAAATCTTTTCCTTTCAATAATGTAGTATCTAACACTTTCTCACTTCATTAATAGGGACCCAAATTGATTCCTAATCAATTTTAGTGCTTGCAGAACTAATAAATGACTTTTTTTTTCATTGTGCCTTCGTCATGGGATCTTCAATCACAAAAGTTGGGTCACCATCATTGTTTGGTTTCAAGTAGCTTAAGTCTCATTCCTCTTGACGTTTTTAAAATCATTTTCCTTTCTAGGGGTTTTGTTAGAGGATTTGCTAATTTTTTTTTAACTTCACATAATTGATAGAAATTGTTCCCTTCTTTAGTAACTACTTTATCACATTATGTCTTAATTATATATGTCTATTTTTTTTCATTGTAAGTTTTATTCTTAGTTATAGCTATTGTCGATTGGCAATCACTATGCATTGACATTGATGGAGTTGGTTTTATTCCCAAAGGAATATTTGCTAAGAAGTTCTTCAACCATTCAGCCTCAACAATTTTTAGAGCAACAAACTCTGATTCCATTGTAGATTTGACAATTATAGTTTGTTTGGATGATCTCTAGGTAACTATTCCTCCACCAAGTGTAAAAACCACTAGTGGAATTTATGTCATATAAATTTAAGATTTAGTTAGAATCACTATACCCTTTTAGTATAGTGGAAAATCTACTATATACAATGCCACAATCCATGGTACCTTTTAAATATCTCACCAATCTTGTAAGTGCACCCCAATAATCCTGATAAAGAGTTTGAGTATAACTACTCGATCTACTTATTTCATATGCAATACCAAGTCTAGAGAAATTCATAAGATTTAATAGGCTCTCGATGATTTGAGCATACTGAGATTAAGCAATAAAATCTCTATTTTTCTTTAATTCTTGGGATAGTAATATACTATTTCCCTTATGATTTTAATTCCTAGGATTACACTTGCTTCTCTTATGTCATTCATATATAAACATATTATGACACAATCATCATTCACAAATTTTACATGTGTACATGATCTATTAGCATCACTAGATTTAAAATCATTACTTAGCACATCAATAAACTTTTCATGCATTGCTTTGGAGCATGTTTTAGACCATAAGGGATTTAAGAAGTTTGTGCACTTTGTTTTCATCACTAGGAACCACACACCCCTTAGGTTGGGACACACACACACACACAAAATAACATTACTTTTGAGGACAAGAAACCTATAGGCAACACTATGTTCTACATAACCAATAAACATGCAATCAGAAGTATTGGAATCTATTTTTTTTAGGATCATGTAACAACACTTTGACTAGGCTCCCCCATACTCTCAAGTATGTGACACCCTTACTACCCCAACTCATATATTGTAATAATGTAATAAACTAAGGAAATAAAATTTTCAACACAGGTAAAATGGTTCACATAAAAACCGTTAGAAATATTCTTCAATATCCAAAATATTTTGAAAATGAAACTTGGAAAATAAAATATAAGAGGTTACAAAATGTTTTCAAAATAATAGGTTCAACTCTATATACAAATACAATTCATGTCCTAGAAATCCTCTGCCCCGATGTCACAATATCAAAGCATACCCATAAATTAACTGTTGGCATTCTAGATGCCACTCAAAGCCAGATCTTCCTCACCTAAAACATCTACAAATTGTATGGTGAGAAAAGAAAACATCTATATGTAAAGAACATACCAACACACCACAATGTAATCTCATCATAACTCATTATATAATGAAATATTTACAATCAATTCTACATATCATATTTTATCAATCATTCATCATCTTCACATCTCAGTTCACAATTACATCAATCCATCACAATCCACACAAATCTTACAATTTACACTATGCGAAGGCCACGCCACAACTGACATAAGTGATACAGGTAATTGCCTCACTCATCTCACACCATGCCAGGGTCACGCCCTCCCTGTAGCATCACTTACCCAAGGGTCACGCCATCCTTGGTCATTGATGTGAGGAACCATAATCACATAACAACCCACACAATTCTTGCAATTAACCCTATGCCAAGGCTACCCCACATCTGACATAAGTGATACGTGTTAATTGTCTCACTTATCTCATACCATGCCAGGGTCACGCCCTCCCTGTAGCATCACTTACCTAGGGGCCGTGCCATCCCTGGTCATTGATGGTAGGAACCACAATCACAATCATAATCACATCCATACAACATCTCATCTCATAGCTCAATTCCATATCACATACACAATTCCATATACACAATAAATAAGTCCAACAAAATAAGGGTTTACACACCCCTCAAGCAATTCACATCTAGATCATCAATTCTTAACAAGTAATATAACAATAACATTCATAAATTAATAAAATAATCAATGAAATTACCAATTTAATATAATCCTAACATAAATGGTAAAACCCCCAATTATTCCAAAACCTAACTCATAGACACTTTTCTACAGTTTCATTCTTTCTCCCAAATCATCATTCTTACAAATTAAATATATATTTCTAATCCTCAATAGATGTAAAATCTAATGGGATCAACAATTCCTCAAACAGAAATAATTATAAAATTACTCATAATCTTAAGGGACTCTTCCTCTACCCAATTCCCTCATGTAACTCTACATACAAATAATCCCCTTTTCCCCCGTACCTGGATAAGCAGTAGTTGAAACTAAAATAGAGATCTCCTTGGTCTCCTCCTCTGAGTGCCTCTCGGTCTTCAGAGAGCGTAGAAGGAAAAGAAGAGAGCAAAGAAGAAAAGAAGAAAGAAGTGAAAAGTGTGCTTTTGGGAGTGTCAGAGTGCTCTATTTATAGGATCAGATGTCTCTGGAATGGCCCGTTCCAAATCCGGAACGGCCCGTTCTGGACCCTCAAATCTAGAGTAAAAATCACATCCAGAACGGCCCGTTCTGGGGTGCATTTAATACTCACAATGGTTATATTTTGGAACATCCCATTCTCAATTAGGGTTATAGGTATTTTTGGTGATTTGGAATGCCCCGTTCCAATTTGGGAACGCTCCGTTCCCATCTAAAACTTGTAGACAATTTTTGTATTTTGGAACGGCCCGTTCCAGTTTGGGAACGGCTCGTTCTGGGTTACAAAATCACTCTCGTTTTAGTAGTTGGGAACGGACCGTTCTAATTTGGGAACGACCTGTTCTGGTCTACTAAATCACCCTTATTGGGCCTTTGGGCCCTCAAAGAATCTGTGAAAATCGGGCTGTTACAATTCTCCCCTCCTTTATGAAATTTCATCCCTGAAAATTTTGCAATGATAGACTCCTCGCATCTTGCTTTCTAATTCCTATGCAACCTCACTACCTTATAGATGTACAACTCTATCAATTTCACCAAGGAATGTCTATTATCAACAAGGGTAACACAAGTAAACTTGGCGAGTCTATCCATTATAACCCAAAGAGAATCAATCTCTTAAGTGTCTCAGACAAACCTACAACTAAGGTCTATCCACTCACTATCTCACTTCCAAAATGGGACGTCTAAGTGCTACAAAAATTCCTAAAGACTTCTAGCATACTAAACACAAGTATACAAAATCCTCTACTCCTCTCTTTATCTTAGGCCACCATGCTTCCGCTGCACCACTCTGATACATCCTCCTAAGGTCTCGATACATCTCAGTAGCTCCTAAATGAATGTTAAGAGTACTCTTATGTCCTTCCTCTAAGATCATCTTTCTTAATTCAAGGTTACTAAGCACCCAAGTTTGTTCTTGCACCTCAAAAAAACGTCGATTTCTACTCAGAAATGATTATCTATACTTCTACCAATCTTCTCCATTTGGTTCCCTAAGAAAGGATCTGACTCCTAGGCTTCTTGAATCTCATCCATTAATTCACTAGTCACTTTCAACATAATCAATTCAATGCTCTTAAGGATAATCTCACACACCAAGAATAAGTCTCTAAATTCTTCAATCAAATCCAACCCTTCAATCATAAAAAATGATATATCAGAGGTCATCATAATCAAGGCATCTGCCATAATATTGGTTTTACTTCTATGATCATCTCTAAAGATCAAGAACTTAGGCGTAAGTTCACTAGGTATACATATTAGATCTATAATTTCACCACTGCATCTACACCCAAGTCAAACTCTTATCCATCACCTTATCCTATAGCATCATATCTTGTCACCAAAATGAATCAACTAATTATGCTTCTCCAATTTCTTTCAAAAATCCATTCGTTACTCAAGTCATACTTAGTCTCACACTACTAAGGGTAACCTTATAAGCCAAACTTAAATCTCTAATTTGAGCCAAAAAGATTCATCTCTCTAATCATAAGGGAAGATAAATATAAAGGTTTCCTACTCAAAACATTGGTCACCACAATGGCTTTGGCCAAATAACAAATAAGATCAAAATCTTATTCTTTAAGAAATTCCAACTGTCCCTTTTATCTGATATTCAACTCCTTTAGTCAAAAGATATTTAAGGCTCTTATGATTACTAAATACCTCAAGCTTAGAATCATATAGGTAATGTCTCCAAATCTTAGTATAAGTATTAAAATCGCTAACCCAAGGTAATGGATAGGGTAATTACTCTCATAAATTTTCAATTTCCTAGAAGCATAAGCTACTACTGTTCCTTCTTGCATCAACGCTCTGTCCAAACCTATCTTAGAAGCATAACTATATACCACAAAAGACTTACTAAAATCTAGTAGTACTAACACTAATCAATCTTTTGTTAAGAATTTGGAAACTACTCTCGTACTTACTATCTCCCACAAGGACAACATTCTTCCAAGACGACCTAGTCAAAAGTAATGCTATCTTAGAAATTTAATCAATAAATCTCTAATAGAAATGAGCTAACCCAAGAAACTCCTAACCTCACTAATAGACTCAAGTATCTCTCACTTAAACACAACTTCTATCTTAGATAGATCTACGTTATACCTCCGCTAGAAATTACAGGGCCTAAAAAAATTCACTTCATCCAATCAAAAAATCACACGTAGATAACAACATAAAACTGTCTTGGATACATCTTCCTCCTCATCTCCAATATGATGATATCACACCCTAAGGTCAATCTTACTAAACACAAACACTCGCTAATTGATCCATAAGGTCATCTATCCTCATATCAACATACATGCATATCAAATCATATTAGAATACTTACTTTAAACCTTCATATATACCATCCCTAAGCATGTATGAATCAATCACTGATTACACCATATAGCATGTAGATGAACCAACCTTACCACTTTGCACCAAACCATCTTAAACAACCTCTCAATGACAACACCTCAGAACATCATATCCAAATCAGTTTTTACCCTTGCTATGCCTAACAACTCAAAAACATCATGATAACATATAGCTCCCTTCAACAACTGTCAAAGAAAATGACACACAAAGAGTTATACTCATCCAAATGATCTCAAACCTATCTCAAAAGAAAGCTAAGAGAATAAGCTATAACTCTTATGAAGACATAATATTATAAAAAGATCATCTTCTTAGCTAAAAATTCAAAAACCACAATAAATATATTCAACATTTACAACTAGACTTCTGATCACCAAAGCAGTTATAACTGAAGTTCTACACCTCCGTTTTACCTGATTCCATTTCCATTGGAAAGATAACGTTCAAGGCTACAACTTTTATGAAGACCACAAAATCTAATTCAGTTAATACGGTACTCATACTGGCACAACAAAACTGTAGAGAAAAACATTCTCTACACCAAACAGCAATAATGTATCAACATCTAAGGCCACAAAATACCTCAATCCTTTCAAACTCACTCCTTTCCACCTCAAACTCATATTCAAGCTTTCCACTACACTCCTAAACCAAAAAAACTCACATATTCATCACAAAAAACTTAGAAAATAAAACTCACATGCTACCTATACCGTAAAAGGTCAACACGCAAGCATTAAACTCCAGAAATCATCAACACATCACTCTCTCCTTAAGAATACCAAAACTCCAATTCTCTACATACAATCTCCTTGGATTCAATCGCCACAACTATAAATTTCAAAAACTCCACCAATCGTAAACTCTTAATACACTTGACAAATCAATGTCTTACCCACATCCAAGGTTCTAATAGTTCTAGTTGGTTAGCACAAGGCTTCATCCACTATTACTGGCACATATGCTCGCAACACGAGCGATACCACTCAACCACTATTTCTTACGTAAGCAAGAAGTATCAAAACAAATAAGCAATCATGAATAGCATCAACTAAGCTATATCATGTCTTTCATCCAAACTATGAGAAAACAATATAAGTGTAAGCACAACACTAACAACATAAGGGAAACATCACCATCATTATCATTATCTTCATCATAAAGCAAAACATTGTTAGAGTACACACAATTAAATAAAAAAAAAACATAGTCGTTCTCATTAGCACATCAATAAGTTCCACAATTCATTTCATCATTCATCTACCAAACAAGCATAGTAGACTCACAACTCACGGCCGATTGGATCAACTTGCTCTGATACCACTAAATGTGAAACATTTACTACCCTAACTCATATATTGTAATAATGTAAATAAACTAAGGAAATAAAATTTTTAACACATGTAAAAGGGTTCACATCAAAACCTTTAGAAACATTCTTCAATATCCAAAATATTTTGAAAATGAAACTTGGAAAATAAAACATAAGAGGTTACAAAATGTTTTCAAAATAATAGGTTCAACTCCATATACAAATACAATTCATGTCCTAGAAATCCTCTGCCCCGATGTCACAATATCAGAGCATACCCCTAAATCAACTGTTGGCATTCTAGATGTCACTCAAAGCTAGATCTTCCTCACCTAAAACATCCACAAATTGTACGGTGAGAAAAGAAAACATCTATATGTAAAGCACATACCAACACACCACAATGTAATCTCATCATAACTCATTATATAATGAAATATTTACAATCATTTCTACATATCATATTTTATCAATCATTCATTATCTTCACATCTCAGTTCACAATTACATCAATCCATCACAATCCACACAAATCTTACAATTTACACTATGCGAAGGCCACGCCACAACTGACATAAGTGATACAGGTTAATTGCCTCACTCATCTCACACCATGTCAAGGTCATGCCCTCCCTGTAGCATCACTTACCCAAGGGTCATGCCATCCCTGGTCATTGATGTGAGGAACCACAATCACATAACAACCCATACAATTCTTGCAATTAACCCTATGCCAAGGCTACCCCACATCTGACATAAGTGATACGTGTTAATTGTCTCACTCATCTTATACCATGCCAGGGTCACGCCCTCCCTGTAGCATCACTTACCCAGGGGTCGTGCCATCCCTGGTCATTGATGTGAGGAACCACAATCACAATCATAATCACATCCATACAACATCTCATCTCATAGCTCAATTCCATATCACATACACAATTTCATATACACAACAGATAAGTCCAACAAAATAAGGGTTTACACACCCCTCAAGCAATTCACATCTAGATCATCAATTCTTAACAAGTAATATAACAATAACATTCATAAATTAATATAATAATCAATGGAATTACCAATTTAATATAATCTTAACATAAATGGTAAAACCCCTAATTATTCCAAAACCTAACTCATAGGCACTTTTCTACAGTTTCGTTCTTTCTCCCAAATCATCATTCTTACAAATTAAATATATATTTCTAATCTTCATGTAAAATCTAATGGGATCAACAATTCCTCAAACAAAAATAATTATAAAATTACTCATAATCTTAAGGGACTCTTCCTCTACCCAATTCCCTCTTGTAACTCTACATACAAATAATATTTTTTTCCCCCGTACCTGGATAAATAGTAGCTGAAACTAAAACAGAGATCTCCTTGGTCTCCTCCTCTAAGTGTCTCTCAGTCTTCAGAGAGTGTAGAAGGAAAAGAAGAGAGCAAAGAAGAAAAGAAGAGAGAAGTGAAAAGTGTGCTTTTGGGAGTGCTAGAGTGCTCTATTTATAGAATCAGATGTCTCCGGAACGGCCCATTCCAAATTCGGAACGGCCCGTTCTGGACCCTTAAATCTCGAGTTAAAATCACATCTAAAACGACCCGTTCTCAAACCAGAATGGCCCATTCTGGGGTGCATTTAATACTCACAACGGTCATATTTTGGAACGACTCATTCTCAACTCTGGAACGGCCTGTTCTCAATTAGGTTATAGGCATTTTTGGTGATTTGGAATGCACCATTCCAATTTGGGAATGCCCTGTTCCCATCTAAAACTTGTAGACAATTTTTGTATTTTGGAACGGCCTGTTTCAGTTTGGAAACGACCCGCTCTGGGCTACAAAATCACTCTCATTTTAGTAGTTGGGAACGGCCCGTTCCAATTTGGGAACGGCCCGTTCTGGTCTACTAAATCACCCCTATTGGGCCTTTGGGCTTTCAAACAATCTGTGAAATCGGGCTGTTACAAAGTATTTCAAGTTTGGAAGATACTTTTTCCATAACACATAAGGTACCTTACCAATTTTCCTATGTGGGGTTCTATTCTATAAGAAACGAGTAGTTAAAAGAGCTTCTCCCAAAAATTATCAGGTGTAGAGGAATTAATACACAAAACTTTCGTCATTTCCTTAAGACTTATATTTTTCCTTTCAACTATTTCATTATACTCTCATGAATAAGGTGGAGTTACTTCATGGATAATGCATTCTTTTTTACATAAATAATTAAACAAAGTGCACTTGTAACGACCCACCATAGCCGTTACACTATGCAACACACAACTAACTATGCATATACATATACTGAAATAGTAATTGTAGACCCCTAAAATTGTCCGGGTCGGAAATAAAGCTTGAAGACTCTCGAAGACTGAAGGAAGATCAGCCAGAAGGACTCCTGGAAGGCCCTAGGAGGGTTCTCTGTAGGTCTAGAGGTCTTAGAATAGCTCAAAATAAGGAAGTGGAGGGAATGAAGCCCAATACGGCCGTACTGAACTTAATACGGCCGTATTGAAGCTTCAATACGGCCGCAGTGAACTCAATACGGCGTATTGAAGTTTCAGAAACTTCAATACGGCCGTACTGAAATCAATACGGCCGTATTGAAGCTTCAATACAGCCGTATTGAACTCAATACGGCCGTATTGAAATTTATGAATTTCAATACGGCCGTATTGAACTCAATACGGCCGTATTGAAGTTCAAAAATTTCAATACGGCCGTATTGCTTCTGTAGGCCGTATTGCGCCTATTCCCTATAAATATGACGTCAATTGGACGTCATTCCACACTTTCACACTCAGTTTTGACTCCCTCCTTGAGTATTCTAGGGTTTTTGAGCAGTGTTCTGCCCTAGAAATCTCTCTGGGAGTCGATCCGACGAAGTTCTGGAATTCCGAGCACTTAGCTTGGAGATTCGAACCTAGTCGAAGGGAAATCCTCCGGATTTCCATAGTCAAAATTTTATAGGAGAGAGCGAGCGAGCTTGTAGAGCGAGGGAACGCCAAAAAGCTTCCCAGTTTTACTCAATATATAAAAGCACGCTTCAAGAGGTTTCTTCTTAAATCCTTCCTTTTACTGCTTTCTGTGTGCATATTTAAACTGTCATCATGTAGATAGTTAATTTATAATCGCTTATAATAAATAGGGGTAATTTAGTAATTTTACGCTATTATTTAGAAATAATCTGTCATAGGGAACCCGAAAGGGGCGCTGTGGGGTGCTAACACCTTCCCCACGCGTAACCGACTCCCTTACCCAACTCTGGTTGTAATGGCCAAAGTTGATTTATAAAATCAATTGCCTTATCCCTTTTTCCAATGTTTTGAGTAAAACATTGGTGGCGACTCCACGAACCCTCCTTTTGCGAAAACCACTAATCCATGGAGGGTCCCGCTTGGGATTAATATGGATTGGTGAATCATTTTAATAAAATTGCTCGTTTGACGAGGTCTCAGTTTGAGAATAAGTCATTCTAGCAATCCATACTTTTCAAAACAATAAAAGAGTCCAACCATCCTTCGCGAATGCCGAAAGCCCGTTTCGGGCCGGTGGCGACAGATGGCGACTCCACTGGGGAAGCCTCGAGAGTCAGTCCCATTTAGTGACAGATTATTTTTAACAAATAATAGTTAAAATTACTTTATTACCCCTTGCTTGTATGATAACATGATTTATTATATGGCTTTAAATAACTGTTGTTTGTTTAAATTTCCGCAATTGTTTGAAATAAATTGCACACAAACCTTTGCACACAACAGTTCCCTCTATACCCGGGGGCATGAGTGGTAATCCATAGGGAGTGGATGTTAGTACGGCCGGTTGAATGGGTCTATAGGAGCCTACGAGACCGTTGTCAGAAAAACATCACTCAAGGTGATAACCATGAACTCGAGTCCGACAGTGCGTTGGAACTTTCCATCGACTTACGACGAGAGGAATTGGGTCCTTATAATGGGGGCACCTTGGGGGCCTTTGACCAAGTGAGAACAGTTAGATCCTCCTTGAATATGCACTTTTCTGCAGGAGACCCCTACCTCGTGATTCGCTCGTGACTGTTCGTGGATGAGTGAATTGTTTGTGTAAATGCTTATGTGCAATTGTTTGTGCATTAATAAATAACCTCGTGATAAGGTCTAAGAATAATCCCCATGCATGAAAATGTCATGACATGAGAGGAAAAACCAATGTGTGAAAATATAATAAAAGTAAGGAGCATAGGCATCATTATCAATAATACCTCATGCGTCCTCATCATCATTTATAGGTTCACTAATACCCTCTCGATGTGAGTGAAAGAGACCCGTGACTATTGAGATTCTCCGTTGTGGAGAGATAATAGTCTAGGGAGGGTGATAAACTTTCATCTTAAAAAGGCAGCGCCTCAAAGATGAAAGGTTATCAAGCTCATGTCAAGAGCGTATTCATGAATAAACTAATTAGGTTAAAAAATTCATTTTAGAAAGTGGCTGGTCATCTCTCTGTCCTCACACGCGCAAAGAAAATCAAGAAAATGGAAGCGCTAGAGGAACAAAACAAGAAGCTCACGACCGAGCTTTCACAGCTCAAAGAGCAGATGGCGCAAATGTTGGAACTCATGCGTCACCATAACATTCATGGATCTCATCACAGTGACCATGGGTCCCATCATGAGGGAGAGGAGGAGGAGCATGAAGAAGATCCTCCACATGCCATACCTCTTGGGGCTGGAATTATGATCAAAGAGCCCGAGGTTTCAAAAGAACAATTCCACGCCCTAGAGGATCGGTTGAGGGTTATGGAGGGGCATGATTTTGATGTCAAAGATGCCGCCGATATGTGCTTAGTGAGGGACATTCAATTCCCTCCTAAATTTAAAGTGCCAGATTTCCCGAAATATGTGGGATCGACTTGCCCCAAGAGTCATCTCACCATGTACTGTCGCAAGATGGCTGCTTATGCCACCAATGAAAAGCTCTTAATTCATTGCTTTCAAGAGAGCTTGGCTGAAACTGCACTCAACTGGTATATGCAGCTAGATGGAAATCTAGTACACACATGGAGGCAGTTGGCTGACGCCTTTCTCAAGCGCTACAAATACAACATCGACCTAACACCCGATAGGTCAGATCTTCAAGCCTTGAGCAAGAATAATGATGAATCTTTCAAGGCGTACGCCCAACGTTGGAGGGAGTTGGCGGCACAGATAGAGCCCCCGCTGTCAGATAAGGAGACGGTGTCCATATTCATCAACTCGTTGACTGGTCCCTATTACGATAAAATGATAGGGAACACAACGACACTCTTCTCGGACATCATCACTATTGGGGAGAGAGTGGAACAAGGACTTAAAAGTGGGAAGCTGGCTAAGCCTTCCCAATCATTTGAAGCCAAGAAGACCTTCGGGAAGAAGAAAGAAGGAGGAGTCAACGCTGTAACCATTTCTCCATCTTCTTCCACTTCGAAGTCGGGAAAGTCGCAATACAAGCCTGTGAGGAAGTTTGATAAACTTCCGACCACATATAGCGACCTCCTGCCGAAGCTAGTGGAGGCGCAACTTCTAGCTTATGTTCCACCGAGGAAATTTGATCCACCATACCCCGATTGGTACAAACCACAAGACAATTGTCTATACCATTCGGGGGCATCGGGGCATTCAACGGAGGACTGTAAAGTTCTCAAATATAAAGTCCAAGACCTTATTGATGCTGGGTGGGTCACCTTCGATTCGACAGCGCCCGACGTGAGCAAGAATCCTCTACCAAAGCAGGAGTAGAGAATGGCAAGCCACAATAGGGCCCCTTCATATTTTTCTTTTCTTTTAGGGACTCATGATCAGTACCCGAGATCATGAGAACCTTTTCATGTAAATAAGGGTTTTACAGTTTTTAAAAAAAATCAATAAAGAGGCATTTTTTCACATTACTCTCTTTTTGGTTCTTTTCTCTCTTTCCCCATTAACATTAATAAATTCTAAACCTAAATAGAACCAATAAAATAATTATGTCTGTAATTGTTCGCTCTGACCGGGATCCGAAAGTTGAGGATAAATGGGTTGAGTT
Organism: Cajanus cajan; assembly: GCF_000230855.2. Classification (NCBI taxonomy): domain Eukaryota; kingdom Viridiplantae; phylum Streptophyta; class Magnoliopsida; order Fabales; family Fabaceae; genus Cajanus; species Cajanus cajan. Next base: position 13,213,255 of record NC_138523.1, on the reverse strand, counting down.
GGACAGTGATGAGGAGACCATTTCTCCGGATCTGCAAAGATTGCTAGATCAAGAAACTCGTCTACTCCAACCGTGTCAAGAGAAATTGGAGACCGTGAATTTGGGGCAGGGCCGAAAGATATAAGAGGTCGACATTGGAACCCATATCAGTGATGAAATAAGGACACATGTTTCCATTATGATTATAATAAAATCATTCTTCATTGCTTCTTTTCTTGCTTATAATAAAATTCTAAACCGCATCATTTTTAACCCTGTTTGAATAAACATGAATAAGGTTAAAATCATCTTAATAATAATAAACCCACATCATTTTGTGTGGAAGTGTGCACGACAACTTGGAGCACCTTTCCTTGGCCTCAATAAGTGCCGTCATGGATAAAAAGAAATCCATTCAGGATAAAAATCCTTTAAAAAACAAAAAGCTCGGCAGGAAACCCAAAAAGGGGGCTGCACAAAAATAAGAGCAAAAGACCCGCTAGGAATCCCACGAAAGGGTGACCTAGGCAAAAGTTAGGGTTACAAAAATAAACAAAAACAAAGGTCCGCTAAAACGCCACAAAAGGGTGTTTTAGGCAAAAATAAGGACAATCAAAAAACAAAATAAATTCATGATGGTACCATCAATTGAATTCAACAAGGGGCTCAAGAAAAGCTATCCAAGTTGTCAAAGCACAATCATTAATAACAAAGATGTGCTTAACCTCATAAGTGTTTAATCGAACAAGCCTAAACACATAAGCCTACCTTGGCCATCCATTCTTACAAAATCCATTTTTCAAAAAATAAAATAATCCCCTCTAAAACACAAACTTTTGAAAAATATACTCTTTCCTTTCTCTTCTCTCTTGTCCCAAAGGATTTTAGAATAATCTAGTGGAAGCATGGAGAAATAAATCATCACTGAAAATGGATCTAATCTGAATAATAAAATGGTGGAAGAACTGTGCCAAGAGTTCAAGATCCAACACCGCAACTCTTCCCCATATCGGCCAAAGATGAATGGGGCAGTCGAGGCAACCAAAAAGAACATCAAGAAAATAGAGCAAAATATGGTTGTCTCATTTAAAGACTGACACGAGATATTACCCTTTGCTCTTCATGGTTATAGGACTTCAGGAGGTAGTTCTACCCGTCGAAGTCGAAAAACCTTATATAAGGGTGATCATGGAAGCAAAACTTTCCGAGGCAGAAAGGGTTCAAAGCCGATACGACCAGTTGAACCTTATCCAAGAGAAACGGCTGAACGCCATATGCCATGGTCAAGCCTATCAAAGGAAGATCAAAAAGGCTCTTGACAAGAAAGTCCACCCTCGAGTCTACCATGAGGGAGAGTTGGTAATGAAGAAATTACTACCAACTCAAAAGGACAAAATCGGAAAGTGTGCCCCAAATCACGGAGGACCATAAGTCATAAAACGAGTCTTCTCAGCAGGAGCATTAATCCTCACAGACACGAATGGAGAAGAACTTCGATACCCAGTCAACACTGACGTGGTAAAGAAGTATTATGCTTGAAGACGTTGCTTGCATAAGCCCGCTAGGATGAAAACCCGAAAAGGGCGTCCTAGGCAAAAATTAGGGAGAAATAAAAGCCCGCCAGTACAAGGGTACTAGGCAAAACAAAGGCAAAATTATCCCCGCTAGGATACGTCCTAGGCAAAAGTTAGGGGCAAAAGAATAAGATGTAAAAGCAAAGCAAGCAACGATCTCTTGAATCGAAAACCGAAAGGCGGTTCAAGTGATTATCTTCTAGAAGCAAGCGTCTTGCAGCATCTACACTCCTGGCTCAGGCCGAAGCAATTAAGGGAACGTAAAGAGCAACAATTACAGATATAATTGTTAAGCCCAATGTATATAGCCTACCTTGGCCAGCCATTCTTCAGAAATTTCCTTCTGTATATCTTTCTGTAAAAACACTTGTGAATATCAATAAAATATCCATTTGTTTCTTTTCTCTCTTGACCATGTGATTATGCCTCTAAATTGATGTTTCAAAAATTGTACGAAACTCTTTTAATAATCGGTCAAATAAAGAAAATTGGAGGGGTTCCTATAAAATCCATAATCTCCTGCATAAAGGCTCACAAAAATACTCCCTCGCGTCAATGACAGAAAGTCCTCCAAGAAGAAGAGGATAGGGAGAGCCACTCACTTTTCTAAATAAATGAACAAAAATAAAAAAAAATTGTATTGCATTTGTGCATCACACACACATTAGTTGCACATCCAAAGACCTTATCATGAGGCAACCGCATAAAATAGAAAAATAGAAAATTGCTTGTGTATGACAGCAGCAAACAAAATGCAAAGATTCAGAAAATCGACAGCGTCATACAGAATAACTGAGCCTAGAGAGGCTTGCCGAAAGAATACTCTCAGAATAACTGAGCCTGGAGAGGCTCGCCGAAATAATACTCTCTCAAAATAACTGAGCCTGGAGAGGCTCGCCGAAATAATACTCTCTCAGAATAACTGAGACATTTCTATACAGAAAAAGCCAAAACCAACAAAAAAGGCAAAAATACAGAAATCAACAAAAATACAGAAAAAGCCGAACTCAACAAAAAAGGCAAAAACACAGAAAAAGCCAAAATCAACAAAAAAGGCAAAAACACAGAAAAAGCCAAAATCGAAAAAAGGGCAAAATACAGAAAATCCAACAAATCATACAGAATAACTGAGCCTGGAGAGGCTTGCCGAAAAAATACTCGTACAGAATAATTGAGCCTGGAGAGGCTCGCCGAAATAATACTCCCGCAAAATAATTGAGCCTGGAGAGGCTTGCCTAAATAATACTCCCGCAGAATAATTGAGCCTGGAGAGGCTTGCCGAAATAATACTCCTTCAGAATAATTGAGCCTGGAGAGGCTCGCCGAAATAATACTCTTTCATCATAACTAAAGCCTGGAGAGGCTTGCAGAAATAATACTCTCTCAGAATAAATGAGCCTGGAGAGGCTCGCAGAAATAATACTCCCCAGAGAAACCTCAACTCAAGCTCACGGGCCAAATTTCCCAGCGAGAGCTATCAAAGCAAGATCGTCAAAATCCCCAATGGAAGTACGATCTCCCAAGCAGAATATTCAAGTCAAAGGACTTAAACTTCCTCAGTGAAGATAGCTCTCCAGCTCAAGCGTTGAGTGAGGCTAAGCCTGCAGAGGCTTCCTAAATAATACTCTGGGATACATAAGATCCCTAAATCCCCAGTCGCCTACTCAGAGGCACCCCTTCAAGAAAAATCACAAAAACATCAATAACCATTCCCCAAGCGGAATCCGGCACTCAGCCGAACACTGAACCCCATTCCCCAATCGCCTACATAAGAGGCACTCCTTCAAACGGAAAAATCATAAAAAGATCAATAATCATTCCCCAAGTGGAATCTGGCTCTCAGCCAATCATTGAACATCAAGGTGATATGCCTAACAGAAGAGGCTAATCAAAATCAACATCCAGAATCCCCAGCGGATAACAGCCTACACAGAGGCAGCAAAAAATCAGAAAATCAAAAAGAGTTACCCGAACAAGGATAACCGGGATACTCCACCAACGTCGAAAGGACGTCAGCCAATCATAAGGCACCGCTCACATCAGAAAGAGCATCTTTGTGTCTGCATCCCTAAGGAATCAGAAATTCCCCAGTGGGCACCAACTACGCAATGGAAAGTTGGGACACAAAAAACCTATGAGTAACTGCACATCCCCTAGACGGATCCCTGCGTGATCCAGCCCTCAGTGGCACAAAAATCAAAAAACAACCGTCGAAGCAGCATCGTGGACTGTGGAGACAAAATCATCACAAATCCCTGAAAAGGAAATATTCACGCTACCCCGTCGTCACAAACACGGAGGTATGCAGCTTCCGGCTCGAGCAATGAGCGAAGCTATCTCTGGAAAGGAGGTACTCACTGCTTACCGTTGTCACAAGGGTACTTAGCTTCCGGCTCAAACAAAGAGTGAAGCTAAGCCTGGAGAGGCGGGTACTCACAGCTTCCAGCTTGGGCAGCAAGCAAAGCAAAGCCTGGAGAGGCGAAACTCACACTGCTCACCGTCGTCACAAAGGTGCTTAGTTTCCGGCTCGAACAAAGAGCGAGACTAAGCCTGGAGAGGCGAAACTCACACTGCTCACCGTCGTCACAAAGGTGCTTAGTTTCCGGCTCGAACAAAGAGCGAGACTAAGCCTGGAGAGGCGAAACTCACACTGCTCACCGTCGTCACAAAGGTGCTTAGTTTCCGGCTCGAACAAAGAGCGAGACTAAGCCTGGAGAGGCGAAACTCACACTGCTACCGTTGTCACAAGGGTACTTAGCTTCCGGCTCGAACAAAGAGTGAAGCTAAGCCTGGAGAGGCGGTACTCACAGCTTCCAGCTTGGGCAGCAAGCAAAGCAAAACCTGGAGAGGCTACTCGACAATTTTCCACCGGAAGACGCTACAAGTCAGAAGGTCGGCGCATCACCCGGACAATTGGGTCAACTCCTTTACTTGTCAGCCGATACACCAAAAGGCCGTCCGACTAAGTAAAGGGGGGGCAGCTGTAGACCCCTAAAATTGTCCGGGTCGGAAATAAAGCTTGAAGACTCTCGAAGACTGAAGGAAGATCAGCCAGAAGGACTCCTGGAAGGCCCTAGGAGGGTTCTCTGTAGGTCTAGAGGTCTTAGAATAGCTCAAAATAAGGAAGTGGAGGGAATGAAGCCCAATACGGCCGTACTGAACTTAATACGGCCGTATTGAAGCTTCAATACGGCCGCAGTGAACTCAATACGGCGTATTGAAGTTTCAGAAACTTCAATACGGCCGTACTGAAATCAATACGGCCGTATTGAAGCTTCAATACAGCCGTATTGAACTCAATACGGCCGTATTGAAATTTCTGAATTTCAATACGGCCGTATTGAACTCAATACGGCCGTATTGAACTCAATACGGCCGTATTGAAGTTCAAAAATTTCAATACGGCCGTATTGCTTCTGTAGGCCGTATTGCGCCTATTCCCTATAAATATGACGTCAATTGGACGTCATTCCACACTTTCACACTCAGTTTTGACTCCCTCCTTGAGTATTCTGGGGTTTTTGAGCAGTGTTCTGCCCTAGAAATCTCTCTGGGAGTCGATCCGACGAAGTTCTGGAATTCCGAGCACTTAGCTTGGAGATTCGAACCTAGTCGAAGGGAAATCCTCCGGATTTCCATAGTCAAAATTTTATAGGAGAGAGCGAGCGAGCTTGTAGAGCGAGGGAACGCCAAAAAGCTTCCCAGTTTTACTCAATATATAAAAGCACGCTTCAAGAGGTTTCTTCTTAAATCCTTCCTTTTACTGCTTTCTGTGTGCATATTTAAACTGTCATCATGTAGATAGTTAATTTATAATCGCTTATAATAAATAGGGGTAATTTAGTAATTTTACGCTATTATTTAGAAATAATCTGTCATAGGGAACCCGAAAGGGGCGCTGTGGGGTGCTAACACCTTCCCCACGCGTAACCGACTCCCTTACCCAACTCTGGTTGTAATGGCCAAAGTTGATTTATAAAATCAATTGCCTTATCCCTTTTTCCAATGTTTTGAGTAAAACATTGGTGGCGACTCCACGAACCCTCCTTTTGCGAAAACCACTAATCCATGGAGGGTCCCGCTTGGGATTAATATGGATTGGTGAATCATTTTAATAAAATTGCTCGTTTGACGAGGTCTCAGTTTGAGAATAAGTCATTCTAGCAATCCATACTTTTCAAAACAATAAAAGAGTCCAACCATCCTTCGCGAATGCCGAAAGCCCGTTTCGGGCCGGTGGCGACAGTAATATAGAATATATACATCTACATCTGAAGAATATGTACAACTATGTTGCTTGCCCAGCAACCATATACAAATATATATATATATATATAAGTATCTAGAAACAACTGGTAGTCTACAAACTAACAAAATCCAACTCCAAGCACCACCTGTGGCTCTACTGATATACTCCAGCTTGTCTTTACCCTGCTCCCACACCAAGTCCAAACACTACAAGAAAAATCAGCATTATCTACGGAAAAAATCCGTAGATAATGATGAAAATCCGTAGATAACTGATAATTATCTACGGATTATCTACGGAAAAAAATCCGTAGATAATAAGGTCGTAGATAACGTTATCTACGGAAAATTTTCCGTAGATAACGTTATCTACGGATTTTATCTACGGATATAAAATTTATCTACGGATGCGTTTATCTACGGAATTTATCTACGGATGCGTTTATCTACGGAAATTTCTGTAGGTAAGTTATCTACAGAAATTTCCGTAGATAACTTACCTACGGAAATTTCCGTAGATAACTTACCTACGGAAATTTCCGTAGATAACTTATCTACGGAAATTTCCGTGGATGAGTTACCTACAGAAATTTCCGTAGATAACTTATCTACGGAAATTTCCGTGGATGAGTTACCTACAGAAATTTCCGTAGATAATATTCCGTAGAAAATTAAATATTATCTACGGAAAATATTTCGTAGATAATATTCCGTAGATAATTAAATGTTATCTACGGAAAAATTTCCGTAGATAATATTCCGTAGATAATTAAATGTTATCTACGGAAAAATTTCCGTAGATAATATTCCGTAGATAATAACAATTTTTCTTGTAGTGAAACCATATGGAAACATGCAAGGGTAAGCTAGGTAAAATAAACAACTCATATAATTAATTATGCAACACATAAGATCATTTTCTCATTCAACACCAGCAACAACCAACAAATATACTACACATCTTAACATCACTTCAACAACACAACATGAATCAACATTGTATCAACACATCAACACATATGCGTCGTCACGCATTTCAACTCAGAGATCTCCTACAACATAGGGTGAGCAGTCTAAGTGGCTAGGTCCTTTTGAACCGACAACACCTTTTTTGGGCTTGCTAGGTAAACAACAAACTTGGATAACAATCCACAACACGATAACAGTTTCTTAGACTTTGCCACTTAAACAACGAAGTATAAAACTATGTCAGGATAGGACAACTGGGTTTAGGCCTACCACGTCATTAGCTAGCTTAACTAATCCACCTATGGGATTAGCCTACTGACTATCCTCTGAATACTACAACCCTCCGATACTCAATTAGGAACTAAGTTTCTGACTTCGTACTTTACTCGAATTTGGTCGCTTGTAATCGATATAGCTCGAACTAGTCCCTATACCTTGATCGCTTCATAGACGTGTGCCTCGAACTTACCCACACACGGGATCAACTAATTCCTAGAGGAGAACACCACAATATCCGCTCCAAGGGATAACTTCCCAAGGAGGGCTTTTCAACAAATTTGGGCTCTCAGAGCACCACAACTATCTCAATCCACATAATGGGATAAACAACTTCAAAAACTTCTCCTCTAGTCTTAGTGATCAACAACTCATCATCACAACACAATCAGCACAGGTTTCAACTCATCATCTAAATCAACTTTCAACTTGAACAACACAGGCAACTCACAACTTTAACAACATAGTTTATCAGCATAACAACTCTTTAACACTATTTAACAACACATTTTAACAACACAACAACTCATTCGATTCATACATATAACATCTCTACACAACTACACAACTAAGGTTCAGCATAAAACTCTCAACTCACAACTATGTCTTCTCATCATACTACAATATTCATTATTTTCAATCATAATACCAAACATACTCACGTCTGGCGCAAGTCAGTTTGTGCTCAGCCTGAACCCATCCCGAGAGTTCTAAGGCTCTCTCATGCCCGACGTAGAATTATCACGCTCGGCGTCCTTGTAGGTAGAGACTCCCAAGAGTCTCCACGCCTAGTGCACCAACCCTGCGCCTGGCGCCACATCAGTAACACGAGCATACAAGGCCACTATCTAATATCACGCTCGGAGTGGCTCTCCCCATTCCCGGCGTGACTCATCCAGAGACTCCCATTATAATTCGCGCCTGGCTTGATTTGGCAATGGTGGTCCCCGATGAATGTACGCTCGGCGCCAAGAACATACGCTCGACACAAATTTAAACAGCAGCCTCCAAAAAGTTTGAAAATCCCATCAAAACCTGAAAATCAGCAAATCCAGCTACATGCAATCCATGAAATGAAATACATAGGCTCCATTCAACTCAAAAACAAACTCAGATTCAATAGGAAACCACTCAATGCATCAAATTCACCAAAAACCCCATATTTTTCCTGAAACCTCGAAAATGAGGAATCATCCAATTCAACTATTTCTTCTCAAAATTCATGCACCAATTGAGTTCCTAAACTCACATGCAATCAAACAACCTACATTCTAGCTTCCCTCACCTGAAGATTGGCTCAGAATAGCCAAGAAGAGGAAGAAGAAGAAGATTTTCCCCCCGAAACTTCAATCCTCCAAAACAAGCTTCCTTGCCTGAATTTCAAGAAAAGACAGAAGGAATTAGTGATCTAGATCAGAAGAAAAATCAAACAGAGAAATTTGAGAGAGAAAGGAACTCACGGGCTTAGAGTCCTTCTCTCTAAAATTTCTCTCTAGGTTTCTTTGAGAATAAGCTTATGAGGCTCTATTTTCAGAGAAAGCCTTATACTCTTCTCTCTAGCATTCACTAAAATTCTGAATCAACTTACTATGTGACAGCACTCACCTCCACTATCAGATATCATCCTTTTAATCTTTTTGTTAAGTTGATTTTCTACTTCATCTTTATAAGATAAAAACATATTAAAAGCTTCATATTTATGTATAAGAAGATAAACTTTAGTATATTTTGAGTAACCATCTTAAACTAATTTTTAACACCTCTAAACATAAATTGTTTTAAATTTAGCAAGATTGGAATGAATTAAACCAAGTAATTTAAAATCACGTTGAACAAGAGGATAAGACGTCTTAGTTAACTTAATTTGATTCAACACATATACTACATTTTTAAATATTTTTATGGTGCAAACTTGCAACTTAATAATATATATAATAAGAATTCATATGTCCTTATCTAACATGTCACATGTCATACGAATCAATCGCATACATATAAGAAGTAGATTCATTCATAGTTTTTGAAAGGTTCAAGACAGATTGTCTTTGATCACAATATCCTTTTCCTACAAACACATTATTCTTAGTCATAACAATTTTTTCAAACTCAAAAGAAACTTTAACCCCAACCTTACTTAACACTACTGCAAAAATTAGATTGACTCTAATAGTGGGAACATGCAACACATCACTTAAAGCAAATGTCCTCTTAAATGTGAGCTTTAGAAGAACCTTTTCTTTCCCTAGAACTAGAGTAGTACTCGAGTCACCAAGGTACACATGTTCTTATCCATACTCTTGTGGTGGTAAGCACATTTTTGTTTGTAAAAATATATCTGGTGGCTCTAGAATCAACTACCTTTTTGCTCACAACACTTACTTGAGAGAGGATCGCATCAATAATATCATCTCCTTCAACTAGGGTTGCCTTAGGTTAAAGAGGATTGTTGTTTTCTTTGACTTTATATCTACATTGAGATGCATGATGTCCTGGTTTTTCACACACATAACAATTTCCTTTTTTCTTAAAGGAGGGGTTAGATGCAACATTTTGTGAGACATTATATTGATAGTTCTTTTTGCTATTGTGATCATATTTGTTATCATACATTTTCGAGTTGGTTTATCTTTCACTACATTTGCTTTTCTATATAGTGTCTTCAATTTTGTAGCAACACACATTTTTTTGTTGTTGATATCTTCTACGATGAAATGGGTGATTAGGTATGACAACAACATTTGCTTGTGTTTGTGTTCCAAATGTTTTTTTTTATAGTTTGTCCATGATTTAGGCAAATTTTCAATTAGTAGTTTGAGTACAAATTCATTGAGTAGTGTGACATTTTTAAGCTTAAAATTTTAAGTAGTTTATGGTACTCGTTGGTTTGAACTTTAACATATTTGTCTTGGATCATCGTCTAGCGACAGTAGTTGTTATTGTCAATGATTAATCACTACCTAATCATATCCTAACAATACAAGTAGTTGTTGTTATCAATGATGAATCACTACCTAATCATATCCTAACAGTATATTTAAGAATGAGAGATTCTCAAATATCCTTATTTTTCTTGTAAAAACAACAAACATCAAACAAATCATTAGATAATATACTCGGTAAAATGTGAAAATATACTTTATAGATTTCAATTTTCAATATATTTGGTTATTCTCTCATAATCTAATTTCAGAGTGGTAAAAGTACACTTTATTCATATTTAGATCGATCCGGTCAAAAATATTTCTCTTATCGAGAAAAGAAAAAAAGAGTTATTAGTCTGTTATAAAATTTCGCGTAAAGGCCAAAATTTCCTCTAAAGACAGCCCTGATCTGACATGGTTTTGATGCGTCTATAAGATAACTATTGCTTCACTTGCTTGCACGTTTTTTTATTCAGGCCATTTTTTTTGTTCAATCTTGCACGTTTAATACTGTTTACTTCTTAATAAAATAAGTATATCTTGGTGTGTTTCACAATTGTTTACTTCCACGTTTCAAGTTCTATAAAATTTATAACTGTTTTTGGGTTATGTTTTAGAAGTTCAGAAAAAAAAATATAACTTTATATATTTTTTTAACTGTTGTTTAATTTAATTAGCTGTTTCTTGTTGTTGATAAATTTAGAATATAACTAAAATACAACTAATTAGTACTTGAACTTAGTTGACTTGGAACCCAACCTAATCCGGACCCATATATTAGGGGTGTTCATAATAATACTCATCTCATTAAACCGATTCATCTTAAAGAAATTTTAAAGGATTAAGTTTAACAAATTGGGCTCAATATGTATCTGAGGGATAAATTCGAGTTACCCTTAAAGTGGTCCCAACCGGATTCAATATCATGTATTTAATAATTTTAAATAATGATGTATTGTGAATAATGTTTTGTTCTAACAAATATATATTATCTATTTTAAAATACACTATAAAATATGCTTTAATTGTGATTGTAAATTACTTTAATTTAACAGTTTAATTATATATATAATGTTAAAATTAATATATTATACTAATAAATCAGATTAATCCGATCTTATCTCTATATTTACGGAGTCATGATAGGATTATATTCAAATTCACAAAATTAACCATAAAATTCTTTCAGGCCATGTAGTTATGCAAACTCATTCCACATATCTCAACTTCACTAAATTTTTTTTACATATATATATATATATATATATATATATATATATATATATATATATATATGAAAGATCATGTGGTAGGGATGACCAAAATACTCGCACTCGTAAGTATTTGTAGGTAAAATTCGTTACAGATAATAAATGAATATGCTAATTGGGTACTCGCGGATAATGAAGATATATAATTTATTACCCGTTTATAAACGAGGTGGGAACGAGTATGATGATATTCATACCCGTGGGTACTCGTTTAATAACATTTCTTAAATATCCTAATTATCCTTGTACCACATAACTCTAAAATTACGCTATCATCTTATTTTTTTTTTCATAGTCGTACAGCTCACACATTAGTCATCACACATTATGAGATTGAATTATTGTAATTTTGTGATATGAGACTTTCACTTACTTGTGAGATTGATGTATTTTAAGTTATTGATTATCTTACTTTTTTATTATTATTTTAACAAAATTAACGTTAATTACAAGTTTAAAATTAACATTAAATTTTTATTTTTAATATTTTAATGACATTAAATATAAACTTAAAATTATTTGTAATATAATTTTTTTAATTTATTAAAAGTTTATAAATATCTATGAGTATCTACAAGTATTTAAAAAATTCATAAATACCTGATTAATAGATACCTGCGTAAATATAAAGCAAATTTTCATTTAACAAAATGAGAATAAGTTTACTATTACCCAAGCCATGATCCGTAGCATGTGGTAATTATAAAGTGTGTGTATTGCAACGCTGTACTGATTTGATCCAAATTATCATAGCGCGTAGTTGACCAAAAGCAACTATTTTATTGGACTTGTGCTTCCGCATCAATTTGTAACATCATATCGAGTTAAATATAATTTTGTTTTGTTTTGTCAACATCATATCAAATTAAATATAATTTGAGTAAATTATATTTTAAATTTTTTATCTTACATTTTATATTTAATTTAACCCTATCTACTAAAATATTTGTTTTATTTCATTATTTTTTTTATATTTGAGTGGATGTAGTCTTTTTAAAATAATGATTATTTTTTAATTTTGTTATACAATTTTAAATCAATTTATGATTGATTTAAGATGAAAAACTTGTAATATTGTATTTACTTACATTAAGATTATGTAGTTCAATTGACATTTAAATTCGAAAGAGTTATAAATATAATAAAAATCGGGTGAAAAATATATCTAATAAGTAATTAGAAAATAGTTTCAATTTAAAAAAAAAATTTAGACTTGTTTTTATACAATTTTCATCATATTTATAATACTTTTTGATTTAAACTTCAATTGCATTAAATAATTTTTATATAAGTGAATCTAATGGCACAAATTTAGAGTGTCGAATCAATTAAAAAGTGATTTCAAATCACGTCTCAAAATTAAAAATAATTATTATTTCAAAAGCATCAAATTAACCAAAATTTAAGAGATAAATGACTGAAATGATCATTTTAAAAATTAAAATACCAATCATAACTAGTTATATTTAGAGTAGCCCAAAATAGACATTGTCATCCTCCAACATGGCCCTCTCAAAAACATTTTCATCCTCCAGCCTACTCTTATCCTACTCTTATAATAAGTATGATCATCGTAATCTAACAACAAGAAAATGCAAGGATAAGTTTGGATTCAAAAGAAACAACATAATATAGAAGTATTAAACTAACTATATGACAACTTCAACATCTCAACATTTCACAATAGGCCAAGGCTCAACTTAACAACATAGATTAACATGCCCACATAGTTTACAACTTAATAGTATGGTAACAATTCAACTTATAACACAATCATACAACTTATTAACATATCAACCTAGCATGTGCACAACACAACTTATCAATCACAACATTGCATAACATAATAATGTGTTGTCACACATTTCAACTAAAATATCTCTTACAACATAGATAAACAGTGTAAATTACTTGACCCTACTAAATCAACTTAACAACACGATCCTTTTAGGCTAGCTAGATCAACAACAAATTTGAATAATAATCCACAAAACAACATGATTTCTTAGATTTTTCCACTTAAACTAGGAAAGTCTAGTACTCATGTTAGGGACAAAACAACTTGGGTGTGAGTCTACCATGACTTTAGCATGCATAACTAAGCCTTTATGGGATTAGCCCACCGACTACCCTCCAAATAGTGTGTCCATTCTAGTACTTAGTTAGGAATTTTAGCCCCCGACCTTATACCTTACTTGGTTGGTCACTTCATACATGTATAGTTCAACCTTACCCTCATATTGTATCAACTAAGGACCTAGAGAAGACTTAACACTCCACTTCAAGAGTCAACTATATATACTCAAGAAGATTTTTTCAAAAACTGGGGTCGTAGAGCACTACAACAGTACTATAGCCAAGGATAATAACGCTTGGTCCCTGTCAATGCATGCATGGTGTGACTAAGTCAGAGAGTTTTCCTCTAACTCACACCTGATGCCACCTATCCCACAACCGACGTTAGTGAGGAAAAGAGCTTCTGGCTTGCATCATGCTTGATGTGACACCCCGTTCATATATTCCTTCTCCCTACTCACTTCACTCTTCTCATTTTCTCCATCTCAACTCACTTTCTCTCAATTCTCTTTTACTCTCTCTTTTCCCTGTTTCCTTTCTCCTCTGATCTTGGGTGGCAGTGGTGATCTTAGGAGCTGAGTAATGGTGTTGGATTGCTAGCTGAACCGTGCGGAGCTCTTCTTCAAGCTTCTTCTTCTTCCTTCTCTTCCCGGAGCTCGGAATCGTCTCACCGAGGTAAGGGAAGCTAGGATTTTGCGTTGGTTGTTGTTGAGTGAGTTAGAAACTCACGGATTGTCTAATTCTTGGAGATTGATGGTTGTGTTTGAAAGATTTTCATTTTCGGGGTTTCGAGGTTTGATGGAAATTTGGGGTTTTTGGTTTCTTGATGGAAGGTTGAACATTGATGATTTTTTTCTTGAGTTTTGGATGCATGCATGTTGTGATTGTTGATGTTTTTGGGTTGCATGTGGTTAGTAGTATTGCATTTGAGTTGTAGCATGGTTTGGGTCTCCTTGGATTGCAAGTTCATGGAGGTTTTGAGTGAAAACGAAGCTGAAATCCATGGAGTTTTTGGAAGTTCAGAAACCCACAGCTATAGTCGTGGAATCACAGCTATAGCCGTGGAAGAAAAATGAACTTGCAGGAACCCACAGCTATAGCCGTGGATTCACAGCCATAGCCGTGGGAAGGAAAAACGTGATGGCAGAGACTTGCAGCCATAGCTGTAGTTTTGCAGCCATAGCTGTGGAGAAAAATTAAAGTGGCAGAAACTTGCAGCTATGGCCGTGGATTTGCAGCCATGGCTGTGGAAGGGGAAATTGAACTGGCAGAGTTGCAGCTAAAGCGCTGGATTGAGCGCTGAAGCGGTGGGCCTTGATGACTGAATTTGGTCTTAAGGTCTTCATGAAAGTTGTAGCCTTGGATCTTAGCTTTCCAATGGCGTTGGAATCACCAAAAAAGGAGTTCTAGAACTCCAGATATGGCTGTTTTAGTGAAGAGGGGTCGAGCTGCTAGCTTTGTTTATAGCTGTTGCGGTTTTTATCATTTTTAACATGGTAGATGAAGTAATTAAGATTTGGTGTCTTCATGAGAGTTGTAGGAAATTTAATTATCTTTCATATGAGATAAGAATGAGCATGGTAGAAGTAGTATAACTCCTGATGCGCTATTTGCTGTGATGGTTGCCATTTCACATTTAGTGATTTGGTTAAGTTGGAAATTGTTTTAGGTGCTTAGGTGTACTCTTGTTGTTTGGGTGAGTAATTTGACAAGATAGATGAGTTGTAAACAAGATGGTTGGGTCGTATTAGGTGTTGATCATGTTTTTTTAAGTTGTTAGTGATGAATGATTATTGAGCTGAATGATGATATTGTTGTGCTGCGCTGAGCGCGACCCTTGTCGCGCTGGGCGTGAGACTCCTTGGGAGTCTCTGCCTCGAGGGCGCTGGGCGCAATTTGGTTTGCACTGGGCGCGAGACCAAGGGAGGTCTCTGCCTGGCCTGTGCTGGGCGCAATCGGGTATTGCGCCAGGCGCGAGAGAGCTTTGGACTCTCTGACTAAGTCTCGCCGGGCGCAGGCACGCTTGCGCCGGGCGCGCTGGCCCCTGGAGCCCTCTGGTTGTGCCACGCCAGGCGTGACCATGAGTGCGCCGGGCGCATATGAGGATGTAAAGTTATATGCTGAATTTGTTGACAATATTGTTTCATGCTGAACTAAGTCGAAATTGATGAATATGATGTGATGACTAGTTGAAATTGTTGTTTGATGATGATGAGTTGTGTTAGGTGTATGTTGCTGTAAGATGCTTAGATGTGCGGTAAGACGATAGGCTGTGCTATTAAGCTGAGCTGTGCTGAATGTTGTTTATGCTGATTAATGTTGCCAATGCCGTGTGATGAAAAGTTGTGTTGTGCGGTATGTTGTTAATGATGTAATGCTGAGTTGTGCTACGTGATGCTAATGCTAAAATTTATTGTTTAAGTCGAGCTGAATTATATGCTGATAATTGTTGAATTTTGTTGTGATTGCTGAGCTGAGATGTAATTGATAAATATGTTGTGCTAACTAGATGTAAATACTAAAAAATGACGTTAAGCTGTAATAGATGTATCTCGCTATGCTGAGCTGGGCTGTTATTGATAATTTTAAATGCTGATTTATAATATGGTTGTGCTCTAGAATGATGAGTTGAGTTATGAGTAGTAAGTTGTGTTGAATACTACTTGGTTGTGCTGTATGCTGATTTTGTTGTGCTGTTTATTGCTGAACTGTATGCTGTGTTTAGCCACTATTGTGGTGCTATTATAGCCGCTATGTCGGTGCTGTTAGCCACTATTGTGGTGCTGTTATAGCCGCTATGTCGGTGCTGTTAGCCACTATTGTGGTGCTGTTATAGCCGCTAAGTCAGGGTTGTGCTCCGTGCTGGTAGGAGCTGTTGTAGGCCGTAAGGCTGAGCTGTTGTAGGAGATCTCCGAGCAGATATGTGTGACGACGCATTGTGTGTTTACTACTATTTATCGATGTGTACTGTTGTTATTGTGGAATGATGTGAGATGTGTGATGTTATAAATATATATATACATAGCTGATGTTGTTAGGCTAATGGATGTTCTGATAGCTGTAGCTGTTTACTATTCTTAAATTTATGTATATGTATGTTGTTTCTTTCACTAGCTTACCCTTGTTGTTTCCATGTGGTTTGGACTGCGATGATCATACTATGTATGGGAGCAGAGCAGGGATAGGTTGGTGGCTTGTGGTAGGTCTGTAGCTGGCAGATAGAGCTTATTTCTTATGGACGTTTTGGTGTTTTAGCTACTTGGTGTAGTAGCTCTGGACGTATTTTTGTACATTTTGAATCTAGTCAGACTTGAACATGTATATATGTATATTCTAGACACTATATGTATACACTTGTTCTTTTTTGTCCGGTTTCTGGTGTACGGTGTAGCGTGTAGTGACCAGTCGGGTCGTTACACTTGACGCCATGAAGCTACGTTTGACGTGATGGATTTCTGCACTTGACAAAATCACAATTTTAACTTTCTTTACTTGAAAATTAGTCCAAAGAAAAATGCACCACCAAAAAATGCAACCATACAACATAATTAGCTCAAACAACATAGATTCCAACATACAATCCACTAATAGCTCAAATCATTCACATATTCTCAACTTCTCCAAAAACCATCTTAAAGCCCAACTTAAGCAATTTCAATCTCAAAATCAAACAACATAGCCACGAAATTTCATCATTCAAGCAAGGAATTCGACAGATAATTCAAAAGTGAAGATCCAAGAGCTTCCTTTACCTCTAACCGCCTAGAACAAAGGAAGAAGACAATGTTGTCTCTCGGGTTAACACCGCACAACAACTACAAAGCTCTCGACTCTAAAGCTTTGAATCACTAATCAACAACAAAACTCTCTTAGGGGAGGGATCCTACAACACTTTAGAGGACTTAGAAAAATAAGGGAGAACTTCTAGCTCTAAAGCTCTTTTCTATAGTTTTTTTAAGAAATAAACTTATTAAGTTCATGCCTTAATACCCTCTCTTGACTAGTCGACTTGACCTCAGCTAAAAATAACTCATAAACAACAAAAACTCATAAGAATTCTATAATCTTTAGAGTTTGACAATCATTAAACAACAACAATTAAATTAATAAAATTAACGATTACTAATAAAAGTTATAGTGTTACATAAATTAACCTTGATGTTCCAAAAAAAACTTTGATTTTCATTATTTCACATCCTAAAATTATTTTTAGTTCCTGATATTAATTTGAAAACATAAAATAATATATATTTTAGGACTTTTATTTTTTTTATAATATTTTTCCTTTGAGCCGTTGAATCATATATCACATATACACCGAAAATTATTATCATAAATAATTTGACACTTTATATTTTTTAATTAAAGATTGATATTCGATTTTTATATCACAATTTAAAGTATTATTTTATCTTCAAAATAAATTATTTGGTGTGAGAGAGATATACAACTCTTAATTATTATAAAATAATTAATAACACATATATACTTTATTAAATATTAGTAGAATCGAAATATTTTGTGTATCTATTTTATTTAATAAAAATATTTAAAAATTATTAATATTTGTTCAACTAACTAGTATTGTAATTAGTCTTTAAATTTTAAGATTTTGAATTTAAATATTAAGATTAATAAAAAATAATTTATTTTTAATATTATTATTTTATTTAAAATTTAAAGATAAAATCATCTTTATAGATATAAATAATCTTTTATATAACCTACCAAAAAAAAAATCTTTTATATAGATATAAATTATGAGAGACGATAATGTTAACTTTTGATAAACATGTAAGTATTTAGTCAATGTGGTATGGTCCCTAATCATAAAATTTTTGAAACGGGTATACACTAGTGGAGACAATTGCACATAAAAATTTATCATGCCACACACGCGCATATTTTATTTTAATATATTATGTAGACCATTTCAATAGAACCCGATTTTCCAAGTTTCCATGGCCATCGTAAGAAATAAATAAACACGCAGCAGCGTTGACACAAGAATTTCTTGATTCTCGAACATCAATCCAATTTGGACCCATTATTATTTACATTATATTTAATCGTAATGGAGAATTTATAATTACAAAAAGTTGTCACTAAGAACACATTTGAACGAAGTTTGGGTATGAACGTATTTTTTAAGTTTTTTTTAATCAGTAAAAATCAGGTACAGTAACAAAAGAATTACAATCACCCACACACTGTTGAACTAATTGAGTTAAATTTTCTTAATATTTTTAAGGTTTAAGTATATTTTATTCTACAATTCATTTTATTTATTTATTTTAATCTATGTATGTCTTTCTTTGGACAAAGTTTATTCAACTTTTTTACTAGTTATTCTTGTAATATTCAAATATTTCGCTTAAGTATTTTTGTCAACAAAAGATATAAATAGTACATATTGTAATTTTTATTATTTTCTAATACATCAATTATAGAAAATTAAAGAATCTTTGAACTTCATGATACTCATATAATAATAAGAAAGTGTGTACCTTTCTCCATAATAGAAATCTCCTTTGATCCTTAGAGTACTTTGATCTTCTTTAGAAGAGAACCAAGATTTTACTCCCTTTGACTTTTCTTTTTACATTCTCTATCTTTCGTGATGACTAGGGTTTGAGAGAATACTTTCTGTCTGGGGTGTGAACATTGTCTCACATTAGTTGTACCAACCTCGGTCGCGACGGGACGGCGAAAAATAAATTGAAAAGAGGGAGTCGCCACCAATGTTGTTTTTTACAGAAAAACATTGGAAAAACCATAAAAAGTCTGCGAAAACCAAATTTTTGAGTTCGGGAGTCGATTACGTGTGAGGAAGGTATTAGCACCTCACAACGTTCGTCCTAAGACGATTACCTTTAATTAATTAAACTAATTATTTATAATTTATAAAATATTTATCTCACTAAAATGATCAAATATATTTTATTTAACTAAACTATTATTGTATATATATATAAAAAGATTAAAATTATTATTGTTATATAAAAAGGAAAATAATATATTTTTTATTTTTTGGCTCAACAAGATTTAGTTCTTGCTCCTACGTATCTTCATGTATAATGAAGAATCAGAGTCACGTAGTTCTTTAGTAGAAAATATTTATGTGTTGATATTTTTTAATTAAATTTTATTTTTGTTAAATATAGGATTCTTGAACTGTCTCAGCTCATTCACCCTAAAAATATAAAATTGACTAAGGTGTATATCAAAGTCAATTCAATACAATTATAATTATAATTATTGTTATAGATGTTATGATCTTAAAAAATTTCTTGGTTGAACATTTTTGTTTTTGGAGAAAAAATTTAAAGATAAGCTGTCACAACTTGTACTTTAAATTCAAAGGTTCAAAAGATGTCACATCTAGTTAACCATTCCTCCAATAAAATTTTTGATACAATAATTTCATATATTTACATTAAATATTGTAACACTATATTTTGATATCTAATCACATTTTGAATTTAAATAAGGACTACTGACAGATATAAAAATAAAATATAAAAAGAAGTGAGTTTAATATACTCACAATTCTTCGCTACAGTAGCGGTAACTTGCTGGTCTCTTCCTCTGGGTTCCCTCTGGTCCAAGGTAGAGATGTGTGTGTGTGGGTGCCCTTTGAGAAGGGGAAGGGCCGCTATTTATAGACTTTCAGGAGGGACCGGAACGACCCATTCTGAATCCGGAACGGCCCGTTCCGGGGTTACAATTTTACTCACAACGGCCATTTTCGGAACGGGCTGTTCCAATTTCGGAACGACCCGTTCTGGACTAAATTTTTTAGGTATATTGGTAGTTCGGGAACAGCCCATTCTGGGCTAAAATTTATAAGTCTTTTTAGAAGGTTGGAACGGCCCGATCCGGGCTAGAAATTTAGCTCTTTTTTGGAAGATTGGAACGGCCCGTTCTGAAACCAGAACGGCCCGTTCCGGGTTAGAAATTTTAGGGCTTTTTTGAAAGGTTGGAACGGCCCGTTCTAGTTTTGGAACGGCCTGTTCCGGGATAGAAATTTTAAGGTTTTTTGGAAAGTTAGAACGGCCCGTTCCAGATTGGGAACGGCTCGTTCTGGGCTAGAAATTTTATAAAAATTACTAAATTACACTCCATAAAAGTATAAACAATGAGGTGTTACATTTGGCTTCCATATTTTTGTCTTTTTTATTCTTTTTTTGTATATACCTTTTTTGCTATTTTTTAAACAAAATTTGACATTTCCCGACGAAATTGGGTTACTACAGTTCCCCCTCTTTACTTAATTTTACTAGATAATATAAATAACTCTTGTTTCCATATTATCGTAGTAAAATATAAGTAAAGAAAACACAATTTCCTCTAAAGTTGAGAGATATGAGCGTAGGGACACAAAACATTAAGAAACATGAGCGCGAGGGTTCGAAACATTAAAAGACATGAGTGCGAGAACTCAAAACATTAAAAGAGTTAGCGCGAGGGCTCGAAACATTAAAAAACATGGGTGCGGGAACTCAAAACATTCAAAGAGTGAGCATAGAGGCTTGAAAATTAAAAGAGTGAGCACGGGGGCTCGAAAGATTGATAGAGGCTTGAAAATTAAAAGAGTGAGTACGAGGGCTCGAAAGATTGATAGAGGCTTGAAAGTTAAAAACATGGGTGCGGGGACCCGAAAGATTGATAGAGGCTTGAAAATTAAAAGAGTGAGCACGAGGGCTTGAAAGATTGATAGAGGCTTGAAAATTAAAAACATGGGCGTGGGGACCCGAAAGATTGATAGAGGCTTGAAAATTAAAAGAGTGAGCACGGGGGCTCGAAAGATTTATAGAGGCTTGAAAATTAAAAACATGGGCGCGGGGACCCGAAAGATTGATAGAGGCTTGAAAATTAAAAACATGGGCGCCGGGACCCGAAAGATTGATAGAGGCTTGAAAATTAAAAGAGTGAGCACAAGGGCTCGAAAGATTGATAGAGGCTTGAAAATTAAAAACATGGGCACGGGGACCCGAAAGATTGATAGAGGCTTGAAAATTAAAAACATGGGCGTGGGGACCCGAAAGATTGATAAGATTGATAGAGGCTTGAAAACTAAAAACATGGGCGCGGGGACCCGAAAGATTGATAGAGGCTTGAAAATTAAAAGAGTGAACACGGGGGCTCAAAAGATTGATAGAGGCTTGAAAATTAAAAACATGGGCACGAGGACCCGAAAGATTGATAGAGGTTTGAAAATTAAAAACATGGGTGCGGGGACTCGAAAGATTGATAGAGGCTTGAAAATTAAAAACATGGGCACGGGGACCCGAAAGATTGATAGATGTTTGAAAATTAAAAGAGTGAGCACGGGGGCTCGAAAGATTGATAGAGGCTTGAAAATTAAAAACATGGGCGCGGGGACCCAAAAAATTGATAGAGGCTTGAAAATTAAAAGAGTGAGCACGGGGGCTTGAAAGATTGATAGAGGCTTGAAAATTAAAAACATGGGCGTGGGGACCCGAAAGATTGATAGAGGCTTGAAAATTAAAAGAGTGAGCACAGGGGCTCGAAAGATTGATAGAGGCTTGAAAATTAAAAGAGTGAGCACAGGGGCTCAAAAGATTGATAGAGGCTTGAAAATTAAAAACATGGGCGCGGGGACCCGAAAGATTGATAAAGGCTTGAAAATTAAAAACATGGGCTCGGGGACCCGAAAGATTGATAGAGGGTTGAAAATTAAAAGGGTGAGCACGGGGACCCGAAAGATTGATAGAGGTTTGAAAATTAAAAACATGGGCGCGGGGACCCGAAAGATTGATAGAGGCTTGAAAATTAAAAACATGGGCGCGGGGACCCGAAAGATTGATAGAGGCTTGAAAATTAAAAACATGGGCGCGGGGACCCGAAAGATTGATAGAGTGAGATTTTTTATGGAAACAATGTTGATGCCAAGTAGATAATAAACTTCAATGAATGTGTTATGCAAGTACATTACTTGATTACATGTGCATGATAAGTACCGAACTTTGGTACAAATGTTGTGGATGCTAAACATGTATTGTACTTGAATGCATGAGTTAGGGATGGACCAAACTTTTGGTGATGCAAATGACAAGTATGCATTGGGCTTGAATGAATGTGTTAAGCAAAGTATTAGACATTAATATGAACAATGTGGATGTTGGACAAGTATTGGATTTGAATAGATGTACCAAACTATGATGTAATGAATGTCAAACATGTGCTAAACTCAAATGTAGATGATATAGATGTCAGACAAGTGCGAGACTTTATATGCAAGTAATGAATTTGAATGCATGTATTACGAATATACCAAACTTTGATGCAAATAAAGTGGATGCAAAGTGAGCATTGGACATGAACAAACACTTCAAACATTTTAATACAAATGATGTGATGCTTGATTCGGTGTTGGGATGGTTATGAGGTGTCATAGACACATTTCCCCTTTTTTTTGTGTTTTTTTTTGTTTTTTTTGTTTTTTTTCAAAGAAAATCATAAAATGATTATTTTCTTTAGAAAAAGCAAATCCATGCAAATCCCTTTTACCTTTTTTTATCCTTTTTCAAATCCATGAAATCTTGTTATTTCCTTCTTTGTCAATCGTTGAAAAATGATCTCACAATTTATCTTTTCAAGCTTATCCCACCTAGAATCAAGTGAGACTCATTTGGCCTAACTTATCAATTGAACAATTATTACCATCTTGTCATTCCCTTTGAGACATCATTTAACCAACATGCATAACAATGACAAATGATTTTTTTTTTTGGAAGACTATTCAAAAAGGGTGTTTGAACGTGACTTTATTTTAATGTAGAGAAAATAGAGCAAACTACACCAAGATATGACAAGAATTGAGAACCTGGTGGGAATAAGAGATTGAGCAATTGCCCCAGTTTGATGTCAAATTAATGGAGTGAAAGGTGGAAGAATGTAGACTAACTTGGACTTTGAACAAGTGAGGCAAATGATTTACATCACCTTAGACTCGAGTGAATAGAATCAAATAGTGACACATATGGGAAGGATAACCCGTATTTAGAATGGCGGAATATGGGTGATACAGGCATTGACTTGATTAAACTTGAGACACATGGATTATATGATTGGAATGAAAATGTGATGATAGTTGAGAACTTGTCTCGGTATAAAAGGAGTACTTTGAGTTGCTCCAGTTTATGAAGAAATAGGGAATGAAGTTGGATTAGACAATTATTCCAATTGAAAGTTAAGGTGATGAAATGGCAATAAGATCCTTTGCCCCAGTGTGAAGTGATTGTCCCAATTTAGTCTTGAAAGGCAGGGGTAGAGTAGGAGACAATGATGAATGTGATTGCTTTGTTTTCTGACTCAAGGAAATAATATTGATGTATGAATTGATGGAGGAATGAGACATAAAACAAATGTCTCATTTAATTGGGTAAGGGGGAATCAAAGGAAGGCATGACTTGTGATTTGTTCCCAATCTATCCTTTTGAATGATTCTCATAATTATTGAGTGTAGTAATCAATGAACATTGATGAATAGAAGATTTTGCACTGGATGTTTGTTTCTCTCCATGATGTAATGGATGTGCAAGTCTTATGAGCATTTGTATTTTTTTTGGCAATCATGTTAACAATGATAGATGAGTTCAATTATTTTGTCTTAAGACTAAACTTTAAAAAAAAGCAACCAATTTTTGATTTGTATGGACTTTATCGGGTTGTAACACTGGTCGGTGAGATGGATATGAAAGAAAGGATACAAAGGCCCAAATGTGTTTGAAGGTTATTTGAAACAAGGATCTTTGTTATAGTGTTGGCTTCAATACTTTTTTCGGTTTCTTTTCTTCGCCCTTTTCTTTTTCACCCCGACTTTTGCCTATGTTTTCCTTTTGGAGTTTGCAGCCTACCAGGTTGCTCTAACTTTTGCCTAGGCCGCCTCCTTGAGGTTTTCAGCCTAGCGAGCTGTTATTTCTTTTATTTGTTTTCATTTTTCTTTTTAGACCTTAACTTTTGCCTAGACTTCTCTTTTCGAGTTTTCAGCCTAGCAGGTCGCTCTAAATTTTGCCTAAGCTACCTTTTCAGGTTTTCAGCCTAGCGAGCTTTTTATTTTTGTTATTATTTTACATAGAATTTCTTGACTGCATCAGAGTTTATTGGGTTCAATAGATCTTCCCGTCCACTTCCCTCTATGATCTTGTTGAGGTGGTAAGATCTTCTTCAATACCAAATCTCTTTCTTGAAACTCTTGTGGGCGGACCTTTTTGGCAAAAGCTCTCTTGATCCTTTTTTTTTTATATAATTGACCATGACACAAGGCATGCAATCTCTTCTCTTCAATTAAGTTCAACTGATCATAGCAAGTCTGAACCCATTATGCTTCCTCAAGTTTGGTTTCGGCCAATACTCTCAGAGAAGGTATCTCAACCTCAATGGGAATGACTGCTTCCATACCATAAACTAGAGAATACGGGGTTGCCCCAGTAGAGGTGCGAACAAAAATGTGATACCCATATAGAGCGAAAAAAAGCATTTTGTGTCAATCCTTATAGGTGACCACCATCTTCTGAATAATCTTCTTTATATTCTTATTTGCCGCTTCTATTGCCCCATTCATCTTAGGACAATATGGTGGAGGATGGTGGAGGATTGTGATGTTGAATGTTGAACTCTTCACACAACTCTTTCATCTTGTTACTCAGATTGGTCTTATTATCAATAACGATATGAATTGATAGACCATCATAATAACAAATTAAATCTCTTTTGATGAACTTGACCACCACATTGCTTGTCACACTGCTATAAGAAGCTACAAGGATAAAACAATGGCCTTTTGATGCTTGTCACATTGTTTTGACGGTATCATAAACAAGTTGAATTAAATGGGAACATTGTGTTGCCCCTATTTTGAGGGTGAGCCTTGTTTGAGGTAATTTTTGAGGTAATTGAAGAAAATTTTCACTTTTAGGCTCAAATTTGGGTGGCAAGTGATATATATTTTTAGAGATAGAGAAACTTGGTCATACATCATTTCTCAATTGCTTATTTTTGAAAGGTTAATCCTAAGACAAAACTTAATGAACTCCATGTTACTCCTTTTCTTTTTTATTTTTTTTTCTTTTTTGATTGTCCTAACTTTTGCTTAGACCGCCCTTTTGGGTTTTCAGTCTAACGGACTTTACATTTTTTCACTTTTTTTTTGCTCATAAGACTTGTCTCCATTAAATGTAGTAGTTGATGGGACAAATACTCATAAAATGATAAATTTTCCCCGATAAGAAATCTTCAAATTCCTATTGTCAAACTTTCTAATGAGAATCATCCAACAGATTTGACTTTTTATGAGGACCAACTCTTTATTTTTGGAAGAATAATGAGGAAACTATGAGATGTAATGGAACAAAGACAATTTATGACAATGAAGATAACAACACAACTTGTTATGCAAGTTAATGAAATAAATATTTCAAAAGGTTAACAATGGTTTTAAAATCATGTCAATTGACAAGTTAAATTGTAAGAGAGTTCATCTTCTCGGTTGAGAATTAAATGTAAGTGAGAACAATAATTTCATGTTATTCCCCATTTTTCTTTGTTTTTTGTTTTTTTCTTTTTCTTTTGAGACATTGCATAAATTTGTTGCTTGACATCCTCTTTAAAAGAAAATAATCAAATTAGAAGGATATTTTTTTAAATGACATGAATAAGCAATCAATTAGACCTTTATTTTACTATGAAATGCATGTATAAAAGAAAAATATTGGAATGAAGAATTTGGAATGAAAAATGAAAAATGAAAAATGAAAAATGTTTTTTTGTTTTTTGATTTTTTTTAGAGAAACAAATGCATTTGATTCGCGATGATAAAGTGAGAATGAATGCAATTATGGAGAATGACAAGAAAAGACGATGGGTATGCCTAATGCTTATGCGTGAATGTCATGAAAAAATTATGAAAATATTGAATGTTATGAGATACATTTTAGACTAAATGGTCAAATGGAATAATGATCTTACTTTGAATTATGCAAGAGAGAACTGTATTCATTTTTTTAAGAAACAAGTGTCAATAATGATGACAATTGCAATCTTTTAAAGTTGTATGAATGATTTCATAGAATATTATTTTTTATGCAAAGATGTAAAATGCATATCATGAATGAATTATGAAATGTAGATGAATGCATGCATGCATGAATAATTTTTTTGTGATGAGTGTTATATTGAAGGAGCGTGAGATATGATAAAAGTTAAAAAATAAATGCATGATGTGTATTATGAAATGGAATAATTTTTTTTTTTGCGTTATTCGAACGTAGAGGTAGAACTTGCTCGTGTGATACTTAATAAGTGTATCCCTAAGTTGAAAACTCTATGGACTACTAATATGTGTTCCTCTCAAAAGGGTGGAACTATAGTTCTAAAACAGGTTTCTAGAGCCAATAACCCTTTTTAGGATATTAGTCACAATAATAGGTAAACTATTAGAGGTGATAATATCCTTGAAAGGATCAAACTCTAGGTGAGGCCTTCATAATAACCAAACAAGATGTACATCAAGAAGGTTACCATTACTCAACCTCTTACTATCCTAAATTGCACTCAAGTCCGGGCATAGGACCCCACTCATAAACGTGTGTGAAATTGTGCAAGTGAAATGTGTGAAGGGAGCAATCCTACACTATCCAATCTACAAAACACAGCACATATGATATAGAAAATAAAATTCTTCTACCCTAAAGTTCAAATTACACAACACATATTTATATAATTCATGCAGATAAGACAAACAACAAATAAGGAACATAAACAAAAAAAAGTAATAATAATAAAATAAAATAAAAGTGAGATAAATATTTTTAAAAATTATTAATTAATTTAACTAATTATTATAGGCTTGACTCTCAAAAATATCCCCAGTGGAGTCGCCATCTGTAGCAACCTCGGTCGCGACGGGACGGCGAAAAATAAATTGAAAAGAGGGAGTCGCCACCAATGTTGTTTTTTGCGGAAAAACATTGGAAAAACCATAAAATAGAAAAAAGTCTGCGAAAACCAAATTTTTGAGTTCGGGAGTCGATTACGTGTGAGGAAGGTATTAGCACCTCACAACGTTCGTCCTAAGACGATTACCTTTAATTAATTAAACTAATTATTTATAATTTATAAAATATTTATCTCACTAAACTGATCAAATATATTTTATTTAACTAAACTATTATTGTATATATATAAAAAAGGTTAAAATTATTATTGTTATATAAAAAGGAAAATAATATATTTTTTATTTTTTGGCTCAACAAGATTTAGTTCTTGCTCCTACGTATCTTCATGTATAATGAAGAATCAGAGTCACATAGTTCTTTAGTAGAAAATATTTATGTGTTTATATTTTTTAATTAAATTTTATTTTTATTAAATATAGGATTCTTGAACTGTCTCAGCTCATTCACCCTAAAAATATAAAATTGACTAAGGTGTATACCAAAGTCAATTCAATAAAATTATAATTATAATTATTGTTATAGATGTTATGATCTTAAAAAATTTCTTGGTTGAACATTTTTGTTTTTGGAGAAAAAATTTAAAGATAAGCTGTCACAACTTGTACTTTAAATTCAAAGGTCAAAAAGATGTCACATCTAGTTAACCATTCCTCCAATAAAATTTTTGATACAATAATTTCATATATTTACATTAAATATTGTAACACTATATTTTGATATCTAATCACATTTAAAATTTAAATAAGGACTACTGACAGATATAAAAATAAAAAATAAAAAGAAGTGAGTTTAATATACTCACAATTCTTCGCTACAGTAGCGGTAACTTGCTGGTCTCTTCCTCTGGGTTCCCTCTGGTCCAAGGTAGAGATGTGTGTGTGTGGGTGCCCTTTGAGAAGGGGAAGGGCCACTATTTATAGACTTTCAGGAGGGACCGGAACGACCTGTTCTGAATCTGGAACGGCCTGTTCCGGGGTTGCAATTTTACTCACAACGGCCATTTTCGGAATAGGCTGTTACAATTTCGGAACGGCCCGTTCTGGACTAAAATTTTTAGGTATTTTGGTAGTTCGGGAACGGCCCATTCTGGGCTAAAAATTACAGGTCCTTTTTTTAGGTTAGAACGCCCCGTTCCAGTTTGGGAACGGGCCGTTCCAGTTTTTGGGAACAACCCGTTCTGGGCTAGAATTTATAAGTCTTTTTAGAAGGTTGGAACGGCCCGTTCCGGGCTAGAAATTTAGCTCTTTTTTGGAAGATTGGAACGGCTCGTTCTGAAACCAGAACGGCCCGTTCCGGGTTAGAAATTTTAGGGCTTTTTTGAAAGGTTGGAACGACCCGTTCTAGTTTTGGAACGGCCTGTTCCGGGATAGAAATTTTAAGGTTTTTTGGAAAGTTAGAACGACCCGTTCCAGATTGGGAACTACCCGTTCTGGGCTAGAAATTTTATAAAAATTACTAAATTACTCTCCATAAAATTATAAACAATGAGGTGTTACATTTGGCTTCCATATTTTTGTCTTTTTTATTCTTTTTTTGTATATACCTTTTTTGCTGTTTTTTAAACAAAAATTGACATTTCCCAGACGAAATTGGGTTACTACGTTAGTGGATATTTAAAACTCCTAAAGATTGTTATTCTCATCAAATAAAAATTATTCTCATAACTGCTCCATCAAACCCATTTATGATTTAGTCTTTAATTATTTATTTATTTATTTATTAGTCCCTTTATATATCACATATTTCCTGCATGAGACATAATTATCTTACATTCTCCCACTTGACTCATGTGTCATTTCTCACAACGGACAAATAAATAAATAAATTAAATTAACATAATGCGCATTAAAATGGCTAAATAATTTTATACATTGGGTTCATCATAATTTCATATTTAAAAATATGAACTAATTTGAGTCATGGCAGTTGTACATTAGTTTAATTGACATAGTCCCTTCCATATACTACAAACAAGTCTTCTTCTTAATCTGATCATTAATAAGGAGCACATAATTGGTCCAACATAATATCTTTATTCAAGATAACACCTATTTACATTACTCTAACACAAATATGCATAAAACCATAGAGAATAGGTACTCAGAAACATATCATTAATGAGCTCAAAATGTCAATCACTTAATATAAAATAAACATAATACTCAACAATCATTAGTAACAATAATGCCCATATTTTTAACATGCTCGATAAATGTTTTGGGCAGTAATCCCTTTGTTAAAGGGTCAGCTATCATAAGGTTTGTGCTAATATGTTCTATTGACACTCTTTGTTTATGAACTTTTTCCTTCACGACAAAGTACTTTAATTTCATATGCTTAGCACCCTTAGAGTACTTGTCATTCTTAAAAAAAAAATACTGCTACAGAATTATCAAATTACATTTTCAGCAACTTGGCAATACTGTCGACAATTCCAAGCCCTGAAATAAAGTTCTGCAACTAACTAGTCTGAATTGTAGCCTCAAAACATGCTACAAATTCCACTTCCATAATCAATGAAGCAACAACTGTTTGTTTTGCACTTTTCCATGATATTGCTCCTCCAGCTAAAAGAAATACATAACCAATAGTGGATTCTTTTTGAATCCACACATCTAGCAAAATCAAAATCTGAATATCCAATCACCTTAAGGTGATTAGGCCTCCTATATGTAAGCATGTAACACTTTGTTCCCTATAAGTATATCTCAGAACTTTCTTTGCAGCTTTCTAATGTTCCATTCCCAGATTACTTTGGTATCTTTCTAACATTCCAATTGCAAAGCCTATATCTGGTCGAGTACAGATCTGAGCATACATGATTCCAAGTCATTTTAAAGGCATTGAGTGAGACTAAACTTATCTCCTTTATAAATTGGAACGGATGATGCTGAGCACTTTTCCATCCTGAATCTCTCTAGTACTTTATTGATATATGCTTTCTAAGACAAGCCTAACAGTCCTTGTAACCTATCTCAAAATATTTTTATTCCTATCACATAGCTTGCCTCGCCCATATCTTTCATTTCAAAGTTACTAGAGAGAAACTTCTTAGTCTCATGAAGAAGATCAAGATCATTAGTTGCAAGCAAAATATTATCAACATACAAAATTAAAAATATAACTTTTACTCCCACTGATTTTTAAATATATTCATCGATCAACAATGTTTTCTTTAAATCCAAAGGAAACAATGGTATCATTAAACTTTAAATACCATTGGCGGGAAGCTTACTTAAGTTCATATATTGATTTCTTTAATTTGCACACCATGTGTTCCTTTCCTTCAACTGAGAACCCCATTGGTTGGTCCATGTAAACATTCTCCTCCAAATTTTCATTTAGAAAGGCGGTTTTCACATCCATTTGATATAGCTCCAAGTCATAATGAGCTACTAATGCCATGATAATTCTAAAGGAATCCTTTCGTGAAACGGGTGAAAAAATCTCTTTGTAATCAATGCCAACCTTTTGAGTAAAATCCTTAGCAACAAGTCTAGCCTTGTACCTGTTCAAGGTTGCCGTCAGAGTCACGTTTAGTCTTAAAGACTCACTTACAACCAACTCTCTTGCAACCTTCTAGCAATTTTACAAGGTCCCAAACATCATTTTGTTCTATGGATTTTAATTCTTCTTTCATAGCATTTAACTACTTTTCAAAATTATCACAACTTACAGCTTGTGAAAACGAAACTGGATTATTTTCATTAATGCTTGAGTCAGTTTCTAACTCATGTAGATATACCATATAATCATTCGAAATAGCTGGTCTCCTTTCTCTTTGTGACCTCCTTAATGTTATTTCTTGTGATTGTTCTACAATAGGTTCATTCTAAATCATGGGTTAATTATTGTCTTGCTCTTCTTCATTGTTATTTGACACAACAGTTAGAAGAACACTTACTTTATTGCTAGAGGCATAAGTCAAAGGAACTTGCATTTTGACCTCTTTGACTTCCACTTTCTGTGGAATTGTACTCCCACTAACTTCACCATTTTCAATGAACCTTGCATTTCCAGTTTCAACAATACTATTATTAGGACAATAAAACATATACCCCCTTTGATTTTTCTGGATAACCAATGAAATATCCACTGATTGTTCTTGCATCCAATTTCTTTTCATATGGATTATAAATCCTTATTTCTGCCTAACAACCCCAAACATGCAGGTGTCTTAAACTAGTTTAACAAATACATAGCAATTTTCAAGGCATACATCAACAAATATATGGGTAAAGTTGAATTACTTAACATACTTCTAACTATATCCATTAATGTTCTATTACGCCTTTTTGATACACCATTTTGTTGTGGTGTACTTGACATTGTACATTGAGCACAAATGCCACGTTTCTGAAGAATTTTAGCAAATGGACATGGGTATTGTCCAGTTTCATTATATCTTCCATAATACTCACCACCTCTATGAGATCTTACAACTTTGACCCTTTTGTCTAATTTCCTTTCTACTTCATCCAAGTAAATTTCCAAGGCACCGACTGCTTGAGATTTCTCAAGCAATAGATATACATAACCATAACGTGAATAGTCATTTATAAAGATAATGAAGTATTTTTCCTTTCCGAAAGAATTGATATCAAAAGAACCACATATATCAGTATGCATAATTTCAAGAAGCTGAGTGCTTCTTATAGCTCATTTCTTTGTATGTTTTGTTTGTTTTCCTTTAATACAATCCACCTCAAATATTTAGATCCATGAAATCTAGATTCAGAAGAATTTTATTTATTTTATTTTATGAAATTCATGAATGACTTTAAATTGGGACTAGTAAAGTTTTTTATTTAATTGGAATTAATTGTATGATGAATTTTTTAGTCACCAATGTGGCCAAATTTTATATTTAACTCCAAATTAATGGTGATTTAATTCAATTATCCATAGAATAATGGATGCTAAATAAAATAATTTGTTTGTTTATGGGTATATTAAAACTCATTATTATAAGACATTTATGTATCGCCCAAAGGTTGATTAGTTGT
Source organism: Cajanus cajan (assembly GCF_000230855.2). Taxonomy (NCBI): domain Eukaryota; kingdom Viridiplantae; phylum Streptophyta; class Magnoliopsida; order Fabales; family Fabaceae; genus Cajanus; species Cajanus cajan. The sequence continues at coordinate 13,180,953 of NC_138523.1, read as the reverse complement.
TATCATAATTAATGAATATAATTGTGTGTGACTTATGTGTACGATGAATTATAATCAAATTTTCTACTATTTTTTAATACATTAATTATAGAAAATTAAAGGATCTTTGAAATTCATGATACTCACATAATAATAAGAAAGTGTGTACCTTTCTTCATAATAAAAATCTCCTTTGATCCTTAGAGTGTTTTGATCTTCTTGAGAAGAGAACCAAGATTTCACTCTCTTTGACTTTTCTTTATACTCTCTCTATCTTTCGAGATGGCTAGGGTTTGAGAGAATACTTTCTGTTAGGGGTGTGGACCTTGTCTCACATTAGTGGATATTTATAACCCCTAAAGATTGTTATTCCCATCAAATAACAATTATTCTCATAATTGCTCCATTAAACCCATTTATGATTTAGTTTTTAATTATTTAATTATTTATTTATTAGTCCCTTTATATATCACATATTTCTCATATGAGACATAATTATCTTACACATATATCATAAATAAATAAAATTTATAGAAATAAAAAGTAAAAACTGTTACTGTATATTTACGAATATGGAAAAGGACTAAAAAAGTATAACATAATTGTTGTACAATTTTTTTTTGTTATTAGAAGAATTCACTTACTCTCATACTAACTCTTGGTATAGTTATTTCATTCAATAATTTATTACTTATATTAAATTTTAATTACCCAACTCTTAAATTCATTAATAAATTAAATTTATAAATTTTTTAAAATTTAAAAATTATATTATATTTTATTACATAGATTCAAATTAGTGTATAATATATTTTTTATGAATATTTTAATTTGAATTAACATATATAAAATAGTGTTATATAGTTTTGAAATTTTGCAAAATATTGTAATTTGATATATTCATTATAACCTTTTAATTTAATGATTGAATCATTAAAATTTAATATAGAAAATTAATTATTAAATAAAATATAATAACTCTATCAAATTTTTTTGGAGTTACTATATTCCTTCTCATTTTATTTTAGTAATAAAAAGTTTAAATTAGAGTAACTCATGATCATGCAATGTTACCAATCAAAACTTCTTTGAAAATTTCCAATAGAATTAAAGTCGATCCTTTCCCCTAGATTATAAATTGTGTGAAAGGATATAAAACTAAAGAGAAACGGGATCTAATTTGATTGCATAAAAGAAAAAAGAATTTTTAATACGTGATTAGAATGAGTATTTTACTTCTGGCCCATAATTAATTGCAGTGTTATAAAAAAGACCGGGCGAGGTCCTCATTGTAAGTCTTGTATGACCTTATGCGTGTTTTTCACTACACTGCCCAACGACAATTCTTGGTGTCAAAATCGTCAAATCCCAAACTTACGTTGGCCTCGTCTTTCTCCTTTCACTATAAAATCCCATACATCCATCAATCTTCATCATCATATCCATACATAGCTCCTCTCACCCTCGACCAATTAGTCTATAATCCTTCCTATTCTCCTCCCTCCTTTAAAACTTCACTTCAAATACCTCGCACTTACATTTCATAGCAATTCATCATGGAATTGGACTCGCACAAGCAACTAGTTTCCCTCTTATGTCTTCCCCTAGTACTTCTACTATTCTCAGGTATGATTTAAATTATACCCAAATTGAATATCATCTATATATATGCCCCTCTAGCTCCAAAAAGAAAATCACTATACACAATGAATCTTTCATCCTATAATTAGCTTGTTGATAACACATTATCACTTAATCATTTTCCTTGACTGGTTAATCAAAATTAAGCTAAGACCTTAACTAATAAGTGTTATACTGTGTGTACATAAACCACTAAGGTGAGGATTGAAAAATAGTGTCTTATATTTTAATCTTGGTGTTGTTATCGTAATTTTTGTGTGTACGTTATTACAGGACATATGGGACTGCAAGCTGAGGCTCGCTTGCAACATCATGAGATGAATCATTCTCCGAAAACGTTGTTTGTTTTTGGGGACTCATATGTTGATACCGGGAACACGAGAAAAGATCAACCTGGTTCGTGGAAAAACCCTTATGGCATAACTTTTCCCGGTAAACCAGCCGGTAGATTCTCCGATGGTAGAGTTTTAACCGACTTCATCGGTGAGTGTCTCTCTCTCTCTCTCTCTGATGCTGTCAATTAATTGGAACACTAAGAAAGTGCTTACTTTTTCCGTTTTTTGGTTTGTTTAATCACTATACATCTTTTCTTCACTTTATCAAGAAAAGTTCATGCGTTTCCAATTCAGATATGTGCTTTCTTCAATTCCTATGTATAAAATAGTTAAAGGAAAAAAGTTTTCGTGACGATACCACTATAGGTGTAAGGAGAGATACAAGAAAGAAGAGTTACGAATTAATAATATATATCATATCTTGGTGACGTGTGTGATGGAAAAATTATATAAATATAATTGAAATTGTTTAAGTATAAAAATTAATTAATGTGAAAAATATCATAATTGATTATCATATACAGCATTGTCTCGCTATTGATAATAGTTTAGTTTTGAAATGGGTGGGGTTCGTTTCTTCGTTGGCTGGCCACTTTATCTTTTCTTGTGCTATTATCCATAAAATTTAGGTATATCTGCCTTACGTTATTTGGAGCCGGTGAAATGTGCTACATTATTGAGTGGAAAAAAAAAACGAAAGCTACATTATTGTGTTCGTGCTGTCTTATATTTTTAAGATAATCTTCATTATTGCAATCATGTTTCACGTTGAAACTATACATACTCGCATAATTCGCATTTTTTTATGGGAAAAAATAATAGTGTCGTACACATTAATTATAATGTTTGAATTCCAACAGAAATCAAATGATAGGATATCTCTTTTACAACTCACGTTTAGATCCAGGCACTTTCGTCTTTTATTATATACGAAATAATTACAATTAATATTTTCTTTTCTGTAAGTGAGGATTTGAAGTTGCATTTAAGACAACCTATTATTATGGAATTGATATATAATTTCATTAAAAAACTACTATACATTTATAGTATTTTTCAAGTTTCAACCATACATTAGAATCGTTAAAAAAAAATATATACATTAGAATGATACTTCTTGTTCATATAAAACTGAAAAGGTACCTTTGGCTTTATAATATATCCATATTTTTCTTCTTCCTAGGAACTTTTATGACCACTAGTCTTGTTCTAGCTGGACCGCTACAGCTTTGTCCGTAAAAGTAAAAGTGAAGATAAATGAAAAGACTATTATATTTATCAGTTTTTATTACCAGTAATATTTTTGTTTGTACCAATAAAAATAAAAAGAAATTCATGCCAGATAACTATATACAAAGATGTTTGGAGATGGGGTAGTATTACATTTCAACTATATTGACGTCATCGAAATTCATCATAATTTATGAATCATAAAGTTATATTTTACTACAAATACAATACTATGTTTTTTTCCTTCATCGCATCAATCAATTTATCTCGCGGCTTTTCTCTTATTGTTAAATAAAAAATCATGTAAAAATATATAGTTCATATACAATTTTTCTTTTTTGTTTTCCTGCTTCATCTTGTAACATTTAATTAATTGTGAAACTATATTGGTGCAGCTAAGTATCTGGGACTCAAATCGCCACTACCCTATAAGTTTAGGAAACTGATGCCACAGCATTTGAAAAATGGGATGAATTTTGCATATGGTGGTACCGGTGTCTTCGACACATCCTCCAAAAACCCAAATATGACAATCCAAATCGATTTCTTCAAAGAATTGATCAAAGAAAATGTGTATACCACCTCAGATCTCAGCAACTCAGTGGCCCTTGTCTCCGTTGCTGGAAATGATTACAATTTCTACTTGGCCACAAATGGCTCTTTGGAGGTAAATTAACTCGAATAATCTATAATATTTTTCTAGTTAATCTGCATGTGTTTGAATGAACATTTGCAAACTCGGATATTAACTGTTTTTGATTTTGTAAAATTAACTTTGTTAAAATTAAAGTGGAACTTAAGTATTTCATATGTAAATATTTTCTCAAAAAACAAAAATTAATTATCATAAAAAGTGGTATGGAAATTTTAACCTTTGGCAAAAGTTACATAAAAGATGCTACGTACTAAACTCATCTTTATATACAAAAGCATTTTCCCGTTTGAAACGTTAGCAAAATTTGTTTAAACAAATTTCAAAAATACCAAAAATTGATGGCAAGGTCCAAACGTGTCTTTGGAAACACAAACTCCTTTATTCTTCCATTAATTTCATAACATTATGTTATTCTTTTGTCATCAAAAACAATGTTAACACCCAATTCTGATTCACTCACAACTCATGTGTTAAAATATCAGAAAAGAATCTTTTTGTATAAACTTCTACAAAAGACATTTTTACAAGAAAAAATGAAAATAATTATTTCACTTTCTTTCTCTCCTAAAAGCATTACTGGAGAAATTTGTAGAGACCCTTATTCATGTTTACTTTGCTCACTAAGTTTTCACTTATTTCCCTTAATGTATATAGGGTTTCCCTTCTTTCATAGCCTCAGTGGTTAATCAAACTGCCACCAACTTGTTACGCATCCAAAGGTTGGGAGTGAGGAAAATTGTTGTGGGTGGTCTACAACCACTTGGATGTCTTCCTTCAACCACAGCCACATCCTCGTTCCAACAATGCAATAGCACCTTCAACGACCTCGTAGTTCTCCACAACAACTTGTTGAACCAAGCCGTGACCAAGTTGAACCAACAAACCAAGGATCACTCCACCTTCATAGTTCTCGACCTCTACGACAGTTTCATGTCAGTGCTTAACCACCCATCCACCAGCAACATAAAGGACCAGTTCAAGCCTTGTTGCGTTGGGTTAAGCAGCCAATATTCTTGTGGGAGCGTGGACGAGAACAATGTTAAGAAATATAGCGTTTGTGATCATCCCACATCAACTTTCTTTTGGGATCTCTTGCACCCAACTCAAGCAGGTTGGCATGCCGTGTATAACAAGTTGCAAACGACGAGTGCCCTTCAACAACTCAGATACTAGAGTGCTACATATGCACAATGATTCTCTTTGGATACAAATTAGAAACCCTTTTAAACGGAGTATTCTTTATTAGAGAAATTTCTAAAAATACTTCTAAACGTGTATCCAACTAAACTTAATAACTATTTCGAAGCCTTCTGTTTGTTGTTTAATAATGCAACCTCTTTCGATTAGTTGATTCATCCTCAATTTGTCATTTGTTTGTATTTATTCCGAATGCTTTTCTTCTATGGGTGAAATTTAAAATTTGAATAGATTGTTCTTTTAGTGATAATTTATTATTTAATGATAATTTATCGAATCATATCGAAAATGACGATTCAAAATTAATATCATAAGATACTTTTCTCGCACAAAAATTTAACTGTAGCATTTAATTAATTTGTTTCAATACAATCTCAAAATAAATGATAAGATGACATGTACCTAAGCAACTCTGGAAAACGCTTAGTTAGGTGAATGAACAAGAAAACAAAGGTGTGATTTGCCTGAATAGTAAACATAAAAATGTAAAAGAAAGCGATAGAAGTTGAGGCCATGATAGATAAAAAAAGATAAATTAGATTTATTGATAGATGTTCTGTTCTGTCACTTCAAAATGAAGTAAAAATATATCTACATATTGTTGAAAAATCAAATATTTTAATTCAACACAATTTTCTATTTAATAATTGCCTTAAAGGTGGGGTGCACTTCGTTTTGCTAAGTTTACATTGATTTAATCGATCTAGACAGTTAAAGTAGCTTGCGCTAGTTTAACTAATCTTGATTTCATTCAACTAATTTGTAAGTTTAGCTAATCTTAATTATATTCAACTAACTTGTGGGAGTTTGGCTAATGAAAATAATTTAGGTATGTTTTTTTAAATACGGTTTGTGTTGTTCTTCAATTATAATTAAAATTTTATTTCTGTAATATATGTAAATATATATTAATGAGATCTGCATTAAATATAAATGCATATTATTAAAATAAAATTCTAATTCTAAGATGAAAAATAACACTAACTACATTTAAAGAACTGGACATAAGTTAGCATTTATTTAACTAATCTTAATAGTTACATTAAACTAATTTGTGCTAGTTTAACTAATCTTGATTTCATTCAACTAATTTGTGTTAGTTTAGCTAATCTTGATATTATATTCAACTAATTTATACGAATTTATTTAAAGATAAAATTTAAATACAATTTCTTATATGTGATTGATGTCATTATTAAATTAGAATTGAAGTTTTACATCATTAATATATATAAATGTATATTAATAAGATATACATTAAATATACATTAAATATATAAGTATGTATTTTTTTTTATAATTAAAAACAAGTTCATATCACTAAGGTAAAATTTTAGTTGTAATTAAAAAAGTAACACTAATTACAACAAACGAACTGTAACTAAATTTTGTATTTAACTAATCTTATGGTTACAAACTTTTATGCTCCCTAAATTCCAGCCAATATCCCTTTTTTATCAGTATGTTTATCAGCCACCAAAGACCATTATCTTTTTTATTTGAAAAGACTCAACTATCTTCTATTTTGAAGGAAACACTATCTTCTGTCAATATCACTACTCCCCGTATCTGATATTTGAAAAGCTTATAGAATTATCGGGACCACATTATCCTTGTTGAATATTCAGCTAACAATGAAAGGCAAAAGCATCAATAGCTGGTATTTTGAGATCAAATTAATAGATCAATAGACACTTTCGATGCTCCATCAAATCAAAATTTAAATAAATTTAGAAGTAATTTTGAAATAACTCTTTATTTTTAATATAAAAAAAAAACTCTTAAAAACGTTTTTAATTTTATCTAAACAAGCTTTTAATCTATATTGCAACTAACCCCTTCGAATAATTCCAAATCGATAATTTGATAATGAATGCTTTAATAAATGGTGTTCCTGTGGCTGATCCCACAACTATTTCTTCTAATATTTGACTAATAGCTTTATGTCTCTTCCTTTCTAAAAATAATTACAGCCTCTTGAAGCCATTTTATCAACATTTATATGAGTCCATTAAGACAATTAATAACGATTCAAGCCCATTTTGACTTGGTATATCTGCATTCAATAGTTAGGTCCAATCGATCTCGAGTCAACTGATTGACGAAATTTAGTTGAATGACTCAATACATGTTTCCCACCCACGCACACTAATAGTTTCAAAGCACATCTTAACTTAGTAGCTTCAGCTGATCTTAATTTAGCTAAGTTCTCCCAAAAGGATTCAACAATTTGCAATCGGCTTCAACTACTGATTTCCTCGGTTAGTTAAATTAGATAATCATTAATAAGCTAATATCAATTATCAACTAATAAACGATCAACAATTTTTTGGAATCAATAAATACTAATAATACTTGGTAAAAAGAACCAGTAGAATTAGTCTGATTATAAACTATTTGAATAATAATTTACGCAAAATTCTAAGCTTAAACCTCAATATGCCAAAAAAAAAATGATTAGTCACATTGAAAGTGAATTATCACTACAAGAAATTCGTCATTTTCCAGGTTTTTTTTTCATATTGTGGCGGTTTTTGCCTTCCTCAAAATAAGTAATGGCGTTTTATAAAAATGTCGCAGTTACATTCGCTACAAGCATTATACGACGTTTTTTGCCAACCTTCGCTACCTTTTTCATTATGTAACATTTTGTTTAGAGGAGGTTTTTGACCTCCTCAATTTGAATGATGTTTGTTTTTTTTAATTTCACAACATATTTTACTTTTTTTAATCTAAATTATATTTAACCTGTATACAAAAAAAATAAGGAGATACTCATAACATAATTCAAATTTCATTGGATAATATTAACTTTTTTATTAAAAATAAAGAGGAATTGATGGGAGTACAAACTACCAATACAAAAAACTCATAATATAAATAACAAGATGCCAAATAAAAAAGAGAATAACAATCTAATAAACAACGGTAATCAAACATTTGATATCTGTAACAACAAGACCACATTGAGTGCAGAATTTAAAGTCAAATTTCTGCTCCAACCATATAGAATAACAACAATCAAAACTAATTCAAAAATCCAAGTTGACAACAAATAGACCACCACAAAGCACCCATATATAACGTACATGATAATTTTATAACTACACCACCTTATGATAATTTTATAACTACACACCACCTTACGTAAGAATGGTGCCTAATATATATCTGTATTTATTAATATGGGTCCACCACTTAAAATTATTAATGAATTTATCTTTCACAATTTGATTATGATATATAAAAAAGCTGAAGACTTTAAGTTACCAAGCAACAAGCTTACCGCTGTACCAAAGCTCTCCCTTAGTTTTTAATGGAGAAATAAATCATGGTAGCCACAAATGGTATGACCAAATCCACCAGGGACTGCAGCCTGCCAAACATATCCTCAATTGTAGTAGATAAAGACTAAAGCAAACGAGAATTTTATGAATAGAAATGAAATTCTTCCGCAACCTATAACATCTGCAATTTCAAATTTGTATGAACATTGGACTATCATTATCCAATTTTACTTACTATTGAGTTCTATTTTTCTGCTTATTTTTTCTTTTTAATAATCTAATTGAAGATATTCAATCCTTCTATCACTCATAAAAACAGAAAAACAAACAACCATTTTCAACATATTTCAACAATCACGAACCCTATGACAACCATTGCCAAACACTCTCTCTTTAATAGATGAAATTGTAGAAAAAACAATTAATTTAAAGATTTTATTATAGTTATTCAACAAGAACAACATTCATACAAGAATCCAATCAATTTAAAGATTTCATTAAAGTTATTAGGATCCTCACCATTTACGATACTTCCCTTGCAGTGCCCACGATGTACTCAAACTCCTTCCACTATTTCTTAACAGAGGCTGTGACCACTTTTTAGAGGAAAGGAAGAGGAAACAACCACCACATTGAATCGAACTTGAAACACCAAAAGCGAGGGCGAGAGAAAGGGTCGAGAAACCAACCACGAATGTCTTCGAAAATGCGAAAAGGAGGGAGATTGACCCTAACGTCTTCGTCTAGGGAGGAGAAGGGGAGAAGATGGGAGGAGCGGTGGTGCACGCGGATGGGAGGAGCGGAGTGATAAGAGGAAAACGTGGTGATTGAAGGAGGGATTGGGTGAAAAAAAAATTATGGGTGTAAAGTAAAAGAGGGAAAGTGGTGAAAAAGTTTCCGGGAAAAATTATATATGAATTTGGAAAGGCATAAACCTCTTCAAAAATTAATAGAAACCTCTGTTTTTTTTCACAATTTTAAGTGTTCCTCAAACATGCCACAAGCCATGTTAATTTGAGGGGGGTTTTAAAACTCCCGTAAAATAACCTCGATAAATAACATTTTTTTGTAGTGTATAAAACACTAAAATATGTTGAAAATAACAATCAAAGTACAAAATCATAAATTATATGAGTAGTTGATATATGTTGAAAAGTACAATTTAATTAAATTTTTTTATTTCTATCTTATAATAAGTATTGTTCTAGGCTAGTTTAAGTAGACTAAAAAAAATCAATAAATAGATGGAAGAGAATAACAATTTTATAAATTTAATATTATAAGTAATCTTCTTTATTAGAAAAAATGCAACATAACAACCACTTTCAACATAATATTATTATGGGTATAAATGCAAAAAAATATAATTAATATTAAATTAAAAATCTAACATAACATTTATTTTGGGATGAAATTTTTTTTCTAATACTACATTTATTATGGGATGGAAGGAGTGTCTATATTTGTTGCATATCATACTTTGTTAATTTAATAATAATTATTTTAAAAAATATTTAAAATAATTTACAATTGGTTAATAAATAATATTAAAATTAATATCGATCTAAAATTTATTTTGATTTTTTTCATTAAACGTTCTATGAATATCAATTCAAAATTTTGAATTACATTGCGCTTTCTTCTTCGATCAAAAGGTATACTTTTTATAATTTCTAGACTATAGGATCACAAAGTCAAGTTGTTTCTGAAGTGCAATAAAATTTTGAAACAAAAATAAGGTTGTGTAATTGTTGGTACAAAAAATGTTTGGTTGGAATAACCTTTATACATCAACTACTAGAAACGACGACTAAGTTTAACATAGGTAGTGACACGATGACTATTGATGCATTACAACAAAATTTATTATTAGTAACAATTATTTAATGGTAATAAATTAATTTCCTTTATTTTATTATTTAATAAAAATATTAATGACTAATATATACTGACCACTAAAAATATATTTGTATCACACCAAAATTTATTATGAGCGACAATTATTTATTATGAAAAACTTAAGTCTCACATCAACTAGAAATAAGATAATTAAAGAGTATATAAATGGATGCTAACTCTCACCTTACAAGTTTATTTTATAAGATTGAGTTAGACCTATAATTTACTATTCTAAGTTGGTATTAGATTACTCATCATTACCAAACTCAATAGCTCCTAAACTTGAGGGGATGTATTGAGAAAAATCTAAATCCTACATCGACTATTGATAAAATAATTAATTAGGAGATAAGATAATTACAAAAATAAGGAAATTAAAGAATATATAAGTAGAAGACAACCATCATCTTACAAGTTTCACATCGACTAGAAAGTGAAAAATGCCTCAAAAAATTATACACTTTTTTCAACCATTATAAGAATTTTTACCAGCATTCAAAATAATTGTCGCTAATGTTTTAGTGACACTGCATACAATGGTTATTGTGGAAATGTCAGTAAAAAATTTTGTAGCAATTTTTATTACCACTAAAAGTCATATTAAATGCTACTAAAAGTCTATTTTGTTGTAGTGATGAAAGGTGGCTAAGATAGTCGACCTCGACACCAATGGTTATGAATATAATATATAGTTAATATGGGTCTCTCAACAATAATTTGTTATATTGCTTTTTACATTCAGTTATTACTATTCACGTTTTATGTTGTCACTGGTCATGTGGCTTTTCCCTCTCTCATTTTGTATATATTACGTGTTACTATTCACATTAATGAATAAGTCAGTTAGCATTGATATTTCTCCTTATGCTTTCTGTTTTCATGTGCATTATTTTGTGATATCGTATCAAGAGCCTAACACTTGTTTTACCTCCTTCCTCTCGCCACACTCCCCTGGTCTTGCTCGTTTTGCAACCATGAGCAAAGAGGCTGATCCATCCCTTAATGTTCATAGTCTTTTATATCTCCATCCAAATGAAAATCTTGTTATGGCTTTTGTTTCTCCTCCACTTGATTCTTTGAATTATCATTCTTACAGCAGATCCATGATCATTGCTCTAAGTGCTAAAAATAAAGTGGTTTATTGATGGTAGTATTCCACTACCATTGACGTTCGATCATACCTTTGCAACTTGGAAGCATTGCAATAATATGGTTGTTTCGTGGCTTGTTCAATCTATCTCTTCTTCGATTCGTCAGAGTACACTTTGGATGGATCAGGCTTAAGAAATTTGGTGTGACCTCAAATCTCAATATTCACAAGGAGATCTTCTACACATCTCTGATTTGCAACTCGAGGCTTCTTCCATTAAGCAGGGTGATCCTTTTGATACAGATTTCTTCACCAAGCTTTGAATTATTTGGAATGAATTGGAGAACTTTAGACGAGATCCAGTTTGCACCTACCATACCAAATGTACTTGTAATGTTTCTTCCATCATTGCTCATCGAAAACTTGAAGATCAAGCTATCTAGTTTCTTCGTGGCCTTAATGATCAATATGCTAATGTTCGTTCTCATGTTCTATTGAAGAATTATTTGCCTCCTATCACAAAAATCTTTTCATATGTTGCTCAACAGGAATGCCAACTCTCTATGAATGATTCGTTCACTCAAACTGTTAACCCCAGAGTCAAACATGGTTCTATTAATGTTGTTGGCACATGTTCAAATTGCTCGATTTGGTCACACTGATAATATGTGTTTATGCAAACACGAATTTCCTCTCAACATTGATCACAAGAATGGAAAGGGTACGTCTAATTTGGAAAAGCTTACACTCATTGTGGTCGGAATGGACATACTATAGATGTTTGCTATAAGAGACATGGGTTTCCTCCTGGTCATCATTTTTTCAATGGAAAATCTCCATCCATGAACAGTATTGTGACTAGTGAGGGAAAATTCATAAAGAAGGATACCTATGCTACTACTATTAAGCTTCAAGAGATTTGTTGCATACCATAACAATATCAGGCATTATTAGCTTTAATTCAAAAGCCCTCACCTGCAACCTTAACATCTTCACATGTTAATCATATTGGTTCCATTTCTTCATCCTCCACACACACCTAATGCCTCAGGTAAAATTGATATTGTTATCTGCACTACCAACACATTTTACACTACTCTTTGAATTCTTGATTTAGGGGCCACTGATCATATCTCTTTTTCTCTTCTTATCATATCATTGATCATACATTGTTCGTCTCCCTAATGATAATCAAGTCACTGCTACACATTCTACTTTATCTATGTCTAACAAGCAATAAGAATTTTACTTGTAATACCTGTCACTATGCTAAACAACGAAACTCTGTTTTCCTATTAGTAATTCTCATCCTTTACATTCTTTTGCTATGTTAGACATGGATATATGAGGCCCATACTCCACATCTTATATGCATGGTTATCACTACTTTCTTACTACTGTGGATGATCATATAATATTTACATGGGTCTTTTTTATGTGCTTTAAAACTAAAACTCGCATGCACATCATTAATTTCATAAACTTTGTTGAAAACCAATTCAATACTCATGTCAAAACCATTCGCACAGACAATGGGGTTGAATTTTCTATGCATGATTTTTTTTTTAACTCTAAGGGAATTATTCATCAAACCTCATGCATTGAAATGCCACAACAAAACAAGATTTTTGAACGTGACAAGGTAGAACCATCTAGAATGTGCATAAAAAGGAGCAAACACAACCCTTATATTTTTCCAGAAACATAGGGGAGTATGATAATGAAAATGACTAAATAGTTATAACTATTTCATGACCAAAAACAATCTACATGACCATATTCAATTTACTTGATGTAAAAGTTTGGAGAGATTTTGTTGTTTAAACAATACTTGGATAGGTAGTTTAAAGAGATAATTTAAAGAACACTTAGGTTGAGACAACAATGATTGTGAAAAAATACTTTTGTATGTGTGTTAAAGATAGTGAAACTTGATTAGTTGATCAAGATTTGGATGTAATGTTGGTGGTTGAGACAAGCTAGTATAAAATATCATGTATTTGTTTGATTTATTTCATTTGCACCATTTAGTCCTTATATTTATTTTGCTTCTTACAAAAAAAAATGTTGATGTTTTTGATAGAAACAATTTGATATCATGGTTCATCCTTTGATAAGATTAAGTATCTAATAGTGCTAAAGGAAAAGATCCATCTATATAGGATGTAGTGAAGGATAATACTTACTTGAAAGAGGTTCTTTTTCCTTTAATGGAGAAGGCTACTAATATTAGAAGAACCAAATACATGTTTATCAATTTCACCTAATACCACTTATGGAAGATTATCTCAAGTAATGATATTCTTGTAATAAAAGTTAAGAGTGAATACACTCAAGAAGACTACAAGTTTCTTCAACTCAACACTATGGCTAGATACATTCTGGCATGCTTTCTATTAATGACAAAGTACAACAAGTTTTGTAGTAGCAAAACTGCCAAGGAAATATGGGAAGCCATTAGGGTATTTTATGAGGGAACTAAATATGTGAGGCTAAGAAGAGCTTCCTCTCTTTTAAGGCACAATATGAGTTGCTCTCCATGAAGGAGAATGAAACCATTGATACGATGTTTGAAAAATTTTAAACTATTCTCAATGGACTAAAATCCTTAGGAACTAATTTTTTCAAAGCTCAAAACAAATTGAAGATCTTGTAGAGTCTTCCAAAGGTGTGGGAGCTCTAGGCCACTAACATTCACTACAAAAAAAAGTCCTATTTAGCGACCGTGAAATTGGTTGCAAATGTATGAAATTTAGTCGCTAAATATATTTGCGACGAATTTAGACCAGCACAAAGTGGTATCTAACACCCTAGTTGCTAATTCATTAACGACCGAAATTATGATTTGGTTGCTAACATAAATAATTTAGCGATCGAAATATTGGTTGCTAAGCTAGATAACCAAATGCATTGTTTGGTCGCTAAACTTAGTAATTTTGCGACCGATTTTGTTGGTCGCTAAATAGTAGACATTTTTTCACTTGCTATTTCAGTGGCAAATTTGAATTTTCAATAGCCACCGATTATTTTGGTCGCTAAATTAGATACCATAACTTTGATGGCTAAATTAGATACCATCATTTCGGTCGCTAAATTGGTCAAAAAATAATAATGTTATCTGCTTCAACATGCAACATTACATGAAGGTCATGAACTTGATGCACATCTTCATATGGAGCTTCATTATTAGAGAGGTTAATAATGTTATCTGTGATAGCACCACGTGCCTTTGTCTTAATGACACCTAGCCATTCATGGTGTCCCTTTGGATATGGTGTGTAATAAACTTGCTCAGCTTGTTGTGCAAGTATAAATGGATCATACACCTTGTACCTTCTGGATTGCCTTACCTTAACAAGTCCATATTTACTATCTATTTTTGTCCCTTGATTAGGTGTATTATCAAACCAATCACACTTGAAGAGAACTAGCTTTTTAATGGGTATGCCAGTATATTCTAATTCAATAATATCCGTCAATATCCCAAAAGGTCATCTTCTAACTGACCATTGGTACCTCGTACACATACACCAAAATTAGAAGTTTGCATTCCTTCACCCCATGCGTTTGTGTGAAATTTATAACCATTGATAATGTAAATAGGCCATGAATTAACCCTTCTTAATGGACCCCAAGCCAAAGAAATCAAAAGTGGATCTTGAATTTCATTTTGTGTATCTTGAACCTATTTAAGGAATGTTGTAAATTAAATGAGCTATTACCTATGTTACAAAGGTAAAATACAACTTAAATAGTGTATGAAGTTAGTAACCTATATATTCTTTAAACCAATTTGGGAAATGAGAAGCTACTTCTTTATCAATTTGAGAATCCAATATATCAGGGTGAAGCTCTTTGAGGAAGTTGGTAAATATGCTACAAAAACAAATCAACCAAATTAAATATGAATAAATACAAAATAGGTAACAATAACTTATGAATAAAATGTCAGTTATGCCTACTTACTCTAGATATGGCTCCACTTCTTCACAATTTTGAAGAACATACAAGTGAGAAGCCTTCATGTTATATTCTTGTAAGTAATATTGATGGGATTTTCCACTTGCATGTCCTGGATAATTAAAAATAGAAATTGGAGGACTAGATGATGAACCTTCACCATTATCAAAATTACGTGGTATTCTAGTCCTTCTCGTGTCTCAAATGGGTATAGTAAAAATAAGCAAAGGTATAAGTTTCCTCCAATAAATGGGCTTGAGCAATAGAACCTTTTACCCTAGCCTTATTTTTCACCTTTCCTTTCAAGGATCATAAGAACCTAAGAATGACAATTATGTAAGAGATTATTATAATTAAATCGAATGACATGAAATCATTATAAGAGGTTTTTATTTGAAAATATATACCTCTCAAATGGATACATCTAATGATATTGAACTGAACCACCAACTCTTGCTTCATAAGGCAAGTGAATGGGAAGATGTTCCATTGAATCGAAGAAGTTTGGTGGAAAAATTTGTTCCAACTTACACAATATGATAGGAATAACATGTTCCATATCTATCAATTGGTCTACATGTAACGTTGTGCAAGTCAATTCTCTAAAAAAGTGACTAAGCTCAACAAGTGGCTTCCAAATAGCTTTCAGTAAAGAGTCAAATGCAGTGGGAAGTAGTCATTGCATAAGGACATGACAATCATGACTCTTCATTCCTTTCAACTTTGCCCCATTTATATCGACACATTTAGCAAAATTTGAAGCATACCCATCAGGTAGCTTAAGTTGTTTAACCCATTCACAAACAGCTACTCGTTCAAGCTTGCTAAATACATATTTAGCCTTTGGTTTGATAAGTTTTCTACCAACATCTTTGAGTTCAAGTTCCTTTCATTTACATAAATCTGCTAAATCATTCTCCCTCCAAATGTATCCTTTGTCTTACCATTAATGTCCATAACCTTGTCAAACACATTCATGAACACATTTATTTTAATATACATGACATCAATGTCATGCCGAAGGAGATGTGTTCTCCAATAAGACAACTTCCAAAAGATACTTTTTTTGGTCCAATTATGTTCTTGACCATACCCATGTATTTTTCCCTTCAGATAATTTCCATATAAATGGTAATTGACAAATTATCTGGTGTATTTCTTCTAAAGACAAACGAGGGGGAGGGTAAGAGGTCTCAACACAATTCCTTTTAAAAGCATTTTTGTTCCTGCTATATGGATGATCATGTGGAAGGAATTTACGATGATAGTCAAAAATTGAAAGCTTTTGACTACTATGAAGATAAATTGCCTTTGATCGATCCATACATCACTACTAGAAAAATTAAAATTAGAGAGGGAAAAAATCCGTCACTAAACTTCATAAAATCCGTCACAAATAAGTTAGTGACGGAATTTGTGACGGAAATGATTCCGTCACAAAATTTGGCGTCACAAAATATTTAGTGACGGATTATTTGCTCCGTCACAATTAGTGACGGAATTAAGGCGTCACAAACAATATAATTTCCGTCACAAATTTGTAACAAAAAATGTTTAGAAATTAATAAAAATCCGTCGCAATTTGTGAGGGATTAAATCCCTCGCAATTTGAGAGGGATTGAGAGGTATGTAAAATCCCTCGCTATTTGAGAGGGATTAAATCCCTCGCTATTTGAGAGGGATTGAGAGGTATGTAAAATCCCTCGCTATTTGAGAGGGATTAAATCTCTCGCTATTTGCGACGGATTTTATCCGTCACTAACTGGGATGAATCCCTCGCTAACTGTTTGATTACTGAATTTGAGAAAACTATTGTTTTAAAACTCTGGTAATCGATTACATATACATGTAATCGATTACCAGACAATGGAAATCATATATATGTTCGAAATTAACTTATTAAAAGGGTCTCTGGTAATCGATTACCCATTTCTTGTAATCGATTACCAGAGCTATTATTGAAACAATTTCAATCAAAAAAAAATATCAAGTCTTTTTTATGAAAATGCATGATATCATTTAAAATGAAGATAAAAGAACAATACAGACATCAAGAGGAGTTCCCAAGATTAATGATGTGCTTAATCGGCAAGACAACACATGAAAAATAATGAATGACCTCTATCAGTGTAACTATGACAATAAAGTTTCATTGGAGTATATCCATAGCCATGATACTTTTCATCATTTAGAGATCAAAATCCACAAGGCACACATTTAGGCAAAGAAACCCCTTCAAACAATACACATGAAGCAACCTAATTTTACTAAGCTAGATTGCTTATATAGTGATGACCTTATACCTATCTACGAAACATACAATTAATAGAGGCAACATGTTGAAAATTCCAAATCAAATCATACAAAAATTCAAATACAGGGGAAAAAATTCTTAAAATTGATTACCCTTTTTCCCGGCCTAACAAGCCTCAAGGCCACCTCAGCAGCAGTATTTGCAGTAGCAATAACATCAGCTGCCCTTCTTGTGACAGGACCTTCCTGAAGAACATGAGTGTGAGCCACAGCCGCGATGAAACCATCTATATGACAAGCCAAATCACTACAAACAACCAAAGAAACTACCATCAACTTCCCAGTAATAGTGAAAAACACAAATTTCATTCCCCTATCACTCATAACAAAATTCCTACTGAGAAAAAAAAAACCATGCTCAAAAATCTTACATTTTCAATATATCACCTTCTTCCAACACTGTCTCGTCACTGGCTAGTGGAAACTAAAGGAAAACCAGCATCATTAAAGCAAATATATGAACTGACAAATTAAAAAATATATATAAGAAAAAATCATGTGGGCATAAGTCTTAATACAAGTGTTGGGAACTTCCCTGCAAAGTGGTGCAAAATATCAAAATAAGGTTCAGCTAAAGCAATATTGAAATCAGAAACCCAAAATATAACAATTCTAAAAAGCAGGGAATCAAATTAAAAGCAAGGGATAGTAGAGCCAATTCAAAAGGATAACCAAAGCCACTTAAAAAAATTATGTAGTTAGTGTTTAAAAACATCCAAGTAAATACAATATAGCGCAATGTGACCAGAAATTAACAAGAACACAGCAATGTATTATGTGAACTGATCAGAACAAGCAAATCACCAAGTACACTCTAGAACATCCAAGAGGATCAAAATCGTAAACCCAAAACAATAAAACATGCCTGCCTTGTTGAGACCAGGTCCCAAAAAAGTTACAAACATGCACATACAATTAAGCCTTACAGTAAAATAGTCATTAAAACTATCAACACACCAAAAAAATTAACATGCCTTGAACATGCCTGCATCAATTGATTATCAAATTTACATATGCCAATATATCTTATTTAAAAAGACCCAAATGTGAGTTGATGACAATAATCCCCTCAATGATTTTCAAAAATGACACTCCACCACAACCAAGCTACTCTAAAATTATACTTCCACAGAATCTAAGAAAACAATCAGGCAACTAAAGATTTAACTATTGTTTAATCAAGTTATTGTACCATATATTTTTTATTTTATAAAATGTGATATTTTGAAAATGAAAACAAAGAAAACTCACATCTCTACAAGTAAAAGGTTGTTTAACACCGGTAACCATTAGTACAATCAGAACACAAAGGCCAAGATAGTAGTTCCTATTAGTTGCCATATTTTCCTTTCTCTATATCAAAGCAACTGAAAGCTAATACCTTGAATACTAGCATATTATTCATTTGTTTTCAGGATGAAATTTGCTTTTAACAGAGTGCAAGGATAACTAATGATTTTGAAGGGAAAGAAAGTTCAAAATGGCTGTCACTGATGCATTTAGGTTTAGAAAAATGATTGGTTTCCTTCACATACATGTTAACAAGCAATTCAGCAATAAGTGAAATATCATTTTCAGGCTATTTCAACTTTCTTCTATTTATTTCCACTAAATAAAATTTAAATCTTGCAAACATTTTAGCATGCCTGGTATGAAAAAGATGACAACAACAAAAAGAAAGAAACAATCAAACAAATTCCCCCCTTACTAAGAGAGAATAAGAGTCACACAATAAGAGTAGACTAGATTATGCAAAAGAGCTATATATAATAAGGCAAGACAATTAAACCATTAAATAAATAAAACTTACCAAACCCGTATGACCCAAATGACCATATTTGTAACAAGAAATTTCTCATGGTGTTGCATCATCAGAATTGACACAGCATAAGTGGCCAAGCCTCTTGCAGACATAACATTGAATTTCCTAATTAAACAGAAAAGGTAAATAGTCAGTGACTTAGCAATTCAAATCCAACAGAAGCCACTAATTTTATGCAAATCCAACCAAAAACATTTCCCAAATTTGACAATAAAAGAAAAGCACAATAAGAAACAGAACAACCTTGAGATCATCCAGTGAATAATCACTCTTGCAAAAAAACATATCATGCCCAGAATTTCCACACTTTAAGCAAATAGAAATGCTTTTAGAAGTACTCGCATGCTTTTCTGGACAGTCTTTAGCACGGTGACCACCTTTTTTGCAGATAAAGCAATCTTGCGTCTGTAGGAGCATAAAACATATCTCAACAAAACACATTAAACCCTCATATTCCAATAAAATGACAGAATATGACTATAAGACATACCTTAGTGCATTGTTTTGCATTGTGTCCCAAACCACCGCAAACATAGCATGGTTTCTTCCGCTTTACCGCTGAACAGTTCACAGCGGCGTGACCTTCCTCGCGGCGCATCTCTTCGATGAAGGCGTAGCCGTCGAGGAGGATGGTTTCCTTGGGGGGGCGGTTGGACCAGTTGGGGTTGGGGTCGTTGAGGGAGGAGGTGGTGGCGCGTGTGGAGAGGGCGCGGAGGGAGGGGGTGGCGGGGAGAAGGAAGCAGCGGAGGGAGGGGGAGGCCGCGAGGGAGATGCGGCGGAGGAAGGAGAGGGCGGAGAGGGAGGGAGGAGCGGTGGCAGAGAGGGAGAGGGAGCGGGAGAGGAAGGGGGTTAGGGTTACGGTTTTGGGGAAGAGACAGAGAATGTGTGAAGAGGGCTCCCTTCTGCCCTCTTTTAGGGTTTCTTAAATTACCCTTTTGCCCTTCTAGAAGGCTTGGGTCAAATTGGGCCCAAACTGATTTGAACATTGCAAAACAAGGCCCAAAACGTTTCCAGATTCTGTGGGTCATTTTCGGGCTCCATTTTGACCATCTTAGGCTTCGAACTAGGAGATTCACATTAGTGAGACATTTGTATCTTTTTCTCTTAGCTTTCCAACGCCTCCAAGATTGCTCAATTCGGAGTCCTGTAGCTCCAGATAGAGCCAAAAAACCGAGCGAAGGTCAAACTGTCCAGAAACAGAAATTTGATTAGTTTTGCAATTAGGCCCATAATTCAAATGACAATTAGCAAACATGATAAAACCACGAAATTAACCCTAAATGTGAGAAGTAATCAATGCCATAATGATATGAATTGAAGCACTAAATTACGGCTCATCAATCAGTTTATAAGAAAAAGGACTACAAATTTTAGTTCCTAGCCAATCAAACCATCTTGAAATCAATTTTCTTTCCACCCTAATAGTCACAGCTGATTAGGAATAACATTGATTCCAGACATCGACGAACCACCACAACTGCACTAATAAGCTTTTTCATACACAAAATTACTACAATAATATTATAATTAAATGTATTAAATTTATATATACTGATACGAGCAAGAGTTAGATAACCAGTACAAAATGACTATAATTAAAAAAAAATACTTGCTACTAATTATTTAATAAGCAGTGTTATATTGTAAAAAAAAAAAAGTTACAAGAATTATAAAGTTAATTAAAGGTTTTTAGTAAAATTGGCTCATAAACTAACTGAAAATTTATAAGTTATAAATTGGAAACTGAAAACTTATTAGTTAAGAACTGAAAAATTAGAAGTTTGTGAACTAGCTAATTGAATTGGAAGTTTTTTGTAGGCTAATTGATAATTATAAAATGTCAAGAAATAATTCTTATAACGAGGATGAGAAAATGACAGGAAAGATAAAGTAGTTTTTAAATTAAAAAGAATAAAAATTAATTTCAAAAAAATAATAAGGATAACAAAGTAAAAAGAATAAAAAAAAAGACTTACAAACTGAGTTATTTCAATTAATTTATAAAAATAAATTATAAACACCCATACTAAACAAGCTTATTTAATCGGATTAGCTTGTAAACTAGTTAAAATAACTTAATAAGCTACTTAAATGTCTTCTCTCAAACACAATCTAGATCAACAGATTTAAAAAAAAATCACTCTTAAGTATACCATATAACAACTCTCTGGTAGTATTGATTATTATTCTCAAATAACAACTGAGTGATTTGAAAAGATTAGAGTTAGTTCTTAAAATATTTTAATATTGATCATTCAATTAAATAAATTAAATTCACATAATCAAGTCAAGAGATCAAAGTAATTGTTAAATATGTTTTTATCTTCATTGTGAAATTTAAAATATAAAAAAAAAGAAATTAATATATATATATATATATATAAATTTTTTTTATAATATATCATAAACAATATAAATTGTTAAGATAATTCTATAAGATATAGTTTAGATATACTAGTTTATACTCTCTTAATTTATTGTTTAGTTTCCTAAATCAGTTTTATCTAAATTCCTAAACTTTAGGGACTAAAATTATCCAATTAAAATCTTAGGGATCAAAATTGCACAATTACAATACTTGAGGAATCAAAAATGTAATTAAGCCAATTATTTATATTTGTGGACATTATCTTTTTATAGTTATTTTAATGACTTTTATAGAATGTTTTAAAGGTTTTTAATAATTATTACTATTTTAATAATCAAAAATGTATAATTTTAATATCTCTATGGTTCCTATGAGAAACCTAAAAGTATATTTGGATGAGGAATTTTAATGGGGTAATTCATTTGTTTGAAGAATTTTAAATTTTTGAGGTGAAATACTTTGTTTGGATGGAGAATTTACAAAAATTTGAATTCCAAGCATTTGTGAAATTCTTTGAAATAATAGAATTTCAAATTCTCCCAAAAATGTAAGAATTTGAAATTCCTCATATTTTTCCCCTTATTTCACTTATATATTTTATCTTATATCTTCATATTTTTAATTATTGAATATTTAAAAATACTTTAAAAATTATTAAATATTATCTAAATTAATTTTTAAAATTATTAAATATTTAAAAATTGGTTAACATTTTTTTTTATAAAATTTTATTTAAAAATATCAACATATAAATATATTTTTAAAAGCAATTTTATCATGATAGAATCAAATTATCATATCCATATTAACAATTTAAAATTTAAAAAAAATTGAATTGACTTATCCAAACAAAATATTTTAACAATGATAGAAATTGAAATCAAAGTAATTCAAATACCAAGAATTTCAAATTCCTTGAATTTGTAAAATTACTCATCCAAACACACCATAAGGGAATGCAATTGTAAGAGACAATTATATGAGTAAGATGTTTATTGTATGGATTAGAGTACTCTGTAGGTTCTTAAGAGAATCCTGAGAGAAACAAATAAACTATGCAAGTTTATATTTTACTTTTTGATTGTTCTCTTGTATTCCTTGTTGCGTGAGATGTATGAATATCTATTTAATTCCATAAATACATGAGTTTTGATTTGAATTAAACATGTTTGGTATTTTAAATATGAAAAAGATTATGTTATTCAATTTTTGTTATTTGTGTTATGGTATGTGGGGTAGAGAGTGTCACACAAATGATATATATTTATTATTAATAAATACATAATATATATATATATATATATATATATATATTATATTTTTATAATATTATTCATAAATTAATATCAATAATATTATTAGTATATTTATACATAAACTAATAATTTGATAAATATAACTTATTATATATTAATATACTTTTACAAAAATATAAATATACATATCTTATCTACTATATTTATATTTTTGTAAAAGTATATTAATATATACTAAGTTATATTTATCAAATTATCAATTTATCTATAAATATACTAAAAATATTATTGATATTAATTTATTAGCAATATTAAATTATTAATAATATAAATATTTTATTTATTTAGTAATAATAAATATATATCATTTGTTACATTAATAAAAATTATAGTATATGTTAACTTAAATAAGCAAATAATTGTATAATTTTAAATTATTATTATTATATATATATATATATATATATATATATTAAAATTTTAAAATTATTAAATTTTTAATGGGAGAGATTCAAATTGCACAATTATGATTTTTGAGGGACTATAATTGTTCAATTAAAAATTAAACGACTAAAATTGCACAATTACAATCCTTTAGGGACTAAAATTATCCAATTAAAATCTTAGGGATCAAAATTGCACAATTACAATACTTGAGGGATCAAAAATGTAATTAAGCCAAAATTAAATTAATCTTCTTTTTTTTTTTTTTAATTTCACAAGTTTTTTTTTAAATATTTTTAATGAATGTCTTAGTTTCTTATGTTCAAAATTGACAATTTTTTATTTAATTAAATGAATTTCATAATTTTTTCAGTCCTTTAATGAAATAAAATATTTTTAATTTTATTATTTTTTTAAAAAAATTTAACATATTTTCTTTAATTATGCATAATTCTTAAATATAAAAGTTTCATAAATAAAATTTAATATTTTGAGAGGAAACAATTTATCACAAATTTTTCACAAAATATTTTAACCTATTTGTGACGGAATTTTGAGAGGGAAAAATCCGTCACTAAATTTTTTCATTTTAGTGACGAAATTTGTGACGGATTTTTAGAGACGAATTTCATTCCGTCACAAAATCCGTCACAAACATTTTTTTTTATTTAGCGATGAAATTAGTGACGGATTTTTAGAGACGAAAATTTTTTCGTCACAAAATCCGTCACAATTTTTTTTTTTTTTTGATTCAGTGACGAAATTTGTGACGGATTTTTAGAGACGGAATATATTCCGTCACAAAATCCGTCACAAAAGTCAATAAATTCTAGTCCGTCACAAAACTTAAATTCCCTCACAAAATCCGTCACTATTAGCGATGCTATTTTTTCCGTCACAAAATTCGTCACAAATATTAATTTTTCTAGTAGTGCATGTTGGGCAAGCAAGCTTACCTGTAGTGGACCAATGTTGAGATTTCCGTTGAAACACTTTTGTTAATATTTGTAAATTCGTTTAATTCTATCAACGGTCTCAAACACGGCAAGTATACCGGCCGTTCAAGTAGTAAAAATATCGTATCCACAGGGATTAGAAGGTAATATAAGCATTTATTGACTATTCGTGACTAAAGAATAATTCCAATTTCATAGTTTGTGCAGTGAATTCAAAGTTGTGACTATTGGAATGAAAGCTGTAAATAAATATTGTTTTGTGAGTGGAAAAGGTAAGGAATGGTATTGTGGTATTGTGAGGTTGTGGGGGTCAGATTTCACCAAACGTAACACTAATGTATCCTTAATCTCTTGTTAAATTCATTGCTTAATCAACCCATAAGTTTACTCAAACCTAATCCCTTAGAGAAAGAGCCTAGGTGCGGATATTGAATATCAATCCCTTGAGTACCCAATATCTACACCCGCATTACGGGCTAGGGTTTAAGACTACTAATGGGTCAAGCTCTATCCCTAGATACAATCACCACTAGGCATATGTTTCAGAACTAGTTTCAAAGGTTATTTTCCAATACCCATGGAACCTTAAATCATGCAAAGGGTGATCAATCCAAAGCAAGCATTAAGAATAGAAACAAACACAACAAAGAATAAAACAACATGTATATATATCATTAAAACCGTAAAGATTACAATAGAGTACGTTGGTTACATCTAACCCCACAAAATGGGTGAAACCACTCAACAAAGAGGGCAAATACAAAATAGAGATGGAAGAGGAAGTGAAGAACCGAAGGAAAGATCCGCACACGGACGATCCCAAGCCCTGGGAATCCCTTCCGCAGCTCCTGGAGGCGCCCAATGTGAGAATGGGGGTTTCTCCCCCGAAAATGGCTTCAAATACGAGCTTGGGGAGTCAGATTAGGGTTTCGCGCCCGGCGCATAAGTCTTCGCGCCCGGCGCGGGGCCTTCCAGATACTCTCTGCCTTAGGACAAGCCCGGCGCAATTCACATTACGCCCGGCGCAATGGCTCCCAGAGGTGAGATACTCTGTTTTGCTCGCCTGGCGCGGATCACCTTGCGCCCGGCGCAGAACCTCTTCTCTGCTCCTTAGCTTCTTAGATTTCCAATCCTAAGAGTCTTCAACTTTCCACTCTTCCTCAATACCTGCACAAAAAATGAGGTGGATTAAGGTATTGTTAGATGAATTTGGGTTAGTTATATCTGCACACAAAATGAACCAAAAAGAGAACAATTATATTGCAATGGTTCAAAGGATGAGTGGAATTTGTTCAATAAGTCTCATCCAAAAAGAGGTAAAATTGAGACTTAACAACTCCCCCAAACTTAGAACCTTGCTTGTCCTCAAGCAAAAGGTAATTAATCTAGCAGATAACAAGCAATGCAAGTGAGTCAATTTCTACATCCTAGTTTACTTGTATCTTCTTTTCGCAAGCATGAACCTCAGATGAATTTCCAATCACAATTATTGCAATAGAACATGACAAGGTGCAAACAAAGGTTTCAAAAGAGATCAAAGAGCTGAGAAGAGTAATGACTATCTGTGTATGCATCCTCACTAGGAAAATGTTTCTCTCTATGCACACTAGTGTATCAGGGTGAGTGTTTCTCTCTAGTCTACTACTCACGCCACATAATTCAACTTTGCTCTTCGTTTCCAAATGAAACCAGTGGTAAAACAAATGCAGACACTTATCACATGGTCTTTATTAGGGCAATCTGGGTCAAGTAGGGTCAAGCGGTAGCAGTTTTATGGTTTTTCAAGGATTGAAGGTGCTATAGCTTAAGAGAGCAAATAAGATTTTACAATGATGTCCCTCTCCATACCCCATTACAACAATTTGACACATGCCCTTTACCTGATCCAAGCCATTAGCCTTTATGAGATGCATATTTACATTTTTGCATCTTAATATTTTTGTTTTTGTTTTGCTTTGTTTTTTTTTTTTTTTTTTTTTTTTTTTTTTTTTTTTGTAATGGCTGACCATATACTTCTTCTTCCCAAAATTCCCCATTCTTCAACTCCCCCAACTTATTTGATGTCTTCAGTTTGCTCTCTTAACCAAAGCAAGGGTTATGGTTAATTTTTCATGGTTTGGGACAAGTGGAAGGTATGGTGTTTAGGCTTAGGAAGGTATGGGTCAAGTGGAAAATGGATATGGCTTTTTGGCTTAGATGGTTAACAAAATATGGAAGTGTGAATGCCTTGATCATATAAGTGCACAACATAAGCAAACCACCAGAGAAACTCAAGCAAAGTCTATCATGCAACTTAAGCGTAGTTCACTCATAAGTGTTTTAGGCTCAAACCTCACCCGGCTATGCATCCATAAATTATCGAACTCAGCTCAGTTCTATGATCAACATTGAAACCCGTATGCAACTAGTCATGAACTAAAGATCTAATGTGACTTGAAAATGTCTAAGGTACACACACCATAAACATCAAGCAAACTATAATCCAGAATCGACCACAAGCAAAACAAGTATCAACTAGATTAAAAACCATGCTAAGGCAGACTATTCACAAAAAGAACCAACAGAGTAATCACCAAAAGAGATAGATATAAAAATAGTTAAAATACTGAAAATAAAAGACAGAAAAATAAATTGCAAGAAACAAAGGCAAACTAAGGTGAGCTCCATCTGCTTCCATCTATGGGGTCTGGTCATCATCATCTTTAGGGGCTGCTCCACCATCAACGGCTCCGTCTGCATCAGCAGCTCCACTCCCCCAAACTTAGGAGCCTGGTCCCCAGGCCAACCAGTATATGCCTGAAAGTCCTAGAAACCAAGAGTGGTCGCGGAGTATAAGCATGAAAAAGAATGGTGAGCACAAAAATGTATACATAGTGATGACCATGCAGTTATAACCAAGATGAAGAACATCCTTAGACCAAAATTAAGCACAAAATGCATGTACACGGAAATGGACTAAGACAATGCAACACAAACAGAATACAAAGAAACATGAATGAAAAATAGTTAAATACAAGGTATCAGGAATGCTTTTGCGCCGGGCGCAAAACAGATGCGCCGGGCTTCATATCAGTAAAACTCAACGAGGTCCAAAATCTGATATCGCGCCGGGCATGCATTAAACACGCCCGGCGTGGTGGTTCCAGAGACCAAAAATTGAGTACTAGGCCGGGCGCAAAAGAGTCACGCCCGGCGCGTAGTCACTTTAAAAGGTCAATTTGCCCAGGTTTTAAATTAGGATCAGGCCTTATTTCCACCTAGACACAGAATTGCCTCATTCCTCACATTCCAAACAAAATGTACCCTATATTTACCCATTCAAACATGATTCTAACAACTAACACATAACACAAACAACATATACCACAAAACATATAACACAAAACACAACACATAATACAAAACAACACTTATAACACAGAACAACATGCAACAAAAATCTAAAACACAGTTCAGATCTCTGGGTTGCCTCCCAGGAAGCGCTTGTTTACTGTCCCGAGCCTGACGGTGACCAACTTGAAGTGCTCTACTCTCCTTCTCCTCCTGTTGCTCTTGTTCCTCCTTGCTTTGTGCTCAATCTGAGGATTGCTCAGCAACTGCTCAGAGGAATTGGTCAATCTACTTCACAGTTCCTTGCATACAAGAGAAAGCAGAGGACTAGAGCGCACAGGTTAGCTTCAACAATTCATTACCAACACACAAATAAAAATAACAATAAAAACAAAGAATAAGTCACAAATAGCTACAAATACTAAATCGCCATTCTAATCCCCGGCAACGGCGCCAAAAACTTGTTGAGATTTCCGTTGAAACACTTTTGTTAATATTTGTAAATTCGTTTAATTCTATCAACGGTCTCAAACACGGCAAGTATACCGGCCGTTCAAGTAGTAAAAATATCGTATCCACAGGGATTAGAAGGTAATATAAGCATTTATTGACTATTCGTGACTAAAGAATAATTCCAATTTCATAGTTTGTGCAGTGAATTCAAAGTTGTGACTATTGGAATGAAAGCTGTAAATAAATATTGTTTTGTGAGTGGAAAAGGTAAGGAATGGTATTGTGGTATTGTGAGGTTGTGGGGGTCAGATTTCACCAAACGTAACACTAATGTATCCTTAATCTCTTGTTAAATTCATTGCTTAATCAACCCATAAGTTTACTCAAACCTAATCCCTTAGAGAAAGAGCCTAGGTGCGGATATTGAATATCAATCCCTTGAGTACCCAATATCTACACCCGCATTACGGGCTAGGGTTTAAGACTACTAATGGGTCAAGCTCTATCCCTAGATACAATCACCACTAGGCATATGTTTCAGAACTAGTTTCAAAGGTTATTTTCCAATACCCATGGAACCTTAAATCATGCAAAGGGTGATCAATCCAAAGCAAGCATTAAGAATAGAAACAAACACAACAAAGAATAAAACAACATGTATATATATCATTAAAACCGTAAAGATTACAATAGAGTACGTTGGTTACATCTAACCCCACAAAATGGGTGAAACCACTCAACAAAGAGGGCAAATACAAAATAGAGATGGAAGAGGAAGTGAAGAACCGAAGGAAAGATCCGCACACGGACGATCCCAAGCCCTGGGAATCCCTTCCGCAGCTCCTGGAGGCGCCCAATGTGAGAATGGGGGTTTCTCCCCCGAAAATGGCTTCAAATACGAGCTTGGGGAGTCAGATTAGGGTTTCGCGCCCGGCGCATAAGTCTTCGCGCCCGGCGCGGGGCCTTCCAGATACTCTCTGGCTCAGGACAAGCCCGGCGCAATTCACATTACGCCCGGCGCAATGGCTCCCAGAGGTGAGATACTCTGTTTTGCTCGCCTGGCGCGGATCACCTTGCGCCCGGCGCAGAACCTCTTCTCTGCTCCTTAGCTTCTTAGATTTCCAATCCTAAGAGTCTTCAACTTTCCACTCTTCCTCAATACCTGCACAAAAAATGAGGTGGATTAAGGTATTGTTAGATGAATTTGGGTTAGTTATATCTGCACACAAAATGAACCAAAAAGAGAACAATTATATTGCAATGGTTCAAAGGATGAGTGGAATTTGTTCAATAAGTCTCATCCAAAAAGAGGTAAAATTGAGACTTAACAACCAACCTGACAACATCCCATAAGCAAGAAAATCATCAATTGTCCATATCAAAGCTACCTTCATCATGAAATTTTGTCTCAATGATATGTCATACGTAAGGGCTCCATCATTCCACAAATTTGTCAATTCCTCTATTAGTAGTTGCATGTAGACATCAATTTTACTTTTTGGGGTTGTTTGGACCAGGGATAATGATAGTGAGAAACATGAATTCCTTATTCATGCACATGCCAGGTGAAAAATTATACGGGATTAGAATGACTGACCAACATGAGTAAGTTTTTCCAAATTTCCCAAAAGGGTTGAATCCATATGCAGATAACCCTAATCTAACATTTCGAGGATCTTCAAAAAACTGGATCCATTCTATCAAAATGTTTCCAAGCTTCTCCATCTGATGGATGACACAAAATACCAGGCCCCCTTTGATTCTCATGATGCCATCTCATGTGAGATGCAGTTGCCATTGAAGAATACAATCTTTGGAGTCTTGGGGCAATTAGGAAGTACCACATTTTTATAGCAATTTTCTTTTCAATAACTCTTTTATTGATTGTCTTATATCGGTCCATGATACAATGCCTACATTTTGTAACACTTTCATTTGCATCAAAATTAAGATATAACATGCATTCACCTGGACAACAATCAATTTTAATACAACTCAATCCCAAGGAAGCCACTATTTTCTTGCCATGATAAAGATTTGGAACCATTGTGTTGCCATTAGGCATGGCTTCACCCATAAATTGAACCATACAATTAAAATAACCTTTTGCCATGTTGTAATTATATTTTAGGCTCAATACCACTAGACAAGCTGACAATTTTGAATAAATTTCACATCCATTCCACAATGGTGATTGTGCAGTTGATAGGATGTCATAATTTTTTTTTGCCTTTGGATGTGGATCTTCTTCAAATGACCCCTTTTCATCTATGAATCGACCAACTTCACGACCAGCATGATCCACGATCATTTGTTCAAATGAATTATATTCTTCTCTTTGTTCACCACCACCATAATATGATTCTTCTACCATAACAAGGGGATGTGGTGGCATTAATTCACCATGATTCGTCCAATAGTAGTAATTTTTCATGAATCCTCTATCATAAAGATGTACCATCATATCATCTGCATTGTGGTATCATTTACATGCACATCCCTGACAAGATCATCTTATTCGTGGATACCTTTGGAAGTTATCCCGACTAATTGTAAACTGAATGAAATCATTAACTACTTATTTAAATTATGGTCTCACATGCCTATTATGATCCAACCAAGAATACATCCATCTCCTATGTTTTGGAATCTCCGTTACTGTTAAGTTTAAGGTAAAACAAAACAATAATTTTAAAATAAATAAATTTTTAAAATTATAAATTCTATTGATTATTATCTTTTGTGAGAAATTAAGATCGTATCATTATGGACAAATATTGCTAAAAAATTAATATTGTACTTTCAATAATTAAAAAATTATTTAAATTTTATTCATTAATTTTCAATCTTCGTTCAAAATGAAGTCAAATAAACATTTTAAAATCACTAGGGTCAATAAAATAATTCCAACAACCTATAAATAAATCAATTTTCATAATGACATAACATGATTCATAAAAATGTAAATATATCATGATATCATGAATAATAAGAAAATCTCATCGTGTTAACCAAAAACTAACTTGTATTACCTCAATTTTTCTCAAATGAGCTTGAAATGTTTCTTTTTTATTGCTTTCTCAAGAAGTAACAATAGGGAACTTCAAAATTAACAATAAAGTGCTTATTTTATAGTAAATATCAAAACTTTTATACGAAATTATGTGATCAAATTAATTTCTCTTTCTTCAAGTGCCCTTTTCATTTTGATATACATATATGTATATATACATATATATATATATATATATATATATATATATAATTTCAATGTAGATAAAATAAAGTATAGAAAGAATAAAATTTGGTTTGAAAATTTGATACAACACGCTCTAAAAACACAAAGGTCTTTCGACCTCGTTCAACAAAAAGGCTAAAAACACGAAGCTTTGTCCAAAAAAAAAATTTAGCTCATAAAATGTTAACAATTTAAATAACTAAATAAATATGAAGAAGTGACTTATTTCTGTTGTATTGAATAATAAATGCTAATTTTAAATATCATTTCACCATTTAGAATAATATATTTTTTTTTATTTGGAACTTAACATTTCGAACAAGTTTAGTGGAAAATAAATGATCTTTTGGCTACACTAATATATATTAGGGGACTAATTCATGTGTTGTATATTACTTCAATCTTACCTTTTAATATACACATTCGGATAGTAGTGACTAGCGAGCAAATAAAAAACAGTAAGACATTAAACTAGTATACATATAATTGCATTCCAACATAGTATCAACCAAATTAATAACAGTACATTCTATACACATACCCACTTATACATCTTACATTCACACATAAATCCTACATTCCTCAGACAAAAGCAAACAACTTTTCACAAGAACCATGCTCAACAACGACAGATCCATCTTGATCCGCCACAAATCTCAAACATACAAGCACGTAACCATTTAAACCAACCAAAATTGTTCTTTTCTTGAACAAAAAAACAACCCAGATTAAAAGCACATGTAACGACAATCGCACCAACTAAAAAGTTTAAAAAAGATAAAATTGGATGTAGATAGCATGTGTCGATGTGATACATGAAAGAATAATCTATTATTTATTGGTACTAATTAACATATATTAGTAGAGGATAATTGGATGTTATTCTTCCAATTTTTTTTTCTTTCACAAGGTATAATGTGTTGGTTTGGAAGGAATATTCGTTGTGAAACTTCAATTTTTTTACCATGCAATAGATTTTTTGTTGGGTATTATATAGTTATATTAAATGTCATCAGATTTCTTTTGGTGAAATTAAGTTTTTATATAATTGATTTTCAACCTTTAAACATGATTAAAATATATTCAAATTAATTTCAATAATAAATTCAATATTAACGTGTCTCGAAGACATGTAACATTGTTTGTGCGCTAACCACACAGGCACTATATAAGCTAATACATGTACACACATTATATACACCGGTTTTTCATTTATAGTATAAAATTATACAATTGTCTTTTACAATTTAAGAAAAAGATAGGTGACTTCTCTGATGGACTATTAGATATATCTAAATTGGTGCGCCATCAATTTTAACCTTAAGATACATCTGAATTAATAGACCATAATACACCTTACCACACTGGATCCAAATTTCCGATTTTTTTACTGAATTTTTTTTTAAAATTACTAAAAAAAAACACGTGTTACGATGTACTAACGCAACTGCTACTGACTTTCAGAACGAGCCGTTTTAAAATCAGAACGGGCCGTTCCAAATGAACAAATAACACATAAATACTGGATCAAAACGGGCCGTTCCAGATGACAAAAAAACACATAATGAATGGAACGGAACGGCCCGTTCCAAATTCAAACATAACACATGAATAATTAAAGTAGAACGGACCGTTCTGAATTCGGAACGGCCCGTTCTAACTACAAATTTCTCATACGAATTTTTTTAAGCAAAATAATATTTTTTTTTCATTCTACTAAATTACATCTAAACCCTAAACCCAAAAAATCTTATACTAAGGTCCATAATACAAGACCAAATAATATAAACTCCTATACTACAAAATATATAAGAAAGGTGGTCATCCATGTAAAGCCCAAGTAAAAAGAACCCGAGGCCTATTGAGCTTAGAGAAGCTTGAAGCTTAAAAGAGTTTTGATGATCACAAGATATGAGACAACCAAACAACAACAACGTGGAAGCATAAAAACAAAGTCAGAGAAGCATAAAAACAAAGTCAGAGAAAGTCAAGAAAACGCTATTAAAAATAGAGCTATGTAATAGAGTTTAGAAAATAAAATGTTTTGAATGAGATTTTATGTTGTGTATGTTGTGTGCATGAGCAAATCGATATCTAAGTTAAGTAGAGAGTATATGATGATGAGTCAAAAAGGTTAGAAAGTTATTTTGAGGCTTAAAACGAAGTTTTGAAAACTAACTCAAAATAATCGATTATCGTTAAATATAATCGATTATTCCAGCAACAGACAAAATGGGATGCCTTGCTGAAATAATCGATTATTTGCCAAAATAATCGATTATCCCAGAAATAACTCTCTGGAATAATCGATTATCCAGCAAAATAATCGATTATATTGTTCTTGGTTGGTTTCCAGAAAACCTGAAGAACAAAATAATCGATTATTCTTTAAAATAATCGATTATCTGGGTCTGAGACTTTTATAAATAGTTTAAACTTTGAGAAACTTAAAACAAGAGTTAGAACTGATAATCAAATTGAGAAAAGCGTTTTTGTGGAGTCTTTGTGATATCTTGGAGAGTTTTCTTTGTGAAATCTAAGAGTAAAAACGTTTGTGAAAAACTTTGTTAGAGGATCAACATCATCATCATATTCTTGAAAGGGGAAGATTTAGATTTGTTTCTGAATTCCAGGTGAATTCGTTCCTTTATTCTATGTGAGTACTTGTAAATCTTGAGAATGGTTTCTCAAGTGGTAAGGTTTCTTGTAGTGGGTTTCTACAAGGGGTGCTTTCTTGGGGTCAAGAAAGTGGTTATCTTTAGTGTTGAAGTATATGCATGTGTGTGTGCTTGTAAATCTTCTTCCTTGAGATAGTGGAACAAAATCTTGATCAGGTGTTGATTGAGGACTGGATGTAGGTCACATGTGGAATGGCTGAACTAGTATAAAAGACTTGTGCAATCTTCTTCTACCTTATCTTTTACTTTGAGTAATTTCTTGGTTGGATATTAAAGAAGATAATTCTTGATTAACTTGTGTGTGTGAATATTCATGGTTTAATCTGAATTAGAGCATTACATTTGAACCTCATTATTTTGTAATTAAGAAAGCATAAAGCATTCATACTTTCATAACAAGTCTTTAAAGAAGCTTCATTTGAAAATTCAGTCTTAGAAAAGTTTAAGTGAAATAAAGATCCTAAATACTCTGAAAATTTTTAAAGGGTCATAGAATCCAATTCACCCCCCCCTCTTGGATTGTGCCATTCTTTTCTAACAATTGGTATCTAGAGCAAGGTTCTTGAGAGTCATTCAAGATTTCAAAAATGGCCAATAACAACCTACCCTATGGTGAGGGTGTGTCTATTCATAGACCTCCTGTTTTCAATGGTGAAAACTATGTCTACTGGAAAATTAGGATGAGAATTTTCATTGAAGCTATTGATATTGCTGTGTGGGATGCTATAGAAAATGGACCCTATATCCTTATGAAAAAAGATGGTGATGAGCTTAATGAAAAACATTGGAGTGAATGGAGTGATGAGGAAAAGAAAAGAGCCCAACATGATAAAAGAGCCAAAAACATCATAACATCTGCATTGTCTATTGATGAATTTTTTAGAATTTCACAATGCATATCTGCTAAAGAAATGTGGGATACTTTGCAAGTCACTCATGAAGGAACAAGTGATGTAAAGAGATCAAGAAAACATACTCTCATAAGAGAATATGAGCTATTTAGAATGCAAAATGGTGAATCTATTTCTGATTTTCAAAAGAGATTTACACACTTGATAAATCACCTTGTTGACCTTGGCAGGAAATTTGAGAGAGAAGAGCTGAATTTGAAAGTGCTGTAATGCTTGGACAGATCATGGCAAGCAAAGGTGAAAGCCATTGAAGAATCAAAGGATTTGACCTCCTTGACACTAGCTACTCTCTTTGGAAAGCTGAGAGAGCATGAGCAAAAGCTGCACATATTTGATGAACATGAGCAGCAGGATAAGAAAGGCAAATGAGTGTCATTGAAAGCCTTAAAAACTGCCAAAGGAAAAGAGGTGTGTGAAGAATCAAGCTCCGATGATTCCGAGAGTGAGAACTTCAATTTGCTAGTGAAGAAGTTCAGAAAATTCATGAGAAGAAAGAAAAATTCCCCCTACAAATTTAATAAAAAGACAAACAAGAAAGAGGAAGCAAGCACATCCTCCTTTAATTGCTTTGAATGTGGAAAATCGGGACACATGAAAGCTGAGTGTCCAAACCTCTTGAAGAAGCAACAAGAGGAGAAGAAAAGCAAGAGAAATGGAAAAGGGAAGAGAGCCTACATTGCTTGGGAAGATAATGACTCAAGCACAACAAGTGATGAATCCGAATGTGAGGAGAACAACCTGTGCTTGATGGCTGGAGCTGACCATGACACAATTGTAAGTGACTCTGACCTTGAATCAAATCCGGATTATGATCAACTCCAAGAAGCTTTTATACAAATTCATGAAGAAGCTGTCAAATTAGGAGCCTTAAATTCAAAGTTGCAAAACAAGCTGAAATGGTATGAAAATGCTTTAATTAAAGCTGAACAAGAGCTTGAGGATTTAAAGCGTGAGCATGAAAATCTTCAAACTATGTTTAACTTTAATGAAGCTCATTGTGAAAACTCCACTTCCTCAAAAGATGCTTGTGAACATTGCAAAATTTTTGAAAAAGAAAATGCTGATTTAAAATCCACTCTTGCAAAGTTCACAAATGGAAATTCAAACTTAAACATTCTTTTGGGAAAACAAAGACACACTTTTGATAGGAGTGGACTTGGTTTTAATCAAAGCATGAGCATGCCATTTAAGTCAAAGAAAGAAGCTTTTGTGAAAAACCAAAACTTTAGAAAATTTAAAAGCAATTTCTCTAGACAAACAACTTGTTTTTATTGCTGTAAAAGAGGCCATACAATTAGGAACTGCTATTCTAGAAAATATGGAGTTCCAAATGGAGAGATGGTTTGGGTTGAAAAGAGTCAAAGGCTGAGAACTAGCCAATAAGGACCGTTCACATGGGTAGCTAAATTTTTTCTTTGAATCTTTGTTGTAGGAATGCTTGAGGGCCAAAAATCTACTTTGGTATCTTGATAGTGGCTGCTCAAGGCATATGACTGGGGATCCTTCAAAATTCTCAAGTCTAAAATTGAAGAATGAAGGGTATGTTACCTATGGTGACAACAACAAAGGGAGAATTCTTGGCCATGGCAATGTTGGTAATTCCTCCTCTCAAGCATTGATTGAAAATGTATTGCTTGTTGATCGTTTGAAACATAATTTGCTGAGTATAAGTCAACTTAGTGATAAAGGTTTTAGAATTGAATTTGATAATACATGTTGCTTG
Organism: Cajanus cajan; assembly: GCF_000230855.2. NCBI lineage: Eukaryota > Viridiplantae > Streptophyta > Magnoliopsida > Fabales > Fabaceae > Cajanus > Cajanus cajan. Next base: position 13,144,188 of record NC_138523.1, on the reverse strand, counting down.
ATATGTGATAAAAAGAATAAAGAAATCAGATTCATAGGAAAAAGGATTGACAATATATACATGCTTGACTTAGAACACTCTATAGCAATTTCAAACACTAAGTGCTTAATAACTCAAGAAGAAAACATATGGCTTTGGCATTGGAGAGCTGCACATATTCATATGGACCATTTGAATAAGTTGAGTAGGAAAGAATTAGTGATTGGTTTACCTAAACTCAAGTTTGGAAAGGACAAACTATGTGATGCTTGTCAAAAGGGCAAGCAAGTGAAGGCTAGCTTTAAAAGCAAAAATCAGATTTCCACAACTAGACATTTGCAATTAATTCACATGGATTTGTTTGGTCCTTCAAGAACCATGAGCTTAGGTGGAAACTACTATGGTTTAGTAATTGTTGATGACTACTCAAGATATACATGGGTTATGTTTCTTGCAAAAAAATATGATGCTTTTAATGCCTTTAGAAGATTTGCCAAGCTTGTTCAAAATGAGAAGTGTTCAAACATCACCTCTATAAGAAGTGATCATGGAGGTGAGTTTCAAAACATAATGTTTCAAAAATTCTATGAGGAACATGGTATAAACCATAATTTCTCAGCTCCTAGGACACCTCAACAAAATGGGGTTGTTGAGAGGAAAAATTGGTCCTTAGAAGAACTTGCTAGAACAATGTTGAATGAAACAAACTTGCCAAAATATTTTTGGGTTGATGCTATCAACACAGCTTGTCATGTGTTAAACAAAGTTCTGATTCGGCCTATATTAAAGAAAACACCCTATGAAATTTACAATGGAAGGAAGCCTAACATTTCATACTTTAGAGTATTTGGGTGTAAGTGCTATGTGCTGAATAATGGGAAAGAGCAATTTAGAAAGTTTGATGCAAAGGCTGATGAGGCAATCTTTCTAGGATACTCTACAAATAGTAAAACATATTGAATTTATAACAAGAAAACTCTAGTTGTAGAAGAACCTGTTCATGTGGTATTTGATGAGTCAAATAAACAAGAGAAAAGACAAACTGAAATTGAAGATTTAACTGAGTTGCTTGATCAACCTCTATTGGAGAATGAACCAAGTGAAGTGCCTAAGGAGAGTGAATCACATGAGAAAGCAAAGGAAACATGTGAACAATTGCCCAAGGAATGGAGAACTTCTAGAGACTTATCAATGGATAACATAATTGGAAATATTGGTAAGGGAGTTTCAACTAGGAGTGTTATTAAAAATATTTGCAACACTATGGCATTTGTGTCACAAGTTGAACCTAAGAGCATTGATGAAGCACTAAAAGATGAACATTGGTTAATGGCAATGCAAGAGGAACTAAATCAGTTTGAAAGGAATGAAGTTTGGGATTTAGTGCCATTACCAAAAGATTATCCTATTATTGGAACCAAGTGGGTTTTTAGAAATAAGCTTGATGAATCTGGGATAATTCTAAGAAATAAGGCAAGACTAGTGGCTAAGGGGTATAACCAAGAAGAGGGAATTGACTATGATGAGACTTTCGCCCCTGTAGCAAGGATGGAAGCCATTAGATTACTTCTTGCTTATTCTTCTATAAAGAATTTCAAGCTTTATCAAATGGATGTGAAAAGTGCTTTCCTCAATGGGTTGATACAAGAGGAAGTGTATGTTGAACAACCACCAGGTTTTGTGGACTTTAAGAATCCTAATCATGTGTATAAGCTCAAAAAGGCACTCTATGGCTTGAAGCAAGCTCCAAGATCATGGTATGACAGGTTGAGCAAATTTTTGATTAAGAATGACTATGAAAGAGGAAAGGTGGACAATACATTGTTTGTCAAGAAGTTTAAAAAATGATACAATGTATGTACAAATATATGTGGATGATATTGTGTTTGGATCCACAAATACCTCTCTTTGTAAAGAATTTGCTAAAACCATGCAAGGAGAATTTGAAATGTCAATGATGGGAGAGCTTACATTCTTTTTGGGGTTGCAAATCAAACAAATGCATGATGGAATATTCATAAGTCAAAGCAAGTATTGCAATGAACTTCTGAAAAAGTTTGGTATGGAAGGGTTGTAGACCCCTAAAATTGTCCGGGTCGGAAATAAGACTCAAAGACTCTTGAAGACCGAAGGAAAGTCAGCCGGAAGGACTCCTGGAAGACCCTAGGATGATTCTTTGTAAGTCTAGGAGTCTTAGAGTAGCTTAGAATAAGGGTGTGCGAGGATTGGAGCTCAATACGCCCTCCCAGAGGTTCAGTACGGCCGTACTGAGCCATTTGAACTGCAATACGGCCGTAGTGAACTCAATACGGCCGTACTGAAGTTTTTGAACTTCAGTACGGCCGTACCAAATTCAATACGGTCGTACTGTAGTTCAAAAAACTTCAGTACGGCCGTACCAAATTCAATACGGCCATACTGTAGTTCAAAAAACTCAGTACGGGCCGTATTGACCTCCCAGGCCGTATTGCGCCTCAATCCTATAAATAGGACGTCATTTGCACGTCCTCCCACACTTTTTACAGATTCCTCAACCCTCCTGCTGAGTATTCTTGGGTTTTTGAGCTATTCTCTGCCCTAGATATCTCTCCGGGAGCCTATCCGACGAAGTTCTTGAGTCATGAGCCATTAGCTTGAGATTCGAACAAGTCGAAGGGAAATCTCTTTGATTTCCATAGTAAAAATTTGTCTTTAGGGGAAAGGAGCGAGCGGACGTGTAGTGGGAAGGAGCGCCAAAAAGCCTCCTAAACTTCATTTTGAATATATAAAAGCCCGCTTCGGAGGTTTCTTTCTAAATCCTTTCTTTTACCGCTTTTATTGATTTTTGATTGTTACATTGCATGTTTAGAGCTTTCATCATGTAAATATTTTATCTATAATCGTTTCTAATAAATAGGGGTAATTTAGTAATTTTACATTATTATTTATGAAATAATCCGTCATAGGGAACCCGAAAGGGGCGTTGTGGGGTGCTAACACCTTCCTCGCACGTAACCGACTCCCTTACCCGACTCTGGTTGTAATGGCCAAAGTTGATTTACGAAAATCAATTGCCTTATATCTTTTTCCAATGTTTTAAGTAAAATATTGGTGGCGACTCCAAGAACCCTTCTTTTTACGAAAACCGCTAATCCATGGAGGGTCCCGCTTGGGATTAACATGGATTGGTGAGAGTCATTTAAACGAAATTGTTAGCTCGATGAGGTCTCAGTTTGAGAATAAGTCGTTCTAACAATCCACCATTTTTCAAAACTTAAAAAGAGTCCGACCATCGTCGCGAACGTCAATGTCCGTTTCGGCGGGTGGCTACAGATGGCGACTCCACTGGGGAAGCCTCGAGAGTCAGTCCCATTTAGTGATGGGTTGTTTCTAAAATAATAGTTTAAAATTACTTCATTACCCCTCGCTTGTATGATAACATGTTTTACCTAGTTGGCTTCAATAACTGTTGGATGTTTAAAATTTTTGCAATTGTTTGAAATATAAACTGCACTCGAACCTTTGCACACAACAGTTCCCTCTATACCCGGGGGCATGAGTGGAAAGCCATAGGGAGTGGATGTTAGTACGGTCGGTTGTCGAATGGGTCTATAGGTACCCGTAGACCGTTGTCGGAAAGCATCACTCAAGGTGATAACCATGAACTCAAGTCCGACAGTGCGTTGGAACTTTCCATCGACTTACGACGAGAGGAATTGGGTCCCTATAATGGGGGCACCTTGGGGCCTTGGACCGGTGAGAACAGTTAGAACCTCCTTGAATATGCACTTTTCTGTAGGATACCCCTACCTCGTGATTCGCTCGTGACTGTTCGTGGATGAGTGAATTGTTTGTGCATTGTTTATGTGACATTGTTTGAGCATACATTGCATTCTTTAAACATACAACATTCCCTTTTTTTAGAAAAAAAATAAATAAATAATAAATAATAAGAATAAATAGGAATAAGAATCTTCCCTTACATGGTGTTAACATCTACCTTCATCACATTCATATAGGTAGTTTCCATTTTCACCCAAAAAAAAAAAAAAATACAAAAACAAAATACCCAAGAAAAAGAGAAAAAGGGTTATTTATCCAAACCAAGCGATATCATGCATCATCTTAGGAACATCCTAAAAACATGATAATGCTTAGTTGAATAAACACAATGCATGCATATTCAACGCCATCATCTCATATCATGCATTCTTATCAAAGATCATGGAGGGATCTAGGTTTGCATCTCATACATCTCTCCTAGTAATTTATTAATAACATTAATAAAAAGAAAGGATTAATCGATGCGTATGTTCGAAAAATGGATCGCACGCCGTTTGTTATTAAGTGTAAGCCAACAACCGCGCCAAGCGAACGCACATCAACTCCGTTGTTGGTAATCAAGACGAATAAAGGGGAAGGTCCGATACCATTGAAGATCACTTCTCCAAGACCTTTTCCCTACGAATCGAATAAGGCTGTGTCATGGATATACGACATCCATTTTTCTGCCGACAGCGATATCTCTAAACATCGCTGGACTTGGGGGCATGACTAGGAGTGGCAGGATCTACACTCCCGAAGATCTTCATGATAAAGCTCCCAAGACTAAAGAAAAGGAAAAAGAAAAAGAGAAAACCGGGGAAACAAGGGTTAGGATACAACCCTAATAAAGATCAAAGGACGAAGAGGAACCAAAATCCTTCTCGACGTTCTTTAAGCCAGATCTTTAGGAAGGCCGGTTCACAAGCGTCAAGGCCGGTCATCGTCATCAAGTGCTCTTCTTCTTCCGATAGGGATGTATAGACCTGATGACTGTTAGAGATCACTCCTCGGGGACAGCTCGACCCCCGAGCCTCGATAGGGCACATGTTTCCACTATAATTATGATAAAATCGTTCTCTATTCTTTCTTATTGCTTCTTTTCTTGCTTACAATAAATTTCTAGACCACATTATTCTTAACCCTGTTTGAATAAGCATGAATGAAGTTAAAATTGTCTTAATAACAATAAACCCGCATCATTTTTATGTGGAAGTGTGTATGACAACTTGGAGCACCATTCCTTGGCCTCGACAAGTGCCATCATGGATAAAAAAGAAATCCTTTAAAAACAAAAATCCTAAAAACAAAAAAGAAGCTCGACAGGAAACCCAAAAAGGGGGCTGCGCAAAAATAAGAGCAAAAGACCCGCTAGGAATCCCACGAAAGGGTGACCTAGGCAAAAGTTAGGGTTACAAAAATAAACAAAAACAAAGGTCCGCTAAGACGCCACAAAAGGGTGTTTTAGGCAAAAATAAGGACAATCAAAAAGCAAAAATAAATCCATGATGGTACCATGAGCTGAATTCAAAAAGAAAGGTTCAAGGAAACTATCTAAGTTGTCAAATCACAACGTCAATAACAAGACTTCCTTAACTTCATAAGTGTTTAATCAAACAAGCCTAAACACATAAGCCTACCTTGGCCAGCCATTCTTACAAAAACCATTTTCGAAAAAATAATCCCCTCTAAAACACAAACTTCCGAACAAAAAATATCTTTCCCTTCTTTTCTCTTGTCCCAAACGATTTTAGAGTAATCTAGCGGAAACATGGAGATATAGTGGTCAATAGGAGGGTTGATACATCTTCTAAAGGAAGGGAAGGATCACTGGGTTGATGGCACCAATCTCAATATAACACGCATCATTCCTTGGTTACAGAAATCGGCAGCGCACAGCCCGTCTAGAGGAATGGCAAAAATCCAAACAGAGAAACGCATCGGTTAATTCTTTTGAAAAAATAAATCAAATAGAATTAGGTGCATCATACTGCATACATGCATACAGATGATAGGTGTAATGGAAGATCATTTATTCTCTGTTTATTCTGAAAAAAAAAAAAAAAAAAAAAAAAAACTCAATACGCCCGTACCAGGTTCAATACGCCCGTATTGAAACTAGGGTTATGGGCAACTCTTCAGTTCAATACGGGCGTACCGAATTGAATACGCCCGTATTGACCGTAACGGTCACACCAATACGGGCGTATTGAATCCAATACGGCCCGTATTGGCCCCCCATTTTGCACAATAACGACAAAGTCAGTACGGCCGTATTGAATTCAATACGGGCCGTACTGACTTACTTTTTCCTATAAATACGCCCCTTCCCCCTCTCATTCTGCACAGCATTCTCATCCCTCTGCATACTTTGTCTGTGAGTGAGTCTGAGCTCCCCCCAATTCCGAGAAATGGCCGAGTCATCAAGAAAGAGGCACAGGGTCCCCGCGCAACTCGAGACCTCCGTTTTACCTGATTCCAATTCCATTAGAAAGATAACATCCAAGGCTACCACTTTCCTGAAGACTAACAAAAATTCTAATTTTGTGAGTATAGCACTTGTACTGTCACAACAAAACATCTCCTACACCAGACAACAATAGTGTATCAACATCTAAAACCACAAAAATACCTCAATCCTTCCAAACTTACTCCTTTCCACATGAAATTCATATCAAAGTTTCCCACTACAAATCTAAACCAAATAACTCACCTATTCAATACAAAAGGCTTAGAAAATAAAATTTTCATGCAACCATCAAACTCTAAAAATCATCAACACTTCAATCTCTCCTTAAGAATACCAAAACTCCAATTCTCAACATACCTCATCTTTGGATTCAATTGCTACAACTATAGCTTTCAGAAATTTCACCAATCATAAATTCTTAATACACTTTAAAATAAATCAATGTCTTACCCAAATCTAAGGCCTCAATAGTTCCCACAATATTAACAACATATTTCGTCTACCACTACTCGCACATATGCTTGCAACACAAGCGATATTACTCAACCACCACTTCTTACGTAAGTATCAAATAATTAAGCAATCATAAGAATGAAGAAGAAAGGTCATAATGGTATTAGCTGACACTATCATGACTATATCATTCCTCTAATTAAAAAAAAAATAACTTAACAATATCAAACTTTACAATATCAACACAAGGAGAACATCACCATCATCATTATCAAAGCAAAACATCATCAAAGCAAAGCATCACCAAAGTATACAACAAACAAAACAATGTCAGAGTACACAACAGAATCTCGATAAGTCACGGCCGATTAGATCGACCTGCTCTGATACCACTAAATGTGACACCCTCTACCCCATTATTAATATACAACAAATGTAACAATAAAATATTTCTTTTCTTCTTTTTGGGTAAATAAAATCTTTCATAGTTGACAAATATTTCAAATATCACAAGGTAGAAGATTCACATTCGTAACTCATAAATCATAACTCCAGTGTAGAAATTATAAAAGAAAAGAAGTTAAGATTTTCAATACAATTTAGTGAAAAATAAGAAATCATATATATACAAATAATAATAAAGGAAATATAAATTAACTCCAGTAAAGGTGGCAGTGCCTCCTAGTTAGGAATCAATTTATATTTTCCAAATCATGTAATAAAATATAACAAGGATATTCATTCTGGTCTTTTATCAAGAACGTTCAAATTACAATTCTTAACATACATTTTCCTTGAATTATAAACTTTATCTACGTTATCTCTTCGTTAGAAATTACAAAGAAGAGAAACTAAAGTTATTAAAACAATAACATATTAAACTAAAAATAACTATGCCCCGATGTCACATCCTATCAGAGCATGCCCAATTGAAGCCTTTAAGCCTCATCACCAACATCCTCATGATGCTGATCATCTGCAACATAATTTAAACATATACAAAAACAACAAGGGAGTGAGAAACATCTCACTCAGTTTCAGGTGCAGAAATAAAGGTTAAATAGCCCACACACACACAACAAATATAAGTCACATGTAAATAACATAAATAATCAAATATCACATATATATTCATTTATCATGCTATGATGTCATGGACTCAACTCATAAATGCATGCATGTGGCGCCATACGGAAGATTCACAATTCATCGTTGGTGACCCTAAGGTACACCTGGTTACATCACTGGTGACCCTAAGGTACACCTTGTTAGCATGTTACATCGTGGGTGACCCTAAGGTACACCTTGTTAGTCGTGGGTGACCCTAAGGTACACCTTGTTAGTCGTGGGTGACCATAAGGTACACCTTGTTAGTCGTGGGTATGCGGCCTCAGCGGCACACCTTGAGTAATATATGCATATGATGCATGTCATACATTCATAATCTCATGGACTCAACATTTAACTTATTACATAATTTCATTTAATACATCATGTCCTCATTTTTCATAGTCTCATAATCATAGTTTGTCTCAATAGTCCATTCTTAAGTCTCCTGTCATTTGTCCATATTTCACATGGTCATGTCATCAATACTCCTCATAAGGTCCGCACAGGAATTCACAGAGAGCATTCTTGTTCATATTAAAACTCATTTATTATTAACATTAATTTCATACTCATTTATTACTTTCAACAAAGAACAAAGTATAATAAATAGAAAATCGGACAGAACAACGACACCTTTAACAAAAACAGAGTAGAGTAAATAGAAAATCAAACAGAACAACGACACCTTCAACAAAGAACAAAGTAAAGTAAATAGAAAATCAAACAGAACAACGGCATCCTCAACAAGGAACAAAATAGAGTAAATAGAAAATCAGACAGAACAACGGCAAGGGATTGGGGGCCAATCCGACAAACAACTATCCAACAATTATCCCCACACCCCTGAGCGAGGTTCTCACTCCCCCCCTTACCTGGATAGGCGGAGTTGGAACTTGGGCAGGGCCTCCTCTGGATTCTCTCTTTCTTCCCTCTCTTTCTCTCTTTCTTTCTTTCTCTCTCTCTCTCTCTCTCTCCTCTTTCTCTCTCTAAGATTACCACTTCTTGCTCAATATAAATTTTTCACCCCCCCTTGGCCCTATTTATAGGCCTCCTGGCGCAACCGGAACGGCCGTACTGATTTCGGAACAGCCCGTTCCGGATCCTTCAAACGTGGGCAAATTTCTCAACTGGAACGGCCCGTTCCAAAACCGGAACGGCCCGTTCTCAAAAAGCAGAACGGCCCGTTCTGAAACCAGAACGGCCCGTTCTCAAACTCAGCAGAACGGCCCGTTCTCCCTCCGGAACGGCCCGTTCTCCTTGTTGGAACGGCCCGTTCTGGGCCCGTTCCCAACCTAAAATTTTAGCTTATTTTAAATGCTCAGAACGGCCCGTTCCATTTTCGGAACAACCCGTTCCGAGTTACTCAAATACCCCTAATACCTTTATAAAAATTACGAAAATGCCATTACTAATAAAAATATCCTTTTAAGGAAATTGGGGTGTTACAGATGTGGACCCGCAGCCAGAGGCCAACACCTCGCAGCAGGACAGGGCCTACTTTGATGCTCGTTTCGACGCGTTGCAGCAGAGCATCGACGCTCGATTCGACACTGCTCAGCACAGCATAGACGCCCTGAGACAGGATTTTGATAGCCTATCAGTCTGGCTGCATCGTCGCTTCCCAGACCCTCCACAGGATCCGCCGGCAGAGGAGTGAAGCTAAGCGACAAGTGAAGCTAAGCCTGCAGAGGCTTTCTAAATAATACTCTGGGATACACAAGATCCTCAATTCCCATTCGCCTACTCAGAGGCACTCCTTCAAAAAGAGAAAATCCAAAAAGATTAATACCCATTCCCCAAGCGGAATTCGGTATTCAAATACACACCGAGCGTCAAGATAATCCGCCTAACAAAAGAGGCCAATCAAGATCAATACGACAGAATCCCCCAGCGGATAACAGCCTACACAGAGGCAACAAAACCAGAAAAATCAAAAAGAGTCACCTGAACAAGGATAACCGGGATACTCCACCAACGTCGAAAGGACGTCAGCCAATCATAAGGCACCGCTCACCCCAGAAAGAGCATCTTCGTGTCTACATCCCCGAGGAATTAGAATTTCCCCAGTGGGCACCAACTACGCAATGGAAAGTTGGGACACAAGAACCTATGAGTAACTGCACATCCCCTAGACGGATCCCTGCGTTATCCAGCCCTCAGTGGCACAAAAATCAAAAACTACCGTCGAAGCAGCATCGTGGACTGTGGAGACAAAATCATCTCAAATCCCTGGAGAGGGCAAACTCACGCTACCAAAGTGACCAGAAACACGGAGGTACGCAGCTGCCAACATTCGTCAGAAACATGGAGGCATGCACACCCTGGAGAGGGCAAACTCACGCTACTGAGGTTGTCAGAAACACCGAAGTATGCACGAGCCTGGAGAGGCGACGACTAATACTCAGCTACCCCGTCGTCAAAAACACGGAGGTATGCAGCTGGCGAGGTTGTCAGAAACACCAAGGTATGCAACGAGCCTGGAGAGGCGACGACTAATACTCAGCTACCCCGTCATCAGAAACACGGAGGTATGCAGCTGCCGAGGTTGTCAAAAACACCAAGGTATGCACGAGCCTGGAGAGGTGACGACTAATACTCAGCTACCCCGTCGTCAGAAACACGGAGGTACGCAGCTGCCAACATCATCAGAAACATGGAGGCATGCACACCCTGGAGAGGGCAAACTCACGCTACTGAGGTTGTCAGAAACACCAAGGTATGCAACGAGCCTGGAGAGGCGACGACTAATACTCAGCTACCGACGGCGTCAGAAACACGGAGGTACGCAGCTGCCAACATCGTCAGAAACATGGAGGCATGCACACCCTGGAGAGGGCAAACTCACGCTACTGAGGTTGTCAGAAACACCAAGGTATGCAACGAGCCTGGAGAGGCAACGACTAATACTCAGCTACCGACGTCGTCAGAAACACGGAGGTATGCAGCTGCCGAGGTTGTCAGAAACACCAAGGTATGCACGAGCCTGGAGAGGCGACGACTAATACTCAGCTACCCCATCGTCAGAAACACGGAGGTACGCAGCTGCCAACATCGTCAGAAACATGGAGGCATGCACACCCTGGAGAGGGCAAACTCACGCTACCGAGGTTGTCAGAAACACCAAGGTATGCACGAGCCTGGAGAGGCGACGACTAATACTCAGCTACCCCGTCGTCAGAAACACGAAGGTATGCAGCTGCCAACATCGTCAGAAACATGGAGGCATGCAGACCCTAGAGAGGGCAAACTCACGCTACAGAGGTTGTCAGAAACACCGAGGTATGCAACGAGCCTGGAGAGGCGATGACTAATACTCAACCTGGAGAGGCGACGACTAATACTCAACTTGGAGAGGCTACTCAACAGTTTTCCCACCTGAAGACACTACAAGTCGGAAGGGTGGCCTGTTCCCCGGACAATTGGGTCAACTCCTTTACTTTTCAACCGGTGCACCAAAAAGCCGTTTGACTAAGTAAAGGGGGGGCAGCTGTAGACCCCTAAAATTGTCCGGGTCGGAAATAAGACTCAAAGACTCTCGAAGACCGAAGGAAAGTCAGCCGGAAGGACTCCTGGAAGACCCTAGGATGATTCTTTGTAAGTCTAGGAGCCTTAGAGTAGCTTAGAATAAGGGTGTGCGAGGATTGGAGCTCAATACGCCCTCCCAGAGGTTCAGTACGGCCGTACTAAGCCATTTGAACTGCAATACGGCCGTAGTGAACTCAATACGGCCGTACTGAAGTTTTTGAACTTCAGTACGGCCGTACCAAATTCAATACGGCCGTACTGTAGTTCAAAAAACTTCAGTACGGCCGTACCAAATTCAATACGGCCGTACTGTAGTTCAAAAAACTCAGTACGAGCCGTATTGACCTCCCAGGCCGTATTGCGCCTCAATCCTATAAATAGGACGTCATTTGCACGTCCTCCCACACTTTTTACAGATTCCTCAACCCTCCTGCTGAGTATTCTTGGGTTTTTGAGCTATTCTCTGCCCTAGATATCTCTCCGGGAGCCGATCCGACGAAGTTCTTGAGTCATGAGCCATTAGCTTGAGATTCGAACAAGTCGAAGGGAAATCTCTTTGATTTCCATAGTAAAAATTTGTCTTTAGGGGAAAGGAGCGAGCGGACGTGTAGTGGGAAGGAGCGCCAAAAAGCCTCCTAAACTTCATTTTGAATATATAAAAGCCCGCTTCGGAGGTTTCTTTCTAAATCCTTTCTTTTACCGCTTTTATTGATTTTTGATTGTTACATTGCATGTTTAGAGCTTTCATCATGTAAATATTTTATCTATAATCGTTTCTAATAAATAGGGGTAATTTAGTAATTTTACATTATTATTTATGAAATAATCCGTCATAGGGAACCCGAAAGGGGCGTTGTGGGGTGCTAACACCTTCCTCGCACGTAACCGACTCCCTTACCCGACTCTGGTTGTAATGGCCAAAGTTGATTTACGAAAATCAATTGCCTTATATCTTTTTCCAATGTTTTAAGTAAAATATTGGTGGCGACTCCAAGAACCCTTCTTTTTACGAAAACCGCTAATCTATGGAGGGTCCCGTTTGGGATTAACATAGGTTGGTGAGAATCATTTAATAAATATTGTTAGTTCGATGAGGTCTCAGTTTGAGAATAAGTCGCTCTAACAATCCAACATCTTTCAAAATCTTAAAAAGAGTCTGACCATCGTCGCGAATGCCAATGTCCGTTTCGGCGGGTGGCGACAAGGGTGCAAGGAGGCTGCGACACCTATATCAAACAATTGCAATCTTGACTTAGATGAGAAAGGAATTGCTGTTGATAGTTCAAAGTATAGAGGTATAATTGGATCACTCTTGTACTTGACAACAAGTAGGCCTGATATAATGTTTGTTGTGTGCCTATGTGCAAGATTTCAGGCTAATCCTAAAGAATCTCACATGAAGAGTTTAAAGAGAATTTTGAAGTACTTAAAAGGTACAACCAATGTGGGGTTGTGGTATCCAAAGGGAGTCTCACTAAGTCTGATAGGCTACTCAGATTCAGACTATGATGGGTGTAGACTAGATAGAAAGAGCACAAGTGGAACTTGTCACTTACTAGGTAGTGCACTTGTTTCATGGCATAGCAAAAAGCAAGCTTGTGTTGCTTTGAGTACAGCTGAGGCTGAGTATATAGCTGCTGGAAGTTGTTGTGCTCAAATTCTTTGGATGAAACAACAATTAAGAGATTATGGAGTTGAGCTGAATAAAATTCCTTTGAGGTGTGACAATACAAGTGCAATAAATTTGACCAAGAATCCAATTTTGCTCTCTAGAACAAAACATATTGAGATAAGACACCACTTTCTAAGAGATCATGTTCAAAGGAATGATTGTGTTGTAGAGTTTGTAGAAACTAGCAAACAATTAGATGATATTTTTACAAAACCTCTACCAAGGGAAAGATTCAACCAATTGAGAATTGAATTAAGGATAATCAATGAATCATGCTTGAATTGATTATGCTTTGAGAGTGATAGTTAGAGATGTTTAGAAGGGAGTATTCAAGTGGCAAATTAGACTTGGTGTAAACTTGAGAGGTTGAAATTTCTGAGAAGCAAAACTTCTCTGGAATAGTCGATTATCTTAAAATATAATCGATTATCTTAAAATATAATCGATTATCTTAAGTAAACCCATGATAATAATCGATTATTTGGGTAATAATCGATTATCTGGAACATGAAGAATTCCAAGAGCCACTGGAATAATTGATTATTTGGGGAATAATCGATTATCTGGCAAGAAGAATCTAAAGAGTCACTATAATAATCGATTATCTTGGGAAATAATCGATTATCTGAGATGTGGAATCTGAGAAGCCACTGGAATAATCTATTATTCTGGAAATAATCGATTATCTGGGCTGTGTTAGGAGACATTACTCTCTGTAATAATCGATTATCCATATCAGATTACGTTTTTAGAGGGATTTTGCTGATGCAAATAATTGATTATTTGCATAAATAATCGATTATCTGGGCAGTTTTTGAAATTTTTGAAAACGTTTAAACGGTTAAATACGCACCAAACCCTTGGAACCTCCTATAACCCCCCATTCAGAAGGTGTTAGGGCATAACTTCTTAAAACCTCCTATTCTCTCATTCTCTCATTTTCTCTCAACCCACAAACCCTAACTCTCTCAAACCCTCTCAAATTTCTCATTTTCTTCATCTTCTTCAATACCCACTCATGGCATCTTCATCAAAGAGACCAAAGAAGCTTGAAGTGAGGCGGAGCAAACGTCCTCTACCCTCTGGGCAACTGATTTCAAAGTGGTTTCCAGATGAGAAGACTCAAGAATACTACTTTGAGTGGTATGCCGGGCGGAGAATCATTCCTCTGAAGACTCTTAAGCTTGAATGGTTTAAGAATGAGGGTTTTAGTTTTCCAACCCTTCTAGAGCACCAAGAATTGAGCAAGTTTTTTGAAATGGAGGGCCCTTATTATCCTAAGCTGATCAGGTTATTCCTCTGTTTTGCCACAAGCAATGAGGGCATCATGCAATCTGTGGTGAAAGGAAAAATGATTAAGTTGGACGGGCCAACGTTGAAGGCTGCTGCGGGGCTAAGCGGCACTGGACGGGAGAAACCCCAACCTTTCAATTTTGGGGATTTTGAAGAGCTAACTACCTTCCGGGACTGTCAAAGGAACCCAGTGAACACCAACTATGAGAAGTTCCTAGTGGGAGGTATGAAAAAGAATTTCCGTTTGATTTCTTTCATTATTGCCTGGATGTTAAAACCTAGGTTACATAATCATGCTCAAATGTCAAGGGATGACATTTTACTTATGCATGTTATTAAAAAGAAAATCAAAATTGATTGGGTATCGGTCGTCAATGACTGTATGTGGAAGGCTAGGCGGAAGGAAGATGGCCCAATTCCTTATGCTCTTTTGTTGTCCAAGATTTTTGAAAATGCTGGTGTAGATTTAACAGGAGAAAGAAAAATTGTTTTACATGCTTCGAACAAGATAGAGAAGTCTTATTTGCATCACATGGGGATGCTTAAACAAGAAGATAAATGGGTGTTCAAAGGCAATGTACCCCCGACTCCTGAACTGGCAACTGATGAAGACGGTGTTCCGTCTCACGATGAGGATCAGCCACCACAGGTGGAAGCTGAACCTAGCAGAGAGACTGAAGCGGAGCCAAAACCGTTTTCACCTTTTGAGCAAATCATGATAAACAAACTGGATGCGGTGATGGAAATGTCGAGAAGACATGAATCTTTGTTTTCTGGTATTCTGGACAGGTTTGATGATCTTGATCATGAAGTGAAGCTACTCAAGACTCATCTTGGCATACCGGAGGATGAAGATTGATCTTTGTTATGTTTCTGATAATTAGTTTTAATTAGGAGTTTAAATTCTATTTTTGAACTCTACTTTCATTTGGGTTGTAATATTTTAATTTGGGTTGTAATATTTTAATTTCTAAACAATTTTAATGCTTTTTGTTATTGAACAATTTGAATTCTGATGAAATTTGGAGTCTATTTTGCTGATATGATGGCTTGATTGTGATTCCAAATTGTGATTTGGAAAGTTGGTGTTGCGATGCTCTGTTTTGTGAGCATATGTGTTGATATTCTGTTTTGATTGCTGAGTAAGAATGCTCTGTTTTTTAGCATATATGTGTGAATGGTTTGTTTTGAAAATTTGATATGATGTGAACAAATTGATTCATGGTTGATTGATGCTTATAATACTCTGTTTTGAGTATAGGTGATAGTTGTAATTTTGCTGGTTGGAATGCTCTGTTTTTAACATTGTGTTAATGTTTTTTTTGGATTGAATTATTTTGAATTGTGGTTTATTGCTGCACAAATAATTCTGACTTGGTTATTGCTGTTCACAAGGATTGAATCTAATGTATATGGCTTATATTGTGAAGCATGGCTTACTTTGTTTTTGATAATGCCAAATGGGGAGAAAAGGTTGTGTGTGTATAGTTGTTGTGTGTGTATAGTTGTTGTTTTTGCAGGTATTGTGCTTGTGTGTGTGTATTGTGCATGTTTGGTATGTTGGAATTAAAGGCATAATGGTTGGAAAGGTTGAAGCACAATAGCTTGGATTGATATGATTTGAGTCATGGGTTGTCATCATCAAAAAGGGGGAGATTGTTGAGCTTAGAGAAACTTGAAGCTTAAAAGAGTTTTGATGATCACAAGATATGAGACAACCAAACAACAACAATGTGGAAGCATAGAAACAAAGTCAGAGAAGCATAAAAACAAAGTCAGAGAAAGTCAAGAAAAGGCTATTAAATAGAGCTATGTTATAAAGTTTAGAAAATAAAATGTTTTGAATGAGATTTTATGTTGTGTATGCTGTGTGCATGAGCAAATCGATATCTAAGCTAAGTAGAGAGTATATGATGATGAGTCAAAAAGGTTAGAAAGTTATTTTGAGGCTTAAAACGAAGTTTTGAATACTAACTCAAAATAATCGATTATCGTTAAATATAATCGATTATTCCAGCAACAGGCAAAATGGGATGCCTTGCTGAAATAATCGATTATTTTCCAAAATAATCAATTATCCCATAAATAACTCTCTGGAATAATCGATTATCCAGCAAAATAATCGATTATATTGTTCTTGGTTGGTTTCCAGAAAACCTGAAGAACAAAATAATCGATTATCTGGGTCTGAGACTTTTATAAATAGTTCAAACTTTGAGAAACTTAAGAAAAAAGTTACAACTGATAATCAAATTGAGAAAAGCGTTTTTGTGGAGTCTTTGTGACTATCTTGGAGAGTTTTCTTTGTGAAATCCAAGAGTAAAAACGTCTGTGAAAAACTTTGTTAGAGGATCATCATCATCATCATATTCTTGAAAGGGGAAGACTTAGATTTGTTTCTGAATTCCAGGTGAATTCGTTCCTTTATTCTATGTGAATACTTGTAAATCTTGAGAAGGGTTTCTCAAGTGGTAAGGTTTCTTGTAGTGGGTTTCTACAAGGGGTGCTTTCTTGGGGTCAAGAAAGTGGTTATCTTTAGTGTTGAAGTATATGCATGTGTGTGTGCTTGTAAACCTTCTTCCTTGAGATAGTGGAACAAAATCTTGATCAGGTGTTTATTGAGGACTGGATGTAGGTCACATGTGGAGTGGCTGAACCAGTATAAAAGACTTGTGCAATCTTCTTCTACCTTATCTTTTACTTTGAGTAATTTCTTGGTTGGATATTAAAGAAGATAATTCTTGATTAACTTGTGTGTGTGAATATTCATGGTTTAATCTGAATTAGAGCATTACATTTGACCTCATTATTTTGTAATCAAGAAAGCATAAAGCATTCATACTTTCATAACAAGTCTTTAAAGAAGCTTCATTTGAAAATTCAGTCTTAGAAAAGTTTAAGTGAAATAAAGATCCTAAATACTCTGAAAATTTTTAAAGGGTCATAGAATCCAATTCACTCCCCCTCTTGGATTGTGCCATTCTTTTCTAACAATGCCAACCAAACCTATTGGGCTCACTAAGCTCTAAAGTAAACAAAAGCCCTGTAGACCCCTAAAATTGTCCGGGTCGGAAATAAAACTCGAAGACCCTCAAAGATCGAAGGAAAGTCAGCCAGAAGGACTCCTAGAAGACCATAGGATGGCTATCTGTAGGTTTAGAGGTCTTAGAGTAGTTTAAAATAAGGAAGTGGAGGGAATGAAGCCCAATACGGCCGTACTAAACTTAATACGGCCGTATTGAAGCTTCAACACGGCCGCAGTGAACTCAATACGGTGTATTGAAGTTTCTGAAACTTCAATACGGCCGTACTGAAATCAATACGGCCGTATTGAAGCTTCAATACAACCGCAGTGAACTCAATACGGGCGTATTGAAATTTCTGAATTTCAATACGGCCGTATTGAACTTCAATACGACCGTATTGAAGTTCAAAAATTTCAATACGGCCGTATTGCTTCTGTAGACCGTATTGCGCCTATTCCCTATAAATATGACGTCAATTGGACGTCATTCCACACTTTCACACATAGTTTCAACCCTCTCCTTGAGTATTCTGGGGTTTTTGAGCAGTGTTCTGCCCTAGAAATCACTCAGAGAGTTGATCCGGCGAAGTTCTTGAACCCCGAGCCATTTTGCTTGAGGATCGAACCTAGTCGAAGGGAAATCCTCCGGATTTCCGTAGTCAAAGTTTTTTAGGAGGGAGCGAGCGGGCTTGTAGAGCAAGGGAACGCCAAAAAGCTTCCCAGTTTTACGAAATATATAGAAAGCACGCTTCAAGAGGTTTCTTCTTAAAGTCCTTCCTTTTACTGCTTTCTGTGTGCATACTTAAACTGTCATCATGTAGATAGTTAATTTATAATTGCTTAGAATAAATAGGGGTAATCTAGTAATTTTACACTGTTATTTTAGAAATGATCTGTCATAGGGAACCCGAAAGGGGCGTTGTGGGGTGCTAACACCTTCCCCACGCGTAACCGACTCCCTTACCCAACTCTGGTTGTAATGGCCAAAGTTGATTTATAAAATCAATTGCCTTATCCCTTTTTCCAATGTTTTGAGTAAAACATTGGTGGCGACTCCACGAACCCTCCTTTTACGAAAACCACTAATCCATGGAGGGTCCCGCTTGGGATTAATATGGATTGGTGAGACTTTTAATAAATAAATTGGATAAGATCGACAAGGTCTCAGTTTGAGAACAAGTCGTTCTAATAATCCAATACATTTTCAAAACTAAAATAAAAGCGAGCTCGACCGTCTTCGCGACCGCCGAGGCCCGTTTGGGCCGGGGTGGCGACAGATGGCGACTTCACTGGGGAAGCCTCGAGAGTCAGTCCCATTTAGTGACAGATTATTTTTAACAAATAATAGTTAAAATTACTTTATTACCCCTTGTTTGTATGATAACATGTTTATCTATGTGGCTTTTAAATAACTGTTGTATTTTTAAAATTTACGCAATTGTTTGAAATAAAAACTGCACACAAACCTTTGCACACAACAGTTCCCTCTATACCCGGGGGCATGAGTGATTAACCATAGGGAGTGGATGTTAGTACGGCCGGTTGTCGAATGGGTCTATAGGTGCCCGTAGACCGTTGTCGGAAAACATCACTCAAGGTGATAACCATGAACTTGAGTCCGACGGTGCGTTGGAGCTTTCCATCGACCTACGATGAGAGGAATTGGGTCCCTATAATGGGGGCACCTTGGGGGCCTTTGACCAAGTGAGAACAGTTAGATCCTCCTTGAATATGCACTTTTCTGCAGGAGACCCCTACCTCGTGATTCGCTCGTGACTGTTCGTGGATGAGTGAATTGTTTGTGTAAATGCTTATGTGCAATTGTTTGTGCATTAATAAATAACCTCGTGATAAGGTCTAAAGAATAATCCCCATGCATGAAAAAATCATGACATGAGAGGAAAAACCATGTGTGAAAATATAATAAAAGTGAGGAGCATATACATCATTACCAATAAAGATATCATGCATCCTCATAAACCATGCATTCTAGGTTCACCAATACCTCTTGACATGAGTAAAAGAGACCCATAATTATCGAGATTCTCCGTTGAGGAGAGATCATAAGTCAAGGAGGGTGGTAACACTCTGTTTTAAAAAGGCAGCGCCTTAAAAATGGAGGGTTATCAAGCTCATGTCAAGAGCGTATTCATTCCATAAATTAATTAGATTAAATATTCATTTTTAGAAAGTGGCTGGTCATCTCTCTGTCCTCACACGCGCACAGAAAATCAAGAAAATGGAAGCATTGGAGGAGCAAAACAAAAAGCTCACAACCGAGCTTTCACAACTTAAAGACCAAATGGCGCAAATGATGGAACTCATGCGTCATCACAACATCCATGGATCTCATCACAGTGATCATGGGTCCCATCATGAGGGAGAGGAGGAAGAGCATGAAAAAGATCCTCCACACGCTGTACCCCTTGGGGCTGGAATTATGATTAAAGAGCCCGAAGTATCAAAGGAACAATTCCACGCCCTCGAGGATCGGCTAAGGGCTATGGAGGGGCATGATTTTGACATCAAGGATGCCGCCGACATGTGTTTAGTGAGGGACATCCAATTCCCTCCTAAATTTAAAGTGCCGGATTTCCCAAAATACGTGGGATCGACTTGCCCCAAGAGTCATCTCACCATGTACTGTCGCAAGATGGCTGCATATGCCACAAATGAAAAGCTCTTGATCCACTGCTTTCAAGAGAGCTTGGCTGAAACTGCACTCAACTGGTATATGCAGCTAGATGGAAATCTAGTACATACATGGAGGCAGTTGGCCGACGCCTTTCTCAAGCGCTATAAATACAACATCGACCTAACACCCGATAGGTCTGATCTTCAAGCCTTTGTCGCCACCGGCCCGAAACGGGCTTTCGGCATTCGCGAAGGATGGTTGGACTCGTTTGTTTTAAAATATGGATTGCTTAGAATGACTTATTCTCAAACTGAGACCTCGTCAAACGAGCAATTTTATTAAAAGTCTCACTAATCCATATTAATCCCAAGCGGGACCCTCCATGGATTAGTGGTTTTCGCAAAAGGAGGGTTCGTGGAGTCGCCACCAATGTTTTACTCAAAACATTGGAAAAAGGGATAAGGCAATTGATTTTATAAATCAACTTTGGCCATTACAACCAGAGTTGGGTAAGGGAGTCGGTTACGCGTGGGGAAGGTGTTAGCACCCCACAGCGCCCCTTTCGGGTTCCCTATGACAGATTATTTTCTAAGATAACAGCGTAAAATTACTAAATTACCCCTATTTATTCTAAGCAATTATAAATTAACTATCTACATGATGACTTATTAAATTATGCAACAAACAGAAAGCGGTAAAAGGAAGGATTGAAGGGAAACCTCTTGAAGCGTGCTTTTATATATTGCAAAAAATGAACTGGGAAGCGTTTTGGCGTTCCCTCGCTCTACAAGCCCGCTTCTCGCTCTCCTAGAACAAAATTTTAACTAAGGGAATCAAAAAGATTTCCCCTCGACTAGGTTCGATCCTCAAGCAAAATGGCTCGGGGCTCAAGAACTTCGTCGGATCAACTCTCCGAGTGATTTCTAGGGCAGAACACTGCTCAAAAACCCCAGAATACTCAAGGAGAGGGTTGAAACTATGTTCAAAAGTGTGGAATGACGTCCAATTGACGTCATATTTATAGGGAATAGGCGCAATACGGCCTACAGGAGCAGTACGGCCGTATTGAAATTTTTGAACTTCAATACGGTCGTATTGAGTTCAATACGGCCGTATTGAAATTCAGAAATTTCAATGCGCCCGTATTGAGTTCACTGCGGGTGTATTGAAGTGTCAATACGGGCGTATTGACTTCAGTACGGCCGTATTGAAGTTTCAGAAACTTCAATACGCCGTATTGAGTTCACTGCGGCCGTATTGAAGCTTCAATACGGCCGTATTAGGTTCAGTACGGCCGTATTGGGCTTCATTCCCTCCACTTCCTTATTTTGAGCTATTCTAAGACCTCTAGACCTACAGAGAACCCTCCTAGGGCCTTCCAGGAGTCCTTCTGGCTGGTTTTCCTTCAGTCTTCGAGAGTCTTCAAGCTTTATTTCCGACCCGGACAATTTTAGGGGTCTACAGCTGCCCCCCTTTTACTTAGTCGGACGGCCTTTTGGTATACCGGCCGACAAGTAAAGGAGTTGACCCAATTGTCCGGGTGATGCGCCGACCTTCTGACTTGTAGCGTCTTCCGGTGGAAAATTGTCGAGTAGCCTCTCCAGGTTTTGCTATGCTTGCTGCCCAAGCTGGAAGCTGTGAGTACCGCCTCTCTAGGCTTAGCTTCACTCTTTGTTCGAGTCGGAAGCTAAGTACCCTTGTGATGACGGTAGCAGTGTGAGTTTCGCCTCTCCAGGCTTAATCTCGCTCTTTGTTCGAGCCGGAAACCAAGCACCTTTGTGACGACGGTGAGCAGTGTGAGTTTTGCCTCTCCAGGCCTTGCTTTGCTTGTTGCCCAAGCTGGAAGCTGTAAGTACCGTCTCTCCAGGCTTAGCTTCACTCTTTGTTCGAGCCGGAAGCTAAGTACCTTTGTGACAACGGTAAGCGGTGAGTACCCCTTTTCCAGAGATAGCTTCGCTCATTGCCCGAGCCGGAAGCTGCATACCTCCGTGTTTGTGACGACGGGGTAGCGTGAATATCTCCTTTCCAGGGATTTGTGATGATTTTGTCTCCACAGTCCACGGTGCTGCTTCGACGGTTGTTTCTGATTTTGTGCCACTAGGGGCTGGATAACACAGGGATCCGTCTAGGGGATGTGCAGTCATTCACAGGTTCCTGTGCCCCAACTTGCATTGCATTGTTGGTACCCTTGGGGAATTTCTGACTCCTTGGGGTATAGACACAGATGCTCTTTCTCTCTGAGTTGAGCGATGCCTTATGTTTGGCTGATGTCCTTTGACGTTGGTGGAGTATCCCGGTTTATCCTTATTCGGGTAACTCTTTTTAATTTTTGGATTTTGTTGCCTCTGTGTAGGCTGTTATCCGCTAGGGGATTTTGTCATTAGTTGTGATTGGCCTCTTCTGTTAGGCGTATCAGCTTGACGTTCAATGATTGGCTGAAAAGCCGAATTCCGCTTGGGGAATTGTTGTTGATTTTTCCGATTTTTCTCTTCTTTGAAGGAATGCCTCTGTGTAGGCTGTTACCCGCTGGGGGATTTTGTCGTTGATTTTGATTAGCCTCTTCTGTTAGGCATATCATCTTGATGTTCAATGATTGGCTGAAAAGCCAAATTCAGCTTGGGGATTTGTTATTGATCTTTTGGATCTTTTCTTTTTGAAGAAGTGCCTCTGAGTAGGCGAATTATCTTGATGTTCGGTGTTCGGCTGAGTGCCAGATTCCGCTTGGGGAATAATTATTGATATTTTTTATTTTCTTCTCCTTTTTGCAGGGATGCCTCTTGAGTAGGCGATTGGGGATTTGGGGATCTTATTGTATCCCAGAGTATTATTTAGGAAGCCTCTACAGGCTTAGCCTCGCTCAGCGCTTTGAGTCGGAGAGCTATCTTCCACTGAGGAAGTGTTAAGTCCTTTGACTTGTATATACTGTTTGGATGATCGCACTTCCATTGGGGATTGCGTCGATCTTGCTTTGATAGCTCTCGCTGGGGATTTTCCCGTGAGCTTGAGCTGAGGTTCCCTCTGGGGAGTATTATTTCTGCGAGCCTCTCCAGGCTCAATTATTCTGAGAGAGTATTATTTCTGCAAGCCTCTCCAGGCTTTAGTTATGATGAAAGAGTATTATTTCGGCTAGCCTCTCCAGGCTCAGTTATTCTGTAAGAGTATTATTTCAGCAAGCCTCTCCAGGCTCAATTATTCTGTGATGTGGAGTATTATTTTGGCGAGCCTCTTCAGGCTCAATTATTCTGAAGGGAGTATTCTTTCTGCGAGCCTCTCCAGGCTCGATTATTCTGAAGGAGTATTATTTCTACGAGCCTCTCCAGGCTCAATTATTCTGTCTGATCGGGAGAGTATTATTTAGGAAGCCTCTACAGGCTTAGCCTCACTCAATGCCTGAGTCGGAGAGCTACTTTCCACTGAGGAAGTCTGAAGTCCTTTGACTTGGATATATTACTTGGATGATCGTACTTCCTTTGGGAGATTTTGACAATCTTGCTTTGAAAGCTCTTGTTGGATATTGGCTTCATGAGCTGAGGTTCCCTTTGGGGAGTATTATTTCTGCGAGCCTCTCCAGGCTCGATTATTCTGTACAAGCTGTTTGTTGGATTTTCTGTATTTTTGCCTTTTTCGTTTTCGGCTTTTTCTATGTTTTGCCTTTTTATTGGTTACGGCTTTTTTTTCGTTTTTGCCTTTTCTTTATTGGTTTTGGCTTTTTCTGTATAGAAATGTCTCAGTTATTATGAGAGAGTATTATTTCGGCGAGCCTCTCCAGGCTCAATTATTTTGAGAGTATTATTTTGGCGAGCCTCTCCAGGCTCAGTTATTCTTAAAGAGTATTATTTCGGCAAGCCTCTCCAGGCTCAGTTATTTTGAGAGTATTATTTCGGCGAGCCTCTCCAGGCTCAGTTATTCTATGGGAGTATTGTTTCGGCAAGCCTCTCCAGGCTCAGTTATTCTGAGAGTATTCTTTCGGCAAGCCTCTCCAGGCTCAGTTATTCTGTATGACGCTGTTGATTTTCTGAATCTTTGCATTTTGTTTGCTGCTGTCATACACAAGCAATTTTTCTATTTTTTCTATTTTATGTAGTTGCCTCATGACGAGGTCTTTGAAAATTTCTTTATGGCCAATACGGCCGCATCCATTTCAGTACGCCCGTATTGAGTTGAAATTTTGTTCATAACCCTGATTTTAGTACGGGTGTACTGAACATGGTACAGGCGCATTGTTTTTTCTGAAATTTATATTATTTATATTTTTTTTGTTTTTTCAATAAACAGAGAATAAGTGATCTTCCAGTACACCTATCATCTGTATGCATGTATGCAGTATGATGCACCTAATTCTATTTGATTCTTTTTTCAAAAGAATTAACCGATGCGTTTTTGTGTTTGGATTTTGCCATTCCTCCAGACGGACTGTGCGCTGCCGACTTCTGTAACCGAGGAATGATGCGTATTATATTTGAGATTTGGTGTCATCAACCAAATGATCCTTCCCTTTCTTTAGAAGATGTGTCAACCCTCCTATTGACCACTATATCTCCATGTTTCCACTAGATTATTCAAAAATCGTTGGGACAAGAGAGAAAAGAAGGAAAGGATATATTTTCAAAAGTTTGTGTTTTAGAGGGGATTATTTTATTTTTGAAAAATTGTTTTTGTAAGCATGGATGGCCAAGGTAGGCTTATTGTGTTTAGGTTTGTTTGTTTAAACACTTATGAGGTTAAGCACATCTTTGTTATTAATGATTGTGCTTTGACAACTTGGATAGCTTTTCTTGAGCCCCTTTGTTGAATTCAATTGATGGTACCATCATGGATTTATTTTGTTTTTCTTTTTTGACGGCTCTTACTTTTGCCTAAAACACCCATTTGTGGTGTCTTAGCGGGCTTTTGTTTTTATTCATTATTTTGTAACCCTAATTTTTGCCTAGGTCACCCTTTTGTGGGATTCCTAGCGGGTCTTTTGGTCTTATTTTGTAACCCTAACTTTTGCCTAGGTCACCCTTTTGTGGGATTCCTAGCGGGTCTTTTGCTCTTTAGGATTTCTTTATCCATGATGGCACTTATTGAGGCCAATAAAAGGTGCTCCAAGTTGACACACACACTTCCACATAAAAATGATGTGGGTTTATTATTATTAAGATGATTTTAACCTCATTCATGTTTATTCAAACAGGGTTAAAATAATGTGGTCTAGAATTTTATTGCAAGCGAGAAAAGAAGCAATAAAGAATTAATGAAGAATGATTTTATTATAATCATAATGGAAACATGTGCCCTATCGAGGCTCGGGGGTCGGGCTGTCCCCGAGGAGTGATCTCTAATAGTCACTGAGTCTATACATCCCTATCGGAAGGAGAAAAACATTTGACGACGACGACCGGCCTTGACGCTTGTGAACCGGCCTTCCTAAAGATCTGGCTTAAAGAACGTCGAGAAGGATCTTGATTCCTCTTCGTTCTTTGATCTTTAACAGGGTTGTATCCTAACCCTTGTTTCCCCGGATTGTCCTTGATAATGGGTAGCTCCGGGATTCCTTGGGAGTCCTTGCCTAATCCTTGTCCTGGCAAGTATCCGTTCTTGGTGAGCATGGAGGCTACCTTCTTCATTTCTCGGGGAAACGTTTCGACATTGGCGATTTCCAATGCTTGGAAGGCGGTTTCTAAAGCTTCCTCTGCTGCATCCACATAAAGTATGTTGGATGGCTTGCTGATGAGTATGTCATTTTTAGCTTGTTCGGTCACCAGTTTGTCACCCACTATGAACTTGACTTTCTGGTGGAGCGTAGAAGGAATAGCTTTCGCATCATGAATCCAAGGTCGGCCGAGGAGACAGCTGTATGCGGGAGTGATATCCATCACTTGAAATTCGACGTTGAAGATAGTGGGTCCAATTTGGATTGGAAGATTGATTTCTCCCACTACTTCTCTTTTAGAACCGTCGAAAGCTCGAACGATCATGTTGCTCGGGCGCGTTTGGACTCCCTTGATTGCCAATTGCTTGAGCGTTCTTTTTGGCATCACTTTCAAGGAAGATCCATTACCTACCAAGACTTTAACGATGTGCTACTCCTTGCACTTTGTAGAGATGTGCAAGGGCTTGTTGTGGTTTGATCCCTCGGCGGGGATTTCTTCATCGATGAAGGTGAGGTGATCATTAGCCTTGATGTGACTAACAATCCCCTCAAACTCGTCTTGGGAGATAGTGTGCGACACGTATGCCTCGTTCAAGACTTTCGACAAAGCTTGCCGATGCGGTTCGGAACTTAGGATCAACGACAACAGCGTAATCTTTGCTGGCGTCCTATGAAGTTGATCCACGATGGAGTACTCGCTCTGTCGGATAAACTTTAACAGCTCGTCAGTCTCCTCCTCGGATTCTTTTTCCTCGGTTTTATCTTTTCCTTTTTCTTTATTCTTGGGAGCTTTATCATGAAGATCTTTGGGAGTGTAGATCCTGCCACTCCTAGTCATGCCCCCAAGTCCAGCGATATTGGAGATATCACTGTCGGCAGAAGAGTGGATGTCGTATATCCACGGCACAGCCTTATTTGATTCGTAAGGGAAAGGTCTTGGAGCGGTGATCCTTAATGGTGTCGGACCTTCCCCTTTATTCGTCTTGATTACCAACAACGGAGTTGATGTGCGCTTGCTTGGCGCGGTTGTTGGCTTACACTTGATGACGAACGGCGTGCGATCCATTTTTGAAAATACGCATCGATTTAATCCTTTCTTTTTATTTATGTTTATTACTGAATTACTAGGAGGGATGTATGAAATGAATGATTCCTAGATCCCTCCATGATCTATATGCATGAGATGATGATGTTGAATATGCATGCATTGTGTTTATTGAACTAAGCATTATCATGTTTTTAGGATTTTCCTAAGATGATGCATGATATTGCTTGGTTTGGGTAAATACATATTTTTTCTTTTGAATATTTTGTATCTTTTTTTGTATTTTTTGGGTGAAAAGGGAAACTACCTATATGAATGCAATGAAGGTAGATGTTAACACCATGTACTAGAAGATCCTTATTTCTATTTATTCTTATTTTAATAGAATAGGAATGTTGTTTGTTTAAAGAATGCAAATGTATGCTCATACAATGTCACATAACGAATGCACAAACAATTCACTCATCCACGAACAGTCACGAGCGAATCACGAGGTAGGGGTCTCCTGCAGAAAAGTGCATATTCAAGGAGGATCTAACTGTTCTCACTTGGTCAAAGGCCCCCAAGGTGCCCCCATTATAGGGACCCAATTCCTCTCGTCGTAGGTCGATGGAAAGCTCCAACGCACCGTCGGACTCAAGTTCATGGTTATCACCTTGAGTGATGTTTTCCGACAACGGTCTCATAGGCTCCTATAAACCCATCAACCGGCCGTACTAACATCCACTCCCTATGGATTACCACTCATGCCCCCGGGTATAGAGGGAACTGTTGTGTGCAAAGGTTTGTGTGCAATTTTTATTTCAAACAATTGCGGAAATTTAAACAAACAACAGTTATTTAAAGCCAAATATATAAAGCATGTTATCATACAAGCAAGGGGTAATGAAGTAATTTTAACTATTATTTGTTAAAAATAATCTGTCACTAAATGGGACTAGCTCTCGAGGCTTCCCCAGTGAAGTCGCCATCTGTCGCCACCGGCCCGAAACGGGCTTTCGGCATTCGCGAAGGATGGTTGGACTCGTTTGTTTTAAAATATGGATTGCTTAGAATGACTTATTCTCAAACTGAGACCTCGTCAAACGAGCAATTTTATTAAAAGTCTCACTAATCCATATTAATCCCAAGCGGGACCCTCCATGGATTAGTGGTTTTCGCAAAAGGAGGGTTCGTGGAGTCGCCACCAATGTTTTACTCAAAACATTGGAAAAAGGGATAAGGCAATTGATTTTATAAATCAACTTTGGCCATTACAACCAGAGTTGGGTAAGGGAGTCGGTTACGCGTGGGGAAGGTGTTAGCACCCCACAGCACCCCTTTCGGGTTCCCTATGACAGATTATTTTCTAAGATAACAGCGTAAAATTACTAAATTACCCCTATTTATTCTAAGCAATTATAAATTAACTATCTACATGATGACTTATTAAATTATGCAACAAACAGAAAGCGGTAAAAGGAAGGATTGAAGGGAAACCTCTTGAAGCGTGCTTTTATATATTGCAAAAAATGAACTGGGAAGCGTTTTGGCGTTCCCTCGCTCTACAAGCCCGCTTCTCGCTCTCCTAGAACAAAATTTTAACTAAGGAAATCAAAAAGATTTCCCCTCGACTAGGTTCGATCCTCAAGCAAAATGGCTCGGGGCTCAAGAACTTCGTCGGATCAACTCTCCGAGTGATTTCTAGGGCAGAACACTGCTCAAAAACCCCAGAATACTCAAGGAGAGGGTTGAAACTATGTTCAAAAGTGTGGAATGACGTCCAATTGACGTCATATTTATAGGGAATAGGCGCAATACGGCCTACAGGAGCAGTACGGCCGTATTGAAATTTTTGAACTTCAATACGGTCGTATTGAGTTCAATACGGCCGTATTGAAATTCAGAAATTTCAATGCGCCCGTATTGAGTTCACTGCGGGTGTATTGAAGTGTCAATACGGGCGTATTGACTTCAGTACGGCCGTATTGAAGTTTCAGAAACTTCAATACGCCGTATTGAGTTCACTGCGGCCGTATTGAAGCTTCAATACGGCCGTATTAGGTTCAGTACGGCCGTATTGGGCTTCATTCCCTCCACTTCCTTATTTTGAGCTATTCTAAGACCTCTAGACCTACAGAGAACCCTCCTAGGGCCTTCCAGGAGTCCTTCTGGCTGGTTTTCCTTCAGTCTTCGAGAGTCTTCAAGCTTTATTTCCGACCCGGACAATTTTAGGGGTCTACAGCCTTGAGTAAAAAGAACGATGAATCCTTCAAGGCATACGCCCAACGTTGGAGGGAGTTGGCGGCACAAATAGAGCCCCCGCTGTCGGATAAGGAGACGGTGTCCTTATTCATCAACTCGTTGACTGGTCCCTATTACGATAAAATGATAGGGAACACAACGACACTCTTCTCGGACATTATCACCATTGGAGAAAGGGTGGAACAAGGACTTAAAAGTGGGAAGCTGGCTAAGCCTTCCCAACCATATGAAGCTAAGAAGGCCTTCGGGAAGAAGAAAGAAGGAGGAGTCAACGCTGTAACCATTTCTCCATCTTCTTCCGCTTCGAAGTCAGGCAAATCGCAAAACAACTCTGTGAAGAAGTTTGATAAACTTCCGACCACTTATAGCGATCTCCTGCCGAAGCTAGTGGAGGCGCGTCTTATAGCTTACATTCCACCAAAGAAAGTGAATCCACCTTACCCCGATTGGTACAATCCACAAGACAAATGTCTATACCATTCGGGGGCACCGGGACATTCAACGGAGAACTGCAGAGCTCTCAAGTATAAGGTCCAAGACCTTATCGATGCTGGGTGGGTCACTTTCGATTCGACGGCGCCCGACGTGAGCAAGAATTCTCTACCGCAGCAGGAGTAGAGAGAAGGGCAAGCCATGATAGGGCCCCTCCACATTTTTTCTTTTAGGGACTCATGATCAGTACCCGAGATCATGAGGACCTTTTCATGTAAATAAAGGGTTTTGTACAGTTTTACATACATATATCAATAAAGAGGCATTTTTCACACATTATACTCTCATTTTGTTCTATTCTCTCTCTCTCATTAATATTAATAAACTCTAAACCTAAACAGAACCAATAAATAATTATGTCTGTGATTGCTCGCTCTGACCGGGATCCGAAAGCCGAGGGTGAATGGGTTGAGTTGGACAGTGATGAGGAGACCATCTCTCCGGATCTGCAAAGACTGCTAGATCAAGAAGCTCGTCTACTCCAACCGAATCAAGAAGAATTGGAGACCGTGAATTTGGGGCAGGATCAAGAATTGAAAGAGGTCAACATTGGGACCCATATCAGTGATGGAATAAAAACGCAATTGATTCAATTGTTGAGGGAATACAAGGACGTATTTGCATGGTCGTACCATGATATGCCCGGTTTGGACTCCAACATCGTCGAACACAAGTTGCCCTTAAAAGAGGGGTTTCGACCCATTAAGCAAAAGCTTCGACGAATCAAGCCCGAATGGTCTTTAAAGATTAAGGAGGAGGTAGAAAAACAATTGGACGCGGGATTCTTGGTTGTATCCCAGTATCCCGACTGGCTGGCTAACATTGTGCCAGTCATCAAAAAGAATGGGAAAGTTAGAGTGTGTGTTGATTATAGGGATTTGAATCGTGCCAGTCCAAAGGACGATTTTCCCTTGCCCCACATCGATACACTTGTGGATCACACCGCCACAAACACACTCTATTCCTTTATGGATGGATACTCGGGGTATAATCAAATCAAGATGAATATAGAAGACCGCGAGAAAACTTCTTTCATTACACCCTGGGGCACTTTCTGCTACAGGGTAATGCCTTTCGGACTTAAAAATGCGGGTGCCACCTACCAACGAGCGATGGTGACGCTATTCCACGATATGATCCACAAAGAAATTGAAGTATACGTGGATGACATGATCGCAAAGTCAAAAGACGAGATGGACCACATCCAATATTTGAGAAAATTATTCAATCGGCTTCGTAAGTATCAGCTTAAGCTAAACCCGGCTAAGTGTACTTTCGGAGTTCGGTCGGGTAAGCTTCTCGGGTTCATCGTCAGTGAAAAAGGCATAGAGGTGGACCCCGATAAAGTAAAGGCAATAATGGAAATGCCTCCTCCTAAAACTGAGAAAGAAATTAGAGGATTCCTCGGCAGGGTGAACTACGTTGCAAGGTTCATCGCACAGTTGACTGACACGTGCAAACCAATATTCAAGCTGTTGCGCAAGAATCATTCCGAAGTTTGGGATGAGAATTGTCAACAAGCTTTCGATAAGATCAAACAGTGCTTGGCCAATCCACCAGTGTTGGTGCCACCTGTCGAGGGAAGACCATTAATTCTCTATCTAACGGTACTTGATGAGTCCATGGGAGCTGTGCTAGGACAACAAGATGAAACAAAGAAGAAAGAACAAGCCATCTACTACCTGAGCAAAAAGTTCCTTGATTATGAAACCCGCTACACGCCACTAGAAAAGACGTGCTGTGCGTTAGCATGGGCAACACAACGGCTCAGGCAGTATATGATTAGGCATACTACTTGGTTGGTTTCCAAAATGGACCCAATTAAGTACGTGTTCGACAAACCGATAGTCACTGGGAAGATTGCCCGATGGCAAGTGCAATTATCAGAATTTGACATCATACATGTCACACAAAAGGCCATCAAAGGTAGTACCCTAGCTGATTACCTGGCACACGGGCCGACCAATGACTATCAATCCCTTCAGGATGATTTCCCCGATGAGGATATAATGCATTTACAACATGAAGATCCTAAGGATGATACGTGGACCATGTATTTCGATGGAGCCTCCAACATGCTTGGACAGGGGATTGGAACAGTATTAATCTCCCCACAAGGAAAGCATATCCCCTTAACGGCAAGACTCAACTTCGACTGTACAAATAACATGGCCGAATACGAAGCTTGCGCGTTAGGAATCCAAGCAGCAATCAACAATGGTATCCTAAAGCTCAAAGTATTTGGAGATTCGGCTTTAGTCATCCACCAACTGCGAGGTGAATGGGAAGTCCGAAATCCTAAGCTGATACCATATGTTGAGCATATCAAAGACCTGATACAATTCTTTCAGAATGTCGTCTTTGAATATATCCCAAGGGAGGAAAATCAGTTCGCTGACGCCCTTGCCACACTATCATCGATGTTCGCCTTGGATAAGGAGCATGAAATGCCCATCATCAATATCCGGCGGCACGATAAGCAAGCGTTCTGCCTACTGATAGATGAAGCTGTTGACGATCATCCATGGTTCCATGACATCAAACAATATCTATCAAAAGGGGAATATCCTGATATGGCTAGCGATAATGATAAAAAGCATATCCGAAGAAGGGCCATGGGATTTCTGTTGATTGGGGAAACCCTCTACAAAAAGAATTATGACTCGGTCTTGTTGAGGTGCATAGACCAAGTCGAAGCTCAAAACGTAATCGAAGAAATACATGAGGGGGTTTTCGGTACCCATATTCCCGGGCCTGCAATGGCTAAGAAAATCCTCAGAGCAGGATATTATTGGTCGACCATTGAAAGAGATTGTTACCAATACGTCCGGAAATGCCACAAGTGTCAAGCATACGCCGACAACATTCATGTCCCACCAACGCCACTCAATGTGTTGGCTTCACCATGGCCATTCGTAATGTGGGGCATGGATGTTATTGGACCCATCGAGCCAAAGGCATCCAATGGACATAGGTTCATCTTTGTGGCCATTGACTATTTCACCAAATGGGTAGAAGCGGCATCGTATGCTCATGTGACCCGAAAGGTGGTAACATCCTTCATCAGAAAGAATATCATATGCAGATACGGTATTCCCGACAAAATCATCACTGATAATGGATCCAATTTGAACAATAAGATGGTGGAAGAACTGTGCAAAGAGTTCAAAATTCAGCACCACAACTCTTCCCCATATCGACCGAAGATGAATGGGGCAGTCGAGGCAGCCAATAAGAATATCAAGAAGATAGTACAAAAGATGGTTGTCTCATTCAAAGACTGGCATGAGATGCTACCCTTCGCTCTCCATGGTTATAGGACTTCAGTACGTACATCCACAGGAGCTACTCCATTCTCCCTTGTTTATGGAATGGAGGCAGTTCTGCCGGTTGAAGTCGAGATACCGTCTCTGAGAGTAATCATGGAAGCAAAACTTTCCGAGGCAGAATGGGTTCAAAGTCGATACGACCAATTGAACCTTATCGAAGAAAAACGACTGAACGCCATATGCCATGGTCAAGCCTACCAAAGGAAGATCAAAAAGGCTTTTGACAAGAAAGTCCATCCTCGAATCTACCATGAGGGAGAGCTGGTGATGAAGAAATTGCTACCAGCTGTCGCCACCGGCCCGAAAACGGGCTTTCGGCATTCGCGAAGGATGGTTGGACTCGTTTATTTGTTTAAAAATGTGGATTGCTAGAATGACTTATTCTCAAACTGAGACCTCGTCAAACGAGCAATTTTATTAAAAGGCTCACCAATCCATATTAATCCCAAGCGGGACCCTCCATGGATTAGTGGTTTTCGTAAAAGGAGGGTTCGTGGAGTCGCCACCAATGTTTTACTCAAAACATTGGAAAAAGGGATAAGGCAATTGATTTTATAAATCAACTTTGGCCATTACAACCAGAGTTGGGTAAGGGAGTCGGTTACGCGTGGGGAAGGTGTTAGCACCCCACAGCGCCCCTTTCGGGTTCCCTATGACAGATTATTTTATAAAATAACAGTGTAAAATTACTAAATTACCCCTATTTATTCTAAGCAATTATAAATTAACTATCTACATGATGACAGTTTAAATATGCACACAGAAAGCAGTAAAAGGAAGGATTTAAGAAGAAACCTCTTGAAGCGTGCTTTTATATTGAGTAAAACTGGGAAGCTTTTTGGCGTTCCCTCGCTCTACAAGCTCGCTCGCTTCTTCCTAAAAAAACTTTTAACTATGGAAATCCGGAGGATTTCCCTTCGACTAGGTTCGATCCTCAAGCAAAATGGCTCGGGGCTCAAGAACTTCGTCGGATCAACTCTCCGAGTGATTTCTAGGGCAGAACACTGCTCAAAAAACCCCAGAATTCTCAAGGAGAGGGTTAAAACTATGTTGAAAAGTGTGGAATGACGTCCAATTGACGTCATATTTATAGGGAATAGGCGCAATACGGCCTACAGGAGCAATACGGCCGTATTGAAATTTTTTGAACTTCAATACGGTCGTATTGAGTTCAATACGGCCGTATTGAAATTCAGAAATTTCAATACGCCCGTATTGGTTTCAGTACGGCCGTATTGAAGTTTCAGAAACTTCAATACGCCGTATTGAGTTCACTGCGGCCGTATTGAAGCTTCAATACGGCCGTATTAAGTTCAGTACGGCCGTATTGGGCTTCATTCCCTCCACTTCCTTATTTTGAGCTATTCTAAGACCTCTAGACCTACAGAGAACCCTCCTAGGGCCTTCCAGGAGTCCTTCTGGCTGATTTTCCTTCAGTCTTCGAGAGTCTTCAAGCTTTATTTCCGACCCGGACAATTTTAGGGGTCTACAGCTGCCCCCCCTTTACTTAGTCGGACGGCCTTTTGGTATACCGGCCGACAAGTAAAGGAGTTGACCCAATTGTCCGGGTGATGCGCCGACCTTCTGACTTGTAGCGTCTTCCGGTGGAAAATTGTCGAGTAGCCTCTCCAGGTTTTGCTATGCTTGCTGCCCAAGCTGGAAGCTGTGAGTACCGCCTCTCCAGGCTTAGCTTCACTCTTTGTTCGAGCCGGAAGCTAAGTACCCTTGTGACGACGGTAGCAGTGTGAGTTTCGCCTCTCCAGGCTTAGTCTCGCTCTTCGTTCGAGCCGGAAACTAAGCACCTTTGTGACGACGGTGAGCAGTGTGAGTTTTGCCTCTCCAGGCCTTGCTTTGCTTGTTGCCCAAGCTGGAAGCTGTAAGTACCCGCCTCTCCAGGCTTAGCTTCACTCTTTGTTTGAGCCGGAAGCTAAGTACCTTTGTGACAACGGTGAACGGTGAGTACCCCCTTTCCAGAGATAGCTTCGCTCATTGCCCGAGCTGGAAGCTGCATACCTCCGTGTTTGTGACGACGGGGGTAGCGTGAATATCTCCTTTCCAGGGATTTGTGATGATTTTGTCTCCACAGTCCACGATGCTGCTTCGACGGTTGTTTCTGATTTTGTGCCACTAGGGGCTGGATAACGCAGGGATCCGTCTAGGGGATGTGCAGTTACTCATAGGTTCTTGTGTCCCAACTTTCCATTGCGTAGTTGGTGCCCACTGGGGAATTTCTGATTCCTTTGGGGTGCAGACACAAAGATGCTCTTTCTGATGTGAGCGGTGCCTTATGATTGGCTGACGTCCTTTCGACGTTGGTGGAGTATCCCGGTTATCCTTGTTCGGGTGTCTCTTTTGGTTTTCTGATTTTGCTGCCTCTGTGTAGGCTGTTATCCACTGGGGGATTTTGTCGTTGATTTTGATTAGCCTCTTCTGTTAGGCGTATCAGCTTGACGTTCAATGATTGGCTGAGAGCCAGATTCCACTTGGGGAATGATTATTGATTTTTTTTATTTTTCTCCTTTTGCAGGGATGCCTCTTGAGTAGGCGACTGGGGATTTGGGGATCTTATGTATCCCAGAGTATTATTTAGGAAGCCTCTACAGGCTTAGCCTCACTCGACACTTGAGTTGGAGAGCTATCTTCACTGAGGAAGTGTTAAGTCCATTGACTTGTATATACTGTTTGGATGATCGCACTTCCATTGGGGATTGCGTCGATTTTGCTTTGATAGCTCTCGCTGGGGATTTTCCCGTGAGCTTGAGCTGAGGTTCCCTCTGGGGAGTATTATTTCTGCGAGCCTCTCCAGGCTCAGTTATTCTGCATACTATGGAGGATGTGGAGTATTATTTTGGTAAGCCTCTCCAGGCTTAGTTATTCTGTACAAACTGTTTGTTGGATTTTCTGTATCCTTGCTTTTTTTATTTTCGGCTTTTTCTGTATTTTGCCTTTTCTATGTTTTTGGCTTTTGCTGTACAGAATTTAAATTGCTAGAGAATTTTGAATTCAAAAGTGGCAAATTTCATTACTAAAAGTGAATTTGTACAAGAAAAATTTGAGAAATGGGGCTAAGCCCATCCAAACTAGTACATGAAAAAGCAATAAAACAGAAGCCAGTCTTCACTCCTCTGCTGGCGGGTCCTGTGGCGGGTCCGGGAAGCGGCGATGCATCCAGACGGAGAGGTTGTCGAACCCTTGCACCAAGGTATCTAGTCGAGCATATGTACTCTGCTGCCATGTGCCGATGCTATGCTGAAAAGCATCGAATCGAGTATCGATGCTTTGCTGTAAAGCGTCAAAGCGGGCATCAAAGTAGGCCCTATCCGACTGCGAAGTGCCGGTCTCTGGCTGTGGGCTGCCATCGCCCTCAAAGTCGAGGTCATTGAGGATGTCGGCATAGGCATCGGGGCCATCTACTCGTACAAACCCTCCAGCTGATCTAGTAATGATCCTCATACTAATCAAAGTGGTAGCACCGATCAGCTTTGGCGCCAGCGCCCTTGGCTCTTCGCCATCGGGGCATCCCCATGTCTCTGCCAGCTGTGAAAGGAGTGGGGCGACCAAGATATACCCCTGTCTAGATTCTCCTCCCTCTCGTGCCCCCAGCTTCTTCACATGCTCGAGGAAGAAATATCCCGGGTTGGCCTTCCGTCCGGTGGCCATGCAATATAATGCCAGCAGGTCCGGACGAGTAATCGACTCGGGGCTCTTGGACCTGCCGTGGATAGTACTAGTAAGGATCTTGTGGCAGATCCGAAGAGCGGTCGGAAGCCGGGAGCCCTTTACCCCTGAATGGTAATCCTCTCGGCCAGTGAGCAATCTCCACATGTCAACCGGAGTCCACTGATCTGGCCACTCGCATATGGCATCACGAAATTCCAGCTGATCAGTGCGGCTGAAAAATCCCGCCTGGACATTGAACTCGTCCAAAGTCAAGGAGCGGTACCCCTGATTCATCCAGAAATCAACCGAGCAGACATCTTCCCCATAACTGTTCGTCGACTCAGTAATACCGACGGAGGCCAGGAACTCCTTCGTGGCTGTCAAGTACAGCTGAGAAGGGGGATCAAGGAGAAATCCCCATCCTATGCTGCCGAAGTAACCCCTGACGTCATCCTCCAAGCCCACTGCTCGGAGAAGGTCAAAGTCAAGCACCCTTGACGGCTCGAAGTTGAACGTCTCTATGAGCTCCAGCCGTTGCCTGTGTCGGTCTGTCATCTCGCGTCGAGCTGGGGCTCTCTGTCTTTTTCGGGATGACTCTGCCATTTCTGAGAAGCTATCTAGGGTGCACTCACAAACAAAATATGCAGGGAAAGAAGATTGGTATGCAAAATGAGAGGGGGGAAGGCTTATTTATAGAAAAGTTTTCGCCAGTACGGCCGTATTGAATATAATACGGCCGTATTGGCTTTCCCGTTATTGTACAAATGTGGCAATCAATACGGCCCGTATTGAATGGAATACGGCCGTATTGAGCGTCAATACGCCCGTATTGTGTTTAATACTCCGTATTGAATACGAAAAGTTGCTTCAACGTTTACCTTGATACGCCCGTATTAAACTCAATACGGGCGCATTGATGATTTTTTTTTTTTTTTTTTTTTTTTTTTTTTTATAAACAGAGAATAAGTGATATTCCAGTACACCTATCATCTGTATGCATGTATGCAGTATATGATGCACCTAATTCTATTTGATTCATTTTTTCAAAAGAATTAATCGATGCGTTCTTCTGTTTGGATTTTTGCCATTCCTCTAGACGAGCTGTGCTCTGCCGATTTCTGTAACCGAGGGATGATGCGTATTTGATTTCGGGATTTGGCGTCATCAACCAAATAATCCTTCCCTTCCTTTAGAAGATGTGTCAACCCTCCTATTGACCACTATATCTCCATGTTTCCACTAGATTATTCAAAAATCGTTGGGACAAGAGAGAAAAGAAGGAAAAGATATATTTTTCAAAAGTTTGTGTTTTAGAGGGGATTGTTTTATTTTTGAAAAATGGATTTTGTAAGAATGGCTGGCCAATGGTAGGCTTATTGTGTTTAGGTTTGTTT
The DNA here is from genome assembly GCF_000230855.2 of Cajanus cajan. Classification (NCBI taxonomy): domain Eukaryota; kingdom Viridiplantae; phylum Streptophyta; class Magnoliopsida; order Fabales; family Fabaceae; genus Cajanus; species Cajanus cajan. The sequence goes on along the minus strand of NC_138523.1, from coordinate 13,106,426 downwards.
GATTAAACACTTATGAAGTTAAGCACATCTTCGTTATTAATGATTGTGCTTTGACAACTTGGATAGCTTTTCTTGAGCTCCTTGTTGAATTCAATTGATGGTACCATCATGGATTTATTTTGTTCCTCTTTTTTGACGGCCCTAACTTTTGCCTAAAACACCCATTTGTGATGTCTTAGCGGGCTTTTGTTTTTGTTCATTATTTTGTAACCCTAATTTTTGCCTAGGTCACCCTTTTGTGGGATTCCTAGCGGGTCTTTTGCTCTTATTTTTGCGCAGTCCCTTTTTTGGGTTTCCTGCCGAGCTTTTTATCTTTAGGATTTCTTTATCCATGATGGCACTTATTGATGCCAAGAAAAGGTGCTCCAAGCTGTCATGTACACTTCCACATAAAAATGATGCGGGTTTATTGATTATTAAGACGATTTTAACCTCACTTATGTTCGTTCAAACAGGGTTAAATAATGTGGTCTAGAGATTTATTGCAAGCAAGAAAAGAATCAATAAGAAATAATGAAGAATGATTTTATTATAATCATGATGGAAACATGTGCCCTATCGAGGCTCGGGGGTCGGGCTGTCCCCGAGGAGTGATCTCTAATAGTCACTGAATTTACACATCCCTATTAGAAGGAAAAGGACACTTGATGACGACAGCTGGCCTTGACGTTTGTGAACCAGCCTTCCTAAAGATCTGGCTTAAAGAACGTCGAGAAGGATCTTGATTCCTCTTCGTTCTTTGATCTTTAACATGGTTGTATCCTAATCCTTGTTTCCCCGGATTGTCCTTGATAATAGGTAGCTCCGGGATTCCTTGGGAGTACTTGCCCAATCCTTGTCCTGGCAAGTATCCGTTCTTTGTGAGCATATGGGCTACCTTCTTCATTTCTCGGGGAAACGTTTCAACATTGGCAATTTCCAATGCTTGGAAGGCGGTTTCCAAAGCTTCCTCTGCTGCATCCACATAAGGTATGTTGGATGGCTTACTGATGAGTATGTCATCTTCAGCTTGCACGGTCACCAGTTTGTCACCCACAATGAATTTGACTTTTTGGTGGAGCGTAGAGGGTACAGCTTTCGCATCATGAATCCAAGGTCGGCCTAGGAGACAGCTGTATGCAGGAGTAATATCCATCACTTGGAATTCGACGTTGAAGATGGTGGGTCCAATTTGGATTGGAAGATTGACTTCTCCCACCACTTCTCTTTTAGAACCGTCGAAAGCTCGAACGATCATGTTGCTCGGGCGCATTTGGACTCCCTTGATTGCCACTTGATCAAGAGTTCTTTTGGGCATCACATTCAAGGAAGATCCGTTATCCACCAAGACTTTTGCGATGTGATACTCCTTGCACTTTACAGAGATGTGCAAGGGCTTGTTGTGATTAGGTCCCTCGGCGGGGATTTCTTCATCGGTGAAAGTGAGGTGATCATTAGCCGTGATGTGGCTAACAATTCCCTCAAACTTGTCTTGGGAGATGGTATGCGACACATATGCCTCGTTCAAGACCTTCAACAGAGCTTGCCGATGCGGTTCGGAGCTTAGGATCAACGACAACAAAGTGATCTTTGCTGGTGTCTTGTGAAGTTGATCCACAATGGAGTACTCGCTTTGTTTGATGAATTTTAACAACTCATCAGTCTCCTCCTCGGATTCTCTATCTTCCTCGGTTTTCTCCTTTTCTTTTCCTTTATTCTTGGGAGCTTTATCGTGCAGATCTTCGGGAGTGTAGATCCTGCCACTCCTAGTCATGCCCCCAAGTCCAGCGATGTTGGAGATATCGCTGTCGGCAGAAGAATGGATGTCGTATATCCATGGCACAGCCTTATTTGTTTTGTAGGGGAAAGGCCTTGGAGCGACAATCCTTAACGGCGTCGGACCTTCCCTTTCGTCTGTTTTGATTACCAACAACGGCGTCGTCGTGTGTTCGCTTTGCGCAGTTGTTGGTTTGCATTTAATGACCAATGGCGTGCGATCCATTCTGAATATACGCATCGATTATTTCTTTCTTTTTATTAACATTTATTATTAAATTACCGGGAGAGATAAATGCAAATGAATGACTATGAAATGCAAAGGCAATTGAGAGATTTCATAAATCACAACACTTGATTTCATTGATCATAGAAAGTGTACAACTTATCATACAATGCTTTGAAGCAATTTTTTACAATATAAGAAAAGCCGATAAAAACCCACAGGCGGGTTCATTTTTCTTCTCCATTCGTCTTCGGCTTCCTCCACATGGCGTGCTATTGCTTCAACTTGCATATGGACGGCTTGGCTCATATCATCACTACTTTTCTGAGCATCCTTCGCCTTTTGAGTGTAATAGTTGATCATGGCCTGCAACTCGTTAAGCTCGTCTTCGGCTCGATCCTTCTCTTCTCGGAGTCTAGCTATTTGTGCTAGTCCCTCCCTTTCCTTTTTGCGGAAATCGGAAAGGTTTGCGGTTTGTTGTTGAGAAACTTCTCGCCATTGTTGTGCGTCGGATCGAGTCAAGAGCAGATCTTCTTGCATGTTCTTGATCAACTGTGCCTGCCTTGCATGTTCGGCTTCCAGGTGTGCTATCTTTGCGTTGACTTCTTGGAGTTGACTACTCGGTTCAACTTTTGGCATTTTGGATACCTGAGTAGTCTCCTCATTGAGGTTAGCACACTCATCCTTGAGCCGCTCTATCTCGTGGTCTTTCTTCTTGCATTGCCTTTGAAGACCATCAATAGTAAAACTGGATTCCTCATTTTTCTCTTCAAGAACTCTCATTTGAGCTCCCATAATTTCCAGCTTTTTGGTCAAGGCGTCGACTTGTTCTTGCAATGCCTTCCTTGTTGCTGTGGTTGCACAAGAAGTGGATGGTTGAGGCACCCCCCTCTTGCTCCTCCATTCCTCATTGTAGACCCCTAAAATTGTCCGGGTCGGAAATAAAGCTTGAAGACTCTCGAAGACTGAAGGATAATCAGCCAGAAGGACTCCTCGAAGGCCCTAGGAGGGTTCTCTGTAGGTCTAGAGGTCTTAGAATAGCTAAAAATAAGGAAGTGGAGGGAAAAAGCCCAATACGGCCGTACTGAACTTAATACGGCCGTATTGAAGCTTCAATACGGCCGTACTGAAGTCAGTACAACCGTATTGACACTTCAATACGACCGCTGCGAACTCAATACGGGCGTATTGAAATTTCCGACTTTCAATACGACCGTATTGAACTCCAATACGACCGTATTGAAGTTCAAAAATTTCAATACGGCCGTATTGGCCCTGTAGGCCGTACTGCGCCTATTCCCTATAAATATGACGTCAATTGGACGTCATTCCACACTTTTTTTACGGAGTTTTGACTCCCTCCTTGAGTATTCTGGGGTTTTTGAGCAGTGTTCTGCCCTAGAAAACTCTCTGGGAGTCGATCCGACGAAGTTCTTGAGCCCCGAGCCATTTTGCTTGAGGATCGAACCTAGTCGAGGGGAAATCTTTTTGATTCCCTTAGTTAAAATTTTGTTCTAGGAGAGCGAGGAGCGGGCTTGTAGAGCGAGGGAACGCCAAAACGCTTCCCAGTTCTTTGCAATATAAAAGCACGCTTCAAGAGGTTTCCCTTCAATCCTTCCTTTTACTGCTTTCTGTGTGCATATTTAAACTGTCATCATGTAGATAGTCAATTTATAATTGTTTAGAATAAATAGGGGTAATTTAGTAATTTTATACTGTTCTTTTAAAAATAATCTGTCATAGGGAACCCGAAAGGGGCGCCGTGGGGTGCTAACACCTTCCCCACGCGTAACCGACTCCCTTACCCAACTCTGGTTGTAGTGGCCAAAGTTGATTTTTAAATCAATTGCCTTATCCCTTTTTCCAATGTTTTGAGTAAAACATTGGTGGCGACTCCACGAACCCTCCTTTTATGAAAACCACTAATCCATGGAGGGTCCCGCTTGGGATTAATATGGATTAGTGAGCCTTTTAATAAAATTGCTCGTTTGACGAGGTCTCAGTTTGAGAATAAGTCATTCTAGCAATCCACATTTTTCAAACAAATAAACGAGTCCAACCATCCTTCGCGAATGCCGAAAGCCCGTTTCGGGCCGGTGGCGACAGATGGCGACTCCGCTGGGGAAGCTTCGAGAGTCAGTCCCATTTAGTGACAGATTATTTTAACAAATAATAGTTAAAATTACTTCATTACCCCTTCACTTGTATGATAACATGTTTATCTATTTGGCTTTAAATAACTGTTGTATTTTTAAATTTACGCAATTGTTTGAAATAAAAACTGCACACAAACCTTTGCACACAACAGTTCCCTCTATACCCGGGGGCATGAGTGATTAACCATAGGGAGTGGATGTTAGTACGGCCGGTTGTCGAATGGGTCTATAGGTGCCCGTAGACCGTTGTCGGAAAACATCACTCAAGGTGATAACCATGAACTCGAGTCCGACAGTGCGTTGGAGCTTTCCATCGGCTTACGACGAGAGGAATTGGGTCCCTATAATGGGGGCACCTTGGGGGCCTCAGACCGGTGAGAACAGTTAGATCCACCTTGAATATGCACTTTTCTGCAGGATACCCCTACCTCGTGATTCGCTCGTGACTGTTCGTGGATGAGTGAATTGTTTGTGCATTGATTATGTGAAATTGTTTGAGCATACATTGCACCTTTTAAACATACAACATTCCTTTTTAAAATAAGAATAAATAGGAATAAGAATCTTCCATTGCATGGTGTTAACATCTACCTTCATCACATTCATATAGGTAGTTTCCCTTTTCACCCAAAAAATACAAAAAACAAAATACCCAAAAAAAAAGGAAAAAAGGGTTATTTATCCAAACCAAGCAATATCATGCATCATCTTAGGGACATCCTAAAAACATGATAATGCTTAGTTCAATAAACACAATGCATGCATATTCAACATCATCATCTCATATCATGCATATAGATCATGGAGGGATCTAGGTTTGCATTTCATACATCCCTCCCAATAAATCATTAATAAACATTAATAAAAAGAAAGAAATAATCGATGCGTATGTTCAAGATGGATCGCACGCCATTTGTTATTAAGCGTAAGCCAACAACCGCGCCAAGCGAGCGCACATCAACTCCGTTGTTGGTAATCAAGACAGACAAAGGGGAAGGTCCGACACCATTAAGGATCATCACTCCAAAGCCTTTCCCCTACGAATCAAATAAGGCTGTGCCGTGGATATACGACATCCATTTTTCTGCCGACAGCGATATCTCTAACATCGCTGGGCTTGGGGGCATGACTAGGAATGGCAGGATCTACACTCCCGAAGATCTTCATGATAAAGCCCCCAAGAATAAAGAAAAAGAAGAAAAGAAAACCGAGGAAAAAGAATCCGAGGAGGAGACAGACGAGCTGTTAAAGTTTATCCGACAGAGCGAGTACTCCATCGTGGATCAACTTCATAGGACGCCAGCAAAGATTACGCTGTTGTCGTTGATCCTAAGTTCCGAACCGCATCGGCAAGCTCTGTCGAAAGTCTTGAACGAGGCATATGTGTCGCACACTATCTCCCAAGACAAGTTTGAGGGGATTGTTAGTCACATCACGGCTAGTGATCACCTCACCTTCACCGATGAAGAAATCCCCGCTGGGGGACCGAATCATAACAAGCCCTTGCACATCTCTGTAAAGTGCAAGGAGTATCACATCGCAAAGGTCTTGGTGGATAATGGATCTTCCTTGAACGTAATGCCAAAGAGAACGTTCGACCAAATGACAATCAAGGGAATCCAAATGCGCCCGAGCAACATGATCGTTCGAGCCTTCGATGGATCTAAAAGAGAAGTGGTGGGAGAGATCAATCTTCCAATCCAAATTGGACCCACTATCTTCAACGTCGAATTTCAAGTGATGGACATCACTCCTGCATACAGCTGTCTCCTCGGCCGACCTTGGATTCATGATGCGAAAGCTGTACCCTCTACGCTCCACCAGAAAGTCAAGTTCATAATGGGTGACAAGCTGGTGACCGTGCAAGCTGAAGATGACATACTCATCAGCAAGCCATCCACCATACCTTATGTGGATGCAGTAGAGGAAGCTTTGGAAACCGCCTTCCAAGCATTGGAAATTGCCAATGTTGAAACGTTTCCCCGAGAAATGAAGAAGGTAGCTCATATGCTCACAAAGAACGGATACTTGCCAGGACAAGGATTAGGCAAGGACTCCCAAGGAATCCCGGAGCTACCCATTATCAAGGACAATCCGGGAAAACAAGGGTTAGGATACAACCCTGTTAAAGATCAAAGAACGAAGAGGAATCAAGATCCTTCTCGACGTTCTTTAAGCCAGATCTTTAGGAAGGCTGGTTCACAAACGTCAAGGCCAGCTGTCGTCATCAAGTGTTCTTTTCCTTCTAATAGGGATGTGTAAACCTGATGACTATTAGAGATCACTCCTCGGGGACAGCCCGACCCCCGAGCCTCGATAGGGCACATGTTTCCACTATGATTATAATAAAATCATTCATTATTATTTCTTATTGCTTCTTTTCTCGCTTGCAATAAAATTCTAGACCACATTATTTTAACCCTGTTTGAATAAGCATAAATGAGGTTAAAATCATCTTGATAACAATAAACCCGCATCATTTTTATGTGGAAATGTGCATGACAGCTTGGAGCACCTTTTCTTGGCATCAATAAGTGCCATCATGGATAAAAGAAATCCTAAAGATAATAAGCTCGGCAGGAAATCCAAAAAGGGGACTGCGCAAAAATAAGAGCAAAAGACCCGCTAGGAATCCCACAAAAGGGTGACCTAGGGAAAAGTTAGGGTTACAAAATGAAGACAAAAACCCGCTAGGAATCCCACGAAAAGGGTGACCTAGGCAAAAGTTAGGGTTACAAAATGAATACAAAAGCCCGCTAAGACATCACAAAAGGGTGTTTTAGGCAAAAGTTAGGGCCGTCAAAAAAAGAAAAAAACAAAATAAATCCATGATGGTACCATCAATTGAATTCAACAAGGGGCTCAAGAAAAGCTATCCAAGTTGTCAAAGCACAATCATTAATAACAAAGATGTGCTTAACCTCATAAGTGTTTAGTCGAACAAGCCTAAACACATAAGCCTACCATGGCCAGCCATTCTTACAAAAACCATTTTTCGAAAATAAAATAATCCCCTCTAAAACACAAACCTTTGAAAATATATCCTTTCCTTCTTTTCTCTCTTGTCCCAAACGATTTTTGAATAATCTTGTGGAAACATGGAGATATAGTGGTCAATAGGAGGGTTGACACATCTTCTAAAGAAAGGGAAGAATCATTTGGTTGATGACACCAAAATCAAATATGCATCATTCCTCGGTAACAGAAATCGGCAGAGCACAGTCCGTCTGGAGGAATGGCAAAATCCAAACACAAAAACGCATCGGTTAATTCTTGTGAAAAAAGAATCAAATAGAATTAGGTGCATCATACTGCATACATGCATACAGATGATAGGTGTACTGGAAGATCACTTATTCTCTGTTTATTGAAAAAACAAAAAAAAATATATATAAACTTCAGAAAAAACAATGCGCCCGTACCATGTTCAGTACACCCGTACTAAAATTGGGGTTATGAACAAATTTTTAACTCAAACATGGGCGTACTGAAATGGATGCGGTCGTATTGGCCATAAAGAAATTTTCAAAGACCTCGTCATGAGGCAACTACATAAAATAGAAAAAATAGAAAAATTGCTTGTGTATGACAGCAGCAAACAAAATGCAAAGATTCAGAAAATCAACAGCGTCATACAGAATAACTGAGCCTGGAGAGGCTTGCCGAAAGAATACTCTCAGAATAACTGAGCCTGGAGAGGCTTGCCGAAATAATACTCCCATAGAATAACTGAGCCTGGAGAGGCTCGCCGAAATAATACTCTCAAAATAACTGAGCCTGGAGAGGCTTGCCGAAATAATACTCTTTAAGAATAACTGAGCCTGGAGAGGCTCGCCGAAATAATACTCTCAAAATAACTGAGCCTGGAGAGGCTTGCCGAAATAATACTCTTTAAGAATAACTGAGCCTGGAGAGGCTCGCCAAAATAATACTCTCAAAATAATTGAGCCTGGAGAGGCTCGCCGAAATAATACTCTCTCATAATAACTGAGACATTTCTATACAGAAAAAGCCAAAACCAATAAAGAAAAGGCAAAAACGAAAAAAAAAGCCGTAACCAATAAAAAGGCAAAACATAGAAAAAGCCGAAAACGAAAAAGGCAAAAATACAGAAAATCCAACAAACAGCTTGTACAGAATAATTGAGCCTGGAGAGGCTCGCAGAAATAATACTCCCCAAAGGGAACCTCAGCTCATGAAGCCAATATCCAACAAGAGCTTTCAAAGCAAGATCGTCAAAAATCTCCCAAAGGAAGTACGATCATCCAAGTAATATATCCAAGTCAAAGGACTTCGGACTTCCTCAGTGGAAAGTAGCTCTCCGACTCAGGCATTGAGTGAGGCTAAGCCTGGAGAGGCTCGCAGAAATAATACTCCTTCAGAATAATCGAGCCTGGAGAGGCTCGCAGAAAGAATACTCCCTCAGAATAATTGAGCCTGGAGAGGCTCGCGGAAAGAATACTCCCTTCAGAATAATTGAGCCTGGAGAGGCTCGCAGAAATAATACTCCTTCAGAATAATTGAGCCTGGAGAGGCTCGCAGAAAGAATACTCCCTCAGAATAATTGAGCCTGGAGAGGCTCGCAGAAACAATACTCTTCCTTCAGAATAGTTGGGCCTAGAAAGGCTCGATTCCCCAGAGATATCTCAAGCTTACACTCACGGGCCAAATTCCCCAGTGAAAGCTATCAGAATGCGATCAGCGAAATCCCCAAAGGAGGCCTGATCATCCAAGAAAAATGTCTAAGGACTTTAAACTTCCCCAATGGAGGATAGCTTTCCAACTCAAAAGCGATGGGTGAAGCTAAGCCTGAAGAGGCTTTCTAAATAATACTCTGGGATGAATAAAAACTTCAAATCCCCAATCGCCTACTAAAGAGGCATTTCTACAAAAGGAAGACCAATAAACTATTCCCCAAGTGGAATTTGGCTCTCAGCCTAACAAATGAACGTCAAGATGATCTGCCTAACAAAAGAGGCCAATCAACATCAATCCTCAGTGGATGATCGCCTATCCAAGAGGCATCCCCACAAAAGGGGAAGAAAATCAAAAAGATTAATAAAATTCCCCAAGCGGAATTTGGCATCCCGCCAAAACATCGAACATCAAGACTATCTGCCTAACAGAAGAGGCCAGTCAAAAAAAATCAACATGTCAACATCCCTAGCGGATAACAGCCTACACAGAGGCAACAAAATCCAAAAATTAAAAAGAGTTACCCGAATAAGGATAACCGGGATACTCCACCTACGTCAAAAGGACGTCAGCCAAACATAAGGCATCGCTCGACTCAGAGAGAAAGAGCATCTGTGTCTACACCCCAAGGAGTCAGAAATTCCCCATGGGTACCAACAATGCAACGCAAGTTGGGGCACAGGAACCTGTGAATGACTGCACATCCCGTAGACGGATCCCTGCATTATCCAGCCCTCAGTGGCACCAAAATCAAAATCAACATCCAGAATCCCCAGCGGATAACAGCCTACACAGAGGCAGCGAAAAATCAGAAAATCTAAAAGAGTTACCCGAACAAGGATAACCGGGATACTCCACCAACGTCGAAAGGACGTCAGCCAATCATAAGGCACCGCTCACATCAGAAAGAGCATCTTTGTGTCTATACCCCAAGGAGTCAGAAATTCCCCAAGGGTACCAACAATGCAATGCAAGTTGGGGCACAGGAACCTGTGAATGACTGCACATCCCCTAGACGGATCCCTGCGTTATCCAGCCCTCAGCGGCACAAAAATCAAAAAACAACCGTCGAAGCAGCATCGTGGACTGTGGAGACAAAATCATCACCAAATCCCTGGAAAGGAGATATTCACGCTACCCCCGTCGTCACAAACACGGAGGTATGTAGCTTCCGGCTCGGGCAATGAGAGAAGCTATCTCTGGAAAAGGGGTACTCACCGCTTACCGTTGTCACAAAGGTACTTAGTTTCCGGCTCAAACAAAGAGTGAAGCTAAGCCTGGAAGGACGGTACTTACAGCTTCCAGCTTGGGCAACAAGCAAAGCAAAGTCTGGAGAGACAGTACTCAAACAAGGTCTGGAGAGACAATACTCAAACAAGGTCTAGAGAGACGATACTCAGAGTCTGGAGAGACGATACTCAGAGTCTGGAGAGACAGTACTCAAAGTCTGGAGAGACAGTACTCAGAGTCTGGAGAGACGATACTCAAAGTCTGGAGAGACAGTACTCGAAGTCTGGAGAGACAGTACTCGAAGTCTGGAGAGACAGTACTCAGAGTCTGGAGAGACGATACTCAAATAAAGTCTGGAGAGACAATACTCAAACAAAGTCTGGAGAGACAGTACTCAAGGTCTGGAGAGACAATACTCAAGGTCTGGAGAGACAATACTCAGCCATCAGCGTCGTCAGAGGCACGTTGGTGTTAAACTCAGCTACCGAGGTTGTCAGAAGCGCCGAGGTATGCAACAACCTGGAGAGGCTACTCAACAATTTTCCACCGGAAGACATTACAAGTCAGAAGGACGGCACATCACCCGGACAATTGGGTCAACTCCTTTACTTGTCAGCCGGTACACCAAAAGACCGTTTGACTAAGTAAAGGGGGGGCAGCTGTAGACCCCTAAAATTGTCCGGGTCGGAAATAAAGCTTGAAGACTCTCGAAGACTGAAGGATAATCAGCCAGAAGGACTCCTCGAAGGCCCTAGGAGGGTTCTCTGTAGGTCTAGAGGTCTTAGAATAGCTAAAAATAAGGAAGTGGAGGGAAAAAGCCCAATACGGCCGTACTGAACTTAATACGGCCGTATTGAAGCTTCAATACGGCCGTACTGAAGTCAGTACAACCGTATTGACACTTCAATACGACCGCTGCGAACTCAATACGGGCGTATTGAAATTTCCGACTTTCAATACGACCGTATTGAACTCCAATACGACCGTATTGAAGTTCAAAAATTTCAATACGGCCGTATTGGCCCTGTAGGCCGTACTGCGCCTATTCCCTATAAATATGACGTCAATTGGACGTCATTCCACACTTTTTTACGGAGTTTTGACTCCCTCCTTGAGTATTCTGGGGTTTTTGAGCAGTGTTCTGCCCTAGAAAACTCTCTGGGAGTCGATCCGACGAAGTTCTTGAGCCCCGAGCCATTTTGCTTGAGGATCGAACCTAGTCGAGGGGAAATCTTTTTGATTCCCTTAGTTAAAATTTTGTTCTAGGAGAGCGAGGAGCGGGCTTGTAGAGCGAGGGAACGCCAAAACGCTTCCCAGTTCTTTGCAATATAAAAGCACGCTTCAAGAGGTTTCCCTTCAATCCTTCCTTTTACTGCTTTCTGTGTGCATATTTAAACTGTCATCATGTAGATAGTCAATTTATAATTGTTTAGAATAAATAGGGGTAATTTAGTAATTTTATACTGTTCTTTTAAAAATAATCTGTCATAGGGAACCCGAAAGGGGCGCCGTGGGGTGCTAACACCTTCCCCACGCGTAACCGACTCCCTTACCCAACTCTGGTTGTAGTGGCCAAAGTTGATTTTTAAATCAATTGCCTTATCCCTTTTTCCAATGTTTTGAGTAAAACATTGGTGGCGACTCCACGAACCCTCCTTTTATGAAAACCACTAATCCATGGAGGGTCCCGCTTGGGATTAATATGGATTAGTGAGCCTTTTAATAAAATTGCTCGTTTGACGAGGTCTCAGTTTGAGAATAAGTCATTCTAGCAATCCACATTTTTCAAACAAATAAACGAGTCCAACCATCCTTCGCGAATGCCGAAAGCCCGTTTCGGGCCGGTGGCGACACTCATAATCAATGGAGACGGATACCCGAGGCTTTCCAAGTTCGAGATCTCCCTCATAGGTTGGTCTCTCCCACGCTCTCATGACAGCGTGCATGTCCTTCTGATGCTCATAATCGAAAGAGAAACACAACCCTCCAAGCTCCTCTATAGTAGGAATGATCTGAGTCCTCATCAGTTGCCTCATAACCAATCTTGGTGAGTAGGCTATGCAACCTCTGAGGCCCATTAATGGTATGCTTGGATAACTGCCGCATCTCATCAATACATTGCTTGGACGGAACCAAGGGCAAACCCACGTGAAGTGTTCAATACTCCACTGTTCCATCTCCTCCTTCCACTCGGAAGCATATCGGCGGCGTACGGGGATCTTCGAAAAACTTCTCAACGGATCGGGTAAAGTCCCCATATGACTAAAGGCATAAAAGTGTGTGATGCCCCACACATACAACAAGGAGGTGCAGCATCGAATGGTTTTTCCTTGCTTTTGTTGAGACAAATGAACAGAGAGCAAGGTGTCGGCAAGAATGGCAGGCACGGGACTCTTCATGTGTACGTCCCAAGCGAAGAAAGCGTCCATTGCAGCATGGTCCACTGTGTTAGCGTAAAAGGGGAAAAGGATCATCCCAAATACAGCTAACGCTAGAGTCTTGTTGAAAGCTAACCAATCTCCCTCACCAGCCAAGGAAGAAAGGTGGTCTTCAATCATAGCAAGCTTCCAACCTTTAATACTGCCGTTCCCCACTAAGGCAGCTGATCGTGATGGTAATTTGACCTGAGTGGCAACTCTCTCCACGGCCACATGGTTATCATGAAAGATATAGACCCCAGCTGATTTGGGCCATCGTAGCATGAGCTCGTACTCCTCGAGAGTAGGAACTAGGTCAAACTGGGGGAACTCGAAACAATGTAGATCGAGATTCCAAAAGTGGACTAATGCTCTCAGAAAAGATGGATCTACACAAATCTTCATCAAGTCGAGAACTCGTCCATAGGATTTTTCAAACTCCAAACGAGCCTCTCGTGGCATCAAGGTACAGAGGTGATCCAACCTCTCGGCACGGTATAATAAGAAGTCCACTTTCTTCAATTGCCCTTGCACTCCCCTAGATCCCTCCATGATCTACAATAAAATGCATGATATGAGATGATGGAGATGAATATGCATGCATAGTGTTTATTTAACTAAGCATTATCATGTTTTTTGGGATTTTCCTAACATGATGCATGGTATTGCTTGGTTTGGGTAAATATCATTATTATTTTTTGATATTTTGTATCTTTTTGTATTTTTTGGGTGAAAAAGGAAACTACCTATATGAATGCAATGAAGGTAGACGTTAACACCATGTACTTAGAAGATCCTTATTCCTATTTATTATTATTTTTTAAAAGGATAGGAATGTTGTATGTTTAAAGAAATGCAATGTATGCTCAAACAATTTCACATAAACAATGCACAAACAATTCACTCATCCACGAACAGTCACGAGCGAATCACGAGGTAGGGGTCTCCTGCAGAAAAGTGCATATTCAAGGAGGATCTAACTGTTCTCACTTGGTCAAAGGCCCCCAAGGTGCCCCCATTATAGGGACCCAATTCCTCTCGTCGTAGGTCGATGGAAAGCTCCAACGCACCGTCGGACTCAAGTTCATGGTTATCACCTTGAGTGATGTTTTCCGACAACGGTCTCGTAGGCTCCTATAGACCCATTCAACCGGCCGTACTAACATCCACTCCCTATGGATTACCACTCATGCCCCCGGGTATAGAGGGAACTGTTGTGTGCAAAGGTTTGTGTGTGTCGCCACCGGCCCGAAACGGGCTTTCGGCATTCGCGAAGGATGGTTGGACTCGTTATTATTTTAAAAATGTGGATTGCTAGAATGACTTATTCTCAAACTGAGACCTCGTCAAACGAGCAATTTTATTAAAAGGCTCACCAATCCATATTAATCCCAAGCGGGACCCTCCATGGATTAGTGGTTTTCGCAAAAGGAGGGTTCGTGGAGTCGCCACCAATGTTTTACTCAAAACATTGGAAAAAGGGATACGGCAATTGATTTAAAAATCAACTTTGGCCATTACAACCAGAGTTGGGTAAGGGAGTCGGTTACGCGTGGGGAAGGTGTTAGCACCCCACGGCGCCCCTTTCGGGTTCCCTATGACAGATTATTTTTTAAAAGAACAGTATAAAATTACTAAATTACCCCTATTTATTCTAAGCAATTATAAACTGACTATCTACATGATGACAGTTTAAATATGCACACAGAAAGCAGTAAAAGGAAGGATTGAAGGGAAACCTCTTGAAGCGTGCTTTTATATATTGCAAAGAACTGGGAAGCGTTTTGGCGTTCCCTCGCTCTACAAGCCCACTCCTTGCTCTCCTAGAACAAAATTTTAACTAAGGGAATCAAAAAGATTTCCCCTCGACTAGGTTCGATCCTCAAGCAAAATGGCTCGGGGCTCAAGAACTTCGTCGGATCGACTCCCAGAGAGATTTCTAGGGCAGAACACTGCTCAAAAACCCCAGAATACTCAAGGAGGGAGTCAAAACTGAGTGAAAAAGTGTGGAATGACGTCCAATTGACGTCATATTTATAGGGAATAGGCGCAATACGGCCTACAGGGGCAATACGGCCGTATTGAAATTTTTGAACTTCAATACGGTCGTATTGAAGTTCAATACGGTCGTATTGAAATTCAGAAATTTCAATACGCCCGTATTGAGTTCGCTGCGGTTGTATTGAAGTGTCAATACGGTCGTATTGACTTCAGTACGACCGTATTGAAGTTTCAGAAACTTCAATACGCCGTATTGAGTTTCGCTGCGGCCGTATTGAAGCTTCAATACGGCCGTATTAAGTTCAGTACGGCCGTATTGGGCTTTTTCCCTCCACTTCCTTATTTTGAGCTATTCTAAGACCTCTAGACCTACAGAGAACCCTCCTAGGGCCTTCGAGGAGTCCTTCTGGCTGATTATCCTTCAGTCTTCGAGAGTCTTCAAGCTTTATTTCCGACCCGGACAATTTTAGGGGTCTACAGCTGCCCCCCCTTTACTTAGTCGGACGGCCTTTTGGTGTATCGGCTGACAAGTAAAGGAGTTGACCCAATTGTCCGGGTATTGCGCCGACCTTCTGACTTGTAGCGTCTTCCGGTGGAAAAATGTTGAGTAGCCTCTCCAGGTGGGTGCATACCTCGGCGCTTCTGACATCCTCGGTAGCTGAGTTTACCTTCTCCAAGGTCAACTTCACTCGACGCCCGAGCCGGAAGTTGGACATCAACGCGCCTCTGATGACGCTGATGGTTGAGTACCGCCTCTCCAGGCTTAGCTTCACTCTTTGTTTGAGCCGGAAGCTAAGTACCTTTGTGACGACGGTGAGCAGTGTGAGTTTTGCCTCTCCAGGCCTTGCTTTGCTTGTTGCCCAAGCTGGAAGCTGTAAGTACCGTCTCTCCAGGCTTAGCTTTACTCTTTGTTTGAGCCGGAAGCTAAGTACCTTTGTGACAACGGTAAGCGGTGAGTACCCCTTTTCCAGAGATAGCTTCGCTCATTGCCCGAGCCGGAAGCTGCATACCTCCGTGTTTGTGACGACGGGGTAGCGTGAATATCTCCTTTCCAGGGATTCGTGATGATTTTGTCTCCACAGTCCACGATGCTGCTTCGACGGTTGTTTTTTGATTTTGTGCCGCTAAGGGCTGGATAACACAGGGATCCGTCTAGGGGATGTGCAGTTACTCATAGGTTCTTGTGTCCCAACTTTCCATTGCGTAGTTGGTTCCCACTGGGGAATTTCTGATTCCTTTGGGTGCAGACACAAAGATGCTCTTTCTGATGTGAGCGGTGCCTTATGATTGGCTGACGTCCTTTCGACGTTGGTGGAGTATCCCGGTTATCCTTGTTCGGGTGTCTCTTTTGGTTTTCTGATTTTGCTGCCTCTGTGTAGGCTGTTATCCACTGGGGGATTTTGTCGTTGATTTTGATTAGCCTCTTCTGTTAGGCGTATCAGCTTGACGTTCAATGATTGGCTGAGAGCCAGATTCCACTTGGGGAATGATTATTGATTTTTTTATTTTTCTCCTTCTGCAGGGATGCCTCTTGAGTAGGCGACTGGGGATTTGGGGATCTTATGTATCCCAGAGTATTATTTAGGAAGCCTCTACAGGCTTAGCCTCACTCGACACTTGAGTTGGAGAGCTATCTTCACTGAGGAAGTTTAAGTCCTTTGACTTGGATATTCTGCTTGGGTGATCGCACTTCCATTGGGGATTGCGTCGATCTTGCTTTGATAGCTCTCGCTGGGGATTTTCCCGTGAGCTTGAGCTGAGGTTCCCTCTGGGGAGTATTATTTCTGCGAGCCTCTCCAGGCTCAATTATTCTTTGGTGTGGAGTATTATTTTGGCGAGCCTCTCCAGGCTCAATTATTCTGCATGAGTATTGTTTCGGCAAGCCTCTCCAGGCTCAGTTATTTTTGATGAGAGTATTATTTCAGCAAGCCTCTCCAGGCTCAATTATTCTATACAGTTGGGGGAGTATTATTTCTGCAAGCCTCTCCAGGCTTTAGTTATTTTGAGGAAGTATTATTTCTGCAAGCCTCTCCAGGCTCAATTATTCTGAAAGAGTATTATTTCAGCAAGCCTCTCCAGGCTCAGTTAGAGTATTATTTCAGCAAGCCTCTCCAGGCTCAGTTATTTTGAGAGTATTATTTCTGCAAGCCTCTCCAGGCTTTATTCTGAAAGATGTGAAATCTTTGTCTTTTTTATTGACTTTTGACTTTTTCTGTATTTTTGCCTTTTTTGTCATTTTTGGCTTTTTCTGTACAGAAAAAGTGCTAAAGAAATTAAATTCAGTTATTATGAGAGAGTATTATTTCGGCGAGCCTCTCCAGGCTCAGTTATTTTGTAGGAGTATTATTTCGGCAAGCCTCTCCAGGCTCAATTATTCTGAAGGAGTATTATTTCGGCAAGCCTCTCCAGGCTCAATTATTTTGTGGGAGTATTGTTTCGGCAAGCCTCTCCAGGCTCAATTATTCTGAGAGTATTCTTTCGGCAAGCCTCTCCAGGCTCAGTTATTCTGTATGACGCTGTTTATTTTCTGAATCTTTGCATTTTGTTTGCTGCTGTCATACACAAGCAATTTTTCTATTTTTCTATTTTTATGTGGTTGCCTCATGACGAGGTCTTTGAAAATTTCTTTATGGCCAATACGGCCGCATCCATTTCAGTATGCCCGTATTTGAATTGAAAATTTGTTCATAACCCTAATTTTGGTACGGGCATACTGAACATGATACGGGCGTATTGTTTTTCTGAAGTTTATATATTTTTTTTTTTTGTTTTTTCAATAAACAGAGAATAAATGATCTTCTAGTACACCTATCATCTGTATGCATGTATGCAGTATGAGGCACCTAATTCTATTTGATTCTTTTTTCAAAAGAATTAACCGATGCGTTTTTGGATTTTGCCATTCCTCTTAGACGGGCTGTGCGCTGCCGACTTCTATAACCGAGGAATGATGCGTATTATATTTGAGATTTGGTGTCATCAACCAAATGATCCTTCCCTTTCTTTAGAAGATGTGTCAACCCTCCTATTGACCACTATATCTCCATGTTTCCACTAGATTATTCAAAAATCGTTGGGACAAGAGAGAAAAGAAGGAAATGATATATTTTCAAAAGTTTGTGTTTTAGAGGGGATTATTTTATTTTTGAAAAATGGTTTTTGTAAGAATGGCTGGCCATGGTAGGCTTATGTGTTTAGGCTTGTTCGATTAAACACTTATGAGGTTAAGCACATCTTTGTTATTAATGATTGTGCTTTGACAACTTGGATAGCTTTTCTTGAGCTCCTTGTTGAATTCAATTGATGGTACCATCATGGATTTATTTTGTTTTTCTGTTTTTTTGACGGCCCTAACTTTTGCCTAAAACACCCATTTGTGATGTCTTAGCGGGCTTTTGTTTTTGTTCATTATTTTGTAACCCTAATTTTTGCCTAGGTCACCCTTTTGTGGGATTCCTAGCGGGTCTTTTGCTCTTATTTTTGTGCAGCCCCCTTTTTGGGTTTCCTGCCGAGCTTTTTGTCTTTAGGATTTCTTTTATCCATGATGGCACTTATTGAGGCCAAGAAAAGGTGCTCCAAGTTGACACACACACTTCCACATAAAAATGATGTGGGTTTATTATTATTAAGATGATTTTAACCTCATTCATGTTTATTCAAACAGGGTTAAAATAATGTGGTCTAGAATTTTATTGCAAGCGAGAAAAGAAGCAATAAAGAATTAATGAAGAATGATTTTATTATAATCGCAGCGGAAACATGTTCCCTATCGAGGCTCGGGGGTCGGGCTGTCCCCGAGGAGTGATCTCTAATAGTCACTGAATTTACACATCCCTATTAGAAGGAGAAAAATATTTTGACGACGACGACCGGCCTTGACGTTTGTGAACCGGCCTTCCTAAAGATCTGGCTTAAAGAACGTCGAGAAGGATCTTGATTCCTCTTCGTTCTTTGATCTTTATAAGGGTTGTATCCTAACCCTTGTTTCCCCGGATTATCCTTGATAATGGGTAGCTCCGGGATTCCTTGGGAGTCCTTGCCTAATCATTTGTCCTGGCAAGTATCCGTTCTTGGTGAGCATGGAGGCTACCTTCTTCATTTCTCGGGGAAACGTTTCGACATTGGCGATTTCCAATGCTTGGAAGGCGGTTTCTAAAGCTTCCTCCGTTGCATCCACGTAAGGTATGGTGGATGGCTAACTGATGAGTATATCATCTTCAGCTCGTACAGTCACCAGCTTGTCACCCATAATGAATTTGACTTTCTGGTGGAGCGTAGAAGGTACAGCTTTCGCATCATGAATCCAAGGTCGGCCGAGGAGACAGCTGTATGCGGGAGTAATGTCCATCACTTGGAATTCGACATTAAAGATAGTGGGTTCAATTTGGATTGGAAAATTGATCTCTCCCACCACTTCTCTTTTAAAACCATCGAAGGCTCGAACGATCATGTTGCTCGGGCGCATTTGGACTCCCTTGATTGCCAATTGCTTGAGCGTTCTTTTTGGCATCACATTCAAGGAAGATCCATTATCTACCAAGACTTTAGCGATGTGATACTCCTTGCACTTTACAGAGATGTGCAAGGGCTTGTTGTGGTTTGATCCTCGGCGGGGATTTCTTCATCGATGAAGGTGAGGTGATCATTAGCCTTGATGTGACTAACAATCCCCTCAAACTCGTCTTGGGAGATAGTGTGCGACACGTATGCCTCGTTCAAGACTTTCAACAGATCTTGTCGATGCGGTTCGGAGCTTCGGATCAACGACGACAGCGTAATCTTTGCTGGCGTCTTATGAAGTTGATCCTCGATGGAGTACTCGCTCTATCGGATATACTTTAACAGCTCGTCTGTCTCCTCCTCAGATTCTTTTTCCTCGGTTTTCTTTTCTTCTTTTTCTTTATTCTTGGGGGTTTTATCATGAAGATCTTTGGGAGTGTAGATCCTGCCACCCCTAGTCATGCCCCCAAGTCCAGCGATGTTGGAGATATCGCTGTCGGCAGAAGAGTGGATGTCGTATATCCACGGCACAGCCTTATTTGATTTGTAAGGCAAAGGCCTTGGAACTGCGATCCTTAATGGTGTCGGACCTTCCCCTTTATTCGTCTTGATTACCAACAACGGAGTTGATGTGCGCTCGCTTGGCGCGGTTGTTGGCTTACACTTGATAACGAACGGCGCGCGATCCATTCTTTAAACATACGCATCGATTTAATCCTTTCTTTTTATTTATGTTTATTAATGAATTACTAGGAGGGATGTATGAAATGCAAACCTAGATCCCTCCATGATCTTTGATAAGAATGCATGATATGAAATGGTGATGTTGAATATGCATGCATAGTGTTTATTTAACTAAGCATTATCATGTTTTCGGGATATTCCTAAAATGATGCATGATATTGCTTGGTTTGGATAAATAACCCCTTTTTCTTTTTTGGGTATTTTTATTTTATATATTTTTTGTATTTTTGGGTGAAAAGGGAAACTACCTATATGAATGTGATGAAGGTAGATGTTAACACCGTATAATGGAAGATTCTTATTCCTATTTATTCTTATTTTAAAAAGAATAGGAATGTTGTATGTTTAAAGAAATGCAATGTATGCTCAAACAATTTCACATAAACAATGCACAAACAATTCACTCATCCACGAACAGTCACGAGCGAATCACGAGGTAGGGGTCTCCTGCAGAAAAGTGCATATTCAAGGAGGATCTAACTGTTCTCACTTGGTCAAAGGCCCCCAAGGTGCCCCCATTATAGGGACCCAATTCCTCTTGTCGTAGGTCGATGGAAAGCTCCAACGCACCGTCGGACTCAAGTTCATGGTTATCACCTTGAGTGATGTTTTCCGACAACGGTCTCATAGGCTCCTATAAACCCATCAACCGGCCGTACTAACATCCACTCCCTATGGATTACCACTCATGCCCCCGGGTATAGAGGGAACTGTTGTGTGCAAAGGTTTGTGTGCAGTTTTTATTTCAAACAATTGCGGAAAATTAAACATACAACAATTATTAAAGCCAAATAGATAAACATGTTATCATACAAGCGAGGGGTAATAAAGTAATTTTCACTATTATTTGTTAAAAATAATCTGTCACTAAATGGGACTGACTCTCGAGGCTTCCCCAGTGGAGTCGCCATCTGTCGCCACCGGCCCGAAACGGGCTTTCGGCATTCGCGAAGGATGGTTGGACTCGTTATTATTTTAAAAATGTGGATTGCTAGAATGACTTATTCTCAAACTGAGACCTCGTCAAACGAGCAATTTTATTAAAAGGCTCACCAATCCATATTAATCCCAAGCGGGACCCTCCATGGATTAGTGGTTTTCGCAAAAGGAGGGTTCGTGGAGTCGCCACCAATGTTTTACTCAAAACATTGGAAAAAGGGATACGGCAATTGATTTAAAAATCAACTTTGGCCATTACAACCAGAGTTGGGTAAGGGAGTCGGTTACGCGTGGGGAAGGTGTTAGCACCCCACGGCGCCCCTTTCGGGTTCCCTATGACAGATTATTTTTTAAAAGAACAGTATAAAATTACTAAATTACCCCTATTTATTCTAAGCAATTATAAACTGACTATCTACATGATGACAGTTTAAATATGCACACAGAAAGCAGTAAAAGGAAGGATTGAAGGGAAACCTCTTGAAGCGTGCTTTTATATATTGCAAAGAACTGGGAAGCGTTTTGGCGTTCCCTCGCTCTACAAGCCCACTCCTTGCTCTCCTAGAACAAAATTTTAACTAAGGGAATCAAAAAGATTTCCCCTCGACTAGGTTCGATCCTCAAGCAAAATGGCTCGGGGCTCAAGAACTTCGTCGGATCGACTCCCAGAGAGATTTCTAGGGCAGAACACTGCTCAAAAACCCCAGAATACTCAAGGAGGGAGTCAAAACTGAGTGAAAAAGTGTGGAATGACGTCCAATTGACGTCATATTTATAGGGAATAGGCGCAATACGGCCTACAGGGGCAATACGGCCGTATTGAAATTTTTGAACTTCAATACGGTCGTATTGAAGTTCAATACGGTCGTATTGAAATTCAGAAATTTCAATACGCCCGTATTGAGTTCGCTGCGGTTGTATTGAAGTGTCAATACGGTCGTATTGACTTCAGTACGACCGTATTGAAGTTTCAGAAACTTCAATACGCCGTATTGAGTTTCGCTGCGGCCGTATTGAAGCTTCAATACGGCCGTATTAAGTTCAGTACGGCCGTATTGGGCTTTTTCCCTCCACTTCCTTATTTTGAGCTATTCTAAGACCTCTAGACCTACAGAGAACCCTCCTAGGGCCTTCGAGGAGTCCTTCTGGCTGATTATCCTTCAGTCTTCGAGAGTCTTCAAGCTTTATTTCCGACCCGGACAATTTTAGGGGTCTACAGTGTGCAATTTTTATTTCAAACAATTGCGGAAATTTAAACAAACAACAGTTATTTAAAGCCAAATATATAAAGCATGTTATCATACAAGCAAGGGGTAATGAAGTAATTTTTAACTATTATTTGTTAAAAACAATCTGTCACTAAATGGGACTGACTCTCGAGGCTTCCCCAGTGGAGTCGCCATCTGTCGCCACCGGCCCGAAAACGGGCTTTCGGCATTCGCGAAGGATGGTTGGACTCGTTTATTTGTTTAAAAATGTGGATTGCTAGAATGACTTATTCTCAAACTGAGACCTCGTCAAACGAGCAATTTTATTAAAAGGCTCACCAATCCATATTAATCCCAAGCGGGACCCTCCATGGATTAGTGGTTTTCGTAAAAGGAGGGTTCGTGGAGTCGCCACCAATGTTTTACTCAAAACATTGGAAAAAGGGATAAGGCAATTGATTTTATAAATCAACTTTGGCCATTACAACCAGAGTTGGGTAAGGGAGTCGGTTACGCGTGGGGAAGGTGTTAGCACCCCACAGCGCCCCTTTCGGGTTCCCTATGACAGATTATTTTATAAAATAACAGTGTAAAGTTACTAAATTACCCCTATTTATTCTAAGCAATTATAAATTAACTATCTACATGATGACAGTTTAAATATGCACACAGAAAGCAGTAAAAGGAAGGATTTAAGAAGAAACCTCTTGAAGCGTGCTTTTATATTGAGTAAAACTGGGAAGCTTTTTGGCGTTCCCTCGCTCTACAAGCTCGCTCGCTTCTTCCTAAAAAAACTTTTAACTATGGAAATCCGGAGGATTTCCCTTCGACTAGGTTCGATCCTCAAGCAAAATGGCTCGGGGCTCAAGAACTTCGTCGGATCAACTCTCCGAGTGATTTCTAGGGCAGAACACTGCTCAAAAACCCCAGAATTCTCAAGGAGAGGGTTAAAACTATGTTGAAAAGTGTGGAATGACGTCCAATTGACGTCATATTTATAGGGAATAGGCGCATTACGGCCTACAGGAGCAATACGGCCGTATTGAAATTTTTTGAACTTCAATACGGTCGTATTGAGTTCAATACGGCCGTATTGAAATTCAGAAATTTCAATACGCCCGTATTGGTTTCAGTACGGCTGTATTGAAGTTTCAGAAACTTCAATACGCCGTATTGAGTTCACTGCGGCCGTATTGAAGCTTCAATACGGCCGTATTAAGTTCAGTACGGCCGTATTGGGCTTCATTCCCTCCACTTCCTTATTTTGAGCTATTCTAAGACCTCTAGACCTACAGAGAACCCTCCTAGGGCCTTCCAGGAGTCCTTCTGGCTGATTTTCCTTCAGTCTTCGAGAGTCTTCAAGCTTTATTTCCGACCCGGACAATTTTAGGGGTCTACACCAGCTCAAAAGGACAAAATCGGAAAGTGGGCCCCAAATTACGAAGGACCATACGTGGTGAAGCGAGCCTTCTCCGGAGGAGCATTGATTCTCACAGACATGGACGGAGAAGAACTTCGATACCCAGTCAACGCTGACGTGGTAAAGAAGTATTATGCTTGAAGACGTTGCTTGCATCAGCCCGCTAGGATGAAAACCCAAAAAGGGCATCCTAGGCAAAAGTTAGAGCAAAACGAAAAGCCCGCCAGTACAAGGGTACTAGGCAAAACAAAGGCAAAATTATCCCCGCTAGGACATGTCCTAGGCAAAAATTAGGGGCAAAAGAATAAGATGCAAAAAGTAAAGCAAGCAACGATCACTTGAACCGAAAACCGAAAGGCGGTTCAAGTGATAATCTTCTAGAAGCAAGCGTCTTGCAGTATCTACACTCCTGGCTCAGGCATCTCACCCGAAACAACTAGGGAAACGGAAAGGGCAGCAATCACAGATATAATTGTTTAAGCCAAAAATGTATAGCCCACCTCGGCCAGCCATTCTTCAGAAATTCCCTTTGTAAACCTTTCTGTATAAACATTTGTGAATATCAATAAAATATCCATTTGTTTCTTTTCTCTCTTGACCATGTGATTATGCCTCTGAATTGCTTTTTCATAAAAATTGTACGAAATTCCATTAATAATCGGTCAATAAAAGAAAATTGGAGGGGTTCCTGTAAAATCCATAATCTCCTGCATAAAGGCTCACAAAAAATACTCCCTCGCGTCAATGACAGAAAGTCCTCCAAGAAGAAGAGGAAAGGGAGAGCCACTCACTTTTCTAAATAAATGAACAAAAGTAAAAAAATTGTATTGCATTTGTGCATCACACACACATTAGTTGCACATTCAAAGACCTTATCATGAGGCAACCGCATAAAATAGAAAAATAGAAAATTGCTTGTGTATGACAGCAGCAAACAAAATGCAAAGATTCAGAAAATCAACAGCATCATACAGAATAACTGAGCCTGGAGAGGCTTGCCGAAAGAATACTCTCAGAATAACTGAGCCTGGAGAGGCTTGCCGAAAGAATACTCTCAGAATAACTGAGCCTGGAGAGGCTTGCCGAAACAATACTCCCACAGAATAATTGAGCCTGGAGAGGCTTGTCGAAATAATACTCCTTCAGAATAACTGAGCCTGGAGAGGCTTGCCGAAATAATACTCTCTCATAATAACTGAATTTTAAATTCTCTAGCAATTTAAATTCTGTACAACAAAAGCCAAATCAGAAGAAAAGGCAAAATACAGAAAAAGCCGAAAATGAAAAAAGGCAAGGATATAGAAAATCCAACAAACAGTTTGTACAGAATAACTGAGCCTGGAGAGGCTTACCAAAATACTCCTCATCCTCCACATCAAAGAATAATTGAGCCTGGAGAGGCTCGCAGAAATAATACTCCCCAGAAGGAACCTCAACTCACGCTCTTGGACTCAAAATCCCCAGCAAGAGCTATCAAGCAAGATCGTCAAAGTCCCTAATGGAAACACGATCGCCCAAGAAGAATTTCCAAGTCAAAGGACTTTAAAACTTCCTCAGTGAAGATAGCTCTTCAACTCAGGTGTTGAGTGAGGCTAAGCCTGCAGAGGCTTCCTAAAAAATACTCTGGGATACATAAGATCCCCAAATCCCCAGTCGCCTACTCAAGAGGCATCCCTGCAAAAGGAGAAAAATCAAAAAAATATCAATAAATATTCCCCAAGCGGAATCCGGCACTCAGCCGAACACTGAACCCCATTCCCCAGTCGCCTACATAAGAGGCACTCCTTCAAAAGGAAGAATCATAAAAAGATCAATAATCATTCCCCAAGTGGAATCTGGCTCTCAGCCAATCATTGAACATTAAGGTGATATGCCTAACAGAAGAGGCTAATCAAAATCAACGACAAAATCCCCCAGTGGATAACAGCCTATACAGAGGCAGCAAAATCAGAAAACCTAAAGAGACACCCGAACAAGGATAACCGGGATACTCCACCAACGTCGAAAGGACGTCAGCCAATCATAAGGCACCGCTCACATCAGAAAGAGCATCTTCGTGTCTGCACCCCAAAGGAATCAGAAATTCCCCAGTGGGCACCAACTACGCAATGGAAAGTTGGGACACAAGAACCTATGAGTAACTGCACATCCCCTAGACGGATCCCTGCGTTATCCAGCCCTCAGTGGCACAAAAATCAAAAAACAACCGTCGAAGCAGCATCGTGGACTGTGGAGACAAAATCATCACAAATCCCTGAAAAGGAGATATTCACGCTACCCCCGTCGTCACAAACACGGAGGCATGCAGCTTCCGGCTCGAGCAATGAGCGAAGCTATCTCTGGAAAGGAGGTACTCACTGCTCACCGTCGTCACAAGGGTACTTAGCTTCCGGCTCGAACAAAGAGTGAAGCTAAGCCTGGAGAGGCGGTACTCACAGCTTCCAGCTTGGGCAGCAAGCAAAGCAAAGCCTGGAGAGGCGAAACTCACACTGCTCACCATCGTCACAAAGGTGCTTAGTTTCCGGCTCGAACAAAGAGCGAGACTAAGCCTGGAGAGGCGAAACTCACACTGCTCACCATCGTCACAAAGGTGCTTAGTTTCCGGCTCGAACAAAGAGCGAGACTAAGCCTGGAGAGGCGAAACTCACACTGCTACCGTTGTCACAAGGGTACTTAGCTTCCGGCTCGAACAAAGAGTGAAGCTAAGCCTGGAGAGGCGGGTACTCACAGCTTCCAGCTTGGGCAGCAAGCAAAGCAAAACCTGGAGAGGCTACTCGACAATTTTCCACCGGAAGACGCTACAAGTCAGAAGGTCGGCGCATCACCCGGACAATTGGGTCAACTCCTTTACTTGTCAGCCGGTACACCAAAAGGCCGTCCGACTAAGTAAAGGGGGGGCAGCTGTAGACCCCTAAAATTGTCCGGGTCGGAAATAAAACTCGAAGACCCTCAAAGATCGAAGGAAAGTCAGCCAGAAGGACTCCTAGAAGACCATAGGATGGCTATCTGTAGGTTTAGAGGTCTTAGAGTAGTTTAAAATAAGGAAGTGGAGGGAATGAAGCCCAATACGGCCGTACTAAACTTAATACGGCCGTATTGAAGCTTCAACACGGCCGCAGTGAACTCAATACGGTGTATTGAAGTTTCTGAAACTTCAATACGGCCGTACTGAAATCAATACGGCCGTATTGAAGCTTCAATACAACCGCAGTGAACTCAATACGGGCGTATTGAAATTTCTGAATTTCAATACGGCCGTATTGAACTTCAATACGACCGTATTGAAGTTCAAAAATTTCAATACGGCCGTATTGCTTCTGTAGACCGTATTGCGCCTATTCCCTATAAATATGACGTCAATTGGACGTCATTCCACACTTTCACACATAGTTTCAACCCTCTCCTTGAGTATTCTGGGGTTTTTGAGCAGTGTTCTGCCCTAGAAATCACTCAGAGAGTTGATCCGGCGAAGTTCTTGAACCCCGAGCCATTTTGCTTGAGGATCGAACCTAGTCGAAGGGAAATCCTCCGGATTTCCGTAGTCAAAGTTTTTTAGGAGGGAGCGAGCGGGCTTGTAGAGCGAGGGAACGCCAAAAAGCTTCCCAGTTTTACGAAATATATAGAAAGCACGCTTCAAGAGGTTTCTTCTTAAAGTCCTTCCTTTTACTGCTTTCTGTGTGCATACTTAAACTGTCATCATGTAGATAGTTAATTTATAATTGCTTAGAATAAATAGGGGTAATTTAGTAATTTTACACTGTTATTTTAGAAATGATCTGTCATAGGGAACCCGAAAGGGGCGCTGTGGGGTGCTAACACCTTCCCCACGCGTAACCGACTCCCTTACCCAACTCTGGTTGTAATGGCCAAAGTTGATTTATAAAATCAATTGCCTTATCCCTTTTTCCAATGTTTTGAGTAAAACATTGGTGGCGACTCCACGAACCCTCCTTTTACGAAAACCACTAATCCATGGAGGGTCCCGCTTGGGATTAATATGGATTGGTGAGACTTTTAATAAATAAATTGGATAAGATCGACAAGGTCTCAGTTTGAGAACAAGTCGTTCTAATAATCCAATACATTTTCAAAACTAAAATAAAAGCGAGCTCGACCGTCTTCGCGACCGCCGAGGCCCGTTTGGGCCGGTGGCGACAAGCCCAAAGGCCCATAAAGCCCAAAACTAGGCCCAATAAGCTTAAAACCCAAAAAGTCTTATACTAAGGCCCATAATACAAGACCAAACAATATAAACTCCTATACTACCAAATATATGAGAAAGGTGGTCATCCATGTAAAGCCCAAGTATACAGAACCCTAGGCCCACCAAACCCATTGGTCTCACTAAGCTTAGAAGCAGTCAAAAGCCCAAAGGCCCATGAAGTCCAAAACTATGCCCAATAAGCTTAAAACCCAAAAAGTCTTATACTAAGGCCCATAATACAAGACCAAACAATATAAACTCTTGTCGCAACCCGAATTTTTCCAATCTCGCGACATATGATTTAGACATCCTTTTAAAAGTCTCATTAATTAAGGAATGCCCGGATACCAGACTAATCCTTAATTAATGGTTTTGAAAATGGGTTCATGGAGTCGCTACCAATATTTAAAAAAAAACATTGGAAAAAGAAAGGGTTTTTTAAAGATCCAACTATGGCCTTGATAACCAGAATTGGGTTCGGGGGTCGATTACGTGTAGGGAAGGTATTAAGCACCCCTACAACGCCCTCAATCGGTACCCTATGATGAAGTTAACATGATAAGAATTAATAAATTAAATATTAAATCCCCTTTATTAATATTTATTTACATGATTAAAATATAAATTAAGTAATTAACACTAAAATATCTACATTATGACGTTTATTACAACAACAAAAAAAGATAAAGATGAGAAATGAAAGAAAGAGAAGAAGATTGACTAAAATACCTCTTGAACGAGCTTTATTGAATCTTCAAATATGGAGAAGGTGCTTTGTGGCGACCTTTCACACTACAGTATGCCTCATAGATCTCAAGAAATACAATAGGAGGGAGAGAGAATATAGAGATGCGACACAAATCTAAAGAAATATAATAGAAGGGAGAGAAATAGAGAATTTTCGTGCTCAAAGGAGTCTTATTCAAAATTTCTCTGGCTACCCTGAGAATTGTGCCCGAGGCTTCAATTTATAGGCATCAGATGTGGGCCAAAACGACCCGTTCTGGATTCAGAATGGCCCGTTCCGGATCCGAACGTTATGTTCAAATTACGCACCCTGGAACGGCCTGTTCTGAAAATGGAACGGCCCATTCTGGTATTGGAACGGCCCGTTCCGATTGGAACAACCCGTTTCGATATTGGATTTTTAGGTGTTTTAGTCATGTTGTAACGACTCGTTCCGAGGTTTGGAACGGCCCGTTCCAATCTGGAACAGCCCGTTCTGGGCTACTAAAACAACCTTATTTGACCTTTAGGCCTTCTGATATCCTGTCTTGTTGTTTGCCTGCTTCGGGAGCTCCTTTCCTTCATGATGTAGATCCATTTTCTTGTTTGTGTGCCCCCGGACGAAATTGGGTGTCTACAGCTGCCCCTCTTTACTTGTCCTTTGGAGTAGCTATGTGTTGCTTTTCCAAAGGCAATTAAAGACGTAGACATTTCATCCGGGTCTCCTCCTCGTCTCCTTGGTATTGGCGCTTCTACGTTCCTTCTTTTGGATAGGTGTACTTGCTCATGTCCTTGCCTTTTAAAGTAGTTGAGTGTTGGTTGCATACTCTATTGGGTAGCAAGGATGACAAATTGTACACGTAATCTTCGATTTTCAAGTAGATGCTCTATTGTTTCTCTTGTGATAATGTGTTCTTTTATTTGTAGCTTTGTTGAAGAGGGAGTATTTTCGTAGCTCAGCTTCCCTCACGGCTTTGTCGTATATCGGATTGGGATGCGACTACGGTCTCTCCAGACCTTTCCCTCACGGCTTTGTCGTATACTGGATTGGGAGGCGAGTACAGTCTCTCCAGACCTTTCCCTCACGGTTTTGTCGTATACCGGATTGGGATGCAAGTACAGTCTCTCCAGACCTTTCCCTCACCGCTTTGTCGTATACCGGATTGGGATGCGAGTACAGTCTCTCCAGACCTTTTCTTCACGGCTTTGTCGTATACTGAATTAGGAGGTGAGTACAGTCTCTCCAGACCTTTCCCTCACGGCTTTGTCGTATACCAGATTGGGATGCGAGTACAGTCTCTCCAGACCTTTCCTTCACGGCTTTGTCGTATACCGAATTAGGAGGTGAGTACAGTCTCTCCAGACCTTTCCCTCACGGATTTGTCGTATACCAGATTGGGATGCGAGTATAGTCTCTCCAGACCTTTGTTGTATTTTGAGGAAATTGTCGATGCCCTCATTGATTTGCTTGACTTGTGGTAGATATTGCCCCAAGGATGTTGGGTAGGAGGTGTGCTGTGATGCCTCTAATTTGGACTACTTTTGTTTTTTGTTCAGATGCTGTCAGTTAGAATTTGTGTTTCCCTTTTTTGGATTTTCTTGTCGAGATGCTGAAATGTTGAATGCTTATTTTATGCAAGATTTATTTATTTATTTTTGAATAATCCCCTTTGGATAAAGAAAGTTTTCTAAGTGTGTGAAATGTTTTTGGATGCATGCAATGTATGTTGATTTTTTTTTAGAAGGTGGCTTCCCTTTTCTATTTCTCACGAATAAACTACTCTGCTTGATGCACGACATTTAGTTGATTGGCCGTTTGATGTATTGAACCGTCTTGGGGCTCTTTTTTTTTTTTTTTTTTTAGAAACCCTAACTTTTGCCTAGGATGTATCCTAGCGGGTATTTTTGCTCTTTTCTTTTGCCCTAATTTTTTCTAGGATGCCCTTTGCGGGTTTTCATCCCAGCGGGTTATTTTCATTTTTTTATTTCCTTTTTTTTTGGACATGTTTAAATTTTGACAACCATCAACAAAATATGTCATTAGCATAGGATAAGACAGAAAGGAAAGAAAGGATGATTTAGAATGAATGGGTGGTTGAGGTAAGTCAGTGTTTAAGTTTTTAAACAAACATTTCCTTGGATAATTATTATAATCACTCTTCTAATTATCTTGGACTACATGTCTGAGTCTCGGGCAGAGTCTTCCAAAAGTTTTGGCCTTTTGCAGGAGTATTCAAACCGCCTTTGGTTTTTCAACTTGAAAAGTCGTCACTCGTTATTTTTTTTTTTTTAAATTTTTTATATCCTTAATTTTTGCCTAGGACATATCCTAGTGGGAACTTTTTTTTTTTTTCCTAGGATGCTATTTTTGGTTTTTCATCCTAACAGTATTTTGCAAGTGATGCCTTTGGGGCATAACACTTCTTTGCTTTAACCAAACCTCCTGCTATCTGCGTTAATGTTGCCCCCGTCCCATACACCGAGGACAAAGATGTTGCCCCGGCCTACGGGTGTTGAGAGTTCTTTCATGGACCGAGATTTGTGCTTCTTTTGTCAGCCAAATTAAGTTGATGTTTTTGTAAGACTCCTCTTGTGTAGTGAGAATCTTACGATTTTGCATTTGATCACTTTCTTATCCTTGTATGTTTCAACGGAGTGATCTCCTTATCTACCTTAGACTCAGATAATGCATCGTAGATGTTCGAAACTTTGATTAATTTTATTATCTTTAGTCATGTCTATTTTATTTTTATTTTTATTTTATTTATTTTTTCTTTTTTTGGTATTTGGGCACTATGATTCGTTTTAGATTTTAGTGATAAAAGGGAGAAGGGAATGAAACAGAGATTTGTAGAAATGACATATCTTATTGATGGATGTAAAAACTTATACAAGCCCTTATTTTGAACTCGTGACCATGGGCGAAGGTCATGAGTTTAAGCATGAATTTAAATTTACTTATTTATTTTTTTGAAAAAAAAAAAAGAGAGCCCCCTACTCTAGTAATCTCTCAATCTTATACTCCAAGGTCACTCCTCGTCATGCTTGTGCAGTGGGTGCTTGTCGATGTTAGGTGTGTTGGTGTCAAATTTCAACCATCCAGCGTCTACAAGTCCTTGCCGCGGAATTGTAGGGCCTTGCATTGCTCCACGGAGTGCCCCGGAGAGTTAGAGTGATAGTCACATCTTTCCTCAAGTTTGTACCACGGCGGGTAAGGAGGGTCCATCTTCTTCATTGGAGGAAGTCGGACTATCATCAAAGCCTCTAGGAGTTGGGGTAGTAGCTTTGTGTATGTGATGGGGATTTTTTCTACTACCTTGTCGTCTCTAGGCTTTGTCTGTGGTGCGACTTGACTTTTTGGAGTAAAGATGACGGCGTGGACCCCTTCTTCCCTCTTCTTTTCATAGATCTTCCTAGGGTCATAACTTGTCGGAGCCTTCCCTATCTTCCCACTTTTTAAGCCTTGCTCAACCCTTTCACCTATGGTGACTATGTCGGCAAAAAGGGTCGACGTGTTCCCTATCATCTTGTCATAATAGGGTCCACTTAAAGAGTTGATGAACATTGTCACCATCTCCTTGTTAGATAATGAAGGCTCTATTTGCGCAGCCAATTCTCTCCATCTTTGTGCATAGGTTTTGAAGGACTCATCACCCTTCTTGCTCAAGCTTTGTAAATCAGACCTATCAGGAATTAGGTCGATGTTATACTTGTATCGACGAAGAAAAGCATCGGCTAACTGTTTCCATGTTTGGATCTTCCCTCCATCCAACTACATGTACCAGTTGAGAGCGACATCTGAAAGTCTTTCCTGAAAACAGTGTATCAGGAGCTTTTCATTGTCCACGTAGGCTGCCATCTTCCTACAGTACATTGTTAGATGTCCTTTTGGACAACTGGCTCCAGTGTATTTTTGGAAGTCAGGGATTTTGAATTTGGCGGGGAATTGGATGTCTTGCACCAAACACATATCCGCAGCCTCTTGAACATCAAAACTGTGGCCTTCCACAACTCTCAGTTTTTCTTCTAAGGCGTTCAGATGACCTTTGGAGACGTCACTGACATTGCTAGTAGTATTGTCATGTTGCAATTTGTTCATGGCCTCAAACATTCTAGCCATTTGTTCCTTGAGTTGTTCAAGCTCCTCATTGAGGACACGATTTCTTTCCTCTAGATCTTGCATAGCTTTTATCTTTTGAGCTCGTGTGAGTACGGAATGTTGAAAAGCCACCTTTAAGGGATAAAATTTCGTATTAAGCTTATTTAAATGATAATGCATGAAGGAGGTCTCTCAACAAAGACTTGGTAGCGACACCTTTGAACATGAGATCAAAGTGTCCCTTTTCGTAAATTTTTACGATGTAACAAAGGTCACACTAATTAGAGTTCATCAGTCTTTGTGAGAAATCTCCTTGTGATCATAGGAATGTATGTGGTATGCGTGTCCCTCCTTTTTACTCTCTCTTTTATATTTTATTATATTTTTTTTATTTTTGGAAAATGCATGATGCCCCCTTTTTAAAGAGGGGATGTATGATTCTCACAGATCTTATTTTCACACTAAGTTTTCTCTCACATGATAATGCATTTTTTTTGTGTTTTTCTTTACCTTAGGGGAATTATAAAAATAAATGAATGGTTTGAATAGACAAAATGCAACAAACATATGCTCATACAATCCACAAGCAGTCGCGTATAAATCCATGGTATGTGGTCCCTGTTAAGAAAAGTGCATTGTATAGGACGGTTCTAATTATCCTCACTTTGGTCTTAAGGTCCCCAAGGTGCCCCCATTATAGGGACCCAGTATCTCTGTCGCCGTCACCTGGCAAACTCTAAGGTCTGTCGCAGTATTTCGGGCTAGAGTAACCGGTTATCACCTTGAGTGTGATTTCCGACAAGGCTCGCAGGCTCTAAAGCCAAACTTGGGCTGGTCGTACGTCAACCACTCCCTATGTTTAATACCCTCATGCCCCCGGGTGTAGGGGGAACTGTTGTGTGCAAAGGTTTGTGTACAATTTTTATTCCAAACATGTGCGGAATTTAAATAAACAAACAGATATCAAAGATAAATAAAGAAAACAAATAAGGTAAAGGGGAAAATATTTAAATTATTTATTCTTATTTTATTAACTTCATCATTTATTTGGGTCTGACCCTCTTAAAACGTCCCCAGTGGAGTCGCCATCTGTCGCAACCCGAATTTTTCCGATCTCGCGACATATGATTTAAACATCCTTTCAAAAGTCTCATTAATTAAGGAATGTCCGGATAAAGACTAATCCTTAATTAATGGTTTTGAAAATGGGTTCATGGAGTCGCCACCAATATTTTAAAAAAACATTGGAAAAAGAAAGGGTCTTTTAAAGATCCAACTATGGCCTTGATAACCAGAATTGGGTTCGGGGGTCGATTACGTGTAGGGAAGGTATTAAGCACCCCTACAACACCCTCAATCGGTACCCTATGATGAAGTTAACATGATAAGAATTAATAAATTAAATATTAAATCCCCTTTATTAATATTAATTTACATGATTAAAATATAAATTAAGTAATTAACACTAAAATATCTACATTATGACGTTTATTATAACAAAAAAAAAGATAAAGATGAGAAATGAAAGAAAGAGAAGAAGATTGACTAAAATACCTCTTGAACGAGCTTTATTGAATCTTCAAATATGGAGAAGGTGCTTTGTGGTGACCTTTCACACTACAGTATGCCTCACAAATCTCAAGAAATACAATAGGAGGGGGAGAGAATATAGAGATGCGACATAAATCTCAAGAAATATAATAGAAGTGAGAGAAATAGAGAATTTTCGTGCTCAAAGGAGTCTTCTTCGAAATTTCTCTGGCTGCCCTGAGAATTGTGCCAGAGGCTTCAATTTATAGGCATTAGATGTGGGCCGGAACGGCCCATTCTGGATTCGGAACGGCCCGTTCCGGATCCGAATGTTATGTTCAAATTATGCACCCTGGAACGGCCTGTTCTGAAAACGGAACGACCCGTTCCGGTATTGGAACGGCCCGTTCCGATTGGAACGGCCCGTTCCGATATTGGATTTTTAGGTGTTTTAGTCACGTTGGAACGGCTCGTTTCGAGGTTTGGAACGACCTGTTTCGATTCTGGAACAGCCCGTTCTGGGCTACTAAAACAACCTTATTTTGACCTTTAGGCCTTCTGATATCATGTCTTGTTGTTTGCCTGCTTTGGGAGCTCCTTTCCTTCATGATGTAGGTCCATTTTCTTGTTTGTGTGCCCCCGGACGAAATTGGGCGTCTACAACTCTTATACTAACAAATATATGAGAAAGGTGGTCATCCATGTAAAGCCCAAGTAAAGAGAACCTTAGGCCCACCAAACCCATTGGGCTCACTAAGCTTAGAAGTAAACAAATGCCCAAAGGCCCATAAAGCCCAAAACTAAGCCCAATAAGCTTAGAACCCAAAAAGTCTTATACTAAGGCCCATAATACAAGACCAAACAATATAAAATCCTATACTACCAAATATATGAGAAAGGTGGTCATCCATGTAAAACTCAAGTAAAGAGAACCCTAGGCCACCAAACCCATTGGGCTCGCAAAGCTCAGAAGCAAACAAAAGTCCAAAGGCCCATGATGCCCAAAACTAGGCCCAATAAGCTTAAAACCCAAAAAGTCTTATATTAAGGCCCATAATACAAGACCAAACAATATAAACTCCTATACTACCAAATATATGAGAAAGGTAGTCATCTGTGTAAAGCCTAAGTAAAGAGAACCTTAGGCCCACCGAACTCATTGGGCTCACTAAGCTCAGAAGCAAGCAAAAGCCAAAAGGCCCATGAAGCCCAAATCTAGGCCCAATAAGACTTTTTGGGTTTTAAGCTTATTAGGCCTAGTTTTGGGCTTTATGGGCCTTTTAGCTTTTGCTTGCTTTTGAGCTCAGTGAGCCCAATGGGTTTGGTGTGCCTAAAGTTTTTTTTACTTGGGCTTTACACCACCTTTCTCATATATTTGGTAGTATAGGAGTTTATATTGTTTGGTCTTGTATTATGGGCCTTAGTATAAGAGTTTTTGGGTTTTAAGCTTATTGGGCCTAGTTTTGGGCTTCATGGGCCTTTTGGCTTTTGCTTGCTTCTGAGCTTAGTGAGCCAAATGGGTTTGGTGGGCCTAAGGTTCTTTTTACTTGGGCTTTACATAGATGACCACCTTTCTCATATATTTGGTAGTGTAGGAGTTTATATTGTTTAGTCTTGTATTATGGGCCTTAATATAATACTTCTTGGGTTTCAAGCTTATTAGGCCTAGTTTTGGGCTTCATGGGCCTTTTAACTTTTGTTTGCTTCTGAGCTTTGCGAGCCCAATGGGTTTGGTGGGCCTAGGGTTCTCTTTACTTGAGTTTTACATGGATGACCACCTTTCGCATATATTTGGTTGTATAGGAGTTTATATTGTTTGGTCTTGTATTGTGGGCCTTAGTATAAGACTTTTTGGGTTTTAAGCTTATTGGGCTTAGTTTTGGGCTTTATGGGCCTTTGGGCTTTTGTTTTACTTCTGAGCTTAGTGAGCCCAATGGGTTTGGTGGGCCTAAAGTTCTCTTTACTTGGGCTTTACATGGATGACCACCTTTCTCATATATTTGGTAGTATAAGAGTTTATATTGTTTGGTCTTGTTTTATGGGTCTTAGTATAAGACTTTTTGGGTTTTAAGCTTATTGGGCCTAGTTTTGGGCTTTATGGGCCTTTGGGCTTTTGTTTTCTTCAGAGATTAGTGAGCCCAATGGGTTTGGTGGGCCTAAGGTTCTCTTTGCTTGGACTTTACATGGATGACCACCTTTCTCATATATTTAGTAGTATAAGAGTTTATATTGTTTGGTCTTGTATTATAGGTCTTAGTATAAGACTTTTTGGGTTTTAAGCTTATTGGGCCTAGTTTTGGACTTCATGGGCCTTTGGGCTTTTGACTGCTTCTGACCTCAGTGAGCCCAATGGGTTTGGTGGGCCTAGGGTTCTTTATACTTGGACTTTACATGGATGACCACCTTTCTCATATATTTGGTAGTATAGGAGTTTATATTGTTTGGTCTTGTATTATGGACCTTAGTATAAAATTTTTTGGGTTTAGGGTTTAGGGTTTAGATGTAATTTAGTAGAATGAAAAAAAAAATATTATTTTGCTTAAAAAAATTCGTATGAGAAATTTGTAGTTAGAACGGGCCGTTCCGAATTCAGAACGGCCCGTTCTGCTTTAATTATTCATGTGTTATGTTTGAATTTGGAACGAGCCGTTCTGGTTTTGGAACGGGCCGTTCCGTTCTATTCATTATGTGTTTTTTTGTCATCTGGAACGACCCGTTCTGATCCAATATTTATGTGTTATTTGTTCATTTGGATAACATTTCATCATTATTTGGACTTTGATTCGTCATTATTTAAAGACTTTAATATAATAGAGTATAGGTCAATTACTTTTGTTAATTTGGTCGTAATCCATTGTTTTGTAACACTTCAATTTAATTAGGCCTTAATAATAAATACTATAATCAAGATTAATTGTGCTTTGTTTATTGAATTATTTTGTACAAAAAATATTGTAAATTGTTATTACAATTACTACTATCATTATTTTTATTAGTATGAAAAAAGGTACTTCATATCTAATGGAAAAAAAGAAGTAATTGTTTTTTCAATAAAAAAAATAACATGTGTGTACTAATTATTTTTTAGAGAAAGTACTTATTTATTCTTATAGGTAATTTTTTCTTATTTTTATTATTAATTATATTTTGGTGGAAAAAATTAGAATACAATACAGGAGATATTATTATTATTACTTATATATTAAAAACATTATTATAATTTTATATCTATACTTATATATTATATATAAAGGAGATATGACATTGTGTTTTTAGTGTCTACTATTTTTTTTAAGATCATTTTCACTATTATAATTTCTTCATAATATTGAAACTCTAATCACAAATCACATACTATCATTTAAATTCTATTATTTTTTATAGATACTTTCTATTTATTTTTTCTTTTCTTATTTTTTAAATATACACTTTTTATTTTCTAAATAAACATACAGGAGTATCAACTCTTTTTCCCACTAATATAACATACTTCTAATTTAAATATTTTCATTTATACAAAAGAAACTATATTATAATATTTTTTTTATTGAAGATTTTTGATAACTTATTTATCAATCGAATATTCAGTTGCTAAGTACTATATTTTTTTATTCTTATTTCAATTAGTGACTGATATTTTCAGTCGCTAATAATATTTGTTTAGTGACCGATTTGTTGGGTTGCAAAACTTTTCATATTAATTTATATATAAAAAATAACAATTGCTACCGGTTTAGCAACCGATATGTTTTTATTTTGCTAGTGACTAATCTATCCGTCGCTACTACAATTTAGGTAATCAGTTGCTAAATCGGTTGCTAATTGGGATTGATGACATTCAGTCGCAAAATTTGGTCACTAATCAATAGTTTTTTGTAGTGATTGTTGAGGCACGTAACAATGGTTCTCACTCTTGATGAGCTCTTGGGTATGCTTAGAGTTCTTGAGGTTCACTTGAATAACTAGAATCATATCAAGCCAAATGATTATGTTTCCCTCATAACAAGTGAAACCAATAAGAGGAAGGAGAAAAGGAAAGCCCTAAAGGTTCGATTTGACCATAATATATTGAGATTAGTTGATACATCAATGTTAGTTTCTAAAAAGTTCAAGAGCATGTTTAAAAAGAATGGGAGAATTAGGAGCTTCTATAAGAAGAGAGATAGGATAAAAGTAAGGAGATTATCTTCGAGTGCAAGAAACCTAGGCATATGAAGGCAAAATGTCCTAAGCTCAGAAAATGATGGTCAATCAAGAAGAAGGCCAAAAATTGCTTGTTGGTCACCTAGGAGGATCTTGATAGTAGCAACAATAGATTAGATGATGAGAAAAACTAACACATGCCTTATGGCAGACATAAATGAAACTAACATTGATGTAACAACTAATCTCAATATTGTTTCTAATTCATTTGATGTATTTAATTCTAGTTCTGATGTGGAATAGATGTCCTATGAGAGTCTCTTAGAAAACTTCTATATATGATCACTCTTGAGTATACAAAATTGAAAGAAAAATACAAACTTCTTGCATTGGAAAGAAAAATTTCAGAAAGATCTATTAGAGTTTTCTCAAGAGATTTAAAATTTCTAAAGCAAAATCACGAGTGTGGATTCATCTAAAGTTACAACTTTGAAAGCTGGAAACACATAACTTACAAAGGATCTTACCAAATTTGAAGAAGGTTTGTCAAAACTATATATGATTTTAAAACATAGAAGGCTACCATATGAGAATAGTGATACTAATTTTAAAGGAAAGGAAACCAAGTTTTGCCCTCCTCAATCTAAGACACTTTTTTGTAACATTTGTAGTAAAAGTGGTCATTATACGAACAAATATAATCTAAAAAGGAGATAGAAAATACTAAATTGTAAGGGAACTAATAAGAAAGGACCCAAAAATATTTGGGTACCAAAGCCTTAGATGATTTCTGTTGCAAACATCCTTAAAAATAGTTGCTCACAATACATGATGGGAGAAAGGTCTATGTTACTAGACTTGTAACCACATGATAGAATAGTCGCATTTGGAGGCAGTGACAAAGGAAAAATCAAAGATATAGGTAAAACTTGTAAGGATTCTATACCTATTATTGATAATGTTTTATATGTTGAAAGAGTAAGGCTTTATATATATGCTTAACATAAGTCAATTTTGTGGCAGTAGATATAATGTGTCTTTTGGCAAAGGTGCATGCATAGTCAGACAAAGTAATGAGTTTGTACTATTTATTGCCTATAGAAAAAAAATATGTATGAGATCAATCTAGATAATTTAAGCAGACAAAATGTAACATGCTTTGTTTTAAAAGAAGATGAAAATGGAATTGGTCCAAAAGCTTAGGCATGTCAATTTAAAACACATTTCAAAATTTTATAAGAAAAATTTAGTAAAAGGATTGTTAGAGATTTCATGAAAAAGTCATGTTCTATGTGAAACATGTCAAAAGAGGACATAAGTTAAAACATCTTTTAAATCTAAAAAGGTGATTTCCACTTTAAGACTACTTGAGATGTTGCATATAAAATTGTTTGAACTCACTAACATGCTAACTAGTTTGGTTGGTAAAGTGTATGAATTAGTCATCATTGATAACTATTATAGATATACATGGCTATACTTATTAGCCCACAAACACAAGTCTTTTCATTTCTTTGAATTATTCTATAAAAAAAATTCAAAATGAAAAAATGTTTTTTTTTGTATTTCTACCATCAGAAGTGACAACAAGACAAAATTGAAAATACTTATTTTAAAACCTTCTACGAGAATAATATTATTTTCCACAACTTCTCCTCACTAAGAACTGTTAAACCCTCAATTTGCTACATTATATCATGCTCTTAATATCTGTTTTTCTAGTTTATGATCATATTTGTTGCAAAAAAGGATGAAAAACTTTGTTGAAGTATCATGCATGACCATGCTTAGTAGCATGCCCTAAGCTAGAAAATACAAACCAATGCTTGGAAGCATGATTGTCCTTCCTATTATGCACAATTTGTGCTTAAGCGATGCACACCTATACTTTTAAAGCAAGATCATGCTGCTTGATATGCATGGTTGTGCTTGTAAAGTCACCTTAATTTTAACTATAAATACAAGTGTCTAGAGCACATTATAATCATCTAGTTTTTAGAATTTTTTTTTCTCTCTCTCTTTCATTCTTTGTCGAGGTTCTATAAGAGGCTAAAAGTCAACCCCTTGGAGGATGATTCTTCCCCTTTTTGTTAATTCTCACCCTTTGTTTTTTGGATTTTAGAACCATGTTAGGCTATTCGCCTATCATATATGGCTAATTTCCATGTTCTAGGATAATGATGTAATTGTTCCTTGTGAACCCTAATGATGAATTAAATGAATTCCTTTTCTTAA
Organism: Cajanus cajan; assembly: GCF_000230855.2. NCBI lineage: Eukaryota > Viridiplantae > Streptophyta > Magnoliopsida > Fabales > Fabaceae > Cajanus > Cajanus cajan. The sequence continues at coordinate 13,066,198 of NC_138523.1, read as the reverse complement.
TTGTCATATTATTTTAGTACTTTACCTTTTTATCCTAGTTAATTAAAAGTGCATGATGAAACTCTTTTGATTAATAAAAGCTTAAAATAATTGAATTTATAAATTTGCATGATCAAGGTTGTTTTCCTAACTTCAGATTGAACTAATTTATTACTTCAGTTATGTGTTTCTATGTTTTCCTTTATGAATAAACCTTTTATAATCAATTTAGTTTTCCTAAGGCAAAAATTATTGACTTCCTAGATCAAAGGTAAACAATTTTAAAAGTAATTTTTTTAATAAAATGTGAATGTGCTAAAGCATCACTATGCAAAGTGTGATCCTAACTAGGTTAGCACCATATTCTATATCAATCATTTGCAACGTCTAGGGAACTATATATGAAAATGAAGAAAATACAGAAAGTGTTGGGACCAAACCAAAACCCACTAATAAAATGCAACAAAAAAGGAACAAAAAACTAGGAGAAAATTAACAGAAGCCTATAAAAGTATAGAAATCAAAGTATAAAGGGGAACAAAGATTTTAAGGTCTTTAATATTCCAAATAAAGAAGCTTCATGAGGATTTGGTTGACATGGTAGCTCTCGACCAAGTTCTAGGCACAAAAGTAGCAATTTGATATTTCTTCTTTTTTTAACTTTTGGAGATCACTTGTTGGAAGGGTTAAGCCTCCTCCTAATGATTCTTATCATCTACTTACATGTAATCCTAGGCTATGCTCTTTGAAATGTGTTTTGAATAGGCATTGCATGCATAATTGCATTAGAATATGAAAACATTACAAAGTATTTTTTTTAATCTTGGATGTGATTGATTTTGAAATGTGTTATTGTGTATCTTTATATGCTTTACTATGTATGTTGTTGCCTGACCTTTGTTTCATACTAGAAACATGAATAAGATGTATTTCACTCCTTTCTTTTGTGTCTTGTTTGTACTTGGGTTGAATGTCAATTGCAAAGTAAGGTTTAGTTGAAGACTAATGCTAGTTAGGGATGAGGCTTAGGCCTTTATTCTTATGCTTTTTAATTTGTCATGCTCTAATAGGATGTTACATTGGGGTTTGAGTTTTGAATCTCTTTATGTATCTATACCTTTTGTTACTTTAGTTTTTGAACAATTTTTATGGCCTTTTAAGTTTTTTTTTGTTTTTTTTTTACGAAAGTGTTTCAATTGAATCAATTTGTGATGTAATAACCTTTTACCTTTTAATTTATTAACAAATTTTTTTATATTAATTGATGTCATGAGAAGTACATGGTATCATAAATGCTAAAGGGAAATATCAATATAGATTACACATAAAGTGTTCACATAATTAAAGAAAGTTCTTAATGATACAAAAACTCATAAAAAGACCACATAATTTTGTAGTTTTTATTATTTAAAATTTTTAGATGCAAAATACATCCTTGTTATTTTTTTGCATGTGTTATGAGGTAAAGTGATATCCTTTATCTTGCTAAAGGAAGGAGGAAGTATGCCACGTACAACAACTGCAAAAAGAAACATGAGATTAATTAATACTATAGTATGTTCCACTTTGTATGAATAAAACACCAAGAATTTATTACAAATAATATATATATATATATATATATATATATATATATATATATATATATATATATATATATATATATATATATATATGTGTGTGTGTGCATAGGAGGGGGTTAAATGGTGATACATTGACAAGGTAGAACAATTTTACACGGTCATCTAATCACAATCCGCCATATATAATAAGTTTGTTGACTTTGAAATAATTATCTTAAAAACCATATAAACTGTGATTTTTGATTAGTTAATTGTGTAAAACTTTTAACACTAATAATGCTTTACAAATAAACTCTAGACACTCACATGTAAACTAGAAATAATTATGTATTGGTATGTTTTGTGCTTTTAATGGTATTGAGTTTTTCTCAAGAAGATGAAGTTTGACCGAAATATGTTTAAGGTGCACCAACTCAGCCATAAAAATTCATGTTCACAAAAAAATAAATAGTTAATTTAGCAAATTTACCCATATGTTCTACATTTTATTTAGAAATTGTAAGTCAATAGAAATCAAACAAACTTATTTATCAAAATAATGAAAAAGTAATCAAACAATCATTTCTTTACTAGACACTAACATGTAAACTAGTAATAATTATGTATTGGTATGTTTTGTTCTTTGAATGGTATTGAGTTTTTCTCAAGAAGATGAAGTTTGACCGAAATATGTTTAAGGTGCACCAACTCAGCCATAAAAATTCATGTTCACAAAAAAATAAAGAGTTAATTTAGCAAATTTACCTATATATTCTACATTTTATTTAGAAATTGTAAGTCAATAGAAATCAAACAAACTTATTTATCAAAACAATGGAAAATTAATCAAACAATCATTTCATTACAATAATGACTTAAAACTAAACTCCTCAAATGGTAATCAATGTTTAGAAGAATTACCTTCCAAATATACATATAGAAGGATCTAGTGGAAGCTGGGCTTGTCAAATCTATGTTTTTGGTATGGTTCCAGAGAATTGAACCGAGAATAACATGCCCTAAACCCTAAAACATTGACATAAAATAAATTATTTAATATACAATTAGAATATTATATGACATCTACTTTTATATTCAATACTCTGATCAAAATGAAAACCTCATCTTAAGGTGCAAAGCAAATAACTTCTCAAGTGGGAGAAGGATACAATACACTTATAAATGTAACCTACACATATAAAAGTATATTACCGTGATAATTTTAATCAATGTGCTAGAAGAAGATATTGCTGATCCGACGAGACCAACTCCAAAAGCCATTTCAAAAAGGAAAACACAAATCCAAAATACCTGACAAAAATTAAATTAGTTAGGAGAAAACCAATGTTATACAAGAAAGCACAAATTAATAAGTATATTAAGATGTTGCATTTGCAAATTTACCCGTTTTTGACCTAAACGTGCTGAAAAAGAATGAATGCCATGTTTTGTATCTCCTTCAACATCAGGTATATCCTATATAAATCCAATAAAAGGGTTTACAACATATACAAATATATTGAACCAAAAGTTTGATGTTGAAAGTAAATGTATTTTATAAGAAGTTAGATGCCTTTACCTTGCTTAATGCTATTCCTAGAGCGTAGAAACTCAAGAATGCAATAGAAACAATGAGTGATCTTGGAAAGATTGCTGGCCTCTTGAACACAAATGTCTGAACAATGTAACATGAATTAGCAATAAAATATATATATATATATATATATATATATATATATATATATATATATATATATATATATTTGGCTTCCTTTCACATTTCTTCTTTAATTAATAACATGGAAGCATTCCTAGGACTAATCGGAAAAAAGTATATTAATTAATGCATATAAAAGTGATATCAATTGATAGCTTATGATTAGCTTTCATGTAAATTGTTTGTAAGTTATTGAGAATTAGTTAGTTATAACCTCTTATTCAAGTGATATAATTATAATTGTCATATTTAAATCTCAAAGTAAATGTACATATCAAACTTGAGCAATGAAAGTGGAACTCATTATTCTCTCTACATATGAACAACTTTTCTTCAACTTTCTCACCCACACATCTTGATGCAATAATGATGGGTGAATTCAAATAATTAATCATGTATCCGATATATATATATATATAATATATATATATATATATATATATATATATATATATATATATATATATATAATTGTAACTGCTAACAAGGATTTGTTATTATTCTTAATTTATATAAGCTAATACATGCTTGTATAGACTAGAGTGTAGAGGTGTATAAAAAGCACCAATAGGTATAAGAGAGAACCTGCATGTGAAGATAAAATGTAATTGGGAAAATATATGCCCAACTAGCAAACATAAACGTTGCTACGAGCTGTGGAAATCTCTTCCATCTCAACAGGGGAAGCTGAAAAGTTTCAAAACAGTGTTATCACCATTAAACAACAAAATTCAAAACGAGCCTTTCTTTACTTGTGTGTTTCTTATAGAAAAACAAAATCGTATCAATTATTCTAATTAACAAGTTTGTTTGTATTTGAATAATGAATCTTAATAAGAAAATGTAGCTCAAGAGGATTTTAAATGATTTAGCACAAAGAGGTCGTAAAATTGTAATTCTAAACTTTTAGGTTAGAATTTGAATTATATTTTTAGTATGGAGGCAAAAAAAAAAAAGAAGAAATACTATTAGAATGAAAACATGATTTTCATTAAAAAAAATAAAAAATAAATAATTATACTGGATGAATGTTAATTAATAGTAGTTTTATAATTTTTATATAAGATAAGGCATATAACTAAAATTTTACTGCAATAAATGATTTCTCTCTCTCTCTCATCTTGAAAGGAGAAATACATATACGGAGACAAATAGACAAATATAAAATGTTTCATTAAAATGTATTAAAAACAACAGCTTCATTATATTGTCCAGAATTGGAATTTGTGGGAATTACAACAATAAAAAATATTATTCATTATAATCACCTAGGAAAAAAAAGAGTACCGCTTCTTTATTATGAGAAAGAGTCCATGACAAAATTTTAAAGGAAACATGTTGGTTTGTAGTTCAATGTATTATGTTAATTAGCATTTATCTGTTTCAATTAATGTGTTTGTTTTTTTTTAATTCTCATTACCGATAAACAATGCTTTTATTAAATGTTGTTGAAATTTTGTCATCTAAGTTTGACAAAAAAAAAGTTTATTTATTTAAAATATAATCATTTAAATTTATCATTATTTTACTTTTATAAAACACACGTATTTGGAAGAATTTTATAAATAAATACTAATTAAAAACCAACAATTAGTTGTACAGGATCACTTTCATAACTTTTACATACTTACGACGTCCTTAAATATTATATAGGGGAAAAAGAAGTTTAGATGCATTGAAAATCACTCACATTGATTGAGTAGCCACTCCATAACGTAAAACATATTGCAAGACTCCAAAATAATGGCCAAGATCCTATAATTCCGCTAAGCCAAAAACTCTGTGCAAGAAAATAAAATATATTTTATTCTACTCTATTAATAAAGTTTGTAGTAAAAAGTATTATAATAAAAGAGATGAGTCTATATTGCACCAAAATTGCAGATGACGCAACAATAGTAACACCAGTTGTATAAGATAATTTCCCAGATGGCAATGGAAGATATGGCTTATTTATCTGCAACAAACCACGTAAGATAAATTAGTATTAAAACAAATCATATGCTACTTTTTTAAAATAAAATAAAAAAAAGTTTGTAAGCTATAAAAGGTTGCATGTTTCACCACCGTATCAAAGGATATAATAATTTGGGGACTAACAAACCAAAATATAAAAAAGGGTTTGGTAGTCAAAATCATATGAATTATTTAAGCAAAATCTCTTGACTATACCTAGTCTTCATATGTTTATGAATATTCAAACATAGATAAATCAGACAACAAATTCATCGTTATTATACTTTTTATGGAATAATATATAGAAGCCCAAAGGACATCAACAAAAATAAGGCTTTCGTTAAGTGTACTTCGATCCATTAAAACACACACCTTCTTTACCTTTTTTCTTTTGTTTGTTCCCTTAACATTCTTTTTTGAAAAGTACTTCTCAAAAGAGAAAAAAAAAGTTTACTTCCAAAAATTTCACGACAAAATTATATTTTTAAAATGTATTTTTTGGAAAATAAATTTACTCTTTTGAATAATATTTTCTAAAAGTATATTTTTACTCTTTTTAAAAGAAATTTCCAAAAGTATATTATAACATTCAACTCCAAACCGAAAAGGTAAAAATATATTTTCATCAAATATTTCTGAAAGAGAAAATATACTTCTAAAAAGTTATTTTCAAAAGAATAAAACTATATATTCAAAAAAAATACTTTAGAGGAGAGTAAATTAACTTATCATTCGAAAGTATTTTTTGAAATTATATTTTATTTTCTAAAAAGTACTTATTAGAAGAATAAAAATATATTTTCAAAAAGTACTTTCTAAAAAAATAAAATTATACTTCCGAAAAATATTTTTGAAAAAATAAATATATTTCTTTTTCATAAACTACTTTTCGGAAATTTAATTTAAGAATCACAAAACAATTTTCTATAACAGTAATAACAAAAAAAAATATTGTTTCTAATTGATAATTTATCATAAAATGAACAGGTTGTACCATTGGAAATGTCTTTAAAAAATTCACACCTTTGTTTTTTATGTATGCAATATTGAAGATGGGGAAAATTGGGATTTAGAAGATAAAATTTATTCTAAAAGGAGTAAATTAAAAAATATTTAAGAAAACTTTTGTAAACTATAGAGAAGAGAAGTGTGTGAACTAAAAACAAAAGTGTATATAACATCTGTCAACAAGCAATTTATTATTGATCCAAATTATTTATTTTTTTAAAGTTTCATACCTTGTCTATTTCAATGTCAAACACTTGGTTCACACCATTAATATAAAGATCCATAAAGAAGTGAGGAATCAAAACCTGAAACATTTTAAAAAAACTCAAAATGGATTAACAAGGTTAAAGGTTAGTTTACAATTGGGTATTCAAAAAGAAACAAAACATTTGGAGTTTCACCTGTAATAAACCAATAAAAAATAGTGGAGATATATCTGATACATTCTGCACTGCAATAAGAGACGCCGAAATTGTGCCTAGTGTCTGGTTTCCAATTTAAAACAATCAGATATTATTATTATCCAAAAACATAAATCATACAAATGAACATAATTAAATATTATCCATAAATTTGAGAATTATTTATTAATAATACTAGAAAAGTTTGAACTTACTCGAGCAATCATTGAGTAAGGATAGCAAAAGAAGTATATATTAGACAAGAAATTTTTGGTGGAGTCGAAAATGCTTTTGGGATTAGAAACATGAGATTCAGAGTCAAAAGATGGTGCGGGTGCTGCTTTCACTACATATCTCCTATTGCGTTCTTGGCCTTCAATGCCTTTGAAATGATGATTTAAACTTGGTTGTTGGAATCTCAAAAGGTTACATTCTATTTGAGTTTTCCGTTCGGGTTGTGAAGCTTTTGATACAAATGAACCTAAAAGACCAAATATTCAATGTAGTATTAGTGGCCATGCATAACAAAAGAAGGATGTTTGTGTAGATTCTTGAAAATTGAATTAAAACAAGTGACCACTAAAATTTATTTTTATTAGAGAAAACATTAAAGTTTCCTAATATACAAGTATTGATTTTCATATATTGAGTTAATTCAGAAGCAATAACCTCGTAGAGATCAGAAATATTCAGGATCGATCCATATATTATTAGGCTTAAAGAAAATTTTAATATGAAATTTTTATAAAACTTAAAAAAGGTAACACAAAGATAGATGTTTTTAAAAAATAAAAATAATATTTTATTCAACAATATTAAATTTCTATCTATAAAAAAATGCACTTTAATTATTATTATTATACTAAATAAACTAATAATAACAAAACTTAATTATATAAATACTAATATTTACTATAAACGATACGAGACGGAACTGAGGGAGGTGGGATTGGATGAGACAAGTATAAGCGACATTTTGTCACTTCCGATTCCAATAACCTTTTATTAATCCACAAGAAATACTCAATATGTAATTTATAAAATTATAAATCTATAAAAATAATACAATTTTATTTATAATATAATTTTAAAATAATTAAATATATTTATCATTTTACATTTTAAAATTACAAAATATTTAAATTTAAGATGAATTACATTTTTAAAAAAATTTTAAAATAATTTTTTCATGCTGTAAAACAAACTTACAATTTTATAAATACTTTAAGTAAAATAAGAAATATATATATATATATATATATATATATATATATATAAGACTATATCCAAATTGAATATTCCTATTTTTCTTTATTTTTAAAAAAAAATTAAACAATGAATTATATTTTCTTAATATAAAAAAGTAATTTTATAAATAAATGTGTGAGAGTTGACTTATATAAATAAATGTACTTTTATTATTAAAGAAAACCAAAAGAGGCCCATTAGCCCATCCTCGGTAAGTTCCCAATTTTAGAAGCCAAACATGAATGAAATAATTTATTACTTAAAAAAAAAAAAAACAACTAAAATATGAGGTTGACATATATAATTTTTTAATTTAAAACCTAAAAAGTTATCTCCGATCCTTTCAACTTGGAAACATCCCCCTAAGTATCTCTACACAGGTTCAACATAATCGACAGGGAAGGTGAAAAGCTGTTAGTTAATTTCTTTTTATCAATATATAGTCACTCTTTAATTTATTGGATTTTAAAGTTAAGATGTAATCCATATCATTACCATATCAGAAGCCTCACAGCACACACACACACCACAAAAAAAAAAAAAAAAGAAGAAGAAGAAGAGAGAAGATATCAACGTCAATATTTGCCAAGTAAAAGCACAAAATAGTTTAGTAATACTAAAGGATAATGGTGATTCCTCCTACTAATACATCTCACATAGCGGAAGAATCAAAAAAGTGAAAGACTATCAGATACTCAAGATTTTAAGTAATCATAAATACTTATTAGAGTAAGAAAATTTTATATACTGATAGTGTATAATTTAAATTACAAATTATAAGTGATTTTTAGGTTTTTTTTTTTACCGAAAATAAAATGTCTTCTTCAGTAAAAAAAACTCTAAAAAATATTTCTAAATTTGTATTTAAATAAACAGTAATTATATTAAGTTTGTCGACTTCTATAATAATTATATTCAAAACTCATATTAATAATAATTTTTGAATATTGATGGTGTAAAGTTTTTACAATGCATAACCATTAATTCCTTAAAGTAACAGAAGAATATGAGACATACTTGTATAGTAAATATTATTGGTGGAATGTTGCCTGCGACCGAGATTTCCACCTACAATTATGAATAACTCCTGATATATCAACTCAGCAAATGATTTGCAATGAAAAATGGATGAAATGAAAGAAGAAAGTAATGGTAGTTGATGCTTAAGAAGACGCGTATATGCATAAATATGTACCCGTTGTGAGTGAACAAGCATTAGGAGAAGATATAAATGACATGGAATCCATGGAAACTGAACCCACACAAAAGGCACACTTTATAGAACAAAGTAAATAAGAAAGACACCCCCTTCAGTGAAGAGAGGAAGGGGGTGATAGATTTTATATAGTAGAGTGGATATAATATGTTTTCTCCAAATTGATAGACTCCATGTGCTCCATTTTAATGGTCAAACTATGTAAGGCAAATAAATACAATATAATTGCAAAGAAATTACCACATAATAGCAAAGACCAAGTCAGAGCTAATTAAGTCAAACAAAACATAAACTGCTGGCGCCGCAGATGGTCTAATTCCAATATGTATTTTTTTATGCTAATTCCAAATATATATAAATACACACATAGAGAAGGTCGGTTTAATATTTAATTACATTAAATTTTATACTTTTTATATAATATAAATTTAATTAATTCAATCGTTCAATCATAATATATTCAATATTATATATATCAAATTTAACATGATTTAAAAAAAATTATATATATTATAAAAAATTAATATTTATATACATATATATATATATATTATATTATACATTAAAATAAAATAATATAATAAATTATTAAGTGTAACGTAGTAAGTTATTTCAGAATGCCCAAAAAACTCAATATGGGTGATTTAGTAGCCCGGAACGGACCGTTCCAAACTACTAAATTGACTTGTAAATCGTAGTTGAGAACGGGCCATTTGGAGGGAGAACGGACCGTTCCAAACCCCAAAAAGGGCCGTTCTGGAGGGAGTACGAGCCGTTCAGGATGGAGAACGGGCCGTTCTGGATGAATCTCAGAACGGGCTGTTCTGGTTTCAGAACGGGCCGTTCTGCATGTAATTTTTGTACGTGATGAGGGGGTGTAGAACGGGCCATTCCGGATTCAGAATAGGCCGTTCTGGCTACTCCGGAACTTCTAAAAAAAGGGGTTGGTGGTTGAGGAGAAAGTGAAGTTTTTAGATAGAAGTTTTAGAGAGAAGGACTTTGGGTCTGTGAGCTCCTTTCTCTCCCAAATTTCTCTGTATGATTCCTTTTCTGTTCTAGATCACTAATACCTTCTGTCTTTTCTTGAAATTCAGATTAGGAAGCTTGCTTTGGGAGGATTGAAGTTCCGGGTTGAGCTTTAAAAGGGAATTCTACTTCTTCTCAGTTATTGGCTATTTTGAGCCAATCTTCAGGTGAGGGAGGCTAGAATGTAGGTTGTTTAATTTCAGGAGAGTTAGGGAAGCTTTATGCATGGTGTTCTTTTGTTGAAATAGTTGAGTTGTTGGGTGCTTAAGTTGATTTATGCTGTTTATGTGTAAGTTGACATGATAGATAAATTTTAAATATGTTGTATATTGTTGAAGTTGTTTATAAAGTTGTTAAGTTGCATTAAGTTGATATTGTAATGACTATAGTTGTTTAATTAAGTTGTTTGCATGTTGTTAAAATTATTAAAGTTGCAGAGTTGTATGATTGAATAAGAAGTTGTCAAGCTGGTATATAATGCCTATTGTTGTATTGTTGTAAGTTGTCTATTGTTGTTAAGATGTCTATTGCTGTAAAGTTGTTAAGATGTCTATTGTTGAAAAGTTGTATGTTGTTTATGTTGTTAAGATGATTAAGCTGTGATGATGAGTTGTTGATCACTAGGACTAGGGGAGATGTTTTCGAAGTTTCTCATCCCATTGTGTGGATTGAGATAGTTGTGGTGCTCTGAGAGCTCAATTTGTTGAAAAAACCCTCCTTGGGAAGTTGTCCCTTGGAGTGGATGTTGTGTTGTTCTCCTCTAGGACTTAGTTAATCCCGTGTGTGGGCAAGGTCGAGGCACACGTGTACAAAGCAACCACGGTATAGGGGCCAGGCCGAGTTATACCGATTACAAGCGGCCAGATGTTTATTGTTGTAAAGTTGAAAAGTTGGGGACATATGGTGAAGATATATGTTCTATGTTAAGATACATAGTACTAAGGTGATAAGTTGAAAGTTGTTTTAAAGTTGAATCCCTTAGTACTGTGTGGGCGACATGGAAATAGTCGATCCATGTCATGGTTGAATGACCATTTTGAGTAAGATATCTAGTTAGAGATGTAGTCTTTGACTAGGTACTGGAGGGTGCGTAGTACTTGGAGGATAGTGGGTGGGCTAACTCCACATGTGGATTGGTGATGCTAGCCAAGGCCGTGGTAGGCTCAAACCCAAACCCTTCTATCTTGACAGTAGTACTAGACCTCCGAGTCTAAGTGGCACACCTGAGCAATCGACTATTGTTGTCTATACCTGGTTCTCTTCGAAGTTCCTAACATTGTTCTATACCTGACCTGGTTGAGATAGGTCAAACGCTAGATTCGATAGGCTTTATGCCACCTAGACTGCTCAACCTCAGTTGTTGGAGATCTCCCAATTGTACATGCGTGACGACACATTAAATATTAAGTTGTATATTGTTGTTGTTATTGTTGTATTAAAGTTGTTTCTAAGTGGTATGAATGAGTTGGGTTTTTATGTTGAACTGTATGGTCGTTTGTGATGATGATTGATATCCATTAATATCTATCATGAGATACATTTATTACATGATTGTTAATATGATGAAGTGTGTGGTGTTTAGCTTCACGATTGATGGATTGTATGTTATACATGAGTAGTATTGGATAGAGTATGGTGTGACTCTATGAACATGATTGATAGTTGGATGATTGTGTGGTATAGACTATTGTCTGTACTTGTATGATTGATTTTTAAACTCTAGCTTACCCTTCTATTTCCATGTGGTGGAACTGCGATGATCATACTTGGTATGGGAGCAGGTCAGGGCTAGCTTGGAGTTGAGGTGTCTGCTGCGAGACGAGGAGTTTTGATCCTTGTGTTAGAGTTACTATTTTGGGTAACGGTTTTGTCTGTGCTTGACCGACACTAGGGAATATTATTTTTGGGATGACTGTACATATATGGAGTTCTATTTTATAACCAGAAACTTAGTTATTTTCATTTTTATTTGTACATGTATGTATGAGTTATCCAACTTAATATTTCTCTTAGTTTCACTAGCAGTAGTGCGATTCCACTAAGTGTAGAGACCATGGCGGGTCGTTACACTTTTATGGTATTAGAGCCGGTCGAGTCTTTTGGGATACTCTGCGGGGAGTGATCCTTCTAGGTTTCTATTATCTCATATCTCTGATATGTGTTAATTTTGGTGAGTTGTAGTGGTGAAGTTTTAGTAAAAGAATGTTTGAATTCTTTTAGTATGGTTAGGCCTCAATTTGAACAGATTGCTAAGGCTATGGAGATGATGGCCATGGTGATGCAGTAGCAAAGTGCTCACTTTGCTCAGATGGAAGCGGGTAGAGCTGCGGTTGAGGTAGCTAGACCGATGGTCTCTCAGGATGGGAGAGATTTAGTAGAGTTCAGGAAATGTTAGCCTCGTCAGTTCAAGGGGGGATTCAGATCCTGATGTGGCAGATTAGTGGTTGTGTGAGATGGAGAAGATCTTCAATGTTTTGGGATCTTCTGAGGAGAGGAAGTTGGCCTATGCAGTTTACATGCTGGCAGGCGAGGCTAAGTACTGGTGGAGAGGCACCAGGCAGATGATGGGGAGTAAAGGTGTGATTGTAGATTGGGATTGCTTCAAGAGAGTTTTCATGGAGAAGTATTTCCCGGACAGCGTTAGGTACGCTAAGTAGGCGGTGTTCATGAGATTGCAGCAAGGGAGCCTGTCTGTATCAGAGTATGCTAAGAGGTTTGAGCATTTGGCTCGTTTCTACTCTCAGGCCATATCTGAGGCTTGGAGATGTAGGAAGTTTGCAGAGGGGTTGAGGCATGAGCTGAAGAGGGTCGTAGTTCCTATGTCCATAGAGGAGTTTCCTGCCTTGGTTGAGAAGGAAAAGACTGTTGAGAGAGATTGGAGGGTGGTGGTAGCAGCGGCAGACTGCTAGAGTTTAGGAGGGATCATCTGGATCCAGGAAGGGAGACCAGCAGAGGGGACCCTATGACAGACCTGTTCAGTCTTAGAGAGGTGCTATCAGTAGGGGACCTCATCCTGCTACTTCTCAGAGTGGAGCACCATCAGTGGAATGCTATAGATGTGGAGGAGCACACGTGGTTAGAGATTGTTTCCATTCGGGGAATGTTTGTTTCAGATGTGGCAGGCTAGGCCACACATTCATTTATTTCTGTTGATTGTGTGGGAAGATTGGGTTTGTCAGTGTCTACATTACACGTTGATTGGTATGTGTCTACTCCGGCTTCAGTTTTTGTGGTGATTCGAAGATGCGTGTGAGATGCCCGATAAAGGTGTTTGGTGGGAGGTTCCGGGTGAACCTGATTGTGTTACCTATGGTGGATATCGACATAATCTTAAGGATGGATTGGTTATCTGCCCATCACATCCTTATAGATTGTGCTCGAAGAGAGTTGGTATTTTTTCAGTTGGAGGATGAGGTGTTGTTGCCAGCGGGTCAGGCTGAGCAATTGATGAGAGATGGAGCTGAGTGTTTCATGTTGTTTTCCATTTTGAATGTTGAGATGAAGAGGGCCATCACTTGGACTGAGATTGTCATTGAGTTTCTTGAGGTGTTCCCAAATGATGTGTCGGGATTGCCACCTATGCGTGATGTTGAGTTCATTATTGATCTGGTACCAGGTGCAGGACCGGTATCATTAATGGCTCCTTACAGGATGACTCTAGCTAAGTTAGTAGAGTTGAAGAGACAGATCGAGAATTTGTTGGAGAAACAGATGGTAAGGCCCAATGTTTCTCCTTGGGGTGCCCCGGTACTTTTAGTGAAGGAGGATGGTGGGGCCCGTTTGTGTGTTGATTATTGGCAACTGAATAAGTTGACGATAAGGACTGAGTATGTAGTGATGCCTTTTGGTGTCACTAATGCTCCGGAAATGTTCATGGATTACATGAACATGATTTTCAGGTCATTCTTGGACAGGTTTGTGGTGATCTTCATTGATGATATATTGGTGTATTCTAGATCTTTGGAGGATTACCGTGAGCATCTAAGGTTGGTTTTAAAGGTGCTGAACGAGAGGTAGTTGTATGCCAAGCTGTCCAAGTGTGAGTTTTAGTTGTCCGAGGTGAGATTTTTGGGGCATGTGATATCGGTAGAAAGGGATTATGGTGGATCCAGCCAAAGTGGAGGTTGTGATTCAGTGGGTGCATCTGAGGATTTCTACGGAGATTAGGAGTTTTGTTGGGTTAGCGGGTTACTATCAAAGATTCATAGAGGGTTTCTCTCGAATAGTAATGCCTTTGGCTCAACTGACTCGGAAAGATCAGCCTTTTGTTTGGATAGACGCTTGTGAGCAGAGTTTTCAAGAATTGAAGGGGTGATTGACTACTTCTCCAATTTTGGATTTACCTGACACTGGTGAGCATTTTAATGTGTTCTGTGATGCTTCTCACTGGGGGTTGGGTTGTGTGTTGATGTAGGGAGGGAGAGTAGTGGCATATGCTTCGAGGCAACTTAAGACCCATGAAAGGAACTATTCCACTCATGATTTGGAGCTTGTAGCTGTGGTGTTTGCCTTGAAGTCATGGAGGCACTATCTATATGGTGCGAGATTCAGTGATTACAAGAGTTTGAAGTACCTGTTTGATTAGAAGGAGTTGAATGAGGTAGAGGAGGTGGATGGAATTCCTAAAAGACTTTGATTTCCAGTTGATATATCATCCTGGGAAGGCGAGTGTAGTAGCAGATGTATTGATTAGGAAATCCATCCATATGTCGACTATGATGATTAGGGAGTTGGAGCTGATTGAGCAGTTCAGAGATTTGAGAATAGAGGTGGAGGTTGTTCAAGATCACATTAGTTGTGGTATGATCACCATAACTAATAAGTTCTTGAGACAGGTGGGAACTAAGCAATTACAGGATCCAGAGTTGTTGAGGATTTTGGGATTGCTTGGTACCGAGAGGGCAATTGGTTTTGAGCTTAGTGCTGATGAAGATTCCCAACTAGAAGTGTGATAGTGTCACTAAGGACTTTGTGGTTGGGTTACCTAGGACAGCTAGGAACAATGACTCTATCTGGGTGATTGTTGATAGGTTGATAAAGTGTGCGCACTTTCTTCCTATCAATAAGAGGTGGTCCTTGGAGAGGCTTGTATAGTTGTATATCAGAGAGATAGTACGGTGCATGGAGTGCCTTCCAGTATTATCTCTAACAGAGATCCAAGTTTTACTTCCAGGTTGGCAGACTCTACATTAGGCTTTAGGGACGAGGTTGAGGTTGAGCTCCGTTTATCATCCACAGACAGATGGTCAGTCAGAGAGGACAATTTAGTCACTGGAGGATCTCTTGAGAACTTGTGTATTGGATCATTTGGGTAGCTGGGAGGAGGTGTTACCATTAGTGGAGTTTACCTACAACAACAGTTATCACTCGAGTATTGGCATGTGCCTTTTGAGGCTTTGTATGGAAGGGGGTGTAGAACTCCATTATATTGGTATCAGGAGGGTGAGTCAGTAGTGGTTGGTCTAGAGTTAATTCTTCAGACTACTGAGATGGTGAGATAGATTCAAGAAAGGTTGAGGGCTATCCAGAGTCGACAAAAGTGCTATGCTGATAGGAGGAGGAGACCTCTAGAGTTTGAAGAGGGAGAACATGTGTTTCACGTTTCACAGTTGAGGAACTACATCAGAGACCCGAGTCATGTGGTAGAGATGGATGAGGTGCAAGTTAGAGAGAACTTGACCTATGAGAAGAGACTGATAGTTGTGGTTGATCACAAGTTGAAAGAGCTTCGTGGCAAGTCCATCAGCTTAGTGAAGATTCTTTGGGATGCAGCTACTAGTGAGGCTACCTAGGAGGTAGAGAGTCAGTTCAAGGAACAGTATCCATTCCTCTTTTCAGGCAAGCCTATTTTCGGGGACGAAAATTCCTGTTTATTGGGAGGTATTGTAACGCAGTAGGTTATTTCAGAAGGCCCAAAAAGCCCAATATGGGTGATTTAGTAGCCCAGAACGGGCCGTTCCCAAACTGGAACGGGCTGTTCCAAACTACTAAATTGACTTGTAAATCATAGTTGAGAATGGGCCATTTTGGAGGGAGAATGGGCCGTTCCAAACCCCAAAACGGGCCGTTCTAGAGGGAGTACGGGCCGTTCCGAAGGGGGTACAGGCCATTCTAGATGGAGAATGGGCCGTTCTTGATGAATCCCATAACGGGCCGTTCTGGTTTTAGAATGGGCCGTTCTGCATGTGATTTTTGTATGTGATGAGGGGGTGCAGAACGGGTCATTCCGAATTCGGAACAGGCCGTTCTGGCCACTCCGGAACTTTTATAAGTAGGGGTTTGTGGTTGAGGAGAAAGTGAAGTTTTTAGAGAGAAGTTTTAGAGAGAAGGACTCTAGGTCTGTGAGCTCCTTTCTCTCCCAAATTTCTCTGTATTATTCCTTTTCTCCTCTAGATCATTAATGCCTTCTATCTTTTCTTGAAATTCAGATTAGGAAGCTTGCTTTGGGAGGATTGAAGTTCCAGGTTGAGCTTCAGAAGGGAATTCTACTTCTTCTTAGTTATTGGCTATTTTGAGCCAATCTTCAGGTGAGGGAAGCTAGAATGTAGGTTGTTTAATTTCAGGAGAGTTAGGGAAGCTTTATGCATGGTGTTCTTTTGTTGAAATAGTTGAGTTGTTGGGTGCTTAAGTTGATTTATGTTGTTTATGTGTAAGTTGACATGATAGATGAATTTTAAATATGTTGTATATTGCTAAAGTTGTTTATAAAGTTGTTAAGTTGCATTAAGTTGATATTGTAATGACTATAGTTGTTTAATTAAGTTGTTTGCATGTTGTTAAAATTATTAAAGTTGCATAGTTGTATGATTGAATAACAAGTTGTCAAGTTGGTATATAATGCCTATTATTGTATTGTTGTAAGTGTTAGAAAAGAATGGCTCAATCTAAGAGGGGGGTGAATTGGATTCTATGACACTTTAAAATTTTTTAGAGTATTTAGGATCTTTATTTCAATTAAACTTCTAAAACTGAATTTTCAATGAAGTTTCTTAAAGACTTGTTATAAAAGAATGAATCCTATATGCTTTCTTGATTAACCAATAATGAGGTTCAAAGATGATATCAATATGTAATGCTTTGATTCAGTTCAAACCAATATTATTCATGCACACATGTTAATCAAGAACAATCTTCTTTAATGCACAATCAAGATATTTCACAAAGTAAAAGATAAGGGTAAGAGAAGATTGCACAAGTCTTTTATCCTGGTTCAGCCACTCCACATGTGACCTACATCCAGTCCTCAATCATAACCTGATCAAGATTTGTTCCACTATCTTAATGAAGAAGGTTTACAAGCATACCACACATGCATATACTCCTACATTCAAGATAACCACTTTCTTGACCTAAAGAAAACACCCCTTGTAGAAACCCACTACAAGAATTCCTTACCACTTGAGAAACCCTCTCAAGATTTACAAGTATTCACAAAGAATTAAGGAACGAATTCACTTGAAATTCAGAAGCAAATCTTAATCTCTTCCCTTACAAGAATGTGATGATGATGATGATCTTTTCTCAAAGTTTTTTCACAAACCTTTTTCTTCTTGGATTCACAAAGAAAACTCTCCAAGATTGTCACAAAGACTTCACAAAAACTCTTTTCTAATTTTGATTCTCAATTCTAACTCTGTTCTGAAGTTTCAAAATGTTCAAACTATTTATAAAAGTTTCAGAACCAGATAATCTATTATTTTAAAGAATAATCGATTATTTTGTTCTTCAGATTTTATGGAAATCCACCAAGAACAATTTAATCGATTATTTTGCTGGATAATTGATTATTCCAAAGAGTCATTTCTAGGATAATCGATTATTTCACAAATAATCGATTATTGTAGCAAGGCACCCCTTTTTGTATGTTGCTGGAATAATCGATTATATTTAATGATAATCGATTATTTTGAGTTAGTTTTCAAAACTCTTATTTTAAGTCTCAAAATAACTTCTTAACCTTTTAACTCATCATCATACACTCCTTAATCAGATTAGATATAGATTTAGCTCATGCACACAGCACACACAAAAGATAAACTCAATCAAAATAATTTTATACACTATAAACTACTCCTATTACATAGCATCTTCCTTTGACTTTGTTTTTGACTCCTTTGTTGTTGATGTCCTTGGTACACACTTGTTATCATCAAAACTCTTCAAACTTTAGAGGTGATCAATCTCAGGCTCTCCAATCCCAACAATCTCCCCCTTTCATTTTGCTTTTGCCTTTTCTTTCACATTCTAAACCTGCAAAACAACCAAAACAAAACCTTTCTCCCCCTTTGGACATCATCAAAAACAAATCAAGCTATGTATGTCCACAACACACAGTATGAGCCATATGCATACACCTTATGTGCTCAGAACAATATCAAAACTGATTTAACACATCATAGGTATTGGTCAACAAACAAACTTTGTGAACTATAATATCCAAGTCAGAATTATTAGATCAGCAACTCAAACATGAATTGGTCAACCAACATTACAAGTTTCAAACCGCAATTCAGAATTTTACAATCCAAAAACATTATCAATTTGGCTCACCAAAAATCAAATATCAAAATATCAATGCTCAAGAAAAAACAGAACATCATCATGCTCAAAAACAGAGCATCATAGCATTAACCAACCAAATCAAAATTGTCACACCATCCAAACCAATATAACAGCAATTCAAACTTCAAATACCATCAGAAATTAAATTGTTCAACAGATTAAAGCATTCAAATTGTTCCGGAATTAAAAATATTACAACCAAATTGAAATTAAAACTTAAAAACATAACTTAATCTTCCTAATTAAAACAGAACAGAGCACTAATCACTCCGAGTCTTCAAGCATCCCAAGGTGAGTCTTGAGTCGGTTAATTTCATGATCAAGGGTATCAAAACTATTAAGAATACTCGAATAAATTGACTCATGCCTTCTAGACATCTCCATCACAGCATCAAGCTTAATAATCATAATTTTCTCGAATGGAGCGAATGGCTTAGGCTCCGCTTCTTGCTCCCGGTCAGGTTCAGCTTCAACCTGTGGTGGCTGGTCTTCATCATGTGATGGAACGCCATCTTCATCAGTCGCCGGTTTAGGAGTTGGAGGTACATCTCCCTTGAATACCCACTTATCTTCCTGTTTGAGCATCCCCATGTGATGCAAGGAAGATTTCTCAATCTTATTAGAAGCATGGAGAATTATTTTCTTCTCCCCTGTCAAGTCTACCCCTGCATTCTTAAAAATTTTTGACAGCAACAGAGTATACGGAATTAGACCATCCTCTTTCTGTCTTGCCTTCCACATACAATCATTTACCACTGATACCCAATCAATCTTGATTTTCTTTTTAATCACATGCATTAATAAAATGTCATCCCTTGACATTTGGGCATGGTTATGCAAACGTGGTTTTAACATCCAGGCAATAATGAAAGAAATCAAACGGGAATTTTTCTTCATACCTCCCACCAAAAACTTGTTGTAGTTGGTGCTCTCAGGATTTCTCTGACAATCTCTAAAGGTCATCAGCTCTTCAAAATCACCAAAAGTGAAGGGTTGGGGTTTTTGAATTCTAGTGCCGCTAAGCCCGGCAGCCGCCTTCAAAGTTGGTCCGTCAAGCTTTATCAGCTTCCCCTTCACAACTGATTGCATAATTCCTTCATTGCTTGTTGCAAAGCAGAGAAACAGCCTGATCAGTTCAGGGTAGTAGGGTCCTTCCATTTCCAAAAACTTTCCAAGTTCTTGGTGCTCCAGAAGAGTTGGAAAGCTAAACCCTTCATTCTTGAACCACTCCAGCTTAAGGGTCTTGGGAGGGATGATTCTCCGACCCGCATACCACTCGAAATAATACTCTTGGATTTTCTCATCCGCGAACCACTTGGAGATTAGCTGCCCTGAGGGCAGAGGACGCTTGCTCCCCCTCACTTCAAGCTTCTTGGGTCTTTTGGAGGAAGAAGCCATGAATGGGTCTTGGTGGAGAAGAAGAGAATGAGAGAGATGAGGAGGTTAGGGTTTTAGGGTTTGAGAGAATGTGAGAATGTGAATAAATGAGAGGTTTTGGGGGTTCTTATGCCCTATCACGTTTCTGAGTGGGGAGGTTTCCCAACTGAAGAGTTATGGGAAGTTAAGGGTTTAGCGCGCATATAACCGTTCAAAATGCTTCAGGAATGCCTAAGGTCGCCCAGATAATCGATTATTTATACAAATAATCGATTATTTGTATCAGTAAAACCCTTTAAAAACACTATCTGCTATGAATAATCGATTATTTTCAAGATAATCGATTATTCCAGAGGCCTTTCAAATTCCTCTTCCCAGATAATCGATTATTTCCCTAGATAATCGATTATTCCAGAGACTCTTGAGATTCTTCATACCAGATAATTGATTATTTCCCAAATAATCGATTATTACAAAGGCTCTTGGAATTCTTCAACTCCCAGATAATCGATTATTACCCAAATAATCGATTATTATTATGGGCTCACTTAAAATAATCGATTATATTTTAAGATAATCGATTATTCCAGAGAACTTTTTCCTCTCAGAAATTTAACCTTTAAAATTACTCCAAGTCTAATTTGCTCGTTGAATACTCTCTTTTATGCATCAATGTTTCATTCTTGTTCCAGACAATCATACAATCACTTTCAAATTACAATCAATTCAAACAAGATTCATTGCTTATCCTTAATTCGATTCTTAATTGGTTAAATCTTTCCCTTGGTAGAGGTTTTGTAAATATGTCAGCTAATTGCTTACTAGTCTCAACAAACTCTACAACACAATCATTCCTTTGGACATGATCTCTCAAAAAGTGGTGTCTTATCTCTATATGTTTTGTCCTAGAGTGCAAGATTGGGTTTTTGGTCAAATTTATTACACTTGTATTGTCACATCTCAGAGGTATTTTATTTAACTCAGTTCCATAATCTCTTAGTTATTGCTTCATCCAAAGAATTTGAACACAACAGCTCCCAGCTGCTATATACTCAGCCTCAGCTGTACTTAGTGCAACACAAGCTTGCTTTTTGCTATGCCATGAGACAAGTGCACTACCTAGTAGGTGACAAGTACCACCTGTGCTTTTTCTATCTAGTCTACACCCAACATAGTTTGAATCTGAGTAGCCTATCAGACTTAGTGAGACTCCCTTTGGATACCACAACCCTACATTAGTTGTACCTTTCAAATATTTAAGAATTCTCTTTACACTCTTCATGTGAGATTCTTTTGGATTTGCCTGAAATCTTGCACATAAGCACACAACAAACATTGTATCAGGCCTACTAGCTGTCAAGTACAAGAGTGATCCAATGATACCTCTATACTTTGAGTTATCAACAACTATGCCCTTCTCATCTAAGTCAAGATTACAAGTGTTTGATATTGGTGTGGCAGCCTCCTTACACCCTTCCATACCAAACTTTTTCAATAGTTCATTGCAATACTTGCTTTGTGTGACACCCTCTACCCCAACATATATATATATAATAATAAAAAAAAATATCTTATTGGATAAAAAAAATATTTAAAATTGAAAAGACAATTCCAATAATCATGTGAGTAGAGAATTCACATTCATGTCCTTAATCCAAATAGCAAATAAAATTACAAAGAATAAAAATTGAATTTTCCAAAATATATACTTTAATAAATCATAAACAATGTCATATTCTAATTCTATCTATGTCCCGATGTCACATGTCCTATCAGAGCAAAATCCCACGTAGAAGCCTCAGCTCCATCGTCCACATCCTCAGCCTCATGCTGTTGATGGTCTCCTGTATATCAAACAAGGGAAACAACACAAAAGAAAGGAGTGAGAAACATCTCACTCTGGCTTACGGTGTAGGAAGGCACACCGGATAGCCAAACGCAAACAATACAGTTACCTCATAGATCAATCAACAACAATAGCTTATCCAATCATCCAAGTCATACAAATAGTAATTTATCATCATTTAATAATAAGAATGCACATGCATGGACACGAACTACATATTATCATGCATGTGGCGCCAGTAAAACATCACATGGCATATTGCCGCTAGCAATACACGAAGAGTAGTCTAGGAGTACATGTCGGGTCACACCTCCTGCGCACTCTGATGGGTTCCTTCTCCATGAAATGACGCAGAGATGAAGGAGAGGAAGCCTTGCCCTTGATCTAGGTTCAACAAAGGAAAGACACAAGGAGATTTTGGGGTGGAGAAAGGAGTGGGTTGCGTGAAAAGGGAGGTGCTTGGCGGAAGCTATTTAGGTGATGGTGTTTGGTGATTTAGGTTGGCTCACTCCAAGGTAGGTGGAGGCCACTCTAGGTCTCACTCTCCAAGGGTGGAGAATGAAGGTAGGCTAGCCGAATTTAGCTAGGGACTAAGGATAGGGACTTGAGGCATAAGAATGCTCACTCAAATTCATATACATCCAAAGTATTTACAAGTGGTGGGGGGTGGGGTATTTATAGGAGAAGTTGCATTTAGGGTTGTATTTAGGGTGTGCATGGCCGAAAATGCCAAGGCAAATGCACTCCAAATGTAATGCCAAATTAACCCTAGATGCAACTTGGTGGCCAAGTTTGGAATCTATGGGATTAGATTGGCTATTTCTAGGTGCATGATAAGTCCATGCAACCTTTGCCCTCCATTGGGCCTAAGCCTTTCTAATCACCAAAAAATAGGTCCAAACTCACCAAACTAGGCGTCACCTCCTATGTAATACCCTAGCCCAAATTAAAAAACCCTAATCATCTAAAGCACCCCATAATACAAGGGTAAAATAGGAAATACAAAGAAAATAAATCCTACGACTAAAATACCCCAAAATACAAGGGTAAAATTGGCAAATAAAATAAACCCTATACTAATGAGGCTTAGGAGAGTACTAATACTCTATGATCATGAGGAGAGTATCCCTAGGTGTGTGAACACCCTCCTCCTCTTCGACCCTCCTAGCCATGGACCTAGTGATGGGGCCCACATGTGTCTTCAAGGATGGTCCTCCATCATCCCCTCCTTCTTGAGAAGCATCTGTCCTCAGATTAATTTCTTCATCCAACTCCTCAGCTCCTAAAAATGGTGTGAGATCACAAACATTAAAAGATGAGCTAGTGCCATATTCAGAAGGAAGGTCTAATATATATGCATTGTCATTTATTTTGTGAAGGACTTGGAATGGTCCATCTCCCCTAGGGTTTAGTTTGGACATCCTTTGAGTAGGAAATCTATCCTTCCTCAAATGAAGCCAAACCCAATCCCCTACTTCAAAAGTGATTTTCTTTCTTCCTTTGTTGTTGTATTTGGCATATTTTTGAGTTTGTTGTTCAATTTGACTCTTGATCTTTTCATGGTATTTCTTAATGAAATCTGCCCTAGATACTCCTTCTTTGTGAAACAAGGAAGGGGTATTAGGGAGGGGCAAAAGATCAAGAGGAGTGATTGGGTTAAAGCCATAGACAACTTCAAAGGGGGAAAGATTAGTAGTCTTATGGACTACTCTATTGTATGCAAATTCTATATGGGGGAGACAATCATCCCAAGTTTTCTTATTTCCTTTGAGGAGTATCCTCAACAAAGTGGATAGAGATCTATTTACTACTTCGGTTTGGCCATCGGTTTGAGGATGACAAGTAGTAGAATAGAGGAGCTTAGTTCCTAGTTTTTCCCATAAAACTTTCCAAAAATGACTAAGGAACTTGGCATCCCTATCGGACACAATTGTTTTGGGTAGACCATGCAAACGGACCACTTCTTTGAAGAAAAGTTTAGCTATATAGCTAGCATCATCCACTTTGTGGCATGGTATAAAATGAGCCATTTTGCTAAAATGGTCCACTACCACAAAGATGGAGTCAAATCCCCTTTGAGTTCTTGGAAGACCAAGCACAAAATCCATGCTAATATCTACCCAAGGGGAGCTAGCTATAGGAAGGGGGGTATAGAGTCCATGAGGCATTACTCTTGATTTAGCCTTCAAACAAGTAATGCATTTGGAGCAATGCCTTTGGACATCTATTCTCATGTGTGGCCAATAAAATTTAGCTTTCAAGAAACTTAGGGTTTTATCAACCCCAAAATGGCCCATGAGACCTCCTTCATGACTTTCTTTGACCAAAAGATTTCTAATGGATCCTTGGGGTATGCAAAGTTTGCCCATTCTAAAAAGATACCCCTCAAGAAGATAGAATCCATCAAAAGACTTTTGGAGACATTTGGCATAAGTGGCTTGGAAGTCTAAATCAAGCTCATACAATTCCTTTACATCATCAAAGCCAAGTATGTGAGTTCCTAAGGTGGAGAGCAAGGTGTGCCTCCTTGAAAGGGCATCGGCTACCACATTGCTCTTTCCCTTCTTATATTTGATGATGTAGGGGAATTGTTCAAGATATTCCACCCACTTTGCATGCCTTTTATTCAACTTTCCTTGCCCTCTAAGATACTTGAGTGACTCATGGTCGGTGTGAATAACAAATTCTTTAGTCACCAAGTAGTGCTCCCAAACTTGGAGAGCTCTTATGAGGGCATAGAGTTCCTTGTCATAGGTGGGATAATTCAAGGTGGCCCCATGAAGTTTTTCACTAAAGTAAGCAATGGGGTGACCTCCTTGAAGTAACACAGCACCTATGCCCAAACCGGATGCATCACATTCTAGCTCAAAGGTTTGATCAAAATTTGGTAGAGCTAGAATGGGTGCATTGGTGAGTTTCTCTTTTAGGTTTTTAAATGCTTTTTCTTGGGCTTCACCCCAAAGGAAGGGTACATCCTTCTTAACAAGCTCATTAAGAGGGGATGCAAGTGTGGAGAAGTCTTTTACAAATCTTCTATAGAAGCTAGCTAAGCCATGAAAACTTCTAACTTCTCCAACACTTTTTGGGGTGGGCCATTCTTGGATAGCCTTTATTTTCTCGGAGTCAACTTGCACTCCCTCTTTGCCAACAATGAAGCCCAAAAATTTAACTTGTTCTTGACAAAAAGTGCATTTTTCAAGGTTGGCATAGAGGTGGTTGACTCTAAGAATTATTAGGACTTGCCTTAGATGTCCAAGATGTTCATCTAAGGTTTTACTATACACAAGGATGTCATCAAAGTAGACAACCACAAATTTACCTATGCAATCCCTAAGAATATGATTCATTAGGCGCATGAAAGTACTAGGGGCATTAGTGAGGCCAAAAGGCATCACTAACCACTCATATAAGCCAAATTTGGTCTTAAAAGCAGTTTTCCACTCATCACCTTCTTTGATTCAAATTTGGTGATAACCACTTTTAAGGTCAATCTTGGAAAATATGATGGCCCCATGTAATTCATCTAACATATCATCTAACCTAGGGATTGGGTGCCTATACTTTATTGTAATGTTATTGATGGCCCTACAATCCGTGCACATTCTCCATTTGCCATCTTTCTTAGGCACCAAAAGAACGGGGACGGCACAAGGGCTAAGGCTCTTTTGAACCCAACCCTTCTTCAACAAGTCATCAACTTGAGCTTCTATCTCTTTGGTCTCTTGTGGGTTAGTCCTATAGGCGGGCCTATTAGGAAGACTAGAACCTGGTATGAGGTCTATTTGATGTTCTATTTCTCTTAAAGGTGGAAGTCCACTAGGGACCTCTTGAGGAAATAGATCATCAAACTCCTTTAAAAGTTTTTGAACCTCTTGAGGTAGAGACTCAAGCTCATGACTAGTGGCAGCTAGTGTCTCTTTGAAGTAGAGAAGGTATAAAGGTTGTTCACACAAAAGAGTTGTCTTAATATCATTTTTAAGGGAAAAATGACTTTTGTGTACAACTCCCTTAGAGGAGACACTAGCCTCTAAGCTTGATACCTTCTCTTCCCCTTCTTCATTCAAGGGGGAATTTTTCTTTTGTTTTTGTTTTTGTTGTTTTTTTTTTTTTGTTTTCTCTTCTTCTTCTCTCTTGGCTTTCATTTTTATTTGGTCCTCATTCACTTGTGAAGGTGATAGAGGACACAAAATAATTTTCTTACCTAGGTGGTGAAAACTTATTTTATTAGTGAGGCCATCATGCATGGTTTTCTTATCAAATTGCCAAGGCCTCCCAAGTAAAATATGGCTAGCATCCAATGGCACTAGATCACATAAAATTTCATCTTTATACTTGCCAATGGAGATAGGAATATTTACTTGTTGGTCAACTACAATCCCTCCTTCCTCATTGATCCATTGCAACTTGTAAGGTTTAGGATGAGGTAGAGTAGTCAAAGCTAATTTGTTAACCAATCTAGTACTACAACAATTACAGCTAGATCCACTATCCACAATGAGAGAACAAATGTTGTCTAAAACTTTGCATCTTGTGTGAAATAAGTTCTCTCTTTGGGATTGATCTAAGTCACTAGATTGATTACCAAGTAGCCTTCTTACCATTAATAAGTCTCCTTCACATGGGTAAGTCTCTTCCTCGGATGCTAAAACTTCTTCTTCATCACTTGAAGATGAAGAAGTAGCTTCATCAAGGCTACTATAGTGATCTTGGCCCCTTAAAATCATGGTTTTCTTAGTGGGACATTGTGAAGCAATGTGCCCACGGCCAAGACACTTGAAACACTTGATGTCACTTGTTTTAGTGTCTTTGGAAGACGTCTTTTGAGAGATTTCTTTTGCTTTTTCTTTGGGAAAAAGATTGGAAGAGGGACCCTCCTTCTTAAAACTCTTGGAATAAGATGGAGTGGAGTCTTTTCTAAAAGTTTTTCTTTTAAGTTGGTGCTCCACCCTAGAACAAAGTTGAACAAGCTCATTCAAATCTCTATATGGTAAGAGCTCAACTTTGTCCCTTATTTCAAGGTTAAGACCACTTTGGAATCTTGAAATGGTGGTCCTCTCTTCTTCCCTTATCCCAGCCCTCATCATGAGTAACTCCATAGTTTTCCTATATTCTTCCACACTAGATGACCCTTGTTTCAATCTTTGTAGCTTATCCATAAGCTCTCGGTCATAGTATGGAGGAATATGCCTCCTTCTCAAGGCACTACGGAGCTCATTCCAATATTGAATTTGAGGCTCATGGTTTATTCTCCTTTCTTTTTCTAAGGAGGTCCACCAATACATAGCATGCCCTTGGAAGCTAAGGGTTGCTAAAGAAACCTTCCTATCTTCACTCACTCCATGGCAAGAGAAAAGTTGTTCCACTTTCATTTTCCAATCTAGATAATTTTCAACATTATCTTTGCCATGAAATGGGGGAAGAGTGATGTTAGGTTCCCTATTGGAAGACTCCCTATGTCTATGATGCCTTGGGGGTCTTTGATAGTAACCATCATTGTGATGGCTACTAATGAAGGTATCACTTGGAGGTTGGGTGTGATGCCCTTCCTCCTCATGAACACTTGAATGCACATGCCCCTTACCTCTTGAAGGTTCAGGAGAAGTGACTTTTGGTCTTGAACCACTAGCCTCTCCTCCCACAACTAATCTTTCTAGCAATCTTTTTATTTCATCATTATTCTTTTCCAACTCTTTTTCTTTTCTTCTTAATTCTTCCTCTCTTTTTATATTTTCCTCTTCTTTTTTTCTTAGGTACTCTTTCAATTCCCTAAGTTCATCCCTAACACTAGACCTAGTACTACGAGAATTATGACCATGGACACTAGAATGATCACTCATCTTTGATCAAGAAAAGGTTTTCACAAATTGTTTTCAAAAAGGGATTGAAAATGGTTTTCACAAAGAGTGAGTGATAAGAGGTTTTCACAAAAAGGTTTTCAAGGTGCAAGATAGGTAGGAAAGGACTAAGTGCACAAAGTGAACTTTCAAGGGGAGGTGGACTACAAGGAATCACTTAATAACCAAGCCCTATCAAGTAAAAATCACTAAGCCTTTTTTACTTTCTCTTACAAAAACGAATTGGCACAATCAAAGGTGAGTGTGTGCACGTTACCCCTAGTAGGCAAAACAAGCCTTCTAAACGTAATTGCACAAAGATAAAGTCCTAAGCAATTATACTACTAAAAGCTTTAAAACATGCAAAAGGAAAGCACTTAAAACATGTTCTAGTCGAGGTCCTAGGTGAAGGTTTTCAAATCACCTTCAACTACACGTACTAAAACCAAGTTGAAGAGGTTTAGAAATGGCCAAATTACAAACCAAAAGAATGAAACTAAGGCCAAAAACAACAAAGAGGCCGAGAGAGAAAAGTAAGCAAAAAATTAGACAAAAACAAGAATTTAAGTCTTCAAACTCCTCCAATGGGGTTCCTTTACAATGAACAAACGTGTTAGACCTCTCCAAGTGTTTGTTCACTCCTTTATGTGTGGTGTAAGTCCCTCCAAAGGCTAGGCTTGGATTCGGTTCACCCCTCCACTCAAATCCACCAAAGGTGTGAAAATTGACTAGAGTGGGTTTTGACCTACAATGAAATTAAAACCAACCCAAAGCAAGAGTCCAAGAAATAAAAACTGAAAAGCACAATTAAGAAAGGCTAAACTCAAAGAGAATTTAAGATGACAAAACAAAAGAGGCCAAGAAAGACAAGCAAAAAAATTAAGACTCAATCAAAGAAAGGAAGCACACAAAGAATAATCCTAGAAAGGCACTAGAATTAGGTTAGTGTTTAGTCCACTTGATTAAGTTCTTTTTTTGTGTTTCGGTCCAGCCAAAGGAAAGTCCCAAAATAAGGTCAAATTGTCATAAGTCCAACTCCCAAATGCATAGGTATTTGTCCAAGTCCACAAGTCTAGCAACAAGTCCTTTTTGGTCCAATAATTTTTTTCTTTTTTTTGTTCTTTGATGTTGTTCTTTGTTGCTCACGGTAATCTTGTTTTTAATATATCTTGGGTCCGAATTTTTTTTTAAAATTAAGCCCAAATGTTGCTTAGGTTTTGCACTTGTGGTTGGTCAAAAATTAGGTTAAAAAAATTTAGGAGAAGAGAGGATGACAAGTGGCGTTTCTTAGTGGTTCCTTAAGGAATCTTTTTAGTGGAAAAGGTTTGTACTAGTTGGTACAAGTTGTTGGCACAATTTTTTTTTTCAGCCACCTCTTAGATTCTTTTAGGGTTCCTTTAAGCATACAAAATTAACCAAAACAAGTGGAATGCAAGGGAAAAGTGGGCAGCAAGTTATATGCATGTGCAAGGAAGCATTTCACACATGGAAACTCAAAATTACAAGGAACATGCTAGGACTATTTAGCATGCATGAATGACCTCTAAAGAACTTCTAAATGTCACGCCCACTATCATGCAATATGGCATATTTTGTTCATGTGTTTCATGCAAAGTGTTTGGCACATACATGGAATTTATGTTGACAAAATATAGGAAACAAAAGAAATGACAAAACTTTAGGTGGATTCAAAAATCAAAAAGCATGTTCTTCATGTTCATATGAGACTCAAGAAAAATGAAAAGCATGGCAACCCTAAAAAAACATGGAAACCTAAAATGGCAAGGAAGGCTCACAAGGACAAGGTGTGAACCCTAAAGCTATTCGGCCACACAAAGAAGGCAAGGAGAAAGAAAATGACCGAAAGCAAAAAAACAAGAAGAAGACTCAAAGAAGACACAAAAGTACTAGATGTTACCCTTGAAGAACCTTGGCTCTTGATACCACTTGATGGGTTCCTTCTCCATGAAATGACATAGAGATGAAGGAGAGGAAGCCTTGCCCTTGATCTAGGTTCAACAAAGGAAAGACACAAGGAGATTTTGGGGTGGAGAAAGGAGTGGGTTGCGTGAAAAGGGAGGTGCTTGGCGGAAGCTATTTAGGTGATGGTGTTTGGTGATTTAGGTTGGCTCACTCCAAGGTAGGTGGAGGCCACTCTAGGTCTCACTCTCCAAGGGTGGAGAATGAAGGTAGGCTAGCCGAATTTAGCTAGGGACTAAGGATAGGGACTTGAGGCATAAGAATGCTCACTCAAATTCATATACATCCAAAGTATTTACAAGTGGTGGGGGGTGGGGTATTTATAGGAGAAGTTGCATTTAGGGTTGCATTTAGGGTGTGCATGGCCGAAAATGCCAAGGCAAATGCACTCCAAATGTAATGCCAAATTAACCCTAGATGCAACTTGGTGGCCAAGTTTGGAATCTATGGGATTAGATTGGCTATTTCTAGGTGCATGATAAGTCCATGCAACCTTTGCCCTCCATTGGGCCTAAGCCTTTCTAATCACCAAAAAATAGGTCCAAACTCACCAAACTAGGCGTCACCTCCTATGTAATACCCTAGCCCAAATTAAAAAACCCTAATCATCTAAAGCACCCCATAATACAAGGGTAAAATAGGAAATACAAAGAAAATAAATCCTATGACTAAAATACCCCAAAATACAAGGGTAAAATTGGCAAATAAAATAAACCCTATACTAATGAGGCTTAGGAGAGTACTAATACTCTATGATCATGAGGAGAGTATCCCTAGGTGTGTGAACACCCTCCTCCTCTTCGACCCTCCTAGCCATGGACCTAGTGATGGGGCCCACATCTGTCTTCAAGGATGGTCCTCCATCACACTCTCACTAGAAGGATATACTACCAGAGTCTCGTCGGGATAGCTAAGCTGCGCAAGATACATCCCATGCACACAATGGGCGAGACCGGGACTTCCAAACCGAGATATCCCCAAGGACTAATCCCCAAAGCTTTTACACTAGGGGGCCTTCTCTGGTGGTGTATTCCATATCGTACCCTTAAAACACTTATGCAAATGATGCATGTCAATCAAGACTCTATGCATTCTCATATCACATTATCATTTCCCATGGTCATATCACATCATCGCATTTCGTCATCATATTTCATTATCACATTTCATATCCCATATCTCAATCACATTTCACTTTACATCATCATATTCACAAAGCCTCCACAGAGCACTTTAATTTATATCAAAACTCGTTTATTTATAAAATTAAATACATATTTTTACATCTCATCAAACAAGGAATATAACAGAAAAATTAGAAATCAAAACAGAAAATATTTCATATTTTGCCTATTTCTCATAGGGTTTCCCGGAGGAACCCATAGAGCACTCTAGATCATATTAAAACATATTTATTTTCAAAATTAACCACATACTCATGCATCACATCCAACAAGGAACACAACAAAGTAATCAGAAGGCAAAATAGAAAACATTCATATTTTTCCCGTTTTCTCATAGGGTTTCCCATAGGAACCCATAGAGATCTCAAGTCATACAATTAATTGCATATAAGAAAAATAATAAGCAAAACAGATACAATTAGGAGAAACCCCTCATACATGAGCATACATAAAATTACAGCAAACACAGGATTGGGGGCCAATCCCACTACCCAGCATACAATCCCACACCCAGAGCGAGGTTTCTCACTCCCCCCTTACCTGGATGAGCAGAAGACAAAGGTGTGATCTAAGGTCGTTCCTGAGTACTCTTCCTTAGAGCTCTTTGTTTCTCCTTTTTTTTCCTAATCCTTCAGAACGCAAATGAGGTAGATAGGGTTAACGCTACCTGACTCCTTAAAATTAATCCATTGGGCTGGGTCAACCCAACCCATTTTCCTTCTCTTCTAACCCACTTCTCTTTTTTCTCAAAATAATTAAATAAAATAAATACATGTATATTATAAAATATTTTTCTTCTATAATAATAATATATTTCTGACCCAAAATATAATAATATAATTTCAATAACAAAATATCATATAAAATCAACCTTCTCTTAAAACATATAAATATTTATTTAAATATTCTAATAAAAAATACTTATTTAATACGTACAAAATAATTGTCCAAAACAATAATTATTTAAAACGTACAAAATAATATTCTTCTATAATTATTAAAATAATTATGACCAAATACCATATAATAATAATAATTATTATTATAATAATAATAATAACTTTATTGAAAACTGGGGTGTTACACTTTGACTTATGAAAATTCCTTCACTCATTTGTTTGATTTGCAACCCCAAAAAGAATGTAAGCTCCCCCATCATTGACATTTCAAATTCTCCTTGCATGGTTTTAGCAAATTCTTTGCATAGAGAGACATTGGTAGATCCAAATACAATATCATCCACATAGATTTGGACATACATTGTATCATTTTTTAAACTTTTTGACAAATAATGTATTATCTACTTTCCCTCTTACATAGTCATTCTAAATCAAAAAATTTCTCAACCTGTCATACCATGATCTTGGAGCTTGCTTCAAGCCATAGAGTGCCTTTTTAAGTTTGTACACATGATTAGGATTTTTAAAATCCACAAAGCTTGGTGGTTGCTCGATATACACTTCCTCTTGTATCAACCCATTGAGGAAAACACTTTTCACATCCATTTGATAAAGCTTGAAATTCATTATAGAGGAATAAGCAAGAAGTAATCTAATGGCTTCTATTCTTGCTACAGGGGCAAAAGTCTCATCATAGTCAATTCCCTCTTCTTGATTATACCCCTTAGCCACTAGCCTTGCCTTATTTCTTATAATTATCCCAGATTCATCAAGCTTATTTCTAAAAACCCACTTGGTTCCTATAATTGGATAATCAGTTAGTAATGGCACTAAATCCCATACTTCATTTCTTTCAAACTGATTTAGCTCCTCTTGCATGGCCATTAACCAATGTTCATCTTTAAGTGCTTCATCAATACTCTTAGGTTCAACTTGTGACACAAAAGCCATAGTATTGCAAATATTCTTAATGGAACTCCTAGTTGAAACTCCCTTACCAATATTTCCAATTATATTATCCATTGATAAGTCCTTAGAAGTTTTCCATTCCTTATGCAATTGTTCACTTGTTTCCTTTGTGTTTTCATGTGATTCACTCTCTTTAGGCTTTTTATTAGTTTCACTCTCCAATAGAGGTTGATCAAGCAAATCAGTCAAGTCTTCAATTTCAGTTTGCCTTGTCTCTTGTTTGTTAAACTCATCAAATACAACATGGACAGATTCTTCAATAACTAGAGTTCTCTTGTTATAGATTCTATAGGCTTTGCTATTTGTAGAGTATCCTAAAAAGATTGCCTCATCAGCCTTTGCATCAAATTTTCCAAGTTGCTCTTTTCCATTGTTCAGCACAAAGCACTTACACCCAAACACTCTAAAATATGAAATGTTAGGCTTCCTTCCATTGTAAATTTCATAGGGTGTTTTCTTTAATATAGGCCGGATTAGAACTTTGTTTAGCACATGACAAGTTGTGTTAATAGCATCGGCCCAAAAATATTTTGGCAATTTTGTCTCATTCAACATAGTCCTAGCTAGTTCTTCAAGGGACCTATTTTTCCTCTCAACATCCCCATTTTTTTGAGGTGTCCTAGGTGTTGAGAAATTATGGTTTTTACCATGTTCCTCACAGAATTTTTGGAACAAAATGTTTTGGAATTCACCTCCATGGTCACTTCTTATAGAGGTAATGTTTGAATTCTTTTCATTTTGAACAAGCTTGGCAAATTTTCTAAAGGCATTAAAAACATCATTTTTATTTGCAAGAAACATAACCCATGTGAATCTTGAGTAGTCATCTACAATAACTAAACCATAGTAGTTTCCACCTAGACTCATGGTTCTTGAAGGACCAAACAAATCCATGTGAATTAATTGTAAAGGTCTAGTTGTGGAAATCTGATTTTTGCTTTTAAAGCTAGCCTTCACTTGTTTGCCCTTTTGACAAGCATCACATAGTTTGTCCTTACTAAACTTGAGTTTAGGTAATCCTACCACTAATTCCTTCCTACTCAGTTTATTTAAATGATCCATATGAATATGTGCAGCTCTCTTGTGCCAAAGCCAAATATTGTCTTCTTGGGTTATTAAGCACTTAGTATTAGAAATTGCTATTGAGTGTTCTAAGTCAAGCATGTATATATTGTCAATTCTTTTTCCAATGAATCTGATTTCTTTAGTCTTTTTATCACATATCAAGCAACATGTATTATCAAATTCAATTTTAAAACCTCTATCACTAAGTTGACTTATGCTCAGCAAATTATATTTCAGCCCATCAACAAGCAAAACATTCTCAATCAATGTTTGAGAGGAGGAGTTACCAATATTGCCATGACCAAGAATTCTCCCTTTGTTGTTGTCACCATAGGTAACATACCCTTCATTCTTCAATTTCAGACTTGAGAATTTTGAAGGATCTCCAGTCATATGCCTTGAGAAGCCACTATCAAGATACCATAGTAAGTTCTTGGCCCTCAAGCATTCCTACAACAAAGATTCAGTGAAAAAATTTAGGTACCCATGTGAAGGGTCCTTGTAGGTTAGTTCTCAGTCTTTGGCTCTTTTCAATCCAAACCATTTCTCCATTTGGAACTCCATATTTCCTAGAGTAGAAATTTCTTATTGTGTGACCTCTTTTACAACAATGATATCAAGTTGTTTGTCTAGAGAAATTACTTTTAAATTTTCTGAAATTTTGGTTTTTCTTAAAAGCCCCTTTCTTTGATTTGAATGGCATGCTCATGCTTTGATTAAAACCAAGTCCACTCCTATCAAAAGTGTTTCTTTGTTTTCCCAAAAGAATATTTAAATTTGCATTTCCATTTGTGAACCTTGCAAGAGTTTTTTTTAAATCAGCATTTTCCTTTTCAAAAGTCTTGCAATTTTCACAAACATCTTTTGAGGAGGAGGAGGTTTCACAATGAGCTTCACTAAAGTTGAAAATGGTTTGAAGATTTTCATGCTCATGCTTCAAATCCTCAAGCTCTTGTTCAGCTTTAATTAAAGCATTTTCATACCATTTCAGCTTGCTTTTAAGCTTTGAATTTAAGGCATCTAATTTCACAGCCTCTTTATGAATTTGTATAAAAGCTTCTTGGAGTTGATCATAGTCCGGATTAGATTCAAGGTCAGAATCACTTACAATTGTGTCTTGGTCAGCTCCAGCCATCAAACACAAGTTGTTCTCTTCAAATTCAGATTCATCACTTGTTGTGCTTGAGTCATTATCTTCCCAAGCAATGTAGGCTCTCCTCCCTTTGCCATTTTCCTTCATTTTCTTCTCCTCTTGTTGCTTCTTCAAGAGGTTTGGACACTCAGCTTTTATATGTCTCGATTTTCCACACTCAAAGCAATTGAAGGAGGATGTGCTTGCTTCCTCTTTCTTATTAGTCTTTCTATTGAACTTGTAGGGGGAATTCCTCTTTTTCCTTATGAATTTTCTGAACTTCTTCACCAACAAGTTGAAGTTCTCAGTTTCGGAATCATCGGAGCTTGACTCTGCACACACCTCTTTGCCTTTGGCAGATTTCAAGGCCTTTAATGACACTCATTTGCCCTTCTTGTCTTCCTGTTCATTTTCTTCAAATATGTGTAGCTTTTGCTCATGCTCTCTTAGCTTCCCAAAGAGAGTAGCAAGTGTCAAGGAGGTCAAATCCTTTGATTCTTCTATGACTGTCACCTTTGCTTGCCATGATCTGTCCAAGCATTGTAGCACTTTCAAATTTAGCTCTTCTTTTTCAAATTTCCTGCCAAGGTCAACAAGGTGATTTATCAAGTGTGTAAATCTCTTTTGAAAATCTGAAATAGATTCACCATTGTTCATTCTAAACAACTCATATTCTCTTATGAGAGTATGCTTTCTAGACCTCTTTACATCACTTGTTCCTTCATGAGTGACTTGCAAAGTATCCCACATTTCTTTAGCAGATTTGCATTGTGATATTCTAAAAAACTCATCAATAGACAATGCAGATGTAATAATGTTTTTGGCTCTATAGTCATATTGGGCTCTTTTCTTTTCATCATCACTCCACTCACTCCAATGTTTTTCTCTCTTCTCATCATCATCTTTTGTCATAGGGATATAGGGTCCATTTTCTATTGCATCCCATACAGCAATATCAATTGCTTCAATGAAAATTCTCATCCTAATTTTCCAGTAGACATAGTTTTCACCATTGAAAACAGGAGGTCTATGAATAGACACACCCTCACCATAGGGTAGGTTGCTATTGGCCATTTTTGAAATATTGAATAACTCTCAAGAACCTTGCTCTAGATACCAATTGTTAGAAAAGAATTAATGGCTCAATCCAAGAGGGGGGTGAATTGGATTCTATGACACTTTAAAAATTTTCAGAGTATTTAGGATATTTATTTCAATTAAACTTTTCTAAAACTGAATTTTCAATGAAGTTTCTTAAAGACTTGTTATAAAAGAATGAATCCTTACCACTTGAGAAACTCGCTCAAGATTTACAAGTATTCACAAAGAATTAAGGAACGAATTCACCTGGAATTCAGAAGCAAATCTAATCTCTTCCCTTTCAAGAATGTGATGATGATGATGATCTTTTCTCAAAGTTTTTTCACAAACGTTTTTCTTCTTGGATTCACAAAGAAAACTCTCCAAGATTGTCACAAAGACTTCACAAAAACGCTTTTCTAATTTTGATTCTCAATTCTAACTCTGTTCTGAAGTTTCAAAATGTTCAAACTATTTATAAAAGTTTCAGAACCAGATAATCAATTATTTTAAAGAATAATCGATTATTTTGTTCTTCAGATTTTCTGGAAATCCACCAAAAACAATTTAATCGATTATTTTGCTGGATAATCGATTATTCCAGAGAGTCATTTCTGGGATAATCGATTA
Organism: Cajanus cajan; assembly: GCF_000230855.2. Classification (NCBI taxonomy): domain Eukaryota; kingdom Viridiplantae; phylum Streptophyta; class Magnoliopsida; order Fabales; family Fabaceae; genus Cajanus; species Cajanus cajan. The sequence continues at coordinate 13,029,527 of NC_138523.1, read as the reverse complement.
TTTCACAAATAATCGATTATTGCAGCAAGGCATCCCTTTTTGCCTGTTGTTGGAATAATCGATTATATTTAATGATAATCGATTATTTTGAGTTAGTTTTCAAAACTCTTATTTTAAGTCTCAAAATAACTTCTTAACCTTTTAACTCATCATCATACACTTCTTAATCAGATTAGATATAGATTTAGCTCATGCACACAACACACACAAAAGATAAACTCAATCAAAACAATTTTATACACTATAAACTACTCCTATTACATAGCATCTTCCATTGACTTTGTTTTTGACTCCTTTGTTGTTGATGTCCTTGGTACACACTAGTTATCATCAAAACTCTTCAAACTTCAGAGGTGATCAATCTCAGGCTCTCCAATCCCAACAGTAAGTTGTCTATTGTTGTTAAGATGCCTATTGCTGTAAAGTTGTTAAGATGTCTATTGTTGAAAAGTTGTATGTTGTTTATGTTGTTAAGCTGATTAAGCTATGATGATGAGTTGTTGAGCACTAGGACTAGGGGAGATGTTTTCGAAGTTGCTCATTCCATTGTGTGGATTGAGATAGTTGTGGTGCTCTAAGAGCCCAATTTGTTGAAAAAACCCTCCTTGGGAAGTTGTCCCTTGGAGTGGATGTTGTGTTGTTCTCCTTTAGGACTTAGTTGATCCTGTGTGTGGGCAAGGTCGAGGCACACGTGTACAAAGCGACCACGGTATAGGAGCCAGGCTGAGCTATACCGATTACAAGCGACCAGATGTTTATTGTTGTAGAAAAGTTGGGGACATATGGTGAAGATATATGTCCTATGTTGAGATACATAGTACTAAGGTGATAAGTTGAAAGTTGTTTTAAAGTTGAATCCCTTAGTACTGTGTGGGCGACATGGAAATAGTCGATCCATGTCATGGTTGAATGACCAATTTGAGTAAGGTATCTAGTTAGAGATGTAGTCTTTGACTAGGTACTGGAGGGTGCGTGGTACCTGGTAGACAGTGGGTGGGCTAACTCCACACGTGGATTGGTGATGCTAGCCAAGGCCGTGGTAGGCTCATACCCAAACCCTTCTGTCTTGACAGTAGTACTGGACCTCCGAGTCTAAGTGGCACACCTGAGCAATCGACTATTGTTGTCTATACCTGGTTCACTTCAGAGTTCCTAACGTTATTCTATACCTGACCTGGTTGAGATAGGTGAAACGCTGGATTCGATAGGATTTATGCCACCTAGGCTGCTCAACCTCAGTTGTTGGAGATCTCCCAGTTGTACATGTGTGACGACGCATTAAATATTAGGTTGTATATTGTTGTTGTATTAAAGTTGTTTCTAAGTTGTATGAATGAGTTGGGTTTTTATGTTGAACTGTATGGTCGTTTGTGATGATGATTGATATGCATTAATATCTTTCATGAGATACATTTATTACATGATTGTTAATATGATGAAGTGTGTGGTGTTTAGCTTCATGATTGATGGATTGTATGTTATACATGAGTAGTATTGGATAGAGAATGGTGTGACTCTATGAACATGATTGATAGTTGGATGATTGTGTGGTATAGACTATTGTCTGTACTTGTATGATTGATTTTTAAACTCTAACTTACCCTTCTGTTTCCATGTGGTGGAACTGCGATGATCATACTTGGTATTGGAGCAGGTCAGGGCTAGCTTGGAGTTGAGGTGTCCGTTGCGAAACGGGGAGTTTTGATCCTCATGTTAGAGTTACTATTTTGGGTAACGGTTTTGTCTGTGCTTGACCAGCACTAGGGAATATTATTTTTGGGATGACTGTACATATATGGAGTTCTATTTTATAACTAGAAACTTAGTTATTTTCATTTTTATTTGTACATGTTTGTATGAATTATCTAGCATAATATTTCTCTTAGTTTCACTAGCAGTAGTGCGATTCCACTAAGTGTAGAGACCATGACAGGTCATTACACTAAGTAATTTTAAAATCATATAAAATTTAATATACATGACTATTAGTACAACAACACATAATTTAATAATGAAATTAATTAACAGAGAATGTGATTGTATTTAAAGGAATATTATTAAGTAAATTTAAAATCATGTAAAATTTAATATACATGACCATTAGTACAATATTACATAATTTAATAGTGAAATTCATTAGCAAGAAATGCGATTGTATTTAAAGGAAGATCATTCCATGTAGAGTCATGTGACAAAAAGTCTTGTAAAAATTTTGATCATTCCACTAAGTGTAGAGACCATAGCAGGTCGTTACACTAAGTAATTTTAAAATCATATAAAATTTAATATACATGACTATTAGTACAGCAACACATAATTTAATAATGAAATTGATTAACAGAGAATGTGATTGTATTTAAAGGAATATTATTAAGTAAATTTAAAATCATGTAAAATTTAATATACATGACCATTAGTACAATATTACATAATTTAATAGTGAAATTGATTAGCAAGAAATGTGATTGTATTCAAAGGAAGATCATTCCATCTAGAGTCATGTGACAAAAAGTCTTGTAAAAATTTTGATCATAGGTTTGAGATTTCTACAAAAATTCAACAATTTCTTTTTGTGAGTGAGTTATACGCAACTAGATTACTGTATTAAAAATTTGATAAGAGGAAGTGGTTTTTAATCTCTGATGACTCATTTGTGTGTTAAGTTTAAAGTGTAATTCTTTTTTCTATATTATTTATTATGTTTTGGTCTTGTGCTATATAAATAATTTTACATAAATTTTTAATTTACATATGATTTCAACAGATTTTCAGTATATATATATATATGAATAGGTTAACAAAATCATCTTTTTAGATTCCTTCAAAATAAAATATTTTATATTAATATTTATATTTTTTTTTAATTTCATAATTTAAAGTTACTTTTTACATTCTTAAAAAATTATTTTGAAATGTTCATCTTTATAGGAGAGATATTCGAGTTATCACTTTTCTGCCCTAGTAATCTCACGTAAATTATAAAAAAATATTATTATTAATATAAAAAGTCTTGCTGGTGTATTATATTATATTATATATAAATAAAAGTGGTCATATATTTTATTATAATTAATATCAAGCAGTGCTGCGTGATTTCAGCAGTATGTAAATTGAGTATATTGGTACGCATCCATTAATTAATGGTAATCCATTTAGACCGACATATTTTAGAAAACGTAGTCAATTTCTCCGATGCTTAATAATAATAATAACATTAACTTAGTTAATTTGACCAATGTTTTAACTTTAAAAGTCAAAATGGATCCACAGACCAGTTTAATTTCAAAATCGTGAATCAGGTCATTGTATATTTAAACTTTAAATCACTATATAGAACAACTTTCAAAAAGAACCGATCACTGAAAATTAATAAATAAATAAAGGCTAAAGTAATGGTTCACATGGATGAATAAAAAAATATTAAATATGGTACCGTGTTGAATTTATTTTCGTGAAATAATAAAAAAGTATTCTAAGGATGGAATTAATTTGTCATTTTATTCATATTTAGTATTCCACATGGAACTTTTTATTTTAAAACTTACACCTAAACTTTACGATATATTTAATTTAGACTTTGGTGTGAATTTTAAATTTTAAAAGCTTAAAAAATATTTTATTTTTAGTATTGTAAGATTATAATATGTTTTTATCCATGGGAATGGAATACAAATTTCAAAGGAATTAACAATATTTACACGCTCTTCCCAACCAGGTGAACTATACCTCTAAGATTATGAAACTAAAGGAGTGTTCTCATTTTGTCTAAAAAATTAATAGAGTTCATATATTTTTGAGACAGAGATGTGTGATAGCTTATTGTAATATTGTCTGGTTTGATATCAAATTTGATGGGAAATTATATTTTAATTATTAAATTTTGGCATTCACTCATTTAAAAGTACTCATAATATTTGAAACTTTGTTAACCAACGACAAGGATAATATTACTTAAAGGAGAAACCGGTTGACACTCTTACCAAATTACCAAGGTATAAATTATTTAATTTTGATAGTAATTTCAAAAATAATTACAACTACTATACAAAAATTCTATTTAATGTAGTATTTTTTTTCTAAATCTGTTTCCATTAAAATCGATGTAGTATTGTCTACAAAACTCCTTTCTTCCTTTGCACTCTTGAAACCATTTTGTCTTTCCCTCCCTTGATGTTCAAAAGCTCACAAACATTTGGCGAATTTAGTGAAACTCACACCACACCTTCCCTTATTTCCATTAATTGAGAGATGTGTTCTATTATGCAATGAGAGGTTTTGCACACACGTCTCTACATTGTTAGAATATTGTTTACTTAATTTGGACCTAAGTCTTCATGGGTTTGCTTTTGATCATCACCTAAAAGACCTCTTACCAATAGAGATAATTATGTATTTATAAACTCTTATTGATCCTCTTAATCGAATGATGTAAAATTTTGATTGTATCCCAACAATCCTCCCTTCAAACAAAGGACTATGGTTTAACCTCCCCCTCCCCTTTGCAGTGGAAGACAACTCACAAACATCTGACAGTGGCCCATAAAGCTTATTCATGCTCTAAATACTTGTACCTCCAATCGTTCCATTGTTAACTCACGATAATCGGACATGCCTCCTAAACCCTCCATGGTACTAGGAAGACTCCTCCTCCATATATGAAACCCACCATTAGGAAAACTTTTGATTTAAGGAATCCTATGCTCAAATCCACCTAGTAATTCCGTCATACTCATATAAGTTGGTCAACTAATCGAAGTAACAACTTTAATACAACTTGTGGTACACTAGGAGTTTTCACATACACATGTTTCCACATTGGTCATCACCACTTTAGGATTAAGCCCTTATGTTTTTTCTTTTGGTCATCTCCCAAAAAGACCTCTTACTAATGTAGACTTATGTGTGTTTATAAACTTACACCCATCATTTTGTTTGAACAATGTGAGACTTTGATTGTATCCCAACAATTCTCCCTTAAAAAACCATGGTTTAAACCCCTTTTGCAGTGGAAGCTAACTCATGAGTATCTGATGATTTTGACCAAATGACTAACTCAATGAGTATGATGGTTGGCAGGTGGATTTAGGTACATGATCCCTTATATTGAAAGTCTTCCTAACAATGAGTCCATATATGGAAGAAAGTCTTCCTAATAACATGAAAGGTTAGGAGGTGTGTTCCACTATCATGAGTTAACGATGGAGCAACGATGCAAGTACTTAAAGTATGATTGAGCTTTATGGACCATTGTTGGATATACTCGTGGACTAATATCTTTCACTACAAAGGGCTTAAATTGTGGTCTTTTGTTTGAAGGGGGATTGTTGGATACAATTAAAGTCTCATATTGTTAGAACAAAAGGATGGACATTCATTTATAAACACACCTAAGTTTCCATTGGTAAAAGGTCATTTTAAGAAATGACAAAAAATAAAACAACAATGGCTTAGGCTAAAAGTGGATAATATATTGCCAATATAGTGATCTATGTCGGAGCCCCTAGTGTATAACAATTGGTATCATAATTGATAGTAATTAGCTAGGCAAGTATGATGGTTGATAGGTGGATTCGAGTATAGTATCTCTTATATTGAAAATCTTCCTAATAGTGCATCCATATATGGAGAAGAGTCTTCCTGATAACATGGAAAGTTAGGAGGCATGTCCTACTATTGTGAGTTAATAATGGAGTGACGATGTAAATAGTTAAAGCGTGACTGGACTTTAGTGGCCACCATTAGATATACTCTTGCACTTCCCCTCCAAGGGGAGTAAACTACAACCATTTATTTGAAGGGAGGATTGATGAGATACAATCAAAGTCTCACATTGTTCGAATAAGAGAATGTACATGAGTTTATAAACACATGTAAGTCTTCGTTGGTAAGAGCCATTTTTGGTAGATGACCAAAAAAAAATACTATGAGCGCTTAGGTTCAAAGTGGACAATATCTTACCAGTGCAATCCTTTGTCATTGTCCAAAGCCTAATGATGTCATCTTGTACGTGCTAAGATTGTTGCCATTGTTCGTGTTCATTCTCTCTCTCTCTCTCACGCGCGTCTCTTTGGTATTGGTGGGATATTGATGAGGAATATAGTATAGCTAGGTTGTCTCTTAGTGATCAACATATCTAGACCATGGCAGGGTGAACTTTAGTCTTACTCTATAATAAGTATGAGTAGACTTGGCACAATCACTTAACCTATTGATATTTTACAAATATGTTAATATATTTTATTTAAATTAGGCAATTATCTAATATATCTTATGTTTTAGAGTCTTATTTTTGGTAAAAGATTATAATTATAATTTTGTCATGTTAATTAATTGAATTCTTTTAGTTTTGAGATATAAGGAGGAAGGAACTCAAGTCAAAAGGGTTAAACATTGGAGCTTAGAGTGAAAGGAAAACACACTTTGAGCGACTTCATACTTGCCAAATGCGAGTCATTTGAGCGCTTTGAGCAAGCTAACTCAGAAGATACCCTTAGAGCACCATGAAGAGCTTGCTCAAGCAGGTAATCTAAACACTTTGAGCGAGTGGTCATCATAAAGCCAATTGGAAAAGGCTCATTTAAAATCTTATAAAAATAAGAGTTTGGAGTAGAGAGAATAGAAAAAGACTCCACATATAATATATTTTAGAGAGATTTGAGAAAATAGAGGCAGTTGTTATTTGGAATTGACGTAAATGACTCTACTCCATGTAATTGATCTTCCCATTCTTATTCAATAATTTATTTATTTAATTAATTGTTTTATTATATTCTTAATGTTTATTTTGACTTGATCACTCAATGCATGATCTAATAAATTTAATTAAGATTAGAAAACTCTTTTGAAACTATGATCTAGAGAACAATACTAATAACATTTATTACTAAGAACAGTATAAGTCTTATTAGTCAACACTTTAAACCTCCGATCTTAATGCATGTTGCTTAACAAACTTCACTAAGGAATTAGGATTTTCCTTAAGCAACCTATTATTTCTCATCTAACAAATTAGTTAAAACATTTTTGTTGTTTTTTGAATTAACTTGATAATTATTGAAATTGAATAATATTTAGGAAAAGATATGTGTGAGGAAGGTCAGTGAAATTAATCCCTAACATCTCTTATTATAAATGTTTAATTATGTTCTTACCGGAAATCTGCCGTAGGGATGATTCTCCGAGTAAGATTGGTGAGCCTCCTTCGCTGGTACGCTTGATGTTCCAAGATGGGGGTGGTACCTGCAAAAGAGACTCCGATGCTAAAGTTAGTTTTTTGTGGGAGTATGAGTCTCGTATAAGTAATGCACGTACCTTTGTGTGGATTAGGGTTTTGTTGGGCCTTGGGCCCGAGATCAGTTTATGACCTAATTGGATAGCGAGCTGATGTCGCCTAGCGCGTGTCCGAGGTCACTCCGCGCTGTGATGCCGAGCTCGAGCTCGGCATAGCGGTACGGATAGTACACTAGCCCCTCGAGCTCCGAAGACCGTAGGTCGAGGAGTTAAGACCGAGCTCGACAAGCGGTCGTGACTTTTCGCGTACGCCTATTTGTCATGACGCCATGGGTCATAACCGTCACCTCGTTCCCATAACGCGTGGGCGGTGCGGTGACAAGATTGTATTTTTATTTGTTTGATGATGTGGCCTCTTTGGGCTGATGTGGTGTTCCGATGTCCATGTTTCATGGTCAGGCTGAGGAGCTCAGCAATAACGAGCTTACTGCTTGGTTAGGGTGGTAAACCTTTGACCGAGTCAGCAGATTGGTGAGGGACAAGTCAACAACTCGGCTGACCAGTACACTTGCCCCCCAAGCACCGAGTGATGTAAGAGCAAAGCGGCTTCTAAGGAGCTCCCAAATTTGTTGTTTGAAGGTTCAAATTTGACCTTGTTAAGTAGATGTGATCTCAAGGTTCGGACTCGACCTAGGCATATCAAGGTTCGAACTCGACCTTGGTTAAGAAAATGTGATCTCAAGGTTCGGACTCGACCTTGGCATATCAAGGTTCGAACTCGACCTTGGTTAAGAAAATGTGATCTCAAGGTTCGGACTCGACCTTGGCATATCAAGGTTCGAACTCGACCTTGGTTAAGAAAATGTGATCTCAAGGTTCGAATTCGACCTTGGCATATCAAGGTTCGAACTCGACCTTGGTTAAGAAAATGTGATCTCAAGGTTCGGACTCGACCTTGGCATATCAAGGTTCGAACTCGACCTTGGTTAAGAAAATGTGATCTCAAGGTTCGAACTCGACCTTGGCATATCAAGGTTCGAACTAGACCTTGGTTAAGAAAATGTGATCTCAAGGTTCGGACTCGACCTCGGCATATCAAGGTTCGAACTCGACCTTGGTTAAGAAAATGTGATCTCAAGGTTCGGACTCGACCTCGGCATATCAAGGTTCGAACTCGACCTTGGTTAAGAAAATGTGATCTCAAGGTTCGGACACGACCTCGACATATCAAGGTTCGAACTCGACCTTGGTTAAGAAAATGTGATCTCAAGGTTCGAACTCGACCTTGGCATATCAAGGTTCGAACTCGATCTTGGTTAAGAAAATGTGATCTCAAGGTTCGGACTCGACCTTGGTTAAGAAAATGTGATCTCAATGTTCGGACTCGACCTCGGCATATCAAGGTTCGAACTCGACCTTGGTTAAGAAAATTTGATCTCAAGGTTCAAACTCGACCTCGGCATATTAACGTTCGAACTCGACCTTGGTTAAGAAAATGTGATCTCAAGGTTCGGACTCGACCTTGGCATATCAAGGTTCGAACTCGATCTTGGTTAAGAAAATGTGATCTCAAGGTTCGGACTCGACCTCGGCATATCAAGGTTCGAACTCGCCCTTGGTTAAGAAAATGTGATCTCAAGGTTCGGACTCGACCTTGGCATATCAAGGTTCAAACTCGACCTTGGTTAAGAAAATGTGATCTCAAGGTTCGGACTCGACCTTAACATCAAGGTTCGAACTCGACCTTGGCAAGTCGTCATGGTTAATGTGCCAATACCGAAAATGTATGGGAATGGAGTTGCTTTGTTATTTTATTTCTGAGGTGTGCCTCGTTAAAACCTTCCTTGGCCAAAAACCCTTTTCTTTAGTGGGAAAAAAGGCTGAGGAGGAAAAAAGAGTACATCACCTGAATTTACAAGTTAAGAGAAATAAAATTTGAGGTGGGTGGAATTCCAAGTTCCAAATTTTCCTTTGGAGGGGTCTGTTCTTGCTTCTCCCCGTAATCGCCAAACAAGGTCGCCAACTTTAAATGTTCGTGGCCTGACCTTGGTCTTGCTTTCCTTGTGGTTTTGTCGCAAATTGCCTTGCAGAACTCAGCATGCTCCTCCATCTGGATGTACCCAGTAGCACGAGCTCGGAGCTCGTCCATGTCGGGAGGAGGTCGTCGGCAAAGGCTATCGACGAAAGGTCCTGACTTCAATGCCATGAGCATGGAGTGTAGTGCGACCTCGGGATTCAGATTTCGGATCTTTACCGAGATGGCGACGAATCGTTCCATGAACATCCAGAGTGGCTCGTCGTCACTCTGCCTGAGACTGGCCAGGGAAGTTGATGTTATGTGATGAGGTCGGCTCGTCGCATACTGTGCTGTGAACCATCTGACTAGGGTGCCGAAGCTGTCAATTGACTCGGCAGGTAGCTGGGTGTACCAGTTGAGCGCGACCCCTTTGAGCGAGGTCGGAAAAACCCTGCATAGGATAGCATCTTCATTAGTGTAATGATTAACCTGTGTGGTATACAGATCGATATGCTCGCCCGGATCCGTGGTGCCATCGTAACGGTCGATGTGGAGAGGCTTCCACCCGAAAGGGAGAGGTGTTTCCATGATGTCGTCCACAAAAGGATGACGACGGAAGGTCGCTTGATTTCCTGTGACGTGGGCAGGAGCGTTGCTTACGTCATGTGTCGACCTATTGGTCGGTATGTGAGACCGATGTGTGGCAGGCCTGGGGGTTGGTGCCCTAGCCGCTGTTGGCAGTTGAGAAACCGAGTGCCCTTCCTCCTCATGCAGGTTGCTTTGTTGAGGGGTTTGATCAGAGGGACGCCGAGGGAGTTGAGCGCGAATACGCTCGTTCTCGGCGCGTAGCGCCACTAGGTCAGCCTCATTAGCAGTATGCATCGCGGCTAGGTCAGTTTTGTGCTTGGCACGCATACTTTGTAGATCTGCGGCGTGTTGCTGCCGCATCTGCTCGACCTGCTCGATCAGTCGTTTCAATGCTGCTTCGTTATCCATGTTAGTGGTGTGATATAGGTCGTCTGTTGCACGTCTGCTATGGCTTCTGGTGAAAACCATAAGCGTGGCCGATAAGAGCTGTCTTGATCAGCCCCACGGTGGGCGCCAAATGTTCTTACCGGAAATCTACCGTAGGGATGATTCTTCGAGTAAGATTGGTGAGCCTCCTTCGCTGGTACGCTTGATGTTCCAAGATGGGGGTGATACCTGCAAAAGAGACTTCGATGCTAAAGTTAGTTTTTGTGGGAGTATGAGTCTCGTATAAGTAATGCACGTACCTTTGGTTGGATTAGGGTTTTGTTGGGCCTTGGGCCCGAGATCAGTTTATGACCTAATTGGATAGCAAGCCGATGTCGCTTAGCGCGTGTCCGAGGTCACTCCGCGCTGTGATGCCGAGTTCGAGCTCGACATAGCGATACAGATAGTACAAATTATATTTTCAATCTCTTTATTATTTGATACCCTAATTAAAAATATGAATTTCTTTTGTCTTTAGTACATTCTTCAAATAAAATCTTTTTTTCTTTTCCCTAATTAGTATTAAATTAGATTAATTTATTGTAGCATGAGTGCTTATTATGAATTTGATATTTAGATTTTGTCCATTTTACTACTTGTGACAATTGGTACGCTTGACAAATGTCCAACACACCCTAGTGGTCTTCTCCCCAATGAGAGTGTTTGGTGGTAGACATGCCTTTATCATAGTGGCTTTGTTCACTAACATGTACTCCTACAGTACTATTCTATAAGCTTTTGGTCAACATGTGTTTTTGAATGACATCACATATTACACTATAATGTGATACATTGAATATTACATCTATTATAATTTTCTTCAATGTGTTGTATTTAAAATATTATATTGTTGTTATTTGTTTATATTTTTTGGACTACTTAACCTTGTTTCACAGTAAGAGCATGAATGATATGTATATCATTCAATTATTGTTAACTCGTATTTAATTTAAACACCAATTTGCAAGTGAGGATCAGGCAGAGATTGATGTTAATGATGAGACTTATACATCTTTAATGTATTTTAAATATTATGCTCCGAGAGGATATGATGTCAAAACTAAGTTATTTTAGTTTCAGTTTTTTATGTCCTTTATATTATTGTTTACTTTTAGAACTTATTATGCCTGATTGGAGTGTCTAGTAGGTATTTTAAATATTTATTTATGGATATAAATTATTATTATTGGCTTTCTCTATAAATGTTTAATTTTAAATTGATTTTATTTGATTGGTCATAAAATGTGAACTTTCTACCTTTGCGAATTAAATATAAAATATTTTAAAAATCATGTTACTTTTAGCCTTAAATGCATATTTGGTTCCTCAAGTATCGTAGTTGTCTAATTTTAATTTGTCAAATTTTAATTGAACAATTTTATTCTATCAAATATTGCAGCCCTAGGATTTGGTCCCTTGATTTTTAATTGAGTAATTTTAGTCCCTCAAATATCACAATTTTGTGATTTAAATCTCTCTTATTAAAATCTAATAATTTGTGTTGATGTGACGCTAACAGTGACATGATGTATTGATATTTCTAATTAACTTTTTTTTCAATGTATGTATATTATATATTTATATTTTTGTAAAAGCATATAACATATGCTAACTTTTATATATATATATATATATATATATATATATATATAATATAATTTTCAAATTACTAAATTTTATAAGGAAGGATTAAAATTGTACCATTACAATATTTTAGGCATTAAAATTGCTCAATTGAAAAATTACATAACTATAATACTTAAAAAATTAAAATTACTTAATTAAAATTTTGAAAATCAAAATTATAATTACAATATTTTAAAAAATCCAAATCACAATTAAACCATATTTTTATTTATTTAATTAATTTTTTATTATTAATTATAATAAATATAGCGGAGTAGAGAATCTCACTTTGCACACTTTATGAACAGTTTAGAAGGTTTTTGATCTGACAACACATAAGTTTGGGCATTTTCAATTGCATAATGTTAATGAGCATTTTTTGTTTGCTCTCAAATTAAAATGCGGTGCATAATTCTTCTCTTCTCCAATATCCAAGACCCTGCACATAAAATTTTGCCTAACCTGTGTGACTATAAATAATGAAAATATAATGTGTAGAGCCCTTTCAAAATGATCATTGACTTCCACATGCAAAAAAATATATAATAACATGTTAAGTAAATTTAAAATAAAAAGTAAAGTTAAAAAAGATTTTAACTTAGAATAAATAAATAAAATTAAAATTAAAAATACATCTTAACTAATGAAGATAATTGTGTTTATATAAATTTCATATTCATCCTCTTGTTAGAATGATGTGAGGTTTTGATTGTATCCCAACAATCATTCTCTTAAACAAAGAATCATGGGTCATCCTTGTGTCTTTCCATCGTTAAATCACGATAGTGAGACATGTCTCATAATTCTTTATATTACCAAGAAAACATTCCTCTATATATATGGACCCACCAATAGGAAAACTTTCAACCTAAGGAATAAACCAGCAAGTTACTAGAGGAAACTCAAAGGAATAAACCAGCAAGTTACGACTTCTTGAGCGAAGAATATTGAGTATATTGAACTCACTTATTTTTATTTATTTTTATTTTATTTTATTTTATTTTATTTATTATTATTTTTTAGTAATATCTGTCATTTTAAAAAAAATTATTTGTCATCTTAAAAGTCTTATTTAAATTCAAAATGTGGTTAAATATCAAAATATAGGGTTACAATATTTAATATAAATATCTGAAATTATTGTATCAAAAATTTTATTGGAGGAATGGTTAATTAGATGTGACATCTTTTTAACCTTTGAATTTAAAGTATAAGTTGTGACAGCTTATCTTTAAATTTTTTCTCCAAAAACAAAAATGTCTAACCAAGAAATTTTTTAAGATCATAATATCTCTAACAATAATTATAATTAAAATTTTATTCAATTGACTTTGGTGTAACCTTAGCCAATTTTATATTTTTAGGGTGAATGAGGCGAGACAGTTCAAGAATCCTATATTTAACAAAAATAAAATTTAATTTAAAAATATCAACAGACAAATATTTTTTTACAAAGAACTACGTGACTCTGATTCTTCATTATACATGAAGATACGTAGGAGCAAGAAATAAATCTTGTCGAGGCAAAAAATAAAAAATATTATTTTTCTTTTTATATAACAATAATAATTTTAACTTTTTCTTAATGCATTAGTTAAATTAGTTAAATAAAATATATTTAATCATTTTAGTGAGATAAATATTTTATAAATAATTTGTTTAATTAATTAAAGGTAATTGTCTTAGGACGAACGTTGTGAGGTGCTAATACCTTCCCCACACGTAATCGACTCCCGAACTCAAAAATCTGATTTTCGTATACTAGTTTTGTTGGGATACAAACAAGTCCCACATCGATAAAATAACACAACAAATAACAACTTATATAATACAAACATACTTCAATGATTGAGAGGCCTTTTGGGTGATGACCAAAAGCAAAACCGTGAGGACTAAGGCCCAAAGTGGACAATATATCATCATTGTGGAGTATGTTTGTGTGATAACCTTATAAAAATAACTCATAAAATATCCTCTCAGACAAATACCATAAAAATAACCCCATCAGTGGTATCAGAGCCGCAGGTTGGATTCGGTGACAACCAATAACCCTATAACCTCTCATAACTCATAAAATATAATGTGCTATATAACAACTTACGAGTCCCTTGTTTGAGAGGAGGATTGTTGGGATACAAACAAGTCTCACATCGATAAAATAACACAACAAATAACAACTTATATAATACAAACATACTTCAATGATACCTTATAAAAATAACTCATAAAATATCCTCTCAGACAAATACCATAAAATAACTCCATCAAGTTTCTATTTTATGGTTTTTCCAATGTTTTTCCGTAAAAAAAACAACATTGTTGGCTACTCCCTATTTTTCAATTTATTTTTTGTCATCCCGTTGCGATCTCGGTTGCGATAGGGATCTTATGCCCAAATTCACCTGTCAATTCTATCATATTTATCAAGTCGATCACTTGGTTGACCATCAACCATGATACCACTTCTTAGAATTTTATATTGGATCAATACTAGACTAAAATTTCATATCAATGTTTATCGATTGCTTTAAAAACACTTGCATCTTGAATACATCTTTATAGTGAATCTATTATGATCAAATTGGTCACATACTCACTTGTGTTTAACAAAAACAACTTTTCCACTAGAACTCCCCTTTGACACCACTGCCTCTTGGATGGAGCAAAAATGACAATAATATATTATAGGAATCTAGTGGAATCTTATCCTTTCAATTTTTGAAATCACAATGTAATATCCATCCATCATAGATATTGAATCGATTAGACCCGAATAGAAAAAAATTAACACACTTGTCTATTGAGTTTGATTGAGTAAATTAGATATACTTACATAGTGATTGATTCCTAAACCCAAAATAGCATAATAAAATGAGCTTACAAGTAAAAATATGTCAGACAACATTCAACTCATTTTCATAAATTAAAATTACACCAACTAATTAGTAGCCTAAATTAATAAAAATTCTAACATAAACTTAAATAAAATTTAAATAGTATTTTAGAATGAATAAATAAAATTATATTATATATTAATTATAAAATAAATAAATAAATACAAAATTGGCATAAATAAAGAGAATCTTCATAGCATCGTGCATGATAATGAATACCTGCAAATTAAAATCAATCTTCAACAATACATACGTTGCATTGAAGATAATCACGAGAGTTTACAATATTCCTTCGTGGCTAGCTAGAAGCTCGTGAAAGTGACTTTTCATTTTATTGACATTTTTTTTTCTTCCAAATGATGACCTTTTCAACATGAGTGTAATGAAGTGATTTTGCTCCTGCGTAATTTTTTTTTGTGGCAGACATGGGGTTTGTGCTGATATCATGGTATTATTTTTTATTTATTAAGGTGTACTTTTAGATGTTTCTTTTTATTAAAAAAAACTAAGGTTTCGTTTAACTGAAAATTAAAAAGTAATTATTGAATTAGTATTTCTATTTGAAGAGTCGTCTTCTCCCATTTGTTAGGAGATGTGATCTTAGTACCTTGTAGGACTAGTTTATTGAGAAAAATAAAAAAAAATTACAGCGTTGTAAGAAAGGATTAACTACCATGATATCAACACTAATTACAACTAGGGTTCACACACATGTTATAATGATCCGACCTGATTCCTATACTTTGTGAAATTGCACTAATAATCTACTGAACTAAAATAAAATATTAAGCTGGATAACAGAATATACATATATACGAAGAGGTAAAAGAAATAAATATTTATGTACACAATATCGTATTATGCATATATAGTCATCCAACTAATATTATCCTAGTGTTGGTCAAGCACCAACAGACAGTTACCCAAGATGGTAACTCTGACACTAGGAACAAAATTCCACTTCTAGCAGCGGTCGCAGCAACCAACTCTAGCCTAGCCTTGATCTGCTCCCACACATAATATGATCATCGTAGTCCATCCACATGGAAACAAAAGGGTAAGCTAGAGTTCAATAAACAACCATACAAGTATAGGGTAATAACTGTACTACTCATTCGTTCAATCATCATCACAACACAACCACACAGTTTATCATAATAGCTCAACTATCAACTCATTCATACAACTTTACATTCAATTTGAATGCAACAACACATGCAACATCAACTGATGCGTCGTCACGCATATACAACTAGGAGATCTCCAACAACTGAGGTTGAGCAGTCTAGGTGACATAAACCCTATCGAATCCAACGTTTGACCTATCTTAACCAGGTCAGGTATAGGGCATCGTTAGGAACTCTAAAGAGAACCAGGTATAGACAACAATAGGTGATTGCTCAGGTGTGCCACTCAGACTTGGAGGTCCAGTACTATTGTTAGGGTAGAAGGGTTTGGGTATGGGCCTATCACGGCCTTGGCTTGCATCACCAATCCACATATGGAGTTAGCCCACCCACTACCCTCCAAGTACCACGCACCCTCCAGTACCTAGTCAAAGACTATATCTCTAACTAGATACCTTACTCAAATTAGTCATTCAACCATGTCATGGATCGACTGCTTCCATGCCGCCCACATAGTATTAAGAGATTCAACTTTAAAAACAATATTCAACTTATCACCTTAGTACTATGTATTAAGTCAGATGAAGAAATTTCCAAAAAGGTTTTGAGTGAGACAAATATAATATATGTTGTTATCTCTAACAAGTGAGTTAGTGTTTCAGAAAGACCTAAGAACAGGTAAAATGACGAAGAGGCATAAGCATTAGACGCTACAAAATGAAAGGCCAACATAGGCACTAAACAAGTCAAATTAGGAACAAGACCATGTCAAGCACAATCTAAGGCAGCACATAAAGAATCAGACGAAAGATGGTCAAACGACCAAGAAGAAACTCCAAAAGAAATGGAAAGTCTGACCATATACAAGGTTGACCAAGACGAAAGAAAAAGTCAAAACGCCGATGATCAAACAAAGGTCCAAGTATTAAACTAAATAGAGACTACCAAACACAGACGAAGAATGTCACGCAATCATCTGAGAAATCAAGCCTCAAAGGAGAATTTGAATACCGTCTACACTCACAGAAGAACACACGAAGTCATTTAAATTATTAGAAGAAAAGAAGAAAGAAGAAGACCATGCTCAAACGTTAAATCATTCATATGTTAGAAAAAGTACATAACTTTTTCAGGCAAGGATAGAAGCTCCACAACTATAGAGTTAGAAAAGGACAGAAGTTTCTTAGGACTCTGCTACAATCAGATACAGTTACTAACTGAGCGAGAAAACTTCACGTATTGTCTATAAACGGGAAGCAACATTTGATGCATGAATCTGAGCATTAAATGAGAATATCAAACTGGTCGTGAACGGCTATATTTGCTTCAACGGACCATTGCAACGGGCAGATTTCACAATATATAAGCCTCAACATCAAACCTTGTGATGTTGGCTGGTTGGCCCGAAATGGTGCAAGCATAACGAAGAGTAATATCCAGCACACGAGACAGAGACCAGAGATGAGCATACATAGTCATATGTACAATGTAAAATTGTATTTTTATCTCTGTATACTAAGGTCTTCGAAATGTTAGTGATGGACTAAACCTTAGTGAATGTTGTAAACTTATGTATCCTCTCCATGAGAGTAACCCACACACTCAAAATCTCTATAAAACTAAGGTAGTAAACCTTAGTGAGTGTAGGAAATTTCCCAATCCTCTCTGTGAGAGTTATGTATACACTCAAACCAAAACTCTCTAGTCAACATCGTAAAGCCTGAAGAGGCTAGAAAAAGAATATTTGTAAAGCCCAGAGGGGCTTGTCAAAGAATACTCACTGCTAGCCAGAATTGACTGATAAAAAAATACTAGCGTTGGTGAGTGAAGCCGATGGGCCAGGAGTGGTCGAGAATACTTGGAGAACTAGAAGTGGTTTAAGAATACTAGCGCTGGTGAGTGAAGTTGACGGGCCAGGAGTGGTCGAGAATACTTGGACCAGGAGTGGTTCTAACCTGGGTGGTTCATAATACTCATTACTAGCCTAAAGAGGCTGAGAAGAATATACTAGCGTTGATGAGTGAAGTCAACGGGCTAGAAGTGGTCAACAATACTTGTGTACTTTATTTCATATCTAGTGGAACCCTTCAACTTGAAGGAGACTGGACGTAGCTCTGTTGAGCGAACCAGTATAAAATGATTACATTCTTTTATTTACTTAGACGCAAATCTTCCTTATTGATTAAATCCTTGCGAAAGACTTCGTCCAATGTTCATATATATTTAAAACAACTTTTAGACAAAGATGTTAACTTTTCTTGACAAACTTATTACACTGAAAGTTCATCTGCTACTTATTCTTAATCGAAATTATCTTGAAAAGAAAAATGTAAGACCTTCAATTAATACATTTACGAGACATTTTCCCTAGTGGACGATAAACCATCAGAGGCATTGATTGTTCGTTAAGCAAGCTCTGCACAATAATCTGATATTCAAAAGTGCAGTGGACGAAGAGCACTACTCTTGCAAAAACGTTTTTAAAATACCTTTGTTCACACACACACATATTCAACCCCCCTTCTATGTGTTTTTCCGCTAACTTCAATTGGTATCAGAGCCTGACCCCTTGGGTTGAGCATCTAACAATGCAGGGGAATACGATGATCCATGAAGGAAGAAAGGAAGGCTAAAGAGCAAGAGAGACGAAGGACTAGCGCAGGCAAAACAGGTATTATTTTATCCACTCAAATGAAATATACTCTATATGGCATAAGAATAGATTCATCTGATGCACTAGACTATCCATACATTGTTCAACCAACTTTTGTAACACCCCAGCAACCCGCATGTGGATATTGTCCGCTTTGGCCGCAGCCCTCACGGTTTTGCTTCTGGCAATGGCACACATGCCACCCCAAAACGCGTCCACACAAGGAAGGTATCCACACCCATATATATGGCATGCTTCGTTCTCCTTCCTAACCGATGTGGGACTTCACAATCCACCGCAAAACCGTGAGGGCTGCGGCCAAAGCGGACAATATCCACATGCGAGTTGCTGGGGTGTTACATTTGGTATCAGAGCCTGGACCCGGGCCGGTGTGCCAGCGAGGGCGCTGGACTCCCATGAGGGGGGTGGATTGTGAAGTCCCACATCGGTTAGGAAGGAGAACGAAGCATGCCATATATATGGGTGTGGATACCTTCCTTGTGTGGACGCGTTTTGGGGTGGCATGTGTGCCATTGCCAGAAGCAAAACCGTGAGGGCTGCGGCCAAAGCGGACAATATCCACATGCGGGTTGCTGGGGTGTTACATTTGACTCCCATGAGGCGGGTGGATTGTGAAGTCCCACATCGGTTAGGAAGGAGAATGAAGCATGCCATATAAATGGGTGTGGATACCTTCCTTGTGTGGACGCGTTTTGGGGTGGCATGTGTGCCATTGCCAGAAGCAAAACCGTGAGGGTTGCGGCCAAAGCGGACAATATCCACATGCGGGTTGTTGGGGTGTTACATTTGGTATCAGAGCCGGGACCCGGGCCGGTGTGCCAGCGAGGGCGCTGGACTCCCTTGAGGGGGGTGGATTGTGAAGTCCCACATCGGTTAGGAAGGAGAACGAAGCATGCCATATATATGGGTGTGGATACCTTCCTTGTGTGGACGCGTTTTGGGGTGGCATGCGTGCCATTGCCAGAAGCAAAACCGTGAGGGCTGCGGCCAAAGCGGACAATATCCACATGCGGGTTGCTGGGGTGTTACATTTGGTATCAGAGCCTGGACCCGGGCCGGTGTGCCAGCGAGGGCGCTAGACTCCCTTGAGGGGGGTGGATTGTGAAGTCCCACATCGGTTAGGAAGGAGAACGAAGCATGCCATATATATGGGTGTGGATACCTTCCTTGTGTGGACGCGTTTTGGGGTGGCATGAGTGCCATTGCCAGAAGCAAAACCGTGAGGGCTGCGGCCAAAGCGGACAATATCCACATGCGGGTTGCTGGGGTGTTACATTTGGTATCAGAGCCTGGACCTGGGCCGGTGTGCCAGCGAGGGCGCTGGACTCCCATGAGGGGGGTGGATTGTGAAGTCCCACATCGGTTAGGAAGGAGAACGAAGCATGCCATATATATGGGTGTGGATACCTTCCTTGTGTGGACGCGTTTTGGGGTGGCATGCGTGCCATTGCCAGAAGCAAAACCGTGAGGGCTGCGGCCAAAGTGGACAATATCCACATGCGGGTTGCTGGGGTGTTACATTTTAAATTATGTTGCAGATGATCAGCATCATGGGGATGTTGGTGATGAGGCTTAAGGCTTCAGTGGGGCATGCTCTGATAGGATGTGACGTCGGGCATAGCTAGGTTTATTTTGGATGTTATTATATTAAAAAGCTTTAATTTTCTCTTCTTATGTAATTTTGAACGTTCTTGAGAAAAGACCAAAATGTACATCTTTATTTTACTATTTTATTATATGATTTCAAAGTTATAAATTAATTCCTAACTAGGAGGCTCTGCCACCTTTGCTGGATTAATCTATATTTTTCCTTTATATGATTTCTTGAATCTTAATACTTATATGTTGACTTTTTATGATTGATGAGTTACGAATGTGAATCTTCTACCTTATAATATTTGAAACAATTGTTTTATACATGAAAGATGTTATTAAACTATGAAAGATTTTATTTACCTAAAAAGAAAAAAAAAGAAATTTTTCTTATTATTTAATTGTGAATTGATGATGGGGTAGAGGGTGTCACATTTAGTGGTATCAGAGCCTGGACCCGGGCCGGTGTGCCAGCGAGGGCGCTGGACTCCCATGAGGGGGGTGGATTGTGAAGTCCCACATCGGTTAGGAAGGAGAACGAAGCATGCCATATATATGGGTGTGGATACCTTCCTTGTGTGGACGCGTTTTGGGGTGGCATGCGTGCCATTGCCAGAAGCAAAACCGTGAGGGCTGCGACCAAAGCGGACAATATCCATATGCGAGTTGTTGGGGTGTTACATTTGGTATCAGAGCCTGGACCCGGGCCGGTGTGCCAGCGAGGGCGATGGACTCCCATGAGGGGGGTGGATTGTGAAGTCCCACATCGGTTAGGAAGGAGAACGAAGCATGCCATATATATGGGTGTGGATACCTTCCTTGTGTGGACGCGTTTTGGGGTGGCATGTGTGCCATTGCCAGAAGCAAAACCGTGAGGGCTGCGGCCAAAGCGGACAATATCCACATGCGGGTTGCTGGGGTGTTACAACTTTGATTAGAAGTATAACAAGAGGACAAACGCAGTAAACCACTACATCTGAATATTCCTCAGAATATAGTAAGAAATTACTACGTCTGAGAGTCCCTGTCAGACGAATAGTCTAGATGACCTTTCGACCGTCTAAATATTCTATCTTTTCATCCAAAATTTTCTTGGACTATCATACTCTCTATTAATGACTCTCATTAATAGTCAAATGAATATGTTCAGAATAAACAGAGACAAACATTCTCAGCATTTAAAGAATCAGTCTTACTTAAATAAAAAATTGAAACGTCAGTTAGGATTTAAATTAAAAATTATATTCTCTACCCTACAATTAATGCGGATTGTGCGACACTCAGCACTAGACAGATAAAAGGATGTCACCTCATACAAACAATAAAAAAATAGAAATATCTCTATTTCAAAAAAAAACGGAGGAGCCTTTTAACTTCCCCAACACATCTTGCCTCACTCCACACATTCAAATTCTTAAAACTTCTATAAGTACTCTCTGTCTCTAAACTCCAAAACCCTAAAACCCTCAATGTCTTTTAATCCTCGTCAATGGCTGCCCAACCTGAGAACGTCCCTTCCATCAACATCCTTGCTGAAATGCAAGAAGCAACTGACTACACACACACATTCTCCACTGAGGACAAGCCAGTAATGTATCTGGAGCATCACTTTGACATTGACAAGATGGAAGGGTGGGGAATACCCATTCGTGAGGACTTGGCTAGATGTGGAATCCTTGGGTACTTCATCATCAAGGAGGTTGTATACCCCGGACTAGTCAAGATGTTCTACGAAGCTCTGAGGATCCATCAAAGAGCCTTTGGAGGGAGAGTGCTGGGCAAAATGGTCAAAATCACTCCAACAATTATCGCTCAAGTCATTGGGTGTGAGACGAACGGAGATGAATACAGTGATGAATGGATATCAGATGCAGGTGGGTTGACCAAAGTCACCAAAACCCTTCACAAGGAAGGTGAAGAAGGACCAATAGTCTATAACAAGCTCAGTGACAAAGCCAAAGTCTATGAGAAATTCCTAAACAAATCAATCCTGCATAAGATAGGAGGCAAAGATAGTATCTCTGATCTTCATAAGTTTTGTCTATTTCATATGATGTCTAGAACCACTTTCAACCTACCACAAACATTATTCAGGCATTGGAAAGGTTGTCTGAAAGATTGCAAAAACTATGTGGTTCACACCATGCTCCTAAATAAGATTCTTTGGGATCAAGGTGTCTATCATGCCTTTCACATGCTGGGAAACGAAGAGGAGTAGCAGAAGATCATGGCAGTAGGGAGAAATAAGAGATTACAACCCATTGTCTTCGGAAAGGAAAATCTGGGAAAGATGCTCGTTAGCTACAAGATCATTAACCCCACGACAATCTTAAAAATCAAAGAAGAGATCGGAGAAGAGCAACAAGTAGACCGCCCAACAAGGAAGCATCCACACCCTTCGTCCCCTAAGGTTGATGAACCTCTAGTTGTTGCTACACAACCAGCAAAGAAAAGAAGTGTTAGGAGACTAGACGAAATATCAGCGTCCGACGATGAAGATCTTGTACCTATAGGGAGGATATTAAAACTAAAGGATCAATTATACTAGATGCTTCAGGAAACCCTTTGCGTGACTCGCAAGGGAAGACTCACAAGTATGAAGCCATTCTGCCTAACAAGCCTACATATGGGCCAGAGTACTACTATCTCGAGCAATCTCCTCCTCCGGCACCCTTTTCTATTCTTGTTCGTCCATCTGCCTTTGCACTTAAAGAAAAATCCCCTCCATCCTCTCCAACCACTTCACAGCCAGTAGAAAATCAACCCAGGCTGCCTCCTTCTACATATTTTCTGCTGAAGAACTTCCTGGCACTTAATGTTATTGATCCTCACGGTCAAGCAAGAAAGGACGTCATCCCTGTGGGTCACCATGAGCTATCTGTACCGATGTATGAATATGAGAAAGGAGTGTATAAATATCTATCATACTATCCAGACGAACTCTTCTCTCCATCTGCGGCCTATCTAGCTCTTCCACTGGTGCCATAATTGCTCTTCCTCCACCAACCTTCAAAAGGAAGATATATCCAGGAGGAGTGATCAAGTCCAAGATCATATGGACTCCACCACAAGGAACACCTCAACTCATTTGTCCTTTACATCAACAACAATCGTCATCCTCATTCCCTAGAAAGAAAACATCATCCTCCAGCTGTTCAAGAAAGCACATATCTCCTCTACCAAAGGTAGAATTTCTCAACCCACCAACTCGATTTCTCCCTGTACATATAGGACACTATCGGTCCCTTTCGACAACAGATTATGTAGCCATCGGTCATTTGTGTCTAGGCATAGATTCACCTCTACAGTGGTACATACCCCCATCACTATACACTCCTGTAAATACACAAATCTATGTTTATCCTAATCGCATCTGCCCTCGTCTTCCTCCAATTGATAAGAATAAAATGAAAGAGTCGGTAGTCCATCTCGGACCTATGCCCAGACCATCGAAAGTTGAGATTCGCTAATACAAAGGAGTAAGCTTGAATTGGCAACAAGATCCTGCCAAGGCACTAATATATACTGAAGACGATGTAGAGAAGTTTTATCAAAACTTTATGTATAAGTGCGAACAAGAAGATAGTTCTTCTAGTCTCTCGGATGAAGAAAAAGCCAAGACCCTCATGCTGCGTAGGTATCGTTGGATGACCCCATGCAAAGTAATACACTTCAGCGACACATCTGTTGCCTTTCTTAACAAACGATGAAGGCCTAATCTTGATGCTCTTAGCAAGAGATACTTCATCTACTCCTTTCTTTTCAATCTCGATCTATACAAAGATGAGTGGAAGGCTGTCACAGACACATGGCATAAGGTTGAGTATAAGTGGTGCAAGGACATTCCACCATGAAAACATGGTATGCCTATGCTTCGGGATGCCACTTCCGATGATGCACAGTCCGAATCACACACATTCGAGCCTATTTTTGCTAAACCAATATTTGCGTCTGCCCCTCTGGCCACACTTCAATCTGCCCATGAACCAGCACAACAATATGTCTCGGTTGAGGAATTCAACAGGTTTAGGACTGACCTAGACAACAAGTTTGACAACTTGTTTAATCTGATCACATCCAAGCTTCCCAAGGATCCCCCTCCATCTTGATGATCATATTTAGGGAAGATAGGACAACTCGTGCAGAATTAGTCATGATAGGAAGAGGACAACAATATGTATTTCTTTTTGAACATTCCTTTTGTACGCGCTTATTGTTATTCGATGCACATTCCTCTTTCGCACTTAATGATAGGAATCCAATTTTTTTTATGATTACAAAGGGGGAGAAATAGAAAAGAAATTAATCAAATACGTGTTAATGATTGAATAAAAAGTAAGGGATAATCGAGTAAGGGGGAGAGCATACACTCAGGGGGAGAGTTACATTTAACGAATAACATGATAAAAAAAATAGGGTTATAACTAAAATCGAGCACCTCAAGTTCAAGTTCAAGTCTTCAAGTTCTTGTCTCAAGTTTCCAAGGTTTATCTGAAACAATTTTGATTAATTATATTTGTCATCACTACAAGAAAATGACGATTTTGCGACGGTTATATGGCCTACATTGCGACGGTTAGAACTGCCGCAAAGACAACATTGCGACGGTTTGGGAACCGTCGCAGAATTTTCCGTCACCAGGCAATTTTGCGACGGTTATCAGAACCGTTGCACAAACCGTCGCAAAATTGGAATTGCGACCGTTTCATCAACTGTCGCACCAAATGCCTCTATATTAACATTGCGACCCTTTCATCAACTGTCGCACCAACTGCCTCTAAATTAATATTACAACCCTTTTTTTACCCGTCGAAAATTATAATTTTTTTTTTATTTTAATAAATTTATTAATGTAATAATCCTCATATTTGGCCTTTCAAGGATTTTATTTCACGATATTTCACTGTTTAGCATGTTTTATCCTTACTTGTGCAATTTCTGGGAAACTTCCCAGAAGGTCACCCATCTCTGTACTACTCCAGGTCAAGCACGCTTAATTGTGAAATTCTGATGAGTAAGCTACCGAAATGTATATGTATGTTGTCAGTATAACTTGTACAAATTAATTCATTTAAGTCATCCTCAAATATACAATCTCATATTTGTACTATAATAATAATATATAATAATTTTATATTACGAATAATAATAATAATAATAATAATAATAATAATAATAATATATTTAGTTATTCTTTATTTATATGTACTTACTTTTATAATTAACATCTACTTATTTCGATTTAAAATTATAATTTAAATTATTTAATTTTTTTAACTTATAACGATAATATAATTTATAAAATTATAAATATCTATTTATTACATACTTATAAATTAAATTTTAATATTTTAAATAAATTATTAATTAATTTAATATATTTATTTACCTTAAATCAAACATATAAAATTCAAAAAAAAATGTATTTATCCTTGATTTATTTTCTAATTATCAACTATTAATAAAATACTAACTTAAAATCTTATCTAATTATATATAATATTCTCATATCAAATTTAAAACCAGATATTAGTTATACAAAAATATTAAGATCATATAGTAAATTGTCAATAAGATTTTAGTTAAATAATTTAAAATAATTAATGTTTCAATTATATTTTTAATTAGCAAATAATTTATTCCAAAACTAATTAAATTTTTTTATATTAATTATTAGTAAAATTTAATAATTTTTAAATTAATAATTAATTGGATCGATGAAATTCAACACACACGATGAGTTATTGAGTGGAATAACTTTACCAAGAGTTATTTTGTAAGTTATCTTAAATCAAACATATAAAATTCAAAAAATGTATTTATCCTTGTTTTATTTTTTAATTATCAACCATTAATAAAATACTAACTTAAAATCTTATCTAATTATATCATAATATTTTCATATCAAATTTAAAACCAGTTCTTACATTTTCGACAAATATAAATTGTTTTGAAATATTCCATCAATAATATAGCTTTTCCTACAAAACTTTTCTCATTGAAAATATAAATTTTCCGACAGATTTAATTTTGTTTTTATAAGAAATCATCTTCGATTAATATAACATTTTATATATATGATTTAACAATAAAAGATTTTCAATTTAACGGTTAAATTTACAAAATTCACATTAATATAAAGTTATTGAGTGGTGTAACACTTAGTAAAATTTACACTGATGTAATTATAAACCCCCTCATATATATATATATATATATATATATATATATATATATATATATTAAATGTGACTTTTACTAAGTATTACACCGCTCAATAACTTTATATTAAATGTGAATTTGGTAAATCCAACTGTTAGATTGAAAGTTCATATCTCTCATAGATTATATATACAAAACTTTATATTAACCCAAGATGATTTGATACTTCATTTTTATAAAACAAAATTGATGTAATATATTTATTTCAAAATACACTAAAATATAAACAATTTGATTACCTACCAGTTGTTGTTCAATTTTAACAAAATTTGATATACACTTATAAAGTGATATGAACTTTCAATTTAAAGGTTGGATTTACAAAATACACACTTAATATAAAGTTATTGAGCAGTATAATACTTAATAAAAGTTACATTGGTATAATTATAACCCCCTATATTATATATATATATATATAGGGACGGATGCACGTTTGGAATAGTGGGCACTTGCCCCACTACTATTTGACATATACATAATTTTTTATCTAAAAAAATAATATATTTTAAAAAATAAAAATTATATTCTAATAAAATAAAAATATAGATTCAGAAAAAATGTTTATTTATTTTATATCTATCAAATTTTTGAAAGAAATTAATTCTCATGTAATAAAAAAAAATTCTTAATAATGAATTACTTTTTAAAAAAAGTTTAATTATAATATATATATATATATATATATATATATATATATATATATATATATATATATATATATATATATGTGTGTGTGTGTCTTAATATTCACATATATAATGTAATATATTAAAATAAAAAGTTTTTTGATAAAATAAAATTTTTACCATGCATGTTTATCTTTGTATACGTTGATTGAAAAAATTAAAATAGTAAAATTGTATATATTGATTAAAAAATTGAAAATAAGAAAAATCAGAAGATTTATGTTCCATTTAGAATTGTTATTATAAGATATATTTTAAAATGAATTATCATCTAAAAATATATATTAGATATTAAAAACATATTTATATCATAAATAAATTAAACTGGATTTTTATAAAATTTAACATATTTATTTTTATATTTTTAATAGTGTTAAAAAGATGGACATTTAAAATAAAATTTATAAAATTTAACATTGTAAATTATTCAATAATATGTGATATGATAACTCAAAAATTAAGTTATAAAATGATAATTATATTTATTTATATACTCTAACACATCTTACATACAAGATAAATTCATAAGTTTGTTGAAAGATAAATTTATATTCTAGTCACGATTTTGAAATTATATAAAGAAAAAAAATCGTGTACCTCATGTTAAAGAAAGTATATATAAAATTTTTAATAAAATATAAGTTCATTAAGATAATATACATAATACTTCAAAAAAAAAACTTTTAAATTCTAATAAAAAAAAATGCTGAAAATTTTGCGACGGTTTATGAACTGTCGCAATGTTAAATTTGCGACGGTTTATGATTAACTGTCGCAATGTTAAACAAATTTTGCGACGGTTTACAATAAACCGTCGCAATGTTGAACAATTTTGCGACGATTTATGATAAACCGTCGCAATGTTAAACAAATTTTGCGACGGTTTAGCAATGTTGAACAATTTTGCGACGGTTTTGAAAAACTGTCGTATGAAGGGTCGCAATATCAAAGCGACGACGGTTTCTAGATAACCGTCGCAATTTGTCCGTCGCAATTTATCATTTTTCTTGTAGTGCATCATCAAAAAGGGAGAGATTGTTAAGTCAGACGAAGAAATTCCCAAAATGGTTTTGAGTGAGACAAATATAATATATGTTGTTATCTCTAACAAGTGAGTTAGTGTTTCAGAAAGAGCTAAGAACAGGTAAAATGACGAAGAGGCATAAGCATCAGACGCTACAAAACGAAAGGCCAACATAAGCACTCAACAAGTCAAATTAGGAACAAGACCATGTCAAGCACAATCTAAGGCAGCTCATAAAGAATCAGACGGAAGATGGTCAAACGACCAAGAAGAAACTCCAAAAGAAATGGAAAGTCTGACCATATACAAGGTTGACCAAGACGAAAGAAAAAGTCAAAACTCTGATGATCAGACAAAGGTTAAAGTATTAAACTAAATAGCGACTACCAGACATAGACGAAGAATGTCATGCAATCATCTAAGAAATCAAGCCTCAAAGGAGAATTTGAATATCGTCTACACTCACAGAAGAACACACGAAGTCATTTGAATTATTTGAAGAAAAGAAGAAACAAGAAGAACATGCTCAAACGCTAAATGATGCATATGTCAGAAAAAGTACATCACTTTTTCAGGAAAGGACAAAAGCTCCACAGCTATAGGGTCAAAAAAGGACAGAAGTTTCTTAGGACTCTGCTACAATCAGATACAGCTACTAACTGAGCAAGAAAACTTCAGGCATTGTCTATAAACGAGAAGCAACATTTAATTCACGAATCTGAGCATTAAATGAGAAGATCAAACTGGTCGTGAACGACTATATTTGCTTCAACGGACAATTACAACAGGCAGATTTCACAATATATAAGCCTGAACATCAAACCTTGTGAGGTTGGATGGTTGGCTCGAAATGGTGCAAGCATAACGAAGAGCAATATCTAGCCCACGAGACAGAGACCAGAGATGAGCATACATAGTCATATGTATAATGTAATATTGTATTTTTATCTCTGTAGACTAAGGTGTTCGAAATGTCAGTGATGGACTAAACCTTAGTGAGTGTTGTAAACTTATGTATCCCCTCCATGAGAGTAACCCACACACTTAAAATCTCTGTAAAACTAAGGTAGCAAACCTTAGTGAGTGTAGAAAATTTCCCAATCCTCTCTGTGAGAGTTATGTATACACTCAAACCAAAACTCTCTAGTCAACATCGTAAAGCCTGAAAAGGCTAGGAAAAGAATACTTGTAAAGCCCGGAGGGGCTTATCAAAGAATACTCACTGCTAGCTAGAAGTGGCTGATAAGAAAATACTAGCGTTGGTGAGTGAAGCCGACAGGCCAGGAGTGGTCGAGAATACTTGGAGAACCAGAAATGGTTTAAGAATACTAGCGCTGGTGAGTGAAGCTGGCGGGCCAAGAGTGGTCGAGAATACTTGGAGCAGGAGTGGTGCTAACCTGGGTGGTTCATAATACTCACTGCTAGCCTGAAGAGGCTGAGAAGAATATACTAGCGTTGATGAGTGAAGTTAACGAGCCAGAAATGGTCAACAATACGTGTGTACTTTATTTCATATCTAGTGGAACCCTTCAAGTTGAAGGAGACTGGACGTAGCTCTGTTGAGCAAACCAGTATAAAATAATTATATTCTTTTATTTACTTAGACACAAATCTTCCTTATTGATTAAATCCTTGTAAAAGACTTCGTCCAATGTTCATATATATTTAAAACAACTTTTAGACGAAGACGCTAACTTTGCTTGATAAACTTATTACACTAAAAGTTCATCTACTACTTATTCTTAAATGAAACTATCTTGAAAAGGAAAATGTAAGACCTTCAATTAATACTTTTACGAGACATTTTCCCTAGTGGACGATAAACCTTCAAGTGCATTGATTGTTCGTTAAGCAAGTTTTGCACAATTGTCTGATATTCAAAAGTGTAGTGGACGAAGAGCACTACTCTTGCAAAAATGTTATTAAAATACGTTTGTTCACACACACACATAACCCCCCCCCCCCTTTTATGTATTTTTCCGCTAACTTCACTATGTATACCAACATAGGACATATATCTTCACCATATGTCCCCAACTTTACAACTTTACAACAATATGCATCTTTAACAACTTTTCAACAATAGTCATCTTTACAACAATAAGCAACATAATAACATCTTGAATAAACAATTTAAGAAACTATAGTCATCAAAATCTCAACTTCAACAAATTTAACAACTAAACAACTTTAAGGTAGCTTTCAACAATATACATCACATACCAACTTGAGAACTTTCTATACAACTATACAACTTTAACAACATAGCAACTTTTCCACATACATTAAGCATACTCATGCCCGGCCTAACATCCAACCCAAGAGCTCTAAGGCTCCCCCATGCCCAGCGCAATCAATTCGCGCTCGGCGTCCTGAGAACAGAGACTCTTAGGAGTCTCCATGCCCGGCGCACCCACCCTGTGTCCAACGCCAGCCAAACAGAGACCTCTAGAGGTCTCCACACCCGACGCACCTACCTTGCACACAGCGCCATATTAGTAAAACACCACAACGAGCCACTATCTGATATCGCGCCCGGCATGGCTCTCCTCACGCCCGGCGTGATTCATTTAGAGACTCCCATTTTAAATCGCGCCCGACACCAAGAACATGCGTCCAACGCAGATTCAAACAACAGCTTCCCAAAACTTTGAAAATCCCATCCAAGCCTGAAAATCAGGAGATTCAACCACATGCAATCTATACAACAAATACATAAACTCCATACAATCAGAAAACAATCTCCGATTCAACATGCACCCACCCGATGAATCAAAATCATCAAAACCCCAATTTTCCCAAAAACTCCAAAAATGAGGAATCTTTCAATTCAACCCTTGATTCTCAAATCCATCCATCAATTGAGTTCCTAAACTCACATCCAACTAAACAACCTACATTCTAGCTTCCCTCACTTGTAAAATTGGCTCAAGATAGTCAAGAACTGAGAAGAAGAAGAATTTTCTCCCGAAGCTCGACCCGCGGACTTCAATCCACCAATAGCAAGCTTCCTAGCCTGAATTCTAAGAGAAAATAGAAGAGATTAGTAATCTAGAAGAGAAGAGGAAAAAAATAGAGAAATTTGGGAGAGAAAGGAGCTCACGGACCTAGAGTCCTTCTCTCTAAGTTTCTTTGAGAATGAACTTATGAAAGTTCCCTTCTTAGAGAAACCCTTTTATACTCTTCTTTGTAGAGTCAACTAAACTCTAAAATCTACTCCCTACATTACACATTTTTCCAAAAGACCTCATAAGTCATAACAATGAATACTATGAGCTTGTTTGGATACAAGTTTAGAAGTGTTTTTGAAAATTTCTCTATTGGAAAATACTATTTATTTATAGTAGAGAAGCTCTCAAAAGTGTTTCTAACTTATATCCAAAATACTCTATGTGTGTTTTATAAACCCATGTTTCTTCTCATGTTTTAACTATGTGACACTTTGTTTGTACTCAAACAATTCTCTCCGCAAACAAATGAGAATGGTTTAACCTTATTTTCAATGGAATCCATATTCTTAGTCCATGAGAATTCAATGGTGACCTTTAGAGGTTATCCATCAATGCTAATAAGTTTTAGATACTTGTATCGTTGTTAGTCTATTAACATTAAAGGGACACATCGTCAAGAAAACTTTCGACACAAGAGATCTCCAAACATGGATCTACCACCTTCCATTCATAATATTCGAATGAATCAATCACCTAGTCAAACATCAATTTTGATATTACTATTGAGCACAAAAAACACTTCTTATCTATATTATTTAAGCATAATAATGAGAGAGCACAAAAAGAAACATCATAAGAGAAATAAAAAAATCACACAAAATCTATTTAATGTGGTTCGAATCTTTATGCTTATGCCCACATCTTAATTGTGTCAAAAAGATATTACACATGTTTGAGAAATTGTCACTTCAAGTTTTATGAATTGAAATTTGAAAATCCCCTCACAACTTTTATGACAAACGAAATTTGGAAACATTCTTCACAAGTTTTATGACAGATGAAACTTGAAAATGCTCAACACAAGTTTTTATGACAAATAAAACTTGGAACATTTTCTTACAAGTTTCATGATGAAACTGGTTAAAACCTTTCTTTATATGACCCTTATCTCATTTAGGATGGTGACCTCAACCTCTACAATTTGGGTGATTTTTCTTATATCAAGAGTCTATTAATTGACCTTGCATTCTAATCTTAAATGAGAAAATTAATCCCTGAAATAAGTACAATATTTTTAATCCTAAACAATATCCTAAAGATAAATAATTTTATTTTATATTAGAAATTTAAAATTAAAAAATTAAATTATTTTTCTCAATAAGTAGAAACCTTAAATTAATTTACAAGATTAAGTCTGCAAATTTTTACGAAATTTGAAAATTATATGATGTTTTATTATATAAATTTAAAATAACGTTCAATATACTTTTATTTATATATATTAATTTAAATTAATATAATAAAGTATTAAATAATTTTTATATTTTCTAAAAATTTGTAAATTTGATAATTTTATTTAAATTTTTTAATTTAATAATCAAATCGTATACACACCAATTAGAAAGAGTGAGTAAAATATAATGAAAAGTGTTTAGAACACATGAGAGAGTGAGTAAAATATAAAGAAAATTGTTTTACTCTAAAATATATAGGTGAAAATTGACTATTTAGGGCCTTAGGCTGTGACAAGTAGTTTAGTCCATCCTAAGCATCCTTTAAAATATATATACAATCAACTTTGACAACGAACTATTGTTAATCTATTCAAACACACATCAGAGCGAGGGAGTAAAATATAAGGAAAAGTGTTTTACTCCAAAATAGGTGAAAATTGAATATTAAGGGGCCTTAGGCTATGTGACAAGTAGTTTAATGCATCCAAAGCATCCATTAAAATATAATTACAATCAACATTGACAATGAACTATTGTTATTCTTTTCAAATTATCATGTGCCGACTGCCAAGATTGTAGAACCTTATGTGTATTCAATCCATCTCTGTTGCTGCTGAACCAAATGGAACGAAAGGTGAAACCACCACATAAAACTTTGGTCAAAGTTAACCTTGTAGACTTCATGCACAAAATTTTACTATCTTCTGGCCTAAGCAACTCGTATTCGTTTTCTCCACAAAAAGTTACAGTGAAATAATTTAAAATGAGATATAATAATAGAATATTATTTTTGTTCCAGGCATACCTTATGTCAAACAAAAACTCAAATATTCAGCCTATCTGCATCTAATAATCCCTCAATTTAGCAATTGAATTATTCTTACATCAGTCATATGTCAAATACTTTCTTTTTTTTTTAAATATGAGCAAAAAGAAATTTTTTGTTCGTCTTTTTCTTTTACCAAAGAATTGCTTGTTCGTCTTAAGTATATAAAATTTTAACTAATTTTACTCTATTTAATGTTACCAATTTAATTAATTAATTCTTAATATTACGTTTCAAGAAATGATAATTTAGAAAATTAATTAACTATTTCTTTATATAAGATTAATTCAATTAAATGATATTAAACTAACTTGCTTGAACTAGTTTTTAGGTTGTTCTACCTTTTATGGGAGCCGCACCTTATTTGCAAGATAGAGGACTAGTTAAAGAAAAAGGGAATACAAGGAACCGGAAGTTGTTGTGACATGTGATCGTGTGATCTATATCACAACAGAAAAATAACATTATCTTTCAATAAGTTTCCCTCCGAATTTCTACAACTAATGGACACCGTGAAATTTACTTTTTGAACTTGGTTTAAAGCAAAGTCAGGTTATCCAAATATTATATTTACATATTGATGTTACAACCCTTTGAAAAACATGATTAGTTAATTATATCTACGAAATACAACGTCCAGTCTTGGATTCAATAATAGAGGTGGTGATTTTGATTGATTGTATAATAATAATTTTTTTTTTCTATTTGTTCATATTGATGTATTATATATAAGGGAGTACATTTTTATGTTGTGGGATTGATACCCTACTTATATTAGGGAAGTAAATTTAGTGTGACATTATTTCAACATTATATTTCTTTTGTTTGACAATGCTTGTTTAATAAAATTATTATTTGTTTATAAAAAGAAACTAATGTTATAAAATAAAGATAAAGTAAGGAGAATAAAGAAGACAATATAAAAGAGATAAAAGAATCTGATTGTTGTTTCTGAGAGAGAAGATTAACTTATTTATAAATACATATAATAGCTGAACAATTACACAAAAAGAGAATAATACATAAAGAAAATATAAATGGTAATAATGTACATTGAATATTGATATCTACTAATTGAGTCACTAATTATTATTCATAATATTTTTCCTTAGATGTCTAATATTTAGAATGTACTTCGTTAAAACCTTACTAAGAAAAACCCTATGGGATAAAAGCCTAGTGAAGGAAAAAAAGTACATCATTCATAAGTATTTATTTCTTCCCCTCATGCATACAAGCTTTAAGACGACAGATTTCAATCTTTTGTATCAACTGTTCAAAAACTTATTTTGTAAGTGACTTTGTAAAGAGATCTACTAGATTGTCACTTGAGCGAATTTATTGAACATTTATATCACCATTCTTTTGAAGATCACAAGTAATTTTATTTTTTTTTGTAAAATATGCTTTGTTCTATCTCCCTTTATGTATCCATTTTTCAACTGTGCAATACATGCAACATTATTTTCGTATATAACTATCGATGTTATTTTTCTAAAAGATAAATCACAAGTTTTTGGTACATGTCAAATCACAGATCTTAGTCAAACAAATTCACAACTTGTCTCATGTAGTACTAAATTTTTTGCATGATTAGATAAAGTGACTACTATGGTTTGTTTTACAGATCGCCATGAAATGACTGTATCACCACTTGTAAACAAATATCCTGTTTGTGATTTACCATTATGAGGATTTGACAAATAACTTATGTTTGCATAACCATTTATTTCTAGTTTGGAAACATTTGAATATAATAAACCCATATCCATTATACCTCTAAGATAACGAAGAATTTGTTTAACTCCATTCCAATGTCTTCATATAGGTAAAGAACTATATATTGCTAACAAATTAACATCAAATGATATATCAAGTAGTGTATAATTAGTAAGATACATTAGTGTTCTTATAGCACTAAAATATGGTACTTTAAGACCAAGTATTTCTTCATCCTTTTCTTGGGGTCTAAATGGATCTTTGTTAACATCTAAAGATCTTACAACCATAGGAGTGCACAATAAATGTGATTTGTGCATAAACCTTTTAAGCACGTTTATTTTGTAAGTTTCTTGATGCACAAGAATTCCATTTTCTAAATATTCAATTTACAATCCCAAGCAAAATTTTGTCTTTCCTAGATCCCTCATTTCAAATTCTTTCTTTAGGCAATCTATTGCTTTTGAAAGTTCTTCAGGAGTTCCAATAATGGTTATGTCATCTATATAAAATACAATTATGACAAATCAATTTTCAGATCTTTTATAAATATACATTGACAAATTGAATTATTTTTATATCCTTATTATTATAAATATTCACTTAGACGATTATACCACATATGAGCTTTAGCCTATATAAGGATTTATTCAACTTGATCAAATAATTTTCTCTAGAATTTGCATCGTTGAGTAAATTAAATCATTCAAGGAGTTTCATATAAATGCTAGCATCAAGAAAGTCATACAAATATGTTGTAATTACATTCATTAGATGTAAATTAAGTTTTTCGTGTACAATTAAACTAATTAAGTATCAAAAAGTACTTGCATCCACTACAAGTGAATATATATCTCTTCAAAATCAATATCGGGTGTTTATGAAATTCCTTGAGTAACTAGTCTTGCTTTGTATCTCACAATTTCACCATTTTCATTTTGTTTTTGTACAAAATCCATTTGTATTCAACTGATTTTACACCTTTTGGTGTACGTACTACTGGTTCAAGAAAGTTTCTCTTAGTAAGTGAGTCTAATTCTGTCTCAATTGCATCTTTTCGTTTTGGCCAATCATTTCTTTGTCGATAATCCTTGATGGACTTTGGTTTTTGATCCTAGATACATTTAACACTTTATTATATGCAAATACATTATCAACATTGATTTCATTTTGGTTCAATTATATTTCCATTAATGACATAATTTGATATCTCTTTATTTTCACAAATTTTATGTACTTGAGTTCTTTTGGAACTTATTAATTATGTCAGAAAAATCTTTTAAACATTCTATATTCTTGATTTGATCATTTTGGTTTTTAGCTCTTTTTCTAAATCAAGAATTTCTTATATTTGGAATCAATAAATTTACCATGCTTCATGTGTATTTGAGACTTTTTACAATATTTTCCAATAGAGACATCAATCTTGTTAGAGGCTTAACAGTTGGTATATATATGATTTAAGTACTCTTTTCGTTAAACTTTTGTAAATGAACTATCTTTTGAACTTCCAGTTCACATTGTTTTGTTCAGGGATCAAGATGAGATAACAATAATTTATTTCAACTAATATCCCTTTTTCCAATTGTTTATTTTCTCCCCCTAATGTTGGAAAAAATTAACTCATTAAGATGGTAATCGACAAATTGAGCCATAAATAAATCTCTAATTAATGGTTCCAGATATTTTATAATAGATAAAGATTCATACCCAACATAATTCTCAACCTTCTTTGAGGACCCATTTTAGTTCTTTGAGGTGGAGTAATTGGAACATACAATACACCCAAAGATTCTTAAATGAAAAATATTAGGTTGCTCATTGAAAACCAACTATAAAGGAGAGAATTTGTGATAACTTGTTGGTCTTATGCAAATTAATACTACAATATGTAAGATTTCATGCCCTCAATTTGACATTGGAAGTTTTGATCTTATGAGTAATGATCTTGCAATCAGTTTTAAATGTTTGATGAATGATTCTACAAGTTTATTTTGTGTATGAACATGTGCTTCTAGATGTTTAATATCAATTCCAATGGATATACAATACTCATTAAAAGCATGATATGTAAATTCACCAACACTATCCAAACGAAATTTCTTAATTGGATAGTCAGGAAAATGAGTTCTTAATCTAATTAATTGAGCTAATAATCTCACAAACGCCTAATTGCAAGTTGATAATAAACTAACATGTGACCATCTTGTTGGTGCATCAATTAAAACCATAAAATATCTAAATGGTCGACATGGGGGTGTATTGATTCACAAATATCACCCTATAATCAATCTAATAACAAGATAGATTCATTCCCAATTTTCACTTATAATGGTCTAATTATTAACTTCCCTTGGGAACAAGTAGTACATGAGAAATTTTTTTTATTGAAGAATCTCCTAACTCTTCAATAAAATTATTTTTCATATCATGATAGACCCAAGGTGATCTAATCAATCATGTCAAACCTCAAATTTATTTGGATTTGTAAACTTCTGGTTCACAATAATATGTGTTTCAACTTTATTAACATACACACAATATAGACCATAGGAGAAAATGAGTAATTTTTTAAATACTTTCCTTTTTATTTAAGTGAAGTTTCGTGATATAAGGATATTCTACATATCCTTCATTGATTGTTTCAATATGGTACCCATTTAAACAAATATCCTCAAAATGTAATAAGTTTCTATAAGATTTAGAAAAATATAATGCATTTTTAATATGCAAGTTTCTTCCGTTTGGTAATGATATATTAGTTCTTCTAGAGTCTTCAATTATATTTGTAATACCATATAACATTAACTTCTCGCATTATTGAATATGAGAAGACCAAAATTAATACATTCACTTCAAGGAATGAAATAATGCTAGTTAAAATGGTTTCTTGCATAAAAGAATCTCAATATTTTATTTCAGTTTTCAAGAAACAATAAACCAACTTAGTATATTTTTTAATCCTCTTTTAATGTTACTACTTTTATAGCAAAATAGATGTAAGAGTAATATGGTATTTTTTTGAAATTGAGAAATCATTATAAAAATGATATTTTCATTATGTATCATTAGGCATCAATTTAATCTCAAAATCTACACTAATTTTTATATCATCTCATGCATATAATCTAAAAATAAATGCTTTATATATTTAAAAGACATATATGACTAACACCTTAATTTTATTATTTTATAAAATGAATGACACAAGAAAAATAAAAAAATATTAAAATTAGTTACCAACAATCATATATTCTTTTGAAAAAATCATAGCTATTTAATGTTTACATCTTTCTCTTATTTAAAAAAAAATAAGTGAATCTTTCTCATTATAATAATTAATAAAAAGTGATAAAATATTTTCATAAAAAAATTAGATAATAAAAATATATTTATGTCATTGTTAGCTAGCTTAAAAAAAATAATGCTAAAAATTAGGAAAATTATTTTCCCTATAAATGTTGTGTGAAAAAATTAAGGAAATAAAAATTGATCACATTTCATTAAATTCTAGTATTCTTGTACAAATCATAATCAAATTATAATTGAATGATTTTGAGTAATGATCTCCATCGATTAAAATAATAGACATATATAACATTATGAAAATCAAAAAACTCTTTTAAGATTTAATAACGTAACATATGAGTTCAATTACATGACAAGTTGATTATTTCAATCAATTTAATCATGAATAATATCAAATTACAAACATAGGGATTCTATAACCCTTTCAAGAAATCATTCTGAAACTTAAATAGGCTTAAGACATGCTTCACTACTTATAATTTTTATAAGTGTCTTAAATATCATTCAACATTATAATTATGCCATTGATGACAATATTATTCCACTTCGGATGGTATCCTTATTTATATCAAAGGGTCAAACACAATATAATATATTTATATCAAAATTTTCACTTATGGTAAAAATTATTTTATTTTTCACTTTTCATATTATTTTCTCACTTCTAGTGAGAAAATTTATTCTTTTGTTTTCATTTTTTTCACTATTTTTCCACTTTTGGTGAGAAAAAAAAATTCTTAAAATTTCTCTATTTGACATTGTCTTCTAGACTATTACAAAAGTATTTTTATAATTTATTTTTTTGATTTTGGCTTTATACCAATTGTATTTAAATAAATTTCACAATCATAAAAAATACAAATATTCTATCAAATACATAATGTGAAAAATATGATTACATTGATATTTCTCACTTTTGGTGAGACAAAAAAATAATTGAATATTATCTTTGAGACACATTTCAAGGATGTATAAAAAAAAAAATTCTTTATTTAATAGCAGGTTTAGGATTACTATAGTGTTTTCAAGACTATTTTGATTCATAACAATGTAAACAATATAAATATTTCATAAAATACTTGTTATGGAAGATGAATAGAAAACCTTTAAATATTTATCTAAAAAAATATGACTTTCTTCAAGAAAATTATTCATAACTTTGTCTTGTAGTTGTAACACCAATAGAGAAAAAACTGTCATGCTAATAATGTGTTATAAAATAAAGATAAAGTAAGATGAACAAAGAAGACAATATGAAAGAGAGAAAAGAATTTGATAAGTTTATTGTTTCTAAGAGAGGATTAGTCTATTTATAAGTACATATATATGATAACTTGAATCCTAAATCTTAAACCTTAAATAATTACACAAAAAAGAAAATAATATATAGCAAAAGTATAAATGGTAATAATGTACATTGAATATATTGACATTTATTAATTAATTCACTAATTATTATTCATAACAATTAACTTTTAATTAGCATGAATTTTTTTGTTTCTATTTATATTTAAAACGGGAAAAATTACTCACTTAAATGTTAGACATTATAATGTTAACTCAAACATTTTTAAGAGTGACCACTATCTTAGTTTAGTAGTTGGATGGAGAGGAATTAGAATAGTTAGAAACATGAAGATCTAGATTGAATCCTTATTATTATGACCATTTATATAATTTTTCCTATCTTTTAAAAAATAAATAAATAATTTTTTTTGAAGAGTAGATACTACATGCTTATGACTCATGACACTCGCAAAGGCAACTCTCATTGTCCTTCAAATATAATAATTACATGCAAGTAATCAAAATATGACCTAATTACCTACATGTATAAATCACCTTCATTTTCTTATAAATACCCTCGCAAACATTTCAATAGTAGATGAGTTCTCCATTTCATTACTGA
Source organism: Cajanus cajan (assembly GCF_000230855.2). NCBI lineage: Eukaryota > Viridiplantae > Streptophyta > Magnoliopsida > Fabales > Fabaceae > Cajanus > Cajanus cajan. Next base: position 12,989,249 of record NC_138523.1, on the reverse strand, counting down.
AACTATTAAAAGTCTTGCTAACGTTTATATTAGATTGCTTTCAAGTGACCGTGACACCATGGATAATCTATTTGAATTTTGAGAATTATCAACACTATTAATTTAATTATTGATTCAATTTTATATAATTTATTAATTATAATTTTTTAATTAATAGATATTATTAGTTTGGCCATATAATACAAACATGTATATGGGTTATAAAATTGTCACCTCATTCAACAGTTTTGTGTGATGTAACATTGTGTGACAACTCTATCTGTCAGGCCGAGAAGTCTCCCTCGTTTAGTTGTGTGGTTCGATATAGGTAACAAAACAAAATTCATTCTCAAGTGCTCACTTTTTTAACATTTTATAATTATTTATATATCATTGGAACTAAGATCGACCAAAAATATTATCGGACATAAGAAAAATTTGGTTAAAACTTTTATTTGGTCCCTTATAATATTTTTTTGTTTCAATTTAATTTGATTTTAATTTTTTGTTTCAATTTGGTCCCCAATAATTTAAATTATTACAATTTGGTACTTCCGTCCAAATAATTTAAATGAAGTTAATTGTTGGGCAAGTGGATACCAGGTGGATGCCACGTAGATGCCACGTAGATGGATGTTAAATTTCTTGAATACACTTGGAACCAGAACGACCCGTTTTGCTTACATTATTGGTGTGTAAATTTGGCATATGGAACGGGTCGTTCTGAATTCAGAACGTCCCGTTCTAACACCAGAACGGCCCGTTCCAATTGCAAAATTAACACATAACATATGCATGCAGAACGGGCCATTCTAGTTTCAGAACGAACCGTTCTGGTTGCAGGTGTATTAATGAAATTTGGCGTCCACCTATGCATCTACGTGGTATCCACCTGACATCCACGTAGCTAACAGTTAACTTCGTTTAAATCATTTAGACGAAAGTCCCAAATTACAATAATTTAAATTATTGAGGATCAAATTAAAATAAAAAATTAAAGTAGGACTAAATTGAAATAAAAAAAATTTTATAAAAGACTAAATAAGAGTTTTAACCGAAAAATTTTAAAAGACTCTTTTAAAATTTAAAAGGTAAAAATTTTTTTAGGAGTCTTATAAAAAATAAAAGTTACTTTTTTTTCCCAACATGTTTCAAATATCAAAATCACTAAACTTTCGTCATAGTTCTTTCCTTCATAAACAACGTGGTCAATTCCTTGAAAAACGGTTAAAGAGTAACTCATTCATTATTATTTTTTTAATTCATTAGTATATTTTAATAAAATATGTATTGGACTAAGGAATTAATTAAAGGAAGCAATATATTACGTAATTTTGACTTGATAATCCAGAGCGACATGATTGGGTTTCGTTCTTATTGCTATTCTGCTTAATTAAAATGAATTTTGTTGACATATGCAAGTCTGTGTCTTAAAGTTGAGTCGGTTTACACCATAAGTGACGCAACACTATTAATATTTTAATAGAGTATTTAGACTAAGAGATAAAATATTAAATAAAAAAAGATGTACATTTTTGACCGGAAGAGTCTGAGTGACATGATCAGACTTCATTTTTATAATTATTCACTTCTAGTAACTACTTCAATGAAGTTTCATTTGTTTGAAGTAATTTTTTAATTGTACTAATTTTACATCACGATGAAAATTGTTTAATGTTTTTTTTTCTTTTCTTTAGTTTTTTCGATTACTTATCATTAAAAATAATATTTTATATCCAATAAGAACTACCAAATAATTGATATATAATCATGTTAAGATTAAAAAATATAAAATTATGATTTTATTTTTGAAATTTCTTCTATTATATATGAGTTGTTTAAATATTACATGATATAGGGAAGACCATTAATGATACATTTAAATATACTAAGCAATTGATGGGTTCCTCCCATTTGAATTCTCCTTATTATTCTTTAAGCCGAGTCAGTGCATGTACTCCTTATTATTCTTTAAGCTGAGTCAGTGCTTGTATACGCGTCTAGGTTTAGAATTTATCTAACGTAACGTTCCAGTACTATTAATTGATACTCTAATTAATTATTGTTTAACGTATAGTGTTTTTTTTTAAAGAAAAAACATATGTTTATTTTATCAGCCGCCAGAAATATAAAAGACAACAAAGAGGAAACAGATCAGTTCCAAATGGCAAGGATGCTTATAACATCAGCTAAACATGCATGTAGGTATGGTTGTCAATCTCTAGTGATAACTCGTAAACTCTTTCGAGTTTATGAGATTAGGACAACCTACCTGTATAACTCGAAAGTAAACTCGTTTTTGAGTAATTTCGGAGTAATCTCGGTAATCTCGCGAGATCACGTCCGAGTTTAAGACATCACGTTTTTTTTTCATTTATACAAAATGTGCATTTAGTCTTTGAACACATCTCCTTCTCCGTGTTGCCTCCTCCGTGCTTCTCCACTCCTCCCCGCAAGAGCCTCCTCTCCCCGCGCCTATTCTCCCCCGCGAACCTCCTCTCCCTCGTGCGCCTCCTCTCGTCCACCCACCTCTGCTGTTCTTCTCCCCCGCGCCTCCGTGTTCTTCTCCTCCGCGCGAACCAACTCTTGATGTCTTAGTTTTTTATTTGTCTATTTTTAAAAACTTGTGTTTTGTCATTTGTGTGAACTTTTGTTAAGAATTTGTGTTAAGAACATTTATTATTAATGTAATTTACTATTTTACTCTTTAATATGGAGTTAAAATGTTCAATTATTATGTTATTTTAATTATTTATTTAATTTTTTTTATTGAGTAATCTCTTACGAGTTTACGGGACGAGTTTACGGTACGAGTTTACGGAACCTCCACGAGATTACGTAAACTCTCGAGATTGACAACCTTGCATGTAGGCAGTGACGGATCCAGAAATTTTAGGTAGTGGAGGCAATACTTACTCATATATATAACTTTGAAAAGTATAAATATATATCATAATTATTTTTACAATTTTTTATATCTACAATTATGATTAAGGATGGAAATAAATCGGGTAAGATTAGATTATATTATAATTTAATAGATTTGAACCTAACTTTCTTTAAAATTATATGTCTTTAATATGACTTATTTATCTGTCATAGATATTTTTTAAGTGTTTTGTTAGAATTACAATCTTAAAGGCCTACTTTATAATAATTTAATACTAGTAAAACCATAAAAATAAATATGTTAAATTTTATAAAAAAAACAAGTTTAATTTATTTATGATATAAAATGTTTTTAATATCTGATATAAATTTTTAGATGATAATTTATTTTAAAATATATTTTATAATAAAAATTCAAAATAGAATATAAATCTTCCAACCTTTCCTATTTTGATTTTTTTAATTAACATATAAAATCTTACAATTTTTACTATTTTGATATTTTTAATCAATGTATACAATAAATAGAAAGTATAAAAGGTAAACATGCATAGTGCAAATTTTATTTTATCAAAAATTAATTTTTTTAACATATTACTTTATATAAGTGAACATTAATATATATATTATAATTAAACTTTGTTTAAAAAACTAATTCATTATTAATGGGTATTCTTTATTACATATGAGAACTAATCTCCTTCAAAAATTTAAAAATATTAAATAAATGAAAATATCCTTCAAATTTATTTTATACATATGATAATTTAGATATATATATATATATATATATATATATATATATATATATATTAGACTATAAATTTTATTTTTTAAAATATATTATTTTTTGGATAAAAAAATATATGCATAAAATGGTAGTGAGGACAAGTGCCCTCACTATCTCTTATGTAGATTCGTCCCTGCATGTAGGTACAAAGTGAGATATAGGACAAAAATCTGACAAATCAAATGCATTCTTGGAGAATCAAACACCATGTTTAACAAATTAATCTGCACATAAATACCTAACAAACCAATCTGGACATGCCTATTGTAATTTTGGATCATGTTTATCTACACTTACACCTTGACATTAGCATATACTAACTTGAATATTTCAACCACTTGCTTTTATGTGTGTTTAGACTAGAGAATAAAAAAATCATAATGATGTAATTCAAAATGAAAATGTTTAGACCATACCGCAGCTTTGTCCACTAAAGTTAAAACATCGTTAACGTTGTTGACTTGCATGTTTTGTATCACAAGTTTTTCATTTAATTATATATTTATAATTTCAAAAACTGCCAAATGATGTGGACAGGATCAAGAATGAAGATAAATGGGGAAAGAAACATTATTATATTTTATCGGTTATTTTTTTATGTTTATTCTTTTTCTCTTTGACTATAATATTTTTTTCGATGAACCTTTGACTATAGGATTAATTAATTAATTGTTATCCATGCAAGATAGTTTTATAAGTAATAATAAAAAAAAACTGGCAGCCGCTAAACTAATACTTAGAAAACAATATTTTATCTAACAGTTGTTGGATTGCAATAAAAGTAAATTATGATTTTAGAATAACTTTATCTGTAATTTCATAAGTTTGAATCATTGACTGATAAAAAGAAAAGGTTTGAATCATTATAATTAATTAAAACATGCAAGTAAAATAAGGTATTGAGATCTTTGTAATCTTTCTTATTTAAAAAAAAAAAAAAAAAGGTGTTGAAAGATTCTGGACTACCTTCTAGGCTCTGGCTCATTTCATGTAATTTGTTTCCTGATAAAATTTTGTTACGAGCTAATAATGATAATTAACTACTGTTATTTTAAGACTTTAAATAATTACATGCATCTTAAATAACTTTTAATTATAATATTAATATAAAGTATTAATCGTCAAAAATAATAATTAATGTCTATAAAAATCATATTCACATAAAATGAATATTATTATATTTATATTCTAGACATTTTAATTAAATCCCACAAACCACTATCACTTTTCCCAATCAATATCCGTAATGGATGCTAACTTACACATAAATATTTTGATACTTTTAGTTAGTGATTTTCTCTTGTGAAATAGTTTAACCGGTGAATAACTAATATATATTGCTATTATTTTACCACTAATAAATAATTGTGAAGTGTTATGACTTGAAACACATTTTTTTTTAAGTATAATTAAATTAAAATAAGAAATCACCTGTTTTTCTATATAAAACTGCTCGCAAAATTCTTACTGTGCATACAGATTTTTATGCAAATTATTCCTGTAAATTTTGTAATTTTGATTATTAATTATTCTAAGTGTAAGTCCGTTCAAATAATTAGGATCACCATATCTAAAGATATTATTTGTTTTAGTGTTTGTGATTGACTCTTGAAAAGGTGTCTCAATGAATTAAGGGCGAATGATGTTTAAAAATTATCCTTAAACTCAATTTTTAAATGATGTAAAACTTTTAAACATATTAGAACACTAATTAAGCTTTTGTGGATAATTAATTTTCTACAAATTTTGAAATTCATAATTTTTTTTTACAGAAGTAGTGTTTTAAGGAAATCATTTCTTATGAATTTTCATGTGAAAAAATCTTCCTGCGAAAACTCTGTAAGAAATTCCATAAGTATTTTCATGTGGATTAAAATTTTGTAAGTAATAATTTTCTTGTAGATTTTTCTACAATTTAAAATTTGTAGAATCCACAATTAACTATTTTACAAAAAAGAATTATAGAAATTTTTTACAAATAATCTTTAAAAGCTCCAAAGTATTCACATAAATCTCTTTTTTGTTTATTATATAAATAATTCGTGACCCTAGAAACATTTAATATTAATGCATCATAAAATACAATAAATACTAATAACATTTAAAGTTGCTTAAAAGTAATGTACAAAGTTTGTGCTAGCTAGTGAGTAGTGACATCAAGAATTCTAGTAGCAGCTGAAGCGTAGTTCACTCCATGAAGCATTGGATTCCCTGAGGCTTCTAAGCAGGAATGAAGGAAAGTCCAAACAACTCATTTAGAGTGTGTTCGTTTCATAGATTAAAAACTGGTTCTCAAAATTATTAAATTAAAAATGTTATTTATATTCTCATATTTGTTTTAGAATATTGAAAAAAATATTCTTAGGTACAATACTCTATTTTTTGTAGTCTATTTTACTTTCAGTAGTTTTGCTTTCTAGAACTTCCAAATCCTCTTCGGTACGAGGGGTAGTGTTCAAGAGCACCATCAATTTCATCCTATCCCTGAGATCTTATAATGTATGCATTTATCACTGTGAATCTTTGCATTGCCTGCTGTTTTATAACCCAAATAGATGTTACAAGGTCTTCCTATGTTAGGATACACATTTCCTTTATCCTGGTTGTAGCGGGTCTGGTCTTAGGTTTAGGTCTTCTCGTCCTTCTCCGAGTAGTCCGAAGTGAAGGAGAGTGCCTGCAAAGACACTCCAACGCTCAAGTAAGTGCTCGGCGTAATAAATGCAGTAGTTAAAAGTTGGTTACGTACCTCGCAGGGGTTCTATTTATAGTGTTTCTTATTGGGCCGTGATTAGGGACTAGGCCCCGGGAAATTAGGGGGCTAATCCGGTGCATTATATAATTAACCTCTCCATAATTATCCTGACATAAACCCGTAATTTGGCCGAGCCTGCCGACACGTTCGGATCAAGTATAAGGTGGTCGGCGGTCTCGGCTAGGTTGACCGGGTCGGTCGAGTCAGGCACTCGGGTGTTCGGTCGGGTCGGCTAACATATGGTATACAACCCCCGCAACGTTGATGATTGAGAGGACGAAGACGGTAAGATACTCGCAGCATGAAGTTCTAAGGTCGGGACACACGCGTGTTAATTGGGTAGGGCTTCGGTTCTCGGCGTAAGTGTAAATACGGCGCTGCCGACCTCTAGGGATCTGGTACGGTCTCGGATTTTGACAAGGTAAGGTCGGCCTCGGTCTGGTCAGATGTTGGGGAAGTAATCCCCATGGTGTGATTGGTTGAAACTTGCCGAGACCCCTCATGGGGTGCTGCCTTTGGCCGATCACTAAGAGATGATGTACTCAGCGGATGGGGGTCGCATGTGCCGATGCCTTGGGTGACCATCCGATGAGTATGTGCTCGTCCTTCGTTATCGGGTGAGGCCTATGCCGAGACCTTAGTGAGTGTAATATGACACGCTGGACCTAGCGGTTATTTTTCCAACGACTATTAATCGTGGACCGTTGGATGATCTAGATCCAACGGTCGTGGATCCGGGGTGTCTTTTCACCTCCCCCCGTTTACCTTGCCTATAAATAGGGGGGTGCATGAGAAATTTACGCGCTGTAAATTTCCCGAGAGCTCTGAAACTTAAAGACTGCTCCGATCCCACCGATCAAGGTAAATTTTATATTCTTTATTTTTGGTAATAAATGGACAAAGGTGACTCCTTGGCTAGGAGCTGGACGTCGTCGGAGGCGTCGGGTGCTTCGTCAAAGAGAGATGGGGCGGGTTCGAGTGAAGTGTCAAGATTGCCTCCTTTGTAGTGCGAGGTGGTCTTCCCCTCGGATTTTGCCGAGCAGGAGGATAGTGGGGATGAAGTGGTTGAGGTGTCGCCCCGGTGACGTTGGCGGTGGCTTTGGCACGAGCTACTGAGGAGGATGCTAGGGTTTCCGGCCGGGTCAGCCAGAATACGGTATACGCTGAGGAGGCCGTTCACGCCGAAGCAAGTGGAGATGATTTGGAGGTACTCGACGATACCCGAGGCAAGGTCGTGGGTGGTCCGAGTACTCGAGCGATGGTGAAGATTGACTACGGAACGGTTGAAATGCCCGGTTACGAATGGGTGGATGGAGAAGTCGGCATATACTTCTCGTCGTTATCCGACCAAGGGCTGCTAGACACATTCGTGTCCTTGTCGCCACCCGCCGAAACGGACTATGGCATTCGCGACGATGGTTGGACTCTTTTTAAGTTTTGAAAAATGATGGATTGTTAGAACGACTTATTCTCAAACTGAGACCTCATCGAACTAACAATTTTATTAAATGATTCACCAATCCATGTTAATCCCAAGCGGGACCCTCCATGGATTAGTGGTTTTCGCAAAAAGAAGGGTTCTTGGAGTCGCCACCAATGTTTTACTCAAAACATTGGAAAAAGGGATAAGGCAATTGATTTTCGCAAATCAACCTTGGCCATTACAACCAGAGTTGGGTAAGAGAGTCGGTTACGTGCGGGGAAGGTGTTAGCACCCCACAACGCCCCTTTCGGGTTCCCTATGACGGATTATTTCATAAATAACAGTGTAAAATTACTAAATTACCCCTATTTATTAGAAACGATTATAAGCGGAATATTTACATGATGAAAATTCTAAATATGCAATGCAATAATCAGAAAGCGGTAAAAGAAGGGATTTGGAAAAGAAACCTTTGAAGCGTGCTTTTATATATTTAAACAGACGTTAGGAGGCTTTTTGGCGCTCCTTCCCACTACAAGCTCGCTCGCTTCTCTCCTAAAAGATAATTTTTACTATGGAAATCAAAAAGATTTCCCTTCGACTAGTTCGAATCCTCAAGCTAAATGCTCAGAACTCAAGAACTTTGTCGGATCGGCTCTTGGAGAGACTTCTAGGGCAGAACACTGCTCAAAAACCCCAGAATACTCAGCAAGAGGGTGGAAAAGGTGTGGAAAAGTGTCAAAATGTGTGCAATGACGTCCAAATGACGTCCTATATATAGGAGTGAGGCGCAGTACGGCCTCTGACATCAATACGGCCCGTACTGAAGTTTTGAACTACAGTACGGCCGTATTGAATTTGGTACGGCCGTACTGAAGTTCAAAAACTTCAGTACGGCCGTATTGATTTCACTACGGCCCGTTCTGAAGTTTTTTGAACTACAGTATGACCGTATTAAATTTGGTACGGCCGTACTGAAGTTCAAAAACTTCAGTACGGCCGTATTGAATTCACTACGGCCGTATTGCAGTTCAAATGGTTCAGTACGACCGTACTGAACTTCTAGGAGGCCGTATTGAGCTCCAATCCTCCCACATCCTTATTTTAAGCTACTCTAAGACTTCTAAACCTATGAAGAATCATCCTAGGGTCTTCCAGGGTCTTCCAGGAGTCCTTTCGGCTGACTTTCCTTCGGTCTTCGAGAGTCTTCGAGTCTTATTTCCGACCCGGACAATTTTAGGGGTCTACAGCTGCCCCCCCTTTACTTAGTCAAACGGCTTTTTGGTGTACCGGTTGACAAGTAAAGGAGTTGACCCAATTGTCCGGGGAATAAGCCATCCTTCCGACTTGTAGTGTCTTCCGGTGGAAAATTGTTGAGTAGCCTCTCCAGGTTGAGTATTAGTCGTCGCCTCTCCAGGCTCATGCATACCTCGGTGTTTCTGACAACCTCGGTAGCTGAGTACCCGCCTCTCCAGGCTCTGCCTCCGTGTTTTTGACGACGTTAGCAGTTGCACACCTCCGTGTTTCTGACGATGTTGGTGGCTGAGTACTGCCTCTCCAGGCTCTGCCTCTGTGTTTCTGACGACATTGGCAGTTGCATACCTCCGTTGTTTCTGACGACGGGGTAGCTGAGTACCGCCTCTCCAGGCTCTGTCTCGGTGTTTCTGACAACCTTGACAGTTGCATACCTCCGTTGTTTCTGACGACGGGGTAGCTGAGTATTAGTCGTTGCCTCTCCAGGCTCGTGCATACCTCGGTGTTTCTGACAACCTCGGTAGCGTGAGTTTGCCCTCTCCAGGGTCTGCGGTTTGCCCTCCCCAGGGTTTTCCTCCGTGTTTCTGACGACGTTGGCAATGTGAGTTTGCCCTCTCCAGGGATCTGTGATGATTTTGTCTCCACAGTCCACGATGCTGCTTCGACGGTTGTTTTTGATTTTGGTGCCGCTGAGGGCTGGGTAACGCAGGGATCCGTCTAGGGGATGTGCAGTTACTCATAGGTTCTTGTGTCCCAACTTTCCATTGCGTAGTTGGTGCCCATTGGGGAATTTCTGATTCCTTAGGGATGCAGACACGAAGATGCTCTTTCCGAAGCGAGCGGTGCCTTATGATTGGCTGACGTCCTTTCGACGTTGGTGGAGTATCCCGGTTATCCTTATTCGGGTGACTCTTTTTGATTTTCTTGGTTTTGTTGCCTCTGCGTAGGCTGTTATCCGCTGAGGGATTCTGTTGTTGATTTTGATTGGCCTCTTCTGTTAGGCGGATTATCTTGACGTTCGGTGTTCGGCTGAGTGCCGGATTCCGCTTGGGGAATGGTTATTGATCTTTTCGATTTTTCTCTTTTTGAAGGAGTGCCTCTGAGTAGGCAAATATGGATTGAGGATTTTTATGTATCCCAGAGTATTATTTAGAAAGCCTCTGCAGGCTTAGCTTCACTCATCGCTTTGAGTTGGAAAGCTATCTTCCACTGAGGAAGTCTGAGTCCTTTGACTCGGATATTTCGTTTGGATGATCATTGCTTCCATTGGGGAATCTTACTGATCTTGCTTTGATAGCTCTTACTGGGGATTTGGTCCAAGAGTGTGAGCTGAGAAGTCTCTGGGGAGTATTATTTCGACAAGCCTCTCCAGGCTCAGTTATTCTGTATGATTTGTTGATTTTCTGTTCAGCCCAAGAGTGCAAGCTGAGATGTCTTGCGGTTGATTTTCTGAATCTTTGCCTTTTTTGTCGATTTTTTGGCTTTTTCTATATTTTTGCCTTTTTTGTTGATTTCGGCTTTTTCTGCTGTCATACACAAGCAATTTTTCCTATTTTTTCTATTTTATGCAATTGCCTCATGATAAGGTCTTTGAATGTGCAACTAATGTGTGTGTGATGCACAAATGCAAGTTTAATCATTTTATTAATGTTTTTTAGAGAAAATGAATGGCTCTCCCTATCCTCCTCTTCTTGGAGGAATTTCTGTCGTCGACGTGAGGGAATATTTTTGTGAGCCTTTTACGCAGGAGATTACGGATTTTATAGGAACCCCTCCAATTTTTATTGACCGATTATTAAAGGAATTTCGTACAATTTTTATGAAATACCAATTTAGAGGCATAATCACATGGTCAAGAGAGAAGAGAAATGAATAGATATTTTATTGATATTCGCAAATGTTTTTACAGAAAAGATACACAAAAGGAATTTCTGAAGAACGGCTGGCCAGGGTAGGCTTATATACATCAGGCTTAACAATTATATCTGTAATTGTTGCTCTTACGTTCCCCTAATTGCTTCGGGTGAGATGCCTGAGCCAGGAGTGTAGATACTGCAAGACGCTTGCTTCTAGAAGATAATCACTTGAACCGCCTTTCGGTTTTCGATTCAAGTGATCGTTGCTTGCTTTGTTTTTGTATCTTATTCTTTTGCCCCTAATTTTTGCCTAGGACGTATCCTAGCGGGGATAAATTCGCCTTTGTTTTGCCTAGTACCCTTGTACTGGCGGGCTTTTTATTTTGCCCTAATTTTTGCCTAGGACGCCCTTTTTGGGTTTTCATCCTAGCGGGCCTATGCAAGCAACGTCTTCAAGCATAGTACTTCTTTACCACGTCAACGTTGACTGGTGTCGCCACCGGCCCGAAACGGGCTTTCGGCATTCGCGAAGGATGGTTGGACTCTTTTATTTGTTTAAAAATATGGATAGCTAGAATGACTTATTCTCAAACTGAGACCTCGTCAAACGAGCAATTTTATTAAAAGGCTCACCAATCCATGTTAATCCCAAGCGGGACCCTCCATGGATTAGCGGTTTTCATAAAAAGGAAGGGTTCATGGAGTCGCCACCAATGTTTTACTCAAAACATTGGAAAAAGAGATTTAAGGCAATCGATTCAAAAATCGACTTCGGCCATTACAACCAGAGTCGGGTAAGGGAGTCGGTTACGCGTGGGGAAGGTGTTAGCACCCCACAGCGCCCTTTTCGGGTTCCCTATGACAGATTATTTAAAAATAATAGTGCGAAATTACTAAATTACCCCTATTTATTCTAAGCAATTATAAATTAACTATCTACATGATGACAGTTTAAATATGTACACACAGAAAGCGGTAAAAGAAGGGACTTTAAAGAGATAAACCTTTGAAGCGTGCTTTCTTATATATCTTGACAGAAATTGGGAAGCGTTTTGGCGTTCCCTCCCTCTACAAGACCGCTCGCTCCCTCCTATATGTAGACCCCTAAAATTGTCCGGGTCGGAAATAAAGCTTGAAGACTCTCGAAGACTGAAGGAAAACCAGCCAGAAGGACTCCTGGAAGGCCCTAGGAAGGTTCTCTGTAGGTCTAGAGGTCTTAGAATAGCTCAAAATAAGGAAGTGGAGGGAATGAAGCCCAATACGGCCGTACTGAACCTAATACGGCCGTATTGAAGCTTCAATACGGCCGCAGTGAACTCAATACGGCGTATTGAAGTTTCTGAAACTTCAATACGGCCGTACTGAAGTCAATACGCCCGTATTGACACTTCAATACACCCGCAGTGAACTCAATACGGGCGCATTGAAATTTCTGAATTTCAATACGGCCGTATTGAACTCAATACGACCGTATTGAAGTTCAAAAATTTCAATACGGCCGTACTGCTCCTGTAGGCCGTATTGCGCCTATTCCCTATAAATATGACGTCAATTGGACGTCATTACACACTTTGGAACATAGTTTCAACCCTCTCCTTGAGTATTCTGGGGTTTTTGAGCAGTGTTCTGCCCTAGAAATCACTCGGAGAGTTGATCCGACGAAGTTCTTGAGCCCCGAGCCATTTTGCTTGAGGATCGAACCTAGTCGAGGGGAAATCTTTTTGATTCCCTTAGTTAAAATTTTGTTCTAGGAGAGCGAGAAGCGGGCTTGTAGAGCGAGGGAACGCCAAAACGCTTCCCAGTTCATTTTTTTGCAATATATAAAAGCACGCTTCAAGAGGTTTCCCTTCAATCCTTCCTTTTACCGCTTTCTGTTTGTTGCATAATTTAATAAGTCATCATGTAGATAGTTAATTTATAATTGCTTAGAATAAATAGGGGTAATTTAGTAATTTTACGCTGTTATCTTAGAAAATAATCTGTCATAGGGAACCCGAAAGGGGCGCTGTGGGGTGCTAACACCTTCCCCACGCGTAACCGACTCCCTTACCCAACTCTGGTTGTAATGGCCAAAGTTGATTTATAAAATCAATTGCCTTATCCCTTTTTCCAATGTTTTGAGTAAAACATTGGTGGCGACTCCACGAACCCTCCTTTTGCGAAAACCACTAATCCATGGAGGGTCCCGCTTGGGATTAATATGGATTAGTGAGACTTTTAATAAAATTGCTCGTTTGACGAGGTCTCAGTTTGAGAATAAGTCATTCTAGCAATCCACATTTTTAAACAAATTAAACGAGTCCAACCATCCTTCGCGAATGCCGAAAGCCCGTTTCGGGCCGGTGGCGACAGATGGCGACTCCACTGGGGAAGCCTCGAGAGTCAGTCCCATTTAGTGACAGATTATTTTTAACAAATAATAGTTAAAATTACTTCATTACCCCTTGCTTGTATTATAATATGCTTTATATATTTGGCTTTAAATAACTGTTGTTTGTTTAAATTTCCGCAATTGTTTGAAATAAATTGCACACAAACCTTTGCACACAACAGTTCCCTCTATACCCGGGGGCATGAGTGGTAATCCATAGGGAGTGGATGTTAGTACGGCCGGTTGATGGGTTTATAGGAGCCTATGAGACCGTTGTCGGAAAACATCACTCAAGGTGATAACCATGAACTTGAGTCCGACGGTGCGTTGGAGCTTTCCATCGACCTACGACGAGAGGAATTGGGTCCCTATAATGGGGGCACCTTGGGGGCCTTTGACCAAGTGAGAACAGTTAGATCCTCCTTGAATATGCACTTTTCTGCAGGAGACCCCTACCTCGTGATTCGCTCGTGACTGTTCGTGGATGAGTGAATTGTTTGTGTAAATGCTTATGTGCAATTGTTTGTGCATTAATAAATAACCTCGTGATAAGGTCTAAAAATAATCCCCATGCATAAAAAACCATGACATGAGAGGAAGGACCATGTGTGAAAATATAATAAAAGTGAGGAGCATGTACATCATTACCAATAAGACATCATGCATCCTCATAAAAACATACATTTTAGGGTCACCAATACCTCTTGACATGAGTGAAAGAGACCCATGACTATAGAGATTCTCCGTTGGGGAGAGATCATAGATAAAGAAGGGGGGTAAACTTCCGTCTTAAAAAGGCAGCGCCTTAAAGATGGAGGTTTATCAAGCTCATGTTAAAGAGTGTATTCATTCCATAAAATAAACTAACTAAACATTCATTTTAGAAAGTGGCTGGTCATCTCTCTGTCCTTACGCGCGCACAGAGAATCAAGAAAATGGAAGCATTGGAGGAGCAAAACAAGAAGCTCACAACCGAGCTTTCACAGCTTAAAGAGCAAATGGCGCAAATGATGGAACTCATGCGTCATCACAACATTCATGAATCTCATCATAGTGATCATGGGTCCCATCATGAGGGAGAGGAGGAAGAGCATGAAAAAGATCCTCCAAACGCCGTACCCCTTGGGGCAGGAATTATAATAAAAGAGCCCGAGGTCTCAAAGGAACAATTCCATGCCCTCGAGGATCGGCTAAGGGCTATGGAGGGGCATGATTTTGATGTCAAAGATGCCGCCGATATGTGCTTAGTGAGGGACATTCAATTCCCTCCTAAATTTAAAGTACCAGATTTCCCGAAGTACGTGGGATCGACTTGCCCCAAAAGTCATCTCACCATGTACTGTCGCAAAATGGCTGCATACGCCACAAATGAAAAGCTCTTGATCCACTGTTTCCAAGAGAGCTTAGCTGAAACTGCACTCAACTGGTATATGCAGCTAGACGGAAATCTAGTACATACATGGAGGCAGTTGGCCGACGCCTTTCTCAAGCGCTATAAATACAACATCGACCTAACACCCGATAGGTCTGATCTTCAAGCCTTGAGTAAAAAGAACGATGAATCCTTCAAGGCGTACGCCCAACGTTGGAGGGAGTTGGCGGCACAGATAGAGCCCCCGCTGTCGGATAAGGAGACGGTGTCCTTATTCATCAACTCGTTGACTGGTCCCTATTACGATAAAATGATAGGGAACACAACGACACTCTTCTCGGACATCATCACCATTGGAGAAAGGGTGGAACAAGGACTTAAAAGTGGGAAGCTGGCTAAGCCTTCCCAATCATATGAAGCTAAGAAGGCCTTCGGGAAGAAGAAAGAAGGAGGAGTCAACGCTGTAACCATTGCTCCGTCTTCTTCCGCTTCGAAGTTAGGCAAATCGCAAAACAACTCTGTGAAGAAGTTTGATAGACTTCCGACCACTTATAGCGATCTCCTGCCGAAGCTAGTGGAGGCGCGTCTTATAGCTTACATTCCACCAAAGAAGGTGAATCCACCCTACCCCGATTGGTACAATCCACAAGACAAATGTCTATACCATTCGGGGGCACAGGGGCATTCAACGGAGAACTGCCGAGCTCTCAAGTATAAGGTCCAAGACCTTATCGATGCTGGGTGGGTCACTTTCGATTCGACGGCGCCCGACGTGAGCAAGAATCCTCTACCGCAGCAGGAGTAGAGAGAAGGGCAAGCCATGATAGGGCCCCTCCACATTTTTTCTTTTAGGGACTCATGATCAGTACCCGAGATCATGAGGACCTTTTCATGTAAATAAAGGGTTTTGTACAGTTTTACACTCATATATCAATAAAGAGGCATTTTTTTTTCACACATTATTCTCTCATTTTGTTCTATTCTCTCTCTCTCATTAATATTAATAAACTCTAAACCTAAACAGAACCAATAAATAATTATGTCTGTGATTGCTCGCTCTGACCGGGATCCGAAAGCCGAGGGTGAATGGGTTGAGTTGGACAGTGATGAGGAGACCATCTCTCCGGATCTGCAAAGACTGCTAGACCAAGAAGCTCGTCTACTCCAAACGAATCAAGAAGAATTGGAGACCGTAAATTTGGGGCAGGATCAAGAATTGAAAGAGGTCAACATTGGGACCCGTATCAGTGATGGAATAAAAACACAATTGATTCAATTATTGAGGGAATACAAGGACGTATTTGCATGGTCATACCATGATATGCCCGGGTTGGACTCCAACATTGTCGAACACAAGTTGCCCTTAAAAGAGGGGTTTCGACCCATTAAGCAAAAGCTTCGACGAATCAAGCCCGAATGGTCCTTAAAGATTAAGGAGGAGGTAGAAAAACAATTGGACGCGGGGTTCTTGGTTGTATCCCAATATCCCGAATGGCTGGCTAACATTGTGCCAGTTATCAAAAAGAACGGAAAGGTTAGAGTGTGTGTTGACTATAGGGATCTGAATCGTGCCAGTCCAAAGGACGATTTTCCCTTGCCACATATTGATACACTCGTGGATCACACAGCCACGAACACGCTCTATTCCTTTATGGACGGATACTCGGGGTATAACCAAATCAAAATGAATATGGAAGACCGCGAGAAAACTTCTTTCATCACACCCTGGGGAACTTTCTGCTACAGGGTGATGCCTTTTGGACTTAAAAATGCGGGTGCCACCTACCAACGAGCGATGGTGACGCTATTCCACGATATGATCCACAAAGAAATTGAAGTATACGTGGATGACATGATCGCAAAGTCAAAAGACGAGATGGACCACATCCAATATTTGAGAAAATTATTCAATCGACTTCGTAAGTATCAGCTTAAGCTAAACCCGGCTAAGTGTACTTTCGGAGTTCGGTCGGGTAAGCTTCTTGGGTTCATCGTCAGTGAAAAAGGCATAGAGGTGGACCCCGATAAAGTAAAGGCAATAATGGAAATGCCTCCTCCTAAAACTGAGAAAGACATTAGAGGATTCCTCGGCAGGGTGAACTACGTCGCAAGGTTCATCGCACAGTTGACTGACACGTGCAAACCAATATTCAAGCTGTTGCGCAAGAATCATTCCGAAGTTTGGGATGAGAATTGTCAACAAGCTTTCGATAAGATCAAACAGTGTTTGGCCAATCCACCAGTGTTGGTGCCACCTGTCGAGGGAAGACCATTAATCCTCTATCTAACGGTACTTGATGAGTCCATGGGAGCCGTGCTAGGGCAACAGGACGAAACTGGAAAGAAAGAACAAGCCATCTACTACCTGAGCAAAAAGTTCCTTGATTATGAAACCCGCTACACGCCATTAGAAAAGACTTGCTGTGCGTTAGCGTGGGCAACACAAAGGCTCAGGCAGTATATGATTAGGCATACTACTTGGTTGGTTTCCAAAATGGACCCAATTAAGTACGTGTTCGACAAACCGATAATCACTGGGAAGATTGCCCGATGGCAAGTGCAATTATCAGAATTTGACATCATACATGTCACACAAAAAGCCATCAAGGGTAGTACCCTAGCTGATTACCTAGCACACGGGCCGACCAATGACTATCAATCCCTTCAGGATGATTTCCCCGATGAGGATATAATGCATTTACAACATGAAGATCCTAAGGATGATACGTGGACCATGTATTTCGATGGAGCCTCCAACATGCTTGGACAAGGGATTGGAACAGTATTAATCTCCCCACAAGGAAAGCATATCCCCTTAACGGCAAGACTCAACTTCGACTGTACAAATAACATGGCCGAATACGAGGCTTGCGCGTTAGGAATCCAAGCAGCAATCAACAATGGTACCCTAAAGCTCAAAGTATTTGGAGATTCGGCTTTAGTCATTCACCAACTGCGAGGTGAATGGGAAGTCCGAAATTCTAAACTGATACCATATGTTGAGCATATCAAAGACCTGATACAATTCTTTCAAAATGTCGTCTTTGAATATATCCCAAGGGAGGAAAATCAGTTCGCTGACGCCCTTGCTACACTATCATCGATGTTCGCCTTGGATAAAGATCATGAAATGCCCATCATCAATATCCGGCGACACGATAAGCAAGCGTTCTGCCTACTGATAGATGAAGCTGTTGATGATTATCCATGGTTCCATGACATCAAACAATATCTGTCAAAAGGGGAATATCCTGATATGGCCAGCGATAATGATAAAAAGCATATCCGAAGAAGGGCCATGGGATTTCTGTTAATTGGAGAAACCCTCTACAAAAAGAATTATGACTCGGTCTTGTTGAGGTGCATAGACCAAGTCGAAGCTCAAAATGTAATCAAAGAAATACATGAGGGGGTTTTCGGTACCCATATTCCCGGGCCTGCAATGGCTAAGAAAATCCTCAGAGCAGGATATTATTGGTCGACCATTGAAAGGGATTGTTACCAATACGTCCGGAAATGCCACAAGTGTCAAGAATATGCCGACAACATTCATGTCCCACCAACGCCACTCAATGTTTTGGCTTCACCATGGCCATTCGCAATGTGGGGCATGGATGTTATTGGACCCATCGAGCCAAAGGCATCCAATGGACATAGGTTCATCCTTGTGGCCATTGACTATTTCACCAAATGGGTAGAAGCGGCATCGTATGCTCATGTGACCCGAAAGGTGGTAACATCCTTCATCAGAAAGAATATCATATGCAGATACGGTATTCCCGACAAAATCATCACTGATAATGGATCCAATTTGAACAATAAGATGGTGGAAGAACTGTGCCAAGAGTTCAAAATCCAACACCATAACTCTTCCCCATATCGACCAAAGATGAATGGGGCAGTCGAGGCAGCCAACAAAAACATCAAGAAGATAGTACAAAAGATGGTTGTCTCATTCAAAGACTGGCATGAGATACTACCCTTCGCTCTCCATGGATACAGGACTTCAGTGCGCACGTCCACAGGAGCTACTCCGTTCTCCCTTGTTTATGGGATGGAGGCAGTTCTACCCGTCGAGGTCGAAATACCTTCTCTAAGGGTAATCATGGAAGCGAAACTTTCCGAGGCAGAATGGGTTCAAAGCCGGTATGACCAATTGAACCTTATTGAAGAAAAGCGGCTGAACGCCATATGCCATGGTCAAGCCTATCAAAGGAAGATCAAAAAGGCTTTTGACAAGAAAGTCCACCCTCGAGTCTACCATGAGGGAGAGCTGGTGATGAAGAAATTACTACCAGCCCAAAAGGATAAAATCGGAAAGTGGGCCCCAAATTACGAAGGACCATACGTGGTGAAACGAGCCTTCTCCGGAGGAGCATTGATCCTCACAAACATGGATGGAGAAGAACTTCGATACCCAGTCAACGCTGACGTGGTAAAGAAGTATTATGCTTGAAGACGTTGCTTGCATCAGCCCGCTAGGATGAAAACCCAAAAAAGGGCATCCTAGGCAAAAGTTAGGGCAAAACGAAAAGCCCGCCAGTACAAGGGTACTAGGCAAAACAAAGGCAAAATTATCCCCGCTAGGACATGTCCTAGGCAAAAATTAGGGGCAAAAGAATAAAATGCAAAAAGTAAAGCAAGCAACGATTACTTGAACCGAAAACCGAAAGGCGGTTCAAGTGATAATCTTCTAGAAGCAAGCGTCTTGCAGTATCTACACTCCTAGCTCAGGCATCTCACCCGAAACAACTAGGGAAACGGGAAGAGCGGCAATTACAGATATAATTGTTTAAGCCAAAAATGTATAGCCTACCCTGGCCAGCCATTCTTCAGAAATTTCCCTTTGTAAATCTTTCTGTAAAAACACTTGTGAATATCAATAAAAATATCCATTTGTTTCTTTTCTCTCTTGACCATGTGATTATGCCTTTGAATTGGTTTTTCATAAAATTGTACGAAATTCCATTAATAATCGGTCAATAAAAGAAAATTGGAGGGGTTCCTGTAAAATCCATAATCTCCTGCATAAAGGCTCACAAAAATACTCCCTCGCGTCAATGACAGAAAGTCCTCCAAGAAGAAGAGGATAGGGAGAGCCACTCACTTTTCTAAATAAATGAACAAAAATAAAATTGTATTACATTTGTGCATCACACACACATTAGTTGCACATGCAAAGACCTTATCATGAGGCAACCGCATAAAATAGAAAAATAGAAAATTGCTTGTGTATGACAACAGCAAGCAAAATGCAAAGATTCAGAAAATCAACAGCATCATACAAGCAGAATAACTAAGCCTGGAGAGGCTTACCAAAATACTCCTCATCCTCCATATCAAAGAATAACTGAGCCTGGAGAGGCTCGCAGAAATAATACTCCCCAGAGAAACCTCAACTCAAGCTCACGGAACGAATCTCCAGCGAGAGCTATCAAAGCAAAATCGACGCAATCCCCAATGGAAGTGCGATCATCCAAACAGTATATACAAGTCAAAGGACTTAACACTTCCTCAGTGGAAGATAGCTCTCCAACTCAAGTGTCGAGTGAGGCTAAGCCTGTAGAGGCTTCCTAAATAATACTCTGGGATACATAAGATCCCCAAATCCCCAGTCGCCTACTCAAGAGGCATCCCTGCAGAAGGAGAAAAATAAAAAAAAATCAATAATCATTCCCCAAGTGGAATCTGGCTCTCAGCCAATCATTGAATGTCAAGCCGATATGCCTAACAGAAGAGGCTAATCAAAATCAACGACAAAATCCCCCAGTGGATAACAGCCTACACAGAGGCAGCGAAATCAGAAAACCAAAAGAGACACCCGAACAAGGATAACCGGGATACTCCACCAACGTCGAAAGGACGTCAGCCAATCATAAGGCACCGCTCACATCAGAAAGAGCATCTTTGTGTCTGCACCCCAAAGGAATCAGAAATTCCCCAGTGGGCACCAACTACGCAATGGAAAGTTGGGACACAAGAACCTATGAGTAACTGCACATCCCCTAGACGGATCCCTGCGTTATCCAGCCCCTAGTGGCACAAAATCAGAAACAACCGTCGAAGCAGCACCGTGGACTGTGGAGACAAAATCATCACAAATCCCTGGAAAGGAGATATTCACGCTACCCCCGTCGTCACAAACACGGAGGTATGCAGTTTCCGGCTCGGGCAATGAGCGAAGCTATCTCTGGAAAGGGGGGTACTCATCGTTCACCGTTGTCACAAAGGTACTTAGCTTCCGGCTCGAACAAAGAGTGAAGCTAAGCCTGGAGAGACGGTACTTACAGCTTCCAGCTTGGGCAACAAGCAAAGCAAGGCCTGGAGAGGCAAAACTCACACTGCTCACCGTCGTCACAAAGGTGCTTGGTTTCCGGCTCGAACAAAGAGCGAGACTAGGCCTGGAGAGGCAAAACTCACACTGCTCACCGTCGTCACAAGGGTACTTGGTTTCCGGCTCGAACAAAGAGCGAGACTAAGCCTGGAGAGGCGAAACTCACACTGCTACCGTCGTCACAAGGGTACTTAGCTTCCGGCTCAAACAAAGAGTGAAGCTAAGCCTGGAGAGGCGGGTACTCACAGCTTCCAGCTTGGGCAGCAAGCATAGCAAAACCTGGAGAGGCTACTCGACAATTTTCCACCGGAAGACGCTACAAGTCAGAAGGTCGGCGCATCACCCGGACAATTGGGTCAACTCCTTTACTTGTCGGCCGGTATACCAAAAGGCCGTCCGACTAAGTAAAGGGGGGGCAGCTGTAGACCCCTAAAATTGTCCGGGTCGGAAATAAAGCTTGAAGACTCTCGAAGACTGAAGGAAAACCAGCCAGAAGGACTCCTGGAAGGCCCTAGGAAGGTTCTCTGTAGGTCTAGAGGTCTTAGAATAGCTCAAAATAAGGAAGTGGAGGGAATGAAGCCCAATACGGCCGTACTGAACCTAATACGGCCGTATTGAAGCTTCAATACGGCCGCAGTGAACTCAATACGGCGTATTGAAGTTTCTGAAACTTCAATACGGCCGTACTGAAGTCAATACGCCCGTATTGACACTTCAATACACCCGCAGTGAACTCAATACGGGCGCATTGAAATTTCTGAATTTCAATACGGCCGTATTGAACTCAATACGACCGTATTGAAGTTCAAAAATTTCAATACGGCCGTACTGCTCCTGTAGGCCGTATTGCGCCTATTCCCTATAAATATGACGTCAATTGGACGTCATTACACACTTTGGAACATAGTTTCAACCCTCTCCTTGAGTATTCTGGGGTTTTTGAGCAGTGTTCTGCCCTAGAAATCACTCGGAGAGTTGATCCGACGAAGTTCTTGAGCCCCGAGCCATTTTGCTTGAGGATCGAACCTAGTCGAGGGGAAATCTTTTTGATTCCCTTAGTTAAAATTTTGTTCTAGGAGAGCGAGAAGCGGGCTTGTAGAGCGAGGGAACGCCAAAACGCTTCCCAGTTCATTTTTTTGCAATATATAAAAGCACGCTTCAAGAGGTTTCCCTTCAATCCTTCCTTTTACCGCTTTCTGTTTGTTGCATAATTTAATAAGTCATCATGTAGATAGTTAATTTATAATTGCTTAGAATAAATAGGGGTAATTTAGTAATTTTACGCTGTTATCTTAGAAAATAATCTGTCATAGGGAACCCGAAAGGGGCGCTGTGGGGTGCTAACACCTTCCCCACGCGTAACCGACTCCCTTACCCAACTCTGGTTGTAATGGCCAAAGTTGATTTATAAAATCAATTGCCTTATCCCTTTTTCCAATGTTTTGAGTAAAACATTGGTGGCGACTCCACGAACCCTCCTTTTGCGAAAACCACTAATCCATGGAGGGTCCCGCTTGGGATTAATATGGATTAGTGAGACTTTTAATAAAATTGCTCGTTTGACGAGGTCTCAGTTTGAGAATAAGTCATTCTAGCAATCCACATTTTTAAACAAATTAAACGAGTCCAACCATCCTTCGCGAATGCCGAAAGCCCGTTTCGGGCCGGTGGCGACACTATAAAATTTTAACTATGGAAATCCGGAGGATTTCCCTTCGACTAAGTTCGAATCTCCAAGCTAAATGCGCGGAATTCCAGAACTTTGTCGGATCGACTCCTAGAGAGATTTCTAGGGCAGAACACTGCTCAAAAACCCCAGAATACTCAAGGAGGGAGTCAAAACTCAGTCCAAAAGTGTAGAATGACGTCCAATTGACGTCATATTTACAGGGATGAGGCTCAATACGGTTTCTGGGGGTCAATACGGTCCGTATTGAAGTTTTGAACTACAATACGGCCGTATTGAATTCAATACGGCCGTATTGAAGTTCAAAAAACCTCAATACGGCCGTATTGAAGTTCAGTGCAGCCGTATTGAAGTTCAGTGCAGCCGTATTGAATTCAATGCAGCCGTATTGAAGTTCAGAAACTTCAATACGGCCGTATTGAGTTCAGTGCGGCCGTATTGTAGTTTAAAATGTGCAGTACGGCCGTACTGAACTCCAAGGAGGCCGTATTGAGCTCCAAACCTCCCACTTTCTTATTTTTTGTTACTCTAAGACCTCTAAACCTACAGATTGTCATCCTAGGGTCTTCCAGGGTCTTCCAGGAGTCCTTCCGGCTGACTTTCCTTTGGTCTTCGAGAGTCTTCAAGCTTTATTTCCGACCCGGACAATTTTAGGGGTCTACAGCTGCCCCCCCTTTACTTAGTCGGACGGTCTTTTGGTGTACCGGCTGACAAGTAAAGGAGTTGACCCAATTGTCCGGGTGATGTGCCAACCTTCTGACTTGTAGCGTCTTCCGGCGGAAAATTGTTGAGTAGCCTCTCCAGGTTGAGTTTGCCCTCTCCAGGGTGAGTATTAGTCGTCGCCTCTCCAGGCTCGTGCATACCTCGGTGCTTCTGACAACGGGGTAGCGTGAGTTTGCCCTCTCCAGGGTCTGCGGTTTGCCCTCCCCAGGGTCTGCGTACCTCCGTGCTTCTAGTCACTTTGGCAGCGTGAGTCTTGCCCTCTCCAGGGTCTGCGGTTTGCCCTCCCCAGGGTGAGTTTGCCCTCTCCAGGGTGGCTGAGTTTGCCCTCTCCAGGGTGAGTTTGCCCTCTCCAGGGTGGCTGAGTTTGCCCTCTCCAGGGTGAGTTTGCCCTCTCCAGGGTGGCTGAGTTTGCCCACTCCAGGGTGAGTTTGCCCTCTCCAGGGTGGCTGAGTTTGCCCTCTCCAGGGTGGCTGAGTTTGCCCTCTCCAGGGTGAGTTTGCCCTCTCCAGGGTGGCTGAGTTTGCCCTCTCCAGGGTGACTGAGTTTGCCCTCTCCAGGGTGGCTGAGTTTGCCCTCTCCAGGGTCTGCGGTTTGCCCTCCCCAGGGTCTGCGTACCTCCGTGCTTCTGATCACTTTGGTAGCGTGAGTTTGCCCTCTCCAGGGTCTGCGGTTTGCCCTCCCCAGGGTCTGCCTCCGTGTTCTTGACGACATTGGCAATGTGAGTTTGCCCTCTCCAGGGATCTGAGATGGTTTTTGTCTCCACAGTCCACTATGCTGCTTCGACGATTTGTTTTTGATTTTGGTACCGCTGAGGGCTGGATAACGCAGGGATCCGTTTAGGGGATGTGCAGTTACTCATAGGTTCTTGTGTCCCAACTTTCCATTGCGTAGTTGGTACCCATTGAGGAATTTCTGTTTCCTTGGGGTGTAGACACGAAGATGCTCTTTCTGATGTGAGCGATGCCTTATGATTGGCTGACGTCCTTTGACGTTGGTGGAGTATCCCGGTTATCCTTATTCGGGTATCTCTTTTGGATTTTCTGATTTTTGCTGCCTCTGTGTAGGCTGTTATCCGCTGGGGGATTTTGTCGTTGATTTTGATTAGCCTCTTCTGTTAGGCATATCATCTTGATGTTCAATGATTGGCTGAAAAGCCAAATTCCGCTTGGGGAATTATTATTGATCTTTTGTGATTTTTCTTGAGGGGGTGCCTCTGAGTAGGCGAGTGGGGATTTAAAGTTTATATATCCCAGAGTATTATTTAGAAAGCCTCTTCAGGCTTAGCTTCACTCATCGCTTGAGTTGGAAAGCTACCTTCCACTGAGGAAGTTTAAGTCCTTTCGACTTGGATATTCTGTTTAGACGATCAAGCCCTCCTTGGGGGATCTTGCTGATCTTAGTTTGATAGCTTTCACTGGGGAATTTGGCCCGTGAATGGAAGCTGAGATATCTCTGGGGAGTATTATTTCGGCGAGCCTCTCCAGGCTCAATTATTCTGATGAGGGAGTATTATTTCGGCAAGCCTCTCCAGGCTCAGTTATTCTGAGAGAGTATTATTTCGGCAAGCCTCTCCAGGCTCAGTTATTCTGAGAGAGTATTGTTTCGGCAAGCCTCTCCAGGCTCAATTATTCTGTATGATGAATTGGTTTTTTGTTCAGCCCAAGAATGCAAGCTGAGATGTCTTTTGGAGAGTATTATTTTGGCAAGCCTCTCCAGGCTCAGTTATTCTGAGAGAGTATTATTTCGGCAAGCCTCTCCAGGCTTAATTATTCTGAGGAAGTATTTTTTCAGCAAGCCTCTCCAGGCTCAATTATTCTGTACAAACTGAGGAGTATTGTTTGTATCCTTGCCTTTTTTCGTTTTCGGCTTTTGTTGACTGCTGTCATACACAAGCAATTTTCTATTTTTTCTATTTTATGCAATTGCCTCGTGGTAAGGTCTTTAAATGTGCAACTAATGTGTGTGATGCACGCGATGCAAGTTTTTATTTTTGTTCTTTTATTTAGAAAAGTGAATGGCTCTCCCTATCCTCCTTTTCTTGGAGGAATTTCTGTCATCGACGTGAGGGAATATTTTTGTGAGCCTTTTATGCAGGAGATTATGGATTTTATAGGAACCCCTCCAATTTTCTTTATTGACCGATTATTAACAGAGTTTCGTACAATTTTTGAATTATCAATTTAAAGGCATAATCACATGGTCAAGAGAGAAAAGAAACAAATGGATATTTTATTGATATTCAAATGTTTTTACAGAAAGATATACAGAAGGAATTTCTGAAGAATGGCTGGCCAGGGTAGGCTATATACATTGGGCTTAACAATTATATCTGTAATTGTTGCTCTTTACGCTCCCCTAATTGCTTCGGGTGAGATGCCTGAGCCAGGAGTGTAGATGCTGCAAGACGCTTGCTTCTAGAAGATAATCATTTGAACCGCCTTTCGGTTTTCGATTCAAGTGACCGTTGCTTGCTTTGCTTTTACATCTTATTCTTTTGCCCCTAACTTTTGCCTAGGACGTATCCTAGCGGGGATAATTTTGCCTTTGTTTTGCCTAGTACCCTTGTACTGGCGGGCTTTTTGTTTTGCCCTAACTTTTGCCTAGGATGCCCTTTTTCGGGTTTTCATCCTAGCGGGCTTATGCAAGCAACGTCTTCAAGCATAGTACTTCTTTACCTCGTCAGCGTTGACTGGGTATCGAAGTTCTTTTCCATCCATGTCTGTGAGGATCAATGCTCCTCCTGAGAAGGCTCGTTTTACCACGTATGGTTCTCCGTGATTTGGGGCCCACTTTCCGATTTTGTCCTTTCGAGTTGGTAGCAATTTCTTCATTACCAACTCTCCCTCATGGTAGACTCGAGGGTGGACTTTCTTGTCAAAAGCCTTTTTGGTCTTCCTCTGATAGGCTTGACCATGGCATATGGCGTTCAACCATTTTTCTTCAATGAGGTTCAACTGGTCATACCGGCTTTGAACCTATTCTTCCTCGGAAAGTTTTGCTTCCATAATTACCCTTAGAGAAGGTATCTTGACTTCGACGGGTAGAACTGCCTCCATCCCATAGACGAGGGAGAATGGAGTAGCTCCTGTAGATGTGCGTACTGAAGTCCTATAACCATGAAGAGCGAAGGGTAACATCTCGTGCCAGTCTTTAAATGAGGCAACCATCATTTGCCCTATTTTCTTGATGTTCTTATTGGTTGCCTCGACTGCCCCATTCATCTTTGGCCGATATGGGGAAGAGTTGCGGTGTTGGATCTTGAATTCTTGGCACAGTTCTTCTACCATTTTATTATTCAGATTAGATCCATTTTCAGTGATGATTTATTTCTCCATGCTTCCACTAGATTATTCTAAAATCATTTGGGACAAGAGAGAAAAGAAAGGAAAGATATTTTTTGTTCTGAAGTTTGTGTTTTAGAGGGGATTTATTTTTCAAAAATGGTTTTTGTAAGAATGGATGGCCAAGGTAGGCTTATGTGTTTAGGCTTTGTTTGATTAAACACTTATGAAGTTAAAAAAAATCGTGTTGTGATTCGACAACTTGGATAGCTTCCCTTGAACCTTTCTTGAATTCGGTTCATGGTACCATCATGGATTTATTTTTTGTTTTTTGATTGTCCTTATTTTTGCCTAAAACACCCTTTTGTGGTGTTTCAGCGGACTTTTGTTTTTGTTTATTTTGCAACCCTAATTTTTGCCTAGGTCACCCTTTTGTGAGATTCCTAGCGGGTCTTTTGCTCTTATTTTTGCGCAGTCCCCTTTTTGAGTTTCCTGCCGAGCTTCTTTTATTTTGAAAGATTTCTTTTTACCCATGATGGCACTTGTCAAGGCCAAGGGAAGGTGCTCCAAGTTGTCACACACACCTCACATAAAAATGATGTGGGTTTATTATTATTAAGATGATTTTAACCTCATTCATGTTTATTCAAACAGGTTTAAAAATAATGTGGTTTAGAATTTTATTATAAGCAAGAAAAGAAGCAATGAAGAATGATTTTATTATAATCATAGTGGAAACATGTGTCCTTATTTCATCACTGATATGAGTCCCAATGTTGACCTCTTTTATCTCTCGGCCATGCCCCAAATTCACGGTCTCCAATTTTTCTTGACGAGTTGGAGTAGGCGAGCTTCTCGTTCTAGCAGTCTTTGCAGATCCGGAGAGATGGTCTCCTCATCACTCTCCAACTCAACCCATTCACTTTCGGATCCCGGTCAGAGCGAACAATTACAGACATAATTATTTTATTGGTTCTGTTTAGGTTTAGAATTTTTAATGTTAATGAGGAAAGAGAGAAAAGAACAAAAAAGAGAGTAATGTGAAAAATGCCTCTTTATTGATATGTATTAAAAAAAACTGTAAAACCCTTATTTACATGAAAAGGTTCTCATGATCTCGGGTACTGATCATGAGTCCCTAAAAGAAAAATATGGAGGGGCCCTATCGTGGCTTGTTCTTCTCTCTAATCCTGCTTTGGCCGAGGATTCTTGCTCACGTCGGGCGCTGTCGAATCAAAAGTGATCCACCCGGCATCAATAAGGCTTTGGACCTTGTGTTTGAGAGCTAGGCAGTTCTCTGTTGAATGCCCTGGTGCCCCCGAGTGTTATAGGCATTTATCTTGTGGTTTGTACCACTCGGGATAAGGTGGATCCATCTTCTTTGGTGGAACGTAAGCTAGAAGACGTGCTTCCACTAGCTTCGGCAGGAGATCGCTGTAGGTGGTCGGAAGTTTATCAAACTTCTTCACAGGGGTGAATTGCGATCTTCCTGACTTCGAAGTGGAGGAAGATGAGGAAAAGGTTATGGCACTGACTCCTCCCTCCTTCTTCTTCCCAAAGGTCTTCTTAGCTTTAAATGATTGGGAAGGTTTAGCTAGCTTCCCATTTTTCAGCTCTTGTTCCACTCTTCCTCCAACATGATGGGACTCATGGTCACTGTGCTCAGCCCCTTGTATGTTGTGGTGACGCATGAGTTCCATCATTTGCGCCATTTGCTCCTTGAGCTGTGAGAGCTCGGCTGTAAGCTTCTTATATTGTTCCTCCAACGCGTCCATCTTTTTGATTTTCTGTGCGCGCGTGAGGACAGAGAGATGACCAGCCACTTTCTAAAAATGAATATTTATTCTAATTAGCTTATTTATGATATGAATACACTCTTGATGTGAGCTTGATAATCTTTCATCTTTAAGGCGCTGCCTTTTTAAGATGAAAGTTTATCACCCTCCCTAGCCTATGATCTCTCCACAACGGAGAATCTCGATAATTATGGGTCTCTTTTACTCATGTCAAGAGGTATTGGTGAACCTAGAATGCATGGTTTATGGGGATGTATGATAACTTATTGGTAATGATGCACATGCTCCTCACTTTTATTATATTTTCACACATGGTCTTTCCTCTCATGTCATGTTTTTTTCATGCATGGGGATTATTCTTTAGACCTTATCACGAGGATATTTATTAATGCACAAACAATTGCACATAAGCATTTACACAAACAATTCACTCATCCACGAACAGTCACGAGCGAATCACGAGGTAGGGGTTTCCTGCAGAAAGGTGCATATTCAAGGCGGTTCTAACTGTTCTCACCGGTCTGAGGCCCCCAAGGTGCCCCCATTATAGGGACCCAATTCCTCTCGTCGTAAGTCGATGGAGAGCTCCAACGCACTGTCGGACTCGAGTTCATGGTTATCACCTTGAGTGATGCTTTCCGACAACGGTCTACGGGCACCTATAGACCCATTCGACAACCGGCCGTACTAACATCCACTCCCTATGGCTTACCACTCATGCCCCCGGGTATAGAGGGAACTGTTGTGTGCAAAGGTTTGTGTGCAATTTATATTTCAAACAATTGCAAAAATTTAAACATACAACAGTTATTTAAAGCCAAATAGGTAAAACGTGTTATTATACAATCAAGGGGTAATGAAGTAATTTTAACTATTATTTGTTAAAAATAATCTGTCACTAAATGAAACTGACTCTCGAGGCTTCCCCAGTGGAGTCGCCATCTGTCGCCACCGGCCCGAAACGGGCTTTCGGCATTCGCGAAGGATGGTTGGACTCTTTTATTTGTTTAAAAATATGGATAGCTAGAATGACTTATTCTCAAACTGAGACCTCGTCAAACGAGCAATTTTATTAAAAGGCTCACCAATCCATGTTAATCCCAAGCGGGACCCTCCATGGATTAGCGGTTTTCATAAAAAGGAAGGGTTCATGGAGTCGCCACCAATGTTTTACTCAAAACATTGGAAAAAGAGATTTAAGGCAATCGATTCAAAAATCGACTTCGGCCATTACAACCAGAGTCGGGTAAGGGAGTCGGTTACGCGTGAGGAAGGTGTTAGCACCCCACAGCGCCCCTTTCGGGTTCCCTATGACAGATTATTTAAAAATAATAGTGCGAAATTACTAAATTACCCCTATTTATTCTAAGCAATTATAAATTAACTATCTACATGATGACAGTTTAAATATGTACACACAGAAAGCGGTAAAAGAAGGGACTTTAAAGAGATAAACCTTTGAAGCGTGCTTTCTTATATATCTTGACAGAAATTGGGAAGCGTTTTGGCGTTCCCTCCCTCTACAAGACCGCTCGCTCCCTCCTATAAAATTTTAACTATGGAAATCCGGAGGATTTCCCTTCGACTAAGTTCGAATCTCCAAGCTAAATGCTCGGAATTCCAGAACTTCGTCGGATCGACTCCCAGAGAGATTTCTAGGGCAGAACACTGCTCAAAAACCCCAGAATACTCAAGGAGGGAGTCAAAACTCAGTCCAAAAGTGTAGAATGACGTCCAATTGACGTCATATTTATAGGGATGAGGCTCAATACGGTTTCTGGGGGTCAATACGGTCCGTATTGAAGTTTTGAACTACAATACGGCCGTATTGAATTCAATACGGCCGTATTGAAGTTCAAAAAACCTCAATACGGCCGTATTGAAGTTCAGTGCAGCCATATTGAAGTTCAGTGCAGCCGTATTGAATTCAATGCAGCCGTATTGAAGTTCAGAAACTTCAATACGGCCGTATTGAGTTTAGTGCGGCCGTATTGTAGTTTAAAATGTGCAGTACGGCCGTACTGAACTCCAAGGAGGCCGTATTGAGCTCCAAACCTCCCACTTTCTTATTTTTTGTTACTCTAAGACCTCTAAACCTACAGATTGTCATCCTAGGGTCTTCCAGGAGTCCTTCCGGCTGACTTTCCTTTGGTCTTCGAGAGTCTTCAAGCTTTATTTCCGACTGATCGAAGTCGTATCCGGTCAAATAAAAACAATTAAATGTAGTACTAGGAAGTTGTCCTAGGTCGTCTCTCAAGGACCATTTTTCTCTGTCAAAGGCTTAAACACACGAAGTGGGGGGGGTTTGGTTGTTCAAATTTTTAATTTTATAACACAATAAAATGCAGATAACACAATAAGTAAAATAGATTGGCTCCTTGTTCGGATTGTAACTCTCTTATCCTTGGTTCATAATAAGATTGCTCTGTTAACCACTTAATCCTTGTTCCATCCGAGTTAACCAACTAAGCGAAGATTAACTCAAGATTTCCCTACACGAATTAAGCAAACGTATACAACATCAACCTCTTCACAGATTAAGCAACTGTGTCATTAAGCATAGCCCATTAAGCATGGACATACTAATATAGAGGTTGAATGAAGGAGAACAAAGTAGAACAGAGACACACAAACATACCCAACCTCAAACAGAGATTACAATCCATAACAAGAAGCCAACCCAAAGGTTTTAGCCTTCCATTAAAATAGAAATGGAAATGAAAATGCAAGGAAAATGAAAATGCATTAAATCAAGTTAAAGAGTACTACAATCTAGCCTTCCATGGAGGAGGCAAAGAACAGAACTAAAATGCATACAAAAGGAAAGGATAGTAAAACATAAACTGCAACTACAAGAAAGAAAATAAACTTAAAGAAAACAAAGAGAAGGGAGGTAGAAGAACACCCAAGAGTAACTTATTTGAAAGTGTTTTTGGGATGTCTTACAATGGGAGAGTGAAGGCCTATTTATAGCCTTCATATAACACATAAGAAATATAAAATAATGGAAAAAGCTTAGACAAAACGAAATGGGAGAGTTGGTGGGATGAGTTGGTGGGATGAGTTGGATTCCATATTCTTTTCCGCACCGAGTTGTTTTCCACCGAATTAGACCTTCTAGATGATCGAATTGGCCGACGGCGCCTTCTGCAAATATTTAGGTCTTTGTCTTAGCTTTCCAGGGCCACCGAGTTTGCACCATTTGGATCACTACAGCCCAAGTTATGCCCTGAAGACCGAGACATGTTCATCAGCCCAAAAACAGCGAAAATTTAGAATAATAATTCCCAACTATCCAATTTGGCCCAACAACACATATCTATCTAAATCCTATAATTAACCATGAATGGAATGTAAAATAGCTAAATTGAAGGATAAGATACATATCAAATTATGACTTATCAAATACCCCCACACTTAGCTTTTTGCACTCCTGGGCAAAATCAAGAAAGCAAAGCAAAGAACAATTCCAAATATATCAAAGAAAGTGATGACACAGGAAGAAACAGAGACAACAATACACACAAGAAAACAAACAGATTTACACAATTCTCAATGACTCTTGGGAAAAGGAAAGAAGTAGACAACATCCAACATATAAAGAGTCAGAGAAACCAGATACTTATGGAAATCATCCAAGCATTTCAAAACATGGCAAGACAATCAATCAGCTCAAGAGGTGATTCAAAAGCAACAGAACCTCACAAGATGCACTGTATCTCTCAAGTGTCTAGGCAACTGTATACTCTCAAAGCACTCATGAAAAACAAGCAACAGATAGACTTGGCAAGCCTCTAAAATCAACACCCAATAAACATGCACATAAGGATCAAAAGGTCTTTTTAAGGTTGTAATGAGGCCAAGGACAGGGTAAAGAAAAATATATGGGATAAGTAACTGCAAACCAGAGGAACTAGAGGAGCAATGGGGAATAAGTCAAGAATACGCACAAGAAATAAACCCAAAAACCTCTAATGACCTTTATGATAATGAATCCTCTTTCTCTTACCTCAAACAACTTTTTTTTTTTTTTTTTTTTTTTTTGAATAAACAGTACATAGTGAATAGTACATACGAAAATTTTAAATGAGATAAGATAACATGTAAAGAAGTAAAATGTACAGCATAAGGAATCAACTAGCCAGAATACATCATCCAAAACATACACATACCCCCACACTTATTCAAGAACTTATTCCCAAAACAATTCCAAAGCTCCAAAACTCCCTAAGGTTAAGGTAATCAATTTTTTTTTTTTTTTTCACTTAAGGATTGTAATGAGCTTGAAACAAAGAAGGGAAAATAGGCTCAGCAGGGATTATCAGAGGATTTAATTCAAGGTAGGCTTATTTGGCTAGAGGCTTATGAGAATCAAAATGCCTTAATCAAATCCAAACATGCATGTGAATCAAGAAGTATCAAACAGAGTCAAGACAAGGCAACTGTGCAAGCAATCAAGAGGCATAACACACAAGAAAGAACAGAGAGTGGCTCAAATCCTCACACAAGGTATATCTGTCACAATTAAAACAACTTCTCAAACCTCAAAATCATCTTTCCAAGTAGAGAAAAACAGGGATTTCAAACCATATAGTATCAAAAAACTCCTATCCAAGAATGAAGTCAGTGCCTACAAACAATCAAAACCCAGAAATCACAGAGAAACATGCAAAGCTGTACAGAACACCTAAACATAAAACCTAAAATAACAAATAAACCCTAAAAACATGTAATCAAGCTAAAACCGTCCCCCCCACACTTAAATCACACATTGTCCCAATGTGGCCCAAACAGAAGATCAGAGCAATAAGGACAATCAATAAATCTGGACAAGTGCAATAAAAGTAAAGAAGGATAAGGGAAAAGAAAACTCCCTAAGTCATGGTGGAAGAGAAGTGGGGTCGAGCAGAGACATCTCCTCTACAACTGCATTCAACAGGGAAGGATTGCTGAGGAAAGGTTTCAGACGGTGCCCGTTAACTTTGAAGCTCTTGTCTGTGGATTCACTTTTGATCTCAACTGTACCATAAGGAAAAACATTAGTAACAACAAAAGGTCCAATCCACTTAGAACGCAACTTACCACCCATGAGACCAAGCCTTGAATTATACAGTAAAACTTTCTGCCCAACCGTGAAGTCCTTTCTAGCTATCAAACTATCATGGAACTTCTTGGTTTTCTCCTTGTAGAACTTAGAGTTCTCATAGGCTTCCAGGCGGATCTCATCCAGCTCACTCAGTTGCAACTTTCTTTCCTCACCAGCCTGATCAATGGAGAAGTTGCAGGTCTTCACAGCCCAGTAGGCCCGATGCTCAATCTCAACAGGTAAATGACATGCCTTGCCAAAGACAACCCGATAAGGAGACATCCCTATAGGTGCTTTGTAGGCAGTCCTATGTGCCCAAAGAGCATCATCCAACCTGTTACTCCAATCTTTTCTGTTGGGCTGTACAATCTTCTCTAAGATTCTCTTAATCTCCCTATTTGAAATCTCAGCTTGCCCATTAGTTTGGGGGTGGTAAGGTGTGGAAATTCTGTGCACTACCCCATACTTCTTGAGCAAAGCCTGCATAGATCTGTTGCAAAAATGGGTTCCTTGATCACTAACAATGGCTCTGGGTACTCCAAACCTGCAAAATAGGTGAGATCTAACAAAATCCACTACAACCCGAGCATCATTAGTTCTGGTGGGTTTGGCTTCCACCCATTTTGAAACATAATCAACAGCTAAAAGAATGTAGGAAAATCCAAAAGAAACAGGAAAGGGACCCATGAAATCAATACCCCAGACATCAAACACCTCACAGAATAGCATGGGCTGCTGAGGCATCTGCTGTCTCCATGTAAGGGATCCTCCTGCTCGCTGACACTGCTCACAAGTGCTACAAATCTTCCACGCATCTCTGAAGATCGTGGGCCAGTAGAAACCATAGTCAAGCACCTTGCGAGCTGTCCTCTGAATGCCTAGATGGCCACCTGGTGGGGAAGAATGACAAAACTGCAGGACCGAATCAATCTCATTATCTGGTATGCATCTCCTAATCACCTGGTCACTGCAAAACTTCCACAAATAGGGGTCATCCCAAGTATAATGCTTAGCATCACTCTTAATTTTATCAATTTGAGCTCGTGATGCTAAGGGAGGAAAAACAGAAGCAACTAAAAAATTAACAATGTTTGCAAACCAAGGGGTAGAAGAAGCAGAAACAGAAGAAATAATAAACAAATTTTCATCAGGAAAATTATCCTGGATGGGCAAGATGTCATCACTATCCTCAGGTCTTTTAATTCTGCTGAGATGGTCTGCCACCAAATTTTGAGCTCCACTCCTGTCCCGGATATCCAAGTCAAACTCCTGGAGCCAAAGCATCCACCTGATCAATCTAGGCTTTGACTCAGCCTTTTTCAGCAGGTACTTCAGAGCTGCATGGTCAGTATAGATAATAACACGAGAACCAAGCAAATAAGATCTAAATTTATCAAGAGCAAAAACAATGGCAAGAAGCTCTTTCTCTGTGGTAGTGTAGTTTGCTTGGGCAGCATCCAAAGTCCTGGAAGCATAATATATCACTCGAGGCAACCTATCAACTCTCTGTGCTAGGACAGCTCCCAATGCATAATTGGATGCATCACACATCAGCTCAAATGGGACTGTCCAATCAGGTGCCTGAATGATAGGAGTGGTGGTCAGTGCTTCCTTGAGGCAGTCAAATGCCTGTTTACACCTGTCATCAAAAACAAAATCAACCTCCTTCTGCAGTAGATTGGATAGTGGAAGGGCCTTCTTGCTGAAGTCTTTAATGAAGCGCCTGTAGAAACCTGCATGGCCAAGAAAAGATCGCACCTCTTGCACGCAAGAGGGGTAAGGCAATTGTGAAATAACAGATATCTTTGCAGGGTCTACCTCAATGCCCCTACTAGAGATGATATGCCCTAAAACTATACCCTGCTCAACCATGAAATGACATTTCTCAAAATTAAGAACAAGGTTAGTCTCAATGCATCTATTCAAAACTTTATCCAGACTATCCAAACATGTATCAAAAGAGGATCCATACACAGTGAAATCATCCATAAACACCTCTATGCAATTTTCAAGAAAATCAGAAAAGATACTAAGCATGCACCGCTGGAAGGTACCAGGGGCATTGCATAGGCCAAAGGGCATCCTCCTATAGGCAAAAGTGCCAAAGGGGCAGGTGAATGTGGTTTTCTCTTGATCCTCAGGAGCAATGTGGATTTGAAAGTAACCAGAAAAACCATCAAGAAAACAGTAGTGAGATTTACCTGCCAGACGCTCAAGCATCTGATCAATGAAGGGCAGAGGAAAGTGATCCTTCCTAGTTGCTTGATTCAGCCTCCGGTAGTCGATGCAAACCCTCCAACTGTTTTGCACTCTAGTGGGAATGAGCTCATCCCTCTCATTTTTCACAACAGTGAGACCTGTCTTCTTGGGGACAACCTGGACCGGACTCACCCACTGACTATCTGATATAGGATAAATGATCCCAGCTTGAAGAAGCTTGGTCACCTCCTTCTTCACTACATCCAAAATGACAGGGTGTCGCCACCGGCCCGAAACGGGCTTTCAGCGTTCGCGAGGGATGGTTGGACTCTTTTGTTTGTTTAAAAATATGGATTGCTAGAATGACTTATTCTCAAACTGAGACCTCGTCAAACGAGCAATTTTATTAAAAGGCTCACCAATCCATGTTAATCCCAAGCGGGACCCTCCATGGATTAGTGGTTTTCATAAAAAGGAAGGGTTCATGGAGTCGCCACCAATGTTTTACTCAAAACATTGGAAAAAGAAGTTTAAGGCAATCGATTCAAAAATCGACTTCGGCCATTATAACCAGAGTCGGGTAAGGGAGTCGGTTACGCGTGGGGAAGGTGTTAGCACCCCACAACGCCCCTTTCGGGTTCCCTATGACAGATTATTTAACAATTATAGTGCGAAATTACTAAATTACCCCTATTTATTCTAAGCAATTATAAATTAACTATCTACATGATGACAGTTTAAATATGTACAATCAGAAAGCAGTAAAAGAAGGGATTTTTAGAAAAGACCTCTTGAAGCGTGCTTTTTATATATCAAGTAAAACTGGGAAGCTTTTTGGCGTTCCCTCGCTCTACAAGCCCGCTCACTCCTTCCTAAAAAATTTTAACTATGGAAATCCGGAGGATTTCCCTTCGACTAAGTTCGAATCTCCAAGCTAAATGTTCGGAATTCCAGAACTTCGTCGGATCGACTCCCAGAGAGATTTCTAGGGCAGAACACTGCTCAAAAACCCCAGAATACTCAAGGAGGGAGTCAAAACTCAGTGGAAAAGTGTCAAATGGCGTCCCATTGACGTCATATTTATAGGGATGAGGCTCAATACGGTTTATGAGGGTCAATACGGTCCGTATTGAAGTTTTGAACTACAATACGGCCGTATTGAATTCAATACGGCCGTATTGAAGTTCAAAAACCTCAATACGGCCGTATTGAAGTTCAGTGCAGCCGTATTGAGTTCAAAAACCTCAATACGGCCGTATTGAAGTTCAGTGCAGCCGCATTGAGTTCAATGCAGCCGTATTGAAGTTCAGAAACTTCAATACGGCCGTATTGAACTTCTGGGAGGCCGTATTGGGCTTCATTCCCTCCACTTTCTTATTTTTTGCTACTCTAAGACCTCTAAACCTACAGATTGTCATCCTAGGGTCTTCCAGGGTCTTCCAGGAGTCCTTCCGGGTGACTTTCCTTTGATCTTCGAGAGTCTTCGAGTCTTATTTCCGACCCGGACAATTTTAGGGGTCTACACAGGGTTGAGTCGCCTCTGGGGTTGTCTGACTGGTTTAGCTCCATCCTCTAAGAGTATCCTATGCATGCAAGTGGATGGGCTGATACCAGGGATGTCCGCCAGGGTCCAACCGATGGCTTTCTTATGCTTTTTCAGAACGTGCAACAGTTTCTCCTCTTGAACAACATCAAGGGAGGTGGAAATGATAACTGGAAACTTCTCATCATCCTCCAAGTAGGCATACTTGAGGTTTTCTGGTAGAGGCTTTAATTCTGGAATGGGTGCTGGCTGAACAGTGGAAGGAACTAAGGGTTCCACAGCATGTACCTCAACCTGCAAGTCAGACTCACGTGTACTTCCTGAAACATGGTTAGTGCATTCTGACTCTAAAGAAATAATATCTAGAGGTACAGCACCCAAAACATCATATGCACAATCAGTTACAAAATCACAATTATTCTTGGGACAAGAATCAAAATCTGATACAGAAACAGATTCAAAATCAAAAATAGAATCAGAATCAGTGCATGCAAGAGAAGTATATAGATCAGACAGAAAACAATGTTTCTTATCATGCAGAGAATGAAAATTAGAAGAATACTCATCAACAATATCATCAAGTATCTCAGCACGAAAAACAGAATGGTTTTCAGATGGATGTTTCATGGCATCAAGAATGTTAAAATGGACAATACTATCACCAAATTCCATGGATAATGTACCAGCATACACATCAATCTTAGTTCGGGCTGTTTTCAAAAATGGTCTGCCTAAAATGATTGGGGCAGATCCATGGGAGAATCCCTCCTCCATATCAAGCACATAAAAATCGGCAGGGAAAATCAGTTCACCAACCTGAACTAAAACATCCTCAATCAAACCTGTAGGGTGGGCAACACTTCTATTTGCCAACTGTATCACCACACCCGTAGGTTGCATAGGACCAAGAGACAAAGATTTAAAAATGGACAGAGGCATGACATTTATAGAAGCACCCAGATCAAGCATGGCATTTTCAAATTTGTTATTCCCAATAATACAAGGTATGCAGAAAGTACCTGGGTCCTTACATTTTTCAGGAATGTGAGGAACAGATTTACCTATCAAAGCAGACACATTTCTGCCCATGCTGATTCTCTCATTTCCCTTCATCTTCCTTTTATGAGTGCACAGCTCCTTGAGGAATTTTGCATATCTCGGGATTTGCTTTATGGCATCAAGCAAAGGTATGTTCACCTCTACTTTCCTGAAGGTCTCCAAGATTTCCTTATCCACCTCTTCCATTTTTTTGCTTGGAATCACCTTAGGAGGAAATGGAAGAGGGATAGGAGGCTGCAAATCTGAACTGGTGCTAGAAGAAGGTCCACCTGCATGAAAATTTTTACTACTACCTGCATGGCTCTCTTTCTCAAGTGAAGGCTCAGGTGGAGGTACAACAACTGTAGGTGGTGTTGGGATGTCAATTTGTTTGCCAGACCTCAAGGTGATGGCACTTACATTCTTCGGATTTTGCACAGTTTGTGAAGGTAGCTTGTCTGAATTTTGGGACTGTGCTTGATTGAGTTGAGTGGCCATCTGCCCCATTTGGTTTGTCAAACTTTGAATGGAAGCTCTGGTCTCTTGTTGGAACTGCATGTTTTGAAGAGTCATCTGCCTCACTAACTCCTCCAATGTAGGTTCAGAAGTAGATGGTTGAGGAGCTGGTGGTGCAGGAGCTTCATGTTGTCTCTGTTGCTGCTGTAGGATAGGAGGAGGCACATATCTGCTAGGACCAGCATTGTTTTGGAAGGGAGGTGATGGTTGTTGTTGTTGCTGCTGCTGGTTAGACCATCTGAGATTAGGATGATTTCTCCAACCTGGATTGTACCTATTGCTGGAGAGGTCATAACTTTGCTGTTGTTGTTGCTGTGTTGGTCTGTTATTGTAGATATTTGCAGCATAGGCTTGTGGGGCATCAGGACCTATAGAAGAGTCTTGCAAGGAGGGACAAGCATCAGTTAGATGATTAATTGAAGTGCAGATGCCACATACCTTTGCTGGTGTTGGAGCTGCTTTTTGATTTGTAGCCAGTTGTGAAACCAAGGTGGTGAGAGCATCAATCTTACTCTCTAGCTTTTTATGTTCAATGGAGTCTGAGGCTACCACATCATGCACACCTCTCACGACAATGGCATCACTCCTCATATTGAATTGTTGTGAGTTTGACGCCATTTTTTCAATCAACCCTCTAGCAGAAGCAGGTGTCATATCTCCTAAGGCTCCTCCACTAGCTGCATCAATCATGCTTCTATCCATTATGTTCAATCCTTCATAGAAATACTGTAATAATAGCTGTTCAGAAATCTGATGGTGAGGACAGCTAGCACATAGCCTCTTGAATCTTTCCCAGTACTCGTATAAGCTCTCCCCCATGAGTTGCCTAATTCCAGATATGTCTTTCCGGATTGCTGTGGTCCTGGATGCAGGGAAGAATTTTTCTAGAAATGCTCTCTTTAAGCCATTCCAGCTTGTTATTGAACCAGGAGCTAGATAGTACAACCAGTCTTTGGCAAGATCTTCCAATGAAAAAGGGAATGCCTTTAGATAGATGTGATCTTCAGGGACATTAGGTGGCCTCATGGTGGAACAAACAATGTGGAACTCCTTGAGATGCTTATGTGGGTCTTCACCTGCACGACCATGAAACTTAGGCAGCAAATGGATTAGTCCAGTTTTAAGCACAAAAGGAACATCTTCCTCAGGGTATTGAATGCATAAACTCTCATAAGTAAAATCAGGTGCAGCCATTTCCCTAAGTGTTCTCTCTCGAGGTCCAGGTTGGTCAGCCATGTTTTCAGTCGAGTCAACTTCAGATGCTACACTCACACTATGGGTATCACTCTCAGGTGAGACTATATGCTCTCTAACTAATCTATGGTATGTTCTATCTATTTCAGGATCAAATGGATGCAAAGTGTGTGGACTGTTCCTAGTCATACACTACATGCACCACTATAGTAATAGTGAACAAAGGGGGATTTTTATGAAAACTTAGAAAACAACAAAACTAATGCACCAATATTATCCTAAAATCATTAGCTACTACCACAAAAGAATTGAGGCAAAATGATAAATCTAGCTGTCAAAATCAAAAATGAATTCTAATATTCTGCACTATTCACATTCACATTAATACACTAAAACAAAACACACAAAAATTGACAAAGACTCTAAAACATAAAACACAAAACACACAACAAAACACCACAAAAACAAATACAAAAACGCACAGCCTTTTACAGAAACTGATGATCCCCGGCAACGGCGCCAAATTTGATCGAAGTCGTATCCGGTCAAATAAAAACAATTAAATGTAGTACTAGGAAGTTGTCCTAGGTCGTCTCTCAAGGACCATTTTTCTCTGTCAAAGGCTTAAACACACGAAGTGGGGGGGGGTTTGGTTGTTCAAATTTTTAATTTTATAACACAATAAAATGCAGATAACACAATAAGTAAAATAGATTGGCTCCTTGTTCGGATTGTAACTCTCTTATCCTTGGTTCATAATAAGATTGCTCTGTTAACCACTTAATCCTTGTTCCATCCGAGTTAACCAACTAAGCGAAGATTAACTCAAGATTTCCCTACACGAATTAAGCAAACGTATACAACATCAACCTCTTCACAGATTAAGCAACTGTGTCATTAAGCATAGCCCATTAAGCATGGACATACTAATATAGAGGTTGAATGAAGGAGAACAAAGTAGAACAGAGACACACAAACATACCCAACCTCAAACAGAGATTACAATCCATAACAAGAAGCCAACCCAAAGGTTTTAGCCTTCCATTAAAATAGAAATGGAAATGAAAATGCAAGGAAAATGAAAATGCATTAAATCAAGTTAAAGAGTACTACAATCTAGCCTTCCATGGAGGAGGCAAAGAACAGAACTAAAATGCATACAAAAGGAAAGGATAGTAAAAAATAAACTGCAACTACAAGAAAGAAAATAAACTTAAAGAAAACAAAGAGAAGGGAGGTAGAAGAACACCCAAGAGTAACTTATTTGAAGGTGTTTTTGGGATGTCTTACAATGGGAGAGTGAAGGCCTATTTATAGCCTTCATATAACACATAAGAAATATAAAATAATGGAAAAAGCTTAGACAAAACGAAATGGGAGAGTTGGTGGGATGAGTTGGTGGGATGAGTTGGATTCCATATTCTTTTCCGCACCGAGTTGTTTTCCACCGAATTAGACCTTCTAGATGATCGAATTGGCCGACGGCGCCTTCTGCAAATATTTAGGTCTTTGTCTTAGCTTTCCAGGGCCACCGAGTTTGCACCATTTGGATCACTACAGCCCAAGTTATGCCCTGAAGACCGAGACATGTTCATCAGCCCAAAAACAGCGAAAATTTAGAATAATAATTCCCAACTATCCAATTTGGCCCAACAACACATATCTATCTAAATCCTATAATTAACCATGAATGGAATGTAAAATAGCTAAATTGAAGGATAAGATACATATCAAATTATGACTTATCAAATACCCCCACAATTTTAGGGGTCTACAACTGGGTATCGAAGTTCTTCTCCATCCATGTCCGTGAGGATCAATGCTCCTCCTGAGAAGGCTCGCTTTACCACGTATGGTCCTTCGTAATTCGGGGCCCACTTTCCGATTTTGTCCTTTTGAGCTGGTAGCAATTTCTTCATTACTAGCTCTCCCTCATGGTAGACTCGAGGGTGGACTTTCTTGTCAAAAGCCTTTTTGATCTTCCTCTGATAGGCTTGACCATGGCATATGGCGTTCAGCCGTTTCTCTTCGATAAGATTCAATTGGTCGTATCGGCTTTGAACCCATTCTGCCTCGGAAAGTTTTGCTTCCATGATTACCCTTAGAGAAGGTATTTCGACTTCGACGGGTAGAACTGCCTCCATCCCATAGACGAGGGAAAATGGAGTAGCTCCCGTAGATGTGCGTACTGAAGTCCTATAACCATGAAGAGCGAAGGGTAACATCTCATGCCAGTCTTTAAATGAGACAACCATCTTTTGCACTATTTTCTTAATGTTTTTATTGCCTGCCTCGACTGCCCCATTCATCTTTGGCCGATATGGGGAAGAGTTGTGGTGCTGGATCTTGAATTCTTGGCACAGTTCTTCCACCATTTTGTTGTTCAAATTAGACCCATTATCAGTGATGATTTTATCGGGAATACCGTATCTGCATATAATGT
This sequence comes from Cajanus cajan, assembly GCF_000230855.2. Classification (NCBI taxonomy): domain Eukaryota; kingdom Viridiplantae; phylum Streptophyta; class Magnoliopsida; order Fabales; family Fabaceae; genus Cajanus; species Cajanus cajan. Next base: position 12,946,723 of record NC_138523.1, on the reverse strand, counting down.
TCTTCCTGATGAAGGATGTTACCACCTTTCGGGTCACGTGAGCATACGATGCCGCTTCTACCCATTTGGTGAAATAGTCAATGGCCACGAGGATGAACCTATGTCCATTGGAAGCTTTTGGCTCGATGGGTCCAATAACATCCATGCCCCACATTGCGAATGGCCAAGGTGAAGCCAATACATTTAGTGGAGTAGGTGGGACATGAATGTTGTCGGCGTATGCTTGACACTTATGGCATTTTAGCACGTACTGGTAACAATCCCTTTCCATGGTCGACCAGTAGTATCCCGCCCTGAGGATCTTTTTAGCCATTGCAGGCCCGGGGATATGGGTACCGAAAACCCCCTCATGTACTTCTTTGATCATATTTTGAGCTTCGACTTGGTCTATACATCTCAACAAGACCGAGTCATGATTTTTCTTGTAGAGGGTTTCACCAACTAGCAAAAATCCCATGGCCCTTCTTCGGATATGCTTCTTGTCATTATCACTGGCCGCATCAGGGTATTCCCCTTTTGTTAAATATTGCTTGATGTCATGGAACCATTGACAATCATCGACAGCTTCATCTATCAGTAGGCAGAACGCTTGCTTATCGTGCCGCCGGATATTGATGATGGGCATTTCATGCTCCTTATCCAAGGCGAACATCGAAGAGAGTGTAGCAAGAGCGTCGGCAAACTGATTCTCCTCCCTTGGAATGTATTCAAAGATGACACTTTGGAAGAGATGTGTCAAATCTTTGATGTGCTCAACATATGGTATCAATTTAGGATTTCGGACTTCCCAATCACCTCGTAGTTGGTAGATGACTAGGGCCGAATCACCAAACACTTTGAGCTTTAGGATACCATTGTTGATGGCTGCTTGGATTCCTAACGCGCAAGCCTCGTATTCAGCCATGTTGTTTGTACAATCGAAGTTGAGTCTTGCCGTTATGGGAATGTATTTTCCTTGTGGAGAGATTAGCACCGTGCCAATCCCTCGTCCAAGCATGTTGGAGGCTCCATCAAAATACATGGTCCATGCATCATCTTTAGGCTCTTCATGTTGTAGATTCATTATATCCTCATCGGGGAAATCATCCTGAAGGGATTGGTAATCGTTGGTCGGCCCGTGTGCTAGGTAATCAGCTAGGGTACTACCCTTGATGGCCTTTTGTGTGACATGTATGATGTCGAATTCTGATAACTGTACTTGCCATCGGGCAATCTTCCCAGTGATTATTGGTTTGTCGAACACATACTTAATTGGATCCATTTTGGAAACCAACCAAGTAGTATGCCTAATCATATACTGCCTGAGCCGTTGTGTTGCCCATGCTAACGCACAACATGTCTTTTCTAACGGCGTGTAGCGGGTTTCATAGTCAAGAAATTTCTTGCTCAGGTAGTAGATGGCTCGTTCTTTCTTTCCCGTTTCATCTTGTTGTCCTAGCACACATCCCATGGACTCATCAAGCACGGTTAAATAGAGGATTAATGGTCTTCCCTCGACAGGTGGCACCAATACTGGTGGATTGGCCAAACACTGTTTGATCTTGTCGAAAGCTTGTTGACAATCCTCATTCCAAGATTCGGAGTGATTCTTGCGCAACAGCCTGAATATTGGTCTACATGTGTCGGTCAATTGTGCGATGAACCTTGCGACATAGTTCACCCTGCCGAGGAATCCTCTTATCTCTTTCTCGGTCTTAGGAGGAGGCATTTCCATTATTGCCTTCACTTTATCGGGATCCACCTCTATGCCTTTTTCACTGACGATGAACCCGAGAAGCTTACCCGACCGAACTCCGAAAGTACACTTAGCCGGATTTAGCTTAAGCTGATACTTGCGAAGTCGGTTGAATAATTTTCTCAAATATTGGATATGGTCCATTTCGTTTTTTGACTTCGCGATCATGTCGTCCACGTATACTTCGATTTCTTTGTGGATCATGTCATGGAATAACGTCACCATCGCTCGTTGGTAGGTGGCACCCGCATTTTTGAGTCCAAAAGGCATCACCCTGTAGCAGAAAGTGCCCCAGGGTGTAATGAAGGAAGTTTTCTCGCGGTCTTCCACATTCATCTTGATTTGGTTGTACCCAGAGTACCCATCCATAAAGGAATAGAGTGTGTTCGTGGCTGTATGATCCACTAGTGTATCGATGTGTGGTAAGGGAAAATCGTCCTTTGGACTGGCACGATTCAGATCCCTATAGTCAACACAAACTCTAACCTTTCCATTCTTTTTAATGACTGGCACGATGTTAGCCAGCCATTCGGGATACTGAGATACAACCAAGAATCCCGCGTCTAATTGCTTTTCGACCTCCTCCTTGATCTTTAAAGACCACTCGGGCTTGATTCGTCGGAGCTTTTGTTTGACGGGTCGAAACCCTTCTTTCAATGGTAACTTGTGCTCGACGATGTTAGTGTCCAAACCGGGCATATCACGGTACGACCATGCAAATATGTCCTTATATTCCCTTAACAATTGGATCAATTGTGCCCTTATTTCATCACTGATATGGGTCCCAATGTTGACCTCTTTTATCTCTTGGCCCTGCCCCAAATTCACGGTCTCCAATTTCTCTTGATACGGTTGGAGTAGGCGAGATTCTCGTTCTAGCAGTCTTTGCAGATCCGGAGAGATGGTCTCCTCATCACTGTCCAACTCAACCCATTCATCCTCAACTTTCGGATCCCGGTCGGAGCGAACAATCACAGACATAATTGTTTTATCGGTTCTGTTTTTGGTTTAGAATTATTAATATTAATAAGAGAAAGAGAGAAAAGAACAAAAGAGAGAATGATGTGTGAAAAATGCCTCTTTATTGATATGTATTAAAACTGTACAAAAAAAAACCCTTATTTACATGAAAAGGATCTCATGATCTCGGGTACTGATCATGAGTCCCTAGAAAAAGAAAAAAATGTGGAGGGACCCTATCGTGGCTTGCCCTTCTCTCTATTCCTGCTTTGGCAGAGGGTTCTTGCTCACGTCGGGCGCCGTCGAATCAAAAGTGACCCACCCAGCATCGATAAGGTCTTGGACCTTATATTTGAGAGCTCTACAGTTCTCCGTTGAATGCCCCGGTGCCCCCGAATGGTATAGACATTTGTCTTGTGGATTGTACCAATCGGGATAAGGTGGATCCATTTTCTTTGGCGGAATGTAAGCTAGAAGACGAGCTTCCACTAGCTTTGGCAGGAGGTCGCTATATGTGGTCGGAAGTTTATCAAACTTCTTCACAGGGTTGTATTGCGACTTTCCCGACTTCGAAGCGGAAGAAGATGAAGAAATAGTTACGGCGTTGATTCCTCCCTCCTTCTTCTTCCCGAAAGTCTTCTTAGCTTCAAATGATTGGGAAGGCCCAGCTAGCTTCCCACTTTTCAGCCCTTGTTCCACTCTTTCTCCAATGGTGATGATGTCCGAGAAGAGCGTTGTCGTGTTCCCTATCATCTTGTCATAATAGGGACCGGTCAACGAGTTTATGAATAGGGACACCGTCTCCTTATCCGACAGCGGGGGCTCTATTTGTGCCGCCAACTCCCTCCATCGTTGGGCGTACGCTTTAAAGGATTCATCATTTTTCTTACTCAAGGCCTGAAGATCGGACCTATCGGGTGTTAGGTCGATGTTATACTTGTAGCGCTTGAGAAATGCGTCGGCCAACTGCCTCCATGTACGCACCTGATTCCCATCCAGCTGCATATACCAGTTAAGTGCGGTGTCAGCCAAGCTCTCTTGGAAGCAATGAATTAAGAGCTTTTCATTAGTGGCATATGCAGCCATCTTTCGGCAATACATGGTGAGATGACTTTTGGGGCAAGTCAATCCCACGTACTTTGGGAAATCGGGCACTTTGAATTTGGGAGGGAATTGGATGTCCCTCACTAAGCACATGTCGGCGGCATCTTTGATATCAAAATCATGCCCCTCCATAGCCCTCAGCCGGTCCTCTAGAGCGCGAAATTGATCTTTTGAAATCTCGGGCTCTCTAATTGTAATCCCCGCCCCAAGGGGTACAGCTCGCGGAGGGTCTTGTTCTTCTTCATGATCCTCCTCATGATGGGACTCATGATCACTGTGGTGAGCCCCGTGCATGTTTTGGTGACGCATGAGTTCCATCATTTGCGCATCTGCTCCTTGAGCTGTGAGAGCTCGGCTGTAAGCTTCTTATTTTGTTCCTCCAACGCGTCCATCTTCTTGATTTTCTGCGCGCGCGTGAGGACAGAGAGATGACCAGCCACTTTCTAAAATGAATGTTTAATCTAATTAGTTTATTTATGGAATGAATACACCCTTGACATGAGCTTGGTAACCCTCCATCTTTAAGGCGCTGCCTTTTTAAGACGGAGGATTATCACCCTCCTTGACTTATGACCTCTCCCCAACGGAGAAACTCAATAGTCGTGGGTCTCTTTCACTCATGTCAAGGGGTATTAATTGGTGAGCCTAAAATGAGTGATTATGAGGATGCATGATGTCTTATCGGTAATGATGCACATGCTCCTTACTTTTATTATATTTTCATACATGGTCTTTCCTCTCATGTCATGACATTTTTATGCATGGGGTTTATTCTTAGACCTTATTACGAGGTTTATTTTTTAATGCACAAACAATGTCACATAAACCTATACACAAACAATTCACTCATCCACGAACAGTCACGAATGAATCACGAGGTAGGGGTATCCTGCAGAAAAGTGCATATTCAAGGTGGTTCTAACTGCTCTCACCGGTCTGAGGCCCCCAAGGTGCCCCCATTATAGGGACCCAATTCCTCTCGTCGTAAGTCGATGGAAAGCTCCAACGCACTGTCGGACTCGAGTTCATGGTTATCACCTTGAGTGATGTTTTCTAACAACGATCTACGGGCACCTAGACCCATTCGACAACCGGCCGTACTAACATCCACTCCCTATGGCTTACCACTCATGCCCCCGGGTATAGAGGGAACTGTTGTGTGCAAAGGTTCGTGTGCAGTTTGTATTTCAAACAATTGCGAGAATTTAAACATACAACAGTTATTAAAGCCAAATAGATAAAGCATGTTGTCATACAAGTAAGGGGTAATGAAGTAATTTTAAACTATTATTTTGAAAAGAATCCATCACTAAATGGGATTGACTCTCGAGGCTTCCCCAGCGGAGTCGCCATCTGTCGCCACCCGCCGAAACAGACTATGGCATTCGCGACGATGGTTGGACTCTTTTTAAGTTTTGAAAAATGATGGATTGTTAGAACGACTTATTCTCAAACTGAGACCTCATCGAACTAACAATTTTATTAAATGATTCACCAATCCATGTTAATCCCAAGCGGGACCCTCCATGGATTAGTGGTTTTCGCAAAAAGAAGGGTTCTTGGAGTCGCCACCAATGTTTTACTCAAAACATTGGAAAAAGGGATAAGGCAATTGATTTTCGCAAATCAACCTTGGCCATTACAACCAGAGTTGGGTAAGGGAGTCGGTTACGTGCGGGGAAGGTGTTAGCACCCCACAACGCCCCTTTCGGGTTCCCTATGACGGATTATTTCATAAATAACAGTGTAAAATTACTAAATTACCCCTATTTATTAGAAACGATTATAAGCGGAATATTTACATGATGAAAATTCTAAATATGCAATGCAACAATCAGAAAGCGGTAAAAGAAGGGATTTGGAAAAGAAACCTTTGAAGCGTGCTTTTATATATTTAAACAGACGTTAGGAGGCTTTTTGGCGCTCCTTCCCACTACAAGCTCGCTCGCTTCTCTCCTAAAAGATAATTTTTACTATGGAAATCAAAAAGATTTCCCTTCGACTAGTTCGAATCCTCAAAGCTAAATGCTCAGAACTCAAGAACTTTGTCGGATCGGCTCTTGGAGAGACTTCTAGGGCAGAACACTGCTCAAAAACCCCAGAATACTCAGCAAGAGGGTGGAAAAGGTGTGGAAAAGTGTCCAAATGTGTGCAATGATGTCCAAATGATGTCCTATATATAGGAGTGAGGCGCAGTACGGCCTCTGACATCAATACGGCCCGTACTGAAGTTTTGAACTACAGTACGGCCGTATTGAATTTGGTACGGCCGTACTAAAGTTCAAAAACTTCAGTACGGCCGTATTGATTTCACTACGGCCCGTACTGAAGTTTTTTGAACTACAGTACGACCGTATTGAATTTGGTACGGCCGTACTGAAGTTCAAAAACTTCAGTATGGCCGTATTGAATTCACTACGGCCGTATTGCAGTTCAAATGGTTCAGTACGGCCGTACTGAACTTCTAGGAGGCCGTATTGAGCTCCAATCCTCCCACATCCTTATTTTAAGCTACTCTAAGACTTCTAAACCTATGAAGAATCATCCTAGGGTCTTCCAGGGTCTTCCAGGAGTCCTTTCGGCTGACTTTCCTTCGGTCTTCGAGAGTCTTCGAGTCTTATTTCCGACCCGGACAATTTTAGGGGTCTACAGTCCTTAGAGAAGTGTTTCGGGAGCGGGGACGATGAATTTCCTTTACTCGCTGAGGCGTACCAGGATGATGAGTCGGAGACCGACTTTGTATTTTTGGGGTCGAGAACCGAAGAAGACGAGTACTTTTATGCCTATATGTGTTGGTTCGAGGATCTCGGCATAAAGCTACCCTTCAATGACTTTCAAATGGGGGTGCTCCGAGCACTGAACGTGGCGCCAACCCAACTTCATCCGAATGCTTGGGCAGCCATGCAAGCGTTCCGAAACCTATGTTTGTGCCTGGGTCTTACACCCCGACCACTAGCCTTCCTTTTTTATTATATATGTCGTCCGAGAAAATTGGTGAAATGGGTGTTGCTGGCTCGGGTGCCGAAGCAGGGGTTCCTTCAGGGGTTCAAATCCTCTTACAAAGGGTTTAAGAGTGGCTTCTTCAAAGTCCGTTGGGGGTCAGAAATGAAGAACTATTTTTATGACTGAGAGGGATCTCCGCTGTTCCCTTTCTACTGGATGAAGCACCCGACGCATTTCGAGGCGCTGCCTGCTTCAAAGCTCTCTGCCGAGGATAGAGAGATTGTGGAGCTCCTGAACAAGTTTCCGAATGGGCTGCCTGTCCGAGGCCTCCTTGATATTTTTGAAACGTCACATTTTGAAATTTCGTTACTAGGTATGTGTTTTAGGTTTCAGTAACGTAGCATCATTTTGAATTGATGTTAAGACTTGTTTTGTTGCAAGATTAATGGCCGGAGACGATCTAGATGTGACCGCCATGCTCGCCAAATGAGCAAAAGACGCGAAGGCCAGTGGGAAGGTGCCACCGGCGAGGTCGGCCTTGAGGTTGCAACGGGATAAGCCCTCAAGCGTTTTAATCCCTCTGGCTGACCCCAAGAAGAAAGGCAACACGTCTCGGGTGCGGTCTGCCGAGCAGAATATAGAGTCAAACCGTCCGAGCTCCTTTGTTAAGCGCCCGAAGGAAACGACCTTGGAGCAGCTGGGTTGTGGTGCGTTCTCTATTCCGGCTGTTGTCGTCGGCTCCAACTTCCTCGCGTCAAACGTGCAGACCGAGAATTTGGTCAGCCTGGACCTCACCACCAGAGGAGGACTTCAATATTTGGAGGGCATGTCCTCAGAGGCCGAGTACAAGCTATTCTGTGAGCTTGATGCTCAGACCTCTCTAGTTGCCAAGCATGTTATGATGAGGTCGGCAGTCTCGGAAGAAAGGCTCTAGGGGCGGCTCAAAGAGGCCGAGGCGACATTGAAGGAGGAGTTGAGTGCCAACGCAAAGGCTACGGAGTTAGTTGAGGAGCTGAAGAGGGCGGCCAATGCCCATCGAAGGGAGGCCGACGACTTGAAGTTGGTGGTCCAGAAGATGAAAATGGAGGCTGCTGCTGCCGCCGTTGAAATTGCTCGGCTGAATGAGGCCGCTGCCAAATTCAAGACCGAGGCCATGGAGAAAATCTTGGGCCAGCATGACGCCGGCTTCCAACATGTCGTTCGCCAGGCCTTCTACTTCTGTGAGGTCCCGACTGACTTTAATTTTGATGTCAGTCGGGATTTCTATGGTGGTAAGTTTATAAGCTATGCCGAGTTCCCACAAGGGGCCCAGCCTGATGAAGAGGCCCCTCGCCGAGGCATTTCCACCCAGGCCCCGGTGCCACCGACCAGGGAGGAGGAACTGATCATTGACTTGGTTGGCGATGGGAACCCGAAGGAGTCGGCAGCGTTGTAGGAGGTCGGCTTTGGCATCAGTAGTCGGTTAGGGTTAGGATTTGTTATTGTTTTTTGTAACCGGGCCATTAGTGCCTTTTGTAATTGGCCATTGGCGTTTGTGGACAGATGATGATTTTTTTTTGTAAGTAGCTGCACTTGTCGGCCATACTTTAAATGAAATGTTACTTTGCTTTCTAGTTTTTTGCTATTTTCATTAATGCCTAGTAATGTAAAAATAATTCAACTTGCATGCTCGGCCGAGGGGGGAATTTCGCGAGTTGGTGGATAATTGATGCTTGGTGTTTGATCATGCAAGAGTGCTCGGTTGGAGAGTGTTCGACCTGAGCGTGCTCGGCCTTGGGATGGGTCGCGATTCGATACGCGAAGTGGAGTACATGTGGGTGCTTAGGTTGAGAGTGTTCGGCTTGAGCGTTCAAGGCCTAGGGATGTTGGGTCACGATTCGATATGTGGTGTTGGGGTACGTGTATTTTAGTCGAAGTCAGGTATCATGTTATACTGCCCGCAAAAGTGATCGTCGATGGTGCAGTACTTGGTCTAGGCGTTTCCTTAGACGGAGGGGAGTATTCGGGAAGGAAACTTGTGGCTCTAATGCACGTTGTTTAAGTGGTTGAACGAGGATTGCTCGGTGTTTTCGCGTGTTGTAGTGCTCGGCCTAGGTACATCCTTAGCCGAGGAGGGTACTCGGGAGGGAAACTTGTAGGGCTCGAGTGCACGTAGTTTGAGTGGGCGTCCAAGGATTTCTCGGCGTCAGCGCGTGTTGTAGTGCTCGGCCTAGGTACATCCTTAGCCGAGAAGGGTACTCGGGAGGGAAACCTGTAGGGCTCGAGTGCACGTAGTTTGAGTGGGCGGCCGAGGATTGCTTGGCGTCGGCGCGTGTCGTAGTGCTCGGCCTAGGTACATCCTTAGCCGATGAGGGTACTCGGGAAGGAAACTTGTAGGGCTCGAGTGCACGTAGTTTGAGTGGGCAGCCGAGGATTGCTCGGTGTCGCCGCGTGTCGTAGTGCTCGGCCTAGGTACATCCTTAGCCGAGGAGGGTACTCGGGAGGGAAACCTGTATGAGCACGACCTGAACGTGTATATATAGTAAAATAGAGAATGGAGTGATCAATTTTCCAAAATGTCTTTGTATTAATAAAGTGCCTCGTAAAAAACCTTGCCGACCCAAAACCCTCCTTAGGGAAAAAAGAGTCGGCCAAGGAAAAGAGTGCACTATTACATCAGCTGTAATACATCTTTAGGTGTGTGGAATTCCAAGTCCTAGGAATAGGTTCTCCTGATAGGTATTCTAGCTTGAATGCTCCGTTGTTTAGGTTGTGTCAGACGCGGAAAGGTCCGTCCCAATTTGGGGCAAGCTTTCCTTGTCTCGGATCTTTTCTTGCTTCGCCTGTGGCTTTCCAAATAAGATCTCCCTCTCGAAATTCTCGGTCTCGAATCTCTTCTATGACTTCTAGGTTTGCTCAGAGCTCGGCTTCATTGTTTGACTCGTTGAAGTGGGCTCGGCAGAATGAGGGTTCCCCAATTTCTACTGGAATCATTGCATCGGACCCATAGACTAAGCGGAAGAGGGTTTCTTGTGTAGTCGACTGGGGCGTGCACCTATAGGCCCACAACACTTTGGCAAACTGTTCGGCCCATGCTTCCTTCGCTTCTCCCAACCGCTTCTTCAACTCTGTCAGGATGACTTTGTTGGCGGATTCGGCTTGGCCGTTTGTTTGTGGGTGTTCGACCGACGTGACCTTGTGTTGTATTCCTAGGCCGGTTAGGAACTCATTGAGTTTTTGGTCTGTGAATTGAAGGCCGTTGTCGGTCACCAGGGTTGATGGGACACCGAAACGGGTAACGATATTCCTCCACAATAATTTTTAGACTTGATGGACCGAGATGCATGCCAGGGGCTCGGCTTCTATCCACTTGGTGAAAATGTCCACGGCGATGATGAGGAACTTGCATTGCCCCTTCGCAATCGGGAAAGGTCCGAGTATGTCGACCCCCCATGTGGCGAATGGCCAAGCTGGAGGAACGCAATGCAGCTGCTCGGCAGGTTGGTGAATCAAATTTCCATGCTTCTGACATGGTTGACATTTCTTCATAAAGGTTGCGCAGTCAGTATTCATGGTTGTCGCCACCGGCCCGAAACGGGCTTTCGGCACTCGCGAAGGATGGTTGGACTCTTTTATTGTTTAAAAATGTGGATTGCTAGAATGACTTATTCTCAAACTGAGACCTCGTCAAACGAGCAATTTTATTAAAAGGCTCACCAATCCATGTTAATCCCAAGCGGGACCCTCCATAGATTAGCGGTTTTCATAAAAAGGAAGGGTTCATGGAGTCGCCACCAATGTTTTACTCAAAACATTGGAAAAAGGGATAAGGCAATTGATTTTATAAATCAACTTCGGCCATTACAACCAGAGTTGGGTAAGGGAGTCGGTTACGCGTGGGGAAGGTGTTAGCACCCCACAGCGCCCCTTTCGGGTTCCCTATGACAGATTATTTCTAAAATAATAGCGCAAAAATTACTAAATTACCCCTATTTATTCTAAGCAATTATAAATTAACTATCTACATGATGACAGTTTAATATGCACACAGAAAGCAGTAAAAGAAGGGATTTTTAGAAAAGAAACCTCTTGAAGCGTGCTTTTTATATATCAAGTAAAACTGGGAAGCTTTTTGGCGTTCCCTCGCTCTACAAGCCCGCTCACTCCTTCCTAAAAAATAATTTTTGACTTGGAAATCCGATGGATTTCCCTTCGACTTAGTTCGAGACTCAAGCAAAATGCTCAGAACTCAAAAACTTCGTCGGATCAACTCTCCGAGTGATTTCTAGGCAGAGCACTGCTCAAAAAAACCCAGAATACTCAAGAAGAGGGTTAAAACTGTGTGTAAAAGTGTCAAATGACGTCAAATTGACGTCATATTTATAGGAATGAGGCGCAGTACGGGCTATGGAATCAATACGGCCGTATTGAAATTTTTGAACTTCAATACGGCCGTATTGAGTTCAATACGGCCGTATTGAAATTCAGAAATTTCAATACGCCCGTATTGAGTTCACTGCGGCTGTATTGAAGCTTCAATACGGCCGTATTGATTTCAGTACGGCCGTATTGAAGTTTCAGAAACTTCAATACGCCGTATTGAGTTCACTGCGGCCGTATTGAAGCTTCAATACGGCCGTATTAAGTTTAGTACGGCCGTATTGGGCTTCATTCCCTCCACTTCCTTATTTTAAGCTACTCTAAGACCTCTAAACCTATAGATAGCCATCCTATGGTCTTCTAGGAGTCCTTCTGGCTGACTTTCCTTCGATCTTTGAGGGTCTTCGAGTTTTATTTCCGACCCGGACAATTTTAGGGGTCTACAGCTGCCCCCCCTTTACTTAGTCGGACGGCCTTTTGGTGTACCGGCTGACAAGTAAAGGAGTTGACCCAATTGTCCGGGTGATGTGCCGACCTTCTGACTTGTAATGTCTTCCGGTGGAAAATTGTTGAGTAGCCTCTCCAGGTTGAGTATTAGTCGTCGCCTCTCCAGGCTCATGCATACCTCGGTGCTCTGGACATCTGGGTAGCTGAGTATTGCCTCTCCAGGCTTGTGCATACCTCGGTGCTCTGGACATCTGGGTAGCTGAGTATTGCCTCTTCAGGCTTGTGCATACCTCGGTGCTCTGGACATCTGGGTAGCTGAGTATTGCCTCTCCAGGCTTGTGCATACCTCGGTGCTCTGGACATCTGGGTAGCTGAGTATTGCCTCTCCAGGCTTGTGCATACCTCGGTGCTCTGGACATCTGGGTAGCTGAGTATTGCCTCTCCAGGCTTGTGCATACCTCGGTGCTCTGGACATCTGGGTAGCTGAGTATTGCCTCTCCAGGCTTGTGCATACCTCGGTGCTCTGGACATCTGGGTAGCTGAGTATTACCTCTCCAGGCTTGTGCATACCTCGGTGCTCTGGACATCTGGGTAGCTGAGTATGCCCTCTCCAGGGATTTGTGATAGTTTTGTCTCCACAGTCCACGATGCTGCTTCGACGGTTGTTTTTGATTTTGGTGCCGCTGAGGGCTGGATAACGCAGGGATCCGTCTAGGGGATGTGTAGTTACTCATAGGTTCTTGTGTCCCAATTTTGCATTGCGTAATTGGTGCCCATTGAGGAATTTCTGTTTCCTTGGGGTGTAGACACAAAGATGCTCTTTCTGAGATGAGCGGTGCCTTATGGTTGGCTGACGTCCTTTTGACGGTGGTGGAGTATCCCGGTTATCCTTATTCGGGCGACTCTTTTTGTTTTTCTGGTTTTGTTGCCTCTGTGTAGGCTATTATCCGCTGGGGATTTTGTCATTGATTTTGATTAGCCTCTTCTGTTAGGCATATCATCTTGATGTTCAATGTTTGGCTGAAAAGCCAGATTCCGCTTGGGGAATTGTTATTGATCTTTTGGATTTTTGCTTTTTGTAGGAATGCCTCTGTGTAGGCGACTGGGGATTTGAAGTTCTTATGTATCCCAGAGTATTATTTAGAAAGCCTCTTCAGGCTTAGCTTCACTCTTCGTTTGAGTTGGAAAGCTATCTTCCACTGAGGAAGTCTAAGTCCTTTGACTTGGATATTTTGTTTGGATCATGCTTCCGTTGGGGAATTTTGCTGATCTCGCTTTGATAGCTTTCACTGGGGAATTTGGCCCGTGAGTGGAAGCTGAGATATCTCTGGGGAGTATTATTTCGGCGAGCCTCTCCAGGCTCAGTTATTCTGAGAGAGTATTATTTCGGCAAGCCTCTCCAGGCTCAGTTATTCTGAGAGTATTATTTCGGCAAGCCTCTCCAGGCTCAGTTATTCTGTACGAGGCGATTGATTTTCTAAATCTTTTGCCTTTTTTGTCGTTTTTGGCTTTTTCTGTAGTTTTTTGCCTTTTTGTCATTTTTTGGCTTTTTCTGTATTTTTGCCTTTTCTGTTGATTTGCGGCTTTTTCTGTTGACCGCTGTCATACACAAGCAATTTTTTCTATTTTTTCTATTTTATGCAATTGCCTCATGATAAGGTCTTTGAATGTGCAACTAATGTGTGTGTGATGCACCAAATGCAAGTTTTATTATTTAATGTTTTTAGAAAAATGAATGGCTCTCCCTATCCTCCTTTTCTTGGAGGAATTTCTGTCATCGACGTGAGGGAATATTTTTCTGAGCCTTTTATGCAGGAGATTACGGATTTTATAGGAACCCCTCCAACTTTCTTTATTGACCGATTATTAAGGAATTTCATACAATTTTTTAGAAATACCAATTTAGAGGCATAATCACATGGTCAAGAGAGGAAAGAAATGAATAGATATTTTATTAATATTCACAAGTGTTTTTACAGAAAGATATACAGAAGGAATTTCTGAAGAATGGCTGGCCAGGGTAGGCTATATACATTTTTGGCTTAAACAATTATATCTGTAATTGTCGCTCTTCCCGTTCCCTTAATCGCTTCGGGTGAGATGCCTGAGCCAGGAGTGTAGATGCTGCAAGACGCTCGCTTCTAGAAGATAATCACTTGAACCGCCTTTCGGTTTTCGATTCAAGTGACCGTTGCTTGCTTATTTTATACATCTTATTCTTTTGCCCCTAACTTTTGCCTAGGACGTGTCCTAGCGGGGATAATTTTGCCTTTATTTTGCCTAGTACCCTTGTACTGGCGGGCTTTTTATTTTGCCCTAACTTTTGCCTAGGACGCCCTTCTTGGGTTTTCATCCTAGCGGGCCTATGCAAGCAACATCTTCAAGCATAGTACTTCTTTACCACGTCAGTGTTGACTGGGTATCGAAGTTCTTCTCCATCCATGTCTGTGAGGATCAATGCTCCTCCTGAGAAGGCTCGTTTTTCCATGTATGGTCCTCCGTGATTTGGGGCATACTTTCCGATTTTGTCCTTTTGAGTTGGTAGCAATTTCTTCATTACCAACTCTCCCTCATGGTAGACTCGAGGGTGGACTTTCTTGTCAAAAGCCTTTTTTGATCTTCCTCTGATAGGCTTGACTATGGCATATGGCGTTCAGCCGTTTTTCTTCAATGAGGTTCAACTGGTCATACCGGCTTTGAACCCATTCTGCTTCGGAAAGTTTTGCTTCCATGATTACCCTTAGGGAAGGTATTTCAACTTCGACGGGTAGCACTGCCTCCATCCCATAGACGAGGGAGAATGGAGTAGCTCTTGTAGATGTGCGTACAGAAGTCCTATAACCATGGAAAGCGAAGGGTAACATCTCGTGCCAGTCCTTAAATGAGACAACCATCATTTGCCCTATTTTCTTGGTGTTCTTATTGGTTGCCTCGACTGCCCCATTCATCTTTGGCCGATATGGGGAAGAATTATGGTGTTGGATCTCGAATTCTTGGCACAGTTCTTCCACCATTTTGTTGTTCAGATTAGATCCATTATCAGTGATGATTTATTTCTCCATGCTTCCACTAGATTATTCTAAAATCATTTGGGACAAGAGAGAAGAGAAAGGAAAGATATTTTTGTTCTGAAGTTTGTGTTTTAGAGAGGATTTATTTTTCAAAAATGGTTTTTGTAAGAATGGATGGCCAAGGTAGGCTTATGTGTTTAGGCTTGTTTGATTAAACACTTATGAAGTTAAAAAGTCGTGTTGTGATTTGACAACTTGGATAGCTTCCCTTGAACCTTTCTTTTTGAATTCGGTTCATGGTACCATCATGGATTTATTTTTGTTTTTTGATTGTCCTTATTTTTTGCCTAAAACACCCTTTTGTGGCGTTTTAGCGGACCTTTGTTTTTGTTTATTTTTGTAACCCTAACTTTTGCCTAGGTTACCCTTTCGTGGGATTCCTAGCGGGTCTTTTGCTCTTATTTTTGCGCAGTCCCCTTTTTTGAGTTTCCTGCCGAGCTTCTTTTATTTTGAAAGATTTCTTTTTACCCATGATGGCACTTGTCAAGGCCAAGGGAAGGTGCTCCAAGTCGTCACACACACCTCCACATGAAAATGATGTGGGTTTATTATTATTAAGATGATTTTAACCTCATTCATGTTTATTCAAACAGGGTTAAAAATGATGTGGTTTAGAATTTTATTATAAGCAAGGAAAGAAGCAATGAAGAATGATTTTATTATAATCATAGCGGAAACATGTGTCCTTATTTCATCACTGATATGGGTCCCAATGTTGAGCTCTTATATCTCTCGGCCGTGCCCCAAATTCACAGTCTCCAATTTCTCTTGACGAGTTGGAGTAAGCGAGCTTCTCGTTCTAGCAGTCTTTGCAGATCCGGAGAGATGGTCTCCTCATCACTCTCCAACTCAACCCATTCACTTTTGGATCCCGGTCAGAGCGAACAATTACAGACATAATTATTTTATTGGTTCTGTTTAGGTTTAGAATTATTAATGTTAATGGGGAAAGAGAGAAAAGAACAAAAGAATGATACGTGAAAAATGCCTCTTTATTGATATGTATTAAAACTGTAGAAAAACCCTTATTTACATGAAAGGTCCTCATGATCTCGGGTACTGATCATGAGTCCCAAAAAGAAAATTAAGGAGGGGCCCTATCGTGGCTTGCCCTTCTTTCTACTCCTGCTTTGGCAGAGGGTTCTTGCTCACGTCGGGCGCTGTCGAATCGAAGGTGACCCACCCAGCATCAATAAGGTCTTGGACCTTATATTTGAAAACTCTGCAGTTCTCCGTTGAGTGCCCCGGTGCCCCCGAATGGTATAGACATTTATCTTGTGGATTGTACCAATCGGGGTAGGGTGGATCCATTTTCTTTGGTGGAACATAAGCTAGAAGACGTGCTTCCACTAGCTTCGGCAGGAGGTCGCTATATGTGGTCGGAAGTTTATCAAACTTCCTCACAGGGTTGTGTTGCGACTTTCCTGACTTCGAAGTGGAAGAAGATGAAGAAATATTTACGGCATTGACTCCTCCCTCCTTCTTCTTCCCGTAGGTCTTCTTGGCTTCAAATGATTGGGAAAGCCCAGCTAGCTTCCCACTTTTAAGTCCTTGTTCCACTCTCTCCCCAATGGTGATGATGTCCGAGAAGAGTGTTGTCGTGTTCCCTATCATCTTGTCATAATAGGGACCGGTCAACGAGTTTATGAATAAGGACACCGTCTCCTTATCCAACAGCGGGGGCTCTATCTGTGCCGCCAACTCCCTCCATCGTTGGGCGTACGCCTTGAAAGATTCATCATTTTTCTTACTCAAGGCTTGAAGATCTGACCTATCGGGTGTTAGGTCGATGTTGTATTTATAGCGCTTGAGAAAGGCGTCGGCCAACTGCCTCCATGTGTGTACTAGATTTCCATCCAGCTGCATATACCAATTGAGTGTGGTTTCAGCCAAGCTCTCTTGAAAGCAATGAATTAAGAGCTTTTCATTGGTAGCATATGCAGCCATCTTTCGGCAGTACATGGTGAGATGACTCTTGGGGCAAGTCGATCCCACGTACTTTGGGAAATCCGGCACTTTAAATTTAGGAGGAAATTGGATGTCCCTCACTAAACACATGTCGGCGGCATCTTTAATGTCAAAATCATGCCCCTCCATAGCCCTTAGCCGATCCTCTAGGGCGTGGAATTGTTCCTTTGAAACTTCGGGCTCTTTAATCATAATTCCAGCCCCAATAGGTATGGCGTGCGGAGGCTCTTCTTCATGCACCTCCTCTTCCTCATGATGATGGGACTCATGGTCACTGTGGTGAGACCCATGTACATTATGGTGACGCATGAGTTCCATCATTTGCGCCATTTGTTCTTTGAGCTGTGAGAGCTCGGCTGTAAGCTTCTTATTTTGGTCCTCCAGCGCTTCCATCTTCTTGATTTTCTGTGCGCGTGTGAGGACAGAGAGATGACCAGCCACTTTCTAAAAATGAATATTTTAATCTAATTAGTTTAATTATGGTATGAATACACTCTTGACATGAGCTTGATAACCCTCCATCTTTAAGGCGCTGCCTTTTTAAGATGAAGGTTTATCACCCTCCCTAGCCTATGATCTCTCCCCAACGGAGGATCTCAATAGTCATGGGTCCCTTTTACTCACATCGAGAGGGTATTGGTGATCCTAAAATGAATAATTGATGAGGATGCATGAGGTCTTATTGGTAATGATGTACATGCTCCTCACTTTTATTATATTTCCACACATGGTCTTTCCTCTCATGTCATGGTATTTTCATGCATGGGGATTATTCTTTAGACCTTATCACGAGGTTTATTATTAATGCACAAACAATTGCACATAAGCATTTACACAAACAATTCACTCATCCACGAACAGTCACGAGCGAATCATGAGGTAGGGGTATCCTGCAGAAATGGTGCATATTCAAGGTGGTTCTAACTGTTCTCACCAGTCCAAGGCCCCCAAGGTGCCCCCATTATAGGGACCCAATTCCTCTCATCGTAGGTCGATGGAAAGCTCCAACGCACCGTCAGACTCAAGTTCATGGTTATCACCTTGAGTGATGTTTTCCGACAACGGTCTACGGGCACCTATAGACCCATTCGACAACCGGCCGTACTAACATCCACTCCCTATGGTTAATCACTCATGCCCCCGGGTATAGAGGGAACTGTTGTGTGCAAAGGTTTGTGTGCAGTTTTTATTTCAAACAATTGCGTAAATTTAAAAATACAACAGTTATTAAAGCCAAATAGATAAACATGTTATCATACAAGTGAGGGGTAATAAAGTAATTTTAACTATTATTTGTTAAAAATAATCTGTCACTAAATGGGACTGACTCTCGAGACTTCCCCAGTGGAGTCGCCATCTGTCGCCACCGGCCCAAACGGGCCTCGGCGCTCGCGAAGGATGGTTGGACTCTTTTATTGTTTGAAAATGTGGATTGCTAGAATGACTTATTCTCAAACTGAGACCTCGTCAAACGAGCAATTTTATTAAAAGGCTCACCAATCCATGTTAATCCCAAGCGGGACCCTCCATAGATTAGCGGTTTTCATAAAAAGGAAGGGTTCATGGAGTCGCCACCAATGTTTTACTCAAAACATTGGAAAAAGGGATAAGGCAATTGATTTTATAAATCAACTTCGGCCATTACAACCAGAGTTGGGTAAGGGAGTCGGTTACGCGTGGGGAAGGTGTTAGCACCCCACAGCGCCCCTTTCGGGTTCCCTATGACAGATTATTTCTAAAATAATAGCGCAAAAATTACTAAATTACCCCTATTTATTCTAAGCAATTATAAATTAACTATCTACATGATGACAGTTTAATATGCACACAGAAAGCAGTAAAAGAAGGGATTTTTAGAAAAGAAACCTCTTGAAGCGTGCTTTTTATATATCAAGTAAAACTGGGAAGCTTTTTGGCGTTCCCTCGCTCTACAAGCCCGCTCACTCCTTCCTAAAAAATAATTTTTGACTTGGAAATCCGATGGATTTCCCTTCGACTTAGTTCGAGACTCAAGCAAAATGCTCAGAACTCAAAAACTTCGTCGGATCAACTCTCCGAGTGATTTCTAGGCAGAGCACTGCTCAAAAAAACCCAGAATACTCAAGAAGAGGGTTAAAACTATGTGTAAAAGTGTCAAATGACGTCAAATTGACGTCATATTTATAGGAATGAGGCGCAGTACGGGCTATGGAATCAATACGGCCGTATTGAAATTTTTGAACTTCAATACGGCCGTATTGAGTTCAATACGGCCGTATTGAAATTCAGAAATTTCAATACGCCCGTATTGAGTTCACTGCGGCTGTATTGAAGCTTCAATACGGCCGTATTGATTTCAGTACGGCCGTATTGAAGTTTCAGAAACTTCAATACGCCGTATTGAGTTCATTGCGGCCGTATTGAAGCTTCAATACGGCCGTATTAAGTTTAGTACGGCCGTATTGGGCTTCATTCCCTCCACTTCCTTATTTTAAGCTACTCTAAGACCTCTAAACCTACAGATAGCCATCCTATGGTCTTCTAGGAGTCCTTCTGGCTGACTTTCCTTCGATCTTTGAGGGTCTTCGAGTTTTATTTCCGACCCGGACAATTTTAGGGGTCTACAATGGTCGGCCAGTAGTACCCGGCTCGTAAGAGTTTGGAAACGGTCGTTCTCGCCCCGGAGTGCATTCCACAAATACCCTCGTGAACTTCTTGCCTCATGTAATCGGTTTCGGCAGGGTCTAGGCACTTGAGTAGTGGAGTAGAGAAGCCACGCCTATATAACAGGCCAGCAATGATGACATATCTACTAGCCTATGTTCTCACTCGTTTGGCCTCGGTCGGGTCAGCCGGAGTGACCCCATTAGTGATGAATGCTTTGATTTCGGCTCGCCAGTCTGGGGGATCGCTCCGATCGGCGTGGTCAGCGTCGATGTTGGCTACCATCTCCTCCTTGACACTGGGGTGGTCGATTTCTTGCTGAATTATGGTTCTTAATTGGCCTAGTTTCTTGGTTGCGGCCAACCTGGCCAACTGGTCGAGGGTGTTATCCTCGCACGGGATGTGCTCGACCAACACCTCTTGAAAATTAGCCTTCAACTTTTGGTAGGTGTAGTAGTACTTCATCATGTTATGGTCCTTCACTTGAAAGTTACCACCCACCTGTTCAGCTACAATCTTGGAGTCGGTTAAGCATTTGATTCTTGATGCACCCATGTCTTCAGCGAGCCTCAATCCGGCCAACAAGGCTTCATACTTGGCTTGGTTGTTCGAAGCCTTGAACCAAAAGTGGAGAGATTGTTCCAAAATTATTCCTTTCGGTCCCTCTAGAATCACTCCCGCCCCGCTCCCCTGGCAGTTTGAGGAACCGTCCACATGGAGGGTCCACCAATGCTCTTCGAAGTGGCCGTGCGGGTGGAGTTCATTCATAAAGTCTGCTAGGCATTGGGCTTTGATCGGTCCTCTCAGCTTGAAGGTGATGTCAAATTGAGAGAGCTCCACCGACCAAGCCATCATCCTCCCGGCGAGTTCAGGCTTGCCTAAGACCTTGGAGATCGGGTAATCGGTATGTACCACTACTCGATGGCTTTGGAAATAATGTCGTAGGCGTCGGGAAGTGTGTACTAAATCAAGCGCCGCTTTTTCTATAAACTGGTAGCGGGTCTCGGAATCTTGTAGGAGTCGGCTGACAAAATATATGGGAACTTGGGTGCCTTCCTTTTCTTGCACCAAAACCGAGCTGATCGCCTCCTCGGATACAACCAAGTATACCAGGAGTGGGCTCGAAGGCTCAGGTCTCGTGAGGATCGGCGGCGTCGCCAAAGTCGTATTCAAGCCTACAAAAGCTTCTTCACAAGTCTCGTTCCACAAGAAAGCCGAACTTTTTCGCAGAAGCTTCGTCATCGGGTTGATTTTGTCGGCCAGGCAAGGGAAGAATCTGGACAAGGCAACCAATCTCCCGGACAGCTGTTGTAATTCCTTAAGGTTGCTCGGGCTTCGCATATCTAACACGGCCTGGCACTTGTCTCGGTTCGCTTCTATCCCTCTTGCTGATAGCATAAACCCCAGAAATTTGCCTCCTTTGACCCCGAAAGTGCACTTTTCGGGATTGAGCCTCATGTTATGTTTGCGTAGCTTGCCGAAGATTTCAGCTAGGTCTGCTATGTGGTCGGCCAGAGAGTTAGACTTTACCACCATGTCATCCACATAAATTTCTATGTTCCGCCCAATCTGCCCTTGGAACACCTTGTCCATTAACCTTTGGTAGGTCGCTCCGGCATTCTTCAATCCGAATGGAATGACTTTGTAACAAAAGTTGGCACTTTCAGTGATGAACGTCGTCTTCTCCTCGTCGGCCGGGTGCATCTTTATATAGTTGAAGCCGGAGTAGGCGTCGAGGAAGCTAAAGATAGTGTGCCCGGACGCACCGTCGACAAGTCGGTCAATGCAAGGGAGCGGATAGGCGTCCTTGGGGAAGGCTTTGTTGAGGTCGGTGTAGTCGGTGCACATTCTCCACTTTCCATTCAACTTTTTCACTAAAACCACGTTGGCTAGCCATGTTGTGTACGTGAGCTCTCGTATGAATTTGGCTTGTAACAATTTGTTCACCTCAGCATTCGCAGCCTTCCTCTTCTCATCCCCCATCTTTCTCTTCTTTTGGGCAATTGGTCGGGCATCTCGGCATACGGCGAGTCAATGACAAAGGAATTTTGGATCTATTCCTGGCATGTCTGACGCCGTCCATGCGAATAGGTCTTTGTTGTCTCGAATCGCTCGTTTCACCAGGTTCGAATCGGCTTCACTCAGTTGGGATCCCATGTACGTGACCTGTTCGGGTGTTCGGCCGAGTTGAAAAGGAACGAGGTCTTCGGCTGGCTCGATTCGCTCTTCTTAACCTAAGCGAGGGTCGAGGTCAATGCCCTCTGTCGTCTCCTGTCTGACCACGTTCACATCATTCGTAGTGGTCGGGGGGTCGGTAATAGGTCGCACCTTTAAGCTAGAGAGGTAACACTCTCTTGCCATCTTCTGATCGGCGTGAACGGTTATTACCTGCCCATCTCTCGATGGAAACTTCATGCATAGGTGAGGGATCGACACAATGGGCCCTAGTGCATTGATAGAAGGTCGGCCTAGCAGGATGTTGTACGACGTACTCGCATGCACCACAATATAACGGATCTTGATTTCGCGGGAAGATTTTTGGTCGAAGCCGAAGCGAGTGTATAGGTCAATGCATCCTCTCGTCATCACTCTTTCACCTGAGAATCCTACCAGTGGTTCGTGGTACGGTTCTAGGCTCTCCTCCGGGATCCCAAGTTGCACAAATGTGTTCCAATATAAGATTTCGGCAGAGCTCCCCTGGTCAACCAAGGTTTTCTTCACAATGCAATTTTTGCATTTCAACAGAAATTACCATAGGATCGTCCTGGATGGGATCGATGCCTTGGAAATCTCGGTTGGAGAAGGTAATCGGTGGCATCTTCGGTGTCCTCGGATAATTCACACTATTTACTGATCGTACTGCTCAGAGGTGCCTCTTCCGTACCGAAGAGGTGGAACCTCCCCCAGCGAAGCCTCCGGCTATTGTGTTGATCACCTTCCTTGGTCGATCATTGTCTTCCCTGGAATGCCACGAGCGATTCGACCTCTCGGCTGAATGGGATCGGCGGCGTCGGTCTCTCGGCTGATGGGCTTCGTGAGAGCGATCTCTCCCTCTTGCTTGGTGGTCTTGGAGGGTGACAAAGCTTCTGAGGTGGCCTTGCTTGATGAGGTCCTCGAGTTTGTCTTTTAGCGCCGAGCATTCTTCAGTTGAGTGCCCCCTGTTTTAGTGGAATCGGCACGTGTTGGCTTTGTCGGCTCTAGGAGGGGTGTTCACCCTTTCGGCATTACAAGGATCTCCGATGCAAGGGCCTACTCCATCTCCTTGGCCCTACGCGCGTTGAGGGGGGTATACACTGTGTAGCGTGGTCCTCTCGGGGGGTGAGTATTTGAGGGCTCGACATTCGTCTTTCTCATCGGTTCCCGGCCGGATTCTTTTCGGCTATAACCCTTCTCGGCCCTAGCCTGATTTCGGGTCTCCGCTAGCTCCTCCATTTGCATATACTTCTCGGCTCGACGTCGGAGATCGTTCATGTCACCGGGCGGTTTCTTACACAAGCTGTTCATGAATGGCCCCGGCCTTAGCGCAGTGCTCAGTTGGTCCAATGCCACGGCAGGGTTAAGATCGCCGATCTCCATGGCGATCTTGTTGAATCGGTCCATGAAGCATCTTAAGCTTTCTTTCTTCTCTTGGCGAACACCCGCCAGCGCTAATGAGGTCATCTTGTACGGTTTGCTTATTGCGAACTGCAACATAAATTGGGACGACAACTCATTAAACGAGTCGATGGAAGAGCTCAGTAACCGCGTGAACCAACTCAGAGCCCTCCCTTTCAGCGATGTGGGGAATATCCGGCACAAGGCCGAGTCATCTTGGGTAGAGAGGGTCGCTTGTGTTAGGAAAACGTTCAAGTGCTCCTCGGGGTCGGTAGACCCATCGTACTTCTCGATTGGAAGGCTCTTCCAATGGTCCAACAGGGTTGCCTCCATTATCCTTCGAGAGAAAGGGTGCCTCAGGGAGTGAGTGGTGGTGTCGACCTTGTTACCTATTAGAGAAGTAACTGGTGTTCGGGTGACCAGCTGGTCGGTTGGGGCATGATAGGCTGACTCCTCTAGGAGTGTGAGAGTGGACAACACATAGGTTTGGTTCAGACTTCGAAGTTCGGCGTTCTGTTGACGTAGTTCAGCCAACTCCCTGGCATCGGCTTCCCTTTGTCTTCGGATGGCTGCCATTTCCTCGCGCAATGCACGCAAGTCGTCGTGGAGGTCGGGCTGGGCTCTGTCAGTTTTCGGCCGGACCTCTTCTATCACAGGCTCCGGCTGTGTCTGAGGCATTCCGTACGGGTATCGTTCTTGGCCAGTCATGATGGGATTGTTCTCGGGGTTAGGGATCGGTTGAGTCGATGTCGATGGTCCTTTGCGTGTAACTACCATGTCTCGGTCACAGTCGTAGAGTTCAAATGGGCTGAAAACGTCTCTTCAGCCCCACGGTGGGCGTCAAATGTTCTTGTGTTAGGATACACGCTTCCTTTATCCTGGTTGTAGCGGATCTGGTCTTGGGTTTAGGTCTTCTCGTCCTTCTCCGAGTAGTCCGAAGTGAGGGGGGGTGCCTGCAAAGACACTCCAACACTCAAGTAAGTGCTCGGCGTAATAAATGCGATAGTTAAAATTTGGTTACGTACCTCGCAGGAGTCCTATTTATAGTGTTTCTTGTTGGGCCGTGATTAGGGACTGAGCCCCGGGAAATTAAGGGGCTAATCCAATGCATTATGTAAATTAACCTCTCCATAATTATCCTGACATAAACCCGTAATTTGGCCGAGCCCGCCGACACGTTCGGATCAAGTATAAGGTGGTCGACGGTCTTGGCTAGGTTGACCGGGTCAGTCGGGTCGACTAACATATGGTATTGAAGGCATGAAAGCTAAAATTGAAATAGGGGTAAAATAACATAATACCGTGACAACTAGTATACGTGTTCATTTTTTCTTAATGATATTTAATTATCTATATCTATATCTGTTTTTTGCATATACATTATTATTATTATTATTATTATTATTATTATTATTATTATTATTATTTTTAGAATTTCAACTTTTTAAATGAAAATTAAAAACTGTTAAATAGGAGTTATTATTAAAGGTTACTAAAATATTCTAATGTAAAAGTTTCATTTTTAAAATCGTTATTTATTACATATAAAAATGACTGATTTGGTGAACACATTCTTTATAATTTTTGTCTTATATTTTTAAATAATAAAAAATAATATTAAAAATTAATTATCTTTTTCAAATATAAAATTTAAATTTGAGATTTTAAAATTTGTAGATTAAATACAATACTAATTAATTTAACGAATATTAATAATTGTTAAATATATTTATTAAATAAAATACAGAGACATAAAAGATTCTATTAATTAAATATAATAACAGTACACTATTTCATTAATCGTATATATTTAAATGAAGCCACAGATATATTTAAAAGAATTGGAAAATTGGGATGTTTTAGTGCGATGTACAGTATAGTGAATTGAGTTCGAATTGGTTTAGTGGATTAGTTGTAGACTTGCAGGCAGCCACATCACTTGGGGAATTTCTTTATGCGCATTACGTACGTTTACGTTTTCTGAGATTTGTGTTTTCATTTGGTTTATAAAATATGTGTATTTATATATGTGTGTCAACTTCATGTACCCACAACACATAAATCTAGCAAATTTGATGTACAGAATGTAACATGCAAGCATTTTAAGACATAAAAAGCATTTTTTTTTTCTAAATTTAATAAAATAGATAGGTAGTACGTAGCATGGTTAATTACATGCATATAAAGCATCAATATTTTCAAATTTTACTTATGTAAACAGGACCAAACAGTTTACGAAAACAATAATATATTCACATTCACGCAGATAAGAATCTAATATATAAAAGCAACTAGAGTGAGAGAGTTTTGGAAGACAAAACTCTTCTCTTCTCTTCTCTTCTCTTCCATAGAATCAAATTAGAGATGAAGCAACATCCCCTCCCCCTATTTCTCATAGGTGTGAGTGTGACACAAAGTAGTGGTAGACTTCTCTCAAAAATTTTCTTCTCCTAGCAGCCTTTTCTCACTAGAACTCTCTTAAATTTCGAATTCAGAATTTTTTTCTTTTATACTTTGGATTAGTAAAGTGAGGGCGCGCTATTTATCTGGGGTGAGAAGGTTCTAGAGAAATTAGGGCTAAAGAGGGGTGTCAAGGAGGGCCAATGGGGTGGGTTCTAAGGCTCCTATGTAAGCAACTATTCACACCTTAAAAGTGTAAGTATACACAATCAATTGTTGTTGAAGTAAAATCTTGTTAAGGATCCCCTAATCTATGCATCTCACCCCTATCCTTCTAATCTTCATTTAATTTTCAAAAGAATGAATTCCACTTTGCTCAAAAATAGTAAAGTATAAAAGTTTATATATTAAAGTGCGTCTTATATTTCAAAGAAGCAAGTAATAAGTGGTGGATTCATACATATGAGAATAGACCTTATGGACCAATTTTGTGTATGTGCAAATATGATCCGAATTTTGAAGTGTATGCAAGAAGTTTGCGTACGTACCATGGATAAATTGTTAGTGTTAGATTAATCTTTGGTCTAAATCTCTTGTAGCTTTTCTTTTTTTTATTACTATATAACTAT
The DNA here is from genome assembly GCF_000230855.2 of Cajanus cajan. Taxonomy (NCBI): domain Eukaryota; kingdom Viridiplantae; phylum Streptophyta; class Magnoliopsida; order Fabales; family Fabaceae; genus Cajanus; species Cajanus cajan. Next base: position 12,920,870 of record NC_138523.1, on the reverse strand, counting down.
AGCATATATAGCACAAAATCTAATAAAATTAGTTAATTAATTCTTGCAACATACTATTTTAATAAAGTAACTTAAACTATTTAAATGAATATCATCCTCTCAAATAATTTCTTATTTTACCAAAAATAGTTAAAGTCATGTTTTCGTGAATTTCCCTTTTTAAAGCATATAATTTATTTTGAAGAAATATTTACTATTTCTAATTTAATTTGTTAAATTAGAATAATTTTAGTTTTCTTAAAATAAAGAAATAGTTGCACATGATCGAAAGCTGTGGGTGGTTGTCCTTATTGTAGAGGTAGATTTGGTTCTTTCATTATGTAGGGAGACTAAAGTTCCGATGTATATAAGCCAAAATGATTCGTCGGAAATTACTCATGCGAAAACTATGTTAAACATATCAATTTTACAATTTTGGTTGATATAAATATTTATATTTTTGTAATTTAATTTAAAACTTTTATTTAATTAAATTACATTAACAAGTGTTTTAACTTCGTCGGTATCTTCATCAAATTTGTGTAGTTAAGGGAAATGTATATGAATTTTTAGAGTCTAAATCCTTCAGAACTTGGGTAACAAGCCTCGAGAATCTCGATCTTAAATTCAACGGTGAATATATGAGTCAAATAAGTGGGTTTACCTAGCTTTTACAAGAGGGAGTGCGTAAAACCTTCTATCTTTGTTCATATGTTGAGGGGCAATTCCAAAAAAAAAAAAAAAAACCAAATTGGTTATTTCCGAAAGTAAGTATTTTGAATTTCAAACATTCAGCAGTTACAAATTTTAATTGTTTATATCATAATTACTAATAATACTTGAATTTGTTATTAAATTATGTTTGTAGTCTATAAAAGAAAAAAGGAAACTATAGGTGTGCATATTATATTATGAAATACATATAAATTATCATCCAGGTAAAGTTAATGTGGTGGTTGATGTCTTGAGTAGGAAATATCTCTATATGTCTTCTCTTATGATTAGAAAGATGCATCTTTTCACTACAAGAAAAAGTTAAATTTTCCACGGATAATTTCTCACGGACAAAAATCCGTCAGAAATTTCCCACGGATTTAGATCCGTGGGAAATTTCTGACGGAATTTCCGACAAATTTTTAAATGATGGAATTTTCGACGGATTTAAATTTGTCTGAAATTTCCGATGAAATTTCCGACGAAATTTCCCACGAATTTAAATCCGTCTGAAATTTCTGAGAGAATTTCTCACGGATTTAAATCCGTCTGAAATTTCTGAACAAAATTTCCCACGGATTTAAATATGTCTGAAATTTCTGAACAGAGTTTCCCACGAATTTAAATCCGTCTAAAATTTCTGAACAGAGTTTCCCACGGATTTAAATCCGTTTGAAATTTCTGAATAGAATTTCCCACGGATTTAAATCTGTCTGAAATTTCTGAACAGAATTTCCCACAAATTTAAATCCGTCTGAAATTATTAAATAAAATTTAAGCCAATTATTTTTCAAATGCAACCAATCCTAATTGCATCGATACACACAACAATGTACTATATAATATTTTCATTATTATATGTTCAAAATATAAATAAGATAAATATAAATCAAAGTGTGTGAGGTATGACTTATATTATATTACCTATATATAATTATATGTTTATGTTATTATAAATTATAAACTAATTAGCATAAATGTGTTTTTTTTACTTATCTTGAAAAATACCAACACATGACGTCCAAATTTAAGAATACCATATCTTTTCTTTAATTATTAAAAATCACTCATCTCTTTGAAAATAACGTTATTAATTAAATAAGGGGAAAAAAAGTTAAATTATATTCTACAAATATTATATATATGTATCTATCATTTATTTCTAAATTACATCCAATACTATGCATGTCATTTTTATGAAAACTTTCATTGATCTTCAATTTTGAAAATAAGATTTTTTTCAATTCATTTTCAAAATTATTACTTAAATTTAATATATTTTTTAAATCACAGTGTGCATGATATTTAAAATAAATTTCAAAAAAGAAATAATGAAATAAGAGATCAAATCTCATTTAATTAATGATATTTGTATTAATAAATTATTTTCTCTTATTAGTATATAAATAGTATTATCTTTATGTGTCACTTAAATAAATAAATAAGAAAATTAATACTCACTTAAAAATTTGAGAAGAGATATACGTATGACGTTATTGAGAAAAACTTCAAGTAGGGGTTAATGAAATTTTTTCTAGATTAAATCTTCTTTATTTAAAACTTAAAACATTAAAGTTAAAATAATTACACTAAATAATTATTTTTGTTCCTAATAACTGATTGATTTAAAAATCTCTCTTTAAGTTGTAGTAATTTCTTAAATTTACATTTTATTGATTTTTGAATTTTATATTTAAGTAAATCAGTAAAATACAAAGTAACGAGTATAAATATGAGTATTTAAAACTTCAATGAATCTATATATAGAAAGTAGAGATAAAGACAGCGAAAATGAATGGAAGAAAAATAGTTAAATATATAGTTGTTTGATTATGTATAGTAATAAATAAAGGGAAATATACGTCATCTTGTAACTGATTTTGTCTAAAAAATAATAGATAATCATACCCTTAACTAATTTTTATTTTATATATTCTAATTTTATTTGTAATAATATGATTATATATTTAAATAGTTTAATTTTAATAATTTTTTAAGTATATTTTTGTCTTTTCATTAAAATATTTGAATTTCTATATTTTAATTTGAATTATTTTTTAAGTATATTTTTGTCTTTTTGTCTTAAATTTTTGAATTTCTATATTTTAATTTTAATAATTTTTTATTTCTATTATTTATTAATTCTTTTCTTTTTTAATGTTTTATAACATTATTAAAATTTTATAATTTAATTATAATTTTATCTTACTTTTTATTTTATAAATATAATTTGGATTATTCATTTTATAATTAAATTAAATTTTTTTAAAATTTTTTATGAGTTTACATTCTAAGAATGTATTAAAACCCCTCAATCTTTGATTATTAGATAGCAACAACATGAATATTCTAATTATTAGACATTATGTTATAATTCTAGTGATCGTACTATATGTTATTTTTAAATTTGAACTCCTAAACTTTATTTGTTATGTATGACATTTTATTTTGTATGAATGAACTTGTTTTGATTTACATAATTATAATTGATTTAAAGGAGTAAAAGAGAAACAGAAGAGAAGGAAGGAGCTCTAAGAAGAAGCGCTCAAAATCATCTCAAACTACATCAAACTAATCTTATAGACACAATGAGGTATGTGGAGGGAAATGAATGATTCATGAATGGGATTACAAGAGGGAATGGGCAGTGGGAGAAATCCCTAAATTCTTAAGATTCTTCTATTTCCTTTTTGAAGATGAAATTGACAATCCAATTAGATTCTATATTGAATTGTGAACTTATTTATTGTATTATTTGGAATGTCTCTATGTGAATTCATGAAATTAATGTTGTATGATGTATTTTTGTGTGAAAATAAGTGTTATTGAATTAGTAAAAGGATGATTTTATGATTGATCTTGAATTTTGGAGATGTTCTGTTTGTACTGCATTTTTTGAAAAACGCATTAGGCGCCAGGTGTGAGTTCTTGCCACCAGGTTTGCATTCACACTGATGAATGTGAAGCTCAAGTAGAATTACACTGGGCGTGAAACGTATCACGTCGAGCATGATAATGTGGTGAACTCTCTGTGGCTCCTTAGCGTCAGACATGATTTCCTAATGCTAGGCACAAGAAAGACTTGGTGCTCTCTCTAGCTCCTTAGTGCCAAGCAAAATTATAATTTCGTCGAGTGTGGAACTGTGTGTGTTCTCTCTATTGTAGCTTAAAGTCGGGTGCAACTTGGTGAAGCTCGACCCAGTCTATAAATATGCTATGAGTATTGATGTGTTTGATGATGATTATGAGTTGTGTGATGTCTGTCGCAACCCGAAAATTTCCGATCTTGCGACCTATGGTTTAGACATCCTTTTGAAAATCTCATCAAGTAAGGAATGTCCGGATACCAGACTAATCCTTAATCAATGGTTTTTGAAAAATGAGTTCATGGAGTCGCCACCAATGTTTTACTCAAAACATTGGAAAAAGAAAAGGTTTTTAAAAGTCCAATAATGGCCTTGATAACCAGAATTGGGTTCGGGGGTCGGTTACGTGTAGGGAAGGTATTAAGCACCCCTATAGCGCCCTAAATCGGTACCCTATGATGAAGATAAAGTAATAAGAATTAATAATTAAAATATTTAATCCCCTTTATTAATAATTATTTACATGCTTGAAATTTAAATTATACAATTAATCCTAAAATGTCTACATGATTATTTTTATTATAAATAATATTTATTAAAAAAATAAGAAATAAAAGAGAAAAGAAAATTAGCTGAAATACCTCTTGAACGAGTTCTATTGATCTTCAAAGATGGAGATTAGGGTGCTTTTTGGCAACCCTTCACACTACAATGCCTCACAAAAATCTCAAGAAATACAAAAAGAGGAGGAGAGAGAAAACGAGAGAAATTTCGTGCTCTAGGGAGTCTGGACGAAATTTTTGGGGTCCGGAAAAATGAGCCCCAGCTGTCTATTTATAGGCTTCGGGGAAGGGGTCCAGAACGGCCCGTTCCAAAACCGGAACGACCGTTCTGGATATGGCCGTTGTGCCTAAATTTTGTACCCCAGAACGACCCGTTCTGAAATCGGAACGGCCTGTTCCGGGGGGACCAAAACGACCCGTTCTGGATTCAGAACGGCCCGTTTCGGGGCCAGAACGGCCCGTTCCAAAATCGGAACGGCCTGTTCCGGGGTAACCAGAACGGCCCGTTCTGAAATCGGAACGGCCCGTTCTGGGCCCCTAAAAATCCCTAATTTGTCTTTTGGGTCCCTGACGTCCTATATTGTTATTTTGTACCTCCAGGACGAAATTGGGTGTCTACAACTGCCCCTCTTTACTTGTCCTTTGGAATAATTGTGTTGCTTTTCCAAAGGCAAGTAAAGACGTAGACATTTCATCCGGGTCTTCTCTTTGTCTCTTTGTGTGATGCTTCTACGTTGCTTCCCTTGGATAGATGTATTTGCTCGTATCATCACCCTTTAGAGCAGTTGCATACTCTTGGGTAACAAGGCTGACAAATTGTACACCTGATCTTCAGTCTTCGAGTAAAAGCTCCATTGTTTTTCTTGTGATAGTGAGGTGAAAATTCGGATCTTCACTCTTGCTTTGACAATGGATACCTTCACATTGTTTCCTTTGGGTAGACGGTGTTCCCTATATCCCTGCCATTTGGAGCAACTAAGTGTTAGGTTGTATGCTCCGTTGGGTGTTAAGGATGGTAAACCGAAACATCCAGCCTTCAAGATCCATGTGAATGCCCCATGTCGCTTTCTGTGTCCGAATCCTCTCCTTTACTTCAGCAGTGTAGATGCCCCCACATCATTCCTTTCGGGTAGATGGTGTTTACCTGTATCCTTGTCCCTAAGAGTAATTGAGTGTTGGTTTATGCTCTGTCGGGTGATAAGGATGGTAAACGGAAACATCTAGGCTTCTAGTCTTGATATAGACGCTTCTTACTGCTTCTGCTTGTCTCATGGTAGTGTGTCTCTTTATTTGTGGCTTGTTAACGAGGGAGTATATTCTGAGCTCAGCCTCTCCAAGCTGGACTGATATTTAGGGCTTCAGCCGGCCCACTCTAAGGTCAGGTAACCCACTTTGTTGTTGAAGTAGTTTTGTAGCTCAGCCTCTCCAAGCTGGACTGATATTCTAAGGCTTCAGCCGGCCTCCTCTAAGGTCAGGTAACCCACTTTTTTTGTTGAAGTAGTTTTGTAGCTCAGCCTCTCCAAGCTGGACTGATATTTAAGGCTTCAGCCGGCCTCCTCTAAGGTCAGGTAACCCACTTTGTTGTTGAAGTAGCTTCGTAGCTTAGCCTCTCCAAGCTGGACTGATATTTAAGGCTTCAGCCGGCCTCCTCTAAGGTCAAGTAACCCACTTTGTTGTTGAAGTAGTTTTGTAGCTCAGCCTCTCCAAGCTGGACTGATATTCTAAGGCTTCAACCGACCTCCTCTAAGGTCAGGTAACCCACTTTTTTCTTGTACTAGTTTCAGGGATCTAGCAACCCTTTCACTAAGGTCAGGTAACCCACATTGTTCTTGTACTTGGTGTCTTCTTGTTGGTGTTGTCGGAATGAAAGACTACCCCTAAGTGAACGGGCAGGAGATGTTTGATGTGCCCCTGTGTTGGTGGGTAGAGAAGTAGATGGTTGACAGGGATTCCAATGTTGCCCCTGCCACTTGAGTATTGTGATGCCTCTCCAGGCACTCTGCTTTTTGTATATTTTTTCTGAATTTCATTTTTGTTTAGCTTCGGCTCTTTCATGTTTGAAGCTTGCCTTTTTCTGCTATTTTTCTAAATGCTTCGGCTTTTTCAACATGTACGAAGCTGGCCTTTTTTTCTGTTTTATTTTTCTAAATGCTTCGGCTTTTTCAACATGTACGAAGCTTGCCTTTTTTATTTATTTTATATTTTGTTGTCATCATTGGTGGAGGGATCACATCCCATGATGATGTTATTTGCTGAATCTTTATTGGTGAGTATTATTTTGGAAGCCACTCCTGGCTTTGGTAAGGAAACCATTCCTAGTCTTGGCATTCTCTTGAATCATCCTTCATTCAATTAAGGAGTAAGGCCTGCTGGTCTCTTCATGCTTGTGGACTTGATTATTCTTCCTCGTCCGGTCCTATCCCGTCTTGCTGTTGATGTGTCTTTTTTCTTAGTGATTATATGAAACCACTTGTATGGAATACCCTTGTTGGGGCTATGCTTTTTAACATGATCTCGGATTTTAAGGCACTGTATAGTTATTGATCTTTTTTACGAGTGCTTCGACCTCTTGATTCCTCCTGCAAGTGATGGATAGACATACACAAAGAATGCAAGAATGCAAAAGAAAATGCAAAGTAGAAATGGATTCGATTTTTTCTTTTAAAATTTTTTTGTGAACTTATACCCTTTTGTGCACACTTGTGCCATATGCATGTTATGCAATGATGCTTCTATGCTAATGCTTACAATGCAAATTTATTCTTACTTTCAAGAAATTAATCTATGCGCATTGATCAATGACATGGATTGTTAGCCTTTAGCCTTGTCAAATTTAGTGTTGCTTAAGTATTCACTGTGCATACTCCATGTATCTCTCAAATTTATCTTAATGCCATATAGGTCAAGAGGAAAAAGAGGAAGAAGATATATATTTTTTTTTGCAGAAGTTTTGTTAGAAAGGATTTTTTTTTTTCAAAAATGATTTTAGAAGAATGGTTGGTTGAGCTAGGCTAGTGGTTTAGGCTGATGAACAAGCACATTCAAAGTGAGGAAATCACTTTCCACGTTGGCTTATTATTTCCTTCAAAGTTAAGCGATGATTTGGGATTGCATATTGATTAAATGATCTTCCCGAGCCGCCTTTCGGTTTTCAACTCGTGATGCTGCTTTGTCCTAACTTTTGCCTAGGTTACTTGAGATGTGTTCCCTAGCGGACATTTTTTTTTATCCTTACTTTTGCTTAGGCTACCCTTTTTTAATTGTGGGTTGCCTAATAGATCTTGCCCTAACTTTTGCGCAGCCCCCTTAGTGGGTTTCCTGTCGGGCCTTTGTCTTTGCAGCGTTTGTGATCATTTTTCATTACTTCATTAAAGGGGGATGCCCCTTGCACTGATTTCGTTTGGGTTTTTATCCACAAGTCATGCCAAGTTTGATTGATCTTTATGTGTTTTTTTTATTATTTATTTTTTGGTGTATAAAGCCATTGTTTCTAATGACGTCCTTACTTCAAATGTACTTGTTCATTTAGGGTTTGTTGACGAGGCTTAGAGTAGATAAAAGGGAGAAGAGAAATGAAGTAGAAAGGTGTATGGCAGTAAAATGCAATTTTCAATTTACACGTGCCCATTTAATGTAGCTCAAGGGCCCGGGCATGCCCCGAGTTCGTGATTCATACACAAAGAAGTAGAGGGAGGTTGCCCCTTAGAGAGGCCTAGGTTGTCTGACTGTAGGGCTAGTCCTACACTTGCTTGGATGTGGTAATTCAGAAGTTCTCGTGTAGAAGGAGGCCCTTTGGCTTCTTCTCTCATGAAAGTATTGTCAACCCATATCCTGAGCCTTTCCTAAGAAGTAGGAATATGTAGAAGCGATGATAGAGCTTTCTATGGAGTCTTGCTTTTCAAGAGGAACATCCAAGCTGTCTCTCGATTTTCAACTCGAACAAACATTACTTTTTTTTTACTAGAATGCCCTTTGCGGGTTTTCATTCTAGCAGCTTCTTAATAAGCAATGCTTCTCTCTTATTGAAATCATCTTTCAAGAAAGCTCTATTCACTTTGCCTTGGTGTTTAAGGGATTCGCTCTCCTCGGGTTCTCTTTATTAACTTGCAACTCGTTAGGAGTGTGGATCTATCCATTCCTAGTCATTTTTCCATTCCACTTGGATTTCACGGTTGCACGACACGACTTTATCCTCTTAGGGCAAGAATTGGCGTCTTAAAGATTGTGGAGTTCTTTACCCTCAACTCTTTATGCATGGCTTGCTTCCATTACTTCCGATTAACGCATATAGGTTAATTTCCCTTTTTATTCTCATTTATTCTTTTACAAGGAGGGATGAATGTAATGCAGAATGTAAAGAAAGTTGAGAATAATAAATATCAGTCTCATTGATTTGTTTATTTGTGAATGCTCAAATAGATTTCGGCAGTATTAAGTGAGAATCTATATTAGATTCTAAGAAGACTTACTTCAACAAACATATCGAAGCAAGGGCCCAACCATAGTATTTGTTTTTTTTTTAAATTGATTTGAGTTTTTCTTTATAGCACAGATATGCCGTACATTAGAGCATTCACTTTTCTTAACTTTCTATACGTACTGCAACCTAATCCTCCTTAGCTAATAAAAATGAATGAAATTAAAGAGCTAATCTAGAATGCATGTCATTTTTTTTGCCTAATCTTTATCATGTTTCTATTATCTAAAGGGGAATGATGCATGGTAAAGATGAGATTTTTTTATTGATTTTTTTTTTACAAAAAGGAAACTACCTATATGATGTTAATGGAATGTTGACCTAAGAATGTACAAAAGGGTATAAAATTTTTATTTTTATTTTTATATTTTTTTATCTGTTTGTTTATTTTAAAATTCCAATCCATCTTATTAGAACAAAATAATACAACAAATGCACACACACATGCTCAATCAACGTACACCCACGAACGATCGTGTTCAAATTCTTGGTCTGTGGTCCCTGTCAAGAAAAGTGCATTGTACAGGATGGTTCTAATCTCACTGGTTCTCAAGGCTCCCAAGGTGCCCCCATTATAGGGACCCAGTATCTCTGTCGCCGTCACCTGGCAAACTCTAAGGTTTGTCGCAGTATTTCGGGCTAGAGTAACCGGTTATCACCTTGAGTGTGATTTCTGACAAGGCTCGCAGGCTCCAAGGCCAAACTTGGGCCGGTCGTACGTCAACCACTCCCTATATTTAATACCCTCATGCCCTCGGGTGTAGGGGGAACTGTTGTGTGCAAAGGTTTTGTGTACAATTTGTATTCCAACAAGTGCAGAATTCAAACAGGCAAACAAATATTAAAGCCAAGCAAATAAACAAACAAAGTAAAGGGGAAAAATATTTAAATTATTATTCTTATTTTATTAACTTCATCATTTATTTGGGCTTGACCCTCTTAAAATGTCCCCAGTGGAGTCGCCATCTGTCGCAACCCGAAAATTTTCGATCTTGCGACCTATGGTTTAGACATCCTTTTGAAAATCTCATCAAGTAAGGAATGTCCGGATACCAGACTAATCCTTAATCAATGGTTTTTGAAAAATGAGTTCATGGAGTTGCCACCAATGTTTTACTCAAAACATTGGAAAAAGAAAAGGTTTTTAAAAGTCCAATAATGGCCTTGATAACCAGAATTGGGTTCGGGGGTCGGTTACGTGTAGGGAAGGTATTAAGCACCCCTACAGCGCCCTAAATCGGTACCCTATGATGAAGATAAAGTAATAAGAATTAATAATTAAAATATTTAATCCCCTTTATTAATAATTATTTACATGCTTGAAATTTAAATTATACAATTAATCCTAAAATGTCTACATGATTATTTTTATTATAAATAATATTTATTAAAAAATAAGAAATAAAAGAGAAAAGAAAATTAGCTGAAATACCTCTTGAACGAGCTCTATTGATCTTCAAAGATGGAGATTAGGGTGCTTTTTGGCAACCCTTCACACTACAATGCCTCACAAAAATCTCAAGAAATACAAAAAGAGGAGGAGAGAGAAAACGAGAGAAATTTCGTGCTCTAGGGAGTCTGGACGAAATTTTTGGGGTCCGAAAAAATAAGCCCCAGTTGTCTATTTATAGGCTTCGGGGAAGGGGTCCAGAACGACCCGTTCCAAAATCGGAACGGCTGTTCTGGATATGGCCGTTGTGCCTAAATTTTGTACCCCAGAACGGCCCGTTCTGAAATCGGAACGGCCTGTTCCGGGGGGACCAGAACGGCTCGTTCTGGATTCAGAATGGCCCGTTCCGGGGCCAGAACGACCCATTCCAAAATCGGAACGGCCCGTTCCGGGGGTAACTAGAACGACCCGTTCTGAAATCGGAACGGCCCGTTCCGGGCCCTAAAAATCCCTAATTTGTCTTTTGGGTCCCTGACGTCCTATATTGTTGTTTTGTACCTCCCGGACGAAATTGGGTGTCTACAATGTCCATAGATGGATATTATGTAATTAAGTATGGATGGTGTATGTATGGATGGCTATTATGTGATGGCATCTCTCCTTGCATGGATTGAGTTAGGAGCATCAAAGAGGGAAGACCAGACTTCTTGGATCATGGAACTCAAGGTTTCTAGCCTTGGTGATGGAGATGGGCGAATGGTGTATATGGAGGCTAGGTGTTTGATGAAATGCTAAGGTGGTACTCTAGGGTTTTGGCTCACTTCATTGATGGATGAAGGTCACTCCTAAAGGTGAGAACACTCACGGTGAAAATCAGAAGGATAGGTGGCCGAAATGACAAAGGGGACTAAGGAAAGAATATTAAGGCTCAAAGGCTCTCTGATGGAGGACCATCCATGGTACTTCATGTGAAACCCATCACATGGTCCAATGCTATGACTAATTTTGAGTAGTGTAGGATTTATTTGGTTTATTCCAATTTTACCCTTGTATTTTGGGGTATTTTAGTCATAGGATTTATTTTCTTTGTATTTCCTATTTTACCCTTGTATTATGGGGTGCTTTAGATGCTTAGGTTAATTTCAAAATGGGCTAGGCGTGTCCATTAGGAGGGTGACGCACACTTAGTGGAATTGTTTGGACATTTTTGGTGTTAGGTAGGCTTAGGCCCAATTGGAGGGCCAAGGTGCATAGACTTATCATGCACCTTGTTGTAGCCAACCTAAACCCTTAGATGCCAAACTTGGCCACCAAGTAGCATCTAGGGTTAATTTGCATCTCATTTAGTATGCATTTGGCTTGATGAATTTCGGCCAATGCAACACCAAATGAAACCCTAGATGCTAGCACTCCTATTTATACCCTAGCCTATCACCTTGTACATACTTTGGATATATTGAATTTGAGTGTGCATTTTTTTGCCTCAACTTCTCTTCCATAGTCTCTAGGTACTCCACGGCCCCTCCCTTCTCCTCCTCCCTAAACCACCATGAGTGAGTTGAGCTTGGCCTTCCTTGGTTGGCCTTCACCTACCTTAGTGAAGTGAGCTAGCCAAAAGGAGCAACACCCCACCAAACACCTTCCTCCCCTTTGAGCGTGACCACCACCACCCTAAACACCAACTCTCCCTTAGTTTCTAGGTTGCCTTTGGCTAACCTCCTCCCATCTCCACCCTAAGAGAGCAAAACCCTAAATAGGTTTCATCCTACACTTGGATGAAACAACCTTCACTTTGTGCTTCCGCCAACATCACCACCATCTTTCCATCTTCTTTGGAGTCTCCTTGTTGAACCAAGATCAAGGGCGTGCATGGAACGAAGCCACCTTCCATCAAGTGGTATCTAGAGCCATGGTTCTTCAAGGGTAAACGTTTTCTTTCTTTGTCTTTCTTTGAGTCTTCTTGGTTTTCTCTTTTGATTCGGTCATTTCTTCTCCTTCTCCTTGTGACCGAATATTTTCTTTGTGTTTTTGGTTCATATTTTGCTTCCTTGAACCTTCCTTGATGCTTTAGGTTTCCTTGTTTTTTTTAGGGTTGTCATATTCCATGATAGGTTGAGTATCACATGTTCATGCATTTTGTTTTTTGGAATCTACCTATAGTTTTGTCATTTTTACCTCCTATATTTTGTCTTCCATTATATCCTTGTATGTGCCCAAACACCTTGCATGAAAACATGAAAAATACCATGATGCATACATCTTAAGTGGGCGTGCCATATAGAATACTATCTAGGTCATTCATGCATGCTATTAGCTTCTAGCATGTTCTATATGTTGCCATGATTTTCCATGTGTGAACTTCTTGCACATGCTAAAAACCGCCCACCTTACCCTTGCATTTTCACTTGTTTAAGTTGATTTCTTGTTTGCCAAGAACCCTAAAAGAATCTAAGAGGTGTGCTGGACATTTTGTGCTAAACAACTTGACCTAATAGTACAAAACCATTTCCACTCAAAAATATTCCCTATAAACCTCTAAGAAAACGCCACTTGTCTTTGTCTCCTTCTCCTAAGAATTTGACCTAATTTTTGTGCCACCACAAGTGCAAAACCTAAGCAACAAATTGGGCTGAAAATTTAAAAAAAAAAAAATTGGACCCAAGGACAATTAAAAAGCCAATTGCCGTGACCAAAAAGAACAAGAACAAAAATCTTGGACAAAAAAAAAAAAATTATTGGACAAAAAGGACTTGTTGCTAGACTTGTGGACTTGGACCATTACCTTTGCATTTGGAGTTGGACATTTGACAATTTGGACATATTTTTTTTGGGACTTATACCTTGGCTGGACCGAAAACACTAAAAGACTTAAGCAAGTGAAACTTAAACACAAACCTATTCTAGTGCCATTCTAGGTTTATTCTTTTGAGTGCTATCTTTTATTGATTGAGTCTTAATTTTTTGCTTGTCTTTCTTTTGGCCTCTTTTGTTTTGTCTCAACTTATTCTATATGAGTTTAGCCTTTCATAATTTATCCTTTTCAGTTTTTATTTTTTTTGGAACTCTTGCTCTTGGTTGGTTTTCATTAATTGAAGGTGAAGCACCTATCTAGCAAAGTAGCAATCCTTTGGTGGATTGAGTGGAGGAGTGAACCAAAACCCAACCTAGCCTTTGGAAGGGTTTTCACTAAACCAAAAGGAGAGTAAACACTTTGGAGAGGTGCTAACACGTTTGCTCATTGTGAAGGAACCACAAGAGGAGGAGTTTGAAGACTTATTTTCTTGTTTACATTGTTTTACTTGCTTTCGGCCCCTTTGTTTTAGGCCATTCATCTCTTCCATTTGGTTTGTAATTTTGGCCATTTTAAACCTCTTCAACTTGGGTTTTAGAGCGTGTAGAGAAGGTGATTTGAAAACCTTCACTAGGACCCCGACTAGTGTATGTTTTAAATTGCTTTCCATTGCATGCTTTATAGCTTTACTAGTATAATTGTCTAGGTTTTTTTTACTTTTGCTTCCAAAACGTTTAGAAGGCTTAACTTTTTTGTTGCCTACTAGGGGTGCGTGCACACACACACTTGGTAGTGTCAAAATTGTTTTTTTTGTAAGAAAGGTAAAAAGGCTTAGTGATTTTTACTTGAAAAGGGCTTGGTTATTAAGTGATTCTTTGTAGTCCACCTCCCCTTGAAGGTTCAATTTGTATACTTAGGCCTTTTCTACTTATCTTGCACCTTTAAAACTTTTTGTGAAAACCTTTTTATCACTCAATCTTTGTGAAAACCTTTTTAACTCTTTGTGAAAATTTTGTGAAAACCTTTTGATCAAAGATGAGTGAGCATTCTAGTGTACATGGTCATAATTCACATAGTTCTAGGTCTAGTGTTAGGGATGAGCTTAGGCAATTGAAAGATTACCTAAGAAGAAAAGAGGAAGAAAATATAAAAAGAGAGGAAGAAATTAGAAGAAAAGAAAAAGAGCAAGAAAGAAATAATGAAGAAATAAGAAGGTTGCTAACTAGGTTAGTTGTGGGAGGAGAGGCTAGTGGTTCTAAACCAAGAGGCACTTCTCCTAAGTCTTCAAAGGGCAAAGGGGTTTCTGTCCCTTCAACTATTCACGAAGAGGAGGGGCACCATACCTCCCCTCCAAGTGATGTCTTTTATAGTAGTCATCACAATGATGGTTATTATCAAAGACCACCTAGGCACCATAGGCATAGGGAGTCTTCCACCAAAGAAACTAACATCACTCTTCCTCTATTTCATGGCAAAGATAATGTTGAAAGTTATCTTGATCGGGAAATGAAAGTAGAACAATTATTCTCTTGCCATGGAGTGAAAGAAGAGAGAAAAGTTTCTTTGGCTACCCTTAGCTTCCAAGGGCATGCCATGTATTGGTGGACTTCCCTAGAAAAGGAAAGAAGAATAAACCATGAGCCTCCAATTCAATATTGGAATGAGCTTCGTAGTGCCTTGCGAAGGAGGCATATTCCTCCATACTATGACCGTGAGCTTATGGATAAGCTCTAAAGATTGAAACAAGGGTCATCAAGTGTGGAAGAATATAGGCAATCTATGGAGCTACTCATGATGAGAGCTGGGATAAGGGAAGAAGAAAGGACCACAATTTCTAGATTTCAAAGTGGTTTAAACCTTGAAATAAGGGACAAAGTTGAACTTTTGCCTTATAGGGATTTGAATGAATTAGTTCAACTTTGTTCAAGAGTGGAGCATCAACTAAAAAGAAAATCTTTTCGAAAAGACTCCACTCCATCTTATTCCAAGAATTTTAAGAAGGAGGGCCACTCTTCCCTACCTTATCCCAAAGAAGAAAAAGAAAAAGGAAAAGAAAAAGAAAATTCATCTTTTAAAGCACCTTCCAAAGAGTCTAAGTCAAGTGAAATCAAGTGCTTTAAGTGTCTTGGAAGAGGACATATTGCTTCTCAATGTCCTACAAAGAAAACCATGGTTTTAAAAGCCCAAGATCACTATAGTAGCCTTGATGAAGCTACTTCATCTTCCTCTAGTGGAGAAGAAGCCATAGACTCCGAGGAAGAAATTTTACCTTGTGAAGGAGACTTATTGTTGGTTAAAAGGCTCCTTAACAATCAATCTAGTGAAATTGACCAATCACAACGAGAGAACTTGTTTCAAACAAAATGCAAGGTCTTAGAAAGTACTTGTTCTCTCATTGTCGATAGTGGGTCTACTTCTAATTTTTGTAGTACTAGATTGGTTGATAAGCTAGCCTTAACTACAAAACCTCATCCTAAACCTTACAAAATGCAATGGATCAATGAGGAAAGAGGTGTTGTAGTCAACCAACAAGCAAGCATACCAATCTCTATTGGAAACTATAAAGAAAATGTTTTGTGTGACATAGTGCCATTAGAGGTTAGTCATGTCTTGCTTGGGAGGCCATGGCAATTTGACAAGCACATAATCCATGATGGCCTCACCAATAAAATAAGTTTCCAACACTTAGGTAAGAAGTTTGTGTGGTGTCCTCTATCACCCTCTCAAGTGAATGAGGACCAACTCAAACTAAAGGCTAAGAAACATGATGAAGAGAAAAGCAAAAACAAAAACAAAAAGAAAAGAAAAGAAAAAAAGAATTTTTCCTTTAAAGAAAAAGGGCTAGGTTCAAGTGAACCTTAACCCTTGTGCCATCCTCTTTTCTTTGGTGCCAAAGAAAGATGGCAATGGAGGATGAGCACCTTTTTAAAAGCCATCATTGAATAAAAGGCACCCAATCCTAAGTTAGATGATTTGGTGAATGAATTGCATGGGTCAATAAATTTTAAAAGGTGATGCCTCTTTGGCTCTTCCCTTTTGCCCTAAGCACCTTCATTCAACAAATTATGTACTTAAGGATTGCATAGTTAAGTTTTAATATTTTACTCCCCTAACTGTGGTTTCACTTCTTTTGAAGGATCAATGGAATGGAAGAACTTGAAGATTTGTGGTCAAATCCTTCTCAAGAAGGAGGGTATGATGGAGGACCATCCATGGTACTTCATGTGAAACCCATCACATGGTCCAATGCTATGACTAATTTTGAGTAGTGTAGGATTTATTTGGTTTATTCCAATTTTACCCTTGTATTTTGGGGTATTTTAGTCATAGGATTTATTTTCTTTGTATTTCCTATTTTACCCTTGTATTATGGGGTGCTTTAGATGCTTAGGTTAATTTCAAAATGGGCTAGGCGTGTCCATTAGGAGGGTGACGCACACTTAGTGGAATTGTTTGGACATTTTTGGTGTTAGGTAGGCTTAGGCCCAATTGGAGGGCCAAGGTGCATAGACTTATCATGCACCTTGTTGTAGCCAACCTAAACCCTTAGATGCCAAACTTGGCCACCAAGTAGCATCTAGGGTTAATTTGCATCTCATTTAGTATGCATTTGGCTTGATGAATTTCGGCCAATGCAACACCAAATGAAACCCTAGATGCTAGCACTCCTATTTATACCCTAGCCTATCACCTTGTACATACTTTGGATATATTGAATTTGAGTGTGCATTTTTTTGCCTCAACTTCTCTTCCATAGTCTCTAGGTACTCCACGGCCCCTCCCTTCTCCTCCTCCCTAAACCACCATGAGTGAGTTGAGCTTGGCCTTCCTTGGTTGGCCTTCACCTACCTTAGTGAAGTGAGCTAGCCAAAAGGAGCAACACCCCACCAAACACCTTCCTCCCCTTTGAGCGTGACCACCACCACCCTAAACACCAACTCTCCCTTAGTTTCTAGGTTGCCTTTGGCTAACCTCCTCCCATCTCCACCCTAAGAGAGCAAAACCCTAAATAGGTTTCATCCTACACTTGGATGAAACAACCTTGAGCAAACCATCCTCACTTTGTGCTTCCGCCAACATCACCACCATCTTTCCATCTTCTTTGGAGTCTCCTTGTTGAACCAAGATCAAGGGCGTGCATGGAACGAAGCCACCTTCCATCAAGTGGTATCTAGAGCCATGGTTCTTCAAGGGTAAACGTTTTCTTTCTTTGTCTTTCTTTGAGTCTTCTTGGTTCTCTCTTTTGATTCGGTCATTTCTTCTCCTTCTCCTTGTGACCGAATATTTTCTTTGTGTTTTTGGTTCATATTTTGCTTCCTTGAACCTTCCTTGATGCTTTAGGTTTCCTTGTTTTTTTTAGGGTTGTCATATTCCATGATAGGTTGAGTATCACATGTTCATGCATTTTGTTTTTTGGAATCTACCTATAGTTTTGTCATTTTTACCTCTTATATTTTGTCTTCCATTATATCCTTGTATGTGCCCAAACACCTTGCATGAAAACATGAAAAATACCATGATGCATACATCTTAAGTGGGCGTGCCATATAGAATACTATCTAGGTCATTCATGCATGCTATTAGCTTCTAGCATGTTCTATATGTTGCCATGATTTTCCATGTGTGAACTTCTTGCACATGCTAAAAACCGCCCACCTTACCCTTGCATTTTCACTTGTTTAAGTTGATTTCTTGTTTGCCAAGAACCCTAAAAGAATCTAAGAGGTGTGCTGGACATTTTGTGCTAAACAACTTGACCTAATAGTACAAAACCATTTCCACTCAAAAATATTCCCTATAAACCTCTAAGAAAACGCCACTTGTCTTTGTCTCCTTCTCCTAAGAATTTGACCTAATTTTTGTGCCACCACAAGTGCAAAACCTAAGCAACAAATTGGGCTGAAAATTTTAAAAAAAAAAAATTGGACCCAAGGACAATTAAAAAGCCAATTGCCGTGACCAAAAAGAACAAGAACAAAAATCTTGGACAAAAAAAAAAAAATTATTGGACAAAAAGGACTTGTTGCTAGACTTGTGGACTTGGACCATTACCTTTGCATTTGGAGTTGGACATTTGACAATTTGGACATATTTTTTTTGGGACTTATACCTTGGCTGGACCGAAAACACTAAAAGACTTAAGCAAGTGAAACTTAAACACAAACCTATTCTAGTGCCATTCTAGGTTTATTCTTTTGAGTGCTATCTTTTATTGATTGAGTCTTAATTTTTTGCTTGTCTTTCTTTTGGCCTCTTTTGTTTTGTCTCAACTTATTCTATATGAGTTTAGCCTTTCATAATTTATCCTTTTCAGTTTTTATTTTTTTTGGAACTCTTGCTCTTGGTTGGTTTTCATTAATTGAAGGTGAAGCACCTATCTAGCAAAGTAGCAATCCTTTGGTGGATTGAGTGGAGGAGTGAACCAAAACCCAACCTAGCCTTTGGAAGGGTTTTCACTAAACCAAAAGGAGAGTAAACACTTTGGAGAGGTGCTAACACGTTTGCTCATTGTGAAGGAACCACAAGAGGAGGAGTTTGAAGACTTATTTTCTTGTTTACATTGTTTTACTTGCTTTCGGCCCCTTTGTTTTAGGCCATTCATCTCTTCCATTTGGTTTGTAATTTTGGCCATTTTAAACCTCTTCAACTTGGGTTTTAGAGCGTGTAGAGAAGGTGATTTGAAAACCTTCACTAGGACCCCGACTAGTGTATGTTTTAAATTGCTTTCCATTGCATGCTTTATAGCTTTACTAGTATAATTGTCTAGGTTTTTTTTACTTTTGCTTCCAAAACGTTTAGAAGGCTTAACTTTTTTGTTGCCTACTAGGGGTGCGTGCACACACACACTTGGTAGTGTCAAAATTGTTTTTTTTGTAAGAAAGGTAAAAAGGCTTAGTGATTTTTACTTGAAAAGGGCTTGGTTATTAAGTGATTCTTTGTAGTCCACCTCCCCTTGAAGGTTCAATTTGTATACTTAGGCCTTTTCTACTTATCTTGCACCTTTAAAACTTTTTGTGAAAACCTTTTTATCACTCAATCTTTGTGAAAACCTTTTTAACTCTTTGTGAAAATTTTGTGAAAACCTTTTGATCAAAGATGAGTGAGCATTCTAGTGTACATGGTCATAATTCACATAGTTCTAGGTCTAGTGTTAGGGATGAGCTTAGGCAATTGAAAGATTACCTAAGAAGAAAAGAGGAAGAAAATATAAAAAGAGAGGAAGAAATTAGAAGAAAAGAAAAAGAGCAAGAAAGAAATAATGAAGAAATAAGAAGGTTGCTAACTAGGTTAGTTGTGGGAGGAGAGGCTAGTGGTTCTAAACCAAGAGGCACTTCTCCTAAGTCTTCAAAGGGCAAAGGGGTTTCTGTCCCTTCAACTATTCACGAAGAGGAGGGGCACCATACCTCCCCTCCAAGTGATGTCTTTTATAGTAGTCATCACAATGATGGTTATTATCAAAGACCACCTAGGCACCATAGGCATAGGGAGTCTTCCACCAAAGAAACTAACATCACTCTTCCTCTATTTCATGGCAAAGATAATGTTGAAAGTTATCTTGATCGGGAAATGAAAGTAGAACAATTATTCTCTTGCCATGGAGTGAAAGAAGAGAGAAAAGTTTCTTTGGCTACCCTTAGCTTCCAAGGGCATGCCATGTATTGGTGGACTTCCCTAGAAAAGGAAAGAAGAATAAACCATGAGCCTCCAATTCAATATTGGAATGAGCTTCGTAGTGCCTTGCGAAGGAGGCATATTCCTCCATACTATGACCGTGAGCTTATGGATAAGCTCCAAAGATTGAAACAAGGGTCATCAAGTGTGGAAGAATATAGGCAATCTATGGAGCTACTCATGATGAGAGCTGGGATAAGGGAAGAAGAAAGGACCACAATTTCTAGATTTCAAAGTGGTTTAAACCTTGAAATAAGGGACAAAGTTGAACTTTTGCCTTATAGGGATTTGAATGAATTAGTTCAACTTTGTTCAAGAGTGGAGCATCAACTAAAAAGAAAATCTTTTCGAAAAGACTCCACTCCATCTTATTCCAAGAATTTTAAGAAGGAGGGCCACTCTTCCCTACCTTATCCCAAAGAAGAAAAAGAAAAAGGAAAAGAAAAAGAAAATTCATCTTTTAAAGCACCTTCCAAAGAGTCTAAGTCAAGTGAAATCAAGTGCTTTAAGTGTCTTGGAAGAGGACATATTGCTTCTCAATGTCCTACAAAGAAAACCATGGTTTTAAAAGCCCAAGATCACTATAGTAGCCTTGATGAAGCTACTTCATCTTCCTCTAGTGGAGAAGAAGCCATAGACTCCGAGGAAGAAATTTTACCTTGTGAAGGAGACTTATTGTTGGTTAGAAGGCTCCTTAACAATCAATCTAGTGAAATTGACCAATCACAACGAGAGAACTTGTTTCAAACAAAATGCAAGGTCTTAGAAAGTACTTGTTCTCTCATTGTCGATAGTGGGTCTACTTCTAATTGTTGTAGTACTAGATTGGTTGATAAGCTAGCCTTAACTACAAAACCTCATCCTAAACCTTACAAAATGCAATGGATCAATGAGGAAAGAGGTGTTGTAGTCAACCAACAAGCAAGCATACCAATCTCTATTGGCAACTATAAAGAAAATGTTTTGTGTGACATAGTGCCATTAGAGGTTAGTCATGTCTTGCTTGGGAGGCCATGGCAATTTGACAAGCACATAATCCATGATGGCCTCACCAATAAAATAAGTTTCCAACACTTAGGTAAGAAGTTTGTGTGGTGTCCTCTATCACCCTCTCAAGTGAATGAGGACCAACTCAAACTAAAGGCTAAGAAACATGATGAAGAGAAAAGCAAAAACAAAAACAAAAAGAAAAGAAAAGAAAAAAAGAATTTTTCCTTTAAAGAAAAAGGGCTAGGTTCAAGTGAACCTTAACCCTTGTGCCATCCTCTTTTCTTTGGTGCCAAAGAAAGATGGCAATGGAGGATGAGCACCTTTTTAAAAGCCATCATTGAATAAAAGGCACCCAATCCTAAGTTAGATGATTTGGTGAATGAATTGCATGGGTCAATAAATTTTAAAAGGTGATGCCTCTTTGGCTCTTCCCTTTTGCCCTAAGCACCTTCATTCAACAAATTATGTACTTAAGGATTGCATAGTTAAGTTTTAATATTTTACTCCCCTAACTGTGGTTTCACTTCTTTTGAAGGATCAATGGAATGGAAGAACTTGAAGATTTGTGGTCAAATCCTTCTCAAGAAGGAGGGTATGATGGAGGACCATCCATGGTACTTCATGTGAAACCCATCACATGGTCCAATGCTATGACTAATTTTGAGTAGTGTAGGATTTATTTGGTTTATTCCAATTTTACCCTTGTATTTTGGGGTATTTTAGTCATAGGATTTATTTTCTTTGTATTTCCTATTTTACCCTTGTATTATGGGGTGCTTTAGATGCTTAGGTTAATTTCAAAATGGGCTAGGCGTGTCCATTAGGAGGGTGACGCACACTTAGTGGAATTGTTTGGACATTTTTGGTGTTAGGTAGGCTTAGGCCCAATTGGAGGGCCAAGGTGCATAGACTTATCATGCACCTTGTTGTAGCCAACCTAAACCCTTAGATGCCAAACTTGGCCACCAAGTAGCATCTAGGGTTAATTTGCATCTCATTTAGTATGCATTTGGCTTGATGAATTTCGGCCAATGCAACACCAAATGAAACCCTAGATGCTAGCACTCCTATTTATACCCTAGCCTATCACCTTGTACATACTTTGGATATATTGAATTTGAGTGTGCATTTTTTTGCCTCAACTTCTCTTCCATAGTCTCTAGGTACTCCACGGCCCCTCCCTTCTCCTCCTCCCTAAACCACCATGAGTGAGTTGAGCTTGGCCTTCCTTGGTTGGCCTTCACCTACCTTAGTGAAGTGAGCTAGCCAAAAGGAGCAACACCCCACCAAACACCTTCCTCCCCTTTGAGCGTGACCACCACCACCCTAAACACCAACTCTCCCTTAGTTTCTAGGTTGCCTTTGGCTAACCTCCTCCCATCTCCACCCTAAGAGAGCAAAACCCTAAATAGGTTTCATCCTACACTTGGATGAAACAACCTTGAGCAAACCATCCTCACTTTGTGCTTCCGCCAACATCACCACCATCTTTCCATCTTCTTTGGAGTCTCCTTGTTGAACCAAGATCAAGGGCGTGCATGGAACGAAGCCACCTTCCATCACTCTCTTAATATCATAAATTCCAAACAAGTTGCATAACCTAGGGTATTCATAGAAGGGAGGAAGCATTTAGGGTTGTGATGGAGGACCATCCTTGGTACTTCATGTGAAACCCATCACATGGTTCATGGCTATGACCAATTTGAGTAGTATAATTTTTTTATTCCAAATTTACCCTTGTACTTTAGGGTATTTTAGTCATAGAATTTATTTTATTTTATTTGCCAATTTTACCCTTGTATTTTGGGGTGTTTAGGACTTAGAATTTATTTTCCCTTGTATTTCCCATTTTACCCTTGTATTATGGGGTGCTCTAGATGATTAGGGTTTTTAATTTTGGGCTAGGGTGTTAACTAGAAGGGTGATGCATTTTTTTGGTGTTCATTGGATCTATTTTTGGTGTTAGAAAGGCTTAGGCCCAAGTGGAGGGCAAAAGTTGCATGGTCTTATCATGCACCTAGATATAGCCAATCTAAACCCAAAGATTCCATCCTTGGCCACCAAGTTGAATCTAGGGTTCATTTGCATTTCATTTGGAATACATTTGCCTACTCCAAATGCAACCCTAGATGCCTCCCCTCCTATAAATACCCAACACCCCATACCTTGTAAATACTTTGGAATATATGAATTTGAGTGAGCCTTTTCTGCTTCAAATCCTCTCCTTAGTCACTAGGTCTACACGGCCTACCCCTCTTATCTCCTCCCTTGAGTGAGTTTAGGGTTTATTGAGTGGCCTTCATCTCCACTTGGTGAAGTGAGCCAACCTAGAACCACCTAGACACCTTCCTCCTCCCTTTTCTCCTATTCGCCCAACCATCACCCTACACGCCCACCTTCGTTTATTTCTCCACCCTTGAAGGAAAGTCCAGCCCCTAAAGCCATCATCTTTGCCTTAGAAAGGAGATTCTTCCCACCTTGGACGTCCATGATCAACCCCTTGGTGGAAGGAGTCCATCATTTGGTATCAAGAGCTTAGGTTATCTTCAAGGGTAACTAGCTTCCTTTCCATTTTCTTTGAGTCTTTATTTGCGTCATCTTTGTGTCTCCTTGTCATCCATGAAATTTTTGCCATAAGGTCTCATCATATTATTCTATGGTTCATTGCTTATTCATGAGCCTCCTTTTGTGCTTTAGGGTTTTTCTTGAGTCTTAGGTTCTTGTGTGCCATTTTTTTTGTTTTCTATTCTTGATGCTGGAAAAAAAAATATACTATGAACATCAAGAACATGTCTTGCATCTCTTTTTGATCATTTTTACCTTTTAAGTTTTGTCAAAAGTGTGTTTCTCTCACCCATCTCAAAAAGACAAATATCTATATGTATGATGCACCCATTTGATCTATGAAAAAAATGAAAATATTTGATGTATGTGCTTTTCCATGAGGTGGCTGAAAATTTACTGCACCATTTAGAAGTCATTCATGCATGTTGATTAGTCCTTGGCATGCTCCAAATTTGTGTTGAAATCTATGTGTTATTTGCTTCCTACACATACATGATTAGCCACCTTTCCATGCACATCATTACATGATTAATCTTTTGTCCTTTTATGCACATGTGTGAGTGATAAGTTTTGTGTGTGAGTGCTGGAATCTTTGAAAAAAAATCTGCACCAAAAAGAAAATAGTACAAGACACACTCCACTCACAAAATGCTTCTATACCCACTCATGTGTTGCCACTTGTCTCTCTATTTTCGACTCCTTATATGTGCTGAATTTTTAATCACCCACAAGTGTAAAAACCAAGCAACATTTAAAAAAAATAGAAGAAAAATCTGGGCAGAAAAATTAAAAAAAAAAACGTGACCAAAAAAGAATAAAAGAAAAGAAAGAAAAACAAAAAGGACTTGTTGCTAGACTTGTGGACTTGACCTAATTACCCTTGCACATTGGAGTTGGACTTGGACTGAATTTTTGGACCTTATTGGACCCTCTTTGAGACACAAAACGTGGCTGGACCTTTACCAAAAAGGACTTAAGTTTACAATTGCAAAACCTTTAAAGACTTATTCCATTCTAGTGCCATTCTAGGATTTTCTCTTTTGAGTGCGAGCCTTTTTAATGGGTCTTAATTTTTGCTTGTCTTCCTTGAAATTCTTATGTTTGTCTCATTAATCTCTCTTTGAGTTTAGCTTTTTTTAATTGAGCTTTTTCAGTTTTTATTCCTTTGGCCTCCTTCTTGTTCTTGGTTGGATTGTTGTCTTTGAGTGTAGGTGAAGTACTATCTCCAAGATACCTTTAGCAAAACTTCTTTGGGGGATTGAGTGAAGACTAAATCCGTGAGGTCCCAAGTGCTTTGGAGAAGGATATCATATCTCAAAGAGTGCAAACACCAAAGGAGAGGACTAACTTTGTTTGTTCCTTGTGAAGGGGAGCCAAATTGGAGGAGTTGAAGACTTGAAAATTTTTTTTTCCTAATTGTTTCTTTCTTGTGAATTTTCGGCCTTTTGTATTTTGGCCTTTGCTTTCTTTTATCTTGGTTTGTAATTGGCCATTTTTAAACCTCTTCATTTTGGTTTTAGTTCGTGTAGTTGAAGGTGATTTGAAAACCTTCACCTAGGACTTCGACTAGTATATGCTTTAAGTGTTTTTCTTTTGCATGTTTTAAAGCTTTTAGTAGTATAATTGCTTAGGACTTTATTTTGCCTCAATTTTCGTTTAGAAGGCTTGCTTTTGCCTACTAGGGGGAACGTGCACACACACACTTTATTTTTGTGCCAAATTTTTTTGTGAGAAAAGTAGAAAAGGCTTAGTGATTCTTACTTGATAAGGCTTGGTTATTAAGTGATTCCTAGTAGTCCACCTCCCTTTGAAAGTTCACTTTGTACACTTAGGCCTTTTCCTACCTATCTTGCACTTTGAAAACCTTTTGTGAAAACCCTTTTATCACTCATTCTTTGTGAAAACCTTTTTCAAACCTTTTTGAAAACAACTTTGTGAAAACCTTTTTGATCAAAGATGAGTGATCATTCTAGTGTGCATGGTCATAACTCTTGTAGTACTAGGTCTAGTGTTAGGGATGAGCTTAGGCAACTCAAAGAATACCTAAGGAAAAAAGAAGAGGAAAATATAAAAAGAGAGGAAGAATTGAGAAGAAAAGAAAAAGAGTTTGAAAGGAATAATGAGGAAATAAAAAGATTGCTTGCTAAGCTAGTTGTGGGAGGAGAGGCTAGTGGTTCAAAACCAAGAGTCACTTCTCCTCAACCCTCAAGAGGAAAGGGGCATATGCATTCAAGTTTTCATGAGGAGGAAGGGCATCATACCCAACCTCCAAGTGATACCTTCTTTAGTAGTCATCACAATGATGATTACTATCAAAGACCCCCAAGACACCATAGACATAGGGAGTCTTCCAATAGGGAACCCATCATCAATCTTTCCCCATTCCATGGCAAAGATAATGTTGAAAATTATTTGGATTGGGAAATGAAAGTTGAACAACTTTTCTCTTGCCATGGAATAAGTGAAGATAGGAAGGTTTCTTTAGCAACCCTTAGCTTCCAAGGGTATGCTATGTATTGGTGGACCTCCTTAGAAAAAGAAAGGAGAATAAATCATGAGCCCCCAATCCAATATTGGAATGAGCTCCGTAGTGCCTTAAGAAGGAGGCATATTCCTCCATACTATGACCGAGAGCTTACGAATAAGCTTCAAAGAGATTGAAACAAGGGTCCTCTTGTGTGGAAGAATATAGGCAATCTATGGAGTTGCTAATGATGAGGGCTGGGATTAGGGAGGAAGAGAGGACCACAATCTCTAGATTTCAAAGTGGTCTTAATCTTGAGATAAGAGACAAAGTTGAACTTCTACCTTATAGGGATTTGAATGAACTTGTTCAACTTTGCTCAAGAGTGGAGCATCAACTTACAAGAAAACCTTTTTGAAAAGACTCCACTCCCTCTTATTCCAAGAGTTTTAAGAAGGAGGGCCACTCTTACCTACCTTATCCCAAAGAAGAAAAAGAAAAAGAAAAAGAAAAAGAAAAATCATCTTTTAAAGCATCTTCCAAAGAGTCTAAGTCAAGTGAAATCAAGTGCTTCAAGTGTCTTGGAAGAGGACATATTGCTTCCCAATGTCCTACAAATAAAACTATGGTTTTAAAGGCCCAAGACCACTATAGTAGCCTTGATGAAGCTACTTCTTCTTCCTCTAGTAGTGAAGAAGAAGCCATAGATTCCGAGGAAGAAATCTTACCTTGCGAAGGAGACCTATTGTTGGTTAGAAGGCTCCTTAGCAATCAATCTAATGAAATTGACCAATCACAAAGAGAGAACTTGTTTCAAACAAAATGCAAGGATGTCTTAGAAAGTACTTGTTCTCTCATTGTCGATAGTGGGTCTACTTCTAATTGTTGTAGTACTAGATTGGTTGATAAGCTAGCCTTAACTACAAAACCTCATCCTAAACCTTACAAAATGCAATGGATCAATGAGGAAAGAGGTGTTGTAGTTAACCAACAAGCAAGCATACCAATCTCTATTGGCACATATAACGAAGAGGTTTTATGTGACATAGTGCCATTAGAGGTTAGTCATGTCTTGCTTGGGAGGCCATGACAATTTGACAAGCACATAATCCATGATGGCCTCACCAATAAAATAAGTTTCCAACACTTGGGAAAGAAATTTGTGTGGTGTCCTCTATCACCTTATCAAGTGAATGAGGATCAACTCAAATTAAAAGCTAAGAAAGATGAGGAGGAGAAAAGCAAAAACAAAAACAAAAAGAAAAGAAAAGAAAAAAAGAATTTTTCCTTTGAAGACAAAGGGCTAGGTTTAATAGTCCAATAATAGCCTTGATAACCAAAATTGGGTTCGGGGGTCGGTTACGTGTAGGAAAGGTATTAAGCACCCCTACAACGCCCTAAATTGGTACCCTATGATGAAGATAACGTAATAAGAATTAATAGTTTAAATATTTAATCCCCTTTATTCATGATTATTCACATGAAAATTAAATTACACGATGAACCTTAGGATATCTACATGATTGCGTTTATTATAGCAATATATGAAATAAAAGAGAAAGATAGAGCAAGAGATTGATGAGTAATACCTCGTAGCAAGCTTTATTAGATCTTCAACTTCACACTACAATATGCCTCACAAAACTCAAGAAATACAATAGGAGAGAGAGAGAAATTTCGATCCCTAAGGAGTCTTGGACGAAAATTTTGAGGTCCTGAGAACTGGGCCCAAGCTGTCTATTTATAGGCATCAGAAGGGTGCTTGAACGGCCCGTTCCAAATTTGGAACGGCCCGTTCTGGATCTGAACGTTATCTGCTAAATTCTTACCCTGGAACGACCCGTTCTAAAACCAGAACGGCCCATTTTGGGGTTGAGATTAACACAAAATATGCATTGCTAGAATGGCCCATTCCAAACTAGGTTTTTTAGGCTATTTAGCAGTTTGGAACGGCCCGTTCTAGCCTAAGATTTTTAGGCCTTTTGCCTGGTTTGGAACGGCCCGTTCTGGTTTTGGAATGACCCGTTCCAGACTAGGTTTTTAGGCCCTTTTTGTGGCTTGAAACGACCCCTTCTAATTTTGGAACTGCCCGTTCTGGGCCACTAAAACTAGTTGTTTTGGGCTTTCGGCCCTCTGATGTTCTGTCTTGTTATTTTCCTGCTTTGGGAGTTCTTTTCCTTGATAATAGACGTCCATTTCTTTGTTTGTATGCCCCCCGAACGAAATTGGGTGTCTACAACTGCCCCTCTTTTCTTGTTCTTTGGAATAGCTATGTATTGCTTTTCCAAAGGCAAGTAAAGACGTAGAGATTTTGTTCGGGTCTTCTTTTTGTCTCTTTGTGCTGACGCTTCTATGTTGCTTCCCTTGGATAGGTGTATTTGCTCGTATCATTACCTTTTAGAGCAGCTGAGTTTTGGGTTGCATACTCTATGGGGTAACAAGGGTGACAAACTATACACCTAATCTTCAGTCTTCGAGTAGATGCTCCATTATTTTTCTTGTGATAGTGAGGCAAAAATTCAAAACATCTAGGCTTTTGGTCTTGATGTAGATGCTTCTTGTTGCTTCTGCTTGTCTCATGTAGTGAATTCTTTTATTTGTGAGCTTGTTAAAAATGGAGTATATTTTGAGCTCAACCTCTCCAAGCTAGACTGACATTGAGGGCTTCAGTCGGCCCACTGGTGGGAGCTCGACGGCGGTCCCAATTTTGACTTCAGAAACTCGACGGTACCCTCGTTGTCATTCACTGATTTGAGAGGCTTGACGGAGGGTCTCGATCAAGTTGGACTAATTTTAAGGCTTCAGCTGGCCTATGGTGGGAGCTCGACAGTAATCCCTGTTTTTTACTTCAAGGAACTCGGCGATATCCTCGTTGTTGATTAATGATTTGAGAGGCTTGAGGGTAGCTCTCGATCAAGCTGTGCTGATTTTTAAGGCTTCAGCGAACCTATGGTGGGAGCTCGACGGCAGTCCTAGTTTTGACTTCGAAGAAC
The DNA here is from genome assembly GCF_000230855.2 of Cajanus cajan. Lineage (NCBI taxonomy): Eukaryota > Viridiplantae > Streptophyta > Magnoliopsida > Fabales > Fabaceae > Cajanus > Cajanus cajan. The sequence continues at coordinate 12,892,186 of NC_138523.1, read as the reverse complement.
TCGACAGTATCCTTGTTTTCGATTAATGATTTGAGAGGCTTGACGGTAGCTCTCAATCAAGCTGGACTGATTTTAAGGCTTCAGTCGACCTATGGTGGGAGCTCGATGGCATCTCGATTTTGACTTTGAAGAACTCGGCGGTATCCTCGTTGTCGATTAATGATTTGAGAGGCTCGACGACATCTCTCGATCAAGCTGGACTAATTTTAAGGCTTCAGCCGACCTATGGTGGGAGCTCGATGGCAGTCCCGATTTTGACTTCGAGAAACTTGGCGATACCCTCGTTGTCGTTCACTGATTTGAGAGGCTCGACGGCGGCTCTCAACTAAGTTGGACTGATTTTAAGGCTTTAGCTGGCCTATGGTGGGAGCTCGACGACAGTCCCAATTTTGACTTCGAGAAACTCAACGGTGCCCACGCTGTCGTTCATGATCTGAGAGGCTCGACGGCGACTCTTCAATCAAGATGAGTATTGACGTCCTTTATAAAGGTGGACCTCGAACCTTTGATGGATGCTCGACGACGCTCCTTTTTTTTTTTACTTGAGGTACTCGATGGTGCCCTCGTGGTTGATTGATGATTTGAGAGGCTCGACGGCAGCTCTCGACTTGGATGATTATTGATGTCCTTTGAAAGAGAACCTTTGAAATCTTGGATGGATACTCGACAGTGATCCTTTTTCGATTTGAGGTACTCAACGGTACCCTCATTATTGACTTATGATGGAAACTACCCCAAGGAGGATGGGTAGGATATACTTGATGTGCCCCTATGTTGGTGGGCAGAGAAAATAGATGGATGATAGGGATTCTAGTGTTGCCCCTGCCATGTGAGTATTGTGATGCCTCTCCAAGTGCTGTTTGTGGTAGGGTTTTTTCTGAATTTCATTTTTGATAGAAGTAAGAAGGAGAAGTGATGAATGAACTCCTCCAAGCTCCTTCTAGGCACGGATCCTCTTCAATGGAGATGAGACCAAGATGTTGAACACCTTAGAAAGGAAGAACACTCGCGGAAATGATAGAGGGAAGCATCCAAGCTCAAGAACTCAAGGGATTGCTCACTTCAAAGAGAAGAAAACTAGGTTTTCCTAAGGAATTTTGAAGGCACTCTCTATGGCTCTCTCTTGGATTTCGATGACTCTTGAAAGATGGCTGAAATGTATTCAGAAATCTCATATATTCAAAAGTGAATACAAAGAGTAGTAGAAACACTTAAGTAGCATCCGGTTTTGCAAACATTTGGGCGCCTAAGTCAAAGCTCACAAGTGGCGCCCAAAATTTGAATTCAAATTTGAAATTTGAATTCAAATTTTGGCTCCCATGTGCTACTCCGAAATTTGAGGTACCTAATGTGCATCTAGGTCTGATTTGAGAGTCATTTAGGGTTAATTTGAGGGTCACATGTTCAGCCACCAATTGGTGCAAAACATGTGACTCAAATGTAACTTAAATGGCTTCCAAATTAAACCTAATTTAACCTAGTTAGCCTACTTTAGTATTTCTTGTATTTTCCTAATCTAATGACCTAAATACAATGGTCAAACAAATACAATGGAAAGGAAAAATTACAAGAATGAAAATGAGCCCAATATTGGGTACCAAAAGCCCAAAGGCCCATGAAGCCCAAAACTAGGCCCAACAAGCCTAAAACCTAAAATGCTACTCTATGTGGTCCAAAATACAAGACCAAAATATATGATACCTATACTAACATGATGTATACAAAACATATGAAAATAGCTATAACAAAATATGGCCCATGAAAAGTTCAACTTGGGCCTTCCTAGGCCCATCGGGCCCATTGGGCCCTGACTGGCCCAAACTTTCATGTCTAGCCAACTCCTCTTGGATCTTTGAGTATGTCACCTCTTGCACTCCAAAGCATGATTCCATCATCCCCTCCCTCTTGAAAAGGATTTGTCCTCAAATCTCGAGGATGAATGGAAGAAAACTCAACACCTACATGTACAACATACAATGGATAAGAGATGAAACTTTCAGAAATCCTAGGAGGAGTCCTTCTATCTAGCCTAAGAAAAAATAAACTATCAAAATTAGACTCCCTAAAAATAGGCTCCTCTTCTAAGCATAACCTAGAAGTAAACCCTAAAAATGTAAGGACACTATAACTAAAACAATGAAAAGAATGATTTTTAAACACTACTATATCTTGCCTAAAGTACCCTAAATGGTAACCTAGGCTTTTCCTAAAATATAAAGAAAAAATTACTAGAAAACGCCCTAGACAATTTTGGATTTGATTGTTTACTAGATACTCATAATCATATAAGCTATATTTATCTTGTAGGGAAGGAAACATATTAAGTTCAAAAGAGTAAGAACTTCCCATAAGATCAAACATAGAATATAGATTATTACAAGTTGTATCTACTAAACAATGTAAACCGAAAATTGGGTGCTTTATTAAATTTAAAGAAATACTTCCTTCCTTGTGCACCATCAAGGAAGTAGTATAAGGAGTAACACTAGGAATAGTCCACTCCTTCTTCACTATATCTTTAAGTTGAGAATTCTTGGTTTGAAATTTATTTTGTTTTTCATTCTCAACTCTAAGATAAGTGGCAGCATTAGGACAAGAGCCAAAACTTTTATGAATAAAGAGAGTTCTTTTCAAGTCTTGTTTGGTCATAAAATAACTCTCCTTGGTCACAAAGGTTTTAGTGGAATCCCCTTCTTCCACACTCTTTCCTTCTTTTCTTTCTTTATTTCTTTTTCTTTTCATTTGCTTTTGATCCTCAAACACTTGGGGTGGTGTTAAAGGATTAAAAACAATTTCCTTATTTTTATGAGTGAAGGTTATTTTGTTAGTAAGGCCATCATGTATAGTTTGTTTATCAAATTGCCATGACCTACCAAGCAAAATATGACAAGCTTCCATAGGGATCACATCACATAAAACTTTGTCTTTATAATCCCCTATAGAAAACTTGACCTTCACTTGTTGATTCACCTCCAATTCCTCACCTTCATTGAGCCAATGAAGTTTATAAGGTCGAGGGTGAGGAATGGTGGTAAGGGCTAACTTGTTAACCAACCTTGTACTACAACAATTAGAACATGATCCACTATCAACAATGAGAGAACAAGTTTTTTTAGAAACTAAACATCTTGTGTGAAAGATGTTCTCTCTTTGTGATTGTCGCCACCGGCCCGAAACGGGCTTTCGGCATTCGCGAAGGATGGTTGGACTCGTTTAATTTGTTTAAAAATGTGGATTGCTAGAATGACTTATTCTCAAACTGAGACCTCGTCAAACGAGCAATTTTATTAAAAGTCTCACTAATCCATATTAATCCCAAGCGGGACCCTCCATGGATTAGTGGTTTTCGCAAAAGGAGGGTTCGTGGAGTCGCCACCAATGTTTTACTCAAAACATTGGAAAAAGGGATAAGGCAATTGATTTTATAAATCAACTTTGGCCATTACAACCAGAGTTGAGTAAGGGAGTCGGTTACGCGTGGGGAAGGTGTTAGCACCCCACAGCGCCCCTTTCGGGTTCCCTATGACAGATTATTTTCTAAGATAACAGCGTAAAATTACTAAATTACCCCTATTTATTCTAAGCAATTATAAATTAACTATCTACATGATGACTTATTAAATTATGCAACAAACAGAAAGCGGTAAAAGGAAGGATTGAAGGGAAACCTCTTGAAGCGTGCTTTTATATATTGCAAAAAATGAACTGGGAAGCGTTTTGGCGTTCCCTCGCTCTACAAGCCCGCTTCTCGCTCTCCTAGAACAAAATTTTAACTAAGGGAATCAAAAAGATTTCCCCTCGACTAGGTTCGATCCTCAAGCAAAATGGCTCGGGGCTCAAGAACTTCGTCGGATCAACTCTCCGAGTGATTTCTAGGGCAGAACACTGCTCAAAAACCCCAGAATACTCAAGGAGAGGGTTGAAACTATGTTCAAAAGTGTGGAATGACGTCCAATTGACGTCATATTTATAGGGAATAGGCGCAATACGGCCTACAGGAGCAGTACGGCCGTATTGAAATTTTTGAACTTCAATACGGTCGTATTGAGTTCAATACGGCCGTATTGAAATTCAGAAATTTCAATGCGCCCGTATTGAGTTCACTGCGGGTGTATTGAAGTGTCAATACGGGCGTATTGACTTCAGTACGGCCGTATTGAAGTTTCAGAAACTTCAATACGCCGTATTGAGTTCACTGCGGCCGTATTGAAGCTTCAATACGGCCGTATTAGGTTCAGTACGGCCGTATTGGGCTTCATTCCCTCCACTTCCTTATTTTGAGCTATTCTAAGACCTCTAGACCTACAGAGAACCCTCCTAGGGCCTTCCAGGAGTCCTTCTGGCTGGTTTTCCTTCAGTCTTCGAGAGTCTTCAAGCTTTATTTCCGACCCGGACAATTTTAGGGGTCTACAGCTGCCCCCCCTTTACTTAGTCGGACGGCCTTTTGGTATACCGGCCGACAAGTAAAGGAGTTGACCCAATTGTCCGGGTGATGCGCCGACCTTCTGACTTGTAGCGTCTTCCGGTGGAAAATTGTCGAGTAGCCTCTCCAGGTTTTGCTATGCTTGCTGCCCAAGCTGGAAGCTGTGAGTACCGCCTCTCTAGGCTTAGCTTCACTCTTTGTTCGAGCCGGAAGCTAAGTACCCTTGTGACGACGGTAGCAGTGTGAGTTTCGCCTCTCCAGGCTTAGTCTCGCTCTTTGTTCGAGCCGGAAACCAAGTACCCTTGTGACGACGGTGAGCAGTGTGAGTTTCGCCTCTCCAGGCTTAGTCTCGCTCTTTGTTCGAGCCGAAAACCAAGTACCCTTGTGACGACGGTGAGCAGTGTGAGTTTTGCCTCTCCAGGCCTTGCTTTGCTTGTTGCCCAAGCTGGAAGCTGTAAGTACCGTCTCTCCAGGCTTAGCTTCACTCTTTGTTCGAGCCGGAAGCTAAGTACCTTTGTGACAACGGTAAGCGGTGAGTACCCCTTTTCCAGAGATAGCTTCGCTCATTGCCCGAGCCGGAAGCTGCATACCTCCGTGTTTGTGACGACGGGGGTAGCGTGAATATCTCCTTTCCAGGGATTTGTGATGATTTTGTCTCCACAGTCCACGGTGCTGCTTCGACGGTTGTTTCTGATTTTGTGCCACTAGGGGCTGGATAACGCAGGGATCCGTCTAGGGGATGTGCAGTTACTCATAGGTTCTTGTGTCCCAACTTTCCATTGCGTAGTTGGTGCCCACTGGGGAATTTCTGATTCCTTTGGGGTGCAGACACAAAGATGCTCTTTCTGATGTGAGCGGTGCCTTATGATTGGCTGACGTCCTTTCGACGTTGGTGGAGTATCCCGGTTATCCTTGTTCGGGTGTCTCTTTTGGTTTTCTGATTTCGCTGCCTCTGTGTAGGCTGTTATCCACTGGGGGATTTTGTCGTTGATTTTGATTAGCCTCTTCTGTTAGGCATATCGGCTTGACGTTCAATGATTGGCTGAGAGCCAGATTCCACTTGGGGAATGATTATTGATTTTTTTTATTTTTCTCCTTCTGCAGGGATGCCTCTTGAGTAGGCGACTGGGGATTTGGGGATCTTATGTATCCCAGAGTATTATTTAGGAAGCCTCTACAGGCTTAGCCTCACTCGACACTTGAGTTGGAGAGCTATCTTCCACTGAGGAAGTGTTAAGTCCTTTGACTTGTATATACTGTTTGGATGATCGCACTTCCATTGGGGATTGCGTCGATTTTGCTTTGATAGCTCTCGCTGGGGATTCGTTCCGTGAGCTTGAGTTGAGGTTTCTCTGGGGAGTATTATTTCTGCGAGCCTCTCCAGGCTCATTTATTCTGAGAGAGGATGAGGAGTATTTTGATAAGCCTCTCCAGGCTTAGTTATTCTGAGAGTATTCTTTCGGCAAGCCTCTCCAGGCTTAGTTATTTTGTATGATGCTGTTGATTTTCTGAATCTTTGCATTTTGCTTGCTGTTGTCATACACAAGCAATTTTCTATTTTTCTATTTTATGCGGTTGCCTCATGATAAGGTCTTTGCATGTGCAACTAATGTGTGTGTGATGCACAAATGTAATACAATTTTATTTTTGTTCATTTATTTAGAAAAGTGAGTGGCTCTCCCTATCCTCTTCTTCTTGGAGGACTTTCTGTCATTGACGCGAGGGAGTATTTTTGTGAGCCTTTATGCAGGAGATTATGGATTTTACAGGAACCCCTCCAATTTTCTTTTATTGACCGATTATTAATGGAATTTCGTACAATTTTATGAAAAACCAATTCAAAGGCATAATCACATGGTCAAGAGAGAAAAGAAACAAATGGATATTTTTATTGATATTCACAAGTGTTTTTACAGAAAGATTTACAAAGGGAAATTTCTGAAGAATGGCTGGCCAGGGTAGGCTATACATTTTTGGCTTAAACAATTATATCTGTAATTGCCGCTCTTCCCGTTTCCCTAGTTGTTTCGGGTGAGATGCCTGAGCTAGGAGTGTAGATACTGCAAGACGCTTGCTTCTAGAAGATTATCACTTGAACCGCCTTTCGGTTTTCGGTTCAAGTGATCGTTGCTTGCTTTACTTTTTGCATTTTATTCTTTTGCCCCTAATTTTTGCCTAGGACATGTCCTAGCGGGGATAATTTTGCCTTTGTTTTGCCTAGTACCCTTGTACTGGCGGGCTTTTCGTTTTGCCCTAACTTTTGCCTAGGATGCCCTTTTTTGGGTTTTCATCCTAGCGGGCTGATGCAAGCAACGTCTTCAAGCATAATACTTCTTTACCACGTCAGCGTTGACTGGGTATCGAAGTTCTTCTCCATCCATGTTTGTGAGGATCAATGCTCCTCCGGAGAAGGCTCGTTTCACCACGTATGGTCCTTCGTAATTTGGGGCCCACTTTCTGATTTTGTCCTTTTGAGCTGGTAGCAATTTCTTCATCACCAGCTCTCCCTCATGGTAGATTCGAGGATGGACTTTTTTGTCAAAAGCCTTTTTGATCTTCCTTTGGTAGGCTTGACCATGGCATATGGCGTTCAGTCGTTTTTCTTCGATAAGGTTCAATTGGTTGTATCGACTTTGAACCCATTCTGCCTCGGAAAGTTTTGCTTCCATGATTACTCTCAGAGACGGTATCTCGACTTCAACCGGCAGAACTGCCTCCATTCCATAAACAAGGGAGAATGGAGTAGCTCCTGTGGATGTACGTACTGAAGTCCTATAACCATGGAGAGCGAGGGGTAGCATCTCATGCCAGTCTTTGAATGAGACAACCATCTTTTGTACTATCTTCTTGATATTCTTATTGGCTGCCTCGACTGCCCCATTCATCTTTGGTCGATATGGGGAAGAGTTATGGTGCTGAATTTTGAACTCTTTGCACAGTTCTTCCACCATCTTATTGTTCAAATTGGATCCATTATCAGTGATGATTTTGTCGGGAATACCGTATCTGCATATGATATTCTTTCTGATGAAGGATGTTACCACCTTTCGGGTCACATGAGCATACGATGCCGCTTCTACCCATTTGGTGAAATAGTCAATGGCCACAAGGATGAACCTATGTCCATTGGATGCCTTTGGCTCGATGGGTCCAATAACATCCATGCCCCACATTGCGAATGGCCATGGTGAAGCCAAAACATTGAGTGGCGTTGGTGGGACATGAATGTTGTCGGCATATGCTTGACACTTGTGGCATTTCCGGACGTATTGGTAACAATCCCTTTCAATGGTCGACCAATAATATCCTGCTCTGAGGATTTTCTTAGCCATTGCAGGCCCGGGAATATGGGTACCGAAAACCCCCTCATGTATTTCTTTGATTACATTTTGAGCTTCGACTTGGTCTATGCACCTCAACAAGACCGAGTCATAATTCTTTTTGTAGAGGGTTTCTCCAATCAACAGAAATCCCATGGCCCTTCTTCGGATATGCTTTTTACCATTATCGCTGGCCATATCAGGATATTCCCCTTTAGACAGATATTGTTTGATGTCATGGAACCATGGATAATCATCAACAGCTTCATCTATCAGTAGGCAGAACGCTTGCTTATCGTGTCGCCGGATATTGATGATGGGCATTTCATGATCTTTATCCAAGGCGAACATCGATGATAGTGTAGCAAGGGCGTCAGCGAACTGATTTTCCTCCCTGTAGACCCCTAAAATTGTCCGGGTCGGAAATAAAGCTTGAAGACTCTCGAAGACTGAAGGAAGATCAGCCAGAAGGACTCCTAGAAGGCCCTAGGAGGGTTCTCTGTAGGTCTAGAGGTCTTAGAATAGCTTAAAATAAGGAAGTGGAGGGAATGAAGCCCAATACGGTCGTACTAAACTTAATACGGGCGTATTGAAGCTTCAATATGGCCGCAGTGAACTCAATACGGCGTATTGAAGTTTCTGAAACTTCAATACGGCCGTACTGAAATCAATACGGCCGTATTAAAGCTTCAATACAGCCGTATTGAACTCAATACGGCCGTATTGAAGTTCAAAAATTTCAATACGGCCGTATTGCTCCTGTAGGCCGTATTGCGCCTATTCCCTATAAATATGACGTCAATTGGACGTCATTACACACTTTCACACTCAGTTTTGACTCCCTCCTTGAGTATTCTGGGGTTTTTTGAGCAGTGTTCTGCCCTAGAAATCTCTCTGGGAGTCGATCCGACGAAGTTCTGGAATTCCGAGCACTTAGCTTGGAGATTCGAACCTAGTCGAAGGGAAATCCTCCGGATTTCCATAGTCAAAATTTTATAGGAGGGAGCGAGCGGGCTTGTAGAGCGAGGGAACGCCAAAAAGCTTCCCAGTTTTACGAAATATATAAAAAGCACGCTTCAAAGGTTTCTTCTTAAAGTCCTTCCTTTTACTGCTTTCTGTGTGCATATTTAAACTGTCATCATGTAGATAGTTAATTTATAATTGCTTAGAATAAATACGGGTAATTTAGTAATTTTATGCTGTTATTTTAGAAATAATCTGTCATAGGGAACCCGAAAGGGGCGCTGTGGGGTGCTAACACCTTCCCCACGCGTAACCGACTCCCTTACCCAACTCTGGTTGTAATGGCCAAAGTTGATTTATAAAATCAATTGCCTTATCCCTTTTTCCAATGTTTTGAGTAAAACATTGGTGGCGACTCCACGAACCCCTCCTTTTGCGAAAACCACTAATCCATGGAGGGTCCCGCTTGGGATTAATATGGATTGGTGAGACATTTAATAAATAAATTGGATAAGATCGACAAGGTCTCAGTTTGAGAACAAGTCGTTCTAATAATCCAATACATTTTCAAAACTAAAATAAAAGCGAGCTCGACCGTCTTCGCGACCGCCGAGGCCCGTTTGGGCCGGTGGCGACAGATGGCGACTCCACTGGGGAAGCCTCGAGAGTCAGTCCCATTTAGTGACAGATTGTTTTTAACAAATAATAGTTAAAATTACTTCATTACCCCCTTTGTTTGTATAATAACATGTTTATCTATTTGGCTTTAAATAACTGTTGTATGTTTAATTTTCGCAATTGTTTGAAATAAAAACTGCACACAAACCTTTGCACACAACAGTTCCCTCTATACCCGGGGGGCATGAGTGATTAACCATAGGGAGTGGATGTTAGTACGGCCGGTTGTCGAATGGGTCTATAGGTGCCCGTAGACCGTTGTCGGAAAACATCACTCAAGGTGATAACCATGAACTCGAGTCCGACAGTGCGTTGGAACTTTCCATCGACTTACGACGAGAGGAATTGGGTCCCTATAATGGGGGGCACCTTGGGGGCCTTTGACCAAGTGAGAACAGTTAGATCCTCCTTGAATATGCACTTTTCTGCAGGAGACCCCTACCTCGTGATTCGCTCGTGACTGTTCGTGGATGAGTGAATTGTTTGTGCATTCGTTATGTGACATTGTTTGTGCATTAATAAATAACCTCGTGATAAGGTCTAAAGAATAATCCCCATGCATGAAAAAACCATGACATGAGAGGAAAGACCATGTGTAAAAATATAATAAAAATGAGGAGCATGTGCATCATTATCAATAATACCTCATGCATCCTCATCATCATTTATAGGTTCACTAATACCCTCTCGATGTGAGTGAAAGAGACCCGTGACTATTGAGATTCTCCGTTGTGGAGAGATAATAGCCTAGGGAGGGTGATAAACTTTCATCTTAAAAAGGCGGCGCCTCAAAGATGAAAGATTATCAAGCTCACATCAAGAGTGTATTCATATCATAAATAAGCTAATTAGAATAAACATTCATTTTAGAAAGTGGCTGGTCATCTCTCTGTCCTCACGCGCGCACAGAAAATCAAGAAAATGGAAGCGCTAGAGGAACAAAACAAGAAGCTCACAACCGAGCTTTCACAGCTCAAAGAGCAGATGGCGCAAATGTTGGAACTCATGCGTCACCATAACATTCATGGATCTCATCACAATGACCATGGGTTCCATCATGAGGGAGAGGAGGAGGAGCATGAAGAAGATCCTCCACATGCCATACCTCTTGGGGCTGGAATTATAATCAAAAAGCCCGAGGTTTCAAAAGAACAATTCCACGCCCTAGAGGATCGGCTAAGGGCTATGGAGGGGCATGATTTTGACATCAAAGATGCCGCCGACATGTGCTTAGTGAGGGATATTCAATTCCCTCCCAAATTTAAAGTGCCAGATTTCCCGAGATACGTGGGATCGACTTGCCCCAAGAGTCATCTCACCATATACTGCCGAAAGATGGCTGCATATGCCACAAACGAAAAGCTCTTGATCCACTGCTTCCAAGAGAGCTTGGCTGACACCGCGCTCAACTGGTATATGCAGCTAGATGGAAATCAAGTATGTACATGGAGGCAGTTGGCCGACGCCTTTCTCAAGCGCTACAAATACAACATCGACCTAACACCCGATAGGTCAGATCTTCAAGCCTTGAGTAAGAAAAATGATGAATCTTTCAAGGCGTACGCCCAACGATGGAGGGAGTTGGCGGCACAGATAGAGCCCCCGCTGTCGGATAAGGAGACGGTGTCCTTATTCATCAACTCGTTGACTGGTCCCTATTACGATAAAATGATAGGGAACACAACGACACTCTTCTCGGACATCATCACCATTGGGGAGAGAGTGGAACAAGGACTTAAAAGTGGGAAGCTAGCAAAGCCCTCCCAATCATTCGAAGCTAAGAAGACCTTTGGGAAGAAGAAGGAGGAAGGAGTCAACGCCATAACCATTTCTTCATCTTCTTCCACTTCGAAGTCAGGAAGATCGCAATTCATCCCTGTGAAGAAGTTTGATAAACTTCCGACCACTTATAGCGATCTCCTGCCGAAGCTAGTAGAAGCCAAACTTCTAGCTCATGTTCCACCAAGGAAGATCGACCCACCTTACCCCGATTGGTACAAGCCACAAGACAAATGTTTATACCATTCGGGGGCACCAGGGCATTCAACAGAGAGATGCCTAGCTCTCAAATACAAGGTCCAAAACCTTATTGATGCCGGGTGGGTCACCTTCGATTCGACAGCGCCCGACGTGAGCAAGAATCCTCTGCCAAAGCAGGAGTAGAGAGAAGAACAAGCCACGATAGGGCCCCTTCATATTTCTCTTTTAGGGACTCATGATCAGTACCCGAGATCATGAGAACCTTTTCATGTAAATAAGGGTTTTTGTACAGTTTTAATACATATCAATAAAGAGGCATTTTTCACATTATTCTCTTTTTTGTTCTTTTCTCTCTTTCCTCATTAACATTAATAATTCTAAACCTAAACAGAACCAATAAAATAATTATGTCTGTAATTGTTCGCTCTGACCGGGATCCGAAGGTGAATGGGTTGAGTTGGACAGTGATGAGGAAACCACTTCTCCGGATCTGCAAAGATTGCTAGATCAAGAAGCTCGTCAAGAGAAATTGGAGACTATAAATTTGGGGCATGGCCGAGAGATAAAAGAGGTCAACATTGGGACCCATATCAGTGATGAAATAAGGACACATGCTTCCACTATGATTATAATAAAATCATTCTTTCTCATTGCTTCTTTTCTTGCTTATAATAAAATTCTAAACTACATTTTTTAACCCTGTTTGAATAAACATGAATGAGGTTAAAATCATCTTAATAATAATAAACCCACATCATTTTTATGTGGAAGTGTGTGTGTCAACTTGGAGCACCTTTTCTTGGCCTCAATAAGTGCCATCATGGGTAAAAAGAAATCTTTCAAAATAAGAGAAGCTTGGCAGGAAACCCAAAAAGGGGACTGCGCAAAAATAAGAGCAAAAGAACCCGCTAGGAATCCTACAAAGGGGTGACCTAGGCAAAAATTAGGGTTGCAAAATAAACGAAAAACAAAGGTCCGCTAAAACGCCACAAAAGGGTGTTTTAGGCAAAAATAAGGACAATCAAAAAACAAAAATAAATCCATGATGGTACCACGAACCGAATTCAAAAAGAAAGGTTCAAGGGGAGCTATCCAAGTTGTCAAAATCACAACGTCAATAAACAAAGATTTTCTTAACTTCATAAGTGTTTAATCAAACAAGCCTAAACACATAAGCCCACCTTGGCCAAACATTCTTACAAAATCCATTTTTCAAAAATAAAATAATCCCCTCTAAAACACAAACTTTTGAAAATATATCCCTTCCTTCTTTTCTCTCTTGTCCCAAAAGATTTTGGAATAATCTAGTGGAAGCATGAAGAAATAAATCATCACTGATAATGGATCTAATCTGAACAACAAAATGGTGGAAGAACTGAGCCAAGAATTCAAGATCCAACACCACAACTCTTCCCCATATCGGCCAAAGATGAATGGGGCAGTCGAGGCAACCAAAAAAGAACATCAAGAAAATAGTGCAAAAGATGGTTGTCTCATTTAAAGACTGACACGAGATATTACCCTTCGCTCCTCATGGCTATAGGACTTCAGTACGTCCATTTAACAGGAGCTACTCCATTCTCACTAGTTTATGGGATGGAGGCAGTTCTACCCATCGAAGTCGAGATATTCTATCTGAGGGTAATCATGGAAACAAAACTTTCCGAGGCAGAATGGGTTCAAAGCCAATATGACCAGTTGAACCCTATCAAAAAGAAACGGCTGAACGCCATATGCCATGGTCAAGCCTATCAGAGGAAGATCAAAAAGGCTTTTGACAAGAAAGTCCACCCTCGAGTCTACCATGAGGGAGAGTTGGTAATGAAGAAATTACTACCAACTCAAAAAGGGCAAAATCGGAAAGTGTGCCCCAAATCACGGAGGACCATACGTGGTGAAACGAACCTTCTCAGGAGGAGCATTGATCCTCACAGACATGGATGGAGAAGAACTTCTATACCCAGTCAACACTGACGTGGTAAAGAAGTACTATGCTTGAAGACGTTGCTTGCATAGGCCCGCTAGGATGAAAACCCAAGAAGGGCGTCCTAGGCAAAAGTTAGGGCAAAATAAAAAGCCCGCCAGTACAAGGGTACTAGGCAAAACAAAGGCAAAATTATCCCCGCTAGGATACGTCCTAGGCAAAAGTTAGGGGGCAAAAGAATAAGATGTAAAAGCAAAGCAAGCAACGGTCACTTGAATCGAAAACCGAAAGGCGGTTCAAGTGATTATCTTCTAGAAGCAAGTGTCTTGCAGCATCTACACTCCTGACTCAGGCATCTCACCCGAAGCGATTAAGGGAACGGGAAGAGCGACAATTACAGATATAATTGTTTAAACCAAAAATGTATATAGCCTACCCTGGCCAGCCATTCTTCAGAAATTCCTTCTGCAAATCTTTCTGTAGAAACATTTTTGAATATCAAATAAAATATCCATTTGTTTCTTTTCTCTCTTGACCATGTGATTATGCCTCTAAATTGATGTTTCAAAAATTGTACGAAACTCTCTTAATAATCGGTCAAAAGAGAATTGGAGGGGTTCCTATAAAATCCATAATCTCCTGCATAAAGGCTCACAAAAATACTCCCTCGCGTCAATAACAGAAAGTCCTCCAAGAAGAAGAGGATAGGGAGAGCCACTCACTTTTCTAAATAAATGAACAAAAATAAAAAATTGTATTGCATTTGTGCATCACACACACATTAGTTGCACATTCAAAGACCTTATCATGAGGCAACCGCATAAAATAGAAAAATAGAAAATTGCTTGTGTATGACAGCAGCAAGCAAAATACAAAGATTCAGAAAATCAACAGCATCATACAGAATAACTGAGCCTGGAGAGGCTTGCCGAAAGAATACTCTCAAAATAACTGAGCCTGGAGAGGCTCGCCGAAATAATACTCTCTCAGAATAATTGAGCCTGGAGAGGCTTGCCGAAATAATACTCGTACAGAATAATTGAGCCTGGAGAGGCTTGCCGAAACAATACTCCCACAGAATAATTGAGCCTGGAGAGGCTTGTCGAAATAATACTCCTTCAGAATAATTGAGCCTGGAGAGGCTTGCCGAAACAATACTCATACAAAATAACTGAGCCTGGAGAGGCTTGCCGAAATAATACTCTCTCATAATAACTGAAGTTAATTTCTTTAGCACTTTTAATTTCTGTACAGCAAAAGCCAAAAACATAAAAAAAAGCAAAATACAGAAAAAGCCAAATCAGAAGAAAAGGCAAAATACAGAAAAAGCCGAAAATAAAAAAGGCAAGGATATAGAAAATCCAACAAACAATTTGTACCGAATAACTAAGCCTGGAGAGGCTTACCAAAATAATACTCCACATCCTCCACAGTATGCAGAATAACTGAGCCTGGAGAGGCTCGCAGAAATAATACTCCCCAGAGGGAACCTCAGCTCAAGCTCATGGAAAAATCCCCAGCGAGAGCTATCAAAGCAAAATCGACGCAATCCCCAATGGAAGTGCGATCATCCAAACAATATATACAAGTCAAAGGACTTAATACTTCCTCAGTGGAAGATAGCTCTCCGACTCAAAGCACTGAGCGAGGCTAAGCCTGTAGAGGCTTCCTAAATAATACTCTGGGATACAATAAGATCCCCAAATCCCCAATCGCCTACTCAAGAGGCATCCCTGCAAAAAGGAGAAGAAAATCAAAAATATCAATAAGTATTCCCCAAGTGGAATCCGGCTCTTAGCCAAACATCGAACGTCAAGCCGATACGCCTAACAGAAGAGGCTAATCAAAATCAACGACGAAATCCCCCAGCGGATAACAGCCTACACAGAGGCAAAAATCAGAAAATCAAAAAGAGATACCCGAATAAGGATGAACCGGGATACTCCACCAACGTCAAAGGACGTCAGCCAAACATAAGGCATCGCTCAACTCAGAGAGAAAGAGCATCTGTGTCTACACCCTAAGGAGTCAAAAATTCCCCATGGGTACCAACAATGCAATGCAAGTTGGGGCACAGGAACCTGTGAATGACTGCACATCCCCTAGACGGATCCCTGCATTATCTAGCCCTCAGTGGCACCAAAATCAAAATCAAACCGTCGAAGCAGCATCGTGGACTGTGGAGACAAAATCATCTCAAAGCCTAAAAGGCAATACTCAGCTACCCAGTTGTCGAGAGCACCGAGGTATGCACAAGTCTGGAGAGACAGTACTTAGAGTCTGGAGAGACGATACTCGAAGTCTGGAGAGACGATACTCAGAGTCTGGAGAGACGATACTCAGAGTCTGGAGAGACGATACTCAGAGTCTGGAGAGACGATACTCAGAGTCTGGAGAGACAATACTCGAAGTCTGGAGAGACGATACTCAGAGTCTGGAGAGACGATACTCAGAGTCTGGAGAGACGATACTCAGAGTCTGGAGAGACGATACTCAGAGTCTGGAGAGACGATACTCAGAGTCTGGAGAGACGATACTCAGAGTCTGGAGAGACGATACTCAGAGTCTGGAGAGACGATACTCAGAGTCTGGAGAGACGATACTCAGAGTCTGGAGAGACGATACTCAGAGTCTGGAGAGACGATACTCAGAGTCTGGAGAGACGATACTCAAAGTCTGGAGAGACAGTACTCAGAGTCTGGAGAGACGATACTCAGAGTCTGGAGAGACAGTACTCGAAGTCTGGAGAGACAGTACTCGAAGTCTGGAGAGACAGTACTCAGAGTCTGGAGAGACGATACTCAAATAAAGTCTGGAGAGACAATACTCAAACAAAGTCTGGAGAGACAGTACTCAAGGTCTGGAGAGACAATACTCAAGGTCTGGAGAGACAATACTCAGCCATCAGCGTCGTCAGAGGCACGTTGGTGTTAAACTTAGCTACCGAGGTTGTCAGAAGCGCCGAGGTATGCAACAACCTGGAGAGGCTACTCAACAATTTTCCACCGGAAGACATTACAAGTCAGAAGGTCGGCACATCACCCGGACAATTGGGTCAACTCCTTTACTTGTCAGCCGGTACACCAAAAGACCGTTTGACTAAGTAAAGGGGGGGCAGCTGTAGACCCCTAAAATTGTCCGGGTCGGAAATAAAGCTTGAAGACTCTCGAAGACTGAAGGAAGATCAGCCAGAAGGACTCCTAGAAGGCCCTAGGAGGGTTCTCTGTAGGTCTAGAGGTCTTAGAATAGCTTAAAATAAGGAAGTGGAGGGAATGAAGCCCAATACGGTCGTACTAAACTTAATACGGGCGTATTGAAGCTTCAATATGGCCGCAGTGAACTCAATACGGCGTATTGAAGTTTCTGAAACTTCAATACGGCCGTACTGAAATCAATACGGCCGTATTAAAGCTTCAATACAGCCGTATTGAACTCAATACGGCCGTATTGAAGTTCAAAAATTTCAATACGGCCGTATTGCTCCTGTAGGCCGTATTGCGCCTATTCCCTATAAATATGACGTCAATTGGACGTCATTACACACTTTCACACTCAGTTTTGACTCCCTCCTTGAGTATTCTGGGGTTTTTGAGCAGTGTTCTGCCCTAGAAATCTCTCTGGGAGTCGATCCGACGAAGTTCTGGAATTCCGAGCACTTAGCTTGGAGATTCGAACCTAGTCGAAGGGAAATCCTCCGGATTTCCATAGTCAAAATTTTATAGGAGGGAGCGAGCGGGCTTGTAGAGCGAGGGAACGCCAAAAAGCTTCCCAGTTTTACGAAATATATAAAAAGCACGCTTCAAAGGTTTCTTCTTAAAGTCCTTCCTTTTACTGCTTTCTGTGTGCATATTTAAACTGTCATCATGTAGATAGTTAATTTATAATTGCTTAGAATAAATACGGGTAATTTAGTAATTTTATGCTGTTATTTTAGAAATAATCTGTCATAGGGAACCCGAAAGGGGCGCTGTGGGGTGCTAACACCTTCCCCACGCGTAACCGACTCCCTTACCCAACTCTGGTTGTAATGGCCAAAGTTGATTTATAAAATCAATTGCCTTATCCCTTTTTCCAATGTTTTGAGTAAAACATTGGTGGCGACTCCACGAACCCCTCCTTTTGCGAAAACCACTAATCCATGGAGGGTCCCGCTTGGGATTAATATGGATTGGTGAGACATTTAATAAATAAATTGGATAAGATCGACAAGGTCTCAGTTTGAGAACAAGTCGTTCTAATAATCCAATACATTTTCAAAACTAAAATAAAAGCGAGCTCGACCGTCTTCGCGACCGCCGAGGCCCGTTTGGGCCGGTGGCGACACTCCCTTGGGATATATTCAAAGACGACATTTTGAAAGAATTGTATCAGGTCTTTGATATGCTCAACATATGGTATCAGTTTAGAATTTCGGACTTCCCATTCACCTCGCAGTTGGTGAATGACTAAAGCCGAATCTCCAAATACTTTGAGCTTTAGGATACCATTGTTGACTGCTGCTTGGATTCCTAACGCGCAAGCCTCGTATTCGGCCATGTTATTTGTACAGTCGAAGTTGAGTCTTGCCGTTAAGGGGATATGCTTTCCTTGTGGGGAGATTAATACTGTTCCAATCCCTTGTCCAAGCATGTTGGGGGCTCCATCGAAATACATGGTCCACGTATCATCCTTAGGATCTTCATGTTGTAAATGCATTATATCCTCATCGGGGAAATCATCCTGAAGGGATTGATAGTCATTGGTCGGCCCGTGTGCTAGGTAATCAGCTAGGGTACTACCCTTGATGGCTTTTGTGTGACATGTATGATGTCAAATTCTGATAATTGCACTTGCCATCGGGCAATCTTCCCAGTGATTATCGGTTTGTCGAACACGTACTTAATTGGGTCCATTTTGGAAACCAACCAAGTAGTATGCCTAATCATATACTGCCTGAGCCGTTGTGTTGCCCATGCTAACGCACAGCACGTCTTTTCTAGTGGCGTGTAGCGGGTTTCATAATCAAGGAACTTTTTGCTCAGGTAGTAGATGGCTTGTTCTTTTTTTCCAGTTTCGTCATGTTGCCCTAGCACGGCTCCCATGGACTCATCAAGCACTGTCAGATAGAGGATTAATGGCCTTCCCTCGACAGGTGGCACCAATACTGGTGGATTGGCCAAGCACTGTTTGACCTTGTCAAAAGCTTGTTGACAATTCTCATCCCAAGTTTCGGAATGATTCTTGCGCAACAGCTTGAATATTGGTTTGCACGTGTCAGTCAACTGTGCGATGAACCTTGCGACGTAGTTCACCCTGCCGAGGAATCCTCTAATTTCTTTCTCAGTTTTAGGAGGAGGCATTTCCATTATTGCCTTTACTTTATCGGGGTCCACCTCTATGCCTTTTTCACTGACGATGAACCCAAGAAGCTTACCCGACCGAACTCCGAAAGTACACTTAGCCGGGTTTAGCTTAAGCTGATACTTACGAAGCCGATTGAATAATTTTCTCAAATATTGGATGTGGTCCATCTCGTCTTTTGACTTTGCGATCATGTCATCCACGTATACTTCAATTTCTTTGTGGATCATATCGTGGAATAGCGTCACCATCGCTCGTTGGTAGGTGGCACCCGCATTTTTAAGTCCAAAAGGCATCACCCTGTAGCAGAAAGTTCCCCAGGGTGTGATGAAAGAAGTTTTCTCGCGGTCTTCCATATTCATTTTGATTTGGTTATACCCCGAGTATCCGTCCATAAAGGAATAGAGCGTGTTCGTGGCTGTGTGATCCACGAGTGTATCAATATGTGGCAAGGGAAAATCGTCCTTTGGACTGGCACGATTCAGATCCCTATAGTCAACACACACTCTAACCTTTCCGTTCTTTTTGATAACTGGCACAATGTTAGCCAGCCATTCGGGATATTGGGATACAACCAAGAACCCCGCGTCCAATTGTTTTTCTACCTCCTCCTTAATCTTTAAGGACCATTCGGGCTTGATTCGTCGAAGCTTTTGCTTAATGGGTCGAAACCCCTCTTTTAAGGGCAACTTGTGTTCGACAATGTTGGAGTCCAACCCGGGCATATCATGGTACGACCATGCAAATACGTCCTTGTATTCCCTCAATAATTGAATCAATTGTGTTTTTATTCCATCACTGATACGGGTCCCAATGTTGACCTCTTTCAATTCTTGATCCTGCCCCAAATTTACGGTCTCCAATTCTTCTTGATTCGGTCGGAGTAGACGAGCTTCTTGGTCTAGCAGTCTTTGCAGATCCGGAGAGATGGTCTCCTCATCACTGTCCAACTCAACCCATTCACCCTCGGCTTTCGGATCCCGGTCAGAGCGAGCAATCACAGACATAATTATTTATTGGTTCTGTTTAGGTTTAGAGTTTATTAATATTAATGAGAGAGAGAGAATAGAACAAAATGAGAGAATAATGTGTGAAAAAAATGCCTCTTTATTGATATATGAGTGTAAAACTGTACAAAACCCTTTATTTACATGAAAAGGTCCTCATGATCTCGGGTACTGATCATGAGTCCCTAAAAGAAAAAATGTGGAGGGGCCCTATCATGGCTTGCCCTTCTCTCTACTCCTGCTGCGGTAGAGGATTCTTGCTCACGTCGGGCGCCGTCGAATCGAAAGTGACCCACCCAGCATCGATAAGGTCTTGGACCTTATACTTGAGAGCTCGGCAGTTCTCCGTTGAATGCCCCTGTGCCCCCGAATGGTATAGACATTTGTCTTGTGGATTGTACCAATCGGGGTAGGGTGGATTCACCTTCTTTGGTGGAATGTAAGCTATAAGACGCGCCTCCACTAGCTTCGGCAGGAGATCGCTATAAGTGGTCGGAAGTCTATCAAACTTCTTCACAGAGTTGTTTTGCGATTTGCCTGACTTCGAAGCGGAAGAAGACGGAGCAATGGTTACAGCGTTGACTCCTCCTTCTTTCTTCTTCCCGAAGGCCTTCTTAGCTTCATATGATTGGGAAGGCTTAGCCAGCTTCCCACTTTTAAGTCCTTGTTCCACCCTTTCTCCAATGGTGATGATGTCCGAGAAGAGTGTCGTTGTGTTCCCTATCATTTTATCGTAATAGGGACCAGTCAACGAGTTGATGAATAAGGACACCGTCTCCTTATCCGACAGCGGGGGCTCTATCTGTGCCGCCAACTCCCTCCAACGTTGGGCGTACGCCTTGAAGGATTCATCGTTCTTTTTACTCAAGGCTTGAAGATCAAACCTATCGGGTGTTAGGTCGATGTTGTATTTATAGCGCTTGAGAAAGGCGTCGGCCAACTGCCTCCATGTATGTACTAGATTTCCGTCTAGCTGCATATACCAGTTGAGTGCAGTTTCAGCTAAGCTCTCTTGGAAACAGTGGATCAAGAGCTTTTCATTTGTGGCGTATGCAGCCATTTTGCGACAGTACATGGTGAGATGACTTTTGGGGCAAGTCGATCCCACGTACTTCGGGAAATCTGGTACTTTAAATTTAGGAGGGAATTGAATGTCCCTCACTAAGCACATATCGGCGGCATCTTTGACATCAAAATCATGCCCCTCCATAGCCCTTAGCCGATCCTCGAGGGCATGGAATTGTTCCTTTGAGACCTCGGGCTCTTTTATTATAATTCCTGCCCCAAGGGGTACGGCGTTTGGAGGATCTTTTTCATGCTCTTCCTCCTCTCCCTCATGATGGGACCCATGATCACTATGATGAGATTCATGAATGTTGTGATGACGCATGAGTTCCATCATTTGCGCCATTTGCTCTTTAAGCTGTGAAAGCTCGGTTGTGAGCTTCTTGTTTTGCTCCTCCAATGCTTCCATTTTCTTGATTCTCTGTGCGCGCGTAAGGACAGAGAGATGACCAGCCACTTTCTAAAATGAATGTTTAGTTAGTTTATTTTATGGGATGAATACACTCTTTAACATGAGCTTGATAAACCTCCATCTTTAAGGCGCTGCCTTTTTAAGACGGAAGTTTACCCCCCTTCTTTATCTATGATCTCTCCCCAACGGAGAATCTCTATAGTCATGGGTCTCTTTCACTCATGTCAAGAGGTATTGGTGACCCTAAAATGTATGTTTTTATGAGGATGCATGATGTCTTATTGGTAATGATGTACATGCTCCTCACTTTTATTATATTTTCACGCATGGTCCTTCCTCTCATGTCATGGTTTTTTATGCATGGGGA
Organism: Cajanus cajan; assembly: GCF_000230855.2. NCBI lineage: Eukaryota > Viridiplantae > Streptophyta > Magnoliopsida > Fabales > Fabaceae > Cajanus > Cajanus cajan. The sequence goes on along the minus strand of NC_138523.1, from coordinate 12,870,707 downwards.
TTATTTTTAGACCTTATCACGAGGTTATTTATTAATGCACAAACAATTGCACATAAGCATTTACACAAACAATTCACTCATCCACGAACAGTCACGAGCGAATCACGAGGTAGGGGTCTCCTGCAGAAAAGTGCATATTCAAGGAGGATCTAACTGTTCTCACTTGGTCAAAGGCCCCCAAGGTGCCCCCATTATAGGGACCCAATTCCTCTCGTCGTAAGCCGATGGAAAGCTCCAACGCACTGTCGGACTCGAGTTCATGGTTATCACCTTGAGTGATGTTTTTCCGACAACGGTCTCATAGGCTCCTATAAACCCATCAACCGGCCGTACTAACATCCACTCCCTATGGATTACCACTCATGCCCCCGGGTATAGAGGGAACTGTTGTGTGCAAAGGTTTGTGTGCAATTTTTATTTCAAACAATTGCGGAAATTTAAACAAACAACAGTTATTTAAAGCCAAATATATAAAGCATGTTATCATACAAGCAAGGGGTAATGAAGTAATTTTAACTATTATTTATTAAAAATAATCTGTCACTAAATGGGACTGACTCTCGAGGCTTCCCCAGTGGAGTCGCCATCTGTCGCCACCGGCCCGAAACGGGCTTTCGGCATTCGCGAAGGATGGTTGGACTCGTTTAATTTGTTTAAAAATGTGGATTGCTAGAATGACTTATTCTCAAACTGAGACCTCGTCAAACGAGCAATTTTATTAAAAGTCTCACTAATCCATATTAATCCCAAGCGGGACCCTCCATGGATTAGTGGTTTTTGCAAAAGGAGGGTTCGTGGAGTCGCCACCAATGTTTTACTCAAAACATTGGAAAAAGGGATAAGGCAATTGATTTTATAAATCAACTTTGGCCATTACAACCAGAGTTGGGTAAGGGAGTCGGTTACGCGTGGGGAAGGTGTTAGCACCCCACAGCGCCCCTTTCGGGTTCCCTATGACAGATTATTTTCTAAGATAACAACGTAAAATTACTAAATTACCCCTATTTATTCTAAGCAATTATAAATTAACTATCTACATGATGACTTATTAAATTATGCAACAAACAGAAAGCGGTAAAAGGAAGGATTGAAGGGAAACCTCTTGAAGCGTGCTTTTATATATTGCAAAAAATGAACTGGGAAGCGTTTTGGCGTTCCCTCGCTCTACAAGCCCGCTTCTCGCTCTCCTAGAACAAAATTTTAACTAAGGGAATCAAAAAGATTTCCCCTCGACTAGGTTCGATCCTCAAGCAAAATGGCTCGGGGCTCAAGAACTTCGTCGGATCAACTCTCCGAGTGATTTCTAGGGCAGAACACTGCTCAAAAACCCCAGAATACTCAAGGAGAGGGTTGAAACTATGTTCAAAAGTGTGGAATGACGTCCAATTGACGTCATATTTATAGGGAATAGGCGCAATACGGCCTACAGGAGCAGTACGGCCGTATTGAAATTTTTGAACTTCAATACGGTCGTATTGAGTTCAATACGGCCGTATTGAAATTCAGAAATTTCAATGCGCCCGTATTGAGTTCACTGCGGGTGTATTGAAGTGTCAATACGGGCGTATTGACTTCAGTACGGCCGTATTGAAGTTTCAGAAACTTCAATACGCCGTATTGAGCTCACTGCGGCCGTATTGAAGCTTCAATACGGCCGTATTAGGTTCAGTACGGCCGTATTGGGCTTCATTCCCTCCACTTCCTTATTTTGAGCTATTCTAAGACCTCTAGACCTACAGAGAACCCTCCTAGGGCCTTCCAGGAGTCCTTCTGGCTGGTTTTCCTTCAGTCTTCGAGAGTCTTCAAGCTTTATTTCCGACCCGGACAATTTTAGGGGTCTACAGTGATAGTGAAGTGGGACAAGGTTGACTTCCAAGAAGCCTTTTGACCATAAGTGATGGAGAAGATAGGAGGAGTGAATGTTGTTCTTCTCCTATTCTTCACCTAGGCTTGGATCTTCTTCAAGGAGCTTGAATCCGAAGATGGAGAACTCTGGAATGATGAAGGAACACGAATGGAATGAGGTCTAGACTTGGATGGAAGCATCCAAGCTCAAGCATCAATGGAGAGCACACTTCAAAGAGAAGGATTCTAGGTGAATTCCTAAGGTTTTTGAAGTTGAACTCAAGGAGACTTTGAGAGGGAAACTCGGCACTATGGCTCACAAATTTCATTAATCATTCAAAGTGATTACAAAGATGTGAAAGAACACTTAAGTAAGCACGGTTTTGCACTCTTTGGGCGCCTAAATCAAAAGATGACATGTGGCGCCCAAAATTTGAATTCAAATTTGAAATTTGAATTCAAATTTTGGCTCCCATGTGCTACTCCGAAAATTCAGGTACCTAAGCTGCATCTAAGTGTAATTTGGAGTGTCATTTAGGGTTAATTTGAGGTCACATGTTCAGCCACCAAAGGTGCAAAACATGTGACTCAAATGTAACTTAAATGGCTTCCAAATTAAACCTAATTTAACCTAATTAGCCTACTTTAGTATTCCTTGTATTTTCCTATTCTAATGACCTAAATACATTGGTCCAACAAATACAATGGAAAGGAAAAATTACAAGAATGAAAATGAGCCCAATATTGGGTACCAAAAGCCCAAAGGCCCATGAAGCCCAAAACTAGGCCCAACTAGCCTAAAACCTAAAATGCTACTCTATGTGGTCCAAAATACAAGACCAAAATATATGATACCTATACTAACATGATGTATACAAAACATATGAAAATAGCTATAACAAAATATGGCCCATGAAAAGTTCAACTTGGGCCTTCCCAGGCCCATCAGGCCCATTGGGCCCTGACTGGACCAAACCTTCATGTCTAGCCAACTCCTCTTGGTTCTTTGAGTATGTCACCTCTTGCACTCCAAAGCATGATTCCATCAATAAGAAGATCACCGTCAACAGGATATAACTTTTCAATTTGAGGGTCTTCCTTACTAGTCTCACTATCACTTGAAGTGGTAGAACTAGATTCATCAAGGCTACTATAAATGTCTTGTCCTCTCAAAATCATGACCTTTTTAGTTGGACATTGAGAAGCTATATGGCCTCTCCCAAGACATTTAAAGCATTTGATGTCACTAGTTTTACTACTAGAAGTGACAACATTTTTATTTTTATCACTTTCATTTTCTTTTTCTTTTTCTTGACCCTTACTAGAGTTTTTAGAAGAGTCATATTGACCCTCCCTCTTGTAGTCATTCTTGATATAAGAGTTAGCTTGAGTTTTTCCTTTTAAAGAATTTTTCCTTAAATTTTGTTGTTCCACCCTTATACAAAGTTGGACCAAATCATCAAGGTCCCTATAAGGGAGTAACTCAACTCTATCTCTTATGTCAAAATTTAGACCACTCAAAAACCTAGCAATGGTCAATCTTTCCTCTTCCCTTATGCCAGCCCTCATGAGATACAACTCCATCTTTTGTCTATACTCCTCCACACTCATGTTCTTTTGTTGGAGTATTTGGAGCTTATCCATAAGATCCCTACTATAATAAGAAGGAATGTGCTTTCTACTCATAGCACTCCTCAATTCATTCCAATAAGTGATGGGAGGATCACTGTGAAGTCTTCTCTCTCTTTCCAAGGATGTCCACCAATACATGGCTTGTCCTTGAAAAGCTAGGGTGGCCAAAGGAACTCTTCTTTCCTCACCTACTTGATGACAAGTGAAGACTTGCTCCACTTTCATCTCCCAATCCAAGTAGGCGTCCACATTTTCTTTACCATGAAAGTAAGGGAGATCAACCCTTGATTCCCTCACTTTGGGTTCCTTAATGACTTTTCTAGGGTGGGGTTGATAATAAGCATCCATATTCAAACTACCCTCATTGTCTTGGCTTTGAGAGTCATTGGAACTCTTGGTGGAAGAACTCTTTTGACTTTTGTTTTTATGAATTTTTTTCAAAAGTTTTTCTTCTCTTAGCTTAATCTTGTTTATCTCTTCCTCTAAAGCAATAAGTTGTACTTCTCTTTCAATTTTCTCCTTTTCTTTTTGAAGTACCTCTTGTTGCTTCCAAAGTTTTAGTGCTTCAACCTCCTTAACAATTCTTTTAAAACTTTTTGGGAGATTCAAAGTCACTACTACTTTGAAAAATATGACTCATGATTAAGCAAGGAGAATTTATATGCTATGCAAAAGGTTATAAAATGTTTTTGGTATTTTCTAGGAATGAAAATAGCACTTGGAAGTCTAAGTGTACAAGTTGCACTATCAAGGGAGGTGAGCTACAAAGAGCCACTTAATAACCAAGCCTTTTCAAGTGGAAATCACTAAACTCCTTTGTGGTACTTCCAATTCCCCAAAACTTTTCACAAAAAATTTTGTATGATTTTCACAATTTGTTTGTTTTTGAGATTAAACTAAGCGTGAGAAATTAAAACTACACAATACTAGACGTTTTAGGACAACAAAGTAAGCACAAATATGAATAAGAAACTTAGAAGAAGCAAGATAAGAAACTAGTCGTATACCCTAAGTGGAAGCTTGAAACATATGAAATTTCCAAGCCACTTCCACTAGTACTACACGTGAGAGGCTATCAAGGAATTAGATATACCTGACCAGCTTCTTAATACTCCCTCCAAGATTTACAAATTGGTTTAAAAATACAAGAGAATTGACAAAAATTAAACTAAACTAGAAAGCAAATATTGGCGGCTTTTGTGACCAATTAGTGACGGATTTGTTGTTCAAATTTTCTAACACTTATTCAAGTGTTTAATCCGCCACTAATCCTTCAAATATGATGCTCCTGTGATAGCTAAGTCGTATCACTATCAAACAATTCTAGGTTCTTCAACAAATTTCTGTAATATAGAGGACTTAACCTAGGTCATCTCTCAAGGACACAAGCACATTGTATTTTGAATTTAATCATGTATGTAAATCAATTTAGAACTCGGGAGAGAAATTTTCAAACAAACAATTAGAACAGTATCAAGAAAGCAAAGAAATCAAATCAACACAAAATTTCAGTAGTATAAGAGTTCAGTTCAAGGTTTCAATTCCTACAGTATAATCATCATTGTTCACAATGAATACGAATTCTCAATCCATCTAATTCAATCCGAAATTAATCCAAACAGTTTTCTAAATCTAGATTTTGAATTTTATTAAAACAGAAACTACAATCGCACATTCCAAATTTCAACAAAATTCAAGAAAAGTAACCGATTGAATTAGGGATTTAGGTTATTTCTAATCAGAAAATACTTCTTCTCATTTTCAATTAGGAATCAAAACAGAGATTCAATATCATGAAAACCGAATTTAAACTAAACAGAAAAGAGGAGAAGAAGAAGAAAGAATTCGTTCGGTAAAAATTAGAAACTCAAATTTACCGTAGTTCTTGAAACCTTAAACCGATTAAGGAATTAGCTTTGCCTCATTATCATGTTGCAGCAAATTCCAATTGAGAAAAGAAATTCCGTGAGACAGAGAAAAATTCGTGTAAGAGGAAAATGAGAGAAAGAAAGATGCAAAGCTTCTAAAGAGAGAAGAGAGAACTTGGAAGAGAAACTTCTTCAGGAAGTAATCTCCAATCTGAAAATCTAACAAATGATTTTTCCCCCCAGACCCACTCCTGAATCATTACATGGTTTTAAAGACAAAATAATGGGCCTAAAGTCAAAGGTCCAGTCCACTAATTACAATTGAAAAGCCTAATTAACTAAACTAATCAGTTTCATGACAAGCTGAACAATTCAGTGCAGAGCCGCGACTTTAAAGCACGATTTTGGGTCTGAAAATGTCCAAACTGGGTTTTTCGTCCAACATGAGAATTGTAGATCTCTGTCTTATCTTTACAGGGACACCAAGTTTGCCAAATTCCGAGTTGAATAGCTCCAGATATGGCTTGTACTAGAAACTGTGTCAAAACAGGAAATTCTTACGGAAAATTAGTAAAATTTATAACTAATTCCTAAATGATTCACTAATGCAAAACTAAACTAAAACATGAATATAGGATACTAAAAAGAATCAAATAAGGTAAAAACACATAAATAAAGATATACTAAAATATTACTATCATCCTGGACCTGCAAAAGAAACACAGCAAAAGAGATTAATGGTGGCTGCCTCACAAGGTGAAAGGAATGGTCACTCAAGTGAAGGAAGTTTAGGAAAAGCTAGGTCACTAAATTAGGTCAAAATTTTTTATTCTTAGTGTCCAAACTTTTCCTACTCTTTGTTGAGCAATGCTTGATCCTTGAGCAAGGATTTGAGGCCACTTCCAGCACAGGGAATTTAAAGAAAGAAAACAAGACAAGCAACAAAAGCACAATTTGAAAAGCTTATACCAAAATAAAGAGTATTATGTATAAGACAAGACTCAAAGAGGTTCACAAAGTAAAACTTAAAATTAAGACTCCAAATAAAGCTAGCACTCAGTTAGGAATGTTCCTAGATAGGTACTAGAGTAGATGAACAAAACAAAAAAAATTTGAAAGCAATTGGATAAGTATAGAACAAGTAGTAGTCAAAACAATAACAAGGAATCAAGTGGATTTTTCAGCTTGTACACCTCTGGGCTTTTTCCTTTTAATTTGCTTTATATAATTTTTTTTATTCTTTCTTTTTCTAAATTCAAATTAAGATTCCAGAGAAGGTATTTGCCTTTTGTTTCAAATTTTTTTATGATTCCAAGCTATAGAAACCGAGACTACAAGTTAGGTCAAAATTCAAGTGAAAACAAAGAAACTAGTGCACTAGTTTTTAGGTTTTGTTTTGGATTCCTTTTGTATTCTTTTTGAACTTTTTGAACCTTAGGCTCTGTTTTTGCCTCTTTTTTTCAGTCTCTTAACTCTTTTTTTTTTATAAAATTTGAATCCACAAGAAAAGTGCACTAGAAGTAGGTTAAACACTTGAAATTTTAGGTAACAAAATTTTTTCTTAAGATTTTTCAATGGAAAGTGATTTGAAAACTTAAGTACACAATGGAAACCTAACTCTAAAGAAATTTGCTAGGACTAATAGCAAATTATGAACACAATAAGGTAAAAGAAAAAGCACATTTAGCTAGGCACAATGAATACAAACCGAGAGCAACAAATTGATGAACAATGCACAAAAGAAAATTAGGTCAACATGCTATTCAAGGAATTTTTGAACATATAATGACTAAACAAACACTCTAAGACAAAACATAGATTCAAAACCAAAATCTAATGCACATGCATGAGGTCCAATCACGGACACATACAAGGAATGAAGAGACTCAAATTAAACTCAAAATAAGCACAAGCAAATAGGTCCTAAACAAGTTGATTGAGGAAGAAATTCAAAAACAATCAACAATAGATCTATGAACACAAGAACATCAAAATATAGATCCGAATTTTGAAACTCAAACAAGACAAACACAAGAACACACAAACACAAAAATGGACACAAAATTTTGAAGAACTTATCTCCTTGAAGAACCTTGCTCTTGATACCAAAATTGATAGAAGTAAGAAGGAGAAGTGATGAATGAACTCCTCCAAGCTCCTTCTAGGCACGGTTCCTCTTCAATGGAGATGAGACCAAGATGTTGAACACCTTAGAAAGGAAGAACACTCGCAGAAATGATAGAGGGAAGCATCCAAGCTAAAGAACTCAAGGGATTGCTCACTTCAAAGAGAAGAAAACTAGGTTTTCCTAAGGAATTTTGAAGGCACTCTCTATGGCTCTCTCTTGGATTTCGATGACTCTTGAAAGATGGCTGAAATGTATTCAGAAATCTCATATATTCAAAAGTGAATACAAAGAGTAGTAGAAACACTTAAGTAGCATCCGGTTTTGCAAACATTTGGGCGCCTAAGTCAAAGCTCACAAGTGGCGCCCAAAATTTGAATTCAAATTTGAAATTTGAATTCAAATTTTGGCTCCCATGTGCTACTCCGAAATTTGAGGTACCTAATGTGCATCTAGGTCTGATTTGAGAGTCATTTAGGGTTAATTTGAGGGTCACATGTTCAGCCACCAATTGGTGCAAAACATGTGACTCAAATGTAACTTAAATGGCTTCCAAATTAAACCTAATTTAACCTAGTTAGCCTACTTTAGTACCTAAATACAATGGTCAAACAAATACAATGGAAAGGAAAAATTAGAAGAATGAAAATGAGCCCAATATTGGGTACCAAAAGCCCAAAGGCCCATGAAGCCCAAAACTAGGCCCAACAAGCCTAAAACCTAAAATGCTACTCTATGTGGTCCAAAATACAAGACCAAAATATATGATACCTATACTAACATGATGTATACAAAACATATGAAAATAGCTATAACAAAATATGGCCCATGAAAAGTTCAACTTGGGCCTTCCTAGGCCCATCGAGCCCATTGGGCCCTACTGGCCCAAACCTTCATGTCTAGCCAACTCCTCTTGGATCTTTGAGTATGTCACCTCTTGCACTCCAAATCATGATTCCATCAATTTTTATTTAGCTTTGACTCTTTCATCTTTGAAGCTTGCCTTTTATGCTATCATTTTTTTGGATGCTTCTGCTTTTTTTTCTCAACATTTTCGAAGCTTGCCTTTTTCTCATGTTGCTTTTTCTTTTTATTGTCATCATTGGTGGAGGGATCTATTCCCATGATGTTATTTGCCGAATCTTTATTGATGAGTATTATTTTGGAAGCCATTCCTAGCTTTGGTTAGGGAGCCATTTCTGGTCTTGACATTCTCTTAGATCATCCTTCATTCAGTTGAGGAGTAAGGCGCGATGGTCTCTTCATGCTTATGGGCTTGCTTATTCGGTCGACTCCAGTTCTATCCCTTCTTACTGTTGATATTTCTTTTTTTTCTTGGTGGCTATATGAAACCACTTGTATGGGATGCCCTTGTTGGGGCTATGCTTTTTGAGATGATCTCGGCTCTTAAGGCACTGTATAGTTGTTGATCCTTTTTTATGAGTGCTTCAACCTCTTGATTCCTCCAGCAAGCGATGGATAGACACACACAAAGAATGCAAGAATGTAAAAGAAAATGCAAAGTAGGAATGGATTGGTTTTTTTCAAATTTTTGTTTTTGTTTTTGAGCTTATACCTTTTTATGCACACTTGGGCCATATGCATGTTATGCAATGATGATTCTATGCTAATGCTTAAAATGCAAATTTATTCTTATTTTCAAGAAATTAATCTATGTGCATTGATCAATGACATGGATTGTTAGCCTTTAGCCTTGTCGAATTCAGTGTTGCTTCTTGAACTTGAGGTTTGCGTAGTTCAGCCCTCTTGCTTATACCGGATATGATATGTTAGCCCTTAGATCAGGTGTACCTAGACTCTATTCTAGGACACCTCTATATTTTCCTTGTGAGTGTTCACTGTGCATATTCCGTGTATCTCTCAAATTTATCTTAATGCCATGTAGGTCAAGAGGAATGAGATGAAGGGGATATATACATATATATTTTTTTGTAAAAGTTTTGTTAGAAAGGATTTTTTTTCAAAGATGGTTTATAGAAGAATGGCTGGCCGAGGTAGGCTAGTGGTTTAGGCTGATGAACAAGCACATTCAAAGTGAGGAAATCATTTTCCGCGTTAGCTTATTATTTCCTTCAAAGTTAAGCGATGACTTGGGATTGCATATTGATTAAATGATCTTCTCGAGCCGCCTTTCGGTTTTCAGCTCGGGATGCTGCTTTGTCCTAACTTTTGCCTAGGTTACTTGTGATGTGTTTCCTAGAGGACATTTTCTTTTGATCCTTACTTTTTCCTAGGCAACCCTTTTTGTTTGTGGGTCTCCTAGCGGACGAACCTTGCTCTAATCTTTGCACTGCCCTCTCAATGGGTTTCTTGCGGGGCTTTTGTCTTTGCAGCATTTGTGATCATCTTTCATTCCTTCATTAAAGGGGTGTGCCCCTTGCACTGATTTCGTTTGGACTTTTATCCACATGTCATGCCAAATTTGATTGATCTTTATGTTTTTTATTGCCTATTAAGCCATTGTTTCTAACGACGTCCTTATTTCAAATGTACTTGTTCATTTAAGGTTTGTTAATGAGGCTTAGAGTAAATAAAAGGGAGAAGAGAAATGAAGTAGAAAAGTGTATGGCATTAAAATAGAATTTTTAATTTACACGTGCCCATTTAATGTAGCTCGAGGGTCTGGGCATACCCCGAGTTCGTGATTCATACACAGAGAAGTAGAGGGAGGTTGCCCCTTAGAGAGGCCTAGGTTGTCTGACTGTAGGGCTAGTCCTACACTTGCTTGGATGTGGCACTTCAGAAGATCTTGTGTAGAAGGAGGTCCTTTGACTTCTTCTCTCATGAATATGTTGTCAACCCATATCTTGAGACTTTCCTAAGAAGTAGGAATGGTAGAAACGATGATAGAGCTTTCCATGAAGTCTTGCTTCTCAAGAGGATCATTCAAGCTATCTCTCGATTTTCAGCTTGAACAAACTGCTTTTTTTTTTTTACCTAGAATGTCCTTTGCGAGTTTTCATTCTAGCAGCTTCTTAACAAGCAATTCTTTTCTCTTGTTGAAATCATCTTTCAAGAAATCTCTATCCACTTTGCCTTAGTGTTTGAGGGATTCGTCCTCCTCAAGTTCTCTTTATTAGCTTGCAACTCGTTAGGAGTGTGGATCCATCCATTCTTAGTCGTTTCTCCTATTCTACTTGGATTTCACAGTTGCACGACATGGCTTTATCTTCTTTAGGCAGGAGTTGGCATCTTGAAAACTCTTTATGCATATGGCTTATATCCCATTACTTTCGACTAATGCACATAGGTTAATTTCCCTTTTTATTCTCATTTATTCTTTTACAAGGAAGGATTTGTTCTAAATGAATGTAATGCAGAATGTAGAAAAAGTTGAGAAAAATAAATATCAGTCTCATTGATTTGTTTATCTATGAATGCTCAAATAGATTTTGACAGCATTAAATGAGAATCTATACTAGGTTCTAATAAGACTTACTTTAACAAACATATCAAAGCAAGGGCCCAACCATAGTATTTTTTAAAATTAATTTGGGCTTTTCTTTATAGTGCAGATACTGCCATATATTAAAGCATTCACTTTTCTTAACTTTCTATACGTTTTACAACCTAATCCTCCTTAGTTAATAAAATAAAATGAATGAAATTAATGAGTTAATCTAGAATGCATGTCATTTTTTTCCTAATCTTTATCATGTTTCTATTATCTAAAGGGGAATGATGCATGATGGAGATGAGATTTCTTTTATTCATTTTTTTTTTCAAAAAAAGAAACTACTTATATGATGTTAATGAAATGCTGACCTAAGAATGTACAAAGGGGTATAAAATTTTTATTATTATTTTTTTATTTCTATTATTTGTTTGCTTATTTTAAAATTCCAATCCATCTTATTAGAACAAAATAATACAAACAAATGCACACACATGCTCAATCAACGTACACCCGCGAATGATCGTGTTCAAATCCTTGGTCTGTGGTCCTTGTAAAGAAAAGTGCGTTGTATAGGATGATTCTAATCTCACTGGTCTTTAAGGCCCCCAAGGTGCCCCATCATAGGGACCTAGTATCTCTATCGCCGTTACCTGACAAACTCTAAGGTCTGTCACAGTATTTCGGGCTAGAGTAACTAGTTATCACCTTGAGTGTGATTTTCGACAAGGCTCGCAGGTTCCAAGGCCAAAGTTGGGCCAGTCGTACGTCAACCACTCCCTATGTTTAATACCCTCATGCCCCCGGGTGTAGGGGCAACTGTTGTGTGCAAAGGTTTGTGTACAATTTTTATTCAAACAAGTACAGAATTTAAACAGGCAAATAGATATTAAAGCCACACAAGTAAAACAAACAAAGTAAAGGGGAAAAATATTTAAATTATTATTATTATTTTATTAACTTCATCATTTATATGGGCCCGACCCTCTTAAAACTTCCCCAGTGGAGTCGCCATCTGTCGTAACCCGAAAATTTCCAATCTTGCGACCTATGGTTTAGACATCCTTTTGAAAATCTCATCAATTAAGGAATGTCTGGACACCAGACTAATCCTTAATTAATGGTTTTGACTTTTCTAAGTTCTTCCTCTCTTTTTGTATTTTCTTCCTCATGCATACTCTTAGGGATTCTAACCCCTTTGCCTATTTGAGACCTAGTTAGAACAACCCTAGGTTTGGATCCACTAGTTTCTACAACCAATTTTGTAAGAAAATTTCTTATTTCCTCATTATTCTTTGCATTTTCTTTTTCTCTTCTCCTAAGCTCTTCTTCCCTTCTTGTGTTTTTCTCTTTTTTTTTTCTTATGTACTCTTTTAATCCCCTAAGTTCATCCCTAATACTAGTCTACTACTATAGGATTTATGACCATGTGCACTAGAGTGATCACTCATCTTTGATCAAGAAAAGGTTTTCACAAATATGTTTCAAAAGGTTGGCTCAAAAAGATTTTCACAAAGAGTGAGTGATGAAAAGTTTTCACAAGTATTTAAAGGTGCATGATTAGTATAAAAAGGCCTAAGTGTACAAATTGAACTATCAAGGGAGGTGGACTACTATGAATCACTTAAAAACCAAGCCTTTTCAAGTAAAAATCATTAAGCCCGTTTACACTTTCTTACAAAAACAAATTTTACACAAGAATTCAGTGTGTGTGTGTGCACGAACCCCTAGTAAAAAAATTGAAGCCTTATAAAATGAAAACAATTAAAGTAAAAGACCTAAGCAATTATACTACCAAAGCATTAAGGCATGCAAAGAAAGCAACTAAAGCATGTGCCAGTCGGATTCCCTAGGGTGGGAGCTTGAAGTGACCTTGGTGGTATTCAAGCCACTCCCACAAGCACTACTCGAATTACCCTAAAAATAATAGGTTTAAAGAGGCCAATTACAAACCAAGAAAAACAAAGAAACAAAGGCCAAGAACACAAGTGGCCTAAAAAAAATTGTGTAAAAGAGAAATGTAAACAATAAAAGTAGATCTTCTAGTCTTCAATTCTCCACCCCTTCATAAGGAACACCCACGGTTAGCCTCTCAATGGTGTTTTCACTCTTTTTGATGGTAGAACTACTTCTAGAGGTCTTGGAGTCAAATCGGAAAAATCCTCCAATCAATTCACCGAAAATGTATATGATGAGTTTAGGAGCTTTCCACACCTAGATCAAGAAGAAACCACCCAAGAGTACAAGAGTCCAAAGAAATAAAAACTAAAAATGTACAATTAGGAAGGCTAAACTCAAGTGGAGATAAATGTGACAAAACTTAGGAGTAGAAAGAAGACACAAAACTAAAATTAAGGCACATTAAGAAAGACAAGCACTCAAAAGATTAATTCCTAGAATGGCACTAGAATTGAGTAGCAAGTTGATAAAATGTTGCACTTAACATGTTAAATTTTAAAGTCTCATTCAGCCGCTAAAACATAGTCCAAAGGTCCAAAGAATAACTCCAATGGCTAATGTAGGAAAAATTGTCCAAAAGTCCACAAGTCTAGCAAAGGATCCCTTTTGTTTGCATTTTTTTTTCACTTGTTTTGGCACGAGTTTTTTTCAATGATAATGTCCAGCCACTTTCTTTCTTTCTTTTTTTAATATTAATATTCCTCCTTTGCTTGGGTTTTACACTTGTGTTTGTTGATTTTGATTAGAAAAAATCTAGAGTATCCTTTTAGCAATTAGTGATGGCTTAATGAGTCAATAATTTGAGTTTCTTTAAGCTTTATGTGCAATAAAGTCCAGCAGTAAAATAAGCACATATAATCACTTTTCAACCTCAAATTATCAAGAAAACATGTTCATATTAAGTGCAAATGGAAAAGGAAAGCAAGATGGCCGAATTTAGCCATATGTGCAAAGATACAAATCACACATGAATGGTTAAATATCAAGGAACATGCTAGGACTAATTAGCATGCATGATTGACTCTCTAAAGCACTCTAAATCCCACGGCCATTTCAACAAACATATAGCATGCATATCATATTTTGATCATGAAAGTGTTTAGGCATGTGTATTTGGAATTTTCTTTCAAGAAAAATTAGGGAGAATCATACTATTATGACAAAACTTAATAGATTATAAAATAAAAACACATGATCATCATTTTTCTTATCATGCACAAAATTTTCCAGCCACCCAAACTTAAACACAAATGGACAAATCCTACAAAGAAACCTAGGCACCAAGATGATTCACAAGAAAATTTATGGCATGAATCAATGAACAAAACAAGACACATAGACCATGAGAATATAGCATGAATATGATCTATTTAGCACAACTTCAAGACAAGCAAGAAGACACCATGACATGAACGGATTTTTAAAAGACTCAAAATAGGCTAGAGATTACCCTTGAAGAACCATTGGCTCTAGATACCACATGATGGCATCCCTCCTTGCGTGGATTGATTTAGGAGCATCAAAGAGGGAAGATTGGACTCCTTAGATCATGGAACTCACGGTTTCTAGCCTTGGTGATGGAGATGGGCAAATGGTGCATGTGGAGGCTAGGTGTTTGATGAAATGCTAAGGTGGTACTCTAGGGTTTGGCTCACTTCATTGATGGATGAAGGCCACTCCTAAAGGTGAGAACACTCAAGGTGAAGATGAGAAGGATAGGTGGCCGAAATGACAAAGGGGACTAAGGAAAGAATATTAAGGCTCAAAGACTCTCTTAATATCATAAATTTCAAACAAGTTGCATAACCTAGGGTATTTACAGAAGGGAGGAAGCATTTAGGGTTGCATTTGAGAGTGCTTGGCCGAAAAATGCAAGCCAAATGCACTTCAAATGAAACCTAAATTAACCCTAGATGCTACTTGGTGGCCAAGGATAGAATCTTTGAATTTGGTTAAGCTACATCTAGGTGCATGTAATTGTAGATTTGTCTGAGACACTTAAGAGATCGATTCTATTTGTGTTTTAGTGGATAAACTCGCCAAGTTTACTTGTTTTACCTTTAGATATCCTTTGGTGAAATTGATAGAGTTGTATATCAATAAGGTAGTGAGGTTGCATAAGAATTAGAAAGTAAGAAGCGAGGAGTCTACCATTGCAAAATATCGGGGACGAAATTTCATAAAGGAGGGGAGTATTGTAACAGCCCAATTTTTCGCTGGGCCAATGGCCCAATTCGTTGCCCGGAACGGGCCGTTTCAAAAGTGAAACGGGCTGTTCCGAAATAAGAAAATGCTTAGAAAATGAAGTGGGAGAACGGGCCGTTCCAATTGGAGAACGGGCCGTTTTGGTTTGGAGAACGGGCCGTTCTGGATGGGAGAACGGGTCGTTCTGCTGGGTTTGAGAACGGGCCGTTCCGGTTTTAGAACGGGTCATTCCAGTTGAGAAATTTGCGTAGGTTTGAAGGGTCTAGAACGGGCATTCCACTATTGGAACGGGCCGTTCCGGTAGGTGAGCCTGAAATCCTATAAATAGCGCCTCTCACTTGTCTTTTTCACACATCTCTCATTCTCTCTTCCTATTATCTTATGTTCTCTCTTCTTTCCCTCTTCTTCTCTCTGAAGACCAAGGGGCACTTAGAGGAGGAGACCAAGAGATCTCTGTTTTAGTTCAATTGCTGTTTATCCAGGTACGGGGGAAAATGAAATTATTTGAATGTAAGAGTTACATGAGGGAATTGGGTAGAGGAAGAATCCCTTAGGATTATGAGCAATTTTATAATTATTACTGTTTGGAGAATTATTTGTCTTATCTGTATGAATTTAGGATTATGAATATATGATTTATTTGTAAAAATGATGCTCTGGGAGAGAGAACGAAATTATAGAAAAGTGCCTGTAGGTTAGGTTTTGGAAAAATTGGATTATTTCTGTTTGAGGAATTGATGATCCCATTAGATTCTGTATGTGTTGAGGATTAGAAATATATATTTACTTTGTAAGAATAATGATCTGAGAGGGAGAACGAAACTGTAGAAAAGTGTCTGTGAGCTAGGTTTTGGAACAATTGGGGGTTTTACCGTTATGTTGAAATTATATTAAATTGGTCATTCTGTTGAGTATTATATTAATTTATGAATATTATTGTTATATCAATTGATAAAAATTGATGATTTATATGTGAATTGCTTGAGGTGTATGAAACCCTTATTTCGTTAGACTTATCTGTTGAGTATGTGATATGGAATTGTGTATGTGATAAGGAATCGTGATATGAGATGAGATGTTGTATGGACATGATTAAGAATGTGATTGCGATGTGTTTCCTCACACTAATGACTAGGGATGGCACGGCCCCTGGGTAAGTGGTGCTACAGGGAGGGCGTGACCCTAGCATGGTGTGGGATGAGTAAGATAGTTAACACACACCACTTATGTCAATTATGGCAGCCCTGACATAGGGTTAATTGCAAGAGATTGTGTGGATTGTAATGTGATTGTGGTTCCTCACACTAAAGGATCAAGGATGATACGAACCCTGGTAGTTGATGCTTCAGGGACGAGCGTACTCCTGGATGATCAGGGATGATACGAACCCTGGGTAGTTGATGCTTTAGGGACGAGCGTACTCCCGGATAATCAGGGATGATACGAACCCTGGGTAGGTGATGCTTCAGGGACGAGCGTACTCCTTAATGACTAGGGATGGCACGGCCCCTGGGTAAGTGATGCTACAGGGAGGGCGTGTCCCTGGTTTGGTGTGGGAGGCAATTAACCCGTATCACTTTTGTGTCAGATGTGGCGAAGCCTTGGCATAGTGTTAATTGTAAGATTGGTGTGAATTATGGATGTGGATATGATATTGTTAATTGTAAGATTGACATGAATTATGGATATGGAAATGATGTTGTAAATTGTATAATTGGTGTGGATTATGATGGATTGAGATATGTATGTGAAATGAGATATGTTAAATGTGAATTGAGATGTGAAGATGATGAATGATTGATATATATATATATATATATATATATATATATATTTTATCAAATAATGAATTATGATGAGATTATATTGTGATGTGTTTGTATGTACCTTGCATATAGATATTTTCTTTTCTCACCGTATAAACTGTGGATATTTTAGGTGAAGAAGATCCGGCTACGAGTGGCATCTAGAATGCCAACAGTTAAATTATGGGAATGCTCTGATAGTGTGACATCGGGGCAGAGGATTTCTAGGACAGAATATTTATATGGATTTGGTATTGTAATAAATGATTTTAAAATTGTAAACTCTTAAATTTTACCTTTCAAGTTTTAATTTTCAGTCATTTTCTTATACTGAAGAAAGAACAGTTTTGAAGTTTTATGTGAACCCTTTTACGAATCCTTTGGAAGTTTATTCTTCTTAATTAAATTATATTATATATGTGTTGGGGTAGTAAGGGTGTCACAAAGCATGCTTAACTGTGAAGTTCTGATGAGTAAGCTATCGAAATGTATATGTATGTTGTCAGTATAACTTGTACAAATTAATTCATTTAAGTCATCCTCAAATATACAATCTCATATTTGAACTATAATAATAATATATAATAATTTTATATTACGAATAATAATAATAATAATAATATATTTAGTTATTCTTTATTTATATGTACTTACTTTTCTAATTAACATCTATTTATTTCTATTTAAAATTATAATTTAAATTATTTAATTTTATAATTTATAATGATAATATAATTGATAAAATTATAATTATTTATTTATTACATACTTATAAATTAAATTTTAATATTTTAAATAAATTATTAATTAATTTAATATATTTATTTACCTTAAATCAAACATATAAAATTCAAAAAAATGTATTTATCCTTGTTTTATTTTCTAATTATCAACTATTAATAAAATACTAACTTAAAATCTTATCTAATTATATATAATATTCTCATATCAAATTTAAAAACAGATATTAGTTATACAAAAATATTAAGATCATATAGTAAATTGTCAATAAGATTTTAGTTAAATAATATCAAATAATTAATGTTTCAATTATATTTTTAATTAGCAAATAATTTATTCCAAAACTAATTAATTTTTTTATATTAATTATTAGTAAAATTTAATAACTTTTAAATTAACAATTAATTGGATCAATGAAATTCAACACACACCATGAGTTATTGAGCGGAATAACTTTACCAAGAGTTATTTTGTAAGTTATCTTAAGTCAAACATATAAAATTCAAAAAATATATTTATCCTTGTTTTATTTTTTAATTATCAACCATTAATAAAATACTAACTTAAAATATTATCTAATTATATCATAATATTTTCGTATCAAATTTAAAACCAGTTCTTACATTTTCGACAAATATAACTTTTTCTGAAATATTCCATCAATAATATAGCATTTCCTACAAAAATTTTCTCATCGAAAATATAAATTTTCTGACAGATTTAATTTTGTTTTATAAGAAATCATCTTCGATTAATATAACATTTTGTATATATGATTTAAGAGTAAAAGATTTTCAATTTAACAGTTGAATTTACAAAATTTACATTTAATATAAAGTTATTGAGCGGTCCAACACTTAGTAAAATTTACACCGATGTAATTATAACCCCCCTTATATATATATATATATATATATATATATATATATATATTAAATGTGACTTTTACTAAGTATTATACCGCTCAATAACTTTATATTAAATGTGAATTTGGTAAATCTAATTGTTAGATTGAAAGTTCATATCTGTCATAGATTATATATACAAAACTTTATATTAATTCAAGATGATTTGATACTTCATTTTTATAAAACAAAATTGATGTAATATATTCATTTCAAAATACACTAAAATATAAACACTTTGATTACCTTCCAGTTGTTGGTCAATTTTAACAAAATTTGATATACACTTATAAAGTGATATGAACTTTCAATTTAACGGTTGAATTTACAAAATTCACATTTAATATAAAGTTATTGAGCGGCATAATACTTAGTAAAAGTTACACCGGTATAATTATAACTCCCTATATATATATATATATATATATATATATATATATATATATATATATATATATATATATATATATATATATATACAGGGACGGATGCACGTTTGGAATAGTGGGGCACTTGCCCCCACTATTATTTGACATATACATAATTTTTTATCTAAAAAAGTAATATATTTTAAAAAATAAAAATTATATTCTAATAAAATAAAAATATAGATTCAGAAAAAATATTTATTTATTTGATATCTATCAAATTTTTGAAAGATATTAATTCTCATGTGATAAAAAAATTTCTTAATAATGAATTAATTTTTTAAAAAAGTTTAATTATAATATATATATGTATATATATATATGTCTTAATATTCACATATATAATGTAATATATTAAAATAAATAAATTTTTGATAAAATAAAATTTGTACCATGCATGTTTATCTTTTGTGTTTTTTATTTATTGTGTACATTGATTGAAAAAATCAAAATAGTAAAATTGTATATATTGATTAAAAAAATTAAAATAAGAAAAATCAGAAGATTTATGTTCCATTTAGAATTGTTATTATAAGATATATTTTAAAATAAATTATCATCTAAAAATATATATTAGATATTGAAAACATATTTATATCATAAATAAATTAAACTAGATTTTTATAAAATTTAACATATTTATTTTTATATTTTTAATAGTGTTAAAAAGATGGACATTTAAAATAAAATTTATAAAATTTAACATTGTAAATTATTAAATAATATGTGATTTGATAAATCAAAAATTAAGTTATAAAATGATAATTAATTTATTTATATACTCTAACACATCTTACATACAAGATAAATTCATAAGTTTATTGAAAGATAAATTTATATTCTAGTCATGATTTTGAAATTATATAAAGAAAAAAAAATTGTATACCTTATGTTAAAGGAAGTATATATAAAATTTTTAATAAAATATAAGTTCATTAAGACAATATACATAATACTTCAAAAAAAAAACTTAAATTCTAATAAAAAAATTATCTTGTAAATTGCGACGGTTTATAGTAAACCATCGCAATGCTGAAAATTTTGCGATGGTTTATGACTAACTGTCGCAATGTTAAAAAAAAATTTGCGACGGTTTATGATTAACTGTCGCATTGTTAAACAAATTTTGTGACGGTTTACAATAAACCGTCGCAATGTTGAACAATTTTGTGACGGTTTATGATAAACCTTCGCAATATTAAACAATTTTGCGACGGTTTATGATAAACCGTTGCAATGTTAAACAAATTTTGTGACGGTTTACGATAAACCGTCGCAATGTTGAACAATTTTGCGACGGTTTTCAAAAACTGTCGTATGAAGGGTCGCAATATCAAAGCGAGGACGGTTTCTAAATAACCGTCGCAATTTGTCCGTCGCAATTTATCATTTTCCTTGTAGTGTGAGATGACCATGCAACATCCTAGGTGCCCTCCACTTGGGCCTAAGCTTTGCCAAGCCCAAAAACAAATCCAATGCTACCAAAAATATACGTCTAGGCCTTATTTTATTACCCTAATAAAATACCCTAACTATAAAATAAAATCCTATAATCTAAGGCACCCCATAATACAAGGGTAAAATGAGAAATAAAAGTAAAAATAAATCCTATAACTAAGACACCCCAAAATACAAGGGTAAAATAGGAAATTAAAGACAAGGGTAAAATAAGAATAAATCCTATATTAATAAAAAAACGTAGGAGTTAAGGCCCAAAAGTAGGCTCACTCCTCTTATGGTTTTCAAAACTAACCCATTCCTCTTGCCTCCTTCAATATATTACCTCTTAGTCTTCTTGGCCTTAGTGTGATTCCATCAGGTGTGTGTATGGATGAATTGATGTACGAATATGATTGGATGTGGCTTATTATTATTGTGCATTGGCATGGATAGAAAGGATGAAAGTATGAGGTGACATGACATAAGCATTTATGCATGTTGCATACACATTTACCCCAAGCATAATTAGTGATTAACAAGGGATGTATCTTTATACACTGGCAATAAGTGGTGATTAACAGTGTGACACCGATCATAAGTGATGTAAACGGTGTGGCCATGCATGGCAGTGCTTGAGGAGATTGATGAAGTTCGCCCATTGTGCGATGCTTTGAGTTGATGCTTCTTAGGAGGTTACATTGCATATGCATTGATGTGAGCATGAACATGACATTATTGTGATTGAAATGTGTGTGGATTGACTATATTTTGGGTGGAATTCTTTTCTTGTGTTTTGAATATGAATGCTTATTTTTCTCACCATCTTCATTGTGGTATATTTTGGGTAATGACTTAAGTGATGATGTCGGAATTCAAGGTGTCGAGAGTTGAAGTGATGGGTTCGCTCTGATAATGTGACATTAGGGCAATAGGATTAGAATAAGAGTTTATGACTTATTTTGATTTACCATTTCTTCCTTGTTAGATACAATTGCAAACTTTATGCTTTATAATTTTGTTTTAGTTCGATTGGATGCTTAAAGGCGCATTTTTTATGTGAACCTATTTTACTTGCAAGTTTTTAATTGAATTTTGTTCTTTCCAATTGTATTATCTATTGGAGTAGAATGGATTTCACATTTAGTGGTATCAGAGCAGGTCGATTCATTCGGCCGTGAGTTATGAGTCTACTATGCTTGTGTGGTGCTTAATTATGTGATTGAACGGATGATGTGATTTAATTGTCTTATTGATATGATCTAAAATTGTTCTATTTTTCTGTGAATCAAAAAAGTGATCTAAAATTGTTCTATTTTTGTATGGGATGTCCATTGGTGTAGAAGGTGATCTTGGTCGTTTTCATGCTTTCTAGAGATCCTGGTATCTGGTGGCAAAGTACCCTGTAAAGAATGATGGCTGAAAGTACTTACGTGAATTAGGAGAATTTTAAAAAGGTTATTCTTAGAGAGATACTTCCCTCAAGATGTGAGAAACAAGAAATAAGTGGAATTCCTTGAGCTGAAACAAGGAAATGATACTATGGTAGACTATGTGTTTAAATTTGAGGCACTAGTTCAATTTTGCCCTATGTATGATGATGCAGGCAATAAGGAGGTCAAGTGTGTAAAGTTCATCAGTGGTCTTTGTCTTGAGACTAAGAAAATCTTCAACTATTAAAGAATCACTCGCTATCATGAGTTGGTGAATAAGTGCCAAGTATATGATGAGGAGAAGAGTCAAGCTCCAGCTACTGATCAAGCTTCTAGAGGAAGGAGTATGGGTTCTACTTTAACATTTAGCTGCTTCAGGTGTGGGAAGCTAGGGCACAAGGCATACCAGTGTGAGTCAATTCGGGAAGTGACATGCTTCAGTTGTCAAGAGAAGGGACATATTGTTCGCGACTGTCTTAGAGCAAGATAGGAGTTAGTGGGAGCTAGTGGGAGTGCTAGTAAACTAAAAGTTATACAAGAAGAGTATTTGCCTTGAGTGATGTTGAAGTCGCTCAATTCGAAGACTTAATCCATTGTATGTGTTTCATCAATGGGATTCTTTTGGTTGATGTATATGATTTTGATGCGACTCACTCTTTCATATCACATGCTTGTATGTCTAAACTAAACTTACCTGTGTCCTCTTTGACTTTTGAGTTAATTATGGAAACGCCAACTAGTGGGTCAGTTTCTATTTTCGATGTTTGTTTAAAGTGTCTTGTACATGTTAATGGTATAGATTTTGTAATTGACTTGATTTGTTTGCCTCTAAGTCAGCTAGACATTATTCTTGGTATGGACTAGTTGTCTTGCAACCATGTCCTTCTTAATTGTGCTGAAAAAAACATTATTTTTGGTAAATCTGTTGATAGGAAAAGTAAGGACTATTTGACTGCCAATCAAGTTAAGGTGTCCTTGTAAGAGGATGCCCAAGTTTACATATTTTTAGTCTCTTTAAGTTTTGAGAGTAAAGCTATAGTGGATGAACTATTAGTAGTATGTGAATTCCTAGATGTCTTCTCTAAGGACATGACTAGTCTACCACCTGAGAGAGAAATAAAGCTTTCCATTGATCTAGTACCAGGTATCGGACCTATTCCTGCTGCACCTTATAGGATGTCACCGGTAGAGCTAGTTGAGCTTAGGAAATAATTAGAGGACTTGTTAGAGGGTTTGTGAGGCCTAGTGTATCACCTTGGGGAACACCTACTCTCTTAGTTAAGAAGAAAGATGGTAGCATGAGGTTGTGTGTAGATTACTGCCAGTTGAATAAGGTAACCATTAAGAATAAATATCTATTGTCTAGGATAAAAGACCTTATGGATCAGTTAGTGGGTGCTGGTGAGTTTAGGAAGATTGACCTTAGGTTGAGGTATCATCAAATTAGAGTTAAGGGTGAGGATGTATCCAAGACAACGTTTAGAATGCATTATGAGCACCATGAGTATTTAGTAATCCCTTTTGGTTTGGAAAATGCTCCAACTATTTTTATGGATTACATGAATCAAATTTTTAATTCGTACTTGGATAAATTCGTAGTTGTCTTTTTAGATGACATACTAGTTTATTCCATTATTAGAGAGGAGCATGAAGAACACTTGAAGGTAGTACTCCAAACACTTAGGGATATGAAGCTTTATGCTAAGTTGTCTAAGTGTGATTTTTGGTTAGATGAGGTAAGTTTTCAAGGTCATGTGATCTCTAGTGGCAGTATAGCAATAGACCTATCTAAGGTATAAGTTGTGCTAAAGTTGGAGGTACCTAAGTTAGTTAGTAGGGTTAGGAGTTTCCTTGGGTTAACTAGTTATTATAGAAGATTTATAGAGGGATTTTTCTAAGATAGCCCTACCTTTGACTGGGTTGACTAGGAAGGGAGTTGTCTTAGTGTGGCTTGATCTTAGCAAACCTTTTGTAGTATACTACGATGCTTCACTACAAGGAAAATGATAAATTGCGACGGACAAATTGCGACGGTTATCTAGAAACCGTCGTCGCTTTGATATTGCGACCCTTCATACGACAGTTTTTGAAAACCGTCGCAAAATTGTTCAACATTGCGACGGTTTATCGTAAACCGTCACAAAATTTGTTTAACATTGCAACGGTTTATCATAAACCGTCGCAAAATTGTTTAATATTGCGACGGTTTATCATAAACCGTCACAAAATTGTTCAACATTGCGACGGTTTATTGTAAACCGTCACAAAATTTGTTTAACATTGCGACAGTTAATCATAAACCGTCGCAAATTTTTTTTTAACATTGCGACAGTTAGTCATAAACCATCGCAAAATTTTCAGCATTGCGATGGTTTACTATAAACCGTCGCAATTTACAAGATAATTTTTTTTATTAGAATTTAAGTTTTTTTTTGAAGTATTATGTATATTATCTTAATGAACTTATATTTTATTAAAAATTTTATATATACTTCCTTTAACATAAGGTATACAATTTTTTTTTCTTTATATAATTTCAAAATCGTGACTAGAATATAAATTTATCTTTCAATAAACTTATGAATTTATCTTGTATGTAAGATGTGTTAGAGTATATAAATAAATTAATTATCATTTTATAACTTAATTTTTGATTTATCAAATCACATATTATTTAATAATTTACAATGTTAAATTTTATAAATTTTATTTTAAATGTCCATCTTTTTAACACTATTAAAAATATAAAAATAAATATGTTAAATTTTATAAAAATCTAGTTTAATTTATTTATGATATAAATATGTTTTCAATATCTAATATATATTTTTAGATGATAATTTATTTTAAAATATATCTTATAATAACAATTCTAAATGGAACATAAATCTTCTGATTTTCTTATTTTAATTTTTTTAATCAATATATACAATTTTACTATTTTGATTTTTTCAATCAATGTACACAATAAATAAAAAACACAAAAGATAAATATGCATGGTACAAATTTTATTTTATCAAAAATTTATTTATTTTAATATATTACATTATATATGTGAATATTAAGACATATATATATACATATATATATTATAATTAAACTTTTTTAAAAAATTAATTCATTATTAAGAAATTTTTTTATCACATGAGAATTAATATCTTTCAAAAATTTGATAGATATCAAATAAATAAATATTTTTTCTGAATCTATATTTTTATTTTATTAGAATATAATTTTTATTTTTTAAAATATATTACTTTTTTAGATAAAAAATTATGTATATGTCAAATAATAGTGGGGGCAAGTGCCCCACTATTCCAAACGTGCATCCGTCCCTGTATATATATATATATATATATATATATATATATATATATATATATATATATAATATAGGGGGTTATATTTATACTGGTGTAACTTTTACTAAGTATTATGCCGCTCAATAACTTTATATTAAATGTGAATTTTGTAAATTCAACCGTTAAATTGAAAGTTCATATCACTTTATAAGTGTATATCAAATTTTGTTAAAATTGAACAACAACTGGAAGGTAATCAAAGTGTTTATATTTTAGTGTATTTTGAAATGAATATATTACATCAATTTTGTTTTATAAAAATGAAGTATCAAATCATCTTGAATTAATATAAAGTTTTGTATATATAATCTATGACAGATATGAACTTTCAATCTAATAATTGGATTTACCAAATTCACATTTAATATAAAGTTATTGAGCGGTATAATACTTAGTAAAAGTCACATTTAATATATATATATATATATATATATATATATATATATATATAAAAGGGGGGTTATAATTACATCGGTGTAAATTTTACTAAGTGTTGGACCGCTCAATAACTTTATATTAAATGTGAATTTTGTAAATTCAACTGTTAAATTAAAAATCTTTTACTCTTAAATCATATATACAAAATGTTATATTAATCGAAGATGATTTCTTATAAAACAAAATTAAATCTGTCAGAAAATTTATATTTTCGATGAGAAAATTTTTGTAGGAAAAGCTATATTATTGATGGAATATTTCAGAAAAAGTTATATTTGTCGAAAATGTAAGAACTGGTTTTAAATTTGATACGAAAATATTATGATATAATTAGATAATATTTTAAGTTAGTATTTTATTAATGGTTGATAATTAAAAAATAAAACAAGGATAAATACATTTTTTGAATTTTATATGTTTGATTTAAGATAACTTACAAAATAACTCTTGGTAAAGTTATTCCGCTCAATAACTCATGGTGTGTGTTGAATTTCATTGATCCAATTAATTGTTAATTTAAAAGTTATTAAATTTTACTAATAATTAATATAAAAAAATTAATTAGTTTTGGAATAAATTATTTGCTAATTAAAAATATAATTGAAACATTAATTATTTGATATTATTTAACTAAAATCTTATTGACAATTTACTATATGATCTTAATATTTTTGTATAACTAATATCTGTTTTTAAATTTGATATGAGAATATTATATATAATTAGATAAGATTTTAAGTTAGTATTTTATTAATAGTTGATAATTAGAAAATAAAACAAGGATAAATACATTTTTTTGAATTTTATATGTTTGATTTAAGGTAAATAAATATATTAAATTAATTAATAATTTATTTAAAATATTAAAATTTAATTTATAAGTATGTAATAAATAAATAATTATAATTTTATCAATTATATTATCATTATAAATTATAAAATTAAATAATTTAAATTATAATTTTAAATAGAAATAAGTAGATGTTAATTAGAAAAGTAAGTACATATAAATAAAGAATAACTAAATATATTATTATTATTATTATTATTCGTAATATAAATTTATTATATATTATTATTATAGTACAAATATGAGATTGTATATTTGAGGATGACTTAAATGAATTAATTTGTACAAGTTATACTGACAACATATATATACATTTCGATAGCTTACTCATCAGAACTTCACAGTTAAGCATGCTATGTGACACCCTTACTACCCCAACACATATATAATATAATTTAATTAAGAAGAATAAACTTCCAAAGGATTCGTAAAAGGGTTCACATAAAACTTCAAAACTGTTCTTTCTTCAGTATAAGAAAATGACTGAAAATTAAAACTTGAAAGGTAAAATTTAAGAGTTTACAATTTTAAAATCATTTATTACAATACCAAATCCATATAAATATTCTGTCCTAGAAATCCTCTGCCCCGATGTCACACTATCAGAGCATTCCCATAATTTAACTGTTGGCATTCTAGATGCCACTCGTAGCCGGATCTTCTTCACCTAAAATATCCACAGTTTATACGGTGAGAAAAGAAAATATCTATATGCAAGGTACATACAAACACATCACAATATAATCTCATCATAATTCATTATTTGATAAAATATATATATATATATATATATATATATATATATATATATATATATATATATCAATCATTCATCATCTTCACATCTCAATTCACATTTAACATATCTCATTTCACATACATATCTCAATCCATCATAATCCACACCAATTATAAAATTTACAACATCATTTCCATATCCATAATTCATGTCAATCTTACAATTAACAATATCATATCCACATCCATAATTCACACCAATCTTACAATTAACACTATGCCAAGACTTCGCCACATCTGACACAAAAGTGATACGGGTTAATTGCCTCCCACACCAAACCAGGGACACGCCCTCCCTGTAGCATCACTTACCCAGGGGCCGTGCCATCCCTAGTCATTAAGGAGTACGCTCGTCCCTGAAGCATCACCTACCCAGGGTTCGTATCATCCCTGATCATCCGGGAGTACGCTCGTCCCTAAAGCATCAACTACCCAGGGTTCGTATCATCCCTGATCATCCAGGAGTACGCTCGTCCCTGAAGCATCAACTACCAGGGTTCGTATCATCCTTGATCCTTTAGTGTGAGGAACCACAATCACATTACAATCCACACAATCTCTTGCAATTAACCCTATGTCAGGGCTGCCATAATTGACATAAGTGGTGTGTGTTAACTGTCTTACTCATCCCACACCATGCTAGGGTCACGCCCTCCCTGTAGCACCACTTACCCAGGGGCCGTGCCATCCTTAGTCATTAGTGTGAGGAAACACATCGCAATCACATTCTTAATCATGTCCATACAACATCTCATCTCATATCACGATTCCTTATCACATACACAATTCCATATCACGTACTCAACAGATAAGTCTAACGAAATAAGGGTTTCATACACCTCAAGCAATTCACATATAAATCATCAATTTTTATCAATTGATATAACAATAATATTCATAAATTAATATAATACTCAACAGAATGACCAATTTAATATAATTTCAACATAACGGAAAAACCCCCAATTGTTCCAAAACCTAGCTCACAGACACTTTTCTACAGTTTCGTTCTCCCTCTCAGATCATCATTCTTACAAAGTAAATATATATTTCTAATCCTCAACACATACAGAATCTAATGGGATCATCAATTCCTCAAACAGAAATAATCCAATTTTTCCAAAACCTAACCTACAGGCACTTTTCTATAATTTCGTTCTCTCTCCCAGAGCATCATTTTTACAAATAAATCATATATTCATAATCCTAAATTCATACAGATAAGACAAATAATTCTCCAAACAGTAATAATTATAAAATTGCTCATAATCCTAAGGGATTCTTCCTCTACCCAATTCCCTCATGTAACTCTTACATTCAAATAATTTCATTTTCCCCCGTACCTGGATAAACAACAATTGAACTAAAACAGAGATCTCTTGGTCTCCTCCTCTAAGTGCCCCTTGGTCTTTAGAGAGAAGAAGAGGGAAAGAAGAGAGAACATAAGATAATAGGAAGAGAGAATGAGAGATGTGTGAAAAAGACAGGTGAGAGGCGCTATTTATAGGATTTCAGGCTCACCTACCGGATCGGCCCGTTCCAATAGTGGAATGCCCGTTCTAGACCCTTCAAACCTACGCAAATTTCTCAACTGGAATGACCCGTTCTAAAACCGGAACGGCCCGTTCTCAAACCCAGCAGAACGACTCGTTCTCCCTCCAGAACGACCCGTTCTCCCATCCAGAACGGCCCGTTCTCCAAACCAAAACGGCCCGTTCTCCAATTGGAACGGCCCGTTCTCCCACTTCATTTTCTAAGCATTTTCTTATTTCGGAACAGCCCGTTTCACTTTTGAAACGGCCCGTTCCGGGCAACGAATTGGGCCCTTGGCCCAGCGAAAAATTGGGCTGTTACAATACTCCCCTCCTTTATGAAATTTCATCCCCGATATTTTGCAATGGTAGACTCCTCGCTTCTTACTTTCTAATTCTTATGCAACCTCACTACCTTATTGATGTACAACTCTATCAATTTCACCAAAGGATATCTAAAGGTAAAACAAGTAAACTTGGCGAGTTTATCCACTAAAACACAAATAGAATCGATCTCTTAAGTGTCTCAGACAAATCTACAATATAAGGTCCTTCCACTCACCATCTCACTTCCAAAATGGGATGTCTAAGTGCTACAAAATCCCTAAAGACTTCTAGCATACTAACACGAGTATACAATTTCTATACTCCTCTCTTCACCTTAGGCCACCATGCTTTCGCTGCACCACTCTAATACATCCTCCTAAGGTCCCGATACATCTCAGTAGCTCCTAAATGAATGTCCTTCCTCTAAAATCATCTTTCTTAATTGAAGGTTACTAAGCACCTAAATTTGTTCTTGCACCTCAAAACAACATCGATTCTACTCAAAAAAAATTATCTACACTCCTACCAATCTTTTCCACTTGGTTCTCTAAGAAAGGCTCTAACTCCCAGGCTTCTCTAATCTCATCCATTAATTCACTAGTCACTTTCAACATAATCAATTCAATGCTCCTAAGGATAATCTCACACACAAAGCATAAGTCTCTAAATTCTTCAATCAAATACAACCCTTAAATCATCAAAAATGATATACCAGAGGTCATCATAATCAAGGCATCTGCCATAACATTGGTTTTACTTCTATGATCATCTCTAAAGATTAAGCACCTAAGCGTAAGTTCACTAGGTATACATATAAGATCTCTAATTTCACCACTCCATCTACACCCAAGTCAAACTCTTATCCATCACCTTATCCTATAGCCTCATATCTTGTCACCAAAATTGTGCTTCTCCAATTTCCTTCAACAATCCATTCGTTACTCAAGTCATACTTAGTCTCACACTACTAAGAGTAACCTTATAAGCCAAACTTAAATCTCTAATTTGAGCCAAAAGGATTCATCTCTCTAATCATAAGGGAAGATGAATATGAAGGTTTCCTACACAAAATATTGGTCACCACAATGGTTTTACTCAATTTACAACTAAGTTTGAAATATTAGTCCTCCTGAAATTAAACTATTTGTTTTGTCTCATAATTAACTCCTTTAGTCAACAGATAATTAAGGCTCTAATTGTCAATAAATACCTCAAGCTTAGAATCATATAGGCAGTGTCTCTAAATATTACAACTGCTAACTTAAAATCATAGGTAAGGTACTTCCTCTAATGAGTTTTCAATTGCCTAGAATCACAAGCTACTACCTTTCCTTCTTGCATCAATACCCCACCCAAACCTATCTTAGAAACATCAACCCATACCACAAAAGGCTTACTAAGATCGGCCAATGCTCACACTAGTGCACTAGTCGATCTTTCCTTAAGAATTTGGAAAGTACTCTCACACTTACTATCTCACACAAAAATAACACACTTCTTACTCAATCTGTTCAAAGGTAATGCTATCTTAGAAAGTTACTCAATAAATATCCAACAACAATGAGCTAATCCAAGAAACTTATAATCTCGCTAATAGACTCATGTATCTCTCACTTAAGCACAACTTCTATCTTAGATAGATCTACGTTATACCTCCGCAAGAAATTACATGGCCTAGAACACTCACCTCATACAGTCAAAAATCATACTTAGATAATCTATCCTAAATTTATCTTGGATATATCTTCACACTTAACTCTTAATATGATGATATCACATCCTAAGGTCAATCTCATTAATACACAAACATCCACTAATTGATCCATAAAGTCATCTATCCTCATATCAACATACATGCATATCAGATCATATTAGAATACTTACTTTAAACCTTCATATATACCATCCCTAAGCATATACAAATCAATCATCGTTTACACCATAAAGGATGAACCAACCTTACCACATAGCATCATATCACCTTAAACAACCTCCCAATGACAACACCTCAGAGAACATGATATCCAAATCAGTTTCTATCCTTGCTATGCCTAATAACTCAAAACATCATGACAACATATACCTCCCTTCAACAATGTCAAAGCAATTGACACACAAAGAGTTATACTCATCAAAATGATCTCAAACCTATCTCGAAAGAAAGCTAAGAAAATAAGCTACAAATCTTATGAAGACATAAGATTCCAAAAAAAATCATCTTCTGAGCTAAAAATTTCAAAAACCTCAGCAGATATATTCGGCGCTTACAGCTAGACCTTTGATCACTAAAGTAGTTATAACTGGAGCTCTAGACCTCCGTTTTACCTGATTCCAGTTCCATTGGAAAGATAACGTCCAAGGATACAACTTTTGTGAAGACCATAAAATCTAAATCTATCAATACGGTACTGATATTGGCACAACAAAACTTCAACGAAAATATTCCCTACACCATACAGCAATAGTGTACTAACATCCCACAAAATACCTCAACCATTCCAAAATCATTTCTTTTCACCTTAAACTCATATCCAAGCTTTTCACTACAATTCTAAACCAAATCAATTCACACATTCAGCACAAAAGACTTATAACTGAAATAAAATCCTCATGCAACCTAACCCTAACTAGGTTAATATGCAAGTATCAAAACTTAAGGAAATCACCAATACTTTGACCTTTCATGAAAAATGCTCAAAGCTTTAATGCTCAACACATAACCTCTTGGATTCAATTACTACAACTATAGTTTTCAGAAACTCCACCAATCGTAACCTCTTAATACACTCGATAAATCAATGTCTTACCCACATTCAAGGTTCTAATAGTTCTAGTTGGTTAGCACAAGGTTTCGTCTACTATTACTGGCACATATGCTCACAACACGAGTGATAACACTCAACCACTACTTCTTACATAAGCAAGAAGTATCAAAACAAATAAGCAATCATAAATAGCATCAACCAAGCTATATCGTGTCTTTCAGCCAAATTCTGAGAAAATAATATAAGTGTAAGCACAACACTAACAACACAAGGGAAACATCATCATCATCATCATTATCCTCATCATAAAGCAAAACATAATCCATCATTCATCTACCAAACAAACATAGTAGACTCATAACTCACGGCCGATTGGATCGACCTGCTCTGATATCACTAAATGTGACACCCTTACTACCCCAACACATATATAATATAATTTAATTAAGAAGAATAAACTTCCAAAGGATTTGTAAAAGGGTTCACATAAAACTTCAAAACTGTTCTTTCTTCAATATAAGAAAATGACTGAAAATTAAAACTTGAAAGGCAAAATTTAAGAGTTTACAATTTTAAAATCATTTATTACAATACCAAATCCATATAAATATTCTGTCCTAGAAATCCTCTGCCCCGATGTCACACTATCAGAGCATTCCCATAATTTAACTGTTGGCATTCTAGATGCCACTCGAAGTCGGATCTTCTTCACCTAAAATATCCACAGTTTATACGGTGAGAAAAGAAAATATCTATATGCAAGGTACATACAAACACATCACAATATAATCTCATCATAATTCATTATTTGATAAAATATATATATATATATATATATATATATATATATATATATATATATATATCAACCATTCATCATCTTCACATCTCAATTCACATTTAACATATCTCATTTCACATACATATCTCAATCCATCATAATCCACACCAATTATACAATTTACAACATCATTTCCATATCCATAATTCATGTTAATCTTACAATTAACAATATCATATCCACATCCATAATTCACACCAATCTTACAATTAACACTATGCCAAGACTTCGCCATATCTGACACAAGTGATACGGGTTAATTGCCTCCCACACCAAACCAGGGTCACGCCCTCCCTGTAGCATCACTTACCTAGGGGTCGTGCCATCCCTAGTCATTAAGGAGTACGCTCGTCCCTGAAGCATCACCTATCCAGGGTTCGTATCATCCCTGACTATCCGGGAGTACGCTCGTCCCTAAAGCATCAACTACCCAGGGTTCGTATCATCCCTGATCATCCAGGAGTACGCTCGTCCCTGAAGCATCAACTACCAGGGTTCGTATCATCCTTGATCCTTTAGTGTGAGGAACCACAATCACATTACAATCCACACAATCTCTTGTAATTAACCCTATGTCAGGGCTGCCATAATTGACATAAGTGGTGTGTGTTAACTGTCTTATTCATCCCACACCATGCTAGGGTCACGCCCTCCCTATAGCACCACTTACCTAGGGCCCGTGCCATCCCTAGTCATTGTAGACCCCTAAAATTGTCCGGGTCGGAAATAAAGCTTGAAGACTCTCGAAGACTGAAGGAAAATCAGCCAGAAGGACTCCTGGAAGGCCCTAGGAGGGTTCTCTGTAGGTCTAGAGGTCTTAGAATAGCTCAAAATAAGGAAGTGGAGGGAATGAAGCCCAATACGGCCGTACTGAACTTAATACGGCCGTATTGAAGCTTCAATACGGCCGCAGTGAACTCAATACGGCGTATTGAAGTTTCTGAAACTTCAATACGGCCGTACTGAAACCAATACGGGCGTATTGAAATTTCTGAATTTCAATACGGCCGTATTGAACTCAATACGACCGTATTGAAGTTCAAAAATTTCAATACGGCCGTATTGCTCCTGTAGGCCGTATTGCGCCTATTCCCTATAAATATGACGTCAATTGGACGTCATTCCACACTTTTTCACATAGTTTTAACCCTCTCCTTGAGTATTCTGGGGTTTTTGAGCAGTGTTCTGCCCTAGAAATCACTCGGAGAGTTGATCCGACGAAGTTCTTGAGCCCCGAGCCATTTTGCTTGAGGATCGAACCTAGTCGAAGGGAAATCCTCCGGATTTCCATAGTTAAAAGTTTTTAGAAGGAGCGGGCGAGCTTGTAGAGCGAGGGAACGCCAAAAAGCTTCCCAGTTTTACTCAATATATAAAAGCGCGCTTCAAGAGGTTTCTTCTTAAATCCTTCCTTTTACTGCTTTCTGTGTGCATATTTAAACTGTCATCATGTAGATAGTTAATTTATAATTGCTTAGAATAAATAGGGGTAATTTAGTAATTTTACGCTGTTATTTTAGAAAATAATCTGTCATAGGGAACCCGAAAGGGGCGCTGTGGGGTGCTAACACCTTCCCCACGCGTAACCGACTCCCTTACCCAACTCTAGTTGTAATGGCCAAAGTTGATTTATAAAATCAATTGCCTTATCCCTTTTTCCAATGTTTTGAGTAAAACATTGGTGGCGACTCCACGAACCCTCCTTTTACGAAAACCACTAATCCATGGAGGGTCCCGCTTGGGATTAATATGGATTGGTGAGCCTTTTAATAAAATTGCTCGTTTGACGAGGTCTCAGTTTGAGAATAAGTCATTCTAGCAATCCACATTTTTAAACAAATAAACGAGTCCAACCATCCTTCGCGAATGCCGAAAGCCCGCTTCGGGCCGGTGGCGACAGATGGCGACTCCACTGGGGAAGCCTCGAGAGTCAGTCCCATTTAGTGACAGATTGTTTTTAACAAATAATAGTTAAAAATTACTTCATTACCCCTTGCTTGTATGATAACATGCTTTATATATTTGGCTTTAAATAACTGTTGTTTGTTTAAATTTCCGCAATTGTTTGAAATAAAAATTGCACACAAACCTTTGCACACAACAGTTCCCTCTATACCCGGGGGCATGAGTGGTAATCCATAGGGAGTGGATGTTAGTACGGCCGGTTGAATGGGTCTATAGGAGCCTACGAGACCGTTGTCGGAAAACATCACTCAAGGTGATAACCATGAACTTGAGTCCGACGGTGCGTTGGAGCTTTCCATCGACCTACGACGAGAGGAATTGGGTCCCTATAATGGGGGCACCTTGGGGGCCTTTGACCAAGTGAGAACAGTTAGATCCTCCTTGAATATGCACTTTTCTGCAGGAGACCCCTACCTCGTGATTCGCTCGTGACTGTTCGTGGATGAGTGAATTGTTTGTGTAAATGCTTATGTGCAATTGTTTGTGCATTAATAAATAACCTCGTGATAAGGTCTAAAAATAATCCCCATGCATAAAAAACCATGACATGAGAGGAAAGACCATGTGTGA
The DNA here is from genome assembly GCF_000230855.2 of Cajanus cajan. Taxonomy (NCBI): domain Eukaryota; kingdom Viridiplantae; phylum Streptophyta; class Magnoliopsida; order Fabales; family Fabaceae; genus Cajanus; species Cajanus cajan. The sequence continues at coordinate 12,835,463 of NC_138523.1, read as the reverse complement.
AAATATAATAAAAGTGAGGAGCATGTACATCATTACCAATAAGACATCATGCATCCTCATAAAAACATACATTTTAGGGTCACCAATACCTCTTGACATGAGTGAAAGAGACCCATGACTATAGAGATTCTCCGTTGGGGAGAGATCATAGATAAAGAAGGGTGGTAAACTTCCGTCTTAAAAAGGCAGCGCCTTAAAGATGGAGGTTTATCAAGCTCATGTTAAAGAGTGTATTCATTCCATAAAATAAACTAACTAAACATTCATTTTAGAAAGTGGCTGGTCATCTCTCTGTCCTTACGCGCGCACAGAGAATCAAGAAAATGGAAGCATTGGAGGAGCAAAATAAGAAGCTCACAACCGAGCTTTCACAGCTTAAAGAGCAAATGGCGCAAATGATGGAACTCATGCGTCATCACAACATCCATGAATCTCATCACAGTGATCATGGGTCCCATCATGAGGGAGAGGAGGAAGAGCATGAAAAAGATCCTCCAAACGCCGTACCCCTTGGGGCAGGAATCATAATAAAAGAGCCCGAGGTTTCAAAGGAACAATTTCATGCCCTCGAGGATCGGCTAAGGGCTATGGAGGGGCATGATTTTGACATCAAAGATGCCGCTGACATGTGCTTAGTGAGGGACATTCAATTCCCTCCTAAATTTAAAGTGCCGGATTTCCCAAAGTACGTGGGATCGACTTGCCCCAAAAGTCATCTCACCATGTACTGTCGCAAAATGGCTGCATATGCCACAAATGAAAAGCTCTTGATCCACTGCTTCCAAGAGAGCTTAGCTGAAACCGCACTCAACTGGTATATGCAACTAGATGGAAATCTAGTACATACATGGAGGCAGTTGGCCGACGCCTTTCTCAAGCGCTATAAATATAACATCGACCTAACACCCGATAGGTCTGATCTTCAAGCCTTGAGTAAAAAGAACGATGAATCCTTCAAGGCGTACGCCCAACGTTGGAGGGAGTTGGCGGCACAGATAGAGCCCCCGCTGTCAGATAAGGAGACGGTGTCCTTATTCATCAACTCGTTGACTGGTCCCTATTACGATAAAATGATAGGGAACACAACGACACTCTTCTCGGACATCATCACCATTGGAGAAAGGGTGGAACAAGGACTTAAAAGTGGGAAGCTGGCTAAGCCTTCCCAATCATATGAAGCTAAGAAGGCCTTTGGGAAGAAGAAAGAAGGAGGAGTCAACGCTGTAACCATTGCTCCGTCTTCTTCCGCTTCGAAGTCAGGCAAATCGCAAAACAACTCTGTGAAGAAGTTTGATAGACTTCCGACCACTTATAGCGATCTCCTGCCGAAGCTAGTGGAGGCGCGTCTTATAGCTTACATTCCACCAAAGAAAGTGAATCCACCCTACCCCGATTGGTACAATCCACAAGACAAATGTCTATACCATTCGGGGGCACAGGGGCATTCAACGGAGAACTGCCGAGCTCTCAAGTATAAGGTCCAAGACCTTATCGACGCTGGGTGGGTCACTTTCGATTCGACGGCGCCCGACGTGAACAAGAATCCTCTACCGCAGCAGGAGTAGAGAGAAGGGCAAGCCATGATAGGGCCTCTCCACATTTTTTCTTTTAGGGACTCATGATCAGTACCCGAGATCATGAGGACCTTTTCATGTAAATAAAGGGTTTTGTACAGTTTTACATACATATATCAATAAAAAGGCATTTTTCACACATTATTCCCTCATTTTGTTCTAATCTCTCTCTCTCATTAATATTAATAAACTCTAAACCTAAACAGAACCAATAAATAATTATGTCTGTGATTGCTCGCTCTGACCGGGATCCGAAAGCCGAGGGGGAATGGGTTGAGTTGGACAGTGATGAGGAGACCATCTCTCCGGATCTGCAAAGACTGCTAGACCAAGAAGCTCGTCTACTCCAACCGAATCAAGAAGAATTGGAGACCGTGAATTTGGGGCAGGATCAAGAATTAAAAGAGGTCAACATTGGGACCCGTATCAGTGATGGAATAAAAACACAATTGATTCAATTATTGAGGGAATACAAAGACGTATTTGCATGGTCGTACCATGATATGCCCGGTTTAGACTCCAACATCGTCGAACACAAGTTGCCCTTAAAAGAGGAGTTTCGACCCATTAAGCAAAAGCTTCGACGAATCAAGCCCGAATGGTCCTTAAAGATTAAGGAGGAGGTAGAAAAACAATTGGACGCGGGATTCTTGGTTGTATCCCAGTATCCCGAATGGCTGGCTAACATTGTGCCAGTCGTCAAAAAGAATGGGAAGGTTAGAGTGTGTGTTGATTATAGGGATTTGAATCGTGCCAGTCCAAAAGGACGATTTTCCCTTGCCGCATATTGATACACTTGTGGATCACACCGCCACAAACACACTCTATTCCTTTATGGATGGATACTCGGGGTATAATCAAATCAAGATGAATATAGAAGACCGCGAGAAAACTTCTTTCATTACACCCTTGGGAACTTTCTGCTACAGGGTGATGCCTTTTGGACTTAAAAATGCGGGTGCCACCTACCAACGAGCGATGGTGACGCTATTCCACGATATGATCCACAAGGAAATTGAAGTATACGTGGATGACATGATCGCAAAGTCAAAAGACGAGATGGACCACATCCAATATTTGAGAAAATTATTTAATCGGCTTCGTAAGTATCAGCTTAAGCTAAACCCGGCTAAGTGTACTTTCGGAGTTCGGTCGGGTAAGCTTCTCGGGTTCATCGTCAGTGAAAAAGGCATAGAGGTGGACCCCGATAAAGTAAAGGCAATAATGGAAATGCCTCCTCCTAAAACTGAGAAAGAAATTAGAGGATTCCTCGGCAGGGTGAACTACGTCGCAAGGTTCATCGCACAGTTGACTGACACGTGCAAACCAATATTCAAGCTGTTGCGCAAGAATCATTCCGAAGTTTGGGATGAAAATTGTCAACAAGCTTTCGATAAGATCAAACAGTGCTTGGCCAATCCACCAGTGTTAGTACCACCTGTCGAGGGAAGACCATTAATTCTCTATCTAACGGTACTTGATGAGTCCATGGGAGCTGTGCTAGGACAACAAGATGAAACAAAGAAGAAAGAACAAGCCATCTACTACCTGAGCAAAAAGTTCCTTGATTATGAAACCCGCTACACGCCATTAGAAAAGACTTGCTGTGCGTTAGCGTGGGCAACACAAAGGCTCAGGCAGTACATGATAAGGCATACTACTTGGTTGGTTTCCAAAATGGACCCAATTAAGTACGTGTTCGACAAACCAATAATCACTGGGAAGATTGCCCGATGGCAAGTGCAATTATCAGAATTTGACATCATACATGTCACACAAAAGGCCATCAAGGGTAGTACCCTAGCTGATTACCTAGCACACGGGCCGACCAATGACTATCAATCCCTTCAGGATGATTTCCCCGATGAGGATATAATGCATTTACAACATGAAGATCCCAAGGATGATACGTGGACCATGTACTTTGATGGAGCCTCCAACATGCTTGGACAGGGGATTGGAACAGTACTAATCTCCCCACAAGGAAAGCATATCCCCCTAACGGCAAGACTCAACTTCGACTGTACAAATAACATGGCCGAATACGAGGCTTGCGCGTTAGGAATCCAAGCAGCAATCAACAATGGTATCCTAAAGCTCAAAGTATTTGGAGATTCGGCTTTAGTCATCCACCAACTGCGAGGTGAATGGGAAGTCCGAAATTCTAAACTGATACCATATGTTGAGCATATCAAAGACCTGATACAATTCTTTCAAAATGTCGTCTTTGAATATATCCCAAGGGAGGAAAATCAGTTCGCTGACGCCCTTGCTACACTATCATCGATGTTCGCCTTGGATAAAGATCATGAAATGCCCATCATCAATATCCGGCGACACGATAAGCAAGCGTTCTGCCTACTGATAGATGAAGCTGTTGATGATTATCCATGGTTCCATGACATCAAACAATATCTGTCAAAAGGGGAATATCCTGATATGGCTAGTGATAATGATAAAAAGCATATCCGAAGAAGGGCCATGGGATTTCTGTTGATTGGAGAAACCCTCTACAAAAAGAATTATGACTCGGTCTTGTTGAGATGTATAGACCAAGTCGAAGCTCAAAATGTAATCAAAGAAATACATGAGGGGGTTTTCGGTACCCATATTCCCGGGCCTGCAATGGCTAAGAAAATCCTCAGAGCAGGATATTATTGGTCGACCATTGAAAGGGATTGTTACCAATACGTCCGGAAATGCCACAAGTGTCAAGCATATGCCGACAACATTCATGTCCCACCAACGCCACTCAATGTTTTGGCTTCACCATGGCCATTCGCAATGTGGGGCATGGATGTTATTGGACCCATCGAGCCAAAGGCATCCAACGGACATAGGTTCATCCTTGTGGCCATTGACTATTTCACCAAATGGGTAGAAGCGGCATCGTATGCTCATGTGACCCGAAAGGTGGTAACATCCTTCATCAGAAAGAATATCATATGCAGATACGGTATTCCCGACAAAATCATCACTGATAATGGATCCAATTTGAACAATAAGATGGTGGAAGAACTGTGCAAAGAGTTCAAAATTCAGCACCACAACTCTTCCCCATATCGACCAAAGATGAATGGGGCAGTCGAGGCAGCCAATAAGAATATCAAGAAGATAGTACAAAAGATGGTTGTCTCATTCAAAGACTGGCATGAGATGCTACCCTTCGCTCTCCATGGTTATAGGACTTCAGTACGTACATCCACAGGAGCTACTCCATTCTCCCTTGTTTATGGAATGGAGGCAGTTCTGCCGGTTGAAGTCGAGATACCGTCTCTGAGAGTAATCATGGAAGCAAAACTTTCCGAGGCAGAATGGGTTCAAAGTCGATACAACCAATTGAACCTTATCGAAGAAAAACGACTGAACGCCATATGCCATGGTCAAGCCTACCAAAGGAAGATCAAAAAGGCTTTTGACAAGAAAGTCCATCCTCGAATCTACCATGAGGGAGAGCTGGTGATGAAGAAATTGCTACCAGCTCAAAAGGACAAAATCGGAAAGTGGGCCCCAAATTACGAAGGACCATACGTGGTGAAGCGAGCTTTCTCCGGAGGAGCATTGATTCTCACAGACATGGACGGAGAAGAACTTCGATACCCAGTCAATGCTGACGTGGTAAAGAAGTATTATGCTTGAAGACGTTGCTTGCATCAGCCCGCTAGGATGAAAACCCAAAAAAGGGCATCCTAGGCAAAAGTTAGGGCAAAACGAAAAGCCCGCCAGTACAAGGGTACTAGGCAAAACAAAGGCAAAATTATCCCCGCTAGGACATGTCCTAGGCAAAAAATTAGGGGCAAAAGAATAAAATGCAAAAAGTAAAGCAAGCAACGATCACTTGAACCGAAAACCGAAAGGCGGTTCAAGTGATAATCTTCTAGAAGCAAGCGTCTTGCAGTATCTACACTCCTAGCTCAGGCATCTCACCCGAAACAACTAGGGAAACGGGAAGAGCGACAATTACAAATATAATTGTTTAAGCCAAAAATGTATAGCCTACCCTGGCCAGCCATTCTTCAGAAATTTCCTTCTGTATATCTTTCTGTAAAAACACTTGTGAATATCAATAAAAATATCCATTTGTTTCTCTTCTTTCTTGACCATGTGATTATGCCTCTGAATTGGTTTTTCATAAAAATTGTACGAAATTCCATTAATAATCGGTCAATAAAAGAAAATTGGAGGGGTTCCTGTAAAATCCATAATCTCCTGCATAAAGGCTCACAAAAATACTCCCTCGCGTCAATGACAGAAAGTCCTCCAAGAAGAAGAGGATAGGGAGAGCCACTCACTTTTCTAAATAAATGAACAAAAATAAAAAATTGTATTGCATTTGTGCATCACACACACATTAGTTGCACATTCAAAGACCTTATCATGAGGCAACTGCATAAAATAGAAAAATAGAAAATTGCTTGTGTATGACAGCAGCAAGCAAAATACAAAGATTCAGAAAATCAACAGCATCATACAGAATAACTGAGCCTGGAGAGGCTCGCCGAAATAATACTCTCTCAGAATAATTGAGCCTGGAGAGGCTTGCCGAAAGAATACTCTCAGAATAATTGAGCCTGGAGAGGCTTGTCGAAATAATACTCCTTCAGAATAATTGAGCCTGGAGAGGCTTGCCGAAAGAATACTCTCAAAATAACTGAGCCTGGAGAGGCTCGCCGAAATAATACTCTCTCATAATAACTGAATTTAATTTCTTTAGCACTTTTAATTTCTGTACAGCAAAAGCCAAAAACATAAAAAAAAAAAAGGCAAAATACAGAAAAAGCCAAATCAGAAGAAAAGGAAAAATACGGAAAAAGCCGAAAATGAAAAAAGGCAAGGATATAGAAAATCCAACAAACAGTTTGTACAGAATAACTAAGCCTGGAGAGGCTTACCAAAATAATACTCCACATCCTCCACAGTATGCAGAATAACTGAGCCTGGAGAGGCTCGCAGAAATAATACTCCCCAGAGGGAACCTCAGCTCAAGCTCACGGGAAAATCCCCAGCGAGAGCTATCAAAGCAAAATCGACGCAATCCCCAATGGAAGTGCGATCATCCAAACAGTATATACAAGTCAAAGGACTTAACACTTCCTCAGTGAAGATAGCTCTCCAACTCAAGTGTCGAGTGAGGCTAAGCCTGTAGAGGCTTCCTAAATAATACTCTGGGATACATAAGATCCCCAAATCCCCAGTCGCCTACTCAAGAGGCATCCCTGCAAAAGGAGAAAAATAAAAAAAATCAATAATCATTCCCCAAGTGGAATCTGGCTCTCAGCCAATCATTGAACGTCAAGCTGATATGCCTAACAGAAGAGGCTAATCAAAATCAACGACAAAATCCCCCAGTGGATAACAGCCTACACAGAGGCAGCAAAATCAGAAAACCAAAAGAGACACCCGAACAAGGATAACCGGGATACTCCACCAACGTCGAAAGGACGTCAGCCAATCATAAGGCACCGCTCACATCAGAAAGAGCATCTTTGTGTCTGCACCCCAAAGGAATCAGAAATTCCCCAGTGGGCACCGACTACGCAATGAAAAGTTGGGGCACAGGAACCTGTGAATGACTGCACATCCCCTAGACGGATCCCTGCGTTATCCAGCCCTCAGTGGCACAAAATCAGAAACAACCGTCGAAGCAGCATCGTGGACTGTGGAGACAAAATCATCACAAATCCCTGGAAAGGAGATATTCACGCTACCCCGTCGTCACAAACACGGAGGTATGCAGCTTCCGGCTCGGGCAATGAGCGAAGCTATCTCTGGAAAGGGGGTACTCACCGTTCACCGTTGTCACAAAGGTACTTAGCTTCCGGCTCGAACAAAGAGTGAAGCTAAGCCTGGAGAGGCGGGTACTTACAGCTTCCAGCTTGGGCAACAAGCAAAGCAAGGCCTGGAGAGGCAAAACTCACACTGCTCACCGTCGTCACAAAGGTGCTTAGTTTCCGGCTCGAACGAAGAGCGAGACTAAGCCTGGAGAGGCGAAACTCACACTGCTACCGTCGTCACAAGGGTACTTAGCTTCCGGCTCGAACAAAGAGTGAAGCTAAGCCTGGAGAGGCGGTACTCACAGCTTCCAGCTTGGGCAGCAAGCATAGCAAAACCTGGAGAGGCTACTCGACAATTTTCCACCGGAAGACGCTACAAGTCAGAAGGTCGGCGCATCACCCGGACAATTGGGTCAACTCCTTTACTTGTCGGCCGGTATACCAAAAGGCCGTCCGACTAAGTAAAGGGGGGGCAGCTGTAGACCCCTAAAATTGTCCGGGTCGGAAATAAAGCTTGAAGACTCTCGAAGACTGAAGTAAAATCAGCCAGAAGGACTCCTGGAAGGCCCTAGGAGGGTTCTCTGTAGGTCTAGAGGTCTTAGAATAGCTCAAAATAAGGAAGTGGAGGGAATGAAGCCCAATACGGCCGTACTGAACTTAATACGGCCGTATTGAAGCTTCAATACGGCCGCAGTGAACTCAATACGGCGTATTGAAGTTTCTGAAACTTCAATACGGCCGTACTGAAACCAATACGGGCGTATTGAAATTTCTGAATTTCAATACGGCCGTATTGAACTCAATACGACCGTATTGAAGTTCAAAAATTTCAATACGGCCGTATTGCTCCTGTAGGCCGTATTGCGCCTATTCCCTATAAATATGACGTCAATTGGACGTCATTCCACACTTTTTCACATAGTTTTAACCCTCTCCTTGAGTATTCTAGGGTTTTTGAGCAGTGTTCTGCCCTAGAAATCACTCGGAGAGTTGATCCGACGAAGTTCTTGAGCCCCGAGCCATTTTGCTTGAGGATCGAACCTAGTCGAAGGGAAATCCTCCGGATTTCCATAGTTAAAAGTTTTTAGAAGGAGCGGGCGAGCTTGTAGAGCGAGGGAACGCCAAAAAGCTTCCCAGTTTTACTCAATATATAAAAGCGCGCTTCAAGAGGTTTCTTCTTAAATCCTTCCTTTTACTGCTTTCTGTGTGCATATTTAAACTGTCATCATGTAGATAGTTAATTTATAATTGCTTAGAATAAATAGGGGTAATTTAGTAATTTTACGCTGTTATTTTAGAAAATAATCTGTCATAGGGAACCCGAAAGGGGCGCTGTGGGGTGCTAACACCTTCCCCACGCGTAACCGACTCCCTTACCCAACTCTGGTTGTAATGGCCAAAGTTGATTTATAAAATCAATTGCCTTATCCCTTTTTCCAATGTTTTGAGTAAAACATTGGTGGCGACTCCACGAACCCTCCTTTTACGAAAACCACTAATCCATGGAGGGTCCCGCTTGGGATTAATATGGATTGGTGAGCCTTTTAATAAAATTGCTCGTTTGACGAGGTCTCAGTTTGAGAATAAGTCATTCTAGCAATCCACATTTTTAAACAAATAAACGAGTCCAACCATCCTTCGCGAATGCCGAAAGCCCGCTTCGGGCCGGTGGCGACAGTCATTAGTGTGGGGAAACACATCGCAATCACATTCTTAATCATGTCCACACAACATCTCATCTCATATCACGATTCCTTATCACATACACAATTTCATATCACATACTCAACAGATAAGTCTAACGAAATAAGGGTTTCATACACCTCAAGCAATTCACATATAAATCATCAATTTTTATCAATTGATATAACAATAATATTCATAAATTAATATAATACTCAACAGAATTACCAATTTAATATAATTTCAACATAATTGTAAAACCCCCAATTGTTCCAAAACCTGGCTCACAGACACGTTTCTACAGTTTCGTTCTCCCTCTCAGATCATCATTCTTACAAAGTAAATATATATTTCTAATCCTCAACACATACAGAATCTAATGGGATCATCAATGCCTCAAACAGAAATAATCCAATTTTTCCAAAACCTAACCTACAGGCACTTTTCTATAATTTCGTTCTCTCTCCCAGAGCATCATTTTTACAAATAAATCATATATTCATAATCCTAAATTCATACAGAATCAAATAAGACCAATAATTCTCCAAACAGAAATAATTATAAAATTGCTCATAATCCTAAGGGATTCTTCCTCTACCCAATTCCCTCATGTAACTCTTACATACAAATAATTTCATTTTCCCCCGTACCTGGATAAACAACAATTGAACTAAAACAGAGATCTCTTGGTCTCCTCCTCTAAGTGCCCCTTGGTCTTCAGAGAGAAGAAGAGCGAAAGAAGAGAGAACAGAAGATAATAGGAAGAGAGAATGAGAGATGTGTGAAAAAGACAGGTGAGGGGCGCTATTTCTAGGATTTCAGGCTCACCTACCGGAACGGCCCGTTCCAAAAGTGGAACGCCCGTTCTGGACCCTTCAAACCTACGCAAATTTCTCAACTGGAACGGCCCGTTCTAAAACCGGAACGGCCCATTCTCAAACCCAGCAGAACGGCCCGTTCTCCCTCCTGAACGTCCCGTTCTCCCTCCAGAACGGCCCGTTCTCCCATCCAGAACGGCCCGTTCTCCAAACCAGAACTGCCCGTTCTCCAATTGGAACGGCCCGTTCTCCCACTTCATTTTCTAAGCATTTTCTTATTTCGGAACGGCCCGTTTCACTTTTGAAACGGCCCGTTTCGGGCAACGAATTGGGCCCTTGGCCCAGCGAAAAATTGGGCTGTTACATGCTTGACTTGGAGTAGTACAAGGATGGGTGACCTTCTGGGAAGTTTCCCAAAAATTGCACAAGTAAGGATAAAACACGCTAAACAGTGAAATATCATGAAATAGAACCCTTGAGAGGCCAAATATGAGGATTGTTACATTAATAAATTTATTAAAATTAAAATAAAATTATAATTTCCGAAGGGTAAAAAAAGGGTCGTAATATTATATTAGAGGCAGTTGGTGCGACAGTTGATGAAAGGGTCGCAATGTTAATACAGAGGCAGTTAGTGCGTCGGGTGCTTCAGGGGTCGCAATTCCAATTTTGCGACGGTTTGTGCAACGGTTCTGATATCCGTCGCAAAATTGCCTGGTGACGGACAATTCTACGACGGTTCCCCAACCGTCGCAATGTTGTCTTTGTGGCAGTTCTAACCGTCGCAATGTAGGCCATATAACCGTTGCAAAATCGTCATTTTCTTGTAGTTCTTCTAAGATGGGTTTAGGAGCGGGAGTGTTAATGCAAGAGGGTAAGGTTGTAGCTTATGCCTCTAGAGAGTTGAAAATCTATGAGAGGAATTACCCTACTCATGACCTTGAGTTATTAGTTGTAGTGTTTACACTTAAGATCTGGAGACATTACTTGTATGGTTCTAAATTTGAGGTGTTTAGTGACCAGAAAAGCCTTAAATACCTTTGTGACCAGAAAGAATTGAATATCAGGTAAAGAAGATGGTTAAAGTTCCTTAAGGACTATGATTTTGACCTTAACTATCATCCGAGCAAAGCCAATATGGTGGCCGATGCCTTAAGTAAGAAATCCCTCTATGTGTCTTCCCTTATGATTAGAAAGATGAATTTTTTGGCTTAGTTTAGGGATTTAAGTTTGGCTTATTATAAGGTTACACCTTGTAGTGTGAAGTTAGGTATGACTCGAGTGACAAGTACATTATTGAAGGAGATTATAGAAGCAGAGTTGGTTGATTCATTTTTTATAGCAAGGTGTGAGGCTATAGGACAAAATAGTGGAGGGGAGTTTTCCTTGGGTGGAGATGGAGTAGTGAGATTTAGAGATCGGGTATGTGTACCTAGTGATCGTACGCTTAGGCATGTGATTTTAGAAGAGGGTCATAGAAGTAAGCTTAATTTTCATCCAGAAGTAACTAAGATGTAAGAGGACCTGAAAAAGATGTTTTGGTGGCTTGAGATGAAAAAGGACATAGCAGAGTTTGTTAGTGCTTGTCTTGTTTGTCAAAAGGCTAAGATAGAACACCAGAAGTAAGGAAACAACCAAAAGTAAGGAAATTCCTCAAGTCAAGGTGATTTAGGGAGGAGTTACACCTGAGTGTGTTACTTGGGAGTTAGAGAAGAAAATGAAGGAGTCATATCCAGTCCTCTTCATTCAAGTGATTCGGGGACGAATTTCTTAAAGGGTGAGAGGAGGAGAAATTATAACATCCTATTTTTTAATAATAATATATTGTTAATATTATTATATTATAGTCAGAAGAATTATTTATTTTTACAATAGGGAAATTATTTTATTATATTTATTTATTTATTTATTCTAGTTAATGGGAGAAGGGAAATGAGTTGGGTTGACCTAGTTTAGTGGACTTTTAAGAGAGGGGTTAGGTAGAGTTAACCCATCTGCTTTTTTTTTTTTACATTCTTAATGATTAAGAGAGAAAAGGAAGAGAAGGAATGAGCTTTGAGGAGAAGTGCTCAAAATCATCTCAAACTGCATCAGACTAATCTTATCAACAGAATAAGGTACGGGGAGCAAAACAAGTGATTCATGTGTAGGATTACAAGAGAGAATGGGTAGTGGGAGAAATCCCTAAATTCTTAAGATTCTTCCATTTTCTTTTTGAAGCTGAAATTGACGATCCAATTAGATTTTATATTGAACTGTGAACTTGTTTACTGTATTATTTGGTGAAATTAATGTTCTAATAGATAATTGAATCCCATTGGAATGTATCTGTGGGTTAGGGTTTGGTGAGGGATTTGAGTATTGTTAATTGATACGTGATTTCATGAAATTAATGTTGTATGATGTGTTTTTGTATGAAAATAAGTGTTTTTGACGGATTGAATTAGTAAAAGGATGATTGTATGATTGATCTTAAGTTTTGGGATGTTCTATTTGTACTGCATTTTTTTGGAAAACGTGTTTGGCGTCAGATGTGAGTTCTTGGCATTGGGCTTGAATTCATACTGATGAATGTGAAACCCAAGCAAAATCACATCGGGCATGATAATGTAGTGAGCTCTCTATGGCTTCTTAGCATCAGGCATGATTTCTTGATGTTGGGTGCGGGAGTGACCTGGTGCTTTTTGTGGTTCCTTAGCATTGGGAAAAATTATAATTTCCCCAAGCATGGAATTGTGTGTGTGCTCTTTGTTGTGCTTAAAGCCAGGCGTAGCTTAGTGAAGCCTTGCGTAGTCTATAAATATGTTATGAGTAGTGATGTGTTTGATGTTGATTGTGAGTTGTGTTATGTCCATAGATGGCTATTGTGTGATTAAGTATGGATGGTGTTTGTATGGATGAATTGATGTACGAATGTGGTCAGATGTGGCTTATTATTATTAATTGTGCATTGGCATGGATAGAAAGAATGAAAGTATGAGGTGACATGGCATAAGCATTGTTGCATGTTGCATGCACATTTACCCTCGCTATAAGTGGTGATTAACAGGGGATGTATCTTTATATATTGGTTATAAGTGGTGATTAATAGTGTGACATCGGTCATAAGTGATGTAAATGATTTTGGATGCAATTATTTATACACCAGCCATAAGTGGTGATTAACAGTATGACACCGATCATAAGTGATGTAAACGATGTTGCCATGCACGACGGTGCTTGATGAGATTGATGAAGTTCGCCCATTGTGCGACATTCTGAGTTAATGCTTCTTAGGAGGTTGCATTGCATATGCATTGATGTGAGCATGAACATGACATTGTTGTGATTGAAACGTATGTGGATAGACTATATGTTGGGTGAAATTATTTTCTTGTGTTTTGTGTAACGAACCGCTATGGTCCCTACACTTAGTGAAATCTCACTCTTAGTAGTGAACTAAGATAGATAATAAAATTGGATAACTCATAAATAGAGAAATATGGAAAATATATGAGAATAATTTAGTTTTTAAATACAAAGTATTTGTACAGTTATCCAAAACTAATATCTCTTAGTGTCGGTCAAGCACAACAACTGTTACCCAAGGTGGTAACTCTAACACTAGAAACCAAAAATTCCACTTCTAGCAGTGGACGCAGCCAAGAGCTCCAACCTAGCCTTGATCTTCTCCCACACACAGTAAGATCATGGCACTCCATCCACATGGAAAACAGAAGGATAAGCTAGAGTTCAATAAACTACCATACAAGTATAGGGTAATGTTATACTACTCATTCATCTAATCATCATCACGTCTAACATAGAAGACAAACAACACATGTACTACACATCTTAACATCATTTCAACTTAGTTCAACACATCAACACAAATCAACACAATATGAACACCTCAACGCAACTATTCGACAACTCATCATAATAGCAAGAACATTTTCAACACATCGTACTTTACACAAATTGATCGCTTGTAATCGGTATAGCTCGGCCTGGCCCCTATACCGTGGTTAATTCATACACGTGTGCCTCGACCTTGCCCACACACGGGACCTACTAAGTCCTAGAGGAGAACAACACATCAATCACTCCAAGAGACTGTTGCAACCCAAAAATTTTTGATCTTGCGACCTATGGTTTCAACATCCTTTTAAAGGTCTCATCAATTAAGGAATGTCCAGACTCCAGACTAATCCTTAATTAATGGTTTTTGAAAATAGGTTCATGGAGTCGCCACCAATGTTTTACTCAAAACATTGGAAAGAGAAAATATTGTTAAAAGGTCCAATAATGGCCTTGATAACCAGAATTGGGTTTGGGGGTCGGTTACGTGTAGGGAAGGTATTAATCACCCCTACAATGCCCTAAATCGGTACCCTATGATGAAGTTAACGTGATAATAATTAATAAATTAAATATTTAATCCCCTTTATTATTTACATGATTGAAATTTAAATTACACAATTGATTCTAAAATGTCTACATGATTATTTTTATTAAAACAAGATTTATAAAAGATAAGAAACAAAAGGAAGAGAAAAGAGTGAATGAAATACCTCTTGAACGAGCTCTATTGAATCTTCAATATGGAGATTTTTAGACGCTTTTTGGCTACCTTTCACACTACAATATGCCTCACAAAACTCAAGAAATACAATAGGAGAGAGAGAGACAGAAATTTTGAGCTCTAAGGAGTCTTGGACGAAATTTTGGGGCCCCGAGAACTGTGCCCTAACTGTCTATTTATAGAAATCAAAAAGTTTCCAGAATGGCCCGTTCCAAAATCGGAACGGCCCGTTCTGGATCCGACCATTCTGTGTTAACACTGGAACGACCCGTTCTGAAACTAGAACGACTCATTCTAGAGATAAGATTAACACATAATTGGCTAGGCTGGAATGGCCGTTCCAAACAAGGGTTTTTAGGCCTTTTTCATAACTTGGAATGGCCCGTTCCAGTTTAGGAACGACCCGTTCCAGTTAAGGTTTTAATCTTTTTTTAGGAGCTTGGAACGGCCCGTTCCAGCTTGAGAACGACCCGTTCCATTTTAGGAACGGCCAGTTCCAAACTAGGTTTTAGGCCCTTTTAGGAACTTGGAACGGCCCGTTCCAAATTGGGAACGACCCTCTCCGATTTTGGAACATCCCGTTCTGGGCTACTAAAACCAACTAATTTGGGCTTTAGGCCTTTTGATGTCATGTCCTATTATTTCCATGCTTGGGAGCTCCATTTCTTTGATGATAGACGTCCATTTCATTGCTTTTGTTGGTCCGAACGAAATTGGGTGTCTACAGCTGCCCCTCTTTACTTGTCCTTTGGAATAGCTATGTGTTGCTTTTCCAAAGGCAAGTAAAGATGTAGACATTTTGTCCGGGTCTTCTCTTCATCTCTTTGGTGCTGGTGCTTCTGCGTTGTTTCCCTTGGATAGGTGTATTTGCTCGTATCCTTGCCATTTAGAGCAGTTGAGTGTTGGTTGAATACTCTATTAGGTAACAAGGCTGACAAACTGTACACTTGATCTTCAGTCTTCGAGTAGAAGCTCCATTGTTTCTCTTGTAATAGTGAGGTGAAAACTCAGATCTTCACTCTTGTTTTGACAATAGATACCTTCACGTTGTTTCTTTCGGGTAAACGGTGTTCCCTATATCCTTGCCCCTTGGAGCAACTAAGTGTTGGGTTGTATACTCTGTTGGGTGTCAAGGATGGTAAACCGAAACATTTAGGCTTCAAGATCCATGTGAATGCCCTATGTCGCTTGCTGTGTGATGAGTCATTATTTTCCCTTATTTTCTTACCTTTCTGTACTTATTTTAATCTCTGATTTGTGCTTAATTGTTGATATTCTGCACTGTTTTCTATTTGGGTTTTAATTGGACCCGTAATTCATATTTTAGCTAATCTGATTTTTCTGAATCTAATTATTCCAATTTTTATTTTTAGGGCAGTTTAATAATTATCTGGGCTTGGAATTAATTTTTGGACTTCAAGAGGAGCTGCCACGTCATCTGCCATGTCAGCGCCACATCAGCAACATACTTACATTTTTGTTAACCTTGTATTATTCATTTTCGGGCCAAACACATCCAGATGGGGGCACAATTTTGTTTTAGGTCATAGGAGTCTAGGTTAGGGCTGACTTGGCAGCCACTAACATAAACATCCTGATGTGACCACGTTTGGGTGCTGGCTTCCCTTTTGTTGTTTTTACGTTTTTTTCTCCTTCTCTGTTCTGTATCTCCATTATTATTCACGTTTTCCTTCCCAGCCACGTTTTTGGGTTTTGCTGGTTGTATTTTGAGACTGGATATTGAATGAGATTATTAGTTTCATTTTCTTCTCCTTCTTCCTTGCATTTTTGTTTTCATTTCTATTGAATGGAAAGCTAAAACCCTTGGGTTTGGCTCCTTGAGTAGATTGCAATCTCTATTTGAGGTTTTATTCATATTTGTATCTGTGTTCTGCTTGGTTCTTCTTCATTGAACCTATGAAACATTTTTAACACCTATTCATGCTTAATGAATCAAGTGCTCACATGTTGCTTAATATTGTGGGGGGTTTGATTTTGTATACGTTTACTTAATTCGTGTAGGGAAATCCTGAGTTAATCTTCGCTTAGTTGCTTCACTCAGATGAAACAAGGATTAAGTTATGAACAGAGAAATCTTTTGAGAACCAGGGATAAAAGAGTTGCAATCTGAACAGGGAGCCAATCCGTTTTTTATTTGTTGTGCTACCTGCGTTTTATTGTGTTATAAACTAAAAAATCTGAAACAAACCCCCCCACTTCGTGTTTAAGACTTTGATAGAGAAAAATGGTCCTTGGGAGACGACCTAGGACAACTTCCTAGTACTGCATTTAATTATTTTATTTGACCGGATACGGCTTTGATCACTGTGTCTGAATCTTTTCCTTTATTTCAATAGTGTAGATGCCCCCACACCATTTCCTTCGGGTAGATGGTGTTTACCTGTATCCTTGTCCCTAAGAGCAGCTGAGTGTTGGTTTATATGCTCCGTCGGGTGATAAGGATGGTAAACTTGTACCATCTAGGATTCTGGCTTTGATGTCGATGCATCCTACTACTTCTACTTGCTTCATGATAGTTTGTTCCTTTATTTGTAGCTTGTTAAAAAGGAAGTATATTCTGAGCTCAGCCTTTCTAGGCTGGACTGATATTTAGGGCTTCAGCTGGCCTACTACTAGTTTTGGGGTCTAGCAACCCTTACTGATCTTGTACTAGTTTTGGGGATCTGGCAACCCTTACCGATCTTGTACTAGTTTTAGGGATCTAATAACCATTACCGATCTTGTACTAGTTTTAGGGATATAGCAACCCTTACCAGTCTTGTACTAGTTTTGAGGATCTAGCAACCTTTTCCGATCTTGTACTAGTTTTGGGGATCTAGCAACCCTTATTGATCTTGTACCAGTTTTAGGGATCTAGCAACCCTTACCGATCTTGTACTAGTTTTGAGGATCTAGCAACCTTTTCCGATCTTGTACTAGTTTTAGGGATCTAGCAACCCTTACCGATCTTGTACTAGTTTTAGGGATCTAGCAACCCTTACCGATCTTGTACTAGTTTTGGGGATCTAGCAACCCTTACCGATCTTGTACTAGTTTTGGGGATCTAGCAACCCTTACCGATCTCATACTAGTTTTAGGGATCTAACAACCCTTACTGATCTTGTACTAATTTTGGGGATCTAGTAACCCTTTCCGATCTTGTACTAGTTTTGATATATGATCTAGCAACCTTTACCGATCTTGTACTAGTTTTTGGGATCTAGCAACCCTTTCCGATTTTGTACTAGTTTTGGGGATCTAGCAACCCTTTCTGAGCTTGTACTTGATGTCTTCTGATTAGTGTTGTTGGATGAAAAATTGCTCCCAAAGATGATGGGCAAGAGATGCTTGATGTGCCCCTGTGTTGGTGGATGCAAAAATTGCTCCCAAAGATGATGGGCAAGAGATGCTTGATGAAAAATTACCTGATGTTGCCCCCTGCCACAGTGAGTATTGTGATGCCTCTCCAGGCGCTGATCTTGTGGTAGAAATATTTTTCTGAACTTTATTTTTTTAGCTTTGGCTTTTTCATGATTGAAGCTTGCCTTTTTTTGTTATTTTTTTTTAAAAATCTTTCAGCTTTTTCAACATTTACGAAGCTTGACTTTTTCTCGTATTTTTTTTGCTCTTTATTGTCATCATTTGTGGAGAGATCTATTCCCATGATGTTATTCACTGAATCTTTATTGATAAGTATTATTTTGGAAGCCACTCCTGACTTTGGTAAGGAAACCATTCCTGATCTTGGCATTCTCTTGAATCATCCTTCATTTGGTTAAGAAGTGAGGCGTGATGGCCTCTTTCTGCTTACAGACTTGTTTATTTGGTTGATTCCATTCTATTCCACTGTTGATGATATGTTTTCCTTAGTGGCCACATAGAATCACTTAGGGTTTCCATTAGACATCATTCGGCTCATGCTTAGCTATTTAGCTTTTACGAGTACCTTATGTTGATGACTCCTTTGACCCAATAAAATGCATGGATGTATGGATGTAATAAAAATGCAAGACAGGAATGATTTTATTATTTATTCCCTTTTTTTAGTAACACCTTTTCATATGCCCCTACCTCATTTGCATGCGATGCAATTTATGCTCATGTGTTTGTTCCTAAAAATGCAATTTTTTTTTTCTTTTTTTATGTTGGGAAATTAACCTGTACGCATTAAGGTTAATAATGACGATTCCTTTTTATCCATGCCATTTTTGATTATTGTCGAGATGTGTTCCTTTGAACCCAAGCTTTTAGTGGCTCATTGATTATCTAGTCGATGTGTAGTCAAGCGTCCCCCAACTCTATTTGGGGACATCTCGATCTTTTCTCTGTGAGTATTCACTGTGCATTCTCTGTGTATATTTTCGGTACCATTTTAATGCCATAAAGGTCAAGAGAAAAGAAAGAAGGGATGTTTGTATTTTTTTAGAAGGGTTGTTAGAATGGATGTTTTTTCCAAAAGGGTTTTTTAGAAGAATGGCTGGCCAAGGTGGGCTTTGGTGTTTAGGGTTATTAAAAAAAACGTATTTACTAAAAGGAAGTTATCATTGTGTTTTAATCCCTTTTGGAAAGTCGAGTGATGACTTGGGCTTGTGCTCTGATTGAATGATCCCTCCTGAGTCGCCTTTCGATTTTCAACTCAGGTTGCTGCTTTAACATCCTAACTTTTGCCTAGGTCACTTTGGATGTGTTTTCTAGTAGACATTTTTCTTTTGATTCTTACTTTTTCCTAGGTTTCCCTTTTCGTTTGTGGGCCATTAACGGATCTTGCCCTAATTTTGCGTAGCCCTCCTTAGTGGATTTCTACTGGGCTTTCATTTTTGTAACGTTTATATGGGACACCCTATTTTTATTAAACCCAGTCATGTTTAGATTCCTGATTGTTCCTTTGTTATCCTTTCCATGCTATTATTGAGTAACATCTTTTTCGCAAATACATCTTGTTTATTAAGGGTTAATGGATGAGGCCTAGAGTGAATATTTAAAGGGAGAAGAGAAATGAAAGAATGTTATGGCATTTAAAACAGTACTTTCAATTTATACATGTCCCTATAGCAAAGCTCGGAGGCCCGGGCATGCCCCGAGTTCGTGATTCGTACACAAAGAGATTAACCGAGGTTGCCCCCTAGAGAGGCATGGTTGAAGATTGGTTGAACTACGTTAGGAACACATTCCCACTTACTTGAATGTGGGTGTTTCGACTTCGGAGTGAACCTTTATGAATTCTTGCTTTCTAAAGGGAATACTCAAGCCGCCTTTCAGTTTTCAACTTGAGCAGGCATTGCCTTTTATATATATATATATATATATATATATATATATATATATATATATTCCTAACTTTTGCATAGGATCTATCCTATCAGGATTTTGATTCCTTTACCCTAATTTTTGCCTAAGACGCCCTTTACAAGTTTTCGTCCTAGCGGGTTTTTGTCATGCAATGCCCTTATTCTTCAATTGAGTTTTGTCTTGTAATTCCCTAGAAGCAAGGATTCATCCATTCTTGATCATTCCTCTTATCCCAACAATTGTCATTTCCACATGGGGAACTCTCGATGTTTGAATCATCAATTTAGGAGTGTTATGCCCCACAGTCTTCTTGCGTAATTACTGGTTTCTTAAGTGTTTCCAATTTGATGTATCGAGTTTGCACTTGATTACCAGTGATCTCATTATTTGATTAACATGCACAGGTTAGGTTTCCCTTTTTGTTCTTATTTATTATTTACTAGGAAGACATGTTATCTATATGAGTGTCGCCACCGGCCCGAAACGGGCTTTCGGCATTCGCGAAGGATGGTTGGACTCGTTTATTTGTTTGAAAAATGTGGATTGCTAGAATGACTTATTCTCAAACTGAGACCTCGTCAAACGAGCAATTTTATTAAAAGGCTCACTAATCCATATTAATCCCAAGCGGGACCCTCCATGGATTAGTGGTTTTCATAAAATTGAGGGTTCGTGGAGTCGCCACCAATGTTTTACTCAAAACATTGGAAAAAGGGATAAGGCAATTGATTTAAAAATCAACTTTGGCCACTACAACCAGAGTTGGGTAAGGGAGTCGGTTACGCGTGGGGAAGGTGTTAGCACCCCACGGCGCCCCTTTCGGGTTCCCTATGACAGATTATTTTTAAAAGAACAGTATAAAATTACTAAATTACCCCTATTTATTCTAAACAATTATAAATTGACTATCTACATGATGACAGTTTAAGTATGCACACAGAAAGCAGTAAAAGGAAGGATTGAAGGGAAACCTCTTGAAGCGTGCTTTTTTATAAAAAAAATGAACTGGGAAGCGTTTTGGCGTTCCCACGCTCTACAAGCCCGCTCCTGGCTCTCCTAGAACAAAATTTTAACTAAGGGAATCCAAAAGATTTCCCCTCGACTAGGTTCGATCCTCAAGCAAAATGGCTCGGGGCTCAAGAACTTCGTCGGATCGACTCCCAGAGAGTTTTCTAGGGCAGAACACTGCTCAAAAACCCCAAAATACTCAAGGAGGGAGTCAAAACTGAGTGAAAAAGTGTGGTTGGACGTCCAAATGACGTCATATTTATAGGGAATAGGCGCAATACGGCCTACAGGGCCAATACGGCCGTATTGAAATTTTTGAACTTCAATACGGTCGTATTGGAGTTCAATACGGTCGTATTGAAAGTCAGAAATTTCAATACGCCCGTATTGAGTTCGCGGCGGTCGTATTGAAGTGTCAATACGGTCGTACTGACTTCAGTACGGCCGTATTGAAGCTTCAATACGGCCGTATTAAGTTCAGTACGGCCGTATTGGGCTTTTTCCCTCCACTTCCTTATTTTTAGCTATTCTAAGACCTCTAGACCTACAGAGAACCCTCCTAGGGCTTTCCAGGAGTCTTTCTGGCTGATTATCCTTCAGTCTTCGAGAGTCTTCAAGCTTTATTTCCGACCCGGACAATTTTAGGGGTCTACAGCTGCCCCCCCTTTACTTAGTCGGACGGCCTTTTGGTGTATCGGCTGACAAGTAAAGGAGTTGACCCAATTGTCCGGGTATTGTGCCGACCTTCTGACTTGTAGCGTCTTCCGGTGGAAAAATGTTGAGTAGCCTCTCCAGGTGGGTGCATACCTCGGCGCTTTTGACATCCTTGGTAGCTGAGTTTACCTTCTCTAAGGTCAACTTCACTCGACGCTCGAGCTGGAAGTTGGACATCAACGCGCCTCTGATGACGCTGATGGTTGAGTACCACCTCTCTAGGCTTAGCTTCACTCTTTGTTCGAGCCGGAAGCTAAGTACCTTTGTGACGACGGTGAGCGGTGTGAGTTTCGCCTCTCCAGGCTTAGTCTCGCTCTTTGTTCGAGCCGGAAACCAAGCACCTTTGGGACGACAGTGAGCAGTGTGAGTTTTGCCTCTCCAGGCGGGTGCATACCTCGGCGCTTTTGACATCTTTGGTAGCTGAGTTTACCTTCTCTAAGGTCAACTTCACTCGACGCTCGAGCTGGAAGTTGGACATCAACGCGCCTCTGATGACGCTGATGGTTGAGTACCGCCTCTCTAGGCTTAGCTTCACTCTTTGTTCGAGCCGGAAACTAAGTACCTTTGTGACGACGGTGAGCGGTGTGAGTTTCGCCTCTCCAGGCCTCGCTTTGCTTGTTGCCCAAGCTGGAAGCTGTAAGTACCGTCTCTCCAGGCTTAGCTTTACTCTTTGTTTGAGCCGGAAGCTAAGTACCCTTGTGACAACGGTAAGCAGTGTGTACCCCTTTTCCAGAGATAGCTTCGCTCATTGCCCGAGCCGGAAGCTGCATACCTCCGTGTTTGTGACGACGGGGTAGCGTGAATATCTCCTTTCCAGGGATGGCGATGATTTTGTCTCCACAGTCCACGATGCTGCTTCGACGGTTGTTTTTCGATTTTGTGCCACTAGGGGCTGGATAACGCAGGGATCCGTCTAGGGGATGTGCAGTTACTCATAGGTTCTTGTGTCCCAACTTTCCATTGCGTAGTTGGTGCCCACTGGGGAATTTTTGATTCCTTTGGGGTGTAGACACAAAGATGCTCTTTCTGATGTGAGCGGTGCCTTATGATTGGCTGACGTCCTTTCGACGTTGGTGGAGTATCCCGGTTATCCTTGTTCGGGTGTCTCTTTTGGTTTTCTGATTTTGCTGCCTCTGTGTAGGCTGTTATCCACTGGGGGATATTGTCGTTGATTTTGATTAGCCTCTTCTGTTAGGCATATCAGCTTGACGTTCAATGATTGGCTGAGAGCCAGATTCCACTTGGGGAATGATTATTGATTTTTTTATTTTTTCTCCTTCTGCAGGGATGCCTCTTGAATAGGCGACTGGGGATTTGGGGATCTTATGTACCCCAGAGTATTATTTAGGAAGCCTCTACAGGCTTAGCCTCACTCGACACTTGAGTTGGAGAGCTATCTTCACTGAGGAAGTTTAAGTCCTTTGACTTGGATATTCTGCTTGGGTGATCGTACTTCCATTGAGGATGTCGTCGATCTTGCTTTGATAGCTCTTGTTGGGGATTTTGAGTCCAAGAGCGTGAGTTGAGGTTTCTTTGGGGAGTATTATTTCTACGAGCCTCTCCAGGCTCAGTTATTCTGAAATGTGGGGGATGAGGAGTATTGTTTCGGCGAGCCTCTCCAGGCTCAGTTATTTTGAGAGTATTCTTTCGGCAAGCCTCTCCAGGCTCAATTATTCTGTATGATGCTGCTGATTTTCTGAATCTTTGTATTTTGCTTGCTGCTGTCATACACAAGCAATTTTCTATTTTTCTATTTTATGCAGTTGCCTCATGATAAGGTCTTTGAATGTGCAACTAATGTGTGTGATGCACAAATGCAATACAATTTTTATTTTTGTTCATTTATTTAGAGAAGTGAGTGGCTCTCCCTATCCTCTTCTTCTTGGAGGACTTTCTGTCATTGACGCGAGGGAGTATTTTTGTGAGCCTTTATGCAGGAGATTATGGATTTTACAGGAACCCCTCCAACTTTCTTTTATTGACCGATTATTAAGAGTTTCGTACAATTTTTAGAAACATCAATTTAAAGGTATAATCACAAGGTCAAGAAAGAAAAGAAACAAATGGATATTTTATTGATATTCACAAATGTTTATACAGAAAGATTTACAAAGGGAATTTCTGAAGAATGGCTGGCCAAGGTAGGCTATACATTTTTGGCTTAAACAATTATATCTGTAATTGTCGCTTTTCTCGTTCCCCTAATCGTTTTGGGTGAGATGCCTGAGCCAGGAGTGTAGATACTGCAAGACGCTTGCTTCTAGAAGATTATCACTTGAACCGCCTTTCGGTTTTCGGTTCAAGTGATCGTTGCTTGCTTTACTTTTTGCATCTTATTCTTTTGCCCCTAATTTTTGCCTAGGACGTGTCCTAGCGGGGATAATTTTGCCTTTGTTTTGCCTAGTACCCTTGTACTGGCGGGCTTTTTGTTTTGCCCTAACTTTTGCCTAGGATGCCCTTTTTGGGTTTTCATCCTAACGGGCTGATGCAAGCAACGTCTTCAAGCATAATACTTCTTTACCACGTCAGCGTTGACTGGGTATCGAAGTTCTTCTCCGTCCATGTCTGTGAGAATCAATGCTCCTCCGGAGAAAGCTCGCTTCACCACATATGGTCCTTCGTAATTTGGGGCCCACTTTCCGATTTTGTCCTTTTGAGCTGGTAGCAATTTCTTCATCACCAGCTCTCCCTCATGGTAGATTTGAGGATGGACTTTTTTGTCGAAAGCCTTTTTGATCTTCCTTTGGTAGGCTTGACCATGGCATATGGCGTTCAGTCGTTTTTCTTCGATAAGGTTCAATTGGTTGTATCGACTTTGAACCCATTCCGCCTCGGAAAGTTTTGCTTCCATGATTACTCTCAGAGAAGGTATTTCGACTTCAACTGGCAGAACTGCCTCCATTCCATAAACAAGGGAGAATGGAGTAGCTCCTGTGGATGTACGTACTGAAGTCCTATAACCATGGAGAGCGAAGGGTAGCATCTCATGCCAGTCTTTGAATGAGACAACCATCTTTTGTACTATCTTCTTGATATTCTTATTGGCTGCCTCGACTGCCCCATTCATCTTTGGTCGATATGGGGAAGAGTTATGGTGCTGAATTTTGAACTCTTTGCACAGCTCTTCCACCATCTTATTGTTCAAATTGGATCCATTATCAGTGATGATTTTATCGGGAATACCGTATCTGCATATGATATTCTTTCTGATGAAGGACGTTACCACCTTTCGGGTCACATGAGCATATGATGCCGCTTCTACCCATTTGGTGAAATAGTCAATGGCCACAAGGATGAACCTATGTCCATTGGATGCCTTTGGCTCGATGGGTCCAATAACATCCATGCCCCACATTGCAAATGGCCATGGTGAAGCCAGAACATTGAGTGGCGTTGGTGGGACATGAATATTGTCGGCATATGCTTGACACTTGTGGCATTTCCGGACGTATTGGTAACAATCCCTTTCAATGGTCGACCAGTAATATCCTGCTCTGAGAATTTTCTTAGCCATTGCAGGCCCGGGAATATGGGTACCGAAAACCCCCTCATGTATTTCTTTGATTACATTTTGAGCTTCGACTTGGTCTATACATCTCAACAAGACCGAGTCATAATTCTTTTTGTAGAGGGTTTCTCCAATCAACAGAAATCCCATGGCCCTCCTTCGGATATGCTTTTTATCATTATCACTAGCCATATCAGGATATTCCCCTTTTGACAGATATTGTTTGACGTCATGGAACCATGGATGATCATCAACAGCTTCATCTATCAGTAGGCAGAACGCTTGCTTATCGTGCCGCCGGATATTGATGATGGGCATTTCATGCTCCTTATCCAAGGCGAACATCGATGATAGTGTAGCAAGAGCGTCAGCAAACTGATTCTCCTCCCTTGGAATGTATTCAAAGACGACACTTTGGAAGAATTGTGTCAAATCTTTGATATGCTCAACATATGGTATCAGTTTAGGATTTCGGACTTCCCAGTCACCTCGTAGTTGATGAATGACTAAAGCCGAATCTCCAAATACTTTGAGCTTTAGGATACCATTGTTGATTGCTGCTTGGATTCCTAACGCGCAAGCCTCGTATTCGGCCATGTTATTTGTACAGTCGAAGTTGAGTCTCGCCGTTAGGGGGATATGCTTTCCTTGTGGGGAGATTAGTACTGTTCCAATCCCCTGTCCAAGCATGTTGGAGGCTCCATCAAAGTACATGGTCCATGTGTCATCTTTAAGCTCTTCATGTTGTAGATGCATTATATGCTCATCGGGGAAATCATCCTGAAGGGATTGATAGTCATTGGTCGGCCCGTGTGCTAGGTAATCAGCTAGGGTACTGCCTTTGATGGCCTTTTGTGTGACATGTATGATGTCAAATTCTGATAATTGCACTTGCCATCGGGCAATCTTCCCAGTGATTATTGGTTTGTCGAACACGTACTTAATTGGGTCCATTTTGGAAACCAACCAAGT
Source organism: Cajanus cajan (assembly GCF_000230855.2). NCBI lineage: Eukaryota > Viridiplantae > Streptophyta > Magnoliopsida > Fabales > Fabaceae > Cajanus > Cajanus cajan. The sequence continues at coordinate 12,809,559 of NC_138523.1, read as the reverse complement.
AGTATGCCTTATCATGTACTGCCTGAGCCTTTGTGTTGCCCACGCCAACGCACAGCAAGTCTTTTCTAATGGCGTGTAGCGGGTTTCATAATCAAGGAACTTTTTGCTCAGGTAGTAGATGGCTTGTTCTTTCTTTCCAGTTTCGTCCTGTTGCCCTAGCACGGCTCCCATGGACTCATCAAGCACTGTCAGATAGAGGATTAATGGCCTTCCCTCGACAGGTGGCACCAATATTGGTGGATTGGCCAAGCACTGTTTGACCTTGTCAAAAGCTCGTTGACAATTCTCATCCCAAGTTTCGGAACGATTCTTGCGCAACAGCTTGAATATTGGTTTGCACGTGTCAGTCAACTGTGCGATGAACCTTGCGACGTAGTTCACCCTGCCGAGGAATCCTCTAATTTCTTTCTCAGTTTTAGGAGGAGGCATTTCCATTATTGCCTTTACTTTATCGGGGTCAACCTCTATGCCTTTTTCACTGACGATGAACCCAAGAAGCTTACCCGACCGAACTCCGAAAGTACACTTAGCCGGGTTTAGCTTAAGCTGATACTTACGAAGCCGATTGAATAATTTTCTCAAATATTGGATGTGGTCCATTTCGTCTTTTGACTTTGCGATCATGTCATCCACGTATACTTCAATTTCTTTGTGGATCATATCGTGGAATAGAGTCACCATCGCTCGTTGGTAGGTGGCCCCCGCATTTTTAAGTCCGAAAGGCATCACCCTGTAGCAGAAAGTTCCCCAGGGTGTAATGAAAGAAGTTTTCTCGCGGTCTTCTATATTCATCTTGATTTGATTATACCCCGAGTATCCATCCATAAAGGAATAGAGTGTGTTTGTGGCGGTGTGATCCACAAGTGTATCGATGTGGGGCAAGGGAAAATCGTCCTTTGGACTGGCACGATTCAAATCCCTATAATCAACACACACTCTAACCTTCCCATTCTTTTTGACGACCGGCACAATGTTAGCCAGCCATTCGGGATACTGGGATACAACCAAGAATCCCGCATCCAATTGTTTTTCTACTTCCTCCTTAATCTTTAATGACCATTCGGGCTTGATTCGTCGAAGCTTTTGCTTAATAGGTCGAAACCCCTCTTTTAAGGGCAACTTGTGTTCGACAATGTTGGAGTCCAACCCGGGCATATCATGGTACGACCATGCAAATACGTCCTTGTATTCCCTCAATAATTGAATTAATTGCGTTTTTATTCCATCACTGATACGGGTCCCAATATTGACCTCTTTCAATTCTTGACCCTGCCCCAAATTCACGGTCTCCAATTCTTCTTGATTCGGTTGGAGTAGACGAGCTTCTTGATCTAGCAGTCTTTGCAGATCCGGAGAGATGGTCTCCTCATCACTGTCCAACTCAACCCATTCACCCTCGGCTTTCAGATCCCGGTCAGAGCGAGCAATCACAGACATAATTATTTATTGGTTCTGTTTAGGTTTAGAGTTTATTAATGAGAGAGAGAGAATAGAACAAAATGAGAGAATAATGCGTGAAAAATGCCTTTTTATTGACATATGAGTGTAAAACTGTACAAAACCCTTTATTTACATGAAAAGGTCCTCATGATCTCGGGTACTGATCATGAGTCCCTAAAAGAAAAAATGTGGAGGGGCCCTATCATGGCTTGCCCTTCTCTCTACTCCTGCTGCGGTAGAGGATTCTTGCTCACGTCGGGCGCCGTCGAATCGAAAGTGACCCACCCAGCGTCGATAAGGTCTTGGACCTTATACTTGAGAGCTCGGCAGTTCTCCGTTGAATGCCCTTGTGCCCCCGAGTGGTATAGACATTTGTCTTGTGGATTGTACCAATCGGGGTAGGGTGGATTCACCTTCTTTGGTGGAATGTAAGCTATAAGACGCGCCTCCACTAGCTTCGGCAGGAGATCGCTATAAGTGGTCGGAAGTCTATCAAACTTCTTCACAGAGTTGTTTTGCGATTTTCCTGACTTCGAAGCGGAAGAAGACGGAGCAATGGTTACAGCGTTGACTCCTCCTTCTTTCTTCTTCCCGAAGGCCTTCTTAGCTTCATATGATTGGGAAGGCTTAGCCAGCTTCCCACTTTTAAGTCCTTGTTCCACCCTTTCTCCTATGGTGATGATGTCCGAGAAGAGTGTCGTTGTGTTCCCTATCATTTTATCGTAATAGGGACCAGTCAACGAGTTGATGAATAAGGACACCGTCTCCTTATCCGACAGCGGGGGCTCTATCTGTGCCGCCAACTCCCTCCAACGTTGGGCGTACGCCTTGAAGGATTCATCGTTCTTTTTACTCAAGGCTTGAAGATCAGACCTATCGGGTGTTAGGTCGATGTTGTATTTGTAGCGCTTGAGAAAGGCGTCGGCCAACTGCCTCCATGTATGTACTAGATTTCCGTCTAGCTGCATATACCAGTTGAGCGCGGTTTCAGCTAAGCTCTCTTGGAAACAGTGGATCAAGAGCTTTTCATTTGTGGCATATGCAGCCATCTTGCGACAGTACATGGTGAGATGACTTTTAGGGCAAGTCGATCCCACGTACTTTGGGAAATCTGGCACTTTAAATTTAGGAGGGAATTGAATGTCCCTCACTAAACACATGTCGGCGGCATCCTTAATGTCAAAGTCATGCCCCTCCATAGCCCTTAGCCGATCCTCGAGGGCATGGAATTGTTCCTTTGAGACCTCGGGCTCTTTTATTATAATTCCTGCCCCAAGGGGTACGGCGTTTGGAGGATCTTTTTCATGCTCTTCCTCCTCTCCCTCATGATGGGACCCATGATCACTATGATGAGAATCATGGATGTTGTGATGACGCATGAGTTCCATCATTTGCGCCATCTGCTCTTTAAGCTGTGAAAGCTCGGTTGTGAGCTTCTTGTTTTGCTCCTCCAATGCTTCCATTTTCTTGATTTTCCGTGCGCGCGTAAGGACAGAGAGATGACCAGCCACTTTCTAAAATGAATGTTTAGTTAGTTTATTTTACGGAATGAATACACTCTTTAACATGAGCTTGATAAACCTCCATCTTTAAGGCGCTGCCTTTTTAAGACGGAAGTTTACCACCCTTCTTTGTCTATGATTTCTCCCCAACGGAGAATCTCTATAGTCATGGGTCTCTTTCACTCATGTCAAGAGGTATTGGTGATCCTAAAATGTATGTTTTTATGAGGATGCATGATGTCTTATTGGTAATGATGTACATGCTTCTCACTTTTATTATATTTTCACACATGGTCTTTCCTCTCATGTCATGGTTTTTTATGCATGGGGATTATTTTTAGACCTTATCACGAGGTTATTTATTAATGCACAAACAATTGCACGTAAACATTTACACAAACAATTCACTCATCCACGAACAGTCACGAGCGAATCACGAGGTAGGGGTCTCCTGCAGAAATGGTGCATATTCAAGGTAGGTTCTAACTGTTCTCACCAGTCCAAGGCCCCCAAGGTGCCCCCATTATAGGGATCCAATTCCTCTCGTCGTAGGTCGATGGAAAGTTCCAACGCACCGTCGGACTCAAGTTCATGGTTATCACCTTGAGTGATGTTTTCCGACAACGGTCTACGGGCACCTATAGACCCATTCGACAACCGGCCGTACTAACATCCACTCCCTATGGTTAATCACTCATGCCCCCGGGTATAGAGGGAACTGTTGTGTGCAAAGGTTTGTGTACAGTTTTTATTTCAAACAATTGCGTAAATTTAAAAATACAACAGTTATTAAAGCCAAATAGATAAACATGTTATCATACAAGTGAGGGGTAATGAAGTAATTTTAACTATTATTTGTTAAAAATAATCTGTCACTAAATGGGACTGACTCTCGAGGCTTCCCCAGTGGAGTCGCCATCTGTCGCCACCGGCCCGAAACGGGCTTTCGGCATTCGCGAAGGATGGTTGGACTCGTTTATTTGTTTGAAAAATGTGGATTGCTAGAATGACTTATTCTCAAACTGAGACCTCGTCAAACGAGCAATTTTATTAAAAGGCTCACTAATCCATATTAATCCCAAGCGGGACCCTCCATGGATTAGTGGTTTTCATAAAATTGAGGGTTCGTGGAGTCGCCACCAATGTTTTACTCAAAACATTGGAAAAAGGGATAAGGCAATTGATTTAAAAATCAACTTTGGCCACTACAACCAGAGTTGGGTAAGGGAGTCGGTTACGCGTGGGGAAGGTGTTAGCACCCCACGGCGCCCCTTTCGGGTTCCCTATGACAGATTATTTTTAAAAGAACAGTATAAAATTACTAAATTACCCCTATTTATTCTAAACAATTATAAATTGACTATCTACATGATGACAGTTTAAGTATGCACACAGAAAGCAGTAAAAGGAAGGATTGAAGGGAAACCTCTTGAAGCGTGCTTTTTTATAAAAAAAATGAACTGGGAAGCGTTTTGGCGTTCCCACGCTCTACAAGCCCGCTCCTGGCTCTCCTAGAACAAAATTTTAACTAAGGGAATCCAAAAGATTTCCCCTCGACTAGGTTCGATCCTCAAGCAAAATGGCTCGGGGCTCAAGAACTTCGTCGGATCGACTCCCAGAGAGTTTTCTAGGGCAGAACACTGCTCAAAAACCCCAAAATACTCAAGGAGGGAGTCAAAACTGAGTGAAAAAGTGTGGTTGGACGTCCAAATGACGTCATATTTATAGGGAATAGGCGCAATACGGCCTACAGGGCCAATACGGCCGTATTGAAATTTTTGAACTTCAATACGGTCGTATTGGAGTTCAATACGGTCGTATTGAAAGTCAGAAATTTCAATACGCCCGTATTGAGTTCGCGGCGGTCGTATTGAAGTGTCAATACGGTCGTACTGACTTCAGTACGGCCGTATTGAAGCTTCAATACGGCCGTATTAAGTTCAGTACGGCCGTATTGGGCTTTTTCCCTCCACTTCCTTATTTTTAGCTATTCTAAGACCTCTAGACCTACAGAGAACCCTCCTAGGGCTTTCCAGGAGTCTTTCTGGCTGATTATCCTTCAGTCTTCGAGAGTCTTCAAGCTTTATTTCCGACCCGGACAATTTTAGGGGTCTACAATGAGGTGCAAAATAGGATGCAAAGATGATTGAGAAATTCAACAAATATCATTCTCATTGATTTGTTTGTTTAGAGAACATTCTTTGTACAAGATCTTTCAGTGCACTTTGATGATGTTGTTACAGGCTAGAGAAGCTCATGCTTGAATGATGTCCCTATAGACATGCTTGCTCGTTCGTTGATTAACAATTAGTCTTCGTTTCTTTTCAGATTCTCTTCTTGCTATTCTCATATGAAGTAACCGTCAATAGGGTCTTTGGGTTCCCCACTATTTTGGTGCCAAAATTTTCATCTTTATTGACGAGGTTGATGAGTCAGAGAAGAAAGATACGGCTTGGAGTGATTTGATAATAAATTGGAGGTGTAAGGGTGCTTATTATCAATTTTTTCAAACTCCCTAAGTTCATGCTTTCTCATTCTCATCGGTGTTATTATAACTCTTCTCATATATATATATATATATATATATATATAAGTAATATGTAATTTGAGCATTTGATAAATTAATGTACACAACTTGCAATTCTTAAAAAAAAAAAAAAATACAACAAACCATTACTTTCCTTAACTTGAGAATAACTCACTTTCCTCACTCACTCGAACAGATCGACAATCTTAAATTTTTTTTTCCAATTTTAAATTAATGTTCACTTCAGGTACTACCTTACGTTTTTTACTTTTACATGTATTCTCTATTTTCGAAAATGATGTTTGAGTTAAATAAAATTATCATGACTAATAAAATAATCTTTTTGAGTATTTAAGGCAACTTTTTATTTAAGATTAAAACTTGAGATCACTGTTAAGTTGAATAATTTCTTATCAGCATGTTGATTTACGTGTTCATAAATAATGAGACGATTGTTTAGTTATTTGGTATATTTATAAAATGACTTAATTAATTCTAAAAGAAAATAAGTTATGATAATTTTTCTATGATATAATCCTGAAGGCTATTATTATATTTATGATTTTTATTCTTTTTCTATAAAAGGACTTTCTTTCCAAATTGGAAAGAAAAAGTTTTGATGTGTGATTCACCATACTGTTTCCTTCCTTCTTTTCTTTTATACTAAATGAGGATTTTTATTTTTTAAATGTGTAATTCTTTTATTTATTTTTACTGGATGTGTAATCTTTCTATTCTTTTCTTTTATTTTCTTTTCATATGTTCGTGCATTTCAAACAAAGGCTACATTTATTTTTTTAACTATCTATTCTCTTTTATCTCTATCTCTAAATTAAAGTTCAATAGTTTTATTATTAAAATTTCTCTTATTACATGTAATTTTTCCTACAAATTTTTTATAAAAATTCGCAGGAAACGTTGTTCTTGCAAATTTTCCTGCGAAATTTTATCTGTAGGTAATACCTTCGTGGATAATATTTTTTTGCAAATTTTAAAAATTTGCAGAAAATTTTCCTGTGAAATTTCTTGCGAAGAAAATTCGCAGGAAAGTTTCTTGCAAATTTTTCGCAAGAAATTTTGTAAGAATATTTTTTACGAAAAAATTAAAGAAATTACTATAAATTCTATCAATAATTTTTCAACTTTCAAATGCTCACAATGAATTCGTCCGAAGCATTTGTTTCCATGCCTCCAACATGTGATACATAATCTTTTAAATTCTAAGATTGTAGATTATAAGCCTAACACTCAACCATATAAATCAACTTGTAAGGTAAGTGTTATCCCAACTTATATACTCTTTAATTGTTTTATTTTCAATCGATGTGGGACTTGAAGTTTTTTTTAAAATATTAAACTTATAAATTTAAATATATATTTTTTATTTTTCTTGCAGATTAAAATTTGCAGGAAAAGTTACCTGCAAAATTTTTCTACCATTTAGTAAACATTACTTGCGAATTTATTTTTGCAAGAAAATCTGCAAGAAACAAAATAAAATTCTTACAATATTTTCTGCAAATTTTTACCATGGAAAAAAATTTCTATGATTATTAAAATTGTAGCAAAATTTGTAAGAAATATCTGTAAATTATTTTTCGCAAATAAATTTGCAAAAAATTTCTGCGAATATTTTTTTGCAGGAAAATTCGCAAAAAATTTCTGCGAATATTTTTTTACAGGAAAATTTGCAAGAAAATGACACTTTTCTAGTAGTAAAATATTAATAATTAAAATAAATTTATATCACAATTTAAATTATTCATTATCAATATAAAATATAATTATATATTTAAATATATTTATTTAATACGAATTTTAATTATAATATATACTAAAATATACGTTTATTAACTAATTAGAAAGTTTTTATCCATAATAAATCTAAATATCTTTATCAAATGTTTTCCGCGTTTTCATTTATTTAAAACATATTCAAGTGATGGAAAGAAGGCTCTTTATATATGCAAAAGTTTGAATATTTTTTATCTAATGCTATTTATGACTTTTTACTTTATCTTAAATTATTATAAGTAAACAATTTATAAATAAATTTCTTCTTAATCTTCGAATAATTTATTTATATTTAGAGTAAATCACACTCTTTTTTAATAAGAGATATGAATATTATATTACTCTCTCCTCTTATATTAAAAATTATAGTTCCCTTCATTAGAAATATATGACACTTTATCCAGGAGATGCTTGCCGGACGATGAGATTGACTCGGTCCTGCAGTTTTGTCATTCTTCTGCATCTGGTGGTCATCTTAGCATTCAGAGGACAGCTTGCAAGGTGCTTGACTGTGGTTTTTACTAGCCCACCATCTTCAAGGATGCGTGGAAGATTTGCAGCACTTGTGAGCAGTGTCAGAGAGCAGGAGGAGCCCTTTCTTAGAGACAGCAGATGTGTGAAGTCCCACATCGGTTAGGAAGGAGAACGAAGCATGCCATATATATGGGTGTGGATACCTTCCTTGTGTGGACGCGTTTTGGGGTGGCATGCGTGCCATTGCCAGAAGCAAAACCGTGAGGGCTGCGGCCAAAGCGGACAATATCCACATGCGGGTTGCTGGGGTGTTACATTTGGTATCAGAGCCGGGACCCGGGCCGGTGTGCCAGCGAGGGCGCTGGACTCCCATGAGGGGGGTGGATTGTGAAGTCCCACATCGGTTAGGAAGGAGAACGAAGCATGCCATATATATGGGTGTGGATACCTTCCTTGTGTGGACGCGTTTTGGGGTGGCATGCGTGCCATTGCCAGAAGCAAAACCGTGAGGGCTGCGGCCAAAGCGGACAATATCCACATGCGGGTTGCTGGGGTGTTACAAGATGCCTCAGCAACCCATGCTATTCTGTGAGGTCTTTGATGTCTGGGGTATAGATTTCATGGGTCCTTTTCCTGTCTCTTTTGGTTTTTCATATATTCTCCTAGTTGTTGATTATGTTTCAAAATGGGTGGAAGCCAAAGCCACCAGAACTAATGATGCTCGGGTTATTGTGGATTTTGTCAGATCTAACATATTCTGCAGGTTTGGAGTACCCAGAGCTATTGTTAGTGATCAGGGCACCCATTTTTGTAACAAATCCATGCAGGCTTTGTTCAAGAAGTATTGGGTTGTTCATAGACTCTCTACACCCTACCACCCCCAGACTAATGGGCAAGTTGAGATTTCAAATAGGGAGATCAAGAGGATCTTAGAGAAGATTGTGCAGCCCAATAGGAAAGATTGGAGCAATAGGCTAGAGGATTCTCTCTAGGCACATATGACTGCCTACAAAGCACCCATAGGAATGTTTCCTTATCGGGTTGTCTTTGGCAAGGCATGTCATTTACCTGTTGAGATTGAGCATCGGGCCTACTGGGCTGTGAAGACCTGCAACTTCTCCATTGATCAAGCTAGTGAGGAAAGGAGGTTGCAACTAAATGAGCTTGATGAGATCCGCTTGGAAGCGTATGAGAATTCAAAATTCTACAAGGAGAAAACCAAGAAGTTCCATGACAGCTTGATAGCTAGGAAGGACTTCGTGGTTGGCCAGAAAGTTCTATTGTACAATTCTCGGCTCGGACTCATGGGTGGTAAGTTACGATCAAAGTGGATTGGACCTTTTGTTGTTACTAATGTTTATCCTTATGGTATAGTTGAAATCAAAACTGAATCCACAGATAAGAGCTTTAAAGTCAATGGGCACCGACTAAAGCCATTCCTCAGAATCCTTCCCTGTTGAATGCAGTGGTAGAGGAGATGTCTCTTCTTGACCTCGCCACTCTCCCACCATGACTTAGGGAGTTTTCTTTTCCCTTCTCCTTCTTTACTTTTATTGCACTTGTCCAAATTTATTGATTGTTTTGATTGCTCTGATCTTCTGTTTGTGCCACATTGGGACAATGTGTGATTTAAGTGTGTGGGGGAACTGTTTTGGTTACATGCTTTTAGGGTTTATTTGTTATTCTAGGTTTTATGTCTAGTTGTTATGTACAGTTTTGCATGTTTCTCTTTGATTTCTGGGTTTTGATTGTTTGTAGGCACTTACTTCATTCTTGGATAGGAGTTTCTTGATACTATATGGTTCTGCACGTTATCTTATCTCATTTCAACGTTCAAATTTTCGTGTGTACTGTTCACTACATACTGTACATCTTCAAAACAAAAAAAAAATGAATGAAAAAGAGAAGTTGTTTGAGGCAAGAGAAAGAGGATTGATTATCATAGAGGTCATTAGAGGTTTCTGGGTTTGTTTCTTGTGCGTATTCTTGACTTATTCCCCATTGCTCCTCTAGTTCCTCTGGTTTGCAGTTACTTATCCCATATATTATCCTCTACCCTGTCCTTGGCCTCATTACAACCCTGAAAAGAACTTTTGATCCATATGTGCTTGTGTGTTGGGTGTTGATTTTAGAGGCTTGCCAAGTCTATCTGTTGCTTGTTTTTCATGAGTGCTTTGAGAGTATACAGTTTCCTAGACACTTGAGAGATACAGTGATACAGTGCATCTTGTGAGGTTCTGTTGCTTTTCATTCACCTCTTGAGCTGATTGACTGTCTTGCCATGTTTTGAAATGCTTGAATGATTTCCATAAGTATCTAGTTTCTCTGACTCTTTTTGTGTTGGATGTTGTCTACTCCTTTTCTTTTCCCAGGATTCATTGAGTATTGTGTAAATCTGTTTGTTTTCTTGTTTGTATTCTTGTTTCTGTTTCTTCCTTTTGTGTCACTCTCTTTGATGTCTTTGGAATTGTTCCTTGCTCTACTTTTTGATTTTTCCTAGGAGTGAAAAAGGCTAAGTGTGGGGGAATTTGATGAGTCATTATTTTCCCCTATTTTCTTACCTTTCTGTACTTATTTTAATCTCTGATTTGTGCTTAATTGTTTATATTCTGCACTGTTTTCTATTTGGGCTTTAATTGGACCGGTAATTCATATTTTAGCTAATTTGAATTTTCTGCATCTAATTATGCCAAATTTCATTTTCAGGGCATTTTAATAATTATTTGGGCTTGGAATTAATTTAGGACTTCAAGTGGAGCTACCACGTCATTTTCCACCTCAGCATCATTTTCCACCTCAGCATTTATTTTCAGTTTTTATTCTATTTTATGGTAGTTGGGTCAGACTTGTATTATTGGGGGCCCATTAGTTATTCTAGGTCAGACTTATCCTAGGGATTGCTGCCATGCAAGGGTAGCAGCCTCCATTATTTTCGTTTTGAGTTTTCAGCTTAGTTTTCTCTAGTTTTTCTTCTTCTTCCTTGTGAGACAAAAAAATCAGACCTATTCATCTATACAGTTTCATTTCATCTTCATTGCCTTGTTCTAATTTACGTTCTTATTGTTCTTATGCATGTTCATTTTTATGTTCTGAGTTGATCACTGTTCCATTCAATTGCTATCCTCCATTTTTCGTTTTCTTCAAGTTTTCCCATTTTGCTGCCTGCCATTTTCATTCTGCACTATTCTATTCGTTTTGATGTTTAGCATTACGTCTCTGCTACTGCGTTTTGATTTTATGGAAGGCTAAAACCCCTGGGTTGGCTTCTTGTTACGGATTGTATTCTCTGTTTGAGGTTGGGTATGTTTGTATATCTCTGTTCTGCTTTGTTCTTCTCCATTAAACCTCTGTGTCAATGTCTCCATGCTTAATGGGCTGTACTCAATGCCACAGTTGCTTAATCTGTGAAGAGGTTGATGGTGTATACGTTTGCTTAATTCGTGTAGGGAAATCTTGAGTTGATCTTCGCTTAGTTGTTTAACTAGGATGAAACAAGGATTAAGTGGTTAATAGAGTAATCTTTTGAGAACCAGGGATAAAAGAGTTGCAATCCGAGCAAGGAGCCAATCTATTTTACTTGCTGATTGATTGTCTTGCCATGTTTTGAAATGCTTGGATGATTTCCATAAGTATCTAGTTTCTCTGACTCTTTTTGTGTTGGATGTTGTCTACTCCTTTTCTTTTCCCAGTATTCATTGAGTATTGTGTAAATCTGTTTGTTTTCTTGTTTGTATTCTTGTTTCTGTTTCTTCCTATCGTGTCACTCTCTTTGATGTCTTTGGAATTGTTCCTTGCTTTGCTTTTTTATTTTGCCCAGGAGTGCAAAAGGCTAAGTGTGGGGGAATTTGATGAGTCATTATTTTCCCCTATTTTCTTACCTTTCTGTACTTATTTTAATCTCTGATTTGTGCTTAATTGTTTATATTCTGCACTGTTTTCTATTTGGGCTTTAATTGGACCGGTAATTCATATTTTAGCTAATTTGAATTTTCTGCATCTAATTATTCCAAATTTCATTTTCAGGGCAATTTAATAACTATTTGGGCTTGGAATTAATTTAGGACTTCAAGTGGAGCTGCCACGTCATTTTCCACCTCAGCATCATTTTCCACCTCAGCATTTATTTTCAGTTTTTATTCTATTTTATGGTAGTTGGGTCAGACTTGTATTATTGGGGACCATTAGTTATTCTAGGTCAGACTTAACCTAGGGATTGCTACCATGCAAGGGCAACAGCCTCCATTATTTTCGTTTTGAGTTTTCAGCTTAGTTTTCTCTGGTTTTTCTTCTTCTTCCTTGTGAGACAAAAAAATCAAACCTATTCATCTATACAGTTTCATTTCATCTTCATTTCCTTGTTCTAATTTACGTTCTTATTGTTCTTATGCATGTTCGTTTTTATGTTCTGAGTTGATCACTGTTCCATTCAATTGCTATCCTCCATTTTTCGTTTTCTTCAAGTTTTCCCATTTTGCTGCCTGCCATTTTCATTCTGCACTATTCTATTCGTTTTGATGTTTAGCATTACATCTCTGCTACTGCGTTTTGATTTTATGGAAGGCTAAAACTCCTGGGTTGGCTTCTTGTTACGGATTGTATTCTCTGTTTAAGGTTGGGTATGTTTGTATATCTCTGTTCTTCTTTGTTCTTCTCCATTAAACCTCTGTATCAACGTGTCCATGCTTAATGGGTTGTACTCAATGCCACAGTTGCTTAATCTGTGAAGAGGTTGATGGTGTATACGTTTGCTTAATTCGTGTAGGGAAATCTTGAGTTGATCTTCGCTTAGTTGGTTAACTCGGATGGAACAAGGATTAAGTGGTTAATAGAGTAATCTTTTGAGAACCAAGGATAAAAGAGTTGCAATCCGAACAAGGAGCCAATCTATTTTACCTGCTTTGTTATCTACGTTTTATTGTGTTATAACTGAATTCTGAACCAAACCCCCCACTTCGTGTGTTTAAGCCTTTAATAGTAAAAGACGGTCCTTGGGAGACGACCTAGGAGTCACTTCCTAGTACTACATTTAATTAAAATTATTTGACCGGATACGGCTTCGATCAATTTTGCAAATAAATGAGTTTTAATACGGAATAAAGTGCTCTGTGAAGATTGTGAATGAAATGTGATAATGAAATGTGATGATGAAATGTGATGACGAAATGTGATGATGCGATATGACCATGGGAAATGATAATGTGATATGAGAATGCATAGAGTCTTGATTGACATGCATCATTTGCATAAATGTCTTAAGGGTACGATATGGAATACACCGCCAGAGAAGGCCCCCTAGTGTAAAAGCTTTGGGGATTAGTCCTTGGAGATAGTTCGGTTTGGAAGTCCCAGTCTCGCCTATTGTGTGCATGGGATGTATCTTGCGCGGCTTAGCTATCCCGACGAGTCTCTGGTAGTATATCCTTCTAGTGAGAGTGTGCAGAGGGTGTGACCCGGCATGTACTCCTAGACTACTCTTCGTGTATTTCTAGCGGCAATATGCCATGTGATGTTTTACTGGCGCCACATGCATGATAATGTGAAGTCCGTGTCCATGCATGTGCATTCTTATTATTAAATAATGATAAATTACTATTTGTATGACTTGGATGATTGGATAAGCTATTATTGTTGATTGATCTATGAGGTAACTGTATTGTTTGTGTTTGGCAATTCGGTGTGCGTTCCTACACCGTGAGCCAGAGTGAGATGTTTCTCACTCCCTTCTTTTGTGTTGTTTCTCTTGTTTGATATACAGGAGACCATCAACAGCATGAGGCTGAGGATGTGGACGATGGAGCTTAGGCTTCTATGTGGGATTTTGCTCTGATAGGACATGTGACATCGGGACATAGATAGAATTAGAATATGATGTTGTTTATGTTTTATTAAAGTATATATTTTGGAAAATTCAATTTTTATTCTTTGTCAATTTATTTGTTATTTGGATTAAGTACATGAATGTGAATTCTCTACTCACATGATTATTGGATTTGTCATTTCAATTTTAAATAATTTTTTTATCCAATAAGATATCAATTTTTATTATTATATATATATATGTTGGGGTAGAGGGTGTCACAGAAACTCAAGAGACTAATAAGAGGAATCATACTCAATGCTTATGAAGAGCAAAGGTCTAAGAAACACCTCCTCTGTAGAAGCCTCCTCTAGCTTCCTAACCATGGACCTAGTCAAAGGTCCAATGGCCTTCATGTGTGCATCCTCCTTGGATGGTCCTCCATCAAACCTTGGGTTGCTTCAATTCTACAGGTGGCTTGGAATAAGGGAGTAAGGATGTTACATGTGGAAGGTGACACTTAAGTTGTAATCCAATTTGTGACACCCTCTACCCCGCATATCATAACACATAATAATAAAATTTGAATAACATAACATTTTATAATTAAAATATCAAACGTTTTTAGATAGAGAGTACCACATCCATAACTTAACAAAATCAGCGGAAATTATAAAGAAATAAAACTAAAGTTTCCAAAATAATTTAATAAGTGAGACATCCTGATCTAATCCTATCTACGCCCCGATGTCACATGTCCTATCAAAGCAAAGCCCAACTATGAAGCCTAAGCTTCATCACCTACATCCTCAGCCTCATGCTGATAATCACCTATATAATGGTCAAAGGAAAACAACAAAAAGAAAAAGGAGTGAGAAACATCTCACTCTGGCTCATAGTGTAGAAATACACATCAGATAACCAAACACAAACAAGACAGGTATAGCATAGATATATTAAGAACAATATTACATCTCACTCATCCAAGACATAAAAATATCAATTTATCATATAACATTAAAAGTGCACATGTATGCACATAGACTACATATTATCATGCATGTGGCGCCAGTAAAACATCACATGGCATATTGCCGCCGCTAGCAATACACAAAGAGTAGTCTAGGAGTACATGCTGGGTCACACCCTCTACGCACTCTTACTAGAAGGACATACTACTAGGGTCTCGTCGGGATAGCTAAGCCACGCAGGATACATCCCATGCACACAATGGGCGAGACTGGGACTTCCAAACTGAGCTATCCCCAAGGACTAATCCCCAAAGATTTTACACTAGGGGGCCTTCCCTGGCGGTGTATTTCATATCGTACCCTTAAAAATATTTATGCAAATGATGCATGTCAATCAAGACTCCATGCATTCTCATATAACATTGTCATGTCTCATTAACATATCACGTCATCATGTCTCATTATCACTTTTCACATCATCTCATCATATTCATATAGTCTCTACAGAGCATTCAAAATCATATCAAAACTTGTCTATTTTAAAAAATAAACACATATTTATACATCTCATTCAATAAGGAATACATCAGAACAATCAGAAAACATTCATATTTTGCTTGTTTCTCATAGGGTTCTCACAGGAACCCATAGAACACTCTAATTCATACAATAAATATTTAAAACAATACAATTAACTCATACAATTACCTCTTCAAACCATCTCCTCTTACAATCACCAATGCATTCCCTTAGGGTTTCCCATATGAACTCATAGAGATCTCAGATCATACAATTAATTACATATAAGAAAACAATAGGTGAAATAGATATAATTGGGGAAAATCCCTCATACATGAGCATACAAAAAAATACAACAAACACAAGATTGGGGGCCAATCCCACTACCCAACAAATATTCCCACACACAAAGCAAAATTTCTCACTCCCGCTTACCTCGAGCTGAAACTAAAATCGGATCTTGTTGGTCTCCTCTGGGTTCCCCTTGGTCTTCGAGAGTGTAGAAGAAAAGAGGTCAGAAGTGAAAAAATGTGTTTTTGGAGTGTCAGAACGTTCTATTTATAGGCATCAGATGTGGCCAGAACGGCTCGTTTCAAATCCAGAACAGCCCGTTCTGGACTCATGCATCATACGTAAATTTCACATCCAGAACGATCTGTTTCAAAACTAGAATGGCCCATTCTGAAATTACATATTACCTACAACATCCATGTTTGCAACGACCTGTTCCTAAAGTGGAACGGCCCATTCTGGAATCGCGTATTACTTATAAAATCATGTGTTGGAACGGCCCGTTCCAGTCTATGGTTTAAAGGCCATTTTAGTAGTTTGGAACGGCCCGTTCTAGTTTGGGAACGACCCGTTCTAGGTTACTAAAAAAAATCAAAATATTATCAAAAATAATTTTCATAAATATTTATTATTAAAATACTCATAAATATTAAAAACCTTTAAAACATTCTATTAAACCCATTAAAATATGTATAAGAAAATAACCTCCATAAATATAAAAATAAACAATAATTAACTATTATACTAGTAGAAAATTCACGATGTTCCACAATTCGCGGGGTTAATCCTTGCCACCGCTATTGGTCAATGGTTCAATTTGTTAGGGATTGGATCTTAAGAGATTGGGATGTTGTTTTTGTATATGTATATACAGAAGTCAATATGGTGGTGGATCATTTGACATTGATCTTTGGCACACTCTTATAGTATAGACAAACATGTGCTAGAACTTCCTTCTAGAAGTTGTTTACCTTTTTTCTTAGAGATGTTATGAGTCTCCATATGGTCGGGTATGAGTTTGGCGGTGAGGTCTCTAACGTCATTAGGTCGGGCATGAGTCTGACCTTACAAGACGCCATGATATTTTTTCCCTATGATGTTTCTACAGATTAATTGATAATTGAAGATTTGAGAGGAGGGATCAAGACTGAAAACTAAAAGAATATCTTAATTGAATATTATTGTATAAATATTTGACTAAATAATGAAGTCTGATAAGGTAATGGTGATGTTGTATGAGGAGTTGTTTGGGATATTATATTATTGAATTGATGTTATGAAGTTGTATTGGGATGTGATGATGTATGTTGTGATGAATGTGATGAAGATGAATTTTTGACATGGTGTATATTAAGAGGAATACTATGATAAGATGAAATGAATAAGTCTAATGTTGCAAACTAACACTTAAGGAGATGAGTTATGTATATTGTGTTGTTGTGGTGTGTGTATTGAGTCCATGCATACATATTTTGTTTGCGGGATAGTGTGAGTCTATGCAGGTAAGATATCATAGGTCATCTATTTGTGCCTCGAGAGGTGTTATGGTGGGAAAACCTCTAACAGGAATGGGAGGCTACCATGGCCAACTATAACACTTTGACACGACCTTAATATACACTTCCTAATTGTGGTAGTTCAAGGGGATCACTATTGATAGGTGGTCTTTACACTATGGGGTGGTCTCGTTCCATGACTCTCAAGTTATTTTGTATTCTCAATAATGATGAGAAGATTAGTATCACATACATATACAATTAGAAATATTCATTTTAAGAGTCTTAATTTATAACTGATATATGTTTTGTGAATTACTAGTCATGAATGAAGAATGAATGTATAAATATGGTTATTGTAGATGTATGAAAGAATACTTATATCTATGTGAGATGTTATTAATGTCATAAGTGTATGTATACCTTTATGTCTTATATGTAAGATTTAACAATGCATTGACGACTGAAAATATTAGATTTAGAAGAGGAATTTGCAAATAAACTCTGAAAAGATGAAAGAGTCAAACACCACGAAGTAGACGATAACTAAATCGAAAGGACAGACGAACCGAATAAACAAAACAAATAAATCTCATAGACATTGAAAGTTTTTCAACTATCATCCATGGGATCAAAACCTTGGGCATAGGTTGGAAGGGGTAAAAACAAGGTATGCATGCCCTCAAAGATAATGCTTCATATGCTCTAGTTTCAAACATTGAGCCAAGGACTATAGATGAAGCCCTCAATGATAATGACTAGATCCTGACTATGGAAAAAGAACTCAATTACTTTGACAAAAATGATGTTTGGACATTTGTTCCAAGACTTGAACATCAAAGAATGATAGGATCCAGATGGGTGTTCAAAAATCAGCTAGATGAACAAGGTAAAATGATAAGGAATAAAGTTAGATTAGTAGCATAAGGCTACAATCAATAAAAAGGTATAACATTTACACCTATGGCTAGACTTAAATCTATTAGAATTATATTAGCTTTTACAGCTCATAAAGGCGTCAAACTTTTTCAAATGGATGTAAAGAGTGTTTTTCTAAATGGTATCCTAGAAGAGGAAGTCTATGCAAGACAACCTCTTGATTTTGAAAACCTATACTTTAAGGAAAATGTTTTCAATTTGAAAAAGGCTCTTTATGGTCTAAAGCAAGCTTCTAAAGCTTGGTATGAAAGATTAAGTAACTTTATACTTAACAATGGTTTTGTGAGAGACAAAGTTGACACAACTTTGTTTAGGAAAGAGTCAGGCTTAAATTTTATAGTAGTTCAACTTTATGTTGATGATATTATATTTGGTGTTACTAATGAAATTTTGTGTGAGAATTTTTCTAAGCTTGTGTAGAAGGAATTTGAAATGAGCATGATGGATGAACTTAAGTTCTTTTTAGAACTTGCAAATTAAACAAAAAGATGAAAACATCTTTATTCATCAATAGAAATATTCAAAATAACTTCTATTGAAGTTTAAGATGAACACTACAAGAAAAATCAACATTATCTACGGAAAAAATCCGTAGATAATGATGAAAATCCGTAGATAACTGATAATTATCTATGGAAAAAAATCCGTAGATAATAAGGTCGTAGATAACGTTATCTACGGAAAATTTTCCGTAGATAACATTATCTACGAATTTTATCTACGGATATAGAATTTATCTACGAATGCGTTTAGCTACGGAATTTATCTACGGATGCGTTTATCTACGGAAATTTCCGTAGGTAACTTATCTACGAAAATTTCCGTAGATAAGTTACCTAAGGAAATTTCCGTAGGTAACTTATCTACGGAAATTTCCGTAGGTAACTTACCTACGAAAATTTCCGTAGATAAGTTACCTACGGAAATTTCCGTAGATAACTTACCTACGGAAATTTCTGTAGGTAACTTACCTTTCCACACCAATCTTTATAAATAGTTTTACCTGGTTAGAAATATTAATAAAATCACTTCTCAGGGAAAAAAGCATAAGCAGAGAGCTGATACGAATTACAGGGAAAATAAAATGGAAATGAAGTTTGGCTAATGTTTCAATACATGCAAGCTTTAATTGAGGGACCAATTCCCTGTACCGTTCCAACACTTCTTCAAAACCATGACAAAATCTATCATCATAACAGAAACTAAAAACTTCCTGGTCATTTGTTGATGCTGCCAATACGAAACCCACACACAATATAACTCATTAGCACATTAGACTAGGTTGATGAAATAAAAATGACAATCAAAGCCAAGGTCAGATACAAAAAGAGCAAGAGAATATAATAAAAATGTTTTCACAATTAAGAAAAAAGTGATTTATAATATAAGGATTTATTAACAAATATTTTGTTAATCTCTCTTACTCTTCTGTTGTATTCACATTTGTTTTCACTAAACATCCGAGCTGCTTCTGAATTTGCTGGAGAGTTAGGATTTGGGTCGCAAAGCAACGACTGCAATAGGAAATCCAGTTTCATGTGAACAGAAAATATTCAGAACAATGCAAAAAAAATGCATTCTATCAAAATGCTTACTAATTTGTTGAGTGATGGAATTAAAAATGAATACAATAAATTCTTATGGTTTTCTATTTAAGAAGGAAAAAATCTGACATTACAAAACAATGAAGTTATAAAAAATAAGGCCATATGAGCTCTTTCATAACTTCACAGAAGCATAAATTCAATGCCAACATTAATAGTCTTAAAGCAATGTCAAAAGATAGAGGATAACTAGGACCTGAATTGAGGTAAGTATTGCAGCTACATCATAAATTGGGCTCCATTGATTTTGTAAAATGTCCAAGCATATGCTTCCATCTGCGTAAATGAACTAGTCAAAAGCAAATAGTACTATTCTCTTGCAGATACACTGATCCATTGGAAGAAACTACGAAACAATATTGAAAACCAAGAACAAACACAACCACTTGGAATGATTATGTAAGCCAATTTTTTTTTTTTTATTTTGGTGTAGAATGTAAGCCAATATATTATGCACAATTACCATTTCAAGTAGTTATTCTTCATTCATGGTAAATAATTTCACAGTAAGTTCCACATTAGAAAGTCTCCAAAACTATTTGTTATGAGTCTTACAACTGGCACCATGGCACAGAAGCTAGGAGTCAAAAACAAAGAAATGTAGAGAAATTTTGGGTATTCTTATGGGTTAGGAGTTATGAAATTCGAGGAACTCTACTTTTATTATAAAAATTTCCCAAACAGAGACGGGTATAGAGAAAAGGACCACTTCATTCTTTGTTCATGTTATCACATAAAGTTTAGCATGTATTTATTAGAGAATGGATTTTTTTAAATATTTTAAAAAATATATGTATAGCTTAATTTAAATCAGGACAGAAGTAAACAACAACATATGTTTTATTTCCTAAATAACTTCTCTACGAGATGTTGCAGGAAGACAAAAATTCACCACCAACGAAGTTCAAAAAATGTTTCTCCAGGGAATTCCCAAATCCAAATTGATTTGGTGGATTTAAATAATGATTTTCAGTTCTGTTTAAAGTTGGATAGTAACCCTTGGGTGCTGAAACATAAATAGTTCAAGTGGTTGGCATTTCAATTTCATTATGTGATTGCAGGGTCCTATACATTTTGGCTCATAAAGAAGCGTAAAGTTGTGTGTAGGGTTTACTTATATTTAGTGTAACACAAGGTTGATTCAATTAATTTTCATGAAACTCAACCCACCAAGCCTTTATTACATATTTTATCTAGAATTAAAGGTTACAACCCAGCAATGTCACAACCACTTGGGTTATAATGAATTCTTCATGTTAGAATTGCATGTATGCATGCAACGCTTGAGGATAGAAGCCACGCATGAACAAAATAAATTAATTATAAGTGCTATAGCATAGGTACTTGCATTAAGTACAAAGAAGTAGCCTCTTTACTGCACCAAATATCAATACTAGACAATACAACACAAAAATAACACTTACGCAATAGAGACCAATTCCTTCAATCTCTCTAGATCTACAGCTTTTTTTAAAGGTGTCATCCCATAACGCTTTTGTTCCCTGGAAGCAAGCTATTTAGAAAGAGTAACTAAAATAAATAATGTTAATAAACATTAATTAAGTATCACTCACTTAATTTCATTTCTTCGCTGAATATCCTCCTCCTTTTTTTGTAATTTCTTCACCTTTTCCTCAACAAAAAAATCAATGGCACTCCCAACATCTTGATTGTTCATTCGCAATGCTCTTTTTGCATCAAGTTCAAAGAACCCCATGCTCATAACAAGTGATAGGGCTTCATCTGGCACTTGCAGCTGCAACAAAAACAAGACATTGATTACAAGAGGAGAAAAGTACAAAATGTCTATTTGGCTGGACAGTTAAGTTCTTTCTCTTCCTTCTTTGAAAGATAAAAAGGGTGTAGGGGGCATACAAAAAAAAAACACAGTCTATTTCAAAAAACCTGAAGCCAGAGGGATTTTCAATATCTACCGGTAGTGGTGTCTTTAAAATTTAAAATTAGTAATGCTGAATTCTGAATGTTATAGGAGCTTGAGCTTGAGTTGATCTTTATCTCATTGAAGTGCATCTTGTAAGACTATGTTATATGTCACAGCGACCAATAACCATAGCAATGAAACATGGAGACCAAAAAATAGAACAGAAGCATAAAATTTTGACTTTCTTTCTTCTACCCAATTAATTTTTCAAAATATGCTATAATACTTTAATCACACCTGGACAAATTTTGCTCTTGCAAAGCCCAATGCTTTTCTTGATTTCTCCAACTGCCCAGTATGATATGCCACCACCCCTTCAAGCAGCTCTACTCTCAAATGCCTGTGAATGAAGGCAAATTAATCAGCTTACAAGTTGAAGAAGCTCTATAAGCTAAAACTAGTTTATGCATACATTAAAAATAAGACTTTGCAGAAGCTAATAAGAAAAATGGAACCCTAGGCCCGCTGAAGGACTCCACGGTGCTGCTCATGCCGCTGGTGGTGGGCCGGTTCACCTGGACCACGGGCTCGAACTTGGAGAAGCCGTGGGCCTGGTAGAGGGGAATCTGGTCGGACTCAGGCCCGCGAAAGGATGGGGCGGTGTTGTCGTAGGACGGGGCAGCATCCTCGGTGGAATCGAAGGTGTCGAGCCAGACGAGCGACTTCTTCCAGGGATCTCGAATCTCGACTGCGAAGCGGCCCCAGGGGCGCTTCTTGACGCCGTGAAAGCGCGTCTCCTTGGGCAAAGGGTGGTGGTGGGCGGCGACGGCTCTCCCTCAGTGCATCTGGGTGTGGAGGGTGCAGAGAGTGGTTGTTGGGAGGAAGAGCAAGAACCACCAGGACGGTAGGTTTATTGCTCTTCTACAAGAACCATCAGGATAAGAGGAATGGGTTTGGGTGATGTGGCAGAGGAAGGCAAGGGAGTCAGAGGGAGAGGCAGCAACGACGGTGTAGGAGTGGAGGAGGGAGTTGGGGAAGCGGGGGTTGGAGGAGGAGGTTTGGGGATTTGAAGAGAGGGAGAGGAGGAGGGGGTTGGTGTTTGTTTGGAGGGAGAAGGGGTTAGGGTTCGCGATTGCGGAGCGGAATGAATGAGTAGGGTTTTTAGTTTTTACACTCCATTTCTTCCCCTTATTTATTTATTTATTTATTTTACATTGTACATTACCCTTCTAGTACTGTAATAATTTTGATTGTTTAGGGCTAATACGTGGAAATAATTTTTCTTCCAGTAAAAAAATTATATGACTCTCTCTCTATATCATGTTAGGGATGAAAATAAGTTAATTCATACTTGGAATATATATATCTGATTTATTATTTATTATGAATTTTCTATAGGTCTAACCTTTTTAAAAATTTAGTCTATCTTAATAAAAGTCTATTATATATTAATGATATTAATAAATTTAACTTTTTAAAAAAATTAACAAATTTATTTTCAAATATATTATTACGAGTATTTTTTAATTTACGTGATAAAAATATATTTTTCCTCGTTATCATTAAACAGGTTTCCCGTAAACATGATCAAAACATTCTTATTTTATCTCTTTCTCATAAACAGGTTTTCCGTAGAAACCCATAGAGCACTTTAATACATATCAAAACATGATCATTCTCAAAATCAACCACATATCTACACATCACATCCAACAAGAAGCCCAACAGAATAATCAAAAGGCAAAATAGAAAACGTTCAGAACGGCCTGTTCCAAAACTAGAACGGCCCGTTTTAAAATCACATTTTACCTGCAACGCCCATATTTGGAATGGCCTATTCCCAAATCTAAACGGCCCGTTCTGGCTTCGCATTTTACTCATATAATCATGTGTTGGAACGACCCATTCCAATCTAATCTTTATAAGCCATTTTTGTAGTCTAGAATGACCCATTCTAGTTTGAGATTGACCCGTTCTTGGTTACTAAAAATCAAAATATTATCCAAAAAGTATTATAATAAATAATGAAATTAAATTAATTAAATCTTATAATGGTTATTAGTATCAAAGAAATTGCTCTAGATTTTAGATTTTATTTATTATGTTTTATAATAAATAAAATCCAATATTAAATCAAAAGATTATAACAATCATAATTCAAATCCAGGTAAATATCTTTCATAATCAAAAGAAATCTAATATTAAATCAAAAGATAATAAAAATTATAACTAAAATATTTATAAAATTTCTAATATTAAATTTAATATATATTAAAATTAATTAATTAAATATTTGTATTTAAGAAATTATTACAGATTTTAGATATATATTTTAAAGTTTCTATTTTATTAAATTAATTAAAAATTAATTATATTTTATCACTTTTTAATCAAGTGAGTGAATGATAATGAATTAACTAAAATTCTAAAATATATTTTAATTAAAAATAATATTTTGGTAAATACGGTAACTAAAAAGTATTATAATAAATAATTAAATTAAAAAAGAATAAATTTTATAATGATTATTTTTTTAATGATGTTAAATTAAATATTCTAATTATTTTATAATAAATAAAAATGAAAAGATAATAAAAATATGTTTTACCTACGGAATTTATCTACGGAAATTTCCGTAGCTAAGTTATCTACGGAAATTTCCGTAGATAACTTATCTACGGAAATTTCCATAGATAACTTATCTACGGAAATTTCCGTAGATAACTTATCTACGGAAATTTCCGTAGATAACTGGACATTATCTACGGAAAAAATTCCGTAGATAATATTCCGTAGATAACTAAATTTTATCTACGGAAAAAATTCCGTAGATAATATTCCGTAGATAATTAAATTTTATCTACGGAAAAATTTCCGTAGATAATATTCCGTAGATAATAACAGTTTTTCTTGTAGTGGAATGAGTACAAACCAATGCCTATCGCTATGAATCCGTCTGTGGGTCTAACAAAAGATGAATCAGGTAAACCAATATATTAGACAATCTATAAAGGTATGATTGGTCCACTCCTTTACCTGATGGCTAGTAGACCTAACATCATGTATAGTGCTTATTTAATATTCAAAGCTATAAAATGAATATTCATATATCTTTAAGGTACTACTAACCTAAGTTTGTTCTATGAGAAAAATAATTATTTCAATTAGTTGTATTCTATGATGCAGACTATTTTGGTGACATGATTGAGAGAAAAAGTACAAGTGGAGGATGTCACATTTTTGGTACGTGGTTTATTTCATGGGTAAGATATAAGAAAAAATTCAATAGCTCTCTCCACTATAGAAGTAGAATACATCTTTGGACCTAGTTGTTGCTCATATTTACTATGGGTGAAGTATCAATTAGAAGATTATTCAAGGCTTGAACATAATGTACCTATGTATTGTGATAACACTAGAGTGATTAATCTTTCTAAAAATCTCATACAAAATCCTAAAGCAAAACACATAGAGATAAGATATCATTTCATTCGTGATTATATACAAAAAAAGAGTTTTTGACATAAAATTTATTGATATTGATCACCAATGAGTTGATACATTTACTAAGGCTTTAGCTGAAGAACAATTCAAATTCATTAGAGATCATCAGTATCTAAAATCCATATTAGATTAAGCATTCATCACCTTACCTATATTTTTGCTACATTTGATGTAACAACCCAATTATCATAGAATGTACGAGGGTCCAAAAGCCCAATGAAGGTAATTTAGTAATTTACAGGGGTGTTTTAGTAGCCCAGAACGGGCCGTTCCAAAATTGGAACAGGCCATTCCAAGTTACTAAAACGAAGGTGATTTAGTGGCTCGGAACGGGCCTTTCCCAAAATGGAATGGGCTGTTCCAAACTATTAAATTTGCCTATGATTCTTAGTTGAGAATGGGTCGTTCCCAACTGGAACGGGCCTTTCCGGGTTTCAGAAATGGCCTTTGAACCTTATTGAGAACGGGTCGTTTTAGTTTCAGAACGGGCCGTTCCAAAATATGACCGTTGAGAGTTTTAATGCAAACCCGAGAATGGGCCGTTCTGGATGTGAATTTTACACATGACGTGAGATTTCAGAACGGGCCGTCCTGGATTTGAAACGGGCTGTTTCGCGAATCCTGATGCCTATAAATTGAGTGCTCTAGCACTCTTAAAATCATATTTTTTCAGTTCTGACTTCTTTTAGTTCTGATTAATTTCTTCTACATTCTCTTCTTTCCCTTCTACACTCTTTGAAGATCGAGGAGCACTTAGAGGAGGAGACCAAGAGATCTCTGTTTTAGATTATGTTGTGTTTTTCCTTGTGTGCTTTACATATAGATGTTTTCTTTTTTCACCGTGCAATTGTGGATGTTTTAGGTGAGGAAGATCCGGCTATGAGTGGCATCTAGAATGCCAACGGTTGAATTGTGGGTATGCTCTGATATTGTGACATCGGGGTAGAGGATTTCTAGGACATGAATTTTTATATGGATTTGGAGTTGTACTTATTACTTTAAAAATAATTTGTAAACTCTTACATTTTATTTTCCAATGTCCATTTTCAATTATTTTGGATATTGAAGAATATTTGTGAAGGTTTTTAATGTGAACCCTTTTATCAGTGTTCAAAATTTTATTTCCTTAATTTAATTACATTAGTATGCTTTATGTGTTGGGGTTGTAAGGGTGTCACATTTAGTGGTATCAGAGCAGGTCGATCCAATCGGCCGTGAGTTATGAGTCTACTATGCTTGTTTGGTAGATGAATGATGAAATGAATTGTGGAACTGATTGATGTGCTAATGATGAACAACTATGTTTGTTATTTATTTAATTGTGTGTACTCTAACAATTAATGTTTTGCTTTATGATGAAGATAATGATAATGAAGATGATGTTTCCCTTGCATTGTTAGTGTTGTGCTTGCACTTATATTGTTTTCTCATAGTTTGGCTAAAAGACATGATATAGCTTAGTTGATGCTATTCATGATTGCTTATTTGTTTTAATACTTCTTGCTTACGTAAGAAGTAGTGGTTGAGTGGTATCGCTCGTGTTGCGAGCATATGTGCCAGTAGTAGTGGACGAAGCCTTGTGCTAACCAACTAGAACTATTCACTACTACAAGATGCATATTTTACATCGGTTCTCTAAAGTCATTTACATCGGTTCTAAAACCGATGTAGAATAGAGCGACGTAAAAAATGTATACAATTTTACATCGGTTCTGAAAAACCGATGTAGATTTATGCTTAAATCTACATCGGTTCTCCAAAGAACCGATGTAAATTGTATTTTTTTTTTAAAAAAAAAATCATGCTTATTTTTGGATTATTTTTTATTACCTGTAATTAAATACAAATGTATGCTCATTACATTTCTTTGCTAATAGGATATAAATTTATAGTATACATAAAGCAACTCAATAGACTATTTCAGAACAAGAAAAGCAACAAAAATGTTCATCAATACCTGTTCCAAACCATCAATCTTGGAATTGATGATACATCTAGTTCTGACAAGACTTTGTCCACAACATTTATCTGCTGCTCAGCTAGGGGGTGATTGCAATTCAAAAAAATAATTAACGAAATCTAAAGTCAACACCACTAATTTCACTAACTTTCTTTTCTCTAAAAATAAAGTTCCTCACAGCAGTTTCACTTGTATGTATATAACCTGATGTCAACAACATGCACCAAGAGTGATGACTCTGCTATCTCCTCCAGTGTAGCTCTGAAGGCAGCAACCTACAAAAATCAGAAGGTGGTTTTCAGTGATTACTTCATAATTTGGGCTCTTGGACTCAACTTATTCAACATGTTAAGTTGATAGTAAACCATGTTTTAAAAAAAATAGAAAACTTCAACAGCATAATTTTTGTCAGACATCAGGGGAAAAATTGATTGTTAGAGAGTTATCTTTCTTACTAGTGTAGTAGGTAAATTCTGAATAAAACCAACAGTGTCAGTTAGGAGGAACTCCTATCCATTCTTCATCTGGATGAAAGCAAAGGAGCAAAGCACAGCATGTTACAATAATCATAATTTAAACCACACAAGATTTATTTTACTGCAGGATTTAGCTCCTTGTAATAGGGAGGGCTATAAAGTGAGAAAGTAAGGGTCTAATAACTGTTAAGTATTTTTGGAAAATTATCATATAGTTCTATCACTTAAAATGTAAGGGAAAAAAGACAGGAATAAAAATGTAAGCTATCATTAAAAGAAGAAGAAAAATAGGTTGCATGAAAGCTAAAATAAATTGAACATTATAATGTGCAACTAAATATTCGGAGAACAAAAACTATATATGTTACCAAACAAGTAGCAAAATTTATGAACGTAAAGGGAAATAAAAAGGTTGAAAAGAACAGAGAAGCATTATAATACAAACATTATTCTTTAACTCCAACTAAGTTATTACTTATTATTTATTCTCACACATCTCAGAAAGGAAATGAAATTTGAAAAATTAAATAGAAAATTAAAATTCTATGACAATATTAGACAATTAATTAAGTATATTAATATGAAATTATTAATTTTTTCAGCCACGGATATGTCAATCTCTAAGCAAAAAGGGCGGCTAGGTACAAGGCTTCCACCTAATGTGGTCTAGGAAGATGTAGTCTGGTGATAGATATACGCAACATTAGCCTCGCCAGCAGAGAAGCTATTTCCAAGATTTAAACCTGTGACCTCCAAGTCACAAGGAAACCTTACCTTTGCACACAGGATTACCCTTGTATCTATCTCCAAGCTACTCGACTAAAAAGCAAAAGGGCCCTTTAATTAAAATTGTGAAAATGATTAACTATCCTACGATAAATGAAAATGGGTTTTTATTTTTTTGCAATAATAAACTAATCAATATAATGGCTGCATAACAAAAGTGGTAAACTTTGTTTTATACCTGTCCAGCATCAATGAGAGCCAGCATTGCCCACCCAGTGTTCACCACACGAGACCTGTTGCCATTCAGATTTGAATACACCTGAACAAAGAAAAATTGCTAGGAAGATAACTCAAGAAATGTCATCAATTAAATCGCCAAAAGTAATCCAGTCAGTGTTGATTTAAAATCTTGATGTAAAAGTTCATTTCCAAGAACCAATTGTAAGAAATATGTTTCATTAATTCATCTTCTTGAATTGTGTTTCCACTGATGTTTTAGCATAAGATTCCTGATTGAGTTACATCATTACAATTCAAGCGACTTTCATACCAACAACTATATTTCACCAAAAGGAGGCTAAGAGTTTACATTTTGTTTTATTATATTCAATACAATTTACAAATACACGAAAAAAGTAATAGAAAAAAAAAAACCAATTTAGATCAAAACCTTGGCAACGTCGAGACTTTGGCAATCCATAGCAGCAACTGCAACCTTCTGATACAAGGTTCATTAAGTTTAAACAAAAAGATCTATAATTATGTTATTTTAATATTACCAGCAGGAAGTTTTTTCATTAAAGGCATTTTGTGGAAGAATTATTGCCAAAACTAATAATTACGCTGAAGTATTTGGTAGTTTCAACCTATCAAGATCAAGAATATATAACTATTAATGGCTATATTAGAACAACAATCTTAAATTTCAATTTGCACCGAGAAAAATAAGCAAATGGTTACCATAAAAGATAATGACATCCTGATTGAATCTGGAACCCAAAATGAAAATGAAATATCATATTCTGCACAAATCAGCTTTTGAGACCAGTAAAATTTGACTTAGTTGCCAGAAAAATTTAACATGCTAGACAGCACCATTCATAACTAATCATGCAGGCAGAAGGTTGCATATTCCATTTTATGCCTTGGGCCACACTTAGATTTAGAGCATATCGATTCAGCAAATTTTAATTTCCATTACAAGTATTCAAATTATGGACTAAAACAAATGGTTGAGCACATTAAAAATAAATAAATGAATACAAACTCAACCCAAACGAAAGGACCAATATAAATCATTTGAAAAGATAGTGAAGAATATTGAAATTATAATAAAAAGAGATGTATTGGAATAAATTTTGCATTCTGGTTCAATAATTAATATTACCTCTAGCCATACAGAAGTAGTTTCACTTCCTGTGAACAGGTATTGTCCAATAAAAATAATGTCCCCCTTCTTCACTGCCTATAAGCAATAAGAAAAAGATAAACATTAAGGTTAAAAACTAACGTCAAATATTGGTTTGAAACGTAGAAATGAGCCAATGTCTTATAAGAATTTTACAAATTTTGCAAACAACAAATTACAATTCAAATAAAAGACATCCAAAGATATTTCATGTCACAAGGAGAAAATTTTCATGTAGGAATCAAATAAACATCAGAGTAATTGATACTAAGACCTAAGCAGGATTTAAATTGTACATATTGATAAAATTTATAGCTAATTCAAGCCAGGAAATTTAGAAGAGAAAGACAAATTAACTCCAAGCATGCACTGCATAGGCAGTAGAAGTGTAAATAGTTAATCAGGAGAAATAATTGAGTTAATATTCCATGGAAACAATGTACATGCAAGAAAGTCACATCATACGATGCCAAGGCCAAAAATACCACCGAACCTTTGCCAATCCATCAAAATTGATGGGCAATATTTCTAAAGAGGCTTCTTGTCCCTGATCAGGAGTTAGAACAACTTGAGCATTTGCCTCAAGTGAGATTGCTTTCTCGCTTTTGTTAACAACCTGCATCTCTGCACCCACCGTGTCCAGCATAACCTGTCAAAATCAAATAACAAACTATCCTCAACATAAAACCTATAACACCTAGCCAAAGTAGACAGTAAACATACAAAGACAGTGCTTTCAATTTCTATTACTTAAAAACAAAAGCAACCAACTTCCAAAATGCAAAAAACAAAATTTTAAGCTGGCATGCCCCCTCTTTCAGCTACCTTTTGTCATTTTCCTCATAACCCTATACTCTCTGGTGCCAAGATAACAAAATATAACACGAGAAGCAACATAGAAGGAAGAAAACTCACAGCAAATAATTTCTTAGAACTCTTGACAGCAATCTTCAAATTCTCTAAAGTCTACTGGTGATACTCAAGGTCATGCCATGAAAAGTCAAAACGAGCCACTACACAACCACAAAAACATCAGAATAATACATCAAATAACCCAACAGAAGCCTAAAAGTGACATCAGCATCAGGTCCAATGGACTGCTCAGACTTGGCGAGCCACAGCTTGGCGTGTTCCACGCAGCACTGGAGTGCGTTCTTGTGCGAGAAGCTGGAATCGACCGGGCGCTGGAGCTGGAGTTCTCGGCTAGGGTTTCGGTGCCGCGGCGGGTGTGCGCGGTGGAGGCTTCGAGCTCCTCAGCGAGGGTGGAGGCGAGAGGCTGGCGGAGCTTCTCGAGCTCGTCGATGAGGGCAGGACGGAGGGCTTAGAGTGGAGGACCTCCTCCTGCTCCTTGTTGAGCGGCTTCCCTTGGGAAACGGAGTCCTCCATGGCGTTGATGCGGTTCAGCTTCTTGCGGAGGGCGCGAAGGCGCTTGCTAATTAGGCTCATCATGGGGCCGTCGACGACGTGTTGCGGTGGACGCCATTCGCAACCAAGCACCTCCTGTTGTTCGTGTTCCACTAAATCGAGGTTCGTACGGTGGTGGCGCCGCGGGGCAGCGGCGGAGGGAAGGGTTGTTTGGCGGCATGTGGTGTGAGGGGTTTGGTTGGGTGAGACGGCCCCGAGTGGGGTGCCTCCAGCGAGCATATGTGTTCTATGGAGAGCCCGCGAGAGAGGGTGAAGGGCCGCAAAAATTTGGCTTTGGTTTTACATCGGTTAAATGCAAAACCCGATGTAGATATTCTATTTTTACATCGGTCAGATATAGACCCGATGTAGAATGGTTTATATCTTCAATTTATTTACAAAACTGCCACCGTGTTTCTTATTTACATCGTTTATAGAGGAACCGATGTAAATGTAAAGATGTAAAATGGTAATTTTGTAGTAGTGATTAGAACCTTGAATGTAGGTGAGACATTGATTTATCGAGTGTATTAGGAGGTTACGATTGGTGGAATTTCTGAAAGCCATAGTTGTAGTGATTGAATCCAAGAGGTTATGTGTTGAGCATTAAAGCTTTGAGCATTCTTGATGAAAGGTCAAAGTTTTGGTGATTTCCTTAAGTTTTGATGCTTGCTTATTAACCTAGTTAGGGGTTAGGTTGCATGAGGATTTTACATCTGATATAAGTCTTTTGTGTGGAATATGTGAGTTGTTTTAGTTTAGGATTGTAGTGGGAAGCTTGAATATGAGTTTGAGGTGCAAAGGAGTGAGTTTGGAAGAGTTGAGGTATTTTTGTGGCCTTAGATATATTGATACACTATTGCTGTTTGGTGTAGAGGATATTTTTTCTGCAGTTTTGTTGTGCCAGTATGAGTACCTTATTGACAGATTTAGATTTTGTGGTCTTCATAAAAGTTGTAGCCTTGGACGTTATCTTTCCAACGGAACTAGAATCAGGTAAAAGGGAGGTATATAACTCCCGTTATAGCTACTTTGGTGATCAAAGGTCTAGCTGTAAACGCCGAATATATCTGCTGCGGTTTTTAAAATTTTTAGCTAAGAAGATGATCTTTTAAAATCTTATGTCTTCATAAGAGTTGTAGCTTATTCTCTTAGCTTTCTTTTGAGATAGGTTTAAGATCATTTGGATGAGTAGAACTCTCTAGGTATCATTTTCTTTGATCGTTGTTGAAGGGATATGTATGGTGTCATGATATTTTTGAATCGTTAGGCAACGCAAGAATAAAAATTGATTTTTGTCATGATTCTGAGATGTCATGATGGAATAACACTAAAGCCAAGAAGTCCAAGAGGTGATGTATTGAAGGAAGCAAAAGGAATGGGTTAGTGTTGAAAAACCATAGGAGGAGTGAGGCCACTTTTGGACCTTAGCTCTTAAGTTTTTATTAGCATAGCATTTATTTTATTCCTATTTTACCCTTATATTTGATTTCCTATTTTACCCTTGTATCTTGGGGTATTTTAGTCTTAGAATTTATTTTACTTGTATTTCCCATTTTACCCTTGTATTTTGGGGTATCTTAGTCATAGGATTTATTTTCTTTTGTATTTCCCATTTTATCCTTGTATTATGGGGTGCTTTAGATCATAGGTTTTTATTTTTGGGCTAAGGTACTTGATTAGGGTGGGAACAAAACCTAGACATATTTTTTGTGGCACTTGGACCTATTTTTGGTGTTAGAAAGGCTTAGGCTCAAGTGGAGGGCAAAGGTTGCATGGTCTTATCATGCACCTAGATGTAGCCTAACTAATCCCAAAGATTCCATCCTTGGCCACCAAGTTGCATCTAGGGTTCATTTGCATTTCATTTGGTGTGCATTTGGCTTGTGAATTTCGTCCATGCACTCTCCAAATGCAACCCTAGATGCCTCCCACTCCTATAAATACCATAGGCTATGCATCATGTAAATACTTTGGAATATATGAATTTGAGTGAGCATTTTTGCCTCAAATCCTCTCCTTAGTCACTAGGTCTATTCAGCCTACCTCTCTTATCTCCTCCTTAGAGTGAGTTTAGGGATACCTTGAATGGCCTTCACCTCCACTTAGTGAAGAGAGCCAACTAGAACACCCAAAACACCATCCTCCCTTCATTTCTCATATTCGCCCAAGCCATCACCATCTACGCCCACATTCCTTTTTGCCTCACCCTTGAAGGACATCCACCCCCTAAGGTCACTATCTTGGCCTTGGCATGGAGCTTCTCTTCACCATTGACGTTTGTTCATCCCCTTGGTGGAAGGAGTCCATCATTTGGTATCAAGAGCTTAGGTTATCTTCAAGGGTAACTAGCTTCCTTTCCATTTTCTTTGAGTCTTTATTTCTTGAGTCTTGATTTGCGTCATCTTTGTGTCTCCTTGTCATCCATGAAAGTTTTGCCATAAGGTCTCATCATATTATTCTATGGCATTCATTGTTCATAAGCCTCCTTTTGTGCTTTAGGGTTTTTCTTGAGTTTTAGGTTCTTGTGTGCCATTTTTGTTTTTACTCTTGTTGCTGGAAAAATATTTCAAGAACATCAAGAACATGTATTACATCTCTTTTTGATATTTTTACCTTTCAAGTTTTTTCAAAAGTTGTGTTTCTCTCACCCATCTCAAAAAGACAAATATCTTGATGTATGATGCACCCATTTGATGTATGAAACCATGAACATATGAAATGTATGTGTTTTTCCATGAGGTGGACAAAATTTTGCTGCACCATTTAGAGGTCATTCATGCATGTTAACTAGTCCTTGGCATGCTCCAAATTTGTGTTGAAATCTATGTGTTATTTCCTTCCTACACATACATGATTGGCCACCTTTCCATGCACATCATTACTTGATTATTCTTTTGTCCTTTTATGCACATGTGTGAGTGATAAGTTTTGTGTGTGAGTGCTGGAATCTTTGAAAAAAATCTGCTCCAAAAAGAAAATAGTACAAGACACACTCCACTCACAAAATGCTTCTATACCCACTCATGTGTTGCCACTTGTCTCTCTATTTTTGACTCCTTATATGTGCTGAATTTTTAATCACCCACAAGTGTAAAAACCAAGCAACATTTAAAAAGAAAATAGAAGAAAAATCTGGACAGAAAAAATTAAAAAAAAACGTGACCAAAAAAGACTAAAAGAAAAGAAAGAAAAACAAAAAGGACTTGTTGCTAAACTTGTGGATATTGACCTAATTACCCTTGCACATTGGAGTTGGACTTGGACTGAATTTTTGGACCTTATTGGACCCTCTTTGATGAAATAACACTAAGGCCAAGAAGACCAAGAGGTGATATATTGAAGGAAGCAAGAGGAATGGGTTAGTGTTGAAAAACCATAGGAGGAGTAAGCCTACTTTTGGGCCTTAGCTCCTAAGTTTTTATAGCATTTATTTTTATTCCTATTTTTGCCCTTATCTTTAATTTCCTATTTTACCCTTGTATTTTGGGGTGCTTAGGACTTAGAATTTATTTTCCTTGTATTTCCCATTTTGCCTTTGTATTATGGGGTGCTCTAGATAATTAGGTTTTTAATTTTGGGCTAGGGTGTTAATTAGAGGGTGATGCATGTTTTTTGGTGTCATTGGGTCTATTTTTGGTGTTAGAAAGGCTTAGGCCCAAGTGGAGGGCAAAGGTTGCATGGTCTTATCATGCACCTAGATATAGCCAATCTAAACCCAAAGATTCCATCCTTGGCCACCAAGTTGCATCTAGGGTTCATTTGCATTTCATTTGGAATGCATTTGCCTACTCCAAATGCAACCCTAGATGCCTCTCCTCCTATAAATACCCAACACCCCACACCTTGTAAATACTTTGGAATTTATGATATTAAGAGAGCCTTTGTGCCTTAATATTCTTCCGTAGTCCCCTTGGTCATTTCGGCCACCTATCCTTCTCATCTTCACCGTGAGTGTTCTCACCTTTAGGAGTGGCCTTCATCCATCAATGAAGTGAGCCAAAACCCTAGAGTACCACCTTAGCATTTCATCAAACACCTAGCCTCCATAAACACCATTCGCCCATCTCCATCTCCAAGGCTAGAAACCTTGAGTTCCATGATCCAAGGAGTCCGATCATCCCTCTTTCACGCTCTTAACTCAATCCATGCAAGGAGGGTTGCCATCACTCTTTGAGACACAAAAATGTGGCTGGACCTTTACAAAAAAGGACTTAAGTTTACAATTGCAAAACCTTTAAAGACTTACTCCATTCTAGTGCCATTCTAGGATTTTCTCTTTTGAGTGCTAGCCTTTTAATGTGTCTTAATTTTTGCTTGTCTTCCTTGGAATTCTTATGTTTGTCTCATTAATCTCTCTTTGAGTTTAGCTTTTTAATTGAGCTTTTTCAGTTTTTATTCCTTTGGCCTCCTTCTTGTTCTTGGTTGGTTTGTTGTCTTTGAGTGTAGGTGAAGTACTATCTCCAAGATACCCTTAGCAAAACTTCTTTGGGGGATTGAGTGGAGACTAAATCCGTGAGGTCCCAAGTGCTTTGGAGAAGAATACCATATCTCAAAGAGTGCAAATACCAAAGGAGAGGACTAACTTTGTTTGTTCCTTGTGAAGGGGAGCCAAATTGGAGGAGTTGAAGACTTGAAAATTTTGTTTTCCTAATTGTTTCTTTCTTGTGAATTTTCGGCCTTTTGTATTTTGGCCTTTGCTTTCTTTTATCTTGGTTTGTAATTGGCCATTTTTAAACCTCTTCATTTTGGTTTTAGTTCGTGTAGTTGAAGGTGATTTGAAAACCTTCACCTAGGACTTCGACTAGTATATGCTTGAAGTGTTTTTCTTTTGTATGTTTTAAAACTTTTAGTAGTATAATTGCTTAGGACTTTTTTTTGTCTCAATTTCCGTTTAGAAGGCTTGCTTTTGCCTACTAAGGGGAACGTGCACACCATACACTTGATTCTTGTGCAAAATTGTTTTTGTGAGAAAAGTGTGAAAAGGCTTAGTGATTTTTACTTGAAAAGGCTTGGTTTTTAAGTGATTCTTAGTAGTCCACCTCCCTTGATAGTTCACTTTGTACACTTAGGCCTTTTCATACCAATCTTGCATCTTGAAAACCTTTTTGTGAAAACCTTTTTTTATGACTCATTCTTTGTGAAAACCTTTTTACCAACCTTTTGAAAACAAATTTGTGAAAACCTTTTCTTGATCAAAGATGAGTGATCATTCTAGTGTACATGGTCATAATTCTTGTAGTACTAGGTCTAGTGTTAGAGATGAGATTAGAGAGTTAAAAGAGTACATAAGAAAAAAAAAGACGAGGAACACATAAAAAGAGAGGAAGAAATTAGAAAAAGGGAAAAAGAAAATGCAAGGAATAAGGAGGAAATAAAACAATTACTTGCAAAATTAGTTGAGGGGAGAGAAACTAGTGGATCCAAACCTAGGATTGTTCCAACTAGATCTCAAATAGGCAAAGAAGTTAGAGTCCCTAGGAGTATGCATGAGGAAGAAAATACAACAAGAGAGGTAGAACCTAGAAGAAAAGAAAAAGAAAAGAAAATAGAAAAGAAAGAAAAAATAAAGAAAATTATAGAAAAAGTTCAAGAGTGGTTAGAAAATGAAAAACAACAACCAACACTCTTAGAGAAGAGTAAGGAGGATAATGTTTCTTCCAAAGGACTTATGCTTGAAGAGAGTCACTTTCCCATTGAAAATGATTTAAAAAAGACTTTCTTCATTCATCAAGACCTTAACTTTTTCTCTCATGTTGCCACTAGTCATGAAGTGGAGATTCAAAAACAAATCCTTTTTAAAGAAAAAGAATCTCAACTTCAAGATTTAGTGAAGAAGAAGTGGACTTCACTTAGTCTCACTTCTTGTGCTACTTCCTTGGTGGTGCTTAAGGAAGATAAGCCTTCTTTCTTTAAGACTCTTTCTACTTTAGTTGTCCTCATAAAGCACCCAACTTTTGATTGTTGGTCCCTACGGTTAGAATCTAGAAGGGGGGGTTGAATAGATTCTATGTTAGTTTTCCTTTTCTTGTTTGCTTTCTAAATCTTTACCAAACAAATCTTGATTTAAAACAAACCTTTAAACATAAAAAGTAATTCAGAGTTATATATGCACAGCTTATCCAACAAGATTTGAATAACACAATTAATACAAGATATGTAAAGATTGAATTTATCAATTACCAAGAATCTTTAAAGTTCAGTTTCTGCAGATAATGTTTTTCTTCATACAACATTAATCAAGAAACTTATACAGAATGTAAAGAGTGTAAGAGTTAAGAAAATCATGCACCAAGATATATACTGGTTCAGCCATCCAAAGGCCTACATCCAGTTTCAGATTTAGATACACCTCTAAATCCAGTCAAATCCACTATTGATATTCTTTACATGCACCCTGCACAAGCAATATCCAATCAATGAATTTAACAAGCAAATCTTGACACCCACAAGATTAACAAACCATTTCTTGACTCCACAAGAAACATATAACCCAAGAATATTGATCCCACAATATCCTACTTGAGAAAAACCTATCTCAAGATTTCTCTTTACACAACTCTTCCAGAGATTCTCTAATCTCAAGAGTTAAAACCATTCAAACAATAACAAAAGATCAGAAACGAGTACACCTGTTCGTGTAGATATGATCTTCAACAACGTAAACCAGTTTAGAATGAATTTTCTATATGAACTTCATCTTCTTGAATTGATCTTGCACACTTCTTTTTCCAAAAGTTGATTTTCAGCAGATATGTTCTTTCTTTCTTTTTCAGAAAATCTTTTTCTCTTTTGCAGTAATGTGTATTCTAAAAAAAAAGTCTCTCTTGTGTGTGTAAGTATTTCTATTTCTTCCGTGTGTGAAAATTCTCTTTTAAAAGCTTCAGTTTTAATCTTATTTAAAGACAATTTTCATGTGCAAGGAAACAGTTATTTCAGTTATATTCATAACGGAGATAATCTATTACCTGTGATGGTAATCTATTACCACGAGTTAGAATAACTGAACTAATTATTTCAGCTCCTGTTTTAATCTATTACCTAACATGGTAACCGATTAACACGATGCCAAAATAACACAAAACTCACATTTGGAACAGAGGTAATCGATTACTTTAAAGAGATAATCGATTAACACGATCCTTTTTCCTCTTGAAATCATCAGAATCAGTTTGGTAATCTATTACCACACATGGTAATCGATTATTCCAGTATCAATCAGTTTTTCAACATGAGTCAGGTAATCTATTACCAGTTCAGGTAATCTATTCCTTAACTCAGAAAATTTCTGATGTTTTCAAGTTTTCATTTAAAGTCTCAAACACTCAGTAAATTAATACTTCATGTTCTCAACAATGAATGAAATAAGAAAAATGAGTATTATGATATTTTCACCTTCATGTTAATTACTAATTTTTAACACATAACAAACAAACACATACAAGCCTAATCTTTTAAACAATCAATACATTATCCTTTTGACATAGGCTTAAAATAAAAAGCAACATGAGCAAAACATCAAAACTAAAACTTCTAGGGAACATCTTCCAGATGTAGATTCTTCAATCTTCAACAATCTCCCCCTTTTTGGTTTTGATGAGCCAAACTCTTCATGTTGACTTTCACAATCATCATGTTGTTTTGTTTCACTTGTTTGTTTGAAATTTGAACTTGAATTTGAACCTGCATATGTCTAGAACAAAAACTTCCATACAAAGCATTATGCAGTTCTATTTCCATTTCTTTCTTATACAATACATAAACAACCATATAAACATTTAATCAGTTTCTCATGAATTTCTCCCCCTGTTTGGCTTAACCAAACCAAAAAAAACAGAGTAAACAGAGAAATAACATGATACTTATGCAACAAAAACAACAAGCACTTAATAAGACTTTCATCATATAAGCATTAAAAATGTTCAGAAGCATACAAATACTACAACTATTACAAACTTTAAGTCTGAAATATAAATCAAAGTATTTATGCAGAACAAATTAAAATGCAGTGCCTAAAATGTAATGCATAACTAAATTTCTTCAGGGTAGGGTATGTTCATCGCATCCAGTCGTTCAGATATAGATTCAAGACAAGCCTTCAGCTCTTGATAATCTCTTCTCTGAGTTTCTCTGATGTCATCTAGCTTTGCCAGAACAGATAGCTCAAAAGTAGAAAGAGGCTTGGGCTCTTCAGCTCCTTCCTCTTCTTCAGTTTGAACTTCAGGTTGAGACGGCTCTGTAGTCTCAGCAGTAGGAACATCTTCCTTTGCTATCCAACCAGCATCTGTTTTCACTAGCTTCATCATTTTCAGAGCTCGATCCTTGATATCATGAACATCTCTGGTGACCTCTCTTGCTTCACCAGTTAAGGGAACTTTATAGAACACCAATACCTTGCTTATGAACACAGCATATGGACACTTGCAGTCCATTAACCTCCTTGTCTTTAGCATTATGTCTTCTACCACATATACCCAATCAACTTGAATGTTGTTCTTAAAAGCTGCGAGCAGTGCCATATCTTCTTCACTGATTTGTGCGTGATTGCTCCCCCTTGCTGCCAGAATCCAAACAATTACATAATGTAGGAGTCTATCTTCCACTCGTAGACCTCCAGCATTATATGTAATTTTCCTCTTTTCTTTTCTTTTGTATTCTTTATTAGCCTCCCAGGCTGAAACATCCCTCAGCATACTCATAAAAAACGTATCTTTACCTATTGAGAAATTTTTCATCTTTAATTCATTGAAGGTAGGTTTAATACCATTTCTGGTTAATCCACCAATCTTCAAAAATACATCAGCAGATAGAGTAACTTTTATTCCTTTAACTTCTGAAACCAAAGCACCATTTTCATCTCTTCCCAAATTTGAGTAAAAGACCCTAACAAGATCAGGGTAGTACAGTCCACTTAACCCAACAAATTTGCTAACTCCTTGACAAGATAACAGAGAAGGAAATGTAAAACCTTGCTCTATAAGCCAAGACGAGTAGAGTACCTTTGGAGCCACAATGTCTTTGCAAGCAAAAGACTCATTGAAAGTTTCCTCTTGAGACTTCCTTGTGAACCACGAATGAGAATATTCTTCTTCAGGTTCTGGACGAGAGGACTCTTGTTTCTTCTTTTTAGATGTACCTTGACCTTGAGTAGTAGGACGAGGGTAATCTCTGTTGGCTTTGTGCTTTACACGCTTTCCTTTGCCAAGACTTTCCATGAATGGGGCTTAGGGTTAGGTTTTGAAAGAGATTTTGAGATAGAAAAGGGAACCAGGGGTTTCGTTCGTTTTAGTTTGAAGCAAAAATGGAGAGAGTTTTGAATTAATTTGAATTCGAAACAGATTTAAAGAGGGTTTTTGAGTACTAAAAAACACAGGGGTTCGCGTCAGGTAATCGATTAACCCAGTTGGTAATCGATTATCTCGCAACTGAAACAGGGTAATTATGCAAGTGAGTGAGTGGTAATCGATTAACCCGCATGGTAATCGATTATCACAGTGGGTATGCATCAGAAATTGCATCAAAGTAGCAGAGGTAGTCGATTACTGAAAATTGATAATCGATTACTGCTGTTGATTTTTCAGCAATTTCTTCATTTCTTCCAATGGTAATCGATTAACCCGATAGGTAATCGATTATCACAGAGAAATGTGTGCAGATACAGGGCATACTGTGTTTTGTGTGATTTCCTATTATGAGTGCACATACATCAAGTTTAAACCTATAAGTGCTTAGCAATTTCATGCATATTCACACAATCATACTTTAATTATGAGATTTAGGATAGATTGAACTCACTAATGATACCAAGATTGGTTCTTAGCTTGAAAAATCTTTCCTTTGGTAGAGGCTTTGTAAAGATGTCAGCAAGTTGATCTTCTGACATTATGAATTTGATGTCACAGTCTCCTTTCTCTACATGATCTCTGATAAAGTGATGTCTAACTTCAATGTGCTTAGTTCTTGAGTGTAGAATAGGATTCCTTGAAATGTTAATTGCACTTGTGTTGTCACACTTCAGTGGTATGTGATCAATCTTCAATTCAAAGTCTTGAAGTTGATGTTTAAACCAAATTGACTGAGCACAGCAGCTTCCAGCAGCTATATACTCAGCTTCAGCAGTTGAGAGTGCTACACAAGCTTGTTTCTTGCTCTGCCACGATATGAGACATTCTCCAAACGTGTGGCACGTTCCACTTGTACTTTTCCTATCCAATTTACAACCAGCAAAATCGGAGTCAGAGTAACCAGTTAAAGATGGAGAAGTACCTTTAGGATACCACAATCCAACATTGATTGTGCCTTTCAAATACTTCAGTATTTTCTTTACAGCCTTCAGATGTGATTCCTTTGGTTTTGATTGGAATCTAGCACATACACATACACTGTACACGATGTCAGGTCTGCTAGCTGTTAGATACAGAAGAGATCCAATGATCCCTCTATACATTGATTCTTCAACATCTTTTCCTGCAATATCACTATCTAGATAACAATTAGTAGACATAGGAGTATTTGATATCTTACAATTCTCCATATCAAATTTCTTTAACAGTTCTTTGCTATATTTAGTTTGATGTAGAAAAATTCCATTTTCCATTTGTTTGACTTGTAGTCCTAGGAAGAAGCTTAATTCTCCCATCATAGACATATCAAACTCCTTCTGCATATTGGAAACAAATTCTCCACAAAGAGATTGGTTAGTTGATCCAAATATTATATCATCAACATAAATCTGAATCAGCAGAATATCTTTTGATTTTCTCTTTATGAAAAGAGTTTTATCAACATTACCTCTTTGAAAGTCATGAGTTAGTAGAAACTTACTCAGCCTTTCATACCATTTCCTTGGAGCTTGTTTCAGTCCATACAAAGCTTTCTTGAGCTTGTAAACATGCTTAGGTAATTTGCAGTCAACAAAACCAGGTGGTTGAGCTACATAAACTTCTTCATCAATTAAACCATTTAAAAATGCACTTTTCACATCCATTTGATATAGTTTGAAATCAAACACACAAGCAAATGCAAGTAAAAGCCTAACAGCTTCTAATCTAGCAACTGGAGCATATGTTTCACCAAAGTCTATACCTTCCTGTTGATTGTATCCTTTGGCTACTAGTCTAGCTTTATTTTTAACTATAACACCTTCTTCATTTAGTTTGTTTCTGAAAACCCATTTTGTACCAATGATATTCATATTCTTATTGAAAGGAACTAAAATCCAAACATCATTTCTTTTGAATTGATTCAGTTCATCATGCATGGCCATTATCCAAAATTCATCTTTTAATGCATGTTCCACACATAATGGTTCAATTTGAGAAACAAATGCCATATCATCACTTAGAAGATTAAAAGAGTGTCTAGTAGAAACTCCCTTATTTATATCTCCAAGAATGTTATCCAGAGATAGATCTTTGGGTTTCCTCCATTCTTTGGGTAGTGATGTGTCTTCAGATGGTGTTTTCTGCTGTAGTTCCAGTTTTTCTTCTTCTTGTGTAATACTGTCACCTATCTCATCTTCATCATTAAGAGATTTTCCTTTTTCAAGGATGTTAGTTTCATCAAAAGTAACATGTATAGATTCTTCAACAGATAAGGTACTTTTGTTAAAGACTCTATATGCTTTGCTAATTGCAGAATATCCAATAAAAACTCCTTCATCAGCCTTAGCATCAAATTTTCCAAGAGTGTCTTTTCCATTATTCAGAACAAAACACTTACAGCCAAACACTTTAAAATGTGAAATGTCAGGCTTTCTTCCTTTGTAAAGCTCATATGGTGTTTTCTTTAAAATAGGTCTAATCAAGATTCTATTTAGAACATAGCATGCAGTGCTTACTGCATCAGCCCAAAAGTATTTTGGTAAACCATTTTCATTTAACATGGCTCTTGCTAGCTCTATTAGAGATCTATTTTTCCTCTCTACAACTCCATTTTGTTGAGGAGTTCTAGGGACAGAAAAATTGTGATTAATACCATTTTCTTCACAAAAAGTTTGAAAAGATTCATTTTGAAATTCACCACCATGATCACTTCGCAAAGATTTAATTTTCAAGTCCTTTTCATTCTGAATTCTTTTTGAAATGATTCTAAAGGCTTTAAAAGCATTGTCTTTATGGGATATAAATGCAACCCATGTGAATCTGGCGTAGTCATCAATGAGAACTAAAGCATAAGTGTTTCCACCTAGACTTTTGGTTCTTGATGGTCCAAAGAGATCCATGTGCAAAAGTTCCAGCGGTCTAGAGGTTGACATAACTTTCTTTGATTTAAAAGAAGCTCTAGTCTGCTTTCCCTTTTGACATGCATCACAAAGTCCTTGTTTAGAGAACTTGATCTTTGGAAGACCACTAACAAGATCTTTAGATGCAAGTCTATTTAACTGATCTGCATTTATATGTGCAATGCGTCTATGCCATAACCATGTTATATTATCATGTGATGTGAGACAAGAATTGGATGATGAATGCTCTAAGTCTAAGATGTATATGTTATTGACTCTTTTTCCTATAAGCAGGACTTCATTTGATTCCTTATCACAAACCATACAGCATTGATTATTAAAAGAGATATTGTAATTTTTGTCACAAAGCTGGCTAATACTAAGCAGGTTATATTTGAGACCTTCTACATACAGGACATTTTCAATGAGAGTATTGGAATTGTTACCAACACTGCCTGAGCCTAGTATTCTGCCTTTGTTGTTATCTCCATATGTTACAGATCCTCCTTCTTTTTCCTGTAATGAGATAAATTTGCTTTTATCTCCTGTCATGTGTCTTGAGCAGCCGCTGTCTAAGTACCACATTGATTGCTTTGCTCTCAAGCACACCTGCAACACAAGTTATTTAATTTGATTTTGGTACCCAATGGATCTTGGGTCCTGGAGAATCAGTGAGTACATAATCTAATTTCTTAATCCATTTATATTTTCCACTAGGAATGCCAAATTTCCTTATCATGCATCTGTAGTAGTTATGACCAGATTTCATACAATAGTTACATGAGTGGGAATTAATGGATTTCATAACATTAACATTCTGTTTTTCTTTATCCTTTGCTTTTAATGCAGCATACAATGTTTCACAGTTCTCACATGGTGACTTTAGTTTAGAGATATCTGAAAGTAGTTTCCTGTTATCATTCTCTAAATCAGAAATTTTATCTCTCATGTGTGTCATTTTCTTTTTGTAAACATTATTTGATTTTTCTAATTTCTTTGCTTCAGCATACAGTTCAGCAAATGCATTTTGCAATTCATCATACGAGTCAATAGATGAGTCAGAATCATATACCTCATAATCTGAATTATGTTTGGTCATGAGACAGAGATTTGCTTCCTGATCCTCATCACTATCACTTGAAGTTGTTGAGGCATTCTCTTCCCATGCTATGTATGCTTTCTTTTTCTTTGATCTGAACTTTTGTTTCGTCTCCTCATTCTTTTTCAGGCTTGGACAGTCAGCTCTCATGTGTCCAGCTTTTCCACATTCAAAACATTTGAACTTTGGAGATGAGTTTTCATTCTTCTTGAAGGATTTCTTCTGACTGGAGAATCTCTTATTGTTGTTCTTCCTTCTCATGAATTTTCTGAAATTCTTCACCATTAGATTTAATTCTTCTTGTTCAGAACTTTCATTGCTGCTATCCTCTTCATCACTTGAGGATTCTTTTACCTTTAAGGCCAGACCTTTTGCCTTTTTATCTTTTTGTTCTTCATCAGCAATCCTTGACAGATCCATCTCATATTCTCTTAGCTTTCCAAATAACTCAGCACTTGTCATCTGAGCTAAGTTCTTTGACTCTGTAATTGCTGTGACAGTTGGTTGCCATCTTCTGTTTAGTGACTTCAGGATTTTGACATTTACTTCTTCTTCCACGAAGTCTTTCCCTAATCCTTTTAGGTGATTTAT
Source organism: Cajanus cajan (assembly GCF_000230855.2). Taxonomy (NCBI): domain Eukaryota; kingdom Viridiplantae; phylum Streptophyta; class Magnoliopsida; order Fabales; family Fabaceae; genus Cajanus; species Cajanus cajan. Next base: position 12,764,932 of record NC_138523.1, on the reverse strand, counting down.
TATGTGAATGAACCTCTTTTGCATATCCATGACAGTTTCACCTTGATTCATTCTGAAGGTTTCATATTCCTGAATGAGTGTGTTCTTTCTAGCTCTTCTCACTTCTGGAGTTCCTTCATGTGTTACTTGGATTAAATCCCAAGCTTCCTTTGCTGTAGAACAAGCTGAAATTCTAAAAAATTCATCAGAATTTAGTGCAGAATGTATGATATTTAAAGCTTTTGCATCATTCTCTGCTCTTCTAATTTCACTTTGATCCCAGCTATCATATTGTTTCTCAATTTCTTTTCCTCCCTCTATCTTAGTGGGTATTTTGTAATCTGTGATTACAGCCTGCCAAATATTTCTATGAACAGATTCCATGAAAATTTTCATTCTAACTTTCCAAAAGGGATAGTTATCTCCACAAAACAATGGGGGTCTGTTTATAGAAGCACCTTCAGCAAACGGTAATTGATTACCAGCCATCTAACCTTTCTAAAGATCTAGTCTTGAATGTTTTACAAGATACAGCTCTGGTACCAATTGTTGGTCCCTACGGTTAGAATCTAGAAGGGGGGGTTGAATAGATTCTATGTTAGTTTTCCTTTTCTTGTTTGCTTTCTAAATCTTTACCAAACAAATCTTGATTTAAAACAAACCTTTAAACATAAAAAGTAATTCAGAGTTATATATGCACAGCTTATCCAACAAGATTTGAATAACACAATTAATACAAGATATGTAAAGATTGAATTTATCAATTACCAAGAATCTTTAAAGTTCAGTTTCTGCAGATAATGTTTTTCTTCATACAACATTAATCAAGAAACTTATACAGAATGTAAAGAGTGTAAGAGTTAAGAAAAACCAAGATATATACTGGTTCAGCCATCCAAAGGCCTACATCCAGTTTCAGATTTAGATACACCTCTAAATCCAGTCAAATCCACTATTGATATTCTTTACATGCACCCTGCACAAGCAATATCCAATCAATGAATTTAACAAGCAAATCTTGACACCCACAAGATTAACAAACCATTTCTTGACTCCACAAGAAACATATAACCCAAGAATATTGATCCCACAATATCCTACTTGAGAAAAACCTATCTCAAGATTTCTCTTTACACAACTCTTCCAGAGATTCTCTAATCTCAAGAGTTAAAACCATTCAAACAATAACAAAAGATCAGAAACGAGTACACCTGTTCGTGTAGATATGATCTTCAACAACGTAAACCAGTTTAGAATGAATTTTCTATATGAACTTCATCTTCTTGAATTGATCTTGCACACTTCTTTTTCCAAAAGTTGATTTTCAGCAGATATGTTCTTTCTTTCTTTTTCAGAAAATCTTTTTCTCTTTTGCAGTAATGTGTATTCTAAAAAAAAAGTCTCTCTTGTGTGTGTAAGTATTTCTATTTCTTCCGTGTGTGAAAATTCTCTTTTAAAAGCTTCAGTTTTAATCTTATTTAAAGACAATTTTCATGTGCAAGGAAACAGTTATTTCAGTTATATTCATAACGGAGATAATCTATTACCTGTGATGGTAATCTATTACCACGAGTTAGAATAACTGAACTAATTATTTCAGCTCCTGTTTTAATCTATTACCTAACATGGTAACCGATTAACACGATGCCAAAATAACACAAAACTCACATTTGGAACAGAGGTAATCGATTACTTTAAAGAGATAATCGATTAACACGATCCTTTTTCCTCTTGAAATCATCAGAATCAGTTTGGTAATCTATTACCACACATGGTAATCGATTATTCCAGTATCAATCAGTTTTTCAACATGAGTCAGGTAATCTATTACCAGTTCAGGTAATCTATTCCTTAACTCAGAAAATTTCTGATGTTTTCAAGTTTTCATTTAAAGTCTCAAACACTCAGTAAATTAATACTTCATGTTCTCAACAATGAATGAAATAAGAAAAATGAGTATTATGATATTTTCACCTTCATGTTAATTACTAATTTTTAACACATAACAAACAAACACATACAAGCCTAATCTTTTAAACAATCAATACATTATCCTTTTGACATAGGCTTAAAATAAAAAGCAACATGAGCAAAACATCAAAACTAAAACTTCTAGGGAACATCTTCCAGATGTAGATTCTTCAATCTTCAACATTGATTTGTATGATTTGTTGGATACATCTCATGGTGTCCTATTTTCTATTTTTGATCTTGAGGGAAGTTCAAACTTATTTGAACTTAACTTGGTTACTTCCCTACAAGAAAAACTTAGATTATATGAGTTTTCTAGACTCCTCTTAACACCTTTTTCTCATATATATCTAACAAATAATGCAATAAAAAGTTGTTTAGGTAATTGTTTAGTTAAGTTTTCTTTATTTTCTAGTACATACCTAGGTCACTACATTGGGTACCTCCAACAAGATATTTAAGTTTTTAGGACTAATGCATTAGTGTGCTATAGTTTTAGTCTTTTTACCTTTTTAGGTTTTGGTTATACATCTAGACTTCATGGGGAGGATCCTATCTTTCGCATTAGAGAGTCTAGTCCTTTTAATTTAGACAATCTTTTTAGCATTTTTAGTAGAACTCCTCTTAGGATACACTTTCCATTTCTATCAAATACTATTACCTCTAATGTTTATTTTTATGTTTTTGTAGGTTATGATGCCCACCATGAGGAACCTTTTGATTTGAGGTCAAATCCTTTTCAAGAGGGAGAGAATGATGGAATAACACTAAGGCCAAGAAGTCCAAGAGGTGATGTATTGAAGGAAGCAAAAGGAATGGGTTAGTGTTGAAAAATCATAGGAGGAGTGAGGCCACTTTTGGACCTTAGCTCTTAAGTTTTTATTAGCATAACATTTATTTTATTCCTATTTTGCCCTTGTATTTGATTTCCTATTTTACCCTTGTATCTTGGGGTATTTTACTCTTAGAATTTATTTTACTTGTATTTCCCATTTACCCTTGTATTTTGGGGTATCTTAGTCATAGGATTTATTTTCTTTTGTATTTCCCATTTTACCCTTGTATTATGGGGTGCTTTAGATCATAGGTTTTTATTTTTGGGCTAAGGTATTTGATTAGGGTGGGAACAAAACCTAGACATATTTTTTGTGGCTCTTGGACCTATTTTTGGTGTTAGAAAGGCTTAGGCCCAAGTGGAGGGCAAAGGTTGCATGGTCTTATCATGCACCTAGATGTAGCCTAACTAATCCCAAAGATTCCATCCTTGGCCACCAAGTTGCATCTAGGGTTCATTTGCATTTCATTTGGTGTGCATTTGGCTTGTGAATCACGTCCATGCACTCTCCAAATGCAACCCTAGATGCCTCCCACTCCTATAAATACCCTAGGCTATGCATCATGTAAATACTTTGGAATATATGAATTTGAGTGAGCATTTTTGCCTCAAATCCTCTCCTTAGTCACTAGGTCTATTCGGCCTACCTCTCTTATCTCCTCCTTAGAGTGAGTTTAGGGATACCTTGAATGGCCTTCACCTCCACTTAGTGAAGAGAGCCAACTAGAACACCCAAAACACCATCCTCCCTTCATTTCTCATATTCGCCCAAGCCATCACCATCTACGCCCACCTTCCGTTTTGCCTCACCCTTGAAGGACATCCACCCCCTAAGGTCACTATCTTGGCCTTGGCAAGGAGCTCCTCTTCACCATTGACGTTTGTTCATCCCCTTGGTGGAAGGAGTCCATCATGTCATGTGGATTGAGAGGTTGTTTAAGGTTGTATGATGTTATGTGATAAATTTGGTTCATGTACATGCTATATGGAGTAAACGGTGATTAATTCGTACATGCTCAGGGATGGTATATATGAAGGTTGAAAGTAGGTATTCTAATATGATTTGATATGCATGTATGTTGATATTGTTAGAAAAGAATGGCTCAATCCAAGAGGGGGGTGAATTGGATTCTATGACACTTTAAAAATTTTCAGAGTATTTAGGATCTTTATTTCAATTAAACTTTTCTAAAAATGAATTTTCAATGAAGTTTCTTAAAGACTTGTTATAGAAGAATGAAACCTATATGTTTTCTTGATCACTCAATAATGAGGTTCAAAGTTAACACCAATATGTAATGCTTTAATTCAGTTTAAACCATTATTCATGCACACATGTTAATCAAGAACAATCTTATTTAATGCACAATCAAGATATTACACAAAGTAAAAGATAAGGGTAAGAGAAGATTGCACGAGTCTTTTATCCTGGTTCAACCACTCCACATGTGACCTACATCCAGTCCTCAATCATAACCTGATCAAGATTTGTTCCACTATCTTAATGAAGAAGGTTTACAAGCATACACACATGCATATACTCCTACATTCAAGATAACCACTTTCTTGACCTCAAGAAAGCACCCCTTGTAGAAACCCACTACAAGAATTCCTTACCACTTGAGAAACCCTCTCAAGATTTACAAGTATTCACAAAGAATTAAGGAACGAATTCACCTGGAATTCAGAAGCAAATCTTAATCTCTTCCCTTTCAAGAATGTGATGATGATGATGATCCTTTCAAAGTTTTTCACAAACGTTTTTCTTCTTGGATTCACAAAGAAAACTCTGCAAGATTGTCAAAGAGACTTCACAAAAACTCTTTTCTAATTTTGATTCTCAATTCTAACTCTGTTCCAAAGTTTCAAAATGTTCAAACTATTTATAAAAGTTTCAGAACCAGATAATCGATTATTTTAAAGAATAATCGATTATTTTGTTCTTTAGGTTTTCTGGAAACCAACCAAGAACAATTTAATCGATTATTTTGCTGGATAATCGATTATTCCAAAGAGTCATTTATGGGATAATCGATTATTTCACAAATAATCGATTATTGCAGCAAGGCATCTCTTTTTGCCTGTTGCTGGAATAATCGATTATATTTAATGATAATTGATTATTTTGAGTTAGTTTTCAAAACTTTTTTTTAAGTCTCAAAATAACTTCTTAATCCTTTTAACTCATCATCATACACTCCCTAATCAGATTAGATATAGATTTAGCTTATGCACACAGCACACACAAAAGATAAACTCAATCAAAACAAGTTTATACACTATAAACTATTTCCTATTACATAGCACTTTCTTTTGACTTTGTTTTTGACTTCTAAGTTGTTGTTGTCCTTGGCACACATTTGTTATCATCAAAACTCTTCAATTCAGAGGTGATCTCATCAAGCTCAGGCTCCCCCAATCTCAACAATCTCCCCCTTTTTGATGATGACAAACCAAGCTTAGCTTTAACCATTTTGCTTTTGTTTTTTTTCACATTCAACACCTGCAAAACACAAAACCTGCAAAGCACACACACACAACCTATCTCCCCCTTTGTTCACAACACACAATATAAACCATATGCATACACCTTATATGCTCATAACAATACCAAAACTGGTTTAACATATCATAGGTATTGGTCAACAAACAAACTTTGTGAACTTCGAACTATAATATCCAAGTCAGAACCAAATATCAATTTAGATCAACAACTCAAGCATGAATTGGTCAGCCAAAAATTACAAGTTATAATCCATAATTCAAAATTTCAAAATCCAAAAACATTATCAATTTAGCTCACCAAATATCAAATATCAAAATATCAATGCTCAAGAAAAAAACAGAACATCATCATGCTAAAAAACAGAGCGTCATAGCATCAACCAACCAAATCAAAGTTTTTCACACCATCCAAACCAATATATCAGCAATTCAAACTTCAAATTCCATCAAAAATTAAATTGTTCAGCATATTTAAAGCATTAAAATTGTTCCGGAATTAAAATGATTACAACCAAATTGAAAATTAATCATCCAGGCAATAATAAAAGAAATCAAACGGGAATTTTTCTTCATACCTCCCGCCAAGGATTTGTTGTAGTTGGTGGTCTCAGGATTCCTCTAACAATCTCTGAAGTTCGTCAGCTCCTCAAAATCACCAAAGTTGAAGGGTTGGGGTTTTTCACGTCCTGTGCTACTCAGCCCGGCAGCTGCCTTCAAAGTTGGCCTGTCAAGCTTAATCAGCTTCCCCTTCACCACTGATTTCATAATGCCTTCATTGCTTGTTGCAAAGCAGAGAAACAACCTAATCAACTCAGGGTAGTAGGGTCCCTCCATTTCCAAAAACTTCCCAAGTTCTTGGTGCTCCAGCAGGGTTGGAAAGCTAAAAGCCTTCATTCTTGAACCACTCCAACTTTAGGGTCTTGGGAGGGATGATTCTCCGACCCGCATACCACTCGAAGTAATATTCCTGGGTTTTCTCATCCGCGAACCATTTGGAAATCAGTTGCCTTGAGGGCAGAGGGCGCTTGGTCCCCCCCACTTCCAGCTTCTTGGGTCTCTTGGAGGAAGAAGCCATGAATGGGTCTTGGTGGAGAAGAAGAGAATGAGAGAGATGAGGAGGTTAGGGTTTGAGGGTTTGAGAGAATGTGAGAATGTGGAGAAATGAGAGGTTTTGAGGGTTCTTATGCCCTAGCACGTTTCTGAGTGGGGAGGTTTTCTAACTGAAAAGTTATGGGAGGTTAAAGGGTTTGGCGCGTATATAACCATTCAAAATGCTTCAGGAACGTCTAAAGTCGCCCAAATAATCGATTATTTCTACAAGTAATCGATTATTTGTATCAATAAAACCCTTTAAAAACACTATCTGATATGAATAATCGATTATTTTTAGAATAATCGATTATTCCAGAGGGTGGTTTTTCCTAACTTCGCCTAGATAATCGATTATTTTCAAGATAATCGATTATTCCAGAGGCCTTTCAAATTCTTCTTCCCAGATAATCGATTATTTCCCTAGATAATCGATTATTCCAGAGACTCTTGAAATTCTTCATACCAGATAATCGATTATTGCCCGAATAATCGATTATTCCAGAGGCTCTTGGTATTCTTCATCTCCCAGAAATCGATTATTACCCAAATAATCAATTATTGTCATGGGCTCACTTGAAATAATCGATTATATTTTAAGATAATCGATTATTCCAGAGAAGTTTTGTTTCTCAGGAATTTAATCTTTTCAAACTTCTCCAAGTCTAATTCACTCTCTTTTATGCATTTGTATTTCATACTCATTCCACACAATCATACAATCACTCTCAACTCACAATCAATTCAAACACGATTCATTGATTATTCCTAGTTCAATTCTTAATTGTTTAAATCTTTCCCTTGGTAGAGGTTTTGTGAATATGTCAGCCAATTGCTTACTAGTTTCAACAAACTCTACAACATAATCATTCATTTGGACATGATCTCTCAAAAAGTGGTGTCTTATTTCTATATGTTTAGTCCTAGAGTGCAAAATTGGGTTTTTGGTTAAATTTATTGCACTTGTATTGTCACATCTCAGAGGTATTTTATTTAGCTCAGTTCCATAATCTCTTAGTTGTTGCTTCATCCAAAGAATTTGAGCACAACAACTCCCAGCTGCTATATACTCAGCCTCAACTGTACTTAAAGCAACACAAGCTTTCTTTTTGCTATGCCATGAGACAAGTGCACTACCTAGTAGGTGAGAAGTTCCACTTGTGCTTTTTCTATCTAGTCTACACCCAGCATAGTCTGAATCTGAGTAGCCTATCAGACTTAGTGAGACTCCCTTTGGATACCACAAACCTACATTGGTTGTACCTTTCAAATATTTAAGAATTCTCTTTACACTCTTCATGTGAGATTCTTTTGGATTAGCCTGAAATCTTGCACATAGGCACACAACAAACATTATATCAGGCCTACTAGTTGTCAAGTACAAGAGTGATCCAATGATACCTCTATACTTTGAGTTATCAATAGCTATGCCTTTCTCATCTATGTCAAGATTGCAATTGTTTGATATTGGTGTGGCTGTCGCCACCGGCCCGAAACGGGCTTTCGGCATTCGTGAAGGATGGTTGGACTCTTTTATTTGTTTAAAAATATGGATTGCTAGAATGACTTATTCTCGAACTGAGACCTTGTCAAACGAGCAATTTTATTAAAAGGCTCACCAATCCATGTTTTTCCCAAGCGGGACCCTCCATGGATTAGCGGTTTTCATAAAAAAGAAGGGTTCATGGAGTCGCCACCAATGTTTTACTCAAAACATTAGAAAAAGAAGTTTAAGGCAATCGATTCAAAAATCGACTTCGGCCATGACAACCAGAGTCGGGTAAGGGAGTCGGTTACGCGTGGGGAAGGTGTTAGCACCCCACAGCGCCCCTTTCGGGTTCCCTATGACAGATTATTTCTAAAAATAATAGTGCGAAATTACTAAATTACCCTTATTTATTCTAAACAATTATAACTTAACTATCTACATGATGACAGTTAAATATACACACAGAAAGCAATAAAAGGAAGGACTTAAGAAGAAACCTTTGAAGAGTGCTTTTATATTCAAGTAAAACTGGGAAGCTTTTTGGCGTTCCCTCGCTCTACAAGCCTGCTCGCTCCCTCCTAGAAAATTTTAACTATGGAAATCCGGAGGATTTCCCTTCTACTAAGTCCGATCCTCAAGCAAAATGGCTCGGGGCTCAAGAACTTCGCCGGATCGACTCCCAGAGAGATTTCTAGGGCAGAACACTGCTCAAAAACCCCAGAATACTCAAGGAGGGAGTCAAAACCGTGTGTAGAAGTGTGGAGAGACGTCCAAATGGCCTCATATTTATAGGAATGGAGCTCAGTACGGCCCCTGGGTTCAATACGGTCCGTACTGCATTTTTACACTTCAATACGGCCCGTATTGAATTCAGTACGGCCGTATTGAAGCGCCGACACTTGCCGACACTTCAATGCGGCCGTATTGATTCAATACGGCCCGTATTGTAGTGCAAAACATGCAATACGGCCGTACTGAATGCAATACGGGCCGTATTGGTTGCAGTACAGGCCGTATTGGTTCAGTACGGGCCGTATTGGTTCAGTACGGGCCGTATTGTAGTACAAAATGTGCAGTACGGCCGTACTGAACTCCAAGGAGGCCGTATTGAGCTCTAAATCTCCCACTTTCTTATTTTTTGCTACTCTAAGACCTCTAAACCTACAAATAGTCATCCTATGGTCTTCTGGGAGTCCTTCTGGCTGACTTTCCTTTGATCTTTGAGAGTCTTCGAGTCTTATTTCCGTCCCGGACAATTTTAGGGGTCTACAGCTGCCCCCCCTTTACTTAGTCGGACGGCCTTTTGGTATACCGGCTGACAAGTAAAGGAGTTGACCCAATTGTCCGGGTGATGTGCCAACCTTCTGACCTGTAGTGTCTTCCGGTGGAAAATTGTTGAGTAGCCTCTCCAGGTGAGTGCATACCTCGGCGCTTCTGACATCCTCGGTAGCTGAGTTTACCCTCTCCAGGGTCAACTTCACTCGACGCCCGAGCCGGAAGTTGAACACTGACGTGCCTCTGGCGACGCTGGTGATTGAGTACCGTCTCTCCAGACCTAGCCTCACTCGACGCCCAAGCCGGAAGCTAGACACCAATGTGTTAACATCACATTGATGATTAAGTATTGCCTCTCCAGGCCCAACCTCACTCGCCGCCCGAGCCGGAAGTTGGACACCAACGCACCTCTGATGACGCTGATGGTTGAGTACCGTCTCTCCAGACTCTGAGTACCGTCTCTCCAGACTTTGCCACTCAACATGTGGCAGGTGAGTACCGTCTCTCCAGACTTTTCCACTCAACATGTGGCAGGTGAGTACCGTCTCTCCAGACTTTGCCTCTCAACATGAGGCAGGTGAGTACCGTCTCTCCAGACTTTGCCACTCAACATGTGGCTGGTGAGTACCGTCTCTCCAGACTTTGAGTACTGTCTCTCCAGACTCTGAGTACCGTCTCTCCAGACTTTGAGTACTGTCTCTCCAGACTTTGAGTACTGTCTCTCCAGACTTTGAGTACCGTCTCTCCAGACTCTGAGTACCGTCTCTCTAGACTCTGAGCACCGTCTCTCCAGACTTTGCTTCGGTTGTCTCTGACGACTTAGGCAACTGAGTTTGCCCTCTCCAGGGTCTGCGTCTGTGTCTTCTGATCACTTCGGCAATGCGAGTTTTACCCTCTCCAGGGATCTGTGATGGTTTTGTCTCCACAGTCCACTATGCTGCTTCGACAGTTTTTTTCTGATTTTTGTGCCACTGAGGGCTGGATAACGCAGGGATCCGTCTAGGGGATGTGCAGTCATTCATAGGTTCTTGTGCCCCAACTTGCTTTGCTTAGTTGGTACCCATGGGGAATTTCTGACTCCTTGGGGTGTAGACACAGATGCTCTCTCTTTGAGTTGAGCGATGCCTTATGCTTGGCTGACGTCCTTTGACGTTGGTGGAGTATCCCGGTTCATCCTTATTCGGGTAACTCTTTTTAATTTTTGGATTTTTTGCTGCCTCTGTGTAGGCTGTTATCCGCTGGGGATTCTGGATGTTGATTTTGTCTCCACAGTCCACGATGCTGCTTCGACGATTGTTTTTGATTTTTGTGCCACTGAGGGCTGGATAACGCAGGGATCCGTCTAGGGGATGTGCAGTCATTCACAGGTTCCTGTGCCCCAACTTGCATTGCATTGTTGGTACCCTTGGGGAATTTCTGACTCCTTGGGGTATAGACACAGATGCTCTTTCTCTCTGAGTTGAGCGATGCCTTATGTTTGGCTGACGTCCTTTGACGTTGGTGGAGTATCCCGGTTGTCCTTATTCGGGTGACTCTTTTTGATTTTCTGGATTTTTATTGCCTCTGTGTAGGCTGTTATCCGCTGGGGATTTGATTTTGTCTCCACAGTCCACGATGCTGTTTCGACGATTATTTTTGATTTTTGTGCCACTGAGGGCTGGATAACGCAGGGATCCGTCTAGGGGATGTGCAGTCATTCACAGGTTCCTGTGCCCCAACTTGCATTGCATTGTTGGTACCCTTGGGGAATTTCTGACTCCTTGGGGTATAGACACAGATGCTCTTTCTCTCTGAGTTTGAGCGATGCCTTATGTTTGGCTGACGTCCTTTGACGTTGGTGGAGTATCCCGGTTTATCCTTATTCGGGTGACTCTTTTTGATTTTTTTGATTTTGTAGCCTCTGTGTAGGCTGTTATCCACTAGGGAATTCTGTCATTCATTTCTTGACTGACCTCTTCTGTTAGGCAGATAATCTTGATGTTCAGTGCTTGGCTGGATGCCGCATTCCGCTTGGGGAATGGTTATTGATCTTTTTGATTTTTTCTCTTTTTGAAGGGGTGCCTCTTGAGTAGGCGACTGGGGATTTAGAGTTCAGTGTTCGGCTGAGTGCCAAATTCCGCTTGGGGAATGGTTATTGATGATTTTTTTTTTTTTTTTTTTTTTTTTTTTTTTTTTTTGCAGGGATGCCTCTGAGTAGGCGATTGGGGAATGAGGGATCTTATGTATCCCAGGGTATTATTTAGGAAGCCTCTGCAGGCTTAGCCTCACTCAACACTTGAGTTGGAGAGCTATCTTCACTGAGGAAGTTTAAGTCCTTTGACTTGGATATTCTGCTTGGGAGATCGTACTTCCATTGGGAATTTTGTCGATCTTGCTTTGATAGCTCTTGCTGGGGATTTTGAATCCAAGAGCATGAGTTGAGGTTCCCTCTGGGGAGTATTATTTCTGCGAGCCTCTCCAGGCTCAATTATTCTGAGAGAGTATTATTTCGGCGAGCCTCTCCAGGCTCAATTATTCTGAGAGAGTATTATTTCGGCGAGCCTCTCCAGGCTCAATTATTCGAGGCGATTGATTTTTCTAAATCTTTTGCCTTTTTGTCGTTTTTGGCTTTTTCTGTATTTTTGCCTTTTTGTCATTTTTTGGCTTTTTCTGTATTTTTGCCTTTTTTGTCATTTTTTGGTTTTTTCTGTATTTTTGCCTTTTCTGTTGTTTTTTCGGCTTTTTCTGTACAGAAATGTCTCAGTTATTATGAGAGAGTATTATTTCGGCGAGCCTCTCCAGGCTCAATTATTCTGAGAGAGTATTATTTCGGCAAGCCTCTCCAGGCTCAGTTATTCTGAGAGTATTCTTTCGGCAAGCCTCTCCAGGCTCAGTTATTCTGTATGACGCTGTTGATTTTCTGAATCTTTGCATTTTGTTTGCTGCTGTCATACACAAGCAATTTTTTTTCTATTTTTTCTATTTTATGCAATTGCCTCACGACGAGGTCTTTGAAAATTTCTTTATGGCCAATACGGCCGTATCCATTTCAGTATGCCCGTATTGAATTGAAAATTTGTTCATAACCCCAATTTTAGTACGGGTGTACTGAACATGGTACGGGCGCATTGTTTTTTCTGAAATTTATATATTTATTTTTTTGTTTTTTCAATAAACAGAGAATAAGTGATCTTCCAGTACACCTATCATCTGTATGCATGTATGCAGTATGATGCACCTAATTCTATTTGATTCTTTTTTCAAAAGAATTAACCGATGCGTTTTTGGATTTTGCCATTCCTCCGGACGGGCTGTGCGCTGCCGATTTCTGTAACCGAGGAATGATGCGTTTTTAATTTTGGTGTCATCAACCAAATGATTCTTCCCTTTTTTAGAAGATGTGTCAACCCTCCTATTGACTACTATATCTCCATGTTTCCACTAGATTATTCAAAAATCGTTGGGACAAGAGAGAAAAGAAGGAAAGGGTATATTTTTCAAAAGTTTGTGTTTTAGAGGGGATTATTTTATTTTTTTTTTTGAAAAATGGATTTTGTAAGAATGGCTTGGCCATTGGTAGGCTTATTGTGTTTGGGCTTGTTCGATTAAACACTTATGAGGTTAAGCACATCTTTGTTATTAATGATTGTGCTTTGACAACTTGGATAGCTTTTCTTGAGCCCCTTGTTGAATTCAATTGATGGTACCATCATGGATTTATTTTTTTGATTGTCCTTATTTTTGCCTAAAACACCCTTTTGTGGTGTTTTAGCGGACTTTTGTTTTTGTTCATTTTTGCAACCCTAACTTTTGCCTAGGTCACCCTTTCGTGGGATTCCTAGCGGGTCTCTTGCTCTCATTTTTGCGCAGTCCCCTTTTTGGGTTTCCTGCCGAGCTTCTTTTATTTTGAAAGATTTCTTTTTACCCATGATGGCACTTGTCGAGGCCAAGGGAAGGTGCTCCAAGTTGTCACACACACCTCCACATAAAAATGATGTGGGTTTATTATCATTAAGATGATTTTAACCTCATTCATGTTTATTCAAACAGGGTTAAAAATAATGTGGTTTAGAATTTTATTATAAGCAAGAAAAGAAGCAATGAAGAATGATTTTATCATAATCATAGCGGAAACATGTGCCCTATTGAAGTTCGGGGGTCGAGCTATCCCCGAGGAGTAATCTCTAATAGTCATCAGGTTTACATATCCCTATCAGAAGGAGAAGAACACTTGATGACGACGACCGGCCTTGACACTTGTGAACCGGCCTTCCTAAAGATCTGGCTTAAAGAACGTCGAGAAGGATCTTGATTCCTCTTCGTTCTTTGATCTTTAGCAGGGTTGTATCCTAACCCTTGTTTCCCCGGATTGTCCTTGATAATGGGTAGCTCCGGGATTCCTTGGGAGTCCTTGCCCAATCCTTGTCCTGGCAAGTATCCGTTCTTTGTGAGCATATGAGCTACCTTCTTCATTTCTCGGGGGAACGTTTCAACATTGGCAATTTCCAATGCTTGGAAGGCGGTTTCCAAAGCTTCCTCTGCTGCATCCACATAAGGTATGGTGGATGGCTTGCTGATGAGTATGTCATCTTCAGCTTGCACGGTCACCAGCTTGTCACCCATTATGAACTTGACTTTCTGGTGGAGCGTAGAGGGTACAGCTTTTGCATCATGAATCCAAGGTCGGCCAAGGAGACAGCTGTATGCCGGAGTAATGTCCATCACTTGGAATTCGACATTAAAGATAGTGGGTCCAATTTGGATTGGAAGATTGATCTCTCCCACTACTCCTCTCTTAGAACCGTCGAAGGCTCGAACGATCATGTTGCTCGGGCGCATTTGGACTCCCTTGATTGCCACTTGATCGAGAGTTCTTTTAGGCATCACATTCAAGGAAGATCCATTATCCACCAAGACTTTTGCGATGTGATATTCCTTGCACTTTACAGAGATGTGCAAGGGCTTGTTGTGGTTTGGTCCCTCGGCGGGGATCTCTTCATCGGTGAAAGTGAGGTGATCATTAGCCGTGATGTGACTAACAATCCCCTCAAACTTGTCTTGGGAGATAGTGTGCGACACATATGCCTCGTTCAAGACTTTCAATAGAGCTTGCCGATGCGGTTCGGAGCTTAGGATCAACGACAACAACGTAATCTTTGCTGGCGTCCTATGAAGTTGATCCACGATGGAGTACTCGCTCTGTCGGATATACTTTAACAGCTCGTCTGTCTCCTCCTCGGTTTTCTTTTCTTCTTTTTCTTTATTCTTGGGAGCTTTATCATGAAGATCTTCGGGAGTGTAGATCCTGCCACTCCTAGTCATGCCCCCAAGTCCAGCGATGTTAGAGATATCGCTGTCGGCAGAAGAATGGATGTCGTATATCCATGGCACAGCCTTATTCGATTCGTAGGGAAAAGGCCTTGGAGCGATGATCCTTAACGGTGTTGGACCTTCCCCTTTGTTCGTCTTGATTACCAACAATGGAGTTGACGTGCGCTCGCTTGGCGCGGTTGTTGGCTTACACTTGATAACGAATGGCGTGCGATCCATCTTGAACATACGCATCGATTATTTCTTTCTTTTATTAATATTTATTAACGGAATACTAGGAGAGATGTATGAATGACTCCTAGATCTCTCCATGATCTAGATGCATGATATGAGATGATGTAGATGAATATGCATGCATAGTGTTTATTTAACTAAGCATTATCATGTTTTTAGGATGTTCCTAAGATGATGCATGATATTGCTTGGTTTGGATAAATATCATTTTTCTTTGTTTTTTGAATATATTTTATTTTTTGTATTTTTGGGTGAAAAGGGAAACTACCTATATGAATGTGATGAAGGTAGATGTTAACACCATGCAAAGGAAGATTCTTATTCCTATTTATTTTTTATTATTATTTTATATTTTTTTAAAAAAGGAATGTTGTATGTTTAAAGAATGCAATGTATGCTCATACAATGTCACATAAACAATGCACAAACAATTCACTCATCCACGAACAGTCACGAGCGAATCACGAGGTAGGGGTATCCTGCAGAAATGGTGCATATTCAAGGTAGGTTCTAACTGTTCTCACCAGTCCAAGGCCCCCAAGGTGCCCCCATTATAGGGACCCAATTCCTCTTGTCGTAGGTCGATGGAAAGTTCCAACGCACCGTCGGACTCAAGTTCATGGTTATCACCTTGAGTGATGTTTTCCGACAACGGTCTGCGGGCACCTATAGACCCATTCGACAACCGGCCGTACTAACATCCACTCCCTATGGTTAATCACTCATGCCCCCGGGTATAGAGGGAACTGTTGTGTGCAAAGGTTTGTGTGCAGTTTGTATTTCAAACAATTGCGAAAATTTAAACATACAACAGTTATTTAAAGCCAAATATATAAAGCATGTTATCATACAAGCAAGGGGTAATGAAGTAATTTTTAACTATTATTTGTTAAAAACAATCTGTCACTAAATGGGACTGACTCTCGAGGCTTCCCCAGCAGAGTCGCCATCTGTCGCCACCGGCCCGAAACGGGCTTTCGGCATTCGCGAAGGATGGTTGGACTCTTTTATTTGTTTAAAAATATGGATTGCTAGAATGACTTATTCTCGAACTGAGACCTTGTCAAACGAGCAATTTTATTAAAAGGCTCACCAATCCATGTTTTTCCCAAGCGGGACCCTCCATGGATTAGCGGTTTTCATAAAAAAGAAGGGTTCATGGAGTCGCCACCAATGTTTTACTCAAAACATTAGAAAAAGAAGTTTAAGGCAATCGATTCAAAAATCGACTTCGGCCATGACAACCAGAGTCGGGTAAGGGAGTCGGTTACGCGTGGGGAAGGTGTTAGCACCCCACAGCGCCCCTTTCGGGTTCCCTATGACAGATTATTTCTAAAAATAATAGTGCGAAATTACTAAATTACCCCTATTTATTCTAAACAATTATAACTTAACTATCTACATGATGACAGTTAAATATACACACAGAAAGCAATAAAAGGAAGGACTTAAGAAGAAACCTTTGAAGAGTGCTTTTATATTCAAGTAAAACTGGGAAGCTTTTTGGCGTTCCCTCGCTCTACAAGCCTGCTCGCTCCCTCCTAGAAAATTTTAACTATGGAAATCCGGAGGATTTCCCTTCTACTAAGTCCGATCCTCAAGCAAAATGGCTCGGGGCTCAAGAACTTCGCCGGATCGACTCCCAGAGAGATTTCTAGGGCAGAACACTGCTCAAAAACCCCAGAATACTCAAGGAGGGAGTCAAAACCGTGTGTAGAAGTGTGGAGAGACGTCCAAATGGCCTCATATTTATAGGAATGGAGCTCAGTACGGCCCCTGGGTTCAATACGGTCCGTACTGCATTTTTACACTTCAATACGGCCCGTATTGAATTCAGTACGGCCGTATTGAAGCGCCGACACTTGCCGACACTTCAATGCGGCCGTATTGATTCAATACGGCCCGTATTGTAGTGCAAAACATGCAATACGGCCGTACTGAATGCAATACGGGCCGTATTGGTTGCAGTACAGGCCGTATTGGTTCAGTACGGGCCGTATTGGTTCAGTACGGGCCGTATTGTAGTACAAAATGTGCAGTACGGCCGTACTGAACTCCAAGGAGGCCGTATTGAGCTCTAAATCTCCCACTTTCTTATTTTTTGCTACTCTAAGACCTCTAAACCTACAAATAGTCATCCTATGGTCTTCTGGGAGTCCTTCTGGCTGACTTTCCTTTGATCTTTGAGAGTCTTCGAGTCTTATTTCCGTCCCGGACAATTTTAGGGGTCTACAGTGGCAGCCTCCTTACACCCTTCCATACCAAACTTTTTCAAAAGTTCATTGCAATACTTGCTTTGACTTATGAAAATCCCTTCACTCATTTGTTTGATTTGCAACCCTAAAAAGAATGTAAGCTCCCCCATCATTGACATTTCAAATTCTCCTTGCATGGTTTTAGCAAATTCTTTACATAGAGAGGCATTGGTAGATCCAAATACAATATCATCCGCATAGATTTGAACATACATTGTATCATTTTTAAACTTCTTGACAAACAATGTATTATCCACTTTCCCTCTCACATAGTCATTTTCAATCAAAAATTTGCTCAACCTGTCATACCATCATCTTGGAGCTTGCTTCAAGCCATAGAGTGCCTTTTTAAGTTTGTACACATGATTAGGGTTTTTAAAATCCACAAAGCCTGGTGGTTGCTCCACATACACTTCTTCTTGTATCAACCCATTGAGAAAAGCACTTTTAACATCCATTTGATAAAGCTTAAAATTCATTATAGAGGAATAAGCAAGAAGTAATCTAATGGCTTCTATCCTTGCTACAGGGGAAAAAGTCTCATCATAGTCAATTCCCTCTTCTTGATTATACCCCTTAGCCACTAGTCTTGCCTTATTTCTTATAATTATTCCAGATTCATCAAGCTTATTTCTAAAAACCCACTTGATTCCTATGATTGGATAATCAGTTGGTAATGGCACTAAATCCCATACTTCATTTCTTTCAAACTGATTTAGTTCCTCTTGCATAGCCATTAACCAATGTTCATCTTTTAGTGCTTCATCAATGCTCTTAGGTTCAACTTGTGACACAAAAGCCATAGTATTGCAAATATTCTTAATGGCACTCCTAGTTGAAACTCCCTTACCAATATTTCCAATTATGTTATCCATTGATAAGTCCCTAGAAGTTTTTCATTCCTTAGGCAATTGTTCACTTATTTCCTTTGTGTTTTCATGTGATTCACTTTCTTTAGGCTTATTATTAGTTTCACTCTCCAATAGAGGTTGATCAAGCAAATCAGTCAAGTCTTCAATTTCAGTTTGCCTTGTATCTTGTTTGTTAGACTCATCAAATACAACATGGACAGATTCTTCAACAACTAGATTTCTCTTGTTATAGATTCTATAGGCTTTGCTATTTGTTGAGTATCCCAGAAAGATTGCCTCATCAGCCTTTGCATCAAATTTTCCAAGTTGCTCTTTCCCATTTTTCAGCACAAAGCACTTACACCCAAACACTCTAAAATATGAAATGTTAGACTTCCTTTCATTGTAAATTTCATAGGGTGTTTTCTTTAATATAGGCCGAATCAGAACTTTGTTTGACATATGACAAGCTGTGTTAATAGCATCATCCCAAAAGTATTTTGGCAATTTAGTCTCATTCAACATAGTCCTAGCTAGTTCTTCAAGAGACCTATTTTTCCTCTCAACAACCCCATTTTGTTGAGGTGTCCTAGGTGATGAGAAATTATGGTTTATACCATGTTTCTCACAGAATTTTTGGAACATTATGTTTTGGAATTCACCTCCATGGTCACTTCTTATAGAAGTAATGTTTAAATTCTTTTCATTTTTAACAAGCTTGGCAAATTTTATAAAGGCATTAAAAGCATCATTTTTATTTGCAAGAAACATAACCCATGTGAATCTTGAGTAGTCATCTACAATCACTAAACCATAGTAGTTTCCACCTAAGCTCATGGTTCTTGAAGGACCAAACAAATCCATGTGAATTAATTGCAAAGGTCTAGTTGTGGAAATCTGATTTTTGCTTTTAAAGCTAGCCTTCACTTGCTTGCCCTTTTGACAAGCATCACATTGTTTGTCCTTACTAAACTTGAGTTTAGGTAAACCAACCACTAATTCCTTCCTACTCAGTTTATTTAAATGATCCATATGGATATGTGCAGCTCTTCTATGCCAAAGCCATATATTGTCTTCTTGGGTTATTAAGCACTTAGTGTTGGAAATTGCTATTGAGTGTTCTAAGTCAAGCATATATATGTTATCAATTCTTTTCCCAATGAATGTGATTTCTTTAGTCTTTTTATCACATATCAAGCAACATGTATCATCAAATTCAATTTTAAAACCTCTATCACTAAGTTGACTTATGCTCAACAAATCATGTTTCAATCCATCAACAAGCAATACATTTTCAATCAATGTTTGAGATAAGGAGTTACCAATATTACCATGACCAAGAATTCTCCCTTTGTTGTTGTCACCATAGGTAACATACCCTTCATTCTTCAATTTCAGACTTGAGAATTTTGAAGGATCTCCAGTCATATGGCAGCCACTATCAAGATACCATAGTAAGTTCTTGGCCCTCAAGCATTCCTACAACAAAGATTCAGAGAAAAAATTTAGGTACCCATGTGAAGGGTCCTTGTAGGTTAGTTCTCAGCCTTTGGCTCTTTTCAATCCAAACCATTTCTCCATTTGGAACTCCATATTTCCTAGAGTAGTAGATTCTTATTGTGTGACCTCTTTTACAACAATAATAGCAAGTTGTTTGTCTAGAGAAATTGCTTTTAAATTTTCTGAAATCTTGGTTTTTCTTAAAAAATCCTTTCTTTGACTTGAATGGCATGTTCATGCTTTGATTAAAACCAAGTCCACTCCTACCCTTTGATTTCCCAAAAGAATATTTAAATTTTCATTTCTATTTGTGAACTTTGCAAGAGTGGATTTTAAATCAGCATTTTCTTTTTCAAAAGTCTTGCAATTTTCACAAACATCTTTTGAGGAGGAGGAGGTTTCATAATGAGCTTCACTAAATTTGAAAATAGTTTGAAGATTTTCATGCTCATGTTTCAAATCCTCAAGCTCTTGTTCAGCTTTAATTAAAGCATTCTCATACCATTTCAGCTTGTTTTTAAGCTTTGAATTCAAGGCATTTAATTTTACAACCTCTTTATGAATTTGTATAAAAGCTTCTTGGAGTTGATCGTAGTCCGGATTAGATTAAAGGTCAGAATCACTTACAATTGTGTCTTGGTCAGCTCCATCCATCAAACACAAGTTGTTCTCTTCAAATTCAGATTCATCACTTGTTGTGCTTGAGTCATTATCTTCCCAAGCAATGTAGCCTCTCTTCCCTTTGCCATTTTTCTTCATCTTCTTCTCCTCTTGTTGCTTCTTCAAGAGGTTTGGAAACTCAGCTTTTATATGTCCCGGTTTCCACACTCAAAGTAATTGAAGGAGGATGTGCTTGCTTCCTCTTTCTTATTAGTCTTTCTATTGAACTTGTAGGGGGAATTCCTCTTTTTCCTTAAGAATTTTCTGAACTTCTTCACCAGCAAGTTGAAGTTCTCAGTTTCTGAATCATCGGAGCTTGACTCTTCACACACCTCTTTGCCTTTGGCAGATTTCAAGGCCTTTAATGACACTCTTTTGCCTTTCTTGTCCTGCTGTTCATTTTCTTCAAATATGTGCAGCTTTTGCTCATGTTCTCTTAACTTTCCAAAGAGAGTAGCAAGGAACAAAGAGGTCAAATCCTTTGATTCTTCTATGGCTGTCACCTTTGCTTGCCATGATCTGTCCAAGAATTGCAGCACTTTCAAATTCAGCTCTTCTTTTTCAAATTTCCTGCCAAGGTCAACAAGGTGATTTATCAAGTGTGTAAATCTCTTTTGAAAGTTAGAAATAGATTCACCATTGTTCATTCTAAACAATTCATATTCTTTTATGAGAGTGTGCTTTCTATATCTCTTTACATCACTTGTTCCTTTTTGAGTGACTTGCAAAGTATCCCACATTTCTTTAGCAGATTTGCATTATGATATTCTAAAAAACTCATCAATTGACAATGCAGATGTAATAATGTTTTTGGCTCTATAGTCATATTGGGCTCTTTTCTTTTCATCAACACTCCACTCACTCCAACGTTTTTCTCTCTTCTCATCATCATCTTTTGTCATAGGCATATAGGGTCCATTTTCTATTGCATCCCATACAGCAATATCAATTGCTTCAATGAAAATTCTCATCCTAATTTTCCAGTAGACATAGTTTTCACCATTGAAAACAGGAGGTCTATGAATAGACACACCTTCACCATAGGGTAGGTTGCTATTGGCCATTTTTGAAATCTTGAATAACTCTCAAGAACCTTGCTCTAGATACCAATTGTTAGAAAAGAATGGCTCAATCCAAGAGGGGGGTGAATTGGATTCTATGACACTTTAAAAATTTTCAGAGTATTTAGGATCTTTATTTCAATTAAACTTTTCTAAAAATGAATTTTCAATGAAGTTTCTTAAAAGCTTGTTATAGAAGAATGAGACCTATATGTTTTCTTGATCACCCAATAATGAGTGTCGCCACCGGCCCGAAACGGGCTTTCGGCATTCGCGAGGGATGGTTGGACTCGTTTATTTGTTTAAAAATAGTGGATTGCTAGAATGACTTATTCTCAAACTGAGACCTTGTCAAACGAACAATTTTATTAAAAGGCTCACCAATCCATATTAATCCCAAGCGGGACCCTCCATGGATTAGTGGTTTTCGTAAAAGGAGGGTTCGTGGAGTCGCCACCAATGTTTTACTCAAAACATTGGAAAAAGAGATAAGGCAATTGATTTTATAAATCAACTTTGGCCATTACAACCAGAGTTGGGTAAGGGAGTCGGTTACGCGTGGGGAAGGTGTTAGCACCCCACAGCGCCCCTTTCGGGTTCCCTATGACAGATTATTTTCTAAAATAACA
Source organism: Cajanus cajan (assembly GCF_000230855.2). Taxonomy (NCBI): domain Eukaryota; kingdom Viridiplantae; phylum Streptophyta; class Magnoliopsida; order Fabales; family Fabaceae; genus Cajanus; species Cajanus cajan. Next base: position 12,743,289 of record NC_138523.1, on the reverse strand, counting down.
GTGTAAAATTACTAAATTACCCCTATTTATTATAAGCGATTATAAATTAACTATCTACATGATGACAGTTTAAATATGCACACAGAAAGCAGTAAAAGGAAGGATTTAAGAAGAAACCTCTTGAAGCGTGCTTTTATATATTGAGTAAAACTGGGAAGCTTTTTGGCGTTCCCTCGCTCTACAAGCTCGCTCGCTCCTTCCTAAAAACTTTTGACTATGGAAATCCGGAGGATTTCCCTTCGACTAGGATCGAATCTCCAAGCTAAGTGCTCAGAATTCCAGAACTTCGTCGGATCGACTCCCAGAGAGATTTCTAGGGCAGAACACTGCTCAAAAACCCCAGAATACTCAAGGAGGGAGTCAAAACTGAGTGAAAAAGTGTGGAATGACGTCCAATTGACGTCATATTTATAGGGAATAGGCGCAGTACGGCCTACAGGGCCAATACGGCCGTATCGAAATTTTTGAACTTCAATACGGTCGTATTGGAGTTCAATACGGTCGTATTGAAAGTCAGAAATTTCAATACGCCCGTATTGAGTTCGCGGCGGTCGTATTGAAGTGTCAATACGGTCGTACTGACTTCAGTACGGCCGTATTGAAGCTTCAATACGGCCGTATTAAGTTCAGTACGGCCGTATTGGGCTTTTTCCCTCCACTTCCTTATTTTTAGCTATTCTAAGACCTCTAGACCTACAGAGAACCCTCCTAGGGCTTTCCAGGAGTCCTTCTGGCTGATTATCCTTCAGTCTTCGAGAGTCTTCAAGCTTTATTTCCGACCCGGACAATTTTAGGGGTCTACAGCTGCCCCCCCCCTTTACTTAGTCGGACGGCCTTTTGGTGTATCGGCTGACAAGTAAAGGAGTTGACCCAATTGTCCGGGTATTGTGCCGACCTTCTGACTTGTAGCGTCTTCCGGTGGAAAAATGTTGAGTAGCCTCTCCAGGTGGGTGCATACCTCGGCGCTTTTGACATCCTCGGTAGCTGAGTTTACCTTCTCTAAGGTTAACTTCACTCGACGCTCGAGCTGGAAGTTGGACATCAACGCGCCTCTGATGACGCTGATGGTTGAGTACCGCCTCTCTAGGCTTAGCTTCACTCTTTGTTCGAGCCGGAAGCTAAGTACCTTTGTGACGACGGTGAGCGGTGTGAGTTTCGCCTCTCCAGGCTTAGTCTCGCTCTTTGTTCGAGCCGGAAACCAAGCACCTTTGGGACGACAGTGAGCAGTGTGAGTTTTGCCTCTCCAGGCCTTGCTTTGCTTGTTGCCCAAGCTGGAAGCTGTAAGTACCGTCTCTCCAGGCTTAGCTTCACTCTTTGTTCGAGCCGGAAGCTAAGCACCTTTGTGACGACGGTGAGCAGTATGAGTTTTGCCTCTCCAGGCCTTGCTTTGCTTGTTGCCCAAGCTGGAAGCTGTGAGTACCGTCTCTCCAGGCTTAACTTCACTCTTTGTTCGAGCCGGAAGCTAAGCACCTTTGTGACGACGGTGAGCAGTATGAGTTTTGCCTCTCCAGGCCTTGCTTTGCTTGTTGCCCAAGCTGGAAGCTGTAAGTACCGTCTCTCCAGGCTTAGCTTCACTCTTTGTTTGAGCCGGAAGCTAAGTACCTTTGTGACAACGGTAAGCGGTGAGTACCCCTTTTCCAGAGATAGCTTCGCTCATTGCCCGAGCCGGAAGCTGCATACCTCCGTGTTTGTGACGACGGGGTAGCGTGAATATCTCCTTTCCAGGGATTCGTGATGATTTCGTCTCCACAGTCCACGATGCTGCTTCGACGGTTGTTTTTTTGATTTTGTGCCACTAAGGGCTGGATAACGCAGGGATCCGTCTAGGGGATGTGCAGTTACTCATAGGTTCTTGTGTCCCAACTTTCCATTGCGTAGTTGGTTCCCACTGGGGAATTTCTGATTCCTTTGGGTGCAGACACAAAGATGCTCTTTCTGATGTGAGCGGTGCCTTATGATTGGCTGACGTCCTTTCGACGTTGGTGGAGTATCCCGGTTATCCTTGTTCGGGTGTCTCTTTTGGTTTTCTGATTTTGCTGCCTCTGTGTAGGCTGTTATCCACTGGGGGATATTGTCGTTGATTTTGATTAGCCTCTTCTGTTAGGCATATCAGCTTGACGTTCAATGATGGGCTGAGAGCCAGATTCCACTTGGGGAATGATTATTGATTTTTATTTTCTTTCTCCTTCTGCAGGGATGCCTCTTGAGTAGGCGACTGGGGATTTGGGGATCTTATGTATCCCAGAGTATTATTTAGGAAGCCTCTACAGGCTTAGCCTCACTCGACACTCGAGTTGGAGAGCTATCTTCACTGAGGAAGTTTAAGTCCTTTGACTTGGATATTCTGCTTGGGTGATCGTACTTCCATTGAGGATGTCGTCGATCTTGCTTTGATAGCTCTTGTTGGGGATTTTGAGTCCAAGAGCGTGAGTTGAGGTTTCTTTGGGGAGTATTATTTCTGCGAGCCTCTCCAGGCTCAGTTATTCTGAAATGTGGGGGATGAGGAGTATTGTTTCGGCGAGCCTCTCCAGGCTCAGTTATTTTGAGAGTATTCTTTCGGCAAGCCTCTCCAGGCTCAATTATTCTGTATGATGCTGCTGATTTTCTGAATCTTTGTATTCTGCTTGCTGCTGTCATACACAAGCAATTTTCTATTTTTCTATTTTATGTAGTTGCCTCATGATAAGGTCTTTGAATGTGCAACTAATATGTGTGTGATGCACAAATGCAATACAATTTTTATTTTTGTTCATTTATTTAGAAAAGTGGGTGGCTCTCCCTATCCTCTTCTTCTTGGAGGACTTTCTGTCATTGACGTGAGGGAGTATTTTTGTGAGCCTTTATGCAGGAGATTATGGATTTTACAGGAACCCCTCCAATTTTCTTTTATTGACCGATTATTAAGAGTTTCGTACAATTTTTAGAAACATCAATTTTAAAGGCATAATCACAAGGTCAAGAAAGAAAAGAAACAAATGGATATTTTATTGATATTCACAAATGTTTACACAGAAAGATTTACAAAGGGAATTTCTGAAGAATGGCTGGCCAAGGTGGGCTATACATTTTTGGCTTAAACAATTATATTTGTAATTGCTGCTCTTCCCGTTTCCCTAGTTGTTTCGGGTGAGATGCCTGAGCCAGGAGTGTAGATACTGCAAGACGCTTGCTTCTAGAAGATTATCACTTGAACCGCCTTTCGGTTTTCAGTTCACGTGATCGTTGCTTGCTTTACTTTTTGCATCTTATTCTTTTTTCCTTAATTTTTGCCTAGGACGTGTCCTAGCGGGGATAATTTTGCCTTTGTTTTGCCTAGTACCCTTGTACTGGCGGGCTTTTTGTTTTGCCCTAACTTTTGCCTAGGATGCCCTTTTTGGGTTTTCATCCTAGCGGGCTGATGCAAGCAACGTCTTCAAGCATAATACTTCTTTACCACGTCAGCGTTGACTGGGTATCGAAGTTCTTCTCCGTCCATGTCTGTGAGAATCAATGCTCCTCCGGAGAAAGCTCGCTTCACCACATATGGTCCTTCGTAATTTGGGGCCCACTTTCCGATCTTGTCCTTTTGAGCTGGTAGCAATTTCTTCATCACCAGCTCTCCCTCATGGTAGGTTCGAGGATGGACTTTTTTGTCGAAAGCCTTTTTGATCTTCCTTTGGTAGGCTTGACCATGGCATATGGCGTTCAGTCGTTTTTCTTCGATAAGGTTCAATTGGTTGTATCGACTTTGAACCCATTCTGCCTCGGAAAGTTTTGCTTCCATGATTACTCTCAGAGACGGTATCTCGACTTCAACCGGCAGAACTGCCTCCATTCCATAAACAAGGGAGAATGGAGTAGCTCCTGTGGATGTACGTACTGAAGTCCTATAACCATGGAGAGCGAAGGGTAGCATCTCATGCCGGTCTTTGAATGAGACAACCATCTTTTGTACTATCTTCTTGATATTCTTATTGGCTGCCTCGACTGCCCCATTCATCTTTGGTCGATATGGGGAAGAGTTATGGTGCTGGATTTTGAACTCTTTGCACAGCTCTTCCACCATCTTATTGTTCAAATTGGATCCATTATCAGTGATGATTTTATCGGGAATACCGTATCTGCATATGATATTCTTTCTGATGAAGGATGTTACCACCTTTCGGGTCACATGAGCATACGATGCCGCTTCTACCCATTTGGTGAAATAGTCAATGGCCACAAGGATGAACCTATGTCCATTGGATGCCTTTGGCTCGATGGGTCCAATAACATCCATGCCCCACATTGCAAATGGCCATGGTGAAGCCAGAACATTGAGTGGCGTTGGTGGGACATGAATATTGTCGGCATATGCTTGACACTTGTGGCATTTCCGGACGTATTGGTAACAATCCTTTTCAATGGTCGACCAATAATATCCTGCTCTGAGGATTTTCTTAGCCATTGCAGGCCCGGGAATATGGGTACCAAAAACCCCCTCATGTATTTCTTTGATTATATTTTGAGCTTCGACTTGGTCTATACATCTCAACAAGACCGAGTCATAATTCTTTTTGTAGAGGGTTTCTCCAATCAACAGAAATCCCATGGCCCTTCTTCGGATATGCTTTTTATCATTATCGCTGGCCATATCAGGATATTCCCCTTTTGACAGATATTGTTTGATGTCATGGAACCATGGATGATCGTCAACAGCTTCATCTATCAGTAGGCAAAACGCTTGCTTATCGTGCCGCCGGATATTGATGATGGGCATTTCATGCTCCTTATCCAAGGCGAACATCGATGATAGTGTAGCAAGGGCGTCAGCGAACTGATTCTCCTCCCTTGGAATGTATTCAAAGATGACAATTTGGAAGAATTGTGTCAAATCTTTGATATGCTCAACATATGGTATCAGTTTAGGATTTCGGACTTCCCAGTCTCCTCGTAGCTGATGGATGACTAAAGCCGAATCTCCAAAGACTTTGAGTTTGAGGATACCATTATTGATAGCCGCTTGGATTCCTAACGCGCAAGCCTCGTATTCGGCCATATTATTTGTACAGTCGAAATTGAGTCTTGCTGTTAGAGGGATATGCTTTCCTTGTGGGGAGATTAACACTGTCCCGATCCCCTGTCCAAGCATGTTGGAGGCTCCATCAAAATACATGGTCCACGCATCGTCCTTAGGATCTTCATGTTGTATACTCATTACATGTTCATCGGGGAAATCATCCTGAAGGGATTGATAGTCATTGGTCGGCCCGTGTGCTAGGTAATCAGCTAAGGTACTACCCTTGATGGCCTTTTGTGTGACATGTATGATGTCAAATTCTGATAATTGCACTTGCCATCGGGCAATCTTCCCAGTGATTATTGGTTTGTCGAACACGTACTTAATTGGGTCCATTTTGGAAACCAACCAAGTAGTATGCCTTATCATGTACTGCCTGAGCCTTTGTGTTGCCCACGCTAACGCACAGCAAGTCTTTTCTAATGGCGTGTAGCGGGTTTCATAATCAAGGAACTTTTTGCTCAGGTAGTAGATGGCTTGTTCTTTCTTTCCAGTTTCGTCCTGTTGCCCTAGCACGGCTCCCATGGACTCATCAAGCACTGTTAGATAGAGGATTAATGGCCTTCCCTCGACAGGCGGCACCAATACTGGTGGATTGGCCAAGCACTGTTTGATCTTGTCAAAAGCTCGTTGACAATTCTCATCCCAAGTTTCGGAATGATTCTTGCGCAACAGCTTGAATATTGGTTTGCACGTGTCAGTCAACTGTGCGATGAACCTTGCGACGTAGTTCACCCTGCCGAGGAATCCTCTAATTTCTTTCTCAGTTTTAGGAGGAGGCATTTCCATTATTGCCTTTACTTTATCGGGGTCCACCTCTATGCCTTTTTCACTGACGATGAACCCAAGAAGCTTACCCGACCGAACTCCGAAAGTACACTTAGCTGGGTTTAGCTTAAGCTGATACTTACGAAGCCGATTGAATAATTTTCTCAAATATTGGATGTGGTCCATTTCGTCTTTCGACTTTGCGATCATGTCATCCACGTATACTTCAATTTCTTTGTGGATCATATCGTGGAATAGAGTCACCATCGCTCGTTGGTAGGTGGCACCCGCATTCTTAAGTCCAAAGGGCATCACCCTGTAGCAGAAAGTTCCCCAGGGTGTAATGAAAGAAGTTTTCTCGCGGTCTTCTATATTCATCTTGATTTGATTATACCCCGAGTATCCATCCATGAAGGAATAGAGTGTGTTTGTGGCGGTGTGATCCACGAGTGTATCAATATGTGGCAAGGGAAAATCGTCCTTTGGACTGGCACGATTCAAATCCCTATAATCAACACACACTCTAACTTTCCCATTCTTTTTGACGACTGGCACAATGTTAGCCAGCCATTCGGGATACTGGGATACAACCAAAAATCCCGCGTCCAATTGTTTTTCCACCTCCTCCTTAATTTTTAAGGACCATTCGGGCTTGATTCGTCGAAGCTTTTGCTTAATAGGTCGAAACCCCTCTTTTAAGGGCAACTTGTGTTCGACAATGTTGGAGTCCAACCCGGGCATATCATGGTACGACCATGCAAATACGTCCTTGTATTCCCTCAATAATTGAATTAATTGCGTTTTTATTCCATCACTGATACGGGTCCCAATGTTGACCTCTTTCAATTCTTGACCTTGCCCCAAATTCACGGTCTCCAATTCTTCTTGATTCGGTTGGAGTAGACGAGCTTCTTGATCTAGCAGTCTTTGCAGATCCGGAGAGATGGTCTCCTCATCACTGTCCAACTCAACCCATTCACCCTCGGCTTTCGGATCCCGATCAGAGCGAGCAATCACAGACATGATTATTTATTGGTTCTGTTTAGGTTTAGAGTTTATTAATATAAATGAGAGAGAGAGAATAGAACAAAAATGCGAGAATAATGTGTGAAAAATGCCTTTTTATTGATATATGAGTGTAAAACTGTACAAAACCCTTTATTTACATGAAAAGGTCCTCATGATCTCGGGTACTGATCATGAGTCCCTGAAAGAAAAAAAAATGTGGAGGGGCCCTATCATGGCTTGCCCTTCTCTCTACTCCTGCTGCGGTAGAGGATTCTTGCTCACGTCGGGCGCCGTCGAATCGAAAGTGACCCACCCAGCGTCGATAAGGTCTTGGACCTTATACTTGAGAGCTCGGCAGTTCTCCGTTGAATGCCCTTGTGCCCCCGAGTGGTATAGACATTTGTCTTGTGGATTGTACCAATCGGGGTAGGGTGGATTCACCTTCTTTGGTGGAATGTAAGCTATAAGACGCGCCTCTACTAGCTTCGGCAGGAGATCGCTATAAGTGGTCGGAAGTCTATCAAACTTCTTCACAGAGTTGTTTTGCGATTTGCCTGACTTCGAAGCGGAAGAAGACGGAGCAATGGTTACAGCGTTGACTCCTCCTTCCTTCTTCTTCCCAAAGGCCTTCTTAGCTTCATATGATTGGGAAGGCTTAACCAGCTTCCCACTTTTAAGTCCTTGTTCCACCCTTTCTCCTATGGTGATGATGTCCGAGAAGAGTGTCGTTGTGTTCCCTATCATCTTATCGTAATAGGGACCAGTCAACGAGTTGATGAATAAGGACACCGTCTCCTTATCCGACAGCGGGGGCTCTATCTGTGCCGCCAACTCCCTCCAACGTTGGGCGTACGCCTTGAAGGATTCATCGTTCTTTTTACTCAAGGCTTGAAGATCAGACCTATCGGGTGTTAGGTCGATGTTGTATTTGTAGCGCTTGAGGAAGGCGTCGGCCAACTGCCTCCATGTGTGTACTAGATTTCCATCTAGCTGCATATACCAGTTAAGTGCAGTTTCAGCTAAGCTCTCTTGAAAGCAGTGGATCAAGAGCTTTTCATTTGTGGCATATGCGGCCATCTTGCGACAATACATGGTGAGATGACTTTTAGGGCAAGTCGATCCCACGTATCTTGGGAAATCTGGCACTTTAAATTTAGGAGGGAATTGAATGTCCCTCACTAAACACATGTCGGCGGCATCCTTAATGTCAAAGTCGTGCCCTTCCATAGCCCTTAGCCGATCCTCGAGGGCATGGAATTGTTCCTTTGATACCTCGGGCTCTTTTATTATAATTCCTGCCCCAAGGGGTACGGCGTTTGGAGGATCTTTTTCATGCTCTTCCTCCTCTCCCTCATGATGGGACCCATGATCACTATGATGAGAATCATGGATGTTGTGATGACGCATGAGCTCCATCATTTGCGCCATCTGCTCCTTAAGCTGTGAAAGCTCGGTTGTGAGCTTTTTGTTTTGCTCCTCCAATGCTTCCATTTTCTTGATTTTCCGTGCGCGCGTAAGGACAGAGAGATGACCAGCCACTTTCTAAAATGAATGTTTAGTTAGTTTATTTTATGGAATGAATACACTCTTTAACATGAGCTTGATAAACCTCCATCTTTAAGGCGCTGCCTTTTTAAGACGGAAGTTTACCACCCTTCTTTATCTATGATTTCTCCCCAACGGAGAATCTCTATAGTCATGGGTCTCTTTCACTCATGTCAAGAGGTATTGGTGATCCTAAAATGTATGTTTTCATGAGGACGCATGATGTCTTATTGGTAATGATGTACATGCTCCTCACTTTTATTATATTTTCACACATGGTCTTTCCTCTCATGTCATGGTTTTTTATGCATGGGGATTATTTTTAGACCTTATCACGAGGTTATTAATGCACAAACAATTGCACATAAGCATTTACACAAACAATTCACTCATCCGCGAACAGTCACGAGCGAATCACGAGGTAGGGGTCTCCTGCAGAAAAGTGCATATTCAAGGAGGATCTAACTGTTCTCACTTGGTCAAAGGCCCCCAAGGTGCCCCCATTATAGGGACCCAATTCCTCTCGTCGTAGGTCGATGGAAAGTTCCAACGCACCGTCGGACTCAAGTTCATGGTTATCACCTTGAGTGATGTTTTCCGACAACGGTCTACGGGCACCTATAGACCCATTCGACAACCGGCCGTACTAACATCCACTCCCTATGGTTAATCACTCATGCCCCCGGGTATAGAGGGAACTGTTGTGTGCAAAGGTTTGTGTGCAGTTTTTATTTCAAACAATTGCGTAAATTTAAAAATACAACAGTTATTAAAGCCAAATAGATAAACATGTTATCATACAAGTGAGGGGTAATAAAGTAATTTTAACTATTATTTGTTAAAAATAATCTGTCACTAAATGGGACTGACTCTCGAAGCTTCCCCAGTGGAGTCGCCATCTGTCGCCACCGGCCCGAAACGGGCTTTCGGCATTCGCGAGGGATGGTTGGACTCGTTTATTTGTTTAAAAATAGTGGATTGCTAGAATGACTTATTCTCAAACTGAGACCTTGTCAAACGAACAATTTTATTAAAAGGCTCACCAATCCATATTAATCCCAAGCGGGACCCTCCATGGATTAGTGGTTTTCGTAAAAGGAGGGTTCGTGGAGTCGCCACCAATGTTTTACTCAAAACATTGGAAAAAGAGATAAGGCAATTGATTTTATAAATCAACTTTGGCCATTACAACCAGAGTTGGGTAAGGGAGTCGGTTACGCGTGGGGAAGGTGTTAGCACCCCACAGCGCCCCTTTCGGGTTCCCTATGACAGATTATTTTCTAAAATAACAGTGTAAAATTACTAAATTACCCCTATTTATTATAAGCGATTATAAATTAACTATCTACATGATGACAGTTTAAATATGCACACAGAAAGCAGTAAAAGGAAGGATTTAAGAAGAAACCTCTTGAAGCGTGCTTTTATATATTGAGTAAAACTGGGAAGCTTTTTGGCGTTCCCTCGCTCTACAAGCTCGCTCGCTCCTTCCTAAAAACTTTTGACTATGGAAATCCGGAGGATTTCCCTTCGACTAGGTTCGAATCTCCAAGCTAAGTGCTCAGAATTCCAGAACTTCGTCGGATCGACTCCCAGAGAGATTTCTAGGGCAGAACACTGCTCAAAAACCCCAGAATACTCAAGGAGGGAGTCAAAACTGAGTGAAAAAGTGTGGAATGACGTCCAATTGACGTCATATTTATAGGGAATAGGCGCAGTACGGCCTACAGGGCCAATACGGCCGTATCGAAATTTTTGAACTTCAATACGGTCGTATTGGAGTTCAATACGGTCGTATTGAAAGTCAGAAATTTCAATACGCCCGTATTGAGTTCGCGGCGGTCGTATTGAAGTGTCAATACGGTCGTACTGACTTCAGTACGGCCGTATTGAAGCTTCAATACGGCCGTATTAAGTTCAGTACGGCCGTATTGGGCTTTTTCCCTCCACTTCCTTATTTTTAGCTATTCTAAGACCTCTAGACCTACAGAGAACCCTCCTAGGGCTTTCCAGGAGTCCTTCTGGCTGATTATCCTTCAGTCTTCGAGAGTCTTCAAGCTTTATTTCCGACCCGGACAATTTTAGGGGTCTACAGCTGCCCCCCCCCTTTACTTAGTCGGACGGCCTTTTGGTGTATCGGCTGACAAGTAAAGGAGTTGACCCAATTGTCCGGGTATTGTGCCGACCTTCTGACTTGTAGCGTCTTCCGGTGGAAAAATGTTGAGTAGCCTCTCCAGGTGGGTGCATACCTCGGCGCTTTTGACATCCTCGGTAGCTGAGTTTACCTTCTCTAAGGTTAACTTCACTCGACGCTCGAGCTGGAAGTTGGACATCAACGCGCCTCTGATGACGCTGATGGTTGAGTACCGCCTCTCTAGGCTTAGCTTCACTCTTTGTTCGAGCCGGAAGCTAAGTACCTTTGTGACGACGGTGAGCGGTGTGAGTTTCGCCTCTCCAGGCTTAGTCTCGCTCTTTGTTCGAGCCGGAAACCAAGCACCTTTGGGACGACAGTGAGCAGTGTGAGTTTTGCCTCTCCAGGCCTTGCTTTGCTTGTTGCCCAAGCTGGAAGCTGTAAGTACCGTCTCTCCAGGCTTAGCTTCACTCTTTGTTCGAGCCGGAAGCTAAGCACCTTTGTGACGACGGTGAGCAGTATGAGTTTTGCCTCTCCAGGCCTTGCTTTGCTTGTTGCCCAAGCTGGAAGCTGTGAGTACCGTCTCTCCAGGCTTAACTTCACTCTTTGTTCGAGCCGGAAGCTAAGCACCTTTGTGACGACGGTGAGCAGTATGAGTTTTGCCTCTCCAGGCCTTGCTTTGCTTGTTGCCCAAGCTGGAAGCTGTAAGTACCGTCTCTCCAGGCTTAGCTTCACTCTTTGTTTGAGCCGGAAGCTAAGTACCTTTGTGACAACGGTAAGCGGTGAGTACCCCTTTTCCAGAGATAGCTTCGCTCATTGCCCGAGCCGGAAGCTGCATACCTCCGTGTTTGTGACGACGGGGTAGCGTGAATATCTCCTTTCCAGGGATTCGTGATGATTTCGTCTCCACAGTCCACGATGCTGCTTCGACGGTTGTTTTTTTGATTTTGTGCCACTAAGGGCTGGATAACGCAGGGATCCGTCTAGGGGATGTGCAGTTACTCATAGGTTCTTGTGTCCCAACTTTCCATTGCGTAGTTGGTTCCCACTGGGGAATTTCTGATTCCTTTGGGTGCAGACACAAAGATGCTCTTTCTGATGTGAGCGGTGCCTTATGATTGGCTGACGTCCTTTCGACGTTGGTGGAGTATCCCGGTTATCCTTGTTCGGGTGTCTCTTTTGGTTTTCTGATTTTGCTGCCTCTGTGTAGGCTGTTATCCACTGGGGGATATTGTCGTTGATTTTGATTAGCCTCTTCTGTTAGGCATATCAGCTTGACGTTCAATGATGGGCTGAGAGCCAGATTCCACTTGGGGAATGATTATTGATTTTTATTTTCTTTCTCCTTCTGCAGGGATGCCTCTTGAGTAGGCGACTGGGGATTTGGGGATCTTATGTATCCCAGAGTATTATTTAGGAAGCCTCTACAGGCTTAGCCTCACTCGACACTCGAGTTGGAGAGCTATCTTCACTGAGGAAGTTTAAGTCCTTTGACTTGGATATTCTGCTTGGGTGATCGTACTTCCATTGAGGATGTCGTCGATCTTGCTTTGATAGCTCTTGTTGGGGATTTTGAGTCCAAGAGCGTGAGTTGAGGTTTCTTTGGGGAGTATTATTTCTGCGAGCCTCTCCAGGCTCAGTTATTCTGAAATGTGGGGGATGAGGAGTATTGTTTCGGCGAGCCTCTCCAGGCTCAGTTATTTTGAGAGTATTCTTTCGGCAAGCCTCTCCAGGCTCAATTATTCTGTATGATGCTGCTGATTTTCTGAATCTTTGTATTCTGCTTGCTGCTGTCATACACAAGCAATTTTCTATTTTTCTATTTTATGTAGTTGCCTCATGATAAGGTCTTTGAATGTGCAACTAATATGTGTGTGATGCACAAATGCAATACAATTTTTATTTTTGTTCATTTATTTAGAAAAGTGGGTGGCTCTCCCTATCCTCTTCTTCTTGGAGGACTTTCTGTCATTGACGTGAGGGAGTATTTTTGTGAGCCTTTATGCAGGAGATTATGGATTTTACAGGAACCCCTCCAATTTTCTTTTATTGACCGATTATTAAGAGTTTCGTACAATTTTTAGAAACATCAATTTTAAAGGCATAATCACAAGGTCAAGAAAGAAAAGAAACAAATGGATATTTTATTGATATTCACAAATGTTTACACAGAAAGATTTACAAAGGGAATTTCTGAAGAATGGCTGGCCAAGGTGGGCTATACATTTTTGGCTTAAACAATTATATTTGTAATTGCTGCTCTTCCCGTTTCCCTAGTTGTTTCGGGTGAGATGCCTGAGCCAGGAGTGTAGATACTGCAAGACGCTTGCTTCTAGAAGATTATCACTTGAACCGCCTTTCGGTTTTCAGTTCACGTGATCGTTGCTTGCTTTACTTTTTGCATCTTATTCTTTTTTCCTTAATTTTTGCCTAGGACGTGTCCTAGCGGGGATAATTTTGCCTTTGTTTTGCCTAGTACCCTTGTACTGGCGGGCTTTTTGTTTTGCCCTAACTTTTGCCTAGGATGCCCTTTTTGGGTTTTCATCCTAGCGGGCTGATGCAAGCAACGTCTTCAAGCATAATACTTCTTTACCACGTCAGCGTTGACTGGGTATCGAAGTTCTTCTCCGTCCATGTCTGTGAGAATCAATGCTCCTCCGGAGAAAGCTCGCTTCACCACATATGGTCCTTCGTAATTTGGGGCCCACTTTCCGATCTTGTCCTTTTGAGCTGGTAGCAATTTCTTCATCACCAGCTCTCCCTCATGGTAGGTTCGAGGATGGACTTTTTTGTCGAAAGCCTTTTTGATCTTCCTTTGGTAGGCTTGACCATGGCATATGGCGTTCAGTCGTTTTTCTTCGATAAGGTTCAATTGGTTGTATCGACTTTGAACCCATTCTGCCTCGGAAAGTTTTGCTTCCATGATTACTCTCAGAGACGGTATCTCGACTTCAACCGGCAGAACTGCCTCCATTCCATAAACAAGGGAGAATGGAGTAGCTCCTGTGGATGTACGTACTGAAGTCCTATAACCATGGAGAGCGAAGGGTAGCATCTCATGCCAGTCTTTGAATGAGACAACCATCTTTTGTACTATCTTCTTGATATTCTTATTGGCTGCCTCGACTGCCCCATTCATCTTTGGTCGATATGGGGAAGAGTTATGGTGCTGGATTTTGAACTCTTTGCACAGCTCTTCCACCATCTTATTGTTCAAATTGGATCCATTATCAGTGATGATTTTATCGGGAATACCGTATCTGCATATGATATTCTTTCTGATGAAGGATGTTACCACCTTTCGGGTCACATGAGCATACGATGCCGCTTCTACCCATTTGGTGAAATAGTCAATGGCCACAAGGATGAACCTATGTCCATTGGATGCCTTTGGCTCGATGGGTCCAATAACATCCATGCCCCACATTGCAAATGGCCATGGTGAAGCCAGAACATTGAGTGGCGTTGGTGGGACATGAATATTGTCGGCATATGCTTGACACTTGTGGCATTTCCGGACGTATTGGTAACAATCCTTTTCAATGGTCGACCAATAATATCCTGCTCTGAGGATTTTCTTAGCCATTGCAGGCCCGGGAATATGGGTACCAAAAACCCCCTCATGTATTTCTTTGATTATATTTTGAGCTTCGACTTGGTCTATACATCTCAACAAGACCGAGTCATAATTCTTTTTGTAGAGGGTTTCTCCAATCAACAGAAATCCCATGGCCCTTCTTCGGATATGCTTTTTATCATTATCGCTGGCCATATCAGGATATTCCCCTTTTGACAGATATTGTTTGATGTCATGGAACCATGGATGATCGTCAACAGCTTCATCTATCAGTAGGCAAAACGCTTGCTTATCGTGCCGCCGGATATTGATGATGGGCATTTCATGCTCCTTATCCAAGGCGAACATCGATGATAGTGTAGCAAGGGCGTCAGCGAACTGATTCTCCTCCCTTGGAATGTATTCAAAGATGACAATTTGGAAGAATTGTGTCAAATCTTTGATATGCTCAACATATGGTATCAGTTTAGGATTTCGGACTTCCCAGTCTCCTCGTAGCTGATGGATGACTAAAGCCGAATCTCCAAAGACTTTGAGTTTGAGGATACCATTATTGATAGCCGCTTGGATTCCTAACGCGCAAGCCTCGTATTCGGCCATATTATTTGTACAGTCGAAATTGAGTCTTGCTGTTAGAGGGATATGCTTTCCTTGTGGGGAGATTAACACTGTCCCGATCCCCTGTCCAAGCATGTTGGAGGCTCCATCAAAATACATGGTCCACGCATCGTCCTTAGGATCTTCATGTTGTATACTCATTACATGTTCATCGGGGAAATCATCCTGAAGGGATTGATAGTCATTGGTCGGCCCGTGTGCTAGGTAATCAGCTAAGGTACTACCCTTGATGGCCTTTTGTGTGACATGTATGATGTCAAATTCTGATAATTGCACTTGCCATCGGGCAATCTTCCCAGTGATTATTGGTTTGTCGAACACGTACTTAATTGGGTCCATTTTGGAAACCAACCAAGTAGTATGCCTTATCATGTACTGCCTGAGCCTTTGTGTTGCCCACGCTAACGCACAGCAAGTCTTTTCTAATGGCGTGTAGCGGGTTTCATAATCAAGGAACTTTTTGCTCAGGTAGTAGATGGCTTGTTCTTTCTTTCCAGTTTCGTCCTGTTGCCCTAGCACGGCTCCCATGGACTCATCAAGCACTGTTAGATAGAGGATTAATGGCCTTCCCTCGACAGGCGGCACCAATACTGGTGGATTGGCCAAGCACTGTTTGATCTTGTCAAAAGCTCGTTGACAATTCTCATCCCAAGTTTCGGAATGATTCTTGCGCAACAGCTTGAATATTGGTTTGCACGTGTCAGTCAACTGTGCGATGAACCTTGCGACGTAGTTCACCCTGCCGAGGAATCCTCTAATTTCTTTCTCAGTTTTAGGAGGAGGCATTTCCATTATTGCCTTTACTTTATCGGGGTCCACCTCTATGCCTTTTTCACTGACGATGAACCCAAGAAGCTTACCCGACCGAACTCCGAAAGTACACTTAGCTGGGTTTAGCTTAAGCTGATACTTACGAAGCCGATTGAATAATTTTCTCAAATATTGGATGTGGTCCATTTCGTCTTTCGACTTTGCGATCATGTCATCCACGTATACTTCAATTTCTTTGTGGATCATATCGTGGAATAGAGTCACCATCGCTCGTTGGTAGGTGGCACCCGCATTCTTAAGTCCAAAGGGCATCACCCTGTAGCAGAAAGTTCCCCAGGGTGTAATGAAAGAAGTTTTCTCGCGGTCTTCTATATTCATCTTGATTTGATTATACCCCGAGTATCCATCCATGAAGGAATAGAGTGTGTTTGTGGCGGTGTGATCCACGAGTGTATCAATATGTGGCAAGGGAAAATCGTCCTTTGGACTGGCACGATTCAAATCCCTATAATCAACACACACTCTAACTTTCCCATTCTTTTTGACGACTGGCACAATGTTAGCCAGCCATTCGGGATACTGGGATACAACCAAAAATCCCGCGTCCAATTGTTTTTCCACCTCCTCCTTAATTTTTAAGGACCATTCGGGCTTGATTCGTCGAAGCTTTTGCTTAATAGGTCGAAACCCCTCTTTTAAGGGCAACTTGTGTTCGACAATGTTGGAGTCCAACCCGGGCATATCATGGTACGACCATGCAAATACGTCCTTGTATTCCCTCAATAATTGAATTAATTGCGTTTTTATTCCATCACTGATACGGGTCCCAATGTTGACCTCTTTCAATTCTTGACCTTGCCCCAAATTCACGGTCTCCAATTCTTCTTGATTCGGTTGGAGTAGACGAGCTTCTTGATCTAGCAGTCTTTGCAGATCCGGAGAGATGGTCTCCTCATCACTGTCCAACTCAACCCATTCACCCTCGGCTTTCGGATCCCGATCAGAGCGAGCAATCACAGACATGATTATTTATTGGTTCTGTTTAGGTTTAGAGTTTATTAATATAAATGAGAGAGAGAGAATAGAACAAAAATGCGAGAATAATGTGTGAAAAATGCCTTTTTATTGATATATGAGTGTAAAACTGTACAAAACCCTTTATTTACATGAAAAGGTCCTCATGATCTCGGGTACTGATCATGAGTCCCTGAAAGAAAAAAAAATGTGGAGGGGCCCTATCATGGCTTGCCCTTCTCTCTACTCCTGCTGCGGTAGAGGATTCTTGCTCACGTCGGGCGCCGTCGAATCGAAAGTGACCCACCCAGCGTCGATAAGGTCTTGGACCTTATACTTGAGAGCTCGGCAGTTCTCCGTTGAATGCCCTTGTGCCCCCGAGTGGTATAGACATTTGTCTTGTGGATTGTACCAATCGGGGTAGGGTGGATTCACCTTCTTTGGTGGAATGTAAGCTATAAGACGCGCCTCTACTAGCTTCGGCAGGAGATCGCTATAAGTGGTCGGAAGTCTATCAAACTTCTTCACAGAGTTGTTTTGCGATTTGCCTGACTTCGAAGCGGAAGAAGACGGAGCAATGGTTACAGCGTTGACTCCTCCTTCCTTCTTCTTCCCAAAGGCCTTCTTAGCTTCATATGATTGGGAAGGCTTAACCAGCTTCCCACTTTTAAGTCCTTGTTCCACCCTTTCTCCTATGGTGATGATGTCCGAGAAGAGTGTCGTTGTGTTCCCTATCATCTTATCGTAATAGGGACCAGTCAACGAGTTGATGAATAAGGACACCGTCTCCTTATCCGACAGCGGGGGCTCTATCTGTGCCGCCAACTCCCTCCAACGTTGGGCGTACGCCTTGAAGGATTCATCGTTCTTTTTACTCAAGGCTTGAAGATCAGACCTATCGGGTGTTAGGTCGATGTTGTATTTGTAGCGCTTGAGGAAGGCGTCGGCCAACTGCCTCCATGTGTGTACTAGATTTCCATCTAGCTGCATATACCAGTTAAGTGCAGTTTCAGCTAAGCTCTCTTGAAAGCAGTGGATCAAGAGCTTTTCATTTGTGGCATATGCGGCCATCTTGCGACAATACATGGTGAGATGACTTTTAGGGCAAGTCGATCCCACGTATCTTGGGAAATCTGGCACTTTAAATTTAGGAGGGAATTGAATGTCCCTCACTAAACACATGTCGGCGGCATCCTTAATGTCAAAGTCGTGCCCTTCCATAGCCCTTAGCCGATCCTCGAGGGCATGGAATTGTTCCTTTGATACCTCGGGCTCTTTTATTATAATTCCTGCCCCAAGGGGTACGGCGTTTGGAGGATCTTTTTCATGCTCTTCCTCCTCTCCCTCATGATGGGACCCATGATCACTATGATGAGAATCATGGATGTTGTGATGACGCATGAGCTCCATCATTTGCGCCATCTGCTCCTTAAGCTGTGAAAGCTCGGTTGTGAGCTTTTTGTTTTGCTCCTCCAATGCTTCCATTTTCTTGATTTTCCGTGCGCGCGTAAGGACAGAGAGATGACCAGCCACTTTCTAAAATGAATGTTTAGTTAGTTTATTTTATGGAATGAATACACTCTTTAACATGAGCTTGATAAACCTCCATCTTTAAGGCGCTGCCTTTTTAAGACGGAAGTTTACCACCCTTCTTTATCTATGATTTCTCCCCAACGGAGAATCTCTATAGTCATGGGTCTCTTTCACTCATGTCAAGAGGTATTGGTGATCCTAAAATGTATGTTTTCATGAGGACGCATGATGTCTTATTGGTAATGATGTACATGCTCCTCACTTTTATTATATTTTCACACATGGTCTTTCCTCTCATGTCATGGTTTTTTATGCATGGGGATTATTTTTAGACCTTATCACGAGGTTATTAATGCACAAACAATTGCACATAAGCATTTACACAAACAATTCACTCATCCGCGAACAGTCACGAGCGAATCACGAGGTAGGGGTCTCCTGCAGAAAAGTGCATATTCAAGGAGGATCTAACTGTTCTCACTTGGTCAAAGGCCCCCAAGGTGCCCCCATTATAGGGACCCAATTCCTCTCGTCGTAGGTCGATGGAAAGTTCCAACGCACCGTCGGACTCAAGTTCATGGTTATCACCTTGAGTGATGTTTTCCGACAACGGTCTACGGGCACCTATAGACCCATTCGACAACCGGCCGTACTAACATCCACTCCCTATGGTTAATCACTCATGCCCCCGGGTATAGAGGGAACTGTTGTGTGCAAAGGTTTGTGTGCAGTTTTTATTTCAAACAATTGCGTAAATTTAAAAATACAACAGTTATTAAAGCCAAATAGATAAACATGTTATCATACAAGTGAGGGGTAATAAAGTAATTTTAACTATTATTTGTTAAAAATAATCTGTCACTAAATGGGACTGACTCTCGAAGCTTCCCCAGTGGAGTCGCCATCTGTCGCCACCGGCCCGAAACGGGCTTTCGGCATTCGCGAGGGATGGTTGGACTCGTTTATTTGTTTAAAAATAGTGGATTGCTAGAATGACTTATTCTCAAACTGAGACCTTGTCAAACGAACAATTTTATTAAAAGGCTCACCAATCCATATTAATCCCAAGCGGGACCCTCCATGGATTAGTGGTTTTCGTAAAAGGAGGGTTCGTGGAGTCGCCACCAATGTTTTACTCAAAACATTGGAAAAAGAGATAAGGCAATTGATTTTATAAATCAACTTTGGCCATTACAACCAGAGTTGGGTAAGGGAGTCGGTTACGCGTGGGGAAGGTGTTAGCACCCCACAGCGCCCCTTTCGGGTTCCCTATGACAGATTATTTTCTAAAATAACAGTGTAAAATTACTAAATTACCCCTATTTATTATAAGCGATTATAAATTAACTATCTACATGATGACAGTTTAAATATGCACACAGAAAGCAGTAAAAGGAAGGATTTAAGAAGAAACCTCTTGAAGCGTGCTTTTATATATTGAGTAAAACTGGGAAGCTTTTTGGCGTTCCCTCGCTCTACAAGCTCGCTCGCTCCTTCCTAAAAACTTTTGACTATGGAAATCCGGAGGATTTCCCTTCGACTAGGTTCGAATCTCCAAGCTAAGTGCTCAGAATTCCAGAACTTCGTCGGATCGACTCCCAGAGAGATTTCTAGGGCAGAACACTGCTCAAAAACCCCAGAATACTCAAGGAGGGAGTCAAAACTGAGTGAAAAAGTGTGGAATGACGTCCAATTGACGTCATATTTATAGGGAATTGGCGCAGTACGGCCTACAGGGCCAATACGGCCGTATCGAAATTTTTGAACTTCAATACGGTCGTATTGGAGTTCAATACGGTCGTATTGAAAGTCAGAAATTTCAATACGCCCGTATTGAGTTCGCGGCGGTCGTATTGAAGTGTCAATACGGTCGTACTGACTTCAGTACGGCCGTATTGAAGCTTCAATACGGCCGTATTAAGTTCAGTACGGCCGTATTGGGCTTTTTCCCTCCACTTCCTTATTTTTAGCTATTCTAAGACCTCTAGACCTACAGAGAACCCTCCTAGGGCTTTCCAGGAGTCCTTCTGGCTGATTATCCTTCAGTCTTCGAGAGTCTTCAAGCTTTATTTCCGACCCGGACAATTTTAGGGGTCTACAATGAGGTTCAAAGTTAACACCAATATGTAATGCTTTAATTCAGTTTAAACCAACATTATTCATGAACACATGTTAATCAAGAACAATCTTATTTAATGCACAATCAAGATATTACACAAAGTAAAAGATAAGGGTAAGAGAAGATTGCACAAGTCTTTTATCCTGGTTCAGCCACTCCACATGTGACCTACATCCAGTCCTCAATCATAACCTGATCAAGATTTTTTCCACTATCTTAATGAAGAAGGTTTACAAGCATACCACACATGCATATACTCCTACATTCAAGATAACCACTTTCTTGACCTCAAGAAAGCATCCATTGTAGAAACCCACTACAAGAATTCCTTACCACTTGAGAAACCCTCTCAAGATTTACAAGTATTCACAAAGAATTAAGGAAAGAATTCACATGGAATTCAGAAGCAAATCTTAATCTCTTCCCTTTCAAGAATGTGATGATGATGATAATCCTTTCAAAGTTTTTCACAAACGTTTTTCTTCTTGGATTCACAAAGAAAACTCTCCAAGATTGTCACAAAGACTTCACAAAAACGCTTTTCTAATTTTGATTCTCAATTCTAACTCTGTTCTGAAGTTTCAAAATGTTCAAACTATTTATAAAAGTTTCAAAACCAGATAATCAATTATTTTAAAGAATAATCGATTATTTTGTTCTTTAGGTTTTCTGGAAAACAAACCAAGAACAATTTAATCGATTATTTTGCTGGATAATCGATTATTCTAGAGAGTCATTTCTGGGATAATCGATTATTTCACAAATAATCGATTATTGCAGCAAGGCATCTCTTTTTGCTTGTTGCTGGAATAATCGATTATATTTAATGATAATCGATTATTTTGAGTTAGTTTTCAAAACTTTGTTTTAAGTCTCAAAATAACTTCTTAATCCTTTTAACACATCATCATACACTCCCTAATCAGATTAGATATAGATTTAGCTTATGCACACAGCACACACAAAAGATAAACTCAATCAAAAGAAGTTTATACACTATAAACTATTTCCTATTACATAGCACTTTCTTTTGACTTTGTTTTTGACTTCTAAGTTGTTGTTGTCCTTGGCACACATTTGTTATCATCAAAACTCTTCAAGCTTCAGAGGTGATCTCATCAAGTTCAGGCTCCCCCAATCTCAACAGATATGAGGATAGATGACCTTATGGATCAATTAGTGAGTGTTTATGTGTTTAGTAAGATTGACCTTAGGGTGTGGTATCATCAAATTAGAGTTGAGGATGAGCATATATACCAGATAATTTTATGCTAGTTATCTAAGTGTGATTTTTGATTGTATGAGGTGCATGTTCTAGGCCATGTAATTTCTAGTAGAGATATAACGTAGATCTACCTAAGGTAGAAGTTGTGCTTAAGTGGGAGATACCAAAAGTCAATTAGTGACGATAAGAGTTTTCTTATATTAGTTTATTATTATAGGAGAGTTATTGAGAAAATTTCTAGGATAACATTACCTTTGACTAGATTGACTAAGAAGATTGTTGTCTTTGTGTGGGATAGTGTGAGATAGTTTCCAAACTCTAAAGGAAAGATCGCATAGTGTTACCGGATTTTAGTAAGTCTTATGTGGTATATAGTGGTGCTTCTAAGATGGGTTGGTTGGAGTATGGATGCAAGAAGGAAGGGTAGTAGCTTATGTGTCTAGGCAATTGAAAATTCATGAGCGGAATTACCTTACCATGACATTGAGTGAGCAGTTGTGATATTTACACTAAGATTTGGAGACACTACCTGTATGATTATAAGCTTGAGGTATTTAGTGATCATTAGAGCCTTAAATATCTATTTGACCCGAGAGAGTTGAATATAAGACAAGAGAGATAGTTGGAATTTCTTAAGGACTAGGATTTTAATCTTAGTTTTTATCTGGGTAAAGTCAATGTAGTAGTCGATGCTTTGAGTAGGAAACTTTTACATTCATCTTCACTTAAGATTTGAGAGATGGACCTTTTAGCTCAGTCTATGGATTTAAGTTTGAATTGTGAAGTTACTCCTAGTAGTGTGAAACTAAGTATGACTCGAGTAACGAATGGATGGTTGAAAGAAATTGGAGAAGCACAATTAGATGATTCATTTGGTGGTAAAACATGAGGCTATAGGACAAGATAGTGGATGAGAGTTTGCCTTGGATGGAGGAGAGTGGTGAGATTTAGATACCGAGTATGAGTACTTAGTAAACTTATGCCTAGGTGTTTGATCTTTGGAGAGGGTCATAGAAGTAAAGCTAATATTGTGACAGATTCCTTGAGTAGGATGATCATTCATCTATCGTTTTTGATGATGTATGTGTTAGATTTAATTGAGGAGGTTAAAAAAATAAGTGATGTATAAGCTCACCCTTAAGAGCATTGGATTGGGTATGTCAAAAGCAACTAGCGAATTAATGGATGAGATTAGAGAAGCCTAGGAGTTAGATCTTTTCTTAGTGAACCAAGTGGAGAGAATTGGTAGGGGTATGGATAGCCCTTACAAGTGGAGGTTGAGGGTGTTTTAAGGGTTTGAGGATAGAATATATGTGCCTAGTAATCCCGAATTAAGGAAGATGATCTTAGAGGAAGGACATAAGAGTATTCTTAGCATTCATTTAGGAGCTACTAAGATGTATTAGAGTGGCGCAGCAGAAGCGTGGTGGCCTAAGGTGAAGAGAGGAGTAGAGGAAATTGTGTAATCGTGTTTAGTATGCTAGAAGTCTTTAGGAATTTTGCAGCCTTTAGACGTTCCAATTTGGAAGTGAGATGGTGTGTAGATAAACCTTGGTTGTAGGCTTGCTTAAGATGATTACGAAATTTGATTCTTTTTGGTTTATAGTGGTTGGACTCACCAAGTTTATTTTCTTTACCCTCGTTGATAATAGATATTCCTTGGTGACATTGAAAGAGTTGTACATCTATAAGGTAGTGAGGTTGCATGGGAATTAGAAAGCAAGATGCGAGGAGTCTACCATTGCAAAAACTTTGGGGACGAAATTTCATAAAGGAGGGGAGAATTGTAACAGCCCAATTTTTATAGACTGTACGAGGGCCCAAAAGTCCAATAAGGGTAATTTAGTAATTCACAGGGGTGTTTTAGTAGCCCAGAACGGGCCATTCCAAAATTGGAACGGACCTTCCAAGTTACTAAAACGGAGGTGATTTAGTGGCTCGGAACGAGCCTTTCCCAAAATGGAACGGGTCGTTCCAAACTATTAAAGCCTATGATTCTTAGTTGGGATGTTCCGGATTTCAGAATGGCCTTTGAACATTATTGAGAACGGGCCGTTCCAAAATATGACCGTTGAGAGTTTTAATGCAAACCCCAGAACGAGTCGTTCTGGTTTGAGAACGGGCCGTTCTGGATGTGAATTTTACACATGACGTGAGATTTTAGAATGGGCCGTTCTGGATTTGAAACGGGCCGTTTCGCGAATCCTGATGCCTATAAATTGAGTGCTCTAGCACTCTTAAAATCATATTTTTTCAGTTCTGACTTCTTTCAGTTCTGATTTATTTCTTCTACATTCTCTTCTTTCCCTTCTACACTCTCTGAAGATCGAGGGGCACTTAGAGGAGGAGACCAAGAGATCTCTGTTTTAGTTTCAACTGTTGTTTATCCAGCTGTGGGGGGAAAGGGGATTATTTATATGTAGAGTTACATGATAGAATTGGGTAGAGAAAGAGCCCTTAGGATTATGAGTAATTTTATAATTATTTCTATTTGGAGAATTATTGGTCTTATGTGATTCTGTATGTATCTAGGACTATGAATATATGATTAATTTGTAAAAATGATGCTCTGGGAGAGAGAACGAGCCTTGAGTAAGTGATGCTACAAGGACGAGCGTGCCCCTGGCATGGTATGGGATGAGTGAGGCAATTAATACGTATCACTTATGTCTAGAGTGGCAAGACCTTGAGGTGGCGTGACCATTGGCATAGTGTTAATTGCAATACTTGTGATAGATTGGTGTGATTGTGAAATTGTGATGTGAATATGATGCATGATTGATAGAATTAGAATGTATGGATATGTTTGTAAAAACTTCAATAATTGATGAGATTATGTTGTGTTTTTCCTTGTGTGCTTTACACATAGATGTTTTCTTTTCTCACTGTGCAATTGTGGATGTTTTAGGTGAGGAAGATCCGGCTATGAGTGGCATCTAGAATATGCCAACGGTTGAATTGTGGGTATGCTCTGATATTGTAACATCGGGGCAGAAGATTTCTAGGACATGAATTTTTATATGGATTTGGAGTTGTACTTATTACTTTAAAAACAATTTGTAAACTCTTACATTTTATTTTCCAATGTCCATTTTCAATTATTTTGGATATTGAAGAACATTTGTGAAGGTTTTTAATGTGAACCCTTTTACTAGTGTTCAAAAATTTATTTCGTTAATTTAATTACATTATTACGCTTTATGTGTTGGGGTTGTAAGGGTGTCACATTTGACATGCATTATTTCATGCTTATATGGACAGATTTGCTTCATCTTACTCATTGATTTGATATATATATATATATATATATATATATATATATATATATATATATATCATTAATTTATCGTCTCTCTTCTAAAAAGGCATCTTTTGTATTTAATGCTATCAAATTTTCTTATTAAAATGCTCGATCTAATTTAAACATGCATTTTTACTCTAATAAGACAATCTTTAACAAAAGTGCAACAAGTTTTTCAATAAAGAATATATCATTTGTGCACTTTTCAAAAGCAATCTTTGATCTATAAAACATGTTTCAAAAGCAATGCTTTAAAAATTTCTTCTTTTCAAAAACATGTTTGTTATCCTAAAAAATGAGGTGATTGTTAGGTCAAAAAAATAATTTTAGATCCCTTAGTCATAATGTTTTAATGATAACAAACACAAATGTTTTATATGTGTAGACACCAGATTTCGTCTGAGTTGTCAAAGGACTACTAGAACGACATGGAAGACCCTCGAAGGCCCAATAAAGCACTAGAATGAACCAGAACAACGACAAGAAGCGCAGAGACTCGAAGGTGGGGTTTTAGGCATGGAATAGCTCATTCCCAAATCAAAACAAGTTGTTACAAACTTCTAAAATAGCCTAAAACACTAATTAGGAATGACCTATTTCCAATTTAGAACGGGTTGTTCCAGCACACTAAAATGGCCTAGAATCCTAGTTGGGAATGACTTGTTCCCAATCCAGAACGGGTCATTCTAGCTCACAAAAATGGCCTGAAACCCTAGTTGAGAATAACTTGTTCCAAAATCATAACGACCATTCCAAACCTCTGGGAGCTTATAAATACATGGCTGATGCACATATTCCCACACACATTGCTCAGTTATCCTAGTCCAAGAAGAAACTTTCTCTCCTCTCTCTCTCTCTATACTTTCTTGAGTGTTTGTGAGTCTTTGATGAGTCAATATTTTCCCCTATTTTCTTGCCTTTCTGTACTTATTTTAATCTTTGATTTGTGCCTAATTGCTTATATTCTGCATTGTTTTCTATTTTGGCTGTAATTGGACCGGTAATTCATATTTTAGCTAATTTGAATTTTCTGCATCTAATTATTCCAAATTTCATTTTCAGGGCAGTTTAATAATTATTTGGGCTTGGAATTAATTTCTGGACTTCAAGTGGAGCTGCCACGTCATCTGCCACGTCATCTTCCATGTCACTACTGCACCATTTTTCCACCTCAGCATTTAATTTCAATCTGTATTTTATTTTATTGTATTATTAGGTCAGACTTGTATGGTGGAGGGGCCCAATTTCGTTTTAGGTTTAGGTCTAGGTTAGGGCTGACATGGTAGCCACTAACAAGGAAGGCTGATGTGACTACGTGAACAGTAGCCTCCATTTGTGTTTGGTTTTACGTTTTGTTTTCTGGAGCTGTTTCTTCATGTTTTGGCTTCCTTCTTTGTTAATTTACGTTTTGCTCAGCTTCCATTTTTTCGTTTTGCTTTTGTCTTTTCTCTGGTTGTGGAACTTGAATATTTACATTTGAAGAATACATTGCATTTTCGTTTCTCTTCTCTGCCTTGTAATTTCGTTTTCCTTCTTCTCCTTGCATTTTCGTTTCTGTGCTGCGTTTTGATTTAATGGAAGGCTAAAAACCACTAGTTGGCTTCTTGTTGTGGATTGTAATCTCTGTTTGAGGTTGGGTATGTGTGTTCATCTCTGTTCTGCTTGTTCTTCTCCAGTCAACTTCTATATAAATGCCACAGTTGCTTAATCTGTGAGGAGGAGGTTGATGTTGTGTACGTTTGTTTAATTCGTGTAGGGAAATCTTGAGTTAATCTTCGCTTAGTTGGTTAACTCAGATGGAACAATGATTAAGTGGTTAATAGAGTAATCTTTTGAGAAACCAGGGATAAGAGAGTTATAATCCGAACAAGGAGTCAATCCATTTTACTTATTGTGTTATCTGCATTTATTGTGTTACAAACTGAATTTCTGAACCAAACCCCCCATTTTGTGTGTTTAAGCCTTTAACAGTAAAAGACGGTCCTTGGGAGACGACCTAGGAGTCACTTCCTAGTACTACATTTACTTGTATTTATTTGACCGGATACGACTTCGATCAGTCTTTTGTAGAGCGAAAGGTTGTTAAACGTACCTTTGTATTGAAATCTTAAAGGTTACTCTATAAAAGCTTGCTACAGAGGTATTTTCACCAAATTCCCTTCTTCTTTTGTTATTTATTTGATTATTATTAATTATATTATCATCATAGAAATTTCATTCATCATGTAGATATTTAATGTGTAAATAATTAAATAAAAGGTAAATATTTAATTATTGTTAATTATTATGTTAAAATCATCATAGGTTACCAAATTAAGGCGTTGTGGGGTGCCTAACACCTTCCCTACACGTAACCGACTCCCAAACCCAATTCTAGCTGTCAAGGCCATTATTAAATTTTAAAAACCTTTTCCTTTTTCCAATGTTTTGAGTAAAATTTTGATGGCAACTCTTAAGAACCTTTTTCAAAAACCATTGGTGAAGGATTAGTTTGGTCTTTGGGCATTTCTAAACCGATGAGATTTTCAAATGAAAGTCAAAATCATCTATGGGCAAAATCATAATTTTATAGGTTCCGACAATATGAAGAAAAGTTTTTAAGTCATAAAATGAATGCTCTTTGTAAGACGAATGCACTAAGATGATCAATTATCTTGACATAAATGTTTAACAAATGAAAGACTTCATTTGTAAGACATTTACTTTGTATTCATACCATTTATGATGTTTGATAACTAAATCGATCTCTTTGTATATTATTCCCTAATAAATCAAAGCAACTTAACTTCCTCGCTACCAACACTAACAAAAGAAAAGGAAGACATGTTCTGCATAAAAAAAAGTCTAACAAATATGGTGAATCACAAAAATTTTCAAAACAGTTGTTATGAATTGTTAAGTCAAAAGACAATCTTGGATCCCTCAAGTTTTAATGATAACAAACAAAATATTTTCTTTTAAAAAAATGAATCATCTGAAAAAACTCTATATCATAAGAAGCATATAATTTATCTCATTATGCATTAAATGTATACTTTTAAGTGAGACTAACAATAAATTTTATTAAAAGATTTATTCCTTAACAAATCGAACAAGAAAGATGTCTTGGAACTCTCAAAATCCGTTAAATAAGGAAAAGTCAAATTATCCATCAAAAGTAATAGGCAAAATCTCGGAAATCAATGAAAAAATAGAAAAAAAAAAAAAAATCTTCAAGAACTGATTTGCACTGACTTTAACTACTTTAGGCTAACATACTTCAGCTATGCCTATTTTAGAAAGAAATCATGATAAGTAGCCTGCTAGATTATATAAGAGATACATGTTTTACTAAAAAGCATTTAATGCTCGAATTAAATAAAGCAACGATAATCTTTAGGGACAATAGTGAAGATAGATGAAGCAACTCGTGAAACAACTTGTGAGTTCAACTCAAATTGCCACAATATTCATCTCCTCTAAAGATACTATATAAAGATCAAGCCTTCAAGAAATAACATAAGAAAAAAAAAATAGAGCAAAAACTCACATACAAAGAAACATTCATTATGAATTCTATATATATTTCTTTGTAGATTACTTGTACTTTCAGTGTTGGTTGAAACATGTCTAGAAAAGACAAAACAACCTTATAATATTTTATAACCTTTGTCGTAAAGTTGAGTCTAAAGAGGCTTGTTTGAAAGAATACTTGGTACTAAGCCTAGAGAGGCTTGTTGTTCAAAGAATACTTATTCTTGAGCTTAGAGAGTCTTGTTGTTCAAAGAATACTTGGGTAGTTTCTTGAAGAGACAAGTCAAAGATTACTTAGAATTGAGCCAGAAGTGGCTTGTTGAAAGAATACTTGTATCTTTTTTTAAAGATAGTGGAACTCAAGCTGATTAGATTGAGAATTGGGCGTAGTCTCAGTGGTTAAGATGAACCAATATAAAAAATCCAGTGTTTCATCTGACTCTTCTCCAACACTTCATTTTTTAAGTTATTTTCTTTTCATTGCACAAATGTGTGAGTTTTTCATGCATACTATTCAACCTCCCCTTCTAGTGTGTGTCTTTTCTCCACAATTTGGTATCAGAGCTCAACCTTTGACGAGGTTGAGCATCTAACAGTGCTAAAGGAAAAGATCCACGATGGAAAGTAGTGAAGGACAATACATACCAGAAGGAGATTCTTTTACAAGGCCTTCTACCTTTAACAGAAAGACTACCCTTATTGGAAGGACATGATGGAGATGTTCATTGAATCTACCCTGTACCAACTCTAAAGAATCACCACACAAGGCGATATCACAGTCACTAAGCCTAAGAGTTAGTATACTCAAGAAAATTATAGCATTTTGCATCTAAATACTAAAACAAGATATATACTTGCTTGATCCTTGTCCAGAATTGAATACAACAAGTTCTATAGCTACTTAACTACAAAGGAAATGTGGGAGCCATCAGGGTAACTCACGAGGGCACTAAAAATGTTAGGCTCAAATGAGTTTCCATACTTCAAAGGCTCTATAAGTTTTTCTCCATGAATGAAAGTGAAACCATTGATGAAATATTTGGAAAATTTTCAAAAATCCTAAATGGGTTAAAATCCTTAGGAACTGAGTTCTGATGAGCTCAGAGCAAGTTAAAAATCTTGGATAGCCTTCCAAAGGTCTTGAATTCAAAGGCCACTACCATTGTTGAAACAAAAGATCTTAAAGTTCTCATTCTTGATGAAATTCTTGGAGCTCTTCGAGTTCTTGAGGTTCACTTAAAAAATAGAGATCATCCTAAAGCAAATGATGACACTATTGCTTTAAAAGGTGGCGAATCTAGCAAGATGAAAGAAAAAGGAAAGGCACTAAAAGTTCAGTCTGAGTCAAGTAGCTCAAAAGATAGTTCTAAAGACTTAACAGATGATGAGATTTCTCTGATGTCCAAGAAGTTCAAAAACATGCTCAAGAAGAAAGAAGACTAAGGAACTTCCACAAAAAACAAGATAAAATTAGAAAGTTCAACAAACCTGACAATAAAGATATTGTCTGCTATGAATGTAAGAAACCTAGACATCTAAAATATGACTGTCCTTTTGCCAAGAAAAAGTGGTTGAGCAAAAAGAAAACTAAAAAAAGTATAATAGTCACTTGGGAAGATCTTGACAACAACAATAGTAGCTCAGATGAAAAGATGGCCAACATCAATATCATGGAAGACATAGAGTCAAACGTAAAAAATATTGAGATAAAATATTACTCAAGCTATTATTCATCTAATTCTGATTATTGAGAGATGTCCTATGAGACGCTCTTAGCTAACTCTCACATGATCTATTTAGAGTACAAGAAACTTAAAGAAAAGTGAAAAGCTTTAGAAAAAGAAAATCTTGAACTCAAAAGAGGCATGTCAAATGTAGCAAAAGAAACAAAATGTCTAAAAGACAAGATCATAAGTTTTGTCCCACTTGAGATAGAAGCTTTAAAAATTGAAAACTTACAACTCAAGAAGGACTCACAAAATTTGTAGATAGGCTTTTAAGTTAAACAAACTTTTAAAACAAATGAAGGAGCCTCATAAAAGTAAAATGAATTAGTTAAATAAAGTCATCAAATCTCACAAGGAATGGAAGTTCGTCAACCACCACCCTCAATATCATATTTTAGGTGACAAGACTAACGGTGTTAGAACAAGATCTACACTTAGAGACATTGCATAATGCACTCTGGTATCCGAAATAGAACCAAAGAGCATAGATGAAGAATTAAAGGAAAATGGTCGGATCATTGTCATGGAGGAAGAGGTGAATCAATTCGAAAGGAATGATGTTTAGACTCTAGTTCCAAAGCGAGAACATCAAAGTGTCATTGGAACAAGATGGGGTTTCAAGAATAAACTTGATGAATAAGAAAAAGTGGTAAGAAATAAAGCTAGATTAGTAGCTCAAGGCTACAATCAGTAAGAAGGTATAGATTTCTCTAAGACTTTTTCTCTAGTTGCTAGACTCGAAGCTATCAGGATTATGCTAGCTTTTTATGCTTACAAAAACATAAAAATTTTCCAGATAGATGTTAAAAGTGCCTTTTTAAATGGATTTATTGAAAAGGAAGTTTATGTTAAGCAACCTCCTGGTTTTGAAAACCCTTAATTATTTTAAACTAAAAAAGTCTCTCTATGGTTTGAAACAAGCTCCTAGAGCTTGGTATGAGAAACTAAGTAACTTTTTACTTAATAATGATTTTGTTAGAGGAAAAATTGACACAACCTTGTTTAGAAAAGAGTCTAGAATTAACTTCATTGTTGTGCAAATTTATGTAGATGATATAAACTTTGGTGCTACTAATGACTCTTTGTGTGAGAATTTTTCAAAGCTAATGTAGACTGAATTTGAGATGAGCATGATGGGAGAGTTAAAGTTCTTCCTCGGTCTATAGATCAAGCAGACAGATGAAGGCATATATATTCATCATCAAAAATAAACTAAAGTACTTATTCAAAAGTTTAAGATGAATGATTGCAAGCCAATGTCTACTCTCATGCATCTGTCTATAGGATTTTCAAAAGACAAATCAGGTAAACCAATAGACCAGATGATTTATAGAGGTATGATTGGGTCTCTACTTTATTTAACTGCAAATAGATCTAATATTATGTTCAACGTCTATCTTTATGGTAGATTTTAGTCTGACCACAAATAGTCTCATTTGAAAGCTATGAAAATATATTTAGATATTTTGTAGGTTCTACTAACCTAAGTTTTATCTATTAAAGAAATAATAGTTTCAAATTAGTAGGATTCTATGATGTAGACTATGTTGGGGACAAAATTGAAAGAAAGAGTACAAGTGGAGGATGTCACTTTTTGATAAATTATCTCATCTTTTGGACAAGCAAGAAAAAAAACTCCATAACTCTTTCAACAACAGATCGAGGTAGAATACATGTTAGTTGTAGGATGTTGTTCACAACTATTATGGATTAAATATCAATTAGAAGACTATTCCTGTAACAGCCCAATTTTCACTGGGCCAAGAGCCCAATTAAGGTGGTTTAGTAGGCCAGAACGGGTCGTTCCAAAATTGGAACGGGCCGTTCCGAATTACTATATAGACCTATTTTTGGTAGCCCGGAACGGGCCGTTTTAGAATTGGAACGGGCCGGTCCCAAAATACAAAAATTGTCTACAAATTTTAGATGGGAACGGGGCGTTCCCAAATTGAGAATGGGTCATTCCAGAGTTGAGAATGGGTCGTTCCAAAATATGACCATTGTGAGTATTAAATGCACCCTAGAACGGGCCGTTACAGATTTGGAACGGGCCGTTCTGGCGAAGCCTGATGCCTATAAATAGAGCACTCTGCCACTCCCAAAACGCACACCTCTCATTTTCTGAGTTCTTTTCTTCTTTTCTCTTTTTTCTTCTTCTGCACTCCCTGAAGATCGAGGGGAACCCAGCGGAGGAGATCAACCAGATCCTTAGTTTCAGCTACTATTTATCCAGGTACAGGGGAAAAGGGGATTATTTGTATGCAAAGTTACATGAGGGAATTGGGTAGAAGAGGAAGCTCGTAGGATTATGAGTAATTTTATAATTACTTCTGTTTGGAGAATTATTGGTCTTATGTGATTCTGTATATATTTAGGATTATGAATATATATTTATTTTGTAAGAATGATGATTTGGAAGAGAGAACGAAATTATAGAAAAGTGCCTGCAGGCTAGGTTTTGGAAAAATTGGATTATTTCTGTTTGAGAAATTGATGATCCCATTAGATTCGATATATGTTAAGGATGAGAAATATATATTTAATTTGTAAGAATGATGATCTGGGAGAGAGAACGAAATTGTATAAAAGTTCCTGTGAGTTAGGTTTTGGAATAATTGGAGATTTTACCGTTTATGTTAAGATTATATTAAATTGCTAATTCTATTGATTATTATATTAATTTATGAATGTTATTGTTATATTATTTGATAAAATTGATGATCTAGGTGAGGATTCATGGTGAATTACTTGAGGGGTATGTGAACCACCATTTTGTGTGGATTGTGTTTGTATTGTGGAATTGAGATGTGGATGTGGATGTGGATGTAAATATGGATGTGAATGTGAATGTGATTGTGGTTCCTCACACTTGTGACCAGGGGTGGCACGACCTTAGACAAGAGATGCTATAGGCGTGACCTTGGCATAGTATGGGATGGGTGATTCCTCATGCTTATGTCGGGGGTGGCACGACCTCGAGCAAGAGATGTTGCAGGCGTGACCTTGGCACAGTGTAGGATGTGTGATTTCTCAGGCTTATGTCAGGGGTGGCACGACCTTGGGCAAGAGATGCTACAGGCGTGACCTTGGCATAGGGTGGGATGTGTGAGGCAATTAATGCTTATGTTGGGGGTGGCACGACCTCGAGCAAGAGATGCTACAGGCATGACCTTGGCATAGGGTTAATTGCAAGATTTGTGATGGATTGGTGTGATTGTGAATTGTGATGTGAAGATGTTGTGTGATTGATAGAATTAGGATAGATAGAAATGCTTGTAAATACTTTAATAAATAACGAGTTATGATGAGACGATATTGTAGATTTTTCTTGTGTGCTTTTCATATAGATGTTTGCTTTTCTCACCGTATAATTTGTGGATGTTTTAGGTGAGGAAGATCCGGCTATGAGTGGCATCTAGAATGCCAACAGTTGAGTTATGGGTATGCTCTGATATTGTGACATCGGGATAGAGGACTTCTAGGACATGGAATTAATTTGTAAATGAAGTTGTACTTATTATTTTGAAAACATTTTATAACCTCTTATGTTTTATTTTCCAAGTTTCATTTTCAAAATATTTTGGATATCAAAGAATGTTTCTAAAGGTTTTTACGTGAACCCTTTTACCAACTTTGAAAGTTTATTTTTCTTAATCTAATTACATTATTACAATGTATGTGTTGGGGTAGTAAGGGTGTCACAATTTCAGTTTTGAATCAAATATACATATATTTTGTGACAACACAAGTGCCATAAATCTATAAAAAAAATCTCATACAACATTCCAAAGCTAAGCACATTGAAATAAAATATCACTTCATTCATGATTATGTCCAAAATGGAATTTTCAATATAACATTTATTAACATAGATCACCAATGGGTTGATATTTTTACAAGGCTTTAGCTGAGGAACATTTTAATTTCATTAAAGAACATTTGCATTTAAAATGCTTATCAGACTAAGATATTGATGCATCATCTTACTATGCTTCATCTAATCATATTGTGTGATTTATTTGATCTAGCTTCATCTAATTACTGTTTCGTTTGATATGCATCGTTTTACCTTCAATAATTTGGCACAATTATTTTAAATAAATATATTTTTTCTAATGTCTCATCTAAAGTTTGAAAAAGGTAACAGGAGCATTAAAGACCATTAAAAGCAAGAAATTATTAGTGCATTGGTTAACGAGAAAGGTAATGCATGGAAAAATGGACACGATAAAAGTGTGTCTTGTTAGCACGTAACTACCTCTATCAGTTACTACTCACCAACCATGAGGTGCAGTCATCTGTATCTCTCCATCACACAAACCCACAAACACTTAACCACTCAATCTCTTTCTACACCCACTATTGCTCATTTTCTTCCTCATGAAAAACCCCCTTTTTGAACAAAAACCCTAAGCTCAAAATGGCCCCAAGATCTTCCCCCACTAGTCAGAAAGTGTCTATGAAGGAGTACCCCGAGAATTTCTTCCTGCTTGGTAAGATGATTTTTGTATAAAAAATACAAGATGATGGGTATCTTGTGAAGAAGTACCTAGACAATGCTATATGGGTGAAGTTTGTTGGGCTCAAGTGTGATTGGTTTCATGCCCCTTATGCCAAATTCTGGGCATCAGCCATCTAGGAACCACTATCCATCACCACCATTAGCGTCCCTCCCCTGATTGTAGCAATAATTTCAAAATGCAAGGAAGAAGAGGGAGTCTAATTTTGTGATTGGGAAACTGTAATCACCTGGGCTACTATAGATGCTCTTATCTACAACAATGGTCCTTGTCTGTCTAACACAACTTAGTTGAAGAGGTTTCTAAGGGATGCAAATTCGAATTCTTTATGTAGGATGTTTCACAGCCTCCTTTTCAACACCTTCCTTCTTAGGACAGGCTCCAAAGACCATGTCACTAACTTGAGCAGGTTTTGTCTCTACTCCTTGACTCTCGGGGAGAAAATCAACCTTCAAGAACTGGTATACTAGAGGTCTTGTTTCATACAATGCATAAAAAGAGCACCCATTACCTATGGCATGGTGTTCACCAAGATTATTCATATGGTTTACATTGACACCTCTTAGTTAGAAGTTGGCTATAAAGGAGGGGAAGTCTCTCTGACGACCTTTAGATTAGTAGGCATTGCCCATCTCTTTTAGCCCATCAAGCATGACTATTTGAAGGTGAAATAAGAACATGACCAAGGGGTGGAGCCCCTTCTAAAGAAAGCTGCTTCGAGTACACGCACCACCTACAACACCATTACTCAACCTCCCACACAACCTTCTTAGCCACGACTGTCAACC
Organism: Cajanus cajan; assembly: GCF_000230855.2. Classification (NCBI taxonomy): domain Eukaryota; kingdom Viridiplantae; phylum Streptophyta; class Magnoliopsida; order Fabales; family Fabaceae; genus Cajanus; species Cajanus cajan. The sequence goes on along the minus strand of NC_138523.1, from coordinate 12,708,093 downwards.
CCTATTCTTAGAGCCCTCAAAATCCATGTCTCTGATACTTCATTTGACTCAAACAATGCACCTCTGGTCCATCGTCTTACCTGCACACACTTTGTTAAATAAAAAATCTTATGTTAAGACAACAGACGATCCCTTAGGTAGCATTAGGTAGCGGAATAGAACAGAATGGAACATAATAGAACGGAATGGAACAAATGTATTTATACTGTGATTGGTAACAATAGAACAGAATGGAACCATGTGTTCTATTATGCATTTTGTGCTTGATGAACAGAATAGTACATCATGTTTCATTACATATATATCCCTAACCTGTTTAATGTTTGGTTGAGTATTAAAAATTAAACAGAACAAAATAGAATATTTTTTCACATTTGCTATTTTATGACTATTATTATATATATAATATTCTTATAAAATATTAATATTTATATTTTATAAAATATTTTATAATTATTTTCTAAATACATAAATATGAAATACTTGATAAAATATAATTAACTTAATATATTTTTATTATTACATAAAAAAATTTCAAATAAAAAAATAATATTAAAATTTTCACTTGTAAAATTTCAAATAAATGCATTCATCATAACAATAATGACATTATTCTCATGTCCAAAAATAAAATAAAACATCAATTTTCAATTTCATAGGAAATAAAATAAAACACCATAAAATAAAATAACATTTTGTAGTAATGTATGCTTCAACCCATAAGCACCCTGTGAAAATATATTTTCGATAGACTAAAATACTAATCATGTATATTTTTTTACATTTTCCATACAGTTAAATGTTATGTTTTCTATTGTACGAAAGAAGAAAGTAATTTTGTCCCTTTTGCATTAATTTTTTAAAAATTTAAAATTATAATAATAATGGAATAAACTATTTGTTATTGTGTAAATTAAAAAAAAACTTGCACATATATTTAAAAATAGATTTGTTGACTTATTTAAATTAAATTTATTAGTTTGTTAATGTAAAATAGGTTTTAGGTTAAGTTAGACTTAAACTTTAATTTTATAAAATAGATTCACTCTATATATTCAAAGTATGGTCTCATCACTTTAAATTAAATTTATTGATTTGAATGAGTGCAACATTCTCTCTATTAGCAAATGATAGTAATTCAAATGATCAGTAATTTATATGATGCAAATAGCAAATAAATTCTAACGATGCAAATAACACACTAAAGGAAAAAAAAATTGATTTGTCCTTGTAAGTAGTGGAAGCAATGAACAGAGCAGGAAGAGGGAAAAAGAGTAGTGAATAGTGCCGAGCGAAAAAGGATTGCGGCAAGGGTTTTCTTTTATAGTTAGGTGTGCAATGAAAGAGTTATAAAGATAAGGAGTGATAATTCTGACATTAAAAAATATTTAATAAAATGTTCTATCCCATTTTAGTTAGTTCCACCTTTTTTTAAGGAACAAAAGTGTTCCACTATTTTAATCATTTGTCTCGTTCTGATCTCCCTTTTAATTTCATCAAATAGGGAACAAAACTCATATATCTTGTCCCATTTTTTCCTAACGTGTATTCCAAACACTACCTTAAGTTTTAATAATGACAAGCAAAATATTTTATTTAAACAAAGGCAGCATTCTTCAAAGATATATTGTGACACCCTTTACCCCAACATACATATATAGTAATTATAAAAAAAAAAAAAATTCTTCATCATTAAAAACCAAATCTCCAACCACATAAGGGTAAAGAATTCACATTCATAAACTTAATCCAAATAATATGTCAGTGGAATTACAAAGAAATAAAAATAAGTTTTCCATAATAATTTAATAAGAATAACATCCTAATCTAATTCTATCTATACCTCGATGTCACATGTCCTATCAAAGCAAACCCCAGCATTGAAGCCTAAGCTTTGTCACCGATATCCTCAGCCTCATGTTGATAATTACTTGTATAACAATCAAGGAAAACAACACAAAAGAAAAGAGAGTGAGAAACATCTCACTCTGGATCACAGTGTAGGAATACACACCGAATAGCCAAACACAAACAAGACATGTATATGTACATAGCATAAATAAACTAACAAAAATATCACATTCCACTCATCAAAGGCATAAAATCACTTTAACATATAACATTAAAATGCATATGTAATGGACACAGACTACATATTATCATGCATGTGGCGCCAGTAACACATATCACATGGCATATTGCCGCTAGCAATACATGAGAGTAGTCTAGGAGTACATGCTGGGTCACACCCTCTATGCACTCTCACTAGAAGGACATACTACCAGGGACACGTCGGGATAGCTAAGCCGTGCAAGATACATCCCATGCACACAATGGGCAAGACTGGGACTTACAAACCGAGCTATCCCCAAGGACTAATCCCCAAGCTTTTACACAAGGGGGTCTTCCCTTGCGGTGTATTCTATATCGTACCCTTAAAAACATTTATGCAAATGATGCATGTCAATCACGACTCTATGCATTCTCATATCACATTATCATGTCTCATTTTCATATAACATCGTCATGTCTCATTATCATATCACATCGTCATGTCTCATTATCATATTACATTGTCATGTAAAATTATCACATATCCTCATATCTCATGTCTCATATTCACATTTCACAAATCATATTCACATAGTCTCCACATAGCACTTTAATTCATATCAAAACATGTCTATTTGCGAAAGTAAACACATATTCGTACATCTCATTCAACAGGGAATACAACAGAACAATCAAAAGGAAAAATAGAAAATATTAGAAATTTTCCTGTTTCTCATAAGGTTCCCACAGGAACCTACAGAGCACTCTAATTCATACAATAAACATTTAAAATAGTACAATTTACTCATACAATTACCTCTTCAAACAATCTCCTCTTACAATAACCAATGCATTCACTTAGGGTTTCTCGTAGGAACCCATAGAGATCTCAAATCATACATTTATTTACATATAAAAAGAGCAATAGAAGAAATATAAATAATTGGGAAAAACCCCTCATAATGAGTATATAACAAACATAGGATTGGGGGCCAATCCCACTACCAAACATATATTCCCACACCCAGAGCAAGATTTCTCACTCCCCCTTACCTGGATAAGCAGAAGGCGAAACTAGAGCGGAATCTGGTTGATCTCCATTTCTTGGTTCTCCTTGGTCTCCGTTTCAAATTTAGAACGGCCTGTTCTGGATCCTTTCATCATGTGGAAAACTCACATCTGGAACGGCCCGTTCTTCAACCAGAACGGCCCGTTCTGGAGATGAGTTTTAACTTACAACGACCATATTTGGAACGGCCTGTTTTGGGCCTAAAATTTACTCATAATAGCTTGTGTTGGAATGGCCCGTTCCAATCTCGATTTTATAGGCCATTTTAGTAGTTTGGAACGGCCCGTTCCAGTTTGGGAATGACTCGTTCTAGGCTACTAAATCACCCTAATATGGGCTTTGAGCCTTCATATAATCTGTAAAAATTAGGGTGTTACATATATCATATCAGACAAAATGAAAATATATATATCATCTATAAGATGAAGGATATCAAATGAAGTATACAGTTTGTCTTAGGACATTAAAATGAATACTTCTAAAATGAAACTAACACTAAACTCCATTTAATGTGTTATTCCTTAACAGATCGAACAAAAAGAAGCTTTGAAGCTCTCAAAGTTTATTAAAGAAGAAAAAGACAATATTCGTAAGTAGCAAAAACGTGTATTCCAAACGCTACCTTAAGTTTTAATAATGACAAACAAAATATTTTATTTAAATAAACGTAGCATTCTGCAAAGAAATATCATATCTGTAAACACTCAATTTTGTCCCCCTTTTATTTATTCTTTTTTTTTCTTTTTTCATTCCTTTTATTTATTATTTTTCACTTTTTATTAATCACATTATACTATTTTTTTCTTTTTCAGGAATAAAAGTTAAGTTAAATACAATATTTTGGTGTTTCAAAATTGCTAAATATTGAGTTTTAGCGTGTATATATATATATATATATATATATATATATATATATATATATATATATATATGAAAAAACAACAAATATTGAAAATGCAATAAACAGAAAATCTTCAAAATCTCTCTTAATCCATTCCTGTCTAATCAGCTGCCAATTTCAGCCTATGAGTGGACCTATCACTACTAGAAAATTGCAAAATAGCGACTGAAATTAGCGATCAAAATTTATTAGTCGCTATTTAGCAACTGATTTAGCGACCAATTCTAAATATTCAAAAATAGCGACTGATTTAGCTCCCAATTAAATTCGGTCGCTAAATAAGAAATTTTAATTTTTTTAGCGACGGAATTGAACTTGGTCACTAAGTATTAATTAAAATTAGCGACAGAATTGAATTTGATCGCTAAATATTAGTTACAATTAGCAGCAGAATTAAATTCAGTCACTAAATATTAGTTAAATTTAGCGATGGAATTGAATTCAGTCATTAAATAAGAAATTTTGATTTTTTTTAGCAACAGAATTGAATTTGGTTGCTAAATATTAGTTAAAATTAGCGACAGAATTGAATTTAGTCACTAAATATTAGTTAAAATTAGCGACGAAATTAAATTTGGTAGCTAAAAATTAGTTAAAATTAGCGACAAAATTAAATTCGGTCGCTAAATATTAGTTAGAATTATATTCGATCACTAATTAAAACATAAAAAAATTTATAAATTGCTTAAAAGTGATGATAATATTGTTGTTGAGTATCAATCCCATTTTCTTTTTTGGTAAGAGCAAGACATTAATTTATAATATAAAAAAATATTTATATGCACTCCTACATAATTAATACAAATAGTTATTTATGTGAAAACATATTTAGAGGTTTTTTGTTACCATTGAATTTTTAGGCATTTTCTTAATTAGAGTATATGATTTTTTTCAAATTTCTTATTCATTTTGATCTATATTTATAATATATATTTCTAACTTATGATAACTTTATTTTTAAATAAATTTTTATATTTAAATTTTATTGATAGAAGAGATGTGATATCTTAAGGAAAAAAAGAATTATAACATCCTCTCTCTTTCTAATAGGAAGAGTACAAATGTGTATTTTCTTAACTATTAGTATTTTTTTTATTGTTGTGTGATAAAATTGATTATTTTAAATTATTTAACTAGAACCTTATTAATTGTACTATCTGTACTGCGAAGCCGAGCTCCGAGCTCGGCACCACAACGCAGGCCAACCTCGGAAGCGCAACGCGTAGCATTAGCTCGGCATTTAAGTGAATCATAACTGATTCCCGAGGATCTCGCCCCAGACGAGGTCCGTTATCTAATCATATTATATCTTATCTCAGGCCCAAGGCCCAAGGCAACCCTAAATCACACCAAGGTACATGCATTACTTATACGAGATTCATACTCATACAAACCCTAACTTTAGCATCAGAGTCTCTTTTGCAGGTACCACCCCCATCTTGGAGCACGAACATACCAATAAAGGAGGCTCACCGATCTTACCTGGCGGATCAGCTCTACAACAGATTTCCGGTAAGAACATTTGGCGCCCACCGTGGGGCCGATCAAGACAGCTCTTATCGGCCACACTTATGGTTTGCACTAGAAGCCATAGTAGACGCGCAACAGAAGACGCAAATCATACGACTACCATGGATAGCGAAGCGGCATTAAGGAGGTTGATCGATCAGGTCAAACAGATGCGGCAGCAACACGCCGTCGATCTACAAAACATGTGTGCCCAGCACGACACTGATCTAGCGGCAATGCGTACAGCTAATGAAGCCGACCTGGCAGCACTGCGCGCCGAGAACGAGCGTATTCGTGCTCAACTCCCTTGACGTCACTCTGATCATCCTCCTCATGAGAGCAGCCACCACGAGGAAGAAGAACATTCAGTCTCTCAACCTCGGATTGCGACCAAGGCACCGACTCAACGACCTGCCACGCATCGGTCTCACGCACCGACGCACAAGTCAGTCCATGAAATCAGCAGGGCCCCTACTCATGCCACGGGGGATCAGGCAACCTTCCGCCGCCATCCTTTTGTGGAAGGCATTATGGAGACACTACTCCCTCACGGGTGGAAACCTCTCCACCTCGACCGCTACGATGGAACGACGGACCCGAATGAGCACATCGACCTGTACGCAACACAGGTAAATCTTTATACAAACAATGATGTTATCTTGTGTAGGGTGTTTTCGACCTCACTTAAGGGGGCCGCACTCAACTGGTACACCCAACTGCCTGCCAAATCCATCGACAGCTTCGGCACCCTGGTCAGGAGGTTCACCGCGCAATATGCGACGAGCCGACCTCACCATGTCACTTCAGTCGCCCTGGACAATCTCAGGCAAAACGATGACGAACCACTCCGGGCATTCATGGAACAATTCGCTGCCACCTCGATCAAGATCAGAAACCTGAATCTCGAGGTCGCCCTACATGCCATGCTCATGGCACTCAAACCTGGGCCATTCGTCGACAGCCTATGTCGTGAGTCCCCCCACGACATGGACGAGCTCCGCGCCCGCGCTGCAGGTTACATCCAGATGGAGGAACACTCCGCCTTCCGTGACCAGGTTCGTAGAAAAGGACCAGCGAAGCCAGAGCAGCGGCACAACGATAAGATCAAAGTCAACAATAACAGCCAGTTCAAGAAGTCGGCTAGGGCAAACAGAGGGGGGAGGTATGATTTCTACACTCCCCTGAACGCACCCAGAGTCCACATCCTGGAAGAAGCCAGCAACAACAACCTACTCGCCCTTCCGTCACCAAGTCACACTCCTAATAGCGCCGACAAGTCCAAGTACTGTCGGTACCATAGAAACCACGATCACACCACGGAGGAGTGTGGCACGCTCCGGGACCGTATCGAAGAGCTCATCCAGGCAAGCCACCTCGGCCAATATATCCAACGACAGCAGGGTCACCGAGGAGGCTATGGCGGTCGGGGGCGTGGCAGAGGCCGAGGTTTGGGAGCTCGCACAGACCAATCCTCTGGCTCCCAACAAAATGTCAGCGGCGTAGTGCAGGCCGAGATAAGCCAGGAGACAGGGACAACCCCCTTACGAGGAGTGATTAACACAATCGCAGGTGGTTTCGCTGGGGGAGGCACCAGCAGCTCGGCCCGAAAGAGGCACCTGCAGAATGTCAACTGCATCCACTCTACCACCTCGGCCTCGCACCAAAGCTCACCGCCGATCTCCTTCTCTGACGAGGACTACACGGGTGTCAACCCCAACCAAGATGATCCCATGGTTATCGTGGTGGAAGTCGCCAACCGGGAGGTACAGAAGACACTCATTGACCAAGGAAGTTCAGCCGATGTCCTGTACTAGCCGATGTTCCTCAGGCTAGACGTCCCCCATTCTCTCATCCAACCTCACACGGAACCCCTAGTCGGCTTTGCAGGAGAGCGGGTTCACACTCGCGGGTACGTAGACCTACTAACAACTTTCGGGGCACCTCCAGATACAAGGAGAATCATGGTTCGATACCTCCTCGTGGAGGCCAACACCTCCTATAACATCATTATCGGGAGGCCAACCTTGAATCAGCTTGGAGCGGTGGTATCCACTCCACACCTCACCATGAAGTTCCTAGGGAATGACGGTAAGATCATCTCCGTCAAAGCAAATCAGAAGACAGCTCGGCAGTGTTACACCGAGAGTCTGAAGATCTCCTCGTCCAGCAAGCAAAGCAAGGGGGGTCCCCCCACAGTAGCTCCTTAAGTTCCATTTCTCTTTTCTGTATGAACGAACTTGTGCACTCTTTTCCCGCCTCAGTCCTTGACTGAGAGGGTTTTTAACGAGGCACACAAAAATGATCAATAAAATCACTCATTTTTCTCAATCCATATTCTTATTTATTGATTTTATAAAGGACGAAATCGAACCAACCTCTTTCACTCTCGCTAAGGTCGAGTACGAACCTTAATACTCTTATCCGAGGTCGAGTCCGAACCTCGCTAAAATTACGAGGTTGAGTACGAACCTTAATACCCTTATCCGAGGTCGAGTCCGAACCTCGCTAAAATTACGAGGTCGAGTACGAACCTTAATACTCCAATCCGAGGTCGAGTCTGAACCTCGCTAAAATTACAAGGTCGAGTACGAACCTTAATACTCCTATCCGAGGTCGAGTCCGAACCTCGCTAAAATTACGAGGTCGAGTACGAACCTTAATACTCTTACCCGAGGTCGAGTCCGAACCTCATAAAAATGCATCTAAACTCTATTACACTCATCCGAGGTCAAGTCCGAACCTCGCTACAATTACGAGGTCGAGTACGAACCTTAACACCCTTATCCGAGGTCGAATTCGAATCTTGATGAAACATATATTACTCTAAATCCAAGGACGTGTTCGAACCTTGGTGAAATGTATAAATTTGAAGACAAGTACGAACCACTTATCCAAGGACGAGTTCGAACCCTTACAACGTGCAGCTTAACAAACATACAAGGTCGAATCCGAACCTTAATGCAACTCACTCTACTTCAATTTGAGGTCGACTTTGAACCTCGGCGCTAATAAATCAAGGTCGAAGTCGAACCTTCACGAAAACACTCACTCAACGAAAAACCAAGAGCGAGTTCGAACCCTGACTTGGCCAACACAAGGCAAACGCATCACCGCATACAAAAACACACAACAGACATCAAACGTGTGCCTCAAGATGCGCAAACAGCAAAAATCAAGAGCAAACGTAAGCAAACAAAGAAAATACGTATATACAAAGCCTTGTTTACGGAGTTCAATACATGAATTCAACAAAACAAAAGAAAAATAAAACACAAAAACATTAACCGTCCTACGCAGAGGCGTTTTCACTAGAGCTACCCTCGAGGTCGTCCTCCTTCACCAACTTCCCAAAGCGGACTACCTTCTCCACGTGCATCGTAGAGAAGTCGAACCCCGGGGCGAGAAGCCTTGCCTGACGAGCTGCCTTGAGGAAACCGCGCTTATGCTCAACAACGATAGCTTTTTTGGTTTCCTCCATCTTCTTCTCCAGCTCTTTCCTCTCCGTCTCCTACCTCGCAAGCTCCGCCTTCAAGGTGGCGACCTCCTCCTCTTTGCCCCCAATCACGACCTCGTCGCAAAGGCGCTTCTCGGCCACCGTCGCCAGCTCGCTCTTCAGAGAGGTTACCTCATCTTCCAAGGAGCGAACCCGACAACGGGAAGACGTCACCTCATCCTCGAGGAAGCGCACCGGACTTCGGGATGAGGAGGCCACCCCTGCAGCTCGCCCACCTGAGAAGCATAGCTTTCATTTGAGCGCAGAGCAATCTCCAGGGACTTCTGCACCCTTGCAAGATTCCCCCTTGCGGCTCGCAGCTCAGAGCTTAAGACCTTGCTCTCCTCCTTAAGGGCCTTATTCTCCCCCTTCAGGACCCTATTCTCATCCCTCAGAGGTTGAACTCGGCCCCTCAGTTTGGCTAGGTCCTCCTGCTGCTTGGACCACTAAGGCTTCTAGTGGCCCATAATTGCCATAGCCCTCTACAGGAGGACCTGAGCAGCGTCGAAGCTATCCACAGGCCTGGCCTCATCTATCAGCCCCTGGTCTTCAGAGCTTAGCGAGCCTCGAGGGAAGAACTTCTCAGCGGTCACCCCCGCGCTCCATAACGAGTCCATGTCAGTTGAGGCGCTCACATGGTCCAATCGCACCTTGAAGAGGCCCTTCCCGAAGCGGTGGGCTATGTATCAACTCCGGGAAGCCCCCTACGACGAACCAGACGGCGGCGCCGAAGCTGCAGGGGTGGACACGGGGACCTCAAGGCTCGACCCCTTTCCACGATCCTCGGTAGAGACAGAAGCCGGCGTCCGCTGCTCGGCAACTGGAGGGTCGGCAATAGGAATCTCTGACCTAGCCTGTAAAATCCAGCACCATGTCAAAAAAGGAAAAAGAACAACATACGGGGAATCACAAAAATTAGGGTACACTACCTACCTCAGCAGTGTGGGCGGTCCGCTCGGCGGTTGGGGTCGCCACCTCGGCAACCCGGGTGGCCTGCCCAGCAGCCTGAGCCGCTACCTCGGTAGCCTCTCCTGCCTACGAAAGACAGCCCTAGGTCAGAAAATAGAAAAAGCACAATAGAAGACAACAAAAAGCCGAAGAGATAAGGCACTCACCACCTCGGCAGGTTGAACAACCTGCTCAGCAGCCTGAGCTATCTCTTCAACGGCCACCTGAGGAGCCCCCATGGGCGGCGGACTCTCAATAAGGTCCACCGCTCCAGCATCGACAGCTTTGGAGGTCACCTCCTCGGCATCCGGAGGGGCGGAGGTTGCCCCAACCTCCTTCGCTCCCCTTTTTCTTTTTCGGTTAACCCTCAGGGGGGAAGCATCCTCCTCTTAGGGCTCCGGGACCTCGAGCTCGGTGACGTTGTAGCGATGCTTGAGCTCGCGCCACAAGTTCTTCCCCATGATACCTACAGAAAAGAAACAAAACACATCAGCAAAAGTAAGCTACACAAACTCCAAGCCACCAAAAAACGAAATACTCACTCTCCAAGGCCCTCTCCCTGTACGCCGAGTTCGCAAGCGACAAAACGAGCTTGCAATCCAACGGACGAGGAAGCGCGGTGAGGTTCTCGATGGCAGCCGCCTTCGAAGCCGTCAGCTTCACTTGGCCCACCCCATGAAACCTAGAAGGTCGGGGGCACCAATAGAAGGGAAATCTCGGTAGCCCCCCGAAATAAAACGCCCCATCTTCCAAGGGGTCAACGTTCACAAGAGCGACTCGGAAAAACTCTTGTTTGAAATTTTTGTACGACTGGGAGTAGAGAGTAAACAAACCCCCATCCTTACTCCCACTCAGAAATAATATACTGTATGGCGGAACGCCTACCTTCAAATGATAAAAATGAAGGAAGACGGGAAGAGACACCTCTATCCCCAAAACTGTACACAGGACTTGAAAAGCCCTCAAAAAACCTCAACTATTGGGGTGCAACTGGCAAGGAGCCGAGTTGACAAAATTCAAAAAATCGCACTCGAACTGAGTGAAGGGAAGACAAACACCTAAATCCATAAAAAACAATGATACATATAGAAATGGGGAGGGTCGGTGGACTTCCCCATATACACCCCCTCACCGGCCTGACAAGGTTCAAGCCGGATCATCCGGGAAACAGAAGGGTCACAAACCCTACACAACCTCGGGATCCCATTCACCTCAAGAAAAGACCGAAAAACACTATGGACCCCCGCCATCTCACGCTTGACCCAGTCGTAGCCAGTGATCCCTGGCTCCGGGCCCCAGGGCGGAGGCGGATCCCTCTTCTCGACGGCGGCTCTCCTGGTAGCCACCGCCTTACCGCGCGCCTTGCCCCTGGCAGGCGCAAAAGAGCCGGCACCACTCCCACCAGCCATTAAAGAAAAAGAAGGTACGGGGAAAAGAAAAAAGAAAATTGTAGAAAGGAAGTACCTGGTACTCCTCCTTAGAAAAGAACCCTAGTAATGACGGGGTTACCGGAAATGGAGACAGAAAGCGAACGGAAACGAGAAGGCAAGGAACGAGAAGGCACAGAGGGCTATCGTACCCAAAAAGCCAAAGAGTGGAAGAAAGTGGAATGAATGGGAAGAGACGCGGGAGAGAAAAAGAAAAGGGTTTTTCCCCAAATTTCAAAATGGCCATGCCACGTGTCAACCTAAGGGCACACCTGACAACACATTAATTGCAAGACCATCATTACATAACCGTCATTTCTCGTAACGCGCCACTTGCACGTTTTCGGGAAATGAACAGTTATGACACATGGCATCTCAACAGGCAAGCGTACACGAAAGGTCACCTCCCCCTAGCGAGCTCGGTCTCAACTGCTCGACCCACAGTCTCCGGAGCTCGGGGGGCTAGTGTACTATCTGTACTACGAAGCCGAGCTCCGAGCTCGGTACCACAATGCAAGCCGACCTCGGACGCGCACCGCGTAGCATCAGCTCGGCATTTAAGTGAATCATAACTGATTCCCGAGGATCTCGCCCCAGACGAGGTCCATTATCTAATCATATTATATCTTATCTCAGGCCCAAGGCCCAAGGCAACCCTAAATCACACCAAGGTACGTGCATTACTTATACGAGATTCATACTCATACAGACCCTAACTTTAGCATCGGAGTCTCTTTTGCAGGTACCACCCCCATCTTGGAGCACGAACGTAGCAGTAAAGGAGGCTCACCGATCTTACCTGGCGGATCAGCTCTACAGCAGATTTCCGGTAAGAACATTAATAATTTACTATATGATTTTGATATTTCTGTATAACTAATATCTGATTTTAAACTTGATTTGAAAATATTATGATATAGCTAAATAAGATTTTAAATTAGTATTTTATTAATGGTTGATAATTAGAAAATAAAGCAAGGATAAACACATTTTTTGAATTTTATATCTTACATTTAAGATGAATAAATATATTAAGTTAATTAATAATTTATTTAAAATGTTAAAACTTAATTTATAAAAATAGTATTTTAAAAGAGAAAGGTTATAATAACATCGGTGTAACTTTTATTAAGTATTACATCGCTCAATAACTTTATATTAAATGTGAATTTTATAAATTCAACCGTTAGATTGAAAGTTTTATACTCTTAGATCATATATAAAAAAATTTATATGAATTCAAGATGATTTGATACTTCATTCTTGTAAAACAAAATTGACGTAATATATACATTTCAAATAAAATATGAGCACTTTGATTACTTTCAAGTTATTGTTCAATTTTAACAAAACTTGATATAAACATATAAAGTGATATGAACTTTCAATCTAACATTTGGATTTACAAAATTCACATTTAATATAAAGTTATTGAGCGGTGTAATACTTGGTAAAAGTTACACCAGTATTATTATAACCCTTCTCATTTTAAAATATATAAATTATTAAAATTTTAAATTTATAATAAATAATTTAAATTGTATCATAAAATTAATTTTAAATAGAAATAAGTAGATTGTTAATTATAAAAATAAGTATATATATAAATAAAGATTAATTAAATATAATATAATAATTATTATTAGTAATATAACTATTATATATATTATTATATATTTATAACGGTTCAGATAGACCAAAATGATAAGGATCCAAAGATAGTATAAGTATGAGATTGGATAGTTGAGGATGACTTAACTGAATTAATTTGTACTACTTATACTAACAACAAACATCTTCTTTTCAGTAGCTTATCTCATCAGAACTTCACAGTTAAGTGTGCTTGACTTGGAGTAATATAGGAATGAGTGACCTTCTGGGAAGTTTCCAGAAATTGTGTAATTAAGAACAAAACATGCTAAAAAGTTAAGTATTGTGAAATAAAATCCTTAAGAGGCCAAATATGAGTGGTTCGTAGCGACCAAATTTGCGACGTCTATAAAATTTAATAAAATAAAAAAATCAATATTTAGCGACCAATTTATTCGGTCACTGATTTGGTCCCATACACTTCAACGACCAAAATCATTGCAACCATTTTGCGACCGAAATTTTCGGTCCCTATTTTTTCTCTCGCTAAATAGCTTAGCGTCCAAGGTTTTAGCGACTGATTAAATTCAGACGCTAATTCCATCTCTAAGGTAAATAGCGACTGATTTTAGCAATTTAGCGACCGATTTTGATGTCACTAAAATGCATATTTTTTGTAGTGATATGTTAAAGGGGTCATATCTCTTACGAGTAAAAAGGGAAAATGAAGAAAGAAAAAGGGGATTAAATAGAAGAACATTCTACACACATTGCACACGACGAGGAGCGGGGGAGCTCATTTCTCACAGTATATAAGGTTGAACGGATTGTAAGGCCCTCTCTTTTTCACATACACAACACTCACACCTAACGCTTTACCCCAGGCATTTTTCACACACAAAGAGTACTCACTGCAAGATCTGGATCACATACATTAAAAGTTTGATCTTCCTTGAATCCATCATGCGGTCCCAAAGCTTGAGTTGGCAACCACTCCTACCTACCACTGTATCTTCATGCCAACATTAGTAGTTGTGCCTGCCACCAAATCACCTTAACCAAATTTTCTTTCTTTTAATCAACACCACAAACACGAAACCGCTGCATAAGCAAAAGAGTTGCTAAGGCATATTTCTTCAATTTTTGCCTAAGGCCCACAACTTTTATCTTTTATTACTTACATTTTTGTTTCATTTGTATTGTGAATATTTCCATCTAAGTTGTTGTTATATTATGCACCTCATCCATTCATAAAATCGTGCTCAGTATCACGTATCACCAAGTCCGTGACCTTTTCTTTCTTTTCGTGGATATATCACGTTTCCATAAGACACGTAAACTTGGTGCATGCAATTTTGTTTTTTATCTTTTATCAAGGTTGGATAAAATATATTTTCATTTTTTTAATTATATTTTTGTGTGCAAAACTGCTGAAAGTTAGATTAGCATACGAAGGATTCGTAAGACTTACTAAATATGAATCAAATAATAATCACATAATTCCACATTGAAATAAGGATTAAAAAATCAATGAAATCATTTAAAATTAAAGTTCTCATCTCATAATAATAGAATGAAATCAAACTTTTGTGTCTTAGATAAAACAGTTATTAATAATAATGATTCCTTTTAATAGTAAAATAAGAGATAGAGTTTGGTTGAATGCAACATTTTTTGACTCTCAGAATTTTTAGAGCATAAGTTATGACAACTTGATTGTTCTAAAATTTCTTAAAAAATATTTCAAATATTAAAATTTAAGTATTTATGATCTAAAATCTAAACAATATTACAGTAAGATTTTTCTAGTGAAAAATGGTCAAATAGACGTGACGTCTTTTTGTTCCCTAAATTTCCTGAGAACATATAGTTATAACTTATAATCTCGAGATCTTTTAAAATGAAGCACATTACAAATTATAAGTTAAATTTAAAATCAAGTTTTATATTTTATCAATAAAATAATTCAAGTAATATTTGACAAAAAGATTATTTAAATGTGACATATTCTCTTAATCTTAGAATGCAAGGATACAAGTTGTGACAATTTATTATCTTATAACTTTTCTAAATTAATTAAAAGTATAATGCTTACCATTAAAAATACCATTATAGAATTTTCGCTAAATATTTAAAAACATTGTAACAAAATTTATTACAAAATGATTAATTTTTGCTTTTGCCCAAAAATTATAATAATCATGATTAATCAAAGTTAAATAATTTAATAAATTGGCTTTGGTGTACACCTTTGTAAATTTTAGGTTGTATGAGTTGAGACAGCTCAAAAGCCCCAAATTAAATTAAAATGATGAATTTAAATAAAAATTATTAAATCATTTTCTTTCAAGAATTACGTGACTTTGATTCTTCATTACATATGGAGATACGTAGGAGTAGGAAATTATTCCTGTCGAGCTCAAAAATAAAAATAATAATATTATCTCACTCTTACATCAATAATAATAATAATAATAAACAACTTTAATATTCAATGCACTTGTTGAATAAAATATATGTGATTATCATTGTTAATTTCTATTAATTTGGGGTGAGATAAATATTTTAAAAGTTATAATAGTTTACTTGATTAATTAGAGGTAACCGTCTTTACAATGGACGTTGTAAGGTGCTAATACCTTCCTTACACATAATTGACTCCCGAACTCAAAATCTGATTTTGTAGACCATTTTTCTTTAATGGGTTTTTTCAATGTTTTTTCTATAGAAATAAACATTGGTGACAACTCCATATTTATCAAAAAAAAAATTTATTTTGCCATGGCGACGAAGATTGCTATAGATGGCGACTCCACTGGGGATATTCGAGAGTCAAGCCTTTATGATTAATTAAGCAAAATATTAGTAACTTTAAATTTATTTATCTCACCCTTTGATTTTATTTTGTATATATCTTAGGTTGTTAATATTTTACGTTTTATTTATTCTATGAATATGACTAGGCTAAAAACCTGAAAAGGAGGTCAAGGAAAAAGTTAGAGTGACCCGCTAGGTTGAAAACTCGAAAGAACGACCTAGGCAAAAGTTAAGGTCACACAAAAAGAAGAAAAATAAAAAAAGAGAGGAATAATCATTTCTCAAAAAATGAAGAGTTAACCTAAAGACTCTAGTAAATCTTTGAAAACAGAGGCAAATTCATAACACTATAGGGAAGCTATATAAAAATGGAGTTTTCAAGACATCTGATATTCTCAAAAGGCTAGAGGATGTGCATTTCAAAATTGTGGAGATGGGAATTAGCACCATAATCCTAAAAACACATATTTTGTCATCTGTTGCCACTAGTGTTGATCACAAGACCCATTTTAGTGTATAATACCATTTTTGTCTCCTTATGTAATGTACAATACCTCATTTGAAGTAATGTTATACCTCAACTCTTCTGATCATTGTGTTATTTCATTATTTTATATACTGAAAATGGAACATGCATAAACATTTAAATACATTACAATTATATTAAAATCACAGGAAATAAAGATGGATCTTTAGTCAGCACTGACAAGGATAAAATCCAATTATTAATCAAAGCGTAAATGATATAGCCATAATTCACAACATTGTTAGCATACTTTCAAGAGATGCAGAATAATTTAACAGACTTGCTCTAATTTCTCCTTGAGTCTCAAGATGTAGATAACTACGAGGGTGTCGAAAAATGAAAAACAAACATATAAAGAAAAAATTTAGACAAACATCTCACATAACACTTACATTATATAAATAATTACTTTCTAACTATTAGTATTGCATTACATTTTGGGTTACTACACCCATCACATCTTACATTTTGGGTTACTACACCCATCACACTTTACATTTTGGGTTACTACACCCATTGCATGTTACATTCTGGGTTACTACACCCATCACATTTTACAATATGGGTTACAACACTCGTCACATTTTACAAGATGGGTTACGACACTCATCACCTTTTACATTTTGGGTTGCTACACCCATCACATTTTATATTTTGGGTTGCTACACCCATCACATTTTACATTCTGGGTTACTACACCCATCATCATTTTACATTTTGGGTTACTACACCAATCACATTTTACATTCCGGGTTACTACACTCATAACATTTTACATTATGGGTTATGACACTCATCACATTTTACATTTTGGGTTACTATACCCATTTCATTTTACATTCTTGGTTACTACACCCATCACATTTTACAATATGAGTTACAATACTCATCACATTTCTCATTTTTGGGTTCCAACACTCATTTGTATGTTACATTTTGGGTGACGACACTCACTACATGTTTCATTTTGAGTTATGAATACTTGTTCACAATTAATGTCTTCATGCACATGATTTTTATGTCAGGGATATTTTGTGACACCCTTCTACCCCATAATAGATAAGTAACAACAATAAGAATAATTCAATAAATATAACATCAAGAAGGGTCCACATATTTTAATAAAAACTCATAGGTTCACAAGTCTTGAAATAAATAGAAATAATAATAATAATAATAATAATAATAATAAAGTTTTACTCTTAAAAGAAAATTATCAAGGTCTCTAAAGAAAAATGAAAGGGATCCAGAATTTACAAATATAAGGTGAATATAAAACTCCTAAAAATAAGTCTCCTCAAACGACAAATAACAATTCATAACTAAAGCATCCTAAATTCATGCCCCAATGTCACATCCTATCAGAGCAGAACCCTTTCCCTTTAGAACTCAACACTATGAGTGCCTTCATCTTCACCTAAAAGAAAACCACATAAAAACAGGACGGTGAGAGATAGATAACATCATATATGAACATAGAGCTACCCAATTCCCACCCCACACCGTGCACCAAAATATCATCATTAACTATAAACAACAAATACATCTCATATAATTACCAAACATCATTTTTTTTCAATCATACAAGCTTTCATACACATGCTCACTATATGCTCATACACATCTCCTCTCCTAAGAGTCTCAACTTGGCACTCCGCACAATGGGCGTACCTCGTCAATTCCATTAGTTGTTGCCAATGCGGGCATACCGTTCTCACACCCTCCCAGGGCCGGTATGTTGCACGGTTAAACACTCAGCGGCCCGTGCAAAGGCAATCCACCCACCGTTAAACCCTCTGTGGCCAGTGAGCTGCGCAGTTAAACACCCAACGGTCCACGCATGGAATGCCTCCCGTCATGGTCCCCCCTGTCTCAACCCCTCTCTGGGCCCAGGGTCCAATGCAATATAGCCACGTCTGGCTTCTCAAGCACCACATGCAACTCATAAGTCTCATGCAACTCATGCATCCCACGTAACTCATAATTAATGCATCTCCATTATATAACATCATCACATGTCAATAATAATCCATGCAATATCATCCTCACATGCTAGGTACCTATCATTAAGTTATCAACATCATAGACCACAAATTTCACATAATTCTTCACACACATCACAATATCTATGACATTCAGTTAATAATTTAACCATAACTCGAGATATACATATCCTTTCTAAGTGATCCCAACTCCATTAGAATCCTAACATCAATATCTACAACTTTCATGAAGAACAAAAATCCTAATAAAGTCGTTTAGGTTACCATTCAGGGCTCACAAAAATTGATGTTGTGGTTCGCACACAGATTGGAAGGCTCAAATTGAAACTCACATAACTTGATCAAATATTAATATTTTTACACGATGCTTGTGTCTAAATGGTAGCCCCAGATGTCTAGTTTCTAAAAAAACAAACGGGACTCGATTTGGATAACTACACAGAAAGATATCGCAAAATTACAAACGTATGTCGGGGTCCCGACGCCCGACGCCCAAAACTGGCGCTGAGCGCCCAAATCTCTGCCCAGACTCCCCTCTGTGAAATTAAACCTGCGTTTTACGAGTTTCAACAATGTTTTTACCAATTTTCACTACTTCTACACCCCGTTGGTTCAGTTTAACTCCATTTATATTCTTCATACGTTCCAAATCAATCCATACACATCTCAAGCCTCAAAAATTGGTTTCCATTGGTTTTACAAAAAAAAAATCTAAACTCTTCTTAACACATAAAATTCAAGTCATCAAATTTAAGGATAAAGAATTAACAAGAAAGCCCCAATGGAATTCAAAGACAATTCAAGAAATAAGTTCTTCCAAATGAATTAAGAATTTAGAACATCGATTGCACAGATAATCGTTCAAAATTTTAAATAGAGTTCCTAGAGGGACTTAGGGATTGCCCTCACTACCCGAACACCCCTATATTCACATATGAAGAAACCCATCTCCCCCGTACCTGGATGAGCAGAAGATGAATGGTCTTGGTGTGATCTAAGATCGTTCCTGAGTACTCTTCCTTAGAGCTCTTTGTTTCTCCTCTTTTTTTCCCTAACCCTTCAGAACGCAAATGAGGCAGATAGGGTTAACACCACCTGACTCCTTTCTTAAAATTAATCCATTGGACTGGGTCAACCCAACCCATTTTCCTTCTCTTTTAACCCACTTCTAATTTTCCTCAAAATAATTAAATAAAATAAATACATGTATATTATAAAATATTTTTTCTCTATAATAATAATATATTTCTGACCCTAAATATAATAATATAATTTCAATAACAAAATATCATATAAAATCAACCTTCTCTTAAAACATATAAATATTTATTTAAAAAATGCTAATAAAAATACTTATTTAATACGTACAAAATAATTGTCCAAAATAATAATTATTTAAAACGTACAAAATAATATTCCTCTATAATTATTAAAATAATTATGACCAAATACCATCTAATAATAATAATAATAATAATAATAACCTTTTTGAAAATTGGGGTGTTACATATTTTGCATTTGGATTTTTCATTCAATGTTTCCATTAGGTTCTCACGTCAATTGTTTTTTGTCTTTGTGTTTCATCTAAACTTCTTTCTTGACTTCTGTAGTAATTATCTTCCTCTTCATGCTAAAGTTTAAAGTACACCACGTTTTCTTCGTTCTAAAAATCTTATCCTGTAAAAAAATAAAGGATTCAGTGGATGTGCATCATCTTAATCATAGTAATAGAGGCTTGAGACATAAGTTGTGACAACTTGATGTCTTAAAAGTCTTTTCTAAAACAAACCTACTCTTGGGACAAAATTGGAGTTTATATCTTTACTTACACTTTAATATGATAATATGAAAATTTTATTTTCATATTTTCTATTAAATTTAAGTAAAGAGGGGCAACTGTAAACACTCAATTTTGTCCCCCTTTTATTTATTTATTTCTTTATTTCTTTTCTTTCTTTATTTTTTTTTCTTTTTTCATTCCTTTTATTTATTTTTTTTCATTTTTTATTAATCACGTTATACTATTTTTTTTTTCTTTTTCAGAAATAAAAGTTAAGTTAAATACAATATAAAAATAATAAATAAATTCAGTGTTTCAAAAATGCTAAATATTGAGTTTTAGCGTGTATATATATATATATATATATATATATATATATATATATATATGTGTGTGTGTGTGTGTGTGTGTGTGTGTGTGTGTATGTGAAGTTAGACATGAAACACATAGAAATGGGGGTTAAATATGTGTGTTAGTAAGAAGGAATTTTAAAGCTATTTTCGCAAGAGTAATATTCTTTATCCAATGCACTTTTAAATACTAGACGATTTTGCATAATTTTCTTAACACAAGGGCACTGCGTTTGAAAGATTTATCGTCTACTGAGAAAAATGGTTTAGATAATAATGCTAATTAACGCTCTTGCATCTTCCTTTTTCAAGATATTTTCATATAAAGATAAGCAGTAGATAAAACTTTTCAGTGTAAAATATTTGTTAAACAAAATTTGCGTCTTCGTCTAAAAGAATGATTTTAATGAAGAATAGACACTAGACGAAGTTTTTAATATAATTTGTCAATTAAGAAAAGTTTGCGTCTGAAATATAAATAAAAACAATGCAATCATTTTTATACTGGTTCACTCAAACCGAGCTACGTCCAATCTCCTTCAACTGAAGGGTTCCACTAAATATGCAATTAAGTATAAGTATTATTGACTACTTCTTGCCCATTGACTTCACTCATCAACGCTAGTATCTTCTTATTAGCCTCTTCAGGCTAGCATTGAGTATTATGGACCACCCAGGTAAGAACCACTCCTGGTCCAAGTATTCTCGACCTCTCCAGGCCTTGAGTATTCTAGACCATCCCGGTCACGGCCACTTCTGGTCACGAGTATTCTCAACCACTCCTGGTTGGCTAGCTTCACTTACGAACTCTAATATTCTTAAATCACTTCTGGTTCCCCAAGTATTCTCAACCACTCCTAGCCCACCAGTTTCACTCACCGGTGCTAGTATTTTCTTATCAGCCACTTCTGGATAGTAGTGAGTATTCTCGACCACCTCCTGGCCCGCCAGCTTCACTCACCGGCGCTAGTATTCTCTTATCAGCCACTTCTGGCTAGCAGTGAGTATTCTTTGACAAGCCCCTCCGAGCTTTACAAGTATTCTTTCCCTAGCCTCTTCAGGCTTTATAATATGATAGACGTATAATCAGGTTTGAGTATTTGGGTTACTCTCACAAAGAGGATACATATATGGTTTACACTTTCTAAGGTTTCACTACCTTATTCCTACAGAGGTTCTGAGTGTATGGGTTAATCTTTACAAAGAGGACACATAATATTACAACACTCACTAAGGTCTTCTTCCTAAGATACAAACACCTTAGACTACAGAGACGAATACAATGATACATTGTAGATTTGACTATGAAGAATCGATCTCTGATCTCTCTATTTTTCTTTTGGGCTTGATATTACTTTTGATGCTTAATGCTAAAAGCCCAGGGCAATGCCTATAGTTATTCTTTCGTTGCTTCTTGCCAACCTTTTTCGATTTGATGTTATTGCACACTTATAGGCCTGTAAAATTTTCCCGTTGCATATATTTGTTGAAGCTGATATAGTCATTTGTGACTAGTTTGATCCTTTCATTTAATGTATTTCATCTTGCATTAAATGTTGCTTCCTCTTTTTAGAATTTCATGTATTCTTCTCTGTCCTGTTGCCAGTAGTGTTTGACTTTATCTGAGACTTAGAAATTATTTGTCTTTTTCTAGTCATGTAGCAATATAGTCGTTGTCCTTTTCTGAAAAAGTAATGCACTTTTTGTGACATATGCATGCTTTTGCTTTTGCGTGCTTCTCTTCTTCTTCGTTTCTTTATTTAGATCACGTTTTTTACATTGAGAGCTTTTATGTGGTTATAGACGATGCCTTGGTTTGTCTCTTGAGACTTGATTCTTTAATTGCTTGTGTGTCAGTCTTCGTCTTCATCTGTTGGTCTTGTGCATCTCAATCTTGACCTTCGTCTCAGCGTCTGAGTTTAATGCTTTTATTTTTCTTTGATCTGGTCAATAATGTGAATAGACAGACATTATTTCCGTCTAGAGTATCTTTCAGTCTGTGTTGTCCTTCGTCTGATGCCTAATTGACTTTCTTCTTATTGTTGTCTCATGCTTGGTCCATTTCTTCACATTCCACTAGAGGTTGTTCTTGACACACATCCATCTGATATTGGACTCATAGTCGTCTGACGCACATATTGTATTTTTCCTATTCAATTGGCTTGAATTGTATGGTTCTCATGATGTGCCTTGCCTTGACTGTTTTTTTAACAAAGTTGACCATCTAGCTTCTTCTTATGTTCAACACAGCTTTTCTTGTTCCAGGTTTGGTCTCATTTTGGCTTTTCTTCTGATACTCCAATGTCTCTTTCTAGTAGTAGTCTTCCTTCATCCGTGAGCAGACTTCGTTTTGATGCTTGACTAACTATCACCTGATTCTTTTTTTTAGTTTGCACAGGCTTCATGGATTCTTGCATTTAATGCATCTGATCTTACATTAAATGTTTGCTTGTTGAA
Source organism: Cajanus cajan (assembly GCF_000230855.2). Lineage (NCBI taxonomy): Eukaryota > Viridiplantae > Streptophyta > Magnoliopsida > Fabales > Fabaceae > Cajanus > Cajanus cajan. The sequence goes on along the minus strand of NC_138523.1, from coordinate 12,685,171 downwards.
TCTGCATTTCACGGAGTCTTTTTGTACCATTTGTTTGCTTCTATATATAACATTAATCATGACCTAGATATCTCTGTACTGTCCTGGTGTTGTAGCTATAGAGGCGTTGTCCTTTGCTGACTGGTAGGTGTACTTGCTCTGACACATACAACTTTGATTTTTGGATAAGTGCTAGTCCTATTTTGCTCTTCTTTCTTCTTCTATTTTGATGACTTCATGTGTTCTTTTGAGAGTGTGGATGCTAGGTAGTTCTTCTCGTTGTGACTTCAGAAACAATCCAACCTTCTTGGTCTTTGTTTGTGTATTTGAGTCTCTGTCTGGTCAACTGTCGTCATCCATGGTCTTGTATCATCTGGGGCTTCATTATTTTCCTTCTTGTGTTGGGCTTGATTTCATCTGATCTCCTCTGACGTCTTGTTAGCTTTTTCCCTTCATCTTGGTTTCTCGTGTCCTCTTCTTTATTTCTTTTGTGTCTCTGTTTGTGGGTGTCTTCGTTTGATGTATTCCCTTCATTTGATCAGCCTTTATCCAGTGCTTAACTCATATCTCTTGGTTCTAGTGTGGACGGTAATACATGCATATTCTCTATTCTTCAACTTGCCTGTACTTATATCTGAAACACTAACACACTTGTTAGAAATAACAACATGTATTATATTTGTCTCATTCAAAACCTTGTTGGGAATTACTTTTGTCTTCAACTGACTTAACAATATATATATATATATATATATATATATATATATTCATCTATATGAAAAGAAAAAACAAAAAATATTGAAAATGCAATAAACAAAAAATCTTCAAAATCTCTCTCAATCCATTCGTGTCTAATCAGCCACCAATTTCAGCCTATAAGCAGACCTATGTTAAAGGGGTCATATCTCTTACGAGAAAAAAGGGGAAAATGAAGAAAGAAAAAGGGGATTAAATAGAAGAACATTCTACACACATTTCACACGACGAGGAGAGGGGGAGCTCATTTCTCACAGTATATAAGGCTGGACGGATTGTAAGGGAAGGGCCCTCTCTTTTTCGCATACACAACACTCACACCTAACTATTTACCCTAGGCGTTTTTCACACACAAAGAGTACTCACTACAAGATTTGGATCACATACATTAAACTTTGATCTTCCTTGAATCCATCATGGCTCATGTAGTCCCAGAGCTCGAGTTGGGAACCACTCTTACCTTGCACTATGTCTTCATGCCAACATTAGTAGTTGTGCCTGCCACCAAATCACCTGAACCAAATTTTATTTCTTTTAATCAACACCACAAACACGAAACTGCTGCATAAGCAAAAGAGTTGGTAAGGCATATTTCTTCAATATTTCCCTCAGGCCCGCAACTTCTATCTGTTATTACTTACACTTTTGTTTCATTTGTATCGTGAATATTTCCATCTAATTTGTTGTTATATTATTCACCTCATCCATGCATAAAATCGTGCTCAGTATCACGTGTCACCAAGTTCGTGACCTTTTCTTTCTTTCCTTGGATATATCACGTTTCCATAAGCCACGTAAACCTGGTGCATGCATTTTTGTTTTTTAGCTTTTATCAAGGTTGGATAGAATATATTTTCATGTTTTTTTTATTATATTTTTGTGTGCAAAACTACTGAAAGTTAGATTAGCATAAGAAGGAATCATAAGACTTACCGAATATGAATCAAATAATAATCACGTAATTCCGCATTGAAATAAGGATTAAAAAAATCAATGAAATCATTTAAAATTAAAGTTATCAACTCATAATAATAGAATGAAATCAAACTTTTGTGTCTTAGTTAAAACAATTATTTATAATAATGATTTTTTTTAATAGTAAAATAAGAGAAAGAGTTTAGTCGAATGCAACATTTTTTTACTCTCAAAATTTTCAGAGCACAAGTTGTGACAATTTGATTGTTCTAAAAATTCTTAAAAAAATATTTCAAATATTAAAATTAAGTATTTATGATTTAAAATCTAAACAATATTGCAATAATATTTTTCTTGTAAAAATGGTCAAATAGACGTGACGTCTTTTTGTTCCCTAAATTGCCTGAAAACATATAGTTATAACTTATAATATCGGGATCTTTTAAAATGAAGCACATTACAAATTATAAGTTCGATTTAAAATCAAGTTTTGTATTTTATCAATAACATAATTCAAGTAATATTTGACAAAAAAGATTATTTGAACGTGACATTCTCTTGATCTTAGAATGCAAGGATACAAGTTGTGACAACTTGTTATCTTATAACTCTTTTCTAAATTAATTAAAACGTATAATTCTTACCATTAAAAATACCATTATAGAATTTTCGCTAAATATTTAAAAACATTGTAACAAAATTTATTACAAAATGATTAATTTTTGTTTTTGCACAAAAAATATAATAATCATGATTAATCAAAGTTAAATAATTCAATAAATTGGCTTTGGTGTACACCTTTGTCAATTTTAGGTTGTATGAGCTGAGACAGCTCAAAAGCCCCAAATTAAATTAAAATGATGAATTTAAATAAAACTATTAAAGCATTTTTTTTCAAGAACTACGTAACTCTGATTCTTCATTACATATAGAGATACGTAGGGGCAGAAAATTATTCCTATCGAGCTAAAAAATAAAAATAAAAATATTATCTCATTCTTACATCAATAATAATAATAATAATAATAATAATAATAATAATAATAATAATAAACAACTTTAATATTCAATGCACTTGTTGAATAAAATATATGTGATTATCATCGTTAATTTCTATTAATTTAGGGTAAGATAAATATTTTAAAAGTTATAATAGTTTGCTTGATTAATTAGAGGTAACCTTCTTTACGAAGGATGTTGTAAGGTACTAATACCTTCCTTACACGTAATTGACTCCCGAACTCAAAATCTGATTTCGTAGACCATTTTTCTTTAATGGTTTTTTTCAATGTTTTTTCCATAGAAATAAACATTGGTGGCGACTCCATATTTATAAAAAAAAAATTATTTTGCCGTAGTGACGGAGGTTGCTACAATATCAAACGAAATGTAGAAAATATATATCATCTATAAGATGAAAGAAATCAAACAAAGCATACAAATTGTCTCGGGATATTAAACTGAATACATCTAAAATGAGGCTGACATTAAATTCCATTTAATCTGTTATTCCTTAACAGATCGAATAAAAAGAAGCTTCAAAACTCTCAAAGTTTATTAAAGAAAAAGACAAAATATTTGTAAGTAGAAAAAAGCAAAATCCCAAGTATCACAAGAAAGGTGTTGCAAAAGATTATTCTACGCTGACCTCAACTGCTCTACACTGACACTACTTCTACCATGCTCAATTTATAAGTAAATGATAATAAGTAGTTTGCAAGACCAGGTAGAGATACACGTCTTACTAAAAGGCATTTAATGCTTGCATTAAATGCATCAATGGTAATCTCTATGATCAACAAAGAAGACAGACAAAGAAACTCATGAAGAAAATTGAAAGTTCAACTCAAAGTTATTGTAACAGACATCTTCTCTAAAAATACTCTAAAAGGATCAAGCCTTCAAACAACTTTTTTGGAGAAGAATTGAAAATAAAAAGATCGACACATATTAAAAAATTCGTATTGAGAAGCATATTGAAACATACAAAGCTAAAGTACTAAAAAGAAGTTTTTCATTGTAAATCTTATACATAGTTATTTATAGACTATTTGTGCATAAATTTCATAGCATCACATCTAGAAGAGATGAAGTTATCCTTGTAACTCTTTTCAAATCTATTTGTAAGGATTGAGCCTGAAAAGGCTTGTTCAACAGAATACTTGGTGTTGAGCCTAGAGAGGCTTATTGAAAGAATACTTAGTGTTGAGCCTAGAGAGGCTTGATTGAAAGAATACTTGGGTAGTTTCTTGAAGTGACAAGTCAAAGACTACTTAGGTTTGACCCAGAAGTGGCTTGTTTAAAAAATACTTATATCTTTTGAAAGATAGTGGCATTCAATCCAGTTGGATTGAGAACTGGACGTAGTCTCTAGGTTTGGGATGAGCCAGTATAAAAGATCTATGCTCCTTCGTCTGTTGCATTCCAATGCTTTATCTGTAAAGTCATTTTTGCCTTCATTGCGCAAAGAGTGTGAGTTTTTGATATACATTATTCAACCTTCTCTTCTAGTGTGTATCTTTTTCTCCAACAAGCACCATACTTCTTTCTTTAAGTGAAAAAAATTGAGAAATCAATCTAACTTATGCTAGTCATTGTTTCTAGCCTTGTGCTAGCCATTTTTTTTGGCCTCAATGTCAACCATATTTCTAGTATTATACAACTCGTTGTGATTCAGTAGGGTGACGCCACTTAAACTGCTCACCATAAGATGTAGGAGATCTTTGTAGTTGACATGCATGATGATGCATTATATATGATGTATAAGTTTTTATAAGATGATATGTTAAATTTTTTTCACTAGCTTACCTTGTGTTTTCCTTGTAATTGGAATTGAGATGATCATACTTGGTATGAGAGTATGATAGGATTAGTAGGATGGCTTGTGCATTTAGGAGGCTAGTCACACTGGAGGTGGCTAGAATTTTGTTGTGGTTGGCTACTCTAATGTAGTCAAGTTTTATATAGACGTTGACCAACATCTAGGTTTATATTTCAATTGGTACTATATAATGTATATAGCATGTATATATTTAATACTAGATACTATTTGTATTATAAACTCTAGTTTTGATGTGTGTTATTCAATCTTCTGCTATGCAATAATTTCTCAACAGTAAATGTAGTGACCTACCCGATTATTAGAGTAATCATGTTTATAATTTGTCCAAGTGGTTGTAATCATCAATCTATGAGTGCATATGGGTTACTATAGGAACCCTAAAGATAGAGAAAATTGAATTAGTAAGTAACAATTAATCTTTGTATGAGAGAGTATGTAATTGACAGTTTAATTGTATAGATTTAGGCTTTAATTGTGGGTTGGTGCAAGAATAGAAAGTTTAGAGGTTGAACTCGTGCTTCGGATAGAGTTTCAAATTGTTTTGGAACTTTGTTCTTATAGCACAACCATGTTTATTGTGAAGCATGCCCATGCTTAAGTAAGCACACATGTGCTGATTTTATGCATGACCATACACCTTGTTAAAGTTCAAATTGGTTTTTATGGTCTTAATGAAAGTCGTAGCCCTAGATGTTAGGTTTCAAATGCCATTGGAATCACCTAAAAAGAAGGTCTATAAATCAAGTTATAGTCAAATTAGTGAACGGAAGTCAAGTTGTAAGATTTAGGTTGAAATGTTATGGTTTTGTAATTTTTAAAAATAACAAATACCAAAAGTAACTCTTGAGGTCAACAAAGAAGTTTTAAATAATTGTCTTAGATTTATAAAAAAAAAAAAAAGTAATATCAACTTGATGTCATGTTATAGCTCTAAATATAGTGTTTAGACCACACGAGATCATAGAAAATTATGTTACAAAAATACAATTTGTGAATAGTGATAGTGAATCATTTTACCCTTTACATGTATGATCTAATGAATGACTTTATCCTATAAATGTTTGGTTCTAATTGAGGTATTTAGTGGTGTGTCTTATGATCATGATTTACAATATTAATAGAGATATGAGAATATGATTAAATGATGAGTTGAGTGAGTAGGTTGAGACTTGATTTTAAATATCAAGACTTACTAATCAAGTGTATATGTGATGGTGATCTGATGTGCTTGCATGTGTGTGATAATAATATGGTGTTATGTGTGAACCATGTGAAATGATTGATTATGACTTGAAAAGTATGTGTAATTGAGGATATTGTGTGGGATTTTTATGGTATGCTTACATGTATCTTAGATAAGTGAGTCTTAATACTATCAAATATGTCCTATGTGAAAATATGTGATGAGTACTCTGACTAAGTCTAAGTCTATCTTAGTAGTATAAAAATCTAGGTGATTGGCCTAGCAAGGACATGATTAATGCGATGTGTAACTGTATATATGTAAATTGTGAATGTGATTAGTATGACCATACATAGAGTTTGTGTGACATGCATCATATGCATTATGCGTTTTTGTGATAGATACAATGTAAAATATGTTGTCAAGAAAGGCCCCATTAAGTAAAAGCTTGGGTATTTATAATTTTGGAGACAACTGGATTTGGGAGCCTTAGTCTCGTATAGGGATGGCAAAAATACTCGTACCCGTGAGTATCTGTGGGTAAAATCCGCTACGGATAATAAATGGATATGCTAATTGGGTACCCGCAGATAATGGGGACGGATAATTTTTTACCCGTTTATAAATAGGGCGGGGGAGGGTATGATGATATCCATACCCGCGGGTACCCGTTTAATAATATTTACTAAATATCCTAATTATCCTTGTTCCACATAACCCTAAAGCTACACTCTCATCTTATTTTCTTTCCATAGAATTATGTTGGATGTAAATTGATTAATTTTATAGCTTTGATTGGACCAATAAGATTTATGTATTTTAAGTTATTTACTTACGTTTGAAATTATGAGATTGAATTATTGTAGCTTTGTGATATGAGACTTTCACATACTTGTGTAAGATTGATGTATTTTAAGTGATTGATTCTCTTGCATCTTTATTATTGTTTCAACAATTAACGTTAAATACAAATTCAAAATTAACATTGAATTTTTATTTTTAATATTTCAATGACATTAAATATAAATTTAAAATTATTTGTAATATAATTTTTTTAATTTCTTAAAAAATTTATAAATATCCATGGATATCCATGGATATCCGTGGGTATTCAAGAAATTCATGGATACCCGCTTAATGGATACCCGCGTGGATATGGGGTGGGTATAGGGCCAATTTTCATAAGCGGGGTGGGGGTGGGTTTACTATTGCCCGCCCCATGGGGCCCCATTGCCATCCCTATCTCGTCTGCTTGTGTGCATGGGATGAAACTTGAGCGATAAAATTATCCTAACATACCACTAGTATATTTTCTCCAAGTGTAGAGTGTTATGATGGCTTGACTTGACATGTTCTCCTAGGCTACTCATGCCTCCAAGCTAGGATAAAGTGATTTTACTAGCATCACATGCACATAGTTTTAGGAAAGTCTTGACCATTGCATGATCATAGCATACTCATTGTTTTTTGAATTATGAATTATATGGATATTGAGATGTGTGGAACAAGTCTTGTTATATCATGTGAATATTGTATATTGTTTAGTATACCTTGATTATTGAGAATTATAAATGTGATTAATGATATTTGTTGTTGCTTTATATGCATAGTTATTGTTATGTATGTGTATAGCTACCTAGTCATTTTCTACACTGATAGTTGAAGTGAGATGTTTCTCACTCCTTTTTCTTTTGGTGTTTTGTTTTGTTGTATATGCGCAAGTAATTTTTATTATGGTAATGTTGGATGAGAAGTCTAAGTTTTATGTTGGAAATGCTTTAATAGGATTTGATATTAAGGGGTTAGTTAAGGAACTATTTTATATTATTACTTGTATTAGAGATTTAGATTCTCTCTTAGAGTTGTTTTAGCATTAGATTAATATTCCTTGTAATTGTTTTTAAATTTAGCTTTCTTATTTTGGAGATTCGTATTTAATGTGATATTTCTATCTTGAGTTTTAGTTTATTAAAAAAAAAATAGTATTATACTTATTGAATTTATGTTTGTAGAATAGAGGGTGTTACAATTATGTTATCATGAAATTGGATTTTAGGTTAGTGTACTAAAAAAAATTACAAATGTTTCTATAATAAGTTAATTTGTTAGGGGTTATTAGGTCATTACCCAAAAGTGTCATAACTTATAAAACATTGTGTATCCACTAAAACATTACATATTGAATTCCAAATAGAATATTTAATTGATACAATAAAAGGTTCAAATTTTATTATAAAATGAATCCAAATCAAAGTACAAATGAATTCTCTTTAAACAAGCCCAAAATAATAAAATGGCTATTAGTCACACATGTTTTTAAGTGCACTAGTTTGCTATAGTAGCATTATTTATAGCTCAATGGTACCAAAATTAATCTTATAAACATATGTGTATATATTTTTCAAAATATTTTAATAAATTATACGCGAAAATAAATAGAATGTGAACATTGTCTTAACTTCAGCGACTTCTTTATCTAATAAAAGGCATAAGGAGGTACTCTACGGACAACAACTACAAAAAGAAACAAGAGATCAGTACAATATTATGTTTCACTTTATACGAAAAAAATATATAATTTAGTGCATATAATTTGGAAAAAAAATACAAATAAGCTCATAATAATTCATTGTATGTTTTATGTTTCAAACAATATTGAGGTTTTCACAAAAAAAAAAATGAGTTAGTTCTATATATGATTAGTTAGACAAGCTTAAGCTTAGAAATTCATGTCACAAAAAAACTTGAATTTCGTTAACTCACTCCATCCTTATATTTTGTATTTTAGTTGAAAATTATAAGTTATTAGAATTTAAATAACCTTATTTTTCAAAATAAATGAAAAGTAGTCAAATAACAATTTCTTTTAAATAATAATCTTAAAATCAAACACTTAAAATGGTAAACAATATTTATGATTATTACCTTCCAGATGAAAAAATAGAAGGAAGATATGGAAGCTTTATTTTCCAAATCTACATATTTGGCCTGGTACCAGACAATTGAAGCAAGAATAGCATGTCCAAGACCCTAAAACATTGTCAACAAATAAATTTCAAACATTATTAGAAAGTGTTAAGAAATTTTATATTTACTTATATTGACCCATAAAACAATAGACATGCATTTTCTCCTAAAAATATATTTGTTTTCAAAATCAATTTACTAATAATATCATTAAGTTTTTAACTTCAAATAATTTGTACAACAAAAAAACAAATTTCCTATGAAAATATTTCTTCATTTTAACCGTAAATATTTTCCATATTACAATCTTAAAATATTAAACATGTCACATTCTAATAAATTTTGTATATATAAAGAAATTCAAAGGGTAAAGAAATTATTAATACTTTCTCTCAATTTGTTTTGGCTTATATTGGTACCATGACCAAGAACATTTATTTTTGCACTTTTTTTTGTATTCTAATTAATCAAGAATATAGTTTATTATGTTACATAGTAATTATTCCTATCAAACTTAGTAGTTTGAATACTTTCTTGCAAAATGGAGGAAAAATGGAATACATATAATAATAAGATTATATAAATATTAGTGTTGTTTCCAAAAAAGATTTAAAAAATACTAATGATAATAAATATATAATCCTATTTAATAAAAAAATAATTTAGGATATATAAGAAAATTAATTATATAAGAGATAAAATAAATTTCTTTAAATCACAATACAACCAATATATTATAAGATCTGTTTGTTATATATTCTAATACTTGCTAATCAAAATATACCTTCATCCTTTGGTGCAAAACAAATGATATCCTAAGTGTAACAAGGATATTATACTCTTATAATTTTAATTTATAAATGTAATAAGCAGATTACCGTGACAATTTTACTCCAATTGTAAGGAGATGTTGCTCCTGCTAGAAGGGCGACTCCAAAAGCCATTTCAAAAAGAAAAATACAAGTCCAGAATACCTAATAAATATTAGTTAGGAATAATCAAGGTATACACAAAAGGGTATAACCAATTATATTAAGTTGTATTTAAAGAACATACATGTTTTTGACCAAAACGTGATGAAAAAGAATAAATGCCAAATTTTGTATCTCCTTCAATATCGGGTATATCCTATAAATCCAATAAAAGGTTTTACATTAGGAAAAGATATTGAACTAAAAGTTTGATTTGAAAACACATGTATGTTTTGAGAAATTGGTGGACTTTACCTTGCACAATGCTATGCCTATAGAGTAGAAACCCATGAATGCAATCATAGTAATCAATGATCTTGGAAAAATAGGTGGCCTTTTGAATACAAATGTCTGGAAATCATTACATGAATTAGCAATAAAAAAAATGGTTTCCTTTCATTTTTATTCCTTTAATTAATAAAATGGAAGCATTGTTAGAAAATATGTCATTCCTATGACTATTTGGCAAAAATATCCTAATATGTAAAGAAGGTTGTCTCAATTGAGATCTCGTGACTTGCATGTAAATCTTTACAATTTATTAACAATTATTTAGTTATAAGATCTTTATTTTCCAAGTGAGACAGTTATAGCTACCATAGTTTGATATATCAAAATAATTGTGCATACTAGACTAAAGCAATTAAAATCAAGTTATCGTTCTTTGTACACAATATTTTTTCTTTAGATTTCTAATTCACATATTATTTAGTTCCAGTTGATGACATCAAATAGTTTATCACAAATCCAACAAACCAACCCTAAAAGTTTTGGATAAGGGTTTGTCATTATTGATACTCATCATAAAACTAGATGTCTTCTTTTTTTAAAATAAAGGCACAATTAGCCATAAGATAAAACCTGCATGTGAAGGAAAAATGAAATTGGAAATATAATTGTCCAAGTAATAAAAATGCACATTGCTGCAAGTAGTGGATTTCCCTTCCATCTCAACAAAGGCACCTGAAAAGTTTCAAAACATTTTTATCACCATCAAACAATTTTTGACATAAGACTTTCTTTAGTATGTGTTTTTTGAAAAAGAAATATTAATTTATTTTCTTCTAATATCTTTGTTTGTACATGAATAATGAATTTATTCTTGGTACATAAGGGAATAGTAATAATCTCTTAGGCCACTATAGGATGATCAAAGGTAATGTTATAAAAAAAAGAAAGTAAGAAAACCCTTTTTGAGAGGGGAAGAGCTCTAAAGAGTAGTAAGAGAATATCCTTTGATAAGGAAAATATGAATAAAAAAGAACAATAAGGATACAACTTGATTATGAGTTCAAATCTAAGATATAGGATGAAAAAGAAAAACATCGTATTCAAAGCATGCAAAACTCTAGATTGTGTTTCTATGATTTTGTAATATAATGCCTTATGTAAATAGAAAGTTATTACTCATGTATTTTATTTTATGTATCATCTTAGTGTTGTATTTTTAGGGAACTCATTAGGATAAAGTATCCCCAATTAATTTTTAATGTTTTAGATTTAGTAGGTTATGAAGTAATAATAGTTGGGAATTATTTTCCAAAATGCTATAATTTTAATAGATTTTTATTATTTATGATTTGAAGTATACCTTTCTAAGGAAAGACCTATAGATTGAGGCCTAGTTCACAAAGGTTTGACATTATTCTTGTCTAAGAAGATTGTAAAAGTACCTTGGTTACTTTAGTTATAAATATATGCACATAAGTCCATAACTATAATTTGATTTCTTATAAGATGACATTAATTTTTTTCTAGATTTAATATTTAGTTAAGGTAATGTTAGAAAGGGTGTTATGTAATATCTCATTTTTCATAAGTTAAATAAAATAAATGTTTATCAAAATAATTTTATTTTTTATTTAATTAATTTAGTTAATAATACAATAATATTTTTATAAATAAAATAAAAATAAAAAGGGTTTATAAAGAAAAGAGCTTTAGGTTGGACTCATAAGTCTAACTTAAAGGCTTATTAAAAACGAAAAAAAATAAGGGGTAGGTCATTTTTCTTATGTGTCTGTCTATTTTGAACTTGAGGAGCACTTGTAAAGGAAAACTCAGAGAAAGTCACTAAAGAAAGTACAAAGTAGTAGTTTAGGCTACGAAAGGATGGTGTGCTACGAAATCATTACTCAAGATGAAAGAAGTGAGGATGTTGAATCTATATGGGCACATATGAGACATATGGGTAGTGAGACAATCTCTAAGCCTCTTAGGTTTCTGAATGAATTTCTATGAATGTTTATCTCTGATCTATGTATGAAACTACTAATGTATGATGCCTATGGTTGAATTTTCATGATTGAATTATTGGTGTACATAATTTACTACTTGGAAGGTTAGGGTAAAATGTATAAAGTGCGATTTCTTATGAAATTGGATGAATTTGTATGAATTGGTCTAGATACGTATTCTATATATGTTATGCAATGTTTTTACTAAATTTTTAGTGAAAGACACGATGAATGTGTCTTGATGGGTTTTAGGAGAACCCAGATCATGTAGCTTGTGATTTTACAAAGTGCAGAATATGTGACAATGACAAGCATGCCTTCCTGGTGTCAAGAAAAATGAATAGATTCTCATTGTTGGTCATGAAATCAGTCTCACCTGGTGCCATTGTGACGATGTCTTGGAGAAAAAGTTACATCAGACATGACTTGGATCATGTCAGGCGATTTTGTTCCAGAGGAATCTTGACTCCTCAATGTTGGGCATGACAGAATCCATGTCAAACATAATTTAAGCAGAGAGGTCCTTAACTCCACATTGAGTGTTTGCATTACCATGTTAGGCGCGAATCTATTAAAGATATATATCCCTTATCTCTCCGCACTAGGTACAAATTCAATCTCGCCAGGCTATTATTGAATTAATTGTTTTTATGAAGGTAATTAAATAATGGAGGGACCTACGAGGAGAAGTTAATGTTAGATTTGAAAGAAGAGAATAAAGAAGTTAGCAATTGTGATAAATCAAGAAAAGAAAGAAATATATGAAGAAGGATTATAAGTGTGCAAATTCAAGCATGGTGTGTTGTGAATGAATGATAATGATATTGTGATGATGCATGACGATGATGTATGATGATGAGAAAGTATGATGATGTTGATAAGCTTTATGTTAGTCCAAGATGCCATTGTCAATGCACTACAAGAAAATTCGCTATTATAGACGGCCAAAATCCGTGGGTAATAGTGCATTTCCCACAGATTATTGACGGACACTAATCCGTCGGTAAATTGCTCGTCTGAAATATTTACCGACAGATTTTTATCCGTGGGTAACTTTCCGACGGATTTTCCCACGGATTTATCCGTGGGTAATTACCCACGGATTTACCCATGGATATATCCGTGGGAAATTACCCTGGACGAATTTTTCTTCAAAAATTATAATTTTTTTAATTTTAATAAATTTAGTAATGTAACAACCCTCATATTTGGCCTTTCAAGAGTTCTATTTCACGATATTTCATTGTTTAGCATGTTTTATCCTTACTTGTGCAATTTCTGGGAAACTTCCCAGAAGGTCACCCATCCTTGTACTACTCCAGGTCAAGCACGCTTAACTGTGAAATTCTGATGAGTAAGCTACTGAAATGTATATGTATGTTGTCAGTATAACTTGTACAAATTAATTCATTTAAGTCATCCTCAAATATACAATCTCATATTTGTACTATAATAATAATATATAATAATTTTATATTACAAATAATAATAATTAATAATAATAAAATATTTAATTATTACTTATTTATATGTACTTACTTTTATAATTAAGGGTTTAGGGTTTAGGGTTTAGGGTTTAGGGTTTAGGGTTTAGACCAACATAATTTTAGGCCAACATCCCTCTCAACATTTGACATTAATAAGAGGCACATATCCCTCACAAATTTGTGACAGATTAAATCTGTCACAAATTTGTGAGGGAATCACAAAATCCATCACAAATTTGTGACGGATTAAATTCATCACAAATTTGTGACGAAGTCACAAATTCCGTCACAAATTTGTGACGAAACAAGTCCCTCACTAAGTTCGTCACAATTTGTGACAGAAATTTATTAATTTATGAACATTTAATATTATAAATTAGTGACGGAATTTGTGATGCCTTAATTCCGTCACTGATTGTGACGGACTAAAATTATCCGTCACTAAATATTTTGTGATGCCAATTTTTGTGACGAAATCAGTTCCGTCACAAATTTTGTCACTAATTTGTTTTGTGACGGATTTTATACTGTTTTGTGAAGGATCCATTCCCTCTCAAATTTAAATTTTTCTAGTAGTGGGTGCTTAGATAGGCCACTGGTTTAGGTGAGTCTCCTCTAAGTCCTTAGCTAGTGTTGGAGCGGAGTATGAGAGGGTGAGGGTTATTCCCTTAACCAAGTACTAGGGAAGGTGCGTGGTTCCTTGCGGATATTCGGTGGGTGAACTCCACAAGTGACTTGGTAATGCATGCCAAGGTCGTGGTAAGCTTGTACCCAGCTGTGCTATACCTGATGGTGGAACCAGACTTCCAATTGTATAAGTGCCATCATTCGAGTAAACCCGAGTGAGGATTTATATCCTGTTTAGTTGTTACCGAGCGGGCGCATTAGGCGTGAAAACGGTTGGGGTGGTTTCGATAGGATTGGGATGTCACTTATACTGCTCTGTTGTCACTACAAGAAAAATGATGAATTGCGGCGGATAAATTGCGACGGTTATCCTGAAACTGTCGTCGCTTTGATATTATTGCGACCCTTCATATGACGGTTTCTCCCAACTGTCGCAAAATTTTTTAACATTGCGACGGTTTCTCTCAAAATCGTCGCAAAATTTTCAAACATTGCGACGGTTTCTCCCAACCGTCGCAATCTACAAGACAAAAATTGAAATAAAAATTCACACAAAGTTATGCACACTCCAAAATTATATAATTTTACTTTTAATAAAAAATAGAAAATATAATCATAATGACATGTAATTACATTTAGAAATGTTAAACATGAAAAAATACTTTAATATACTATATTAATTTTATTTCTCTATCTTTTAAATTATTTTAGAATAAAAAAGTTTCATGTTAATCCTAGGAAGCTAAAAATTAAAAAATATATATGTTACATTTTTTTATGTGTTAGTGAAATTAATAATACATCTTAATTGTGGATTAAATCGAGAATATTGAAAAACTAATAAATAATTTATGAAATTTATTATTTTAATGGTTAATTAAATATGAGATATTTGATAAATTAAATTATCTTTTCAAAAATATTAGCTTAAAAATCACTTCTAGGTTTGAATATAATACACACACACACATATATATAACCCCTATTAAATTAGAATTTAAAATTTATTTTTAGTACAAACTAAATATTATTTTGTTCAAAAATTACGGTGAAATTTGATAAAGTTTAGGGTTAAAAATACATTTAATAGTAGATTAGACCAAAAGTAATATTTTTCTTTTGGAAGTATTATATTATCTTAATAAACTTATATTTTATTAACAATTTTATATATATTTTGTTTAATATGAGATACACAATTATATATATATATATATAGAGAGAGAGAGAGAGAGAGACAGAAGGAGGAATCAAATGACTCACAAAGTAACTCTTAATAAAGTTACTCCGCTCAATAACTCATGGTGTAAGTTGAATTTTATCGACACAATTATTAAATTAAAAGTTATTAAATTTTACTTATAATTAATATAGAAAAAATTGATTAGAAAATAAAACAAGGATAAATACATTTTTTGAATTTTATATCTTAGATTTAAGATGAACAAATAAATTAAGTTAATTAATAATTTATTTAAAATGTTAAAATTTAATTTATAAAAATAATATTTTAAAAGAGAAAGGTTATGATAACACCAGTGTAACTTTGACTAAGTATTACACTGCTCAATAACTATATATTAAATGTGAATTTTATAAATTCAACCGTTAGATTGAAAGTCTTTTACTCTTAGATAATATATACAAAATTTTATATTAATTCAAGATGATTTGATACTTCATTCTTGTAAACAAAAATTGACGTAATACATACATTTCAAAATATACTAAAATATGAACACTTTGATTACCTTCAAATTGTTCAATTTTAACAAAATTCGATATAAACATATAAATTGATATGAACTTTCAATCCAATAGTTGGATTTACAAAATTCACATTTAATATAAGATTATTAAGTGGTGTAATACTTAGTAAAAGTTACACCGGTGTTATTATAACCTTTCTCATTTTAAAATATATAAATTATTATTTAAACTTTTAAATTTATAATAAATAATTTAAATTATATCATAATATTAATTTTAAATAGAAATAAGTAGATTGTTAATTATAAAAGTAAGTATATATAAATAAAGATTAATTAAATATAATATAATTATTATTAGTAATATAATTATTATATATTTATAATGGTTCGGACACACCGGAATGAGAGGGATCCAAAGATAGTATAAGTATGAGATTGTATAGTTGAGAATGACTTAAATGAATTAATTTGTACTACTTATACTAATAACATGTATCTGCTTGTCTGTAGCTTATCTCATTAGAACTCCATAGTTAAGTGTGCTTGACTTGGAGTAATATAGGGATGGGTGACCTTCGGGGAAGTTTCCCAGAAACTGTGTAAGTAAGGACAAAACATGCTAAAAAGTAAAGTATTGTGAAATAGAATCCTTGAGAAGAATAGCAACCGAATTTGAGACGTCTAAAAAATTTAATAAAATAAAAATAAATATTTAGCGACTGATTTTGAGGCAATTAGTGTGACGGGTGCTGTAAGGGTCAAAATTCCAATTTTGCGATGGTTTGTGCAACAGTTCCAGTAACCGTTGCAAAATTCACTCTTGACGGACATTTCTGCGACAGTTGGTGAACCGTTGTAATGGTGTCTTTGCGACAGTTCTAACCGTCGCAATGTAGGCCATATAATTGTCGCAAAATCGTCATTTTCTTGTAGTGTGTTAGGGAGATCTCCTAGGTGTATGTGTGATGAAGCATTAGATGATTGATATGCATTGATATCTGTCATGAGTTGCATGTATTGCATGACTGTTATGATGATGAAATATATGGTGTTTTACTTCTTGTTTGATGAGTTGATGATTGTTTGAAATGGAAGTTCCTTTAGGACTTGATCTGGATGCATGTGTAGTATAGATTTTATTATGTACTTGTATGATTGCTTTTTGAACTCTGGCTTACCTTCTGTTTCTGTGTGGATGGACTGCGATGATCATACCTTGTATGGGAGCAGGTTAGGGCTAGCTTGGAGTTGAGGTGATCGCTACGAGAGGAGGAGTTTTGTCCTAGTGTCAAAGTTACCTTCTTGGGTAACTGTTGTGTGTGCTTGACCGACACTAGGAGGTTATGATTTTGGGATGACTGTACATATATGGTGCTATATTTTGTACATAGAAATGTAGTTATTATATTTATAGTTACATACCTGTATGTATGAGTCATTCAGTTTCTATATTCTCTTAGTTCACTAGTAGTAGTGCGATTTCATTAAGTATAGGGACCATGGCGGGTCGTTACAATATAAAAGATAAATAAGAAACAATTTTTTTATTTAAAAAGAAAAACTAAAGCTAAAGAGAACATATATAAAGAATGGAGATAATTAGTTAGGAACTCCATAATAAAAGGTCATGAATTTCACACTAAAATTAGTTTGTCATTAGACAAAAGATTATGATTATCTCCTTTAAAGGAGTAACACTAGTCCATAACACACATAAGATATGTTGGGTATTGGGCTCCCTTCCTATGTGAAGAAAAGACCCAAAATTGAGAAGCCCAAATTTTGTCTCACTTAAAAACCAAGTGGAGAGAAAATTACACAGCTGTCAGGGAGAGAAAGAAGAGAGAAAGAGAGTAGAAAATTTGGTTCGCATACATAGAGTAATTTCAGTAAAATTGTGATCCCCACTTTGTTTATTGTTGGATCGGGCTGGAAATTTGACAGCAGGTTCTTAACATAGTGATCTTCGTTTTGACCGTTGGGATCGTGGATTGGAGGTCTGTGGTTGGAGATATCAATTTCGTACAATTGCTCTAGTTGGAGGTTTCTTCTTCCTTATTCTTCAATTGGAAGGCCTTGTTGCTTTAATATATTGGCTGGTTGTATGCATTTATTTATGAATTTGATTAGACTTTCTTGTACCCTTATTTGATCATAGTGGAGCTTGATTGACTAGCTTGTGCCCGTGGGTTTTTACTTCTCACATTGAGAGGGTTTTCCCACGTTAAAAATATTTGTGTCTTTTTGTGATTATTTTCATCCATTTATTTGTTTTGTTGCTCCTCGTTGGTTTTTGCAAGTTGGGGAAATTATTTCTGCTGCGTACTTTGGTACTTTTGAATATTGTGTTTTTGTTTCCCCTATCACAGTGGTATCAGAGCTCCTTGGTTTAGGGCTATATTTACTTGCTTAAATGAAGGAGGCAAATACAAATATGGTTCCTTTAAATGGTACAAATTATCATTTGTGGAAGGGCAAGATGAAAGATTTGTTATTTGTGAAGAAATTGCATCTTCCTGTCTTTGCTACTCAGAATCCAGATTCTATGTTTGAAGAAGAATGGGAATTTGAGCACCAACAGGTTTGTGGTATTATTTGACAATTTGTATAATATAATGTTTATAATCACATTGCTAATGAGACACATGCTCGAACTTTATGGGAGAAGATTGAGTCCTTGTATGCTTCTAAATCAGGGAATCATAAATTATTTTTGTTGAATTGTCTGATGAATTTGAGGTACAGGGAGAGTTCTTCCATTTCAGATCACTTGAATGAATTTCAAGGGCTCCTAGATCAGTTATTTGGAATGGGTATCAAATTCGATGATGAAGTTTTGGGACTATGGCTATTGAACACTTTGCCTAAGTCTTGGGAGACATTTCGAGTTTCTATTACCAACTCGGCCCCTAATGGTGTTGTTTCTTTGCAAGCGGCAAAAAATGGTGCTCTTAATGAAGAGATGAGAAGGAAGGCACATGGTTCTTCATCTTAATCTGAGGTACTTATCACAGAAAATAGGGGGAGAAGTCAGAAAAAAGAATCGAAGGGTGGTAGAGAGAAGAGCAGGAGAAAGTCCAAGTCAAGATATAAGAATGTAGAGTGCTATTATTGTAATAAACCGGGGCATATCCAAAAGAATTGTTTTCTATGGAAAAAGGAGAACAAACGCAAAAAGGGTAAGCAGAAAGAGAAGGATCATGATGATGATCGTGTTGCTACTGCTACTTGTGGTGATCTTGTTATTCTCAGTGACCATGGGTCAGTTAAAGCTTGTATCAGATGAGAGCATGTGGATTGTTGATAGTGGTGCTACACTGCATGTTACACCAAGGAAGGAGTTCTTCACATCTTACACTTCTGGTGATTTTGGAGTGTTGAAGATGGGTAATGATGGTGTGTCTAAGGTGATTGGTGTTGGTGATGTTTGCCTGCAAACCAACATGAGAATGCATTTATTGCTTAGAGGAGTCAAACATGCTCCTGATGTTCGTTTTAATTTGATCTCTGTGCAGATGCTTGATGATGATGGTTATGATAACCACATTGGTTCTGGAAAGTGGAAACTTACCAAAGTTAACTTAGTTGTGGCTAGAGGGGAGAAAAATTCTAAATTGTATTGGAAAAAAGCTTTGGTTGCTAAAAATAGTGTGAATGCCATGGATATGGAGGCATCTTTGTGGCATCGAAGGCTTAGTCATATAAATGAAAAAGGGCTTAATTGCTTGGCTAAAAAGGATGCGGTTTTGGGATTGAAAAGTGTAGAGTTGGAGAAATGTTTTCATTGCATGGCTGGTAAACAAATCAGAGTATCCTTTAAGAAGCATCCTCCCTCAAGGAAATCAGAGTTGCTTGAATTGGTGCATTATGATGTTTATGGCCCATTGAAGGTAAAGTCATTTAGTGGTGCACTTTACTTTGTAACTATTATTGATGATTGTTCTAGGAAGCTATGGGTCTATGCATTATAGAAGAAGGACCAAGTGCTTCAAAAGTTCAAAGAATTTCATGCCTTGGTTGAGAGGCAGTCAGGCAAGAGGCTGAAATGCATCTGTTTTGATAATGGTGGTGAGTACCATGGACCCTTTGATGTCTATTGCAAGCAGCATGGTATAAGGCATGAAAATACTCCTCCTAAAACTCCTCAGTTGAATGGTCTAGCAGGGGGATGAATAGGACTTTGGTTGAAAGAGTGAGGTGTATGCTTTCTGAAGCAAAGTTGCCTAAGCACTTTTGGGGAGAGGCATTGCTTGCAACAGTGCATGTTATTAATCTTAGTCCTGCAGTTGCCTTGAGTACTAAGGTGCTGGACAAAATTTGGTTTGGCAAAAATGTAAGTTATGATTACTTGAGTGTCTTCGGTTGTAAGGCATTTGCTCATGTTCCAAAGGATGAAAGATCCAAATTAGATACAAAGACAAGGCAATGTATCTTTATTAGTTATGGTCAAGATGAATTTGGCTATAGGTTGTATGATTCTGTTAAAAGAAGCTTGTTAGAAGCTATGATGTGTAGTTCATGGAAGATAAAACCATTGAAGATATTAATAAGGTGGATAAGACTACACTCGAGAAAGATAATAATTTGACTGATGGTAATCTCATGCGGTTGCCTATTCACAATCTGGATAATGTTGAGACTGATGCTCAGAATGATGAGCAACATGGTGATGTTGATGATCAACAAATTGAAGATGTATTAAAGGTTCCAATTGATGATGCTCAAGAGGAACATGATATGGCACATGATGATGATCTTGATAATGCTCATGAATTACCACAAGTCCCTCCTAGGAGGTCCAACAGGTTGAGACTACTGTCTTCTAGGTATTCTTCTGATGAGTATATGACCTTGACTGATGGAGGTGAAGCTGAGTGTTTTGAAGAGGCTTTCGAAAGTGAAGAAAAGCAATAGTGGCTAGATGCAATGCAAGATGAGATAAATCTTTGCATGATAATCACACTTATGACTTGGTAAAGTTGCCTAAAGGCAAAAAGGCCTTAGAGAACAGGTGGATTTTCAAGGTAAAACAAGAAATTAATTCTACATCTCCAAGGTACAAAGCTAGATTAGTGGAGAAGGTGAAGTTAGCGAAAAAACACACAGAAAGGGGGGTTGAATAAGTGTGTGAACGAAGGAATTTTAAAGCCGTTTGCACAAATAGACTTTTTTACATCTAATAAAAATATTATTTTGAACACGTAAAAACTGTGCAAGGTTGGCTCAACAAAAGATTTTGCGTTTGAGAGTTTATCGTCTGCACAAGGAAAATGTTTCTTAAAATAATAAGTTAAGCAAGTGTATATTCCGTCTGAAGATAGTTGCAATGAAAATAAGCAGCAGACGAAATTTTCAATATGATATATCAGCTAAAAAAATTGCGTCTGAGAAATAGATAAAAAGTGCAAAGAGTTTTATATTGGTTTGCTCGTCCTGAGCTACGTCCAGTCTTCTTCAACCGAAGGGTTGCATTAATTACAACGGATTACAAGTATTATCAACCACTTCTGGTTCGCCAATTTCACTCTTCAGTGTTAGTATTCTTAAACCACTTCTGGTTCCCCAAATATTATCAACCACTCCTGGTTCACCAACTTCACTCGCCAGCGCTAGTATTCTTAAACCACTTCTAGTTCCCCAAGTATTATCAACCACTCCTGGTTCGCCAACTTTACTCGTCAACGCTAGTATTCTTAAACCACTTTTGGTTCTCCAAGTATTATCAACCACTCCTGGTTTGCCAACTTCACTCGTCAGTACTAGTATTCTTAAACCACTCCTGGTTCCCCAAGTATTATCAACCACTCTTGGTTCGCCAACTTCACTCGTCAACGCTAGTATTCTTAAAAAAATTCTGGTTCCCCAAGTATTCTTTCAACTAGCCTCTTCAGGCTTTACAACATATAGATGTTTCGAGTGTGTGTATAACTCTCAGAGAGAGAATAGGATGGTTTCTACACTCGTTAATGTATGCAACCTTAGTTTTACAGAGATATGTGTTTTGAGTGTGTGTATTACTCTCACAAAGAGGATAGGATAGTGTCAACACTCGCTAAGATAAGCTATCTTAGATTTACACAAATATACAAGACTATACAGGAAGAGATGTAAGTTTGCTTTTACGTTCGCTTTTTCTTATTGCTCGTTGCTTCACTTCTTCTTTTTTTCTTGTTAATTAGGACTTGATATTTATAACCTCGTGATAAATCTGCCTGTTGTTTAAATTTGAAAGTGTCCGTTGGAGCGGAGCTTCCAGTTGGTGCAGATAGTAGTTCGTTCATGGCCATATAGATCTTTCATTTAATGCATTTGTTCTTGCATTAAATGTTTGCTTATTGAATCTATGTTAGGTGAAGTCCTTTGTGTAGTTCGTTCACTTCTATTTCTGACTCCAATCATAACCTAGGTATTTCTGTTCTCTCTCCGTCATTGTAGCTGTAGAGGCGTTGTCTTTTTGTGAAAAGTAGGTGTACTTTCTCTGACACATGCATGCTTTGACTTGTGGATACGTGCTTGTCTATCTTTCTTCTTTCTTCTCACAAATTTGATGACTTCGTGTGCTCTTCTATGAGTGTAGACGATATTTGATATCTCTTATATTGTGAATAGTGGACTTTAGACGCTTTTCAGTATTCTTCGTCTGCATTTGGTAATGCATCTCAAATTTTAGTCTCTGTCTGAGAAGTAGACTTTGACTTTTCCTTCCATCTGGTCAGTTCTGAAGATGGAAGACTTTAATTCCATCTAGAATGTTTCTTCGTCTTGTGTTATCCATCGTCTGATACTTTGTTGATCTTCGACTAGTAGTATGCCTTGTCTTGTAATTGGTTTATTTTTGTCTGGCTTTTGATCAGGCTTAGTCTTGATGCTTGATCAACCATCGTCTGATGTTTTGTATAGCTCAACCAAGCTTCGTTTGGTTTAACCATAGTATGTGTAATAACACGTACTTTGTTTTTCAGTTTTGCCTATTCTTATATTTATCTGAAACACTAACACACATGTTAGAAATAACAATATATATTATATTTGTCATGTTCAAAACCTTGTTGGGAATTGCTTCGTCTGACTTAACAGAAAGGGTTTAGACAGAGAAAAGGTGTTGATTTCAATAAGATTTTCTCACCTGTGGTGAAGATGTCATCCATCAGAACTGTATTAAGTTTAGCTGCTACTCTTGATTTAGAGGTTGAGCAGATGGATGTGAAGACAACTTTCCTTCATGGTAATTTGGAGGAAGAGATTTACATGAAGCAACCCGATGGTTTTCTTGTTGAAGGCAAGGAAGACTGGGTATGTAGGCTGAGGAAAAGCAGGCTCCAAGGCAGTGATATAAGAAGTTTAAGTCTTTTATGTGTGAGAAAGGCTACAAGAAGACTACTTCTGATCATCGTGTCTTTGTTAAAAAGTTTTCTGATGATGACTTTATTATCCTGTTATTATATGTTGATGACATGCTTATTGTTGGAAAAGATGTTTCCAAAATTGACAGGTTAAAGAAGAAACTGGACGAGTCATTTTCCATGAAAGACTTGGGATCGATCTGTTAAAAAGATTCTTGGTATTAGTATCACACGTGATAGAAAAGAGAAGAAGCTTTAGCTATCACAGGAGCACTACATTAAGAAGGTATTGCAGAGATTCCAGATGGAAAATTCTAAAGCAGTAAGCACTCCTCTTGTAGCTTACACTAGTGCAAAAAAGGGTATTTACGTCACCCAATTTACGTCGCAAACCACAAACACCGACGTTGTAAAAACGCGGTGGCAGTTTCGTAAATAAGTGGAGACTAATTTACGTCGGACCTCTCGTAGACCGATGTAAATTAGGCAATTTACGTCGGGTACCTCTATTCCGACGTAAATTTACGTCGGTTCCCTTTAGTCCGACGTAAATTTACGTCGGTCCCACCCACGTCCGACGTAAATTTACGTCGGAATAGAGGTACCCGACGTAAATTTACGTCGGAGTCCACCAAGGCCGACGTAAATTTACGTCGGTGAAGCCTTGTCCGACGTAATAGTTCTCCAATATTACCCCCAAAGTCCCATTTTCATTCCCGCGCTCACAGTTTATACGAAATCCTCTGAATTACTTGAGTCTCCCACTGCGTTTACGGCTACATTCAACGTATCCAAGTTTGTAAGTGTCAGCACGTTGGTCGTTTGAGGTTAGTTTGTTGTCCCCGTAATTTATTTGTTTTTTTTTTGCTAGTTGTTCCTCTGGAACGGCCCGTTCTGCAAGGAGAACGGGCCGTTCTCCTTGCAGAACGGGCCGTTCTCCTTGCAGAACGGGCCGTTCTGCAAGCAGTACGGGTCGTTCTGCATGGAGAACGGCCCGTTCTGCTGGAATTTTTTTTGTTGTAATTTGTTGATCTGGAACGTAATTGACCTTTAGTTTACCATAGATTTTTTAGGGTTGTAGTTTAGGTTAAAAAAATTATGAATAACTGAGTCAATAGTTAATTTGTGTTAATATATAGATAATGAATCGAAGTTGGATGAATGCAAGTCGCATTAGTCAAGAGTACAGAAATGGAGTTGAAGAGTTCTTACAATTTGCAAGAGAAAATGGGAAACTCATCAAAGGGGCATATTATTGTCCATGTGTTCGATGTTTGAATCAGATACGTCAAGAAGTTGGAGAAATACGTGATCACCTGTTTATATATGGTATTGTGAAGAGTTATACAGTATGGACATGGCACGGAGAAATATTAGACATTCCAACAGTGTCAACAACTGAAAATTTTGAAGGGATGAACGATAACTTAGAAGAGATGATACGTGATGTTGGTGAAGAAAATTTTGAAAGAGCACATGTGTATGATACCTTAAAGTCTGATTTTGAGCAACCATTATACCCAGGATGCAGTATGTTTACAAGATTATCAGCAACTTTAAAATTGTTTAGTTTAAAAGCAAGAAATGGTTGAACTGATAAAAGTTTCACAGAATTGTTGGAGTTATTGAAGGAGATGCTTCCAGAAGATAACACGTTACCTAATCGCAACTATGAGGCAAAAAAGATACTATGTCCAATGGGTTTGGAGTATAAGAAGATACACGCGTGCCCTAATGATTGCATATTATATACAAATGATTTTGCTACACTGAAAGTGTGTCCCACATGTGGATTTTCGCGGTTCAAAAAGAAAACTGATGGAAGTAATGGTGAGGAAGAAATAGAGGGTCCCCCTGCTAAGGTCTTATGGTATTTGCCAATAATACCTAGGTTTAAAAGATTGTTTGCCATTAAAGAAGATGCAAAAAACCTCACATGGCATGAAAATGGTAGAAAATGTGACAACTTTCTTCGACATCCAGCTGATTCTCTGCAATGGAAGAGGATTGATGAAACATTTCCAGAATTTGGTGCAGAGTCAAGAAACTTGAGAATTGGTTTAGCTACAGATGGCATGAATCCTTATGGGAACTTAAGTAGTAAACACAGTTCATGGCCAGTTTTGTTGGTCATTTATAATTTGCCTCCTTGGCTATGCATGAAGAGAAAATATATTATGTTGTCTATGATGATATCAGGTCCCCGACAACCAGGAAATGACATAGATGTGTATCTTAGTCCATTGATTGATGACTTGAAAATGTTATGGGACACAGGAGTGGAGGTGTTTGATGCATATCGTGAAGAAAAATTTACCATGCGTGCAATGTTATTTTGCACAATAAATGATTTTCCAGCATATGGTAACCTGAGTGGGTATAGTGTGAAGGGTCATTATGCATGTCCTATATGTGAAGAAAACACAAGTTATACCCAATTGAAACATGGGCAAAAGACTGCGTACACTAGGCATCGTAAGTTTCTTGTTCGTAGTCATCCATACCGTAGATTGAAGAAAGCATTCAATGGAAGTCAAGAGGATGAAATTGCCTCGACACCGCGCAATGGTGAAGAAGTATATCAACGGGTGAAGAACATTAACATTGTGTTCGGAAAGACGCAAAAGAAGTCAACTGAGAGAAATATCTGGAAGAAACGATCAATATTCTTTAATCTTCCTTACTGGTGCAAGTTAGATGTTAGACACTGCATAGATGTGATGCATGTGGAGAAAAATGTTTGTGATAGTGTAATTGGGACATTGCTAAACATCAAAGGAAAGACTAAAGATGGAGTGAAAGCACGACAAGATTTGGTGGACATGGGTATACGTTATGAGTTGCATCCTCAGTCTATTGGAAGACGCACTTACTTGCCTCCAGCTTGTCATACTCTATCAAAGAAAGAAAAAAAAAGCTTTTGTGAGTGCTTAAGCAGTGTGAAAGTTCCACAAGGGTACTCCTCAAATGTTAAGAGTTTGGTGTCTATGCAAGATTTGAAGTTGATTGGTTTAAAGTCTCACGATTGTCATGTGTTAATGCAACAACTTTTGCCTGTGGCTATTCGTAACATTTTACCATCTTCTGTTAGAGTTGCTATTACTCGATTGTGTTTATTCTTCAATGCCATTTGCAACAAAGTAATTGACCCTATAAAGTTAGATGAGTTAGAAAATGAAGCAATCACAATCTTGTGTCAATTGGAAATGTATTTTCCACCTTCATTTTTTGATATCATGGTGCATTTGATAGTTCATTTGGTTAGGGAGATTCGATTGTGTGGCCCGGTTTATCTTAGATGGATGTACCCTGTTGAGAGATATATGAAGATCTTAAAAGGATATGTCAAGAATCAATACCGGCCAGAAGCCTCTATTATGGAGAGGTACATTGCAGAAGAAGCCATTGAGTTTTGTTCAGGGTACATGTCGGAATCAGAACCAATAGGAATTCCCAAGACTCGACATGATGGAAAACAATTTGGTAAGGGTAGTCGAAGTTTAAAGATTAGAACTGTGAGTCGAACAGAAGTTGACCAAGCACATTTGTACATATTGAACAACACTGATGAAGTAATTCCTTACATATCAGAACACATAGATGAAATCAAGGTAGCACACCCTCGGATGACTGAGAAATGGGTATTGAATGAACATAACAAGAGTTTTTTAGCTTGGTTTAAGAAAAAGGTTTATGGTGAGGTTAATGCTTCTGATACACTTTTGAGACTCGCGCGTGGGCCTAACAACGATGTCATTACATTTGGTGGGTATGACATTAACAAATATTGTTTCTATACAAAAACAGAAGATGACAAAAGTAGAGTACAAAATAGTGGGGTTACAATTCAGGCTGAGGCTGTGCACTTTGCTAGTTCAAAAGATAAAAATCCCATTACAGCATCCATGAGTTATTTCGGAGTCATATAAGACATATGGGAAATTGATTATGTTACGTTTAGAGTGCCTGTGTTCAAGTGTAAATGGGTTGATGGCAATACAGGTGTGCGGACAGATGATTTAGGGTTTACTTTGGTTGATTTGAATAAGGTCGGCTATAAGGATGAACCTTTTATTATGGCATATCAAGCAAGACAAATTTTTTATGTAAAGGATCCATGTAATGAGAAATGGTCAGTGGTCCTCGAAGGAAGAACCATGCATGGAACTCACGAAGATGAGTCTCTAGATATGCATGAGACACCGTCTTTTTCAAGCAGATCATTTGGTCCTATTGCGGACAATGAAGTGGACGAAATACATGCTATTCGAAGTGATCATGATGAAGGAATATGGGAAAACATTCTAACCTAATAGGTTTCTGTTTATGTATTATTTTTTTTTTATTAGTTATTTTGTTGCTATATTGTTATTATCTTTTTTACTTTATTTGTCTATTCAAATAATTCATTGTTTTAATAATAACAGTTTAATTTTTTCAGGATTATGGAGGATTCTGGGTCTGGCAGTGGAAGGAGGGAAGGTAGATCTGTCACTCGATTGTCTGGGTTGACAGCTGGGCGCATTGCCAAGGAGAGGACACCGATTGAGGTGGATGCTCGTTCTGGCAAGGCATCAGGCCTAAATGCTGCCAAGTTTAAGAGCTATTTGGGAGTCCTAGCTCGACGACATGTTTCTATTATCATTCCATCATGGGATGACGTTCAGGAGGTTGACAAGAACCTCATGTGGTAGGATATTCAGGTATATACTTTCACATCCTTTCAATATTATATAACTTAAATACATTATTTATTATTTGTTGTTATTTTCATAGCAAAATTTTGACATTCCCAACACTGAGGGCATGAGGAGGAAGATGTTATCTGCCCTTGCCAGCAGGTGGAGAGACTTCAAGACTTTCTTGACACGGGAGTATGTATTTGGAGAGCGCCAAAATGAGACTCCCTGTCTAAAGTACCAGATCACTGATGAGGAGTGGATGCAATTTTGTGCCATTCGATTGGACCCTTCGTGGCAGGTTAGTTATTGATAACTTTTACATTGACACAAATACTTAAGGTATATTTTAATTTATCTCATTTTTTATTTTGTATTATTGCAGGCTAAAAGAATAGCTGCCCAAGAACGACAAGCCAAGAATGATGCACCCCATCTTTTGTCAAGAGGGGGATATGAAAGAGAAAAAAAACAAATGAAGAAGGCTAGGGCACAGGCAGCAGGGGTTGAGGATGCTGACCGTGTGGAGTCACCTCCCCGCCATGAGATGTGGATAGCAGCCCGGACAAAACCAGATGGGCAAATGACTTCTGAGTCTGCAAGGGTCGTTGCTAATAAAATAGTAAGTAAAAATATACAAATTAAGACTCTTCATTTCAACTCATTTAATTCATAAGATTTTTTAATCTTCCTTATTGTTGCAGGAGGATTTAGTTGAGCAGAGCACCCAGGGCTCATTTGTTTCCGATGGTCGGAATGATATCCTCACAACGGCTATAGGAAAGCCAGAGCACGGAGGTCGTGTGCGTGGTGTTGGTGGTTCTTGGAGCCACCGAGATTTCTTTGGTGGCCGATCATCGAGGAGCAGTGTCGACTCTTGCAGTCAAGAGGTTATACAGAAATTGGAGCAGAGATTAGAGATGCAGTTTGAAGAGAAACTGAAGAATATTGAAAAACAGTTTGAAGAGAAGTTTGAACTTTTGGCTCGTTCTCAGCAACAGACTGCAGTTGCTCATGATGGTGTTCGAGTCAGCACTAAAGGGAGTTGTGATGCTCCAAATTCCTCAGGGGAACATGCTCACACTGATGTACCAAACCAGTGCGAGTTATATGTTGAGGATGACCCCCCACGGTTAGTGGCTATTGGCCGAGTATTTGAGGGTGGCTCAACCATCCATGGTGTCCCTCTACAGCCAGACTGGACACGGGTTGTGGTTGACCAAGTTCAAGATGCTGCTGCTCCAGTGCCTTTGCCCAATACAGAGGTTCAACTAGTGGGGCAGGCAACCGGCACATTCTTAGCTTGGCCAAAATGTTTGGTCATGCCGCTTTCAGCACGGGCAAAGGTAATTATATTATTGCTCTTTTAGATTCTTATAATTCTATTATTGTTTAACTAATTTTGATTATTTCTTTAGGATTTTATCGATCGTGGTAAGGAGGTCATGAGAGAACCTCATGTTCATGATGCTAATATCGCAGAAGCTGAGGATGATCCCATATCTAAGCTTCTAATCAAATTACCATGATTAAAGAAGCAACCAATTCAATTGCAGTGGGACATTAGAGTTTTTGGAGTTGATAGCTCTGATGTTCCACTATACATATCTCTGCCTGATGCATTAGAGATTGTTGGGGGAAACTCCATGTTAAATATATCTGTCATACAGTTGTGGGCCATGTAAGTCATATTTGCTTTTATGAGTCTAAATTTACAATAATTACATTTAACTTATAATAATTATTTGTGTTAGGTACATGAACAAATTGAGTGTGGAGCAAGCACAAGCAGAAGTATATGGATTTTTTGAGCCTCAATCCATCCAAAAATCAGGAAACACTCAGGTCCAGATCCAACAATATATGCAAACATGGATGAGTGACTCAAGAAGACATATATACATGGCTCCATACATTGACAGGTTAGTTTTTTAATTGATTTTTTAATCATGGTAATTTTTTAACTGATTTGTTTGTCATACAATGTAGGTCTCATTGGCAGTTAATGGTAATCATTCCTAAGGAATATACCGTGGTGTGGTTTTGTTCACTTCATCGAAAACCAAGCCAGGAAATTAAAAGCCAATTACATGGGTAACTAAATTTTTTCATTATGTTTTAACACTGTAATTATATATATTGGCTAACATTTATTTTTATTTCAATTAATTAGAATCGTGTCTGGAGCTAATATATTAAGTGGAAGAGCCAGATCATCAAAGTCATTGCATTTCATATATCCTAAGGTTAGCAAATTAATTCATACAGTCAATAATATTTAAATTTATTGACTTTGGAATTAATAGTTATTTGTTTCTCATTTTAGTGTAATAAGCAAAAAGACTCGTTTGAATGTGGCTATTACATCATGTATTGGATGAAAGCCATAGTTTCTGCGGGTATTATTGATTCTTGGGCGCAGGTAATTCATATCAAAAATTATTTAACTATATTTACCTTTAGAATAATTAACATTGCATATTAATGACACTTAAATTACCCTTTCAGGTCTTTCAAGATCCATCTCCATTGCCCGAAGATGAGATGCTCAAGATAAGAGAACAATGGGCAACTTTTTTTCTAAGTTTAGTTAGTTAGATATTATGTTTGTAGTTTGATAGTTAGTTATTTAGATAGCATTGACAAACATGTTTTATAGCTTTTTTAGGATAATAGGATTTACATTGTCATAATTTATGTTTTTTAAGATTTATATATTATTTTCTTTTTGTCATTCAATTTTGAAATACAATTTGAATTTCTATTCTGGACTGCCTGGTTTAGATTTGGTATTCTGGATTATATTTATATGCATGTGTTGGGTATATCAATTTACAAACGTTTTTAAAAAAAAAACTGCCACAATTTACGTCGGGCCTTGCAATGACCGACGTAAATTTACGTTGGACATGGCGTTGTCCGACGTAAATTTACGTCGGTCATTGCAAGGCCCGACGTAAATTTACGTCGGACAACTCCATGTCCGACGTAAATTTGGGGCATGAATTTGCCTCTTTTTACGTCGGTCTGGAAAAATTACCGACGTAAATTTACGTCGTCTTCCAGAGGCGACGTAAATTTACGACTCCCGTATTAACGTCGGACCCTTTTCCGACGTAAAAGGCCCAAAATACACGACGTAAAACACCCTTTGTGTACTAGTGTTATTTTAAATTGAGTGTTAAGCAGAGTCCTTCAAATGAAGATGAGAAGACATATATGAGCAGAGTTCCTTATGCATTTGTAGTGGGTAGTTTGATGTATGAAATGGTATGTACAAGACCAGATATTGCATATGTTATTGGTACAGTCAGTCGATTCTTATCAAATCCAGGTAGAGAGCATTGGAATGCTGTGAAATGGATTTTGAGATATGTTCATGGTACTACTGGTTTAAGGCTTTATTTTGGAGGGGATAAGCCTACCTTTGTGGGTTACTCAAACTCAGATATGGCTTGAGATGTTGATTCCAAAAAGTCCACTTCGAGCTATTTGATTAAGTTTGCAGGGGGAGCTGTAGCTTTGCAATCAAGGCTACAGAGGTGTGTAGCATTATCTACTATAGAAGAAGAGTTCATTGATATTACTGAAGCATGCAAAGAGTTGCTATGGTTGAAGAAATTCTTGCAGGAGCTTGGTT
Source organism: Cajanus cajan (assembly GCF_000230855.2). Taxonomy (NCBI): domain Eukaryota; kingdom Viridiplantae; phylum Streptophyta; class Magnoliopsida; order Fabales; family Fabaceae; genus Cajanus; species Cajanus cajan. Next base: position 12,653,833 of record NC_138523.1, on the reverse strand, counting down.
TTGTGCAGGACAAATATCCTTTATTTGTTTAGGGTTTGTTGATAGTTAGAGTGCTATCCATCTTGGCAAGAATCCAACTTTCCATTCTAGGTCCAAGCATATTGATGTAAGGTATCATTGGATACATGATGCTTTGGATGCTAAACTGTTGGAGTTGGCTAAAATTCATACTGACGATAATGGTGTTGATAGATGACTATGTAGACCCCTAAAATTGTCCGGGTCGGAAATAAAGCTTGAAGACTCTCGAAGACTGAAGGATAATCAGCCAGAAAGACTCCTGGAAAGCCCTAGGAGGGTTCTCTGTAGGTCTAGAGGTCTTAGAATAGCTAAAAATAAGGAAGTGGAGGGAAAAAGCCCAATACGGCCGTACTGAACTTAATACGGCCGTATTGAAGCTTCAATACGGCCGTACTGAAGTCAGTACGACCGTATTGACACTTCAATACGACCGCCGCGAACTCAATACGGGCGTATTGAAATTTCTGACTTTCAATACGACCGTATTGAACTCCAATACGACCGTATTGAAGTTCAAAAATTTCAATACGGCCGTATTGGCCCTGTAGGCCGTATTGCGCCTATTCCCTATAAATATGACGTCATTTGGACGTCCAACCACACTTTTTTCACTCAGTTTTGACTCCCTCCTTGAGATTCTGGGGTTTTTGAGCAGTGTTCTGCCCTAGAAATCTCTCTGGGAGTCGATCCGACGAAGTTCTGGAATTCCGAGCACTTAGCTTGGAGATTCGAACCTAGTCGAAGGGAAATCCTCCGGATTTCCGTAGTCATTTTGTTCTAGGAGAGCGAGGAGCGGGCTTGTAGAGCGAGGGAACGCCAAAACGCTTCCCAGTTCTTTGCAATATAAAAGCACGCTTCAAGAGGTTTCCCTTCAATCCTTCCTTTTACTGCTTTCTGTGTGCATATTTAAAACTGTCATCATGTAGATAGTCAATTTATAATTGCTTAGAATAAATAGGGGTAATTTAGTAATTTTATACTGTTCTTTTAAAAATAATCTGTCATAGGGAACCCGAAAGGGGCGCTGTGGGGTGCTAACACCTTCCCCACGCGTAACCGACTCCCTTACCCAACTCTGGTTGTAGTGGCCAAAGTTGATTTTTAAATCAATTGCCTTATCCCTTTTTCCAATGTTTTGAGTAAAACATTGGTGGCGACTCCACGAACCCTCCTTTTGCGAAAACCACTAATCCATGGAGGGTCCCGCTTGGGATTAATATGGATTAGTGAGCCTTTTAATAAAATTGCTCGTTTGACGAGATCTCAGTTTGAGAATAAGTCATTCTAGCAATCCACATTTTTAAACAAATAAACGAGTCCAACCATCCTTCGCGAATGCCGAAAGCCCGTTTCGGGCCGGTGGCGACAGATGGCGACTCCGCTGGGGAAGCCTCGAGAGTCAGTCCCATTTAGTGACAGATTATTTTTAACAAATAATAGTTAAAATTACTTCATTACCCCTCACTTGTATGATAACATGTTTATCTATTTGGCTTTAATAACTGTTGTATTTTTAAATTTACGCAATTGTTTGAAATAAAAACTGTACACAAACCTTTGCACACAACAGTTCCCTCTATACCCGGGGGCATGAGTGATTAACCATAGGGAGTGGATGTTAGTACGGCCGGTTGTCGAATGGGTCTATAGGTGCCCGTAGACCGTTGTCGGAAAACATCACTCAAGGTGATAACCATGAACTTGAGTCCGACGGTGCGTTGGAACTTTCCATCGACCTACGACGAGAGGAATTGGGTCCCTATAATGGGGGCACCTTGGGGGCCTTTGACCAAGTGAGAACAGTTAGATCCTCCTTGAATATGCACTTTTCTGCAGGAGACCCCTACCTCGTGATTCGCTCGTGACTGTTCGTGGATGAGTGAATTGTCTGTGCATTGACTATGTGACATTGTATGAGCATACGTTTGCATTCTTTAAACATACAACATCCTTAGTAAAATAAAAATAAGTAGAAATAAGGATCTTCTAGTGCATGGTGTTAACATCTACCCTCATCACATTCATGTAGGCAGTTTCCCTTTTCACCCAAAAAATACAAAAATACAAAAAATGATATTTACCCAAACCAAGCAATATCATGCATCATGTTAGGAAAATCCCAAGAAACATGATAATGTTTAGTTAAATAAACACTATGCATGCATATTCATCTCCATCATCTCATAACATGCATTTTATTGTAGATCATGGAGGGATCTAGGGGATTGCAAGGGCAATTAAAGAAAGTGGACTTCTTATTATACCGTGCCGAGAGGTTGGATCACCTCTGTACCTTGATGCCACGAGAGGCTCGTTTGGAGTTTGAAAAATCCTATGGACGAGTTCTCGACTTGATGAAGATTTGTGTAGATCCATCCTTTCTGAGAGCATTGGTCCACTTTTGGAGTCTCGATCTACATTGTTTCGAGTTCCCCCAGTTTGACTTAGTTCCTACTCTCGAGGAGTACGAACTCATGCTTCGATGGCCCAAATCAACAGGGGTCTATATTTTCCATGGAAATCATGTGGCCGTAGAGAGAGTTGCCACTCAAGTCAAACTACCGCCACGATTATCTGCTTTAGTGGGGAACGGCAGTATCAAGGGTTGGAAGCTTGCTATGATTGAAAACCACCTTTCTTCTTTGGCTGATGAGGGAGATTGGTTAGCTTTCAACAAGACTCTAGCGTTAGCCGTGTTTGGGATGATCCTATTCCCCTTTCACGCTAACACAGTGGACCATGCTGCTATGGACGCCTTCTTCGCTTGGGACGTACATATGAAGAGTCCCGTGCCTGCCATTCTTGCCGACACCTTGCTTTCTGTCAACTTATCTCAACAGAAGCAAGGGAAAACTATCCGATGCTGTACCTCCTTGTTGTATGTGTGGGGCATCACACACTTTTATGCCTCTAGTCATATGGGGTCTTTGCCCGACCCTTTGAGAAGTTTTTCGAAGATCCCCGTACGCCGCCGGTATGCTTCCGAGTGGAAGGAAGAGATGGAACAGTGGAGTATTGAGCACTTCACGTGGGTTTGTCCTTGGTTCCGTCCAAGCAATGTATTAACAAGATGCGGCAATTATCCAAGCGTACCATTAATGGGCCTCAGAGGTTGCATAGCTTATTCACCTAGATTGGCTATGAGGCAACTCATGAGGACTCAAATTGTTCTTACCAAAGAGGAGCTTGGAGGGTTGTGTTTCTCCTTTGATTCCGAACATCAGAGGGACATGCATGCTGTCATTAGAGCGTGGGAGAAACCAATCTATGAGGGAGATCGCGAGCTTGGAAAGCCTCGGGTATCCGCCTCCACCGACTACGAGATATGGAGGAACGAGAGAGGGGTGCCTCAACCATCCACCTCTTGCGCAACCACAACCACAAGGAGGTTAATGCAAGAACAAGTCGACGCCTTGACCAAAAAGCTGGAAAGTATGGAAGCTCAAATGAGGTTTCTTGAAGAAAAAAATGAAGAATCCAGTTTTACTATTGATGGTCTTCAAAGGCAATGCAAGAAGAAAGACCACGAGATAGAGCGGCTCAAGGACGAGTGTGCTAACCTCAACGAGGAGACTACGCGGGCATCCAAAATGCCAAAGATTGAACCGAGTAGTCAACTCCAAGAAGTCAATGCAAAGATAGCACACCTGGAAGCCGAACATGCAAGGCAGGCTCAGTTGATCAAGAACATGCAAGAAGATCTGCTCTTGACTCGATCCGATGCACAACAATGGCGGGAAGTTGCTCAACAACAAGCCGCAAACCTTTCCGATTTCCGCAAAAAGGAGAGAGAGGGACTAGCACAAATGGCTAGACTCCGAGAGGAGAAGGATCGAGCCGAAGACGAGCTTAATGAGCTACAGGCCATGATCAACTACTATACTCAGAAAGCGAAGGAGGCTCAGAAAATCAGTGACGATATGAGCCAAGCGGTCCATACACAGATTAAAGCAATGGGTCGTCACATCGAGGAAGCCGAAGATGAGTGGCAAAGAAACATGAACCCGCCTGTGGGTTTTTACCGGCTTTTCTCTTATTGTAAAAAATTACTTCAAAGCATTGTATAAAAAGTTGTACACTTTCTTCAATGAATAAAATCGAATTCTTGAGATTTATCGCCTTTGCATCTCATAGTCATTCATTTGCATTTATCTCTCCCGGTAATTTAATAATAAATGTTAATAAAAAGAAAGAAATAATCAATGCGTATGTTCAGAATGGATCGCACGCCGTTGGTCATTAAATGCAAACCAACAACTGCGCAAAGCGAACACACGACGACGCCGTTGTTGGTAATCAAGACAGACGAAAGGGAAGGTCCGACACCGTTAAGGATCATCGCTCCGAGGCCTTTCCCCTACAAAACAAATAAGGCTGTGCCGTGGATATACGACATCCACTCTTCTGCCGACAGCGATATCTCCAACATCGCTGGACTTGGGGGCATGACTAGGAGTGGCAGGATCTACACTCCCGAAGATCTGCACGATAAAGCTCCCAAGAATAAAGGAAAAGAAAAGGAGAAAACCGAGAAAGATAGAGAATCCGAGGAGGAGACTGATGAGTTGTTAAAATTCATCAAACAAAGCGAGTACTCCATTGTGGATCAACTTCACAAGACACCAGCGAAGATCACTTTGTTGTCGTTGATCCTAAGCTCCGAACCGCATCGGCAAGCTCTGTTGAAGGTCTTGAACGAGGCGTATGTGTCGCATACCATCTCCCAAGACAAGTTTGAGGGAATTGTTAGCCACATCACGGCTAATGATCACCTTACTTTCACCGATGAAGAAATCCCCGCCGAGGGACCTAATCACAACAAGCCCTTGCACATCTCTGTAAAGTGCAAGGAATACCACATCGCAAAAGTCTTGGTGGATAACGGATCTTCCTTGAATGTGATGCCCAAAAGAACTCTTGATCAAGTGGCAATCAAGGAAGTCCAAATGCGCCCGAGCAACATGATCGTTCGAGCTTTCGACGGTTCTAAAAGAGAAGTGGTGGGAGAAGTCAATCTTCCAATCCAAATTGGACCCACCATCTTCAACGTCGAATTCCAAGTGATGGATATTACTCCTGCATACAGCTGTCTCCTAGGCCGACCTTGGATTCATGATGCGAAAGCTGTACCCTCTACGCTCCACCAAAAAGTCAAATTCATCGTGGGTGACAAACTGGTGACCGTGCAAGCTGAAGATGACATACTCATCAGTAAGCCATCCAACATACCTTATGTGGATGCAGCAGAGGAAGCTTTGGAAACCGCCTTCCAAGCATTGGAAATTGCCAATGTTGAAACGTTTCCCCGAGAAATGAAGAAGGTAGCCCATATGCTCACAAAGAACGGATACTTGCCAGGACAAGGATTGGGCAAATACTCCCAAGGAATCCCGGAGCTACCTATTATCAAGGACAATCCGGGGAAGCAAGGGTTAGGATACAACCCTGTTAAAGATCAAAGAACGAAGAGGAATCAAAATCCTTCTCGACGTTCTTTAAGCCAGATCTTTAGGAAGGCTGGTTCACAAATGTCGAGGCCAGCTGTTGTCATCAAGTGTCCTTCTCCTTCCGATAGGGATGTATAGACTCAGTGACTATTAGAGATCACTCCTCGGGGACAGCCCGACCCCCGAGCCTCGATAGGGCACATGTTTCCATTATGATTATAATAAAATCATTCTTCATTAATTCTTTATTGCTTCTTTTCTCGCTTGCAATAAAATTCTAGACCGCGTTATTTAACCCTGTTTGAATAAACATGAATGAGGTTAAAATCATCTTAATAATAATAAACCCACATCATTTTTATGTGGAAGTGTGTGTGTCAACTTGGAGCACCTTTTCTTGGCCTCAATAAGTGCCATCATGGATAAAGAAATCCTAAAGAGCAAAAGACCCGCTAGGAATCCCACAAAAGGGTGACCTAGGCAAAAGTTAGGGTTACAAAATAAGACCAAAAGACCCGCTAGGAATCCCACAAAAGGGTGACCTAGGCAAAAATTAGGGTTACAAAATAATGAATAACAACAAAAGCCCGGTAAGACATCACAAATGGGTGTTTTAGGCAAAAGTTAGGGCCGTCAAAAAAAAAAAAAAGAAAAACGAAATAAATCCATGATGGTACCATCAATCGAATTCAACAAGGGGCTCAAGAAAAGCTATCCAAGTTGTCAAAGCACAATCATTAATAACGAAGATGTGCTTAACTTCATAAATGTTTAATCGAACAAACCTAAACACATAAGCCTACCATGGCCAGCCATTCTTACAAAATCCATTTTTCAAAAATAAAACAATCCCCTCTAAAACACAAACTTTTGAAAAATATACCTTTTCCTTCTTTTTTCTCTTGTCCCCAACGATTTTTGAATAATCTAGTGGAAACATGGAGATATAGTGGTCAATAGGAGGGTCGACACATCTTCTAAAGGAAGGGAGAATCATTTGGTTGATAACACCAAAAAACAAATACGCATCATTCCTCGGTTACAGAAATCGGCAAAGCACAGTCTGTCTGGAGGAATGGCAAGATCCAAACAAAGAACGCATCGATTAATTCTTTTGAAAAACTGAATCAAATAGAATTAGGTGCATCTCATTCGCATACATACATACAGATGATAGGTGTACTAGAAGACCACTTATTCTCTGTTTATCAAAAAAAAAAAAAAAAAAAAAAAAAAAAAAAAAAAACCATAAAATCAGAAAAAATCCAATACGCCCGTATTGGTATTAATACGGTCGTATTGGAGTTAACGTTAAGCACAACGTTTCAACTCCAATACGGGCGTATTAAAATCCAGTACGATCGTATTGAATCCCAATACGATCGTATTGAATCCAATACGGTCCGTATTGGTTGTAGATTTTGTACATCAACGGAAAGGCCAATACGGCCGTATTGAATCCAATACGGGCCGTATTGGCGGAATTTTGCCTATAAATAAAGGCTTCCCCTCCCTCATTTTGCATACCTTTCTTCATTCTCCACATTCCTTGCTTGTGAGTGCATTCCTAGAGAGATTATCGGAAATGGCAGAATCTTCTCGCAAAAGGCAGAGAGCCCCGGCCAGACGTGTAATGACAGACCGACACCGAGACCGTCTGCAGCTCATAGAGACGTTCACCATCGAGCCGTCAAGAGTGCTCGACTTTGAGCTTCTCCAAGCGATGGGCTTGGAGAATGATGTCAGGAACTACTTCGACGCTATAGGATGGGGATTTGTCCTTAATCCACCATCCCAGCTATATTTGACGGCCACGAAGGAGTTCTTGGCCACAGTCGGCGTCACGGAGTCGACTAACAGCTACGGGGAGGATGTTTGCGCGGTGGATTTCTGGATGAATGAAGGATACCGCACGCTGACGTTGGACGAGTTCAACGTCCAGGCAGGGTTTTTCAGCCGCACTGATCAGCTGGCCTTCCGAGATGCCATATGTGAGTGGCCTGATCAGTGGACTCCGGTTGAGATGTGGAGTTTGCTCACTGGCCGACGGGATTATCATTCCGGGGTGAAGGGCTCCCGGCTCCCGACTGCTCTTAGGATCTGTCATAAGATCCTCACCAGTACCATTCATGGCAGGTCCAAGAGTCAGGAGTCGATTACACGACCGGATCTGCTGGCCTTATACTGCATGGCCACCGGCCGGAAGGCCAACCCTGGATATTTCTTCCTTGAGCACGTGAAGAAGTTTGGGATACGAGAGGGAGGAGAGTCCAGACAGGGGTACATCTTGGTTGCCCCACTCCTCTCACAGCTGGCGGAGACATGGGGATGTCCCGATGGTGCGGAGCCAGGGGCGTTGGCGCCAAAGTTGATTGGTGCCTCCACCCTGATCAACATGAAGATCATCGCTAGATCGCCAGGAGGGGGGTTTGTGCGAGTAGATGGCCTCGAGACCTTCGACGACCTCCTCAACAATCTCGACTTCGAGGGAGGCGACACTCCGCAGCCAGAGACTAGCACGTCACGGTCGGACAGGGGATACTTTGACGCCCGCTTCGACACACTGCAGCAGAGCATTGACACGCGATTCGATGCTTTTCAGCAGAGCATCGACACGCGATTCGATGCTTTTCAGCATAGTGTCGGTACATGGCAGCAGAGTACCGATGCTCGACTAGATACCTTGGTGCAGGGGTTCGACAACCTCTCCGTCTGGATGCATCGCCGCTTCCCGGACTCGCCACAGGACCCGCCAGCAGAGGAGTGAAGACTGGCTTCTGTTTTAGTGCTTTTTCATGTACTAATTTGGTTGGGCTTAGCCCCATTTCCCAAATTTTTCTTGTACAAATTCATTTTTAATGAAATTTGCCACTTTTGAATTCAAAATTCTCTAGCAATTTAAATTCTGTACAGCAAAAGCCAAAAAACATAAAAAAAGGGCAAAATACAGAAAAAGCCAAAAAATAAAAAAGGCAAAGGTACAGAAAATCCAACAACCAGTTTGCACAGAATAACTGAGCCTGGAGAGGCTTGCCGAAACAATACTCCTCATCCCCCACATTTCAGAATAACTGAGCCTGGAGAGGCTCGCAGAAATAATACTCCCCAAAGAAACCTCAACTCACGCTCTTGGACTCAAAATCCCCAGCAAGAGCTATCAAAGCAAGATCGACGACATTCTCAATGGAAGTACGATCACCCAAGCAGAATATCCAAGTCAAAGGACTTAAACTTCCTCAGTGAAGATAGCTCTCCAACTCAAGTGTCGAGTGAGGCTAAGCCTGTAGAGGCTTCCTAAATAATACTCTGGGGTACATAAGATCCCCAAATCCCCAGTCGCCTATTCAAGAGGCATCCCTGCAGAAGGAGAAAAAATAAAAAAATCAATAATCATTCCCCAAGTGGAATCTGGCTCTCAGCCAATCATTGAACGTCAAGCTGATATGCCTAACAGAAGAGGCTAATCAAAATCAACGACAATATCCCCCAGTGGATAACAGCCTACACAGAGGCAGCAAAATCAGAAAACCAAAAGAGACACCCGAACAAGGATAACCGGGATACTCCACCAACGTCGAAAGGACGTCAGCCAATCATAAGGCACCGCTCACATCAGAAAGAGCATCTTTGTGTCTACACCCCAAAGGAATCAAAAATTCCCCAGTGGGCACCAACTACGCAATGGAAAGTTGGGACACAAGAACCTATGAGTAACTGCACATCCCCTAGACGGATCCCTGCGTTATCCAGCCCCTAGTGGCACAAAATCGAAAAACAACCGTCGAAGCAGCATCGTGGACTGTGGAGACAAAATCATCGCCATCCCTGGAAAGGAGATATTCACGCTACCCCCGTCGTCACAAACACGGAGGTATGCAGCTTCCGGCTCGGGCAATGAGCGAAGCTATCTCTGGAAAAGGGGTACACACTGCTTACCATCGTCACAAAGGTACTTAGTTTCCGGCTCGAACAAAGAGTGAAGCTAAGCCTGGAGAGACGGTACTTACAGCTTCCAGCTTGGGCAACAAGCAAAGCAAGGCCTGGAGAGGCAAAACTCACACTGCTCACTGTCGTCCCAAAGGTGCTTGGTTTCCGGCTCGAATAAAGAGCGAGACTAAGCCTGGAGAGGCGAAACTCACACCGCTCACCGTCGTCACAAAGGTACTTAGCTTCCGGCTCGAACAAAGAGTGAAGCTAAGCCTAGAGAGGTGGTACTCAACCATCAGCGTCATCAGAGGCGCGTTGATGTCCAACTTCCAGCTCGAGCGTCGAGTGAAGTTGACCTTAGAGAAGGTAAACTCAGCTACCAAGGATGTCAAAAGCGCCGAGGTATGCACCCACCTGGAGAGGCTACTCAACATTTTTCCACCGGAAGACGCTACAAGTCAGAAGGTCGGCACAATACCCGGACAATTGGGTCAACTCCTTTACTTGTCAGCCGATACACCAAAAGGCCGTCCGACTAAGTAAAGGGGGGGCAGCTGTAGACCCCTAAAATTGTCCGGGTCGGAAATAAAGCTTGAAGACTCTCGAAGACTGAAGGATAATCAGCCAGAAAGACTCCTGGAAAGCCCTAGGAGGGTTCTCTGTAGGTCTAGAGGTCTTAGAATAGCTAAAAATAAGGAAGTGGAGGGAAAAAGCCCAATACGGCCGTACTGAACTTAATACGGCCGTATTGAAGCTTCAATACGGCCGTACTGAAGTCAGTACGACCGTATTGACACTTCAATACGACCGCCGCGAACTCAATACGGGCGTATTGAAATTTCTGACTTTCAATACGACCGTATTGAACTCCAATACGACCGTATTGAAGTTCAAAAATTTCAATACGGCCGTATTGGCCCTGTAGGCCGTATTGCGCCTATTCCCTATAAATATGACGTCATTTGGACGTCCAACCACACTTTTTTCACTCAGTTTTGACTCCCTCCTTGAGATTCTGGGGTTTTTTGAGCAGTGTTCTGCCCTAGAAATCTCTCTGGGAGTCGATCCGACGAAGTTCTGGAATTCCGAGCACTTAGCTTGGAGATTCGAACCTAGTCGAAGGGAAATCCTCCGGATTTCCGTAGTCATTTTGTTCTAGGAGAGCGAGGAGCGGGCTTGTAGAGCGAGGGAACGCCAAAACGCTTCCCAGTTCTTTGCAATATAAAAGCACGCTTCAAGAGGTTTCCCTTCAATCCTTCCTTTTACTGCTTTCTGTGTGCATATTTAAAACTGTCATCATGTAGATAGTCAATTTATAATTGCTTAGAATAAATAGGGGTAATTTAGTAATTTTATACTGTTCTTTTAAAAATAATCTGTCATAGGGAACCCGAAAGGGGCGCTGTGGGGTGCTAACACCTTCCCCACGCGTAACCGACTCCCTTACCCAACTCTGGTTGTAGTGGCCAAAGTTGATTTTTAAATCAATTGCCTTATCCCTTTTTCCAATGTTTTGAGTAAAACATTGGTGGCGACTCCACGAACCCTCCTTTTGCGAAAACCACTAATCCATGGAGGGTCCCGCTTGGGATTAATATGGATTAGTGAGCCTTTTAATAAAATTGCTCGTTTGACGAGATCTCAGTTTGAGAATAAGTCATTCTAGCAATCCACATTTTTAAACAAATAAACGAGTCCAACCATCCTTCGCGAATGCCGAAAGCCCGTTTCGGGCCGGTGGCGACAGACTAAAGCATTGCCAAGAGGAAAATTTGAAGTTTGTTGTGAGATCGCCGATGTGCTAGTTATCTCCACATAGTTGTGAGAGAAAGATTTGTTGGGTATTGAACTCCCTTTCTATGTGAAGAAAAGGCCCAAAATTGAGAAGTCCAAATTTTGTCTCACTTAAAAACCAAGTGGAGAAGGGTCTTTTAAGGAACAAGAGGGAGAGAAAATTACACATTCGTCAGGGAGAGAAAGAAGAAGAGAAAGAAAGTAGAAAATTTTCTTCGCATACACAGAGCAGTTTCAGTAAAATTGCGATCCCCACTTCATTTACCGTTGGATCAGGCTGGAAATTTGATAGCAGGTTCTTAACACGGTAATCTTCGTTTTGACTGTTGGGATCGTGGATTGGTGGTTTATGGTTGGAGAAATTAATTTCGTATAGTTGCTCTAATTTGAGGTTTCTTCTTCTTTATTCTTCAATTGGAAGGCCTTGTTGCTTTAATATATTGGCTAGTTGTATGCATTTGATTAGACTCTCTTGTACCCTTATTTAATCATAGTAAAGCTTGATTGACTGGTTTGTGCCCGTGAGTTTTTACTTCTCACATTGAGAGGGTTTTCCCTATGTTAAAAATATTTGTGTCTCTTTGTGATTATTTTTTGTCATTTATTTATTTTGTTGCTTCTCATTGGTTTTTGCAAGTTGGAGAAATTATTTTCATTGCGTACTTTAGTACTTTTAAATATTGTATTGTTGTTTCCCCTATCAAGATATACATGTAGCAACTAAGACACTAAAATTAAGTCGAGTTTGGCAGCTTATCCAAAATTATTCACCTAGATTTAACACAAACATTGACAAAGTCGATCCACCAATATAAGCCCTCTTCCAACGTATTGAAGGACCCCGTCTTCTACCACTATAATAACTAACGCCAATTATTGTCAAGTTACTCTCATATTAATTAGCCTCATAGACATCCCTATCAGATGAGACTCGGTACAAGAGAGAGAAGGAATGTTTTTAGCTACCATATTGCCAATTATCAATTCTTTGAATCCATCGATATTTTAAAGTCATTAATATATTAAAACGAATCATTTATACATTTCACGTTACGCATTATCATATGATCATATCATGTTTGAGGAGAAACGAGAAAGTATTACTACTAAAAAAAGTGTTATTTTTTTTTAAATTTATTTTAAAACACATTTGTTAGAATTTTTTATGAATTTTCTTACAGTAATAATGTTATAGAAATTTTTAACAAATTTATTTGTGAAAAATAATTTATAGGAATTTTTTATAATCAATTTGTAGGAAAATTTTTAATTCTTTTTTTTAAAGAAATTTTTCTGTGAAATTTTTTGTAAAAATGTTCGCAAGAAACTTCCTACAAATTTTTTTACAAAAAATTTTGCAGGTAAAATTCTTGCAAATTTTAAAATTTACAAAACATATGATCCAGGAAGGTATTATCTGAAGATAAAATTTTACAAAAAATTTTGTAAAAACCATGTTTTATACAAAAATTTATACAAAATTCACAAAAATATTGTGTATAATAAAAAAATTTCTAATAATGAAATGAAAATAATTTGGATGGAAAGAGGGAAAGTCGTCCTAAAAATTGATGGGAATATTTTAACTTGAATTCTCCTACATGGAAATTTACCAATAAAATAAAATTAAAAAATACATTCTTCCATGCAGAAGACGTTTCAATAAACAAAAGTCAAAAGTTAACAACGGAATTATCTGTTATATGTATGATACGATTTTATCGACTTGCAATGATATCAAATGTATAATTTCTGTTATATTAACAGTGACGATGATGGTACATTAGCATTTTTGAGGTCCCAAACAGAAGACCAAGAAATTTTTTCATTATATACTTGCTGATTTTCTTGCAAATATTGTATAAAAATTCGTATGAAACACGTTTTTTTAAAGAATTTTTATGTAGATTTTTATTTGTAAGTAATTCTTTCATGAATAACAAGTTTTAGCAAATTTAAAATTCGTAAAAAAAAAATTGTGAATTTTTCTGCTGAAATAATCTGCAGGAAATCTTTTTATGGAGTTTCCAAAAAAAATTCAAAAACTTTTTTCTGTGAAAAAATAGTAGAAAAATTCCCAGGTATTTTCTTCTGGAAATTTTAAATCTGTAAAAAATTTCACATGTAATGCTGAAGAAAAAATTCTGTGCATTTTAAAATTGACAAGTAACTTTCTTGCGTGTATATATATATATATATTAGAAATTTTATAAAAAAATTTCTTGCGAATTTATAAAAAAATCTATTTTTAAAAATTTTATATTTATGATTTCTTAAATATAAATTCGTCATGTATATTTGTTTTTATAAAATCATTTATTTTTATATAACTATATATTGTTTTTATAAAATTATTTGATTTATTATAAAAGTTTTATTCACCCTATAGTATTGATGACCTTTGGCTTATAAATCGTAAAATAGATTTTTTACTTGACTGTCTTCCAAAATGCACCATGCTGTCAAGCTTGTTTATGTCAGTTGAAGCATTTTGTTCGAACCCTTTAACTTCTTTAAGTGTAATGAGCTTGCTATATGATCCATTAGGATTCTTGGTGAGCTCGGCATGTGAACCTGAACAATGGAAAAATATAATAATGCAATAAGGTATATAAACACTTGAGAATTGAGTCACAGAGAAAATAAATTTCTATTACTACCTCTTTCAACTATTTTGATGAATAACAACAATGCTATCAACATTCCTTATAGTACTTAAGTGGTGAGCTACAATGACAGTTGTTCGGTTTATCATTATTCTGTCTAATGCCTCCTATACAATTTTCTAAGGTTCAGCATTAAAGGCACTTGTAGCTTCATCCAAAAGTAGGATTCTTGGTTTTTTCAAAATTTCTCAGGCTATTGCAACTCTTTGCTTTTGACCACCAAAGAGTTGAGTTCCATGCTCACCAACCATTGTGTCAAGTCCCTAAGTTCATAATTCGTAATACAAAATTACTGAGGTGAAAGGATCATTCAATGTAATGATAGAAGTAAGAAAAAAAATTTTTTATCTCAAGTCTTGTATACCGTGCAGATAAAGATAATCCCGACCAAGGAAGAGAACATTTTAATTTTTGTTAAGAAGTAATTCACTATCCATTTTTGACATTAATTAAATGGAGATTCGAGGATTGACTACAGGAAGTTTATCTATAAATTTGGAAGCATTAGCTACTTTTGTTGCAGTTCTGATTTCTTAAACAGTTGCACGATCCTTGACATAGGCGATATTATCTTTAATACTGCAAGTAAAGAGAACTAGTTCCTGGCTAACTAGGCCTATTTTCTCTCTAATCCATTTCAGAATAGTTTGAGGTTGATACTTGGTACTGTCAATGAGAACTTCACCTGCATGTGTATCATAAAATCTTTCTATCAAAACTAACAATGGTGGATTTCCCACTCCCACTTTCTCCTACGAAAGCTGTGGTAGTGCCTCTAGGTATTGAAAGGGAAAATCAATTTAGACACTATACGTATCAATCCACAAGAATAACTATGAGACATTAATAAAATGCCAAAAAGGCAAGACACAAACATTATTATTAATCCTATGTTATAACATATTTCATATGAATGTATCTATAACTCCAATTCATAATATTACAACTCGGTTAAGACACAATACAATTTTTTAATAATGAGTATTTTGATTGGGAAAAAAACACAACAAAAACAACTTGGGAGAAAAAGAGGGAGAGGGTTGAGGGAAAATGAATTGCTCTCATAGAGTATTTAATAATTGGAGTTTGGTATGGCCTTCCCACCAACATCATTGTGACTCAAATACATGACTTATGTGTTATATAATTCACATCCAAATTAGGAGTGATAAATGAACTCATTTATCTATCATCCATTCAATTCATTCACAAGTAAATTCATCTAATCAATTAATTACAAATTTACAATAAAAATACATAATAGATCGGATTCAATCCATTCATTTAACTTTATAGATGGTTAATTATTCATCTACTACTTTTTCAAAATCCATTAGATTATAATATAAGATGTTTATTAGATTAAAATTTTTAAAAATTATTTTGATATAAAATGTCTTATAAATTTTAAAAGACTATATATAAAAATATAATGACATATAAAGAAAAAAGAGGTAAAATATTTTTAAAATAAAAATTATTTAATTTTAAAACATTATTTTTATGGATAGATTGAATATCCATCCATGAAAAAGTTGTTAATTGATAGAATAGATGAATTTTTTTTTTACTTTATATAGATTGAATAGATTGATTTTTTATATGAATTTTTAATGATCTAAATAGATTAATAAATTTTTTCATCCGATTTATTATGATCTACTTAAAAATTATTCAATCCATTTATTTATTACTCCTAATTGAAATTGGACTCCAATGACATCGAAGATTACAATAATGTCAATCGAAGCAAAGTTGGCACTTGGCACCAACAAGGAATTTTTCATGTTCAGCTTTGGAATTAAACATGGCAACATATATGCATGGACTCTGATTCGAGTTCCTTGACCTGAAAAAATCATAAAATTAACTTACACTATAGAGCTAGTACATGCATAGGCATATATGTTATATAATTAATTAAGCTACAAAATTTGACAATGGTACTAAGATTAATTTTTAAGAGGGACTGTGAATCTTTTATTAAATGTACCAAAGTTCATCTACTTTGAAGCAACGAAGATAATGACAGCCAAAGGACCGAGTGCATTATATATTTATTTAAGGAGTAACAAATTAACAATGCAATCGCGAGAAACTCAACTGATCAATTAGGGAGAAGGAATGGAATGGAACGAAATCAAATAATTTATTCCTACAATTATTATTTAAAATCATTATTTGGTGCCTAGTTATAATATTGGCTTTAACAAATTTTGAACTAAATTATTTTAACAAATTTCTCTCTCTTTATTTAGTCACGCTCTTTAAGTTTATTATGAATATTGATAGTGCTTTAACAAAATTTCTCTGTTCCGTAAGTTATATCATCTCATTAATTAACAAATATATTAGTAATCAAATTTGTTTCAAAAGAATTAAATAATTACTAGGCATCAACCTTTATACTTAAACTCTAAAAATTATACTTAAAAATGATTGTTTTATCTTAAAAGAATTTTCTTTCAATCATTTCAGAAAATTAACAAATTTAATTATATAATTTTTTGTTAAGTATTTAATTCAAGAAATTCATTTTAATAAAATATTTTATTCTTTTATAAAAATTTGATATTTATTCGTATGGATTTTCATGCTAATTTTAAATATGCAGAAAAAAAAAACTTCTATGAATTTAAAATTTACGGGAAATATTCTTGCCGATTTAAATATCGCAGTAAAATCTGCAGTATTTCGTAGAAAAAATTTCAAATAATTTACTTGCGACTTTTTCTATGATTTTATTAAAATAACATTAAACATTTCTTGCAGAATTTTTCCACAAGAAAAATCGCATGAAAAAAGAAAAATTCTTGGCAAATTTTCTGTAAACTTTAACTTGCAAAAAATAATCCTATTTTAAGTATTTTCACAAAAAAATTCGTAAAGAATTTTTTCACAGAAAAATCTGCAAGAAAATCATATATTTCTAATAGTGGGCTATCCTTCAACGTGGAATTGAAAACTTTCTGGCAGATGATAAACACACCTCCACTCTCGTATAAACACACTCCCTTTTTAAAAAAATATATAAAATATCTAAATTACCCTTAAAAAAATAAGATTCCTAAACTTACACCTCCCTTTCCCGTACCCCCATTCCCCGCACCCCTCTTCCCCGCACCCCACACCCCCCTTCCCCGCACCCCCACACCCCACACCCCCCCTTCCCCGCACCCCCACACCCCACACCCCCTTCAACTTGTGATTTGTGGCGGTTATTTTGACAGTTTTTAGCGGTTAAAAATCGCCACAAATTGCATTACCCACGTTTAACCACCAGATCTACGATCCACACAAATATAATGTCAAATAAAAAGTATTGTTTAGCAACACAGATCAAAAGGAAAAGTGTACTTGCCTCCTCTACAACCAGCACCTCTTGAGCCATATCCAAGTTCTGGAGGAATTTTCAGTGTACGTTTCCCTCCTATGTTAGGAAAAAGTAAACAATTTTACCTGGGCATGTCATAAAAAATGAATTCCACTGATAAAAAAAGTACCTGCAAGCATGGGTGGAACTCCATCACCTCCTAAAATGCCTTCATCCCAACCTTTAATGACCTATTTGGTTCATGGATAACTTTTAATTCCTGAACATGAGAACTCTATAATATGACTTACTTATGATAGGTAGCGCTCATTAAATAAACATGGAAATTTACTCTATGGTTTTCATTAACAATTCTTAAGAAGCAATCCCAAATGGGGATCCACCCAAATGGAAATTTACTCTATGGTTTTCATTTACAAAATGTCCACCCCAAATGCTTTTTGGCGATCGTAGATCCGGTGGTTAAATGCGGGTAATGTAATTTGTGGCAGTTTTTAACCGCCAGAAACTGCCAAAATAACCGCCACAAATCACAAGTGGAAGGGGGTATGGGGTGTGGGGGTGCGGGGAAGGGGGGTGTGGGGTGCGGGGAAGAGGGGTGCGGGGAACGGGGGTACGGGGAAGGGAGGTGTAAGTTTAAGAATTTTATTTTTTTTAAGGATAATTTAGATATTTTATATATTTTTTTTTAAAAATGGGGTGTGTTTATACGAGAGTGGAGGTGTGTTTATCATCTGCCAAACTTTTTTATAATAAAAACGAGAGCGTCGTCGATAGGGTGACAAAACAAGCCACTCCAATCCATTTTGTCCGGTCTCCAGGTGGGTGGGTGGATTCGCTTGAAAAAAGTGGGCTGAAAGTTTTAACCTGCTCCACTTTGAGGCCAGGCCAGTTGATAGATTAATGGGTCGGTTTGCTAATTTTTTTTCAAAAAATATATATTTTTTAATTATTATTAATTCAAATTAACAAGTTTAATTAAAGAACCTATGACAAAAACTTCTCCTTCAAGTTCAAGATTACAACACAAATAATAAATTACAAATTACTAAAAGTCTTTCTTTTTCAATCAAGATTATTGATAGTAATCTTTCAAGAAACCAAAATTATAATACTTTTTCAGTAATAACTTTCAAGAATAATTTTATATCACAACACAAAGGGACACACAGCATAAATTATAAAATAAATAAAAATTTCTTGTGAAAAAATTCGCAAGAAACTTTCTACAAATTTTTTCACAAAAAATTTTGCAGGCAAAATTCTTGCAAATTTTAAAATTTACAAAATATATTATCCACTAAAATATTATCTGAAGATAAAATTTTGCAAAAAAATTTGTAAGAACCATGTTTTATACAAATTTTTATACAAAATTTACGAAAAAAAATCGTGTGTAATAAAAAAAATTCTAATAATGAAATGAAAACAATTTGGATGAAAAGAGGGAAAGTCATCCCAAAAATTGATGGGAATATTTTAACTTGAATTCTCCCACGTGGAAATTTACCAATAAAATAAAATTAAAAAAATACATTCTTCCATGGAGAAGACGTTTCAATAAACAAAATTCAAAAGTTAACAACGGAATTATTTGTTATATTTATGATACGATTTTATCGACTTGCAATGATATCAAATGTATAATTTGTGTTAGTAACAGTGACACATGATGATGGTGCATTAGCCTTTTTGAGGTCCCAAACAGAAGATCAAGAATTTGTCTCATTATATACTTGCTAATTTTCTTGTAAATATTGCATAAAAATTTGTAAGTGTAATGACCCGTTATGGTCTTTACACTTAGTGAAATTGCACTACTATTAATAAATTAAGAGAAATATTAAAATTGGACAACTCATACATATAAACATATATATATATAGGTAAGTAAAATAACTGAGTTTCTATGTGCAAAATATAACATCATATATGTATAGTCATTCCAAAATAGGATCACCCTAGTGTCGGTCAAGTACACAAAAAATAGTTACCCAACACGGTAACTCTAACACGAGGACAAAATTCCTCGTCTCGCAAAGGTCACCTCAACTTCAAGCTAGCCCTGACCTTCTCCCATACAAGTATAATCATCGCAGTCCATCCACATAGAAACAAAAGGGTAAGCTAGAGTTCAAAAATCAATCATACAAGTATAGAACAAAATCTATACTACACATTCATCCAATCAAGTCCCAAAGGAACTCCCATCTCAATCAATCATCAATTCATCAAACATGAAGTCACACCACACACTTCATCATAACATCAATCATGCAATAACATGCAACTCATGACAAATATCAATGCATATCAATCATCTAATGCTTCGTCACGCATACACCTAGGAGATCTTCCTAATAGTATAGCAGTATAAGTGACATCTCATCCTACCGAAACCACTCACTCCAACTGTTTTCACGCCCAATGCACCCGCTCGGTCACAGGTAAACAGGATATAATCCTTACTCGAGTTTACTCGGATGATGTCACTTACACAATTGGAAGTCCGGATCCACTGTCAAGTACAGCACAACTAGGTACAGGCTTACCACAACCGTGGCATGCATTACCAAGTCACTTGTGGAATTCGCCCACCTACTATCCACAAGGATCTACGCACCTTCCTCAGTACTTGGTTAAGGGAATAACCCTCGACCTCATACTTCGCTCCAACACTAGCTAAGGACATAGAGGAGACTCACTCAAACCAGTGGCCTACTTGAGCACCACTCTCACCCAAAACTGGTGGCCTACCTAAGCACCACTCTCATATATTAGTGGCCTATCCAAGCACCACTCTCAAGAGACTCTATGTGAGCTCTTCCAGTTCGAAAACATTTTCCCTCTCCTCAAGTCCTAGGCTAGACTCATGTCATAAGGCATCACATGCAATTATGCATCATACATCATACATGGTCTACCCACCATCATGATCAATAATCATAATCATGCCATAAAGCATCACATGTAATAATGCATCATACATCATACATGGTCTACCCACCATCATGATCAATAATCATACACATGCCATAAGGCATCACATGCAATAATGCATCATACATCATACATGGTTCACATATATTGCCTGGATGTTTAGTGTGTGTGTGTGTATATATATATTGCCTGGATTATTTGTATTATTTGAGTAGTGTAATTCGAAAATGTATTATTTGTATATATTGCCTGGATGTTTAGTGTGTGTGTGTGTGTATATATATATAAAGAGAGAGAAAGAGAGAGAGTTTGAAAGTTTAGTTTTTACATATAATCTGATGGTATAGTCTATAAATATCATCTATATACATTAGTGTGTCTATGTTATATGTTTATATCATTTGTTAATGTACTCTATAAAAAGTGTTTGTATTATTGCTCAATAATGAGGATGAGTAGTTATGTGCAATACACAAGTGTGAGAATAAAGTTTTTATCTACTCGATTTTCACTCTCTGTTGTTACTAGTGTGTGTATTTCTATGTGTTTCATCCCCAATAAATTGGTATCAAGAGCTTGTTGATTGTAAGAGACCTATAGGTGGTTTGCGTGTGAAACCTACTAGGTTACAAGGTGCTTTGTTGTGGGAGGAACTTTTTTTATATGATTCTAATTGTGTGAAACCCACTAGGTTACAAGGCATTTTGTTGTGAGGGAAACCTTTTTCTATAAGTTTCTATTATCTGTTGTAGACCCCTAAAATTGTCCGGGTCGGAAATAAAGCTTGAAGACTCTCGAAGACTGAAGGAAGATCAGCCAGAAGGACTCCTGGAAGGCCCTAGGAGGGTTCTCTGTAGGTCTAGAGGTCTTAGAATAGCTTAAAATAAGGAAGTGGAGGGAATGAAGCCCAATACGGCCGTACTAAAACTTAATACGGCCGTATTGAAGCTTCAATATGGCCACAGTGAACTCAATACGGCGTATTGAAGTTTCTGAAACTTCAATACGGCCGTACTGAAATCAATACGGCCGTATTGAAGCTTCAATACAGCCGCAGTGAACTCAATACGGCCGTATTGAAATTTCTGAGCTTCAATACGGCCGTATTGAACTCAATACGGCCGTATTGAAGTTCAAAAATTTCAATACGGCCGTATTGATTCTGTAGCCCGTATTGGGCCTGTTCCCTATAAATATGACGTCAATTGGACGTCATTCCACACGGAAAAACATAGTTTTAACCCTCTCCTTGAGTATTCTGGGGTTTTTGAGCAGTGTTCTGCCCTAGAAATCACTCGGAGAGTTGATCCGACGAAGTTCTTGAGTCCCGAGCCATTTTGCTTGAGGATCGAACCTAGTCGAAGGGAAATCCTCCGGATTTCCATAGTTAAAAGTTTTTAGGAGGGAGCGAGCGGGCTTGTAGAGCGAGGGAACGCCAAAAAGCTTCCCAGTTTTACGAAATATATAAAAGCACGCTTCAAAGGTTTCTTCTTAAAGTCCTTCCTTTTACTGCTTTCTGTGTGCATATTTAAACTGTCATCATGTAGATAGTTAATTTATAATTGCTTAGAATAAATAGGGGTAATTTAGTAATTTTACACTGTTATTTTAGAAATAATCTGTCATAGGGAACCCGAAAGGGGCGCTGTGGGGTGCTAACACCTTCCCCACGCGTAACCGACTCCCTTACCCAACTCTGGTTGTAATGGCCAAAGTTGATTTATAAAATCAATTGCCTTATCCCTTTTTCCAATGTTTTGAGTAAAACATTGGTGGCGACTCCACGAACCCTTCCTTTTTATGAAAACCACTAATCCATGGAGGGTCCCGCTTGGGATTAACATGGATTGGTGAGACATTTAATAAATAAATTGGATAAGATCGACAAGGTCTCAGTTTGAGAACAAGTCGTTCTAATAATCCAATACATTTTCAAAACTAAAATAAAAGCGAGCTCGACCGTCTTCGCGACCGCCGAGGCCCGTTTGGGCCGGTGGCGACAGATGGCGACTCCACTGGGGATTCTTCGAGAGTCAGTCCCATTTAGTGACAGATTGTTTTTAACAAATAATAGTTAAAAATTACTTTATTACCCCTCACTTGTATGATAACATGTTTATCTATTTGGCTTTAATAACTGTTGTATTTTTAAATTTACGCAATTGTTTGAAATAAAAACTGCACACAAACCTTTGCACACAACAGTTCCCTCTATACCCGGGGGCATGAGTGATTAACCATAGGGAGTGGATGTTAGTACGGCCGGTTGTCGAATGGGTCTATAGGTGCCCGTAGACCGTTGTCGGAAAACATCACTCAAGGTGATAACCATGAACTTGAGTCCGACGGTGCGTTGGAGCTTTCCATCGACCTACGATGAGAGGAATTGGGTCCCTATAATGGGGGCACCTTGGGGGCCTTGGACTGGTGAGAACAGTTAGAACCTACGAATATGCACCTTTCTGCAGGATACCCCTACCTCGTGATTCGCTCGTGACTGTTCGTGGATGAGTGAATTGTTTGTGTAAATGCTTATGTGCAATTGTTTGTGCATTAATAAATAACCTCGTGATAAGGTCTAAAGAATAATCCCCATGCATGAAAAAACCATGACATGAGAGGAAAGACCATGTGTGAAAATATAATAAAAGTGAGGAGCATGTGCATCATTACCAATAAAGATATCATGCATCCTCATAAACCATGCATTCTAGGTTCACCAATACCTCTTGACATGAGTAAAAGAGACCCATAATTATCGAGATTCTCCGTTGAGGAGAGATCATAAGTCAAGGAGGGTAGTAACACTCTGTTTTAAAAAGGCAGCGCCTTAAAAATGGAGGGTTATCAAGCTCATGTCAAGAGCGTATTCATGAATAAACTAATTAGATTAAAAAATTCATTTTAGAAAGTGGCTGGTCATCTCTCTGTCCTCACGCGCACAAAGAAGATCAAGAAAATGGAAGCATTGGAAGAGCAAAACAAAAAGCTCACAACCGAGCTTTCACAACTTAAAGACCAAATGGCGCAAATGATGGAACTCATGCGTCATCACAACATCCATGGATCTCATCACAGTGATCATGGGTCCCATCATGAGGGAGAGGAGGAAGAGCATGAAGAAGATCCTCCACACGCTATACCTATAGGGGCTGGAATTGTAATCAAAGAGCCCGAGGTTTCAAAAGAACAATTCCACGCCCTAGAGGATCGGTTGAGGGCTATGGAGGGGCATGATTTTGACATCAAAGATGCCGCCGACATGTGCTTAGTGAGGGACATTCAATTCCCTCCTAAATTTAAAGTGCCAGATTTCCCGAAATACGTGGGATCGACTTGCCCCAAGAGTCATCTCACCATGTACTGCCGAAAGATGGCTGCATATGCCACAAACGAAAAGCTCTTGATCCACTTCTTTCAAGAGAGCTTGGCTGAAACTGCACTCAACTGGTATATGCAGCTAGATGGAAATGTAGTACACACATGGAGGCAGTTGGCCGACGCCTTTCTCAAGCGCTATAAATACAACATCGACCTAACACCCGATAGGTCTGATCTTCAAGCCTTGAGCAAGAATAATGATGAATCTTTCAAGGCGTACGCCCAACGATGGAGGGAGTTGGCGGCACAGATAGAGCCCCCGCTGTCGGATAAGGAGATGGTGTCCTTGTTCATAAATTCGTTGACCGGTCCCTATTATGACAAAATGATAGGGAACACGACAACACTCTTCTCGGACATCATCACCATTGGGGAAAGGGTGGAACAAGGATTGAAAAGTGGGAAGCTAGCTAAGCCTTCCCAATCATTCGAGGCTAAGAAGACCTTCAGGAAGAAGAATGAGGGAGGAGTCAATGCTATAACCATATCCTCGGCTACTTCCACTTCGAAGTCGGGAAAATCGCAATTCACCCCTGTGAAGAAGTTTGATAAACTTCCGACCACTTATAGCGATCTCCTGCCGAAGCTAGTAGAAGCCAAACTTCTAGCTTATGTTCCACCAAGGAAGATCGACCCACCTTACCCCGATTGGTACAAGCCACAAGACAAATGTTTATACCATTCGGGGGCACCAGGGCATTCAACAGAGAAATGCCTAGCTCTCAAATATAAGGTCCAAGACCTTATCGATGCTGGGTGGGTCACTTTCGATTCGACAGCACCCGACGTGAGCAAGAATCCTCTACCAAAGCAGGAGTAGAGAATGGCAAGCCACAATAGGGCCCCTCCATATTTTTCTTTTATTTTAGGGACTCGTGATCAGTACCCGAGATCATGAGAACCTTTTCATGTAAATAAGGGTCTTTGTACAAAATTCAATACATATCAATAAAGAGGCATATTTCACACATTATTCTCTTATTTTGTTCTTTTCTCTCTCTCTCATTAACATTAATAAATTCTAAACCTAAACAGAACCAATAAAATAATTATGTCTGTAATTGTTCGCTCGGACCGGGATCCAAAATTTGAGGATGAAGGGGTTGAGCTGGACAGTGATGACGAGGCCATCTTTACGGATCTGAAAAGACTGCTAGATTAAGAAGCTCGTCTACTCCAATCATGTTAAGAGAAATTGGAGACTGTGAATTTGGGGGCAGGGCCGAAAGATAAAAGAGGTCAATATTGGTACCCATATCAGTGATGAAATAAGGACACATGTTTCCACTATGATTATAATAAAATCATTCTTTCTCATTGCTTCTTTTCTTGCTTATAATAAAATTCTAAACCACATTTTTTAACCCTGTTTGAATAAACATGAATGAGGTTAAAATCATCTTAATAATAATAAACCCACATCATTTTTATGTGGAAGTGTGTGTGACAACTTGGAGCACCTTCCCTTGGCCTCAATAAGTGCCATCATGGATAAAGAAATCCTAAAGATAATAAGCTCGGCAGGAAACCCAAAAAGGGGACTGCGTAAAAATAAGAGCAAAAGACCCGCTAGGAATCCCACAAAAGGGTGACCTAGGCAAAAGTTAGGGTTACAAAATAATGAACAAAAACAAAAGCCCGCTAAAACTCCACAAATGGGTGTTTTAGGCAAAAGTTAGGGCAAAAGAAAAACAAAATAAATCCATGATGGTACCATCAATTGAATTCAACAAGGGGCTCAAGAAAAGCTATCCAAGTTGTCAAAGCACAATCATTAATAACAAAGATGTGCTTAACTTCATAAAGTGTTTAATCGAACAAGCCTAAACACATAAGCCTATCTCGGCTAACCATTCTTACAAAAACCATTTTTGAAAAGTAAATCCCCTCTAAAACACAAACTTCAGAATAAAAAATATCTTTCCCTTCTTTTCTCTCTTGTCCCAAAAGATTTTAGAATAATCTAGTGGAAGCATGGAGAAATAAATCATCACTGATAATGGATCTAATCTGAACAACAAAATGGTGGAAGAACTGTGCCAAGAATTCAAGATCCAAACACCACAACTCTTCCCCATATCGGCCAAAGATGAATGGGGCAGTCGAGGCAACCAATAAGAACATCAAAAAATAGTGCAAAAGATGGTTGTCTCATTTAAAGACTGACACGAGATGTTACCCTTCGCTCCTCATGGCTATAGGACTTCAGTACGTCCATTTACAGGAACTACTCCATTCTCATTCGTTTATGGGGTGGAGGCAGTTCTACCCATCGAAGTCGAGATACTCTATCTAAGGGTAATCATGGAAACAAAACTTTCCGAGGCAGAATGGGTTCAAAGCCAATATGACCAGTTGAACCCTATCAAAAAGAAACGGCTGAACGCCATATGCCATGGTCAAGCCTATCAGAGGAAGATCAAAAAGGCTTTTGACAAGAAAGTCCACCCTCGAGTCTACCATGAGGGAGAGTTGGTAATGAAGAAATTACTACCAACTCAAAAAGGGCAAAATCGGAAAGTGTGCCCCAAATCACGGAGGACCATACGTGGTAAAACGAGCCTTCTCAGGAGAAGCATTGATTCTCACAAACATGGACGGAGAAGAACTTCGATACCCAGTCAACATTGACGTGGTAAAGAAGTACTATGCTTGAAGACGTTGCTTGCATAGGCCTGCTGGGATGAAAACCCAAAAAAGGCGTCCTAGGCAAAAGTTAGGGCAAAATAAAAAGCCCGCCAGTACAAGGGTACTAGGCAAAACAACGGCAAAATTATCCCCGCTAGGATACGTCCTAGGCAAAAGTTAGGGGCAAAAGAATAAGATATAAAAGCAAAGCAAGCAACGATCGCTTGAATCGAAAACCGAAAGGCGGTTCAAGTGATTATCTTCTAGAAGCAAGCGTCTTGCAGCATCTACACTCCTGGCTCAGGCCGAAGCAATTAGGGGAACGTAAAGAGCAACAATTACAGATATAATTGTTAAGCCCAATGTATATAGCCTACCCTGGCCAGCCATTCTTCAGAAATTTCCTTCTGTATATCTTTCTGTAAAAACACTTGTGAATATTAATAAAATATCTATGCATTTCTTTTCTCTCTTGACCATGTGATTATGCCTCTAAATTGGTATTTCAAAAAAAAAAAAAAAATTGTATGAAATTCCATTAATAATCGGTCAATAAAAGAAAATTGGAGGGGTTCCTGTAAAATCCATAATCTTCTGCATAAAGGCTCACAAAAATACTCCCTCGCGTCAATGACAGAAAGTCCTCCAAGAAGAAGAGGATAGGGAGAGCCACTCACTTTTCTAAATAAATGAACAAAAATAAAAAAATTGTATTGCATTTGTGCATCACACACACATTAGTTGCACATTCAAAGACCTTATCATGAGGCAACCGCATAAAATAGAAAAATAGAAAATTGCTTGTGTATGACAGCAGCAAGCAAAATGCAAAGATTCAGAAAATCAACAGCATCATACAGAATAACTGAGCCTGGAGAGGCTTGCCGAAAGAATACTCTCAGAATAACTGAGCCTGGAGAGGCTTGCCGAAACAATACTCTCTCAAAATAACTGAGCCTGGAGAGGCTCGCCGAAATAATACTCTCTCAGAATAATTGAGCCTGGAGAGGCTTGTCGAAATAATACTCGTACAGAATAATTGAGCCTGGAGAGGCTTGCCGAAACAATACTCCCACAGAATAATTGAGCCTGGAGAGGCTTGCCGAAATAATACTCGTACAGAATAATTGAGCCTGGAGAGGCTTGCCGAAACAATAATCCCACAGAATAATTGAGCCTGGAGAGGTTTGTCGAAATAATACTCCTTCAGAATAATTGAGCCTGGAGAGGCTTGCCGAAATAATACTCTCTCATAATAACTGAATTTAATTTCTTTAGCACTTTTAATTTCTGTACAGCAAAAGCCAAAAACATAAAAAAGGCAAAATACAGAAAAAGCCAAATCAGAAGAAAAGGCAAAATACAGAAAAAGCCGAAAATGAAAAAAGGCAAGGATATAGAAAATCCAACAAACAGTTTGTACAGAATAACTAAGCCTGGAGAGGCTTACCAAAATAATACTCCACATCCTCCACAGTATGCAGAATAACTGAGCCTGGAGACGCTCGCAGAAATAATACTCCCCAGAGGGAACCTCAGCTCAAGCTCACGGAAAAATCCCCAGCGAGAGCTATCAAAGCAAAATCGACGCAATCCCCAATGGAAGTGCGATCATCCAAACAGTATATACAAGTCAAAGGACTTAACACTTCCTCAGTGGAAGATAGCTCTCCGACTCAAAGCGCTGAGCGAGGCTAAGCCTGTAGAGGCTTCCTAAATAATACTCTGGGATACAATAAGGTCCCCAAATCCCCAATCGCCTACTCAAGAGGCATCCCTGCAAAAAGGAGAAGAAAATCAAAAATATCAATAAGTATTCCCCAAGTGGAATCCGGCTCTTAGCCAAACATCGAACTTCAAGCCGATACGCCTAACAGAAGAGGCTAATCAAAATCAACGACAAAATCCCCCAGCGGATAACAGCCTACACAGAGGCAACACAATCAGAAAATCAAAGAGAGACACCCGAATAAGGACAACCGGGATACTCCACTCACGTCAAAAGGACGTCAGCCAAACATAAGGCATCGCTCAACTCAGAGAGAGAGCATCTGTGTCTACACCCCAAGGAGTCAAAAATTCCCATGGGTACCAACTAAGCAATGCAAGTTGGGGCACAAAAACCTATGAATGACTGCACATCCCCTAGACGGATCCCTGCGTTATCCAGCCCTCAGTGGCACCAAAATCAAAATCAAACCGTCGAAGCAGCATCGTGGACTGTGGAGACAAAACTATCACTAATCCCTGAAGAGGGTAAACACGTATTGCCGAAGTGATCAGAAGACACGGACGCAGACCCTGGAGAGGGCAAAACTCAGTTGCCTAGGTCGTCAAAGACAACCGAAACAAAGTCTGGAGAGACGATACTCAAACAAAGTCTGGAGAGACGATACTCAAACAAAGTCTGGAGAGACGATACTCAAACAAAGTCTGGAGAGACGGTACTCAAACAAAGTCTGGAGAGACGGTACTCAAACAAAGTCTGGAGAGACGGTACTCAAACAAAGTCTGGAGAGACGGTACTCAAACAAAGTCTGGAGAGACGGTACTCAAACAAAGTCTGGAGAGACGATACTCAAACAAAGTCTGGAGAGACGATACTCAAACAAAGTCTGGAGAGACGATACTCAAACAAAGTCTGGAGAGACGATACTCAAACAAAGTCTGGAGAGACGATACTCAAACAAAGTCTGGAGAGACGGTACTCAAACAAAGTCTGGAGAGACGATACTCAAACAAAGTCTAGAGAGACGATACTCAAACAAAGTCTGGAGAGACGATACTCAAACAAAGTCTGGAGAGACGGTACTTAGACAAAGTCTGGAGAGACAATACTCAAACAAAGTCTGGAGAGACAGTACTCAAGGTCTGGAGAGACAATACTCAAGGTCTGGAGAGACAATACTCAGCCATCAGCGTCGTCAGAGGCACGTTGGTGTTAAACTTAGCTACCGAGGTTGTCAGAAGCGCCGAGGTATGCATCAACCTGGAGAGGCTACTCAACAATTTTCCACCAGAAGACATTACAAGTCAGAAGGTTGGCACATTACCCGGACAATTGGGTCAACTCCTTTACTTGTCAATCGGTACACCAAAAGGCCGTTTGACTAAGTAAAGGGGGGGCAGCTGTAGACCCCTAAAATTGTCCGGGTCGGAAATAAAGCTTGAAGACTCTCGAAGACTGAAGGAAGATCAGCCAGAAGGACTCCTGGAAGGCCCTAGGAGGGTTCTCTGTAGGTCTAGAGGTCTTAGAATAGCTTAAAATAAGGAAGTGGAGGGAATGAAGCCCAATACGGCCGTACTAAAACTTAATACGGCCGTATTGAAGCTTCAATATGGCCACAGTGAACTCAATACGGCGTATTGAAGTTTCTGAAACTTCAATACGGCCGTACTGAAATCAATACGGCCGTATTGAAGCTTCAATACAGCCGCAGTGAACTCAATACGGCCGTATTGAAATTTCTGAGCTTCAATACGGCCGTATTGAACTCAATACGGCCGTATTGAAGTTCAAAAATTTCAATACGGCCGTATTGATTCTGTAGCCCGTATTGGGCCTGTTCCCTATAAATATGACGTCAATTGGACGTCATTCCACACGGAAAAACATAGTTTTAACCCTCTCTTTGAGTATTCTGGGGTTTTTGAGCAGTGTTCTGCCCTAGAAATCACTCGGAGAGTTGATCCGACGAAGTTCTTGAGTCCCGAGCCATTTTGCTTGAGGATCGAACCTAGTCGAAGGGAAATCCTCCGGATTTCCATAGTTAAAAGTTTTTAGGAGGGAGCGAGCGGGCTTGTAGAGCGAGGGAACGCCAAAAAGCTTCCCAGTTTTACGAAATATATAAAAGCACGCTTCAAAGGTTTCTTCTTAAAGTCCTTCCTTTTACTGCTTTCTGTGTGCATATTTAAACTGTCATCATGTAGATAGTTAATTTATAATTGCTTAGAATAAATAGGGGTAATTTAGTAATTTTACACTGTTATTTTAGAAATAATCTGTCATAGGGAACCCGAAAGGGGCGCTGTGGGGTGCTAACACCTTCCCCACGCGTAACCGACTCCCTTACCCAACTCTGGTTGTAATGGCCAAAGTTGATTTATAAAATCAATTGCCTTATCCCTTTTTCCAATGTTTTGAGTAAAACATTGGTGGCGACTCCACGAACCCTTCCTTTTTATGAAAACCACTAATCCATGGAGGGTCCCGCTTGGGATTAACATGGATTGGTGAGACATTTAATAAATAAATTGGATAAGATCGACAAGGTCTCAGTTTGAGAACAAGTCGTTCTAATAATCCAATACATTTTCAAAACTAAAATAAAAGCGAGCTCGACCGTCTTCGCGACCGCCGAGGCCCGTTTGGGCCGGTGGCGACATCTGTTTGTGGATACTTCTACTTTCTTGTGTGGTGTTGGTAAAACAAATTATGGATAGCCCTTAAGGGTATTTCCTTGCCAACTTACCTATTTTTTTGGTGGCAAACACATCAAGCAATGGTGTGTGAAGATGGGTGTCATTATTTGTCCCTAACAAGTGCTAGAATTGTGAAGAATGAGATTCAAGAAGTGGAAGAAGATGTTATAGAGGCGTAACAAGCAACTTACAAAAATATTTTAAGAAGAAAGGTTATAAAGCTGTTCTTTTTTATCCATCAATGTGTGGATTCTACAAATTTGCTCAGTTAGTTCAAAAAAAAAATAAGCTTAGGATATTTTTCATAAAGCTTATAGAGGTGTTGATAATAAAGTGAACAAACAAAAAACTTCAATCTCTTTGAAGGCAATATAGGTTGTTGTTTATGAATGATAAGGAGTAATAGCTAATTATTTCAACTAAATTTAAGCCTTTGTTAATTTGATGAAATCTTGTAATGTAAAGTTTACATATTAACAAACTGTAGATAAGGTGTTGAGAACTTTGACTCCTTATTTTGATTATATTGTGGTGGCAATTGAGGAATCCAAAGATCTTGAGATGATGAAGGTAGAGATGTTGCAAAATTCCCTTGAAGTTCATGAAAAAAGACTAAATGAGAGGAAGAATGGTGAAAATACTCGAGAACAACTCTTGTTGACTCAAACCAATTACAAGAAGAAAAGTACAAGTGGTTGGAACAAGAAATAAAAAAGACAAGCGGAAAGGTGGTAAGATTGGTGGAGGTATAGTGACTCATCAAATGGTCAAGATCAGTGTTAGACTAAACATAATCAAGTTGAGTCTTCAAACAGATGACATGGCAGTTCAATTCATAGAAATTAGGGGAAAAAAAAGAAATTTGATAAGAAGAAAATTTAGTGTTACAATTGCAAAAATTGGGGGGCATTTTACAAAAGAATGCAAAAGTCGCAAAGGATGAAAGAGAAAGTATGAGGGTGAAACATATGTTGCTCAATATGAATGATCATATTGTGATCAAGTATTGTTAATAGTGACCATAAATTATGATGTTGACAACTCTAAACCTTGTTATATTGACACAGGTTGTTCAAATCATATGATAGGACATAGAGAT
The DNA here is from genome assembly GCF_000230855.2 of Cajanus cajan. Classification (NCBI taxonomy): domain Eukaryota; kingdom Viridiplantae; phylum Streptophyta; class Magnoliopsida; order Fabales; family Fabaceae; genus Cajanus; species Cajanus cajan. The sequence continues at coordinate 12,622,174 of NC_138523.1, read as the reverse complement.
TGGTTACTTGATATCGGTGCAATGTTAGGAATAAGGTGAAATTTGCAAAAAAAAAAAAGGACCATTATAACAAAAGGAATTGGAAAGGTTATGATCGAGATGAAGGATGGAAAACCTACATATGTAACTGATGTCAGGTATGTATCATCAATGAAAACCAATTTACTCAATTTGGTACAGTTTCTAGATAAGAGTCTCTCAATGAAAATAAAGGAAAATCATAGAGATATTTGATTCAAAGTAAAGATTGATGTTAAAGACTCATTTGCCTAAGAATAAAACCTTCAAATTGAATTTGAATGTAGTATAGCTGCAACGTATGTTAACAACAAATGTTGAGGATGAGAGGTGGTTATGACATTATAGATCTAGGCACTTGAATTTTAAAAGTTTGAATCAACTTGGAGTGAAGTAGATGGTGATTGGGATGCCTTCAATAAAACCACCAGAATAGGTTTTTGAAGGGTGTCTTGTGAGTAAACAACCAAGGAAATCTTTCATGCACCTTCTCGTGCAAGACAATTATTAGAAGTGGTCCATTCAAATGTATGTGGCCCGACTGAGACTGATCCATCATTAGGGAGTAAGAAATACTTTATGACTTTTGTGGATAAATTTACTAGAAAGGTATGATTGTATTTGATTAAAGAAAAGATTGATGTGTTTTATTATTTGTGAAATTTTATGCATTAGTTTAGGGGGAAAATGGCCATGAATTGAAAATTCTAAGAACTGATGGAAAGGGAGAATATAACTCTAAGAAATTTCATAATTTCTATTAGAGGAAGGGTATTGAACATGAGGTGACTATTCCATATGCCCCTCAACATAATGGATTAGTTAAAAGAAGGAATAAAACTCTACTTGATATGGTAAGGTGTATGTTGAAAGGAAAGGGAATTCCTAATTGTTATTGGAGAAAGGCGGTATCTACTGTAGCATATGTGTTGAACAGATGCCCTACAAGAAGAATGAGGACAATAACTCTTGAGGAAGCATAGAGTGGGCATAAACCAATTTTTAATCATTTGAGATTTTTTGGTTCACTATGTTATAGGCATTCTAGATTAGAATAATAGAAAATTGGATGAGAAAAGTGAAACATTTATGTTAATTGGTTATCACCTAACAAAAGTGTACAAGTTGTACAATTCAAGTGAAAGGAAGGTTGTTATTAGTTGAGATGTTACTATGGATGAGACAACATCATGGAGCTAGGAAAATAAATCAAATTCAAGCACCAATGTTCAACTTGAACTTAAAGGGGATAAAAAAGTTGAACACAATACTTAAATTCCTACTGTGCAACAATAAGAGAGAAGAATGTATAGGCTAAGCTTTCCATCAAGTAGACTTGTAGATTATGAAGTTTTTCTAGACGATGTCATTTAGTTCGATGGTGAACTTATCCATTTGGCTCTCATGGCAGATTCATCATAATCAATAAATTGGGGGTAGGCTTTTAAACAAAAGAAGTGGAAGGATGTTATGAATGAAGAAATTAATGTTATAAAGATGAATCATAACTGGGAGCTTGTAGATCCTCAACCTACAAAGCAACCAATTGATATGAAGTGAGGGTTTAAGCTGAAGTTGAATCTAGATGGTTCAATTGCAAAACATAAGGAAAGATTAATTGTTATAGAGTTTTGTCAAAAGACTAGAGTGGACTACATTAAGGTATTTGCTCCAGTTACAAGAATTGAAACTGTAACACCCCAATTCTCATACTTTGATTGAGGGTAATTTGGTAATTTTCAGGGTGATTTAGTAGCCCAGAACGGGCCGTTCTCAAATTGGAACGGGTCGTTCCTGTAGACCCCTAAAATTGTCCGGGTCGGAAATAAAGCTTGAAGACTCTCAAAGACTGAAGGAAGATCAACCAGAAGGACTCCTGGAAGGCCCTAGGAGGGTTCTCTGTAGGTCTAGAGGTCTTAGAATAGCTCAAAATAAGGAAGTGGAGGGAATGAAGCCCAATACGGCCGTACTGAACTTAATACGGCCGTATTGAAGCTTCAATACGGCCGCAGTGAACTCAATACGGCGTATTGAAGTTTCTGAAACTTCAATACGGCCGTACTGAAATCAATACGGCCGTATTGAAGCTTCAATACAGCCGTATTGAACTCAATACGGCCGTATTGAAATTTCTGAACTTCAATACGGCCGTATTGAACTCAATACGGCCGTATTGAAGTTCAAAAATTTCAATACGGCCGTATTGCTTCTGTAGGCCGTATTGCGCCTATTCCCTATAAATATGACGTCAATTGGACGTCACTAGACACTTTCACACTCAGTTTTGACTCCCTCCTTGAGTATTCTGGGGTTTTTGAGCAGTGTTCTGCCCTAGAAATCTCTCTGGGAGTCGATCCGACGAAGTTCTGGAATTCCGAGCACTTAGCTTGGAGATTCGAACCTAGTCGAAGGGAAATCCTCCGGATTTCCATAGTCAAAATTTTATAGGAGAGAGCGAGCGAGCTTGTAGAGCGAGGGAACGCCAAAAAGCTTCCCAGTTTTACTCAATATATAAAAGCACGCTTCAAGAGGTTTCTTCTTAAATCCTTCCTTTTACTGCTTTCTGTGTGCATATTTAAACTGTCATCATGTAGATAGTTAATTTATAATCGCTTATAATAAATAGGGGTAATTTAGTAATTTTATACTGTTATTTTAGAATATAATCTGTCATAGGGAACCCGAAAGGGGCGCTGTGGGGTGCTAACACCTTCCCCACGCGTAACCGACTCCCTTACCCGACTCTGGTTGTAATGGCCAAAGTTGATTTATAAAATCAATTGCCTTATCCCTTTTTCCAATGTTTTGAGTAAAACATTGGTGGCGACTCCACGAACCCTCCTTTTGCGAAAACCACTAATCCATGGAGGGTCCCGCTTGGGATTAATATGGATTGGTGAGCCTTTTAATAAAATTGCTCGTTTGACGAGGTCTCAGTTTGAGAATAAGTCATTCTAGCAATCCACATTTTTAAACAAATAAACGAGTCCAAACCATCCTTCGCGAATGCCGAAAGCCCGTTTCGGGCCGGTGGCGACAGATGGCGACTCCGCTGGGGAAGCTTCGAGAGTCAGTCCCATTTAGTGACAGATTGTTTTTAACAAATAATAGTTAAAAAATTACTTCATTACCCCTTGCTTGTATGATAACATGCTTTATATATTTGGCTTTAAATAACTGTTGTTTGTTTAAATTTCCGCAATTGTTTGAAATAAAAATTGCACACAAACCTTTGCACACAACAGTTCCCTCTATACCCGGGGGCATGAGTGGTAATCCATAGGGAGTGGATGTTAGTACGGCCGGTTGAATGGGTCTATAGGAGCCTACGAGACCGTTGTCGGAAAACATCACTCAAGGTGATAACCATGAACTTGAGTCCGACGGTGCGTTGGAGCTTTCCATCGACCTACGACGAGAGGAATTGGGTCCCTATAATGGGGGCACCTTGGGGGCCTTTGACCAAGTGAGAACAGTTAGATCCTCCTTGAATATGCACTTTTCTGCAGGAGACCCCTACCTCGTGATTCGCTCGTGACTGTTCGTGGATGAGTGAATTGTTTGTGCATTCGTTATGTGACATTGTTTGTGCATTAATAAATAACCTCGTGATAAGGTCTAAAGAATAATCCCCATGCATGAAAAAACCATGACATGAGAGGAAAGACCATGTGTAAAAATATAATAAAAATGAGGAGCATGTACATCATTACCAATAAAGATATCATGCATCCTCATAAACCATGCATTTTAGGTTCACCAATACCTCTTGACATGAGTAAAAGTGACCCATAATTATCAAGATTCTCCGTTGAGGAGAGATCATAAGTCAAGGAGGGTGGTAACACTCTGTTTTAAAAAGGCAGCGCCTTAAAAATGGAGGGTTATCAAGCTCATGTCAAGAGCGTATTCATTCCATAAATTAATTAGATTAAATATTCATTTTTAGAAAGTGGCTGGTCATCTCTCTGTCCTCACACGCGCAAAGAAGATCAAGAAAATGGAAGCATTGGAGGAGCAAAACAAAAAGCTCACAACCGAGCTTTCACAACTTAAAGACCAAATGGCGCAAATGATGGAACTCATGCGTCATCACAACATCCATGAATCTCATCACAGTGATCATGGGTCCCATCATGAGGGAGAGGAGGAAGAGCATGAAAAAGATCCTCCACACGCTGTACAACTTGGGGCTGGAATTATGATTAAAGAGCCCGAAGTATCAAAGGAACAATTCCACGCCCTCGAGGATCGGCTAAGGGCTATGGAGGGGCATGATTTTGACATCAAAGATGCCGCCGACATGTGCTTAGTGAGGGACATTCAATTCCCTCCCAAATTTAAAGTGCCGGATTTCCCAAAGTATGTGGGATCGACTTGCCCCAAAAGTCATCTCACCATGTACTGTCGCAAGATGGCTGCATATGCCACAAATGAAAAGCTCTTGATCCACTGCTTTCAAGAGAGCTTAGCTGAAACTGCACTCAACTGGTATATGCAGCTAGATGGAAATCTAGTACATACATGGAGGCAGTTGGCCGACGCCTTTCTCAAGCGCTATAAATACAACATCGACCTAACACCCGATAGGTCTGATCTTCAAGCCTTGAGCAAAAAGAACGATGAATCCTTCAAGGCGTACGCCCAACGTTGGAGGGAGTTGGCGGCACAGATAGAGCCCCCGCTGTCAGATAAGGAGATGGTGTCCTTATTCATCAACTCGTTGACTGGTCCCTATTACGATAAAATGATAGGGAACACAACGACACTCTTCTCGGACATCATCACCATTGGGGAGAGAGTGGAACAAGGACTTAAAAGTGGGAAGCTGGCTAAGCCTTCCCAATCATATGAAGCTAAGAAGGTCTTCGGGAAGAAGAAAGAGGGAGAAGTCAATGCTATAACCATACCCTCGGCTACTTCCACTTCGAAGTCGGGAAGATCGCAATTCACCCCTGTGAAGAAGTTTGATAAACTTCCGACCACTTATAGCGATCTCCTGCCGAAGCTAGTAGAAGCCAAACTTCTAGCTCATGTTCCACCAAGGAAGATCGACCCACCTTACCCCGATTGGTACAAGCCACAAGACAAATGTTTATACCATTCGGGGGCACCAGGGCATTCAACAGAGAAATGCCTTGCTCTCAAATACAGGGTCCAAGACCTTATTGATGCCGGGTGGGTCACCTTCGATTCGACAGTGCCCGACGTGAGCAAGAATCCTCTGCCAAAGCAGGAGTAGAGAGAAGAACAAGCCACGATAGGGCCCCCTTCATATTTCTCTTTTAGGGACTCATGATCAGTACCCGAGATCATGAGAACCTTTTCATGTAAATAAGGGTTTTGTACAGTTTTACATACATATATCAATAAAGAGGCATTTTTCACATTATTCTCTTTTTTGTTCTTTTCTCTCTTTCCTCATTAACATTAATAATTCTAAACCTAAACAGAACCAATAAAATAATTATGTCTGTAATTGTTCGCTCTGACCGGGATCCGAAGGTGAAAGGTTTGAGTTGGACAGTGATGAGGAAACCATTTCTCCGGATCTGCAAAGATTGCTAGATCAAGAAGCTCGTCAAGAGAAATTGGAGACTATAAATTTGGGGCATGGCCGAGAGATAAAAGAGGTCAACATTAGGACCCATACCAGTGATGAAATAAGGACACATGTTTCCGCTATGATTATAATAAAATCATTCTTCATTGCTTCTTTTCTTGCTTATAATAAAATTCTAAACCACATTATTTTTAACCCTGTTTGAATAAACATGAATGAGGTTAAAATCATCTTAATAATAATAAACCCACATCATTTTTATGTGGAAGTGTGTGTGACAACTTGGAGCACCTTCCCTTGGCCTTGACAAGTGCCATCATGGATAAAAATAAATCCTTCAAAATAAAAGAAGCTCGGCAGGAAACCCAAAAAGGGGTCTGCGCAAAAATAAGAGCAAAAGACCCGCTAGGAATCCCACAAAAGGGTGACCTAGGCAAAAGTTAGGGTTGCAAAAATGAACAAAAACAAAAGTCCGCTAAAACGCCACAAAAGGGTGTTTTAGGCAAAAATAAGGACAATCAAAAAACAAAAGAAATCCATGATGGTACCATGAGCCGAATTCAAGAAAGGTTCAAGGGAAGCTATCCAAGTTGTCAAAATCACAACGTCAATAAACAAAGATTTTCTTAACTTCATAAGTGTTTAATCAAACAAGCCTAAACACATAAGCCCACCTTGGCCAAACATTCTTACAAAATCCATTTTTCAAAAATAAAATAATCCCCTCTAAAACACAAACTTTTGAAAAATATACCTTTTCCTTCTTTTCTCTCTTATCCCAACGATTTTAGAATAATCTAGTGGAAGCATGGAGAAATAAATCATCACTGATAATGGATCTAATCTGAACAACAAAATGGTGGAAGAACTGTGCCAAGAATTCAAGATCCAACACCACAACTTTTCCCCATATCGGCCAAAGATGAATGGGGCAGTCGAGGCAACCAATAAGAACATCAAAAAATAGTGCAAAAGATGGTTGTCTCATTTAAAGACTGACACGAGATGTTACCCTTCGCTCCTCATGGCTATAGGACTTCAGTACGTCCATTTACAGGAGCTACTCCATTCTCACTCATTTATGGGGTGGAGGCAGTTCTACCCATCGAAGTCGAGATACTCTATCTAAGGGTAATCATGGAAACAAAACTTTCCGAGGCAGAATGGGTTCAAAGCCAATATGACCAGTTGAACCCTATCAAAAAGAAACGGCTGAACGCCATATGCCATGGTCAAGCCTATCAGAGGAAGATCAAAAAGGCTTTTGACAAGAAAGTCCACCCTCGAGTCTACCATGAGGGAGAGTTGGTAATGAAGAAATTACTACCAACTCAAAAAGGGCAAAATCGGAAAGTGTGCCCCAAATCACGGAGGACCATACGTGGTAAAACGAGCCTTCTCAGGAGAAGCATTGATTCTCACAAACATGGACGGAGAAGAACTTCGATACCCAGTCAACATTGACGTGGTAAAGAAGTACTATGCTTGAAGACGTTGCTTGCATAGGCCTGCTAGGATGAAAACCCAAAAAAGGCGTCCTAGGCAAAAGTTAGGGCAAAATAAAAAGCCCGCCAGTACAAGGGTACTAGGCAAAACAACGGCAAAATTATCCCCGCTAGGATACGTCCTAGGCAAAAGTTAGGGGCAAAAGAATAAGATGTAAAAGCAAAGCAAGCAACGATCGTTTGAATCGAAAACCGAAAGGCGGTTCAAGCGATTATCTTCTAGAAGCAAGCGTCTTGCAGCATCTACACTCCTGGCTCAGGCCGAAGCAATTAGGGGAACGTAAAGAGCAACAATTACAGATATAATTGTTAAGCCCAATGTATATAGCCTACCCTGGCCAGCCATTCTTCAGAAATTTCCTTCTGTATATCTTTCTGTAAAAACACTTGTGAATATCAATAAAAATATCCATTTGTTTCTTTTCTTTCTTGACCATGTGATTATGCCTCTGAATTGGTTTTTCATAAAAATTGTACGAAATTCCATTAATAATCGGTCAATAAAAGAAAATTGGAGGGGTTCCTGTAAAATCCATAATCTCCTGCATAAAGGCTCACAAAAATACTCCCTCGCGTCAATGACAGAAAGTCCTCCAAGAAGAAGAGGATAGGGAGAGCCACTCACTTTTCTAAATAAATGAACAAAAATAAAAAAAAAAATTGTATTGCATTTGTGCATCACACACACATTAGTTGCACATTCAAAGACCTTATCATGAGGCAACCGCATAAAATAGAAAAATAGAAAATTGCTTGTGTATGCCAGCAGTAAGCAAAATGCAAAGATTCAGAAAATCAACAGCATCATACAGAATAACTGAGCCTGGAGAGGCTTGCCGAAAGAATACTCTCAAAATAACTGAGCCTGGAGAGGCTCGCCGAAATAATACTCTCTTAGAATAATTGAGCCTGGAGAGGCTTGCCGAAATAATACTCGTACAGAATAATTGAGCCTGGAGAGGCTTGCCGAAACAATACTCCCACAGAATAATTGAGCCTGGAGAGGCTTGTCGAAATAATACTCCTTCAGAATAACTGAGCCTGGAGAGGCTTGCCGAAATAATACTCTCTCATAATAACTGAATTTAATTTCTTTAGCACTTTTAATTTCTGTACAGCAAAAGCCAAAAACATAAAAAAGACAAAATACAGAAAAAGCCAAATCAGAAGAAAAGGCAAAATACAGAAAAAGCCGAAAATAAAAAAGGCAAGGATATAGAAAATCCAACAAACAATTTGTACCGAATAACTAAGCCTGGAGAGGCTTACCAAAATAATACTCCACATCCTCCACAGTATGCAGAATAACTGAGCCTGGAGAGGCTCGCAGAAATAATACTCCCCGGAGGGAACCTCAGCTCAAGCTCACGGGAAAATCCCCAGCAAGAGCTATCAAAGCAAGATCGACGCAATCCCCAATGGAAGTGCGATCATCCAAACAGTATATACAAGTCAAAGGACTTAACACTTCCTCAGTGGAAGATAGCTCTCCGACTCAAAGCGTTGAGCGAGGCTAAGCCTGTAGAGGCTTCCTAAATAATACTCTGGGATACAATAAGATCCCCAAATCCCCAATCGCCTACTCAAGAGGCATCCCTGCAAAAAGGAGAAGAAAATAAAAAATATCAATAATTATTCCCCAAGCTGAATTTGGCTTTTCAGCCAATCATTGAACATCAAGATGATATGCCTAACAGAAGAGGCTAATCAAAATCAACGACAAAATCCCCCAGCGGGTAACAGCCTACACAGAGGCATTCCTTCAAAGAAGAGAAAAATCGGAAAAATCAACAACAATTCCCCAAGCGGAATTCGGCTTTTCAGCCAATCATTGAACGTCAAGCTGATACGCCTAACAGAAGAGGCCAATCACAACTAATGACGAAATCCCCTAGCGGATAATAGCCTACACAGAGGCGACAAAAATCAGAAAACCCAAAAGAGATACCCGAATAATGATAACCGGGATACTCCACCAACGTCCAAAGGACGTCAGCCAATCATAAGGCACTGCTCATCTCAGAAAGAGCATCTTCGTGTCTACACCCCAAGGAAACAGAAATTCCTCAATGGGCGCCAACTACTCAATGGAAAGTTGGGACACAAGAACCTATGAGTAACTGCACATCCCCTAGACGGATCCCTGCGTTATCCAGCCCTCAGTGGCATAAAAATCAAAAATAATCGTCGAAGCAGCATCGTGGACTGTGGAGACAAAATCAACATCCAGAATCCCCAGCGGATAACAGCCTACACAGAGGCAGTAAAAATCAGAAAATCAAAAAGAGTCACCCGAATAAGGATAACCGGGATACTCCACCAACGTCAAAAGACGTCAGCCAAACATAAGGCATCGCTCAACTCAGAGAGAGAGCATCTGTGTCTACACCCCAAGGAGTCAAAAATTCCCATGGGTACCAACTAAGCAATGCAAGTTGGGACACAAGAACCTATGAATGACTGCACATCCCCTAGACGGATCCCTGCGTTATCCAGCCCTCAGCGGCACAAAATCAGAAAAACAAACCGTCGAAGCAGCATTGTGGACTGTGGAGACAAACTATACTCAACTACCTCATCTTTGAGAGGCAAAGTCTGGAGAGACGATACTCAAACGAAGTCTGGAGAGACAGTACTCAAACAAGGTCTGGAGAGACAATACTCAAACAAGGTCTGGAGAGACAATACTCAAACGAGGTCTGGAGAGACAATACTCAAACAAGGTCTGGAGAGACGATACTCAAACGAAGTCTGGAGAGACAGTACTCAAACAAGGTCTGGAGAGACAATACTCAAACAAGGTCTGGAGAGACAATACTCAAACGAGGTCTGGAGAGACAATACTCAAACGAGGTCTGGAGAGACAATACTCAAACAAAGTCTGGAGAGACAGTACTCAAACAAGGTCTGGAGAGACAATACTCAAACAAGGTCTGGAGAGACAATACTCAAACGAGGTCTGGAGAGACAATACTCAAACAAGGTCTGGAGAGACGGTACTCAAACAAAGTCTGGAGAGACGGTACTCAAGGTCTGGAGAGACAGTACTCAAGGTCTGGAGAGACAGTACTCAAGGTCTGGAGAGACAATACTCAAGGTCTGGAGAGACAATACTCAGCCATCAGCGTCGTCAGAGGCACGTTGGTGTTAAACTTAGCTACCGAGGTTGTCAGAAGCGCCGAGGTATGCAACAACCTGGAGAGGCTACTCTATAATTTTCCACCGGAAGACGCTACAAGTCAGAAGGTTGGCACATCACCCGGACAATTGGGTCAACTCCTTTACTTGTCAGCCGGTACACCAAAAGACCGTCCGACTAAGTAAAGGGGGGGCAGCTGTAGACCCCTAAAATTGTCTGGGTCGGAAATAAAGCTTGAAGACTCTCAAAGACTGAAGGAAGATCAACCAGAAGGACTCCTGGAAGGCCCTAGGAGGGTTCTCTGTAGGTCTAGAGGTCTTAGAATAGCTCAAAATAAGGAAGTGGAGGGAATGAAGCCCAATACGGCCGTACTGAACTTAATACGGCCGTATTGAAGCTTCAATACGGCCGCAGTGAACTCAATACGGCGTATTGAAGTTTCTGAAACTTCAATACGGCCGTACTGAAATCAATACGGCCGTATTGAAGCTTCAATACAGCCGTATTGAACTCAATACGGCCGTATTGAAATTTCTGAACTTCAATACGGCCGTATTGAACTCAATACGGCCGTATTGAAGTTCAAAAATTTCAATACGGCCGTATTGCTTCTGTAGGCCGTATTGCGCCTATTCCCTATAAATATGACGTCAATTGGACGTCACTAGACACTTTCACACTCAGTTTTGACTCCCTCCTTGAGTATTCTGGGGTTTTTGAGCAGTGTTCTGCCCTAGAAATCTCTCTGGGAGTCGATCCGACGAAGTTCTGGAATTCCGAGCACTTAGCTTGGAGATTCGAACCTAGTCGAAGGGAAATCCTCCGGATTTCCATAGTCAAAATTTTATAGGAGAGAGCGAGCGAGCTTGTAGAGCGAGGGAACGCCAAAAAGCTTCCCAGTTTTACTCAATATATAAAAGCACGCTTCAAGAGGTTTCTTCTTAAATCCTTCCTTTTACTGCTTTCTGTGTGCATATTTAAACTGTCATCATGTAGATAGTTAATTTATAATCGCTTATAATAAATAGGGGTAATTTAGTAATTTTATACTGTTATTTTAGAATATAATCTGTCATAGGGAACCCGAAAGGGGCGCTGTGGGGTGCTAACACCTTCCCCACGCGTAACCGACTCCCTTACCCGACTCTGGTTGTAATGGCCAAAGTTGATTTATAAAATCAATTGCCTTATCCCTTTTTCCAATGTTTTGAGTAAAACATTGGTGGCGACTCCACGAACCCTCCTTTTGCGAAAACCACTAATCCATGGAGGGTCCCGCTTGGGATTAATATGGATTGGTGAGCCTTTTAATAAAATTGCTCGTTTGACGAGGTCTCAGTTTGAGAATAAGTCATTCTAGCAATCCACATTTTTAAACAAATAAACGAGTCCAAACCATCCTTCGCGAATGCCGAAAGCCCGTTTCGGGCCGGTGGCGACAGTTCCAAACTACTAAAATGAGGGTGATTTTGTAGTTCAGAACGGGTCATTCCCAAACTGAAACGGGCCGTTCTAAAATACAAAATTTGTCTACAAATTTTAGATGGGAACGGGGTGTTCCCAAATTGGAACGGGGCATTCCCAATTTGGAACGGGGCGTTCCAAATCACGAAAAATGCCAAAAACCCTAATTGAGAACGGGTCGTTCCAGATATGGCCGTTGTGGGTTAAGTGCAACCCCAGAACGGGCTGTTCTGGTTTGACAACAGGCTGTTCTGGATGAGAATTTTACAAATGCCGTCAGAGTCCAGAACGGGCCATTCCGGATTTGAAACGGGCCGTTCCAGCAAAGCCTGATGCCTATAAATTGAGCGCTCTGCCACTCCCAAAAAGCACACTTTTCATTTTCTGACTTTTTTTCTTTTACACTCTCTGAAGAGCAAGGGGAGCCTAGAGGAAGAGACCAGCAAGATCCAGTTTTAGTGTCTTCTTCTGCTTATCCGGGTAAGGGGGAGTGAGAAACCTCGCTTAGGGTGCGGGAATAATTATTGGGTAGTAGGATTGACCCCCAATCCCTTGCCTGATGCATGTTTCTAGGAATAGACAAAATACGAACATTTTTTATTTTTCCTTCTGATTGTTCTGTTGGGCTTCTTGTTGGATGTGATGTGTAGATATGTGATTGATTTTGAGAATGATCATGTTTTGATATCAATTAGAGTGCTCTATGGGTTCCTACGGGAAACCCTACCAGAAACAGGAAAAATAGGAATGTTTTCTGTTTTGCTTTCTGATTCTTTCATTGTGTTCCTTATTGGATGTGATGTATGAATATGTATTTGATTTCAAAATCATATAAGTTTTGATATGAATTAGAGTGCTCTGTGGGTTCTTTTGGGAAACCCTATGAGGTAAAATTAGAAATATGATCTATGGATGATTTGAGGCATTATATGTAATGTTGATGATAGCTTCATGTTTTAGATAAGTTCTTGGTATGATTTATGTATCATTTTGATATATATGATGATGAGAAGTTTCTTTATGAGACTATGGGAATATGATGTGAAATTTGAAATGAAATGTGAAGTATTGAGTCAATGTAATTGTGAATGTGAGACATGCATCATATGCATATATGACTTATTCCAGGTATATCGCTTAGGCCGCATACCAGTGATGTAACAAGCTATGTGATGAAATTACTTATGCCAGGTATGTTTCTTAGGCTGCATACCAGTGATGTAACAGGCAATGTGATGAAATGACTTATGCCAGGTATGTTGCTTAGGCTGCATACCAGTGATGTAACAGGCAATGTGATGAAATAACTTATGCCAGGTATGTTGTTTAGGCCGCATACCAGTGATGTAATAGGCAATGTGATGAAATGATTTATGCCAGGTGTGCAGCTTAGGCCGCATACCAGTGTGGACGTCCTGGTCATACTCAGTTCTAGTGTCGTGACAAGGAGGTTACCTACTTTAATTGGAATGGTAAGGGCCACATCAGCACCCAATGCCCTAAACCGCCAAGACTACGTGTTACCGAATCGGGTTCGCAAAGCTGAGCATCCAAAGGCTGTAGCGAGAGTATTTGTTCTTAGTGGTGCTGGAGTTGCTTGATCAAAAAATTTGATACAAGGTACTTGTTTCATAGCTGAGACTCCTTTTGTTGTACTATTTGATCCCGGTGCAACTCATTCCTTTATTTTTGTCTTTTGTGTCCAAAAGTTGGATTTGCCTGTATCTTGTTTAGATTTTGATTTGATATGCATGTATGTTGATACGAGGATAGATGACCTTATGGATTAATTAGTGACTATTTCTGTGACTGACCTTAAGGTGTGATACCATCAAATTGGAGTTGAGGATGAGGATATATATTAGACAATTTTATGCTAAGTTATCGAAGTATGATTTTTGGCTGTATGAAGTGAGTTTTCTAGGTCTTTTAAATCTTAGTTGAGGTATAATGTAGATCTTTCTAAGGTAAAAGTTGTGCTTAAGTGGGAGATACCTAAATCAGTTAGTGAGGATTATGAGTTTTCTTGGGTTAGTTGATTAATATATGAGGTTCATCGGGGAAATTTTATAAGATAGTTTTACCTTTAACCAGATTGACTAGTGTTAATATTACCGGATTTTAGTAAGTCTTATGTGGTATATAGTGACCCTTCTAAGAAGGGTTTGGATGGAACATTGATGCAAGAAGGAAGGGTAGTAGTTTATGTTTCTAGGTAATTAAAAATTCATTAAAGGTATTACCTTACCCATGACTCTAAGTTAGCGGTTGTAATATTTACACTAAGATTTGGAGACACTACCTATATGATTCTAAGCTTGAGGTATTTAGTGATCATAAGAGCCTTAAATATCTTTTGACCAAAGGAGTTAAATATGAGACAAAAGAGATAGTTGTAATTTCTTAAGGAAAAGATTTTGATCTTATTTGGGCAAAGTCAATGTGGTGATCGATGTTCTGAGTAGGAAAACTTTATATTTATCTTCCCTTATAATTAGAGAGATGGATCTTTTTGACTCAAATTAGGAATTTAAGTTTGACATGTGAGATTACTCTTAGTAGTGTGAAATTAGGTATGACTCGAGTAACGAGTGGATCGTTGAAAGAAATTGGAGAAACGTACTTAGTTGATTCATTTTGGTGACAAGATATGAGGCTATAGGACAAGGTAATAGATAAGAGTATGCCTAAGGTATAGATGGAGTAGTAAGACTTTGAGACCGAGTATGTGTACCTAGTGGACTTATGCTTAGGTGTTTGATCTTTGGAGAGGGTCATAGAAGTAAAGCTAATATTGTGACAGATGCCTTGAGTAGGATGATCAGTTATCTATTGTTTTGATGATGTAAGAGTTGGATTTGATTGAGGAGGTTAGAGACTTAAGCTTGGTGTGTGAGATTACTCTTAGAAGCATTGAATTGATTATGCTGAAAGTGACTAGTGAATTAATGGATGAGAATAGAGAAGCCCAAGAGTCAGATCCTTTCTTAGTGAACCAAGTGGAGAATATTGGTAGGAGTATGGATAAACTTTTCTGAGTAGGAATTGACGTTGTTCTGAGGTGCAAGAACAAAATTTGGGTGCCTAGTAATCCTGAATTAAGAGAAGGATCTTAGAGGAAGGACATAAGAGTACTCTTAATATTCATTTAGGAGCTACTAAGATGTATGAGAGTGGCGCAGCGGAAGCGTAGTGGCCTAAGGTGAAGAGAGGAGTAGAGGAATTTGTGTACTCGTGTTTAGTATACTAGAAGTCTTTAGGATTTTTGTAGCCTTTAGACGTCCCATTTTGGAAGTGAGATGGTGTGTAGATAAACCTTAGTTGTAGGCTTGCCTAAGATGATTACGAAATTTGATTCTTTTTGGGTTATAGTGGTTGGACTCACCAAGTTTACTTGCCTTACCCTTGTTAATAAAATATATTCCTTGGTGAGATTGTTAGAGTTGTACATGAGTAAGGTAGTAAGGTTGCATGGGAATTAGAAAACAAGATGCGAGGAGCCTACCTATTTCTGTTTTCAAGAGAATTTCGGGGACGAAATTTCTAAAAGGAGGGGAGAATTGTAACACCCCAATTCTCATACTTTGATTGAGAGTAATTTGGTAATTTTCAGGATGATTTAGTAGCCCAGAACGGGCCGTTCCCAAATTGGAACGGGCCGTTCCAAACTACTAAAACGAGGGTGATTTTGTAGTTCAGAACGGGCCGTTCCCAGACTGGAACGGGCCGTTCTAAAATATAAAAATTATCTACAAATTTTAGATGGGAACGGGGTGTTCCCAAATTGGAACGGGGAGTTTCCAATTTGGAACGGGGCGTTCCAAATCACGAAAAATGCCTAAAACCCTAATTGAGAACGGGCCGTTCCAGATATGGCCGTTATGGGTTAAGTGCACCCCAGAACGGGTCGTTCTGGTTTGAGAACAGGCCGTTCTGGATGAGAATTTTACACATGTCATCAGAGTCCAGAACGGGCCATTCCGGCGAAGCCTGATGCCTATAAATTGAGCTCTCTGCCACTCCCAAAAAGCACACTTTTCATTTTCTGACTTCTTTTCTTTTACACTCTCTGAAGAGCAAGGGGAGCCTAGAGGAAGAGACCAGCAACATCCAGTTTTAGCATCTTCTTCTGCTTATCCGGGTAAGGGGGGAGTGAGAAACCTCGCTCAGGGTGCGGGAATAATTGTTGGGTAGTAGGATTGACCCCCAATCCCTTGCCTGATGCATGTTTCTAGGAATAGACAAAATACGAACATTTTTTATTTTTCCTTCTGATTGTTCTGTTGGGCTTCTTGTTGGATGTGATGTGTAGATATGTGATTGATTTTGAGAATGATCATGTTTTGATATCAATTAGAGTGCTCTATGGGTTCCTACGGGAAACCCTACGAGAAACAGGCAAAATAGGAATGTTTTCTATTTTGCTTTCTGATTCTTTCATTGTGTTCCTTGTTGGATGTGATGTATGAATATGTATTTCATTTCAAAATCATATAAGTTTTGATATGAATTAAAGTGCTCTGTGGGTTCTTTTGGGAAACCCTATGAGGTAAAATTAGGAATATGATCTATGGATGATTTAAGGCATTATATGTAATGTTGATGATAGCTTCATGTTTTAGATAAGTTCTTGCTATGATTTATGTATCATTTTGATATATATGATGATGAGAAGTTTCTTTATGAGACTATGGGAATATGATGTGAAATGTGAAATGAAATGTGAAGTGTTGAGTCAATGTAATTGTGAATGTGAGACATGCATCATATGCATATATGACTTATTCCAGGTATGTCACTTAGGCCGCATACCAGTGATGTAACAAGTTATGTGATGAAATGACTTATGCCAGGTATGTTGCTTAGGCCGCATACCAGTGATGTAACAGGCAATGTGATGAAATGACTTATGCTAGGTATGTTGCTTAGGCCGCATACCAGTAATGTAACAGGCAATGTGATGAAATGACTTATGCCAGGTATGTTTCTTAGGCCGCATACTAGTGTTGTAATAGGCAATATGATGAAATGACTTATGTCAGGTGTGCAGCTTAGGCCGCATACTAGTGATGTAACAGGCTATGTCATGAAATGACTTATTTTAGGTGTACCTTGGGTTACCAGTGATGAAAAAAGTGAAACTTCCATATGGCGCCACATGCATGCATTTATGAGTCGAGTCCATGACATCATTACATAATAAATAAGTGTGCAAGTGATATTGATTTTGTATGCGTAGTGTTTACATGTGATTTATACTTGTGACTTATGTTTGTTGTGTGTGTGTGTTATTTAACCTTTATTTCTGTACTTGAACCTGAGTGAGATGTTTCTCACTCCTTTGTTGTTATTTGTTTGTGTTTAAATTATGTTGCAGGTGATCATCAGCATGAGGATGTTGGTGATGAGGCTTAGGTTTCATTTGGGCATGCTTTGATAGGATATGTGATATCGAGGCTTAGTTAGGTTTAGCATTGGAGTTTCATTACTGTTATTTGGAAAGATTGATGTTTTATTTTGTCATTATTTCCGTATTGGACTACGATTTACGAAATATGAATGTGAACTCTCTATCTTTGTATTTTGAAACCTTATTTTTAAGAAAGTTTTATTTAATCTAGAATGTACTTTATATTTATTGTGTATTATGTATGTGGGGTAGAGGGTGTCACAGAAACTATGAGGCTAGTAATTGTTATTGTTAGTTCTAGAGGTTGGCCTTTATTTCATTTAGACATGAAATATGAATTTCTCAATGGTTTATTGGAGGAAGAGATGTATGTGTTGCAACCACCAAAAATTGAAGTGAAAGGGAAAAAACATGCAGTATACAAGTTGAGAAAAGCCTTGTATGGCTTGAAACAAGAGAATAAATGTTTTCTTGCACTATCTAAGGTTGTCAAAATGTTTAGTGGAGTTTGGGTATGTGAAGATGAAGAATGATGTTGATTTGATTCTAGTTTATTTGTACATGGATGACCTTCATGTTACAGGAAATAATAGCTTTGAAATTGAGGAATTTAAGGAGAGAATGAGTTCAAAATTTGAGATGATTAACTTGGAAATTTATTACTTCCTTGGTTTGGAGGTTGTTTATACCAGTAGGGGTGTTTTTCTACATAAAAAAATATATTCAGGAGATGCTAAAGAGTTTTTAGATGGAAAATTACAATGAAGTAGTGACCTTAGTTGAGACAAGTGTGAAGTTGGTAAAAGGAGAAATGTAGATGTGTGTTGATGGCACATTGTACAAACAGATTGTGGGATCATTGAGATTTTTGTGCAATAGCAAACTTAACATTAGTTTTGGAATTGGGTTGGTTAACAGGTTCATGAGTGATTCAAGAGTCTCTCATAGAACTTTAGTCTATTATTTTTTAAGGTAAAGGAGTAGTGTGTGACAAAAATTAAAGCATTTTCATATTCTGAATGGTGTAGAGGCAAGGTGGACAAAAATAGTACTTCTAGATACTTTTTTCGTTTTCTTGAAAAGTGTGGTTACTCTATCTTGTTTCATTTCTAGAGAGACCAAGTAGCAAGGGAAAGTTGGAGTTGGTCTATTATCATAATGAGTTGTAGGTTGTGGATGTTTTTACTAAACCATTGAAAATAGATAAATTGAAGGAGTTAAGGGAGATGCTAAGTGTTGTGTCCTTGGAACATTTGAGTTACACATGCTTAGTTTGTACATATAGTGTCTGAAGATTTAGTCTAAACATATAGTTTTATGATATAGTTTGTATGTATCATATGTATATCTTAATTTGTCAATATTATATATTCATATCATATGTCAATGTACTACTTAATAATGAGGATGAATAGTTATGTGTAACATAATATACAAGTGTGAGAATAAAGTTTTTCTCTACTCTATTTTCACTCTCTATTATATGTTATGAGTGTGTGTTTATGTGCTTGTCATCCCTAACAGGCCCTAGAGAGCTAGCAAGGCATGCTAATATATCCACCCTACCCTATCATTTTTTGTAGGTTGGTGGGCCACAATGCACTTTTCCTCCCTTAGTTTTCATTGGTAAAATGCAAAAATATGGTTTAATGGTGACTTTTTAATGACAGGTGTTATCCACCCATTATATTTAAAATTTATTATTATTTTTAATTAATTCAATGAACTAACCCAAATCAAATTAAATATAATTGGATTGGATGAGTTCAAATTAAAGACTAAAAAACAAAAAAAAAATGAACTAATCCAAATCAATTAAAGTTGATCGAATCATATTAAAATATGCCTCAAATATAATCCAATCCAATATGTGTTCATCCTAGTAAATACACGAAATCTTTCTATGTTCGATCACAAAATAATTGACATAGAAATCAGGTGGCTTCTATAAAATATATGCTAAAATGTGACTTATCTTTTCTTACTATTCCCGAATATATTTTATGTCGGCAAAGCCAATAATCTTGAGGGTGGTTTAGAAGTGTAGCTACCTAGAGTCCTTAATTGAGAGGGTCCAATCTTTTTTATCTCTCGTATTTTAAGAAAAAGATAGAAAATACTTTGTGTTTTATTTTTCTGTATGTTAACCTAAATTCATTTTATATTTTTAAAAATTATGATTTTTGCAATTGTGTTTTAACTATCATTCATTTTATTTATTTTTATTTATGAAAAAGAATTGAAATTTTGTTTCATATTAAACAATGACATTGAAAAAATATAAATTTTTAAATAAAAAAAATTGCACTTGATGACATATTTTTCCCTCAACAAGTTTGATGTATCTAAAAAATGAAAGTTACACTTAATAAAATTTGTATTTAATACTTAAATAAACTATTTTAAAAAATTTCCCTACATATTATTACTATATCTATTTGTCCTCACAAAGCTATATTATATGCTTAATATAATAAAAAATATTTTTTTTTCACAAAATTATGTGTCAATTTTTTATAAAATATATTTTATGTATTTAAGGGTTTTAATTTATTATTTTATTTATGGCCTATAAAATGTTGAGACCGACTTTATATCAGGTGTCAAAATAATTGACACAAAAAACCGTTTTTAATTATGTTTGGTGTTTAAAAGTTCAAACTCTTCATTAATCTTGCTGAAGTACACATGCAAGAAGGGATTGAGGGCAAAGGAGCACATCTTGCATCGAAGAAGGGAGAGTGTATTTACCGGGATAGTCTAATAGTGTGTTTGGATGAAGAATTTTACAAATTCAAGGAATTTTAAATTCTTGGTATTTGAATTACTTTGATTTCAATTTCTATCATTCTTAAAATATTTTGTTTGGATGAGTCAATTCAAATTTCTTAAATTTTAAATTGTTAGGTTGAATATAATAATTTAATTCCATCATAGTAAAATTGATTTTAAAAATATATTTATATGTTGAGATTTTTAAATTAAATTTTATAAAAATAAATATTAATTCATTTTTAAATATTTAATAATTACAAAAATTAATATTAGATAATATTTAATAATTTTTAAAATTACTATAAGATAATATTTAATAATTTTAAAAATATTTTTGAATATCCAATAATTAAAAGAATGAAGAGATAAGATAAAATATATAGGTGAAATAAGAAAAACAAATATGAGGAATTTCAAATTCTCCCATTTTTGGGAGAATTTGAAATTCTACTATTTTAAAGAATTTCACAAATGCTTGGATTTCAAATTCTTTGTAAATTTCTCATCCAAACAAAGCATTTCACCTAAAGGAATTTGAAATTCTTCAAATAAATGAATTACCCTATATAAATTCCTCATCCAAACACACCATAAAAGGGAAAAACTAAAAAAAAAAATTGGGAAGAGTAAGTGTATAAGAGTATTTCCAATGCTAGTTTTTATAAGTAACTTATTGAGATTTTCTTATTTTACATTAAACGAGATCTCTTTTATTACATTATTATTAAGCGACTCACATTACATTTTTACAAATTTCATTTTAACAGTGAAATCTTATAAATAATTCACATTTTTATATTATTTTATTTATATTTTACCTTTTGACAATTAAAAAAATTAATTAACTATTATATAATTAAATATTAATTTAATTAAATATAATATATTATATTTTTTTATTTGTTAAAGGGATTTGTATTTTAAGTAATATTGTTTATTTAAGAGACATTACTTAATTTTAAATAATTTTTTATGTCAGGTTATCATATATCAATAAGAATTGCTAATAAATATTATTACTTATTAATAAGATACACAATAAACATCTTACATTGAAATGATAAATATAAATAACGCAGAAGAATAATGTAAGAAAAAGTAACGAAGTGCAATGTAAATAATAACTGCCTTTCCAAAAAAAAAAAAGTAGATAAATATTTGTTACATAAATTTAAATTACTTTTTAAAATAGTAAAATCGAAGAATATTTAAATTATTTGTCACTTGTTCAATTCATGCTAATTAGTAACACGTTCACTAATGGCAAGTCCAAACTCATGATTATATAGACTGAAAGATCCAAAATCCAAGCCACCAAATACTGAGTCTTGAATCTTGTTACAATGCAGTTTTGTTCCCTGTAGTCAAAATCCCATGCTTTACACATCCTCCTAATTCTCCGCTTGATCAGTGCCATCACTGTAAAACAATTACCACTATCTTTGTTCTCGATACATTTACACCATCAAAACATGTATTATTTTTCTTTTAGGCAAAGATTAAGTGTTACAATGAGCATTGCAATGAAGATGTTACAGAATTTGCCACTACTACTTTTCTGTCTCTATTGTTTACCCATACAAGGATCAAATCAACATGAGAGAAAGGTAATAACTTCATTGTCTTGTGGGCTATAACTAAGCTTATTCTTATTCTTTATCTTTTTCTTATTCTCTGGATGGCTTATGTAGAATTTAATGTTGATTGTGACAACAAAAAATAAAATAAAACAAAACAAAACAGCCTTACATTGTATACATGGGAGAGCTGCCAGTGGCTACAACCTATGCCCCAGAAGACCATCACAACAACATGCTGGCTACTGTGATTGGAGAGTAATAACCTCACCTCTCAATTAAAGTTGCATTTCATTATTATGATCCTATGAAAGTGCACCTTTTTTGTTTATTACAATAAATTAGCATAATTTCTTAATGATGAATGTTCTCATTTTTTTTTTCCTTTTCGTTTTTCCTCTCTACAGTCGGCAGCTAGCCAGAGAATACAAAATACACAGCTATGGAAAGAGCTTCAACGGATTCGTTGCACATCTTTTGCCACATGAAGCACAAAAATTACTAGGTATAGTGTTATGTTGCACGGTAAAATAAAATAATACCAACATTAATGGGCATAAGTAATAAATAATAGTGATTTGTATATTTTAAATAAGTTATTTAGGATTCGAATCTTAATTTTAAAGATAAAATAGATTATGTTGAAAGAAAATAGTCACAGTAAAAATTAGACTTAATTAGTATTTCTGATAATAAATACTTCATATTAATATTATAATTAAAAATAAAATAAAATGATAAAAATCAATTATGTAAGATAAAAAGATAAAATTTCAATTCAGAATAGGAAGCAATAAAAAAATCTATAAAACAACATTTAAGTTTTTAAATTTTAAAAATCAAATTAATTACTTTAAGACATAACTTTTCTTTGATACTCATATATATAATATCCATCCATGTATGCTCATTTGATCTCTAATTTCATGTATGCAGAGGAGGACAATGTGGTATCAGTCTTTCCAAATACACATAACAAAATACACACTACAAGGTCATGGGATTATCTGGGATTGCCCCTAAGATTGAGCAGACACTCAGTTGAGAGCAATATCATTGTCGGTTTGTTAGATACAGGTATATATAGATACAAAAGAAAGTATTAATATTTTAATATTAATAAGTAAAATTGGACATCTTTCATGTATTTAATTGGATGTTTATATGTATACTTTTTAACATTTAAACAGGAATTTCGCTTGATTGCCCTAGTTTCAACGATAAGGGGTATGGGCCTCCCCCAAGCACATGGAAGGGCAAATGTGTGACAGGGCCCAATTTCACCGGATGCAACAAGTATTCTTCTGTCCATACTCAGATTTTTCTCGGCTTCATGGAAAAAATATATATGAACTTCCTGATTTTTTTTTTAAATTTTTTTGTCACATTCTATTGATGAATAATTATACTTGTTTTTTTTTTATTATTTTCTTTCTTTAAATTCATACTTTTATTATATTTTAGAACTTAAATATACTTTTAATCCTATAATATATTATTTTTTGAAAAGTACTTTTTTTTTTCCTTTTTTTTTTGTAATATGTGAAAAATTTGTTTTTAGTATTAACTAATTTACTTTTTCAAATGAACTAACTCAATATGAACAGAATATTATTGGGACTAAAATTTAAATAAAAAAAAGATATATTAAAGGGACTTAAACAAAATAACAAGGACCAAAATTAAGATAGTAAATTTTACCCTTTAAAAAATTACAAAAAAACCAAAAACATTATTTAATCCATATTTTAATATATAAATAATTAAATAAAAACTAAAAAAGAAAAAAGGTTAATGAATAATTATAGTATTTAAGATAAATAATTTATTTCTAATTTGATAGAAAGAACTATTTGTAAAAAAAAAGGATAAATTTTGAAATTAATTAGAATACAATTAAAGTTCAAAGAGTGTATTTACAACGAGGTAAAATTTAAAATTTAATTAAAACAAATTAAACTTTATGTGTCTATTTGTAAATCGATTAAAGTTTAAAAATTAATTAGAATAAAATTAAATTTTAAAGTATCTATACGTAAAAAGATATAATGTTTAAGGAGTGACACTAGTTGAGTCCCTTTTCTTTTATTTTTGTGTTATATATTTTTTATACTTAAAAATGAAATAGATGATTTATAATAATCCTGCTGGAAATTTTCAAAGAGTTGGATAATTTATCTTGACTTTACATAGTATTATTGTATCTTATATTAATCTAAATTTTTATAGGATTATATTTTATTCTAATATAAACTTTTATATACAAAAAGAAAAAACATTAAACTACAATTCTACAAACATTTCAAAACAAAAAGAATACGATAATTAGTTAACTAACTTTAATTCTATATAATTAAAGTATTTCCTATTTAAAAATCACGTCAACCACATTCAAAAAAAAATTACCGAACAAAAACAGCTGTACATATACAAATGAATAATCGTCAAAAAAAAAAAAAAAAAAATAGAATGTGCATGTAAAGTGCCATGTGTTTGTAGTAAATATTATTACAGGGGGTGAATTGAAGTGTACATATTATTATTATTCGAACCTAAGTACATGGCCCGATGCATGCAGCAAGGTGATCGGGGCAAAATTCTTCAACCTCCAAAACGCCCCGGTGACGAACCTGAGTCCGGCGGACGACGACGGGCACGGCACGCACACGGCGTCCACCGCGGCGGGAGTGGCGGTGAGGGGCGCGAGCCTGGACGGCATCGGCGGCGGCACGGCGCGGGGCGGGGGTGGCGCGCGCCCGCATAGCGATGTACAAAGTGTGCTGGAGCATCATGGGCTGCAGCGACATGGACTTGCTGGCGGCGTTCGACGAGGCCATAGCGGACGGCGTCAACGTTATTTCGGTGTCTTTGGGAGGGTCTCCGAGGATGTTCTTCAGCGACCCCATGGCCATTGGATCCTTCCATGCCATGCAGAGAGGGATTCTCACTTCTTGCTCTGCTGGCAACGATGGACCTTCCACCATGACCGTTCAAAATGTCGCTCCTTGGATTTTGACTGTCGCCGCTTCCTCCACTGATAGGCGCTTCTCCACCGTCGTTGCTCTTGGGGATGGCGAGAAAGCTGCGGTAACTCTCTAATACGCTCCTTAATTAATATTACACATGTGACATCTCAAATGACCCCTCCAACCCATCAGCCATAGCATGAGAATTGGGTTCGTTAAATCATTTTATTTTTTTTTCAATTAATTTACATATGATTTAAAAAAAAAAAAAAACATAACAAGTTAATTGTACATATTGCTAGATTAAGTGTGTGTTTGAAAAAATGACCATAACCCACTTTTTTTTTTCTTATAAAAACAATTACTTTGTCATTTAGAACATTAAAACGCATGAAAGTTCATTTTAAAATATATAAATGTGAAACCAAATATGTTATAAATTGGTGTGATTTATATATTCTAGACTTAAATTTAATGAGTTCGTCTAACATGACTTAACAAGCTAATGGGTCGGCTTGTCAGATCAAGTTAATTTTAACAATTCTTGTTATACTTTTTTTTATTTAGTTGAAAATCATACAATTGTGAGTTCTATCACTAAATAATAATAAATTAAAAAAAGATTCGTTGAATGAGATATGTATTCTATAAAATTTGTGAGTTTTAATAAATTTCAACTTATATTAAATAAAATGTTAATAGCAGAGTATCATAGAATGTTGTTAGTGTTCCTCAATTAAAATTCAGGAAATATATAAGTTGAAGGAAAACTCTTTATGAATTACTTTAGTAGAGTTGAATTATATCCTTAATCTCATATATCTAAGATAATCCTTAAAAAAATTTGGCTCAAAGTAATTTTGAAATTTATAGCAACCATAATCAACCAAAAGAATGAAAAATTAAGCCAAAATTTCTGCATACAAGAAAAAACATGTTAAACCCTAAAAAATAATAGTAAATACAAAAAAATTAATAATTTCCGTGTATCACAAAATTAGGAATAACTTACTTTGTTGTATAATTGATTGGCAGGGAATGTCCATTAATACCTTTACCCCT
Source organism: Cajanus cajan (assembly GCF_000230855.2). NCBI lineage: Eukaryota > Viridiplantae > Streptophyta > Magnoliopsida > Fabales > Fabaceae > Cajanus > Cajanus cajan. The sequence goes on along the minus strand of NC_138523.1, from coordinate 12,596,695 downwards.
GGGAAAAACATGTACCCACTGATTAGTGGAGAACTTGCTTCCAATGTTAGCCGAGACGGCTATGGCAATGCCAGGTATATAACAAACAAAACTTAACAGTATTATACATACTATTGGCACTGATATATATTTGATCATAATTAAAATTTTACTTTGATGATATGTATTTATATTTAATATAATTTTTAGTTATATATATTACTAAAATAAAACTCTATTTCGATCTAATCAGAAAACATCAATGATACCTATAGAATTGTATCCGAGTTTTGTTCATATTCTCCAAACAAACAAAAAAGTGCATTTCTTTGAGAACTTTGATATAAGATTGAGACAAATTACGCATATATATACATAATGCAGTGCATGTGATTATGGAAGTCTAAGCAAGGAGAAGGTAATGGGCAAGATAGTGTACTGCCTTGGCACAGGGAACCAAGACTACGTGATCAAAGAATTGGACGGAGCAGGCACCATCATGGCTGTTGAAGACCCATCAGATTACTCAACCACCACTATTATTCCTGGGGTCTATGTTGATGCCTTCTCTGCTGGCAAAACCATTGACCATTACATCAATTCCACCAAGTAAGTTTATTTAGTTTACTATATTTTTCACCGGAAATTATTACGTGGTTGGATCATGTCATCAACCAATTTTAACGTGACATGTTATTATATTTATAATTAATGAAAAAATTAATAAACATGTTGATTGATTATCTGATATCGTTAGTTGGCTGTTTATATAATTTGTTGATTGTCGATATGATATACTATGTCAGATTAATATATTATATCACTAATCAATGTCAATGATAAACAATTAAGATGCAATGTCAATTATTAATGTGTTAAGTCAATAGTCAATTAACTTAATCAACTAACAAGTTGGCAAATTAATTAGAAATCTTGAAAGTTAAATGATGAAGTATATAATTTTGAAAGTTTAAGAAAATCATAAAAGGAGTGAGAGAGAATATAATTAAATCAAATCAATAATGTCTGATAAAGATTGATCGAGATCACATGATCTAGAATCATTTAATGATTTGTGGTCACCACGCAGCCCACCCAAACTGGTTATGTTTAATTTTTTCAAGTAACATAACATTCAGGAATGCTCAAGCTGTTATACTGAAGACCATAAGTACAAGAAGCCCTGCTCCATACGTTGCTTCTTTCTCCTCCAGAGGTCCTCAATCCATCACCTTCAACATCCTAAAGGTGACTATAACTATCCACATCTTATCTTGTGAGCAACTAATGCATGAACACTGACTATAGGCACAACACAACTAATTGAAAGCTTAAGAGATGTTAAAATAACAATAATAAAGTTTATGTACTAAAGTTATTTTAATGTTGTCATAAGCTTTTAACAAGTGGTGCCAATACACGCACGTGATACTCATGGGAGAATTATTGGGCTTGGTTTATGGTTTCTGAATTTCAGGGTTTTTGTATGTGCAGCCTGACTTGAGTGCTCCGGGAGTGGACATTCTAGCTGGATTTTCCAAACTAGCAACACTAACAGGGGACCCTAAAGACAACCGTCGAAACGTTTTTAACATTTTGTCAGGAACATCTATGGCATGTCCACATGTTGCTGCTGCTGTCGCATATGTCAAATCCTTTCATCCTGATTGGAGTCCTGCTGCAATTAAATCTGCTCTCATGACCACTGGTGAGAAACCCTTACAGCTTCATCATCTGTTGTACTCATTAGTCAAGAAACATGTTCAGAGTTTCTTTTCTCTAACAGCTGTTAGTTCAATTGTTTAGGATCATTGCATCTATATTTTGGTTAGATATCAAAACAGAAAGATTTTGAAAAATACCGCAAGTTATTCTCTAACATTCTTGGGAATACTCTTTATTGTTGATCAAAATTAATTGAAAACCACCGAGTTCCATGAGTCTCTCCTGTTATTTAAGGATGAGTCTCACTTCTGATTTTATAATTTTAAATAAATTTTAATCAAAATTAAGCAATGAGAGAAAGTGTATTATTATCGCTCCTAATTTTTTTTTCATACTTTGGTAACTTCTTGTTAAATAGCATTCTAAAGACAAGAAAATATTAGCATAATTTAATGAATATTTGTAATTTCTTAAAAATTAAACATTTACTGCTGTACATAAAAATTTTAATGTTTCACCTCTATATCAATTTAGACTCAACATAGATCAAGATGCTATAGAATATTTAAGTATTCTATGTGGGTCAAACACTCAACATAGAATATATCTTTTTTATATTGGATGTTAACACTCATGACAAATGTAGTATTTTAACACATCTCACACCCACGTCAGGAGTAATGAGACAAGGGTACTAGTAAACATTCTCCTATTTACAACATACAAACAATTTGGACCGACATAAATTGTTCTGGTTACTCCCATGTAAGCTCCTTCTGATGTTGGAGGAATGAAGGGTTAGCATTATACATATATAACTGAAGTAATGAAATTCTTGGTTGACAAGGCAAATTTTTCATGAATATTTTTAGTTTCTAATCTGTTTTGGTCTTTATGATTCAGCTACTCCCATGAGAATCAAAGATAAGACAGCAGAGCTAGGATCAGGGTCAGGACAGATCAACCCAGTGAGAGCATTGAATCCTGGCTTACTTTACAACATTAGCATGAACTCCTACATTGCATTCCTATGCAAAGAAGGCTACAACAGCAGCAGCATTGGAATAATAATTGGCACCAAAGGCTTCAATTGCTCCACCATTGACTCTCCACAAGGCACTGATGGAATCAACTACCCTTCCATGCATGTTCAAATCGTGCCTTCCAATTCCAGCATTTCTGCAGTCTTCTATCGGAGGGTGACCAACGTAGGATTTGGTAATTCAACTTACAAGGCCAGGGTCATAGCTCCTGAGGGTCTTTCCATTGAGGTTGTCCCAGACACGTTAAAGTTTAGTGGATTGCACCAAGAGTTGTCGTTCAAGGTTGTGCTGAAGGGGCCTCCAATGCCTGAGGAGACAAAGATATTGTCAGCATCACTCGAATGGAATGACTCCAAACACAGAGTGAGAAGCCCCATAGTTGTTTATAAACCGACCTTGTGAAATGAAGCCTGTGTAGGCACTTTACATAGCCTAGGAATTAAGTTCGGGAGTTTCAGTGTTTCATTTTAGTTTTATGTAGGTGGAAGTTGGTGAATGGTGATTTCCCTTATAATGAAGAGATATTTAATTGCATGGATTATGATTATCCTTTCATTCAATGGAAATGTCCAACAATAGCATTAACTCGTGCCTTAGTAATGTTTTTTCGACCCATAACCGTGAAGTACACTAACAGAAGAACGCCATCAGCTCTATATTTCATCTTTTATACCAAATTACCAATTTACACCCTCTTGGGGATTTTCCATTTGGCAATTTAGTAAAAACTCAGGTTTTTGTTGTTTTCCTAAGCAAACTCAGAAGTCGAATTCATGGTTTGTTATACAATCAAAAGGTTTTTGTTATGAGGGGTGGGTTGGGCCTGGAATAATAAAGCTCTTGCCACATGAGAAGAATGTGCTTCTCTTTTCTTTATACTTTATTGATTTAGTTTAAACATTTTTTTTTATCATTCTCCTATTACATTATGTTATCCAATTATATTTATATTTGTTTATTTATCACTAGGTATCTAGTAGTAGGGATGGCAAATATACCCGTACCCGCGGGTAATACCCGAACCCGTCCCGACTTTGACGGGGAATACCCGGTTTGACCGGGTACGGGTACGGGTATGGGTAAAATTCGATATATTAAATCGGGTACGGGTACAGGTATGTACTTACCCGCCCCGTACCCATACCCGTCCCCGTCCCGTTCCTATTTTTAATTTAGTACCCACTTTTAATTTAATTATATTAAAGAATTTTAGTATTTTTTTATATGTGATTATTTATTATAATATAAGATAGAGAAATAACCTAATTATAATTATGATTTAATTAAAAAAATAATTTAAAAATATTATATTTGAAAAAAAATAAAAATAAAAATAAAAATTTGACGGGTACGAGTACGGGTACGGGTATACCCGATACTCGACGGGGATGGGGATGGAGATGAAAATTACATACCCGACGGGTACGGGTACGGAGACGGGGATGAGTTTGGCTCGCAGGGACGGAGACGGGTATCATGAAACCATTACCCGCCCCGCCCTGTTGCCATCCCTATCTAGTAGTATTTAGGGTATTCAAATATAATTTTTTTATAGTATATATATATATTATATATTATAATTTTCAATTATATAATTTCGAAAGAAATTGTTTTCGTTGATAAAAAAATACTTCTTTTATTACAAATCATTAGCTTAGAGATGAAATATTCCTCTAAGAGTTGAAAGATGTAATCTCACTTTGAATATTTTGACAATTTCTTTTATTACATTTACATCATTTGTCAATTTGGCATTAAAATTAAAATTAAAAAAATTAAGAAAACCTAAATTGCATAAGTGAAAAATTAAAAACTAAAAAAAATATTTAACCTTAAAAAAATTTTTATCATTAAGTTATTGATGCAAAACATCTGTCATTGATCATTAATTTCTCAAACAGAAAAACTTAACTTGGATAAAAAAAATAGAAAACTTAACTGATTTCTCGTAATATTAACTAATTTATTTTTCTTTTACATCTTAAGTCAACCTTGATTAAAGTATCTAAAACCTACTCGAACTATCCACATTTATACGTAATATTGAATTTAATAATTAATTAAGTTATGATCAAACCTTAAAAATAACATTTATATAACTAGCAACCAAAAGATAATAATTAGATTAAAAACACCTTATAAGAAGTGCATTACAAACATTCATAAACTCATAATTTGTAATAACTAAAAGGTTTTGAACACGTATAGAATCATGTATTATCATTATTAAAATTGAGTCTTACTTAAGTTTAGATAATGATATTTTATATGAGTATAAAAGTAATATAAACAAGTGTGATATGCAATTTAATTTGCTTTAGTTTGAATTTTACAAGAAGAATTGAATATCAAAATAAACTACAACAACAAAAGAAATAGCTTTTTCCGATTTTCAATTGACTGGTTTTCATTTCTTTTAATTCAGATTTGAATACTCTAATTTTTTGGACTTAAATATCATGAGGTATATTCATGTAGGTCAAGAAACCATCCATAATGGTTAAAAATAATTCATGAATACTTTAAACTTATTTGCCACTTAATATATATATATATATATATATATATATATATTGAATTACGACTAATATGAAATATTACATATATGTATATAAAACTATACAGTAATTTAGGTTGACTAAAAATGTAACTTTAGGATAGCACCAAAAAACATCACTTTACCATTTGTCAGATGACTTCTACTACATAGTTCATCAACTTATTTTTGTTGTATTCTCATATCAAGTATAATCATTATAGCCCAATCACATGCTTTGATTCTCTTAAAGACTGTTAATTGTACTATGACTAAGGCACTTTAATTTTGTTAATGTAGAAGGTCCTCTCTGATTATAACTATAGAGGTACAAGCTAAGTAATCCATAGTAGGTTATTATTTAGGCTTGCTTTGTGACTTTTTACATATGTAATTGAGTACCTCTGGTGCTTCCATATTATATATAATACTTATTGCTTGGCTGATCAAAAAAACAAATGAAAGCACACAAGGATAAGTTAGAATTCATAAATCAACATATACAACACCATTTATAAACAATATAATACTTCATCACATTTTAAAGTCAACAACCTCAACTTCATCATGGTTTTAACACTATCAACATATATCATCACAACACAACCAACACTATCAACATGAATATATTCCATTCTACTACAACACAATATCAATTAAAAATATCACTACATCCACAACTCATGTTTGATAGCGAATGTCGAGTCACTATAAAAAATAAACTAGATTTTTCCTAAAAATTTACAATATAGGGAACAACCTATGTTATTCTTCACGAAGACACAAACACATTAAATTCGTATTTTAACATATAATTAGGAAGGAAATTTTTAATATTTGAATAGTATTCAATCAACAAACAAAAAATTAGGAATTAAAAATTCAATCGAAAAAGTATCAATTTAAGGTTTCAATCGGAAAAGTATCAATTTAAGGTTTCAATCCGTATAGTAAAATTTTCATTGTTCAACAATAAATTTGAATTATCAATCAACCTAACTCAACATGAACTTAATCAAAAAAATGTAGATCTAAACCTATATCTATGAATTTCATTAAAACATAAAACACAATCACAATCTCATAATTTGAATAAAATTCAAGAACGATGAACGGTTGAATTAGGTGATTTATGTTATTTTAGGTCTAAATCTAAATTTAGATATAAAATTAATCTTAAATCTTTATTCCTAGATCCAAAAAGAAATTCACAATCATGAAAAAAGAAATTAAGCCTAAAAACAACGAAGAGAAACAGAAAATTCGTTCGGTAAAAAGATTAAGAACTCGAATTTTACTGTAGTTCTTGAAACCTAGAATCAATTAATGAATTAGCCATGCATCATAATCATGTTGCAAGAATCCAATTTGTGTAAGAAAAAATCAAAGAGAGAGAGAGAGAAATTGGAGAAATTTATAGAGGAAATAACTCTAAAATTTGAAAAATGAGGTATATGATATCAAGTGTACATGTGTTACACTTATTTATAAACTACACTAATTGGCCTAATCTGAGTAATTAAAGGTTCAACCCACTAAATCAATTAATTACATCACTAAAAAAATCCTAACAGTACAATCTAAAAAGAAAAAAGAAAAGAAAAAATTGTGTAGGGCTGCAACTTTACAATGCAATTTTGGGTTACTTAGTGTCTGAACGGTCTTATCTTTTCAAGGACACCAAGAACATTCAAATCTAACATCGAGAGCTCTAGATATGACCTGCATAAGAAATAATTTCAAAACAGGGAAAAAAATTACTGAAATTAACTAAAATTTACAACTAAGACCAAAATGACTAACTAGAATAAATCAAAGCTAATATATCACAATATGATACTAATAAAAGTCAAATAAACCAAAAAAATGCATAGAAAGATATACAAAAATTGATCTATCAATATTCTTCATCATAACAACATCATATATTCAACACAACCACATGTTAATTATGAATAACACTCATATTATCACATCTTCAACTAAATCCAACATCACCACAACATTAACATGTGTCAACTTTACATAGGAATAACAAGGTGCACTATCCCATCTCATATTTAACCAGCATCAGACACCATAACACATTTAATACTATTAGCATAGCCACTCATTCTACTACAATACAATGTCATAACATAATCTCAACTTAAACAAACACAACAACAACTCAAATTTTAACACATCAACACATTTTATCATAGATCAACACCACATGTAAACAACACAACTAAGTCAATACATCATATGTGCAACACAACAACTATATGCGTCATCACGTAATTCAATTAGGAGAACTCTTACACCATAGGTGAGTAGTCTAAGTAACTAGACCCTACTAAACCAATCAACACAAATGATCTTTTTGGATTTGCTGGATCAACAACAAATTCGAATATCAATCCATAACACATACATGATCTCTCGGATATCACCACTTAAACTAAGAAAGTCTGGTTCCAGCGTCAAGACTAGTATAGTTGGATATAGGCGCACCATGACCTTAACATGCATTACCAAGTCCCTTATGGAGTTAACCCAATAACTAGCTACAAGAAACCACACAACTTCTCCAGTAATCAATTAAAGGTAGTAGCCCTTAATTTGAAACTTTACTCAACATCAACTAAGAACATAAAGGAAACTCAACTTTATACTTCAAGGGTCAACTTCTCAAGAAGGGTTTCAATAAATTGGACTATCAAAACATCACGACACAATGTCTACACAATAGGACATGCAACTTTTAAAACAACCTTTCCTCTAGTTGTCACACCTTAAATTTAATACTAAATATATATATTTCTTATAATTACATTACATATCATTCTAAAATATTTACAATAAGATACTTATTTACATACTATATATTCTCTACTTTTACTACAGTATTTACATATTAGGTTGAAATAATTTTACAATTGGGTTAACATGATTGGCTGGGGTAGGTAGAAGGTAACTATTAAAAGACCATCAATAACAGTGGAAATTTCTTGGTTTAGAGAAAAAAGTAAAAGTTGATAATGCTATACTGTGAAAAGTAACAAAATTGGCAACCACATTGATGGTCCAATTTGTTCTAGAAAATACGGATAATATAATTGAAGGAAAAAAGTCAGGTATGTCGGGTAGATCCATCTATTTTACATTATAAATGATTTAGTTTTAAAACAAAGAAAAATAAGGAGAGAGAATAATTATCCAATAATTATAATAATTAAATAAAATGCATAGAAATATTTTTAACCAATATTAAGTGAATATATAAATCCTTCTGTTTTAATAAAAAATTGAATTATTTTTGTACTGACTAGTCAGGATAAATGAGTTTATCATAATATCAAACAATAAAAGGATAATTCATCTTAAGTTCTTTACTCATTTAAATCCCCAAGGTCAAACTTCTAACTACAAATTAATTCAAATTTTCATTCTTATGGCCATAGATTAACATTTATCTTTAATGAATAATGAACGAAGATGAGATTAAGAAAAATTTAACAATACTAGACTATAGTTAGAAAAAAAAATTAAGTTAAATAAATTTACTTATTTATAATTTATTATAATATAGTTTACAAAAATGGAGTGTATTAAAGAATATTAATCTAGTAAATGACAGTTATAATGATGAAAGAGCATGGACCAAGGGTCCAACCACTAGAGCTATGACAAGGAGACTACTAGAATATTTGACTACTTTAGAGTTTGGTGGGCCCAATGGGCTTGCTGGGCCCAGGTTACTCTTCACATGAGCTTTACTTGGATCACCATCTTTATTGCATATTGAGTAGTATATGATTTCATAATTGTTGGTCTTGTATTATGGACCTTTAGTATAGGACTTTTGGGCCTTAGGCTTAATGGACCTAGTTTTGGGTTTCATGAGCCTTTGGGCTTTTGGTACCCAATATGGAGCTCATTTTGATTCTTGTAATTTTTCCTATTATTTGTATTTGTTAGGCCATTAGAATAGGATTATGCAAGGAAATCAATATTAGGTTTATTAGGCTTAATTTGAGTTTCATTTAGAAGTCATTTGGTTTAAATTTGGGTCACATGGTTAGGCATGGTGGAGGCTGAACATGTGCGCACCAAATTTAACCAAATTACCCATAAATGAAACTTAGATGAAGCTAGAGGCCTTGATTCACGGATTAGCACGTAGCTTACCAAGATTTGAATTTCAAATTCCATTTGAAATTCAAAAATTAGCGCCAATGATGCTAGCTTTGAGTTGGCACCACTAGTAAGCTTTCCACACCTATATATTGATCTCTTTATTCACTTGTAAGCACTTTGAATCATTTTGAGAAATCTAAAAACTATTCAGCCAATTCTCTCTCTCAAAGTCACCCAACGAGTTCATAGTTTTAGCATTAGGAATTCTAAATTTCTAAGCCTTGGCCGTGATCTTTCTTTTGAGTTTCTAGCTAGGATACTTCTATCTTAGCCTAGGGATTCTTCACTTCTTGTTCTAAAGTCATTAATTCAATCTGGAAAGCTTGTTCAAGGAAGAAGATCGAAGTTCTTGGAGAAGGAAAAGGAAGATTGACACTCACTTCACTTGCCTCCTCCATCATATAAACAACATGAAATAATTAAACAACACAAATTAAAAACTCATCATTAATTATTTAACGTAAAAAAATACCATAGTTTAAGCAAATAAACGAGGTTAGGGACACCTCACTAAGTAAATACACATAGTTATAACATAAAATAAACAAATATAATAGTATAGAAAATTTAAAAGGATAAAAGTCACCTCCCCCTTACCTTAAAATTATAAAATTATCGAAATTTAATGCTAAAATTTTCACTTTCCTTCCTTACTCCTTCTCTCTCTTCTTTCTTTTTTCTTTCCTACATACACTTTCCCTCTCTTGCTTTTTTTTTCTCTCCTCTGATGATCCCCCTTCCTCTATTTATAGGCCCATTTTTTTTTTTTAAAAAAAAGAAGTAACCATCTAGTTAGATGCATTTAAAGCTTCATTAACTAGAGATAAGTTTTATCTCTTTACATACACCTGCAGTACTTATCTTGTTGTAGGTTTTTTATTTATTTAAAAAAAACCTTTCTCTCCTCTCTCTTTTATATAAACATATAAGGAATAATTATTTGAATATTTATATACTTCATTAATACAATTAAAGTTTTTATAAAAAGATTTAGATTTTAAAAAAATTTATAATGTAATTAAATTTTATATGTCTCCAAAAACAATTATAGCATTAAAAAATAAAACATTATATTTCTATTTATTTTTCAAATATGGTAACTAAAAATTTAGATTATTATTATAAAAAATAAGATAATAATAATAATAATATTGAGTGCATTATAATATTGTACCAAAGGTTCGAAATATTACACTAATCCTAGGTCAATCAACACAATTCAATTTTCGACACTATGCCTAAATGTCAAAACATTCTCAACATTCATCATCTCAACAACACATCCACATCATGCTTAGAACATATTCAACATAGCTACTAAATGAACAACATACAACTCAATTCATCTTTCAACTAGTATTACTCATAATCATCATCTTCATAGATCAATGTGTAACGTCTATTTTTATGATTCTAAATTTAATAATAAAATAATATCTTTCTTATAGGTTATTAAAGCATCTATAAAATTAATAATATTTATCATAAAGATGAAAAAAAATAAAAGAAAGTTCCATGAAATAATGTACACATAGTTAGATTTTATATACATTGCATACTATTCTAAAATATTTACAATAACGTACTTATTTACAAACTATTTATCTTTACACTTCTACTATAATAATTACATTGGGGTGAAAATAAAGTTGTAATAGGATTGTTATGGTTGGCAGGTGGTAAAAAGAAAGTCACTATAATCGGTCCATCAATAATAGTAGGATTCTTTTGATTGTGGAAAAATATAAAGGATGACAATCCTATCTCTTAAAAGTAATGGAATTTGAAACTGCATCCACATTCCAACTCCCTCTAGGAAAAACAACAAAAATAACAATTGTAAAGGGACATGGGATTGTTTGTAGATTCAATTATTTTCTAGTATTTTTAATTTAAATTTTATAACAAAGAAAAATAAGAAGTGAGAACAATTATCCAATAAATACAAATAAATAATAAATAGAATGTACAAATTATTTGTAACCAATTAATTATATATTTTAGAGTTTTCTTGTTGTAGTGTAATTTGAAATTTTTTTTGTATAGTGACTAGTCAGGATAAATAAACTTTATCATAATCTCAAATAACAAAAAGATATTTCATCTTAAGTTTTTTACTCATTTAAATCCCCAAGGTTAAACTTCCAATTACAAATTGATTCAAATTTTCATTCTTTTGACCATAGATTAACATTTATCTTTATAAGAAATGATAATATTACGTTGAGCTTAGGAAAATTAACAAAGCTATATTATAATTAGAAATAATAAAAATGTTTAAACTAAACAATTTAGAATATTTTTAATTATATAGGATTTAGTAAAATATAGTTTACAACAATAAGATGTGTTTAAGAATATTATACTAATTATATGTCTGTTGTAAATATCATAAAATAATAAAACAACATAAATTAGTAACACCTTATCGACTATATAGAGTTAAAAGTATCATAGATAAAACCAATAAGTGAGGTTAGGAACACCCACTAAATAAATATACATAGATATAATATAAAATAAATAAATATAATAGTATAAAAATTTAAAAGGGATAAAAGTCACCCCCTTTATCTTAATCGAAAAGTGGAATTACTTAGAGATAACTAAGATTGGAAAAAAAAAAAATTCTCACTTTCCTTCTTCTTACTCTTTCTCTCTTTTCCTTCTCAATTTATCTCTTCTTTTCTTATGGTTCTCCTCCCCTCATTCTACATTTCTATTCCTATTTATAACCCTCCCTTGTAATCATTACATAATTTGTATGTAATGATATCTTTTCCTTTTCGTTGATTCCCAACCATTCCTTACTTGTAGATAATTTTTTTTTTTACCAATGGATATGTCTTACGGCATAAGCTTATCCATGCATTCAATGCAAATAAGTTTTTTTTAATTGTTTTTAATTAATTTTTTTAATCCCTCTTTCTTTAACCATCTATGTATATATATTTTAGAAAAATTAAATAACTTTATTACTTATATTAAATATTTAAGATTTAATATAGTTAAAATATTATTTAAAAAAATATTATAAATAAGATTTTAAAATTCTATAATATGATTAAATATAATATAATTCCATTTTAGTTTACTAGAAATACTGTAATAAAAATTTTAATGTATTATAATTATATAAAAATATTGTACTTAATCTCTATTTATTTTAAAATATGGTAACTAGAAATTTAGATTATTATTTTAAGAATAAGATAATAATAATAATAATAATAATAATAATAATAATAATAATAATAATAATAATAATAATAATAACTTGAGAATAGTATAATATTGTATCAAAAATTTAGAATATTACACAATGTATATAACATGAACATTTTAAATCAACATACAACTTTCAACTTTAGCAACTTAAATATCATCATTCATCTTACAACTTATCATCATAACATCACAACTAGCATATCAACTTACAACACAAATTGATCATGAATATAATTATAAAACAACTTAAAAACATCATGTTACTTAAGCAGCTTATAACAATAGACAACTCATAACATTTGGCAACTTATCACAGTAGGTATTACAACATTCTGTTTACTAATTGTATTTTAGTTTCATATTCTTTTATTAGTTAGTATAACCAGTTTAACAGGTAGCCTAGGCAGTTTCTGTTTTGGTTTCTCATTCTGTTATATATTTGTACAGTTCTATTTTTCGGTGGTTACATTCAGAAATATTATTGCATTCTGTCTTTTGTTTTATTCTCAATCTCCTTTCTTTTTCTCTCTGTTTTCCAATCATTCACTACACCAAAAAAAAGGAATTACGTCACAAAGTTTGCGGCGGTTTTAAACAACCGCCGCCGCTTTATTATTCAGTTAAAATTTACGGTAGTTTGAGCAAACAGACGCAATTTTTTATTATTCTTCGGCGGTTAATGTAGAACCGCCGTAGCTAAGTTAAAATTTTTAGAGCCAAATGTTCCCCCCTCTCATCAGAAACACCTTAGAAACCTAACCCCCACTCTATTCTTCTTCTTCTCCTTCCCTCATAGTCACGCGTCTACCCTGCCCAAGAGTCACCCCTTTGCTCTTCCGCTATGGACATTGCTCACGGGGACGAGCTCATGGGCTAACAGCGACAGGTTGAAGGGCTTACGACGACGATTTCAAGGGCTGACAGTGTTTGCTTTGCTCTGCCTCTCTTTTGGTGAGTATTCCATCTTTAGCAGCTCTAATCTCTGCATCTTTAGGTTTTTGTTCTCCTTAGAACTGACTTCCATCGGATTAATCCTTCACTACAGAAAGAAACTCATCCTAAATCCGTTCGGTACATACAAATTGCTGCAATTTCTTTTATTTCTTTTCTTGTTTTGAGAATGCAATGACAAACAAAACAAGGATTTTATTTTTACATAACTACAGTACCCTAGCTTTTCCGCATCATGCAAATAAAAAACTAGCAAACAAAAACCAAATAGATGCGTTCAATAGGAAATGTGCAGTCACTCAAATAATAACACCACCTTTTTTTATTGTGCAAATGATTAAGCCTCAAAGGCAGCTAATTCAAAATAGCCAGAGTACGAAATAAATAATTAGAAGAGTGGGTATGGTATGAAATTCAAGACAGAGCCCTTATCTTTAACAGCTCCAACAACTCCCTGAGCAATTTTTAGCTTTGCAGTATCCCCCAAGTACCTTGCATCACTCCCTTTAGTCATGGCTTCTAGGGAACCCATTCCTCTATACTTTTTGACACGTTGACCATTCTGGTGAAGAAAAGGTAGTTATGCATGTTATTACCATATATATTCTTGTTTTAGCATGTATAAGTCATCAGCAGAAGAAAGAGGCAAGAACAAATTAATTAACTAAGAAATAGGAAAGAGAAAAGCACAGAGAGTGTGTGTGCGTGTGAGAGAGAGAGATAAGCATATTTTCATAAATGCAAAAAATAATTTTGAACTCCTAATCCAATAATTAAATACCCTGAAAGAAGCACAAAACAAAAAAAGATATTTTATATTGTTGAATTTAGGATTCTTATTTGATGCGATCTTGAGCTCGTAGATCGGTCTGAAGCTTCCGTTTCGAGGATTTTTTTTAATCATTCTTTTTCCTGGCTATCAGGTTAGATTGTGTTTTGTAATGCTCGCTTTGTAATTTTCTTAATCATGCGGATTTGGTATATGCTAATTAAATGAATAGGCTGTAAAACTATTTTACTACTGCGTGTTATGTCTCTATGCTGCCCTGAAAGTGTTGTTTGATCCACGTAGTGCCATCTCGTTGAGGTTGGTTGGTTGTTGTTTTTACAGCTTTATGCTGTCCCTCGGTGTTAATTTTTTGAGTTGTGATTTAGGCCTAAGGGATAGGGTTGTTGGATTGTTTGAAATTAGTCCCTCGTTGGTGAAGGAAGGCATTCTGTTCTGTCCTGTTCATGTAGGAATTTAATATATTTTCCCCATTTTATTATGTACTATACATAGTAAATGATCCTTTTTTTGGGTAAAAGATGAGTTTGATCTTTAAACTTTACAAAACATAATGAATTCTTAAATTCACGTGTTTATTTAAAATTTGAGGACCAAATTCGTGAATGTGACAGTACAAGGACCTTGACCATGTTTAACTGAGTATAAGGACAAAAAAAACGTTTTTCCTTTGTATCTAGAACTAATTTTGTTACTTTGTTAATGACACTAATTTAGTGAGGTAAACAAAAAAAATGTTTTACTTTGTTGATGACACTCCTAACAGAGCACGATATTGTTATTGACACAATGTGTATGAATTAATATATAGCATCATACTCGCACCTTTCCTGGTACTTGTGCATTATTTTTGGATACTATGTTTGCTATGAAATGACATACTTATTCTTAAATTATTTTTTATAATTTGACTATCTTTTTTAGAATATAATTTAATTTTAGCATTGATTTTACTGTAATTTTATTTGCCAATGTCCTGAAATATGAAAATGATGCTCGAGTTAGAGAATAAGAAATATGAGAAAAACTAATTTTAGGATAATTTTGTCTTTATATTGGGTTTGGGTGGTGGGAAGCATAACAATTTTCCAAATCACCTAAAGTTTAACGTGCATTGACGATTTTTCTGAAGATTTTATTTGTTTTGGTTTATAGGTTGCTTCCTTTGAGTTTACTACCTTAACTTGCATCCCAGGTGTGATCACATATCGTGGAGCTAAAATCCAGGTATCTCTACATAAGGAAGCTATATGTTAATAAATTCATCACCCTTCTATACGCAAGATATTCTGATTATGAGTTGAAAAACTTGGGATGCCTTATGCTATGTTTTGTGGTACCTGTTTTTGTGATAATAGTTGGATGCAAGAGAAGATCAAATGATGTGAATTCTGCCACATTATGTTAATAGCTTCTTTCTATAAGCTACATGTTTACTCAGTATTTTAATGAACATCAGCATATGGGTTTTGGTGAATTTTAAAAATTGAACTAAACTATTTTATATTTTAGTGAACTATAGTTAGTAAGTTTGAACTATACTATAATTTATATTAAACTAACTTATTATTATTATTATTATTATTATTATTATTATTATAAACTGAATTCAATTAAATTCTAAAAAAATATCTTTTCAATTTTAAATTTATAATTTCTTTATGGTCAAACTTATGATAAAAATAAATAAATAAATGTTATTTAAATATTGCTCAACGAGGTTTTGGTCTCAGTCAACAAAATAGTAAAGTGGCCTTGAATTGCATATCTGAAGTGGGCCATTGAACCATATTACATCAAACCACACGATCTGGATAGTAAGTCATATACCCCTGTTATGATTTCAATTCATATGAAACAACTATTTTCCGTCCATAACTCATAATTGTGTCCAAAAATCATTCATTCTTAAAATTTATTTTAGTTCATTTTTTTATAAAAATAATTTGGTTTTTTCTAGTTTAATCCAATTTAGTTATTTATTAGTTTAGTTCTAATTAATTATTTATAACATTTCTTAATTATAACTTTTTTATAACTAAAGTGCACTAAACTACTTTTTATAATTGTTTAGTTTTTAAAAATTAAACTTAAAATATGGTTTAGTTTAGTTTTTATCAAAATTAGTTTAATTTTTTATAATCTAATTTAGTTTAGTTTTTACAATAGTTTAGTTTAATGTAGTTTTTTAACACCCCTACCTACAGTTGATTAAAGCTTTGTCTTGAGTCATTTTTGTTTATATTTTTATCCATATTGCAAAAGTATATATTTGAAGTTTTTTTTTTATTGAGCGGGCTGTAGGTTTTTTTAATTAAAAAAATTGAGAATATTTCTTGTACAATTTAGCCTTTAAAGGGTTAATGTTAACTGTCATTTGCATCATTTCTTGTCAATCAAAGTTCTCCACGATATTATCATTAAAATATTGAATCATTTACCCTCAATTTAAATAAACCATGACTAATGCTCACTACTGAGGGAGAAATTAACTGGAATAAATGATTTATCAATTGTACATGATTGCATATCTGAAACCATTGGCATCAAGTATCTCGTTTCTGAATTTGGTCTGGTTAACATGTTGCTTTCTTGTATGGACAGTATTGTGTACATCCATTTTTTATGACCTTCAGCTATCTGTAGTAACAGATTTCAAGAGTTTCTTCTCTAAATTGATTTGTGTATAGTTTCACTTGAAACAGTGATATGTTATTGAGTATCAGTCTATATGGATAAACTTCTCTATA
The DNA here is from genome assembly GCF_000230855.2 of Cajanus cajan. Classification (NCBI taxonomy): domain Eukaryota; kingdom Viridiplantae; phylum Streptophyta; class Magnoliopsida; order Fabales; family Fabaceae; genus Cajanus; species Cajanus cajan. The sequence goes on along the minus strand of NC_138523.1, from coordinate 12,579,574 downwards.
TGGATTGATCTTATTTCAAGCTCTATTTACTATAATTTATTTCTCTCCCAATACCCTGAAATTTAGGACTTTATCTTTATTCAAAGCCTCTATGCTTGTGGGAGTGCATCATTTTACAATTTTGAAGCAATGGATAAGTCATGGATAATGAAGCCGCCAAACACAATGGAGTATGAGCAAGGAGTTAGGGGATTTATTGATTTTTCTTTTGAACACAGTTCAATAAATGACAAAATAATATGTCCTTGTAAACGATGTGGTTTCAAAAAAAGACAGATCAAGGATGTGGTGTATGATCATTTAATTTGTACACCGTTTCCATGTGGGTTGTTAGATCGAGCGCTTACCACTAGGCCAAAAGTTATAGCTGATAGTCAGGGCGCAACTCTTTTTACTTAAGAGCGCAGCAGCCCAAGCGCCATGATTCGACAGTGACTTGGCCCACCTAGCCTCCGCCACGGGACAATTGATGCAACCCGCAACAATCTCCCACTCAGCAATTGCCCCGCTGGGTATCGAACTCATGACCTTGGCTCTGATACCAATTGTTGGATCGAGCGCTTACCACTAGGCCAAAAGCTATAGCTGATAGTCAGGGCACAACTCTTTTTACTTAAGAGCGCAGCAGCCCAAGCGCCATGATTCGACAGTGACTTGGCCCATCTAGCCTCTGCCACGGGACAATTGATGCAACTCGCAACATGGGTATACAAGTTGGACTCATCATGGGGAAAGAAGGATAGGAGAAACTAGTAATACTCCAAATGTAGACCAAGATGCCACTGATATTGAAGATCCTATTCAAAACTTGATTAATGACGGCCCCATGGAAATGAAGTACCCATTGTGTCAAATGTAGAGATTGATAGAGATGAAGAAGTGATGCCAAATGCATCTGAAGAAAGGCGTGAAGCTAATGAGTTTTATGAATTAGCAAGAGATGGGGAACAACCCTTGTACGAAGGGTCCATAAAGTATTCAAGATTGTCATTTTTGGTGAAGTTATATCATATCAAATGCTTGTGTGGGATGAGCAATAAGGCCATGACAATGATTTTAGAACTTCTGAAAGATGCCTTTGAACATGCAAATATTCCAAGTTCATTCTACGAGGCAAAGAAAATAATCACCAAGCTTGGTTTGAACTATGAAAAGATACAAGCATGTCCGAATGATTGTATGCTTTATTGGGGCAACAGGGAAGATGAAGAGAGCGAGACATGCAAAGTTTGTAACACTTCAAGGTGGAAATCAAGGGCAAAAATAAATAAGTCTAGGTTATCTAGTGATGACAATAGTATGAAGAAAGTTCTTGCAAAAGTACTTCCACTAGTGGAAAAAAGACTTTTAAAATCGGTTATTTTTTACTTTTAAAATCGGTTCTGTAACCGATTTTGAAATAGCCGATTTTAAAAGTTAGACTTTTAAAATCGGTTAAACAACCGATTTTAAAAGTCAACTTTTAAGATCGGATGTTTTATAATCGATCTTAAAAGTCTGGTTGTGAAAAAAAAATTAAACTGGAACAGGCCGTTCCAAAACTGAACGGGCCGTTCCAGCCGGATTAAAAGGCCAAAAAAATCACTTGGAGAACGGTCATTTCTCCTTGGAGAATGGTCCGTTCTCCTTGGAGAATGGCCCGTTCTGCAAGGAGTACGACCCGTACTCCTAGGAGAACGGCCCGTTCTCCATGGAGAACGGCCCGTACTCCTTGGAGAACGGCCCGTTATGAAATTTACCTAGAGACTTTAGAAAATGAGAAAGATTAAAGAAAATGAGAATGGAGGGGAATATAAAAGATTTCTGACGATACTTTTAAAATCGGTTAATTAAGAACCGATTTTGTATACCACATACAAAATCGGTTATGAGAGAACCAATCTTAATAGTGCCACTTTTAAGATCGGTTCTCTCATAACCGATCTTAAAAGTACCACTTTTAAGATCGGTTCTTTTATAACCGATCTTAAAAGTGTTCATGTTATTTACGAAATTGCCACCGCGTCACTTTTAAGATCGGTTACCTTATAACCGATCTTAAAACTCCGATTTTAAATCCAATTTTTGCACTAGTGTTCATTACTTTCCATTGAAACCCCGATTACAAAGATTGTTTCTGTCATCAAAGACAGCTGAGAATATGAGATGGCATGTTCTGAATAGTACGAATGATGGAATGATGAGGCATCAAAGACAGCTGAATAGTATGAGATGGCATGTGCGTCTTGCATTAGCTACTGATGGTTTTAATCCTTTTGGTGTTATGAGTTCAAGTTATAGTATTTGGCCAGTAATTCTCATTCCATACAACACTCCACCATGGGTATGCATGAAGCAAACATCTTTTATAATTTCAATGATAATTCCTGGTAAAAAAATGCCAGGAAATAATATAGATGTCTACCTACAACCTTTAATCAAAGAGTTGAAGGAGTTGTGGACAACAGGTGTGGATGCGTATGATTCTTTCAGGCGAGAAATGTTTAAATTACATGCAGCTTTGATGTGGACGATTAGTGATTTTCCTGGGCTAGGAACACTTTCTGGGTGGAATACTTACACCGGACTTGCTTGCCCATCTTGTAACTTTGACTCTATTCCTTGTCGTCTTCCTTATAGTAGGAAATGGTGTTTCATGGGTCATCGCCGATTTCTTGATCAGAAACATAGATTTAGATTGAACAGGATCCGCTTTAATGGTGAGCAAGATCTACGTAGTTCACCGAAAACATTATCTGGTTTTGAAATTCTTGAATAGGTTCAGAATATTAATGTCACATTTGGTAGAATACCAGTGCAAGAAGGGACAAGAAAAAGAACCCGAGGTGGACATCTTCCACAAAGTACCACTCAATAGTGGAAAAAGAAAAGCATATTTTTTGAACTTCCATATTGGAAGGATAATTGTTTACGTCACAATCTTGACATGATGCATATTGAGAAGAACGTGTGCGATAATGTTATATATACTTTGTTAAATAATAGTGTAAAGACAAAAGACAATGTTAATGCGAGAAAAGACTTGCAAGCTATGGGTATTAGACCTGAACTTTGGCCAAATGAACATGGAAAGTATCCTTTAGCTATCTTTATATTGACTAACAAAGGAAAGAAGGCATTTCTCACAACTCTAAAGAATATCACCGTGCCAGATGGTTATTCTAGCAACATTTCTAGATGCATTGATTTGGATAACCTTAAATTGAATGGAATGTTGAAAAGTCACGATTCTCATGTATTGATGGAGCAATTCCTACCATTAGCCATGCGAACAGCATTGCCTGATGAGGTTTCCGCAATATTAATTGAGTTTTTCTCATTTTTCAGACAATTATGTTGTAAAGTGTTGAAAATTGAAGATTTAGACAAATTGCAAAATCAAATTGTCTCCACTTTATGCCACATGGAAATGTTATTTCCTCCTTCATTCTTCACTGTTATGGTTCACTTGGTTGTTCACCTTGTTGAAGAAGCCAAGCTTGGAGGTCCTGTTCATTATCGATGGATGTATCCTATAAAAAGGTAAAAAAATGTGTGCTAGTGTTTCTTCTTATTATATTATTTTAGTAATAAAACACATTCATCCAAATAAAATTGATTGTGGCTTAATAATAGGTACTTGGGGCAACTAAAATCTTATGTACGTAATAAAGCACAACCGGAAGGCTGTATAGCAGAAGGCTACCTTGTGCAAGAGATTCTTGCATTTTGTTCAAGGTATTTAGATAACATTGAGACAAGATGGAATCGACCTGGTCGTGTAGATGATGAGCCTTATGATAGACAATCTAAATCACAAGTAAGTGAATTATATCCCATGGTTGGAAAACATGTTGGTGGCTCTTCATATTTTACCCTTACCCCCAAGGAGAAGTTACAAGCTCATAGACATGTGTTAACAAATTTCCCAGTGGTTGACTACTATCTTCAGTAAGTAATTATTTCACTTGGATGAATTATTAAGTTCTCTTTCTTTTTTTTTCTTCGTATATCTAATATGATATAACCAAATAGGCAATTTAGAAATATTCTACGAAGGCAGTTAAGGGGTGGTGCAAGGAATGTTGCCGGGGTAGACAAGAGGGTTCATAGAGATTTCGTTCGTTGGTTTTCTAATCGCGTAAGTGCTTATGCATTCCAAGTTCAATATATTTATTTTTAATAAGAATTTGACTAACAATATGTATTATGGCATTAGGTTGGAAATAATCTTGACAGTCTTAACGAACCAAATAAAGATGTTCTTATTAGTCTTGCGCAAGGTCCTTTTGACCGAGCTAGAAGGTTCACGGCATTTAACGTTAATGGATACAAATTTCGAACCTTAACACGAGACAAATTTTTAAAAACTCAAAATAGTGGAGTTTTTGGCACATTTGGAACAAGAAGCTACTCAAGCAATAATGATGCCCAAATGCGATTTGGAGGGGTGCCATATTATGGAAGATTGATAGATATCATTGAGATTTTCTATAATGGGTTCACAGTACCCATGTTTAAATGTGAATGGGCTGACACCACTACTTTAAGAGGCATGAAGGAAGATAAGTTGGGTTTTATCTCTGTTAACTTTGCAAGACTAATACATACTGGTGAAAAAGATGATGATGAACCATACATTAAAGCTTATGAAGCTCAAATGGTTTATTATGTAGAGGATGAGAAAGAACAAGGTTGGAGCATACCGATTCATTTGAAACCTAGGGACTTTTATGACATAGGTGAAGATGATGAAGAATATATGGCATCCATTGAGGCATACCCATCACAGAACTTGGAACAAATATTTCCTAATGATGCCACACATATACAATTGGCAAGGGTGACCATAGATGATGATCCTGAAAATTCAACCATTAATGAAAATTTTGATGAAGATAATCAAGATATGGTTTAATAAGAGTCATGGGTAAGAAACCTCTATTTGTTTTGCACAAGATATTTTTGTTTGGTTTAAACTTCATAGTAGATGTATGTTTATCTTCTACTTTTAGTTATTAAAGACAAAAGACTGGTTTATGCAGGGATGCCTCGTACAAGAAGACATGTTGTGGCTAGGTGTCGATCCACACCGAATGAAGAAAACAATTCCTCCATGGGCACTCATCAAAGTGTAGAGGTTCAACTACCTCAAAGTGAGCCCATGCCAAACATTGAATCATCTTCTTAAGATGACATACATCCTACTTCGCCCACTCGCACCGCATCTAGGAGGTCGACACACCATGAATCTGATGTGGTTGAAGATTCATCTGTGGCTCAGAAAAAATCCCCTACCTATTGGAATGTTGATGTTATTGGTATGTTTAATCTAATCTTTGTTATCTCCTTATTATTATTTATTGTAAAACTTGTTGGGTTGTTGATGTTTGGTTTATTTACATGTTAGATGAGGAGGGTGTTGTTAGGAAAACACGTTTAAGGGTGTAAGATATGTTTGCATCACGTGATGCCACTAAGGTGTGTACCAAGTGGAATGCTGAAGGTCAACCAATAGGAGAGTCTGCTGGTTTATTAGCAGGATTTTTGGGTGAAATTGTAAGCAACTTCAGTAATTTCCCCATAATGTATGAGACATGCAAGAAGGTTCCAAAAGATTACAAAAACAATGTTTATAAAGAAACTATAAAGGTATCAATTATAATTGATTGCACACATGTGATTTCTTATGGAATTTGTGTACTAATGATAACTTTCATTTTATTGTGGTAAAGGCAAAATTTGATGTAAATGATCAAGAGCATAAGAAATATATCTTAGCTAGCTTAGGAAAGAAATGGAGGGACACTCGATGTAGGTTGTTTCACAAAAATTATAACTGGGAGATTTCTATGGAAGAAAATTGTCAGATGCACCCACCAGAGATTGACCCGGACCATTGGAGGCTTTTTGTACAATTTAGGACATGTCCTAAACAAATGGTAATATGTTTTCATCTTCCATTGGTTATAAGTTTGGTTACATATATTGACTTTCAATTTTGTTAAATGTAGGAGATATCTGATAAAAATGTAGCAAATCATGAAAAGTTATTGATCCCACACACTCTAGGATCAAAGACATTAGCAAGAAAAAGGGTTGAGTTGGTATGAAAAGTTCATTTAGTCTATTTTGTTTGAAGAAACTAAAAAATGAATTGTTTGTATAATTACTTTTGGAATGGTGCAAAATGTTAGGAAATGCAATATGGAAGACATTATAGTAGAGGAGATATGTATCCTATTGCTCATAAAAAAAAGATGGTTCATTTGTGAGCGAAGATGCTAGAGAAAAATACGTGAGTACAATATATTATTTGTAATTTTCAATTACCATTTACTCTTAACTCATATATGTAATCTTTTACTATTTATCTATATATTCAACATTATATGTAGGAACAATTGCATAATGAAATTCAGGAGACTTCTTCTGGGAATGAGGCATTCTTGAAAGTGCTTGGAAAGGAGCATCCCGGATATGTTCGAGGCATGGGACTTGGGGTTACTCCGACTCAAATCATTGGATCATATTCTTCCTCTGCAAGGTCTGGATCTTCATCAAATGCGGCCACGATAGCACAATTGCAATATGAAGTTGAAGCACTTAAGGCACGAGTTGGTGAAGTTGATGTTTTGAAGGAACAATTAGCTTTCCTTATGCAAATTGTTAAAGGAAATCAAGTAAAAAATAAATTCTTTAAAATTCATAAATTTTATTTTCCAAGTAAAAGTTTGAATCTAAGTTGTGATTATTTTAATTTCAGGCAGCTGAATTGGGATCACCAGCAGATTTGAGACGTTCTTCTGAGTCTAGCCATGTTCCTGAAGACAATGGAGGGTCATCATGAGGGACTATTTAGAATTGCTTCAATTTTAGTTTATTAGGAACTTTTAGGACCATCTTTATATTTTCGTTATTTTTATGTACCTAAGTTTCTTAATTTTAAGGACTATTTCTATGTTTGAAAGATGCAAATCTATTATGTACTAAATTTGGATTTAATATCTTTAGTTAATTAATGACGCTTCTATTTGCATCATTTTTATTAGTTTATCTTTATCACATATGTTTCAGATGAGAATTTAAATAAACAGGTTGAAAAATGTAATTATCATAAACATTTAATTGCAAATTGGATAAGAACTGTAAAATGTGCGTTTACATTTGTGGCAGTTTAAAATTGCCGCTAATTTTTAACTTATATCAGTTTCCAAAATAGCAACACTTTCATAACTGCCACAATTTTATCAAATATATTGCGTCTGTTTGTGTGGCTGTTTAAAAAACCGCCGCAAAATGAAGTCCCGACGCACGACATTGTGGCGGTTTAGAAACCGCCGCAATATAATTTTGTGGCGGTCAAAACCGCCGCCGCTCTTACTAAAAAACCGCCGCAAACAAACAAGTTTCTTGTAGTGATTCTCTCAGCCGTTGATGAAACTTTGATATGGTATCAGAAGATTTTTTTCACTTCCGCATAATTTGACTCAAATTTTTTTCATGCGATCACCATGGCCGATGCCTCCACGTGTCAAATTGATCAACATGATCCCCTTTTCATTCACCATGCTGATCATCCAAGACAATGCCTCGTGTCCACACCTTTGAACGGCGAAAACTTCGGATCTTGGAGACGTGCTGTTGTTATCGCACTTGAATCCAAGAACAAGATGGGTTTTGTTGATGGTTCAATTCCGAAACCAATTGATTCAACTAAACTTTCTTTGTGGAAAAGAAATGACAGTATCGTCAGATCTTGGCTTCTCAATTCAGTCAACAAAGATATTGCTACAAGTGTAATTTACTCCTCTACAGCTGCAATCTTGTGGGAAGATTTAAACTCCAGATACAGGCAACAAAATGGACTTCGGGTTTTCCAGTTGAAGAAATAAATCTTTTCTTGCAATCAAGGTTCAATGTCTGTCATTCAGTATTTTGCCAAGATCAAGAGTCTTTGGGAAGAATTGAGTGATTTTCAACCCCCTCACTCTTGCACATGTGAGGGAGTGAAGCCTTTGCTTGAGTACCTTCATTCTGAGCGTGTGATGTCCTTTTTAATGGGTCTCAATGAAAACTATTCTCAGATTAGTGGTCAGATATTACTAATGGATCCTATTCCTTCAATCAGTCGAGTTTTCTCTCTTGTGGTTCAAGAAGAAAAAAGATAGGAAGTTGGCATCCCTACACAACAACCATCACAAATTGCTTTTGCTGTCCCTCAACCCAACTCTAAACCTTCCCAATCAGGATCAAACAAAAAGGAACGACCAAAATGCAGCTACTGTAGAATGATTGGACACACAAAAAATAAATGCTATAAAAAGCACGGATACCCTGCAGGTTACAAGAAACCCAATCACAATATAAATCAAGTCACTGATTCGCATGATTCCAACACAGGAGACAGTCCAATGCAATTGAAAAAGGCTCAATATGATCAACTACTAAATCTCTTTCAAAGTCAGGTAGCACCTGTTGGAAAATCACCGCAATATAACTCTTCGAGTTCTCCACAAAATGGTAAGTTGAGTTTTTCTTTTTTCAAGAACCTAGCCTTCACTACATATCCACACAAAGGATCTTCCTCAATATGGATATTAGACTCTGGGGCTACTACGCATATTACATGTTCTATAGATAATTTTATTTGCTATAGAAAATTAGAAAATCAATTTGTTTATCTTCCTACTGGAAGTGCTATTGAAGTAAAAGTCATTGGCACTGTTAAATTGAATAACAATTTCATCCTCCACAAGGTCCTGTTTATACCAGAATTTACTGTCAACCTCATATCTGTAAGTTCCCTAACTCAGTTTACTGGGAACAAAGTTTTTTTTTATCATTCTTCTTTTGTCATACAGGATCACCAGGGTTCGAGGGTGATTGGCAAGGGTGACATCCTGGACAGCCTCTACATTCTTAAATGTCCAAACATTATGCCTTTTAGTTCTATTTTACATTCTTCTAATCATAATGTCACAACTGCTAGTAATAACTATGATAGGAGTATTGCTGTAAACAAATGGCACTACAGGTTAGGCCATTTATCTGATGATGTACTTAGAATAATACATAATAATAAGAGTCTACACTTACCTAGTAATTTTTCATGCAAAAATTGTGATATATGTCCTTTAGCTAAGCAAAAACGTCTCCCTTTCCATACTAAAAACAACTTGGCTGGTGATTGTTTTGACTTGGTTCATTGTGACATTTGGGGACCTTTTCATCAAGCCACCTATGACAATCACAAGTTCTTTCTCACTCTTGTTGATGATCACAGTAGATTTACATCGATATTTGTAACGACCCGACAGGTCCTACACGCGCCACTGAACACCGGAAACACTAGGCAGAAAAAACAAGTATATAAATATAGGTTCTAGAATATAATTATATACAAAGTCCTACTCCGACTAGGGTTAGAGTGCCAAAAAAAAAAGTACCAAACAAGATACAACGCCAACAGCTACACCTAGTAGCCACTACAACAAAACACCAATCAAACATAGCCAGCTCCGCCTACAAGCTGCCTACTCATCACGAACCAAACACCTATTCCTGTTCTGCTCCCGTACATAGTACGATCATAGCAATCCAACCACAAGGAAACAGAAAAGGGTAAGCTAGTATAGAAAGAAACAACGTATAAAAAAATTCAAGTAATTAGAACAACTTCAACCGTCAACACAACAACATTCTACTTATCCATTCAATTTGTGCAACCAACCAGCAATTAGATATAAATGCGTCGTCACGCATATCACCTCGGAGATTCTCCTACAACAACTTTGCCGTGAAGGCCTACAACAACTCAGCCGTTAAGGCCTACAACAACTCAGCCATTACGGCCTACAACAACTCAGCCTTTCGGCCTACAACAACTCAGCCATTATGGCCTACAACAACTCAGCCATTATGGCCTACAGCAATTCATATCAATATTCAACACAACTCAACTTTTTCAACTCAATATATCATCTTGCAACTCAACACAACTGTACAACTCAACATCAACTTGCAACACAACACAACTTTACAACTCATCAACATACAACACAACTTGACAACATACACTCAACTTATCAACATACAACTCAACTTATCAACATACAACTCAACTTATCAACATACAACTCAAATTATCAACATATAACTCAAATTATCGACATAGGACAACATAATTCAATACATAAAAGGAAATGTCTCATCCCCGCGCCCGGCGCCCTCGACGTTGCGCCCAGCGCAGTACAACCAGAGAGCCCCAGGGGGCTAGCGCGCCCAGCGCAAGCAGGCTCGCGCTCAGCGGGACTCAGCTAGAGAGCACAAGGCTCTCCCGCGCTTGGCGCAATACTAACTGCGCCCAGCGCAGGCCAGACAGAGACTCCAAGGAGTCTCACGCGCCCAGCGCACCTAACCCAGCGCTCTACGCGGAAAAGGCAGAGACCACCCCTTGGTCTCGCGCCCAGCGCAATTCGAAATTGCGCCCAGCGGCCACGAGGCAGAGACTCCCAAAGAGTCTCACACCCAGCGCGACAAGGGCCGCGCTTAGCGCAGCCTTTAGAGCCCAACAGCAAGTTACAACTGTATCGCGCTTAGCGCAGTCCAAGTCGCGCCCAGCGAGAGCCAACCAGAGACCCACATTCTCAAGCGCGCCCAGCGCACTCATCAAGGCGCTCAGCGAGCTCGACTAAATGAGGTCCCCTGGCGGTCACGCGCTCAGCGGGATGAACAGCGCGAAGCTCATCTGCAACCCTACCTAGTTCGAAAATTTCCCCAAACACCTATAAAAATCACTTTCAAGTACATGCAATCCAGCCAAAGTATCACATTTCCATCCAAGAGTTCAAAAACGACATTTTCTCATACATGCATCCACAAATCAAATAAAAACCAAGAATTTTCTCAAAACCCCAAAATCCTCAAAACTCAATATTTCCCCCAAATCAGCCAAGAATCCGACAATCTTTAACAACCCAATGAGTTCTCAAACCCATTTCAACCAAAACACAGCAAGAAAACTAACTTCCCTTACCTCTAATCGAAGATCCCAGCTTTCGGGAAGAAGAGAGGAGAAGAAGGAAGAAAAACGCTTGAATGGGGAAGAAGACAAGCTCGAGGAATTCAGCACCCGGGGAAGGAAATCAGCTACTCACCGCCCTCACCTACAGCCACCAAGATCACCCCAAAGCCAAGAGAGAAAGAAGATAAGCAAGAGTGAGTGAGAGTGTCGGGAAAGGAAAAGGAAAAGAAGAGGGGTCTCACAATATTTCTCTTAAAATCTAAAGATCAAACTGCTGTTTGTATACAAAATTTTTTCAAACTTGTTAAAACTCAGTTTGGTAAATCTAAAATGTTTGAGAAGTGATAATGCCAATGAATTATTATTAACTGATTTTTTTAGCTAATGAAGGAACACTGCATCAGTTTTCATGTCCTTACACACCAGAACAGAATTCAATAGCTGAGAGGAAACATCAACATCTCTTAAATGTGGCACGATCCCTGATGTTTCAGTCCAAAGTACCAATAAAGTTTTGGGGAGATTGTATTTTGACTGCTACATACATCATAAATAGACTCCCTACACATGTCCTACAAAAAAGAAGCCCCTATCAACTCCTTTATAACAAAGAACCTGACTACAGCAACTTTAAGGTCTTTGGTTCTTTGTGTTATGCGACCACCCAGAAGCATGACCGACACAAATTCAGCCCAAGAGCAGAAGCTATTGTATTCATTGGTTATCCACCCGGTGTAAAAGGATATAAATTATATAGCCTTGAAACACGAAAGATTATAGTCTCTCGTAATGTTATCTTCCATGAAGAAACCATGCCTTTTGTCATTCAGCAGTTCACTTTTCCATCCAACAGCAATCAGAGTCCAGATCCTTTTCGCCACATTGTCATTCCTAAGCCAGCAACAAATCATTCTATTGCGCAAGAATTTTATGAGCAACCCGTATATGACAATCAAGATGCTTCTGCGGGCCCTATAGCTGAAACTGAACCTGCTGAAACTGACTAAGATATCCCCAATCAAAATCCCACTTCACAGACACATGACACTACCAGAAGATCATCTAGACAAACCAACCTTCCCTCATATCTAAATGATTACCAAGTCTCCATTCCCAACCTAAAATCCCCACATTCCATACACCACTTTATTTCCTATGACAACTTATCTCCTCAACACATAGATTTCACCATGCAAATCAACAGTATCTATGAACCTACCTACTACCATCAAGCTATTCGATTCCCTGAATGGAGGAAAGCCATGGCAACAGAATTAGAAGCCATGGATGTCAACAACACTTGGGATATTGTACCTTTACCAAAATACAAAAAGGTTATAAGCTGTAAATGGATCTATAAGGTCAAATACAATGCTGATGGCACTTTAGCAAAAAGAAAAGCTAGACTTGTTGCAAGAGGCTTTACACAAGAAGCTGGCATAGACTTCCTTGATACTTTCTCACCAGTGGCCACCATAACTACTGTTCGGGTCCTTTTGTCCCTTGCTGCCATTAAGAAATGGTCTTTCATTCAGTTGGATGTTCAAAATGCCTTCTTGAATGGATATCTGACTGAAGAAGTTTATATGAAGATACCACAGGGATACAAAATAAATCAAAAGGATCAAGGTAATCTTGTGTGTAAGCTGAATAGATCCCTCTATGGTCTAAAACAAGCCTCACGACAGTGGTTCAAGAGGTTCTCTACATCATTGAAGTCTCATGGTTTTATTCAATGCATAAGTGACTACTCTCTCTTCAGTTTCGGTAGTGGAAACAACATAGTTTATCTACTAGTATATGTAGATGACATAATACTAGCAGGACCATCTATCGATACTTTGCAAAAATGTCAAAATCTACTTCACAATTTGTTTAAACTGAATGTTGTTGGAGATCTCAAGTATTTCCTTGGGTTGGAAATTGCTAAGTCAAATCAAGGCATTCACTTATGCCAAAGGAAATATAATATTCAACTTTTAGAAGACACGAGTTTTAGCAATGCAAAACCAGCTGTTGTTCCAATGGATCCAAACCAGCATTTCAACTCAACTGATGGAGAACCACTTCAAGACCTTTCTGCTTATAGAAGGCTGCTCGGAAGACTCATGTACATTAGCATATCTAGACCTGATGTTTGTTTCGCTGTAAACAAGCTAAGCCAATTCATGAGCCATCTTAGGACACCACACCTTCAAGTTGTTCATCAGGTTCTACGCTACTTGAAGGCAACTCCAGGGCAAGGCATTTTTTTCTCTTCCCAATCTAAGTTCAATCTGAGTGCATATGTAGATGCAGATTGGGGAAGTTGTGTTGACAACAGAAGATCCACCATAGGTTTTTGTATCTTCATGGGAGATTCTCTTCTAACATGGAAATAAAAAAAACAAGCTACTATATCTAGATCTTCTGCAAAAGCTGAGTATAGAGCAATTGCTTCTGTTACTTCAGAATTATTATGGCTCAAACAACTCCTAAGATTCTTCCAAACTCAACCTCAAATGGTAATGGTGTTATGTGACAATATTTCAGCCATATATCTGTCAACTAACCCCATCTCCCATCAAAGATCAAAACACATAGACATTGATGTCCATTTTGTTAGAGAACATGTTGAATATGGTTTCATCAGGCTTATCCATGTGAAGACAAATCAACAAATAGCAGATCTCTTTACCAAAGCTCTTCCAAGACATAGGTTTGAAGATCTAGCTAGCAAGTTGGCTCTCAAAAACATTTTTCATCCAACTTGAGCGGGGCTATTACAACATTCTGTTTACTAATTGTATTTAGTTTCATATTCTTTTATTAGTTAGTATAACCAGTTTAACAGGTAGCCTAGGCAGTTTCTGTTTTGGTTTCTCATTCTGTTATATATTTGTACAGTTCTGTTTTTCGGTGGTTATATTCAGAAATATTATTGCATTCAGTCTTTTGTTTTCTTCTCAATCTCATTTCTTTTTCTCTCTGTTTTCTAATCATTCTCTCAGCCGTTGATGAAACTTTGATAGTAGGCAACCTAAATCATCATCATAGGTCAATATATAATAAACTACATTCAATTCTCATCATGCATCATGTAAACAACCAATTGCTAGCTAAAAGCTAACAACAATTAGCTTGGAGCTACGAAACACCTAAGTCGAAGCTACCAAACACCTAGCTCAAAGCTACCAAACACCTAACACAGACCTACTAAACACCTAGCTTAGAGCTACCAACAAGTAGCTTAGAGATATCGAACAATTAGCTCAAAGCTACCAAACAACTAGCTTAGAGTTATCAAACAACTAGCTAGTTTAGAGCTATCAACAATTAGCTTAGAGCTACCAAACCACTAACTTAGAGAGTCCAAAAACTCGCTCTAAGTGATTAGGATTCGCTCAAAACGAATAAAATTTGCTTTAAGCAACCCAAGTTAGAGAGCATCCTTGAAAGACCATCTAGGCTTGCTTGGAGCAACTTCCATGAGCGCTCTAAGTGACCAAACACAAAAAACATGCATAACTTTGAGAAAACCCAACAACTTAAGAGCAATCACAAATCCACTCAACCCATACAACAATACGTGCATGCAAACTAAGAATCTTCAAATTATAACGACATGCAACTCATAAATTGAATTAAAAGAGACATGAATTTCCAGTGAATTAAACAACATTTAGCTTCACAAATCAATAAACAACCAAACAATCCATCCATAAAAGTTAAGGATCTAGCTTCCCTTACCTCTAGAATCCAAGAAAATAGGGGAGAAGGAAGAAGAAGATGAGCTTCGCATAGTACCTCTGCACAACACTACAACCACTCTGATTTTCAACTATATGACTTTGAATCACCACTCTGTTACTCAACCATGAATCTCTACACCCTCGGGAAGGATAGGGAAAGGAAGGAAGAATCTTAGGATCGAAAGATCCTTTCTCTAGCTTTTGTCTAAAAACTCTAGAGTTATGAACTTAAGAAGTTCATTCTTAAGAATTTACTTTATATATCTCAATCCTTTCAGCTCAACTCTCAGGCACTTAAATTATATCCTTTATAACTTAAATTTAGAAAGTATGATGTTTCAATAAATAAATATATATGTATATATATATGTGTGTGTGTGATAAAATGATATAATATAATAAAATAATAATAAATATTTAATAAGGTAGTTGGACTTGAGAGATATTAACTGATCATATCACAAACTACAACTTTATTGTGTGGAATATTTCCATTTTTTGAAATAAAATAAAGGTTTAAATATATTGTTAGTCCCTCAAATTTAAGGTAAATCTGTTTCTGGTCCCTTAAATTTAAAATTGTTGTTTTTAGTCCCTATAATTTTAAAAAATCTTATTTTAGTCTTTATATTCAAATTTTATTAAGAAATTTATTAAATATTATTGCATAAAATCTACCTATTGATGTTCCTATTAGTGAAAATATTACATTAAATCCGGTTGATATTGTATAATTGTCATAATTAGTCACTTTCAAATATATTATTGGTGACCTAAGGGACTAAAATAAAAAATTTTAAAATTACAAGGATTAAAAAAAATTAAATTTGAGGAACAAAAATAAATTTATCTTAAATTTGAGGGACTAAAAACATATTTAAGTTAAAATAAATGGTCTAACCTATAAGGCAAGTTCTGAATGAAGAATTATTACTTGAAGAAATGAATTTACAATGGACATTTAATGGTTGATGTACATTTTTTATTAAATGGTACGGGGCCTCTCAAACTTCAGAAGTACCTATTCAATACATTCAACCCGAACATATCTTTAACACCTACTAGTTACAACTTGCGAGGCTTTTAAAATCCACTTTTCACATTTTTGATGCGGGTGTCACAAAAGTAGTCACAACTCACAAGAAAAACTACGTTGTCTCGTAGCATTGAGAATAGTTTCTTACATTAGTAACTCACAATATATTTGTGTTTGTTTGTGATTTTACTACCTATTTTCTAAGTCTCGTAGCATTGAGAATAGTTTCTTACATTAGTAACTCACAATATATTTGTGTTTGTTTGTGATTTTACTACCTATTTTCTAAATTTTTATTAGTTACAATATTCTTACATAGCAACAATGTAAGCATCTAAAGCCTATGCTAGAAAGTCCCAAGGCTAGACTTTTATTCTTTAGGTTTATTTTGACCGACCATTTTTGGCTATTTGCTTTCTTAGATTTAACTTATCGGTTTAAGATTTAGAAATTAGGATTTGAGCTAGTTAGGTGTATGTTGTTAAATTTTAATGTAGAGTTTTTTACATTTTGTTAAGAATGATATCGGGATGGGTTGAGGGCAAGTTTTTCTCTTCTCATATCCACCTTCATAAAGTGCGATATGAGTTCAAATTTAAATTTTAAAGAGATGAATTTATATTTTTAAAATTTATTTTCATCTTCAATGAGATTTTTCAGATTTGAGTAAACTTATGAGAATTCAGATTTTTTTGCTAGAATTTTAATTTACTTATATAATTTAAATAAATTAAATTATAAGTTAATAATTATATTCTATTAATAATATATAAAAATAATAAATAAGAAAAAACTTGCAAAAAAAAATTTAATGATTAAATTACATTTTCAATTAGATGTATAATTTTATGTTTGTTACTTAATTGTTGTTATAATTTAAATTATTTAATTATTAAAATCATTAATTTGTATTTTTAATATCTATAAAAATTAAATACTTAACTTTAATATATATATATATATATATATATATACCAGATGTCCCGATGGTGGATCTAGGGAAAACGAGAAAGGAGGAATATGCAGATGAGCATGCAACAATTAAAACCAGATTTACGCGGCGGTAGTCCGCACAATACTGGGTATCAAGGGCACACCTGACGAGTCAGGCTTACGAATCCCAGGTTTTCACAAAGTTTTATGATGCAAGAAATAAAAGTAAAAGAAAGAGTAATACAAAATTGTTGTATTGATTGAACAAGAAGATACAAAGGCAAGAGAGAAGGAGGAGGTTCTCACTCTAGACTCTCTTTTCGCTAACCGGTACCACTCTTCTAGGCAGGATACAAATTTATAGAAAACTTAAAGTTACTATTACAACAGTGATTACTATTACAACAGTAAAATGAGTTTTCCGCTACAGTGAGCAGTACACTTCCGCTTCCGCTACAGTGAACAGTACACTTCCGCAAAATGAGCGGTAATTGTTGACCCTGGGTTGTTGACTTCTTTCGTTAGGATGACGTCAGGATGTCGTCAATATTCAGAGCCGGAATAGTGCTTTAACAGCGATTGGAGGAACTCAGTCTTCTTCAGATGCTTCATCAAGGTTGATTCCGAAGCAATCATCTTCATTCTGGAAATATGACCCGGATGAAGAGGATGGAGAAGAGACTTCCTTCTTGGCTTTTCCTTTCGACGAACTGGACTCCGAGTCTGTCTGCAGGAGTTCAAGAATTTGATGAAGATTTGTCGCTAAAGCTTCATCATTTGTGGATGCTGCAAGGGCTGCTGCGATCTTAGCCTTTCGATTAAGAAACTGGCAAGTTTCTGGATCAGCGGCCTTGAGGCTCTTTGGATTCTTTTGGAACCAAAGCGCTACTCCTTGTGTATTGGCTCGGGATGCATCAAACTGATCCCACCATTTGACAGAGGCTTGCTTGCCTAAGATTGGAAGAAGCTTGGAGGTCTTCTTGAACTGGTGTTGCCAGGCAAAGATCCAAGCTAAAGAGAACTTTGAGAAGAAATGAAGAGATGTATGGAACTGGCTGGTCCCCTCTTCAAACCTTGATTTGAACTGATTATATCCTTCTCTGATGTCTGGGGGAAGGATACTCAAGATAGGTCCAAAATACTCCCACCACTCGGCGAACCATTGTGGAAAGAAATACCGAATATTTTGTTTAAAATAAATAAGCCAGGAGTGCCTGTGGTGTTTGTTTTGAAACCAAAAAACATTTGTCCAGGCATTAAGATAATCCCAGTAATTGTACCCAATTGGGTCAAATGGCTAAGAAAATTTTCTGACTTGATTGGGTTTATTGTCAAAATCTTTGAAAGTCAAAATTTTGAGGATTTGAATTGTTGAGTGCGTGATAAGCTGGTTATCATTTTTGTCAAAATTGTGTTTAATTGAAACAGATTTGGAATCCACCAGTATGAATTCGTAAAATCTCCTTGTCTTGATAAGACTAAGGGGTTTGAAAAGAAAACCTGGTGGAAGGATTTTTTCGCAAATCTTGTTTGGATTTGGATCCCAAAACTCAGGTTCCATTTGGATTGTAGGATAAAACCTTCCTTCTTTTGGTAGATAGGAAGATGGTTGTTTTTGGGCAACTGGCTGAGGCTGCTCAACCAAGTCTTCTGATTTGGAAATTTTTGAAATAATTGATTTCAGATATGGGTCAGGTTCTTCTGCAAGAATCTTTTTCCAGACCTTGGGAGGTTGTTTTTGGGTGATTGGTTGAGGCTGCTCGACCAATTCTTTTGGATGTAAAGTTACCTTTGATTTGGAAATTTCTGAAATAATTGATTTCAGGTTTTGATCCCAGAAGAGGTCATTAGGTTCTTCTGAAAAAATTTGTTTCCAGGATTTGGAAGGGAGGTTGGTTAACCCACAATCCTGAAGGGCTAGAAGGGTTGGAAGTGCCATGGCATAGTCCGATGGCTTGGTTTGATGGGTAGATGACCCTGCTTTGGTTTGCTGAGTAGATGACCCAGCGATTGGTTTGTTTTGCTGAGATGACCCAGCTCGGGTTAATGACCCTTTGTCTGAGGTTTCTGAGGAAACCTTGATTGATTTGTCATCCTCAATTGAGGATGCTGATTTTGCTGGGCGATTTGGTTTGCCCAGAACGATTCCCTTTCCCCTTCCCCTAGAAGAGGATGATCGCGGCCTTAATTTAGGCGTCATTGCATTCTGTCTTTCCCTGTAGAAATTCACGGGTAAGATAGTCAGGTAAAGTGTTTGAGGTGCCTTTGATATATTCAATGTCAAAATCAAAAACACTTAAAATTGCTTGCCAGCGGGCAAAGATTTGTTTTGATGCTAAATTTTTAACATCTTTTTGCAAAATATCTTTGGCTGATTTACAATCAACACGGACTAAAAAAAATTTATTCAACAAATCAGATTGAAATTTTGAAATACATAGTACAATGGCCAAAACTTCTTTTTTAACAGTAGAATAATTTTGTTGGGCCTTGTTCCAATGTTTTGATGTGAAAGCAATGCAATTTTCAGAATCATGCATGGCTTGTTTGAGAACACCTCCATAACCAATATCAGAGGCATCAGTTTCGACAATCTTTGGGAGATTCGGGTTGGGTAGGTATAGACAGGGTAAAACTTTAACCTGCTGTTTGATCTGTCTGACCACATTGGTATGGACAGTAGTCCATGGAGGGGGAGATTTCTTGAGCCTTTCATGAAGAGGTTTAATTATGTTACTGAGTTGAGGAAAAAAATCAGAAACATAGTTTAAACAACCAAGAAATCTTTGAAGTTGTGTCTTCTCAAGAATCTGATTGGGAAACTTATCAGCAAACTCTATGACTCTACATATTGGTCGGATAGTTCCCTGAAAGATTTCATGACCAAGAAACTTGATCTTTGTCTGAAAAAGACAGATTTTGGTTTTAGAAACAGCAAGGCCATTTCCTTTAATTACCTTGAAAAATATTTCAAGATGTTTGAAGTGCTGATCAATGGATGAGGAGAAGATAAGAACATCATCAATATAGACAATGCAGAAATTTGAGTATGGATTGAAAATATCATTCATGATATTTTGGAACTCCGAAGGGGCATTCTTAAGACCAAAGGGCATCACGTTCCATTCGTATTGCCCAAACGGGACAGTGAAGGCTGTCTTGTAGCGATCACTGGGATTGATTTGGATTTGCCAAAATCCAGATTTCATGTCGAATTTAGAAAAGATCTTTGCCGAATATAATCGGGAAAGAAGATCTTTCTTGTTAGGAATTGGATATCTAATCCATTGAAGGGCTTGATTAAGTGGTTTATAGTTGATGACCAACCTAGGAGCACCACGCTCGATTTCAGAAGCCTTGTTGACATAAAAGGCTGCACAAGACCAGGGACTCTTGCTCTTCCGGATTAAACCTTTGGAAATAAGATCGTTGATCTCCTTTTGACAGTGGATGACAAGTTCATGACTCATCTGGATTGGCCTGGCTTTGGTTGGGATTTGCCTATCAGTAAAATCTTTTTCATAAGGAAGGCTGACCATATGTTTCTTTCTATCCCAAAAAGCATTAGGAAGATCGGAACAAACATGACATTGAAATCGATCATGAAGACTCATAATCTTTTGTTTGATATGGGATTGAGAAAGCTGACTTTCGATATGTTTGAAAGAGATTTCCTCCTTAAGGAAATTGATTTGATTAAGCTTTCTATCAACCTGATTGATGTTACGAAAGAGGGGTTTATTCAGAAATTTGAACATGATTGTTTTTCCTAGATATTGGGTAGATATACCTTCATCAGATATCTTAATAGGGAAAATGGATTTAATGAATGGTGTTCCAAGGATTACATCATTCTTAAGATTTTTTACCAGGAGAAATGGAGTTTCAACCTGGAGATTATCATTTTGAATGATTGCAGAAGGGAGCTTATACTGGATTTCTAGTCGAGAACCACTAGCAGTCCTAAGTTTCTCGGAGGTTTTGTGGAAGTATTTGGTTGGAATGAGTCCTTCCAGAATACAGTTAGAATCAGCTCCAGTGTCAAACAGAGCGATAGTTTTTAAGACAAAATCTTCGACTGAAATAGTAACATCAATATAGAATTTTTGAATGCTACAATGATTGATCAGAGCGTTGAAGAGGGTATCATCATCAGTGGAGACATGGTCAGATTCATGGCCATCACTGGGATTGTCATGGTCATGCCGAACCACGTTATCGGAAAAAGCTTCAGTTATTTGAGATATGAAAGTTTCATGTAACTGTTGCTTCTTTTTGAGGTCACGAACCTTAGATTTAAGAGAACTGATTTCAATCTGTAGGTCTTGAATTGTAACTGGCTTAGCTGCAGATTTTTCAAGGCGTTTGAGGGTTTGAGTAAGATCAAACTTATTGTTAACAAACCTATTATCAAGCTGTGACTTGTTAGGTTTATGGAGGATTGTCTTGAGCTTTTCAAGATATTCATCTCTTTCATGGGGATCTTGAATGGACTTTAAGACATCAAGAAGAAGATTTTGCTCATCATTGTGGATAACATTGATGAGAGGAGAGTCAGAGCTTTCGTCACTAGAGGAGGAAAGGTCATCATCAGCTTGAATATCTTCGGAGGAAGACATAGGTGTATCAACATCTTCATTGCTACTATCAGAGGAGTTGATAAGAAGGTTGTTAAGATGATCCTGGATGGTAGAATCAAGATTAAGTTCTCTAACTTTAGAGGAGATTCTGCAGAATTTTGCTAAGTGACCTTTACGGCCACATTTGAAACAAGTCCTAGTTTCCCTAGGGTTTGTGGTAGGATTGAAGCCCCGAGGGGTGGGTTTAACCACAGGAGGCCTACTGGTTGTGTTAGTGATTTGTCTAGACTTAAATCTAGGGGTTCTTTTACCAGGCTTGTGAGAATTACTCAATTGGAGCCTAGAGGATTTTCTGCGTTTGGTGGGTTTACCAGAATCCTTAGAACAAGGAAGACCAAACTGCTGGCAAAAATTTCCCAAATCTTTGCGGTTTTGGGCCTTCTCTTTGGCCAATTGTTTCTGGATTTTGTCATCTTGACAGATTTTGAGGGCTACCTTTTGGACGTAAGCTATGAGGTTGCCATAACTTAACTGGCCGTAAGGGATGTCACCATTAAACTGGGATAGAATCACCCTTAACATGGCCATTATCAAACATTTTATCGGAGATCCCAGTATTTGGAAGGACCGATCTGGTGAACTCCTGTCCAATCTTAAGTGTAGAACCTTAGGAGACTTTAGGTGGTATAAGGATACCTTCCTCACAAGAGTCTACACCCGGGATGATAGTAATCAACCATTCTGGAAAGAAAAATTCTTAGCTGGTCTCCCAAAATCTTTAGGAGATAAAGTTAGGGAGAAGATCAGATCCCAGTTTAATGGTGACATCCCTTACGGCCAGTTAAGTTATGGCAACCTCATAGCTTACGTCCAAAAGGTAGCCCTCAAAATCTGTCAAGATGACAAAATCCAGAAACAATTGGCCAAAGAGAAGGCCCAAAACCGCAAAGATTTGGGAAATTTTTGCCAGCAGTTTGGTCTTCCTTGTTCTAAGGATTCTGGTAAACCCACCAAACGCAGAAAATCCTCTAGGCTCCAATTGAGTAATTCTCACAAGCCTGGTAAAAGAACCCCTAGATTTAAGTCTAGACAAATCACTAACACAACCAGTAGGCCTCCTGTGGTTAAACCCACCCCTCGGGGCTTCAATCCTACCACAAACCCTAGGGAAACTAGGACTTGTTTCAAATGTGGCCGTAAAGGTCACTTAGCAAAATTCTGCAGAATCTCCTCTAAAGTTAGAGAACTTAATCTTGATTCTACCATCCAGGATCAGCTTAACAACCTTCTTATCAACTCCTCTGATAGTAGCAATGAAGATGTTGATACACCTATGTCTTCCTCCGAAGATATTCAAGCTGATGATGACCTTTCCTCCTCTAGTGACGAAAGCTCTGACTCTCCTCTCATCAATGTTATCCACAATGATGAGCAAAATCTTCTTCTTGATGTCTTAAAGTCCATTCAAGATCCCCATGAAAGAGATGAATATCTTGAAAAGCTCAAGACAATCCTCCATAAACCTAACAAGTCACAGCTTGATAATAGGTTTGTTAACAATAAGTTTGATCTTACTCAAACCCTCAAACGCCTTGAAAAATCTGCAGCTAAGCCAGTTACAATTCAAGACCTACAGATTGAAATCAGTTCTCTTAAATCTGAGGTTCGTGACCTCAAAAAGAAGCAACAGTTACATGAAACTTTCATATCTCAAATAACTGAAGCTTTTTCCGATAACGTGGTTCGGCATGACCATGACAATCCCAGTGATGGCCATGAATCTGACCATGTCTCCACTGATGATGATACCCTCTTCAACGCTCTGATCAATCATTGTAGCATTCAAAAATTCTATATTGATGTTACTATTTCAGTCGAAGATTTTGTCTTAAAAACTATCGCTCTGTTTGACAATGGAGCTGATTCTAACTGTATTCTGGAAGGACTCATTCCAACCAAATACTTCCACAAAACCTCCGAGAAACTTAGGACTGCTAGTGGTTCTCGACTAGAAATCCAGTATAAGCTCCCTTCTGCAATCATTCAAAATGATAATCTCTAGGTTGAAACTCCATTTCTCCTGGTAAAAAATCTTAAGAATGATGTAATCCTTGGAACACCATTCATTAAATCCATTTTCCCTATTAAGATATCTGATGAAGGTATATCTACCCAATATCTAGGAAAAACAATCATGTTCAAATTTCTGAATAAACCCCTCTTTCGTAACATCAATCAGGTTGATAGAAAGCTTAATCAAATCAATTTCCTTAAGGAGGAAATCTCTTTCAAACATATCGAAAGTCAGCTTTCTCAATCCCATATCAAACAAAAGATTATGAGTCTTCATGATCGATTTCAATGTCATGTTTGTTCCGATCTTCCTAATGCTTTTTGGGATAGAAAGAAACATATGGTCAGCCTATATATATATATATATATATATATATATATATATATATATATATATATTTGCTATAAAAGAAATGTAGCAAGGTGCATACGGAGGTGGAGAGTTACATACTTAAACCCAATTTTTTAAGTTGGAAAAAATCAGTAACTGAACTTGGACTTAGTCAAAGTAGATTTTCTTATCAAAATCATATTAGGTTAGACAGGTATTCATGGGTGCGAGTTTAATTGTCATACTTATGTTTTGTTATTGTACAAAAACCTTTACTAAAGCCTGTCTGAATAAGCTTGTCTAAAATAATTTCTTAGGAAAAAATAAAATAATTTTTTTATAAATTAATTTATATTTTTTTTAGAGATATAAGAGAACTTTTACAAATTAACTTTTGCTTAAGTTAATTTTAGCTTATGAAATATTTTTCTCTTATAAATACTTTTGAAGAAGTTTATTCCCCTAATCGTCTCTATTTTGAATTATTCCTTGAAGTTTACTTGATTTCAAGTAAAGCATATCAATACTATACTCCTAAATCAAAGAAATTTAATATGTTTATGTTTATTTTTCCCTAATGCCTTTGACGAGTGATTAAGGAATGAGATTAATAATTTACCTCCTTTTAAAATATGTTGTGCACTTTTTTTTTACCACGAGAATCGAACACGAGTACCAAAGGATTTATAAAATATATATTTTAAAAGAATGAAGTTGCTTAAAAATTAAATAGTTGAATTTTGAAGATATTGTCTAGAATCTAAGAATAACGTGTTTGTTTTGACCAAAATGTGTGTTTCTAGGAAAATCAACTTTAAGAAAATTGTGTTGTAAAAATAGTATGATTTGAACTCGAGAACGTATTTAGAAAATAGCATGATTTACACTCAAAACCTTACTTAAAAAAATTATCTTCTTTTGACTAGGAATAAAGAGTAGGCATAATAGAAAATTGTATTGTAGGAATAACTTTTCAGTATAATAGTATATTGCACTTCAAAAAAAACTATTTTTTCTAAATTCACTTTAGAATATCATTCCCAAACACAAATCAAATTTTTAAAACTAATTCTATCAAAATCTTAATGGCATACTTCAGTCATTGTGTTACTCAGAATTCAGAATGTGAAGGTAAACAGCATTATATAATCCATGTCCACATTCAAGTTGCAATAACTGGTCATCAAGCACAAAACAATATCCATTCTAAAATTAAATTATTATTTGACATACAAAATATTTACATTCTATGAATGGGAATAACTTGTTGGTTTTTTTAATGATAGGTACGCTTCTTTAATTTCTAGTGCTGTTTTTAATCATAGGTCATGAACCAGAGACTAACATCACAAATGCCTTAGAAACAAAAATCATTGCACATATCTGATACATCAAATTGCTTTGTGCGTAGAGGCTAGTTGTGGAAGACATTTGTGGCATAATTCACACACAGTAGCAGCCAGATCTCCATTTTAACCCAATCTAGCATATTACTTTCCACTACAGGGGATCGCATTAAACACTTTTTCATTTATCTTCACGTTAGTGGAAACAAACAACCATAATAAAAACGATTGAATTTAATAAAGATAACATTAAGTTCTCAAAAGTAGAGATAACATAAAGAAGATATATTTTACATTAACTAGAGCACCTATAAGCTTAGCAGAAAAACCTTAGAGTTGCTACACTAAGATAGTTAGTAGCTCAATGAACAGAATTCTCATCATTATTCTCAGTTTGAGAACCATTGGGCATTGAACTAGCCGTAGGTGAGACAAGACCACCCATTAGCATGTACGAGGAAGGAGAAGGAGGATGTCTTGGAGAAAGGTTAACCATCTCTAAGGCTTGCAGTCTAAGCTCTATAGGGTAGTCAGCAACACACCCAATTCTAGGTCCAGCCCCAGTTGACCATCTATGTGAAAGTTGATGCCCCAATTGGTAGGATTTTGTGGCCTTCTTGGAATTGATTCTGTGCAATATTGCCTTCTTTGGCACATCGGCTCTTGGACTCTGAAGACCACCTGAGAGCGTCCTTTTATAACTGCCAACAGATTTAGGTTGAAGGTCTTCCTTATTTGAGGATGAGGTGTTCTCAGCTTCCTCAGAAACTCCAGCCTCAGGTATAATAACATCACTGCTAGAATCTTCAAATGCAGTGGCTGTTTCACTAACCTTGCCATCCTCATAAGTGTCAATGTCATCTTTTGGATTGCGTATCTGAAACAATGCATCAAAGTCATTCAATAAAATATATGCTTGTGATTATCATCATGTTTTGCAACTAACTATAAATGATCAATGTCTAGTTGAAGAAACATCTATTGGCCTAAACAAGTACTGTAATTAAGTACACAGCAATGACCTGGTGCTAATCAATTACCTCAACTGCATCAAGTTTGACACCATTTTCCTTGAGATATGATAAGAAGGTGTTGAGGGCGTCATCTGTTGGCCGGTAGTGTCCACTATATGCAGAGATGGACTGAAAGGTCAAAAACATTGAGAATCAGACATTTGTCACTTGCCAAAGCACATAAATTGGAATTAGTAAATGTGGTTATCAGTTCCATGTGCATAGCATTTGCACCAAAGAAAAAATTTAATGGGACCGTCACATATTCTTAGAAGAGATCCCACTACCACAAAAAATTTAATCATGCAGCCTATGACGTTAATTATACCTTTAGAATGCCATGCTCAGCCTCCAGCCTACCAGCAGCCAAGGTTGCTCCACCAGCCAAAAAAGAAGAATGATGGAACAATCCCTTCTTTTTCTGAGAGGTTATTACAGATTTTCAATGTATCAATATGGCTGAAAAAGTGCCTGAATAGAAAAGAGAAAATGGAAAATTAGAAGTAATAACTGAGCTTGCATCGTTACCTTGCCGGCATAAAGTTTCTTAGAGGTGCTCATTACAAATATCCACTTGGCATCCTTAGAATCTTCTTTTGTATGAAGAAAATCTCCAGATTGCATGTGGATAATCTTCCCCTCGCACACAGTGTATTCATAGTGCTCTCTCTCTTGCTAAATAGGAAATTGTTAAGAAGGATCAACTAGTCAGAAAAGCAGGAACAGGCAACAACTTTTGAAATAATGCAGTACACGTCAACTAGTCAATACAGTCAACGCCAACTACAATAAACAAAAACAAAAAAGTAATAAGCCCAATCTGCAGGTACACATACAGGTCCTAGATACTTTATGCATTGTTTTCGGAGCTTCGATCTGGGGCATTGTTCAAGATCAAGATTTTTTCCGTTTCCCAAATCCAACCTGTAGAATGAGAAGATAAAAAAAGTTTCAGTAACAAAACCATAACCACGTACCCTCTGATAATTCCATATAGTATTTCACTAAACACCTTAACCCCATTCATGAAAAGCTGCCCTTAGTTTAAACAAGACATGGGAAACAAAATCAAAATTCCCCCTTTCACCTAACCAATGAAATTGGGCACCTAAAAAACCCCTTATTTTATTCATTGGAAGCATGAAAGGCAATAAAATTATGTGAATTAGATGCTGAAGTGTACAGCAACAAACACACTTCCCTGTATCCACAATGGAATCATCCAATATCAATCAAAATCATGGTTTACAATCAATCAAGGTTTTCTTTCAAGAAAATTAGTCTCACCAATAAAAGAATGGCTGACCAGCATCCGTTTTGCACCATTCTTCATAGTAATAATGCAAGTTATGTCCATAGCGGTGGCGTGGATCAATCTACAGTTCAGGTCACAACACCAATCATCACATGAGTTGGTCAAACAAAACAAACTACATATAAATAAATTAAATTAAATAATTTTAAAAAATAGGAAATGCATGCTCACAGCTTCAATCCAATGCTGAAAAGCCAACTTTTGTGCTTTGGCGTCCAAGGACAGACCCTTTCCCACCTGCCAAAAACAGTTAACTTCAGAATCAAACTCACGAATCGTCCTGTTCCTAACCATGATCACAATCACACAGACCAAAAAGCACAACATCTTCCAAACAAAAAAGTACCAATAGCCGTATAGTAACCGTATAACACGGAGAAAAATACACATACAAAACAAAATAAAGAGAAAGAGAGAGAAAAACCTTGGAAGCGTTAAGTTTGACCCTACTCCACCGTGACGCAGCACTCTCAGGCAAATTGAAGAACGAAATAGTGCTGTGGTTCAGCCTCGCGAAATCAATCACTTGCCACCTTCGCAAATTTCAACCCCACTTTTCTCATAATTAACTCATAATAATAATAATAATATTATTACAATAAAAAAAATAAAAATAGAGAGAGCGTTTGCATGCAGAGAAAACGCACCAGAGCTCCTCAGCGACGACGGCGGAATCAGCCAATCTCCGCCGTGTGCGGTAACTCCGGTAGACCTTTTGCACCTTGAGGGCGGCGTTGGTCTGAGGGCACACGCGTTCCGGCGCGTGAGGCTTCAGCGAGTCGTGAGGGGAGAGTGGGAATGTCGGATTCGGGTATTCGGAGCCCCGAAATTGGGGTTGGTGAATGTCGTAAGGGAATGAAGCGTTAGGGTTGTTGGGGTTGACATCGAAGGTGGAGAGTGTGTGGGTGTGAGTCTGAACCTCCATTTTTGTTCAAAGAAAAAAAAAACGTGCAGAATAGAGGAATGAAGGAACCAGAACAAACCAGAACAAGTTCCTGAATCAGCGAGAGAGAGGGTTTTGTGTGTTTGGGAACAACGAGTTTGATCGTTTGACTAAAACGTTGTCGGAAGAGGGAAGAGGCGAGAAAGAAAGCACACATTACAACGTTGGAGGGAGTTAGTTATATGCAGGGCGGAGGAACACACTTACACACTGCGTGTGCATTTATTTTTTTTATTTCCAACTTTATCCTTCTCCACGCGCTACTCTTGTTGTGTGACCCACCCACGCTCGCCTCACACAAGAGACGAAAAAAAATGAAAAATGCTTGTTTTAATACGGTGGTGAGTCAATGAAAAGGGGGTTTGGGAAATCGACCACGGAAGCCAATTTTTAAATTAATTACTCGTTATTAAAAATTTTTACGTTACATAGGCAACTTCATTAATTGATTATGTCAAAGTAGACAGAATAAAACTTTTATTAAATTTTATTAGTTCAATTATTGAATATCTTAATGATTAATACAATATTAATTTTAGAAATTTTAAATATTTGTATGTGTATAGTATAAAAATAAGAATTTGCGTATGTTTTAATAATATTTTATATGTTAAATATAGCAAAATTATTAGGTATTAATTAATGTTTAAATAGCGTGGAATTTTATAACTTAATTTATTTTCAGAAAAAATGAAAACAATGTAACTAATAAAACTTAATGTTTCTAAATAAAATTGTTAAAGACAACATTTTACAAATTTACAACTAATGTGAATTCATTTTGCCATACGCGTGTAGAATTCATTAGAGCCAACTTTTTTCCTTAGTTCATATATATATATATATATATATAGAGGACAGTTCAAACGACACCGATGTAACTTTTACTAAGTGTTACACCGCTTAATAATTTTATATTAAATGTGAATTTTGTAAATCCAACCGTTAGATTGAAAGTTCATATCTCTTAGATCATATATATCAAATTTTATATTAATCTAAGATGATTTGATACTTCATTCTCATAAAACAAAATTGACCTAATATATACATTTCAAAATATACTAAAATGTGAACACTTTGATTACCTTCAAGTTGTTGTTCAATTTTAACAAAATTTGACATATATGATCTAAGAGATATGAACTTTCCATCTAACGGTTGGATTTACAAAATTCACATTTAATATAAAGTTATTGAGCGGTGTAACACTTAGTAAAAGTTACACCGGTGTCGTTTGAACCCTCCTCATATATATATATATATATATATATATATATATATATATATATATATGTATATATATATATATATGTATATATATATATATATGTATATGTATATATGTATATGTATATGTATATATATATATATATGTATATGTATATGCATATAGAGGGCTAGAAATCCAAATTAGTATAAAAAAAGTTATAATAGAAATGTCTATGAAAATAAGAAAATAAATTCAAGATAGAGGAGATTTATAAAAATAATAATAATAGTAACTCCTTCAAGTAATGAACGACTTCTCTTAGTAAGACCATCAATTACTTGATTAGCTTCCCTTAAATCAATATGTTGAAATAAGTCGGTCATACTAACCATCTCAATAACAACAATATAGCACACATGTCCCCAATTACAACCTTTCTTTAGAAAATTAACTATCATTGTAGAGTTTGATTATACAATTCCATTTTAAAAAATATATTTGTCTCTTATGATCTTCAACCCATAATAAATGGTCCATAGTTCTGCTTGCACCACCAAACAAGACCCCAACTCAAATAAGCAATAATAAATCTTCTATAATGATCCTGAAAAATACCTTTAAAAGAAGCAATAGCATTTACCGAGATAATTCCATCACAATTGAGCTTATAATACCCCTTTGGAGGTTTTACCCATCCAATATGTTTAGAGTCAACTTCATACTAAGAGATTTGGATAATTATAAAAGTCTTAAATTTGAATGCTATTATTTTCTTTATAATAAAAAATGTGTGTGAAATGTAACATTGTACATCTTGGTTAATCATTGTATGTTCTCAATGATTATGTGGAATGTGTTATTTTGGAGTAGTTGTTGAGGGACTTTGGGAGTCGAGGAGCTCTTGAAAAGTTTTAGGTGTTTAAAGGGTTTCTTTGTGTATAGGTTTAGTTTGACCCCAATGGAAGAAGTATATAAGGTTTATTTTGAGAATTGAACTTCATAAGTTCATTCTCAAGATTCCTAGAGAGATAAACTAGAGAGAGAAGGTCTGGAATCTAATCTTTCTTCTTCTACTTTCTAGGTCTCCCTGATGCGTAAGAATTATTGTTAGCTATTGATTCAAAGTTGGATAGTTAAGAATCAAGGTGGTGTAGGTGTGAAGCTTGCATTTACTTGAAGCTTAGAATCAATCTTCTTTTTCCTTCTTCATCCCTTTGCTTGGAGTTAAGATAAAGGAAGCTACAACTTGAATCTTTTATTGATAGATGAGCTATATGTGCCTTGAATTCATTTAATGCATGATTGTATCAATGATTTAGAGGTGTGGATTATTGTTTGTTGAACTTGGGTGGTTTGAGTTCATGAAGGTGAATCTTGGTGATTTATTTGAGTTGTTGTCGCATGTAGCCAGTTTGGTGCGAATTGAGTCATGGATGATGTATATGTTATCTAGTTTTGCATTCTTGGAATCTTCTATTTTTCAAATGGTTTGAGTCAAATTCATGAGTCTGCAAGTGTAGAATTTGTGCCAAGTGCACCTTCATGGCATAAGGTGTGGAATCAGGTTCCTTTGTCTTGCTCATATAGGATGCAAGATTGGTGACATCAAGCGTAAAGAAAGAGAATGGCCTTTGACTCAGTCACATTTGGTGTGGTTTGAATGGTGTCATGCATGAGGAGAGAGAACAATCTCGGGTTGGTTTAGGGTTAGGCATGGGCGCAATGGCCTAGGGGGTCTTCACCTAATCCATACTAGGCATGTGTTGTATGGTATCAAGCACAGGAGAGGAAGAAAACTCCTTACCTCGATGATGTTGGGTATTGGGTGTGTGACATTGGGCACAAGTTTCTTAATGATATCTTATTGTTTGATGAATTAAATAGTAAGCATGGATAAGTTAGGTGAATCTATTGCATGTTGTATGTTGATTTGGCGATAACTATTATATGTATGTTGAGCATGGATAACATATATAGATGATTGTATGATTGGATTATTGGGATCCATTGGTATGCCATAAATTAATTTCTGTTGATACTTCTATATACATTAACTTGGGGTAATACATATAAATGTATGTTGTTGAGGTGTGATGTTGAAAGTGCTATAAGAATTTAGGCATGATTTGTTGACTTGTTGAGGTGTTGATGTTGATAATGTTATATGCATGTAATCATGTTGATTGACTAAGGACTAAAAGAGATGTTATTTTTGAAAGTTGGATATCCTATTGTGAGGATATTAGTGTGGCGCTCTAAGAGGCTAGTTCTTGAAAAACTCTCCTTGAGTAGGTGTTAAACTCTTAGAGTGAATTGATGAGTCTAATCTAGATCCTTATTCAATGTTAGAGTAAGGTATGAAGTCAAGAGTTACAACCCTTAACTGATTACTGAAGAGGTGCATGGTATCATGAGGATACTTAGCTGGATTACAGTCCATAAAGGATTTGGTTAATGCATGCCAATGTCGTGATAAGCCCACACCCAAGCTATGTTATACCTAATGGTGGTACTAGACCTTCCTAGTTTAAATGGCGACATCTAAGAAATCATGTGTAGTGATTGATATCCCAATTTAGTTGTCAATCTAAGAGGAATGTAAGACGTGAAAACAATCAAATTGGTTTGATAGGGTCAAGCTACTTAGACTATTCAAGTGTTATAAGAGATCCCCATAGATGAATGCGTAACAACGCATTAGTTGAGGTGTATGCATATGTTGTGGTGTGATGTATTTGTTGTTCATATGCTTTGGTGATTATATTGTTGAATGACATGGTTGTGGTATAAGTTTGAACTGCTAGAGTTGTTTTACTTTTATACTTATTGAGTGTTGTATGATGTGAATCATGGGGGCATAATGAGTGGTTTACACACTACAAGATTAAATATTTTTCGTAACGACATTTATTGTTGTAAAAAAATTATAGTCGTTGTAAAAAATACATTTCTCAACAAAAAAAATGTCGTTGCATGTTGTGACGATAAGCGTTGTTGCGAAAAGTTTTTCAACAACTTTAAATGCCGTTGCTAATGGTAATGTTTTGACAACAATAATTATTGTTGCTATTTTGTCATTTGTTTTGTTGTCAAAACTATTTTTTTTCAACAATTTTAGTTGTTACCATATATGATATATCCCAACGAAAAAAAAGTCTTTGCAATAAAATACTTTTTTGGCAACAATTTTTGTTGTGACCATTTCCCTTTTTCATAAGAAAAATAATAAATATAAATTTTTATTTTTTAATAATTATTAATATTATAAAGTATTTAATGTAAACTTTTTTGGTTAAAATTAAAATATTATATTATTTTTAATTTATTTTTTTCGTAGAAGCATAAATTTAATTATATAAGTTAATTTATAATACACAAAATTAAACCATAAATCAATTAATATAAAAAAGAAATCAATACAATAACTATATTCTTAATGTTAAAAATTAAATCATAAATCAATTAATATAAAAAGAAATTTATAATATATTAATTATGTTCTTGATATGAAAATATTAACAAAACATAACTACCATTTCACTCCTTAAAAAAAAACTACCATTACACAATATTGTCTTGAATTCCTAACTAATTATTTACATAAAAAATGAAATTATAATAATAACTTCATTCTCTGATTAAATTGCCAATATCTTCCAAAAGCTCGATGAGTATAATATCATTCAACCTGCACAAATTAAACATATAAAAATGTCACATTATTGTATAAAAATATACATAAACAACAATAACATAAAATTAACAAAATTAAAAATATTAAAATTTATTGTGTATCATAGTACATTGGATTAGTCAATTATTGAACATTTATAAATGTTGAAAAATATAAAATTAATATGTATAAATTAATTAAAAAAAATATAATCCAAATCCCAACATAAAGTTATTATGTAATATAAACATAAACTAATTAAAATAAATGTAAAGTATTAAATCAATAAAGTTTTAGAATTTAAAATTGATAAATCAACATCAAAATTATAAATGAAAAAAGTTAAGATAAATATTGAAAATTAAAATTAAATATTAAACTTACTTTTGTCATTCGAAGATCCATCTCTATGATTATTCATACTCATGTCCATGGTGCTTTTCAGTCCACTCTGTATAAATGTCAACAATATTAATATAAAATTATAAATTAATTATTTCATATTATCAATCATTTTGGAGTATTATGCATAACACTAATAAATATGAGTAAAGATATTTAAATATATAAATTATAATAAACATGACTTGATTATTAAATAATAGATTCTTAATTTCATCATATATACACCCCCATTATCTTTATAAAGTGACACATTCTCCACTCTACTTTTTCCAAAATTAAATTCAATATTTACTCAAAATTATATTTAAATATGTAAAGGAGAGTGCTCCTATTAATTTAAGTGTTACTTCATAATTAAGAATGACCTTAGAATGAAGGTCTTGCCATCTCAACTCAATCCGGTGCCAGAAAAAAAAGAAACGAATATAAATAATTTAAATATATTGTCACAGTCGCCAAAATATTATCCTAGTAAGTTGCAATCACATCAATGTTTTATACAAGCTATCATATTATATTAAATGAATGGTGTAAAATAATAAAACAACACAAATCATTAATGTTTATGTCATTTAATTTTGAAAGCTAACTTTTCCATGCATTTTGTCCAATTTCAAGTGATGTGTAAATTCTTTTTCTTTCCTGTACCCTTTACATGGTTCCAAATCGTGGAAGCCAAATAAACTCCATCTAATAACTTGTAAAATTATTTTTTGAGCAATTATGCATTACATATACCTATTTATACTATTTCATTAAAAAAAAAAAAGATAATAATCAATATAATATAATAAAAGTATCAACTATGATAACAAATAAGATAATAATCAAATATAATATGAGCAAAGATATTCAAATATATAAATTACATGACTTTTTTTATCAAATAATGAATTATTGGTTTCAACATAAATACACCCCATTATCTTTCTAATTAAAGTGACACATTCACCACCTTACTCTTTCTAAACTTAAATTTAACATTTATTCAAACTTATATTTAAATATGTACAATGAGAGTGTTTCAATTCACCAAATAAGCTTAATCTAATAACTTCACTATTCATTAAAATAAAGTTAATTATCAATATGACATAATAAAGTATCAACTGCCAAAAAAGATAAGATAATATAATGAGATTAATCTCTAACTTAATAAATTAAAATGCAATGCATATTATGGATGGAACTTTGAAGAATTCATAAGATCAAAGTGAAAATATTTTTATTTATTTATTTTGGTCTTGAAATATATAATTTGATGTTCCATTCCAAACTTTAAAAAAAAATTATCAACTTTTATTTAATTAAAGGTTCCCTCATTTTCGTGCCGATAATGTAATTTTTTTAATTGTTCTTATTTTCATATCCACTCACAAGTTTCATAATCAAATCAACAATATAAAAAAGAAACAATTAGAATAACGCAACACAACAAAAAGTAGCATGATGACAAGGAAGATCAATGATGCATGTGTATGTGCATGCTTTATTAACTTGTCCAATCACATAGTTTTTGAACATTTAAAAGTCAAAAGCATGTATAATTATTTTTATTTGTTTCTGCATTTTTTTTTTCTTAAATACATATCTCAAAAACATTAACTTTGTGTATTCTTTTCTAATTAAAGTTCCATACATTATTCATCCAAGTGCATAAATCAACATTTTATTTTTCTTTAATTCTAATATTAATAGTCATAGTAATTACATAATTATATAATTGTAAGCATGCTTCATCCAAAGTTGAAAGTATTTAAATATTTTTTTCTGTATTTAACTACTTACCGAAAAAGTTTGTACTCGAAAAAACATAGCTGTCAATTTTTCTTCAACTTGCTTTTCTAGTTTTTCTTCAAATTGCTTTTCCATTTTGGCTTCAAGTTCCTTTTGACTTTCTTGAAAATGTCTAGCCATATCTTCCCTCATTTGACGTTCATCTTGAAGTTGAGACTCAACATCTTTCAATTTCATTTCCATGTCTTGTCTCTTTTCACGTTCTTTAACCAATTCTTGATGTAATCCATCAGTACTTTTTCCCTTTGTTGGTCTAATACCAGATCCAAGACCACGACAATATCCAGATCGCTCTCCAACAACTGATTGGAATGCTGTATTAACTATGAGATCTTTATCAGTCTCTTCATTTGTTTCTTGCAACATCTTCATGGACACTTCTTGAACTTTCATCTATTAAAAAAAGTGAAATAAGATAAAATTCATAATTAAAAATATCAAATGAAATATAATTATTATAAGATAAAATAATTTATTACATCAACTTCCCTGGAAGCCTCATTTATCCATTCTCCATTATTGCTCATATGAGTCATTCGCCACAACTCTAGAAAATTAGGCTCCTTTTTAGTTTCAGGATCTCTCTGAAAATAATTTTTCATAATCACAAATCAACATATACACAAATTAGTAACATATAAGTAATTCTTAATTATATATATATATATATATATATATATATATATATATATTATTTTACCGCATCATAACTAACAGCTTGAAATGACTTTCTTCCACTTCTATGATTCATGACTTGTTTTGCTTTATTTATTTTATTTCTTGCACTAATGTCCTGAAATGATACAAATAGAAATATAGTTGTAAATTTTAATATTTTGAACAAACTTATTGAGATTTTTATAAATTTAACTGAAACATACCTTAAAATTGGGGCTTGAAAAATAATTTACCAAGTATTCCCATTCTTCTTCACTTACTTCTTCGGGTTTATTCTCCAAAGCTTCCTCATTTGTTTCATATTTTAAAAACTGATCATGGAGTCTTTTTCTATGACTTCTGTATAATCGTTTTGCAGTACAAATAATAACTTCTCTATTATGTTCTGTGATTTCAACATCAAAACTATCCTGCAATTATCAAATTATAGTAAAAGTCATTAAATAGTTTATACAAATATTCTATGAGCATAAAAATTTAAACAATATGAGCCAAAAAAATTACCAAAACTTTTGATACTATTTTATCAATTGTTGAGTTTGGAATTTCCTTCCACTTAGTGACATTGAAAGGAGCATTCTTTTGTACAATAATAGAGATTTCAGTGACAAAATCTGCAGCTCCTGATCCAACAGCTACCATCTTATCTACTGGAATAACAACATGCAATTTACCGGTAGAGCTCTTCTTTTTCTTTTTTGCAACACTTAAACCCATGGTTCTTCCTCTTCCAGTTTTTTTTGTATTTATACATTCTATCAGATCTTATATTGAAAAAAAACCATGGTGAGTATAACATGAAATTTTAAAACAGAAATACATATTTTTATTTATAGATTTTTTAAAAAATAAATACTAACATAAAAAGAAAACTTAAAATAAAAAAAAGATATGAATTTACGAATACCTTCCTCTTGATTTGCATTTGAAGAATTTTGATCCCTTGAATTTAAATCATTATTTGACGGTGCCATACCTATAAATACAAGAAATATAAATTATACAATATTAAAGACACTTTATTGTGTAAGAGAAAAAGAAAGAACCATGAGTACTTACCGATTCTTTTCACTTTCTTGCTATTGCCTTATTAGAAGAAATTGTTCAGAATTTTCAGTTTAAACAATGAGGTACTTAGAAGAGGGTACTTTCCTCGGTGGACATATGAAGCAAATGGTTCACCCGTAGACTATGCAAAAATAATAATATTTTATTTTAATTAAAAAAATATATAAGTAGTCTTTTTATTTATAAATTATGAAATGACATATGAATCTTTCTGACATTTGGGTAAATGAGTGCACTGTTTGGCATGACCACAAACCTCGACCCTAGCTTCAACACCATAGCGACGTTGCCTCTGCCAAAAAAGCAAGTCCCAAAACCACAATCATCACGTTTTCAATGGAGATTAGGAGAAGGAAACAAAACAAGATTTCGGTATGACACATGGCTAGGTGATCAAAGGCTGCTTCGTGTGTATCCTCGCTTGTTCCAAATCTCCGTACAAAAACAGAAGTTCGTCAAAGAAGTTGGGTGGTGGGAAGACAACGAATGGAAATGGGGGTTGATATGGAGAAGGAGATTGTTTGAGTGGGAGAGAATACAATTGGAAGAATTACAACTACAATTGCAATAAAAAATCCAATCAAGGACACAACGGATACATGGTGGTGGGCCCATGATTCAAATGGGAAGTACTCAGTATCATCATCATATAATCTTATCCAAAATTTGCAAACTGATAGCCAAGAAATAGAATTTCTCAGAGATGTGTGGGGAATCAAATTACCTCCTAAAGTGGCGATATTCTGTTGGCACTTATATTACAATGGACTCCTTTCATGTGATAATTTGCTTAGAAGGAACATTCCCATATCTGAAGATAATATGAAGTGTCCTTTTTGTGATCAAGAAGGAACAAGTGCAGGTTTAGGGATCAACAATTTAATCTAGACAAGATCATAAACGAAATCATGTTGTAGGGGTTTTCTGTTGTAGTTATATTTAATCTAGACAAGATTTTTTTTTAAGAACTGTTTCAGATTAACACATTTTTTGGAAACAATTTACAAATATGAGATGTAGGGGTTTTCTGTTGTAGTTATATTTCCAAAAATTAAACTGGAACAAGACTTCCAATAATGATCACAACCACTGTAATAGCTAAAGCAACCCAAACTCACATGATGATACACCTCCACATGTATATAAAACCATGATTTTCAAAATAATGAAAGCTCAAAGGCACATTGAATCACTTAATATAATTAATAAAACGGGTTTGACACAATATTTCTAATTTAAGAGGGGAATGGTGCTTCGCTTCGACTTGCAGCTTTCATGTTTTAGGGAGAAAATAGAGACAAAAAATAATATAAAATTTCACTTTTACAACTAATATCAATATGCACCTTTCCATTTTTTTTATACGTATATCTGAAAGTGCAAATCTTTTCTCAATGTTTTAATGAGTGGTTCATTCATCAACCATTTACTTCATATGTCGATCGTAGAACGTACCTCAGAAAAGAAAAGAAGAAAGAAATGATACTTTACCGATTATATTCTTCAATGCACCCAAAGAAAGTAGTTAAGCAACTGCAACCCCGTACGTTGTGTCAAAGGAGGTCCAAATAATTTTTTACTGCAATTCCATTTACCTATTTTCAGCTTTTTCTAAGTTTGTTGTGTCAGAGGAGGTTTCAGAGTAATAGATAACTAGCATGAGTAATGGAGATTTTTAAGGAATGAGGCAACAGTTTCTTTATAAACAAATCAAATTTTACCGCTAAAATTTATTTAGCGCCAACATAAATTTTTTATAAATAAATTAATATTTAAAACAATTTTATCATAAATTAAATTAGAATTGAAACGGTTATTAATTTTCGAAGACGTTAGCCGCACGAAAACGTTAGCTGCACGAAAAACTTTCCGTGAATATAGCAATTGGATTAAACTGCTTCAAATATATTACGTTACGCATATTATTATAAACTAGTATATATGTTGAAAGAGAATAGAACTGGTATTGTGATAATTATTTATTATAATAACAGGGCCCGATTAAAGTGCCTACAGCAGAACAGTATTTTTTCTAACCTTTATTAAATATATTATAATAATCTAATGAAATATGAGATAAAAATATACTTATAATAAATAATAATAATTTATTTATAAATAAACATAAATTGTTTAAGTTAAAGTGCATTAATAATTATAATTTAATTAATAAAAATGTATAATTATTAGTTATTTTGGAATGAATATGTTAAATTATCGTTCAACATGAAAAATCATAAAATGATTTTTTTAACTTTAGCTATAAAAAGAATCAAACATTTTTTACTTGTTATAGATAAATTTTTTTAATTTTTTTTTATCTAATATATACTATGCATTTGGTATACAGGTTAAAGGACATTAAATATACACATTTTAAATATTTTAAAATACTAAAATATATTAAAATTTTAAATATAAGAAATATGTTATTTTTATAATCTAAATATATATTTTTTTTATTTACTTGATTTATATACGTGATATATATTAACAAAGTTAAATTATCTATTTTTTTATCTTTTTTTAATATCAAAATTATAATTTGTAATCTCTCAATTTTTAAATATATAATTTCAGTTCTATTTGATATTTTATTTTCAATGAAAATAAAAATTTATGATGAAAAGATATTTGATTTGCTTTTAGAAAATGCTTTCTCTGAAAATATTTTCAAAATAAAGCTTAAAACTAAAATGAAAAAACTATTATTTAAAAAAAATAAAAAATTATGATAAAAGCAACGTTTGAATATTATGAATAACGATGAAAATAAATTTTGATTTTTATTTAAAATTATTTTGAATTATCATTTTACATTAATTTTTTTAATTGATTTTCAGGATAATACAAATTTACAAAGCCATAAATTAATTATTTAAAGTAAACTAAATACTAGGAGTGCTAAGCATCATTATAAAACTAAGACATCTTAACAACATTACCAATCATTTGCAATATATCCAAAATAGAATTAAAAATAAGAAAAATTAATACAAAGAGAACATGAGGAGACTAGACCAAAACCTATGCAACATTAACATAAATGAAACAAAGGCAATCAACAACGATTGTGGAAAAAAAAAACAGTCGTAACAAAAGGGAAGAATATCCACCATACAAAAGACAACCTATGCATTAACCCATAATGTACCATCTTGTCAGCATAAGATTAATCATCCTCCCTAAAAATATGAGATGAATTGAAAGTCATCGTCCGACATAGTTTCAAACAATTCCTCCATTTGTTACAGAAGACTGAAGGGACCATGTTATCATCCTCTAGTGTAGCTAGAACTAGTGTTGAATTACATTCAAGCCAAATGTTATGCCAACCTATATCATAAGCATGTTGGATTGGACAAATAAAAAATAAAAAAAATTGTCTAAAATATATTTAAAAAAAATATCAAAACATACCTTTTATTCGGAGTCAGAATCCACATTTTCTGAATGCTCATCTTCACCTAAAGAATTTTCATCTTCATAATCATCACTATCAAAATCACTTGCTTCATCTGAATGTTCAGAATTTTCTTCTTGGTTAGTAATATACTCATCTAAGCATATTCCACTCACATCATCTCTATTTAAAATCTCTCTTTGGTTTGTTAATGGTATTTCCAATTCTACATGTGTATCGCTAAATTCATTGAGTTGGTATGGCTCTAAGTCATCTTCATCAAGTGGCAAATCAAAAGTATTTCTTGGTTTGACTTTTACTACTGTATACCAATTTTCCTTGTCACTATGTTGTATATAATAAACTAACCCAGCTTGAGTACCCAAGATAAATGGGTCATTTGTGAAATATAGCTTTGTAATATCGACACTAATAAATCCATACTCATCTTTTTTATATCCTTTGCCTTGATTTCTTCCTTGAGAAGGAGCCTCAAACCAATCACATTTAAATAAGATAACGTAATTATTATCCAAATACTTTATTTCAATGATTTTTTGAATAACCCCATAATAATCAATATGTCCAGTCAACTCATCTCCTTTCACTATCACACCGCTATTTTGAGTTTTTAAGTGTTTCTCAGCACTCTTTGTACGAAATTTGAAACCATTGAGAATATATCCAGTGTGAATGAGTACTCGAGAATCTGGCCCTCTTGATAATGCTACTAGTTGATCATTGATCCTTTCATCACGTAATTGTTTTAATCGAATAACCTACATATTGATGTTGATGAAATAATTAAAATACATAGAAATATGTTACAAGGTAAAACTTTTTAAACTCTTCCAACAAACTTTAGTTTTGAATAAATCTCATTACCTCATTTTCAAACCATTTTTGAAACTGAGCCTTGTGTTTCTTTTCCACATTTTTATTATCTTCATTTCTTATCTTAGTCACATGTTCCCTATAAAATAAAAAAGATATAAATATTAAAATAACATAACAAATATAATTTTTATTTAATAAAAAAATAGATTGATCATACTTACTCAATCCAAGGTTGGACTTCATCACAATTTTGTAATATGTAAAAGTGAGCTTGTTGAATTTCAGATAAATTCATATTTTCCCAAGAACCTCCTCCAACAGGTCGACCATTGATTTTAAACACTGACAAAGTATTGCGATCAACACTTTCGCAATCTATATATCTATCTGGTCTGTTTAATCTAGAATCCATATCAACCAAATATCTAGCACAAAATGTCATACATTCTTCAACTACATATCCTTCTGCAATAGAACCTTCTGGACGTGCTTTGTTACGCACATAACTTTTAAGTGTGCGCAAAAATCTAACAATAAAAAATGTAGTCTAAATGGTGAATAAGAATTAAAATATTTAGATTTCAGATATAAAAATTTTAAGCTAACCTTTCAACAGGATACATCCATCGATATTGGACTGGACCTCCAAGTCTTGCTTCGTTTGCCAAATGAATTGGTAGATGAACCATAACATCAAAAAAGGATGGTAGAAATATACGCTCTAACTTACAGAGAGTCATTGCAATTGACTTTTCTAAACGATTTAAATCATCCATTTTTAACTCTTTAGAACATAAATCACCAAAAAATAAAGATAATTCAATTAATGGATCACAAGCATCTTTTGGAAGTAATCCTTTTATGGCAAGGGGAATGATCCTTTCGAATAGAACATGATAATCATGACTTTTAAGCCCAGAAATCTTGATTTCCTTTACATTTACACAACGGGCTATATTTGAAGCATAAGCATCAGGAAACCTTACATCCTTCAACACTTGACAAAATGTAGTCTTTTCTACTCTTGACATTGTGTAGCGTGCAGGAGGAATTATATACTTATCCCCATTCTTAATAGGATGAAGTTGTTTTTTAAGTCCTAAAAGTTGCAAATCTAATCGAGATTTTAAGGTATCTTTTGTTTTGTGTTCTATATTCAATAATGTCCCAACAATACTTTCACAAATATTTTTTTCTATGTGCATCACATCTAAATTATGTCTTAATAATATTTTCCTCCAATAAGGTAATTCAAAAAATATACTCTTTTTCTTCCAGTTATGATTTACCTCTTCTCTTTGTTTTCTTTTCTTTTTCTGTTTCTCTTTTGTAGATTTTCCAAAAATCACTTGTTGTAGACTTTCAAGTTGTGCTAACACATCATCTCCAGTCAATGGTTGTGGTGCATGCCTTACCTCTATTGTATTATCAAATGAGCTCTTGTTTTTACGCCAATGGTGATCAATAGGTAAAAATCTACGGTGGCCCATAAAGCATGGTTTGTGACAATTTTTCAAGTAGCAAGAGTGAGTTTCTATATTGCAACAAGGACAAGCTAATAATCCTTTAGTACTCCAGCCAGATAGCATTCCATAAGCTGGAAAATCATTGATGGTCCATAACAGGGCTGCATGTAGTTGAAAATTTTGTCCTAATGAAGCATCATAAGTTTCAATACCCACATCCCATAACTCTTTTAAGTCATCAATTAGTGGTTGAAGATAAACGTCAATATCATTCCCAGGACTCTTTGGACCAGAAATAAGAAGTGATAACATGAAATTAGATTGTTTCATACATAACCAAGGGGGTAAATTGTAAGGAATTAAAATCACAGGCCACATACTATATTCATTGCCCATC
Source organism: Cajanus cajan (assembly GCF_000230855.2). Taxonomy (NCBI): domain Eukaryota; kingdom Viridiplantae; phylum Streptophyta; class Magnoliopsida; order Fabales; family Fabaceae; genus Cajanus; species Cajanus cajan. The sequence continues at coordinate 12,536,331 of NC_138523.1, read as the reverse complement.
ATACCAAAAGGGGTGAAACCATCTGAAGCTAGACCAAGTCTCACATTACGTGGATCTGAAGAGAAAGATCTATATTGATCATCAAATGTTTTCCAAGTCAAAGAGTCAGCTGGGTGCCTTAAAACTCCATCATCAACTCTTTTGTTCTTATGCCACTTCATGTCTTCGGCAGTTTGTTTTGACATGAATAATCTTTGTAATCTTTGTTTTATAGGAAAGTAACGAACAATCTTATTTGAGACTTTTTTGTTCCTATTTGGTTGCCATCTTCTTTTCTTACAAATAGGACATTCATCAAGTTTTTCATACTTTCCTCTATACAAAATACAATCATCCACACAAGCATCTATCTTGACATAATCAAGTCCAAGATCTTTAATTATCTTTCGAGCCTCATACATTGAATCAGGAAGCACATTACCTTCAGGTAAAGCCTCAATCAATAGTTTTAACAATGAATCAACTGAAGTATTGCTCCACCCATAAAGACATTTTATTTGGAAGAGACGCACAACAAAGGATAATTTTGAGAATTTTCGACAACCAGGATATAATTCTTGTTCAGCATCTTTCAACAAACCATAAAACCTTTTAGCTTCTTTATTGGGCTCTTCATTGATATCACTAGACATAGGATGATCAAACACATTATCTGTATTTGCATTTAATGCTTGATGCATGTCGTAAAGCATGGAGTAGGTTTGGACATCGTCACTCCTTTCAAGATTAACATCAAAGTCATTATCATTATCTATGGAGTTATTATCAGTATCAGATGATGAATCACCAGAGGTTTCTCCATGATACTCCCAATGCCTATAACTTGAATCAAATCCCCACCTTAATAAATCATTCATCACATTATCTCTTGTCTTAAAACTAACATTATTGCATTTGTAACAAGGACACCTAATTGTATTTTTAGGCTTCGGTCCAGAGAAAGCAAATTCTAAAAAATCTTCGAGTCCTTTTATATATTCTGGTAAAGTTCTATCCTTAAGTTTCATCCATTTCTTTTTTTGCTTAGTCATTATCACAATTCCTGAAAATTTCAAATTAAAATATTTAAATATTACACCATGCTACTTTCTTATAAAAGCTTCCCTAACTTAAAAAATTTCAACATTTCACATTTTTATAGAAATCTCTTAATTTACATATTTAATTATTATTTTAAAATTACTATAATTTTTAAATTTAAATATATGTTATCATATTGAATATAATGTAATGCTAAAATATATATATATTAGATATATAATTTTTAAATAAATATATTTATATTGAAAATATATTACTAATAAAATATGACTATTATAAAATTTCACACACACATATACATACACATATATATATATATATATATATATATATATATAAATTTATATTATATATATTGGCGTATTTATATATAAAAGTATAAAATATAATTTATTTTTTACTTTCTATTTTATTTAATTGTTTTAAAAAATAAATTTAAATTAATTAAATATCATAACATAGAGAAAAAATTATATAAATTTTATATCAGACATAAAATTTATAGTGAAAGAAGAATAAAACTAATTTCTCCTACAAAATAATTTAAGCATATGTAAATTAAATTTTGTATGTACCTGATATAAGGCAAAAAAGAATTATACCATCTACACCCAAATCTGAAATAAACAAAAAAAGTAATCAAATAAGAAATTATTTAATGAATTTAGTAGTCCGTAAAAAGTGTGTTTAATAAAATTAATACTAAATTTATTATCGATAATAAATAATCTTCACATATTCATTTAATTTCACATAAGTACTTTCTCATCAAATTCTAGAATGTTATATTGATTTCGTCTCTCTCACACACATTTTATGATGATTTTTTTTCTTTTTATTGTTTTTGTTAAATTTAATGGATTCCTTCCCAACTTAAATAAAATAAAATATTTTAAATCACATGAACATAGCAAGTGAATATTTAAAATAAAAATAATCTTACCTTGAATGTTGTTTTCAATTATTCTCTAATTGAAACAATTGTAATCAAGATTTTAAGATACTAAATTACTTCTTCTCTAAAACTTTTCACATATCAATCTATTCGCAATTACTTTTTCTACTCTCTTAATCCTTTTATATATTTTTTATTAACCTACTTTTTTTTTATTTTATCTCTATTTGTTTTCTTAATAACTAACCTCAATAATTCTAAATATATTTTTTTTATCTTTTTTCTATTAACTTTCATTTTTTTTTCTTCTTTATCAGTTGATTATAAATGAAACAGCTCATTTATAAAAATATCTTTTATTTAAAATTGGTCATGTTATTATAAAATTATCTATTATCAAATTCAATCTAATCTAAACTAATATATTTTCAACCATTTAAAATTCAAATTTTCTAAACAAATATAATTTAGATTCAAAATTTGAATTTTAAAAAGTATAATCTCTTTTAATATTTTAAAATTTAAAACAATATTGTCTAATATAAACTAACTGCACCCGCAAAATTTATTTTATAAAAATTATATTATCAAAACTAACGTCATAGATAAAACATGTTTTAAAATAATTAAAAAAATCAATTAATTTTTTTTAATTAAACAATCCTTTCCCTTTAATTTCAGCGAACAAATTTTTTAATTTCTTTTAAAACATGGTTGTGTTGGTACTACATTTTCTAATCTATAGTATCTAATATATTAAAATTACAAACTATTAAAATTTAATTGTTCTAAGAAAGTTATAATCTTGGATAAAAAAAATTGAAAATGGAAAAATATAATCTTTATATTTTATAGTAATAAATATATGTTAAATTATGATTCGTATTTAAAGTATATATATATATATATATATATTATATTTATAGATATGTTAAGGAAATTTGATGACTTAGTGGTTTAGTATTGTAGTTAGAGTGAAGTGTTATGAATTTCTTATTTTTTATATTTTCTTATATTCTTTCAAATGTTTTATATGTGTACTTTGTCCCACAATATAAAATATGTTAATTTAAATTATTTTGTTAGCAATTGGTATATCGTTAGTATAAAAAAAATATATTTCTACCGACAATAATATATAATTTTTAAATAAATATATTTATATTAAAAATATATTACTAATAAAATATGACTATTATAAAATCTCATATATATATATATATATATATATATATTAATTCACATTATATATATTGGCGTATTTATATTAAAAGTATATAATATAATTTATTTTTTACTTTCTATTTTATTTATTATTTTAAAAAATAAATTTAAATTAATTATATATTATGACATAGAGAAAAAACTATACAAACTTTATAACAGGCATAAAATTTATAGTGAAAGAAGAATAAAATTAATTTCTCCTACAAAATAATTTAAGCATATGTAAATTAAATTTTGCATGTACCTGATATAAGCCAAAAAGGAATTATACCATCTACACTCGAATCTGAAATAAACAAAAAAGTAATCAAACAAGAAATAAGTTAATGAATTCAGTAGTCCATAAAAAGTGTGTTTAATAAAATTAATATTAGATTTAATTATCATTGATAATGAATAATCTTCACATATTCATTTAATTTCACCTAAGTACTTCTTCATCAAATTCCAGAAAGTCACATTGATTCCATCTCTCTCATACACATTTTATGGTAATTTTTTTTTCTCTTTTTATTGTTTTTGTTAAATTTAATGGATTCCTTCACAAGTTAAATAAAATAAAATATTTCAAATCACATGAAAATAACAAGTGAATATTTAAAATAAAAATAATCTTACCTTGAATGTGGTTTTCAATTATTCTCCAATTCAAACAACTGTAATCAAGATGGTACTCAATTACTTCTTCTCTAAAACTCTTCACGCATCAACTTATTCTCAATTACTTTTTCTACTCTCTTAATCCCTTTATATATGTTTTATCAACCTATTTTTTAAATTTTATCTCTATATTTTGTTTTCTGATAACTAACCTCAATAACACTAAATATATATCTTTTTTTATTATCTTTTTTCTTTTTACTTTCATTTTTTTATCTCCTTTATCTGTTGATTATAACTGAAATAGACTCAATTAAAATAAAATATCTTTTATTTAAAATTGGTCTTGTTGTTATAAAATTATCTATTATCAAATTCAATCTAATCTAAACTAATATATTTTTATCCATTTAAAATTCAAGTTTTCTAAAAAAAATTAATTTTGATTCAAAATTTGAATTTTTTAAAATATAATCTCTTTTAATATTTTAAAATTAAAAACAATATTGTCTAATCTAAACTAATTGCATCCACCAAATTTATTTTTAAAAAATTATATAATCAAAACTAACCTCATAGATAAAAGATATTTAAAAAATAAAAAAAATAGTTCAATTAAGTTTTTTTCTAATTGAATAGTGCTTTCCCTTTAATTTCATCGAACACATTTTTTAATTTCTTTTAAAGTATGGTTGTGTTGGTATTGAATTCTCTAATCTATAATATCTAATACATTAAAATTACAAACTATTAAAATTCATTTGTTCTAAGAAAGTTATAGTCTTGGCGAAAAAAAATTGAAAATGAAAAATACATGCTTTATATTTTATAGTAATAAATATATGTTAATTTATGATTCGTATTTAAAGTATATATATATATATATATATATATATATATATATATATATTATTTTCAAAAATATGCTAAGAAAATTTGATGACTTAGTGGTTTAGTATTGTAGTTAGAGTGAAGGGTTATGAATTTCTTATTTTTGACATTTTTTTTATGTTTGTACTTTGTCCAACGACGTAAAATATGTTAACTTAAATTTCTTTGTTAACAGTTGTTATATCGTTGATATAAAAAGAATGTATATCTATCGATAATAAATACATTAAAATATGAAAATATCTTTTCTCAACGACTGTCAATATTGTTAGTATAAAACACTACTTTTGCTAACAACATATAATTTTCACTCATCTAGTTGATAAAAGAATTCATATTGTAACAAAATTAAAATGTCAACAACTAAAACATATTTTAAAAATAAAAAAACTTCAAAGAAATAATTTAAACCAAAACTTAAAATTAATTTTGTAATTTGTACCGCTATTTATATTTATATATAATTTGGAATTTGTTGACACCATAATATAAAAATATGATCTACTTCTAATTATTCTACCATTAACAATTTGTATGAACACCCTTAAAAAAATAATAATTTGTATGAGCAAGTTTGTAGCATATAGATAAATCTATAATTATAACAAAAGACATAAGTTTTTCCTATATATAGGCTTGTATCCAATTTTAATCATGCAAAAAATTCACTGTAAATAACTATTTTATTATTATTTTCTTTATGTAAATTTTATTTTATAAAAAAACATGAAGTGACTATTTTTTCCTAATTAGAATATCTATCTTGAAAATGAGTGATTTTAGGAAGTTATTTTTTAACAAAATTATTTTTAACTAATTTTCTTTAGTTGTAGAATTTTTGGAGATTTACTTAATATCTCATCTCTTTCGATTTTACTTTAAATTTTAATTTAGATTTTAGATTTCAATGCTTTATAGAAAATTATTAGTTGTTAAGAAAATTATTAGTTGTAAATATTAAATTTGTGTTATAATATAAATTAGTTATTATAAAATTAAAAATATTTATTTATTATGAATTTTAATTGTAATATAATTTATAAGTAAATTAATTACTTATTAAAGTTATAATTAAATAAAATAAACATATATTTTATAAAATTAATTTAATAGTAACAAATATGAGTTTTAATTATAATATAATTTATAAATTATTATTTTTGAAAATTATAATTAAATCAAATAAACATGTATTTTTATAAGTTTATTTAATAATAGTAAACAAGTGTAAAATTTTAGTCCATGTTAAAGATATATATTATTACTTTCATATAATATCAATGAACTTTAATAGTTTAGTGCTATAATATTATTATTGGAGTTAAGAGATTAAGGATTCAAGTCTCATTTTTTACATTTTGACGACTTTTTTATCTTATTTAAAATATTTTATCTTTATATTTTTCTCAAAAGTGTCATTCCTAACAACTTTAAACATTTAGATAAATTTTCATCTTGTTTTAAATATTTTATGTTATCTTTTTTCCCAACAACTTTAAACATGTTGACATAACATTACACCTTTTCTTAGCGACTACTGATATTGTTGACATAAAGTAGTACATTTCCCAACAACACATAGTTTTCGCAACAATATTAATTTTGTTAACAAAAATAAAATCCTATTGTAACAAAATTTTTATGTCGTTGCCAAATGATTGTTTTTACCAACAACTTATTTTTTGTTGTAAAAAAGTTGTTGCGAATAACCTATTTTCTTGTAGTGACATTTTGGTGTTGGTAGTATAAAGTATTTCATCTATATTTATATTATGTTGATTCTTTTGAAATTTAGCTTACCCTTGCATGTTTCCTAGTGGTTGAATTCCGATGATCATGTTTACATAGGAGCAGGATAGGATTAGGTGAAGATGGACAGGAGCTTTGGTGAGTCATGTTGTTGACATTGTAGCCCCAGACTACTTTTGTTTATTTTGATATAGTTGCTTGATTGGCACCTAGGATCATATAGTATAATTTTGGATTACTATGTGTGTGTGTGTATATATATATATAATGTTTTCCAAAATCTATAACTTTATGAACCTTAGGTAGGAATCGTATTTTTATTTGTTCCGTTGTTAGTAGGTGATTCCATTAAGTATATGAATCATGACATGTTACATGAAAAACTTAATTAACATGTGTTGTTAATAACTTTCAAGAAATATGATTGTTTATTAAAAATATTTGTTATGTCATGAGTATTTCTAGTTCATTGAGTAAAAGAAAATCTTACTTGCATTATTGTGACAGTTGCTTTTTTCTTATTAATTTAATATATTTTTCTAAAGTTTTCATAAGTGGATTAAGTGTTTAAAATTTTATGTAATTTAAGAACTATACTTTATATTTCACTATGTTAGTTTAATTTGATATATAATATACTATTTTAAATATAAGTAAGTTTCAATTATAAACAAATGTATTTACATATTTTTAAATCACTTAAAGTTTGATATAAATAATTATTAAAATGATATTTAAAATTAATATTTATAAAAATTACTCAAAATGTAAGTTTGATACATAATAATTATTAATTATTTTGTTCCTCATATAAAAAGAATGTGAGTGTTAGATAAAGATGTGACATTTTATGTTATTTATTAATTATATATTAAAAAAATTATTTACTTTATTATTTTGTTGATTTTTATAATTGACATTTTTATATTTTTGTTAATGACTCATCATTGACCCATGGTTCCTATATTTAACGGTCAATTTATTAGCAGCGGAAACATAAATAAAACTACCTAGGATTAGCATACACAGTACTTGGATATACATGTCATCTAATATATATATATACATATGTAAAATATAACAATAATTGAAAGCATATAGTAAGTGTGTGTCTCTATATGTGTGTATGTATATATATATATATATATATATATATATATATATATATATATATATATATATATATATATATATATATATATATATATATATATATATATATATATATACACACACACATACACATACAGTAATTCGATACTCAAGTATGAAAAATACTAGTTTTCGGTCAAGGAATTCAACTAAAAACCAACTACATCGAGGTAACTCAAAAGATCAACATTGTCATTACCAACATGGTCAGAACACGAACTCCACCAGTAGTCTATCCTTGCCCTCCTCTCATACAAAGTATGATCATTACAGTCCAATCACAATGGAATTGGAAACATGTAAGGGTAAGCTAATAATTCAAATAATCAAAAAGTAGAAAAAGATTATCTAATTATACTACTACATCAACATATAACTCCATTCAACTAAGCATATCATAATTCTCAACGTTTTCCTAACACAACAATCTGACATTCATTAATCATTTTAAGGTAAACAACACAACCATAACTTCAACTTACATTACAAAGTGCAATATATCAACAACATAGCAAACAAACAACTCAACCAAATCCATACATCATATGCTTAACACAACAATTATATACATCGTACACATTCAACTAACAGATCTCTTACAAGATTGGTGAGTAGTCCAAGTAGCTTGACCCTACTGAATCAACAACCTATCTTTTCAATATACCTAGATCAACAATCAATTTGAATAAAAATCCATAACATGATTTCTCAGATTTTGCCACTTAAACTAGGAAAATCTAGTAGTCATGTTAGGGTAGGACAACTTAGGTGAGGGTCTACCATGGCATTAGCATGCAAAACTAAGCCATTTATAGGATTAGTCCACCAACTACCCTATAAATATCATGCCCTATCTAGTACTTAGTTAGGAATTTTGACCCCCAACTTTGTACCTTCCTCTAAATTGATCGCTTTATACCATGACTCAATTTGGCTCCTATATTGTGGTCACTTGTAGATACTATGCCTCAACTTTACCCACATATCGCATCAACTAAGATCCTAGAGAAGACTCAACTATTTATTTTGAGGGTCAACTTCCTGAGAAGAGTTTTCAACAAATTGAACTCTTAGAGTACCACAACACAATATCCTCACAATGAGATATTCAACTTTTAAAATCACATTTCAACACAATTCAATATTATGTCTTATGCATTCTCAACCCAACCACTTCAACATTCAACATACAACTATCAACAATTTAATTATCAATCTACATTATCTCATATGAATTTATAAAGAACTGGTAACATACAACCTATAACATGTAATAGATTCAACCAACTTATACATGTCAAACACTTATGTAAGAAAACAACATAATTTCACTAATCAACCTACATCCTACACTATTCTCCTTGCACCCGACATAATTGAGGCAAAAAGCTCTCGAGCTCGATCACACTCGATGTCAATCAACTTGCATCCGATGTGGATGAGGTAGAGAACCTGTGACAATCACACTTAACATGGAAAAAACCCATGCTTGGCCTTATTTTAGGTAGAGAGCATGTATCTAACTCATGCATGACATCATTAAACTAGCATCTGATGTCACCTAGGCACAAAGCATCTATCTTGATCACACTTGACACCAATTAATTAGGGTCAATGTCACCAAGTCAAATTGCTCCAAGGCTTTCACACTTGGTGCCATTCAATCTATGCCCAACGTGACCAAATTAAAAAAAACTCCCCTTTAACTCATACCCAACATTACCAATCTTATGTTCGATGTCAATAAGGCATTGAGTCTCTAGCTTAAAGATGTCAATGGGTTGAGACGGATATGGGTAGTAGCCCCTCGCTACCCCTCCTAGTCAAATAAATATCTGCCTCGTACTCATCCCCAAATTCAAATGGGTATCTATTAATTGGGTGCCCACATATTTTTTCAAGATCTATAGATAACTGTGGATACTCGTAGATATTTACTAAAAAAGATATCTTAAAAATATTCAACAAATATTTTAACCATATATTTTAGTTATTTATAGCAGTTTTTTTCTTTTCAAAGATATAAAAATCTACAAAATAAAATTTGTATAAAAAGTTTGAAGGTTATAACTAAAATTCTAATAAAAGTTACATAAAAATGTTTGAAGATTATAAAATTAAAATTCAAATGTTCTTCATAATTATAATAATAACAATAAGTGGATTTAGAAATTGAATTTTAAACGTTCAATCATATAAGTTTAAAGTTCAAACAATAATTATTAAAATAAAATATCTCAATTACATATAATTATTATTAGTCCAAACAAAGTCTAAATAAAATCAAATTCATACAAGTTCAAATAAAATTATAAAATTTAATAAAATCACGTTCAACATAATCTTGAAAACATCTTAAGAATTAGAATATTAACGAGTTCAACACAATAAAGTCAACATATATATATATATATACACACACACATATACATATATGAAGGTATTTATGTAAATTGAATATTAGTAGATACAGGTATCCATGGATACAAATACTATGATACTCGTACCCGCCCCATTAATATATGGGTATAAAAAATATTTGTACCCGTTACCCATGAATACCTATTTACAATATTCATTTTTTACCCATTGCGGATATTATCTGTGGATATCCATGGATACAAGTTTTTTTGACATCCCTACTCTAGCCTTAATGCCTTGAAACTGCACCTCGCATAATGGTGAAATCTAAACTTAGCAAGTTTACAAGTGAACTCATCAACTCAAATCCACTTGAAATTCAAAAAGGTTCCAACATGCAACACCATATATCACAACTACACATCATAAGAAAATGATATTCATCCAAAATAACAATATGCAACCATTTACAAGTTCAAATTCTACACATCTCCAAGGCACCAAAACCTCAATAACCAAAAACCCAAATCCTCAAATCAACAACAACATAGACACAAATTTCAATGAATTCAAACTCATAAAATTACATAAATCAATAAGAATAGAGTTTTAGCTTCCTTTATCTCTGGATTGAAGAGAAACAAGGAAGAAAGAAGAAGAATAACTTCCTTTGGGGAAGGTTTTCACAACACAACAAGACTCCAATTCTCAGCTCTCCAAGCTTGAATCCTCAAAACAGTCACCAATCTACTATAGGGGAAGGGGAGAAAAAGATTTGGGAATTCAGAAGTGAAACTATCCTCATCAATTTTAGAGCTCCTCTCACTAGACTATCTCTAAGTTTTCTTAAGAATGAGCTTATGAAGCTCAAGTCTTAAAGAAAACTTTATATACATTTCCCTTATAGGTCAAACTAAATCTTTGTCCAAAGATACTTCTTGTAACATAGTGCTAGGTGAGCTATCTAGAGTTTAGTTACTCTTAGGAGGAAAGGTATATAATGTTTTTTTAGAGAACAGAGCCTCATAAGTTCTTTCTCCAAAGAAATTTAGAGAAAATGACTTTGAGACTGTGAGCTCCTTTTTCTTCCAGACTTCTCTGTCTGATTCCTTTTTTTCCATAGATTACTAATCTTCAGTCTTTTCTTAGAATTCAGGTTAGGATGCTTATTTTTGGGGGATTGAAGACAACGGGTCAAGCTTTGGGGAAAATTTTTCTTCTTCTCATTTCTTGGCTATTTTGAGCCAATCTTTAGGTGAGGAAAGATAGAATATAGGTTATTTGGTTGCATGTGAATTTAGAAACTCAATTGGTGCATGATTTTGGGGGAATCAATGGCTAAATTGAACGATTTTCTTAACTTCGGGGTTTCAGGTCCTTTTTTTGGGAATTTGACGATTTTGATGCACTAGGTGTGTGCATGTAGGATCTGAGTGTGTTTCTAGATTGTATGATGATTGGATATCATGTTGTATGGCTAGCATAAGTTGTGGAATTCTTATGATTTTTAAGGTTTTGGATGGAATTTTATGGGTGTGGGAGCTACTATTTGAATTTGCGTCGGGTGCATGTTCTTGGATTTGGGCTTTCCTTCAACAGAGACAGTCATTTCCTAATCATGCCGAGTGTGGGGTTAGTTGCGCCAAGCATGAGGTTAGTCGGGTCGGGTATGATTTGAAATGGGAGCCTTTGGATGAGTCACGTCGGGCATAAAGAGGGTCATGCCAGGCATGATATCAAATAGTGGTTTTGTATGATGTTTTACTGATATGGCATCAGGCGCGTGGTTGGGTGCGCTGGGCGTGGAAGCCTTGGAAGTCTTTGACTTTGTCAGGCCGAGCACAATGTGAATTGCGCCGAGCGGGAGAGAGCCCTAGGACTCTTGGGTTGGATTTAGGCTGGGTGTGAGCTGGGTTGCGCCAGGCGTGAGTGTACTTGGTGTTACAATTGAATATGATGCTTTAGCATATTTTGATGTTGATGGTGGATCATGTATGTATGGTATATGATTTGTGGTGATGTATGGTTCATATGTATGCTTAGAAAGGTATGTATGAATGCTTTAAAACGGGATTGGATATGTATGTATGTTCCTATGTGGATGATATTGATCATGATGGTGGATTGACCATGTATGATGAATGACGCATTGTTTGCATGTGGTGCCTTATGACATGTGTCTAGCCTTAGACTAGTGGTGCTTGGATAGGCCACTAGTTTTGGGTGAGAGTGGTGCTTGGATAGGCCACTAGGTTGGATAAGTCTCCTCTAAGTCCTTAACTAGTGTTGGAGCCGAGTATGAGGTCGAGGGTTATTCCCTTAACCAAGTACTAGGAAAGTTGTGTGGTTCCTTGTGGATATAGTCAGTGGACGAACTCCAAAAATGACTTGGTAATGCATGCTAAGGTCGTGGTAAGTATATATCCAACTGTGTTATACCTGATGGTGAAACTGAACTTCCAATTGTGTAAGTGATGTTATCCGAGTAAACACCCGGTGGGGATTTGATATCCTTATTTGTTGTTGACCTAATAGGGTGCTACGGGCGTAAAAGCGATCGGGGTGATTTCGATAGGACGAGATGTCACTTATACTGCTCTGTTGTTAGGGAGATCTCCTAGGTGAATATGTGATGACGCATTAGATGACTGATATGCATTGATATCTGTCATGAGTTACATGTATTGCATGATTGTTGCATGATAGAGTGTATGGTGTGACTCTATGAGGGTGATTGTTGATTTGATGATTGAGTAGCATAGATGTTTGTTCTTATGCTTGTATGATTGTTTATTTAACTCTAGTTTTCCCTTCTGATTCCATGTGGATGGACTGCAATGATCATACTGTGAATGGGAGCAGGACGTGGTAATCGCTACGGGTTTAGGAGGTTTTGTCCTAGTGTAAGAGTTACACTTGGGATAACCGTTTAGAGATGCTTAACCGACACTAGGAGTATAATATTATTTTAGATGATTGTATATACATAATATTTTAGTTTGTTCCTTGTGATTTACTAGTACTTTTCTATTCATGTATATATTTGTTATCCAACTTAATAACTTCTTTTGGTTAACTAATGTAGTTAATGCGACTCCACTAAATGTAGGGATCATGATAGATTGTTACACTTCTCAACGATTAAAAACTCATAAAAAATTTCTTAATATCAAAGTTTCTCAACAAATAATCAATAATTCATCACAACACAATAATTCAAAAAAATTAACAATAATAAGTTAAAAATGTACAATCACATTTTTTTGTTTTATAATTTAATAAATAAATTATGATAATATATATTAACATATATTGATGAAATATTTAACAGTTATGGCATGTATCGTTACAAATATGGTTAATTTAAATTAAGAACTTTGCAAAAATGTAAGTAAATTAATTTATTCGAGTTTAAAACATCAAATATTTAGTTAATTTTATTTATTTTACTGAATAAATATATAAAATTTGATTTTAAATTAAGTTATAAAAATTTAATCAAACTTAAATTTTGTGGACTTGACATTAAAAGAAATTATTCAAAATATAAATGTTAACAATTTATATTATTTATTTGTAGTTTACTGTACCTAAATATTTGTAATTTTCTTAACTTAATTCTTTGTTTTAATTATAAAATTTTCTTTAATTTGGTGTAATATAATAGCACTAAGATAGAACCTAATATCTCATACAGTCTATCCAAGCCTTTGATCACGAAGTCAATTTTAGTAATTTTTATTAATTATGATAAGTCTTCATAAATGTAGTTCAATTAAATTGAAGGGTTAGCAAGAACAAAAAATAAAAGAAGTTATTTAAGTTCGACTTATCAAATATTTAATCATTTTTATTTTACAATATGAATATTGCAGTTAAAATTACAATGTAAGTATATTTTAATTTAACTTTAAAGTAAGTTATACAAATTAATCAAGCTTAAATTTCATGAACGTGCATTACTGAAAAAGTGTATTCATTGCCAAAAAAAAAAATCATCAACTTACCATTAAAAAATCATTTAAAAGAATAAATAATAATAATTTAAATATTAGTATTTTTTGATACCTTATATACTTTTTTTATTCATAAATATCATTATATTTAATAAACTACAACTTTACGTAAATACATCTTTTTTTGTAACTTTCATGATTAATTCTTTTTTTCTTTAGCATTCAAAGGGAATTTAAACGTATAAATAATTAAGTAATTTAATCTAAGCTTGATTATTATTCTGAGAAGGGCGCGTGAAGTTCATTCAAATTATGAACCAATCATATCATAAATAAATTAATACTTCTAACTAACCCTTTCGTCAACTTGTACAATTGTAAAAGAATAATGAGATAACAACACTGACATTTTTTTCATATCGCTATCTGTAATCGTGATTTGATCATTTTAGTGTTACTAGCAAACACGAAAAGTTATTTTTGTTTCGATTTTTTATTTTTATTTTGCTAAATTATACTGTTAGAATATTTAATTCGTAGTTTTAATTTTTAAGCATATAATTTTTGTTTTTTAATTTTATAAAATATGTAATCTTAGTCTTTTAGTTGAATGTCATTGTGTTGTGATTTAAATTATAACATTGATTTTAATTTATTTATTTTACTTATGATATATTAAGGATTAATTTATATTTATAAAATATGATTTTTTATTAATTAAATATTATTTTAGTATTGATAGGAGTGGATTGTAGGAACTTCAAGTTGGCTTCTTATGTTCCAAAACAATTCTTATAATCTTGTTAGTCATGATTATTCAACATTAATTTAATAAATGACATGATAATTAGCATTCAAACATGATATTGTATTTTTAATTTTTATCTTTATCCTATTTTTATCACATTTTATTATTAAATTAAAATTAAAATTAAAAAATTTAGTCTAAATATTATTAAATATTAATTTTCATATCATATAGTTAATGTTATATAACTGTCAATGTTACAATTTAAATGATTAATAGATGAATATTTAAAAATTAAACAAATTATAGATCTCATAAAATTAAAATAAAATTGTATAATTAAAAATGAAAAATTGAAAGTGTGCATTAAATATTATAAGGAGAATTGAGAATAGAATTTAACATTTTTATTTTATTTTAACATTCTTTTTGTTTCATTTTCAAATCTTGATTTGAAAGATAAACCCGTGATCATAAACTTAAAGCTAACTGAAACTTTGCTAAATGTATTGATTTGAAAATAAAACTCTATTTATACTAAATTACTCATTAAACTAAGGGTTGCTGACAAGGACCTAACTAAACATGTTATAATTCAAGTAATTTTTTTTATATAAAATATAATAAAGTATAAAAAATTACGAATGTAATTGTTATAAAAGAAATGTATAAACTTCTATTTTTATTTATTTATTTCCCACGTTATTTTCTAAAGCATTTCTCCCAAAACTTGTGTCACTTTTGCCGATAAAAGCTGGCAAACACAATGACTGGCTAGACCTTCCGGGAAAGATCCCCCCAATAATATTTAGAACACCGCGGAAGGTAAGAATTAATACTTATTCTATATGACCAAACATCAAATTAATTAAATAAATTCACAATATACTGTGCAAGGTTATTTTTATTATCGTCTTGAAGATGGAATGATAGTGTATTTGAATTCAAGGAAAGAAATTAGATAAAGAAAAAATATGGATAATGTTCTTTTTATTAAAGAGATAGGAGAAAATGTAACACCTTACGATTTTTTTTTCTAATTATTAGTGATTAATTAGAATTTTTTACCAAAATAATATTATTTTTTTAAAAAATTACTCAAATAGCAACTGTGCGAATTTATTTACCAAACTGTTTACTGTTCACTTTTAGAACCGATCGTTCTGATATCAGAACAGGCTGTTCCAGATGTAAAAATAACATATGACGAATGGATCAGAATAGGTCATTCTGATATCAGAACGAACCGTTCCAAATTCAAAATTAACGCATGATTAGTGGAACCAGAATGGGTCGTTCTGAATCCAGAACGGGTCGTTCTAGCCACTTCTAATAGGTCGACATATGGAACAATAGACGTGAGCACACATTGAGGGTCACCCAATGCAAGGCCCATTATTTCACACACGAGAATACATGGAATGGTACATGGCCAATTCTATCTATTTCCTATCTGTGCCACGACTACTACAATGCAAGCTTTGACATGAAGATTATTGGCTAATAATTACAAGCCTAAATAATCTGCACATCACACTAGGAAAACATGTCCAAATAATGTATAATTATAATAGTTTATAAGCGACATAGTGCATTAAAAGTAAAAATGCATAACATTAAAATTCATATTACATTGATAAAGAGACATAGTGCATTAAAAGTAAAAAATGATAACATTAAGATAGAGTGAATTATATAAGTTTTTTAATCTCTGTAATGGTGTCCAGTTCCACAACGAGGGCGACGTTTGTTACGACCTGGATTACGCCATGGAGATTGTTGCTTAGAAGGATTTGGTTCATCATCAAGCACTGGTTGTTGAAATGCTGTTGAAGAACTACCAGGTTCATTAGCGAATTCCGGTTGGTAAAGAGATTGCATGTATGATTATGGTGAAGATAGAGTTCTTAAATCTACTCCAAATAAATTTGTAAAAAAATCCCCTGAAGTTGTTGCAAACGAATGCCTTCTGCCAATTATGTTTTCTTGTGGGGTGATGTTGTGTGGAGGATTTGATACATGCTCATGAGTCTCTTCATATGATCGCATGGAAGTTGCACTAGTTTCAAATGTTGTGGAGTCCTTCGTTGTTGATGGGTCCTTGGATCTTGTAGTAGTCATGGCATAGATAGGAAATAGATGGAATTAGCCATGTACCATTCCATGTATTCTCGTGTTTGAAACAATGGGTCTTGCATTGGATGACCCATCAATGTGTGTTCACGTCTATTGTTTCATATGTCGGCCCATCAGAAGTGGCCAGAACAGGTCGTTCCGGATTCAAAATAGCCTGTTTTGGTTCCACTGATCATGTGTTAATTTTGAATCTGGAACGGCCCGTTCTAATATTAGAACGGCCCCTTCTAATTCATTCATCATGTGTTATTTTTGCATCTAGAACGGCCCGTTCTGATATCAGAACGACCCATTCTAAACGTGAACAGTAAACAATGCTAGTTTGCTAAATAAATTCGCACAGTTACTATTTGGGTAAAAAAAATTAAAATAATATTATTTCGATAAAAAAATTCGATTAATTAATTAGGAAGGTAGTAATGATTTTATTTTATTTATGATTAATATTTTTTATTTTATTCATTTTAATAGATTTATTTATTCAAGGGAGTATTAAAAATAATAAAGATAAGAGGGAGTTTAGAGAAATAATAGTTATATATTAAAAGAGAAGGGAGAGAGGGGGAGATTATTATTCATTTTAATTTCACGCTCTTTGATGTTTAGGTGCTCTAAATAGAACACATTTGGAGAGCAAGGAGAAGGGATCACTGAAGAAGAGAAAGAAGATTAGGCTCGTACATTGCATCACTCTAGGTAAGGGGGAGTGAGAACACTTATTTATGGGGTTTTGGTGTATGAATGAATGGTAGAGGAATTGACCCCAATTCCATAAGTTTTTTGTTTGATGAAATGATGTGTGTGTTTAATGCAATTAGCCGAGTAGGTTCCGAATATGTGATTGATTTGATGATCAGATGTTTTATAGTAATTAATTGAGTGCTTTATAGAAGGGGATAAAACCCTAGGAAGAGAAATTCGATGAAATTAAAGGGGTAAAAGTTGTAGACACTAAAATTGGAGAACTTTTGGGATGTAAAATGAATTCAGAGTGCTTATAGATTGTATGGTTGATTATAGTGGTAATTGTTTGAGATTTTTGATTCCGATGTGATGTGTTTGGGTGTTGGAATGCACACAATGCCGGACTCAAATGCTTGATGTCAAGCGTGTCTTCATGTATATGAAGGCATTGTTCAGATGTGTTAGTGTCGGACGTGGAAAAGTCCACGTCAGGCACAAAAAGACTATGGTATTCTTTGTTGTGGCTTAGTGCCGGGCGTGATAGGATTTCAGTGCTCTCTGTGGTGGCTTAAAGCCAAGCACGGCCTGGGGAAGCCAAACGTGAGACACAACAGGTGCTCTCTATTGTAGCTTAAAGCTAGACGTGGGTTTCTAAGCCCGGCGTGGATGGTTAGAAGGCTTGTTATGATGTTTTAAATGATGTTTTCATGATGTTTTTGATTGTTTATATGATGAAAAATGTATATACATACTTGATGAATGATGATTATTATCGTATTGGATGACCTTGATATGGATGGATATAAATGTTGGTGAACGATGAATTAGACGATGGTCATGATGTATTAATATAGAAGCATTGACATGGTTGTGACATGCATCATACTTGCATGATTATGTGGTTATGGTGGGAACCTATTTCTATGATTCTGGTGGGAACCTATTTTTGTGGTTTTGATGGGAACCTGTTGGTGTTCTAGTGGAAACACTTCTGTGTTAGTAGTCTAAAGTTAACTTAGGACTTAGGTACCAACTATATATTCTTGATGATGATGGCCAGGTACCCCATGCATTTAGATGTAGGTCCACATTGCATTGCATTTCTAAGTGTGTGTTGTGGATGGTGTGTTTGTGGATGGTTGATGTTGTTATTACAATTGAAGTATGAATTGTTGATATTATACTTGAGAATGAATTGTTGCTATTATATTTCAAAGTATTATATGTTATTAATATATTGTTTATGTTGAAGGGATGGAATGCCAAGGGTTGCGACCCATTCCCCATAGAGTGAAATTGTTCCCATTCCCTGTTTGTCTTTTGTGTGTCTCTCTTATGTTTTGCAGATAAGGATCCCCAATCTTGAGAGGAGTAGGAAAGGTCTAAATGTGTGTGAACTCTGATGCCAATGTGACACCAAAGATTTGCAGTAGTTTAAGAATTTATATTACCTATTTATCATTTCAATATTTTTGAATTAATTATCTACTACTATTGTTTACTTATTTTTTGGATAAACTGGAATACTTTATTTATAAATTTGCATGAGGATATAATTGTAATTTTATGAAATTTATTAGTATCATTCTAAGGATAGATAAGTGTCACATAAAAAGTTATAATACTATACAATTATAATTAATTCTATATGTATTTTTATTTATTATCATTTTGCTTATAACTTCTTAAAGCAATTGCTCTAATTATTATGTAATCAGCTGTAGCAACTAATTAGGATTGTGAAGTATATATACATGCGCGTGCAAATTTTGTTACAAGAACATTATGTTTATTAATTATCAGTGGATCATGGTAACTCGTACTTTTATATTTTAAAAGTATTTAAAAATTATCAATATTTAATAGATTAATTGGTATAATATTTAATATTTTAATCTAAATTTTTTGAATTCAAATTTTATTTTTATAAAAATGACTAATTTTAATATTATTTTTTTAAATATAAAGTAAAATCGTTTAAAGTTTATGTAAATATTAAAAATTAAGATAAACAATGCATAGTGATCTAATGACATATTAGGAAGTACTGTGTAATATATGAATATTTTTAATTTTAAATAAAAATATAAGTAACATAAGGAATAAACTTAAAAATAAATAAATTAATCATGAGCAATAAAGAATTGAAGTGAAAATAAAATTCTAATATAAAAAATCAATTTAAGCTCAAGTGTTGAAAATTAAAATTTGAATTTAAATTTTTTAAATAAAATAAGATTTAACTTAAACAATTCCAAAATAATTATTCATTTAAGAATTGTTAAATAATAGATGAATAATTAAGCATGATTTTGTAATGAACCAACATGTTACTACACTTTACAGCTTAGTAATTAAGTAATAAAAATAAATAAATAATTTAATTGCACTAGGATTATCATGTAATAGTACCTAAACATTCATGCAACAAATATATGTATAGAGTATAGAAATTATAAAATAATTTTTACCAACTTGACTTGAAAACATAAAGTTCCTTAAAGGGTTACAATCAATCCTTGTACATATATACAATATACATATAGTATATATACTGAAATTATAACCCTAATGCCTGTCAAGAATCTACTCTATACAAGCTATATCAAAGTAGCCTCTAACAAAACATTGTTATTTCCAACATGACACTCAAGCTATTAGTCCTCTGGTATAATCTTGTCCTGCTCCCATAATAATATGATCCTCATAGTCCAAAAACAAAGAAAAATGAAACGGTAAGCTCGTAACCAAAAGAATAACATAGTATAAGTAATAAACAAATTATACAAACAACTCAACCAACACCACACAATTTCGGCCCAAGGCCCAATTAAGCAACACATAATAACATATCAACTTAACTTAACACATATCATTGTATCTTCTTGCATCATCACTAGACAACTTACTAACATATCAACTTAGTTACTATTCAACACATCAACACAGTATAAAAACAATACAACAACTCACAACTCAACACAACTTAGTAACATATCAACTTAAACAACATTACAACATAACAATACGATATACAACTTATATACATTCTTCATATTCATGCTCGGCCTAAATAATTCACACCCGACACCACTCACTCAACGTCCAATGTCAATGAGACAGAGAGCCTCAAGATCACCCACGCCCGACGCCAATTCTCTAGTGCTTGACAACAATGAGATAGAGAGTCTTTGTGTAAACCATGTCTGATGTTACCAAACTTACATCCAGTGTCATCGAGGTAAAGAGCCTTTGCTTGACCAACGTCCAATGTCATTAAGATAGAGAGCCACTTACTTGATCATGTTAATTTGGTGTCACTCATTTTGCATCCGATGTCATTGGGTTAGAGAGCTCATAGGGCAATCACGCTTAATGCCCCTTAACTCATGCCTAACATGACCAATTCAGATAGCTTCTAACTGACTCACACCCTGTGATACCTATCCCACACTTGACGTCAATGAGATAGAAAGCCTCTAACCTACATCACGCTCGACACCATGAAGCTGCACTTCGAGGGATGATGATTTTTGCACTTAACAGAATCGCGATTTGGCTCTAAACACCTAAAGTCAACCCCAAACCAGCATGCAATTCATAATATTACATATATACATGATAATCAAATCCAATGTTCAAAAAACTACAACATGAAATCTAATTTAAGAGCTCAAAATATCATAAAGTTTTCATTTTCAAGCAAGAACCCCAAAATTATATCACGAAGTATCTATATACAAAATCCAACATCAAAATCATCTAAAGTAGAAATCAAATTAGCAAATTCAACTCATACAACATAGGAGAATTAAACTACAAGTTTCTCTTACCTCAAATTACTAAAAAGAGAGGTAGAAGAATGAAGAACATGGTCCTCCTAAGTTTCTCTACAACACCACCAACACGTCAGCTCTTCAAGTTTTGAATCTCTACTCAACTCTTACAACTAATCTCCAGGGAAGTATTAGAGTGATCTTGTGAAGTTTGAAGGGAAAATGTTTTCCTTTGGCTCTTGAATCTCTATCTCTAATAATTCTCTCTAAGTTTCTTAAAAAGATGAGCTTACAAAGTTTAAATCTTAAGAAAACCTAATGTATTTTTTTCCTAAATTTAGTTAATTTTGACTTCAACTCAAAACAACTCCTAAATAATTAAATTCATAAAAATTTCTTAATCCTTAAAGTTTTACAATATTAAGACAATAATTCACATAATCATTTTACTTAATAAAATTAAACAAATAATCATACAATTTCACGGTATTAAATATTTAACAGTAAAATTATTTATAATAAAAGAAAAAAAGAGTAAAGTAGAAAATATCTTTTTCACGTTCAAGAATAAAAATTCATATTCATGTAACTATTTAAATTTTATTTGTTAATTTTTAATCAATAGTTATAATTTTCCTTTTAACTCTATGATACAGATTATTTAAAGTTACTAAATTAGAAAGATTAATTTACTATCAGTTGGTCAATTTTTTAACAAGTAACACCATATCATGTATATTTTTTTTAACTATTTTGTTGATGCTAGTATTTATTGGTTTTATTGATGAGTAATTTTTTTTTGAAAAAAATCTAACTAACCAATTTTAATGAGATTCCTTTTTTTAAATACTCTTTTTTCTATACAAACAAACGAAATACATGTTATTTACGTATATTCATTTGTCGAATGAATAAACTCTTGGTAAATATTGGAAAAAGCACACTAATAGTATTCATTTTAGTTGGACACTTTATTATGGGAGTTGCACATGCTTGTAATAAGAGTCTCTAGAATGATCCACAAAACGCCAGAAACCGCTTTGCAAGTAGTATGATAATTGTGCTACAAAAGTGGGTGCACTCGTACTCACGTAAATATAGAAAAATATTTATAATTAAGTGCAGAAGCATGCACCACGCATGCTATTGCTCAAGGTAAGTAACATCCATTTCTCAGATAGATACTCTATACGAACTTAATTTTTCACGTACTTCATCAGCATTATACAATTTTCATCCTTTAAATATCGTAATTATATAATCTTTAATTTATTTAAATTATATATACTATAATTTTAATTCATTTATTAGGTGAAATATATTTATTATTACTAAAATTAATAATGCAATAACGTGGGCCATTACCTTTTTCAACAGTGTATAGTCCAAAAGTATATTTGGTACCAGTGAGAATTTTCGCTGTCATGAGTTAGGATAAATTCATATGTACATTTCAGTTACGTGTATATAATGTTACGTTATTGATAGAAAGATGTGAGTCAGGCTAGGGTGGAGATTGAATTAGATAACGTGGTTTATGGTGGATAAGTGTATAAGGATTGACAAATTTATCTACAGAATATTGAATAATATTGATGTATATGAGATGCTTGTAATTTGCACACCACTAATGAGGAATTAAAAAAAATGCAAAAATAAAAATAAAAATTGTAACAACTATTTATTTTACATGCTTGTAATGAAAAATTAAATGTGTGAAAGGATAATGCAAAAGCAAGGAATTTGGAAGAAGAAAAAGAAAACATTTGAAAAGAGACAAAAAAGAAGAAGTAAACGCCATAGTTGCACTTGGCTACTGCGTCACTACTAAGTGGCTACAGGTTAAGAAAAAAACAAAAGATTTGTTCACTTTTCCACGCCCACCATAGTTGAACAACTTCAATACAACGTTTTCCTTTTTCCCTCACTTCTTTATTATACAAGATTTGTTAACTACTGGTTTATTACGTTCATTGAGGGATAGAGTAAAATATTTATTATAAAATATTTAAAATAATTTATATTTTGAAATTTAAGATAATTTAATTGAGTATTAAGTATCGTTTAATTACATTATACAATATTTGTGTGTTTTAAAATGTGTTTACAAAACACTTATAATATTTATGAATTTTTATAAAAAGTTTTTAATATCATACTTTTTTTTACTGCATTCTATTTTATTCGCGGAATATTATTAAATTTTACAAAATTATTAATGAAATTCATTAAATAAGAAATTACGAAGTGAGACCTATTTTTAAGTCATCAATGTTGCTTGATCACTCGTGTGTATCAAACAAGTCTTTTGAAAGATGGTAGTTTATCAGCAAATTTCATTGCTTTAATGAAAACATCTATATGCCCATATTCACGCTTAGGCAAATAACATTGGATGCAAAAGAAAATTCAAATGAAAAATCACATTGGATGAATTTTTTATTTTATATATAGCTAAAGTTTATGATAAAATAAATATTTTAAATGTATAAATTATATTACAATTAACATTTGTAATAATTTGTAGTTATAAAATAAATATTTTTATTAGATAAATTATACTTTATGTTTAAGATAAACAATTTATAGTTGTACAAAAATATTTTAACTGATAGTAATTTTTAAAATATTAAACTTTAATTTAAAAAAAATGATAAACAAAAATGTTAAAATAATTCTTAAAATTCTTTGATTAAAACCAATGGTTTGAAATACTTTCAATAAAATAATTTGTAAAAATATTTGCTTTTAAAATAATAATTCTATTTTATACAAACAAAAGATAGTCTAAAGTTGAGTAGGCTCTGTATAACAATTCGACAAGTCTCTACACCTTATAGCTTAACATCTAGACAACGAAAAATATAAATCTAATTGTCTAGAATTATCATGCAAACAATTCCTAAATATACATACAATATATATGTACAAGAGTGTGTGTTATAGTTCCACTAAGGGACCTTTATGTTTTTTAGTTAATTATTTCCTATATATATACAATTACCCCCCCCCCCCCCACACCACACACACATTTATAATAATACGAAATTGTAAATATAAGTTCTAAGTTGTCAATCAAACAACTACTTTAAACTAGCTACATCAGAATAGTTCAAACAATACCACCATCTCCAACATAACCCTCAAAATCCTACTCACCCTCTAACCTATTTCTACCATGCCCCCATAATATGATCATCATAGTCCAACAACAAGTAAAATGCAAGGTTAAGCTTATAAACAATAAAATAAACACCACATAGAAATAAAAGTATACAACTATATCAAGAGTTTCATCATCTCAATACAACTATGGCCTAATGCCTAGTGTAACAACTCATATGAGCACGTAACATAGATTTTCAACTCGACAACATTTCAACTTAGACAACACTGCAAACAAGTATATAATTTCTCAACATAACAACTTTTCAACTTACAACGCAGTTCATCAACTCAACAATTAACTACACAACAAAGTATAATAAACATCATAATGTATTTTAACTGAGAGATCTCTTATAATATAGGTAAGCAGTCTAAGTGACTTAACCTACCGAATCAAACTGAACAGGACGACCTTTTTGACATATTAGGTCAACAACAAATTTGGATATCAATTCACAACATAGTGTGATTTCAGATTTCACCACTTAAACTAGTAAAATCTAGTATCCATTATCAGAAATAGTATAACTTGGATATGGGTCTACTGCAACATTGACATTTATTAACCAAGTCACCTATTGTAATATCCTAAATTTCTGATACAATATTATAATATTCTCAATTTTATTATTATTATCTTATTCTTAAAATAATAGTCTAAATTGTTAGTTACCATATTTTAAAACAAATAGAAATTAAGTACAACATTTTTATATAATCATAATACATAAAAAAAATTATTACAATATTTTCACTAAACTAAAATGGAATTATATAATATTTAATTACATTATAAAGTTTTAAAATCTTATTTATAATATTTTTCAAAATAATATTTTAATTATGTTAAATTTTAAATATTTAATATAATTAATAAAATTATTTAAAAAAATCTCTTATAATATAGATAGCTATTAGAAAGAGGAAAAAAATTAAATTTTAAATTTTAAAAAAATATTTGCAACAGATAAAAATCTACTATTGCATGTACGACCTGTACGAGAAATCTTATCGATTCCCGATTTCCATTATCCTTCAGTAATGGGATTCTAAACCTCCCATTCAAACAGAGTGAACGGAGAGAGAAAAAAATTGAGAAGAAAGAGAGAAAAGAAAGAAGAAGGAAAGGGAAGAAAAAAATATATATATTCGTTCAAGCAGTTTTAGATTATTTTTAAATACTTCTACTTTTCTACTAGGGTAAGGGAAGAAGACTTTTATCTTTTTTAAATTTTTTATTTCCTATATGATTATATTTATTTTATGTTTGTTTATATTTAATTAGTGAGGTGTCTCTAACCTCATTTTACTTGTTTAATCTATGATATTTTTAACTCTAAATAATCAATGAGGTGTTTTTAATTTATGTTGTTTAATTATTTTATATTATTTATAACTATCATTTACAAGATTGATATTCTTTAATACATCTCATTTCTATAAACTATATTAAACTAAACTCTAAATAATTAAAAATAGTCTAATTTATTTAGCTTAATTATTTTTATATTAATTCTAACTCTAATCTAGTCTTGTTAAATTTTCCTAAGCTTATCTTATTATTATTTCATCATTCATTGTAGAGATAAATGTTAATTTATGGCCATAAGGATGAAAGTTCATCGTAGAGGTTTAAGCTTGAATATTTAAATGAGTAAAGAACTTAAGGTGAAATATCTTTATATTATTTGAGATTATGATAAAGCTCATTTATCATGATCAGTTACTACAAAAATTATTCAAATTTCACTATAACAAGAATAATAAAAAAAATATTGAATATTTGTTACAAATAATTTTACAAATTCTATTGATTTATTTATATTTATTAGGTAATTATTCTCGCTCCTTATTCTGTTACTTTTCAAAGAGTAGGATTGTCCTCTTTTATATTTTTCCCCAATCAAGAGAATCCTACTATATTATTGATGAACCTATCATAGTGACTTTCTTTTTACCACATGCCATTGTCGCCACCGGCCCGAAACGGGCTTTCGGCATTCGCGAAGGATGGTTGGACTCGTTATTTGTTTTAAAAATGTGGATTGCTAGAATGACTTATTCTCAAACTGAGACCTCGTCAAACGAGCAATTTTATTAAAAGGTTCACTAATCCATATTAATCCCAAGCGGGACCCTCCATGGATTAGTGGTTTTCGTAAAAGGAGGGTTCGTGGAGTCGCCACCAATGTTTTACTCAAAACATTGGAAAAAGGGATAAGGCAATTGATTTTATAAATCAACTTTGGCCATTACAACCAGAGTCGGGTAAGGGAGTCGGTTACGCGTGGGGAAGGTGTTAGCACCCCACAGCGCCCCTTTCGGGTTCCCTATGACAGATTATTTGTAAAATAATAGCGTAAAATTACTAAATTACCCCTATTTATTATAAGCGATTATAAATTAACTATCTACATGATGACAGTTTAAATATGCACACAGAAAGCAGTAAAAGGAAGGATTTAAGAAGAAACCTCTTGAAGCGTGCTTTTATATATTGAGTAAAACTGGGAAGCTTTTTGGCGTTCCCTCGCTCTACAAGCTCGCTCGCTCCTTCCTAAAAACTTTTGACTATGGAAATCCGGAGGATTTCCCTTCGACTAGGTTCGAATCTCCAAGCTAAGTGCTCGGAATTCCAGAACTTCGTCGGATCGACTCCCAGAGAGATTTCTAGGGCAGAACACTGCTCAAAAACCCCAGAATACTCAAGGAGGGAGTCAAAACTGAGTGAAAAAGTGTGGAATGACGTCCAATTGACGTCATATTTATAGGGAATAGGCGCAATACGGCCTACAGGGGCAATACGGCCGTATTGAAATTTTTGAACTTCAATACGGTCGTATTGAAGTTCAATACGGTCGTATTGAAATTCAGAAATTTCAATACGCCCGTATTGAGTTCGCTGCGGTTGTATTGAAGTGTCAATACGGTCGTATTGACTTCAGTACGACCGTATTGAAGTGTCAATACGGTCGTATTGACTTCAGTACGGCCGTATTGAAGTTTCAGAAACTTCAATACGCCGTATTGAGTTTCGCTGCGGCCGTATTGAAGCTTCAATACGGCCGTATTAAGTTCAGTACGGCCGTATTGGGCTTTTTCCCTCCACTTCCTTATTTTGAGCTATTCTAAGACCTCTAGACCTACAGAGAACCCTCCTAGGGCCTTCGAGGAGTCCTTCTGGCTGATTATCCTTCAGTCTTCGAGAGTCTTCAAGCTTTATTTCCGACCCGGACAATTTTAGGGGTCTACAGCCATCCATGTTAATCCAATTGTAAATTTATTTCCACCACCAATGTAATTATTTTAATAGTTGTGTAAAAAAATAATTTGTAAATAAGTACTTATTGTAAATATTTTATAATAATATACGATGTATATAAATCCAACTATATGTACATTATTTCATGAAATTTTCTTTTGTCTTCATTGTAAATATTATTAATTTTATAATTGCATTAATAAGACATTGTTTAGTATTAAAATTTAGAACTATAAAAATTAGGCATTACACCTATGGATACAACCTACCAACTATATCCTTGCAATACCACACATTTTTCAGTAATCAATTAAGGATTTTATGCAACAACTTCATACCTTACTCAGTTCTAACTAAGGACCCGGAAGAGACTCAACGCTCCACTCCAAAGTGACAACATTACTCAAGGAGAGTTTTTCAATAATTGTGCTCATATAGCACCTCAACACATATCCACATAATGGAATATTTTAGCTTTTAAAACAACACATTTCCTTTAGTCCTAAGTTAACATCATAGAACAACTCAATATATAATGCTTTTACAACATAGATCCACACAACATGTTAATTTACATATCTCATCTTAACACTACTCAACATAAAACAACATAATTCATATATTTTATCAATACAATTCAACACTGCAACATGTTTTCTCCATATTCCCATACAATACTACACATAAACATGTTTCTCATGCATTAACAATGCAATATACAATAATGTACGGTTCAAATACATACAACATAATCATGCTTGGCATGGCCTACCCATGCCCAATGCTCACACCTAGTGTCACTTTCATGTGCCTAGTGTTAATGAGGTAGAGCCTCTAGATCACTTATTCTCAATATGGATCCTATCACACCTGGTGTCATTCAAGCAAAGAGTCTTTACCTAACTCACGCCTAGTGTTGCACCACTTGCACTTGGCATTGCCAAGGCAAAGAGTCATTATCTTGATTATGTCTGGCACTTCACAGCTATCATTTGACGTCATCTAAACAAAGAGCTTACAAGGCCATCACACCCAACGCCCTTCAACCCATGTTTGATGTAACCAAGTTAGAGAACCTCCTTCTAACTCACGCTTGGTGCTACCATTCCTACACTCAATGTTAGTGAGGCAGGGAGCCTTAGACCTGCACCATGCTCGATGTCATGAAGTTGCACTCGATATGATAGCAAATTCTACACTTGGCAGAATCACAACTTAGCTCAAAACCTACAAAATTGACTTTCAAACCAACGTACAACACACGAACACAAGCATACACTCTAACCAACTTGGATACATTAGTAATTTCAACATGAAACAAACCAAATGTTCAAATCAACATTTTCTCCTTCAAACCACCAAAACCCAAATAACAAGAACATCTCAATTTAAACATAAAAAATCAACTTAAACGAGAACCAACTAAGAAAATTTAGTTCATACAACATAGAAGATTCAAATATAAGTTTCCCTTACCTCTAATCATCAAGAAAAGAGGTAGAAGAAGAAAAACCCAAGAATACTGAACTTCATACAATGACTTCTCCTATTGGTTCTCATCTTATGAAGCTTTGAATCACAAAAACGCTACTCAACCTAACTTTGAGGAAGGATCTACACGTTTTACAAGATCCACAAGGGGAAGGAAATCTTTTTGGCTCCAAAGCTAATCTTTCTAACTTCTTTTTAAGTTTCTTAAGGAAATGAACTTATGAAGTTCAAATCTTAAGAAAATCTTATATACCTTTCCCTAAACTTGGTTAACTTTAGTCTCAACTCAAAAAAACTCCTAAAAACTAAACTCATAATAATTTCTAAATCCTTAGAGTTTTGCAACAATTAAATAATAAACATACAATCATTTAATTAATAAATAACTAAACAATTATAAAACCACATAGTGTTACATTTTGATTATACGACATAAATTTCTTCTATGATCTAAAAATTATGGGGAAAAGAATTGATGAAAAATATCTAGCACTCTAGTTGGGGGCATGACTTAATTATGTGGGATTTGAGAGAAGGAGAGTGGAATAGAGGTAGTAGTGATTTATGAGAAATTTTGTGGAAGTTTATATGAGTCCTATAGGTTGCGAAAATACCTTCTATAAATGTCATGGAACTGAAGTTGGTTGAATAGAATGATAAATATAACCTCATTGCAATAGTCACTATATTTCAATATGCCACCAAGATAATGAAATATGCAAGTAGAACACAACCAGATAATGAAATATGTCCCAAAAGTAAGTCAATTATCAACATAAGAATATAGTTATAGTTGAACTAAAATATATTCTAACTATGTTTAATTTATCTGTTTTATGTTCACTAAATTGTAGTGCCCACATCAATCGAGTAATCATTAATGCAACTATTACGTGATGAGGCACATGCTCACCACGATAACATTAGGGACTCCTGGAGGGAGATAATATATTTTTAAATCAATTTAATTACATTAAATGATTAAATAATGGTTTATTAATGATTGAATAATGTTTAACTTATTCCTATTTTGAATTAATTATAGGTATTCAAAAATCCAACTCCATTTGCTAATAAAAGTTGGAGGATATCTGCAAAAAATGGACATTAACTTGTCTTAAGTCAATTTAAGGATGAAATTTTTTTTTACATTATTTTAGTTTTCTTTGTGTACATTGATATTCATATTTAACTTTGATGGCTAGTGTACTTTAATTTCATTGTTATTGGATAAAATTGTTACATTCTCATAGTGATTGTTCATTATTAATGATTAATGATAGTATATGTTCACTTTAGTTTTATTGTTAACTGTTTTTGATTGATAGCTAGTTTACTTTGTACATTCTTTGAATTTAAATATGTATTGTATATTATATAGGTATATATTGAAGTAGACAACCATATGTTATATTGAATTGTCTAGGTTGTATTTTTTTTTTTTGTATAGATTTGGGAAAATTAAAAAAAGAACAACATATTAAAAAAAATTCACATTTTATGGTGGGTGTGACCTTACCTGTCATAGAATGCGACACATTCTATGGCGAGGTGTGATCTCATGTAACATAAAATGTTGCACATTCTATGATGGGTGTGATTACACATATCTTAGAATGCAGGTGTCAATGTGATTAAAATATCACATTTGGTACCCAGATTTTGACAAATGTTGACACCCGACATAGAAAGTGAATTTCTATGTCATGTGTTAACCCATCATAACCCATTAACACTACTAATTTTAATTAGTGTTTATTTAATTTCCTTAAGTAAATGATATATGTGATATATTGTTTTAATGTTTTAGGCCTCTAAGAATTAAGAAATTCTTATGAGTTTAGTTTACTGGAGGTTATTTAGTATTGAGGTCAAAGTTAATCAAGTTTAAAGGAAGGTTTAAAAGGTTTTCTTAAGACTTGAACTTCAATAAGTTCATTTTCTTAAAAATTCTAGAGAAATTTTAGAGAGATAAGCTCTAAAGCCAAAGTAAATTCTTCTTTCTTCTAACATAATTGGAGAGCTCTAATAATTACCCAAAACACCTTTTGTAGGAGTTGAGTTGAGATTTGGAGTTGACAATTGGGTAGAAATTGCCTTCATGTTGGGCACAATGTCATGGTGCCGATGTGAACAAGTCAAAGACTCTCTATCACATTTATGTCAGGCACAAAATGAGTGGCATCGAGGCATGAGTAAGTTAAGAGCTTTTTAATTTGATTATGCTAGGCATAGGATAAGTGGCATCGGACATGATTGTGTTAGAGACTTTCTAAGTTGGTGATGTCATATGTAGGTAGGGATGACAAATAAACTCGTACCCGTGAGTAATACCCGAATCCGTCCCGACTTTGACGAAGAATACCTTATTTGACCAGGTACAGGTATGGATAAAACCCGAAATATTAAATTGGGGACAGGACAGGGATAGGTATATACTTACCCGTCCCATCCCTGTCCCCATCCCCGGTTTAATACCTATCCCCGATTTGATTATTTTAAAGAATTTTAATATTTAATTATGTGTGATTGTTTATTATGATGTGAAACATTTGTAATTATTTAATTATTAAGAAGTCTCTTTATTAAAATAAGAGATAGACAAACAACCTAATTAAAATTATAATATAATAGAAATATAAGCTAAAAATATTGTGTGTATTTTTTTTACAAAAAAAATTAATTTTTGACGAGTATAGGTATGAGTACGAATATACTCGATACCTGACGGGGATGAGGAAGAGACAAAAATTACATACCTGACGGGTATGAGGATGAGGATGGGTTTGAATCGTAGGGACGGAGACAGGTATCATGAAACCTGTACTCGACCCACCCTTTTGCCATGCCTAGATGTAGGATGATTGGCATTGGGCGAGAGTGAGCTAGAAACTCTCTACCTTAATTACACCAAGTGCATGATTGGTAGTGATAGGAAAGGATTTTACAGAGACTCTCTGTCTCATTTTTGTTGAGCATAAGAGGATTGATGCATGGTGTGAGTGAGCCAGATGTTCTTTACCTCATTAGCACTAAGGATAGGGTGAGTGGCGTCAGACACGAGTTGACCACGTTGGGTGTGAGTATGTTGAATGAAGATGACAAATGTATTGTTATGTGTTGCATTGTGAATGCATAAGAAGTATGTTTTTGAGTACTATTGTGTTATGACATGTAGGAGGCATATTGTAGTGTTGAATTATGTTTATAAGATGCATGATGAATGTAGTTGTGTTATGTTGTGAACTTAGAACTAGAAGAAAAATGTTGTTTTAAAATTTGAAATATCTCATTGTGCAGTTATGTGTTATGGTGTTCTGAGAGCTCAATTGCTAAAATCCATCTTGAGTATAATTGTCTCTAGAAGTGGAGTGTTGAATCGCCTCTAAGTCTCTTTTGAATCCTTGGTTGATATCGTATTGTGGTTAGGTCAAGTCATACTGGTTTAGAAGCAACCATTTGGAGTAAGGTATGCAATTTAGGGATAAAATCTTGAACTAATTATTGATAGGTGTATGGTATTGCGAGGATAATTAGTTGGTTGTACCTATAGGTGACTTGTTTAATGCATGCATATGTCATGGAGAACTCATGCCCAAGCAATGTTATACCCGACGATGGGTACTAAGCTTTCCTAATTTAAGTGGCAAAATCCGTGAAATCATGTTATGTTGTGGATTGATATCCAAAGTTGTTGCTGATCTAACAAGCCAAAAATATTGTGCTGTTAAGTGGTTTGGTAGAATCAAACCACTTAGACTACTAACTTATGTTGTAAGAGATATCTTCATTGAAATGCGTGATGACACATTGTGATATTGTAATGCCATATTGATGTTAGAAGTCATTTCTAACACACAAGAGAAGGTAGAAGCTTCCTTAGGTGACGCCACACTCTTGAAGAGTGATAAGTCTCTTCAATTTCTCACCACACTCAAGAGAGGATAAGAGAAAAGGAAGAATTTCAAAGAGAGAAACAAGATTTGAGAAAGAGATTTAGAGAATAATTCTGGCCAAATCTCAATATAATTCTCCAAGTTATGTACAAATGGTTCCAAGCACTTATAAATACCATTATATTATTTTCTTGTTGAAAAAATAGGGATGTTCATCGGATCAGATCAATCCGATGACAATCCAAACCGAATCAATTAAATTAACTTAATTTTTTTTTTGTTAGGGTTCAACCTGAACCAAACCAATTAAACCTAATGTTGATTGGTTTGGGTATCGAATTCACACATTTAAAATTCAAATCAACTCAAACCAAACCAATTAATTTATATAGCATTTATTTATTATTTTTTATTTGATTAACAATTAATATATATGTATCATTTTGATTATTTTGAAGATTATTTTGTATTATAACAAGTAGATTTTTTTATTTCTTTTTTAAAATACTTAAAGAAATTAAAAAGAACTATATTACAAGATATTATATTATTTTCACATACTGTGGTGTATTTGAAATCTTTAAATAGATTAATAAAAGAAACCAAAAATAAATATATAATAAATCTATAAATTTAATTAAATTTTGATAATATATCAATTTAATTAATGTTAAATTTTATTTACTTTGAAAAAAAATATTTTTAATATAATTTTTAAGAAAATTTATTAGATATCCAATGACTTAAATTAAACTAACATAGTCAACATCATATTGATTTGATTCGGAAAGTATTTGCAAAATCTAAACCAATATAAATTAATTAAATTAATCAGTTCGATCAGATTTTCATCCAAAGTCAAAGCAGCTCAACATGTGAACAACGTTAAAAAAAATAAAAATAAAAATCCACCGGTAGTTAGAGTCAAATTGGGAACATTGAAAGTAAACACCACAAATAATTCAAAAAAGTAAACAACGTAGTCAGATAGCAAGTTCGTGGTAATCACACGAGGTGCATAGTTTCTCAAAACCAGATTGACTAAAGTGGGATAAAAAAGAAATACTCCAGCTTTTTTTTAATTTAAAATTACATGTAATTTTAGCTCCGCATAATTATTTATAAGTGAGATAAAATTATTTTAAACTATTCTTAGAGGGTAAAATTGAGAACAATTCCCTATAAAATCAATTTGTGAAATAAGAGTTGATATCTACTTATATATTATATAAATCTTAGTTATACTATATTATTCTATGCGAGACTTTCGATAAAATTATTTTGAATAATAAAAAAAATGTAAATAATTAACGCCCTTAAAGTTCGAATTCTATATCACCTCCCCTAACTTAAATAATACAGAATCAAGTTATAAAAATTATGATGAGAAATCATCCTGAAATATGCTGACTCCAAACTACAAGCATATTGAAAAATACTTATAATTAAAATAATATAAATAACATTAATTTTTTTAACTGTCCTTTTTCAAATAAAAATAAATTTAAATATATGTAATGATATAATATTATTGTCATTATATTATATCATTATGATTACTTTTATTTATTTACATAAATCAAACTTATTACCAAGAGATTTATAATACTCACACATCATACTTAAGTTACATTCCATTGCTATATTGTTATGATTTTTGAAAGTGACCGTTAAGAAAATTTGCAAAATTAAGTTAATATAAATATTAATTCTAGTGGAATTATAATTTAGATAATCTGTGGTTAGAAAAAAATTTAAAATTTAAAATTCAAATTATTAAGATATTATTTAGATTTAAAATATATTTTTTATGATATTGTTTGGAATTAAAAACACCGTACTTATTTTATGAATTTTTTCTTTTAAGATTAAAATGTCAGCTTAATAGATAGAAGATCTTGACAAGAAAAGAACCACCTAACCTATAAAGGGGTCACCACCCTAAATGAGAAAGGTGTCATAAGAAGAGAGGATTTACCAAGTTTCGTCACAAAAATTGTAATTAAGGAGGGTATATGGGATAGGTCATTCAGTCATTGAAAACTGACAAGTCTAAAAACCTTTCGGTGCTTTCGATGATTGAAGAGCTCCTAAATACATGTCCTTACTCCATTTGTCACCCTCAAAAGTCGAATGGATTGCTTGATCACCCCTCTAACACCTTCGATAATCGAAAGGATCGTTCAAAGAAAACATTTGGTCACTTCCTTTGACACCCTTAATATTCGAAGGGATCACTTGATCACCCCCTTCGACACTCTCGATAATCAAAGGGATCATGCTAGCAAATTTGACCCTATGGCGCCTTCAGATACCAAGGGACCTGTGCATGAAAGACATTGTCAATAGTGTCAAATGAGATACAGAGGCATGCAACTTGAATTATAATAACAAAGATGATTAGCACTTAATCACTAGTACAAAATCAATTATTGACATATTACCTAATTGGTAATCCTAAGTTGTGACCCATTGGGATTTGAGCCCATCACGGTTAGTATAAATAATTCATATTTTGAGGTAGAATTATTGTTCATTATTCACATTTAATACATCAAGAGAGTAACTTACTTAAGTGTCAAAGTATTTTTTGCAGGTGCACCCCCCCTAAACATTACATGGACATGCAATTGGATCGAAGAGCGAATAAGAATGAAGGCATCAACAAAGGAGAGAAAGAAGTACGTTGTTAATTATAGGTATAAAGGGTTTCATTGGGTTTAAATCCATATAACTTGTAAAAGGAATTTGCATGAAACACTGTGTTATGAATTGCATGTTTTATTTTATATTTTAACATTTAATTGATTATGATGATGTGATATTTTGGTGTTTTAAAACTCTAAGGATTAAAGAATTCTTAAGAGTTAGTTGTTTTAAGTTGTTTTGTGTTGAGGTTAAGGTTGACCTAAAATGGGGAAGGTATATAAGGTTTTTTAAAAACTTGAACTTCATAAGTTCATTTCTTAGAGTTTTAGAGAGATAAGCTTCAGAGTCAAAGGAGTTTTTTTCTTCTTCTGACTTCATAAAAGTGTCTTAATCCTTCCCATGTAGTAGTGTTATGGTGATTGGTCAAAAATTCAAAGTTGGCGAGCTAAGAATCAGAGTAGAAGTTGTTGTATGACTAATATGAGAATTAATAAAGGAGATGACTCAAGTAAAAATACTTGCTAATATGAAAACATGAAAATAACTAGTAACAACCTTTATATTAAAATAAAAATATTATATTAAAATATGTTACTACATATCATCATCATAGTTTTCTCAATCATTATTGTCTTCATTCTCATTATTGCAACCACCACCACCACCACGTCCACCTCCACCTCCATCGTATTGCTACCACATCACTATCATTGTTGCCAACACCTCCATTACATCGCTGCCACATCACCATCATTGTCGTTGCCACCACCATCGTTGTCATCGCTTCCACCACCAAAAACACCGCATTCATTGCCACCATCATCACAACTTTCACCACTACTGCCACTTTTGCCACCTACCCCATCACTACCACCACTATTGTTGTCGTTGTCGCCGACTTATGATCGGTGGTGGTGGAAGTGGTGGTTGTAACAACGTGTGCTTTAATTAATCATTTTATGATATGTGTTGTTTAATTGTAGATGAGTTGTGTTTATTATTGTTTTAGAACTTTGAGGGTCATGGGATCTTTGAGTGTTAGGTTGTTTTTGAGGTTGTGTTTAGTTAGGGTTAAGTTAACTAAGTTTATAGAAGGGTATTTAAGATTTTTCTTAAGATGTGAACCTCATAAGTTCATATCTTAAGGAAAATTAGGGAGAAATCACCATTGTGTTGAGCATAGTTTCAAGGCGTCTGGCGTGATGCAGGTTGGGAGTTTTCTACCTCACCAATGTCGAGCATAGGATTGGTAGCTCCAAGTGTGAGTTAGTTAGGAGCTCTCTAACCTATTCACATTGGACGTCAAATGAGAGGCATTAGGCATGATTGCTCGAGGAGCTCTCTGACTTGGTGATGTTAAGCATAGGTTTAGTGGCACCAAGCGTGATCAAGTTAGTAACTCTCTTTCTGAATGACGTTGGGTGCAAGTTTTGTAGCACTGGATGTGGACAAGGTAGAGGAACTCTACTTGAATAATGTCAGGCATGGGTTTTTTAATGTCAAGTATGGTATATAAAAAGAATCCTTGTCTCATTTACGCTTGACACAAGTGGAATGGCACCAGGCATTGACAAGCTTGATGCTCTCTATCTCACTAGTGCTAAGCTTGAGTTGAATGGCGCCAAGCGTGGTTATGCTAAATGAAAATTGTAACTTAGTTGATTAAATGTTGAAATGTGTTGAAGGTTTATTTTATATATGTTGATGATTGAATTCTAGCTCCTTATGTATTGATCTATGATAATATATAATGGTTTTTTAAGTTGTTTAATTTAGAATTTGCCTATTGTTGGAAGTTGATTAAGTTCTAAGTTGTAAATTGTTTAAGTGGTATGAAATAAGTTGATTAAGTTGTTAAGTTGAATGATGATAAGTTGTATAGACATGTGATGCATGTTTAAGTTGAGACACATAAATACTAGAAGAAAGGAAATTTGTTTTAGAAATTAAAATATTCCATTATGTGGATCTAAGTTGTGGTGCTATAAGAACCTAATGTTGAAATTCCTTCAGTGAATAAGTTGTCTACTGAATAAGAAGTTATTTTTAAGTTGTTTCCTTTAGGTTTTATGTAAACTAGTACGAGAGCTAGGTCAAGCCATACTAATTACAAAGTGACCAATTAAGTAAGATGCAAGGTCGTGAGTGAAAATCCCTAACTAAGTACTAGAAAGGTATGCAATATTTGGAGGATAACCAATGGACTAATTCCATATTAGGCTTAGTTATGCATGCTAAAATCGTGGTAGACTTACACCCAAGTTGTTCTAGCCTTGATAGTAATACTAGGCCTTTCTAGTTTAAGTGGTGAAATCTGAGAAATCAAACATTAAGTTGTTAAATGGGTTGAAGTTGTTTATACTTGACTTGGAAGAGATAGGTTAGACATTGTGGTTTGGTAGGCTCAAATCATTTAGACTGCTCACTTCAATTGTAAAAGATCTCCATAAGTTGATATGAGTGACTACGCATTATTTGTTTTATGTTGTTTAAGATGTGATTGAAGTTGTTAATGTTGAGAATGATGTGCATGTTGTAAGTTGTGATTAATCTAAGTTGTGATTAATCTAAGTTGTGGTTATGTTTTAAGTTGGAAATTAACATGTTGCTTTGAGTTGATTTTAATTGATGTAGTTATTTCCTTATGTTGTTATTATGTTGATTCTTTCACAAGTTTGCCCTTATTTTTTCATATTTTTGGACTGCAATGGTCATACTTGGTATGGAAACAATACATGATTAGGTTGGAAGGCTCTGCTTGGTGGATTGTCATGTTAGGGATGACCTAGTTTTGGTTGTACTATTTTGGTGTAATACTTGTATTTATATGTTTGATCGACAATAAGGTTATTTTATATTTAATAGTGTGCATATTTGATGTTTATTGTATATATGTACATGGTTTATATGTATCATCATAATGGGCTTTACTTTTCTAGTTATATTGACATGAACTGTTTTATATTTTCTACACCTTATACATATATTTGTTATATGAATATCTACGTGTTATTGCATGAGAACCCTAAAGTAGTTGAATGTTTTATATTTTCTATTGTGTATTGCTGTATTATACTAAGTATAGTGACTTGTCGAATAATTACAATAGTGGTGACAGTGGAGGTGGAGGTGATGTGGCAGAGGTGCGATGGAGGTGGGGGTGATGGAATTAACGACAATAGTATAGGAAAAACTACGATGATAATAACATGTAATAACTTTATATGTAAGTTTTTTTAATCTTCATTAATTATTTATTTTGATCTAAGGGTTATTATTAGTTATTTTCATGTTCTCATATTAGACAATGTTCTCACTTGAGTCATCTTTCATCAAAATATATATATATATATATATATATATATATATAAACAAATTGACATATATATAAGTATTAAAATTTGTAATAATTATATTTTATTCAATAATAGATTTGTAATTTTTAACGTACTAAAATATGTTGAGAAAAAATTGTAATTTTTAACATAAAAGAGAAGGACATTGTAATATTTATATCACTAATAAAGAGAAAAAAGTGTAATTTGCTCTATTTTTTTTTCATATAACACCCCTATAAAAATATAAATATAAAAATAAAATAAACTTCTCCAAAAAAAAAGTATAATTAGTTTATATATAAGTTAATTTTTAGAATTTCTCTCGTAGTATTTTCTTCAAAATACCTTTTTTTAGTTTATGTATAACATAATTTTAACTTATAAAAAAATACCCTCTAAAAAAACATAAAAAAAATATATTTTTTAATTTTTCTTCAATACATATTTATAAATAAAAAAAATCAAACAAACTTTTTATCTTACTATTGTCTTCTAATTCTGCTGATATTATCTTGAGTCCATCTAGCTTCAGGAACAAAATTTCAATAATCTTCTTTTGGAGACTCAGTCTCCATTTATTATAACCTATTATATATATATATATATATATATATATATATATATATATATATATATATATATATATATATATATATATATATATATATATATATATATTCATTCATTCAATTAATATCTCCTCTAATATTGTCGACAGAGATAGTCATCTTTGGAGATGACTAGGGGGAGCCTGTGAACGAAGCTCCTTGAGTTATGAGCTATTTTTCTAAATTTGCCATGTCACCCTATGAATGATATTCTTTGATTAGGGTTTCCTAAAGTCTAAGCTCTAATATCAAATTATAAATGCAAAATATCAATAAAAAATATAATATATTTCTTTATATAATTTATTATATAAAATTTATATTCAACATATATTATCTTATGTAATAGACGTGCTGATCCAGAAAATATATATTATATAGTGTTAGAGTTCAAGAGTGAAGAAAAGTTTTACATTAATTAGAATTAACATATTAAGTAATATATAAGTGAAAAAGACCTACATACCTAATGCTTAAAAACTCTCCAACACTAAGTGAATATATAAACCCAGTCATCAAAGGAAATTAATACATTTCATTAAAAAATAGTTTTTAATAAAGATACATTAATCGATTTTTACATTTGTCATATTACAAAACAATATTTTAATATAAAACATTATTATCTAACTTACGCGGCAAAGTGCGATTCATGGTATCCAAAAATCAATTATTCAAAATATATTCAACAAAATTTAATACTTTGTTACGGTATGTACAACCAATCAACTATAATCATTTATTTTCAAAGACTCAAAGAATAACAAGATTTCTACAGAAAGGACGTGTCACCCAGCTCAATAACTAATATTAGCTACTCGCATGAATACATGTCCAACTTTATCCAGGCCAACATGTACTTATTGTTAGGTTATTTAAATAACTTAATTATAATTATTTAATGATTTTATCTAAAGTAATTATTATAATTAACTATAATTATTTTTTAATCATCAACTATATTTAGAATAATTAGTTTTAAATTTTCAATAATCAATTATATAATCGGTTACATTTTTAAATCAATTATATAACCAGTTATATTTTTAAAATTAGTTATATAATTGGTTTTGAAAAAAAATAGAAAAACAATTTTTATTCAATAAACTATTTAATTTTATATTTTAGAAATTTTATTATATAAATTAATATAAATATATTACTTCGTACTTCTATGTATTTTATGTAAAATGTAAAAGTAAAATTAAATAATAAAAATGAGCAATTTTGAGTGATTACTTTTTGAAAAATAAAATTATCAAAAGAAAGTGAAAAAAAAAAGAATAAAAATTAAATAAAAGTATAGAAGAAAAATAGTGCTTTGAAAATTAAGAATAAAATAAATAATAAAATGTGTACACCAAAAAAGATATATCATTTTTATTAATTATTATAAATTAAAATAGTTGTTTTAAATGATAATAATTTTAAAAACTATTATTCAACAAGAAGGTTTTTGATTATTTTTCTTCAATAAGAAAGTTTTTGATAATTTTCTTTCAAACTCTAATT
The DNA here is from genome assembly GCF_000230855.2 of Cajanus cajan. Taxonomy (NCBI): domain Eukaryota; kingdom Viridiplantae; phylum Streptophyta; class Magnoliopsida; order Fabales; family Fabaceae; genus Cajanus; species Cajanus cajan. The sequence goes on along the minus strand of NC_138523.1, from coordinate 12,495,191 downwards.
TTTGAATTTTTATTTTTAAATTAAATTTTAATATTTTAAAATAAATTTTGAATAATGAAAATATTTTCTATAATAATATAAAAATATTTATTCAATATTATTTACAATTGGTATGAATTATATTAAAAAGTATTTATTATAAATTTTAACTATAAAAAATAAAAATTTATCATGTTTATTAATTTTAAACGTTAATTTTTTTAAAATTAGTTTTAATTATAATTGATTAAAGAACTGATAAAAATATATAACTGGTTTTTAAAAATTAAAACCAGTTATAATACACTAAAATCGATTATAAAAAATGATTATAATTAATAATCACTTAATATATATATATATAGTTAATTTTTATAATTATTTTTTTAAAATAAATAATTATTAAAAAATTAGTTAATTATGGTTATAATTACTTTTTATAACCGATTATTTTAATCATTCTAAATGTGAATAATAACATACTATACTTTACGCTTCATCTTAGCATACTGCCGAGAAGGTGTATAAACGAATATGTCCCATATTCATTAGTCAATTAACTGTTATCATGATGACATTGTCCCCCGCTTTTATTGTCCACCTTACTCATAAACTTAAATCAAAATAGCCCTTTATTCATTTGGTTGATCATAGAATGTTGCATGATTTTATATTCACAAAAAAAATGTTACATGATTGCCATGTGCCGACGAGCAGGTTATCAATTGATTTAAAATTATTTTAATTTAATTAATATTTTTAAGTTTAAATCATAAATATATAATTATATTAAATACTAAAAAAATTCGTCACTTATAAAAGTTAAATTAGATTACCTCTGATAGAAGTTAAATTAGATTACCTATGATAGATAATACTTATAATTTATAAAATAAAAATGATTCACACAAGATATCATTAATATATAAACTATCTGTGCATTGAAACTAAAGTCATAGTATTATGCTTTGTTTTTAAGAGGAAGGGAAGAATACGTGTGAATTTATTTGATTAGAACTAGATAAGAAATAAAATAGAATAAAATTAATTCGTAGTTATTTGATATAATGAAATTATGTGAAAAATAAAACTAAATTGGTATTTATAATTACTATTTTATTTGATATTATTTTTTATAAACTTTAACTGATCTTAAAAGTATTTTTAAGATTGACTCTCTTATGACCGATTTTAAAAGTTATGTATGATACAACTTTTAAGATCAGGTATTAAAAGAATCGATCTTATATATCACTTTTAAGATCGGTTCTTTTGTAATCGATCTTAAAAGTTATGTCAGACATATCCTTTTAAGATTGGTTAAAATTTAACCAATCTCAAAAGTGTTCACATTATTTACGAAATTATCATCGTATCATTTTTAAGATCGGTTATTTTATGATCTTAAAACTATTTTTTGCACTAGATACAATTACATCATTAGATCATCATATCAACATTGCACAACATACCATCCTCTCAACACAACTATGGTTGAATGCCCAATTTAGCAATACATATCAACATACAACATAGATTTATAAATCAGTAACTACTTAGCATACAACATTATATACAACTCATCATCGTATCTAACTTGATACATAGACCACACAACTTACTAGTATGCCAATTAGATATGAGACTATGTCAGACCTTAAATAATGGCTTACGACTTGGCCTCTTTAAAGTTTAGTATGGCCTGATCTGTTTAATCAAAAGGTTAAGTTTAAACTTTTAAAAAAGTCTATTATATAAAATGGTCAGGCTTAAGCTTATAAAAAACGCTATTAGGCTTGATAGGTCAACCTATTTATTTATATAATATAATTATATATTATTAAAAATATAAATAAAAAATAAATATAAAATAAAAATAAATTATCAATATTTAAAATATTTTTTATACAATTATTTTTTTTCATTATAGGTTTATAAGTTTACAACTTGTGTATAGAGATGGAAATAAGTCATTAAACAGGGAGCTTATGGCCTAGCCTCTTTAAAACTTGACCTAGTCTGACCTATTTAATAAAAAGAAACCAAATTTAGGCTTTTAAAAAAGCCTATTTATATAAAAAGGTGAGACTTGGGCTTATAGAAAAGTCTCTTAGGCCTGATAGTCTAGTTTATTTATTTATATAACATAATAAAATTTTATATATATATATATATATTATTAAAATATAAATAAACCAATAAATTTATAAGATAAAAACAAATTATCAATATTTAAAATATTTTTCTATACAATTATTATTTTTTATTATAAGTTTATAAGCTCACGACCTGTGCATGAGTGTACATTAGCATATATGAATTACTATTCTCATTAACAGCATTTAACCAACCAGGCAACCATATGCTTCGTCCTGCATTGAACGCTGGACTGTTCGTTTAAGATAAAAGTACATCGAACCCATAAGAAGTTTTACCATGAGCACATTGTATCCATTGGGCAAATATAGGTTCGATCAAGATTTGTTTCTCCGGAGTACCAAAAGCAAGCATGACATCATTATGGACATAAAGTCCTAGAGTATGGAAACCCAGAAAGAGGCTAGCCCAACTTAAGTGGGATATGATAGTCTCTTTATGACCTAAATATCTTGCCAAAACATTATCTTCATTTTGTTCTGGATTATAATCTCTAATAGAAAAGGTAGCTCCATGAGCAAAAGCCTCTGTCATAATGAAGCCTGCTATATATTGATGAGTATATAACGTAGCTTGAGTAGTAAAGTCTTGCGCTATAAATGCATAAGCGGGTAAAGAGTACATGTGTTGAACTACCAAGGAAGTAATAACCCCTAAAGAGGCTAGAGCAAGACCTAATTGAAAATGAATTGAATTATTGATTTGTCATAAAGAACCTTACACATAATTGTTCCTTTAATAGAAAATGATTCAATTTTTCTCCTATATTTATTTTAAAATTTAAATTTTAAGTAAACTATATTTTTAAAAATAATTTTGTTAATTTTTAAAATTAGGTTTATTGGCCTAATTAACATGAATAATTTAAATAGACTTTTAAATTGGCTAATAGGTCAGACCAGACTTTAAAAAGGTCAGTCCAGGCCTATAAAAAAAGCCTATGATAAATAATAGATCAAACTGAAGCTTTAATTTTGTAGAATAGACCCAACCTATATATTCAAAACCTAATTTAACCTGAATTATTATCATCCCTACCTATGCACTTAGTATATCAATAATGCATGACCTATTCCCATTCTTGCCTATGCACTTAGTATATCAATAATACAACTTTTGACACAACATGTGATAAACACAACAACTCACAGCCCAACTGCTTAATGACATAACAACTTAAACAACACTGCAACATAACAACACAGTAATATAATACGTCGTCACACATTTCGACTAAGAGATCTCTTATAACATAGGTAAACAATTTAAGTGGTTTGATCCTATCAAACTAAACTTATCTGTCTGATTTTTTTGCTTGCTAGGTCAACAAAAAATTTCGATATCAATGCACAATACAATATGATTTCTCGAATTTTGCCACTTAAACTAGAAAAATCCAAAACTCGTCGTCAAGAATAATATAACTTGGGTATGAACCAACCATGACATTAATATCCATTAACCAAGTCATTTATGGGTACAACCCACTAACTATCCTCACAATACCACACACCTTTCCAGTAACTAGTTAAGGATTCTACCTCTCAACTTCATACTTTACTCAATTACAATAACTAAGGACCTATAGGGGACTCAATACTTCACTCCAAGAGACAACAATACTCAATGAGGGTTTTAACAATTAGACTCTTAAAGCACCACAACACATATTCACACAATGAGATATTTTAGTTTTTTAAACAACACCTCTCTGCTAGTTCAAAGCTAACAACACAACATAGCTACATGCACAATGCATTTTCAACATAGTTCAACACAACACATGTAGCACAACGTCTTAAATTCCATATCACAAGATATTTTCAACATTAAAGAAACTTGGTTCTTCGTCATATATCATCGTAGATTAATATATATCTTGAACAAGATTCAATGATCATCATATATCATGTAAACAACCAACTCGATCAATGAGATAAATTAAGAAAATTACAAGTTTAAAAGGGAAAGTAGCACTTCAAGCACCCCTAGAGTTAGCTTCTAGTGAGCTTAGATAGAGAGCACCCTGAGGAGGTGCTTTGCTCACTTAAGCAAGTGATGTCTCACTTTGAGCCATCAAAATTCAATTTGAGCACCCACATTGAGCACTTTAAACGAGCCAAGTTAGATAGTACCTTTAAGATGGTCGTACCAACTTTCTCTAAGCAAGCGAGTTCTCACTTTGAGCTATCAAAATTTACTCTAAACACTCACATCAAGGCTCCAAACGAGCCAATTCAAAGACTACCCCTGAAATGGACTCACTTGCTCACTCAAGTGACCTCACGGGACTCTGAGCAAGCAAGCCCAAAAATTAAGTACGTACACCTCAAGAACAAATTTAAGAACTTACAACAACCCAACTCAATATCTCAAAATTCTTACCTCCAACATCATAAATCCAACATGCATTTTCGACATCAACATTTATACATGTCAAACAACTCAGATTCATCAATTTAGACAACATGCAACAATAAGCCTTAAGATCATCAACTCTTCTTCAAGACATACAAGAACACCCAAAAACCTAAGGATTCAACTTCTCAATCCAACAATAAAGTCACAAATGGGCAAATCAATCAAATAATCAACACATTCAATACAACAAGGATCAATCTATAAGCTTCCCTTATCTCAAATCACCAAGAAAAGAGGTAGAAGGAGTAAGAATGACAAAGAATGTGGTTCTTTGAGCTTTCTCCACACGACACCACCAACACCTAATTCTTGAAATTTTGAATCATAACCTAGCAACACAATCTACACTTCGAGGAAGGATAAGAGCAATCCATGAAGTCAGAAGAAGGAACAATTCTTTTTTAGCTCTAAAGATTATCTCTTTAACTTCTCTCTAGATTTCTTAAGGAAGTGGACTTATGAAGTTTAAATCTTAAGAAAACCTTATATATCTCTTCTTATATTTTGTCAACTTTGACATCAACTCCCAACAACTAAACTCATAAGAATTTCCTAAATTTTTAGAGTTTTAAAACATTAAAATCACATAGCACAAATTATTTACTTGATAAAATTAAATAAACAATCAAACAATTTCACAGTGTTAATTTTGTCCTAGAATGATTGTAATTTAATATTTTAATACATAAATTAAGAAAAATAATAAATGTATCAGTTTTAATTTTTATGCAATTTTATTAAAATACCTATTTTTCTAAAAAATGTATTACTTTGAATTATGATGGTTGAATAATTTATGATGAAGACACATTAAAAAAAAGTGAAATAATATTAAGTTGAAAAATGAGAACCTTAATTATTTTAAAGAATTTTTCAAATGCTTATAATCATTTTCGAGTTGAATGAGTATTTACATAATCAGTTAAGTCACTCACACACACTCCTCCAATCCTCCTAAAAGATTTATTTAAATCATAGATGATGACATAAAATACATTAAATGAAATTAAATTCTTTTATTACTTCATTATTTTCATTAATATGACATGATAATATAATGAATATCTATTAAATATTCGTATAAAATTTTTTATATAAAGTAATCTCTAAAGAAAAAATGTGACTTTATTGGACTTTATTTTTCTAATTATATCAAAATTTAAAATTTAAAATGTCTACTTTTAAAGAAAATCTCATCTATTTATCTAAGTTTTGTTTTTTACTTGAAAGAATACACCTCCTTCTCTCACACGCACGTGTATAGATGAGATTGAATGACATCAATCAAACGTAATAAAATGATATATTTAGTGATTTGCTAAGAAAAAAAATAAAATTTAGGAATCAAACTATTAAATCATGTATGGTAATCAAATAAAATCACATATAATGTTATATATTATACTGATAGTGTATATATAAAATCACTAAAAAAATGTTATATATAGTGACATATAAAAAATGTCACTATAGGTATAATATATGTAAGTATATGTCTATTTGATATATAGTTATACGCATAATTTTAGTGTTAATTTTTTATAAGATTTAACAACATATTTTGTGTGTTACTATAGTCTATATTCACGTTTTTTAATAATATACCAATATATATTGTAGTTATTATATAAATAAAAATAATTTTATAGTGTCATTATAGTGTATATATCACTAAATGAAAATTTTGTTGTAGTGAACTTAACATGGTTTAAGGTTTCGGTTTAAATAGTAGTAACAATTAGATCCGCAGAAGTGTTGAAAATGTCATTTTACTCTCTGTAATGAAGTAATATAAAGCATGTTTCACGAAACACGATCATGCTAAGGGTTTACATTACAGTCAAATTTGTGCTGCTTTTCGAGGTTATAATTGCATTAGTTTTAAATTGACGATCTTGCAGTGCTCTTTCTTTCTCAAGAGTGAGAAACAACATAGTTGCCACTTGCCACGTGAAAGTTGTTTCAGTGGCCAAGTAATGCTTGCCTAGTAGTCAATTCTTGATTCTTGAGTTTTCGCTGTTCAAGTTCAACGCACTCTTTTCTTTTCGTTCAACCTCGTAATCTCCTCTAATATTTTCGCGATTAGAAAAAGAGAGTAGGTTTCACGTACAATAGTTTTTAATTGTACTGACGCAGGAAGATTATTATAATAACAATAATAATAAATTAAATGAGTTGATATAATAATAAGAAATAGTTAGTCATTTTAATTTAATGGAAGTCAAGAACATAGAAGAATAAAAAAAGTATACGTAATTGTCATTTAATGTTTACTTTTGTTTTTTATAGTCACTAAGCACTACATGCCTCCAAAAGAAAAGTATCAATATAGCAGTTGTTGAACCATTATCGGATAATGTTTTGTTTGGAAAATTTCCCAAAAAATATTTATAAAATAAAATAAGTTTTTTGTTACAAGTTAAAATTATTTCATGTAAGATAATGATTAAAGTTCTATAAAAAAATTTAAAAAAACATAAGATAATTTTAATTTATAACAAAGTTTAAATTATTTTATCTTCTTATTTCTTTGTTAGCTTATAAGTGTTAGCAGAATAATTATCTGAAAAGTTCCTAAACATTATATTTAATGGTTGTGTTTCAGTGTTTGCATCGATGATGTTCGTTTTCAAAGAAAACTTGTGTTTTGACACCGTTCATTAAATCATATCCTTTAATCTACGTGCAATTTTTCTTCCCTTTACTAATCTAATTATGAAGTATACTAGCTATAATTTTTTTTCTTCTTGAAATTAAGTCTCTTATTTCAAATTTCGTCTAAGACATAATTAATGAGAATGTAAGATTTGTGTAGATTAACCATAAAAATATATAAATTAAATCAGTTGAATTTATATATATTTCTATAGTAATATTTACACGAGCTGTAATACTGCGATTTATATTATTATTTATTTAATTTATTTAAGTATATGATTTATGTTGATATGTTGTTTTAATATTTTAAAACTTTAAGAATTAAGGAATTCTTTTTAATTTAGTTGTTAGAGGATTGTTTTGAGTTGGGGTCAAGTTGACCAAGTTTAGGGGAAGATATATAAGATTTTTTTTAAGATTTGAACTTCATAAGTTCATTTCTTAATAATTCTAAAAAGATATTTTAGAGAAATTTAAATGGGCTCCGGAGCAAAAAGAAACCATTTTTCCTTCTGACTTCATAGAATCGCTCTAACCTTTCCTCGGAGCTTAGATTGTAGGAGTTGAATTGTGATTCAAAGCTTAGAAAGTTGAGAATTCGAGATCACTACAAGAAATGTTACATATAGTGACATACAAAAAGTGTCACTATAGGTACAATATATGTAGGTATATGTCTATTTGACATATAGTCACGCACAATTTTAGTGTTGATTTTGAATGAGATTTAACAACATATTTTGTGTGTCACTATAGTCCATACCCACACTTTTTAATAATATATCAACATATATTGTAATTATTGTGTGGGTAAAAGTAATTTATAGTGACATATATAGTGTCACTATAGGGTGTGGTTAAGTTGATTAAGTTGTGATTATAAGTTGTTGATCACTAGGACTAGAGGAGATGTTTTCGAAGTTGCTCATCCCATTGTGCGGATTGAGATAGTTGTGGTGCTTTGAGAGCCCAATTTGTTGAAAACCCTCCTTGGGAAGTTGTCCCTTGGAATGGACGTTGTGTTGTTCTCCTCTAGGACTTAGTTAATCCTGTGTGTGGGCAAGGTCGAGGCACGCGTGTATAAAGCGACCACGGTATAGGGGCCAGGCCGAGCTATACCGATTACAAGCGGCCAGATGTTGAGATACATAGTACTAAGGTGATAAGTTGAAAGTTGTTTTAAAGTTGAAAGTTGTTTTAAAGTTGAATCCCTTAGTACTGTGTGGGCGACATGGAAATAGTCGATCCATGTCATGGTTGAATGACCAATTTGAGTAAGGTATCTAGTTAGAGATGTAGTCTTTGACTAGGTACTGGAGGGTGCGTGGTACTTGGAGGACAGTGGGTGGGCTAACTCCATATGTGGATTGGTGAAGCTAGCCAAGTCCGTGGTAGGCTCATACCTAAACCCTTTTGTCCTGACAGTAGTACTAGACCTCCGAGTCTAAGTGGCACACTTGAGAAATCGCCTATTGTTGTCTATATCTGGTTCTCTTCGGAGTTCCTAACGTTGTACTATACCTGACCTGGTTGAGATAGGTCAAACGTTGGATTCAGTAGGGTTTATGCCACCTAGACTGCTCAACCTCAGTTGTTGGAGATCTCCCAGTTGTACATGCGTGACGACACATTAAATATTAAGTTGTATATTGTTGTTGTTGTCGTATTAAAGTTGCTTCTAAGTTATATGAATGAGTTAGGTTTTTTATGTTGAACTGTATGGTCGTTTATGATGAAGTGTGTGGTGTTTGGCTTTATGATTGATAGTTGGATGATTGTGTGGTATAGACTATTGTCTGTACTTGTATGATTGATTTTTTTAAACTCTAGCTTACCCTTCTATTTCCATGTGGTGGGACTACGATGATCATACTTGGTATGGGAGCAGGTCAAGGCTAGCTTGAAGTTGAGGTGACCGATGCGAGACAGGAAGTTTGATCCTCGTGTTAGAGTTACCACCTTGGGTAACAGTTTTATGCTTGACCGACACTAAGAGATAGTAGTTTTGGATAATTGTATAAATACCTAATACTTAAAAACTTAATGATTCTTATATATTTTTTTTATGTTTTTGTATTTATAAGTTATCCAATCTTATTATTTATCTTAGTTCAATATTTTAGTGCGATTCTACTAAGTGTAGGAACCACGACGGGTCGTTACATAACATCTCACAACATATCCATCACATCCACATATATATACATGTACATCATCTAATTCATCATCACGCATGTCAATTACGAAGATCTCCTACTTTTTATGGTGAGTAGTTTAAGTTTAAGTGGCTTAACCCTATCAAATCACAATGGCTGGTATAACACAAAAAAAATAGCTAACATTGAGGCCAAAAACAACGGCTAACATAAGGCTAAAAACAAAGGCTAGCATAAGCTAGATTGATTTCTCAGGTTTCACCACTTAAACAAGGAAGTATGGTACTATGTCAGAATAGAATAGTTTTGGTATGAGCCTACCACGATATTAGTTTGCAACACTAAGTCACTTATTAGCCCACTAACTACCCTCCAAATACTATAACCCTCTGATACTAGGTTACAGACTGTGTCCCTAACTTGGTACTTTACTCAGTTGGTCACTTTATACATGTGAACCTCAACCTTGTCCATACACGGATACCATATAGAATCTAGAGGAGACAACTGAAAAACAACTTACCCATTCAGAGTAACCCTAAATGACTCTCAAATCAGACCTAAATGCACCTTGGTACCTAAATTTTCGGACTTACACATGTGCACCAAAGTTTGAATTCAAATTTCAAATTTGAATTCAAACTTTAGGCGCCAATTTGTGTAGCTTTGGTTTAGGTGCCTATGTGCTTCATTTCCGTGCATACTTAAGTCCTCCCTTCACATTTTTGTATTCACTTTTGAGAATAATGAAATTTGAGAGCTTATTCAGCCAAATTTCGTTCAAGAGTCACCATGAGAGAAAGCTTCACCTTAGGAACCCTACTAGGATTTCCTCCTCTTTGAAGTGAGCTTTCCCTTGCACCTTAAGCTTGGATGCTTCCATCCAAGGCTTAAGCCTCTTCTATATCCGAGATTCTTCCTTCATCTAGTGTTCATCTTTGTGGTTTCCATCTCCTTGAAGAAGATCCGAGCAAAGGAGAAGCTAAGGAGAAGTCATCTTCCACTCCTCCTAAACTTTTCCATCATTTTCAAGCTAATAGGTCCTAAGCAAGGTTAGGAGAAGTGGTAGATGACTTCTCCTTAGCTTCTCCTTTGCTCGGATCTTCTTCAAGGAGATGGAAACCACAAAGATGAACACTAGATGGAGGAAGAATCTCGGATATAGAAGAGGCTTAAGCCTTGGATGGAAGCATCCAAGCTTAAGGTGCAAGGGAAAGCTCACTTCAAAGAGGAGGAAAACCTAGTAGGGTTCCTAAGGTGAAGCTTTCTCTCATGGTGACTCTTGAACGAAATTTGGCTGAATAAGCTCTCAAATTTCATTATTCTCAAAAGTGAATACAAAAATGTGAAGGGAGGACTTAAGTATGCACGGAAATGAAGCACATAGGCACCTAAACCAAAGCTACACAAATTGGCGCCTAAAGTTTGAATTCAAATTTGAAATTTGAATTCAAACTTTGGTGCACATGTGTAAGTCCGAAAATTTAGGTACCAAGGTGCATTTAGGTCTGATTTGAGAGTCATTTAGGGTTAATTTGAGTGTCACATGTTCAGCCACCAATAGTGCAAAACATGTGACTCAAATGTAACTTAAATGGCTTCCAAATTAAACCTAGTTTAACCTAATTAGCATACTTTAGTATTCCTTGTATTTTCCTATTCTAATGACCTAATTACATTGGTCAAACAATTACAATGGAAAGGAAAAATTACAAGAATGAAAATGAGCCCAATATTGGGTACCAAAAGCCCAAAGGCCCATGAAGCCCAAAACTAGGCCCAACTAGCCTAAAACCTAAAATGCTATTCTATGTGGTCCAAAATACAAGACCAAAATATATGATACCTATACTAACATCATGTATACAAAACATATGAAATTAGCTATAAAAAAATATGGCCCATGAAAAGTTCAACTTGGGCCTTCCCAGGCCCATCAGGCCCATTGGGCCCTGACTGGCCCAAACCTTCATGTCTAGCCAACTCCTCTTGGCTCCTTCAATATGTCACCTCTTGCCTTCCTAGGCATGATTCCATCATAGTCTCACACCTGGCATGGCAACATCCGCGCCTAACCCTAATCAGGTAGAGCTTTTTGCCTAACTCACGCTTAACGCCACAAACTCTGACACCCATCGTGAATCCAAGCATAGATGAGTCCATTTCTTCACGCCCAACAACATTTAACCCATGTCCAACATAATTCCAACTCAAAATGAATCTTTCTTCTCATGCTTGGTGCCACCAATCTTGTGCCCAACACGAATGAGATAGAGACCTCTCTTTGGATCCACATCTGGCATCTTGAAGGCGTGCCCTACGAGATATCAGATTTTTCACTTGTGGATAACTTGATTTTGCATAATTTTCTAAAAATAAAAAAATTCCAATAACATGCAAAACAATAATATGCATATATGCAACATATACCACATGATTTCAGCATCAAAAATAACATGCAACTGAAAATCAAGCATGAACCTCCATGAACACCCTTGAACACACAACCCACCATACCCTCTCAACGTCATCATTCAATCACTCAACACCTTAAATTGATTCATTCTGATCATCACCAATACAAATTGCATGCCTAATTCAAAATCAAAGCTTCCTTTACCTCTCAGAGAATTAACTCGCAAGAGGAGAAGATAAGGAAATCTATGCGACTTCAACTTGAATATTTTCCTTCCACAAGCTCGGATTCTAGCCCACAACCAATAGGATTAGCTAAAGAAAAGGGTAGAAAATGAAGGTTTAAGTAGGGAAGAAGAAGAAGAAGAAAGAAAGGAGAAGGATGAGAGAATCTTTCTCTAACTTCTCTATAAAGTTCTTAAAAACTTAAGTTATGAGATTCCTTTTAAAAAAATTTCTTTAATACCATTCCTCAGCCAACTCCACTTATCTCTAATCCAACCCTTCAAAGATTAATGTGCCCTTAGGGTCTCCCAACCTTAGAGCTCTTAACAACAACAGTCAAATCAAACAACATGATTGTGAGATGATAGTGTTACATGGATTCTTCCATTGGTAGCTATTTTGTTGAATTAAGAAGAGAAAAACCTTGTTACTTAGGCTTATGGTTGTTTAGAGATGAATTTATGATATTAGATCATGTGATGGTTGCATGTTATTCTTTTTGATGAATTTGAGTTGTTTATGTTTTATATTTATTGAATTGAAAGTTGCATCTTGGATTAAAGATACATTTTTTGGTGTTTTGTGCCTAAATCATAATTTTGCAGAGTGCAAAAATTGCCTTCGCACTAGGTGCAACTTCATGGCATCAAGTAAGTAAGTTGGAGGCTCTCTACCTCATTTTCATTGGGCACGAGATGATTGGCATTGAGTGTGAGTGAACTGGGCATAAATGAGTGACGTTAAGCACGGATCACTGAGAGACATTTTATCTCATTTTCGCTAAGCACAAGAGAATTGGTATTGAGCATGAAAATTAAGTGAGCTAGAAGCTTTTTGCCTCATTGGTGTCAAGCACGAGAACAGTGGTGCCCAACATTGATGCTGAGTGTGAGTTTGATCACGTTGGGCATGAGTATGTTGAATGAATATGAGTAATATGTTGTGTTTTATGTTGTGAAGGTGTGAAAAGTATGTTGTTGTGTTGTATTGTGTTGTGATTGCGTGAGACATGTTGAATTATGTTGATAAGATGCACGATGCATGATGTTGAATTATGTTGTGAACTTAGGATTATATGAGTTATATTATTTTAAAAGTTGAAACGTCTCATTGTGTGGATATATGGTGTGTTGCTTTGAGAGTCCAATTGTTGAAAACCCTTTCTTGAGTATTATTGTCTCTTGAAGTGGAGTGTTAAGGCTCCTCTAAGTACTTTAGTTGATATCATATAGGGGCCAGTCAAGACCTACTAGTTTAGAAGCAACCAAATTGAGTAAGGTACGAAGTTGAGGTGTAAAATCCTTAATTGATTACTGGAAAGGTGTGTGGTATTACGAGGATAGTTAGCGGGTTATACCTATAGGTGACATGGTTAATGCATATCAATGTCATGGAGGACCCATACTCAAGCTATGTTATACCTGACAACGAGTAGTAGACTTTCCTAGTTTAAGTGAAGAAATCCAAGAAATCATGTTGTATTGTGATTGATATACAAATTTGTTATTGATCTAGTAAACAAAAAGATCGTGTTGTGAAGTTGGTTTGGTAGAGCAAACCACTTAGACTGTTCACCTATGTTGTAAGATCATTTAGTTGAAATGTGTAACGATGCATTATGTTGCTATGTTGTTAAGTTGATGTGCTACTCATATGTTGTGTTATTCATATGCTAAGTTGATATGATTATAAGTTGTATAGCCATGTTGTTAAGTTGAAATAATTGTGTTGTTTTATTGATTTATGTTGTTAAGCTTAGGTTGTTGTTGTGTTGTGTTAATGGAGTTGTTAATATAGTTAGTACATTACTTATAAATTATATGTTGCTTTGTTGTTTATGAGCACACTCTTACTTTTTTTATGTTGTTGGACTATAATAATTATACTTGTTATGAGAGTAGAGCTTGACTAGATGGAAGGCACGGTTGATGGATGGGCATGTTAAAGATGACCTTATATTGCTGAATTGTTCCGATACAACATTGGTTTTTAAAGGCGTTTGAGTGACGCTATATTTTTATGTTTTCAATACTTTATACTACTTGTATATTTGTATATATATATCGAGGGTTTCATTGTTATCTCATAAGGGGTTTTATGTTTTCAAGTCAAATTGACAAGAACTATTTTATGTTTTTTCTACCCCATACATATATATATGTTGTATGGATGTTTAGGTACTATAGTATTATAACTCTAGTATAGTTGAATTATTTATATTTTTTATTGTTTAGTTGCTCATATGTAAAATGTAATAACTTGCCGAATCGTTATATAATCATCTAATAAAAGTTTATCTAATTGCCACAACATAGTAATAAATATAATGATGTTGTGAAATTGTTATATTAGATATTTGTGTAAAAAAAATAAATTAAAAAATGTGCTATAAAATAATGCTTTTCAGCATTACATTTTAATGATTTTATATATCCTATTTTATTTAAATATTTCATGCATGTTTACCTTTGAAATCTCATATAAATAAGTGTTATGTTTGATTCTATTTCATATATACTATTGTCACTTGTAAGGGATTTAGTTTTAGTAATTAGAAAAGTATGGAAGCTGAATATTACAAATGATTAAATTTTAAAGGGTCAAAATCACATAAATTAAACTATTTTTCTTTTTAAAAAAAATAGCTGTATATATTATGATTAAATGTCGAATTAAGCCTAATATTTTATGGTAGCTAACTAGCTCATATCCTATAAAAACACGTTTTAACGTTATATGGAAATGCTAATATACACATATATACATATATATATATATATATATATATATTCATTAAAAGGGGAAATAAAATACATTAATTATCAACAGAAATATATAATATGTGGTTTAAATTAAAATCTCCTAAAATACTTATTTTTTTTTTAGAAACTTGATTAGTACACATACACAGTTTTATAAGTAATACAAAATTGTGTTAAAAATTAGTAAAGTTTTCGAACCTATGTCATTAACTATATATGAAAATACGTACAACTATATATAAATATTTTCATTTTCAAGTAGTCAGCCAGTGCAACTATGCATGCTAATAATATAAATGGACTTATTTTCACATGGAAGGAACATTACACCTGGTTTTATGTTAAAAGTCAATAAAAACGACAAAGGAAGAAAATAAAATTCCTTGAAAAATAAGAGTTCATTTATTTTTAACACTACAATACACGATGGATAGCGACCTTAGTGTGAAATCCGAAGGACAAACTCTACTATGATCTATCAATTCAATTATAATCAGAACATAATCCAATAGAATAATGTTGGATTAGCGTTCCTTCGTGCATATTTTTTTCAGTATAGGATCACTATAAGTGTTGGAGCTTGGAATATGTATTTAATATATTCAGTGGTTGAAAGATGTGATATTATATATTTTGATTATGATATATAAGTGTATCAAATTTTAAATAAAATAAATACTTATAGGTATGTATTAGACAAAATTAATCACTAGTAAGTAGAGATCTCTCTTTATATACAAGATGATAATGACTACTTTATTCAATGTGATCTTTACCATCCATATACATACATGACAACTTTTTTGAGAAAAATATGCCTTTAGTATTTTCTTTTAATAACAGAATGGTCATACCATTTGAAGGACAATTGATATTTTATTACGTCACTTTATTTTAATACACTAAAAAAATAATTCATAGTAATAAATATAAATTTTTACTATATAAGTTAAAAATTTGTAAGCTATTATCTATCCTATACTTATCTACGACATCTTACATGTATTCACAAATAATCTATCTATTCATTATCATATTATTTAACAATCATTTGATAGCTTTCACTTAAAAAGAAAAATTGTAAATATAAATATTTAAATTTTACTTACATTTAATATTTTTTAGGTAGAAGTAGTATTTTTTTTACTCACAATTATCATCTATGTAGGAAATAATATTTACCTACAAGTTATTTTCCGAATAGTGATATATATATATATATATATATATATATATATATATATATATATATATATATATATGAGGGTTATAATTATACCGGTATAATTTTTATTAAGTATTACACTACTTAATAACTTAATATTAAATATAAATTTTGTAAATCCAATCGTTGAATTGAAAGTTCATAAAAATTGAACAACAATTTGAAAGTAATCAAAGTGTTCATATTTTAGTATATTTTAAAATGAATATATTACATTAATTTTATTTTATAAAAATGAAGTATCAAATCATCTTGGATTAATATAAAATTTTGTATATATGATCTAAAAGTAAAGAACTTTCAAAATTCACATTTAATATAGAGTTATTGAGCGGTATAATACTTAATAAAAGTTACACCAGTATTATTATAACTCTCTTATATATATATATATATAACCATATATAAACACAAGTAACAAGTAATTAAATTTTTAGTATTATATTACATATGAATGTCTAAATTATTTAAAATTTTATTTATATGGTCATTATGAGAGTACCACATGATTCAAGAGATATCATTCACACAAAAATAATTATTAAACATATAAATTTATCAAATTTTACATCTAGTGCCAATATGTTAATTATGTTCACACACACAGAGCTATCCTCGTCTTTTTAGTTCCATCAATAGAATTTAAACTTCGTTTTCAACACAAAATATTTTATTTATTTAGTTTTGTTTCTGAAAATTCTTAATGAATTAAGGGTGAAGATACAAAATATATTCTCAGATCAAGAGATCTCTTATTCGCTTATTAACTAAACTATTTCTAATTGTGAACATTGAATGTCTGTGTCCTTTTAATAGGAAAATATATTGACAATATTTTGTGGAGTTACTTATTAACCTGTTAGGTTGTAAGCAAGGTTGTCAAACTCGAGAGTCTACACAAACTCGTGGAGCTCTTGTAGACTCGACTTGTAGACTCGTAAGAGTCTACCTAATATTAAAAGATATTAAAAAACATGAACACACAATATGATATCACTATTTCAACATTCTAAGTCTGAAATAAGTCAAATAACAACAATAAAATGTTAAAATACAAATCCTAACCATACATGAACAACCAAAAGTCGAAAACACATAAGTCCACAAATCAAAAACATAAAACAAGATCTAAATTTATCAATCACCACAACAACAATGACTGGTGGGTGTTCGTCGAAAACTGTAGGGACGATGCCGGAAGCTACGACGACGGCGTTGGAAGCTGCAACGATGACGCCGGAAGCTGCAATGACAGAAAGTGCGTTCGTATGCGGCGGAGGAAGAGAAATCAGACTCGCGAGCTTCCTTCCTAACTAGACTCGTTCCTCTCCCAGCAAGAGGATGCGCGTTCGTATGCGGTGGCGTTCTTACGCGGAGGAGATGTGCGTTCGTACGTGACGGAGATGAGCGTTTGTATGCGGCGGAGGGAGAGAAATCAGATCAGACTCGCGAGAATGGTGGAGGCATCGTGCGCGAAGGGAAAAATGCCATTCTCACTTACTAACCCTAGCTAAAACGACGTCATTTTGGGGGCATTTAGGGGTGAAAAAAAAAACCTAACTAGACTTGTGGACTCGGCATCAGACTTGCGATTCTGACCGAGTCTACCCGAGTCAACCTGAGTCTACCAAAAAACGAGTCTATTCGTGAGTTAACCCGTTTTGCTACCCTAGACTCGTACGAGTTTACGAGTTGACTCGCGAGTTTGACAACCATTGTAACACCCTATTATTTTAATATTATTATTGAGTCTTTTCATAAATTTATTAAGTTTTAGGGGTATTTTTGTAAATATTAATGGCATTTTTGCAGTTTTATTAAAGTTTGAGGGGTAAATGGGTAACTTGGAACGGGCTGTTCCAAAGTTGGAACGGGCCGTTCCAAGCAATAAAAGGATACTGAAATTTTAAGTTGGGAACGGGCCCAGAACGGGCCGTTCCGGAAGGAGAACGGGCCGTTCTGGAGGGAGAACGGGCCGTTCTGCTGAGAGTGAGAACGGGCCGTTTTGGTTTTAGAACGGGCCGTTCTGCTTTTTGGAAACGGGCCGTTCCAATTTTAGAACGGGCCGTTCTAGTTGAAAATTTTGCACAGATTCGAAGGTTCCAGAACGGGCCGTTCCGAAATCGGTACGGGCCGTTCCGGGTAACCCAGATTGCCTATAAATAGGAGGCATGGGGGGGTGAAAAATTTTAGAGAGAGAGAGAGAGAGAAAGAGGAATCTTGAGGAGGAGATTCTGTCCTAGTTTCGGTTATTGTTTAAGGAGAGAAGTGGAGGTTCTGCCCTAGTTCCAGTTACTGTTTAAGGAAAGAGAGGAGGAGGTTCTGCCCAAGTTCCTATCTTTTCAGGTACGGGGGAAAAGGGGATTATTTATATGTATAGTACATGAGGGAATTGGGTAGAGGAAGAATTCCTTAGGATTATGATTGATTTTACAATTATTTGATTTGGAGAATTATTGGTTCTATTAAAATTATCTGTGTTGAGGTTTATAAATATGCCTAAGTGTAGGAATGATGATCTGTGAAGAAGAATGAATTGTAAGGAAAATGCGGTGAGCTAGATTTTGGAATAATGAGGGGTTTTACTGTTTATATTAATTATTCTATTGATTATTATATTAATGAAAGTTATTGTTATATTACTTGTTAAGAATTAATGATATTGATGTGAATTGCTTGAGGGGTATGTAAACCCTATTTTATTGAGCTTATCTGTTATCTATGTGATATGGAATTGCGTACGTGATATGAATTTGAGTTATAAGATGAAATGATGTATGAATGTGATTTTGATTGTGGTTGTGGTGCCTCACATCGATGACCTGGGATGGCACGGCCCCTGGGTATGTGGTGCTACAGGGAGGGCGTGACCCTAGCATGGTGTGGGATGAGTAAGACAATTAACACACACCACTTATGTCGTTTATGGCAGCCCTGACATGGGGTTAATTGCAAGAGATTGTATTGATTGTAATGTCATTGTGTTTCCTCACACCAAATGACTAGGGATGGCATGGCCCCTGGGTAAGTGATGCTACAGGGAGGGCATGACCCTGGTCTGGTGTGGGTTGAGTGAGGCAATTAACCTGTATCACTTGTGTCAGATATGGCGAGGTCTTGGCATAGTGTTAATTGTGAAATTGGCATGAATTATAGATGTTGAGATAATTGTTATATTGATGTGAATGAGGAAAGGTAAAAATGATAATGTTAATTATAAAATCTAAATGGATTATGATGGATTGATAAATTATGATACATGCTCGTAAATATTTTATTAAATAAAGAAAATATGATGAGATTTTAACATGGTGTGTTTGGATGTACTTTGCATATAGATATCTTCTTTTCTCACCGTATAAATTGTGGATATTTTAGGTGGAGAGGATCCGGCTGCAAGTGACATATAGGATGCCAACAGTTTTATTTTGGGAAATGCTCTGATATTGTGACATCGGGGCAAAGGATTTTTAGGACGAAATATTCGTGTGAATTTGGTACTGTAATATTATTTTGAAAACAATTTGTAAAAACTCTTGTGTGTTATGTTTTATATTTCTGCTAATGTGGTTGTTCGAAGTTTCTCATGTGAACCCTTTTACTGTAATTGAAAGATTTATTACAATATATGTGTTGGGGTAGTAAGGGTGTCACAACCATGGTTGTGAGAAATGACAAAGGAAGAAGTTTGAACATGAATGACTATTTTGTGTAAGAAAATTTTTAATTATTTTTTTATTATAGATTGTTTTTATTTATTTTATTTAAGTTCTTATACAATTTGACTTTTATTTATCATGATTATTTATGAATTTAATTTTTATAGTTAAAATAAATTATTATAAATAATATTAATCTTGTGCTATAATCTAAAATATAATTTATATTTTTAAAATACGTAATCATAAAAATTTTAAATATTATTTATATATAATATATTATAAACATATTATTTATTTGTATATATAATTTATTATAAATTTTAGTTATATATTATATGTCTGAATAACGCACAAACTATAATACTAATTTAAATTAATCATTTATTTGATGAAATAAAAATAGGATGAAAAGGAAAATAAACATATAAAATATTGTAAAGGATGAATGTATTTGGTAAAGAAAAAAAAAATGAGAGAAGATGAAAAAAAAAAATATAGATAACAATCTAGTAAATTGTGAGACTCGCATCTCTCATCTCTCCCTTTCAACTCTCACTCACTTTCATTCTCACTCTCTCATTCACTCTTCCTTCTTCAAATTCTTCCTACTCACTTGCTGATCTCTTTTGGTAAGCTTAGGTGCTAATCAAGTTTAGAAGGAGCTAGCTGAGCCATGTGGAGCTCTCTTTTTTCTCAAGCTTTCTCTTCTCCATTTCTTCTCTCGTTGTTCTTCTTCCCGGAGCTCGGATTCTTCACCGAGGTAAGGGAAGCTAGGTTTTTGGCTGGATTTGTGTGGAAATGAGTTTAGAAACTCATTGTTGATGTTGGTTGATTACTGGATGAGATGGAAGAAAATGGGTTTTTCAGGGATTCGGGGTTTTGATGAAATTTGGGGATTTTTCCTTGTTAATGGTTGCATGCTGAAAATGAGGTGTTTTTCTTTATGTTTGATGAAAATGTGGCGTTTTGGCTAGTTTGCATGTGCTGGAAATGTTGATTTTTGCAGTTTTTGGGCAAGATTTTCGAACTTGGTAAGTTGTTGCTAAGTATCACGCCAGGCGCAGTTCTTCGCGCCGCGCCGGGCGCGTGACCACCAGAGGGCTCCTTTGGGCAAGCCCGCCGGGTGCAATGGTGTATGCGCCGGGCGAGCTTGAGAGTGTGAGCCTCTGGATGGCCCACGTCGGGCGTGGTTGGGACCGCACTGGGCGCGATATCAATATGTAACATGTTTTTGGGGTTTCTAGTGTTGCGCCGGGCGTGACCACGTCTCGCCAGGCGTGGAGACTCCTTAGGAGTCTCTACCAGAGGTGGCGTCGGGCACAATTGATATTGCGCCGGGCGTATGAGACCTTTTGAGGTCTCTGCCTCCTAGCACGCCGGGCGCAATGGGTATTGCACCGGGCACGTTTGAGCCCTGATGCTCTCTGGTTGGGCCACGCCGGGCATAACCATGAGTGCGCCGGGCGCGGATGAGATGCTGTTTTATATGCTGGTATATGTTGAAAATACTGATAGATGTTGTTATATGCTGAGTTGAGCTATGATTGATGAATATTGTTGAGCTGTGAGCTGTTTAAGCTGTGTTGTATATTATTTAGCTGTGCTGTATGTTGTATGCTGATTTGTTGTGTTGTGCTGCATGCTGATATAAACTGTTGTAGGCCGTAAGGCTGAGCTGTTGTAGGTCGTAAGGCTGAGCTGTTGTAGGCCGTAAGGCTGAGCTGTTGTAGGCCGTAAGGCTGAACTATTGATCACTAAGACTAGAGGAGATGTTTTTTTTTCGAAATTGCTCATCCCATTGTGTGGATTGAGGTAGCTGTGGTGCTCTTAGAGCCCAATTTGTTGAAAACCCTCCCTGGAAAGCTGACCCTTGGAGTGGTAACTATGCTGTTCTCCTCTAAGTTCTTAGTGGTCCCGTGTGTGGGCAAGGTCGAGGCACACATGTACAAAGCGACCACGGTATAAGGGTCAGGTCGAGCTATACCGCTTACAAGCGACCAAATCTAGCTGATATGCATGACGACGCATTGTGTGTTTACTGCTGTTCATGCTGTATTCTGTGACATATTATATGCTGATGTTGCTGAACTAGACGATATGCTGTTAGCTGTAGCTATTTTTACCTTTCATGTATTCTTATATATATGTATGCTGGTTCTTTTCACTAGCTTACCCTTTGTTGTTTCCATGTGATTTGGACTGCAATGATCATACTATGTATGGGAACAGGGCAGGGTTAGGTTGGTTAGTTGAGACGGGTCTGCAGCTGGCAGATGGAGTTTATTCTTTTGGATGTTTTGCTGTTTTAGCTACATAGTGTAGCAATTGGGCTGTAGTTTATATATACTCTGATTCTTAGCCCTAGATTGGATCTTGTGTATATATTTTAGTGGTTTATATATATATACTTGCTCTTTTATGTGCGATACTGTTTTGTTGTACTCTGTGTGGTGACTAGCCGGGTTGTTACATAAATAATATCTAGTATTAAAATAATTATTATATGCTAATATTAATAAAATTAAAAATAATTTCAAAAGTTCATAAAACAAAAATAATAAGTCATAAATTAGCAACATAAGTCAAACTGAAACTTGATGATTTTTTATCTTCTTTTTCTTATTTTGTTCGAAAGGTTAAAATATCTCTTTTTTATTCTTTTAACACCGACTTAACGAAAATAAATAATTTAGTTCCCTAAGTTCTAAGCAAAATTGGATAATAGCAGAACTTGAATCACGGGCTGAGTTGTTGAACTACTTATTTAGGGCCCATTTCCTTCTTGCCTCCCATGATATATACACCTCCTTTTTTTTCTTCTTTTTTTTTATAAGCACATCTCCTTTATTTTTTAAAAAAATTATAAAATATTGTAATTTTTTTAAAATTTTTTAATTTTATACCTCTAACTTTCAATTTGTTACTTTTTTCTTCTTTTTTATACACTTTTTTTTTCTCTTTTAGTTTTTAAATATTATCAAAATAGGTGGATAAAAAAAAGGTAAGAAAGTACATATAAAAATTGAAAAAATGAGGAAAGATATGTGAAAAGAAATATTAAATTAAATGTTATGGATGTAAAATTAAAAAATTAAAAATTAAAAATTAAAATTATTTTAAAATTTTAATTATTTAAAAAAAAAAGAAGTGTACTTATTAAAAAAGAGAGGTGTATATATCATAAACCTATTGTTAATTGCCGATCTGCTCCAATTCTGAAGAAGGCCCATCCAAAGTCATCTGTGAAGGCCCATAATACTTGGTGAAAATGGGCCTCTTAACACAGGTAGGGATAACAAAGCCCACAAACCGGTTACTCTCTCTTTCTGCAAAACAAAAGGAAACCCTAGCAGTATCACACTCTAACAGAGCCATAACATAACCTCTTTGAAAGTCGCCGCTTGCTTTCTCCTCGTTCGCATCTTCACCCTCTCTCTCAGGTTCTCTCTCTCTCTCTCTCTTCTTCTTCTCTGCGTCTTTGTATTCTTATATTTTTGTGACTGTTACTTACAGTGCGTGATTTTGCAGAACGATGAAGGTGATCGCCGCGTATTTGTTGGCCGTGCTCGGAGGCAACACCAGCCCCTCCGCCGCTGACATCAAGGAAATCCTTGGCTGTGGTACGCTGCATTCTTATCTTCCATCAAAATCTTATTTTTATTTTAATTGTTTTATGTGTTGAATATCTTATTCTAATTAATTAGGTTTAGGTATGAGTGTGAATTTGTGCTGCTCTTAAGTAGGTTTAGGTTGAGATTTACTTGCCCCAATTGATTTTGGTTCATTGGTGCCAAAATTGGTAAACGGGTTCGTTTTATTTTGTTATGTATTAGTTTTGAT
This sequence comes from Cajanus cajan, assembly GCF_000230855.2. Taxonomy (NCBI): domain Eukaryota; kingdom Viridiplantae; phylum Streptophyta; class Magnoliopsida; order Fabales; family Fabaceae; genus Cajanus; species Cajanus cajan. The sequence goes on along the minus strand of NC_138523.1, from coordinate 12,471,691 downwards.
GGGTATATATTGTGGAGAGGTTCATGAAGCTGAGGAATGGTGTTTTAATTTTTTAATTTGCAGTTGGAGCAGATGCCAATGATGATAGGATTGAACAATTGTTGTCTGAAATTAAGGGTAGAGATATAGTGGAGGTCATTGCTGCCGGTAGGGAAAAGCTGGCCTCAGTGCCTGCTGGTGGTGGTGGTGCTGTTGCTGTTGCGGCCGCTCCTGGCGGTGCTGCTGCCGCTGCTCCAGCTGCTGAGGCAAAGAAAGAGGAAAAAGAGGAGGAGAAAGAAGAATCTGATGATGTAAGTGGTCTTTTACCTCTTGATTTATTCTTCTTTTTGGTCTTCTAATTGTGCTTTTTGGTGCACTGTAAATGGTTATGAATTTGTGTTTGGTTGGTGAGTTGCTGCATATTCTGTTAGGATAAAACTTAGATATAGTATCATAGGTATTACTTGTGTTGTTTGCCGATCAAAATTGAAGTTTTGTCTTGGTAACACACATAGACATTTAGTGAAATCTTTTATCATGTATATTATCAAGGTGAAATTTCAATTTTGATTGGAGAACAATATCAATGACACCTTTGATACTACATTTAAGTTTTATTCATTCTGTTAATTTAAATGGTTCTGTATATCTTACTGGTTGGACTTAGAGATCAAAACATAATATGGTCAATGCACCTTGCATATTGCCTTTCAATGTCTTTGATGTAGCTTTGTATCATAACTAGCTTTCAGTTGGTGTGCAAATTTCAAGCATGTGTGAATTTGGGTAATATGAAGGTTTTCTGATTGTTTATGCTTCAATTTGTTTTTGTTGTGCAGGATATGGGTTTCGGTCTCTTCGATTAATTGTAGTCTATTCTATTCAGCTTTGTCTAGAACATATTATCGCTTAACGCTAGAGCTTCTGAGTTTGTCAAAGTTTTGTTCTAAAGAGTAATTTAGTGTGTTTCATTTCAATGACCAACTAAGTTGAATGAATTTGGTTTTATATTTTAGTCTCTTGATGTTATGAAATTTCATTTCAGTAAATCCCATTAGCTTATTCCTTGTTTTGTTTCTTGACTACGGTTATTATTTGAAGTGTTTAAGTAACAAATTAATGAATTATGCCATGAGAATTTACACCTAATTTAGTTTTTTCGCCGGACTCGCACGCTAAATCACTTTGGATGTTGACAAATCAAATAAAGGGTTGTGCCTGGATAAAGTTTTTGGTGAAGAGAAATCTTAGTGACACTTTAATACTTTCTTCCTAACATTTTTTTTTATTTACTATTCGTTTAAATTTTTTGAAAATCACATTTTGTGGATTACTCTTATTTAATGGGCTCAATTTGGAGATAACGTTCACTAGAATCCGTGAATTTCAATCATGAGTTCGGAGTGTACTAATAATGAAGTGTTAAAGAAGGCTGTCGTTAGTATTTTTGTTTATATTAATATTTATACAGTAGGACTGAAATTAAAACTGTAAAATGAATCTAAAAGAATCAATTTGTACATGTTGGTCCAATTTTTTTTGCAAGTACTTACAGGAGAAAATAAGCTGTAGTTAATTGAGTTTCAATTATAAATTTTATATATTTCTTTTTTAATTTCTTGTTAGAAGTGATTTGTGAAAAAATATTTGAATTTTTAAGTACTTGATTTGATTGATCAAAAGTTGGATGGAGTTTTAGTAGTTGAAACAAACTAGCATAAAATCATTGTGATCTTTTTACTTAATTATTTGTATGTACTCATAAGATCTTGTTATTATTTCATTGTTTAAAAATGTGTCGAGTTTTTTTGACATTAATCAACTCTCCTTTTTAGTGTGTTTTTTTCTCCACAAAAAGGCCTTTTAAAAGAATTAATGGTATTTCAAAATGCATCAAAACTTTTGCAAACCAATAATGAAATAAGTTATTTCATGACTTATAAATTGAACATTCCTAAGTTCATGTTAAATTAAATGTTGATCCAAATTAAAAAAAAAAATCCAAATTAGAAATTGTGGCCTTTTTTACACCGTCAAAAAATTCAATTCGTCCTTCATTAATCACACTTTCCAATTCCTCTTCAATCATTTATTCCAAAACAATACCTAAATCATTATTTTCTTCATTTTCATAAACATTATCTTCTTTTTCTATTGTCTTCAGAAATACCTTCTAACCCCTAAAAAAAATATCTTTTATTAAACCTTTTGGAGCATCACAAGCTTCATATTATAAACCTTCACGATAACCATTATGACATATAACATTATTATTTTATTATATTGTATGAAAAATGTCACTTATCTCAATAGTTACATTCTCACCATCCATTGTACTTATCCCTTCATTAATAATAGAGTAGGAGTGACAAATGAATCTATTTATCCATCATCCATCTAATTCATCTATAAGTAAATTCATTCATTATGATAAAATTAAATAGCAACAGATCTAATCTATCCATTTAATTTTATAGATGGTTAGTGATCCATTTACTAATTTTTCAAAATCCATTGGATTACAATTAAAATGTTTATTAGATTGAGATTTTAAAAGAATATTTTGACATAAAAGAAAAAAAGACTTGTGAATTTAAAAAACTTAATGGAAAATGTAATGACTTATAAAAAAAAAAAGAGAGAAATACAATGTTTCAAAATTGGATATCCATCCATGAAAAATTTGTTAATGGATTGATTAAATGGATTTTTTTTTGCTTTAAATGGATTAAATTTTTATGTAATTTTTTAATGGATCTAAATTGGTTAACGGATTATTTTTATCTGATCCATTATGATCTTCCTAAAAAATGATTTGATCCATTAATTTGTCACTCCTACAATAGAGTCAATCATGCTACTCGAACACACACAAGACACTTACAACTTTTTGAAAACAAAAAATTAAAAACTCTTACTCCACTAATATTCAATTCATTATCACATTTTAATGTTATAAGATTATGATGACAATGTAATCGAGAAACCCTAAAATAAAAAAACCTTCAACAAAGATCCTTACAATAATATTCTGACAATGTAACCAAGAAACCCTAAAATAAAAAAAAAAACTCATACGAATATAGATCCTTATATATTAGTTTCAATAGGTAGCTACAAATCACCAACAATGACGCATAATGCATACTTGAAACATCGTACTAGGGAGCTTTCATTTTGGCAACCATCATCTCTCAAACACCAAAGCTATCCATGCCCTTCTTCACTTTCACCTTCTTCAATACAAACACATACAACTTTTTTTTTTCTTTTTCGAAAGAAGCAACTCCTATAGTTCCTATTGAGGACCAAAATGCATTATTTATAAAATTTTCAAATAACTATACCATATTGGATGACTTTGCATTTACCTACTATAGCTAGTAATTTCACTAGTGTACCCATGACCATAAATTGTGCTCATAACACAAAGGAGAAAAAGGAACAACACTTTGTGTCTTAAATATATTACATTAGATAAAATTTAAATGTTTACCTAATAATCATATTTTGAATCTATAACATTGGGTAAGTTGTGAGGGTCTCAAGCTAGAGGTTTAATTGACCCTAAGAGGAAGAATATATAAGGTTTTTGTTTTGAAAAGAGCTCATGGTCTCTTATTTTTCAAAAACCTTAGAGAGAAACTATGATTCTTCTTCCCTTATTCTTTCTAGATTCTTCTGGACTGTAAGATTTGTAGCGGAGAGTGTCGGATTCGAAGCTTAAGCTAAGAATCAAGAGGTTGAGGCAGTGTGGAGCTTGGAAGCTCGAAGTTCTCCTTTCTTCTCCTTCTCTTTTCTTAGTTGCTTGGAGATTAAGGTAAGGGAAGTTAAAACTCAAATCACATTACATTTTGAGTTGCAAGTGGTTGGATCATCATAAAAAAAATGTGATTATGTGGCTGAGTTTTGAATTTTCATGAATTCCATGTTGTGAAGTTGGGGTTTCTAGGGAAGGTGAACCCAAAACCCAATGTGGTTGATCTCTTGGCGTTGAGTGCATGCATGTTGCATATGTTGCTTAGAATCTTTTGGATAGGATGCATGTGAGTTTGATGGTTTTGATTTGATTTTGATTTGATTTTGGGCTTACAAATGAGTTTGAGGTGGTTTAGAATTCATTGGAGATGTTCTTGAGGAGTTCATGTTTGTAATCCCATGTTTGGGAGACGTTATGGGCGTGACTTAGTGATCATGACCGTGATTGACATTGTCAAAGGTCGAAAAATGTTGTAAGAGTGAGAACAGAGTTGGTCATGGGTGTGACTCAAGTTCACAATTGTGATCCTTACAACCTGAAGTCAAAAGGCATGCATAGTAGCATAGTTGAGTCTCTTATAGGCATGACGTAATTGTCACGATTGTGATTGTCTCAAGATTCCCAGTATGAGTCAAATTAGTTGTTCAGATCTTCATGAAAGTTGTAACCTTAGATGTTGGATTTTCAATAGCTTTGAAATCACCTTAAAAAGGGGTCTAGAACACCAATTATGACCTTTTTAGTGAGCAAAGGTCAAGTTGTCAGTATTTTGGCAAATTGTTGCAGTTTTTTGTGATTTTCAATATAGTAGATGATGGAGTTAGAGCTTGAAGTCTTCGTAACAATTATAGATAACCTTTTTACCTTTGATATGAGATAAAGATGAGTTTGACTGAAGTATTATAATCAATGTTTTAAAAATCGGATCGGACTAGCCGGTCAGACCGATTGAACCGGGAACCGGTAGTCCAGCCGGTCCGAATCTTAAGTTGGATTGGTTATGCATTTGAACTGTTTCAAACCGGATTAAACCAGTCAATTTTTCGATTCGACCAGTGAACCGGGGTCAAACCGGTTCAACCACAAATTTTTTTATTTTTTTTAAGGAACCACAAACCACAAAAATAACAATAAGAATTGAATCTATTAATGGAAGAGTAAAAAGTCTTATTAAACATAAAAATAACTACTTGTTCTAATGTATTTGTTTAGAATATATACAACTTAAATAACTTTTATAGTATATTATTAATTTTAAATTATATATTTAATAATATATCTATATAGATATTACATATATTATTTTCTGATATCAATTGCAAGCATATTATATATGTACATATTATTTATATTTTTAATTTATATTAATATACAGTTTAACATGCAATTTTTTTTAATGTATTTCTTTATACAAAATAAAAATAAAGATAATTTTAAATAAGATGAAAATTGAAATTTAAAATAGGATATGAATTTATTGAAATTTATAAGTATAAAATATATTTAACATGAATATTTTTTAAAAAAATTAATAAAAATCGAGTCATGCAGTTTAATTAGTGAGCCACCGGTTCAACCTTTGACCCACTGGCTTAGTACCCTAACTAGTTTGATGACCGGTTTTAAAACTATGATTATAAATTCCTATGTATTATTTTATGTGAAGGTTGTCATTGTATAATAATTTATTTTGATAAGTTATATGTTGATACATGTTGTATGATGGGTGAATTTGGTGAACATGAATATAATACTTGTATCTATTGCATGTTGTATGATGTAGGGTGATGATAATAAACATTGGTATGTTATTCTTGGTTGAGGTGTTAAGCATTGGTATGCTATACATGATTGATGTTGTTGATCTCTATATGTATTAACTAGATATGATGTATATAGTAGATGTATGGTGAGGTGTATATGTTTAGAATGCAATATGACGCTAAATCATGTTGGCAAACTTAGGACTTGAGGAGAGAAAATTATTTTGAAAACTGAAAATTTCACATAGGATATCTTGGAGTAGTGCTTGGGTAAGCCATTATTGGAAAACCCTCATTGAGTAGGTGTGTCTCTTGAAGTGGGATTTTAAGATGTGTTGAGTCTCTTTTGGGTCTTTAGTTAATGTTGAGGAAGGTAGGAGGTTGAGGGTTACAACCCTTAACCAAATACTTGGAAAGGTTGTATGGTCCCTTAAAAATGGACAATAATGCATGTTAAAGTCATAGTATATCTATACCCAATTGTATCACTTTTAATAGTGAAACCAGACTTTCCTAGTATAAGTGACAAGACTCAAGAAACTAAGAGAGAGTAGTAGAATATTTTACTATGATCAAGTTGATACTTTGGGTGTGAAAACGATTGAGTTGATTTTATAAGGTGGAGTCACTTAGACTGCCTATGTTATTGGGAGGTTTTCGTAGGTGAATGCATCGCAATGCATTGGTTCATTACCACAGTGATTGGTGAGGTGATGATACCGCAATAGAAAGCAATAGAAAGGAGAGCATTTTGATCATTATAAAATATTCCAATTGGCATGGGAATATGATAGACAAATCCACTTCCCATGAATATTAAACTGGACAGATATCGTTCTTGGGGATCACTTTTAAATGCAAATGCTATTTTCAATCTTGCGCAAAACATAAAATCCAGCTATTCGTATAAAGAGTCAGGAATTAGAAACAATTTGCAAACCAAATGGCGAGTAACTCTTATTTCTTTGTTTTTGTTGTGTTTTTTTGGCTTGCAGGGAAAATAGATGCGCTTATCAAGTCAAGAAAAGGTAAACAGAAACCAAAAAGTGGCAAGAGAAATACAATAGTTATGGTAAAACACATATCTTGCTATTACATACATATCAAACGAAAAATACGAAATAAGGCTCTCGTAATGCATAATCCAGAGTCAAACGAAGCCAGTAAAGATACAATCTATGCAATCACCAAGCAATTACATCTTTCCCAATAAAACCATTATATTTTACTAGCAAAGGAAAGGCCTTCCTTAGCAAGTTGATCTATATCCGCAGCAGGAGGCTGGACCCTAGCAACTTTAGCAATAGCCTGGTTCTCTTCGGGAGTTCCACTCTCCAGAAAGGCCCCGATAACTTTCCCATCTTTAACCCAGTATGTCCCAAATTTGGGCTTTGATGACTCTGGATTGTTGTCTCCAAATAGCACTGTGTCACCCACATTGTCGCCATAGAATTGCCAGGACAGATCGAATGAACGGGAATAGAAGTATGGAAGGTAATCATACTCCTCAACTGTTTTTCCATCCTCAGCTGCCTTGATGGCCTACATAAAACACGTTATCATAGAATGAGATAAAGCATTGCAAGCATGGCTCCTTACAAGAAACCTCCATTTGGAGAACCAGAAAAGAAAAGTTTAAGCAAATATGTACTAAATAGCTTGAGGAACCATTTGATGCTTTCAGAACTAGATGTCAGGATCGGGGAGGCATGCCAGGGCAATGATAAATATGTATTTCGTGCATAAGCTGACAAATTTAGGGGAGCGCCTTACCTTCACAGCCTGTTCAGCTGATTTGCGAGAATGATCAACATGTTCAACTCTTCTCAATTCACCGTACAATTTCAAAGGGAAAGTAGCAACATCACCAACAGCATATACATCGGAAAGATTTGTTTTGAAGAACGAATCAGTCTGCAATAAACATATGCCATCATTGATATTGTTAACAAGAATAACTATTCACTACTTAGGATGGATAACATTTTATAGACTGTCAACAAGTCCCCGGATATGGTATCACTGACCTTGATTCCACCCTTCTCCTCTTCAATCTGCCCTTTGAATAATGCTGTTTGAGGCCTTCCTCCAACACCAACAACGACTATATCAGCTTCCAGGACCCGGCCATCCTTTAGTTTGACTTCTTTAACCTGAATGATGAATGAAAGTCAATAAGTCATGCCGAGTTCGATTAGGAACTTTATGATGCAATCCCATGACAGGGTTCCAAGATCACATGCAACCATACCTCTCCATCGGAATTAGCAGTGAATCCAACAGCAACGGTTCCTTTAATGATATTAACACCCTTCTTTGCGTAATACCCCTCATAGAAAGCAGCTATTCCAGATGTAAAAAGTCGTGGCACTGCAACATCAGTTTACACTATTAGTTTATAATTATTATTACTTTTAAATAAGAATACACAAATACGGGCAACACGAGAGTAGGTGTAAAAAGAAACATCCACTTACTACACCAAGGTTCCGGGTAGACCATGGTAACATCAATATTGTTGAGTCTCAACACTGCACTAAGCTCAAGACCAATGTATCCTCCCCCAACAACCACAGCTTTTCCATTCTTCTTTGCCTTGATTGCCTCGTATAATTTGTCAGCATCGTCAACCTCCCTCAAATAAAAGATTTTTTTGGCATCAGCTCCTTCTACACCAAAATCTGTCAACCTTATAACCTGGAAAATAATACTATTAGCATTAGTATGAGGCAAACGAGAATAAATGCAACATCTGTACTATCCAGAAACATCCTTACTGTTGAGCCAGTTGCAATAATCAAAATCTGGTAACTGAATGTTTCTCCTGCAGCACTGATCAGGGACTTGGCAGCAAGGTCTGCCTTTACTATTTCTGTACTAAGAATCAACTCTATCCCTGCAATCATCAGTTCAATTTGCAACTTTGTATGAGAAAAACTGTTGTTAAACCCCATTCTTCCTTCTACTCTTCATCCCACTTGATATAATATAGACAATTATTGAATCCTAAAACTATCTAGTAATAACGCTGAACTAAAACAATATGGGTGAAAGCCAATATTACCCTTCTCTTGGTACCACTCAGGAAGCAACCTTTCTCCCCCACTTCCAACACAGACATGGAACCCAGGAAGTCTAGCAGGGGCTGCAAAATCCAATTGTGACATCAAGGTAAATATTCAGTGACTCGAGCAATGCCAGGTGCTATTTAAATTTTAACGGAGAATTCAAAAGAGATGAAAAGCACAGGATAAACAAAAGACACGGTGTAGATTAAATTCAACAGAACAATAATACAACATCGATGCTATCAAGGTTAAACACAAATGGATTGAGAAAAAAATAGATGTACGTATAAATAGCATTACAAACTTACACTCTGGAAAAAGGTAAGCCTTGCTCAGAGCAGGACGTTCATAAGGTGCTACCTGTGCAAACATAACATAAATAAGGGAATATGAAGCAAAAGAATAAATGCTCGAGAATCACGTGATGTAAAATATGAATACAAAAATGACGAGTAGAACCGGTGTAGATACTAAAAAGAATATGCATGAAGTTTCCTTCACCGCCTTGGCCATTGGAAAACAGAACCATTCATATTCGAATAAAATAATAAAACCAAAGAGGATAAAAGTTAAAATTACTGCCTTTCTAAGAGGTCCAATCCAATATTGTACTGAGATACATAATTATTAGAATCTTCCTATTCATAATTCGAATCTCACAATTCGATATGATTTGACTACCAACAATTCATAGATGTGAAGAATCTACTATACATAGTAACATGGATGAATCAGATTGATTCCATATCATCGATATGAATTGCACGATTCAATGATTCAATGTTTTTCATTCTTTTTTACTTTACTTTTAACATTTCTTATCAAAGAAATTGAAAATTTTGATAAGCTTGAACAATTATTATACAAAACTTAAAAAAGGAACTAAAGAATCACTACTAAACACGCCATTCGATTATTCAAATATTTTATTTTCATTCTTTCTAAGCAGGGGTTTCACATGTTGACTCACTCGTTCTACGCATTGTATTTGGCTATTCCATTGCTCTATTTTCCTTTTTCTAAAATAAAGGATTCACGTAATCACTTAAGACTTTCAAAATTTGGCGCTATTTGAATAACTTTGTCCAAATACATCTAAGAATAACCTTCTCTGTAAATACTTGTAAGAGAAGAAAATAAGAAGGTATCTCCGTTTAATATTAACTTATACACCTTAGCTTTTGGAGACAATAAGTAAAAAGAGCTTTTATAAATGTTTAAGTATACAAGTAAAGTTTAGCTTATGTGATAAACTCAATTCATTTTTCCTTATTATTTTTTTCTTTCATAAGTGTTTGTGAAAAAATTAATTTAAACATGCCCAAACCTACTGTCATTTTCTAATTTAAAATTATGACACGAGGCCATGAATTTTACAATTTGTTAGAAATGATGATTCAAAAACTAGCTTGACGATTTGAATCGTAATTTGGAAACCTGACAACAACAAGACAGATAGACAATATGTCCAATAGTGCAAATGTGCAATATATAGCTAAATGGACTATACTACGATGTGCGAAAAGCAAAATGCAGAAAACACTGTTTAATAAATAATTTATGAACTATACCGCTTCTTTGGATATGATAGCCAACTCCCCTGGCTTAACTCCCTGTTTGGCAAACTCTCTCGCCGCATAACCCTGCAATTTCGAAAAGTAATTAACTAAAGTATCCAAAAATCAAACCACGAGAAAAAAAAAAATAATAATAAAGTTTTCACAACGATCGCAGTTTTCACATTTCGGAATCACGCAATCCACGCTCACAGACAGTTCTCGAGAGCTAACAGAAACGAAACGAAACACGATTCGACCTATTCGCATTCCGTTAACGGAACGTAGCCTAGGTTCTGTCAATTCCACGACTCCGTTCTCCGATTCCGTTGGTAAGTCAAACGGATCAAAGAGCGAGCGTCGAGGCACTGGCAATAAACGTGAATTGCGCTAGGATTTCGAGATCAGTGAGTTCCAAAGCGAATCGGAAGTGAAAAAGTGAAACGGTAAAAAAAAAAAAAAAAAGGAAGATGAAAAAGAGAGAGGATGCGGAAGAACTAACAGCGGAAACTCCTCCACCGAGGATGATGTATTTGAAGGTCTTCGCCATTGATAGAAGTGAGAATCGGTGCGAGCTCGGTTGTGTGTTTGTTGTGTCCGTGACGCGACGCTGGGCACTGGTAATAAGATGATGGATGATGGGCTTTGTGATTGGTCAGATCCTTTTATTGGGTTTTTGGAGGTTATTTTGGGAAACGTAAATGTGAAAGGAATCTCGCTGACGTGGCAGCTTCGTTGACCGTTCAGGGTTACCGGCACAAACCACTCCGACGCCGTGGCATTACCAATATCATTTGTTATCGAAGTGTTGTATATCCCCTCTGTCTAAACTGCTATTAAGAGTTTTTTTTTGTTTTTTGTTTTGAACAACTGCTATTAATAGTTAAGAGCCTTCCATATCGTTCTGGAATTTTGAAAAAACATCTATTAAAAATAAAATAAAATAAACTAATTTCAAATGCACTAATGTCAAACAAAAGATCATGTATTAAACGGAAAGTATTTTAAAAGAGAATATCATGTAATAAAGAAAAAATAATTAAAATTTATTTATATTTAATAATAAAAAATATGTAATTTTTTTGTTGTTTAATGCTTATGATAGAAAATAGAGAAAATATTATTATTACTGTATCGGAAAATATAATTCTATATTATTTTTTATAGAGTAAGAAAAACTAATAAATAGATTAAAAATAAGAAAGTGGGAGTACTAGTTACTACTTACACCATATATAAAATGGATTGGACCATATTGATTTTGGAGGTTATTTATACAATACTTATACATATGTAAAAGAAATAAATAAGAATATTATTTTAACTCTAATTATAACAACGGTAAATTTTAAAATTTTTACACTTGTTATAATTTACTTATAAATGTATTAATTAGTAATTTTTTTATAATCTTATTTTATTTCATTTTTATTAATAAGTCATTCACATATTAACTCAATCTTAATAAAATTAAAGTTGGTATATTTGTATTCATCGGTGAAAAAAAATATTTTTTTACTTTATTAGTAGTGTAATTAAATATAATAATCACTTGCTAACAAGTTGTTAGGTTGAATAGTATTCAATTCAATTTCTTTAAGCAAAGTCTCAAGTTTAAATTTTATGTATGAAAAAAAAATATGATTAAGATGAAAATCTCATTAAAGATGGTTAAATAGATTTTTTTCATAATTCTCTAATTGAAATTAATCATTAACAAAAGGCGATTGATACTCCATAATAATAACATAGTTAAAAAAAATATAACAACCACTTATAATATTAAATTTTATGACTATTTTTAAGATAAACTTTTAAATTATGACGGTAATAATTAAAATTAACTAATTTAACTATTATTTTTATATAAATGAATTATATATGTATTTTGTTAAGTAATAATATCAATTTATTCGTATGCTGTCTCTTTAATATTAAAATTAAAAAAAAATTCTAGCTGGGATCAAAGCACTGGAAGTATTGTAAATCAGTTTTTTTTTTCTTCAAAAGAGGAGTGAAGATAATCGTATCATAATTAATAAATTAGTGTCTGTTTTTAGTTATAGCATGCACTCAAATGAGTGGATTGAAAAACTGATTTTTACTGTTTTTGAAAATAGTTTTCTATTTAAGAAAATGTTTGTTGTTTTTAGTACATTTAAAGGTGCTTTTTTTTTTTCGAATAGTTTTTTTGTTTTCTAAAAATTTGTCTTTGATTACATGAACAAAAAAACTATAAAAATAGATGAAAAGAACACTGAACAAATCTTTCATCTGTTTATTTAAATTTATTTTTAAAATATTAATTATAGAAATAGTTTTCAAAATTTATTAAATTTTGAATGAAAATTACTATCAAGCAATGTAAAATTATTTTAAAAAAGTAAGAAAGGAATCATATACTTGTTTCTTTTGTTCCTGTTGCCTTGACGATCCCTAGCACGACTTTTGTTCTTCATTTTCAAAGAATGAACTTCATTCATATCGTAACTTTGACCATGAGTTGCATTGCCACATGGCGCGTTATTACGTCCAGGTTCATATACTTCGCACAAAAACAAATGTTTTAATAGATAAATGATTTATGGATTTCAAAATAGACTGATATTTATGATACTGACCTCACCTTTTATGTTTCTAAAAAGTGGTAATATATATATATATATATATATATATATATATATATATAAAATAAGGATTTATTTATTTTAAGAATAAATTTATCTTAATGCATAGATTAAATCTATAAATTTAAAAAAAATTAAAAATTATTTGATACTTCGTTTCATTAATTTAAATCAATGTATAAAATAATTTTATGATTATATGTTAATTTGAATTAATGAAATGAAGTATCAAATGATTTTCAAATTTTTTAAAAATTTGCATACTTAATCTAAGCATTAAGAACCCTAAATTTAACGGTTGAATTATTAAAATTTGATGTAGAAATGAGTTATTGAACGACATAAGTTTAGGTAGACTTATTCCTAGAATAAACGGATCCCTCCTTATATATATATATTAATATAAAAGTAACTTTTATTAGAATATTTTTTTATGTAATATTTAAAATTATGATTTTATTTGTTTTTATTCATTTATTTCCATTAACTTGTTAGACTTTTTATTTTGAAAAAATGACAATGGACTAAAATTTTGTATTTGTGAAAGTTAAGGAGTTAATTATTTTTAGGTTTAATATATTCTCTAATCTATGAATTTTTTAAAATATTTTAATTAAGTCTTTAAACTAATAGAATTGTAATTAGATTTTTTTTATATATATATTTTTGTAATTTAGTTTCTGTGGTTAAAAATTTATTTCTAATTTATGAAATTTCATCAAATATTTTTAATATTTTCATATTCTTATATCCATATGTATAAAGAATATTTGGTAAATTTTCATAGGTTGTAAATAAATTTTTAATTCTAAGGCTAAATTATAAAAAATAGAGAATCTAATTTTAGTTTTTTTGGTTCAAGGACCTAATTGAAAAATCATAAAAAAAATTTAGTCAAATAATGTATTAAATTTTATTTTTATTTTAAAATATAAGGTCAAAATTACATATTGATGAAAATAGAGGATTAAAAATGTATTTTGTAATGCCCCGAACCCGCTTCTTCTCCTTCTCCCCTTCACTTACATCCTTATCTAGAAATTATAAGTCACTCTTCCACTATCATTCTAGGTGCTGAGCCATTATAGAAGAAGGAGGTCCAAGCTGGTGAACTTGTAGTTTCGTTTCCCCCGCTTTCTTTGTGTTTCTCTTCGTTCCTCGGGGATTTCAAATCTTCAGGTTAGGGAGGCTCCGTATCTTGTTAATTTGGACTAATTTTCAATTAGAATGAAGTGTTGAACACATTTTTGTTGACATGCAGTTGTGTGTGTGGATTAATTTGAGGTTTTGAGTTAAAAAGGTTGGGTTTTGTTGTTGGAAAGAAAAAGAGATGATTGATTTGCATAAGTGGTTGCATGTAGTTGTTCTTGTGTTTTAGGTGTTGTTTATTGAAGGTATTATTGCATTCTTGAAGTTGCATGTGTTGGATTCTTCTGAGATTGCAGGTTTTGGGTGAAAATGGTGAAGAACATGTGGGTTCTGTCATAAACGGCTGAGCCCTTTTAAAAGGCTGAGCCCTTTGAGGGCAGCGTGCAAGGGGAGCATTCCCTGAAGGTAAAGGGTTGAGTCGTTGGAAACGGTTGAGCGCCTTGGAAAACGGCTGAGCCCTTTGGGGAAAGTGTGCCAGGGGAGAGTTCCTGGAGGTAAAGCGTTGAGCTCTTTTTTCTTTCATAATTTTGTTGAGCTTGGGAGAGCTTAAAAGAGTTTTTATGATCACAACATGAGAACAACAACTTGGAGCACAAAAACAAAGTCAAAGAAGTGTCAAGAAAATGCTATGAGTTCGAGCTATGTAATAGAACTTAGGATATAAATTGTTGTGAATATGTTTCTATAGTTTTGTGTGCTTAGTATGCTTTGTGCATAAGAAAATCTATATCTAAAACAAGTAGAGAGTATATGATGATGAGTTAAAAATATTGAAAAGTTATTTTGAGTCTTAAAATGAAGTTTTAAGAACTGACTCAAAATAATTGATTATTGTTAAATATAATCGATTATTTCAGCAGATAGGCTAAGTGGAATGCCTTGCTGTAATAATCGATTATTTGCCAAAATAATCGATTATCCCAGGAACAACTCTCTGGAATAATCGATTATCCAGCAAAATAATCGATTATATTGTTCTTGGTTGATTTCCAGAAAACCTGAAGAACAAAATAATCGATTATTCTTTAAAATAATCGATTATCTGTGTCTGAAACTTTTATAAATAGTTTGAACTTTGAGAAACTTCAGACATGAGTTAGAACTAATAAACAATTTGTGAAAAACGTTTTTGTGAGTCTTTGTGACATCTTGGAGAGTTTTCTTTGTGAAATCCAAGAGTGAAAACGTTTGTGAAAAGCTTTGGTAGAAGATCATCATCATCATATTCTTGAAAGGGGAAGATCAAGATTTGTTCAAGAATTCCAGGTGAATTCGTTCCTTTTATTCTTTGTGAATCTTTGTGGAAAATCTTGAGAAGGGTTTCTCAAGTAATAAGGTTTCTTGTAGTGGGTTCTACAAGGGGTGCTTTCTTGGGGTCAAGAAAGTGGTTATCTTTAGTATAGAAGTATATGCATGTGTGTTTGCTTGTAAACCTTCTTGATTAAAGATAGTGGAACAAATCTTAATCAGGTGTTGATTAAGGACTGGATGTAGGTCACATGTGGAGTGGCTGAACCAGTATAAAAGACTTGTGCAATCTTCTTCAACCTTATCTTTTACTTTGTGTAATTTCTTGGGTGAACTTTAAAGAAGATAAAACTTGATTAACAAGTGTATGTGAATCTTGATGGTTTAAATCTATAATTGAACATTATTGTTGAACCTCATTATGTTGTAATCAAGTGAGCATATTGCATTCATATTTCTCATAACAAGTCTTTAGAAGAGCTTCATTTGGAAATTTTGTCATAGAAAAGTTTTGATTGAAATTAAGATCCAAAATACTCTGATAAATTTTTAAAGGATCATTGAATCCAATTCACCCCCCTCTTGGATTGTGCCATTCTTTTCTATCAAATTTGACTTTTTAGTCTTCATAAAAGTTGTAGCCTGGGATCTTATCTTTCCAATGGCGCTAGAATCACCTAAAAAGGAGGTCTAAAGCTCTAGTTATGACCTTTTTAGTGAGCAAAGGTCAAGCTGTCAGGATTTAGGATAACTGTTGCGGTTTTTGTAAGTTTTGACAAAGTAGATGATGGAATTAGGACTTGATGTCTTCATAAGAGTTTTAGGAAATCTTCTTATTTTTCATATGAGATAAGGATGAGCATGATAGGAGTATTATAACTCCCGATACGTTATTTTATGTGAAGGTTGTCATTTCACAATATGTGTTTTGGTTAAGTTAAAAGTTGTTTTGGGAGCTTAGGTTGATGTATGTTGTTTATTTGGGTAATTTGGCATGATAGGTGAATTTTAAAAATGTTGGTTGATTTGTATCATGTGTAGAATATGTTGTAAAGTTGTATTATGATAGGAAGTTGCCAAGTTGATATGTGATGTCTATTGTTGATGTATAATAATGTTATTATGATGTATAAATGATTAATATTGTTGAAAGCTACTTTTAAGTTGTAAGTTGCCTTAAAGTTGTTTAAAGTTGTTGAAGTTGAGATTTTGATGACTATAGTTGTTTAAGTTGTTTATTCAAGTTGATATTATGATGCCTATTGTTGTAAAGTTGTATAAAGATGCCTATTGTTGTAAAGTTGTAAAATTGGGGACATATGGTGAAGATATATGTCCTATGTTGAGATACATAGTACTAAGGTGATAAATTGAAATTTGTCTTAAAGTTGAATCTCTTAGTACTGTGTGGGCGACATGGAAGTAGTCGATCCATGTCATGGTTGAATGACCAATTTGAGTAAGGTATCTAGTTAGAGATGTAGTCTTTGACTAGGTACTGGAGGGTGCGTGGTACTTGGAGGGTAGTGGGTGGGCTAATTCTATATGTGGATTGGTGATGCAAGCCAAGGCCATGGTAGGCCCATACCCAAACCCTTCTGCCCTAACAGTAGTATTGGACCTCCAAGTCTAAGTGGCACACTTGAGCAATCGCCTATTGTTGTCTATACCTGGTTCTCTTCGGAGTTCCTAAGGATGTCATATACCTGACCTGGTTAAGATAGGTCAAACATTGGATTCGGTAGGGTTTATGCTACCTAGACTGCTCAACCTCAATTGTTGGAGATCTCCTAGACAAACATGTATCTCAGCCAAACCATGTCAAACAAGACATCCATCAATGAACATGGTCACACCACACCATACCTTATATGTAAACACCTCAATTAATACATCGTTATGCATTCACTTACGAAGATTTCCTAACAATATGAGAAGTCTAAGTGACTCTATGCTACTGAACCAATCCAATCATTTTTTCACTCGGAGCAAAATGGGATAACAATCATTCCTCTAATTTCTTGAGTCTTTTTACTTGCACTAGGAAAGTTTGGTTCCACTGTTAGGAATTGTACAGTTGGGTTATAGGCTTACCATGACCTTGACATGCATTACCAAGTCTTATATGAAATTCAGCCATTGATTATCCTCAAGAAACCATGCAACCTTTCCAAGTACTTGATTAAGGGTTGTAGCCCTTGACCTCCTACCCTACTCACCCACTAACTAAGGACATAAATGAGATATCAACACACCTACTTAAGGAGGTTTTTTTAACAGTGGCCTACCATAACACCATTATTATATAATGAATGACGTGAACATAATATTGTATGAAGACAAATTATTGTTTGATAATTGTGATGAAATTACCTAAGTTGTACGGGTGTTTGGATACTTTAAGTTGTATGACAAAACAAGATATGATGTAATGAATGATGTTCCTTTTAAGTTGTTTGTGTTGCATGTTATTGTATGATGTTTCTTTTGTATCACAAGCTTACCCTATGTTTTCTCTTGTGGTTTGGGATTGCTATGATTATAATTAGTATGAGAGCAAGACAAGATAAAAGAACTGTGTTGTGTTGTTTGGTAGTTAGTCACATTGGAGGTGACTCTCTTTTGGATGTTGCTACTCTGAGGTAGCTAGGTTTTTTATAGACGTTTGATCAACGACTATGTTTATTTTGTATATAGTAGTTACTTCTTTTGTGTGAAGCATGTATATATGCTCGAATAGTTGTTTTATTTTCTTACATAGCTGACTATTTACATGAGATTTACTTACTTATTACATGATATCCTAGACAGATGTTTGATGCTTGTACTTTTGCTTAGTTGATATTTAACCTTAGTAAGTGTAGTGATCAAGTGGATCATTACAATTATCTCACACCTATAAAAATAAGATGTGATTTAATATGACTCATCACTTAAGAACTCTACAGTTAAACGTTTTTTACTTGGAACAATTTAAGGATGAGTAACCTTTTAAGAAGTTTTCCAAAAAGCATGCGAATGAGAATAAAGTTCACTAAAAATCCTTGTGTTGGTTTATAGAGACAAACATTAATCCTAAAAGGCGACCAAGCATCTTAAGATGGGCTACATACGGAGGGTTCTGCCCGATGAAAGGTTCTGACCAATAAGAAGTTATGTGAAGTGTCACCATGTGATGTATCATGGAGTGAAATCGTAGAAATGTCAAATATGACAAGTGTTACACACCTCATACTTGATGTTGAATGGTCGTATCTAGGTTCTAGGAACTTGGATGTTGAGTTGACACATAAGTTGAGGGTGGCCACTTGGGGTGCATCCTGACTTAGTCTTGGAAGGGTGCATGATATCTTGGGGGTAGATAGTGGGCTAAATACATAGAGGGTTTTTGCATATCAATGTCATGGTAGGCTAGCTCATACTTAAGTTGTTTTATACTCAATCAGTGACACTAGACCTTTTGGGTTTATGTCGACTATACTTGAGTGACTAAAGTTATAATTGTCTGGTACGGTTGAGTCAAATAAACCACTCGTTATGGAAAATTCCTATTGTTATTCGTGCGTGACGACACATGGTGCAAGTTGGTACATAGGCATATGGTGTTGTGATGTGGTTGTGTATGAATTTTTGTTGTGAGTTTGTTGTTGATGATTACGAGCATTGATCACTCATTGATGTATCATTTACTTTTATGGTATATGTATTACTATATTATTGATATCTTATGTTGTTTTATATCAAGTTTACACTATTGTTATTGTGTTGACTACAATACTCATGTCTTTAACATGAGAGCAAACTCGGAATAGTTTGAGGATAGTGGCTTGAAAATGTTGTTGCCCATCATAGGATGGTTGAAGCTAGAGATTGTTGGTCTCTTGACTGTAACGACCCACCTAGCCGTCGCACAACAACAACACCATGCAGAATAGAGTATGTATATATATATCAAAATAAAATATATACACATAGGTCTAGCCTGGAGCTCAACAAGTCAATATACAAAAAACATCAGCCTAACTACACTAGGTAGCCAAAAACAACAAAAACATCCGCTCCATCTGCCAGCTGCAGACCTGCTACTATACTCCAGCATATCCATGCTCTACTCTCATACATAGTATGATCATTGTAGTCCAATCTACATGGAAACAGACAAGGGTAAGCTAGTGAAAAGAATCAGCATATATATATATATATAGGAATTACAAACAGCTTCAACTTATCAGCACATCATCAAATTCAACAATTTTGACACACAACACATAACAACATACATCTACATCTCAGCTTCACAGCACACTACACATATACAGCTCACATCATTCGACAAAATCAACATCAAACAACTTATGCGTCGTCACGCATTTCATCTAGATTTGGTCGCTTGTAAGTGGTATAGCTCGACCTGGCCCCTATACCGTGGTCGCTTTGTACACGTGTGCCTCAACCTTGCCCACACACGGGACCAACTAAGTACTTAGAGGAGAACAACACAGTGACCACTCCAAGGGACAGCTTTCCAGGGAGGGTTTTCAAAAAATTAGGCTCTAAGAGCACCACAGCTTCCTCAATCCACACAAAGGGATGAGCAATTTAAAAAAATGTCTCCTCTAGTCTTAGTGATCAACAGCTCAGCCTTACAACCTACACAGCTCAGCCTTACGGCCTACATAGCTTAGTATTACAGCTTACAATAGCTTAGCCTTACGGCCTTCAACAGCTCAGCCTTATAGCCTACAACAGCTCAGCCTTACGACCTACAACAGCTTAGCCTTTCGGCCTACAACAGCTCAGCCTTACGGCCTACAACAGCTCAGCCTTTCATCCTACAACAACTTAGCCTTACGGCCTATAACAGCTCAGCCTTACGACCTACAACAACTCAGCCTTTCGACCTACAACAACTCAGCCTTTCGGCCTACTATATTCACAACACAGCTCAAAATCAACATTCAGCACAGCACAACATAATAACATTAACAACTTAGACAGCATACAACTCAGCTCGGCTCAACAACATTAATCAGCATAAGCATCATATAGCATAGCTCAACGTTACATCCTTAATAGCATAAACAACATACCGCACAACTAAACTTTTCATCGTATGGCATTAACAACATTAATTAGCATAAACAACATTTGGCACAGCTCAGCTTAACAACAATAACAACTCAAACAAGATACAACACAGCCCAGCTTAACAGCAATAACAGCTAAAATAACATACAACACAGCTCAGCTTAACATTATTAATAGCATGATCAACAACTTCACAGCATACAACATATTCAACACATAATATGACTCACCCATCTTTTTTACAACTCATCTATCATGCCAAATTACCCACCCAAACAACACTAATCAACCTAAGCACCTAAAACAACTTTCAACTTAACCAAATCATTAATTGTGAAATGGCAACCTTTGTAACACCCCAATTTTTTATAAAGAGTATTTTTGTATTAATGGCATTTTCGTATTTAGTAATGGTATTTTCGTAATTTTAATAGAGGAATGAGGGTATTTTTTGTAAATTTATTATTAATGGCATTTTCGTAAATATTAATGGCATTCTCGTAATTTTGTTAAAGTTTTTGGGTATTTTTGGTTTCTGGAACGGGCCGTTCCAAATGTGGAACGGGCCGTTCCAAATGATAAAATTGTGTATTTTTGGGATGTCCAGAACGGGCCCAGAACGGCCCGTTCTCCAAAGGAGAACGGGCCGTTCCAGAAGGAGAACGGGGCGTTCTCCTTGCAGAACGGGCCGTTCTAGAAGGAGAACGGGGCGTTCTGCTGGGTTTTGGAACGGGCCGTTCTGATTTCAGAACAGGCCGTTCCAGTTGAAAATTTTGCGTAGATTTGAAGGGTCCAGAACGGGCGTTCCACTTTTCAGAACGGCCGTTCCGGATAGGTCCGCGAAAATGCCTATAAAAAGGCCCCTCCTCCCTCTCAAATCCTCACACCTCTCATCTTCTCTCCCTTCTCTCTTTTCTTTCTCTCTCTACTTCCTGCTGTTGATGGAAGGAGCTTAGGGGGTGGAGGTTCTACCCTAGTTCCGGTCCCGATTTAAGGAGAGAGAAGAGAAGGTTCTGCCCGAATTTTGACTACCGTTTAAGGAAAAAGAAGAGGAGGTTCTGCTCAAGTTACTATTCATCCAGGTACGGGGGAAAAGGGGATTATTTATATGTAGAGTACATGAGGGAATTGGGTAGAGGAAGAATTTCTTAGGATTATGATTTTATAATTATTTTATTTGAAGAATCATTAGTTCTATTGAAATTATGTGTTGAGGTTTATAGATATGCCAAATTGTAGGAATAATGATCTGGGAAGAAAGAAGAAATCATAAATGCTGTGAACTAGAATTTGGAATAATTATGAGTTTCACTGTTATATTAAATTGATTATCTTATTGATTATTATAATTTATGATTATTATTGCTATATTACTCGTTAAGAATGGATGATCTTGACGTGAATTGCTTGAGGGGTGTGTAAACCCTCATTTTGTTGGGCTTATCTGTTGTGTATGTGATGTGTATGTGATGTGGAATTATGTACGTGATGTGAATTTGAGTTATGAAATGAGAAGTGTGGAATATGATTGAGATGTGAATGAGATGTGATTATGGTACTGATGACCAGGGGTGAGCACGACCCTAAGCTGATGGGTAGCGTGACCTTGGCACAGTATTATGTCAGGGGTGAGCACGGCCCTAGGCTACTAAAAAGGGTAGCGTGACCTTGGCACAGTGTTATGTCAGGGGTGAGCACGGCCCTAGGTTGGAAAAAGGGTAGCGTGACCTTGACATAGTGAAATTTGTGTGGATTATGAATGAATTGTAATGTTCAAGTGGATTGTGATGAATTGATGTAATTGTAATTGAGATGTGAATATGATGAATGGTTGATAAATTATGATACACAAACATATATATATATATAGATAAATGCTTATGAATATTTTATTAAATAATGAGTTATTATGAGATTATATTGTGATGTGTTTGTATGTACTTTGCATATAGATATTTTCTTTTCTCACCGTATAAACTGTGGATATTTTAGGAGAAGAAGATCCAGCTACGAGTGGCTTCTAGGATGCCAACAGTTAAAATTCTGGGAATGCTCTGATAGTGTGACATCGGGGCAGAGGATTTCTAGGATGAAATATTTATGTGTATTTGGCACTGTAATATTGTTTTGAAAACAATTTGTAAAACTCTTGTGTTTTATGTTTTAAATCTCTATTAATGTGATTGTCGAATTTTTATGTGAACCCTTTTACCAACTTAGAAAATTTAAACCTTCTTAAATGTATTATAATTTTTTTTATATATGTGTTGGGGTAGTAAGGGTGTCACATTTAGTGGTATCAGAGCGGGCCGATCCAATCGGCCGTGAGTAATGAGTTTACTATGCTTGTTTGGTAGATTAATAATGTGATGAGTTGATTGATGTGCTAATGAGATGATTAATTATGTTCTTATTTATTTATTTGTGTGCATTGTATTCTCAAGATTTGTCTGATAGACATGATATAATTTGATGATGCTATTTTTGATTAATCTTTTCATAATTTCTTATTTGTTTGATACTTTTTTAGGAATTTAGGAATCTATAGTAGTAAGCAATTGAATCAAAGGAGGTTGAATTTGAGAATTGGAGTTTTGATATTTTGATGAGAGATTGGAATGTTCCTTGAGTATTGGTTAACTTTATGGTTTAGGTAGTATGTAAATTTTATTCTCTATGTCCTTTGTGAGCTGTTTTGGAAAGCTTGAATATGAGTTTAAGGTGGAAAAAAAGTGAGTTTGGAATGGTTAAGGTATTTTGTGAAATGTTAGTACACTAATGCTAGTATGATAATTCCTTATGTCTGTTGTTTATTTGATTGTGTACTATTTTCTTAGATTATGGCTGGTAGGAATGATCGTGCAATTGCTGATGCTCTTCAAGCATTAGCACAAGCTGTAAGTAACAACTATAGGACTGAAATCGCTCCTAATTGGTTAGAGCGATTTCAACGAAATAATCCACCTACTTTCCAAGGAGGATATGACCCAGATGTTGCGATGAATTGGCTAATGGAAATCGAAAAGATTTTCAATGCCATGGAGTGTCCTTTCACTCAGAAAGTGAGGTTGGCTACCTTCAAGTTGACTGCTGATGCCCATTTTTGGTGGGAAGGAGCACTTCAAAGGATGATTAATGGAGAAATGCAATTGAATTGGGACAACTTCAAGAGGGTTTTTCTTGAGAAGTATTTCCCGGATGATGTAAGAAGCCAGAAGGAAGTTGAATTTCTTGAACTAAAGCAAGGAAATGACACAGTTGCAGAGTATGCCGCAAAATTTGATGCCTTGGTTCGCTACTGTACTCATTACCATGGTGAGGATGGCGAAAGGGCTAAGTGTATTAAGTTCGTGAATGGCCTTCGCTCTGAGATAAAAACAGTAATCAATTATCAAGAAATTTATCACTACCCGACTCTTGTCAACAAGAGTAGAATTTACGACCGTGACAATCGTGCACGTGCTGACTATTACAAGGGAGCTGGAGGTCCTATGCGTACCACAAATTCTAGTGCTTTAGGTAAAAGTAAACCTTACACCAAGTCTACTGGGAATTCAAGTTCTAAGGTGAATAATCAAGATTCGATGCAACGAAAGAGTCAATCTCCAATGGTTGGACAAACATCAAAAGGAGGGAGTGAGGGTTCTGTTCCACGCGATAATTGCTTCAACTGTGGGAAGACAGGTCATAAGGCATATGAGTGTTGGGTACCAAGAGTGATAACATGTTACAACTGTTACGAGAAGGGACACAAAGCTCGGGAGTGCCCCAAGAATAAGAAAGAAACAACAGAGGTTGAAGGGAGCGCTAGCAAGCCTAGAGCCACAGGAAGAGTATTTGCCTTGAGTGGTGTTGAAGCTACTTAATCCAAAGATTTCATCCAGGGTATGTGTTTCATCAATGGAACCCCTCTAATTGTTTTATATGACTGGTGCGACTCACTCTTTTATATCACGTGTATGTCTAAATTACCTATTTTTTTCCTTGTCTTTTGAACTAATAGTAGAGACACCCACTAATGGTTCAGTGATCACTTCTGATGTCTGTCCAAAGTATCCCTTGACTATTGATGGTAGAGAATTCATGGTTGACTTAATTTGTTTGCCTATAAGTTAACTAGTGAAATTAGTAGCTTCCTTGGATTGGCTGAATACTATAGAAAATTCATAGAGGGATTCTCCAAGTTAGCATTACCTTGACAAGTTTGACTACGAAAGGAGTTGTGTTTGTATAGGATAGTAAATGCAAGGATAGTTTACCGGGCCCTTGAGGAAAAGTTGACTAGTACACCTGTTTTAGTATTGCTTGACTTTTGTGGTTTATTGTGATGCTTCTAAAATAAGTTTGAGTGGAGTGTTGATGCAAGAAGGAAAGATAGTGGCTTGTGATTCTAGGCAACTGAAAACTCATCATAGGAATTACCTTACTTATGATTTTAAGTTAACGGTTGTAATATTTAGAGACATTGCCTATATAATTATAAGCTTGAGGTATTTATTGATCGTTAGAGCCTTAATTATTTGTTGACTGAAAGAGTTAAGTTAAGTTTAAACTTCTAAAAGGACTAATATTTCAAACTTAGTTGTTATTTGAGTAAAGTCATTGTGGTAACCGATATTTTGAGTAGGAAATCTTTATATTTATTTTCCTTTATGATTAGAGATTCAAATTAGGGATTTAAGTTTGACTTATGAGATTACTCTTAATAGTGTAAAACTAGGTATGACTCGAATACTAAGTGGATCGTTGAAAGAAATTGGAGAAGCATAATTAGTTGATTCATTTGATAACAAGATATGAGATTATAGGATAAGGTGATGGATAAGAATTTGACTTGGGTATAGATGGAGTGGTGAAATTAGTGATCTGATATGTATACCTAGTGAACTTACACTTAGGTACTTGATCTTTAGAGATAACCATAGAAGTAAAACCAATATTGTAGCAGATACCTCGATTATGATGACCTCTGATATATCATTTTAATGATTTAATGGTTGGATTTGATTGAAGAATTTAGAGACTTATGCTAGATGAGTGAGATTACCCTTAGAAGCATTGAATGGATTATGCTGAAAGTAACTAGTGAATTAATGGATGAGATTAGAGAAGCTTAGGAGTCAGATCCTTTCTTAGAACCAAGTGGAGAAGATTGGTAGAAGTATAGATAACCAATTCTGAGTAGAAATCAATGTTGTTTTGAGGAGCAAGAACCAATTTGGGTGTTTAGTAACCTTGAATTAAGAAAGATGATTTTAGAGTAAAGACATACGAGTGTTCTTGAAATATATTTACGAACTACTAAGATGTATCAGAGTTGCGCAGCGGAAGTGTAGTGACCTTAGGTGAAGAGAAAAGAAATCATATACTCGTGTTTAGTATACAAGAAATCTTTACAAATTTTGTAGCAATTAGACGTCTCATTTTGGAAGTAAGATGGTGAATGGATAGACCTTAATTATAGGTTTGTTTGAGACATTTAAGGGATTGATTTAGATTCCTTAAAACTTACTTGTCTTACCCTTAAATTTCCTTGGTAAAATGAATAGAGTTGTAGGTAGTGAGGTTGCATAAGAATTAGAAGTAAGAAGCGAAGAATTTACCATTGCAAAATTTCGAGGACGAAATTTCTAAAAGGAGGGAAGAATTGTAACACCCCAATTTTTTATAAAGAGTATTTTTGTATTAATGGCATTTTCGTATTTAATAATGGTATTTTCGTAATTTTAATAGAGGAATGAGGGTATTTTTGTAAATTTATTATTAATGGCATTTTCGTAAATATTAATGGCATTCTCGTAATTTTGTTAAAGTTTTTGGGTATTTTTGGTTTCTGGAACGGGCCGTTCCAAATGTGGAACGGGCCGTTCCAAATGATAAAATTGTGTATTTTTGGGATGTCCAGAACGGGCCCAGAACGGGCCGTTCTCCAAAGGAGAACGGGCCGTTCCAGAAGGAGAACGGGGCGTTCTCCTTGCAGAACGGGCCGTTCTAGAAGGAGAACGGGGCGTTCTGCTGGGTTTTGGAACGGGCCGTTCTGATTTCAGAACAGGCCGTTCCAGTTGAAAATTTTGCGTAGATTTGAAGGGTCCAGAACGGGCGTTCCACTTTTCAGAACGGCCGTTCCGGATAGGTCCGCGAAAATGCCTATAAAAAGGCCCCTCCTCCCTCTCAAATCCTCACACCTCTCATCTTCTCTCCCTTCTCTCTTTTCTTTCTCTCTCTACTTCCTGCTGTTGATGGAAGGAGCTTAGGGGGTGGAGGTTCTACCCTAGTTCCGGTCCCGATTTAAGGAGAGAGAAGAGAAGGTTCTGCCCGAATTTTGACTACCGTTTAAGGAAAAAGAAGATGAGGTTCTGCTCAAGTTACTATTCATCCAGGTACGGGGGAAAAGGGGATTATTTATATGTAGAGTACATGAGGGAATTGGGTAGAGGAAGAATTTCTTAGGATTATGATTTTATAATTATTTTATTTGAAGAATCATTAGTTCTATTGAAATTATGTGTTGAGGTTTATAGATATGCCAAATTGTAGGAATAATGATCTGGGAAGAAAGAAGAAATCATAAATGTTGTGAACTAGAATTTGGAATAATTATGAGTTTCACTGTTATATTAAATTGATTATCTTATTGATTATTATAATTTATGATTATTATTGCTATATTACTCGTTAAGAATGGATGATCTTGACGTGAATTGCTTGAGGGGTGTGTAAACCCTCATTTTGTTGGGCTTATCTGTTGTGTATGTGATGTGTATGTGATGTGGAATTATGTACGTGATGTGAATTTGAGTTATGAAATGAGAAGTGTGGAATATAATTGAGATGTGAATGAGATGTGATTATGGTACTGATGACCAGGGGTGAGCACGACCCTAAGCTGATGGGTAGCGTGACCTTGGCACAGTATTATGTCAGGGGTGAGCACGGCCCTAGGCTACTAAAAAGGGTAGCGTGACCTTGGCACAGTGTTATGTCAGGGGTGAGCACGGCCCTAGGTTGGAAAAAGGGTAGCGTGACCTTGACATAGTGAAATTTGTGTGGATTATGAATGAATTGTAATGTTCAAGTGGATTGTGATGAATTGATGTAATTGTAAATTGAGATGTGAATATGATGAATGGTTGATAAATTATGATACACACATATATATATATATATATATATATATATAGATAAATGCTTATGAATATTTTATTAAATAATGAGTTATTATGAGATTATATTGTGATGTGTTTGTATGTACTTTGCATATAGATATTTTCTTTTCTCACCGTATAAACTGTGGATATTTTAGGAGAAGAAGATCCAGCTACGAGTGGCTTCTAGGATGCCAACAGTTAAAATTCTGGGAATGCTCTGATAGTGTGACATCGGGGCAGAGGATTTCTAGGATGAAATATTTATGTGTATTTGGCACTGTAATATTGTTTTGAAAACAATTTGTAAAACTCTTGTGTTTTATGTTTTAAATCTCTATTAATGTGATTGTCGAATTTTTATGTGAACCCTTTTACCAACTTAGAAAATTTAAACCTTCTTAAATGTATTATAATTTTTTTTATATATGTGTTGGGGTAGTAAGGGTGTCACAACCTTCACATAAAATAGCATATCAGAAGTTATACTACGTCTACCATGCTCATCCATATCTCATATGAAAGATAAGACGATTTTCTACAAGTCTTATGAAGACACAAAATCCTAATTCCTTCATCTACCTTGTTAACAATTCTAAAAACCGCAACAGCTATAACCAATGCTGGCAGCTTGACCCCTCTTCACTAAAACAGCCATATCTGGAGTTCTAGAACTCCTTTTTGGGTGATTCTAGCGTCATTGGAAAGATAAAATCCAAGGCTACAACTTTCATGAAGACTCAAAGACCAACATACTCACGCCCGGCACATTAAAATCACGCCCGGCGCAAACTCAACCTGAGACCTGAGCCCGACACAATTATCCTGCGCCCGGTGCAATATCAGTAACAAAAACATAAGATTCACATCTGATAGTGCGCCCAGCGTGGTTCTCCCCACGCCCGGCGTGATTCACCCAGGGATTCCCCATTTAAATCACGCCCGGCGCGAAGAACTGGGCCCGGCGCAATTTTAAACAGTAACCCTCACCACTTCAAAAATTTCACCCAAAACCTGCAAAATCAGCCAACTCAAACACATGCAATCCATCAAATGAACTACATTTACAACATACAACTCAAAAACCATCTCTTTTTCAACATGCAACCATCAAACATGTAAAAATCCCCATTTTTCTCAATTTTCCCGTAACCCCAAAAATGCACAACTCATCAATCCGACCATCAATCTCCAGAAATCAAACAACATTTGAGTTATTAAACTCATTTCCAAACAATCTGTAAGAAATCTAACTTCCCTTACCTCGGAGGAGAAGATTCCGAGCTTCCGGGATGAGGAAAAGGAAGAAGGAGAAAAAGAGAAAGCTCCGCTCTCTGCTAGCTCCACAAGAAAAGGACCACCTTAGCTCACTGCCTCAACCTAAGAGAAATGGAAGAGAATGAGAGAACAAGAGAGTGAATGGAGAAAGGAAAATGACGAGGGTTGAGAGGAAGGGGGAAGAAGGAGGGAGCGGGTCTCACAACCTCCCCAACAACAGGAATTTTTGTCCCCGAAAATAGACTTACTTGGGAATAAGGAAGGATACTACTCTCTGCACTGCTGCT
The DNA here is from genome assembly GCF_000230855.2 of Cajanus cajan. Classification (NCBI taxonomy): domain Eukaryota; kingdom Viridiplantae; phylum Streptophyta; class Magnoliopsida; order Fabales; family Fabaceae; genus Cajanus; species Cajanus cajan. The sequence goes on along the minus strand of NC_138523.1, from coordinate 12,442,743 downwards.
CAACTTTCCAAGTAGCCTCACCTGTAGCTGCATCCCACAACACTTTCACCAAGTCGATAGACTTGCCTCTCAACTCCTTCAACTTGTAATCAACCACAACTACAGGCGACTTGTCAGTAGTCTATAGGATCAGCTCTGGCCCCATAACCACTGACTCACCATCTTGATACCAACACAGAGGAGTCATACACTTCCTACCATACAGTGCTTTAAATGGCGCCATCCCAATACTAGCATGAAAGCTATTATTGTACGTGAACTCCACCAGTGGTAGGACTTCCTCTCAGCTTTCCAAGTGGTCTAACACACAAGCCCTCAACAGATCCTCCCATGACTAAATTGTCCTCTCTAACTGACCATCCGTCTGTGGATGATAAGTAGAACTCAACCTCAACTTTGTGCCTAGGGCTTGATGTAGACTCTGCCAAAATATGGAAGTGAACCTTGGATCTCTGTCTGAAATAATATTGGAAGGCACCCCGTGCAACCGTACTATTTTCCTCACATACAACTACGTCAGCTTCTCAAAGGACCACTTGATATTGACAGGCAAGAAATGTGCACACTTGGTCAGCCGATCAACAATCACCCAGATAGCATCACTATTCCTAGTTAACCTAGGAAATCCCACAATGAAATACATAGTGATACTATCCCACTTCCATTCTGGAATCTCCATCTACTGCATCAAACCACTCGGCTTCTGATGCTCCACCTTCGCCTTCTGACAAGTCAGACAGGCCGCCACATATTCAGCAATGTCTCTCTTCATACCAGACCACCAAAAAGTCTTCTTGAGGTCTTGGTACATCTTAGTCATACTAGGATGTATGCTAAGTCTACTCTTGTAGCCTTCCTCCATTACAGCTTTCTTCAGCTCAGCATCATGAGGTAGGCAAATTCTGCCCTTAAACCTCAAGATCCCATCTCTGTCCAGCTCAAAACCAACAGCCTTCTCGGTACCCAGCAAATCAAGAAACTTCACCAACTCTACATCTTGCAACTATTTTAGTCCAACCTGCCTCAAGAACTCACTAGTTATGGTAGTCATCCCACAACTAATGTGATCCTGAGCTAGCTCCACACAGAGATTCAAATCTCTGAACTCCTTCACTAGCTCCAGCTCTTTCACCATCATACAAGACATATGGATGAATTTCCTACTCAACGCATCTGCCACAACATTGGCCTTCCCAGGGTGATACATCAGTTAGAAATCATAGTCCTTTAGAAACTTCATCCACTGCCTCTGCCTCATGTTTAGCTCCTTCTGATCAAACAAGTACTTCAAACTCTTGTGATCACTAAAGACGCTGAACCAAGCACCATAAAGGTAATGCCTCCATATCTTCAAGGCAAAAATAACTGCCACCAACTCCAAGTCATGAGTACGATAATTCCTCTCATGGTTCTTCAGTTGCCTTGAAGCATATGCCACTACTTTCCTGTTCTGCATCAGCACACACCCCAATTCCTGGTGAGAAGCATCACAGTACATATCAAAGGGCTCACCAGAGTCGGGCAACACCAACACAGGAAAAGTAGTCAACCTCCTCTTCAGCTCATCAAAACTCTGTTCACAGGCATCTTTCCAAATGAACGGCTGATCCTTTCTAGTCAACTAGGTTAGAGGCGCTACTATCTTGGAGAATCCCTCAATGAACCTCTTATAGTAACCCGCTAGACCCACAAAACTCCGAATATATGTCACAGTTCTTGGACGCTCCCACTACAACACCGACTCCACCTTAGTCGGATCAACAGTAATCCCCTCAGCTAAAATAACATGGCCCAAGAACTTCACCTTTTCTAACCAGAATTCACACTTAGACAGCTTGGCGTACAACTGCTTCGCCTTCAGAATCTCCAACACCAGCCTCAAGTGCTCTCCATGCTCCTCCGAGATCCTTGAATAAATTAAGATGTCATTAATGAACACCACCACAAATTTATCCAAGAAGGGCCGGAAGATCCTGTTCATGTAATCCATGAACACTGTCGGGGCGTTGGTCACACCAAACGGCATCACAACATATTCATAGTGACCATACCTAGTCCTGAAAGCGGTCTTAGGTATGTCACCCTCCTTCACCCTGATCTGGTGATATCCTGACCTCAAGTCAATCTTCGAGAAAACTGATGTTCCCCTCAATTGATCCATTAAGTCATCTATCTGAGGAAGTGGATATTTGTTCTTAATGGTCAATTTGTTCAACTGCCGGTAATCAACACATAGCCGACTACCTCCATCCTTCTTCTTCACCAACAACACGGGAGCACCCCACGGCGATACACTCGACCACACCAATTGCTTTTTCAACAGGTCTTCCAACTGACCTTTCAGCTCAACCAGCTCAGCTGGGGCCATCCTATAGGGAGCCACCGACACTGGCCCCGCACCTAGAACCAAGTCAATGCTGAACTCCATCTCCCTAGTAGGAGGCAACTCAGGCATCTCATCATGAAACACCTTAGCAAATTTTTTCACCACATCTATCTCAACAATGACCCTCTCGGTCTCCACACTCAAAGCAGCAAACAGAATACAACACTCTGCTCCACCTCTCATCAATGATTCAGCTTGGCCAGCCGAAATCAACAACTCATCCTCCACCTGAGGGAAGATCAATCTCCTATTGGCACAATCTATAAGGATGTGATTGGAAGACAATCAATCTATCCCTAAGATTATGTAAATATCTACTAAAGGCAAATAGATCAAGTTTACCTTGTACCTCTTCTCATTTACAACTATTGGACAACCAACACACAGCTCTGGGAAGTACTTCTCGAGAAACACCCTCTAGAAGCACTCCCAATCAACCATCACTCTTCATAAATCAACATCACAATCAGCACAACATAGAGTTCAACACAACAAAAGCCTAAAGGAACCATCCCCACAAAGTGTCCACTAGACTTGAACGACTCTGATACCAAAAAGTGTAACGACCCACCTAGCCGTCGCACAACAACAACACCACGCAGAATAGAGTATGCATATATATGTCAAAATAAAATATATACACATAGGTCTAGCCTGGGGCTCAACAAGTCAATATACAAAAAACATTAGCCTAACTACACTAGGTAGCCAAAAACAACAAAAACATCCGCTCCATCTGCCAGCTGCAGACCTGCTACTATACTCCAGCCTATCCCTGCTCTGCTTCCATACATAGTATGATCATTGTAGTATAATCCACATGGAAATAAATAAGGGTAAGCTAGTGAAAAGAATTAGCATATATATATATATATATATATATATATATATATATATAGGAATTACAAACAGCTTCAACTTATCAGCACATCATCAAATTCAACAATGTTGACATACAACACATAACAGCATACATCTACATCTCAGCTTCACAGCACACTACACATATACAACTCACATCATTCGGCAAAATCAACATCAAATAACTTATGCATCGTCACGCATTTCATCTAGATTTGGTCGCTTGTAAGCGGTATAGCTCGACCTGACTCCTATACCATGGTCGCTTTGTACACGTGTGCCTCGACCTTGCCCACACACGGGACCAACTAAGTACTTAGAGGAGAACAGCACCGTGACCACTCCAAGGGACAACTTCCCAGGGAGGGTTTTCAACAAATTGGGCTCTAAGAGCACCATAGCTTCCTCAATCCACACAAAGGGATGAGCAATTTCAAAAAACGTCTCCTCTAGTCTTAGTGATCAACAGCTCAGCCTTATGGCCTACACAGCTCAGCCTTACGGCCTACACAACTCAGCCTTACGGCCTACAATAGCTCAGCCTTACGACCTACAATAACTCAGCTTTACGGCCTACAAAACCTTAGTCTTATGGCCTACAACAGCTCATCCTTTCGACCTACAATAGCTCAGCCTTACGACCTACAATAGCTCAGCCTTTCGGCCTACAACAGCACAGCCTTACAGTCTACAACAGCTCAGCTTTATGGCCTACAACAGCTCAGTCTTTCAGCCTACAACAGCTCAGCCTTTCGACCTACTATATTCACAACACAGCTCAAAATCAACATTAAGCACATCACAACATAATAACATTAACAACTTAGACAGCATACAACTCAGCTCGGCTCAACAACATTAATCAGCATAAGAATCATACAACACAACTCAACGTTACATCATTAACAACATAAACAACATACAGCACAACTCAACTTTTCATCATACGACATTAACAACATTAATTAGCATAAACAACATTTAGCATAACTCAGCTTAACAGTAATAACAGCTCAAACAACATACAGCACAGCCCATCTTAACAACAATAACAGCTAAAATAACATACAGCACAGCTCAGCTTAACATTATTAACAGCATGATCAACAACTTCACAACATACAACATATTCAACACATAATACGACTCACGCATATTGTTTACAACTAATCTATCATGCCAAATTAACCACCCAAACAACACCAATCAACCTAAGCACCTAAAACAACTTTCAACTTAACCAAATCATTAATTGTGAAATGGCAACCTTCACATAAAATAGCGTATCAGGAGTTATACTACTCCTACCATGCTCATCCTTATATCATATGAAAGATAAGAAGATTTCCTACAAGTCTCATGAAGACACCAAGTACTAATTCCTTCATCTACCTTATTAAAAATTCTAAAAACCGCAATAGCTATAACCAATGCTGGCAGCTTGACCCATCTTCACTAAAACAATCATATCTGGTATTTTAGAACTCCTTTTTGGGTGATTCCAGCGCCATTGGAAAGATAACATCCAAGGCTATAACTTTCATGAAGACTCAAATACCAACATACTCACGCCCGGCGCAAACTCAACCTGAGACCTATAGAGGTCTCCGAGCCTAGTGCAATTATCCTGCGTCCGGCACAATATCAGTAACAAAAACATAAGATTCACGTCTAATAGTGCGCCCAGCATGGTTCTCCCCAGGCCCGACGTGATTCACCCAGGAATTTCCCATTTCAAATCACGCCCGGTGCGAAGAACTGCGCCCAGCGCAATTTCAAATAGTAACCCTCACCACTTTGAAATTTTCACCCAAAACCTACAAAATCAGCCAACTCAAACACATGCAATCCATCAAATGAACTACATTTACAGCATACAACTCAAAAACCATCTCTTTTTCAACATGCAACCATCAAACGTGTAAAAATCCCCATTTTTCTCAATTTTTCTGAAACCCCAAAAATGCACAACTCATCAATCCGACCATCAATATCCAGAAATCAAACAACATTTGAGTTTCTAAACTCATTTCCAAACAATATGCAAGGAATCTAACTTCCCTTACCTCGGAGGAGAAGATTCCGAGCTTCCGGGAAGAGGAAAAGGAAGAAGGAGAAAAAGAGAAAGCTCCGCTCTCTACTAGCTCCACAAGAAAAGGACCACCTTAGCTCCCTGCCTCAACCTAAGTGGAAGGGAAGAGAATGAGAGAACAAGAGAGTGAATGAAGAAAGGGAAATGAGGAGGGTTGAGAGGAAGGGGGAAGAAGGAGGGAGCGGGTCTCACATTGACTGTTGTCATATAGATGTAGGATTGATCAATTTATGTTTTGTTAATGTTGGTCATATATATGTATTTGCATATTCCAAGGCTGTAACTCTATAAGGGGAACTTATTTTGTTGCTTGATGACCAAAAACTACTTTATTATTTTTTTCTCAATTGATCCCAAGATCTTGAGTATATATAGGTTTTGTACATACATGGTGTATAAGTTTTGTGTTACATAATAAACCTAGATATATGATTTCCTTGATGACAATGAACTATTTTCTTTTCTACTACGATATTGGATATGATGATGTGTTGTCATGTCCTTAGTAGTGTATGATCTAACATGTCATTATAAAATATATTGTCATTTTTGTCTTTAAAATTAAGAAATTGTTAAACAAGTTCCTAAGATATTAAATAAATCTTTAAATTTAATTACTTATTATCATTTTAGTCTTTAAATATATATCAATAATATAATTTTAATGATACAATTTTTAAGTCTTCAACTAATAAATTTATCATTTTACACTTTTAGATACTTATTTTAAAAAAATTAATTTGAGAAATTAATATAATAATATCTTCTAACTTCAAGAACTAAAATAGGTGTTACCTCTTTATAATTTTGAGTTCGGCATATTAAATTGGTGTGCACGTGAATCTCCAAAGATACTTGGAGCATATAGGCTTGAACTTTTTTGTTTAAAAGGATGCTTTGACGAGCCCTTTCGTGTTTGGCACGTCACTGAGTAATGAGATTAAGATCCGTGGTCCCGAAACTATTTACAAGGCAACGTAGGGTAAAAATAGAGTTTATGAAGGTAATGTAATTGTTGGTTGTTGACGCAACTTAAAAAGACCAATCTGGCCCAAGACAAGAGAGAACAAAAAGACTACCGGACGATGCCGTTTAATTTTCCAAACAAACAAATGTGAAATTTTATAAAACTTAAAAAGGCTTAAATATATTTTTAGTCCCTCAAATTTAGGATAAATTTATTTTTTGTCCCTCAAATTTAAAATTGTTATTTTTAATTTCTGTAATTTTAAAAAAATTTATTTTAGTTCTTATATTTAAATTTTGTTAAAAAATTAATCAAATATTATTATATAAAATATATCTATCAATGTCCCTATTAGTAAAGATTTCACATTAAATTCAGTTAATATTGCATACTTGTCTTAATTAGTCACTTTCAAATATATTATTGATGACTTGGGGGATTAAAATAAGATTTTTTAAAATTATAGGGACTAAAAATAATAATTTTAAATTTGAGACATTAAAAACAAATTTGTCTTAAATTTGAGGGACTAAAAACATATTTAAGTCGAACTTAAAATTTATTTTATGTGTTTTCAATCGATGTAATTTTAAGAAGTATTTATTTTATTTCTAAAATTTAAAATTTGTATTTTGAGTTTCCAAAATATATTAAAAAAACTATTATTTTAATGTCTCTCGATTTATTATATCAATTATAATATTAGTGACTAAAATAATACTTTTTAAAATTATAGAAATTAAAAAGTGTTTTTTTAGGAATTAAAATAATAATAATTTTTTATATTTTGAATACTAAAAACATTTTAAATTTGGGAAATCAAAAGAATATATACCCCAAATTTAAAAATTTTAAAACATAATTAAATCTTTTATAAATTATATATTTATCTACCTATGAATATAATATGTAATGGCACATTTACTATTACATTTCAATGAAATAAAATTACACTACTCTTTAAATTAAGTAAATTCTTTATATCTTACGGAAAATTTTACTTTATAGGAACATTATTGATTATCCTTATAGACAATGTTGTTACTGTGTTTTTTTTAGTGAGTTATTTGAAGCGGTGTATAAATGAATTTTACATCGATATTATAAATACGAGCATTGACCTTTTAAATATAAGGATTTTTAACATTTATTTTCTTTTTAGTAGGTTGTACAATATTTCTTGCTTCAAACATCTTCCATTTTCCAAAATATCTCAACCAAAAAACATCTTCCATTTTCCTGTAAAAAAAAACCATTTTATATTTTTTGTTTTGTAAAAAAATATAACTTAAATATAGTTAATAGTAAATTAAGTTTGTGTTGAAATTTTAAATCATACCATATTAAATAATAAACACAGTGTACTATCCCGGATAATTTCTTAGACCTTGATCGATATCTTTAACCGTACATTCAGGATATTTCTCGAGATGGATTTGTTGAGATTGGTCAAGCATCACAACTTTCACTCAAGCCCTTTTGTCTTCTAGGCTTAGGGCTAGGCGCAAGTGTACCATCTTGGATAAATTTCATGATGGTTTTGGCGAGAGGCCTGGGTTGAGATCATTGGCCGGACATAGTGAAGGCCAAGCCGAGAGGGGATACTAAAGGATCAGGAGCAGCCCAACTTCCTAAGGCAAACTACTTCCCTAAAAGTAGGAATGGCAAAACAGGCCAGCCCAGCCCGTTTTGGCCTGCCAAAAACGGGCCGGGCAGGGCCGGCCCGCCAATGTAAAACAGGCTGGAGATGTTGGCCCGCCCCGCCTAAGGACGGGTTGGCGGGTTGGCGGGTCAGCCCGCATACAAAAATAAAAATAAAAAAAATGGAAAAAAATATATATTTTATATTCAAATAAAAAAAATTTGCTACAAATAAATAAATATAACCATATGAAATTAAAAATGCATACATATTGTACATAATATATGTTCAACAAAAACAAATTACAAACTTAGAACAAAATCAAATAGAAATTAGTCCATTTATACCAAAATCAAAATCAAATTATAAACTTACACAACTAAATTTTTTGATAGTTCACAAAACAAGTTTAAATACAATTAATTAACTTTAAATTCTTATTTTAAGAATATTAGAAGCTCTCTTTAGAAGATGTCTCTACTTTTTTTCTTGATCATCTTCATCCGCATCTTCTACATCAAAATAAAATAAACATAAAAATAATTAAATTTAAAAATATATATATGCGGTTCGGCGGGTTGTAGCGGGCTCGCCCGTTATTTGGCCCGCGGGTTGGCGAGCTTGACGGGGCGGGCTTGGTGGGTTGGCGGGTTGAAATGATGAGCCCGGCCCGCCAATTTTTGGCGGGCTAACAGGCCGGCCCGCGGGCCACAGCCCACTTTGCCATCCCTACCTAAAAGGTATCAAAATAAACCTGCCATAGAGGATCATATCTGAAATAAAATCTTATATTTAAGAATCAAATATTACAGTAATAAGTCACCTTAGAGAATCCAGATGTTTTCGAGGCCCATAAGACCAACGAACAAGTAATTATAAAATTTCGAACCTTAGACCTAATAAGACAGATTTACACTCTTGAATGCTCAAACTTTGAAGACTTACCTAAAACAAATCCTAATAGTACTCTAGACCAGAACATATAGATATTTATATATTTATATATTTAATTTGAATGATTTATTTTCACAAACTTCTCCTAATTGTTAAAAAATTTAAATTTTAAATTATTTTTATCCATTAATTTTATTAATAATTAATTTTTAATTAAAAATTTGATTTAGTAGAATTTTTTCTTTGAATAATATATATTTTTTATTTACAAAACTTGAATCCAAAACTTAAATTTATTAAGTGTGTCATAATCATTAGGAGTCCCACATTGCTTAGGAGTCGACTGGGGGGCTTGTTCTGGTATGCTTAAAAGTCTCACATCGCTTAAGAGTCGAGGCTAAGGGTAGTTTATAAACACCCTTCTTCCTTAACCCACCGACACGCCTTTTAAAGGACAAAACCGTGACAGCTCAACGAGTGCCAAAGCGGACAATACCTCAGATACGGTGACCCTAACGATGACAACGGACTTACGGTAGGAACAACTAGTAATATAGTGAGAGACAAATTTTATCTTTTAAATTAAATTTGTAGTATTGAATTGTATAATACTTAAAATTACATTCTAAAAACTACTAAAATTAATTTAGTAGTAGAGATTTAAGGTAATATTTACGAACTTTCATTTAAAAGAATTGAAATTTGATGTTGAATTTTATTATTAATTTGCTTTTAAAATAAAAACTTCTAAACATAAATCACTAAAACTTCAAAATCAATTTTTCAAGCCCTCCACACATTCACATATTGTGAAATTGGGAAGTGAGAACCTCCAAAATTTGCAAATATGTTTGGGCCTTGAAGAGGACTCATTAATAATGCATGGGCTACTATATTTCCTTTGTCCAACGTGGGCCGTAGAAAAGAACGAACAACTGAAGATATAACATGTTCTTCATTGTTTCCTACAATAAAAAACCAAAATAGGATAGAGTGTGCCCTTGTTTCATCTTAAAAAATATTTAAAATAAGTTTATTTAATATATCACGTTAAAAATATTAATATTTTTTTACGTAATTAAAAGTATTTAAGACAGCATACCTATTTTTTTTTTTTTATATATCAAATTCCAGAGATCGAGAGATAAAGGCATAGTCCAACTGAATGTAAAATGGACTCTGTAGAGTTCACTTATTTATCTGTTACATGGATTTAAACTAATTTAAGTTGTAACTAGTTAAACAAGTCCTATAAGTATAGACTAATTAAAAATTGGGATTTAGTTAAGTTTCAAATTAATTTTATTTTAATGTCCTTGGTACATTACACCAAGTTTATGTTTATTTATATAAAGGTAAAAGAATGTAATTACCTACATTCATAAAACTTGGCAATGGCATACATATGGACATTTATGAATAGGTAGTCTATGCAATTATAGCTCTTGGGATTTTTTTTTAAGTAGTTTGAGTCTGCTAGGCTGTCACAAAACACTATTAATAAATTATCGTTATATTTTGTTCTACCAGTTTTAAACAGCGCAATATAAATAATGGATGAATTATTATAACACATATAATCTTGGGTTGGCGTAAACACTTGGAATAAAATCATTTCATATCTGTTCATTCATCGGATGCAATGTCAAATCAGCACCCTGAACAAACACACTTGTCTAATCTAATTATCTATGTATTAGATCCTTTTGAAAGTGATTTAGTTCCTATCTTAACGAAACATGAAAAGAAATGATTAGACGGAAAAGTGAAATCAATGATAAATATATATTTAGGAAAAGGTTTAGTTGATATGCCAGGTTCAGAAATTTCTAGACCCAAATGGGTTATAAGTTAACATGCACTAAGCCTTTGTTTAGATTTGAGGATAGAAAAGAGACAGTAAAAAAAGAGCGATTTAAAAAAAAAGTAAGTGAAAAGTGTAGAGAAAGTTTGTGAGTGAATTGATTGATGTTATAAATAAAAATAAATTTTTAATAAATGATTTTATAAGATTACTATTTTACTCTTAGGTTAAAAAAAGTTTATAATTATTATAATTAAAAGATAAATATAAAAATTTTAACTAAAAAAATAAATATAAAATCTTAATTTAAAAATAATTTAATTTAAATATTTGCTTTAAATTTAATGATAAAATTAATTTAAGATTCTTTTTTAATTTTATTATTATCAATTTTATAATACAAATAAATAATATTATTTATTTTAATAATTTAATTGATATTTTGACTATATTTAAAATATTGAAAAAAATATATTTTTTCTATGATTTAAATATTATATATATATATATAATATAAGATAATTTTTATTTAAATATTAATAATAATGATAATAATAATATTTATAATAATAAATAATGATAACAAAATATATTATGATAATTATATTTTCTAATTTGCTTTTTTACCCATAACAGTCAATTTGGAACGGCCCGTTCTCAACTAGGATTTTTAAGCCAATTTAGTAGTTTGAAACGGCCCGTTCTAAGCTACTAAATTATCCTTGTTTTAGTAGTTTGGAACGGCCCGTTCTGGGCCACGACTGGAAGCAAAAATATGCCACATAATCGATTATGTATGACACATAATCGATTGTGTGCCATGCATAATCGATTATGCTGGCCCATAATCGATTATGTGTCATGCATAATCGATTATGCACGTGATGGACAACTGCATTTCCAGAAGGGCAACCATGTCTTTCTATCCTTGCCAACGTGGCTTTCTCCGCTTTTTTCCATGGTTTATCGAAGAACCCTCCGTACAGCTCTCTCGCTTTTTCCCGCTTTTTTTTTTCTTCGTATTTCACTCGAAATAAACACGTTCCATACATCGCTTTCCATCTACATGAATAGTCTTTCCATAGAAACAAACATGAGCTAAAAGACATCAATAAATTAGTGACGAAAATTAGTTATAATTTTTATTTCTTGGTAATACTAGAGTCACAAAATATTTAGTGACTAATATTTAAAAAATTTATATAAATTATTTTGTTATTATTAAACTGCATCAAATTATAGACACTACTAATCTTTAACTAATTATTAAATGAATAATAATGCTTAATTTATTAAATATCTAGCTAATATTCTTGAGAGTGTTATCCGATATTTATCATTCTAATTATAAAAAAAAATATTATAAATATTTTATTGGGTCCACACGATAGTGATGATGCTATGTTATCATAAAATGGTCCAATATTCAATATATGAATAAATGTTGGTAAAAAAGATTCATCGACTCTGTGGATAAGCCTGCAAAGTGCATATAGTAACATCGCCACGAAATTTGAACATGAAAAGATTTTGGTCGGTGGTTCTAGGGCATGAATTCCACTCCTAGACATCACTGCATGGTGGTTGTCTTAAACTACAAACTAACTTATATATATATATATATATATATATATATATATATATATATATATATATATATATATATTCTTTAAAGTACATGTTTAGTTTCTTCTTTAATTTTTTCAATTTACTGCCCCTGACAATTTTCTTTTGCATAAATAATTAGTTTTGTTTAAATACATAAAAATTAAAAATACCAAGCAGTTGTTTGTGGTAGTAATTGAAAATAGAATGTAATCATAGAAGATTCAAATTTAAGACATAATTACTGTTATATTAAGTGATTTAAAATAATAATATAGCTGATATGAAAATTATTAATTTTGGCTTGGGAGATGGGGTGCCCTTCCCTTCCCACTCCTTTCTGTTAGGCGAACGATTTTAACGTGTCATCCAGGAAGGGCTTGTTATATCAAAATTGGTGTGCTGTATAATTTATTTAACACTTTCTAGAATAAAAAAAATAAAAAAAATTATTATATTAATAAAAATAATAAATATTAATTTTTATTTAACTAAATATTAAGAAAATATAATTCAATTAAATGATTTTTTTTCAATAATTAACAAGTAGTTTGTTTTTTTTGTTATAACTAAGAATTAAGTATCTAGGCAGGATTGAACTAATAATGAGTCATATCTAAAACAAATATTGAGAGAAATTTTTTTACTTTAACACTGTTTTGTTACAATAGAAAGAAGAAAAAAAAAAAAAGCGAGGAAAGTGAAGAAATATATGTGGCAAAAAATAATTTTGATGGTTTGTTTAATAAGAAATGTGTCATTGGAAAAATTTACAAATGTCGAATTCATGTCTATAAATTTTTCTATAAAAACAAATAGAAATAACGAGGAAACATCAAAGTTATTTTATTTTTACACTTTTATTCCTCAAATGGTTGTATATTTGAATAAATATATATTATTTATTTGAATAAAATAATTTCTAAGAAGGAGTTTTGTTCAAATAAACAAGAATTTCACTTTATTTTTATGCTTACATGATTGATTTTTGAACTCTAGTTTACCCTTCTGTTTTCATGTGGATGGACTGTGATAATCATATTGTGTATGGAAGCAGGTCAGCATTAGGTTGGAGTTGGTTACTATGACCACTGCAAGATGTGAAGTTTTGTTCCAGTGTCAGAGTTACCATCTTGGATAATTGTTTGATTGTACTTGATCAGCACTAGGAGAGTATTATTGTTTTGGATGATTATATATATATATATATATAGTATTGTATTTTGTGCATAGAAACATATTTTATTATTACTTTTATATATACATGTATGTATTTTGTTATCCAGTTTCATATCTTCTCTTAGTTCACTGGTATAATTAGTGCAATTCTACTGAGTGTAAGAACCACGGCGGGTCGTTACAGTAAATATGTTATTTTAACACACATTTAAGGTTTTTTATGAATTATTTTCTCTCAACTAAATATTAAAAAATACTAAAATATAAAATATACAGTTGTATCAAATATTTGAATATATATATGTTGGGCCAGGAAGTTTAATACCATGATTACCACACAATAGATAGTAAGTAAACTACACAAGTGAAATTGACATCATAACATAATTTAAATCCTTAAGGTATTAGATAGGTGGGTCCTCTTACTTATAAACTACTCAACATGTCCAACTCTAAGCGATGTAGGACTCCACTTCACACTTGAACTCCATCTCTTCCACATGGTCAAGCTTTCTCCTTAAGCACAAGTATTTTTTTTATCAACGAGTTTTCAATGGTAGCCTACATTCCTCCTCAAGTGTGAGTCTTTTTCACATGGTCAAGCTCTCTTTTTAAGCAGAAGTTTTTTTTTTATTAATGAGTTTTCAATGATAGCTTACTTGCACCGCCATTGCACATCAACAGGACACTTCCTTTACACCTTAGGAGAAACTTTTCGATACAAGGATGATCCTACCCTTGGATCTTACATTAATTCTCTATTAGCATCCACAACTAATTTCATTGCTCAATACTCATCTGAGTCAAACCAATTCTATTGCTTAATACTCATTTGAGTCTGTCACTAGTCACTTGGTCTAACCATCGACTTTGATACAACTGTTGGGTTAGAGAGTTCAACACTAGGGAGCCATCCATATAATGGATAGTGAATAAACTACTCAAGTGAGATTCACGTCACAACATAACTCAAAATCTTAAGACAGATAAGTAAGTCTTTCTCACTTATATATTACTTAAAATGCTCAACTTTAACTAATGTGAGACTTCATTTTACACTTGAACTCCAACAATATATATATATATATATATATATATATATATATATATATATATATATATAGAGAGAGAGAGAGAGTTCAAACAGCACTAGTATAACTTTTACTAACTATCCACCGCTTAATAACTTTACATTAAATATAAATTTTATTGATCTAATTGTTGAATTATGATTTTCTAGCACCTTGTATGCTTATATCAAATTTTATTAAAATTGAACAATGAATTAAAAGTGTTCTTACCGGAAATCTGCTGTGGAGCTGATCCGCCAGGTAAGATTGATGAGCCTCCTTCACTGGTACGCTGATGCTCCAAGATGGGGGCGGTACCTGCAAAAGAGACTCCGATGCTAAAGTTAGGGTTTGCACGAATAATAGTCTCATATATATAATGCACGTACCTTGAGGTGGTTTAGGGTTGTATTGGGCCCTGGGCCTGAGATGAGGTCCCTGGGTTCGGGTGTGATCTGTCCAGGCTCCGGGCTGTTATTGTTCAGCGCGTGCCTGGTATGACCTTCATCTCGCTAATCCGAGCTTAGAGCCCGGATGCGGGATGCGGCCAGTACACTAGCCCCCCGAGCTCTGAAAGCCGTAGGTTGAGGAGTTAAGACCGGGCTTGCTAGAGGGGGAGTGACTTAGTGCGTATGCTATCTGGAGCTTCGCCACGTGGCGCGGCTGTTCACTTCTGAAACTTGCGGGCGGCGCACTAAAGGAAATGGCGGTTAAGCGATGATGGCTTGCATTTAATGTTTCGTCAGGCGTGCCCCTTGGTCGACACGTAGCTTGGCGGTTTTGAATTTCGGGGAGAGACTTTTCCCTTTCTCGCGCCTTTGCCCTTTTCGCTTTACTCTTTTTCTGTCTCTCGGCTTCTTGCGCAAGTCTCGTCTTTGCTTGCTCCTCGTTTCCGTTTCTTTGTGTTTTCTTGATGGCTGGTGGTTATGGTAGCAAGTCTTCTGCCTCCACTAGGGGTAGGGTACATGGCAAGGCGGTGGTCGCCGCCGAGGCAAAAGGGGTGCCTCCGCCTGGAGACTCAGAGCTGGGCATTCCTGGTTATGAGTGGGTCAAACGCGAAATGGCCAGGTTTGCGAGTGTCTTTGATTCGAAACTGGAGGTCGATGCGCTGTGGGAGACGCACAGGATTTGTGACCCCTCCGTCTCTCGGTTGGTCCGACTGGAGCCTTGTTCGGCTGGCGAGGGTGTGTACATGAAAAGGTCTACTAATTCCCCCTCATTTTATGTATATGAGAGCTTTTTCAGAGATTTGGGTGTTTGCCTTCCCTTTATGCAGTTCGAATGTGATTTTTTGAACTATATTAATGCAGCCCCCAGTCAGTTGCATCCCAACAGCTAGGGCTTTTTGAGGGCGTTCGAGATCTTGAGTGGAGTTCTAGGGATGGAGGTATCCCTGCCGGTCTTCCTTTCTTTTTACCAGTTGAAGGCGGGTGGTCCTACGTGTGACACCCTCTACCCCAACATCATTAATAAACATAAACTATATTTATAAAAGATTTTCATAGAATGATATAAAACAATAAGTATCATAAGGTAGAAGATGCACATTCATAATTCATACACATAAATATTAAACTCAAGAAGTTATTATAAAACAAAGATTATAGATTAATCCCAGTAAAGGTGGCAGGGCCTCCTAGTTAGAAATTAACTTATAATCTTTTAGTAAAATTATAATATGACAAAAATACACACTTTCAACATAAATAACATAAAAATTACAAAAGAAAAATAATAATAAGTTAACAATAAGTCTAGCTAATCCCGATGTCACATCCTATCAGAGCGAAACCCAAACAGAAGCCTAAGCTTCACCACCAACATCCTCAGCCTCATGCTAATTATCTGCATCATAATTTAAATATACACAAAAATGACAAGGGAGTGAGAAACTTCTCACTCAGTTGCAGATGAAGAAATAAAAGTTAAATAGCACACACACACGCAATATAATTCACATATATAATCAATCTCACATATATGCTTATGTATAATGATTTTCTTGACTTGACTCACTAATGTATGAATGTGGCGCCATACGGAAGTTGCAGAATTTATCACTGGTGACCCAAAGGTACACCTATCACTGGTGTTCATACACCTCGTTAGCATGTTACATCACTGGTGTCCCGAAGGCACACCTATCACTGGTGTTCATACACCTCGTTAGCATATCGTGGGTGACTCAAAGGTACACCTTGTTAGTCGTGGGTATGCGGCCTCAGCGGCACACCTGGAGTAATATGTGCATATGATGCATGTCATACATTCACAGACTCGACCTTTAGCATGTTACACATATCATATTCATATTTCATAATTAAGAATTATTTCAATAATCCAATTTAATAGTCCAATAGTCCAACAGTCCAAACAGTCCAACAGTCCAAACAGTCCAACAGTCCAACAATCCAACAGTCCAACAATCCAACAGTCCAGAGGTTGCTTAGGTATCATATTTTTCAATAATAATATATTAAGATCTTTTAAGTAAAGTAGGAAGCTTAAAAGGTAATATAAGATAATAAGGAGGCTCAGCCTTCCATTTAAATAATAGATTACAAATTTATAAATACTTAGGAGGCTTAGCCTTCCATTCAAATAACAGATTCTAATATGTAAATAAATAAGATATAAAACAAAACACATCAATAATACATATTCAAAGAAATAAACAACAGGCAAGGGATCGGGAGCCAATCCAACAAACAGACTATTTAACAATTATTTCTACACCCCCAAGCGAGGTTTCCCACTCCCCCCTTACCTTGGTTTACAGAAATTTGGGCAGAAACTCCTCTCTTCTTTCCTTAAAAGGAATCGGAATTAGGGCAGAATCTCTCCCTCTTTCTCCTTAAACAAGGCACTAGAGCAGAACCTCCTTTTCTTTCTCATTCTCTCTCTCTTACTTTCTCTCTCTATTTCTCCAGAATTTCCTTCTCTCTAGAATTCTAAATTTTCAAAACCTTAAGTCCCTATTTATAGAATTTTTGAAGTTACTATGCACTATGCACTATTCATTAAAATAATATTATAAATTACTATGCACTATTCACTATTCATTAAAATAATATTATAAATTACTATGCACTATTCATTATTATATTCAAATTTATTATAAAATTTGAATCCGCGCGCCCTGTGCAATTGCATAGTGAAATACTATTCATACATACGTATACGTAAATAGTAAAATACGTATACATAAATAGTAAAATACGTATACATAAATAGTAAAAATACGTATACGTAAATAGTAAAATACATAAATAAAATACTTATTCACATAATAAATACATAAAAAAAATATTTCTTTTCATTAAATAAAATTTGGGATGTTACAATTCTCCCCTCCTTTTAGAAATTTCGTCCCCGAAATTTTTGCAATGGTAAACTCTTTGCATTCTTACTTCTAATTCTTATGCAACATCACTACCTTGTTGATGTACAACTTTTATCAATTTCCTCAAAGGATTTGCTTAGGGAAAGATCTTGACGAATTTATCCACTTAAACACAAACAAAATCAATTTCTTAAGCGTCTTAGACAAATCTTCCACTAGGGTCTATCTATTCACCATCTTACTTCCAAAATGAAGCATCTAAGTGCTACAAGATTCTTAAAAACTTCTAGTATGCTAACCATAAATATACAATTGTTTTACTCCTCTCTTCATCTTAGGTCACAAAATATCTTCTTAAGATTTTGGTACATCTTAGTAGTTTCTGAATGGATACTAAAGATACTCTTATGACCTTCTTCTAGGATTGCTTTATTAAATTCTAGCACACTAGGAATGCACAACTTATCCTTAAATCTCAAAACTCCATCCACTCCAAATTTAAACTCACTCTCCATATCTTGATTCAAGTTCTCTACTTCTCTTTCCATATTAGACCATCACGCTTCCCCTGCGCCACTCTGATACATTTTAGTAACTCCTAAATAAATGTTAAGAGTACTCTTATGTCCTTTCAAGTTTTATAACTAAACATCCAACTGTGTCCTTTCTAATCTCTTGCTTATTTGGGTCACTAATAAAAGATCTAACTCCTAGTTCCTCTAATCTCATCTATTAATCTGATAGTTACTTCCAACATAAATAATTCAATGCTACTAGGGTAATCTTACACATCAAGCATAAGTTTCTAAATTCTGCAATCAAATTCAATCCTTAAATCATCAAAATAATAATTTGGTTATCATTGTAATCCAGATATTTGCCACAACATCAACACCTAAGCATTAGATACACATATCAGATCACTAATTTTACTACTCTATCTACAACCAATTCAAACTCTTCTATGATCAATTCTAAAGATCAGGTACCTAAGCATAATGTACACTCGGTATCCATATCAGTTCTCTAGTTTCACCATTTCATCTTCACCCAAGTCATAATCATATCCATCACCTTAACCTATAGCCTTATAACTTGTTACCAAAATAAATCAACTAATTATGCTCCTATAATTTTCTTCAACAATCCATTCGCTATTCATACTTAATCTCACAATACTAGAAGTAACCTTATAATCCAAACTTAAATTTCTAATTTAAGCCAAAAAGATTCATCTCTCTAATCATAATGAAAGATAAAGATTTCCTCAAAACATCAATCACCACAATGGCTTTAACCAAATTAATAATATCAAAATTTTACTCCTTAAGAAATTTCAACTATTTCTTTTATCTCGTATTCAACCCCTTTGGTCAAAATATATTTAAGGTTCTTATGATCACTAAATACCTCAACCATAGAATCATATAGTTAGTGTTTCCAAATCTTAATATAAATGACAAAGTCACTAACAAGGTTATGGGTAAGGTAATTTCTCTCATGAATTTTCAATTTCTTAGCAACATAAGCTACTATCTTTTCTTCTTGCCACAATATTCTTCCTAAACCTATTTTCAGAGACATATTTATATATCACAATAATCTTACTAAAATCTAGTAATATTAACACTAGTCAATCTTTCCTTAAGAGTTTGAAAAGTACTTCCTCAATTGTTATCCCATACTAATGTAACTCCTTTCTAGTCAATTCAGTCAAAGGTAATAGTAAGTAATTCAAAGAAGTAAGCAACAAAATGATTTGGGTAGTTAAAAATATACATAGGTTCAAGAATTCCTGATATAGATTATCCTTACGGTTGATTCCAAGGGTAGGCAAGAAACAACCTAGTGAACTGAAACATCTTAATAACCAAAGAAACGAAGGCAAAAGCAATTTTTATAGTGAGAGCAGTTTAAACCATGAACAGCTGTTAAAAAAAATTACTCACTGAATTTTCATATAAACTATCAAACAAGACTCCTGATTTTACTAATTGACTCAAGTATCTCTCACTTAAGCACAACTTAAGTAGATCTTCCTCCGCAAGAAATTTCATGGTCTAAAATACTCACCTCATACAATCCAAATTCATACTTAGACAATCTAGTTTAAATCTATTTTTATGCCTAACAACTCAAAATATCATGATAGTATATATCTACCTGACAAACCGAGTTGTATTCATCCAAGTGATTTCAAACCTATCTCAAACGAAAGTTAAGTGAATAAGCTACAACTCTTTATGAAGACATAATATTTCCAAGAGATCATCTCTTTAGCTAAAGATTCAAATATCACCACTAATAAATTTAGTGCTTACTAAATTTCTAATCACCAAGGCAGTCATAACTTGAAGTTCTAGATTTTTGTTTCATCTTATCCTAGTTCTATTGAAAAGATAATATCTAAATCCATATTCTTCATAAAGACCTCAAAATATAAATTTCGTCGATATAATACTCATACTATCATAACAAACTATAATGAAAATATTTTCGACACCAAATAGCAATAATGTATCAATATATCTAATGCCACAAAATACCTCAACTTTTTCCAAATTCACTACTTAATTTCTCATTCAAGTCTCTCCTTACTTTTCTCAATCAAAACAACTCACATGCTACCTAAACCATAAATAATTAACATACCAATAATAACACTTAAGGGAATTAACATCATTTCGATCTCTCACCAAAGAGACAACCACCTTTAGATTCAACCTGCTACAACTATAGATGTCAGAAACTTCACCAATCATAAACTCTTAGTACACTCAATATATCACCTCCCATCCAAGGTTCTAATAATTCGAGTTGGCTAACACTATCATGATTATCATTCCTCTGATTACAAACTAACTTAACAATCTCAAACTCAACAATATCAACACAGGACGAACATCATCATCATAGTACACAATAACAAGACATAGTCAGAGTACACAACAGAGTCATGATAAGCACATAACACACACGGTTGATAAAATCGACTTGCTCTGATACCACTAAATGTGACACCCTCTACCCCAACATCATTAATAAACATAAACTATATTTATAAAAGATTTTCATAGAATGATATAAAACAATAAGTATCATAAGGTAGAAGATGCACATTCATAATTCATACACATAAATATTAAACTCAAGAAGTTATTATAAAACAAAGATTATAGATTAATCCCAGTAAAGGTGGCAGGGCCTCCTAGTTAGAAATTAACTTATAATCTTTTAGTAAAATTATAATATGACAAAAATACACACTTTCAACATAAATAACATAAAAATTACAAAAGAAAAATAATAATAAGTTAACAATAAGTCTAGCTAATCCCGATGTCACATCCTATCAGAGCGAAACCCAAACAGAAGCCTAAGCTTCACCACCAACATCCTCAGCCTCATGCTAATTATCTGCATCATAATTTAAATATACACAAAAATGACAAGGGAGTGAGAAACTTCTCACTCAGTTGCAGATGAAGAAATAAAAGTTAAATAGCACACACACACGCAATATAATTCACATATATAATCAATCTCACATATATGCTTATGTATAATGATTTTCTTGACTTGACTCACTAATGTATGAATGTGGCGCCATACGGAAGTTGCAGAATTTATCACTGGTGACCCAAAGGTACACCTATCACTGGTGTTCATACACCTCGTTAGCATGTTACATCACTGGTGTCCCGAAGGCACACCTATCACTGGTGTTCATACACCTCGTTAGCATATCGTGGGTGACTCAAAGGTACACCTTGTTAGTCGTGGGTATGCGGCCTCAGCGGCACACCTGGAGTAATATGTGCATATGATGCATGTCATACATTCACAGACTCGACCTTTAGCATGTTACACATATCATATTCATATTTCATAATTAAGAATTATTTCAATAATCCAATTTAATAGTCCAATAGTCCAACAGTCCAAACAGTCCAACAGTCCAAACAGTCCAACAGTCCAACAGTCCAACAATCCAACAGTCCAACAATCCAACAGTCCAGAGGTTGCTTAGGTATCATATTTTTCAATAATAATATATTAAGATCTTTTAAGTAAAGTAGGAAGCTTAAAAGGTAATATAAGATAATAAGGAGGCTCAGCCTTCCATTTAAATAATAGATTACAAATTTATAAATACTTAGGAGGCTTAGCCTTCCATTCAAATAACAGATTCTAATATGTAAATAAATAAGATATAAAACAAAACACATCAATAATACATATTCAAAGAAATAAACAACAGGCAAGGGATCGGGAGCCAATCCAACAAACAGACTATTTAACAATTATTTCTACACCCCCAAGCGAGGTTTCCCACTCCCCCCTTACCTGGGTTTACAGAAATTTGGGCAGAAACTCCTCTCTTCTTTCCTTAAAAGGAATCGGAATTAGGGCAGAATCTCTTCCTCTTTCTCCTTAAACAAGGCACTAGAGCAGAACCTCCTTTTCTTTCTCCTTCTCTCTCTCTTACTTTCTCTCTCTATTTCTCCAGAATTTCCTTCTCTCTAGAATTCTAAATTTTCAAAACCTTAAGTCCCTATTTATAGAATTTTTGAAGTTACTATGCACTATGCACTATTCATTAAAATAATATTATAAATTACTATGCACTATTCACTATTCATTAAAATAATATTATAAATTACTATGCACTATTCATTATTATATTCAAATTTATTATAAAATTTGAATCCGCGCGCCCTTCACTGTGCAATTGCATAGTGAAATACTATTCATACATACGTATACGTAAATAGTAAAATACGTATACATAAATAGTAAAATACGTATACATAAATAGTAAAAATACGTATACGTAAATAGTAAAATACATAAATAAAATACTTATTCACATAATAAATACATAAAAAAAATATTTCTTTTCATTAAATAAAATTTGGGATGTTACACTACGTACGGGACCTTGTCTTTAAATGAAGGTAAGGAGGGGGGTCTGTTTACCCCCTACTCCCCTTCATATAAAAATTACAGGCAGGAGTTTTTTCGGGTTACTCTTGCTGGTGTCAACCCTTTGGAGGACGGGGGATTCTACTTTGGCGGGCTGCCAAGGTTTCCTTTCTATTGGTGCCACGACCCTGTTGGGTTTCATGGGGTGGATCCGTCGAAGTTAACGCCGTCGGAGACGGCTGCTGTTGAAGCTTTGAAGGCATTTCCTCGTCCGCTGGACTGCAAGCTCATCCTGTCGCTCGAGCGTTCGGCGCACAGGGAGAGAGACTTGGAGGGTGCGTATTTTGTTGTTTTCGTTTAGCTGTTGGGGTTTTATGCCTGCTGATGTGCTCTGATTTCTGTACTTAGGTATTGTGGGAAGGGACCTGTGGCGTGGCTGGAAGCAGCGCTATGGCTACAATGTGGCCGAGCTTGAGGGTCCTGAGGTCCAGGGGGAGGAGGAGGTTTCCCCCTGAAGATAAACCGGAAGAGGAAAAGGGTCCCGGCGGAGACCGGGGGAGTCGCTGCCCCTCACGAGGCGGAGGGGGTTGTTGTAGGGGCCTTCGGTGTCGAGGCGGCGGGCTCAGCTGGGACCTCTCTATCGGAGGGGGGGGCTCGGGTGGCGGAGCTGGATATCGAGCCCCTCCGCCCTTCTGCTGGAGTGCCTGTGCAGGCTGTTGGTCGAGGGGTAGGGACTATTTGTCACCTTGTTAGCTTTTCCTTTCATGCTTTTGCTTAGTGTTTCTGAGTTGGGATCGTTCCTCGTAGGTGGAGGCTGTCGTTTGGTCGACTTCCCGGGCCGTTGGCCAGGCTGGTGTGGCTTCTGAAGCGGAGATTCCGACCGTTAGGCGGCTCGCTCTTGTTGTTGAGGTGGGCAGCGTGTGGCTGTGATAGGCTACTTTGTTGCGCCTCTTGTTTAGTTGGTGAAATTTTTATATTTTTTGCTCTATATTTTTGTAGGCGGGGAGGACCGCAGGGGTTTCTGATGGTTGAAGGTCACCGGTGGTGGGGGGTAACGTCCCGGCGACCGGACCAGCGGTTGGGCCGGTGGCCTCCTCCTCCTCAACCGGTCGTCGTGGTGAGGGCTCTGGTTCTGGGGTTCCGGCTCCTGCGCCTGCGACGAGGGGGCCGCCCAAGCGTCCCTACCTTGCGTATCGTTATGCGCAGGAGGGTGCGCCAACACGGTTGGAGCACCTGAGTGCGTCGGAGGGGATCGACTCTTGGTGGAGCGCCTCGCTGACGCCTGAGAAGTTTTTTCCGCAGGGCTCCTTGAGTGCGGCCGATCAGGCGATGTTTGAATCCGCCGGGCCCGTGGCAAGTTTCGACGCTGCCCAGATCTTTTTGCAGAGGGGCACGACCATTGTGGATTATTGGAAGCGCAAATGGTCCCGGCAGTAGGAGGAGTTATCAAGGTTGAAGGGCCAGGTGCAGCCCTTGATGGAGGAGAATAAAGTTCTGGCCGCCACTCTGTCCGAGGCGAAGCTGCAGGGGGTCGAGCTTCAGGCAGCGCAGAGGGATCTTGCCGAAGCTCGGGGATCGTTAGAGGCGGCCCTCCGTTCTAACGAGGCTTATGCTAGCCAGGTTCACTCTCTGGAGGAGGAGATATCCTTTTGGAAGGGTGAACTGGCGTCTGTATCTGAGGAACTTCTTTGCGACGAGGTGGTCCTCAGTACTAAGGAGGCGGAGGTGGTCCATCAGAGGGAGAGTCTTTCGGCTCTAGAGGCCGAGAATGCAACGTTGAGGAAGAGACTCGAGGAAGTCGAGCGCTCAATCGTGGTGGAACATAAGAGAGGCTTCCTCAAGGCGGCCCGGTAGGCTAGGCTCCTTGGGCCGGGGCTCGACTTTTCCGGGATGCACTTGGAGAAGGTTGTCCGCTTCGGGCGGTTAGTCCGGGAGGACGACGTCGAGGAGAGTTCTAGTGACAATGCCTCTGTATAGGATAATTTTTGTATTTCCTGTTTCTGACTGTCTTATGAATTATACTTCTCCGTTATGCAAGTTTTGTTTAGGTGTTTCTATTTCCACCCTGATTTTTGTTACAACGAAGTTCAGATTGGCTTTTTGCCCTGTATTTTTGGTGGTGAGGTTTATTTGCAACCGTTAATAATGAGGTTTCTTTTTGTCTTGTGACGGGGTAAGATGGGGTTCGTTTTCGACCTTTGTTTGAGTAAAGTGGGGTTCGTTTTTGGTCTCCACTTGGATAAAGTGAGGTTCGTTTGCGACCTCTATTTGAGTGAAGTGAGGTTCGTGTTCGACCTCCATTTGGGTGACGTGAGGTTCATGTTCGACCTCTATTTGAGTAAAGTGAGGTTCGTTTTCGACCTCTATTTGAATGAAGTGAGGTTCATTTTCGACCTTTATTTGAGTGAAATGAGGTTCGTTTTCGACCTCTATTTGAGTAAAGTGAGGTTCGTTTTCGACCTCTATTTGAATGAAGTGAGGTTCATTTTCGACCTCTATTTGAGTGACATGAGGTTCGTGTTCGACCTCTATTTGAATAAAGTGAGGTTTGTTTTCGACCTTTATTTGAGTAAAGTGAGGTTCGTTTTCGACCTCTATTTGAGTAAAGTGAGGTTCATTTTCGACCTCTATTTGAATAACCGGGTAATAGCACCGTAAGGGATTTCGAGTATATAAAAGAAACGAGTCATTTTATTGACGAAAGCCGTGTGCCTCATTAAAAACCCTTCTCAGTTAGTGTGTTTTTCCTGAGGTGGGAAAAGAGTGCACCATCTATTTGTACAAAGTTTAACTGAAGTAAAATTTGAGGTGGGTAGCGTTCCATGTTCGTGGAACGGGCTTCCCGCTGAGCTCCTCTAGCCGGTTGGCTCCGTTTTCCAGGTTTTCTGCGACTCGGAATGGGCCGCCCCAAGTGGGTGCGAGCTTCCCGTCTGACGTGTCCTTTCGTGCCTCTCCGAGTAGCTGCCATACCAGGTCGCCTTCCCGGAAAGACCGGGGTTTCACCCGGGAGTTGTATCTCCGGGCGGCCCGGAGTTTGCAAGCTTCTGCGTGGATTTGGGCTTCATCTCGGAGCTCGTCTAGCAAGTCGAGGTCCGTTGCTAGCTCGTGGTTATTTTGTTCATTGTTGAAGACTTGGCGTCGGTGGGATGTTTGTCCAACCTCTACCGGGATCATTGCGTCGGCTCCATAAGTTAGTCTGTAAGGTGTTTCTTGTGTGGTTGACTGTGGGGTGCAGTGGTATGCCCAGAGGATGCCGGGAAGCATGTCGGGCCACTCCCCTTTTGCGTTCCCTAGCCGTTTCTTGAGTTCTCGGAGGATGACCTTATTGGCTGCTTCGGCCTGGCCGTTGGTTTGGGGGTGCTCCACCGAGGTCGGCAAGTGCTTGATTCCGAGTTCTTGGAGGAAGACTTCGAATTCTTCTGCGATGAACTGCCGCCCGTTGTCAGTGACAATGGTGTGGGGAATTCCGAATCTGCAAACAATGTTTTTCCACGTGAACTTTCGCACGTTTTCCGTGGTGATCTTGGCAAGTGGGCACGCCTCGATCCACTTGGTGAAGTAGTCGATTGCCACCAGGAGGAACTTTAACTGACCCTTCGCGGGGGGAAAGGCCCAAGGATGTCCATTCCCCACTGGGAGAAAGGCCATGCTGCCATCATGTGGTGAAGAGCCTCGGGGGGCTGCCGATGCGCGTTGCCAAACTACTGGCACTCTTTGCATTTCTGGATGTAGTTTTGGCAATCTGACTTCAAGGTGGGCCAGTAGTATCCAGCCCGGAGTACCCTGGCTGCCATCGAGCGAGCTCCGGAGTGCATTCTGCATACTCTGTGATGAATTTCCTTGACAACATAGGCTGTTTGAGATATGGTCAAACATTTGAGCAGTGGGGTGAAAATTCTGCGTTTGAATAATTCACCGTCGATGATGGTGAACTTTGCTGATCGCATTCTCACCTTCCTTGCCTCATCCTTATCTGTAGGCAGGGCTTCATCTTTTAGGTAGTTCCATATGTCTGTCATCCATCCTAGCTCTTCGTTGTCGTTGACATTGACAGTTTTATCATCCAGGCTGGGTGAGTGTAAGGTTTCCTGGATAATGGTTCGGTGTTTCCCGGGCTTTTTGGTACTGGCGAGTTTTGACAGTAGGTCTGCTCTGGTGTTCTGCTCTCGCGGTACGTGTTTTATGGAGAACTCATTGAAAGACGAGATTTATTGGACTGCGGTATGAAAGTATCTCTGTAGGAGGGCGTCCTTTGCTTGGTACGTTCCACTAAGCTGTTCTACCATGAGTTTGGAATCGCTGTTGCAGCTTACTCTTCGAGCTCCGAGGTCCCGGGCTAATCTTAGTCCGGCGAGGAGAGCTTCGTACTCTGCTTGGTTATTAGTTGCTTTAAATCCGAACTTGAGGGATTGTTCCACAGTGATTTGGTTTGGTCCTTCCAGGATTATGCCTGCACCTCCTCCTTTGGAGTTGGAGGATCCGTCTACATGGAGGATCCATGCTTGGGGTTCTTCTGTGGTGGCCGGCGTGAGCTCGGCTACGAAGTCGGCTAAACATTGGGCTTGTAGAGGTCCACGGCTTTCGTACCGGATTCTGAACTCTGACAGTTCTATTGACCAGGCAATTATGCGTCCGGCAAGCTCAGGCTTTTGCAGGGTTTGTTTGATGGGGTAGTCGGTTTTGACTACCACCTGGTGGCTTTGGAAGTAAGGTCGGAGTCGTTGGGCTGCGGTGACCAGTGCCAACGCCAGCTTTTCGACCATTTGGTACCTTCTTTCTGCGTCTTGGAGGACCCGGCTGATGAAGTAGATTGGGGTTTGCGCCTTCTGATGCTCTTGTACAATGACGGCGCTGATGGCGCCTTCTGCCACTGCTAGGTAAAGAAGGAGGTCGGTGTTGTGATCCGGCCTTTGTAAGATTGGCGGGCTTGTGAGGAAATTTTTGAAGCTTTGGAAAGCTGCTTCACACTGGTCAGTCCACGAGAAGTCTTTTGGTTTCTTTAGCAGGGTGAAAATTGGTCCCGCCTTCTCCGCAAGTTTGGGGATAAACCGGGACAGTGAGACCAGCCGTCCGGCTAGGCTTTGCACCTCCTTTACCGTTTGTGGGTTTTGCATGTGTATGATGGCCTCGCACTTCTCGGGGTTAGCTTCGATTCCTCTGCTGGTGATCATGAAGCCAAGAAACCTTCCTCCCCGGACACCGAAGACGCATTTCTCCGGGTTGAGACGCATGTTGTGCTTTCTGATCTGGGCGAACACCTCGGCAAGGTCGGAGGCATGGTCCGTCGCCAAGATGGTTTTTACCACCATGTCGTCCACGTAGACCTCCATGTTTCGCCCGATTTGGAGGTGGAAAACTTTGTCCATCAGCCGCTGGTAGGTTGCCCCTGCGTTCTTGAGGCCGAAGGGCATCACCCGGTAACAGTCGTTGGCGCGATCAGTGATGAAGGACGTGTGTACTTCATCCGGTGGATACATCATTATCTGGTTGTACCCGGAATAGGCGTCGAGGAAGCTGAGGAGGGCATGCCCGAATGCTCCGTCGACTAACCTATCGATGCTCGGCAAGGGGTACGAGTCCTTGGGGCATGCTCTGTTGAGGTCGGTGTAATCGACGCACATGCGCCACTTTCCCGAGTTCTTCTTTACTAGGACTACATTTGCCAGCCAGGTAGTGTACCTGACTTCCCGGATGAAACCGGCGTTGAGCAGTTTCTGCGTTTCTATGATGACGGCATCCCGTCTTTCGCCGCCGACCTTCCTTTTTCTTTGTGCGACCGACTTGGCCTCTTTGTGTATCGCTAACCTGTGGCAGATGAAGTTGGCGTCTATGCTGGGCATGTCAGCGCTGGACCAAGCGAAAAGATCGGCGTTCCTGAGGATTTCTTCCTGGAGTTGTTGTCGTAGTTTGGGATCTAATTGTTTGTTGATCTTTGTTGTTTGGCTGGGGAGCTTTCCGATTTGGAGATCGTCGAGCTCATCGACGGGACTGGGCCGCTCATCGTGATTGTCGGATCTCGGATCGAGGTCGGTGGCTTCCTTATGGTCAGCACGGGTTAGAACAGTGAAGTCGCTTTTGTGTTGTCTGATTGAAAGGGCAGTTTCTAGGCTGTCTATGTAGCATTGTCGCGCTTCCTGCTGGTTTGCTCTGATGGAGATGATTTTTCCGTCGTGCCCCGGAAATTTCATGGTAAGATGCGGGTTGGACACTACCGCCCCGAGTTGGTTTAGGGTTGACCTGCCGATGATGGTGTTATAGGTGGAGTTGGCCTCCACCAGTAGGTACCGAACCAGGATTTGCCGGGAAGTTGGCGGTGTTCTGAAGGTCGTCAATAGGTCCACTCGTCCTCTGGGGTGGATGGTTGCTCCTGCGAAACCGACCAAAGGTTCGGTGTGAGGTTGTACGAGAGAGTGGGGAATGTCTAACCTGAGGAATGTTGGCCAGTATAGGACATCGGCCGAGCTTCCCTGGTCGACCAGGGTCCTGCGAACTTCCCAATTGGCTAAAGTTACTGTCACGACCATGGGGTCGTCTTGATTTGGACTGATTCCGACGTAGTCGTCGTTGGTGAAAGATATGGTGGGCGAGTCTCGGTGTACAGTATACGTGGCGGGGTGTACGCGATTGACTTTACGTAGGTGTTTTTTCCGGGACGAGCTGCTGGCGCCGCCCCCTGTGAAGCCACCCGCAATTGTGCTTACTAATTGGTTTGGGGGGCTAGGCCCTGCTCCCTGGTCTTCCAGGTCCCGGACTGTCTCGCCGGGGCCGAGTGGTGAGTCGGAGGGACGATCGGGGTACCGCCATTGGGTTTGAGCGCGGGCAGTTGTGCTCTTTAGGATTGTCAGGTTGGTGACGCGAGTCGAGTCTCCTGAAGCTGTATGTTCGTTGCTCATTTTGCTTGGGTGCTCGTCTGATACGATTCCTGGTACGGATCGTGCGGGTAGCCGATAAGAGCTTGGTCTGATCGGCCCCACGGTGGGCGCCAAATGTTCTTACCGAAAATCTGCTGTGGAGCTGATCCGCCAGGTAAGATTGATGAGCCTCCTTCACTGGTACGCTGATGCTCCAAGATGGGGGCGGTACCTGCAAAAGAGACTTCGATGCTAAAGTTAGGGTTTGCACGAATAATAGTCTCATATATATAATGCACGTACCTTGAGGTGGTTTAGGGTTGTATTGGGCCCTGGGCCTGAGATGAGGTCCCCGGGTTCGGGTGTGATCTGTCCAGGCTTCGGGCTGTTATTGTTCAGCGCGTGCCTGGTATGACCTTCATCTCGCTAATCCGGGCTTAGAGCCCGGATGCGGGATGCGGCCAGTACAAAAAGTAATCAAAATATTTATATTTTAATATATTTTAAAATGTATATATTACGTCATTTTTATTTTATAAAAATAAGATATCAAATCATCTTGAATTTATATAAAATTTTGTATATATAATTAAGAGTAAGAAACTTTCAATCTAACATTAAATTTTGAAAAAATTACATTAATATAAAATTATTAAGCATTAGAATTAATAGTTGGTGCATCCTTATATATATATATATATATATATATATATATATATATATATATATATATATATATATATATATATATATATATATATATATATATAGTCTCCTAAGGTTGGACACCTTATGTTATGTAGAAGGATATTGGTTTTAGTATCAAAGATATTCGAATCTCCCATAAAACTTTGAATTATAGTTATTATTAAAGTTTCTACCATTAATGGTGTTCCATCTTCAGGTTTTACTATGGTTAAAATATAATTTCTTTGTTCTAAGGAGAGATAATTATCCCACCAACCTTTTAAAGATCCTGTAAATCCTGCTATTAATAATTTTACAGTTTGTTGTTCACTATGTTTTGCTCTATAGGCCGAAGCAGCCATAGACATTTCATAGTTTTATGATAAGTAAAACTAGGCCTATCTAATGATCTTCTTGCTGTATGAAAAGTTTGCGGGGATGCTCTTGAACTTTCCCCTATCTTTAAAAAATTTATTCTTCTTAATGGAGTGAAAGAAACTTCTACTGCTCCTGATTTATATTCAATTATTTCTTCTATTTCTACAGGATCGGGAGGATCTGGTTTTAATATATCTTCTATTCTCCATTTTAATCCAGTGGTTATCTCATTATGCTTTAAAGTTTTAGGAACTACTGCACTTATTTTTTCAGGATTTATTAGAAGCATAGTAGTTTCATCTTTAGGAGACATTAATAAAGCTCTAGGAGCTAAATGTGTTTTCATGACTTTATAATATATTTAAAACAGTAGATAAAGAATATTTAAATTTTTTATTTAAATATTCTTTATCTACTGTTTTGCTCTATAGGCCGAAGCAGCCATAGACATTTCATGAGTTTTTCTTAAAATTTGATGTTCTGTCATTCCATCTATATTCCATTCAGTAATTCCTTCACCATTGAAGGAAGATGGACTTTCTAAATTCCATTCTTCAAATTGAATATCAGGAAGGGTTGGTCTTTGATAATAATTTCTAGTAGTAGGCATATTATTCGTATTTGGATTTTGATTAAATTTTCTTTGTATTTTAAATATATTATCTTCTAAATCTTCTAAATTTATGTTCCCTATTTCTTCTTCAGGAATTTCTAAAGCCCAGTCCAATCCATTATTCCTGAAAATGTTTTAAATATCTACCGAAAATATAAACTGCTTACCTCAAACCAACCTCCTCACCTTCGCCTTATAAAATTTTGCTCTACAATGGGTATAAGTTGGCTTTTAGCCCATCTCTTGGAAATACATCAGCATAAAGAAGAAATTGCTAAAATATTATTATATGAATCCGAAAGTGAAGAAGATTTTAGTGAAGACGAAAATTATCTAGAAAATATAGGTACCAGCGCTCATATATGCGGAAGGAGAAGAGGAGAGAAGATAAGAATTATAAGAACAAATTTAAAAAATCTTCTAAATATTCAAAGTTACTACTTGAAAGAAGAAATATGCTAATAAAGTTATTATATTCTTCGTCACTAGTAATTTCTTGATTATATATATATAAACAGGAATTAAAAATGAAATTTCAAAAAAATAAAATTCGATAATTACAAAAGATTCAAAGAGATTATAATTATCATACAAATGTACATGTGCAAAACCATCAATAAAATACTTAATCATATTTATTTAAACTTACAAATATTTTACAGTCTTTTGCGAGGGTCAGGCTTCTTATCTATGCAGGAGACTCAAAGGGAGGTAGAAGTTTAAGGCTCTTCCTGAGCTGTGCTTACTACTCCAAATGAATGTCCTTTTATAGATGAGAAAGTGACTTCGAGACTCAAGGCAACACATCCTATACATACACGTGTTGCAATCTAAAAGAAAATGCTTACAACTGGCAAGCCTTACTTTTGGCTGCCGACACAAACGACAAAATACAAATGGCAAGCCTTTACTTTAGACCGCCGACACAAACTAACAAAATATTAAAGCATCTTTTGGGCGACGTGGGAGACAAGGGACCCACGACTTCTTACTCAGATGCTCTACAATCTTCAAAATTCTTCAAATCTTCAAAGGTACTCCAGAGTTGATCTCTATCTGTTGTCTTTATTAATTTTTTCATGATACGAATTTGAATTTGATCTTCGACTTTAAGAAGGTATTCTTGAATTTTCTTCTTAATTTGAGCAACCTTTTCCGTTGATTGCTACAAATTATAGAAATCAATATTATCATTTTCAGGCGCCTGAGCCATTTGAATAGCATAGCAATCTTCAACTTCTTCTTCTTCATCAGATTCGGAGCCTAAAGAAGATAAAGCATCTAATAATTTCTTTTTCAAAATAGCTTTCTCTTCTTTAGAGGAGGGAAGTGTATCCAAAATATTCTTTGTGAGAGGCTTTTCTATTTTCAGAGTAGCTTGGGCCTTGGTTGAGGTCTGAAGGCCCAAAGTTTTCCATTTTTGAAATCTTTCTTCAACATATTTTACTTCAAATTTTTTCAAAAATACCTTTATATTAACCCCAGATATAAGTGAAGAAATGATTTTAGGAACTCCTTTTCTAACTCAAATATATCCTTTTACTGTAACCACAGAAGGAATACAATTTAAAGAAATATTATTTGAATTCATAAATCCAAAGAAAATTAAAGAAATTAATAATATAAATGAAGACAATTTTATAACTAGAATAAAAGCTAAATCTGATCAAATAAAATTTTTAAAAAATGAAATAAAACACAAACACATTGAAGAAAAGATACAAGAACCCAAAGTAATAGAAAAATTTAAAGAAATAGAACAAGAAATAATAAAAGAAATTTGTTCAGAAGTTCCCAACGCTTTTTGGGATAGAAATTCTTTCGAAATAGAATTACCATATGAAGAAAGCTTCTCAGAAAAGGATATACCTACAAAAGCTAAACCTGTACAATTGAATAAAGAAACTCTCGAATATTGTAGAAAAGAAATAAAACAATTTTTGGATAAAAAACTAATTAGACCTAGTAAATCTCCCTGGAGCTGTGTAGCATTTTATGTTCAAAATGCTTCAGAAATAGAAAGGGGAGAACCTAGAATGGTTATTAATTATAAACCTTTGAATAAAGCCTTAAAATGGATAAGATATCCCTTACCTAATAAATCAGAATTAATTAGCAGAATATATAATGCAGTAATATTTTCTAAATTTGATATGAAAAGTGGTTATTATCAAATAAAAGTAAAAGAAGAAGATAAATATAAAACTGCATTTATAGTACCCTTTGGGCAATACGAGTGGAATGTAATGCCTATGGGACTTAAAAATGCTCCCTCAGAATTTCAGAATATCATGAATACTATTCTAAACCCTTATTCAAAATTTGCATTAGTTTATATAGATGATGTATTAATATTTTCAGAATCTATTGAACAACATTTAAAACATTTAAGAATATTTAAACATTTAATCAAGAAAAATGGGATGGTAGTATCTCAAAAGAAAATAAAAATGGCTCAAACCAAAATAAGATTTTTGGGTCATGATATATATCAAGGAACAATAACTCCAATAAAAAGAAGTATTGAATTTTCTCAAAAATTTCCAAATGAAATAAGAGATAAAAATCAACTACAAAGATTTTTAGGATGTGTGAATTATGTAGCAGATTTTATTCCCAAAATTAGAATAATATGTAAACCTCTTTATAATAGGCTTAGAAAAAATCCTAAACCATGAATTTTTTACTATTAGAAATGATATTTCATTATTAGAAATGATATTTTATTAACCATCCTGAACAAATAGTAAAATATCATTCGGGTATTTGGAACCCAGCCCAATCCAAATATAGTACAATTAAAAAAGAAATTTTGAGCATAGTTTTATGTCTTCAAAAGTTTCAACATGAACTAATTAATAAACCATTTCTTTTAAGAATAGATTGTAAATCTGCGAAAGAAGTTTTGGAAAAAGATGTAAAAAATTTAGTTTCAAAACAAATTTTCGCTAGATGGCAAAGTTTAATATCTTGCTTTGATTTTCAAATAGAATTTATTAAAGGAAAGAATAATTCAATACCAGATTTTTTAACATGAGAATTCTTGCAGGGATTTCCTTATAGCCACCCAAACCAAACAAATGGGTTCCCAGCCCAAACCTCCTGAAAAAACTGGGCCATCTAGTCTCTCACTAGATGACTTTTCTCCTTCATATTCAAAAGCATCCCAAACTAGAAAATTACCCAATACTCTGAAAAACCCCCTTGAAAATAAATTCACTGTTTTAGCTCATGCTCCTGAAACACCAGAAAAAGCCTCTCCTTCTAATACAAAGAATATCCCAAAAGAATTTCATATTCTTGAAAACTGTCAGCATGTGGTTACTTTAGAAGAACATTGGCAAGATGAATATCCATGGAAGATTGTAAAAAATCTAGCTCCTCCTCACTGGAGTTGGATTCCAAAAAATGAAAATTTGAAGAAAACTAAAAAAATTTATCAGTTTGTTTTAATAGATACCGGTTCAGTAGAAATAACTCCCGTAGCAGACCTGAAAAACCCTTCTATTATAAATTATTCCAAATTGAAAATTATCAAAGTATTGTCCTATCTTGATTGGAAACAACACCCTTTCACCGAGAAAAACTTCTCTAGACCTTTTGACCCTCCTTCATATTCATATTTTGACTACCAAAAGGCCTGGACCTACATATTACTAGAAGAAAATCCCAAACACTCTTGGTATATTAGCTTTAAAAATGAATTACCCCTTCCTATTCCAAATTGGTTTGTAGATTGGTTCTTTCAAATAAGCCCAGTCCAATCCATTATTCCTGAAAATGTTTTAAATATCTACCGAAAATATAAACTGCTTACCTCAAACCAACCTCCTCACCTTCGCCTTATAAAATTTTGCTCTACAATGGGTATAAGTTGGCTTTTAGCCCATCTCTTGGAAATACATCAGCATAAAGAAGAAACCTACCCAAAAACTATTTGTCGTAAGACAAAGGTTTTTTGGTGGAAAAAATTTGAAGTAAAATATGTTGAAGAAAGATTTCAAAAATGGAAAACTTTGGGCCTTCAGACCTCAACCAAGGCCCAAGCTACTCTGAAAATAGAAAAGCCTCTCACAAAGAATATTTTGGATACACTTCCCTCCTCTAAAGAAGAGAAAGCTATTTTGAAAAAGAAATTATTAGATGCTTTATCTTCTTTAGGCTCCGAATCTGATGAAGAAGAAGAAGTTGAAGATTGCTATGCTATTCAAATGGCTCAGGCGCCTGAAAATGATAATATTGATTTCTATAATTTGTAGCAATCAACGGAAAAAGAAATTTTGAGCATAGTTTTATGTCTAAACCTTTAATTATATTTTACTTTTAATATTTTACTATTTCTATAAGAGGTGTGAATTTATTCTTCCAAGGGTATGGTGGAATTCTTAAACAAAAAATAGAAAACCATCCTGAACAAATAGTAAAATATCATTCGGGTATTTGGAACCCAGCCCAATCCAAATATAGTACAATTAAAAAAGAAATTTTGAGCATAGTTTTATGTCTTCAAAAGTTTCAACATGAACTAATTAATAAACCATTTCTTTTAAGAATAGATTGTAAATCTGCGAAAGAAGTTTTGGAAAAAGATGTAAAAAATTTAGTTTCAAAACAAATTTTCGCTAGATGGCAAAGTTTAATATCTTGCTTTGATTTTCAAATAGAATTTATTAAAGGAAAGAATAATTCAATACCAACCTTTGTCTTACGACAAATAGTTTTTGGGTAGGTTTCTTCTTTATGCTGATGTATTTCCAAGAGATGGGCTAAAAGCCAACTTATACCCATTGTAGAGCAAAATTTTATAAGGCGAAGGTGAGGAGGTTGGTTTGAGGTAAGCAGTTTATATTTTCGGTAGATATTTAAAACATTTTTAGGAATAATGGATTGGACTGGGCTTATTTGAAAGAACCAATCTACAAACCAATTTGGAATAGGAAGGGGTAATTCATTTTTAAAGCTAATATACCAAGAGTGTTTGGGATTTTCTTCTAGTAATATGTAGGTCCAGGACTTTTGGTAGTCAAAATATGAATATGAAGGAGGGTCAAAAGGTCTAGAGAAGTTTTTCTCGGTGAAAGGGTGTTGTTTCCAATCAAGATAGGACAATACTTTGATAATTTTCAATTTGGAATAATTTATAATAGAAGGGTTTTTCAGGTCTGCTACGGGAGTTATTTCTACTGAACCGGTATCTATTAAAACAAACTGATAAAATTTTTTAGTTTTCTTCAAATTTTCATTTTTTGGAATCCAACTCCAGTGAGGAGGAGCTAGATTTTTTACAATCTTCCATGGATCTTCATCTTGCCAATGTTCTTCTAAAGTAACCACATGCTGACAGTTTTCAAGAATATGAAATTCTTTTGGGATATTCTTTGTATTAGAAGGAGAGGCTTTTTCTAGTGTTTCAGGAGCATGAGCTAAAACAGTGAATTTATTTTCAAGGGGGTTTTTCAGAGTATTGGGTAATTTTCTAGTTTGGGATGCTTTTGAATATGAAGGAGAAAAGTCATCTAGTGAGAGACTAGATGGCCCAGTTTTTTCAGGAGGTTTGGACTGGGAACCCATTTGTTTGGTTTGGGTGGCTATAAGGAAATCCCTGCAAGAATTCTCGTGTTAAAAAATCTGGTATTTCTTTTTATTTTGTCCTAAATAAAAAATTGTTTGATTTGTTTCTGTTTTTATTTCTTTTTGTTTGTATTTGTTTTTACCCCAAGTAAAACGAAAGGAAGCTTTGGTGAGACAGTTAATGAGGCTTATGAATCTGTACGGAGGAGGAACTGTGAAGGACCACCGTGTGTGTTGCATCTGAGTGGACATTTACAATCGCAGTTAAGAGTTGAGCTTTAATATTGGAACCAGAAATCTGGTCCTATCGTAACCTGCTAGAAACTAAAAGCTCTGAAACTAAAAGTTGATGACAAATTGAAGTCCTTTTTGGAGTAGTTGTAGAACCCTAGTTATGGTTCTTGTTTTCTTTTGGAGGTGGCAAACAGGGTTGCTTTCGGACTTTGCGTACCTTCTCCCTTTACCTTTAAGACAAACCCTCCCAACCATCCCTTTCCCACTAAAGTTCTAGCCCATACCCATGTCCAAGTTTTTCACCAAATGCTATCTTTTTCTAATAATGGAAATTTATTTTATACATGCTAGCTGTTCTTGGCTTTTCGTGACTTTTTGTCAATTTTATGTTTTAGAGCATAAATTCTGAACTGTAAGCTTAAAAGAAGCAGATGGCTTTATATGTTGTATTTATGTGAGTACAACTTGGGACAAATGACCAATACTTTCTTTGAGTTTTACTGAAAATTTAAGTGTTTGATTTAGTTTTAAATTATTAAAAATTATTTTATAAAATATATTTTGAAAATTATTTAATTTTTAGAGAATATGCGCGGGAGAAGAGAATGAATCAGTGAAAGAAAAAATACGTGTGATTTATACGATTATTATTATTATTATTATTATTATTATTATTATTTTAAAAACTAAAACTGAGATATTATTTTTTGAAAATAGTTTAAAAGAACTACTATTATTAAATTCTATTTTGTTTACCTATTTCAAAATAAGAATATTTTTCACCCAAATAAGAGATAAGCACGTCTAAAAAATAATATAACATGGTTAAAAAAAAATTAAGGTGTATTTGGTTAAATTCTTAAATAACAATTGACTTTGCTACTAGGAAAAGTGACTTGCCATTTTAATGAAATTTCAATTCTCTGTCACAATTTTTTTATTTACAAGAATCAATCTTATTATAATCTTATTTAACAGATTAAGTCCAGTTTTACTTGTACTAATAATATGTTAGTTCTTAAAAATATTTTAATGATATAGCTTAAAAAAAAATTAAGTCACTTTAACTTTTAAAAAATACAAAAATTATTATTTTACATTTTGTATTCTTTTGAAAACTTACATAATTATCATGATTATTTTAAAATAAATAATTGATTAAAAAATTAAAAAACAATGGCTAATTAACTCTTTCGAAATTCAACAAATCTCAAACTACAAGTCTCTATAGCTAGCTCACATTGAGGGCTCCATGTCCTCTTTAAGATTTCTCCCTTTAGCTATGCTGGATTGGTTTGGTGGGATTGACTCTAACGTTGTGTTTGGTATTGTAGTAACCCAATTTCGTCCGGAAAATGTCAATTTTTGTTTTTAAAAAAATATATATATATATATATATATAGCAAAAAAGGTATATTTTAAAAAAAATAAAAATAAAAAAAAAATAATAATAAAAAAAAATGTGAACAGTATTTTCGGTGTGAATAGTATTTCCGTGAGTGAATAGTATTTTTACTGTTCATGAATAGTATTTCCGTGAGTGAATAGTATTTTTTACTGTTCATGAATAGTATTTCCGTGAGTGAATAGTACCTGAATAGTAACTTTGTAATTCCTATAAATAGAGGGAGGGAGTGAAAGAAAAAAAGGGAGGGAGAGAGGAAGAAAAAAAAAAGAAAAAAAGAAGGAGGGAGAGAGAGAGAAAGAGAGAGGAGGTTCTGCCCTAGTTCCGATCCCTAAGAGAGGAGGAGGTTCTGCCCGAAGTTTCTGTTTATCCAGAGGCTAGTAGCTGAAAGAGGAAATAGAGAGAAAGGGAGGGAGATCCGTGGTGGAAGTCACGTTCATCATCTCTTGTGTACAGTTCTATTTGTCATACTCTCCATTTAAATATCTAAGACATTTTTAATAATCAATTTCAAGTTTATTATTCCAAAATATTCATTGAATGGAAAGCTGAGCCTCCTATTAATTTATGAATTGTAATCATGTTTAGATGGAAGGCCGAGCCTCCTTATTTTCTCTTATCCTCTGTTATTTCCTTTTAAGCTTTCTACTTTACTCTATTTATCTTTAATTTCGTCTAAAACCTCATAACAATCTCTAGCAATAATTATAATTAAAATTTCATTGAATTGACTTTGGTGTACACCTTAGTTAATTTTATATTTTTAAGATGAATGAGTTGCGACAGTTCAAGAATCCTATATTTAACAAAAATAAATTTAAATAAAAAAATATCAACACACAAACATTTTCTACAAAGAACTACGTGACTCTGATTCTTCATTACACATGAAGATACGTAGGAGCAAGAACTAAATCTTGTCGAGCCAAAAAATAAAAAATATATTATCCTCCTTTTTATATAACAATAATAATTTTAACCTTTTTTTTCAATGCATAATTTAAATTAGTTAAATAAAACATATTTGATAATTTTAGTGAGATAAATATTTTATAAATTATAAATAATTAGTTTAATTAATTAAAGGTAATCGTCTTAGGACGAACGTTGTGAGGTGTTAATACCTTCCTCATACGTAATCGACTCCCGAACTCAAAATTTGGTTTTCGCAGACTATTTTCTATTTTATGGTTTTTCCAATGTTTTTCCGTAAAAAATAACATTGGTGGCGACTCCCTCTTTTTCAATTTATTTTTCGCCGTCCCGTCGCGACCGAGGTTGCTACAGATGGCGACTCTGCTGGGGACTATTTTTGAGAGTCAAGCCTATAATAATTAGTTAAACTAATTAATAATTTTTTTAAATGTTTATCTCACTTTTTATTTTATTTTTTGTTTATGTTTCTTATTTGTTGTTTGTCTTATATGCATGAATTATATAAATATGTGTTGTGGAATTTGAACTTTAGGATAGAAGAATTTTATTTTCTATATCATATGTGCTGTGTTTTGTAGATTGGATAGTGTAGGATTGCTCCCTTCACACACTTCACTTGCACAATTTCACACACGTTTATGAGTGGGGTCCTATGCCCGGACTTGAGTGCAACTTAGAATAGTAAGAGGTTGAGTAGTAGTAACCTTCTTGATGAACATCTTGTTTGGTTATTATGAAGGCCTCACCTAGAGTTTGATCCTTTCTAGGGTATTATCATCTCTAATAGTTTACCTATTATTGTGATTAATATCCTAAGAAGGGTTATTGGCTCTAGGAACCTGTTTTAGAACCATAGTCCCACCCTTTTGAGAGGAACACGTGTTAGTAGTCCATAGAGTTTTCAACTTAAGGATGTCCTTATTAAGTATCACAGGAGCAATATTCTACCTTTACGTTCGAATGACGCAAAAAAAAAAAGAGAATTTTATTCATTTCATAATACACATCATGCATTTTTTTGACTTTTATCATATCTCACGCATCTTCAATATAACATTCATCACCACAAAACTATTCATGCATGCATGCATTCATCTACATTTCATAATTCATTCATGATATACATTTTAGATCTTTGCATAATTTTTTTTATTTTATGAAATCATGCATACAACTTTAAAAGATTGCAATTGTGATCATCATTGACACTTGTTTCTAAAAAATGAATACAGTTCTCTCTTGCATAATTCAAAGTAAGATCATTATTCCATTTGAGCATTTAGTCTAAAATGTATCTCATAACATTCAATATTTTCATAATCTCCCATGACATTCACGCATAAGCATTATTTATATTAAGTAATCATGTTAGGTATATTCATGAACATATCCATCGTCTTTTCTTATCATTCTCCATAATTGCATTCATTCTCATTTCATCATCCCGAATCAAATGCATTTGTTTCTCTAAAAAACAAAAAAAAAACAAAAAGAAAAACAAAAAAACATTTTTTTTCATTTCAAATTCTTCACTCCAACATTTTTCTTTTATACATGCATTTCATAGTAAAATAAAGGTCTAATTGATTGCTCATTCATGTCATTTTTTTTAAAAAAAATAACAACTATCTAATTTGATTATTTTCTTTTAAAGAGGATGTCAAGCAACAAATTTATGCAATGTCTCAAAAGAAAAAGAAAAAAGCAGGAAACAAAGAAAATAGGGAATAACATAAAATTATTGTTCTCACTTACATTTAATTCTCAATCGAGAAGATGAGCTTCTTTGACCATTTAACTTGTCAATTGACGTGGTTTTAAATCTATTTTTAACCTTTTGAAGTATTCATTTCATTAACTTGCATAACAAGTTGTGTTGTTATCTTCATTGTCATAAATTGTCTTTGTCCCATTACATCTCATAGTTTCCTCATTATTCTTTCAAAAATAAAGAATTTGTCCTCATAAAAAGTCAAGTCTATTAGATGATTCTCAATTAGCAAGTTTGGCAAAAATTTGAAGATTTCTTATCGGGACAAATTTATCATTTTTATGAGTATCTGGCCCACCAACTACCACATTTAATGGAGACAAGTCTTATGAGCAAAAAAAAAGAGTGAAAAATGTAAAGTTCGTTAGACTGAAAACCCAAAAGGGCGGTCTAAGCAAAAGTTAGGACAAACAAAAAAAGAAAAAAGAAAAAAGAAAAAGACTAACATGGAGTTCATTAAGTTTTGTCTTAGGATTAACCTTTAAAAAATAAGTAGTCAAGATTTGAAATGATGTATGACCATCACTTGTCACCCAAATTTGAGCCTAAAAGTGAAAATTTTCCTCAAAAATTACCTCAAACAAGGCTCACCCTGAAAATAGGGGCAACATAATGTTCCCATTTCATTCAATTTGTTTATGATACCATCTAAACAATGGAAAAAGAAAAGAAGAGAAATGAACCAAAGGCATAAAGAAGGAATTGTTTTATCCTTGATGTTATTGGTTAAGATAGCTTCTTATGCTAGTGTGACAAGTAATATGGTGGTTAAGTTCATCAAAATTCAACATCACAATCCTTCACCATATTGTCCTAAGATGAATGGGGCAATAGAAGCGGCAAATAAGAATATAAAGAAGATTATTCAGAAGATGGTGGTCGCCTATAGGATTTAGCATGAAATGCTCTTTTTTGCTCTGCACGGATATCACATTTTTGTTCGCACCTCTACTGGGGCAACTCCGTATTCTCTGGTTTATGGTATGGAAGCAGTCCTTTCTATTGAGGTCGAGATACCTTCTCTGAGAGTATTGGCCGAAAGCAAACTTGAGGAAGCATAATGAGTTTAGGCTCGCTATGATCAGTTGAACCTAATTGAAGAGAAGAGATTGAATGTCTTGTATCATGGTCAATGATATCAAAAAAGGATCAAGAGAGCTTTTGCCAAAAAGGTTTGCCTGCAAGAGTTTCAAGAAAGATATTTGGTATTGAAGAATATCTTGCCACCTCAAAAAGATCATAGAGGGAAGTGGACGGGAAGATCTATTGAACCCAATAAACTCTAATGCAGCCAAGGAATTCTATGCAAAATAATAACAAAAATAAAAAACTCGCTATGCTGAAAACCTGGAAAGGCAGCTTAGGCAAAATTTAGAGCGACCTGCTAGGCTAAAAACTCGAAAAGAACAGTCTAGGCAAAAGTTAAGGTCTAAAAAAAATGAAAATAAATAAAAGAAACAAGAGCTCGCTAGGCTGAAAACCTCAAAAAGGCGGCCTAGGCAAAAGTTAGAGCAACCTGGTAGGCTGCAAACTCCAAAAGAAAAACCTAGGTAAAAGCTGGGGTGAAAAAAAAAAGGGGCGAAGAAAAGAAACTGAAAAAGCATTGAAGCCAACACTATAGCAAAGATCCTTGTTTCGAATAACCTCCAAACACACATTTGGGCCTTTGTATCTTTTCTTTCATATCCATCTCACCGACCAGTGTTACAATCAGATAAAGTCCATACAGATCAAAAATTGGTTGCTTTTTTTTTTTAAGTTTAGTCTTAAGACAAAACAATTGAACTCATCTATCATCGTTAACACGATTGTTAAAAAAAAAACAAAAAAAAAACAAAAAAATACAAATGCTCATAAGACTTGCACATCCATTACATCATGGAGAGAAACAAACATGTAGTGCAAAATCTTCTATTCATCAATGTTCATTGATTACTATGCTCAATAATTATGAGAATCATTCAAAAGATTAGATTGGGAACAAATCACAAGTCATGCCCTCCTTTAA
Organism: Cajanus cajan; assembly: GCF_000230855.2. Lineage (NCBI taxonomy): Eukaryota > Viridiplantae > Streptophyta > Magnoliopsida > Fabales > Fabaceae > Cajanus > Cajanus cajan. Next base: position 12,399,520 of record NC_138523.1, on the reverse strand, counting down.
CTCACCCTTACCCAATTAAATGAGACATTTGTTTTATGTCTTATTTCTCCATCAATTCATACATCAATATTATTTCCTTGAGTCAGAAAAGAAGGTAATCACATTCATCATTGTCTCCTACTCTACCCCTTCCTTTCAAAACTAAATTGGGACAACCACTTCACACTGGGGCGAAGGATCTCATTGTCATTTCATCACCTTAACTTTCAATTGGAATAATTGTCTAGTCCAACTTTGTTCCCTATTTCTTCATAAATTGGGGCAACTCAAAGTACTCCTTTTATACCGGGACAAGTTGTCAACTATCATCACATTTTCATTCTAACCATATGATCCATGTGTCTCAAGTTTAATCAAGTCAATGCCTGTATCATCCATATTCCACCATTCTAAATACGGGTGATCCTTCCCATATGTGTCACTGTTTGATTCTATCCACTAAAGTCTAAAGTGATGTAAATCATTTGTCTCACTTGTTCAAAGTCCAAGTTAGTCCAAATCCTTCCAGTTTTCACTCTATTAATTTGACATCAAACTGGGACAATTGCTCAATCTTTTGTTTCCATCAAGTTCTCAATTTTTGTCATATCTTGGGGTCGTTTGCTCTATTTTCTCTACATCAAAACAAATTCACGTTCAAATATCATTTTTGAATAGCATTCCAAAAAAATCAGCTGTCATTGTTATGCATGTTGGTTAAATGATGTTTCAAAAGGAATGACAAGGTGGTGATAATCACTTGATTGACAAGTTAGGCCAAATGAGTCTCACTTGATTCTAGGTGGGATAAGCTTGAAAAGATAAATTGTGAGATCATTTTTCAAAGAAGAAAAGAACATGATTTCATGGATTTGAAAAAATGAAAAAGAAAAAGGGTGAATAATTGAGGCACAAAAAGGGCTTTGCATGGATTTGCTTTCTCTAAAGAAAATATTCGTTTTTATGATTTTCTAAAAAAAAAAAAACAAAAACAAAAACAAACCAAAAAACAAACAAAAAAAAAACAAACAAAAAAAGAAGAAGAAAAAAAACAAAAATTGAAATGTGTCTATGACACCTCATAAGAATCCAAACACCGAATCAAGTATTACATCATTTGCATTAATATGTTTAAAGTGTTCGTTCATGTCCAATCATTACTTGGCATCCACTTTGTTTGCATCAAAGTTTGGTATTTTCCTAATACATGCATTCAAATTCATCACTTGCATATAAAGTCTCGCACTAGTCTGACATCTATATCATCTACGTTTGAGTTTGGCACATGTTTGACATTCATTACATCATAGTTTGGTACACCCATTCAAATCCAATACTTGTCCAACATCCACATTGTTCACATTAATGTCTAATACTTTGTTTAACACATTCATTCAAGCCCAATGCATACTTGTCATTTGCATCACCAAAAGTTTGGTCCATCCCTTACTCATGCATTCAAGTTACATGCTTAGCATCCACAACATTTGTACCAAAGTTCGGTACTTATCATCCACATGCAATCAAGTAATGTACTTGCATAACACATGCATTGAAGTTTATTTTACTTGGCATCAACATTGTTTCTATCAAAATTCTCACTCTTTAATGTTTCGGTTCCCCGCGCCCATGTTTTGAGCCCCCACGCTCACTCTTTTATGATTCGAGCCCCCGTGCTCACTCTTTCATGTTTCGGGTCCCTGCGCCCATGTTATCAATCTTTCGAGCCCCCGTGCTCACTCTTTTAATTTTTAAGCCTCTATCAATCTTTCGGGTCCCCGCGCCCATGTTTTTAATTTTTAAGTCTCTATCAATCTTTCGAGCCTCCGTGCTCACTCTTTTAATTTTCAAGCCTCTATCAATCTTTCGAGCCCCTGTGCTCACTCTTTTAATTTTCAAACCTCTATGTTCACTCTTTTAATTTTCGAGTCCATGTGCTCACTCTTTTAGTTTTCAAGCCTCTATCAATCTTTCGGGTCCCCGCGCCCATGTTTTTAATTTTTAAGTCTCTATCAATCTTTCGAGCCTCCGTGCTCACTCTTTTAATTTTCAAGCCTCTATCAATCTTTCGAGCCGCCGCGCTCACTCCTTTAATTTTCAAGCTTCTATCAATCGTTCGGGTCCCCGTGCTCACCTTTTTTACTTTTTAAGCCTCTATGTTCACTCTTTTAAAGTTCCAAGCCTCTATCAATATTTCGAGTCCCTGCACTCACTCTCAATCTTTCGAGCCCCTGTGCTCATTTTATCAATGCTTGGGTCCCCGTACTCACTCTTTTAATCTTTCGAGCCGCTGTGCTCACTCTTTTAATTTTCAAGCCTCTATAAAACTTTCGGGTCCCCGTGCCCATGCTTTTAATTTTCAAGCCTCTATCAATCCTTTGGGTCCCCGTACTCACTCTTTTAATCTTTCGAGCCGCTGTGCTCACTCTTTTAAATTTTCAAGCCTCTATGCTCACATATCAATCTTTCGAGCCGCTGTGCTCACTCTTTTAATTTTCAAACCTCTATGCTCACTCTTTTAATGTTTTGAGTCCCCGCGCTCATGTCTTTTAATGTTTTGAGCTCTCGCGCTCATGTTTTTTTAATGTTTCGTGTTCCTCGCGCTCGTGTTTCTTAATGTTTCAAGCTCAGGGACGAAATTGGTGTTTTCTTTACTTATATTTTACTACGATAATATGGAAACAAGATTTGTTTATATTATCTAGTAAAATTAAGTAAAGAGGGGCAACTGTAGTAACCCAATTTCGTCCGGAAAATGTCAATTTTTGTTTTAAAAAAAAAATATATATATATATAGCAAAAAAGGTATATTTTAAAAAAAATAAAAATAATAAAAAATAATAATAAAAAAAAATGTGAATAGTATTTTTTACTGTTCATGAATAGTATTTCCGTGAGTGAATAGTACCTGAATAGTAACTTTGTAATTCCTATAAATAGAGGGAGGGAGTGAAAGAAAAAAAGGGAGGGAGAGAGGAAGAAAAAAAAAAGAAAAAAAGAAGGAGGGAGAGAGAGAGAAAGAGAGAGGAGGTTCTGCCCTAGTTCCGATCCCTAAGAGAGGAGGAGGTTCTGCCCGAAGTTTCTGTTTATCCAGAGGCTAGTAGCTGAAAGAGGAAATAGAGAGAAAGGGAGGGAGATCCGTGGTGGAAGTCACGTTCATCATCTCTTGTGTACAGTTCTATTTGTCATACTCTCCATTTAAATATCTAAGACATTTTTAATAATCAATTTCAAGTTTATTATTCCAAAATATTCATTGAATGGAAGGCTGAGCCTCCTATTAATTTATGAATTGTAATCATGTTTAGATGGAAGGCCGAGCCTCCTTATTTTCTCTTATCCTCTGTTATTTCCTTTTAAGCTTTCTACTTTACTCTATTTATCTTTAATTTCGTCTAAAACCTCATAACAATCTCTAGCAATAATTATAATTAAAATTTCATTGAATTGACTTTGGTGTACACCTTAGTTAATTTTATATTTTTAAGATGAATGAGTTGCGACAGTTCAAGAATCCTATATTTAACAAAAATAAATTTAAATAAAAAAATATCAACACACAAACATTTTCTACAAAGAACTACGTGACTCTGATTCTTCATTACACATGAAGATACGTAGGAGCAAGAACTAAATCTTGTCGAGCCAAAAAATAAAAAATATATTATCCTCCTTTTTATATAACAATAATAATTTTAACCTTTTTTTTCAATGCATAATTTAAATTAGTTAAATAAAACATATTTGATAATTTTAGTGAGATAAATATTTTATAAATTATAAATAATTAGTTTAATTAATTAAAGGTAATCGTCTTAGGACGAACGTTGTGAGGTGTTAATACCTTCCTCATACGTAATCGACTCCCGAACTCAAAATTTGGTTTTCGCAGACTATTTTCTATTTTATGGTTTTTCCAATGTTTTTCCGTAAAAAATAACATTGGTGGCGACTCCCTCTTTTTCAATTTATTTTTCGCCGTCCCGTCGCGACCGAGGTTGCTACAGGTATCGACGAAACATTAAAGAAATAGTACGGAAAACGTGAAAATAGGACGTGAGAAATAAGATGTGTGTAGTTACAATGAGATTGTCATGCGAGAAATTATAATGAGTGGGTTTCAAGCGTTTTTTATTTTCTTTCATATATATCCATGGAAATAGATGCGAAATTGTCACGTATTTAATTGAATAAATATTTTAGTGAAATATTTATTTGGTTGTATTCGAATATCATCGTGCTATTTCAAATATAACCAAATAAATAGGGTTGATTTATTTATTAGAGAAAACTTACTCCCACATCAGTTCAGCCCAAGTTCAATTCCACACAGCTTAGTCCCACACTAGACTCATTACACATGTGATTTTTTTTACTCTCCTATATAAAGGAAGTTGTATCACCTCTTTTTGTATGAAAAATTCAAATTAATTCAAACAAGTTTTATACAAAATGCTTTCAGTTTATATCTCAAATTTAATGTTCACTAGTGGAAAATTAAGCTATTACGTCACGTCTTTTACGTTAGACATACCAAAATTCGACGTAAAAAAGGTGCGGTGACATTTTTTTAATTAATTGTCAAGTATTTTACGTCCGACTTGGTAGGGTCCGACATAATTTTATGTCGGACCCTACCAAGTCCGACGTAAAAGAGTATTTATATGCAAATCTTTCCTGCTCTATACTGCGTGCCTAAGTGTTTTTGTAGAAAAGTAAAATCTTAAAAGATTAAATTCTTACAAAATCTTTTAAAATTCACAAGATTTTTGTGTGTGAAAAAAGTCTAATGAAATCCTAATCTAATACATCCCCCTAAATATTTTGTTTGCTTAAAATAATTCAAGTTTATTAAATTTTAAATTTTTAGTTTGGATAAGACAATTTAATTTTTACTACGGACAAAATTGATTATATATATATATTGAAATTTTAAGATTAAACTTTGTAAAACCAAATGTTAGCCAAAATTTTAAAATTAGAAGAAAAAATAATAAGGGATGAGAGAAAGACAGGAGAGAGAAAAGAAAAAGGAAGAGATGGGTAAGGAGAGATGGGAAGCAAAAAAAAAAAGAGGAGAGGAATAGAGAGAGAGAGTGATAAGAGGGAAGAGAGAAGGGGGAAAAAAGCGATAAAAATTAAAGAGAGAGAGAGAGAGAGAGAAAATGAAATAGAGAAGGGAGAGAGGGGACATAGAGAGAATATAGAGTAGGAGAAAGGCAAGAAGGAAGATATAAGATAAAAGAGATAGAGGGAGGGAGAGAGGATGGAGAGATAAAAGATATAAATGAAATAAGAAAGAAAAAAATATGAAAAATTTCAAAATTCTTAATTTTCTATAATAATTTGAAATTTTACAATTTTGAAGAGTTTCACAAATACTTTTATTTTTTTCATTTTTTTTGTGAATTTCCATTCCAAACAAGACATTTTAGTCCAAGGTATTTGAAATTCATCAAAAAAATGAATTACTCTCTTAAATTTTCTCATACAGACACATTATAAGTGTTACAACCAAAAACGTAAAAATCCTAATATATGATCAATATTCAACTTTCACAAATGAGAGATGCTACCAATGAGACAAAAAAAACTTGAGTTTCATTTTTCTCTTTTGATACTGAATGAATGAGTCAATTTCGAACAAAAAATAAACTAGGTCGAATGGACAACTTATCTCTTCGTTGTCTTTTACTAGTACCTTTATTTGATGATCAAAATAAATATAATAATAATAATAATAACATATAAAAGGGAAACCCTTTAAGTAATTACTTTGGGTCTCCACATTTAGTAGACCATTATACCCTTCTATTATTTAAAAAAAATAAAAAAACAATATTTTTTTAGAAACTATCATTCTCTTTTAATAATTATCCAATCTACTAGTTTTATTATTTAACTACCTTTATTACTTAATAATATTAATTTTTAATTTTTAATTTTTTAAATAAAATATAAATGCATGAAGTGTCTCGACCTCACTAGTAATAATAATAAATAATAATAAATTAATTGGATGGATTAATTTGGTTCAATTCTTGAAAATAAAAATTTGAGATTTAAACCAAATTAATAAATTTTCAATCATCAAATTTGATCCAATAGTTTAAACCAATTCGATTTTTTCTGTTTAGATTTAATTGAATTCATGGATCATTAGATTGGATAGGATCCCCGACCACCCTTACTTCATTATACCTTTAGACTACCTTTCTAGAGTGATTTACACTTAGCATGAGTTGTAAGAATGACAAAATGAGTTGACTCTAGCGGGTCAACCTAGTCTGCCAAAAATAGGTGAGGTGTGCTATAAGTTTAACCCACCACCATATCACACCCCACCCATACCCAACTTGACAACTCAATTGGGCAGACTGATCCATCAAGCCACTAACCAACCATTATCAAGAAAATATTTGTTATATGCCTAAAACTTAGTTTAACATTAAGGAGAAAATCTTGTGTAAATAAATGATAATTTTATGTTTTAATTATAGTTATTTTTCCCTTAATAACAAGATAAGAAAACTTCTTTTATACTAAATGAAATAGTATATTTTAAATCATTTAATTAAATTTTTTAATCTGAGTTTTTTTCAAAATAATTTTTTTTCACTTTTGGCGATTGGCGAGATAGACCACCTTATCTTATTATTATTTTTTTTTTTTGTAGAATGTATGAGACAAGTCAAAATGAGACAAGTTAGCCTACTTTACCACTTTGAGCCTAACACTAATGTGTATAAGTTATAATGTGTTTAACACTACTACACCTACACTAAATTATAGCTCTTAAGAAGCTTATACATTTAGTGTGACGAAGATATTGTTCAATACAAACTATTTTACTCATTACCTCTAAGCTTACTCTCATAGTTTTGATGAGTTTTTATAACAAAAAAATAATTCTCTATAATTTAAAACAATCTCATATCAATTATTAGTTTTAAAATATTTATAACAAATAATTTGTAAAAAAGTATCGAATTTATGTAATCACCTTCCTTTCTCTATATTTTAATAACAAAAGATAATATTTATTTTTCTCTTTGATTTTTTACGTCTTTTCTTTTTAGCTGAAATTAGTTTTTTCCCGTCTAAAGTCTAAACAACACATTAGTTTTATTTATTTATTAGTTGACATTTGTGGAATTGGAAATTTTAAGATGATTAAAAACTATTTATATATCTAACTAACCGACTTACTCTGAATATATATACCCGATCACACCAAGCATTGGAATTAGAAACTTTAATACAATTAAATATTATTTATTAATACGATCATACCTAACTAATTGACTTTGGATATACATGGCCGTGCCGGATTATGCTATATATCCCTTTTCTACATCCATTCATATATATATATATATATATATATATATATATATATATATATATATATATATAAAATACAATTAAAATGATAACGGTAGATCACACTTCTACAGTTTAACTATATAATGAAAAAGAGTAAATGATTATTAATCTAGAGTCATCATCCAACATATATGTAAGCAATCATGTATGTTATATTTGCATAAGGTAAAAAATAAATAATCGAAAATAAAATTCTCATGGACTATACATATATCTTATATAAATAGATATACAACTACATCAAATACATAACAATATACAGAATAAATCTTACTCGTCGATCAAGTGACTATATAAGACCATACTACATTAGAGTAGTAACAACACAAAAGAAAGTCGATCATCTCCTCTATGACCCTTTACCGCTATACAAGCCACTAGCTAAACCTGACCTACTCTAATATTTTTCAATCACAAGAAAAACATAAGATAAACTTATGAAATAAAGCAACATACCAGGACACCATCAATTTCAACTTAATCAACATAAACAACATCAACTTCGTAGATACAACTTACTACATATAACACTTAATAACATCATCTCAACCACATGGTCATCATACAATAGTACACAACTAATACATCACCATGCATATTAACTAAAGAGATCTCCTACAATAGGTGGGTAGTTTAAGTGATTAGGCCCTATCAAATCACAGTGTTTGACCAATCTCAACCAGGTCAAGTATAGATAACCCCAGGCCTTATAGAGATCCTATTTAACAAATTAATTTCATTTCTCAAGTTTCACCACTTAAACTAGAAAGTTTAGTACTATTGTCAAGGTAGAACAATTTGGGTATAAGCCTACCACATTAGTCCACAACCCTAAGCCACCAATGGAATTAGCTTACGACTATCGTCCCTTCGATAGTAGGTTAGAAACTAAGTCCTTGACTTGGTATTTTACTCAATTGGTCCATTTATACACATATACCTCAATCTTACCGATACGACATAAAACCTAGAGACCCTAATGGTGTGATTTTAGCCAAATACAATTCTCTCTCCTCACACCTAGTGTCATTCAAATTACATTTGACATGATTCCAACTCAAGATGATTCTTTCTCCTCATAGTCGACACCACCAATCTTGTGTTCGGTGTGGGTGAGATAGAACCACTAGGTGAAACCATGCTCAACACCCTGAAGGCATACTAGACGTGATATCAGTTCTACACCTAAGTAGAACTTTATTTCAATCCCAAACCACCTAAAACTCAGCCAAAACTCACATGCAACCAAGTATCCAACATATTTACAACATACAAAGCTTATTTTTAGTAATAGAAACAACATGTCCATCATTGATCATGAATCAACATATTCAACTCAATCTAACTTCATGGGAAACCCAACAACACAACAACTTATAATCTCTTCTCCAATTAGTTAAGAAACTGACAATAAGTGAAATCCTACACAACAGTCAACATGCAACTCTAACAATCAACACAAGCTTCCCTTATCTCTTGTAGGTTCAAATTGAAGAGGAAAATAGAAAAGGAAGACAAAGCAACCCTTCGCATGGTTTTGACTAAAGATCTTCACTCCACAAGCTTGGATCTTCCTACCCAGTCAAATGGATCTAGCTACACAAGAAATGAGAAAAGAAAGGTTTTTAGCATAAGGGAAGAGGTTTTCGAGTTCCAAAGAACTTATTTCTAGCTTTTCTTAAAACATGAACTTAAGAGGTACTTATCTAAAGAAAAATTATTAATACCCTTCCTGAGCTAACCCAACTTAACTCTACTAAAACTTATTACTTAGCCATACAACTAAAGTAAACAACTCAAAATGACAATGTACACCATTTACTCTAAGAGTAAGTCTACCTATACTTACTTTACTTTATAGTTTATGTTCTCGATCAAATTTTAATGATCCAATTGTTGAATTAAAATTTTTTAATTCATAAATAAAATCTGCTAACTTTTAAAATTATGAAAATTATTTGATAATCTGTTTCATTAATTCAAATCAATGTATAATTTTTTTTTTATAATTATCCATCAATTTGAATTAATGAAATGGAGAATCAAATAGTTTTTAAATTTTTTAAGACTTTGTATACTTGATTTATGCATTGAAAAATTTTAATTTAATTATTAAATTGTTAAAATTTGATGTAAAATAAAAATTATTGAACGAATTAAATCTAAATAAATATACTCTTAAAATAAATAAATCTCTCCTAAACCTTAAACCATATATATATATATATATATATATATATATAAACATTATTAATGAATCATTTACTACCAGAAAAACATTACAAAACGATAGTTATTGGTTATAAGAAATAAACATTCAAAAATTTTTATTTAAAAAATTAGTTTAGTTTATGAAATATTATTTTAATAAAGAATTAACAATATCTTATTATTAATTTGATTGGTCTCCTCTAAAAAAACTAACAAATTAATGGATTAAATTTTCATTTAAAAATCACCAATCAAAATATTAATTTCGTTTTTGATAAAAATATTTTTTTTAAAATTATGTTCAAACCTTGATCTCTCGTATCCTACTAATTCCTTCAAATTAGTTTTATTCAAATTTACAATATGAGAATATGTACGTGCTAATTACTTTATATTTTAATAAATATTTTATTTTAATATATGTTATGTATATACAATCATTCATCGGATAGAATTCGTAGTATGCATTTTTAAGTAATTATCATGAAAAATAACCATTTTTTATTATATAATAATTTATAATTAATTAACAATATAAAAGATCTTATATTGTTAAAGTGATTTAAAACTATATTTTTTTAATATATAACAATTAGTTAATAATATAAAATTTCAACATTTTTTAATTATTTAATACTAGAAAAAAAAAAGACATTCCGTATCCCTAAATATTTTTAAAAGTAAAATAAATTAAAAATATATTAGTGTGAGTGATTATTCATAATTGGTTAATGATGGTTACTAAATTTTTTTTTTTAATAATGATATAATTTTTCATAAATTGTGAAGACGAAGAGATTTATACCATTAATTAATGATTTAAAACACTCATTATTTTTTATTTCTTCTAATGTTTATTCTTGTAACTTTTACTAAAGGCATTTTTTTGTACTTTTTACAAGTACTTTCGTGGTATGTACCACTTAAATTTAAGTTTATTTATTACTTGAGATGGTCGTAGTTGGAAACTTTAAATATTAATAATGATTTTTAATTCATATCTAACTAAAATAAATGGAATCAATATCAGTTACTTGCTGTGAATATATAGTTGTACATATCCACTAAAAAAAATATACATGTATAGTCGTACCAAAAATTGGTCATGACTCATGATTTTTTTTTAATACATGGGGATAAAATTTTGCGAATACGTTTATGATTATTTTTTATTTTTATTATTATTATTTGATGAGTAGGTATAATTTTTTTTTGTTGGATTAATTTTTATAGGAAGTAAAGTGATATTTCTCGAAATTCTTAATTTCATGTTTAAGATAAAGATTGAATTTCAATCTCGAGTACGTATTAAATCACTTGGCTAAAACTTGTTAGTGTAAAGATGTGTAGTTTAGCCAATAATATGACAGTAAACATTTGTTAAAAAAATTGTAAGATATTTACCATCAAGAGTATGATAATTTGGGTCCATATATTTATTACTTTAGTTTTGTTCGTTGAGAATATCAATCATAAATAACACTATCATATTTTATTATTTTTATTTTTATTTTTTTTACTTGTCTATATAATTAAGTTTTGACTTAAAATATTTTTAGTCTTTATAAAATAAATGAGTTTTAATTTTAATCTATATAAAAAGTTTTCTTTAAATATTTTGGTACATATGATACATGACAAATAGACTTTATACATTACATTCACATAACTTCATAGTTTCACATATTACATGTTTCTCATATCACATTACTCATCATTCATATTCATACATTCATATATAGATATCAAATCATATTTACATCAATGTCACAACACATAATTATAACAATGGGATTCAACAAAAGTATAGTAGACAAATTGCAAGCAGGACGGTGCCTAGAGTGGCACATGTTCGTGCCTAACCAATACTTCTAGAGGACCACATTGATCTCTGTCTAGGTCGCACCTGACATGACCAAACCCACACCCAACAAGAACACCATTGAGAGTTCTTTGGAGTATCCACACTTGACGAGAATCAACTCAAGGCTGACTGGAGCGTCATAGGGAACCCCTAGAACTTTTGCACCCGACGAGGGTCATCTCATACTCGGCGTGAGAGACTCTAAAAGTAAACTTTACTCTTTGCCTCAACGACATTTGACATGCTCCAAGTGACACCCGATGACGTATCAAAAATAGAATGCAACAAAAACACAAAATTTGCAAGTCACGCCTCAAATTTCCCAAACATACAACTCAATTGATAAAAGTGTTCTATAACAAAAAAGAATAGTGATTTTAGATTTTAGGGGATGAAAATTAAAGAAAAAATATTTTACAAAGTTTAAAACAAAAATTCATTCATTTTACAAAGACCAAAATCATTTTATAATGACCAAAAATAATGTTTAAAAATTTGAAAAGATGAAAAACAAATAAATAATTTTATACATATCAAAATCAAAACTTGTTCAATATTGTATATGGACTAAAACATATTTAAGTCTTAAATTTTTGTATATGGAAAATTTTAGTTTTGTTAAAGTTAATTGTCATATATTAATAATTACTTTATTTTATTTTCTTTATGTTTAATCCTTGTTTTCAAATTTTATTTTTTATTTATAGATTATCTCAATTCTAATTTAATATTTAAGTAATAATCAACTCAATCAAAACATACATTCAGGAAATTAAATCACATACAAATCAATCAAAAAGAAAACTTATGAAATTAAAGATCAACTATATTAATCGTGTTTTAATCCACACCCATGAACAAGATAATCACTCTCCCTTACCTCAAAAATGTTCTTGTGATGGTAAGGGTGTAAAATCATGATCCCTTAAGATTTTGATGCCACTCATTCCAAATTTTAACAACATGAATGTTGTAAAATGGAAAAGTAAAAAGAGTATTAGGGAAAAGATTGAGGCTAAAAATCCTAATAAGTTTAATGAGAGAATTGGACAATCAAGTGAATATGAAGGTTACAGACTTTGAATGCTCTAACACTTAGAGATTTTTCTTGCTTTGATACTTGTTGTCAAATCACTTTGATAATTCTTAGTATTTCTTTTCTATTGCTCATGTCAGTCTTTATCTATTGACTTTTATGGAAATATATTCTTATATAGACTTCAAAAGGTGACATTGAGTACAACATCAAGAGATAGAGCGTTTTGTGCAAACTGGACTTGTGAGTCCCTGCAAAGGTATAACATAACAACTGCAACTTTGTCTTGTAATGTCATGTGGACACAAGAATAAATAATCTCACTATTCTTTTTCTTGAAGTATGTGTATATGTTAATTTTATTGACAAGTTAAATATTTGAAATAAAACTCATCATTTGAGATCTGCATAAGACTAAAAGCTTGTTTAATATAGATGAACACTAGTGTAACATCCAAGTTATCTAAAATTATTAAAAAAATATTTTTGATTAATTAAAGAATTTTATAAAATATTTTAAAGACTTTTAATAATTATGAATATTTTAATTAAATAATAATTATTTAAAAAAATTGTTTTATATAATATTTATTAGAAAATATATATCTTTATGATATTTTATTATAATAAGTATTTAGGAAAAATATGTATTTTTATTTAATTGTTTATTATTTATATATTTTATTTTTATTATTATTGTGTTGAGAGAAATGTATGTATTATATATATATATATATATATATATATATATATATATGTATGTATGTATGTATATAAATGTTGAGAGAAATATGTTTTAAAAGAAATGTATGTATTATTGTGTTGAGGAAAAATATATGTATTATATATTTATTTTAATCATTTGTATATATATATATATATATATATATATATATATATATTAAGGTTTTATAATTAAGTATTTTATTTATTGATTGATTTATTAAGGGGAAGAGAGTTTGTAACTATGGTCAAGTGTTTAAGTAAAGGGTTAAAGAAGAGTTAAGCTTTTGAAAGAAGAAATTTCTGATCAGATTCTTTTTACACTTCCTTTTCACATACCTTTTATGCTTCAAAGCTTGGAGAACCAGAGAATGAAGGGAACCACTGTTGAGTGCCTATTATTCATGATTTTGATTGAACATTTGGCACTCTTTTTGGACAAAATTGTAAATATATGGATGATATTTGACCCTAAAATATAAAATTTACAAGAAGGTTAGAAGAGTAGTAGAATTTAATGAAAATTTCTCTTCTTTTTGTAGAAATAATGGAAGTCAGAATTCTACGGCCATGGTTGTGGTTCTATAGAAATGGCCGTGAGAATCTGGAATGAAATTTTGGAAGTCAGAGACTTGCAGCCATGGCTGTGGGTCCACAGCTAAAGCGATGAGGCATTGGAGATCAAGAGAAGTTCCAGAGACTCACAACCATGGCTGTGAATTCCACAGCTACAGCGTTAGAGATTGCTTAAACATGAAGGGGTCTCCACAACCATAGTTGTGGATTTCACAATTGCAACCATGGAGCTTACTTCAACATGAAGAACTCTCCACAGTCATGGCTGTGGTTTCACAGCTGCAGCGGTGGGAATTAAAAAGTGATTTTCCTTTGTTTTAAAGGTCACTATAAAAGGGAAAATTGAAGAGAGAAAAGGGAGGATCACGGGAAAGAACAAAGAAAATAAAGTAAAGGCTAGGAGGAAGGAAGAACAAGGTTTGAAGCAGAGATTCAGAGGTGGATCACTTGGGAACGAGGATCAACTCCTATTCTCCATCTTTTTCTTTGTTATTTCTTCTTCTTTTCCTTTGATCTTGTAATGGCCATGAGTGGCTAAACTTTTTAAGATTGGATCTGGTGTAACTACTAACTCTTCTTCTTCTTGAATATATATGAATTTCACTTTCATTACTTGTGCTTGATTCTTCTCTTAATGCTTATCTTGGTTTGATCACCCGTTGTATGATTTTTGGTTTTTGAATCTTGTTGGAAAACGTTTTTGAAAACCCGAACTGAATCTTGTACCTAGTCATCTCTTGAACTAGGAATAGACAGGATTTGATTAGCCACCTTTGTTCAAGTTGTTGTTCTTAACGTGAAGTGTTAATCTTAAAGCATAGAGGAATCATGTTTAAGATTAATCACTTTAGGATTCAACTTTGAGGAATCTGGTTGAGTTGATTAATGAACGTGGAAGTAATGAATTGAAATCACATTTATTTCAGGAAGATTTCAGAGTTAGCAAGTACAACTGAATCCAATCCTTGCTTCATATAATTGTTCTTCTAAATTTTACATTATTGTTCTATTTTAATCCATATTTACTCCCTTCCAATTATACCAACATCTAGGGGTGTTCAAATTGCTAAATTGAACTAGACTAAAAGAAAACTAAACTAAATTATAATAAATAGTTCACAAAACTAAATTGAACTAAAATAAATATTGATTAAACTAAACTAAACTATTATCTAGTTTAGTGCACTATAGTTCTAGAAGTTTGAACTAAACTATAATATCAACTAAATTAAACTATTATTAACTACAAACTAAATTGAACTACATTAAAAAAAACAAATTTAAAATCAACATTTTTAAATTGAGCTACCAAATTTGAAATGTAAAACAAGTATAATATTGATAAAAGTTCACATGATAGATTTTTCATTCATATTTTTTGAAAATCAATCAAATCTTATTAATTTTTAATCAATTTACTGATCTTATTAATTATTAAATAAAAAAAGTTTAAAAACAATATCTAAATATTACATGTAACTATTTTTTTAAGCTAATACGTTCTTTACAAAATAGTATGAATTTTAAAAATATTATAAAAATGTATACCATTACTTTTATAATGTTGTAAATTCAATTGTTAAACTCAATTAATTAATATTATAATTTTTTATTAAAATAATAATATTTTTTAGCATCAAAAATAAAATTATTTGGATAATAAAGAGAGAAGTTTGTACATACATATATAATATATATATTTTTTTAATCTTTATAATAATTATATTAAAAATATTGAAAGAGTAATAATTACTAAAGGTATATAAATTTTTATTCAATTAATAAATGAAAATTAATTTTTTTCTTTTAATCCTGTAAATTAATAATAAAAAATGTGTAATTGTGCATAATAGCGCTAGCACTAAATCACTAGTATACTGACTCAAAAGTGGGCAATAGGCAAAATTGAAAAGTTACGAAAAAGATATTAATAATAAGAATTTAGTTTTATTAATAGTTTAGTCTAACAAACTACTCTTTAGAAAATAGTTTTAGATTTATAAAACTGAACATAAAATTCATTTTAGTTCAATTTTCATAAAAACAATTTAGTTTTTTCTATTTTAATTCAATTTAATTATTTATTAGTTTAGTTCTAATTAATTATTTAAAACATTTCCTAATTATAAGTTTTTTTTAATAGTTAAAGTGCACTAAACTACTTTTTATAAGAGTTTAGTTTTTAAAACTAAACTTCAAATATAGTTAAGTTTAGCTTTTATAAAAATTAGTTTAGTTTTTACAATAGTTTAGTTTAATATAGTTTTTTGAACACCCCTACCAACATCTTTATATAAATTATTAGAACAAGAATTACTAATATTTCAAACCTCTGAGGACGATACTAATAATACTACATCAAAATTTGGTCCGCTTGCCAAGAATATAGTGATATAAATCCTTCACAAACCACCACCTAGAGTTGCAAAACTATCTTTTTTTTTTATCATCAAGGTAAGGGGGAGTGAGTAATGTCGCTTTGGACGTTAATTGTTAGGTAGTGAAATTAGTCTCAATCTCCTTTTTGTTGTATGTATTGTATGAGGGAAAAAACCAGTTTATGTTCATTTCTTAATTTTTGTCTTCTACATGATTCTTAATTACTCTAATTGATGATATTGAATGGTATACATGTTTAATTTTATGTATTGAACTAATCTTGTGGGTCTTGAATTGTGATGTTTAAATTATATATATATATATATATATATATAATTTCATGTAATTTGAATTGTTTTAGAATCTGTGAGTGTCTGTAGTTCCTGTAAAAAAAACCCTTATTTATAAAGCAAAGTGAGGATTGATGTTGATTGCATGAATATGTGAAATTGAGGTTAGATTTGAGTAATTGATGGTATAATAGAGTAGTGTTAGACTTTAATCTATATTTTTACTGATTGGATTGAGAGAAGAGAGTTTTGATGTGAGTTATGCCTTGTTCTAAAAATTCTTGTATGAATATATCTTGATATTTATGTGATTTATTTGTATGTGATTAATAAAATTGAGTTTTGATTATTGTTTTAGAAAGTAGACATTTGGGACTATAGTTTAGACTCTTGAAAGATGATAAATTAAAAAAAAAAAACACATTAGCTCCTTCATGGTTGATCTTTAACTAACATTGTCAATGGAGTTGATATGACATATTATCTGTTGCATTAGTAGCTACTGCTCATCATATGTGGCATATCATATCACATGGACCAAATTAATTTTTTTTTTGTTTAAATGGTATTTTTTTTTATAGAAAAAAGGCATGAAAATTTTCAAATTAGT
Source organism: Cajanus cajan (assembly GCF_000230855.2). Classification (NCBI taxonomy): domain Eukaryota; kingdom Viridiplantae; phylum Streptophyta; class Magnoliopsida; order Fabales; family Fabaceae; genus Cajanus; species Cajanus cajan. The sequence continues at coordinate 12,382,466 of NC_138523.1, read as the reverse complement.
TCCTGCATTAATTTATTAAAATTCACTTTATTCCTTGAAAGGTAATAATTACATACTTTCAAATTAGTCCTTGAACAATATTAGTCAGGCTTTGAAGGTGATTGGTAGGTTAAGTTGATACTTTTGTTAAGGTTAGGTATTTTAACGTTGGTTTGGTTGAAGTACATTTGGATAAGATTTAGGTTAGTAACAATGGACTTGTTACGGGTAATATCCATATGTTTGGGGTTCGTCACTTTGCATGTTGCGAAAATAACTGAGTTGTCCAATGTTTACTTTATGTGATTGCTAAGATGTGTAGGTTATTGAAGAAGGTTTACACATTGATGGGTGAAGGATGAAAAAGATTGGTGATGATGGGTTGATTGTGATTCCAAACATTACTCTAATTTCAAGAGCTTATGTTGGTTGATGTTTATCAAAACTTGACTATGATTGCTTCTAATTTCAAGAATTTGGATAGGTTGGCTCTTTTTGAAATTAGAACCATTGGTGATGCATGAAATACATAGGTAACACACACAAATGAAGGTTAAATTGTGTTTAATGTAACACTCCAAATTTTATAAAATTATTAAAAGGATATTTTAATTAATTAAATGAGTTTTATAAAATATTTTAGAGGTTTTTAAATAATTATGAGTGGCATCAATTAATAAAGAAGATTTACAAAATTATTTTGGTATAAAAAGTATTTGCAGAAAATATGTGTTTCAGTTATTTATGTAATTAAATATATTTTAGAAAATATATTTTATATTGTGAGATATTTAATTATGTTTTTGTTTTAAAAAAGAAATAAGGGAAGAAGTTACTTTATTATAATAAAAAGGGGTTTTAAATGTAGATGGCTTATGCTTCTTGATTTTCACATTATACTCTTCTTCTATTTGCTATAAAGAATTAGGAGAACCAAAGACCGTTGGAGATCTCCTTGAAGATCCATGCCTTGTTAATCGTGGTAATGGAGAGCGAATAGTCTTGCTCTAAGCATGAGATATATTTTGGGCAATGAGATTAACCTCCAATCTCTTAACTATTCTTGTCTGTTAGGGAGGAATGTCAATTCTATCTTATAATCTATGAATTTGTGTTTTGTACCAGTATTATGTGCATTATATGTGATGTTTGAATTACATGTATAATTAATTTTGTGTAATTTAAATTATTTGAGAAATTATAAGTGTCTATAATTCCTGTAAAAAATCCTTAATTTATAGAGCAAAGTGAATATTGATGTTAATTACATGAATATGTGAAATTGATGTTGGATTTGAGTATTGATGGTATAAAAAAGTAATATCAAGCTTTAATCGTGATTTTTACCGATTAGTATGGAGTTTTAGGGGTTTGGATTCATATTGTGTGATTTTTGCATAATTTGTAGGTTTCTCACAAATTGTTATCGCAGTGGGCATCAAATGGGTCGTGTTGGGTGTCATTTCTTGTGAGATTTCACACTAGGCATAGGTGTGACAAAGAGGTTTTGTCCTCTTTGTGCTAGGTATGAAAAACGTTGTGCTGGGCATGACAATATCAAAATTAGGTTTTGTGATCTTCATATGAATTATTTCCCTAAATATTAGCTTTCCAATTCCATTGAAATCACTCAAAAAAGAAGTCTAGAACTCAAGTTATGATCAAATTAGTGAACAAAGGTTAGACTATTAGATTTAGGCTAAAATGTGATTTTGTAATTTTTGCAAATAGTAGATGACATAATTAACTCTTAAGGTCAACATAGGAGTTGTAGGTAATTGTCTTGAATTTCTAAAAAAACTAATATCAACTTGATAGCATGTATATAGCTTCAGATATCATGCTTAAACCACATGAGGTCATAAAAAATTAAGTTATGAAAATGTAGTTTATGAATGGTGATAATGAATAACTTTACCCTTTAAGTGTTTGATCTTAGAAATGGTTTGAGATACTATATCAAATTTTAGGAAAGACAAATCATGGGAGAAAATGATTGTGAATGAGTTACATATGATTTAATTGTTAATGACTTGAGGTGTTTTGATGATAGTGATGCTTAAGGAATTAATGTGTGATATCAATGAAGTTGCAATACTAGTTAAGTTAGTAATTTAAATGTTGAGTTTGATGTTGATCTCTTAATGAATATGGTTGAGGTATTAACAAATGATTAGATGAATTAATAACGTTTCTATGTTGAGGTGTATCAGATAATGTTGTGTAATAATTATGTTTTAATTGTGAACATGTGACCCTTGTGCTAGTTAATATTGATAATTGTGTATGGTATGTTGAGTATGTATTTAGTATATTATGATATATGAATGATGTAAACTAGTATTGCACCATTGGTATCTTGATGTGTATGGATCATGTGAGGATCACATGATGAGAAGTCTAAACTGAGGCTTAGTCGCTATGTGAACATGTAATGATCATGAAGGAATGTGTAGTTGTGAATGTGTATTGTGATAACATGATATGGTATTGAGTCTTGTGTGACATGCATCATATGCATAATTGTTTTGGATGGTATGATATGGAATACGTTATCAAGGAAGACCCCCCCTTGTGTAAAAGCTTGGGGATTCATGTCCTTAGGGAAAATTGGGTTTGAGAAGCCCTAATCTCGCCTAGGGATGGCAAAAATATCCGCACTCGCGGGTATCTGCGGGTAAAATTCGTTACGGATAATAAATGGATAGGCTAATTAGATACCCGTGGATAATGGGGATGAATATTTTTTTACCCGTTTATAAACGGGGCAGGGGCGGGTATGATGATATCCATACCCGCGGGTACCCGTTTAATAATATTTCTTAAATATCTTAATTATCCTTGTACTACATAAACCTAAAACTACACTCTCTCATATTTTGTGATAAGAGACTTTCACTTACTTGTAAGATTGATATATTTTAAGTTATTGGTCATCTTGCATTTTTATTATTATTTCAACAAAATTAACGTTAAATACAAGTTCAAAATTAACATTGATTTTTTATTTGAGTTAATCACCTATACACTGCCAGTGTAAAGTTTTTTTACAGTAGCAACTAATTATATCTTTTAATTGTGTCATGTCACTGTTAAAAGTAAATGTGCTTATAGTGACATGGCATAATTAAAAGATATAATTGGTTGTCAGTGTAAAAAAACTTTACACTGGCAATGTATAGGTGATTAACTCTTTTTATTTTAATATTTCAATGACATTAAATATACATTTAAAATTATTTGTAATATAATTTTTTTAATTTCTTAAAAAATTTATAAATATCCATGGATATCCGTGGGTATTCAAGAAATTCATGGATACCCGCGCAGATATGGGGTGGGTATGGAGCTAATTTTCATCTAGCGGGGCGGGGACGAATTTACTATTACCCCCCATGGGGCCCCATTGCCATCCCTAGTCTCGCCTGTTTTTGTACATGGTGCAAAACTTGCACGACACAACTGTCCTAACGAGACCTGGTGTATCTCCTCCTAGTGCAAAGTGTAATGAGGATGTGACTCGACATGATCTCCTAGGCTACTTTATGTGTTGTCTTATGGCGATACGTCATGATGTGATTTTACTAACACTACATGCATGAGCATTTTGTAGTTTGTGTCCATTGCATTGCATGTATGAAATGAAACTAAGTGGTGATTTATTCATGCCTTGTGATAGAATATATTGTATTAGTAGTTGTGATGTACCTTTTTATATGATAAATTGTGATATTATGTTATGTTGTTGTTATGTTCTAGTTGTATTACTGTATTGTTGTGTGTTTAGTTATTCGACTATATTTTATGCCATGAGTCAAAGTGAGATTCTTTTTACTCTCTGTTTCTTGTGTTTGTTTATATGAATGTTATTACTAGTGAGATTCAACATGATGTTGATGATGTTGGTAACAAGGCTTAGACCTTGATTTTAGATTCATGCTCTGATAAGATGTGACATCAAGACTTAGTTAGGATTTGATTTCCATTGTACTATGTCTATAAAAGTTGTTAGTTCCTTTGTTATTGATTTCATTTGATTTTCAGTTTGGTTATTGTTTTTAGTTAGTTGAATGTGATATCATCTTGTTGGACTATGTTACTTTCATTAGTTATGAATTCCTTTCATTTAGTTTATATATTTTATTATTTATTATATGTGGAGTAAAAAGTGTCACATTTAAAAATTTTTGCTTAAAACTTTTTCAACCCAAGTTAGCTAATCATGCTCGTTATCTAAAATGAATAGACAATAAGTATAAAGCTTAAAGAGCAAGGAAGAAAGAAAGCACACAAAAAGTTTATACCGGTTCACTTTTTACTCAAGAGTTATGCCTAGTCCTTTCATTCACCAAAGGAATTCACTAATCAATCACTGAGTACAAACCAAGTATTTTCAACCTCTCCATACGTTTCAAACTACTAATCACAACACTATACTGAACTTCCAAGTATATTTTTTCCTAACAAACATCTTCAAGCTTATCAACATATAAAGGTCAAAGTTTTATAAGTGTTCAACCATTAAGGTGGGGGATATAAAGGTTAGAAAACAGTTGGATCACTAAACACTCACTAATACTAAGGTTATTGATAGTTTTAGAGACCATCTAATGAAGATCATCCACTCAAGATGACTTAAGTATATAAAAGAATGATAACTTTTTTGGTTAAGTATTTGCAAAATGTTCTTTATTTATTTTTTGTATAACCATGACTAATACCTAGTCAACTTACTTTTCTACATAAGACAAAATACAAAGATTGCACTCAATAAGTTGTTCACGAAAGGATGCCTTGTATCTAATGTTAGGGACGAGGCTCTTACTCTAGGGTGTCCTAATTTGGTTAAATTTAAGGTGAAGAAGTGCAAAAAGATTACTAGTAGAGAGGTAGAGTAGGTGTGAGAATGAACGGTTTCTTTGAACTTGATGAAGGAAGATTCGGGGGAAAATAAAATCTTCCATGGATCTCCTACTTCATGTTCACCATCACCTTTAGTTAAGAAGAATGAAGAAGCTTCATTGCAAGAATTTCAAGCTCGTGAGTATCATAGCATTTCAAGTTAGTGAATGTCATAAAGCATTATTGCAAACATTTCAATTTCATGAATATCATAACGTTTTCAAGTTTGTAGATATCATAAAACTTCATTGATATTTCAAAGTTATCCATGTTTGCTAATGTTTTAGGCATGACTTTGAAATTTATTAATAATTTTCAAGGACTTCAATGAATTTTAATAAATTCTTATAGGAACTAATTTGAAAGTTTGGAATATGTGCATTGACTATTATTATTAGTCAATGACTAATTTAAAAGTTATTAATTTTCCCAGAACAAATGAATTTTATGAATTAATATACGAACTAATTTGAAAATTTGGAATATGTGTCTTGACTATTATCATTTAGAACCATTTTGAAAGTAATTATTAACTTTCAAGGACTAAAATGAATTTTCAAAATGAATTTTAGTAAATTAGTTCAATGACAAGCCTGAAAGTTTTCATACATTTTTAAATTAATACAATTTAAAAAAATGTTCAATATAGTCCTTATGATGTGACAACTCTTCAATTTGGTCCTTGTAACATGACATGCTATATAGGATGAATAATAATTATTGAGACACTTAATGCAGGATCGTGGCTAAGACAAGGTTGATGAGGCCATTGCCTCAAACCCCCTCTCCAAGTTCTTATATATATATATATATATATATATATATATATATATATATATATATATATATATATATATATATATTCAAAATAATTAATTTTAATCAAAATTATAAAGTAATATATTTTAATATTTTATCATAATTAATTTTTAACACATAGAATCATAGAATTATTTAAATGTTAATAAGTAGGATTTTGAAAAAAAATGATTGTCTTAATTTTATATTAATTTTATATTAGTGATTGTCGCAACCCGAAAATTTCTGATCTTGCGACTAATGGTTTAAACATCCTTTTAAAGATCTCATCAATTAAGGAATGCCCGGACACCAGACTAATCCTTAATCAATGGTTTTGAAAATAGGTTCTATGGAGTCGCCACCAATGTTTTACTCAAAACATTGGAAAAAGAAAAGATTTTTAAAAGATCCAATAATGGCCTTCATAACCAGAATTGGGTTCGGGGGTCGGTTACGTGTAAGGAAGGTATTAAGAACCCTTACAACGCCCTAAATTGGTACCCTATGATGAAGTTAATGCGATAAGAAATAATAAATTAAATATTATATCCCCTTTTATTGATGATTATTTACATGATTTAAAATTTAAATTAACAATTGACTCTAAAATATCTACATGATTGCTCTTATTATAAACAATATTTATCAAATGTAAGAAATAAAATAGAGAGAAGAAAATTGATTTGAATACCTCTTGAACGAGCTCTATTAATCTTCAAAGATGGAGATTTGGGTGCTTTTTGGCAACCCTTCACACTACAATGCCTCACAAAAATCTCAAGAAATACAAAAAGAGAGGGGAAGAGAGAAAAAGAGAGAAATTTCGAGCTATAGGAAGTCTGGACGAAATTTTGGAGTCCCGAGAAATGAGCCACAACCGTCTATTTATAGACTTCGGGAAGGGGGTCCAGAACGGCCCGTTCCAAAATCGGAACAGCCGTTCTGGATATGGCCGTTGCATGTAAAATTCGTATACTAGAACGGCCCGTTCTGAAATTGGAACGGCCCGTTCCAGTAGTGAGAATAACATGTGATTTCTTAGACCGAAACGGCCTTGGAACGGCCCGTTCCGGTTTAGGGACGGCCCGTTCCGTTTTAGGAACGGCCCGTTCCGTTTTAGGAACGACCTGTTCCAGCCCCGTTCCAGTTAACCATTTTAGCCCTTTTTGAGGAGTTTGGAACGGTCTGTTCCAATCTTGGAACGACCCGTTCCAATTTCAGAATAGCCCGTTCCAAATTAGGGTTTTTGGCCTTCTGGGAGCCTTGGAACGGCCCATTCTGGACCTTGGAACGGCCCGTTCCGATTTTGGAACGGCCCGTTCCGGGCCAATAAAAGTATTTAATTTGTGCTTTTGAGCCCTCTAAAGTCCTGTCTTCTTGTTGGCATGCTTCGAGAGCTCCTTCCCTTCGTAACAGAGGTCCATGTCCTTGTTTGTATGCCCCCGGACGAAATTGGGTGTCTACAGCTGCCCCTCTTTACTTGTCCTTTGGAATAGTAATGTGTTGCTTTTCCAAAGGCAAGGAAAGACGTAGACATTTCGTCTGGGTCTTCTCTTCGTCTCTTTGGTGCTTCTGCATTGTTTCCCTTATGATAGTGAGGTGAAAATTCAGATCTTCACTCTTGTTTTGACAATAAATACCTTCATGTTGTTTCCTTCGGGTAGACGGTGTTCCCTATATCCTTGTCCCATGGAGCAACTGAGTGTTGGATTGTATGCTCTATTAGGTGTCAAGGATGGTGAACCGAAACATCTAGGCTTCAAGACCCATGTGAATGCCCCACGTCGCTTCCTGTGTCCTGAATCTTCTTCTTTGCTTCAGCAGTGTAGATGCCCCCACACCATTTCTTTCGGGTAGATGGTGTTTGCTCGTATCCTTGTCCCTAAGAGCAACTGAGTGTTGGTTTATATGCTCCGTCGGGTGATAAGAATGGTAAACCGAAACATCTAGGCTTCTAGTCTTGATGTAGACGCTTCCTACTGCTTTTGCTTGTCTCATGGTAGTGTGTTTCTTTATTTGTGGCTTGTTAAAGAGGGAGTATATTATGAGCTCAGCCTCTCCAGGCTGGACTGATATTTAGGGCTTCAGTCGGCCCACTACTAGTTTTGGGGTCTAGCAACCCTTACCGATCTTGTACTAGTTTTAGGGATCTAGCAACCCTTACTGATCTTGTACTAGTTTTAGGGATCTAGCAACCCTTACTGATCTTGTACTAGTTTTGAGGATCTAGCAACCTTTTTCTGATCTTGTACTAGTTTTGGAGATCTAGCAACCCTTATTGATCTTGTACTAGTTTTGAGGATCTAGCAACCTTTTCTGATCTTGTACTAGTTTTGGGGATCTAGCAACCCTTACTGATCTTGTACTAGTTTTAGGGATCTAGCAACCCTTACCGATCTTGTACTAGTTTTGGGGATCTAGCAACCCTTACTGATCTTGTACTAGTTTTGAGGGTCTAACAACCTTTACTGATCTTGTACTAGTTTTAGGGATCTAGCAACCCTTACTGATCTTGTACTTAATGTCTTCTTGTTGGTGTTGTGAGATGAAAGTCTGCCCCTAGGTGGATGGGCAGGAAATGTTTGATGTGCCCCTATGTTGGTGGGCAAAGATAGATGGATGACAAGGATTCTAGTGTTGCCCCTGCCATGTGAGTATTATGATGCCTCTCCAGGCGTTGTTTGTGGTAGGGTTTTTTCTAAATTTTATTTTTTTTAGCTTCGGCTCTTTCATGTTTGAAGCTTGCCTTTTTCTGCCATTTTCATAAATTGCTTCGGCTTTTTCAACATTTGTGAAGCTTGCCTTTTTCTGATGTTGTTTTTGCTTTTTTATTGTCATCATTGGTGGAGAGATCTATTCCCATGATGATGTTATCTGCTGAATCTTTATTGATGAGTATTATTTTGGAAGCCACTCCTGGCTTTGGTAGGAAAACATTCCTGGTCTTGGCATTTTCATGAATCTTCCATTATTCGGTTGAGGAGTAGGGCGCGATGGCCTCTTCATGCTTATGAGTCTGCTTATTTGGTTGATTCTATTCCACTATTGATATGTCTTTGCTTAGTGGGCACATAGAATCACTTGGGGTTTTTGTTTGTAACCGTTTCGACTCATGCTTGGCTTTTGAGCTTTTACGAGTGTTTTGTCCTGATGACTCTTCTTGACCCATAGCAAGTAGAATGCATGGATGCATGGATGCAAAGAAAATGCAAGACAAGAATGATTCTTTTATTTTTTTTGTGTAACGCCCTTCCATATGCCCCTAACTCATATGCATGCGATACAGTTTATGCTTGTGTTTGTTCCTAAAGATGCAATTCATTTTTTTATATATCGGGAAATTAACCTGTACGTGTTAAGGTTAATGATGACGATTCCTTTTCATTCATGTCGTTTATGATCATTGTTGGGATATGTTCTTTTGAACACGAGGTTCCAGTGGCTCCTCAATTATCAATGTGTAGTCAAGCGTCTCCCAACTCCGTTCAGGGACGTCTCGATCTTTCCTCTGTGAGTATTCACTGTGCATTCTCCGTGTATATTTTTGGTACCATTTTAATGCCATAAGGGTCAAGCGAAAAGAAAGAAGGGATGTTTGTATTTTTTCAAAAGATTGTTAGAAGGGATTTTTTTTTTCAAAAGGGGTTTTTAGAAGAATGGCTGGCCAAGGTGGGCTTTAGTGTTTATGGCTATTAAACAAGACATATTTGTTGCAAAGAAGATATCATTGTGTTTTAGCCTTTTTGGAAAGTGGAGTGATGACTAGGGGTTGCGTTTTGTTTAGATGATCCCCCTGAGCTGTCTTTCGGTTTTCAACTCAGGTTGCTGCTTTAACGTCCTAACTTTTGCCTAGGTCACTTGAGATGTGTTTCCTAGCGGACATTTTTCTTTTGATCTTTTCTTTTGCCTAGGTTACCCAATTTTGCTTGTGGGTTGCCTAGCAGATCTTGCCCTAACTTTTGCGCAGCCCCTTTAGTGGGTTTCCTGCAGGGCCTTCTTTTTCGCAGCATTTGTGTGGGACGACTTTATTTTTATTGAACCCTAGTCATGTTCGGTTTTCTGATTGTTCTTTTGTTATCCTTTCCATGCTATTATCGAGTAACATCTTTGTCGCAAATATATTTTGTTTATTAAGGGTTGATGGATGAGGCCTAGAGTGAATATTTTAAAGGGAGAAGAGAAATGAAAGAATGTTATGGCATTTAAAACAGTACTTCCAATTTACACGTGCCCCTTTAGCAAAGCTCGGAGGCCCGGGCATGCCCCGAGTTCGTGATTCATACACAGAGAGATTAACCGAGGTTTCCCCCTAGAGAGGCATGGTTGACGATTGGTTGAACTACATTATGAATGCATTCCCACTTTCTTGAATGTGGGTGTTTCGACTTCGGAGTGAAACCTTTACGAATTCTTTCTTTCTAAAGGGAATACTCAAGCCGCCTTTCGGTTTTCAACTCAAGTAGGCATTACTTTTTTTATTATTTTTTTTATTTTTATGTATCCCTAACTTTTGCATAGGACGTATCCTATCGGGATTTTGATTCTTTTTCTTTACCCTAATTTTTGCCTAGGACACCCTTTACAAGTTTTCATCCTAGCGGGTTTTTGTCATGCAATGCCTTTATTCTTCAATTGATTTTTGTTGTAATTCCCTAGAAGCAAGGATTCATTCATTCTTGATTGTTCCTCCTATCCCAACAGTTGTCATTTCTGCATGGGGAACTCTTGGTGTTTGAATCGTCAATTTGGGCATGTTATGCCCCCCCAGTCTTCTTGCACAATTACTAGTTTTTAAGTGCTTTCAATTTGATGTATCGAGTTTACACTTGACTACCAGTGATCTCATTATTTGATTAACACGCACAGGTTAGGTTTCCCTTTTTATTCTTATTTATTATTTACAAGGAAGACATATTATCTATATGAAGTGCAAAATAGGATGCAAAGATGATTGAGAAATTCAACAAATATCATTCTCATTGATTTATTTGTTTAGAGAACATTCTTTGTACAAATCTTTTGGTGCACTTTGATGATGTTGTTGAGGCTACAGAAGCTCATGCTTGAATGATGTCCCTATGGACATGCTTGCTCGTTCGTTGATTTGCAATTAGTTATTGTTTCTTCTCAGATTCTCTTCTTGTTATTCCCATAAGAAGTAACCATCAATAGGATCTTCAAGTTCACCACTATTTTGATGATTGCCAAAATTTTCATCTTTATTGACGAGGTTGATGAGTCAGAAAAGAAAGATGCAATTTGGAGTGATTTGATAACGAATTGGAGGATTAGGGGAGCTTATCATCAAATTTTTTTTTTCGCTTCAATTTTTTTTTTTTGCGTGCCTCCTTTTCGAAATTTCAAATAATCTCCTATTTGAGTTGAGGAATGACATCTTTTTAAATCGGAAGAAGTATGAGAAGATGTAGACTTTGCCTTCTATTGAAAGGATGACGAGAGTCCAAAGCCTAGTAGGCCTCTTTAGTGTGTGCACACGATTCTTGTACTTTAGAATGTTCTCCTTTCTCAAAAATCTTTACATACTATGTGTCTTCCATTTTCTAATGAATGTATATGCTAAACTAAAAGATGCATGATATTTGTTTTCTGCCTAAACTTTATCATTCATTTTTTTTACTAAAAGGAAATGATGCATGATTTTTGCTATATATTTATCTTTTTTTTTTAAATAAACTATCCTATATGATGCTTTGAAGTTTGGATATATAGAAGGGAGTTAAAATTGTATCATATTTTTTATTAATATTTATTTGTTTGTAATTCTTATCTATTTTGAAATAAATAAACACAAACAAATGCAACACACATATGCTCAAACAAATGTACACCCGCGAACAATCACGTTTAAATTCTTGGTCTGTGGTCCCTGCAAGAAAAGTGCATTGTATAGGATAGTTCTAATCTCGCTGGTCTTAAGGCCCCCAAGGTGCCCCCATTATAGGGACCCAGTATCTCTGTCGCCGTCACCTGGCAAACTCTAAGGTTTGTCGCAGTATTTCGGGCTAGAGTAACCGGTTATCACCTTGAGTGTGATTTCCGACAAGGCTCGCAGGCTCCAAGGCCAAACTTGGGTCGGTCGTACGTCAACCACTCCCTATGTTTATTACCCTCATGCCCCCGGGTGTAGGGGAAACTGTTGTGTGCAAAGGATTGTGTACAATTTTTATTTCAAACAAATGCTGAATTTAAACAAGCAAACAAATATTAAAGTCAAACAAATAAAGCAAACAAAGTAAAGGGGAAAATATTTAAATTATTATTTTTATTTTATTAACTTCATCAATTAAATGGGCCTGACCCTCTTTAAACGTCCCCAGTGAAGTCGCCATCTGTCGCAACCCGAAAATTTCCGATCTTGCGACTAATGGTTTAAACATCCTTTTAAAGATCTCATCAATTAAGGAATGCCCGGACACCAGACTAATCCTTAATCAATGGTTTTGAAAATAGGTTCTATGGAGTCGCCACCAATGTTTTACTCAAAACATTGGAAAAAGAAAAGATTTTTAAAAGATCCAATAATGGCCTTCATAACCAGAATTGGGTTCGGGGTCGATTACGTGTAAGGAAGGTATTAAGAACCCTTACAACGCCCTAAATCGGTACCCTATGATGAAGTTAATGCGATAAGAAATAATAAATTAAATATTATATCCCCTTTTATTGATGATTATTTACATGATTTAAAATTTAAATTAACAATTGACTCTAAAATATCTACATGATTGCTCTTATTATAAACAATATTTATCAAATATAAGAAATAAAATAGAGAGAAGAAAATTGATTTGAATACCTCTTGAACGAGCTCTATTAATCTTCAAAGATGGAGATTTGGGTGCTTTTTGGAAACCCTTCACACTACAATGCCTCACAAAAATCTCAAGAAATACAAAAAGAGAGGGGAAGAGAGAAAAAGAGAGAAATTTTGAGCTATAGGAAGTCTAGACGAAATTCCGGAGTCCCGAGAAATGAGCCCCAGCCGTCTATTTATAGACTTCGGGAAGGGGGTCCAGAACGGCCTGTTCCAAAATCAGAACGGCCATTCTGGATATGGTCGTTGCATGTAAAATTCGTATACTGGAACGACCCGTTCTGAAATTGGAACGGTCCGTTCCAGTAGTGAGAATAACATGTGATTTCTTAGACCGGAACGGCCTTGGAACGGCCCGTTCCAGATTTAGGAACGGCCCGTTCCGGGTTAGGAACTGCCCGTTCCAGCCCGTTCCAGTTAACCATTTTAGCCCTTTTTGAGGAGTTTGGAACGACCCGTTCCAATTTCAGAACAGCCCGTTCCAAATTAGGGTTTTTGGCCTTCTAGGAGCCTCGGAACGGCCCGTTCTGGACCTTGGAACGGCCTGTTCCGATTTTGGAACGGCCCGTTCCGGACCAATAAAAATATTTAATTTGTGCTTTTGGGCCCTCTAAAGTCCTGTCTTCTTGTTGGCATGCTTCGGGAGCTCCTTCCCTTCGTAACAGAGGTCCATGTCCTTGTTTGTATGCCTCCGGACGAAATTGAGTGTCTACAGTGATCATGAATTTTTTTCTCTAATTTTAAAATTTTAAAAATCACTAACAAAACAAATTAGTGTTTCATTGAAGTATTAAATATATTTAAAAAATTAATTTCTTAAATATGTGTAATGTATGTTTATAAAATACGTCACAAAATAGTGATTGAATGAGATATCATTGAGTAAAATGTTGAAACTTTTTAATTATTAAATTTAATTAACAATTTTACTAATAAAAATAAAAATAAAAACTATTTAATTAAATGAGGATAAAACTTAAGTAAAAGGTTTGCCTTAAGTCTAAAATTTGTTAGGCACAACCCTAACTTAACGAACCATGTCAATCCTACTAATGACATTAGTTAATGACCATCCACGTAAGGATTAACGTGATTGTCCAAAGCAACTTTCAGTTTTTATTTATTTATTTATTAATCATCTTGCAAAGATTGAGTAGTAAGTATATCACACTTCCTGGGACCAAATTCAAAGTTTAATCTTTAAATAACCCTAAAGCTTTAATCTTAAAAAAATGCGCTAAACACACTTAAAAATTTGGTATTATTTAGATTAAGAGAATATTATTTTTAAAAATCTTTTTTAGAACACACACTTAAATTCTTTTTGAGAAATTGTTTTTTTAAATAGCTATCTCTATAAGTTAAATTAAACACGCAAAATTTGTTTGTTAAATTAGATAATTAACTGTGGTATAAAATAAAATTGCACTACAAATATTAGTGTCTATGTGATTTAAATTTTAATAATTTCAATGAAATTAATATTGAATGGTTAAACATAATTAAATATTAGTGCACATATATTTCTTTTAATATAATAGCTTTATTTTTGTTAATATTGTTATCATTAATCTTTATAAAGTATGAAATTAGGATTGACACTGGAGTTGGAATAATATATAAAAGGATCTAGATTTAAATTTAAGTACAACCATTGTATATAAAACGACAAAGCCATGAATGATATAGGTAATGAATATTGAATAAGATTTATTAGACTACTTATACTTATTGATCTACTTAAGTCTGTAGGTCTATATGAAACAGACTACATAAATAAGTTTTCAAATCAGACCAATCATGTTAAGTCAAGTATTAAAAAAAGGCTAATAACAAATAAGCATTATAAACTCAAACTTGATAAATATATTATAAGTCAGAAACAATCCTACCAAAATTTGATCTAACTCCTAATAATATTGATACTAAATGATTAAGAATTATATTTATTTAGAATGTTATCTTTCTAATAGTATTTGATTAACTACTTAAATTCTACCTGTACTATCCGTATCGCTATGTCGAGCTTGAGCTCGGCATCACAGCGCGGAGTGACCTCGGACACACGCTAGGCAACATCGGCTCGCTATCCAATTAGGTCATAAACTGATCTTGGGCCCAAGGCCCAACAAAACCCTAATACACACAAAGGTACGTGCATTACTTATACGAGACTCATACACCCACAAACACTAACTTTAGCATCGGAGTCTCTTTTGCAGGTACCACCCCCATCTTGGAGCACCAGCGTACCAGCGAAGGAGGCTCACCGATCTTACCTGGCGGATCAGCTCTACAGCAGATCTCCGGTAAGAACATTTGGCACCCACCGTGGGGCCGATCAAGACAGCTCTTATCGGCCACGCTTATGGTATTCATCAGAAGCCATAGCAAACGCGCAACAGACGACGCAAACCACTCAACTACCATGGACAACGAAGCCACATTGAGGAGACTGATCGACCAGGTCGAACAGATGCGGCAGCAACACGACGCTGATCTGCGAAACATGCGTGCCCAACATGAAACCGACCTAGCTGCGATGCGGACCGCCAATGAAGCAGATCTGGAGGCACTACGCGCTAAAAACGAGCGGATTCGTACCCAGCTTCCTCGGCGCCCCTCTGATCATCCTCCTGAGGCGAGCAACCTCCACGAGGAAGAAGGGCACTCGGTCTCTCAGCCCCGAACTGCGACTAGGGCACCGACTCCACGACCTACCACGCATCGGTCTCATGTTCTGACGAACAAATCGGTCCATGAAGTCAGCAAAGCCTCAATTCATGTCACAGGGGGTCAAGCAACCTTCCGCCGTCATCCCTTTGTGGACGGCATCATGGAGACACCACTCCCTCAGGGGTGGAAGCCTCTCCACCTCGATCGCTATGATGGCACGACGGACCCCGATGAGCACATCGACCTATATACCACACAGGTAAACCTCTACACCAATAACGATGCTATTCTGTGTAGGGTTTTTCCGACCTCGCTCAAAGGAGCCGCGTTCAACTGGTACACCCAGTTACCTGTCGAGTCAATCGACAGCTTCAACACTCTGGTTAGGCAGTTCACAACGTAGTATGCAACAAGCCGACCTCACCACATCACTTCGGCCGCCTTGGCCAGCCTCAAACAGAACGACGACGAGCCACTTCAAGCGTTCATGGAGCGATTTGCAGCCACCTCGGTTAAGATCAAAAATCTGAACCCCGAGGTCGCCCTGCATGCCATGCTCATGGCACTCAAGCCCGGGCCCTTCGTCGCCTATGCCGTGAGGCCCCTCACGATATGGACGAACTTCGAGCTCGCGCTGCTGGGTACATCCAGATGGAGGAGCATGCCGAGTTCCGCAAGGCAATTCGCGACAAACCACAAGGAAAGCAAGACCAAGGTCAGGCCACGAACATTTAAAGTTGGCGACCTTGTTTGGCGATTACGGGGAGAAGCAAGAACAGACCCCTCCAAAGGAAAATTTGGAACTTGGAATTCCACCCACCTCAAATTTTATTTCTCTTAACTTGTAAATTCAGGGGATGTACTTGTTTTCCTCCTCAGCCTTTTTTCCCACTAAAGAAAAGGGTTTTTGGCCAAGGAAGGTTTTAACGAGGCACCCCTCAGAAATAAATCAACAAAGCAACTCCATTCCCATACATTTTCGGTATTGGCACATTAACCATGACAACTAACCAAGGTCGAGTTCGAACCTTGATATGCCAAGGTCGAGTCCGAACCTTGAGATCACATTTTCTTAACCAAGGTCGAGTTCGAACCTTGATATGCCAAGGTCGAGTCCGAACCTTGAGATCACATTTTCTTAACCAAGGTCGAGTTTGAACCTTGATATGCCAAGGCCGAATCCGAACCTTGATGCCAAGGTCGAGTTCGAACCTTGAGATCACATTTTCTTATCCAAGGTCGAGCTCGAACCTTAATATGCCAAAGTCGAGTCCGAACCTTGAGATCACATTTTCTTAACCAAGGTCGAGTTCGAACCTTGACATGCCAAGGTCGAGTCCGAACCTTGAGATCACATTTTCTTAACCAAGGTCGAGTTCGAACCTTGATATGCCAAGGTCGAGCCCGAACCTTGAGATCACATCTACTTAACAAGGTCGAATTTGAACCTTCAAACAACAAATTTGGGAACTCCTCAGAAGCCCCTTTGCTCTTACATCACTCGGTGCTTGGGGGGGCTAGTGTACTTGCCAGCCGAGTTGCCGACTTGTCCCTCACCAATCTGTTGATTCGGTCAAAGGTTTACCAGCCTAACCAAGCAGTAAGCTCAATATTGCCGAGCTCCTCAGCCCGACCATGAAACATGGACATCGGAACACCACATCGGCCCAAAGAGGCCACGTCATCAAACAAATAAAAATACAATCTTGTCACCGCGCTGCCCACGCGTTATGGGAACGAGGTGACGGTTATGACACATGGCGTCATGACAAATAGGCGTACGCGAAAAGTCACGACCCCTTGTCAAGCTCGGTCTTAACTCCTCGACCTACGGTCTTCGGAGCTCGGGGGACTAGTGTACTATCCGTACCGCTAGGGGTGGGTATACGGACCGGTCCGGCCCGTTTAAGGCCCGGTCCGTAAAACCCGCGTTTTATACGGGCCGGATAAGTCCGGTCCGTAAAATAAGTGGACTTATTTTTTAAGTCCGTATCCGGCCCGCCAAAATCCGCGGATAACGGACCGGTCCGTGGGCCGAAATAATGGTTCAAAAAATTAAATTTTTAAAAAATAAAAATACATAAAATTAGAAGAAAAAAAATATTTTTTATTTATAAGCTAAATTTTATCATACTAAAATTTATCAATAGTTAAAATGGTTTAAAATACTAAATATTAAAATATTAAAATAAAAATAATTACAAATACTTAAATAATAGTACCAAACTTTCAATAATAAAAGCATCAAAATGTCATAAAAGTAATTCAAATGACAAATACCTACCAACTAAACATAATTTTATGTCATAATAATTTAAAAAATTAAATACACAACTTAATATTAAAATTATAATATTTAAAAATATTAATTAGTGAAGTCCGCGGACTAGCCCGCGAGCCTGCGGATTAAATCCGTTAAGTCCGCGGACTTCACGGGCCGAACTCAAAAATTAGACATAGTCATACGGATTTGAAAAAAACGGGTCCGTTATCCGCGAAATCCGCGGACTTACGGACCGGTCCGCGGACCCGGGTCCGTCTACCCACCCCTACGTACCGCTATGCCGAGCTTGAGCTCGCCATCACAGCGCGGAGTGACCTCGGACACGCGCTAGGCGACATCGGCTCGCTATCTAATTAGGTCATAAACTGATCTCGGGCCCAAGGTCCAACAAAACCCTAATACACACAAAAGTACGTGCATTACTTATACGAGACTCATACACCCACAAACACTAACTTTAGCATCGGAGTCTCTTTTGCAGGTACCACCCCCATCTTGGAGCACCAACGTACCAGCAAAAGAGGCTCACCGATCTTACCTGGCGGATCAGCTCTACAGCAGATTTCCGGTAAGAACACTACCCATTATCATCCTTAAGATTAAAAATATAATTATTTATCAAACGTATTATCGAACCATATTAATATAACTAAAATATATTTTTATTACTAAAATATATTTATCAACCATTGGATCTTTCTAATTTTAAAACTTGGAGAGACGTATTGGATGAGAAAATGTTGTCTTGTTTCACAAAATTAATTTAGCGAACGTTGACATAGATTTATCTAGTACGGTACAAGATATTGAATAGGGTGAACATGATTTATCATCGGTGAAGAAGTTGAGAGAGAGAGAGAGAAAGAGGTGGTGAGGTCACCAAAGTGTCGCTGTTTAAATTAGATGATCATATGAATATCTGACATTTCCACGCAACGTCAAAGAGAGTCCCTTTTCAAAATATCGTTTTCTCTCAAAGTTCAAGAATTCATATCATACAATATAAAACAATAATATGCCAAGGGACTCTTTGTGGGGCACCCCAAGGAACACCCTGCAGAGAAAAGCCAAAAATGGATCAGTGAATTAGTGTTCCCTATTAGACGATGCTCCATCACACCATCCAATTTCGCTTTCAATGTCGTCTGCAATTATTCATCACTGTAAAATTCAAATAATCTTTACGAAATATTTACTCATTTCACTGATAGTTAAAAAATTTGATTAACTATTTTTAATAAATATTTTTATTTAAAAAAAATTGAGTCTAATACGAATAATATACCATTTGAACAACGATTACTTTCTGCTATATATGTTAGTACACCAATTGCTATCTATCTATGTACTCTATATGCTATGCTTCACACCATATCATATGGCTATTGTGACATCCACGTCTTTCGTTATGCTCTGTGACTTCTGTCAAATGGTTTCATTGTTACAGATGTATAATAACAAAACAAGGAAGAAAACAAAAACGCGTGATCGGTTATATACTTACTTGAATGGAGGCCATGTTATTTTCATGTATTGTTAGGTCAACTTAACACATCATTAGGTGAGAATCAAAATATTAGTCACTAATTCCAATCAACTTGACTTCTGGTTTAAGTATTAGGTAGGTCATGCTATATTATGTTATTTGATTATTTTCTTTTGGTAAGCTTTGTCAATAGATTAGCATTTTGGGGAAAAGCTTTAGGTCTTACCCAAAAAGATACCCTTTCTATTTAATTTTTAGTAAATATACCACTCAACATTCAATTCTTTGGTACTTTGGAAATAATTTTACTAAATATATATACAACTACCACTTAATTTAATTAATTGATTTAAACTTTAATATCAAAACTTATATGTGTTCCAAAATAAAGAAGATAGTGGTTATTATGTTATCTTATTCTCCAAAATAAATATTCAAATATAAATTGATGTGAATATCTTCCTTTGAGACTTTGATGTGTTTGTTTGTCTCTCTTTGTGATGTTTTTCAGTTTTTGTTTCTTTTAACAACTTTTTTTTTTTTTTAAAATTTTTATTATTATCTTGTATGTTGGAGAGATGTTCACATTTACTAGGGGGAGGGGAAGTGAGATACAATCTTTTTACATGTTAAAAAAGTGTTTGATCATCAATAGTCTTTAAGCAAGAAGTATACCTACATATATTCCCGATTTTAATTTAAATAGTTTGTTACTTATTCTCTTGTTTAATTTGATCGGTAAGTATTGATGAATTTATCTTTTATTGACGTGAGTCTTTGATGTTAATATAAACTTATATATTATGACTGTTATTACTAAAACCCTAAACCTTAAACTCTAAAGCTCTAAATTGTTATTATTATTATATATATTGTCATTAAATTTATTATTTATAATAGATATGATTAAAAAACTATGTAAAATTATTTCATACTATTAGTGTATTATCATCAAACTCTAAAATATAGTTTAATAGTGATGCATTATTAATATATAAAGTTTTAAATAGTCAATTAATTAAAAAATTATTATTTGTATGACTTTAAGATAATAATTTAAGATAATATTGTAAAAGTCAACAAACTTATCATTTATAATATACCGTAATTATATGATTATGCAAAACTATTATTATAATTAAATCCTAAACAAATTTAATGATGATGTATTATTAGTTTAAAAATTTTTATATAATAAACCAATTAAAAATCACAGTTGTATGACTTGAAGATAATTATTATAAAAATTAATAATTTATAATTTATAATAAATTGTGATTGAATGACGTAAAATTATTTTACATTATTAATATGTATTATTATTAAACCCTTATTATAATGTATTAAAATTATATATTCATTTGTTTTTTTTAATGGTAAGCAGGTTGACTTAAAAAAGAATGAAACTTATAAATTTATTGAAAGATAAATTTATGTCTTATTAGATACATGGTCTTATTGCAAAATATGTTTTTAAATAAGTTATCATCATGAATTCTGTATCAAAACTTAAAAAATTATACTTATATCATACAAATAAGTTAGACTTGGTGCTTCTAAAATATACCATATCTGTTTTCATTTCTATCTTTGTATTAAATTATTACAAAGCTAACTCTTAATTAAATAAGCTTGTAGGTCAAGAAATATTTTTATGTAAATTATGTCATTAATTCAAATTAATAGATATTTAAAAAAATATATTTTATATATTAATTTGAAACTAAATAATAAAGCATCATATGATTTTTAAACTTTACAAAAACTTGTATACTTGATCTATACATTATTAAAAACCTTATATATATATATATATATATATATATATATATATATATATATATATATATATATGATAGATCCACTTACTCTAAGACTAAGACTTGATATACTTATTCTCCTTAATCACTCATGTTTCATATTAAATTTTAACAATTTGACTATCAAATTAGAAATTCTTAATGGATAGATTAAGTTGATAAATTTTTAAAAAATTTAAAATTATTTGATACATCATTTTATTAATTCAAATTAAAAGATAATCATAAAAGTATTTTATACATTAATTTGAATATATATAATAAAATATCATATAATTTTCAATTTTTTTTAAAAATTTGTAACTTGATTTATATATTTAAAAAATTTTAATTCAAAGGTTAACTCATTAAAATTTGATGTAAAATATAAATTATTGAGTGATAATTTTGGAGTAAATGATCTATATATATATATATATATATAATTTGGTGAAGATGGGTAAGAACTAGTTGGCAATCAATGGAGAGCTGATTGGTTGGTGGACATTCAAGCTGTCTCCGTTTTGGGATTCATTGTTTTGCTCAATGATCAAGGCCATTATAGCAACTCATGGTGCAGGAAATTAGCTTCATCATGACTACAATCCTTCCCAACTCCAAAGGACTTATTATTATTGCCTTGTCTTTTATCTTTTACTCCAGTCATGAGGATTTTGCTTTTCAGCTCAAAAAACCATTAGCTTCACTGTTAAGATCTCCTTAGTATTATGAAATTGAATCCAAATTGAGTTCACCTTACAATAGTGGAAAGCCTGTGTAAAGAAAATGAATAGGAGAAAACTATGTACTTGAACCACAAATTCTTTGCAAAATCCGGGTTTCATGGGGAAAAAAATATTTTCCTTTAGAGAATGTGCAAAATCAAAAAGTATTTGAACCAGGGTATAGTTATATAAATTTCAATATAATTGTAAGAAAAATACATAACTCCAAACATATAATATATTTTATAAATTTTCCTAATCGTATAGTTAAAGTAATTGAAGTCGGGTAATAAATAGTTCCAATTAAAATGTCATATTCCATGAAGTTAGGTTAATTGACTTAATTCTTTCTTATTCTCTGAAAATTCGTTTGTTTGCAACATGAAAGAAAAAACCTTAGAAAAGTGGAGTCAAATTAATGACGCGGACGTGGTTAGTCGATATAATGCTTACAACCACAAACTTCTTCTTTGTACGAGTGCATCACATCACATAGAATATCACCTTCTTATACTTCAACCAAAAAAAGAAAAAAGAAATAGCATCGGATACTATATAAAGTATTTTAATATTTGAAATCACGCTCTGTTATTTTATTATTTAATATAGGAAGCCAAATCTCAGATCGCCTAATTCTCAAGCGGGTGACCGTAACGCGACAAATAACACTCAAGTCAATTTTTTTTTTTTTTGTGAATAATTTAATTCTAATGATACCTTCCTTCTTTTTATTTTATTATCGAGAAATGATACCTTTCTTTAAAAAAAAAAATATTTGTTTCCATATTTTTTATAAATTATTATTATTTTTTATTATAAAAATAAATATTATGTTCAAGTATATAAATTATATTTAAAATTTAAATAAATAAATATAAAAATTATATATTTTAGATTTATGATAAATAATTTATATTGTAGTATAAAATTATCTTTATTTATTAATAATTTATTTTAAAATATTAAAATTTAATTTATAAATAATTATAATAAATAAAAATAAATTAAATATAAATTAAAAGAATTCTTAAAATCGTTAAAAATATTCGAAAATCATTCGTGTGTTATATGTCGCTGTTTAATGAGATGATAAGTGTTATTTTCATAAATAAATTGTGTTAAAGATGCATAATATTTTTAGTTTAATAACTTTGACTATGTCCTTTTCCACAGTCAACACATTTTATAAGATTTTTTTAGTTATTGATTATGAAAGTTAATAAATTCTTTAAATATATATTTTCTTATGATTTGTTACCACATATGTAAAATATTTTGTACCAGTGTATATAACATAGTTTGTTATCTCAATTTTTATAGTAAAAAAAATTTAATTTTCTAATTTTAGATGAGTAATTAAGTTAAAACAATTTCAATCATTTTCATAAAAGAAATAGTTTAAATTTTAATTGTTGAAAAAATCATATTTAAAAACTTTATTCAACAATAAAGAAATAATTAATATAATAAATAATTATATATATAAAAAAAAACTATATCTCATATTTATTTGAGTTATAAGAATATTTTGTCTGTGAGAACATGGGGTCTGTTCGTACAAAATAATCAGTGCCAGTGCTGAAAGTGGAACCGAAGAAAATAAACATTGTGCATCTTCTTCTTCTTCTTCTTCTCTCTCTCTCTTTCTTTCTCTCTCCACCTTTGAGTTTCCTCCGTCACTTCCGTGCTCGCCTAGGGTTTCTCTTTCCGCGTTTCTAATCTCGATTGCTCTGTTCTGTGCTGTGGATTCCGTTCGCCGGAGAAGTTACGTCGTCAATGTGCTCCGTTTCTGCGCCTTCGTTTGCTTGCAGGTGCGGCCTCTGTGTTTTCGATTGCGCTCGGTGTCTGAACAGTTTGATTTGTCATATCTCGTTCCGGTTGTCTCTGATGAACGCTGTTTGCTTTACCTTCGTGTAAACTTTGTTTTTTTTGTCTGAATCTGTTTACTGAGATTTCGACCTTTTCTTTTTTGCGGTTTCGAAACTTCGCTTTGAAGAAGAAGAAGCTTCTTCTCTTGGATTCTACATTCTGGAAGTAACAAACATCAACTGCATTTTTATTATTATTATTATTATTATTATTATTATATATATATATATATATATATATATATATATACATATATATAGATTCCAGTTTTACATTTTGTGGAACTGTGAATTACTTTGCGTTGGATTTTTTATTTTTAATATAGCGGAATGGTTTGATATAATTTATCTTTTAAATCACCTTCATTGTTTTTTTTTTTTTTTTTTTTTTGTGTGTGTGATTTGAATTTTTTTTGGGGGGATATATTGATCCTTTAGTTTATTCTCATTACTGTCCGTACTTTTTGTTCATTGGAAAATGTCGTTGTAAACATGAAAAGAATTGGCTTATGACTATGGTTTGATTTTCACCTGATCTGTTAATTTCAGTGATTGGTGAAGTCTTTGAATTGAAAGAAAATATTTTCGCTCCACTTCAAAGTACCTAGTTTTTACTTGATGCTGTTTTTCTATAAAGCTGAATCAGCTATGGGATTGCTGTGGCTGATATGAACCGGATCCTGTGCATAAATGCCTGAATTACATTGTGCGGACTATCAAGCATGACTCATTTTTGAAATCCTGTTATTTAGTCCTTGGTTTGTTTCTAGTTAATATTCGTTTGATTTATTAAATAACCGAATATTTAAAATTATTGGATTTTATGAGATAAATTGTCTTGTATTCTCATCTTCACATGGAGTTCCAAACTGTTAGAATTTTGGAAAGGAAAACAAATTAGATTTTTGTAGTATCTTGCTGTTTCATGTGCAATTTGATTTGTGTTCCTTGCAGGTGACACTTGTCCTGCAACTGATTGGTTTGTGTGATTACTGGTTTTGTAGCTTCTCTCACCATTTTAAATTTGTTGTTGTCAATCTTTGTTTTCATTTGAATTTTTCTTTTGGGTCAATTCTTGTCCTTCCCTGTTTCTTTATACTTTAATTTACAACTTTTTATATTTCCTCTTTGTTTGCTGATGCATTCAAATGCTGGCCTTTGTATCAGGGTTTCAATGTCGCATAGCTGGTAAAGATGTGGATGTACCATTAAGACTTATGTTGTCTAATACACTGCATGAGGAATAAAGTGGAATTGACTTTTGCATTGAGAGTCAAACTGTTTCTGTAAATTCTACCACACCAAAGTTGGTGGTACAATTTATCTCTAATGGGTTCGTTCGCTGGCACTTGTGAAATTGTTGAAGCAAGGGAAGACCTAAATACAGATAATGATGCAGGGATATATCAGTCCAATTCTGGATATAGCATGGCTGAGAAAAATCAGAAGCCTCCTGTGCTGAAACAGGGATTCAAGGATAATCTAGATGATGATATTAATAAGCTGTTTGAATCAATTGCTCTTAAATCTTCATCAAGGAATTTGAGCTTTTTACAAGAAGGTACAAGCCCTAAGATGAAAAGTGCAATGAAAAAACCACTTATAGCAGGTGCTCCTCGGTCTCCACAAGTAGGACCTTACGAGCCTGTGACTTTGAAGCAGGCATTAAGAGACCTATGCATATCTAAGGCATCAGAAATGGCTGCCATGAAAAGATTATCAAAGTCAACTGCTTCTCCTAGAATATCTGAGGTTGGGAAGATACAGACATTGTATAATTCAGTTGTAGCTGAAGGTAGACGATCTGGTCCTTCTAATGTAGAGAGTAAAGGGAGTACAAGTGAAATATCTCAAGTGCCAGAAGAAAGCAACTCCCTTGCCTTGGATAAAACTTCCGAGTCTCATCAAGCTGTTAAAAGCACATCACTGAGTGAAAATGTTCAATCTTCCAAAATTGCTGTTGTAATTACACAAACTGGTACTGGGGCCTCATTGATGCAAAGTGACTTGGCTAGTTCATCAAGTAAAGTTGGGGTTCTGTCACAGTCATCAGAGCCTGCTCAAATAGAAAAACAAACATCTGCATCTTCTCCATCTAGTTGTAATACCAATGGAAGTAAATTAGAGTTGCCTGAAAATGATTCATCCCCTAAAAAATTAGGAAATAAAGCATCTGTATCAAAGAATGGGCGGAAAGGTAGGTTACAGACAGTCTCTTCCTTGTCTAATCCAGTAAATGGCAATAGAGTGTGCAAAATGTCACGCAATGCCCCTCGTACAGTCAAATCGATTATCAAGAACAAGAATTTGGGTAAGAAAAAATCAAAGCAGGATTCAGTTTCTTCTTTATTTGATCCTACATCCAATGAAGTAAATAACAAGTCAGTTCCTGGTGCAACTCAACTTGTTTGTGAGAGATGTTGGTGTGCTATAGAAAACAACAAAGGTATTGAAACATTGGACTCTATCAGTCCTGGAGACGGAATAAACTCTGTTACTGTGCATTCTGGCTCAGCATCAGCTGGCTGTAATAGCAGCACAGAAGTTACAAAAGTGAAAAAGAACACTGTATTGAAAGAGCAACTTGAACTTTCTCAAAGTTCAAAGAGTAGCCAAGGTGACTACAGTAGTAGTACAAGTACCAGTGATGAGAGTAATCTCAGTGGATCTAGTTGTGGCAATAGGCCTCACATGTCAAAGGATGCTAGATGGGAAGCTATACAGCATGCTCAAATGCAGCATGGAGTCTTGGGCTTGAGAAACTTCAATCTTTTGAAGAAGCTAGGTTGTGGAGACATTGGGACTGTATATCTTGCTGAACTAATTGGCAAACATTGTTTGTTTGCTATTAAGGTGATGGACAATGAATTTTTGGCAAGAAGGAAGAAGATGCCAAGGGCTCAAACCGAAAGAGAAATATTAAGGATGCTAGATCATCC
The DNA here is from genome assembly GCF_000230855.2 of Cajanus cajan. Classification (NCBI taxonomy): domain Eukaryota; kingdom Viridiplantae; phylum Streptophyta; class Magnoliopsida; order Fabales; family Fabaceae; genus Cajanus; species Cajanus cajan. Next base: position 12,356,172 of record NC_138523.1, on the reverse strand, counting down.
TTTTCTTCCAACGCTGTACGCACAGTTTACATCAGATAATTTGTCATGTCTGGTCATGGAGTATTGTCCAGGTGGTGATCTTCATGTTCTACGGCAGAAACAGCTTGGTAGAAGTTTTTCAGAGCCAGCAGCAAGGTACATAGTAACAGAAATTGTTCAGTAATATATTAGGATTTTCTTTTCTGTTGTTTGGTCAGAATTATATTATATGCTACCTCTTGTCTACTAAATGTTTAGGTATGCAACAAATGATTCCTAGAGTATTTACTGGTTCTATCAAATTTGTTTAATTCTTCTAATTGCTGAATCATGCTTGTGTTCATTTTTCATTAATCATTCGTTGTCTTGCATTTCTGGTGTATCTAGTGTATACAATAAGTTTTTTAAACATTGATATGTTTATTTCATATAATACATGCCTAGTTGTTGCACTATGTACAATATGATTGTGTGAATTTTAAAATATTGTATTAAGGATATAAATATGGGTGCAGCTTGTATAACTAAAAAAAAAAAAATCTGTTTCTTGCCTTTTAAATCCTTGAGTTATGAAATGGTGTCAATAGTTTTTTTCACTGTAATTGTGCTTCAGGTTACTTGGTGGTTAAGCACACATTCACCCTTTTCGAATGGACTTTTTTTCCAATTATTGACAAACGTAGAAAATGATAGAACATCAACTTATAAGCTAATACAATATAATAGTGAACACATAAATCACACATGATACAGCAACACACGATGTCCCAGAGACAGTCTCCTACAGAGTGAACTCTGTCCACTAAGTGCAAATAACAACTTTTTTGCCCAATTACACACCTTACTTCCAGATATATATATTCCTAATGCATAACTGCTATCAGTCATTTTGTCATTTTCTATGAATAATTGCAATCATGCAGTTTCTAATACAGAACTGCTAATGCAAGATAATTTATTTTCTACCACATATACTCCTAATAATAACTACCTCCAATCCATAGTTGTATTCTTTCCTAATCCACTTTGATCTCAATTCCCATCAGATTAGGTGATTAAACCCTACCACTGACTTTGGTTACTGACTGGTGAGGCTTTTTAAGGAATATTTCATGTTATTACTGCTGTCTCCTCAATCTGCTGTCATGCAACCCACTTAAGTGATTCATGTTCCTTTTCATCCATGTTTCAGCCTAAAAATGTACTCTACGACCTCTATTCACCTACTAAACAACCAGTATCCCAATGCCACTGTACCCTGAATATTTTACATTGCAGCATTCACTGCTAGCTAGTGCTATCCCTATTCTTGATGGCCACTTTGTTTAACATGGAAAAAGTGGCTTTTCAGTTATTGATTAAATTTGGTAGGAATAACTTCCTCCTGCACCATGGTGGAAGTGGAAGCATGGTTTCAATGTTAATGAACTTCCTTTAACGTTACAGTCATCTGCTTTCTATGCAATTTTTTGCTGCCAGCTTATCCATATATGTGGATTTGGGAAACGTCCATTAAAGCATAACATTGGGTCTATAACATTGTTCTTGCTAGAGTGCATTGCTTCTGATTTGAAATAGTGAAGTTACTTTTTGTTTTTTTGTATGTTTTTTACCCCCAACGATTAGTTCAACATGAAAAAAAAAGATATGGTATTTATATAGAAATGTTATTTCAATATAAATACCATATCTTTTTCACTGTATAGTGTATTCAACTAATAGCACACACATGAATTGTGTAAGTTGTTTCTTATTTTAAAACCAGCCTTCTAGTCTAATAAAACAAAGTTGCGTCAACTGTCAATTTCTTGTTTACTGTTGTTATTTTCAAGTTTCCAGTTTTCCCACAGAACTACTTGTTTTTCTTCTTCCCATTTTGTCTGATTTAAGTATCTGTATTTTATTTTATTTTTTTTGCCTTTTTATCTGCATAAATAAAACTGTCAAAAGTATTATTTCTGTCTTTCATGAACAAGGTTAAGCTAATTAAAAAGAATTAAAACTAACAATTTAGTTTTAATAAGTAAAATCTATCCAAACAGTTTGATTGAAATTATGTGTCATTACACAGGTGTGCTGTTGGTCTTGATTAATAGTTGCCCTTATATATGCATGCAAATTTTCAATAAATATATCATACATATGATATACTGCATAATAGCTATTCAGGTGCAAATTGCTTTGATAGCTACCATAATTAAAAGGTGTTTCTTATCAGCAATTTTGCTAGTTTAACCCAACTTTGTTTGTGACATTCAAACAAATATTGGAGCTTGATTTTGTAACCTTTGTACACTCAGGTTTTATGTCGCTGAAGTCCTTCTTGCTTTGGAGTACTTGCACATGCTTGGAGTGGTTTACCGTGATTTGAAACCTGAAAACATTCTTGTTCGAGAAGACGGCCACATTATGCTCACAGATTTTGATCTGTCATTGAGGTGTGATGTTAGCCCAACACTTCTGAAATCATCTTCAGATGCAGATCCTGCTAAGATTTCTGGTCCTTGTGCACAATCAAGTTGCATTGAACCATTCTGTATTGAACCATCATGTCAAGTTCCATGCTTCAGCCCCAGACTCCTACCTTCTGCAGCAAAAGCAAGGAAATTAAAAACTGATCTTGCTGCTCAGCTCAGATCATTGCCACAGCTCGTGGCTGAGCCCACAGATGCAAGATCAAATTCATTTGTTGGTACTCATGAATACTTGGCACCTGAGATCATCAAAGGAGAGGGACATGGAGCTGCAGTTGACTGGTGGACATTTGGTGTTTTTCTTTACGAGCTTTTATATGGAAGAACACCCTTTAAAGGTTGTAATAATGAAGAAACATTAGCCAACGTGGTGTTGCAAGGTCTCAGATTCCCTGACAGCCCATTTGTTAGTTTCCAAGCGAGGGACCTCATCAGAGGGTTGTTGGTTAAAGAACCTGAAAACCGTTTGGGTTCACAGAAAGGGGCTGCTGAGATAAAGCAACACCCTTTCTTCGAAGGCCTTAATTGGGCCCTAATACGTTGTGCTATCCCACCAGAACTTCCAGACTTCTGCGAATTTGGAATTTCAGAGATGACCCCACAGTCCCAGGGCAAGGGTGGTAAGTATGTAGAATGTAATGCAGCAGGAGAGCAAGTGGAATTTGAGTTGTTTTAAAGAAACTTCTCTTTGGCAAGAGTGGCATTCATGTTATGGATTCCCTCCTCTTCGGACCCTATGCTTCATGTGTCGAGCTGCAACAAACAATTATGTAAGCCTATGTTGTATATTAGTTTTGATTATATAGCAGGGTAAAATGTGCATTTTGAGGTATAGGAAGTTCAGTTTATACGGCAACTTGGTACGGTAGTCGCAATCTGAAAGAACATAAATTCCTCAGAAAAAAAAAAGTGCCATACTCATTCGGAACCCATCATGCTATATCAACAACAAATAAATAGTAAAGTAATTTTGAATAGGCTTTTAAAAAGATTGCGTGGACTCTAAAATTGTGAGTTAAGAATGTGATAGTTAATCTGTAATATGATTGCTATTATTTTCCCTGTGACCCACCCCGTGAGCTTGAAAGAGGGTACCACTATTTGTTAAACAAGCTGTGTACTTAAAAGATAATTGCGGTACTATATTAGTCATGAAATTAAACTGTAATCAATTCAGTTAGATGATGACAGAAAAATCAACAGAAGCATGAAATTATACTTTTTAAAATCCTTTCTCAAGATGTTATGATAATATATTACCTTTTAGTTAGAGGTTGTTCCCTGTAACATGTAAGGGCGGTTTGTCCCTATTCTACCACGGGTTGCCGGGATGGATTTTCATGATTATTGATTCGTTTGTATCATCAGATTTGAGCTGTTTTCTGACTCTCTTTTCAAATCTATGATGCTGTCCATATGGAGATAAAAGGTGATAACTAAATTAACTGCAGAGTAAAAAATTTAACTGGATTTTGTACTTTCTCCAATCATAGATACTAATCTGAACTTCAGTTCAAGTTGTTAAACTTTATGCCCTGCATAGTTGAGATTATTGATAACTTAAATTTAGCTTAGAAACACTATTTGTTCTTGAAGTATCATTTTGGGTATTGATAATGGGCCATTTGCATTTTCATATAAAATATGTCATTCAAATTAAATTTTTTAGTATAAACCAAAAACGATAAATTACAAACGAGCTTTAGCTGATGTAGGAATTCAACTTGGGGAATCCGACTCTTGCGGTACTAGAATTCAGATTCATTAAAAAAAAAAAAAAAAAAAAAAACAGAGAGAGAGAAGTGCTCAACAATTACCTTCTCTCAATGCGTGAATTAGTCTAAGTTATCAAGGATTAGCCATATCAGAATTACAATAATGATAGTAAGTTTAAATTTAGGACCCTTATATACTATTTCAATTTTCTATCATCTATATTCAAATTTAGTTGAATCTAGTGCCACAAGCCCTTTGATATTATCAATGTATATTATTTTAATTTTTTACCGGAGCGATCCAAATAATTCAGTGATAAGTTCTTTGTATTATGAATAGTGGGTGCATACTAGTAACGTTTAACAATTTAAAACCAAATTGTATATTAATATTAATTTTATTAAACATAAAAGTAACCAGCCACTAAATCATACGCAATATATAAAACTCTACTATTTTTTTCTTATTAGCAAAGAATATGTCGTGTCATGTATTTTATTTTTTAGAAAACAGTGTACAAAAATCAAATAAGAATGAAGTTACTTTTATATGGTAAGCAAAGAGACGCTTAATACTTTTGTATATTTATTTTTAAAGAAATATTGAAGAAAAATAATTATTAAATTTAAGAATAATGGTATTTAATACAAAATGAAAAATTAAAAAGATGGTTATCAAAATATATATATTTTTATAATATTATATATATATATATATATATATATATATATATATTATAGATAAATAGATGTATGGATTTTTATTTATTAAAAATACCACCTATCCAAGTATCCCATCCATAAGAACCATGGAATACACTGCACCAAGATTTAAGATTCTCCTAGACACGTACATGAACCAAATTCTCCAAAACACGAAGCGAGCAAGTCGAACTCGAAGCACACCGAAGCCCACAAAATCGCACCGATGTCAGAGCCCCCAAAAGCCAGGGTAGTAATCTGCGTGGGCGACATCCACGGCTTCATAACGAAGCTGCAGAACCTGTGGTCGAACCTCGAAAGCAGCATCGACCGATCCCAATTCGAAACCGCCACCGTAATCTTCCTCGGCGACTACTGCGACAGAGGCCCCGACACCCGCCGCGTCATCGATTTCCTGGCGGCCCTGCCGTCGCGGCACCCGCGGCAGAGGCACGTCTTCCTGTGCGGCAACCACGACCTGGCCTTCGCCGCCTTCCTCCGCCTCCTCCCGCCTCCGTCGGACGGGTCGGCGTTCTCGGAGGGGTGGAGGGAGTACGAGGGGAGCGAGGCGCGCGAAGGGTGGTTCAAGGGCGAGGGGTATGAGGACATGCACTTGCAGGGTCGAAGGTGGAGTGGTAACATCACAGTGAAGTTTAACACTGCTAAGGGCACCGAGTATCAGGGGTCCATTTACGACGCTGGACCCACCTTTGAGTCCTATGGAGTTCCCCATGGTTCCTCTGGTTCGCCTCTCTTCCTTTAGCTAATATTAGAGGATTTTTTATGGATAAAAATTTGTTACAATTACTTTTAACTGTTGCTTGGTCTTCTTTTCTAATAAGAGTTAGAGCTTGTTGCTATTATACACTTGTATTTAATGCATATCTCTTTAAGGATCTGTAGTTAAATTTTTTCTTTTTTTGCTATTATTATCTTTGATAATTATGTTATTGTTGAAAATGTCACATACATTATAGAATGAAAGACGTTACTAGATGATTTTGTAGGTGGGAGTGCATTACCAGTAATATAATTAAAATTGTGTATATAAGTTCTAAATAATCTTTACTTTATAAGCTGATCTGTAGGATTGAATTAGATTTAAATTTATATTATTTATAGTTATTGGTGTGAAGTATTTAGTAATTTTACTTATGACAAATCTCTATCTGAGTGGTTACCCTTAATGATTTTTCCTCTTATCACGTTATTTTATTGCTATTTGAATGTAGAATAAAATGGTAGTGTCAAAATATAAAGCTTCTTTATTCCGTCTTCCAATCATAGATTGTCGTAGATGATATGTTGAAAGTCTTTTATAATAACTGTTTTACAAGTCATGTTTTTGATTAGTTGATATGTGAAAATGAGAAATCTTATAGAGAACATAAGCTATGTACCGGGTCCAAGTCTTGCACAATCTTTATATCCACAATGAAAAGTAAACTCATTGATTTTGGTAATGAAATAATTGATTAATTTGGAAAGACCAATGCTAACCACTACCTAAGAGAGTGATTAAGGAAAGAAAAGTATTTTTTTTTTCTTTTGGAGAAAGAAAACACTTATTATATATAAAATGCTAGAATTATCTAGCACTTGCTTTTTTAGGCGGATAGATATTGTAATGATCTTAGCAAGATCCATTTGCAAATTCGATATCCGCGGTGTTTGGATTTTGTAATGGTGTGTGAGAGTTGGGTTTTGGAGAATGAAAGAGAGGATAAGATTTTCATTTCTAATAATATTCTGTGATAAGATTTTTTTTTTTTAAATGAAAGAAATAAACTGATATATTAATAAGAACTTAATGTCTTAATCATTTATTTATTTTTATAAACATTACATAACTTTCTGAATTTAAAAATATTTTGTTTTCATCCCTTCTTTCCCTCTAAAATTACAATCCAACATACCCTAAAGAATTGTTACAATTATTCATGCAAAATCCTATGTATATCTAACATTGAATTTCTTCATAATTAATGTAGTATTTGGTTTTGAAAGTGACAAATGTGTTGCATTGGTTCTTAATTGTACATGTCTGTACAGATTGGTTAAAGTATCAACTTGCTAACAAGTTTAACCCATCATGTTGTCAATATATGATTTCATCTATCAAAGGATTAATTTATGTAGATGAAATCTTATAGGTCAAAGTATGTACATTAACTCTATTTTTTTAAAATTGAGTGTTGCTATTCCGTTGGCTGAAGGGTAGTTCATTGCATGCAGATTTGGTTAAGGCTGTTCCTGATGAGCATAAGAAATTTCTTGCTGATTTGGTTTGGGTCCATGAAGAGGTGGGGCTTACTTTGTTTGCCTCTGTGTTTGTAGTCATATCATTTAATAGATATCCAAGCTATCTGGTTGTCCCTTGGTTCAGCAATCCTTGTTTCGTTTGCTTACTGATGTGAATTAAATGAACAACTGCTGAAAGCTCTCTGGATCACATTTTACTAGGACGATGTCTTTGTGAACACTGGTGATGGAGTTAAATGCTGCAAGTTGATTGCTGTTCATGCTGGTTTGGTGAAAGGAGCAGATGTGAAAGAGCAACTAAAACTTTTGAAAGCTCGGGATACTCGGGTACCTAAGGTTGAGGCTCTAAGTGGGAGAAAGAGTGTATGGGATATTCCAGAGGTGATAGCTTGTTGTATTTTATAAATTACTGCAAATCTGCAACATCATATGGGTTTAAACAGGGACTGAAATCAGAAGACATATATTTTTAGGGACTAACAGCATATTTATGTCTTTCCTTTTGCTTTTGTAACTTCTCCAAATAAATTGGCCTTACTCTTTTCTTGTAGGAACTAACTGCAAGTGGAACCATCGTTGTTAGTGGTCACCATGCAAAACTCCATGTAGAAGACCTAAGGCTGATCATTGATGAAGGTGGAGGATATAAAGATAAGCCAGTGGCTGCAATTATTCTTCCTTCGATGAAGATTATTCGTGACACTGATGTATTAGCAAAATAGTTTCATATTTGTGATATTTTTGCTTGTATACAGAGTAGTCAAGCTGTTAAGCTTTAGATCTAATGAGCTTAGAGATGAAATAATGTGTGTGTGTGTTGCTGATCTGAAACACGAGATACATTTAAAAGGTTTTTCCTCTAATTCTGATTGTCAATAAAGCATTAAACTATTCTTTTAAGCAATGCTGTGGATCTGAATCTTCCACCTTTGAAATGACAATTGCAATGTGAATGACTTGTTTACTTATGAATTATTTTAAGTTTGGCATGTTAGTATCAACTTTATTTTACTATATAAATAAGCTTAAGTTAGATTTTGGGCTTGATTATGCAAATAATCAAACTCAAGTTTTATTGATTTGATAAAGCTCAAGTAATTAAATAAATGAATCATTAAAGAAATTTGCATTATTTAACAAGGTGTATTCCTTGTAAAATAATGGAATAAACTATATTGAAAAGAGAATACTCATCTTGTATACTCTTATAGTTTCTAATTTAAATTAGTTATTGTTTTTGACGATAGATACTTATTGATACCATAATTATAACAACAACAAAAAAAGTGTGTGCTTGCTACTTGTCATTGGATATTTTATATTAAATTCTTTTTACTGCTGTATGACTTCGTGGCTTTGGACAGACCATCTACTCCTCTTGTAGATCATGGCATAGCATTACATAAAATCATTTAGCTTATTACCTTAAGCTTTGGTGGTGAAAGGTATTTGATTTCATGGGTAATGAATTTGGCCATCCTGGTAAGCATTGGTGACTTTCTTCTTGTCACACTTTATGAAGTAAAGATTCGCCTATGATTTGAGTTCTTAATGTTAAGGTTGTTCATTCATTGTCAAAGGGAAGCTCTATATCACATCACATCCTAATGGCATCTTAGTTCCTGGGAACAATATCAGTTTTCTAAATGCAGGCAAATAATGTGACCATTATTTACAACTTCTTAGCAGCAAAAATGGCAACAGTACCCTGTTCTGCTTGCTTTATATTTTGGTTTTCTTGTTGATTGGCTGGTAGCATTTCTCAACTTTATGTATATAAGGATTCTTTATTCAACAATGATTTCTGAGTGAACCAATTAGATTGATGGCATTTCTTTGTTTGGGATTCTATTTCCGAATCACATGGAAGCTAAATCATCTTTATAGTAAGGGAACAAAATACAGAGTTCATCATGCCTTGATCTTTCTATATATATTTCTTGTCTTTAAATTCATTATTTGGAATTTTAGTATTCTTTTGCTTTTAGTTTCTTCCTTCTTTCTCCATATGCTTATTTCTTTTCAACTTCTACCAAGTTTCATGTCATTCAATGTCCAAGATACATATAATCTAACTAATATCTAATGCCCAGTCATTTGCACTGGTTTTATTTTTCTTTCTACTTTATGTTACCGGTTTAAAAAATCATTTACTTAAGTAATTTAAGTAAAATTACACAGCAAGCGATTTTCAAGTGACATTGAACCTGTTTGGATACAAGTTTAGAAACATTTTTGAAAACTTCTCTATTAAAAAACCCAAAACAGATTATTTTTCAGAGATGAGAAGAACAGAAAGGAAAAGAGGAAGAATAATTTTTTTATTGAATTACAACATACCTAAGGAGATATTCCTCTTTCCAAGAATGCCCCCTCTTCTACCCACTCCTATTGAAGCTAATCCTGTTGTTTTTGGTTTGAGCAGAGAGAGAAAAAAATGTGCTGAGAAGCTACTGAAATTTACTAAAAACGTGCCCTTATTTTCATTGGACCAACAACCATCCAGATTACAGAATTGGCTATTTATAAACAAGGAAATATGCGGTATGACTTGTGTATCACTACGTAGGCTATGTTAATTATTATATAGCTACAAAACTAACATCAGTACCTCTGGTTCTTGAAATAATAGTAACAATATAATGCACGATGTTTCTAGTTTTTTCATCTTGACATTGGAGGATTCCTCTTTGATGGTTGTGTTGTTACAGCTACTAAAATGGCATGGTACTCTTATTAACAGTTGTATTGTTTTTGGTCTTATTAAAATGGTATGATGCTATTATACTACTTTGTTAAGCGTTGCTCAGCATTGTTATTCTTTCTACCTATTGCTTATGCTTGGTTTTCAATTATGAGCCTGCCAATTATAAATTAATATGGGGTTGGCAATTGAATCCATTAATCTGTTGGCTATCGGTGTTTAAATCCTATCAAATCCATCTAAATGTATTAATCAATTTATTGGACTTGTTAGTTTTAGGTAATGGATGGTCAATGGACCAACGAAAATATTTATTGGATATCCATTGGTTTAGAGAATGGATAGTATTCAAAGCCAGAAAAAGTAGATGCATTTAGTTGAGAGAAATAAAAGGTGAAAATGAAAAATATTTGTACAAAGGAGAACCTATGTGGATGCATCTATCTGTTTATTTTAGAAACCTTAATTATATGCTATGTGGAGTAGTACTCTTGACTAATAAACTTGTTCATTATTAGTAGATGTTTGTTTCCTAATTATCATTATTATCAGGTGAACAAGTGGTAAATTTGGTTATTCACTTAACTGGAAGAACTAATACTATTCTCTCCTTAATCAGACATCATGCCAAAAGTTGAAGGTATTTCTCTCTCTATCTGTCAACATACATGCCCATGAATATTCTCCGAAGTAACCCAAAAGTTCTCACAAACTTCACGCAGAATTAGGAGGCAACTGAAGCAGAACACTGGTTGGTGAAGAAGTGGAGGTGGAAGTGGATGATCTCAATGCCTCTGCAAGTGGTCCTCCCACTGAAGCCACGTGGCACGTGTCCTCTCCATGACCAGTAGACAATTTCAACGACACATCCGAGGAAGTGATTCCCATAGAGAGGCATGTTCCAGAGTTGCTCCTGCCACTATTGCTTTCACCATTTTCAGGCTTTGGCCAATCATCAAAGAAATGCCTCAGGACATGCCCACCAGATTTTCCATCCCCATCCACATGATCATGCTTTTCAAACAAATTCTTGCTCTCATTCTTGGTCCAAGAGGAACTACAGAAGTAAAAAAAATTGGTTATCAAGCAAGGGCATTGCAGGACAAAGGGACAAGAAAAATGTGGCTGTAGAACAAAGGATAACGTTGTTTCTAAATTTGGTCTAACAAGAAACTTTGGGGCTATACTATGCACAATAAAGACTCCATCTTTTTCCATGTAAATATGAGACATAGCAACTAGGTCCTCATCAGCGAGGGTTCCCTACCATTTATGCATCACATCACACTTATAGGTTCATTATTTACTCATTAAGGATCCATTTTCAACCACGCCTTTTGGATGTTACTTGGTACACATCTAGAGAGAACAATTGCCTGTATCAATTCTTACATGGATAAAACTTGCACAAAGTATCATGGGTATTGTCGGTACTTTTTGCATATTAAAATTAGAGTTTTACTTTGTTAACACCCTTTGACATTAAATAGTTCGACAATCAGAATAGATATTTCACCTCAAGAAAATGCATAATATAATATCCCATTAAATAGCAAAGTCACTTAAAAACAACACAAACAGTGTGAGTTTTGTCTTTAGTTATATGGTAGAAATTCTGGTAACAAGAGCATTTTATCCTTATGAACTACTCTGTACCACGCTACAGCTACAGTTTCTTGAGACAATTAATACAGTACTTTTTTGATAATTTAAAATTAATATTGTAAAAAAAAATAAAATGATACAGTGAAAGTAAAACGATGTGTGTCCCCAGATTAGATGAAACTCGTTCATTGAACTGTTAGCTTTTCCTTTTCCAAGGGATGGTCGTTGACCAATTCACATTTCATTATCATAGTTGAAACTCAAACAAACTTGAAAACAGAATGAACAAAATTTCACAATGACAATAACTGCTACCTTTGATTGAGCTGAATGAAAGGGCGGTTGAATGAAGCAGAGGATGAAGTAGCATGACGTTGTTCCACTTCCACAGGCTTTCTTGAACGGTTCCGACCACGATGCATGTGGCGGTCGCAGTACTTCTGACCGGCCACCGCGTCCCTCGAGCACCGCCACTTCTTGCCGTCGGTCCTCCGGCACCGCCCCGGCTCCGGATCCAGTGCTGCTCTTCCCCAGCACCCTGATTCCATCACTGGTCCCAAAATCATCAAAAAAGGAGCAACTTTGATGGGCATAAAGCATTAAAAAAGAAACCTTTCATACCCCACACCAACACCTCAAAGCATACTAACAAATGGAAAAGGACAAAACTTTATACTAGCAAATTGGAAGTGGAGAATGGGGTTGGAAATTTACAAGCAGGGTGATGGTGTTGAAGGAAGCTTTTCTTGATGGGTTGGAGCAGTTGAGGAGGAACAGGAACACCAGCCTGCATGTAGCTGAATATGAGAGCCTGCAACTCAAGCTCTTGCCACTGTGCAAAGCTGAAACAACTTTCCATCCCTAACATCACAGTTGAAAGAAGAGGGTTGAAAAACAAGCGAGGGAAGAAAAGAATGTTTGAAAAGGAAAGAAGTGAAAGATCAGAAATGTTACTGGTGGAGAGTTGAGGTAGAAAAAGAGGGAGTGGTGGTGGATGGAGGAGTTTTGGAGAATGATGCTGCTCTGACTCTGACTCTGACTCGTGCTGCTTTCTCCATTGTGTTAACTTTAAGTCCATGGAGAGAGAAAGAGGTAAGTGCTGAGATTGGAAATGCAAATGCTTTTGGTTTGGTCGCCTATAAACATTGGATATGTGAAAACCAGGTTTCTAGGAAAAAATTATTAGGCACAGAACATTGTCCTTTATGCTGGTAAAAATGAGTATAATAAATAAATTAATTCTCCGATGAATTTAAAAAAAAGTAAGATAGTTAAGTGAATTTATTCTGGTAGAAAAAGTCGCAAGTCTCCTTTATTAATATTAGAGAGAATAATATTCTAGTAATTTGTGCGATTATTAGTTTAAATTAATATAGAAATAAAAAGAATAAATAAAATAAAATAATTATTCTATTAATATAATTACTCTTAATTAATTTTATTATAAATTTAAATTTTATATGAAAAAGTTCTCTATTTTAAATATTGTTATTTAATATTGGCTATAAATAAAAGTTATAAAAAAATTAATTTTAAATTTTAATAATTATTACTTATTACTAAAACTAAAGAATTTAATTTACTACTTATGATTAATATAATATATGAGAGTAAAAATATCATATAATTATTTCTTGGTTTGTACTGTGTAGACTTTTGCAGATGGCTCTGCCATTTACTTTCCTTCTAATATCTGCTGCAAAGTCTTTATGTAAAACTAAAACTACGGATCAAACTAAGAGTATTTATTTATTCATATCTCCTCTAAGATCTTGGCAAATAATTCTCCCACTTCATCTACATTTTAAGCAAATATTATTTCCCTGTTTTATTATTTACTTAATAATATAAACTCCCTTTGTTTTAATAAGTGACATGCTCAATTAGTTAATTATTACATGTATGAGTCACCGTATAATAAATGAATAAAATAAAAATAAGTGAGATGCGTGTGTGTAAAATATGATTTTAAGGGGTGAATGTTCTTGCAAATATGATTTTAATTTTTAATTAATTAATAATATAAAATATTTATATTAATAAAAAAAATATATTAAAAAAAATTAAAGTGTAGGTGTAAGAACAACATGGAAAGATAGTAAAAGATAAGAAACGTAGGGAGAGAGAAAGAGAGGTGTCTGACAGCATTGTCTGCAAAGTTTGTTTTGAAGGGAGAGTGGGGAAGGCTTACAGTTACAGCACTTGGGAAAAGGACACAACAGGGTGAGACAAGACAGATGAAAAGAAAAATCTCAAAAGTAACTAAATATTGGAGCAACTGGCCTAGATAAGGATAACCAGCCACAAGAAAGAACCTGCATTGTGTCTCTCTTTCTAGGGTGCTTTGGAAATGAAAATATTAAATATACACTTCATTTCAAGTGAACATGGATTAAAGTTACAAATTTTAGCTCATGGATTTAGACTTCTTTTGGTGAGAGAATATTTTGTTTTATTAGATATAGAATATGCTCTACACTTGTAATGAAAATAGAACCTGTGTATCAGAAATATATTTGATCAATGATCCTTTTGAACAGTCCTTATTATTATTAGCATTAGAATTAAAATTCTTATTATTAATATAGCTATGATTAAGAGAGTAACAGGACTTGAGAAAGTACGTTAAAGGTGTAGAAAAGCTCGGTCGTGAAATCTTAATTATAATTATATTCAATAATGATATATATATATATATATAACTAAAATTAAAAATAAGATAAAAATGAATTGTAGAAATTTAACTAAAATCATTTCAGTTTTAATTAAATATTAATTAATTGAGATAAAAATAAAAAAATTTAAAATAGTTTTTTAAGTTTTCAATTTTACCTAAAATAATTATATTTAAAAATTTATATGATATTTTCTAAATTTTAATTAAATTAATTTATCAATCAGTTTCTCAAATCATATGTTTATGTTTATATGCAATAATTATTGACTTTTTTTTATAATATATTATTTTTAATTTATATTTACATAAATGATCTATCTTTTACATTATTTACATAAATATATAAAAGTATTGTGCACAGTAAAAAATCATTTTTATATCAATCGATTTGTGAATATAAATTTTTTTTTCAATTTTATTAACCTCATGAGAAATCGGGTTTAGGGTTGGATTTTCTCAACGATTTCTCAACGAGGTTATTCTTTTTATAAAAAAAAAATCTGATTTTTTTATTTTTATTTTTTAGTTTTTTTAAAAACTATTTAAATTATAATTGGAATTTTAAATATAATTATTTTATTATTTTTAATTAACTTGAGTATTTATTTTTTCTAATAAAATATAAATATTTAATATTTTTTTATTATTTTAATAATTTCATTTTATTGCAACAAATGTACATATTTTAATATTTTTTGTGCAAATATTTTTAAAATTATTTTAGTTATAATTTAAAAAAATTAATTTTACAAATTAATATATTTTATAATTTAAATATTTCAATTTTATTTAATATATATTGATAATATAATATTTTGAAGTAATTTAATAATTTAATTTTTTTAATAAACAAAGATATTTTAATATTTTAAATAATGTATTTATTTATTTATTTTTGTAATAAATATAGATATCTTAATAATTTTTTAAAATCTATTGACTAAAAAAAGATAATATTTTTAAGGTATTTAAAATTTTATTTTCTATTAAAAAATATAGATAATTTGAAATTATTTGTTAAAATTATAAAAATATAGTTATTTTTTTTATTTGAAACATGTGGAAAAAAATAATATTTTCATTAAGATGAACAATTTTAAAATATTTATCCCAACACAATAGGAGATGAAATAAGTAAAAATGACAACAAAATCACAATGCACCAAATTACATAATAGGAACCTAGTTTAATGATGACTATGTCCACCAGTTCCACACCTTGGAGGTTGTCGGTTTCTTGTTGGGTTTCGACAACCAATGTGTGGTTGTTGTGGTTCAATTTGCTCCTCATGATCTTCTATATAAGCAGTACTCATAGGAGGATTCGATGAAGGACTTTCACCAACCTCAGATTGATTAGAAGAAAATGAGGGAAAATTCATGTTTTGCATGTAATTATATGCACTTTGTGGCGTGTGTATATTGACGCCAAAAAGATTGCTCATGAAGTCCTTTGTGGGAGTTGTTGTTATTGGTGGGGTGTTCATGAATTCTTCATGCTGCGTATGATATGGTGGATTCATTGAAAGAGGTTGGGGATATTGTTCCACACTATAAGGTGGTTGGTTATCTCCAACTATTGGGGTATGTGTTGGTGTGGAATAATATTGTTGAAATCCTGTTGTTGTTGGGTGTTGTGTACTAGAAGTGGATGCACTAGATGAAGAATATTGGCTATAAAGAAATATTTTTGAATTTTCACGTAACCATTGCAAATATTTAGGAGTGTGTTGGAGAGGCCCTTGAAGTGGTTGTCCAAAAATAACATGTTTGTGACTGTCTTTCCAAATGGAAATCTAGTCTGCATGTTGTTTAGTCCAATTGGTGTTACTGTGTCCTCTCATGTCAATTTCGTGCATTTTAGCAACATTATGCGCTTCATTGGGGATTGGTTGCCACAAGCCAAATTGCAATTAGACTCTATCACTTTGATGCCAGACTACAACTGCAAATGAAGTTAAAACAGTGCAAGAAGTCCATATTCTAGGATCCTTGTAAGCATGTGTTGGTAATAAGGACTCAAATCCCCTATATGGCATCCACAAAAACTAAAAAAAAGAAAAAGGTAAGGACTATAAATTAATTGTTTAATTAAAGATAGTATGTTTGAGACAAGTTGACATCGTATTACCTTATTATGATTCATATTATTAGATCTTAATCTGTAGCCAAGTAAATCTCCATGGGGCATCCCCGTAAATCTTAGCCTTTTCCTGTCCATCTAAAAAAATTATACATTGATTAAAATTTACAATTTATATAATTGTTTGATGTATTAAAGTTATATATAAGTTTATTCATACCTCAGTGCAAGCGGATATGTAATATCCTGTTCGACTTGTGGTTGGATGAAGGGAATGCGATACCAAGCCCAAGATTGCAAAAGCAAAAAACATCCACCCATTTTCTTAGACGATGGAAAATTCGTCCTACACATTTCTCTGTACAAATGTGCCAAACAAGCAGAAACCCAACTATATCGTCCAACACATTCTAAGTCTACCAAAAGTGGTAAATACATTAAGTGAAGCCTATTACCTGACTTGTCTGGCATTATTACACCACCAATCAACCTTAAGATATATGTCCTACAATGTTGGTGCAATTGTTGTTCAGTGGGTTCATTTGGTAGTGCAATTGTATGGTCTCTTAACCATTTTAATTTTATGGTTGAGTCAATTAGAGCTTCCCCTTTTGGAGGTACGAAGCCTAACAACTCATAACACAATTCATCCTAGTAAAAAAAAAGATGGCCCAGTCACAGGTTTGCCATAGATCCTCAAACCCAACTGAAGTGGTACATCTTCCAAAGTGACCGTGCACTCACCAATTGGGAGGTGAAATGTATGTGTCTCAAGTCTCCACCTCTTGATCAAAGATGTTATTAAACAATCATCAATTTTAAAATGTCTAATTTTGGCAACATCCCCAAAGCTAGCAATCTCCAACAAACGTTCAATTCTTGGGTTAGGTGGAGGCATGGAATGATAGTAAGATTGAATTACTTGACCACTTGTTGTCTGTGCATATGGTAGAATTGAGATGTTAGTAATGAACAATATTACTTGTAAAAATTATGAAATATATATTAACTTACCATAAGATGACTTTCATTAGATTTATGGAGGTGTTGTTTCCACAACATAGTTGAAGATGAAGAAGACATTCTTGAAGGGGAAGAACAAAAAAATTGATGAATGCAATAACAGAATAAAATTGTTGTGTTTAGAGTTTGATGGTATGTAGTGTATATATAGTGCAAAAAAGTGAGACAATTAATGCATGCACGTCAAGAATCAATTGCTTTATGTAGAGTGTCATTGATTAAAAGTTTTATTAATTAAAAGTGTCATTAATGCATGCGCATCAGGAATCCAATAACTTTATGCAGGGTGTCATTGATTTAAGGTGTCATTAATTCAGAGTGTCGTTAATGCATGTGCGTTAGGAATCTAATAACTTTATGCAGTGTGTAATTGATTCAGGGTGTCGTTGATTCAGAGTGTCATTAACATGCGTGTCAAGAATCTAATAACTTTATGCAGTATGTCATTGATTTAGGATGTCATTGATTTAGAGTGTCATTAATGCATGCATGTCAGGAATCCAATACCTTTAATGATGAGTGTCATTGATTGAACCTTATCTCCACCTTCTATTTAAATGAGACCATTCTTGGTTTCAAATGTAGAGTGCAATTGAGCCAAATATTCTTGTTTTCAAATCCAGATATACAAACTCTTTGTCTACTACAATGTCTTTCTCTTCTTTTCATGTGTTGGTCTTCTTCAATGGTGAAATCACTCAAACAAACGAAGGGGATACTTTTGTATCCTCTAACACATTGTTTTTCTTAATTAATCCACGTATCATACTTAATGCGTTGAAAGCCAAGATCCAAAGAAGACTCAACTTACCGCAACCACATTCAGTTGGTCAACTTTACTTTTGATATCCACAAATGATAGGTGGAAGAATGCTTAATTTTTGAACTATCAAGCTTACCGATGATGAAGACGTTCATGGTATGATTCAAATGGTTTGTAGCCATAAACTTCTTACTTCTGCTCAACTATATGTGGATCTCACACCAATAAATAACAGCCTTCCACCTTCCTATAAAAACCAACCTTCTTCATGTGAAAACCAACCTTATTCCTATGAAAATCAACTTTCTTCTTATCAAAACCAACCTTTGTTACACAAATTTCATCCACACACAAGTTCACTCACCCACCTAGTTTCTACCCCTTTTCAAAGCACCTATGACTCACCATACCTAAATGACGATCCTTTACCACATGGATCCTTTACCAACCTTCTCACATTTAGAGTCCCACAACAAGAAGAAGAAGAAGAAGAAGAAGAAGTTCCTGAAGAAGAAGTCGGTCCTTTCAGTAAGGGTGACGACGATGCAAGACTCCAATAAGATGATGAACAAGACGAACAAGATCTTGTTCGATAGCAACTTCAACATGTAGGCACATCTTCAACCACATTCAATTTCCCATCACACATGCATAATGTTGATTTACAAACACATTTCACTGGCCTTGAGTATAGACATGCACTTGATCATGTTGATGTTGAGTACGCTCCTGACACCCTGTTTCTGGGCATGACTTTTGACTCAAAGGAGGAAGTCCAATATGTTTTAAACATGCACCATATAAAGAAAGGTCTGTATTACAGGATGGAGAAATTGTCACCAACATTAATTGTTGCACGATGTGTTAATGATGAATGCGATTGGAGGTATAGAGCGACTATCATTATTAGAAGCCAAAAATGGGAGGTTCGTAAGCTATCAGATGAACATTCTTGTTCATCCCCTGTTATCTCACAAGATCATGTCAACCTTGGCTCTGTATATATTAGCAAAAGTATTCTTGCATTGGTGGAACGTGATCCATCAATTTCAATTCCAATAATAATAGCACACATTAAAAGTGCTGAAAGGTACACAATCTCATATCGCAAAGCATGGATGGCAAAACAAAAGCCAATTGAAGACTTACATGGAAATTGGGAACAATCTTACCATGATTTACCCAAGTTGCTCAATGCCATGACAATATTTCTTAATGGATTTTTTGTTGAGAAGCAAACAAGGCCACTATACAACCAACAAGGTGAGATGGTTCATGATTATGTTCAATTCCATAGAGTATTTTGGACATTTAAACCTTGTATCGATGGGTTCAAATATTGCAAGCCCATTATTCAAGTTGTGGCACATTCTTGTATGGAAAATACAAAGGAACTCTACTTATGGTCGTTGCTCAAGACGGTAACAACAAAATCTTTCTAATTGCCTTTGTCATTGTTGAGGGTGAAATAGTAGAT
Source organism: Cajanus cajan (assembly GCF_000230855.2). Classification (NCBI taxonomy): domain Eukaryota; kingdom Viridiplantae; phylum Streptophyta; class Magnoliopsida; order Fabales; family Fabaceae; genus Cajanus; species Cajanus cajan. Next base: position 12,336,708 of record NC_138523.1, on the reverse strand, counting down.
GCATGGTTTTTCTTTCTACATTACCTAAAAAGACATGTTTGCTCCCAAGATGGCCTTTGCTTAATTTCTGACAGGCACAAGTCCATAAAAAATGCCTATGCTAGACAAGGCAGTGGTTGTACACTAGATAATTCAGTGCATGTGTTTTGTATTCGCCATATTGCCCAAAACTTCATGAGACATTTCAAGAATGGAGAAAGAAAAAAATCAATCATCAACATGGGTATGTAATTCTTTTTTATTTCAAACTTATCATTAATTATTTTTATTTGTTTGACCATATTTCAACAATACTAAATTGTTCATTTTTTGCTCATCTAATTTCACAACTTATGGGATGACTGAACTGAGATTCAATTACTACTACAACACACTGAGGAGCGAACTAGAGACCAAAGGTGTAATTGAAGGGCTCAATAATATATCAAAAGAACAATGGACTCTTGCATGGGACGGTGGCCGATGATGGGGATACATGACTACCAAGTTGGCAGTGACAATAAATTCCATTCTTAGAAAAATAAGAAATTTGCCCATTTCTGGAATTATCATGTCGACTTATAAGAGATGTAATTCCTTATTCATCCAAAGGGGGAAGGAAGTCAATGCTAAACTCAGGGTTGACCAAGTTTATACTGAAATAATGAATAGGGTCATGAGAGATGCAGAATTGAAGGCTAATAGTCATCATGTCCTTGAATTTGATCATATAGTACACGTTTTCTAGTGCAAGAGACCATTAACCCAAGGGAAAGAAGATCGACTGGAAATTTCACAGTTAGACTATATGACAAGTTGTGTGACTGCATGAAATTCCAAAAGCTACACATGCCATGCTCCCATGTTGTTGCTCCATGTAAGCATCTTCACCATAATTACAAATCTTACATAAATCAGGTATACACGTTAGAGTATGTTTCAAATGTGTATAACGAATTATTTGGTGAATGGCCCAACGAATCTTATTGGCCGGATTGTGAAGAACCACAAATCATACCAAATTCGAAATATATTAGAAATAAAAAAGGTCGTCCAAAGTCATCCTAAATTCGTATTGAAATGGATATGGTTGAACTAGGACAACCAAAAAGATGTTCTCTATGTTGAAATGTAGGTCATTCCAAAAAAAATATATCCTTACCAACAAAAATCTTAAATTTTGATTTATTTTGTTGTGTAATTTTCAAAAATGTAGTATTATGTAATTTTAATTTATTGGAATTTTATTTTAATTATGTACGTTTAACTAATATTATCTCAATTTTACTACGATTTTATTTATATTTAATTATAAATGTAAAAATATAAATTATATAAAGTTTAAAAAATTACAAATATAAGTATAATATTAATTTCTCAATTAAAAATAAATTATAATTAAAATATCTATATTTATTGGGATTTTTTAAATTATTAAATTAATCCAAAATATTAAATTACCAATATTTATTAAATAAAATTGAAATATTTAAATTATAAAATATTAATTTTTAAATTATAACTAAAATAATTTTAAAAATATTTGCACAAAAATATTAATATATATATATATATATATTTGTTGAAATAAAATGAAATTATTAAAATAATTAAAAATATTAAAATATCTATATTTTATTAAAAAATTAAATACTCAAGTTAATTAAAAATAATAAAATAATTATATTTAAATTTTCAATTATCATTTAAATAGTTTTTAAAAAAATTAACCAAAAAGAATTTTTAAATCATATTTTTTTAAAAAAAGAAAAAGAGTAACCTCGTTGAGAAATCGGTTTTTGAAAAATCGATTTCTCATGAGGCTTAAGAAAACTGAAAAAGAAAATTTACGTTCACAAATCGGTTCATGCATAAACAATTTCTCACTACGCATAGTATTTTGGTATATTTACATAAATAATATGAAAGATAGATTATTTATGTAAATATAAATTAAAAATAATATATTATAAAAAAAATTCACAATTATTTCGCTTATGAGTGTTAGATAATTGTGGGTAGTGAAGTTGATCGTTAATCCATTTTTATTTGTCTCTCTATTTTCAAAGGAGACTATGATAACCCCTAAATTCATGGTCTTGCAAGAATTGCAATTGTTTGGCTTGAATTTGATGTCCTTGTGAAATCAAATCTTTGTGTTGTGCAATTTAAGAAAAAAATATTGATTCTGAATCCCATTAAAAACCCTTAGAGTAAGGTGAGAACCCTTAAATACTTAGATCCATATAGTAGCAATAATATTGAAATTGATTAATTAATTGAGTTAAGGATGAATATAATCATTTTAATATTCATTTTAGTGTTAAATGAGTGGTATTAAGCAATTGGAGGCCATAGGAAGTCATGGGAAGCCTCCAATTTGCAAAAATTAAGTTTATGAGCAAGTACAAACTTCATGATCATGCCAAGTGCAAAATCATGCCGTTGGGCATCAAAACTCCCGAGAGAATTCTAACCTCTTGGTGTTGGGCATGATAATGATAGAATTAAGATTTGTAGTCTTATAAGAATTATAGCCATAGGTGTTAGCTAACTAATAACCTTAGAATCGCTCAATAAGAGTGTTTAGAACTTAAGTTATGATCAAATTAATGAAGAAATGTCAAGTTGCCTGAATTAGGTTTAAATGATGTCATTTTTGTAAGCTTATGTATAGTAGATGATAAAACCAAAGCTTAAGGTCAATATAAGAGTTGTAGACAATTCACTTAGATTTCCAATGAGATTAAGATAAACTTCATAATGTAGGTATTGTTAGATCAAAAGATGATCTTGGATCCCTTAGGGTGTTAGTTTTAATATTAACAAACTTGGACATTTTTTAGAGAAAAGTTTTTCAAAATATACTATAAAAAATTAAAATAGACGATAGGTTATAATGATCTGTAGCCTCTCAAATGAACCACTTTATCTATAAGATGGATGCATTTAACATATATCATTTATGATGTTTGATAACCAAATAATATTTACCCATGTTATTTCTTAACAAATCGCAAAGAATAAAAAACTTTTTTTGGTACTTATACTTCAAAAAGGAATGAAGACCTGTTTTTCATTAGAAAAAGGAAAAAAAAATCTCTTGAAGCATACGAAATCTCAGAAAAAGTCATTTTTGATTGATACACACAACAATTCCTTCTATTTGGTACCATAAATGTAATAAGTAGTCTCCTTTATCAGATAAGAAGTGACAATTTGATGAAATACATTTAATGTTCACATTTGATGCATTAATGGACATTTCTTTCTATAAAGAAGGAAGAAGAAGATAGACAAAGCACGTATATGAGAGATGTTCAAGGATTTGTAACAATCATCTTCATGGAATACCTATAAAAATAAGCTTGAAGATTAAAAAAAATGTTGATTATAGAAACGTATTCATTCTTTTTGTAAAAAGCTCTATACTTAATTTGGTTGTATCACATCTTGAAAGTAAGAGAAAATAATTAGTGATTTCTCAACTTTAACTTTATGTTATTACTTGAAGCCTAAAGAGGCTTTATTGTAAAGAATATTTTATTCTTAAAGTCTAGAGAGGCTCCGTTGTTCAAATAATACTTGAGTAATTACTTGAAAAGGCAAGTCAAAGAACAATAAGTTAAGTCAAAAGTGGCTTGTAAAAGAATACTTGTATCTTTGTGAAAGATAGCGAAACTTGATCAGGTTGATCTAGAACTAAACGTAGTCTCGGTGGTTGAGACAAACAAGTATAAAAATACTATGTTCTTTGCTCTTAACTCTTTGTCTGCATTGTTAAGGTTTCTTATACTACTTTATTGTTTATAAAAAATATTTTTTTATTGACACTATTCAACCCCCTTTCTAGTGTTTTTCTTTTCTCAATAGTTTGGTATTAGATATCATTCTTTAACAAGGTTGAGCATCTAATCGTGTTAAAGGAAAAGATCCTAAGATGGGAAACAATATCTGACTGAAAGAGTTTCTCTTACAAGGTTACCAACCTTTAATGGAGAAGACTACCTATATTGGAAGGATGTGATGGAAATGTTAATCAATTCCACCTAATACCCCTCCAAGAGATCATCACAGGTGGTGATGTTCTTGTAACCAAGCCAAAAAATGAGTACACACACGAAGAGCATAACATCTTGTAGCTCAACACAAAGGTAAGATACATCTCACTTTGCTCTTTGTCAAGAAATAAGTACAATAAGTTTTATAGTTTCAAGACTGCTAAAGAAATGTTGGAAACCGTTATGGTAACTCATAAGAGTATTGAAGATGTAAAGCTCAAATAAGTTGTTACTCTTTAGAGACACTATGAGTTGTTCTTTATGAAGGAGAATGAAATCATTGATGAGATGTTTATAAGATTCCAAACCATTCTCAATGGGTTAAAATCCCTAGGAACTGAGTTTTCTGAAGCTTAGAACAATTTCAAGATCTTGGATAACCTTCCAAAGATTTGGGAACCAAAGGTTATTGCTATATCAGAAGCAACAACTCCTCAACATGTTTTTGGTCTATTTTTCTATACCTCAACCTGTTAACTTGATCAATTATCATATTTCCAATTTGTGCAATTTTTTTGTTTTTGTTTTAAGACGTCACACCTTAGCAAATGACGTAACATGGATGAAGTTCCTATTTTTATACCACCACAAACATATTCTTGACCACAATGTTTGCATTTAATTTTTTTCTTTACTATCTTTTACCCCAACTCTAGTAAAATTGTCCCAAACTCTAGATGTGGTTGTTTTAGGCTTCTTACTTAGTCTAGAATTATCAATATCTTCAATTATAGGAGGAATTTCATTTAACCCAACATCAACAATTTGCTCATAGGTTTCAGATTCCATTCTATATATTGAAACATCATCCATAACAAAAATCATCAACAAAGAAATTATATGTAAACAGTAAACATATCTACCACAAATATTTAGAACAATTCAAAAAAAAAGTATACCCTTTAGAGCAAGATACACAAACTTGTAGTTAGGGGTGGGTCGTCAATTGTAGAGAAGTTGCAATAATGGTGGAGTCATCGGTTACAAAGTCATTAGTCTCACTAAATCTTCACCAATCACGGAGTTGCAAGTGATAAATTATGGAGTTGTTGCTCATAGATGTCTGGTTCAGACACTCTATCACAATCACGGAGATGCTGCTCATATCCTATCAGAGCATGCCCAACTGAAGCCTAAGTCTTATCACCAACATCCAAGCACCAAAACTCAAGGAAATCACTGACATTTCAACCTTTCATTAAGAACACTCAACTCTAATTCTCAACATATAATCTCTTAAGATTCAATCGCTACAACTATAGATTTTAGAAACTCCATCAACTGTAAACTCTTAATAAACTCGACAAATTAATGTCTCACCCACACCTAAGGTTCCAATAGTTTCTAGTTGATTAGCACGATGTTTCATCCACTTCTACTTGCACATATGCTCGCAACACGAGCAATATCACCCAACCACTACTTCTTACGTAAGCAAGAAGTATCAAAACAAATAAGCAATCATATATAGCATCATCTAAGCTATATCATGTCTATAAGTCAAATTCTGAGAAAATGGTACACACAATTAAATAAACAATAAACATAATCAATCATCGCACTAGCATATCAATATGTTCCACAATCAATTCATTCCATCATTCAGCTACCAACAAGCATAGTAGACTCATAACTCACGACCGATTGGATCGACCTACTCTAATTAGCCTGGATGATGTGGGGTTGTTGTTCATAGAGTCGGGGCATCCACAGGCTGAGGAAATTGGTGTTGCTAGGGGCGTCCATAGGTTGGGTGACTGATGCAGCTCGAGACGGTTATGGGTTGGAAAACTAGTGCGATTAGGGGCAATTACAGGTTAGGCAACTAGTGTGGCTAGGTGTGACAACTGTAGACACCTGATTTTGTCCAGGACGCTTATATAAAGAAGAAGACTAAATAGACTAGTACATAGGACCTAGAAAGTCCAAACTGATGTGGAAATGGGCCTAGGGTACACTAAAGCATCAAAAGGCATGAATGGTAGTTTTAGTAGCCCAGAACGGGCCATTCTGAAACCAAAACAAGCCATTCTGAACTACCAAAAAAGACTAGAAATCCTAGGTCAGAATGCCTCATTCTGACCCAATTTATTAGATGTAAATTTCAAATTCAAAACAGGCTATTCTAGTTTCAAAACGGGTCATTCCAAATTTGAATTTTTGTTGTAATATAATCCTTCAGAACAGCCCGTTTCGGCATCAAAACGGTCCGTTCTGGTGAATTTTTGTGCCTATAAATGTAAGTCTTGTGCATAGTGCTCGGGGATTGAAGACGGTGGAATAAACTGTCTATTAAAGTCTTTGTAGTTAGAATTTTTCTCTCTCTCTGATTTTTCTTGTATTTCTTGAGAGTTATGAGGTATATTGTAGTGTGAAAGGTAGCCAAAAAGTGCCTCAAGACCATGAGATTCAAGGCATTTATAAAAGCATTCAAAGAGGTATTTTCATCGAATCCCTTCTTCCTTATCTATTTCTTCAGTCATAAATGAGCTTATAACTAAAAGCAATCATATAGACATTTTAGGATAAATTGTGTAAATTTAAATTCAAGCATGTAAATAATCATCAATAAAGGGAACTAATTATTTAAATTATTACTCCATATTGCGTTAGTCTCATCATTAGGGTACTGATTTAGGGCGTTGTAGGATGCCTAACACTTTCCTTGCATGTAACTGACTCTTGAGCCCAATTCTGGTTATAAAGTCCAAGTTGGCATTTTTTGAAAACCTTTTCCTTTTTTGATGTTTTGAGTAAAACATCAACGGTGACTCCCACGAACTACTTATCAAAACCATCGATTAAGGTTTAGTCTAATATCTAAGCATTCCTTGATTAATGAGATTTTTAATCTAGAAGTGAACCATTTGTGGGCAAGATCAGAATTTTTTGGGTTTCGACAACAGTGAGCTAAGCGAATGGTGCCGTGTGACTAGCATTAAGGTTGGGTTTGACAGGCTTAGGGTTGGCTACGTTAGGGTTGGGGTTGGTAGCATTGGTGCTCATGTTGGGGTTGAGGCTGGCGGCGTTGGGGTTGTTAGGCTAGGGCTAGCAGGGTTGGGACTGGTGGGGTTAGGGGCCGCCACTGGTTGGGAGTCTTGGATTGGTTGTTTGTTTTTCACAACTTATTTCGCTTGTGGCTTTATGTGTAAAATTAGAACTCATTTGATGGGTTGGGATGGGTTGCCCGACAAACCATGGGTTCAACTCGGGTGGGCCGAGTGAAAGTGGATTGGGTTCAAGTTGATTGATTCAAGTTGGTTCAAGTTTATCCTACCTATTATAAATGTTTTTCTTAAATCCCCTCCAATCCTTCGTCCTCCCCTAAAATACACTTCAATCCACCTCTACCAAGCACATGGTTAAGAAAGATTTGAGAGGAAGGGAGTAGATTAAAGGTCTTTTTTTTTATAAAAAAAATAGTTGTGTTTAGTGGAAGGATATTAAAAAGAATTGTGTGGAATGAGAGTGGGTCCCACTATTATAGAATTACCCCCTCACATGAGAAAAATTGAAGGAAATTAGAGAATAGGTGATGTACAATTACAAATATAACCTCCTTGAATTCTTGTGCATCTTTTTTTTTTTTCATTTTGTTTATATAAGTAAACTCTTGTGTCAAGTCCCTTAAACATATTCAAATATGTTAACAAGCTAATGCATTATGTTTGTACAATTGAAGCAAGCTAAGTAGCATAAGTGATATTCAAATATGTTGGAATGTAATGCATTATGAATCGACTTAAGGTAGCATAATTGGTTATGACAACTAGCATAACTAATTATGCTACTATATTTTTATAATAAAAAAATGTAAATTGAAATCTATTTGTGAATATAAAGAGGAACAAAAATGGTAATTGTATACATTTATTTTTACATAAAATTTTAACTAATATAAAATAGAATTTTAAAATATCAATTCCCTTTTACTTTTCACCTAATTTCACTCTACCAAGTAACTATAGATTTCACTTTATTTTTTTTATCTATTTCTTTTCAAATCAATTCTCACTTATTTTTTTTGTTCCCTTTAATTTCTTTCCTCTTCCACAATCAAATTATAAAGATGCCAACCATATCAAAGGTCAGCAAGTCGAATTTCCTTATCAAGTGTCCCAAATTTGCATGCTCATGTTGTCTTAAACAAACATGCAAAATAAATTGTTTAAAGAGACAAGAAATAATAATTATACTAACAACCATTACTAAGAACCTATTAAAATTTTGAAATATAATAATAAATAAAAATATATTTTTTTTCAAATTTTCATTTATAAAAATCATATTTTAACAATTTGTTTATTTATTTTTAAAGAACTTTTGTAATGATTTTACATAATCTGGGAACTTCCATTTTTCCTTATTCTTTGTGCAATATTGACAATTTGAAATATTAAAAATTTACAATTTTGTTGTATCTTTGAACGTTACAAACAATAAGAAAAACACAAAACAATTGAGCACATGTCATATGATACATCTATTGATAATATATTTCACCTTTTTCTTGAAATAGGAGAAATCTCATTCAAGGATCAAAGGAAGAAAAAACTTCCCAGTCATAGGTTTCTTTAGAAACAATCTTAGGTGGGATATCCTCCATCTATTCCTTGTCCAAAGAAGAAAAAACTAGTTTATATGTCCCCCTTTTTGGTATGTATCAAAAAATTATTGTTTGTATTAGTAATCATTTCTCTACAATCATGTTCCCACATATGTACAAATCTGGTCCCTATCCTTCCTCCAACTACTTGCAAGAACTTGACAATTTGATTCAACATAAACATTATAGGAGCAATTGATTAGCCAACTAAATTTTCCATTTGAAATCCAATCCTTCTACTATCAAAGGCCGATAACAATGTGGTTCCCCAGGAGGTTGTTGAAGCCATGACTTCCTCCATATGGTTTTTGAAAATAACCCCCAAGCCTATTCCTCTTCCATTCTTGATAAAGGTGTCAAAATTTCCTTAAGAAAACTTATCATGGGTGATTTCTAAAGTGGTTGTGTTGGTGTTAAAGGTGAATGTTGTTAGAAAACATGACTTTATCTAAGAGGGGTTGAGTTGGATATTTTAAAATTTATTTTCAAGATCTTTATAGAATCCAATCCACATCCAATCCCCAATTAACCTGATTGAGATTTCTTTACTATTTTTAGATTTAGAGTATCACAATCACGCACACATGCAATAAGCTTATAGAATCCTAAGATAAACTCATTTCTTAAACCCCAAGAAATGTCTTTTATAGTCATCCACTTCAAAACCTTTAATCCTAAAAAACCTACTAAAAAACAATAATAAAGAGAGTTTTAGAATGAATTTTACCTGGATATTGAATCAATTAAAGAGGTGAATCAAAGTCAAAGTAGCTTAGCCTTTCTTTCTTGTTGGTGATGATGATTCTTGAACCTTTTTTTGAAATTATTCACAAAAGATTAAAAAAAATTCTCATAGAGAAAATACAGAATTTCATAGAGTTTTTTTTGCAAGAGATTTCACAAAGCTACAAGTAATTCAGTTCTTTTTGTTTTGAGTTCAAAGACTCGTATTTATAGAACTTTCTAACAAAAAAAATTGATTATTTTTATAAATAATCGATTATTTTATTCTTGATAAAACTAGAAGCCTATCAAGAACACTTTAATTAATTGTTTATTGGAATAATAAATTATTATAGAGTATTGATTCTGAAATAATTGATTATTGCATTATGATAATCAATTATTACAGTGAGCTTCTTATAACGAGAAAACACAATGTAAATAATCAATTATCATAAGTGGATAATATTATTTTGAGTGACAAACTCAAATTCTCAATTTTTCAAGTTTCAAACCAGTTTAAAAATCTTTTCATCATCTAACACAAAATATATGACTAAGTTACTCACAATGCACAAAGCAAACATGCGAAACACTCTTTGTAATCATCAAAACATAAACTAATTCTTCAACTTGAGCTTGGTCAACATATGCATGTTGGAAATCATGTAGAGCATCAACTAAGATAAAAAATTTGTTCTAAAAGATTAGTGAATTTTATGCCTATCATATGACATAGAGGAATTCAACTATCTTTGCTATGATTTCTACCTCTCTAATCTACAAAATTTACAACAACCACTCCATGAAGTGAGCCTTGTCATCAACGTGTATCCTAATAGCCATAGATGATGCAAACCACCATTGTTTTACCGGTTCGCATGATAAGAGAACGTAACTAACAGATTCATTTGCTTGCTCACATCTGGGGCATGTTGTAGTTGTGTTCCTCTTTTTACCAGTTTCAGCCAAGTAGGCAAGACATTTTTTGTTGCCCTTCACATCAAATTGATGAATCTTGAGATAGCCTTAATTTTCCATATCTCGTTCCACACATCTTTAGAACCCAACTTGGACCTACATTATGGCTTTCCCATATAACTAGAGCAACTTTATATCCCAATTTAACAGTATAACTACCATGAAAAATTTTCCTCCAAAACAAGGTGTATGGATGAGAATAACTCCTTAGAGGAATTGCTAATATAAGTTTTTGTTCAAAGATGGAAACATTTTTAGTCAGCATCTACATGTCCCACCTTTTAGAATCTAGATTGATCAAGTTTGCCACATATAAGTTCTCATTTATAACTCTAATTGGCTCCACAATTAGCATGTTATCCACCCTATTTGTAATCCTATTGTCCTTCTAAACTCTAACTGGATGACCATTTCTGATATCCTCTAGATCAGGCCCTTCTTAATGATCTCTTTAGCTAACAATGATATTATACCACACATAACTTGGCTTTTATCCCTTGTTTTCCTATAGGGGGTGAGTTCTGTGATAATATTTGGCACACATGACCCTAAATAAGAGGGATTGCTCAAGATAAATGATGCACCACCATTGACGAGTTAGCAAAGCTTTATTAAAAGCTTTTGTCATCCTAGTTGTCAAAGTTCTCCGATTAACCCAATGATTTTTTATATCCAAAGAACCACCCTAAGAAAGCTTGGCAATCAGGCTTTCAATGTGATTACAAATGGAAGTTGGCAATGTTTAGTATATTGTTGAAGTTATGGTCATTACTGAGATAATTACTAAGTCAATTACTGAAACCCCTGATGAAGATCTTTATGAAGATTGAAGAAGTTTTAGTTTTAATGATGTTAGCATTAAATTTGTATAGTTTTGTTTAGTGTGCTTCATTCATTTTGTATTTCATAGCCTATATGGAAATGGATATTGTATTTCTTGTTATTAGACTTAGGCATGGATGTGTTTTCTTATTATGATGAATTAATTTCAAAATTACATCTTGTTTTGGAAAGCATAAAACTCATATTTCAACTTAATGTTTCTCATTTCATGTGAAAACATAATGTAAGAGATTACAATGTGTTTTGACATAAAATGGAACTTAATTCATTTAAAAGAATTCATGATTAAGTCAGGTAATAGATTACCATGTGAGGTAATAGATTACTGAAACTTAGTTTTGAAGTGAAATTCAACATCCTCTTTGTGATAATCTATTACCTATTCATGTAGTTGATTACCATGGTGACTTTTGAGTGAAAACAAGTGAAACAAGTTGGAAAATCATCGAGATAATCGATTACCAACTTCAGTAATCGATTAGCTCTACTAAAAAATGAGTCTTATGGTTCTTGGAATGTGAGATAATCGATTACCAGGATCAGTAATTGATTACCTCTGTTATTGTCTCTCAGATTTCAATTTTCATCAAAAATCGATAATAGATTACCTGATATTGGTAATAGATTACAACTATTACGAGTTTTTATTGTTGAAATCTTATTTTCTCTATAAATATAACTCTTTTTGAAAACTAAAAGATATATGAGAAAAAGAAAAAGAGAGATGACATATTTTGATTAGCAATATCAAAGAGTGAAAAAGAAAAACATTTTCAAGAATCTGAAAATCATTTTTGAGTGAAGATCAAATATTTTTCAGAATAAGCAAAGAGCAAAGAAAATTCAAGAAAGATGTTATCTTGAAAAAAGTTCAAGAAATTCACGATTTCTGATCAATTCTTTTGTGGAAGATCAATCTACACATCAGGTTCTGATCTTTAACCTTTTGTTTTGTATAGCTAGATATGCTATGGTATGTGACTCTATGAGATAAGGGTATCTCAAAAAAGAATGAAAGAGAAATCTTGAGATAGGTTTTCTCAAGTGGATTCTTTAGGTGCAAGAATTCTGGTGATTGTATAATCTTGTGGGATCAAGATTAGGTGATTGTGTTCTCTGATTATAGTAAAGAATATTATAATAGAAAGACTGGATTTAGCGAGAAGTTAAGTCTGAAACTAGATGTAGGCCTTTGTATGGCTGAACCAGTATAGATCATTTTGCAATTTCTCTATTTACCTTATTATCTTGTTATATTTCATATTGAATTGATTAAAATAATTTCAAGAAAGTAAAAGAAACTTTTTCTTGAATATTATAGATTGTTGATTTGTGAAATCTGATATGATATATGCAATATGGTAATAAAGTGAAAGAAGGTAATTACTAAAATCAATTTGGACTACAATTTCAATGCCATTAGTCCCTAGGCCTTGTTTTTTATTTTTCATAAAATCGAAACACTAAAAAGCAATAAGAACATTATTTGTTATTAAGTGATTAGGGACAAAAGCACTTCGAGTCTTGCCAGCAATATGAAACAAAACAATTTTCAACCTCGTAGCTAGTGTTTTTGAGACAATTTTATACACAACAAAACATAAGCTAATTAGACAAAAAATCAAAAGCAAGGGTTGGATTTTTTACCTTTGAAATTAGGACAATTAAGGCTTTGTTTATATCTGCCAACTTACTAGAGTCATTAAGAACATTGAGGGTCATGCTCGCAACATTGTCACCTACCATGTGCCAAAACTCTCACTACAAGGAAATTGTCATATAGTGACAAACATCCTATAGTGACACAATGTGTCACTAAAAACTACTTTTACCTACACAATAAATATAATATATGTTGGTATATTGTTAAAAAGTATGGGTATAAGTTATAGTGACACACAAAATATGTTGTTAAATCTCATTCAAAATCAATACTAAAATTGTGTGTAGCTATGCCAAATAGATATATACCTACATGTATTATACTTATAGTGACATTTTTTATATGTACTATATGTAACATTTATTGTAGTGTCTTGGTAGAAGAGAGTTGGAGTTCCATCCAACCCATGGGCCTTTGGGTTCATTTGATATAGGGTTTGTTTCACTTCTTCAATCGTAAACTCCTTTGATAAAATACTGCCCATCTACTGACTAACTCCCGCCAACAAGGACCTCCAGTTCAGGCATCTCCCAAGGGTTTAATGTAGAAAAAAATAAATAAATGAAGTAATCGATGAGAATTTGATATCATTGAATTTTAATTGAAAACATTATCGCTAATATTAAAAAAAATTATATGTAAGCCTCACTATAAGTAGATCAATCATTATTTTTTAAAAAATAATTTGATATCATTGAATTTTAATTGAAAACAGAATTATAAGAGAGAGGCCATTGCATTTTGCAAGTGCAATATTAGGAAAAGCCTAAATGTGATTATTTGAACTTCCTAACAATCAACAATCCATTACCATTTACACATAAGTGAGACCTTCTTCTTCTTTAACTTTTTTTTTCACGGGTATTTTTAGTTCATTAAATTGGATATTAATTTCACTTCTAAAATTATAATTGTTATTAGTAAAGAGTTTTCTCACAAATCAAATTAGAGATTCATGTTAAATATATCATTTCCACTTTTCATAACATACCAATTCATCAAAATATGTAGGTTTCTTTGTTTGTTCTAATGGAACAACATAAAAATAAAATCACAGCATGCACTAAAATAATACAAAAATCCTTTAAACTATAAATAAGACAAGCAAGCAAACAATCATTATTATAGTTTTAAAAATCAGACTCAAATCGATTGAAAAATCAATAAATTAGTCTAGTATCTTATTTAAATAAATTACATAACAATTGGTCAAAAAATAAAATAAAAAACTATTTTTTGTTGTTGACGATAAAATCAGAAATTAATTCTAACTAAAAATTATAGTTTCGAATTGATTAGTGAAAAAGACAATCTAGACACATTATGAGATACTTGATCACATACATTTGAGTATTTGACCACTCAATGGTTTTTAGGTTTGAAATATTAAACTAAAATTCTTGACTTTTTAGTCATTCTAAATTAGAAAATAAAAATATCAAAAATAAAATTTTTAAAAAATTATTTATCAAAATAAATAATTTGTGCTAATGTGGCACTAGATTGAAGAAAGTGTCTTTAAAGGGAAGCGTTTTTTGAACATAGAATATTTGAACAGTCTAGGGGATGCATTTTCTATTCATATCCCATCATGAGTCAGTTGAATAGAAAATATTTCCCCGTAGGCATTTTGTATCCAAAAAAATTTTACCCTTAAAATGTATACTTATTTTTTTTTATATTATTAAATTTTAAGTTTATAAATTTAAATATTAATTTTATTATATGTGTAGATTTAAGATAATATTTATAATTTTTTTCAGTATTTAATATATTATGATTGATTTTGAAAAATTAGTTAGTGTACTAACAACCAAGTTAATCTACTATGCATATTACCTTATATAATTATGTTTAGAATCATTTAAAAGTTACATCACAAAAGTTTCACTCCAGCTATAAATAAAACAAATTTACAAACACGCAAATGGATACATGACCTTGTAGATGAAAATTTTAGAAGAGATTATCACTTCTTAGATCTTACAGTTTCAAATGAATTACTATTGGGAAGAATGAGAATACATCATACATCAAACTAAAGTAAGAAAAATTGATGAGATATCACAAAATTTATACAATTAAATTTAATTGTGGATATTATAACAAATCGATTCCAAAATCCCTAATCCAATAAACAGCTTACCACATTTATAATATATTTTTAGTATTTAAGATATTATGATTGATTTTGAAAAACTAGTTAATATACTAACAACCAAGTTAATCTACTATGCATATTACCTGATATAATTGTGTTTAGAATCATTTAAAAGTTACATCACAAAAGTTTCACTCCAGCTATAAATAAAACAAATTTACAAACACGCAAATGGATACATGACTTTGTAGATGAAAAGTTTAGAAGAGATTATCACTTCTTAGTTCTTACAGTTTCAAATGAATTACTATTGGAAAGAATGAGAATACATCATACATCAAAGTAAAGCAAGAAAAAATGATGAGATCACAAAATTTATACAATTAAATTTAAGTGTGGATATTATAACAAATCAATTCCAAAAACCCTAATCCAATAAACAACTTACCACATTTATAATATATTAAATACTAAATAAATAAATAAAATTATAAATATTATCTTAAATCTACACATATAATAAAATTAATATTTAAATTTATAAACTTAAAATTTAATGTGTAATGACCCGCCGTGGTCTCTACACTCAGTGAAATCGCACTAATTACACTAATGAACTAAAAGAAGATAATAAACTGGATAACCAAATACATACATGTATATAAAAGTAATAATAAACTACGTTTCTATGCACAAAATATAATACTATGTGTGTGTGTATATATATATATATATATATATATATACATTCATCCAAAATAATAATACTTTCCTAGTGTCGGTCAAGTACAATCAAACAGTTACCCAAGATGGTAGCTTTGACATTAGGATAAAACTTCACATCTCGTAGAGGTCATAACAACCAGCTTCAACCTAACCTTGACCTGCTCTCATACAAAGTATGATCATCCTAGTTCATCCACATGAAAACAGAAGGGTAAGCTAGAGTTCAATAATTAATCATGTAAGCATAAGAATAAACATCTATGTTACACCATCATCAAATTACCAATCATTCTCATAGAGTCACCAAACACTCTATCATACATTACCCATGTAGTAATTGCAACGCATGATAGATATCAATGCATATCAATCATCTAATGCGTCATCACGGATTCACCTAGGAGATCTCCCTTACAACAGAGCAATATAAGTGAAATTTCATCCAACCGAAATCACCCTAATCATTTTCATACCCAATACGCCCCCTCGGTCACAGCAAACCGATATATTAATCCCCACTCGAGTTTACTCGGATGATGTCACTTACACACTTGGAAGTCTGGTTCCACCGTCAAGTATAGCATAGTTGGGTACAAGCTTACCACGACCTTGACATGCATTACCAAGTCACTTGTGGAGCTCGCCCATCGGCTATCCGCAAGGAACCACACACTTTTCCTAGTACTTGGTTAAGGGAATAACCCTCGACCTCATACCCCGCTCCAACACTAGTTAAGGACTTAGAGGAGACTCACCAAACCAATGGCCTATTCAAGCACCACTCTCACCCAAAACCAATGGCCTATCTAAGTACCACTCTCATCCAAACAAGTGGCCTATCCAAGCACCATTCTCAAGAGACTCTATGTGAGCTCTTCTAGTTTGAAAACCTTTTCCCTCTTCTAAAGTCCTAGGCTAGACACATGTCATATGGCATCACATGTAATAATTCATCATACATCATACATGGTCAATCTACCATTATGATCAATATTATCCTCATATAAACATACATACACATCATATAATGCTTAAACATTCATATATATCATTACCAAGCATACATATGAATCAAGCACCAATTTACATCATATATCATAAATATATAAACTAACTATATATACAACATAGTATCATACAACTTTTTAATCCACATGATAACACCTTAGAACACCAAAATAACATCCATCTCCCTTCGACAAATGTCAAAGAAAACAACACAAAGAGAGTTATACTCATCCAAATGAGATCAAACCTATCTCAAAAGAAAGATAAGAGAATAAAATACAACTCCAATGAAGACATAAAATTCTAAAAAAATCATCTACTTAGCTAAAAATATCAAAAACCGCAACAGATATAATCAATGTTGACAACTAGACCACTGTTCACTAAAATAGCCATAACTAGTGTTCTAAACCTCCTTTTTAGGTAATTCCAACGCCATTGGAATGCTAACATGCAAGGCTACAACTTTTCTAAAGACAACAAAGTCTAATTCAGAAAGAACCAAACCGTTCAGTGCCTTCCAAAGCGCTCAGCCCTTTTAAATGGCTCAGCCATTTCAAAAGCGCTCAGCCCTTTAAAACGGTTTAGCCCTTTAGAGATCCTCCTCTGTCACGCAACCCCTAAAGGGCTTTGCCCTTTAAAATGGCTCAGCCGTTTGCTAACAAAGGCATCATGGTCTTCATCATTTTTGGACCTCCACACTTGAAATTCAGGAAAAAAAAAACCCACATGCAATGGAAGAGATAGCATCTATGCACCAAAAACAGTTCAATTCAAGTCCTAGAAACAACATGCACTCATCCGATGCATTAGGATTGACCAAAACCCCATTTTAGCTCGAAAACCCCAAAAATGAAAAAGACCCCTCAAATAAGCAAATCAATCTCCAATTCATGCATCAATTGAGTTTCTAAACTTACATGCAACCAATCTATTACAATCCTAGCTTCCCTTAGCTAAAAATTGGCTCAAAACAGCCAAGAAGAGGAAGAAGGAGAAGAATTTCCGAACAGTCGACCCACAGATTTCAATAAGCCAAAATCAAGCTTTCTAGTCTAAATTCAAAGGAAAGATAGAAGAGATTAGTGATCTAAAAGAGAAGAGGAATCCAACAGAAAAATTTGGGAGAAAAAAGAGTTCACAGACCCAAAGCTCTTATCTCTAAAATTTCTCTCTAAATTTTCTTTGAGAATGAACTTATGAGATTTCGTTCTAAAAGAAAACCTTATATACTCTTCTCTCCAGAGTTAACCAAATTCTAAACAATTAACTTACAACGTATAGTGTTACATAATGATACAAAAAAATATTTTTTTGAAAATTAAATTATAAACATTTTGAAAGTTAAATTTTTTAATAGAAAACATCTTCTATTTGTTTTTTGTTCAAATATTTTGTTTAGAAAATGTCATCCCTAATGATGTTTTCTTTAATCTGGTGCCACGTTAACATAAATTATTTATTTTGGTATATGATTTTTAAAAAAATTTATTTTAATAATTTTATTTTCTTTTAAATTTAAAATGGCCAAAAAAAACCAATATTTTTGGAGAAGTTGATTAAAAAATTCAGATAGTGTACCCTAAAAGTGTGATTAGAATATATTTAAAACAAACTTCTTAGCTCATATTCGAAATCTTAGAAATAACTATCAATCTCAGCTCAAATAGAACCAATTTGCATAAAATAAAATTTTAAAAAAATAAATAAAACAAAAACAACAAAAAATAAATAAATAAAAGACAGCTATCTTAACATTATCAGTTTGATGAAAAACAATTTGGAAACGTAGATTCAAAATCAGAGTAAGCAAAGAAGAATCCAACACCTAATTTAGGGGAGTGATGAGAGAGATACTTAAGGTTTCTGGAAGGAAGTTAGTTTGATAGATATGGCAAAGAAATTAGAAATTTATGAGACTTTGCTTTGATAGGTAAATTTGAGTAATGATAAAGAAATAATGGGCTGCAAACGATGGAGAAGGCATTTTATGGGCTAACAAGATGGGCTCAAAAATGGATATTCGGGAACCATCAATAACACCAAAAAACAATGACCACACAATCATTTTAACCAGTGGTAGCTGACCATATTATTAGGCAAACCATCAAAAGGAAACACAATTTTTTGTCTTCAAAATTTTTATTTAGCTATACAGTAACATTAAGGATTCATTTGTTAGGAATGAAATAAAAAAGTTAAAAAAAAAACAGTGAATGAAATTAGAGAATAAATAAATATAGTGAATAGAAATAAGTGAGAAATAAAAGTGTTTGATTAAAGATAAATATAAAAGAAATAAAAAGGATAAATTTTTAAAAAAATATATATTTTAATCAAATAATTAATCGATTTAATAAAAAAAACAATCAAAATTTTAATTTAATTGATTAATTTATTAAATCTAGAAAACAACACATTTCATTTTAAAAAGTTGAATTTAACTAATTAGGAGTGTGGTTTAATTGATTAACCTCCTTTTTGTTTGCTTTCTATTTATTTTATTTCAACCAAATAATCTTTTTTTTTTTTTTTTTTACTTCCACTCTATTTCAATTTCCTCCTCTTACCACATTCCAACCAGCCAAACAGCTAAGAACTGCGCTAGTTGTCATTCTTCAGATTTTATGTGTGGATTGAAATGAAAATCACAGTTATGAATCACACTTCCTATTACAGTACTTTTTAACAAATTTCTCGTTTATATATGCCACATTGTTAAATTAGAACTTAAAAACACAAAAAAAAAAAAAAAAAAAAGTAGAACTTAGAAGATTAGGATATTTATCTCTTTTTCTTTTTGCAAATAACTCGATGAACAGTATCTGGAAATTTCGAAAAGACCTTGTGATTGTGCAAGATTTTTCTGCCTAAAGATTCAAATTAGCGAGTGGCAAATGAGAGCTAAATTCATAGAAGCGAGAAAAAAAAAAGCCAGAATAGTTGGTGTGTGACTTAGTGATATTTTGGGCCTTCGATGTGCCCTCGGCCCAAACTGTACTGGACTACTAACTTGGGTCTCTATAACCTCCACGGATGCTTTGGGCCCAACCCATTGCGTTAGGTGTCGGGTTTTATTCAATACTTCATACATGTAATATTGTACATCATGAGGTCCCATGAGTAATTTTATTAAATAAAATAAGCTATAAAGGTTGATCGTTAACAATACTTTTCTCTTTCTAGTATCTAATTTTTGACTATGATAAAATGGTAGAAGTTTAGGGAAAGTGATGTTACGTGAAGGCATGTCTGCGAGTGCTTAAACACTGTTGACTACTATGTACTATCTTTACAGAAGAAGCCCAATTGGATTGAAAATGAAACAAAAGCAAATCAACAGTTACACTTTTGAAAAGTTATTCCTAACTGCCGCAAAAGTTAAAGAAAAAAAGGATATATACTATATAGTATATTGGACAAGTAATTTTGCAATTCAAATTGTAAAAAGAAATTAATAAAAGATGACAATTGCAATTCACTGCAATCCAACTCATTACAAACTGGAGTATCTTGTAACACACTAGGAATTACTCAGTCTGTCACAAATGTTCATCATGAATAAAAACAATAATATCATGTTGCGTAGATCATTGTCACTTGTCAAGGATCTTGTCGCGTAATTAGGATCCATTGAGAAACCTCCGCGACGTTCACTTCAATTATTCTTTATCACAAAGTTGAACATCGGATTCGACCATAACTCATATTTATATATTCCTCTTTGAGCAGAAAAACCACGAGGTAATGAAGCCAAGGACAAGGTTTTTTCTTTAAGGGTTCTCATAGACAAAAAATAAATGACGGTGTAATTTCCTCGCGGATAGTATCTACTATCTATCCAAACACTTGCAAAATCAGCATGGTGGAACATGCCGAATAATAAGTTATTGTATTATTGGTCCCAGACATCATCACTCAATTCTCACCCTAACTAATAAATTCCACATATGGCATATCCAATACATACATTTATTTAATCGATTCATGTATATTTTTTGTGTTTGTATTCGTCTTAATTATACAGTGTCCATACTTGTTACTTATGAACCAAATCCCACACCACTTTGCGTATATGTGGAAAATCTACATGCCCCGTTTCCATATCTCGGAGTTGATTTGTGAGAAAGAAATGTCCACAACAATCTCATGGTTTGAGAACCTCTGGTTTGAGAGAGAAGATAGAAATTGGCTACGGTGTCGTTTTCCCAATATTAAAAGCATGGGAAATGGTTTTGTTTATGTTCAAAGATTTCAATGTCTGCTGTGGGAGTGACCCATTTGGCTATTTCAACATTATATTATACAACATGTCGTATTCGTCCTTTGTACCATTCGAAGTCTCCAAGTGTAGTTGAATAAAATGTTTGACCATAACCTAAAAAAGTTGTGCGAGGGTAGCAACAACAATAACTACAAAATAACAAAACCCATCATTCCACATGCCCGCGACGCGTGGTCTTCTTTGGTACATACAAATTAGCCTTGAAATAGGACAAATTCTAAGTTAGTATAAGAGTAATACTTTCAAGTTTCAACGGTTAAATTTTAATTTAAACTCATTTTACTATTTAATAAATTAATTTAACTATACTTCATTTGTTATCTTTCTATTTTTTATTTGGTTACACTAGATATACTCTTTAGATTATGGACTTCCAAGATGAATAGTTGAAAGCACTTGTTAGGTCTTTACTAAGGGTGAGCATTAAACCGACACCCGAACCGAACCCGAAAAACCCGAAAAAAAATATTTCTTTTGGGTGGGTTCGGGCGGGTCTTATGGGTAAATCGGGTTAAAATTTTGATTTTATACGGGTTATATTGGGCGGGTTCGGTTTTGAATTTTTAAACCCGCTAAAAACCGAACCCAACCGAAAATGAGATAAGTTTAAATTTTTATTACTTTTGTATAACTAAACAACAATGGTCCAAATTTAAAAGTCTTTATTTCAAGTATAATATAGCCATCAATTTGTAACTTATTTTTTTCCTTTTTCTCATAACTTAGATATTTATTTTGTCTTCTCCTTCCTCATTCAACTTCTCAACACACTAGTCCATTTTTAGAGTTATCTTTTTGCTTCTTTCTTTGTCTTTCTTTTCCATCTTCTTATCTCCATTTTGATTACATTTTGTGTGACTGTGATTTCTTATGGTTTTGTAATCTAACTTTATATTTCTTTTCCATGTAACAACTATGAATTTTGTTATCTTTTATTTTTGCTTCTTTAGTTTGTAAATGTTTTAACTACGAATCTATTTACACCATCTATTGTCACCTTCATTCTATTTTTATACACTATTTTAAAAATATTTTTTATCGTTTTAAGCTTCATCTTCGTTAAGATAAATTGGTCTACAAAAAAATTCAAACCCGATTATACTCACCCGCTTAAATCCGAATCCGTTTCAACCCGAACCGCCTCAAATCGAAAGTTCAGTCGGTCGGATATGGGTCACATTTTTTCAAAGTCGGTTTACAACGGGTTGGACATTTTTAACCCGAACCCGACCAAACCCACCCGTTGCTCACTCCTAGTCTTTACTTTTAACAAAGAAAACTTTTACCACTACAAGCCAATGCATACGAAGGATATGATTAAGAACCTCGCAAGTTATTGGTATTTTCTTAAAACTTGTCCAACAAACTTTGTCCACTGAAAATAAAAAATCGTACTAACAAACAATCCCGCAAGGAAACATCACATTGTATTTTATTTTCGAGGGAAAAATGAAAATATTAAAAATAAATATTTTGGTCAACGACAGAAAGTTTGATGAGGGCAGTGTGCATGCATTGCACCTGAGGAGGGAAAGGGGAATCCTATGTAGAAAGAGGGGACACGTGTAAGTGGTCCATGGCTTGACGCACACGTGGGAAATGTACTCTCGGCATTGGCTGCACTATGTGGGGGTACACCGAATGACGGTGCATTCATTACACACTGTCTTCTCTGCTTTGTCGTTTTCCTAAACCTTTGTGCCTCGGTAGGGCCCACAACATTCATTCATTTTACAACAAAACTCACCTTCATTGTTTGTTTTCTTAAAAGGAAAAAAAGTTTGTTGAGACTTGAGATGAATAAGTATTTTCCGATATAAGAAAATGCAAAATAATATTCATAAGTTTTAGGAAAAACTTATAATAATCTTAATAACATTCAAAATAATTTAGTAAAAGCCTATTAACAAAATCAAACATCCTTTTCTCTGCCCATTTTTTAGTTAGGCTAAATTTTTTACTTTACCGTTTCTTAATTGTCACTTATTTTATTAATTAATTATACTTCTATTTGCTGCCTTTTTTTAAACTAGATTATTGTATAAAGTATCTTTACGATTAATTTTTGTTAAAAAAATTGACTAGCTATTTTTTTGAGTGGATTTTCTTTTTAATCGTTTATTTTCTTATAAAAACCTCGATTCAAAAACCCATTAATATATGTTGTTTTTATTTATTTATTAGCATATGGTGCGTGTTTGGATATACATAGGGTGACACAATTAATGTAGTTTTTGTACGTCTTAACAGAAGGCTTTAGTTGTAACTTCAGCGTATCTGCTACCCATTTAATATAGCAAAATGTTTTAAAAAATTTAAGAAACTAAATTACACGTATAATCTATATTAAATGGAATAATAGTGTAATTATATATATAATCTATATTCAGACTAATTCTGATATCAAATCCATGGTGAATGGATTGGGGAAAAGGTTGTGATATATCCTTCAAGTTTCCACATCAAAATAATGGCGTTTTATTCTGGTACTTCAACCATTTTCTTTCATTCACATCATTAATTATAAAGTTAGATATTAATTTTTATATGTAAATTTTGTGATATGCATAATTATCTCAATTTATCATTTTTTTAATATTTGTAATTTAAGAAATTAAAATAAAATTTTAAAAAATTATAATAATTAGAAATAATAATTTTAAATTTAAGAAATAAAAACAATATATCTTAAATTAAAAATATCAATCTTATCGTTATACTATTTTATTGTTATAAATGACGTCACCTTAAACGCATAAATATGTAAAAATATCAATCTTATCGTATTCAATGATTATTATGGTTAATAATTTATATTTCAGTGCTGATATAGAGCACTTATATGTCGATTATTATTTTAATTGACATAATAAAAAAATACTTTTATATCATTTATTTGTCCAACTTATATAAAAGTTCTTTTTATGTAATTAAAAATAAAATCAACATAAAAAATTTGACATATTTGCAAAATAATGCATTTATTATTATTTTTTTGATATGTTATTTTTGTTGTATATTTTGAGTGAATATTTTAAAAATATTATATATTTGTTAAATTGAGTTTTAAAAAATATTTAATTTTTATCAAATAAATATTTTAATTAGAATCAATTCTTATTTTATCTTTATGATTTGATCATTTAAAAAAATATTAGTTTATCTTTTTATCTGTTGACTTAGTTTTAAATAATTTTGTGAAACATTTTTTTTATATATAAATATAACTATTTTAAAAGTTTTTACATCTTTACTAGAAAAGTGTTATTTTTTTTGCAAATTTTCTTGCAAAAAAATATTCGTAGAAAGTTTTTGCGAATTTTCCTGCAAAAAAATATTTGCAGAAATTTTTTGCGAATTTTCATGTAAAAAGAAATTCGTAGAATTTTTTTTGCAAATTTTCCTGCAAAAACTAATTTACAGATATTTCTTACAAATTTTGCTACAATTTTAATAATCATGGAAAAAAAATTTCCATGGTAAAAATTTGCAGAAAACATTGTAAGAATTTTATTTTGTTTCTTGCAGATTTTCTTACAAAAATAAATTCGCAAGTAATGTTTACTAAATAGTAGAAAAATTTTGCAGGTAACTTTTCTTGCAGATTTTCCTGCAAATTTTAATTCGCAGGAAAAATAAAAAAATATATTTAAATTCATAAGTTTAATATTTTAAAAAATCTTCAAGTCCCACGTCGATTGAAAATAAAACAATTAAAGAGTATATAAGTTGGAGTAACACTTACCTTACAAGTTGAATTGTATGGTTGAGTGTTAGACTTATAATCTACAATCTTAGAATTTAAAAGATTATGTATGAGGCATGAAAATAAAAGATTATGAATTCTTAAAATATAGAATTTATAGTAATTTTTTTTTAATTTTTTTGTAAAAAATATTCCTGCTGAATTTCTTGCGAAAAAATTCGCAGAAAAGTTTTCTGGGAATTTTTTTTTTGTAGGAAAATTTCCTGCGAATTTTTTTCGCAAGAAATTTCGCAGGAAAATTTCCTACGAATTTTAAAATTCGCAAAAATATATTATTCACAAAGGTATTACCTACAAATAAAATTTCATAGAAAAATTTGCAGGAATAACGTTTCCTGCAAATTTTTATGAAAAATTCGCAGGAAAAGTCGCATGTAATAAGAGAAATTCTAGTAGTGCATATATGTTTCTTTACACATCTTCTTTATTATTTGAATTATTCTCATTTATAAAATTTATTAATTTTATTATTTAATTATTATTGAAAAGAATTTGTTATATTTTGAAAGACTTACAAATTATACGGATAAATTTTTAGAAGATTATATTATCACACGTTTTAGGTTATTTATTTTTATTACTATATAAATTTTATATTAGAAGAAAAATTATAGTTCAAGATTAATTATGAAGATGAATCATTATTCAAACTTATAGACAACAATTTATAACATATTTCAAAATAATATACATAAATTTCTCATAAAAAGTTTTTTTTTCCTAATGCCGTAGTTACCACGCGTTAATCTTTAATCAAAGGGATAACCACCTGTTTGTTCAGCATTTTACTATTACTTTTTTGCAATCTAATATATTAAATTATATGAGAAGTAATAATAATTGTTTTAATTTTAAGCTATACTATATTCATAATATACATTTAACTTTTCTTATGACTCACCCTGTTCACTTTTCTTTTCCATCTTTTTTCTATTTTACATCACAACATTCGTCACATATTTATCAGTTTTTCTCTCTTTTAATCATTCATCTTTATTTTTCTCTTCTTTCACCTATGTGCATTCAACCTTTTTTCTTCTTCTTTTAATTTTAACCCGCACTTGTTGACTCGTTACCCAGAAAATAAACATGCAAAAAGCTTTTTCTGTTCCTAAAAGTTGTTTGGAAAAGCCAAACACAAGTTTCTTAAAACCTTATCCAATCTGACGGTTAATTAGTCTATTCACTCTCTTTCAAACCTTGTATGATGAAAAATATTTTGTTTCCATCTTCTCTTTAACTAAAGGTACGTGTTTGAATGTGCATCTCGTAATTTGCCTGGCATCCACGTTGCAATATCCTAACAAGCTATCTTTTTAAGTTTTAACATATATGAAGGTACCTCAACCCTACCATCTCAAGTTAAATCAAGACTATATATATAATTAATAAATTAATAAGTGCATGCTACCTTGTCTCTTAGCTATGTGAATGTTACGGGCTAAGTAATTGCCATCATTAGTAACTGTCTTTTTCATAAACGATGCGAAGAATCATATACGCGCTTGCTTGTTCTATTAAAAAGTAGTGTGAATTATGTTAAGTGTCAAATAAATATTGATAACTTTTTTTAATCTTATATGGTAGAAAATTAGGGTTAATAGTATATTTTTACACTGATATAAACCATAATTTTCAAATTCGAGGCAAGCATATATGCACTGTTTTTTTCACGGCAAAAATGTATTTGTATAATTTGTTGTTTTAATTCCAAATTGATTTGGAGACTGCAAGCTGTAGGAAACACACAATAAGATCTTATCTGTTATTCATGGTGAAAATTTAAGATATAACTTCCTAGCTAGCATAAACAAAATTTTGTTTAAAAACGTGAAATTGAACTTAATTAATCTCTATAAAATCAATTTATAAAATAAGAACATCTTCATTTGTATATTTTATTTTGACTTTATTTTTAATTGGTGCTTTTGAATTTTTTCAATATATCTCTCACATTTAATACTATTTGACTTCATAATAGATAAATGGTAAGTGGTTATTTCCAATTAATTTAGAGTAGATGAGACTTTAGTTTTTCTAAATAAAATTATAATATAAAGGAAATACAGTTTTGATGAGATTCAAGCTGCATGGAATGGTCGCCTTGTCCCATGGCAATGTGGCAAATAATTCATATTTATAATTTACCAACCTGCAAGAATCAACAAACGCCTTAATTTGATTTGCATTTTCTAATTTTTATTCTATTTTCGGTGTTTAAATAAATTGATATTGTGAAGAATTAACATGCGTTCAAAAACCGCCGATTAAAAAAATGCACGTTTAAAATTTGGAATCAAGTAGGTGTGCATACACGCATGTGCTGTTATTATATATCTAATATATTACTTTTCTTGATGAAAATTGGTGATTAATTAGCTAATGCATCTTTCAAACTAGAGTTGAAATAATTATAGAAGTATATGCTTTCGAATGACAGGAATGGGATTTTAAATATGAACAAACTGAAAAAGTATAAATAAATAAATAAATCCATCTAAAAGGGGGTTTTGCAAATTTGTTAAACTAATTATTGGCGACCGAGAAGTTGTCTCAATAATTGATCTATTAGGGATAAGGGTTTTATATGGAACTATAGATGCTATGCATAATGAAAAGTGTCAACTACGTACTTATGAGCTATATATTCATTACAAGAAAAATAAATGATCATCAACATAGGTTGGCTTACTTAGTTAGCCTTTCACTTTAATTTTACACAATTAACACTTTGATTTGATTCTAAGATAACTTGTTATTATTAGACATATGAACCTCATTATAAATTCTCACTGATGATGGTTTTCCTCGTCGACTTTACATATATATATATATAGAGGCAGGCCTTTCCCTAATTAATTTTATAAAATGGAAAATGATTGGGTTTAATTTTATAAAAAAAAAAGTTGTATATCATCTGATGTTATTTTATAACAAATTATTTAATAAACTTGATATTATATGAATTATTAAAATCATTTAATAATATGATTATGAATTTAGTAGGTATACATTGACGATATCAATTTGTTTAATTATTGAGAAGTAAAAAAAAATCATCATTGGTGTGATATGATAGTGAATTTAATAGGCATACATTGGTATATAGTATAAAAAAAATTAAAATATCAATAAAAATAATTATTAGTGTAATCTTTAAGATAATTATTATAAAATTAAGAATTTATTTGCATAAATTTGTCCACAAACACTATTGTAAAAAGAGAATAAAAAAAATAAAATGAATTTTTGCATGTTAATATTAATATTAATTTCTTCATAAATTAAAAATTCAATTTTAAAATTTTTTAATACAAGAAAATTTCTTCAAATTTAGCTTATAGACAAATTAATTATAATTTCTGAAAAAAGTTATTTCCTCTTTATTTTTGACTTCTAAAAGTATTTTTGAAAAAAATTATTCAAATAAATTCTAATACATTTAACATAAGTATATAATAGTTTGTAATTAACTGAGAATATAAATTTTTTACACTATCATCACATATATAATTTATTCATATGATAATACACAATCTACGTCGATGTTAAATTTTTTTCACAAAATAATGCATACAATTTGAATTTTAAATAACTCTTAACCAATACAATGTTCTTACAGAAGATATAGAAAAGTAAACAAGTCTTATCAAGGGAACCCTTATGCAGAGATGACATGCATTGCATTTCAACACACGAATAACAAGTTGCCATTTGCTTTCTCTAAATAAATGCCATGGAGTACTACGCATTACGAGAAATTTTGAATTTACTTTTCAGAGGAGTCCTATTGAACCTAATGGGCTAACGAGTGTTGAATCGACATGTGGGATCGTATATTCGTTTCCCTACCATATATATATATCTGGTTTACTTTTATATACATTAAAATTAAATTAAATAATATATAACAATTACTATTTTTATTTGTAGCTTTATTAGTTTAATGATCATGTATCATTTAAGTAATCAGGTAAAATATATCACTTAATCTTTATAAGAACTAATCTGGTGTGAAAGAATTATACTTACTTAAATAATATATCTATATATATATATATATATATATATATATATATATATATATATATATGAGTTATAAGCGATAAGAGTCACTAACTTATTTAACTATTTTGTTTAATTTGAGGTTGATTTTAATAAATTTGCATTTTATAATATTTTACACTCAGTATATTTTATAGATGAGTTTGAGTTATATATACTTTGAGTTATCTCAATTTAACTTAGTATCATGTATTCTTTTAAAATAATATGTTTTTTTTATCAAATATATATTAATAATACAAAATTAATTTAATAAATATTATTTTATATTATAATGTTTTTTATTTTAAAATATATTATAAAATATACTTTACTTTAAATTTGACTAAATATCCAATTTAGTCGCTAAAATTATAATACAAATCCCTAAAATTAATAAAAGGTAAAGTGACCCAATTAAATTTATAAATTATTAGTTAAGTGAGCTTTTAAACATTATAATAATAATTGATCAAATTAGTTTCTAAAATAAAAGGGGACAAAATAATCCCAAAAATTATTAATCGTCTTTGAATTTAGTCTCTTTGTTATTAGTTAGTGTACACAATGTTGTTAAAAAAAAGTTAGATTCGTTAATTGAACTTGGTAAAAAAGTTCTGTAACTGAGAAATAAGATTTTGAAAGAATATTTTTTAAATATTAAAATTATGTGTTAAAAAATAGGTTGATTAATCATGTAAGTAACATGTTTTACATGTAGATTCGTTGACAAAGCCTATATAACCATCCGTAAGAAACATTATCTCCTAATAAACATGCTGATATATGTTTTTCTCGATAATAGGAAAGTGTTTTAGGAACAACCAAATAAGTACACATATGCGTTTGCACATGAAATGAATGAAAATGACCAAAAATAAAATTTCCTCCTTCCTTGTGTCTTCTTTTTTCCCTGGCGCGCTAGTTTTCCTATCTACCAATTGATAAAATGTCATAACAATAACCATTAAAATTAAGTTGTGCGATTTTTAAAAACATTAGAAAGGTTGAGTTTCTTCGTTTAATAATTTATGTACTCATTTATTTCAGAGGTTATTATGGTGTTATATTTTCTCAATGGAAAGATCAAGAGAATAATTACCACATTTCTTCAATAAATAGACCAGAAGATTAATGAAAAACTAATTGGCAAAGGATGAACAAAGACAAAACCGTTCATTATTTCATCAATATTTCAGTACTTTTCATCCTTGTTCTATGACAACCACGTATGGTTGCGTTGTTGACTTCCACATAGAAACTTAGTATCTATGTTCAACCTTTTTAATAACATTAGATCGATGTCGATAGTTAAAACTTAGTAATAGAGAAACTAAATCGATTGATATTTATAATTTCAAGATAAAAAAGATTAGAGGCTAATTTGAACAATTATAACAATTTAATTCAAGAATTAAGTTGTTCAATAATTTATAATTTCAGGGATATCATTTTATCGGTTCATTAATTTTGCAAACCAATTTTGACTAAAAATTATTATAACTCTAAAAGTTAAATAATTAGTGATTCCCTCTTACCCTTTATACTTCTTTTATTCTATAAAAAATATAATTATATATAACATTCAAATTGATATAGTGGGTTAATAAATTAAGTTAATCCGATTTTATCTCACGCATTATCGGATGATAACAAAGACAAACATGTCTCAATAAATCTTGCATTGACCCTAATATGAGGTATGTCTTCTAGAGAATAATTCTGCTGAGTTAAAGAAATTACAGAAATTACTTTATCTATCAGGATTCACATAAATTATAACAGAAAAGATAACTAGAAAGAGTTTTTTGTTGTTTCTATATATATATGTGAGTTGAAGTATGTTTCAATGGTGCAGAGATTTTGTTTTCCAAATGTGTGTTTGTGCCGTACTATAACACGAACGTACGCTACGCTCGAGGACGCTTGATAATTATTTTGTTACCCGTTATATATAAGAATAAACACCAAGGATGAGACCGAAAATTTAAAGAACTGAGTCATCATCACCTTATTCTAAATTCAATCTGATGCAATTATTCTGCCACTTTCCAGCACGAAAGCTGTGAATGAAGGCAGGCAAAAGGGATTCCTCGCTTCTCCCATAGAAAGGAAAAGAAAGAAAAGGACGAAAATAATAAGAAATCAGAAAAAAAAAAGTTTAATTACTTCCAAATTCAATAATTATGCCACTTTGTCATGAATCTACAGGAGTACAGGTGGATGGATTAATATTTTACCCATATTCTTACCTAAAGAAAGAGATGTATTACCCATTAATTAAAAATCATATATATAATTAGGACAACAAAGTTTCTTTGTGTTAATTTTGTAGTAACTAATATATACATATATACTGTGCATGGATTAATTAAAAATTGGGTTATGCCCGACATATGGAAGTGAGTGTGAATAAAAATTATGAGTCATAGAAAGACAAATGAAGGGTAGATTACGTACTTATACAATACAGATACAAACAAATTTATTATGAACCCGGGGGAGGAAGATGGGTTTTCTTTTGTCTTTTCAGCATCCTGAATCCAGGGACAGAACATGGGCGTGCATGAGATTTGTTATTTCTTGGTTAAATTATGCTTTTGTTTCTTTTGTTCTAACTTATACCCTGTTACTAGTAGTAATTAACTACACTTGTGCTTATATATATTAATAAGTTTCTTTGTTTTCAGCTTCACGTAATTCAAACCACCACGTTGATTAAATTTAGTACGTACAAAACAAAAGTATATATCGATTACATTTAGAAAAGAAAAAAGAGGACTGCTAGTACTTTAGGGTAAGTCAAGGTTTGGAATTACTCCATTTTTGTTCACATCTTTGCATGTGCGATGAGCTTGCTAATTTCATTTCTTTATAAACGTGAGACTAGCTAGGTGTAAAAAACAACTAGAAAAGTTAATTCCACGTAGTGAGGGACAGGTTATATGACATTTGTTAAAAGTAACGCAAAAGCGATTATTGAGCATAGTTAATTAATCGATATATTTGTTTTATCCGTAGCTTGGTTGGATCTAGCTAGCCATGATCAAGTTACTCAAAACTTGTAACAATAGACTAGTACACGTTACAATATATTAACCCTAATATATCTGATTGCAAAGTGCCAATTAATAACAGGTCCACTTGTATTGTTTAGTTTAGTAGTCTTGAATGATAGTCACAGGAAGGTGTCCTTAGTTTCCCTTGAAAAGCCCTTAATTCCAAATTTTTGGTCAACAAGAAAAAAAAAATCCATGAAGAGTATCTGTAATATGCTGGTGAGGCATTTTTGGTGATAATTTGACTTTGTTTGCATTTGAATGCAAGCTATATACGTCAAAACTCTAACGCCAATCAGCGAGCAAGAGCTACACAACACTAACCACACTTCTCCCTATGAAATTAAAGTTTTGTCATCAATCACAAAGAAGAACAAAAATTCTGAAACTGTACTAAATCAAGTGGGTCATGCACTCATCATGCTCAAGCATTACACCTCCCTAGGCCAGACATAAATACTCGACCCGATCTTCATGATGTATCTATTTATTTATTATTTTTTCTGTTTAGGGTGTGAAATCCATACATGAGTCTTTTTATTTGACTCGAATTTTTAATTTTGTTATTGAAAGTACTTTTGAGAAAACAAAGTCAAATAACTTTTCTATAAATTAAAATTAATTTATATATAAATTAAAAAAACACATTTAAAAAAGTTAATATAAAAGAACTTTATCCAAATATTATATAAAACAAAACTAAATAGTTTAATTTATGGATATAATACATTATGTTATATTATAGTTAAACTATAGAAACAAAAATATAAATAGAACTAAAATTATGGTATATTATATTTATAAAATGATATTTAAATTAAATAATATCAATACAAATATTACGTTATGTATTTTTATTATATATACATAGTTATTAAAAAATTATATATTTAAAAATATATAGGATCGATTGCTGACTTATTAAAACACTTGGAAGCATAATTCAAATTCTTCTTTAAAATATATTGTGTTTGATTTCTAAGAACATGTCAAAATTAACTTTGGGATCAAACTGGTCATCACATGAACATTACTAAAATTTTGTTTGAATGAATGGGTAGGGAAAATTAAAAATAAAGTGAAGGATTCTTTTTCTTTTAATATTGGGAAGAAAAAGAAAAAAAAAAAAGAAAAAATACATTTATGTTAAATAATATTAAACACTTCTAATATAATAAAAATTAATTGTAACAAGAATATATTTGTTATTTATTCACTTTTTTAATTTCTTCCTTATCCTTTTTGTCTATTAATTTATATTGAACCTTTTGTTTTTACTACTCGTAGTTTTTCATCCTTATAATCTTCATCTTAGAGTATATTGAGATAAATTTCTTTAAAAACACTTTTGAAGAGAAAAAAATTGAAATGAATTTTTCTATAAATTAAAATTAATATATGTATAAATTAAAAATAAAATTTTAATTTTAAAAGTTAATATAAGAAAACTGTTACAAATTAATTTATACATAAGTTAATTTTAACCAATAAAAAAAATTATTTCATTATATATATATATATATATATAATATTACAAGTACTTCCAAAAAAATTTACCTAAATAAACTCATACTTGTTTTGATTATCCTATGCCATGATGGAAACTAAAAATTGCATGAACAAGAAAGAAAAGGCTAAAGACAATTTTTTTTTATAGCTTGGATATGTTCATAGTCTCTTAAATTTAGAGAAATTATTTTTGATCTCTCAAATTTAAAATTGATATTTTTAACTTTTATAATTTCAAAAAATTTTGTTTTAACATTTTAAGGTCACCAATAGCATAATTAATATTAACAAATTGATACCAATCAAGTTTAATACAATATTTTCACTAAAAATAACATTAGTAATCAAATATATTGTGTCACATATCTAGTGATAAGTGAGTTTTTTTTTTTCTTCCAGATTTACTAATGAAATTTGAAAAAAAGACTAATATATATATAGGAGGGTTCAAAAGATACCAGTGTAATTTTTACTAAGTATTACACCGCTCAATAATTTTATATTAAATGTGAATTTTTTAAATCCAACCATTGAGTTATAACATTTTACTTTATGTGTTTATATTAAATTTTGTTAAAATTGAACAACAATTTGAAGATAATCAAAGTGTTCATATTTTATTATATTTTAAAATGTATATATTTCGTCAATTTTATTTTATAAGAATGAAGTATCAAATCATTTTAGATTAATATAAAATTTTGTATATATGATCTAAGAGTAAAGAACTTTCAATCTAACAGTTAGATTTATAAAATTCATATTTAATATAAAATTATTGAACAGTGTAATACATAATAAAAGTTATGCTGGCATTGTTTGAACTCTTCTCATTTAGATATTGTGAACTGAAAGAGATAATTTTAAATTTAAAAAACTAAAAATAAATTTACCTCATATTAATTTGTAAGACTAAACATCTTTAAGCTAATTTTTTTTATATATTTTATTGAATTGGAAAAAAAAATTGCTAAGAGGATAAAACTGAAATTGATATATTAGCACAGACGTAAATTAATCATATTATTGTTAGTAATAAGTTCATGAACATTACGAGCAATAGCAACTTTTTTTATTTTAATCTGAAGTAAAGAAGAAAAACAGTTAGTTTATGATGAAATTGCACTTTTATTAGTCCTTCTACTTTTTTTTTTCAATTCTTAATTTTAAAAATAAGGATATTTAGCCCTTTCTTTCTTCAAAATATAAAATTATATTATTAATTTGATGACCGTTAATTATTAAAATTTGATATTATTTAATAATCTGTTATTACTTAAATGACGTAATATTTAACCATATGATATGTAAAAAAAAAAAAAAATGTGCAAAAAATTTTCTTTTGTATCTATTAATGAGTGACTGATATTTATTTTATTAATAAATCTTATATAAATGTTATTTTTTAGATTTTTTTTATTCTCCAAATGTCATGTTACTAATTAACACATTATTTACATATGAGTAAATGTTAAAATTTAACGATTAATAAATGTTAATTTGAAGAGAGTGATGACTAAATTTCATATTTTTAAATTAAATAAATTAAGTGTTTCTATTTTAAAATATAAGAATCAAAATTGTGAATAAAAAAAATAAAAACCACAAAATTACAATTTAATCTTAGTTTATTTTATTTGTAAGCATACTTTAATGACATTGAAACTTTTTGTTATTGTTTCGGAAAGAAAGTTATCGTGGATATCCTATGGGAATTTCTTTCTAACTGACTAACTCTCCTCTGATGAATCGATAGAAATTGTCTTAGAAATCAAGTATTGTTTTCATCCTAGTTTCGAACATTGGCCATGAATTATTTTCTTAAATATTTGACTAATTGACCTAAAGGTGGAAGGTGAAAAGGACCTGATGGAGTGTGGTAAATTAGAGCGATGAAGGAAGAAAATGGAAGATGGAGGATCAGCAGTACGTAGGGTCTGGAAAGTCAGTGTTTTGGTGAGAAGTGATAAGATATATGATTCAGGTTGAGGCATGCATAGCATGTGTGATTTAACGTAGAAGATGATAATGAAAAGATAGGATCATATATAGGAAGCATGCATGCATGCATATAGGTAAGAGGGTCAAGAATCAAGATCCGATTCTCCGCTGTTAAGTATTTTCGTCCTTTTCCTCTCCGTTTCGGCTCTAGCGCCCGCCGAGAGAACTCTGACCGTATCTCCATCCCTTCCGCTCCTCTCTCTGTCTCCTCTCACAATCACAATTAATTCGATTATATCTTCGCTTACGTTCATATGCCATCGTATATAATATACTAACTCAACGCGCTATATCATACCTTTTATAACATCTCAAAATTGTTGTTTCTTCCAACAAATATATATGTTTTTTTTGGAAAAGAATATGCATTTCAATAACTAATAGCGATGGTGATATATGCATGTTAGTTAATGAACTACATAGTTGTAATTTGAGTATGGAGTAGTCATCATTTTATTTTTGTAGGTTTTTTCCTTTATGAATATGATCTACACGATATCTTAAATTAAAGATTAAGTTATATTTATAGATATAATTTTTATTAGTTAAATATTATTTTATGAGAATCAAATTTAAAAATATCATATCGACCTTTCAGTGCCCTAGAGTTTTATAGGGTTGATCCAGTTATGAAAAAAAAAAAAAACTGGTATAGTTCATTAATTTATTCAGATAAATAAATAAATAAACTATATATTACTAAGGACCGTTTAAAGAATGGTTATTAATCTAATCCAAACAATATGATCAATAATGGTTTGGATTGGTTATATTCGGTAAAAAGAATATTTTTAATAAAAATAATCATTCGAATAAATATGAAAAATTCATACACACAAGGTATAAATGAAAATGAAGAATCAATGAATCGATACTATTAATAAACGTATAAATGAAAATGAAAATCAAGTGAATTATTATTCTTTTAATTATCTTGTCCGTTTTAGAAAACTAAAAAAATATATATAAAAAAAACAATAATACTAAAGAAAGATTTTTTTTTTGCGTAAAAATGTCTATAATTTGAAGGACGTACGAAATATAGGAAAAAGAATTATAAAACCAAAAAAAAAACTTGTTTATTTTATAAAGTCTAAAAATATATGTATTGTAAAAAGTATATTATACATTAATTTTTGAATTTATGTAACAAAATAGTATATAATTTTTAAACTTTGCAAAAATTTGTAAATTTAATATATTTATTAAGAATTTTTAATTTAATGGTTGGGTTGTTGAAATTTAATATAAATCATAAGTTATTGAATAAAATAATTTTACCAATTAAAAGTTATTATTAGAGTAAGTGGATCCCTATATATATGTGTGGATTCAAGAGTAAGTCAACCTAAATATATTTTATTCAATAACTTATATTTTACATTAAAATTTAATGATCAATCATTAAATTAAAAGTTCTTAATGCATAGATGAAGTTTGTAAATATTAAAAAAAATTAAAAACTATTTAATACATTGTTTCATTAATTCAAGTTGACGAATAATTATACAAATATTTTATACGTTGATTTAAATTTATATAATGAAGTATCAAATAATTTTTAAATTATTTTAAAATTTTTAAATTTGATCTATGCATTAAAAAATTTTAATTTAACAATTAAATAATTAAAATTTAATGTAAAACATGAGTTATTGAGTAAATAAATTTAAATAGACTTACTCTTAAAGTAAGTAGATCCCTCATATATATATATATATATATATATATATATATATATATATATTAAAATTTTAATTTTTTCAATGATTTGGGTTGGGTTTTAAGTTGTGAAAAAAATTGAAATTGTAAGTAACGAAGAGATTATTTATGTGCATAAATTTGTAGCATTAAATTTTTGACATAAATATAAAATTGCGATCAAATTTAACATTTTATTTTCATAGGACCAGTTTCATAAGAAAGAGTTGTACATTATTATTTATAAATAAATATAAAAAAAGACATTTGGATAATTTTTTATTTTTAATATTATCAAAAATATCCCCTATATAAGCTAGTAGATGCAATATGATTTAATAACTTAACTTTTTATAATATTAAAATATACATTATTTGGGTGAAAATAATAAAATACAGTGTGTATATATATATATTACATTAAGAAATATGCCACCACACCGTTGCTCATAGATCTGTCAAAGGTTTTAAATGCCAAAACACAGAATCCAGCTTGAAAAATAAAAGATTGATTAGTTTGGATTTGAGATTAAAAAATTGACCCAACTTGTTTGAATTGAGTTGGGTTAATTTAGGTTCATGAGTGCCCATACTCATAAGCATCCTTAAAAGTTTATTTGAGGACAATTTTAAAGGGAAAGAAGTAAGTAAAATAGAAATTGGAGAGATAATACAGTTTTTAATTATTTAAGAAAATGAGAAAAGTGGTGAATGGATCGCCTGCGGCCCTCTTGCCTCTAGTACATAGAAAAATTAAACTAGGGAGTATATATATAAAAATGAGAAAGAAAACAAAAGATGAAAGTACAAGAAATAAATTGAGAGAGATAAAGATGATAGAGAGAGCCACAGAAAGATCCCCTATCAGAGAACCCATATCTAAAAAAGTGAAAGAAGAGAGAAAAGATGTAAGATCCTAGTTTAATATAAATCTCCCTACATTTGAAGAGATTTGTGGGGGAAAAAAGGAAAAATAAAGTGTTTAACCCATTAAATAGTTAAATCATATACTTCATTTCTTCTCTATTATAAGTTTTAAAAAATTGATTTTACATGTATTAAAAAATTTAGTTATTTTTATTAAAATTTATTAATTTTATATATATTTTTTTAAAATTATTCTTACTATAAATGTAACAAAAAGTAGTGTAATTTAAAAATTGCGCATAAGAGGTGGATAATTTATTGAATATATATATCATTAAATAATATAAAAATAATTGATCTTTTTTATATTTAAGAGAAAAAATATGTATTTTTTTTCTTATAATAGAAAATAAATAAAGTATTTATCTTTCTATTGTGTTATATAAATATATTATTGAGTAAATGTGACTATTCAACATACATCCACTTTCTTTTTTATATATTATTTTCTCACTTTTCTCTATGTAAACAATTTAATTAATTAATTAATTTTTAGACATTCTCCCTTCTCCTCTACTTCAAGATAAAAAGAATTAATTTTACTAAAAAATACGATCAAAAGAAAATTATTGGTTATTTAATTAACATATTAATCAAGTTGAAAAAAAAAAAAACTAAAAGGAGCCAATTGCTGGTGTAGCAATTCCCATTTCCCTGGTCAGCTCGGTGCATGTTTGGGTTTCAACGCAAACGTGAAATTTCACGTTTAGTTGAAGCAAAAAATTTTTATTTTCACGTAAAATCCATCTTCAACGTGAAGAGAGAGTGTAAAATCAAGTTTTAAAATCCAATCCAAACATCCATTCAATATTACAAATGGAAGCAGAAAACATGTTAGAAAAGTAATAAAAATAATAATAAGAAAAAAAGATACTTGAAACTTGAAAGAACGGAAAATCGTGCACAAATTAAAATAGAAAGAAAAGAAGTGAGAGGCATGGAAAGGTAAAAACTGAAAACCAGGGTTTGGGTTCAGAGACAGGACAGAAGAGGCAACAACAGAACCAGAACCAGAACCGGGTCTCTCTCACAACACAACTACTGTGAAGTGACTCCTTGTTCTGTTTCTCGGTCACCACATACTAATAATAATCCTAATAATGCAATAATTACCCCAATTGTCGCAACATAAACATTAAAATTAAAAAAACAAATGAATGCTTAAAATACCTTTTAGAATATTAATCAGAACACTCGTTATTAAAAAAAAAGTGGACTCTTTCATACCAGAGATCCATTATAATATAATGAACATACATTATCATTAATCATATGATATGCATAGTTTTTTTTTTAATTTTTATTTAACTTATAAATTAACAAATATTTACCAAATTGAGACAATTCCGG
Source organism: Cajanus cajan (assembly GCF_000230855.2). Taxonomy (NCBI): domain Eukaryota; kingdom Viridiplantae; phylum Streptophyta; class Magnoliopsida; order Fabales; family Fabaceae; genus Cajanus; species Cajanus cajan. The sequence goes on along the minus strand of NC_138523.1, from coordinate 12,297,375 downwards.
ATAAAAGTTTTCATCAATGAGGAGTGGGAAGGGGTTCAGAGAGTGTGTACACAAGCAATATCAAAGTATGATAATAAGTTTGCATTAAAACATATAAATAGTTAACTTCAGTTATTATTGATTATCTTTGTCAAGTTAGCTGAAACATGAAAAGTTAATTTGTAGCTAAAACTTGATGGTTGGAATCTGAAAGTTGTTAAGTTAGTTTATTAAATTGTTAATGTTCGGTAAAATTATGAGTTAAATTAACTAATAAATGTAAAGTAACAGAAAAAAAATATTTATGTGTTTTTTAAAATAAAATTTAATTTAATTTTATAGATTAAAAATAGTTTGGGGGTCATTATAATTTTTTTTTACTAATTTTAAACTCTTGTATAGTTTTTCCATAAATCAATTATTTAATTACATATTTTTAAATTTTGGTTATCATATATTTTTCATAATATGAAATCTAATATCAATATTATATTATATCTTAAAATATTTCAAACTATGTTTAAAATATTATAAATTAACATACACTTAAATAGAGATTAAACTTTCATTAACTTGATTACTGTAATGGTTGAAATGTTCTAAAGTATAAATTTAAAATAACAAGATAAATATGTCAATAGTATAATGGTTAAAATAATCCATACAACATAAAAATATTCAAAAAAAAATAATTTTAAGGAGAAAATAAAATAAACCTATCATATATCATTATCAATATCCTGAAATATAATAGTAAAGTAATAAAATAAATATTCAAAATAATGTAATAATTAAAACAAACAGTGTTTTATATAGAAAGAGTTAATAAAGAAATTTAATAAATATTTTTAGGTTAAAAAATGAAAATACAAGCTACAAGCTAGAAGTTAGTTTTTTTTTATATATATATATATATATATATATATATATATATATATATATATATTTGAAGTAGTGTCTAAAAATAATACTAGAAGCCATTAGAAAAAGCTTGTTTATCAAACATTGGTAATAAGATCAAATACATTTTTAATAAGTAAAAAAGTTAGAAAGTAATTAAAAATACTTGCTAAATATACACAGTATTTAATTAATTAATTTAATTTTAATCACAGGTAAATTTAGGCGAAAATGTTATATTATTAGGCAACTTTGAATCAGACCAAACCTCTGGACCCTGGTAGGAAGAATGAGGACACTTAAAATGTAGCTGAGTGTCTCTGACAAAAAGATGAGAGGGTGTACCTATGATGCTAGTAACCTTTGTATTAGTTACTTACTGGCCCAGTATGTCCTATTTGAATTGGCTTTATAACGATAAATAATTAAATTTTATTTGATGAAGACAACGCGATAAATAATTGATTCTACTTTTCTATAATATTATTATATTTGTTTTTACTTATATGCAACATCAAGACTCTCTAAATTATGATTAAATTAAAACTGGTTCAAATTCATTATTCTAGTAACCATTTTTATAATGTTTTGTATCTTAAAAAAAATCATAAATGGTAATATATAATAGAATATTTTACTTCCGCGTTAAACGTGAATTTTTTTCTGAAATAATATTTTTTTTAAAAAAAATTACAAAAATGATCACTGTGCAGGATTATTTACCAAGATAGAACCATTTACTGTTCAAGCTCAGAATTCGGTTCCCCGGGAACCGAATTCTGAGCATCAAAATGTAATTTTTTTTGTTTTTTCAACTCAGAATTCGGTTCCCGGGGAACCGAATTCTGAGTTGGTTTTAAATTTTTTTTTTTTTTTTCGTGTATGGGGCAAATGTGGGCTGATCTGGCAAGCGGAACGACCCGTTCCAAAAGCAGAACGGGCCGTTCTGCTTAAAGAAACAGAGTGCAAATTCTTTAAGCAGAACGGGCCGTTCTGCTTTTGGAACGGGCCGTTTCACATTCAGAATTTGCACTCTGTTTTTTTAAGCAGAACGGCCCGTTCTGCTTTTGGAACGGACCGTTCCGCTTCCCAGATCAGCCCACATTTGCCCCATACACGAAAAAAAAAAAAAAAATTTAAAACCAACTCAGAATTCGGTTCCCCGGGAACCGAATTCTGAGTTGAAAAAACAAAAAAAATAAGATTTTGAAGCTCAGAATTCGGTTCCCCGGGAACCGAATTCTGAGCATGAACAGTAAACAGTTCTACATTGGTAAATAAACCTGCACAGTTGATATTTTTGTAATTTTTTTTAAAAAAAATATTATTTAAGTAAAAATTTCGTTAAACGTGTAGCGACGACAAGAAGCCTCCTCCTACAGTGAGAGTCTTACACTATAGGACACAACACACCTACCATTTGCATTTGCAGCCATTTTCTTCATTATTTATATTTAAAAAAAAAAAAATGGAACTCTGAACAGTGTTGTATAGCTCCCTCCCCCTTCCATTATTATTTAATTATAAGTGGCTCCTTCATGACCTCGTTATTCGAACCCCTCTAGATTTGAATCACCACTCTCTCTCTCTCTCTCTCTCTTAAAAGGCACTTCTTGAGCGTCCTCGTGTATCACCTCACCATGGCTGAGAAACACTTACGAGAGCTGCTACAGGAGGAGCAAGAGCCCTTCCTTCTAAAGCACTACATTTCCGAGCGACGCACCCATCTCAAAAGCCCTTCCACTCTCACTAACAAAAACAAAAACAAAAACAAAAACCTGGGCTTCAACAAATGCCTCCTCTCCCTCCACAGCGCCACCAAATCCCCGCTCAACGCTCCCCTCAGGCCCTCCAACGCCAAGACCGCCACGCTCCTCCTGGAGGCCGCGCTCAGAATCCACAAGCCCAAGTCCAAGCCCAACAGGGCCTTCCGCCTCGGCCTCTTCGGCTCGCTCTTCAAGAAACTCACCGCCCGCAAGAGGGAAATAGAGGCCCGCGTGGTGGAGCCTTCCTGTGAGGTCGGGCTCACGTGCTCTTGCAATGCCAGGCCCAGCAGCGCCGTCTGGTCGGAGAGCAACGACTTGGAAACTTCTAGCACTGACGACTCCCTCGAAGACATTCACTTTCTCAACAAACATAAACAAAACAACTCTCACAACCTTTCTTTTCATCATCACACCTTCTTCTGTCACACCCCTTTCCGCTTCTCCCCCCAACGGAGCCCCGACTACTCCGCCCCTCACACTCCGGATTTCTCCCCGTCGCCGCCGTCTCCCACTCGCCACACACCACAGGTTTCTCCCTACCCAAACATATTACTATTTTTATTATTATTATTATTATTTTTTATGTACTTGCTATATACCATTTACCACTCTAATTTATATGTGTACTACTGCTAGCTGTTACTTTTTATAACATCACTTAATTACAAATGTATTGAATTAATAAATTAATAAATTTATTATACATGATAATTATCATTAATAATATACGTAATTTTTTTTACATTAGTAACATATATTATTTTTCAACTTTTTGCATAAGAGAAATGTTTACAATGCTGTCTTAATTCTTTTAACATTTGTTACTAAAATTTAGAAATTACGATTTTTTTTAAAATTTTAATTAATATAAAATAAATGTGCAAAGAGTGTTAAAATAAATGCCCTACAGCGTCAGATGCTTACACTTTATGTGTCCCATAAAATAACAGAAATTATTAGGGAATTTATGCACTTATATTTTTTAATTTACAAAAAAAAAAAATAATAACACTTAAATACAAAATAACCCTAAACCCTAAAATACCAGCTTAATAATATATTCGTACAACATAGTATAAATATGCGATTAGATGTCAACATGTAGATTTTAATTAAATTCTAAATTTCTCAAAATAGTAAATTCAGCTGGTTATTAATGCCAGCAGGTTCAACTCGGTGGTTTGACTCGGTACTGTGGTGAGTTGGAGCACCGAGTTGAGCTCGTGAGTTAACCGCGATAGTTGCCTGGGGTGTTTTTTGTCGGCAAATAAGATCCGGATTCGGGGTCTGGAAATTTGGCCGGAATTTCGCTTTACAATGACGATTTTACCCTTCCACTTTTCCCAAATTTGTTAAAGATTCGTCTAGGAGAGGGTCACGTAGGTCAATTCGTTTAAAGGCTTTTGGTTTTTCGTCGATTATGTTAGTTGTATTTTTCGTTCAGGTGTCTGCCATGCAATCTTTTCAATTTTCTTTTTTACTTTTTGGGGCTATTCAGTAAATAATTTTCTTTAAAAAAAGACGAATCGTGGTTTTGTTTGTTCTCATGGAATTATTGGACCCTGGCATTCGGTTTTCTAGAAAATTAGTTTCTCCTTTGTATAGTGGTGTGGGTAGTGTAAACAAAAAAGACCCAATTTTTGTAAAAGTCAACAACCACCACCCAATTATGAAGTAAGTGTTGAGTCTAAATCCATGGACATTACAAGAATGATTAGTGAATTATGTTAACTACCCAATTAGGACAATATTCTAACTATGGTGGTTGTGAATTTTCATAGGACAAAGAAATGAATGGTGCTGATGGCGTCAACAAATTCCAATCGGGGGAAGAAGAGGAAGATAAGGAACAGTGCAGTCCAGTATCCGTTTTAGACCCACCCTTCGATGATGATGATGATGATGATGATGATGGGCATGAAAATGACCATGGAGAGGATGGTTTTGATTTGGACTGTAGCTATGCCAATGTACAAAGTATGTCATTGTTTAACATATTTCTTTGATTTATTTTCTAACATTTTATGTTGTATGGTCGTTTTCCATCAACATGCCATCGTACACGCTTCTTCAAAGTTGATTGTCTGTTACAAAATACCATAACGGGGGGCTATATTTCTGATATGATTTATGCTAATGCCACCTATCTTTGTGGGTTCCATTTAAAGATTACAATACCTCATCATCCAACATGCATTTCGCATTGAATGTTCAATTGGCCTACTCTTTGTTCACAACCACACATACTCAGCATAAATTTCAGCATGTCCCACAAATTTTTTCGTGTCAGCAAAGCTGTCTTAGTTGTGTTACTTCCATTCAATGTGCTGCAGGTTTCAGCAATCCAACTCTTTTCAACTTTAATTATATTTAATTTGCCGAAGATGGTTCAAATTGCATTTCGGCACATTCATAAGTCATAACATCATTTTTTTTAACACTTTATAAAAAAGTCTCCTTTGTCGATTCTCTTTTTTTTTTTTTTCTCTTTCATATCATTCAGCATTTTATCTAATGTGTAAAAAAGTGGGGAGAACATTTTTGTATATTGAGTACTAGCGGTTTGAGTCAAATTTAGGCATAGTAAATTTTCTATGCTTCAAATAGCTGCTAAAGCTTTTATGCATCATGTACTTATTGCTGTTATCCATGCTGAGCTACTTGAATGCGCCTGTGAACTTGTAAGAGAATCATATATATAAGAAAGCTTCTCAGTTCTGTAACAAAAATTGAATAGCTGAAGTCTGGTCTGTTTGCAATGAATGCTTAAGCAATTTTACTAAATTTGTTGAAGGAACATGTGTTAAATTTACTATGCTGTGTATTAAATTTTCAGGGACTAAGCTGCAGCTATTAGACAGGCTTCAAAGGTTTGAGAAGCTTGCAGAGTTAGATCCAATAGAGCTTGAGAAAAGAATGTTAGACCAAGAAGAGGAGTATGAAACATTTATTGAAGATGAAACATGTGAAGAAAAGGTTCTGAGAGAAAAAGTGTTTGAAATCCTCTGCCATGCAAGAGTTAATGACATGCAGCAAACCCCTGAAGACCTTAAGAGGCTGGTTTATGATCTCATCATGGAGGAAGAGACCCAAGTTAACTCTTCAGAAGAGAGGAACATGGTAATCAAAAGGGTTTGTAGGAGGCTGGAGTTATGGAAAGAAGTAAAGTCCAACACTATTGATATGATGATACAAGAGGACTTCTCTAGAGAGGAAGGTATGTGGAAGAAAAATGCTGACCAGACAAGGGAGATAGCTTTGGAACTTGAACATGCTATCTTTTGCTTTCTAGTGGAGGAACTAGTGTGTTAATGTGGGCAAATTTTGAAGCAGCTGAAGAATTTAGTATGAGTAATTATCTTTATTCTTTTAATTAGAAGGGTATAGTCTAACTTGCACCTTATTTGAATAGACTAGTTAGATAAAAAGGGACCCAAAAAGATGATCTAGGTTGGAGGGAGAACTTGGGGGATATGTACATGATTCGTGTATGTAGCTGTCAGGGAATGCTGTAAATCACCTTTATTAATTAAAAATACTATAATTTTTGCACTTATTGCTATGTTCTAATTTGTCTAGTGTATTCATATTAGTATACTATCTAACTACCATTCATATTTATCTTTCTGTCTTTCCCACCACCTTATCAGATGGTAAAAGAAAACGCTTGAACAGCAATACGAACCGAATAAATCATGCAAAACTAGTGAGTATATATGTTTAGGAGGATTTACGAATGTGTTAGGAAGACCCCCTAAAATAACATCTATTATTTGTTCAGATTTATTATTAATCATTTAGAAACTAGTATTTATTAAATAAAGAGTGACTCTGGTCTCTTGTGGCATTCTTCATGATCACTCTTTTAAGTGGATTATGGGTTTTTTGTTGATGCCTAGAAAGGGAGATTATGGCTTTAAGTTCAATTCACGTATTGGAGATTTGGTAGTGTTGAAGATTTTGGTCTTAGAGAGGAGAATTTTGTTGGCCATTATCTAGCTATTTAATATTAAATGGAAGAGTGTAGGTCAGTGAAGTAAGAGAAGGAATTGCATTGTGCATACTGCATACTAGACAGAATGATGTAGTTAGAGGACCTTGTCAAGAAAGGAACAATTTGACAACGACTAATCAGTCCAATCCCCTCTGCTTTATTGTGTTATTTTTGTTTTCCAATTATCAATTAACCAACTTTGCTTTGTGATTTTACCTTTTCCTTTTCCTTTTCCAAAGTGTTATTCACCGTGTCCTCGCACTCAGCTTTCAGTTATTCTTTCCAACTATCAGTGGTGTGATAAGAATGATTTTAAGCATGTCACTTTTTTACAAAGAATATCACTGATATTTGATTACTTCAAAAACATGTCACTTTTTTTATAGAGTGTGATTTTTTATCTCTAAAAAATAAATTAATAATAAAGAATGCATTAAAAAATATATTTCAAACTTTCCTCTCAGATTTTCGGCAGTAATCAAATATTGCATTTGTCATATGGCTTAATAGCCCAACCCAATCTATTATAGATGCAAGTCGCTTACTGAGGTTCAATTCGTAAATCTTGATACAATTTTGAACAATAAGCCCATGAAATTAAAAAAACCTGTTCACTTTCCTTGTGATACAGTTCAGACTTTAGATGTTGATAGCTGACTTGGGCCCGTTATCCAAGTGATCCAAGTCCATTGGAGCAAGACTTGTCACGCATGGCCTTAAAATGTCATATCATACACCTCCTAAAGATTAAAAAGCTCATGATATATACACTTCCTTTTTTTTTATTTTTTATTATAAGTATATCTCTTTTATTTTTTAAAAAAAAATTATAAAATATTTATAGTTATTTTTTAATTTTTCTAATTTTACATTTCTAACTTTTAATTTGTTATTTTTTTTTCATACACTTTTTTTTCTCTTTCAGTTTTCACATGCATTATCTTGTCTTTTTCCAATTTCTCATTTATTTTAGTAGGTAATTTTAACTCTTTTAATTTTTACATTATTCTATTCTTCTTTCACCTTTTTCACTTTTTCATATGTACCTAGACCATAGAACTAGTACGTGACAACATTGTAGGTATATGTGACTTTTTCGACAGTTTTTATCGAACTAGACACATTTTTTTTCTTTCAACACTTCCTCTCCTTTCACCTTTCCAAAAACCTTAATATTAAGTTTAGTGTTATGAAAAAAAATATTTTTACTATTCTAGAGTACTGTGCGAGATAGTGAAATTAATGTTCTAGAAAGATCTTTCTATTGTAATTTTTACATACTTTTGGAAAGTACTTTCCGGAACAATATGTAAAATAACACAATCAACATTGTCGAGAAAACCACACACACCCCTATAATATTATTGAAAACTAGTTTTACGTTTTGCATGTGTGAAAACTAAAAGCGGGGAGAGAGGAGATAATAGTAAGAAAATTGAAAAGGAGAGGGGAAGAGACTATGTAAAATTAAAAGAATTAAAACCACTTACCAAAATAAGTGGGGGTGAAGGAAAGGTAAGGGAGTACATGTAAAAATTGAAAAAAGAAAGAAAGAAGTGTGAAAAAAGAGTATTAAATTAAATATTATGGGTGTAAAATTAAAATATTAAAATATTTTAAAATTTTAATTATTTTTTTAAAAAAAAGTGTACTTATAAAAAAAAGGAGGTATATATATAATGAACCAGATTAAAAACTATCATTGCACAAAATTAATTAACTAATTACTTATACAAATTAAATATTATTTCTTACTACGGTTAGTTAGTGTTGTTAATCAATTAAAATTAGAAATTTATTTTAATAATACACATTTTTATTTAATATAAATTTTATTAATATATATTTAAACATATCATTAAAATAAATAATCAGTTTTAATTAAAAAAATAACATCAATCTCGTCTAAATAACTGAAATTAAGTTTTTCCATTCCTATTACGTATCTATTGATATTTATATACTTATGATTAGTGTACAGAGATTAATGAACATTTTTAACCAACGTATCCCCGAAAACTAAGAACTATTTACTTGACGTAATGAGATTAATGACCATGGATATGAAATATTATTATATTGAAAACTAAAATATCTTTCACTTTATGTAATAGTATTTAATTACTTATAATAATTGATAAAGAATTTGAATGTGTTTTAAATCCGTGCTACTATAATTTTTATGTAGTTTTTGTCTTAATAAATTATTTTATTATATTCTTGAATCTTCGACATTTGTAAAGCATTTTTAGTCTTATTATCTTTTTGTCAGTTTAGTATCGACATAATTAAAAAAATAAAGTATATTAATTAAAATAATAAAAGCATCAAAGAATGTTTTAAATTAAATAATCAGATTATTTAGTATAAATTAAATAAATAATATAGTTATTTTGTTTTACAAATAAGGTAATTATAATTATTTTTAATTTTTAATATTTTATGAACAATAATTTATTACTTTTAATTTCTTACTTTTAAATTATCAATTTGTTGTATTTTAAAAATAAATATACAATTTACTTAAATGTTTATAGTTTGGTTAGACTTTAGAAATAATGACACGACATTAATCTATCTTAATATTAATGTTACGTCATGATTTAATTGACAAAAGATATGAAAATTATGTAGTTTTAAAAATTGAGAAGACAAAATTGTATAATTATAAAAAAAAACCAAAATCATAGATTGATAATTATAAAATGATAAAAAGAAGTATAATTTAATTAAAATAAAATAATCATTAAACAATCAAATAATTATTATCAAATTAAAATTAATAATATTAAAATAGTTTATCATAAAAATTAATAATTTTATCTTACTATGTCTTATAACATTAACGTACAAAAAAATTATGCAAAATTTGTACATAAATTTACAATAATGTGTAAATTATAAAAGATTAAAAATATAAAATTTTAAAAATATTATAGAAATAAAATATAAAAAAATCATTCTTGCACAACAACATTAATATTAAGGTAAAATTTTGCCCATCATATGCACAACACAGTAATGTCAACTCTTCAACATAGCATATGAACAATATAAAATATCAATACATCATATGTATAACACAATTATGTATCGTCACACATTTTCAACTAATTAAGATATCTCACACATTTGGACTTACTAGATTAATAGCGAATTAAGATATAGTTTCTCAGATTTTGTCACTTAAACTAAAAAAGTCCAGTATTCATGTCAGGGTAAGATAACTTGGGTATGAGTTTGTCATGACTTTAACATGCATAACTAAGCCTAATATGAGATTAGTCTGCTAACTATCCCCTAAATGTTATGCCCTTTTGAGTATTTAGTTAGGTATTATGGCCCCCAATCTTATACTTGACCCAATTTGATGACTTTGTATACATATGCCTTGACCTTTCCCCTATACAAATCTACATTGGTCATTTAATAATCAGTATAACTCAACTTGACCCCTATATTATTTTTTACTGATCGCTTTATATATGTAACACTCGACCTAACCCTAAACGGCATCAACTAAGGTCATAGATGAGACTCAACAATCTATTTCAAGAGTCAACTTTTCAAGAAGGATTTTTTAACAAGTGGACTCTCAGAGCACTACAACACCATATACTCATAATGAGATATTAAACTTATATCATGTGAGCAATCCAATCTAGTAACACATGTTCAACACTTCATAATTAAAACATCAAGTTTTTCATTTAAGAACCTACACCTAACGCCATTCTCCACACCCAACATCATTGAGGTAGAGAGTCTTTGTGACGTAGTAGGTTGGTTCAAGGTTAGTGAATGCTAGAGAAAAAAGTATTTAAGGCTTTCTCTAAGAACAGAGCCTCATAAGCCCATTCTCAAAGAAACCTAGAAAGAGGTTTTAGAGAGAAGGACTCTGGTCCGTGAGCTCCTTTCTCTCCCAAACTTCTCTAGTTGATTCTTCTTCTCCCCTAGATCATTAATTCCTTCTTTCTTTCTTGAAATTCAGGCGGAGAAGCTTGTACTGGAGAATTGAAAGCTTGTGGGTTGAACTCGGAGGAAAATCTTCTTCTTCTTCTTTTTCTTGGCCGTTTTGAGTCAATCTTCAGGTGAAGGAAGTTAGATTGTAAACTTATTGGTTGTATGTGAGTTTAGGAACTCATTTGGAGTAAGAATGTTGAGAATCATTGATTAATTTGAAGAATTTCTCATTTTCGGGATTTCGGGAAAATTGGGAATTTGATGATTTTGATGCATTTGATGATTGCTTGTTGAAATTAAGCTTGTTTTTGAGTTGTATGAAGTAAATGTATTTCATTTCATGGATTGCATGTGTTTGAGTTGGCTGATTTTTAGATTTTTGGTTGAAATTTTCGAAGTTGTGAGGGTTGTTGTTTAAGTTCACGCTGGGCGCAGTTCTTGGCGTCAAGCGTGCGTTCATCAGGGAACTCCATTGTTCAATCATGACGGGCTCGAGGTTGGTCAACCCAGGTGAGATTAGGAATGGAAGCCTCTAGATGAATCACGCTAGGCGTGGGGAGAACCACGTCGGGCGCGATATCAAATGTTTTTGGTTACTAATATGGTGTCGGGCGTGCTTTGAGCACGCCGAGCGTAAAGACTCCTTGGGGGTCTCTACTTGGGGTGACGCCAGGCGTAGAGGAGTGCGTCGGGCGTGAGACCCTTGTAAGGTCTTTGCCTGATTTTACGCCAGGTGCGAGTTGGGTGCGCCAGGCATGGGAGACTCCTGGGAGTCTCTACCTTCAAGTGCGTCAGGCGTGGTGGTATTACGTCGAGCGTGTAAGAGCTTGAGAGCTCTCGGGTTGAGTTCAGGCCTGGCGTGAGTTTACTTGCCCCGGGCGTGATTATGTTTGGTTCTATGATTAAGAAATGTTGAATATTATGGTATGATGAGAAGATATAGTTGTGTATTTGTGTAGAAATGTCGTATGTATGATTCGAATGAGTTACTTTGTTGCTAAAATCACGTTGCTAAACATTGTTGAGAAGTCGTTGTGCTGTTAAAAGTTGTGAGTTGACTACGTTGTTTAAGTTAGAAGTTGATTTAGATGATGAGTTGAAAAATTGTGGGTTGTTTAAGTTGTTGAGCTGAGCTGTATTGTTGAGTTATAAGTTGATTGAGTTGTGATGATGAGTTGTTGATCACTAGGACTAGAGAGGATGTTTTTGAAGTTGTTCATCTCATTGTGTGGATTGAGATAGTTGTGGTGCTCTTAGAGCCCAATTTGTTGAAAACCCTCATTTGGGAAGTTGCCCATTGGAGTGGATGATGTGTTGTTCTCCTCTAGGACTTAGCTGGTCCTGTGTGTGGGCAAGGTCAAGGCACACGTGTACAAAGCGACCACGGTATAGGGGCCAGGTCGAACTATACTAATTACAAGCGGCCAATTCGAGTAAAGTACAAAGTCGGGAACTTAGTTCCTAACCGAGTATCGGAGGGTTGTAGTATTTGGAGGATAGTTAGTAGGCTAATCCCATAGGTGGCTTAGTTAAGCTAGCTAATTTCGTGGTAGGCCTAAACCCAGCTGTCCTATCCTGATAGAGTACTATACTTCCTTGTTTAAGTGGCAAAGTCTGAGAAACTGTTATTGTGTTATGGATTGATATCCAAATTTATTGTTTACCTAGCAAGCCTAAAAAGGTTTTGTGTTGTCGGTTCGGTAGGACCTAGCCACTTAGACTGCTCACCCATGTTGTAAGAGATCTCCGAGTTGTAAATACGTGACGACGCATAAGTTGTTGATGAGTTGAATTGATGTTGATATGAGTTGTATATATGTTGTTGTGTTGTGAAGTTGTGATTGAGCTGTGTGTTGCCATGTGTTGTATGTTGATCCTGTTGAGAATGATGATAATACTGTTATGTTGAAAGTTGCTTATTTAAAATATTTGTTGATTCTTTTCACTAGCTTACCCCTGCATGTTTCCATGTGGTTTGGACTACTATGATCATACTATGTATGGGAGCAGAGAGAGATAGGTTGGAGAGTAGCAGTAGAGCAGCTGGTAATGCTCGGAGTTGGGTGTTATTTTGTAGTCTCTCGGTTGTGGGTAGACATTTTGTGTAGATACTTGTAGGAAGTTTCTAGACAAGCAACATAGTTGTGTAGATATTTATATGTATTCAGGAGATGATGTTACATATATTATATTACTGTCTTCAGTATATATTTATATGTGCGGTTAGTATTGTGTTGTGAAGTGTGACAGCTATGGTGGGTCGTTACAGCCTTGTTCATGTTCGACATCAAACTACTTGCATCTAGTGTAAATAAGGTGTAGAGTCTTTGTTTCAATCACGTTTGACGTGACTAAACTCACACCTAGCCTCATTCAAGTACAAAGCCTCTACCTAACCCAAGCCTGACATCACCACACTAGTGTCCGACATTGTTTAGTTAGAGAGCTCTTGTCTTGATCATGCCTAACGCCACTCAATTAGGATTCAACGTCACCAAGTTAAAGAGCTCCAAGGGCACGTTTGGTGTGACCAAGTTAGAGAACTTTCCTTTAACTCACACTCGGTGCCACCAATCTTGTGTGCTTAGCAAGAATGAGGTAGAAAGCCTCTAACCTACATCATGTTCGATGCCTAGAAGTACAACCCAATGCGATGGTAATTTTTGCACTTGGTAGAATCATAAATTTGGCCCTTGATAAGTGCTATGATTTCATTAAGTTTATGGCCTAGTTTGAAGCACTTATATCAATTTTCCTTGCTTTAGACTTTGTTTTTAACTCAAAACATATCTAAATTGTTAGGTGATTACATTTTGTTTTTGAATCATGTTTTTAGGTAACTTACAAGTATTTGGTTGTTGTTTTGTAGTTTAGGAGAAAGCTAGGAAAGAAGGAAGGAAGTCAAGCACAAAGTGGTGAATTTGAAGTTGAAGGAATTTTTGGTTAAGTTCCTAGGCTAAGCCCCAGATCCACGCTTAGCCTCAGCATGGCAGAGAATCCCTGAACAGAATTTTGATCCCCACGCTGAGCGTGGAACTGACGCTCAGCGTGGATTGTGCTGACATGTCATTATTCACATAAGACAAAAGCTTTTATGACCTAAAAGTGGGATTTTCGAGGAGAGAGGGAAGGAGGATCATTCTTGGACTTTGTGTGGCGGCTGGAGAGCTCTGGAATCTTGAAGATCAAGCTTCTTCCTTTCTTCCTCATTTGTAGAGTTCTACATGTCTATGTGTAGCTAAACTCACCCTTGTTGGGGTTTGATGTAACTAAACCCATTCTCATGTGTAAACTCTAAGCTATCAATCTAAGTTGTTATTCAGTTTTATTGCTCTTTTTCTATGCATAATACTTGTTATGGCTTGATCACCCTTAACTTGAACTTAAGGTTTTTAAGAGATTGAGAAATGATTTTAAACCTTTGACTTGAAATAGAGCAGCTAATGGTGTTTATTGCTAGATATAGAGTAAATGCCATTGGTCTTTCTTAAGCTCTTGTTTTTAAAGCTGGTTTCTAGGTTAAACTATGCAAGAGATTGATAGTTTAAGCTAGCAACTTAGATGCCAACTTGTAAGAGATTAGGGTTGGTTACTTTTGAGAGTGATTGATAAATTATGAATAATAACTATTGTGAACTTAGTGATAAGCATGAGAGGAAGGTTTAGTGAAGTCAAACCCCAACAACTTATTAATATTGCATTAGAATCAAGTTTTGCACTCTAAGTGTTTACCAAAATTCCAAAAAGAATTATTATTGCTTGTTTACATTATTTACTGCAACAAATCAAACTCTTATTGCTTTTCGGTAGCTTAGTTAGTATAACAAGTGAAATTGTAAAGTGTTGCGCAAGTCCCCGATGTATGGAAAACCGCAAGTGTACGGTTGTCGTCAAGTAATAAATATCGAATCACAGGGACTACGTGTTTGACCTAGAATTACTAGTATTTTAATTTGAATTTTAAAACAGATGGAATTTTTGTTTTGAGATGATAAGATCAGATTCGATGGTAAAAGAGATAGTAATGCAATTAATGAATAAGATAAAACTTTAAGATAAGATAAGGAGATTTCCGGGAATCTAGGGTTCGCACAAAGAGTTCCAACATTATTGAATTATTATTTTCATTAATTAATTCTATTCCATCTTGAAGGTAGTCTTAACCTAATTTAATCCTTGCACCTTCTCAGGCTACGAGGACGTGTTTAATTAAAATTAATCTCTACTCTCGTGGTAATTACGTTCAATTAAACCCATTAAGATCTTTGTTAATCTATTGCTCCTCGAAAGCTTAAATCAACTCTCGTGATTTAACACTCAAGTCTGTTCCTTTAGGTTCCGATAATTAGGTTCTCCTCTCAGTTCATCCCTAATTATCTATGATTATGAAAATTAAGATTAATTGTTTATCATAATTATAATCAAGTTCTCCTCTCAGTTCATCCTTAATTAATGTTATTATGAAAACAATAATATTAAAGTTCATATATAAAATATAAAAGAACAGATCAAGAATTGGAATAAAATTAAGAAACTGAATAATGCATTAATAAAGAGGTTCTCAGAGGCTAAGCCCTGATCCCAGAAAAAGGGAAACTACTCACAGGAGTTCATAGTAGTTCTCCAAGAAAAAAAAAAATAAAAGAAAAGCAAACCTTAGAGTCGATGGCACAGGCGCCCAACCTTCTCCAAGTGTCAAAAACTAAAAAAAACTGTCTCCGAAACAAAAATCCCCGTTCTAGGCTAACCTCATCTAATTTATAACCTAAAAGGGTAAAAAGGTAAAACTACCAAGATAAAAAATTACAAAGATAAAATAAAAATAAAACATAAAACTTAAAAAGCTGGGACGCGAAGTGAATCACGGCCGTGACTGAGAATCACGACCGTGATCTTCTCTGGAGCACATCTATGAAGGGTCAGTGGCGTTCACGGGTGTGATTGGGAGTCACGGCCGTGATTTTCTCTGGTGAATCACGGGCGTGATTTAGAATCACGGCCGTGATTTTCCCTGTAGCTCAGCATTTCCTCTTTAATTCTTAAATCTTGATCCTGCTCAGAGAAAACACAACACATACCAAGAAAAGCATAAAATAGGAAAATGATATAAAAATTTATTAAAAACATGAAAGATATGCATGATTATGCTATGAATTCTTGTGAATTAAAGTGCTAAAATACGAGTAAAATTCACAACATCAAATAACCCCAAACTTGAACTTTTGTTTGTCCTCAAACAATAATTAGCACTTTGAAAAAAAAATTCATCAAGAATTAACTGAGCATTTAAAATCTTCACTCTTAGTCTCACAAGGTCCAATTAGAATCTTAATCTTTCATTACTAGCGCCAACTCTTAGTTTCTAAGAGTTTCATGATGTCAAATCTTGTAAAGCTCATTAGTCGAACGAAGATAATTTAACAGAAATAATTTTTCAATGCTTGTGACACAAATAGGGGTAATATTTTTATTTTTGTTTTTGTCTCACCTAAAACATTTCCCCAGTAGCCAATCAGTGTAGAGAGGATGATAATTTCAAGAACACGTAGCCTCAAAGGGGGGCTAGCTATTTTACTAAACAATTCCCCAGTAGCTAATTAGTTCCCTTAGTTTTCTAAGGTTAAGAATATTCTCCCTCTAACCTATGACCTCAAAGGGGTGCTAGGTGATTTTTTTTTTTTTTTTTTTTTTTTACCCCCCAAAAGCTTTTAAGCACGAATTAAAAAGAATTTATCTTCAAGAGACTATTTTTATAATTCTCGATCATTTCAAGCCTCAATACTAAGAACCAAGTGCTAGCCACAAAACTAGCTAATTTTTCAACCTTTTGTTCTGAGACTTCAAGATTCAATTCATCACATTCAGTGTTTTCAAAGACGAACAATTTCATTAAAAATATTTACTTTTCAAACACAAATTCAAGCTGGGATTAACTGAATATGTATATATGCATGATTTTTTTTTTATTTATTTTTTTTATTTATTTTTTTTTGCATGAATGAATGAAATGCGTACATCCTCCTAACCCCAAACTTAAAGATTTGCTTGTCCCGAAGCAAAGAGCTAATGAATGCATGATAGATTATTTTGACAAAATTATAAAATGCATGAATATGCAACCAACCCACAACAGAAAGGAATGCTTGTCCCTAAGCATCAGAGTAAAATAAGGAATAAGAAAGATCTCACTGTGGTGGAAAATCATCTGGATACCGTTGAATGTGCCATTGATACATTTGATCAACCATGTAATTATAATGCTGCTGGCGGTAGGATGGATAGTGCGGAAGCGTAATACCTCGTTCCGCTCACGCTGTTCATCGTTCCGATAGAACCTCGGAGGAAGGTGCGGAATTTCACTTGCTTCTTCCTCGTAACTGTGGGTATCGGAAGCGGTGGAGGACGAACCAACGGTACGGGTGCGCTTGGGAGCCATGGATGAACGGAAGGAGTGAATGTGGGAGGAAGAGGGAAGAAGAGGAAGAAGAAGTGAGAAGCTAGGGTTTGGGAGAGAAGAAAAGAGAGAATGGGCAGAGTTCGTAAGTTTGAGAGAAGTGAGAATGTAAAAGGAGGGGGAAAAATATATAAGGGAAAGGGGAATTTCAAAAATCACGAGTTGTATCTGTTGAGCGTCAGCAGGGAATCACGGGCGTGATTGGAAATCACGGCCGTGATTCTCTTTGTGAGTTTTCAAAAATTCAAACAGAGGAGATCACGCCCGTGATTTATAATCACGGTCGTGATTCTCTCTGGGGTTTTCCAAAATTTTCCAGAGAAGATCACGCCCGTGATTTAGAATCACGGTCGTGATTCTCTCTGGAACTCTGAAATTTTATTTTATTATTTTATTATTATTATTATTATTATTTTTTTTTTTATTATTTTTTTTTTCATGATGCTTGAGTAGGTTCCTGAAGAACCATAGAGTATAATTTTTCTAAGTGTTCCCCATGGAAATATAACTTCAATCTCTGTGCATTGACCTTGAATATGTCGCCTTTATCGTTTCTGATTTCTACAGCTCCATAGGGATATACTTTTTGAACTGTAAAAGGCCCTGACCATCTTGACTTCAATTTTCCAGGAAACAATCTGAGTCTGGAATTAAATAATAGCACCGAGTCCCCTTGCTTGAATTCTCTTCTATGTATATGCTTGTCATGCCACCTCTTTGTTCTTTCTTTGTAAATCTTAGCATTTTCATATGAGTCTAATCTGATTTCATCAAGCTCATTGAGTTCCAATTTCCTTTTTTCTCCAGCATCCTTTAGGTCATAGTTGAAGTATTTTATTGCCCACAAAGCCTTGTGTTCTAGCTCTACAGGAAGATGGCAAGATTTGCCATAAATCAGCCTAAATGGAGACATGCCAATAGGTGTTTTGTAAGCAGTCCTGTAGGCCCAAAGAGCTTCATCTAATCTTAAAGACCAGTCCTTTCTTGTTGTAGATACAGTCTTCTCAAGAATCTTTTTGATTTCTCTGTTGGATATTTCTACCTGTCCACTTGTTTGAGGGTGATAAGGTGTACCAACCTTGTGAGTGACTCCATACTTTTTTAAGAGAGATTCAAACTTTCTTTCAATAAAATGTGAGCCTCCATCACTGATCACAGCTCTTGGGACCCCAAATCTTGGAAATATAATTCTTTTGAAGAGTTTAATGACAGTATTTGAATCACTCGTTTGAGCGGGAATCGCTTCTACCCACTTGGACACATAATCAACTGCAACTAATATGAACTTGTAACCTTTAGAACTTGGGAATGGTCCCATGTAATCTACTCCCCATACATCAAAAATTTCTACTTCTAAAATCCCATTTAATGGCATTTCATGTTTCCTGGATATATTCCCTGATCTTTGGCATTGGTCACAAGAATTTACCATCTTCCAAGTATCCTTAAATAAGTTTGGCCAGTAAAAACCAGATTGTAGAATTTTAGCTGCAGTTTTTGACGTACTAGCATGCCCTCCATATGCGGAAGAATGACATGAGTGAATGATGTGAGGAGCTGCTTCTTCTGAGATACACCTTCTGTAGATACCATCTCTACACCTCTTATATAGGTAAGGTTCATCCCAAATAAAGCTGTTAAGGTCACTAAAGAATTTCTTCTTTTGTTGATAATTAAAGTCTTCAGGAAGGACTCCACATGCTAAGTAATTCACATAATCTGCATACCAGGGACTGTTTTTCACAACAACTGCTAAAAGCTTTTCGTCTGGGAAGCTGTCATTAATAGGGAGTTCCTCCTTTGTTGCTTGGTCTTGTGGAAGTCGAGAGAGATGATCAGCTACTACATTTTCTACTCCCTTTCTGTCCACAATCTCTAAATCAAATTCTTGTAAAAGGAGAATCCATCTGAGGAGCCTAGGTTTAGCATCCTTTTTATTAAAAAGATACTTTAGGGCAGAGTGATCTGTGTAAACAATAACCTTAGACCCCACAAGATAAGATCTGAACTTTTCAAAAGCATAGACGACTGCTAACAATTCTTTTTCTGTTGTTGCATAATTGGCTTGGGCTTCATCAAGAGTCTTGCTGGCATAGTATATAGCATGAACCTTCTTGTCCTTTCTTTGTCCCAATACAGCTCCTATAGCATAGTCACTTGCATCACACATGATTTCAAAAGGAAGGCTCCAGTCAGGAGTTTGCAGAATAGGAGCTGTAGTGAGAGCTTCTTTCAACCTGTAGAATGCATTCTTACAAGAAACATCAAAGTTAAAAGGTACCTCTTTCACAAGTAGATTAGATAATGGTTTAGAGATTTTTGAAAAATCTTTAATAAACCTTCGGTAGAAACCGGCATGCCCTAAGAAACTTCTAACACCTTTAACATCAATTGGAAGAGGCAATTTATCAATTACTTCTATTTTTGCTCTATCTACCTCAATTCCTCTCCCAAATATTAGGTGTCCTAAGACAATTCCTTCTTGTACCATAAAATGACATTTTTCCCAATTTAAGACTAAATTCACTTCAGAGCAACGCTGCAATACTTTAGTTAGATTTAATAGACAGTCATCAAAGGAAATACCATAAACTGAAAAGTCATCCATGAAAACTTCCATCTCTTTTTCTAATAAATCACTAAAGATTGCAGTCATACATCTTTGAAAGGTAGCAGGTGCATTACATAGGCCAAAAGGCATTCTCCTATAAGCAAAAGTACCATAGGGACATGTAAAAGTAGTTTTCTCTTGGTCTAATGGATGAATAGGGATTTGAGGAAAACCGGAGTATCCGTCCAAATAACAAAAGTATGAATGCATTGCTAACCTTTCAAGCATTTGATCAATAAAAGGTAAGGGAAAGTGATCCTTTCTAGTGGCATTATTTAATTTTCTATAATCAACACACATACGCCACCCAGTCACAGTTCTTGTGGGAATTAATTCATTATTATCATTTTTAACTACTGTCATCCCACCTTTCTTAGGAACCACATGAACTGGACTTACCCAAGGACTATCAGATATAGCATAAATTACCTTAGCATCCAATAATTTCAAAATTTCTTTCTTTACCTCTTCTTTCATCTTGGGATTTAGTCTTCTTTGAGCTTCAACAGAAGGTTTGGATCCTTCCTCCAAGAAGATGCGATGCATACAAAATGAAGAACTAATTCCCTTTATATCAGCCATAGTATATCCAATAACTTTTCTAAATTTTCTCAACTCATTGAGAAGTTTTTCAGTTTCTTTTTCATTTAAAGCTGAATTTACTATGACTGGATAAGTGGAATTAGCCCCCAAAAACTCATACCTTAAAGATGAAGGAAGTGGTTTAAGTTCTAACTTTGGAGAGTTTTCTTCTTGCCAATCTGTTGAAGACTCAAGAAGACTTTCTACTAGAGGATCTTTTTCTTTACACGGGGGACTTGAATCGATCAAGCAAGCATAATTAGGTTGAATCCCCTCAAGATCTATGTGCTTTCCTCCAACTAGAAAATTCTCCAAGGGATCCCTCAAAATAGATCTCATGACTTCTTCCTCCATGTCTTTAGGCAATATATCAACCCTGCAGCAAATATTTTCAAGAGAAGGTTGTCTAACAGATTTAGCAATATTAAATTCCATTGTTTCATCATTAATGGATAAGGACAATTTTCCATGTTTGACATCTACTATCACGCCTGCTGTAGCCAAAAATGGTCTACCTAGTATGATTGGTATTTGTTTGTCCTCTTCCATTTCTAAAACAACAAAATCTCCCGGAATTAAAAATTTACCTATCTTAACTGGAACATCTTCTAAAATTCCTATGGGATATTTTATAGATCTATCTGCTAACTGGATTGACATTGCTGTAGGCTTTAATTCTCCCATATCTAATTTCTTGCAAATTGATAAAGGCATTAAACTGATACTTGCCCCAAGGTCACATAAGGCTTTTTCAAACCTTAGATTTCCAATGAGACAAGGTATAGAGAAACTACCAGGATCCTTAAGTTTTTTGGGCAAATTATGATGGATCAATGTAACAGTCTCTCTATCATCCAATTTCCTTCGGTTAGCTAAAAGATCCTTAAGAAATTTAGCATATGTAGGCATCTGTTGTAGAGCTTCTACAAATGGAATGTTTACATACACTTGTTTGATCATATTTAAAAAATTTTCAAATTGTCTATCAAGTTTAGTCCTTGCTAACCTTTGAGGAAAAGGAATTGGAGGGTGATAAACAGTTTGAGGCTTTGATGAAGATACTTTTTCTTTTTCTAATCTCTCTTTTTCAGGTTTTTCAACCATAGGAGAAGCGTCTTCATCAATCTCAATATTATCATTTTGATTAGACACAGGTCTGTCTAATTTCTTCCCACTCCTTAAAGTAACAGCATTAACATTTTCAGCTGGGTTTGCAACTGTTTTACCTGGGAACTTACCTGGAGAATTGTTTGAACTAGGCATCAACTGTGCAATTTGATTTTCCAGCATCTTGTTGTGGAGAGTAATATTCTCAACCTTGACAGCAAGGTTTTGAATAGAATTTGCCATTGAATCATTGGTCTGTTTTTGATTAGTGACAAAATTCTCCATAAGGTTTTCTAATCTTGAAACACTTTGTTGAATTGAGGGTGTCTGTACTGGATTTCCTTCCCCATTAATGAAGTGATTGGACGGACGGAAATTAGGTTGCTGATTGCTAGTTCCTTGAACTGGGTTATTCTTCCAAGAAAAGTTAGGATGATTCTTCCAACCAGGGTTGTATGTGTTGGAATATGGATTACTCTTCTCTCTTCGAGGAGTGTCATAGAAATTATGAGAAGCTGCCACCTGTTCAGTAGTATCTTCTTTTTCTCCAGTAAAAATTGAGGTACAATCTACTGCAGTGTGCCCTTGTTCCCTACAAAGGTCACATACTTGATTTGTAGCCACTGAATTAACCTTAGCTTTTTCCATCTTGTCTAATCTTTGATTAAGAGTATCAAATTTTGCTAAGAGTAACTCAATATTGTTCACTTCATATCGCCCCGGAGTTCCTTTCCTTGCTGTGACTTCTCTTTCACTGTATTGGCTGTGATTTGAGGCTACATTTTCCAAAATAATCATGCAGTCATTAATAGGTTTCCCCATGAAAGATCCTCCAGCTGCTGAGTCTAATATCATGGTGCTTTGTTGGTCCAATCCTTCAAAGAAAAATTGGATGGTAAGCCAACGGTTGAAGCCATGTTGTGGGCATGCTTGAAGATATCCTTTGAACCGCTCCCATGCTTCATAAATAGTCTCTCCAGTGCCTTGTTGGAAATTAGTGATTTTCTTCCTCAATTCTTTAGTTTTAGAAGGAGGAAAGAATTTCTCTAGAAAAGCTCTTTCACATAATTCCCAAGTTGCTATCTTTTCTCTAGGCATTGTTCTTAGCCACACCTTTGCCTTATCTCTCAAGGTGAGTGAGAATAAGCGGAGTCGCATTCCATCAGAAACTTCATCATCAAATTGCTGGGTCTCACAGATTTCCAAGAACCCCTCTAAGTGGTCATTAGGATCTTCTGATGGTAGTCCTCCAAAGGTGTTCTGTTTGAGCATATTCACCAGAGAAGCTGGTACAGTAGCTCCAGTTTGCATCTCCCCTCCAGGTATCCCACGAGCTACGGGTGCAGAGTAATCCCGAAGCGGTAAATTATCTCGTTGTGCAGCCATGTCAAATTCTCTAGAAAGGTTTCTTTTCCTTCTCAGGAGAGTTCTTTCAATCTCAGGATCAAGTGGTGTTGGTTTCCCAAGACGTAGAGATCTCTTTTGCATTAACCCTAAGACACTGCAAAAAAAAAGAAAGTGACCCGTGAAATCTGAATTGGAGAAGTAAACACTAAAAAAAAAAAAAATTATTTATTTATTTAATTTTTTTTTTTTTAAAAAAAATTCGAATTAAAATAATTGTAATTTAAATCAAGAGACGTAGTCCCCGGCAACGGCGCCAAAAACTTGATGTATGGAAAACCGCAAGTGTACGGTTGTCGTCAAGTAATAAATATCGAATCACAGGGACTACGTGTTTGACCTAGAATTACTAGTATTTTAATTTGAATTTTAAAACAGATGGAATTTTTGTTTTGAGATGATAAGATCAGTTTCGATGGTAAAAGAGATAGTAATGCAATTAATGAATAAGATAAAACTTTAAGATAAGATAAGGAGATTTCCGGGAATCTAGGGTTCGCACAAAGAGTTCCAACATTATTGAATTATTATTTTCATTAATTAATTCTATTCCATCTTGAAGGTAGTCTTAACCTAATTTAATCCTTGAACCTTCTCAGGCTACGAGGACGTGTTTAATTAAAACTAATCTCTACTCTCGTGGTAATTACGTTCAATTAAACCCATTAAGATCTTTGTTAATCTATTGCTCCTCGAAAGCTTAAATCAACTCTCGTGATTTAACACTCAAGTCTGTTCCTTTAGGTTCCGATAATTAGGTTCTCCTCTCAGTTCATCCCTAATTATCTATGATTATGAAAATTAAGATTAATTGTTTATCATAATTATAATCAAGTTCTCCTCTCAGTTCATCCTTAATTAATGTTATTATGAAAACAATAATATTAAAGTTCATATATAAAATATAAAAGAACAGATCAAGAATTGGAATAAAATTAAGAAACTGAATAATGCATTAATAAAGAGGTTCTCAGAGGCTAAGCCCTGATCCCAGAAAAAGGGAAACTACTCACAGGAGTTCATAGTAGTTCTCCAAGAAAAAAAAAATAAAAGAAAAGCAAACCTTAGAGTCGATGGCACAGGCGCCCAACCTTCTCCAAGTGTCAAAAACTAAAAAAAACTGTCTCCGAAACAAAAATCCCCGTTCTAGGCTAACCTCATCTAATTTATAACCTAAAAGGGTAAAAAGGTAAAACTACCAAGATAAAAAATTACAAAGATAAAATAAAAATAAAACATAAAACTTAAAAAGCTGGGACGCGAAGTGAATCACGGCCGTGGCTGAGAATCACGACCGTGATCTTCTCTGGAGCACATCTATGAAGGGTCAGTGGCGTTCACGGGTGTGATTGGGAGTCACGGCCGTGATTTTCTCTGGTGAATCACGGGCGTGATTTAGAATCACGGCCGTGATTTTCCCTGTAGCTCAGCATTTCCTCTTTAATTCTTAAATCTTGATCCTGCTCAGAGAAAACACAACACATACCAAGAAAAGCATAAAATAGGAAAATGATATAAAAATTTATTAAAAACATGAAAGATATGCATGATTATGCTATGAATTCTTGTGAATTAAAGTGCTAAAATACGAGTAAAATTCACAACATCAAATAACCCCAAACTTGAACTTTTGTTTGTCCTCAAACAATAATTAGCACTTTGAAAAAAAAATTCATCAAGAATTAACTGAGCATTTAAAATCTTCACTCTTAGTCTCACAAGGTCCAATTAGAATCTTAATCTTTCATTACTAGCGCCAACTCTTAGTTTCTAAGAGTTTCATGATGTCAAATCTTTCAATTACAATTCTCTGTTAGTCTACTTGACTTCTGTACAAAGTAACTCCTAAACAACAAAACTCATTAGGATTCTTAAATCCTTAGAGTCTCACAACAATTGTTGCAACGGAAATTGCAGCAAGACAACAAAAATTGAAATAAAGTGAAGTCGTCACCAATATTTATTTTTAGAAAAAAGTTGGAAAAAACCTCTTGAAGGAAAGGAAGGCCTTTGAAACCAAATTTTGAGTTTGGAATTCATTTACACATAGAGAAAGTATTAACATCCTATGGTGTCCGTTAAAAATGGTTACCTTTAATTAAATGTGCAAAATTAATATTACTTTAAAGTTCTTTGTTTTAGCTCTTAAAAAAATAAAATTATTTAGCGTTTTTTTGTAAAGTATTTTATTTTTAAATTTTACATTGAATGAATTGTGTTATTTTAAGAAAAAGGAAGAATTATGATATATATATATATATATATATATATATATATATATATATATATATATATATATATATATATCCTTTGAGTTGATAAAGGTGAATCCTTACTCCTATCATACTCTCAAGTGCAGGGAAGGAGTCAAACTTACCTAGTTCTTTAGGTAGAAAATATTTGTGAGTTGATATTTTTCATTTTAAGAGTTATTTAGATAATTAAATAAAAAAGGATATCTAAAATGGTCTTCATACTCAACATTAAGTTTTCACAATAGCCAAATAGGAATGAGATCCAAAATGATTGTCACTATTTTTTCCTAATACTTACTTTTAGAACCTACTTAATATTTTTTAGCAAAAATCAATAACAATAATCAAACAAGAAAGAGATCCAAAATGATTATCATGTCCAAATTATTATCATTTAAGAGATTGTTTAATATTTGATATAAAAAGTTTCATGCTAATCAAATAGGAAGAAAATTCAAAATGACTATCACCCTCATTTAAAATATTATTTAATATTTGATACGATTTTCTTAATAAAAAAAAAAAAAGAAATCTAAGATAATTTTTACTCTAATAATTAGATAATGTTACATTAAAGTAATTTTTTTATTTTATTAATCAATTTTTAATTTTTGTAAACACAAATTAAGACATGAATATTTAATTATAAAATAATATAACTATTTTATTTTATTATGTTATAATTATACGTGGTATTAATTATTTTTATAATTAGTTCTTACGTCACTACAACAAAATTTATTATTACTGATAATTATTTAATGGAAATAAATTAATTATCTCTATTTTATTATTTAATAAAAATATTAATGACTAATATATAATGACCACTAAAAATATATTTACATCATATCAAAATTTATTATTAGCGACAATTATTTATTGAGAAAAATTTAAATCCTACATCGACTAGAAATAAGATAATTAAAAAGTATATAAGCAGATGATAACTCTTAGCTAACAAGTTTGGGTTGGGTTAAACCTATAACTTATTAATTATTCTAAGTTGGTAAAATAATTAAAGAATAAGAAAATTAAAAAAATAAGGAAATTAAAGAATATATAAATAGAAGACAAAGGTAATTAAAATAGTACTTGTACTCATTTTACAAGTCGTACATCGACTAGAAATAAGTTAATTAATTAAAGAATATTAAAAATATTAAATACTAGTTAGGATTTCTATGAGTAGAATGAGATAAGAATGAATATTAGTTGGGATGAAGAACCCTCTCAGCACAAAAACTACGATCTCTCTCCTTCTCTTGAATTTGTTACTGTTATCCTTCCCCTTTTATAACTCAACAATTATTTTATTTCTTTTTTTTACTATGAATTTTAATTTTTAATTTTTATATTATGAAATTAGGATTTTTTATATTTTAAAAAATAAAATTAACATAAGACATAACAGTATCTTAGAATTCAATACTAAAAATATTTCTTCAAAAGTGAATAATTGAAAGTACTTAAAAAATTTTAAAAATTATTTTGTACTTGTAACAAATTTCAGATTTTTTCTCTCCTAGTTGATGTTTGTAAATTTCTACTTCAGTACCAATATAAAATGAAGGGACATATTTAGTTATAGGAGAGTAGGGTATCTGTCCCAGAATTTTTTAATCATTTATAAATTTATAAATGAAATATTTTAAATCACAAATTATAAAAAATTTGAAATGTTGTTTAGAATAATTTTTTGCATGTGCAACACTACATAACTCTCTTTGTAAAGAATGTCATTCTTATGAATTTCCAATTGGAGTGATGGATAGATAGATAAATAGATAGACAGATAGATAGGAATGATTCGTTGATTTTAAGAGTAAGTCTATCTAGACTTACTTCATCCAATAACGTATGTTATACATCAAATTTCAATGATTCAACCGTTGAACTTTAAGTTCTTAATGTGTAGATAAGTTTGCAAAATTTTAAAAAATTTGAAAATCACTTTATACTTTATTTTATTAACTTAAATATATAGATCAAGTTTGTAAGTTCTTAAAAAATTTAAAATTTATTTGATACTTCATTTCATTAATTAATTCAACGTATAAAATACTTTTATGATTATTCATCCATTTAAATTAATGAAAAAAGTATCTAATAATTTTTATATCTTTAAAAAATTTGAAAAATCTGTATATTAAAAAATTTATTAAATTCAAGTGTTAAATCATTAAAATTTAATGTAGAATATGAGTTATTAAACAAAATAAGAATATATAAACTTACTCTTAAAATAAATAAATTCCTTATATATATACTTTGTTCTATCCATTATATGTAATACATAAGAACAAAATTTAAATACTTATTAAAAATACAAAAAGGGTTAGGGAGAAAGTAACAACAAAGAAAAAGAAAAAACTGAATAAAATATACCAAGTCCAGGTATAAATAGAGAAGACTAAGGATTAAAAATGTTGGTCAGAAACAAGCAATACAAAACGCTACTATTGTAGAAAAATGCCAGTACTATCGTAGTATTTCACTTGGTGCAAAGGAAATTACCGGTGTAGCCTTACACGTGACGCACACATTAGGCCACGTATATAGATTGAAATGATGACAGCAAAAATAAAGTTACTTTGACTAATTTTTTTATACTGTTGACCACTAATGCATGATAAATAAGTTTAAAACAACTCTATTTTGATAAATAATTTTAAAATGTGCTCCCCTTTAATCAATT
Organism: Cajanus cajan; assembly: GCF_000230855.2. Classification (NCBI taxonomy): domain Eukaryota; kingdom Viridiplantae; phylum Streptophyta; class Magnoliopsida; order Fabales; family Fabaceae; genus Cajanus; species Cajanus cajan. The sequence goes on along the minus strand of NC_138523.1, from coordinate 12,269,662 downwards.
AGTCCCATATATATATATATATATATATATATATATATATATATGTATGTGTGTTGTGCAAACTAAAATATTTTGTATAATGACACTCATCAAAAATAATTATTTCGAACAACAATGTTTTCAAGAATTTTTCTTCTCCAACAGTTAGAATTTATTTTTAGTAAGAAATTTTTTAAAATTTTTTAATCACTTATTTATTTTTAAATTAAATGATATATTTTAAATATAGTATTAATAACTAAAAAAATTGGAACCAGCATATAAATTATTTATGATGCATTTAAAATATAATTTATATGTTTAAAATAATTATTTATTATATACTTTATTGTACATTTTTCTTATAAAATAAACATTTAATGTACTAAAATATTAATATATTTTTATGGTCCTTAATTAAGTACTACAACAATTTAAATATAAAATACGCTTAACATGCTTTTAGATGCAATTTTTACTAATACCATGTAAGGTGACACTCATAATTTTTTTTTTTTAGTTTCTTAAAATAAATCTTATTTATTTATCTTAAAACAATTTTTAAGAACTAAAAAAATTATTTTATATTTTAAAATGATAAAATAAAAAAAATTATTTTACAGAAATAAAATAAAATTTTACTCGTTTTATAAAAAAAATGAAAAATAATATTTTACAAATTTTAAATGAAAAAAAAAATAATAGACAAAAAATTAAAATTAGCTTATTAAATATATAATAAAAACATATTAAAGTCTAAAAATAATAATATTAATATTTAGCAGAACTAATTTTAACTCGTTAAAATACAGAGAATTTTTTTTTCAAATAACTAAGGACATCTCCAATGGAAGGAACTCATTTGAGTTGCTTCATGTATTGAAAAATGAAAAAAGTGATCCCAAGTGTGTCATGTCAGTATTAAGCAACTCAAACACAAATTTACTCCAATGGTAAGAAACTTTAAGAAATTCAACTTTTAGAATTTTTTTCTAATCATTTATGAATTAATTTTAAATTTTTATTAAAAAGGGTAATTGTACTACAATGAAAGAAAATAAATTATGAGAAAAAATACATAATAAATAGATATTAGAAATAAAATAAAATAATAATAAATACATAGACATTATACGAAATTAATTTTCATCATTATTATTTCCGAAACGTTCTCAAATATGTTCAATAAGATTTGCTTGAAATCTAGTAAAAAATAGTTGCTTGAGGAAGTAACTCTCTCTCTTCTTCAAGCAACTCATGTTACCACGTCAGAGTCCTCTAATAGTAAGAAACCCGGACTTGAGTTACTTCATTGGACAAGCAACTCCCGTTAGAGTTGCTCCAAATTTTAAGTTTTCTAACAATTTCATTGTACATTGTGCCATGTGGGATATCAAAATGCAGGAAAAGAAAATGAAAGTGCCCTGTGGTCTTCTTGTCATCATCACGTGTGAACTGTGAAGTCAGCAAGTCTACCCTTTTAGTTATTTTAACAAGGCACGTGTAACTCTAAGTCCCACACTTCATTCACCAATCTTTTATCGAATTGTTTATACTATAATAATATCATTAATGAACAATCATGACACCAAACCTACCCATAATCAATATTTTATCAGTCACTTAAAAATAAAATACTTAAACAGTATCATTAAACATTATTGTAAATAATGTATAAAAATTATATTATTAATATACTATATATCGGTCTCTTTTAATAAATTTCTTAAAAAAACACTTATAATATATATATATATATATATATAAAATTATAGGTTAAAATTAATTTATATATAAATTAATTTTTAAAAAGGAAAATTTTACTTCAATTTCCTATAACTGGTTGGTACTTTTATATAATTAAAATTAAAATTTTACCTTAATAATATATATTTATATTTAATATAAAATTTATTTGATATATATTATCTAAATAAAATTTTAATTTTGATTAAAAAGTAATCATATAATTATCTGCACCTAATAAATTATATATAAATTTTACATTTTTTATATATATAAATAGTTTTAATATTAACTTCTTTAAAAACTTTATTTTTTAACTTGTCCATTTTTATTTGATCTATTGAAATCAAACTGAGGCTTAAATGTCTACAACAACTCACACACATGTCGAAGCAATTGAATTAATTTTTTTTTAAAACTAGTATATAAACTGATTTAATTTATCTTTTTTACTGTTTGTGTAATGTGAAACAGATTTTATGAAACAATCACTTTTTGCCTGTAACAAACAACAACTTGGAGTGATAATAAACTTTAATTATTTTGTTTTGGTCCACGTGGGGTTTGTGAATATGAAGGTTGAGAGTGAGACACGTGCATGATAAAATATAGTAGCATTTTAAGCACGCTTCTCACACCATCTTGATGGCACAAAAGGTCGCTGTAGTTCTTCTGTCACGTGCCTTGCTAAATGCCAACGGTGGAGCCGCAACATGCCACATAAGTCGCCCAACTCATCAATTTTTCGCACATATAAAAACGGCCTCACCAAACACTGCGCTAGCTACGTAGTAGTAGTAGTAGTACGTGAGAAAGCCATAATCACGTTGAAGCATGAACAAAACGCAGAAACGAAAAGCGGGGAGGAAGAAGTTCCAGGAGACACGTCACCCAGTTTACAAAGGAGTGAGGCAGAGGAACGGGAAGTGGGTGTGCGAGCTGCGACAGCCCAACCACAAAAACGCGCGCGTCTGGCTCGGAACCTTCACGCGCCCCGACATGGCTGCGCTCGCCTACGACGTTGCCGCGCTCGCCTTCAAGGGCGACAGCGCTTCCTTGAACTTCCCGCATGCGGCAACCTCGTTGCCGCGCCTCAACTCGCGCACGTCTTCCGTCAGGGCCATTCAGAATGCGGCCACTCAGGCGGCCGAGAGCCATTTTTTGATGCCCACCGAGGTTTCCTCCCAGGAAGCTTCTGGAAGCTTCTTCTGGGACGAGGAGGAGGTGTTTAACTTGCCGGAGCTGTTGAACAGCATGGCCGAGGCGTTGATCATGACGCCACCGGCTTTGCAGAATGGCTTCAATTGGGTTGCTGGGGAAAGTGAAACCACTGTGGATTTGACTCTATGGGGAAACTGAACTTTAATTAGGTAAACCACTAATAAACCCTAAATCTAAAAGTACGCACACTCACACGCCAATCACGTTCCACTCCAGACAGATTAATTTCTATACTTTCATACTGTATCAAGCATTCAAGTGTATTATTATATACATGTTTACTGTAAACTCTCTTATAAGGTGATGTAATATTTACGGTAAAAAAAGTGTGATCTCCATGCCAACTACTGGAGGGAACTTCAATTCTGTTGCAAAATATGTATTTAAGATGTAGTTCATTATATAAACTGGAAGAATGAGACACTCTGTATTTATTTAAATTTGAAACAATATAATAAAAGTTATGGAATGGATGATTTGTAGTGTGAGAGAGGGATTTGATGGTAGTATGAGGATAAAAATGTCTCAAAAAGGTGTACTCTAGAATGAGTGTATCGCTACTAAATACAGTATTGTTATAATTGTAAATTAATAGCAAATTTAGAAGTCAATTAGCTTTTGTTGTATTGTTGAGGATTTTGTAAAAAAATAAAATATAAATAATAATATGTACCACAAATTATTTGTATATATATATATATATATGATTTAATATATATGTTTTTGAGAGGTGGGCCAATAATATAGTTAAAACTTAGAACTTAGCATATGGAAGGGGCGAGTGAGGTTTGGAGTTTAGATAAAGTCATCGTCTCTATCACTTGGTCTTGTCCACTGTGTCTCAAATTAAACAAGACGAAGAACTTCCTCGCCTTTCAGTACCGTGGACCACAAAAGGTAGTACAATGGAAATCGGTTCTTCCCTTCCTTTAACTATCCAAATTATGTTCTGTTCTCTTTAATCAAATCAAATAAGGAAGTTTTTTTTTAATCTTAATTTTTTTTTTCTTTTTGGCTCTTCCCCTCCTTTAAGACAAGGGATGTCCACAAGTTAGATTGTTTTGAAGAAAAAATATCTACCTAATTAAAATGAATTGATTAGTTTAGTTTGGATTTAGAAAACTCTTGAATAGTGCCGACAAGCTAATTTTATGCTTGAATTCTACGCTAATATAATTTTTTTTTTTTTACTTTTATATTTTTTAAATTACAAAATTTGTTTATTAAAGTCTAAAAGGGGGTCTTCTCGACACATTTGTTTATATCATGCTACTCTTAACAGTTAACACACCTCATTAATTAGTTAAATTACAAAAGAATAATGACATCAAAATTTGTTAAGTAATATTCACAGAAATTTATAATTTTTCATAAAATGTATTATTATAGATAATCTATTGAGAAATTCCTATCAACTACTAGGCACTTATAAATTTGCTATCGATTTATACAAATTTAGTGTGATCAAAAAGTCTTATAAAACAGACGACATTTGGAGCATGCCAAATTCTGTAACCGCACGAACAAAAGATTTTTGCGGAGTGTTTATTTTCAACGTAAATGAATTTTTATTTTTTGTTAATTTTATATACGTTTTTTAAACATTGATTCCATAGTTCTACTAAGTACGTTTTTGTTGTTATTTATATCTCATATAATGTAACTAGATCTCCCAATTCTCCACATTATATCTCATAGTTACACTACAATATTTCACATTTTTTTAGCAATATTTGTTTATTTATATTTTTAAAATATTATTATAAATTAAATTAATAGATTATTATAACTTTTTTTTTATCTTAATATTATTCTTTATAATTATTTTTTAAAATTAAATCTCACATCGAGTAAAAATAACATATAAAAAATATATTTAGATAATATCTAATTGTTTTTCAAAACTAAAGTCTCACCTTAAATAAAAGAATAATAGATAAAAAAAAAGTATATATAGCTATAGGGTGACATTTAAAATAAATAAATTTTGATATGGGACACACATTTGGTATAGTAAGTAACTTATGATATCTCCACCTATAAAAAAAGAAGAAGCATATCTTCAACCTTAAAAAACTTGTAAGAAAAATTATTAAATTAATATTAATTATTGTTTTATAAAGTTTACAAAAAACATAGCAAAATTATTAAAATATTGCAAAAAACTGATCTGAACTGTTGGAAAGTTAACTGTATTGAACTATAAAACTAAACTGAATTATAAAAATTAAACTATTTTTATAAAAGGATAAAAATTAAATGTGTCTAACATGTTATGTCTTAATGGATTAACTCGATAGTATAATAATCAAAACCTTAGAAAAAAAGTGATAAAAAAATTGTATCAATTTTATCAAACTTAACGGATCATTTGAGCTATGTTGGACTACTTATTTTTAGGCTTAAAATTCACTAATTTTGTTTGACTTAATTTTTATTTATTTTTCTTTGAAAAATTTAAATAAAATGGAAAATAAAGTAAAGTTGGCAAATGTGTCCTATTTTTGATAGATTAATGAGTCAAAATTGTTCAATTCAAAATATCATAACAGTTCAGTGCAGTTTAAATTGCAGTTAAGTTCAAGTTTTTATAATATAGTTAAGATCAATTCAATGACACAAAAAAATAGTTCAGTTCAGTTCGTCTGAACTAATATTTAGTTTAGTTTAGTTCGTCTGAACTAATATTAAGTTTAGTGTAATTTTTATAAGTTCAGTTCAGTTCAGTTCATTTTGCTCATCCCTAGTATTATATGTAAAAATTGAATTTGCATCTGATTAATGAGTAGCTATGACTGTGATTGTATGATTTGTGTGTGTGTTACATAACTGTTATTTCTACATCTGAAACCGAGTGAGATGTTTCTCACTCCCTTGTTGTTCTTTGTATGTGTTTAAATTGTGTTGCAGGTGTTCATCAGCATGATGATGTTGGTGATGAAGCTTAGGCTTCAGTTGGATATGCTCTGATAGAATATGTGACATCGGGGCATAGTTAGGCTTAGTTTAGGATTTCATTATTGTATTTGTTTTAGAAAGACTCATGTTTCTTTTTGCTATAAATTCTGCATTTGACCATGATTTAAGTTTATGAATGTGAATTCTCTACTCTTATGTTAATGGAACTATTGTTTTAATTCTAAAGATTTTATTTAACTCAAGAATATGTTTTTTTTAATTATAATTTTTCTATATGTATGTTGGGGTAGAGGGTGTCACACACCTTATACATAGTACATATACAATATGTGCTCAATCCAAATGCTTGCATATCCTTGTACATAAAAAGTTGTTTAGAGACCTTTCAAACATATCATTGGGTTCATTGACCACTCAAAGAAAAAGAAAGAAAATTCCTTCATTTTGTTGGTCCAACCATAACCGAGACCTAAATTCTATCAACTCAAAAAAAAAGAAAAAATGTTCTAGGTCAGGTGTTTCAATTTTGAAGATAATATTATTTCTATGTGTTCATAATAATCAAACTATAGCAAAGCAAACATATACCTGCACAAGAAATTAAGTTAAACTCCAAATGCAAAATATGGAAAGGAGTCTATAACTTCTCCCATACTTGCCACTCCACCAGAGTAGGCAAATGAAGAAGGTAAATAGGAAAATAAAATTAAACCTTGTTCATTGATGAGCTTTTCAATTACGAAATGGGTCACTTAAAAAATATTTATTATTTTGACTTAAAATACTATTAATCTAGTATGGAGTACAACATTACATTTCTCGGTTTCTTCCCCTTAAAAGCACTATTGTGTTGTAAGAAATGAGTCCATGAGTCCATGATAGCACCATTGAATTTAAGTTATAATATAATTTATATATCAAAGTATTTATTTATTATAAATTTTAATTTTATAAAATAAAAATTTATTTTATATATTGTGAAAGTTAAAATAATAGTTTTTAATATTTTAAATCACATTTGAAATTAATTACAAATTTCCAGTTTGCCCTCTTTAGTCTTTAATATATTTTTCTTTGTAGACTTCTTATTCCAATATTTTTTTTTACAAAGGCTAATAACTTATTAAAATTGACCTTTAATCATTTTAAATATTTAATCTCACAGTATTAAAGTTTGCAAACAAACAAAAAAAAAACTTCTAGTGTTTTTCTAAACATCAAATCTTTAAGCAAAATATTTTAAGGTTAAAGCTCCTACTAACTTTACTAGTCACTTGATTTAAGTGTTCTAACTCGTCTAATTAAATAAATATCACTCAAAAATAAATTTCCCATAGGATAGTCTCGATGTTTATTTTCGGATTAGTGTACCCAATTTATGTATTTCTTCCGTCTAGTTGACACTTGTGTACAAGGTTTGTCCTCTTTTAATGTTCATTATTTTTCTTATTAAAAATATGCTATTTTAAGTCCACCAATCACATGCTCCCAAAAAGCCAAAGAGACAAGGATATCAATTTAATGTTTTTTTTTTGGATCCCACATGCTAAGCAATCCACCATCAATCACTATCATCACAAGGTCCAGTGCTGGATTGGCCCACAACCCTTAATCAACCTTGAACATCTCGGGCCTTGTTTCTTAATCAAGCCCACTACGTTCATCACATGATATCCACTCCTCAACACTCCCACCGTCCACAAAAAGGATAATTTGGAGCCCATCTCCATAAGTGTCAATCAATTCCTAATTGTCACACCTGTCTATTCATTGATAACGTAGTGCTATATGTTTTTTTATTCATTGGAAACGTCGTGATATGTAGCACAAATTATTTTAATCATGTGTAGTATTATTTTTTTTCTTCTTAAATAAGCCCCTCAACGTCTATGACAGCGTGAAAATTATGCCAAGTTTTAATATATTGACATGACATTGAACTAGCGGTGAGCATAAAACCGAGACCCGAACCGAATCCGGAAAACCCGAAAAAAAATATTACTTTTGGGTGGGTTCGGGCGGGTTTTACGGGTAAATCGGGTTAAAATTTTGATTTTATACGGGTTATATTGGGCGGATTTGGTTTTAAATTTTTAAACCCGCTAAAAACTGAATCCAACCGAAAATGAGATAAATTTATATTTTTATTACTTTTGTATAACTAAACAACAATGGTCCAAATTTAAAAGTCTTTATTTCAAGTATAATATATACATCAATTTATAACTTTTTTCTTTCTTTTTTTCATAATCTAGATATTTCTTTTTTCTTCTCCTTCCTCATTCAATTTCTCAACACACTAGTCTATTTTTAGATTTTTCTTTTTGTTTCTTTCTTTATATATCTTTCTTTTCCATCTTCCTATCTCTATTTTGAGTATAACTTGTGCGACAGTAGTTTCTTATAGATTTTGTAATCTAACTTTAGATTTTTTTTGCATGTAACAATTATAGATTTTGTTATCTTTTGTTTTTGCTTCTTTAGTTTGTAAATGTTTCATCTACAAATCTACTTACATCATCCATTGTTACCTTCATTCTATTTTTGTACACTGTTTTAAAAATATTTTTTTACCGTTTTAAGCTTCACCTTCGTTAAAATAACTTGGTCCACAAAAAATCTCAAACCCGATTGTACCCACCCGCACAAATCCGAATCCGTTGCAACCCGAACCGCCTCAAACCGGAAGCTCAGTCGGTCGGATATGAGTCACATTTTTCCAAAATCAGTTTACAACGAGTTGAACATTTTTCACCCGAACCCGAACCCGCCCGTTGCCCACCCCTACATTGAACACGTCGATCGACGTTTATGATTTGTCAGCAAAGCTAGAAATTTTCAACCATTCTTCATAAGCCTCTGTTCCTATGATTTATTTTCAAAATTTGAGAATTACAAGGACCTAGTAAAACAATTTTAAATTCTGTAAATTTAACTATAATTATGTGAGACATATAATTTAGAAGGCAATTTGAGAATATAGAAAATAATTTAAACCGTTTTATACATTTTTTCTGTTGTAGTAAAACCCGGCAAACAAATTTGATGATATACTGTGGTATAAGATTTTGGAACACACACAAATATTATGTATATTTAAACTTGAATTGGATAAGTAATAATATTTATAGTTTTACAAAATTAAATTTAATTATAATTTAAATTAAATTAAAAATAAATATACCTATTCTTATTTATTTTTAAAAGATTTCACTATATAAACGTAGGAGAGTAACATCAAGAAAGAGTCACCCGTAGAAGCCGACTTGTTGAACACGTCCTTGATGTATATAATTCACAACAGTGCCTTGTGAGTTAAGTTTGATAGACTAATTAATTATTTAACTTCGTTAATTAACATGATTTGAGAGGAGTCTTAATTATTAATTTATTTCGTTTTTATGTTTTAATATACTTTTTTCATATGAAAATAATCGTTGAACTACAAATTTTAGATTTTTTTTTACGTGATATCTCTAAATATTAATAGTTAGAGTCTCATTTCTTTTAATATATAAAAATTATCGAGATAAATTTTGTCTCTTTTAATAAGATACATAAATGAAAATTGGACTCATATAATATACATATTTAAAAAATTCAATTATCTACTAAATTATATATGTACAAAACCTAAATAACAATTTAAAAGACAGAAAGAGAAAGAAAAGTGTTTTTTTTTTTTGGTTCGTCCTGGAGTATCCACTGTCGATAGTAGGATTCGAACCCCTAACTTTGCTTAAGCGTGAATCAACCCCTACCGCTGAACCACACGGAATTTGAAAAAAAGTGTTTACATAATGGACAATACAATATGATTAAAAAAATGGAGAAACAATAGTTGGTAATTTGGTATTAACAAAGTGTTTGGAGCAGTTAAAATGTCAACTATCACTACTCATTTTTTATTATGAATAAAAATTACGAGAAAAATAAGTTACGTGGTTTTCACCCCATGTATTTTAAAAAAGAATAGTGTTTGATTTGAATATTGAACCTCAACATTATATATGGCAAGTAACAGCAACAGAAAGTGGGCATTAGCTCAAAATCCTGAAGCGTTGTGTCAGTATTGTCATTTTTGCTCTTCCTTCCATTGTTTGACAAATAGTCCAAACATTGGAACGAAGAGCAGAGATGCCAATATTGAGATAGCAATATAGTTGTCATCACATGTGACCCTCAAACTTCAATCTTCCAAGTTTCTCATCTTCGTGTATGTTCTACTTTTCTCCACATGCACGCACAGGTGAAAAGTAAAGCTTTCAAACTTGTGTTTCAGTTGTTCTCTTTTCTCATTCTCTGCTTTGTTTCCATCCATTGATTATAAGATGTCAATTATAAAACCATTATAAGACGTCTTTTAGCATGTCTATCTGAGATCTTGAAATATCTCTACAAATTTGGTCATCTTACTCTTGGAAATTATGAGATTATATGTATAATCTTTGGTACCACTTATTCAATTCTCACTTAAAACTCCCTTCCTCCCATCAAATCAAATTTATTCTGAAAAAAATAATAATGTTATTCACACAATAAATTTTATAATAACTTTTACATAAATATTATTTTTTTAATCATTTTGTCTCTTTCTATTACATTAGTTTTCTTATTACATAATTTTCTATCCTTTTCTTTATACATATTACTTTTGTATATAGTTTGTTGTGTATGTTTACACAATTTAAATTTCCACATCAAGGTTTTATGAACATTATTATAATTATGGGTTTTGTTCCATAAAGGGCATCAACTAGGGACATGACTTAGTGTAAGACTAATGCCAAAACATTTAAGTGTCTAGATGTTTGTCTTTACTTTAGAGTTAGAGATTTTATACTTGATAGTTATGGGTTATGAGTTTCGAGAATTTTAAAATTCAAGGAGAAAACAATCATGATAAGGAATATCGTATGTTAATATTAATAATTAGATTTTTCACCCGATAAAGGGTTTATATCGGCAATAAATTGATCCCCTTTCCCAATGAATCTTGTCCATATCAACTCCAAATCAATATATGATCATAGTTTGTTTGTTGGACCTAACAGGGTGTTAATTAGTATGTTAGTTAAATATCAAGACAATACACTTACTCTTGAGTTTTGAGTATATATGTAAGGGTAAAGGAATTGTCATATGGTTTCTCGATTAAGTACCAAGATGGTCTACTTGCCCACTGTTATATGGTCTCTCGTTTAAATACCGAGACAATTCACTTGCCCTCCAATTTCGAGTACGCAAGGGCAAAGGGATTGTCATATAGTTTCTCGGTTAAATATCGAGATGGTTCACTTGCCCTTGAGTTCTGAGTACGTAAGGGTAAAAGGATTGTCATACGATTACTCAGTTAAACACCGAGACAATCCACTTGCCTTTTTATTTTTGAGTATGTAAAGATGAAGGGACTATCATTCAGTCTCTTAGTTAAATAATGAGACAGTCCACTTACCCCCAACTCTGAGTACAAAAGGGTGAAGTGATTGTCGTAGGGACTCTCGATTAAATATCAAGACGATACAAGTTTAAAAATATCCACTTGCAACGTAACTTAACCCACCTGAAGCTAATTACACTATTTTTACCTTTTTAGTGAAAGTTAGACTGAGTATATATGCTTGAGATAAACTAGTTCACCTTTCTAATTTAGTTAATGTTGGAATTAACATATTTAGTTTTTTTTATCTGAATGCAAAATAGGCATTATATACAAAAGCGAAAATAAGAATAAAAAATAAAATAATAACATCATAATTCTTATGTGAAACTTTTTTTTATTGTGATGAGTCAGGAAAAGATTAAAGACCTAATCTAATAAAAGATCTCCATTATGAAAATAAGAATATAAATACTCTCTCTTTCTCAAGAGGATCACTCAAGAATCTTACCCTTCTTGAATATCCATCTTTAAATTTTTACTAATTATGGTGAAACAACTCTTTCTTTCTTTCAAAGAAGAATATAAGAATTTTTTCACGCTACTTCTTTCTTTCTATTAAAGAAGTTTATAATGGATTTGGATGAAATTTATGACCTCTTCTAGGTGGTGACTCCCTCTGGGTTGTCACTACTCTAATCCTTATTTATAGTGGATAAAATGATTCTTCATTTATAACTTTTCATTCATAACTCTCCATTTTATATTTCATTATGATATAGTGGGGTTCTCCAAGAGCCATATCGCTTGGAATCTACTTGACTTTTCACATACATACATTCATGATTCAATTTTTTTTATTGATATCCTAACAATTCTTCTTTCAGTTGCAATTTCCAAATATTCATCTTCACATTTTTTTATTATTACATCATGCTTCCATTCCTTAAAATTTTGTGTGCTCATAACCATCTTGTGCTAAAACCAAACTTAAATCTCTGATGAAAACTATCATCTATATAAAACACAAAATCTATCATGTTAATCACTAGAAACAATAAGTGAAAGCGTATCTGAACTCACGATGATAAAAGAATTGTGCAGTTTGGCCTTCTACATCAACATATACTCTTTTAAGAGAACCCTTTAGTTATCTCTATGTTTCTCTTTGATAGTGGGATGTCAGGAAAGAAAAGAAAGTAGTGTAATATGAGGACCTAACCTATTTATAGACAATCATAAGGTCTTTTGATATTTCTATTTGTACCCATCACAAAATAGAATTACTCTTTAGTTATAATATATTAAAAGTCTCATAATCTTTCAGATGCATAATTGCCAAAATAATTTATGTCATTAGATCACTTTAATTTGACATAACCTTAAGTGTCTTTAATATATAATTATTCACATATAAGGCCAATGTTGGATTAAGGCTCCAACATCTTGTTAATCTTAACATTCTTCCACCATTATTTGATGGTGCACTTCTTACACTTGCACCACCGTTAGCTTCCAAGACACATCGCTTGAACCCATTGTCAAGAAGACTCTCGACACAAAAATTTGCACCATAATATTAGGACTTGCCACTTGACTTCCTCCATCTTGAGTTACATAGGCTAAAAACCTCATCCAAACAAGCGACTTTGATAATGCCATAATTCTTACATGGAAAACCTTTTCAATGTGAGTAAGGAAAAAAAAACATGTGACCTAATCTAATAAAAAACCTCCCCTAAGATAATTACTCTAAGAATTTCATCCCTTTCAAAGGTCTACGTTTCAATTTTCACCAAGTGTGGTGGAAACACCTTTCTCTTTCACTTAAATAGGAATATAAGAACTTTATCAATCTACTTCTTTCTTTCTCACAAAAAGGAGTCTAAAATGGATTGGATGAAATCTATGACCCCCTTTGAGTGGTAATTACTCTCATCACAAGTTTGAAGTCTCCCTATTTACAGGGATAGAAAGATCCTTCATTATTGACTATTCATTCATGACTCCTTACTTTACATTTCATTATGAAAGTGAGGTTTTGCAAGAACCATATTTTTGGAATCCACATCTTGACTTTTACATAGATGCATTGATGATTGATTTTTATTTATTTATTAATTTCTCAACAATTAATGTTAAACCGTGTCTAGTGGCATGATTTTTTAAAACATTTTCACGATTATTAAATTTTCTTAATTTTGATCAGTAACTTTTGTATAACTTGACATTCATATCCATGTTATCAAATTTGTCATATATAGTAAATAATACTCTTAATTTTAATTTTAATTTTAAAATTTAATTTTGCATGATGTCTATATTTATATATTTAATTTAAATATCGTATAGATTATATTTTAGAAGTTTTGTAATCCAGGTGAGATGAAAACATTAGGTTGAGTTGTCTCAACATAAACTACTCAACCACCTAAAAATTGTAACTTTCTTGATTTGAAAATTGTTAGCAAAATATTGGACTATATAAAGAATATGGGCTAAACAAAGAGGCCCATTTAAGAAATTAGTCAAGATTCATTTACGATTTTTTTTTTAAAAGGTTCATTTGTAATCACGAGGGGGAGAGTGGATCACCTGGGCCTTTTTTTTCTTGGGTGATCTGTTCTCTGGACCGAAAAAATATCTCTTTTTTTTTTTACACCAAAAATATATATATATATATATATTTTTTAAAGAAAAAGTTGGGTTACACATATTTAAAGAATAATTCTTAAGAAAATTAACGATATTTTTTTTAATGAATGAAAAGAGAAGAAAAATAGTTTTTTCTTTTAAAAAAGTAACTTTTAAGAATAATATCTTAATCTCTGACTTCTTTTCATTTGGACTTAATTGATATGTGATCAATACTTGTCTAACGTATTATTAAGTGCAAAACAATTTTTAAAGCTAAGTTTTATAAAATTAATAATATTTTTGTTAAAAAAAAATATTTTAGAGATAATTTTTTTTTTAAAAATATATATTTGTATATCTTTTATAAATGGATCTTTTAGAATAAATATTTAAGAATATAAAAAGTAACTTTAAATTATGAAAATTATATAAATATTAATATAATTTTTTTAAGGAGGTCTAAAACAATAAATTTATTTACCTTATACTTAGTCAGTTCTTTGTGTTATATAAAAATAAAATCTTAATTTTATAGAAACTTTAAGTTAAAGCTGTGAAATGATTTTTACTTTATTTTTAAAAATATCTTAAATTTAAAAGTTAAAATAACTTTTAAACTATAAAAAGATGAACCAACCAAAAAATTAATTGAGGGTAAAAAGACCTCACTTTTAAAGATATCTCACATATTTTTAACTAACTCCTACTAATGTATTATATTTTCAAAAAAAGTATATTAATGTATATCAATTTATATTTATTAAGTCATTAGTTTATCTATACATATACTAATAATAAATATTACAATTTTTATTTATTAGTAAATATATGAATAATCATATATATATATATATATATATATATATATATATATATATATATATATATAGATAGATAGATAGATAGATAGATATATAGATAGATAGATAGATAGATAGATATAGAGAGAGAGAGAGAGGGAGGGAGAGAGAAAAGAGATCTATTTATTTCAAGAGTAAGTTTTGATAAACTTATTCTACTAAATAACTAATGTTTTACATCAAATTTTAATAATTCAACCGTTTAATTAAAAAAAAATTATGCATAGATCAAGTTCACAATTTTTTTTAAAAAATGAAAAATATTTGGTACTTTTATTTCATTAATTCAAACTATAGGATAATCATAAAAAATATGTTTTACGTTGATTTGAATCTATATAACAAAGTAACACATAATTTAATGGTTGGATCGTTGAAATTTGATGTAGAACATAAGTTATTAAGTGGAGTAAATATACCAACACTTACTTTTTGAGTAAGTAAATCCCTTCTGCCTCCCCCCCCCCTCTCTCTCTCTCTCTCTCTCTCTCCCCCACACACACACACACATATATATGAAGAGGGATCTATTTACTCTATAAGTAAGTCTACTTAGACTTATTCTGTTCAATAATTTATGTTTTATATCAAATTTTAATGATCCAACCATTTAATTTAAAATTCTTAATGCATAGATTAAATCTACAATTTTTTTTTAAAATTTAAAAATCATTTGATACTTCATTTTGTTAATTCAAATGGACATAAAATCATAAAATTATTTTATACGTTAATTTGAATTAATGAAACAAAGTATCAAATAATTTTCAATTTTTTATAAAATTTGTAAACTTGATCTATGCATTAAGAATTTTAAATTCAATGGTTAGAAGTTAGATCATTGAAATTTGATGTAAAATATGAGTTATTAAATAAAGTAAGTCTAATTAGACTTACTCCTAGAATAAATAGATCTGTCCTATCTATGTTATATATATATATATGTGTGTGTGTGTGTGTGTGTGTGTGTGTGTGTGTGTGTCAGAATTCATGAACACTAAGTATAAGTTTAAAAACATGCATTAAATCTTACATCTTCAATAATTTTTTGCATAATATTTGGTGTATGTTTTTAGGTTAGCACCTGATGTCAACAAATCCTAACTTATTTTATGTCTCTCTCTTATTAAATTAAAAGTTCTTAATAAATAAATCAAGTCTACTAATTTTTATAAATTCTGATAAATATACAATACTTCGATATATAAATTCAAATTAACGTACAATATATTTTTATTTATATACGTTAATTTGAATAATTGTAACAAAGTTTCAAATAACTTTTAAATTCTATAAAAACTTACTCTTAGAGTAAAGAGATTTTTCATCCACACACACCAAATTTATTTTGATTAAACTAATTTATAAACTAATCAAACTAATGTTACAAACGACTGGTTTGCCATTGGCAAAATCAGTCACAAATTTAATAAATTGGGTTACTAAATGTGTTTGCGACCTATTTAACAATTGAAAAATAGTATCTAAAATCTCAGTCACTAACTGATTAGAAATAGAAATTATATTAGTCGCTAAATGTAGTTATTTTTGTAGTTGAACATATCAATGGTTATATTGGCTTTACTCAATGACTAATGGTGTAGGCAAATGCATTATTTGGCCACCAATAACAATCATTATGTACCAATTTAGCAACTAATTTATGTTTCAACTATTATACTATAATAGTTAAAAAATTAATAAAATATTTAATGATTAGAAAGAAAAGGAAACAAAAGATTTAAGCTTTAGTCAATCACCAACATTACACTTCAATCTAATTGAGCCTTAGTCTATTGTACCAACATTACACTTGAGCCTTAGTCTATTGTTAAAATATCACTTTGCTCTAATTGAGTCTTGGTCAATCAGTAGTGTTACAATCGGGCATATATGGGCCGTATTTAATCATTTGTATAACATTTCAACCTAATTGATCCTTGATTATTACACTTGCACTTTATATACCTTGAGTCAATTACTAATGTTACACTTAGACAAAATTTGATCTTAGTTAATAATGAATTTTATGGTTGGACCTTGGATCATCATCATTGTAATACTTTGATTTAATTAGGTCTTGTTCAATCATTAATGTAATCAATTACTGTAATAATTAGGTCTAATTGAGTTTTGATCTATAAAAAATATTGTAAAATATTATTATTAATATTGATATTTTTAATTATATATTATTATTATTATTATTATTCTTTATAAAAGATATTATATATATATATATATAATATACGATATCTTTATGTTAGTTTTTTAAAATAAAAATATAATATAAAAAAATGTACTAGCTAGCTAGAATAAAATATATTTATTATGTTATTTTTATTTATGTTTGATAGATATATGAAATATTTAAATATATATTCAATTTTATATTAAATATATTCTCTTTTGATGATTGGTTTAACGACTAAATTATCAGTCCCAAAGTATTACATTTGTTTTTGTTTTTGTTTTTATTGTCTTTAGCGATCAATTTAACTATTTTCAAAATTAATATTTTTTGACGACTGAACTTATGGATCCCAAAATATTTAATGCTGACGCAAACATTTAGAATTAGTGATCAATATGTTTTTAGTTGATCGTGACGACAAAATTGATCGCTTTTTCCTTCACTAAAATCTTTTAATTATTTTTTTCTTCATAATAGCTAATTACTTTTTTCACTGATTAAATTCAGTCACTAATGTGATCTTTTCTTGTTGTGCAACTTATAAAGTATTAAAATAACTTGCCAAACATGTTCTATATGATAATATTAATTAATAAATTAGCTGATAAATGAAAAACTACATAAAATAACATATTTAACTATTTCACATAAAAAAATTCAAATAAGTGAGATAATAAAAACTAATAATTTCTAAATTAACATATTTTCATAAACTAGTAATTCAATGAACTAGTTTAGTAATTTTAAACTTTTCAACTCTTAATTAAACATATAACTATTAACACTATTATCATTATTATTGGTGTTGTTGTAAAATACAGAACATGATAACACTAATGTTTTATAATGTATGACAAATTTTCAAATAAGTGAGAAAATAAAAGCTAATAATTTTTAAGCTAACATATTTTCATATACTAGTTATTCAATGAACTAGTTTAGTAACTTCAAAAACTTTTCAACTCTTAGACGTTATTATCATTATTGTTTGATCTATGTAAAATACAAATCATGATAACATTAGTGTTATATAATGTATGACAAATATTGAATAAGAATAAAATTTGTCCTTCTTTTATTTTATTATATTCTTATTTAATTTTACATCTTATCTTGACAACTAAATAAACATTTATAGTTTAACATTTTGGCACATGAACTAAAAAAATGTAAGTAATATTTTAGATTTTATAACACTTGTTATGAAATTTCATTTTATTTTTGTACATTAATTATATTTTTTAAGAATAGAATAGAAAATATTTAATATTTCATTAATATTCTAAAATAATAATTAAAAAGAGATTTTTTTTTTCCTTCAAAAACATCAAATAAAACAAGAGTTAATCATCCACACACTATCAATGTACTAATAACCAATCATATCTTTTAAAATTACTTATTTTATTATTATTTCATTAAATAAATAGCTGACATAACACTATTAAAAGATATAATTGGTTGTCAGTATAAAAAATCTTTACACTGGCAGTGTATAGGTGATTAACTCATAAAACAATCCTTATAAAACTATAAATTTGCCTAAACCCGGTAACCAAGTGAAGTTCATTAATCATTATTAATTTCCACCAACTGAAGGAGTTAGTGCGTCAACTTAAAACCTTGAGAATCTCTGCTGTATGTTATCTAATTCCTTTTCGGAACATGAACAGTGGAATAGAAATTAATGGACACAGTCAAAAGATGTAATTATTAGGTAATAAGCAATGGTTTAAGCACCAAGGTTAATTATCACCGTTCCATTATTGAATATTGTTATGATTATTTGTGCTTTCTTTTCATGGCCGCGAATGACAAGTTCCTTTTCTTAGATTTGTACAACCCATTTTACAACTGTATCATAACAATAAACACTTAATCAGTGGTAAAATATTTGCTGCACTCATTTTGTACCTAAACTCATTTATTGTGATTAGATATAGCTCGTAGTTTTGAGACACATCCATCGTAAATCATTTTCTTCTTATTTCTTTCAAGAAAATAACTCGGTCATACCATGCTCCCACTATTCCTTCTTCATATATGATTTAGTTTGAGTGTCTAGTATGTGATATCTCAAACCATTTACAAGGTCTATGTAGTAGACATTTTTATTTTACTTTTTTAGAAAAATGACCACCACCAGAATGGTGAATCCGAAAAGAGTCTACACTAACAATAAAGAAAATAATGATATTTAGTTGAAAATTTTCATACCCTTGGCTTGTTACATAAGTTCTATTAAAACAGTTTTAATGAGTTATCTCACCTGTGACAACCCAAATAATTAAACAACTACATCTTATATGTATAATTCATTAATAACTAAGTAAATAATGATATTTAGTTGAAAATTTTTAATATTTTATTGACTCTCAATTCAGTAATATTGTGATGTCATCTTCTATCTATAATTTTATGTATAAAAAAATTATAAGGTATGATTCCATGTGAGAAAAATAAGGAAATAAAAAAAATAATTTTTTTGTTTAACAAAATAAATAAATAATAATAATACTATAATAAAGATGGAAGATAATTTATTAGTCTGATTTAATAGATTTTATAAAGTTACACTGTTAGGAAAAATAATTACTTATAAATTGTAAAATGTAAAAATAATTAATATATCCTAATAAGACTCATGGTAAGTTATTTTTTATGGATATCAAAACAAATTCACACTGACAAAAAATTGTTCTTATTGATCAAAAAAGATAATCTTAAATGAGTTGTCTCAAAGAAATTGATTATATAATTTTTTTATGTTCATAATTTGGACAATAAAATTAAAATTTTAGATCTCATACATATTATTTAATCCCTATACCTTTAAGTGGATTTTAGCTAGTGAGTTTATCTATATAGTTAAGTTTTACTAATAATAATACAAATATTTTAATTTCAATTGTGGTAAGAGTAAGTCGTAAAATGCCTAAACATAATAATTAATTTAATAATAAAAAAATATAAAAGAGTCTTCATAAATTTTCTTGGAAAAATCTTGATCATCATTAAAATTATTCTTTACTTGTAGTTTATTAATCTTCAAAGCTTATTAATAGAAGTTAATTTTTTTTATCCGATTAATAGAAGCTAATTAAATATTAAATTTTTGAACTTCATGATATTAATTTTTTTTATCATATCTCTTTTTAGATTCTAAAACTGCTAATTTCATATTAAATTTAAATTTCAATTAACTCATATACATAAATAAAACGAGAATTAGTTAAAGTAAATATTTTTTTATTATTTATTTATTTTTGTATAGAAGAAGAAAAAAAAAAACTAACCGTTGTTGGGCAACCAAGGTCCATCATGTTTTTTGGATTTATAAATTATAAATTTTAATTTTCTGCTCCAGTCTGTCACCTTGACAAAATAAATATTAAATACGCACCCCTCTACCGACGAAAATAAACAATTAAATATATATATTTTTTGATACCATACAATTAAATATTAAAAACTCCCTAACAATACTAAAACTAAGGAGTGCGTTCAACATTTTTGCGAACAGCAAACTACAACTAGCCAAGGGCCCATCATACTTTTAAGATTACTATATTTGATAGCAAAATGATAGCACATCAGTTTTGATATTTCTTCTATAATCAAGTAAAAGGAGATCGATGGGAATAAAAGTTCACTCTTTATCCTCTTGAAATTAAAATTTGTTGAAAGCGACACGAATTGGATAACGGATCCTCAAGTTAAGAGTCTTAGCTAGCTCTACTTCATGTACTTGCAATATGAAAAATCTGATATTCCAATGTCATATATGAAGAAAAAGAAAGAACCAAATGGTTGTGTTTAATGTACAGGAATAGAGAAAAGAAAAATTACTCTTATTGCTGGTATTTCTTACAAGTTGTGTATATTAAATTGTGTAATAGGATAGCAGTTTCATAGAAATAAAATGAAAGTAGAAATTCATCATTTAAATACTAAATAAAAAATATAAAATTATTCGTTCTCTTAACTTTAATTTTGTTGATAAATGTTTTATATCAACAACATAGTGAATAGTCAATAACTTAACCTTTCAATTTAAGTAGTTTGATTTGATGTACCTATTTTTTGTCTAAAATTTGATTCATCTCTCTTTCACTTATCTGTCATTAGTGGAGAATTGTGAGAAGAATGATATGTAAGTGCTAATTATTTCAATGTTACCGTTGACATATTAATTACTTTGTTATTGTTAGTATTAAAAATATTTGTTAATTATTTGCCAACAAACTAATTCCTTTTACATTATATAAAAAGGTGATAGAGTGATAGACTATTATATATTTTTCTAAATTTTCTTTTATACTCTCTGTTGTTCTATTTCTATTGTTCTAGGTATTGTGCATGAGACTCCAACATATTTTGACCTCGAGTACATGAGTTCAAACACGATGTTGTGTAAACCTAGGGGATTAAAATTGGATTTTGGATTACACTAGAAGATCACCAAAATTTACTTTTAAGATAATGATTAGTGTCACAATCACTAGTAGAAAAAAGACTTTTAAGATCGGTTATTTTTTACTTTTAAGATCGGTTATTTAATCGATGTTAAAAGTCCAGCTTTTAAGATCGATTACAAAATAACTGATCTTAAAAGTATCAATTTTTAAGAAGAACGACGGTGGCCAATGGAGGGTTGCTTTGGGTGAAACATTGTCAGAGATGAAAAACATGCTATCAAGTAAGATTCATGGAGTGAGGGAGACTGAGAGAAGGAGGCATGTGCAAGGGAGAACGAACAAGGGGGAGCGATAAAGGCACAAGGGCCTACATTTGCCGAGTAAGGGAGAACAACTAAGGGAAGCGCGCACGAGAGAGAACAATCTTAGGAGAACGACGGAGGCGTGAGGGGTGCGTTTGCAGAGCGAAGGAGAATGATTAAAACGAGGAACAACGAAGTAACGGAGACACAAGGGGCTACCCTTGTGAAGTGAAGGAAGCGTGTGTGAGGGAGAATGACTAACGAGGGAGATGGAGGCGCAAGGGTGCACCTGTGTTTGCATAGCAAGGTAGGTCAAGTAAGGGAGGCGCATGCGAGGAAGAATGACTAAGGGAGAGCGTTGTGTTTTATAAATAATTACAGTACTTTTAAGATTGGTTCTTCTATGACCGATATTAAAAGTTATGTCTGATACAACTTTTAAGATTGGATATTAAAAGAACCGATCTTGTATACCACTTTTAAGATCGATTCTTTTGTAATCGATCTTAAAAGTTGTATCAGACATACCTTTTAAAATCGGTCATAAAATAACTGATCTTAAAAGTATTTTTAAGATTAATTAAAATTTAATCGATCTTAAAAGTATTCACATTATTTAAAAAATTGTCACCGCGCCACTATTAAGATTGGTTATCTCTTAACTGATCTTAAAACCCCAATTTTAAAACTAATTTTTGCACTAATAAATATAATACTATTTTTCTCTCATTTTCTAATAATATTTTCTAAGATGTAAAACTCATTCAGCTAGCAGCTGATATATTACTGTGAACAAAATTAGTTTATGATCAAGTGGGATGAGAATACCTATAAGAAAATGAAAAAAAGTTTAAGAGAAATGTTCAATTCATTTTTTATTTTATAAATATTTAGAGAAAAATCCATTCCAATATAGCATAAATAGGTAAAGAAATGTTAAAATCATCATATAGTACCTATTGTCTTGTAATAAACATCCATTTTGCCAGATTCGCTAGATACGCTCAACAACACGCGCAGGCATATAGTCAAACATTATAACTATATATATATATATATTGTTCTTATCGGAGATCAGTCAAAGGGAGACGATCTGCTAGGCAAGATTGGTGACCCTCCTTCGCTAGGTACGTCGGCTGCTCCGAAGTGGGGGTGATACCTACAAAAGAGACTCTGATGCTAAAGTTAGGCTTTGTGGTTGTATGGGTCTCGTATATGTAATGCACGTACCTTAGTGTGAATTAGGGTTTATTTGGGCCTTGGGCCTGAGGTCGGTTATGATCCGTTCAGATAAGTGGGACTTTATTTTGGCCGATGTCTTGTAGCGCTCATCCGATGTCGTTTAGCACTTCAGTGCCGAGCTCAAGCTCGGTTCTGTAATATGGATAGTACACTAGCCCTCCAAGCTTCGAAGACCGTGGGTCGAGGAGTTAATGCCTAGTTTAGTGAAGGGTCGCGACGCTTCGTTTATGCTTCTTTGGCGAAACGCCATGTGTCATAAGTGTCGCCTCGTTTCCCGAAACGCATGGGCGGTGTGTTAATGAGGGGTGACGGTTTATAATGATGGGATGTACCCGTCATTATGGGCCTCATTTATCGCCTCGTAGCCCAAGGACTCGCACCCCTCCATCTCTGTCCCTAGGTACGAGTGGGTTAGGGGGGATGTTGGAGACTTTGAGAGTGTGTTCAGGTCATTCCTTGAAGTGAACGCGATGTGGAAATTGCATAGGATCTATCAGTCTTCCATCTCCAAGCTCATCCGGGTTGAGCCCTGCCAACTCGGTGAGCGCGTGTACATGGCGGGTACTCCGAATACCCCTTTTTTCTACATGTACCAATGCTTTTTCAGAGATCTAGGTGTGTGTCTTCCCTTTACATAGTTTGAGTGTGATTTTTTGAATTTTGTCAATGTGGCCACCTGTCAACTGCACCCCAATAGTTGGGGTATTTTGAGGGCTTTTCAAGTCTTGTGCTCGGCCTTGGGGGTAGGGGTGTCGTTGCTCATTTTTCTTCATTTTTACCAGCTCAAATTGGGTGAACCTCCCCTAGGTTGGGTGTCTTGAGTGGGAGTAAGGCTGGGGGGTTGTGCCAGCTTTATTCCCAGTCGTATAAGAGCTTCAAGAAGGAGTTCTTTCAAGTTCGGCCTGCTGAGGCCGACCCGCTGGTCGACGAAGTCTTCCATTTCGGCGGGTTGCCGAGGTTTCCCCTCTTCTGGCAGCAGAATCCGATCAAGTTTAATGGGTCGAGCAGCCTTCAACTGTCGGATTCTGATACTACTACCATCGCTGACTTGGCCGCGCTTCCTCGTCCCTTGGAATGCAAGCTCATCCTCTCGCTTGCTAACTTGGCGAATAAGGAGAGGGGTTTGGAGAGTGAGTACCTCATCATCCTTAGTTGTTAGATTCTTTGTCTTTTTTCTTCTTCTTATGTGTTGGGCTCTTTGTGTTTGCATGTATAATGGGAAAAAGTAAATGGCGCGAGATGAAGGCTCATTACAACACGGAGGAGCTCGAGGTTCCTGAGCCTGGCGAGGAGGAGGTTGCTCCCCTGGAGACTCGCCGAAAGAGGAAAAGGGGAGATAAGAGGGTCGGGGAGACCTTGGCCCCTCGCGATCTTGAAGAGGTGACCTCGAGGGCCACCGACGCCGACCCGGTCGATCTCACCGGGAGCCCTCTGCCTGAGGGGTCACCTAGGGTGGCCGTGGAAGAGGTCGCTCGTGAGACACAGGTTTGTGTATTTGCCTTATAGTGTGCCTTTGTGCGTTGTGCACTATTTTTGATGGAACTAGGTTGAAGAAGATTGATGTTCTTCAACATTTCTACCGTCCAAGACCTTTGCTCAATGAGGTTGAACACTTCAAAACAGCGGAAGCTCCTTGAAGAAGTCTCCAATGGAGGAGATGCACCTAAGGAGGTTCGGTCACCTCTTGAAGAAGTGAAGAAGCTTGAGGAACCAAGCTTCTAGGAGAAGGAACCTTGAGAGAGAACTAGGAACTAGGTTTTCACGGTTTTGAATCTTGAAAAATGAGAGAGAATTCTGAATTGTATTTCTCATAAATGTCCAAAAGTGAATACAAGTGAAGAGATTACAAATATATAGGGAGAGGTAGCTTGTAGTGCAAGCTAACCTTAACCATGGTTCACTAGGAACCATGTTAAGGTGTAGCTAACCATCCATGGTTTCTAAAACTTGTAGGAGAAGCTAACCTTGACCATGGTTCACTTAAGAACTGTGGTAATGTCAACCATGGTCAAGGTCAGCCTAACCTACCAAGGTTTAGAAACTTGGAAAGCAAGCTTCAAAGCTTGAAGGAGAAGCTAGCAATTTTCGGCCAAGAACAAAGGTGGAGGCTAGGCGGCCAAGGCTCCAAAATGCTCCTTGATTTATTTCAAAAATATTTGATTTGGTTTAGTTAGGTTCATCATATGATGATGAGACCTAGCTAAATCAAATCTATGAAAAATTAGGAGCAAAATGAGTCTAATATGCAAAATTTTGCCTAGACCCAGTTCTGGCCCAATTACTAGTCACACCCTCAAGCATTGCTAAATGACACCCCTTTTTCCCTACTGAAAAAATATAAAATGAATGTATCAACAAAGGAGGTTAAATGGAGTTAAACTCTCCAAGTAACCCACCCTAAAATCAATATAAAATCACTAATTAAAAGCAAGTAAAGTGTCTCACAAATACAAAGGCAAAATTAGACCTATACAAAGGAACTATGCACAAAATATATGAAATGGTCTTCAAGATCATCCTATTCCTCTTGGTTCTTTTAAGATATCACCTCTTGGATTCATTGGCCTTGGCCATAGTCTATTATTCCCTCCCTCTTGAAAAGGATTTGACCTCAAATCTCAAGAGTCTTCATGATTATTGGCCACTCCTACAAATATATAATACCATTCATTAAAGGTGATATTATCAACGAATAAATGTGAAAGGTATATCCTAGAAGGAACCCTTTCATGGAACCTAAAGAAATCAATGAAACTAGACCTTCTAATATAATGAATAGGATCCTCTCCTAAACATAGACTAGATATATTACTAAATCCTAAAAATGTGCTAAAACTAAAACTATAGCACACTAGAGACTCAATCCTAAAAACTAGAACATCTTACCTAAAGTACCCTATGTGGTAACCTAGGCATTTCCTAGAAAATAAGGAAAATACTACTAAGAAATTTCCTAAACAATTTTGGATTATATTATTTATTGGATAGTTATGAAAAGAATTTGTCACAAGGAACCTTGAAGGTTCATATGTTATATCCAACAAATAATATATTCCACAAATTGGGTGCATTACTAACACAACTAAAGTAGGAAAAGTCTTACGCAAAGTAAGGCTATCTACCTTGGGCACCACCAAGGAAGTAGCATGAGAAGTAAAACTAAGTGAAGTCCACTTCTCCTTCACAATATCTTGAAGTTGAGATTCTTTTTCTTTAAAAATAATGGATTTGTGAATCTCTTCTTCAAGACTAGTGGCAGTGTGAGGGTAACAGTTAAGGTCTTTATGAATAAAGAGAATAGTTTTCGTAGGTTTTCTAGTAATAAAGTAATTCTCCTTATTCATAACTCCCTTAGAGGACATTTCTTCCTCTTTACTCTTCCCTACTTTCTCACTTTTTCTTTTGATTTTCATTTGTGCTTGATCCTCAGCCACTTGTTGAGGTGAGAGAGGATAAAGCACAAATTTATTTTCCTTATGAGTGAAGGTAATTTCATTAGTAAGATCATTATGTATAGTTTTCTTTTCAAATTGCCATGGTCTTCCTAACAAAATGTGACAAGCTTCCGTTGGTACTATATCACATAAAGCTTGGTCCTTATACTTCCCAATGGAAAACTTAACCTTCACTTGTTGATCAACTACTATGTCGCCATCCTTATTAAGCCATTGCAAATGATAAGGTTGAGGATGTGGCATAGTAATTAAACTCAACTTTTTAACCAACCTAGTGCTACAACAGTTGCACCATGAACCACTATCAACAATGAGAGAATAAGAATTATTTAAAACATTACATCTTGTATGAAAAATGTTCTCTCTTCGTGATAGGGTACCACTAGGTTGATTATGAAGGATTCTCCTAAGCATTAGGAGCTTTCCTTCATAAGCATAAACTGGCTCCACTTTGGACCTTTGAAGCGCGACCTCACTCTCACTAGAAGAGGAGGTAGTAGTCTCTTCTTGACTACTATAAGTGTCATGCCCCCTTAAGATTATGACTTTCTTTGTAGGGCATTGAGAAGCAATGTGGCCTCTTCCTAGACACTTGAAACATTTAATATCACTAGCTTTTGTGCTAGTGTGTCGAGTGATGAGATCTTTATCCTAATCTTTATTTTTCTCTTTCTTTTTAGCCAATTCTTTGGAGGGTTCTGAAATAATTTTCTTTTCAAAAAGTTTTTCCTCCTCCATGTAGTCTTTCTTAAGAGATCTAGAGTGGGAGCTTTCTCTTTTAGAAGATTTTCTCAATATTTGTTGTTCTACCCTTACACAAAGTTGGACCAAGTCATTTAGGTCCCTGTAGGGTAGTAGCTCCACTTGGTCTCTAATCTCTAAGTTAAGACCACTTAGGAATCTAGCTACAGTGGTGGTTTCCTCTTCTCTAATACATGCCCTCATCATGTATAGCTCCATTTTTTGCCTATATTGTTCAACAGTCATATCTTTTTGTTGGAGCCTTT
The DNA here is from genome assembly GCF_000230855.2 of Cajanus cajan. Lineage (NCBI taxonomy): Eukaryota > Viridiplantae > Streptophyta > Magnoliopsida > Fabales > Fabaceae > Cajanus > Cajanus cajan. The sequence goes on along the minus strand of NC_138523.1, from coordinate 12,242,302 downwards.
GGAGATTATTCATAAGCTCCCTACCATAGTAAGAGGGAAAGTGTCTCCTCCTCAATGCACTCCTAAGATCATTCCAATATTGGATAGGAGGATCATTGTGGAGACGTCTTTCTCTTTCCAAAGAGGTCCACCAATACATTGCATGCCCTTGAAAGCTAAGGGTTGCAAGTGGAACTTTCCTTTCTTCACTTACCCTATGGCAAGCAAAGAGTTGTTCTACCTTCATCTCCTAATCAAGGTAGGCCTCCACATCATCCTTCCCAAAAAATTGAGGGAGATCCACCTTGGATTCCCTAGGTTTAATAGTTATTCTAGGGGAAGGTTGATAATGGTTACCCACATTAAGGCTTTCATTAGGAGATGTGTATTAGGAGTGTAAGCTTCTACTTTTTTTTTCTCTGTTTTTTCATATCTTCTTTCAATTTTTCTTCTTCTTGTCTAAGAATTCTCAATTCTTCCTCAAGATAAGCAAGTTGTCCTTCCCTTTCAATTTTATCTCTTTCTCTTTGAAGAGACTCTTGCTTTTTCCATAGTTTAAGTGATTTGAGCTCTTTTGTAATGTATGAAAGACTTTTAGGAGAGCCATCACTTTCACTATGGGAGGAATCTTGAGACATTTTAAGACAAAAAGATTTTTCACAAAAAAATAGTTTTTAAGAAAATAATATTTTTGGGAAGTGCTTAGACTTGGCACTTAGAGGTCTAAGAGTACAAATTGAACTTTGGAGGGAGGTGAGCTACTAAAGAGTCACTTAATAACCAAGCCTCTTCAAGTAAAAATCTCTAAACCTTCTTGTAAGTTTGCCTTACACAAAGCAATTTCACAAAGACATTTTTCAAAGAAAAATAACAAGCAAGTGCCTATTTGTGTACAATTCAAACAATGCAATCAATACTTGAAATCATAAATTGCTTGAAAACATAAATGGCATGAAAACATAAATTGCTTGAAAACTTAAATTACTGAAAACATAAATTGCTTAAAACATAAATTGCATGAAAACCTAAATTGCAAGAAAACTTAAAGATAAGAAAACATAAACTAGGCGATTAAGCAATTAAACCTAAGTGAGAGATTGGAAAGCACCAAAGACCTCCAAGGACCACTCTCACACGTACTACACAGTTTTACCCTAATGAAAACACTAAGGAGAGATGGAGATACACCAAAGGCACTCCAAGACACTCCTATAAAGGCCTTGTACAAGAATGAGAAATTGAAAAATTTACAAAGATGAAATGTAAATTTATACCAAATGAAATGCAAATTCACATTCAAATGAAATGCAAATTTACACCAAATGAAATGTAAATTCACTTAAAGAAAATTTAGTGGTTGCACCAAGAGTTTTAGAAACAAAAATTCAGCTACTAATTTAGTGACAATTTTAGTGACGGATTTGGTATTGAAAATTTTTGAAGACAAATTTCTGTCACTAAATTTGTTACTAAATCCTTCACAAAATTTTCACAAAAAATTTTGCTCCTTCTTTCTCCAATTCATCCACCAAGATTGCAGCCCTCACAATGTGTTTCACTCCTCTTTTAGAAGCAACCTTGATGATGGTTACTCCTAGGTGTTTGAATTTCCAAGAATCCAATCCAATGAGAAACAAGCTCCTAGGTCACCACCAAAATCCTTCAATATTGGCTATCCTTGAGCTTGGCCTTCAACACCTTCCAAGAGGCACTCAACAAACCTTAAGATGCTGGAATATTAGTACAAAAACTGAAAAGGAACAATTAGGAACAGCTACACCAATTGGTGGAAGTAAATGAGACAAGACTAGAAGGAATTCCATAGAAAGACAAGCAAAAATTAAGGCACAATTTGAAAGGCTAGCACACAAAAGAATTCCTAACAAAGGCACTAGAGTAGATTACAAAATAGAAACTAAGATTACAAACAAAAATAAGACACAAATATATGGCTTTTTCTTGTACTCTTATTTTAATGCTTCTTTTTGTAACTTCTTTTGCTCTTTTTCTTTTGTTTTTGTACAGGAGTTTAATGCCTTTTAAACATGTATAAGTCTCAGATTTAAGCACCAAAATCTGCTGCAAAATTTTTTATACAAAACAAGAGGTGTTCACATGCATATTTCAACTAGTGCTTCACAATTTTGTAGTGTTTTTAGGTCAAATTTTTAAGCACTCATTCTTTTGTTTTTCTCATGCATTTAGAACACATACACCTCTGTTTTACCTCTGTTTCTAATGTATAAAATTTGTTAAAAGTTTCAGCCACACAATAAGACTCAAGGAAACCTAATAGGAATTAGTGTTTAGTAATTTTTTTGACAAAACTTTTAACAAGACATAATAGAAACCTAACTCTAGGAAATTTGCTAGAACTAATAGCAAATTATGAACACAAATATGTAAAACAAAAGCACATATAGGTAAGGTTTAGATTCAATAAGAAAAATACACAAAAATTTCGGACATAAACAACACACAAAAAAAAATAATTAGGTCAAACAAGCTAGTTTATGAATTTGCAACATGTAAAGGACTACACATGACTCCTATGACAAAACAAATGATTCAAAAATAAAAATAATGCAATGTGAATGAAGTCCAATCACGAACACATGTTATAGAATGGAGAGACTCAAATAAAATACAAAAGCGCACAAGTTTAAGAGAACCTAAAGCACAACACAATTGATTCATGGATTAATAGGAACAAGCAAGAACATGAATCAATTTAGTTCACATGACATATAGGATCCATCAAACAATGTATTAGAACTAGATCCATGCAACAAACACAAGTTTAGACATAGGATAAGGAAGATACAACATGGATTCACTAGAAAAAGTTAGAACACCAAACCTCAAGAGCACTAGGCTCTAGATAACAAAAATGATGGAACTAGGTTGAAGAAGATTGATGTTCTTCAACATTTCCACCGTCCAAGACCTTTGCTCAATGAGGTTGAACACTTCAAAACAGCGGAAGCTCCTTGAAGAAGTCTCCAATGGAGGAGATGCACCTAAGGAGGTTCGGTCACCTCTTGAAGAAGTGAAGAAGCTTAAGGAACCAAGCTTCTAGGAGAAGGAACCTTGTGAGAGAACTATGAACTAGGTTCTCACGGTTTTGACTCTTGAAAAATGAGAGAGAATTCTGAATTATATTTCTCATAAATGTCCAAAAGTGAATACAAGTGAAGAGATTACAAATATATAGGGAGAGGTAGCTTGTAGTGTAAGCTAACCTTAACCATGGTTCACTAGAAACCATGGTAAGGTGTAGCTAACCATCCATGGTTTCTAAAACTTGTAGGAGAAGCTAACCTTGACCATGGTTCACTTAAGAACCATGGTAAGGTCAACCTAACCTATCAAGGTTTAGAAACTTGGAAGGCAAGCTTCAAAGCTTAAAGGAGAAGCTAGCAATTTTCGGCCAAGAACAAAGGTGGAGGCTAGGCGGCCAAGGCTCCAAAATGCTCCTTGATTTATTTCAAAAATATTTGATTTGGTTTAGTTAGGTTCATCATATGATGATGAGACCTAGCTAAATCAAATCTATGAAAAATTAGGAGCAAAATGAGTCTAATATGCAAAATTTTGCCTAGGCCTAGTTCTGGCCCAATTACTAGTCACACCTTCAAGCATTGCTAAATGCCACCCCTTTTTTCCTACTGAAAAAATATAAAATGAATGTATCAACAAAGAAGGTTAAATGGAGTTAAACTCTCCAAGTAACCCACCCTAAAATCAATATACAATCACTAATTAAAAGCAAGTAAAGTGCCTCACAAATACAAAGGCAAAATTAGACCTATGCAAAGGAACTATGTACAAAATATATGAAATGGTCTTCAAGATCATCCCATTCCTCTTGGTTCTTTTAAGATATCACCTATTAGATTCCTTGGCCTTGGCCATAGTCTATCAATTTTTGACTTAGTGAAATTTTTGTGTTTCGCCCATGTGGGTCCGACGCCTACCTCTGTTAAGGCCCGCGGGAAGGGATCGAGTTCCGGGGTGCCAATGCCTACTTCTCCTGTTGATGCGCAGGTGGGTCCGACGCCTACCTCTGCCGAGGCCCGCGTGAAGGGGCCGAGCTCCGAGGTGCCGACACCAACTCCTCCAGCTGCTGCTCCTTCTCATAGTGGCGTTCCGAGGCTGAAGTGCATTGTTCAACGCTTCGACGTCACTCGTCCAATGACAAGGTTGGACCATGTGAGTGTGTCTCTAGACATAACGTCATTGTGAAGCTCTAAAGTGCCCGCGTAGGCATTCTTTAAGGAGAACCCGACCTTTGTCACTGACAAGGCAATGATAGAGAAAGTTGGTCCAGTGGAGGGCTTAGACTCTACGGAGGTCTTCATGCAGAGGTCTATCATCATCGTGGACCTTTGGAAGCGCAGGTGGCCAAAGCTTCAAGGAGAGCTGGAGAGTGCGCAGAGTCGAGCTACCTTTGGAGGAGGAGAACCAGGCCTTGAGGGCCGCGTTGGGCGAGGTTGTGAAGAAAAATGAGGCTGAGCTTCAGGTTTCAAGGAGGGATCTTTCAAAGACTCAGAAGTCTTTAGAAGTCGCTTTGAGGGCCAATGAAGCGTATGCTACCCAAGTTGGCGATCTGCATGAGGTCGCCAAGTCTTGCAGGGGGGAGGCCGAAGCTGCTCGGGGCCGAGCGCGCTCACTAGATGAGGAGGTCAAGGAGCTGAAGGCTGAGTTAGGGGAAGCTTCCAAGAGGCATTTGTGTGACGAGGTGCTTCTCGTCGGCAGGGAGGAGGAGATTGGCTCCTTGAAAGTTGACCTAGATGCGATGGATGCAGCGAGGGTGAGCTTGGAGAAGAAACTCGTCGAGACTGAGCAGGCTGTTTTGGTGGAGCACAAGAGGGGGTTCGCTAAGACAGCTCATCAGACGAGGTTGCTTGAGCTAGGGGTCGACCTCTTTGTTATGCACATAGAGAAGGATGAGCGAGGTGGGCATCTGGTGAATGAGGATGACCTGTCCGAGAGCACAAGTGATAACACTGCCTCTTAGGCCTTTTCATTTGGCTTCCTTGTACTTAATTTATTTTACAATTTTTTGTATATGAACGCTCTTGTTGAACTTTGCCTTTCTATTTAGCGCTAACTGTTTTACTCTTGATTTTGCTCTTTTTGATGTTTCTTGCTTGACTCGAATTCGTCTTAAGGTTCGAATTGGACCTTTGATTTTATTCTAAGAATCGAATCCAGTTTAGGCTTAGTTTTACTCTTTTTTTGAGGTCCAAACTTGGCCTGTATTTTGCGTTCTAAGGCTCGTGCTTGGCCTTTGAGGTTTTAAAGCTTGACCTTTAGTTTTCATTTTGAGGCTCAAACTTGGCTTGTGAAGGTTCAAACTTGACTTTTCTTGTGACCTTGATCTGAAATGAATCGTGTCAAGGTTCAAATTCGACCTTGGCTTGGTATAGATTGCGCTAAGGTTCGAATTTGACCTTGGCTTAATACAATATAATTTGTGCCAAGGTTCGAATTCGACCTTGGCTTAACACAATATAATTCGTGCCAAGGTTCGAATTCGACCTTGGCTTAACACAATATAATTCGTGCCAAGGTTCGAATTCGTCCTTGGCTTAACACAATATAATTCGTGCCAAGGTTCGAATTTGACCTTGGCTTAACACAATTAATTCGTGCCAAGGTTCAGATTCGACCTTGGCTTAACATAATATAATTCGTGCCAGGGTTCGGATTCGACCTTGGCTTAACATAATATAATTCGTGCCAATACAACGTAAAATTGAGGAGATATGTGTGGAATGAGTCATTTTTATTGATGTGGGTGTGCCTCGTTAAAAACCCTCGCAGCCAAAACCCATTTTTTTTAATGTTTTTTGGGACAAAAGATCAAGTAGGGAAAAAAATGCACAACCCATTTGTACAATTCAGCTGAAGTAAAACTTGAGATGAGTGGCATTCCAAGTTCGCGGGATGGTTTTGCCGCTGAGTTCTTCTAGTTGGTATGCCCCGTTTTCTAAGTCTTTTGAGACTTGGAACGGGCCATCCCAGTTAGGTGCAAGTTTCCCTTCTGATGGGTCTCTTCTTGCTTCACCTTGTAGTCTCCTACCAGGTCGCCTACTTGGAAAGAGTGAGGTCAGGCTTGGGTGTTGTACCTTCTGGAGGCTCGAAGTTTGCAAGCTTCTTCGTGAATTAGGTCGAGGTTGACTGCTGTTTCCTGAGCATTTTGTTCACTGTCAAAGGTGTGACGCGGATGATACGTCTCACCGACCTCGACTGGGATCATGGCGTCGGCTCCATAGGTCAGCTTGTAAGGCGTTTCCTGCGTTGTTGATTGAGGGGTGCAATGATATGCCCAGAGAATGCTGGGGAGCTCGTCGACCCATTGTCTTTTGGCGCTCCCTAGTCGCTTTTTGAGTTCTCAGAGTATTACTTTGTTCGCGGCTTCGGCTTGGCCATTGGTTTGGGGGTGTTTCACCGAGGTTGGAAGGTGCTTGAATCCGAGTTCTCAGAAGAAATTCTCGAAGCTTTGCGTGATGAATTGTCTGCCGTTATCAGTGACGTGGGAGTGTGGAATACAGAACCGGCAAATAATGTTCTTCCAGGTGAACTTCTGCACGTTCTTGGCGGTGATCTTCGCAAGTGGGCACGCCTCAATCCACTTGGTGAAGTAGTCGACTGCCACAAGGAGGAATTTCAGTTGACCTTTCGCGAGGGGAAATGGTCCGAGAATGTCCATTCCCCATTGGGCAAAGAGCCACGATGACATCATTTTGTGGAGGACTTCAGGTGATTGCCGATGTGTGTTACTGAACTGCTGACATTCTTTGCACTTTTGCACATAATCTTGGCAATCTGACTTCAGTGTGGGCCAGTAGTATCCATTTCGAAACACCCTGGTCACCATCGAGCGTTCCCTAGAGTGCATACCGCATATTCCTCGGTGGAACTCCTCAATGACGTAGGTGGCTTGGGACTTTGCTAAGCATTTCAACAGGGGAGCCGAGATGCCGCGTTTGAACAGCTCATCTATGATGATGACAAATTTGGATGACTTTACTCTCATCTTCCGAGCTTCATCTTTGTCTTCGGGTAGAGTTCCATCCTTTAAGTAGCTCCATATGCCAGTCATCCATCCTTGGTCTTCATTATCATTGGTGTTGACGACTTTATCATCTAGACTGGGTGAATTTAGAGTCTCTTAGATGATGGTCCGATGTTGTCCAAGTCGCTTTGTACTAGCGAGCTTGGACAAGAGGTCGACCTTGACATTCTGCTCTCGTGGAACATGGTGTATGGTGAACTCATCAAAGGATGAGATCCTCTGGGATGCTACATGAAAGTACCTTTGTAGTAGGGTGTCCTTGGTCTGGTATGCTCCACTCAGTCCTACAAGTAATGCTTCGTACTCTACTTGGTTATTAGTGACTCTTAAGTCGAATTTGAGATATTGCTCTATGGTGACTTTGTTCGGTCTTTCCAAAATAATACCTGCACCACCACCTTTAGAGTTGGAAGATCCATCAACATGTAGAGTCCATACCTATTTTTCTTCGGCCGAGGTTGGGGTGAGTTTGGCCACAAAGTCTGCTAAACATTGAGCTTTCAAGGGGCCTCGGCTTTCATACCGGATGCTGAACTCAGACAACTCTACTGACCATACTATCATGCGCCCGGCGAGGTTTAGCTTCCTTAGTATCTGCTTAATTGGGTAGTCAGTTTTGACGACCATTTGGTGGCTTTGGAAGTAAGGTCGGAGACGCCGGGCTACGGTGACGAGTGCTAATGCCAGCTTTTCGATCATTTGATACCGCTTCTCCGTGTCTTGCAGGACTCGACTGTTGAAGTAGATGGACATTTGTACTTTGTGATGTTCTTGGACTATTACCGCACTGATTGCACCTTTTGCCACGACCAAGTAGAGGAGGAGGTCGAAATGATGATTCGGCCTCTATAAAACTGGTGGAGTGGCGAGGAAAACTTTGAAGCTCTTGAAAGCTTCTTTGCATTGGTCAGTCTATTCGAAGTTCTTTGGCTTGCGTAATAAGGTGAAGATAGGCCCTGCTTTCTCCACCAACCTGGGGATGAAACGAGAAAGAGAGACTAACCTTCCCGCCAAGCGTTGGACGTCCTTGACAGTCTAGGGAATTTGCATTTGTATAATGGCATTGCATTTCTCCGGGTTGGCTTCAATCCCCCTGCTGGTGATCATAAAGCCAAGAAATTTACCTCCCTGGACACCGAAAACACACTTTTTCGGGTTTAGGCGCATGATGTGCTTCCAGATTTGGTTGAACACCTCAGCCAAGTCGTCAGCATGAGCCTCGGTTGACGGTGTTTTGATGATCATGTCGTCTACGTAAACCTCCATATTCTTCCCGATTTGGTGCTGGAAGACTTTATCCATCAACCGCAGGTAAGTGGCCCCGGCGTTTTTGAGGCCGAAAGGTATCACGCGGTAGCAAAAGTTGGCGTGACCGGTGATGAAGCTCGTGTGCTCTTCGTCTGGTGGGTACATCATGTAATGGAAGTACTTGGAGAAGATGAATGTTCTTCCAAGCTTTCCATGCAAGAACCGAAATACTCTTGAGGCAACCTTCAAAATAAGGCTTGAATCTCCACGAAGGAACCTTCAATGGAGGTTGAAGCAAGGAAGTGATTTAGTTACTCCTAGCTTGTTGTAGAAGCTTGAGGAACCAAGGCAAAGTTTGAAGAAACTTTGATAGAAACCTTAGAGAGAGAGTTCTCCACGGTTTTTAAGACTCTTGAATGAGAAAGAAATCTGATTTCTATTTCTCAAAATGTTCAAAAGTGAATACAAGAGTAGAAATTACAAATATATAGGGAGAGGTAGCTTGTAGTGTAAACTAACCTTAACCATGGTTCACTAGGAACCATGGTAAGGTGTAGCTAACCATCCATGGTTTCTAAAACTTGTAGGAGAAGCTAACCTTGACCATGGTTCACTTAAGAACCATGGTAAGGTCATCCAAACCTACTAAGGTTTAGAAGCTTGGAAGGCAAGCTTCAAAGCTTGTAGGAGAAGCTAGAAATTTCGGCCAAGAACAAAAGGAATGAGCTAGGTGGCCAAGGCTAAAAAATGCTCCATGATTTATTTAAAAAATATTTGATTTGGTTTAGTTAGTATCATCATATGATGATGAGGCCTAGCTAAATCAAATCTATGAAAAATTAGAAGCAAAATGAGTCTAATATGCAAAACTTTGCCTAGGCCCAGTTCTGGCCCAATTACTAGTCACACCCTCAAGCATTGCTAAATGCCACCCCTTTTTCCCTACTGAAAAAATATAAAATGAATGTATCAACAAAGGAGGTTAAATGGAGTTAAACTCTCCAAGTAACCCACCCTAAAAACAATATACAATCACTAATAAAAGCAAGTAAAGTGTCTCACAAATACAAAGGCAAAAATAAGCCTATACAAAGAAACTACTATATGTACAAACATATGAAAAAGGTCTTTAAGATCATCTCATTCCTCTTGATTCTTTTAAGATATCACCTCTTGGATTCCTTGGCCTTGGCCATAGTCTATCATCCCCTCCCTCTTGAAAAGGATTTGACCTCAAATCTCGAGGGTCTTCATGATTATTGGCCACACCTACAAATATATAATAAAATTCATGAGAGGTGATATTCTCAACAAATAAATGTGAAAGGTATATCCTAGAAGGAATCCTTTCATGGAACCTAAAGAAATCTATGATACTAAACCTTCTAATATAATGAATAGGATCCTCTCCTAAACATAGACTAGGTATATTACTAAATCCTAAAAATGTGCTAAAACTAAAGCTATAGCACACTAAAGACTTAATCCTAAAAACTAAAACATCTTGCCTAAAGTACCCTATGTGGTAACCTAGGCATTTCCTAGAAAATAAGGAAAATACTACTAAGAAATTTCCTAAACAATTTTGGATTATATTATTTGTTGGATAGTTATGAAAAGAATTTGTCACAAGGAACCTTGAAGGTTCAGATGTTATATCTAACAAATAATATATTCCATAAATTGGTTGCATTATTGAAACAACTAAGGTAGGAAAAGTCCTACACAAAGGAAGGCTATCTACCTTGGGCACCACCAAGGAAGTAGCATGAGAAGTAGAACTAAGTGAAGACCACTTCTCCTTCACTAAATCTTGAAGTTGAGACTCTTTTTCTTTAAAAATAATGGATTTATGAATCTTCTCCTCAAGACTAGTGGTAGAATGAGGGCAAGAGTTAAGATCTTTATGAATAAAGAGAATTTTTTCATAGGATTTTTAGTTCTAAAACAATTCTCTTTAGTCACAAATCCTTTAGAGGATATTTCTTCCTCTTTACTCTTCCCTGCACAAAGTTCTTTCTTTTTTTTCTATTTCTTCTTTTCTTTTGATTTTCATTTGTCTTCTTCTTTTGTGTTTTCTCATGTCTTCTTTCAATTTTTCTTCTTCTTGTTTAAGAATTCTCAACTTCTCATCTAGGATAGCATGTTTGGCCTCTCTTTCAATTTTCTCCTTCTCTTTTTGAAAGGCCTCTTGCTTCTTCCATAGTTTAAGTAATTTTAGCTCTTTTGTTAAGTAAGAAATGCTTTTAGGAGAGCTATCACTTCCACTATAGTTGGATTGTTGAGACATTTTAAACAACAAGATTTTTTCTCTTCACACAAAAATAGATTTTAAGAAAATAATATTTTTGAAGTGCTTAGACTTGGCACTTAGAGGTCTAAGAGTACAAATTGAACTATGGAGGGAGGTGAGCTACTAAAGAGCCACTTAATAACCAAGTCTCTTCAAGTAAAAATCTCTAAACCCCCTTGTACGTTTGCCTTGCACAAAACAATTTTCACAAAGATATTTTTCAAAGAAAAATAACAAGCAAGTGCCTATTATGTACAATTATCAAGACTTGAAATCATAAATGGCAAGAAAACACAAATTGCTTAAAAACTTAAATTGCTGAAAACATAAATTGCTCAAAACATAAATTGCATGAAATCTTAAAGACAAGAAAACATAAACTAGGAGTTGAAAGTAATTAAACCTATGTGAGAGTTTAAAAGGCACCAAAGACCTTCAAGGACCCTCTCACAAGTACTACACGGTTTTACTATTAGAACACTTAAGGAGAGATGGAGATACACCAAAGGCACTCCAAGACACTCCTTAATAAAAGGCCTTGTACAAAAATTGGAAAATTAAAAGATTACAAGAAAAAATTGAAATGCAAATTTACTTCAAATGAAATGCAAATTCACACTCCAAATGAAATGTAAATTCACACCAAATGAAATATAAATTCACAATCAAATGAAATTAGTGGCTGCACTTAATTTCAAAGAAAACAAATTAGTAACTAATTAGAGACAAATTTTAGAGACAGATTTTGTAAGGAAAAATAGGTTTAGTAACAAAAATTTCCGTCACTAAAATTGGTCTCTAAAGTTCACAAAAATTTTCAAAATTTTTTCGCTCCTTCTCTTCCAATTCCAGCCACCAAGCATGCAGCCCTCACAAGTGTATCACTCTTCTTTTAGAAGAAACCTTGACTTTGGTTACTTCTAGGTGTTTTCAAGAGGCTTTCCACCAAGAGAGAACAAGCTCCCTAAGCAACCACCAACGCCTTCAAGTTGACTTCCTTTGACTTGGCCTCCTACACCTTTTAAGAAGCACTCAACCACCTTCAATTTATGGAGTATTAGTGCTAAAACTGAAAAGGTACAATTTATAATGGCTACACCAATTGGTAGAATGAAATGAGACAAACTAGAAGGAGTTCCACAAAAATGACAAGCAAAACTTAAGGCAAATTTAGAAAGCTAGCACACAAAGGATAACCTATGAAAGGCACTAGAATGGATTACAAAATCAAAGCTAAAATTAGAAACAAAATTAAGACTCAAAAGCTTGTATATGTGGCTGGACAGAAAATTGAAGATAAGGCACACAAAATGTTACCAAACCGAGAGCACTATTTTGCTAAAATTTTCACTCCTTGGCTTTTTCTTGTGTTCTTTTCTTTTGTTTTCTTTTGTGATTTCTTTTGTTCTTTTTTTTTTCTTTGTTAACACAGGAGTTTAATGCCTTTTAATCAAGTATTAATCTCGGATTTAAGCATAAAAATCTGATGCAGAAATTTCACACAAAACAAGAGGTGTTCACATGCAATGTTCAACTAGTGCTTCACAATTTTGTACTATTTTTTTGTCAAATTTTTAAGCACTCTTTCTCTTGTTTTTCTAGAGTTTTTAGAATGCAAATACCTCTGTTTTGTCTCTGTTTTAAGTGCCTAAAAAGTGTTAAAAGTTTCAGCCACAACACAAGACTCAAAGAAACCTAATAGGAATTAGTGTTTAACAATTTTTCTTGACAAACTTTTAACAAGACATAAAGGAAACCTAACTCTAAGAAATTTGCTAGAACTAATAGCAAATCATGAACTCAAATATGTAAATTAAAAGAACATATATGTAAGGTTCATATTTAATAAGAAAATACACAAAAAAATTTTGGACACAAACAACACACAAAAAATTAGGTCAACAAGATAGTCTAGGAATTTTCAACATGAAAAGGACTACACATGACTTCTATGACAAAACAAGTGATTCAAAAATAAAACTAATGCAATATGAATGTTGTCCAATCACGGACACATGTTAAGGAATGGAGAGACTCAAACAAACATAAAAAAAACGCACAAGAACAAGAGTCCTAAAAGCACAAACCGAATTGATTCACAAGAATTGGAAACAAGCAAAATATGAATCAATTACTTCTCATGAGACATATAGGATCCATCAAAATATGAAATAAAACTAGAGCCTACAGCAACACAAATTTAGACAAAGATAAGGAAGGAACAACACAGATTCAATGAAGAAAAAATTAGAAACACATAACCTCAAGAGCACTAGGCTCTAAATAGCAAAACTGATGGAAGCACTTGGATAAGATGAATGTTCTTCCAAGCTTTCCATGCAAGGACCGAAATACTCTTGAGGCAACCTTCAAAATAAGGCTTGAATCTCCACGAAGGAACCTTCAATGGAGGTTGAAGCAAGGAAGGGATTCAGTTACTCCTAGCTTGTTGTAGAAGCTTGAGGAACCAAAACAAAGTTTAAAGAAACTTTGATAGAAACCTTAGAGAGAGAGTTCTCCACGGTTTTTAAGACTCTTGAATGAGAAAGAAATCTGATTTCTATTTCTCAAAATGTTCAAAAGTGAATACAAGAGTAGAAATTACGAATATATAGGGAGAGGTAGCTTGTAGTGTAAGCTAACCTTAACCATGGTTCACTAGGAACCATGGTAAGGTGTAGCTAACCATCCATGGTTTCTAAAACTTGTAGGAGAAGCTAACCTTGACCATGGTTCACTTAAGAACCATGGTAAGGTCAGCCAAACCTACTAAGGTTTAGAAGCTTGGAAGGCAAGCTTCAAAGCTTGTAGGAGAAGCTAGAAATTTCGGCCAAGAACAAAAGGAATGAGCTAGGCGGCCAAGGCTCAAAAATGCTCCATGATTTATTTCAAAAATATTTGATTTGGTTTAGTTAGGTTCATCATATGATGATGAGACCTAGCTAAATCAAATCGATGAAAAATTAGGAGCAAAATGAGTCTAAAATGCAAAATTTTGCCTAGGCCCAGTTCTGGCCCAATTACTAGTCACACCCTCAAGCATTGCTAAATGCCATCCCTTTTTCCCTACTGAAAAAATATAAAATAAATGTATCAACAAAGGAGGTTAAATGGAGTTAAACTCTCCAAGTAACCCACCCTAAAAATAATATACAATCACTAATAAAAGCAAGTAAAGTGCCTCACAAATACAAAGGCAAAAATAAGCCTATACAAAGAAACTACTATATGTACAAACATATGAAAAAGGTCTTTAAGATCATCCCATTCCTCTTGGTTCTTTTAAGATATCACCTCTTGGATTCCTTGGCCTTGGCCATAATCTATCATAATGATTTGATTGTATCCAGAATATGCGTCTAGGAAGCTAAGGAGGGCATGGCTGGAGGCGTCGTCTACCAATCTATCGATGCTCGGTAAGGGGTATGAGTCTTTGGGGCACACCTTGTTCATGTCTGTGTAGTCGACGTACATACGCCATTTTCCTGAGTTCCTTTTAACAAGTACCACATTCGCTAGCCATGTAGTATACCAGACTTCTCGGATGAACCCTGCCTTTATTAGCTTTTGCGTGTCAGCTATGATAGCTTCTCGTCTCTCACCGCCGACCTTTCGTTTCCTCTGGGCCACCGGTTTTGCCTCTCTATGGATCGCCAACCTGTGATAGATAAGGTTAAGGTCTATACCTGGCATGTCGGCTCTGGACCATGCAAAGAGGTCAGGGTTTTTGGAGATTTCGGCTTCAAGTTGTTGCCGTAACTTCGTGCTCAAGTGTTGGCTTATCTTGGTGCATTGGCCGGGGAGCTTCCCAATCTGCAGATCAGCCAGCTCGTCGATTGGACTTGGTCGGTTGTCATAGGATTCCAACCTCGGGTCCAGGTTAGTGATGTCCTCCTGTGTGATATGATCGATAGTAGGGGGTCACGTCGGCGGTGCTCCTCTGATAGCAAAACCTTCAGGCTTTCGGCATAGCATTGTCGAGCTGTCTTCTGGTTTTCCCTAACGGAAATGATTTTCCTGTTGCTCCCTGGGAATTTCATTGTCAGGTGTAGGGTAAATATCACAGTTCCAAGTTGGTTCAACGTCGGCCTGTCGATGATGATGTTATACGACATGTTGGCCTCAATGAGGAGGTATCTGACCATGATCCTCCTTGAGTTAGGGGGTTCCCGAAGGTTGTCAGCAGGTCTATGTATCCTCGAGTGTGGACTCGTTCTCTTGCAAAATCGACTAGGGGTTCTGTGTGAGGTTGGATGAGGGAGTGAGGGATATCTAACCTTAGGAATGTCGGCCAGTATAGGACGTCAGCCGAGCTTCCCTAGTCGATCAACGTCTTGTGGACCTCCTAGTTAGCTACTTCCACCGCGATGACCATGGGGTCGTCCTGGTTTGGGCAAATGCTAGTGTAGTCGTCATCCGTGAAGGTGATGGGTGGTGTGTTGCGGTGCGGGGCTGAGGTGTCAGTATGGACATTGTTGATGCTCCATAAGTGTCTTTTACGTGCTGAGCTACTAGATCCTCCCCCTACGAAGCCACCTGCAATTGTATTGATGACTCCACGTAAAGGAGTCGTTCCTGTATCATGACTTACCTCGGCCGGCACTGCCCCGCCTGTGTTTTGTTGAGATCTAGAGGGTTGATCTGTGCGAGTTCCGGAACCTCGGCCTCGTCCTCGTCCTCGTCCATAGTAGTCTGCATTGTGAGATTGTTGCCGTTGGACGTATTGTTCGAGGTGACCTCCTTGGATGAGTTCCTCAATGCGGTCTTTGAGTGTACGGAATTCCTCGGTTGTGTGACCATAGTTTCTATGGTATCGACAATGCTTGGATTTGTCCGCGCTACTGGGGCTGTGTCCAGGAGGTGGTAGAGTAATCAGGTTGGTATTGCTAGCTTCTTCTAGGATGTGTACTCGGGGTGCGTTCAAAGGGGTGTAGAAGTCATACCTCCCTCTTTTGTTCACCCTATCCTTCTTGAATTGGCTATCGTTAGTGACTTTTACCTTATCTTTGTGGCCATGGTCTGGTTTTCCCTGTGGTTTCCCACGAACTTGGTCACAAAAAGTAGTGTGTTCTTCCATATGAATGTACCCCGCAGCTCAGGCACGAAGTTCGTCCATGTCCGGGGGAGGTCGCCAACAAAGGCTATCAACAAAAGGGCTTGAGCACCATGAGCATGGCGTGTAGGGCGACCTCGGGGTTGAGGTTGCAGATCTTGACGGAGATGTCGACAAAGCGCTCCATGAATGTCCTCAATGGTTCGTCGTCGCCCTGTCTAAGGCTGGCCAAGGCGGTGGACGTGATGTGATGTGGTCGACTCGTTGCGTACTACGTTGTGAATCGCCTCACCAGAGTGTCGAAGCTATCAACTGATCCCACTGGCAATTGAGTATACCAGGCGAGTGCCGATCCCTTGAGCGAGGTCGGAAAAACTTTACACAAGATAGCATCATCGTTAGTGTATAGGTTTACCTGCGTGACGTACAGGTCGACGTTCTCATCCGGGTCAGTAGTGCCATCATAGCGGTCGATGTTGAGGGGCTTCCATCCGAAAGGGAAGGGCGTCTCGATGATGCCGTCAACAAAAGGATGATGGCGGATGCCCGCCCTATGTCTTGGAGCCTGGGCGGGTGCATTGCTGACTTCGTGGTCTGACTTGTGCGTCGGTACATGTGACCGATGCACAGTAGACCTATGGGTCGCCGCCTTGGGTGCAGTCGGTGGCTAGGAGACCAAGTGCCCTTCTTCCTCGTGTTGATTGCTTGGTTGAGGGGGCTAATCAGGGAGGCGTTGTGGAAGCTGGGCGCGGATGCGCTCATTCTCAACTCGTAGCACCGCTAGGTCAGCTTCGTGTCGGGCACGCATGTTCTCCAGGTCAGTAGCATGTTGTTGTCGCATTTGATCGACCTCCTTGATCAGCCGTCTCAATGTCGCTTCTCCGTCCATTCTTGGTGCGTGATCTTTGTTGTCTGTTGCTCGTCTACTATGGCTTCAGGTGCAAACCATAACCGTGGCCGATAAGAGATGTCTTGATCGGCCCCACGGTGGGCGTCAAATGTTCTTACCGAAGATCGGTCAAAGGGGGACGATCTGCTAGGCAAGATTGGTGAGCCTCCTTCGTTGGGTACGTTGGGTGCTTCGAATTGGGAGTGGTACCTGCAAAAGAGACTCCGATGCTAAAGTTAGTCTTTGTGGGTGTATGGGTCTCGTATATGTAATGCACATACCTTAGTGTGAATTAGGGTTTATCTGGGCCTTAGGCCTGAGGTCGGTTATGATCTGTTTAGATAGTGGGCCTTTGTTTTGGCTGATGTCTTGTAGCGCTCATCCGATGTCGTTTAGCGCTTCAGTGCCAAGCTCAAGCTCGGTTCCGCGATACGGATAGTATATATATATATATATATATATATATATAAAGGGAGACATCTGTTTATTTCAGGAGTAAGTTTATCTAGACTTATAAACTTACTCTGTTCAATAACTCATGTTTTATATTAAATTTCAAAGATCCAACCGTTGAATTTAAAGTTCTTAATGCATAAATCAAGTTTATAAATTTTAAAAATTTTAAAAATTATTTAATGTTTCATTTCATTAATTAATTCAAATTGACGGATAATTATAAAATCATTTCATACATTGATTTGAATTAATGAAATGAAATATCAAATAATTTTTTTTAAATTTGTATATTTGATCTATGCATTAGGAACTTCAAATTTAACGGTTGGATAATTAAAATATAAAAATGGCTACCAAAAAAAGTTGAAGTGTCAATTAACACTTTCCATTTCATTTTATATATATGATCAATTGGTATAGAGAAATTTTGCTATCTCCTATTTGTGCTTATAAGAACCACATTAAAAATCTTGAGAATGACACGTTAACAAGGGGTAAGGTGGACCACAAACTTGATCTCTCTATATATTCGTTTATAGCACTCCCAGAAGTTTGTTGACCCTTCATTCTTGTGATATCAAGAGAAAAGTAGGTCGGAACATGATTAGCAAACCAAGCACCAATTCATTCAACATAGTAATAATAAATTTTTCCACTTGCGTCCCTGTCTCCCTTAGTATGTATTCAAATTCTACAAAAAAAGTTTTTTACTCATTTTAGTTAATTTTATTCTATAGAACCCGATAAGTTCTGATCACAGTGAGGAACTTGAAAATGGGATCGAAGGTATAATAAAACATTAGGGCAACGCTTGAATCTATACTGAGTCACTGATCTTTTCTCTTATAACATGTGAGCTAGATGATAACTTGGTTAAACTAGTTTCTGTCATATTTGGAAGGCTATTCGATACACTACGGTTACATAATAATGATTCGTAGGTACTCAACTACCTCACTTTTAACATTATTAATACCGGGAAAAACAAGTTCTACATATTTATTTTAAAATAAAAATAGAAATATAGAATAGATGTGGTTTATAACTAGAGGGTGAGTAATTTGTGAAATATACATATATATATATATACATATATATATATATATATATATATATATATATATATATATATATATATATATATTTCACAAATTACTCACCCTCTAGCTATAAACCATATATATATATATATGAAAGTGAAAGAAAAAGAGAATAATGAGTAATTTAAGTTTGTCTTAATGATAGTAAAGAGGAGTGGGCGTGGACGACTTACATTGGAAAGATATTTAAGAATGGGAGAATAATAAGTAAAGGATAAATAAGTCTATTTAAAAGTGAAAAATAAAATGATTATAATAAAAAATCATTCTCTTTATATAAAAGTATTCATAATTCTATATTTTTAAAAGAGAATCCAGAATGCGGCACACAGTTATTAAAAGGTACAGAGAATTCTATACGCGGTATATAGTTATTGAGAGAATGATAATGTTAAAAATCCACCTTATTTTAAGATATAAAAAATAAAAAATTATTATGTGATTTTAAATAATATGATTCCTAATTAGTCCCTGCATGACATATAATCAAATATTATTAATTTTTTGTAATAAGTTAAAAAAATTAAGCCTTTTTGTCTTATGATAATTGGTTGGAATTACAGACACTTAATAGTTTTAAAATATCTAATAAATTTTCATAGAAAAGAAAGATAAAATATAAAAAATGATAAAATAGGAAGAAAAAGTGATAGATATTATATATATATATATATATTTATTGTAATAGGAAAATCATAATAAAAATACAAAGAAAAATTAAGGTGTAAGTGAGTTGTAAAAGGAGTGTATGCTTAATTACCTTGAGAGCTTTCTAAAACTATGAGAAGAGGTTATCCGGTCATTTAAGGAATTAACAATAACTAGTTCAAGGTGGCAAATAGATGACCAAAAACCTACAAAATCCTAGTGCTTGGTGTGTCGGAAAGAACCAACAAATTACATGTCTCCGCTTTTGTTTGTCTTTTCTTATTCCTTCAGTTAGAAATTGACACTCAACAGCAAACTAAATAAATAACAAGCATGAGAGAGTGTTTATTAATTTTTTACCATAAAACATTTTCTGATTAGGGAGATAAAATAAGAGAGAGAGAGAGACCCAGAGAGAAAACAGAAGGAGGTTGATTTTCAATCCAATTCGCAAGTTAGAGGCCACGATAAATCAGATTTAAGTGAGTTCTTAAACAGTGATTGATTCCAATATTTCAGGGTTTTAGAGTTTAAAGAAACGCGGCTACAACGCTACACGATCAGAAATCAACACCAATATATGGCCTAAAATATTATTTAACACATCAGACATATATATAAAGGAAAAGGAAAGCCTACAAAACTTAACTGCAACCTAGCAGCTAATTAACCTCTCCTCAACGAAGAGAGAACTAGTTGTATCTATAAATAAGGAAACAAAAATTAGAACCAAAATAAAAAGAAAAATATTAACACTACTCTTAACTCACATCACAGTAATTTCGTCACGACCAAGCAAAAGCTTTGATGTGAGAGTTCGCCCATAATTCATTACAGGACACCTTTTATGTCCCCTATTTTTTTTTCTTCAAGCAATATCCATGCAACATATATATAGTTATATATATATATATATATATATATATATATATATATTTATTTATTTATTTATTAGTACCAAACTAAAAAGGGTTTTATAATTAATTAATTATAATCCTTCTTAGGGGAAATTCCACAGGCTTGTCTCTTGTTCCATGTTTTCTGGGGTATTAGGTTCACCACCGATATCAAAAGGAGGAGGACTAAGCAGCATTCCCTCAGCCATATTGATGAGAACATTAGGCATGTCAAAGATCAAATCCTCATCCACAAACTGGTTACTACTCATCACTGCTGTTTGCTTCTCTTGCGCCGCTGAAACATTATTATCCTCTGCCTGCGTTCGCATGGCATCCTTAGCTGCTCCAGCAGCCGCCGCCGCCGCCGCCGCCGCCACCTGAATGTCATGCGCAGAGAGCGAAGCAGGAACAGGAAGAGAAGAAGCGGAGTCAGGGAAGTTGAGCTCAGCATTCTTACCTATGAATGAACAAATAAACCATCACATATAGGGTCACATTAGCAAAAAGATAATAAAAATCATACACCATTATCATCATAAATCACTTACCATATTTTCTACAAATTAGAAATAGCATCAATCTCATTCTTTTCTTTATCTTAAAATTTAGTTAATTAAGAAACAACATCTTTAAATATTTTATCAATAAATGTCGATAAAATATCAATAAAGTATCCAAAAGTATTAATATCAAACACAAATAAAGTATCTGAAAGTATCGATATATATCAAACACAGATGTTAAGACAAAGTAAAGTATTGTATACTTTGAATATTCGTATTGCACATAAATAATATTCATATCTATACCCTTGAGAGCTAATGCTGCGACATCATAGGCTACCGCGGCCATTTCAGGCGTAGGGAAGGTGCCTAACCAAATTCTGTTAGGTTTCTTGGGCTCACGGATTTCGGACACCCATTTGCCGTTTGCCCTACGCCTGACGCCGCGGTAGCAACCGGAAAAGCCTTTGCTGCTGCTGGGATGCATGGTGTGTTTGTGTGTGTTGTGTGTTGTGACTGAAATTGGATATTGAGGGAAGCCATTTATGGAGGTGTGAGAGTATGCGAGTATATTGAAGTGCAAACCAGTTGTTTCTGAATTGCGGCCTGTGAAGGGTTCGGCTGTAAGCCAGCTTGGCGTAGGGAAGGACGGACATCTGGGTTGGAGAGCGTGTTCTGTAACAGAATTATAAATTAAAAACACAAAAGATAAAGAGAAAACACTGGATTCAATTCAATTCGCTTAACTTATCCAATGTCAAATTCGTCAACAGTTAAATTGCACTTTCTCAATATTGTTATCTTTTCAAAATATAATATTTATATAAAATATCTATGCTTGCAAATAATAATTCATGTTTTTTGAATATTTACTTTTAAAAATAATAATTAATTTTTATTAGAGATGCTAAATACATAATATAAACATATTTCTTTTATAATATAATTTATTTCATATCTTATAAAAGTAAGATTCAAATTTTAAGATTCAACCTCTAAACAAGTTGATTAAGAATGGACAGATAACATCACTAAAATCTGTTTTCCCTTTCAATTATTTCCAACAAAGATTTTTGAACATCGGGGAGAACGTAAAACATGGATTTCTTCTTATTCATATAATGAGTAGTAGTGACATGTGTTCCGGACAGCACAAAGGAATATTACTGACGTGGGATTCTACGATGCCAAAATTTACAAGGACGAGGTTTATTGTATTCTTTTCTTCCTTCTCTCCTTGTCTTTTCGCCATGTTTTAGTCTCCAACCAATTAATTAGGTAGGGTTTTGTGATGTTGCCGCAACTGATTCATGAGCATTCATTTAGAGACAACACAGTATAGTACTAGTTTTGTTTTGTCAGCAACTTGGAAATCAATTGCAAATAATTAGCTTCATCACAAATTAATGAAGTTATTATGTATGGTGTAAGTTTGTCTGCCTCTTGGACTCTAAAATTAATCTGAATTATTAACTAAATACGCACGAAACCTCCGAGTATGCATATATTTATCACTGGTTTGCAATAGGCAGAAAACTGAAGGACTGTGTTATTAGGTGCTGGACAACACGTACGCCATTGCGTATGTCTTGATTTTAGGGATTTTCTACGTTTGATTTGATTTTTATTTTATATCTTCCTCTAATTACAAACCCATCATTTATAATAAGTTGTTAATTTTTATAAACAAATAAATAAATATATCAATGATAATAGCTAATTAGCTGGTAGTATATTTGAATATTAAACTCTTACATACTAATTTTACACTTTGTATGTTCACATCCTTTTCTTTTTGTGGTCTAGTAACAACAGACATGGATTTTTGTTGCTGAAAATGATAGGAGAAGGAAATTAATGAAATTTTTAACTATCTTTGAAGAAACAAATGTGGATCCGTTCAATGGATCGTGAGCTAGAATAGACCGTCTTAAAGCTTTTTAACAAATTGTCATTCGGTTACTGTAAATTAGTTTACCTCCAATTGATTGTGGGGATTGAGAAAACAATTCAAATTTATTTTCAAATTCAAATCTCTAAGATAGTATTTAGATTTTAAAAGATATTAATTTTTTTAAGATATTATTCAGAATTAAAATATATTATATTTATTTTAGAGATTTGTTTCCTCTTTTAAGATTTGATGTAAAGTCAATAAATAGAGACTCTTGAGATGAGAAGAATCACCTAACAAGTAGAGGGGGTCACCGCCTTAAATGAGAGAGAATGTCATATGAAGGAGGGTTTCCAAGTTTCGTCAGAAAACTTGTGAATAGAGGTTTTCAAGTTTCGCCAGAAAACTTGTGAGAAGGGGGTTTCCAAGTTTAATCCACAAAACTTGAAGGGACAAGGATTTTCATATATATGTAATACATTTTGAGATAAATAATAAACATCCTTGTGGACATAGGCATGAGGGGTTGAACCACGTTAAACAAATTTGTGTGATCTTTTCCAATTTCTTTTATGGTGTTATTTTAATAAGTTTTTCGTCATCATTATTGTGCGTAAAAGAAAAGAAGATTTTTTGTTCCCAACAAGTGGAATCAGAGTCAATGGTTATATCAGGTGACAAATAGACTTGACAAGTATGATGGTTGGCAGGTGGATTCAAGTTTGGGATCCCTTGTGTCGGAAGTCTTTCTAACAATGGAGGGTTAGGAGGCGTGTCTCGCTGCTGTGAGGTCACAATGAAGTGGCGGTGCAAACACTTAGAGCGTGAGTGAGCTTTATGGGCATACTCGTGGATCAATAGTTCACTACAAGAAAAATGCTAATTTCTGACGAAAATTTTTGACGGAAAAGGGTCAATTTTTGACGGAAAAGGGTCAATTTCTGACGGATTTTATTTTTTCTGACGGATTCCATCGGAAAAAGTGGCGTCGGAAAAAAAAATCCGTCAGAAATTGACCCTTTTTCGTCAGAAATTTTCGACGAAATTTTCTGTCAGAAATTTTTCAGAAATTATATATATATTTTATTTTAATAAAATTTATTAATGTAACAGTACTCATATTTGACCTCTCAAGGGTTCTACTTCATGACATTTCACTTTTAGCGTGTTTTATCCTTACTTGCGCAATTTTTGGGAAACTTCCCAAAAGGTCACCCATCCTAATACAACCCCAGGTCAAGCACGCTTAATTGTGAAGTTCTGATGAGTAAGCTATCGAAATGTATATGTATGTTCTCGGTATAACTTGTACAAATTAATTCATTTAAGTCATCCTCAAATATACAATCTCATACTTGTACTATAATAATAATATATAATAATTTTATATTACGAATAATAATAATAATAATAATAATAATAATAATATATTCAATTATTCTTTATTTATATGTACTTACTTTTATAATTAACTTCTACTTATTTCTATTTAAAATTATAATTTAAATTATTTAATTTTATAATTTATAATGATAATATAATTTATAAAATTATAAATATTTATTTATTACATACTTATAAATTAAATTTTAACATCTTAAATAAATTATTAATTAAGTTAATATATTTATTTACCTTAAATCAAACATATAAAATTCAAAAGATGTATTTATCCTTATTTTATTTTCTAATTATCAACCATTAATAAAATACTTACTTAAAATCTTATCTAATTATATCATAATATTCTCGTATCAAATTTAAAATCAGATATTAGCTATACAAAAATATTAAGATCATATAATAAATTATCAATAAGATTTTAGTTAAATAATTTAAAATAATTAATGTTTCAATTATATTGTTAATTAGCAAATAATTTATTCCAAAGCTAATTAATTATTTTTATATTAATTATTAGTAAAATTTAATAACTTTTAATTTAAAAATTAATTGGATTGACGAAATTCAACACACACCATGAGTTATTGAGCGGAATAACTTTACCAAGAGTTATTTTGTAAGTTATCTTAAATCAAACATATAAAATTCAAAAAATATATTTATCCTTTTTTTATTTTCTAATTATCAACCATTAACAAAATACTAACTTAAAATCTTATCTAATTATATCATAATATTTTCATATCAAATTTAAAATCAGTTCTTACATTTTCGACAAATATAAATTTGTCAAAAATATTTCATCAATAATATAGTCTTTCCTACAAAAAAAAGTTTTCATCGAAAATATAAATTTTTCGACAGATTTAATTTTGTTTTATAAGAAATCATCTTTGATTAATATAACATTTTGTATATATGATTTAAGAGTAAAGAATTTTCAATTTAACGGTTGGATTTACAAAATTAACATTTAATATAAAGTTATTGAGCGGTGTAATACTTAGTAAAATTTACACCACTGTAATTATAACTCCCCTCATATATATATATATATACAAAATTTTATATTAATCCAAGATAATTTGATACTTCATTTTTATAAAAACAAAATTGATGTAATATATTCATTTCAAAATACACTAAAATATGAACACTTTGATTACCTTCCAGTTGTTGTTCAATTTTAACAAAATTTGATATATACGTATAAAGTGATATGAACTTTCAATTTAACGGTTGGATTTACAAAATTCACATTTAATATAAAGTTATTGAGCGGCGTAATACTTAGTAAAAGTTACACCGGTATAATTATAACCTCCTATATTATATATATATATATATATATATATATATATATATATATATATATATATATATATATATATATATATATATATATATATGTGTGTGTGTGTGTGTGTGTGTGTGTGTGTGTGTGTGTGTGTGTGTGTGTGTAATTTTAAGCTTATTACTTCTAGAAAATAAAAAAAAAAATATTCTAAAATATAAAACTACTATTTATGTTAAATAAACTAATATATGCACTAATTAATAGAAAAAACTCATGAAACACACAAATATGAAAATATTCACACTTGAACTTGCTTACTATAATTTTAAAGACAATATACTAACATCTCTAAGTAGTTTATAAATATTTAAAAATAAATATTATTTATTTAAAATAATTGTTAAGATCGAAAATATTAATTTTAGAAGGTTTAAATATATTTTGGTCCTTATAAGATGGGTGATTTTGATTTTGGTCTTTGTAAATTTTTTTCTTTATTTTTCATTCTTGTAAGATTTATAAAAATTGTTTCCTACTTGTAAAATGAGTAAAATATTTTTCTTTGATTTTCATCCCTCTAAAATATAAATTCACTAGTTTGATTATTTTAAGGTAGATAAATAATATTTATTTTAAAAAACTAAAAAAACTTTAGAGGTGTTAAATATCAATACGATAATAGTACGTAATTGTTGTAGGTGACACCTAAGATAATTATTTATCTTTTTTTAAAAAAATAAAAAGTAGTAAAAAATGATTACATAAAAAATAAGAATTAAAAATAAAAATTCCAATTTTAGAAAATGAAAATAAGAATCAAAAATAAAATTAAAAATAAGAAACTAAAAATAAGAAATTTTTGACGGAAATATAAATCCGTCAGAAGTTTCAGACAGAAAAATAAATCCCTCGGCAATTTTTGACGGAAAATTTCCGATGGATTTATATTTCTCTCAGAAATTTTTGACGGAAAATTCTGCCAAAAATTTCTGGCAGAAATATAACTCCGTCAGAAATTTCCAACAGAAAATTTCTGATAGAAATTTTCCGTCAAAAATTTTTCGTCGAAAATTTGCATTTTTCTTGTAGTGGTTTCTACTGCAAAGAGAGGGATAAACCGTGCTCCTTTGTTTGAGGGAAAGATTGTTGGGAAACAAGCAAAGTCCCACATCATTCAAATAAGAGGATGGACATGGGTTTTATATATACACAATTGTCTCCATTGGTTAAGAGGCCTTTTGGGTGGTATCTGAAAGCAAAACCGTGAGGACTGGACCTAAAGCGGACAATATCTTACCAATGTGGAGACATGTATATGTGTGTGGTAACCCTCAATGCATAACAATTGGTTACGGAAGAAATGGAAAGCAATGTGAATATATCTTTGAAGTGTTTCTTTTAACACCCAGGTGGATAGTATATACATTCATGAAAAATAGAGAAAAAGAAAATACTATTGCATTTAACATTTTGGATTGATTTCCAAAATTAAAATTTTACATCAAGTAAAAAAGGACATATAAAGAGTAGTACATTAATAAATTTTGGTATTTAATTAATGAAACAAGAGTACATTAATAAATTTTGATATTTAATTTAAATTTATCCGTGACTGACTTAAGATGTCTTTAGTCTTAAAAAACTTATAGACAATAGTTACAAAGTACAAGTAACAACACTATTTATATTAAAATTAATTATCATGATTTTATAAAGTTTACAAAATTTTAAAATTATTAAAATATTATAAAATACCACTTTGGTTACAATTTTAAAATGTTATCATAAATATATAAAAATATTATTAATTTTTTTTATCAACATAGAGTATATATAACATTTGATAATATATTAAAAAGTTAAATTAAAAATATTTGTATATACTTAGACAACATTTTTTCAAATGTTGTCAATATCTCTTTTGTTGTAGTGAAAAAAGGGGGAAAATTGATAGTTGTGAAGAATAATAATGTATTGCAAAAATAAAAAGAGATAGCGAAAAGTGGAAAGTTTCTATAAATACATATGTGCATTAAATCTTGACCATGTGTTTAAAGGATAAGATTATCTATTAATCATACTACACTGTATTAATCACACTGATTATGTAAATTTATATTAACTAACACTATTTATATTTCTCTTATTATATCACACAATCAATTATATCATTCATTTGTTTTTATCTCTCTAAAATTATGTTTGGTAGCAAGAAAATAAATAAAGTGAATGTAAATAAGATAGAGAAAAATAAATATAAAATAAGGTGAAATTTTAGGATGTTTAGTTTAAAAGAAATAAAAAAAATTAAGAATAAATAATAATATAAAGTTATTTGGTTTGGATCAAGTAAAAAAAATTTATTATAGATTTACTATTTTGCTCTTCTAATTGACGTGAAATATGTGTCAATTAAATGTGTTCCAACAAAATAATTACAAGCATACAAACACAATCTAATATCATAAACACACAAAAAAAAAATCAAAATCATATATAAATGGAAAATGAGAGGAGAAATTGATTACATAATTGATTTTAAGTGGGTAATTAAAATCGATTAAAAGCATTCAAGCACAATCCAATATCATAAACAAAAATTGAGAGCAGATCGAGTCATTGTTACGATTATCCACCGACTCAAATGCATTATAAACACACTAATTGATTATATCAACACAAAATCAATTTTCAGCACTTGAACCAACATCTCAAATTGATAAACTAAAAGAAACAAACAAAAAAAAGAGAATTGAAACAATAACATATCAAACCATGACAGAGGCTAAGGTTGGGAATAAGCTATGATGCATGGATACGATACGAGTATTGGGTATTGATCTGATACGCGTATCGGATATGATATGCATATCGGATACGAGACGTATCTGATACGAAGATACGTAAAATTTTGAAAATATAGGATACGATACGTTTATGATATGTATTAAAAAAAATTAAATTAATATATATAAAATAGTAATTGCAAATAAATATCATTCAAAAATCAAAATTAAGAATACATTTCTTTCTTTTTAAATTTTAAACATTACTAAAAAAAATTATAAATCATTTTTTATTGTCAAGAAATAGGAATAGTATCAATTTCATCTCCTCCTTGATTATCATCTGTAAATAAGACAACTTTCATTTTTGGTTCATCAAGAAATAATGACGCCACTTCAAGATTTTCAACACCATCAAAGCTACCCCATGCATCTCCACCAATGTCCCACATTCTAGTACTCCCTTGCATATATTCTTCACTTTTCCTAGACAAGAGTCGCAAATTAGTATGTACATAAACCAAGTCTTCTGCTCTTTTAGGGTTCAACTTATTTCTTTTCAGGGAGTAAATGAAGGAATAAGTACTCCAATTCCTTTCGCAATAAGATGAAGAATTAGGTTGTACAAGAAGCTTTAAAGAAAGTTTTTGAAGGAGAGGGGCAGAAGAACCATGCATTACCCACCAGGATTTAGCATCTAATGTCAATCTATCTTCAATTGAGTCAAAAGAAGCAAAATTATGAGCTTTTGATGAAAATCAATATATTCAAGAGAAACCTTTCTTCTTTCTTCAGTTGTTGTGAAAAGCTTTTTTAAACATTTATTTCTTTTCATAGAAATTTCTTCATCCTCATGTGGGGAAATTCTATTTGGAGCCTCTTGAAGCCATTCATCACTGTAGTACCCGTGAATAAATAAAAAGTTAATAAATAAAAAAATGTAGTAACTATCAAATTATTTATAAATAAATAATGAAAACAAATAAATATTTAATAGACTAATTTTACCTATGATTCAAAGAGTGAGCCATGTAGTGGAGAGGGGTGCAACTCTTAGTCCACCTATCAATTAGTATAGAATAAACAACTTCATAAAATGTTGATGTATCATTTAACTATTTTCCTTTATATCTATATATATACGTCTTTACTTTTTCTATCATACTATCCCACATCTCATAGACCAAATGACGTGTGGGACTATCTTTGTCACAAGCCCTAAGCATACTATAAATAGGCTCGGTGAAATTAAGAATATATGTAATTTTGTCCCACCACACATCATTCAAAATAAATTCTTTTGCAGCTTGGACCTTACCCACATCATCTTCTCTATAAGAGTTCCATTCTTCACTAATAACCATCGATTGCAAAGTACCTTTCAAAAGTTTAAATCTCTTTAACATCACTAGAATAGATGCAAAGCGTGTTTTAGCTATAGCAAGCAATTTTAGAGGTGAAAAGTGATTGAAAATTGCCAATCTCATTGAGTGATTCATGATAAAGTTCCTAACAAAAGAAACATCATCAACAACTTGAGTAATCCAATTACATTCAACATAAGCTACCTCATTCCTTTCAGTATTTTTGGCAGCACATATATTCTTTAATGCAAGGTTCAATGTGTGAACAACACAAGCAGTCAAAAAATTTTAGGAAAAGAAATTTCAACAATCATTCCAGCACCTTTGCATACAGGAGCATTATTTGTTATAATTTGAACAACATTGTGTTCTCCTACTTGTTTTTAACTTCTATCGTCTTATCAGCCATATAATGTTTGTTTTTAATCTCATCAGAAGCATTATTAATAGCTTTTAAAAATATTGGACCCCTTTCACTTGTAGCCATAAAATTAAATAAAGGTCTTCTTTGGACATCTATCCATCCATTAGATACTATGCTAACACCTTTTGCATTCCAAGTCGATTTAATAGGTTTAAGTAACCTCTCAACTTGTGCCTTCTCTTGTTGTAAGAGAGTTGTCCTCAAGGCATTGTATCCAGGAGGGAGAAAACCATTAAGCATGTGATTTGCAGCAAATGAATAAGAATTCACATAATAGGGATTTATGGCAAGGTTAAAGGGCAATCTAGAAGAATAAAACATTCTAGCAATGAAAGCTTTGAGATTATCTCAATTTTCTAAATTAAATGCTTTCTCCAAAGGATCAACTTTTCTCTTTTTCAATAAAGAACTCTGATGCATTTTCTCTGTAGGTAATGGGACATGCCTAGGTTTCACATTATTTTCATCCAATTCAACAATTGATTTCAATTCAACCAAATATTGATCATTTACACTTGCACATACAGAAATTCCAGTTCCATAAATCCTCAACAAATGAGTTTTAACTCTCGAATAAGAACTTTTATAAACCTTTTGACAAAAATTACAAGGCCAAATCTTATTCTCCCCTCCCCTTTTGAACTTTTATCTAATATGCTAACATAACACCAAAGAGGAGCATGATCATCTTGTACAACATCGGCAGAAACGAACTTACTTGGAATTTTAGAATTGTTATTAGAATCAGAACCAGAAGCATTTGTTGTTGACATCATAAATAAATTTTTATGCTTCTGCAAAAAAAAAGTATATCTATGTTAAATTGTTAATTGTTAAATAAATTACACAACTTAAAAATTTTAATCACTCTGAAATATGAATCATAAAAATATAAATTATAAAATATTAAGTAATTTCACAAAAGACACTATAACTTGAAAATATTAAAATAATAAACTTCTGATCACCAAAGCAGTCATAACTAAAGTTCTAGACCTCCGTTTTATCTTTTTCCAGTTCCATTGGAAAGATAATATCCAAAGCCACATTCTTCATGAAGACCGCAACAATTTAATTCTGTCAATACGATACTCATACTGTCACAACAAAACTGTAGTTAAAATATTTTCTACACCAAACAGCAATAGTGTATCAATATATCTAATGCCACAAAAATACCTCAACTCTTCCAAACTCACACCTCAACTTCCCATTCAAGCCTCCCACCAAAACAACTCACATATTTAGCACAACAGACTTTAGAAAATAAAACTTACGTGCTACCTAAACCATAAATGGTTAACATGCCAGTACTAACACTCAAGGAAATTACCGTCATTTCAATCTCTCACCAAGGAGACAACCACCTTAGATTCAACCGCTACAACTATAGATGTCAGAAATTCCATCAATCGTAAACTCTTAGTACACTCGACAAATCAATGTATCACTCACACCCAAGGTTCTAATAGTTCTAGTTGGCTAGCACAAGGCTTCGTTCACTATTACTGGCACATGTGCTCGCAACACGAGCGATACTATTCAACCACTACTTCTTACATAAGTAAGAAGTATCAAAACCAATGAGTAATCATCAACTAAGCTATATCATGTCTTTCAGTCGAATTCTGAGAAAACAATATATAGGTACGACACTAACAACATAAGAGAAACATCATCATCATATCATTATCCTCATCCTAAAGCAAAACATTTATAGTACATAATAACAACAAACATAATCAATCATCATACCAGCATATCAATAAGTTTCACAATTCATTTCACTACATAATTCTTCTATCAAACAAGCATAACAGACTCATAACTAACGACCGATTGAATCGACCTGCTCTGATACCACTAAATGTGACACCCTTACTACCCCAACACATATATAAATATAATCATATAAATAAACTAAAGAATAAAATTTTTAAAGTTAGTAAAAGGGTTCACATAAACCTTCATATTCATTTATCAATAACCAACATAATAATTGAAAATAAAACTTGAAAGTTTACAAATTGTTTTCAAAATCATATTTACAATTCCAAATCCATATAAAATCTATGTCCTAAAAATCCTCTGCCCTGATGTCACAATATCAGAGCATACCCACAGTTCAACTGTTGGCATTCTAGATGTCACTCGTAACCGGATCTTCCTCACCTAAAACATCCACAATTTATACGGTGAGAAAAGAAAATATCTACATGCAAAGTACATACAACCACATCATAATGAAATCATAATTCATATATATACAAGCATGTATCATAATTTATCAATCCATCACAATCCACACAATTTTACGATTAACAATATCATTTCCACATCCATAATTCAAGCCAATCTTACAATTAACACTATGCCAAGACCTCGCCACATCTGACACAAGTGATACGGGTTAATTGCCTCACTCAACCCACACCATACTAGGGTTCGTATCATCCCTGATCATCCAGGAGTACGCTCGTCCATGAAGCATCACCTACCTAGGGTTCGTATCATCCCTGATCATTCAGGAGTACGCTCGTCCCTGAAGTATGAGTGTGAGGAACCACAATCACATTACAATCCATACAGTCTCTTGCAATTAACCCTATGTCAGGGCTGCCATAATCGACATAAGTGGTGTGTGTTAACTGTCTTACTTAACCCACACCATGCTAGGGTCACGCCCTCCCTGTAGCACCACTTACCCAGGGGTCGTGCCATCCCTAGTCATTAGTGTGAGGAAACACATCGCAATCACATTTTTAATCATGTCCATACAACATCTCATCTCATATCATGATTTCATATCACATACACAATTCCATATCACATACTCAACAAAATAAGGGTTTACAAATCCCTCCAGCAATTCACATCTAGATCATCAATTCTTATTAAATAATATAATAATAACATTCATAAATTAATATAATAAACAATAGAATTATCAATTTAATATAATTTTAACATAAATAGTAAAATCCCCAATTGTCCCAAAACCTAGCTCACAAACACTTTTCTACAATTTCGTTCTCTTTCCCAGATCATCATTCTTACAAATTATTAGCATATTTATAATCCTCAACACATACAGAATCTAATGAGATCCTCAATTCCTCAAACAGAAATCATCCAATTTTCACAACCTAACTTACAGGCACTTTTCTATAATTTCGTTCTCTCCCAGAGCATCATTTTTACAAATTAAACATATATTCGTAGTCCTAAATATATATAGAATCACATAAGACAATTAATTCTCCAAACAGAAATAATTATAAAATTATTGTTAACCCTAAGGGCTCTTCCTCTACCCAATTCCCTCATGTAACCCTACATATAAATAATCCCTTTTTCTCCCGTACCTGGATAAATAGGAACTAGGGCATAACCTCCTCCTTTCTTTCCTTAAACAAGGACCGGGACTAAAACTGGGGCAGAACCTCATCCTCTGAGTTCCTCTTGGTCTTCAGAGAGAAGAAGAGGAAAGAAGAGCATAAGAGAGAAAGAAGAGAAGGTGTGTGAAAATGAGAGAAATGAGGGTCTATTTATAGGAATTCTGGCTCACCTACCGGAACGGCCTGTACTGAAAGCGAAACGGCCCGTTCCGGAACCTTCAAGTATACACAAAATTTTCCACTGGAACGGCCCGTTCCAACTAAAATATTTTAAGCATTTTTCTTATTCCGGAACGGCCCGTTTCACTTTGGGAACGGCCCGTTCTGGAACAACCCAAATAGGCAAATTTTCTACTTTGGAACGGCCCGTTCTGCTACTTAAAAATGGGTTCAATTTCATCATTTGGAACGGCCCGTTCCACTTTTGGAACGGCCCGTTCTGGGCAATGAAACATAGGTATATTTAGTCATTTGGAATGGCCCATTCCGGGCTACTGATCCACCCTAATTGGGCCCTTGGCCCAGTGAAAATTGGGCTGTTACAAATTATCCGTGTATAATTGTTAAAATAATTATCCATTTTTTTAATATTCATAAAATTAATAATTTTATGCTAACACCTTTTATATTTTTAAATAAATTATAAAATTAAATAAAGGTACTATACAAACAGCACAATGCAATATCAAAAAGGAAAAAAAGTGAAACGTAAGCACATTAGCACAGTGATTGCACAACACACACTTTGTCATTCAAAAGTGAAATACATTTTGCCACACAACATCAGAAAGCATAAAGACAAAATAGTGAAAAATTGAAAATACTTTTTGGTTACTATGCATCCTCTTTAACAGGTTTCATTTTGCTGCGCATGAAGGTATTGGAAACCTTACCGGAAGAATAATGGAGAAAAGGAGATTATATTCTTTACCTGGGTCACTAGTGTGTGGTTGTTTGCTAAGTCTGATCCGGTGCCCAAACGCTACAACGAATCCTGATCCGGCTTTGGAATGCAAAGTATCTTTGTCTCAAATTTATGTGTTTTCTTGATATTTTATGCTTGATTTCTGAATAATGCATCCGTATAGGAACAAATCTGGAAAATATTTTTTTTTCTTTTTTTAACAAAATCAGCGTGGATACGGTTGAGATACATATCCTTCACGTATCAAAACGTATCTGTATCGGATACGTATCTGATACGGATACGGGATAAGATTTCACGTATCCCTGCTTCAGAGGGAATAAGACAATGTGGTTTATGGTAGACCACATTAATTTATCATTAGATTAATCTAATCTAGAATAAATTTGTCTACATCCCTCCACACCATATGCATCTTTACCAATACTCACGACCTTCCACGGTGTGAAGCAACTAAAAATCGGCTCTAGCAAGTGGTGTCATTTTTTTTCTCCCTTTCCTTCCCTTCTTTCTTTGAGTCTAGTTTCTAACTTGAAAAGATTTGAATGATTTCGTTGTTGCTATTCATTAGGATGCATGTATCTTATGGGAAGAGATTTTGTGGATTTCGGTGGATCGTTAAAGGAGGAGTTGCAGGACTAAAATTTTAGATGTGAAGGAGGTATATGACTACAGATCTAGGTTTTGTCATGCACAATGTAGCAAAAAAGTGTATGGTCACTACTACAAAAACAGTATTTAACATCGCCACATTTACATCGGTTCTACCAGAACCGATGTAAATCATAAACGCGGTGGCAAACTTGTAAATAAATATAAAATACAAATATATTTACATCGGTTTTGCTTATGACCGATGTAGAAAAAAAATCTGGGGAGTTGTTCTACATCGGTTTTGCTTATAACCGATGTAGAAATGAAACCCTAACATTCTCGCGCGGGTGCACACTCCCCCTCTCTTCAAATCCCCAAACCTCCAAGACGCCAAAGCCCTCTTCGATTCCATCGCCACCTCCTCCACTCCTACGCCGTCGTCGTCGCCTCCCCCTCTGACTCCCCCACTTGACCGTCGTTCAATACTCCTAATCAGAATAATCAAAGAGAAAGCATCGCAGAGCAAGGAGGCGCTACTCTCCTAATGGACCACCCTCTCCCCCCTGTGCCCCCACCACCCACGACTCCTCCGTGCCCCCCACGCGCAAGCACCTCGCCACGCTCATCTCCTCCGCCGATGGGTCACGCACCACTGCCTCCGCCTTAGTCGACCTCCTCATGGACCGCCTCAACGCCACGCACCATGCCACCGTCACCCTCAAGTGCCTGGCCGTGCACCACATTGTCTACCACGACACCTTCATCCTCTAGGACTAGCTCTCCGTCTACCCCTCCTCCGGCGGAAGAAACCACCTCAACCTCTCCAACTTCCACCGTAGCACCGCCGACCCCACCTCCTAGGTACGGTGGTTCGCGCAGCACATGGAGCAGCTCCTCTGCGCCTCCAGAGAACTCGGCTTCTTCCTTAGAGCCAACTCCGATAGCCAAGACAGGGTCTCGTGGATCACCAACGCGCACCTGTTGACCGAGTTTGACTCCCTCGTGGCAGTGGTGGAGGGGATCTGGAAGAGGCTCGAGCCCACCGAGCGCACCTGGTGATTAGTGTGGATTGCTTTCACGTTTTGTTTTCTATACTTTGGTGATTATTTATGAGAAATAAAGAGTTGGTGTTGTTTTTTTATGCTAAGAGTTTTGCAGATAGTTTTGCTTACTGTGTTCTGGTCTTTTTCGGGTGGATGGTTGTTGTGTGCTATTAGACTGAAAAGGCTTGGTTGAAATGTATTGAACATGCTAGATTAAAGTCTTTGTGCTTCAGCAGAAAGAACACCCCAAATTCAGAAGAAAGTCTGAAGACCATTTTGTGGAGCACTCCTTGTCCCTCACTGAGGCCTTATGTGGCTTCCAATTTGTGCTGACTCACTTGGATGGTCGTCAACTTCTTATAAAGTCAAATCCAGGGGAGGTTGTCAAGCCTGGTATGTAAATGGTCCACATCTCTTTTAATAGTTCTTAATCTTTTATAGGTTTGGAGTGGGTGAATAAGTTCTTAATTTGTGTCATGTTTTAGTTTAATTGAAGTTTGGCACTTTGGCTTGCATGATAACATTTGGGGATATGCGTGATTGTCATCACTAGTTCTTAATTCTGGTGATTGAAGCATTTTAAATGTAATATTTGTTTCTTGGTATATCTTGTTTTAAAGTAATTATTATAAAAATACTTTTTCTCATTGTGATTCTTTTTTTTGTTTGACAGCATTGAACACGCTCAAGCATCTCATATTTGTAGCTATAAAGCAGCCAAGCTCAGTGATGAACAAGCTTTTCCCAAATTTCTAGTGAGAGGAAATTTCCTTATGTTGTTTTTTTTCCTTTTCTAAATTTCTAGCTGGGCACAATTCATGTGTGTTTGAAACTGGTCAATATGTAGGTGATCTAGCTGATCCAACTGCACCGAATGCTCTGCTGGTCGGTGGCTTGGCTAAGCCAAATCATGTCTCGGTCACTGGATCAGAATTGCAACTGGATCGGCCAGTCGGTGATGCCATAATCTAAGTGGATAAGACTGCTGCTCCTGATCATGTAGTAGGTGATCCAGCTGCTGATTTGGTTCCATTCCAACCAAGGTATTGTGTTGTTTTTTTTTTGTTGCTGCTATTATAAAAGCATGGTCTTTTGATTAATAGCCTATAATTTGGGGTTTTGTTGTGTTTTCAGACTGACCTCCGTTTCCAGAGCCATGCTGTTCTTGCGTTGCAAAAGGCTGTCGAGGCATATTTCTTTTTGTCGAAGCCGATAGGTTACTAGGGGAAATAGGTGTTTACTATCAGTCATATTAATTGTGATAGGCAAATATAGCTAAAAGTTTGTGAAGGTATGATTTTTAGAAGTTTGGCATGTAATTGATTTTTTCCAAGTAGGTGATCCAGCTGCTGATTTGGTTCTAGTCCAACCATGGGATGAATTTTCATATAATTTGAATTTTTATTGATCTAAAAGATGCATTGAACCATATCTGTAGCTGCATATATTTCATAATTATTGAATGGATTTTATATTTTTAACAAGTTAGTCTTTTTAATTTTGCGCATCTTAATGCACATCTGATATGAAAACTTTAACGGTGATCTAGTGCGGTACTTGGCTGCGGGAGAGCACTTGGTGGAGCACCAGCTAAGAATCTAATTTTTTTTTTAAAAGCAATCTACATCGGTTTAAAGTAGAACCGATGTAGATATGCGTTCAAATCGACATCGGTTTTATTTACAACCGATGTAGATTTGAACGCAAATCTACATCGGTTTTCTGACAACCGATGTAGATTTGAACGCAAATCTACGTCGGTCTATTCTACATCAGTTATAAAACCGATGTAAATTACCTTCCAGAACCGATGTAGAATAGTGCTTTTGTAGTAGTGGGTGGACCATGCTATACCGGGGTGTGTCATGACTTGGGGTAGCAAAACGGGCTATTTTGTGAGTCGGTTTATTAGTCCATAAAAAATTAATGGGTTGAATTATTTGTTTTAGTTTGTTAGCCTGCTAATCCATTGGATCGACCAGGATAAGTTGACTCGTCGTCTATTTATTGTTTAGATATTTTTTTGTTTATTTATTATTTTTAATGTAAGTTTAATTAATTAGCTTTAAATTTATTTTATGTATAATATGTGATTTGTTGTGAAACAAATCTGTTGTATGTTTGATTTATTTTATTATATATAATTTGAATTTTTTTGTACAATAAATTTGCTATAAGAGCTATGATTATCATTATAATTAAACATCTATTTTGTTATGCAACAAATTTAAGATTTATTGTGAAGCAAATCAAATGACTAAATCAATTATAATTTAATTTTTTTTAATTATTTAAATACATTAATTTATATAGGTTCTTTATATATTAAGAAAAAAAATATGTTGAAAAAGTAACTCAAAATAAATATGTAATTTTTTTTCTTTTCCCCATTTTTTGTTTTTTTTAATTCTTTTTGGCAAGTTGACCTATCAGCCTGTCAACCGATCCTTAGGAGGGACGAGCCGAGGTTTTTGGTCTGTTTTTGTTTGGCAAGTTAGCCTAACTCGACCTATTTATGGTAAGCCAACAATGAACTAGGCTTAAATGGGTAAGACTGACTTGTTTTGTCATCCCTAGCCATGACCTTGTACTTTTGGATTTGTGATGTTGCAACTTGGAATTTGGAGATGGTGGTGTTTTGGTAGAGGCGAAGGTAAGGAGGAGTAAGTCAATGGAAGAGTTTGGGTTAGGACCATGGTGGGGTTCATCGTGAAGACTTGACAGGACTCAAAGTCATAGTCACTACAAGAAAAATGCTAACGGAAATAGGTAAATTTCATACGAATTTTCGACGAATTTCAATCCGTCAGAACGGAAATAATTTAATCCGTTAGAAATTTCCGATGGAAAATTCCGTCAAAAAATTCCAACGGAAATATCCATCAAAAAATTCCATCGAAAATTTCTGACAGAAAAATCTGTTAGAAATTTCTGACGAAAAATTCCGTCAAAAATTTCCAAATCCGTCGAAAAATTCTGTCAAAAATTTCTATTAGAAATTTGAAAATTATAATTTTTTTTAATTTTAATAAGTTTATTAATGTAACAACCCTCATATTCGGCCTCTCAAGCGTTCTATTTCACGATATTTCACTGTTTAGCGTGTTTTATCCTTACTTGTGCAATTTCTGGGAAACTTCCCAAAAGGTCACCCATCCCTGTACTACTCCAGGTCAAGCACGCTTAACTGTGAAGTTCTGATGAGTAAGCTACCGAAATGTATATGTATGTTATCAGGTCAAGCACGCTCCAGGTCAAGCACGCTCCAGGTCACCCATCCCTGTACAAATTAATTCATTTAAGTCATCCTCAAATATATAATCTCATATTTGTACTATAATAATAATATATAATAATTTTATATTACGAATAATAATAATAATAATAATATATTTAATTATTCTTTATTTATATGTCCTTACTTTTATAATTAACATTTACTTATTTCTATTTAAAATTATAATTTAAATTATTTAATCTAATAATTTATAAAATTATAAATATTTATTTATTACATACTTATAAATTAAATTTTAATATTTTAAATAAATTATTAATTAATTTAATATATTTATTTACCTTAAATCAAATATATAAAATTTAAAAATGTATTTATTCTTGTTTTATTTTCTAATTATCAACTATTAATAAAATACTAACTCAAAATCTTATCTAATTATATATAATATTTTCATATCAAATTTAAAACGAATTATTACATTTTCGACAAATATAAATTTGTCTGAAATATTCCATCAATAATATAACTTTTCCTACAAAAATTTTCTCATCGAAAATATAAATTTTCTCACAGATTTAATTTTGTTTTATAAGAAATCATCTTCGATTAATATAACATTTTGTATATATGATTTAAGAGTAAAAGATTTTCAATTTAACTGTTGAATTTACAAAATTTACATTTAATATAAAGTTATTGAGCAGTGTAACACTTAGTAAAATTTACACCGGTGTAATTATAATCCCCCTCATATATATATATATATATATATATATATATTAAATGTGACTTTTACTAAGTATTACACCGCTCAATAACTTTATATTAAATGTAAATTTGGTAAATCTAACTGTTAGATTGAAAGTTCATATCTCTTATAGATTATATATACAAAACTTAATATTAATCCAAGATGATTTGATACTTCATTTTTATAAAACAAAATTGATGTAATATATTTATTTCAAAATACACTAAAATATGAACACTTTGATTACCTTCCAGTTGTTGTTCAATTTTAACAAAACTTGATATACACGTATAAAGTGATATGAACTTTCAATTTAACGTTTGCATTTATAAAATTCACATTTAATATAAAGTTATTGAACGGCATAATACTTAGTAAAAGTTACACCGGTATAATTATAATCGCCTATATTATATATATATATATATATATATATATATACACATATATATATATATATATATATATATACATGGACGGATGCACGTTTAGAATAGTGGGGCACTTGCCCC
Source organism: Cajanus cajan (assembly GCF_000230855.2). NCBI lineage: Eukaryota > Viridiplantae > Streptophyta > Magnoliopsida > Fabales > Fabaceae > Cajanus > Cajanus cajan. Next base: position 12,202,517 of record NC_138523.1, on the reverse strand, counting down.
CACTACTATTTGACATATACATAATTTTTTATCTAAAAAATAATATATTTTAAAAAATAAAAATTATATTCTAATAAAATAAATATATAGATTCAGAAAAAATGTTTATTTATTTGATATCTGTCAAATTTTTAAAAGAAATTAATTCTCATGTGATAAAAAAAATTTCTTAATAATGAATTAACTTTTTAAAAAAGTTTAATTATAATATATATATATATAAGTATATATATATATATATATATATATATATGTCTTAATATTCACATATATAATGTAATATATTAAATTAAATAATTTTTTATAAAATAAAATTTGTAGCATGCATGTTTATCTTTTGTGTTTGTTATTTATTGTATATGTTGATTGAAAAAATCAAAATAGTAAAATTGTATACATTGATTAAAAAAATCAAAATAAGAAAAATCAGAAGATTTATGTTCCATTTAGAATTGTTATTATAAGATATATTTTAAAATAAATTATCATCTAAAAATATATATTAGATATTAAAAACATATTTATATCATAAATAAATTAAACTGGATTTTTATAAAATTTAACATATTTATTTTATATTTTTAATATTGTTAAATTATTATAAAATAAGTCTTTATGATTGTAGTTCTACCTAAACATTTAAAAAATATCTATGATAGATATATAAGTCATACTTAAGATATATATTTTTAAAGAAATTTAGGTTCAAACCAACTAAATTATAATAAAATATAGTGGGACCTAATTTATTTTCATCTTTAATACTAATCGTAGATATAAAAAACTTGTAATAAATAACTATAATATACATTTATACCTTTAAAAGTTATATATAAAATTTTTAATACTACAAATATATAAATAAGTATTGCCCCCACTATCTAAAATTTCTGGATTCGTCACCATATATATATATATATATATATATATATATATATATATGTAATTTTCAGCTTATCACTTCTAGAAAATAAAAAAATTTATTTTTTTCTTCTAAAATATAAAACTACTTTTTATGTTAAATAAACTAATATATGCACTAATTATTTAATAGAAAATTTATGAAACACACAAATATGAAAATATTCACACTTGAACTTGCTTACTATAATTTTAAAGACAATATACTAACATCTCTAAATAGTTTATAAATATTTAAAAATAAATATTATTTATTTAAAATAATTTTTAAGATCGAAAATATTAATTTAGAAGGTTTAAATATATTTTAGTCCCTATAAGATGGGTGATTTTGATTTTGGTCTTTGTAAATTTTTTTCTTTATTTTTCATCCTTGGAAGATTTATAAAGATTGTTTCGTACTTGTAAAATGAGTAAAATATTTTTCTTTGATTTTCATCCCTCTAAAATATAAATTCACTAGTTTGATTATTTTAAGGTAGATAAATAATATTTATTTTGAAAAACTAAAAAAAAATTTAGAGGTGTTAAATATCAATACGATAATAGTACGTAATTGTTGTAGGTGACACCTAATATAATTATTTATCTTTTTTAAAAAAAAATAAAAAGTAGTTAAAAATGATTACATAAAAAATAAGAATTAAAAATAAAAATCAAATTTTAGAAAATGAAAATAAGAATTAAAATAAGAAATTAAAAATAAGAATTAAAAATAAGAATTAAAAATAAGAAATTTCTGACGGATTTATATTTCCGTCAGAAATTTCTGACGGAAATATAAATTCTTCAAAAAATTTCGATAGAAATATCCTCGAAAAATTCTGTCAGAAATTTTCAACAGTTCCATTTCCGTCAAAAATTTTCCGTCGAAATTTATATTTTTCTTGTAGTGAGTGAAGAATGAAAGTGGAGAACGAACCACAAGTAGTGTCACTAGTGCTTTGACGACATACAGTAGTTAAGGATCCCCCACTGACTATTGCGAGGGTTTGATGGAAAGGTGGTGCTTTGGTGTGGAAGGTATATTGTACTGTTGCGAACTTCATATTGATGCCATTAGTGGTGTATGAAGGACCACTTATATTAATGATGGTCCATTGGTCTAACTTGAACCATTATTTGCTTGAACTAAATGAAAGCAATAACTAATTGAAAATTGGCATTAACTTTACCATCAAACCAAAAATGATACCGATGAACCACTAGAGCGATGTAAAGGTTTGTGTGAAGTGAGATAAGGGTTATGTTTGATAGTTACATGACTATCTCATATCTATGTTAATTTCTTCAGTATTTATATTTTCTTTCTCAAATGAGTGAAATTTTTTATGCATGGGACCTATTATTTTTTTAATTTTTTTTCTCAACCAAATAACCCTTATTTTTAAATTCCACTCTGTTTTTATTGTCTCTTTTTTATTTCTCATCATTTTTACTCTTACCAAATAGAGTGTAAGTGTTTACACGGCGTCTAGGAATACTTTTTCTTAAAAATTGAAAAATGAAAAAATTAGGAACGTAATATTTTAAAACAAATAAAAGTTATACACCCTTTCTTGAGTGTATATATAGTCTTTTAAGAAAGAGAATTGAATTGAGAGGAAATGATAATTATATCGAGAGAGGAAATAAAAATTTAAAAGAAAGAAAAATATAACTTCAATTTTAAAATGAGCTGTAAGAAAATTATGATTGATTTTTGTGTGTATAATATTACGAATGAGATTTAAATATATTTTGACTTTAATAATACTAAAAATACTTATAAAATTTTATAACACTTAGGTATTTTTTTAAACTAGAGAACAAACAAACAAAAAAGAGATTAACAAGTGATTTGGATCCTAATTTGTACATTATATATTTTTGATTTATCCAAATAGTTTATAAAATATTTTTTTTTTACAAAAAATATTATTCAGTTGAATTACAACTTTAATGCAACTCTTAAAATGTGGTCAATATTAACGGAATTGGATGAGTTAATAAATTAACTTGCATAGTATGAGAAGACTAACAAGATATGAGAAAAAGCTACTTGATTGGGTGTTTGAGGATCCATAGTACCTATAGTCCCATAGACTTCTCCTTCATTTTTGAAAGTGGAGGGAAGGGATATTCTTTCTACAAGATAATGGTTAAGAAATACAAAAAAAAAATGAATAACTTCATAAAAACTGCCATTTAATCTCATCAATACAATTTGCTATAATTTTAAAAAAAAATACTTGTTATTGTCTTAACTATTATTCAAAAGTTAATGAGAAGAAGAAAAAAACATTTTAAATACACTAAAATAACTCATTAGGGACAACAAAGTGGTGAGATTAAAAGTTGGAATAACATGTACAAAGTTTTATAATATAATTAATCTTGCTACTACTTTGTTAAAAAAACACATACTAAACTAGTGAAGGAATGACCTTATTCAACACTATTTACAAAGAAAATTATATAATCTCCATCAAAGCACAAAAATGATCCTAAAAATATTCTTAAAATAACAATTTTATAACATATACTTTCTATTTCAATTAGTCACATTATTCAACCAAAAAGAAATAAAAAAGGGTCCACCTTATTAATTTTGATGAATATTAACTACAAAACATTTTTATTTTATTTTATTACTAGAAGTATGAAGCTTTACGAGATTGTTAAGGTATATACATTGTAGTCTCGGTTAACTACTAGTGTATTGTTTCTTTTCATCGTTCTTGTTGTTATATTATGTTTTTCAATAATTAGGTATATTTTGGAGAGATTTATTGCAGTTTTATTAGTGTAAATTCCTTATTCATAGGATGCAATATTTTCTTTCCATATATAGGCTTAGTCTAGTTGTATATGTTAAAAAAAAATTCTACTGAAATGTATATATTGAGAAAGGATTTTTTGTAAGCAACACAAGATAATAAAAAAAATAAATACCTTTTTATGAAATGCAATTATATTGTTTGAGTTAACATGAAATTAAAATAATGATTTAGAGACCTTATTGAAACCTTGGTGACAATGATGAGAAAGGTTTTGACCAAAAACCAGACCTAAATGTTAATGGACACAAATGAATTGCCTATTGCAACAAATGGTACCAAACTTGATGTTACCAATTATGCTATAAGGTCTATAGAATGTTAAAGAACAACTAATTTGTGAAATAATTCATTGTTAGGCCTATAGATCTTAATTTTATTGGCTTGTGTAATCTTCAAATAATTGACCTTGTTACAATATAACTAGACTTCATATTCACATCTTTCAATTTACTTGAGTAATAATATATCAAGTGAAAATATATCAATTCCCATCATTTTTTCTTCTTCTTTTTTTAGTATTAATGTTTGTTTGTATTGTATTGTTTGTAATTATTAAATTTTTATTTCTTAAGCTTGTGGAAATGTCTCTCAATTAAATTCATGTCAAAAGAAAGAAAGTTTAGTGGTATGATAAAACTATTAAAATTTTTCTAGAAGTGTGCATTGAGGAGGCATGTACTAGAAATAAACCTCATACCCACTTCAATAACATAATTTTAGCAAATATCACAAAAAAGTTCAACAAAGGCAATACAATTAACATATGAATACAAATAATTTAAAATTAGTTTCCATACGTTAAAAAAAAAAAAGGAATGAAAATTGTAGTCTAAAATTTTTTGGAAGGGACACTGTTATTGTTTAGGATCTAGAGAAAAAAAATCATTGATGCAAGTGATGAGTGGTAGGAGGCCAAAATTCAGGAATATACACATGTAGTATTTTCTTAAAAGAAAAATGGTTAGTGGATATGATGTTAATCAATCCTTACAATAACAAAGTTTAGAGAACAATGTCTCAAATTCTTTCATGAGACAGAAATTCTCTTTAAAGGATTGTTGCTACTGGTTTTGTAGCATATACACATCTAATGATTCAAGATAAATTGAAGGACTCAACATAGGAATAAAAGAGAACTTGTTAATATTATTGATGAGACAAATGGAAGTGAATGAGTGAGACAGAAACAACAACTCAATCAACATCTTCTATAAAGGAAAATGAACATAGGAAGAGAGGAGGACAAAAGAATTGAGGGTTGTTGCTAAGTTCTAAACTTAATTAGACTGTGTTATTCAAAAGTTGGAGTCATGTGTTTGGTGAATCTGCTCAAGACCCAACTAGCATCAAAGTATGTGTAGAAAAGTTAAAAGTTCTACCAAGACTTATACCTATGAGTCATATATTTTTCGTAGCCACTAGACTTATGAAAAAGGGGAAAATAGGTTTACCTTTGTGCTTTGAAGAACTCAGACAACAACTTGGATGGATAAAATTTCACACTTGAAAAAAAGTTCCCTAGTTATAAATATTGGTTATGAATTTTGATCATGTTATTGATCATGGTTATGGATCTTAGTTATATATGAATCTTGGTTGTGTTATGGATCTTAGTTTTGATTTTCTTTCTAATTTCCTATACCATTTTGTTGAGATATGAATCTTCATTTTAATACTTAAATTTCACAAGATCTCTTCATCTACTGATAATATAACATCAAATGACTTTTCATTGTCATTAAATGACTTTCATCAAATGATGACCAAATTACAAAGGAAAAGGTGTTCATGTTGGCTATAACTAGTGTTGTCAATTACTTCATGAATTATGTTGTGAAAAACCCATGTAGAGATTCAAGCCTAACATGCCATATTTGGGTATATATCCAAAGTTTTAAATGGTTATCCAATATGTTGTTATCAAATGTTTAAAATGAAAAAATGTCTATTCTTGAATTGTGTGATGTACTACAAAACAAGTACTACTTAAAGGCAACTCAAAATATAGGAATTCGTGAATAAGTTGTTTGTTTTTACACATAATTGTGAGGAAAAATTTCAGCATTCATGTGAAACAATATCATGACATTTTCATGGTATCCTAGAAGTTGTGTGAATGCATGCAAATGACATAATTAAGCCTATTGATTCATTGTTCATAGATGTTCTTGGTGAGATCAAGAAAGATACAAGATATTACCATTATTTAAGGGTTGTATTGGTGCAATATATGGTACTCATGTGACTTTGTATTCCTCCTTATCTAGCAACTTATATTGGTCAAAAACTTATATTATTACCACTAATGACATAGTTGTTTGAGTTTAGCATTTGTTTCACCTTTGTTTGGGTAGGTTGGGAGGGTTTTGCACATGATACTAAGATATTTATGGAGACTCTACATAAGCATTCACTACATTTTTCACATCCTCCTCAAGGTACTTATCATTTACGTAGTATAAATATATACCACTTATAAACTTGTGTGTTAATATATGATATTATTTTGATATTTTTCGGCAAGTACTATTTTGTTGATATTGGGTACCATAATTTTACTTGTTTTCTAAGACAATACAAGAAAAATAAGTACCACCTCCCATGATTTAAAATAGGCTTAGAGTCGAGGAAAGAATTGAAATATTCAATTATTACCATTCTAGTATTCACAAGTACAGTTATGAGCGCATTTGATTTATGTTAGGCAAGCGATGGAAGATATTGGATAATATGACTCTTTTTGCTTTGAAAACACGAAGCCAAGTCATTGTTTCTTGATTGGATTTACATAATTTTATTAAAATAAATAATAAAAGTGATGAAAATTTTGACTTATGTGATGAAAACACTAGATATGAAGGTATTGATGATGAAAAAAAAAATGAAGTCAACCCTTATACTATCACATGGAAAGAACTTGATACTCAAAGTTCCTTACAAATGGAACATGTTTGAAAGTTTATAAAAGTATTTTCAAAACATAATTAATTTCTTATATTTTTTTAATTAACTAAAAGAACTTAAGTAACTTTTTTTTATTAGAAGATTGTGTTATATGTTTATGAGATATATACAATTGATACATCTTTTATTGAATGACGTACTTATATTTTGTATGTCCCCACACATTTGTTATTGATTATATCAATGATTAATGATATTATTATCAAGTAAATAATATTTTATAAGTTATATATTACAATTATAATTTCATAGATAATAATCAAATAATTAATAAATGTGAAAGATTATATTGTGAGAAAAATAATGTAAGAATTGTATTTTTAATATGTAAATTATAATTTAGAAAGAAGAATAATTAACTTTTATGAGATGATAATAATAATTTTATACTTAAATATTTATTTTTATAAAAATATTGTACAAATAATTTTTATTAAAAATTACAAAAAATAATTTAAATAAAAATAATTTGATTAACAATAGACCAAATAAAATATCATTTTAATAGTATTTCAAAGGGTTAATCATATTTTTCGACCCTATAAAAATGTAAAATTTGTTTTTATTAACCTACTTTAAAACATCGATTTTTGGTTCTCTCTTTTAAAAAATATATCAAATTTTATCTTTGTCACTAATTTCATCAATCAAATTCAATAATAATTCTTAGTTATCACTATTATTTTTTAGCTTCTAAATTAGCATACATGTATAACATGTTTGGAATTGGGCTACATTGATAAATTGAATTAACAAAATTTGTGATAGAAATAAAATTTGAAACATTTTAAAAAGAGAAGACCAAAACTTGTTGTTTTAAAAGTCAAGGACTAAAAATAAACTTTTACATATTTAGGGGAGTAAAAACCAAACTTTTACATATTTATGGAGATGAAAAATATGTTTAACCCTATTTAAAATAATTAAATTTTTATGACCCTTTTAAATTATAGAAAAGTGTTGTTGTAATTTTATCCAAACACCTCTTGCCATTTTGAATAAACACTTAAATATGAATCATCTAAACACCTAATTAACTTATCTTAAAGGAACTTTTGCCAATAGAGCTTCTAGACAAGCTCTTATACAAAAGATCATCTAAACATGTTAAGTTTTCATATTCGACTTTAAGATCATTAAACTCTTTTCATCTTAACTATATATTTTTTTTTGGATAACCATTATATAGGTATGAAATATCCACCATCAAAGGGATGACTAATCTCCGCTAGAGACTATGAGTGCACACAATGTGAGTATTATCCTCACACCAAAGTCTATTTTATACTTAAGGTCAGGATTTAAACTATGGAGAACTTGGTTAAGGGATACTAGTTGCTACCACGTCTGTCAACCAATGTTGGTTCCATCTTAGCTATATTGGCTTTCACTTTACTTTTCAACCTGCTTTTAGTGATAACTACCTTTGTGCCTCTTCATGCATTTCAATAAAAGCATCTTAGAGTTGCTCATAGTTAGAAGAAGTTCTAAAATCATAACCACTTATTATACTTTGTTGATCATAACCAACCATGAAATAGAAGATTGTCTCCTTTTCTTTTTTTTGATTTCATTTGATGAGTTAAGATCATTGTCATTCCAAGTTATGTACACTATACTTATTTTTTATTTTATTTTTCCTTTTCTTTTCTCCTTATTTTTGCTTCTTCAAATATATCAAACATTCAACTTTAATGTCCTTTTGCTTTTTGCACTCAAAGCATATAAAATGGGTAACATTAGTATCTCCATTTGTTAATGATTTCTTATTAGGGTTTGAGTTAGACTTTCTTTTCTTCTACAATAATTTGTTGAACTTTCTCAATATTAAGTTCAAATTTTTGGGCACCATATCATTGAAACTTGAATCTTTAGTAGCCTCTTCTTTTTCCTTGATGATGCAACTTTCAAAGCACCTCCTTTCTTTTTCTTATCCATTCTTCATATTAGCCATAGAGGTTCAGCTTGAGTTCAAGTTCTTTAAGCTTCAAAAGCAATATAAACAATGATATTATGGTTACGTCTTTTTCTTCCTCTATTGTTGCAACCTTTGGTTGTCAAGATCTATTAAGACATTTCAAGTTTTATATTTAACTTCTCCTTTATAAATTATTTGCCAAGATCAATCAAGTGCTTAACAATATGATTAAAATGCTTTTGCACATCTAAAATGGTTTCACCATTTTTCATGCAAAATATTTCATACTCTTAGTGTAACACCCCAGTTTTCAATAAAGTTATTATTATTATATAATAATAATTATTATTATTATATGGTATTTGGTCATAATTATTTTAATAATTATAGAAGAATATTATTTTGTACGTTTTAAATAATTATTGTTTTAGACAATTATTTTGTACGTATTAAATAAGTATTTTTTATTAGCATATTTAAATAAATATTTATATGTTTTAAGAGAAGGTTGATTTTATATGATATTTTGTTATTGAAATTATATTATTATATTTTGGGTCAGAAATATATTATTATTATAGAAGAAAAATATTTTATAATATAGATGTATTTATTTTATTTAATTATTTTAAGGAAAAAGAGAAGTGGGTTAGAAGAGAAGGAAAATGGGTTGGGTTGACCCAGCCCAATGGATTAATTTTAAGGAGTCAGCTAGCGTTAACCCTATCTACCTCATTTGCATTCTGAAGGGTTAGGAAAAAAAAAAGAGAAACAAAGAGCTCTAATGAAGAGTACTCAGGAACGACCTTAGATCACACCTTTGTCTTCTGCTCATCTAGGTAAGGGGGGAGTGAGAAACCTTGCTCTGGGTGTGGGATTGTATGTTGGGTAGTGGGATTGGCCCCCAATCCTGTGTTTGCTGTATTTTTATGTATGCTCATGTATGAGGGGTTTCTCCCAATTGTATCTGTTTTGCTTATTATTTTTCTTATATGCAATTAATTGTATGACTTGAGATCTCTATAGGTTCCTATGGGAAACCCTATGAGAAAACGGGAAAAATATGAATGTTTTCTATTTTGCCTTCTGATTACTTTGTTGTGTTCCTTGTTAGATGTGATGCATGAGTATGTGGTTAATTTTGAAAATAAATATGTTTTAATATGATCTAGAGTGCTCTATGGGTTCCTCCGGGAAACCCTATGAGAAATAGGTAAAATATGAAATATTTTCTGTTTTGATTTCTGATTTTTCTATTATATTCCTTGTTTGATGAGATGTAAAAATATGTATTTAATTTTATAAATAAACGAGTTTTGATATAAATTAAAGTGCTCTGTGGAGGCTTTGTGAATATGATGATGTAAAGTGAAATGTGATTGAGACATGGGATATGAAATGTGATAATGAAATATGATGACGAAATGCGATGATGTGATATGACCATGGGAAATGATAATGTGATATGAGAATGCATAGAGTCTTGATTGACATGCATCATTTGCATAAGTGTTTTAAGGGTACGATATGAAATACACCGCCAGAGAAGGCCCCCTAGTGTAAAAGCTTTGGAGATTAGTCCTTGGGGATAGCTCGGTTTGGAAGTCTCAGTCTCGCCCATTGTGTGCATGGGATGTATCTTGCACAGCTTAGCTATCCCGACGAGACTCTGGTAGTATATCCTTCTAGTGAGAGTGCGCAGAGGGTGTGACCCGGCATGTACTCCTAGACTACTTTTCGTGTATTGCTAGCGGCAATATGCCATGTGATGTTTTACTGGTGCCACATGCATGATAATATGTAGTTCGTGTCCATGCATGTGCATTCTTATTATTAAATGATGATAAATTACTATTTGTATGACTTGGATGATTGGATAAGCTATTGTTGTTGATTGATCTATGAGGTAACTGTATTGTTTGTGTTTGGTTATCCGGTGTGCGTTCCTACACCGTAAGCCAGAGTGAGATGTTTCTCACTCCTTTCTTTTGTGTTGTTTCCCTTGTTTGATATACATGAGACCATCAACAGCATGAGGCTGAGGATGTGGACGATGGAGCTGAGTCTTCTATGTGGGATTTTTCTCTGATAGGACATGTGACATCGGGACATAGATAGAATTAGAATATGACATTGTTTATGATTTATTAAAGTATATATTTTGGAAAATTCAATTTTTATTCTTTGTAATTTTATTTGCTATTTGGATTAAGGACATGAATGTGAATTCTCTACTCACATGATTATTGGAATTGTCGTTTCAATTTTAAATATTTTTTTTTATCCAATAAGATATTTCTTTTTATTATTATTATATATATATATATGTTGGGGTAGAGGGTGTCACATTAAGTGGTATCAGAGCAGGTCGATCCAATCGGCCGTGAGTTATGTACTTATCGTGATTCTGTTGTGTACTCTGATTGTGTCTTATTTGTTGTGTACTTTGATGATGTTTTGCTTTGATGATGATGATGTTCTTCTTGTTAAGTTATTTTGTAATTAGAGGAATGATAGTCATGATAGTGTTAGCTAATACCATTATGACCGCTCTTCTTCATTCTTATTATTGCTTATTTGTTTGATACTTCTTGCTTACGGAAGAAGTAGTGGTTGAGTGATATCGCTTGTGTTGCAAGCATATGTGCGAGTAGTGGTAGACGAGATATTGTGCTAATATTATAGGAACTATTGAGGCCTTAGACTTGGGTAAGACATTGATTGTTTTTAGTGTATTAAGAGTTTACGGTTGGTGGAATTTTTTAAAGCTATAGTTGTAGCGATTGAATCTAAGGATGATGTATGTTGAGAATTGGAGTTTTGGTATTCTTAAGGAGTGATTGAAGTGTTGATGATTTCTAGAGTTTGATGGTTGCATGTTGACCTTTTATGGTTTAGGTAGCATGTGAATTTTATTTTCTAAGCCTTTTATACTGAATATGTGAGTTGTTTTGGTTTACGATTGTAGTGGAAAGCTTGAATATGAAGTTGAGGTGTGAGTTTGGAAGGGTTGAGGTATTTTTGTGGGCTTAGATATATTGATATACTATTGCTGTTTGGTGTAGAGGATATTTTCGCTGCAGTCTTGTTGTTCCAGTATGAGTACCATATTGACAGATTTATATTTTATGGTCTTCACAAACGTTGTAGCCTTGGACGTTATCTTTCCAATGGAACTGGAATCAGGTAAAACGGAGGTCTATAACTCTAGTTATAGCTACTTTGGTGATCAAAGGTCTAGTTGTAAGCGCTGAGTATATCTGCTGCGGTTTTTGAGATTTTTAGCTAAGAAGATGATCTTTTTAGAATCTTATGTCTTCATAGGAGTTGTAGCTTATTCTCTTAGCTTTCGTTTGAGATAGGTTTGAGATCATTTGGATGAGTAGAACTTCTCTGTGTGTTATTTTCTTTGATAGTTGTTGAAAGGAGAAGTAGGCTGTAATAATGTTTTTGGGTTAGTAGGCAATGCAAGGATAAGAATTGATTTTGTTAAGATGTTTTGAGGTGTTTTCATGTGGATTGAGAGGTTGTTTAAGATTGAATGATGCTATGTGGTAAGGGTTGTTCATGTACATGCTTATGGATGTTATATTTGAAGGTTTAAAGTAGGTATTCTAATGTGATTTAATATGCATGTATGTTGATATGTGGATAGATGATCTTAGGGATCAATTGGTGAATGTCGTGTGGTTAGTGAGATTGATCTTAGGGTCTGATATGATCATATTGTAGTTGAGGGTGGAGATATATTCAAGACGGTTGTATGTTAAGTTATCTAAGTATTACTATTTTATTTTATCTTCTTTTATTTTATTTTATTATTATTTTTTTATTGTATGAGATAAGTTTTCTAATTCCTGTAAATTCCAGTTGCGGTAAACATGGATCTGTCTCAGGTAGAAGTTGTGTTTAAGTGGGGAGATATCTAAGCCAGTTAGTGAAGATAAGAGTTTTATGAGGTTAGCTTATTATTATTGGAGATTTATTGAAGGAATTTCTAAGATAGCATTGCCCTTAACTACATTCACTAGGAGGAGTATTCTCTTTATGTGGGATAGTAAGTATGAGAGTAGTTCCAACTCTTAAGGCAAGATTGACTAGTGTTAATATTATTGGATTTTAGTAAGCCTTTTGTGGTATATAGTAGTACTTATAAGATGAATTTGGATGCATTGTTGATGCAAGAAGGAAAGGTAGTAGCTTATGTTTCTAGGCAATTGAAAATTCATGAGAGGAACTACCTTATCTATGAGTTAGTGGTTATGATATTACATTAAGATTTGGAGACACTACCTATATGATTCTAAGCTTGAGGTATTTAGTGATTGTTAGAGTCTTAAATATCTTTTGACCAAAAGAGATAGTTGGAATTTCTTAAGGACTAGGATTTTAATCTCAGTTGCTATCTAGGTAAAGGCAATGTGGTGACAGATGCATTGAGTAGGATGATCTTTCATCTATCATTTTGATGATTTAAAGGTTAAATTTGATTGAAGAGTTTAGAGATTTAAGCTTGATTTGTGAGCTTACCCTTAGAAGCATTGAATTGAGTATGTCGAAGGTGACTAGTGAATTAATGGATGAGATTAGAGGAGCCTAAGAGTTAGATCCTTTCTTAGTGAACCAAGTGGAGAGGATTGGTAAGGGTATAGATAGCCCTTTTCGAGTGGAAGTTGATGGTGTTTTGTGGTTTCAGGATAGAATCTATGTGTCTAATAATCCCGAATTAAGGAAGATGATCTTAGAAAAAGGCAATAAGAGTACTCTTAGTATTCACCTAGGAGCTATTAGATGGATTAGGACCTTAGGAGGATGTATGAGAGTGACGTAGCGAAAGCGTGGTGGTCTAAGGTGAAGAGAGGAGTAGAGGAAGTTGTGGACTCGTGTGTAGTATTCCAAAAGCCTAAGGTGGAACATTAGAAAGTCTAATGCAGGAGACATATCCATTTTTATTTACTTCAGGTAATTTCGAGGACGAAATTTTTAAAAGGAGGGGAGAATTGTAACACCCCAGTTTTCAATAAAGTTATTATTATTATAATAATAATAATTATTATTATTATATGGTATTTGGTCATAATTATTTTAATAATTATAGAAGAATATTATTTTGTACGTTTTAAATAATTATTGTTTTAGACAATTATTTTGTACGTATTAAATAAGTATTTTTTATTAGCATATTTAAATAAATATTTATATGTTTTAAGAGAAGGTTGATTTTATATGATATTTTGTTATTGAAATTATATTATTATATTTTGGGTCAGAAATATATTATTATTATAGAGGAAAAATATTTTATAATATACATGTATTTATTTTATTTAATTATTTTGAGGAAAAAGAGAAGTGGGTTAGAAGAGAAGGAAAATGGGTTGGGTTGACCCAGCCCAATGGATTAATTTTAAGGAGTCAGCTAGCGTTAACCCTATCTATCTCATTTGCATTCTGAAGGGTTAGGAAAAAAAAAGAGAAACAAAGAGCTCTAATGAAGAGTACTCAGGAACGACCTTAGATCACACCTTTGTCTTCTGCTTCATCCACGTAAGGGGGGAGTGAGAAACCTTGCTCTGGGTGTGGGATTGTATGTTGGGTAGTGGGATTGGCCCCCAATCCTGTGTTTGCTGTATTTTTATGTATGCTCATGTATGAGGGGTTTCTCCCAATTGTATCTGTTTTGCTTATTATTTTTCTTATATGCAATTAATTGTATGACTTGAGATCTCTATGGGTTCCTATGGGAAACCCTATGAGAAAACGACCAAAATATGAATGTTTTCTATTTTGCCTTCTGATTACTTTGTTGTGTTCCTTGTTGGATGTGATACATGAGTATGTGGTTAATTTTGAAAATAAATATGTTTTAATATGATCTAGAGTGCTCTATGGGTTCCTCCGGGAAACCCTATGAGAAATAGGCAAAATATGAAATATTTTCTGTTTTGATTTCTGATTTTTCTGTTATATTCCTTGTTTGATGAGATGTAAAAATATGTATTTAATTTTATAAATAAACGAGTTTTGATATAAATTAAAGTGCTCTGTGGAGGTTTTGTGAATATGATGATGTAAAGTGAAATGTGATTGAGACATGGGATATGAAATGTGATAATGAAATATGATGACGAAATGCGATGATGTGATATGACCATGGTAAATGATAATGTGATATGAGAATGCATAGAGTCTTGATTGACATGCATCATTTGCATAAGTGTTTTAAGGGTACGATATGGAATACACCGCCAGAGAAGACCCCCTAGTGTAAAAGCTTTGGGGATTAGTCCTTGGGGATAGCTCGGTTTGGAAGTCTCAGTCTCGCCCATTGTGTGCATGGGATGTATCTTGCGCAGCTTAGCTATCCCGACGAGACTCTGGTAGTATATCCTTCTAGTGAGAGTGCGCAGAGGGTGTGACCCGGTATGTACTCCTAGACTACTTTTCGTGTATTGCTAGCGGCAATATGCCATGTGATGTTTTACTGGTGCCACATGCATGATAATATGTAGTTCGTGTCCATGCATGTGCATTCTTATTATTAAATAATGATAAATTACTATTTGTATGACTTGGATGATTAGATAAGCTATTGTTGTTGATTGATCTATGAGGTAACTGTATTGTTTGTGTTTGGCTATCCGGTGTGCGTTCCTACACCGTAAGCCAGAGTGAGATGTTTCTCACTCCTTTCTTTTGTGTTGTTTCCCTTGTTTGATATACAGGAGACCATCAACAGCATGAGGTTGAGGATGTGGACGATGGAGCTGAGGCTTCTATGTGGGATTTTGCTCTGATAGGACATGTGACATCGGGACATAGATAGAATTAGAACATGACATTGTTTATGATTTATTAAAGTATATATTTTGAAAAATTCAATTTTTATTCTTTGTAATTTTATTTGCTATTTGGATTAAGGACATGAATGTGAATTCTCTACTCACATGATTATTGGAATTGTCGTTTCAATTTTAAATATTTTTTTTTATCCAATAAGATATTTCTTTTTATTATTATTATATATATATATATATATATATATATATATATATATATATATATATGTTGGGGTAGAGGGTGTCACACTTAGACTAATGTATGTTTTTTTAGATCTCATAACATCGCTACTTCCTACACAAGTAACTTGTAAAGTGTCTCACATTTCTTTAGTTGATTCGCATTAAGAAACTATATAGAATTCACTGCATAACAATACAAATTTGATAATGTTCTTAGCCTCAATATCATATTTAGTGTTTCTCTTTTCTTCCTCATTTCAATTAGCCCAATATTTTTCTTTCAATTCACTTTTTATCGTATGCATAGGATGTTTCAATTTCAATAGCATTCCAAATGGCTATAATGATTGCTTTAATGAACTTTCCAATAAACTTAATTTTCTCTATTGGAAAAAGGGGGTCTATGTATTGAAACACCTTCACCATATGACAGGTTATTTCCAACATTTTTTTAAAAGAAAAACAATATTGAGTAACTTTCAAGACCCTAATATTGTGTACCAATTATTGAAAATAATGGCTAGATTCAAAAAAGGGTGAACTAGATCTTAAAAACTCCTTTTAAAACTTTTACAAAATACAATTTTCTTAAAATATTTTCACTACCTTCTTGAAATTTTACGTTGATTCAATCAATTTAACCTTTATGAGATTGAGATGTTGAACATGTATTAAAACAACTTGATAGAAAATTACCCTATGATATGCACATAACAAAAATCAAACAACTTATAATAAATTATCCAAAATATGCAATCATAAACAAAGAGAAGGGTAAAGAAAACTTGAACACTTAATTTTATATTGGTTTAATCACTATTAATGCGATCTATATCTAGTTTCTTAATCACCTTATTAAGATTCCACTATCACCATTCGCCAATTTAAGTCTTACAATCACAAATCACATGCAATTAACTTGAAAAGAAAAACCCAAATCTTGAACATGTATCAAGAATCACCCTTGTAGAAACCCAATACAAGAAAATATCTGTGAGAAACTCATCTCAAAGAATCCCTAATTAAAACAAAAGTTAAAAAATGATATAACCTGAATTAATAAGATACAAAAATTGAAAAAATTTATCGTAATTGATCTAATCTTCTCTTGTAGAATGATAACTCAAGAGCTTTGATTCATAGTATAACTAATTATTTTCTTACTCGTTTGTTTTCTATTTATTTTATCTTGAA
This sequence comes from Cajanus cajan, assembly GCF_000230855.2. Classification (NCBI taxonomy): domain Eukaryota; kingdom Viridiplantae; phylum Streptophyta; class Magnoliopsida; order Fabales; family Fabaceae; genus Cajanus; species Cajanus cajan. Next base: position 12,185,676 of record NC_138523.1, on the reverse strand, counting down.
AATTGTAACTCACACACTCTCTAAAGTGTAAAGAAAGTATATGATTGAGTCACACTTGGTTCAAATATTTAATTTCGTTATATAAGTAAACTCACTCAAAATAATTGATTATTTCAACCAATAATCGACTATTTAATTGTATAGGTTTATGGAAAACTCAAATACTTAGAATAATTGATCATTTCAAAGGATAATCAATTATTTGCAAAACTAGTATTTGTCTTGTTTGAGAATAAGTAATTATTTCACCAAATAATTGATTGCAAACCACTTCACTTTGTCTTAAAAAATAAAGCATAATGATTGATTAATATTAGTTAGTAATAGATTATTTTAAGTTATTTTTGTTTTTTACAAAATTTATTTTGGACATGTTTTTATCAAAACTTGATTTTAATTCTTATATGACATGTCTTAATTCAATTTTAACTCTTAAAAGAGTCATCAACTACCTCTCTAATTTCGATCATATTACTCTCACACAAGAAAACTTAAACATTAAAACACATAATACAATTTTCACTTTACTTGAGAGGATTTTGGAATCATCAAAATCATTTCCATTTTGATCTTTAAGCTTTGCTAAACATTATATGATTATATTTGGATGCTTTCAATTAGTTTATCTTCTTATTTAGATCATTTTGATGTACAAGATGATGTTTATTTAGACCATTTTTAGATAATTTATCTACTTATGATGTACTACATGTTTTAGTATTATATATGTGGTAATTTGGTCCATTGAGGACTCATTGATTACCTAAGGCTATGAGTTATTTGCTTGGTATTTGAATTGCAGTTACAAGTTTGGGATGATACAAAAACAAACCTAAATATTACAAAAATACTACATTATACATCAATGGTATATCCAACATAGAACGTGAGCATAATCTACATCAATTGTTCAACTGATGTAGATCCTAGTGATAAGAAATATGTGACCATTTCATATCGAACAAAGATTGAATGTTGAATATATAGACCATTTTACATCTTTTCTTTCTTTCATCTAATTGATGTAGAATATGTAATCATTCTATATCGATTGTACCATAGTTGGTGTGGACCATTTTATAGTCAATATAAAATGATGACACATTTTATGTTGGTAAGAAAAATAACAAATGTAAAATGGTATGTTCTACATCGATTCTTCGTCCAATGTAAAATAATCTCATATTTCATATTGTTAAGATCACATTAGTTGTACGATGTAAAAAATCATTTCAACTATATATGAGAAATGGCCTAATCCCATTAGTGAATTGTAAATACTTATAATGTTTTAGACTATCATTTATTATAGTTGTGCTTATAAAGACAATAGTCTAGCATTACATGTTTCTCAAACCTCTAGTGTATTTGAATGAATGATTTTACGGAAGTAATTTAATTTTTTGAAGAATTTCAAATGTTTTGGAGGTAAAATGTTTGATTTGGATGGAAAATTTATAAAGAATTTGAAGCATTTGTAAAAAAATTTAAAATTGTAGAATTTTAGATGCTTCCAAAAAAAATAAAAATTTGAAATTCTTCATATTTTTTTTCTCTTATATCACTTATATACTTTTTATTTCTCTATCCTCTCCTTCTCTCGTTTTCCATTTTGCCTCTCTCTCTCCCTCGGCCTCTCTTTTTCCCTCCCTCTCTCCAACTCTCTTTCGTCTCTCTCTCTCTCTCTCTCTCATTTTTCTCTTCATCTCCCCCTTTTTCTTTTCTCTCTTTTCTCTCCCCCTCTCTCTTTCATCCCTCGATGTGTTCTCTTCTCTTTCTTCTCTCTTTTTCTCCTACCTATCTTCTTTCTTTCAACGTTAACATAAAATTATCAATAAATTTTTTTTAATTATTTAATATTTAATATTTTAAAATTATTAAACATTTTATAATTTTTAATAATTGAATATTAAATATTTAAAATTAATTATTGAATGATAAAAATTAAAATTAAAAAATTTCAAATTTCAAAAATTTTAAATTGTTAAAATTTTTAAAATTTTCTATACAAACATAACCTTAAATTTTTTCAGCTTAAAAAGAGACCTATAGAAGAAGAAAAAAAACACTTTGGTTAAGCGCTTGAAAATATATAGGCAAGTGAAAAATTACTTGGGACATTACCTGAAATAGGCAAGTGTAAAAAAAAAAAAAAAAAAAAAAAAAATATATATATATATATATATATATATATATATATATATAGTGTAGAATAAAAATTTCTATGAATTTGTGTTTTAGTGCAAAACATACATAGTTATTGAGGACCGGACATATTTCCATATTATAATTAAGATAAATTAAAATAAAAAAAATTAAATTATACTTTTGATTTTATTTATTTATTTTTTAGATTTAATTTGGTCTATCTATTTTTAAATGATTTATTTAATTTTTTAAAAATCTTTAATGTTATATTTTTGTTCAAATTGACATGGTGTTAGTTAAATCAGATGAAAAAGTAACATTGAACATCATTTGAAAATTAGAAAACTAAATTGAATTATTTAAAAATAGTGAAATCAAGTTGAACATTTCATAAATATAAGGACTAAATTAGACAAAAAAAATTAACTAACATTTTTTGTCTAAATAAATTTTATTTTTTATTTAATAATTTATTTTAGTAGATTACTCATTCATTTTGTGATCATTTTCTTTTATTTTAAGTACTCAATTTTTTTTTAGGGTAAGTAAAAAAATTCAAATTTATCCAGACAAAAAATAGAAAATATTTATTCAATTTGATCATACTATTTTTAAAAATTAAAATATTTAATATGGTCATATTATTTTTAAAATTTTCAATTTAGTTATCTAAATTTTTAAAAATTTTAATATTTTCTTTTCATATAATTTCATTAATGTCGTTAATATCAATTTAGATAGAATAACATTAATCAACATATTATGAAATTTAAAAGACCAAATTATACCTTTTAAAAGTAAAATGACTAAATTAAAATTTAAAAAATAATAGAGATTAAATATAATTTAGCCTAAAAATAGTGGCGATTTTTTCTTCTCTGGTCTCTTTAGTTTACACTAATGTTGAAGAGAGTTGAACTTGTGAGAAAAACATTTTTAATTTTAACTTAAAGGTTTTTTTTTTTAATTTGTAGCATTGATTAAAATTAAATTCATTTGTACGTAACAATTTTAATTAAAATTGTAGCACTGCAGCAATATAATATATTAGAAGATTAACTTTTAAAACTATTGATATGATTGCAGCTTGTTGGAGCCAGAGAAGTCATGTTCAATAGGTCCACATTTGGAGATGGGATGAGGTTTAAGTGCATGCACTTAAAATAAATTGAATTGTTATCATTGCTTCATGACCGATCATATATGGGGGAACACACATACCAACTTGCAGCTGATTAACCCAATTGTTAATTTATTCCATTTAAATATACTATATACTACACAAACATGGATATAACATGTTTATAAATCTTTCCCATGGTGTTGTTTCCCATTTTGGAAAGTTGGGGACTGTAACTGGGATTCACAGCCTTAAATTTTTGTTGCTACAAAGTTAATTATATTTTTTTTTTTCAGCAGTGACTAATCTCCTCGTTAGGAGGGAGGCACCTCAAAGGGTGGGATAGCTGGCCCCAAGATTTAACGCGGCTGCATACACAAGACAGGATTCGAACCCCTGACCTTGCTTAAGCGTGGATTAACCCCTACCGCTGAACCACACGCTTGGGGTTGTATATTTATTTATTTGGTTGCTGGTTATTTTTTTACTTTAAACACGTTATAAAAATTTTTACATGTTGAATAATATTAATATATAAAAAGTTGTTTGTTTACTTTTATTGTAATTTTTATTGATAAAAACTAAATAAATATCAACGGTTAATAAATGTTTATAAAGTGATCATAAGTGCATAAATTAAAATGATGATGTATTTTATGATATTTAGGTACTCCTTCCGTCCTAAAATTACTATATATAGTTTAAAATTTTAGAATAAAAAAATAATGAATATATTAATTTTTTAATACATTTTTACTAAAATAGTATCACTTTTTTAATAAATATATTATTTTAATTAAAAATTTAATATTTTATAAAAAAAATTAAAAAGAATATTTTTATATTAAAAATGAGAACAGTAATTATTTTAAGATACTTTTTAAATGTTAAAATTATAGTCAATTTGCGACAAACAAAATAACGTCCATTTTATCACTACAAGAAATATTATATATAATGAAATACAAAAAGCATTAGGTACAATATATCTAAGTATATATTTATTTGATATATAACTAGACACAATTTTAGTGTTGATTTTGAGTGAAATTTAACAATATATTTAATGTGTCATTATAACCTGTTATAATCACACTTTTTTTTATAACAAAATATCAATATATATTGTATTTATTGTATAAGTAAAAGTAATTTTGAGTGACACGTATTGTATCACCTAATGACAATTTTCTTATAATATATTCTTTTAGAGTTTATATAATTTAGAAAAAATTAAAATACAAACTAAAATTACTTGGTAATTATATAACTTTTTAAGTTAAAAGTTTTGGATAAGGTGTTCTTACATCTTGTATTAGAAATATAGATTGAAAAGACAAAGTAGAGGTCAAGAGCATTAAAAACTAACTTTTGTAAATGTTCCTTTTCAAAGTTTTCTTTATTGGAAAAGTTTTTTTTTCCTTAAAATTTTATCTACATTACCAGAATTTATGATCCATCAAAAAGATTTTCATAATTTATTAGAATTATAATTATTGAAATTTATGATTTCCATGAAGGAAAAAATTTTCATGTACCAAATATCTCTTATAAATAAAGTACCAATAATTCAAAACCAAAGAAAATATTATGTTTCTAATTAAAAAAATGGTAACTTTTTTATTGTCATATTGACTATATAATATGGTTTTCTAATCGATCGTCATCTTAAAAAAAAAATAAAGATTAGAAAATCAAAAACGATTTTTTATTGAAAAATATAACATTTAATCTTGTCTTTTCCACTTAAAAATGAAGATAAAAAAAGAAAAAAAAAACAAAAAACAAGAATGATGTACATTCAACATTATGATCTGCTATTTCAGGCCCGACTCTCGTTTAGTCTTTTAATTTTGGGCTTTTAAGCCCTCAAAGTTAAAAAAATAAAAACTGATCAATAATATGCATTCTGGAGGGGAGGAAGCATTTGGGTGTAGTTTTAACTTTTAACTGCTGTTTCACCAACATTATTAATCATGTATTGTTGCATCAATTAAAAGTTTGTCTATATATACTTTATCTATATAGTTGATAATTTATAAAATAAACAAAAATGTATGAAAATATTGTTATATATTAATAATGCATAATTTTTTTGTGTCTTAAAATTTTAATATTCCAAAACTACCTTAAACATGGAGTAATTTGAGATGAGTCGAGTATAATTATTTAAGTAAAAAAAACTCTTCCAAATGTCTATTTTTTTTTTTTTTCATTTACAAGGTTGAAGCCTAAAACTTTATTCAATGAGAATCAAACTCCTTGACATTCGAACTAACACTATTATACATGATTTTTTTTATCACCAATAAATTAAAATTAAAGTCATCGAAAATACTCTAATTAAAACTATATATTCAGTTTCAAATAAACTACCAACTCATTAGCTTATGAGAGACAAATATCTACCATTTGTGTATACTTTGCATCCAACAACCCTTGAGAAGCATAAATCATTTGTTCATTAGTACCTATAGTTAGTGAAAAATAAAGTATACGAATCCAGTAGTGAAATATAATGTTGTTGTGTCGGTAAGTTAGCAAGTCATGAATGAGATTAATGAATATGTTATTGGTGGAGCTGACCTCAAAACAGCCATGGATTTTGTTCAATGCATGTCACAAATGGAAACGATATGTGCCGAATTTTCTAAGACAAGTTGTGTAAAGAAAATAAAGGGTTATTATTGTACAAGTTTAATTTCTGTGGGGTTTTCACATCCCACCAAATCCAATTTTGCTTCACAGTCACACTCGGTTTTGATGGAGACATGGGTGTAGAGAGGAAAGGACCTTGAAGAGGGTTTCAATTGGTCACTTCTGGATTCTGGTGCAGTACCTTTGGATCATACTATATACTATACTATACTATTACTATTACTATTACTATTAGGGCTAGATATGCAAAAGGGTTATGCCGCGAACCGCGTATTCAACAAATTAATGGAATGTCGGAGCTGTAAATCTGTGGACTAAATAGAGCTTTTGTTCCTTGTTTTTAGTTTAGATTATATAATCATAAAGTTGGTTTTCAATTTATTAATTTTAAATGATTAAGGAAAACGAAAAGAAAATTCTACTTAATTTATAAGTTCATTTTCAACTTTGGCTATTAGATTAAGAGGAAATAAAAGGTGTGGACTGTGTTAAGATACTAAAAACTATACTACTATAAAATAACCTATAAAAAAATTAACATTTTTATTGAATTCAAGACTTATATTTAAGATGTTGAAATTTAGGACTAATTGTAACACTGACTTAGATTATTATTATTATTTAATTTTAATTTTAATTTTACTTTTAATATAGACATAAAATATTTCAACTTCACTAATTATAATAAAAAAATATTTAGATCTTTTTATTGATGTCTCATAGGTTAGGAGAAATACAAATTTATAATTTAATAGTTACTAATCTTACAAGTATCATTATCTTATTTTAGAGAAAATAAAATAAAACAAAGTTAAAAAAAAATAATCTTGTGATATTTTAATTTCATTCTATAAAATCCTTCACTTAATTTTGTTTCTTTTAGATCAAGAGGCCATCCTAATGAGTAACAGTAACCTGATCCCTCTTCCGATGCTATATATATATTGATAAAATTGAAATGTATAATTCCTTAATTTCATATCAAATTAATTCATTTCAAGAATAAAATAATATTAATATGTATGGTCACTTCATATCTAAAGTGGAGGCAGAATTTAGATTTTAATTAAATAATATAAATGTAAAATCATTTGTATTAACAATTTTTAATATTTATAACACACATATATATATATATATATATATATATATATATATATATATATATATATATATATATCTTTTCTCTATGCAAGTGTTAATTAAAGTTTGAATATCTGGCAATTAGTTTCCTTTCTAAATTGACTGCTTAACTATTTGTAAAAATAAATATTTTTTCAAGTCAAGAAAGTTATGTGATAACAACCCACTTGCCCCCGTGAACTTAAAAGGAGCATACATAACAAAATTGAACTTGAAAGTTGAAAGTTCAATTCTGAATCTTGTATATGGTTTTACGACTATTTTTACCTTAATGATTTTTGTTTTGGAGCATACCTACTTATAAGAATTTTAGGTATTATGCTACGGATCGAAATTTTTGTAAGATACCTTTTAATATACTCTTTCGAATTTATACTTTATTATTAAATAATATTCACGCGAGGTCTACTTGTCATGAAGTAAGGCATGTTTTATTCAGTGAAACTCATGAATTTTATATATTGATAAAAAAAAAAATGTTGAAAGGAATACGTGCATTTCTCCTTGCATTACATAGTTGGTGGAGTGTGAAAAACCTAGAACAGAATAATGAAAATATCTCGGTCAACACGCTTCTCTATAGTTTTCTTTGGTAGAATTCAAAATGTGCATTGAGAAGTGCAAAGTGCAAAATATAGTGAAACTGTTGAAGGAGATTGAGAAAATCCAGGTACACTTGAATAGACGTGATGATGATTTGAATTACAGATATTTCTTTTTGGGCCCTTCATTAATTTGGGCTTCCTCATTCATCGCATGTTTCAGATGTGGGCTTGTAAACAGAAGATCGTGCTTGAAGGGGAATCTTTGAATTCATCATGTCTTGTTGGGCCTGGTACATTTATTTTCTAATGATTTTGGCATGAGTTTTCCCGTTTTGTTTTGGGTTTTGGAAGCCATCAAGAAAATCTATATAGCTTGTCCATATTGATGACATTCAGGTTCTTGGAGGTTAAGGGCACATGTTTAGTATGAAACGTCGATAATTGTTTAAGAAAAATAAAATTCAAGAATAAAAGTTACATCTGCCACCATATCCAACTGAATTGTGATCAAATTAAGCAAAACACAAAATTTATATACAATATTATTAATACTATTTTTATCTATTTTTTTTATATTAACAAGTAGGGATTACATAAGTGTTACGAAAGATAACAAACAAAACTGATTAACACAAAGTTAAAGAATTAATTATTATATTTACATCTAATTTTTCTCACACTGAATAGCTTCGACAAAATATAATAATAATAATAATAATAATAATAATAATAATAATAATAATCTAACAAATATTATAGCTAAATACTCTTTTAATAATTCACTCAAAAGGATTCTCTCTCTTATGTAGAAGTGAGGTTATCTTTCTCTCAAAAGCTATCTGTTTTGGTTTCTCAAAACAATGAAAGAAATAAACTTTTATAACCAAAATTGCTAGCTAAATAAGTGGCCTAGAATGAAGGAGAGTTTTTCTCATTTTTCTTTCCATTGTGTTACTATAAAATCCCTCATACTCTATTTCTTATTTTTACTTAGTATTATATTTTTTTATGTTTCTATTTTCCACTAAAAAAGGAAAACACATCAATCTCCCCCTCCTAAATTAGGTGGAGGGCTCCAGTACTCCAGTTGCTATTATGCAAAATTCATACTTGTCCTTAGGTAAGGTCTTGGTCATCATATTTAAACTATTATCATCCGTATGAACTTTTTCAAGTTGTAATTGTTTGGATTCCAATACACCTCATATCCAATGATATTGTACATCAATGTGTCTTGATCTCAAATGAAAACTTGAATTCTTGCTCAAGTGGATAACACTTTGATTATCACAATTGACAATGTAATTTTGTTATTCTTACCCTAACTCATGCAAGAATAGCTTCATCAATAACATTTCTTTGCAAAGTTTTGTAATAGTAATAAACTCTACCTTTTATGGCAAATAAAGCAAAACACTTATGTAACTTTGACTACCATAATACTGCTCCCTTGAAAATGTAATTAGATATCTAGAAGTTAACTTTCTAAAATCAATATCTCTAGCCATATTTGCATTTGTGTAGCCAATCAAATTAGGTCTCCTACTTCCAAAGCATAAACATTTTAGAAGTTCCTCTAACATATCTTAAAATCCACTTCACAACATTCCAATGCTCTCTTCTTAGATTGGCTAGATATCTACTAATAATACTAACTACATGTGTTATCTTTGATTGTGTACACACCATTGTATACATTAAGCTTCCAATAGTCGAGGCATACGACACCTTGCTCATTTTCTCCTTTTCATCTTCACATGTAGGACTTTGCTTTGAGTTAAGCATAAAGTGACTAGCAAGTGGAGTAGCTACTTGTTTTGCTTTCTTTATGTGAAATTGCTCTAATACCTTATCGATATATTTTCTTGTGATAACCACAAATTTATTTCACTTCGATCACGAGAGATAATCATTCCAAGAATTTGCTTCGTGAGTCCTAACTCTTTCAACAAAAATGACTTCTTCATTTCTTCCTTTAACTTTCTAATTTTGTCATTGTTTTGTCTTATGATCAACATATCATCCACATGCAACAATAGTATAATAAACTCACCATCATGAAATTTCTTGACAAAGACACAATGATCAGAAGCAGTCCCTCGATATCTATGCTCAATCATGAAGGAGTCAAGCTTCTTGTACCAATTACATGGTGCTTGCTTAAGTCCATATAAACTTAACATACTAGATCTTTTTTTCTTTTGACTTTAAATTCCTCAAGTTGTTCCATGAAAACTTCTTTTTCTAGAGCACCATGAAGAAATGTAGTCTCACTACAATAAATAAGCTAAATAGTGGAGGTTATTTTTACGTTTAGTGGAGGTTTTTACTCTCCACAAAATAAATCGTAGAGGTTTCTAAAAACCTTTGCAGTTACATTCACCTCAAGCAATTAGCGGCGTTTTTTAGAAACCTCTGGTATTGTGAGTGTTTAGTGGCGGTTTTGTTAAGGAGAATGAAAAACTGAAATGATTTAAATTAAACAGACACGTACAAGTTAATAAGACAATTGTTTAAGGCCTTGCATTCTTGGATCACTTCCTCTTCATCTAGAAGATCTTCCAAAGTGAAATTCTCCTTGTCTAATATTGCCTCCACTTGCATAGCACCAGTTTTGTTACAAAGGAACATAGAAAGGAAGCAATAAAATAAGCTACACGAGTATTAAGCTACTTGAGACTTTGATCGTTGATTCATTCAACTGTCCTCGTAAAACTTTCAGTCATCAATTACAGGGTATTCAATTATAAAATTCCACTGTAAACATGCATCATTATATAGAACTGTAAAAAGAACACTAGTCTTGAAAGTAAAGCAAGTGATTACAAACTGGTGACTTCAAATTCATATTGATTGAAAAGGTAAGGGAAAATATTAAACAAATCATATGCTATCTTTTTTCACAAATTTGCACTAAATTATTTAGCTTTAACTCAAGCTCAAGTGTTTTCCATTGATTAGCATGCACATATGAACATCCTACAAAAGAGAACCTTCAAAATTCATGAAGCTAAAAAAGCAATACAAAGACGTGAGTACAGGAAAAATAAAATAGATGCCTATATTAATTAGCTTGCTAATGTACATCCACTGCCTCTAATGGAGATTCATACTAACCTAACACAGTGAGCCACTAAAGTAGATTCATCAAAAACAAATAGCACGTTGAAAAAATAAAAATTTAAGAAAAACTCTTTTTAACATGATGCCTAATAACACTTGAAAACCAAGTATTGCACAAAAGATATAAGATGCAATGGCAAACACATATAAAAGATAACCCTTGAATGAGCAATTACATCAACTAGATAATAAATTAAATTTATAAGCATTGCAACTTTATAATCACTGCCAGTAAAAAAATGCAGGATAGGAACAGCTTACGCGAATTGAATTGAGAAACAAAACTATTACACGATATATTAGGCTCCCAGCAGCTACTGCCTGTTAGTTGGAAACAGAAAATATTTTTTAAAACAGGGAGCAAACAAACCCAATATCATCCCAACAATGTCAAAGTTAAAAAAAAACAAAGGAAAATAAAAAGAAAACCTTTGTAGAGTTGCGATATGAGCAAGATGAGCGGCGACAATAAGAACAACTATTTTACTCGGAGGCAACTGGAATCACCATGAGATTTAGGGATCACTATGGGAGGCACGTAGGAGAGGGCTAAGGGATTTCTATTTTACTGTAGATGCAGAAAAAGGGAGAGGTTACATATTGCCATTGCCACAGTTCTGGCTGGTTTAGAGAATGCTCCAAGTGGGACTCTCGCCATCGCTTCTTAATTTCTTTGTTCGAAGGTGGCCTCGCTCAAGCTAAGGTGCCGGAGAACAAGTCTCACCCGTTGTCGCCGTTGGAGGAAGTCACGGTGCTTAAGAATGGAATCAATGGTTAGGGGTTTCGAAGGGTTTGATTCAAAGGGTTGGTTGATTTATTTGGAGAGGGAAATCGTGAGTTTCTTGATTTTTTTAGGGAGGGGAGTCGTGGGGTTTGTGATTTCTTTGGAGAGGGAAGTCACAAATTTTTTATTTTGTTGAATAGGTAATTCGTAAAGTTGGAGAGGGAAATTGCGAATTTTGGGATTTTTTTTAGAGGGAAGTTTTTTTGAGGGCGAAAACTGGAAAAATAATATTTAATTAATAGAGGTTATAAAAATATGCAAATTAAATAAAAAAATTGTAGTTTTTAATAAATTAAGGAGGTATTTAAAACCTCCACAAAATAACCTCCACTATTTAACATTTTTTTTGCAGTGTCTTCACATCTAACTATTCCACATTTAGATTCAAACTTCCAGTAAAACAAAGTACCACTTGAATGAATGACATCTTCACCATGGTGAAAATATCTTTTCAAAGTCAATACCTTTCTTTTGACTGAAATCTTTTACAACTGATCTTGCCTTGTATTGGGGCCATGAGCTATCCCCATTAGCCTTTAACTTGTGCACCTATTTATTCCTAAGTGCACTTTTAACTTTTAGTAACTCTACCAATTCATAAGTTTGGTATTTATGCAAGGATAATATTTCTTCTTGCATAACTTTCAACCACTCCTTATGGTCATCCACCATAGCTTCTTTGTAAGACTTTGGTTCTTCCTCATAAGTTAGTAAAATGTATTCCATAGTAGGATATTTTGGTTTGTGGTATAGACATCCTAAGTGACCTTCTCAATTAATGCTTTTGGGTATCTTGTGTTCTGTCCTCATAATTTACATCCATATTATCAAGAATATTATCCCTTCTATTACCATTCACTACTTCTTCAGTTAAATTATTACCAACTTGATGTTCATTTTTTACTTCTCTTGTATCTTATATTACATCTCCCCATAAAGTTCTAGAAGAGGAATAAGATACAAGTTGATTAGATGTTCACTAGAAGTAATTGATTTTACACCCTTTTGAATATCTTCAATATTTTGGTCTTCAAATAAAATAACATATTTGCTTATAATAATCTTATTTTTGATAGGATCTGATAATTTGTAGCCAAATTCTTCATTTCCATATCTCACGAAGACACATTCTTTCGACTTAAAGTCAAGTTTTTATTGTTCATCTTTAAGAATATGAACAAATTCTCTACAACTAAGCACCTTCAAATGGTTGTAGGATACCTCTTACATGTCCAACACATTGTTAGGAACATCACCATTTATGAAGCTGAAAGGGATAAGTTGATCAAATCAATCATAGTCATGAGAGTTTCACCCTAAAAACTCTTAGGTAATTTAACATGAGATAACAATGTTTTCACCCTTTCAACAATAGTTATGTCCATCCTTTCTACCACTCTTTTATGTTGGGGAGTCTTTGGAACAAATTGTTCATGTCAAATTACTTATACAATAATGTTTGAAGGCTCTCGATATTCTACTTCATTGTTAGTATGAACACATTTTAACTTTATACTAGTCTCTCGCTCAACACTAGCATTAAACTGATTGAATACTACAAATACTTGATCTTTTGTTTTGAGGGAAAATGCTCAAACCTTCCTAGAATGGTCATCAATAAAGGTCACCAAGTACCTTGCACCTCCACGAGTAAGAGTAGGGATGGAAAATGAATGAATCAGTTAATTTTTTAGGCGGATCATAATGGATGAGATAAAATAATCTATTAATCCATTTAGATCCATTAAAAATTCATATTAAAATCCAATGCATTCGATCCATTTAAAGTAAGAAAATTATTCAATCCATCAATTAACAAATTTTTTTTTATGAATGGATATCCAATCCATCCGTAAAAGAGATGTTTTCAAAATTAAATAATTTTTATTTTGAAATATTTTATTTTTCTCCCTTTTCTTTATAAGTCAGTACATCTTCATATAATCTTTCAAAATTCACAAGACCTTTTTTTAATGTCAAAATAGTCTTTTAAAATCTCAATGCAATAAACATCACATGTTGTAATCCAATGGATTTTGAAAAAGTAATGGATGAATAGGATGAATTTACTTGTGGATGGGTGATGGATAAATAAATTCATTTGGTCTCCTATGTGGAGCCTTGTAGCAGAAGGAAGTTATATGTTGCTTTCTAGTCGAACAATGCGTACATGGCTTTAGAAACATATTTGTTCCTTTCAAACTTGCTAATATATTTCTTTTGGCTAGAATTTAAAGGCCTTTTTCACTGATATTCCTGAGCCTATTATGCCATAACCAATTAAAGAGTCTTCTATAAGGACATTAACACACGCATTGTTGACTTTAGGTTCTATCACTTAAAGACTATTTATTTTCTTACATTGGGTTATCACCAAGGAATGTTGCATTAGCTTTTATTTTATCTCCCTAAACACACTAGTATACCTTTCTTCGTCTAATAGTCCTATGAAAATTAAATTAAGACACATGTCAAGAACATGTCTCATGTCTTCCAAAGTTAGGTGATAACTAGTATTTATTTATAAAGAAAAATCTCTTCCCACAATCTTGGATCTATTATCATTTCTCATTCTCACATGAAAAAAATCACCGCTTGTATAGGTGTACAAAAATCCCTTCATCATGAGGTTACATGAAATAATGTACTAAAATCCACAACCCAACATGTATCTTGTGATGTCAAATTAACATGACCAACATCACAAACAAATATTTCCTCATCTCGATGAAAAATAGTAGTAGTTACATTACTTGCATAATCATTCTCTAGTACTTGCTCTCTTTTGAGCTTCCTGTATTCCCTTTTCATGTGGCCTTTCTTGTGACAATAGTAGCATTCTTCATCTCTTCTTGTCCTCAACCTTCCTTTGAATTTATCTCTTGACCTGCCCTTTACTTTTCTTTAGAGTGCATTTTCTTGTTGATATTTCTTCCACAATATTCCATGACAAGTACATCAAACTCTGTTAGCATCCCTTGTTCCCTCCTTCTTGATTCTTCATTAAACATGTCATCTTTCACTATGTTTAATATTATAACACCTTATGGGCTTGAATTACTCAATGAAACCACAAAAATGTCCCAATTTTCTGGCAAGGAGCCAAGAAGCAACAATGCTTGTAACTTATCATTACCATCTTCATATTAGTGAGTTGATTCACCAATCCTTGAAAAATGCTTAAGTGTTCAAAAACACTTTGAGTTTCCCTATACTTGAGGTTCACTAATCGTTGAATCGTTGAGGCTTTATTTTGGCAGTCTTCTCTTATACATGGACTCCAATTTTGTCCACAACAGGTATGCAATAGTTTCTTTACCACATGATGAAATAATAATGGTTTATCCATTGTCGAATTTTTTTGACAATTTTCATGTTCATTAATGTCTAATCAATATTAGACTTTGCATCATATTTCTTCCTTTCATTTTGCAAAGGCTTATACAAATCTTTGCAATAGAGAGTATCCTCTATTCTAAGCTTCCACATGCAATAATTTGAAGAGGTTAAATTAATCATCATTGTTGATGTTGTCAAGGTTGACTCTTCCATTTGTGAATGACACATGTTAAAATATATAATGAGTCAAAACTCTAATATCACTTGTTGGGAAAGATAACAAATAAAATGCTTAATACATTACCAAATAATAAATCATTATCCCTGAATCTAACTTTTCCTACACTTTGTGTAATCACGATAGACAAATGAATAATTTTCACTAAAAATATAATGGAAATACAATAACAACGACAACAACAACAACAAAAATAATAATAATAATAATAATAATAATAATAATAATAATAATAATAATAATAATAATAATAATAATAATATTCTCACAAACATTGTAATTAAACACTCTTTTAATAGCTCACTCAAAAAGATTTTTTCTCTCATATAGAAGTGAGGTTATCTTTCTTTCAGAAACTTTCTACTTTAATATATCAAAACAATGTGAGAAATAAGCTTTTAACCAAAACTGCTAACTAAATGAGCGACTTAGAATGAAAGAGAGTTTTCCTCTTTTTTCTTTCTACTGTATTGCTATAAAATTTCTAGTATTCTATTTCTTATTTTTATTTAGTATCACATTTTTTTTTTCTTCTCAAGAAGGAAAATCCATCAATACGCATACAAAATAAATTAAATTATTTTTATATTTTTATTTTATAAAAATAACAGATGAAACTAGTGTGACGACTTTAGCTGTAATAATTAACAAATGTTTTTATTCTGATTAAAACATTTTAAAAAATAGTTATGATTTTGACAGGAAACTTCCCTATTCCAAAAATCGAGTCGTTTGTCACTTATGGAATGTGATAATCAAAATTGAAACAAATAGTTAGTATTTTGCAAATTGTGCGAACCTTTCTCAAATAACACAGGTATCTTACGAAATTTCTTTTATTTTTATTTTTTTTACGAGAGGTAATAGCCACTACAAGAAATGTTACATATAGTGACATACAAAAGTGTCACTATAGGTACAATATATGTAGGTATATGTCTATTTGACATATAATTATGCACAATTTTAATGTTGATTTTGGATGAGATTTAACAACATATTTTGTGTGTTACTATAGTCTATATCCACACTTTTTAATAATATACCAACGTATATTATAGTTATTATGTGGGTAAAAGTAATTTTTAGTGACATGTATAGTGTCACTATAGGATGTGTGTCACTATATGATAATTTTGTTGTAGTGAGCATATTGATAATCTTATGTTGTTAAATAACATAATTTGATTATATTAGGAACAAAAAGATTAACTATAGCGAATTATTATTTTAAACAAATGTTTCATTTTTCCTTCAACTTGACTATGTCATGTTTAATTTGTTGACAAAATCTTAGGTGATCCTCCTATTAAAGTCGGGATCATCCATATGTTCTCCTCCAATATTGTAACTAAAAGCATATTTGAAATACAAATATGTTATTAAAAAATATAAATCAAAGATAGTTAAAATAAGTTTGTTTTATTAATTAACAATCTAAATGACATAATTCGCTATAATCAAAATCACATATTTTTAATCAAAAATACAAATATTTTTTTTAAAAAGTCACTATAATTAATCCTTAACCCTAATTCCTCTTAATATGAACAAAGTTTTACAAATGACTATTCTCTTCTACTGTTTTCAATATCATAGTATATAAACTTTAGAAAACATGAAACATTTCTTAATTTTAAACTCTCTCTCTATATATATATAAATAAATAAATAAAGAATGTTTAGAATGTTGGTGTAATTCTTATAATTATTTATATTTTTTTATTGTATATTTGTATCATATTTTAGTTTTATTAATAATATGAGGTATTTTATTATTGTATTGAAACATAATAAAATCTATAGAATAGTTTGTTTAATATTATTCTTAAATATATCTGGTCAAGTATTACTTCATTTAAAAATAGCACTAATTTAAAAATATGACAGAAGAAAAAAAAAAACTAATTCACGTTAACTAAGAAGCTAGTTAGTATCTTTTAATAGCACTAGCTAATTCATTTAAAAAAAATAGCCTAATTTCCTAAATGTTTTTTTTCCTTAGAACATGTTATTAAAAATATTAAATAGAGTAAAATTAGTTAAAATTCACTAGTGCAAAAGAGGCTTTTTACGTCTGTATTTTTACGTCAGACTACAACATATCCGACGTAAAAATGACGCGATGACATTTTTGAAAATAACGCAAATTTTTTTACGTCGGACAACAAAGGGACCGATGTAAATTAAACAATCTACGTCGGACCTCAGCTACAACCGACGTAGATTGTTGAATTTACGTCGGTCCCTTTGTTGTCCGACGTAAATGAAGTTGAATTTTTGAATTTAAGTTGCGTAGCGCCTCTCCTTCTTCACCAGATTTCCTTCCCGCTCTCCCTGCTTCGCAGCCAACACGTAACGCCTCTCCTCTTCACCAGATTTCGTTCAGATTTTGTTCAGATTTCGCAGCCAACACGTAACGCCATTGTTTGGGAGCATTCAGATTTCGTTTTCGTTCTTCGCTCATTTCCTACGTTCGAAGGTTCCTTTCTTATCTTCTTCCCTCCTTTCTTTATTCCGTTCGAACGTATCGTAATGTTTATCTGGCTGCAGACAGGAGCAGAAATTTGTACAAGGCCTTCTGGGTTTGGAGATGCAGTCCTGGGTTTATCAAGCAGAACGGGCCGTTCTCCAAGCAGAACGGGCCGTTCTCCAAGCAGAACGGGCCGTTCTGCTGCACTTGTTTTCTTTTTTTTATTTTAAATTTTGTATGACTTTTTACGTCGGACCTTGGCATGTTCGACGTAAATTTACGTCGGTTTTCGCGCTCCGACGTAAAATTTACGTCTCCCGCTTCTACGTCGGACGTTTCTCTGACGTAAAAACCCCTAAATAACCGACGTAAAATGCTTATTTTGTACTAGTGATTTATTTATATGTAAGACTATTAAACATGAGGTTTTTAATATATATATATATATATATAATAATAATAATAATAATAATAATAAGTATGTGAGTAGACTATTAATAACTTCATATTGTAGGACATGGATATAAGTGATGTTAAGTCTTCATAGTTACATGATTATTAGTTAAAGATGTGCAAAATTAAAGTGACATGTTATGAGAATGTTACATAAAGAAAGTTATGTTTGTATGTGATAAGTGATTCTCAATGTGAGAATGATGTATGTGGTCATTGAACCCAAAGTCATTGTGATTTATGCACAAGGAGTTATATGATTCAATAATATCAATTTATTTTATTTTATTTTAAAAGATAAAATATTTATTAATTTTTTTGGAATAAATTAATTTTTAATTATTCAAAAACAAGAAATTCCATCCTTTTTTTTTCTCCAATAAAATTGCACCACTCCAAAATAGACAAGCACATTTGCTGCTAGAAACTAGTAAGCCACTTCCTTTAATTATTTCCTCTTAAAATTGATGCCCCTCACTTTCTTATTTATCATCATTAAGTATTTCTGTTACCCAATCAATGATCGACAAACCATTCCAATAAACACTACAGTCGTCTATTTCAAAATAATGATCACCTTAGGGTCAATGTGAAAGTAAACAATCATTAAATACTTATAATTTTCTGTATTATTAGTTTATTTAATTACATCAATTTTATTTTACTTAATAAATATATTGAAAATTAAGAATAAAAACTAAAAATACAATTAATAAGCTAATTAAATTAGGGTAAAATTTAAAAGAAAAGGTTTATATATATATATAGTATAGGATCATTTTTAGAACTTCTTCCTCCCTCATTTTCCCGCCCTATATATACACTTGCCGGATATTTTCCAGCCACCAATGAAATCCCCCTTTGATTCTTCTGACTCCCACAGAGATTTCTCTTTTGCGTCACACCATAGTGAAAGATATATACACATGCATTCATAATCAATGGTTAACTTTGAATTTATTTAATTATTACCATAGTAGTAATCCACGAAAGTTAGAGGGTATAGCAAAACGAGGGATTAATTGTTTGTAATTGAATTGGGTCCAAACGCCATGATGGAACAAATTAAGGCCCCCACATTGGATCTTCTCCATGAACCACTACCTCTTTAGAGTGACCCTTACCCACCATCAGCAATTTTGAATTCGAGCATTGCTCATTGGACAACCTAAGCTTTTTGGTCATATCGTATCTCAGGTGACCCCATGACAATGATCGGCATCCAATCAAAGTATGACACACTCCATTGCAATCGTACTATCCGTTCTTTCTAACTTGACAATATCAAATAATTGTCAACTTGTTGCTATATATTCATTACATGTAATCCATGGCTCATTTGTAGACTAATAAATCATTGATTCTTCTCCCAACACCCCCATGTAAAATAATAATAATAATAATAAGATACTATTCATTTAAAATTGGGAATATATATTTGTTTGTGGTTTGAGAATATTGGCTTTGTTGCATGAAGAGAAAGCAAATTGAGTTGCTTTGGGGATTACGCTTTGCCAATTGTGTGATCCGATGCGTGAAGAAATTGTTGTGTGGGGGTGGCATGAAGATCAATCAATCGCATCGTGTCCGTTGATCAGAGAAGGACAAGGTGTGATTGCCAGCTATGTGGGACCCAGTGTTTAATTCTGAGAGCCGACAGAACCTCGGGGTTGGGGTTTACGAAAGGCAGTGGCAGTACTATGTCTATGTCTATGGTCATCATTCATCAGGATCAGGGCCTTCCTTCAAACCTAAGAGGTTTCAATCATTCATATTTCATTCACTCTTTGATTTGCCACGTAAGCAGACTGCAAAGTTGATGAGTAGGGAGTAGGGGGAGAGTGTACATGCCACCCTGCACCCTGCAGCACCTGATCAGCTTGCTTCCTGGGTATAGTATAGTGCCATGCCCACTCCTCTTATATACTCTTTTCTAGATAACACTTTTGTTACTCATTTGTAAAATATATTTGAATATTAATTTAAAATTATGTTTAACAAAAAATATATGCATCTTAACTGTAAGTATAATTTCTTTTTCAATTCTAATTAACTTCAACTCAACTAATTTTTAAATACACTTAAATTGTTAATGTGAAATAATTTATATGAATAAATGTAAATAAATCAATATAATAAATGATTTGATGAAACTTTTTGTTTTGTCTACCTAAACTTTATGATGAGCTAGTGTTATTTATACCATTAATCGAAAATTTCATTTTCCAGAAAATTGTTAAAGTCTACCGAGAAGGAAAAAAGAAATGTAAAGCCTTGTTGAAGTGGTAGTTGTTGGACAGGACAATGAAGAGTTCATCATGATTAGGAACCACTGCATTTCTATTCCCATGTCCAAGGAACTAAGGTTTTCTTCTTTGAGAATGCAAGAAATAATGGAGGTTACCAAAGGTCTTAATTAAAGCTTTCCTTTTTCCAAGTGTGAAAGTTTCAGAGAGAGAGAGAAAAGTTAAAAAGAAAAGTTAAAATGAATTCTCTTATGTTATTATTTCCTATTCATCTCTAAAAATGACAGAGAGTGAATTATATAGACAAATCAAACTTACAAAGGAAGGCACACTCAAAACTAATATGCTGACGTGACAAAGCCACTCAGCTTACAAAAGAATACAAAAATACAAATAAAGCAATGCTACCTAATACTTTATTAGTATTGGCAGATCAATGGGAGAGGCGAAGTCCATTCACCAAATTCATTGTATTTGTTCCCTTTCAAATAAACAAGACAACACTATATGAGAGGTTCAACTATATGATTTTTGTTAAGTTTTTTTTTTCTTTCACAAACACATAAATATAAGTTTAAAATACAATTATAAAGCTCAATGGAGAATAAAGATAAGAGCACAAATATATTTATATTAGTTCACTCGATTTAAATTTTATTTAGTTATTTTTAAATTTAAATGGTACTACAACAAAATATATTTTTAATAATATTAGAGAAATGTTGTTATATTATTAATACATGTTATCAATATATTTTTTTATGATGTTTTATTAAATATAAGATAAAATCTATGTTAAATGCTTTTAACATTTTACATATATATTAATGATAATATTTTTAAAAATGTTACCAAAGTGATATTTGTTACATTTTAATAATGTTGTTAAATTTTTTTGTAAATTTTATAAAATGATAATTAAATTATATTATTACTTATACTTTATAATTCTTATTTACAAGTATTTTAAGATTTAATATATCTTAAGTTTCTTTTTTAATAAAAGAAGATATTCTAAATTAGCTATTAGACTCATCACCAAGTCTTGATCACATATTAATTATAAAGTTCATTTATTTTAAATTTTACTATATGATTTAATATACTCATTATCTGTCATTTTTTTTATTCGATTTTAAATTTTAATTTTAAGAAATAATTAAAGATAAAAGAAATATATATTTTATATATTATTATTTTATTCTTTAATTTTGAAAGACTATTATATAGAACAATATTGAGATAAAATAATATTACTTTATCTATAATAATATTTTCTAAATAAAAAATTATAATAATTTTTTAACTTAATCTATAACAACATTTTAATAAATATAAATAAATAAAAATTACTAAAGATATTAAATACAGTGGTGTGATTTCATTAACCAAATAAGTTAGGACAAGTATTCTCTAAGCTATTTATAACAATACATCCATAATCTTATCTAAATATTACAAAACCTAAGTATTCCTTTGCAATAAAACCGAATTTTCGTGAACAACAAAGATTTGAAGAAATTACAAATTCAACAGCGAAGAGTAACATTGCAAAGCAAACAATGTGTCTATACTAGGCTCAATACAGATGATCGTTCAATGGAGAAAAATATGACCAAGTTAAAAATGAAAGAAGAGTGTGTTTTAAAAATGAAAGAAGAGCGTGTTATTTTGAAAATGAAAGAAGAGTGTGTTATTAGTAAAGTTTCAATAGTTGTCAAAGATTCTTGGTGTAAAAAAAGTAGTTGTCAAAGATTTTCTACTTTCTTTCCAATTATCTTTCTATTTATAGTGTTCTCTTGAAGTATCCGTTGAAGATGCTTAACAATTGTTATTTTCATTATCTGCATGGAAAATTCTCATGTTACCAAAATGAAGTCTTTATTCTGACTTGATGAGAGAAAGTTGCTTAGTTGTCTCTTCACCAAACAGGTGCTGTATGTTTCTAACATTGGAGCTATTTTTTCTTTAACATTTATATTGTAATTCTTTTTCAGTATTTACCTTAATAGTGTAAAACCCGATTCTAACGCCCCATTTATATAATAATAATTATATATTTTTTTATATAATATTTTCACAATTATATCGTTAACAATATTTTTTTTAATAAAGATAAAGATAAAGAACAATTATATTTTGTGAATTTAATACATGATATATCGTTCTAAAATATTTACAATAATGTATTATTTTACACAATATATTTTTCTTTCACTTTTATTACAATATTTACATTGATAGTGAAAATAAATTTACAAAAATTGTAATAGATTCATCAAATAGCCTCCACATTCCAATTCCTTCCAAGGAATACCACAACTATATCAACTGCAAAATGATCTGGAATCCAAAGTAGATCCATCTATTTTGTAATATATTTAATTTATAAAAACAAAGAAAAGAAAGGAGTAAGAACAATATCCAATAAATATAATAACTCAAAAGAATATACAGAATTATTTATAATCAATATTAAACACACACACACACACACACACACACATATATATATATATATATATATATATATATATATATATATATATATATATATATATATATATATACAGATCATATATTAAATTTTCATGATACAATAGAATTTGAATTATACTTGTAGTGACTAGTCAGGATAAATGAGCATCATCATAACATCAACCAATAAAAGGATATTTCACCTTAATCAACAATAGGATATTTCACCTTCATTTCTTACTCATTTAAATCCCCAAGGTCAAACCTCCAGCTACAAATAATTCAAACTTTATCTTCTATGGCCATAGAACAATATTTATCTTCATAAATACGTGAAGAAATAACAACAAAACGAGTCCAAGATATCACAACTATAACATAGTTGATTATAAATATATTTACAATAAATATATCTATGTAAAAAGAATATATTAAGAATACCAATGATATAAATAAAAATGACCATCATTATAAAATAATGAAACAATATAAAATATGAACACCTTAATAATTATTATAGACAAAAATAATCAAAGGTTAAGCAAATAAACGAGGTTAGGGACACCCCACTAAATAAATATACATAAAAAAATAACATAAATAAATAAAAATAGGAGTAGATAAAATTTTAAAGAGATAAGGTTCTCCTCCCCCTTACCTGGATAAGTAGGAGCTAAAACTTGAGCAGAACCTCCCCCCTCTGGATTCCCTCTTTCTTTCCCTCTCTTTCCCTCTTTCTTTCTCTTCTCTCTCTCTCTCTCTCTCTCTCTCTCTCTCTCTCTTTCTCTTTCTCTTTCTCTCTCTAAATTTCCACTTCTGGCTGTATGATTTTTTTCACAGCCCCTGCCTCCTATTTATAGACAATCTGACGCACCCGGAACGGCCCGTTCTAATATCGGAACGGCCCGTTTTCAAAAAGCAGAACGGCCCGTTCTGAAACCAGAACGGCTCGTTCTCAATCTCAGCAGAACGACCCGTTCTCCCTCCGGAACGGCCCGTTCTCCTTGTTGGAACGGCCCGTTCTGGGCCCGTTCTCAACTTGAAATTTCAGTATATTTTTATTGCTTGGAACGACCCGTTCCAATTTTGGAACAGCCCGTTCCAAATTACCCTTTTACCCCTCAAACTTTAATAAAATTGCAAAAATACCATTAATAATAAAATTACAAAAATACCCTTATTCCTTTATTAAAATTACAAAATGCCATTAATTACAAAACTACCTTTTTAAAAAAATTGGGGTGTTACAAATAGAAGCGCTTACTTTTGACAAGGGACTGTATTTATCTATCTATATAAAAAAACTTTCTTTTCATTGAATGCAACAGTACATATTCAGAATGTTATAACATTTTAAGATTGATTTGGTTGAAAGTTTGAAATTGTATGAGAAGATAAGTGTTAAAGCAAATAAACATAGACTGAACAAGTGTTAGACTTGCAAACCTATTGATGCGCATTGGACTCCAGAGGAATGCGTTGGAACCTCCTTTTATTCTTCTTCCCAGACTCCACTCCCAAAAGTCTACTTCTAATCTTCTATTAGATTTTGTTGCCAAAACTGCATGGTCCATATATAGATGTACATGTTTCTTCCGGAACTGCTCATTGTAGAACGTACATATATTCGATAGTGTTAGGATCATTTAAAATTTCTCATAAAAAAATCACTATTTATATGAATTTTCGTGTGAAATTCGATTGTCTGCTCATAGAAATTAATATTATCTTTTACTATTTATTTTACAACATTTCTAAATTTCAATTGAATTAATAGTCTAATCAATTTCTTTTTTATAATTTTATTAATATTTCCATTTATAAATAAAACAAATAAAGCTAATTAAAAAAAAAATAAGTATTACATATAATCCATATAGCTTTGAAATTTACTAAAAGTCACTTAAACAAGTTATTTTTTCAAATATTTTTTTATCAAATAAATTTGTAAGTTAATCAAATAAATTATAATTCAGTTTAAATATAATTTTAAGCATACTCTTAATCACAAATACTTAAAGTTAAGAGTGTCAAAACGAGGCTACATGATCTTTTTAACCTACTCCATCACCGGTATCTAAAAACTGTGTGAGATGGACTAATTAATTCACTTGCTGAATATATATAGTTTTTTTTTATTTGAGCTAATACGAATTACGAAGCACATAATTCCTTTCAGCAAGGTAGAATTTTTCTTCATTTATTTATTTTCCATGTCATGTTATTTTGACACATGGATGCATAGTGTATAATAATCAAATGAGGTTGTTCTTTGATATTTCTGTACATATAGTTCTCATGTTGAAATATTTTATATCAAAGATATAATGTGTAATTAATTGCAATATATTTTGAAAATAATCTTAATTTTACATCAATTTTGGTCACAACTTTTTATATCAATTATGTTCATAATTGATCGAAGAATTCACTTTATACATCTATTTTGTAACCAATTTAAAAATTATCGACTTTTTATACTTATTGATCCTACATCTACTTATAGAATCATCGTAAAAAAAAAAAAAAAAAAAAGAACAAATAATCAATCTCCAAAACTATATTTTGCACTAGTGGATTCTTATAATTTTGTTTTGTTAAACACCTGGTTGTTTGAAAATTCTATAGCAAGATATTGGGTTCAATTATCATTTTATAATATGAAAGAAAAGATAATGTAAAATTAAGGTAGCTCAGGAAATTATAAAGTTAAGGCAAGTCACGGGTGTAAAGAATGTTGACTGGTAGAGGCACAGAACCGATAGGTTTGCTTTCGAAGTATATGCAGAAGCCAGAAGGTGCAGAACGTTCCATCCATGCAAAAGCAGAAATGTTAATGGTAATAAAAATAAAAACGATCCAACTAGAATTATGGTTCAGTTAACAAAATGAGTTGGTATCACGTGAACACAAATCTTATTTTGTATTATAGCTCTAACAGAATTTGTGCCAGTTTAGGTACAATGTACTATATATTGTGTATACTGTATTTTATTTTTCTCAACCTCTACTCCTCTACTAAAACCATTATAATGTTTATCTAATATATATATATATATATATATATATATATATATATATATATATATATATATGAAAATTGATTCATTTATTTCAGGAGTAAGTCTATCTAGAGTTAATCCATTCAATAATTTATGTTTTACATCAAATTTTAACCATTCAACCGTTGAATTTAAAGTTCTTAATATATATGGATCAAATCTGCAAATTTTAAATTTAAAAATTATTTAATACTTCGTTTATTAATTCAAATCAATATATAAAATGATTTTATGATTATCCATCAATTTGAATTAATGAAATGAAGTATCAAATGATTTTCAAATTTTTTAAAAATTTGCAGATTTAATCTATGCATTAAGAACTTTAAATGTAATGATTGGATTGTTAAAATTTGATATAAAACACAAGTTATCGAACGAAATAAGTCTAGATAAACTTACTCTTAGAGTAAAAGGATCTTTCCTATATATATATATATATATATATATATATATATATATATATATATGCTTAAATACATTTAAATTATATAAAAATTAGTATTTTAATCTTTATAATGCACAAACATGTTTATTATTTATAATATAATTAAAATTTATAATGAATTATATATATATATATATATATATAAAATATTATGTTTGAATATATATATATATATATATATAATTAATACACATAAGTATTTTTAAATATATAAATTATATTTTATATTTATGATAAATAATTTGTATTGTAACAAAAAATTATTTTTAGTTATTGATAATTTATTTTAAAATATTATTATTTAATTAATAAATAATTATGATAAATAAAAATCAAATTCTAAAAGGTTAAAAATCTTTACAAATTCTCTCATCAAAGAAAAATTCTTAAAAACACTCTCGTATAAAATAAAGGTTCATATTTAATATATAAAGGTTGATCTTCTAATTTAATTTGCATGGCTTTAATCTTTACATCTATTTTATTTTGTTTTTAAATATTTTACATATTTTTTGTTATTTTTTTAATTTAATCTTTATTAAGTCTAGTTAGTTTAATGTTGTTATGAATAAAAAAATAAATAATATTAGTTGAGATATTAAAAAACATTTTAAATCAAGATAATTATATTATTTTTGGAACTTGATTTAGTTAATAATTTAATTGTTATTTTTTTTATAAATAATGCAGTTACAAATAATTTATTTCTACAATTTAATTTTAATTTTTAATATATTATAATAAAAATATTTTTATTGTTTTTATTTTAAAATTCACTAATTTATTTTTAACTTTAAATTAAAAAATATATATTTTACTTAGATGTTTATAATTTACGTTTAATATACTAGTAATAGTTTTGTCTTTGAAGACAAAATCGTTGCTTGTAATATAATAAACAAGAAAAAACATTACCATCAGTAAAAATCAATAAATTGAAATGTAAAAATAATATTAAAAATACATTATAGTATAAGTGTCTAATATATTAAAAATTAAAATAAATTATAAAAAAATTATATGTAGTTGCTTTATTTATTTAAAATAATATAATATATCATTTAATTAAATTGTATGCTTAAAAATAACTTAATTATCTTAATTTAAAATATTTTTTTGTTACTTTAATATTGAGTCTATATGTTTAAACTTAAATAAGTGTTTTTTAAAAACACAATTTTTTGAGAGATAGGTAAGTGTTGTTTCTTAAAAATAACTAATTTTAAAAAACACTTAAAAATGTAGAAAAGTGCTTATTTTATTAAAAAAAATTAGGGAAAAATGTAAACAACAAACTGATATTTATTTTGACCTATAATAATTATGGCAACAAAATTTGAACCTAAATTTTGTGCACAGCTTAATTTTTAACCTTGCTATATATTGATTTAAAAATTAATACAACAAGCTATTCATATTTAATATTTGGCCTTAAATATGTTTTAAGTTTTTGTAAATACAGATATATCCTGTTTTAGTATATCTATTTGACATTTTCTCAATGTTTTGTTTTAATCCTTAACATTAACTTTATTTAGTTAATATATTAACATACATGAATAACAAAATAAAAAAATATCAATTAAAATAAATAAAATAACATAAAAAATATATTTTTAAATTAGTCGTACCAAAGTAAGAATTGATCTAGGAAGATATTTCTTATATTAGTTCTTTTAGTACAACTTATCTAAAGAAATTGTTGTCAAGAATTTCAAAAGGACATTCATATATTTTAGATGGCTTGTTAGATAACAAATCTAGAAAATAGTTTTAGATTAGATCTTAGTGCACACCAATAAAAAAAAATAGAATTTTCTAGATTGATAATGGAACAATTGATTTAAAATGTTTATTTCAATATTATAAAATTGTTACTGCCCTACATATTTCATCATTTTTCTAACAATCGATGTAGATTAATGTAAAGAATTCTTTTTGAGCTAGCTAGTACTGATCAATGCTCTCTCTTTTTATGTCCAGGAAGAGTATTAATTAAGGTATACTTGAATAGGATGATAGTGGTAAGTAGTTACTGTTCCATGTGTTGCTGGTTGCAAATAACTGATATGGTGATTGCTTTAATTTCTTTTATGGGATAGTGTATATTAGAAGACTGTTACCATGTGTGATTTCTTCCCTTTGACATTGTTGACTGTTTATCAGTAATGTTCCTTACATGCATAAGAATAAAAGTTAATTGTCCCCAAATAGTAGTCTTTTCTTTTGAACTGCGCAATGTCGGTAGCATTACCATTATATACTTTCCTTTTGCTTTTTATCTTTTTTATGAAAATGACTTATGAAACTAAACTCAATCTAATAAAATTGGTTTATATAATGATGATTATTTCTCACTTACATATATTATTAAAATTTTACTATTAATTGAGGTGGGATTTTCAACACTTTTAAAGGAAACCATATTATCTTGGTTGTTGGCGTGGGATGGGGCATATGGGAGAGATTTTTGGAATGGTTAGGGATAACCCACCAATTCTGCTGCATGTCCCTGCTAGCTCCAATAAGCTATGCTGACCATATCACAACACAATTTGACCTGATAATAGAAAAAGAAGACAAGTCTAATATATGCAGGCTCGCTTGAGTCAAAACCCAAATCATCAGTCTACGATTTTATTTTTGTTTGTTTTTTCTTAAGATCTCAGTATTCTAATTCTAATATATGAATTCAAAATGTTCCCATTGACTATTACCAAAGCATTTAAGTGATTCTATCATTCCTCTAACATTGCCTAGGGCCTTTTATATCAATTATCCCTAACTATTCCGCTTGTAACCTATTGGCCTAGAAAATTATCTCTGCGACATTTCCTGGATATGAGGGGCATGTGTCCTTTATAACCAGTAACTCATTCTCTTGTGATTACAATAGCCTACCAGACTACCAAGAATGATGATTAGTCATTCACTTACAAGTATATATATGATAATCAACCAGTTATCACAGTAAGAAAATTGACTAACAACGATGAAAAAAAACCACTAATTAAAAGATAAAAAATTGTAAATACTATATATTTTACATTGATATGTCAGAAATATACTTAAATATCTTTAGTTTAAAAAATAAGGAATAAATTGGTTTTGAAAAAAAAATATTTATGTTTATATATTTAGATTTAATTTATTTTAGTTATTATAGGATTTGTTTTCTTAATTTTTGAATATGATGATATCTTTAGGATGATATTTTTTTTTTGAATTAATTTTTATTAATAGAGTTTATTAATAAAATTAGATCAAATTAATTTCTTTAAATAAAAATATATCATTACAAAACAAACGAATACAACATTCCACATCATTGGTATTAGAATTTATTATGTGAGTTATATAATGACGACATTTTAAATTTTAATAAAATAAATGATTATGTGTACACCTAATATTCGAATTATCAACATCAAATATGTGAGTTTGTTGACTATTTAAGAAAATACAACTAAATATTTGATTAATCCAATTATCATCAGATAAAATTATTATATATTATATAAGTTACAATTTACAAAGATCTTATTACCAAATTTTAATGCAATTGCATTTTCAAATGATTGAATTAGAGATTGGTTAACCTAAAACGACTCTGTGAGTGATATACGCACTAGCTCGTTGATGGAGTAAAGATTTCATTTTAGCAAAATAAAATCTCAAGATTTTGGGAAACACCTGTCTTCTTCATTCTTTGGAGTTTCAAAAGTGCACTGACATTGTATAATTTAATTTTTAACATAAAAAAAAAAAAGCAGCATATAGCAAAAGAGCACAAAGCAGTGGTATTTAATGCAGGAGGGTATGCAGAATTACGTACTTGCACATAGATAGCCACCGGTGTTGCTCGTGGTCACATGGCCTTTTGGCACATTTATGATGAATAGAAGCTACACGACGAAGATCCACAAGGGTCCTACTCCAATATTGCACAGATCGCAGACGGGGTCAGTGTCCATTAAAAAATAATGCTGAAACTGTTCTTCAGTTATAATCTATTCCAGTTAATATCTTTTTCTTGGGTAAATTTTCCACTGTTAATTTCTGTTCATCGCCCAGTGTAGCGTACTATCTTCACCTTTCATATTTTTTTTGCCTAAGCAAATTAATGACAGGCAAAAGCAGCACAATGGAGACTGCGATCCCGACACCATTCATATCAATTTTACACTCTCCAAATCACTGTATCAAGTTTTGTTTGTTTTTGAGAATTAAGAAATATTTTATTGATAATTGTTAAATATGTAAACATTTTTTATTCAATTTAGATAATTATAAATATATATTGTACTTCAAAGTTTTTTTTATATCACAAATAAATTGTTAGAGTTAATTTTATTTTAAGAATTAAATTGTTTAAATCTCAAGCATTTTGAATAGGTTTTTTTATGTTAAGTTTTCAGACATAGGGAGAAGGGAGTTTGAAGTTATAGAAGATTCAAAAACCAACCTAGACTCGTTCCAAGTCACCTAATTGGGTGCTCTGAACAAGTCTCTCTAAAAGAATTCGTTTAAAGAGAGGTAACAGTTGAGTGAGCTTATATAGAGACTACCCCTAAAAATATATGTTGACTCATTTGAGAGAATGAATTATTCACTTTGAAAGAGCCAACAAACGAAGAATCCACTTAAAACGAACAAAAAGAGTACTTTGAGTGAGACAAGTTAAAAGTAACCTTTGGAAGATTTTGTTCGCTTAAGCAAGCCAATTGGGTGCTTTAGCGAGCATACGCAAACAAAAGTCATTCAAGTTATTATAAATTAAGGTTTTATAAGAGTCATGAAACCTTTACTTTTATGAACAAATTTTTAGGGGATTAGAGAGAGTTTTAAGTTAGAGCAACCTTGTGACAATGGATTTCTCAAAGATCTCTTACTTCCTTGTATGAAATTCTTAGCCATGAGTCATGAGTGGTAAGTCTTCATTATTAGAGATTGACGTAATTTTCATACTCGTGTAATTTTTCTTATTCTCATTCAATAAAGTTTTTTATTTGATTAATCACTTTTACTTTTTTTACTTAATATTTGTTGTGGTCTGATCACTCATTATATGATTTAACAATTAATCTTATCTAATAAGATTGGGAAACCCTCTTAGATAACGTTTATTATTAAGAATAAGATAAACTTTATTCGTCAATTTTTGGGTTATTGACCTTAATGTGTGTAGCTTAATAAACTTTGCCTAAGGGATTAAGATTTTTTTTAAGTAACTCAGAATTTCTCACTTTAGAAATTAAGGTTTAAATATATTTGAAGGCTACTGAATTAACTATTTAAATTCCAAAATTGAATGAAAATTATGAAGGATTTATATGAAAAAGGTTAGTGAAATCAATCTCTAACTATCTTTACCATATAAATTTCAATTCTTAATTTAATTGTTACATGTTTCTTAACTTTTATAGTTTTATAATTTTTTATACATTACTTTAAACAAATTAAATCTCTTTCAATCACCTATTTAATTATAAAATTAAATTAAATAATTGTTATACAAGTTCATATGGATTCAATACTTAAACTTCTATCTAATTTATTATTATCTACTAGTCAAATGCGTAACATCCATACCTCCTTTGGCAACTCCTCGTTTAATTGAAATTGCATGAATTAGATTCATTACCATACATATATAAGAGTAATGGTGGTATATATATAAACATACACAATTCTATCCTCTCTTTATCTAGATGGCATATGATATGCATTGGGAGTTTCATACATATGTCTCTATATTGGTATGATATCTTCGAGCCTAAACTCATGTTCATCCTTTTGGTCTAACGATGTGAAACTTTGATTTTAACTTAATAATCCTTCTCTAGAAAATGACTATGATTTAATCTCCCTTGCAGTGAAAGTTATCGACTCTAATACCACTTATACATTGGGAGTTTCACACATATATCTTTACATTGATATGATATTATCTATTTTAAACTTAAACTTTCATGATTTTACTTTTGGTCACTATGCAAAAAGTCTCTTACCAATAGAGACATTATTTTTTGAATGACAAAGACATCATATATTAACAAGGTACAAGGGGTACCTAAAACTTGTCTCCAGATAGTAAGAAGATTTAGGAGTAAATGTCTCAAGGTTAGATGTAATGTGCTCTTGTATGAGTGTAAATTACTAGCTAACCAAGATTAAGACCAAGTATATATAGTCTACAAACAAAAAAAAACTTGCCCACACAATGATTCATATCCCTACAGAAAATTTATGTGTAATCATATATTGTTATATTCCTTCATCTCATCAAGTCAACCAAACCAAAGCACCAGTTGCAGCACTTCACGATCCGAGCATCAATATTAATGGTATTAGTAGCCCTCAACAATTTTCCTTTTGTTGTAAAGGGAATTAAATCTTGTATCCCTGTCTTTTTGGTTACATCCATACATCAAAGGGAGTAGTGTCTCAGGCTTGGCCTTTAACAAATAGAGCCATCTGCATCATTCCACGTCCTACTGCAGATTGCACCAAAGGAAAAAAGAAAACATGCTTTTGGATAGGGACCATAGGTCCGACAATGCTTAACAGTAGTGGTCTAAATAACTTGCCAAAGTTTTAGATCAGTATCCCTACACAACACTTATATCACTCCTTTATGGCATCCTCACCACATTACCATAAAAGAAATCCTCCTGTCAAACCTAAGAATTATATAGATCTTTCGTACTAATAGAACCATTCGCCCAATACAATAAAGTACCCCCCTTTCCGAACTAAATGCTACCACAATTGATAAAATGCAGTTGTATCTATATATGATCTACTTATTTCCCATCCTTGCAACTATTATATCTTCAACTATTGTAACTTCAATCCCTATCTCAGATGCATTGTCTCAAATTATTACACCATTGTGAGAAGGAGTAATGAAATTGATTTCTACAATGCGTGTAGCCAATACCAGGTAGAGAATAGAACATATTTAATCACCTTGTCTTGATCAAAGTTTTCACCATAAAATACACCAGAGTTTTTATGTCTCCATAAGCCCCAAGTTATAGCATAACTACCAGTTTTCCACCGTTGCTTTTGACTAATCTAGTGTTAGTACAAAACAAAAGTGTCGTTCTATCTCTTGTGGTAGAGGTGAGGGATAGTTTAACCACCTTAACCATTATTTATAGACTATATCCACCAATGAACAAGTGCATCAAATGTGAGAAGTAGATTCTAACTCAACTTTGCATAATGCATAAATCAATTGTTGTGGTCCCAATAACACATTCCTTTTTAGCAAGTTTTCTATTGTTGGAATACCCCCTATAGCAACCTCTATACGAAAGTATGGACCTTAGGTGGAACTAGAACATTCCAAATTCGCTTAAACTTTCTATCCACTTCAATCCCAAGCCTTTACGAAAGTATTGTCCTGTATTTTGATATGACTGAAAACATCCCAGAAGATTCAGGTAGCCATATCCATATATTCGAGTGATCTTTATGAAAGGTGGCATTCCTCAAAACCTATTGCAGCGACTATTCCTAGCACAACTCCTAATCAAACTAGTTCCTACTTCATTTGAATTTCCATACCTGTCCATCTTCCATCCAGTATCCTATATCAATAATTAGCTCTTGTTTCTATTTTGAGTTTAGAAAAAGTCTAGGATAAGTAACTACTAAACATCTTATCCCCACCCAATTATCTAGCCAAAACCTAACTCGTGTCTTTCCACAACCTTCTAGCTCACCAATTTATCAAACCATTGCTCCTCATTCTCACTTTCGCACACCTTTACAAAATCATGCCACTAGATCGAGTCTTTATTAGTGGCATTTTTTGAACAAAGATTGTAGCATTGTCTATATCTTGCCTTTAACACTCTCTTTTACAAGGAATTTAGCTGGTGGTTGAGACTTTACCTCCATTTTGCTACAAGGGCTTCATTGAACACACTAATGTTTTTTATCCCCAAACTACCAAGCTCTTTAGGGTGAGTGACCTTATTCCACCTTACCCATGATATCTTCTATTGACCTTCCTTTCTTCCCCATAGGAATCTTCTTTGCATTTACTTTATTTGTTTCTCTATTAACTTTGGCATTTTGAAGAAAGATAGGTAAAAGAGAGGTAAGGAAACTAAAATTGAGTTAATTAAACACACCCTCCCTACCATATATAGAGATTTAGTGTCCCATAAGGATAACTTCTTCTCGATTTGGCTTAAGATAGGCTGTCACATATCCACTTTCCTTGGATTTTCTCCAACAGGCAAGCCTAAATAAATGAAAGGTAGTTGTAATATTGTGCAATTCAAGAGATATGCAAAGCTCTCCACATAATTCTTCTCCACTCCAACCTCCCTAAATCTACTCTTACAAAAGTTAACTTTTAACCTTGAAAAAACCTTGAAACACCTCAGAATGCTATTGATCACAACTATATTATCAACACTAGCCTCACCCAAAAACATAGTCTCATATGCATATTGTACTATTCTAATGTCATTTATTAATTTCCTCCATCATCACACTTGTCAGACTCTCTTCCACAACATTGAAAATGATTGGTTCTAGTCAGTCTCCTTGTCTTAGATCCATTTGTAATTTAAACTCTTTCATTGGACTTCTATTTACAAGCAGTGAAACATGAGCTATCTTCAAGTATTCTTCAATCCATTTTATCCATCTGTTACTAAAACCTAATCGTTGGAGCATATAAAAAAGGTACTTCCAAATAACTAAGTCGTATGCCTTTTCATAATCCAACTTAAAGAAAATGTTGTCTTTTCTTCTTTCTTTATGCTTCATCTATGGCTTCATTAACCACTCGCACACTATGCAGTAAGTTCCCCCCTTCTAGAAATGCACTATGTCTATCATCAATGACACTAAGCAAAATCTTTTTCATTATATTGGCCAAAATTTAGACAATATTTTATACATGCATCCCACCAATGAGACGGGTCTATAGTCCTATAGATGTTGCAGATCATTCTTCTTTGGAATAAGGGAAATGAATGTGGAATTAGTACCCCTAGGAAACTTTCCATTGGCTTGGAATTCCTTAACGAAACGTGTTATGTCCCCTTTCATAGTAACCTAAAACTCCTTTATGAATTTCAAATTAAAGCCATCTGGTCCAAGGCACTTGGAGCTGCCATAATCTCACACAACATGTTTAATTTCCCCTTCCTTAAAATCTAGACTTTTATATTAGAATTGATTCATTCCGTCAACCCCAAAATCTCCTCTTTTTATCCAACTGATTCATTTCCTCGACAATCTTGTTTTGAATTACTTGTTAATTTCCAAACTTTGTGGAGTTCCACTCTTTTAATATGTTTTTGAGTAGTTTCAACTTTTGTTTAAGGACATATGCACCCCATCCTTATACAATGAATCTTTTACATGTTTCTTCCACAAACATCTCAAAATCCTTATCCTCAAACCAATGATCTAAGGATCGAAATGGTTTTGGACCCCAATCTATGTTTGAAATCTGCATCTTAATTGGGCAATATCCTAATATGTTTTTGTTCAACTCAAATTGCCAGCTTCTACGTCACTATATAAACCAGTCTCTAGATAGCATGATCTTATTTATTCAACTATTTGTTGTCCCATTGGGTTTATACCAAGTGAAACCCTTTCCTATTAGAGGAATATCCTCTAATTCCATCCCAATTATGAATTTATTAATCTCCCTTGTATCACTTGTGCCATTGTTTTGACCTATTATTTCCCTCGCGTGTCTCACACTATTGAAGTCACTCACCAAACATGATAACTTTATATGCTTCATTCCATTCTTTCTGTTAACTCATTCCACATGCTTACTTTTATGAATTAATAATCACATGATGCATAAACGTTAATGATAACAAGGCAGATCCCATTATCCTTCCATTCACCCTCCAAGCTAAGAAGACATGTCCCTTCAAAATGAGTGTTATTTTTTTCCTTTACCCTAGATACATAGTAGACCACCTCTTAAATTTACCTCAAGGACCATCTCCCACTCGAAGTCACATTCACCCCACAGTATCTGACAAAACTTCTTTGTAATCTCATATTTTTTTGTCTCTTACAGACATAAAACTTGAATGTCCTCTCTAACTACCATCTTCCTAATATAATGCCACTTGATGTTCCCCCCTAATCCTCTAACATTAAATGACAATATCTTCATCACCAACTTCCCAATAATATGTTCCTCATCTCTATTGTAAGTCACTTCCATCACTTTTCCAATCTCCCGTAATTTTTTTGCCTCTGCCACCTCTTGTTTCAACCAATAAATGGTATTGTAATTTCTAATATCACAGTTAGAAATTGAGTTGTTGAAAGAGTGGATTGCATGTCTCACCTGTATGGCAG
This sequence comes from Cajanus cajan, assembly GCF_000230855.2. Lineage (NCBI taxonomy): Eukaryota > Viridiplantae > Streptophyta > Magnoliopsida > Fabales > Fabaceae > Cajanus > Cajanus cajan. The sequence continues at coordinate 12,149,056 of NC_138523.1, read as the reverse complement.
ACGACTTAATTTAAGAATTTTTGCCTTGCAATTTCAGTGTGGTGCCTATCAACCTTGAATGGTTTTCTATAAGTTGAGTTTCTACAATGAGGGATGTAGTTGGGCTTGTGACTCTAGTTGTGTGACTTGCCACAGGGATATCATCATCTCCATTCTTGGGTTTATGAGCACTTAATGATTCGCTTGCCCTCTAATGTGACTTGTCTTCGTCGTTGCAACCCCCACATCCACATTTGAGTTTTGGGGTTCCTTGTCCCAAATTGCAAGAGGTCTTTATGCCTCGAGCTAGGTCGCCACCAAGGGGTGAGAATGTTTCTAGGTTGAACGCATGCTACTTGGAAATTGGGCCAGAAGTCTTGGGCCCAAGTTTTACATAAGGTGAGTTATGATAATGAAAGTTAAGCCCAATTAACCCTACATTTGAATTCCCAACCCACAGCAAGGTTGTGGGAGATTTTCTCACTGATTTTTAAAATTGTAAGTCCCCATCTAACTCTAGGGCAAATTGCCCTTCCCTAGAACTACCACCTACCTTTCTACTTTCCTCATTGTTAGTTTTGTGTAACGAAATCTCGTATCCTATATCATGATTACTCTTCACCTTTTTGTCTTTTCTTTATTGTATCTTTTGTGATTCCTTTCCATTTTAATTGAAATTAATGGGACCCTTGTGACTTTGTTTTTTTTTTTTTTTGTGAATTGCTAGGTAATACCTACCAAATCAATTTTTGAGAAGTCTTCATTTATTCTAATTTAATGGTTGTCTGTGTAACAACTTGACTTGGTCCCTACATGTAGGCATAACTACTAGTAGTGAGAAACATCTAACTTAAGACTATAGACATACAAATACTATAAAATGTATTATACTGCATGCATATGAAGGAAATCAACTAAATAAATAGATGCAATACAAATATAGTGATCCAGTAATGTAAATTATACATCTTAAGTTGTCGATCAAGCAACTACATTGTCTATACAAATCTACCACCACTGGGTGGTCAACAAAATATCCTTTAGCTCATATGTCACTAGGTGGCTTCCACAACAACTTTTCAACCTTATCCCTGCTCTACTCTACTCCCATACCATGTATGATCATCGTAGTCCACGTAACATGGAACATTCAATTATAAGCTAGAGTAAAAAAGAAATAACATATATGCAACATAGGAACATCATATCTTCAATCTCATCTTTAACAACACAACTTGATGGAAAACTCTTTGGAGAGATTAGATTGATGTAGTTCCTCCTCTAAGTTCCTTTGCCCGAATCTTTTCCTCTTGACCTCCTCCTTGCTTTTCCAAAGGCTTCCAATGGTATTAGAAGCCTTCTTCAAACACACATGAAAGGGTATAGAACCCCCTTGGTGATGCCACACTCAATAGAGTGATAAGTCCCTTCAAATCTCACCACATTCAATAGAGGATAAGAGAAATGAAGCAAGTTTCAAGGAGAGAAACAAGGTTTGAGAGAGAGAATTTGGAAAAATGCATCTAATTCATCAAAACTCAAAGTAAGTTTAGCCAATACAAGGAAATCCTATATATAGGAGTTTGGTTGTCTTATGGTGCAAGCTAGACTAACCATGCATGGTTAAGTGTAACCATGGTTAAGTGCAACCATGGTTAGCTATCTTGTACTCAAGCTAACCAACCCTTTAACTTTCTACAAGTCTAGTTAGTTGTCTAGAAGCTTATGGAGCAAGTGTTGAGATTTCCGTTGAAGTGCTTTTGTTAATATTTGTAAATTCGTTTAATTCTATCAACGGTCTCAAACACGGCAAGTATACCGGCCGTTCAAGTAGTAAAAATATCGTATACACAGGGATTAGAAGGTAATATAAGCATTTATTGACTATTCGTGACTAAAGAATAATTCCAATTTCATAGTTTGTGCAGTGAATTCAAAGTTGTGACTATTGGAATGAAAGCTGTAAATAAATATTGTTTTGTGAGTGGAAAAGGTAAGGAATGGTATTGTGGTATTGTGAGGTTGTGGGGGTCAGATTTCACCAAACGTAACACTAATGTATCCTTAATCTCTTGTTGAATTCATTGCTTAGTCAACCCAAGAGTTTACTCAAACCTAATCCCTTAGAGAAAGAGCCTAGGTGCGGATATTGAATATCAATCCCTTGAGTACCCAATATCTACACCCGCATTACGGGCTAGGGTTTAAGACTACTAATGGGTCAAGCTCTATCCCTAGATACAATCACCACTAGGCATATGTTTCAGAACTAGTTTCAAAGGTTATTTTCCAATACCCATGGAACCTTAAATCATGCAAAGGGTGATCAATCCAAAGCAAGCATTAAGAATAGAAACAAACACAACAAAGAATAAAACAACATGTATATATATCATTAAAACCGTAAAGATTACAATAGAGTACGTTGGTTACATCTAACCCCACAAAATGGGTGAAACCACTCAACAAAGAGGGCAAATACAAAATAGAGATGAAAGGAGGATGAAGAACCGAAGGAAAGATCTGCACACGGACGATCCCAAGCCCTGGGAATCCCTTCCGCAGCTCCTGGAGGCGCCCAATGTGAGAATCGAGAGAAAGATCCCCGAAAATGGCTTCAAATACGAGCCTGGGAGATCAGATTAGGGTTCCGCGCCCGGCGCACAATTTTTCTCGCCCGGCGCAAGTTCTTCCAGAGAAGTCAAGCACTCTCTGTCTCAACACAAGCCCGGCGCAATTCCTTTTGCGCCCGGCGCAATATAACTGGCAGAGATGAAATACTCTGTTTTTGTCACGCCCAGCGCAGGTTATATTAAGCCCGGTGCAGAACCTCTTCTCTGCTCCTTAGCTTCTTAGGTTTCCAATCCTAAGAGTCTTCAATCCTGAAGTCACTAGCTCAATACCTGCACAAAAAATGAGGTGTATTAAGGTATTGTTAGCTGAATTTGGGTTAGTTATATCTGCACACAAAATGAACCAAAAAGAGAACAATTATATTGCAATGGTTCAAAGGATGAGTGGAATTTGTTCAATAAGTCTCATCCAAAAAGAGGTAAAATTGAGACTTAACAGCAAGCTAAGCTAATCCTAGTTTAAGAATAACCTAGATAAGCTTAAGTTAACTCCAACTACTTAACCTAATTATTGCAACTACTCAACTAATGATTACTTTGACTAATTTGTTGAGATGTCACTATCAAGGCCATGTGACTTATTTAACAAGCTTGGATGGCTTGTTCATTAAGCTTGGACATCCAAACCACTTGCTTAGGCAAGTGGACGTCCAACCTTAATGGACTAGAAAAATGTTTGAGTCATCCAAGCCCAAATAAGTCTATGACCTAGGCTAGTTACACCTCCCCTAAATTACTAATTACACCCTTAAAAAAATACATTGTCAAAAATATCCTATACAATCACTACTAAGAAGAGGAAAAAATGTAAAAAAATCAATAGCAGTCCTTAAGGTAGGATAGGCCTCCAAATGTAGGGTACCCTACAAAACAAGGGTAAATATCCTACAATTCTTCAAACCATCTTTTTCTTCTAAAGGGATCCTTAGGAAGTAGGTTTCCATCACAACTACAACGCATCACAATAGCCAACACAATCTAATACAACAACTTTAAATTTAACACAACAACACATTTCTTCAAAGTTCAACACAACATATGAATGACACAATCAATCCAACACATCATATGCTCTGCATAACAACTATATACATTGTCACGAATTTCAATTAGGAGATCTTCTACAACAAAGGGTGAGCAGTTTAAGTAGTTGGACCTTATCGAACCAACAACACAAGGTGATCTTTTTGGGCTTGTAGATCAATAGTAAATTGGATATAGATCCACAACACAACAACTAAGTTTCTCATATGTTGCCACTTAAACCAAGAAAAAATATAGTACAATTGTTAGGATAAAATAGTTGGGTACATGCCTACCACTATATTAACTAGTTGAACCAAGCCTCCTATGGGATTAGCCCATCGACTACCCTGTAAATACTACAACTTTTCGATACTCAGTTAGGAATTATAAGTTTCCAACTTCGTATTTTACATAGTTGGTGACTTGTAATCAGTATAGCTCGACCTAGCTAGACCCTATATTGTGGTTGTTTCATACATGTATGCCTCAACTTGCCCACAACATTTACTTCAAGGGTCAACTTCCCATGAAGGGTTTTCTGGATTCTCGGAGCACCACAACACAATATTCACACAATGAGATATGCAACTTTCAAAAACCTCCCTTATAGTTCTAAGTGGTCAATGCAACAACTTTTTATGGATTCAACACAACAACTTTTTATGGATTCAATACAACAACAAAATCAACACTTAACTTTGCATCTCACAACTTAAATCATCACACTTGTATTCAACATTGAAATCAAAAAACAGCTGAACAACATAACATACATTCAGCACAACTACACAAACAACATACAACTCTATCAACACACAACTCATAACTCATATCTACTTCTCAACTAATAACTCACAACAAAATTATCACATTATTTCATCACTACAACTCATGTATCATATCTTCGTTTAACAACTTAAAACAAATATTCAATATCTCATCAATTATAACATCATATATTATTCAACAACTGATGGCTAACACTACACACTACACCTAGCACCATTCAAACAAAGAGCTCTTTATTTTGCCCACGCCCGATGCTACACAACCTACGCCCAACATGGCTAAGGAAGAGGCCCCTAAGACCTCGTGCCTGGTGTGGTAAACTACCACACCCGACCACACCTCAGGTAGAAAGTCTTTACCTAATTCTTGCTCGACATCACTAACTCGGTGCCCAACAAAATCTAGATAGAGAGCTCTAGCTTGGCTACGTTAGGCACCACTCAACTTTGGGCCCGACATCACCAAGTTAGAGAGCTCTCAAGGCTTCCACGCTTGGTGTCATTCAACCACGCCTAGCATAGTTCTAACTCAAGGCGAGTCTTTCTCCTCACGTTTGGCGCCACCAATCTTGTACCCGACATGATCAAGGTATAGAGCCTCAAGCTACAACAACACCTGGTATCTTGAAGATGCACCCAATGTGACATTGGAATTTTGCATGTGTAGAACCCAATTTTGAGCTACAACTTGAAATCAAGAAAATTTCCAACAAATGCAACACAAAACAGCACACATATACATCACAACCAACTAAAAAACGTACACAAACTAAACATGTAAGCACAAATCATCTCAATTTATCTCATTCTTCACAATAGCCCAAAACCCCAATTTTCACCTCAACCTACTCAAATTTGATCCATATGCAGCCAACAATTTCACAATAATTCATGCAATAACATCTCATGCTTCTTTCAACATTTAATAACTCCATTTAAGAACGAAAATCTAGCGCTTCTTTTACCTCGGGTAGCTTAGAGTTAAGGTAGAAAAAGAAAAGAACAAGATTCCTCACAAGATCAGCAGCTTGATTCAAGGTTTCCACCACCTGAATCACAACAACTCAACTTTGAAAGTGATTGGAAAAAGAAAAGAAAAAGATTGAGAGAAAAGAGATCTCATGGACTAAAAACCCTCTATCTAGAATTCTCTCTCTAGAAAGTTGAGGGAAATGAGTTTATGAGACTCTATTCAAAAGAGAAAGCTTATATAGTCTTCCCTCTAGGGTTAAATTGGATCTCTGCCAAAAGAACTTCCTCTCAACCCCACTGAAGCTCAAAAGGGATCCTAAGACCCTCGAGCTTCTCAAAACTCATAACTCAACCTAACAACATAAAACAACTAGAGGTAGGCATGGCAATCTAACCCGTCCTCGTGGGTACCCATCCGAACCCGCCCCGATTTGGACGGGGAAAACCCGTGTTTATCGGGTTCGGGTTCGGGTTCGGGTTCGGGTTTTCCCTTATTGATAAAATCGAGGGCGGGGGCGGGGACGAGGATGTTAATACCCACCCCGCCCCCGCCCCCATACCCGCACCCGCCCCCGCCCCGTTTAATAATATAATTAAAAAATTATTTTTATATATATATAAACCAAAATTAGAAATATTTATATGTAAACATTTATGTTATTTTTCTTTTCTTTTAAGAAAAAAAATTAGGAGCAGGGGCAGGGGCGGGGCGGGGAAATCCGAACCCTGTCGAGGGTGGGGATGAGGACCTAGATTTTACCCCCGGCGGGTATCGGGGGTGGGGGCAGGGGCAGTTTAAATTTGCGGGAGCGGGGGTGGGGAACGTAAAACTCGCCCCCGCCCCGCCCCGTTGCCATGCCTAACTAGGGGTAATATAACACTATCACAACTTATTATTACAGTCTGCCTTGATTGTTTCTCTTTCAACCACCCTTATGGAATTCTCAGAGCACTCTGAATAAAACAAACAATAATTAAGAGCCCTATTGATTTCCTTGGAAGACACCATCTCTAAAGTTTTACTCCACAACCAACAATTATAGTGGTTCACATATGCTACCACTTCCTCAAAGATCCTAATCTGTGTTTTCACACCATTTATTTTGATCTTATAATGATGATTTATAGGTTGTAGCAAGGATGTTTTGATCAATAACCTAACATAGTCCAATCTACTAAAGGTGGATGTATCATTATCAACAGAAATTAAAGTGCCCACTACACCCACAATTTAGCAAAGCTTTCTTGTCCCCACGTTTGAATAGGGATCCCACTACATCTGACCCATGTCAATCTGTTACCTGAGATAAGATTTGGTTCCTATTTTTGTATAGAGTTGAAGAGTGACCATATTCCACCATTAGAGTCAATCTTTGAATCTTTAAGATTTTTTTCTTCCACACCTCAAAGAAGGACCATGTCGTCCCCCAATTATCTTACTCTTGCATTTTCCAATTCATGTAAGATTCTAGCTTCTTGCAACTTATCAAACAACTCTGGGTTTTTCAGTTTTCCTACCCAGCTTTTAAATATCCACTCAATATTTTCTTCTTTCATCGTGAAAGTTGGGCCATCCCATTCTTCATTCTTTTTTTCTTGTTCTTAACCATGTTTAGCTTTCCATGTTGGGTGTGTTAAGTCAGACGAAGTGATTCCCAGCAAGGTTTTGAATGAGACAAATACAATACATGTTGTTATTTCTAATAAGTGTGTTAGTGTTTCAGAAAAAATATAAGTACAGTCAAGTTGAAGAATAAAGTATGTGCATGTGCCACTTCCTACACCAGAACCAAGATAAAGGAAGGCAGACAAAAGGCCAAAACAAGTATCAAACAAGACTAAGTAAAGAACAAGACAAAAATGGGTTAAGCACCGAATGAAGTCCATACAAACATCATATGGAAAACAAAACATAGCCAAGCCTAACGGTCAACCAGACGAAGATAAGTCAAGCCAAAGCAAAGCACAAAGATCAAACAAAGTTGAATGATAGATGGAATATAAAATGTGCGCCAGACAAAGATAAATCAAATAACAGACGAAGTGTGTCAAGCACAACCTAGAGCGCAACATTAGAACTCAGACGAAGGCTGGTCAAGAATTAGAACAAAGTCAACTAAATATCAGACGAAGGACAACACAGACTGATAAGTATTCCAGACAAACCCAAAGTCTGTCCATCTATAATGTTGACCAGACCGGAGAAAGTCAAAGCATTAATGACAAAATGCTCAGACGAAGATCAAGTTTTGAGACGCAAATGGACTACCAGACGCAGACGAAGACCGCCATGCAAGTATTTGAAGAATCAAGTCTCAAAGGAAAACTTAGGCATCGTCTACGATCATATGAAAGCTCTCAACATGATTGCGTGATTAAAAGAAAAGACAAAGAAGAAGAAAAGCATGCCAAAAGTAAAAGCATGCATGTGCCAGAAAAAGTACATCACTTTTTCAGATAAAGACAATGCTTTACAGCTACGCGACCGAAAAAGGACAACAAGTTCCCAGGTCCCAGCTAAAGTCAGACACTACTGCTAACAAAATGAAGAAGACTTCACGCAATGTCTATAAACAGGAAGCAACATTTAATGCAAGATCTCTAGCATTAAATGAAAGATCTAACTAGTCATGAACGACTACATTTTGCTTCAACGGACACTTGCAACAGGTAAATTTTACAAGACTATATATATGTCATAACCTCAAACCTGGAAAGGTTGGCTTAGGCGTTGGCATTGACAAAGAGTGATATCAAGCCCATGAAGCAATGAAACCAGAGATAGAGCTTATAGAGTCAAATGTACCATAGTGTACTTATCTCTGTACACTAAGGAGTTTTAAGTGTAACTTAGGAACATACACCTTAGTGAGTGTAGCAAATATTTGTATCCTCTCTGTGAGAGTAAATCAAACACTCAAACTAAACCATCTATTTATCATTTGTAAAGCCTAAAAAGGCTAGGGAAAGAATACTTGTAAAAGCCTGGAGAGGCTTGTCAAAGAATACTCATTGTGAGCCTCAAGAGACTGAACAAAGAATACTAGCGCTAATGAGTGAAGTTAGTGGGCCAGGAGTGGTCGACAATCCTCACTGAGAGCCTGAAGAGGCTAAACAAAGAATACTAGTACTAATAGCCAACAAGGAGTGGTTGATAATACTCGGGATCAGGAGTGGTCGAGAATACTCACTGTGAGCCTGAAGAGGTTGATCAAAGAATACTAGCGCTGACGAGTGAAGTTAGCAGGCCAGAAGTGGTGGATAATACTCAGCAAACCAGAAGTGGTGATAATACTTGTACTTCATTGAATATCTAGTGGAACCCTTCAATTGAAGGAGACTAGAAGTAGTTTAGTCTAAGCAAACTAGTATAAAAATATTTGCACTACTTATTTATGTTTGAGACGTAATTTTGTTTAGCTAATACATCATACTGAAAACTTCGTCCAATGCTTATTGTTTAGGGTTTAGGGTTTATTATAACTATCTTCAGACGAAAAATACAGTCACTTAATTTATTATCTTAAGAAACAGTTTTCGTTTAAGAAACATTTTCCTTGTGCAGACGATAAACTTTCAGACACAAAAATCTTTTGTTGAACTAATCCTGCACAGTTTCTATTAAGGATTCAAAATGATTTTATTGGACGAAAAAGAGCTTCTCTGCAAAAATGATGTCAAAATTGCTTCGTTCACACACACAAATATTCAACCCCCCTTCTATGTGTTTTTCATCTAACTTCAAGGTGTACTCCCTTTTCCCCCTATAGAATGCATGAGTATATGATTTTGTTCTATTCCTAGTTATCTTCTGTTCAGCCTTATACATTTTACTACCGATTTGGCCTTTAATGCTTTGTTCTCTAAGGTCATGATTATGGCATGCTCCTCACGAGTATTTTGGAATATTGACTTGCATTTTAGTAATCCCAAAATAAATTGTCTAGTTTTTCTTCAAGTTTGGACGTTGATCAATCTCGCAAACTCATACCGTTGACCTCATCTATTTCTTCTTCTAGCTATAAAGAACCCTCGTACTCTTCCCTATCTTTGAAAAACCTTCCATAGACCTTCTTTGCCATACTCCTTCAAAAAAAGTTGATATTCGCTCAATTGTTGTACTGCCATCATGCCTACCTTCGCGTTTTGTTGCTTCCTCCATTGTGTAGTCTCTTCTTAGTTCTTACGTATCATAGTTTGAAATGTACCAATACAGTGTACATCTATGTTTATTTTCTTGTTCTAATAATATGAAACTTTGATTATATTAAAAAGAAAAGACTATTCATGAATTATTAATTCTGCTTGTAATAAAACTCACGTATACTTCCACTCATCTTCTCTCTAACACACCGATTATTGGTAAGTCTGCTATTCGAATCCATCATTTCGTTTGATATATTGACACACGTGAGGAAAATAATGGAAAAGATACGGTCTTGATTAAATATGAATGGAGGAGGCAGCTGGTTAATATGATTCCACTAATTAAAGATTTGCCTCGTGGTGAAAAGTGATGATTGTAGTAGTAATAATAAAAAGGAAGCAGCCTATAATTACTTACATTAGTGAGAATAAAATAGTCATGGAATTACAAATGCAATCAACTAGCCAAAATACACGTAGTCGAACTTTTCACCGAACTAAGGTGTAAAAACAAACGTTTCACTGAACTAACGTGCAAAATCATATTAATCTACCATCAAGCGCAGAGATATAACGGCGTCAGGTTATTCTTATTTAATTAAATCTTGATCTCAAAGTTTGGATTTTGAATAGGGAGAAGGTTACATATTTAGAAGGAAAATTTTCCTTTTTTTAATAAGCAAAATCATATTAATTAGAGTATTATCTTCTTCTTTTTTTACTTTATGTGATTTTCTATGACAATTATCTCGTTTTGTTCTTATGGATGCTGGAGGAACATTATACCTTAGGGCTAGTTAAGTCTTCTTTCTCCTTTTGTTTTTGTCTTTCCCATTGATAAAAAAAATTAATTAGAGTACTATGGATATTTTATCCCATATAAATAGTCTAGAAAATTTTCCTTTTATTTTGACCTATTCAACTTAAATAAGACTTTTATTTAATAATGATATTGGTATACAATATTTACTGACGAAACTAATTACTAATCTTTGTTGGGAATTGTAAGTACACACAATGTAAATATTCTCCTTTCTACATAATTTATTTTATACTCAAAATTGGGATTCGAATCCTAGACAATTCATTTAAGAGACACAAGTCGCTATTACTTATACCAACCAATGTTGGTTTCAACTTAAATAAGATTTCATCCATGAAAAATACATGTAATTTATAAAGAAAAATGTATTGATTTGTCATTCTTTTTCATATATATAATTTGAGTTTAATTGTTTTATAATATTACCCTAAAAAATTATATTAACTAATAAAATATTTTTACATATTTTTTAAGCGATTATTAGAGAAAAAATTTGGTTCTGAATTACATGGTCATTTATATAATTTAACATTGCTGGAAAAAAAAATTTATATCGTGCATCAACATTGATATGAGATTTTAATTTTGAGTTTAACTAATAATCTTGAGTTTGAGTCTTAGATGTGTAACTACATTATCTAAAGCTTTACCAATCATCAACATTCAACTTATCAACTTTAACAGCATCAACTCATACATCATTCAACATTCAACTTTCAACTTCACAAAATATTAACTTAAACAATGTAAACGTCGTACATCCTTGCAATATTCATAACTTTGATTGGACAACATCAGAAATCAGCTTAAACAACTAAAACAACTTACAGCTTTGCAACATATTCAACTTACTATGTATCAACACATATAACATCTTACAATACCACTTATACAACTTACTCACCATTCATCAATTGAAAAACAACTTTAACAACCAACTTTTTATCATACAATTCGCACTCGACACCACTCACTGGGCACCCAGTGCCATTGAGATAGAGTGCCCCACAATCCCGTGCTTGGCGTGGCAACACCCACGCCCAACCCCAATTAGGTAGAGAGCTCTTTTTCTGACTCACACTCGGTGCCACACACTTTAATACCCGGCATAACCTAAGCATAGATGAGTCTCTCTCCTCACGTTCGTCATCATTCAAACTACGCCCAACAAGATTCCAATTTGAGACGAGTTTCCTTCCTCACACCCTATGCCATTTATCATGTGTCCAATGTGATTTTGATAGAGACCTCTCTTTTGAAGTCTTGTTTGGCACCATGAAGACGCACCCGACACAATATCAAATTCTACACTCATGCAAAATTTGATTTCACCTAATCTCCTAAAAAACCAACAAATGCCACAACATGCAACCCAATAAACAAAATTAAACAAAATATATAATATAATTTCATCATCAAAACAACATGCAACAATTAGAAATCAAGAATCAACTCAATTTCTCCTACTTCTCTTCAAGCCACAAAACCCTCTCAACTTCATCATGTTTATTATTCAATCTTATCATCATATCAAAAATCAACTCATATCTAGCATTTCAACCCCATAACATACTTAAGAATTCAAAAATCACAGCTTCCCTTACCTTCTTAGAGAGAGTTCGTAAAGAAGAGAAAAAGAATAAGAATGAGTAAGTGTGCACAACTCTAACGTGAATCTTTCACTTCAACAAGCTCATGTTCAAACCTTCCTCTAAATTTCAACTACAAGAAGTAAGAAAAGGAAGGTTTCACTAAAGGAATGAGAAAAAGAAGAAAAAGAAGAAGAAGAAGAAGAAGAAGAAGAAGAGGATTTTAAACTTTCTGACTTCTCTCTAAAGTTTTAGAAACATGAATTATGAGCTTCCTTTTGAAAAATCTTCCTTTTATACCTTTCCTGAGCTAACTCTACTTATCTCTGATCTAACCCTCTAGAGATCAATGTGTCCTCAGGGTCTCCTAGCTCTAGAGCTCTCAGCAACAACTATCAAATCAAACAACCAAGTTATGAGATGACAATGTTACAATACAAATTTATATTGATTGCTTTATACAATCAATATAGGTCAACTTGACCCTATACTATGGTCACTTATAGGTAATATACCTCAACATGGCCCCATACCGCATCAACTAAAGTCCTAGAAGAGACTCAATAGTCCACCTCAGGAGTTAACTTCTCAATTGGGTAGAGCACCACAACACCATATCCTCACAACGAGATATTCAACTTTCAAAAAAAATCTCCCTTGTAGTATTAAGTCAGTTAACACAACTCAAAACCATGCCTTAAGCATTCTTAACATAGTTACTCAACACTACACAACATATAACTCTTGCTACATTTCAACATTTAACAACTTACAACTTTCAATAGTCTAAACATCATTATACATAATCCTAAATCAATGTATAAAGTCCTAAGAACATACAAAATCTGTGCATTTCCACTTATACACACCATATTCAACAATTAGCCAAATAAACAACATATTTTCATTCAATAACTCATGCTTGATGTCATTCTTCCTGTGTCCGATGTCATTTAAGCAGAGAGCCTCTGGCTTGCCCACATCCGGTGCCAAACTACCCGCATCCAACGTGAATGAGATAGAGAGTCCCTTTGTCTTTAACTGACTCACACTCAATGCCACAATACTAGCACTTTGTGTCATTTAAGGCAAAGAGTTTTTGTCTTGATCACGTTTGGTGCCTCTCAATTGGGGTTTGATGTCACCAAGTCAAAGAGTTTCAAGGGTATCCATGTTTGGTGTCATTCAACCCACGTCTAACATAACCAAGTTAGAGAGCTCTCTTCTAACTTAGGCTCGTCCCTACCAATCTCATGCTTAGCTTAGTGAGGTAGAGAGCTTTTGGCTTGCATAATACCTGACACCTTGAAGTTGTGTCTAGTGCAATGATGAATTGTGCACTTGATAGATTAACGCAAATTAACGCCTTGGCTTAATCTATACCCAAAACTCAGGAAAACCAACATGTAATACATCAAATCTCTCATAAACATCATAAACAACTTGAATCCAACCCGAATATCAATATGCAACCAACACAAGATTGAAATCATCAATTTTCTTCTCATGAACAAGGAAACACCCCAAAACCACACAACATAGGAAATCCACTACACATTCCTCCATACAACTAAGATTTGTAGCCATTCCAACAACATTCCAACTCATAAAATTCAATAATAAATCAAGTTAAAGTTTCATTTACCTATAAATCCAAGAGAAAGGAGGAGAAGAAAGAAGAAGTTGTCTTGAGAACTTTGCACAAAATGATCACCACCTTTTTGATTCTTGCCTTTGAAAGCTTTGAATCTCGACTAAGTAGCTGCTGACTATAGGGAAGAGATCCAAACACTAGAGGTTGAAGAAGAAGAAGAAAAAGAAAATCCTAACTCTAAAGGCCCTCTCTCTAAGTTTCCCTTAAAAATGAACTTACGATACTCAAGTCTTAAAGAAAATCTTATATACTCTCTCCCAACAGGGCAAACCTGACCTTTGCTTAGGACAACTCCTAAATGACTGAAACTCATTGAGAATTCCTAAATTTTTGGAGTTTCTCAACAATTTAAACAATGAATCACAACAAATAATTGAATAAAATCAACAATAATTCACAAAATTACAGTGTTACATTTGGTAGAGTGAAATTAGGTGAGAAATAGAAAGAAATTATTACTTTAAAAGAAATTAGTATTTTTTAATATTAATATTTTTATCTTATAAAACATTTAATTTAGTTATTTATATTTATAATTTTATATCTTTATTCTTATATTTTTAACATTTCATTACTTCAAATATTGTATAATATTAAAAATATTACTAGAAGAACCATGCTCTTAGAAAAAGAAATATATTATAAAATATCAATTTAATCATATCGATCCGGTTTAACTTAAGTACAGGCAAACCAATAAATCATGAATTATTTCTTTTACTGATTATACTAATCTGGATTTTAAAGCGTTGCTGATAGGAAACATTTTGAAATCTAACATTACTTTTTCATTTATCAGGAAAAGTTCCGGTATTAAAAATAAATAATAATAAAAAAGTATAGAGGAGCAAGTATATATAATCGCGGAATAATCAAACATTACATAATTTGTATTAAATATATATATATATATATATATATGTATATATATATTCCATATTTTAGTAAAATATGGGCCAATTAATTATGCTATGACTTAATTATGTCCACGATATTAATTAAGGTTGTAATATGCATTATAAAAAATATATAAAAAATGAAAGGAAAAAAAAAAGTAGTCTAACTCAGATGGTAGCTTGATAGTTGATATGGATAAGTTGATGTAAATTAGTTAGTATTTCCAAAGAAAAAAGAAAATTGTGATATGCACGTTAAGTTATTTATATTTTTTGTTTTGATAGTTATGTGGACGACATAATTATTTAACTTAATGGGCTTAATTTCTTAAGTGGTGTAGTTTTATAATAAGGTTATATATATATATATATATATATATATATATATATATATATATATATATATATTCAATTAATGATACTAATATTAATGACTCATTAAAAGAATTTAATTCGATAAAATAAATTTGAATTTAATTGATCATAATTTTTAATATATCAAAACTCAACACACCTTTTATATATAGGAGTAACTAGTAGTGAAAAAAAAAATTTAAGGAAGAAATTTTGTAAAATTTAAAGGTAATATATAGTGTCCAATACAAAAATGAAAATTAAAGAGTGGTTATCAAAACCTGCTCCCTTTATATATATTAGAGGAATTGAGATATTTGGAATCTCTATCAGTTACATAAATAATTACATTATAATTATATATATATATATATATATATATATATATATATCTTTTATTTATAAAAAATTATTGGATAACCAAATAGATAAAAGAATTATAAAAAAAATTGGAAACGAAAGCGATTGTTTAAAAATGTATTCTTTTTATTAATAATTATATATATAATAAAAAAAATGTTATTAATACATAGTACTACTGATTATACAAATGATTAATCTTTATAAAAAAGATTATTTAATCAATTGTAAGTTTATAATAAAATATTCATTCTCAGTCATATTTTTTATTCACTAAATTTAAACCTAAAATTTTACTTAAGAAATATAAATTCATATTAATTAAACTAGCAATTTATTGATACACATTTTCTCTTCTCATCAACGGGAAGAGAAACAACATACTACCAAAAAAAATTGTTATATAGTGACACACTTTATAGTGACACAATACGTGTCACTAAAAATTACTTTTATCCACATAGTAAATATAATATATATTGATATATTGTTAAAAAGTGTAAATATAAACTATTTGACACATAAAATATATTGTTAAATCTCATTCAAAACCAACACTAAAATTATATGTAGCTATATGTCAAATAGGTATATACCTATATATATTATACCTATAGTGACACTTTTTTGTATGTCACTATTTGAAACATTTTTTTGTAATGACAATTCCATTAAAGGAATAGGATATTTTGGTCGGAGAAGATCATAATACGTACTCTTAGTACGTCATTAATTGTAGTAATTTTGCAATAATTTCTAATCAGTTGTCATATAGATATGCATACATTTTCAAAATTATAAATTCTTGGTACGTAGAATCCAGTAAAATGTGGATTTTAAGGCTTTTTAGTGTTTGGTTTTAAAATATCGATACTTTGATAGTTAGAATCCTGATTTTTTTGGTGTATGAATTTTTTTTTTGGTGTATAGAATCTTGATTAAAGATTAAGAATACAGCTTATATAATAATAATAATAATAATAATAATAATAATAATAATAATAATAATAATAAACATTATTATTGAAATAGAGTTGGTTAGTCACACTCTCCATTAGACTATCCTATATATTAATATATGTATTAAGACTCCGGAAGCATTTAGAAGTCAGGAGGTTGAAGCAGTCTAGCAGAAGCACTTGACACATATGACATATATTGGATGTATGAAATATTCAATTATTCCGGAAAGTAACTCACACAGTCGGGAAAAATATATATGCAATGAAGGTGTTTCCTTTTCCGCCATTCAACACAGTATATTGACCCTTTGGTATTTTGAAGATGTCGCAATGTAAGAAAATTTACTGAAAGTAACCTAATGATCGTACCCTTTTTATCAGATGGCAAAACTTAGTTTAGAAAGTTTAACATGGAATGCTGTTCCTAATTTATTTTTTATTGTTCTTAAATGACTTTTTGTCTCTTTTCAGCTATTGCTTTTTCCAGCTTTAGTGACTACAAAAATAGCTGGTGCCACTTTGGTTAAATTAAAGGAAATATATTTGTTCATGAAATGATATAACATTTATTATTCTTAATTAAAATTTAATTTGTATGTACGGCTAATATAAAAAGACTTTCAGAATTGTCAAATGATTTAAAGATAGTGTAATAATTTTTTTTCCAATAAAATGAATATTAAAACTAGTACAAAAGATCACCACTATCTAAAATCCTTGTACAAAATACTCAAATCCATTTATACAGTACACACTACTGAAGTATTGGTTCGCTTTAGAGTTAATTAAGTCCATACTAGAAGTTGCACAACAATGTATTTATAGAGTACACAACAATGACTTATTTTATAAATTCTTTTTTTCAAGATTTTCACTATTCAAACGAGAGTACAAAAATATTCTATAAGACTATGTAGACTTTATAACAATAACCATCTCAACCTCTGATCGTAACAATCAAGTATTATTTCTTACAAAGTCTCTTCAAACTCTTAATAATGGATAAGTTGTATGAAGCATTTAACTAACTCACAAAGGATAACGAGTTTCTCTCAAACGCATAAAAAAAATAAAAATAGTTTGAATGTCGTTCATAGATCGTCCAAAAAGACACACTTCTTGAAAAATTCTTACAAACTTTGTTATGTTTATCACTTATATGAATACGTTAATCTTTTACAATGATCTTCATCATTCTCTTTATTTTATGAGTCATTTATATATAGGCAAAAGAGGCTTTCAGGAGAAAAAATTGTTGCATAAGCTTAGTATATATAGGCAAGGCTAAGCTTATAGATAGCAAGGCAAAACATAGCAATGTACAACTTAGTATATTAACAAAACAATTCTTTATAAACACAACATGTGAGCTACCTAACAATGAACAACAAAACAACTTGAACAACATTGTAACATAGCAACTAAGAGATCTCTTACAACGTGGTGAATAGTCTAAGCAGCTTAATCCTATCGAACCAACTTAACAACATTATATTTTAGGCTTGCTAAATCAAAAATAAATTTGGATATCAATTCACAATATAGCATGATTTCTTAAATTTCACCACTTAGACTAAGAAAGTCCGATATTCCTATGAGGTATAGAACAACTTGGGTGTGGAATTACCGCTATCTTAACATGCATAACTAAGTATATATAGAATTATCCTGCCGACTACCCCTCAAATACTGCACCTTTTCCAATACTTAGTCAAGAATTTTGGCCTTCGACCTTGTACCTTACTCGATTAGTTACTTCTAAACTAATATGACTTGACCTTACTCTCACACGATTATCAACTAAGAACCTAAAGGAGTCTCAACACTCCACTTCAATACACAACTACACTCAAGAAAGTTTTTTCAACAGCTAAGCTCTTAGAGTACCATAATACATATCCTCACAATAGGATATTCATCTTTTAAAACAACATTTCTTTTTTAGTTCTATGTTAAACACATAATACAAATACGTGCATCAAGTATTCACAACATAGTTCCATTCAACATTATCCAACTTATCATTATACAACTCTACTACTAATCAACTTCCAACTATAATTGACTATCAACTTTATTATCATAGAACATCATGATATATTATCAAAATCTATACATAATGAACTATCTTAAATCATCATATATGTAAAGTATCTATCAACAAAGATCAACCATTAAAAAACATTAAGTTATAATTTTCATTTAACAAAACCATGCCCAACACCATTCAACTTGCATCCAGCATTGGTTAGGTAGAGAACCTCTAGGTTGTCCATGCCTGACATCATTCCACTTGCATCCGATGTGAATGGCCCGGTGTCACAAAAGCAATACCTGATATTATTCAGCTATAGTTTTTGCTTGACCTGCACTTGGCACCACCAAACCTATGCCAAAGTCATCCAAGTAGAGAGCCAATGACTTAATCATGCATGACTATACTCATTTTAGGCATGAAGTCACCAAGCCATAGAGCTCTCATGGAAATCACACCCACCCCTCAACTCACGATCAACGTGACCAAGTTAGAGAGCTCTCTTCTAACTCATGCTTGACGCTACCTATCTCGTGCCCAATGTTAGTGAAGTAGACTCCTCTATAGGAGAAAGTTGCCTTCAAGAATGGGTTTTGTTTTATAATAAAGTTGACTCCTCTAAAGATTTTATTGAAAACTGTATAAAGGGAGTCAATCTGTATACTTGACATAAAAGGCTATGAGTTAGCATGTAAGTCATGGGTTTGCCTAAGAGTAATCTTTGACCTAGTGCTAGTTGGGTGCATGATATTTAGAGGATATGCAACAGACTAATTACATTTAGTATTTTGTTTATGCATACTAATATTGTGGTAGACCTTATTGTTTTTTATTAGAAATATACTTTAGTGACCAAACATTGTAAATTTGATATTGGTTTAGTAAAGTTATGACTAGTAACCTCTTGACATTGTAGAAGATTTCTAAGAAGTTATGTGTATCGATGCATAATAAGTTGTTATAGAAGTTGATAAGTTGTATGATTGATCATGTTGCATTTTGCATTATTGTATGAGATGTGAAAGATGTTGAAAAAAGTTGTGAGTGTATGACAATATTACTTGGTTGAAATTGTTGCTTCATATATATTGTATATTATGTATCTGTTTATCGAGTTTACCTTTATTTTTTTGCATTGAACTATAATGATCATATGAATATAAAATTAGATCAAGAGTAGGTGTTAGAGTTGTGGTTGAGAGTAGAGGCCGAAGGCCATGGTTTGAATGGCTAGTGTTCAAATATGATTTCTCTTATATGTTGTATATATAGTTCGATCGCATGTAGGACCTCGTTGAAGTTATTTTGTTTTGTAATTATATATATATATATATATATATATATATATATATATATATATATATATATATACGTGTATGTGTGTGTATAGAGAGAAAGGAGGAATTCACTTACTCTAGTCAGTAACTCATGTTCTACATCAAATTTTAACGATCTAATTATTAAATTAAAAGTTCTTAATATATAGATCAAGTTTATAAACTTAAAAAAAATTAAAAACTATTTGATATTGTATTTTATTAATTTAAATTGATGATAAATATTTAATATGTTGCTTTTAATTTATATAACAAAGTATCACATGATTTTCAAAAATTTGTAAACTTAATCTACAGATTAAAACCTTTTAATTCAACAATTGAATCGTTGAAATTTGATGTATAATATGAGTTATTAAGAAGAGTTAGTTGGAGAAAGTGGATCTCTTCTATGTGTGTGTGTGTGTGTGTGTTGATGTGTGTAGGGTTTAGGGTTTGTTGATGTGTGATAATCTTAGGGTAGATAACTTTCTATGTTGATATGTTGTTATATACTTGCCTTCCAACAACATTGTTTCTATTCATAATACTTGTAACATTGTACCTAAGTTAGGTTGGATGAGTTGTGAGGGTCTTTGATTAGAGGTTCAATTGGCCCTAAAAGAAAAAGGTAATAAGGTTTATGTTTTGAGCAAAACTCTTAATCTTTTATTCTTCATATTCTTGGAGAGAGAGAGAGAGAATTTTAGATAGAAAAACTATGACCCATATCTTCTCTTCTTCTTCCTTAATCCTCCTAGTGTGTGGGATTCACAGCTAGAGGCATTGGATTTGAAGCAAAGGCTAATAGTCCCAAATCAAGAACGGTGTAGAGCTTAGAAGCTTAGAGTTCTCATTTCTTTTCCTTCTCGTTCTTTATTGCTTGGAATTTGAGGTAAGGGAAGTTAGGACAACCTGGTTTGGTGATTTTATGAATTGTTGTTGTTGTTGTTATTTTCATCAAATGTAATCATGTATGTGGTTGTAATCAAATTAAATAGGGAAGAGGATATGTTTTAGGTGTTCTTTAACAATGGGATTGATTATGGTGAATGGTGAAAACTTAGTTGCATGTGTTGTTTCTTGACGGTTTTGGATCTTAAGATGTGTATGGATTATTAGATGTTTTGCATGTTTTGTATCTTTTATTTTCAGGTGATTTGGGAAATTTTTGTCATTTGCATTATGTAGACATCACAATCACATTGGGTGTGCCTTCATGGTGTCAAACATAGTTCTAACTAGAGGTCTCTATCTTAGTCACGTTAGATGTAGGATCAGTGGTGTTGGGTGTAAGGAGAAAGACTCATCTCAAGCTAGGATGGTTTCGTGCATGGTTTGAATAGCCCCGAGTGGGAGAATATGGGAAGTCTCTGACTTGGTAACATTGAGCACCATTGAGGTGACATTGGGTGTAAGTCAAACAGATCACCCTCTACCTTATATGAAGTCGGATGTGGATTTTTTCATGTCAGGCATGACGTTCCAAGAAATATCCACCTCGATCATGTCAGGTGCGGGATGCCTTAATGATATGCTGGTGTTTTTGGTGAACTTATATGATGAACATTAGTAGATTATGTTATTCTATTGCATGTTGCATAATGTATGAGGATTTTTCTATATTTTTTGATTGGATATGGCACATATAAATTATTTATGGTGTATGATGATTGTTCTATATATGCTGATTGGATATGGCATATGTAGATGTTTGTGTGGTGTTAGATGATAATGAGCATATATAAGTTGTATATTTGCATTATATTATTGATTTCTATATGCATTGACTGAATCTGATGCATATAGATAATGTATACTGAGGTGTGGATGCTAAGAATGCAGTATGACATTAAGATGTGTTAGCTAGTTTAGGACATGAGGAGAGGAAAAATGTTTTAAAAATTGAAGATCCCACACATAGGGAATCTTCGAGTGGTACTTAGGCAGGCGACTGTTGGATAATCCTCCTTGAGTAGGTTTGTCTCTTAGAGTGGGTTTTAAGGTGTGTTGATGTCTTTTCTAGATCCTTAGTTAGTGGTTGAGTAAGGTAAGAGGTTGGAGGCTACAACCCTTAACCAAGTACTTTGAAAGGTTGCATGGTTCATTTAGGATAATCAATGGACGAACTCTATACGTAACTTGGTAATACATGTCAAGTTCATAATAAGCATATACCTAGTTGTACTATTCCTAACAATTAAACCAAACTTTTCTAGTATAAGTACAATAGCCGAGAAACCAGAGGAGGGATTGGTATCCCATTTTTCTATATTTGAGCCAACGCTTTGAGTGCAAAAATGATTGAGTTGATTTGACAGGATGGAGTCACTTAGAATGTTTATGTTGTTAAGAGACCTTCGTAAGTGAATGCATAATGACACATTGGTTGAGATGTTTGCATATGATGTATGTTGTGGTGTGATCATGTGCATTATTGAATGTCTTGCTTGACATGGCGTGGATGAGATACATGTTTACTTTGGGATGTTTACCTTTCATGTATGTTTTGCTGTGATGTTATAGGTTATAGAATTGTTTTCTATACTTAAGTATTTTTGAACTCTAACTTACCATTTTTGTTTCCCTATGATGTGGACCGGGATAATTATATGTTGTATAAGAGTATATTACGGCTAGGCTTGAGGAACTGTTGTTGACAGGTGGTGTTATTTTTTGTTGGTGACAGTATTATTGCATGTAGCTTGTATAGTTGTGCTTAATTGATGTTAGGACATAGAATTATTTTGGGATTACTGTATACATGTATATATAACTTGTGTATATTAGTATAGGTGTTTTACTTTTATATTCATGTTATATATATATATGACAGGTTTTCTCCCTTAATCTTAAATATTTTAGTAGACTAATTTTCTCTATTAATTAATAATAATGATTTCATGAGTCGTTACAATACTCAAACTTAAGATTTTACATTAAAATAAATTGAGACAAATATCATTCACATCAACAACTTATTATTTGTTTAAAAATAGACTAAATCTCACAATTTTAACTTTTAGCAATAAGATTTAACTAATTTCTTTATAAATGAACTAATTTGAAGGTAGGCAAAAAGTTAATTCCACAAAATTGATTTAGAATATTTAAAAGTATTTAAAATAATTTGAAAGAAGCAGGATATGTGATGGGTTGTAGTGAATCATTACCAAAATTAAGAAAGGTAGCATCCAAAGCACTATACACGCGTCAGCAATGTAAACTTGCTGTCTTCCATTCGTCATCGATCCCACTTTTAGCTGCCTCATTTCAAGCTTTCATTGGCTGCCCTACAAACATATGTTTAAGACTCAGCAAAAACAAAACAACAAACTTTTAATTTATATATATATATATATATATATATATATATATATATATATATATATATATATATATATATATTCCATTATTTAATTTTAATGTACGGTATATTATTTGATGTTCAAATAAATAAAATATAGTTAGTTACATATTTTAAATAATTAAATTATAGAAAATTTTGCAAACATAATGATTAATTAATTATAATAATACTACCCAATTTAATAGTTAAATTGATAATATTTATAGATTATGATAAATAAAAAATTAAATATTATTTACATAGATAAATTACTATTAAACTCTAAAACTAATTTTAAATAACTGAGTCTAATAAGATGTTATAAAAAAATATTTATTATAAATATAAAAGTGTATTAACATTTTATAATAAAATATATTACTTGTAGATATACTTAAAATTTTTAACTTATATATATATATATATATATATATATATATATAATTTTAATGTTTTCACACACTTAGAAGTAAATATTCGTCATATGATTATACATGAATAATTAACTATTTTAAATTTGAGTATTGTGTAAAAGAAAACATAGTTGAAAGATTATACTCCAGTAAAAATAGGTTTACAAACTTCCTGGTAAAAACTGTTCATCAATAAAAGTAATTAACGTAGTTATATACTCGTATATGAATACTTAAAACTAAAGTTTGAGGAAAGTTATTGAACTTTTTAAAAAATATGACATAATTTATAATTATATTATAATTTTAATGACAAGAAAATGTAATAGTTAATTAGCATTTATTTTTGTCGCCCTGGAAATTGATAGGCCACATACATTATTCTCGTGTTGGTGGCTTAGGGCTTAGAGACCCTTTTGCTGGCTTCTTTCAATCACTTGAACGTACCCCACCCCCACACTGTTCTGAACAAAGACACAGAACGAAGCAGCATTGTTCTTCGAAAGGCCAAATAGACAGATCACACTCCTAAACACTCCAACACACTAACATATACTATAGAATAGAATAAGCACACACATACACTGTGTCACACTCTCTCTCTCTCTCTTTCACTCTCTCTCTCTATTAGTCATATTCTCATACATACATATACACCATCACACTAGCATACACTTGGACATGGGACCATACTCCTCAGCTTAAATTTTGAGCTTTTTCGTGGACGACAGGATCCGACTCTGCCGCTTCTCCTTCACTCTCTCTCCCCCCTTATTTCCTCCCTCTCACTCTCTCAAGTCTCATTCATGGAAATGGAAGATCACCATCATCACCACCACCACCTCCACCATCAGCATCAACAACAACAACAACACCAACAACAACACTTCAACATCAACATGAACATGAACGATCTCAGGCAAGTGCTCAATGGGCCGAGGCCGCCCCATAACAACCTCCCCTCCATGCCGCCGGTGCTTTTCCCCGGCCACCACCGGAATCTCGGGCCAACACCCTTGCCCTCTCCCCAACAACATCACTACGAGGTTATGATGTTCGGTCGCGACATAATGCCACCTGGCCTCCACGACTTTGCTTCCACCACCCATGATTCTTCTGCAGCCACCACCGTCGCCGCCGTACCCACTCCACCCGCCACTAGTGCCTTTGACGCCGAGGGTGCAGCTTGCATCGGTGCAGACCCCTCCACCGGAAGATGGCCCAGACAGGAGACTCTAACTCTTCTTGAGATCAGATCTCGCTTGGACCCTAAATTCAAAGAGGCTAATCACAAGGGTCCCTTATGGGATGAAGTCTCTAGGTACAATATTTCACTTCTTCCCCACATAACTTCATTTTAGGTTATCAAACAAAGATGCTCAAAATTCATTATTTATCTTTTCTTCTATGTACTCTCATGGAATGTTTAACTTGATTTTAGGTTAAGAGAAATACTCACTCTTTTCAAAGTATTTATGGTGGAATTTATTTAAATGGAATTGTAATACTCTTAAATAATTCCTCTTTCACTACTTTGTCAAAGAGTTCAACTCAATTAGTTGAGTTATGTGTGTGAGTTGTTGTAATCTCAAGACGCTGAATTTGATTTCTGCGGATAAAAAAAATAAGAATTCCTCTTCTACTTCTATAGTACTTGCTTCTCCAATTTCTGTATATTCAAGAGTTGAGGATTTTAAAATGATTTTGTGGAGTCTGTTAATTTGTTTGTTTTCTAAAAAAAAAAATAAGGGCAACCAACTAAATTCGATGCACATGTCGCGTTTCCGGGGTTTAGTTAATTGTGAGATGACATGGATGGACTTGACGTTAATTTTGTCGTTAGGAGTTTTGGAAACTATATGACATGTAACGGTGTGCATTAATTTTGTTAAGCTTCAATTTCGTTGGAAATGAAATGACTATACAGTGTGAAAATTAAAGCTGTTTACTTATCTATTCAATTTTCGACAATTGATCGTGTACTTAAAAACATTAAGTTCGTGTTTCTAGTACGGTTTCTAGCGCTGTCTCGTTTTCCATTTTGAAATTTTGTACCCATCTTTTAGGTGCAAAGATTTTGATCCCTTCATTTGTTTATTTGTTTTTCGTTTGTTGAAAGTTCATTGACCATTCCGATGCATTTGCACCTGTCTTCTGATTCCATCGTATGAAATGACATCAAGTTGAGGCTCTTCCTTCGAAGCCTCACTTCTATGGCAATTGCAGTGTCGCATGCTTTCTTGTGCTTGCTATAATTAGGCACCAAAAATGTCACTGCATGGCATTGCATAAAATTATTAATTACTAATTGCCAATGTTCATCGTCACATCGGGGGGAGGGGCTGTTCTATGAGAAGAACTAGGGTTCTATTCTACAATGTTGGGATAGCTTTTTTTCTGGTTAATTTTTTCTATACCCATTTGGTTTTTGATTGTGGTGGTGATCTCAGGATCATGTCTGAAGAACATGGATATCAAAGGAGTGGGAAGAAGTGCAGGGAGAAGTTTGAGAATTTGTACAAATATTACAAGAAGACAAAGGAAGGTAAGGCAGGAAGGCATGATGGGAAGCACTACAGATTCTTTCGTCAACTTGAAGCCTTATATGGAGAAAACAGTAACACAGTTTCAGTCCCGGAAACCAATGTTGTTGGCACCATTCATTTTCAAGCAAGCAGCCACGCCCCTTCCCAAACAAATCAAGAAAAGTTTCAGTCTCACAATAACAAGCATTGTGACAGCCTCAGCCTCACTAACTCCACAAACTTTGACACATCATCATCTGAGGATGATGAATATGATCACAGCATGGAGAATGAGTCCATGGAGAAGAGGAGAAAGAGGAAGAGTGGGAGGAGTTGGAAAGTGAAGATAAAAGACTTCATTGACTCACAGATGAGGAAGCTGGTGGAGAAGCAAAAGGAGTGGTTGGATAAACTGGTGAAGACACTTGAAGAGAAGGAAAAAGATAGGATGCTGAGAGAGGAAGAGTGGAGGAAACAAGAGGCAAACAGGTTAGAGAGGGAACAAAAGTTTTGGGCTAAAGAGAGAGCATGGATTGAAGCCAGGGATAGTGCTCTAATGGAGGCTTTGCAAAAATTAACTGGGACACAGATAATGAAGGATGAAACTCATTCTGAGGGTATAAATGCAGTAGCAGCTGAAGTTCAAAACCAGAATAATGAAGATGGAAGTGAAATCTTAAACAGCAATACTATCATCAGAGGTTCTGATAGCTGGCAAGAATCTGAGATCACAAGGCTTCAACAGTTGAGAGCTGAGTTGGAGACAAGTTTTCTTCATAGTGAAATTTCAGAAGAGGTTACATGGGAGGTAGTAGCTAACAAAATGGCTTGTTTTGGCTACGAAAGGAGTGCTTTGATGTGCAAAGAGAAATGGGAAAGTATGAGTAACAACTATTCAAGGGAGGATAACAAGGAAGGGAACAAGAAGCGCAAGGAAAACTCTAGAACCAGCTTTTACTTCAAGAACGATGATGATCAACAATCTTCCCTATACGATCATGGAAGTGCATATTGTGGTGATATGAATGATCAAGGGAAAGAGATTGAGAGGCTACAAAGAAATAATGGTTCTTCACCTTCAAAATCAAATGTTGGAAATGTTGCTCCCTCTGATAGTTGCTTTCCCTTCTTGATGAGTGCTGAGGGTGGAAACTTGTGGGAGAACTATGGCTTAAAGTTCAATAAAGCAAACCAAAACCACTGAGTAGTGAAAGATATATGGTTCGTGCATGAGTGGTGTAAGCAGCACGGAAATTTGAGAGTCTAGTATCTGAGACGGTCTCACATCATGTAAACAAGAGCTAAGTGAGGGTTTATGTATAGAGATTGATGATGATTATATAATCAATCTTATTATATATATTTATGGGTCATTTAGGAGAAAAATAATGGCTTCAATTTATATTTTAGTGAGGGAGGCGAAGTGACAAAGTTCACTTGCGTGTTGGAATGTGACACCAATCTCAGGTGAGTTTCTTTTTCTTTTATGCATGCAAATGGAATCAAAATTGTATTATTACCTGGTATTTTGCATTTTCAAGGCTTCAACGATGCTTGCATCAATTGGTCACTGTTTCTCTCCTTCCTCCCTCGTGTTTCTCTGTGTGTATAGTTTTGGGTTAAATAGTGCAGGTTTTTGGTATTTGTACTGTAGGTTGGTAACTGAGATAGTAATTTCTTCCCTTTGTTACTTTTTCGGTAAATATTTATGTGAACAAGGAGATTAATGTGCTCCTTTAGGCATTAAACCAGGTCATTTTTTATTATTAATTTTTATTATGAAAGAGACTTTGAATTAAAAATTAAAACAAAATCATTTGTCCTCATTTGTAGATAATTGGTTCATATGAGGGGAATAGTAAATGTTCGTATATGATTTCTTCTTCCCTCTTTTCTTTTGTTTAATAATTTAATATATCAGTATGTCTCGAATTTTTTTGAAATTTTTTAATTAAATTTCTAAATTGAAAAAATATAATTACATTTATTATCTTTAACAACTTTTATAACCGGGTCTCTGAATTAGTAAAATCGTCACAAATTATTTTTTCTGACATTTTCAAGTTGTTATAATCAAACTTCATATACTTAATTACAAAATTTATAGAAGATAAAAAATTTAATTATATTTTTAAAAAATATAAACACTTAATTAAAAAACTTTAAACAAATTTATGTAAAATAGTTTGCAAATTTTGAGTTGCCACTATATTCTGATTTATAAGAGTAACTTCAATGGGAGTTGTTTGTCCCATAAAGCAACTCAATCCTCGGTTTCTTGTCATTGGAGGACTCTGATGTGATAACATGAGTTACTTGAAGAAGAGAGAGAGTTGTTTCCTCAAGCAACCATTCTTTACAAGATTTCAAGTAGATTTTATTGAACATATTTGGGAACGTTTCGGAAATAATAATGATGAAAATTAATTTCGTATAATGTTTATGTATTTACTATTGCTAACCCCCAAGCGTGTGGTTTAGCGGTAGGGGTTGATCCACGCTTAAGCAAGGTCAGGGGTTTGAATCCTGCCTTGTGTATGCAGCCGCGTTAAATCTTGAGACTAGTTATCCCACCCTTTTAGGTGTCTCCAACGTAGCGAGAAGATTAGTCATTGCTATCGGCTCTGGATACTCCAGGGACGAACAAAAAAAAATGTATTTACTATTGCTTTATTTTATTTTTAATATCTATTTATTGTGTATTTTTTCTCGTAATTTATTTTTTTTCATTGTAGTGTAATTATCCTTTTTGATAAAAATTTAAATTTGGTTCATAAATGATTAGAAAAAAATTCTAAAAGTTGAATTTCTTAACGTTTCTTACCATTGGAGTAAATTTGTGCTTGAGTTGTTTAATGCTGATATGGCATACTGGGGACCACTTATTTCATTTTTCAATGCATGAAGTAACTCAAATAAGTTACTTCTATTGGAGATGCCCTAAAAGCCTCCCATATATATAAGCACCGCTGAAAGTCTTATCTAATTACTAATTAAGTAAATTCTTAATTATTCACATTGATCAATATAAGTGTGATAGCAGTTTGTGTCCTTTAATCAAGTTATTTAAGATTCAAATCTTGATATTAAATATAAAATAAACTATGTTAAAAGGAGAATATTCATTTTGTGTATGCTCACAATTCCCAACAAAAATTAGTCATCACTTTTAATGATGGATATTTCATATCAATACTATGACTATCTAAAAAAGAATTTCTAATTCCATTCTTAAGAGAATAATAAACTATATTGGCTGAACTAGTTAAAATTGGTGCTGGAACTGGATAGTGCTCAATACTCTATGGTCTTTAATTAATCTACTAAAAGTGCCTAGCAATCAAATTGGTGTGGTTACAAAAGTTGCAGAAATAAATACACATAATGCAGAAAAATTTCGTTGCATTACCAGAGTAGCTGTTTTGGTTTACTAGGAAAAAAACCTAACTAATTATCATGATATCTACCACATATATTGCATCTCAATTTACCACTGGATCTGCACCCAAATGCTGGCTGCAATTGATGTATTCTATGATATAATATATCAATGATGAATAAGGATAATTAATTAGCAAGAATTAACTTGTGTGGTGTAATACTTGTCTTAAGTACACTGAACTGAGATTTTACACACACATAAACATGTATGAGTAATAATATCCATCTAATTCCTTCAGGATGTAGTGTACTGCTTGATGGGTGTGCAAATTAATGAGCACAAGGATCAATCAATATCATACAGCACCAAGTTGCAGCATATACCCAAAAAAGCCACACATTGCAGCATAGTAATTCTCCAGCGATACACTCGACAGTTATATATATTTTGTGGTCCTTGCTATTTGACTGTGAAATAAATGACCCACAACACGGCGCAAGTAATTAATTTGTTGACCTCCGATTCCTGCACTTTACCTTCTTTTGTGTGGCCATGTATGTTTAGGGTTACTATATCAATGATGAAAACATGAAACAAAAATGTTACAATGAAACCATAACAGATTAGTATCAAGTCAGAATTATCTTTCCTTTCATGTTCATATTAAGTACGAAAACTGTTAAATAATAATGAGTTTTTTATAATTCAAGCTTCAAATTACAAAAGTTGTTATATTTTGTTAATTACGTATTATTTTCAATTTTATTTTTTTCTTCAACCATAACTTATTGTTAGATATTTATATTAGCGTTTATTAGCGTAACAGAGACACCAAGTATTTTGTTTAAAAATAAAATAAACTAAAAGATAAAAACTAATTGAAGTTGAGTAATATAATAAGTGATTAACAATTAATTGGAGGGTTTAAGTGGTTTAATTTGAGTAATTGTAGAGGTAAAATATATTAACTAAAACTACTAAATATTCTGTTCATATATAGTTTAAATATAAAAATTCATATTTATGATAGTTGTCATATCTAATTAATGTTGTCGTCAATTAAATATATCTATTATATTTTTAATTTGAGGAAAAAATTGTTGTTGTTTTTTTTGTCTATTTGATTTGTTAAAAAAACATGGTACATGGCACAAAAATAATTATTTCTAAAATTTAATTTGAAATGAAAGATAATTATTAGATATCACAATTCTAGTAATTATGATGTACAAAAATCATTTTTTATTCAATAAAGTGATAAATTACTCAAAAGATAAGAAAACTTATGCTATTGTGAATACTATTACATCACATTAGTATAAAAGAGGTATTTTGTATCGATTATTTTAAGGTTTTTACGTTGAAAAAAGGTCCGACGTTAATGCAAGAGACGTAAGACGATGTAAATTTACATCAGATACAGCATGTTCGACGTAAATTTATGTCAGACAATGCTATATCCGACGTAAATTTATGTCGAACATGGTGTGTCCGACGTAAATTGATGCGTTTTTTTTTTAAAAAATCTTATTTTTTGATACACTCAAAACTTGCATACAGTCCAAAATACAAAACCTAACCTAGGCATTCTAGAATACAAATTCAAATATAATTTATATTTCAAAATTGAATGACAAAAAGAAAATAATATATAAATCTTAAAAGTATAAATTAAGACAATGTAAATCCTATTATCCTAAAAAAACTATAAAACATATGTTTGTCAATGCTATCAAACTAGAAACATAATATCCAACTAACTAAACTTAGAAATCTAACTATTATATACTTTGAAGAAAAAAAGTTTTTCATTGTTCTCTTATTTTGATGATTTCATCTTTGGGCAATAGAGATGGATCTTGAAAGACCTGAAACATTAATTTAAGTGTCATTAATATGCAATGTTAATTATCATAAAGGTAAATATACTTAAATAAATTTTGATATGAATTACCTGCCCCCAAGAATCAGTAATACCCGTAGAAACTATGGTTCTCATCCAATACATGATGTAATAGCCACATTCAAACGAGTCTTGTTTCTTATTACACTAAAATGAGAAACAAATAACTATTATTTTCAAAGTCAATAAATTCAAATATTATTGTCTCTATTAATTAATTTGCTAACTTTAGGGTATATGAATTGCAATGTCTTTGATCTGGCTCTTCCACTTTAAATATTAGCTCCAGACACGATTCTAATTAATTGAAATAAAAATATATGTTAGCCAATATATATAGTTACAGTTTTAAAACATAATGAACAATTTTAGTTACCCTTGTAATTGACATTTAATTTCGTGGCTTGGTTTTCGATGTATTGAACAAAACCACACCACGGTGTATTCCTTAGGAATGATTACCATTAACTGCCAATGGGACCTACAATGTATGACAAATAAATTAGTTATAAAATTACCATGATTAAGAAACCAATTAAAAAACTAACCTGTCAACGTATGGAGCCATGTATATATCTCTTCTTGATTCACTCATCCATGTTTGCATATATTGTTGGATCTGGACCTGAGTGTTTCCTGATTTTTGGATGGATTGAGGCTCAATAAATCCATATACTTGTGCTTGTGCTTGCTCCACACTCAATTTGTCCATGTACCTAACACAATTAATTATTATAAGTTAAATGTAATTATTGTAATTTTAGACTCATAAAAGAATATATAACTTACATGGCCCACAACTGTATGATAGATATATTTAACATGGAGTTTCCCCCAATAATCTCTAATGCGTCAGGCAGGGATATGTATAGTGGAACATTAGAGCTATCAACTCCAAAAACTCTAATGTCCCACTGCAATTGAATTGGTTTCTTCTTCAATTGTGGTAATATGGTTAGAAGCCTAGATATGGGATCATCCTAAGCTACTGTGATATTAGCATCATGAACAACAGGTTCTCTCATGACCTTCTTACCACGATTGATAAAATCCTAAAGAAAGAATCAAAATTAGTTTAACAATAATAGAATTATAAGAATATAAAAGAGTAATAATAGAATTACCTTTGCACGTGCTGAAAGCGGCATCACCAAATATTTTGGCCAAGCTAAGAATGTGTCGGTTGCCTGCCCCACTAGTTGAACCTCTGTATTGGGCAAAGGCACTGGAGCAGCAGCATCTTGAACTTGGTCAACCACAACCCGTGTCCAGTCTGGCTCTAGAGGAACACCATGGATATGGTTGACCCACCCTCAAATACTCGACCAATAGTCACTAACCGTGGGGGGTCATCCTCAACATATAACTCACACTGGTTTGGTACATCAATGTGAGTCTGTTCCCCTGAGGGATCTAGAGCAGCACAACTCTCTTTAGTGCTGACTCGAACACCATCATGAGCAACTACAGTCTGTTGCTGAGAACGAGTCAAAAGCTCAAACTTCTGTTCAAAATCTTCTCGAATGTTCTTCAATTTCTCTTCAAACTGCATCTCTATTCTCTGCATAGCCTCTTGACTGCAAGAGTCAACAATATTGTTCCTCGATGGTGGTGCATCAAAGTAATCTTGGTGACTCCAAGAACCACCAATACCACGCACACGCCCTGCATGCTTTGGCCTTCCAATGGCTGTTGTGAGTATATCATCCCGACCATGGGGAATAAATGAGCCCTGGGTGGTCTGCTCAACTAAACCCTCCTGCAACATATTAACAATAAGTATACCCTAAACTACACTTCTGAATTGAATGAGTTGAAATGAAGAGTCTTAGTTTGTATACTTTTACTTACTATTTTATCAGCAATGACCCTTGCAGACTCAGAAATCATTTGTCCATCTGATTTTGTTCGAGTTGCTATCCACATCTCATAGCGGGGAGGTGAATCCACACGGTCAGTATAGACTGAACCCCTGATGCCTCTGCCCTAGCCTTCATCAATTTCTTTTTTTTTAATTCATATCCCCTTCTTGACAATAGATGGGATGCATCATTCTTACTCTGTCGTTCTTGGGAAGCTACTCTTTTGGCCTGCAATAATACAAATAAAAAAATGAGATTAATTAAAATATACCTTAAGTATTTGTGTCAATGTAAGAATTATCAATAACTAACCTGCCAAGAAGGGTCCAATCGAGTGGCACGAAATTGCATTCACTCCTCATCAGTAATCTGGTACTTTAGACAATAAGTCTCATTTTGTCGCTCTCCAAATACATACTCCCGTGTCAAGAAAGTCTTGAAGTCTCTCCACCTGGTGGCAAGGACAGATAACATCTTCCTCCTCATGACCTTAGTGTTGAGAATGTCAAAATTTTGCTATCAAAATAACAACAAATAATAAATAACATATTTAATTTATATAATATTGAAGGGATGTGCAAGTATATACCTGAATATCCTGCCACATGAGGTTCTTGTCAGCCTCCTCAACGTCATCCCATGATGGAATGATAATAGAAACATGACGTCGAGCTAGGACTCCCAAATAGCTCCTAAACTTTGTAGCATTTGGGCTTAACGCCTTGCCAGAACGAGGATCTACCTCAACCGGTGTCCTCTCCTTGGCAATGCGTCCAGCTGTCAACCCAGACAATCGGGTGATAGATCTACCTTCCCTCTTTCCACTGCCAGACCCCAAATCTGTCATAATCCTGAAAAAATTAAATTCTCATTATTAAAACAACAAATTAACTGAATAGACAAATAAAGTAAAAAAGATAATAACAATATAACAACAAAAAAACTAATAAAAAAAATGAATAATAAACAAACACAAATACTTCTACTAATACGATGCTAAACTAAAGGTTAATGCCTAATTTGGTCCCTCTTAATAATTAAATTCTCCTTCTTTAATGCACTTGGAACGGCCTGTTCTGGTTTCAGAATGGGCCGTTCCAGATGGACAACTAACACAAACTTAATGTGTTTGGAACGGGTCGTTCTTAAACCAGAACGATCCGTTCTAGTTGCATTATTTTTGTGTTAATTATTCATCTAGAACGGCCCGTTCTGGTTTCGGAACGGCCCGTTCTAGATGAACAATTATTAAACAATAACTTCAAGTAGAACGGCCTGTTCTGGTTATAGAACGAGCCGTTCCAGATGAACATTTAGCACAAAAGCTAATGCAGAGAAAAGAACTAAGTTGAAACTAACCTCAAACGTCTAAAACAGCTTAGAAAGGTGGAAGAGAACTAAGGTGTGCAGAGAAAAGAACTAAGGTATGCAGAGAATTGAAGAGATGACAATGTAAATTCTAAGGCGCGCGCGGGAGGAGAATGAAAAAGTTGCTGATATAAATCATTTTTTACGTCGGACTAGGTATGGTTCGACATAAATTATATAATCTACGTCGGCCTTGTATTGTATCCGACACAGATTATATAATTTACGTCGGACCATACTTAGTCCGACGTAAAAAAGTCCACTTGTATTTACAAAAATGTCACCACATCTTTTTTACCGTATTTTGATATATCTCACGTAAAAGAGGTCACGTAGTAGCCTTATTTTTCACTAGTGTCATTATATCATTCATTTTATAGTCATCATCATTATTATTATTATCATTATCATTGTCACTATTATAATTATTACTACTAAAACATCGATTGTTATTACTAACACTTTGTCATATCCACTATTATTATATATTATTATTATTATTATTCTCATTATTGTTACTATTATCTACACTAACATTTTCATTAATATTGTAAGCGTCGTTATTACTATTATTATCCTTTATCTTATATATTAAGTTATTAAGAAAATTAATATTAAAAATTATATTGTAGTAAATTTTATACTTTTTTACTTTTTTAACAAAAAAAATTATACTATTTCACTTATTTGGTTTATTGTTTGCCAAATAATATATAAAATAAAGTTATCCCGTAGCTTAGGTCATGTATTATATTCCTTATTTGTGTTATTCCATATATGTAGTAATTAACAGGCATTTACATCGATCATTGTATAGGTGTATATTCTTTTCTTGTTTTTATTGACAATGGGAAGTATTAAGAAAGAGCTAACACTCCCTATTCAATCTAGCAAGACGTGGCTAACATGTTAAAGAAATCAGTAGAAATTCAACTTTGGGAGTCATCTATTATATAAATTAAGATGACTATATTGAAACAAAAGTACTCTTAAGAGTCGTTATTACGTTTAGGAGTTTTTTTAATAAAAATATTTTAAGAATTTTTCTTAATATTTTATCTCTTTTAATATATTTTTTTAACATATTAAGTTTAAATTAAATCTTGATATTTTTGAAAAAAAATATTAATAAATAAAATAATATTGTACGACACTATAAATTATTTATTATAAAATTAAAATATAATCAAAACTATTTTTATAATTAATATATTCATAAGACTTATTTATTATAAATTTAAATTATATAAAATAAATTTTTATTGTATGCATCATACAAATTAAAATATTAATTTTTATTATTAATAAATAATTGATTCAAGTAAAGTTGAACTTAATCTTTTTTAAGCAAGATTTTTATATGAACTTCGTAAATAAAAATAGTAAATTATTTGATAAAAATTAATCACGATGAATAATTCATATTGGAATATATTTGTTAAAAAAAAAAGTAATTATATAACTCTAAATGGCAAGTAACTTTCAAAGTTGTCTTAAGTTATCGAACCCCTGAGTGTCAGATCTCCTTAAATGTCTACCATGTGAAATTTCTTAAAAAGCGATTGAAACCTGTGCCTGTGAAAAATATGGTGTTTTTCCTCTAAAGCCATTACTATTTGTTTCAATTCGTGTTGCCATTGCGTAAGTACATTAGAGAAGCTAAAAACAAAGGATTTCAATATAAATAAATTTGCATAATTCTTAACAGAATCTTCTTAATGAATGCCTTTAGGTGCTATTAAAATAACATGTAATAATTTATTAAAAAAACAATTACTTTAAAATTAAAAGTTAAATCATTCTCATATTATTTCTTTAATCACTATCCTAATTCCTAAACATCAGTTTTAAACAATTTTGCTGTATTTTGTATCCTTTCATGCAAATTTGCATTAGATCGATATGGAGTAAAAATTCTCAACAAAAAAAAAAAAGACTAATAGTTAATTTTACATATTTTATTCTAATAAAAACTTTTTATTAAAAAGAGGAAAAGAAAATCCAACAAACAAAGCAATTTAAATGTATACTAATTAGAAGTGAAGGCTATATCTATGTTAAGGTGGGATTCTGACTTGGTGTATATATCCTGGGTATGCTATAAATATGTGAATCCAGCATTGATCCATTACAGAGGCATGAAAGCGAAATCCGCCCCCACCAAAGATGAAGATTATTGAAAATAAAATAGTGGAAAAAAGAAGAGCATGCAGGACAAAGTGCCTTTTTCTGCAATCCAAACTTTTCTTGTATGATAAGGCTGAGGGTACTGGCATGAAACAGGGCACTACTATCACTACCACACAAACACATACACATGCATTTGCTATATTACATTTACATTACATGTATTGTATCATATCCTGGACACCCAGTGTCCGTACCTGGGAAAGAGTAAAGAAGCTTCCTGCAAAAGTGAACCACTCCACAGGGTTTCGGGAGACATATTGGCAGCACTATCGTCACACACCTTTCACTCACCTTTCCTTTTCCCTCTTATCTCTCTCTCCAACCACCCTTCCTTCCTTGTCTCTGCCTTAATTACACTTACACCTATCACATTAACATGCACCTCTCTCTCTCTCTCTCAAATGCTTTTTCTATAACTATGTTTTCCTATTTTTACACCCTGTTTTGTAACTTTTAACACACGTACTGCATCGAACAAATGATTATTAAAGCTATAATTAATGTTCAACTCGTACGTAATTCCAATGGTTGGGCAAGCATGAAGTGATTACTAATGGTACTAATGAAATACTACTACTACATATAAGAAGAAAGAGACTAATTACAATTTTTCGGTGGATGATGAGGAATGTACACCCTATTTTAGAATCTACAAGGCTAGATTGAATAGAGATTAAAAAAAAAGGGGGGATAAAGGTGTTAAGAGAAAAACATGAGAAACTATAATTATTAAAAGAAAATAATCATCCACATTAAAATTCAATTATAAACCTTTTTTATTAGATTATTAATTATTATTATTATTATTACTAATATCATCATTTATTATTATCACTACCACAATCACTAGTGTCATATTGTGAATTCTATCATTATTGATCGTTGTTGTTAGTACTATCATTCTTATTGTCACCATTGTTATATCAGTACCATCAAATTATTATAGACATTATTATTATCATCATCACTAATATTATTGTTGTGATTGTTACCACTATTATTATTATTATCGATATATTGTCTCTACTACTATCATCGCAAGATAATATTGGTTGATGTAATAATTATTAAAAAAAATCAATAATTTATATATTTTTAAATTTTGTAACTGAGACAAAAATAAATAAATAGTCTAAATTAGACAAAATACTACATTAAAGATTCAATTATAAATATTTATAAGTTTAGAGACTCAAATTAAATTATATAAACTTAAAATTAAAGTATATATTATGTATTAAAAAAAATTTAAATGTATAAAAAAAAGTTATAAGTGTCCATTTAAAAAATCTCAAATAATTTAGAGAATTATTGATTAAATTGAGATAACCATTATTACTTTATTTATTATGAGTACAAATATATTCTACTAATTAATTATACTTAGCTACAACATAATCATTTTTAGTGAAAAATATATGGAGAATATATCAAATGAAGTACTTAAGAATATCTATGGATGGTGGTATTGATCTTAGTAAGAATTTTTTTTATACATAAGATTTTGAACTTAAAATCATATATAAAAAGAATAAGAGATTTAGTATATAAACTAATCACCTGTTTATTTTTAGTATTTAAGCTTTATTTTACTTTTTTATCCATCTAATTATTTTCCTAATCAAAATATATTTTCAAATTAATTATTTTTTGCTTAAAACATTAAATTTCACTCATGAAAAAATCTCAAAATTTCTACTTTTCAAATCCCGAAATTAAATCTTATAGCATTTTTCTAATTTTATTAAGTTTTCACTAAATTTCTTCTACAGTTTTAAATTATTCCATATATCTCAATTCATCACAACCCCTAAATATTTGAATAGAAAATAATGATTTTAGAATTTTACACAAAAGAAAATTGACATAGGAGTAAATTTGTTTAATATTAAAACTAAAATCACTTAAGATTTAAAAAATAATAAGACATTTATTTATTTATTTTATCTCATTTAAACCAGATAGACCCATCGGTTTAAAAGTAAAATTTTGTTAATTAGGTACATATTTATTGATTTTAGAAGACAATTGGGATTAAATTTAAGTTTTCATGTGTATATTTTAACCCTCAATCACCGGATCAACTTTATTGGTTAATGTATGTTACAATTTAAGGTGTTTGAATTATATTATTTTATATTTAAAAGATGATAAAAATAATTTTTTTAAAAAAACATTTAATGATCATGCACTATTATAAAAATTTTTACAATACTAAACAAATTCTTTCGAGATAATTAGTATAAAAGTCAACAAATTTATCATATATATTAATTTATAATTAAATGATAGTATACGGAACAACTTTTTTCCCTTAAAAAAAGTAATTACCTTTCTAGTTTTGATCAAAAGTAAAGATGTAAGTATTAAGTGAGTTAACGTAAGGGGAAAAAGCTTACTGTAGCCAGAATCGATAAGGGAAATATTCTGGCTTTTGCAGCTGGCTTTAAGTATTCTTGGCCGTAGAAGGCAATCGATTTCCATCACAATCCACACCCAATAATGAAAATCTGCAATCAGGTTCTGAGTAGCAGAGGAGGGGAAAGTGCGAGAGGGACTTATCCTTCTCATGGTATCTACTGTCTAGGAAAAGGTGACCCTTTATCTTTGCCAAAACAACTACCCTTATTAGGGTTGCCACTCAAACTACAGCCCTACCAATTTCATCAATTCTTCGATCAGAATCTATCTGGGCCGATTCATAATATAAAAAAAGGAGGCCCATTTGGATCATGGGTGCCCAATTTCACCCAACATCCTTTACCCCTTGAAGAGCCAACTGGATAGGTCCTTGTGCCTTTTGATGAGTTTATTTGATTACACCAAAAAACAAAAAGAATGGGGCAATTGGACTAGACCTTGTTTTGTGTTGAACAGAAAAAACAATATGGCTTTGCCCCGTACCCGTCAAAGATTTTCAATTTTCAGAAAGGATACCATCCTTTGTTATCCACTATAGTAGGTTCAAGTCCAACTCGCTACTAATTTTCAAATTGGCTAAATTTTACTTTTAGTTTTTTTATTTTTATCAATTTGTAATTTTGGAACTTTTATTTAAGATAAATTAGACATCCTTTATCATCCAAAATGTCTTGATTGTTCATATAATTGATTATACTCACCACAAAATCAATTATAAGAATAAGTGAAACACTTTTGTAACCGAAAATTTAGCTTCTACAATCATGGGTATACCGCTAGTACTCATGTTTGTATAAGGGTATAAGTTAAACATCTTCACATTTTCTTTCCAATCCATCCTATTTGGCGAGTATTTAAACATGCCATATAGGACCCACCTATTTTATATAGGGATGGCAAAATGGGATGTTGCCTGCGGGCCAGCCCATTGACCCGCCAAAAACTGGTGGGCTAGGCCTATCATTTTAGCCTGCCAAGCCTGTTCTGCCAAGCCCGCCAACCCGGCAGGCCAAATAGCGGGCTGGCCGATCACAACCCACCAACCCGCATAAGTGATTCCATGATTGGGCTTTAGTATAAATAATGGGCTTTATATAAAAAAATATTTAAAAAAATCAGGCCCAACAGGTAAGGAGATTAGGAGAGTTTCTCCGCAGCCGTTCCAGCCAAAACTCTAAATCAATTCCATTCCAGCCATTCTTCTCCGCAGCTTAGAAGATTAGGAGAGTTTCTTTCTTCCCTTTCCTCCACCGAAGAGCACCTTTCGCTTCCCTAAGCCTATCATATGTATCGGCTTGGCTTCATCCAGAACCAAGGAGGCATTCTGGCGAGCGCGTGCGTGTAGGAAGGCCGACGACTACATGCGCATTAGTGCAGTGGCTTGGAAGCAAGCTACCTTGACCATTTTCCGAACTTCTCCAGAATTTACAGATCAAACGCAGTAGGGGCAGACTACTCTACATTCAACCCCGCATAGGTGTTCATTAATGTTTTATTATTTATTTTTTTTTTGTAAATGACTGTGTCTGTGCCCCTTGGTGTTTCGTTGTTTCTGCAGTTGGGGCTTCTTTGTTATTCTGTGTATTACATGTGGACTATTAATTTAATTTTCCTAGTAGATTGATACACCCCAAGAAAATAGGAAGAAAGAACCGAGAATTAAGGGAGCACCATCATGGGCAACAGATTTTGTTATCTCATGATTACTTTTATTTTATCTTTATGTTTATCAATTAGTTATTTGATTCTGCAATTTAAATTATTATCTTAGTTATCTAGTGCATGGAAATAGGATGTTAGTTACATGCACACCTTTAAATAAGACACTATGGAAAAGGAAGGAAACAGGAATTGTGTTTAAGAGAAATTCTTCTCTTGTGGAGTTCTGGGCTTGACTCGAATAAAGCTCAACACTGGTGCTTTCATTGAGTACCCATGGCTGACGGCACGAGACTTAGCAAGATAGAAAGTGAGTTGGCCCGCATTGAGAGTGACATGCGGCATGATAAAGAACAACGCATAAGCTTTCAAGAGCGCATCGAATCTCATTTATCAAAAATGATGACTATGATTGAGAACAACACCCCCGTAAAGATGACAATGAAGATGGTCCCCACCATTCCGTACCTAATGGCCAGCCTTCTTCTTCTACCACCCGCATATCTTACAGGGACCTCAAGCGTGACCTTCCCTCGTTCGATGGCACCGATGTGGATGATTAGATTTTTCGCTTGGAAGAATACTTTAATATTACTGGAATTCCCTTGGAGAAACGCATTAAATATGCGAGCTTCCACATGGTAGGCTCGGCCTATGCATGGTACAAATGGATAATCCGCAACAACTATACCCAAGATTGGCTAGTCTTTGTTGATGCGCTCTACAAACGCTTTGGCACAGATCTCTACACCAATCCTCAAGAGGCCCTAAAAGAGTTGAAACAACAAGGCACAGTGGCTGATTATCAAAATCAATTTGAGGCTCTCTCCACTAAAGTCACAGGTTTGTCAGATCAATGGCTCATAAGTTTTTTTGTGGCAGGTTTGAACGATTACTTGAAGTGTCAACTTCGGTTGGCCAAACCAACATCCTACCATGAAGCAGTTTCCCTAGCCCGTCTTCATGAACAAAACCATGCAGCCTTACGACAATCCTTGAAACCACCATTCTCTTCTCCCTCTACATTACCAAATAACCGCCCCAAAAGCCTCCAACCACCTCCTCCACATCCCTCAACACATACTAAACCTCTTGACCCACCACCGCTTTCACTTACACACACACCAGACACCAATCCAGCACCCACTAAACTTCCTTACAAACGTTTTACAACAGCAGAACTACGTGAGAGGCGTCGTCAAGGGCTTTATTATTATTGTGATGAAAAATACAACCCCTCACACAAATGCCAAGCTAAATGTTATGTCCTCTTAGCTCTCGAAGATTTGCAAGACATGTGTCACACATTGTCAAATGACACAACCAAGGATGACATAACCACAAACAATGCAACCACGCCCGAGATTAGTTTCAACGCTCTCTAGGGGGAATATAGTCCTCGCACATTGCGTTTCAAGGGCTCCTACCAAGGACACACCATCAATATTTTGGTGGATAGTGGCAGTTCACTAAATTTCATTAAGCCTGAGGTTGCGCAACGCTTGAGCATACCTTCCACCGCAATCTCACCCTTTAAAGTAATTGTGGGCAGCGGTGACTTCTTATGGTGCAACACTTGTAGTTCTAATATCCCCATCCTAATACAAGGAGTTTCTTTTCTTGTTGATATACATCATTTAGCGATTTCCGGTGCTGATTTAGTCTTTGGCTTGTCATGGTTCCAGGGCTTGGTTCGAGTACTGACCGACTACAACCTTTTGACAATGGAATTCATGTATAAGGGAACTCCTACTACCCTACATGCGGAGCAATTGTTATACCCAGACCCGCTAAAAAATAATTGTATGCAGAAGATGCTCCTTCATGATGATATTTCTTCTGTTTATACCATGCAACATCTACAGGAAGATCAACCCACTCTCACTCACGAACTCCCCAATATTGTACAATAATTGGTAACTGAATTCGCAACAGTTTTTCAAGAGCCAAAGGGGTTACCTCCTGTTCGGGATACTACTCATCAAATTCCTTTGCAACAAGATTCCAAACCAGTCCAAGTTCGCCCATATAAATATCCACATTTCCAGAAGGCAGAGATTGAGCGTTTAGTGGCTGAAATGCACCAATCAGGCATCATTCGTGATAGCACTAGCCCTTTTTCTTCTCCAGTGCTTTTGGTGAAGAAGAAAGATGGTTCCTGGCGTTTCTGTATTGACTATCGTGCTCTTAATGCAATTACAATTCGTGATTTATTCCCAATGCCTACTATTGAAGAGATCCTAGACGAGTTACATGGGGCAATGATTTTTACCAAACTTGATTTACGCTCGGGATTTCATCAAATTCGCATGGCTGAGGGTGATGTCCACAAGACAACTTTTCGCACTCATAATGGGCACTACGAATTTTTGGTAATGCCATTTGGCCTCACTAATGCTCCAGCCACTTTCCAAGCAACAATGAATCGAATTTTTAAACCTTTTCTTAGTCAATTTGTTGCTATTTTCTTTGACGATATTTTGATCTATAGCAAGTGCAAGGAGGATCACATTCATCACCTTCGTATGGTTTTGACAACCTTACAAAACCATTCCCTCTTTGCTAAGCTCTCTAAATGTGATTTTTTTAAACCATCTGTACATTACTTGGGTCATGTTGTGTCTGCAAAGGGAGTTCAAGTCGATGCAACTAAAATAGAAGCCATTGTCTCTTGGCCATTACCCCATAATGTTAAGCAATTACGTGGGTTCTTGGGAATCACTGGATATTACCGTCGTTTTGTAAAGGGATATGCCACTATCGCATACCTTCTTACCGATATGTTGAAACAGGATCGTTTTCATTGGACACCCGAGGCAAAATTAGCATTTGAGACACTCAAGCATGCACTCACATCAACCCCTATCCTCGCTCTTCCTAATTTTTCATCTACATTTGAGGTTGAAACCGATGCAAGCACACAGGGCATTGGAGCAATCTTATCCCAACACGTCCATCTGTTGGCATTTTTTAGTAAGAAGCTCTCTCCCCAGATGACCAAAGCATCCACATATGTGCGTGAACTTTATGCCATCACACAGGCAGTCGCAAGATGGAGGCACTACTTGCTGGGAAAAAAATTCACCATCAAAACAGATCATAAAAGTTTGAAAGATTTGATGTCACAAGTGATTCAAACACTAGAACAACAATATTATCTCGCCAAACTCTTGGGGTATGAACTTGATATTGTTTACCGTGCAGGAAACACCAATTCTACTGCAGATTCCTTATCTCGATTACCAGCTACTCACTACCATATTTATACCCAACTTGAAAGTCCTATCATATCTGAATTACACAAAGCCAATACATCTGCACCAGAACTACTCAAGTATCATGAGCTGCAGCGCTGTGACCAGCTTCCCCCTGGATTTTGTTTACAAAATGGTCTCCTATTGTATCAGTTTCGTATGTACATCCCAAAGGATTCTCCTATTATTGAAAAAGTGCTCCATGAATTTCACTCTACCCCACAGGGAGGACATGCAGGAACCTTGAAAACATATAAAAGGGTCGTAGAGCAATTTTACTGGACAGGCATGAAGCAATCTGTGGAAAAATATGTGACTGCATGCGTTACTTGCCAACAGACAAAATACATGACCACCAAGACCCCAGGCCTTCTTCAACCTTTACCAATTCCTACCGCCCCATGGACTGAGATTTCCATGGACTTCATTGTGAGTCTTCCCTCTTCCCATGGTTATACAGCAATCTTTGTTGTTGTGGATCGCTTGACAAAAAATGCCCATTTCTTGCCTCTCAAGCCAGGTTTCACAGCTAAAGTAGTGGCTCATATTTTCTTAGACTCAATAGTAAAGCTTCATGGCCTTCCCCGAGGCATCGTCTCCGACAGGGACCCAATTTTTTTAAGTAC
This sequence comes from Cajanus cajan, assembly GCF_000230855.2. Classification (NCBI taxonomy): domain Eukaryota; kingdom Viridiplantae; phylum Streptophyta; class Magnoliopsida; order Fabales; family Fabaceae; genus Cajanus; species Cajanus cajan. The sequence continues at coordinate 12,104,571 of NC_138523.1, read as the reverse complement.
CTTTTGGCGTCAACTCATGCGCTCTAGCGGAACTAAACTCCATTATTCCATTGCTTACCACCCACAAAGCAACGGCCAAACCGAGGTAGTCAACCAATGCCTTGAACAATACCTCCGTGCCTTCACTTCTGATCATCCGAACCAGTGGCACACTCACCTTTCATGGGCTGAGCTATGTTATAATACAATTTTTCACACTGCTATAGGGATGACTCCTCATCAAGCATTATACGGCTCCAACCCAAGATTGTTGCCTACTTACACCCCAGGCACAGCATCTGTGGATGAAGTTGATTTAACTTTGGTAGACCGCCAAGAAATTCAACAACTGCTACAAGCCAACCTAACTAGAGCACAACATCGCATGCAAAAGTATGCCAATTCTAAGCGCATGGACAAGAGCTTTGAAGTGGACCAATGGGTGTGGACTAAATTCCATGCTTACCGCCAACAATCCGCAGCTCGAAGGCTTAATTTTAAGCTCTCCAAGCGATACTTTGGACCATTTCGTATCATGGAACGCATCGGCCAGGTCGCATACAAGTTGGACCTACCACCTCACAGTAAGATACATCCAGTTTTCCATGTTTCTTTGCTTAAAGCATACAAAGGTCCTATCCCTCCAACAGCAGTAGTTTGCGATAACAACTCCCCACCAAGCACACTGCCTACACCTCAAGCTATCATCGCACAACGCAACGTTACCACCCCGGAATTGGGAGACCAATACCAAGTTCTAGTCGAATGGGACGGGAAACCACGTGAAGAAGCTACTTGGGAGTCATGGGATTTATTAGTTGAACTCTATACCAAGGCAGCCCTTGAGGACAAGGTCCTTTTCCATGGGAGGGGTACTGATACACCCCAAGAAAATAGGAAGAAAGAACCGAGAATTAAGGGAGCACCATCATGGGCAACAAATTTTGTTATCTCATGATTACTTTTATTTTATCTTTATGTTTATCAATTAGTTATTTGATTCTGCAATTTAAATTATTATCTTAGTTATCTAGTGCATGGAAATAGGATGTTAGTTACATGCACACCTTTAAATAAGACACTATGGAAAAGGAAGGAAACAGGAATTGTGTTTAAGAGAAATTCTTCTCTTGTGGAGTTCTGGGCTTGACTCGAATAAAGCTCAACATAGATCAACCGTAATTTGGTATTGTGAGACCCAAACATGGTTTTATGATTGAGAAAAGAATATTTAAAGTGCCATATTTATGTGGAAGATAATGTCATAGGACAATATCCTAATAAAAAGTAACGTTCTTTTGTCATATTTTTTCATTTAGATGCCACGTTAATCTGCCAAATGTAACAGCCCAAGCAACCCGCATGAGGATATTGTCCGCTTTGGCCCACGGCCGCACGGTTTTGCTCTTGGCGATGACACGCATGCCACCCCAAAAGGCCTCCTCACAAGGAAGGTATCCACACCCATATATATGGCATGCTTCGTTCGCCTTCCTAACCGATGTGGGACTATATCCACCCCCCCTCAAGGGAGTCCAGCGCCCTCGCTGGCACACCGATCCGGGCCCCGGCTTTGATACCAATGTAACAGCCCAAGCAACCCGCATGAGGATATTGTCCGCTTTGGCCCACGGCCGCACGGTTTTGCTCTTGGCGATGACACGCATGCCACCCCAAAAGGCCTCCTCACAAGGAAGGTATCCACACCCATATATATGGCATGCTTCGTTCGCCTTCCTAACCGATGTGGGACTATATAACAGCCCAAGCAACCCGCATGAGGATATTGTCCGCTTTGGCCCACGGCCGCACGGTTTTGCTCTTGGCGATGACACGCATGCCACCCCCAAAAGGCCTCCTCACAAGGAAGGTATCCACACCCATATATATGGCATGCTTCGTTCGCCTTCCTAACCGATGTGGGACTATATCCACCCCCCCTCAAGGGAGTCCAGCGCCCTCGCTGGCACACCGATCCGGGCCCCGGCTCTGATACCAATGTAACAGCCCAAGCAACCCGCATGAGGATATTGTCCGCTTTGGCCCACGGCCGCACGGTTTTGCTCTTGGCGATGACACGCATGCCACCCCAAAAGGCCTCCTCACAAGGAAGGTATCCACACCCATATATATGGCATGCTTCGTTCGCCTTCCTAACCGATGATATAGTCCCACATCGGTTAGGAAGGCGAACGAAGCATGCCATATATATGGGTGTGGATACCTTCCTTGTGAGGAGGCCTTTTGGGGTGGCATGCGTGTCATCGCCAAGAGCAAAACCGTGCGGCCGTGGGCCAAAGCGGACAATATCCTCATGCGGGTTGCTTGGGCTGTTACATTGGTATCAAAGCCGGGGCCCGGATCGGTGTGCCAGCGAGGGCGCTGGACTCCCTTGAGGGGGGGTGGATATAGTCCCACATCGGTTAGGAAGGCGAACGAAGCATGCCATATATATGGGTGTGGATACCTTCCTTGTGAGGAGGCCTTTTGGGGTGGCATGCGTGTCATCGCCAAGAGCAAAACCGTGCGGCCGTGGGCCAAAGCGGACAATATCCTCATGCGGGTTGCTTGGGCTGTTACACCAAAAATCCAAGAAGTCATTAGCCACAGATTAGAAATTGGTTCCCCCGTAGAATAAGTCGTATGCAATACCAACTATCACCATTTCAAATTCTAACTGTAGAAGAGAATTTTCTAACAACTAGTATAAACTTGATAAGCAAACCACCAAAATATACTGTTGATATTTGAATCATCTGAAGATTATTTAAAGTATCAACAATAATAATAGGACCAGCAGTTACATGATGGTTGTATACAATGGTTCACATTAATTAAATACCTACGGGGAGAAAATACAGGAACCAGGAGAACGTAAAAAAATACAATCAGGCTGTGCCCCTTGGTGTTTCATTGTTTCTGCAGTTGGGGCTTCTTTATTATTATGTGTATTACGTGTGGACTATTGATTTAATTTTCCTAGTAGATCAACCGTAATTTGGTATTGTGAGACCCAAACATGGTTTTATGATTGAGTTTGTGAGTTAGCAATAATCTTGATGCATTGTCTGTAGTTAGACAACACACAGTAGCTTGTGTCACACAAACAACATGCTTCTGATGTGCTTAAAAAATCAACGTTGGAATTAAATATTTTTTTAACAAAAAAAAATTATTAAAGGAGCAGATAATGCAAGTACATCTAGGAATTTTGATGAAATATTAAAATATGTACATTTCAATTTGCAGCTTTATTGTTTTGAAGATCAGGACAATCGCCAAGTTGCATTAAGGCCTGAACTTACTCCTTCGTTGGCAAGGCTAGTGATACAAAACGGGTAAAATTCATTTTCATGCATATTTTAGGTTTTCCTTCTTTTGCAGTTTAGTTGTATTGATTATTTGATTAGTACTTAGTAGTGTGTGTTGAATAACTTTAGCAGGGATATTTAGATTTGGAAATTGAAATGGACGAGTCAATTAGTAAACCTATGACTGTTTGTGATAATGAAATTGAGGTAGAGGATATTGAAAAAGATTTTGAATCCACTAATGTCAACATGATAACAAAAGGGTCAAGTCCATAACATCAAATTGTTGGAAATTTTTTTACTAGGATGGGAAAGGGTGATGATGGAAAAGAAAGGGCAAAGTGTAATGGTTGTGGCAAAACTTATGTAGTTGGTGGCAAATATGGGACTTCTCATTTAAATCGTCATATTTCCAAATGTGAGAAAAGAAAATATGAAGATATGAGTCAAATGATCTTAGACATGCAAGGAAATTTAAAATCAAGAAAGATAGATCAAATGGTTTTTCATGAGTTGTATTGTCATCTAATGATAAGACGTGGTTTGCCCTTCAATTTTATTGAGAGTCCTGAGTTTAAGGCTTTGATAGCGTATTTGAATCCTGATGCAAATACATTTTCTAGAAATACTTCCTAGGCTGATATGTGCAGAATTTTTATTAGAGACAAAGCAAGGCTTAAAAGTGAGTTGGCTACCATTCTTAATAAGATTTGTTTAACTTCTGATTTATGGACATCTTGTAATACTGAGGGTTTCATTAGTTTAACGGCTCATTATGTTGATCTAAATTGGAAGTTAAATAACAAGATTCTTAACTTTCATCATATGCCTCCCCCTCACACTGGTTTTGAGTTATCTAAAAAGATTGGGGACTTCTTACAAGATTGGGGAATAGAGAAAAAAAATTCTCTATCACTTTGGATAATGCTTCTGCTAATGATGTTCTACAACAGACGTTAAAAAAATAACTTGTTTTGCAAAAAGGGTTGATATGTGATGATGAATTTTAAATTTGATTGTTCAAGAAGGATTAAAGGTACTTGATGGAACTTTGGATTAAATTAGAACTAGCATCAAATATGTAAGGGGTTCAGAGAGTAGAATGATCAAATTCAAACAATGTCTTAAAAAATTTAGTGACATTAATTCATCAAGTGTGTTGTGTCTAGATGTACCTACAAGATGGAATTCAACTTTTTTGATGCTTCAAAGTGCTCTTAAATATCAACGTGTTTTTGGAAGTCTACATTTGGTTGATGAAAATTACAAATATTTTCCTTCAGATGAAGAATGGGAAAGAGCAACAAAGATTTGTAAATTCTTGCAACCATTTTATGAAATTACAACATTAATTTCTGGCACAAGTTATCCTACTTCCAACTTGTATTTTTTACAAGTTTGGAAAATCCAATGCCTTTTAATGGGAAGTGTAACAGATGAAGATAAAGTTGTAAGAGATATGGCTGGATTGATGATAGAGAAATTTGAAAAGTATTGGGATGAGTATAGTGTTGTGCTTGCATTTGATGCAATTTTAGACCCAAGGATGAAGTTAGAAACATTGGGTTATTGCTATGAAAGAATTGATTCGCTTACTTGGGAAATAAAATTGGAGAAAGTCAAGGAAAAAGTTTACATGCTTTTCTCCCATTATTTTAGCTATGGTTCTAAATTAAATGCTCAAAATCTAAAGCGCAAGGATGTTTCTTCTTCATCTTTGATCAATAGCAAACCAAGCCTTTTTATGTAAGTTATTTATTTTAATTTATTGAAATCATGATTTCCTTCATGTAAATATTATGTATATTTCTAACTTATTTTTTTCTTATCATATAAGGAATTAAAAATGCGCAAGCTTCAAGTTGCTAATAAATATGGAAGTGATCGGGTCTTGATTAAATTTTTATATTTATAATATAAATTCGTTCTTATTTATTATATTAAAACTATATTTAACATTAAAAATGCAATTAGTTGTAATAATTCTTTCGATTAACTATATAATCTTTTCTGCAATAAACACAGAGAAGGGGAAGGGGTGTCGAAGAAAGTACAATTCTGTAGTGTATGTTTTATTACAAAAAGAAAGAAGAGAGTGTAAACAAAAAAAATGGGTTGTTTTAGTAGAAAGAAGTAAAGTAGGAGGTGGGTGAAGCCATTATTATGAGCCTTAACCTTCTTCTTTTTGTAGAAAGGCTCAGTACTTGTAATCCTTGACATGAAGAGACTCAGAAGCCCCTTCTCCAAGAGTGGCATCGCCCTTATAAGCGCCAAGCGTGGCCTCGGAGTTGGCCTTGCACCTCACAAGCAGCGCCGCCTGGGCCTGGGGAATGTTCTCGTCCTTGCCACCCCACGCTTTAAGCGTGCTCTGCTGCAGCGCCCTCCCGTACGAGAACGTCAGCGACCAGGGCTTCTTCCCCTTAAGCTTGTTCATCGCGTCAAGGTTCACCGTCGCCTCCTCCTCGCTCTGCCCCCCGGAGAGGAACACGATGGCAGGCACCGCCGGCGGCACCGTCCGCAGCAGCGCCCGCACCGTGTGCTCGGCGATGACCTCGGGGCCCAGGCGGGCGGAGTCGGAGCCCGGCGTGACCATGTTGGGCTTGAGCAGCGTGCCCTCGAGGAGCACGTGGTGGTCGTTGAGCGCCTTGTAGCAGGCGGCCAGCACGCGCTCCGTCACCTCGGCGCACTTGCCAATGTCGTGTGGGCCGTCCGACAGGATCTCGGGCTCCACGATGGGGACCAGGCCGTTCTCCTGGCAGATGGCCGCGTAACGGGCCAGCCCATTGGCGTTCTCGTGGATGGCCAAGGGAGAGGGCTCGTTGGGCCCGATTTTTAAGACCGCGCGCCACTTGGCGAACCTGGCGCCGCCCTCGTAGTACTTCTTGCAGCGCTGGGCGAGGTCGTCGAGGCCCTGCGTGGTGGTTTCGGCGTTTGTCCCCGCGAGCTCCACCGTGCCCTTGTCGACCTTGATCCCCGGGAGAACCCCTCCTTTCTTGAGCACCTCGACGAAGGGTTCTCCGGCGGCGGTTTTTTGGTAGAGAGTTTCTTCGAACAATATGACGCCGCTGAGGCACTCGAGGCAACCGGGGGCCGTGAATAGAAGCTCGCGGAGGATGCGTCTGTTTGTTTCCACGTTTTCCACGTTGATGCTCGCCAGACGCTTACCGATTGTGCCGGTTGACTCGTCTGCCGCCAGGATGCCCTTTCCCGGTGTCCCGATGTACGTCGCGTTCGCTATTAGCTCATCTGCAATCAGTGCCAATTCTTATTTATTTAATACATCCTACCCACCCAGACCTTTACATGGATTTATAAAACAAAACAAACCTTGGTACTTGCTCTTCAATGATGACATGGTGCCCCTGTCCGATCGCCCAACAAAAATAAGGCTTTTTGTTTCACAATTGCTGAAGGTGAAGTTGGAGGCTTTATAAAGCAGTTGTGGGAAGATTTATGAATAAAAAATTGAAAAGTCAAAATCTATGGGCAAATATGGACCATAGATGTGGAAGAAATTATAAAGGCTAAATTCAAAAAGATGGCTACAAACTGGGGGCTTTGGTTTTGAGGTTTGAATATTGTAGAGTCCGAAAAGCATGTTCCACCTTAACATGTTCCTCAACTTCACGCCCCACCCGTGGCCATCACGTTCTCAATTTCAACTTTTTTATTTTCCCTAATGGAGGAATTAAATTTTTATTAAAAGAGGTTGAGTCATACAGTGAACTCAATCACTCATCAAGTCTTGCACTGTTTCTGGTTTTTCGGATTCCCGTCCGAAGCTTCCGTTGCCTAAGACCTATACAGTAGGCCAGTGGTTAGCGTTTTTTGGTTCTTTGAAAATTCTCATTATTCAAAATTATAAAGAAAATATTCTTAAAAATTACATGCAATGATAGTATTTTCTTCAATCGGGATTCCAGAATAGGATCGCTTAATGGTTGATGGATTTTGATTTTTGAATTTTTGATGATGTCTGTGGTTCAAGTCTTCCAGAACTTCGGACAAACGAAGAAAGTCTCAACATTCCAAATATTGAAATATAGATTAGTCTTAATGTCTTATACCGAAAAATATTAAAGAGGAAACTTCGTTAAATAGTTTAAAAATTGATTAAAGTATAAAAATAATATGCTTTAAAATTTAGATAAATAGCCTAAATGATAAAATATAATTTAAAGTTAAGTAATAATTAATATAATAGTTCCCTTTCAAGAAATGAAGAACCCTTTTTGTTGTTAGCATATGCAAGTCAGTAGGATTAGGAATTTGGATTCTCTTTTGTAAAGAGTGTCTCCAGCCTTTCTCCAGCATGAACAATCAGATATAATTAAATGCTATAAAAGTCATTTGAAAATTAATATTAACCTTAGATTAAATCATTAAAAAGTTGTCTCGTGCCTACTTCTTCCAAGCGACGATGGTAGCCATTGTTGTCCCCTGATAGTTGGTCTTATTGCATGCGGGTTTGTTTTGATGGCTTTTGATATTTTAAACTTAATTGTAATCAACCATGTTAAGCATAGCCTTTTGCATGTGCCCCAAAAAGGTTTCTAAATTTTCACTAATGTGTGTGCTTTAATGTATAATCCTTTAGAACATGATTAGATTTTGCAAATTAATTGAGAAGCGGCAGAGAATCACTGCATATATATCTGGACAGATTAATTTTCATATTGTTTTAGATGATAAAATCAAATATATAAGAAATAACTTTTATGTTCTTTTAAAAAAAATCTACACTATAGTATTGATTTAAAACCCGGATCGAATCAGCCAGTCAGATCAGTTGGATTGGGAATTGGTGGTCTAGCCGGTCCGAATCTTAAGTTGAATCGGTTATGCAGTCGATCAGTTTTAAATTGGATTGAACTGGTCAATTTTCCGGTTCAACCGACACTTTTTTTTAAATTTTTTTAAGGGACCATAAACCACAAAAATAATAATAAAAATTGAATCTCTTAATGGAAAAGCAAAGAGTCTTATTAAATATAATAATGACTACTTATTCTAATGTATTTGTTTGTAATATATACAACTTAAATAACTTTTATAGTATATTATTAATTTTAAATTATATATTTAATAATATAATATCTATATAGATATCATATATATTATTTTGTGATATCAATTGCAAGCATATTATATATGTACGTATTATTTATATTTTTAATTTGTATTAATATACAATTTAACATGCAATTTTTTATGTATTTTTATAAAATAAAAATAAAAATAATTTTAAATAAGATAGAAAAATTGAAATTTAAAATAAGATATGAATTTATTCAAATTCATAAGTATAAAATATATTTAATATAAATCTTTTTTAATAAAAATTGAGTCATGCGGTTCAACTAGTAATCCACCGGTTCAACCTTTAACCCACTGATCTAGTACCTTAACCGGTTCGATGACTGGTCCGATTTTTAAAACTATAGTATTACCTAATCGTAGATTAGTTTATACTAAGAATTTTTATTTTTGTAATAATTATTTTAAAAGTCATACATAAAATAATTTTTAATTAGTTGTGCCTATAATATATAAAAATTAAACTCATATTAATTTATAGGGATTAAAGTGAATAAAAGTAATATTCACAAAATTCAAAAACATATTTAAATCAAATTTTTAATACACCTATAATAAAACTATATTTAAACTAAAAATTTGAACCAAAACTTGAGTAAAACACACTTATAATAGAAAAAAATGAAAAACTATGTAATTATAGCAGTTAAATGACAATAAGTATTGTTTTAATGTAAAAGAACGTATTAAAAAAATTTAATCATCATCCGAGTGTAAAATATATAAAATGTGTAATTTATTGAGTTTTTTACTCAAATAATACTATTTAAAAAAAATTACCCAAATAGTAACTGTGCAAATTTATTTCTCCAACTAGCACTATTTATTGTTCACGTTCAGAACGGGCCGTTCTGAAACCAAAACGGACCGTTCCAGATTAAAAAATAACACATGAAGAATGGATTAGAACGGGTCGTTCTGAATTCAAAATTAGCACATAAAAAGTGGAACCAGAATGAACCGTTCTGAATCCAGAACGGGCCGTTCTGGCCTATAAATAAAAAAAAATGTTCAATTTTCACTTATCAAATACCAAAACTCAGAAACTAACATCAAATAATTAAATTTATTGAATATTAACATTATAAATATAACTAAATAACTTTATTAAAATTCAATACAACAATAAAAGATTAATGGTGGCTGAAACTAAATTCATGACCAATATTTGGATATGTCTTCCTAGTGTGACCAGGAGTGTGATCATGCGAGCAAGGGATATGAACTTTTTGGAACTTGCTGCAATCACACCACATTATATTTAGCCTTACTGTAAATCTCACAGCGGGTCATGAGAGCAAGGAATATGAACTTTTTGGAACTTGCCGCAATCATACCACATTTTATTTAGTCTTACTATAAATCTCTCAGTGGGTCATACGAGCAAGCGATATGAACTTTCTGGAACTTGTCGCAATCATACCACATTTCATTTAGCCTTACTGTAAATCTCCCAGCAGGTCAAACTTCTCTCGGATGTTGCGTTCAGTGATTCAAAAACTGGACCGAACTGGCTGGTCGGACCGGTTGGACCGGGAACTGGTGGTCCAGCCGGTTCGAATCTTAAGTTGGATCAGTTATGTAGTCGACCCGTTTCAAACCGGATTGAACCGGTCAATTTTCCGGTTCAACCGGTGAACCGGTGGGTCAAACCGGTTCAACCATTTTTTTTTCTTTTTTTTTTTAAATTTTTTTTAAGGGGCCATAAACCACAAAAAATAATAATGAAAATTGAATCTCTTAATAGAAAAGCAAGGAGTCTTATTAAATATAACAATGACTACTTGTTCTAATCTATTTGTTTGCAATATATACAACTTAAATAACTTTTATAGTATATTATTAATTTTAAATTATATATTTAATAATATAATATTTATGTAAATATTACATATATTATTTTGTAATATTAATTGCAAGCATATTATATAGGTACATATTATTTATATTTTTAATTTGTATTAATATGTCGTTTAACATGTAATTTTTTATGTATTTTTTTACAAAATAAAAATAAAAATAATTTTAAATAAGATAAAAAAATTGAAATTTAAAATAGATATGAATTTATTAAAATTTATAAGTATAAAATATATTTAATATGAATATTTTTTTAATAAAAATAAATAAAAACCGAGTCATGCAGTTCAACTAATGACCCACCGGTTCAAACTTTGACCCACTGACCCAGTACCTTAACTGGTTCGATGACTGATCCGGTTTTTAAAACTATGGTTGCGTTTCTTTCAACTTTGTGGCCAAATCCAGAACTCAAGAGAACTTTCAAGGATCGGCCAAAGTCCAGCAGGATTAGAACAGAGATGGACATTAGAGAATAACATAATCGTGTAAAAAATTGTTCTTATTGTCACACCTCTGGTCACACTAGGAAAACATATCCAAATATTGGTCATGAATTAATTCAGTTTCTACCACCATTAACTTTTATTGTTGTAATGAATTTTAATAAATTTATTTAGTTATATTTAAAATGTAAATATTCAATAAATTTAATCACTTGATGGTAGTCTCTGAATTTTGGTATTTGATAAGTGAAAATCAAAGAAAAAAATGGTTTAAAAAATGGACGGCCCGTTCTGGTTCCACTTTTTGTGTGCTAATTTTGAATTTAGAACGACCCGTTCTGATCCATAAACCATGTGTTATTTTTTAATCTGGAACGGTCCGTTTTGGTTTTAGAACGGTCCGTTCTAAACGTGAACAGTAAATAGTACTAGTTGGGGAAATAAATTTGCATAGTTACTATTTAAGTAAAAAAATTTAAAATAATATTATTTAAATACAAAATTCTAATTTGTTCGTTTTTAACATTAAAGGTTTTTATTTATAGCAAAGTTATCATTTATAAATTTCATAATTTATGTATTTTCATTCTAAAACTTTGGAATGATCGATGTTACATTATGAAATTCAATTTATGCATTCATGTCATTAACCTTCATATTGAATCTTTCAGTAAATATTCAATAATTCCTAAATTTGAATTGTTAACCAATTAAACATTGTATAATTAGTAGATTTTTTGGAATATTCTTAAGACAATACAATATTATTAAAAAAAAAAGTACAAACTAAAAGACTTTTTTTCCTCCAAAAAGACTTATTGTATATATATAATGATTTTAATCAAACTTTTTAAGAAGTATAAAGTCAACTATTTACTTAAAATATATGTAATTATTGAATGCAGATAACGGGCTAAAACACGCCTAATCGGCAAATTTAACAATGAATGCTGACTTAGCATTATAAAAGTAAGTTTTTCTATAGCTTTCATTGATGACGACCAAATGCACCGCAAGTGCATAAAAAATCAATTTTAATATTAATCTACGGACATAATTCAAACAGTGTGTTAAAGCTATAATAACAATGTGTTTCGCCAAAGAAGAATATAAAGTATCACCTTTATTCTTCGTTTTAGGAAATAAACAGAAGTATACGTTATTAAATAAGAAATTACAAATAAATTAAAATAATATGAAGTCGGTATCATCATTCATCATCATATGACGCTCCATTCCATGCCATGATACGAACCAGCTAGTAAACTGAGGTAGTAATTTAGATAAGTTGTTTTTTAAGAGAAGTCATCCAAAATATATTTTTTTTTTTGTATATTGGGATTAATCAATTTTGATTTATTAAAAAATTAGTATTATTTTTTTACGATTAACATGCTAAATACTTATTATATATAACTAAAATTTATAATAAATATATACAAATAAATATTATATTAAAAAATATAAATTACATTTTAAAATTTATATAAATAAATATTTTAAATGTATAAATTATACTTTATATTTATGATAAATAATTTATATTATAGTACAATATTATTTTATTTATTGATAATATATTTTAAAAATAGTAAGATTTAATTCATAAATAATTATGATAAATAAAAATTGAATTAGATAAAAAAAATTAAAAAATTAAAATTTATTGTCATGCATGAGCGTTTTTAAATTTAAGAAAAAATAAAATTTTAATTATAAATAATTAATTTTTGTATTTAATTAGATATGTGTAAATTAAAGACGAAATACATTTAAAATTGAGAAATAAAGTATGAAAATAAATTATTTGAATCAAGATACATCATCTTTATTTAAATTAGGGTGATCAAGACACTTATCGCCCCTACATATTTTATGTAGAAAAAAAAATAGTGGTTCTAGATAGAAAAGTGATAGTCCATAATTATTCATTATGCAAGATAAAATGAAAAAAAAAACCAATTAAAAGAAATTATTATGCAATTAGTGAAATTTCACTGCTTAAAAAGGATAAACAATTTAGATTTTTTATAACATAAAAAAAAGTGCAAAAGGATCTGTTTGAAAATGAAATCCAAAGCATTATATATAAAAAGAAATATATATATATATATATATATATATATATATATATATATATATATATATATATATATATATATATATATATATATAGGGGGGATTTGATCTGTAGCAAAAAAAAACTCTATTAAAATGATTTGTCAAAATTCAAAATTTTAAAATTAAGAATAACTAACATTTAAATAATATTTATATTCATTTTTCATATAAAAAATAAGATATTTTTGATTTGTTATTGTGTATCAAAATTTAAAATTTAATGTATTTAAATCAAATTAAATTTATGTAATAGTATTTGAATTTGAATGAAATAAAAAGAATTATTAAGAAAATTAAATGTTCAATATGAAAAAAGTCACGTGATTTATGTGTGTATGACAAGTTATTTTAATAACTTATAAATTAGTATGATTAAAATAAACCTGTTTTGTATATAAATTTATTACAGTAACTTCTAACTTAATTATTTTTACAAGTTATTTTAACTAATGTATAACTTATAAACTATTAATTTTTATTTTTTTCTTTTTTAATTTACTTGAGATCATTTTTCAGCTTTTAATCTTATATTGTTCTAGTAGTTACTGTTAATGATGTTATGTTCTGTGTCTTCATTTAACTTTTGATATCTTAATTTTGCCTCTTTGAACCTCGATTGTCCATTTTTACTAATAAAATTAATTTTTTTCAAGTAACTTTTCAATCTCAATTACGTCTGCAAGGCATTAAGATATATAGGATCTGAACCCAAATTTTGTGACTGGCCCTAATCAAGAATATATCAATATATATCTTGTTTTAGTTTAGTTAACTAATCAACTAATTATCTTATGCCAAGCAATACATTTCTATCCAAGAATTAACGACAACCTTCACCATCAAGTACACACACAATTGTGATTCTTGGAGCTTTCTCGTACAGCCTTACTTTAATGCAAAGCAATATGATAATGCAAAAATTGAGCAACATGGCAGTCAACATTAATTCCACTTATCAATGGCAAAGATAAATACTGATCATAACATGGCATAATCAAGATCATTCATGAGGATTCATGAACAATGAACAATACCCTGCAATTTACAAACTGATAAATGCTAGTAGATGCAAAATGTTACTAATTGAACCCCACAACAAAAAAATAAAGAACTCTTATTTTGATTTCTGATGGCTGGATCATATTTGATGACTTCACAGATGCCTCAGGCTAACCAGTTCAATATCAAATATAAGTGTCCCTAAAGTGGAACCTTCTCCATTTGCTAGGCGAGTTGGATTAAAAATAGTAGTGAACAGCCTTTGCCTGTCAAAGAACTTTTTTTTGGAGGAAGGTTGAAGGAATACCAAAATAAACTATTACTATAAGAATAAAAGAGATTGACAATATAATATCCAATCCATTTGTAAATTGTTCATCATACAAAAAGGGAGAAAACAGAAGTGGATGGATCACAGTTTCTTCCAAAATGAAAAAAACTATCAAATGGGCTAATAGCTATATTTTATACAGTAACCAGTATTTACTAAGTAGCAACTACCCCTTCATTTAACATGTATGACTTCGCAATGTAAGGAAAAGTAATCACAGGATATAACATGACATTTTGTATATTCCATAATTTTTGTGCTACATAAGCTTCTTTTAATATCAGTCTAGTCTACTATGTCATTTTTTTTTCTGATATTTCTGTTTTTCTTTTATAACCCCCACAGCCATGTAACACATTGTGTGTCCTATTCTTACATGTGTTATTATCTAAGATTAGAATGTGGGTTTATCACTAACTCAGCTTTATAATATCAGTTTGTAAGGTAAAGACTGTCTTCACTTACATATTCTATGTTAATCATATCACTAGTCCATGTAAAATTTTTAACACTCAATTTCAACCAATAAAGAATGTATAGTGAAAAAGTTATCTATGCAGATATTGTAAACAAGCACAAACATGCAACCACTTCATTTTTTTTTCACATTACCAGCAGGTCATTCAATTTGGATGTTGAAAAGTTTGCATTTATCAATAAATATAAGCCATATTGAAGCTAGCTTGGTTTTGCAGTTTACAAGCAGAACCTTCTTTTCTAGGTAGTAGATGCAAATGTTTTTAATTTATTTTTTAAATGAAGTGGAATATAAAAAATTTACGGCAAGTTTGGAGCAGGAAAAGTTTCTTACATTAGGTGGGATGGGCTCTTGTGATGTGTTTTGATACCCTAGTGATGGGGGTATGATGATTCGACGAATACCTCCAACTTTCATCGATCTCACTGCCACCTCAATTCCAGTAATAACCTAGACATAGCATTTGATTCTGATATGAATCAATTCTTCTTAAACATGACATACATAGGAAATAATTTAATAACAACTTTTGAAAAAAAAAAATCATATAGAAGTCCTACATTTTGACAATCCTTCAAATGGTAGTTTCACAAAAGATGAAGGTTGTGTTTTACATAAATGCTAAAACAGAATGACTCATACAAAATCAGTGAGGTCTACCTCAGTTAGTTAAACATAGTGCGTGAGTTGTTGTAAACCCTTGGTACTAAGTTTGGTTCCCATGGAATCCATGGATTAAAAGAAAAGAATGACTCATAAAACTTGAATCAATGTTAAAGTAATAACAATAATAAAACCATTTTGAAATTTGCACTTAAAATTATATTCTGTCATGTCCTTTCCCTTCAATACCTTGCTAGAACCAAGGACAAAGACAAATGGATTGGGTTCACCATTGTCATCTTTGTGGTCATAGGTTGAGTCAAAGCGCCACCCTTGTTTTGCTGCCAGCCTCCCATAGTAGTGAATTGCAACCTTCAAAAATAACAACAAAATATTTACAAAATCAACCGAATCATAATCAATGAAATAAATTAAAAAGATTTACATATTCATGAGTTGAATTATTATATAAATAAAATCCTACAAATTATCTTACACTACCAACAAAACAAATTCATCATGGCATAAAACCAAGCATATAAAATAACACATACATTATAACGAATGTAAACAATCTTTACACTATCATCTGATCATAAACCATCATATATATATATATATATATATAATAAATTTATTAACTTTTATAATAATCATCTTAAATGTCATTCCAAAGATAATTTTTAGTTGATTAGTCATGTAAATTTTTTTACACTTTTTTTATCTATAGAAATTACAATAATAGCAACATGATTCAAACTTAAAATACTTTATATACTACTCTAACCCTACCACTAATAATAATTACACTAATTTAGTCGATATGAATGTGATAGACTGTCAAAGATATCACGTCTGGCAAAATTAACACTGTTAAGCAAAACATTGAGGGAATTATCAATTTAACTAATTGACACACTTCAAAAATGAAAGTGTAACTTTTTAAATAAAAGGAACCAAATTGAATTCAAACCAAGATTAAAATGATATAGTCAAATTCTATTTTAACCCAACTTATCGATATCATATCACATATCACAATTTGTGATTAGATAACGGTCTCAATAAATTTTAATTATCAATGCATTATGATTCTAATTAGACTCATATATTATGTAAAATTAGAGGAGAAATACCTGGTCCCCATCTGAGGGAACTTCACCTGAACCTTCAAGGAGGTCCAAAGCCTTGAGTCCACCAGAATTGGGGATCTCAAAGAAATCTGATAGGGGAAATTTTGAAGAAGGAGAGGGGGAAGAAGAGGAAGGAGGTGGAGGAAGTGAGAAGATGAATGCAGAGAAAGTGGTGGAGATGAGAGAAAGAGATAAAGGTCTTCTTGTTATTGAGGATGATGCTGAACAAGTTGCAAACATGTTGTTATTACATGGATACTTAGTGTGAGGCAGAGGGGCACACACACGTGTGGCACTTGCAGAGACACAGGATTCTATTATCGTCTTCATTTTCTCAGTTGTCGTTAAAACAAGGAACAAGTTTTTTAAACACCTTGTTCCACATAGAAAATCACTTTTCATTTTCAATAGTACTCTTTTCTTTCCTTTTTTGCCCCCAACATTTTCTGGAGAAATATTTTGATCAAGAAATTGGAGAAAAAAAATGTTATATTTCATTCAAGATTTCAATTATTTTTCAAAAGGTTTTACAAAATATTCTCAATATTATCTTATAAACCTGTTCCACGACCAATAATCATTGGATCCTATTTCACCACTTAGGCATCCCTGTTCAATTGTTCTTCTATATATACATATCAAACTTCAGAATCGATTTTTCTAAAAAAAAATTATAAAATATAAAATGTGTATAAAAAATTGAAAAGAAAATATCAATAACAAAATTACTTTTATATAAAATTAAGAAAAGCATTTTAATTTGAGATAAAAGAAGAGAAGTTTTGTATCCTCGAGTCAATTAAGATGACAAGAATAATAAATAAACGAATGGGATGATGATATGTTTTGTACCTTTTTTTTCCCTTATTTCCTCTTAACATCCCATTATTCAATTTTTTTCAATTCACTTTTAAAAATTAATAATTAAAGACTAATCTTCACAACAACTCATTATAAAATCTATTATGAACCTCTTTTTAATATATAAAAAAAATAGAAGGGGGCAAGGGAGGCTTGGTCGAGGCTTGGTCCAGAATAATATAAACATATAGGATCACATTGTATTAAGTAGAAACGATAGACAAATGCAGTAAAACCGTAGTGGATCAAATTTCAATGATTATTTCTTTTATATCATCCTTTTCTATTAATCATATTCATATCTGTAAAGATAAGCAAAGGAATGAAATAGATGCTCAAAGATATATTGAATTATTATCATCAACATGAATTACAGAGAATGATTTAAAGACCTTATATAAGTTACACGTAACAGAATAATCTTATCATAAACAATGACAGCTAAGATAACTAATCATAACTAAACAAATGATTTTATCATAACAGAATTAGTTTTAATCTAACTAACTTTATTATCCTTAACATCCCCCCTCAAACTTATGTCACATGAGGAAGTGACCATAAGTTTGCGTCGAAAACTCTCAAATGGAGGCCAGTGATGGACTTTGTAAGAATGTCTGCAACCTGAAAATGTGATGGTAGATGAAAAACCTGAATGGCTCTAGTAAGCACCTTATCTCTTACAAAGTATAGATCAAGTTCAAAATGTTTAGTTCGGGAGTGCATAATGGGGTTAGCAGCTAACATCACAGCACCAAGATTGTCGCAGTAGATTGTTGGAGTAGCAGTATTCACTTGAAGTTCACTAAGAAGTGATTGGATCCATACAATTTCAGTAGTAACAACAGCTAAACCCCGATACTCAGCTTCGGTACTACTCCTAGAGACAGCACGTTGCTTTCGTGATGACCAAGACACAAGATTGTTCCCAAAGTACACACAGTATCCAGTTGTAGACTTTCGATCATCCAAGTCAGAACCCCAATCGGAATCCGAGAAGGCCATTAAGGTCAGATTAGTTGGTCTTCTGAAGTGAAGACCATGAGTGACAGTCCCTTGTAGGTATCTCAGTATCCGTTTCACAGCCTTCCAATGATGTTCTTGAGGATTATGCATAAATTGACAGACTTTATTAATGGAAAAGGACAATTCTGGTCTGGTGATGGTGATGTATTGGAGGCCACCTACAATTGATCTATAAAAGGAGGGGTCGGGGATAGATGTAGAGCCATTGGCAGTGAGTTTTAGACCAGAAGTCATAGGTGTAGGTTGTGGTTTAGAATCATCCATCTTGGCTCTATGAAGTAAATCTCGAATATACTGTTTTTGAGAAAGAAATAAGCCTCCATCAGAAGTATGGGATACCTCAATACCTAAGAAATGATGAAGAGGGCCAAGATCTTTTAGGCTAAATTTTGTGTGCAGGGTAAGAATTAATGAATTCATCTCAGCTTGTGAGCTGCGAGTGATTATTATGTCATCCACATAGATCAAAAGTAGGATGGTGGATGTGGAAGTATTCCTTACAAATAAAGAAGTGTCACTCTTAGTTGGACGAAATCCCATGTGAATGAGAGTAGTACTGAGCTTCTGAAACCATGACCGTGGTGCTTGTTTGAGCCCATAAATTGCTTTATGTAACTTGCACACTTTATTTTTGTGAGTAGTGTTAAAGCCAGGGGGTTGATTCATATACACCGTCTCCGTTAATTCTCCATGCAGAAATGCATTGTTGATATCAATTTGATGAATATGCCACTGTTTGAATAGAGCCAAATTAAGTACAACCCGCACTGTTGTAGGTTTAACAACAGGACTAAATGTCTCATGAAAATCAAAACCTTCTCGCTGGTGGTAGCCTTTGGCGACTAGCCTGGCTTTATGTCTTTGGAAGTTGCCATCAGCATTGTGCTTGCTTTTAAAGACCCACTTGCAGCCTATAGTACGACAGCCAGCAGGTAAGTCTACTAAATTCCAAGTGTCGTTTTTCTGTAGTGCAAGATACTCATCTTGCATAGCTTTATACCATTCCGGTTTAGAGAGTGCCTCTTTTACTGATGTAGGTTCAATAGTGTGATCATATGTTTTTGATGAAGCAGCAGCTGTATATGACTTTGGTTTGTAAATACCCGCTTTAGCCCTTGTGATCATAGGGTGAGTATTAGATGGAGGTTGCTGAGATGAACCTGTAGTAGCAACAGGACTAGGCGAGATACAAGTATCATTAGAAACATCAGTAGAAGTGACATTAGTAACATCAGTAGTAGTGGCATCAGTGTGAATGGTGTTAATAGGCATGACTACATCATTATGATCATTCATAGGAATAGAGTTGACTAGAGTGAGAGATGGATTAGAAACAGAATTATTATTTTCACAGAGTGACTCAGATGAAAAAGGATTGGTTTTCTCTTTGTATGGAAAAAGGTTCTCATCGAACTTAACATGCCTAGACATATATATTTTCCCGGATGGAGACATACATTTGTAGCCTCTCTGTTGATTGCCATAGCCCAAAAAGAGACATTGTTGGGTTCGAAAATCCAATTTATGATGGTTGTATGGTCGAAGTAAAGGATAACATGCACAACCAAGAATTCGAAGAAAGTTATAGTCTGGGGGTTTTTGAAAAAGTGTTTCATGAGGACTTAGATTATTTAGGAGAAGGGGTAGGCAAAAGATTGATGAGGATGGTGGCAGTAAGGAAAGCTTCACCCCAAAAGCGGAGAGGTAAAAATGCATTAGCTAGCAGAGTGAGGCCAGTTTCTGTGATATGTCTATGTTTTCTTTCTGGGCTACCGTTCTGTTCATGTGTATGAGGACAAGTTAATCGATGTTGAATGCCATTTTCATTGAGGTATTTGGACAATTTTATGAATTCCTTAGCATTATCAGTTTGTATAGCTTTGATTTTAGTATTCAATTGAAGCTCAGCAGAGGACTTAAATTGTTGAAAAGCAGTAAATGCTTCAGATTTAAAATTTAAAAGATAGATCCAAGAATGTTTTGAAAAAGCATCCAAGAAAACTATATAATATCTAGCACCAGTAGAAGTTGCAACGGGGGAAGGGCCCCAAATGTCTGAGAAAACTAACTGAAGAGGAGTATGATATTCTGAATTTGAATTTATAAAAGGAAGTTGATGAGCTTTACCCATGCAACATGACTCACACAATACAGAATCTGGAAAATTATTACAAGGAATATGACTATTTCTTAAAGCTACTTTAAGAATTTTAGGAGAGGGATGACCCAGTCTTGAGTGCCAAAGAGTAAAGCGGGAGTGAGATGAACTCTTCTCAGCAGAAAAAGCTAAAGGAGGCTGAACCTTGTGCATGGGTGGGAAAACATATAAACCACCTCTAAGTTGCCCTTGAAGAACTGTTTCCCGAGTACCCTGAGTTTTAACAGTACAAAAATCAGGATAAAATTCAAAAAAGACATGATTATCCCTAGCAAATTGTGACACACTAAGTAAATTTTTTGTTATGGAAGGGACATGAAGAAGATTATTAAGAATGACAGTTTTAGAGAATTTAGGACAGTGCAAATATGAATGACCAACTTGATGTATATTTAAGCCTGTACCATTACCAATATTAACTTTGTCTGAACCAGTGTAAGTATTTTTGGTCGACAGGGTGGAATCATCATGTGTGATGTGGTGAGAAGCACCTGAATCTGGATACCAAAGAGGATCCACTACTGTAGACGGTGTGGCCAGCATTGTAGCATCACCTGAAGCATTGTTGTGATGATACATTTGAGAGGTATGGACCTGTGGTTGAGATTGATACTCCTGATTATACCTGTTCCAGCAATCAAGAGCAGTATGGCCATTTTTCCCACAAATTTGGCAAGAAATTTTTACCTGATGCCATGTATTGTGATTATTCTGATTCCAGTTTGTCCTTCCACTGCCTCTGCCACCATTGTTTCTACCACGACCGTTTCGTTGTCCACCTCTTTGATTGAACTTGCCTCCAGAAAAACCACCTCAATAGTTATTGTTGCCTATACCAGAATTGGTGTCATTATTTTTCCATTGAGCAGGTACTGAGGCAGTGTTAGCATGAACAAGACTTATCTCATTGCATTTTCTCTTGTCAAACCTCTCTTCTTGTGCAAGAAGCAGAGCCTCGATCTCATCTACTGTGTATGGATCAATTCGAGATGTTATGGAGGTCACAAAACTATCGAAATCTTCAGGCAAACCATCAAGAATCACATCTATGTTATCTTCTTCTGAAATTTTGACTCCTACGGCAGCAAACCATCAAGAATCACATCTATGTGATCTTCTTCTGAAATTTTGACTCCTACGGCAGCGAGTGAATCAATAATTTTCTTGATTTCTAATAGGTAATCATTAATTTCTTTTTCTTTCTTAATTGTGCGTAACTGAAGCTTCAATTTCTTGATCGTGGCTCGTGTATGAGACGCATAGTAAACCTCTAAACGCTTCCAGATTTGAAAAGAGGTTTCCAACCCAACCATCTTTGTCAAGATTGGGGTGGACATTGAAGCCAGAAGCCATGCCGTCAATAGTTGATCTTGCTGCACATGATGCTCATAATCTTGACTTAGGGTGTTGCTTGTTGCATCCTCTATTGTCGCGAATTTTGCTGGAACATCACTACTACTGATGAATTCCTGAAGCTTCATTCCACGAATACTGGCAAGAACTTGTTGCTGCCATAACAAAAAAATTTCATCGTCTAATTTGATTGCAATTGGAGTATGGAAAGTTTGCAGGTTGAACGATTTTTGTGTAGCGGAAGACATGTTTGATAGATCTCACTGTGCTCGTGATACCATGTAAAGATAAGCAAAGGAATGAAATAGATGCTGAAAGATGTATTGAATTATTATCATCAGTATGAATTACAGAGAATGATTTAAAGACCTTATATAAGCTACACGTAACAGAATAATCTTATCATAAACAATGACAGCTAAGATAACTAATCATAGCTAAACAAATGATTTTATCATAACAGAATTAGTTTTAATCTAACTAATTTTATTATCCTTAACAATATCCCTTCCAATTTATTTTTTTTAAATTACCTCTGATTGTGATAATAAATGATATTTTCAATCTCTATGTTGTTGCCACTATCTAATTTCACCACGCCAACTTTAATGACCATGAAGGATGCTTTTCCTTACAAGTAATCTTAACACTCTCTTACCTAAAGCTAGCATTTGGCAAGGTAACAATATTTATTCCTGTTACATAACTGAACATGTTTCATGGAATACGATTTAACTTAACATAATTAACCATTTTTGAGAATCGTGATACCAGACCATTTTCTACTCTCGCACATTGTTTCTACTTTCCAAAACTGGTTTGTGTTAAATGCAGAAATATTAGAACATGGTTAACATGATTCAGTTGATAGCACTACAAGAAGTAGCTGAAATTAGTGTTGTTTTCCTTCTTTCTTAGTGAATTAAAAGGCAATGCTTAATTGCTTATGCTATCTTCTATACTAATATCAACTTTATTTCTATTTCGTAGGTTCCTTTAAATGGTCAAGTAGTATCCTAAATTACTTATCTCTTTTTATTGAGGTATTATGCACCACACATTCACGTATGATGAATATATGGATAGACAAATTTTCAAGCAGAATAAAATACACTTCTGAACATTGTGTTTAAAAATTAAAATTTTGAGATATGTGCTCGTACAACTCGTGATTAATCCTTATATGGACTGCACTTTCAAAAACAGACTATAGGATATGTTGTGAAGAGATATGCTAGCAATTACTCTTTGATAACTTTATGATTGTGTGATATCTGGCGTATAATGGGTATTATAAAAAGAAGAAGGCTCATATTAACTAGTATTATCTTTAAAAAAATGGTTTATATATTAAATTGCGATATAAGCATGTAAAGAGATTAGTAAAAGTGGTGAGATTCATGTGCATGTACATAGTCATTTAGTTAGTCAACATAATTTCATCCAATCATAAAAAAGATATTAAAAAGAGTGTGTGAAAATATTCTGCTAGTGAACAGAATGACCATTTGGGGTTGCCACAAGTCGCATAACTTTCATGTGGGGCAACAAGCATTAATAAGCGAAAGTGTTATTTATTATTCTGTACCTAAATTGATCCTCTCGGCAATATTGATTCATGTCTTAAACCCTCAATGTATAGTTGGATAAGAACATTAAATAGAGTAATGTTCGATTCGCATTATTTTTTGCTTTGCACTCCTTTACACTCTTTGTAAAATGTTGAATTACTTTAACAGAAAAAAAAAATGGTGAAGAATGTAAGAAAAACTTATGAATGTGAAAAAATCCATAACTCCTTCTAATAATCAGGTACAAGTTATGCTTTATTAGAGTGGGCTCTACCCAGTCTTACACAGTTTTTGTTTTTAAGTTGAGCTTAGGACGACAATAATTGATATGGCATAGCTATTGAGTTCATATCCGAATGATTGGAGTCAATCATGTTGGTCCCTTTTTTTGGCTGTTAATAATATTTGTCAATATTCTTCCAAAAAAATAACTAGTCTAATCTAATGGTTCAGTGTATGAAAATTGCCTTCTATTATATTACCTTTTAGACTGAATGATACTTGACATTTAAGCCAGAGAAATTTATAGGTTTTTTAGCTTGTCTATTATTTGGCCAACTGGAGCAATTGTGAACACTTTTTTACGTTTTTTTTTTTTTTTTGTGGTGGGGAGGTGTTAAATACTTGATTTCTACATAAACTCAAATCCAATTGAGATTTCTTATTACTGATCTGGTTGATTCAGATAAGGATATATAAGCTTTTTATTCTTGCAGTATCATTTACCTCGTCTTTGGTACAAGGGACTAGGACAGCTGCAAAACCAAACACCAAAGTTGTTAAGTATGTGGAGTCTAATGGATTTATTGGGTTTAACCCATTTGCTTTCTTTCTTTTTTATAAATACTCATGTAATTGTAAATTTAATTATGAAATAGAAAATATCATCTAGTGCGGCCGTAGAAGAAGGTTATTCTGACCGAACCACATAAATATCTGTGTCTTATTCTGACGCGAGTGGGAGCAATGGTAGAAGACGGAAAAGTGAAGATTGACAAGTTCGATGAGAGTGATTTCGAATTTTGGAAGATGCAGATTGAAGATTATTTGTATCAGAAGAAACTGTATCAGCCTCTGTCCGAGAATAAACCAGAAACGATGTCTCAGGAAGATTGGAATTTGCTAGACCGACAGGCTCTGGGGGTCGTTAGATTGATGTTGGCAAAGAATGTCGCCTACAACATTGTCAATGAGAAGATGACATATGGTTTGGTAAAGGCATTATCAAACATGTACGAGAAGCCATCAGCATCAAACAAGGTATTTTTTATTCGTCAACTAGTTAATACGAAGATGGGAGAAGGTGCTAGTGTTACAGATCATGTGAATGAATTTAATTCTTTACTGTCGAGATTAGTATTAGTGGATATTAAATTTGATGAAGTACAAGCCATATTGTTGCTATCCTCGTTGCTTGATAGTTGGTCAGGAACTGTCACAGTAGTCGCTAGTACATCTAGGACTATGAAATTGAGCTTCGAAGGAATTAGGGATTTAATCCTTAGTGAGGATGTTCATAGGAGAAATGCCAGAGAATCAGCAAGTTCCTTATTGAGCACAGAAGGTAGAGGCAGAAGGCCTGAAAGGGGGCAACGTTCTAGGCGTGATAGATCAAAGTCCAAGAAGCGAGGACAGTCCAAACCTTGCAAGGATATTATCTATTGGAATTGTCAGCAGAATGGCCACTTCAGAAACCAGTGTACTACTCCTTTTGCAACATAAGAAGACATTGATGATGCGTTTATCTATTGCGTTGAGAGTAAGTTTGAATCCTGGATCATGAATTCTGGTGCATCTTTCCATGCTTCTCCTTACAAGGACTCGATGAAAAAGTTTCACAACTAGAATTTTGGCAAAGTTCGTCTAGCAGATGATGAAGCTTTAGACATCGTAGGCATGGGAGATATAAATCTTAGAGCTTTTGCGGGTACATTATGGACACTGGAGGACGTCAAATATATTCCAGGACTCAAGAGAATGTTAATCTCTGTGGGTATGTTGGATGTTCAGGGATATCGAGTTACATTCGAAGATGGTCAATGGAAGGTGGTGAAGGGTAATCTAGTTGTTTCTCATAGATGGAAGAAAGGAACCCTTTATATGGTAGAATTACCTGCAGAAGAAGTAAATTCAGTCAGTGGTGATGTTGGTCACTCTTCGACTCTGTGGCACCAGAAACTTGGTCATATGAGCGAGAAGGGTATAAAGATACTAGTCTCAAAGGGGAAGATTCCAGAACTGAAAGAGGTAGAAGTTGATTTCTGTGAACCAGCGTGTTTGGAAAGCAGAAGAGAGTTACTTTTTCCAAGTCAGGGAGGATGCCCAAGGTTGAGAAGTTGGAGCTTGTTCATACAAATGTGTACGGACCAAAATTAGTCTCATCATTGGGAGGATCACAATATTATGTCACCTTCATTGATGATTCCACCATAAAGGTATGGGTTTATTTTTTGAAGCAAAAATCAGAAGTATTTAATACCTTTAAGAAGTGGAAAGCTGCTGTTAAGAATGAGACAGGATTGAAAGTTAAATGTTTAAAGTCTGATAATGGTGGTGAATACAGTAGTATTGAATTTGTTAATTACTGTGCTTAGAATGGAATTAGAATGCTTAAAACTATTCTTGAGGCACCTTAGCGGAATGATGTTGCTGAAAGAATGAACAAGAACTTGAATAAGAGGGCAAAGAGTATGAGAATTCATGCATGGTTATCGAAGACATTATGGGCAGATGTAGTGAGCAAAGCAGCATACCTCATTAATCGAGGACCCTTAGTTCCCATAGGGTTCAAGATTCCTGAGGAGGAATGGCAAAGCAAGGTTGTAAGTCTTTTTCATTTGAAAGTATTTGGTTGTGTTTCTTATGTTCGTGTTAGAGATGCTAACAGGGATAAGCTTGATCCAAAAGCAAGAAAGTGCATTTTTATTGGCTATGGAGAAAATGTTATGGGATATCGCTTTTGGGATGATCAAAACAGAAAGATCATTAGAAGCAGAGATGTTACTTTCAATGAAAATGTCGTGTGCAAGGACAGACTTGAGACAAATGTTGAAGCTAAAAAGAAACCAATAGAAAAGAAAGAGGCAGTGTTAGATGACATTACAGAAGATGACATTGCATAAAAAGGTGAGAGCTCAGAAAATAACACAGTTGAGGAGACCACTCCAGTCACTCTAGTAATCGAAGTGAGGAGATCTAGCAAAGTTATTAGGCCTCCTCATAGATTCTCTCCTTCAGCAAATTATTTGTTGTTGACTGACGATGGAGAACCTCTATGTTAGCATCAAGCATTGCAGATGGATGATGTAGCTCAGTGAGAATTAGCCATGCAGGAGGAGATGAAGTCACTTGAGAAGAATAAAACTTGGTGTTTGACTGACCTACTAGTAGGAAAGAGGGCATTGCAAAACAAGTAGGTGTTCAGGGTTAAGGAAGAACATGATGGCAACAAGAGATACAAGGCAAGGTTAGTGGTAAAAGTTTTTTAGCAGAAAAGAGGTGTTGACTATAATGAGATTTTCTCTCTTGTAGTTAAAATGACTACCATTAGACTTGTGTTGAGCATTGTGTCTGGAAAGGATTTATATCTAGAGCGGCTAGATGTTAAGACAACATTCTTACATCACTACAAGAAAAATTAGGATTATTTATGGAAGAAATCCATATATAAGCATGAAAATTCGTAGATGAGTCTAATTATCTACGAATTTTGTATAGCCAAAAATTCATAGGTAATAAGGTCGTAGATAACGTTATTTATAGAAAGTTTATCCGTAGATAACCTTATATACGGACATATCTACGAATTACCCATGAAAGTTGTTATCTACGGATTATAAATACGGATAAGATTTAAAAGACTTACCTACGGAATTATCTATGGGTGAGGTTATCTACAGAAATTTCTGTTGGAAATTTTTTGTTTAATTTTAATAAATTTATTAATGTAACAACCCTCATATTTGGCCTCTCAAGGATGCTATTTCACGACACTTCACTTTTCAACATGTTTTGTCCTTACTGCACAATTTCTGGGAGACTTTCCAGAAGGTCACTCATCCCTATATTACTCCAAGTTAAGCACGCTTAACTGTGAAGTTTTGATGAGATAAGTTACTAAAAAACATATACATGTCAGTATAAGTAGTACAAATTAATTCATTTAAGTCATCCTCAACTATACAATCTCATACTTATACTATCTTTGGATCCCTCTCATTTCGATGTCTCTGGATCGCTATAAAAATATATAAAAATATATATATAATAATTATATTACCAATAATAATAATTATATTATATTTAATTAATCTTTATTTATATATATACTTACTTTTATAATTAACAATCTACTTATTTCTATTTAAAATTAATATTATGATACAATTTAAATTATTTATTATAAATTTAAAAGTTTAAATAATGATTTATATATTTTAAAATGATAAAGGTTATAATAACATCGGTGTAACTTTTACTAAGTATTATACCGCTCAATAACTTTATATTAAATGTGAATTTTGTAAATCCAACCATTAGATTGAAAGTTCATACACTTTATATGTTTATATCAAATTTTGTTAAAATTGAACAACAACTTGAAAGTAATCAAAGTGTTCATATTTTAGTATATTTTGAAATGTATATATTACGTCAATTTTGTTTTACAAGAATGAAGTATCAAATTATCTTGAATTAATATAAAATTTTGCATATATGAGCTAAGAGTAAAAAACTTTCAATCTAACGGTTGAATTTATAAAATTTAAATTTAATATAAGGTTATTGAGTAGTGTAATACTTAGTAAAAGTTACACCGATGTTATTAAAACTCTTCTTATTTAAAATATTATTTTTATAAATTAAATTTTGACATTTTAAATAAATTATTAATTAACTTAATATATTTATTCATCTTAAATCTAATATATAAAATTCAAAAAATGTAATTATTCTTGTTTTATTTTATAATTGTCAACCATTAATAAAATACTAATTTAAAATTTTATCTAATTGTATCATAATATTTTCATATCAAATTTAAAACCAGATATTAGTTATACAAAAATAAACCCTAAACATGTTATTAAATATTTTGATATTATTATAAAAAATTACTATGTTATTTTTTATTATCATTATTAATTTATAAAAATAAAAAAAAAATTAAAATGATAATTTTTAATAATATTTATTTTTTACCAAATATTCTTTACATCACTTAGAGCATAAAAAATTTTACACTACATCCCGCCAAGGTTATCTACGGAAAATCCGTATGTAATCTGAATTTTTTCATTACCCACCCACCATATGTTATTTACTGAAAAAATTTTAGATAACTAAAAATTATCTATAGAAAAAAAATTATGTAGGTAATATTCCGTAGATAACTAAACATTATCTACAGAAAAAATTCTATAGGTAATATTTTATAAATAACTAAAAATTATCTACAGAAAAAATTTTGTAGGTGATATTCCATAGATAATAACAGTTTTTCTTGTAGTGCATGGTGACCTTGATGAGAACATCTACATGGTGCAACTAGAGGGTTTTCAAATAACAGGGAAGGAGAACTTGGTTTGTAAGTTGACTAAGAGTTTGTATAGGCTGAAGCAAGCACCAAGGCAATGGTACTCGAAGTTTGACAATTTTATGAGTAGGAAGGGGTACAAGAAGTGTGCCATGGATCAGTGTTGTTATCTGGAAAATTTTGGTCCATCCTATATCATATTACTATTATATGTTGATGACATGTTAGTTGCAGGATCTAATATGGATGAAATCAATAAATTGAAGGCACAATTGTTTGAAATGAAGGATTTGGGTGCTGCAACGCAAATTTTGGGCATGCACATTATTAGAAACAAATCTAAAGGTTCCTTAATATTATCTCAAGAGAAGTATATTGAGAAATTATTAGAGAAATTCGGCATGCAAGATGCCAAGATCGTAAGTGTTAAGTCAAACGAAAATAAAAGCACTTCCCAGCAAGATTTTGAATGAGACAAATATAATACATATTGTTGTTGCTAACAAAAAGTTTAGTAGTGTTTCAAATGTGTATAAGAGCAGGAAAAGAAAAACAAGGATCCGACAAAACAAGCATATGCATCAGATGATACAAGATGACAATCGGAAGCCTCATATACACAAACCAAAACAAAGCCTCAAGCATCGAACAAAAAGTCAAGACTTGAGATGCACAAGGACTGCCAGACATAGATGAAGACTGCCATGAAAGCATATGAAGAATCAAGTTTCAAAGGCCAAATCAAGGCATCGTCTACAACCACACAAAAGGCTCTCAATTAAATGCGCGAAAGTAAGAAGAAGAAAAGAACGAGAAAGTCAAGGGCAGAAGTAAAAGCTTGCATGTGTCAGAAAAAGTACATCACTTTTTGAGCTAAGGAAAACATTCTACAAGCTACATGACTAGGAAAGAACAAAAAGGTTCCTAGGTCTCTGCTATATTCAGACACAGCTACTAACAAGGCAAGAAGAATTCACGCACTGTCTATAAACAGGAAGTAACATTTAATGCAAGAATCTGAGCATTAAATGAGAAGATCAAACTAGTCATGAACGACTATATCAGCTCCAACGGATATATGCAACGGGAAAATCTTATAAGCTTATAAATATGCCATAACCTTAAACCTGAGGTGGCTGGCTTTGCCCTAGGCTATGACTTAATTGTAAGAATGATTAAAAGGAGATCAAGCCCAAGAAACAAAAAATGTACTTTAGTGTATTTCTTTCTATAAACTAAGGAGTTTTAAGTGTAACTTAGGAACGTGTACTTAGGGAAAGAAATATGTGTAAAGCCTGAAGAGGCTAGGAAAAGAATACTTGTAAAGCCCGGAGGGGCTTGTGAAAGAATACTCACTGTTAGCCAGAAGTGACTCATTAAAAAATATTAGCGTTGGTGAGTGAAGCAAACGGGCCATGAGTGGTCGAGAATACTTGGGGAACCAGAAGTGGTTTAAGAATACTAGCGCTAGTGAGTGAAGCTAGCGGGCTAGAAGTGGTCAAGAATACTTAGGGAATCAGAAGTGGTTTAAGAATACTAGCTTTGGTGAGTGAAGCTAATAGGCCAAGAGTGGTGGAGAATACTTGGAGAACCAGAAGTGGTTTAAGAATACTAGAGCTGGTGAGTGAAGCTAGCCAACCAAGAGTGGTTGAGAATACTCGTGACCAGGAGTGGTCGATAATACTTGGACCAGAAGTGGTTCTGACCTGGGTGGTCCATAATACTCATTGCGAGCTAAAGAGACTGATTAAAGAATACTAACGCTAGTGAGTGAAACTAGCGGGCCAGGAGTGGTCGACAATACTTGGATCAGGAGTGGTTCTGACCTGGACGGTCCATAATACTCAATGCTAGCCTGAAGAAACTGATAAGAAGATACTAGCGTTGATGAGTTAAGTCAACGAGCCAGAAGTGGTTGACAATACTTTTGTATTGAATTGCATATCTAGTAGAACCCTTCAGTTGAAGGAGACTGGACGTAGCTCAGTTTGAGCGAACCAGTATAAAAACCGTCTGCATTACTTATTTATATTTCAAACGTAAAGTTTTACTTAACTGTCAAATCATCTCATGAAATTTCGTCCAGAGCTTATTCTTCATTGAAATCAATTTTGAGACGCAGACGTAAACCCTGTTCATCCTATTTATCAAACTGAAAGTTTTGTCTACTACCTATTTCCAAAATGCAACTATCTTTAAATGGAAGATGCACACTTTTAATTTATCACTTTAAGAAACATCTTTCTGAAGCAGGCGACAAAACTCGCAGATGCAAACACCTTGAGCTGAGCAAATCTTGTATAATCATCTAACCTTTTAAAACCTTGTTAGACGAATCAAGTTATCTATTACGAAAAGTTTACAAAAATTCCCCTTGTTCACACACACACATATTCAACCCCCCTTCTATGTGTTTTTCATCTAACCTCAGTAAGTACACATTTGGGGGTTCACTTGCATTCACCTAAGACGGATGAAGACAAGGCAACAAAGGCTAAGGTTCCTTATGCATCTGCAGTTGGTAGCTTAATGTATGCAATGGTATGCACTAGACCAGACATTGCTTATGCAGTGAGAGTTGTTAGCAGATTCATGTCTAATCCAGGAAAGAAGCATTGGGAAGCTATCAAGTGGTTGTTACGCTACTTGAAAAGTACTTCTAAGATTGCATTATGTTTCAGTAAGAACGATGTTATTTTGGAAGGATATTCTGATGCAAATTTGGGAGGTTGTTCAGACACAAGGAAGAGTACTACAGGATTTGTTTTCACAGTAGGTGGCATAGTAGTTACTTGGATGTCTCAACTTCAGAAAAGCATCGCACTTTCAACCACAGAAGCAGAGTACATGGCTATTTCAGAAGCTGTAAAGAAATGATTTGGTTGAAGAATTTTCTTGAAGAGTTGGGCAAGAAGCAGTGTGACAGTGCTCTTTATAGTGATAATCAGAGTGTCATTCATCTTGCAAAGAATCATGTGTTTCATGCAAAGACAAAGTACATCCAGTTGATGGTACTTTGTTCTTAAAGAAGATCCTTGGGTCAGAGAATCCTGCAGATATATTGACCAAGGTGGTTACTACTGAGAAGTTAAAATTTCGCATAACTTCAACTGGCTTTCATGGTTAATTGTTGAGAAGGCGTCACACTAGTTTGGAGGTGTTATGGTTTTGAGGTTTACTAGATTTACTTTGGAGTGCAGTTGATGTGATCAGCCTCCAAGTGGAAGATTGTTGAGTATGTGAAGTCTGATAGGTTTATTGGACTTGACCTATTTGCTTTTTTTTTTTTAATTTATAAATACTCATGTAATTGTAAACCTAATTATGAAATAGAAAATACCATCTAGTGCGGCCGTGGACGTAGGTTATTTTGACCAAACCACATAAATATTTGTGTCCTGTTAATTTACTTTCTCTCTTGCAATTATGTGTATGAGTGTGTTTGTGATCCCCAACAACAGCCACGGGTGAAGAGCTATCACTTTGTTCTTCCAATCGGCTTAGCAACTAGGTTAAGGAATAAATAGTTATGAACCCGATTTGATCTATCAAGTAATCGTTTTATGATTTTCTTTACAATCATTCTATGATTTAATAAAATGTTACTTTTATTAATATATTTACTTTTTAGTTGAATAATCAATTTGATAAAGTCTTAATTAAAATTATAGACTTATTATCGTAACAAATATTACCATAATGAGAAGCAAAGTTTTTTACAAAAATTTAGATACTTGTAGAATTTATTTATCAATCTATTTATAATATATAAAATTTGAGATTCGGAATGTGACATTATCATCTCAAATTTATGTGAATTACATATTCTTCTACATGAACAATTCGAAATGTGACACTGTCACCTCGAATTTATGTAAATTACAAATTCTTCTACATAAACTATTTTACTTATGTGACATACTCCTTTCATCATTACACAAATTGTTGCCTCTTACAAACATAGGTTACTAATACTTTTAAAAAAAAATGAAACAAAATACTTTCACGAGTAACTAATTATATTCTTGTTAAAAAAAAACATCATATCATTATCTCAATCATGTATTTCTCTTCCTCCACCTTCTCAAGAAAAATCCTACACTTTATGTTTTAACATTGCATGTTGGTGAATTGGTTGGGATTGAATTATTGGTGTGACCCATTTAGTAATTTTAGTAGAAATACTTGGATGGAACTTGAAAGAATTGAATACTTTAAAGAATTCTTAAAAAATAATAAAAATGAGCTATATGTATGAGTGAAATCTACTTAAGTACCTCAAATAAGATATTGAGTCGTAAATGCTCTTATCAATAAATTGTTATTCATTATCAATTATCACAACATAGAGAGGGTTATCCCGATGTCAAATTATTCTATGTAAACTTTTACACATTTTGTAAAGTTGTCTTGATTGAGAGATTAGCTTTAATTCACTTAATGAAGTGGTCAATAACAACCAATAAGAATTTTCTTGTCCTTTGACACAAGGGAAAGGATGAGGATGCCCATTCCCCCAAACAGTGAATGACCAAGGAGGTTGCATGGAATTAATGAAACTCTTCAGACGAAGCTCAGGACAAATTGCCAATTTCTAAGCACTGTTTGCATTACTTCACAAACGCAGTGTAGTAAGCTTTTGTGACGGGTCAATAATAATACCTAGCTCGAATAACCCAAGCAACCATGAATCATAACCCTTTCATGCCACAAAATCCCCCGTGTACTTCTTCCATTACATACTCACTTTGATTCTTGGTACAACACTTGAGGAGTGGAGAGGTTGTCCCACACTTAAACAATTCGTCTACAACAATGGCATAGTAGTGATGCACCTTGCTTTGATTGAATCAGAAGGGTGTTCAAATTAGTTCCAAATGGCTGACATTCATTCTCGGTCAATTGAATCAATATTTAATACTTATCTAATCTAAAACCTTACATGGTTATGGTCTCTATTGGATTATTGTCATCTAGATTTTGTAATTATATTTTAAATATTTAATATAAATTATTTTTTTTATATTTTTTATACAAACATAAATATACCCTTAAAAGATTAAAAGTGTAATTAACAAAATGCATTAATAATATACTATATAATATTTGTTATATAAAATTAATAAGTCAAATATTTGGTGAGAATAAAGAAAGAATGGGTCGAGAATTCAAATACCACTTTTTAACATGTTTACTATTTAAATGTTTAATTGCGTTTTCAGAAACAAAATACTTGCAAATTTGTAAATGGGGGACCAAATCTTATATAGTCAATTAGAATAAAAAAAATTAACAAAATTATGTAAATTTAGAGTTAAAATGTGAGACAAAAATTTTATGGGCATGATTTACAAAGTTTTGAAAGTTAAACAAAAATAACAATTAAGCGTTTTTTTTAATTTTAAATACTAATTTGACTGATTATTGTAGTTTTAGGGCTAAATTAATTAATGATTTTCACTTTTAAAAACCTTATTTATTTCAAAAACAACTTGTTCATATATGACAATTTCAAAAACTAAATTGTTAAATAGTATACAATTTCAGGAATTATTTTATAATCATATTAATATCAGGATCAATTTAACTTAACATTATAATTATAATATTTAGTTTTATATATAATTTATTATAAATTTTAGTTATATAATAATTATTTACGTGTGTAATGCAAAAGTTAAAATATAAGTTTTATAAAATAAAAAAATAATTTTAATTTATAAAAAATATAATTTATTTCACTTTTATATATATATTTATAAATATTTTTTATCTAAGCATGGTCTTATTTCATTTTATAAAATAGTTTTTTTTTTCAACCATTCGAGAAAATGTATACGAAATATTCCTTAAAAATACATTATCGTTTTCAATAACGTATGCTTCAATATTTGTTAAGAAAAATGACAATAGTATTTTATTTTTGATATAATTTAAAATAGAGTTTTTAAATATATATATATATATATATATATAATATTTTTCGCGAATCTCACCAAATATACACAAGTAACTAGTTTTTATCTTTTTATTTTTTATTTTTACAGCTCCACCAGAAATAAACTAATTCAAAATTAAAGATAATAATAATAATAATAATAATAATAATATAAAATTAAAAAAATTATTATAAAAAAAAAAAAAAAAAAAAAACCCAACCTGGCTAGAGCATATTTGCGGTGAAGGTGAATACGTGTTTTGTAGAGTAAAAAATAAAAGATAAAGGAGTAGAAGTAAAAAAGAAAAGTGAAGTGGGATTTATTATATTTAGAATTTAGAATTGGGAACAAACAAAACCCTCGTCTTCTCCAAAACCCTAAATCCTGAAAGCAGACACCTTGAAACGCTGTTCGTGTCTGTGGTCGCGTTTTCGCTGCGATGTTGGAAATCAAAACCGCGAAGACCCGCAAGGGTAAGCGTGAGCTCGAGAAGCGTGCCCCCAAGCTCGTAAGTACCTTTCTCTCTTTCTTCTTCTCTTTCTCAGAAAATCGTTACACTTTTTGGGGAATTCTTATTGCAGGTGGAATCGGGGAAGAAGACGCTGATCCTGCACGGAACAAAGACCAGCGCCGTGCTTAACGCCGTTCTCGCGCAGCTTTATCATCTCAAGAAGAACAACGCCGTCAAGTTCAGCCGTAAGAACGAGAACGTTAAGCCCTTCGAAGCCGGCGGCGAGACTTCTCTCGAGTTTTTCTCTCTCAAAACCGATTGCAGCATCTTTGTGGTAATCATTGATTTTAGTTGCGGGGATAATAGTAGTGCATATGGAATTTTTGTTGTTGTAATACAAGGCTTTTTTTTTAATAAAAAAATGTTTTTTTGTGATTATGGGATAGTAATGGAGAATGTCAATTGTTTGCGTGGGAAGTAATGGCTTTAGGTAGTGATTGGACGAGGGATTTCAAAATTTCAAAGGAATTTAGAGTTTTTGGGAGTTTAATCAATTACTAAAATTAAATTTCTTTTGTTTTTTAAATGCTTTGTTTGGATATGGAAATTTAATTTTTTGTGTTTCAAATTCTTTGTAGTACTTGATGTGATATCGTTTGCAGTTGTGAAAATATTGTTCAACAAAAAATTAGTGGTTTTTGTAAGTCATGGAAGTGTAACTTGAGTAAAAGGGGATGGCGAGGTGCACAACAGAGAACGCATCAAAGTTCTGGGATGAGAGTGTTAACTATGGGACCATGAAAATGATAAAGAATATCTAAATTTTTTATTTCTGGGTGTTGTTTGAAACTCCTTCATTTTGCTTGAACAAAAAATATCCTTTCAATTTTTCCATCATTTTAAAAGTTCTTTT
Organism: Cajanus cajan; assembly: GCF_000230855.2. NCBI lineage: Eukaryota > Viridiplantae > Streptophyta > Magnoliopsida > Fabales > Fabaceae > Cajanus > Cajanus cajan. Next base: position 12,068,405 of record NC_138523.1, on the reverse strand, counting down.
GGATTTGATATCCAAACAAGTCATTTTGATGTGTTTGATGTTAAATTTACTCAAAAGTTGAATTGAATTCCTGTTTTTAAATTCCCCATTCAAACACGTTACTGAGATTTTTTGGTTTTGGTGTATTTTTGCAGTATGGATCTCATTCAAAGAAGCGACCTGATAACCTTGTTCTAGGGAGAACTTATGACCATCATATCTATGATTTAGTGGAGGTTGGTGTTGAAAATTTTAAACCCATGGAATCTTTTAGTTATGATAAGAAGTTGGCTCCAAAGGAAGGGTCGAAGCCTTTTATTGTTTTTATTGGAGAAGGATTTGAGGCTGTGGAAGAGCTAAAGCATTTGAAGGAAGTTTTGCTTGATCTTCTTCGTGGTGAGGTGCGTTGCTGTTGTTTTTTTATAGTCTTGCAGTGTGCTTTGTTGCTGTTGGCTTGGATTATATAAACAGAAGTGATGTGATTGATTGTGCAGGTTGTGGAGAATTTAAATCTTGCTGGAGTAGACCGTGCATATGTATGTGCTGCGATCTCTCCAAATCGGGTGCTTTTTACTCACTGTGCATTGCGGCTGAAAAAGTCAGGCACTATCGTGCCGAGGATGGAATTGGTGGAAGTTGGGCCTTCGATGGATTTTGTTGTTCGTCGGCATCGTCCTCCTAATGAAAGTTTGAGGAAGGAAGCAATGAAAACATCGAGGGAGAAGCCAAAGAAAAAGGTTTGCTACATGTCTAAATCCCTTTGGTTTATCTATAATGTAAAAGAAAATTGTATGTCTGATTTGTGTACTTGCTCCGTTGCTAACAGGAGAAGAATGTTAAAAAGGACGAATTACAGGGAAAGATTGGAAATATTTATATTCCAGATCAGAAGGTAAGACTGACTATTTTCATTGCATCAACTGTTTTGAATTAGCTCCTTTCAGTAAAACTAAGAGTGCATTGCCTTTGCGCATGTTACTTTTTTGATCCTGTGAAAGATATATAAACCAGTAACAACAATTTATGATTGTTTAGATTGGAGAAATGGCTTTACCTAACAAATCAAAAGGAGTGAAGAGGGAGCGCAGAGAAGCCAAGCGGAAAAATGGTAGTGATGAAAATGCTTCAAAACGGAAGAAGACTCTTAATACTTTATAAATTACACCTGTTGTCTTTCCCTGGCTTCTGATTATGAAGTGATCCTTTGTAGATCAAATTATATTAAACTGCATGTTGTTTAGGTGTCATGAATATTGTTGATTTCCCCTATATATGGAATGGGGGGTTTTGTCATCATTTTATTTTCAGTATAATTTTTTCCTCCATATTTTGCCAAATTGAAATGCAGTTCTTTACCTTTTAGTTTTAAATCATGAGTCGTTGCTTCTACCGACGGTATATTAGTTTTATGTTCAAAATTCAATGGAAGTCTATTATTTCTGTTTTGGTAGTGTTAGATTATAGCATTTTATTGTTTGCAGCGCCTATTTGCAACTGATCTTCATTTATTTTTAAATGTTCCTGGGCCAGTAGAGGATTCGGATCTGGTTGTAAACTGACTCTGAGATATTGGATCTTAATAAAACATTCTTCCGCTGTTCTACTTTGTGGATCAGTTTCCCACTTAATGGTCAAATATATTTTTATGAAGATGAAAATTATGATGGACGTAGGCTCCTCACTAGTCACTAGGGATGGGGATGGCAAAATGGGGATGGACTTGGACCTAGGCGCATCTGCATGATGGGCAGATAAATATCTATTTATATGGGGATAGGGTTGGATTTGGATACGAGTATTGTGGTATTTAATCCGTTCCGTTTTGTCCCGCAGGCAGTTATATATATATTAATTTAATAATATAATTACATAATAAAAATTAAATATTTTGTAATCTTTATTTATAACAATTATTATGTTATAAGAATTTGATAAATTAATATTATACTTGTTTGAGTCGAATATTATCTCTTTAAATGAAATGTAGAACGTGGGTGTTGATATGGATATACAGGTACTTAGTGAGTACAGAGATGGAGATTAAAACTATTATAGAACCCTATTCGTTGTAATCCTTACTCCTAATTTCCTAGGGTGATCATATATGTCTTAGGTCAAGTTGAAGGTGTAAGAAAATAGGCAAGGTTGAAGGGAAGAAAAGCTAGGTTTGAAATAAAAGGGTAGTGAGATATAAAGTAATGAACCTTTGAAGTTAGCTTGACTTCTTAGAAGGCATTTGTTTTGGGTATTTTTTTTTATGAGTTAATCACCTATATACTATTAGTGTAAAAAAAAATTTATACTGGTGACCAATTATATCTTTTAATTATACCAGGTCACGTTAAAAGTAAATGTGTTTACGATATAATTGATTGCCCGTGTAAAAAAAATTTTACACTGGCAGTGTATAGGTGATTAACTCTTTTTTTATAGGTTAAAAAAATTTTTTGGTCCCTGATAATATTTTTTGTTTTAATTTAATTCTACTTTAATTTTAGGTCTCAATTTGGTAATAATTTAAATTATTGCAATTTGGGACTTCCGTCCAAATAATTTAAACGGGGTTAACTCCTGCTAACGTGGATGACAGGTGGATGCTACGTAAATGCATAGATGAATGTCAAATGTCATGAATACACCTGACATTAGAACGGTCCGTTTTGAAACTAGAACGGTCCGTTCTGCATGCACATGTTATGTGTTAATTTTGCAACTGGAACGGCCGTTCCAAATGCAAATTTAACACATAGTTGTTAGAATAGTCGTTCTGAATTCAGAACGGCCCGTTCCATAACACCAACTTCATGCTTTTTATTATATATTTTTTATTATATTTATATTAATAAAAATATAATAAATAAAAAATACAATAAATTAATATTTATTTATGAATAAAAAAATCAAATAAAATAAGAACTTTTAAAATCCTTCTTTGATTTGAACTTATCCAATTCAAAATCTTGACTAAAATGTCGCAATGTGATTCAAAAATTAAAAATAAAAATTCATAATATATCATAAATTCAAAGAGAGAAACATGATTCAGAAACTGAAAACAAAAATTCAGAACATAACATATACTAAAAAAGTTCAAAGAAATTATTGAGAAAGGAAATCATCTGGGTAACGCTGAAAGGATACCCTAAACCACAAAAATTCAAGTTGTACCTCCTCAAGAACAGATTGTTATTGTTGGGGTACATCATTAATGACTTCAAGAAAAAATATCGTTTTGTTTCATCCTTGACTGTATAGTGTCAAATTTGGTAGTAAGTGATTTACTCCAGTTTCACTAACAATAAAATAAAACCTGTTACCATTGTCCTTAGTGATATACTGCATCGTTCTTAATGATAATGTTTTTGAAGTTATTAATCTCTATCAACAATATTATCAAATCTAGTGTTTGAAATGTTTTGTACTTTAATTTTTTTTGCACGAAATTCTAAATCCAGAACGATCCGTTCTGGTTTACTGGTTTACACTGTTGGTGTGTTAATTTTACATCTAGAACGACCGTATAATGTAACCAAAACGGGCCGTTCTGGTTTCAAAACAGACCGTTCTAATTCCAGGTGTATTCAAGTATTTTGGGATCCACCTACATAGCAACGTGACATCCACCTGGCATTCACGTGACTACCAATTAACTCCATTTAAATCTAAATTTAGACAGAAATCTCAAATTGCAATGATTTAAATATTAAGAACTAAATTGAGACCTAAAATTAAAGTGGACTAAATTAAAACAAAAAAATATTATAAGAAACCAAAAGAGATTTTTAACCTTTTTTATATTTCAAAAATATGAAAGTGAAAATAAATATTCTTATTTTTAATTTTTATTTTTTAGTCAATCATTATGATTATTTACAACCATTTAATGTTCTGATTGTATAATTATTAGAAATACAAAATACTCTCCTATTTTACATGCCATCTTATATCTTAATGGGAATGGAAGTTATTTTTTATTATAATTACCTTTTTCCACTTTTTCATTTCACATTTCTTCACTAATTTTATTTTTTTATAATTAAATAAAATATTTTTTTCTAAAACTAATTATGAAAACATGGAATAAATTTCCTGGGTGTAATATTCTGGGAATGAGATTAGTAGGAATATAATATTATACCTTCAATTGTTATATATTTGGGACTCCAAACTTTTCTAGGCTTATGTTTGGAAAAGATAGGTTTGTTGCTATTTTCTTATATACTTTTATATACTATTTTGAGAAAGAAGTATATTTTCTTTTTCGTTGAGTAAAATTAATTTTAGGTGGGAACTGTGAAAATGTTGTGGTAACTGATTTTTGTTGAATGACCCGTTGATTTTATCTCTTAATGCATGCTACATTGGCCAAAAATACATCCAAACAAACACTAAAATTTTCAAGACCGTACTTATTTTTATCGTTTAAAAGTGGTTCTGTTCTATTATTTAAACATAGTTTACTGCATTAATCGGTCTCTAAACTTTTTGAACTTTTTTAAATAGGTTTCTAAATTATAAAAATTTGTAATTGAATCCTAAAATTTTTTATAAAAAAAATATTGTAAGTTCCTGAATTCATTTACAAACCGTTGACTTACAACAAAGTCTAATTACAAAAATAAAAGAATTAGAGACTTAGTTAAAAAATTTCAACTTATTTAATGTGAAAACTGTGTTAAAATGTATATATAATTTTAAATGAAAAGACTAGTATTTTCTAAAATAATTAATTATAGAAAAAAAAGAAAGTTACAAAATCTTTTTAAATGTTAGAGTTGTTAAAATTAGTCTAGTGGCTTGATGGGTTAGGCCAAGTTAGGCTATTCTCTTCATTTTGGGATCCGAATAGTTACTTTAACCTTACTTGGTGGGTCAAATTGGACTATGAAAATGTTAGTCAATGAGTTAACAATACTATTTGGCCAATATTTTATCTTTTATAAAAAATATATATCTTATGAAAAAGAAATGTTAATTTGACCCAACTAATTAAGCTAGATAAGTTGAAAAACTCAAGACCTGTAAATTAACTTGACCCACTTTTCAAATTTGATCTCATCAATCAAGTAATCTATTTTAACAATTCTACTAAAAAATATAATTTTGCTGACATTTAATATTTTATTATTTTAACATGTATATTTTATAAACTAAATATTTATTATATATAATTAAAAAATTATAATAAATTATAAAATAATATATTTAAATATATAAATTATATTTAAAACATATAAATAAATATTTTTAAACATAAGAAAACTGCTAATGAAAATTTTACATAAGTAGAACTACTCAAAAATATAAATGAAGCATATCATTTAGATTAATCATTTTTATCATCATACTAAAGTATGTGATATATATTCATAATATCTAAGTTATACCATCCACTTTGGCATATAATACACATCACAAATTCACCGATATTTATTTTTCAAAGTAGATGATATAACTTGTGTATTATAAATATGTCATAGTTTAGCATGATGATAAAAATATTAAACTCTATTATATTTTTCATTTATATTATTTATTAGCTCAATAAATCTAATTCGTAAAATTTCCATCAGCAGCTTATTTGTGTATTTTTTATAATATATTTTAAAAATAGTAAAATTCAATTTTAAAATAAATATAGTAAATAAAAAAGTTGAATTACATAAAAAAAATCTTAAATGCACTATTATCAAATAATAATATAAAATAATCATTTATAGTTATTATATAAAATTAATTTTTTATTTTATATATATATATATATATATATATATATATGAGTTAATGGTCTTTTAAGTTTTAAGACAGAAAAAAACCTTCAATGGAGATTTATAAGATGCTTGTAGGATATATCTCATTACTACTTTTTGTTCAAATATAATACCTCTAATTCCTGAACTTCTGAAGATTTTTAAATAGGTCTCTAAATTATAGAATTTGTAATAGTCCTTAATTTTCTTTTATTTTTTATTTTTGTAATTAGATCTTTGAGATCAAAAGAATAAAAAAATTGTGCCAAAATTAACCGATTATAAATAAACCATAAACTTCGTAAACATAATTAGAAAAATTGAAGAAAAAACTAAATTACAATTTTTTTTATAGTTTAGGCCTTAGGACCTGATTTTCTTGAAGAAGAAAAAAAACAAACAAACAAAAAAAAAAGCTCATGACATAAGAATGTATTTAATCTTTGAGTTTTGTTATATCTTCCAAAATCATTTGTCCGAATCATCCTCCGAACCAATAAACAATTCACACCTATCAACAATTTTATTTAAAACATTTCTTTAATTTCAATACTTTTAAATTTTAAAAATTCGGAGATTCTTTCGATTAAAAATTTCGAAGGATATATAATTTTTCTAAATATTTAAACATTCAATTCTTTCAATGCACTTTTAAAATATCATCCCACTGTTTTTTTGTTTTTGGACATATATGGTATATATTATTCACATTCTCAAAAGCTAAACTAAACAGACCCGATAGTCGTGTACAGTATTAATATAATAAAGTAAATAGAAGTAAAATGACAAACTGAGGAGAAGCATTAAATCAATAATTTCTTAATGAAGTATGTAAATTGAAAAGGGAGAGAAAACAGGAAATTAACCAATTAATTTAAACAGCATACCTTATCCCTCGTCTGGAATTCATGATTACCGGCAACAGGCAGGGCATTGGGAAGAAAAGTAATTCCAAAATAGGGGTTTGATGATACCTGCCTTATGTTATGTGGTATAGACCTGTCACCTGTGAATGTTTACTTGAATCATTCATCAGGTGAAAGGAAAAGTATGGTTTACTTGAATGGAAGTTGCCAATAATTACACAATAAGAATTTACAAGGAAAAATATGGACAATTAAAGGATTAATCTAACAGAATAAAAAAAAAAGGAAGTGAATAATAAGGAATAAAAGCAGGTTAATGAATACTGTTTATAAATCGAATTATTCAATAATATGACCCCTAGGAACCATAAACATAGCTAGTACCCAAGGGCAACAAATGCAGGAGTAGATGAAGCCCTATGGATCATTATTCTTAGGCCTATCTTCGTTAGGCTCACCAGCTTGGCCATATTTTTCACCAAGAGAAGGTTCATCAGCTGGCCACTTATCAATTCCCATACTTCCAGAGCCAATATCCCAGATATCTGACTCAGACATACCACTTGTGACTCCAAATTCTGGAAGAACTTCATAGTTGATAGGATTGTCCCACAGCTCATTCCCACAGCTTGAAGCAGCACCACTAACATTGAGGTCACAGTCCCAAATATCTTCAAGCTTGACAATGCCTTCAATTCCAAGAGCAGAAAAATCTAGAAAGCCTTTCTCCTTGGTCAAAACCTCTGGGAGGGAAGCAAAATCGGGAGGAACTTCTAGATTTGGGTTCATAACACTTTTCCCTTTGAAAAGGGGATATTCAGGTCCAAAACTAGATGATCCTTCTCCAATCATTTCTTGAGATGGCGGGATCCCATGCACAGCAGCCAAATCAACTGGTGCAATATTCTCAATTTGAGCAGCCAGATCTTCACCTACATTCATTTCTCCTGCCAAACCCTGTGAAAGGTAGTGAGGAGACTGTTCAATGGAAACTGGACTTAGTTCTGGAGTTTCAGAAGACATGCCTATAATTCTCCAATCAGGTTGGTACCTCACTATTTGCCCTTCTTTGAGAGTTTCTGCTGTTCCTGTTTCATGTTGGTGCTGCTTGACAAACTTCCGTACCATTCTTGGAGAATCTATTTCTTTTAGCTCCTTTTTATGCCTAAGCCGAGCTAAAAAGGCAGGGTTTTGGAACAACTTGGCCAAAAAAGAAAGCATTTGTTTCTGCCTTTGTTCTGCAGTTTGAAGTCTTTGATTCACTTCTAGTGCATGGTGAGCCGTTCTTCGTTGTTCTTGTTGCAAATCAACCAGCTCGTCCATTAACATACTCCTTTCTTTCCTCAGCCTTTCTATCTCAACCTCAACTCCAGACTTCCCTGCATCAGTAGAAGATCCAATTCCAATATAGTTACCAACTTGCTGAGATTGAGATGACCTGCGCCTTTGGATGTTCTTCAGCAAGTGCTTGTTCCCTCGTTGGAAAGCTTCATTGAAAAACTCCCATTTGTCCGCGTCAATCTTGCGGAATCCCTGGAGACAAACACCAAGTTACCTGAGAACGAATGGAGCAGAAGAAGGCCCCAAGACAAGAATGAGGAGGAGGGGGAAGGGAAGAAATATTAGCAAAGCAAAACAAGACGTGGTTTAGGTACACCTAAACTTAGCCACTATGAGCAGATAGAGAATGCAATCTCTGAATTCAAAGCAAACTTCACATAGGCATAAGGAAAAGTCAAGATGACACAAACACCTCACAGAACCCTGAGTACTACCTGTGAAAGATGAAATCCCTTCTACAGGAGGGGGAATATTTCTCCTGTTGCCACTTCCAATGGTAATAGTAGTCTCTCAAGTCTCAATCCTAACTACAAAGCAATCAGTATACATCCGAACCATATTCTTTTTACGCAGTAATAATCATAACCCAAAAAGACACGACTCAAAACAAATAGTACACCGCAAGATAGTAATTATAATGAGCAGATTCAGCAGACCAAAATATTAAACTAACTCTGCCTTACAAATGAAAAAATACAAAAACAAGAGACTTAGGGCTTGTTTGATTCTCTTCTCATTTTTCATTTTAAACACAGTTTTCTAAACCAATTTCATGCTACTTAGCAATAAATTTCTCATCCAAAATCTATTAAATTATGACATGTATGAAGAACAAACGTGGAAGCCATGATAGATCGATTCTCGCTCCTGATACCATGTAAAAATAGTAACAGAGAAAAGAGAAGATAATAGAGAAGTGAAAAAAAAAAATTATTTGACTCAATGAATACAAAAAAGAGTATTTATAGATGTTGATTACAAAACCAAGACTAACTAACAGCAATAATAACCGACTCTAACCGCAATAAAACCATATAACTAACTGCTTTTCAAAATAGTCTTAACATGGCAAATTGTTTCCAAAACAATAGGAAGATTTTTCCCATCTTTTTTTGTTATCTTCAAATGCTCTATTCGTTCGCAATAGACAAACTTATAGAAAACAGAAACATGCTCATGGGACAAACACTTCCAAATGTGATCAGGCCACAAACAAATATTAGAAAATAGAATCAGTAAACAAAACAAGGCCGTAAAGCTTAAACTAAAGTAAGCTTCATTCTACCTCCCTGCACAAACACGAGACTAACTCCCACACATTCAAAGAAGTCTTCCAATCAAAGAAACAATACGAAGTTACGAAGCCGAGGAACATCCAATTTAAAATTAAGAATCAGTACATAGTACACGCCATTAAATAAAAACGCCTCGAAATTTTAACTTTACATACATTCTCAATTTATACATCAACTCGCCCAGTCTAAATACATACACAACATAACCATTAACCTATCTCCACAAAACCAAATTACAAACACAGGATGGATACATTACATATAAAAATAAAAAAAAATAAAAAAAAAAAAAAACAGTTACAAAGAGATGAAATGAGGCACTGGTGGCTTAAACTAAACTAATCGAAAGCAAAAGGATACCCACATAAGTATTGAGCTGGCGAACGAAGCTGGAGAAGTTGTTGTGCTTGAAATGGCGCGGCAAGACGATTCTAGCGAACTCCAGCGGGTCCCAGACGACGAAGGTGAAACCGGCGGAGCCCCAGGAGATAATCGGGTCGAGAGTCGGGTCATCGACGAGGTCGAAGGTCTTGGAGAGAAACGGCGGGACGGGGTTGAGCTCCAACGGTTTGGGAGAGTGATCGCGGCTAGGGTTCATTGTGAAGTGCGAGAAGCGTGAGGGATGGGGCTTTGGGGGGTGAGAAAAGCGTGTGCGATATTAAAAGCGTGTGAGGGCGGTGGAAGGTGGAGCTATGGCGGTGGCAGGGGAGGGCCATTGCACAGTGAGGGTGAGAGTGCCGACTTTGATTAATTGAGACGAGTTTCTTTCCTGGCAGTTACGTTGGTTACTTGCAACTGGGGGTGGCTTCTTCTCTCGCTTTCTGTGTTGGGACCGCGTGCCAGGGAGATATTTTTTTCCCACACATGCTTCTACTGTTGCTCTTTTTCTGTTTCTGTGTCGTGAGTGACACTGTGAGACTGTGACACTGTGAGAGCGACTACTTTTTTTTTGTCGCTGGTCAAGTCAAATACTTAATGCCTAAGCTAACTGTGACACCCAATCGCCCACTCCTAAACTTGCTTTTTGGTTTTTCTTTTTCATGCACATCTTGTCTTTTTCTCCCGATTTTTACTGGGCCCGCGGATTTTATTTTATTGCAAAATGATAATTGTGGTTACCAAAAATAAATACAAACTGCCAAACTGGCAACTTTTATGGTTCCGTTTTTTTTGTAATACTTGTTGTGTTGTGTGCGATTTTTTTTTTATTTTTTTTATTACATTAGTTGATTTGACTGGTTTAAGTAAGGGAAGGAGTTTATTGAAGTGTATCTGTAAATAAAATGACAATAAATGAAAGGTTAAATGAAGTTCTTGATCTCGTTGGAACGGGGAGTGATTCCGGTTCTTTCCTTTGAAAGAAAAAATATTTAATATTTTCTCTTTGCTATAAGCGTAATTTTGATTATAAAATGCATATTAGTAACGTCGATTTTTATAATTTTGCTAATATATAAGATTTATGTCGATGCGAGTTTATTAAAATCTAACGTAAATAAGGATGTAGATTAGAAAACAAAGAAAGTGTTGAGGTAGAATTGATGTATCGGTCGAATGTACTTTTTACTCAATATTTTATCTTCTATACGTCTACTATTTGGACTCTTTTCTTTTTTTTTATCATTTTGATAATCGTTAATTTTTTGTTAATAATATTTATGTGCCCCACCTTCGAATACGTTACTAAAAGATGCGAGTAATTAGAGTCTGATTTGAAAACAAACACTTAAGAGGCTCATTGATATCTTCCTTTCTGTTCCTGATCCCCTCTCGCTTCTAGCTGTTCGATGGATTTTTTTCTCCTCTCAGTATCTGTCAAAGTTATTTTTGTTTTGTTGTTTGAGCTTCGAACATCAATTTTCTCATGCCCAAATGATAAAACATATGTAAGCGCTATGTGCACATTAAAATGTATCTCTTATATGCTTCAATTTAGGGTAAAATGAATTTAACATTTAGATAAATCCTTTTATCATACTATTTATGGATGCATTTATTTTTCAAAAATTCTAAAATGGTAACCATTAATTATAAGTAACAATGGAGAATGTGGCGGAAGTACAATGAATCGTGTTTGATGCGAGACAAACGGTGCTCATTCCTGTACGAGCAGCTGATCGACAGATACCAAAATTGCCTGCATGTCAGAAGGAATGATTGGAGGGGCCATTTGGCTTGTAAGATTCCAACCATGGAATAAGTTCGGTCTTATTGAATTTTTTTTTTCATTAATACTTCTAAAAAATTAAAATAAAATAAACTTCTCTAGAAACTAAAATTAACTTAAAGAATTTTTCTCATATTATTTTCTCCAAAATATGTTCTTTTATTTATGTATAAATTTAAATTATTTTAGTTTATAGTGATGGTTATTTCATCTTTCTCTTATTTTTTTTTCTCCATAGTGTACTGTAAAAAAAATTATCAAAACAAACCCAAAGTCTCTTAATGGAGTCAGTGGATTCAAGCAGGCAAAAAATGTAGGTGTACACCGCTGGCAAAGCTGCTTATCATTAACTGAATGTAATTACAATGGGAATTTTTTTTACATACAAAATTATGAAAGAAAAATAAAACATTTCTTGGTAAAATTACAAGATCACCTAATCAAACAATTTTGTGGGAACAACAAAGGTGGAGTATCCTTGCCCTGCGTTGGAAATCAGTATTCTTAAACCTGAATTAAAGAGATATACAATTGACACTGCAACCAAAAGACATAAACCAAGAATTAGTTTGACCACGTGGTTAGACACATGATCAACAGGGGCACAAATACAATAATGACAACACGATAAATAAATAAATAAAAAGATCAGTTGCAACTGCAATTCAGCGTGATTTATAAAAAAGTTAACAAAAAACTGTGCGCTTCATTCACCTTACCCATTGCACAACCAAAAATTGAGAAACCACGTTCAAGCTAGATTTAGAGCTAGCAAGAAGATCATTACGGAATTTGGTACGTACCTAGGACAACTAAAACAGTGTAATCTTGTTAGACATCAAGACCAATAAAATCCTGTCATATGTGCATGAAAAGCAACTTGGTGTTCCAACCATTCAGGTTAGTGGCATGTTCGGACGACCAGGTTGAGGTGTTGGGGGTTTGAGCAATGGCCTCAAAGAATCCATAATACTCGCAAAAGAAGGTCGTTTCCAAGGCTCACTACAATAAACCAAGTATATCAATAAAATTTTTTGAGTTGTGACAATACTGAAGTGGAATACATAAAGGCAGATGCTTCTGAACTCACCTGGCCCAGCAAGCCTCAATTAGTGCAGCTACTTGGGGATTCACATCACGTGGGATCTCAAGCCGTTTTCCCTTGAAGCCAACAGCAGCCACAACCTACAGGAAAATAAGCATTTTTTAATATTTAAGTAAAATAAATAAACATGAAGTAAAAACTTTTAATATGTGAAGTAAAAATGCGGAGTCTTGATTACACTGAAAAACAGAAAAAACATCTGAAGAAAAAAAAAATTGCACATAGATGCAGCAGGTATGCAGAACCCTACACCCAAACCTCTCCTTAAACCTCAAGTGCCTCTCTCTCTCTCTCCTCTCATTCCGTCACTTTATCATTCCTCTCCCTTGCATTTTGGTGTTATACTAGAATTCCATTCTTTTTTATTCACTCCAGGAAGCCCACTCCTCTTCCATTTAGAATAAACTTGGGCCAAAGGTCTACCTATGTGCATGAAATTTGCACATGCAACCAAAGCATGCATAATATATCAATGATTGACCACCGTGAAACAGGATAAAACTAAAAAGTCAAAAAAAAAAAAAAAAAAAATTTCAGCCACAACCTTAAACCTTCAACCATACACCCATCATCATTGGCTTGCCTTGTCCAATACATGCTTCAACCAATATACATTTCTTGCAATCATTTTTGGATTTCTATTCCCAGCCACACATTTTCTTATGATAATTCACTTAACAAGTTTCATAAATGCTGAAACAATATAATTATAATAGAACTAAAGATGTATTAAGCATAAATAGACTGCAATATCATGTATCATAGCTATACAACAAACCTGTGCTGGATTTAAATTAACCCAGGGTTGTTGCAATGTTGCAAGCTCCCATAAGATTACACCAAAGCTGTAAATATCGGACTTCTCATTTGATGGCTCGTCGCGAAGAACCTCTGGAGCCATCCACTCAGGCTGAGGGAGGAAAAGGAGAAAATTAAATATGCAGTTACAAAACTTACTACTGAAACATAAGATGTACAGAACAGATATATCTGTACGCAATGTGAACTTACAGTCCCAGCAGCTGACTTGGATGAGAGAAACGTATTGGCCTTCAGACGTGAAAGCCCAAAATCACAAACCTATAAAGAAGGCATTATCATTTAGAGGGGGAAAAACATCTATTAATCATTAATGTCCAACAATACAGATCAACTCCCCCCAACCCTCCCCATCCAAAAAACCTCCACAATTTTTTTCACCAACACACAGAAAATGTTGTTTTCATATTAAAAATGGCTTTTCAACAACATTTCAAATTTGCATCAAAACAAGCAATACTAACAGAAGGCTGAAACCTCTATCAGTACAGAGCATGTTTTGCAAAAACTCAATCTTCCACCAGTTTACTGAAGATCCAGATCAAACTAAAATATCAAAGTATTACTAGAATGTATCAGGAAAAAAGTATCGATGACTATTTAAAGAAAAACCAATCAAATCAATAGTTTATTCATGTGGCTCCATCTCTCCAAAAAATCTAGAAAGAGCTGTCATACACTATGTGGAAGCTAGATGTGTCATTTTCCTTTTGGGATTAAGAGCAAATTCCAAGGAACAGGTGGGGGAAGAAGGTTGCTCCCTCCCCAGATCAAACATTGATAGCAAGGTATTCTGGCCACCTGAGCAAATATAACATCTTACTACATTCAAGCTATGCTAGAACAAAAAGATGTGAACATTGGTGACTAATTATATAGGCTTGTATTGGTGCAAGACTATTTGCAAGAAAAGTAGAATCATACTGTCATTGGTGACAAATAATTTATATGAAACTCTTAAAGACTCTGTATTCGATATACTGGAGAAGACTTCATTCTTACCTTCACAGTATATTTCTTGTCAACAAGAAGGTTGGGAGATTTCAGATCTCTGTGAACAATTGGGGGATTACGTTTATGTAGATAATTCATCCCCTTTGCCTGCAAATGATAAAATAAAACATTGTTAATCAAAGAATACAAAGATTCCGACATTACCAATTCAAAAATTGATAAAAACCAGAGACAATAGACTTTATTTTCTAAATACATACCACATCATAAGCCATACTAAGCCTACGCCTCTCATCCAACACTTCCTTGGCACCAGATCTATGCAACAGTCTATATAAGCTACCCCTGCACTTAGGAAAAAATCTCTTACAATCTCAAGGTCATAATAACCTATAATCCTATAGCCTTGAATTTTTTCCCTATTTTAGGGAAAAAGATGACAACAGGTAGAGGAATACAACCTTGATAAATATTCCGTAACAATTGACAAGTTAGGAGGCTGAGTGACTGCCCCCATAAACAAAACAATGTTTGGATGCCGCAAACGTTTCATTATTGCAACCTACCAAGGGAACAGAAAACACAGATCAAATAAAAGCAAGCAAATATCTGAAAAGCACACAAATTAGGAGTCTAGGACTATCAACTGTCGAGCATACCTCCCTAAGGAATTCCTTAAAGCGCTCAGCATGAAAATCCTGTTCCATCAAAATTTTCACAGCAACATCCTGCAATTGATGATATGTTTTGAGGGATGTAAGAACAAAAAACTAAGACAAAAGAACATAAGCCTAAAACATATGCCACTTTGGCAACATTATTTTAGGCTCCATTTGTTTACAGAAAATAAAATTTTAGATGGAAATAGTTCCATAAGCAAAACATCTTAATTCTCTTGGTGGATTATTTTTTTTCAAATAAGCTCTTCATCTTTTGATGTGCAAGGGCAACTCAATTTGAAAACATTAACAGAAACAATTCAAATAACCATATGCTGACTGCTTTATACAGCATCAATTTAAGAGAGAGGGAGACAGAGAGATTGGCTTACCGAGCCATTCCATTCAGCACGATGCACAGTTCCAAAAGAACCTGAAATACAAGTTACTTTCAATTTAATGACTAATAATACTAATTACACAAACCATGCCACTAGAAGAGGCAACTTATGTTACTAATTCATTAAATACTGAACTCATTTAAGTTAGGATCAGATCTTGATGATTAACTTCAGAAGGTTTGGTAGAAGCAAGGAAAAAAAATTTAGCTGTGGTATTTTTCCAGTGGTATGTGTGATACGTGGTTGGATGTGATATTTTGAATGGTTTTATTTGGTGATTTAATGAAAGCCCCAGGTCAAATGTGCAAATGGAATAGGGAGCATTGTTGCACTAATAAGCTGGCTTCCTTTTTTTGTTTTCTTTTCTACTACTATCATTACTAATGAAAATATTCATCTTACTTTCATATTGTCTTTTCTCTCTCCAATAGCATGTCTCTATTTTGTCCCCAACAACTTAAAAAAAGTTTGCAAATTATAAAGGAGATATACCTGACCCTATTTTCTCTCTTAAAACAAGATCACTCCACGGAATGTCCAAATCCTCCATGTCAAGGGTAAGCTCTCGAGTAGATTTGTTAGGAATCAGTTGACTTCCTTCAACAAACCTCTTGCCCTCAATCATGTCATCATTAGTATTTGGAAATGCTAACGGGGTCGGTATACCAACAGGACGCTTATGCTTTATCGGCGGTGGATACTTTCCCACAGTTGTCAAGTCTACAATGTTCTGAGGAGGGTTACATGATAGATATGTTTCAGAACCTTGTTCATGTGTGCCTGGAGTAGAATCCTGGGGATGCAGAGGAAGGTGAGAACTTCTATTGCTCTCAGTTGAAATTGGCCTAGTGTTATTCCTGTCTTTGCACTTCGCATCAAACTGTTCTGAAATGGAGAATCCAGAATCTTCATTAGAAACAGCTCATGTGATATAAAATTTAGGCTATCCTATACAGGCACCTACTTAAAATTTAAATAACTATCATACATATTGGCATACCAGATGACAAGCAAATCTACAACTATTGTCCAGAATGCAACATGAAAATTTATTCAAAGAACATTTGTTTTAGCAATATTCCAGATGTTGACTTACTCACAAATCTACCTACCTAACATAAAATCAAATATATAGTCACTCAAATTTCATTCTGTAGACAGACTAAATGATATTAACCCATGTTCATCACAATAAATCAGAATTTGATAATGATATTCAATAAACTTGACCAAGTAACTTGGAACTGTTCTCCCAATTCTAGAATACAGAGCCCAACAACATACATGGAACATCATCATATAGCACAAATATCAGTGAAGAATCATGATCTTTTTATTTTTCAGTGACAGTAGGCATCCCTATTCTTGCAATTTCCAAGTTTAGAATAAATTTACTTGTCAACTAATTACAGTGAACGTATGAAAGAGACAAAAATACAGACACCTGTCATCTAATATCTTGGTGCTTATAAACTGATTAAAGCAACAAATGGATAGAGTTCAATTCAAATAACAAAGCTGTAGTATAACAAACTACCATATTTGGTAGAAAGCAAATTAATTATGGAGTGTGTTAGGAACCACAGGTTAAACACCAGAAACTGATAGTTTTATTCTCTGAAACCAGCTTAATAAGCTATTACAAGCAAAAAATACTCCAGAGCAGAAACCTGCCCCTTGGAGAAGTAAGCTTCGCTGCCTACAATTCACACCAAAAGCAATTGCAAAAACTAACTCCTCACTTCCTACACTCCACTCCTTGTAATCTTTCCCCTTATCCGGAATCTATGGTTCTATGCCAGTAAGCAACTAACTCTTCCAACTCAGATAACCAAGCCTAGGGACCCACTTTCTTTTTCCTAACATGAACCTTAAAAATCTTTGGCCCCTTTGGATACAAGTCCAATACTTGACCCTGAGCCTCAACCCCTATCAGAGAGTAACTAGCTTAAAGCAAATGATTTCATCATTCATTAAAAAAAATGGGAATTAAAAAAAATAAAAATAAAAATCTGGGGCACCTGGATATTAAATTCTTAATAAATGCAATAACAGACCATTAGTAGATCTTTCAAGACATGTGTAAACAACAATATCACACACCCAGATTTAGAATATCATAAATTATTAGGAAGTATGAATATCACCTGCAGAACTGTTGTCGAAGACAAGCTCAAGAGACAGATTGTCTGAGAAATACTGTTTGGCCAGCGACCTGAAATCAATGGTAGGTTCAGCTGGTTTAAGTCGTGGAAAGCGCAAGGGTGAAGAAAATGAGATGGAAGATGGACCATTGAGCAAGGAATCAGGCTCGGATAAGCTTCCTGGCTTTCCAATTAAATCAACAAGATATTCCCTGTAATTAGAATATTAGCCTATGTCAGATAAGAGGTGTCAGGAATATTACTATTAAGAAACATATTTAAAATGTCAATATACATAATGTTCACAGAATGTTAACCACTTATATAATGTCCTTTTACAATTTTGCATTTCCATGGTCATCATAACTTATGGAAACTAATTTTTACATTGCAGCTCTATTAATAAAAAGAAAAATATATTTGCTACTGCTTAGCAATAAAGTACATACCTCTCAAGCCCAAATCGAACAAGACAAGATGCTGCATCATCCCTTTTGCAATATTTACAGCCCTTTGCAATTCGACATGGCAAATCGATGGCATCAGCCAATACCTGAAAATATTGAAAATAAAGCAAGACATTTAAAAAAAAAACAACTTAATACAAATATCTGCACTGAACCAGAAAACAAAAACAAGTCAACGTGCATAAACATAGCCTTAACCTCCCAAAGAAAAGTAGAGCCTTACTTTGAATAATACAGCACGATGCCTGCAGAGGCCAACAGATAGACTACCTATGGGAATAACAACAGATCCTAAGCAATCTTTCAGATCATTACTGCAATCCCTCCAGATGGAAAAAAAATTATCTTCCCCAATAGAAGCTGAACCCCTTGTTATTATAGCAACAAAGCACAGTTAGACTACACGACCAAACAAAAAGTTAAATAGGTCAAACCAAGAATGCCAAGGAGGCTCACCCCATACGGTTGCAAATCAGCTTCGAAAGCTGATCTACAACATCTGTTGTTGTTATGCTGCTACAAGAAATGCTATGAACTCTATTTTGAAGATCTCTTAAGCTGGGGTCACTGCGTCGATCCACCAAAACTACTTCAAGTGAAGAAATGATGCAGGGATTCACAGACTTCAGTGTATCAACTGATGGAATTCGGCCATTTTCATGCAGATCAGTGCATACGGTCCAGACATAGGAATCCATCCCATGAATTAGGTAAAAGCCATCTGGAATTTTGTCAGAGTATGACAGGCAGCCATTCACCTGGTGCACAACATTAACAAGACCCAAATCAATGGTTGCATATGTACAAATAAGTGCAGCACGTCTGTCATAATGAAACAACTTCCAGTTTCCTCCCTCAACTTTCAGGGAAAACAAGAGAAAATATTAAAAAGAAAAATGGAGTAGAATAAAGAGTGCTGGGATATTTTTCCTATTAAACTTATTTCATGCAACAACCAAGAATCAAGTTTCAATTTCATCTCTTCAGAAATTATGACTATACTTCTTGGCAGCAATTTCCTCAAGTATGACCAAGTACATTCTGCTCCCCCAGCAATAATGCCAAAATATAAATTAAAAATTTGAAGATTCTTAATTACATTTTCCAATATTGAACTTTTATGCAGTGCAACAATGAGAAAAATTATTAAAGAATGCGAAATATGGTAGACACACAGTGAGAAGATACCCTGCCCAGAATTCAAAGAAAACAGCACACAGTTTTCCCAAGAAGCAGATGCCAAGGGGGAGGGGAGTAGAAGAGAAAGAAAAAAGGAGCCTGATACCCATTAGACTTCAACACTTTAATTCAAAACCCAACCGTCCTTTCAGACAAACAACACAATTCTATAAGAGGATAAATTTTTAGATAGTCTGGAACCACCATGGAGATAAACAAAACACAATCTCTATGTAACATGCAGTTGAATTTTTCAATTTAAAAGAGAGAATTAATAATACTTGACTATGTGTCATGTGGAGATTAGCCGAGACGTGATCCTGAACCATGAAATTCATAATACAACTCCTCCAATCACTCACAGCGAAGGACCAACCAGTCTGGATGAACTTCTAAAAGTTTATAATCAACCACAATTTGATTGATCGATCAACTACAAAACCTATGTAATTCAACGGTTCCTTAAAAAAACATATCAATCACAGAATGACAGCAGCTTCACCTCATGCTACATTACATTGCACTTAACCAGGCTTATCAGAGTCAAACTACACCTATGTCCACTCACGCTCCCTAATCACTTCCACTATCAATTCATCAACACACGAGTTCAAAAACACCTCACAGCAAAATCCATCAGCATAATTCACAACCACAGTCCAATCCGAGCCACGTAAACAAAAAAGCACAACGATCAACGTACCCAGAACCTATGCGAAACCGCCTCCGCGGACGACGAGAGCCGCATAGACGAATCGTCCGGCACCGGATCGAGGAAATTGGGATCATCGGCGCACGTGGCGTCCGACGACAACCGCAGCGCGAGCGCAAGCTGCAGCTGATAACTCTCCTCCGTCTGCTGCGCCCAGCTCTTCCCGGAGGAGCCGGAGATCCTCGCCGGCGCCTCGGAGAACTTGCTCCGCTCGTCATGGAGGTAGCCGAAGGCGTCGACCTCGCTGGCCGCCGCCGTGGACAGCGTGGGAGCGTAGAAGTCGCCGCCGCCGGAGAGCGAGCTCTCGCCGTAGCTGCTCCCGCTGGACTGCCTCTGCAGGCCGATCGAGGAGTACAGGTTTCCGATCCGGTTGGTCCCCTGCTGCGCCGCCCTGTGATCGGCGACGAGGTCCCAGTCGAAGGCGCGGTCCGCCTTGCCGCCGCGGCCGTTCTTCCCGTCGCCGGAGGAGGACGGCGCGGCGGGGCCGGAAAACTGGTCGTCGGGAATTTGGCTGAGGAGCGAGTAGTTGGATCTTCTGGCAGGCATTTCCATCGCAAGCTGTTCACAAAACCCTAAAACTCGCCATTGGTTTTTGCGAGGTTTCTGTTTTACTATTCCTCTCTCTCTCTCTCTCTCTTTTTCTCTTTCTCTCACTTTCTCTCACTAGAACTACCACCAGGTAACTGTGTTAGTGTGTTGTATCAGTGGGAATGGTTGAATCAATGAATCCTCTCTCTCTCTCTCTCTCTGGAATTCGATTGTCGGAGAGAGAGAAATCAACGAGCACAGGCCTTTTTTTTTTAATCGGTGACGCAGTCGTAATTATTTCCCTTATTATTTTTTAGCAGTTTGGTTTATTATAATCATACGAAATAGGTGTAATCATTTATTTCTTGAAATTCCTTCACAAAGTTAATACAAATAAATTATTTTTTAAATGCTTTTTGAAAAGATAAAACACAGTCGCGTTGTAGATTCATAGCATCAAGTGGATCAACTGAGATGAATTGTTGCCATGAATCACTGCTCTCAACTTTAAATAATTCTAAATACATAGTTATTAAATGTTCATAATTAAAATTTGTCATGGATTATTACGTCATTTTGTTTAATAATAATGGCTTTTTGTATAATCAATAACAAAATGCGTTTAATCAATGTATAATCTATCTATTTATTTTAAATAAAAGTATAGAATAGTTGAAAATATTGATGGATATGCTAATAATAATAAGGCTATGTTTTTTTTCCTCCACCGCCGGCCTATGTTTATCTCAAGT
This sequence comes from Cajanus cajan, assembly GCF_000230855.2. Lineage (NCBI taxonomy): Eukaryota > Viridiplantae > Streptophyta > Magnoliopsida > Fabales > Fabaceae > Cajanus > Cajanus cajan. Next base: position 12,047,287 of record NC_138523.1, on the reverse strand, counting down.
TGTTCTTAGCGAACTGCTCCATCCAATTCGCAGACGCTGACTTTTTCGGTATTTGGCTTTACTACGTAAGGTGTATTTATTTTATTTATATTTATAATCTATAATATTTATAAAATTGATAATATAATTTTATGAGCAGAATTTTTTTAAAATAATATTACTTTTATAACAATATTCTAATTATTTTATTTTTTATTTTTTATTTGATTTATATTTTTCAAGACAATATTACCCTTTTAAGGTATATATATGCATATGCGAGTGAAATACATAATGGATGAAATTTATTTTTACAACGGAAATAATTCTTCATTGTACTATAAAGAATGTCAACTTATCATACATGATGAAAATGAAATTTCATTGTTGTGTATATGAGATTTAATACACAATAAAAACCTATTTTATTGAGATGTACTTTTATTGTGCGTACATAATAAATAAAAATATGTTATTGTCATATATGTTCGTAAAAAGAAAAAAAAAAAAAAAAGCAAAACAGGGATGAAAAAGGTCAATTTGATTCAGGTATGGTAGTGTGGATATAGTTGACGACAAAGTCTTATTTAGATGAATTTAAATATATTTTAGTTAGGAAAATTAATTATTTCGGTGTTTGATTCAAACATTTATTTAATCAAAAGTAGTTGAATAATTGAATATTATTATTTTTTAATAAATACTCAAAGGTTATATTTAAAATATTTTTTAATTTATTAATAATATAAAAATATTTCTTCTAATACTATATAAAAACTAAATTATTTTAAATGAAAATAATTAAAATACATTATCTAACAATGTTTCTTTTATCATGGATTATTATATAATTAAAAAATATTAATTTTATAATAATTAATTAAAAATCTATTTAAGTGATATTTAATTAATTGATTATAAAAAAATTACATTGACGATGTATCAAAACTAAATTTGTTTAAAAAAAATAAGTAAAATACATAGAGAGATTAGAGATTTATTACACTCACATTCAAATATGGGTCATCTTATAACAGAAAATAAATAAATATTTTTTGTTGGGATAAAGTGGGATTAACTTAAAATGCAATTTAAAAACTGCACAGAAATATGGTTAAAGACAAATCTGCTAAAAAAAATGGAATATAAGAAAGAAGGTACAAATTCAAAAAGCTTCACATTTCCATTTAAGAAGTGGCTGAACTTGGACAATTCATCAACAAAAGGTTCCCTTCATGGAGAGAATGCTTCCACATAAACAGACTACCATTGTTTTCAAAGAAGTCAATGCAGTGGACAATATATGAGCATGGATGAAGCTGGTTACAACCACTTGTGAGTAAATTGATGGCTACCTTTGAATTTGATTCAACTATAATCTCCTTAAAACCCATTTGTTAGGCTAAAGAAATGTCCAGGTAAATGGCCCATAATTTTGTCTAGGAACAGAGCATACTCTAATATCAACTGCATAAGCAAACAAATATGGCCATTCGAGTCCCGTAGCACGCCTCCAATAGCAGCTCTTCCCGATTGCTTCTCTATTGAAGCTGTTGAGAAATTATCTTATAATTTAAATTTTAAATTAAGTATTTAATTTTATTTATTTATTTTTTTATATTCCACCGTTCCAAAAACTAAAATAATTTAAATTTTAAATTAAATATTTATACACAACAAATTCATTTATCTTTCCCTCAAAATTATTTCTACTACCAAAATATATTTTTTGAAGTTGTGTTCTTTGGTTTGGGGATCTTTCGCTGTACGCAAATGGTCTAACGGGTTGACGTATCTTGGGAGAGGAGCGCACTATACGACTCAAAATTACTAGTGTAGTGGAGGCGTTTTCTCTCTAAAGATAGCACTCTGCGTGCTTCAACCTAGGTTACTCTAATCTTATTATTTAATATTTTAATTTATTCTTTGTGTTTTATTAGTTGTTACTGATTATTTTGTTTTTAATTTTATAGTATTCATTGTGTTGTTGATATTGGTCTTATTGATAAATCTAAATGTTTATTTTTTTGTACTCTATTAAATTTATGTCTAACAATCTTAGAGAGAAAATTTCTTTTATTGTTCAATATTAACATGTCTGTTATGGATATTTTAAAGTCTTTGAGTAGTAAGCCAGAAAAATTTAATGGTGAAATTTTTTATGTTGGCAACAACAGATGGAATTTTGGTTTACAGAGTTGAGTTTATTTTCTGTTATTTAAAATGATAAATCTGAAAAATGTTTTGATTGTGCCTTGGTTGAAGCAAGTTCTTCTGATGATACTTATAATAATAAAGATGTTTTGTGTCATGGTCGTATTTTGAATGCTTTATCTGATAATATTTATAAAATATTTTGTCATACAAAAACTGCTTTAGAGTTATGGGACGCTCTTAAACTAAAGTATGATTTTGCTTAAAAGGGTTTAAGAAGATACTCTTATGAAAGAATGATTTATTTTCAAATAGAAGATGGAAAACCTTTCTCTGACCAAGTTCAGGAATTTGAAAAATATTATTTATGATATGAAGATGAAAGAAATTACTTTGCCTAACATAATGCTTGTTAATTTGTTAATTTCTAAATTGTCTACTTCTTTGGTCTGAATTTGCAAGAAGCCTTAAGCATAAATCTGATGATTTCACTTTATCTAATTTATTGGTGACCTTGCAAATTGAAGATAAGCATCGTATTTCACAAAAGGATTCTCGTAAACCCCTTTTTCAGGCTAAGGCTCATTTAGTAGAAAACGCTAATAAGCCTAAACAAAAAAAATTCAAAAAAATATGATTTTTCCAATAATAATAAATTTGGTCAAAGCTTTCATTTCTCTAAAAATAAAAACAAGGCTTTTAATAACAACTACAAACCAAAGAGTAAAATTCAAGGAACTGAGTCCTTCTGCTTTGTTTGTGGAAGAAACAATCATTTTGCTAAGGATTGTTTTTATCGTCGTCGTCAACCAAAAGACCTTACATCCGATCCCAAATCATCATCTCAGCCTCAAGCTAATGTTATTACTGCTAATGCTAGCTCGGATTCCCCATCTAATAGGTATCATGTCACTAGCCCAGAGTTAAATTTTATTTATAACTCAAATGATTGGTGGATTGACTTTGGGGCTAATGTTCATGTGTGTGCTGATAAAAAAAATATTTTCTTCATATCAGGAATGTGGCACAAGTACTGTAAGCATGGGGAATGGGAGCCTAGCACGCATCATTGGTCTAGGCCGAGTAGAATTAGAATTATCTTTGGGAAATTGTCTTGTTTTAGATAAAGTCTTTCATGTTTCTGAAATTAGAAAAAATTTGATTAGTGTTGCTTTGTTAGTTCAACAAGGTTTTAAAGTTATTTTTGAATATAATAGAGTTGTAATTTCTCAACATGGTTCTTTTGTTGGGAATGATATATTTGTGATATTTTGTTTAAACTTAATCTCATGTCGTTCTTTATTAATAAAAATTATAGCATTTCTTCATCTTCTATTTCAAATGTTGAATGTTGTGACATTTGGCATGGTAGACTTTGACATGCTAACTTGAATTCTATTAAAAGAATGATAACTCTTGATCTTATTCCTAAATCTTTTAATGAATTGAAACAAAAATGTGACGTTTGTGTTCAAGCTAAACAACCTAAACAATCTTTTCAAAATTTTGTCCAAAAGGAAACTTGCTTGCTTGAACTCATTCATAGTGATATATGTGATAGCAATGGTGTTATTACTCGTGGTGGAAAGAAATACTTTATTACCTTTATTGATGACTTCTCAAAATGTTATGTATACTTGATTATTCATAAAGAGTTATTTGAAAAATTCAAGGTTTATAAAAGCATAAGTTGAAAATCAATTAGAAAAGAGTATTAAAATTCTTCGTTCTGATAGAGGAGGAGAATATTCTTCTACTGAAATGGGTGAATTTTTTGACACACATGGCATTATTCATGAAGTCATTCCTCTTTATGCTCCTCAATCTAATGGAATTGCTAAAAGAAAAAATTGTACTCTATTAGACATGATAAACGCTATGCTTATAAGTTTTGGTTTGCCTAATAATTTGTGGGGGAAAGCTTTATTTACTGTATGTCACATTTTGAATAGAATTCCTTATAAAAATTCAGATAAAACCCCTTATGAACTTTAGAAAAATAGAAAATCAAATTTGAAATATCTCAAAGTGTGGGGGTGTCTTGCAAATGTGAATATTCTTATTAATAAGAAAAGAAAAATTGGTCCCAAGACAGTTGATTGTGTTTTTTTGGGATATTCTTTACATAGTACTACTTATAGATTTTTAGTTATTAATTCTAAAGTTGCTAAAATTTCTAATAATATAATTATGGAATCTAAAGATGTTGTTTTCTTTGAAAATAATTTTCCTTTGAAGAATAAATTGTCTAAACCTGTTTATGATACTTCTAGCTCTTTTTTACCTTCTAGTAGCATTGTTAACAAGGATTTTGAACCTAAAATTATTAAAAGAATTAGAAAAGCTAATTTTGGTCCTGAATTTTATTCTTTCTTACTTGAAAATCATCCTAAAACGTATAATGAAGCTATGAGATCTGTTGACGCACCTTTTTGGAAAGAAGTCATTAATGATGAAATAGATTCTCTTAAAATCAATAAAACTTGGTTTTTGATTGACATTCCTCTTGGCTACAAAAGTATAGGTTGTAAATGGATTTTTCAGAAAAAATTAAGAACAGATGGCTTCATAGATAAGTTTAAGACAAGACTTGTTGTTATTGGTTATAAACAAGTAGAAGCTGTAGATTTCTTTGATACATATTCTCTTATTTCTAAAGTTACTACTATTATCGTTTTAATTGCACTTGCATGTGTTTTTAATTTGGAAATTCATCAAATGGATGTAAAAACTGCTTTCTTAAATGGTGACTTAGAAGAAGAAATTTACATGAATCAACTTGAAGGTTTTATAGAACCTGGAATGGAAAAATAAAGTTTGCAAGCTTGTTAAATCCTTGTAGGGTTTAAAACAAGCTCTTAAACAATGGCATGATAAATTTGATCAAGTTGTTTCTTCATATGAATTTCAGTTTAATAATAGTGATAAATGTGTTTGTGTGAGACAATTTGGTGATAATTCATGTGTTATTTTATGTCTCTATGTGGATGATATTTTAATCTTTGGTAGTAATCTACATATTATAAATGATGTGAAGTTTTTCTTGTCTAGTAATTTTGAAATGAAAGATCTTGGCCTTGTTGATGTTATTTTAGGTATTAAGTTAATTAAGAATCATGATGGTATTGTTTTGACATAATCACATTATATTGAAAAATTATTTAAAAAGTTTAATTATTTTGATGTGAAACCAGTTTTTACCCAATTTGATTCTAGTATTAAATTGAAGAAAAATATTGGTGAAAGTGTCTCTCCTCTTAAATACTCTCAAATTATTGGTTCCTTGTTGCATTTGTCTAGTTTCTCTAGACTGGACATTGCATATGTTGTTGGTAGGTTAGGAAGATACACTCATAATCCTAATCATTCACATTGACTTGCTCTAGAAAGGTTATTTAGATATCTTAAAGGAACTATTAATTATGGCATTCACTATGCATATTATCCTACTGTAATTGAAGGTTTTACTGATACAAATTGGATTTCTGACTCTGATAAAACTAAATCTACTAGTGGTTATGTTTTTACTTTAGCTGGAGGTGCAGTAGCTTGGAAATCTGCAAAACAAACTATTATTTCTCGTTCTACTATGGAAGCTGAAATAATTGCCTTAGATACTAGTAGTAGTGAAGCTAAATTTCTTAAAAAAAATTTATATGACTTTCCATTATTAAATAAACCTATACATCTAATCTCAATGCATTGTGATAGTCAAGTTTCTATTGCTAAAGTTACTAGCAAAAACTTTAATGAAAAAAGAAGACACTTGAGAATAAGACACAAATCTATTAGAAATTTGATAACTCGTGGTGTTATTTCTGTTGATTTTATCAAGTTTGAAAATAATCTTGCGGATCCACTCACAAAAGGGTTGACACGTAAACAAGTACTTGAATCGTCGAGGGGAATGAGACTAAAGTCCATCAACTAGTTGCAATAATGGACACCCGTCTTCACATAAATGGTGATCCCATAAATGAAGTTCAATGGGTAATAATGAAATTATTTGTTAACTAAGTACACCATTGTAAGCTGCAAAATTATTGCATGTTCCATTCCTATGGTGAGGTGTACTTTAAAGTAAATTGTGGTAGTAATAAGGTTAATATATTCAAATATTTATATTTATTGTGTTAAAATTAAAAATACCTCTTAATAGACCTAATGATAATTGTTATAAGGGTGGGTGTTACAGATTACCCTTAGAAGGGTTCACTTAGTGAGTATCGTGGTGGGGTCGCAACTGTGAGATATGGGCAATCTCTAAATGACACTCACGAAACAAGATACATGCGCAAGGCCGTAATGCACTCCACTAATTAGAACTCAAATGAACACCTTTTATTTTATGTGTTATGTTCTAAAATTTGGTCAAAGGGATATGCTTCAAGACAATCATGTCTCCATATTCTCTTAGATGGAAGTTCATATGCACTAGGTATAAGGCTCAAACCTGGATGGTACCTTATACTGAAAATATGATATATCATGCTCGATTAAAATGTTTAAGTCTATATATATATATATATATATATATATATATATATATATATATATATATATATATATATATATCATCTTTTTTCATATTTAAATTTTAAATTTTAAATTAGTGGAGGATTGTTGAGAAATTATCTTATAATTTAAAATTTAAATTAAATATTTAATTTAATTAATCTTTATTGTTTTTAATATTCCAACGTTCCAAAAACCAAAATAGTTATGGTTTTTCTCCTTTGACCAAGTCTTGTGGTTTTTCAAATTGGTTAACACAACATACATCCAATAGCTTTACTGTTATTGAAAAATTTGCAAAATAAATAAAAAATAAAAACTGGTGCATGTATTCCTAATTTGAAAAAGGTATCTAATATTGTGCCTATATATATACATTAATACGTGAGAAAAATAGATAAACAAATACATAACAAGTTCATTTATCTCTCCCTCGAAATTATTTATACTACCAAAATATATTTTTTGAAGCAATGTTCTTTGGTTCGAGGATCTTTCGTTGCACTCGAACGGTCTAACGGGTTGACGTATCTTGGGAGAGGAGTGCACTATAATACTCAAAATTGCAGTGCAATGGGAGTATTTTCTTTCTAAGGATAACACTCTACATGCTTCAACACAGACTACTCTAATCTTATTATTTAATATTTTAATTTACTCTTTGTGTTTAATTAGTTGTAATTGATTGTTTTGTTTTTAATTTTATAGTATTCATTGTGTTGTTGATATTGATCTTACTGATAAATCTAAATATTTATTTTTTTGTACTCTATTAAATTTATTTCTTATAGAACCATCATAGTTTACTTTATACTTTCCATTCGGTAGCTTCTCCCAAGTGATATGGGGTCGAGGAAAGTTAACTCCAAAGGTAATCTTGATTTGACTTTGTTGATTTAGGCTAGCCTCAATGCATTTTAACTTGTGAACAAATGCTTTAACTTATTTGCTTTTTCGAAGATCCTTTCACATCTACTCATCCATAATCAATCCAAATTTACCATAAATATGGTTGACCAGTTGTTCCTACAAAATGCTTCAAAGTTTCCAAATTATTCATAAGCTAATCTTTATTGTTTAATTGAAAAAATCTGGTAACATTATTTTTTTTTATCACAAATAGGCAAACTTGTTTCACCAAAAGGCATAGGTGAAAAATATGAATAATACTTTCTTTGGATGAAAGACGTAAGAAGCAAGCTACATCATTCATAATGTGTCTTTTAAACTTTATTTCATTTGTAACAAAATAAAATTTATATATAGAGTTTGGTTGGCTTATGGAGTTGCTAGGCTAACTATGGTTAAATGTAATCAAAGTTAGTTATCTTGTACTTAAGTTAACCAACTTTAGCTAAATGTCTTATGGAACAAGTTAAGTTAATCTTAATTTAAAAATAATATAGGTTAGCTTAAGTTAACTTCAACTACGTAGCCTACTCATTACAACTACTAAGCTAAATATTACTTAAACAAGTTTTTAAGATGTCAGTATCAAAAGCCATGTGACAAGTTGGACACTTGGATGAACAAATGGACATGGTGTTGGACATCCAAATAAGCAAATGGACTTCCAAGACCATGACTAAAATGGATCTTGGCCCATCCAAGTCCAATATGACTTTAGCTAGTTACACCTCTCCTAACTACTAATTACACCATCAAAATAATATCAATACAAGGACAAAAATCTTATACTACTTGACCTAAAAGACAAGGTCAAAAATAAAGGAAATATTTACAAGGGAAATATACATAAATAAGAGAAAGTAAGCTACTAAGATAACCCAAAGTTCAATAAGAGTTTGGACCTTCTTCCTTCATGCCTTACTCACTCCTTTTAGTTCCTTTAAGACTTGACTCTTTGGCATGATATCATTAGGGTGACTTCAACTTTATAAATTGGATAGAAAAGTCAAGTTGTCAAATGTTAAGACATGTTATAATGATGTTTCACTCAGGGTCAACTACCTTAAGGAACTTTTTCTCACAACTTGAATATAAAACTTGTATAACTCAGTCATAAAGTTAAATCTTATACAAATATCACGATGAAGGTGAAAGCATGAATAAAGGACATATGAAATACTCTTGTGATCAAACAAATGGCCTACACTACACGTAAAAGGTACAAATTATTGACAATGTGAATATAATTATATTAACACTTGTGGTAGTGTTATGTCAAGACTTGTTAAGAATTTGTGATTCAAAAGCCAACATGTTAGACGCTTCCCAATTTCCCATGTGTCAATCCACTGAACAATACTTAGAGTAATGAAGCTAAAACTTTTCAAGGGTAGACACATCGAACACTTTCCAAATTCCTATGGGTCAACAGACCAAGCCCAAGTTGAAGTAATGAAGCCAAAACTCTCCAAGGATTGACACACTAAACCCTTCCCAGATTCCCATAGGTCAATACATTGAACCCTACTTGGAGAAATGAAGCAATAACCCTTTCTAAGAACTATCCCAACCTATGTTAATACACTGAACCAACTTATGTCATTAAACCTTTTTATAGGTTCTTGCAAGTCAATAAACCAAACTCAACCTAGAGCAATGATATGAGAACTTTCTAAGGGTTGACACATTGAACCTTTCCCAAACTTCCATGAGTTAGTACATTGAACTCAACTTGGAGCATGAAGTGAGAATTGTCCAAGTAACACCATACCTTTTTTATGTTCTTATGGGTCATTCCATCAAACTCGACCAAGAGTAATGAAACGATAATTCTCTAAGGTTCAAACCTTTCATAGGTTCCTATAGGTCAATGCATTGAACTCAACTTGAAGCAATAGAGCGAGAACTCTCCAAAGGTTGGCATATTAAACCCTTATCAAGTTCCCTCAATCAACCAAACTGACTTGGAGCAATGAAGAAAAAACGCTCCAAGGGTTGACAAATCAAACTCTTCCCAAGTTCCCACAGGCTAATCCATTAAACTTGATCTAAAGCAATGGAGTAAAAACTCTTTGAGGGTTGACAAATTAACCTTTTTTAGTTCACTACAAGTCAATAACAAACTCATCCTACAACAAAGTACCAAGAATTATCTAAGGGTTGATATGCTAAAACCCTATCAGACTAGTTATCATATTTTAAAAGGTCAAATCACCGCACCTATGCCAAATAGGAGATTAAATCACCACTATGAAATTCAAGATTGAACACAAGTTAATCTAAACCTTTTTTAAGATACCCCAAATTAATATGTTAAACCCAACTCAAAGCACAAAGGCAACAATTCTCCAAGGGTAAATACACCGAACCCTTTATGAGTTATCATGAGTCGATACACCAAACTTGACTTGAAGAAAAGAAATGATGATAAATAAACACATTAAACCCGCCTCAAAACTTAGTAGCAAGAAATTTCCAAGGGTACAAGATTTTCCAAGGGTTGATACACCAAACCCCCATTAGACTATAAACCCATGATTTCCAAAAGATAAAACACGTGCTAAAGAAGTTGTGCATCGACAAACATCAAATTAAGCCTTGTATTGATAGGCACCAAACATGTAATGACCCGCCTGGCCGTCACACTATAGAACAACACCACACACTAGAATATACATACATAAAAGAATATATACATATATCCAGTCCTGAGGCTCAACAAGTCAAAGTATATATAATACTAGCAAAATGCTACTCCAAAGTAGCCTACACAAAATATCAGCTCCAAGCACCACCTGTGGCACTACTGCTACTCTCTAACCTATCCCTATTCTGCTTTCATACCACGTATGATCATCGTAGTCCACACCACATGGAAACAAAAGGGTAAGCTAGTGAAAAGAATCAACATATACATATGTATAAACAACTTACAAAACAACAACTATATCATCATCCTAAATAGTTCAACATGCAACACGTAACAACACACAACTCAACCGCAACTTCACAACTCAACAACATTTATTCAACTTGCATCACACAGAATCAACTCATCAACAACTTATGCGTCATCACGCATTTCAAGTCAGAGATTTCCTACAACATAGGGTGAGCAGTCTAAGTGGCTAGGTCATACCGAACCGACAATACAGAACCTTTTTGGGCTTGCTAGGTAAACAACAAATTTGGATATCAATCCACACATGATAACGATTTCTCAGACTTTTCCACTTAAACAAGAAAGTATAGTACTATGTTAGGATAGAACAGCTGGGTTTAGGCCTACCACGACATTAGTTAGCTTAACTAAGCCACCTATGGGATTAACCTACTAACTATCCTCGAAATACTATAACCCTCCGATACTCAGTTAGGAACTAAGTTACCAACTTTGTACTTTACTCAAATTGGTCGCTTGTAAGCGGTATAGCTTGACCTGACTCCTATACCGTGGTCGCTTCATACATGTGTGCCTTGACCTTGCCCACACACGGGACCAACTAAGTCCTAGAGAAAAACAACACATTATCCGCTCTAAGGGATAACTTCCCGAGGAGGATTTTTCAACAAATTGGGCTCTCAAAGCACCACATCACTCTCAATCCACACAATAGGATGAACAACTTTGAAAACATCTCCCCTAGTCTTAGTGATCAACAACTCATCATCACAATTTTCAACTCATCATCTCAATCAATTTTCAACTTAAACAACATAGTCAACTCACAACTTTAACAACACAATTTAACAGCACAACAACTCCTCAACAATGTTTAACAACATGTTTTAGCAACAAAGTAACTCATTCAAATCATACATACGACATCTCTACACAAATACACAACTATGGTTCAACACACAACTTTCAACATTTATTAACCATAGAACCAAACACATTGATGCCCGGTGCAAGTTAACTCGCGCCCGGCTTGAACCCAACCCGAGAGCTCTAAAGCTCTCTCACGCCCGGCGTAGTATTATCACGCCCGACGTATTTATAGGCAGAGACTCCCAGAGTCTCCACGCCAGGCGTCGTCTACACAGAGACCTACAACGGTCTCCGTGCCCGGCGCACTCACCCTGGGCCTGGCGCCACCCCAGGCAGAGACCCCCAAGGAGTCTCCGTGCTTGGCGCGCTCAGATCATATGCCCAGCGCCATATCAGTAACCAAAAACCTAAGGCCAACATCTGATATCGCGCCCGACGTGGTTCTCCCCACGTCTGGCGTGATTCATCCAGAACACCCATTCCTAATCGCGCTCGATGTGACTAACCTCGCACTCGACGTGATTGGACAATGGTGGACCTTGGTGAATGCACGCCCGACGCCAAGAACTGCGCTTGGCACAAAATGCAAACAAAAACTTCCACAAACTTCGAAAATTCCTTCAAAACCTAGAAATCAGTAACTTCAACCACATGCAATCCATGAAATGAAATGCATAAACTTCATACAACTCAAAAACAACCTCAGATTCAACATGCAACCATCAAACGCTTCAAAATCATCAAAAAATCCCATTTTTCCCAAAACCCCGAAAAATGAGAAATTCTTCAATCCAACCATGAATTCTCAGAATTCATACATCAATTGAGTTCTTACACTCACATGCAACAAAACAATCTACAATCTAGCTTCCCTCACCTGAAAATTGGCTCAAAATGGCCAAGAATAAGATTTCTCCTGGAGCTCAACTCACGGACTTCAATCCTCCAGAACAAGTTTCTTCACCAGAGTCCTTCTCTCTAAAACCTCTCTCTAGGTTTCTTTAAGAATGAGCTTATGAGGCTCTGTTCTTAGAGAAAGCCTTAAATACTCTTCCCTCTAGCATCCACTAAACCTTGAACCACTCACTACGTTACAAAACCAAACAGATACCTATACTTGCCACCAAACAAAGTTCTACATGGCCTGGCACCTTCAATTCCTTTAACTCGACTTGAGCTTACTCCAAAAAGGTTGAATATGAACCTATCCCCTAAAGAGGCATTTGGTACATAGGAGGTTTTTAGTTTCCTAATAATTTAAAGTCGAGATGTTAGTTTCTTATATTTGATTCATTATTTAAAAAAATAACATTCCCTTAGGTATCATTAAGCTCAACTACATGAGAATATCTTAAAATCTCTTTCGCTTTCTCAAGCTTAGAGCTTGGGGGATTTATGCACTGTCTAGGAAAATATGGAAGGCACAATCAAGCTATATAAGGTGATTAAGAATGATCGATTAAGGTGGACAAACTATTAATGAAAAAAAACACCACATATGATATTTTGCAAATAACACATTATGTGCATTTATCGACAAGATCAATAACAGTCACATCTCCTAAAAATGAGTAAAAATGATCAACTATTTTGTTGGCCATAGTATCCATTATTAGTGTCAATACTCTTTACATAATGAAAGTATAGTTCATAAGTAAGCTTATCCTAGTTTGTATGGGAAAGTCCTAATATTTCATCATAAATTGAGCGTTGAAATGCTTTTGCTAGTATTACTCACTGTCTCCTATAAAATAGGAATCACCACTTGAAGGAGATTGTGTTCACCTCCCCCACAACTCGACGACTAGGTACTACAAATTTTCGTTAGTACAAATAACATAATCCAAACCTTGATTTTAGGAAAATGTAAATGTCTTTACTTGTCCATTTCTTTATTTTTGCAACTTAAGTGACAATTGTCTTATAGTTTGGGTGTGGTAGAGCTTGTTGAAGGTGTGTCTTAGGTACAACTCATGCTATCTCACAAGGCAAGTCAATGCCATTCCACTAAATAATATTGTCTTACGATCTATTTAGATAAACTTTTTTTATAAGCACTTATAAAAGAAAGAAAACATGAAACAAAAATGAAATAAGTTTTTCTACAAGCTTAAATTAGTTTATGCAAAAGTTATTTGTAGAAGCTCTCTCAATATTATTTTTTTAAAAAACTTTTTCTTATGAGTAAACATTCATTTTGGTCTTAGAAAATGCAATGAGCATTGTCACATTTTCTCCTAAAATCAATAAAATGTCAAATAAATTCCTAAAATATCAAATAAATTCATAACAAAATTTGACTATTAATTGTGATTTTGGTTCTTGAATATATATCAATGTTATCACTTTAGTCACACTTTTTAAAATTTTGGACTGTTGTGATTGTTAAATTATACTTTCAAAGACTTATTTGACATTTTTTTTAGTTTCAAAGACTTATACAATAACACATTTCAAATTTAGGATCGAAAATGACATTTGATCCTATTTTTAATTTATACACAAACTAGTTTTAACTTATGATAATGATAGACTACAACTAATAAAGTAAAAAATGATAATTAAGTAAAGATATACTTCATAATTTCTTCTCCTTTCAAAAAGATCATACAAGAATTATTTAAAGGAAATAACTGCAACGATCAAATATTTGTATCCATTGGTATAAAACAAGGCTAAGGTTAAAAAAAACGGTAAAATAAAACCAACTCAATAATAGTCCTTGAGCCACGTTGGAGGCCTAATTTCTCTATTGGGCTTTAGTTGAATGGATTGGGCTTGCCGTGGGTTATGGCTATCAATGCATGGGGGAGGGAAAATGGCCTTGTCCGCAAGGCTATTGGGTGAAATTGGAGTCACCTGAATTGTGCTTTTACGCAAGGGTGGGGATTGAAAGTTGGGATGAGTGGGAAGATCCAAAGGTTGAGATGAAGGGTCCGTTGGTTAGTGGGTGGAAGTATTAATTATGTCAGGTGAAAAAGTGGTTGAAGTGATGGTCGTGGAGTTAGATGGCAAAAGCTTTAATGAGTATGGAGAGAGGTTTGAAAGTGGTCATTGGATATCCTCGAGATTGGGAACTTGCATTGGGGAAGTCTTAAGTGGTAAGGGTTGTTGGTTGGGTTCAGAAAGTGGTGTGTCATCTGGAGGGTTTGAAAGGTCACGAGGAATAGGCGTAAATGGAGCATTGGTTTTGGTTCCAAAATATGGACGTAGTAAAGAAACGTGGAATACCGAGTGAATGCGAGAGTGAGGAGGTAACTCAAGGTCATAAGTGACGTTTCCGATGTGACATCGAACTTTGAAGGGGCTGTAGAACTTATGAGAAAGTTTGTGGTGGTGGCGACGTCTAATCAAAACTTGTCGATATGGTTGAAGACGAAGAAGAACCCAGTCTCCGACCTCAAAGGTGACGTCTTTTCTATTCTTGTTATCTTGGGATACCATTTGACTGCGAGTGAACCGAAGTATTTTTTTGAGGTCTTCTAACAAAACTTGTCTTTCTTGTAGGTGGACATGAATAGATGTATTATCGGACGTATTAGGTTGGTAGAATGGAAATGTTGGTGGCGAACGTCCGTAAAGAGCCTGGAATGGAGAAGTGCCAATAGCAGAGTGGTGAGAAGAATTGTACCAAAACTCTACTAATTGGAGGAAAGAGAACCATCTGCGAGGGTGTTCACTGGAAAAACAACGCAAATAAGCTTCCAAGCCGCTATTTAACACTTATGTTTGACTGTCCGTCTGAGGATGGTAGGCAGAACAGAACTTGAGGGTTGTACCTTGAGCGCAAAATAATTCTCTCCAGAAGGTACTTAAAAACAACGGTCACGATCGGAGAGAATGGAGCTGGGAATGCCATGAAGACGACAAACCTCAGTTGAGAATCGTTTGGCGAGCTGAGGAGCCGTATAATGGGTTGGCAGGGCAATGAAATGTGCATATTTAATCAACCTATCGCAGATGACCCATATCGTAGTGTGGCCAAAAGAGCTAGGAAGGTGCGTGATAAAATCTATTGTGAGTTCATCCCATACTTTTTTTGGAATTGGTAAGGGTTGAAGAAGGCCAAATTTTTTTGTTGGTTTGTATTTATTCTTTTGACATGTGATGCAGGAATCAATAAAGCGTTTAGCATCTGCAGTAAGACCCGACCAAGAGAAAGTAGCGGAGAGGCGAGCAATGGTGGGTTTAGGGCTTGAGTGACCGGCCGATGGTGAACAATGATATTTTGTCAACAAGGATAAACACAAGTCTTTAAAAACATGAATAAAGATAAGATTATGGAAATAAAGTAATCCATGAGAAAAATGGTAATTAGGATCCTTCCCTGTTTGCTGTAGCATTTGTTTACCAAAAATATTGGTGTAGTAATATTGTTTTAATGTATGTATGAGATCTGGGACTGGTGATGAGAGAGCAAGGAGGAGTAAAGGAGAGTCTGGCAGTCGGGAAAGGGCATCAGCAGTAGAATTGTGTTTACCAGGTCGATATTGAATGTCAAAATTGTATCCTAATAACTTGGTGGTCCATTTTTGTTGTTCTGGAGATTGGTACCCTTGTGTGATAAGAGTTGTTTTAAACTTTGGTGATCCATAATGATAATGAATTTTTGACCGATCAAGTATTGACGCCATTTTTTTACTGCTTCTGTGACAGTTAACAACTCTCGAACATAAGTGGAAGCATTCTGCATTCTAGGGCACAACTTGCAGCTAAAAAAAAGTAATGGGATGGTGTCGTTGAGAAAGGATTGCACCAACAACAAAGGCATAAGCGTTTGTTTCAATAGTGAATGGTTGTGTAAAATTTGGAAGTGTTAGGACAGGGGCAGTGGTCACTACTGATTTGAGTTGTGTAAAAGCCAAAGTGGCTTGTTGTGTCCACTGAAATG
This sequence comes from Cajanus cajan, assembly GCF_000230855.2. Taxonomy (NCBI): domain Eukaryota; kingdom Viridiplantae; phylum Streptophyta; class Magnoliopsida; order Fabales; family Fabaceae; genus Cajanus; species Cajanus cajan. The sequence continues at coordinate 12,031,067 of NC_138523.1, read as the reverse complement.
TGGAATGTCTAAGTAAATCGGTGAGTGGAGAGGCGAGAGAGGCATAGTTGCAAATAAATTTCCTATAAAATCTAGTGAGACCTAGGAATCCGCAGAGAGATGTGAGTGAATGTGGCTCTGGCCAATTTTGAATTGCATCAATCTTATCTGGATCAGGAGCAAGACCCTCACCAGAAATAATGTGACCTAAGTAAGCAATGCTAGGTACTCCAAAGACACACTTAGATCTCTTAGCAAAAATTTGTGAGTAGTTAGTAACCCAAGAATAGTAGATAAATGAGATAGATGATCAGATAAGCAACTACTATAAATGAGTATGTCATAAAAAAAACTAACACAAATTTTCTTAAAAATGGTTGAAGGAGATCATTCATAGCCGATTGAAATGTTGACGGTGCGATAGAGAGACCAAAAGGTAATACCAAAAACTCATAATGGCCATCGTAAGTACGAAAAGCTATTTTGTGGGTATCATTTGGGTTCACACGAATTTGGTGATATCCTGAATGAAGGTTAATTTTAGAGAAAATCTTAGCCAAGCCAAGTTCATCTAAAAGTTCATCGATAGTGGGAATAGGGAACCGATCTTTCACAGTGTTGGCATTTAAAGCTCGATAATCAACACAAAAATTCCAATTACCATCTTTTTTTCTCACATTTAAAGCTCGATAATCAACACAAAAATGCCAATTACCATCTTTTTTTCTCACAAGCAACACTAGGGATGAATAGGGGCTAGTGCTAGGAACAATAAGGCCATCATGAAGCATTTCTTTAATCAATGTTGTCATGGTATCCTTGTGGGAGTGAGGGTATCGATAAGGTTTGACATTAACAGGAGAAGAGTTGGGAAGTAAGTTGATATAGTGGTCATGTGGTCGAATAGGAGGAAGTCCTTGTGGATGGGAAAAAACTTGAAGGTGATTTTGCAAGAGTGTGTCAATCTCTGGGTGTGGTAAAAAAATGGAATTATCATCCTCTGTGTGTGTTGTCAGTTTATCAAAGGAGAAAAAATGGTAAGAAGCAATGGAGTCATGATGTATGAGATGACATATTTGTTGGTAGGAAGCCAAAGTTGGGGAAATTGAAGGGTCACCTTGGATTGTAATGGGTAATTTATCAATGGAAAATGAGAGTTGAGGAATTGAAAAATCAGCCTGTATGGGACCAATGGAACGTAGCCATTCAATGCCTAAAACGACATCAGCACCTTGGATAGGTAGAAGGTAACAGGGAATGTGGAATAGGTGGTTTTGGAATGTAATGGGAACATTTGAACAAAGTCCATAACAAGAAATGTGTTGACCATTGCCAACCATGATGGAAAAAAGGTTTAATGGGGGTGGAGGGTAAGTTTAAATGAGTAGCTATCCGTGGTTGGAGGATATTGTGAGAACTACCAGAATCAATGAGGATCATGACAGACAGACTATTTACGAAACCTTGGAATTTAAGTGTTTGGGGGGATGGGAAACCCATGAGTGCTTGACTTGATAATTGTAAGTGAATAGCTTCGAGGTCTATGTCTGGATTGGTGTTTAAATTTGTAGGGGTAGTTTGCTCATCAAACTCTACTTCTGCCAAAAGAATGAGAAACTTTGGTGGGGAACATTTGTGACCAGAGTGGAACTTTGCATCACAGTAATAACACAACCCTGCTGCACGTCTTTCTTGTAGTTGGGATTGGGAAAGGCGTTTAACTGGGAGAGATGGAGTATTAAGTGGGTGGGATGGTGTAGAATTGGTGGTAGAGGATGATTGGGTGAGTTGAGTGGGAGATGTAAAGTAAGGGTTAAGTTATTTCGAAAACTTAGGTTTAGAATCAAGAATTTTGGATTCCACAAGTTTAGCTAACCCAATGGCTTGTGTGATAGAAGCTGGTTTATGGAGTGCAAAGTCTCGCTTAATGGCAGGTGAGAGACCTGAAATGAAACAATTAAGGTTAATAGTAGGAGATAAACCATAAATCCTATTACAGAGTTTTTCGAATTGAGCCTGATAATCTGTGATGGAGCCTGTCTGGCGTAATTTGTAAAGCTCAGCTTCATGATTTTCATACGTAGAAGGACCAAAATGTAATTTCAAAGCCTTTGTGAAAGAGAACTAATCATTGAGTTGATTGTTCATGTGCATCCATTTGAACCAACTAAGTGCATCGCCTTTCATATAAAAGGTTGTCATGGTTAAGCGATGTTCCCAAGGGACTTGATGGAAAGTAAAAAATTGTTCATCTTGGAAAAGCTAATCTAATGGTTTGGTGCCATCAAATGGAATTAGCTATAATTTAGGTAGACGAAAGTGAGGGCTTTGAGAATGAGAACCAGGTGCTGGAGGAGGAGGTGTAAAGGGTGGGGGATAAGGAGGAGAAAAATGGGAGTTGAGAGGAGGGTTTAATGAATAGGGCGTGTGGAGGAAGGGTTGTGGTTGTGTAAGGAAAGGTGGGTTAATAACTTGGTTAAATGGTTGTGAAGTTGGGCCAGACATAATGGATGGTATTTGGGGAGGAGGTATGTCAGTAGATGATGGAGGAATGAAGGAAATAAGGGGTGATGATGAGGTAGAATTTGAAGGATTGCTCAGTTGAGCCATGACAGTGGCAATGGAACTGGTGAGTGATTCATAACGTGAGTTTTGCAAAGTCTGAATGTTTTCGATTTGGGTAGCAAACACCCCTAATTGCTCGGAGATGGAATGGATTGTGGATTCTAAATCCTTGGAAGTGGAGGCTGGTTTGGGAGGCATGAAGACTCAACGAAAGCACCAAAAACCTGATAGACTACAACTAATAAAGTAAAAACTGATAATTAAGTAAAGAGATACTTCATAATTTCTTCTTCTTTCAAAAAGATCATACAAGAATTATTTAAAGGAAATAACTGCAACGGTCAAATATTTGTATCTGTTGATATAAAACAAGGCTAAGATTAAAAACAACGGTAAAATAAAACCAACTCAATAATAGTCCTTGAGCCACGTTGGAGACCTAATTTCTCTCTTGGGATTTAGTTGAATGGATTGGGCTTGCTGTGAGTTATGGCTATCAGATAAAAACTTATTTAATCTTTTCTTTTCACATAATTTATAAATAATTATGTAAGAGTTTATTCAATTAAATCCTTTTATTTAAACTTTTAGGACTCTCTTGATGACTAGAATGTAATAAGATATTATGTTATAATCAATTGTTTGTACCCAACATGATACAATAATTTTATTCAATCCCTTATCTTATTATGTTGATCCAATATTTTATTAGATTATTTATTATTATTATTATTATTATTTATCTTAAGGGGATAATTGAGTTATGAAACAACAAATGTGATAACTTATCCCTCTTTATATTATGTTATTTATTATATTATATTATTTATATAATTTAATATAATACATATATAATGTAATATATGTGAATATAAATATTTTATATACAAAATATTTATAAGAAGTTTAAAATTATATATTACTATATAAATTAATATTATATAATATATTGGTATATATTATATAATTTAGTATATAATACCATACAATTTTCAAAGAAAAATATTTGAGTAATAATTATAATTTTAAAACATTAAATACTTTTTTGATAATTTAACAAATATAGCTACATAAATAAAAAATATCTTTTTTTTAATACAGTTAAAATTATAATTTTTATAATTTGTCAAATTTAAACAAACAAGTTAAAAGTTACTTTTAAAAAGTTATATGCAATTTTAATGAAACAATAATTTTTTTTATTTAAATATAACTTGTATCATATCTTATTGATATATTTTAAACACATTATGTATAATATAATAATATTATTTAAATAATAAATAACATTAAAGTTTATCTTATTTTATAATGTTTTATTTTTATTATTATTATTTTTTTATATTTTATCTTTAACTATCGAACAAGCATGAAGATATGAATATAAAAACTTCAACATAATATTTTATCAGCTGAAGTTACACTCATGAACATAAATTTATTTTTAAATATCAGTTTTAACAAACTTCCTGAAAAAAAATGATAAATTAGGTTGGTGATTTAAAATTTAAGGATATTGAGAACGTCCTCCAATACTCTTTCTTCCCTAATCACCCAAAGAGTATTTCTATCCATTCTCCATAAGAGCTTCACTCACACACGGGTCAACTTTTCCTACTTTACACATCTCAAATTCTCAATAAGTTTTACAAAATCAAAACCCAAAGATATGCAGATAAGACAAGTTCTAAAACACATGTTAATAAAAGTTTGACTCTTGATACCATATATGAAAAAAAGAAATAAAATTTAGAACACTTATTCTGGTAATCTCTGAATTTACAAGAGACTACTACTAGTCTTATCGCCTTGTCGGTTAGAAATGTAGAATACCCTTAGCATGCACTTAAAAAGAATAGTATAAGATTGATATAAATTGATACGTGTGTAATCGTCACGCATGTAAATACCCCATGATAAAGTATTAGTTTTAAAGGAACAAAAAGTGGGTCAGGTTCCATGAATCTGAAGCTGAACTTGTTATCGATGCGATTATTCTTGTAATTCTTACCTTTTATTATTATTTTAAGTCAATGGGATTGCACTTCGCGGTAATAAAACAAAAAAAAAAAGAACCTAGTCTGAAGGCTTCGGTTCGCAACTGTAAACATGCCATGATTGGAACGATGAGTGATGTAGAGACAATTTACTAGTCGGCGAACCCAACCAACTTTAAGTGGAAAGTAAAAAGCTTCGATTGGTGGGGAAGGACTCGGTTAGTAAAATGCACCAGAATGTAGGTTTAATTCTTATTATGATTATTTTTATAATTTTTTTATTTTTATAAAAAATAAAAAAGTTAAAACACTTTGTGTCTCTGATATATAGATAAATATTAAAAGTTAAAAGTACTATTTTAAAAAAAATATAATTTTTTTACATTTTAAGGAATATAATAATCTACTAAAAAAATAGAAATCAAAGAATTGATTATCAAAATATATTCTTTTTATAATAAGTATAGATAATGTGCAAAAAGATGAGGTTATTTTTTGAAATTATAGTCTTTCACATAATTATCTTTAAGGATCTATTTTATTTGTGTATCTTGTAATTACAATTGTATGTGTTTTTAAATATAAAACATAAAATTAACATTAATCCACATAAAAATATTATAAAATTATTTTTAATTGATATTTATTTTAAATATTTTATTATATTTAATAAAACTAAATATATTTTTAGTCTTTATATTTTTTGTTAGTTTTTATTTTTATTTTAAGAATAATTTTTTTACTAATTATACTCCCTGAACTTTTGTCAAATTTTACTTCTAATTTTTTAGAATTTTCTTTCATTAACATTTTGGTTTGTGACATACTGACATCAACATTTTTTGTTCATGAAATTTTTTTTCACAAATTAAAACCAAATAAAATATGTTAAAGGATTAAAAATATATTTAATCCTATTTTTAATATTACTTAAAGAATTTCAGATGTTTGACTATCGTACAAAATCATGTTTTATTTTTCTTCTAAAATAAAAAAGTTCAAGAAAGTAAGTAAATATTTTATGGACCAATGAGCAGTTCCATGAAGAGGTTTCGGCCTTTTGGGCTTGGGCTTGGGCTTTGACAAAAAATACAAAATAAGAGCCCAATCCAACCGCCAAGAATATGTGGGCAATACAGGGAAAGCAATTGAAAAACGTGGAGGGAAAAAAGCATATGAAATTGGCGCTAAGGCGGCAAGAGCCAAAAAGGTGTAACTTGCGCACACCTCTGCTACGCCGCACCCTCTCTTTCCTTGTATCTTCTCTGCCACGCCATTTGATTCGATGTTATTCTCGGTGCGCTCTCAGAACTCTTCAAGGTACGCTTTCTCGTCCCAAACCTCTTCGCTATATTAATTGCTTCTTTATTCGAAATCTCTTCTCCATATTAATCGATTCTTTGTTCGAAACCTATACTCTATATTAATCGTTGTTCCAAACCTTTACTTCATAGTAATCGATTCATTATTTGAAACACCTACTCTCTATTAATCATTGTTCGGAACCTTTACTATGTGAATTCACTGTTACTGCAATGTTTGAGTCAAAATTAGTTTCTCATTCAATGTTTCTCTCGATTATTGTTCGCTTGTATATTAAGAACGTAATTAGATATCGCAATTAATTTTATAGTTTTTTATGAGATATTTTAGGTCATAGAAAGTTTGAACGATGCGGTTTTTTCTTCCACTTGTTTCAAGGCTATTTTCTGTTGCTAAATTTACCGAGTTTTGAACAATTACAGCGAGTTAATAAGATCCATTTTTGTTGCTATTAGAATCAGAATTTGTAGAGTTAGGATGCAATTTTGTTACTATTAGAATCAGAATTTGGAGATTTAGGATGCAATTTTGTTGCTGTTAAAATCAGAATTTGGGCTAGATAATTAATCCGTAGAGGACAGTATTTCGTTCTTCCTTTTGCTAATGGAATTCTGAAGTAAAAAAATCAGATTAAATGTGCAACTGGCAATGGTGAAGTGAGGGACATAATATTCAAGTTGTGTATCTCAGCATAAATTGGGGGAAAAGTACGCCCAATTCCCCTCAAGGCATTACATAGCTCACACTCATGTAATTTTTTTTTTTGAAAACAAGAAAGAAACTAGAGCCTAAGTGCTACTAATAATACATTATTGGGGTCCTAATCTGGAAAACTGCTCAGTCTCTGAGCATGATAAGAAGAACTAAACGTTAAATTAAATAATGACTTCGTCATTTTATAGACGCTACTGAACAACACAGCATGGGATGAATAATACTGATTATTAGTCTTCAGTCTCTTCCCGTTTCTTGAAGGTTGCTACTGTTAGAAATCAATTCCGGATGTTCTATATTTGATTTTGATCCTCGTGATTTTGCCGAACTCGATTCCTTTTTTGTCTTCTCTTTTGTCTTGGCTAACTTGCTTGCTGGGAAATGTAGCCTAGCCATCAGAGGACGGGGTGCTCGTGTTTCCCTGTCAAAACCCCGCACACAGACATAACCTGCAAAACATTCTTTCATCCATTAATTTTGATACGTTATGTTATCTTGATGCCTGCTTTACTATTCAGTTATGACATGGTTCCACCGAATTAGGGTTGAATGGTTCATAATCATTTATTTTCCTCTTTTTTTTCAAATTAATAATCTACTCCAGTACACAGTTTGAATAGTGATGCTTTCACTCTCTTGACTCTCATCGTGACACTCAATATTTCCTCTCTTCCTCCTTTTAAATGTCCATTTCAAACATTATGCACAACTATCTAAAAAAATTCTCTCAATCATCTCAAAGTATCATCTTATTTTTGTGTATACTTAAAACTACTTAGTTTTACGTTCTACTATCTATCTTTTATATATACTTCTAAATTGAATTTCAATAATTTTTTTAAAAAAATTATTAATAACTAAAAAATAACCTTCTATCACAATTTAAATTATTTATTACTAGAGGGGTTTGTGCCTCTAATAGTTATTCATTAATAAAATATTAAAAAATTGTGTATAATTATTTAAAGAAAATTTAAGATTTTTTTTTTATCTGGGAGTATAATGGTCCATTAAAAATGGAAACCAAAAAGTGGTTACATCTCCTATATCCCCTTTATCTGGGGGTATAATGGTCCATTAAAAAATAGAGACCAAAAAGCGGTTACATCTCCTATATCCCCTTTATAATAGTTATAGATATAGATTATAGATAAACCCAAAAATATAATTAATGAATTGAAAAATTATTTATTATACATTTTAATTATATAAGATAAACATTATTATTTGTAATGCAAAGTAAAATACTGGTAATGATTATAATAATAAAAACTAGCAAGACAGCAAGAGCTAAATTTTTTTAGTACATTTGTAAATATTGAAGTTCTCAGCCTTTGCTTGTAATTTGTATTTCAAAGTAGTATTTCGTATTTATATATACGTTCATGATGCAGCCTAATGTCAGAAAAGCAAGGAACCAAATCAACCAATAGTGTCATATATAGAGGCGTATGGAAATAAGATGGCCGAGAATTTGTCAAAAATCTATGTAAAGGTAACTAAACATACATGTCGGAAGTATTCTAATATGTCTGAGTGTTAGTGTTAGTGGGCATGCATGCTAGAGTGCGCACTAATCTTCCACTAGAAGAGAATATGGATAATGAAAGACTGATAATGAAATGACTGAAAAAGAATAAACCATCAAATAAATCTTTCAATATTACGCTCTATTTAGTCCCCCTAAAGTAATAATGTTATATGATAAGTAATCCTTTTAAATATAGAATATTTATCGGTTTAGTCCCTGACTTAATATTTTTTTTATTAACATTCAGGGAGCAACTTTGATGAATTTTTTAATATTTGAAAAAAATACTTATTATGATTTCTAATACTTCGGGGTTTATTCATATAATTTTCTTACTTTAAGGGCAACTCAGGAGGGAGGGTAAAACCTTAGGATAAAATTGAGGGTTTACTCGATTGAAAAACAAGGAAACAAGGTTGCTAGAATTATTAGACGAAGTGTTTTTGGAATGGGCTGCTATGGCACAAGGGAATTGCTATCAAGTATTTCAGTTACCGTTGAAGGAGTTTTGATACCATAGTGCACTGTAGGGGGAAAGTGCAAATTGCTAAATAGGCTTCAATAGGTCAAAAAATGCTTCTGGATGAGATGAAGACAAAAACAAGGCACCCTTCGCTACACCAATAATTTACTCTAGTAATTAGGTTTCATATCTTTCTCATTGCTTACGAAGGAAGTTATGGTTTTGGTTCATTTGTTGGTTATCTTTGATTTTGTTAGCATAGTGCTGTTGATTTGTGCAATCGAACCAAACAAGCTTTAGTAGCACTTACGATAATAGAAGTATATGCATATATAATGCATAGATGCTTGCAAAATTAACCTAAAAGCTGTAAATGTAAGGTGGCATATTATGGTGGCGTCTAGTGTTTTTAGCAAATGCAGCGGGAGAACTGCATTTATTTAGTCCTTTGACCCTGAAAGTATGCCTAAAAATGCAATTTAGTGATGTTAATCACACCAACGAAAACCGGCTAAAGTAGGATATTGAATTAACAAAGCAGTATTACATTCTGTGAATGTGAATTAAATCTTACCCCTCCAAAAGCATTGTTGAATTTCTTGTGTTGTTAAACCTGATCGACAAAAATCATATATTCAACTCCATTGTTTGAGGTATAGTAACTTATATCTTAAATAAGTTACTATGAATTCTTAAGTCTTTACCTTTAAATATTGTTGGTACAGAGGTTCCAAAATATACTGTTCGCCTATTGAGGTTCCAGATCCAACTTCGGGGTACACTGATTGGGTCAATACTTGAGACATGATCAGCAAATACCTGGTTCAAATGATACTAGTTGTACTGCTTAAATTTCAATATGCAAGTATAAGAGGAAACGAGATTTAGCAAACTGAAGATCTCACATTACTTTACCTCATTGACTTGGAAATAGGTGCCATTCAGTGGAAAGCTCCCCCGCATAGCTGTTCGACATGGTATCTGTTCATATTTATCATGAACTCAGGTCAGTTTATCATAATGCTTGAATTACAATGCAGATGTGTTCCCTTCCCTGGCCCCATAATTAATACGAATTAGTAAGCAACATATGGTTAAAACAATGATTTTGATAAGCATTCAGACCAGGAGTGTCCCTCTAACTATCTGTGAATTTGCTTCACGGAAACTGTTGCACGAGAAACATTCCTTCTCATTACAGAGCTGCCCGAATTCTTCTTGAGAGCTGCATTTACTTTCTGGTGGCTGTATAGAATTTGCTGTCTCACCTAATGTAATAATTTATTTGGGAAAATGAATTAGGAAACACCAGAAAGCTGAAAGAAAATATTTATTTAAAAATTTCCCAAATAACGGTGCTGTTACATGGAGCAGACAAAGACTAGACAGTGCCTCTAAATTCATCTGAAAGGAGGCAAGATAATGAAATTGTTATTCTTGTCTACCTGGAGTCCATATAGCAAGAAGGTATTTGCCTGGATCATCAGGCTCACGTGTGTCCCACTGTAATGCACAAATAGTTAATAAAAGATGGACATACAGGGTAAAACATAGCTTTGATTAATAGATGCTGCAATAACTAACCCCTTGCAGAAGAGGATGTGTATCTGGAAGTTCATAACTGTATAAAGGTAAACAAAATCAGTATAAGTTGTTAGAATTTTTTACTACTGTAGCATGGTGGCTGTGATGCCTTCTAAACTCTATGGATGAATTACATGCATCTTCAAACATTGCTGGATTAATAATTGTGGACATGTAATTACTGATTGCTGGTCTTGCTTTTACGGAAATCAGTATGAAATTTTGTTGGTGCCCTCAATGTTAAGTACATGGAGAATAGTTTGTTATTTTACTTACACACAGTGTTCTGTTCGTAATCGGCTCACATTCTTTAGCTTGGGCATAGGAATGGAAGCAGCTTCTGGATTCAAAGCAACCAATGCCTTTGACACTTCACCTTCTTGAAGTTCCATCTTTTCTTGCATGTAATTTTGTAAATTCAGAGCAAACTCTTCTATGTTAAGCTTGATGGTAGGAATTTCACATGAATCGTCGTAGAAAGCATCCTCAATGTCAGTTTGTGATACTTGTGAGCATTCTGGCTCTGGAGTTGTTGGCTCTTCAATGATAGGCTGGCAAATGTTTAATTCAGATTTTGATTCCAGTTGTCTGCACACTTCTGTTAGTTGAATTTCTTCTGCTTGGGTTGTGTTCTCAGGGGGAGGCAAGTGCAACTGACTGATGATTTCAGATGGATTCTGATCAATCACACTATTTCCAGCTGTGGTAACTATACTCTTCTGCTCTGGTCCAGGCAATGCAAGCCTTGCACTGCATACGATATTGTTTATTTGTAATTGATCTATCATAACTTGCAATACATGCATATTATTGGGTTCTGTGTGGTACTGAGATCATTTCCAGCTGTCACTTACGTAAACAATTCTTAATTAAGCCATTGTGATAAGGATAGAATGCAATAGTACGGCCATTATAATGAGCAAGTGAGTATTATAATTCTAGATATATGAACTTTCTTGTATTCTGCCTGACAAGTTATTAACCTATATTGTTAACAATACTTGCAGTGCCTTCTAGACTACTAAATTTTGTGAGGAGTTTTCATATTTCATATACATACCTTGCAAATGCACTAGCAAAGTGTCTACATTCTCCTCTCATTGGGCATGCATTACAATTTGGCTTGCTTTTTGTACAGAAGACCTGCATTTATTGTAGTTTTGTCCCAATCTTAATGGGTTTTGCTCAAGTAAGGTAAGTCTCTTGAGAAAATGCAATTTACCTTTCCAAAAGTAATCATCTGGTAATGTAGCTCATATCTGTAATATAACAAAAAAAGTAAAAAATCAAAAATCAATATCTAAACCCTTGCTAAAATTGCAGAAACAAAGAGAATTTATATATATATATATATATATATATATATATATTTAATGTTATTTTGTTATAGTAAATTGTAAGGAAAATTTACAGTGTTTTTTGATCTAGCTTGCACAGTCGAGGCCAGAGATATTTTTGTATAGATTCCAACACTGGGTACCTACATAGACAATGATATTAGTTCTTATCAACAAAATTAATGCCTCGTATCATTTATGCATTACTCACAATTCTAGGAGATGCAACTGCAGTGACTCAGGCAGTGGCTGCAGAGGGACCCATCCCAGCCGTACTGCTATACGTCCAACATTTGTGTCTACCTGTTATATGTCAATAATTTATCAATTATTCCATATTCCTGCAATTGCATACTACTTTCAACTTACCGGGAAGGCAAGATGGTGCAGTGTTAAAAGCCGCACACATTCCACACTTTTCAATCCCAATCCTCTTATGCTGAGCAAGTATTCTCTGTATGTATGAAATCAATTTTTATTATTGCCTTACTTGAAATATGTCTCACCACTTGTGTGAGTGTTGCTATTTGTGAATTCAGAGAGTTCAGGTTGTTGGTTTCACCAATCATGCAGTCAAGAAATGCTCACATAATTGTGTGTACGAGAAATAGTACTTCACTAAGTGGTTTAATTAACCACTGTACTTACTTTGCTTTGTCAGGTGGAACATCTCTAAGCCACTCAAGGTCAGTGCTTCCATGTTCTTCAACCAGCCGATTCAGGAAATCCTGCAGCGTATCATGTCATTTAAGCTCCATTCATAGGCTGTCTGTCTCAAAAAAGTTCTAAGTATTATTTTATGGAATTTGATGTACCTTAATGCGTTCTGCAAGCCTGTTGTTCATGCCCCGTTCTTTGATGGTCTTGGCAATTTCACTGACATCTGCACATCTCACAGCTTCCCAGTCCAAAGAATCCATGGTGTTTTCTGTCTTTTCTCTTCTCCCAGCCTTAGCTTGTGCTTCTATTCTTAAACTATCCCAGTTAAAATCATCCTTTTTTTCTTTTCCTTGTTCCCTGCTCTTTAATTTTATTGGGGCAGAACTTATCTCATTGTTTTCATTCCTCCTGACATTTTTGTGCTCATCCCTTTCTTTCTGCACAAGAACTTGAGTTTGTCCAGAAATGTTGAAAAAGCTTTGCTGCAGGTGATTGTTTGGTTCCTGAGGATGGACTTGAGATACAATGCTTTGAGAATGGGTTCTTGCAACTTCTCCTGCAGGTTCTTTTGTTTGAAAACTTGATCTGTTCATGCCATTTTCATCCTTTTTCTTTAAGAAGTCACTTGACGAGGTTTCTGTTTTGAAAGGATCAAAGCAGTTAACATCAAGCATTCCTGAGTCGGGGGTGAGTTTCAAAGTATATTCAAGGGATTGGGTGATGGATGCTTCTGAAGAGCCTTCTGTACAATTTGATTTTTTCAAGCTTTCTACTGGATTGTTATGCGGCATGTGTATAGGTTGATCATATGCACCGCTTAAGTTCTCAGTTGATTTGCTTTTTTGACTGTTGTCTTCATAAAATTTGGATGAACTAACCATTTCAAGAAGTTTACTGAAGGAAGTGCTGCTATCAAAATGGTTGTACTTTGTTGTGCTGGAGAGATCTTCTACTTCTGAGTTACTATCTGAGTATGATCCTACTTTCTCAGGATTTTGATCATTTGAAAAATCTCCAGATATTTGGGATGAAATGACAGAGCCTTGGGATGAAACTATGTCATGTAACTCTTTCCTATCACCATCACAACATGATTTTTCTTCTGCTTCCTCAATCGTATCACTAAGTAGTCCACTCCTCATTGGACTACAGTGTTCCTTTGTATTTCTTTGGGATAATTCCGAAAGTCTGGAGTTTGATTCATCTGTGCTAATCACACTGCTGTTAGTTCCACAGGAATCATTGCTGTTGATAGCTTCTTTTTCTCCAGAATGCTCAACAATGTCTAGTGTTAGAGAACTCTGGTCATAAACAGATTGATTCAATAATTTTGCATCCCATTCCGTGCTCTCTTCTGGTTCCACTATATGCACTTGTGTTTCGTTGATTACCAGCCTTGAGTCTTCCGCATGGTGTGTTTTGCACTCACTGCTTGATTTTTTGGGAAATCGAGCAGCAAGGGACATGTATGCAGAGCTGTCAACAGAGAGCAGAAAATGTTGCTGTGGCATGTCATCAAGTTATAAATTTGCCAAAATTTAGCTTATAGAGTTTATACCTGGAAAGATGGTCAGAGACATTTTGAGTGAGGAAAACTCCAACCACTGAATCCACAACTGATCCTTTCCATCGAGAAAATCTTCTGTCTCCTGTTGATTATGATTTATATTAATATATGAACTCTGTTACCAATGCCAATTAATGCAATGGAAGAAGCTCTTATTAACTTAGTTTTTGACTGTTCATGGAGTAGGGATTTTCTGCACATTGTTGTTTTCTAAATTTCAAGACAATTCTTATTGCAATTATTTCTCTTCTAAGTTGTAACATCATCTTGAGTACATGCATTCATTACACTATATTTCAGTAAGTGCCATACGTTTCTTAGTCAAATTCATAGTAGTCAATAGCGGCCGGAGCGGCCGCTATCGCGGCGCTCCGGAGCGGAGCGGCCTCACCCCGCAATCTGGCTGCTGGAGCGGAGCGGATTTGTGTAGCGGCTGGAGCGGCCGCGTCGGAGGAGGAGCGGAGCGGCCCAAATCGCGGAATCGCGGCGCGATTTCAGACTTACCCTTCATTAAGGGTAAGTCGGTCTTTTCAATGGGGTTTTTTTGCCCTAATCCTCCACTTCCCTCTCGCGATTTCAGACTCATCCAAACCAAACCCCTCCTTTCGTCTCTCCCTTTCTTCTTCTCTGGCTATCGTGCGTGCAGCGTGCAGCTCCGACGAACTCCGGCTCCGACGCACCTCCATCGCCGACGCGCCTCCAGCTCCGACGCACCTCGGACTCCGACGCGCCTCCAGGTCCGACGCAGCTCCGACGTGGCCGCAAGCTCCGACGCGCGTTTGTCTCTATTCTCCTTCTATTCTCCTTCGAGGATGCCTTTTATGCAACATGCAACATATTTTTTTTTTAATTATTTATTAAATTATTTCAACTGATTTTTTTTTTAATTTCTGATTTAATTTAATTGAACAAATTTTATTTTTAAATTCTGATTAAATTTAATTCAACAAATTTTATTTTTAAATTCTGATTAAATTTAATTCAGCAAATTTTATTTTTAATTTCTAATTAAATTTAATTCAGAAAAATTTATTTTTAATTTCTGATTAAATTTAATTCAGCAAATTTTATTTTTAATTTCTGATTAAATTTAATTCAGAAAATTTTATTTTTAATTTCAGAAATTTCTATTTCTATTTCAGCAGCATATTTTTTTAAATTTCTGATTCTATATATATATATATTATTAATTATTTTTGTTTTTTTAGCTTTTATATATATATTATTAATTATTTAATATATATAAATTAATATTTAAATAGCGGTTATCCCGCTCCGCGTCATCCCGCTATCCCAGTTTTAGGGTCGGCCGCTCCGCGCCGCTATCCGGGATTGACTACTATGGTCAAATTACATGGGAGTCATTGAGATTTAAGTACAGTACACCTGAAAAAATATTTCAGCTACTTATCTTTACATTGTACTATGCTAAATCAGCAGTTATTGTTTTCTTTGGGGGTTTGTTATGCATAAGATATGCTGAAGTTTATGAACGAAGAATGAGATATTGGATGCTATTTTATCTGTCTTACTCTTGCAAATTTCTTGCCTTTAATCAATTACAGAAAAAACCCAATTGATGACTGCCAAAGTGGAGGTACTTACATTTTTTAAACACTAAGAGTGGCCCATGCTTTGCTCTCGTGACACTATCACTGGCCTAGGTAGTTCAAATCATTTCATAATTCATGGTTGTGGTGGTATAGGGAACCCATTTTTGTTGTAGTTGTTGGAGGGTGGGGGTTTACCACCAACTTATTGCTTCACATTTATGGAAAGTAGGAAGACAGATAATGTTTTAGTATTCTTTTAAAATGTAGTTTTGCTGTGCATCTTCTTTCTTTTTCTCATTTTTTCCACTTCATTAATCACATGTAAGTTGGTGCTTTGCTAGAGGACTAGAGGTGTGTGTCAAAGGTGAATAATGTCAAAAACTGATACCTTGTACAAGATGCATCCTTGCAATAAATGAGTCTGCTCGTCCACGGAACACATTTCGTTCTTCTTCCCACCACTTGGCCTTACCTTCATCAGTTCCATCAATCCCATGACTGTTTATATCTAGCAACAAAAGCTTCCAAACTCTCTCAGTCTCATCGTCAAGGTCAACTTTTGGTCGTGGATGCTGTTTCTTGTTTTGAAAGGGAACAATGACCCCATTTCCATGGTTAAGGCTGTTTTGCTGCTTATAAGGGACCAGTGCATTCTGCTCATGTAATGCAAGGTCTCTGGCTTCTGTGTTTATGTTTAGTCGTCTAAATTGCTCTGTTAATGCATCAATATAATTCATGGTTTTCCATAGTACTTCAGGAGCAATGTCTGCAATGCCAAAAATTACATTGTGGAATTATTTGTCTTTTGAGATGTATATAGTGTTATTGGCATAAAAATAAGGATTCAGTTCAAATACCTGATGACATCCCCATTGGAAAGGGGTAATTTCCCAATGTAAAATGATGGTGCTGTAGCATCTTATTTGTGCTAGAATGTGCTGAACTGGGAAGAACACTTTTCTTTCTATTCCGCTTCTTTTTTATGAGTGATGCACGTGTCTCTACAACTAAAGCATCAATGCATGTTTGTTCTCTGCCACAGGCTACTTGTTTTGCAGTACAATTTGGTTCAGTATCACAGTTTCTAATTCTAGTTAGAGAACCACGATCACTAGTAGAGGATTGAGATCTTTCTGCCAGCCTTTTCAAAGACAAGACGAACTCATCAAATGTTTGAGTATTATCAATAGAACTTTCTGTCAATTCACTTATGGCTGGGACTCCAGCTGCATTATATCTTGAACCATAAATCCAGCAGCCGGAGCTTGATGCATATGGATGCACTAGAGCATCTTCCTGAGGATATGTCTGTTGGACTTCTTTTGTTGTAGTCACAGATGTAACATAAGTGATAGAAGTTTTCCCCTTATCAGTTCTCCTTTTCTTCTGTATGTTTGGAAACTGAACACATAAGTTAGTCTGGTATGAGGCAAGTCCATTATAGTGTGCCCCAATCAGATTCAGGCTGCTGTCATCTGCATGATTAAAGGTACCTGAATGTTTTCTCTTTGAACCAACCATTTGTAACCTTGTTGAACTTTGGTTATTACTGAGGTTTCCATCCTGAGCAGTTGCCTGGCCATTTTCGTTTATGTTTTCTACAGAGTTGACATTCAGCTTTGCCCCAAGGGGAGTGCTTCTTGAAATAGATGAACTTGGTTGTTGTGTTTCCTCAGGTAATGGCATGCAATTATTTAATGCCTCCTTCATCCAAGTGTCTTGATTATAGGTAAGGCCTACTTTTGTTTCCTGTAACACCATATTTTCCTTTCCAATGAGCAAATCTAAATTTTGTCTGCCTACATAATTTTCATCTCCAGTTCCCATGTCAAAATTTAAGGACCTTCTCCATGACATATTGTTAGATTCAAGCACCATTGCTTCAGTCAATTCGGTCATTTCTGTTGGAGGAATAGGAGATGGATTTGATTTGTTTTTCCTCACATACTTTCTCTTGGCTGTTGGGTTTTCTTTTGTTTTTTCCCCCGGGAGATTGATCTTTGAAGATGTACTTGGAGCTTGTGCTTCCTTAGTTAATGTCACATCATCATTTAATGCCTGCTTCATTGAAGTGCTTAGATCATAGGCAAGGCCTGCATTCATTTCCTGCATGACTACACCAATTTCACTGCCTGGATGTTTATTTGTATTCTCTTTGACTGCATAATTTTTATGTTTTGCTCTTTCATCAGAATTTGTGGATCCTGTGCATGACATTTGGGCAGATGCAGGGATTGCAGGCATCTTTATTTCAGTCAATTCTCCAGGTAATTCTGTTGGAGGAACAGAAATCTTGTTCATTCCTTTCCTTTTCACATACTTCTTGTCAGTTGGGTTTTCCTCTGACTTTGTCCCAGAGCTTTTTCTTCTTGAACGAGATGTATTTGGGGCTCGTTTGTCTTCTTGTAATGACATGGAACTGTTTGATGCTTGCTTCATGTAAGTGTTTAGATCATAGGCAAAGCCTACATTCATATCCTGCATGACTACACCAATTTCACTGCCCATATGCACAATTGGATTCTCTTGTACTGCATAACTTTGATCTCTTGCTCTTTCATCAAAATTTATGGACCCTGTAAACAACACTTGGGTGGATTCAGGCATCTTTTCTTCAGTCAATTCTCCAGTCACTTCTGTTGGAGAAGTCTTATATGGTCTTTTCTTTCTTGTATACTTCCTCTTGGCCGTTGGGTTTTCCTCTGGCTTTGTCCTGGAGCTTGTTTTTCTTGAAGATGCATTTGGGGCTTGTGTGTCTTCTGGTAATGATATGTAACTATTTGATACCTGCTTCATGGAAGTGTTTAGGTCATAGGCAAGGCTGATGTTCGTTTCCTGCATGACTAGACCAATTTCACTGCCAGGATGTGCTGTTGGGTTGTCTTTGACTGGATAACTTTGATATCTTGCTCTTTCATCTAAATTTACAGACCCTGTACATGACATTTGGGTGGATTCAGGCATCTTTTCTTTAGTCAGTTCTCCAGTAACTTCCATTGGAGGATCAGAAGTTTTGTTCACTCCTTTCCTTCTCACATACTTCCTCTTGGCAGTTGGCTGTTTGTCTGACTTTGTCTCAGAGGTTTTGGGTAATGACTTATAATTGTTTGATGCCTGCTTCAATGAAGTGCTTAGATCAAATGCGAGGCCTACATTTGTTTCTTCTACCGGTGCCCCATTTACTTTTCCCAAAAGTGCAGTTGTATTTTCCATGCTAGCAGGACTTTCATCTCTTGTTCCTGCGTCAAAATTTAAGGTCCTTCTACAAGACACTTTGGTAGATTCAGGCATTTCTTTAGTAAATTCTGTAGTCACTTCTGTTGGAGAAGTTTGTTCCAATCCTTTCCTTCTCACATACTTCCTCTTGGCAGTTGGGTTTTCTTTTGATTGAACAGGCTTTGGGGTAGCAGGCTTCCGAGTACTTTTGGGTTTGATTTCTTTAATTACCTTGGGACGGTGCTTTCTTCTCCTTGGTTTTTGTTGTGGTGTTTTACCAAGATCAGGATCATGAGTGCTTCCCTTATCCGGGTTGCCATTCTCCCTTAATGGTGAAGAAAGGGAAGCAGATTCTACACCAGGGTTGCAAAGCTCTATGCTGTTTGGTGGTACATTATTGTCAACCTCAGTGGGGACATTTCTCTCTTCCCCTCCTGGATCCTTTTCTTCCATATTGATTTGCATTGATGCTATTAGTCTGCTTGCTTCTTTGTTGCCACTGTCAAGGGTAAATGGGGTATCATGGGAAGTTGTCTTGCTACAGCAAGAAATGTATGTTTCTGTGTCATAAGAGAGTAAGCAAACCAGTGTAAGAGCAATATGGTCCCAGATAGATAAAGTATTAAAAGGAAATTAAAACAGAAGCTTATTGATAAGCAAATGGTGGATATTGTGCCAGTGAAGGTTTTATGAATGCCATAGAGCAACATGGTCTCAAGGTTAAGTTTTAGGGAGTAAAATGCATGCAGACATGCAAATAAAATTATTTTAGTCAGAAACTAGTTTGAATTTGAATGCATGCTAAGAAATTAAAAAATCAAATCTCATTTAAATAAAAAAACAGATGATGAGAAAATATAGCATGCCTAAGGTATATGCTCTTTGCTTTGGAGCAAACAGAAACCATTGCTACATATATCTAACTGAAATTTATCGAGTGTCCCCTCACTGGCTGTTGCTTGTTCTATTTTTTTTGTTCTACGTCATCATCAGTGTTCTGTGTAGATTCTTAATTTACCTTCACTACGATCATCTATTGCTCACTTGGTTCCAGTGACACGTGGAGGGGAAAATTTTATAAAATGGCACATACCAAATAGTAGTAAGGGCAAAAAATAGGACTTACCCTGAGGGTCCTTGGCATTGTCAAGGATGAACGAAGGAACAAACGGGTTCTTCAATCTATCATTATTCCTTTGTGTCACACCAGGGTTCCTTGATTCAGCCTCAACCGCAAACAAATGTTCACAAAATCCAAGTTTGCTGTAGCTAGAAACAGCATCTGAAGCTGTCTGTTCACAAGTTTTGCCGCTGTAACCGGCAAAGTTTGACCCATCATGTGGCCCGCAAATTTTCTCTTGGGCAAGTGAGAATTCAACACATGCAACTGCTCCATTTGCATGACCCATGTGGTTTCTCTCCAAAGGCGTGTAGATCGGCACTGGTTTTAGAGGAACGGGCTTAATAGGGGTGGTGGGGTTCCAAGGAACCTCAACTTGCGGCTCCTCTGTGTCCATTTCCCCAACCACCATTCACTTCCCCTTTTCAATCCTCGCTGAAAGGTCAAGAAAAAAGAGAAAACAATCAAAATTGCTGACCGGGATTATCTCAGGGTGCTCTCAGAAGCTCAATTTCCCGATAAAGGTCCCAACTTTGTTCAATCTCGACCTTTTTCTCACTTGAAGGAGCATCTTCACGGTTGAACCTAAAAGAATAAATAAAAAATGATAAATAAATGTTAATAAATTGGTGAAATTGAAGAACACGAATCAGAGATGCAGTTCTTAGTTGATGCCATAAAGGAACATTGACAACGGTGGGTTTGTAATTACCTTTCGCCGAGTAACCGGTGAGTGATGAGGCATGTTATTCAGTAATTGCAGAAGGGAATGAAGAATTTGTTTCTACCCAATTAATATTAAAAAAACCAAAACTGGTAGACTTTGGAATGTAACAAAGTAGAAGCAAAATAATGGCTGATTATTCTCTTTGGAAACTCCGCTTCCTGCTCAGAGTGAGCAGAATTTCTTCCATGCGGCAAACCAAAACCGAAATTAAAACGGAAAAATAGGAGAGATTCATGGGGAAGGTGGTTACGTAGAGTCAATGCTGGAGATCTAGGTATCACATGTATGTGGGGCTAAGTACTAACTTGTAAGCTCTCTCACGGAGTGAGCAGGGAAAGAGAAGGAACATGATTCTATCTGGTTGGATGTGCATTCAGAACTAGGTTAATTTCACTTCTATGTTCTATTAGGTTGAAGAAATCCACATTTAAAGTACATGGAATAAATGTATTTTAATTTTAACTTTCATATATAATTCATTGCTGACCGACGAAGATGCAGTCATAATAATCGCAAAAAGAATAATGTTATCCACACATGAACTTTTTCATACGTAACGCATGCATGCAATTTTAATTAAGAGTTTAATTTTAATACACTATCGATCTCTACTATCAGTAGCAGCCCTCCCATGAAAGCTGTTGCTCGCAGACAATATATATGGAGAGAAAAATAAAAGAATAATATTATTCGTACATCAAATTATATATAAAATTTAATTTTAATGTCTATGAAAAATTGATGAACAATTTTGTTAATTTTAAATTTACAATTTTACTCACAATTTGAGTTTTTCATTAAATGTTTAATTTTCAAAACTAAAAACTTTCATGTTTTTCATCAATGTATTATTTATTTTGGAAATGAGTTTCTTCTCTCCATCCCGGGTAAAATAAAATTATTTCCAGGTTAGGCTTTGTTTTTAAATTTTTTTTTAATATATTGCTTTTAGCTTTTACAGATTGAAAAAAACATAGTTGAAAATTTTATTTCCCAAAACCATTTTAATCCAATTGTCTTTAAAATTGAAGATATTTTTGAACCAATAAAATCAATATATTTTCAATATAGTACTTAATAATAAAAAATATTCTAAATCTTTTACACGGTATTTTTTTTTAAAATAAATGAAATTAAACACAATAAAACATGACTATGATCATAAATAAAATTATTTATTTATTTTTTACTTTTTAGTTCTTATAGTGTAGTGTTTGATGAATTGAGTTTCTCAAATTTTAATTGTTCGATTTCGGTCTTCAAATTTTCAAATAGTGTAATTTTATGTATTTAATAACTTCAAATTTAATATTTGTCTAAGATAATGACGTGATTTTTTTATGAGTAAGATTGACGTGATCGTAGAGTACTGATACGAGTGTTAATATTATTGACGACTTGGGTTCCAAATTTTTAGTTGGTCGATTTGATTTTCATAATTTTGAAAATATTAAAATAGAATCACATTAATACATATATGTAATTATTGGACACAAAATATATACATCATATTAATGTACAAAATTTTAAATTATCTTAAAAATACTTTCTTTTTTACTGTTATAAATGTCTTTCAACTTGTTAAATTAGAGACTAATTGCATTTCCAATACTATAACTTCGTTGGATCAATATCTTTCACACATGATAATATTAAAAATAGCCTAAGTCTTGGAATTTTTTCTTCATATTCTTACATAAAATATTTTTTTTAGGTAAATATAACTAGTTTTTAGAAATATAAAAGAATGAATAAAGTATTAATTTTTAACCTAATTATATTATTTTCTTTAAAAAGTAATTAAAATAGTTTTACAATTAAATATATTTTAGAAAATATTTTCACATTTTAAAATTAATATTTTTTAAATAATAAAAGAATTTTTATTTATCTATTAAATTATTTTCTTTAAAATTATAAAGAAAATTTTCCTTTAAATTATTTTAAATTTTGTAGTTTAATTTTATAATATTACTCTCGACTAATGTGCACATTCAAATATGTTAAATGACGGACTATTTTAATATTTTGTACTAAAATTAAAATAAATAAATTTTCATTATTAGTTTTAAGAGTAATTATTTTGGTCGTAAAATTAGTTTTAGTGAAAAATATAGAGTAAAATATAGTATATCTTTTAGGAAAAAGCAACGCTAATTTTAATATAAGTATAAAAATCAACATAATATATACATCTTTTGAGGTAGAAGATTGTAAATGATACTTTGGTAATATTGTTTTTACAGTAAAAGTTGACTGTACATTAACATAAATAAAATTTGAAAATGAAATATTGTTAAATATATTACAATCGGTTGGAGAAGGAAAAGTATATTTTAGTATAAGACAAGAGAGTGGAATTAATAAAAAAAATACATGATTATTTTTTCCATCTCTATGAAGTTTGAGAGAATGCAAATAATAGACATTTTCATATCAACAAATTAAAAAAATAAGTTATTTCTATCTTCAAAAGAAAAAGGTGATTTTTATTTTTGAGATTCTTTTAAATGATCATTAAAAGAGGCAAGATGAATGCTAGTTTAATTGAGGGGACCTTAATGTTCTACAAGTCTTTCTAATAGTAAATGCTTGTAATAAGTAGTCATTCTAATTTGACAAGTCTTTGGTCTCTAAAACTAATTTCTGATTCAAATCATTCACCTCAATGATTGGTAAGCTATTGAACATGCCATATTCATAAAAGAATATATTATAAATGATGTTTTAGTTGTGAAGAAAACTGAACTAATCTATCCAAATAGAAAATAAAAACTAATAAAAATGGAAAATTAGCAATTTTGTTTGATTTTTTCTCTCTCTCATGATTTAGTTTAATTTATGATTTGAAATGTGAAATCGGTTCAAACTAAATCATACTTATGTTTAAATACTTTTTTTTCCTCTCTAAATGTATAATATGAATGTAGGTATATGAGAATAACAATGTAACATTCTAAGTATTTTAAAATATTAAAAGGATGTTTTAATTAATTAAATAAATTTTTATAAAATATTTTATAGGTAGGTATATGAGAATAACAATGTAACATTCTAAGTATTTTAAAATATTAAAAGGATGTTTTAATTAATTAAATAAATTTTTATAAAATATTTTATAGATTTTTAATAATTATTAATATTTTTAATTAATAAAAGTTTTAATTAATTAAAGGGATTTTCTGAGAAATAATTAAGTTGTTTTATTTAATCATGTGTTTCAATTAATTTATTATTATATTTTGAAATAAAGGTGTTTTATATAGTGATTTATTTAATTATATTTTATTTAAGAAGAAACTAAAGGAAGGATGGATTTTTATAAATTAGGATTTTGAGCGTAGATAATTTATGCCTTTTATTTTCACGTTTACGCTTTATCTTCTATTTTTTTTTTCTATTTTCATGTTGAAACTATTTTTAAGTAAGTTTCTCATCGGGTGTGACCTTAGTCATGGTAGGCACAATTGTTATAAATAGGGTTTTGTCCACTCCACTCTAAGCGTGATAAATGCCACAATTGGACATGTTAATGTTAGATTTATTTTTTATGATCTTTATAATTATAAGAATTGTATCTCTGGATGTTAACTTTTCAATGCCATTGTAATCACTCAAAAAGGAGGTATAGAACTCAAGTTATGATCAAATTAGTGAGCGAAGATTAAACTGTCAACTTTAGGCTAAATTGCTTCAATTTTATAATTTTTAAAAATAGTAAAGATAAAATTAACTTTTGAGGTCAACATAGAAGTTGTAGATTGTAATACTCATGTTTAAGGTGTATGTTGTAAGGGGTGTGGTTTAGTAGAAGATTGTTTTTGAGTTAAGTTGGTTTAAGTTTAGAAGGGGTTTATATGGATTTTCTTGAAAAAAGGGACTCATAACTTTAGTTTTTCAAAATTTTTTAGAGATAAAGTAGAGAAAGCTTCTTTGCAATCGTCCTTCCTCTTTTTTCACTAAGACCCATTTCCCCCTCTCTTCTTGTAGCTGATCCAACTAAGTTGGTGTGGGTGATTCAAAGCTCCAAAGCCAAGAGTCCCCAAGTTGAAGTCGTATAGAGCTCATGATCCTCTTCGTTCCTTTTGTCGGTTCTAGATTGCCAATGAGGTAATGGACGCTTGTGTTGTCTATAAATCTTGTGTAGATTGTCCTGTATAATTCATCTTGTTGTTGTTAAGGAAGATGGGATGATGGTTTTTATTATAGTGGCTGGTTTTGAATTTGTTTGCATGTTGAAGTTGGGGTTTGGGTTTGGATGCAAAATACATTAACTTGATTATGTAAATTTGGGTGCATGTCATTTTGGTGTGGATAAATTATTGAAAATGATGTTGTAGATGATGTTTAGGAAGAAAAACTGTGAAGTGTGGGTGAGAAACGAAGGAAAACCATGAATATGCAAAAAAAACTCTACACTTAGCATTGTAGTCGCAATTGAGTATTGCAGCCATGGGGAAAATTGGGTTGGCCAAGATCCAGCACTGCAATCGCAGTTGAATGCAGCAACCATGGGAAAAAATTGGGCTGACAGAAATCCAACGTTGAAATGCTAAATTGAGTGTTGTAGTAATGGGGGTAAATGACTGAATTTGGTTTTGGGGTCTTCATAAAAATTGTAGCCTTGAATGTTATTTTTCCAACAGGTTTAAAATCACATAAAAGGAGGTCTAGAACTCCATTTATGACCTTTTTAGTGAGTAAAAGTCAAACTGTCAATATTTGGGAAAATTGTTACGGTTTTATGATTTTCAACATGGTAGATGATGAAATTAGAACGTAAGGTATTCAAGAGAGTTGTAAATAGTCTTTTTATCTTTCATATGATATAAAAATTAGTTTTATTGGATAAATGGAACTCTAATTATGTTGTGTTATGTAGAAGTTGTTATTGTATGCTAATTGATGATTACATGTTGAAAATGATGTGTTAATTCTTTTATAGCATATGGTAATATATGATGTCCTAAGTTATTATATGATGAATTTTTATATGGATGATTATGTATGAGGATATTTAAAGTTTTTTACGTTATGATTGAAGTTGTTATGTTAAGATTGCTATACATGTTGTAAGTTGTACTAGTTGTTGGAAGATTGCCCATTAAGTTATTCAATTATTATAAGTTGCTTGACTTAGTTGATTGTCAAGATGTTGCTTCCATTGATGTATGCTTAAAGTTGTAAAGCTACTTTGATGTTTTAAGTTACTTCATAGTTGTAAGATGGATGCTGACAGTTGTTAAAGTTGAAAGTTGTAAAGTTACTATGTACAAAATATTGTGTTTATTATTGTTGTTAAGTTGAGAGTTGGTATATATGTTGAAAGATGATTAAGTTGAAAATATTGAGCTGATATGATGTTATGCTCTTGTGTAATTAAGATGTAAGTTAAATGATGTTTGAGTTGTAAAAATGTATGATGATAAGTTGTTAAGCCATTCAATTGTTAAACATGTGGTTATAATACATGTTTATGTTCAAATGCATAAAAACTAGAGGAGAGTTAAAGATGTTTTTGAACTTAATATCTCATTGTGCACGTTATGTTGAACCCTTCAATAAGTAAGTTGGCTTCTGAATGGGTACGATGTTTTCAGTTATCTCCTCTAGGTTCTATGTGGTATCCATATGTGGGCAAGGTCAAGGCATATGTGTATAAAATGACCATAGTATAGGGGTAAGATTGAGCTATATTATAGGGGTAAGATTGAGCTATATTGATTATAAGTGACCAACCGAGTAAAGTATAACCATTATGTTTTTGCCTTAGTGTTAGTCGATGTTTTTAACCATAGTGTCAGCCACTATTTTTGGTTTTATACCAGTCGTAGTGTTTGAAATATGTAATTATTTGTGTGAAACGCGTATAATTTTTTTTATGATAATAAAAAAAATGAATATCTTATTTTTGAGCAAGGAATCCTCATATGCATGATTAACGATACAAAATAATTACTATTCGGTAAGGTCAAACTACTTAAACTGTTCACCACAAATGTAGGAGATTTCTAAAGTTGATATGCGTGATGACCCATTAGTTGTATTTATATGTATGCAAATTATGCCATTTTGTTGAATGTGTTGAGGTGAATGATATTCAAATGAGTGTTGTGTCATTCTTTATTGTTTGTGATGGATTGATGATATAAATTGATGGAAACCTTCTAGAGAATCCAGATTGGTGTTGGCTTTTCCTTCAAGTTTCTCCCTACCTTTAGCTTCTTGACACTTCTTAAGCTTCTCCAAAGCCTCCAATGGAAGTGGAAGCTTCGACGTTCACCTTAGTAGGTGAAGAACACTCTTCAAGTGGCACCACTCCTTGGAAGAAGATGAACCACTTCAATCCTCACCACACTCATTAGGAAGAGGATAAGAGAATTGGATCAAAATCAAAGAGAGTTTGTGACTTTAGGGAGAGAGAATTCAAAAAGCAATCTCGACAATTCTCATATATAACATCCAAAGTGGTTTTTATGAAGGAAAACTCTTATATATACAGGTGGAGTAGCTTGTAGAGCAAGCTAGATAAGGAAGGGGCAATGTGGAGACATTAAATCTAGATTGACTAGTCCTAGCTTGCCAAGTGTCACCTTGTCTTTTAGAGGAGACACTTAGATCTAGAAGGGCCAGTCAAGGGATGCCATGTGTCACCTTGTCTCCTAGGCTAACTAGAAGTAAATGTGTTGGAGAAGCTAAGTAGAACTTGACCAAAGAGGAAGCTAGCGGCCAAGGCTTGTTTCCTTCATTTAATCTAATCCAAAAATCTTGAAATTGGTTTAGTTAGGTTCACCAAATGGTGGTGAGACCTAACTAAATCAGTTCCTTGGAAAAAATAGAGGAAAACAAACCTAGTATGTTAAATTTTGCCTAGGCCCACCAAAGGCCCAATTACTTGCTTCACTTACATACTTCACCTACATACTTACTATTTGTCATCCCACTTCTACACTAAAAATAAGAAAATCAATGACCCTTAATACAAGGTCAAATGGAGTAAAAGTCTCTAAGTAACATATCCTAGAATCCTAAAGATATGATCTACAAGGAAAGAAAAAGGTGTCTTGCAAATATAAAAGCAAAATACACCTATACAAGTAGGTACTATGTACAAGTACTATACAATGTAGATACAATGGAAACTAAGAAACTAATAAGAAGAATCATATTCAATGCTCATGAAGAGCATAGGTCTAAGAAGCACCTCCTCTGTAGAAGCCTCCTCTAGCCTCCTAACCATGGACCTAGTTAAAGGCCTAATGGTCTTCATGTGTGAGCTCTTCTCTGATAGTCTTCCATCATAAATGTACATTCTATTTGGTAATATGTATATGTTCATATTGAAAATGACTAAGTTGAAGGTGTAAAGATATAGAAGTTGCTATATGATGAAAGTTGTGAGTGTGATGTTGTCTAATGACTATGTGTTGTATTGTATCTATAATGAGGTTGTCTAGTTGTACACGTTGTTTGAGTGCCTTAAGTTATATGATGAGACTTGATATGACATAATGAATGATGTTCATTTTAAGTTGTTTATGTTGCATGCTGTTGTATGACATTGATTTTGTATCACTAGCAATTACATTGTGTTTTTCCTTGTGGTTTGGGATTGCTATGATCATATTTGGAATAAAAGTAGGATAAGATTAATGGGTCGAGTGATGCTATTTGGTAGTGAGTCATGCCGGAGGTGACTCTCTTTTGGATATTGCTACCTTGAGGTAGATAGGTCTTGTATAGACACTTGACTAACAATTAGGTTTATCTTGTATATAATAGTTACTTCTTTTGTATTGAGTGTGTATATATGTTCAAAAATAGTCATTTTATTTCTTACATATATCACTACTTGATGATTATGGTCTCAAACAAGCTTCCCGTCTATGGTATCACAAGTTCCATCAAGTTATTACCTCATATGGTTTTGAGGCAAATATAGTTGATGATTGTGTTTATCATAAGTTTAGTGGGAGTAAATATATATTCTTGGTGTTATATGTCGATGATATACTGCTTGCCAGCAGCGATATAGGCTTATTGTACGAAACCAAGATATTTTTAACAAAGAATTTTGAAATGAAAGATCTTGGTGAAGCCTCTTTTGTATTAGGTATTAAGATACTAAGAGATCGTTCTCATGGTATCATAAGGTTATCACAAGAGAACTATATCGATAAAGTTTTAGATAGATTCGACATGAAAGATAGTAAACCAGGAGATACCCCTATAGCCAAGGGAGACAAATTTAGCCTCAAACAGTGCCCTAATAATGACCTTGAAAGAAATGAGAT
Organism: Cajanus cajan; assembly: GCF_000230855.2. NCBI lineage: Eukaryota > Viridiplantae > Streptophyta > Magnoliopsida > Fabales > Fabaceae > Cajanus > Cajanus cajan. Next base: position 12,002,437 of record NC_138523.1, on the reverse strand, counting down.
GCAAAAGATTCCCTATGCTTCAGCTGTGGGAAGTCTAATGTATGCTCAAGTTTGTACTCGTCCCGATATTGCATTTATAGTGAGAGTTTTGGGCAGATACTTAAGTAATCCTGGGATGTAGCATTGGAAAGCAGTAAAACGTGTAATGCGTTATTTGAAGAGAACAAAAGGATATATGCTCACTTATCAGAAGTCTGACAGTTTAGAGATCATTGGATACTCAGACTCTGATTTTGCCGGATGTCAAAACAGTAAACGCTCCACATTTGGATACATCTTTATGTTGGCTAGAGGAACTATCTCTTGGAAGTCTGTTAAACAGACTATTATAGCTTCATCAACCATGACTACGGAGTTTATTGCTTGTTTTGAGGCATCCAACCATGGGATATGACTGCGAAATTTTATCACTAATTTACGTGTGGTTAATGGTATTGAAAGGCCATTAAAAATCTATTGTGATAATAACTCTGCAGTTCTTTATTCCAATAACAATAGGAGTACAACCAAGTCAAAATTCATTGATATAAAGTTTTTGGTTGTTAAGGAAAGAGTTTAGAATAAGCAAATTTCTATAAAACATATAGGGACTAATTTTATGCTAGCTGATCCACTTACTAAGGGTTTGGTGCCTAAAGTCTTTCATGAGCACACTGCTCATATGGGTGTAATTCCTTATAGTACCTTAGTTTAGTGGGAGTCTCATTTATGTTTTGTGTCTTCTTTATTTTTTAATTTTTCCAGATATTTGTATTATTTGGATTTTCTACAAAAATAAAGTTGTTGCTCATAATTTTATTCTGAGCTTGTTTTTGTGCAATATATATATATGTTGCGTTTTGAATGGATCTCTATAAAGAATAAAGTTTGGACCAATTGGAAATAGACATGATTAAGATCACGTTGCATGTAATTTTCATGCCACTTATCCATATTTGATCTATGTCATTGAGTGCATACAATTGTGGTGATCATTGTGGTTTAGTCACATTAGATAATGATGAAAGCTGCAGTGGTTCCCTGTTGTTGTATGAGATGGACTAGATTTTTTAAGGGGAGTCTAAAAGTAAATAGCATACGGTTGCACGCCTAAAGAATTTTGTGATATAAATACTTAAATGAATATGATGCCCAAGTGGGAGATTGTTAGAAATTTTATTTCTAATAAATATTGTGGGCTACATATATTATTTGTAGTATTTATATTAGTTATTTACATTTAGTTGGGCTCAATAAAAGTGATCTAATTTTAGTGAGTCTTTAGACTGCCAACAGGAAAAACTGATATGGGCCCAAATAAGTGGAAACCAAATTTGGCCCGTTAGGGGTTAATGGGAACCCTAATAGGTTTAAAATCATAAAGATGGTCATGGTCCCCAATATGCCAAATCAGAAACACACGTCTCTTTGTCTCCCCATCAGAAGAGTAACATCAAGTCCCATCAAGGAATCCAGTGATTTGGTTGAGGAAGATCATTGCATCAAAAGACTATTTCGCTGCAACCTTTTGATCAACGTCAATGGATACAGGTACGTATTATTAACATTAACTCTGTAATCTGAGACAACGGTTCTTAATATTGATAAATGGAAAATTTTTATTTGGCTTAAGAAATTTATCCCAACATAAGAAAGAATATAATATTAATAATAATAATATTTTCTAAAAAAAATAGAGTTACAATAAAAAAATATCAATAATTTAATTTTTTTTATAAATAAAATAATTATAAATTAACAAATAAATTATTGATGAAATATAAAAAGATATATAGTTATTAATGGATCTCTTTCAATAACTTTTATAAAGATGCTGGATAAGAGAGATTGAATATTTTATGAGATTATTAAATAAAAAATAATATTTAAAAAAAAAACAAAAGTAATAAAAATGTCTAATGTGTACAAATGGAGTCTATTTGAGAACCTCAACTTGGTTACTGAATTATAGATGATCTAGTATGTTCTCTAAGAAAAAAATAAAAAAGGGGAAATACAAATAAATAAAAATCATAAATATTTTGTACGATCAACCATTATAGGATTGACTTCTCAATTGTTTTCAATGAAATTGCTGCCAATTTCATTTATAATCAAGAAAAATTGGAAAAGCTTTTATTTTGAAAACATCTTAAAATCTTAAGAGTACGATTATGCAATAAAAAAATGGAAATTAAATTCTATTTCTATTGAATCATATATTATTTTTCCTTTAATTATTCGTAGAAATTATTAATAATATTTTAGTGCTTATTTTACCTTTTTATTTATAATATAGTTAAGAAAATCAAGCTCATGAAGATTATATATATATATATATACATATATATATATATATATATTATTTCCTTTTAATTTAAAATATATTTGCAAAGATCTTCTTGTAATTTATTAAAAGAAGAAAATTTAATTTTTAAATTAAAATAAAAAATTGTTAAAAAATAATTTTAAGCTTAAGACAACTGAATCCTACTTTCAGATATCCTTAAATTAATTGTGGAATCCAAAGTTATGTAGTTCTTATTAAAATTATTCACTTGCTAATTAATTTTAAAAAAATCAACTAGTATGCAATTAATTTAAATTTTGAATTAAAAAAATGATGAATGCTGAAAATTACTTGACAATAGAACCAAAGTGTCTTAACATAATTAATGGACCGTTTGATCTAATTCTATAATTTTTAAAATGGTTAAATTTTTTGTGTGATTTTTTTTAACCTTTATAAATCACATCGAGAGTTTACTGATTACATACATGCTTTTAACATTTTTCAAACTGTTTTTAATAAAATCATTTAATTTATTAATTTTTCAAACAATAGTACTTTGGAGTCTTATAACACTATAAAAGTACTTGATGTGAAAGTTTGGGTGTGTAGGTGAATGCCATTCAGGCGAATCCAGTCTTGCATATCTAGTTATCTACCATGGAAGCAAGGAACGTTAGGTTGAAGTCACTCTCACCATGTGTGTATGTCAATTTTATTTTACATCTTTAATTATTTTTAATTAAAATTTTAAACTTTATTTAATCATTTTATTCTTATATTTTTCTCTCAGCGTTTTATGCATACGGGTATTTTCTTAATTTTTTAAAATAATTGTTGCTACCGCAAACATCAAGAGCCATTGAAAATATTTTGGAACTGTCTTTTCAAAAAGACGAATTTGCTGATCCAATGGGTAAATAATGCAATTCTAAGTTCTAACTTTGGTTAGGTGCTTTAAGATGATAGTTGTTGGTGTCTTACATATGATCTTTAATAACACTTCAGTTCTCCTTTTTCCCAACAAGGAACTTCCCCCAAGGTTTTCAACTCCCATAAATGGACAAAGGTGGATGAAAGGTTAAGTATTGAATTTAAGTAATTGTGATTATTGGTGTATTTAATTGTATTTACTCTATGTATCAATTGTCCACTTAAAAAAGTGATACAGCTTAAAGAGATAATTAATATGTTCATTTGTATTAAAATTATGACAAAAGATTTACTAAGGATTTATTTATGGAATATGATCAGAAAGATAGAATATGATATGCCATAGTATCTTGTATTAATTCATTGTTTGATGAGCAAATATGATATGATACTACAATTCAATTATTTTATTATATCTTATTTATTTCAATATCATAAATTAGAATACTTAATTTAAAAACAAGAGTTTGTTTAGATATATAATTTTTTTTATAATTTCTTCATTAAAAATAAAGATTCTTTTTCTAATAGAAAATTTTTCAAAAACTTCTCTAAAGTTGAATTCAAACAAACCATAAGTGTTTCACTCTCATATTTTTCATATTCTCTCTTTTCTCTCTCTCACACACAATATTCTCTCCCAATATGCTCTCTTTTATTTCTATCTATTAATTAAATTTCAATATTCAAAAAAAATTAATAGTTGAAAAGTTATATCATAATTTAAATCATTAATTATAAATTTAAAATATAATTTATACATTTAAAGATATTTATTTATTATAAATTTAATTATAAAATAATTCGTATTTTAATTTTTTATTATAAATTGTAATTATAGAAAAATAAATATTTATCGTATATAATGCATATAAACTAAAATATTAGTTCAACGGTTAAAATTTTTTCATTTGATGAAGACTAAATAGAAACTATAAGGATAAAATTAAGAAATATTTTCCTCACACCCTTAGCTCCCTTTAGTCTACATCTCAGTTTTCTCCCTCAACGTTTCATTTGCACTTTTTATTATTCCAGTCGTCTTACAATTATTATTGTAGTTTAAAGTTTTTATATAGATAAAAGATAATTATAAATATATCATTTTTTTAATAATTTATTAAAATAATACTCTATTTTAATAAATACATCATTTTTAACTGTAATGATTGTATATATATATTATAAAAAGGTAAATTAATTTTTTTTAATTAATATTATATTAAAAAGTGAGAATCTCAATTATTTTCAAACATTTATGGTAAAATTATAATTATTTAGAAATGAATGAAGTATTATTTATAATTATGAGAGATCTCTCTTAACTTTTTCATTCATTTTAACAAAAAGATGACATTTCTTAACTGTAGCCCAAATAAAAAATTTCGGAAAATGATACTTATTTGTAACATCATCTTTTGTGACTTATTACATGATTTATTATATCAATTAATAAAGAAAATATCATCTTTTAATGTATACACTTATTTAGGATTTTTTACTCTTAATTTATTAATAATACTTCTTATATAACTGTATACTTTCAATGTGGCCAACTACTTGGTGCTTGGATTTTTTAACTGCTCTCTAATTTTTAAACAAACATGAATACAAAATACCTATATTACACTGATTTATTAATATTGAAAAATAAATATAAAATATATACTGCACATATTAGTTATAATCAAACCATATTATTAGTTAAAGAATACAAATATTCAATTGTTTATCTGACAACTTTCAGGACTAATCATTACACTCCTTATTTTTCACATCAACTCACCACTTAAATCAACGAATCTCTCATTTCCATTGGCAATTCTCAATTCTAATGATTATTGCATTCTGCAAAGATAAAACTTTCTTCCTTTTAACATTACTAATTATACAGAGTTAATCACGTATAAAATTTTTTTATATCGATAATTAATTATATTTTTTTAATTATATTATATTATTATAAATATATTTATTTTTAATAATAACATGATATAATTAATTATCAGTATAAAAAATAATTTTATATTAATAATATATAAGTGATTAACTTAGTATATAGCCAAACATTCTTATATAAAGAAGGAATTACTTGTAATTTTTTTAAATCTTATCTTGTTTTTTATTTTGCTGTTTGAAATCCTTAAAAAAACATTTATTTATTTCATTGTTTCAAAATTTACCACTTTTCCTATTTGAATGAAAGGGAAGTCAAACACACAAATAATTTGATACTTTATATGCTTGTAAGCACTTGATTACTGAGTGTATATGGATTATTAGCTAATGTTAAATACTCCTATTTTTTTATTTCTAGATTTATTTTTAGGGTAATACCACATCTATAGCACTGTGTGCCTGCAAGTGCTTTGATTAAAAAATAAATAAATCATATTACTATAATAAAATTGTTATAAAGTAACACACACTATATAGTGATATAATATATGTCACTAAAAACTACTTTTACTCATATAATAAATATAATATATGTTGATATATTGTTAAAAAGTATGAGTATAGATTATAGTGATACATAAAATATATTAAATCTCATTCAAAATTAATATTAAAGTTGTATTAAATATATGTCAAATTAATATATATTTACATATATTATATCTATAATAATATTTTTTGTATGTCACTAAATATGTAATATTTGTTGTAATGTATGTCTAAAAGAGAAATATATTTTTTTTTTTACCTTTGTTGTGTTAAACGATTGATTGCATATAACATAATATGAAAAACAATGACAACGATTCCAGTAAAATAACTATATGGGGGAGGAATGCCTCCTTTTCTATTATTGGACACACAATTGTATCTTTCTTTATAGTCAAAATAATTTGTTTAGGTTACTTTTTTCGAAGTTATTTAATTTTCAAGACAGTAGCTAGCTACGGCGAAAAAATGAGTTACGGATGGACAAATAAACGATGTTGTTGCTAGAAGTACATTCTGTTTTTTTTTTTTTTTTTTTTTAAATATTTGACATGTTCAAAAAATTGTATCCGGTTAATATATTTGTACTTCCTCCGGTTTTAATTATAAGAAGGAAAAAATTTCATATTTATTAGTTTTAAATATAAATAAATTTTAACTAAAATTATTTTATTTAATGTTATATTGTAAGATATGATCGACTTCCTTCTTCTCTTTTTTCTTTTTTCTTTCATTTTCTCCTAAACTCTTCCTTCTTTATTTTATTTTTTTTATACAAAAAATTTGACATGTTCAAAAAAATTGTATTTGGTTAAATTTGTACTTCTTCCAGTTTTAATTATAAGAGGGAAAATTTTCATATTTATTAGTTTCAAATATAAATAAATTTTAAAATTATTTTATTTAATGTTATTATTGTAAGATATGACCGACTTCCTTTTTCTCTTTTTTCTTTTTTCTTTCATTTTCTCCTAAACTCTTCCTTCCTTACTATTTCCAAAGTTTGATCACTAGAAGGGCTTTGGGGTTGGGAACTTCCTCCTCCTCCTCCTCCTCCTCCTCCTCCTCCTTCTTCTCCTTCTTCTTCTTCTTCTTCTTCTTCAGAGATCTCAAAATCAAGGTAAGGAAAGCTGAAAATCTTGGATTTTTACGATTTTTGGGGTTATTGATTGAGTTGAGAACTCAAAATTGGTAGGATTTATGAAAATCTAAGCTAAGGGAAAGGAATTTGAAGTTGTTTGCATGTGGAAATTGAAATCTTGATGTTCTTGATGATCTCTTTGAAATCTTGATGCATGCATGTTGTATTTCTTGTGATTTCTGGGTTGTATGAACATGAGTAGAGATTATGAATGTAGATCATGTTAAGGGATAAAATTGATGGAATATAGGTGAAGAACGAAGATGGGAAGCTATGAAAGTGCACAAAACTCTACACTCAACGCTGGAGGACTAGTGGAGCACTGAAATTGTGAGAGAAAACAAGGTGGTAGAGATCCAGCACTGCGGCACTAATTTGAGCACTGTAGCCCTGGGAGGAATTGATTTGACAGAGATCCAACACTACAACTCTGAGTAAGCGTTGCAGCCCTATGAGAAAATGAAGCTGGCAGATATCCAACGTTGGGGGTAGATGATCGAATTTGGTTTTGGGGTCTTCATGAAAGTTGTAGCCTTGGATGTTAGCTTTCTAATGGCGCTAGAATCACCCAAGAAGAAGGTTTAGAACTCTAGTTATGACCTTTTTAGTGAGTAAAGGTCAAGCTATCAACATTTAGACAAACGATTGCGGGTTTTACAATTTTTAACATGGTAGATGAAGGAATTGGAACCTAAGTTCTGCATGAAAGTTGTAGAAAATCTTTTTGTCTTTCATATGAGATAAGGATGAGCATGATAGGAGTAGTAGAACTTCCTATGAGTTGTTTTATGTGAAGGTTGTCAGTGTAGGAATAAGTGATTTTGATAAATTACATGTGATACAAATTGTATGATGGGTGAATTTGGTGAACATGAATAGAAGGCAAGTGTCTATTGCATGTTGTGTGTTATAGGATAATGATAATAAGTATTGGTATTCTATATTTGTGTAGTTGAAATGGTGATGAGCATTGACATGTTCTATATGATTGGTATGCTATTGTTGAATGAATGGTGGTGCATTGATATGCTATTATTGTATGAATTGTTATACATTGGTATGTTATTCTTGGTTGAAGTGTTAAGCATTGGTGTGTTATACATGATTGATGTTATTGATCTCTATAAGCATTGAATGGATGTAATGTATATAGTAGATGTATAATGAGGTGTGGATGTTGAGAATGCAATATGACATTATAATATGACGGCTAACTTAGGATTTGAGGAGAGAAAATTATTTTGAAAACTGAAGATCCCACATAGGGTATCTTGGAGTGGTGCTCGGGTAGGTCACTGTTTGGAAAACCCTCATTGAATAGGTATGTCTCTTGGAGTAGGTTTTGAGGTGTGTTAAGTCTCCTCCAAATCCTTAGTTAGTGGTTGAGTAAGGTAGGAGGTCGAGGGCTACAACCCTTAACTAAGTACCTAGAAAGGTTGCATGGTTCCTTTAGGATAATCAATGGAAAAATTCCATATGTGACTTGATAATGCATGCCAAGATCGTGGTAAACCTATACCCAGTTGTATTACTCCTGACGGTGGAACCGGACTTCCTAGTGTAAGTGATGAGATCCGAGAAACCAAAAGAGGGATTGGTATCCCATTTTGTTATGATCGAACCGATGCTTCGAGTATGAAAATGATTGGGTTGGTTCGGTAGGGTGAAAATCACTTAGACTGCTAATGTTGTTAGGAGAGTTCCGTAAGTGAATGCATGATGACGCATTGATTGATGTGTTTGTATATGATGTATATTGAGGTGTGTTCATGTGCATCTTGATGTCTTTTGGGACATGATTGGGTGAGGTACATGCTTGCTTTGGATGTGATTAGCTTTCATGTATGATATCTAGTGTGTTGTTGTATATTATAGACTTATTTTCTATATGTACATGTTTTTGAACTCTAACTTACCCTTTTCCGTTTCCATGGTGGTTTTGATTACAATGATCATATGTTGTATGTGGGCAGATTAGGACTAAGCTTGAGGAGCTAATGCAGGCAGGTGTTGTGACCTTTTTATGGCAGTACTACTGATGCGCCTTGTATAGATGTGCTTGACCAACACTAAGACGTAGGATTATTTTGGGATGACTATATATATATATATATATATCATGTTTATATTAGTTTGGCTATTTTATTTATATACTCATGTTATATATATGTATGGTATATTTCTTCCATTAATCCTGTACGTTCTAGTAACTTAGCTTCAGTTGCTAGTAATAATGATTCTACATAATGTGACAACTATGGCAGGTCATTTCAATCATTTTCAAATACTCTTTCATTTAATTGAGATTATATTTTCAAGATACTTTTTTATTTTTAATATCAAATTTTTAAAAAAATACTATTTAAGAAATTATATTATCTTTTAAATGAGATCAATGTAATTAAATGATATTAATTCACTTTCTTCTTTAGTTTGAATTATTTTCTTTGTTTCCTATATTTAGAATTAGAGGAAGTAGTATTTAGTCAAAGAAAAATGTCAATGATCGATGTTCTTTCTAACACTTTCTTTCTAATATTTTCTTTATTATTGATTAAAATTTATTGAAAATTATATTTTAATAAGTTACAAGGAAAAAGTTGTTAAGTGAGATGCGAGACTCATAAAATTTATAATGTATATCTAATCTTAACTAATAATAATAAAGAAGATGTTAGAAAGAGTGTCGCTAGCATTTCTCAATCAAATATCTATAGATTCTCTATAAACAACTTCGTTGAGTGGTCCATCGAGTTTGGTCAGGTGGAGATTCCAATACAAAGCCCTACTTTGAACTTCATCTTCCCATCAATCAACACTTTACCCTTAAGACCAAGACCTATCCACAAGTGGGTTCTTGTCATTCATCATTTCTTAACTAGCTATATTGTAGTTATCTGTTGTAGAGTGTGATGTCATTACATCTCTCACACATCATCATATTATTTATGGTATATCACAAGAGTTTCTTTGTAGAGAATTCTCTGGATTGAATCACCTTGAGCATCGATCCATAACATTGTACCCACACTTTTAGAAATTTCTCAAAAAATATGTTAGGATCACAATTTATATGATAACACAATTGTATAGTAAAAATTGTACAACAAATTTAATGTATTTTTTTTTTGTAAAGAAGTTTACATTAGAGCAAGACACAACCTTATGTAAGGTCAAAGCCAATCACATCCTCTTTAAAGATTTTCAACGAGATTATGATACAAGTTCCCATGAAAGGATATAAAGGTATATTTGATCTTAACTCCTAGCTAATAAGAACAAATGAACTTAACCAACTGCATCACCTTCTTTGGAGAAAATTTAATATAATTAAATTAATTTGAAGGAAATAATGATTTTTAGAGAAACTAATTGGAATACAACAATGCTAGTTGGTTGTGGACAACCATCCATATTGTAATACATTTTTAAAATAGAATTTTTTTTATAGATTATAATTTTTGTATAGTTGAAAATCCTTATGAATTTAGTTTCTCATAATTCAATCCTTAATAAAATTAATTCAAATTTCTTACCATTATTTTATTCATTGAATAAGATTTTCTAATTTCTAAATATTTCATTTCAAGACATTCCTATCCTCCAAAATCTGAAAATTCCATGTTCCATTCTCCTATTTTTTAAAATAGTAAATAATATAATCATCCATCATGATTTTTATATTTAGTAGAATCACCTACTAGTGACAAAAAATACAACTTCTACCTAAAGCTTTGATGTCCTGAAATGGTGGTAGAAGGGAAGAAAATGATGAAGAATTGCTTGGTTGTGGAAAGAGAACAATGTAGGTGGATTTATGATATGGTGTTTTGGAAGAGAAGAAAAACAAAAATGAGAGGAGGGAAAAGGGAGTGGGTCGGCCAGTAGAGTGAGAGAAAGGTGAGGCTTTGATTTGTATCTATAGATTTAAAAATAGGAAAGGGTGATGTCACCCTAGTGAAGTCATAAATTAATTATTTCAAATAAAAAAATAAGTCGACACGTGGGGAGAGAGAAAGAGAGAGGTATCACACAATGAAAAAGGTTAAGCAAATTTTTCTTTAGCTCTTAGGAGGGGCTTGATATATATATATATATATATATATATATATATATATATATATATATATATATATATATATATATATTATCAAAAGTTGTAAATATTAACCTTTTATGTTTAATTTATTATTTAAAAATAATATTTTTAGAAAACATTGTTTGTTAAGAATTTTTTTACATAAATTTATCACAAAGTTATTTTCAAAGAAGATGAGAATGCAACATTCTTGAGTTAAAAGAAAACTTTTATTATAATAAAAAATATTAAGTTATTTTTTATTTAATATAGTAATTTTTTGTTTATTTCTATATAACATAAATAAATATTCTCAAAATCATTATGACCAACTAAACAAATTTTAATCATTTATAAGAATTATGATTTTGGAATATGAAAATATTTTCATTCTACCAAACATCTCCTAAAGTCTCTTAAGATATTTTTGTTATAATATGATTAAAGATTGTTTTTAAGATTGTTTTGCTATTTTTATTTCAATCAACTTTATTTTTGATAAAAACTTTGTGGGAATGTTATTTAACCATAAAGATTAAGTTTCATGATTTGTAATTAATTTTTCTAAGTAATTTTAAATTTTTATTGATTATTTTAATAAATTTGAGTTAAAGATTTATATTAATTTTATTTTAACAATAATTACTAATTCTTTTTATAAAATTTATATTGTGCATCTTGTCTAAAAGTGTTTTGACAATAATAATTTTATTAATTTTAAAGATTTTATCTGTAACAAGATATTTCTCTTTATTCATTGTTGATGCCTTTCTTTCTCATCACTCTTTGAACTAGTTGTTTGTCCACGAGCGAGATACACATGAAAAAGACACTTTAACGCTCAAATAAGTTACTCACTCAATGTAATAAATGTATATCATGAATAGTAACTTTACCTCAAAATACGAATTATTTATGTAATGGGCCAAAATCTTGATGGTTTGTAAGTCAGGATTACCAATTAAATAATATGTCGATAATTGATTTCATATTCATGATTAAGTCCTAATCATCTTAGTTAAAATAATTAAGGGGTTTCACATGTCGTTTGACCTTATCGACTTCTAAAAGGATTGATTTGCTCCAATCATTTTGGTTGTTGAGAGTGTTGAAGGGTTGTGTGATCCCTTCGACTATCGAGGGTGCTAAAAAGTTACATCATCCCTTCAACTACCAAGGATGTCAAAAGGTCCCAATCTTGATGATTTCTAGTGATTGAATGACCTATTGGGTATAAAGACTAAACTAATATTTTTAGACTTGACCCAAGTAGGATATTTTGATCATTTTACTAAAAAAATATATGAAAATTCTAAAAAAAATCTCAAAATTATATTCAAATATAAATAGCATTACTTCAAGCTTAGATTGACATTTCATAGGCATGTGACTTTTATCACACTAGCAACAATTACTTAAAAATAGGGACAGTGTTATTTTTAAAATTTTCCAAGCTATAATCAAATAATTACTCATGATTAGGTAGTACTCAAAACTTAGATGAAAATAATATGTATTAAAAATGTTAGATTCCCTTTAGATTTTTCATTATAAAATTTAGAAGAAAAATAATTCTAAGTTAGAGTGTTACACTTGCATCATATAATTACATGTATTTTTATATTGTTTAGTATTTCACATGTAAATTTCAATTAATTTTAATGCAACATTGTAGACGCATTTAATTTTGAAGTTCTGGAATAATTTTTTTTATCAAATATGCATCAATCGATTACGAAAAATTAGGTGTTATTTTATTTTAATAAACACATGCTTTATAACAATTTTTACACTTTTCTCTAATCTATTGTTATAATAATTTCAATATGATTTTTTACAATGTCTTCCTACCTAAGTAACAATTTATTGAAGTTTTTCTTATCTTACAAAATCATTTTTTGTCTTCATGTAACTGAACTACTTAAATATTAATCATAACTTCTTCAACTACTTAACCCACATTGCACGGGTAACCCAGACTAGTAGATACACAAATAGAGATGGTAAGATAAAGTCCTCAAGTCTCTCTCCTATCCAAGATTGTGACCACAAGATCCAATTTACATCAAAATGCAATGGCAAGATGAAGGATTCGCCATGAAACCCTTTTTTTAACCTTCTAATAAACATAAGGCAATATTCTCCATGGAACAAGTTTACGATACTCGGCCCATATTTCTCTATATTTCTCAGCACAACGAGCTTCATCCCTTCTCTCTCTCCAGATTAACAGAATAAGAAGATAAATTGGATAAAAGTATGGAATTGGTGAACTGCAAAAATGAGTAAAGTACAAATGTTTGACATTGTTTTCTTATAGAAAAATAACAAATATCCATAACTTCATTAATATCAACATAATAAAGCAATGTGTGAAGAGATCTGACCTTATCCCACATGGTAAGCTAAAGGAGAGAGCAAGCAGCAAATCCCCAAGGTAATTACAATGTCTAGCAATACCCCTTCAGCATAACAACAGGAATAAGAAAGATTAATGGCTTCAATGACTAGGATGACAAATGATAAGGAGTCCATGAGGGTAAACTTTTCCAAAAACATTTCTAAGAGAGAAAATTGGAAAGAAAAAATGAAGGAAACTCCTCTATAAGCTAAAATTAGCTTATATATAAGCTAACTTGTAGAAGCTTTCTCCTATTAGCTTCTTCAAAATCTTTTTTTTAACTCATGCATAAGTTAGTTTTAACTTATAAAAAAGTTTATTTTAATTTTTCTTTCAATTTTTTTCCCTTAAAAATGTTTTTGAAAATATTCATCTAAACAGACTCAAAGATAGTATTAAAGATCATTATCGTAAGAACATTTTCACATATTATGAGCATATTTATTAAGGATGAAAAAAATGACTTCTTTTCCTTTTACCCCATAACATCTGAATATGGAAAAAAGGGAAGAACATGAAGAGAAAAAAAGGCATCAGATGAAATTAGAATATAAAAAGAAATCCAGTAGTATCTTGATTATACCATAATATTTCAGAACATCAACCAAGCCTCTTAGTCCAGTGGTTATAAGGCCTGCCCAAGGACACTGGAATTCGACCTGGTACTCCCAGGTTCGATTTTCGTCTGTTAAAATAATGTTTGGTTAATGGAAATCACATCCCGCTAATGCAGATTAGTTATTGGTTGTCAGTTTTGGAACACTGTGTAAATCCTGTCTATGGATTAAAAAAATTATTTTAGAGCATCTTAAATTCTATTAGGATTAGTTTTCCTATTTGTTTGGTTTCCATGTTTCCTTATATTTCCAGTGTTATCAATCGCAGATTGCAGAAAATGGTGGAAAGCCAATAATCCACCATAGAACTTGTTTAGATACAACCTAGAAGGATTTTTGAGAGTTTCTTTACTAAAAATAAAAAGTATTTTTTAGTAGAGAATCGCTTAAAAACCCTTTTAAGCTTGTACCCAAACATGCTCTATATTATATAACAGGTAGCATTGCAGGGAAATAATGGAAGTTGAATAGCAGTTGAAATATATGTTATATCTATCAATTATATAAGTATAAAAAACCACTGTATGCAAATAAAAAATAATATGCATGAATATTGGCATAATATTAATTCAGAAGTTTAATTGGCCAGAGATACGTTGGAACAAGAGGATGCAGGATGCACACCGCGACCAATGCACCCACAGCAGCCACAATAGCGGACAGAGTCATGATTACAAATTTGAGGAATTCCACAACAAAACAGCACTATAACGGCTATTTAACACTATATCTCACGATGAGTTTCTTTATTTGATTAGAATTAGGAGTTTAGTAGTGTTAGTATGAATAAGGATTAATGTTTATGTTTTGTATCACATTGTAAAACATCATATTGAATATCAATTTCAGAGTGACACTCTATACTCTCCTTTCACTCTACCTAAAACCCTACAGTTTCAACATAAATGAAATCTTACCAATAGCCTGAAGCAAGTAGCTTGCCACCAACGACTTTTGGAGGTTTACCCCAAATAGGAGCCTTTGGATTCTTTTTGAACATATGCTTTTGCTTGTTTGCTCCTCGAAATACCATGTATCTGCACAGTTATATTACACGGATTACAGTTTATAAGATTTACTGATATAAACGTATGAGCTTATTAGATATATTTTAGTCTTCATAAATTTTTCTTTTAAGTCAACTTTCTGCCACTTCAGGAGTGTATGCCTTACAGAATTCACTTTAACATATTACAGGTAAGTTACCCAATCAGGAAGACAAAACAATTAGCAACAGTTGCAGCCGTTGTTAACTCTACATTGTTCCTCAAGAGCCACCACCCCTAACAGCAATTGCAGATTGTCAATACATGCAAGATAATATAATGTGGAAAAGAATAGAAATTATAAAATGGAGCTAACAAAATCAGTAGAAAGTTTTATTTCCCACATAGGTGAGTTATGTGTTTAATGCGTGCATCTAAAGCACTTGGATACCTTTGTTGGTCATTTTCATGTCTTCGGCCATTGCTCATTCATACACACACTCATGTATAAACAAGATAAACAAAATGGATTCAGCATATGGGAAATTTCTCTTTGCCGAAAATATGAAAAATGCACGACCAAGAAAGAGAGTTCCTTGGAAAGTTATTTGGAAATTCACAATATTTAATAATTTGTCTACCTTCATAGAATTCTGAAATGTTTGAGACAGTAATCAAAGCAAAACTAAGAACTTGGGAAAACATAAATAACACATTTCATATTTAGAAATCATAATGGTAAATTATGCACACATTAAGGAAATTATAAGTTACTGGCTGGTACTTGAAAAAGAAGCATTGTTCTAAGTGGGAGACGAACTCATATTCCCCCCTCAGTCTATTTTCTTGGCCCCTTGGGCATAATTGTCAACTTTTTTTCTAGTTCAGTGTGGTTTTATCTTCTTCGACTGATTTTGTCACTGATAAGTAATCCACCAAGTATTTAGTGCTTGTGAATAATTAATAATAAATTACTAATATAATGATAGTCAAAATTCACCCAAATACAACATATTTCCTAATTCAAAATTGATAAAACAAAAGTGTGCTTTGGAAATTAATTTGACAAATAGTAATCATGGACACTCTCCATCCTGCTAATTTTCTTTTATATGTCCACAACCAAGATCATATACATTAGCATGCCTTGAGAAATATGTTATACCAAATGATTGCTTCATAAAACTTGAGAAATATGCCAGAGTAAAAAATTTGTTATATCGCTGATAAATCGAATATAGCAACAAAGCAAGGAATAAATCACTTTCAAGTTCATCCACAATCAAGATGACAAACAGAATGGAGTATTCAATGCCAACACGAGCTCAAACACCTATGGGAGATGAAACAATTTCCATAAATAGCAAAGTTCAGTTTACAACAATAGGTATGACTATGCACAAAACAGGTAACATCTCCCATGCCTACACAAATAAATTGCAAGTTTGAACATTTTTATTTCTCATCCAAACTCATAATAATAACAAATACCTGTATGCTAAAAGTGAAAGGAATCCACACTAAATCTCCAAAGACCAACATGAAGCCCAGTCTCTCTGCAATTATGTCCCAGCTGCAAAAGACAAAACAAAGATAAGGTTAGAAAAGAGAATTAGATCATATGTGAATGATCAAGTGGATATCCTGTTCATAATTTAGTGAAAATATCAGGAGGAATGATGTTCAGTTAAATCTTTGAAGATTTTAAGATGAAAATTTATGTATATATTGTGCTGAACCTAGATTTTCAGAAATTGTTGTATCCCCCCATATTGTATTTTAGACACAGTACTTTTACCTGTACGGCTGTACCTTCACAACCTAGCGTTTACTACCTAATGCTTTAAAGAGAATTATGATATCTAAAAATCATATGTTCCACCAACTAAACATTCAATTTTGATTCATTCCAATTTGGGCGTTATACAATAGAAACTTGTGCAGATGATACATCTAATAATCCACCTAATGCATCTATGACATACAAATTAAATTGCATCAGTATATTATTACAGGAATTCTACAATGGGCGTTATACATTGTGGAAACAAACTTGACTGTAGCCAAAAAGTACCGAGGCATTTTACAGCCAATAAATTAGCATGAGTGTCCCAACACCTCACCCCTGACCCCCTCCCCTTAAAAAAAACAGTTAGTCTTTAGGACTTGGTGTCATGGTGATGAAAAGAAAAGCGCATGAAAACCTACCACTTTCAAGCCTGTTTATGATGACCAACTAGTTTATGTTTTTTGTTATTTGACTAGTAGAAGTTAATTTTAAGACATTTCAATTGAGTAAAAAAAATTTCGAATTTATGTGAAATTTTGTAAGCAAAATGTGGAATGTAGATGATATAAACTTCCAATCCAAAGGTAGATTTTATTAAAAACTCATCATATGAAAGTTTCTCATTGGTGTAAGAAATTCACAACAATGTGAATCAGTGTCATCATATTAAAACTTAAAACTTGACATGTAACTCATAATGAAATTCATAGAACCCAAGTCTTCAAGTGGAACAGATGTAACTCACTTACGTGGATGTCATGTACTCTTCATGAACAAAATAGTCCAGGATGTATAGCTGCACACAAACATGTAGATATTCACAAATGAGGAACAGAAAATAATACATTTTTTTATCTACAACAGACATGCAAGTTTTCGAGATTACTGCACAGAATAGCTGGTAGAGAATCATTGACTGGCTCAAAGTGCCATCTTGAATACTCTTCATAAGAATAGATAAGTTGATAAGTAGCCACCCCATCATTCCAGCTCTAACAAAGAAAAATCTGCAATTTGATAATTCCATTAAATCTATAGCAATAAGCCAGATTGATTTCACTCATCATTCACGCCTCATTAAATATGCTGATAATGTTTATATAGACTTATTTGCAAAAATCAGTTAAGAGTTAAGAAGCATGTGAACAATATGTACAAATGACAAAAAAAAACTAAGAAAACAAGGACAATGATACTATCTTTCAAAAGATTCAATACAATAGAAACATTGAATGATAGAAATTTTAGAATTTGGACATGAGTCATGACCCTGGGGTGTAGGAGGGCACAACCAACTTTTAGAATTGTTATTCAGGTTTTAAGATCCATTTGAAACCTGCTCGCCATTCCAGTTATGGTTACACAGATATTCCAGCTTTTTAAGGTTAAACTTGCAACAAAATACATAATACAAACATTTTTTACTCATGCTCTATAATATGATTACAAAATCCAAGAATGCCTAATTTGATTCTTCCAAACATGTGAATTTTACTTTTTTATGAAGACCCGGTCTGTAAGGCTAGAATGTTACACAAATAGGATGTGACAACATGACATATAGGTCATCACTAAACCTTGCAGGGCAAGCCAAGTTTTAAAAGGAGAAGAGGAGAACAATCTACAGATGATATAACAACCACAGTTTGGTATTTAGAATAATCATGAAGGTATTCCTAGATGAGATACACCTTTCATTGGTAGGTTTGGGGAAAGTATATCATTCATTATAAGTTCATAAACTACAATTAGAAGACAGTTTAGTTAAATGAGAAGAAAAGCTACATCTTTCAATGGCAGGTAGGGGGGAAAATAAAATATTTTAACCATGGCTTACAATTAATACACAGTAATGTCAAAAACGAGAACAAGAAAGAAAATGATGGAAAAATCACATACTTGAGGTCAATACCCATGAACTGAGGATTTAGTTGTATTCCAAACCACCTATTTAAATAAAAACAAAATAAAATAAAATAAAAATGAAGAAAACAAAAATCAACAAGATTAATCATAGAAAAGCAATTCCTTCAGGGGAGTAAAGTGGACTATGATACCAGTAATTGCAGAAGCCATTACTTACCATAGACAGAAAGATAAGACATGGAAAATGTAGACAGAGTTTTATGCCACTAAATGGAAGCACACATCTATTTACATATTTAACATGTATTAAATATGCTATCTAACAAAAGTAACAATTAATACAACCTCTTGAAGACAATAAAATACTGCAGTGCACCCAAAGGCCAGGGAAATGCAAAAGAAAGAGGATATGGGTCATGGAATAACCCATTGCATATGCATATTCTTTCAGTCTCCCTGTTGGCTAAGGAGTTGGCAAGTAATATATGATACTTACAACATCCAACTTATGGCCCCTTTAAACTTTTTAATTAAAATCAGTTACAATAATCTTAGTTTAGAACATACCAATCGTGTATCAGGTTTCCACTGATATGAGGTTTTAGTGATGAACCTTTACTTTGTGACTTGCAACCGGAAAAATACAGTACCAGGGTCACCTGCCATTTAGATGCAAGATAGCAAGAGATGAACAAAACTGACAACCAAAATGGAAGATAATTATCATGCTGTCCATGATAATGGAAATAACACAGATGATATTCCAAATGAACCACTACAAGAGAATAACAGAAACTGCAGGTAGATGAGATTGAAGTAACACTAACTGCAGGAAGATGGTGTTGAAGTCCAAAAATTAGTCAAGTAATTTTCTTTTTGTCAATTAATTTTAAAAATGATCAAATGGAATAGTTCAATTAACATGGAAAAAGAATGACAAAGAGAACTTTAGACAAACCATTAAGAAAGACCTCATTCTAACTGGTTTTACTAAAAATTTGGTTTACGACAGAGCCAAATGGTGAATTGGTCCATGCAGCCAAACCCACCTAATAGAATAAGACTACACTGTTGTTGATTGAGTTTAAAAATAGGTTATTTGCTGATATTTTCAATTCTATACCATATTGGTATTTATAACTGAGTTCTTCAGTAATGAAGAAAACCTTCGATACAAAAAACAAACAAATTAACGTTCAAATTCAATATATACTAGTTTTACAAGTAAAAACACAACACTCAAAATCTACAGCGTCATGAAGTAAAAGCTAATCTCAGAGAGAGACGTTAATACAGAGAACACATAACACCCTAAAGTGTTTAAACAGGCAAACATGACCAGTAAATTAATTATCAAAAGCCATAACTTTGACGCTGCAAATATTAACTCTAAGCTTACATACAAGAAAACTGAAGACAAAAGTTGTGGAAAGCAGCTCAAGTCCTCTGTCTGATATGGCCTGCAGGAATTGCCACAAAAGCCAACTAAACAAGTCAAGTTCCGCATAACCTCAATCTTCACGAAAGAAGCTGCACAATCTAATGCCAACTTACATTTCATGATTTCACACAAATGCATCTAATAGAAATAGATAAAAGCATCCATAGACAAATTCAGGGAACACATACAGTGGGAGTCACAAAACCCATCTTGCCACTGATCCCAAGAAGTGCAACCAATAGAAGAAGCGAGAGCAAACCTGAGAAAATGCGAACAAAGTTAAACCCCCATCACATTTTTATTATTAATTATATATATAAAAAAAAAAAAAATCACACTGAGGTAGAGTGTACATGTTATAACTGACCATTGCAGCGATAGTGAAGACGAGTTGCATCGGGTAGAGCAACCCCAGGAACAAGTTTTCCAGGGAGAATGGATCCGGCAATGGCCAAGTAAGTGAAGAAGCCCAGAAGCAAAGGAACCTGACCCATATATTAAAAAGGGGAAAAGATTGGAAATTGATCGTTATTTTCGAAGAATATGTGAAATGATGAAGTGGGGGGTTGAGTAGTGAGGACTAACGGAGTTCCAAGATGGAATGAGAGCGTGAAGGAGAATACCCAGATCCATCATCACTTCGAGTGAGTTCAAAATTGAGACTTGAATAGAAGATTAAGGTTTAGATGATGCGATGCTACTATGTTGCTACTTAGTTAACACTCTCAGCCGCAGCCGAGAAGTGACAGAATTATGCGATGGGATCTCCAAACTACAGACTGAACGGTAAATTTGGTGAGTCCAAACAAACTGTTCTTTATAAAATTAAAAGGACTGAATGGTAATTTTTGTGATATTCTATTACATTTTAGGTTTAATTACACGTTTGATTTCTTTAATTTAACCTATATTTTAATCCCATAATTTTAATTTATATAATTAAAAAGGATATTTTAGTCTCACTATTAACTCAATATTTAATCTGTTTCACATAAACATTTAATGTGACATTAATCGATTTTTCCATAACCTAAATTATTTAACATAAAATATTAAATTTTTTAATATTTAATAATTTATTGAGTATATTAATAAATTTTAAATAATTGGACTCGTAAATAAATAAATAATGTTACATCACATGCTTTATGCTTATGTAGTAAAAATTGTCCAATTTAGTAAAGCATCACTTATCAACTATACAACATACTCCCTGTCTTTTATATAAAAAAATAAAAAAATAAATGAGTATATTTCTTTTGTCCTAATTACAAGAAACAAATACTTGCTTAAAGATATATTAATTACTAATTTTTTAATACAAGTGAATTCGTTTATTATCAATTAACAATACAAATTACATAACACTTATATTTATCGGTGAAAAAAGTTATCTCTTTGATTAGATATCATTTAATACTATCACTATTTAAATCAATCAATTGAAAAATGTTATTTTGAATACAATTTAATTCTTTAATATTATCAATTAAAATTAACTATATTAACTACTTTTATTAGTTTTGATAAATTAGTTATTTGTTTTTTATATAAAGGACTCAAGGGAGTATCACAAGTGTTAAAAATTGGATGGTGACAAGAAGATGGAACTAAAATTAACTATTTTTTTTAATTTGTGGACCAAAATTAAGCATTTAAAACTATAAGAATCAAAATTACTCTTACACTAAAAATGTGATCGAGTCTACATGTTATTGGTCAATTTTTAATTTTTTTAATTTTTTTAAATCCAAAATTTTGGTTTAATTAATAATTTTTATATTTGATCATTAAAATTGTAATATTTACCACGTTAAATACTCTTAATAAAGGTTTAGCTACTCGGAAGAAGAGTTTAGCTATTCATAATGGTCTTACATGACTTAAACATGATTATCACTAGTGAAGGACATATAATCTATACAAAAATATGATGACACAAGTAATAATATTTGGGTTAAACTACATTGATAGTCTATTTTTATCCCAACTCTCATAAAAATGGTATAAGTGAATGAAAATTGACTAAAAATATAATTTAGTCTAAAAATTATTAAATATTAATTATCATGTCACTTATTTAATGTCAATATCATAATCAATATTACAATTAATTTTTTAAATCCTTTTGTTTATGGTGAAAATTGGTTTAAAAAAAATATGACTCTCCAATATTTTTATAGAGATTCTTAAACAATAAGATTATTAGTAAGACTTTAAATCTAAAATATATTAAAAAAAATTATTCTAAATAATAACTTGATAATTTTCAACACGAGTAATTTAACCAAGATTTCAATTTTTATTATTAAAGTTATAAACATGTCAATCACATAATTCATGTTATAATAAACTACACAAAATATAATAATTATTTTTTATAATTAATATTTACTTTAAGTTACTTTTAATTTTACATAAATAAACATCAATGAAAAATAAATTAAAACCAAAAATAGATTTGAATAAGTAATAAAAAAAGGAAAGAATTATTGAAAGAACAAGGAAATATAGAAAGAATTAAATAAAATATAAAGAATAAGTTGTCCATAGGAGAAAGGAGATAAATATGCAAAATAAATTGATAAAAATTCAAGAATTCTATTCAACTACGAAATGCATTAAAAGTTAGGTGAATAGATACACATTACTCCTAAAACAAGTGGTCATTATAGTATCACAAATATTTAATGCAAATGTTTTGACCAAAACAATAATGGTTATCTAGTCCTAACATTTATAAACATTCACTAGATGGATTATATGATTTCAACATGTGTATATTGACCATATTAGATCAATTATAAGATGATGTCACATATATCAATATGTGTTTGCAATAATTGCTTTCAATCGAACACTTTCTTTTAAAATTCTCTAATTTTTTGAAAAAATGTACACATATGATACATGTCGCTCTTTCATTAACTTATTATTTTACTTATTCTCTTAATGTTTTTGCTATTTTTTATTATTTTTATTTTCACATTATTTGCTGTATTTTTTATTTTTCTTCATGTCACATTTTCATTACTTTCTATTAACTTTGAATTTCAAATAGAAATAAAAAAGACAACTTTCTTTGATGAATATAATTCAATAAGAATAGATTCCCACTTTCAAGTTTCAAATATTAGTTGATAAATTGTTTATTTGACATGATATCTTTATGTTTTTGGTAAAATTATTGTATTATTTTATAATTTACTTAGCAGAACTTACTTTTTCTTCTTAGTTTCATAAATAATGGACATTGATCTACAAATTGTGAAAAATGAGAAAGATAAAGCTTTATTCATCAAAATAAGCACTTAACAAGGAATACAAATATGCTACATTTTAACACAATTATGTTTGATCTCATGAAGGACAAATCCTCCAAAGTTATGAACATGACTGCGTCAATTTAGCATGATCATGTTTCATTTTAGACATCACCACCTCTTTAAAAGGAATACACACATACCATATCTCAAGATGTTTTGATGATTAAAGCACAATCATGCTAAGGTGAACACAAACATGCTTTATTTTTGGAGTCTATGCATAAAAAAAAATGACCATCTTAAATATGAGCATGATCATGGATAAGGAAGCATGATTGTGCTAGTCTAAGCACAATTGTGTTGAATTTTAAAAGGACATAATTTTGTGGATTCAACAGAGTCATGCTGAATGAAACATGACCGTGTTTGTTCCCTATGTGTCTTAGGTCATATTTTTATTATAAATAGAAAGGGTGAAGTAGAAGGTGATATATATTTTATTTGTGAAAATGAGAGTTTGTTGAGCAAAGCAATAACAATAAAGGTGAATATGAGTAATCAAGTAAAGCGAAAGAAGTAAGAATAAATTGATAAGGGATCTTCTCCTTTTCTTTTCTTATGTATTTGACTATAATTTTATGCATTTGACTATAACTTTATATATTTTATGTTTCCTTCTCTTGATGACTAACTAATTTACATAAACGGGGTTATTATGTAAATTGGAAAAGAAAAAAAAACATCCAACTTCTTATTTTAATTGAATTATTATTTTACTTAATCAATTCGAATGTCTTATTGTTTTAATTCTTGATAAGACATGGCCAATTTGAGTACGTCTATATCGATTAATTGACAATAGATGTACCATAATTAGTTGGTAGATTTATAAGATAATTAGCTTTAGAAACATGCATCACCAAATGTATTTTTTGAACCTCTAATTAGATTAATTATTATTACTAGTCACCTTCTTTGTTTTTCTCAATTTCTCTAAATTAAGTTTCTACATGAACAAATGAGGATTTAATTTAGGAAAAATTGTTGAAAATGTATGGCAAACAATTTTTAATAGAAGTTAGAGAAATAATTAGCAATTGAATTTTAACTTAAGATTTAACAAAATAAAAATTAGGAGAATTAAAGTACAAATGATTAATCATAACCCTAACCCTAGGTCTTTTCATTTAAGTATTTAACTTGCATATTACTTATTGTTTCCAATGAACTTGAATTTTTACAAATCTTAGGAAACAAAAGCTTTCCAAACTAATTTGCTTGAACAACATGAAAATTTCTAGAAATTATAAATCATTCTTAATCTTTCGAACAAGATATCTAGATTTAGGTTCATTCTTATTGTTGTAAGTTTATATAGATGAAAATTATCTTCATTGATAAAAAAAAATTAAATATCAAACAAATTTTCATTATATTATCTATAATAATAGATAAAAGAGATATTTGATTTTGGTTTTCACATTTTTTAAGATCATCCTAACTTTATTAATTGCATACTCTCTCACTTATATATATATATATATATGTATATGTGTATATATATATATGTATGTATGTATGTATATGTATATATACATGTATGTATATATGTATAATAGTTTTGTTTAATTGTATACCCTTTACAATTTTTGTACAATTATTCGGGTTTAAGCAATTGATAATAATCATATTTTTCACTTCATATCACTCTTCCTTTTCACTCACTCTCAAACACTTTTTCTTAAAATATAATCACACTGTCTTATTTTATATTCAACTTCTCCCTTTTATCCCTCTCTTCTCTTTGAACAACTGTCACCCTTTCTTTGACCAAACACAATCATTCTTTACCTTGGAAGTAACACTCTCAACATTAAATGGGTCATGTGTGTGTTTGGATTACAATTAGGAAGTTAAGTTTAGTTGAACTTAACTTTTTAAACTTAAGTTTAGTTAAAAGTATGTTTAATTTAACTTGATTTATATTTGGATACCTTTATTTTAAAAGTACTTTTATCAAAAGAAAACTTGTTTGGATGATACTAATTAAAAGTACTTTCAAATGTGAAATTACTAAAATGGGTATGAATGTTATAGTTTAATATAATATGAATGTTATTTATTTCATTATATTTTAGTTATATTTGAATCGATAATAATAATAATATAATAATAATAATAAATAGTCATAATATTATAAATTAAATTATAAATAATGTTAAAATATTTTCATAACAATGTTGATTAAACTACAATAAAATATATAAAGAAAAATAATAATTAATTATACATTCTCTAAATTCAAATGCAATAAATATAAATTAAAAATATAAATACATGACTAATTAAGTTGACATATAGTCTCTAATTTGATTTCAAATGAGTTTTGAACAAGATTCATCTCTATTGAAGAGGCCATAGTTAAAGGTAAAGGTTGATCTTCACCATTATGATCACCATTTTCAAGCTTCTCCATATTTTCATTTTCATAACACAAAAATTCAAAATTAGATTGAGATTGTCTTCTAATAAAATTGTGTATAGTCATTGTTGCAACAACTAATTAAACTTGTGTTACAAATTTGAACTTAGACATGTGACGTAAAATTGTAAACCGATTTTTCCATATTCCAAAAGTTCTTTCCATTGTACACCTTAAACTTGAATGGTAATAATTGAACACTTCATTGTAGTTTGCAAATCCAATTGAATGCCTAAATTTTGGAAGGTGGTAACATTTACATTTATATGGTGCAATATATCCTATTGGTGTTGGATAATCAACATCAACCAAGTAATATTTACCTAAAAAAATTATTCATTTAAATTGAGTTCATGAACATAGAAATAAATTGTAATTATCATAAACATTTACTTGGACATGCATGTGAAAAATTCATGGAAGAAGCTATGAGGACATTCTCAAATACATGTGCATCATGTGTAATGTCTTCCCATCCTGGTGATGCAAATGTGAAACACATATCTCAATCACACACAAACATTACATTTTGTGTTAGATATTCTTCAAAAAAAAAAGTTGGATCAAGGTTAAACTAGATAGTAGGGTATTTTTCTAACTTTTCCATTATCATTTGGACTTTTGTTTGTGAATAGATGCACTAACTAAGTGGGAAATTGAGATGAACATGAAAGAGCAAGAGTTTCTTGATTTTCAAGTGAAACTTTCTACTCAAGAATTTGTATATTCTCTTTCTCTCTCTCTCTCTCTGTGTATATATATATATATATATATATATATATATATATATATATATATATATTTCTATTGTTCATTTCAACTTGTGAGCCATTTCTTTATGTTATTGTATTTCTTAATTTTTCTTGATGGAAAATGTAGGATGAGTTTCAGAAAGTTAGAGTTGTTTAGGAAGTTGCTCTTAGAGCAAAAAAGTTTAGTTTTGAAGCTCAACTACTCTTAGACCTAACTCCAATGCATAATTGTATAATAAACACAGTTCTTCTAAAATTAGATAGCTCAGTCTGTTGCTTATCTTGTTGAGCATCTTACAAAATAAAAGTCAAAAATGTCTAGAAAAGTGTTTTTTTACAAAAATAGTTAAATATATTAGTAACAAATTTGTGATCGCAAAATATGTAGTTGTCACAACTAATTCAACACCATATATAAGTTAGATAATAAGTCATATACATATTCAAAATAAAGCTTACATGATCCTAAATTCCATCATATCAAAATAACATTAGGATTTTAATTTCTACTAAATATAAATAACACCAATCCAACACCTAGCAATTTAATTTCAAGTATATCATAATATCATCAACCTAACTTTTCATAGATGATAATGCATTATAAGCAACATACTTGAGCCAACCCAACAATCTTTTCTCACGTCCTTTCAACACAACAAATATTTTCGTAGTAGGCTTGAACAACATAATAAGTTGGCTGCATTGGGAGGGGACAATCCTTATAACTTGTAATAGCTTCCATTTTTTTATTATATCCATCACTTTAGCAATAGATGTATCACTAACTACTAGTGTGTGTATTTTTTTGCATCAACTATGTTTATTTTTGAAGTAGGAGCTTTTAACTTCGTGCTTTCATTTCCAATTCTCTTCCTTTTTCTAGTGCTCTTCGATCTTATAATTTAATGCAGGTTCATCATACCTCTACATTGTGTTGTAATTTTGCATGTAGAGTGCTATCAACATTCACATCTCCATTTTTATTGTAATTTATTTATTTTATATTTTTTTATGTAGGGAAATAATTTATTACTCTGCTGTAGATGGCAAGACGCCCCAAGTAGAATAAAAAAAAATCAAGTGAAAATTGATGAAGTGTGTTTCATCAAAGGAGAAAATGAACTTAAGGGAAAAGAATAAAAAGATCATGTATCATGTTTGTCAGAATCTTAGAATACCACACTAATTAAATATTGATTGTTTTATTTCTATATGGTTGATTAATGGCACTATGTATAACTATAAAATATAGGATTAAATACTGGCGGAAGCATTACAACAATGCCCATTAAGAATACTGTAAACACCCAATTTTGTCCCCTTTTCTTTTCATTCTTTTCTTTTCTTTTCTTTATAAATTAATCACATGTTAATACATTTTTGTCTTTCTTATTCAACATTCAAATTAAAGTGAAAGGCTCAAACTCTACTCTCTGTAGAAAGATAAAAATTGTGCCAAATGTCAACCATTATTGTACATAATTATCTTGATAAAGCTGAATAAATTAATATTGTATGACACAATTTAAAAGAAAGTGCAAGCTAGTGTCTCACGCAACTCCAAATTGTAATGAAATGTTTTTTTTTCAAAATAAATAAAGAAATAATGTATACTTATAATTAAAATAAAAAAAATCATTTATTTGTGTACAACATGCATAATCTCTAAGCCTCTACACGCCGCCTTGCTCTGAAGATCTTCAGGCTAGCCTTCAAACGCTTGCCAAACTTAATGAAGATGTGATTGATCACATTGTTGAGCCCACCCCTACTGTAAGACGACAAATTATAATAATCACATGAAAGCAATATAAAAGAAACCACCACGAGGAGAAAGGGGACTTTTTGGAAAAAACTGGCTGGCTTCTCTTCACAATCTTCATTCATGCGGATTGGGCTCCTAACCAACACTCATTGGATATTTTCTCACAAATAGAGGACGTGTCATACGGGTATGATTTCTTCTTCCTTGTTCGTGTTGACTTGGTGGAGCTACTAAACCTCTATATTCTTTTGTTTATGAGTCTATGATTAGTAGAAAATCATCTCTTGTTGTATATGTGGTTTCTCTTCCATGCACGATTTCTTTTATTTCTCCTTAACATTATCGATTAATACCCGAACCATATAAGTTGTTGTCACGTTTTCATTCATTTTAACTTTATTGTTATTTACTATTTTGATGTTTGTTATTGCTGGCTCTGCAACGTGAATGATATATATATTATTTGGTCTTTCATTTAACATTCTACAAACATGCATTGTTATAATATTTATTCGACTTCGATTACTCCATCCCACGTGTTTGGAATCATGTTCATGTGTCTTTTACTTATCTTCATTCTTTTTACTTTTGTTATATCATGGTTGAGATTTTATTAAATATAATATACCTTATAATATTTAACTTAATTAGCGTGACTTGTATAGCTAAAGCCACTAAAATAGAATTAGTAAAATGAAACCCAACCGAGGGAATATGAGTTCAAAAAAGTAGGAACAGGTGATGACATGTTGTTTCCTTGTTTAAATGTTATTGTATTAATCTAATAGTGTCAATATTAATAATACTAAATAAATAAGAAAAATATGTCATCGAAGCAATAAATTTTATGATAGAGTTAACTAGATGAGACATCTTCTGGACTATAATATTTTTTAGATACAAGCTGTGACAGCTTGATAGTCTTAAAACTTAAAAAAATGTTTTAGTTAATGTTAATAATTTTTCACAAATTATAAACATTAATTAAATAAAGTTTTGTAATATAATCCAAATTAAGGATTATTCAAAGATAAAGGATTATCTGAATGTGATATTCTTTTAATCCTAAAGTCGAAAAGTACAAGTTGTGACGACTTGTATCTTAAACTCTTCCCAAAATTAATAATTCATATTAAAAAACACTACTATAGTACTATTGCAACAAAACTTACTATAAAAAGGAGGGACTAAGATTCGTATGCAATAATGGCAATAAGTATAATCAAAACTAAATAATTCAATAAATTGACTTTGATGTATACTTCTGTCAATTTCAGGGTGTATGAGCTGAGACAGCTCAAAAATTCCAAATTAAATTAAAGGATAAATTTAAATAAAAAATTATTAAACAAACATTTTCTTTAAAGAAGTACGTGACTCTGATTCTTCATTATATATAGAGATACATAGGAGCAGGAAATCATTCCTGTCGAACCCAAAAATAAAAATAATAATATTATCTCATTTTACATCAATAATGATAATAATAAACAACTCTAATATTCAATGCACTTGTTGAATAAAATATATGTGATTATCGTTGTTAATTTCTATTAATTTGGGGTGAGATAAACATTTTAAAAAGTTATAATAGTTTATTTGATTAATTAGAGGTAACCGTCTTTATGATGGACATTGTAAGGTGTTAATACCTTCCTTACACGTAATCGGTTCCCGAACTCAAAATCTGATTTCGTAGATCATTTTTTAGTTTTTCTAATATTTTTCCGTAAAGTTAAACATTGGTGGCGACTTCATATTTAAAAAAAAAATTATTTTACCATCATGTGGCGACGCAGGTTACTACAAAATACCTTGGTTAAAGACCTAAAATGTTTTATTTGATTTTAACCCCATTTTACAAATATCAATGATATTTAAAGAGAAAAATTACATTGAATGAAATATGTTCCGATTAGTTTTCATTAACTCATTCAAAAATTAAATTAACGTTAAATGGGATTATTTATAATATTTTTTTACAATATTAGATAATTTCATGATATTTCCCTTTTACTATCTCAGTCTGTTAATAAAATACGTTTCTTAAAAAAATTATATTTATATATTTTAAATAAATTAGTAAAATCATAAAAAAAAATAACAGTTAAATAAGTTAAATTATCATTTTATATTAAAAAATCTTGAAAGAGTCATTTAACTAACTTGATTTACATCGACGAATTTTAATCTTATACACACACATACAAAAGGACAAATTATCTCAATCTCATTAATATAATTTATATTTCAAAAATTTGTCCACTAAAAATAAAAATGATCATTAAATCGACAATTTATTCTATAAAAAAAAGTAGAGAATGATCATTAATTTAGTGCCATAATATATGACTTATTCTTTTAATATTACTCCTTTTCTAAAGGTGATTAATTTTTTTCTATTTATTTGTGCATCGAGTGTCATGCATTTTTTTTAAAAATATTATGTTATACTCTCAATGTAAAGATTTGCATTCTTTGTTACATTATTTATTAGTGAATAAAAGACATTTCGTATCTTCCTTGAAACACAGATGTGTTAGTGGTGATAAGAGACTGTTATTAAGAAATTTCTTTAAAATAAAAATTTATATCAAAAGACTTTTCAAACTTTTGTTAATTATTATTATTATTATGCAACTTTTTAAAAATTAAAATTATTAAAAATTAATGTTTGCCTAAAATAAAGAATGAGCTTTATATATTAGGTATTAATTACTCGAATTTTGTTTTGCTAATAAGAGGATTAACGATAATAAACAATTGTGTCAAAAGATTAAAAAACATGAGCCTAACCTAACTGTAGTTATATTAATAATTTATAAAGAAATTTCACAACAAACAGGCAGGTTTGCCCGAGCGGTTAAGGGGGAAGACTTAAGATCTTCTGCACATAAGTGCGCGTGGGTTCGAACCCCACAGCCTGCACTTTTCTTCATATTTTAAAGTCGTGTTTCTGGACACAAGTTATTACATATAAAGCAGTATTATAATATTTTAAAAGTCTAAAAAATTATATTTTTAAAACATGTATAGCACTATGTCCAAGTTATGATCCTTTGTTTCTAGAAATTCGCCAGAGAAAATATTTTGTTTTACAAAATAATAGTCAAGTTGTGTTAAGTGTTAACATTACCAAATAAAAAGTTCATAAATTTAAAATTTAAATTTATTTAATATTTCCCTCTTTTTTTAAAAAAAATAGTATTTCCTTTCTTAAAATAGGTAATAAAAAAATTTCATTACTAACCTTTGTTTGAGATACATAAACAAACATAAAAGTTGGGTCATGCTTGGATAAAAATTGGAAAAGTACTTATGTAATTTTCAGTCCACAAAATGAAGGACTAAAGTCACTAAACACATGTTTAGATTTCAATTAAAAAATCTCAAAATATTTTTACTTTGAAAATAGTTATTTATTCTTTCTACATTTTATGCTTTGGAATTTGGAATTGATTAATGAAATTCACAAAAATTAGTTTTTCAATTGTTATTTATAATATTTTGAAAATTAGACCAATCATATGACCAATAATACTATTAGTTGAAAATTTAATAGTATAATAGTGGTTAAAATCAGTAATAAATATTAATATTTTAATTTTTAATTTACACACTTTATTCACAATAATATATAAAGAAGATATTCCTTTTCATCTCGAATTTTTTAGACATCTATATTTTTTTATTATATTTTAAATTTTTTTTCACCAACATATCTCTTAAGAGTAAAATAATAGAAAATATATTTATAAAAAAGAATTATTTATTTTATCAATAATAACTATTCACTTATTTTCCAACTAGTTTCAATTTTTGTTTTTTGTTTTTTACTCTTTATAACTAATTACACATTTACATGTTAAGATTTGTCTCAGTTACTTTACATGTTGTAATATTATTTATTTCTATATTTTATTTTATATTATTTTAAAACAAAATTCATATAAGGAAGAAATGACTCTTTTTCACCGGTAGTGAATAAAGCTATCAATGAGTAGTAATTTGACGCAATGGTCAGTTATGATACTATGTAATTTGGTTTTTCAAAAAATTAAGACAAACAAGCTTAAAATAATAATAAAGGTTTCAATGTACTGTTTGTCTATTTGTAGATTCTTTGTGGCCTTATTATTCATTACTTGTATTTTTGCTAATAAGAGCACTTTCAGCGGAGGGTGCTTGTGCTGTTTCTTAAGATTAAGCAACGGAACTTAGAAATATTTGTTATTGGAGTAATCCTACTTGACAAGAAAAAGTTGAAAATTTTTAAAACCGTTCCTTCCTGAAGCTACGGTGCTTAGGATTGTGAAATGCCAAATGGAGGGTTCTCAATGGTTCATCTGTCCAAGCTGGCCGCTTCAACATCTCCATGCCCAAAGCCACGAACCGTCGCACAGAAGACCTCCCCGTGAGCTAGCAACACCGCTGAGATTCACTCGCACCAACACCAGCCACTGCGGAGCTCCTCTCGTCGTCGTCCACGTGGCCACCGTCGTCGGACCAGCACTGTCGCACTAGCACCGTCGTCCCTGTGGCCACCGTCGTCGCAACGTTGTCGTCCCCGCACCAGTTCCGTCGCACCAGGACCAGCCCTCCTCTCATCGTTGTCCTCGCACCAGTGTCGTCGTCCCTGTGGCCACTGTCGCCGCACCAGCGTCGTCGCCCACCAGCCACGAGAGAGGAATGAGAGACAAGAGAGAATCACATAAAGAAGAGAGAGACGTTGAAAGAGAAAGAGGGAACGAGATTTACGTTTATTTTCTATTTTTATTTTTTACATTTTATTTTCTATTTTTATTTTTTATATTTTATAATAAAAAAAATACATTTAGTAAATTATTCATATTTATATATTATTCATAATAATTAATTTTTAAAAAATTTATAATAAAGTGTAGTGTGAGGTGTTAAAAAATTTAGTATGAGTTGTAAAAAAGTAGGAGTACTTATAAGAAATTTTCATTGGAACAAAAATTATAAAAATATAGTATGAGTTGCTTAAGAGTGACGTGACATAGTGGGACCCATTTAAAGTGGTTGAGAGTTGCTTAAGAGTGACGTGACATAGTGAGACCTATTTAAAATGATTGGGAGTTGCTTATAATCAACTCGCATTATAGATGCTCTATGGGAATGAACTGAAAATAAATACTTGTATCAAAAGACTGAACAGTCAAAACCGGAAAAATAAAAAAATAAAAAAAGAAGTTGTATTTTAACATATCAGCAATACGATACTGTCAAAAAAAATAAGTAGTTTAATCAGTTAAAAATAACTAAAGAAATATGTAATTCAACATGCAGGTTTGCCCGAGTGGTTAAGGGGGAAGACTTAAGATCTTCTGCACAGAAGTGCGCGTGGGTTCGAACCCCACAGCCTGCAGTTTTTCCTTTTAAAAGTTCCGTTTCTAGGCAGAATATGTACTGTGCCGGTGTGCCCCATCTTTAAGTCTTCATAAATCTCATTAGTTTTGATTTAACAAATCAAAATATAACTATATGTAGTAATATAATATTTTAAAAACCTTTAACTTATTTTTTTTGTTTTGAATTGACGAGACTGAACAACCCAATAAGAATTAATTAAATTAAATAATACTAGTTACATTTGCCTTTGTTAGCAGGGCAAAAAAAATAGGTAAAACTTCATCAAAAATTCTCAAATTTGCACTAATAGATAAATCATAACTTGTTAATTTATTTGCCATTTAATTGTTTGGCTTCTCGATGCGTATGCGACCATATTATATCATCCCTAATCACCTTAAACGAGATTATGTTATGAGTCAAATTAGAATAAGAATAAAAAGAAAAGTATTTTTTGATAAGTAAGAAATTCGCATTTAAAAAATCTTATTCCATAATGAACTTTATGAAACCTTTACTCCAATCAATGTCAACTCCTATATCATTCTCATTATTCATTCATCACATATTATAATATTCATTATATTATCATTATCATAACATCTCAATTATGACATTATTATCATCGAACCTCAAACACCATCACACATCATAACATTATCTATTACTATAACTTATATCAAATACAAGTACTTAAAAGGACAACTCACTATTACAACTCTTAAATTATCTCTTCTTATTTTGAGTTTCTATGATATGTGTGGTTTAAATGTTATATCTAGAGTTATACCTATTATTTCAAATTGATCTTAATTTTATTA
The DNA here is from genome assembly GCF_000230855.2 of Cajanus cajan. Taxonomy (NCBI): domain Eukaryota; kingdom Viridiplantae; phylum Streptophyta; class Magnoliopsida; order Fabales; family Fabaceae; genus Cajanus; species Cajanus cajan. Next base: position 11,968,006 of record NC_138523.1, on the reverse strand, counting down.
AAAATATAAAATAATTATTTACAACTTTTATGTTGACGTCAATAATTTATTTTACCATCTACTATTTTTAAAAATTACGTTACAACAATTTAAGCTTAAATTTGTCAACTTAACCTTTGCTGATTAAGTTGATTATAACTTGAGTTATAAACCTTTATTTTGGGTGATTCTAGTACCATTAGAAAGATAATAATCAAGCCTACAACTCTTATGGATACCACAAAACCTAATTCGGTCATGTAAGGGTCCTCACAATGCTTACAAGTTTCATACATTACGTTTCGCACACAAAACGTGAGACTCATCGTGTGACTCACATAATTCAATTGTTTATTATTATTTTTATGTGATTTTTGAGTCTAAATTATTGTTTCAAATGTATAATTTCTAACCTAGCAAATAAAACTCTTTTTGGATAATCAAGCAAAGATAAATTACCTAAATATTAAGATATGTTTATACCAAAATTTTCATAATTAAACAAAACTACACCAAAATTCTCAAATCACACATACAATCCTAACCCCCAATATATATATATATATATATATATATATATAGATCCATACACATCCTTTTACTTTAATTCTCAACTCAATTAGTCAAATACTTGTTTATCACTCATATATCGTTCATTATCATCAAATCATGCAAAACATTCAACCAAATCAAAAGCTCTAATTTATCTATTACCATTTCAATTCAATATATGTCAATACAACATGAATCAAAGCACAAATTCATAGAGTAAATTAGGAGTCAATTATCAATTAATTTCCACGTCTTTACATAAATTAAATTCATCAACTTAAGCGTCTTAGGGATAGTCTCCCTATTCTTATCCTTCACACATGTCCAAAGGAATTGACAATCTCTCTACTCTTATCATATCGTTAATTTGTGTTTCTCCTTATGGTTTCCTTTAAGTTCTTTCCTGTGAGTTCTCTGGATTTTGCAAAAAGTGCATAATGACTTAACATTCTCTCTATTTTCTTCTTTTGAACCAGTCTCCAAGTTAGGCATAGAGTCCAGCCCAAAATCTTCTGATTTACCTCTCCCCATTTTATTTTTATTAATAAAATGTTTCTCTTATAATATTCTAATTATTCTATTTTTTTTATAAATAGGATGTTACATAAAGCATAAACTTATTTCTTAGACGAGAACATTTTTAGGGACTTTTTGTTGATAATAGGATTTTTAAAAATTCTTTTAATTTCTTATTTAATTTGATTTTTACTTATCATAATTATTAATAAATTAAAATTAATATTTTTAAAATAAATTATTTATAAATAAAAATAATCTTATGTTACAATACAAATTATTTATAATAAATCTAAAATATAACTATTATAAATTTAAAAATATCTATTTCTACAAAATTTAAATATAATTTATATGTTCAAACATAATATTTATTTATATATATATATATATATATAATTTATTATAAATTTTAGTTATATATAATAAATATTTATCTTGTACATTCTGCATATTAAAATATTAGTTATAAATAGTGATTTATAAAAGGATTTGATATGAAATATTCGAGAATAATACTTAATTTTACAAAACAATGATGCACATTTTAATATGTTTATAACACAAATTAATCACAAGAGGTTTAGAAAACATGTATACGAAGAGGAGTCATAATCCATCTTTATTATTTAGGTAAAAAAAACTATGACAATTAAATAACTTCTCTCTATCTAATGACTACGAATTTTCACAATGTTGTGACTTATGTGTATAAAAATGTCTAATAGGCTGACGATTTTATAACTTCCGAAAATGATAATAAAGATTTCCCATATGTTCAATTACATCAAAAACCTAAGTAATATTCATCATTTAATTAATAACAGAATTTATGTTATCATAATTGATATTATTTAATAATATAAAATCCAATCCAATAAATAAACAATATTTATCTACAAAATTTCAATATTTACAACTTTATCTTCAAAAGTTACTGGATAAGAACCGGTAATTTTATCTGATAATTTTTTTGTAATATAAGATAAATTCTAACTTATTGCATGTTGGTATGGCATCAAATGATACAAAAACATACATCTTTTTAAAGTATGCGAAAGCCTCATTTAATTTTCTCATTGCAAAATGTTGTGTACATTTTGCAATATATATAATTTACAAGAAATAATCATGCTTAAATAAGATAAAATCATTATAAATAACAGATCTCTTCATATGTATTTAATATAATTGTATATTAGAAACTTAAAATCACGATTAAGATGTAAAATTCAAGCGTTAATAGATACACGTCCTAAGTGCTATATTTTGTAGCTTTCTTACTCAAAGTTGTATTTTGGTATGCTCATAGTGAATTTAATTTCTTCTCGTTGGTGAAGCATGTTAGAATTTTGTTATGTATCATTTTTTCTATAGTTTTCAATATTTATGAAAGTGCATGTAGAAGAAGAAGAAGAAGAGGATGTCAAGCACATTAATTGAAGTGTTATAGGTCTCCACAGTGGGAGAAACATCTCCTTCACCAGCCTTTCTACTTGGTCCACCTTCCATGTTAATTTGGCTGAGCATGCAAAATCAGGTTATTGAAACTCAAACAACTAGCATTTGTTCACTTGTCAATGTCACTCATGAATATTTGCATTTGCATTCACTAATATTTGCTATATCATATCTGTGGCTTCGAATCATTGAATCGCAAGGTTTAATGGTGATACATTCTCTCAACGTAAATTTTTTTACATAATAAATCAATTAGAAAGGATGATTTTGAATAAAATTGATTTGCAAAGTAAGTTAATTAAAATATAATATTTTTTTTATTTAGTACAAAAGTTATCTAAAATTTTATAAATTCAAAAACTCTATAATTAAATAAAATACCGACACGTAATTTCTGTATCAAATATCGATTTAAACAGATGGAATCTAATGAAATAAAATTAAATAGAATAACTTATCATACTATTGTTCGGGTGTTTTACGATGGAGTTGAGTAAAAATGTCATGTCCTTTCTGAGGAGTAAAACAAATAGGCAAAATTATAATTATATATTATTATATAAAAAGTAGTTCTATCCCATAACTTTGAAATTGGAGAGAAAAAAATGAATTGAATAGAATAAAAACAAAATGGTTTGTCTTGTTAATTTCATTTAATTTTAAACAATAACAGTGATTATTTTATTCTATTTTTCTTCATTAATTTCTTATTATTAACCCAGATATAATTTCATATTTAAGCCTCAAGTCTCTAGCTCAACCACTAAATTTAAACATATGTACTATTTAAGTCACCCCTCATAAATTTGGAGAGTTCTTCCAGAACCAACACTTTTCATTAATTAGCACCAAAAATATGTTCTTTTTAAGTATTAAATACTCTCTCCATTTTTATTTATAATTATTTTATTTTTATTTTTTTATTATTCTTTTTCATTGTTATTTTTTTTAAAATCAATATTTTATTATTATTTTTTTCATTTTTATTCTTCATAATTAATGTGTATTTACTGAATAATATATTTATTTATTTTTAATATACTTATTTTTTTCTATCCACCTAAAAGATATATAATAAAAAAATAAATAATAAATATTTTAAAAAAATTAAAATATCAATCATTTTCTAAAAATAAAAAAAAAAACGGAGAAAGTACATAATAATATCTATTTTTTTTAAGAGCTAGTAATAATTAATCACAATGTGATTAATTATGAATTCCCATGGCACAGGCTCCTCCATTATTGCTAGAAGAAACAAGTGGTCTGTCTAACGGCCACGAGTTGAGTTGAGATATATTTATCTTACTTTCATTTAATTCGAAATTTTAATAAAATTATTTATTTTAATTTTATTTAATTAAGATTTGATAATATGTGCGATAAAACTAAGTTCACATGATTTATCGAGAGTGTATTAATCTTAATATTATATATAATGAAATAATACATAAAAGAAATATATATATATATATATATATATATATATATATATATAACAAAAATTAAATATATTTTAATATATATAATTCAAAATAGATAATATTAATATAAATATAATATTGTATTATACAAAATGGTATTATTTATTAAGTTAAAATTTTTATTATTACTACATATTATTTTTGTTTTTTTTATCTATTCACTTAGAAAATAACACCCAGATTAAAAAAAATATATTCAGATCTTCATTTTTATTAAATTATTTTTAACTTCTTAATACTCCAATATTATTTCTCTCTTATTTGTCACAAGTGAACAAAGTAGTTCAGTAGACATAAAGATATAATTGAAAGAACAATTAAAAAAAAGTAACTTTTTATAACTATTTAAATAAAACAATTATCTCAAAATCACATTTAACTTAACATATTCAATTATATTTTTTTATAATTAAAATAATAATAATTATTGCATACATAATATAAATAATTATTGTATAATTAATTATTTATTCTGCTAATTCAGCATACATAATATAAATACACATTTACTTTTTTTTCTTTCATTTTTTATTTTTATAAAAAAAACTGTCTTATGAGAATCCAAGGCTTATCTAGTGATGTAAATTCTGTTGGGACAGCAGCAAATTCGGTGACTTCATATTTCCTTTCTTTGAAGAGACCGATGAATTATAATTATTATAATGGAAAAGTAACTCAAAGCAGACAGATATAAATTTTTTTTTATACGTAATATGCACCTTTTAATATACATAAAATACCCTTCCTTAAAATTATATAGGAAACTGGCCTTCATTTACTGTTCAAGTGTGAATTGGGGTTCACCTAAATTTTCATATTTTCATTTTCATACATTACACACAGAATTATGAAATCTTAAATCCTAAATCCTAAACCCTAAACTTTAAAACTCAATTCTAAACGAGTCTTTTTCAAAATTTTAATTTTTAGTTATATTGTAATTTTTAAAATTTAAAATAAAAATATATTTTAATATTTTTACCTTTTACTTTTTCTACCCTTACAATAACTTTATTTTATTGTTTGAAAAATATTACATTAGCACCTTTTATATATTACTTAATCTTAATTATTTGGAAAATATTACATTGTGATTCCCTGTAATAAGGACTGATGTAAACCTTTAAAATATAGTGTTCATGCAATTTTGTAGAACTTTATAAAGTTTCAACATAATTAACTCAATTATATATTTTAACATACAAGTATAATAGCCATATCTCTTATGAAAGAATAATATAATTTATTTTAATTTTTATCATTAAAATACTTTAAAAAATTATTTAAGAATTAAATAAATTTTTATTTAAAGTTTACAATATAATTAAATTTTAAAGTTTTAAAAATACCAGTTAAAAATTCGATTTTAAATAACTCAAATTCTAAAAATTTGACTCCTCTAAAGTGAGAAAATTTCATTAAAATAATAAGTTGATAAAAATATCAACAATGGAATATTATAGTTAATTTAAATTTTATTATATATATATATATATATATATATATATTTTTATCATGATTTTTTATCGTTGATTTTTTAATTAAAAATTATTATTACTTTATCCTTTAAAGTGTACTCTTCATTTTAGTGGAGACAAATCTGAATTCTAAACAATATATAAAACTTACACAATAAAATTCACTGAATACCAAATTCATACTTAAAATAGTGAATGAAGACTAATCTAGTATATAATTTTGGATGAGAGATACTTACGTGTATTAAAAGATGCAAAGAAAAGGAAATTAGAAACTAACTGGTTACAATAAACCTCCAACACTAGTTTAATTTCCTTTTTTTGTTTTCTCAATTCCATTGTGACGATGCATAATTACATTCATACCAGTGTTGGTGATTGGAATTTTAAATCCCTTCAGGCATAGATCAATCCTATTAAAATATTCACTTTCCTTGTTAATATTAAGGAATGAGTATCATGCACACATTCTACATTTACTAATAAACCAATCGTAGTTATAACCTTAACATTATAATTTGTATAATTTTGATTAGAAGACATTGAGCAAGACAAAATGGATATTCAACTTGAAACTCTGTAATCTACCCCATTTATTGGAAGCTGTTTATTATTTCTTCAAACAAATTCAAGTAAAGAAAGGCAAAAGAAGGAAAAGTCTTATAAAATAAAAAATAAAAATAAAAAAAGAAAAGAAAAAAGAACTACAAAATCTTAATAACCATCTGTCCAATCAAATATGTTTGCCCAGGGATGATTGATGCCTGTAGACTTCTGTATCGATTTTCTGTATGCTTCATTTCCAATTCCAAGAGAATAACTTACGTAATTTCCTTATGCATCTTTGTTGAATATTCACAAAAAACTGTTTCGGGTCACGGACTCTGATTATGGGAACCTTGAAGAATGACCACGCATTCATTTATGCTAACACAAGCTTTAATTTCTAATGCCACAGATTATACTGCGAACACTATTACAATATGTAGATATCTGAATCAAGTGTGTCAAGTCCTTCTAGGAGTTGGGAACGAAAGTGCCAACATATCCAAATGCCATGATGAAGAAAGCAATTGATTGGATATATAGGAATATGTAGAAGCGGTTTTTGCCGAACATGATATCATAGCAGCCACAGAAGAAGAGGTAGAATCCAACTAGAAGTTCCAACATGTGAATCCTAATGATATTGGTCACAAAGACAACAAATATAGATAGGTAAGCACTAAGCACTTAGATATCATCTAAAAAGTGAATTAGTGAATGTTGTTTTATAATGTTCTCTGATTAATGAAACCAAGAGTAAGAATACTCCTTTATACCTTTCTCCAATCTTGAATCGAAACTTCTTGGGTGCTTTACCCCCACCTTTACCCTTTAGAGCATCTCCAAGCTTTTCAGTGACAATCCATTCATTCACTCTACTAGCCTCTAGTAGACCAATAATTGTCGCCTTTGTTCTATGCAGAGACATGGTATTCTCAAAAAGAATCCAGAAGACCAGTAAGTGGAGTGACCTGAAAAATAGCTAAACACTTTGAGTAAACAAGTTCATTGTCTTTAAAGTTTTAAGTACTTTTAGACCATTTGGGAATGTCTCATGCAAAATGTTTAAGATTTTAAAGAGTGGAAAAACAATCGTGTGTCGTAATTCCTCATTCCTAGGAATTCCTCATTTCATTTGCATGGTTTAAAATGCGCTATGACCAAGGAGCTATATATGATGTGTTTATTTTATTTTATTTTGTATACATAGATCATAATGAGATTTGAACTTATAATCCTACAAAAACTACTTAAACTCCTATCACTAGACCGATTCTGATAGTCTTCTGATATGTTTTATTATGTGCTCTATAGATCATCCAAATTAATCTTTTGAGATTTGATCGTAGAGGCAAATAGATTATACTATTGAAGAAAGGAAAACTAGGGAAAAATGAAGACCTTGGAGTTCCAACAGCATTTAGGAGGGTGATAATGGAAGGGATATACACAGCACCCCACTTGGGAACCGCAACCTCAGGCACCACAACTGTTGCAGGTAACACAATGCAATAGAACACAAAAGTGTTGATGTGGGCCACGACCTTCCGGACAAAGAAGAAGCTGTAAATCACATATATCTTCTTCCACAAGGACACTTTCTGCAATGGACACATAAGAATTTTGGTCATAAATAGCCAATACTTTTTGTCCTGCCAGTTCAAAGGACCAACCTTACCTTGTTTCTCATAATCTCCGTGAACATTTTCTTGAAAAGATTGGCTGGTCCACAAGACCACCTGTGCTGTTGGTACCGGTAGGCCTTTAGAGTACTTGGTAATTCATTTTTAACCTGTAGTCCAATTAATAAACTCATGTAATTCATGCCATATCAACAAAATCATATGATAAAAAGAAGAGTAAACATGCAATGAAAATAAGTTTTACCCTATCATCTGATCACAAATCATGTATACTAAATTTTTTATGTCATATCAGTATAATTTCTGATTGATTAACTATACACGTGCATGAAAATTTAACACTAAATAGGAACAACTGAACAACTAATCAATACTCTTAAGTCCTATCATACACACATGAAATTTTGTAATGTGTGAAGAAGATATGAACAACATTGACTTGTATTGAATTAAGCAAATGGAACCTTCAAATTGGCTAGGTATAAGAATTTCCATCCTTTGAGACTGGCTCGGACAGCCAGGTCCATATCTTCTACTGTGGTCCTATCCTTCCACCCCCCAGCCTCATTCAGAGCCGAAATTCTCCATACACCCGCAGTCCCTGATCATTTAGATGAGTACAAAAATTGGTTGTAACATTTCCACTTTTGCACTTAAAATCAATTATTCTTTTTTATCAAAAAGGATGAAATTGTTTTCATTTTTTTGTTGTTGTTTTTTTTGTATTCTAGGGATAGATTATCTGGCACCAGATGATTACCGTTGAAGCCAAAGAAGGCGTAAGTGGAAGACCCCACTTCTTGTTCCACAGTAAAATGGTAATCCAGTGACATCTCTTGCATCCTGGTCATCAAACATTCATTTGCATTCACTGAAAATAAAAATGCATTGTTAATGCAATGAAATTAACAATTCCATGGTGTAATTGGGAATGATTTAGAAGGAGAGTGCGATATCAATTCAGCTGCCTTTTAGTAATAGTTGCGAAATGAGGGTCCACCATTAAAATTTTGCACATGCAGCTGCCGGATGCAATAGTAGTAGAAGATTTTCTATCACAAAATGTGTTTTCTAAGATTAGAAACAAAATAAAAATGTGCTTACTAGTACTAGACTAGAGAACTCCCAAATAAAAATAAAAACAATAAAGTAAGAAAAGAAGAAGGAAAATAAACATCTTATAAACAATCATGACATGACATCAACAACCTCAATTATACCAACAACGGTGTTGTGCCCTCGTAAAACAGAGGTGCCCCATGACATACGCATGCAGATTAATTTCAAGTAATATTGCCCTCTTTTGCGGTCACAACAATCCACAATAATTATGTTTCGGACTTTAATAATAGTCGAAAACAAATTTACAACTTCCTTGATTGAAAAAAAAAAAAAAAAACTTGAAAAAGGTATGAGCCGAAAAATTCTGGTAATGCACATGCTCGAGTCTATTCTTGAATTAGTATTGTGTCCTTCTCATTTAATTGACATGCTTAAAAGCCACTCAGATAGCACACTGCACAGTTTCCTTCAACATGATCATAAATGTAATTGACATGCTTAAAAGCCACTCAGATAGCACACTCAGATAGACTAACTTTATTTAATATTCTTAATTTAAAAATATTTATAGGAAATTAAATAGAAACACTATCTATTATAAATGTGATTAAAGATATTTTTAAAAATATATAATATATTTACATGAAATTATGAAAATCAAATATATTTAGTTAACTTTTTAATATGCGTAAAATTAATATATATATATATATAAATCTAAATAGAATACTTTTCTAGCACATAGTAGTAGTTTTGTAGGCAGCTATTATGATGATCTAATTATTAGGTGAAGATATAAATGCCTTTAACTATACCTCTAACATAAAGTTACATGATCATTTATAAAAATAATAAGCGAACCACCGTATTTTCTATTGACTCAAGAACATTTATGATGATTTTGCGTATCAATTCCCTTTACTTATTGAGTTGCTGGGGCTATAAACCCCCACACTAATTTTTTCCTGGCTGTGGTCCAACTATGTTATCTCACTTTTCGGCCACAGAAAACTAACCCCATTCCCGCCATAAATGAACCCTTAAGCACTTGTTTTTCAGGATATATATCATAATTATCAAACTGAATTTAGTTTATTTTCAATAATATTTTTTATGCATCATGTCATATACTAAAAAAAAAATCTAACTATCTTGACCTTAATCTCTTAATCATTCGTAACCCCCGGAAACCATTAATGTTATATCATGTGTTTCAGTTGATTTATGATGGTGACCTCACATGACAGACTGTATCCAAAATCGAAAAAGAGATTTACTAATGGCACTCCCACTTTTTCCAGAACTATGAAGACAACACAAGCCAAACAAAGAAAGTAAGAACACAAACGCTGGTCTTGGCGAACACGGGAAGAGACGCACACGTGGCCTATCTAGAGGGCCATTCAAGCACAAAGTGGGACCCACCTCAGCCCAACCAAACAAGAACATTTCCAAAACAAACAAGACCCGCCGACAGTTTTTTATTAGCGAAGCTGTATTCTCGGAACCATGGCCCCGGATTAAGGCTAAATGGTTAATCCAAGAAAAAGAAATTAAAGCCAAGCCGCCAAAGGCCTAGAACCAAAACTCAAGACAATGCTGGACTCTTTTTTTCTAATATAATAATTAAAATTTATTCCGACTTTTAAATTTATGAAATAAAAATAGTAAGGTTTACGTTATCTCTTGTTGGTCTCAACTCTTAATAGATTATAATCAAGCATATACTATAAATTTGAAGATAATTATTATCATGATAAGTATGAATAAATTATTTACCTAATATACTATGGTTACAAATAAAGTTTCCTTTTTCTTTTATTGATATACTAGTTTGTTAAGTTTGAGACTAATTTCATTTATTTGTAAATGTGAATTTTTACTAATAGATGGTAATGACGCGTGTCTCACTATTACGTAAATTCATTAGATTTGGTTACAGAGAATATGAATTAAGGTGCAGATGAGACATAAACAAGGGGTTGAGTGAAAGAGAAAGTACCAAACTTCCAGCGTGCCTGAACGAGACCAAGTTCAGGGTTGTTGACAAGGAATGGGACAGTTCGCCATAGGAAATCAGTCTCTGGTTGAAAATCAGCATCAAAGATTGCAACATAATCACATTGTTTCACATAGCTGCGTTTCATGCCTTCTTTAAGAGCCCCAGCTTTGTAACCGTTTCTGTTGTCCCTCACCTCGTACTTTATGTTCACCCCTTTGCTCGCCCATCTGCTACATTCCATTTGCACCAATTCCTGCAATTTTTCATTGCTTTCACTCACAACCCCTTTATTTTATTAATCACATATATATCATGGATAATATCATATATCAATGTATATTGTGTGTTCTCTATTATATGCATTAATTCGAATAACATAATTACCTTGATTGTTGGGTCAGTAGAATCATCGAGAATTTGGATGATGATTCTGTCTGAAGGCCAAGAAAGACCACATGCGGCACCAATCGATAGTTGATAAACCTGCATTGAGAAGTATAATGTTACACAATATACGTCAAAACTAACAGAACAAAAAGATGTTGGACTTTGGTTATACCTCTCTTTCGTTGTACATTGGGACTTGGACCAAAACCATTGGATAAATGGAATTTCCCAACTCAACGTCGTCCTTCATAGGCTCCCACTTGTAACGCTTCTCGGGTTTTCGACCAAAGAGCTTGACCAAGCAAATGACGAAGCCCATGTACACCCTCTCCACCAGCATCATCAAAGACATGGCCAAGCACAGAAACACTGACACTCTCAGCAGTGGCACGATCACTGGCTCCTTCACTTGGCTCCAAATCAGGCCAATTTGGAAGGAAATGTCATCCCTCGCCCCTTGAAACGCTTCCATCTGAAAACAACAAAGAGAGAAGAGAGGTTATATATTACTAATCACAAACAAACAAACACCCCACGAAATGGATTTTAAGAAATGAACCAACTTTGGCAATGAAGCAGACTTTTCTCTTTTGGGTAGTTTGATTTTGATATACTGGAGTATGTGTTTTGCTTCGGGGTCACGCAAAAAGGAAGCTAGAGGAACACACCTTGCACCTTCTAGATCTTGGAACACTGCTTCTTTGTTTTGAGGAAATGAGGGAACAGAAAATGGATGAGGGAAGAGTGGTGCTAGTTTGCTAATTGCATGGCTCCTTAATTTCCGTGAGCAAAATACTTATGATGTCAGTTATTATGTGGAAGCCAAGACTAGCTCTGGTTGGAACCAAAGCAAATAAAGGGTTGAAAAAAATGAGGTAAAAAAAAAAAGGAATGAAGAACAAGAGTGAGTGAGAGAGAGAGAGAATGTGGTTGTTTTTTGTAAGAGCAATGGCCTCTATGAGGATGCTCTGTCTTCTCTCTCTGTCTTTCTCTCTCTCTCTGTTGTTGGCCTTTTATAATGGGTTTTGCACCCCACAATGCCTCTAGACCTTGAACTCTTGATGCCACCACAACTGTGAACGTTAGGCTTATATAATTTGAGCATGTGGAAACCTAATAATTCGATATTTCATGTGTTTTATTTTATTTTATTATTTTTTGAAATTCTGTTTATGAGATAAGTTGTTTGTATGAAACAATATATTTTAAGATTGCAAATCATTTTTTTCTAAAAAGTAAACTTTTTTTATAACGAAAATTTTTTAATTCATTATTATTTATCAAGTTTTTTCTCTTTGATTTATTACATAAAAATTAATTAGTTTTTTTTTAATTTAAACAAAATTAAATATTGCAAAATTAATTTTCATTAAATTTATCTAACTAAAAATTTATTATGATTATAATCTATTATAATAATAATTGATTATATAATTAATCATTGAAATATTCTAATTATCATAATTTTTTCATAGGAAAAAGACTTTTAGACACTCTTGTCAGAGTTAAAAAGAGAGAAAAAAAATTAAGTTATTGATATTGTCGGTAATGTAACAAAAAGAGAGAAATATTGAGAAATGTTGGGTATTTAAAAATGTTGGAATGTAAAAATAATAATAATAAGTAAAATCAAATGTCAATCAGCTTTGAGCAGGGTTTTCCTTTTCCGTGCATTAATTAGTGTTTTAGTATTAAGAAAATTGCATTTAATAAATAATTGAAAGTACATGTATTAAATTTAATTAATTACAACATTTTAATTAATGTGATTATTAAGCAAGTCTTGTAATACATGTTTTACTATTTTGCCAGCTATAATACATGGTTTCGTGTTTTATTAAAAAAATTTTCTTTCTATTTTTAAATGAGTGTCGTGTAAAATATATATTAATTTTAACAAATTAACGTAAGAGTATTAAAAAATAGTGCATACACCCAGCCTGGTAGTGATTAGGGACGGATGTAAATGCTTACTTATTTTAGTTTTACCTTTTTAATATAAAATAGGATTTGTAAAACTCAGACAATTATTTTAAGACAATTATTTTTATGTCTATATTTGAAGGTTTGATCGTAGAAATAATGACAATTAAATGTTATTTTTAAATTTTTTTGGTAAAGTATCCTATTATCTTTTTATAGTTCTTTTATGATGATAATCATATTATTATTTTTCTTTCTAGACGGACATTCTAATTCTATTTTTATAATTTTTATTATAAATATTTTATTTTTTTATTCTTTTTGACAAAATATTTGAGTATAATTTTTTTAGAATTTATTATTATTTTAAAGGTTATAAAAACTTAGATGTAGTACAGTAAATATTTTTAGTATTTTTACTTGTTTGATAAGAAAATTTAATTCATTTTCATCAAGTTGATTCCTTAAATTGTAACTTCATGTTTAAAGTAGGGATCAAACCTTGATCTTTGGTTAAGAAGTATAAGTGTCAAATCACTTGAGTTAATAATTTTTTTATAAATATCATTGATATTATTCTTGGATTAAGAATTAAAATTTCACATTAATAATACACATTATCATTTAATAAAATTATTTATTAAGCAGATTATCGAGATAAAATTCTAATTCAAAGAACAATATCAAATTTTGTCTTGTAAGTTATTGCATTTTCAAGCAACAAGGCAAGTTTTATGAATATTATATAGAGATTGATAACTTTGAAATATATTGATAAATATTATTTCTTCATATCAATAATTTTCGTATATTTTTCTCCTCACATGTTTATTTTTATTGTCATTCTTTTACTAAAAAATATATTTTAAAGTGTTTTATAATTTTGTTAATGTAATATTTAAGGAACATTTTAGTTTTAGAAAATGATATGTAAGTAAGAAAAAAATAGAATAAATGAATATTTGAGCATTCCTAGCCCTCCTGACCTTGACACTATCTTCCCCCTTCAACTCGACACACTACCATTCCTCCTCCTGACCCCTTAAGGCTAATCCAATTCATTTATAACTCTCTTCATAGGCCTTCAATGGCCACCCCTCCCCATAGACTTTAGGTTTTCAAGAGAGTATTGATAGACTTATTATTATTGTCCTTGTTAACAAATGCTACTCCCATAATATTTTTCAACATCTCAAACTACTTATTACACCTAACCCTACCCTCCCAGTAATGGCAAAAAATGGCGCCCACATCATTTTCATTGGTTCATGTCCCAACTCAATATTCTTATCCAGAACAATGACTTCAACATTCTAATTTACCTCTTACCAATCCAAGAGGTTGATTTGGTCCTTGGAATTGAGTGACTCAACACACTTTCACCCATTATTTATGATTTCTCTTTTCTCTACATGACTTTTAACGACAACTAATATTCTAATACCCTTAATTATGATAAGCCTTTATTGACCACAACCACTTGCAAATAACTATTTCACTTATTCCACATTGATATGGTTGCTTCCTTTCATTATCTTTCAATTGAACCCTCCCACATCCCTAACCTCAAATTCAGTACTTCTTAAACCAATTTCACCAAGTGTACATTATGCCCTCAAGGCCTACCCCTAAAAATACCTAATGACCATCATATACCCTTCCTACCCAAAACTTCCCTAGTTAACATCAAACCTTACCACTACCCCCAACTCACAAGAATGTTGTGCTACTATCATCATCCAAGACCTCTTACTATCAACACTTATTAGGTAGCCCAACATAAGCCTTTTCTCTTCCCCAATTTTGACAGTGCGAAGAAAAATGGCACATGGTGCATTTGTATTGATTATAGAGTCCTTATGGCATAACTATATTTTCTTATATTGACTCATATTTAAACTATCATCAGATTCGGATCAAGCCTACAGGTATTCCAAGATAGCTTTTTGAACTTAAGATGGTCTCTGTGAGTTTTTCAGTTATGCCCTTTGGGCTTATTAATCCTCCTTATTCCTTCGAAAGGCTCATGAATGACCAACTTTGTCCATAGTTAAGGTGTTTTGTTTAGTGTCTTTTGATGACGTTCTTATTTATAGTTCTTTTTTCACTAATCACTTTCAAAATTTATAGTATGGGTTGGTTCAGGGACATGCCAAGCAGAACACTAATGTGGTAGAGACTTTCTATGTTAGGTGTTTTGTAGATTATGTGTCGGCTCTGGACACAACACAGTTCCTAGTGACATAGAATGTTCACACATTCTATGACAGGTCAACACGTGACATAGAAAATTCACTTTTTATGTCAAATGGTCAACATCTATCATAATATGGATACCAAATGTAATGTTTTAATCACATTGACACCCACATTCTATGATGGGTTTAACCTTATCTATCATAGAATGTTTTATGACGGATAAGGTCACACCTACCATAGAGTATGCACTTTCTATGATAAGTATGGTCACACACATCATAAAAAAATGCATTCTTTTAATATGTTGTACACTTTTTTTTTTATAATTTTCCTAAACCTATATAGAAAAAATACAACTTAGGTAGATTAATATAACATAATATTGTTATCTAGATCAATACAAACCTATATAAAACATAATATTTCATTTAAATTTAAAAATTGTATAAAGTAAAATAACTAGCAATCAAAGAGAATTAATAATAAATTTGTTAAAGTTAACAATAAATGTCACAAATTAATAATAATGAACATTTAGTATAAGAATGTACCATTGTTATCAAATAACAATGAATCTAAAGTAAACTAGCCAATATACACAAAGAAAACTAAAATAATGTACAAAAAGATAAATCAATCCTCAAATTGACTCAAGATAAGTCAATGTCTATCTTTTGCAAATATCTTTCAACTTTTCGTCGACAAATAGAGTTAAATTTTTGAATACCTTAAATTAATTCAATATATATATATATATAATTTAAATATTAATTGATCATTAAATAATTAAATAATTATTTAAAATAATTAAATTGATTTAAAAATGTATTACCTTCCTCCATGAGTTCATAATCTTGCTGATAATAATGGTAACATAATAGTCACATTCGTGATTACTCGGTTGACATGGGCATTACAATTTAAGTGAATATAAAACATAAATGAAACATAGTTAGAATATACTTTAATTCAATTATAAGTATTATTAGGTTGACAATTAACTTATTTTTGAAGCAATATATTAAAGCTTCTTCTGAGCTACCGGAGGAAGCCCCCACAAGATCAAGTTTGCATCCAAAGACACCTATGAAAATTAATGGTAAATTGAAAAAGTTAAAGAATGAACAATTTTAACACCGCAAACAAAACTGTGCATAACTAACGTAGTCTAGATACAAAGGTTTCTTCACATCATTGCACAATCTATCAAACACATGTGCATGTTTGAAAGAATCAATCCTAACATCATGGATCATATCCTCTAGTTGATCATCCATCTCTAAATTAACTTATTTTTCTTGTGTTTGAGACACTTGTATGAAGTTAGATGAAAGACACATAGAAGGGGGTGGGTTGAATATGTGTGTGTGAAGAAAGGAATTTTAAAAACATTTTTTCACAAATAGACACTTTTTCGTCTAGTAAAATCTTATCAGCGAATGCTGATCAGAAGCTACCCAGAATAGGTTTAACAAAATCATTTTGTGTCTGGGAGTTTCATCATCTGCTAAGAGAAAATACTTCTTAAGCGAAAACCGTTCTTTTAGGATAATTAGTTGAAAAGGTATGATTTTTCGTCTGAAGATAGTTTTAATAGACAATCTGCTTTAGACAAAGTTTTTAGTATATTAAATCAATAAAATAAAGTGCGTCTAAAACATTAAATCATAGCACATGTATTTTTATATTGGTTCACTCAAACTAAGCTACGTCCAGACTCCCTCAAATGAAAGGTTCTACTAGATAATCAATGAATTACAAGTATTATTTGTTCAGCCTCTTTAGGCTCGCAGTGAGTATTATAGACCACCTAAGTCACAACCACTCCTAGTCCCAAGTATTGTCAACCACTTCTAGCTCGTCAGCTTCACTTGCGGACGCTAGTATTCTTTACTCAGTCACTTCTGGCTCCTAGTGAGTATTACCGACCAACTCCTGGCTCGCTAACTTCACCATTAGCGCTAGTATTCTTTGATCAGCCACTTCTGGCTCTTAGTGAGTATTCTCGACCAACTCCTAACACGTTGACTTCACTCATCTATGCTAATATTCTTTAATCAGCCACTTCTGGCTCGTAGTGAGTATTCTTTGACAAGTCTCTTCATGCTTTACAAGTATTATTTCCCTAGCCTCTTCAGGCTCTACATATATTAACTAGACAAGTTTGGTTTGAGTGTTTGGTTTACTCTCATAGAGAGGATACATAAGATTATACACACACTAAGGTATGCAACCTTAGTTTTTGCAACGATTGAGTGTTTGGTTTACTCTCACATAGAGAATACATAAGTTGGTACACTCACTAAGATTTTTGTTCCTAAGATACATATGAATAGGTATATTTGACTCTTTACGCTCTATCTCTGGATTCGTTGCTTCGTGGGCTTGATATCACTTGGTTAATAATACAAGGTTAAAGCCAAAACCCAAAACGCCAACCTTTTAAGGTTTGAGATAGTGATATATATATTGTCTTGTAGAATTTGCTCGTTGCAAGTGACCGTTGAAGCAGATATAGTCGTTCATGACTAGTTTAATCTCTCATTTAATGCTCAAGATCGTTGCATTAAATGATGCTTCCTGTTTGTAGACCTTGTGTGAAGTCTTCTTTGCCTTGTTAGCAGCTGTGTCTGAATTTAGCAAAGACCTAGGAACCTTTTTGTCCTTTTCTGGTCACATAGTTGTAGAGTGTTCTAAAAAAGTGATGTACTTTCTCTGACACATGCATGCTTTAGCTTTTGCGTGCTTTTCTTCTTCTTCTTTCATCACGCTATCATGTTGAGAGCATTTGAGTGATTGTAGATGATGCCTTGATTTTTCTTTTAAGACTTGATTCTTTAATTGCTTGCATGGTAGTCTTCGTCTGCGTCTGTTGGTCCTGTGCATCTCAATCTTGACTTTCATCTGAGCATCTGAGTTTAATGCTTTTGAATTTTCTTTTGATCTGGTCAACATTGTGAATGGACAGCCTTTGTTCTTGTTTGAAGTGTCTTTCAGTCTGTGTTGTCCTTCGTCTTATGTGTTGTTGACTTTCTTTTGTTCTTTGTCTCATGCTTCGTCTAATTTCTTATGTTGCACTAGAGGTTGTCCTTGACACACCTTCATCTAATATTGGACTCATAATCGTCTAGTGCACATATTGTACTTTGTCTATTCAATTAGCTTGATTTATCTGGTTCTCATGATGTGCCTTGCCTTAACTGTCCTTTTATTAGAGTTGGTCATCTGGTTTCATCTGATGTTTAACACATCTTTGTCTTGTTCCAGGTTTGGTCATGTTTTGGCTTTTCTTCTGATACTTCAATGTCTCGACTTGTAGTAGGCCTCATCTAGTGTTTGTTGAATGTTCTTCCGTTTGTGATCATACCCAATCTTGATGCTTGACTAGCCATCATCTGATTCTTTTGTTTAGTTTGTTCGGGCTTCATAGATCTTGCATTTAATGCATTTGATCTTGCATTAAATGTTTGCTCGGTGATATTGGGTTACGTAAAGTCTTTTTGTATCGTTTGTTTACTTCTATGTCTGGGTTCAATCATGACCTAGACATCTATGTACTTTTCTGGCATTGTAGCTGCAAAGGCATTGTCTTTTACTGACTGGTAGGTAAACTTGCTTTGACACATGCAACTTTGACTTATGGATAAGCGCTAGTCCATTTTTCTTTTCTCTCTTCTTCTATTTTAATGACTTCATGTGTTCTTCTGAGAGTGTGGATGTTAGTTAGTTCTTCTCGTTGTGACTTCAGACGCAATCCAACATTCTTAGTTTTCGTTTGTGTATTTGAGTCTCTGGTCAACTATGCAAGCTCTTGACTCTGTCTAGGATGCTTTGATTTAGGTTTGTCCGTCGTCCATGGTTTTGTATCATTTGAGGCTTCACTAATTTCCTTCTTATGTTGAGCTTGTTTTCGTTTGATCTCTTCATCTGATGTCTTGTAGCTTGTGGATAGCTTTGTCTGGTGTATTTCCTTCTTTTGATCAACCTTCATCCGGTGCTTAGCTTATTTTGTCTTGGTTTTGGTGCAGAGGGTGGTGCATGCATATTTTCTATTCTTCAACTTGCCTGTACTAATTTTTTTATCTTAAACACTAACACATTTGTTAGAGATAACAATATGTATTATATTTGTCTCATTCAAAACCTTACTGGGAATTTCTTCGTCTGACTTAACATTGTACATGTGGCATGTCTAACAATTCACCATACCATATCCATATAATGTAACTTCTAAGGAACCCATTGCACAAAACATGCTCTTGTATAATATGTATTAGATACCTTTTCAAATTGAAACAATTCACACAAGGACAGTATAACCTTTCACTATTGTTTGTAACATTCCTTTGTGCAAACTAAAGAAACTCCTCCAGTCCATTCTCATATTTCACAATTGTGCGTAAACAGTTCATCTAGCTCTAATCCATCAGTGTGCATTCGTTTCACATAAACCATGTCAATCTTACTTTTTAATACAAGTTGTGATTCTACCCATTCAAAAAAATAATTCTTTATAATTGATTAATACATAAAGGTAAAGTCCCATACATTAAATTTGACAAAATTTTGGCAACATTTCGTATTGGTATCTAAGTACACAAAATGAAAGTAGTGACATGAAATTCACTATAATCAAATATGCACCCAGAAAACAACAAGAAATGTACTTAACCAAAATCTTAATAAATTTAAAATGAGGCTTAACCTCCTTCTATATATTAATCAACTATAAAAATATGTATCTTTCCAAATTGTCCAAATGAATAATTCAAGATTCAATACAGTGATTATACATTAATTGTGTAACCATTATATTCAATCTCAAACAAGAAACTAAAGTTCACTCACAATCGATCAATCATAACAACTATAATATAACATTTTCAAATAACTAAACATATAATTATGCTTAGTTAAAACTCATATATAAAATCAACAATATAATATACGCATGTAATTATACATCTCAAGACAACAAAAATTAAATTAGTAATAATTAAAATATTTATTTCATCAAAATTTGAACTCTAGCTCCCAAAAAAGGACTTTGTCTACTCAAGAAAATGAATCTATTTGTACAAAATTCACTTTAATTGTCAGAAGGCTCCAAGAAGATTGTCCTTCATTTTTGCTTCTACACACCAAACCATTGAGAGTTTCTTGAATGAACCACCCTAAATTGTTAAGAGTCTTGAGATCTAGTGAAGTGAATTCACTGAAGAATATTTTTTCTCTCTTGGCTCTCCCATGGTTGGGCATGGTAGATAAGTTCTCTTGTCCTTGGCCATACCTTGCCTCCTCCCCCACCATGGATGTACTCAAGCCACCTCCAAAGCCTTCATACACTCATGTTGTTTCTCCTCCAACTGTACGTGGCGCCTCACTTATCATCTCTTCCTAAGCCTTGTTGGAAGGGAGACGCCTTAACCATCAAGATTTTGGAAAATTTCTACCACGAATGTCTTATTAGATGGAACAATCACCTTCATTGGAGAGTCATACTAACCAAGGGTTAATTTCCCCAAGATTGTTGATCTGCATGCCAATTTTTGTTAATTATGGCTTATGATTGCTAATTGGAAGCTTGTCTCTTTGGGTAAAGGTTACTTTGAGCTCACGTCCCAAAATAATGAAGACTTGAGAAAGATTCTTACTAGGAGATTGTGGTGCTTGAACCCTGGTTTTCTTCGGTTATCTCTTTAGAAGCCTGACTTTAATCTTAGACTCGATAGGAACACTTTGGTTCAGGTTTGGATTTGTTTACTTGATCTTCCTCAAGAATATTGGATTCTCCAAATTATGTTTTCTATAGCTTCTAGTTTTGGTGTCCTTATTTCAACTGATCAAGCAACCATGCAACACACTTATAGTCATTTTGCATGGATTCTTATTAAGATCAATCTGGTCGAGGAAATTACTGATCAAATTTTTCTTGAAAGGGAAGGTTTTGCTTTCTTTATTGCTTTAGAATATGAGAGACTCCTTGATTTTTGTTTTTCTTGCAAAATGATTGGTCATTTTGTGGTTTTTTGCATGACTAATATTCCTAGTGAGGGAGTTGGAGACTTAAAATCCAAGAATGCTAAAGATTCTAAGTTGGATGGTGTTGCCAACGGTAAGAAATTCATTGCTAAACCTGGTCCCAAAGCTGGGGCTACTAGTCTTAGTGTTGTTGCTACTACAACTATCCCTGGAACTTTTATTAGCACAACTAGACTTGCCTTAGGTGATGCACCAACTTTGGGAGCTGCAATAGTTTCTTGTGTTGCTACACTAGTTTTTTAGGTTGGTATTGGGTCTAATTTGCATAATCAGATAAGTTCTCCTAATGAATTGCTTAAGTTTGTTACAATTTCTAATCATGCTCTTGGTTTAACAATTCCTAGAGTTAATGGTACTATAATTGTATCGGATGTTGTAGCAACATCTAGTCCAATTCCTTGTTCTTTAGCTCCAACTGTTTATTTTGGAGGGGTTGATGCTTCTACTATTATGATTGCATCTGGTCCAATTCATGTTGCAACAAATTGTCACAAAGCAACTTCAATTTTTGGTGCCCCAAATTCTAATGTTGCCTAAGTAGCTGATCATACTAGTGACCATGCTACAATTTTGGTCTAAGTTCTAAATGTTTGGTGGATGTTACAAAACCTTAATCTTATGATGTTGATCATGGTTCTTCAAATTCTAAGGGAATTGCAATGTAGTTGTCTCTAATTTTGTTAAACAACTTGGGGGTAAGCATTATAATGTTGTAGCCCCTAGAATGATCCCCAATTCTAGTTTTGCTACAAAACACAAGGATTGGTCCCTTCTTCCAAACACTGATTCAAACTCAAATGATGAATCTATTTTAGCTCCTAATAACGATCTTCTCTAGAATATCTCAGATTCCATTCCTAAATTAGGTTCTGATATACAACCTAATTTAGTTGCATTGTCTACTATTATATTTTCTAACCAAGTGCATGATCAAGTGCAAGTTGTTTCTTATCCTGATCAGTTTGTGGATCAATTGACCAACCCGACACCTAGTGGATCTTTGGATGGAATGCCATCTTTGGAGGATCTTTCTAATGATGATGGTCAAATTGGTTTAGCTTCTCGTTGTGCCTTAGAACAGAACATGGCATTAGCCATCACAAACCTGTCTCATGTAACACTATGTTTTCTAAAATTATTAAAATTATGTTTTAATTAATTAAATGAGTTTTAGAAAATATTTTAGAGGCTTTTAATATTACAAGTGTTTTCAATTAAATAATAAATGTTTGTAAAATTGTTTTGTATAATATTTATTATTGGAATATATGTTTATATTATAGTTATTTTATGTATTTTATTTATAGTTGTGTTGGAAAAAATATTTTTATTTTATATGTTTTTTATAAGTTTTAATAGTTGAGGAAAGGGAAGTGTGACTATGGTTAAAGTGTTTTTCTAAATGGTTAAACATAGGTTGGAAAGTTTTTAGAAGGGCTAATGACAATTTTTCTAAAATTTTTCTTTTTACATTTCTCTTCTTTCTTATGCTCCTTTTATGTGCATTGAAGAACTACCTGTAGATCAAGAAGGAGATCACCCCAGATATTCACATTCATCTGTGAATGCTCATTGAGGTAAGGGTGAGTGAGTAGTCTCACTCTGGATGTGGGCTTTATGTTGGGTAGTGAGAATGACCCCTAATCTCTCCTCTGTTGTATGCGTCATATGAGGAGAAATATCAAATTATGACTTGTGTTTTGTTTTTGTCTTTCATATAATTTTTCAATGCTTTGATTAATGATATTAACATGTATGTATGTTTAATTTCATTATCAAACTAATCTTGTGGATCTTGGATTACTCATGGGTTCTAATGGGAACCTTAGGGAACAAATGTTTTGGGTATATGAGTAGGGATTGGGATGCTTATGTACAAGTATGTAAATATTGGCTTGTAGATGTATGTTGATGGCCTACAGAATGCTTTTTTATTGAATGGAGTCATCAAATTGATGTATGTGTACATGTTGGTGTGTCTTTGCTTTCTGCAGGATAATATGTTTCTAATATGATTTCGAGTGCCACTTTGGGCTCATTAAGCATTATCGTGGTCGAGAGCAAAGTTTTCTCTCTATACCACTCATGTTGCTGGGTGTGGGTTGGTCCACACTAGGTGTGGGTGCTTTAAGGGCTCCCATTGGTGTTTTCACCAGAGTGAACTTGGTCACATTGGGCATTGTCCGTCCTAAGAGCAACGTATGCTCTTTGGATGTTTCACGTTGGACATAGGGTGGCCAATATTGGGTGTTGTGTTGCAATTCATGGTTTTATGTTCGTACACTGATGTATTATTTTATAGGTGTGTTTCCTATACTATTTAATGCTAATAACTATTAGTGGTATGGAGATAAGATATTGACATGATCGTGAGCTATGTATGAGTTGAATGATATTGCATCATTGGTATCTTGATGTGTATGGATCCTCTGAGGGTCATATGATAGGAAGTCTAAGTCGAGGCTTGGCAACAATTTGAACATGTGATGATCATGAATGGATGCATAGTTGTGAATATGTGTTGTGTTAACATGATGTTGCATAGAGTCTTGTGTGACATGCATCACATGCATAAAATGTTTTTGTATGGTATGACATGGAATATGCTGTCAAGAAGGCCCTCTTTACGTAAAAGCTTGGGGATGCCATTTGGGGATAGCTAGGTTTGGGAGCCCTAGTTTCACACATTTGTGTGCATTGGGTGTATCTTGCACAACATCGTTATCTTGACGCACCCTTGTGTATTTCCTCCTACTGTAGAGTGCAATAAAGGTGTGACCTGACATGATCTCCTAGGCTACTTTGTGTGTTATCATTTGGCAATACACTACAATATGATATTTACTAGTGCCACATACATGTGCCTTTTGTAGTCCATGTCCATAGCATTATGTATGTGAAGTGAAATTGTGTAATGAATCATTGATTAGTTTTATGTTGGAATATGAATATTATTACCTGTGTTGTACCTTGTTGTGATAAATTGTTAATAATATGTATTATTATTGCTATGTTTTTGTCACCTTATTGTTCTTGTTGAGTGTTTAGTTATCTAGTTATTTCTATGTGGTGAGCTAAAGTGAGATGTTCTTCACTCCTCGTTCCTTGTGTTTGTTTTATATGAATATTGCTACAAGTGAGACTCAACGTGATGTTGATGATGTTGGATATGGGGCATAAACCCTTCCTTGGGTTCATGCTCTTATAGGATGTCACAACGAGGATTAATTAGAATTTGAATTTTGACATATGTTCATGTTTAAGACAGTTGTTAGATTCCATTTTATTAAATTCTAGTAGACATTAGGTTGGCATATTGTTTCCAGTTAGTATGTAATGTGATACCCTCTCATTGGATATATGTTATTTTTATAATTATAGATTCCCTTCTATTCAAATTTAAATAATTGTGTTTAGTATGACATGTGAGGTAAAGGTTGTCACATCTTGGATCAACTTGACAGAACTACTACTATCTTAGTCCTAGTCACCTTCACTGATACATATGATATATCTCTGTATGACACTTTTGTTCAGCATGACTTCTAAGTTCTTGCAGATAATGGATTTGATTGGCAAGCTCAAAATCAAGCTCCTCCCATTCAGCCTAAAGCTCCTAAAGGACAAAAAGAAATAAAAAGGTTTTGAAGACTTCGTGCCTAGAACTCGTTCTAGAGTTGCCAAGTCCACTCAATTTTCATGATGCCTCTACTTTGGATCATTTTGTTGTTGTGTTGTCTGCATATGATTAGGTCTTGATATTCTAGAATCTAGTTGGTTCCTATTTCAGCTATATTTGTTTTATAGCTAAGTTTGGAGAGAGTTAACTTTCTATGCTTCTGCTATTTGTTTTGGTGTTCCTTGGTTTTGTAGCTAGAACTACAAGAAAATGACGATTTTGCGACAGTTATATGACCTACATTGCGACGGTTAAAACTGCCGCAAAGACATCATTGCGACAGTACACCAACCGTCGCAGAAATGTCCGTCACGAGTGAATTTTGCGACGGTTACTGGAACCGTTGCACAAACCGTCGCAAAATTGAAATTGTGACCCTTATAGCACCTGTCGCACTAACTGCCTCTAAATCAGTCGCTAAATATTTTTTTTATTTTATTAAATTTTTTAGACGTCTCAAATTCGGTTGTTATTCTTCTCAAGGATTTTATTTCACAATACTTCACTTTTTAGTATGTTTTGTCCTTACTTACACAGTTTCTGGGAAACTTCCTAGAAGGTCACTCATCCCTGTATTACTCCAAGTCAAGCACACTTAATTGTGGAATTCTGATGAGATAAGCTACAGAAAAGCAGATATATGTTGTTAGTATAAGTAGTACAACTTAATTCATTTAAGTCATTCTCAACTATACTATCTCATACTTATACTATCTTTGGATTCCTCTCATTCCGGTGTGTCTGAACCGTTATAAATATATAATAATTATATTACTAATAATAATTATATTATATTTAATTAATCTTTATTTATATATATACTTACTTTTATAATTAACAATCTACTTATTTCTATTTAAAATTAATATTATGATATAATTTAAATTATTTATTATAAATTTAAAAGTTTAAATAATAATTTATATATTTTAAAATGAGAAAGGTTATAATAACACCGGTGTAACTTTTACTAAGTATTACACTACTTAATAATCTTATATTAAATGTGAATTTTGTAAATCTAACCATTGGATTGAAAGTTCTTATCACTTTATATGTTTATATCAAATTTTGTTAAAATTGAACAACTTGAAGGTAATCAAAGTGTTCATATTTTAGTATATTTTGAAATGTATATATAATGTCAATTTTTTTTACAAGAATGAAGTATCGAATCATTTTGAATTAATATAAAATTTTGTATATATGATCTAAGAGTAAAAACTTTCAATCTAACGATTGAATTTATAAAATTAACATTTAATATAAAGTTATTGAGCGGTGTAATACTTAGTAAAAGTTACACTGGTGTTATTATAACCTTTCTCTTTTAAAATATTATTTTTATAAATTAAATTTTAACATTTTAAATAAATTATTAATTAACTTAATTTATTTATTCATCTTAAATCTAAGATATAAAATTCAAAAAATGTATTTATCCTTGTTTTAATTTCTAATCAATTTTTCTATATTAATTATTTGTAAAATTTAATAACTTTTAATTTAATAATTGGATCGATAAAATTTAACTTATATCATGAGTTATTGAGCGGAGTAATTTTATTAAGAGTTACTTTGTGAGTCATTTGATTCCTCCTCTCTCTCTCTCTCTATATATATATATATATATATATATTTTTTTTATGATAATTGTGTATCCCATATTAAACAAAATATATATAAAATTGTTAATAAAAGTTTATTAAGATAATATAATACT
This sequence comes from Cajanus cajan, assembly GCF_000230855.2. Taxonomy (NCBI): domain Eukaryota; kingdom Viridiplantae; phylum Streptophyta; class Magnoliopsida; order Fabales; family Fabaceae; genus Cajanus; species Cajanus cajan. The sequence continues at coordinate 11,941,330 of NC_138523.1, read as the reverse complement.
TCCAAAAGAAAAATATTACTTTTGCTCTAGTCTACTATTAAATGTATTTTTAATCCTAAATTTTATCAAATTTCACCGTAATTTTTGAACAAAATAATATTTAGTTTTTACTAAAAATAACTTTTAAATTCTAATTAAATAGGTGTTATATATATGTGTGTGTATTATATTCAAACCTAGAAGTGATTTTTAAGTTATTATTTGTGAAAAGATAATTAATTTATCAAATATCTCATATTTAATTAACCATTAAAATAATAAATTTCATATATTATTTATTATTTTTTCAATATTCTTGATTTAATCCACAATTAAGATGTATTATTAATTTCACTAACACATAAAAAAATGTAACATATATATTTTTTTTTTAATTTTTAGCTTCCTAGGATTAACATAAAACTTTTTTATTCTAAAATAATTTAAAAGATAGAGAAATAAAATTAATATAGTATATTAAAGTATTTTTTTCCTTTTTAACATTTCTAAATGTAATTACATGTCATTATTATTTTACTTTTCTATTTTTTATTGAAAGTAAAATTATATAATTTTGGAGTGTGCATGACTTTGTGTGAATTTTTATTTCAATTTTTGTCTTGTAAATTGCGACGGTTGGGAGGAACCGTCACAATGTTGGAAAATTTTGCGACGATTGGGAGAAACCGTCGCAATGTTTAAAAATTTTGCGACGGTTTTGAGAGAAACCGTCGCAATGTTCAAAAATTTTGCGACGATCGGGAGGAACCGTCGCAATGTTGGAAAATTTTGCGACGGTTTTGGGAGAAACCGTCGCAATGTTGAAAAATTTTGTGATGGTTGGGAGAAACTGTCGTATGAAGGGTCGCAATATAAAAGCGACGACGGTTTCAGGATAACCGTCGCATTGTCCGTCGCAATTCATCATTTTCGTTGTAGTTTGTTGATTCTGGCTTCCAACCAAAAACCATCATCAAGCAACTAAATAAGCATCCAAACCTCAAACCCATCCCAAACTAGAAAACCAAACCAACACCCAAGCACCAAAATATGCACCCAAACCAACCCTAAACGAGCACCCAAATCAGCACCCCAACCTCATTCACACAATTTTATGAACACATGCATACACAAAAAAAACTCAAACAAGACAATAATTTAGTGAATAATCAATCTCAATAACCTAGACACACATTCAGTAACACCAACAACATCAAACTCAAACAAACATGAAAAAGAGAAGAGAAGATGAGAACGAACTTGGAGCACTTCGTCTCAACGAAGGAAGTGTCCTTAACATCCCGCCTGAACAAGGCCTTTGGCTGAACGAAAGTAGTGATTGAATGAAGTCGCCTAAAATCCCCTCAATGGAGCTAACTAGAACAAAGGGACAATCACTAACATTGCCAAAACGAAGAAGATGATGAACAATATAAAGAGCGCGAACTAAATTTGTGCTCCTAGTGTCTTGATAAAAACACATTCTATGGCGGGTCTTAATTTACCTGTCATAGAATGTCCTTTTCTATTTCAAGTAAGTTAACACACTTGTCATAAAAAGGTTGAAGTCAAAGGTTGGTCAACACATTCTATGACAAGTGTTAACTTATCTGTCATAGACATAACATTATATAATGAGTAAGTCAACACCCGTCATAGAATATTTTGGCATAATTACAAATATGTCATTACACCACTTTCTATATTGTGTGAATAACACCCAACATAGAAAATGTGTCAAGAAATGGAGTTTTTTGATTTAGTGGAAGTTGGTGGGTTTGTAACAATTCAAACATACCAAGATGAGAAGAATATAGATATTTGTATAGTATAAAACTATACAGATAGTTGAAAATAACTTAAAGAAATTAACTATTATTATCTATATCAATAAGATGTATTTACTTATTTTTAGTAGTTCATCACTTAAGAACTTCACACTTAAGTTTACTTGACTTGGAGTGATTTAGGGATGAATGACCTTCTAGAAAGTTTTTCAAAAAGTGTATGAGGGAGAAAAAAACATTTAAAAAAGTCTTGTGTTGGTTTATGGGGACAATCATTAATCCTAAATGTGGTCAGAAATCTTATAAATGGCTATTTGCAGAGGGTTTTAATTTTGATCAACGAATAGTTAAGTGAAGTGTCATTGTGTGAAGTACCGTAGAGTGCAACGTTGAGACGTCAAATTTGATATGTGTTACATTATTAATTAACGATATTCAACTAAGTCTTTTGACCCAATGATTGTAAAGTTTGTCTTAAGACATAAAGGTTGACATGATGTTCCTAAGTTGATTCATATTAATATTAAAATAATGTTTAGCCAATAAAAGTTATGTCCCTTTAGCATAAATTATTTCTTAATTATCAACCTTAAAAAATTACATGAATCATATCTATAAAAAAGTTAACTAACAATCTTTTGCGTTTAAGAAATCATAACTCATAACTTTGGAATAAAATAATCTTGCTATAAAATTTAAAGGAGTATGATTTATTGTTTGATTTTTAACCGTTCAATACTTTAATAATTTTTCTATTTACCTCCTCATTTAATTTTGCACTACTTATTTTAACAAAATTTTCCTTTAACATTACACCATACATATTATGTATTTTCGATTTTAAACAAAATATTTGATTTTTTATTCGATTTAATATTCAAGCTCAAAATTTAAACTCTTAATAACTTAATTAAGAAATACAAAATGTTATCATTTGTTTTAGAGGAAAAATATTATCAATTGTACTAACTAATATTAGTATAAAATGATATATTATAATGCTATTTTAAAATTTTATTTTTTTATAAAAACATTTCAAATGCTCCTTCTCTTTTAATTTCTTTTCTATCGTGTATCCATTTTTCTCCGTTCCAAATATATTATTAAAAAAGTTATAATATCATCGTTACCTCAACATGTTTTACTATGAACTTTTTGTTAGCTCCCCCTTGGAAATGTGGTAATAGTATAAAGCAAGTTTTGGCGGGTAAAAATGGAATGTAGCTTTTGTAATTAATACACTACAAGGAGTAAGGAGATCAGAGGGAATAATCGTTATCAATAGTCACAAATCTTTCTAAATCTTCACCTAATAATCTAGCCCTTAGTCAAATAGTATATAAATGGAACTTTTAAGTAGCATGTTAATACTAATTATATTAACTTAAACTTAAATTTCAAATAGCGACTAATCTTCATTATTATTCATTACAGACTTAGACTTTATACCCTCAATATTATCTATTAGTTTGATGTCTTTATCACACAGGCAAACGAAGGATACACATTTAAATATGGTGTTAACATTAATCATTAATATTAACCTGGCCTAGGACTATAGATTCTGTCAAGCAGAAGCAAAATTTGCCCAATAATCCACCAAGTGGCTTGAATTAACCTCAAATTTGCTTCATTCAATGGATATATTGATATATTCATATATTATGATGTTGTTGTTACATCAATGTTTAGTGTGGATTTTTTAATTAAGTTAAAATTGTGGCGAGCATCTGTAAGCTATGCAATGTACATAGTTTGTATAGAATACGCTTGGTTTTTGGGAGAGGGGGATTTATATTCAACATCAAATTTATAATGCATTTCACAATCATTGGTGTAGTACAAATTATTATAAACTAAAAATTTGAATGTGTGAATCATCTTGACTTTTACTTGATATTACAACAAAATTTTATGATTATCGATAATTATTTAATAATAATAAATTAATTGTTTCTATTTTATTATTTAATAAAAATATTATTTCTATTTTATTATTTAATAAAAATATTAATAATTAATATATAATGATCATTAAAAATGTATTTATATCACACCAAAATTTACTATTAACGACAACTATTTATTGAGAAAAATTTAAGTCTCACATTGACTAAAAATAAGATAATTAAAGAGTATATAAGTAGATGATAACTCTTATCTTATAAGTTTTTTTGTAGGGTTGAGTTAGACATATAACTTATTATTCTAAGTTAGTATAAGATTCCTCACTATTACCAAAATCAATAGTACTGTTCCGATATACCTAAAAGTCCTACATCGCTTAGGAGTCGATGCTAAGGGTAGTTTATAAACATTCATCCTCCTTAACGCACCGAGACGCCTTTTCAAGGACAAAACCGTGACGGCCCAATGAGCGCTAAAGCGGACAATACCTCGGATACGGTGACCCTAACGATGACAGCGGACTTACGGTAGGAACAAGTACTAAACTTGAGGGAGTGTATTGAAAAAAATCTAAATCTCACATCAATTATCGATAAAATAATTAATTAGAAGATAAGACAATAAGTAGAAGATAACTCTCGTCTTACATCGACTAAAGATAAAATAATTAAAGAGTATTTGTACTCATCTTACAAGTCCCATATCGACTAGAAATAAGATAATTAAAAAGTATTATGAATTATTTCTTGAACTTTTAGTGACAATAATAAAAAATATTAAATGCCAGTAAAAAATACCATAAAAAATCATACACTTTCCCCAATCATTATAAAGGTCTTTACCAGAATAATTACCGCTAAATGTTTTAGTGATACTGCATACAATGGCTAATGTGAAAATATCGGTAAAAGATTTTCTAGCAATTTTTATTGTCACTAAAAATTATATTAAATGTTAGTAAAAGTTCATTTTATTGTTGTGATTGAATTATCTCTAGCATTGTTATATCATCGATCATTCTAGCTAGTTTTCATGTCTTTGTCTTAACAGCCAATGAAAGAGTCAGCATTTGTTTTGGCTAGAACTAGAATATACGAAACACATGCATGCGTATTTTGGTTTAACTTTCTAATTAAAGTGTGAAAAAAGCTGAAATTCAACAACTGTTAGGTTGAAGGTAGTGTGTTTAACTTTCGTTTTCAAAGGCAGGTTAAGAAGAAAGATTCCCGCGCCACTTCTCTAACCTACAGTCTTTTAATTCTCTTAAATGGAATCATTAATAAAATCAGTGACCCAATATAATTGTTTTTCCATCTACCTATGTATTTGAGTTTTGAAGGATCAATAAAGAAAATAAGAAAAAAGTCTATGTACTCTGGTGGTTTTAAAATTCATCTGATACTTATTAATTTTCTTTTTTATTGATATGAAGTAATAACAAGTCTTTTAAAGAATGTAAATATATAGAAAGTAAGTATTCTTTTTTATATTTAAATCAAATTTTGAATAATTTAATTATAAGATATAAGTTTAATTTTACTATTTATATAAATCAATGTTTATTGATGATTTATTATCTTTTATAATAAATAACTAAAATGTCATATAAATAATGAATTGCAGTCGGTTGACATCATAGAATGCATAGTCATTAAACTCGAAGAAAATATCATCCTTTCTAGTGACAAAATAGGGCAATCGGTACAACATGGTGCAATTTTGGCTCGAGTACGGCAGTTAAACCACACTTAATCAAAAACTGAAAAGGTAAAAATAAGTTAAAGTGCCATTAATCAAAAACGGAAAAGATTAAAAAAAAGTTAGTAATATACGTATCAAAAATCATTGAAAGAAAATTATTATAATATTAGCTTAACTTTTTATTAATTATACTTATAGTTATACCTATAAAAAAAATACAATTATATTTATTAAAATATTTTATACCAATTAAGAATTTAAAATTGACATAGTAAAGAAAATTTTGGATGATTTACGTAAATTTCTAAATTTAGGGGGGTGTATTGGTTTAGGATTTCGTAGGATTTTAAAAGACTTTTTTTGAGTAAAAAAGTCCATTGGTATTCAATCAGGATTTTATGTCACTTAAAAACAATCCAGTGGTATTCAATCTGGATTTTTAGGATTTTTTAAAGAGTCCATTAAAATCCACTGGTATTCATTTGAGATTTTTTATAACTTAAAAACAATCCATTGGTATTCAAAAATTTAAGGATTTTAAAGGATTGTTGTGTGAGAGGGATTTTGAAAGACTTTCTAGTGTTATCTATAAATACCAGATTCATAAAACAATCCCATCCAAACCCATCGGATTTTGAAGGATTGTTTGAAATGATTTTTCAAGTGTTTTAAGAATTTTCAAGTGAGTTTTTCATCTTTTTTTTCTATGCTCCTGTCTTCTCCAATTTTTCTCTACTAATAATACTACACTATTGTTCATTGCTCATATATAATACTATTCTCATACCATTCTCCTATTTTGTGAAACTCTAATATGTAAATGATAGTGTCATTGACTTGTTTTATTTTTCTGTTCGTTCTCTTTAATTGACTTACTTTATTTTATTCTATGTAGTTGAATTTGTTCCTTTATATAACACAAAAAAATACTTGAAATTTTAACTTTTAAGTGGTAATTTTTTTTATGACACACGTTAAGAAAAGAAAAAGGTGAAAGATGAAATTGATATCATAATCTCAACAATATATATATATATATATATATATATATATATAAAAGATGAATTTGTTAGGGTTTTTGTGAGTAGAATGAGATAAAAATGGATCTTAGTAGGGGGAAGAACCCTCTTAGCATAAAAATTGCGAATTCTCTCTTTCCCTTGAATTTGTTACTCTTATCTCTCCTCCTTTTATGACTCAACAATTATTTTATTTTTTTTACTATGAATTTTTCTTTTTTATTTTTATATTATGAAATTAAGATTTTTTATATTTTAAAAAAAGAAAATTAACATAAGACATTGCAATATCTAACTTTTTTAGGGTTTAGGATTTATGCCTTCATTAACTTATTTTTTAAAAAAGAAAATATTGTTAAAATATTTGTTAGAATAATTTATATTTATAAATATCGTTAAAAATTATCATATATATATATATATATATATATATTCTCTATATCTAAATACTTCTGTTTATATAAAAAAAATTATATATCTAAATATTTTTTCAGTATCGAATATACTAATTTTTTTATATAAAAAATTATCTTATGTTTCTATATTTTCGTTTTTACATTTTTTTATAATAACTGAGGTATTTGATTCATTTGGATAGCAAAAATATATTCGATCTTGTATGATGGTGTGCTTCTAAAAATAATAATATAATTTTATTGATTTTGTCTATTATCCGTAATTATCCGTAATTATTTATATAACTATTTTTTAACATATATTTTTTTAGTAATTCAAATGGGAGATTCACAAGGAAATAATAAAGAAAAATGAAAAGAGAAAGAAAACTATGAAGCTTGGATTAAGGATGATTCCGATGAATTGTTACAATTGATAATGGATGCTATAAAAAGAGGATAGAATATTATAGAGAATTATTATTATTATTTATCTAGACATTATTTTTTTTATTTATTATTTTTATCTTTGACTCTTTTTAAATTTGAATGTATAATTTTTTTTAAATCTTATCAAATGTCAAAACTCCACAAAATCCCACAGAATCCATTAAAATCCTAATTTAAAAGTCTTGCAGAATCCATTAAAATCCTGATTTTAAGTCTTGTAGAATCTTGCAAAATCTTAAAAGTCATGAAAATCCTGCAAAGTCTTTTAAAATCCGCAGGATTTTTTTTAACTAAAAAATTCCTTTAAAATCCTAATCCAATACACCCCCCTTAAACTCCAATATATTAAAAAAGAAAACTATATTCACGTACATAAAAAATTATTACGTACTTTATTGTTTAAATTTTGCAGCAAAAGTTGGCTTGTGGGCACCTACTAATTCCTTCCATAAGAAAACATCATAAATTATACTCCATCAATTCTTTTTTTATTGGTCATAGGAATTAGATGCATAAGAATTGTAGAAGTTATTAACTAAACGTACAAAATAACCATATTTAATTAATTGAATCGTTTTCTACCAAGTACTCAAATTATTACTATTAGATAACAAATTATTATTATTTCGTATTTTTTTTCATTATTGTTGTTACTTTTTATATCATTATGCCTATAACTTGTTAGAATAACGTTGGAGAAATAAATAAATTTTATTAAATAAAACATAATACTGCAACCAAAAAGGAAATGATATATGAAATCATTCATGTGACTTGACTTCCCTTAGATGAATGAAAGGCATGATTGGATTTATGACCAATTTAATTAGTTATAATAATTGTAATTATGATTAATTTTTTTTACCGAAATATGCCGATAAATATTTTTTTTTTTGTATAATTAACATATTTGTTCACTGAAGTGGTAATTTTAATTGGGGCTTTATGTTCAAAGCAAAAAAAAACAAGTATCAAAATACTAATACGTACTAATAACTTTTGGTATCATTGATATAAGATGTTTTGAACTAACCTTATTAGTAAACTCATAATTTTGAGGAAAAATTTATGACAATAAAAAGTGTCAAAAATCGAATATTACAATTGATATATTTAATCCTTAATTTGGTTTAATTTAAGTTTAGAGAATTAATTACTTTTTGTATTCTCAAAAGGCTAAAAAAAATGGTTGTACAAAATAAATGGAACCAAAGAGTTTCTAATCAATATGACATACTAACCATTTGACTCCAATTGTGAGTTTAGAAGTTGGAAGAAGTAAGATTGATATAGACCCAATCTAAATTGGGTGGGGAACAGAGGGATAGCATTAGCATTGTCTCAAATGTCTTTTGTTTGATCAGATATATGAATATGAATGTGAAGACTAGACACTGCACCTTCCTTCTTTCTTCCACCAATTCCACGCAACTTAGACTCCATTCTTCATGATGTCAACACGTCCTTGTCTTTCTTCTCACCACTTTTATCGTATTACACATCAATATAACAATGTTTATACTCTTTTTTTAACACAACTTAACTATAGTTTTTTTTAGGTGTAGTTAATATTGTTCATTAATTAGAATTTGTATTTTACTTTAGTATTATGTATTTATATTTAATATAAATATCACTAATATATATTTATGTATATTATCAAGATAAAACTTTAATTTTGATTGAAAAATAATATCAATCATACGTAAAAAAATTATGTTTAAATTCTGTTTTTATATTTTTTATATTAATTATATGTGATATTTATTAGAGATAATTATATTCAAGTTAATTATATTTGATTGAATTTAAAATTATTGATTGAACTGTAACAGCTTCTTACCGATTAAAAATATAAAAAGCATAAATAATCGAAAGTTCAAAATATATATAGAATTAAAATAAAAAATAAAGTCTGATACAATTTGTTTAATGATATTTTAAACTTTTGATGTACTGTGTTTGTAAATATTATTCTCGTGTTAGAATTATTTCTGTCTATGTTTATATTTATGTATATTCAGTTAAATTAATTGGCAAGGGTCAATGACAATGCTAATGGTTAGTTATTATTTAGAAAGAATTACTTAAAATATATTTAAAATATAGGGGTGAAAATGATTATAATGTCTTAGTCCAAATTTGATTTCTTAGATGGTTATAAGCTAATTTTTTTATCTGATTTAACGTTAATATAAATCTATTCGTAGCTATAAATTTATTTAAAGACTAGTTTTATATTAAGATATGCTTGAATAAATTTATCCGTAAACACTTACAGGAAAGAATATTAAAAAATGAAATAATTTTTTTATAAGTTAATTTATAGAATTTTTCTCTTATTATTTTCTTTAAGATCTTATTTTCAACTTGTATATAAGTAAGTTTTAATTTTAGAGAAATTTATTGATGTAAAAAAATTAGAAAAATTTATTTCAATTTTTTCTTCCTATTTTTTATTCATAAGATTATTTTAAAAAAAATTATCTAAAATAAACGCTAAAACTTTAAATAGGTTGATAGTATTTTAGAGAAATTTATTGATGTAAAACTTTAAAAATGTAGCCCATTGCTCCTTAATGATGTTTATATCTTCTAGCGACAATAGTGATCGATCTATAAATATCTGTTAAGAAAATTTAGACCAATTAGAAGTAACTCTTAAAACATGATAAAATGCAAACTTAAAATAAAAAATTTTAAAATTTTAAAACGTACTTCAGTCCACCCAGATACTATTTGTGCATCAACAATAATATGCATTGCCTTCATTACATAGTATCCGCACTCATAGTTTCCTTTTTGCTTATGAGACTACAAAAAGAATATAAAAACCAATTTTAGTAGTAATGGTAATTCAAAAGAAAATACCTTAGAAAAAATATCATTACTAAAATAACTTACTTTAAGAGAGACCCAAAACATTTTTTTCTTCAACTTTGAACCTTTAAGCATATGGTATCCTTCCATAGCCCTAATGATAAAAGGACATTAGAAGAGTTGCATTAGTACATGACAATCATGAGACTTCAAGCCAACTAATTTCAAATCTTTCATTAATACTAGACTTTTTACATTAGAAGAGTAACCATGCGGCACTTTGACACCATGTAAGCACTCACAAAAACTTGTTTTCTCATTTTTTTGACAATGTGTGACATGCTGGGGGCAAATATGTTCGCTTACCCTTAGGTTGTGGATACAATTGTTGTCGTATTCCCATGAGTTGCAAATCTAGACGAGAGTTGAGTCCATCTTTTGTCTTGCCTTGAATATTGAGAAGTGTGCCAATTACACTATCACATACATTTTTCTCAACATGCATGACATCAATGCAATGTCTAACATCAAGAACTTTCCAGTATGGAAGATCAAATAATATCGACCTCTTCTTCCATATGCTTCTTTCTTTGGGTTGTTTTCCCTTCTTTCCAAGTGTCATATTTAAATTCTTCACCCGTTCATAAACTTGCTCACCAGTTAATGCAGTAGGAGCACTGTCATATTCTTGAAATCCATTAAAAGCTTTTTTTAACCTTCGATATAGATGATTAGGTTTAAGAAATCTTCGATGGCCAAGGTAAACTGTCTTCTTCCAATTAAGTAGTTGATGGTAACAAGTGCCCTCTTCACATATAGGGCAAGCTTTATGCCCCTTAACACTGTAGCCGCACAAGTTTCCATATGTTGGAAAGTCATTGATTGTGCATAACAACATGGCACACAACCTGAACAATTCACCTGAATACCCGTCAAACACATCAATTCCCTCTTCCCACAACATCTTTAAGTCTTCCACCAATGGACTTAAATAAACATCAATGTCATTTCCTGGTTGCCTTGGACCAGAAATCATCATAGATAGCATTAAATATTTGCGTTTCATGCACAACCACGGAGGTAAATTGTAAATTGTCAACAAAACAGACCATGAACTATGCTTAGCACTTAAGTTACCAAACGGATTCATTCCATCCGTAGCTAGTCCAAGCCTCATATTTCTTGGCTCCTTGCCAAAATTTGGAAACATAGAATCAATTTTTTTCCATTGCAAACAATCTGCTGGATGCCTAAGACTTCCATCACACTTCCTTTCATCTTCATGCCATCTCATTAGCTTTGCGTCATCCGCATTAGCAAACAAATGTTTTAATCTCGGAACAATTGGCAAATACCATAAAACCTTCGCTGGAGGACCCTTAGTGCTCACATCATAATCAGAATCATCTTGTTTCTTTTTATATCGTGACAACCCACATCTTGGACATTGATGCAACCCTTCAAACTCACCATGATATAACATACAATCATTTGGGCACGCATGTATCTTCTTATACTCCAAACCCATAGGACACAACACCTTTTTTGCCTCGTAGTTACGATTAGGCAATGTGTTACCCTCTGGAAGCATTTCTTTCAGTAGCTCTAACAATTCTGTGAAGCTTTTATAACTCCATCCATTTCTTGCCTTCAAATTGAACAATCTTAATATCGTTGAAAGTCTTGTGAATTTTGTACAGTTTGGATACAACAGCTTCTCCAAATCGTTGCACATAGTTTCATACATATGTGCACACTTGAATGATTCTGGACCAACATCACGAAGCATCTCCTCTAACCGATCATCCATATCTATCTCTTGTGTAAATGTTTGAGTTTGAGTTTCGACTGATTCACTTTGAATGTCAACATTTTCACCATGCCATATCCAACGTGTATAATTGTTAAGAAATCCATCACACAAAAGATGTTCTCTTATAACATCAAGTTCTACGCGAGTCGCATTACAACAATTAACACAAGGACAAAAAAACCTTTCATTCATATCATCATTAGCATTTCGTATTACATATTCAATAAAATATTCTACTCCAGTCTCATACTCATCACTTATACGTGATGCATGTATCCAACTTCAATTCAATAACCAACTTTTATCCATAACTTCTGTTCTTCATAAAAAAAACATAGACCATGAACGTTAATCTCACTATTTTAATCATTTGTATTAAATTTCAAAAGGGAAACTAAGGTTCACTCAATATGTGCATAAATATAACATCATACTAATTTATAAAAATCAAATAAACCACCTAATTTTTCTAAACACTAAATTACTAGGTAGACATTAATTATATCACAAATTATTAATAAAATACAAATATATAACACATACATACAAGGGGTCTAATTTAGAAAAATGCTTAAAACAGTGTCTGGGAACGGCCCTGGAACGGCCCCAGAACGGGCCGTTCTGCAAGCAGAACGACCTGTACTGCTTGCAGAACGGCCCGTACTGCTTGCAGAACGGCCCGTACTGCTTGCAGAACGGCCCGTGCTGCTTGCAGAACGGCCCGTTCTGCTTGCAGAATGGCCCGTGCTGCAAGCAGAACGGCCCGTGCTGCAAGCAGAACGGCCCGTGCTGCAAGCAGAACGGCCCGTGCTGCAAGCAGAACGGCCCGTTCTGCAAGAGTACAGGTCGTTCTGCTTTCAGAACGGGCCGTTCTGGGGTCGTTCCAGACTCAAAGTTCGCCCAAAACCAACGAAATAAGACGCATGAAACGAAAATGTTACCTCAATATTGTATTCGTCCCAGAAAATGAGAAGCTCCACACTTCAGATGAGAGTCCCAGAGAGTAAAGAGGAAGAATATATGATAATGAAGCAAAATAGTAGAGAATGGAGCACTAGGAGCAGAGACAGTGTAATTAATTCTCTGATACTACTTTTAAAATCGGCTATTCAATGACCGATTTTAAAAGTGATACTTTTAAAATCGGCTGTTCAAGAGCCGATTTTAAAAGTAGCGTCAGAGACTTTTAAAATCGGTCATAACGTAGCCGATTTTAAAAGTAATGCCATTATTTACAAAATTGCCACCGCATCACTTTTAAAATCGGCTACCAGATGACCGATTTTAAAACCCCAATTTTAAAAGCCATTTTTGTACTAGTAATCCTTAAACAAGTCACTAGATTTTTAGACAATTGGACAACATATCATTGAAGAAACTAAATAAATTTTGGAGATAACATGTTTATCACTAGATAAATTAATAGGCTTACAAGCAAGTGAGCCCATCATACATCAAATGTTTAAAACCGAAAAATACCCTTCATTTTATAAATATTAAAACTAGCTCAAGAAAAAATATAAAGGCTTTGTTGTTAAAATAATTATATGATATTATATATCAAATATTAATATTTTTATTAAAATAATATTTCTTCCATTTCTTTATGTAAGAAATAAATAACTAATTCATCAAAACTAATAAAAAGAATTAATTTAGTTAATTTTTATTAATAAGTCAGAAATTAAAATTTCATTTCAAAATATCTCTTAGCTAAAATGATTTACATAGTACTTACATTTAATGATATACATGGAGATAATTTTTTTCACGTGATAGACCAGTAAATACACTCATTTAATTTGTATGCAATATGATAAATAAGTGTCAAATTAATAGATTTTACGATAAATAAAAAAGAATCGAAGAAATCTAGTAAATATTATAACTTAAAATGAGTATAATTGTTTTATAATTATAACTAAAAAAAGAATATTTATTTGTTTCTAACTTAAAGACCGAAATAGTGTGTCAAAGACAATGTGATTAACTATAATAGAAGACAAAATGGTTTGTGGTCAAAAACGCAATTATGCCATGTTTGGATGGATCATTGTACTCTGATTAAAATTCTCGGTTGACCAAGAACAGGTTGATGTATTGCATGCATTACGAACTAATTGATAATTAGAAATTATATTTTTTTTTTACATTTATTTGATTAAGTTTAAAAAAAATTGTTATAACTTCTAAAATATTATAAAAATCAAAAGCATGTGTAAGTAGGTTAGTTTACAAAGAGTTGATAGGTTTTGGATTGATGAATTCTTATTTTTATAAAGAGTTGATAGGTTTTGGATTGATGAATTCTTATTTTTATGAAAGTTTGATCATAATTCAAAGTCTCCAAAATTTACAAATTTGTCCAACCGATTTGGATGCACTCAATGAATCAAGGACAAAGAGTTTATTGCAGAGAAAATTCGATCAACCGTTTGAAAATGATCGAATGAATTTGGTCTAGAGAAGCAAGAAAATTTGGGTCCAAAAAGGGCTTAGTATACCCTAAATGGCTTAATAGATGGAGTTTTCTTCACCATAAAGAATTCAAAATTTCGCTCAACCATTGAAAAAGGATTGAGCGAATTACTCACTTACAACACATGTTGTTTTATTTTCTTAGACAAATATAAAGGGTTAAAGGGAGAAAATGATTATGATTTGGACAGAAATAGAGAGAGAACAAAGCACAAAAGAAGGAAGAAAGCATCCAGACCATTTGGAAATGATCGACCTTGGGTTCACCTTTTCTTTCCTTTGCTTTTCTTTTTATATAGAAATTGCTCTCACCATCATGAGTAGTTAATCTTCTTTTTTGTTGGGATTGAATGTAATATATTAAACTCATGTAATCTTTTTGATTCATACATACATACATACACATACACACACACACATATATATATGATATTTTATTATTCAGTGTTAGTAATTTGGTTATGTTCTTAATACTTGAGGTGGATTGATTACTTCTCTTTTTGATTGGAAAATATTTTATAAATCTAACTTAAATCAAATCACATAATGATTTTAAATGCTTGTAATATATTTAAAGTTGTTAGTTAAGTTAAATACATGAGTTTAATGTAAAGACTCTAATTTGATAAACTAGAGAAATTGGTTATTAAATTAGGATCCTTAGAATTTTGAAATACATGGAATTGATTTGGGGTGAAATTAAGAATTCAATAACATTAAGTAATATGAATCATATATAAAGAATCTTAAGAGAGCATATGAGTGAAACAAATGAAATCCAATCTTAACAGTCACTTTCACTATTATCTTTTCAAATTTACATTTGCCTTTGATTACTTGTTACGTACTATTTTAAAGTTGAAATGCAAAATAATATGTTTATATTCAGTTGTACATCTTTCCTTTACAAGTTTTACTAGGATAATAAAAATTACAAAAATATCTTCCAAGTTTCTAAGGAATCGACAATCTATACTTCAAAAATATATTACAATAGACTTTATGTAGTTGCCAAAAATCTAACACTAATATGAGCATTTTGGTTGGGTAATGGTGTGATCATTTTTTCCTTGTTTGTACGAGTATTTTTAAATTTGCTAAATTACACGTATGTTCTTCTTCACAAATTTACCCTTTTAATTTTTAATTTTATAATTTTAATTTTAAATTTTATTAAATCTACAATTTTTATTTACTAATAAATATTCATTTGTTGATCATTAGTTACAATGTTGATCATGGTTTTATATTAAGAAGATAACATGATGATTTATATTTAATAAACTAAAAGATAAACTGTACTTTTGGTCTTTTTATCTTATTTTTAAAATTTATTTTAATTTTTTATCTTTTAAAAGATTCATTATGGTCATTTATTTTTTAAATTTAGGTCAATTTGATTTTTTAAAAGAGTGATTATTTTTAATTTATTTAACACATAAAACTTATCTTATTAGATTCACTTACACGAATCCTGAAAAAACTAAAAAATAAAATATATATAATTTAGTATATTAAATGCTAATTATTATGTCATCTACTTAATATAAAGTCATGATTAACATGCCAACAAATGAACATTTATTTGTAGACCAAAATTGCGAGAATGAAATTGTGAAATTAAAAATTAAGAGGTTAAAATCCTAGTCCAATATTACAAGGCATAAGTCAGTTCAAGCGACTAGTGACAACATAATTATCATGCATTGTACATTTATTGAAATGAAAATAATTTAAAATTTGATAACAATGAGGCACAATCCCCTAGTTACCACCAAACCAAATGCAACTTTGTGTAACATTATTACGAGTATATTATACATATCTACTGCTTAACAAAAATAAAATTAATTTTTAATAAAATGGAACTTGAACTTAACTCAACATGATTATTTAACACATTAATGACTAATAAATAACATGTCATATTGTTATATAATTTACTATAATAACTTATATAATATGTTTTTAATTTAAAATTATATATTTAATTTATATAGTTTAATCAATCTATAAATTAGTTGCTTTGTCATTATTATATTGATTAAAAAAACTTAAGACTTCTTTAAAGAATGTTACTAATTTTATTGAAATTTATAGGTATGAAATACATATGATATGAATATTCTTCAAAAAAATTAGTAGAGGCTAAGTCATGTGATTCGATTAATGACCCACAAATTTGACCTCTAATTCTCTAACTCAGTATCTTAACCGGTTTTATGACAAGTTTGGTTTTTAATACATTATTACAAGGTACTAAAAGTGAAATTTAGTAATTAATTTTCTATTTAAATATAACTTTTGTCCCTATAATTGATTTTTTTTTACTTTTAGTCCCTACAAATTTTTTTGTTGTTATTTCATCCCTAATATTTTATAACATTTCAAAAATAGTCTTTATTGTTAACTCTCATTAAAAAAATCCTATGTGACAAATAAAATATATATTATATTATTTATATTCCACTTTAATATTGCCGCATAGGTAAATTAATTTTAATTTTTTTATAAAAGATTTTAAAATGCACTTCATCACACCCAAACTCGCACCATGTTTCCCCTCTCCGATTCAAATCTGATGTCGCAAACCCTAATCCTCCCAATCCCAAACCCCAATCCCCCTGAAAAGGAGTAGTTTCTCACAATCTGCAATCACGACAACAACGTCGATTTTGTAACAACTTAGTAGGTCTTTACACTTTACAACTTAGTTACAATGTAGCGTAAAACATAAAAGTAATCTAACTAGAATTATCATACAAGCAATCCCTAGATATTCATGTAATAATATATATGTAAGAAAATAAACAACTAAAAACATAACATCCCTTAGTGGGATTATATCTAAATCTTGTACGCACACAAATATCAGGCTACAAAATATAAAGATGCTAGGTTATTGGTTAAATAACAACTATACAAATGATACCTCAAAACAGAACTACCCAAAACACCGCCATCTCCAATATGGCACCACAACCTGTTTGCCCTCTGTTCTAATCTTGTCTTACTCCTATAATAATATGATCATTGCAGTCTAACAACATAGAAAGGCAAGGGTAAGCTCGTAAACAAGAAAATAACATAGTATAGAAGTAATGAACTAGTTATACAAATAACTTCATCAACACAACACAACAATAGCTCAAAGCCTAGATTAGCAACACAAATCAATATATCAACACAACTTTACAACTTAACAACTTTGCAACTTGCAACATAATTATAAAACTCATCATTATATCAACTTAGCATATGAACCAACACAAATTAGCAACACAACATATTAACAACTTCACAACAACTTAGCATATGAACCAACACAAATTAGCAACACAACATATTAAAAACTGCACTACAACTTAGCAATATAGCAACTTAACAACACAACAACATTATGTGTTGTCATGCATTTCAACTAAAAGATCTGTTACAACATGAGTGAACAGTCTAAATGGCTTAAGTCTACCGAACCAACAACAACATGATCTTGTTGGCTTGCTAGATCAATAGCAAATTTGGATATTAATCCACAACACAATATGATTTCTCAGGTTTTGCTACTTAAACAAGAAAAGTGTAGTGCTCATCATCAGGTATAACATGGCTTGGGTGTGGGTCTGCCATAACATTGGTATGCATTAACCAAGTCACCTATGGAAATAGCTTACCAACTATCCTCATGATACCACACACCTTTCTAGTAATCGGTTAAATATTTTACCTCTTGGCTTTATAATTTACTTAATTTGGCTATTTTTAAATCAATATGGTTCACCTAACCCCCATACAATATCAATTAAGGACTTAGAAGAGAATCAACACTTTATTTCAAGAGACAACAATACTTAATAAGGATTTTTCAATAATTGGATTCTCAAAGTTCCATAATACATATCAACACAATGGGTTATTTCAACTTTTAAAACAACATCTATCCTCTAATCCTAATTAAGTTCACAACATAGTTCAACATCATGCATTAAGCATTCATCATACAACTCTATACAACAATATGCCTTATGCATTCGTAACACAACACTACACAACAACATGCCTTATACATTCACAACACAACACTACTCAACATGTCTCATGCATTAACAACATAACAATGCACAACAAAATGTGTCATACATTCACAACACAACAATATAGATAGAGCACAGCTTAGAAGCTACAAGTCTTAAGGTGACAATCACTCTGTCATGGAGAGTGTGCTCTAAGTGAGTCAAATTCGCTCCAAGCACCCACAACATGCAATCAATACATAATCCAAAATTGTAACACCTAGTCGTATAAATTTTAATCCCAATATTATATGTATATATATATATATATATATATATATATATATAAAAGATTGAAAACACATATATATTATTAATAATGTTATACATAATAACAAACTAAAAATATTTACCACTACGTGTGTAGTTACTTATATTTTTTCATATATATTACATTATTTGCATATTAGACTGGTACTTAATTATAACTTCTTATATCTCACATACGATTTTAATTTTTAAATTACATATTACTCTAAAAATATTTATAATACGTACATATTTACATACCATAATTTTTTTCTACTATAAAATTTACATAGGTGGTTGAAATAAATTTACAATAGGATTCACATGATTTGCAGGAGGTAAATAAAAAGTAACAACTATAGGCCCATCTATCACACTTGGAATTTCTTGATTTGCAGAAAAGGTGAATGAAGACACAACTACTCCATTAAAAGTAACTGAGTTGGCTAAAGCGTCAACACTCCACGTTGTACCAGAGAAAACTATAGAGATTACTGAAGGGAAAGGAGCTGAAATTGCTGGAACGTCCATCTATATTTATTTAGTTATTTTTATAAATTAATTACATATATTTCACAAAAATACATAAGGAGTGAGAACAATTATTCAATAAATATCAGTAATGACATAATATGCAAAGAAATATTTAATACTAATAATTATATATTAATTTTTCTTGATATAAAAATAAATAAAAATTTAAATTATATTTGTAGTGACTAGTCAGGATAAATGAACATTATACTAACAAATAACTAAATGTTATTTCACCTTAAATCTTTACTCACCCAAGGTAAACCTCCAACTAAAATTAATTCAAACTTTCATTATTATGTTCATAGAATAATATTTATCTTTATAAATATATGAAGAAATAACAACAAGACGAGTAAAAGATATTTTAACAAAAACTATATTATAAATAATCATAAAAATAATTAAATAACACAAACTAGGAACACCTCATTAATTATTATGAGTAAAAATTATCATAGATTAAGCAAATAAATGAGGTTAGGGACACCTCACTAAATAAATACACACAAAATATAACATAATTAAATAAGCAGTAACATATAAAATTTTAAAAAGATAAAGTTATTCTCCCCCTTACCTTAAGATTGCTTTTATGTTTCTTCTTTTTTTTTCTCACAACGTTTTCCCCTGTTCAATGCCTCCCGTTCTCTCTTTCTCTTACAATGTTTTCCCCTGCTATTTATGTTCCGTTCAATGCTTCGTGCTGCTATTTATAGGCCTTCCGTTCAATGCCTCCCTGTTATATCTTATCTACTACAACATTAATTATTTACTGCAACTTTGTAGATAAGTTTTATCCTGTATTTATCTAGTAGATAAGTTTTATCTAGTTAGTACGAGAGAATATTTAGGAGAATATTTATTGTGGCATTTATCTACTTGCAAAATTGAAACATTTATCTACTTGCAGACATTAAACTGTAATAGATAAATTCACAAGATAAATTTTATTTATTGCAACTTTGTAGATAAGTTTTATCATGTATTTATCTAATAGATAAGTTTTATCTGATAAATTTTATTTACTGCAACTTTGTAGATAAGTTTTATCATGTATCTATCTAGTAGATAAGTTTTATCTAGTTAGTACGAGAGAATATTTAGGAGAATATTTACTGTGGTATTTATCTACTTGCAGAATTGAAGCATTTATCTACTTGCAGACATTGAATTGTAATAGATAAATTCAAATTCATACTTGAATACATTGAATTGTAATAGATAAATTCACAAGATAAATTTTATTTACTGCAACTTTGTAGATAAGTTTTATCCTGTATTTATCTAGTAGATAAGTTGCTGACATTGAATTGTAATAGAGAATATTTATTGTGGCATTTATCTACTTGCAAACATTGAATTGTAATAGATAAATTCAAATTCATACTTGCAGACATAAATTTTATTTACCGCAACTTTGTAGATAAGTTTTGTCCTGTATTTATCTAGTAGATAAGTGCATTTATCTACTTGCAGACATTGAATTGTAATAGACCTCATTTCTACTGCAATGCATATCCGATTTGCATTTATCTTTCCATATAATGTATTTAATACATTTATCTTTCCATATAATTTATTTAATTACTATATATACTGCAACATGTGTATATTTATAGATTTTGAATAAAATTTTATTTAATTACTAAAATATCTTAAATACATTGAATTGTAATAGATAAATTCACAAGATAAATTTTATTTACTGCAACTTTGTAGATAAGTTTTATCTTGTATTTATCTAGTAGATAAGTTGCAGACATTGAATTGAAATAGGAGAATATTTACTGTGACATTTATCTACTTGCAGACATTGAATTGTAATAGATAAATTCAAATTCATACTTGCAGACATAAATTTGCAATGCATATCGGATTTACATTTATCTTTCCATATAATTTATTTAATACATTTATCTTTCCATATAATTTATTTAATTACTATATATACTGCATTATAGAACAAGTCACTGAACCATTCTATTTTATATGTATATGTTATCATATACATTATAATAAGTTGTTTCGAATGTAATTATAATAATAAAATATTATAATATAATTGGATATCATACATATTTTATATATATATATATATATATATATATATATTTAGTTTACTGAAAAATATAAAATTTTATTAAAATACAACACTAGTATTTATCTATTTATTTTAAATATATTAAATAAAATTTAAGAGTCTTATTTTAAAAATAATAATAATAAGAATAAAATTGTGAATAAATATTATATGATTATATTTTATTAATCAGATCATAATAATTATAAAATTAGCAATAAATATTATATAATTCTATTTTATTTTACTAAAAATTTTGTAATAAAAATTTAATATTTTGTAATTATATAAAATATTATATTTATTCTCTATGATATATATATATATATATATATATATATATATATATATATTATATGATAACTAAAAATTTAGACTACTATTTTAAAAAGAGTATAATAATAAAATTGAGAATTTTGTATCTAAAAATTAAGACATTGCAAAAATCACCTATTTGTTTCTCCAACAACCAAGAGCCCATATATAACATGATTTACTTCTTAATTCAACATATATATACTAAATTGATGAATTCAAGTAATAATCAATACTTACATCACCAATACAATTGATCTACAAGTTTCTCTTACCTCAAATCTCCGAGAAAAGAAAAAGAAGGAAAAAAATGATGAAGAATGCTACTCTAAGTTATCGCTGCACCACGATCCTAATTCTTGATCCTCAACACTCTAGGCTTTAAATCTCAACTCAAATACACCACAACTACTCTAAGGAAGGATCCAAGCGCTCTTGTGAAGTCAACAAAAGGAGAAAAAAATATTTCTAGTTTTAAAGTTTATCTCTCTAACTTCTCTATAAGTTTCTTAAGAAAATAAATTTATGAAGTTCAAGTCTTAAAAAATCTTATATACTTTCCCTTAAACTTGGTCAACTTTGACCTTAACACAAAACAACTCCCAAAAAAATAAACTCATAAAAATTCCTTAATCTTTAGAGTTTTTAAAACATTAAAACAAAACATCAAAATAAATTTTTAAATTAATAAAATTAAATAAATAATAAAATCATAAACGAGTATTACAAATTTCATTCTAAATGACCAATACCTTTGTGAGGTTGTTAATGACCGCCACTTCACCATAGAGGAATTTGACCTTATGCTTGGCTACTCCTCCATCCTGTAGGAGCTCATGCTTCGCCAAAGCGTCCACCACTTCGTCATTGGCAATACCACCTCCTCCAAAGAGAAGAACTACATCATTTGACTAAGGACCTCAAGTTCATCGCCACCTATCGTGGCCGTTATCGTCACGACATTGAGCGAGATGCCTCGTCGAAGAAGGAAAATTGGTGGTCTAACTCCGCCATTGATGACAGCCAGGACATGGTGTTCTAAGCCCGGATAAGGTATGCATAAAGAGTATGATGAAGTGACAACAATGAAATGTATCTCAAAATCTTGTCTAAAAAAATTAAAATCAATTTACCTATGTGTCAATAGCAAAGTGACATATAACAAATATAATATATATTTTGTTTGTCACATGAAATTCTTTTTAACAAAAGTTGATGGCAAAGACTATTTTTAAAATATTATAAAAAGGCTGGAGATTAAATAATAACAAAAACATTTATAGGGACTAAAAGTGAAAAAATGAGACAAAAATTATGTTTAAATTTTTTTATAAAATTTAAATTTAAATTTAAATAAATATATGTATCCTTAAATAACAACAAAGTTACCAGTTTAATTATGGTTCTTGTAGTTTTGTAAACTTTACCTTTTAATATATATAATTAAAAAAGTTTCACTTTATTCCTTATATATACCATTTTTGTCCTTATCATCTATTTCTATAGAAACTAAAATATTAAATTTATGAAACTATAAAGTCTAAAAAGAAGAAAAAAAAACGAAATTTATAGGGAAAAAAATGAAAAGTTTTTAACCATACAAACTAAATAAAATTATTAGGAAAAAAAGTTAATTAAAGAGCATATGGATCCTATCCCCTATATCAAACTTAAAATTATGTTTTAAGGAAAAATAAAATATAATTAGCTAAATTATATTTTTTTTCCCTCTATTTTTTGTCGATATGAAATTTTGGTTCTCCTATTTTAAAATAGAGACATTTAATCTTCTTATTTTTAAAAATACGATGATCCTATTATCAATTTAATGTTCTAATTTTTAAATTTTGACATTATTTGATGAACTGTCACAACTTAAGTGATGTCATATTTAGTGACATGACATATAGGGATAAAAATGAAAATATAACATTCGATAGATCTTCGTTTGTATTTATTTTAATGAGTGATTTATATTTATTAATTTTATTAATAAATTTTATTTGCATACTTTTTTATCTCCAAATGTCACTTGCTAAATATCACATCACTTAAGTATGAATAAATGTTATAACTTAAGGATTAATAAATGTCAATTTAACAAGATGATCAAAATTTTGTATTTTTAAGTTAGAGTGACTAAATGTCTTTATTTTAAAATAATGGGATCAAAAAATGTCACATTGATGAAAATAGAAAGACCAAAAGTATAATTTAGTCAATATAATAAGAGATATTGGGTTTGTTTGTTTAAAAAAAAATTCATAAAAGTATTTAGCTTAAATATGTTTTTAGTCCCTATAAAATTAGGAAGTTTTGATTTTAGTCCCTGTAAATTTTTTATTTTATTTTTAATCCTTATAAAATTAAAATTATTATTTTTAGTCCCTATTTTTATGTGATATTTTTTAACTATTTTTTATTTATCAAAAAGTTAAGTAATCATCTTAAATTTTACCTACAACGATTATTGATATCATATCAATATTTAACGCTTCTAAAAAAATACATAGGTTCTTGAAATAAATATTATTTATTCACCTTAAAATGACCATTAGAGACTAAAAATATTTATTTTAGATTTTAGAGATATGAATACCAAAGAAAAATATTTTACATGGACCAAAATTAAAACTTACTCATTTTATAAAGATAAAAAATAATGTTTATAAATTTTATAAGGATGAAAAATAACCCTAAAAAAATTAAAGGAACCAAAATCAAAATCATCAATTTTATAGGAACTAAAAACATATTTAAGTCAAAGTATTTTTTTAAAATAAAATAAGCACTTTTTTATGTGTTTGTCTAAACTTCTTTTCTTAAAATAAATAGTTTTCTACCTTTTTTTTAAAGCAACACTTATCTATTTCTTAAAACATTATTATTTAAAAAAACTTTTTTCGAAACACTTTGTTTTTAAGTTTAAACAAATAAATATAGTAATAATATTATTATTATTAAGAATGCATATTTTATTTTATTATATGAGCTATTAGATAGAGATATTAATTATAAAACAAAATGTTAAAATGGAGTTGAGGTTTCTAAATAGAAGCTGGACATCTAAACTCGATTATCAAAATGTTAGTAGACCCAAAAATGAGCCCAACCCAAGAATTTGCTGATGACGATCCAGCACTTCCAACCCAGCCCAACATGACAACTTTACTATCATGCATGGTGGATCGAACATAAGCAAGAAAGGAAGTCACAATTCGTGTATATTCAATCATCAAATTAAGATATAAAACTCTAATGAATATTCATAAAACTTTTCAATTGTACCTCTTGAAAATTCAATGAAGTTTAAATAAATTCTAGAACATGGATAGGACAATCCTAGCCTATATCCGTTATAACGTTTCAAACACTTTTTTCCAGAGTGGTTGTTAAGATACGATACTTGGCCAAAATAGCACAAACAAAAATATGAAAGCAGCATAATACTAGGCCCAAAATGCACAAACAAATATAGGAAAGTAATAAATACATCAATTTTGGCCAATCCAATTAAATCAAAAGCCTAAGCCTATCCAGCATCAACCACCTAGCTCCTCCTACAAATATAAATGTTATCCCTATGGTTTATACCAGTTTTAAGGAACGTACCATAAGAAACTTTTATGTATATAGATCTAAGATCCATGATACGGCGAAAAACTCTTAAAAGAAGCAGCATCGCAAATGTGCACAAGTTAAAAAATACAAGAATTATACCGAAACAATCCCAACAGAATAATAGCCTACAAAGTCTTTGATCATTTCTTAAGAAGAAAAGAAAGAGAAAACTTTAAATGTTCAACAGAAACTATAAGATAAAAAAAAAAATATTGAGGCCTTAATAATCCTTTCTAATTTCTGACAACTGTACATCATGTCATATAACCTAGTTGTCATGACAAAGTTCCCGGTGTTAGTTTCACTCAGCTACCATGTCAGCCTCTGCATCACCTGAAAACAGAAGAAGAAACAAAAAGTTAGAACATGATGAAAGATTATTGACCTGAAAGTGAAACGTGATATCACAAGACCTATGATGGACACATACCATACACATATCTGATACAACAATGCGATTATTTTAAATTATATAAGATAGGTATATGTTTTCATCTATATCAATAATCATAAAATATAATAAACATGTAAATATAATTTTGATCAAAATTTATAAACATAATAAATATATAATTACAATTTTGCAAATCTAAATTAAAAATATATTTCTTGTACATTATTAAAAACAAATAAATTATAAATCATTTTATCATAAATTAGTAAATTACTTCCTATTATTTTCAAATAGAAATAAGACTATCAATCTTATTTTTTTTCTTAAAATCATCCATATAGAACACAATTTATATTTTTAGTTTATCAAGAAACGATGCTTCTATGTTTCTATATTTAACATGTTTGTCTTATTTAGCTGTAATATTCATAATTTTGTAAGGATTTGGATAATTCACCAATACAAATGCAAGAGTATCGAGATTGGATAAAATTTTCATGATTTTTTAAAGGCTTGGATACTTCGCTGATACATATGGGTAAAGAACTTGAGAGTATTGATATCGGATGCGAATATATGAAGTCAATTGAAGTATCGATATTTCATAACACAAGACAAGACAGTACCATAACATTCTATTCATCTGGCAAGGTTATGTTGATGTCTGGAGATGTCCTCTGATCATCATAGTCCTCAGAGCCATTCCAAGTAGCAGTAGCATCAGGTGTAGCATCAAGGTTCTGTTTGTCACTTGTAACACTGACAGATTCTCTCTGGTTTTGGTCTGGTATCTGAGACATATGCATCAGAAAGTTTTCACCATCAGCATGTGCTTGTGAGATAGGTCTTGCTGCTGTCACTACTATGTCTGGAACAGGTGAAGTAGGGGAGGCCAATGCCTGCTCACGATGTTGATACTTCCTCTTTTGGGCCTTGTAACCATTTTGCATGAAGCTTCCTACCACAATCTGAAACCATTGCAAATAAATTCCCAATATAAGTAAATGAAGGGGTCATAATAAAACCACGATGCACTCTTCATAGTGCTGAAAGGTGAAAAGTGAAAACCCTCCTTTGTGAAAAATATAGAGGACCAAAATGTGTTATATATCAATCTAGTGACTTTCATCTTTATTTCATGCATTCAAATGTAAACAGTACAAGTTCAAAGATCTTGGTAATGCAACCTAGAAGGGAAGCCTTACATAATCATATAACAATATATAAAGGCAATTCCTTCCTTTTATGCTTTGTTTGGGACAAGAGCGAAATAGAGAGAAAAGAAATAAGAATGATAGAAACAGAAGGTAATTAGTCATGTGTCGTTTAGATGTATAGAAATAAGAAGAAAAAAAATGGAGAAAATTCTCCCCACATGTATTCTAATAATCTTTTGAATGCTATCATTTGCAAAATATTTCATAGATGCAGTTTGATAATATGCTCTCTCTATGATTTGAGATAGCTGATGCAAGTTATAATTTCAATCTCACTACAGTAATTGCAATTCAAAACAGACGAGACAAAATTAGTTTAGGGCCAGTTTGGACTATATAAGATAACAAAATAAGGTTAAAAATCCATGATCAGTTTCATCAGTACCACATTTGACATACCAAACCCATTCTTACAAGCAAAATCTTTTAGAAAGCAATCGAGACAATATCTTACTTGGATGGGGCCAGCAGCAGTTAAAAGTCCAGCAACACCACCTCCTATCACCCGACCATCAGGGCCAGCAAGTGAGACACTCAATCCACCAGTTCGACTTCTTATGCCAGTGCTGTCAGTGAGAGTGAATGATCCAGACAAAGATAAAATCTCAAACCGACCCTGAAAGTAAAAGGTGGACTAAATAATTGAAGAATTTCCAAAATCAATTAAGCATAGTTGCATGTATGAAACAAGAGTTACGCCATAACAGGAGAAATTGCAAAACAGCAGAAAATGACAGGTGAGATTGACCTCAGACAGAAAACCAAGTTAATAATTTTCAACTATTTAATATAAAAATATGTATAGCCAGATAAATAATGCATCAAATAAACGATTCACATCATCATCGTGTACTAAATCTATGCATTGTCGTTATGCATTTCCTGTTGCAAGACAAGGAAAGCTCAACTTGAACTCTAGAACCTTGTAGTTGTCGCTTATCATATTGTTATAACCACTGGCTATAAAAACGCTACATCAGTAGCAAATTTTTGTTTAGGAAATTATGACTTAGTTTAGAAATAGTTTTCAATATGTGCTCATATAAAAAGAAAATAAATCACAAATTTTCCACAAGATAAAATCAATTTATTGTTCTAGAGACTTCCTTATTTAACTTCTCTTATAAGTTGATTTTAATTTATAAGATAATTTGATTCATTTTACCCCTTTTTTTCTTCTCAAGTGCTTGTTGAGAAGTTTATCCAATCGCCTATGTCTCCTCCAATGACTGAAACTCAGCCTCTGGATCAAGACAACCAACAAAATAGCGACTTTGATATTAGTTGAAAGGTTTCATCAGATTTTTAAAAAAGTTAAAAACATCACTAAAGAGGACACCGCTAGAAGTGTATGTTTCTAACTTCTCTAACTTATTTCCCATTTCCCAGTGTTAGATCCGACACTAGAACTGATGGAATGATAAGATGAACCATTTTTTAGCATATATCCAATTCCAATATACCAATTTTGAGCAAATTGCCAATAGAAAAGGGAGACACTATGTCCAACCCCACACAGCAAGAGACAAACAGAGATCACCTGACATAAATGCACCTAATGCTGTCCTATATGGCTTCCACGTTCTATACATGGCAGAAGACATAAATAAGCTAGCCCATCAAATTATTTCAGGAATGATTCAAATTCAATCAAAGACATCATAATATCAGGGAAATGGAAATCCAATCAAAACACTCAAGGGAAAATAATAGATAAAATAATATTTTACTCAAAAAGCATTGAGATCTAAGAGACCGTGCCTCGTATGTCAATATGCCACCAGAAGAACCGGGTTGGCGAATGGTCACATTTGAGATAGCCCCATTGGCAGAGAGAATGCATATTCCTCTTGGACCCTTCTGCACAAGGGACATGATCTTCCCAGCAACATCCTGCAAAGTAATAAAGTAATAAAAATTCTTATCCAAATCAAATCACCAATCGCAAAAGATCTGTCAAAACAGCTCAAGAAATTACGCCCAAAATCTACACTGTTACATAAATTTGCAAAAGGCCAAGAATGCACACGGCTTCTACATTACCTCTCCAGTATAAACAGTCACCACATGCGGTATAAAATCCCCAACAGCAGTGTTTGCAAACACCTCACCTGCAAACAACACAGACAGAGAAACAATCAACAAATTTTCCATAAATTGAGAAACACCACACCCCAGTTTAACTAATTTTCACCACCAAAATTACAAGCCCCATGTAAGTAAACCCCAGAAAAAAAAATAATAAATAAAACAAAACAAAACATTTTTTTGTTGTATGAGACAACAATCCTCCTTCTCCGTCAGCCAGGAAGAATTACTTTCTCTTCTTGCATGCTCAGAACTCAAATTCAAAACTACTAATTAAGCTGAAACAATTTTACGTCAATCGATCCAAACAATCAAAGAACAATTTTTTCTAGCCATAAAAATCAAGCAAATGCGCACACACACACTCACCAACCTTAGATTTAGCCACAAAAAGGAAAGTTCACATTTTTTTAACCGATCACGATCCCTAACACGCTGTTCGGCCATTACCAGAAAGAAAAAAATAAAAAGAAAAGCATATCTTTTGTATCAACCAAGGCACCCCTTTAACAAATGGAGCTCAAATCTCGATCCCAACCCCATGAACCCAAAAAAAAAAAAAAAAAAACCTGAAGCAAGCACAAACCCAGAGACAGTGGAGCTACAAAAGCACGAGGATTTGAGATTCAACGATTTGGGCAAGCTGGTTAAGAAACAAAAGGGTAAAAAAAAAAAAAACTTGAGCGAGGAACAGGGATTTTGGTTTGGCGGGTAAGTCAACTTGGAAGAAAACAGTAGTAGTACAATGAGTGAGGTCAGCACAGAACACCACATCACAACACCTGAGAGAATCAACCAACCAACGTTGTATCGTATTGCGTTGTACGGTAGCAGTACTCACCAAAAGAAGAAAAGGGTTGGTAGGTTCCAAACGCGGCGTGTTTGCCACGACCCCTTTTGGAAGAAAACTCAGGTGGTGTCGATAAAGTGAAACCCGGCGGTGGTGGTGGTTGCGGCGTTGCACTCACCCTCAGGTTCCCATCTGCGTCGTACTTCCTCGGCCTCCCTCTCTTCTTCTTCCCAAACAAATCCAAACTCCCTTGCGCCAATGTTGTTGGTGTCACTGCTGCTGCCGTTGTTGTTGTTGTGGCTGGCACAGGCACAGGCGCAGGCGCAGGTGGCACCACCGTTGTTGTCGTTTCGGTGCTCCCCACGTTCATGTTGACGTTCATGTTCAATGTCTGGGGAACCGAGGGTGTGAGGGAGGGTGCAGAAACGGTGCTGCCGAGAGTGGGTTCCATGAGGGTGTTTCCAGAAATGGAAGGAGAGGAAAAAGGGTGGAGTTTGAACGAGGTAGAGTCTGCAAATGGCGCCAGAAGTAGAAGGAATAGAGAGGGTGTAGTGTAGGCTTTTTCTCTTTTTAATCTTTGCTACAAAGAAATTGTGAATGTGAATATGATTATGAATATGATTATGAATATGAATATGAATATGAATATGAATACTAATACTTCTCTCTCTCTCTGTATTGGCATTAATGGAGGAGAATGAGGCTGGGATGGGAAACTGCTATTTACTTGTCGGGACTCCACTCTGCATTATTATTTTAATTTCCATAAAGTAAGGTTTTAATATTAAAATGTGTCTAAGCTCTCTTCTAAACTATGAGGATAATCACCACATACTAATGTCAATACCCCAAAATGCCCCTCTTAACCGCCCTAAGGACCTTTTTGTTTCTAGGTCCCGTTTTTTCACAAAGCAATGCCTCTCTAGATGTTTTTTTATTTATTTTTTTTGTATAAAATTTTGATTTAATTGATAAATTATAAAATGGTAACATTTAAATGTCCATAAAAAAAAAATTGGGTTTATTCATTTTGATGTTTATTATACATTCAAAGAAATTAGTTTTCTATAACGTTGTACTTGAAATGCATAAAAGAAGGAGGACTGATGAAGAAGCGACAAAGAAAAAGTTAATTATCAGTTTCTATCAATGTTAAAGTCTTTTTGAGAGTATAAATATTAAAAAGTACACTTAAATTTCATTATGTTTAATACTACTATTTAATAGACTTAAATATTTTTCTTGCCTTTCTATAACGTTTGGCGTAAAATGTGTGACGGAGAAAAATGAATAATTTGAAATGCATAAAAGAAGAAAGACAGATAAGGAATGACGAAAAATAAATAAATTATATATTATTCTTAACGCTTGAAGTCTTCTAAATAGTTAAGAATGAGAGAATAAAAAAACTATAAAATGTACTATTTACAATTTTTCATGTACTATGTAGGCGTTGAAATAAATGAGAGAGGGAAATGATTTATATACTTAAACATTTTTAAAAATTATACTTAACACTTATTATTTTTAATATTAATAGAGCATTGAACATTGTCTTATCTTTCTTTCATGTTCTATATGAATTAATTAAAAATTTTAATAATTTTTTTTTTCGTCCCTGGCAGGACCGATGATTGTTCTTTACTAGGTTGGAGATACCTCAAAGGGTGAGATAGTTGACCCCAAGATTTAAGGCGACTGCATACAGGATTCGAACCCTTGATCTTGTTTAAACGTGGATCAACCCCTACTACTAAACCACACGCTTGGGGTTAATAAAAACTTTTAATAAAAGTATTTAAAACTTTTTTTAAAAAAGTCATCAAAAAAAGAGTAATATTCAATTGATATAATTATAATTTTTTTATAAATATGTCAAAATTTAATAATTTAATTAAAAAAATTACTTAAAAAAATTGTTAATATTAAAAGAGATAAAGATTTTAAAGAATTATTTTAAATGATGAATTTTATGAAATTTTAGTATAGTTTACATGCCGTATTCAACAAACTATTGTAAAATTTACATATAATTTGTATGTCTTTATTTTTCTTTCTGCATCTTTTCTTTCTATTTTTTTTTCTCTTCCATCTTATCTCTTCTCTCGTCTTTCTTCTCTCTCTTTTCTCTTTTTTATCTCATGTTTTCTTTTCTCTCTCTTTCAATTTTTCTCTTCTCTTTATTTCATTTTTTTTTGTTTTTTATTTATCTCTTATTCTTCTTCTATATTTTTTATCTATTAATAGTGATATTTGATTTATTAATATTTATTTTTTAATTCTTAAATATTTAAATTTAGTTTTGAAAGAGAAAAATAAATAATTTAAAATGCGTAAAAGAAGGAAAACAGATAAGAAAGGATAAAAAAAAAGTAAATTATAATCCCATTTAAAGCTTAAAACCTTCTAAATAGTTAAGAATGAGAGAGAAAAATGTGAAATTTACTATCATTTATAATTTTTTGGGTACATTTAAAAAAAATTGTACATACTAATATTTACAATTCGTAGGTTTTGACTTAAATGAGACAGGGAAATGATTTATATACTTAAACATTTTTAAAATTTTACTGGAATTTATTATTTTTAATATTAAGCATCGAACATCGAACATTGTCTTATCTTTCTTTTAACGTTCTATATGAAACGCACAAAATAGGGAGGGCACATAAAAAAGAAGTAAGTTTTCTATTTTAATATTTGGAGTCTTTTGAAAAGCAAAAAGTAAATAGATAAAAATAAATAAAAAAAATTAAGAAGGGTGTATTAGACTAAGATTTTAAAAGATTTAAAAAATATATATTAAAAAAAAATTATGGCATTCATTTAAGATAATAAAAAAATTTAAGAGTACGTCAAAATTTAATAATATATAATTAAGACAAACTTAATTTTTTTAAGAGTGTATCAAAATTTAGTAGTATTCAATTAAGATTTTTTCACTCAAAATATATTGTTGGTATCAAAAATATAGATATTTTAATAGATTATTTTGAATGGTGAATTTTATGAGACTTTTTAATAGAATTTACTTATAATTCACTTATCCAACAATCTCATCAAAATCTCTTAGATTTTGCATGACTATTTTTTTCATTCACTACAAAAAAATTAAAATTGTCACATATAATGACACATATCTTATAGAGATATAATACGTGTCACTAAAAGGTATCTTTACCTACATACAAAATATAATATGTTGGTATATTGTTAAAAAGTGTTGGTATGAGCTATAGTGACACACAAAATATGTTGTTAAATTACATTCAAAATCAACACTTAAATTGTGTGTAGTTATATATCAAATATATATATATATATATATATATATATATATATTATATTGTACCTATAATAATATTTTTTGTATATCATTGTATGTAACATTTTTTTGTAGTGATTCAATTTCTCCTCTCTTTTTCTCTCTCCTCAATCTTGTCTATCGTCTTTCTTGTTTCTCTCTCTTCTTTCTTCTCTTCTCTCCTTTCTCGTTCTCTCTATAACATTGTGTTGTGTGTTGTGATTGTTATATTATTTAAATATTTTATTTAATTGAATATTTGTTGATATGTAGTTTTAATGTTTTAGAACTTTAAGAATTAAGGAAATTCTTATGAGTTTAATTGTTGGGAGTTGTTTTGATTTAAGGTCAAAGTTGACTAAGATTTGGAAAAGTATATAAGATTTTCTTAAGACTTGAATCTCATAAGTTCATTTTCTTAAGAATTATAGAGAAATTTTAAAGATATAAACTCTAAAACCAAAGGAGATTCTTCTTCCTTCTAACTTCACTAGAGAGTTTTGATCCTTTCTTGGAGCACCTTTTGTAGGAGTTAAGTTGTGATTTAAGGTTTGGAAGTTGAGAATCATAGTTTAGAGTCGTCTTATAATGGGAGCTTGAGAGACCATGTTCTCTATTGTTCTTCCTTTTCTTCCATTTTACTTTAAGACTTGAGACAAGAGAAGCTTGTAGATTAATCATGTTGAGTTGCATGTGTTAATTTTTGGTTTTTTTTCCTATTGGTGTCTTTGATTGCTGAATTTGAAGAGAAAAAATCTTGGTGTTCTTGGTAAAATGATAAGGAAATCGATGATTTGTGAACTCATGTGGTTCATGTTGTTCTTTTCGATGAATTCAAGTTGTTTGTAGTGTATGTGTGTTGAATTGAGAGTTGCATGTTGGATTAAAGTTAAAATTTTGATTATTTGAGCCAAATCGCGATTCTGCAAAGTGTAGAAATCACCTTCATATTAGGTGCAACTTCATGGCATCAGGCGTGAGCAAGTCAAAAACTCTTTATCTCATTAATGTTGAGCACAAAATGAGTGTCACGATCGTGAGTTAAGAGCTTTTTGACTTGGTGAAGTTAAGTGAGGGATAATTGGCGTCAAACGTAATTTTATTATAGACTTTATGACTTGGTGATACCATACATATATAGGACGAGTTGAGCTAGGCGTGAGCAAGATAGAAACTCTTTGCCTTAGTGACATCGGGCATAGGATGAGTGTCGTTGGATATTAATCCACAACATGATTTTTTGAATTTTGTAACATATTGGGAAAACCCAGTACCCGTCATCAAGTATAACATAGTTTGGGTATAAGTTTGTCACGACATATTGATATGCGTTAATAAAGTCAACTATGGGTGCAACCCTCTAACTATCATTGTAATTCCACGTACCTTTCTTGCAATTAGTTAAGGAATTTACCCATTGATTTCATACCTTATTCAAATTGGTCACTTCTAAACCAATATGAGTCGACCTAATCCCGATACGATATCAATTAAAGACTTGGAGGAAACTCAACACTTCACTTTAAGAGATAACAATAGACATTAAATATTATCTTATCTTTCATTAACTATTTGTGTGAAAAGCATGAAAGAGAAAAGAGAGACAATTTATTGTTTACAATTCATTGAATATTATCTTATCTCATGCAAAATAGTATATTATATTTAATATGTAGGGGCGGATTTATTATAAATACTTACTTGAATTTGAGACCTTGATATTTGAGGACCAATCACAACACCAGTCAAACCTAACAAACGTTGATTAAGCTAATTTTATCTTATGTAGAAGTTTATTTCAAAAAAAAAAAGTCTTTCATTTTTCTCTTCTAAAAGCACTTCTAAATAAGTTTATCTAAATAGATTCATAAAAGTAGTGAAAATAGAAGTAGCTTCCATTGGCAAAATCCGTGTAGAAGAAAAGCATAAGGTATAATGATTACATATTTAGTGTGTTCGAAAAAGAAATTTTAAAAATTTATGAAATTTGAAATTATTAGGTTTTGAATCACTTTTATTTTAATTTTCATTATTCTTTAAATGTTTTGTTTGAATTTAAATTATTTTTATTTCAATTTTCGTCATTCTTTAAAGGTTTTATTTGAATAACTAAATTGAAATTTTTAAAATTTTAAATTTTTAGTTTGGATGGGTCAATATGATTTCCTTCATGAATAAAATTAATTTCAAAGACACACGCGCATACACACACAATGAAAATTTGGAATTAAATTTTATAAGACTAAATATTAGCAAAATTTTAAATATATTAATAATTATAAAAATAATATTATATAATATTTAATAATTTAAAAATAATTCAAATACTTAATAATTTAAAAAAATATTAATATTTTTTATATCAATTTGGAAAGAGATGAGAGGAAGATAAGAGAAAAAAGAGAAAGAAGAATTTTAAATTTTTATATTTTTGGAAGAATTTGAAGTTCTATAATTTTAAAGAAATTTATACATTGTTAAATTTCAAAATTTTTGCAAATTTTCCTTAAAAAAAAGTATTTCACCACAAAACATTTGAAATTCTTCAAAAAAAAAATTGAATTATTTATTAAAATTTCCATCCAAACACACTCTAAAATGTTGAAATAAAATGATTATAAAAAAAAAACTATTTTCCTTTACATGTAAGTATAAACTAATTAAAAAAGAAACATTTTTTACCTCTATATTTTTTTTAAAAATAATAATAAAATCTTTGTAGAAAAGAACAAATAGACATAATTATTATATTTAAGAATAAAACGTTCTCATAAAAAGAAAAAAAAATAGTTATAACTGATAAATAAAATTATCACCTTAATGTAAATATAGATTTTTTAAAAAAATTGAGATGTGAAAAATACAATTATATAAAATAAATTTATTTATTTTTAATAGCATGGTGAATATTTTAGTAAATAGGTTAGTTTATTATTTAAATAATTATTTTTATTTTCCATTCTCTCTCGATTTACGAAGAGAACAATTTTTCATAAGACCCACCTTAATACTTTTTCATCTCCTTTATTTTTTCTCTCATAATTTAAATAAGATTAAATTAATTTCTTCTTCATTTTATTATAATTTTAGATTTTAATAAATAAAATAATAAAACAATATTAATAAAATAAATAACAATTTATTAAAATATAATTAATTTTAAAATTAAAAGTAATTAACCATCTTTACTCTTTTTTCTTTAGAAACTTTAAATGATTAATATTTTTGAAAAAAAAATGAGTGTACATAACATCCCAGACCATAAAAATCAAAAGCGCATGGTAAAATATATACTTTTATTTTAAGTAAGATTATACAAAAGTTAGTTTAACCTTAGCGGTAAGGGTTGATCCACGCTACGAGGGAGACACTTTAAAAGGTGGGATAACTGGCTCCAAAAATTCCTTATGCTTCTAACTACCACAATCCCTCCCCATCCTAAATAAATATGTTTTAAATCCTTATATTTTCAATTGATAAAGTTTCTATATTTTATATTGATAATTTTTTAATTTTAAAATATGTGAATTTAGTTTATACTTTCCAAAAATTTATAATATTTTTTAAAGTTAAGATTAAGAAGGCTAAATTCTTATATATTTTAAAATTAAAGGATTAAATTTTTTTATATTAAAATATAAGGATCTTGATCACGTTTAATTGCAAATATAGGATTCAAAACACACGTATTCATAAAAACAAAGTTGTGCTCTCATCACATTAATTTTATTATTAGAAAAGTTACTATACCCAAAAAGAAAAATTGAAAAGTGAAAGTGAGAATTAATATTACTGTTATAGATGATATTATGATATATGTACTTAATTGCAAGAAAACGAACATCAAATCAATATCGTGATGTAAAAAATAATGAAGCTGGACTAACACGTTCTTCATCACGGCTTTTCAATATGAATAGTGAGTAAATAGGGTTTTGGTAAAAAAAAAAAAAAAAAAAAAAAAAAAAAAAAAAAAAACAGAATTGCATATAGGGTAAATTGATGATGACATATTCTATTTACTCTAACAAATCCATATCTCCATAATTGGTTTTCTAAAATATATATTTTAAAAATCATTATAAGTCAAATGTTAAATTTTTTATTTATTTGAATTATTATTAATGAGAGTGATTTTATTTTATTAAAATGAGTTTAATGTTAGTTGATATTTATTTTTCCTATCAATTCATTATATTAAATGTTAGAATAGTGGATTAAGCCTAACTCAACCCTACAAAACCGGCTTGTAAGGTGAGGGTTGCTTTCCACTTATATACTATTCAATTGCCTAATCTCTAGTCGATGTGGGACTTGGGTTTTTCCCAATACACCCCCTCACGTCCAGCACTATCAGGCTTGGTACGTGGATAAATGGTGGGTGACCCTTTTTAATGATATAGGATTGGCGGGACTTGGATTTTTCCCAATACACCCCCTCACACCTATGAGGCATGCATCAATGGTGGGTGACCCATTTTTAAAGTGGATCTAAATGGCTCTGATACCATGTTAGAATAGTGGATTAAGCCTAACTCAACCCTACAAAATCGACTTGTAAGGTGAGGGTTGCTTTCCACTTATATACTATTCAATTGCCTAATCTCTAGTCGATGTGGGACTTGGGTTTTTCCCAATACACCCCCTCACGTCCAGCACTATCAGGCTTGGTACGTGGATAAATGGTGGGTGGCCCTTTTTAATGATCTAGGATTGGCGAGACTTGGGTTTTTCCCAATACACCCCCTCACGTCCAACACTATTGAGCTTGGTGGGTGGCCCATTTTTAATGATCTAGGATTGGCGGGACTTGGATTTTTCTATTGATTGATACATGCATCATGGGCATGAGGGGGTGTATTCAAGTCCCGTTATTAAAAAAGGGCCACCTACCATTCATTGATACATGTACCATGGGCATGAGGGGGTGTATTTCAAGTCCCGCCAATCCTAGATCATTAAAAAGGGCCACCCACCATTTATCCACGTATCAAGCCCAATAGTGTTGGACATGAGGGGGTGTATTGGGAAAAACCCAAGTCCCGCCAATCCTAGATCATTAAAAAGGGTCACCCACCATTTATCCACGTACCAAGCCTGATAGTGCTGGACGTGAGGGGGGTGTATTGGGAAAAACCCAAGTCCTACATCGACTAGAGATTAGGCAATTGAATAGTATATAAGTGGAAAGCAACCCTCACCTTACAAGCCGGTTTTGTAGGGTTGAGTTGGCTTAATCCACTATTCTAACATTAAATGATCTATTTTGGATTTAAAAATCTCTATGTAAGTACAACTAATTATTAAGTTAAACCTTATATACAAGTGTGTTACGTTTTTAATGTGGGGTTTAATTAATTTAATATTTGTTATGAATAAATATTAAGTTGGAGTTTTAGAATTTAAAAAGATAAAATTTTACTAAACTCCTTTTTATCCATCAAAGAGATAGTGGCAACAAAGAAAAGTTTTGATATAAAAGTTGTTCTCGACATATATAAGTGAGTACGTAATCAAATTGTGATTATAACATATTTATTACAAAAATATCTATTAGAGATAAGTAATTTATAGCAATTGATAAATACTATTGTGGTGTTCTAAATTTTATTATTGATCCGAAATTCTAATAAATAATACTAAGATTGATTTAAAAAAAAAACTCTTAACAAATAGAAAATCGACAATGTTAATATCTATTTTCTTAAACTTAAACATTGTTATCATTTTTTGTTTCTGGATTAGCACATCTACTCGATTCTCAATAACATGTAAGAAGCTTGAGTAATGTTTTTTTTCTTCTATAAAATGCAAGAATGAATAAAAAATAAATAAA
The DNA here is from genome assembly GCF_000230855.2 of Cajanus cajan. NCBI lineage: Eukaryota > Viridiplantae > Streptophyta > Magnoliopsida > Fabales > Fabaceae > Cajanus > Cajanus cajan. The sequence continues at coordinate 11,902,476 of NC_138523.1, read as the reverse complement.
ATGTTATTGTAAGTTAGTAGCTTAATTCAAACTAGTATAATTGTGAACATAAAATGAAGAGTAAAGAATCATAAAGATAAATAATATTATCATTCCTTTGTTTTTATTATCCATGAAATCACTATAATCGTAATATGATTAAAGAACAAAGGTGTGTTTGATTGTATTTTTTTTTATAATTTTAAAAAATATTTATGAAATAATTTTTAAAACATGATATTTTGACCGTAAGCTTGTTGGACTAGTTAAGGTTATAACGACCTGTCATGAACTTTATACTAATTATACAATTATTAGTAGTTGATAACAACTAATAATTGAGTTATAAGTTTACTAATATATGGACATGTACTATATACCATATATATGAAAGCAAAGCAAATATATAAACATATATGATATAAATATAATAATCCAATAAAAGTAAATTATACAACCTAAGTTGTCGATCAAATAACTTCTACTTGTTAGAACTCAAAGTATACGGTGACTGAAATGAATTATGAGAGAATGAATTTTATTCATAAGCAATGGTTGGCTTATATAAGCCTTACAAAACAGAAAAACAAAACCATGTTTTACGTTGCAGTAAAGTAGGAACAATTAACGCAACAACTAAAAAATTGATTGGCCCTTGAAAGTAGGGACTTTATTAACTGACACACGTAACATAACACACGAAATAGCAAATTTGACTAACATTCCCTCCCTTAAGCTACATGCATCTGCTGCATTTTAGCTTACTTCAGTGGCTTTTACTACTCTAAGCATGCATCGAATCCTTTCAAATTGATCAAGCTTCAATGGTTTGGTCATTATGTCAGCTATTTGTTTGTTAGAACTATAGTAGCTCAGGCGCACTACTTGGTCGTTTACCAAGTCTCTAAGAAAGTGAAATCTTACTGCAATGTGCTTACTTCTTCCGTGAAAGTCTGGATTCTTGGATAGTTGGATAATAGAGCTGTTGTCACATAAAATTTCAGTTTCTTTCTTTTCCTCTGATCCAAGATGCTCTAAGATTCTTCAGAGTCAGATACATTGACAGGCGCAGAATGCTGCAGTTATGTATTCAGCCTCAATGGTAGATAAACTTACCACATGCTGCTTTTTCAAAGCCCATGAGATAGCTCTAGTCCCCATTATAAATACTAAGCCAGAGGTGCTTCTTCTATCATCTAAATCTCCTGCATAATTGCTATCGCTGGAAGCTATGAGACCAGTTTTCCTTCCCCTTTTATAGAATAGGCCATACTTAGTGGTTCCTTTTAGATACCTTAAGAGTCTTTTTGTTGTAGCCCAATGTGACTCCTTTGGATTTGCCATGTACCTGTTGATCAGACTTACTCCAAACATCAAGTCTGGCCGAGTTACTGTTAAATACATGAGACTTCCAATTGCTTGTTTGAATTTTGTAGCATCCACTGCAATACCTTCATCATCCTTTGATAGTATGATTCCTGGAACGATAGGATTTCACACAGGATTATTGTCTGTCATATTGAATCTGGCTAGAACTTCACGAGCATATCTTCTTTGACAAATGAAAATCCCATCATCACTTTGTATGACTTCTATTCCAAGAAAGTGTCTCATTTTACCCAAGTTAGTCATATCAAACTCCAGCTTCATTGAACTTTTGAATTCTTCACACATGTTTATGCTATTTCCAGTAAAAATCAAATCGTCAACGTAGAGGCTAACTATTAGTATATTACCGTGATCCTTTTTGGTGAACAAGGTGTGTTCACTAGAGCATCTTTCAAACTGTTCCTTTGCAAAGTATGCCTCAATTTTGCTATACCAAGCTCTTGGTGCTTGTTTAAGCCCATATAGTGCTTTCTTGAACCGATATATTTGATCTTCTTTTCCTTTCTTGATAAATCCCACGAGCTGTTGGACAAACACTTCTTCTTGGAGTTCACCATGCAAAAAGGCGCTTATTACATCAAGTTGAAATACTTCCCATGCACCTTGAGCTGCCAAGGCTAATAGTACCCTCACAGTGTCAAGTCTAGCAACTGGTGCAAACACCTCCATATAGTCTACTCCATATCTTTGAGCATAGCCTTTGGCCACTAATCTGGCCTTGTACTTTTCTATATTGTCACTTTCATTGAATTTGGTCTTGAAAATCCATTTAACTCCAATGGGTGTAACACCTTCCGGAGGATCAACAAGTTCCCAAGTATTATTCTTTTCAATTGCCTTTATCTCCGTATTCATTGCTTCTCTCCACTTCAGACTTGTACATCCTTCTTCGAAGGAGTGTGGATCGTCAGAGACAGCCATCATCATCGCCATCAAGCTCTCTTCCTCTGTTGAGAGATTGGTTTCATAATCAGTCATCCACACTGGTTATCTTCTAGTCCTTGCTGCCCTCCCTCCAATTGGTAATGCGTCAACTGGAGGATCTTGATTAGCATTGCTTTTTGAGTTTAAGAGAGGTTCGAGTTCATCTTGATTATTATCATATCTGTCTGTTATTTCATGTTGTATAGGTTTTGCATCTTCTTCAGTTTCTTTGTCTTCCCAATCAAGAACATCAGCTTTACTCTCTTCTGTGTGTCTGTGCCAGTTCCAGCTTTTATCTTCTTCGAACACTACATCTCTGCTCATAATGAATTTCTTTGTAATAGGATCAAATAGTTTGTAGGCCTTAGACTCATCACTAACTCCCAAGAAAACACATTTTTGGCTTTTTTCGTCTAACTTGCTTCTCTTTTGATCTGGAACATGAGTGTGTGCAACACACCCAAATATCCAAAAGTAGTCAACTCGTGGATTTACTCCACTCCATATTTCTTCTGGGGTTCGTTGATCTACAACAGAGGTTGGACTTCTGTTTTGGACATGTACACACCACCGAACTGCCTCGGGCCAAAAAGGTTTTGGAACTTGCTTCTCGTGTAATACTACTCGTATTGCATTCATGATATTTTGGTTTTTGCATTCGGCGACTCTGTTCTGTTGATGGGTGTAGGCTTCCATCAATTGCCTAGAGATACCTTGATTAGTACAGAAATCTATAAACTCCTTAGAGGTGAATTCACCACCTTTATCTATTCTTAGACAAGTAATGTAGGTACCAGCTTCCTTTTCAACACAAGCTTTGAAGCTTTTGAACACAATAATTGGTTCAGATTTTTCATGCAAGAAGTAAATCCAAGCTTTACGTGAATAATCATCAATAAAGCTTAGAATGTACCTTTTGTTGTTGTGTGAGGAAGGTGAGATGGGACCACAAATGTCGGCATGGATTAACTGAAGCTTCGTTGAGGCCCTCCATGAGCTTTGCTTTGGTATGGAGTCTCTATGTTGTTTTCCAACGAGACAAGTAGTGCATATTGTTTTAGGAGATTTCAGAGAGGGTATCCCAAGCACCATTTGTTTGCTTGCAAGTGTGCTAAGTCCTTTATAGTTGAGGTGCCCAAAACGACTATGCCATAGTTGAGTTTTCTTTTCCGAGACGTCTTCAGCTTGGAGGCACAGGGGGTGTTGAGGAACTGTAGATGCTGACAAATAAAACATCCTATTTCCTTTCATGGTAATGTGAATAATTAAGCCTTTGTCTGGGTGAAATATCTTGCACGTGCCATTTTGAATTAGAATGGCTAAACCTTTCTCTTAGAGTTTTCCTAGGCTTATTAGATTGGTCTTAAGCTCAAGAACATAATATACGTTTGATATTACGTGAGAAATGCCATTGATTTGCACCTGAATGCTTCCTTTTGCAGCAACAGCCATTATGGTGTCATTTCTGAGCTTGACAGTTCTACAGAGTCCTTCTTCTTCAATTTTTGTGAACCAGAGTTTGTTTCTAGTCATATGGTTACTCTAACCAGAGTCTAGGAACCTGGCTTCCTCCTGTATAGATTGTGGTGACTCTTCATAAGCCACTAGTAGAAGTTCATCTTCTGCTTCTACAGCTTCCTCAAATATTGCAAAATGAGCCTTCTTCTCCAACTGAGGGCACTCGTACTGAAAGTGACCTAGTTTGTGAGACTGAAAACACTCAATGAGCACTTTGTTTATAGTCTGTCTTCCTCTTCCTCTCCCACGACCACGACCGCCTCTACTACGACCTCTGCCTACTCCTGATCTGTCATCATGGGTGACTTTCAGTAACTATTCGTCTGTCTAGAATCCCTGCATCCTTTGCTCATGAACCAGCAGGCTGCCATGGAGTTCATCAATACTCAAGGTGCTCAAATTGTTGGATTCCTTGATTGAACACACTACATAATTAAATTTTGAGGTTAGTGATCTGAGTATCTTGCTGACCACCGTGCTTGGTTCCATTGTTTCACCATTTGATTTCATCTTGTTGACCACACTTAGAGTCCTTCCCAAGTAGCTATCAACCTTCTCACCTTTTTTCATGACTAGCAACTCAAACTCGCGTCGCAATGCTTGGAGCTGGGCTCTTTTGACTCTTGTTGATCCTTGATATTTTTGCTGCATGGACTGCCATATGGCCTTTGACGTGCTCTTGTCCAGAATTGTTTCCAAAATCTCTCAATCAATGGCTTGAAATAAGTAATTCTTCACCTTCAAATCTTTTAGGTTGTCCTCGGCCACACTTTTTCGTTGTGCTTTAGTGGGTGTGGATCCAATTGTCGGTATGTCGTCTTCTACGAGATGCCACAACTCTTTGCTTCGTAGAAAGTTTTCCATCGTCATGGACCAGAAGTCATAGTGGCCATCGAACCTTGGAATGGCCGGTTGCACAAACTTTTCTGATGTAGACATCCTTCGCACTTCACGTTGCACTCACACTAGATGTTTACTCTTCTCACACTTCACACTAGATGGTTACTTTTCTCTCACTCGTTACTCACACACTGTACCAGGCCCCTTGCGGAGCTTTGATACCAATGGTTAGAACTCAAAGTATACGGTGAGTCAAATTAATTATGAGAGAATGAATTTTATTCATAAGCAATGGTTGGCTTATATAAGCCTTACAAAACAGAAAAACAAAACCACGTTCTGCATTGCAGTAAAGTAGGAACAATTAACGCAAAAACTTAAAAATTGATCAGCCCTTGAAAGTAGGGACTTTATTAACTGACACACGTAACATAACACATGAAATAGCAGATTTGACTAACACTACTATCTATACAATGACTACTCAAGGGTAACCTCAAATCATCAACTCTAGCAACACCCGAAGGCCTCCACTACCTTTCTCCATAAGCATATTCTTGCTCTGCTCTCATACCACATATAATCATCGCAATTCAAATCATATGGAAATATGCAAGGGTAAGCTAAAGTTTAAAGATAACACATAAATATATTAACACCTCTTCACTTCACATTTAACACTATCAACATACAACATCACAACACAACCAATGTATATCAGCATGAACAACTCTGTCTACTTTAACACATTGTTAACTTAAACATCACTACATCAACAACTCAAATTTTTCATCACAACAACATAATATATATATAACAAAACAACTACATGCATCATCACACATTTTTGACTAGGAGATCTCCTATAACTCAACTTAGTTTCAACTCTCAACCATTCATCATCTTTAATTACCATCATATATCAACATTAAGCAACTTAAGTCATGTTATAGATTAATCTACATTACTCATATTCAACAATTCATCAATTAAATAACATGTTTTCCTTCAACAATCAATGCCTTAACGCCACACACCCAGCGCTTATCGTCATCCAAGCAGAAAACTCTCTGCCTCACCCACACCCAATGCTACATAACCTATTCCTAACGTGGATAAGGTAGAAGCCCTAGGACCATGCATCTAGCATGGCAATGTGTCATGCTCGACCTCATTTTTGGCAGAGTCTATGCCCAACTCACACCCAACGTCACCATATACTAGTGTTTGACATCATCTAGGCAGAGACTCCTAGCTTGGCCATGTTGGGTGTCACTCCATCAAGGCCCAATGTCACTAAGCCAAAGACCTCCCAATGTTCTCACGCTCGACGTCATTCCAACCAGAGGTCAGTCTCTCTCCTCATGTTTGATGCCACCAATCTTGTGCCTGGTGTGACAAGATAAAGACCCCATATTAAAATAGCGTCTAATGCCTCAAAGATGCGCTTGATGCAATGCAAGTTATGCACTTATGCATATCACGAATTTGGCTCATCCCACCTGAAACTCAGTAACTCCCAAACTTGCAACACTACAAAATAACTATATACATTAAAACCAACTTAGAGATGTACTCAAATTCAATATGCAACAACAAGAAATCAATTCACCATCTTCGTTCCAACATACTTCAAAACCCACAACCCCAACTTAGGTCATTACACTTCAAATCATGCAACTCAATAGCAACTTGAAATAAAATTCCCTATACCAAAAATTTCTAGCTTATCTTAACTTGAATCCAAAGCTAATTGAGGAGGAAGAAGAAAGGGTTCTTAAGTTTCGTGTCTCCCTTAAGTCAAATTAGCAATGAGTTTCAAGCCTCCTATTGACATGAATTCAACAACAACACAACTACAATGAGAATTAAAGAAGGAAGAGAAGAAGATTTAGAGTAGTAGGAACTCACGAACTAGAGTCTTTTTCCCTAGAATCCTTATTTCTAAGATTCTAAAAACTTGAGTTTATGAGTCTTTATTCTAAATAGAAACCTTATATACTTTTCTCCTCAGGGTCAAACTAGATTTTTTCCCAACGAAACCCTTATAGCTATTAAAACTCATAGGGAATCCTTAAATTTGAGAGTTTCTTAACACGAGACCTATCTCAACACAGAAATCAACATATAAGGAATATAACCGCTACTTTCTAACACTTATATTGTTACTAAGGTCATCGCATACGAAATATTATCTGCTTTAACACTCATTGGGTCGTCGCGATTTTGTTTTGAAAAGATTCCTCGGTAGATCAAGGAGAGGGTGTTTATAAATTACCTTTAGCCTCAATTTCTAAGCGACGTGAAACTTTTAAGCATACTAAAACAAGTTTCCCAGTCGAGGCTAAAGGAAAAAAGTGGTTTAAACCCTCCTTCTAGTGCCAATGTTTCGATAGGAAGTTCTCTTATATTGTTATGATCACCACATTTGAAGTATTGTCCGTTTTGACACTCATCAAGTTATCACAGTTTTATCATTAAAAATATGTCTCAATTAGGCATGACATTTTAACCCAGTCTCATGGGTACCTGCCACGATTTGGACAGGGAAAACCCGTGTTGACCGGGTTCGGGTTTTTCCCGATTCATAAAATTGGGAACGAGGGCGGGGACGGGGATGTTAATACCCGCGCCCGCCCCTGTCCCGCTTAATAATATAATTAATAAACTATCCTTATATATATATATAAACCAAAATTAGAAACTTTTATATGTAAAAATTTGTAGTATCTTATTTTTCTTCTATTTTTTTTAATTTTTTTTCATATTTATTAGAAATAGAAAGAAAAAAAAAGGTCCAAGAGTAGGGGCAGGGAAACCTGAACTATGCCAGGAACAAGGATGGATACCCAGGTTTTATCCTCAGCAGGTATCATGGGACGGGGTGAGGACAATTTAAATTTACGGGAGCGAGGGAGGGGAACATAAAATCGGCCCTCGCCCCACCTCATTGCCATGCCTAGTCTCAGTAGGTTAAGGACAAAATATATTTATAATCTATCCATAATCTCGAATCTTAAGCAATATGAAATATTTAAGTATATGAAAACACCTAATTTTAGAGAATAGGAGAGAAAAAATTAATGTGTATGTAAAAATAAAAAAATGAGTAATGGAAAATTAAAAATCCCAATAATTTAAATATTTTTTTTATTTTAAAAACTAAAACAAAACATATTCAACATAACATTATTGGTATATAATTTTACCTATTAAATATACATTTCGTAATTTAATCTTAAACAAACAATTGTTAATTATTAACTTCCGACTTGGTTCGTCCAAAAAAAAAAACACAATTGTGTTGCGCCCGCTACACATAATTACTGATAAAAGAAACTGTGCTTAAGATAAGTTTAAATTTATTAAAAAATAAAAGTCAAATTAGTATTTTTTTAAGTTTAAGTTTAAAATTTCTGTCTCTGTATTATTATAAATAATTTTTCTATCTATAGTTTAGATTGGCCTAATTAAACATCCTATTAAATTTATTTATATTTTCAAAAAATTAACATTACTTTAAATTAAAATATTTATTATTTTCTAGTCAAGTCTGAAAACTTTAAATTATGAAAATTTCAAAACGGAGTTTATTTTATATTATTATTATATATATAGTTTCAGAAAGACTATAAAGGGCATTATAGTAATTGAATGAGAATGCAGCTGTCTTTGATTAAAAAATAAACAAATAAAGCAGTAAATGTAAGGAGTTTCAAAGTTTCGGGAATTCTCGGAGACGAAACCTGCTTATATTAAAAAAACACAGTCAAACTGTGCTCTTCTGTAAAAGCCATAAATTAATGCCTTTTTTTGTTAATTTTATCTGAGAAAAATAAAAAGTCTGTTCCCTTATCTTACGTTTCCGAACTTACATAAATTGGAATCCAAATTATAATGTGTTGTTTCCATAATAATTCCAAAACTTTGGTAAATGGTGATTTGATATGACCACCTTTACATTTTGCACAGTACTGTGTAATATGATTTTGTTCACTACCTTTTCCTCCTTATTATTTAGCACATGTTCATTTCGTTCTATCATTTCATCTTAGTGTAGCCAATAAATTTAAATTACCCACTTTTATTTCCGATCTCACTTATGTTCTGGATATCTGAAAAATCAATGTTGTTTAAAATCTATTATTCATTATCTTTAAAATTGTCATTTTCGTAAAATTATCTTTAATGAAAATTATAAATGAGGATTTGCCTTTCATGTTACTACATTAGTTATTCATAGTTGCAACATCCTGCAGGGGTGATATTGAAATGATTAATGCTTAATAAATAACATGTGGATTTTCGTGCACTGTTCTTTGAAAATTTCCATCAATTTATGTTCAGATTTTAGAGGAAAAAAATGTAAATTATTATGCTTTGAATTAAAATACGTATGGTTTCCAAAATAATTTTAAATTAATGATATTTTTTTTCTTTATATTTCGGAAGATAATTGATGTATGAATGAAAACATTTGATTTAAAAGGCATATCAATAATTAAGTTCAAATATTTTACTTAAAAAGAACTATAGTTTTAAATTATCAATAAAAAAGAAAAAATGTATTCTTATGTAACCTTAATTGAATCAATAAAATCAGATTAATATTGATGAGAAGTTAAAGTAGTATGTGCAGATCTCTCATCATTATTGTAATTCTTATATATATAAAAAATAAATTTAATAAATAATTAAAAAAATTCAAAAGTATTACTCTATCTTAAGTTGTACTTAAAACAATGAAATTCTTTAAGAAATTTTTGAAGTGATTAAATATCTACTATTGTTTAGACTAAATTAATATTTTTCAGAAAAACTTGAGGATCAATTTAAAGTATTTTTAATATTTAATAGACTACTTAGAGTGTTTTTTTTCTTCATATTTGTAAGATCATTAACAAATTATATTAAGATCATTTTAGGAGAGAAAATAGTATCTCAAACATTGAGTTAATTGTTTACAAGCTTCATTTACTTTGAGTTTGTGAAATAAACAATTATGTTGTGAACCCCTCATAATGACAAGCGTGTAACATGCCACTCTATTTAGTAATTACTTTAGCCAGATTTCGTGGCTTAGGTTTTGATAGTGAAACTACTGATGGAAGCTGAAGCTTTAATAAAAATGGGTGTTGGAATCAATTAGCTTTAATATATGGTAATGGCATAAATTAAAATAAATAAATAAATAAAACAACAAAAGAAAAAGAATTCAGATAAATCCATTTTAAGGTCTGAAAAAGCAAACAGAGAAATAAAAGCTGTCGGTAAGACCGTTGACGCCCCTGACACAACACGCAATCCATTACCATCAATTTAAATTAATAATCAAATCATGACAAAAATTATTATTTAAAAGCTAACCAATAGGATTTTTCCACTTTTACACGTTTGCTTTTTTCTTCTATAGTACACTACAAGTACTAATTCTTGCTTACAGTTTTAATCCCATACTATATAACCTTTTCTTTTTCAACGGACATGAACTCAATACTACTCTTTTTGAAAGGGAAATTTTAAGTAGCCATATTTTTTTATTAATTTTTTTAGACCGTACATGCACATAGTTAAGATTCTTAAGAATAAAATACTTAATATCTTTAAGTCCCCAGGCTATTTATTACTCGTACCGAGTTTTGTTAGGTGACATTAGTAATTTTTATTAGGTAAAAAAACAAGTTTTGTTATTGTGTATTTGTGTTATGATGATATGTATATTTAATAGATTAGTAAAAATATATATAATTTTTTTATTTAAGATTAATATATATATATATATATATATATGTATGTGCGCGTATGTATGTAACTATTTTTATCAACAACTAAAATATTATCCAAGTATATATCTAGTAATACAAAAATTAAAATATATGAACTTAGGTTGTGGGTCAAACAATACTACAACACACAAAAGTAGTTTCAAGCTACACAATCATCCTACATGGCTCTTATTCTCCAAAATACCTCTAGCCTAACCATGTTTTGTTTCTATGTAAACATGATCATTGCAGTCTAACTACAAGGAAATATGCAAGAACAAGATAATATTCAAAAGAATAAGTATAAAATAAGTATGGAAGTAAAGATAACTAAACTACTTATCACTGACATGTAAATCATACCACATAGCACTTCATGTCTTACAACATAATAATATAACAATAACACCTCAACATGATATTCAACAACCTTATAAAGGTAAATAATTTAACAACATGCACCAATAACCATGCCATTTCAACAATACATATAACATATGAACAACACCACAATCACCACATCATATCCATAACACCTCAACTAAGGCTTTTTGACCAAAGTGGGGTCGTTGATCAAGTTATTTATGTAAATGAGGCTGTTTTGAATTTATTTACACCTTTGGGGCTATTTACAACGGTGTCGCTATGACCCATAGCGACACCCATGCCACGTGGCTTTTTTTTTTTGGCGTAGGGATGGCTGGAATGAGCCACAACAGTGTCGCTATGGGCTGGACCAACACAGTTTGTGAGCCAACAAAGATGGTGTAGCCCATAGCGACACCATTTAAGAAAAAAAACGAAAAAAACTAAAATAATTTAAATGTAACCTTAAAATAATCAACTAAGTATACTTATTATATATTTATAAAAATAAAAAATATTTATTTAAAAACGTAATTTTAAAAAATAGATTTAATTATTTATGTAAGTGGTGCTGTGGCCTATAGCGACACAGAGTCGCTGTGGCCCACAGCGCCACTAATTAATTTTTTTTTTTTAGTTATTAACTTATTTTGTTTGGAAATTTGTTTAATTTATATTTAGCACTTAAATATTAATTTGTAATTATAAAGTTTATTTTTCTGTAATTTATATTGTTTTTGTATATATATTTTTGTACTTTAAATAATTTAAAATAGGCGCTGTAGCCTACAGCGACTCTTAGTGTCGCTGTGGCCCACAGCGCCACTAATTAATTTTTTTTTTAAAATTAACTTATTTTGTTTAAAAATTTCTTTATTTTATATTAGCAGTTAAATATTATTTTATATTTATAAACTTATTTTTTCTCTAATTTCTTTTCTTTATATATATTTTTTTTATTTTAAATTATTATATATTTATAAAATAATAAACTGAGTTATATTTATTATATATTTATAAAAATAAAAATAAATTGTTTAAAAAAGTAATTTTAAGAATATGTATTTAATTATTTATAAAAGTGAGTTATTTTTAATTTTACGTTTTTATATTTATATTTAAAAGTACAGAAATGAAATAATTAAAATAAAATTATATTATAATATGTTAAATTTTAAAAAAATTGTGGAAAAAATAAGTAAAAAAATAAAAACGAAAATTATTTTATAAATATGTTAATTTTTAAAAAACTGGGGAAAATTATTTATTTTTTAAATATTAACATTTCATTTTAAAAACTTAATTTTTATATTTTTAATTAAATAAGTATAGAAATAAACAAATTTAATTAAATTTATATTTTAAGTATTTTGTTTAATATAATTAAAAATATAGTTTCAGTAATTTGTTAATAAATTTAATTAAAAATAATTAATTGTGTAGTTTAAAGAAAATTTATTATTTAAGTGTATTAATAATTTTTTTATATGTAAATTTTAAAAAAACTGGGCAAAAAATAAGTGAAGGGAAAAAAATGTAGAAAAACACAAAAAAATGAATTACAAAATAAATTAAAAAAAAAAACTAGTAGAATAAATCTGGAGAAAAAATGACCTAATAACAAAAAAAAAAATTAAAAAAAAAACTGAGGTAAAAAAAACAAAAAACTAAAAAAAAAAAAGGCTGGTCGCTATGCTAGCTATAGCCCATAGCGACTTTAAGTAGGAAAAAAAATGAATTTTTTTTTTAAAAAAAAAGAAGGCTAGTGTCGCTATGGGCCATAGCGACACTGTGTCGTTATGGCCCACAGCGACACTAGCCTTTTTTTTTTTTTTTTTTCAAAATTTTCATTTTTTTGGGTTATTGGGTTTTTTTTTCTCTAGATTTATTGTACTAGTTTTTTTTCTAAAAATTATTTTGTAACTCATTTTTTTGTATTTTTTATTATCTCCATTTATATAAATACATTTTGTCCCTAGAATTTTTTTTTTCATTTTTTATTATGCACTATATACAATTTTTAAATAAAATATATCTGTTAAAAATTATTATATACTCAACATTCTAGTAAATTATTTTACAAAAAATTTACTTAATTCCAATAAATTATTAACTTAATTTCTTTTTCCAAATTTTAATTTATATTATCAATTTCATATAAATATATATTTATAAATTTATTATTTCTATAATTTATTTATTTTATACATATTTTTTTTTCTTTTTTATCTATTTAAATATTTATAAAAGTGGCGCTATGGCCTATAGCGACACTGTCGCTATAGGCCATAACGCCACTAATTTTTTTTTTAAATTATTAACTTAATTTATTTTTTACATTTGAATTTATTTTTTTTAAGCCGTTTGGTGGCGCTATGGGCTATAGCGACTTTATTTAAGCCGTTTAGTAGCGCTATGGGCTATAGCGACTTTATCTATATGGCTTTCATGGCTTCCCTGAAGTGAAAAAAATGCCACGTGTCACTGGTGTCGCTATGGGCTATAGCGACATCGTTATAAATAGTCCCAAAGGCGTAAATAAATTCAAAACAACCTCATTTACGTAAATAACTTGGTCAACGACCCCACTTTGGTCAAAAAGCCCCTCAACTAAGTGTGTCATCAAGTATTCACCTATAAAGATCTCTCACAACAAAGGTGAGCAATTTAAGTGGTTTGATTCTACCAAACCAACATGATCCTTTTACGCATGCTAGATCAACATTCAATTAGGATACCAATCCCTAACAACATGATTTCTCAGATGTCACCAATTAAATTAAGAAGTCTAGTATTTCTATTAGGATAGAACATCTTGGGTGTGAGCCTACCACGATATTAGATTGCATAACTAAGCCCCCTATGAAATTAGCTTGTTGACTACCTTCTAAATACTTCCCATTTCTAGTACTTAGTTAGGGACTAAGCCCTTGACCTTGTACCTTACTCGGTTGGTCACTTTATACACATATACCTCGACCTTCCCCATATACGAATCAATAGTGGTCACTTGTAATCAATATAGTTCAATCTAGCCCTTATACTATGGTCACTGATAGCTGGTATGCATTGACTTGACCCACATATAACATAAACTGAGGTTCTAAAGGAGATTCAACTATCTGCTTCAAGAGTTAACTCAAGAAGGATTTTCAACAATTGGCCTCGTAGAGCACCACACTAATATCCTCACAATGGGATATTCAACTTTCTAAAACACTCTCTCCTCTAGTCCTAAGTCGATCAACACAACACACCATAATGTCTAAATGCCTTGAGCATTCTCAACATTATTGCCTCAATAGTTAAACAATTAATCATCTATATACATTATTCACCTTACTCTCGACATCATTGAGACAAGGAGTTCTCTTTCTTGCCCATGCTCGATGCCATTCAACCTACGCTCGGTGTGGATGAGATCAAGAAACCCCTAAGACAATCATGCCTAGCATGGCTAAACTCATGCCCAACTCCATTTCAAACAAAGATGATTCTTTCTCCTCATGCCCGATGTCACTCCATTAATGCTCAACGTCACTCAAGTAGAGAGCTTCTATTTTGGTCACACTAGGCTCCACAAAACTGGGGGCCGGACTTCACCAAGTTAGAGATAATTTTCTCATCTCACGCCCGATGTCATTCAACCCATGTCGGGCATGACCAAATTAGAGACTTTTATCCTTTCTCATGCCCGATGCCATCAATCTTTCACCTGACACAAGTGAGACAAATGATTCTTGATTTGAGCCATACCCAACATCATGAAGGCATGCCCAACACGATGGTGAAATCTACAAATAATAGATCCACAAATTTTCTCAATTCACCTGAAACACAAAAAGTCTCCAAACATGCTTCACAAACAACTACTCTAACTTCACTCATTCAATCCAAATCAACCAACACCATACATTTATAAGTGAAATCAAGCATCATGCAACATCAACAATTAATCAAGATTCAATTATAGATTTCCTTACCTCAAAATCCAAGAGGAATAGAGGAGAAGGAAAGAAGAAGATGAACTTCGAGCTATCATTGGAAAAGCTCTCCACTAACTCCGATTCTTAGAATTAATGGCTTTGAATCACTAACAAACAATCTCAACTCTCAAGGGAAGGATCCTACAAGTATAGAAGTTAGTAGAATAAGGGGGATCTCACTTGCTCTAAGCTCAAATCTTAAAAGAACTTTTATATATTTTTCTCCTATGAATCAAATTGGATCTCTACCCAAAGAAACCCTTTAAATGCCTTAAAAACCTCCTCAAGAATTCCTTAATTCCTAAAGTCTTTCCACAACAAACCTCAAATTCCACAACACATAATTATTGATAAAATAACAAAAATTAATATAAATGTATGTTACATATACTAATAAATAACAATAAAAAGTTTAAAATGTTTTTAACTATACAAAATTATTCATTGAAAATATAAAAATCGTATAAAATGATTATATTTTTTTTAAAAATAAAAATATATTTAAGTTGATTTTTTTTTTGTTTTACTTTAAGATTTACCTTCACTACACTACAATAATATTTTATGCAATGACTATGAAGATGTGATGAATTCATGGTCGACTGGGCTTCACCTAATGAATAATATGAACAGTTGATAGAGGTTGTATCATACTAATGAATATTATGAATACACTTGGTTGCTGGCATTGTGTTTTGGTTACATTTTGGTCCATTAAAGGCATGGTGATTGATATGCATTTGAAAATAATATATCAATTGTTGTAGGTGATAAATTAGATAGAAGTTCAAGTTATCAAATTCATAGAGACTTGATTTATAATTGTTTAATGTAATTTTGGTACTAAATAGATGGTTCAAAGAAATTTAAAATTGTTTAACCTGAAATATAAAAGAATTATAAAATTATGGAATTAAAAAGCACGCAACAAAGTAATGAAGAATTTGGATTTAGATAATAATAAAAATAGTCAAAGATTGATTTCACTAACCTTCCCCATGTAAATCCTCCCCTACCCCCCCCCCCCCCCAAATTTTCATTCAATATTAGAAATTATACAATTAATTCAATAACCCTCAAATATATTTAAATCCTAACTCTTTAGGCAAGAAACTTTAAGTTATTTAAGGAAAAATCTCAATTCTTTAGTAATTGTTGTTAAGCAACCTGAGTTAAGGCAAATGACTTAAAAATTGACTGATAAGGCTTACCCCTATCCCTAAGAATAAGTGTTATTAATGTTTTACCTAGATCGTGATTCTAAAAGGATTTTCCAACCTCGGTTAAAATTATAAAATCATGTATTGACCAAAGTAAACATTAAGTATAAAGTAAAAGTGATTAATTGAATAAAATAATGTATTGAATGAGAATAGAGAAAATTACATAAGTATAATAGCTATATCAATCTCTAATAATAGAGGCTTAATAATTTATGATTAAGGATTAAACAATAAAAGATGGACATTTGAGTGATCCGTGATTGCAAAAATGACCTTACAAGAATTCTATCCAATCTCTCTAAAATTATGCTTGTAGAGAGTATTGATACAGAGACCTCTTAGAGGCCTTATTTTATAACATTTTATAATGGGCTTTTAGGTTACATATGCTCCCTCAAAGCACTCATGTAGTTCGCTTTGAGTGGGCTTGTGTGATATTTGAGGGGTGCTTTTTGTTTTGACTCACTCAAAGTGCTTTTATGGTGACTTTAAGCAAATTTTGCTAGCTCAAAGAAACTATGTAGCTTGCCTTGAGTAAGCTTATGTGATCCTCTAGAGGTATTCTTTGACTTCACTTGCTCAGAGATATCCTATTGTAGCTCTAAGCGAATTTCACTCACTTTGAGCAAGTTGATATCATCTCCATGGATTGCTCTCTAACTTGGTTCACTTCAGGCTTAGATTTGGTAGCTTTGAGTGAATTTCACTAGCTCAGAGCGAGTTTTCTATGTAGTTTGGAACCATGGACTTCAAGTCTCAAATGGGAACCGTGACTCCAAGCTACAAAGAAGACTCACTCTAAGCTAGTGAAATTTGCTCAAAGTGACCAAATCTCAACCTGAATCAAGCTAGGCCAGAGAAAAACCCCTAGAGATGATATCAACTTTCTTAATGCGAGCAGGGTACTCGCTCAAACCAAATGAAATTCAATTAAAGCTACCATAGGAAAGCTTTGAGCGAGTGAAGCCAAATAGTAACTTTGGAGGATCACACAAGCTCGCTCAAAGTGGGCTACATAGTTTCTTTGAGCGAATGAAATTTTCTCATAGCCACCATAGAAGGGCTCTGAGTGAGTTAGAATAGAAAGCACCTTTGGAATATTGCACAAGCTCGCTTAGTGTAAGTTACATGGGCGTCTTGAGTGAGCATATTTAACTTAAAAAGTGAGCATATTTAACTTAAAATCCCAATAGAAAATGTTATAAAATAAAAGGTCTTTGTTAAGAAATGGAAATTGTAAGTTGTTTTTCTTAATAAAGTTAGAGAAAGTCTAGAGAGAAGAGTTTTGGAGTTGAAGCAATCCATCTTTTCTTTTGACTTCACAGATCTCTTCCGCCCCTCCCCTAAAGTAGTTTTAATTTGGTGGTTATCTTGTGATTGAAGCCTATAGAGCTGAGAATCTAAGATATTGGAGTGATTGTGTAGAGTAGCCAAGGAAGCCTCATTTTCTTTCTTTTCCCTCTAATTCTTGTGGATTTAAAGGTAAAGGAAGCTAAAACTCAATCTTTTGTTCTTTTATGTTATTTTATGTTGCTTAAACATCAATGAATTTGTGGATGTTTAGTGATTGAAATAAAAATTTGATGTGGTGAGTCTTTTGAGTTATTTGAGCATGATAAGGAATATTAGTGTTCTAGTTATATGGGAATTGCATGTTGAATTTGTTACTAGAATTGAGTTGTTGATGTTGTGTATACATGATTCCTTGAGTTGTGTAACATAGTAAGTTGGTTTAGAGTACTAGAGAGAAGAGTATATAAGGTTTTCTATAAGAAGGAAGCCTCATAAGCTCAGTCTCAAAGAAAATCTAGAGAGAGGTTTTAGAGAGAAGGACTCTGGGTCCATGAGCTCCTTTCTCTTCCAAATTTCTTTGTTTGATACTTCTTCTTCTCTAGATCACTAATCCCTTCTGACTTTTCTTGGAATTCAGGCTAGGAAGCTTGCTTTTGGTGGATTGAAGTTCGCAGGATGAGCTTTGAGGGAGATTCTTCTTCTTCTTCTTCATCTTATTGGCTGTTTTGAGTCAATTTTCAAGTGAGGGAAGCTAGAATGTAGTTTGTTTGGTTGCATGTGAGTTTAGGAACTCAATTGGTGCATGAATTTTGAGAATCTATGGTTGGATTGAAGGAATTACTCATTTTTGGGGTTTTGGGAAAAATGAGGTTTTTAGTGATTTTGATGCATCGGATGGATGCATGATGAATTTGAGTTGGTTTTCGAGTTGTATTGAGCCTATGTGTTATATTTCATGGATTGCATGTGGCTGGATTTGCTGATTTTCAGGTTTTGGATGGAATTTTCTAGGTTTTGGGGGTTGTTGTTTGAATTTGCGTCGGGCGCATGTTCTTGGCGTTGGGCATGCATTCATCAAGGGCAACCATTTCTTGATCACGCCGGGTGATGAGTCATTATTTTCCCTTATTTTCTTACCTTTCTGTACTTATTTTAATCTTTGATTTGTGCTTAATTGTTTATATTCTGCACTGTTTTCTATTTGGGCTTTAATTGGACTGGTAATTCATATTTTAACTAATTTGAGTTTTCTGAATTTAATTATTCCAATTTTTATTTTCAGGGCAGTTTAATAATTATTTGGGCTTGGAATTAATTTTTGGACTTCAAGAGGAGCTACCACGTCATCTGCCATGTCACAGCTACACCATTTTCCACCTCAGCATTTAATTTCATTTTTTTATTCTAATTTATTGTAGTTTGGGTCAGACTTGTATTGTTGGCGGCCCATTAGTCATTCTAGGTCAGACTTAACCTAGGGATTGTTGCCCATGCAAGGGGGCAGCCTCCATTAGGTTATTCATTTTTCGTTGTTTTTCAACCTTGTTTTTCTCTGGTTTTTCTTCTTCTTCCTTGAGACAGAATGAGACCCAGTATTACCTATTCATTTATACAGTTTCGTTTCATCTTCATTGCTCTGTTTTAATTTACGTTCTTGCTGCTCTTGTACATGTTCGTTTTTCTGTTCTGAGTTAATTACTTTTCCATTCGTATTCGTTTTCTGTTGCATTTCTTCTTCTATTGCAATATTCATTTTCTGTTGTTCAGTTCATTGTTCTATTACTGTCTTGCATTTTTTGTTTTTTCCAGTTTCCCCATTTTGCTGCCATTTTCATTCTGCACTATTCCATTCATTTTGATGTTTAGCATTATGTCTCTACTGTTGCGTTTTGATTTTATGGAGGGCTAAAACCCCAGGGTTGGGCCCTTGGGCAGATTGCAACCCTCTGATGGAGGTTCTTTGTGCGTTGCATTTCTGCTCCGCTTGATTCTCCCTTGTGAGATCTGTGTTCTAAGGCGTTCAACATCTAAGTCATGCTTAATGACTCTAGGTTGTTTGTGTTCAGTATCTCAGGTTGCTTAATCCTGAGGAAGGAGGTTTGACAAGGTTCACGTTTGCTTAATTCGTGTAGCGAGGTCTCAGGTTAATCTTCGCTTAGTTGATTAATCTGGACTGAACATGATTAAGTTCAGACAGATTATTTGTCGTGAACCGAGGATATCAGAGGTGCATTATGTTCAAGGGTCTGACCTATTTTAATTACTGCAATTAATTCACAACTTTGCTCTGTTTTATTTAATTTTGATAATCTGCTCAAACCCCCCAACTACGTGTTCGATCCTTTGACAGAAAGAACTAGTCCTTGGGAGTCTCTAGATGAGTTCACGCTGGGCGTGAAGAAAACCACGTCGAGCGCGATATCAGATAGTGGCCTTGTCTAGCAGGTTACTAATATGGCACCAAGCGCATGGTAGGTGCGTCGAGCGTGGAGACCTTTGGATGTTTCTGTCTAGATAGTGCCATGCGTAGGATGGGTGCGCCAGGTGTGTAGACTCCTATGAGTCTCTATCTTAAGGACGTCGGGCGCGAGTTGATTGCGCCGGGTGTGAATGAGCCTTAGAGCTCTCGGGTTAGATGTTAGGCCAGGCGTGAGTATGTTTAGTAATGTTGATTAAAAATGATGCTTATGCATGTTTAAAGTTGAAGATTTGATCATGTATGTATGATATATAATGTATGGTGGTATATGATTCATATGTATGCTTGGTAATGATATGTATGAATGTTTAAATATGATATGACATGTGTGTATGTTCATATGAGGATGATATTGATCATGATGGTGGATTGGCCATTGTATGATGTATGATGCATTATTGCATGTGATGTCTTATGGCATGTGTCTAGCCTAGGACTTGAGGAGAGGGAAAATGTTTTCAAATGGGAAAAGCTCACATAGAGTCTCTTGAGAGTGGTGCTTGGATAGGCCACTTATTTATATGAGGGTGGTGCTTAGATAGGCCATTGGCTTTTGGGTGAGAGTGGTGCTTGGATAGGCCACTGGTTTGGGTGAGTCTCCTCTGAGTCCTTAGCTAGTGTTGGAGCGGGGTATGAGGTCGAGGGTTATTCCCTTAACCAAATACTAGGAAAGGTGCATGGTTCCTTGCGGATAGTCGGTGGGCGAACTCCACAAGTGACTTGGTAATGCATGCCAAAGTCGTGGTAAGCCTATACCCAGCTGTGCTATACTTGAAGGTGGAACCGAACTTTCAAGTGTGTAAGTAACATCATCCGAGTAAACTCGAGTGAGGATTTATATCCTGATTAGTTATGACCGAGCAGGCACATTGGGCATGAAAACGGTTGGGGTGGTTTCGGTAGGATTGGGATGTCACTTATACTACTTTACTATCAGGGAGATCTCCTAGGTGTATGCATGACGACGCATTAGATGATTGATATGCATTGATATTTGTCATGAATTTCTATTATTGCAAGATTTCTATTATGATGAAGTGTGTGGTGTTGACTTCATGTTTGATGAATTGATGATTGATTGAGATGGGAGTCCCTTTAGGACTTGTTGAATAAATGTGTACTATAGATTTTTATTCTATACTTTTATGATTTCTCATTGAACTCTAGCTTAGCCTTTTGTTTTCATGTGGATGGATTGCGATGATCATACTACGTATGAGAGCAGGTTAGGGTTAGGTTGGAGCTGGTTACGGTGTCTGTTACGAGATGGGGAGATTTATTCTAGTGTTACAGTTACCATCTTGGGTAACTGTTTGTTTGTGTTTGACCGACACTAGGATAGTATTATTTTGGATGACTGTATATGCATAGTTCTATATTTTGTACATAAATACTTATAACTTCATTCATATGTATATTTTGTTATCTAGCTTAATATTCTATTTTAGTTCACTAGTTTATTAGTGCGATTCCACTAAGTGTAGGGACCACGGCGGGTCGTTACAAGTTGCATGTTGGTTTTTCTAAGTTTCAAGTATTGATTGAGCCAAAATGTAAATATACTAAATGCAAAATTCATCATATAGGGTGCAACTTCAATTTATCGAGTGTGATGCAAGCCAAAGGATCTCTGCCTCACTAACGTTGGGCACAAGGTTGACAGTGGCAGGCATGAGTTAGAGGAAAGCTCTTTGGCTTGGTCACGTTGGGCATGGATTAAGGGGCACTGACCGTGATGATGCATATAGTTGTTGTTCACCTGTATTGTAAAAGATCTCTTAGTTGAATGAGTGATGATGCATATAGTAGTTATGTTGAGCATATAATGTATTGATTCTGTTGTGTTGTTCATATGTTATGTTGTTTTGTTAATGAGTTGCATTGTTGTGATGCAAGTTGAATCGGTTGTTATGTGGTTAAGTTGTGTACCTTAAAAGGTTGTTGAATGTTAAGTTGAGGTGTTACTATGTTGTTAAAGTTGAGAACCATGATGAGTTGTGTCATATGGTTTATATGTTGATGTTGGTAGTATAGTTAGATAATTCTTCTATACTTGTTGATTTATTTTGTATACTAGCTTGCCTTTGCATATTTCTTTGCGGTTGAATTGTAATGATCATATTTATATGAGAGCAAGGTAGAGATAGGCTAAAGGTCGAGTTTGTTTTGGGGCCATGCTGGGGGATGGTGGTGTTGATCTTTTGAGCTATCCCGATATAGCTAGTTTAATGTCTTTTGTAGTGTTGCTTGACTGATAACCTAGGCTACATTTCCAGTACTTGATTAATGTGTGTGTGTGTGTATGTGTGTATATATGTGTGTGTTTGTTTGTGTGTACTTGTATAATTATTATATTATTTTAGTTATTGACAAAAATTTGTGCACATGTATATAATTGCTTGCATGTTAATCCTGGATAGTTTTATTTATGTTTTCCACTATGAGTGGTTGAGTTTTAAAGTGTAGTGACCTTATGAGTTGTTACGATTCAAGAATGATCTTTTTTGGTAACCATAATTTAGGTATGGAGTATCTACTATTAAAAATAGTGATTAATCTTCGTTGGAATTGTGAACATATACAAAATAGATATTGTCCTCTCAATATAGTCAATTATATACTTAAGACCCATTTGAATGGTTTAGCATACACACCAAGTTTGTGAGAAAAAGATTTAGATTTGATTCTTGTAAAATAGATTTTAATACATGAATAATAAACTTTAAATATAATTAAATCTCATATGGATAATTATTCTAATAATTATTAACTTAAAAGACCAAAGTTTATAGACATCTTAAGATCCAATTGGAAGTCATGTTTAATTACAATAGTTAAAAAAATTAATTAAGGTTTATCTTATATTTTTGTCATATTTGAATTAAAAATACCTTAAAGTTATCTTACCTTTTTACTTTTTCATAACAATAACCATGTCCAAGTGTTCATAGTTATTGTTTTACATCACAAGGATTGCATGGAGGTGTGTTGTAATAATGTTGTAGGTCTTGTGGTCGTTGAAAGCATAGACACGAGCCAATAGGGTTGTAGTGGCAATGACTATTCATAGTTAAGTATGTAATACGTAGTATGAAACTAACACTTATATTAGGGGTGAGGAATTCAGTCTCCTAATTGGATTTAGCCGAAGTTTATTTGAATGAATTTAAACTTTAAAATTGTATCTAGTTCACTTTTAGGATATATTCATATTATGTTTTGGATAGCCTCTAACTCAATTTAATATAAAGTTCTCCTAAAAAGTATAAGATTTTATTTAACTTATTATGTATTAATAATAAAGATATTAATTATTAATATTTTTTGTAACACAATATTATTTTTATTGTAACGACTCAGTAAGTCATCGCACTTATTACTAGAAAATCGACATTAAGCGGACGCAAAAACATGCATATAGTAAAATGTATGGAATATAAACAACATATAAAATTCAATATATATACTATATACATCACCACTAAACAACTACAAAATGTCCTTTATACAACCAATCAAGGACTCCCAAAATATGACTCCATTGGAAGAGTCATACAAAATAATCATCATCTTGCCAGCTAACTGCCTAATCCTACCCTACTCGCATACCAAGTATGACCATTATAGTCCCAACCACAAGGAAATGAAGTGTAAGTTTACGAAAGAAATAATATACAACAATACAACTAAAACATCAAAAGCATAAATTGACAATAATACAATTCACAGCTTATAACATGTTCAACATTTATCAACTTATTCATAATCAACATCTCAACATACATATATTATAACAACTAATGCATTGTCACACATGTCAACTAAGGAGATCTCCGACAGCTGAGGTGAGCAATT
This sequence comes from Cajanus cajan, assembly GCF_000230855.2. Lineage (NCBI taxonomy): Eukaryota > Viridiplantae > Streptophyta > Magnoliopsida > Fabales > Fabaceae > Cajanus > Cajanus cajan. Next base: position 11,878,859 of record NC_138523.1, on the reverse strand, counting down.
TAAGTGGTTTGTCTCTACTAAATCATAGCGTTAGACCTATCTTAACCAGGTCAGGTATAGGAAAACGTTAGGCCTCATAAGAGATTCAGGTATAGATAACTTAGTTTGATTTCTTAGGCTTTGCCACTTAAACAAAGAAGTATGGTACTATGTCAAGATAGAATAATTTAGGTATGGACCTACCACAACATTAGCTAGCTTAACTAAACCACCTATGGGATTAGCCCACTGATTATCCTCCAAATATCATAGCCCTTTGATACTAGGTTAGGGATTTTAACTCTCGACTTTGTACTTTACTCGATTTGTCATTCAACTAACATAGACCCTAGAGGGAAGCAACTTAAAAAAAATACAACTTAATTCACCTCTAGCATCTATATATCTCAACTTAGACATGTATCTCAACCACATGTCCACAACTTTACCTCTTTATACAACATACAACTTTCAACTTTAAATAACTAAACAACTTAACAATTGAATTAACACCAACCTCAACTTAACAACTTCAATTGCAACATAACAACTATGCAACATAAGACTTACAACTTAAGATCCTTAATCCATCTATCAACTTACAACATAAGCATTCATCATCATGTATCAACATACATATACATAAGGATTTCACAATCAAAACAACATGAAATCATACATCAAGAATTCAACATGAGCCAAAGATTCATAGCTTCAAAACCCCTTTTTTATCGTTAATTTCATCAAGAGAAATAGGGAAAAATAACAAAGGATTTGTCACTCAACATCAAGAGTAATGCTCAGCCCCAAATTCTCTATCAATCCCAATGCTTATCATTGAGGAACAATGCTCAACCTCAAATTCTCTATCAACCCCAATGCATAGCATTAGGAGCAATGCTCAGCTTCAAATTTTCTGTTAGCCCCAATGTTTAGCATTGGGAGCAATGCTTAGCATTGAGAGTAACGCTTAGCCTTAAATTCTGTCAGCCCAATGCTCAACATTGAAAGTAATGTTTAGTATCGAGACTAGACAACCACTCAATCATTCAACTTCAAAACTTCAATCCCACACATGGAACTTAGAATAAACCACATGCAACATCAGTTATATATATATATATATATATATATATATATATATATATATATATATATATATATATATATATATATATATATATATATATATATATATATGCAACATTTTCAACTCATTTTCAACCAAAAAACAAAAACAATTAAAACATCAAGATTATCCATTTTTCTCAACTCACTTAAGAGAACATCAAAACTCCAAATCCCCTTTGTGATCCACAACTCAACCAACAATAAATCCAATGATAAAACACGAAATTGGGGTTTTAAAAAGGTATCAAACAACATGCATACCACATAGGAACAATGTAAGCTTCACTTACCTCTTTGGGGGATCAAAATCTACCAAGGAGAAAGGGAAGAAGATGCTCTGCATAGACTCGAGCTCGAGTCGTAAGAGCTTCACCCGCACCTTAGACCCTCTTTAAGGATGGAAAAATCTCCTCATCACACAATAAGATTACCCACACGTCCAAGGATCTTAAACGAAACACACCCATATTTTATTTCTTGGTTCTTTATGTATAACGCAAAACTGTAATACAAAATTTGAATCATATAATCCTTCTAATTAAGAAAAATAGGCAAAAAATCTCTAAAAGATATTAAAATAAATAAAAATCTATAATACCCTAAATATTACAAATTTATAAAATAACCCCTTAAATTTTCATAATTTATTTAAAATTTGAATTATGTTTCCAACAAATCCTCCCTTAATTAAAATTTCTAAATAATTGTCTGATTAAAACATTTATTTTCTCAAAACTTGTCTTTCCAAGTAGCTAAGATTTTTCTCATTCTTTTGTCCTTCCAATATCAAGTGTCTCCCTTTGTACACTTTGCATCCCCATTTTGAACCAACATAATTGTAGTCTTACGATGTCGGCTCTCTCAATGAAATTATATTAGATGCAGCAGAAGGTATATATCTCACATTTTTAAAAGGTTGAATGACACCGTTGTGAAGTATCATTCTCACAGACCCAATGTTTTTAATCTCTATTTTCCACTATTTCCTAAATTGAATTGATCAAATTCACCATTAATTTTTAAAGTGTGAAACATCGTTGGTCTCTGCAAATGTGTTTTGAGGTAGCAAAATCCATTATCCATTTTAATTTAGCAACTTCCTTAGTAGTTGCCAAATAGACATCTTCACCATCATGAAGGTTTTAGGTTACACTAGCTTGGTAGTTGTCATTATCTCTCCTTATAATTCTCAAATTTTGAAGGTCCTCTCTCAAGACCTTATAATTCTCCATATATTACACTAGCTTGGATTTTCATTTTTCAAAGCTTGATCAAAACCTTGTTGCACTAAAATATCTTGAATGATACAGTACCACATCATAAAATTTGTTTTATCATCAAATAACAGTATCTCAAACTTTTGTGTATTCTCTGTCATAGCTTTGATGCCACTTATGGGAAAATCTCCTCCTCACATAATAAGATTACCCACACGTCCAAGAATCTTAAATGGAACATGCCCATATTTTATTTCTTGGCTCTCTATATATAGAGTAAAATTGTAATGCAAAATTTGAATCATATAATATAATCCTCCTAATTAAAAAAAGGAAACAAATCTCTAAAAGATATTAAAGCAAATAAAAATCTATAAAATCTTAAAGATTATAAATTCCTAAAACAACTCCTTAAATTTTCACTCACTTAATTTATTTGAAATTTGAATTATTTTTTTAACACCTAGGCATTAATAAGCTATACCAAGAAGAAAGAAGAAGATCTTAGGAATAAGGAGTAAAGAGTCAACTTCTCTCACTCTCTCTTCACTATTTCAAGAACAAATTTATGGAATCCCTCTCAAGCCTGAGTGTTACATTTATAATGAAGTTATTTATTTTAAATATATTATAAAATATATTTAATTTAAATTTTATACTTCTTTTATTTTACACTTTAATAATATATAGTGTTAAAAATAACGGTTAATAAAGTCAAGTCATCTTAACCTTTTCTAATATATTTTTGGATCTTACCTGGATTAAAAAATGTCCCAATAAAAAAAATTATATCGAGTATGGCCTGCATGGTTAAATACAAGTTCCACCCAACCCAAACTATCCTTTCGCATAGATTATACATAGATCGATGTTGGTTTTGGGTGTGAGGATTGTTTTGTTTAGTGAAGGAAATTATTGAAAATAAGGGTTGAACGAATGGATTTTATTTTATTTTAAAACCATTTAGGATGATGATTAGTTTATTGCGTATTGGTATTTTGGTTATTGTGTGATATTGTTGTCATTGCTTATTTGTTAGGATCGGAGTTTCATGTGACTGAATGATATGCATTTTGGGATTCGATGCGAGTGCATTGTAATTTTGATTAAGAATGTGCGGGTTAGAGTCGAAGACATATATAGTTATCTTATAAATTTTCAATGGGGTGCAAGCTAATCATTAGCTATTTGCCTTAAATAATTCATGAAATTTTCAACAAAGAACACGTTATCATCTGAAAACAAACTTAAAAACACTCTATATATAAACTAAATTTATTGTTAAACAAGTATTTTATTTAAGCTTAACAGTTTAAAGTTAACTTTATTTAACTAGAAACAAATAAATGTTGAGATTTTGGTTTTTTTTTTTTTTGCTTTCCTTTTTTTATAAATTTAAGTTGTATTTAAAAATGATTTCTTTTAAGAAAAGAAGTACTTAGATGAGAGAATTTTTTTAATTTTTAAATATAAAGACATTAAATTTGCATTAATCCATTATTTTATTTATTTTATTTTAAAAATGTCAAATTAGAAAATATTTTGTTAAAAAGAATAAACTAGAATTTTATCACAAACTAATGTTTATTATATATCACTAAAATTTATAATATATACAAATAAATACCATATTTAAATATATAAATTATATTTCAAATTTATATAAGTAGATATTTTAAAATATATAAATTATATTTTAGATTTATGATATATCCTTTATTATGACACAAAATTATTTTTAATTATTGATAATTTATTTTAAATTTATTAAAATTTAATTTATAAATAAATATGAAAAAAAAATTGAAACGGATAAGAGATTAGAAAATTTTCCAAAAAATCCTCTTATTAGAGAGAAATTTCTAAAATTATTTTTATGTAAGATAATTGTTTATGTTTATGATATAGGGACTTGATATAAATTATACTTTGGATTTGTGACATATTGTTTATATTGCGACATAAAATTATTTTTAATTATTGATAATTTATTAAAATTATTATTGTAACACTATATTTTTTTTTAATTATGTATATTTGTAATATATGTAATTAAGAAATATATTTTATGTTTATTTTGTTGTTTTTAACCTTTGTAGGGCGAAAGTTAGAGTTGAAATAACTCTAAGTTTAAGTTATAAAAGATATAACTTAAGTGTGTGTGAGTTGATTTGAGGAAGACTAAGGTATATAAGATGGATTTTGAAAAAGAAACTTCATAATTTCATAACTCTAGAATTCTAAAGAGAAGTTAGAAAGAGAAATTCTAGAATCAACAAAGTCCAATCTTCGATCCAATTCCACTAAAAGATCTTTTTTCTTCCTCAGAATGAGATTCAGTAGCTATGTAAAGATTCAAAGCTTATGGAGTTGAGAATTAGAGACCTCAAAGTTATCATGCGAAGTTCTTTAGAGGGTCTCATTCTTTGTCTTCCTCCTTTGTTCTAGGCGATTGAAGGTAAGGAAAACTTGTAAATTGATTTGGTTGTGCGAGTTTAATAATTTCTTGAAATCATTCATTTTGGTTATGTTGTTGAATTTGAGAAGTGATGAACCCTTTGGTGAGCTTTTGGTTGTTTAGAGAAGGAAATGGATGGTTTGTGCATTCCTTTGGTTGCATGTTGATTCTAATGCTATATTTGAGTTGTTTGAAGTGTATATTTATGTTATTATGCATTGTTTGTTGGTAAGTTGCTAATTTTAGGTGGATTAAGCCAAAATGTGACTCTACCAAGTGTAGAAATTTCCATCGTGTCAGGCCCAACTTCATGGCATTGGGTGTGATGCAGGCCAAAGGTTCTATGTCTCATTGATATTGATGTGGATTTGGTAGTTCCAAACATGAGTTAAAGGAGAACTCTCTGACTTGGTCACGTTGGACGTGGGTTGAAGGGCATAGGGTATGCTTGCCTCGAGAGCTCTTTGACTTGATGATGTCGAACCCTAATTGAGTGGCATCACGTGTGGTCAAGGCAATAACTCTTTACCTAAATGAGATTGAGAGTAGGTTGTATGGTGTTGGGCGTGGGTCATGCAAAGACTCTCTACTTGAATGAGGTTAGACGTAAGTTTATCTACGTTGGGCATGATTGACACAAGGATTCTCTACTTCATCCATACTATGCATAGGTGGTTTGGTGTTGGGCATAGGTGAGTTAGAGACTCTTTGCCTCAATGAAATTGAGCACTGGGAGAATGGCATCAAGCATGATTTACTGAAATGAAACTTGATGTTTTTAGTTGTTTAAGTGTTGCATGATTATAGTTCATTATGCATTGATCAAGGATGATGTATGATGATGTTTAAAGTTGCTTTAATTGTAAGTTACTTATGAATGATAGTCAACTGTTGGTTGATTAAGATGTTAAGTTGTATGAGCATGTGTAACGACCCGCCTGGTCAATACACACAGCACAACACACCAGAATACTACACAGAAACGAACAAGTATATACATATAGGATCTAGAACATATATATATACAAGGTCCAAATCTGTCTAGAATCAGAGTGTACAAAAATACATCCAGCAAATGCTAACTAAGTAGCTAAATACATCAAAAGAATAAAAACTCCATCTGTTAGCTGTAGACTCTCCTCTGCAAACACCAACCTAACCCTGCCCTACTCCCATACATAGTATGATCATCGCAGTCCAAACCACATGGAAACAACCAAGGGTAAGCTAGTGAAAAGAAACAAGATACATATATAAATATGTGAATAGTAAACAACTACAGCTATCAGCACATCAATCAGCTTAAAAATACCACAGTATTCAACAATAACAGTACCGACTTAGCGGCTATAACAGCACCACATTAGTGGCTATAACAGCACCGACATAGCGGCTATAACAGCACCACAATAGTGGCTATAACAGCACTGACATAGCGGCTATAACAGCATAAACAGTAATAAAACATACAATGCGTCGTCACACATATCAGCTCGGAGATCTCCTACAACAGCTCAGCCTTACGACCTACAATAGCTCAGCCTTACAGCCTACAACAATTTATATCAGCATGCAACATAGCACCACAACATAGCAGCAATAACAGCACCGCATAGCGACAATACAGCACCGAATAGCGGCAATAATCAACATACAGCTCATCAATACACAACACAACCAAACAACTCATAGCCCATCTAACACAGCTCACAACACAGCTAAACAACTTACAGCACAGCAAAGCACGGCTAAACAACTTACAGCACAACACAACACGACTAGACAACTTACAGCACAGCACAACACGGCTAAACAACTTACATCACAGCACAGCACAACTAAACATCTAAACACAGCTCACAGCACAGCCTAAACATCCTTAATCAGCAATAACATCTAACAGCACGACATATTCATCAATTACAATTCAACATCATAATTCAGCATATAGTGAAATCTCATCTCCGCGCCCGTTGCACTCATGGTTGCGCCCAACGCGGTACAATCAGAGAGCACCAGAGGGCCAGCGCGCCCAGCGCAAGCGTGCCCGCGCCCAACGGGACCCATCCAGAGAGCCCAAGGCTCACACGCGCCTGGCGCAATACCAATTGCGCCCAGCGCATCCCAGGTAGAGACTCTAAGGAGTCTCACGCGCCCGACGTGCCCAAACCCGCGCCTAGTGCGAGGAAGGCAGAGACCTCCCCAAGGTCTCGCGCCCAACGCAATTCGAATTGCGCCCAGCGCCCCCAAGGAAAAGACTCCCAAGGAGTCCCCACGCCTAGCGCGACAATGGTCGCGCCCGGCGCCATGCCAGGAACCCAAAAACATGTCACAACTGATATCGCGTCCAGCGCAATTCAAGTCACGCCCGGCGTGGGCCATCCAGAGGCTAACATCCTCAAGCTCGCCTGGCACACACATCTTTGCGCCCGGCGGGCTTACCTAGATGCTGCCCTCAGGTGGTCACGCGCCCGGCGCGATGAATGGCACTCAGTGCGAACTCAGCAGCAGCCCACCAAGTTCGAAAATCTTGCCCAAAACCTGCAAAGTTCCACATATCCAGCACATGCAATCCGTTTAAAATACTACATTTTCAACACACAGCTCAAAAACACCACCTTTTCACACATGCAACCATAAATCAAAGAAAACCCAAATTTCTTCAAAAAAAAACCCCTAAAACCCCAAAACTCCATTTTCAGCAATCTCAACTAAGAACCCTCAAACATCAACCAACAAATGAGTTTCTAGAACTCATTTACAACCAAAATCAGCAAGACCTAGCTTCCCTTACCTGAAGATTGGATCAGGATAGCCAAGAAGCGGAATTCCCTTTCCGAAGCTCCACCCGGAACTTCAATCCTTCAAAAGTAAGCTTTTTAGTCCAGAGTCCTTCTCTCTAGAACTTCTCTCTAAAAAACCTCCTCTCCTCAACTGCCACAACCTCTATTTATAGGCATTCTGGAGTGGCCAGAACGGCCTGTATCAAAATCAGAACGGCTCGTTCTGCACCCCTTCATCATGTGCAAAAATCACATGCAGAACGGCCCGTTCTAAAATCAGAACGGCCCATTCTCCATCCAGAACGGCCCATTCTCCCTCCAAAATGGCCCGTTCTCCAACCAGAACGGCCCGTTCTCCCTCCAGAACGGGCCGTTCTCAACAACAATTTATAGGTCATTTTAATAGCTTGGAACGACCTGTTCCAAATTGGGAACGACCCGTTCTAGGCTACTAAAACACCAACTTGCTACGTCACAGCATGTGGTGATGAGATACATGTTTAAGTTGAGATACATAAAAATTAGAGGAGGGTCAAGTTATTTTAAAAATTAAAATATCCCATTGTATGAATATAAGTTGTGGTGCTTCGAGAACTCAAAGTTGAAAAGGCTTTAGTGAGTAAGTTAACTCCTGAATGAAAAGTTATTTTTAGGTTATCTTCTCTAGGTTTTATGTGGAAACAATATGAGGGTCAGGTTGAACCATATTAATTATAAAGCAACCAAATGTAGAATTGTATGAGGGCAAGATCAAGCCATATGTGCATAAAACAACCAAATGTAGAACTGCATAGGGGTTAGGTCGAGTCATACATGTATAAATTGACCAAATCGAGATGAAGTTGAGGGTTAAAATTCTTAATTCATTGTTGGAAAAGTGCATAATATTTGAAGAGCATAGTTGGTGAGCTAATTGCATATGAGGCTTAAATATACATGCTAAGGCCTTGGGAAGCTCACACTCAAGTTGTTATACCTCGACAATAGTATTAAACTTTCCTAATTTAAGTGGCAAAATCCTAGAAATCAATTTTAAGTTGTTTACCAGGTGCTCAAAGAGGCTTGAAGTTATATCTACTTAACCTGGTTGTAATAGGTCAGATGTAGTGATTTGATAGGATCAATTCACTTAGATTGTTCATCTCAATTGTAAGAGATCTTTATAGTTGATATACGTGACGACTTAGTTTCTGTATTGAAATAAGTATAATGACCTGACGAGTCATTACAATTAAAATTTAATTTATAAATAAATATGATAAATAAAATTTAAAATAGTTAAGAGGTTAGAAGAATCTCTAAAAAAAATTATTGCAAAAGATAATCGTTTGTGATTAATATATAGGTGTTGCTTGATAAATAAATATGATAAATAAAATTTGAAATAGATAGGAGGTCACTAAAGTTACTAAGAAACCCTTGTTAGAAAGAAGTCCCTAAAAATGTTCTCACATGTAACAACCCGACATGTCACTATATTTTACAACTTAACAACTAAACAATCAAAAATATAAATCTAATTACCTAGAATTAATATGCAACAATTCCTGAATATACATGCAACAATATATGTATAGGAAATAATCAATTGAAAACATAGATACAAATCTCTTAATGGGATTACATCAAATCCTGTTCACACACACACAAACATCTATCCAACTATATACATAAAATTTTAAGTTGTCAGTCAAGCAAGTATTATACACAAGTTGTCTTAGAACAACTCCAAACAAAACACAACCATCTCCAACATGGCCCTCAAAACTCAACTCAACCTTTCGCCTAATTTTGTTCTACTTTTATAATAATATGATCATCGTAGTCCAACAATAAAGAAAATGTAAGGGTGAGCTCGTAATCAAGAAAACAACATAGTATAGAACAATAAACCACCTACACAAACAACTTAATCAACACCACATAACATCAACCTAAGGTCCAAATTAGCAACACATTCAGAAAGCCCTCAAAGAAATCTTTAACTTGATCACGCTCAATGCTATTCAACCTGCACCTAGCGTCACCAAGTGTTATATATGTAAAAAGTGATACTCTTAATCTCTACATAAAATCCTTAATATGCAATATTTTGAAGAAAAAAAAAAGGTTTCATGAGATAACTTCGAAAAAAATACAATTTTGATAGAATAGTATTCTTTATCAGCCAAAAATAACTTTAATTAATAAAGGCACCAGAGATAATTAGATAAACACAAAAAATGATAAATCTAAAATAAAATTATATTCTTATATAGTTACCCTATATTAAATTTTATGTTCATTTAATAGCTAATGACCACTTGTATACATGCACTTACAAGGAAAAAGAATTTATGTTAACTATCCCAACTCCTCCATCAATTTCATGCACTGCCTATATTTCCATCATCCATGAATCTGTCTATTATAATCACCATATGTAACTATTATGAACCATTTTTATCCAATCACACTTTTACAAAAAATAATGATCCAGTTAGCAATTAAATTCACCTACTAATAATACAAGATCCTGGACTTATAATCCATTCACAAAAAATTTTTAAAAAAATTGTTAGACAGTTCATACACCCAAAACCATGTATTAAAAAGAAAATTTTCTCAAAGCTCTTCTTTATTATCTATTTGACCAAAATAATATAAAAAAAACTTACCAAAGTTTTATTATACTTTTTTTTGTTGAGAAACATATTTAACATTTTAACTTTTGTCTAACTTCTATATCATATCACAATATCAAACCAAAAAATATAAGTTAACTATAATATATAGTATATAATAAGTATATCTCGGGTGGGGCATGGCCGTGGCCTTGCCATTACTTTGGCCGTGGACCAGTGTATCTGGCCATCATCAAATCAAATTACAAAATTATAATGTGCACCTCTCATAACTCTCACATTCAACCTTTATTTCCATAAATTAACTTCTTAATTTATAGTGACCCAAAAGGAATTTAATTTCTCTGCCGCAATCAAGTGTAAGGGGAAAAAAAAAAAAAAAAAACACCGTCCCTTCTCTTGTAGTATATATCTTTTTCTTTACCCAAGCACGCGTATGGAAAACGAAACTCTTTTAACCACAAACTATTTTTTTATTTTTTTAAAAATAAGGGAAAAGCAGTTCATGAAAGTTAGATTCCCAAGTAATAATCATGTGGGAGCTATGAAGTTTTCAAACTTTCAAGGCTTGCTTTTCTATTAATTATTTAATTTGTAATGTTATAGTATAATCTTTACTTTCATAGAACATATCAAAGTGGGTTACCGAAAATTATTTTGAAAATCTCCATCTTTGTTCAATTGATCTCCATCGGTGCCTTCAACGGAAGGATAACTCAAATATATATTCCTTTCAGATAGGAGAAAAAAAAAATTTAAGAGAAATTAAAAATGCCAACCTTGTCGTCACTTAATATTGATAAGCGTGAATATTTCGGGACCACAAGTTAGAGGAAAATGTAACTTAGTTTATAAATTAAGAATGCAAATAAAGCTGAAAAAGTTTCAACTCCATGTGATTTTTTTTTTTTTCTTTTCTGCTTGTTGTTTATCAATTACTATACCGTAATTAAAATCAACCTACTTAATCCATCAATAAAACTTGTATGAAAATTTTCATGTTGACAATCTGTCGTGCAAGGCCCACTAGTTTTCATAAATTTATAATAACATGTTACACATTGATAGCTTTTATAATTAGATTTATTTAGGCCTCAAAATTAATCAATTGGGATTTTATAGTACATGCACAATTGGAAACATTTTGTAATTAAAGCTATGTCGTTGGACGCTCAAATCAAGAATTAATCTCACCTAAAGTACACAATAGAACTTGAAAATTGAAAATTTCTGCAAGACCAAACCTACAAAGGAATACTTCTATATATTTCGATGCATTCCAACATGCATTGGATTGAAAAACTAAAGTTTGAAAGTGTATGTTTTGATTGATAAATCATTAAATAACATTTATTTTTCATTTTTCCTTTTTCAATTATAATGTCATTTTAATGATAGAATTATTTTGTTTTATTTATTTATTTGGGGGAGGGGTTTTCGAATAAAAATGAAATGATATATATATTATTTGCCTGCATACCCTTTGTAGGGGCTAATAATGGGATTGGGCTCTTTTTGGTGGGAGTATGCAAGACCTAAATCTTGGGTACAAAATCACATTTTAGTTACTCGTAAGGGCATAAGGCCCGATTGTTTCTGAGTTAAAAGGCTTAGATTTTGTTATATAAACCTCAACTAATTAATAATATATATACTTTTTATATTTTTTTTTATTTATTTCTTAAACATATTTTTCTAAAAAATATTATTTGGAATGAAAAAAATATACTTTTGTATTTTTGGAAGATAGAAAATATCATAAAGTAAAGTACTTTTTGGGAATACAATTTTTTCTTCTAGAAAATACTTTAGAAAATATGTTTTATACCTAAACTCCAAAAGTGAAAATATATTTTTGGGAAGTATTTTTCAGAAAAAAATACACTTTTGGGAGGATATATTTTTTGTTTCCGAAAAATATTTTTCAAAAATATGTTTCTCACTCCAAACTTCAATAGTAAAAATATATTATTGGAAAGTATTTTTCAAAAAATCAAAAATACACTTTCAGAAAGTATCTTCTAAGAGATAAATAAATATACTCTTTAAAAAAGTACTATTTGGAAGTATATTTTCTTCTTCTTTTTCTTTTGAAAGTACTTTCTAGTATATGTATGATTTTTTGCTTAGAACATACTTTTCGAAAATATGTTTTACATCCAAAACTCCAAGAGTAGAAATATAATTCCAAAAAATAATTTTTGAAAGAGAAAAAATATACTTTTAAAAAGTATTTTTTCTTTCAAAAATTGCTTTCTTGATGACAAAAATATATTTCCATATATAACTTTATGGAAGATAATATTTTTACTCTTTTGAAAGTACATTTTAAGAATCAGAAAATACAATTTCATAACAATAATAATAAAATAATATATTATTTCTAATTAATAATTCATCATAAAATTAACTATACATATTTATTATATATAATTAAAATTTATAATAAATTATATATAAATAAATAAAATATTTAAATATATAAATTATATTCAAACATTTTACAAATAAATATTTTTAAACAAATAAATTATATTTTAGATTTATGATAAATAATTTATATTATAGCAAAAAAAAATTATATATTGATAATTTATTTAAAATATTAATATTTAATTTATAAATAATGATGATAAATAAAAAATGAATTTGATAAGAAGTTAAAAGAACTCCTACAAACTCTTTCATTGAAGAAAATCCCCTAAAAACACTCTTACACAAACTAGTGATTTGCATTTAATATATAAGGGGTTGATTAAGAGTGCAAAAAAATAGGATTTTAAATAATAAAGACGAGTCAATGAGTGTCTTGATTATTGAATTTTAAAAAAAAAAGTGAAAAGAAGAAGAAGAAGATGTATGAAGAATAATTAAAAAGGGATAAAGTAAATAAAAAATATATAAAAAAGATGTAACATTGTTAATTTTATGATTTGTTATATTAATTATATGAAATTTTGTTGTTTAGGTGTCATTCATTGTTGAGAACTTTCAGTCAAGGATGCCAGAGAGTAAGTTGGTCTCTAGGTAGCTAAACAAGAGATATGTAGAATCACCTAAGTAAGGTATAAAAAGATTACTTTTAAGTTTTGAGTCTCATAACTCAAGTTTTCAAATTTTTTTAAAGAGATAATGTAACGACCCGATTGGCCATTTCACTTACCACTAAACACACCGGAAACACTAGGCAGAATAGTACAAGTATATAAATATAGAGTCTAGAATATAAATATATACATATGTCCCAAATCCAACTAGCGTTAGGGCATGAAAACAAAATAATTACATCCATGTCACTATGCCAAGTGAACAAACAGACAAAACATCCATAGGTATCAGCTTCAACTCTCAGCTGCCGACCCATCACAAATCCTTCACCTATCCCTGCTCTGCTCCCGTACATAGTACGATCATAGCAGTCCAACCACATGGAAAACACAAAGGGTAAGCTAGTATAAAGAGAAACAACATATGGGAAATCTTTAACAATAACAAAATTTTTGACCATCAACGCTTTATCAATAAACATCCAGACAGTTATTTCCACACAGATTTACCAATACACACAAAATGCGTCGTCACGTATATCACCTCGGAGATCTCCTACAACACCTCAGCCTTTCGGCCTACAACACCTCAGCCTTTCGGCCTACAACATCCAGAAGCAACACACAGTAACACACAACTGTTCAGCTTAACATATCAACTTACAACATTGCACAACTAATACACTCACATATCAACTTACAAGAATATGCAACTAATATATTTCAACATCATCAATACTATTATCTACTATAGATTCCTCCATTTCAAATTAACTCAGCATAAGCAACAATTTCACATCATATGATACAACTTCACTCACGCGCCCGGCGCACTAGTAGTTGCGCCCAGCGCAGTACAACCAGAGAGTATCGAGGGGGTCCGCGCGCCCAGCGCAGGTGTGCCCGCGCCCGGCGGGCTCAACTAGAGAACCCAAGGCTCTCTCGCGCTTGACGCAATGGCCATTGCGCCCAGCGCTGGCCAGGCAGAGACTCAAAGAGAGTCACGCGCCCAGCGTGCACAACCCTGCACCCAGCGCGGGGAAGGCAGAGACTTCCCTTGGTCTCGCGCCCAGCGCAATTCAAATTGCGCCCAGCGCTCATGAGGCAGAGACTCCCAAGGAGCCTCACGCCCAGCGCGACAAGGGACGCGCTCAGCGCCCAAAAGAAGAACCAAAACCTGCCACAACTGGTATCGCGCCCAACGCGGGCCAAGTCACGCCCAACGCGGGCCAGCCAGAGACCCACAATCTCAAGCGCACTCATCATGGCGCTCAGCGGGCTTGACCAAATAGGTCCCTTGATGGCCGCGCGCCCAGGCGCGAAGAACCCCGCTCAGCGCGAAGCTCAGCAGCAGCCAACCATTTTCGAACAAATTCATCAAAGACCTGCGAAAAGACCAGAAACTTCACATGCAATCGGTTCAAAACACTACTCTTTCATCCAAGAGTCCAAAAGTACTACCTTTTTCAACATGCAACAACAATCAAGACTGTTTCCCAAAATTTCTCAACAATCCCCGAAACCCCAAAAACAATAAGTTTCCTTAATCCAGCCACGAATCAGCCATCGACAAGCATCTAACGAGTTCCTAGAATTTGTCCACAACCAGAAATAGAGAAAAAGAACAAAATACTAACTTCCCTTACCTCACTCAAGGAAATCGAGCTTCGGGAAGAAATGGAGAAGAAGATAGTTGAAAAAGGAGATGAGGAAAAAGGCTCCGCACGATTTCGACCAGAATCCACCCTTCAATCAGCACCTTAAGTTGAAATGGAGCACCAAATTGGTCACAGGGAAAAGCAAGTGAGAAGTGAGTGAATAGAGGGCTAGCAAAGTGATGAAGAAGAAAAATGAGAATGGGTCCGGGGAGAAGGAGAAGAAAAAAGAAAAAAAAAATAAAAGGGGCCTCACAGATAAACTAATGAGAAGTTCTCTGAACTAGAACAAACCTCTTCCCTTTTCTTCTCTGGCTTAGAAACCCTTTTATTCCTTCTTGTAGCTAATAGGAGTTGCTAAGTTGAAAGGTCAAGTCTTGTAGAGTTGAGATTAAGTTTTAAAGTCATATGAAGTAGGTTTTTCTCTTCCTCTTTTAGGTTAGATTCTTTAAAAGGTAAGTGGATCATGTGTTCAAAATTCTTGTTGATTGTGTGATGATTTGAATTTGTTGATTCATAGTCGTGTTGAAATGAAGTTATGAATTAAAGAGTGGTGAAAGTTGAGGTTGGGGAAATATTGTTCATGAAGTATAGTTGATGATTATTGCATATTGTTGGTTGCATATGTTCTTTTGAGTTGCTTTCGAGTTGTACATGTTATATATGCATGGAATACATTGTTGCATGTTGGAACTTTGTTGGGTTTCAAGTATGTTGGTAAAATTTTGATTTTTGCGATGTGCAAAAACTAATATCACGTTGGGTGTGCCTTTAAGGTGTCAGGTGTGACTCCAAAGAAGGGTTTTTATCGTACTCACGTCGGATGTAGGATCGATGGTGTCGGACATGAGGAGATAGAATTGTCTTAGGTTGGAATCACATTAAACGTAGGTTGAATGATGTCGAGCATGAGGAGAGAGACTTGTCTCTATCTGAGTCTACATCGGGCACTTATGTGTATGGCATTGAGCGTGAGTCAAGTAGAGAGTCTTTGCCAAATTTGGAGTCGGACGTGGATTTTACCATGCTAGGTGCGAGAAAGTGGGAAACTCTCTACCACAACCACGCCAGGCATAGATAGTTTGGTGTTGAGCATAGGCGAGACAAAGAGTCCCTTTACCTCAATGGCATTGGGTGTCTTTATAGTGGCACCAGGCGTGAGTTGCATGATGAGCACAGGTTGTTTAAAGTTGTTTCATAGTTGATTAATGATAAATAAGTTATATGGGTAAATGATGTAAGATAATATATGTGTGTGTGGGCGCGCGCGCACGTGTGTGTGTGTTGATATGTTATAAGTTGAATATGTTGTAAAGTTGTGAGTTATTTTAAGTTGTCTAAGCTAATTGTAGTTCTTGTTCTATTAAAGTATGATGTTTAAGTTGTCAAGTTGCTAGGCATGTGGTTAAGATACATGTCCTATTTAAAGATATATAAAAACTGGAGAAGAGTAAGTGATGACTTTGAAAACTAAATATCACATTGCATAGGTATGAGATGTGGTACTCCGAGAGTCCAAGTACTGAAAAAACTTCAATATGTGAGTTGACTATTGAATGATAAGCTGTATGTTGTCTTCTCTAGGTTTTATGTGGTATTTGTGTGTGAGTAAGGTCAAGACAGACTTGTATAAAGTGACCAATCGAGTAAAGTACTAGATCAAGAACTTAGTCTCTAACCTAGTATTGGAAGTGCATAATATTTGAAAAGTAGTCGGTAGTCTAATCTCATAGGCAACTTATTAATGCAAGCTAACACCATGATAGACTCATACCCAAATTGTTTTACCCTAACAGTAGTATTAGACTTCCTAATTTAAGTTGAGAACCTAAGAAATCAAATTGAGTTATTAGTTGACTTGATTGAGATAAGTCAGATGTTGTGATTCGATAGTGTCTAGCTACTTAAACTGCTTAGTTTATGTTGTAAGAGATCTTCATAGTGGATATGCATGACAACGCATTAAATGTAATTATATGTGTTGTTGTGTTGAGTGTGCTGAAGTAGATTTGTGTTGAGATTGTTGTGATATTGTGAGTTGTTGTATTGTGATGTGATAATGTTGTTTACGAGTTGATTATGTTGTATCATTGAAAGGTGCTTAGTTCTAATTACATGTTGAATTCTTTTCACAAGCATACCCTATATTTTCCTGGTGGTTGGAACTGCAATGATTATACTTGGTATGAGAATAAAACAAGATTAATAAGTTAGTTCACCTTGCTATGGATGACTAGTTCTCTTTTGTTATCACTACTTTGATGCAGTTTGTATGTACATGAACTATTATGTTTTTCTATTCCCTGCATATAAACTATGCACATGATATTAGTTACGAGTTGCATGATAAATCCTAAGTCAGATGTATGTTGTTTAATATTTTTGTTGCATAATAATTGAGTTATAGTAAGTGTAGTGACTTACTGAATCGTTATAAAAGAGGTGAGAGAAGAGGAATGTAAATAAAGATAATAGTTTTTTTAAAATAAAATATATTTTAAAAAATAAATTAAAAGAGGTGTTAAGGAAATTTTTGAATTTTTTTTGAAAAGGGTGGCATATTTACTTAAAAAGGAAGATGTATATAAAAGTGTTTCGTAAGCACCTTTAACACAAGGCCTAATTGTTTTGGAGAAAAAAAAAAGGCCTTTTTTTTTATATATATATATGTGGTAAATGAACTTAGTATTAGGGAGATTATGACTATAATAATTCAAATCCCATTATTATAACTTTTTATTAGTGCCGACAATTTTGTTTCATTTAATGTGTATATATTCAGAGTGTATAATATATATATATATATATATATATATATATATATATATTAAATTTTTATAATTTTCAATCAAAGCATCTAACTATTTTTTTTGTGAGATAAATCATGGAATGACAAAGTATCACGCCCCTAACTGTTAAGGCATGACTTCAAAGCAACCCACTAGGTTGATGTGAGATAGACCAATCCAATTTCCATAA
The DNA here is from genome assembly GCF_000230855.2 of Cajanus cajan. NCBI lineage: Eukaryota > Viridiplantae > Streptophyta > Magnoliopsida > Fabales > Fabaceae > Cajanus > Cajanus cajan. The sequence goes on along the minus strand of NC_138523.1, from coordinate 11,860,986 downwards.
ATAGGTAACTTTGTTTTATGTTACATTGTTATTACAGCACATTACAAATGTCAAATAACGGTCAAACATTTAAAGTAATTAATTGTCTAGTTGACAACAACTAAGCACAAGGATAAACGATGGGTACCTATCCGTTGATTTGTCTAATTGTTTCATTTATTATATTTATAGTCATTAAATCAAATTATATTTATAGTCAAACTTGCTGCCAAAGTTATTTTTCAATTAAACTAGTTCTTGATTCAAACTAGTTGTTGAGTCAAATTAATTGTTTTGTAAAATTAATTGTTAAATCTTATATATACCCTTAAATATTTATAATGCGAGCCCCACAATAACATTTTGCTAGTTCTCCTCACTATTTTTAAATTATGTGAAATTTTAACTTCACAATTTTTCTACCAAATGGATCTTTATGATTTAGATTTCAAGTTTGAGTAAAACTTTACAAAAGATGTATCAAATAATTTTTTGATCCAATATGGTACATTTAAAATTTATTTGAGAGACATATGTAATAAGTAGCAACAACTCTAAGACATATATAAAAAAAAAATTAACATATGAAAACTTGTTAACATAAATGGATTAACACTTCTACTTGATCATCAACTTAAACATAAAGTCATGAAAAGTACTGTGTATGATGTTACTTCATATTATAAAAAGTCCTTGAGAATAATAACAAATATGCCAACTGAGAAATGATGCAATTTATTTTATAGATTAGGTCTTTTAACACTACAGAAATGCACGGCCCGTATTACATTTCAAACTAACGTGTCTAATTCTATTCCTAATTTTTTAATGGCATGTGACATCGCATGAACGTAGTGAAAAATTTGGTATCAAATGGGACTGCTTTGTGACCAATCCCTTGCAAAGTTGCATACATTAAATCCAAAACACTTATCCAAGTGGAATTAATTAGGCACATACGATATATATACCAAACGATTGATCCAACACAGTATATGCTCCTCAAAATTCCCCTACTGTCCCTAGAACAATGAAACGACTACAGCAAAACCAAAACGTACTCATACCAACTACTGTAGTAGCCGCGTTGGACCGAAATTCTCAACGTTCACGAACTATTTTACTACAATCCAAAAACTTCAAACATCCCAACGCAAACTGAAGGGGTAACAAGGCGCTACTCTGAACTAGCAATTACCATACGCAATCAACCACTGAATTGTCACAGTAATATCCACGTTTCCAAAAGCATAAACCCGACATGCAGACCCATGTTCGTGCCTCGGTTTGACCGATTTTGTACCCTCTCTCTGTCTGTCCTTGTCTTTCATTCACATGTTCTTCTTTGTCTACTTCCTTATCCTTTTCTCATATTACTCGCATCCCTTCATTGTGTTTCACTCTTCTCCTTTCTCTCTTAAAACTTCACTTTCTTCTCCCTCAGCTCAATGCTGCTTCAGATTTCTGGAGGGTATGTTTCTAACCTCTCTTTTTCTCTCTCTCTGTGTTTTGAACGTTGGATTGAGTTTTGGCAGCTTCTCTGCTTGTCTAGTAAGAGACATGGGTGAGAAGAAATTTTAAATTTTTAAAAGCGGTTTAGAATCCTTGAGGTTCCAAACTGCTCCAAAACAGCATATTTTGGCTTAGGATTTTTCTCCATACAAAGCCTTTCAGTTTGAGAACTTACTTTCAAACACATTTTTTTTCAGGTAATCAAATGAAATTATGTAATTGGTATGAAATATTCATGTGATTGTCATATACTCTCAACTATCTTTAATGAAGTCTCCGCTCCCAACTATGATTATTTCATATACAAAAACTTGAGGCTTTAGTTAAGAAGACTGAATTCACTATGGCTGGAACCATCGACTTGTTGGTGAGATGCACTCTTTTGAACACATTTTATTATAGACCGAAATTTATTAAAAGTAGCACAATTTTGTGGACTCATTTTATTCCGTAGTTTTTAAAATTTGAATTAGAAAGGGAGGTAGAAAGAGTGTGCTAAAGTAAATAATGTTTTGCTAGTACTCATGCTTACACGATGCTGCGATTTTGGTGGCATTGAGGGTTTGAGTCTCTAATTTGTGTTTTTGTATTTGATAATGTACATACAGGATAGGGGTATCTATTGAGATTTGTAATTAGGGTAACGTGGCTATTGGACTATGGGGGGTGAGACGGTGAATGGGACATGGCTCAGTGCATTGTGGCCAATCTCACGCAAGAGTGTATCAGATGGCAAGGATGTGATTGGAATTTTGGCATTTGAAGTTACGGGTTTGATGTCTAAGGTGGCTAATTTATGGCATTCTTTGAGTGACAGGGAGGTAATGAAAACGAGGGAATGGATAGTGAAGTCGGTTGGGGTCCAAATGCTAGTGTCTGATGATCATTGTTTCTTGATGGAACTAGCACTGAGTGAGATTCTCAATAACTTTGAGTCTCTAGCATGGTCTGTGGCCAGGTTGAGTAAGAGGTGCAGGGATCCAGTGTATCGTGGTTATGAACATTTTGTCCTCAACCCTGCTCAACATTATGTTCAATGGTGTGGGTGGGAATATGCATGGAAAAAGATGGAGAGGAGGGTGAAGAAAATGGAAAGATTTGTTGCTGCTATGTCACTGCTGTCCCAAGAGCTTGAGGTACTGGCTGAGAGAGAACAAACTTTCAGGAGAATGAAGGCGAATCGCGAGGTTCATGGTGTGAAATTGCTTGAGTTTCACAAGAGGGTGATGTGGCAGCGCCAGCAAGTGAAGAATCTGAGAGACATGTCTCCTTGGAACAGAAGTTATGACTACATTGTCCGGTTATTGGCAAGATCATTGTTCACAATTCTGGAGAGAATCATTCTTGTTTTTGGAAATAGTCACGTACCACCAATTGAAAACCAACAAAATGATTCTCCCCCTGTGAACACTAATAACAACCATCTCACTCGCAGTCATTCCTTCTCTACTCTCATGCATTCTTCATTTAATCCTTTCAAGACTAATTCACATGGATTCTGTTCAGAACCTGTTGAGTGCAAACCAAAGTTAAACTCAGGGTTTGTACTTGACAAGACCAAGAGCAAGAGAAAGAAGAAAGAGCAACAAGTGCTTCATTCAGAAAGCAAGCATTGCAAACCTGTTGGTCCATTAAAAGGATGCATATCAGTTGGAAACAATTCTCCTATTGTACTACAAACTTGTGTGCCAACTAGTGGTGGCTCCATGAGGGTGGTTGATTGTCATGTGAAGAACATTGATAACATGAAACCAATGGATAAATTATCCCTCATATGGAGAACTAGAATTTATTTCAAACTATCTGTAAAGGGTCGGTTAAAGGCAGGTCCATCTACCCTTGGTGGTGCAGCTTTAGCTCTACATTATGCAAATGTGGTAGTACTAATAGAGAAGATGGTGTCATCACCTCACCTCATTGATCTTAAAACAAGGGATGAGTTGTACAACATGTTACCAACAAACATGAGAACCGCTCTGAGGGGTAAGCTTAAGTGGTACGCCAAGAGCAAGCGTGCCACAGTCCATGAAGCTAGCCTTGCAGTGGAATGGAGCATGATGCTCTCACATATATTGGAGTGGTTGGCTCCACTTGCACACAACATGATAAAGTGGCATTCTGTGAGGAATTTTGAGAGGGAGCAATCATCTTCCAAAGCAAATGTTTTGCTTGTGCAGACTCTTTACTTTGCAAACCAAGCAAAAGCTGAAGCTGCAATGGTTGAACTCCTTGTTGGTCTCCACTATGTGTGTAGGATTGATAGAGAGGCTTGCATGAGAGAGGCACACGAGTTTTCAGGGTCTAGATCTTCTAACGGTGTTCGTTTGAGAAAGAATGAGTTGTACAATAAATATTTATAGGCTACGTGAATGTCACCAATGATGTACAGTTATCATTTTCTAATGTAGCCTTTTCCAAGTAGTCCCTTGATACTGTTGATGTTAATACGCTGGGAATCACATCACGCTGATTCTGAGCTTTGGTTAATTGATTTTGCATATTAGAAATATTGGTTGGTTTTGTTCAAGGTATATAGTTTATTTTCTAAATTTGCAGCAATAAGATAGTTGAAAATAACAATAAATCCAACTTGCTATACTGAATAAATTAAGATAATTACCAAGGTAAATTGTAATTTATTGGACAAGAGACAAGGGCCAAGCAAATGAGGCTTAGATTAGCAAGTTTGAACACAGTTAAGTTTGTTTTGGTGCCATTTTTTGACTGGAGCTGTTTTAATTTAAAGTGTGTCTAATCTTTGAAGTAGAAAGGAAATGCTGCATATAGATATTTTAGTAACATTGTTTTGAACTGGGCTCTTAAGGCCCAAACTGTTGCAACAAACCATCTCGGCCACTGAGGAGCTTTGAGCCCCGTGCTAAACAATCTACCCTATAAGACAAGATAATAGAACAAAGCTAAACCATTTAAAATTATTAAAAAAATGGAACGAAAATGGAAAAAAATTTATAATTATAAAAAAAGTATGTATATACAATTTTGACAAAGTCTTAAAATGCAATATAGTATTAAGTCTTTTAAAAATTAAATAGCCACTTTTAAAATAATTTAAAGTTAAATATAATATCACTTGAATTATTTAAAAAATAATACAGTAGAAGATTGAAGCTATTTGATAATATAAATAGTTAGGCATTGAATAAAAAAAAAGTAATTTTTATAAAAAATTAATTATTCTTAGACATAAAGCTATCAATCTTAAAATATATTGATTTCTTTTAGGTTTAAATATGTTTTTAGTCCCTCAAATTTAAGACAAATTTATTTTTGATCACTCAAATTTAAAACTATTATTTTTAGTCTCAGTAATTTTTTTTAAAAAAATTTTAGTCCTTCAGGCCACCAATAACATATTTAAAAGTGACTAATTAAGATAGTTATTCAATATCAACTAGATTTAATGTAATATTTTTACTAATAAAGACACTAATAGATAGATTTTATGCTATAATATTTGATAAATTTCTTAACAAAATTTGAATATAAAAACTAAAATAATTTTTTTTAAAATTACTGAGATTAAAAATAAAAATTTTAAATTTGAGGGACAAAAAAATTTTTATCTTAAATTTGTGGGACTAAAAATATATTTAAGTAATTTCTTTTATATTAAAGAGAGCCTATTATACACACATAATCCAACGGTGTAGTGAACGGCCCATCAAAAAATAAGCCCACTTAAATTGCTAATGGCGACAGGCCCATAAAAATGTGTTGCTCTTTGGGCTCGGGCTTGCACTCTGGTCTGGTGGAGTAGCAGAAGGCAGAAGAAGGAGAAAAAGAAGAAAAATGCGTTGATGGTAACTAGAACGATGAAGAAGGGGTTGGTAGTGTACAAGATATACAGAGCCTTAAGCTGCGGCGTGTCGCCGTTAATCCGCCTTCACCTGCGGTGGCGGAGGTTCCTCGGCCTGGAGCACTCGCGGCGGTGGCCGGAGCGCCTCGGTCACCCCTCTCAGCCTCGGCGACCGGGACCACTCCTATGGTTCCACGCCGTTTCCTTAGGCGAAGGAATGATCGCCGTTCCCGTCATCAAGCACTGCATTCAGCGAATGCCTCACTTGAACGTGCTCATGACCATCACCACTGTGTCCGCTTTGTAAGACACTCGCACTCTGTTTCCTTTCTCCGAATTTCGGAGCATTTGAAAGCCTAGTTTAACCGATTGGTTTGTTTTTCCGCATTCCTTTGTTTGAGAAGAGAAATTGCTGGACTCATTTTATGAGGTTATTGTTATAATTTCTGTTTTTGGTGTAACGCAGTGAAGTGCTGAGCAAGTCGCTTCCAAGTGAAATCGTTTTACAGGTACACTGTTAGGGAATGCTAGCGTGGATTGAGTAATTTCTTCATCCGCATGTATCTTGTGTCAAATTAAGTTGAGAAATGTCAAGGACGCAATTTCTAACATACTCTTCATTTTACGAAGACTTGAGAGAGATACGAAGTGAGACTCATATGATATTCCTAGGTTTCCATTTGTGTTCTGGCTTGCTTATTATTCAGTATGAAGCACTCATACTCTATTTTGTTTCATGTATCCATATCTGATACGTTTTCAATAATGATATTCTTGGATACTTCACTGATACGTATATGTGAAGTATTCAAGCCTTAAAAAGAAAGTTATGAAAATCCAATGCAGCTACATATAAAACATAGAAACATTATAATACAGAAACATAGAAGCATTGTCCTTTGATGAGCCAAAAATGAAATGGATGATTTCAAGAAAGTACGATTAATATTCTTCTATTTAGAAAATAGGAAGTGATTTATGATGATAATGCTTTTTAATTTTATTTTGTTTTTAGTAATGTCCAAGAAGTATGTTCGTAATTAGGATTTGCATAATTGCAATTATATATTTGTTAGGTTTTATGAATTTATGTACATGTCTAAGTATGTATCTTACATGTATTGTATCTTGTATAATTTTATCTTATCTAGGCATCATACTTGATCAGTTTTAATAGAATTTCTTAAAATATTTTTGAAGTTATCATTTTGGCTACAGCCTTTTAATTTTCAGATTTGGCTTAATGCAGTTTATTGGTTTGCTGAAACTTTCAAATTTGACAGTTTTCACCAGTTGACACCCCTAGTTCGATCCATTCTTTCCTTGATTACTGGAAACCAAATGTTATTGTGCTAATGGAAAGTGAACTCTGGCCAAATCTTATCATGGATGCTTCCAAAAATGGTGTAAGTGATTCATTCTTATTAGTTTGTGGATCACATTTATAAAGCATGTTTAAGATAGGAAAATAGTTAAATGTTTAATTCATGCATCTGAATTCAATCTAACATAGTGTTTGTTAGGAGAGGAGGGGAGGGGTTTTCATGAACTTTTGTTGTATGGTTCAACTTTTAGGAGGGGAGAGGAGCAAAACTCCTTATCTAATTTTTACTGTTCTCCAATATTCGGAGATTTGGAGTGGAGGAGAGAGAATTTAAAACATTTTTAGTATAATGTCTAAAATATCATTATTTATGTTTTTAAATTCAAAACTGTAAGGGTACAATGGTGCATTAGTTTTTAAATCCTCCCACCCCTTCTTGAACCAAACAAGAAAAAAGTTACTCCCCTCTCCATTAAAATCCCTCTCCTTCTTTGAATCAAACAGAACTTAAATAATCTACCGCTTAAATGGTGGTTAACAGTAGTTGAGGCTAACTTTTTAAATTTAAAATGGTAGACCAATTATTTGCTCATACATCTGCTTCATTTCTATGAATGCATATCTATCATCTATTAGTTATACTGATTCTTACATATTATAACCCATTTTGCTCTTGTCAGATAACACTGGCACTCTTAAATGCTCGGATGTCTGAAAAGTCCTTTAAAGTTTGGTCAAGACAAGAACTTCTGCCATTAATTTCATTGATGTTATCGAAGTTTTCATTGATTGTCCCATTGGTATTTGCTTCTAGATCTTTTTACCTTCACAGTAATTCATATCTCTTATCATGTCATTATTGAACATTTTGAATATCAGAGTACAGAGCAAGGTATCCGGTTTCAGCTACTGCAAGCCCCTCCATATATCATAAACTTTTCTGGTGATTTAAAATATGGTATGTTGTTAATTTCATTATTTTTTTTATTCAAAATAAATGAAATTGAACATGAAAAAAATGATAACTGTTTGTTCTGATATACAACATCATTTTATCTTTTTTCTGAGTTGGTTTATTGACTTTTTAAAGAAAACTAGTTTCCTAGTTGATATCTATGTTGTTGCTGATATGTTTACAATTATATAAAAAGAAAATTATTGTTTTTGGTTCCTATTGGATTGTTGAATTTTTAGAGTGATACAGTGGTCTATACTAATCTTGTTTTATCACTATTTTCATTCAGTAATAGAAGATTTTGGAGTCAATGAAAGAGGCAGAAATAATATAGACGATCTGAGACTACAGCTTACTCAAAAGCAAGTTTGGATGGCTTCTTCCATTCATAGGGGAGAAGAAGAAAGTCAGTTCCATCTTCTGTACCTCTGGCATTTTGTTGCAAATACTTGTTTGTTCCTCAGCCATCTATTGAAACACCTGATCAGTTTGCTTAACATAAGAAAATGAGAGGGGAGCCAATAACATGGGAAAATTGGCATAATATAGGTGGTTTGATTGTTCTAGATTTGCTTTGCAGTCAGTAAAGATGTTAACATTTTAACTGTTTAATCAACTCTAGCCTGTGTTACATAATCTTGTCGAAATGTAGCAAATTCTATTTTCCTTTTTCTTTCCATAAATTAGTGATAAAAAGATACATGCTATGTTTAAAATTTTGCAAAAATTTATAAACTTGATATATTCATTAAAAACTTTTAATTTAATAGTTAGATTGTTAAAATAGTAAATAATGAGTTATTGAATAGAGTAATTATACCGAGAGTTACTCTTGGAATAACACATACACACACAAGAGACATATATATATATGTATATATATATATTATTAGTTATAAGACTACTTTACAATTAGGTGGAATTAGTTTGCCACCCTCTTTATTTTGATACTCATTTATTGTTTTCTTTATCCTTTAATGTGTTTAGATTTGATTGCTTTCTCTGCAGTAATATTAGGTGTTCACATTGCCCTTATGCAGCAGCAACCTAATATAATGACTATTATTGTCCCGCGGCATCCACAGGAAGGACGGGAGATTGCTAAAGTAAGCTTTTTATCCAATATTGTTTTGAAGCATTTTTTCTGGCTTCCAATGCTTATCTTCCATCGGAGGCAATTCTTACTTGACTTAAGAGACAGTTTGATACTGTTAGGAAACCACCTATTAGGAAATGACAGAGGGGAAATTGAATGATTAATGTAACAGATTGCATGTGCTGCAATCAAGGGGAGTTGAATTGAATTATTTATATAATAAGGAAATAATTGAGTTATTTATGTAAGGAAAGGAAATACAAAGGAATCAGGGGAGTAAGGAATTTGACCCATATAGCTTCAAGAAAGGAGTTGGGGATAATTGAAAAAAAGGCTGGAAAAGAGTGCAGGATCTCTCAAACACCCTGCGTACCTTTCATTTCTATAATTCTGCTGTTCTGGTGCTGCCATCGTTTGGTACCATAATTAATTGAAGAATAATACAGCAAATTTACCCTAGTTCAGGGTGTTTTGATCCAGTGTCTAACAAACACTAAATGGGTAAATGTTGGCCCCTCTCTTAGCAGAAACTCAAACGTAGTTTCAACTTTGCAGGGACTAGTCCATTCCTCCTGACCAAACACCTGTTAGTGTTTTTTGTGTTTTTGTTCATTAAAAAAATATTTCTTTTATTTTTAAGAGCTTTTCTAAAAAAATTTTGCCTTGGCTTGTCTTTTTAAAGAGAAGAGAAGCTTTAGAAAAGTTGGGTTAAACGCCAATTAAATCATTGTGTATGGGTATGCTCATTTCAAATGACCATCAGTTTCTACGTCTCCTTTAAAATCATTTGCATACAACAGAAATGATGCTCATTCAAAAATTAGTCTTGTTTTTCAACGCTTTTTCCCCCTACCATCTCTGAAATTCATGGTGCTTCTATTTGATATAGTGCAGAAATTGGAGAAAGAAGGACAAAAGGTAGTTTTGAGGTCTCGATATGAGAAGTTTAAGCCAGAAACTAATATTTATGTGGTGGACACTTTGGGTACAGATTCCTTTCTTTTTCACTTGCAAGAAATGCTCGCATACATGAAAATTCACTTTTACTGAGAATTGAGACCATGCGATTTCCAGACCTGATGAGTTTTCTCCTCATTCTTTGCCATAATTCACGTTGAAGTTTATGTAAATATGGAAGTATCCTTTCAAGGCTATTATATTACCAAGTATTGGACAAAGGGTACCTTGGAGGATGGAATTATTAGGCTTATTAGGGATATTATCCATGATATTTACTGTCATCCATCTTCTTTGGCAGGTGAATTAAGACACTTGTACACATTAACACCAATAGCTGTGATTGGGGGTTCATTGCTCCCTGGTTTAGCTGGCCATAATATCTCAGAAGCTGCTGCAGCTGGGTGTGCTGTTTTGACAGGTGCTTGTTGAATAATGCAATTCTCAAATCTCAACATACTATTTTAGTGGTTGGAACTTGAAACTCATAATTGATTTCAGGTTATCACATTGGGCATTTCTCCCACATGGTATTGGAAATGCAACGATCAAATCCTTTGTCAGTTCTTCAGGTAGGGTGACAACTCATTTGCTAATCAACATTGTTCTTCAGCTTGAACATTCTTATACTGTTGTCTGTTGTCGCTTACTTGTAGGTTTCTGGAAAATCGGAGCTTGAAAAGGCTCTCTTTGAACTCTTCACCAATGCAACACTTCTGGAAGCACGCCGTAGAGCTGCTAAGGAAGCGTTTTGCAGTTTGTCCTGTGGCATTGTTGAGAATATTTGGAGTTTGCTAAATTTTCATGTTTTGAGTGGTTTATCTGCAGGGGAATCCAGGAGTCTAAGACTATGAGAAATGAATGTCCCCAGAAATTTTCATTCAGACTCGATCCATTTCACAGTATTGGTGGTTTGAATCTCCGAAAGAAAAGATCAAGTTATCACCAAATCTTTTTATACATATATTTTTTTTTATGAAATATCATCATATCTTTTTGTGCATTAGTCTAACAGTGCCGTCAATCCTCTCCTCCAAAATCTGTTGCTTTTTAGGGACAATTTACTTGTGTTTTTATTTCCTGTTTGCAGTTTTTAGTTTCAAAAATGCTATCTTGATTTTAATTTGTTTTAACAATTTATAGAAGAAACAAAAACAAAAAATTGCTTTTAGTATTTTTATGGTTTAAAATCTATTTGATTCCTATAATTTAATGAAACTTAACCTTTTTTTTTTCTTGGCTATAGTGAAAAATATTTCATTTTGATTCTTATACGTAATTTTCTTTTCCACTTAGTTTATGTAGTTTTAAAAAAATTTACTTTTAGTCCCTATTGCAAATAGATGACAAATATTAAAAACAAAAATGACAAGTATATAGACTAAAATTGTAATAATTTTAAATGTATGAATTATAATGTTAAATTTATGAAATTATAGGAATCAATTAAGCATTTAAACTTATTTTTGAAGAAATTCGAAATGGAGGACCTTGCAGTTGAAGCAATTGCAGGCAGTCTGGTCCCAAGAACAATCACCTCTGATATACGATGGGATCTTGTAGGTGGTTAAAAGAAAAAAATAATTACAGAATAGGAATACACAATAATGTTTTTTTTAGTTGTTGGAGAGTAAGTAGAAAGAAGGAAAGAAAGATAACCTATAGAGACAATTTTTAAATTTTCTTTTATCTCATTTTCTTTCAATTTAAAATTTAAACTTTTCTTTCTTTCTCTACTCATTTTCTCTCATTCCGAAACATAGAGGTAGGTATGGAGGTGGCATTGAATATTTTTTGACTCGTACTTGATAATTGCTATTTGTAATCATTTATCACATCATAATCTTTCGTAGTTGGTGATATCATAAAAGTATATTTTATTATTGGATATAAATAATATTTATGGATCACAACATAAAACATGTACGGAACTCAAGTCTTAAATATGGTTGATTTTCTTTAAAGTTATTTTAAAGCTTTTAGGTATTTGGTACGAAAATAATGGTGTTTGAGAAAATTGAAAAAATCATATTATTGGAACAATTGATTGTAATTTGGATGAGTTTTTATTTGGGTAAATTTGTTTGAAAATGATTCTAAGCTATTTAATTTCATTTAGATACAATAAAAATTAGTTTTTGCAGGAAAAAGATAGTTAATTATTCCTATATCATTATAATTATGCAATTTTGATTTTTAAGATTATAATTAGACAATCTTAGCCTTTAAATATTGTAATTATACTATTTTAATCCTTTCAGTATCATAATTATATAATTTTGACTTTTTTAAGTTATATATATTATAATTTTTATTTATGTATTAAATGATATAAATTTATGATTACTAAAATTATTAATATATATAATTTAAATAGGTAAAAATTGTATAATTGTAATATTGGAAAGACTAAAATGATACAATTATAATACTTGAGGAATTAAAAGTGTTCAATTAAATATTAAAGGGCCAAAATTACATAACTATTATACTTAAAAATCTAAAATTGTTCGATTAAATTTTAAGAGAATAAAATTAAACAACTGCCATACTCAAGGGAGAAGAGTGCATTTAAGAAAAAAAATAATTAAAAGATTCAAATTTTTAGATTTGTGAGAACAGTTTATTTTTTTAGGAAAAAAATTAGTTTATAAATTTTCTGTTGTTCTAAACAATTAGTTTATTTTATAAATAATTTTTTAATAAGTAATTGGAGAGAAAATATTTCCACACACTAATTTCAGTAATTTGTCAAATTTTGAAATATATATATATATATATATATATATATATATATTTCATTATTGGCTGGAAAGCAATTTGTGCCAGAACTTCAACTGTAGCTTTGGAGTTTGGAGTCAACTGTTGATTAATTAATAATTTCGGTACCAAAGCATCTTTTCGGCCGTGTTGCTGGCTTTTCACTGCTCAAATACTTGTATGATTTCCCTTTTCCCCTTTTCAGCTAAAAAGCCTTTTTCATCTTTAAAGCCTACGTTAATTCTACTATATTGAACCATAATTTAGTTGTATTTTTGCATCGCAAAGATCATTCATTTCATATTGTTCAAGAAAAAGAACAAAAGAAATATAAACATGAGCATCATGACGTATAAAGTAAGTGGAAAAGTCATCAACGAGTGACTGGGATATAACTCATTTCACAAGAATGTAAGCTTAAATTCTATAATTGATATAGCTATATAAAGACTTAATTGACGAATAATATGTAAATATTTCTGTAACTTCTTTTTGACCCATGTCCGTGAGGCCAACTTGGATTTTGGTGAGCCTGGGACGTAATTCACCTAATTTGTTTATGATAAAGTAGAAGTACATACAAATAATCAACTCATATCTAGGACGTATGACATTGATCAATCTGGACAAGTTTTGAAATGATTTGTGAATCTAAGATGGTTGTTGAGAGAGTTATACTTAGAATGCTACAATTAATTAATTATATATGATACCCTTGATGGACTTAGTTGGTGCTCCTCCGGCCTTGAAGTAAGGGGAGAGTGTCCTTGGACAAGGGCAAGTGTAGCTTCTTGAGAGGGACATGAGTAGAGGATGTTCCATCTCTTAGGGTTTGAATGATATCTTCAAAAAGGAACTCATCACAAGGTATAGCCAGAGGACCACTCTTGTTGAAGCCATAGCCTTCATATGCTTGTTCCAGCAGTTGTTGAAGCAATGGATGGTTAAGGTAGTCAGCCCTTATCACAAACCTTCTCTTTGCCTCTCCCACCGCCACCGCCAAGTGCCCGCGCGGCACATCCGCCGGCGGCTTCTTCCCGCTGCCACCGCAGGCATTCTTCAGCCACATACAAGCCATGCTATTGCTATGTGTTGAGATAGAGACTCTTGGAGATAGATGGATTTGTGTAATGTTATATTTGTGTCTAGTGTGAGCTATTAGTGCAAGCTTATGAGTATCATATATTAGTATTTCATAATTGGGTTTAAATATATTTTCAATTTTTTTAATTTAAAATATATTTATTTTTACTTCCACAAATATAAATTTGATTTTTCTAGTTTTTCTAGTTTTTATAAAATCATGTATTACTTTTTATACACAAATTTTGTTAAAAAATCTATCAAATGTTGTTGTATAAAATTTATTTATTAGTATCTTTGTTAATAAAGATATTACAATAAACTCAAATGATGTTATATAATTATGTCATTTGTTGTATCACTTTCAAATATGTTATTAGTAATTTAATAGACTAAAACAAAATTTTTAAAATTTACAAGAAATAAAAATAATAATTTTAAATTTAAAAGATTAAAAATAAATTTATCTTAAATTTAAAGAATAAAAATATATTAAACTTTTATAATTTTATGAGAGTAGTTCGTAACTTATGTTTTTTAATTAAAATTTGAAGTTGAAATTTTGGTTTAGAGACATTATGTACTGAATTCAATGAAAAATAGTTATATCTTATTTAAAAAAAATTAATAAAGTGAGACACGTCGTGTGCTTTGGAAAACGATGGAAGCAAAATCCGTATTGTGTCCGCAATGGGTTGGGTATGGTAGTTTCGTCTATTCCTTGTTTTTCCACTGCAGCATTTCCATTACTTTATTAGTAGCGGAAAAACGCATTTTGTGTCCAATTATTTTTAAAAACTAATAAATAATAAAAAATTATATAATAATAAATAATACGTAGTTATGAAGTGAAATTTACATAAAAGAATAAAAATTTTGTAATTTATAAAAGAATAATTATAAAGAGTAAAATTGAAAAAAAAAGTGTGTACACCAAAAAGTTCAATTCTCTTAATTATAATCAGTAAAATTGAGACATTTTATATTTTTATATTTTATTTAATAAAAATATTTAAAAATTATTTATATTTGTTAGATTAATTAATATTATACTTGATAATCAAACTTCAAAATCTCATATTTAAGTCTTGTTTTTGTAAAAATAATTAATTTTTAATATTATTTTTTATTATTTAAAAATTTAAAAATAAAATTATATAAATATATATATATATATATATATAAATAAAATTAAATTATTCTCTTTATATATATGTTATAAATTATTGATTATTATTAATAATTTTTTTTAACCGATGCATCTAATTTGTTACAAATAAAGCAAAGAAAACTGAAGTACTTGGTTGCCTTTAATGATGTTGGAACAAAATTGTGTGCAAGTGGGCCTGATACTGCACTTAATTCCTGCTTAGTGTTATAAGTAGTTTTTCTTCCATTACTTATATTCATTCTTCTATAATTTATTCTATCTCATTTCTTCTAAACTTTTTTTCTTTATTAAATCTACCAAATTTTCCTTTATTTTATTTTTTTTCTCCCACTTCTCTCACCGTAGTTCACCCTTAAATTGGGGCTGAACATTCGTATTTTCCTTTTCTTTTCTCACTTCTAGAAGTGGTATTGCATCATGGTAAATTTAAAGAAAAATATAATACTAAAATTTCACTCTAAAATGAGGTTAATTACGAGTAAAATAAGAAAAAATATAGAGAAAATATAATAAGTAATATAACGAGGAAAAAAAGAAAAAACAAAAAGATAACAAATATAAAATTGAGATAGAAGAATTCTTTGTTTATAATAAATCAAATTTAATTAACGCCCTAGGGATAGGAGTGAAATAGTAAATAACTTAACTTTCATTTACTAATACACTTTTATTATATATATTTGACAATGTTTTTTTTTATCAACGATTTGAAAATTAGACTAGACTGGCCGTTCGATCAAAAAATGGGAGAACTAGTCTATTAAAGAAACAAGCCTAATAAAATGAAATTGGCCAATAAATGCAAAATTGGTCAAGAACAGTTGAAAAACCAATTTTCAGCGGGTCAATAAATTTTTTAAAACATTTTTTAATATTCTCTTTAAAAAAAATCAACGTAGAGTATTTGTTAATTTTTTTTACTATTTTAAATATAAACTTATTATTAGTAGTAAATGTTGAATTATTAAAACTTAAATTATTATAATATATTTAATTTAAATATTTCTATATACTTTTAAATGTTAAGAATACATAAAAATAAAATCATGTATTTTTTCAATATTATAAATTTTTAATATTATTTTATATTATTTAATAATAATAATAATTTTATATGATATCAATTCGGCCATAGTTTTATTACGATAAGGAGGTTCTAAGGAAAATTTTGATACACAAAATATTTTTATATTTATAAGAATATTAAATTAAAAATTTTGATCTTTCATGTTTGATAACTATTAAAAAAATAAAGATTGTTGTTCTTACCGGAAATCTGCTGTAGAGCTGGTCTGTCCAGTAAGATCGGTGAGTCTCCTTTGCCCGGTGTGTTGGTGCTCCAAGATGGGGGAGGTACCTGCAAAAGAGACTCTGATGCCAAAATTAGCGTTTACATGAGTAATAGTCTCATATATATAATGCACGTACCTTGGGATGATCTAGGTTTACCTTGGGCTTTTGGGCTTGAGATAAGATATATCATGATATGATATGATATAATTGAATGGCGGATCTGGTCTGGGACGAGATCCTCAGAATCAGGTATGATTTGCTCAAATACCGGGCTGACGTCGCGCAGCGCGTGCCCGGGGTTGTTTTGTATTGCTAATCCGGGCTCGGAGCCCGGGTACGAAGTACGGTTAGTACACTAGCCCCCCGAGCTCTGAAGATCGTAGGTCGAGGAGCTGAGACCGGGCTCGCCAGTGGGAAGTAGCTTTCCACTTGCGCCACTTGAGGGTTTGCTATGTGTCGCGACTGTTCATTTCCCGGAAACGTGCAAGTGGCGCATTAAGGGAAATGACGGTTATGCAATGATGGGTTGCAATTAATGTGTCATCAGGCGTGCCCCTCGGTCGACACGTGGCCTGGCCGTTTTGAACTTTGGGAAGAGGTTTTTTCTTTTTCCCGCGCCTCTTCTCGTTTTCGCTTTACTCTTTCTTCGTCCTTCAGCTTCTTGTGCACGCTTCGTCTTCGTCTGCTCCATATCTCTGTTTTCTTTATCTTTCTTGTGTTTCTTTGAGTTTTCTTGATGGCTGGTGGTCATGGCGTTGGTTCTACTGCCCCTGCTAGGGGCAAAGCACGCGGTAAGGCGGTGGTTACCGGAAGGGGCGCCGCTGAGGGAAAGGAGGTGCCTCCGCCCGGGGACTTAGAGTTGGGTGTCCCTGGCTACGAATGGGTAAAACGAGAAATGGCCAAGTTTGCAAGCGTTTTTGACTCGAGTTTGGAGGTTGATGCGCTCTGGGAGACGCATAAGATTTGTGACCCCTCTATTTCTCAGATGATCCGATTGGAGCCTTGTTCGGCTAGTGAAGGTGTGTATATGAAGAGGTCCGTTGGTTCCCCCTCCTTTTATATGTATCAGAGTTTTTTCAGGGACTTGGGTGTCTGCCTTCCTTTGACACAGTTCGAATGTGACTTTTTGAACTACGTTAATGCGGCCCCCAGTCAGTTGCATCCCAACAGTTGGGGTTTTTTGAGGGCGTTCGAGGTTTTATGCACGGTTCTAGGGGTGGAGGTGTCCCTTCGGGTTTTCCTCTCTTTCTACCAATTGAAGGCGGGCGCCCCGCCGTACGGGACGCTTTCTTTGAATGGGGGTAAGGAAGGGGGTTTGTTTACTCCCTATTCCTAATCGTATAAAAACTATAGGCAAGAGTTTTTCCGGGTTACTCTTGTCGATGTCGACCCTTTGGAGGATGGGGGGTTCTATTTTGGCGGGCTGTCGAGGTTTCCCTTCTACTGGTGTCGTGACCCGTCTGGGTTTCATGGGGTGGACCCCTCGCAGCTGACGCCGTCGGAGACGGCTGCTGTCGATGCTTTGAAGGCGCTTCTTCGCCCTCTAGACTGCAAGCTCATTCTGTCGCTCGAGCGTTTGGCGCACAGAGAAAGAGATTTGGAGGGTGAGTCTTTGGTAACTTTGTTTATGTGTTAGGGTTTTATGCTTGCTAACGTGCTCTGTCCTTTGCTTTCAGGTATTGTGGGAAAGGACTTGTGGCGTGACTGGAAGCAGTGCCATCGCTACAATGTTGTTGAGCTTAAGGCTCCTAAGGCTCAGGGGGAGGTAGAGGTCTCTCCCTTGAAGGTCAATCGGAAAAGGAAGAGGGTCCCGAGGGAGGTTGGGGGAGCCTCTGTTCCTTGCGAGGCGGAGGAGGTTGTTACTGGGGCCACCGGCGTTGAGGTGGCGGGTTTGCCCAGGAGTCTCCTGCCTCAGGGGGGAGCTCGGGTGGTTTCTGAGGGGGCAGCGTCGGCTGCCGAGCCTTTCGTCCATCCTGCCGGGGTGTCTATCCGGGCTTCTGAACGAGCGGTTGGGATTGCTTGTCGATGACTTGCCCTTTCTTTGTACGTTCTCTTTCAGTTCCCTGAGTTGCGATTGTTTATTGTAGGTGGAGGCTGCCGTCGAGTCGACTTCCCGGGCTGCTGGCCAGGTCAATACGACTTCTAGAGCGGAAGTTCCGACTGTTGGGTGAATTACCCGTGTTGTTGAGGTAAGCAGCGTGTGTTTGCGATCTCTTGATTTGCTATTCCCCGGGTTATTTGTTGTCTGGCGGGGCTTAGACCTTTTCCCATACTTCTTTTGCAGGCGGGCAGGGCCCCCGGGGTTCTGAAGGTTCCGAGGTCGACGGCGGCGGGGGTCGATGTCCCTGGGGCAGAGCCGGGGGCTTCTGCTGCTACTTCGGTCGGTCCTCGTGGGGAGGGTCCTTGCTCTGGGGTCCCAGCCTCTACACCGGTGGCGAGGGGGCCTCCAAAACGTCCCTATCTTGCGTACCGCTACGCGCAGGAGGACGCCCCGACGCGATTGGAGCACCTGAGCGCGTCGGAGGAGATTGACTCACTATGGAGTGCTTCGTTGACACCCGAGAAATTTTTTCCGAGGGGGTCATTGAGCGCGGCCGACCAGACGATGTTCGAGTCCGCCGGGCTTATGGGGAGTTTTGATGCCGCTCAGATCTTCCTGCAGAGGGGCACGACCATTGTGGATTACTGGAAGCACAAGTGGTCGCGGCAGCAGGAAGATCTGGCGAAGCTGAAGGGTCGAGTGCAGCCTTTGGTGGAGGAGAACAAGGTTTTGGCCGCCACCCTGTCTGAGGTGAAGATGCAGGGGGCTGAGCTCTAGGCGATCTGGGGGGATCTCGCCGAGGCCTGGAAATCGCTGGAGGCCGCCTTGGGCACTAATGAGGGTTACGCTAGCCAGGTTCGCTCCTTGGAAGAGGAGGTGACCTTTTTGAAGGGCGAGCTGGTGTCCGTAACCGAGGAGCGTCTCCGCGACGAGGTGGTCCTCAGTAGTAAGGAGGAGGAGGTGGCTGCCTAGAGGGTAAGTCTTTCGGCTTTGGAGGCCGAGAATGCGGCGTTGAAGAGGAGGCTTGAGGAAGTTGAACGTTCTGTGGTAATGGAACACAAGAGGGGCTTCCTCAAGGCTGCTCGGCAGGCTAGGCTCCTCGCGCCGGGGTGCGACTTTTCCGGCATGCATTTGGAAAAGGTTGTTCGCTTCGGGCGGTTAGTCCGGGAGGACGATGTCGAGGAGAGTTCTAGCGATAACGTCTCTGTATAGGACAATTTTGTTGTGTATACATTTTTGTATCCGTGTTTATGTATGGATCATGACCTTTGCATATGAGTTTTGTTCTGCACCAATGTTTGGTTTTGGTTTTTTCTCAAGGTTTGGGGCGCGCGTTCGGTGCCCGTTGCATAGGTGGTTTTATTTTGAATTTATTGTATCGAGACTCGAAGTCGGCTTCGGCTTTTTGTTTAATGGCGTGTTGCGAGGGTTCGAGCTTATCTTTTGCAATGCCGGGGTTCGAATTCGACCTCTAATAAGCGTGACGAAGTTCGTTTTCGACCTCTAATGAACGTAACGAGGTTCATTTTCGACCTCTAATTGAGTATAGGTATGATGAAGTTCGTTTTCGACCTCTAGTTGAGTACGAGTTTGATGAGGTTCATTTTTGACCTCTAGTAATCGCGACGAGGCTCGTATTCGTCCTCTAATAATCACGGCGAGGTTCGTTCTCGACCTCTAATAGTCACGACAAGGTTCGTTCTCGACCTCTAATAATCGTGGCGAGGTTCGTACTTGACCTCTAGTAATCACGGCGAGGTTCGTTCTCGACCTCTAATAGTCACGACAAGGTTCTTTCTCGACCTCTAATAATTGTGGCGAGGTTCGTACTCGACCTCTAGTAATCACGACGAGGTTCGTTCTCGACCTCTAATAGTCACAACAAGGTTCGTTCTCGACCTCTAATAATCGTGGCGAGGTTCGTACTCGACCTCTAGTAATCACGGCGAGGTTCGTTCTCGACCTCTAATAGTCACGACAAGGTCCGTTCTCGACCTCTAATAATCGTGGCGAGGTTCGTACTCGACCTCTAGTAATTGTGGACAAAATGATGAAAGTAAGAGTGTGAATAAAAGGGGACGAGTCATTTTATTGATGAAAATGTGTGCCTCGTTAAAAACCCTCTCAGCCAAAGACTGAGGCGGGAAAAGAGTGCACGGCTTATTGGTACAAAGTTCAACTAAAATAGAACTTGAGATGCGTAGCATTCCAAGTTCGCGGTATGGGTTTTCCGCTGAGTTCTTCCAATCTATATGCTCCATTTTCCAAGTCTTCTGTGACTCGGAAAGGGCCGTCCCAAGTAGGTGCGAGTTTCCCATCTAACATGTCTTTCCGTGCTTCTCCTAATAGTCGCCATACCAGGTCGCCTGCTCGGAAGGAGCGGGGTTTCACCCGGGAATTATATCGCCGGGAAGCTCAGAGCTTGCAGGCCTCTTCATGGATTTGGGCTTCGTCTCTAAGTTCGTCCACCAAGTCGAGGTCGGCTGCCAGCTCTTGGGCGTTCTGTTCGCTATTGAAGACTTGGCGTCGGTGGGACGCTTCTCCGACTTCAACTGGGATCATTGCGTCGGCTCTGTAAGTTAGCCTGTAGGGTGTTTCTTGCATGGTCGACTGGGGGGTGCAGTGATATGCTCAGAGGATGCTGGGGAGCATGTCGGGCCACTGCCTTTTGCGTTCCCGAGCCGTTTTTTAAGCTCTCGGAGGATGACCTTGTTGGCTGCTTCGGCCTGGCCGTTGGTTTGGGGGTGCTCCACTTAGGTTGGGAGATGCTTGATTCCGAGTTCTTGGAGGAAGTTCTCGAATTCTTCTGCGATGAACTGTCGTCCATTGTCGATAATGATGGTGTGGGGGATTCCGAACCTGCAGACTATGTTTTTCCAGGTGAATTTTCGCACGTTCTCGGTGGTGATTTTGGCGAGTGGGCACGCCTCAATCCACTTGGTGAAATAGTCGATTGCCACTAGGAGGAATTTTAGCTGACCCTTCGCGGGGGGAATGGCCCGAGGATGTCCATTCCCCACTGGGAGAAAGGCCACGCTGACATCATGTGGTGAAAGGCTTCAGGGGGTTGTCGGTGTGTGTTGCCAAAATGCTGGCACTCTTTGCATTTTTGGATGTAGTTTTGGCAGTCTGACTTCAGAGTGGGCCAGTAGTATCCAGCTCGGAGTACCCTGGCTGCCATTGAGCGCGCTCTGGAGTGCATTCCGCATATCCCCTGATGGATTTCCTTGACGACGTAGGTTGCTTGAGATGTGGTCAGGCATTTGAGCAGTGGAGTGGAAATCCCACGTTTGAATAATTCATCATCGATGATGATGAATTTGGCTGATCTCATTCTCACCTTTCGTGCTTCGTCTTTGTCTTTGGGCAGGGTCCCCTCTTTCAGGTGGTTCCAGATGTCCGCCATCCATCCCCGTTCTTCTTTGTCGTTGACATTGACGATTTTGTCGTCTAGGCTAGGTGAGTGCAGGGTTTCCTGGATAATGGTTCGGTGTTGACCTGGCCGTTTAGTACTGGCGAGTTTTGATAGGAGGTCTGCTATGGCGTTTTGCTCTCGTGGTACATGTTTTATGGAGAATTCGTCGAAAGACGAGATCTGGCGGGATGCAATGTGGAAGTACCGCTGTAGGAGGGTGTCTTTTGCCTGGTATGTCCCACTGAGCTGTTCTACCATGAGCTTCGAGTCGCTGTTGCAGTTCACTCTTCGAGCTCCGAGATCGTGGGCTAGCCTCAGACCGGCAAGGAGCGCCTCGTACTCTGCTTGGTTATTGGTTACTTTGAAGCCGAACTTGAGGGATTGCTCTAGGGTGACTTGGTTTGGCCCTTCTAGAATGATACATGCACCCCCACCTTTGGAGTTGGAGGACCCGTCAACATGTAGGGTCCATGCCTGGGATTCCTCAGTAGTAGCTGGTGTGAGCTCGGCTACGAAATCGGCTAAGCACTAGGCTTTCAGGGGTCCACAGTTTTCGTACTGGATGCCGAACTTGGATAGTTCTATCGACCAGGCAATCATACATCCGGCGAGCTCAGGTTTTCGTAGAATTTGTTTGATGGGGTAGTCAGTTTTGACTACCACCTAGTGGCTCTGGAAGTAGGGTCGGAGTAGCCGGGCTGCGGTGACCAGTGCCAACGCCAGCTTCTCGATCATCTGGTATCTTCTTTCCGCGTCTTGGAGGACTCGGCTGATGAAGTAGATAGGCGTCTGTGTCTTTTGGTGTTCTTGTACGATGACAGCGCTGATGGCGTTTTCTGCCACCGCCAGGTAGAGAAGGAGGTCGGTATTGTGATCCGGCCTCTGTAAGACTGGCAGAGTTGTGAGGAAGTTTTTGAAGCTTTGAAAAGCTTCTTCGCATTGATCTGTCCAAAGGAAGTTTTTTGGATTCTTTAGCAGGGTAAAGATTGGCCCTGCTTTCTCCGCAAGTTTGGGGATGAAGCGGGATAGCGAGACTAGCCGTCCGAACAGGCGTTGAACCTCTTTTACCGTTTGTGGGCTTTTCATTTGTATGATGGCTTTGCACTTCTCGGGGTTGGCCTCGATTCCTCTGCTGGTGATCATGAAGCTGAGGAACTTACCCCCCTGGACGCCGAAGACACACTTCTCCAAGTTGAGGCGCATGTTGTGCTTCCTAATCTGGGCGAACACCTCGGCGAGGTCGGAGGCGTGGTCCGTTGCTGAGATGGTTTTAACCACCATGTCGTCCACATAAACTTCCAAGTTTCGCCCAATTTGGTGGTGGAATACTTTGTCCATCAGCCGCTGGTATGTTTCTCCCGCATTTTTTAGGCCGAAGGGCATCACCCGGTAACAGTAGTTGGCGTGGTCAGTGATGAAGGACGTGTGCACTTCATCAGGCGGGTACATCATTATCTGGTTGTACCCGGAGTAAGCGTCAAGGAAGCTGAGGAGGGCATGTCCGGAGGCTCCGTCGACTAACCTGTCGATGCTTGGCAAGGGGTATGAGTCCTTGGGGCATGCTTTGTTGAGGTCGGTATAGTCGACGCACACACACCACTTTCCCGAGTGCTTCTTTACTAGGACCACGTTTTCCAGCCATGTGGTGTACCTGACTTCACGGATGAAGCCAGCGTTGAGCAACTTCTGCGTTTCGACAATGACGGCTTCCCGTCTTTCGCCGCCGACCTTCCTCTTTCTCTGGGCGACTGGTTTTGCTTCCTTATGTATTGCTAATCTGTGGCAGATGAAGTCTGCGTCTATACCGGGCATGTCAGCGCTAGACCAGGCGAAGAGGTCAGCGTTCTTGAGGATCTCCGCTTGGAGTTACTGTCGTAGTTCGGGGGTTAATTGTCGGCTGATCTTTGTGGTTTGTCTGGGGAGTTTGCCAATTTGAAGGTCGTCAAGCTCATCGACGGGGCTGGGTCGTTCGTCATGAATGTCGGATCTCGGGTCGAGATCGGTGATTTCTTCGTGGTCGGTGTGAGCCAGAGCGGTAAGGTCGTTCTTGCGCTGTTCGCTCGGTGAGACGGTTTCCAGGCTTTCTGCATAGCATTGTCGCGCTACCTGTTGATTTGCTCTGATGGAGATGATCTTCCCATCGTGCCCTGGAAATTTCATGGTGAGGTGCGGGGTGGACACCACCGCCCCAAGCTGATTTAGGGTTGGTCTGCCGATGATGACGTTATAGGGGGTGTCGGCTTCCACGAGTAGGTATCGTATCAGGACCTGTCTGGAAACCGGGGGTGCTCCGAAAGTCGTCAGTAGGTCCACATATCCCCGAGTCTGAATGCTTTTCCCTGCAAAACTGACTAGAGGTTCGGTATGAGGTTGTATGAGAGAGTGGGGGATGTCTAACCTGAGGAATGTTGGCCAGTATAGGATGTCGGCCGAGCTTCCTTGGTCGACCAAGGTCTTGCGAACTTCCCAATTGGCCAATGCCACAGCTATGACCATGGGATCGTCTTGATTTTGGCTGACCCCGACATAGTCGTCGTCGGTGAAAGTTATCACTGGCGGGTTCCGGCGTAGAGCGCAGGTGGCGGAGTGTACGCGATTAACCTTGCGCAGGTGTTTCTTGCGGGCCGAGCTGCTGGCTCCCCCTCCTGCGAAGCCTCCTGCGATCGCACCAATTACCTCCCGTGAGAGGGTTGATCCGGGTTCCCGATTTGCCCCACTCCGCGCTACTCCGCTGAGGTTGAGCTAAGAGTCGGAGACGTTACCAAGGTGTCGAGGGAGCTGGGCGCGGATGTACTCATTCTCGGCTCGTAATGCTGCGAGGTCTGCTTCATTGGCGGTCCGTATCGCTGCTATGTCACTTTCGTGCTGGGCACGCGTGTTGCGCAGGTCAGCGTCATGTTGCTGGCGCATCTGTTCGACTTGGTCGATTAGGCTTCTCAAGGTCGCAGCGTCGCTGTCCATGGTGACTGAGTGTGCAGCGTCTTCTGTTGCTCGTCTAATGTGGCTTCTAGTAGAAACCATACACGTGGCTGATGAGGGCTGTCTTGATCGGCCCCACTGTGGGCGCCAAATGTTCTTACCGGAAATCTGCTGTAGAGCTGGTCCGTCCAGTAAGATCGGTGAGTCTCCTTTTCCCGGTGTATTGGTGCTCCAAGATGGGGGAGGTATGTAACACCCCAGTTTTCAATAAAGTTATTATTATTATTATAATAATAATAATTATTATTATATGGTATTTGGTCATAATTATTTTAATAATTATAGAAGAATATTATTTTGTACGTTTTAAATAATTATTGTTTTGGACAATTATTTTGTACGTATTAAATAAGTATTTTTTTATTAGCATATTTAAATAAATATTTATATGTTTTAAGAGAAGGTTGATTTTATATGATATTTTGTTATTGAAATTATATTATTATATTTTGGGTCAGAAATATATTATTATTATAGAGGAAAAATATTTTATAATATACATGTATTTATTTTATTTAATTATTTTGAGGAAAAAGAGAAGTGGGTTAGAAGAGAAGGAAAATGGGTTGGGTTGACCCAGTCCAATGGATTAATTTTAAGGAGTCAGGTAGCGTTAACCCTATCTACCTCATTTGCGTTCTGAACGGTTAGGAAAAAAAAAAGGAGAAACAAAGAGCTCTAAGGAAGAGTACTTAGGAACGACTTTAGATCACACCTTTGTCTTCTGCTCATCCAGGTAAGGGGGGAGTGAGAAACCTCGCTCTGGGTGTGGGATTGTATGCTGGGTAGTGGGATTGGCCCCCAATCCTGTGTTTGCAGTATTTTTATGTATGCTCATGTATGAGGGGTTTCTCCCAATTGTATCTGTTTTGCTTATTATTTTTCTTATATGCAATTAATTGTATGACTTGAGATCTCTATGGGTTCCTATGGGAAACCCTATGAGAAAACGGGCAAAATATGAATGTTTTCTATTTTGCCTTCTGATTACTTTGTTGTGTTCCTTGTTGGATGTGATGCATGAGTATGTGGTTAATTTTGAAAATAAATATATTTTAATATGATCTAGAGTGCTCTGTGGATTCCTGCGGGAAACCCTATGAGAAATAGGCAAAATATGAAATATTTTCTGTTTTGATTTCTGATTTTTCTGTTATATTCCTTGTTTGATGAGATGTAAAAATATGTATTTAATTTTATAAATAAATGAGTTTTGATATAAATTAAAGTGCTCTGTGAAGGCTTGGTGAATATGATGAGATAATGTGATAATGTGAAATGTGATTGAGACATGAGATATGAAATGTGATAATGAAATATGATGAGATAATGTGATGATGTGATATGACCATGGGAAATGATAATGTGATATGAGAATGCATATAGTCTTGATTGACATGCATCATTTGCATAAGTGTTTTAAGGGTACGATATGGAATACACCACCAGAGAAGGCCCCCTAGTGTAAAAGCTTTGGGGATTAGTCCTTGGGATAGCTCGGTTTGGAAGTCCCAGTCTCGCCCATTGTGTGCATGGGATGTATCTTGCGCGGCTTAGCTATCCCGACGAGACTCTGGTAGTATATCCTTATAGTGAGAGTGCGCAGAGGGTGTGACCCAGCATGTACTCCTAGACTACTCTTCGTGTATTGCTAGCGGCAATATGCCATGTGATGTTTTACTGGCGCCACATGCATGATAATGTGAAGTTCGTGTCCATGCATGTGCATCCTTATTATTAAATGATGATAAATTACTATTTGTATGACTTGGATGATTGAATAAACTATTGTTGTTGATTGATCTATGAGGTAACTGTATTGTTTGTGTTTGGCTATCCGGTGTGTGTTCCTACACCGTGAGCCAGAGTGAGATGTTTCTCACTCCTTTCTTTTGTGTTGTTTCTCTTGTTTGATATACAGGTGATCATCAGCGTGAGGCTGAGGATGTTGGTGATGAAGCTTAGGCTTCTATGTTGGGTTTTGCTCTAATAGGACATGTGACATCGGGACATAGATAGAATTAGTTTAAAGATGTTCTTATTAAAGTATTTTGGAAAATTCAATTTTATTTCTTTGTAATTTTACCGGCATGTTATTTGGATTAAGTTTATGAATGTGAACTCTTTACCCTTACGTGGCTGGAAATTTGATTTTTAATGATGAAAATTTTTATATTTTTTATAACTACGGTATATGTATGTTGGGGTAGAGGGTGTCACAAGGTACCTGCAAAAGAGACTCCGATGTCAAAGTTAGCGTTTGCATGAGTAATAGTCTCATATATATAATGCACGTACCTTGGGGTGATCTAGGTTTACCTTGGGCTTTTGGGCTTGAGATAAGATATATCATGATATGATATGATATAATTGAAGGGCGGATCTGGTCTGGGACGAGATCCTCAGAATCAGGTATGATTTGCTCAAATACCGGGCTGACGTCGCGCAGCGCGTGCCCGGGGTTGTTTTGTATTGCTAATCCGGGCTCGGAGCCCGGGTGCGAAGTACGGTTAGTACAATTGTTAATAGATATAATTTTTTGAGAATATTTTATATCTGACTTTTTCCATAAAAACACTCTCGAAAGAAATTGGAAATTTAACTTTTCGAAGTTAATAGAAAATTTATGTATATAAAAAGATCACAATATTAATTTTTAAAATAAAAATATATAATTGAGATTCATCTTCTTTCAAATCATTCATCTTCTCACACACTCCATAGTTCATTTTTCAAATATTAGAAAGAGATAACGATATTGTGTACTCTCTCACAAGCTCCATGCAAGTCCTTCTCTCTCATGTTCTTGTGTCTATGTATGATGTGAATATTTACTTATTAACTTAATAATAAAAATCAAATAATTATATAATTTTCATAAGATATGACATTTTTATAATTATTTAAAATTTATAAATTATAAAACTGTGTTACTAATTTTTTTATTATGATTTTTAACCTTTAAATATAACAAATTATTTAAGCAAAATAACATTAAATATATTCTTTATTGTTTTCGAGTTTATTTATATTTTAATTTTAATTTTTCTTGTTAATTTAACTTCTTCTTTTTTTTTTTACTATGATAAACTATGAAAACTATATTTTCTACTTTGATTTACTGGGTATTTTGTGTATAGTTTAATTATATGTAAATCGTTGCTTTGTTATTTTAAGCTAAATATGATATTTTTTATGTTAGATTATGACATGGTTGTAATAAAAAATATTATGACACACTTATACCTTACATGGAAGAAAAAACTCAATTTTTGTAAAGGATATTTTTGTAAAAAATACTTACATACTCAAAAAAGTAATATCATAATTAAATGTGAAAATCTTTATTTTGTAGGAAACTTATATAAATATTCCCATAAATCTTTAACTAATCAAACGAATTTTAACCATTTTTAGAAATCATGATTCCCAAGATTTGTAACTCTCGAGAATAATGATTCTCAGTTATAAAAAAAAAATCCCTTAGCAAACATCCCTTTAGGATTTATTTTATTTCTCATAGAACCATGCAATTTCTTGTCTATTAAAATTCTCAAATTTAATTAATTATTAATTTCTATATATTAAACACAAACTTTTATCTTGTGTGAAAGCAATTTTAGGGATTTTTCTTTGAGGAAAGGGTTTTCATGAATTTTTTTTTTACTTTTTTTATCTAATTCAGTTTTTATTTATCATAATTATTTACAAATTAAATTCTAATATTTTTAAAATAAATTATCAATAAATAAAAATTATTATGGTACAATATAAATTACTTATCATAAATCTCAAATATAATTTATATGTTGTTGTCAAAAAATTATATAATTTATATGTTTAAAAATATATATTTATACAAATTTTAAATATGATTTATATTCAAATATAACATTTATTTTTATATATAATCTAATATAAATTTTAGTTTTTTTTTTGCTAAGCAAAAGAGATTTATTAAAAAGGAGTACAAAGGGTACTCCAACCCATATATAATTACAATAGGCCAAAGAACAATTGCAATAACTAAAAACATGGTGTCTATTTTACAAACACAACAAAAGAAATACGACACCTAAAAAACAATTACCAAGTGACTTACCATAGATTTCACGCAAGGACAAAGTTTGAAAAGGATAACCACAAAGGAGAATTGCAACAATACCCACACATTTGAGATGTCAATCATGATGATGGCAAGCCAAAAAACAATATATGCTCTCCCACAAGTATAATATTGCTCGCAGTTCAAACACAATCAGCTAAAATAACTCCACACCCTACATACTCTGTTGCTCAAAAACAGGATATATGTCCAAAAAGAAAGGTCTTTGGCCTTAAGCCACTTCCAAGAACATATTTGAATCAACTCCAATAAGTCAGAATATAATATGACCTTATCAAAGAAAATAGCCTCATTCCTAGCAATTCATATAGGGAATAAAACAGTCATTCAAACAGTTGACCATCTTAACCGATCCACACTAGAGCAAATAGGTAAACCCACAAACTGTGCTAAGTGAAGGTGGCAGGAATTATGGAGCACAAACTTTATACCAAACCAATTTAAACACAACATCCATATGCAATAAGCAAAAGGGCATTAAAAAAATTAAATGGGACATTGTCTCCAGATCATGGCCATACCAAATACAATATCCATCTCCTGACTGTAGAATCCCTTTTTTAATTAAGTTTTGTTTTGTAATAAATAATGCATAAGCTAAAATACTAGTTACAAATTAAATTTAAATATTTATGCATCATATCAAATTAAACAATTTTATATTTTGAATTTTAACAAACCAGATCAAATCAATTAACATAAAAAAATTGTATTTTAATTCAAATAATTTATTTCCTCATCTCTCTCACACATTCCAAAAGTGTTATATTGTGGAGAAAAGAAAGTCACTAAAAGAGAATTAAATAGTATCAATAAAAAAAACACATCTTTTCGAGTAGTGTAGTAATAACATTAATAATCAAGAGTGCGGGAGAAAAGACAAGCGACACACACGGTAATTTTTATATTGATTTGTCTCAATTATCGAGATTACGTCAATTCTTAATCCAACTAGATTGAGTTTCTCTATCTTAAACAACATACAAGTATTCTTTTAACAAACCACGTTTGACTTAAAGCTAAGTGTTCTTTGAATTGTCTTTTCAAGCAATATAGTCAAGTATTCTTGTCACACAAAGCCTCTCCAAGCTTCAATACTGAGTATTTTTTTTATAGATAAGTCTCTCCAGGCTCAAACAAGTATTTTTTTACAAACAATTCTCTCCAACCTCAAATAAATATTCTTTTACAAACAAACCTCTTCAAGTTCAAACAAGTATTCTTTTATATACAAGTCTCTCTAGGCTCAACCCTATAACAATAGTTATATTTGGATAAAGTCTTAGATATATTGTTTCATCTTATAGACACGATGTTATACAACCAATTAAAAACAAAAGTTTTTACAAAAAGAATGAATACATGATAATTTTTGTACAAAAAGTTCTTCTTTTTTATCTTAAAATTTCTTATATAGTAACTTAGATAAAGATGATTGCAAAATATTGAGGGTTCCTTACAAGCTTGTTTTATATGTCTTTGTTACACGTTCCTTGAGATGAAAAATGTTCGTTGATGCATTAAATGTCTGCATCAATTGTATTTCACCAAATTGTCATTTCTTATTTGATCAAGGAGGCTACTTATTAGCTTTAGGATACCAAACGAACTACTTGTGGCATGTGTCAACGAAGAACAAGTTCTACATTGGTTTTTGTTGACTTTCTTCATGATTTCAGGGATCTGTTTGTCCTTATTTCTTGTGCACAACATGACTTCATTCACTTTAACATATTTATAAGTTTCAATAAGCTTTCTTAGTTTGAACTATTAAGGAATCCGTTAGTCATGCAACAAATAGTCATTTCTCATTATAAATGATACACATTTAAGACTTTTTGAAGTAAGACTGTAGACTTCATTTGAACACATCATTTGTCTAAAGGTTTGTGTCTTATACTTCGTCTAATTTGTATTTTGCAAAAATATTTTTCCTTTAATTTTTTTTTCTATTTGTTATCATTAAAACTTGAAAGTTTGATGGATTCAAGATCGTCTTTTAACTTTACATATATTTTTAATTCATTCCTATTTAATAAAATACTAGTATTTTAGTCTGTACATGCACATGTTACGTGTTTATTATATATAATTACAATTTAAAATAAATTATATATGCAAATAAATATTATATTAGAATATATAAATCATATTTAAGATTTGTATTAATAGATACTTTGAAACATATATATTATATTTTAGATTTATGATACATAATTTATATTGTAGCACAAGATTATTTTTATTTATTTTAAAATATTAAAATTGAATTCATAAATAATTATGATAAATAAAATCTGAATTAGATAAGAAGTTAAATTTTTTTTTTCTAAAATCTTTCTTTAAAGAAAAACTCCTAAAAATGACATCATACAAGATAAAGGTTTGTGTTTAAATATAGGCTTGATATATAAAGGTTTATTATCTTGATTATTACAAATTAAAATATCTCTTATTATAATTTATTTGACTTTTTTTTGGGTACAATTCACATATATGATTTTTATTATTATTTAATAATAATGACTAAATTATAATTTTGGTCTTTTTATGTTTGTCAATATGCAATTTTGGTTTCTTTATTTTAAAATAGTTTGCCTCCCTATTTTTAAAGATACGAAATTTTAGTCTTACCATTAATTATTTAATGTTTGTTGATGGTTAAATTTTAACTTTGTCTGGTGACCTGTCAGTCTATCACCACTTAAGCCATGTGATGTTTAGGGACGTGACATGTAAAGATAAGTTTTTTTTTAAAAAATAACATACAATAGATCTTCATTTGTATATGTTTTAACATATAACGACTTGTCATATCACTACACTTAATGATCTATCAACTTGCAGTGAAAACACATAAGTATTACTATCTAAGGTTAACATACATATAATACTTGGTATGCAAATAATAATATATACATGTGCAAAATTTACATCAACAACTTAAATGGTATAAAAAAAAATATACAAGTATACATACCTAAACTTACTCCATTTAATAACTCATGTTCTACATCAAATTTCAATGATTCAACCATTGAATTTAAAGTTCTTAATGCATAAATCAATTCTACAAATTTTTAAAAAAATTTGAAAATCATTTGATATTTTGTTTCATTAATTCAAATTGATGGATAATCATCTGAATTAATGAAACGAAGTATTAAATAATTTTCATTTTTCTTTAAAATTTCTAGACTTGATCTATGCACTAAGAACTTTAAATTCAACGGTTGGATCGCTGAAATTTGATGTAGAATGAGAGTTATTAAACAGAGTAAGTCTAGATAGACTTACTCCTATAATACATGGATCCCTTATATATATATATATATATATATATATATATATATATATATATATATATATATATATATATATATATATATATATCAATCCAGTAATAACTACAGAGGAACTACTACATAAGAATAGTATAAAACAACATCGTCATCCAGCATGGCTCCAACTCGAACACCTCTTCTAGCCTATTCTTGCCTACACTCATACCAAGTATAATCATCGTAGTCCAACCACGATAATATTTAAGAGTAAGCTAGCATTCAAAATGACAACAAGGCATAGAAGTAATGCACTAGCTATACAACAACTCAAATAACCCAACATTCAACAACCACTTAAAGCCATAATTCTATAGAACATCATCATCAACTTACAACTCAATCAGACTACTATAGGTCAACATTGTATGTGAACATTACAACTCAATATTCAACCTGAACAACACAACCCCACTACAACTTATCCACACAACATCATAGCATGTGCAAAACATAATACACTAACTCAACAATATATGCACAACACAACAACTAAATATATCGTCACACATTTCAACTAAGAGATCTCTTACGACACAGATAAGTAGTCTAAGTGGGTTGATCCTACTGAATCAACTAACAACACGATCTTTTTACTCCAATTAGATCAACAACCAATTTTTTGGATAAAAAACTACAACAACATAGTTTCTCGGATTTCCCCACTTAAACTAGAAAATTCTAATATTTTTGTTAGGGTAGGACAACTTGGGCATGGCCTACCATGACCTTAGCATACATAACTAAGCTTCCTATGGTATTAGTCCTCCGACTACCCTCCAAATACTACGCCCCTTCCAATACTTAGTTAGGGACTATGGCTCCCGACCTTACTCTATTTTGGTCACTTTATAATCAATATAACTCGACCTGACCCCTATATTATAGTCACTTATAGACAATATGACTCAATCTTGCCTCCATATCGCATCAATTAAGGTCCTAGAAGAGACTTAACTATCCACTTCAAGACTCAACTTCTCAAGAAGGGTTTTTAACAAATGATTTCATAGAGCACCACAATAATATCCTCATAATGGGATATCCAACTTTTAAAACAACCTTTCTTCTAATCATAAGTCAATCAACACAACACAACTTATAAATTTTAGCAATTTAATCATCAATAAACATTATCCTATATCAATGCATAAAGAATCAACATACAGCATGTGAGGAAATCAACTACCACATATATGTTCAATACTTAGCCAAGTAATCAACACATTTTCAAGCAACCCACGCTCAACGCTATTCTCCCTGCACCTAGCATGAAATGAAATAGAGAGCCTCTGGCTCGCCCACGTCCAACATCAATCTACTTGTACTCAGCTTGAATGAGGCAGAGAACCCTTATGTCAATCATGCCTAGTATGGCCAAAACCCACACCCAACCTTGTTTTGGAAAAAAGCTTTTGCTTGAACCATGCCCAGTATCACCACATTGGCACCCGACATCATCTAGGTAATGAGCTTCTATCTTGATCACATCTAACGCTCGACGTCACCAAGTCAAAAAGCTCCAAAGACATCCACTCTCGACATCATTCAACCCACGCTTGATATGACTAAGTCAAAGAGTTCTCTTCGAACTCACGCCTAGTGCTATTACACATCCGACATCAATGAGGTAGAGAGCCTCTGACATGCATCATGCCCAATTCCTTAAAGTTGAGCCCAACGCGATGATGACTTTTGCACTTGGCATATCCACAAATTTGGCTCATCCTCACCTGAACCTCAAAAATCCAACATGCAAGGTACTAAACAACATATATACACATTGAGCAACTCCTTTTCATCATTAGAATTAACATGTGACAACAGAAACTCATAATCACCCAATTCTTTGTCATTTTTATGAAAACCCAAAAGCAACCCACAACCAAGACTTTCCTCAAGTAAATAACATCTCAACCATGAATTTTGATGAACTCAAACACCATACAATTCATGCATCACAACAAAATCAAAACACCAGCTTCCATTACCTCTAAATCCACAAAATCAAAGGAAAAAGAAGAGAAAAAAATTAGATTCCTCCCGTCTACTTCGCATAGTCACTCTGAAAGCTCAGATTCTCAACTCTATGAGCTTCGAATCACTAATCCACTACTCAACTATGAATCTTCACACTCTCGAGAAGGCTAGGAAAAGAAAGAAGTTTCCGACTTAGAGTCTCTCTCTCTAACTTCTCTCTAAACTTTTTGAAGAAATGAACTTACATGGTTCACTTTTTAAGAAAGATCTTATACACTTTCCCCCTCAAACTTAACCTTTGCTAAAGAAACTCCTAAACAACTCAAACTCACTAGGAATTTAATTTTCATAGTATCACAATAATACAACAATAAATCACCACAACACAATAATAATTTAATAAAACAACACGTATTAAAAATGCGTAGTGTTACATAACAAATGATTAATATATATTTTTATTAATAAATCTTATTTATATATTTTTTTATCTTCAAATATCATGTCACGGCACTTAAATATGAATATACGTTAAAATTTAATAATTAACATATATCAAGATAGAGAGCATTCTTTGCTCTTAGGGATCATGGTGCCCAACGCCATGTCCCCATGCCCAATGCGATGCCATTTTCGTGTCATGTGTAGAAGCTATGAACAATCACATACTTCGCCAACTCTCACTTTTAATCCATTCTAAGTGATCAAAACACAAATTGAAGTCTAATATTACTCTCTTGTACCATTAATTACTCATTTAACTCTTTCATTTACTTGACCTCTAGTTATATTATTCAATTTCCACTCATGCTTTGGGGTTTGTCACAACCTCGTAAGGGCTCTCTACAAGACCTCTATTCAACATCCCAATCACTCAAACACACATCTTAGAGCATAATTCATATCAAACAAAGACAATAGAAAATATATACTTAATTAATTCATAGAATGAAAGCAGTTAAGGAGGCTCTCAAAGTTCCCTTCAAAATAATAGAGAAGCAAACAATAATGGGATTGAAAGCAATTTCATTACTCAATAGTTACCTTGCACCCATGAGTGAGATAACTCAGAAATAACTCACTTTTGCTTGCTTCAAGAGATTTTCAATGATGGAAAATGATCTCTAAGATGGTTCTCCATGCGACTTCAATATTCTCTCCTTGAATCTTTGAGTTTAGAACAAAAAAAAAAACTTAGAAGCATAAGCATAAAATGAAAAGGATAACTCAAACTTTTGATAACTTCCCCCTTAACCAAGCCACAACCTTTGGGTTAAAGAAACTAACTCATAATCAATATCTCTTTTCCTTTTATTAGTTAAAATAAACATAGCACATTATATAATTATACAATTATATTTTCAACCCTTCTCAATTTAAATAAAACACATTTAATTAATTTCCAACAATGTATTAATATTATTATTAATTTTAAAAAAAAAACTTGGGTGTTTTTACAGCATACAAAATCAGAACGTAAAGTATTATCATTGTGACATGTAAATTACAATAAACCCAAAAGAAACGGGGGAAATGTCAACTGAGGTGGACGTACGTAACCATCGGTAAACAGTGACAAAGCCACAAAGGCAGAGACAGAAAAAAAAAATATATAATTGGAATTTAATAAAAGTAATGCAACCATTGAAAATCATAAGTATGAGATAATATATTCTCTGTAACATCAATATTGCTTTTGTTTTATTTATTTATTTTTCGTATGTCTCTCAAATGGTATAAATTGGAACACAATCACAACAGAGTGAATAAATAAGACACTAAACTTTTTTTTTTATGTACCCTTAAAAGTACTATCGAAGAAAAATACATGAATATATTTATATAAAAACAAAAAGGAAGAGTATGAAAGCTCTAGAAGTATCGGACATATGTGTAAGAGAAATAGAATCTCAAAACTCCTTTTTCATTAGGTATTTGTCTTTAACCTTATCTTTTGTCTTTCTTAACAAAGTTAAAATATGCCTTTAATCTTATCTTTCGGTAAACATGTAACAATTAGATATGCCTTAATGTTAATATAATGCTATTCACAAATAATCAGAGATCAATTAAAATACTTCTGAAACCAAATATTTTCAATAATTTATTTATATTTTATTTCCAAGTTTAATCTCTATATGTGATAAAATAATGTTTGAAAAAAAAATTATATATGTTATAAATAAGGTCGATTCAACATATTATTAAGTCTAAAATAAATATTAAGATGAGACTTTTTTAAAATTAATAATGATATTTTTGACAAAAAATAAAAATATTTTAAATATTTTAAAGATGGATCTTTAAAAAAATAATTGTATTTATATAACTTTTAAAGATAGACTTTTTAAAGAGAATTTTATTAATATAAAAAGTGACTTTTAAGTTATTGAACTATAAAAAATTATATTAATATTAATATTTTTTTAAGCGGCCTAAAGTGAGGGTTTTTGACCTCGTTCTTGGGTCAACCCTACTCGCAAATACAAATTAATCTTTTATTGTCAACTTTGATATATTGCGTAAACATATTCATAAAAAAAAAATAGTATGTTTTTAATCTTTCAAATTTAAGATAAATTTATTTTTGTCCCTCAAATTTAAAATTATTGTTTTTGTTTCTGTAATTTTCAAAAATCTTGTTTTAGTCTATCACATCACCAATAATATACCTCAAATTAACAGATTGCGATAATTAAGCAATATCAGCTGGATTTAATGTGGTGTTTTCACTAACAAGGATACCATAGTATTTGACAAATTTTTTAATAAAATTTGAGTATAAGGACCAAAATATTTTTTTTGAATTATAGAAACTAAAAATACCAATTTTACATTCGAGCGACTAAAAATAAACTTACCTTAAATTTAAACGACTAAAAATATATTTAAGAAAATAAAATAAAATGTAAGTGAATTACTTTAAACTTTCTAGTTCAATCAAATATAACAAGAAATTGTTATGAAAAGAAAGATAAAATAGAGAAAACAAACAAAACAAATATGAGATAGAGAAGAGAATCTGATTGGTATATTATTTCTGGGAGAGGGCTAGTCTATTTATAAATAGATATGATAGCTGAACAATTACACAAAAAAGACATGATATATAACATAAATATAAGTAATAATGTACATTGAATATTGAATCCACTAATTGAGCTACTAATTATTATTCATAACACTCCCCTATGAATGTCCAATATTTAGAATGTACCTTGTTAAAACCTTACTAAAAATAACTTTGTGGGATAAAAGCCTAGTGAAGGAAAAAAAAAAGTGCATCATTCGCAAATATTTATTTCTCCAGCCTCATGCATACAATTATCTTTAAGACTATAGAGTCCAATCTTGTGTATCAACCGCTCAAAAACTTTCTTTGGAAGTGACTTTATAAAGAAATCTACTAGGTTGTCATATGAGCAAACTTGTTAAACATTTATATCACAATTTTTTTGAAGATCGTGAGTAAAAAAATATTCTTAAAATTTTAATAATTTCTTCTAGATCATTGCAAAAATATTCTTATAATTTATTTTCATGATTTTGTCTTCAACCAATTGTGTTTAAATAATTTCACAATTGTATAAATAATATAAATATCCTATCAAATACATAATATGAAAAATATGATCAAAGATATAATATTATGAATAATGATAGAATAAACATATGTAATATGCAAAATATATTATGTCAATAAATCATTGATATTTCTCACTTTTAGTGAGACGAAAAAGAAAAAAAAATTATTTATTTCATAGTATTTTTAGGACTATTATAGTGTCATTAGGACTACTTTAATTCATAATAATGTAAATAATATAAATATTTGATAAAAATATATGAAAGATGAATACCTAATCCTAAAATATTTGTATTGTAAGTTGCAACACCAATAAAAAAGAAATACTATTTTGTTGATAAGTGTTATGAAAAGAAAAATAAAATAAAAAAATAAACAATACAACTTAATAAATACATATGGAAACTTAGGGGGGTGTATTGGTTTAGGATTTCATAGGATTTTAAAAGACTTTTTTTGAGTAAAAAAGTCCATTGGTATTCAATCAGGATTTTATGTCACTTAAAAACAATCCAGTGGTATTCAATCTGGATTTTCAAGATTTTTTAAAGAGTCCATTAAAATCCACTGGTATTCGTTTGAGTTTTTTTACAACTTAAAAATAATCCATTGGTATTAAAAAATATAAGGATTTTAAAGGATTGTTGTGTGAGAGGGATTTTGAAGGACTTTCTAGTGTTATCTATAAATACCAGAATCATAAAACAATCCCATCCAAACCCAACGGATTTTGAAGGATTGTTTGAAGTGATTTTTCAAGTGTTTCAATAATTTTCAAGTGAGTTTTTCATCTTTTTTTTTTTCTATGCTCCTGTCTTCTCTATTTTTTCTCTACTAATAATATTATACTATTATTCATTGCTCATATATAATATTGCAGTACCGCTCTCATCCCATTCTCCTATTTTGTGAAACTCTGATATGTAAATGATAGTGTCATTGAGTTGCTCTATTTTTCTGTTTGTTCTCTTTAATTGACTTGCTTTATTTTATTTTATGTAGTTGAATTTGTTCCTTTATATAACCAAAAAAAAAATGCTTGAAATTTTAACTTTTAAGTGGTAATTTTTTTATAACACACATCAAGAAAAGAAAAAGGTGAAAGATGAAATTGATATCATAATCTATATATATATATATATATATATATATATATATATATATATATATATATATATATAAGATGAATTTGTTAGGGTTTCTGTGAGTAGAATGAGATGAAAATGGATCTTAGTTGGGGGAAGAACCCTCTCAGCATAAAAACTATGAACTCTCTCATTCCTTTGAATTTGTTACTCTTATCCCTCCTTTTATGACTCAACAATTATTTTATTTTTTTTACTATGATTTTTTTTTTATTTTTATATTGTGAAATTAAGATTTTTTTATATTTTTAAAAAAGAAAATTAACATAAGACATTGTAGTATCTAATTTTTTAGGGTTTAGAATTTATGCCTTTATTAGCTTATTTTTAAAAAAATAAAATATTTTTAAAATATTTGTTAGAATAATTTACATTTATAAATATCATTAAAAATTATCATATAATATATAACTAATATATATATATATATATATATATATATATATATATTCTCTATATCTAAATATTTTCTCAGTATCGAATATACTAATTTTTTTTATATAAAAAATTATCTTTTGTTTCTATATTTTCTTTTTTACATTTTTGTTATAATGATTGAGATATTTGATCCATTTGGATAGCCAAGATATATTCGATCTTGTATAATTGGTGTGCTTCTAAAAATAATAATATAATTTTATTGATTTTGTCTCTTATCTATAATTATTTATATAACTGGTTTTCAACATATATTATTTTACATGGAAATAATAAAGAAAAAGGAAAAGAGAAAGAAAACTATGAAGCTTGGACCAAGGAGGATTCCGATGAATTGTTACAATTGATAGTGGATACTATAAAAAGATGATAGAATATTATGGAGAATTATTATTATTATTTATCTAGACATTATTGTTTTTTTAATTATTTTTATCTTTGACTCTTTTTAAATTTGAATGTATGAATTTTTTTTTTAAATCTTATCAAATGTCAAAACTCCACAAAATCCCACAGAATCCATTAAAATCCTGATTTAAAAGTCTTGTAGAATCCATTAAAATCCTAATTTTAAATCTTGTAGAATCCTGCAAAATCTTAAAAGTCGTGAAAATCCTGCAAAGTCTTTTAAAATCCGCAGGATTTTTTTTCACTAAAAAAGTCCTTTAAAATCCTAATCCAATACACCCCCCTAAGTCTTGTAGAATCCTGCAAAATCTTAAAAGTCATGAAAATCCTGCAAAGTCTTTTAAAATCCACAGGATTTTTTTTAACTAAAAAAATCCTTTAAAATCCTTATCCAATACACCCCCCTTAACACTTACATAAAAATAATAATAATACATAACCATAATATAAATTACATCCATTAACTAATTGAAGTACCAATTATAACAAATATGCTATTGTATACAGTGGCTTGATTACTTACCACTATCCACTGATTTTCTTTTAACAGCTCATTGTTCTGCCGACTAATAGTAAGGCTGAAAAATATAATGTGCAACCATCACATTTTGAGTGGTAACGGATCTTTTCACAAATTAGGATAAATATATCTTAATTAGATACTATTTAGATCACCAAGATTTGCCCAAAAATGTGGTGGAAACTATACGGAACTAGCACCATTTCAGGAAAACGTACCCTTAGTCATAGTGTTAATTACTTGAGAGTTGGTTTGCCTCTCTTTGTTTATCATGTGTCATCACATGTTACTGATTCCTCCTAAAATAAGACCGACAATCTAACCCTCCCTTCATGTTCCATGAGAACTAAATCATAGTTTTTTTGGTACCACCAGAACAGAACAGGTATCTTTCACTACTCATACTTTTCTTGGTACCACTATGTATCCTTTTCACAAGGAGGTAATTTTACATTTTACTCGACTCCTATAATATTAATATTAATGAACAGGTATCAATGATTTGAATATAAAATCACTAGGTAAAATTGTTGAAACTAGATTATTCCATTGCTAGTTGATTTCGGCTCAACGGTATTAGTATTGAATAATTTGCTTGGGTTAGGGAAGCTATTTAGATAGTCTTAGAATAGATAAAGTAACCTCTAATAAATAATATGTGAAATTTTATCTTTGGGG
The DNA here is from genome assembly GCF_000230855.2 of Cajanus cajan. Lineage (NCBI taxonomy): Eukaryota > Viridiplantae > Streptophyta > Magnoliopsida > Fabales > Fabaceae > Cajanus > Cajanus cajan. The sequence continues at coordinate 11,820,382 of NC_138523.1, read as the reverse complement.
AAAGTTGTCACTTTACTAGGTGGGTAACTTTTTTGAGGGGCCAGACATGCAATGAAGATGCCTTTGTCCTTTATAGACCTCCAAAGAGAAAACAAAAAGGAAGAGAGGGGTGGGTGTTCTCATGGTAAACATTTTTTATGTTGGCTGAACCAGTAAATTCTGTGAAGGATTCTTTCACCATTTCTCTATGCAAAGTGAAGTAACAAATCCTAAATTTTGTTTGAATACAAGACGTTCATTGTCTTTTATGTGGAATAATGATTGAGAAATATATTAAAACAATACCATAAAAAATATTACACAATTTATTTGATGTGATTTAATCATTCATATTTATATTTATAAGGATAATTATTATATATCTTAAAATATATTATATATATGTTTTAAAAAAAATTTAAATTTTATGCGTTAAATTTAAAAATCTTTTCTCGTAAGTATTATAGATGAACTTGAAATTCTTTTCTCACAAGATTTATGAGTGAAACTTGAAAATCTTTATTTCACAAGTTTTATGAGTAAAATTTGGGATGTGTTCTTCTCTCACAAGTTTTCTAGACACAACTTGAAAATCCTCGACATAAGTTTTATGGAGAAACTTGGTAGACCTTTCTTCATATAACATTTTCTCTTATTTAAGATATAATATCTTAAAGATAAATAATATGTTTTTATATGAAAAAATATTTTTAAAATTTGAATTATTTTTTCAATAAATTTAAACCACAATTCTTAGCGAAAAAAATACTTTACCAGGCGGAAATGATCGATTCATGTAATAGATTATAAGAAATTCCCGTGTGAGAGTATTATTAGATTAACCAATTGAACGATTACAGGGAAAATGTGAATATGTAAAAAAAAGTGCCAAAATTTTGAGCTACTTGATGTATCAAACTTTCCAATCCCAATTCAAATTGATGTGGTTAATACAAGATGACATGGGATAACAATGTATTCAAATCGAAGCATAGAAAATGTTGAATGTTTAGCATCCCCGGAATCAATTTGTGCTAGATTTTGATATAAATGGTAAAGTATGTAAATGAAAAATCATGGACAGAATATTTGTTCCTATCAAATGTGACGAGGCTTGGAAAAACAGAAGAAAAAAAAATGGGCCCCTATAGGGGCAACCCTCTTACCATGTGAATATTTATCAACTTTCTTCACTTAAAGGTTAGGCAGGTCTTGGTGGTGTAGATAAGATATATACCAGAAAGTGTGAGAAGCATTCACAATGATTTATTTCTAATAACTCTCTTGTGTTATTAATGATAACTTCGTCGGTAGTTGGTACCTTTATCTTTTGCCATTTTCATGATAAGTGCAGAAAAACACTCAGGTACATATGGTACCCGAAGCACTTTCCATATATGTCTTTTCTTTTTCTCGTCCTAATGTTTGTTTCATTTTGGATTTTCTCCACACCATTTATTGATGACTACAAATGGATCAATTAATGGAAATTATGATAATCGTGCAAGTTTGGAACTTGTAGCTGTAGAATTGATTTTCTTATGTCAGAAATCATTTTTTTTCTTCTTTCCATAAGATCCTCTTTCAAAAATAATCCTGTCCGGAACACGGTCGAACACTTAAGAGGTGAGTATCTATTTTCTTTTACTTAAGGGTTGCTACTTCTGTCAATGAAATTTAAATCAGTTTAGATTTGATATTTTCTTAAAAATTATTTTTTACTTATATACTATTTAATTATTTAATCTATACTCAACGTGAAATTTAATTTTTTTTAATAAAAAGTGTTATTTTTTACTATATTTTATATTTTTATATGATAAATGTTTTTCATAATAGAAATTTACTAGTATTATTTTCAAATATTTAAATCAACTTTTAAAGGTGGTAAAGGCGTTTGTATAGTGAGACCTAAATTTAAACTTATAATTCTGATTGATTAAAAAAATCAACTTTTAAAGGGCTGATACATATTTGCTTTTTAAGTGCAAATGACAAATAATATTTACAGCATATTAGTGTCAACTTTGGGATAGCAATAACTTTCTTGTTCGTCCTTCTGCCGATCAAGGAATTACATGAAGATTTCATGTAGAATTGGCATTGATTTATTCTTCCAATATCTATAGTTTACAACTGATTAATAATAAAAATATATATATATATATATATATATATATATATTAAAAAATATATATAAAATATAAAAAAAAACCTCTTTAGTTTACATTGATTACTCTACCAGATTGCCAATGTAACTTACAACTTGCAAGAAATATGACCATATCCTAACTTCATGGTCCACTAATGCTTGCTGAATAGCTATAATAGGGTTCACATTAGTGCCACACTAATGAATACTATTTTAACACGTCTATTTTATAAGCTATTTTTATATAAATAAAATAATTAAACTTTAATTATACATTCATCCACGTTTTATATTTTAATTTCTATACCCCAAAATTCTACAATTTATTATTTATACAAGCAATTTTTATTTTTTTTAATCTCGGTCATAGATTGAAATATAACGTCATTAAAATATTGTCTATTTGAGGGCATTATCTATGTTAAGGTGGCGGATTCAACAATTTAATTACTCGTTTACAACCCAAATTTATTCAAATTTTGCATTTCTGTTTTTATACCTAAAACTCTATGTTTTAGTACCCATACCATTAAAAATATGCTTTAGCCTTTGTTCGCAATTAGCAAGTAATCTTATTAAATTGAGGTATTTTAACATTGTTATGAAAAATCAAAATTAGTAATGTAAAACAATTACTTCTTCTTACTCTTATTATAAGACATTTTTAATTAAATTACATATATTAGTATAAGTAGTTATATTAATTAATTTTATTGGATTTATAAAAATAAAGTCATGATTTATCAAATTTAATGTTCTTACTTATCATTAAATTTTTATGAGAGAAGTGAAGATATTACCCTATATCAAAATTTATGCACTAATAATGACAAAAATGATAGATATCAATTGGAGACAATTTAAGAAGTAGAAGAGAAAAAAACATTCTCACAATCATTAATATAGAGACAAACAAATAAAAATAAAAATTTAATTCTTTCTAGAAACTATAAGATGTCTTATTAAAAAAAGACTAAAAATTTATTCTAAACTATGTCTTATAATAAGGACCGGATAAAGTAGAACAATGTGTTTTCGACACATTCATTTGTTAGGTTTTTTTTTATTGTCTTCTCCTCTCTTTCTTGTCCCCTATCTTCTTGCTCTTTCTTATTTTCTTTTCCCTTGTATCTTTTTTGCCTCTTTCTTTATTCTCTTCCCTTCTTCTTCCCCTACCCCTTTGTACACTTAGAACAATATGTTTTGTGGTGATTGAGTATTGTGGAATTAAATTGTGGTTGGACATGCACATAGTGAAAAAATTGTTAAGGCTTTGACATTAATTTTATGGACCATTTAGGAGATTGTATATGGGGTATAATGTGTGTAGCTTTGCCAGTGCCCTGATCATTTTAGTAAATTTTAAATAATTTTGTAACACTTGTGATTTTAAGTTTTATTGAATAATTATATAATATGTGTTGTTTAATTGTTGAATTATTATAATTATTGGTGTTTTAGAGATGTGAGGGTCAGGAGATCCTTAAGAGTTAAGTTATTTCTAAGGTAACTTTACTCAAAGTCTAGTTGGCCAAGTTTAAGGGAAGGATATTTAATTTTTTCTTAAGGCATAAACTTCATAAGTCCATATATTAAGAAAAGTTAAAGAGAAGGTAAAGAGATAGGTTATGGAGCCAAATAGGTCCTTTACTTCTTTTGATTTCCCATAAACTTTATAGATTCTTCCCTTAGTTGAGTATTAGAGGTAGATTGGTGGATTCAATATGGCAAGCTAAGAATCAAGGTCATAGTTGGTTGTACAGTGATTATTTTGGAAAAGCCTTCGTTCTTCGTTGTTTTCTCTTTCTTTCTTGTTTTCGACCAATTTGAGGTAAGGGAATCTTGTTGTTTGATCTTCTAAGTTGTAAAGGTTGATTTTTCTCCACTACTTCTTGCTTTAGTAAGCATTTTTAGTTAAAATTCAATATAGAACTTGATGTTGTTAGTTCTCCTTGGGGTTTTTTGGTTTTTTGTTGAAGGTGGAAAGTTGATGATTTGTGATGCATTTGTTATTGTATGTTGTCTTCATTCTAATTTTGAGTCATATGTTGTTAATATATGATAGATTATGAGTTGCATGTATGAATTGTTGTTTTGGGTGAGAAGATTTTGGAGTTGGCTTGTGTTCTTGAGGTTGTTGGTTTCATTCTTGCATTCATGCAAGTTTTTTGGGTATGCTCGTTTAAAGTTCCCATGGGGTCGCTTAGGCAAGCAAGTGAACCATTTCAGGGGGGAGTCTTTGACTTGGTTTGCTCAAAGCGAATTTTGGGCACTCTTAGTGAATTTCGGTGGCTTAGAGTGAGTTAGTGGGACCATTTCAAAGGTACTTTTTGACTTGGCTCGCTCAAAGTGAATTTTGGGTGCTCAATGAATTCCAGCCACTCTAAGCTAGTTGTTAGTGAAAAAAACAAACAAAATATTGCAAGAGATATAATTTAGCATAAATTTTTTGCCTTTATTATAGTTATAGATAATTAATTGTAGAAAAATATGAAATAGGATTAAGTAAATAAATTTTGATGAAAAAAATAAAGAATACAAATGCTAGGTTGGTAACTAACAGAGGAATTAAAGGTGATTAATAAAATTTAATTTATCCAAAACTAAGTAAGACCATGTGGGACCTACTCAAACCCTAACTTTGGCCTCAATATAACTCAACATAAGGTCTCCACCACCTTCTTCTTTGATTGGGTTGACCAACTTGTGGGGGAGAAGGAGATTTTTCAAAAATTCCTTCCTAGGTTTTCACCTTATGTGAGTTATCCTACCTCTATCCTCATTATCCCCTCCCCTTTCAATATTCTATTTTTTGTTTTTGTTTTTTTACATTCTTCATTCTCCATAAAAACACTTCGGAGGTTGCAAAAAGACTTTATTCTTGATATCTACACTAGAAGTGCTTGCTTAATGAGGTAAAGGTAGGGGTTAGACTCATTTTTCGGGTTTATTTGTTGATTGAAGGGAGTTGATGGAATAACACTAAGGCCAAGAAGTCCAAGAGGTGATGTATTGAAGGAAGCAAAAGGAATGGGTTAGTGTTGAAAAGCCATAGGAGGAGTGAGGCCACTTTTGGGCCTTAGCTCCTAAGTTTTTATTAGCATAGCATTTAATTTTTTTAATTTCCTATTTTACCCTTGTATTTTGGGGTATTTTAGTCATAGAATTTATTTTCTTTTGGTATTTCCCATTTTACCCTTGTATTTTGGGGTATTTAGGACTTAGAATTTATTTTCTTTTGTATTTCCCATTTTACCCTTGTATTATGGGGTGCTCTAGATGATTACGGTTTTAATTTTGGGCTAGGGTGTTAATTAGAGGGTGACGCATTTTTTGGTGCTTATTGGGTCTATTTTTGGTGTTAGAAAGGCTTAGGCCCAAGTGGAGGGAAAAGGTTGCATGATCTTATCATGCACCTAGATATAGCCAATCTAAACCCAAAGATTCCATCCTTGGCCACCAAGTTGCATCTAGGGTTCATTTGCATTTCATTTGGAATGCATTTGCCTACTCCAAATGCAACCCTAGATGCCTCCCCTCCTATAAATACCCAACACCCCACACCTTGTAAATACTTTGGATTATATGAATTTGAGAGAGCATTTCTTTGCCTCAAATCCTATCCTTAGTCCCTAGGTTATTTTCGGCTAGCCCCCTTCATTCTCCACCCTTGGAGAGTGAAACCCTAGAGTGGCCTCCACCTACACTTGGAGTGAGCCAACCGTGAGCAACCATACACCACCACCCTAAAACACTTCCGCCACCCTACTCTTGTTCACGCCTATCTTCCTTTCTCCAACATAAACCTCCCTTTGTCCAACCTTTGATGAGCCTAGATCAAGGGCAAGGTGTCTCCCTTCAGTCACTATCATCAACCATGGAAGGAGGGACTCCATCAGGAGTCTAGTCCCTTGTTACATTTGTATGTGTTTTTGATTTGTATGAAATTATTTCTCTATGTCTTGTTTGGAAAACATGGTTGTTGGCTGCACCATTTGTAGGAACTAAAACTCTATTTTAATGCTTCAAAATGATATATATATATATATATATATATATATATATATATAATGCATGAAAAATGGTAATGTAATGATATATTATGATGCGTATCTCTGTCTAAACCAGTGTTTTAAAAACTGAACCGGTCATTGAACCGGTGAGAGTACTGGGTCAATGGTTCAATGGTTAGACCGGTAGGTCACCTATTAAACCGCATGACCCGGTTTCTATTAAAAAAAATTAAAAAAAATATTATTATACATATTTCATACCTATAAATTTCAAAAAAAATCAGAAATCGACAAATCTTCTCTTTATTTCTTTTACACGAACCAACAAATCAGAAATGGCACCAATATTTTACAATTATCATAATATCATACACAAACCGACAAATCTTCTCTTTATTTCTTTTAATCCTTTTTTTTTACAATTATCATAATATTTTAGAAAATGCTACCAATATCTTAAAGAATCAAAAAATTGCACAGTTTCAATGAACCTTATAACTTGAAGCAACGGGGCGGTGGTGCGACGAGGCAGCGCTGCAGCGATGCGGCGATGTTGCGGTGGTGCGACTATGCGGTGGTGCAGGCGTGCAGTGGCGCGGTTGTGCAACTGTGTGGCTATGCAGCAGTGCGGCGGTGCAGCTGTGCAACGATCCGACGGAGCAATGAGCGACGCGCGATGGTGCGGGAGGGTTGGGTTTGTGGCTTAAAATCAAACTGAAAAAAAAAAACTTAGGGTTCTGAAAGAGGAAGCAGCGTGCAGCAAATGGGCAGAGACATTTCAAAATTGAAGGTTTTATTTTTTAAATTAAAAAAATGACGTCGTTTAATTTTTTTTTCAAAAAAAGTGACGACCCGGTTTGGGTCATGAGACCCGCGAGTCGCTGGTTCAACCGGGTTTTTAGCCGGGTCACACCGAGTCAGCTGCACATCCGGTCTGATCACTGGTTCGGCTCGGTCCAACCACCAGTTTTCGATTCGACCGGTTCAACTGGCCGGTTCGAACTGAGTTTTAAAACACTGGTCTAAACTAAGCTACCTAAAGAGAATGTTAAGAAAGAAAATGTTGGAATACCATCATTCATAACCTCAAACACCAATTACAAGGCTTTATATTAGGAATGGCCAATAACATGGGCAAGACTTATTGAATTAAAACAAAATATTAGAAAGAAACTAAAATAACATTGGGCCTCTTGAGCATTCAACCCATAACATCATCTATCATCCAACTTGGGGGGGTTTCCTTACGAATGGGCTTGGATCCGCTATCATTGTCACCCCAAACAACAATAACCTTATTTGCAAGGTTATGATGTGGCAAAATGGAATTGGTTGAAACTTGTAAATGGAGGATCACACTAGAATCCAACGATGAGACATGTTTTGTGTTTCTTTGAAGCTCAACCAACGGTGTAAAAGAAAAATGCGTGAGGAAAGCTTGAGTATTAGAAGATAGCGAAGATGTGGTGGTTGTAGTTAATGACTTGGACGGATGGAAAGGGTTAGAAGCATGTGAATGCGAATCACTCAAAGTGGGTGGGTTAGGGAAATCAAACATAGACAGAGGAAGAGGATGAAAATGGAAAATAGGGTCCGAACCATGGAAAGGACAAAGCTTTGGAACATGAAAAACAAGATGGAGTCTCACAGTGGTTGGTAAATCCAATTCATACACCATAGTTTTGACCCGAAAAAGCACATGGAAAGGCTTCTGATAGTGTCATGCTAGCTTTTAAGAAGACTGGCAAACCAATGACCCTTAACGATATGGTTGTAGACGAAGAAATGCCCAATGGCCAACCCCAAAGATACGATCTTGACATTGTTTGTATGCATAGTCCTCCATATGTTATCTGGTTATGATAAAATGATGTTTGACCAATAATAGAAACTCCTTGTTTTGTTGTAAGATAGACTCAACTGACAGAATATCGAAAGAATATTGGAGGAGGTCCAAAATAGAAGAAGGATGGCATAATAGAGAACTCGAAATGGAGTAGTGTTAATGCTCAAAAGATACATAGCGTTATACCAATATTTTGCCAAATGTAGAAAGCGATACCAAGAATAAGGACATTCAAAAATGAAACATCTTAGATAATCCTCCAAGCACCGATTCAAAACCTCCATTTGACCATACGTTTGTGGATGGTAGGAAAAATTGAAACGAAGGTACCATGGGCCTTGAATAATTCCTTCCAGAATGCACTTAAGAAAATTGGGTCACAATTAGAAATAATTAACTTGGGTAATCCATGTAGCTTGCATATCTCAACCAAGACATGGTGAGCTAGTTGCGAAGCAATGAATATGGATGGAAGAGCCAAAAAATGAGCATATTTGCTCAAGCGATCACATATAACCTAGATAGACATGTGACTAAAAGAACTAGGTAAATGTGTGATGAAGTCCATCATGATATCTTCCCAAACATGATGCAGGTTATGTAATGGTTGTAATAGTCAAAACTTCTTTTGTGTTAGGTACTTGGCTTTTTGACAAACATCACACTAGTAGATGAAAGACTTGAGATCAGTAGCCATGGGTGGCCAATAAAAAGAAGTAGTAAAATTATATAGGGTCAACTTATGACCAAAATGTCCAACAATAGGTGTTGAATGAAATTCAACCATTAATTAGTGACGCCAATCCTCAAAAGTAGGCACAAATAAACAACCTTAAAAATAAATTAAGTCGTTAAACTAGGTAAAACATTCTTTGGTGGAAGAATATGTCAATAATTTATGTTTTAAGAGTTGACTAGCTAAATGAGAATGATAATATTATTTTCATTATGCGGGGAAAAAAGGGACTTGAAAAGAAATAGAGAATGTCAAAAGGTTGGTGGGGTTCAACCTAAATAAGGCATCAGTAGCTGCATTATGGAAACCAAGGTGATATATTATCTCAAAGTGAAAACCCAAAAGTTTAGTGATCCATTTCTACTATTTAGGTGTATGAATGGCTTTGGCCAACAGACTTTATAAGCTCTTTTAGTATGTTATAATTTGAAAGTGTTGAGCAATCAAGTATTGTCTTCACTTCTTAACTGCTTCAATATCTACAAACATCTCAGTAACATAAATTGATTCAAATTGTATCTTTGTGCAAAGATTTTTGCCAAAAAGCGTTAGTGGGAGACCATGTTGAGAAAGAAACTACACCTACAATAATAGCAGAAGCATTCGTCTTCAATACAAAAGGAGAAGAAAAATCTGACAAGCCCAAAACAAGCGAATTAGTGATGCATTTTTTTATTCTATAAAAGCAATTTGAGCTTCTATTGTATGTGTAAAAGTATAATTCTTATGTAGATATGTAAAAGAGGCGACTATGGTAGCATAGTAATGAAAAAACCACGTATAAAATATTGTAATACCCAAAATCCCATGTAGGATTGTGAGGGAGTGAGGAACGAGCTAGTCCAAAATGGTTGTGTGCTTGTCTAGGTCAAGTGCAGCATCATGTCTTGAAATAATGTTGCCCAAATAAGCCACTAATGGAACACAAAACACACACTTAGCATGCTTGGTATAAAACTAGTTAGTTAACAATAACTGTAAAATTGAATGTAAATTAACTAAATGGGCCATGAATGATTTGTTATAGGTCAAAATATAAGACAAATTTTCTCAAATAAGGTCTAAGCAAATTATTCATGGTTGACTGGAAAGTGAATGAAGCATTTGATAAAACAACCATATGGCATAACTAAAAATTTGTATAGGCCAGCAAATGTCCTAAAAATTGTTTTATAAGTATTTGAAGGGATAACACGAATTTGTCGGTAACTCAAACATAAATCAATCTTAGAGAACACTTGGGTAGCTCCAAGTTCATCCAGGAATTCACAAATGGTAAGAATAAGAAATCTATCCTTCATAGTAATTGCATTTAAAGCTCTATGGTTCACATAAAAATGCCAAGAGCCATCTATTTTTTTTTACTAGCGGCACCGAGGAAGAGAAAGGGCTAGTGCTAGACTTTATAATTCCTTCATATAACATTTAGTGATCAAAGTGGCTTTTTGAGAGTAAGGGTAACGATAAGGCTTGACATTAATTATAGTAGTGTTTGGTAATAAGGGAATATGGTGATCATGTAGGTAGGAAGGGGGTAGGCCATGAAGTTGTTGAAAAATTAGGTCAAATTCATAGAGTAATTGTGTAAGGCAAGGATTGGTAAGAGAAGAAGGTAGAGGGGTGGGAAGGGTTATAGCAAAGGGTTCAATGGAAGTGGTAATAGAGAGCAAATGACAAGAAGAAACAGTGTCTTGATGAAAAAAAATGACATATTTGAGGGAAAATAGCTAGTTTCAGAGTCACTAGGTCCCTTGTGATAGTAATGGTCAGCCCTTGATGAGTGGAGGTAAAGGAAGGAATAGCAAAATTTGTCTGTATAGTACCCAATGTACGCAACCAGGCAACCTCCAAAATAACATTTGCACCCTCAATAAGCAACAACTATAGAGGTACGTTGAAAACGTGTTCCTGGAAGGAAATAGAAACCTTAGGACAATAATCATGGCATGTAATATAATCATTGTTGCCAACCATAACTTGAAAAAGGTGGTGGAGGTAACAGATAGATTTGGGTATTTAGCGATGCGAGGTTGAATGATGTTATGCGAACTACCTTATCAATGAGGACCAAAACTTGTAACCTATTAATGCAACCCTTGAACCACGATGTTTATGGGGAAGTATGACCAGTAAGGGCCAAGGTGAAGAGGTGAAAATGGAATGTGGAATCATCCTCGGATGAAGTATAAACTAATTGATTGTCCTTCATTGGTAGTAGGGAATTGATCTGGATTAGTATCAAGCAATGGAAATGAGTCTTCATCAGATAAGAGTAATAAAAATTGAGGGTTAGAGCACTTATGACCAAAAACATATTTATCATCACAATTATAACACAATTCGGCCACACGACACTCTTGTAATTGTTAAGGTGTTAGCTTTTTTATAGGTAGGGATGTAGGGACAGATGTAGAGTTAGAGGTGGTAGTATTTGATGTGGCAGGTTTAGGAGATGGAACAAATGAATTACTAGTTGGACGAGGGTTAGAATTAGAGGATTGAGGGTACTGGTTAAAATAGTCAGAGCATTGCTTAGAATTCTACAACTTGGCTTCTACTAATTTAACCAAACCAATTGCTTGAGTAACTAAATGTGGTATCAAGATAGCCATCTCATTTTGAATCATCAAAATTAACCCAAAAATGAAATAGTTTAGTGTAGTGATGGGGGATAAACCACAAACCTTATTACATAACTTTTCAAATGTATCCTAATACTCAGAAATGGAGCCTATCTAGCGTAATTTGAGTAAAATTACCTCATGATTTTCATATGTCAAAGGACCTAAATGTAATTCTAGTGAGTGGCTAAAGTGAGTCCAATCGCCCATTTGATTATTAGAAAACATCCATTTAAACCAACTAAGAGCCTCTCCTTTCATATAGGAAGCTACTACTGGACCCATTGTTCTCATGGTACCTAATATATCATAAAATATTGATCAACTTGAAAAAGCTAATCTAGAGGTTTATACCCTTCAAAATACGTTATTTGGAGCTTAGGTGGGAGAAAATGTTGGTCTGTCATATAGGCTAGAGAACCAGTTTGATCATATCCAAAAGGTGGATGAAAAGATGAAATGGGAAAGGATGGAAGTGTTGAGATTGTATGGTTAAATGGTGGGGGAAGTAGGAAAGCGTTAATAATTGGGACAATGAAAATAAGGTCTATGGAATAAAATCGTTGGCTACTGGTTGAAATCGTGTGAAGGAACTAGAAAGACAATTTAAGGTGGTTAGGGATTGGGAAAATTGTGGTAAAGTGGAAAAAGGATGTGTGGTGGAGATATATGGGTCATAAGGTAGGGATATAAGGGAGAACATATGAGATAAGTGTAAGAACAAGGTTTTCTGGGTTTGGTCCATTAAATATTCAAGAACAAAAGTGATTGATTCGAGTTGAGTTTCTTGAAAAAACACCTATTAATTAACTTATGATTATAATGAAACAATCTTAGTAGCAAACATTAGAAGAGTATCATCTGAATCCTTACCTGTTTTGGGATTGACATCTTTAGAAACCCTAGGAGGCATAGAGGTTGAAACAATGAAAGCACCAATGATACATATTTGTTATCTGAACTAAGCTACCTAAAGAGAACACTAAGAAAGAAAACATTGGAATACCATCATTCATATCCACAAACACCAATTGCAAGGTTTTATAGTAGGAATGGACCAAAGACACAGGCCTATAAAACAACTAAAACAACATTGGGCCTCATGAGTATTCAGCCCATAACATAATATATCATCCAACTCAAGGAAGTTGGCTTACAAATGGACCTAAATCTGCTGTTATATTATCTATTGGGACTTGTTTGCACATGAAAATGACTCAAAATGACGTTGAAAAAACTATCAAAAATTTGCATCTTTGGGTGTTGCAAGTTGAACTATATAAATTAGGAACCATGATTTAAACTGTGTTTGGAGACTTGAAATATGTATATTATGAATTATGAAGATGTTAGAATTTGAATTTGATATTGATTTGAGTAGTGTATGATCCTAAAAGTTTTAGCTCAAATAAATGGTTATATTCATGACAACCCTTTTTTACCCTCTGGTTGTGCTATAGTTTATCTAAATTCTATCTCATTCATGAAATAGCTTATTTATTTGGATATTGGTCACACAAACCTTATTACGACATCTTTATTCTCTTATGAAATTTAATATTATATATTAAATAAATTAATAAAAATTACACCATTCAACATTTAAAAAAAATTACTATAAAAAAAATGTGTTACCTTACTTTTAGAAGGTGTTTGGATCACAAAATACTTTTATTTTTCTAAGAATCTTAAATCCAAAATTTTGTTTTCTCATATTTGGTAGCTATTTAAAACAATATCCCAAGAGATGTAGTATCTCGAAGACCATTTTTATCTCTTTCTCACAAAAACATTCACATAGAGGGTTAGGAATCCAACTTTTTCGAGTTGGGCAGAAAGTTATATATGTGTATATATATGTGTGCGTGTGTGTAAAAACCACAATATCCTTTTTAAAGACAACTTTTATGTGTTTCATAATGGGATATCTAGAAGAAGACATTTATTTAACTAAGATGCACTAGTGCAAAAATTGAATTTAAAATCAGAGTTTTAAGATCGGTTATCTTGTAACCGATCTTAAAAGTGACGCGGTAGCAATTTTGTAAATAACATGAACACTTTTAAGATTGGTTCTTTTATAACCGATCTTAAAATTACTTTTAAGATCGGTTATAAAAGAACCGATCTTAAAAGTGCCACTTTTAAGATCGGTTACAAAAGAACCGATCTTAAAAGTACTTTTATGATCGGTTATAAAATAACCGATCTTAAAAGTACTTTTAAGATTAGTTATTTTATGACCGATTTTAAAAGTTCTACTTTTAAAATCGGTTATTTAAGAACCGATTTTAAAAGTGCTACTTTTAAAATCAGTTATTTCAGAACCGATTTTGTATATATGTAGTATACAAAATCGGTTCTTCAATAACCGATTTTAAAAGTATCGTCAGAAATCTTTTATATTCCCCTCTATTCTCATTCTTTTCAATCTTTCCCTCCATTCCTTTTTTTAATTTCTGACGCTCTCATTTTCTAAAGTCTCCAATAAGGTAAATTTTGTTATCGTTTTCGTGTTCATTTTCGTCTTCTCATAATTTTTTTGTGTCTCTTTTCGTTTTTTCACGCTTTTCTCGTCTCTATTTTCGTTGTAGGTGCAGTGTGGGAAAATTTCGAACTTGGAACGGCCCGTTCTGCAAGGAGAACGGGCCGTTCTCCAATGAGTACGGGTCGTACTGCAAGGAGAACGGGCCGTTCTCCAAGGAGTACGGGCCGTACTGCAGGGAGTACGGGCCATACTGCAGGGAGAACGGGTCATTCTCCAAGGAGTACGGGCCGTTTTCCAAGGAGTACGGGGCGTTCCCACTGGAGCACGGCCCATTCTAAAAGTTAAAGTTTTAGGCATTTTGATTAGACTGGAACGGCCCGTTCCAGTTTATTTTTTTTCCACAGCTGCACTTTTAAGATCGGTTATAAAACAACCGATCTTAAAAGTTTACTTTTAAAATCGGTTGTTTAACCGATTTTAAAAGTCTAACTTTTAAAATCGACTCTTTCAAAATCGGTTACAGAACCGATTTTAAAAGTTCAAAATAACCGATTTTAAAAGTTTTTTTTCCACTAATGATGATCACCCCCTACCTTGCAGTTGATGCTATGAAAAATAGGTGGTCAAGATTTGCTTTTACCAACTACAAAAGCAACATGACAACTAAGTTTATTAACATTAAAACATAACTTTCTAAAGGATCTCATATTGTTTTTTGATTTAATAAGATACTTCAGACTCAACCATGAGAGATCTTGATATAGATTTGATTTGAATAAAGAGACTAATTAAGATTAGAGAATGGGCTTCCTTTGTTGGTTATAATAGGTATTTAAAGAATTAACATTATAATGACTTACATATAAGCTATTTTATATTTTAAATTAATTTTATTGTGGTTATTATATATCTTATCATTTATTTAATATTAATTTCTCTAAAAAAATTAAAAGTAATACTAAAATTAAAAATTGATTCAATCCAAACTACTTTACTTTAGATTAGATTTGCTCAAATCATATTTAAATTTAATATCAAACTAATTAATCAATTAATTAACAAAAATAAGATGATTGTAACAAATGATTTTCCTCTTCACCAATAGAGTTGCAAATTACGAGTTATTATAAGTCCTTTAGTTTGTAGGGAATTCAATTATGATAGATTTCAAAACATATTCAACTCATTTCATAAATATTCTCACAAATTGAGTCAGTTTATTTAAAATTATATTAAAAAAAGTTATTCTTAAAAATTATTTAAAAATGTAATTTTTAAGAAGCAAATAAGAGTATGTTGTTTATTAAAAATGGAAGAAAATTGATTAAAAATATAGTCCTAACAAACACAGAAAAATAATATATATATATATATATATATATATATATATATATATATATATATAGGGTTTAGGGTTTAGGGTATTAAATATGAATTTTGTAAATCCAACCGTTAGATTGAAAGTTTTTTACTCTAAAATCATATATACAAAATTTTATATTAATCCAAGATGATTTGATACTTCATTCTTATAAAATGTGAATTTTATAAATCTCATATATATATATATATATATATATATATATATATATATATATATTAAAAAAATAAACAAACATACTTGCTAGCTATCCCTTTCTATTTTTATTACACCGTCATGTGAAGATATATTTATATGTATTTTCTAAGGTCCAATAAATATAATTTTTAGAAAATTAAATTAAATAAAGAAATTTCTCTATAAATAAACGGTTTTACATATACATAAGGGAAGAAGAAAGATGTACTTCCTTAAAAAAAATGTACTTACTTCAAAAATAATTATTAAGTCTTTAAAGTTAAAGTCACAAAATCAATAGAAATTCAAAATTAACCCAGAATGATGTTGAAAATAAAAGAGAGGGAAAATCTCTAACAATATTATTTACATTACAATGAATTAAATAGTACAATTTGTTATTTCTAAAATTTTATTTATTTTTAAAATTAAATAGGACGAGAAATATAATTTAAATATCTTTCTGAAAAAGGAAAAAAAAATAGTGCAATTTACTCAACATGTTAACAATAAATTAACAAGATTAATTGGTTATGGTTAGGCTTGCCTTGAACATTTGCATAATAATTAAGGTCAAGTGAAAGCCTTTTTCAAGAGGACCCCTTCTCCACTCCAAGGCTATGGAGAATATCTAAGAGGGAAAAAGGCCAAAAAAAAAAAAAGTTACGATCCTTTAACCTTCGTATCAAACGTATTGTTGGCAAATTGTCGCAAATTATACAATATATATTGCCTCTTGTCTCCAGAATTTCCACCTTAATTTGCTCCTTTCCCAATAACCACGTACCATAGCAGTTCAGTTGTTGTTGCAAATGCAAGAGAAAATTAATATGACATTCTTTGTGATCTGACACTGTTTTTGTCTCTAGCTATTTGATTATTCTTTTGTCCTGACATGAAGCACATAACTAAAGTTAGACTGTACCATAAAAGAAAAAATTAAAGTCACAGTAACACATGGTTGTTGACAGGCTTGGCACCCATAATATGTAGCCAAATAGACAATTGGAGAGTAAAATGCAGAGCTTTAGCTTTTACCTAAGTAGAATGTTCTTAGATAAAAAAAATGTGTTCTTTGCCCATTTTCCAATATGATAAAAGCAATTGAAAGAAGAAACACAGATTTTGATTCCCTACTGCGACTGCATGCAATACTGTGTGGTGCTTTTTAAAGTGTTGCTGAGTTGATGAGGGCAAAATATATAAAGTTATGGATTTAGAACACCAATCTCGCCTTCAATCTCTGCTCTCTGCTTTATTTTTCTTTTGCTTTTGCACGTTCGTTGGGCCAAAGAAGCTTGGTGTGTCATTGAAATGTAACAACTAACAATAAAAAAGCTGAAACATTTCCCTCACTTTTTGAGGCATGCATTAGTGCATTACCAACATATACTTCTGTGGTGAATGCTCAGTGGAGGACTGGTGTAACCCATTCGTTATTACAAGAAACGTAGTACAAACGATGGAAAAAAAAAAAGGGGGGTGTAAAAGGACTAAAAAGAAGAAGAAAAAAAATAGTATTTACAAAGATTAAAATAGAACATTTTAACTATTGATAGTAAAAGTTAATGTTTATAAAACTATAGGGAAAAAGGTAACTAAAACTACATTAATATTATATATCAATTTGTTTGGGGCATTTTCAAATTATTTTGACTGTAGTGCATTTGATTTTGGTGCCTTTGAATTAAATAGCCACAACATGTTTAAACTTGAGTTATGCTTCTTTTTTGTTTGTATTAGCATGCATGTATTGAATTTGATGACTAAAATGTTGAGGGGTTGGTGCGAGAAAAACTTTGCTTGCTCTTGACATAAAGTGGAGAGCCTCTTTTTGTTCCACGACATAGAAAAGAGGAGCACAGCAGGTAAATCAGATAATGAGCCACTTTCTTTAGTTGAAAGCCTCAAAAGTTAATTTGTTTACTAAAATAACTAAATCATTTTCATTCGGGGTTAAACATATGAGGTGAAAGTTGCAAATCAACACAGTCCATGCCTTAGTGGTCCACAGCTCAACAACACAAAGGATTGTTATAATTGTGGACCATTGGATTTCAAATGCTTCTTTTTCCCCACCAGAACATTCTCAAAATAAAATACAATAAATTCTTGCATATTGTGACAAGAGCTCCAACCACCAAAATGTTGCATGCACCCAATTTTAATTTTCAGTTAATTTCTAATTGTCAAAAGTAAATATAACTTGTTACGTGTGGTCCTACTCCTCTTGTCTTAAGAATTGGTTCTCCATGCCCTTTATTAATGAGGAGAAAACAAATTTTTGAGAAGGAGTGGCAATATTATGAACGTCTCAAGAAAAGAAAAGAAGATACAACAAAAGTCAACTACAATTATTTATGATGAATTGTTTCTAGCTACTTGATTGTCAACAATCTACCTCCTTTACACTTACAAAATAAAGAAAACAATGTTAACATTTAGAGGGCTATAGCTAGCCACCAAGATTTGGTATATTCATATTTATTAGAATCTTATCAAAAGCATGATGTTTACTTAATAGTACCAAGATTGTGAACATTAGAGGTATGAAAACATTTCATTTTAAACGAGAATTCAAATCATACCGGTGTAATTTTTATTAAATATTATATCGTTCAATAATTATAAATTTTGTAAATTTAATCATTGAATTATAATTTTATATCATTTTATATGTTTATATTAAATTATTAAAATTAAACATAATAACTTTAACTCTTCAACATGAAAAGTACTAATTCAAATTCAAATTTAAAACAATTATAAGTATTATGTATCCTTCTTCAGTATGGGAGTTCAAATTCAAAAGTCCTCCAACATCAAGTTGTGTGTATTGTCTTAAAAACTATTAGTATTGCATAACAAAGTGATATATAATTAATGTATACAGCCATTGTACTCTTTGTAGCTATGATTCGTCCATACCTACCAAATTATATTTGCTCGTGCTATTGCGGATTGCGTAGTTGACATATTTCATCTAAAAGTCAGTGGAAATATCGATTGAGATCTCTAAATATAGTGAAGCCACGTAACACTGTCGGATACAACATAGCACCAGCCTCCCTTTGGTCTCAAAATCATTTTCAAATTGCCACATCAATTTAATCTTTCAAAGCATATATTAGTTTTTTCTATTAAATATTCGTTAAAGGGAGAAAAACAATTAATTTTAGCAGTTTTAAGATGGTGTGGTGCTAGGCTTTGGAATCTCACCCTATTACGCCACATTATATATAGTACAGCCAAAGTATATCACTTTTGTATAACTAAAGGCAAGAAAGTAGCTGTGGCACATTAAAGTATACAATTTCATTCACAACATAAATCATATTATTTATTGAAGTGGAATGGTATCATTCTAAATTTCTTCTGTTACAGTACTATAAAGATGCAGCAGCAGGGACAATATTTTGAGATCACAAGGATCAAGAAGAAGCACAAGATCATATTTCTCATCTTTTGCCCTTTTGCAGAATGGACCAAGAAAAAAGAAAAAGCAAGTAAAGGGAAGGTTGCTCATGGTCATGGATCTTTTTCTTTAGAAGAATGGACAAGAGCAATCATTCACACAACCATTTCCCTACCTTTAATCATCATATATACTCCCTCTGTCCTAATCACCCCAACATATAATAATCAATAACATTAACACACTCTCTATAATCATAATCATGTCACATGAAAATCCATCCCACCCTATCAATATCAACATCCTAAACTCGAATCACTTCCACTCACTCTAGTTTTCAAACACACAACAACGTTGTCTGTCTCCACTTCACTTCCCGCCCTAGGACAAACAAACATGAAGGAGGTTCCTCACCATGCATTCTTCACGATGTTGTTTTTGTTTCTCTTACCATTCCTCACGTGGAGCCTCCACCACAACGACACTCACGCGCTCACCCTCTTCCGCCGCGGGAGCGACCTCCACGGCCACCTCCTCAGCAACTGGACCGGCGGCGACGCCTGCTCCGGCGCGTGGCGGGGCGTGCGGTGCTCCCCGAACGGGCGCGTGACGGCCCTCTCCCTCCCCTCCCTGAACCTCCGCGGCCCCCTCGACGCTCTCGCCGCCCTCACCCACCTCCGCCTCCTCGACCTCCACGACAACCGCCTCAACGCCACCGTCTCGCCCCTCCTCGCCAACTGCACGAACCTCCGCCTCCTCTACCTCGGCGCCAACGACCTCTCCGGCGAGATCCCGCCGCAGATCTCCTCCCTCGGGTCCCTCCTCCGCCTCGACCTCTCCGACAACAACATCCGCGGCAACGTGGATTCCCTCGCCAACTTAACGCACCTCATAACGCTGAGACTCCAAAACAACCTTCTCTCGGGACAAATCCCCGACCTCTCTTCCTCCATGAAAAGCCTCACGCAACTCAACATGACAAACAACGAGTTCTACGGTCGTTTACCAAACCCCATGCTAAAGAAATTCGGCTATGCAACCTTCTCCGGTAACGAGGGTTTATGCGGTGCTACACCCTTTCCTGTTTGTTCCTTCACCCCAAACCCTAGTGATAGTAATAATGATAATGATAATGATAATGAACCGGATGAAACGGTTCCCTCAAACCCTAGTTCTTTTCCGGAAACAAGCGTGATTGCTCGACCGGGGAAAGAGGGTCCACGTAAGGGGTTGGGTCCTGGTGCAATTGTGGCGATCGTGGTGGCGAACTGTGTGGCGCTGTTGGTGGTGACTTCTTTCGTGGTGGCGCATTGCTGTGCGAGGGGGAGAGGGTCGAGTTTGGTGGGGAGTGGGGAGAGTTATGGGAAGAGGAAGAGTGGGAGCAGCTACGGTGGTGGGAGTGAGAAGAAGGTTTACGCGAGTGGTGAGAGTGATGGGACTAGTGGGACTGATAGGAGTAGGCTTGTGTTTTTTGATCGGAGGAGTGAGTTTGAGTTGGAGGATCTGCTGCGTGCGTCCGCAGAGATGCTTGGGAAGGGAAGCTTGGGGACGGTGTATAGGGCGGTGCTTGATGATGGCTGCACCGTCGCGGTCAAGAGGCTCAAGGACGCCAACCCTTGCGCCAGGCATGAGTTTGAACAGTATATGGATGTCATTGGGAAGCTTAAGCACCCCAATGTTGTCAGACTCAAAGCTTATTACTATGCCAAGGAGGAGAAGCTTCTTGTCTATGATTATCTCTCCAACGGAAGCTTGCATGCTCTTCTTCATGGTTAGTCATAATCACTCATTCTCAAACCGTTTCTAACTTAGATAAAAGCTGTTTCAATTTTTCTTTAATTCTGCATTTGTTGGATACTGATAGGGAACCGTGGTCCGGGGAGAATTCCGTTGGATTGGACTACAAGAATAAGCTTGGTGTTGGGGGCAGCGAGAGGTCTTGGTAAGATTCATGGAGAGTACAGTGCAGCTAAAGTGCCTCATGGGAACGTGAAATCTTCCAACGTGCTTCTGGACAAGAACGGCGTTGCATGCATCTCTGACTTCGGCTTATCACTGTTGTTGAACCCGGTTCACGCCATTGCGCGATTGGGGGGGTACAGGGCCCCAGAACAGGAGCAACAGAAGAGGTTGTCGCAGCAGGCTGACGTGTACAGTTTCGGCGTGTTGCTGTTGGAGGTTCTCACGGGGAGGGCTCCTTCGTCGCAGTATCCTTCACCGGCTCGTCCAAGAATGGAGGAAGAGGAACAAGCGGTGGTGGACCTTCCCAAGTGGGTTCGCTCCGTTGTGAAGGAGGAGTGGACTGCGGAGGTGTTTGACCAAGAGCTTTTGCGGTATAAGAACATTGAGGAGGAGCTTGTGTCCATGCTCCATGTTGGGTTGGCTTGTGTGGTGCCGCAGCCTGAGAAGAGGCCAACCATGGATGAAGTTGTCAAGATGATTGAGGATATCAGGGTGGAGCAATCGCCTCTTGGGGAGGACTATGATGAATCCCGCAATTCGCTTTCGCCTTCCATTCCCACCACTGAAGATGGTCTAGCGTAGGAGTGCTAATGTTGGTATATATAAGATTAATTTATGTCATATATTCCACTGCAGTTATTAGCTCCTCTTCTAGTTGCATTGTCTCTATGCTCATTGTTTTAAGTGTTCTTTGTAAAATTTGTGAGTTTTGTGGAATTCCATTGAATGAACGCAGCACAAGTATTCTCTAGTTGAATTGTACTACAATGTACATTTGAAGTTTGCCTAAGTGGACTGTCGTCTTGACACAATTCATCAGCATTATTGTCATCAGCACTGTGAATGGGAATTGATTAAATAAAGTTTTATCATTGGATAAAATTAACTTTGGTATGCGATCCTGAAATCATGGAAACGTGTTAGGAGCACCAATATGCTTAAAATTGCTTTCAAAAGCTAGGCACGCGACATATAATTTCGATGGAGGTTCATGATGAATTAACCGCATGCCAGAAATAGCTTGCAACTTGCAACTAACGAGTAGCTTCAAATTAAATATTAAACATGGGAATTCCAAACCTTAAGATTTCACGTTCCACATTGAGACAAGGCAAGAAAGCCATGAACTATTTCTCGATAATCTCATTCTAATTTTAAAATGAAATAGTAGCTAGCTTAGTAGAGCTATAAGACATGCTATAGAAGCGCGTGAATTCAAATTCTGCAATGCACAACTTTGTTTCATGAGCTTTTCCTAAGGTCCCAAGTAGGTTCTCCTTGAACCAAAATAACTCTTCTATCTCCTAATTTTTCATCTCTTCAGCCAAGGGGAAATGACTATTGACCAGTACAATTGCAATGATAAATAACGTTTAATTACTCTGTGTCTGTTTACATTTACTAACAAAGGGTGACTACTGCTAACACATTACTATTCTACAATTCATCTAGGAATAATGTACAAAAACATCATTTTTTTCTTTCTACAGACGTTTATTAAAAGTACAACCACCACCTAAAATCATTTATAGGGAATTTGATTACAGTTCCAAAGTACAATTTCCACTAACTTAGTCACACACGCTCTGAATCTGTCCAGATTTGATATGTTCTTCTACAAGAATCTCGGTCATGCCAAGCATCCCACTCAACTTGATGACTCCAGTGTGAATAATAATAATTGAACTGACTGAATTAACTGTTAGCTTATTGCTCCAGTTTGGTCAATTAGTGTGCCAACTTGTTCTCCGCACAAAGCTTTTGAGATGTTCCCAGGCTCCAGGAGATTAAAAACCACAACTGCACAATTAAAGGACGAAAGAAATTCATCAAATAAAATTAAATATGTAATAAATAAAATGTCCACTTTGGCAGCTACTTCAATATCAGTTTATGAAAATAATGTTGGATACTCGTAAACCTCAACATAAAAGCAAAAATATTAACTCTGGCAGAACCACGACTAAGCACCAAGGATTTTTCTTCAATTGACAGCGCCTGACGGTATAGGTATACAATAGGGACTATTTGGGACCCACTAGATGGCGACGGAGGTGCATGTGTATTGTTTTTGCAAGAATACCTAAAGCTCTAAAACCTGAAACGTGCTCATAATGACACCAAATGCAACAACTTACTAACCAGGAATAGAATTTTCCTCACAGAATGTCAGTGCTGACATATCCATAGAGGTGACGCCTCTTGATCCCAGCTCTCTAAAGGATATGTGCTCAAAAGTGAAATTGTTATCTCGTGAGTTGCAGTCATATACACCATCAACGTTAGTACCCTTGAGGACTGCTTCAGCATTCACTGCAAGGTATAAAGAGATATATGCAGATGCTTGCAAAAACAAAAACCCAAAACAAATATGCATGCGTTGCCCCTTTGCATAAGCTGCAGATAATGTGGAGTGGAAATGGTATTTAGAAATTAGAAATTTATTTAAAAACAAAATAGGATAGCATCATACGCTCTGAAGCACGGAGAGCTGTAGCTACGTCAGTTGAGAAAAGTGGATTGCCAGCACCAAAACCAATGCCACCAAATATAACAACTCTTCCTTTCTCCAGATGTCTGATGGCCCGCTGCCTATTGTATGGTTCAGCAAACTCCTGCATGGCAACTGAAGTTTGTACACGAGTCTGAACACCCATCTTCTCAAGAGTCGATTGGAGCAATATTGAATTCATCACGGTTGCCATCATGCTGGCATGTTCAAGTTCAAAAAGTAATTAGTTAGGTCAATATTTTATAGAAAAGTAGAAATGAAAGCAAATCAATGTGGAAGATGATATATTAACCAGAAAGATTAAAAAGATCTTATGGCAACACAAGCAACGAAATAAAGGCCATGAAAACACCTGCCCCAAGATTACCCATGTGCAAGGCATCAAGAAGATACTTGCCAGAGCACAACAGGAAGCCTCAAAGTGAAAGCATCAAAAGATATTTATTTTTTCCAAGAACACAAAAATGAAATATAAAAATAACACAAATTGGCAGCTCTCAAACTGTTACAAAAGAAATTATGGTTATACATATTTCAATATAAATTTATTCATCATAGATCTAAACTTCCCCAGATTTGAATATGCAACTAAATGAAAGGTCAGAAGTGCAACTCTAGAAAGGGGAAGAATGGGTTTATGCAAATAATCAACAGAGGCACAAACAATTGGAAGAGAAAATAAGCATAGACAAAGCACATGACAAATAAATTTGCCTGGTCATTCTAATCCCACCCCCATTTACAGCCCCACCCAGATCTCCAAATATCAGATTTCCAATTTAGTTTTTCAAAATCACGAGAATCTTTGTCATCTTAGTAGTCTAATGACCCGGACAAGTTAAGTGCTCTATAATGCCACTACCAACATCCCATACTAATCAAGTCAGAGTTCACTTTCCAGATGTGGCCTTCTCCAGCACTACCACCAAGGTACTTGCTATCCCACTTCACAACTTTAATATATCTTCTTTGTTTTGGATCATCCATTTGTGATCAGGATATGGATGGTTGCACTGATATATAAACTATTTTTCCATTTATTTTCTTCACAATTGATCTCTAGTAAAATTACAATGGTGTAAATAGAAATTGCGTAAAAAAATTTAGTAATTAACCTTACCCTACTTGGTACGCAGTACATCTTTCCAAACCTGTTGCAGTTACCCATGCATCTCCAGAGAAGAAATTACGACCTCCAACAACAATCGCCACCTGAAATATCACAAGCTGCTTCAGCCAAACTGAAAAGGGTAGCAGAATAACAGACTTCAGAGAATAATCAGGAGAGCTGATACCTCCACACCAAGGCGGGAAGCTATGGCAACTTCTCTTGAAACTAACATGGCCACCTGATAATTAATTTAAACAAACAAATGGACTAAGTGTTGTCACAACATCCAGATACCAATTAGACACTTGGTAAAGACTAAAGAGGTCATGAGTCAATCAATATTATCAAATTTCCCACATATGTAAACCCAAACCATAAACCACAAACCTTAGGGTCAATATTGCAGGTATCAGATCCAGTAAGAGCTGCTCCACTAATTTTGAGGACTACCCTTCGCCATCTAAGGTTTGACAATGCTTTGGACTTCATGCTATTAGCTTGACCTCCAGTGGTGGGCGTTGCCACTCCATATCTATACACAAAGCAGTGGAATGCTCAAACATTCACACATCATACCACAAGACGAGGAAAAGTAAAGAGAAAACCAATTAATACTCCAAAAAAAATAACAACACGATCAATTTGCTACTCCATCCTAGTAACACCACCTGCCACTACAAATTGGAATTATCATTTCCACGTGATTCGTGAACCAGCAGCATGCCACTGCCAGCGATGATAAAGTTACTTATTTGCAACATCACCAAAGAGAACTTCAAATTTCCAGCATCAGTGAAACACATAGACCCATATATATTGCAAAGTCCTATTCTAAAGTCTAAACTTATGCATAAATAACACAACTAAAAGACAATATAATTTAATGCTAAGATTCTACAAAATATAACATGTGCACACCTGTACTAAAAGGAAGGAAGCATAAATTACATACAAGGACAAGCAGGGTACTCAAATCAAAACAGAATGGACAAATCCTCTGCAGACACAAAGCACAATGAAACGTAACAATATACAAATTAATTTACCAATGGATGCAACATCAAGATTCAAGATAATAACGTACTACAGATAACAACTAAAGTAACGCCCAACTGTTTCAAGTTCCCATGTGATTTATAAACCAGAAGTGTGCCAGTGAAGACAGCATGACACTTATTTAAATGCAGCAATACCTCTGAAGAAAACAAGTTTTCAGATTCAGTCAAAACCACAGACCCCTATTTATCCCAAGAACCAATTCCAAAGTCTAAAGTTGTCCACGAATAGCATGACAAAAAGCCTATATCACGTTAAAGCCAACATTCTACAACTATAACATGCTGCACAGTGGTACTACAAAGCAATCAAAAATGTCATAAAGCTTTACAATATTCCAATCTTCAAGCATCTCGAGTAAATTAAGCATTTATGCAAACTATGATGCAGCAAATGAATAGAATAGGCAAGAAATATACCAAACCAAAATCACACAACAAACAAACAAATCTTCAAGCAAATATAATAATGCAGTAATTATTAAAGAAATCACTAAAATGTCAAGTGTGAACAACTAGCACTTGTATGCAAATGCATCAACACAACTATTAAACATTACGGTGCTGATTGTTGATAGTATACCTCTTCGATTGCCTGGGAGAAGTTCCGGCAGAAACAACCGCTTTATCCTCGTCGGAGAACTTCGCCGAGAGAGAATTTCCGACGATCTGTTCCAATTGCTTGAACCAAGGCCAGAGACTGGTGGAAATGCAGCCACTGCTCATTCTATGCCTCTCCAATTTATACCTCTTCTTTAGGTTATCGACCTTGTTCTTACACTGTTCCACGCTCTTCGATTGGTTCTCGCACCGTTCGCTCACCACCGCCGCTACCTCCTCCCAATCCCTTCCCCTTAGGTTTCCGCGATTCAGCTGCGTGAACTTCTCGGTGTACGCCTCCAGCAGGCACTCGATCGCCGTGTCGCTCCACTCCTCCCGGTCCTTCCGGTACTCGGCGGCGGCGGCAGCGGCGCTGGACGGCGTCTTGGATCTCTTATTAAATCCGTAGGACGAGGCTCCCTCGCCGATCTCGTCGCGGTCCTTGCGCTTCTCGCTGGCGCCGTCGTCGTCGAAGGGGTTGGCGTAGTCCTCGGCGTCGTCGGAGACGGGCTTGGGCGGGACGGGGACGGCGGCGGGGGAGAAGTGGTGGTGCGGCGCGTAGGGCTGGTGGAGGTGGTGGTTGTCGTCGCGGAGGAGAGAGAAGTCGTCGTCGTCGTCGCAAGAGGCCATAAGGGGTGAGGGAGGACGTTACGGCGTCGTCGGGGACGTTAGGGAAAGAGAATAGGGCGTTCGGCGTTGAGAGAAGGTGTGCGTGCGAGGCTTTGACGGAGCCTGCGTTCCGTGAGTTGGTCTGGTATCTGCCGTCACGCGTGGTGACGGTCCCGTTAAGTGCCAAGAGCAAGTGCATTGCACGCGCTTCTTTCGCCACATTTGGACCTGCATCCAACTTGCATGGCCCAACTTTTCTTCACTTTCCTATTAAAAAATTATTTCACACCTTTTTTTATCTAGATTTTAAGATACCAGAGTTATTGTTTTTATTTTGTATGATGTTAACACTAAATTTAAAATATTTAATGTTCAACTAATACTAAATAATATTTGTTTTGGGCTATGTTTGAGGTCCAATCTTGACATAGGGTTGGGTAAAACCCGCAACCCAACTCGCCTGAACATAATACAATAAAAACGTGAGACCCATAATGATATGGCTCAATTCCAACACCGGTGTTTAGGCTAATATGTTTTAAATATTCTAAATTTATGCCATGTAATAATATCTTTGTGGCCTAGTTCCAACATTAGGTAAAGAGAAAATGGGTTTAGATTTATAATTAATTAAAATATGAAATTTATTTGGTCTTTAGTTGTTGGAGTTAAATTTCTAAGCAGTCTAGTTTAAAAATTTAAGTAGTGAAAAATGAAGAAAAAAAATTAAAAGATTGACAAGATCCAAAATAAATGACTCAAATCGCACAAATCTACTACTTGATTAACCTGAAATTTACTCAAATTAATTACTTATACAAATAAAAACAAAATGAATTTAAAGAGATTAGTTTTGTTTGAATTCGAGATTTTGAGTCTCAACTCATCTAATGTTCACATTTATCTTGACATATAAGTTCATCAACTTAGAATAATATTCATGAGCAAGATTTTCAAGATAAGATTATGATAATAGAATGTTGTTCTTACATAAATTTTAGGCCTTAAATTAATAAATTCAACTCATTTAGACTCCAATAAATAAGAAGGTTAAAATATGTTCTAATTATTATAAGATACTCATCTAATTATTTTTGCCTCCATAAAATTTTCATTTGTTTATGATGTCTCTAGTACTTTATTTTATTATTTTAGTTATTGTTATTACTAACATAGAGTGTCTACAAATCATAAATTCTTTCAACAATGTCTACCTATCATAGATTGAGCTAATTTTTTTCTCACTTCACAAAGGAAGAAGACAAATTTTGTCCCTTTAGGCATGAATACTTATCAAGAGACGCTTAATACCATATCTAAACATAGCTATGATTAGGCTAACTTGTATATTAATTGATTATCATTGACCTAATTTTCCTCCTTGTTTGCCTTGTCCAATACAAGTCCAATGTTTTGTCCATTTAATTGAATTATCTGCCAATTAATTAATTAAATCATAATCAATTAATTGATCCTTAAATTAATTCGTATTTAATTTAATGACTTTGCTTCAAACATTTACTTTATATGTGTGACTATATAGGTTCTCACTTAATTGATAATAATATTTAGCATCTTTATATTAAATATTATAGAAAAAGTTTAACATCTAGCAATGAGTCATTGCCACCCAATTGAAAAGAATAAATCGATAATCTGATTTCAACATTTTTTCAACCATGATTACCTAGGGTAATTTGTTTCTTCATCCATATATCTTTGGTTGAACATGAGAGATAAGCATGTCATTCTTGTAAAATCCAATATATGTTTCTCAATACTCAAGTACATGTTCAAACTTGCACAGACCCAATATCCAATATTAGTTCATTTCTGTGTGACCACACATATTTCACATCTCATTCTATCGAGAGGTCCAAGACACATCTGTTATGCAGGAGGGACAAATCCTCTCTACATCCCTCACATAGTCACATCTTTCACATGATTCATTACAAACCCAATTAACTACTTTTATAGACATCTTGTTATGAATAATGTTTGATAGCATCGAAGCCTACAACTCTAATATGCAGGAATCGTAGTGGCTTCAAGTCAAAGAACTACTCTTCTATGGTTGCCATGATAAACATCTATGACAGTTGCAGTTGCATAATGTATTATGAAGTCTTCTCATAATGGGTCCATCTAGTATAAATATTAACCTTCAACCATAGTTTTAAAAATTGGCTCTAATTGATTGAACTAGGAATCAATAGTATAGCTTGTTCGAGCCTTTCATTAGATCGGTTATGTTAGTGACCCAGTATAAATCGATATAACTTGGCTAGTTTTACGAGTGAACCACTACCCGAAGAGCTAAAGGTTCAACTGGTTTAGTGTTATTTTGTTTGAATTTTCCCTCGTAATTGTTCTTTTCCATGCCTAATGTCCTCAATGCTTGTATGCTAAGTGATTTATGATTGAAGTAGTCAAATACAAAAACTTCTTACAAGCAAGATAAGGGACCTAGTCACGGAGGTTAAAGGTGATCTCATTAACCACTACGCCATAAAGTCTTGTATTTATATTTTACAAAATACACATAAGTATGATATATAACATGTGTGTATATATATATTAATTTAATAAAAATTAGATCATGCAGTTCAATTAATAACACATCCGTGACCATTGATTTACAAACCAATTTGATGATCGACTTGGTTTTTAAAACATTGAATTCAACATTTATATCTGTATGTCTAATTTAATATTTTAAGGTTTAGGGTTTATGATTTTCATATCCACATCTAGTAAGATGTGATCATCTTTCAACTTATACAATATATAATCAACTACGAATACCTTAAAAATAATGTTTGTTGTTTGAATAATCTCACAGTTACACTCAAATATATATTTAAACAAACTTAATTATTCTAAAGATATTTTTATGCTTAATTAAAATAATGATATTGACAATTAAGATAATATCTTAATTGGTAGGACTAACTCTAACAAATATATGTATAATTTATTATTATTATAATTAATGATAATCATAATAAATTTTTATTCGAATAAATTTGTTGATTTTTTTTAGATTTTTATTTTTTTGTACAACAAAAAAATGTAGTAAAACAAATTTTTGAAAAAAAATCTATTAGAAAATAATAATAAGTTTCAAATTTTCACAATTTATACAATAAACTCATTATTTTTTTTATAATAACTACTTTAAAAACTATACTTTAAAATAATTTTTATTGATTAACAATATTTCTTATATTTTAACAATGCTTAAAAATTAAATATTCTTAAAATATCTTAATTTCAAAACCTTTTTCGCAAACATATAATTGCAAATTATTTTTAATATAAAAATCAACTAAATGAAATATTTACCTTATTTTACATTGTTACTCTATCTGTCTCAAAATATAAGACACTTTTAATTAATTCATACTCATTTTAAAAACTAGTTATTCGAGTTAAATCTATTAAATTTGTTAATAATTTATACTCATTTTATCTCATGATATCGTCTAAGATTATTTTATATAGATCATGAAAAGTCAATAAATAAGTAAAAATGATCAATATTTTTACAAAATTAATCTTATGATTAATTCTCTCTCTTTTTTATTTTATTTTATAAATAATGCAATATAACAATCACTTTTAACTAATATTAATAGGTTATAGATTAAAAGTATGTAATTAATACTAATAAGACAAAGTTACTCTTAAAATCTTAGAGACTTTTTTTTTTACATAATTAATTTATACTTAATTAACTAACGTGTGTAAGCCATGTTCTTCAATATCATAAAGGAGAATAATTTTGTCGTATAAATGTATAATATTTATTTAAAGTAATCAATGATATTTAAATAATAATAATTAATGCAAAAAAAATAATATTATAAAATGACAAACAAATCTAAAAAAAATGTCTTTATGACACTCTTTCTAACACTATTTACTATTCACCGAAAATGATTGAAAATAATTTTTTTTTATAAGTCTTGCGTCTCACTCAATGAATTTTTTTTTTCTAATTTAGTGATAAAACCTCATTAAAATTAATAATTTTCAATAACTTTTGACAAATAACATGAAAATAAATTCAGGAAGAGGATGTAAGGTTAGATATATCACCATCACCATGTGTTTCATACCGCATTTATTTGAGTTACCTAATTAATTAATGTTTAAAAATAAATTATTTATCATTTTAAATACTCCTTTCATTCTATAACAAGATTTGTGTTTGAATAAAAAATAAGTAAATATTTTAATTTTTTTAATATAATATTAATTACTTCTTTTGTATTATAATCCTCATAATATTCTTTAGAAAGTGACTATGTTATATTATTTCTAATATAGAATTTTAATTATAATGTTAATTTTATAAAATAACTATTTCCTTTTATTTATTTATTAGCTTTTCTTTATTCATATAAAATAATCTAAAGCAACAAAATATATGTGTACTTATCTTCTCCAATATTCTAATAAGAGAGACAAGTTTTTTTTTATCTAATTAATTCCTTGCAGTTATTATTTTTCACCTAAAATAATTGTTAATTAATTAAGGTATTATAGGAAAAAATAATTAATACAAATGATAATTAAAAAAAATCTTATAAATAAGGATGAGTAATAAAGTGAAGGTTATATATATATATATATATATATATATATGACAAATATAGTAATTTATATTTTTTTTAAAAATATTCTTAATATTATTGAGACTTTCATTTTACTCTTTTTATTTAATTTTTTTATTTAATTAATTAATGCTTACAAGTCGTGTTCTTTATTTTCATAAATTAAAAACAGAATATAAACTTATCTCATAAATACATAATATTTATTGTAAAGTAATCATGGATATTTACTCTAAATATTACACATTTATTTATAATATCGATATATATTCATAAAAAAATTAAAAAATATGCAATCATGTTTTCCAATCTCGTAAGAGAGAGAATAAATTTATCTTATAAAATATATAATATAATACTAGTGGGAGAAAAAACACTTCGTATCTTCATTTTAATATTGACAAATAAACTTGTATCAATCAATAATATTTAAATTTGTCCGATTTTAATGGGAAATACTCCATTTGATTGGATACGGATACAAATATCGGTATGAGTAATATCTGATTTGTCTACCTCGTATTCGTATTTATACTTGCTTTAAATTTTTAAAAACTTAATTTATTTTTAAAAATTTTACTTAACATTTATGTAATTTTTAATCTATTTTAAAATCATGTTAAATGAAATTTAACTAATGTAACTTTGTAATTAGCATTCTATGTTGAAATTATTATTATTTTTTAATATTTTTTAAAACATATTTAATTAATTTATAAGTGGGTACGAGATGGTACGAGATGGGTACGATATACCCTATACCCCATGGGACGGGAATGAGAATATAAATTTATACCGTCAGATATGAGGATGGGGACAAATATAAGGTACAAATGGAGATATTGAAACTCATACCCACCTCCCTGTTGTCATCCCTACTTGAATACACTTTAATGAGATAGTATACAATTATTGCATATTAAAAGACTTTTGTAACCTTTTAATAACCTGGTTTAACAATTTTTTAATTATTTAAAAAGATTAATGTGTACATAAAAATAAGAAATCATTATCTATTGGTCTAAATTTATTGTAAAGTAACAAAGGATAGTCTAAAACTATTAGGATGAAATTAGTAATAAGAATTTAGATAAATGCATAAAAATTTAAGTTTTTCTCTATTTGACAATTGTAATATTTCTTATTGATCAAAACTTGTTTTTATTACTAGTATAAATTTATTTGAAACTAGTGTAAAAAAAAGATAAACACGGGAAGGAGTTGTTGAATAGTGTTAATAAAAAATTTGCACGATTTTCATAGGGAAGTAATAATTCTAGTTAGATAAAGCGCAAAGAGTAATAAGATGTAATACTGAGTATTTTTATATTGATTTGTTTCAACCATTGAGACTACATCTAGTTCTCAATCCAACTAGATTGAGTTCTACTATCTTTAAACAAAGATACAAGTATTTTTTCAATAAGCTACTTATGACTCAATCCTAAGTAATTTTTTACTTTTCTCTTTAAATAATTACCCAAATATTCTTTTAACAACAAACATCTATAGACTTAAGTACCAAATATTCTTTTACAGTTAAATATCTCTAGACTCAAAATG
This sequence comes from Cajanus cajan, assembly GCF_000230855.2. Taxonomy (NCBI): domain Eukaryota; kingdom Viridiplantae; phylum Streptophyta; class Magnoliopsida; order Fabales; family Fabaceae; genus Cajanus; species Cajanus cajan. The sequence continues at coordinate 11,787,540 of NC_138523.1, read as the reverse complement.
AGTATTTTTTTTTTTAAAACCTCTCTATGCTCAAAATAAGTATTCTTTTTCAGACAAACCTCTATAGACTTAACCTTATAACAATGGTTATGAAGATTACATAAGTGTTGTATTCATCTCACTTAGATATTACACAACCAGTACATAATAATGAAAGTTTACAAGAAATAATAGATTTGCAGAGATTATATTTCTATACAAAGATGTATATGTGTGTCACTTATGTAAGTTGTGTGTCTCTCTTTCTTGAACTTTAAATCTTCTTATATAGTAGCTCGAAGAAGATGATTATTGTAACATTTTGAGTCAAACTCATAATTTTGTCTCGTTTGTCTTCATTATCTTTCCCTTTGATGACAAGTAACCATTCGACTCATTTAATGTGAACATTAATTGTATTTCACCAAATGACATCTCTTATCTGATCAAGGAGACTACTTATCATCTTTTCATACCAAACATAGCTTGTAGAGGTAATGTTAGTGCACTACAATAACAGTAGTGACTTTATTTGCTTTTCTTCGTAGTTTTAGGAATCTTTGTCATTGGTCCTAATGAAAATTATGATCTTGTTTTCTTTAATAAGTTTTGTGAATTTCAAGATAATCCTCTAGTTCGATTTGTTAAAAAATGAAACATTTAAGAAACTTTTGTTGTTAGTCTCAATAAATAATAAACATTTAATATATATGAAACTAACTGTATGTTTTGTTTGATTTAAAATGTCTTGCAGATGATCAACCTCTTATACTTCTTCTAATATGTGTGTTTCAAAGATACTTTTCAAAGCTGTTTTTGAGGATATTTTTTTCCTTTATAAAAATATTTTGTTTGTTAGCATTAAAACTTTAAGTTTAAAGGATTCATGATTGTCTTTTGACTTAACAACTAGTATTTTAGTTTGTGTAATGGATATGTTAACGGTTTATTATATATAACTAAAATTTATAATAAATTATGTATACAAATAAATGATATCTTTAAATATATAATTTATATATACATTTTAAATAAATAAATATTTTTAAACATGTAAATTATATTTTGAATTTATGATAACTAGTTTTTATTATAGCATATTTTTAATTAACAATTTATTTTAAAATTTTTAAAATGTAATTCATAAATAATCTATATTTATTATAAAAGAAATACACATAAATAATCTATACTTATCATAAAAAAGATACACTTAAGTAATCATCACCTTTTTTGATTTTTACTTTTAACTAGACAATTTTACCCTTAATTCTTGAAATTATACTATATGATTACCTATTTTCAAATTTTAATTACTATTTTAATACATAAAAATAATTAATACAGAGAGGCACAAAATTTTTGTTTTTCCTACTAGTTATGATAAATAGAATTGAATTATATATATAAAATTAAAAAAATTCATAAAAACCCTCTTATTCAAGAAATTTTTTAAAAACATTATCATTTAAAATAGTCGAATTGATTATAAATTTTTGATAAATCTCACTATTTATTTAATAATTTTTTTTCTTCTAATTTTATGGTAAAAATTATATATATATATATATATATATATATTTTGTTGATAATTTTCAATAAAAGTACGTAACCACATATAATATTAGAAATAAAATATTAAAAAAAATATTGTCAACTTGATATCATTTGTTATGAGGAATCGGACCACCATGCGTTCCACGCCGCATTCCCTTGATCAACTAACTAATTCCACCACCCTGTCACGTGCCTTCCCATTAGGAACAGGGGAATCGTTGCCCCAAAACACCCCCATCACGTGCCTGACCAAGTTACCACTTGCCATTGCTTTCACCTAATTCTAAAGTCTAGATGAATTAATTATTTATATATTATCATAATAAAGTTTTTTTATATTAATAATTAGTTATATTTTTTAATTATACTATATTATTATTAAAAATAAATATATTTATAATAACATGACATAATTAAAAAATATAATTAATTATTAATATAAAATTTTTTACACTAAAAGTTGATTAATTGAATCTAAATTCTCTTCGCTACTATTCATTCCATCCCTTCTAGAAACTAAATTTCACGCCCCCACTTGCCCCTCGCAAAAACCAACAAACAAATAAACAACAACCTAAGACCGGAGTCGTCGTACTACTTTTCAGTTCCACAACAAGGGTCCATCACGAGAAAAGCACGGTTCACAAACGCGGTGGGACACATCGTGCCCCTCCCTTTTCGCCACGTGTTCTTATTCTCCAAACACTCCTTTCCCTTCTTTTACCACCACACACACACACAAACACACTGTAAAAAAAAAAACACAAAAAAGAAAAATTACCCAACACACCACACGAGGGAAGGGAGCGGTGGTAAACAACAACGTACCCGAAAGTTGAAAATCGAACGAACAAAAGAGTGTGAGACTGAGCAATATATTAAAGAGACATTAAAGCCGAAAAGCATATTCTTCTTCCGAAGGTATTATTGATTTCTATTTCTAGAATTTCTAGAACAGCGTTTTCGTTTGCTCCGCCGCCACCACTGTTCAATCATCGTTTTTCTGGTTTTCATTTCGATTTGTTCCGTTTGAAGCAGTATTCATCGATCCATCGCCAAACATGCCTTCTAGTCACTTGCTTCTCGAGGAACCCATTAGGATGGTCTCCATCCTCGAGCCATCCAAGCCTGTTAGTTTCTCTTTTCCCTTTCAATCTCTGGATCTGTTTTATTTTTGTATAAAGATGTCGTTTTTTTTTTTTAATTTATGTGTGTTTTTATTTTTTCAGAGTTTTTTCCCTGCAATGACAAAGATTGTTGGTACCCTGGGTCCTAAATCTAGATCCGTTGAAACTATTTCTGGTTGCCTCAAGGCTGGCATGTCGGGTGTGTCACCCTTTTTCTTCTTCAATTGTAAAGCTAGAGTTTTTTTTTTTGGGTGAAGGGTTATGTGATGTATTATTCTGATGTTTTTTTGGTTGTGTAGTGGCTCGTTTTGACTTTTCATGGCATGACCCTGAGTATCACCAGGAGACTTTGGAGAATTTGAAGGTTGCTGTCAAGAGTACTAAGAAGCTATGTGCTGTGAGTTTTCTTCCTTCTATGTTGCTTCTCGTGCTATATTCTGTTATCTTGGCACCGGAGAGTATAGGGTTCGTGAGGAAAATGACAAAAGGTGGCTGAAAGAGGGGCATGCCAGCTTAAAATTTTGTTTTTCGCATTTTGGAAGTTGGTTGCTTTGGTTGAAAGTAATAGAAATTGAAAGCACTGTCTTTGTATGTTTACTGTCTACTTTGGCTAGGTGTGATAGGTTTTATGTTGAGGATAGTTTGTTATTTGATTTTGACAGGTTATGCTGGACACGGTGGGTGCAGAGATGCAGGTTGTTAACAAAAGCGAGAAAGCAATCTCACTTGAGGCAAATGCTCAAGTTGTTCTAACTCCTGATCAGGGACAAGAAGCCTCTTCAGAAATATTGCCCATCAATTTTGATGGATTGGCAAAGGTTCGGTGATATTTTTGGCCGTGGCATCGTATGATGTGACTTTCTTGCATGTACATTGTTTCCATGGAATATTAACTCAACTATTTCTCCTGATTAACTATTTACACTGCTACTGCCTATGCAGTGCATGCTTGGAGTTAATTTGTCTTTCTCTTCTAAATTTCCTGGCTTGAATTAGCTATAAATTTTATCAATATGTACAATTTAAATCCTGCTTAGGTCTTAGTATCAATTACTCTTGATGTTTACTTGATTCCTACATGAAAATTTTCTCCTTGTGACATGAAATATCTTTGGATGTCTTTTATTTGAATTGTAATTTGTTGTTTGCATAATTTGTAAAATTCTTATAAGACATTGGCTCATTTCTATGCGTTTCAGACCAATATTTGACGTTAGTTTTTAACCTTAATGTTTATCTTTTTCTTATTGCTTATAGGCAGTGAAGAAGGGGGACACTATTTTTATTGGACAATACCTGTTCACAGGAAGTGAAACTACTTCTGTATGGCTAGAGGTAATATTATTGAACCAGAATGCAAAATTTATTCCAATACATCTCTTTTTATTATAATTTCAATGTTCTTCACAATCTTTTCAAATGATTTATATTGGTCCTTTCGTTTGGGTTGAGTTTGTATTCATTTATTTATTTTTAATGTGCTCAACCATTTGTTTTAGTCCATAATTTGAATACTTGTAATGGAAAATAAAATTTGCTGAATCGATATGCTCTAAATCTAAGTGTGGTCCAAGGCATAAAATGGAATATGCAACCTTCTGCATGCATGATTAGTTATGCCTGGTGTTGTGCAGGTATCTGAAGTCAATGGGGAAGATGTTGTTTGTATTATAAAGAACTCGGCTACATTGGCTGGGTCATTGTTCACTTTGCACGCCTCTCAAATTCATATCGATTTGCCTACTCTCACCGAGAAAGACAAGGAGGTAAGTTCTGCTTTTGATTATCATGTTGAATGATTCACCTTTCATTGCACATATAATGTTTGTCTGTTCCTAGAAAATGGGTTTCCTTAGTTTGGGATTTATTTTACTTTGTTTGTTTCAGGTTATAAGCACCTGGGGAGTTAAAAACAAAATTGATTTTCTGTCATTGTCCTATACTCGGCATGCTGAAGATGTTCGCCAGGTAATTTGAATTCCAAATCCTTTACTTTGATTTGTCATCTAAGACTAATTCATAAATGGTATTTAAATTTAATCTTCTATTGATGTTTCAGATGTTCTATTAACAAACCTTTTTATGTTTATAATGCAGGCTCGTGAATTCCTTTCAAAGTTGGGTGATATCAGCCAGACTCAAATATTTGCAAAGATTGAAAATGTTGAGGTTAGTTTGAATATCTTCTTAATGTACTGGGAGTCTGTGACGACTTCATTTTTGTGTAATTTATATTATTATTGGCTATACTAATTTGTTTGTATGTACACCTGTCTTGTATCTTAGGGATTGACCCATTTTGATGAGATTCTACAAGAAGCTGATGGTATTATCCTTTCCCGTGGGAATTTGGGTATTGATCTTCCACCAGAGAAGGTAAATTTCCTCGTAAAAATTAATTTTGTAGTTTGTAGTACTTGTTGTCTTGCGACTATCCCCATGAAGTGTGAATGCTGAATTGTTCTGTGACTGATCATTGCATATATATCATGGTCAATAATTTTCAATTTGCTTTTATAGGTGTTTTTATTTCAAAAATCTGCCCTTTACAAGTGTAATATGGCTGGGAAACCTGCTGTGCTTACACGTGTGGTGGATAGCATGACTGACAACTTGAGGCCAACTCGTGCTGAAGCTACTGATGTTGCGAATGCCGTTTTAGATGGTAAGTCTTTATATGATGCCACCTGTTAGTTTGGTAACTATTATTACTAAGCTGTCTGGTTGATACCAAGTTGCATGTTGTCCTGTGACATTTGATACATTATCATTACTCATCAAAGAAAGTTGGGAATAATTCTCTTTATTCATACTAGCAGGAAAAAGGCACTCCGTGCTTGCATTGTATTAAAAAAAAATGAGAAGTTACTCATAAAAAAGGTAGTTATTGAAAAATCAACAAAGAATAAAATGGTCCGTGTAAAAATGAAAATCAAAAGTAATTATTGAAATTGGTATCCCTTATATATTAGTATAGATTCATTAATTTCAAGTTCTTAAATTTGATTAAAAAATATTATTTCTAATTTTTTAAAATAAAAGGGTATAATGGTCAAAAAAAGTGGAGACCAAGGTGGTTACCAAAAAGTGTATCCCCTTTATATATTAGTATAGATTTTGATGATTTTAAATTACAATGATGTCATTTTTCCTCTATTAATGCTGGAAGCTGTCTTTTAATATTGGTTTACTCAATTGATTGGACCTTCTGTAGGTGATTTTATAAGGACCCCATCTCCATTGCCCTTTTCGAATGATTGTTTTTTCCTTTCTTTTATTAGTGTTTGTGAACTGTGTTTAAGTTAAAATGACTTGATGCATGTGTTTATCAAACTATTAATAAATATACAGGAAGTGATGCCATTCTTCTGGGTGCTGAGACTTTACGTGGGTTGTACCCTGTTGAGACTATTTCTACTGTTGGCAGAATTTGTTCAGAGGTAAGTTGATTTAATAGCTCATTATTTTTGTTGAATACATTAGATTTGTTCTGTTTTGTTGATCCCTGTTTCATGGTTTCTGACCAAAATATTCTCTTTTATGTTTGCAACTCTGCTCCCTAAATGAATCTGAAGTGGGTGTTCTATAGTTTCGAGGTTGATATCTTTCTTGTAAACTGATAGTGAACGGTGATCGACTCCTGACACTGTCAAAGGTGTATTCTGAGAAAAGGTTTTGGAGAAGTGGGGGATCTGAGTCCGTGGCAAGCATGGGAGTATGGGACATGTTGTGGCTTGAGCTGACTAATTGCCTAGGTGGCAGGGAGTGCTGATTGGGGAATGGAATTTGGTTAGGTCAGAGGGGCATATAGAAAATAGAGAGGAGTATTAGAATAGTGATGGAGAGATACTTTTGGGGAATTTGTGGGTTAACAAGAAATTGATGGAGTCTGTGGCCTTTGATAGCTGGTTCAACTTGCTGGCACCAAAGAAGATAATTCTTGGTGTCCAGTTTTTTTGAGATGGTGTGGGAAAAGGTAAGAGATGGAGAGGGATTAGGGGGAGGGTTCTTTGATGGAACGGTATTGAGAGGTGTAACATTGATGGGTGGAGGAGGGGGGTGGCGGTGGTGGAGAAGAAACTGCTGGGGGAGTTGATTCAGCCATGACAATAACGAAGAAGAGAGAAGGAAAAGAGGATCGAGAGCTCTGATACCATATTAGAATTGTGAGAGAGAAAGAGAGAGCGGAAGAGAGAAGATGAGAGAATGTTTCAATAAGCAAAATATGTTTTTCACTGCAGCACAATGAATACAGGATGGGTTTATATAGAGCCAATCTATGTTGGCCTATAATAAAGACAATAAATGTGACAGCAAGAAAAAGATAAGAAACGTAATCTACATTACTATATTACATATATAAGTAAGGAGTAAAACTATACTCCAATAAGGAGAATGTAAGGTTTACGGAAAATGTAAGGATGAATCAGTAAAGAGAATCAGTCGCTCCAATATCAGTACACTAGAGGAGATATAACTCAATTTGTTCCTTTGTTTCTCTTAATTTGAGTCCAGTTTGTTATCATTAATTAATACTCAGGATCTGTTTGGATAAACATCTCCAAAAGCATTTATAGGAGAAAAAAATAAGAAAGAAAATCAAACTAAGCTTCTCCATAAGTTCAAATTAATTTATGCATTAGTTAAAAGTACGATTTTTGGATAAGCTTAAATAAGAAAGCTTCTACAAATTAGCTTATCCATAAACTAATTTTAGTTTATGGAGAAACTTATTTCATTTTTCTTTCTTAGAAATGCTTTTGGGGAAGTTTATCCAAACAGATCTTTAATTTTACAATTGTTTGATTGGGAAAACTGAGTTAATATGTGCCATCATTGGTGTTACTAATATCTTGCTATTTTTTAATGTGTACTTGCCACTTCATGATCCATTATATCATAAGACTTGATATGAAACTACAGGATGGAGTGAATGATGTCAGTATTTGGTTAAGGAGCTACCACTTGATGTATTGGTTTCGGAAATCAATATATTAATGGATCAATTGAATATGATGTTGTCTGGGCTCTGGTTTCTACTGCTGGATCTAAAATTCAATGCTTCTGTACATACTTTATCCAATATAGAACAGCATGCAGTATTTTTTGCTTGAAGATACTGTCGTTTAAATTGCTATTTTCCAGAGCTCATTTAACTAGATTAAGATCTATGCTCTGAGTGACTGAAATTTGTTCTATCAGATAGGTTATTTTCTTTCATTTAGTAAATTTATTCATTTCCATGATAACAAGGAAAATGATACTTGAAGTTTTGTGTAAGTTGCCTAAAGTGAATTTATAGATTACTAGTCTAGATTCATTAGCATATTTAGCTATAGATATGACTGGTTAGTCAGTACCTAATTAGCTCAAGTACTCGGTGCACTTGTAGTATAAATAAGATGGACTCCTTGTACACAATACACACAATTTCTATCAAGCATTCTGTTTCAACAAGAATTGGTGTGTATTGTTAAAATCCAATCGTCTCTGGTTCTAATATGAATTTTATGTTGCTTTTGTATCTATCTTGAAATAAAACAGGATAAGTATGCTGTTCTCTTTTCTTCTGTTAGAGATTCCCAAGTATCATTAGTTAGCTGTAGTAGAGTATCAATAGTTAATTAGAACAGTTGGTTAGTGGGAGAGGGTGGAAGGACAGGGGTAAAGCTTAAATAGAAAGGGTAGAAGGGAGTAGCATTCTATTTTTATATCAATCAATCGAGAACTGAGCATTAGCGCTGTTATAGGTTAGGGAAACCACTTGGAGCAGATATCTTTCTACTTGTTCTGTGTTCATTTTCAATCAAGAAATGAAGTCATTTTCTTTTCTGTTTTCTGGATTCCTAACTTCCCTTTATTTTTTATTTTCATTCTTTGTTTAATTTTCTCTCTTATGGTGGTTCCTCTCTGGCATTTGCTTTGCAAATCATTTGTTGGGAATTCCCTTGAATCACATGAAATGTTCTATTTGAGATGTCTCAAAATGTTGGCTGAATTCTCTGCCTTCCATTCATGTCCTTGTAGGCTGAGAAAGTTTTCAATCAAGACCTTTATTTTAAGAGAACAGTCAAGTATGTTGGAGAACCCATGACCCACTTGGAATCTATTGCATCCTCTGCGGTATTTTTCTCTTATTTTTTAATAGTATTTTCTTGTGCATGCTTTTCTTTATTTCTTTTATATATATAGAGAGAGACAAGTTTATGGCTATTGCTTTTGCTTTATGGGTGTGGTGGTTGATTCTTTTCATATTTTGAAAGCGGGCTTCTTACATGCTAATATTTACTTGTTAGGTACGAGCTGCAATTAAAGTGAAGGCTTCTATTATAATTTGTTTCACTTCATCAGGAAGGGCTGCAAGGTGCTTTCTCTATGAGTAATTAAATATCAAAGTTAATATATTTTAGTATATCGGAAAGATGAACCAGTCCCTCTCAAATTGGGTTCGACTTGGCTAACAAACACCATCCTTTAATTTAATTAATATCCATATCATTTTTTTTTTCTTTCCTTCATCTTTACTTCACTTATTTCCATAAGACTATTTGCTTAAAGAGGCCATATGTACCTGTCAGATTGATTGCAAAGTATAGACCAACAATGCCAGTTCTTTCTGTTGTGATCCCCCGACTTAAGACAAATCAGCTAAAGTGGAGCTTTAGTGGAGCTTTTGAGGTAGAATTTTAAATTTTGATTCAGCTGCTTATTTTCTATTAATCATCTGTGGCTGTTATTGATTCCCCTTTAGAGATTGGGCTGAATGTGTATGAAGACTTGGGTCCTAAAAAATGCTAATTGAAATGTGTTCTTTAAATGTTTATTTTTTTTCCTTTTATTTCTAAAGAAAGAACAATTTTTGGTATTTTTCAATTTCCAAGACCAACTGCCAACTTCATTCTTGGGAAGGCTTACTTTCATCTAATGCAATTAGTATACTGTAGTAAATATTTTGTAAATAATATTAATTATAATATAATATTATTTCACTGTTAATCATTCTCATCATATCGTAATTATTGTATTTGTATCCTTGTGTAAAGTAAATGTAGCCATGAATTACATTGATATTTGGAAGATGCTACTGTACTTTCTTGGATATGAACACATCTAATGATCAGAAAATTTTATTCACTGGGATGTATTGTGTTTACATTGGCTTACCTTGTTTACCAAACTTACGAAGAAATTTAACTTGTGACACAGGCAAGGCAATCACTTATCGTGAGAGGTCTCTTTCCTATGCTTGCTGATCCTCGACATCCTGTAAGTTTTTCTTATAGTAATTCTACTCGGTTATATTTGTTTCTTGAGTTGATATTGAGATTGTTTTTTCGGGAATGGAGGGGGTAGACATAAGATGCTGAATGAAGATCAAGGTTTATGTATCGACAGTGACAACTTAATGCATATTCTGGCTCTAGAGTGCCTTGTCCCTCTAGGTAGATGTGGGGGCAGGATTAGTTGGATCAAGTATGATTTATTTATTTTTAATTATGATCAGCCTAATGGCTAGTTCTTATGATACCACCTCTGGTAACATTGTTGGAACACGTACTCTTCGTTATGCATGACACTATGTTACTGATGCTTTAATGTTATGCATTACTTAATGATCCCAGGCTAACCATCTGTTGATCTCATACTCTATGCTTGCAGGCTGAATCAACAAGTGCAACAAATGAGTCTATTCTGAAGGTTGCCCTTGATCATGGAAAAGCATTGGGAGTTATAAAATCACATGACCGAGTAGTTGTTTGCCAGAAACTTGGTGATGCATCTGTGGTGAAGATTATTGAGCTTGAAGATTAAAGTGCATTCAGCCAACTACAGTTTTAGTGTTATTTATTTTACATGTTTCCATAGATTTTTTAAGATGCGGGTCATTCTACCACAAGTTGAGGTTATCTCTACTTTGATAAAACAAATTTTGATGCAAATTGTCAAACATAAAATCAAGGGAATGTGCCCTTGATGCCAATTTTTTGGGATTAGTATTCACAATAGAACAGAGATTGAAAATGTGATTATTGTATCCGTACCAAATTATTGATGGTAATAGCTTGTTATTACTTCAGACTAGTCATGAACAAGTATAATTTAATGATGAATGGAGTGTGGATTAAAATGACTTGAGGCATGCTTGAATTTTCTTCTTGTGTAGAACATGAATCCTCCTATCAATGTGCACGAGGATCAGGGAAATGCCTTATCTAAACACTATTATTTATGAAGTATCTAAGAGTCTTTATGATAAATTTTGTTCATAGTTTTAACTATTTGGAGGAAAGTTTAGTGAAATAGTAGAGCTATGTAGACAGAGAAATGCTTTGAACTGGTTTGGGTGGTACACTTTTTACCACAAGTAGTATGTTTTATATTCGTATGGAAGAAAATGGACCTTAGTTATGCGTTGTGCCCACGGTAACCTTTACGAGAATTAGTGGACACCTTTACGAGAATTAGTGGACAAAAGGCTTCTGTTATTTGAAAGATATGATTATTGATTAGTTAGGGATTTACCGAAAGTGTAAAAAATATAAATTAAATAAAAAAATAGTGGAAGAGATAGGAAGAGTGTAACGTCTAGTCGTATTAATATTAATCTCAATAATATATATATATATATATATATATATATATATATATATATATAATATTTATAGATAAAAAATACATGTATAATAATAATATTATACATAATAACATTAAAATTATTTACTACTACGTGCGTAGTTACTTATTTTTACATATATATTACATTATTAAAAATATTTACAAACGTATCTATTTACATATCATAGTTTTTTTTTCTACTTCTATTATAATATTTACATGGGTGGTTGAAACAAATTTACAATTGGATTCACATGGTTAGCGGGCGGTAAAAAGAAAATGATTATTATTGGGTCGTCGATCATTGTAGGGACTTCTTGGTTTGGAGAGAAGGTAAAAGTTGACACCACCACTCTATTAAATGTGATTGCGTTTGCTACCGCATCTACACTTCATGTAATTCCAGAAAATACTGCAAATATCACTGAGAGAAAAGGTCATGGAATGTGGGGCGCATCCATCTATATATATATATATTGTTTTTTTATATATAAATTAATACAAATTTTACACAAGAAATATAAGGAGTGAAAACAATTTTCAAAGAAATATTTATAATCACAGAGCATGCGTAACAATAGTTAATAATAGAAAATATATATAAAAATTTGAATTACACTTGTAGTGACTAGTCAGGATAAATGAGCATTATAATATCAACCAACAAAAAATTTTTAATCTTAACTCCTTACTCATTTAAATTCCCAAGGTCAAACCTCCAGCTACAAATAATTCAAATTTTATCTTCTATGGCCATAGAATAATATTTATCTTTAAAACAAGTCAAAGATATTTTAACAAAATTATATTATATTCAATCATAAAAACAATTACGCTAAATAAATTAGAGTATTTATCATTATTTAAGCTTTAAATAAATAACATATACGTAAATGAAATATATTAAGAGCATCAATCAAGTAAATGACAATGATAATCATTATAAAATAATTAAATAATATAAAATATGAACATATTAATAATTATTATGGACAAAAATAATCATAGATTAAGCAAATAAATGAGGTTATGGATACCTCACTAAATAAATATATATAAAAAATAACATAAATAAATAAACATAGTAGTACATAAAATTTTAAAGAGATAAAGTTCTCCTCCCCCTTACCTTAAAATAATAAGTAAATTTGCTACGTTCACTATTTCTCTTTTTACGTTCCCGTTTGCACTCTTTCTCTCCGTTCAGTTTGTGTTCAAATGTTTCAAGTGGTTACTCCTATTTATAGGGGTGTAATACCCCTTGATTACGTAAGATCATGCGTCGTAACCTACATTATCAACTGCTGTGCTGTTCAGTAATTGCTCTACACATATACGTTATTATCTACTACTCTGTACTTATTTATCTACTACATCTCATATTCATATTTATCTACACCTATTCATCATTTTACTACACCTCATTCATATTTATCTACACCTATTCATCATTTCACTGCACACATGGCACACGTACACCACTCACCACACATCTCATATTATCTACACCTATTCATCATTTCACATCACACACGTCACACATACACGTAATGCACCACATCACTTATATTTTATTATTTAATTTAATTATATTTAATTACTTATTAAAATATATAAGTTATTATATACATTATAATAGAGTTTTATATATAATTATAATATTATAAATATTTATAATATTATTAGATATCATATATATATATATATATATATTTATATATATGTGTATTTAAATATGATTATTTATATATATATATATATATATATATATATATTTATTTATTTATATATACATGATGATTAAAATATTATTCTAAAAATGTGAATTATAACTATCTAAAAAAAATAATAATACAACCAATTTTATTTATTTTAAATAAGGTAACTAAAATTTAAAAGAAATATTATTTCAAATATATATATATATATATATATATATATAATATAATATAAAATTGAGAATGTTGTATCACAAATTTAGAATATTATAATTCTCCCCTACTTATAGAAATTTCGTCCTCGAAATTTTTATTGCTTAAAAATAAATAAGGATAGTTTTCCCTGAGTTTTTCTTCTAATTCCCACGTAGCATCTCCAGTAACATCATTCCAGATGACCTTTACCAGTGAAATCTGTTTGTTTCTCAACTGCTTGATCCTCTTGTTTGCGATCTGTACAAGCATTGTTTCAAATGTAAAGTTATATCCTTTAATTGTACTATATCAGGCATTATTACATGAGATGGATCAGAAATATATTTTCTTTACTGAGACACATGAAAAAAATTGTGAAGATTAGAAAGAAAAGGAGGTAAAGAAATTTGGTAAGCTACATGACCTATTTTTCTGAGAATTTGATAAGGACCAATAAATCGAGGTGTGAGTTTCTTTGATTTCATCACCCTACCAATTCCGGTTGTTGGTGTAACTTTCAAAAATACATGATCACCTTCCTGAAATTCAAGAGGTCGTCTTTTTTTATTAGCATAGCTTTTCTGTCTGCTTTGAGTCGTTCTCAATTTTTCCTGAATCATTTTGATTTTTTCCGTGGTTTGTTGTACCAATTTAGGGCCCAAGATTAAATTTTCTCCTGTCTCAAACCAACACAAAGGAGTTCTGCACCTTCTCCCATATAGAGCTTCATAGGGTGCCATACCTATGCTAGAATGAAAACTGTTGTTATACGTGAATTCAATCAGAGGCAGATATTGATCCCAACTACCAGAATCCTCTAGCACACAAGCTCTCAATAAATCTCCTAAGGATTGAATGGTCCTTTCTGATTGTCCGTCTGTTTGAGGATGATATGCAGAGCTAAGGCGAAGATTAGTTCCTAATGCTTGATGTAAACTTCCCCAAAATTTAGAAGTGAATCTAGGATCTCTATCAGATATTATGCTAGATGGTACACCATGCAGCCGTACAATCTCCCTTATGTACAGTTCAGTCAATTTTTCTAGTGAATACCTAATTTTATTGGGTAAGAAGTGAGCAGATTTTGTCAGCCTATCCACGATAACCCATATGGAATCAAACTTATGAATTGTTCGTGGTAAACCAACTACAAAATCCATTGCTATGTTGTCCCATTTCCATTCAGGTATATCTAAGGGTTGTAACATTCCTGTTGGCTTTTGGTGTTCTATCTTGGCCTTCTGACAAATCAAACATGTAGCCACATATTGTGCTATGTCCTTTTTCATTTTAGGCCACCAAAACATTCTCTTGAGATCCTGATACATTTTTGTTGCCTTAGGTTGTATACTCAACTTGCTCTTATGTGCCTCACCTAAAATTATTTTCTTAATTTTTGAATCATTGGGTACACATATCCTATCATTAAATCTCAAAATTCCTTTTTGATCTATATTAAACTTTTCCCCATCCTTTTGTCCCAACAATCTCTTTTTCTTTTGAATGAATTTATCAACTACATGAGCCTCACCAATTTGTCCATGTAAGTCACTAGTAATTTGAACTGCATGCAATTGTATTCTATCCTGACTTACTGTAGTTGATAAATTCATATCTCTAAATTTTTCTATCAAATTCATCTCATGAATCATTAATGAAGAGGTGTAAATATTTTCTACTCAGTGCATCAGCCACAACATTGACTTTTCTTGGATGGTAATGTAATTCAAAATCATAATCTTTCAAAAATTTCATCCACCTTCTTTGTTTCATATTCAGTTCCCTTTGATCAAACAAATATTTTAAACTTTTGTGATCACTAAAAATATCAAACTTACCACCATACACATAATGTCTCTATATTTTGAGTGCAAAAACAATGGTAGCTAGTTCTAGATCATGGGTTGGGTAATTCTTTTCATGAGCTCGCAATTGTCTAGAAGCATATGCTACTACCCTTTTATCTTGCATAAGAACACACCCTAATCCCATTTTTGAAGCATCACAAAATATGACAAATTGCCCATTAGGATTGGGTAAGGCTAAGACTGGCGCAGTGGTTAATCTTTTCTTAAACTCTTGAAAATTATTCTCGCATTTTTCTGTCCACTCAAAGAGTTGCCCTTTCTTAGTGAGTCGAGTTAAAGGCATTGCTATCTTAGAAAATCCCTCAATGAATCTCCTATAATATCTTGCCAAACCCAAAAAACTACGGATTTCTGTCACTGTCTTTAGAGGTTCCCATAGTAGAACTTGATGGGTTCCTTCTCCATGAAATGATGTAGAGATGAAGGAGAGGAAGCCTTGCCCTTGATCTAGGTTCAACAAGGTGGACAAAAGGAGGATATATGGTGAAGGAAAGGAAGTTGGCGTGAAATGATGGTGTTTGGGCGGAAGCACTTAGGGTGGAGGTGTTTGGGTGCTCAAAGTGCACTCCAAGGTAGGTGGAGGCCACTCTAGGTTTCCTACTCTCCAAGGGTGGAGATAGGAGGAGGCTAGCCGAAACTATCCTAGGGACTAAGGATGGATTTTGAGGCACAAAAGGCTCACTCAATATCATATAATCCAAAGTCTTTACAAGTGGTGGGGTGTGGGGTTTTTATAGGAGGAGTTGCATTTAGGGTTGCATTTAGGGTTGTATGGCCGAAAATGCTAAGGCCAAATGCACTCCAAATGCAATGCCAAATTAACCCTAGATGCAACTTGGTGGCCAAGTTTGGAATCTATGGGTTTAGATTGGCTATAACAAGGTGCATGATAAGACCATGCAACCTTTGCCCTCCACTTGGGCCTAAGCCTTTCTAACACCAAAAATAGGTCCAAACTTTGCCAAAAATTGCGTCACCTCCTCTAAAACACCTTAGCCCAAAAATTGAAAACCCTAATTATCTAAAGCACCCCATAATACAAGGGTAAAATAGGAAATACAAAGAAAATAAATCCTATGACTAAAATACCCCAAAATACAAGGGTAAAATTGGAATAAACCAAATAAATCCTACACTACTCAAAATTAGTCATAGCATTGGACCATGTGATGGGTTTCACATGAAGTACCATGGATGGTCCTCCATCAGAACTGCTTCTTCTTTAGACAGATCCACAGATACTCCGTCTTTGGAAATCACATGCCCTAAAAATTTAACCTCCTCTAACCAAAATTCACACTTAGAAAGTTTGGCATACAATTGTTTATCTTTCAGGATTTGAAGAATAGTTTGAAGGTGTTCTTCATGCTCCTCATGAGTTCGAGAATATATGAGGATATCATTTATAAAGACCACTACAGAATGGTCTAAATACGGACAAAAAATCCTATTCATATAATCCATGAACACTGCATGTGCATTGGTTACTCCAAAAGGCATCACCTGATATTCATAATGATCATACCTCGTTCTAAATGCAATTTTTTGTATGTCTTCTGCTTTCACTTTGATTTGATGGTATCCTGATCTTAAATCTATTTTAGAAAACACAGTGGCTCCTCTCAATTGACCCATCAAATCATCTATCCTAGGAAGAGGGTATTTATTCTTTATGGTAAACTTATTTAATTGCCGATAGTCTACACACAACCTAAAACTTCCATCTTTCTTTTTAACTAACAAACAGGAGCTGCCCAAGGTGATACACTAGGGCGTATAAATTTTTTTTCAAGCAACTATTCTAATTGTTTCTTCAACTCAGCTAATTCAGAAGGTGACATCCTATAAGGTGCCATTGAAATTGGTCCAGTTCCAGGCATTAAATCAATCGAAAATTCAATCTCTCTGTCAGGTGGCAAACCAAGAATATCAATAGGGAAAACTTCAGGAAAATTTTGAACAACAACTATGTTTTTCAAGTTGACTTCCTCTTTAGCTTCCATAGAGGATAAGATTAAATATCCTTGAACTTTACCCCAAGAAAACTTGCTTATTGGTTAGGATAATGAAATCGATAGGTCCTTAGAATCAGAAAATATTACAGACCTTTCTGGACAATTGAGAAGGACATGATTGGAAGATAATCAGTCCATACCTAAAATCACATCTAATTGTGATAAAGGTAAGCAGATCAAATTTACAAGAAATTTTCTATCACCAATAAAAATAGGACAGTCTAAACAAACTTTATTAGCAATTACAAATTTGTTTGTAGGGGTTGAAACAATTAGATTATTCTCTAAAGAAGAAATTGGTAATTGGAGGTGTTGAACACAATCATTGGAGATAAAAGAATGAGTTGCGCCTGAATCATACAGTACATTTAAAGTTTTTTCTTTAATGAAACATTTACCTTGTATTAGATCGTTGTTTTGAGCAGCTTCAATTCCGGTCATGATATAAACTCTCCCAGTCGTAGGAGGTCTTGGTTTGGGTCCAGAAGTATTCGTGTGCGCCTTTGGTTGTCCACACTCGGAAAACAGATGACTAGGCTTTCCACACTTGAAACAAACAGGTCCTTTGAGATGACAATCTTTAGTATAATGGCCCTGTCCACACTTAAGACACTTAACTTGATTATTCATGGGTCTATTGGAATTTCTTGCAAATTGAAAAGATTGGGGTTTCCCTTGAGGTCGATCATAAGGTTTTCCTTCATTATTCCTTTTCTTGTTAAACTGAGGACCAAAAGATTTTGGTCTGTTATCCTTATTGTGATCAAAACCTTCCAGAAAACGACACTTGTGTATTAATGTGGGAAAATCAGAAATTTCTAATATTCCTACTGCCTTTCTTAATTCTGGTATAAGTCCATCCTCAAATTTAATACACTTCATTCTCTCATCAGGTGATAAAAGAAAGTAGAATACTTTCCCAATTCCTCAAACTTGGAAGCATATTCTCCCACTGTCATGTTCCCTTGTTTTAATTGCATAAATTCTATTTCTTTAGCCCCCTTAACATCATTAGGAAAATATTCTTCAAAAAATTTAGCTCTAAATACTTCCCATGTAATAATTATTCCTCCTCCTTCTAATAGTCTTCTAGTACTATCCCACCAATATTCAGCTTCTCCTACTAACATAAACACTGCATAATTTACTTTCTGGTTATCAGGACAGTTCATGACTCGGAATATCTTTTCTATTTCTTTAATCCATAATTTATTCTTTTCAGGATTATATCCTCCGTCAAATTGGGAAGGTTTATTTCTCCTAAATTCAACTAATCCTTGTGACTCCCCCATTCCTTCCGGTCGTTGAGTCCTTAACAAGGCTGTAGCCATGTCTTTAATAGCTTTCACAGCCTCTGTCAGTTTTGAGTTTCTTCTTCCTGCCATCTGAAATTTTTATGAATTAGTTTATTAAACTAGAAACATGGTTAGCACATTTCCCCAAGTTACACACGGAATGTTGCTCTGATACCATTAAATTGTAACGTATAGTCGTATTAATATTAATCTCAATAATATACATATATATATATATATATAATATTTATAGATAGAAAACACATGTATAGTAATAATACTATACATAATAACATATTAAAAATATTCACCACTACGTGCGTAGTTACTTACTTTTACATATATATTACATATTATTAAAAAATATTTACAATACATGCCTATTTACATATCATAGTTTCTTTTTCTACTTCTATTATAATATTTACATGGGTGGTTGAAACAAATTTACAATTGGATTCACATTGTTAGCGGGCGATAAAAAGAAAATGATTATTATTGGGTCGTCGATCATTGTAGGGACTTCTTGGTTTGGAGAGAAGGTAAAAGTCGACACCGCCACTCTATTAAATGTGACTGCGTTTGTTACCGCATCTACACTCCATGTAATTCCAGAAAATACTGCAGATATCACTAAGAGAAAAGGTCATGGAATGTGGGGCGCATCCATCTATATATATATATATATTTGTTTTTTTTATATATATAAATTAATACAAATTTTACACAAGAAATATAAGGAGTGAAAACAATTTTCAAAGAAATATTTATAATCACAGAGCATGCGTAACAATAGTTAATATTAGAAAATATATATAAAAATTTGAATTACACTTGCAGTGACTAGTTAGGATAAATGAGCATTATAATATCAACCAACAAAAGAATTTTTAATCTTAACTCCTTACTCATTTAAATTCCTAAGGTCAAACCTCCAGCTACAAATAATTCAAATTTTATCTTCTATGGCCATAGAATAATATTTATCTTTAAAACAAGTCAAAGATATTTTAACAAAATTATATTATATTCAATCATAAAAACAATTACGCTAAATAAATTAGAGTATTTATCATTATTTAAGCTTTAAATAAATAACATATACGTAAATGAAATATATTAAGAGCATCAATCAAGTAAATGACAATGATAATCATTATAAAATAATTAAATAATATAAAATATGAACATATTAATAATTATTATGGACAAAAATAATCATAGATTAAGCAAATAAATGAGGTTATGGATACCTCACTAAATAAATATATATAAAAAATAACATAAATAAATAAACATAGTAGTACATAAAATTTTAAAGAGATAAAGTTCTCCTCCCCCTTACCTTAAAATAAGTAAATTTGCTACGTTCACTATTTCTCTTTTTACGTTCCCGTTTGCACTATTTCTCTCCGTTCAGTTTGTGTTCAAATGTTTCAAGTGGTTACTCCTATTTATAGGGGTGTAATACCCCTTGATTACGTAAGATCATGCGTCGTAACCTACATTATCAACTGCTGTGCTGTTCAGTAATTGCTGTACACATATACGTTATTATCTACTGCTCTGTACTTATTTATCTACTGCATCTCATATTCATATTTATCTACACCTATTCATTATTTCACTGCACTTCATATTCATATTTATCTACACCTATTCATCAATTCACTACACACATGGCACACGTACACCACTCATCACACATCTCATATTATCTACACCTATTCATCATTTCACAGCACACACGTCACTCATACACGTAATGCACCACATCACTTATCTTTTATTATTTAATTTAATTATATTTAATTACTTATTAAAATATATAAGTTATTATATACATTATAATAGATAGTTTTATATATAATTATAATATTATAAATATTTATAATATTATTGGATATCATATATATATATATATTTAAATATTATTTATATATATATATTTATTTATATATACATGATGATTAAAATATTATTATAAAAATATGAATTATAACTATCTAAAAAAATAATTACAACCAATTTTATTTATTTTAAATAAGGTAACTAAAATTTAAAAGAAATATTATTTTAAATATATATATATATATAATATAAAATTGAGAATGTTGTATCACAAATTTAGAATATTACAAAGAGAAAGTAATTTGAGAGTTGTTATATGGTAAAAACATTAGGCCTAGTTGGAATTCAATACCATTTAAGGAATCTTTGCTGTAAAGCAGTGGATAACTTGGTGATTTCACATTATGCTGAAAAAAGAAAACAAATAAAGAAAACATAAAATTAAGAAGGGGATTCTACATATTTAAAGTGGCGTAATGAGAAATAAATATGTAGGGTTGATAAATGAGTTTAAGAGGTAGTGGTTTAGTGAACATTTTGTATTTTAATTGAATTTAAGGAATTAACAAGCGCCTGTGGCCTAATGGATAAGGCGCCTGACTTCTAATCAGGCGATTGTGGGTTCGAGTCCCACCGGGCGTGATTTTAAGAATCTCAACTCTATAGAATCATAGAATCTCTTCCTCCTGTACTCTCTGCTCGAAATGATTTTGAAAATTGAATAGTACAATTTTTTTTTAATCCACTTTAGTCATCCGCAAGTTGAAAAGAAGTGCCGTTATGTGTTTTCTTTTGAATGCTCATATTAATGAAAGTAGTATATAGTTTATTCATAATAATAAAGCTTTTATATAAAAGGACTTTTTTGTCTTTTACTAATTATCACTGACTTATATAATTTTTTTATTATAAAAAGTTAAAATTATTAAAGATAATGTATACATTTAAGGAATCCCTATATAAAATCTTAAGTTTTATATAAAATTCAATTGAATGCTGCCAAACAATGTGCTTAAAGACACGTTACTACAAAGTGGATATCCGGGTCAAGTGTGCTAAACAATTATAACCTTCAGCTATTACATACTACTATGTAATGGCACTTGGTAATTGATATAAGAAATTTTGCTGACCTCTAGTACTCTACATCTATTTCAAATGATTTTGAAAATTGAGTTGTACAGTTGGTCATCTATCTACGAAATTATTTTATATAAATTCAATTGAATACTGCCAAACAATGTGCATAAAGACACACGTTACTACATTTTACATTTTGTTTAATGTAATGTAAGTTGATATATGGGGTCAAGTGTGTTCAACATTTTTACCTTCACTTATTATAAGATGTTTTGCTGACCCTTAGAACTCTGCATCTGCTTGAAATGATTTTAAAGCTTCATTTATTATATAATCTGTTACGCGCATTACATCTATGTATAAATTCAATTGAATGCTACCAAACAACATGTATAATAAAGTCACGTTGCTACAGTTTATATTTTGTTTTCATTCCATAAATGTAATGCAAGTAGATCCCGAATCAAGTCTCAAGTGGCTTTACTTTTAACAATCCAACTTGATTGAGGAAGAGACAGATATAGTTAAGCGTAGTTTAAAACAAAACACTATTAACCAATTACCAAAGCATGTTTACAAGGGTATCTAGATAGTAGATACAGACATGATTACTATTTTCGTTTTCTTCAAT
The DNA here is from genome assembly GCF_000230855.2 of Cajanus cajan. NCBI lineage: Eukaryota > Viridiplantae > Streptophyta > Magnoliopsida > Fabales > Fabaceae > Cajanus > Cajanus cajan. Next base: position 11,765,608 of record NC_138523.1, on the reverse strand, counting down.
AAGAACTAACTTATCTAGTACCCCAAAACGAGAACAACCAACCACTTTCCTCTATTTGGCCTATTCAATCTACATTCTGTCTATACTTAGATTTCATCTATCATAAAACTAACCCCAGCAAAATAATCTCCCCTAGACCTAGGTAGACGAATGTTGTTGTTGTTGCTGCTGCTGCTGATGTTGGTGTTGATGACTCATCAATTCAATCTCCTTCTGACGAATGAGCAAAACCATTCTCTCATTCTCAAGCCTCCTTCGTTCATTTTCAAGTTTGGCTCTCTCCATCTCCCTCTCCTTCTTGCTGCTAAACCTTGCCCATTTCAGCCTTTGTTTCTCCAACTCAAATGCTTGAGTTTGATAGCTCAATTGCTGCTCCTCCAACTGCATTATCCTGCCCCTCATCCATTGCTTCTTGTCCCAAGCACTCCTACCCCCATCTTGGAACACACCACTCACCTCAGCATTCAGTTGCTGCATCACATGTGGTGACATGGAAACCCCTTTCCTTGCCCTCTTCCTCGTTGACCTTCCATCATTCTCATCCTCATGTCCATGCCCCACTTGACCCCTTGAACCACCTTCTCCTGAATCATCTTCATCCTCATCTGAATCATCCTCAGACTCATCCTCCTCCTCCTCCTCCTCATCCTCCTCTTCCCCATTTCCCACTTTCAACATCCTCAAACCCCCCAAATTCCCCACCATATTCTCTGATGAATGAAAACAACGTTGTTGTTGTTGTTGCTGCTGCTGCTGCTGATGTGGCTGTGGTTGTGGTTGTGCCTGAGACTGAGACACCTCCCCCCCAGACTCTCCTTGCTGCGGAACATTGCTATTATTCCCATGGCCACAACTATTATGATAAGCACACATCTCCCTGAAGAACAAATGCTTAGAATTGAGCAACTTCTTAACCTCCTCTTTCATCTTTGGAGACAAGTCCATTGTGTCCAACAGACTCTGATTCTCCACAACCCTGCAAGCCGTTCCCTTGCCAAGGATATCATTCACCCTCTTGTACCTCTTGTTCAAGTCATTGAACTTGTCCTCACACTGTTGAGGAGAAACATAGAACCCCTTCTCCATCATGGCCCTTGACACCGACTTCCACTTCCCCTTCTTCTGCATCAAACCAGAGGATTTCTTCTTATCACTCCCTTCAGAGCCAGCCTCATCGCCAATGTAATAAACCGCCATAATCAAGAGCCTCACCATGGTGTCAGTCCACTTCATTCTCTGCCAAGGTGAGACCTTTCTCTTGGGGTCCTCATCACCACCTGGCTCATCCTCATCACTGAGAGTGCTTTGTTGTTGTTGTTGTTGGGGTTGTTTGGTCTTGGATGAAGAATAGTTAGGGTAGCCATGTTTGATCGATTGGTGCTGAAGGTGTGGATGGTGCGGATCAGTTTCATGATGGGTGGCATAGGGTACCATTTGGGGATGGTGTGGCAAATTGTGAGGGTTTTCAACTCCTACCAAGGCAGAGAACATTCCATTGGGTTCCATCAACAAACACCTTCAAGTCAAGTTTTGAAGCAAAAGGAAGGAACTTTGGATGAAAGGCACTTACCCTTAATCGAATAGTTGAAGAAATCGGAAAGGGTGGCGATGGAGAAGGACATGAATATGGATGAAGGGATTGTGAGAGAGAAGAAAAAAGCGTGGCATTACATAGGGTTTGGTGATAGGATTCAGTTGTCGGGAAAAGAGAAGAGAAGGGTAATGATATAACAGAGAGAGAGTGTGTGTTTGATTTTGAAGCAACTGGTTTTGTTGGAGCAGACAGAATCTGCCCATGGTTTTGGGTTTGAGTGAGGGTTTTTGGAACCAACCCACAGGTTTTCAATTTGATCGGCGACTAGGTGCCATTTTGTGCCAACAAGGATGCTGCTTTTTGTACACGTGCGCTTCATACCATTAACGAAAGATAAATCTTCCTATGTGCGCTCTTTTTTACTCTTTCTCTCTCTCTCTTTTTTTATATTTAACTTTTTAAAAATAAATAAATGAATAAATATTTGCTCCTTCACTAGGTGATTTATTCTTAATCAACTCAAAAGTTGACCATGTGCCTTTTGCTTATTGACAAAGTTTAATTGAGTTTGATTTTGAAAGTTTACTCGGATTTAAGCGGATTTTACATGATTATAACGTTTATACAAATACTTACACATTACTTATCAATAAAATTTTTATATTACAAAAATTAAACGCATGTCCTTCTAAGATATGATACTGTTGCTTACTAACTGAACGTTTGTTTTATTACTGAAAAAAATCAATCCTAGAAACACAAAATTGACCCCCCTAATCCTCGGGTTTAGAGCACCTTGTCCCATGTGTTTAAGTTAGAATCACTTGATGCATGTGTTTTCTAAACAGTTAATAAATATACAGGAAGTGATTCCATTCTTCTGGTGCCGGGACTTTACTAAGTAGGTTGTACCCGGTTGAGACTATTTCTTCTGTTGGCAGAATTTGTTAAGAGGTAATTTCATTTAATAGCTCATTAATTTTGTTGAATTCATTAGATTTTTTCCGATGTTTCATGGTTTCTGACCAAAATATTTTTTCTTTATGTTGGACTTCTGTTGCCTTAATGAATCTGAAATGGATGTTCTATAGTTTTGAGGTTGATAGCTTTCTTGTAAACTGATAGTGATCAACTCCTGCAACTGTCAAAGGTGTATTCAGGGAAAAGGTTTAGGAGAAGTGGGGATCAGAGTCCAAGGCAACATGTGTAATGCAGAGTTTGTTTTTGGTAAACTTTTTCTAAAATACTTATAAGAAGAAAAAAAAATAAGAAGAAAGGAAATGAAACAAGTCTTTCATAACTTAACTTAAAAGTCAATTTATGTATAAGTTAATTTATAGAAATATTTGCTTATTATCTGCTTCAAAATCTTATTTTTAATTAATGCATAAATTAGTTTTAATTCATGAAAAAGTTTATTTCAACTTCTCTTTTTATTTGTTTTCTCCTACAAGTATTTTTTAGAGAAACTTTTCTAAACAGTTCAGAAATAAGTTAACCTTTGCATAGGTGGTAGGGAGAACAGATTGGAGGATGTAATTTGGTTAGATCAGGGGTGTAAAGAAAATAGAGAGGATAATGTAAGGTGTATGAAAAATGTAAGGATGAATTAGGTACGAAGAGAATCAGGCACTTGAGTCTTGAAATTGCCTGAGCTATCTGTATTTTTCTTACCTTGCATATTTTAGCCCCATTGCACTGGTATTGCTCCAATATCAGTACACTAGAAGAGATATAACTCAGTTTGTTCCTTCTTCTCTCTTAATTCGGGTCCAGTGTTTGATTGAGGAAACTTTGTGTCAATACGTGCCATCATTGGTGTTATGAAATATCTTTCTATTTATTGATGAGAACTTGCTTTGTGATCCATTATATGTCAGAAGACTTAATATGGAACTACTAGATGGAGCAAATTTAACATGATGTCAGTATTTGGATCAGGAGCTACCACTTGATAAATTTGTTTGGGAAATCAATATATTAAGAGATCAGTTGAATATGTCGTGGTATGGGCTCTGGATTCAACTGTTGGATCTAAAATTCAATGCTATTGTGCACACTTTTCCAATATAAAACAGCATGCTGTTTTTTTTTTTTTTTTTTTTTTTTTGCTTGAAGATACTATTGTTTAAATTGCTATTTTCTAGAGCCCAATTAACTTGATTACGACAGTATGCTCTGAGTGGCCCAAATTCATGCAGTAAGATAGATTATTTTCTTTCATTTCAATAAATTTATTCATTTTCCATGATAGCAAGATACTAATTTCTATCAAGCATTCTGTTTCAACAAGACTTGGTTGCGTATATAGTTAAAATCCATTCATTTCTTATCAAATCTTGAAATAAAACAGGAAAAGTATGTTCTTGTGGATGCCTTTTTTTCTTTTTATATAGAGACGTACAAGTTTATGCATATTGCTTTTGCTTTTTTGGCATGGTGGTTGATTCTGTTTCATCTTTGCTTTATAATTGTTAGGTACGAGCTGCAATTAAGGTGAAGAATTGTATTATAATGTTTCACTTCAATAGGAAGGGCTGCAAGGTACTTTGTCAATGAGTAATTGAATATCAAAGTTGATATATTCTAGTATCTTGGAAAAATGAACCAGTTACTCTCAAATTGGGTTTGACTTGGCTAACTAACACTATCCTGTGATTAATATCCATATCATTTTTTATGCAAATTGTGAAACTTAAAATCAAGGGATGTGATGTGCCCTTGATGCCAGTATTTTGGGATTAGTATTCATACTAGAACACAGATTGAAAATGTGATGATTGTATCTGTACCAAATTAATTATGCCAATAGCTCGTTATTACTTCTGACTAAGCATTTTTTTTACCGACTGAACTTAGTGGTCATGAACAAGAGAGTACGTTTAATGATGAATAGTGTGTGGAGTAAAATAACTTGAGACATGTTTGAAGTTTCTTCTATTCTGTTGGGGATTCACAATTTCAACATAATTAGGATAAATGCTTTATCTAAATCCACTATTACTTGTGGACCTGTAAGGATATATTTGAATAAACTTTTTCAAAAATATGTTTAGGAGAAGAAAATAAGAAATACACCCAATGCTAAAATAAACTTATGTACACGCTAATTGATGAAGTTTTTTTTTTCATATCTGCATATCTTCTCTAAGATATATTTTAACTTCTGGAATTCATACCTAGCACCACATAAACTAGTCCTAAAGAAGCAGGAGATGGCAAATGAACTTTGGTAGATGCCATAGACATACGTTGAGGAATTCAATAACATGAAATGTTGGCTGTGAAGTAGTAAGCAACTTGAATTAACGATACTATGTTGCTATATATTCGGGCACTGTCAAAAAGTGATTTCACATTATGCTGAAAAAAGAAAAAAGAAAAAAGAAACGGAGAAACATAGAATAAGAGGGGTTGTCTACACTCTACATTATTAAAGTGGTATAATCAAGAATTAATATGTTACATCGGTGAGAGTGCATTGTAATTGATTTGTATGTTAATTGGAAATCATGGAGTTCAACAAGCGCCTGTGGCCTAATGGATAAGGCGCCTGACTTCTAATCAGGCGATTGTGGGTTCGAGTCCCACCGGGCGTGAGTCATGTATGCTCATTTATGGATATCTTTCAAAAAAATATGTTAAATTTTTATTATGAATCTTAATTATTTTCTCAATTTTTATTATGAATCTTAATTATTTACTAAAATCAGTATAAAATCTTAATTGAGTGGTACAGTATGTCATCTTCATATAAAATCTTCTAAAATCAGTACCTTTACCAATAAAAAGGATACCACTTTTTGTTTTTCAATTTTATCATATAATAAAAAACTGTCTATAATTAAAAAAAAAGGCACTTATTAATTAACTAAAAAAGGGAGTGTTTTTATTTTAATTAGTTTTTATATAATACCAGTACATAAAGACACAAGTGAGCTAAACATCTATAACTTTCTGTTGTTATATAATCTGTTATGGCACTTGTTATAAGAATATTTTGCTGACCCTTGTAACTGCTTGAAATGGTTTTGAAAGTTGAGTTGTACAGTACTACAGTTAGTCATATCTATTATCTATACATAAATTTTTCTTAAATTTTATATAAACTCCATCGAATACTGATCTGTACAGTACTACAATTAGTCATATCTATTATCTATACATAAACTTCTCTTAAATTTTATATAAACTCTATCGAATAATGATATGTACAGTACAGTACTGCAATTAGTGATATCTGTTATCTATACATAAACTTCTCTTAAATTTTATATAAACTCCATTGAATACCGCCAAACAATGTAACCATTAGGATTAGCTTAATGATTAAATAAAAAAAATAGGTAACTGAACATTTAATGAAAAAAAAATAATCCAAACCCCTTAACTCCATAATAGATATCAAATTATTTCTTAAATAGGTATTTATTATAGATAATTTAAATAAATATATTCATGTAAGTTATTCAATGAGATCAAAATAGATTTTAAGTTACTTAACTTTTTAAAAATATATAACATACGTTATATAAAAAGATAATATTACTTTTTTTAGGGGAAAAAGATAATATTATTTAAATTTATTTCATTTAAACTTATAAGATTAAAATATAGTAATTTTTTAACTTTTACTTTAAACTTATAAAATTAAATTATTTTAGATTATTAAATTTATTTAAACTTATGGGATTGAAATATTTTAACAATTAAATTTAGTTTTTAAATTGAAGATTTATAATTAATAAAATTATCTGTATAATATTTAAATAATTTAAAATTTGACTTTATCATTTTAAAAAAATATTAGAATAAATAAAAGACATTACTACATTTTTTTATCATTTAATAAATATGCACAGGTAATGAAAAAATTTGTGAGTATCTATCCTCACAAATATGGAGGTAGGATTGTGACTGTGAGAAGACAAATGAAGCCATGCCTTGGGTTCATGTGTGTTGTTTAGTTTAAGTTATTATATTATATAGTTTAGTATATTATTTGTAGTTAATTTGTTAGTTAGATTACACGATTTAAGAATATGTATATACATAAATATTATCTGTAAAAGTGTATTTTGATGAAAGTGATATTGGTGAAATCACACATTTATTTAAAGACTAATACTTTGGTTCTAATAAAATTATTTTACTATTTTTATTATTTTATTATGTATATATTAAATCAAATTATTTTATTAATTTTTTTTGTAGCTTATTTGAATAAATATAAAAATACGAAATAAATTTGATTTTTTCACGTGAATCTCAATAGACGAAAATTAAAAAAGAGGATGAATTGAAAAATTAAATTTAATATTAATTCTAAAATAATTTATGTTTTAGTGAGCATTAATTTGATGTTAGTTGTATTAACTTGTTTTCTGAATTAAAAATATTAAAAGAAATACTAATAAAAAATTAAAAATTTTTGTTAGAAGCATTAAACTATTTTAAATTTTTTTAAATATATAATATTTATAAAAATATAACAGTATTAAAAATATTTATAATAATTGTTATTGTAAAAATATTTTTTTTAATTATTTATTTATTTTATATTGAGATTAGTTATGTTACAAAATAATGATTGAATAAAGTACCATCAAATGAGATGTTAAAGTCATTTAAATATTAAACCTTGATTAATAAATTTGCATTTCATAAAGTTAGAATAATGAAATAAATATATTGAATTATATTAAAGTGTAGCTTATAAAATTTGTCTTAAACATTAAAATTTCTAACATGATTCTAATGAACTGGATATTTATTTGGTAGAGTGAATAACAAATTTTATAATTCATAATCTAATATAATTTAAAATATCTCAAACTTATTTTTATAATTCAAAATTTCTTAAACTTATTTTTAAAATTTAATATTTTTATGATACATTATTTGAGAGTCTATTTCAGTATCTTTATAATAGAAAACCTTTAAATAAGATAAAAAATTATTTTTTTTATAATTTTATTGTCTGTCGGGTAGCAGCAATTATCTCATGGCCAAAACCTAAGTGTATCAAGTTACGGTTGATACACTTGGATTGCTATATATAACTTTTGGCCTAATGATAAATGTTCAATCCAATTGATATCAAAATCAAGATTACGGCTAAACGACCACTGTAGCGCATTTTTAAAAACTTATTACCAAAATAATGTTGTTTTGAAACAATTTACACCTTTGAGGCTCTTTTATTGGGTGTCGCTATGGGCCATAGCGACACCCATGACACGTGGATTTTTTTTTTTTTAGGCTTGATTGGGTTGGACCAGTGTCGCTATAGGCTTGCCCAGTACGCCTAAGTGGCGCTGTGGCTCACAGCGCCCCATTTTTTTTTTTTTTTAAATTATTTTTTACATTAAATAAAATTAAGACAGAATTAAATTAAATTAAATTAATTAAAAATTTAAATAAACTTATTTTCTAATTAAATAAAATTAAAACAGAATTAAATTAAATAAATTAAAAAATTTAAATAAACTTATTTTCTAATTAAATAAAATTAAAACAGAATTAAATTAAATAAATTCAAAATTTAAATAAACTTATTTTTTTTAATTAAATAAAATTAAAACAGAATTAAAATAAATAAATTCAATATTTAAGCAGAAATAAATTAAACGTATTTCAAATATAAATCAAATTTTTTTTTAATTAACACGTGTCAGCCTCTGTGTGGTCACGCAGGCGGTCAATTAATGAGGCGCTATGAGTTGCAACGCCTCAAATTAGCTGTGGACACGTGTCAGCCTCTGTGTGGTCACGCAGGCGGTCAATTAATGAGGCGCTATGAGTTGCAACGCCTCAAATTAGCTGTGGACACGTGTCCGCCTCTGTGTGGTCACGCAGGCGGTCAATTAATGAGGCGCTATGAGTTGCAACGCCTCAAATTAGCTGTGGACATGTGTCAGCCTCTGTGTGGTGACGCTCTGGGTCATAGCGCCTCAAATTTATATATATTTTTTTTCGTTTTTAATTATTTCTCACATTATATTAGTTAAGTTTTAAAATTTATTTTTTTAAAATTTCAATTATTATTTTTCCTTTTATCAGAAATTTTTTATAATTTATTTTTAAAATTTTATATTTAAAAAGAACTTTTACATATAATTTCAAACTTCTCTCAGTCACGAAAACGGCCCAGTGTTTAATTTTTTCTTACTTAAGTTTTAACATTTTTTTAAAAAAATTTCATTTCTTATTTTTCCTTTTATCACAAATTTTTTTATAATTTATTTTAAATTTTTTATATTTTTAATACAGGCGCTGTGGCCCATAGCGCCTGAGTGGAGCTATGGGCCATAGCGCCCCAAATAATTTATTTATTTTTTTTTAAATTATTTTTTACATTTTATTACTTATTTTTTAAAATTAACATTTTTTTCTTATTTCAATCTTTTTTTCCCTTTTACCTGTTATTTTTTTTATAAATTTGTAAAAAAAATTTAAATTTTAAAAATATAAGATATATTTTAAAAATATTAGATATATTTTTAACACAGGCGCTGTGGCCCATAGCGCCTGAGTGGAGCTATGGGCCATAGCGCCCCAAATAAATTTTTTTTTTTCTCGTTTTTTAATTATTATTTTTTCGTTTTTAGCCGATTTGAGTCGATATAGGCTATAGCGACTCTTTGAAGGTCTCCACCAGCTACAGCGACTCTACCAATATGGCGTTCATGGCTCATATTCAGACCAAAAAATGCCACGTGTCATGGTCATGGGTGTCGCTATGGGCCATAGCGACACCCAATAAAAGAACTCCAAAGGTGTAAAATGTTTCAAAACAGCCCCATTTTGGTAATAAGTTTCTAATAGTACCCCACAATGGTCGTTTAGCCCAAGATTACATGCTTGATTTCTAATAAGAACAATTACCAAGGGACTACGCTTTAGCCTATGTTAAGCGTTCGATTCTACACTTATAGATTTGACAATCATATTTTTAAGATTTAGTGCGTTTATGAATACCTTATTTGAGAGTCTATTTTAGTAATTTCCTTTGTAAGAAAATCTCTAAATTCTTTGATAATCTTATAATTTTGACTATTTAAATAAGTCAACGTACTTAGTATTTCAAGATAAATATATAAATATATGATGTAATACATTAATATATTATTTTAAAATCATAAAATATATTATATATACTAACAATATAATAATCACATATATTTAAATATAATAATAAATAATATAAAATTATTTATAATCTATGAAATTGAAAAAAATTAGTATCACAAGGTATTTTCTTTTATTTTATTATTATCTATTGAAATTATAATCGAGGATTCATCTCAAAATCAATTTTTTGCCTATTTTTTTTAAAAATATTTTTCTTTCTTATTTGCATAATTTTTCTCTCATTTATTTTCTCATTTGATTTGTGACGTAGCAAGTTGGTGTTTTAGTAGCCCAGAACGGGTCGTTCCCAATCTGGAACGGGTCGTTCCAAACTATTAAAATGACTTGTAAATCGTTGTTGAGAACGGGCCGTTCTATAAGGAGAACGGGTCGTTCTGGAGGGCAATACGGGCCGTTCTGGATGGAGAATGGGCCATTCTGATTTTAGAACGGGTCGTTCTGCATGTGATTATTGCACATGATGAAGGAGTGTAGAACGGGCCGTTCCAGATTCGGTACAAGCCGTTTTGGCCACTTCGAATGTCTATAAATAGAGGTTGTGGGCAGTTGAGGAGAGGAGGTTTTTAGAGAGAAGTTCTAGAGAGAAGGGCTCTGGACTATAAAGCTTACTTTTGAAGGATTTAAGTTCCGGGTTGAGCTTTGGAAATGGAATTCCGCTTCTTGGCTATCCTGATCCAATCTTCAAGTAAGGGAAGCTAGGTTTTTGTAGATTTTTGGCTGAAAACGAGTTCTAGGAACTCCTTGGTTGTTTAAATGTTTGATGATTTTAAGCTGAGTTTGAAAGAAGTGGGGTTTTTCGAGTTTGATGAAAATCTTGAGGTTTTCTTGATTGTGGTTGCATGTGGGTAAAGTTGGGATTTTTGGGTTGTTTGATGAAAATGTGATGTTTTGGGCCGATTGCATGTATTTGGAAAGCTGATTTGGTGCAGGTTTGGAAGAGATTTTCGAAGTTTGAGGGTTGCTGCTGGGTATCCGCCGGGCGAAGTTCTTCGCGCCGGGCGCGTGACCATCAGAGGGCTCCATTGGGCAAGCCCGCCGGGCGCAGTGGTGTATGCGCCGGGCGAGCTTGAGGGTGTGAGCCTCTGGATGGCCCCCGCCAGGCGTGGTTGGACCGCCCTGGGCGCGATATCAGTAAGTGACATTGCTTGGGGATTTTTGGTGTGGCGTTGGGCGTGACCTTGTCTCGCCGGGCGTGGAGACTCCTTGGGAGTCTCTGCCAAAGGTGGTGTCGGGCGCAATTTATATTGCGCTGGGCGTGAGACTTTGGGGAAGTCTATGCTTACCCTACGCCGAGCGAGGGTTTGCACGCCAGGCGTGTGAGACCTTCTAAGGTCTCTACCTCCTAGCACGCCGGGCGTAATGGGAATTGCGCCGGGTGCGCTGAGCCCTAGTGCTCTCTAGTTGTGCCACGTCGGGCGCGACCATGAGCTCGCCGGGCGCAGACATGATATTTGATGTTAAGCTGTTATGAGTAGAAATGTGCTGATAGATATGCTGAGCTGAGCTGTAGTTGTTAAATATTGCTGTGCTGACTAGTTGATAATGCTGAATTATGATGTTGAGCTGTAGTTGATGAATATTGCTGTGCTGTAAGTTGTTTAGCTGTGCTGGATGCTGATATCGCTGTGTTGTAAGTTGTTTAGCTGTGCTGGATGCTGATATTGCTGTGCTGTAAGTTGTTTAGCTAAGCTGTAAGCCGTTATTGCTGTATGCTAATTTGCTGTGCTGTGCTGTATATTATTGAATTTTGCTGTTATTGTCGTTATGCGGTGCTGTTATTGCCGCTATACTGTGCTGTTATTGTTGCTATGCGGTGCTGTTATTGCTGGATGTATTTTGTACACTCTAGCTCTAGCCAGATTTGGACCTTGTATATATATATATATTCTAGACACTATATGTATATACTTGTTCTTTTCTGTGTGGTGTTCTGGTGTATTGTGCTGTGTGTAGTGACCAGTCGGGTCGTTACACTTTAGTGGTATCAGAGTAGTTCGAGTCTAGTGGAACACTCTGTGGGGGTGGTCCCTTTAAGCTTTTGTTGTGCTGAGCTCTGTGTTGTGTTGATTGTTGTGTTGATTTCTTTGTTAATTGTTGTGAATGAGAAGAGGTACAAGGCGAACTTGATCTGTTTGCCTTTAGTGGATATTGACATAATCTTAGGAATGGATTGGTTGTCTGCCAATCGCATTCTTATAGATTGTGCCAATAGGAGGTTGATCTTTCCTCAGGTGGAGGATGAGCTGTTGATTTCAGCTGGCCAAGCTGAATCATTGTTGAGAGATGGAGCAGAGTGCTATTTTCTGCTTGCTACCATGAGTGTAGAGACCAAAAGGGTCATAGCTGAGATTGATGTGGTACGGGATTTTGCTGAGGTGTTCCTTGATGAGGTGCCTGAGTTGCCTCCTACTAGGAGGATAGAGTTTAGCATTGACTTGGTTCCAGGTGCGGGGCCAGTGTCGGTGGCTCCCTATAGGATGGCCCCTGCAGAGCTGGTTGAGCTGAAAGGTCAGTTGGAGGACCTGTTGGAGAAGCAGTTGGTGCGACCGAGTGTATCGCTGTGGGGTGCTCCCGTGTTGTTGGCGAAGAAGAAGGATGAAGGTAGTCGACTGTGTGTTGATTACCGACAGTTGAATAAGTTGACCATTAAGAACCAATATCCACTTCCCCGGATAGATGACTTAATGGATCAATTGAGGGGAGCATCTGTATTCTCCAAGATTGACTTGAGGTCAGGTTATCACCAGATCAAGGTGAAGGAGAGTGACATACCGAAGACTGCTTTCAGGACTAGGTATGCTCATTATGAGTATGTTGTGATGCCGTTTGGTATGACCAACGCCCCTGCAGTGTTCATGGATTACATGAACAAGATTTTCCAGCCGTTCTTGGATAAATTTGTGGTGGTATTTATTGACGACATCCTGATTTATTCAAGGACCCCGGAGGAGCATGGTAAGCACTTGAGGATGGTGCTGGAGATTTTGAAGGCGAAGCAGCTGTACGCTAAGCTTTCAAAGTGTGAGTTCTGGTTGGATGAAGTGAAGTTCTTGGGCCATGTGATCTCAGCTGAGGGGATTGCTATTGATTCGGCTAAGTGGAGTCGGTGTTGCAGTGAGAGCGTCCAAGAACTGTCACTAATATTCAGAGTTTTGTGGGTTTAGCGGGTTACTATCAAAGGTTCATTGAGGGATTCTCCAAGATAGTAGCGCCTCTAACCCAGCTGACAAGGAAGGAGCAGCCGTTCATTTGGATTGATGCCTGTGAGCGGAGTTTTGATGAGCTGAAGAGGAGGTTGACTACTTCTCCTGTGCTGGTGTTACCGAATTCTGGTGAGCCCTTTGATGTGTACTGTGATGCTTCTCACCAGGGTCTGGGGTGTGTGCTGATGCAAAACAGGAAAGTGGTGGCATATGCTTCAAGGCAATTGAAGAACCATGAGAGGAATTATCCCACTCATGACTTGGAGTTAGCAGTTGTGGTGTTTGCCTTGAAGATGATGGCATCCTTACTTGCATGAACTTGAGATGATGAGCAAGGAGGAGGACGCCTTCTCCAAGGATCAAGTTCTTCAAAGGTGGACCAAGGTTTTAGGGTGGATGATGATGGAATGGACGAAAATGAAGGTTGGGTAGAAGGTGTTTGAGGAAATGCTTGAGAATGGTACTCTAGGGTTGGCTCACTTCATGATCATGAAGGCCACTTCTAGGGTTGTTTCTCTCAAGGTGGAGATGGTAGGGTTTGGCCGAAAATAGCCAAGGGTGACTAAGGAAAGATATAAAGGCACTAAAGGCTCTCTTTATATTCAATATCCAAAGTATTTACAAGGTGTGGGGTGTTGGGTATTTATAGGAGGGGAGGCATCTAGGGTTGCATTTGGAGTAGGCAAATGCATTCCAAATGAAATGCAAATGAACCCTAGATGCAACTTGGTGGCCAAGGATGGAATCTTTGGGTTTAGATTGGCTATATCTAGGTGCATGATAAGACCATGCAACCTTTGCCCTCCACTTGGGCCTAAGCCTTTCTAACACCAAAAATAGATCCAATGAACACCAAAAAAATGCGTCACCCTTCTAGTTAACACCCTAGCCCAAAATTAAAAACCCTAATCATCTAGAGCACCCCATAATACAAGGGTAAAAAGGGAAATACAAGGGAAAATAAATTCTAAGTCCTAAACACCCCAAAATACAAGGGTAAAATTAGAAATACAAGTAAAATAAATTCTATGATTAAAAAGAACTTAGGAGCTAAGGTCCAAAAGTGGCCTCACTAACCCATTCCTCTTGCCTCCTTTAATATATCACCTCTTGGTCTTCTCGGCCTTAGTGTTATTCCATCATTCCCTCCCTCTTGAAAAGGATTTGACCTCAAATCAAGAGGTTCCTCATGGTGGGCATCATGACCAACAAAAACATAAAAATAAGCATTAGAGGTAATAGTATATGATAGAAATGGAAAGTGTATCCTAAGAGGAGTTCTACTAAAAATGCTAAAAAGATTGTCTAAATTAAAAGGACTAGACTTTCTAATGTTAAGGATAGGATCCTCCCCACGATGAAGTCTAGGTGTATAACTAAAACCTAAAAAGGTAAAAAGACTAAAACTATCGCACACTAATGTATTAGTCCTAAAAACTAAAATATCTTGTTGGAAGTGCCCAATGTAATGACCTAGGTATGTATTGGAAAATAAAGAAAACTTAACTAAAAAATTACCTAAACAACTTTGTATTGCATAATTTGTTAGATACATATGAGAAAAAGGTGTTAAGAGGAGTCTAGGAAACTCATATAATCTAAGTTTGTCTTGTAGGAAAGTATTCAAGTTAAGTTCAAATAAGTTTGAACTTCTTTCAAGATCAAAAATAGAAGATACAACACCATGAGATGTATCCAACAAACCATACAAGCCAAAAGTTGGGTGCTTTATGAAGAAAACTAAAGTAGAAAGAGTCTTAAAGAAAGAAGGCTTATCTTCCTTGGGCACCACCAAGGAAGTAGCACAAGAAGTGGGACTAAGTGAAGTCCACTTCTTCTTCACTAAATCTTGAAGTTGAGATTCTTTTTCTTTAAAAAGGATTTGTTTTTGAATCTCCACTTCATGACTAGTGGCAACGTGAGAGAAAGAGTTAAGGTCATGATGAATGAAGAAAGTCTTTTTAAAATCATTTTCAATGGGAAAGTGACTCTCTTCAAGCATAAGCCCTTTGAAAGAAACATTATCCTCCTTACTCTTCTCTAAGAGTGTTGGTTGTTGTTTTTCATTTTCTAGCCACTCTTTAACTTTCTCTATACTTTTCTTTATTTTTTCTTTCTTTTCTATTTTCTTTTCTTTTTCTTTCCTTCTAAGTTCCTCCTCTCTTGTTGTATTTTCTTGCTCATGCATACTCCTAGGAACTCTAACTTCTTTGCCTTTTTGAGATCTAGTTGGAACAATCCTAGGTTGGGATCCACTAGTTTCTCTCCTCTCAACTAATTTTGCAAGTAGTTGTTTTATTTCCTCATTATTTTTTTCAAACTCTTTTTCTTTTCTTCTCAATTCTTCCTCTCTTTTTATATTTTCCTCTTCTTTTTTTCTTAGGTACTCTTTGAGTTGCCTAATTTCTTCCTTAACACTAGACCTAGTACTACAAGAGTTATGACCATGGACATTAGAATGATCACTCATCTTTGATCCAAAAAGGTTTTCACAAAGTGTTTTCAAAAAGGTTTGAAAAAGTTTTCACAAAGAGTGAGTGATAAAAGGGTTTTCACAAAAAAAGGATTTTCAAGGTGCAAGATAGGTATGAAAAGGCCTAAGTGTACAAAGTGAACTATCAAGGGAGGTGGACTACTAAGAATCACTTAAAAACCAAGCCTTTTCAAGTAAAAATCACTAAGCCTTTTCACACTTTTCTCACAAAAACAATTTTCACAATACTAAGGTGTGTGATGTGCACGCCCCCCTAGTAGGCAAATGAAGCCTTCTAAACGAAACAAATAAACAATGTAAAGTCCTAGGCAAATATACTACCAAAGCTTTAAAGCATGCAAAGGAAAGCACTTAAAGCATATGCTAGTCGGTTTCCTAGGTGAAGGTTTTCAAATCACCTTCAAACTACACGAAACTACCACCAAATTGAAAAGGTTTAAAAATGGCCAATTACAAACCAAAAATGAATGAAACCAAGGCCAAAAACACAAGAGGCCGAAAATTAGCAAGAAAGAAATAAGTAAAAAAAAAAGGAAGTCTCCAAGTCTTCAATTCTCCACCCCTTCACAATGAACACCCAATGTTAGTCTTGAAATGGTGTTTGCACTCTTTGAATTGGTGTGATCCTCCAAAGTTCCTTGAACTCCAATCGGACAACCCCTCCACTCAATCCACCAAGAAAATGTGTAGTGTTTTAGAAGTTTTCCCCACCTAGATCAAGAAGAAAACACAACCCAAGAGTACAAGAGGCCAAGAAAGAAAAACTAAAAAGGCACAATTAAGAAAAGGCTAAACTCAAATGGAATTTATGAGACAAACTTAAGAGTAGAAGAAAGACTCAAAAACTAAAATTAAGGCACATTAATAAAAGGAAATCACACAAAAGAGTAATTCCTAGAATGACACTAGAATAGAATTTAGAAAGTAGGCTTAAAAGAAAAATTATGCACTTAACATGTTTGATTTATTGTCTCATTCGGCCATTAAGTATTGTCCAATGGTCCAAGAATTAACTCCAAGTGCTATGGTATGAAAGTTGGTCCAAAACTCCACAAGTCTAGCAAAGGTTCCCTTTTCTTGTTTTTGGTTTCTTTGTTCCTTTTGGGCTTGTCCAAGTCTTGGCTTTTTTTTTTGTTCAAAGTCCAGCCACTTTTCTCTTTTTTCTTTTGAATTTTATACTATTCCTTTGCTTGGGTTTTACACTTGTTTTTGGTGGTTTTGTTAGCAACTTTTTGGAGTATTCTTTTAGCAACTTACACTAGCTCAATGAGACAAAATTTGAGTGTTTTTCTTAAGTTTTTAATAGCCCATGTCCAGCAGCAAAGATAGGCATATTGAAATCAATTTCACACTCAAATTATCAAACATCATGTAGGCATACAAGTTCACCAAGGAATACACAAAAAATTGGCCGAAAATTTGAAGTAAGTATGTGTAAAAGAATTAATCATACATGATATTTTAAGTGATGTAGAACATGCTAGAACTAATTAGCATGCATGATTGACTCTCTAAAGCACATCAAGGACTCACGGCCATTTTATCAAACAAGTGGCATGCATGTCATTTTTTGTTCATTTCAAAGGCTAAGCATAAAAAACTTGGAATTTCTTTCAAGGTAGTTCAAAGAGACAAGCTTATGACAAAACCGGATGGATTAAAAAAATAAAAACATTAATGTATAACATGCAGCCCAAAATTTCCAGCAACTCAAAAATTTAAAGAAAAAAGCAAGAACCTAAATAAGAAAGCCTAAAATGCCAAGATGATTCACAAAGAACATATGGTATGAATCAACACATGAGAAGAGATTTATGGATCATCAAAATATGGCAATTAAGATGATTCATTTAGGCACACTTAGGAGACATGTAAGGAAGACATGACATGACCGAATATTTTTAGAGATAAAGAGATTGTTACCCTTGAAGAACCAAGGCTTTGATACCACTTGATGGCATCCTTACTTGCATGAACTTGAGATGATGAGCAAGGAGGAGGACGCCTTCTCCAAGGATCAAGTTCTTCAAGGGTGGACCAAGGTTTTAGGGTGGATGATGATGGAATGGACGAAAATGAAGGTTGGGTAGAAGGTGTTTGAGGAAATGCTTGAGAATGGTACTCTAGGGTTGGCTCACTTCATGATCATGAAGGCCACTTCTAGGGTTGTTTCTCTCAAGGTGGAGATGGTAGGGTTTGGCCGAAAATAGCCAAGGGTGACTAAGGAAAGATATAAAGGCACTAAAGGCTCTCTTTATATTCAATATCCAAAGTATTTACAAGGTGTGGGGTGTTGGGTATTTATAGGAGGGGAGGCATCTAGGGTTGCATTTGGAGTAGGCAAATGCATTCCAAATGAAATGCAAATGAACCCTAGATGCAACTTGGTGGCCAAGGATGGAATCTTTGGGTTTAGATTGGCTATATCTAGGTGCATGATAAGACCATGCAACCTTTGCCCTCCACTTGGGCCTAAGCCTTTCTAACACCAAAAATAGATCCAATGAACACCAAAAAAATGCGTCACCCTTCTAGTTAACACCCTAGCCCAAAATTAAAAACCCTAATCATCTAGAGCACCCCATAATACAAGGGTAAAAAGGGAAATACAAGGGAAAATAAATTCTAAGTCCTAAACACCCCAAAATACAAGGGTAAAATTAGAAATACAAGTAAAATAAATTCTATGATTAAAAAGAACTTAGGAGCTAAGGTCCAAAAGTGGCCTCACTAACCCATTCCTCTTGCCTCCTTTAATATATCACCTCTTGGTCTTCTCGGCCTTAGTGTTATTCCATCAGAAGATATGGAGACATTATTTGTATGGTGCTCGGTTCAGCGTCTTCAGTGATCACAAGAGTCTGAAGTACCTGTTTGATCAGAAGGAACTGAACATGAGGCAGAGGCGGTGGATGGAGTTTCTGAAGGATTATGACTTCCAGTTAATGTATCATCTTGGCAAGGCCAGTGTTGTGGCAGATGCGCTGAGTAGGAAATCCATCCACATGTCTAGTATGATGGTGAAAGAGCTGGAGCTGGTTGAGGAGTTCAGAGATCTGAACCTCTGTGTGGAGTTAGCTCATGATCACATTAGTTGTGGGATGATTACCATAACTAATGAGTTCTTGAGGCAGGTTGGACTTAAGCAGTTGCAAGACGTTGAGCTGGTGAAGCTTCTTGGTTTACTAGGTACCGAGAAGGTTGTTGGTTTTGAGCTGGGCGAAGATGGAATCTTGAGGTTCAAGGGCAGAATTTGCCTACCTTAGGATGCTGAGCTGAGGAGAGCTGTGTTGGAGGAAGGCCACAAGAGCAGACTTAGCATACATCCTGGTATGACTAAGATGTACCAAGACCTCAAGAAGACTTTCTTGTGGTCTGGTATGAAGAGGGAGATAGTTGAAAATGTGGTGGCTTGTCTGACCTGTTAGAAGGCGAAGGTGAAGCATCAGAAGCCGAGTGGGTTGATGCAGCAAATGGAAATTATGGAATGGAAGTGGGATAGTATCACTATGGACTTCATCGTCGGGTTGCCTAGGTCGGCTAGGAATAATGATGCTATCTGGGTGATTGTTGATCGGTTGACCAAGTGTGCACATTTCTTACCTGTCAACATCAAGTGGTCCTTGGAGAAGCTGACATAGTTGTATGTGAGGGAAATAGTACGGTTGCACGGGGTGCCTTCCAGTATTATTTCAGACAGAGATTCGAGGTTCACTTCCAGATTTTGGCAGAGTCTACATGAAGCCTTAGGCACGAAGCTGAAGCTGAGTTCTGCTTATCATCCGCAGACGGATGGTCAGTTAGAGAGGACAATCCAGTCCTTGGAGGATCTGCTGAGGGCTTGTGTGTTAGACCACTTAGGAAGCTGGGAGGAGGTCTTACCGCTGGTTGAATTCACTTACAATAATAGCTTTCATGCTAGTATTGGGATGGCGCCGTTTGAAGCCTTGTATGGCTGGAGATGTAGGACTCCTCTGTGCTGGTATCAAGATGGTGAGTTAGTGGTTGTGGGATCGAAGCTGATCCTACAGACTACTGAGAAGGTAAAGCTAATTCAAGATAGGATGAAGACTGCTCAGAGTAGGCAGAAATCTTATGCTGATAAAAGGCGTAAGCCTTTGGAGTTTGCTGAAGGGGAGCATGTGTTTCTGAAGGTGACTCCGACCTCTGGTGTGGGTAGAGCGCTGAAGGCAAGGAAGTTGACACCGAGGTTTGTTGGTCCCTATCAGATCATACAGCGTGTGGGTCCGGTTGCTTATCGGTTGGCTTTGCCACCGTCTCTTTCAAACCTACACGATGTATTTCATGTATCCCAGCCGAGGAAGTATGTTCATGACCCTAGTCATGTGGTGGAGCTGGATGATGTACGGGTTGAAGGAGAACCTGACTTTTGAGAAGTTGCCGGTAGCTGTGATTGATCATAAGAAGAAGGAGTTGAGGGGCAAGTCTATTGCTTTGGTAAAGGTGTTGTGGGATACAGCTACTGGTGAGGCTACTTGGGAGGTGGAGCAGCAATTCAGGGAGCGATATCCGTTTCTATTCCCAAGTAAGCCTATTTTCAGGGACGAAAATTCCTATTTGTTGGGGGGTATTGTGACGTAGCAAGTTGGTGTTTTAGTAGCCTAGAACGGGCCGTTCCCAATCTGGAACGGGCCGTTCCAAGCTATTAAAATGACCTGTAAATCGTTGTTGAGAACGGGCCGTTCTAGAGGGAGAACGGGACGTTCTGGAGGGCAGTACGGGCCGTTCTGGATGGAGAATGGGCCGTTCTGGATGAGTTCCAAAACAGGCCGTTCTGATTTTAGAACGGGCCGTTCTGCATGTGATTATTGCACATGATGAAGGGGTGCAGAACGGGCCGTTCCGGATTCAGTACAGGCCGTTTTGCCCACTCCAGAATGTCTATAAATAGAGGCTGTGGGCAGTTGAGGAGAGAAGGTTTTTAGAGAGAAGTTCTAGATAGAAGGGCTCTGGACTAGAAAGCTTACTTTTGAAGGATTGAAGTTCCGAGTTGAGCTTCGGAAATGGAATTCCGCTTCTTGGCTATCCTGATCCAATCTTCAGGTAAGGGAAGCTAGGTTTTTGTAGATTTTTGGCTAAAAACGAGTTCTAAAAACTCCTTGGTTGTTGAAATGTTTGATGATTTTAAGTTGAGTTTGAAAGAAGTGGGGTTTTTCGGGTTTGATGAAAATCTTGAGGTTTTCTTGATTGTGGTTGCATGTGGGTAAAACTGGAATTTTTGGGTTGTTTGATGAAAATGTGATGTTTTGGGCCGATTGAATGTATTTGGAAAGCTGATTTGGTGCAGGTTTGGAAGAGATTTTTGAATTTTGAGGGTTGTTGCTGGGTATCACGCCGGGCGTAGTTCTTCGCGCCGGGCGCGTAACCATCAGAAGGCTCCATTGGGCAAGCCCGCCGGGCACAGTGGTGTATGCACCAGGAGAGCTTGAGGGTGTGAGCCTCTGGATGGCCCCCGCCAGGTGTGGTTGGACTGTGCTGGGCGCGATATCAGTAAGTGACATTGCTTGGGGATTTCTGGTGTGGCGCTGGGCGTGACCTTGTCTCGTCGGGTGTGGAGACTCCTTGGGAGTCTCTGCCAGAGGTGGCGCCGGGCGCAATTTATATTGCACCAGATGTGAGACTTTGGGGAAGTCTCTGCTTACCCTGCGCCGAGCGAGGGTTTGCATGCCAGGCGTGTGAGACCTTCTGAGGTCTCTGCCTCATAGCACACCGGGCGCAATGGAAATTGCGCCGGGCGCGCTGAGCCCTGGTGCTCTCTAGTTGTGCCACGCCGGGCGCGACCATGAGCGCGCCGGGCGCGGACATGATATTTGATGTTAAGCTGTTATGTGTAGAAATGTGCTTATAGATATGCTAAGCTGAGCTGTAGTTGTTAAATATTGTTGTGCTGACTTGTTGATAATGCTGAATTATGATGTTGAGCTGTAGTTGATGAATATTGTTGTGCTGTAAGTTGTTTAGCTGTACTGGATGCTGATATCGCTGTGTTGTAAGTTGTTTAGCTGTGCTGGATGCTGATATTGCTGTGTTGTAAGTTGTTTAGCTGAGCTGTAAGCTGCTATTGTTGTATGTTGAGTTGCTGTGTTGTGCTGTATATTGTTGAATTTTGTTGTTATTGCCGCTATGCGGTGCTGTTATTGCCGCTATGCGGTGCTGTTATTGCCGCTATGCGGTGCTGTTATTGCTGCTATGCAATGCTATACTCCGTGCTAATAGGAGTTGTTGTAAGCCGTAAGACTGAGCTGTTGTAGGCCGTAAGGCTGAGCTGTTGATTACTAAGACTAGAGGAGTTGTTTTCAAAATTTACCTCATCCCATTGTGTGGATGCAGCGGCTGTGGTGCTTTTCGAGCCCAATTTGTTGAAAACCCTCCCTGGGAAGCTGACCCTTGAAGTGGTATCTTGCTGTTCTCCTCTAGATTCTTAGTGGTCCCGTGTGTGGGCAAGGTCGAGGCACACGTGTACAAAGCGACCACGGTATAGGGGCCAGGTCGAGCTATACCGATTACAAGCGATCAATACTAACTTATATGCGTGGCGACGCACTATGTGTTTACTGCTGTTTACCGTTGTGTACTGCTGTTTATTGCTGTTATTGCTGAATGATGTGAGATGTGTGTTGTTATATATATTAAGTTGATGTTGTTAAGCTGATTGATGTGCTGATAGCTATAGTTGTTTACTATTCATATGTTTATATATGTATGTTGTTTCTTTTCACTAGCTTACCCTTTGTTGTTTCCATGTGGTTTGGACTGCTATGATCATACTATGTATGGGAGCAGAGCAGAGTTAGGTTGGTGTGTTGAGGAGAGTTTGCAGCTGGCAGATGGCGTTTGTTTTTGTTGTTGTATTTAGCTACTTTGTGTAGCATTGCTAGATGTATTTTGTACACTTTGACTCTAGCCAGATTTGGACCTTGTATATATATATATTCTAGACACTATATGTATATACTTGTTCTTTTTTGTGTGGTGTTCTGGTGTGCTGTGCTGTGTGTAGTGACCAGTCAAATCGTTACATGATTTACCTAACTTAAGCACGATCATACTAGTAACAATTTTCCAAATCCGATAAGAAATCAGCAACTAAGTGTATTTGCGAAATAATAATACCACAATTTGTGACTTTCAAGTTTATTTTATTTTATTTTTACTTTGAACGAAAAACAATGATATTCTTATAATTATTTGAACTTGTAACCTTAATTCTCAAAACTAGTTAAATGTGCAAACAACAAATAATTAAACATATATTTATTAAAATAATTACTAAATGTATGTATAATACAGTATGAGTTATCTTTAGAAATTATAGTTTAATAATAATAGAAAAATAACAGTGACATATTATAAAAAAAGGTCAACGTGACTAAGAAGTAAAAATTCACAATTTAATTTTAATATTCTAGCATAGTAGGATTGGCCACAATTTAAATAATAGAAAGAAAATGAGAGACATTATAAATAACCAAAAAAGTGAAAGTTTAAGACTACCTTTAAATATGATTTTGCATTATACTCGTAAAGATTTATTCCGAGAGAAAAAAAGAAAAAAATTAATAATATATCCCACTTTCTTCTTTACATTTAATTTTATTAATTTATTTTCTTAAAATTATAAATATATTTGTATTTAAAAGTGAAACACTAATTATTAATTGATCAATTGTTTGTGATTAATTTATGGATTAAATATGTTTTTAGTTCTTATAACATTAACAAGTTTTGATTTTAGTACCTGTAAAATTTTTTCTTTATTTTTCATCCTTATAAAATTAAAACTATTATTTTTAGTCTCTATTTTTATGTGATCATTTTTTAATTACTTTTTATTCATTAAAAAGTTAAGTAACTATCTCAAATGTTATCTACAATCATTACTGATATCATATCAATATTTAACTATTCTAAAAAAATTATAAATCCTTAAAATAAATGTTATTTATTCACTTTAAAATGATCGTTAGGGACTAAAAATAGTTAATTTATATTTTAGAAAGATGAAAATCAAAGAAAAATATTTTACAAAAATCAAAATTAAAAATAATGTTTATAAATTTTAGAAAGATAAAAAATAAAGAAAAAATTTTAGAGGGACCAAAATCAAAATCATCAACTTTATAGGAATTAAAAATATATTTAAGCCTTAATTTATTTTCTATAATAATTTTTTTAATATAATTAATTAATTTCCTATTTGCATGATATTTTTTCTCCCAACGCGTGTATTCATTTACATGGAAATTCATTTTAATAATAATTTTGCATACATGTAATTAGATTTTTATATTGAGGTTATATATATTTTTGGTAAAGATACAGAGATTATATCTGACCTAATTGGTATTACTTTTAAATACTTTTTATTATTAATAAATATGATCTATATTCTATATCAAGATTATTATTATTTTACTATGTATTCAGACGATATTTCAGTTACAACTTTCGAAAGGATTTAGCAACATTCTTATTTTATATATTATTTGATGGTTTTAAAAAGAAGGTAGCAAAATGCAACCTTGTTTAATTAGGGCTTGAAGTGGGGCTAGGTAGGGAACTCCTCAGTCACCCATCTCATCATTGAAAGACACAACATTGGTGTCAATCCGTTTACTTTCACAGTCAATTGGGATTGTGATTATAACTTCCCTCATCCAAAATGGTTCGCAATAATCTTTGACCAAAGTGGATAAGATTTAGACTCTTCAATGTTGCAACCTACCACCATTCTATGGCTAAACGATACTCAAGCAGTCCTAGCTAGAACAGCATGTATGTAGCAAGAGCAAATGTCAGAAAACTTGGCCTAGACATCGACCTAGGGCAGTAACTTTTGATTATTTACCAACCCTAAACATAGTCTTTAACGACCCTGTCCCACACTTGTCAAATTGTTACACTGCTATTACTCCATCACCACGTTTACTGCATTCAGATTTCAGACCTAGGGCTTTGTCAAGTTGGTATCACCCACTTTTAATTATTTACCATTACCACACATATACCCAAATTAATGTGAAAAAATCTCAATCATTATATTATTCATCTGATTTTAACAATTTTATATCATATCCATATCAAAATTATAAATAAAATCACACTTTCAAACATTAAATTATTAGGAGGAAGATCGTATCATATTAACTAATTTATTAAAAATTACAAAAGCATTAAATAAGAATATATAATTTTAAATAAATATAAATCAATATATAATAGATCCCATAGTAAAAAAATGTGTTAGAATATGTTATTAGTTTAATGATTGTTATAACAGGCTACAATTTATCAAGTTCTTCTAAAACTAATCTTAACTATTTTCGAAGACGTTTATTTCATGTTATCTTTCTCTATTCTCAAGAATCACAATAACATATTCTTTGACATCTTTTATTTCTATAATGAAGAAGTGAGTAAGTAATATTTCCAGAAAAATATAGAAAATTATTTTTTTATAACTCTTATAACTTTCATATTTGTTTTTTTGATTTGAAAATTTAGAAAATATTTTTTAAAACATTAAAATAAACTAATAATTATTATTTTTTATATTCTTAAAGATAACATTCGTGTTATATTATTTCTAAAAATATAACTCTAAAAAATACAGTATCATTTTATAAAACAAATATTCCATTGTCTGGCATTGAGTCGTATGGTGGCAACACGAAGCATCTCGAGGCCCTCTTCATTTTAACAATGCCATGTATTTTCGGAGTGCTTGAGTTTATTGCTTGTAGACCTTCCTAGCTATTATAGTAAAAAGAAGGCAACACTCACAAGGGTTCACAAAACCTAACCTATAACCGAATTAATTCAGTCCAACACTCCGTAAAAAAATTATAACCATCTAACTAGTTTTTACTAAAGTTATTATGGTCATAAATAGAAAATAAAATAAAAAAATAAAAAAATAAACTGAAAATTTGGAAAATAGAAAAAATGAAGAAAATAATATTATGATTTACATTAGAGGAGATAATAGAAATTAGAGTTTAATAAAAAATTATTTTACCTATTACTATTTGAAATAATTACTGGTGCCATACTTAACAAAAACATAAGATTATCTATGATAATGATTAAGTGTGTTAATAAAATAGACTTTTAGTGATATTTAATATAATTTTTAATGATATAAAATATTAAGTACCATTGTATGTAATATCGCTTAAATATTTATCTATAATTATTCTACATGTCAGCAAAAACCTCGAGAAAAATGTATAAGTTTTTGTGACATTTTTTTATTAATATTTAATATTTTTTATTATTGTTATTAAAAATTTAACAAATGATTTATAATACTCTTTAATTACCTTATTTCTAGTTGATATGAAACTTGTAAGATGAAGATTTTCATTTATTTATATATTCTTTAATTTTTATATAATTTTAATTATTTTATCACTTAAAAACTTGTAAAAGTCTTTAATTATATCACGTTCTTAACACATTTGTCTGCTAGCTAGAGTTTAGCCTACCAAGAACAAGACACTGCATCATGCATTAATTAACAAGAAACAAGAAAAATAATGAGAACGTCACACGGTTGAATTGGAAAGCACTTTAAGATCAACAACATTAGGAAAAAAAATAAAAGGTAGCTCTATATGGATATGCTATGACGAAAGGTGTAGCATCTGAACCTTTTGCAACGTCCTTGGCTAAAAGACTCGTGGATGTTGACTTGTTACAAGAAAGCCTGGGCACGAACGTAAATATGGAGATGGAGGAAATCACACGAATCAAGAAAAAAGTTGCGAAATCCAAAACGAAGAGAAAAAAAATGAAGGGACAAAGGGACCTTTTTAAAAATACTAAACCTCTAAAATGTACCCATTTAAATTTTGAAATAATAAATTTTAGGTTTAAATATAATTTTCGTCTATATAATATATATATATATATATATATATATATATATATATAATTTTTAGTTTTTGTAAAAAAAATTATTGTTGTTTTACTTTTAACATTTTATAATATTTCAAAAATAGTCTCTATTGTCAACTTTCATTAAAAAAAATCATATTAAGCAAATGAAATGTATATTATATTCATCATATTTTACTTCACCATTACCATATGTAGGTAAATTGGTTTAAAAATGTATTTAGACAAAATTTCAACATGCATTTCATTGTTGTCACTTCATCATCCTCTTTATGCACACTCTCTTTGAGCCATGGAACATCATGTCCTAGCTATCGTCGATGACAGAGATAGACCACCAACCTCCCTTCTCTAATGAGGTATCCCGCTCGTTGTTGTTGCAGTGGTCCCGGTAAGTGACAACGATCTTGATGATTTTAAGCTAATCAACACAGTTTATCTTGGCCTAGGAAGAGACAACTTTTAGTGGCGCCACTAGAGTGATGGACACTTTGGCAATGCATATGCTCCTAAACGATGAGGGAGTAGTCGAGTGTGAGGTCGAACTCCTCCATGCTGAGGTGGCGGTTGGTGGCGACCTCATAGAAGCAATAATTGTTAAGGACGAACTTGACACTATTGTCAAGATTGTAGATTATGAGAAATTGCTCCTTGTCGAGGGATTGGAGTCTAGATTTGAAAAGAATATTATACTAAAAGAAAAAGGGTTGAATTGTTATTTATTTAAAATCCTGTTCCTTTTTGAGAATTTGTTATTTAGAAGACCAATCTTTTGAGTATCGGAACTTAGTGTATTTTTTGAAAATAGTTTTTGAGTTTACTTATTTGTGAATAGGATTATGTAGCAATGTAATAATAAATGTAGTAAGTTAAATAAACAAGCAAAAAGGTAAGGAGAGATAGAGAGATTGAACACATGATTTATATTGCTTCACCCCACATAACCTTGTGGGATTTTTACTAATCACAGTCAACTGTTGTTCAACAAACTCAGCCACCTAGTGATACAAACCACTACTACACATCCACCTATAGTAGCAAACACTCAACCATCTGTTGAGATTTCTTCACTCAACCACCCGTGGAGAAAATAATCCCATAATTACCTGCTATGAGACTATACAACACTTGTTGTAAATTTTTTCTATTTCCCTACTCCACTGGACACTTAGTTCTGGGTAGGGTTGGGGTATTGTTTACAATAATGAGTTTTTGTGTTCTTACAAATTACTAAGATCACAAATAACTCTTTATGATGGAGCTTCTACTAAAGAAGGTTTCACACTTCTTTTTCTATTACAAAACTGATATATAATGAATTGGAAATATTTGAAGGAATCAGAGGATGAAACAAGGATTGCAGTTTGTTAGCTTGTGTAGTTGATTTCACTTTTTGATCTTGCTTCACTTAAAACAAGACCTTTGTCTTCCTTTTATAGCCACCAAAAATAGATCCATTGTGGCTTGGGTATTTTTTAAGTAGATGCTGACATGACTATACTTTGCTTTTTCTAGTCCTATTAGTTTTTTTACAGCCTTCACTTCATGCCTTCTAAACAAGGTCTTCAATACAAGTTTTTTGAGAAGCTTTATTTTAATTGAAACCTTTTGATAGTCAGCTCATAGTGCTACTGTTCTGAACCAGGTCTTCAAGACATTTCTCCTAAGAAGAAATGTTTAACTTGAATGTTTCTGATTAGAGACTTAGGATACTCATCTTCTTACTTGGGACATACTGGTCTTTAGTGCTAATAGGAAATCTACCATAATTAGATCTTCTTTGCAATGATGTCTTGTGAATTTCTTTTACTATTCAAGGACTCATGGGCTCATGCAACCTTCTGATCATATTTAAATATTTCTAAAACACTTGAACAGATTAAACTTATTACTGCACAAATAAGAACTCTTTTATTCTAAAATTTGGAACTAAGAATTTTTCATTATTAAAATTATAATTAGGCAGGATTCAACAACATTAGGAGTTTTAGAGGTTGTAGTGTCGGATTTGGATCAAAGAGGAGAAGTACGATCACGAGGGTGAAGGTTTGGGTGCGGTGAAGTGAAATGCTTTTTGAATTTTTGTCTAAAAAGAATTCAAAGTCCATTTACCAATGTGTCAATGATGAAGTGAAATATGAAGAATGTAATATATATTCTATTTGTCATGTAGGATTTTTTAATTGAAGTTGACAGTAAAGACTATTTTTGAAACCTTATAAAAAGGTTAGGAATAAAACAACAACAACAAAAGTTATAGGGACCAAAAGTAAAAAATCGATAAATTATAGGGACAAAAATTATATTTAAACCTAAATTCTAAAATAAATGTTAAGAAAATCTATATCAATTTTTTTTTTCAACCATAAAGAAACATCCAATGCTTTATAGAAAAAAATTTGATTCTTAGGGGAAGAGGTGGAAAAAAAGAAGAGAAGAATAGCCTATCAAAAGAGGAATTAAATCATCACACTAATTAAAGAATTCATGTCATTTTTCCATTAACTTTGACAACTAGACGTTTTTCAAGGTGTGTATATTTCTAACTTCCATTGCATCATATATATATTTGATTTTTTGTTTCATCTATATTAATAATAAAGGGAATTATCCAATTTTGTGCACACATTTTTGAATTATTTTGTCCCTATAATTATTTGTGAAGCTTGGCAGTTCAAACACACTTTTTTTTAGATTGGTATGATATTGTTCACTTTGAATCCAAACCTTTATAAATTTGTTTTTGGTCATCATCCAAAAGGTCTCATATTAATGGAGACTTTCATGTGCTTATAAACTCATGTTCCTCCTCTTGTTCTAATGATATATAAATTTGTTTGTACCTCAACAATCCTTTCAACAAAGAAACGACCATATCATCTTTAGTCCACGAGTATTTAATGGTGGCCCTTAGAGCTTATACATCATCGTTAATAAGCTCTAGATATTTATTTTGACGTTAGCTCACATCAACGAGATATGTTCATCTATGTTGGTCACTTGGTCGAACCATTAACTCTAATATCAGTGTAGAGCTCGAGGGTTTCCACACATCGCCATATTGGTACAATATTGTTTACTTTGAATCTAAACTCATATAGATTTGCTTTTGGCCATTACTTGAAAGACCTTATATTAATGGAGATTTTCATGTACTTATTATAAACCCGTGTTTTTTTCTCTTATTTTAACGATATGGAACTTTGTTTGTACCCCAACACAACCTCTCATACTAATTTTTTTCTATTCATTATTTTTTATTTGGTTTTTATTCCTTTTTGTTTGTTTGTAAATTTTACTTTTCAAAAACTAATCTTACAACAACAACAACTCAAAAATTTGTTTAGACTCTTTTATTGTTATAACACTCATTTGTAACTATTTTAATTTTTTAATAAATAGATGAAGGCAAGAAGTGCCTTGTTACGCTATTTAAACATAATGTCAATCCAACTTTCTCCTTCTTATTATGTTTTTGCTTTAGAATACATGAAACATCCATTCAACCATGCTAAAAGCTTGAAACGATTTCCAAACACACTTTTTTTGACCCCCTTGTTCATTCTTATGGATTTCCTTTGTGAGCCTTAAATATCTTACTCTCAAATTTCCTTCTTTGACAAAACCCCCACCTCTTTTCGTCCACCCATAAACCACTTCTTGTTTATGCAAAGTATGGCTCAACATTTTCCCCTCCTTATGCTTGGGCCTAATTCTTATTGGTTTGGTCTATCCCAATTGACCCATCGGATTGGGTCAATTTGGCTTGGTCTTTTTCAGACTAAAAAATATAGAGCTTGGTTTGACCAACAAATTGGGCCAATTTTGACAACCCTACACTTATGCCTTTTCCTTCCACCTCAATCTTCCTATGGTTTGTCTTCTAATTAACGATGAAATGAAACATAGCCAAGTGGTTTTTCAAATTCAAGGGCGGAGATCCAAAACATGCCTAAGAAGCTCATATATATTCAACAATGGGTTCATTGGGAGAAATGAATGTTGGAGAATTGTAATGATCTAGAGAAGAGCACATAATTGACTTTAATGCTCAGTTTGGTAGAGGATAAATAATAAGAGAATAAGGACAAATGAGAAAGATGACTATATAAAAAATAGAAAGAGTGTATTTGGTTGAAAAAATATAATTAAGAAAAGAAATATAAAAGAATGTAGATGTTACACTTTTTTATTTTTATTTTCTTAAATTTCATGGAAATGAATAGTAAGTTGGGATTTTCAAAAATAAAAAACAATTGAACTAAACAATAAAAAAGTGATTTTTTTCATAAAATGTTGAATTGAACTATTTAAAAAAAAAACAAATCGACCTATACTAAATATAGTTTAACTCAAACTAGTTCACCAAACTAATAAAACAATTGAGTTCAATTAATCTAAACTATTTTTTTTAATTTAGTTTAGTTTATATGAATTATTTTTTCAGTTTAATTTACATGAATTGTTTTTCTAGTTCAAATT
The DNA here is from genome assembly GCF_000230855.2 of Cajanus cajan. Taxonomy (NCBI): domain Eukaryota; kingdom Viridiplantae; phylum Streptophyta; class Magnoliopsida; order Fabales; family Fabaceae; genus Cajanus; species Cajanus cajan. The sequence continues at coordinate 11,734,821 of NC_138523.1, read as the reverse complement.
AATTATCATACATTCCATTTCAAAACTTTTGAACACCCGATGTTAGGGGTTGTATCATTTACATTTTGTGATAGTATTTTCCTAGCAGTTAGGAATTGATAAAAATTGCACATTTAATTGCATTTTTATATGTTAGTGGAAATTTGAAACCAGCTAAAAGCACACAACAATTGATTTTATTGCAAATTTTCACATTCAAAATCATTTTTCATGTAGCACTACATGATTTTATACCTTGTTGATTAATTATATGATATATGTTGATTAATTGTTAATTTGTTGTGTTATAATTGTTGCTAAGGTAGTTTTAATTAGGGTCAAGTTGACCAAGTTTAGGGAAGGGTATATAAGATTTTTCTTAACAAGTGAATCTCATAAGTTCATATCTTTAGAAAGTTTGGAGAGAGATACTTTAGAACCAAGAAAGATCCCTCTCCTTTTGACTCTACAAAACCCTTTTGAATCCTTCCCTAAGCTAAGTAATAGAGGTAGATTTGAGATTCAAGCTTTAGGACATGAGAATCTAAAGTTGAGAGAAAGTTGTACGATGACCTTGGAGACTTTGAGTTTTCCTTCATCTTCCCCTGATTTCTAAGAAATTTGAGGTAAGGTAAATTTGTGATTGATTATTATTGAATTGTAATGCTAAATTGTTGTTTATATTCATCAAATTTTGGTTTTTTTTTATTGAATTAAGAATAGATGTTGAATTGTTTTGAGTGATGGCTTTCTTGAAGGTGCTTTGAGTAGAATTTGATGATCCTTGAAGTGTAGTAATAACATGTGGTATTTAAAGTTGAAAATGTGTTGAATAAATTATATATATGTTGAAAATATGATTGCATGTTTGTTTGACTGAGTGAACTGTAGGTTTGAGCCAATTTGAGGATTCTACTAACAGTGGAAAATCTTCATCACATCGGGTGTGCCTTCATGGCGTCAGACATGACTCAAGTAGGGGGTTCTATCCCCTGACAATTTCGAGCGTAGGATTGGTAGCAATAGGCATGGGTCAATGAGGAGCTCTTTGACTTGGTCACGTTGGACGTGGAATGAGAGGTGTTGGGCGTGATTACTTGAGGAACTCTCTGACTTGGTGGCATCAAGCCCAAGATGAATGGCACTAAGCATGATCAAGATTGAGATTCTCTAACAATGTTGGGCACTAGTTTTGTGGCGCTAGGCGTGAGTTAGGAAAAAGCTTTCTACTTGGATGAGGTTGGGTAAAGGTTTAACTACTCCAAGTGTGATTGACATAGGGTCTCTTTGTCTCATCCACACTAGGTGTAGGTGGATTGGTGCTAAGCGTGGGCAAGCTAGAGGCTTTCTACCTCAATGGTGTCGGGTGTCTTGAGGTCAATATCGAATGTGGTTTATTGAAAGAAATATGATGTTCTAAGTTGTCTAAGTATGATGGTTCACTTACATAATTGTTGTTGTATGATTATAGTTCATTATGCATTGATCTAGGATGATGTTTTAAGCTGTTTAAGTTAGTAGTTACCTATTGCTAGAAGTTGCTTAATTTGCAATATGTATGTTGTTATAGGTTGTATGCAATAAATTGATTAAAGTTGTTAAGTTGTATAGACATGTGGTGACGAGATACATGTTTGCATTGAGATACATAAAAAATTAGTGAAGAGTAAAGTTATTTTAAAAATTAAAGTATCTCATTATGTGGATATAAGTTAGGTGCTTCGAGGGCCTAAAGTTGAAAACCCATTAATGAGAAAGTTGACTCTTAAATGGAAAGTGGTTTTAAGTTGTCTTCTCTAAGTTTTATGTGGAAATAGTATGGAGTTAGGTCAAGGCATATTGATTATAAAGCAACTAAATGTTGAATCGTATGGGGCCAAGTCATATGTGTATAAAGTGACCAAATTGAGTAAGGTATGAAGTCAAAGGGTAAAATCCTTAACTGATTGTTGGAAAGGTGTATAACAATTTAAAGGTAGTCGGTAAGCTAATTCTATACAAGGCTTAGATATGCATGCTAAGATCATGGTAGACTCACACCCTAGTTGTTCTACCCTAATAGTAGTACTAGACTTTCTTGGTCTAAGTGACGAAACTTGACAAATTAATTAAGTTGTTTAACAGGTGTTTAGGAAGGCCTAAAGTTGTATCTACTTGACTTGTTGTGATAGGTCAAATGTAGTGATTTGATAAGGCCCAACCACTTAGACTATTCATCTTCGTTGTAGGAGATCTTCATAAGTTGATATGCATGACAATGCATTAGTTATTTAAAGTTGTTTATGTTGTAAGTTAAAGTTGTTTATGTTGAGAATGTTGTTCATGTTGAGAATGTTGTTCATGTTGTAAGTTGTATTTGAGGAATATAATTGTAAATGATAATAATAAGTTGATATTGTATTATGAACTAGCTTGACATTGTTCAAGTTGTTTGTGTTGTATAAGTTGTAAATTCATTTCTTATTGCTATGTTGTTTATTTCACAAGCTTATCTTTTTTCTCTTCTTGTGCTTGGACTACAATGATCATACTACCCTGATTTAGTATGATTGTGTATAGGCACTTGATTGACGATAGTATTTATGTTTTCAACACTTATTTATTTTGATGTATATTGTATATATGTACATGGTATGTGTGTAACCCTATAAGGGACTTAATGTTTTTCAATCTTATTAGAAAGAGTTGTTTTAGGTTTTATGCACCCTACACATATATCTATTGCATGAAAGGTCAGGTGACTGTTGTATGAGAACCTTAGAGTATATGATTAGTTATGTTTTCCATTGCATAGTAACTGTATTATCACTATAAGAAAATTGCTATATAGTGACACGCACCCTACAGTGATACAAAAATTATTACTAAAATTACTTTCACCTACACAATAAGTACAATATATGTTGGTATATTTTTAAAAAGTGTGGGTATAGACTATAGTGACGCACAATATGTTAAATTTCATTCAAAATCAATACTAAAATTGTGTGTAGTTATATGTCAAATAGATATATACCTACATATATTATCCTTATAGTGACACTTTTTTTATGTCACTATATGTAACATTTCTTGTAGTGCATATTAAGTGTGGTGATTTATTGGGTTGTTACATTTCACATACTAATAAGTCATTGGTTTGAGTAGTATTGGGTTTGACCCACTTAATAAAGGTCTTGAGTTCATACTCCGGTGAAGATTAGTCATCAACAAAGTCAATAAATATTTCATATTAATAAACATATTTACCAAAAAAGTGAATTTCACATATTGCATTTTTTTAGCAATATAATACAAAGATAAAAAAATTTAGTTGTGTAGTAAGTTACTATGGAGAATTTCACCTAATTCCAATACATAGTGAAAATATACATTTTTGTTATGTTAATTTTTTTTTAAATAAATATGTATTTGTCCACATCTAGTCAAAATTTGGTGTAGGCAATAAGTGGTGGTTAAGTTAGGTCATGTAGTGGTGTGGGGCTTCATAAGTGTGTTAAACCTAGGTTTAGGTGCTTGCATGATATTGCAACATTGATGACTTACTATTGTGTTTCTTATTATGTATAAGCTTTTGGTTGTGTGACTCATTATGTTTGATTCTGTAGTGATGTCTTGGAGGCTTGAAATGGATTACCAAGGTGTTTTTAAGTGAGAGAGGATTCAAAAGAAAAGGAAAAGGTCTAATGGAGTCTCTTAAAAATATGAGCAAATTTTTGGGTGACATGAGATGGAAAAAGACAAGATATTGTCTAAGTGCATAAAAGTGTGCTTTGTGGGAGAAGAGGGTCTTGTGTGTGGTTCTCATGGAGGATCCACTAGTACAAAAGAAGTGTACTACGTCGGATATTTTAGGCTTTTTACGTCAGAAAACGTACCGACGTAGAAGCGGGAGACGTAAATTTTACGTCGGGGCTTCAAATCCGACGTAAATTTACGTCGGAAATTACGAAACCCGACGTAAAAAAGTCGTAAAAAAACAAAAAAAAAACTTAAGAACGCAGGCAGAACGGCCCGTTCTGCTTGCAGAACAAGTCGTTCTGCTTGCAGAACAAGCCATTCTGCTTCGTAGAATAACAACAACAAAAACGTCCACTACCTACACAAATAAAACGACCAAAAAATCGAATAAAATAGATAACCAGAGTAGCAATGCTAAGTAGAAAAGTGCTAACGAAACCTTGTTTCATACCTGAGGAGCAGCAACAATGTGCAAATGAGTAACAAAGAGTTCATCCCTCTGCAAAAAACAAGAAAACGATTCAGTAACAAAGAAGAGGGAGAGGGTTTACAGAGAAAAAAATGAAAAGTGATGAAAAGTGAATGCGCGCGGTGTGCCTCGCGCTCTCTTATTCAAATTTGCGTCTTTTTTACGTCGGACCTGGTAGGGTGCGACGTAAATTGGACTTTTTACGTCTGACCTTCCCAGGTGCGACGTAGATTGGACTTTTTACGTCGGACCTTACCAGGTGCGACGTAAAAAAGTTCGCAAAAATTACAAAAATGCCACCGCATTTTTTTTACGTCGGATTTTTGTATTTCCGACGTAAAAGGGGTGACGTAATATGCTTATTTTCTACTAGTGATCAAAATGGGTAACCATGGATTTGTGTGAGAGAGATATTTAATTGTTAAAATATTGTATGTTTTTGTTATGTTTTTTTAATTAACACAACATAAGTGTTTGATTGTGTGAGAGACCTTTTTTTTTGTTTGTGTTATTTTTTTTAAAAAATATTGTAACTTAATGGAAATACACATCAAAAGTATGAGGTAAGAAAATGAAAAAAATCAACGTCCAAGTGTTTGATAAATTAAATTTCCTTCACCATAAATCATTAGGTGAGGACCATTTGATTCTTGGTACATTCTACATACCAACCATCCCTTGCATGCATTGCACTTGGACATTATCACATGTTGAAAAATGACTCATTATTATTGAAAAATTTCAAGTTGAAAATATTTTTTTTTTATTTCATTTAAAAAGTCACTACATGTAACATATAGAGATATTTTTTGGTTGAGTAAATTCAGGAAGGAAAAAAGTAGGGAAAAAATAGATTATGAACATCAAATGAAATATTAAACAATATTAGGGTATTATAATTTTTTTGGGCCATCAAAGATAACTAATGTATTAGATTGATACGAGTACCAAAAATCCATATACAAATCATAGGCCAAGAAAAATGCAGCAACCATATGCTTAGTCGATTGATTCAATTTGTTACTATCCATTTATATCTTCTTATAGATTAAAAGTAAAAGGTAACAAACTAAACATCAGTAAAGCAACCAACCAACACAAATAATCATAACTAAGACATGAATATCTCTAAGCCACACCAAATTGGTGAGTAGTGTAAAAAGAGAACAATCATATATTAGTGTAAAGGCCTTGAAATAAAAAAAAAAGATTGAAATTACAATTAGGAATAACTTAATGGTTTCCTCACATGCACTCAAGCAGAGGATGCAAATTAATGTGGGTACATTTCTTTGTTCCTACTTACACCAAACATTGCCATTCATCCTACAAAAAAGAAACCATTTTATATTGTATGTTTGACACCTTTCATGTCCACTATCAATAAATCTCACCCTTAACACCCCTCATAAAGCCACCTATTGCACATGTCACATCCTTTCTACACTAGCTCAAACTTGTAGCACATTACCTTGTCATTTCATTAGTGTCTTCCTTTAATATCATCATGTTTTTTTCCCATCCAATAAACATGTTTTGGGATTTATTGACCACATGGCAAAGGAGTAATTAAAAAAGAGACTATTTGCTTCAATAAAGACCAAACTACAAACAAAATTTCTTGCATTAGTGAAGACACATCCAACACTTCATTACTTAATATAGAAACATTCCTTCCAAATACACAATACCACTACACATTGTATAACATTCCATCTTTCCTTTTTTTTTCCCTTTTGATTGTTGTTAAGTCTCATTTCTACTTACTTTTTGATACAAATTATTGAGTAAATTCAGCTCCTTCATTCAATCTTGCAATATATTTGTTCAATTTTGATTCAATTTTTGTGCATATATAGCTAACCCAAAAATCATCTAACAATACCCCAATACACCTCATTTTTTGTGCAGGTATTGAGTATAAGAGTTGATGTTGAGGACCCATGGGATTGGAATCTGAAAGAGCCAAAAAGGAAGAGCTAAGGAGTAGGAGAAAACAATTCACGTCGGGCACATAAGTACCTACGCCAGGCATGCTGAAGGCAGAGAGCAACACTCTGTATTCCATTATTGCACCGGGCACGTAAGCATCCACATTGGGCGCGATTTAAGGCAAAAGGAAACTACTCTCTGGAAGACATTGCCCTGGGCACAAAAGTATAATTTTTCGGGCGTGTAAACCTTATACTGACTCATCTAGCTCATATTTGAAAACAATTTTGAGGGTTTCTCCCTCATTCACATTGGTTACAACTTCTAGGAGCTGTGGAAGGGATTCTTGGTGCTTGGGACTGTGCCGTGTGTGGGTATTTCCTTCGGTTCTTCCATCTTCTCTTCCATCTCTTATTTTGTTTTTGCCCTCATAGATTAGAGCGACTAGACCCATTTTTTGTGGGGTTAGATGTAACCAACTGAAATCTTGTGTAATCTTTATCCTATCAATGATATATGCTTATTTCATTCATTGTTGTATTATGTTTCTATTCTTAATGCTTGCTTTGGATTGATTTTCCATTTCTTGATATAAGGTCCATTGGGTATTGGAAAATAACCCTTGAAACTAGCTCTGAAACAAAATAACTAGTGGGAAATGTATCTAGGAATGGAGCTTGGCCCATTAGTAGTCTCAAACCCTAGTCATTAATGAGGGTTCATATGTTGGATACTCAAGGGATTGATATTCAACATATGCTCCTAGGCTCTTTCTCTAAGGGAATAGGTTTGAGTATACTTGTGAGTTGACTAAGCAATGTATGTAATAAGAGAAGTATTAATTGCACGAGAGTAAGGTTCAGTGAAGTCTAACCCTCACAAATCCACCATATCAATTCTTAACTTTTCCGCACACAAACTATTTTCTAAAATCATCCTTAGAGTAGTTTATGTTATTTACTTTCATACTTAACACAAATTACAAAATGGAATCATTCTTTTGTCACTAATAGTCATTAAATGCTTATTTTACCTTAACTAGTCCATATGGATACGATCTTTGATATATTACTTATACGACCAATATACTTGCCGTGTTTTGAGTCTATGGTTAGAATTATAATTACATTTAACAAGAAGAGAAACTAACCCCAAACGGAACCTCAACAATTGCATACCATGTATATGTTGCCAAAAATGCTCCACAACCCTTTCGAGTAATAATGTTTTCAAATTTAACCATTCATAACATGTCATTCATACATCCTTAATCTTCTTGCAAGTAAACAACACATGTGAACATGTTTCCTCTTGTATATGACAAAAAGGACATGTATGGTCTTGACTATCAAGTTGTAAATTTCTCTTTCTAAGGTTATCTTTTGAAGATAGTTTATTTTTAAAGACTCTCTAAATAAAAATTATCACCTTTGACAGTTTTGATGCTTCACAAATTAACAAACAACCACTTTTGTTTTGTTTCCCTTGTGATGCCATGAAAAACACTATAGAATGAACTTATAGTATATTGCCATAGTGTATCTTTCTCCCATAACCATGTATCCACTCGTATTGTGTTCCCCTTGTGATGTCATGCAAAAATTTATAATCTGAACTTACAGTATTTTGCCTTAGTGTGTTTTTCTCCCACAACCAAGTATCTAAGCCTTATCTTTAAACTTGCACACTTAATACTAACTGAATCAAATTGTTGATCAAATTATTTTTCCATTCGAACCATCTTATTTTTCATGTAAGATTCCATTCTCACATGTTTTCCTCCCTAAAACCCATATTTTCTATCACCTTATTCCTTTATTATGATATTAAGAACAATCTAGAGTGTCTATTTTCTAAACTTTTGCTATCTACCCATTTTTCTATCAAAAATCTTGTTTTCTCCCATTTTCCACCCTCCAACTCATCATACTATCAAACCATTTTGCTTGATTATCTTCCCCACACACTCTCATTTGGTCCCTCCACCAAGTAGATATATCTTTATTAATCTCCACCTTCAATAAACCTCTCAATCCACCATATACTTTCCTCTAATATTTCACATCACAATGTATTCTCTTGATGAAACAAATTCCATCTCCACTTAGCTAATAATGCTTCATTAAATACCTTAAGATCCCTTTATCACAAACCACGGTGATTCCTTTGATCCCTTTTATATCCCCACAAAAAAACCTCTTTAGATACTGTCAATTTTGCTAACCACCCCTAATCAAAATTAAAAAAAAAAAATAAAGGAAGAATAAAGGTATAAATGTAAAGATTGAGCTTATTAAACATACTCTTATAAAAAAGAGATAATTTTTTATGCCTCCAAGATGATATATATCTTTTTAACATATTTGTCAATTATAGTCCTTCATGTGATCTCTCTCCTTGGATTTGCACCAATGGGAAACCAAATAAAAAAAGGAAAGATAAAATTTTTTAATTCATCAAGTCTATTATTTTCTCAATACTTTGACCATCTATACCTATAACACCACACATATTTTTTAGAAAAGTTAACCTTAAGACACCATGTCATTTCAAAACACCTCATGATGCACTTTTTTACCATTCCATTATTGAGAGAATCCTCCTTTAAGGAGTTCATATCATTTGCATACCTCACCACATAGCTTTTAAGCAATTTTTCTTGTTATTGCCTTCCTCATCAAACCACTCAATCCCTTTACAACCACTATAAAAAGAAATGGTGTTAATAGGTTACCTTATAGAAAAAGTCTTCTTTGTAACTTGAATTGACTTCTTGAACTCCCATTGACAAGTATGAAGATTATTAAAGAACAAATACATTTTTCAATTACCATAGGTAATACCTTTTTGATTCTTGTTGTTATAACTTTTTGCCACAATCTTATACATACACTTCACCAATGAAATAGGCCTAAACTCACTAAAGCCTTGTGGATTGTCCATAATTGGAATTAAAGTGATAAAAGATGAATTAGTTTTTCCTGGTAACACCCCATTGACATGAAGTTCTCTTCATAATTCTTTCTCTTAAAACTTCCCAAAACTTCTTAATGAATTTAAAATTGTTACCATTTGGCCTAAATTCTTTGTACTCCTACACTAATTTCTTTTACTTCCATTTCCTCAAACATAGAACTCAACATACTATTGTCCTATTCTTTAATTGTCTCAAAAGTACCCTTTTTAATGCAGCTCTACTTTCGACCTCCTCTTGAAACCTTTTTGGAAAAAAAAATGTTTCACTTTCTCCTTAATTGAATTGGGTTCATCCACCTACATACCTTCTAGTTTTAGTCCTCTTAAAGTATTTTCCCCCTTCTATTAACAATGGAATGAAAATATTTGGAGTTACAATAACTCTCCAAAATCCAACTTTTTATAGATTTTTGTCTCATTAAAGACCCATTGTAGATTGCAACTCTCAATAGTTGTTCCTGCAATTCCTTCTTGAACACTCTTTCCTCCTCACTAAACTCCTTCACTTCTTCCTTCACTTATCTCTTATTATCCATGTTATTCATCTTCATGTCAATATTTTTGTACCTTTTTTTTGTAGATCCCCTTAATTCTGCTTATTTCTCCTTATTCCAATCTTCAACATCTCTTTCAACCTCTTCAATTTCACTTTCAAGACATACCCCAACCATATGCATTTAATTTTGCTCGCTCATACCTCACAAACTCATCAATTTTTTTATCATGGAGTTTAGCATGATCATCCAACAATCTAGCACCTTGAAAGGTTTAAGGGCTTAATCAATTAAGGACTCCCTCAAAAGTATTAGACAACAATTTGATAAGCTTCTTGCCAACACATATTGTGTATTCCCTTGCCATGTATTGATCCATTATTCCATATTACTAATATTCTATCAATTATATTTGGTTTGTACCAACTAAAGTTCCTCCCCACCATTGGAATGTCAAGTAGTTCCATATATATCTTCAAATTTATTTTCCCTAATCTTTCCACTTCTATATGTCCTCGTATACTTGCCTTATACGTGCACAAGTAAAATCTCTTAATAGGCACCATATTTCCATATTGCTAGATTCCTTTCTCTTTTTTTTTTTCTCTCACCACATCCTCTTTTTATTCTCAAATTCACATGAAGTACAAATGTTCACAATTATTACAGTTTCCCCCACCTCGTTCTAGATCCCCTCCACTTCAACATACCCCCACACCCATAAAGTGATTCCCAATCGCAAATACCTCTTCATTAATTCCACAGACACAATAATTCATCCACCAAGTTAGTTACCTAATTCATTATCCACTTTGATGTTAATAAACTTGAATCAACCGATTCAACTTGTTGGATCGAGAATCGTACTTGTGATTAGTCCGATCACTTTATTTGACTAGAATTGTTGTTAACTCGTTCCTATGATAACAACTTGGTTATAAAATCAGGAAAATCAATGACTTAAACCCAGAGTCTCTTAGCCTTGCTACACTACACACATATATCATCTATGATTTACGAGCATTACAAATGTTTTATGAAAAGACTCTACAATATCACGCACCTAACACAAGTGTATGAGATGAAGTTGAATGTGACGAGAAAAACAATAAAATAGGAAAATTTTTGTGTAAGAGGGCTTAGATTTGATCGATTGAATTGAGAATCAAACTTGTGACAATTAGAATTGTAGTTAACCCATGCATGCATTATCAACTCAATTATAAAACCGAAAAAATTGATGACTTGGACCTAAGACTCTACAATGAAAAAGTGTATGAAAATGAAGCTATATGTGAGGGACAAAATTAAACAATAAAATAGAAAGTTTTTTTTTTTGCCTAAAAAGGATTTGAACCTTGGTTCTTAGGAAAGTTAAATGTCTCGAAAACACTACACCAACACAAGATCTTCATTAATTCTATGATAAGTTTAACTTATATGTAATATTTTCATAAAAAAAATTAGGCTTAACAATGCTTTTAATCCTCCAAATTTGGGCTATGAATTTTTTCGGTCCCATAAATTTAAAAACATTTATTTTTAGTCTCCAAAATATATATAAAAAAATTATTGCTTTAGTCATTAATGCAAACGACGTTACAAATGTTACTTACATGGGTAACAAACTACACATCAAAAAATACTATGTGATTCAAGTTAACTCACATTTTACATCTAGGTCTCACTTGTGATTTACTAGCCTATAATTTGTTATCCACATGAGCAATGTTTTTAACATTGTTTGGATTCAGCATTGAAATAATAACTTTTAATATTTTAGAGAGTAAAAATATAAGTTTTAAATTTAGATAACCAAAAAAGTATATATCCCAAATTTGGAGACTTAAAACATAATTAAGTAAAAAATTTAACAAATTTAATTAAATTAATTAATACAATTCAACAAGTGATGAATTGATTTCACTAATAATCCACTAATTTAGTACTGTATTTCACTCGATGGTTGGTTCAATTTGAATAACACCAACCCACTTCATTGTATTACCACCCCAATATAACTTTACATTTATCTTCACTAATATTTACCCTTTTTGTTTCTTCTAGACATAACGTTTGAACCTCTTTCTTGATATTCAGTGTACAATGCCCTTCCATTTGAGGCTTCCCTCCTAACCCGTTATGTTGTATGAAATTACTTTCATTGTTGCGGTTCACGTTTCCCTTCCTCCAAAACCCCTTATATATAATTGAAGAGGTGTTTTGTTTAACTTAATAAGCATCATATACAAAATAGAATATAAGATCTTATTCTATTTGTAATTAATAAACACGGTACTTAAATCAATAATATATCATTTTATTCAATTCAATTCAATGTATTCTATTGTATGCCAAATTGGAACTAAGAACGTAATGGAGAGACCAAAGTGGGTTCTTGACCTAGCAAAGCTTTGGAATGACTGCTCGATTTCTACAATCTTAATTTTGGTGGGGCCGTGGGGAGCACAAGGATCAAAATCATTTTTGTGACTATAGGCAACCTAGCTAGAATTAAGGCTTTAGATTTTTTACCCATTGCTACTTGACTTAGTGTTTTTCAGGGATATATGGTACAAGTGCTGAAACACTCTCCTTTCAAGATCATGGGTTTTGATGCGTAGCCACAAGTTGTTGATGCAGTTAATAGTGACATTTTCTGGTAATATGAAGTTGATCTTTGATGATGGTTGATAGAGTTTTAAAGAGGTTTCAACAAATTAAACTATATGAAACTTTTAATAATACTACATTAGCACCGTAAAAATAAATACTACAATAAATTTTACATATAATGACATATAAAAAGTGTCACTATAGATACAATATATGTAAGTATATGTCTATTTAATATATAGTTACACACAATTTTAGTGTTGATTTTGAATGAGATTTAACAACATATTTTGTGTGTCTCTATAGTCTATACCTACACTTTTTAATAATATACCAACATATATTGAAGTTATTATGTGGGTAAAAGTAATTTTTAGTGACATGAATAGTGTCACTATAGGGTGTGTGTCATTATATGATAATTTTCTTATAGTGAAAGTTTCTTATATATTAATGGTTAATTGAGAGTAAATTTTAAAAATAAGTTTTATCTAACAAAAAATGAATTATTAGACATTAAGAGTATATACTAATATTATAATGTATCCTATTATATATCATCTTTTTAATAATATAGAAAATTAACATATTTCATCCATATATCATATATACTACTTATATTATTTTAAAATTTGTATAAAGTGAGAAAAATTGTTTAAATGAGAATATGAGAGTAATTAATAATAACTCTTAGATTAAAATAAATAATTAAATTATAAATTATAAATAATCTACCTTGTAATACTGTTAACATGTAATTGCCTATATTATTATCACCATCATCTTTGTCATTATAATTGTTGTCGTTATAGATGTCACTATCATTTCAATCACTACCATTAACGTAATGTTGCCATAGCCACATCACCACTACCACCATTATCACTACTATTGCCATCACACATTATCATTACTATAATGATGTGGTGGTGGTGGTGTGGCACTGATAATGACAATGGTGGTGGGATAGTGATGATGGTAGTAATTATTACAATGATAATAGTAACAATGATAATGATAAAATCAACCATAATGGTAACAATACATGGTTGCTTTATTTTTTTTAACTTATATCATTATTTTAATCTAATGGTTGAACACACACATACATACACGTAGTTTGATAATAGCACAATAATAAGTGGTATGACAAACTCAACAATTGCCAATTATGGCCCTGAACACTGGTTAGTGGGATGACTACCTAGGGCTTTATTGTTGGAAGGACATCAAAAAAGGTTATTTAGACTATATATAATGTTAAAAAAATTACATAATTAAATTATATAATAATGTATTAGAGAAAATAAAATAAATGAAAAATATTTAGCGAAACAAAAAAATTAATTGTAAATAATTAATCAATAATTATTTTTTCACTTATCAACAAAAATCTACCCACAATTATAGGAAAATAAAATAATAAGATTAAATCTAAAGAGGAAAATATATTATATTATTGACCCTTTTTTCTCTTGGTGAAAATTTTCACAAATGTTAATGTAAAATTATAAATAAAGGTTCCGTTTAGTTTTCTCCTTTTCTCTAATTAGTGGAGTCAAGACATTAAGCATTTCTTGCCCTATGTATTTTGTTTAAAAATAATATAAAATAAATATAAAACTAATAGAAGTTATAACATGTAGATCAAGTAAGATAATATATAATTATAAAAAATTAAAACAATCTTAAACAAAAGTGATTACAAAATAAGATGATAGTTTGATAAAATAGATGACAATTACTTTTTTATATACATATTTTTTTTCTTCTATTTTACCCTTAAAAGATATATATAGTGGTGGGAAAACATCAATATATAATAAAAGGGTAAAAAAATAGAAATTAAAAGGAATATTCCTTATTATATATATATATATATATATATATATATATATATATATATATATATATATATATATATATATATATATAAACTAGTAGAGAAAGAAGCACTTTGGGCCTCTAAATTTTTTAAAAATTAAAAAAATTAAAGAAAGATAATTAAGAGTGATTGTGGGTAGTTATTCACAAAATATGAGAGATTTTTTTTTCTTAGGCATGCCTTTTCATATTTTTAAATAAATTAAAATAAATAAATAAAATAAATCATATAGTTGCATGAACAATTATTTAAAGAGGATAAAAAATTGAGACGGAAAAGATAGTGAAAGAAAAAAGGTGATTTATATTTATGAGTAAAATAAAATAGGATAAATGATCTATATAAAAATGGAGAGCAAAACAGTTAATGAAAGGGATATATACTTTATATAATTGTATAGAATGTATAGATATATAGTATAAATTTGCTTTAAAGCAATATAAAATAAAAATTAAAAATAATAGAAGTTACAAAATATAGATCAAGTGAGATAATATACAATTAGAAATTAAAAAGTAAAATAATCTTAAATAAAAATAATTACAAAATAAGATGGTAGTTATTATTGATAAAGTGGACAACAATTAATTTGTGTACAAATTTTTTTCTTTTTTATTTTACCCTTAAAAAAGACATGATGTGGGGAAAAGTTAATATACAATAAAAGAGTATAAATATCTAAAAACAAAATGTGGAAACCAAAGGGAGACATCCCTTTTATATATAGTATTAATTTGTTAAAAAGAAATATAAAATAAAAAATAGAAATAATAGAAGTTACTTGTAAATCAAGTGAGATAATACATAATTAGAAAAGGTAAAATAATTTTAAACAAAGATGACTACAAAATAAAATGGTAGTTATTATTGATAAAGTAATGTTAATTAATTTTTTGTATACATATTCTTGTTTCTTTCTATTTTACCCTCAAAAGATATGATGGCGAAAAATTAATATATAATAAAGGTATAAATGTCTAAAAAAGTGCAAACCAATGGGAGATATCCCTTTATATATAGTATAAATTTCTTTAATTATCTTTCTATTTTTTGAATCATGACTTATTTATTTTTTTGAAATCTTGAAATCATATCGCAAACTTCCACCTCTCTACCATGAACTTATTTGTGACGTGTCACAATTATTGATCCATTTATTTCAATGTATAGTGAATCTAAGGATAACTAAGTGTGGAGAAAAGAAAGACATTAGAAGAAAGGTTGAATAGTATCAATAAAAAATCATACTTTTTTGAAACAGTAAGTCATAAAAACACAAAGTATTTTCATACCGGTTCTTCTCAATCATCGAGATTATAGTTCTTTATCAAATCCAATCAAGTTTCACTATCTTTTACAAAAATACAAGTATTCTTTCACAAGGCACTTCTAGCTCACCCTAAGTAATCTTTAACTTACTTCTTCAAGCAATTATCCAAGTATTCTTTAACAAAAAGCCTCTCTAAACTTCAAATAATTAAATATTCTTATAGACAAGCCTCTCCAAATTCAAACAAACAAGTATTCTTTTACAAACAAGTCTCTCCAGGTTCAACACAATAACACAAATTTAAAATTAAGCAAGATAATTATGTTGTTTTTCTTACTTTCAAGACGTGGTACAATAATATCAAGTACAAAGCTTATACACAGAAAGAATGAATGTAATTTTACAATATGTGTTTTTATTGTCTGAATACTTTTTCTTTTTGAATCTTCAAGCTTCCTAATAGAGTTGCTTTCAATGAAGATGATCATTACAAATCCTTGAGCGTCTTTCATGTGTTTGCTTCGTCTATCTTCAATTTCCATTCCTTGTGGAGAGAAGTGTCGGTTGATGTATTAATTGTTTGCATTAAATGCATTTCATCAAATTGTCACTTCTTATCTAATCAAAGAAGTTATTTATCACTTGTAGATACCAAACATGTGGAGTTATGCGTGTGTCAGATCAAAATAGCTTATTTTGAGGATTTTTGTGATTCAAGAAATTTGTTTGTCTTATTCTGACAAGAAACATGTTTTTCTTCTCTTTTGTTATTATGAGTACCAAAGAAGCTACTTGACTTTGATCTGTTAAGGAATCATACACACAAAGATTAATTTAGTTATTAGACATCTTAAATGATATAAATTCAAAATAAATGTCTTACAGATAAAGTGTTTCATCTGTTAGACTTTTTATGTCAAGATAACCGATTGTCTTAATGGATTGGTCTTATACTCATTCATCTTATTGAATAATCTAAAAAAAATTTCTACAAAAAAATTTATGTATGTTATCAATAAAACTTATAATTTGGGAGATTTAAAATTGTCTTTTGACATAACACATAGTTTCATATAAATTTATTATACGTTTAGTCAATTTTTTTTAGCAATTGTGTCTTTAATAATGGTATATGTACCTGTCAAAAAGATACACCAGTAATCTTCTCGTAATCTGAGGGCCGAACGAGTGCTTCGATCGAATATTCCGGTGAAGGGGTTGGTACCTGCAAAAGGCACTCCAATGCTCAAGTCAGGACAAGCACGAATATCTAGGGTAATTAATGAACAGTGACGTTACCTCGTGACAAGAGCTATTTATACTGACATTCATGGCCTTGACCTCCCTGGGCCCTGTGGCAGGATTACCATATTAGGTAATACGCCTCTAATCGGCTTATTGGTGTGATTAACTCTTAATCCTTAATTAGGGGGAGTCCTTAATTCTTTATTAGTGGGATTCTGGATCTATGGATCATCTAGTTGCTAATCGGCCACCTGGTTCGGCCATTCGGGTGCCGATTGGGTATCGGCTACCAGGTGGCCGAGTAGCCGAGCCAGGTGGCCGAATAGCCTTGCTAGTACACTTGTCCCCTAGCCTTGTGAAAGGGATACCTTTTGCAAGGGTATAGAGGTGAGGTTAAGTAATGGGGTAGTCGAAAGGTTGGGACGATCTCCAACGTTGGATCTTGAAGATTAGACAGTTACACTTTTCGAATTTTTGGATTTTTCCCGCCTTTTTTCCTTTGCTATATATAGTGATAAGTGGTGGGGCCTTTTACGCTTATCGCTCTCAGCCGAACTGTATTGCCCGAGCAAGTTTGAAGATCGAACTACGCGCGCCGAGTGACCGTTGTGAACTCGTATTGTTGGTAAGTATTTTTATGGCTACTTCATCCGACAGCTCTTCGGCTAGTGAGGCTCGGTCATCATCATCCGAGGGGTCATCATCTAGTGCTTCGGGGCATTCGCCGAATGAAGACAGATGATCTAGCGAGAGTATGAGCGCATCCGAAGAGGTCTCGACCAGCGGGAGCGAGGGGGTGCCGATTAGGACTAGACGTGTCTCGAATCGACAAAAGTATGGGCCATCCGAAGTACCGGAGTACGAATGGGTGAACGGGGAGGTGACTTCGTATTACTCGCGTTACCGAGATACTACAATGATTACCAACCTACTGGAGTATACGAAATGTTTATATTTTGACGCGAAAGAGGAGCCATACCCGATCGGGATTCGTGCATGCCGAAACAACGCTTTTCCCAATCCCGACATGGTTTGCCTAGACAAGCAAGACGAGAAGATGGCTTCTTTCTATATGTATGACTGTCTTTTGAGAGACTTGAAGGTGAAACTGCCATTCAATGAGTTTACGATGGGAGTTCTTCGGGTTTTGAATGTGGCGCCGACCCAGCTTCATCCGAACAGTTGGGCCCAGCTTCAAGGGTTCAAACACTTATGCCGATGCGTGAACATTAAGCCTTCCCCTTTGCTGTTTCTTTACTTTTATTCGTCTCGGCCCTCGGATTTGGCGAAATGGGTATCTCTTAACCGAGTGGGGAGTCGGTAGCTTTTGGATAGCTTTACGTCGTCTTATAAGAACTTTAAGGCTAGGTTCTTCTGAGTGACCATTCGTCCAAATGGGCGACGTTTCTTCTTCGGTGCTGACGACCAGAGTTTGTTTCCGTTGTACTGGACACGTGCCCCTCAGCCATATGATGAGGTGCCGGACGAGCTTCTCACAGCCGAAGTGCAACAAAACGTCTAATTTTTGCTTCAACTTCCTCGGCGTTTGCCGATGAGGTCACTGATTAACTTGGTTGATTCTTCCCGATGGGATTATGATTTGATAGGTAAGTGATTTTCTTGTTTCGGCCTTACGCTAAATTCATATTGATGTTCACTTGGTTATTTATGCAGGAATCATGGTGAAGAGTGGAGCGAACGAGTTCAACATTCGTGATCTCCTAGCTAGTCGGGTGCAACTGGTTAAGGCTTCCGAGGTTATGGGTAGCTCATCGGCTGCCCCATCGCCTCGGCTAGAGTAGGACAATCGGATCCCTCCTTCACCGAATCGCAAGCATAAAAAGGGGAAGAAAGGGAAGGGAGTTGCCGAGGGGAGCCATAAGAGAAAAAATGTCGAGGAAAGGCCCGAGAAAACAAAGAAGTCGAAACAAACTGTGTCTTCACCAGGTGGAACGGTAATTTGTGTCCCTCCCGGGTTGATGTCTAGGGCCTTTTGGGGTGAAGGTGTTTCTGCCGATTCACTTGTTCGGCCAGATGCCTTCTCGGAGCAGGGCCGAGAGTTTCTGGGTCAGCTGGACGCGGTATAGAAGTGTAAGTACTATTGCGAATTACAGTCTCGGTCGTTAGCATTGGTGAACCAACTTGCCATGGGGCCAATCGGCAAATTGATGCAGTTGAGGCAAAGACTGGAGGAGGCTGATAAAGCAATAGCCGAGGCCAATGCAACGACCGAGGAGGCCTTAGCTACAAACCGCCAACTCGCAGCCGAGTTAGATGTGCAAAGGCACAATAACGACACTCTTCGGCTAGACCTTCAAAAGGCAGTAAACGAAGAAAAACGCCGAGCTGAAGAGGCCCAAGCCGAGCTGGAGAGGGTCAAGGAGGAGGCGAAAGATCACATTGTGGCTTACCATGAGGCCGGTTTTCGTCATGCTCTTCGGAAAGCACGATACTTTGGCCGTTTTCGTGAGGGCTTTGAGTTTAACATGACCAAGGACTTTTACCAAGGGTCATTTATGTCGTTCGGGGAGATGCCCTCCGGGGCTCTGCCTGATAGCGATGAGCCGAATGACACCCCTGAGGAGGAAGAAACTCAAGGTGCTTTGGATGACGAGGTTGAGGATGGTGAGCAAGAAGATGAGCCGAAAACTCAAGAAGATGCCCCCGTGAACCCTGATGATTAAATTTTTTGATAGGCCGATAGAGCCCCCCCCCCCCCTTTTGTATGAAAGGGTCATTAGAACCTTCTTAATAAAAGTAATGTTTTCCTTTGCATTCCGAAATAGTGCTTTGTATTTTTGAATTGTTGAATCCGAGGAGTTTGCGCAAAACCGTATATTGCATAAGTTAATAACTCAATAATCCGATCTAGGAAAACTGAGTGAGATTGTTTTGATAGAAAATCGAATGGATCCATTCGGCGTTACTTGCCTTTTGAGAGAAAAACCGAATGAACTCATTCGGCGTTCTTTCTTTTTGAGAGAAAACCGAATGGACTCATTCGGTGTTTGCTTTTTTAGAGAAAACCGAATGAACCCATTCGGCTCTGCTTCTTTTTTTAGAGAAAACCGAATGGACTCATTCGGTGTTGCTTGCTTTGAGAGAAAACCGAATGGACCCATTCGGCGCTGCTTGCTTTTTGAGGGAACCGAATGAACCCATTCGGTGTTGCTTGCTTTTTAAGACAACCGAATGAACCCATTCGGCACTGCTTCCTTTTTTAGAGAAAACCGAATGGACTCATTCGGTGCTGTTTTCTTTTTGAGGGAACCGAATGAACCCATTCGGTGTTGCTTGCTTTTTAAGACAAATGAATGAACCCATTCGGCGCTACTTCCTTTTTTAGAGAAAACCGAATGGACTCATTCGGTGCTGTTTACTTTATGAGGGAACAGAATGAACCCATTCGGTGTTGCTTGCTTTTTAAGACAACCGAATGAACCCATTCAGCCTTTTTTACGAGTTTTGAGGCACATCCTTGGCCAAGTTGATCAACTCGGGAGGGAAGCCTTTTTTACGAGTTCCGAGGCACATCCTTGGCCGAGTTGATCAACTCGGGAGGGAAGCCTTTTTTACGAGTTCCGAGGCACATCCTTAGCCGAGTTGATCAACTCGGGAGGGAAGCCTTTTTTGTATATATTAATTCAGACGAGAGTAAGAGTGAGAAGGATGAAGTGAATCTGTCTTTCATTAATGGGTGCCTCGTTAAAAACCTTGTCAGCCAAAACCCCTTTTCACATTTTTATAAGGGGGAAAAAAACCGATCAAGGAAAAGAGTGCACCATGGATGTACATCAGTTACAAATCAACTAAAGTAAGTCTTTAAATGAGTTGAATTCCACGTCCTGGGGATGATCTTTCCTGAAAGTTCTTTCAGTTTGTATGCTCCGTTATGCAGGTTATGTCGGATTCTGAATGGGCCGTCCCAGTTGGCAGCTAACTTGCCTTCTTTAGGGTTACGTCTTGCTGATCCCTGTACTCTCCAGACGAGATCTCCCTCATGAAACTCTCTTTTGGAGAGTGTAGAGTTGAACCGTTTGGCCATTCGCTGTTTACAAGCTTCGGCTATGATCTGGGCCTTGGTGCGATCCTCCTCAATCATATCTATTTCGGCTCTGAGTGATGCTTCATTAGCGTTCTCCTCAAAATGTTGCCGCCGAAAGGATGGTTCCCCCACTTCGACAGGGATCATGGCGTCGGTACCATATGTTAGCCGAAAAGGTGTCTCCTTAGTTGTGGATTGAGGTGTACACCGATAAGCCCAAAGGACCTCTAACAATTCGTCGACCCAAGCTCCTTTGGCATCTCCCAACCTCTTCTTTAATTCAGTAAGGATCACTTTATTGGCCGCTTCGGCTTGATCGTTGGATTGTGGGTGTTCTACTGATGTGAACCTATGTTTAATGCCGAGATCTTGAATAAACCGGTTGAGTTTTTGATCAATAAATTGCAGACCATTGTCATTTATGAGGGCGTGTGGAATGCCGAAGCGAGTAATGATGTTCTTCCACAAAAACTTCTAAACATTAGCAGCTGTGATGCTGGCCAGTGGCTCGGCCTCGACCCACTTTGTGAAGTAATCAACCGCAACTAACAAAAACTTGCATTGGCCTTTAGCAATTGGGAATGGTTCGAGGATATCCATTCCCCACAATGCGAAAGGCCAAGGTGAGCTAATACCGTGTAGTTCTTCGGCCGAAGCGTCAATAAGGTTGCCGTGCCGTTGGCATGAGACGCAACGCTTAACAAACTGTACGCAATCATTCTTGAGGGTTGGCCAGTAATACCCTGCCCGAAGCACCTTTGTGGCCAAGGTTCGTCCTCCCGAGTGAAAACCACATATTCCTTCGTGAATCTCCCTCAAGACATAGTCCGCTTGTTCCGAATCGATACACTTCAACAATGGGACTGAAAAACCTCTGCGGTATAATTCTCCTCCCACGATTGAATATCTGGCAGCCTGTGTTCGGATTTTTTTAGCGGCGGCCGGGTCCAATGGCTCTTTACCATGTTCAAGGTACTCAACTATTTTGGCCATCCATGTTCGGGTGGGTTCCTCAACCGTCATGCATTCGATTGAGCTTACACTCAGAGTTGTAAGGTCAAGGTGAAGTGTGGTTCGTAACTGTCCAGGCTTCCAAGTACTGCTGGCTAAAGCTAGCTGATCGGCCCTCTCGTTATGCTCTCTCGGCGTGTGCTTCACTTGAACTTCATCAAAAGTGTTGCACATCCTTTGAAATAAATGATAGTACTTTAACAAGTCGGAATCTTTCACCTAGAAGTTATCATTTACTTGTTCTGCTACTACTTTCGAATCGGTCCAACACGTCAATCGTCTGACCCCGATCTCTTGTGCAAGTCTTAAACCTGCCAACAATGCTTCATATTCAGCCTGGTTGTTTGAAGCTTTGAACGCAAATCTCAAAGATTGCTCGAGAGTCAATCTTGTTGGTCCCTCGAGGATTATACCGGCTCCACTACCTTGGTTGTTTGAGGAGCCATCGACATGCATTATCCACAAATCACTCACAAAGTGGCCCTTCGGCTGCAATTCATTAACAAAATCTGCCAAGCATTGAGACTTGACCGGACGTCGTGGTTCAAAACTAATATCAAACTCTGATAGTTCGATTGACCAGGCCATCATCCGTCCTGCTAATTCTGGTTTACGCAAAACCTTGGCGATCGAGCAGTCAGTTCAAACTACGACACGATGACTATGAGAATATTGCCGAAGGCGCCGGGCAGTATGAACAAGTCCCAATGCCACCTTCTCCAGAAGCTGATATCTTGTCTCGGCCTCCTGTAACATGCGGCTAATAAAGTAAATGGGTTGTTGCCCCCCTTTTTCTTGAATCAGGACGGCGCTGATTGCTTCGTTTGATACACATAAATAGACCACCATATCAGCCTCGGGATCCGGTTTTGAAAGAACAGGGGGAGAACCGAGGCGTTCCATCAACGTCTAAAAAGCTTCTTCGCATTCAACGGACCACTCAAATTTTTTTACTTTCCTCAACAACCCAACGATGGGTTTTGTTGTTTCGGCTAAACATGGGAGGAATCTTGATAAAGCCGTGAGTCGTCCTGCTAACTTCTGAACTTCTTTGAGGTTCTGGGGGCTCACCATGTTGACGATTGTCGTGCACTTATCAGGATTGGCTTCAATGCCCCTTGTCGATAGCATAAAGCCAAGGAATTTTCCACCTGATACCCAAATACACACTTCTCCGGGTTCAGCCTCATGTCATATCTGCGCAACTGTTGGAATACCTCCGAAAGGTCAGCTACGTGTTTGGTAAGGTCTCCGGACTTGACGACCATATCGTCGACATATACCTCCATATTTCTACCGAGTTGGTGTCGAAAAACCTGATTCATCAACCTCTGATAGGTTGCACCTGCATTCTTTAATCCGAAGGGCATTACCTGGTAGCAATAATTGGCCGAATCAGTTATAAAGGCTGTCTTTTCTTCATCGCGGAGATGCATAGGGATTTGATTATACCCCGAATAAGCATCAAGAAAGGTGAGAACCTTGTGTCCAGAGGCACCATCCACTAATCGATCAATATTTGGGAGTGGATAAGCATCTTTCGGGCATGCTTTATTAAGATTGGTGTAGTCAGTACACATTCTCCATTTTCCGCTCGGCTTTTTTACCATTACCACATTTGCCAACCAAGTGTGTAGTGGACTTCTCGAATAAACTTGGCTTCAAGCAACTTTGCAACCTCTGTTTCAACTGCAAGTTTTCGATCCGTTCCCATTTTCCTTTTACGTTGAGCCACTGGCCTTGCCTCGGTGCAAATTGATAACTTGTGACACATGACGTTTGGGTCTATGCCGGGCATGTCGGACAGTGTCCATGCGAAAAGATCTTTGTTTTTCATTATCACACGGCATAGGGTGGAACGATCTGCTTTGGCTATATCGGCACCGATGTACGTAACTTGAGTTGGATGCGGCCCGATTTGTAGCTGAACCTTTGATTCAATTGGCTCAACATGTTCTTCGTCATTCATTCTCGGGTCAAGGTCCCAAACTAGCTCCTCAACCGATGCCGAAGGGTCAACAACATGAACCCTCTTGGACTTTGACTTTCTTTCTTCCATCGGAGATATGCGCAAACTAGCGAAATAGCACTCTCGAGCAGCTTTCTGATCGGCATGAATCATGATGATCTTCCCCTTATCGGATGGAAACTTCATTGCTAGGTGCGGTGTCGAGACAATTGCCCCTAGCATGTTCAATGACGGTCGGCCGAGGAGGATGTTATACGACGTATTAGCATCTACCACAATGTACTTTACTTGAATTTCCCTGCTTTCTTGTTCGTCAAAACAGAAACGAGTGAAAAGTTTAATATACCCCTTAGTACTTACCCTTTCTCCTGCAAAACCAACCAGGGGATCATCATAAGGGTTTAATTCCATTTCGGAAATACCCAACTGCTTGAAGGTACTCCAATATAAAATGTCCGCCGAACTGCCTTGGTCGATCAGTGTTTTCTTGACTATGCAATTGTGAATTTCAACACTGATCACCATTGGATCGACCTGCACCGGATCAATACCTTGAAAGTCGGCATCAGTGAATGTTATAGTTGGCAACCTTCGGGAAGGTTGCCTATCGACAGCGTGAACCGATCGGATGGCTTGTAGGTGCCTTTTTTGGGCTGAGGAAGTTGAGCCCCCACCCGCGAATCCACCTGTGATTGTGTTAATGACCCTCCGATGCGAAGGCGTCGGGTCATCCCTCCTGTCTCGTGACCTGCTCCTCTCATGCCGAGGCCTATCAGAACGATCCTGCGTATGCCGATCATGGTGTCTAGGTTGATATGAAGAGCGAGGCCGAGATGATCCAGACCGATCCACAAAATTGTGAAGCTGGCCTTGTTTAATCAAATCTTCAATCTTATCCTTTAAAGAAGCACACTCTTCGGTGGAATGACCACGGTTACGGTGATACCTACAAGACTTGCTGGTATTAGCC
Source organism: Cajanus cajan (assembly GCF_000230855.2). NCBI lineage: Eukaryota > Viridiplantae > Streptophyta > Magnoliopsida > Fabales > Fabaceae > Cajanus > Cajanus cajan. The sequence goes on along the minus strand of NC_138523.1, from coordinate 11,710,219 downwards.
CGTGGTGGTGTGGAAGCTCTCTTCGGTACTGCAAGTACTTCGGACGCGAGAGCTTGTTCTAGTACTGCTGCCCTGCTGGTGTTCAAGGGTGTATAATTGGAGTACTTCGGCCCACGCATGGGTCGATCTCTTAGTGCTATTTCTTTTCCTCGGCCTCTGAATGGATGTTTTGTTTGCTTTTCTGGCTTATTTACTGGCTCAGCGCGGGCTTGATTACGATAATCCGCCAACTCTTCCATTTGCATGTATTTGTCGGCTCTCATTCGTAGATCATTCATGTCCGAAGGGGGTTTCTTACAAATACTATTGACGAACGGGCCTGGCTTCAAGGCTGTTGTCAGGTGATGAAGTGCCATGGCGGGGTTGAGGTCTCGGATTTCCAAGGCTGTCTTGTTAAACCGATCCATGAAAGCTCGGAGTGACTCTTTCTTGTCTTGTCGAAGGCCGACCAGAGATAGGGACGTCATGCTGTGAGGGCGACTCGTTGCAAACTGGATGGTGAATTGAGAAGACAAAGTATTGAACGAGTCAATTGAGTTAGGAGGGAGCCGAGTGAACCAACTCAGGGCCCTGCCTTTGAGAGACGTTGGGAAAATCCGGCACAAGGCGGCATCATCCGTTGTACTCAACGTCACCTGTGTCAAAAAAAACATCAAGATGTTCATCAGGATCTGTTGTACCATCATATTTATCAATGGGCAAGGATTTCCAATTATCCATTAGAGGTAGCTGCATAATGGAGGGGGTGAAAGGGTGACGGTGCGATCCGACAGTTGTCAAATTTGCGGGACGACCGACAGTGGGTAAGGCCGAAGGGAGCTTTTCAGGTGCCACTACCGAGGCATGGGGGGCCGAGGTATGGATCGCATGGGATTAATACGACCCTTGGGTTTGGGTGTTTGTGGCCTGAGTAGGTCTCCATGAGGTATCTTGATTTTTTTAACGCCTCGTTTTCGGCTCTCAAGGCCGAAAACTCCCTTGCATCCTTTTCTCGTTGCTGTTTCATAACCTCCATTTCTTGTTTCAACAACCGAACGGCTTTAGAAAGATCCGTTTCGTCAACAACCTCAACATGTTCTTCCTCTTCGGCTTGGTGGTCCTGTGTGTTTGCTCTCCTAGTTATCGCCATTAATCTTTTCAGTTAATCTTCCAACTATCTTCGTTCGGCCCCACGGTGGGCGCCAAAATGTACCTGTCAAAAGGATACACCAGTAATCTTCTCGTAATCTGAGGGTCGAACGAGTGCTCCGATCGAATATTTCGGTGAAGGGGTTGGTACCTGCAAAAGGCACTCCAACGCTCAAGTCAGGACAAGCACGAATATCTAGGGTAATTAATGAACAGTGACGTTACCTCGTGACATGAGCTATTTATACTGACATTTATGGGCCCTGACCTCCCTGGGCCCTGTGGCAGGATTACCATATTAGGTAATACGCCTCTAATCGACTTATTGGTGTGATTAACTCTTAATCCTTAATTAGGGGGAGTCCTTAATTCTTTACTAGTGGGATTCTGGATCTATGGATCATCTAGTTGCTAATCGGCCACCTGGTTCGGCCATTCGGGTGCCGATTGGGTATCGGCTACCAGGTGGCCGAGTGACCGAGCCAGGTAGCCGAATAGCCTTGCTAGTACAATATATTTTACAATTTTAGATTTGAGAATTGAGACCATAAGTAGTATTTAAATAATTATAAGAGCTGTTATTTTTTCATTTTGCCTAAGACACAAAAAGAAAAAATAAGGATGACAGTCACAATTGTTAGGATAGAATCTAAATTCATCTTAAAATATAAATTTGATTTTAACTCATCTTAAAAAATGAGGTTACATCACACTATATGCTTTATTTTAACATATTATATAATTTTCAATTTTTTAATAATTTATAAATACTCATAAAATGGTAATATTAAAGGACCACCTGCAGCATAAAAGCTACCAAACTTTTTTCTATACTACTCGTATCTAGGTTCCCATTTAGCCCTACTTTAAGATATACGCAACGGTCAACACTTAAAAGGAGTGCTTTCACTATAATTATATCGAAGAAGCTCGTTATTTTCACACTGGGCTCACTAACAAACGCTCAGAATTCTTTAAGACTATTGACCTTTATGAAACATTTAATCAGTAGGGTAAAAGGACCGATGCGTTGTTTGTTTCTATCAAAGTTGAGCTATTCTGACGCTACTTGTGGCCTATACAAGTGACAACATTTGATTTTTAGTACATTCACACTATACCCACATGAAATTTTACTTTATGGACCAATTTTCTGTTTTCGTTGCAGCTTGAAAAATATGAACTATAGCACTTTCCAGAGACGTGTAACTGCACTATCTTGGAAGTAAAATTGTTAGGGCACAAAACTAGCTAGCTAAAGTAAGTAAAACCCATACTTTGTAAAATGATAGGGAGAAGTAACTAATTTTGTGAAAAGATGATCGCATCAGGATCACATTTAAACAAATTAAATTATAACTATAAAAAGAAAAGAAAAAAAAAATCCAAAGCTCCATTATCATTTTATCCCCAAACACAGGAAGAGCAAATCGGCATATTTACACTACAATAGACCCATCTCATATGTGCAACAGCAAGTCCATACTCTTTACTTACCTCTTTGACATGTTTAACACAAATTGATGTTTAAACACTTTGAAAAAAACAAAATCAATGTGAGAGATATTGAGTCTTTTTGAAATACCTCTAACATACAACGATTTCTACCCTATATTATGTCATTTTTCTTTTCTTCGATAAACGTCAATAAACCTAGAGTAACAGTTATATATATCTATATCTATATATATATATATATATATAAAGTAACAAGTTTTTTTTTCTCCTTTTCTTGATCTTTGTTATAAAAAATAAAAGTGCAAATACAAAAATGGCATGGACTCATGGAGATATAGAAGAACTACTTACAGGAACTCGAGTTATGAAAGATGGAGCTAGCCCTTATCTTCACTCGATTCAATTCTCTATCTTCCTATAATTTCCATAAGTTTGTCTGTTTTTTACTGAATGGTTAAGCTATAATTGCTTGACACACTCTAGTGTTTGAATTGAGTACTCATTTATATGGAGGTTCTTGTTCATATTTTAAGGGTTATTTCTTGACATGATCTCTTGATGATTGTTTGAATTTTAGTTAATTTATTGATCAAAATTATACATCTTAAGCTTAACTATGTATGTCATTTATTTTCCATAAGCAAGAGTAACTGGCAAAATAATGTGAAACTATAGGAAAAATTGCTTACACCAGCTACCAAAAACAAATATATCATATATGTACAAAGCATTTAAAAATGTGTTAGTTATTAGACTCTTTTTTTTTGTTTTTTTTAAGTACCGGCCGACTTCATCTAACATCAATTGAAATATGAACATAGACATTAGGTCTATATTAAAAATGTGTATTACTGATGAGTATTCAACATAATTTTGTGTCATCACTTAGAGAAAAGATTAGTTGGTGTTGATGGGTTGAGAAGAAAATAGTTTTTTTTTTAATTACAAGAAACTCCAAGTTTAATTAAACTGTGTTTATAAAACAGACCATCGGGTGGTAAATCTTCTTTGTTTAACTTTTTTTACTCGAAGATCCTCACTCATTTGTTCAAGTTCGAAGATGTGATTCTTGGAATGGTGGGGGCACTCTCCTCTCCATGTTTTCATGTCTCTAATGTTCCTCCGTTCTCATCCTCCATTTCTTGTCTCGTAGTTATTTTTTTTCTCCTATATATCCTAATTTCCCCTATTTCTTTGTTATTATTATTGTCTCCTAGCAATGTTGTCTCGTGACTGAAAGAATATTAAAAAAAATTCAAATAATAAAAAATAACAATTATTTAATAAATTAAATTTTATTAATAAGAAAAAAGAGTGAAAAGTCATATATATATATTTCAAGAATCTCGCGTGGGGAAGACTCCATCATCAAATGTTTTGTCCTCATCCCCATCTGCATGAGATAAAAATCCCAAAGCACGGTTTCAAATGAAATAGCCCCCACGGGGACCTCCAAATGAAAACAAACTTGTCATCCCTTTGTACTTGACATTTCAATCTTTGTAGAATTTTCAAAACAAAATATTGTTAATTATCACCAAACAATTTTCATCATGTTCACATTTCATTTCATTTCATGTTTTTCTATTTTTTTAATCAACAATTGTTTAAAAAGACTGTGACCGACCTTTCCATCGTAGTTATACATCCGAATTCGCGTGGACTCCCTTCTTACGAAATAGCAATGCTGTTTTCAAAATTCGTAAACATTTTTTTTTTGTTTCTGTAGACATTTTCAAGTTTCAACTCATGGAGAATTATTTTCATCGTGATTTTTTGTAAAAGACTTGTAGCATATTTGATTCCTAGTCACGTTCCGATCTAAATCAAAGAGAAATTAATATGTGTAACCCGTGGACTTACAACATGTAGACATTAGTCTGACCATAATATGTGACGATTTCCATAATAATTGATAATTTCTTCAGAATTAGAGATGCATTTCGTTACGTAGTTGAGAGAGTATCAAGTCTTCTGCTAAAGAGAAAAACAAAACAAAAACAAAACAAATAAATAAATAAACAATCAAACAAACAAATGGTGAGAGAGAAACATTCACCTATCTCGATATTTTTTAATCTCTTATACCTCTTGAGGAGAGACTATCAAGTAATTCGTAACTATCTTGATCCCTACTAATCTTTACATTATACATAATTAAATATTATCAACTTTTTCCATATAATTTTTGGATGTGTTACACAAAAAATGAGGGAAAGTTATAGGAAAATGGATTCTTTTCGATTGTAACTTTTTGTTGAATTCTCTTAAATGAGAAATTTCATCATCGAAATCTCTAGTATTTTTATTATTATTTAAGTTTTCTCTGTTTTTTTTTTTAATTATAAGAACTAAGATTATATAGAAATGTCACAACCCGAACCATAAACCTATAAACACATGATATTCTCATAGTACCTAATAATTTCTGGGGCTTTCTCACGTTAGATTTTGTGTTACTGATATGATTTAAATGGTTTTTTTTATGTTGTTGAATATATATATAGGAATATTTACTCAATTACGTTCTTAGTTGGTTGTGGCATAAGCGAATCACGATTCTGATAGGGCAGGAAGATTTATTATTTGCACATATGATGAGTGTTTCTTCCGACATCACGCTATTAAGTATGAGATGTTGTTATCATGGGACATGAGAAACAACTTCGAAAGATGCACACTAGTAGAACTTGGATTCTACAATGACCTTTGTCTCATCCATCTCTATCACCATTTTGGGGCCGAAAGAAAGGCCTTCCTTATCGCTCCAACCTATGCTTTTATTTGTAGCAAAGGTACACTCAAACACGCAGTCCAATCTGTCAACTTAGCCCTACTACCACATGCCACACCACTCACACAATGAATCAATGATGGCATATTACAATATTGCATTTGCAATTTGGCTTTTGCAATTGATTTGAGTGATATAAACTTCATCTTTTTAAATAAAGTCTTTCATTCAAATTTTTTATATGTATAAAAGTATTGTATGTAATTAGGATTTAGATGGTAGACTATACTAAAAGTTATCAATCAATTTTTTTTATATATATAAAAATTAATCATTAGTGAAATTGATGAATGTTTCTTATCAATATTATAGTTAAGAGAAAAGATCTTACTAAAAACAATTATTTAAATTTTTTATTCGATAGATAAATATTTTATATCAATAACATGATATGATGAGTAATAAAAATTTTAAAAAAATTTAAAAGCAAACCCAGATCCCGATTTCATGCAAGCAACAGATAGATTTAGAGACAGGAGAGGTGAAAGTGAGATTGTATCAGCTTTCTTCTCTGTGACACTGCAAAAGATATAATTAAGGTGAAAGGGAGAGGAGGAGGGTTGAAAGAAACAGAAATGAGGCCTTGTGTTCTGTTTTATTTACCTTACTTTATTTGTCTCATGTGAGGGCAGCAGTGGTGGCAGGTTGTGTACTGGTGACCCTCTTTTGAGGCGAACCACTTCTCCTATGTTGCTATTAAATTGCCACTTTGGAACCCATTTTACCCATTTTGCAAATGTGCCCACATTTGTTGTGCTGTGAGAGAAAAAGGAAAACCATCAGTTTTGGGTGATTGTGTTGTCGTGGCACAATGGAAAAGGAAAAACTATAAGAGTGGATTCATAGGTCTATGATCAAATATGGTCCCCGTTGAAGGCTGCATGGGGGGCCAACTGACATATGCCTTCCCTTTTTCACGCCTTGTCCTCACTCTCTTCCCTTCTTCCCTACCTAGTCTGCATGTACGGTCTCTGCATTAAACACAAAACTTTGTTGCGCCCCAAAAGTGAAGTAGGATCCATACTTCACCAAATTCACAACTCTTACCCTCCTTCCACCCACCAAGCCCTTACAACTCTAGTGCCACCCTTCCCTACCTACCTACCTACCTTACTCATCTCAAACACCAATTTAAAATTTTCTTCTAAAAGGACTGCTGCACTTTAAATATAAACTCATAAAGTCATACCTATTTAACATAATCAATTATATACATTCAAGAAATTTCATGGTATTCTCAAAATTTAAAGATTTTGTTGGTACTTGATACTACTATTAACAAATAATCTCTCTCTCTCTCTCTCGGTATGACAAAACTCATAAACTCATAGTGCACGTATTATTTTTCCTTTAAAGTATATGTATATACTTTTTTCAGAGGAATCAAATCCCATAAACTCTATTTATGCTTGCTGCAGACACCTATGACCTCTCTCTATCTTCTCTTCACTGCCCTTGTGGTCCAAGCACTTCTACAACCGAGTGAGGCCCATATAAACACAGATAAAGATTGGAGTTGAAGTTGAAGGGAAGAGAGACAAGAAAACAAAGGCAGACATGGAGTGGAATGGGAGCACAAGACGTTATGTTCCTCGACCAGAGGCTTCCTTAAGCTTCCTTTACAACTACAACTACACCCCATATCCAGGTAAAAACATGATCAAAACACCATCTACTAGTACTCTCAATTCTCATAAAGAATTCACACCTTTTCCTTGAATGTTATGCCATCAAGTTGCTTTTCTTTCTCACTCTTCATAGTTTACTACTTTTCTGTTTGAGTGTGTGTTTGGTAATACATTTGATGCCACTATCCGCCGAAGCAACTATTAGTTGCTTTTCCATCAAAATTGATTGATTTAAGCTTGGATATGGATCTAGCATGCCCATCCAAACATGCCCTGAAGCACTTGACTTCTACCATGCAACTTAGTAACTCCTTTACGTTTTGGACAACTTTCAGAGTCCACTTTTGTAAATTTTCACATGAATAGTAACTTGAACCTCAAGCTATTGCCCCACAATAATTATTGCTTTTCTTGAAGAAGTGATACAAAGTAGGAATAGAACTAATGCTATTGCCCCACCATAACTCTTAATGCTAAGGCAAGCGAGTTTGGCAACATTAAAATTGCACTGTCCATCGAAGAATATTAAAACTCTTTGGCTAATATAACCCTCTATGTGTTGATTAAGGAATGGAAGTGAAAGAACAAACACTAGCGGAGACAAGTTCATCGATGGAGAAAATAAACTGCGGGAGCCAGGAGAAGAAGAAGCGATTAACAAGTGAGCAGTTAGACTCACTGGAGAGTAGCTTTCAGAAGGAGATAAAGTTAGACCCAGATAGGAAGATGAAGCTTTCCAAGGAGCTAGGGCTTCAACCTCGCCAAATTGCTGTTTGGTTCCAAAATAGGCGTGCAAGGTGGAAGAACAAGCAACTTGAACACTTGTACGATTCACTTAAGGAGGAGTTTGATGTCATATCAAAGGAAAAACAGAAGCTCGAGGAAGAGGTTGGTTAAATATATGCAATATGTATATCAATCCCAGTTTTCGGACACGTGATCAACACAAACACACATTTGATACTCTTTGTATCAACTTTTTCTCACTATCATATCACTTATCATATTTATTTTTATTTCTCTTCTATATTTCTTTTTCCAGTAATGATCCATGGGATTCTTTCAGTACTCTAAACTCTTTATTAACTGTTATCATTTCTTTTTATCTATCAAAACTAGCTACACCTCTATCTGTTTCTCTTACCAAGTGTTAAACAGATATGTGACAGTCCAAAAATCATTTTTCTTGCTGCTCTTAAATTGTAGACACTAATATTTTCAGGACAGCTATATTGGGATGTCTACACCTAAAAGAAAAAAAGAAATAGAAGAAGAGATAGTGATAAATTGATAGGTGGTCTAATATAACAAGATGAGAGACACGTAGAAATGACATGTCAAGTGAGTATTTCCCTTGTTTGGAAATCCACAAATAAGTGATAAATATGATAGATGAAATACAACCTCTTTAGATATAAGTTTAAAATAACTCTTATGAAAAAATGGTTCTTTAATTTTAATAGATAAGAAAAATTTTCTAAACTTATATTTAAGCATGCTTATAATGTAACAAGAAGAGAGACATATAGAAATGGTGATGTCAAGTGAGTATTTCCCTTGTTGGGATATCCAAAAGTGGCAGTTTGTATCTAAATTTACACACACACTCTCTCTCTCTCTCCATGCAAGTGACACGCATAGACACGCACTTTGCTGAAGTTTTTGCTTTTGTGCATGTGTATGTTGCTTTTGGTTTCAAAAACCACAACACTACTGTGTTTCTTTTGGCTTGTCTTGACACAATGATTGATGGTGAAGTTTGAGTAGACAATATTCGTGGGATCGAATTCCTTGCAGGTGATGAAGTTGAAGGCAATGGTGAGAGAGCAAGCTTCTAGAACCCAAGTGTCAACAGGTTACACAGAAATCTCTGGGGAGGAAACAGTAGAAAGCACGTCAGAGGCTCTGCGTTGCTCCAAACGGGGAACACTGCACCATCATCATCAGCAACAGCAGCAGCAGAATATTGGAGAGGGAAACTGTTCTGCTTTCACTTTGGAGGATTACAACACAGTTCCAGTACTACCCTATTGGCCTGGGGTTAACGTTCCTTATTATCCCTAGCTAGTAATAATAATAATAATAATAATAATAGTATCTGTTTCAACAATTAATAATTAATTAATGTGATTGATCAATCAGTGAGCTTAATTAATTAACTTAATTGATAGCAGATGGATGGAAAAACCTTTCCATAGGAACTGACATTAGGATCAAAGCGAGCAGACCTGCATGTTGGTTGGTACGGTAATTATTATCACGACTAAATAGCTGTCCCAGCAGACATGGCTTTATTAATTAGTCGCTTCCTAATTGCATCAACTCTTTAATTCTTACGTACTGTACCTTATTATATTTATATATCATCCTAGCTTCTTTATTAGTCAACCTTCTACTCTTTGTACATATAACTTTAACCTTTTAATTAATGATCCTTACATCATAACACATGTCTACGTATACGCAAGGATTTTCTTTTTTTGTTCTTTTTTGGATGAGAAGGACTCTTTGATAGTTCGTTTTTGCATGCAACGGATCCGGATATATACACTAAGTAGTTAAAAGTTTAATTAAATTATCTTTGAATTGATTTGGATAATGAAAAATATCTTTAGGATTCATACGAAGGAAGCTAGTTGGACTCAATCTAAATTTTTATTTTATGAATAATATGTATATAGGTAATTACTATTGTGCCAGTTTGTTTGAAAGAATTTGGGTGTCCTTTGATGATTATCAAATCACATAACAAATCACATATTGACATTTGTGTTGAATATAAATTAAGTGACTAGTCATGGTCCACTTTCATACAATCAATCAAGGGACATTTATGAAATCTCTCTTTACTCTCTTTTTCTTTCTCTTTTTCTTTCTCTCATTTCTACTATCCTTTCCAAACTCTTTTCTTTATTTTCGACAATCAAAGGGGTACTCAAACCCTCTCAAATAAACCGGCACCGTAGCAATTATTGATATATTAACAACTCTAGTTTCTCTTCGGTAGATAAATAAGTATTTATGCAAAAAAAAAAATCCTACCAGATGGAGAAATAGTGAATCATTACAAGAAAAATGACTTATATCTATGGATGTATTATTCTTAATGATATAATATTGGTAGGTACAATTAAAAAATATTTCTACCAAAAATTGTTTAATACTTAGATAAATGTCAAATATTTGTATCTATAAGTGTTATTTGCATATAAAACTTAAAAAGTCCTTCCTATACAACTCAAATAATTATAGGTCAATATAAAATAGGCATTTTCTTATGTAAAACTTAAATAGACATTTATTTACAACTTTTGTATGTAAATACACTATGTTTTATTTCATTCATAAATCTATTTTATATTAATTTCTTTCCTATAAGTTTTGGTCTCAATTAAAATATTACTATCTCAATTTTTATATATAAGACTAAAATATTTAATTTACCAAGATTAAAAAAAATACTTAATCTAGTTGACAATAATAAATGTCTTATTTTTATAATTTTTTTTTCTTCTAAAACTACTCTCATACTACTTTTTCTCTTAATTAATACTCACTTCTCTTTTAATCAATTAGAGAGTATATCATATACTATTTCTTTCTTATAATTAATACTACTTACTCTCCTAGTCAATTAGAATGTATGCGTGTTTTTTAAAGAGTTTATAATTAATGTATTCTAACAAATTATGAGAACAAGTTTTAATTTAATTAGGAGTATTTTAGTCTAAAAATAATTAATACATTAAACACTATGAGTTGAGTGTTATATAAAAGAACAAACAATTATTCTAAGATAACTCTTATAAATAGAAATTGAGATAGTAGATTTTAATGATCATGTGTTATGATTTGAATATTCCAAACCAATTTCTTGTATATAATGATGAGATTCCATATATATACTAGGGAAAAAAATCATGTGTGTATTTGAAATGTCTTCTAGTTTATCAACAAATCATATATTGTGTTGGTTATTCTTAAATTGATATTAAACATGTAATTTGTATTGTTGTACTTCTCAAATGACTATACAAAGATTAGGCGTGTTCATGGTTTTATTTTTTGAAAAATCCAAACCAAACCGAACTGAACTATTTTATAAAAGTGGTTCGGTTAACCGATCCGATTTTTATAAAGTGAATTAGTTTAGTTTTTTTTTAAAATATGGATTGATTTTTTTAAAATTGGATTGATTTGATGCGGTGCAATTATCTATTTTTTATTAATATATGAATCAATTTTTTAAAAAAACCAAATTGAACCAAATCGATTCACTTTGTAAAAGTAGATTTGATAACTGACTCGATTTTATAAAGTGAATTGGTTTAGTTTTTTTTTTTTAAATGGATCGAATTTTTCAATAAAGATCGGATCGGTTATGTATTGTTTCGGATCAATTTAGATTTTTTGCACACCCCTGACAAAGATATGGAAATAAGTTCATTTGAACTTGATATTAAGTAGATGGGTTGGTGATTGGTTGCTTATCTTTTATTTATAATTTGAGAAACCATAAATAGAAAGTACCCAATTCTATAATATGAATTAGTTAAGTTTAGGGGTTGTATATGGATTTTCGTACTTCGTATTAATTTAATATAACTTTATTTTTTATTGATTAAAAAATAAAATTATTATTTAATAAGTAGATATATTAATATATATATATATATATAATGAAATTGAATAATAATCTAATATTGTTGTCTAAGTATGTGAATATAAAAGTATTATGACAAATTAACATATTATAAATGAATATATATGTAATGTTAGAGATTAAATTATATATATATATATATATATAACAATGAAGGATCCAATTTTAATTTTTTTTAGTCTAAAGACCTAATTTAAAATTCTTAAAAAAATTCGTGACCAAATGATGATATATTAAATTTTAATTAAATCATAAATCTATTTTTATGTCAGAAATGTTTATGATTTAAAACATTAATATTCAAGGATTCATATTTACACTATTAGAATTTCTCTTATTACATGCAATTTTTCTTGCGAATTTTTCATAAAAATTTGCAGGAAACGTGTTCTTGCAAATTTTTCTGCGAAATTTTATTTACAGGTAATACCTTCGTGGATAATATATTTTTGCGAATTTTAAAATTTGCAGGAAATTTTCTTGTGAAATTTCTTGCGAAAAAAATTCGTAGGAAAGTTTCCTGCAAAAAAAAAATTTGCAGGAAATTTTCCTGAAAAAAAAAATTCGCAAGAAAATTCACAAGAAACTTTCCTGCGAATTTTTTCGCAAGAAATTCTGCAGGAATATTTTTTACGAAATTTTTTTAAAAAATTACTATAAATTCTATATTTTAAGAATTCATAATCTTTTATTTTCATGCCTCATGCATAATCTTTTAAATTCTAAGATTGTAGATTATAAGCCTCACACTTAACCATACAATTCAACTTGGAAGGTAAGTGTTACTCCAACTTATATACTCTTTAATTGTGTTATTTTCAATCGATGTGGGACTTGAAGATTTTTTAAAATATTAAACTTATGAATTTAAATATATTTTTTTTTATTTTTTTACCATTTAGTAAACATTACTTACGAATTTATTTTTGCAAGAAAATCTACAAGAAACAAAATAAAATTCTTACAATATTTTCTGCAAATTTTTACCATGGAAATTTTTTTTCCATGATTATTAAAATTGTAGCAAATTTTGTAAGAAATATCTGTAAATTATATTTTGCAGGAAAATTTGCAAAACATTTCTGCGAATATTTTTTTGTAGGAAAATTCACAAAAAATTTCTGCAAATATTTTTTTTCAGGAAAATTTGCAAAAACTTTCTACGAATATTTTTTTGCAAGAAAATTTGAAAAAAAAATAACACTTTTCTAGTAGTGTTATCTCTTGTCACGAGCTTATATTGTTAGGATTGGCCTTGACATGACTTATATAAGAAATTTCATGTATAACTAATATTTTCTTATGAGCAAAAAACTTAGAGATACTAACTAACAAATACAATCACCATAAAAGTGCCAATGACTAGTATAAAAAAAATAAGAAATTAGAAAAAGTAGCAACAATGTCTTTTATTGAGATAAAATATGTAACATATAAAACCAACAACAATGTTAGTTTTTTCTTATTATCAAAATATAACATTTCAACAATGTCAATGAAAATTTAGCCAACATTCAAGATTTAACAAATAATTTGAAAAAGGTTAAAATATATATAATTATAATTAATATTTTAATATAAACAAACAAACAAATATGAAACTTCTCTTTTGAAGTTGAGCTCATCTTTGATCTATACAGTGAAATCATCAATTGTTATATTTGTAGTAATTTTTCAACAATTAATCTCTTATTTGATATAAATAATCATGTAATGAAAGTCATCTTTCATCTTATTTGTTTAATCTTGTTTTAATAACTTTCATAAATGAAAAAAAAAAAAAAGTTACGTGATTATCACCGATACAAAAAATAGTCAAAACAAATCGTAAAGAATTATCGATTAGAGGATACATAAAAATGAGTTTTCAAGCATTCAAAGTTTTGTTGTGTGTGTGTGTGTAAGAGAGAAGTAGAAAAGACGTTTCTTTTTGGTTAAAACCCTTATTTGATCCCTTATAATAATTTTTTGTTTCAATTTAGTCCTACTTTAATTTTTTGTTTCAATTTAGTCCTACTTTAATTTTTTGTTTCAATTTGGTCCCCAATAATTTAAATTATTGCAATTTGGGACTTCCGTCCAAATGAATTAAACGGAGTTAACTATTAGTCACGTGGATGCCAGGTGGATGCCACGTAGATGCATAGGAACCAGAATGGCCCGTTCTGAAACCAGAACGGCCCGTTCTACTTGCACATGTTATGTGTTAATTTTGCAACTGAAATGGGCCGTTCCAAATGCAAATTTAACACAACATTAGGTCGTTCTGCTTTTAGAACAGGCCAGAACGGCCCGCTCTAGAACGCCAACTTCATGCTTTTTTTTTATTATATATATATTAATAAAAATACAATAAATTAATATTCTTTTATGAATAAAACTATAAAAAAAAGAATCAAATAAGATAAGACCTTCCAAAATCCTTCTTTGATTTGAACTTATCCAGTTCAAAATCTTGACCAAAATGCTATAATCTGATTCAAAAATTGAAAATAAAAATTCATAACATATCATAAATTCAAAGACAGAAACATGGTTCAGAAACTGAAAATAAAAATTCAGAACATAACATATACTAAAAATGTTTAAAGAAATTACTGAGAAAGGAAATCATCTAGGTAACGCTGAAGGGAAACCCTAAACCACAAAAATTCAGGTTGTACCTCCTCAAGAACAGGTTGTTATCAATGGGGTACATCGTCAATGACTTCAAGGGGAAACACCATTTCATTTCATCCTTGACTGTATAGTGTCAAATTGGTAGTAAGTGGTTCACTTCAGTTTGACTAACAATGAAATAAAACTTGCTACTATTATCCTTAGTGATACACTGCATTGTCCTTAATGATACACTGTATAGCCCAAATGTTTAGCAATCGAAGTTATCAATCTCATTGACAATATTACCAAATCTAGTGTTTGAAATGCTTTGTACGTTAGGTTTTTTTTTGTGAAATTCTGGAACCAGAACGGGCCTTTCTGGTTCCAGGTGTATTTAAGAAATTTGGGATCCATCTACGCGTCTATGTGACATCTACGTGGCATCCACCTGGCATCCACGTGGCCACCAGTTAACTCCATTTAAATCATTTGGACGGAAGTCCCAAATTACAATAATTTAAATTATTGGGACCAAATTGAAACAAAAAATTAAAGTGAGACTAATTTGAAAAAAAAAAATATTATAAGAGACCAAATAAGGGTTTTAACCTTTCTTTTCCTTATTTTATTGACAAATTTCTAAAAGACTAAATACTCGGTCTAGTGCCCACAAGCGCATACATGTAAAAAAATATAATTTGATTTAAGATTTGTAGTAACTGAAATTATACATGGAGCACGGGAGGATGGAAATTATTAACGTGAAAAGTAACTCAGAGGTTGAGTCTATAACATTTTGTAATGATCACGGAGCTTTGGAGTAGTAACATGAGAAAGGAGGGGGCATTTGCAACAAGTGGTTTTTGGAGAGGTGTTATAGATGTGTAGGAGAGGACCTACTACAGCAAATATAAGGTATCAATTGCAAGAATCTGCAGCAGTTTTCACTGTAATTTGATTACAGCAGTTTCGGTGCTTATTCATTACACATGTTCAAATACTCGAGTTATTCAAGTTGGTATTTTGATTTTGTTTTTCTCTAAATGCCCTTTGATATGATATGATTAGGAGTTTGTTGGAAAAATAATTTAAATTTAAATAAATTGAGTAAAAATTTAAGAAGTTATTTTAGGAATTTAAAATTTTAGGATATTATTTATATTTATAAATTTTTATTTTAATATCTTTTATAGATTTTTTTTCTATTTTTTTATTAGAATAATTATATGATTCAAATTTTGTATTACAATTTTACTCTATTTAAAGAGAGACAATAAATAAAATATGGGCGTGTTCCATTTAAGATTCTTGAACGTGTAGGTAATCTTATTGTGTAAGAAGTAATTTTTCCAATCAATGACATCAAAGCTATGACAATGAACACACAAAAGTTTGAGATGTCATTTAATGGTAAGACAAATTTTATGATCTTGTAAACCATTCAAGATATTTTAGTGCAATAAGGTCATGATCAAGCTTTGGAAGATGAAAAGCCAAATAATATCAATGAGAGAGAATGGAGTCAAATCCAAAAAAAGTCTAAATCTTGGTGTGTTCCATTTAAGATCCTTAATTAGGGTAATCTTATTGTGTGAAAAATAATTTTTCTAATCAATGACATCAAATCTATGGCGGTAATCACACAAAAGTTTGAGATATCGTCATTTAATGGTAAGACAAATTTTATGATTTGGTAGTGTACCATTCAAGATATTTTATTGCAACAAAGTCTTGATCAAACTTTAGAAGATGAAAAGCCAAATAATATAAGAGAATGGATTCAAATCCAAAGAAGGTTGTAAATACAATTCAATTAGCTCTTACTCTCCGGATCAAGTGTAACGTGTTAAAAGAAAAGTCTTATGGAAGAAGCTTGAGAACAGTTATATATCTAAGTCATCTCGCTATATTTAAAGATGGAGTTATATCAACTCAAAATGGAGATGGAAGAAAATTTTCATGATCACATTAATCATGTCAACTAGCTAGTATGTCAATTGCTAAATGTAAATAAAAAAAATTTCAAATGAACAACTAGCAATGTTGTTGTTGACTTCACTACCAAAGTCTTATAAATCCTTAGTTCAAACGTTGTTTATAGGAAAAATATTATTGAAGAATATTAATATTGAAGGTCATGCACTAGTCGTGCAATATTCTAAGCAAGAGACAAGTAATTCATGTAGACAAAATGAGTCTAAAGGAAGATCAAATTTTCAATCACTTTTAGAACAAGATATGAGTAACATGCAATGTTACTATTGTGGAAAGAAATGTCACATGTAATCAATGTGTAAAGAAATCAGAAAGGACTATCAAAAATTGAGAATTATGAGAAGAAATGATAACTCTCAAACTAATGTAACCCAAAACTTTCATGACAATGAAGATGTTTATTTGGCAACTACTAAGAAAGTTACTAAATCAAAATAGATAATGGATTCTACTGTCTCAAAATACATTTGTAGAGACTAAACTATGTTTCACACTTTAAAAACTAATGGTGAGTTTAATCAATTCAAGTTAGGAAACAGTGGGAAAATGGAAGTTAAAGGTAGTGGGACTGTAAGAATGAAACTTCATAACAATGTCATCCAAACTTTTGAAAATGTGAGATATGTAGTTTCTACTGCATCCAGTATAATTTCATTGGGAGAGCTAACTTCACAAGCCTACATGTATGTTGATTCAAAATGGGGATGTAAAGTATACAAGGGGAGATGCTTGATATTGCAAGGACAAAAAAATGAGAAAAATCTTTGCTACTTGGAAAAACAAGTTTTGAGAAGATAAATGTTTTAATCAACTAGTTATTTGAAAATTTTAATTAAGAGAGGATTTGTTGAGAAAATAATTCAAGTTTCAAATAAATTGAGTGGAAATTAAAGGAGTTATTTTAGGAATTTGTCGCCTTTAGGATATTATTTAGATTTACAAATTTTTATTTGTTTTAATATCTTTTAGTGATTTGTTTCCTATTTTTTTATTAGGAGGATTATATGATTTAAATTTTGTATTACAAATTTGTTTTATATAGAGAGAGCCAAGAAATAAAATCTAGGTATATTATGTTTAAAATCCTTAGACATGTGGATAATCTTATTGTGTGAGGAAGAGTTTTTTTCATCAAAGATAATGATGTCTTAGTTACTAGTTTTAGCATAGATAAGTTGGTTGTTGGTTGTTTATCTTTTATTTATAATTTGAAAAAAATACAAATATAAAGTAATCAATTGTATAGTATCAATTGGTTAAGTATTTGGATGCTACATCTTACTTAAATTATGATTTGCATATGGATTTTTGGTACTTCATACCAATTTAATATATATTTATTCTTTATTAATCAAAAAATAAAGTTATTATTTAAATAAGAATATTTAAATTTTCATATGCATGACTTATATAAGAAATTTAACTTATAACTACTATTTTCTTATTAAAAAAAATGAGATACTAAATAATAAGTACAATCATCATAAAAGTACCAATGACTAGTATAAAAGAGTAAAAAAAAAAATAAGGGTCTCATCTTTTATCTGTCATATAAGATGATAAAATGTGTAACATATAAGACTAACAACAATGTTAGTAATTTTCTTATGATCAAAATATAACATTTCAACAAAGTCAATGAAAATTTAGCAAGATTTAACAAATAATTTTAAAAAGGTTAAAAAATATATAATTATAGGTAATATTCTAAAAGATATATTAAAAAAACATATGTGAACCTTCACTTTGAAGTTGGACTCATCTTTGATCCATAAGTGAAAATCATTCATTATCATATTTGTAGTAATTTTTCAACAATTAATCTCGCTCTCAATATAAATAATCATGTAATTAGTGAAAAATCTTTCATTTTATTTGCCTAATCTTGTTTTTATAACTTTCATAGCTGAAAAAATAAGTTATATGACTATTGCTAATACAATAAGAGTTAAAACAAGTCATAAGAACAATCGATTAAAGAATACATGAATAGAAAACAAATTTTGAAGGTTAATATGTTTAAGCATATCAAAGTCATAATATTACGATTCATACTTTTATTCAAACTTTTCTCGATCAAAAAAAATCAACTAAGTAAAATTTCTCAACAAGACTTCTCAAAAAGCTTGCAGATTTTACCAATATTAAATGACTTGGATGTGTCTTTATGGTTCAAAGTTGTGTTCAATGTTAAGAAACTTGATAGTATACTCAACGAATCTGCTATTCAGATCCTTTAGTTGATAATCGATGACAATATTGAATATAATTATGTCCAACTAAAATATAATCCTTTTGATGATGAGATTAAATTATGGAATAGAAAGAAACACTTTTGTTAAAAATTTGAATAATGAATATCATGATTACTACAAAAAAAGATGTGACCTTTTTAAAAATAATATCGCAACCAAAATTTCTTAGCTTTTGAATTAATGTTGTTGCGGCAAAGTTTCCCGTGATTTTTTCAATCACACTAAAAAGAAAAACATAGTTAAATGTTATTGATGTTTTAAGAACATAAGTAGCATCCATTGAGAATAGTTAGATCCTTTTATAGCTAGATTTTCAAAAGCTAAAGTAGTTGTATTATATATGTACATATAAGACTATATATTGAATTTAAATGAGAACTCTATTTAGTGTTTCTAGGTCTATGTAATATGTCAATTTGACTCTTATATTAATCTCAACTTCATCATTCGCAACCAAACATGCAATTGTAGTTGCATAAACAACTTGTAACTCATCTTTTCTATTTATAAGAATAATACAATAGTCAAATTTTAGTTCATTTCTCTTATTTCATAACACTCTCCTTGATTTCACCAACCTTGTTATTTTACTATATTCTCTCTCTCTCTCTCACTCTCACTCTCTCTCTCTCTCATTCTTATTTTTAATTTTTTTTTTATCTTTAACTGTATATCACTTTCATCTACCAATGAAAAAAATATATATATTATTTCATTTTTTCACAATAGAATTTAATATGATTTTTAAATATCATCATTAATAATAATCTTTATATATTTTTATATATAAATCTCACTTTGTATATATAAACTACAATAATTATCTTGAACAAAATATTTTTAGAGACTGTTTTTAATGAGAACATTTTTTTAGTGAAATATAATTTAAATATTCAAAAAAGTTATTAATTATAAAATTATGCTTACTTAACATGATTATTTATCTTATTTATTGTACATACTAAAATATGAGTTTTGATATATATAAATATATTAAAAAAATTAAAAATATGTTTATTTCTTAATGTAAATTATTTATTATTAATGTAAAATACTTTATATATTTAAAATTATTTATCATAAATTTTAGTTGTATAAAATGAATATTTATCTTGTATAGATTCCTTCAAATGAGAGTATTTTTAGAGATTGTTTATTAACAAATGCTTTTAAGCTTCTCTTTTGATATTTTTTGAGAATTTTTTCTTACATCTTAATATATCATTCTCATTTTTAATTTTAAATTAAACTTAAATGTTTTTTAAAAAAACAGAATATCAAAAGTTAAAAATATTTTTATATCAAAATATAAATTATTTATCACAATTAAAATTAATATATAATATATAGTTAAAATTATTTTTTATTACAAATTTTAATTACAATATACTTTTTATATGATAAAGCATTTTATGTTATATCTATTTAATATAAAACAATTTATCTAAAATACTGGTTTTTTTATTTAAATGTTTTTTATTTAAATTACAATAAACTTGACCTTACAAACATCACCCTTTCGAATTCCATCTCATGGTTGACATTGTTTACTACAATATACAGTTAATGATAACCGAGTGACAGCATCGGATGTTAATTTGACATTTCAAAAGGAAGCGTGACTTGAACTGGTTGAAAATGTAACCGTGTGGTAATCCGGTATAACTGACTTCACTACAAAAAGGTTACGCGAATCATACAAGTTGTACTTTATATAAAAACTATGATATAAAAGGTTAAATCCAAGAGGCTTCTAAGGGAATAACAAAAGCCATTAAAAGGAAAGATGGTGAATGTGTGCACCACCACAACAACCGGTCTCTCCATAGGAGATTACCTTTTTGAGCTTCGAGTTAGTTGACGAAATTTGAAAAACACGCAAGTGAAGTTTTATAAAATGAAAATTAGCTGAGGCAAAATCCAATCAATACTAGGTACTATAAGCTCCGAGCATAAACAGTAAAAGGATAAATTAACAAAATAAAATATCAGTGCAAAAGGAACAAAACGACACTATTTTAGTGCTAGCCCGAATTGGAACAAAACTTGGCACTTAGCGCTTGCCACCTCCACCACCAAGCTTGGGACCTTTGGGAGCAGCAGCCTTGCCGCCAAGGTTGCCTTTGCCTTGTGATTTTTGTAACTTTGCCTGAACTTCTGCCTTCTTGGCCTTCTTCTCATCCTTTGTTTTCTTTACCCTCTCTTTAATTTCACTGCAAAACATAACTTCAGATAATGAGATATGGTAGCCATAATTGTATACCGCAACCAAAGGATACATAAGCCCTCGGCATAAAAAGGAAGAACAACACACCGGAGGGCAGCTTCTCTAGCAGCATCTCGAACCTCTGGCTTCTCAGTTCTTTTCTTCTGAATAACTTCCAAGGTAGCACCAACAATGGATCTAGAGTAAGGCTTTTTGGTAGCACGGCGCCTCTTCTTCACAGCTTCTTGGGCAATATCCTACACAGCACAATTACACAAATAAAAGGCCAGTATACATGGAGTTAAAAACATACTAAATCACAGACATGGTGAACCCAAAACACTTTGAACTAACAGGTTCTCAAGCCACTTTGAACTAACAGGAATGGCACAGAAACCCATTTATAAGTTGCCATTAAATAAAACCAGTTTCACAAACTCAACACAACCAGGTGTATAACAACAGTTAATGACAATTACTATTTTTTACAAGCCCCACAACAGGTTTCTGATGATTGCTATGTCACAAACAAATCAATTTATTTACATATTCACCTTCTTATGCTGCTTCCTATACATGGCAGTCCATGTGAGCTTAGACGGCTTCAATCTGTTGTGGAAATACCTCTTGCATTTCGAGTTGGCAAACAGGAAAACCTACTCAATCAACCAACAAAACTATCACATAAGTAAACCAATTATGAAGACACCATAGAAAACATCAAATTTAGTGCCACAATTCTGTCACCTGAGAATCACCACGAACAAATCTGATTCCTCTGCCAGGGTAGATCTTTGCACCACTGAAACGGCAAAGTTCGGTCCTAAGACACAAATATAAGCAACCAGTGAGCAGACCTTATGTATACAGAGATTATAATTTGAAATATTATTACTCATTTAATTCATACTATAAAACAGTTCAGCGCATGACTAATTTCAATCAATAAACATGTGCTTTGGTCGATTTCTTAAAACCCACTTTTCCTTCCTTTTTGAAACAAGAAAAAACATCTTCGATTTTGAAAAAATAAAAAACTGCTTGATCACAAGCCGAAATCTACAAATACTTGAAACACATTCGTTTCTGCGGAACATTTTTTCTGCTATATTAAGATTAAAACTAGCATTAGCAGTTCTATTGCACCAAAAAGTTTACATAAACTGCTCAAATCAAAATGTCTAGGGCAATGCCAACTAAAAAAGCACAAAGTAACAATGCAGATCTTTCATGTATTGTAAACTAATCGTATAATGCCAAATTTCAAACAAATACATCTACTAAAAAAAACAATAATCCCAAACAGAAAACACAATCTCGCTTCAGTGACCTAAAACAGATTATTCAACCCTAAGCCAATTCGCCATCCCGAAAACGACAACATAACAATCAACAACGAGAACGGCGAAACGACACGCCGCGTGTACGCATCCAACCGAACACCCTAACCGATGGAGATGCAACGAAACTCGAAGCAGTAGGTAGGTTTCAACACGCAGCGTGAGTTAAAAACGAAATTCGTTTCCAGAAAACGTGAAATTGAAAGATGAAATAATCGAAGGAAAGAAGAGAAGTTGATTTTGGAGAAAACTAACTTGAGAACCATTGCTGCGGCTGCTGGTGCTCCTCCTCGTCGATCTCCTCGCCGTAGAAACCCTAAAACTCAATGGTTGTTTATATGGCTATGTATACCCAAAGTCTTCATAACTAGCCTTCGATTATTATAAAATCACAGAAGTGCCACCGTGAATTAGGTCGGGCCTTGCCCATTGTCAGAATAGCCCAATGTATCCTTTTATGGGCCCTGTCTTAGTTACATAATTTGGGCCGTGATTTGGTCCATTACCAAATTACCCAAAGAACAATAGACAACAAAAAGGCTGATGATAAACACACCTCCACTCTCGTATAAATACACCCTTTTTTTAAAAAGATATATAAAATGTCTAAATTACCCTTTAAAAAAAATGAAATTCCTAAATTTACACCTCCCTTCCCCGCACCCCCCTTCCCCGCACCCCACACTCCACACCCCTCTTCTTCCCAAAGTCTCTTTTCGCTCAATGTCATTAAGTAATATACTTTTACAGTCATTCTGAATAGAAAAAAAGGACTAGCCCCACCATAACCAGCATAAGAAAGGCTCTTTTACAATCATTAGCATTCCGGAAAGTACTTTCCGGAATAGTAAAATTATTGTTCATATAATTCCGGAAAGAACTTTCCGTAATAGTAACTTTAATATTATGGAAAGTACTTTTCCGGAATTATGTAACAAAACATTTCCAGAAAATACTTTCTGAATAAGAATTTAATATTATGGAAAGTATTTTCCGGAACATTTTTATATAATTCCGAAAAGAACTTTCCGTAACAGTAAGAAGAAGAAGAAGGGGAGTGCCAGAAAGAGAAAGAAGAGGGGTGTGCGAGGTACGGGAAAAAAAAAAAGAAGAGGAGTGCCACAAAGAGAAAGAAGAGGGGTGCGCAATATCAGCAGGTGGTCTTGTAAGAGAAAGACTCTTACTTGTTTTATGGAAAGAAACACTAGTACAAAAATGACTTTTAAAATCGGAGTTTTAAAATCATTCATAAAGTAGCCATTTTAAAAGTGACGCGGTGACCTGTACTGCAACAGAACGGCCCGTTCTGGTGTCGTTCCAGACTAAAGTTTACATGCTTATACAGGATAAGGGGGGTTCGGGGAAGGGAGGTGTAAATTTAGGAATTTCATTTTTTTAAAAGGGTAATTTAGACATTTTATATATTTTTTTAAAAAAAAGAGGGTGTGTTGATACGAGAGTGGAGGTGTGTTTAACATCTGCCCAACAAAAATTCAAATGAGATAACACTTTCTTAGTTAACAAACAAAAAATGGTTGGTTTACTTTTCAAAACCATGATAAACATTCACACTATAGATAGTTTTTTTTTAAAGAGTTAGAGAGTAATTTCGATATAACGAATTATAATTTTCTTTTTAAAATGATGAGTGGTAGTGTTTATATGATATGTAAAAGTTCTTTTACTGAAGTTGCCGATTGTCATTTTATTCAACGTTTCTAGCCTTTTAAATTTAATTTAAATTATAAGACAAAGTTTAGTATGATTAAAAAATAAAACTTAGATATAGTTGTTATTGTTCTCCAATCAAAATTATAATTTTATTTTAATAATATGTGTGAATGTAACATTAATGAGATTTATCTTAAAAGTAAATCCATATTACAATATCTTAAATATGACTAGTGTTGTTTGCCTATTATAATTTGTTATATAGAAAATAATATGTAAAGAGGTGGAGCATATTTAGTGAAAGACTCTATTTTATTTTATATAAGAGTGATAGAAATAATGATCATTATTAGATATTGTTATGATTGATGATTAAGATTAAAATAACTAGATTTGATAATATGTGTAATACACGATTTATTTTCATAAATTTCGTAATATACATATAAATTAGGTTAATTTTTGTATTGAATAACTAATTAAAGTTATACTAACTATAATAACTTTTAATTTAATTTATTTTATTAAATGATTTATTTCTAAAAATGAAGTATATCTGCTTAATAACAGTAGTAATATGTTAGGTGAGCCTTTATTGACAACCTAATGACACCCTATCCAATAGTATTAGAAATATATTTATGTTATATCATCTTTTAATACCAAATAAAAAAAATATTCAATAACTACAACATCACTCAATTGAAATATAGAGCTAATTAAAATATGTGATGGAATGATACTATAATATTTAGGAAAAATAATTATAAAATTGTAGTTTAAAATATTAAAGATTTAAATTAAATTAGTGATTTTATATATATATATATAATGACAACTGACTAAATATTTAAAAAAAATAATGAAGATTGGATAAAAATGCTATAAGAAATATAAATAAAGTACAACAAGAAATAATTTTCTTATATGACTAATGTTTAGGGTTGAGAATTAGGCTTTTTCGTCATAATAAATAAAAAATTACTAAAATAAATTAATATATTTATTAAATTAAATAATTTTGACCACGTCAGATTTGGAGATAGATATGAAAAAGTCACCGGAGGTGACGACTTCCGAAAAATGTAAAGACCAGTGACACGTTACTTACAAAGCATGCATGCATGTTACCTTTATCATGCAGTTTGACCATTCAACCAGTGCAAAAGAATCATGCAAAAGGAGCAGAGGAGTAGAAGAATCTGCTAGGTGAGTCATGCAAAGCAAGAAAGCGTCACAGTGCTTGACGACTTCCTTTACTCGAAAAAGTAATGGAAAACGCCAGTCTAGGAGATGTTTTCCTTACAAGCTAAAAAAGTGAGTCTAGCTGATGAGTTCCTTGCCGATTCCTTCCCTGTCACACGTTAGAGGCCACATGCATGGGTGTCCGATCATAGTTAAAAGAGAACGTCAGGGCAAGTGATGTTTTTTATACAAACAGAAAACGTCAACCTACCTAAAGAGTTGTAGTGTTGACCGTTTTTAGGGTTGCAGTGTTGATCGAGAGAGCATGCATTAGTCTCTTCTTTGCAGGTTGCATGCATGCCACTCTGAGGCTTTAGGAAGGGGAAGATTCTCACTTCTTCCTTTTAAAAAGGATGGTGAGGCCAAGGGAAAGGCTCACAGAGGACGTGAGTAGTGTTTGAAAAGAAGAAAAATAATTAAGAGAAGAGAGAGAAGAGAAGAAAGGAGAAGAGAAGGTGTCGAGGGAGAGGCTCACAGTGGAGAAGACGTGAGTGAAGACCGGGAAGAAGAAAAAGAAATAAGAGAAGAGAAAGAAAAGAAGAAAAGAGAAGGGAAAGAGGAGGAAAAAATTTTAAATTAAAATGTTTTAAAATAATTATAGTATGTTTATATTTATGTTTATTTTAAGTTTTAAAAAAATATTAGTGAAAAAAATTTTATGATTAAAATTTAGTATATATCAAAATAATTTTTATTTTAGGGTTTAGGCCGGTGAAGTAATAAAAATTAAATTTATATGGTTTTAAATATATAATTGTGATGTAGTAGTATAAAATTTATTTGGTTAGGGTTAAAAAAAATTTATGTTTAAATGTAATTTTTTTAATAATAATAATTTTGATGTAGTAGTATAAGATTATTTTGTTTAAGGTTTAATTGATTATTCGTTATTAATGGGCATAAATATTTATTATTTTAATTTTATGCACATGTTTTTTGATTTTGTATAATTTCATAATGTCTCGTTAAAGAGTTAATCCGGGACCCACTGATGATTCTTTTTTGACTATGCAATCAATTCATCTATCTGAGCGCATATGGAATGGTGAGCCTGATAGAGTTCTTAATATTAGAAGAGCTACCAAAAGCGGCCATCGAGATAGGTCAATTCTTAACAAAGTTAGACCTTATCTTGCATGAGAAGGAATACTGGGAGTGACAGAAATGTCATACTTTCTTATTGACCACTAGTTAATTTCAAGATTAGTTGACCGGTGGAGGCCTAAAACACACACTTTTCACATGACATTTAAAGAGTGTACAATTACATTGGAAGATGTTTCAAAAAATTTTGGTCTTAAGGTACCTGGAGACCCAATTATAGGTTGTTCAACATATAAATGAGTTTCACTTGTTGAAGATTTGTTTGGAATTACACCAACATCAACTGCAACTAAAGGTGGAAGCCTAAATATGAGTTAGGTTGATCAATACTTTTTTGATGTTTCCATGCATGTGCACAACGTGCAACAAATTGAACGATATGCCCAAACTTATATTTTGTGGTTGTTTGGGGTATGTTTTTCTCTGACAAGTCTTCAACTCTAGTACTTATGCAATATTTGGTCATTTTAACAGATTTAGACCAATGTGGCAAACTTAGTTGGGGATCAGCCTTGCTTGCTCATTTATATAGAGAACTTTTCGTTGCCACTAATTATGACAATAAATTAATTAGTAGGGCATGTGTTTTACTGTAATTGTGGGCATGGTATCGGATGTCGTAATTTACACCCCCTAACTACACCACTAAATATTGTTAGCATTCCTTTAGGTGCAAGGTAACATTTTAAATTAAATTGCCTTATTTAATATTAGATTTAACATTAGATAAATATTTTTAATTAATTTGTTAAATTTTCATATTTTTAGGTGGAATAGTGCCTTGTAGGTGACACAAAGAACTCTTGTCTAGATTTTGGATGCGTTAGATAAGATGAAGGAAAAAGATGTACGTTGAGAGTTTTTGTTAATTACAAATTTAAAGTGGATATATTGAAATTAGTATTCATATATAACTTTTTGTGCTTTTTGTGTGCAGTTTGTTTGGCAGTCATACCTTCAATATTTTATTCACTACCACCATATTGTGTATAGAACACAAATATTTGGAGGGCGGTTGTGCCATTGATAGACTTTCATATAATTGGGTATCACCATGTTGACCATGTGATGCATCAGTTTGACATGGTACAACACATTCCTTGTCCTCCACATCAGCCAGATAATTTGCACGATCTAACTTTAAGTGGCAAAGATGATATTGTTTGGCAAGTTCAGCATGTTGTCTTTGTACACGAGTGGGAAACAAGATTAGACTATGTTTGGACACAAGAGGCTTGTACTACTACACATTTAAGTAGTTGTTCAAAGTACATGATGTGATATAAAAGACACATTAGACGTTAGATTGGACACATTACTACAAAATAAGGTTATGTTGTAAGTCATATTTAACAATAATGTTTTATATATATAATTAATTGATTTGGTTGTTTATATTTGTGTTTTAGGGTAATTTGAACATGTAAAATTAACAAAAAATTTATTTACAAAAGGACATTATTGAGGAAATGTATTATAAGGCCAAAACAAACCTAGAAGCAGTTTTTCAATGGAGGAATTGACTGATAATCTTGCTAATTGTTTAAAGGTATATGGTGAATTTTATCGACTTTAATATCCCTATACAAGTGCTCCACCACCATCACAAGATGACCTCGAACCAGTTGTTGTGGAAGATATTGGTGATGAGAGGGTCGTGGCCTTGGATGTCGACGCAGGCGTGTAGATCACAAGCTTGTAGATATATTTGTGTCATTACATGACCCCCTACAGGTAGTTATTACACTTATCCAATGACACCATTCATGGGTTATAGTCAGTATGTATATACTTCAGGTGATACTAGTAGAGAAAATCTTACTTTTGATGCCTATGTTTCACTCCATGTGATACATATTTACCACCTTCATCAAGTACATATGTTCCATCTCCACCAACATACCCTCTATATGCTTATATGGGGAACATGATGACTCCGACAGCACCTTATTATCCATTTAGATATGGCAGAGATCATATGCATGATACTTCTTTAGGCGGTACTTCTTTTGGAGGTACTTCTTTTGGATAGGCTGCTTTTGGAGGTACTGCTTTAAGATAGTATGGTTTAGGGTATGACCTAAACCAAACCTTTACCGGTGAACAATCGATGCACACTATATAAGAAGTATAAAAGGAGGACCCTATAAAAAGGAACCCAGATCGAGGTGCTGGGCATCGTGTTCATCAATATATTTTATCACCTCATGATCTGTTAGATCCACATTAATTATTCAGGTCATCAAGGATGTTAGAAAAATTTAAGAAAGATAAATTAATAATTTTATAAATATTAAAATTACTTTTACCTTTTTAATACATCAATGTCCTATTTTATGCAATTTTGTTTTTAATTAATTATGAAAAATATTTACAAAGATAATGCGACATTACTTATAAAATTACATAGTAAATTATGTTCCCTTAAATACTTCTTGTGCTTTCTTTTACTAAATGAAAAACATAAAAAATAACTCTTGAAAATATAAATATATAACTTAATATTAAGGTATTGTAGACCACCATAGTTACTAGTTAAGGAAATAAAATTTAGAAAAATTTTCATTAAAAACTACAATAAATGCATATGAAAGAATGTGCAAATATATTTTTAACAAAAAAAATTCACTTTTAATTTTTTAATTAATGTCCTTAGGACACTTATGACTGTAAAAGTTTCAAGTGTGAATAAAAATATTATATTGGATAGAGTTGAATATGTTAAATAGTATGTAATATCGGGGTGCTAGGTGTCGTGGTCATCAATGTATTTTATCACTTTATGATCCGATAGATCCACATTAATTATTTAGGTCATCAATGATATTTGATGCAAATTGCGGATAGTTTATTCTATTATGACCTTCAACCCTACAATGTCCACAACGATGTCTTTGTGACTCTGTCCAATCCATTTCATTTCTTATACGAGTTGATTTTGGACGACATTTAGCACGTAACATACTTTGGTTAGGGACAATGCAAGGTTCATTGGTAAGACAAATGTTGTCATCATTATTAAGTGCGTACCATTGGCCAAAATATGCCTCTTTTATATATGCATTTGAATAGGCAGCATCAACATAGTTCAAGGGATTTACGCGGACATAAACACATGCAACAATGACATGTGAACATGGATATCTATAAGCTTGGAGAGCACCACACTCACATTTTCGTTCATTAAGAATTATTGTCCATGTATGACCACTTCTTTATGTAACTAGATTGAAAGCTTCTTCTACTTCAAATCTGGTGGCCTCATAGTCATATCTTTGAACGAAATGAGATGTTGTCTCTTCTTGGTTGTTCTGCATAGCATCTATTAACTTTCGATAATATCGTTGACCAACTGCAAACTTTGTGTTTGCTTGACCTAACATTTGCACAAAATACTCAACTAACTTAGCACATGTACACTTTACAAGAGCTGTTATTGGCAGGTTACAGGAACCTTTTAATATCTTGTTGATAGCCTCATACAAGTTTGTAGTCATGTGACCATATTTGCGATTTTCGTCATCATGGGCGAGACTCCATTTTTCTAGCGAAATCCCAGCAATCCATGGACAAATTTCTAGGCTTATCTCACGAAATTGTTCAAGCCTCCTAACAAAGTTATGTGTGCAAGTTGTGTAGCTTGTCCAAATTTTACCACAAATATCAACATTAAGTAATAACATAACATATTATGTAGTACGAAAAACATAGGATATAAGAAGGAAATAATATTATACCCATGTGAATTAACTCTTCTTTGAATTTGACATTTTTAAACTAGTAGTTGAAATTGCTTGCAATGTGATGAATATAATACACATGATAGCCATAAAGTGGTTATCAACCATTATTTTGATTTGTCTCAATTGATTTGATGTTTTGGTATCGATCTGAATAATCATGTGATACACGACCAAGCAATTGAAGCCAAGGAAACCCCAAGATGACATATGGACCTTCAATGTCAAGCACAAAAAGATTAACTATGAAATTAATCCCTTTAAGCATAAGAGTTGTTGCTAGACAACTATATTGATAAACCAAAAAGCTCCACTACCTATCGAGATATAAAGACGTGGGATAAAAGTCACTAGGAGTGCCAATTGTTCAACCAATATTGGTTTGATGAAATTGTGTGTAACAACCTGCCGTGGCCGTCACACTATGAAACAACACTATACACTACTGAAATATATAAATTAAAATAGTATAATAAAATATTTACAACACAAGTTGCTAATCAAGCAACCAACAACAATCAATTATATACAACAAAGTATGCTACTATAAGGTAGCCTACAAAAAAAATTTCATCTCTAGGCACCTCTTGTGGCCTCTAGCAGCTATCTCCTAGCCTATCCCTGCCTTGCTCCCTTACAACGTATGATCATCGCAGTCCAAACCACATGGAAACATGCAAGGGTAAGCTAGAGACAATAAACAACTCATAAATATCAAATATGAAACACAACTATATAATCATCTTCACATCCGACACAAAAGATAAACAACACATATATTATACATCTTAACATCATTTCAACTTGATTCCATATATCAACGTTGTATCAACACCTCAACACAACTTACAACATAACAGCACTATCATCATCCTCAATAGGATCAACATACAACACAATCACAGCTTAACAACATAACAACTCATCAACAACTTATGTGTCGTCACGCATTTCAACTCGGAGATCTCCAACAACTGAGGTTGAGTAGTCTAGGTGGCATAAACCCTACCGAATCTAGCGTTTGACCTATCTCAACCAGGTCAGGTATAGAACAGCGTTAGGAACTCCGAAGAGAACCAGGTATAGATAATAATAGGCGATTGCTCAAGTGTGCCACTTAGACTCGGAGGTCCAGTACTACTGTCAGGACAGAAGGGTTTGGGTATGAGCCTACCACGGCCTTGGCTAGCATCACCAATCCACATATGGAGTTAGCCCACCCACTGTCCTCCAAGTACCATGCACCCTCTAGTACCTAGTCAAAGACTACATCTCTAACTAGATACCTTACTCAAATTGGTCATTCAACCATGACATGGATCGACTACTTCCATGTCGCTCACACAGTACTAAGGGATTCAACTTTAAAACAACTTTCAACTTATCTCCTTAGTACTATGTATCTCAACATAGGACATATATCTTCACCCTATGTCCCCAACTTTTCAACTTTACAACAATAGACACCATAACAACTTTACAACAATAAACATCTAGCCGCTTGTAATCGGTATAGCTCGGTCTGGCTCCTATACCGTGGTTGCTTTGTACACGTGTGCCTCGACCTTGCCCACACACGGGATCAACTAAGTCTTAGAGGAGAACAACACAACGTCCACTCCAAGGGACAACTTCCCAATGTGGGTTTTTCAACAAATTGGGCTCTTAGAGTACCACAACTATCTCAATCCACACAATGGGATGAGCAACTTCGAAAACATCTCCCCTAGTCCTAGTGATCAACAACTCGTCATCACAGCTTAATCAACTTAACAACTTAAACAACATACAACTTTTCAACTCATCATCTCAATCAACATTCAACTTGAACAACATAGTTTATCAGCACAACAACTCATCAACATTGTTTAAAAACACATTTTAACAACACAACGTCTCATTTCAACTTTAAACAACACAATCATCATAAAATAATATCTTTTCAACACATGGCACAACATACAACTTTATAGCAACATACAACTCTTCTCTAACAACTTAACAACATAGTCTACTAATAACATCTATATAAATCACACATCTACACACTTCACATCATGCTTCTCACAACTCACAATATTATCATCATGCACTTCACAACTTTCAACTATATCATCTCATCATGTTTCACAACATAAACATGTTCACACATAACATATAGCAACTTTATCAACTTAATTTCAACATGCTTCAACAATATCATAAATCAACACATAACTTGTAAACAACTTCACTATACTCAACTTGCATCTCTTCATTTCACTTTCTACTCATCATACATCTTAATATAATTATACAACTCCATATGAGTTCCTAAACTCATCATACAACCAAACAACATATAATCTAGCTTCCCTTACCTGAAGATTGGCTCAGAATAGCCAAGAACTGATAAGAAGTGGAATTTCCTTTTCGAAGCTCAACCCGGGACTTCAATCCACCCAAAGCAAGCTTCCTAGTCCAGAGTCCTTCTCTTTAAAACTTCTCTCTAAAAACATCTCCTTCTCCTCAACTGCACAACCTTTATTTATAGAAGTCTGAACTGGCCAGAACGGCCCGTTCCAAATCTAGAACGACCCGTTCTGGGCTCCTTCATCATTTGTAAAATTCACATGCAGAATGACCCGTTTCGAAACCGAAATGGCCCGTTCTGGCACGTCTAGAACGGCCTGTTCTAAAACCGGAATGGCCCATTCTGGAGTTGAATTTAACACACAATGACCACTTTGAAACGGCCCGTTCTAGTCCAAGATTCATAGGCCTATTTAGTAGTTTGGAACGGCCTGTTCCAGTTTGGGAACGACCTGTTCTGGGCTACTAAATCACCCTTGTTTTAGTAGTTTGGAACGACTTATTCCAATCTGGGAACGCCTTGTTCCAGTCTACTAACTACGTTACATTGTGAGTGTTGTCGCTATCAATTAATACCTAGAATTGTTTAGAACCATAAGAGCCAAAAACTTGTAATGATTAACCTTGAAGTTGACATGAAAGAGCATTAAGGGTGAATATATCACTTGAAATCTTCTTCATTACTAAGTTAGAATCCTTCACTTGCTCGATGATTGTCTCATCCTTATCATTAAAACCAAGAAGCAATAGGTATTTGCTTTGATAACGATCATTTGGGCCAAATTTTTCATCACAATTGTAACATATGTCACATTCATGCTTGTTAAGCAACTTTGTTAGCATAAGTTGACAAGTTGGTAAGTCTAGGGAAGGTAAGAGTGGTGGAAATTTTGACGGAGAAATTGTTTGAGAAGTGGGCTTGGTTGCTTAGGCTCAAGAAACACCCATTGGGCAGGTAGAGTTTTGAAGTTGGGTTGGGCTCATTACTTGGCCAGAGCCTAAAGATGAAAACCCTAAGAGTTTAATTTTATTACAACATAAGCTTCTTCAACGTGAGCTTAATAAGCACTAGCCAAGGCAAAAATCCCCATTAATGTAGCTAGACGATTGGGTTGCAACTCACAACAAATGTTTGTCCAAAGATCGGTAATGAAAAAACTAATGAGAGGGGGATTTGAGATACCCATAACCTTGTTCAACAATTCTTGAAACTGAGCTTGGAAGTCAACAACTGATGCGCTTTGGTGAATTTTGAAGGATTCCCTTCATAATCTTCATATGCACCAAGGCCAAAACGATGTTTATTAACTACTGAGAAGGAAGGCCAAGTGAAAAATAGGTCATTCTATTTCACCCATTGAAACCAAGCCACTACATGACCCTCTAAATGAAAGGCAAAATTTGTAAGCGTGCTTCCATAATGGTTTAGTGATAATCAAAATAATATTTACTATGAAACAACCAATAAGTTGGATAAGAACCATCAAATCGAGGCAAATCCAATTTCATGGAACGAGGTACCAATCTCTATGACCGATGAGTCAATGCATCAACGTGAGTGTGCTGAAAGTCTATACGAAGGCTAGCTTGATCTCGACTAAAACCATCAAGTGTTGAAGGGATGCATTGATCTAATCAAAGAGAGTTTCAGGTTGTTTGTGAGTAATGAGAGAATTGGTTGAAGAAGTCATGACAATGCAAGCTACGAAATGAAAAGGAGTAAGTAATGAAAGCACCAATGATACAATAGAAAAACCACCTTTTGAGTAGGTATAAACTCCTTAACAAAGAAAAAAAGGAGAATAGTTAGGGAGGAAGAGATGATTTTGTTATGATTTCTTACTTACCTTTTCTAATTATCACCAAAATACTTATAAGGCATATGCCTAATGCTAGCTTATCAAAATCAACCTAACTACCTTGCCATTACTATAAGGCTAACAATATTTTTGATACTAAACAAAATAAAAGTCCTAATATCAACTATCATGATTCACATTTTAAGCACTTAATTGTAGCAAAAAAATTAAAGTCACTTAGTTTTGTAGGCCTTTTGATGGTGTTTTTGGGCCTTCCAAGTTAGACCTCCACTTGGGGCTCCTTTAATGTCTCTTCAACAAATGTTGGGGTATAGGCCTGATCCAAGTCAATAAGAAGTGTTGCAATCATATCATTACTCCATATAACTTTGCTTTTGATGTGATTTTCAAAATTGAGTATGTTTTGATGTGATGAGATACTAAACAACACTTCATCATCCTTTGAATTCCTATGAGGCATGCTTCAATATTCTTTAAATGACAAAGGATCTTTCTAAACTTCTCTCTATTGAAGGTGATTGAGTCTTAGCATAGTTTCTTTTTATTCTAAAAAGTATACTCCACCTCAAAATTGTTATAAGATCATTTTAGTTTAATATGTAATTTGGAATGTAAATTTTGAATAAATAATTGCATAATCTTAAAAATCAGACCGATCATCAAACCAGTTAGAGTACTGAGTTAATAGGTTAGAAGTTAAACTATTGAGCCATTGATTGAACCTCATGACTCAAACTTTGTTAAATTTTTTCAAAAAATATTTGTTTTCATATATAAATTTCAATAAATTCATATCATGTCTTCAAGAAGTCTCCAAAAAATATAAGTGCTAAATAATTACATTCACATGAATTAAATTCCCATCTTATTCAAAATCACTTTTTTATAAAAAAAAATACATAAAAAAATTGCATGTTAAATTATATAAATTAATATAAATTAAAAATATAAATAATATATATATATATATAATATACGTGTAATTGATGTTATAAAATAATATGTATTTATGTATATCTATTATATTATTAAATATATAATTTAATATTAATTATATTATAAAACTTAGTTAAGTTATTTATATAACAACTAAATTTATTGATATAGTGATTGGTGAAAGGTTGATAAGTCTCTTTTCATGTGCAAACACACGTGTCCATGCTAATTTTTAATCGATCAAATACATAAATAATCTAATTTATGGATCGGATCGACTGGGTTGCCAGTTCCTATTTGAACCGCGCAGTCATTTTTAAAACACCGAGTAATTACATTAAATAATAAAAGAAAATTTGTTACATGTGATATTCAGCAAAGACACTTTTTTTTGTTGTATTTTTCCGGTGTTTTAATTTGCCCACAAGAAGCACATGATTCTCATGCTGACGTAGTGAAAAACACCCCTTGGATACCTATCTTTTAAAAGCTGCTAGTGGGGAAATATTTAACCCGTTATACGTTGTCAGTGTAAAATTTTTTTACACTAGCAATTAATTATATTTTTTAATTGTGTTATGTCAATGTTAAAAGTAAATGTGTTTATAGTGACATGATATAATTAAAAAATATAATTAATTATTAGTATAAAAAAACTTTATACTAACAGTATATAGGTGATTAATTCATATTTAATTATGCACATTTTCCTTTGCAGGGGTACGAAGAAGGAGGAGAAAGATGGAAGATACTTGTTGTACATTTAATCAAGTGTACGTAGCTCATTATTGATCTTGAAGGACAGGCTGAGAGGGACGTCTTTTTAATTTATTTTGTCCTCCGGATAGTGGTTTTCTTGGTCAATTAGTTTCCCTTTCTTAAATCTATGGCTGAATATCAACTTAACCATTTTCAATTAGCAAGGAGCCACTCTCAACCGTCAACATTCAATTACTTTCTGAAACAGTATGGATTGTTTATTGTGGAAAATAAACCAAGTAAAATAAACCAATTATTATTGGTGGAGAAGGCACTAAGTATAATGCTCATTGCACTAAGTATAATGATCAGTGCACTAAGAATAATGCTCATTATTTTATTAGCACTAAGGTTGCACGTTGAATGACCACTAAACGTTGTCTTGTTTTTTGTTTAATATTTTATTGTGAACCTTGGCCTATAAAAGGCCTAATGTATTCGTAGGAAGTGTGCAGCAGAATCAAAACAATTCTTCCTTCTTCTTTCAATTTGAGTAGAACAATATTTATTTTACTTGTGAGCATCATGAGTTTCTAATATCAAATTGGTATCAGAGCTGGTTAGATCCAGCATTAGTTTTGTGAGTTTGTGAGAAAGTGAAAAGATTTTTAAAAAAAAAATTTTGAGTGTGTGAGGAACAAGAGAGTTCTCACTTTATCAAAATTTTCAGAGTCTATTTGAGAGAGAAAGATGACCACAAACTACAATATTGTTTGGTCCGGTCCCAAATTAGATGGGAAACTGGATTACAATTATTGGGCATTGTTGATGTCCACCCATTTGAAAGCTCACAATATTTGGAGCTTTATTGAACCAGGCTTACAACAAGGAGCTGATGATGCAACTCAAAGGAAGGACCAATTGGCGCTATCACAAATTCATCAAGGTGTAGATTATTCAATTTTTGGCAAAATAGCAAATGCCAAAACAGCCAAAGAAGCGTGGGACATTTTGAAGCTATCATACAAAGGTGTTGAGAAAGCTCAAAAATCCAAGTTGCAATCTTTACGAAGGGAATATGAAAGATATGAAATGACGAATTCTGAATCCGTGGAACAATATTTTTCACGAGTTACAGATCTCGTCAACAAAATGAGGGTGTATGGAGAAGATATTCCTGAAAGCAAGGTGGTGGAGAAAATTCTACGCACCATGCCGATGAAGTTTGATCATGTGGTGACTACAATAATTGAGTCCCACGACATAGAAATCATGACAGTTGCAGAATTGCAAGGTAGCATTGAAAGCCATGTGAGCAGAATCTTGGAGAAAACTGAGAAAATAAATGAAGAAGCATTGAAAAGCCAGGTGAATTTTACCAACATAGCAGAACCCAGTCGAAATGAAGACAGTAGAGGTCGTGAAGGAGGAAATATAAATTTCAAAGGAAGAGGTCGTGGTAGTTTCAGAGGAAGAGGTCGTTGTAATTTTAATCAACAATGGAGAGACAACAATTTCAGGCCACCTAATCAAGGAAGAGGTGGATACAATGTTAGATCTACCAACCGTGGAAGAGGAAGAGGCAGTTTCACCAACCAGGAGAGGACAAATTTCAATTGCTATCACTGTGGAAAGTTCGGGCACAGAGCTGCAGATTGTAGATTCAAACAACAAGCAAATATAGCAGAAAATCAATATGAGCAAACTGGTGAGATTTCTGATAATCCACAAACCTTACTTCTAGCAACAAATAATTTTTCAGGCAATGAAGCTATTTGGTACCTAGATACTGGCTGCAGCAACCACATGTGTGGGAAAAAGGAGTTATTTTCCTCACTAGATGAAACAGTAAAATCTACTGTAAAATTTGGAAATAACTCAAATATTCCGATTTTGGGAAAAGGTCAAGTTGCAATTAGATTGAAGGACGGTACTCAAAATTTCATCTCTGATGTTTTCTATGCTCCTGGTCTTCACCATAACCTGTTGAGCTTGGGACAATTATCAGAAAAAGGTTACAACATACAGATTCATGATGGCTACTGTATGTTGATTGACAAAAATAGGAGATTGATAGCCAAGGTAAAAATGTCTCCTAATCGACTATTTCCTTTGAATGTTCAATACGATAAAATTCCTTGCTTGAGCTCCATTATACAAAATGATGATTGGCTGTGGCATATGCGCTTTGGACATTATCACTTTTCTGGATTAAATTTTTTATCTAGAAAAGAGTATGTATCTGGTTTGCCTGTTATAAACATTCCTAAAGGTATATGTGAGACTTGTGAAATTGGAAAGAAACACAGAGAATCCTTTCCAACTGGAAAGTCCTGGAGAGCAAGAAAGCCATTAGAGATTGTGCATTCAGATTTATGCATGGTTGAGATACCATCACATGGCGGTAGCAGGTATTTCATTACTTTTATTGATGACTTTAGCAGAAAATCTTGGGTGTATTTTTTGAAACAGAAATCAGAAGCTTGTGATGCCTTTAAGTCATTTAAGGCATTAGTGGAGAAACAAAGTAGCTGCAAGATTAAAGCATTGAGGACAGATAGAGGTCAAGAATACCTTGCCTGTGCAGATTTCATTGACCATCATGGAATTCAACATCAAATGACAACTAGATACACTCCTCAACAAAATGGAGTAGCAGAAAGGAAGAACAGAACAATCATGGATATGGTGAGATGCATGCTAAAGGCAAAACAAATGCCTAGAGAATTCTGGGCAGAAGCAGTTTCTACTGCTGTGTATATTTTGAACAGGTGTCCAACAAAGAGTGTTTGTGATAAAACACCAGAAGAAGCTTGGAGTGGAAGGAAGCCCTCAATTCGGCATCTCAGAATTTTTTGGTGTATAGCATATGCTCATGTACCAGATCAACTCAGAAAGAAGCTTGATGACAAAGGAGAGAAGTGCATCTTCATTGGTTATAGCACCAACTCAAAGGCGTATAAGCTTTACAATCCAGTGACAAAGAAGGTAATTATCAGCAGAGATGTGACCTTTGATGAAGAAGGAATGTGGGATTGGTCTTTCAAAGCCCAAAAGGTACCTGCTGTAAATTCAGAAAACTATGAAGAGGAGAATGGACATGTAGATACAACACCTGATGAGCCAGAAACATCAAGCAGACCACAAAGACAAAGGAGATTACCAGCCAGATTGGAGGATTATGTTGTGGGTAATGATAATGACCCATCTGATGAAGAAATTATCAATTTTGCCTTATTTGCAGATTGTGAACCAGTAACTTTTGAAGAAGCTTCAAATAATCAATATTGGAGAAAAGCAATGGATGAAGAAATTCATGCCATTGAAAAGAATCAAACATGGGAGCTGACAGACTTACCAGCAAACAAAAGGCAAATTGGAGTAAAGTGGGTGTATAAAACTAAGTACAAGTCCAATGGAGAAATTGATCGTTTTAAAGCAAGGTTGGTAGCAAAAGGGTACAAACAAAAGCCAGGTATTGATTATTTTGAGGTATTCGCTCCTGTAGCGAGATTAGATACAATTCGTATGCTTATCTCTATATCAGCTCAAAATAATTGGAAAATTCATCAAATGGATGTTAAATCTGCTTTTCTGAATGGAACTTTGGAAGAAGAAGTATATGTTGAGCAGCCTGCAGGATATAAAATTAAAGGAAAAGAAGATAAAGTCTACAGATTGAAGAAGGCATTGTATGGTTTAAAGCAAGCACCCAGAGCGTGGTATAAGAAGATTGATTCTTACTTTGTGGATAATGGTTTTCAGAGATGTCCATTTGAACACACTTTGTATATCAAATCAGTTGATCCTGACAATATTCTTATTGTGTGCCTCTATGTTGATGATCTAATTTTTACTGGCAATAATCCAAAAATGTTTGCAGAATTCAGGGAGGCTATGGTTAAAAGTTTTGAAATGACGGATCTGGGCCTAATGTCCTATTTTTTAGGCATCGAGGTTGATCAGCGAGATGATGGAATTTTCATTTCTCAAAAGAAATTCGCAGGTGATATTTTAAAGAAATTCAAGATGGAGAATTCAAAGCCGATTTCAACACCTGTTGAAGAAAAGTTGAAGCTGACAAGTAACATTGAAGGGAAGAAAATCAATCCAACTCTCTATAAAAGTTTGATTGGAAGCCTCAGATATTTAACTGCAACCAGGCCAGATATTGTCTATGGAGTTGGACTACTCAGCAGATTCATGGAAAAACCTCGAGATTCTCATTGGCAGGCAGCTAAAAGAATTCTCAGATACATCAAAGGTACTCTGACAGAAGGAATTTTCTATGATAAAGACTTTGATGTGAATCTTGTTGGATATACAGATAGTGATTGGGCAGGAGATATAGAAACAAGGAAAAGCACGTCAGGATATGCATTCAATCTTGGAAGTGGTACAATATCATGGTCATCAAAGAAGCAACAAGTGGTGGCGCTCTCAACTGCCGAAGCAGAATATATAGCAGCAGCAAGTTGTGCAACCCAAGCTGTGTGGCTGAGAAGAATGCTTGAAGTAATGCATCAGAAGCAAGATAATCCCACAGTGATATTTTGTGATAACAAGTCAGCAATTGCAATATGCAAAAATCCTGTATTTCATGAACGGTCTAAGCACATAGATATTCGGTTTCATAAAATCCGAGAACTGGTAACTGAGAAAGAAGTGTTGATAAACTACTGTCACACTGAAGAACAAATTGCGGATATTTTTACAAAGCCATTAAAAGCTGAATTATTCTATAAGTTAAAGAAAATGCTTGGAATGACAAAAATCTGATAAACTTGGTTTAAGGGAGGCAATGTGGAAAATAAACCAAGTAAAATAAACCAATTATTATTGGTGGAGAAGGCACTAAGTATAATGCTCATTGCACTAAGTATAATGATCAGTGCACTAAGAATAATGCTCATTATTTTATTAGCACTAAGGTTGCACGTTGAATGACCACTAAACGTTGTCTTGTTTTTTGTTTAATATTTTATTGTGAACCTTGGCCTATAAAAGACCTAATGTATTCGTAGGAAGTGTGCAGCAGAATCAAAACAATTCTTCCTTCTTCTTTCAATTTGAGTAGAACAATATTTATTTTACTTGTGAGCATCATGAGTTTCTGATATCATTTATGCCTAATGGTTTCTGTCTGATGTTAAACGCATTATTAAATGAAGCCAACGATGGAAACTGGGGTTGGAGGTGGCTCTTATAGTTAAGAAGAGGAAGTAACGCTACATCAGATGACAATTGACATTTTAACTATAGAATATATTTTATAAATACATGACCATGTATCGGTAAGTAATATCCATTTTGTACAAATCAAACTAAATCAATACCTCTTGCAAACACAAAGTATGTTGTTTAAATTAGGCTAGGCCACTAAAACTAATTGATCTCATCCTTTCATTGAGAAGAGAATTCGAGATACTAATTAGTTTGAAAAAAGAGCATAATCTTTGTAGAAGTGAATCGTTTTTGTAAATGATTTACATAAAACGACAAATTTAAATTTCATTTTTGTAGCCAAAAGATAGGCTGAAGAATGATACTAAAGATGGGGCAACGTGGCCACATGAATTTCATTGACGATGACACTCTGTACGTAGTACAGGACAAGATTCCAACGATGCATACATAACGTACCTCAATTTCCATTCAACGGAACCATAAACTCGATACCAAGATTTTGGTTCATTCAATTTGTTGAAAGAATCCAAACAGACATTTATGACCAAAATCCGTGACTAGGACAGCGATATTTATTTATTTATATGCTTCACTTTTGGTTGAAGACCATAATCCTCAAAGGGTTTACAACTACAAATTTGGTCTGAGATAAGTCTCTATTTTGAAAATTTTTACACTACAAGGAAAGTGTCATGTAACTACATATGTTTATGCAAGTGGTTATTT
The DNA here is from genome assembly GCF_000230855.2 of Cajanus cajan. Lineage (NCBI taxonomy): Eukaryota > Viridiplantae > Streptophyta > Magnoliopsida > Fabales > Fabaceae > Cajanus > Cajanus cajan. Next base: position 11,668,671 of record NC_138523.1, on the reverse strand, counting down.
TCAATTTAGTTCTTATACGTATAATACATTTTTAACATGGTTTTTACATGTTGAGGATGAAATTATGAACGTGTATATATAAGAACCAACCGACAACGTTTGCATGAATACGGATAATTTAATAATTTTTTACATAAAAGAATCAATTTACGAATATGTGTTACGTGGAATAAATCATATGTTTAACCTACATATTAATATTCCTCAACTAATTCATTTCCAAGGTTTAGATAGTCTTTAAAGTTGATTGAATAGATAATTTTTTTCAGATCTCATCTTCTTGAGCTCTACTCATTTTATATGAGAATATCTTAACTTTTGGGGGGCAGAGGTATCTCAATCATTAGAACATCCAAACGTATAAAACGATCTCATATTATTTCCATTATTAAATTTCTGACAGAAATTCAATACAACTGAAATCACTATAAGATGTGTTAGCGAGGAGCTAACACTCAACCACAAATTTTATTCTCACGCATAGGAAGGCAAGCTAGCCTTAATATTATTTGACATAGATCTTCCTGTTGGTCAACAACGATTGACCAACATTTGTAATGCCATCGTTCTAAATTAACTTTACAAGCTTCTTTCACACCTAGTTTGGATTTTCCGTTTGTTTGCTATGCACACTGCATGAAATCCAAAATAAATGTGTATATATCACTGACTGGAACAAAAGCCTAAGAATCCCATGAACTCATTGTTGTTTATCATTTGAATGCTGCTCTCAATGCCAACGACACCTGAAAGAAAATAGTTACAATTAGACACTTGAATGTAAAATGTATTTCCTACTTGAGCAGAAAAAGAAAATAGTAGATCAACAATTGAGGATGGTTTTCCTTACCCATGGTGAGAGCGCTAGCGAAAATGACACCTGAGAGGATGAATACAATGATTGATGCCCTTCCAAGAAATGCAATTAATCTTCTCACAAAGAACTGTCCCCAGAAGCCAGCCAAAACAGACACTAAGGTGAGGTATAAAGCTGCAAAAAAAAAAATACAATGAAATAGGGTAGAGTTATATGCTTATATTATTCATAAGATTACATCAAAATAAAATGAATGTAGATTGATAGTGTTCTGGCCAAGCAAACTGAAAAAAAGGACTAGAGCGTGCAGAATTAATGTAAATTAATTACCATAAGCAATGGGGAACCTCTTGAGAAGGTAGAATTCAACCACAGATAATGATGATGAAAACATCATCACAAATGTTGCTGTGGCACTAGCAACCTACAAGATGATGATCAAACATTTGGAAGTTAAGTTTCTTGAATTATACTCCAAGTTATAACTATGTTAGTTAAGAGCATGTTTAGATATAAACTTTTTACTGAAAATAAAGAATTCCTTTTTCCACTACAGAAGCTCTCAGACATTTCAATTTGTATTTAAGCAAACTCTAAATTGAAAAGACGTATATTCTTTACCTGAGGAATGACACCAATCTCTAGAAGAAGTGGCCCCAAAACAAACCCACCTCCAGAACCAAGTAGGCCTCCCACTACTCCCCCTACAACGCCACACGATGCACAAAATGCAAGGTTTATGGCAGTCCATTCTATAGAAGCCTCACAGATGCATTCTAAGTTCCCTGTGCTCATCCTCCTTTTGTGCTCCTTGTACAACTTTACTGCTTCATAGCCAAACACCAAAAATGCAATTGGAAACTGAAACAGTAAGAGAACATGTGCAAGCAAATTAGGCCATGTGTCTAACTCCACTGCATATTAAGTAGACTAACATGATGAGGCTATGTAATTGCTCTTATCTAACCTGCAAGCCAAAAAGCACCCAATACCATGCACTGCATGCCTTTACATCATTCTGCAGATCAAAAACAAATATTCAATCAACAAAATTGTATAGACTTGTGAGTGACATAGAGAAGGAAGAGGGGTGGATGCACTTGCCTTAATGACTTGAACTAGTAGGAAAGAAACCCACACCACAATCAGTAGCAGAATCCTTTTCCACTTAAGGTTAAGACATAAAATTTCCTGAATTGTTTTCAGGCGAGAAAAAGGTATAGTCAGCAAAATTTGCATACTCTTTTCAAATAGAGCAAAATGAATAACTTGTCATATGTGAGAGATGTATACTTACAATAGTTGACTTCTCTTCTTTAGGAATCAACGGCTCATATTTTGTGTCGATTCTAACTGCAAATTTCAGGAAACAAAGTCACTAAGACTCAGTACACATTCAAAGAACCAATCTCATGCGTAAAAATATGCAGTTGAATCCTTGATGAATAGAAATTTTAATATGTACTCTATTTTTCTTTTCTTTCATTGATATGCAAAGATATAACTATTGTGGAAGCGCACATACCTGTCTTATCTTCGCCAAGCAAAGTCGCTTGCTGCTTGACTTTTTCTCTCTGCAAAATAGCAAACAAAAATTAAAGAAAAAGTCTAGTGAGAGACTTCTCCCCCAAAAGTAAAAACTTTGGTTGATGGCTTCATAATCTCAAATCATGAAAATTTCACCTTGAAAATAGTCTCTTCCCTCCACATATTGATTCCTTTGAAGAAAGACCTTGAAGAAGTCCCTGCACAAAAATTAAAAAAAAAAACACTTTATTTATTTTAAAAAATGAGACAAAAACACTTATGTGACTGTGGCTTAAAGATCAATTTATTCAAAGAAGGAAATTACAGAGACACAAACCTACGAAGAGAATGATGATAAGAACCGTAATAAGCCAGTAGGGGAAGACAACACTGAGAGCAACACCAACAGTGATCCCAAGCATAAGCATAGGCTGAAACAGAAGCGCCAGATCATAGTCTAATATGGGCACCTCTTTCGTTGGATGCGGCACTCTCACATTATACCAAACCGATGATGCTGATGCCCCCATTATCATACCTACACAACAAACAAAGTCAAGAACACCAAAACCAAAATTTTTCACAAGTCAAAACACAAAATACAAAAAACCAACTACAACCAACTAACAGTTATTAATGAACTAGTTCCCACCCTCCACACAGACACACAGACAAACAAAGACACATATTTTGGTCATGCCACTAGTATTCCCGTCCAATGAGATAGAGACTAGTCCTACTAGCAATATTGTGATTGTTGCTGGTTCAAAGATTTGTCCACTCAGATAGAGACTAATCTATTCGTGATACTTTTACCAAGGCTGATTCAAACGATTTTTGCAAAAGCGTAATAGAACACGGAAATTTTTCACCAAATATGTAACACTAATTTAAACCAATTTTTGGAAAGCATAATCAAGAAATTGAGGCCATTCCAAAAAAGTACTAGTCATAGTAGAACGTGTTACTGTTACATTTCGAAAGAGCAGCAGCAGATTTAGTATCAAAGCCAAGAAGCAGATTCAACATGGGAACAAAAATGCCTCCCCCTCCAACCCCACCAACTGTTCCACACGCTGATCCAAGAAACCCAATAACCGTGGCCAACACAAGTTTCCAACTTGGCTCCAAGTCCTGCACACATCACAACAAAACCATGCATTAACCCTTTTGTTCACCAACAAAGTTAAGCCTTAGAGAAGAGGCTTGTCTCCCACAACATTCTAAAGTAAGGTTCGAATTTCTGCATGGATAAGTACACAAGATTGTCTCCAAACTTGTTGGAAAAAAAAAGTATATAAAAAAAGAGACTTTCTTTATGTTTTTTCACAACATGAATGGTTGAGAAGAAGAAGTACTTACGGGCCAAACTTGAGGAGTTCCTGACACATGAGAGGTTAACAAAGATGCTTTGTTATCATGACGGGTATGGTTGGTGAGGAAAAGTGCAGAGAGAACAGCACAAGAGAAAGCAGATACGAGATAAACGATGAAGGCTCTGGAAGACAACATTGGCATGGTGAGGAACAAGACCAAGAACAATGGTCAATAGAAGTTGTAGGTTGAGTGAGGATGTGCAATTTGTTGTGTTCCACAGAGTCAGTGAGTGCAAATAACGCGCGGGGTGAGTGGTGGAACAGTATCGAATGTGTAACTGCGGCTATATAATAGTCACGTGGCACCGTGTCACTGGACGGTGGTTCATGAAAATCACTATTATTATAGTATTTTGTCTCAGGCCATGATTGATTGAATATTTGAGTATGATATATATTTGCTATGATTAAGTTATTTTATTTCCTATTCGATTAAGATTGCGTCTCGTACAGAATATGCTAAAAAGTGTGAGGATTCTTAATTCATGAAGAGGGGGTGGAGAAGTGGTGGACCTTTTCACTTGAGATGAAAGAATATCCACCAAGTTGATTATTTGAGTATGACCTGATACTTTGTACATTTAGACTAAAATCTTCACTCTTCAATTCTTGGTAGTATTTCTTTTAAATGTCAAAGCCAAAACACTACAAATCTTTACATGTTGAAAATAACATAAATATTTTAATATTTATTTTTTAATCATGTTATTGGAGGTGTATGGTAAAAGAACTTTTTTTTTCATGTCATATTTTTTGGAAATCATAAATATCAGATCATGATTCTCGTAAATATTTAAAATCTATTCGATTATTTATAAATATTTTTAAAAATATTTACATATTTTATTTGTGAATCAAAAGTATTTACTATATTGAACGATTAAATGAAGGTAATGTGATATTTTTCCTCAAAATATTACTTTCTAACTTTCTCATAAAAATAATTTTCTAAAAAATATATGTAAAAAATATTCTCAAGAAAAGATATACAAGGAATGATAATTTTTAATTAATAAACAAAGCATATGAAACTAAAGAGAATATATTAGATTGAGATTTCTAAAGAGTGTTTTAATATAAAAAAATCTTGTAGATTTTAAAAGATTTTATAAGAATATAATAATTTTAAAGATTTTTTAAAATATTTTTATAATAAAAAAATTGAATTTGAATTTGGATAAATTTATATCTTATAAATTAAATTTTTTTACGAGATTTTAAAGAATAAGATGAATTTCAATTTTTGAAAGATTGTAGATATTAAATTTTGTATAGTTATTTTTATTAAAATATATTTTATTTTATAGAAGTAAAGAAGAAATAAATTTATTTATTCATCATTCATCCGATCTTCTAAATATTTTTATGAAAACTATAAAAAAATGATTGAATTTAATAATATTATTAAATTTAACTATATATTATCTATACTAATAATAAGGAAGATATTCTCTTGATATACGTAATTTATTGACTATTTTATCTTTATAAATTTTATGTTATATTTTATTTTATCCTTTATTAAAAAAAAATTCAAACTCTTCGGTTATTAACCACAAACCATAATTTTAAAAACCGGATCGGTCATCGAACTGGTTAAGGTACTGGGTTAGTGGGTCAAAGGTTGAACCGGTGGGTCACTAGTTGAACCGCATGGCTCGATTTTTATTTAATTTTATTAAAAAATATTCATATTAAATATATTTTATACTTATAAATTTTAATAAATTCATTCTTATTTTAAATTTCAAATTTTCTATCTTATTTAAAATTATTTTTATTTTTATTTTGTAAAAAAATATATAAAAAATTACGTGTTAAACTGTATATTAATACAAATTAAAAATATAAATAATATGTACATATATAATATGCTCGCAACTGATATCACAAAATAATATATGTAATATCTACATAGATATTATATTATTAAATATATAATTTAAAATTAATAATATATTATAAAAGTTATTTAAGTTGTATATATTATAAACAAATACATTAGAATAAGTAGTCATTTTTATATTTAATAAGAATCTTTGTTCTTCCATTAAGAGATTCAATTTTCATTATTATTTTTGTGGTTTATGATCCCTTAAAATTTTTTTAAAAAAAATAAGAAAAAAAAGTGGTTGAACTGGTTTGACCCACCGGTTCATCGGTTGAACCGGAAAATTGACCGGTTCAATCCGGTTTGAAACGGGTCGACTGCATAACCGATCTAACTTAAGATTCGGACCGGCTGGACCACCAGTTCCCGGTCCAACCGGTCCGACCGGCCGTTTCGATCCGAGTTTTTAAACACTGCCACAAACTATTATTTAATTTTAATTAATTTTATATTCTATTTTATTTTTATTTATTTTAAAATTTATGAAGACATGAAATCAAAGTATCTCTTTTACACTAGTAATTAATAAATATAATAATCAATATTATATAAGAAAAAAAATGTTTATTATATATTTATGTTTCATAACAATGAGACTTACATAGTGTTAGGTTGGAAGGGAAGATAAATTTATTTTAAGAAAATTCTTGTTTGATTCAATTTTTAGAAGGGGAAGAGAGCAAAATCTTTTCTATTTTTGCTCCCCTCCAATATTTTGGGGATTTTGAGAGAAATGATCTTAAAACATTTTTAGTACAATGTCCAAAATACCATTATTTATGTTAATAAATTTAAAAGTTCAAACATATAATTTAGTCTTTGCATTTGACATGGATTCTCAATTTGGTTCTTATAAGTAAAAACCTATTAAATTAGTTATTATACTTGTTAGACGTTATTAACTTATTAGTCCCTAACATTTTTAACTCTATTTCACATTATAAATTTAATCTTTATACATGTAATACACTCTTAATTTGTAATACATGTAATCCTACACATGTAGTACATTCAGATTAGTCTATACAATAGAAGATAAAATTAAGAATGTGTTGATCTTATAAAGACTAAATTAAAAATGTACTACATATACAAACTATATGAGAGACAAATTAAGAATGTGTAAGAAAATCAATAACTTTTGACATTAAATCAATAACGTTTATATATATAGAGATTGATTTAATACATTTTTACTGCTAGGGATCAAATTTAGAGTTCACACCATATATAGGGACTAAATTATATATTTAACTAATTTAAAATTACGACGTAAAAAAACTAATTTAAAATTATAAGGATAAAAAAAAATTAATTTTTAAAATTTCTCTTCTTCTTTGTGAATCAAACAAGAAAATAATCACCTCTCATTTTTTTCCTCCTCTCAACCAAACAAAATTTCAAATTCCAAGAACTCTCTCATATTATTTATTTATTTTAGCATAAAAAATTTAATAATAATAATAATAATAATAATATTATTATTATTATTATTATTCGGTTTAGAACCTAAGATCCCACCAACAACTTGTTTACTCTTTAAAGTACACAAGTATCACCAAACATCCTATAAATTGTTGATTTTCTCATTCCTAGAAACGAACTTTTGAAAATTATATTTAAAATATAAAATATAAATGAATTTTTATAATAAATTTTATCATTCCATTTAAAAAAAAAAAGTATTTTCATAAAATGTCTATTTATTTGTTTCTTTTCTTTATTTTACTTTTCTTCTCTCCTTGTATAGTCAAGACGTAAATGATTCTAATTGTAGTTGTCTTTATGTGCACATAAGAATACTTTTTGGAGTTCGAATCCTAATGAAATTTCCCTTCCTAAGTCCATTTCTAATTTGTCACGTAAACCTCATTTTTTTTAAATCAGTGTTTATATAAGTAATTTTAGTAAATTTTAAATAATTCACTTATTTTTTTTTTTACTAATGTAACAAGTGAAGTTGCTTATAAATAATTATAGAAGTGCTCTAATTGGCAATTTCCGCTGCTCGTGAGTGTGACATCCCTATTAATTACTGTAAAATATTTTTTTTCTTACCAATTACACCCCTCTCTTACAAACTACTGTTAATTTATCTTATTCTTATGAACTTCTAAAATTAAATGATGATACCTGACGTGAACATTTGTTTATAAATTCACCAGGACATTTTTAATATTATAATATTTTATTTACATAAGTTTATATTTCTAATATTTTTTCGCAGTTATAATGTATATTTATACTATTAATAGCTGTAAAAAAAACAATTCATGAAAATTTATTAATTTTAATTATTTTTAATATTAATAAAGAAAATTCAAATTTCAAAAATATATTCTTTGCATCTATAATTTTTTGTGCGGGACAACTGACAAGTGTTTCAAAAGTATTATTATCACTTGTTAAGATTCTGGTAAAGAATTATTGTGTCTTCAATTAATAAACAAATAAAGTAATGCATCAATTATTCTCATAAATGAAATTGCTACATCACAGAAAGACAACGTATGTAACTTTTCTTCATATATTAATTAATACAGGGAGGGTCGGATTTATCCATTTGCTACAAAAGTGTTGAACTTAATATTTTTTATATAATAAAAATTGAACACATTATTAATAGTTATATATCATCATCAAGTGAATAAAAATTTCTCAATTGAAAAAAATAAAAACCTCAAATTTATAGTTTATAGAGTGTATCATTAATTAATTCCGCAATTGAGAGCTTATCTAATAATGGCTACGCGAGTACTCCTAAAAAATCTCCATTTGTAGGTAAAAATTGTCGTGTACCTCATTCAACCCTGTTGCCAAGTTTGTTTTATTTTATTATTATAGTAATAATAACAAGATGAGGGCAAAATGTCTTAGTGATGTCTGAGTACGTAGGGATTATTTTATACTACAAAGGCAAGTGGTCCAATAATAGATGTGAAATAATGGAGCTGCAGCTACTTAGTCCACACATGGCTATGAACAACATGAGGTGAAAGAACAACCTCTCCAATTTTAGGTTTTTTGATGTGTTGGAACAATCCAAATGATGAATGGAAAGGTTGGTCCCGGGGAAAATTAAATTAAATAAAATAGCTAGCATTTTTTTAGTGGAAAAGAACTATAACATTCTTTACTATCAAAAAAGAACAAACATTCTTTACCTAATGTCAGTAATATATATTCTTTTGCTTGTATTATTAGTTGAATTTTATCATAAATTTAAAAATTTATATATTTTACTTTTTATTTAATAAGTCTCATTTGTAAATTTAGTATTCTCGATAAATTTGAACTAATAATAAGAATACATTACAAAATATTAATGAAATGGCTCGTGAGTTTTTGATCAAAGTGAGACCATGAATTACATCGAACAAATATAGCATTATACATGGTGTTGATGTGGAGTCATCACCACCTTTAGACAAACAAATATTGTTATAGGCCGCAACAACTTCTACATCTACCCATGAAACATTGCAACCTATTTTTGGATTAAAAAAATGTCATAGGTGTCATTATGTTTACTAGAAATATCTCACTTAATCATCTCAAAGTGAGTATTTATTTCAATTTTCAAAACAATCTCACCTTGATAAAAAGCTATTGACTAATTGTTTCAACATTAAATAATTTCACTTTTTTTTATATATAAAATACATATATTTTTTACTCGAGATAATCACTATAGTTCCCTCCAAATATTTAACATAAATAATTCAAGACATGTCCTCGTCGAAGTAACCGGAAAGACCAAAATTCACTCTCTTTGCTTCTGTAGTACAAAAGGGTTTTCTGAAAACGCTATGGGTCAATGGGGTATATGAATTCCTTTTGTTTTATTCCCATAAAATTCTGTATAAATTGAATCTGGATCTTCTGTGGCCAAACACCCACTAACCAATTTCCTTTTTCATATACTGTACTCTGTCATTTCTTGTACATATATTATTTTTTATCGGTATAAATTGTTTTTATCAGAATGAACGCACATTATTTGAATTATGAATAACGAGATGATTATGTTTATTTTTTATTTTTTATTTTCAGAACTATGTTAGTTATTGAACCTATTAGTATACTTGGATAGTTGGATTCATAATTTGTGGACTAATAGTAAAATCACAAAATAAAGAAATAATTCATGATATTAAGATAATTAATAAGTATAATTTAAATTTATATTATATAAAAGCTTAAAGTATATAAAAAAAACCATTTTAACTGAAATATTTCATTTTACATATAGTAAATAAGTTTTGGGTAATTTATTGAAAACATAGAAGTTAAACCAAAATAGGCAAACACATAACTAAAAACATTATAATAGTCAATAAATGAAATTTTTATTTTTTTTTATACAATTCAAACTAATATATATAATTCAAATAACAATATTTTTGTTATACAATATGGGTGACATGTTATAGGTGGGTGGGAGCACATATGATGTTGCATCAAGATTCCAAACAAAATTTTATAAAACATGCCAAATTGAAGTTGCAACTTGCAAGGGCAGATGTGAAAGCATAGATGATAATGTGATGCTCAATCTTGTAAAATGTGTGGAGCACAAAAATCATCATTCTTAATAATGTATCTTTTGACCATGATGGTATTATGTATGAAATGATGTTCTTTTGCTTGTAGTTGTTGTATAAGATGAATAGGGATACAAAATTTAAATTGAGTTATTGGACAAACAACATTCAAGCCTATATTTGGTCTCAATAGAGACACAATTTAAATTGAGTCATTGGGTAAACAACATTTAAGCCTGTATTTGGCCTTAATAAGACGATGAAGGCTTACTACAAATGTGTAAAATAAATAAAGGAATGATAACACGCATCTTGCATCACCACTGAGTACAATAAAATCATATGGGAAATTTAAATGACTTGTGGGTATAAATATCGGTGGATAATATATGGTTATACAGATTTCTACAAAACCTGATACCTCATTGTTGGGAGCAATACATGGTTCAATCATATTTATTGATTACTTAATCAAGAATATGATACAACCATATATATACATATATCGGAGATGACTCTTGATGAGGAGTTTAAATAGTTTATTTTCAAGTGGTGGATTTCCACAATGTTTGGTGATGTTTCTTCATTGAAACAACACCATCTTGTCAAGCATGTGGTGATAATTTATTAAGAGGTCTGACATGAAGTCATAAGAAAGTTTTAGTTCAGGATAGAAGCTAACATATCAACATAAACAGTAACATGTCAAAGAAAGAATATCACAAAAATACAATATGGAGGTATTTTATACAAGTGCCAAATGAGGATAGCACAGTGGCAATGATTGTTTTTATAGGATATTCTATGTTGAGTGAGTCTCGTACAATTATGTTTTGATCATAGTTACTTGTTGGGTGTATAACGTATGAGGGTAAAATCTGTGAGTGAGTTTATATAATTTTGAAAGGTAGAGACTTAATGTTGGGATACAAGCAAAGTCTCACATCATTCAAACAAGAGGATGAACATGAGTTTATATACACACAATTATCTCCATTAAAAAAGATACCTTTTGGGTGGTATCAAAAAGCAAAATCGTGAGAACTGGGCCCAAAACGAATAATATCTTACCAATGTGGAAACATGTGTATGTGTGTGGTAACTCCCGATTCTCAACAAGTGGTATCAAAGCCTCTAATTAGGTGACCGGCTCGACGAGTATGATGGTTGGCAGGTAGATCCAAGTTTAGGATCCCTTATGTCAAAAATTTTCCTAATAGTGGAGGGTTAGGAGGTGTGTAGAGCCTCTGATCAGGTGACCGACTCGACAAGTATGATGACCGGAAAATAGATTTAAGTTTTGGCTGTCGAAAGTCTTCTTAACGATTAGGAGGCTTGTCCTGCTGTCGTGAGGTCATGATAGAAAAAAATACTCGTGGATCAATAGTTTATGCTATAAGGGATAAATTGTGGTCTTTTGTTTGAGGGGAAGATTGTTGGGATACAAGCAAAGTCCCACATCATTCAAACAAGAGAATGAACATAGGTTTATATACATACAATTGTCTTCATTGGAAAAGAGGCCTTTTGAGTGTTATCTAAAAGCAAAACCATGGGGGTTGGGCCTGAGGCCTTTTGATCAATAGTTTCTACTGTAGGGGGTAAACCGTAGTCCTTTGTTTGAGGGGAGGATTGTTGGGATACAAGCAAAGTCCCACATCATTCAAACAAGAGAATGAACATGTGTTTATATACACAAAATTGTCTTCATTAGAAAAGAGGTCTTTTGAGTGTTATCTAAAAGCAAAACCATAAGAGTTGGCCCGAAACCTTTTGGGTGGTATTTAAAAGTAAAATCGTGAGAGTTGGACCCAAAATAGATAATATCTTATCAATGTAAAGACATGTATAAGTGTGTGGTCACCTCTAATTTCTAACACTTACTTTTGGGCAATTTTGATTTGTAAGCATATTATAAAGTGATATGCAACATGTAATAGTGTATTTGTTTCAATGGACACATCATGTGTGCAACTGATTTTAATAAATAAATCTGCCTTAAAAAAAATAATATTAAAACATATAAATATTTTAGTATAATAACTAGCATAAATTATGTTTTATTCAATATATAAATTAAGACACGGTACTTAAGAGAGTAAAACTGGAGCAAGAGTTTCATCCTATCTAGCCTAAAAATAATATTAATAAAAAGGGAGTTGCTACTGTACCCCTGATAAATGAGGGGTTTTGGTACTGTAGTTAATGTGTATATGTATACATCATCTAAATACCATGTCAAATGCTATGTCAACCTTTTAAATAAAAATTATTTTATATTTAAATTTTTACATTATTTATTTTTAAGTTTTTATTAATATTTATAATTATACGATCTCCTCTCCCCTCCCTCCGTCTCCCACCTCTCCCTCTCCCCTCCGTCTCCCACCTCTCCCTTGCCCCTCCGTCTCCCACTCCCCTCCCCTCCCCTCCGCCTCAACCCCTCTCCCTACTTCTTGAACTCCCTCGCCACAGCCATTTACCACTCCTCCCTCCCCACCTCTTCCGCCTTCCATTATTCCCTCCTCTCCACCGTCGACCATGACTCCTCCAAGGTTACCTTTGTCTCTGACGACATCCTCGTCCTCCGCGGCACCATCGGCGTCAACCTCGGCTCCTCCGACGCCGACGCCGTCAACCAGAATCTCGTGGAGGAGACCAACTGCATCCTGGCCGAGATCCGCTCCGACGCCGACCCCAACGACCCCGACGAGCAAGCCCCCTTGAACCCTAACATGACCTACAGCCTGGGCCCCAAGATCCGCAATTGGGACGAAGAACGCAAGGCTTGGCTCCTCCAAAACCCCGAATACCCTAATTTCGTGAGAGGTAAACCCCGCATCTTGCTCCTCACTGGTTCCCCTCCCAAGCCCTGTGATAACCCTATTGGGGACCATTACCGCTGAGAGGAAGAAACACGAAGCAAACATTTCAAAAAAAAAAAAGGAAGAAACACGAAACAAACACTCTAAAAAAATATTAAAAAACGTGAATTTCATTATAATTGACGTGGATATTGAATTGTAAATAATTATAAAATTATAAGTGATTTGGATCACACATCATCGACATGTCATCGACAGTACCAGTACCCTTCTTTTACAGAGGGTACCGTAGAAATTCTCTAGTAAAATTTGATAAGTCGATAGTTTCATATATGGAAATTTTTGAAATACTTTTTAATGGATTGCAATTTAGAATAATGTAATAATGAAAAACGATTATTTTTATGAATCCGTCATAAATATTATCAGTATTATTTATAAGAACTTCTCTTTTATCTTTCTATCTTTTGTAATTGTATTCATATTTTGTTACGTTAATTGGTATTATCAATCTGAATTTTATTATTCAAAACTTTTAAAAGAAATATATATGATACTTTAGCTTTTATATATTAGGCCCAAACCGATGGGCCAAACCTTTGAAAGAATTGTATATACATTTTAGCTTATATTTCTCAAGCTCTCAAACGTTGTACGTCGATCCAATTACAAAAAGCAAAAAAGAAAATTAATTAACATGAATGAGAAAGTTGTAAAAAATAAATTATTGAATAATGAATTATATGACTAATTTTGTAATAAATTTTTCGAAAAGAAAAGTGATATCAAGATATTTAATTCTGTTTAATATAAAAAGCAATAATTTTTATATGATAAACCAGCTTAAAAGAAATGAATTAAAAAAATCAGCTTAAAAGAAAAAGAAAAAAAAACTGTCAGAAATAAAATATACCTCAAATTTTCGGTTCACAAAAACAACAACTTATATTTTATAGAATAGACAGTCAACAAATTTAAACTGTTTTCATTCTGCAAACAACTTATTTTCTTAAAAAGAAAAGGCTAAAAGTGGAAATTTGTTCTTCCTAATTAAAACGTGATATATTATCCATAATTACAGGTGATATGCTTCGGAAAGAAAACCCTCTGATTCAAAAATTCCGCTCATCATAAAAGGTAGTTCAAGTTAGATATGGAGATCGTGTTCCAGAAGTTTGATCTCGGAGAGATGAAGTACTTTTCTTTGGAATCAGAATCAATCCAATAGCACGGGAATATAAATTCATCTTCCCAATAAAATATTCTAATATGTAACTTTAGAATGTCTTTGAAACTATTATCAACTCAACCCCACAAATTAATATTCTAATATGTAACTTTAGAATGTCTTTGAAACTATTATCAACTCAACCCCACAAATTATTAATTTGTAAGATTAGAATTTCCTATAGGATAAGTAATTAGTGTACTATAGAAATGTTGAAGTTACGTACGGAAAAGAGCAAACCAATAGGTACACTACTACGAAAGGACTTCTCAAATTTAAGATGACTCAAAGATTATGGTTTTGTCTGTAGAAATTTGATTGAAAACTTATTATACCTACCAGGTCAGATTTGATATTTATTAGTGGAAATCTACTTAAAAATTTCTGTAGTCGATTGTTAAGTCAAATTCTTTATACAGCAGACAAGATATGATGTATCTATCATGTATATGAAGAATAACGGTGACATTGACATGCGAAACTTCAAGGCTTTACAGTTGCAGATAGTGATTGAACATGTAGTCCAATGATTCCAAGAGCACTTTATTTTATTTGGCAGTAATGTTTTTCATGCATGCTAATCAAAGAAGAGGTTATAGCTCAAACAACAGCTAAAGTTGAATTTGTTTTCCCAAAGAAGACAGCAAGCTATAAGCAATTTGGCTATAACAATGACGGAAAATTTGGGGGGAGACTAGTTAATTGGATATACTATAATTTAGATTGATAACAAATTGATAACAAATCAGCCATGTATTGAAAGACATATTGAAAGACACAGTTAGATGGATGTAATGACAGATTCCAGTCACCATCAAGATTATACAAGAACGCGCACGATGTTTTTATTAATGTAATGGTTCCGAGAACCAATGTTGAAGACCGTACAAACACATTTTGAAGAGACAAGCAGAAGGTATAGTGGTCCCTCCGAAAACAAGCAACAAAAACATATACTCCAAATACACTACACAAACTTCACGTACATATTACACAAATAGCACTATTGAACATTAATAGGACACATTAATTTCATTTGTTACGGCGCTCAACTTTGGCGACCCCCTCTTGATCCATGCGTCCCACATCGTTGAAGGTCTGTCCCGCAATCTGATCCGCCGCTTTAAGTGTCTCCGCCGCCGCCCCTGGTCGACTCTCTTCCACTTTCACCACCACGTTGTCCCCACGCCCCTTGGCTTCACCTCCCAGCCTCAGATCCTCCATCTTCCTCCTAGCACCTTCATCTGCACCTCTCACATTTTCCTGCATCACACCAAACACCAACACAATTCCAACATGCATAAGCTCCTCTACAAACACTCCATATGATGGTGATATATATTACAAGATCATAGTTGGCATATTATAAAATATAAATGATGGTCACATATTATGAATGATATAGTCATATTATAAATGAAATAACAAATTTAATGGGGAGATTTAGAATAAGAATGAGACCTTGGCCTTATCATTTGCCTTTGCCTCTGCAGTCTTCTGTTTTGCTGCCTCAGCAGTTTCTGAGGCCTTGTTCTTAGCTGCATCCTTCATCCCTATAGCCTTATTCTTGGCTGCCTCAGTAGTCTCCGCAGTCTTGTTCTTTGTTGCCTCGGCAGTTTCAGCTCTCTTGTTCTTCGCTTCCTCATTTTTCTCTGCAGCCTTGTTCTTTGTTGCCTCAGCTGTCTCCGCAGCCTTGTTCTTCGCTGCCTCAGCAGTATCCGCAGCCTTGTCCTTCATCTCCACAGCTTTATTCTTCGCCGCCTCCGTCGCCGTGGCGGTTCGATCCTTGGCGGCCTCCGTGGCCTCCGCCGCCTTCTCCTTGGTTTCCTCTTTCTTCCCACTCAAGTAATCCACAGCCCTCTTAGCCGCTTCCGTAGCAGATTCCTTCAGCTCCCCAAGCTTCCCCATAGTGCTGTCTTTCCCTTCTTTAGCCTTCTCAGCAGCATAGTCCTTATACTCTGCACCCTTCTCCATGGTCTTATCCTTCGCCTCCTTCGCCTTCTGAGAAGCATAATCTGAATACTCTCCAGCCTTCTGCGCCGTTGCATCTTTCGTTTCCTTCGCCTTCTGAGAAGCATAGTCTGTGTACTCTCCAGCTTTCTGCGCCGTTGCATCTTTCGCTTCCTTCGCCTTCTGAGAAGCATAGTCTGTGTACTCTCCAGCTTTCTGCGCCGTTGCATCTTTCGCTTCCTTGGCCTTCTGTGAAGCATAATCTGTGTACTCTCCAGCTTTCTGTGCCGTTGCATCTTTGGTTTCCTTTGCCTTCTGAGAAGCATAGTCTGTGTACTCTCCAGCTTTCTGCGCCGTTGCATCTTTGGTTTCCTTAGCTTTCTGCTTGGTTGCATCTTTGGTTTCCTTTGCCTTCTGAGAAGCAGGATCCTTGTCAGTGGCAGAAGAGTCGTAGATTCCGGGGGACTTGGTGGCTGAAATGTCTCTGACTTCTCCGGTTGCCACGTCATGGTCGGGTTGGATGGTGACATCGTGGATTACCTCTGTGGTGTAGGGGTCTCTCTTACCAACCACGGCTTCCTTGGCGTTCTCGTAGGTGCCTTGCACCGCTCTTAGCATGGACCCGATTACGCCGCGCTTTTGTTCATCGAGGTCATGGTGGTGCTGGTCCACGGAGCTTGTAGTGTGGTCTCTTTCTCTGTTGGCTTGCTCCAGGTCTTTGGCAGCTTGTTTTGCAGCTGCCTCGGCTCGATCCTCCCGTTGCTGTTGCTTTGACGCCATTGAAGTTGTATGCCTACTTTTTCAACACTCGAATGTAATGTAATGTAATGGAATGGAATGGAATGGAATGATTTTTTGTTGTATATGTGGGTGTGGGAGAATGAAGTGAGGGTTTGATGATTTATATGAATGAGACGAGAGGGTTGTGCTGTGTATGGATGGGTTGGGGAGGGTTGTTTGTGAGTGACACGTGGGCTTGTAGAAAGGTTCGCCGGGTGGTGGTGGGGAGGGTCGGTGGGTGGGTGGACACGTGGCAGGCATGCTTGGGGGTTGTGACACGTCGTGGTGGGATGGTTTTTGGTTGTGACGTGTGTCTTACTATTGAAAGCATGTGTCTATAGTGCAATGTAACGTAAACCTGGATGTGCATGTGTGTGATTGGATTTTGGGTGTTTTCGGGAGGACTGAGGAAAACATGATGAGATAAGCTTTAGTTAGCGGTCTTATGTGTTTTGATCCAGGGAGAGGAGTGGTCGTTCACGTTCAATCGGTCACATAGAATAGAAGCCTCACATGATGAAGGTTAACTCAAAATCGTGGCATGTCAGGGGAGTAAGCAAATCAAAGTCAAACAATTCCTCTCCTGGACTCGTACGTCTTAGTGCAGTGAAAGAAACAAAATCATTTTAGTCTGCCTATTTTTATAAGAGATTCTTACCGTTTACTTTGGTTTAGAAGAAAAAAGTAGAAGGGAAGAAAATGGAAAATGAGACAATTAGATGATTCTTTAGTAGTTCGATAATGAAGAAAGGAATAAGAAGACACTAATAGAATATATGATGTAATGTAATTAATTATTAATAAAGAGTTGATACCTACCCCTCAAAGATGGAAGAATTTTAGTATATTTTCTTATGTAAACTTACAAAAAATTTAAAATAAATACTAATTTAATTATAAAATTAATAATTTAAATTATATTTATAAAATAAAAAATAAAATAAAATTATAGAGATTAAAATTATAAAATTTAAATAATTCTATAAAACATTAAAAAAAGAATTGATCAATAATAAAAATAAAAATTATTATAATATAGAAATTCAAAAATTTAAGTAAAAAGATAAAAATATACTTAAAAAATTATTAAAATTAAACTATTTAAATATATAATAATATTATTATATAAAAAAATTAGAACATATGAAATAAAAATAAAATGACTAAATAATTTTAAAAAAATCAAAAAATAAAATATCATAAATATTATATAAATAAATTCTAAAGCCTAAACATTAAAAAATAAAATAATTAATAAATAAAAAAAATTATTAAAATTACAGTATAGAAATTCAAAAATTTAAAGTAAAAAAATAAAAATATACTTAAAAATTATTAAAATTAAACTATTTAAATATATAATAATATTATTACAAATAAAATTAAAACAGAAAATAAAAATTAAATAATTAAATAATTTAAAAAATAAAAAATAAAATATCATAAATATTATTTAAACAAATTATTAAAAATATAAAATATAAAATAAAATTATAATTATAATTATATCGGTATTTTCTCAAATAATATAGGTATTATAATTTTTTTATTTATTAATATTGTGTTTGGTGTCTGATAGTTAAGATGAAAGTGAAATAAAGGAAATAAATAAGAAAAGAAGAAGAGAAATAAATGAAAAATAAAGTGAAAGTTAAAATTATTTGATAGGAGAAAAGCAGTGAAGTATCAGAGGATGATTAAATTTTTCATTAGGTTATATTGAAAGAAATTAAAAATTAAAAATAATATTATAAATTAATTTACAAATGTACCCCTGACACCAAAGACGCGGTCATAGAATGAGTCTCATGTTTGTATTTCCTTCAAATCTACTCTTTATTTTTGGGTGCTAAAAAACATGTGAGATTTATGGGATCCACCTTTTCATTCCATTTTCTTCTCTTCTTTTCCCATATACCAAAAATAACTAATAATTTATTTTCCCTTTACTATATATTGATTACTCAATTTATTTCTACCTGACGGGAGTTGAGTTTGTCAATTTATATGAAAGATAATTAATAATATTCAATTACATGTTATGTGAGATTTTTTTTATACAATGTGAAAATTAATTGTAACTATGATAATCTCTTATCATATAATAATTTCTTATAAAATAAAAATATTTCCATTTTCTTAACAACAACGGGTCCACATTAAAACTAAGAAAAATAATTTATAAACATTTAAAAGTTAATTGAACTTTGGGATGGAAAATAAAGAAGTGTAATTATGCTAGGTGATTTTTTTTATAAACTACATGTGTGATACCTTATATCCCGCATACCATAACACATAAATAATAAAACTTGAATAACACAATCTTTCATTATTAAAATACCAAACGTGTTTAGATAAAGAGCATCACATCTATGACTTAAATAAATAACATAATCAGTGAAAATTACAAAAGAAATAAGGCTAAGGTTTTCAAAAATAATTTAATAGAAACAACATCCTAATCTAATCCTATTCAGGCCCCGATGTCACATGTCCTATCATAGCAAAGCCCAACATTGAAGCCTAAGTTTCATCACCAACATCCTCATCCTCATGCTGATGATTACCTGTATAGCAATTAAAGGAAAACAACACAAAAGAAAAAGGAGTGAGAAACATCTCACTCTAGCTTACGGTGTAGGAATACACACTAGATAGCCAAATACAAACAAGACATGTATATGTACATAGCCTAGATTAGGGATGGCAAATAAACCCGTACCCGTGGGTAATACCCGAACCCGTCCCGACTTTGACGGGGAATACCCGCTTTGACCGGGTACGGGTACGGGTACGGGTAAAACCCGATAAATTAAATCGGGTACGGGTACGGGTACGAGTATATACTTACTCGCCCCGTCCCCGTCCCCGTCCCCGTCCCCGTCCCCATCCCCGTCCTCGGTTAAATACCCGTCCCCGGTTTAATTATTTAAAAAAAATTAAAATTTTAAAAATAATGTCTCTAGTCTAAAGTGACTCACTCCAGCAACACGATTATAGCAAGTTTAGCAACACGAATCACACGATTACACTCCAGCCTCCACGAGTTAGGGTTTCACACTGCGCACTCCAGCCTCCGACGGACGAGCCACTCCAGTCTCCGACGGACCAGCCACTCCAGCCTACATTTTCTCCCTCCGAGCGGCTCCCTCACCACACTGGTACGTCTCTCTCTCGCTCAATCTCTCTAGGATCTCCTTTCGCACAAGCACTCCGTAGTTGGTATCTTGAGCCTTCCGACTCAAGTATATAATCTGATTATCTGGGTTTCTCTCTGTTTAAATAGGGGAACTGGAAAGAAGTGTACTTTTGTTTCCCTCTCTTTCTTCAGTTTGTCTTGCCCTTTCATGTGAACTGTTAAGTGATATAACCTGTTTCACAATTTCTCACTTGGACAGTGAGAAGGATATGGTTCCAGTTTGGTTTGGTTAAAATGAAATATCAAATTCGAACTAAACTGACCTTTGTAGTTTGGTTTGTATTGGTTATCTCGGTGTTTTGAATTTTTAAATATATTTTATATGACTTTTAATTTTTTAAATAACTAAGGAAATAAATTGACACAATGCTGAATCTAATAAACACATGAAAGTTTTAGTTTGCTGAATCACGGCCGTGACTGAGAATCACGACCGTGATCTTCTCTGGAGCACATCTATGAAGGGTCAGTGGCGTTCACGGGTGTGATTGGGAGTCACGGCCGTGATTTTCTCTGGTGAATCACGGGCGTGATTTAGAATCGCGGCCGTGATTTTCCCTGTAAAAATAAGTTAAAAAAATTTTTGTAAAAAAAAATTATTTTTTTTACGGGTACGGGTATACCCGATACCCGACGGGGACGGGGATGGGACAAAAATCCCATACCCGACGGGTATGGGGACGGGGACTGTAACACCATGGAAAAATACTAAGTTATTTAGTATATATGTATGTATGTATATGTTATTTATGTGGATTTGGAATGTACTTACTTCTATGCATGTTGTATGTTAATGTGGTTTTGATTAGTTGTTTAAGCATGATAGTGATTTTATAGTATGAGATGAGAGGTTGATGTTTTTATAGTTTGTATAGGCATGTGTGTGCATGAATTTGGTGAATGATGCATTGTACACCATTATACTGAACTTGTACTAAGAGGGAAGAAGACTGATCACCTTCCTTCTCATCTTGGTTAAGTGAAGTATTATGGCATGCAACTCATTATTCCAAGCATCTATATCTGAAAGTGATATTTGTTTGTGTGTTGACACATGTTGCATTTCATATGGTGGTGAGTTGTGAGTATTGCATGGAGAGGAATAAGATGGGTAGGAGATCGAAGGATAGGAACATAAGATAAATCTGGTCTTTCTGAGTGAATTTGAGGTTGTTTCAGAGCTTAGGGAGTTGAAATACTTCAAGGAATAGGATATTTGAGGTGAATAGGTGCTAAGGGTGAAATTTGGAAATTTTCGAAAATGGCTATATATAGGGGCTTAGGATCGGAGGTTTTCATTTTTGGTCAGCAGAGACAGTTTTTAGAGAGAGAAAGTAGAGAGAGAAAGGCTCTGGTCCGGAGGGAAACTGAGGACATATTTGGGAAGCTTATCAAGCCAGGATCAATCTTCACAACTGGAGTTTCAGGAGATTTGGCCTCTAAAGCCTTGAAAATTGAGATTGAAGTTTGAATTGGGAATTTGGGGGTTTGTCCAAATCTTGCATTTCTGAAGTTTCTGAGGTAAGGGTGGCATTTATAAAATTAATCTAGTATGTTAAGTAAGGGTGGCATTTATAAAATTAATCTAGTATGTTAAGTAAGGGTAGTGCTTATAAAATTAATCTAGTGCGTATGACCATGATAGGAATAGTATAATTTTAATATGCTATTTTATGTGGAGATTTTCATTTCATATAGTATAATTTGGATCAATTGATGGTTGTTTTGGATATTTATATTATTATTATATTGACAAATTGGCATGATTATGGTTATGTTTAATTATGGAATATGCTATGTATGTGGTTTGGAAAAGTAAATAGGACTTAAAGGAGTAAGGTTATGGTATGGATTAGATCTCTTGGTGAGATCAGGATATAATCTTTGGAAAAATATGAAATTGGGAATCCCATGGTGAGGATTCCAATGTGGAACTTTTCCAAAGGTTATATGATAAACCACTTCAGATGTTAGGTGGATTCTGAAGTACTCCTTTAAGTATTCTATTTGCTACCGGTATGGGGGCCAGGCCGAGTCATACCGATGGATGAAGTGGCCATGATCACCAGGGTTACGTGACGACGTAATTCCAGCTGTATAATTCCATGAGAGGTCAGGTGTGATTCCTGGATTGCTGATATGTTTCAGCGTGCGTGTCAACACTTGGTGGATGGTGTTGAGGCCAACATTGTGAGGATATGTTGGTGTGAGATCATGGAATAATTATACAGTGGTGTGACTTTGTTTCTGGATGTGGAATATGTATACAAATGGTGTGGATTGTATGCATTGGATTTTAGATTTGATTTATATTTGGCATGGAAATAACTATTTATAAGGTTTATTTCCTTGGTGCGGATATATATATATATATTATGGATAAATATCTGTTTAATGATATTTTATCATGTACTATGGTTGGTTTTATATGTGCTAACCCTTGCATGTTTTCCATGTGGTTTGGACTGTGATGATCTCACTTTGTGGGGGAGCAGATCAGGTGTGAGGCTTTGGGTTAGCAAGAAGTCTTCTGATAGCTGCTTTGAGTAGTAGCAAGGTTTAGAGCTTGACCAGCACCTAGGGTGTCTATATTATATTATCTTTTGGATTACTGTATAACTTTACTAAGGATGATGACTCTGCTATAGCAGATTATATTATATATTTTGGAAACAATTTATATGTTATTGTATAATTACACTCTAGCGTAGCTGGCTTTTGCTCTATTTTCTTTATTTTATATATTTTATTTTGGTTGGTTATTGATGTGACGGCCTAGGGTGGGTCGTTACAATTTTGGTATCAGAGCTGGTCAAGTCTCTTTAGGGTTTGTGGGAAATGGTCTTGTTGCATTTCCGTTGTGTGGAAATGAAAGGAACTTCATGAGTTTCTTGATCTTGATTAGGAATTTCTTATGAGTTTCGTGTAAACTCATAAAGTTCTTTGACCTTTTTAGGATGGCTGGTAGGGGAAATCATTCTAATCCTTCTTCAGGAGTAGATGAGCAGCAGATTGCTCAGGCTATGGAGTTAATTGCTGCTGCTATTGGACAACAGAATACCTTGTTGGCTCAGATGGAGATTAACCGGGCTGCAGCTGAAGCAGCTAGGACTGAGGTACCTGATGAGTATAGGGGCTTGTCAGAATTCAGAAAAGGGAATCCTCCTCAATTTACAGGTGTTAATGGACCTGAAGTTGCTGATCAATGGATTGAGGAGATGGAGAAAATTTTCATGGTGATGCAATGCCCAGAGGAGAGGAAGCTAAATTATGCTGTTTATATGCTAGTGGGTGAGGCTAGCTTCTGGTGGAAGGGTGCTCAAGCTATGATGGAGGCTAGAGGTGAAGCGGTAAATTGGGATAACTTTAAAAAGGTGTTTCTGGAGAAATATTTTCCAGATAGTGCTAAGTATGCTAAAGAAGCTGAATTTTTGAGACTGCAACAAGGAAATATGTCAGTACAAGAGTATGTGGTCAAGTTTGAACACTTGGCTAGGTATTATTCTCAAGCTATCACTGAAGCCTGGAGATGCAGGAAGTTTAGTGAGGGTTTAAGATTTGAGCTGAAAAAGACTATTGTCCCTATGGGAATTATGGAGTTTCCAGTTTTAGTTGAAAAGGCAAAAACAGTGGAAAGATTTGAAGGAGGAAATAAAATGGAAAAGGGTCCAGAGGGATCATCTGGATTTGGTAGGGGGAAACCTCCTCAAAAGAGACCATTTCAGTTTCAGAAGGGGAATGCTAATAAGAAACCAAAGGGGAATGCTATTACTGGAGCTGTACAGAGTATTAGATGTTATAGATGTGGAGGCCCACATATGATAAGGGATTGTCCTACAAAGAATTATGCTTGTTTTAAATGTGGCAAGGTGGGTCACATGGCTAAAGATTGCAATGTCAAAAATATTCCAGCTAGAGAGAACCAGAAAGTGGATCGGCCTACTGCAGCAGGTCGTGTCTTTGCTTTAACAGGTGCTGAAGCTGAAACGACATCTGAGCTGGTAAAAGGAAAGGGCAAAGCTGATGGTAATGATATTTCTATTTTATTTGATTCTGGTGCTTCACATTCTTTTATTTCTTATGAATGCGTGGCAAGGTTAAATTTGGTTGTGAGTTCCTTGTGTGTGGATCTAGTTGTTTCTACCCCAGCTTCAGGGTCTGTTTTGACTTCTGAGGTTTGTTTGAGATGTCCAGTGGAGGTGGAAGGGCGTTGTTATAAAGTGAATTTGTTTTGTTTACCTCTATCCGATTTGGATGTGATTTTAGGGATGGATTGGCTTTCTGCCAATAGGATTTTGATAGATTGTTCAGAGAAGAAATTAATCTTTCCTACTGATGAACAGGAGAGATTTATTTCTAATAGACAGGTGGATGGGTTGTTGAAAAATGGAGCTCTTGGGTTTATGATCCTATCTTTTATTAGTATAGAGAATGAAAAGTTGTTAAATAGTATTGATGTTGTTAGAGAATTTCCAGAGGTTTTTCCGGATGATGTTCCGGGATTACCACCAAAGCGAGAGTTAGAGTTTAGTATTGATCTTATACCAGGGGCGGGACCAGTGTCCATTTCTCCTTATAGAATGGCACCAGCGGAGTTGTTTGAATTGAAAAAGCAGGTTGAGGAGCTTTTGGAGAAGCAGATGATCAGACCAAGTGTCTCTCCGTGGGGAGCACCAGTGTTATTGGTAAAGAAGAAGGATGGTGGTGTGAGGTTATGTGTGGATTACAGGCAGTTAAATAAATTGACAATCAAGAATAAGTATCCTTTGCCAAGGATAGATGATTTGATGGACCAATTGAGGGGAGCTTCTGTTTTCTCCAAGATTGATTTGAGATCTGGGTATCACCAGATTCGGGTAAAGGAAGAGGACATACCAAAGACTGCTTTCAGGACTCGATATGGCCATTATGAGTATGTTGTCATGCCTTTTGGAGTGACGAATGCTCCAGCTATTTTCATGGATTATATGAACAGGATTTTCAGACCCTTTCTGGATAAGTTTGTGGTGGTGTTCATTGATGATATTCTGGTTTATTCTAAATCTATGGAAGAACATAGAGAACATCTGAGGATAGTTTTGCAGGTATTGAAGGAGAAACAATTATTTGCAAAGTTGTCAAAATGTGAGTTTTGGCTATCTAAAGTTAAGTTCTTGGGTCATGTGATTTCTGCACAAGGAATTGCAGTTGATCCTACTAAGGTGGAAGCAATTTTGAGGTGGGAGCGTCCAAAATCAGTTACTGAAATTAGAGGTTTTGTGGGATTGGCTGGCTATTATAGAAGATTTATAGAAGGATTTTCTAAAATAGTTATGCCTTTGACACAGCTGACCAGGAAGGATCATCCTTTTATATGGACGGAGGAGTGTGAAAGGAGTTTTCAAGAGTTAAAGGAAAAGTTGACTTCGTCTCCAGTGTTGATTCTGCCAGATCCTAATAAATCTTTTGAGGTTTATTGTGATGCATCTCATCAAGGTTTAGGATGTGTTCTTATGCAAGATAGACAGGTTGTGGCCTATGCAT
Source organism: Cajanus cajan (assembly GCF_000230855.2). Classification (NCBI taxonomy): domain Eukaryota; kingdom Viridiplantae; phylum Streptophyta; class Magnoliopsida; order Fabales; family Fabaceae; genus Cajanus; species Cajanus cajan. The sequence continues at coordinate 11,643,008 of NC_138523.1, read as the reverse complement.
CTAGGCAGTTAAAGACTCATGAACGAAATTATCCTACGCATGATCTAGAGTTGGCTGCGGTGGTTTTTGCTTTGAAGATTTGGAGACATTATCTCTATGGAGCAAAGTTTGATGTGTTCAGTGATCATAAGAGTTTGAAATATTTGTTTGATCAGAAAGAGTTAAATATGAGGCAAAGGAGGTGGATTGAGTTTTTGAAAGATTATGACTTTCAATTAATGTACCATCCAGGTAAAGCAAATGTGGTGGCAGATGCTTTGAGTAGAAAATCTCTTCATATGTCTTACATGATGGTTAAAGAGATGGAGTTAGTAGAGAAATTCAGGGATATGAATCTTAATGTTTTGGTTGCCCCAGATTTTATTAGTTGTGGTATGACTACCATTACTAGTGATTTCTTAGAGATGGTGAAACAAAAACAAGTTCAGGATGCGAGTTTGAACAAGGTTAAGGAGTTGATGAGTTCTGGGAAAGCTGAAGGATTTGAACAAGATATGGATGGAATCTTGAGGTATAAGGGTAGAATTTGTATTCCACAAGATGAGGAGTTGAAGAAGTTGATACTGGAGGAAGGTCATAAAAGTAAGTTGAGTGTACATCCAGGTATGACAAAAATGTATCAAGATTTGAAGAAAATGTTCTGGTGGAATGGTATGAAGAGGGAGATAGCTGAGTATGTTGCATCTTGCATGGTGTGTCAAAAAGCTAAAGTAGAACATCAAAAACCAGGAGGTTTGTTGCAAATGATGGAAGTGCCAGAATGGAAATGGGATAGTATAACCATGGATTTTGTTGTTGGATTACCAAGGTCTGCTAAGAATTGTAATTCTATTTGGGTGATCGTGGATAGATTAACTAAGTGTGCTCATTTTCTTCCGGTGAATATAAAGTGGTCCTTAGAAAGGTTAACTCAATTGTATATTAAGGAGATTGTTAGATTACATGGTGTGCCCTCTAGTATCATCTCTGATAGGGATCCTCGTTTTACATCCCGATTTTGGCAAAGTTTGCATCAAGCGTTAGGGACTAAGTTGAGGCTCAGTTCTGCTTATCACCCACAAACTGATGGGCAGTCTGAGAGGACTATCCAATCTTTGGAGGACTTGTTGAGGGCTTGTATTTTGGATCATCTAGGGAATTGGGAAGAGATGTTGCCTTTGGTCGAGTTCACTTATAATAACAGTTTTCATGCAAGTATAGGAATGGCACCATTTGAGGCTCTGTATGGGAGGAAATGTCGAACACCTTTGTGTTGGTTTAAAGAGGGAGAATCAGTGATGGTAGGACCAGAGATCATCTTACAGACTACTGAAAAGGTGAAACAAATTCAGGAAAGAATGAGAGCTACTTAGAGTAGGCAAAAGTCTTATGCAGACAAGAGGAGGAAACCTTTGGAGTTTTCAGAGGGAGAGCATGTATTTTTGAAGATAACTCCTACCACAGGTGTGGGAAGAGCTATCAAAGCTAAGAAGTTGAATCCTAAGTTTATTGGACCGTATCAAATTCTCAAGAGGATTGGACCAGTGGCATATCAGATTGCATTACCTCCATTCCTTTCTAATCTGCATGATGTGTTCCATGTTTCACAACTGAGGAAATATATTCACGATCCAAGTCATGTCTTGGAATCAGAGGCAGTACAAGTTAAGGAAAATTTAACTTTTGAGAAACAGCCAGTTTCAGTGGCAGATAGGAAAGTTAAGCAATTGCGGGGTAAATCTATCAATTTGGTAAAGGTTATTTGGGATGAGGTTACTAATGAAGCCACTTGGGAGTTGGAAGATAGAATGAAGGATCAATACCCATATCTCTTTATGAGTAAGTGAATTTTCGGGGACGAAAATTTTTGTTGTTGGGGAGAGTTGTAACACCATGGAAAAATACTAAGTTATTTAGTATATATGTATGTATGTATATGTTATTTATGTGGATTTGGAATGTACTTACTTCTATGCATGTTGTATGTTAATGTGGTTTTGATTAGTTGTTTAAGCATGATAGTGATTTTATAGTATGAGATGAGAGGTTGATGTTTTTATAGTTTGTATAGGCATGTGTGTGCATGAATTTGGTGAATGATGCATTGTACACCATTATACTGAACTTGTACTAAGAGGGAAGAAGACTGATCACCTTCCTTCTCATCTTGGTTAAGTGAAGTATTATGGCATGCAACTCATTATTCCAAGCATCTATATCTGAAAGTGATATTTGTTTGTGTGTTGACACATGTTGCATTTCATATGGTGGTGAGTTGTGAGTATTGCATGGAGAGGAATAAGATGGGTAGGAGATCGAAGGATAGGAACATAAGATAAATCTGGTCTTTCTGAGTGAATTTGAGGTTGTTTCAGAGCTTAGGGAGTTGAAATACTTCAAGGAATAGGATATTTGAGGTGAATAGGTGCTAAGGGTGAAATTTGGAAATTTTCGAAAATGGCTATATATAGGGGCTTAGGACCGGAGGTTTTCATTTTTGGTCAGCAGAGACAGTTTTTAGAGAGAGAAAGTAGAGAGAGAAAGGCTCTGGTCCGGAGGGAAACTGAGGACATATTTGGGAAGCTTATCAAGCCAGGATCAATCTTCACAACTGGAGTTTCAGGAGATTTGGCCTCTAAAGCCTTGAAAATTGAGATTGAAGTTTGAATTGGGAATTTGGGGGTTTGTCCAAATCTTGCATTTCTGAAGTTTCTGAGGTAAGGGTGGCATTTATAAAATTAATCTAGTATGTTAAGTAAGGGTGGCATTTATAAAATTAATCTAGTATGTTAAGTAAGGGTAGTGCTTATAAAATTAATCTAGTGCGTATGACCATGATAGGAATAGTATAATTTTAATATGCTATTTTATGTGGAGATTTTCATTTCATATAGTATAATTTGGATCAATTGATGGTTGTTTTGGATATTTATATTATTATTATATTGACAAATTGGCATGATTATGGTTATGTTTAATTATGGAATATGCTATGTATGTGGTTTGGAAAAGTAAATAGGACTTAAAGGAGTAAGGTTATGGTATGGATTAGATCTCTTGGTGAGATCAGGATATAATCTTTGGAAAAATATGAAATTGGGAATCCCATGGTGAGGATTCCAATGTGGAACTTTTCCAAAGGTTATATGATAAACCACTTCAGATGTTAGGTGGATTCTGAAGTACTCCTTTAAGTATTCTATTTGCTACCGGTATGGGGGCCAGGCCGAGTCATACCGATGGATGAAGTGGCCATGATCACCAGGGTTACGTGACGACGTAATTCCAGCTGTATAATTCCATGAGAGGTCAGGTGTGATTCCTGGATTGCTGATATGTTTCAGCGTGCGTGTCAACACTTGGTGGATGGTGTTGAGGCCAACATTGTGAGGATATGTTGGTGTGAGATCATGGAATAATTATACAGTGGTGTGACTTTGTTTCTGGATGTGGAATATGTATACAAATGGTGTGGATTGTATGCATTGGATTTTAGATTTGATTTATATTTGGCATGGAAATAACTATTTATAAGGTTTATTTCCTTGGTGCGGATATATATATATATATTATGGATAAATATCTGTTTAATGATATTTTATCATGTACTATGGTTGGTTTTATATGTGCTAACCCTTGCATGTTTTCCATGTGGTTTGGACTGTGATGATCTCACTTTGTGGGGGAGCAGATCAGGTGTGAGGCTTTGGGTTAGCAAGAAGTCTTCTGATAGCTGCTTTGAGTAGTAGCAAGGTTTAGAGCTTGACCAGCACCTAGGGTGTCTATATTATATTATCTTTTGGATTACTGTATAACTTTACTAAGGATGATGACTCTGCTATAGCAGATTATATTATATATTTTGGAAACAATTTATATGTTATTGTATAATTACACTCTAGCGTAGCTGGCTTTTGCTCTATTTTCTTTATTTTATATATTTTATTTTGGTTGGTTATTGATGTGACGGCCTAGGGTGGGTCGTTACAGGGACGAGTATGGGTTTTAGTCGCGGGGACGGGGACGGGTATCATCAAACCTGTACCCGCCCCGCCCCGTTGCCATGCCTAGCCTAGATAGATTAACAATAATATCACATCCCACTCATCCAAGACATAAAAATCACTTTAACATATAACATTAAATGCACATGTAATGGACATGGACTACATATTATCATGCATGTGGCATCAGTAACACATCACATGGTGCATTGTCGCTAGCAACACATGTAGCGTAGTCTAGGAGTACATGCCGAGTAACACCCTCTGTGCACTCTCACTAGAAGGACAACTATCAGGGTCTAGTCGGGATAGCTAAGCCGTGTAAGATACATCCTATGGGCAAGACTGGGGCTTACAAACCGAGCTATCCCCAAGGACTAATCCCCAAGCTTTTAGACAAGGGGGTCTTCCCTGGCGGTGTATTCCATATCGTACCCTTAAAACATTTATGCAAATGATGCATGTAATTTAAGACTCTATGCATTCTCATATCACATCATCATGTCTTATTATCACATATCATCATCATATCTCATGTTTCATATTCACTTTTCACATTATCTCATCATATTCACATAGTCTTCACATAGCACTCTAATTTCCATCAAAACATATTCAAACTCAAAATTAAATATACATTCATGCTCAGTAATCATCAAGAAATACAACAGAAAACTCAGAAAGTAAATAGAAAACATTCAAAATTTGCTTGTTTCTCATAGGGTTCCCACAAGAACCCATAGAGCACTCTAATTCATATCAAAACTTGTTTGTTTTCTCAGTAAACATCAAGAAACATGACAGAAAACTTAGAAGGTAAAACAAAAAACATTAGAAATTTGTCTGTTTCTCATAGGTTTCCCATAGAACCCACAGAGCACTCAAATCATACAATTACAATTCTAAAACTAAAATTAATCATTCATTCAAGAAATTCATACAATTAGTTACATACAAGAAGAACAGTAGATGAAACAGACATAATTGAGAAAAACCTCTCATATATGAGCATACAACAAACATAGGATTGTGGGCCAATCTCACTACCCAACATACATTCCCACACCTAGAGCGAGGTTTCTCACTCTCCCTTTACCTTGTTGAACAAAAAAAGATGAATGGTTAAATTTGGGGTGGTTTCCTCCTCCTTCCGGTTCTCTGAGCTCTAGAGCGTAAATGCGTACGTGAGAAAAATGTAAAAACTGATCAGTTTTTTTTTTTTTTTTTTTTTTTTTTTTTTTTTTTTTTTTAAACCTAATCTCCCTTTAACCCTTTAGTAAAAATGTGAACCATTGTTATTAAAAATAATTTTCATTCCCTTATTATAAATAATTAGAATAAAATATATAAATAATTACAATAAAACACATAATTTTCTCCAGATACTTATTATAACAAAATATCATAAGAATACATAGTTCTCTAATACATATTACACAAAATAATTTTCATAAATATTTATTATTTAATTAAAATACTCATAATTATTAAAAACCTCTAAAATATTCTGTAAGACCCATTTAATTAATTAAAACAATTATAAGAAAATAATCCCAGTAAACATAAAAATAAGTAATAATTAAACTATTATATTAGTAGAAAATTCGGGATGTTATAACATGTGTTACTTTATCGGAGACAATCCTTATTTAAGTAGGGTGGAATCATATTAGACAACAAAACTCTTCCTTTAAGTATTTAAACTCAAATTCAAATTTAAGATCACTATTAAGCTTGAACAACTATGTATCAGTTGATGCACATGCTTGCCGATTGATAAGTTGTAACAGCCCATTTTTCCTGGGCCAAAGGCCCAATTCATGGCCCGGAACGGGCCGTTTCAAAATTGAAACGGGCCGTTCCGGAATAGGATGAATGCCTAAAAATGTAGTGGCAGAACGGGCTGTTCCAATTGGAGAACGGGCCGTTCTGGTTTGGAGAACGGGCCGTTCTGGTTTGGAGAACGGGTCGTTCTGGATGCAGAACGGGACGTTCTGCTGGGATTGAGAACGGACCGTTTTGATTTTGGAACGGGCCGTTCCAGTTGAGAAATTTATGTAGGTTTGAAGGACCCAGAACGGGCCGTTCCAATTTTCGAACGGGCCGTTCCGGTAGGTGAGCCTGAAATCCTATAAATAGCGCCCTCACCTCTCATTTTCAGATATCTCTCATTCTCTCTTCTTATTCTCTTCTGTTCTCTCTTCTTCCCTCTTCTTCTCTCTGAAGGCCAAGAGGAATCTAGAGGAGGTTTTGCTTTAGTTCCGATTTCTGTTTAAGGAAAAAGAGAGGAGGAGGTTCTGCCCTAGTTTCAATTCCTTTTATCCAGGTACGGGGGAAAATGGAATTATTTATATGTAGAGTTGGGTAGAGGAAGAACCCTAATTTTATAATTATTTCTGTTTGGAGAATTCTTGGTTTTATGTGATTCTATATGATTTTAGGATTATGAATATATGATTTATTTGTAAAAATGATGCTCTGGGAGAGAAAACGAAATTATAGAAAAGTGCCTGTAAGCTAGGTTTTGGGAGAATTGGAATATTTCTGTTTGAGAAATTGATGATCCTAGTAGATTTTGTATGTGTTGAGAATTAGAAATACATATTTAATTTGTAAGAATGATGATCTGAGAGGGAGAACGAAACTGTAGAAAAGTGCCTGTGAGTTAGGTTTTGGAACAATTGGGGGTTTCACTGTTTGTGTTAAAATTATATTAAATTGATAATTTCATTGATTATTATATTAATTTATGAATGTTATTATTGTATTGATTGATAATAATTGATGATCTAGATGTGAATTGCTTGAGGGGTGTGTAAACCCTTATTTTGTTGGACTTATCTGTTGAGTATGTGATATGGAATTGTGTATGTAATGTGGAATTGTGATATGAGATGAGATGTTGTGTGGATATGAATGTGATTACGATGTGTTTCCTCACACTAATGACTAGGGATGGCACGACCCCTGGGTAGGTGGTGCTACAGGGAGGGCGTGACCCTAGCATGGTGTGGGATGAGTAAGACAGTTAACACACACCACTTATGTCGATTATGGCAGCCCTGACATAGGGTTAATTGCAAGAGATTGTGTGGATTGCGATGTGATTGTGGTTCCTCACATCAATGACTAGGGATGGCACGACCCTTGGGTAAGTGATGCTACAGGGAGGGCATGACCCTGGCATGATGTGGGATGAGTGAGACAATTAACCCGTATCACTTGTGTCAGTTGTGGCGTGGCCTTGGCATAGTGTTAATTGTATGATTGGTGTGGATTGTGATGGATTGAGATATGGATGTGAAATGAGATATGTGGAATGTGAATAAGATGCGAGTATGAATTCTTGTACTGATAACCCGTATCACTTGTGTCAGATGTGGCGAGGTCTTGGTATAGTGTTAATTGTAAGATTGGCGTGAATTATGGATGTGGAAATGATATTGTTAATTGTAAGATTTATGTGGATTAAGATGGATTGATGTATTTGTGAATTGAGATGTGAAGATAATGAGAGATTGATAAATTGTGATATAAATATATATACTTGTAAATAGTTTATTAAGTAATGAGTTGTGATGAGATTACATGGTGTTGTGTTTGTATGTACTTTGCATATAGATATTTTCTTTTCTCACCGTATAAATTGTGGATATTTTAGGTGAAGATCCAGCTGCAAGTGACATCTAGAATGCGAACGGTTATATTATGGGAAATGCTATGATATTGTGACATCGGGGCAGAGAATTTCTAGGACAAAATATTTATATGAATTTGAAATTGTAATATTATTTTGAAAACAATTTGTAAACTCTTAAATTTTATCTTTCAAGTTTTATTTCCAATTATTTTGGATATTGAAGAAAGAACAGTTATGAAGTTTTATGTGAACCCTTTTACCAACTTTGAAAGTTTATTTTCTTACTTTAATTATATTATTTCGATGTATGTGTGGGGGTAGTAAGGGTGTTACATTTAGTGGTATCAGAGCAGGTCGATCCAATCGGCCGTGAGTTATGAGTCTACTATGTTTATTTGGTAGATGAGTAATGTGATGAATTGATTGGTGAACTTATTGATGTGCTAAGGTGATGATTGATTATGTTATTATTTATTTGTGTGCATTGTGTTCTTAGGATTTGTCTGATAGACATGATATAACTTGATGATGCTATTTTCGATTGCTCTTTGTTATTCTCATGATTGCTTAATTGTTTTGGTACTTCTTGCTTATGTCAGAAGTAGTGGTTGGGTGGCATCGCTCGTGTTGCGAGCATTGGTGCAAGTCGTGGTAGAAGATAAGGTATCTTGCTAACCAACTAAAACTAGTGGAACCTTGGATGTGGGTGAAAAATTGACTTATCGAATGTATTAAGAGTTTACGATTGGTGGCGTTTTTGAAAGCTATAGTTGTAGTGATTAAATCCAAGAGGTTATGTGTTGAGCATTAGAGCTTTGAGCATTCTTGATGGAAGGTTAAAGTTTTGGTGATTTCCTTAAGTTTTGATGCTTGCATATTAACCTAGTTAAGGGTTAGGTTACATGAGGATTTTATTTCAGATATAAGTCTTTGTGTGGAATATGTGAGTTGTTTTGGTTTAGGATTGTAGTGGGAAGCTTGAATGTGAAGTTGAGGTGTGAGTTTGGAAGAGTTGAGGTATTTTTGTGGCCTTAGATATGTTAATGCACTATTGTTGTCTAGTGTAGGAGATGTTTTCGCTGTAGTTTTGTTATGCCAGTAGGAGTATCGTATTGATAGAATTAGATTTTGTGGTCTTCATGAAAGTTGTGGCTTTGGATATTATCTTTCCAATGGAACTGGAATCAGGAAAAAATGAAGGTCTAGAACTCCAGTTACAGCTGCTTGGGTGATCAAAGGTCTAGTTATAAGTACTGAATATATTTGTCGTGATTTTTGAATTTTTAGCTAAGAAGATGATTTTTTTTGAATCTTATGTTTTCATAAGAGTTATAACTTATTCTCTTAGCCTTCTTTTGAGATAGGTTTGAGATCTTTTGGACGAGTATGACTCTCTGTGTGTCATTTGCTTCGACAGTTGTTGAAGGGAGGTGTATGCTCTTATGATGTTTTTGAGTTGTTAGGCATAGCAAGAATAAAAATTGATTTTTGTCATGATTCTAAGATGTCATGTGGATTGAGAGGTTGTTTAAGGTTGTATGATGTTATGTGGTAAAGTTGGTTCGTGTACACGCTATATGGAGTAAATGGTAATTGATTCGTACATGCTTAGGAATGATATATATATCGATTGTTTGAAGTGGATATTCTAATATGATTTGATATACATGTATGTCGATATGAGGATAGATGACCTTATGGATCAATTAGCGAGCGTTTAGTAAGGTTAACCTTAAGGTGTGATATCATCAAATCAGAGTTGAGAGTGAGGATTTATCCTAGACAGTTTTAGGCTAAATTATCTAAGTATGATTTTTTTTATTGTATAAGACGAGTTTTCTAGGTTCTGTAATTTCTAGCGAAGGTATAACATAGAGCTACCTAAGGTAGAAGTTGTGCTTAAGTGAGAGATACCAATTCAATTAGTAAAATTAAGAGCTTTCTTAGGATAATTTATAGGAGATTTATTAAGTAAATTTCTAAGATAGCAGTTTGAGGTTTAAACTGCTCTCATTTCACTCATCTCTACTACAAGAATCGCTTTTGCTTTCTTTTCCTCTAGCTACTAAGATGTTTCAGTTCACTAAGTTGTCTTTTGCCTACCCTTGGATTCAGCAGTAGTTCGAAAGGTTAATCTATATCAAGAATTCCTAGACCTATGTTTATTTTTTTTAACTACCCAAAGCATTTCGTTACTTAATTCTCTGGGTCGCTTACTATTTACCTTTGACTGGATTGACTAGGAAAGAGTTGCCTTTGTATGGGATAACAAATGAGAGAGTAGTTTTCAAACTCTTAAGGAAAGATTGACTAGTGTTGATGATACTAAATTTTAGTAAGACTTTTGTGGTATATAGTTATGCTGCTAAAGATAGGTTTGGGAGGAGTGTTGGTGTAAGAAGGAAAGGTAGTAGCTTATGATTCTAGGCAATTAAAAAATTCATGAGAGGAATTACCTTACCCATGACCTTGAGTTAGCAGTTTTAATATTTATACTAAGATTTGAAGACACTACGTATATAATTCTAAGCTTGAGGTATCTATTGATCATTTGAGCCTTAATTATCTGTTGACTGAAGAAGTTAAATTATGGGATAAAAGAGATAGTTTAATTTATGGAGGACTAATATTTCAAACTTAGTTGTTAATTGAGTAAAGCCATTGTGGTGACCGATGTTTTGTGTAAGAAACCTTTATATTTATCTTCTCTTATGATTAGAGAGATGAATCCTTTTGGCTCAAATTAGAGACTTAAGTTGGGCTTATAAGGTTACCTTTAGTAGTGTGAGACTAAGTATGACTTGAGTAACGAATGGATTGTTGAAGGAAATTGGAGAAGCATAATTAGTTGATTCATTTTGGTGACAAGATATAAGGCTATAGGATAAGGTGATGGATAAGAGTTTGACTCGGGTGTAGATGGAGTGGTGAAATTAGAGATCTGATATGAATACCGAGTGTACTTACGCTTAGGTGCTTGATCTTTAGAAATGATCATAGAAGTAAAACCAATATTGTGGTAGATGCCTTGATTATGATGATCTCTGATATATCATTTTTTATGATTTAAGGGTTGGATTTGATTGAAGAATTTAAGACTTATGCTTGGTGTGTGAGATTATCCTTAGGAGCATTGAATTGATTATGTTGAAAGTGACTAGTGAATTAATGGATGAGATTAGAGAAGCCTAGGAGTTAGATCCTTTCTTAGGGAACCAAGTGGAGAAGATTGGTAGAAGTATAGATAACCATTTCTGAGTAGAAATCAACGTTGTTTTGAGGTGCAAGAACAAACTTAGGTGCTTAGTAACCTTGAAATAAGAAAGATGATTTTAGAGGAAGGACATAAGAGTACTCTTAACATTCATTTAGGAGCTACTGAGATGTATCGGGACCTTAGGAGGATGGATCAGAGTGGTGCAGCAGAAGCATGGTGGCCTAAGATAAAAAGAGAAGTAGAGGAATTTGTATACTCGTGTTTAGTATGCTAGAAGTCTTTAGGAATTTTTGTAGCACTTAGACGTCCCATTTTGGAAGTGAGATGGTGAGGGGATAGACCTTAATTGTAGGCTTGTCTGAGACACTTAAAGAGATCGATTCTATTTGGGTTTTAGTGGATAGACTCGCCAAGTTTACTTGTCTTACCCTTAGATATCCTTTGGTGAAATTGATAGAGTTGTACATCAACAAGGTAGTGAGGTTGCATAAGAATTAGAAAGTAAGAAACGAAGAATCTACCATTGCAAAATTTCGGGGACGAAATTTCATAAAGGGGGGGGAGTATTGTAACAGCCCATTTTTCGTGGGCCAAAGGCCCAATTCGTGGCCCAGAACGGGCCGTTTCAAAATTGAAACAGGCCGTTCCGGAATAGGATGAATGCCTAAAAATGTAGTGGCAGAACGGGCCGTTCCAATTGGAGAACGGGCCGTTCTGGTTTGGAGAACGGGTCGTTCTGGATGCAGAACGAGACGTTCTGCTGGGATTGAGAACGGGCCGTTTTGATTTTGGAACGGGCTGTTCCAGTTGAGAAATTTGCGTAGGTTTGAAGGACCCAGAACGGGCCGTTCCAATTTTTGAACGGTCCGTTCCGGTAGGTGAGCCTGAAATCCTATAAATAACACCCTCACCTCTCATTTTCAGACATCTCTCATTCTCTCTTCTTATTCTCTTCTATTCTCTCTTCTTCCCTCTTCTTCTCTCTGAAGGCCAAAAGGAATCTAGAGGAGGTTCTGCTTTAGTTCCGATTTTTGTTTAAGGAAAAAGAGAGGAGGATGTTCTGCCCTAGTTTCAATTCCTTTTATCCAGGTACGGGGGAAAATGAAATTATTTATATGTAGAGTTGGGTAGAGGAAGAACCCTAATTTTATAATTATTTCTGTTTGGAAAATTCTTGGTTTTATGTGATTCTATATGAATTTAGGATTATGAATATATGATTTATTTGTAAAAATGATGCTCTGGGAGAGAGAACGAAATTATAGAAAAGTGCCTGTAAGCTAGGTTTTGGGAAAATTGGAATATTTATGTTTGAGAAATGGATGATCCTAGTAGATTTTGTATGTGTTGAGGATTAGAAATACATATTTAATTTGTAAGAATGATGATCTGAGAGGGAGAACGAAACTGTAGAAAAGTGCCTGTGAGTTAGGTTTTGGAACAATTGGGGGTTTCACTGTTTGTGTTAAAATTATATTAAATTGATAATTCCATTGATTATTATATTAATTTATGAATGTTATTATTGTATTGATTGATAAGAATTGATGATCTAGATGTGAATTGCTTGAGGGGTGTGTAAACCCTTACTTTGTTGGACTTATCTGTTGAGTATGTGATATGTAATTGTGTATGTAATGTGGAATTGTGATATGAGATGAGATGTTGTGTGGATATGAATGTGATTACGATGTGTTTCCTCACACTAATGACTAGGGATGGCACGGCCCCTGGGTAGGTGGTGCTACAGGAAGGGCGTGACCCTAGCATGGTGTGGGATGAGTAAGACAATTAACACACACCACTTATGTCGATTATGACAGTCCTGGCATAGGGTTAATTACAAGAGATTGTGTGGATTGCGATGTGATTGTGGTTCCTCACATCAATGACTAGAGATGGCACGACCCCTGGGTAAGTGATGCTACAGGGAGGGCGTGACCCTGACATGGTGTGGGATGAGTGAGGTAATTAACCCGTATCACTTGTGTCAGTTGTGGCATGGCCTTGGCATAGTGATAGTTGTATGATTGGTGTGGATTGTGATGGATTGAGATATGGATATGAAATGAGATATGTGGAATGTGAATAAGATGCGAGTGTGAATTCTTGTACTGATAACCCGTATCACTTGTGTCAGATGTGGCAAGGTCTTGGTATAGTGTTAATTGTAAGATTGGCGTGAATTATGGATGTGGAAATGATATTGTTAATTGTAAGATTTATGTGGATTGTTATGGATTGATGTATTTGTGAATTGAGATGTGAAGATAATGAGAGATTGATAAATTGTGATATAAATATATATACTTGTAAATAGTTTATTAAGTAATGAGTTGTGATGAGATTACATGGGGTTGTCTTTGTATGTACTTTGCATATAGATATTTTCTTTTCTCACCGTATAAATTGTGGATATTTTAGGTGAAGATCTAGCTGCAAGTGACATCTAGAATGCCAACGGTTATATTATGGGAAATGCTCTGATATTGTGATATCGGGGCAGAGAATTTCTAGGACAAAATATTTATATGAATTTGAAATTGTAATATTATTTTGAAAACAATTTGTAAACTCTTAAATTTTATCTTTCAAGTTTTATTTCCAATTATTTTGGATATTGAAGAAAGAACAGTTATGAAGTTTTATGTGAACCCTTTTACCAACTTTGAAAGTTTATTTTCTTAATTTAATTATATTATTTCGATGTATGTGTTGGGGTAGTAAGGGTGTCACATAAGTGATATAATCACTACTAGAATTTCTCTTATTACATGCGACTTTTCTTAGGAATTCTGTATTAAAATCTACAGTAAACATTATTCCTACGAATTTTTCTACGAAATTTCATTTGCAGGTAATACCTTCGTGGATAATATGTTTTTGCGAATTTTAAAATTTGCAAGAAATTTTCCTGCGAAAAATATTTGCATGAATGTTTCTTGCAAAAAAAAATTCGTAGGAAAGTTTCCTGCGAATTTTTCCGCAAGAAATTCTACAGGAATATTTTTTACGAAAAAAATCAAAGACATTACTACAAATTCTATGTCAACTTTCAAATGTTCACAATGAATTCCACGCGTCCAACATGTGATACATAATCTTTTAAACTCTAAGATTGTAGATTATAAGTCTAACACTCAACCATACAAATCAACTTGTAAGGTAACTGTTGTCTTAACTTATATACTCTTTAATTGTTTTAATTTCAATCAATGTGAGACTTGAATTTTTTTTAAAATATTAAATTTATAAATTTAAATATTTTTTTATTTTTCTTGCAAATTAAAATTGGCAGGAAAAGTTACCTGCGAAATTTTTCTACCATTTAATAAACATTACTTGCGAATTTATATTTGCAAGAAAATCTGCAAGAAATTAAATGAAATTCTTATAATATTTTCTGCAAATTTTTACCATGGAAAAAATTTCCATAATCATTAAAATTGTAGCAAAATTTGCAAAAATTTCTTGTAGATTATTTTTCATAAAAAAATTTTGTAAGAAATATTTGTAAATTATTTTTTGCAAATAAATTTGTAAAAAAAATTGTGAAATTATTATTGCAGGAAAATTCACAAAAAATTCTGCAAATATTTTTTTATAAGAAAATTCGCAGGAAAATGACACTTTTCTAATAGTGAATATAATAGAAAGTCGGAGATAAAAAAAATGATAATTGTCAATGAGATTTATGATATATGAAAATATCTATATCATGAATAACCAAATATATTTTTTTATCAATGACTAAATTAACTCAAGTATTAATTATTTCCTTCTTTACAAAGAAAGTATTAAATGAAAATAAAAAGATTTTAATATATGTAAAATGTAAAACATGTTTAATGTTTAATACTTTACAAAGGAAGTAGAAAGTTAATGGGAGAATATTGTAGAAATATTAATGTGAAAATATTCGAGGAGAAGTTTGTGCATAGAACCCTGTAGTTGCTCCACTTATGAGATGTTTAATATATACATCATAGAGTGTTATAATTTTTTTAAATATTAAAATCGTTATCTGTAATTAACCTCACAGGAATCAGTCAAGTAAAAACATGACAAAATTTCACATTTAATAAGTTATAAGTTAAATTTCTCATTCATCTTTTTAGAATAAGATAAATGTACATTCCTCTGAAAGTATTTTTTTGAAGAGATTTTTCATAATTTAGATTGAGTTGTCATTTCTTCTTCCTAAATGTTTATTTACCCATAAACATTGTTATCTATGTTATTGATAGAGAACTATCATGTCAAAAGAGTATTACACAACAAGAGAGATCAAGGTGTGGAAGAGGATGTCACGGCTCTAGTATGAAAATCTTATGTTCCAAAAGATTCATCGCAAGAAATTGTGAGTCCAATGACGAGAGCAAGGACCAAAGTTATGAAAGAGGCCTTATATCAAATGATTACAAAGCATACATTAAAGTTTTTTTTTCTTTTTTTTCCTTTCTCAATTGAAAGTTACTAATCATTCGAAGTACTTTAAATTATGATCTATTTAAATTGTTTACTTCTTTGGATGAATATTTTTTCATACCCATTATTATGATATTATAGCCTATTTACATGAGTGAGAAGATTCTAGAAAGAGTACAAGATTGATGATCATAATTATACTTAAAAGAAAAATAAAATGTCTCAAAGTCTATATAAGGTCCAAAATATAGAAATCACTTAAAAGAGCTAACATATAATATTTTCTTATGTGTTTTTTTTATTAAGTCTGAGAGAATGTTGCGTTTGCTTGCATATAGGTAGGCCAATGTACTAATAAAAACATAATTTTGCAATGAATGTAATTCTTTAGACGTTCATAACTTAGTAATGCGAAAGAGCTACTCTGTGTCTTTTTATTTTTTCTTAAAATATTAATTACTTAAAAGAATGTGAGAAATTTATGGTGAAATAAAAAAGAGAAAATAAATAAATACATGATAAAGGTAGTTATAGGGGAAAATAATTTATAAAATATATATACTAAAAAAATTATTCTCTTTACTATTAAAATAGATAATTTTGTGTTTTGCGCAAAAATATCAGTTTTATTAGAAGTTTTTTCTTATGTGGTACTTGTCCCTATCAATCATTCAATATTTATTGCAAGTATATTGGTCAAATTTCAAATGAATTTCTAGAGTCTTAAAGCTTATTTCCTTTGACTAGAGTAGACTTAAATATAAGTAAATTTTAATTAGGTTTACATATATTTAATGTTATTATCTTCAAAATATTCTAAATTTAATTGAGATTCTATTTAACTCTTTTTCATTTTTAATATCAAGTTCCAATGGAGACTACTATAACAAAACTTATTTTTAATAGAGTTTAATAAAATTAAATTATATGTTTACTAACTTTCTTAATTAGCTCACAAGTTTGTTAGTTTTTCTTATAATCTATTTCGAAGGGATTATCATTTATAGAGCACATATCATAACTCTCTATTTTCTTTTCTCTCAATTTCTTCCATTACTAAAGTTTTAAAAGTATAAATTTGACTTTTCCTAATGTATCCATCAACTTCATCAACTGAACTTTTCAAAAAGTTTAGGAAATGGAAGAAATGGAGAGAAGAAAATAGAAAGGATTCATTTTCATCATATGAAGTGGTTGTATGCCACTTCAACGATGCATGCTATTGGCCCATACAAAAAAAAATTGTCTTGTCACTAGTGTAAAAATAAGACTTAACGCAATTTCTGTCTCGAGTGTTATCCATACGACATAGAAAGTGGTCCAATGATATACTTGTAAATATGTTAAGACATTCTATGATAACACCCATTATAGAATATGTTGGTCAAATTTTGACTTCAACCTTTCTATGATAAATGTTGAATTACCCATCATAGAAAAAAATATACTTTGATGAGTAAGTCAATATCAGTTATAAAATGTGTTGGTCAACTTTTGACTCCAATTTTTTTATGAAGGGTGTTGACTTATCTATTATAGAAAGAAATATTCTATGATGAGTAAATCATTGGTCATAGAATGTGTTGGTCAGCTTTTGATTCCAACTTTTCTACGATGGGTGTTGACTTATCCGTCGTAAAAAGAAACATTCTTTGACAGGTAAATCGTCACCCATCATAAAATGTCTTCTTATTACATACACTAAGAGTGTGAACCCAGCTTGCGCTCCATTATTTTATCTTCTTCTTCATTCATGCGGTAGAGACGATTCTAACGACAAACATTTGTCAATTGTTGAGGCGATTTCCAATGACACCAACTAACTATCGAGGCCATTTTCAGCAAAACCCTTTGTTCGCTCATACTCTTCTCCTATTTATTTTTGTTCTCATAACCATTCGTTCGTTTTTATTCTCCCAGGTTCATTCTCTTCTCTTTTTCATGCATTTTGAGTATGGTGTTGGTGTTGTTTAATGTTGTTGGTTTAGCGAGAAACAAAGAGATGCAATGATAGAGAAAGAGCGTGGCTACAAAACGCAACGAGAGAAAAAAATGCGACGACAAAACATGAAGAGTGACAAGAGAGAAAAAGTGTGACAACGAAATGCAAAGAGAAACAATAATGAGAACAAAATAACTATGGGACAATGAAATACAAAGAGATATAACAAAAGAGAAAGAGCGCAACAGAGAAGCATTTGTTAACCTAAAAAATAAGACTTTTTATATCAACTATTTTTATAACTAACATAGAAAGTTAAGACATTCTATATCAATTATTTTTATAATCGACATAAAAAGTTAATACTTTCTATATTGTCGGAATCTATAATAGGTCCAAAATCGACATAAAAAGTTATTTTTACCTATCATTAAAAGTATCATGCACACTAGTGTGTAGTAATATACACCCTACAGTGACACAATATTTGTCATTAAAAATTATTTTTACCTTTATGTTAGTATATGTTAGTAAATATATTTTCATAATTGTTAAAAGGTTTATGAATAAAATATAATTACACAATATATTTTGTTAAATCTCATTTAAAATCAACACTAAAATTATGTGTAAATACATGTCAATAGATTTATGAATACATATACTGTATCTACAATAACATTTTTTATTTCACTTGATGTAACATTTCTTATAGTGATCATAAGTTTCACGGAGTGACTATCATATATAAGTTGTTAGAAGAATGTTAGTGACACAATCTTTAACATTCTTCCTAACATTGCAACTGAAATTTATTAACATTACATATTTTAATAAATCTCACCTCTTAATTAGGAGAGACTCTTTAAATGAGAATTGAGACTCATTAAAATTTGATTTTCAATAAATTTTGGTCACCATTAAAAATATTAAAATAAAACCTATCATAATTTATTATTTTTAATAAATTTTGGTCAATAAAAATAATGTTAAAAATAAAATATTAGAGAAAATGTTACGATGATTTCTATCTTGTTACTCCCATGTGCTTCATTTGTTGTCGCGAATTCTTATAACTTTGTTGCATTATTACATTATTACATTATTGCATTGAGAAACTGTACCAAGTAATTTCACTAATTTGTCAAAGATGGCCACAACACTACTTGCAAGTCATTGATGATGATGATGGAGTCTGAAATTGAGTCTCCTAAGCCACACAGAATGCAGTATCATATGAAACACATCGAATTGCTTGGGCGGAGAATGCACCTCAGTAGGGTCCGAGTACTTCAGTAGGACCTGCTTAATGTCTCTTGCTTCGGCTTTCGACAATTGGGAACTCAAATAAGTGACTTGTTCTTCATTCCTCCCGAGTTGAAACAGGATCGTTGTTTCTATTGGTTCGACCCTATGCTCATCTTCCATTCTCGGGTCAAGTTCTAGGTCTTCAATTGGCTCTTGTTGGTCAACATCGCCGATGACATTGACATCTCGCCTTGGCTTCGAAGTTGGCTGCACCTTTAGGCTGGCGAAGTAACATTCGCGGGCCGTTTTTTGATCGGCGTGCAGAGTGATGATCGTTCCTTCTTTCGACGGGAACTTCATAGCTAAGTGGGGAGTGGAAACGATGGCTCGGAGCTTATTCAGGGAGGGTCGGCCCAATAAGATGTTGTACGAGGTGTTAGCATGCACCACCACGTATCGTACTTTAATCCTTCGCCTTTGCTGTTCGTCCCCAAAGTAGGTATATAGGTCTACCGTTTCCTGGGTATCCACTCTTTCGCCAGAAAATCCAACCAAGGGCTCATCATAAGGTGCCAACTTTTGTTCAGGAATGCCAAGCTGCTCAAATGTCTTCCAGTACAAGATATCAGCTGAGCTCCCTTGGTCGACGAGTGTCTTTTTCACGACAATTGTTAATTTCCACACTAATCACCATTGGGTCATCTTGCACAGGGTCGACGCCTTGAAAATCTTGATCAGTAAAAGTGATAGGGGGCATGTGGACCGAAGCTGTCCGACATACAACGTTTATTGACTTGATTGCCCATAGGTGTCTTTTACGAGCTGAGGACGAGCTCCCTCCTCCCGCGAATCCTTCGGCGATTGTGTTAATTACCCTCCTAGGTTGGTTCCGGTCTCGTTGCTGTTCGTTTCTCTCCGGAGACCTACTTCGTTCCCGGGATCTACGTCTCAGAGGTGCCCTTTCATGGTTCCCTCTTTCGGACTCCCTTTTATCATGGTAGTTGTCGTATCTCTTTCTACCTGAAGGTTGGGTGAAGTTTTGAAGATGGCCTGACTTAACAAGGTCTTAGATGTGATCTCGTAGGGCTGTGCATTCTTCCGTGGTGTGTCCTCGGTTCTTGTGAAACTGGCATGTCTTGGTCTTGTCCGCGTGGGGTGGAGTCATAGCGCGGCGGGGCACCGCCAGGATTTCTGTGGCCAAGGCCTGCTCCAACACCTTGGTCCTGTTGGCGTTCAGCGGCGTGTATTGTGCATATCGGGGCCCCCTGTTGGTCCTTTCTCGATCAGGCACATCGCGGGAACGAGTCCTGAGAGTGTGCTTCTTTTTAGCCTCTTTCTTTTCGATGAAAAGGTTAGATCGGTTCTGATTTCTGTACTCGGCCAGCTCTTCCATCTGCATGTACTTAGTGGCTCTCTGCCTAAGGTCATCCAGATCTTGGGGCGGCTTTTTACATAGGCTGTTTACGAAAGGGCCTGGCCTTAATGCCGTGATGAGGTGGTGCATTGCCACTGCTGGGTCTAGATCTCGGATTGATAAGGTCATCTTTCCAAACCGCTCCATGAATGTCCTTAGAGGTTCCTTCTTTTCTTGTCGGATATTGACCAATGCAATCAAAGTGAGCTGATGAGGTCGGCTTGTAGCGAACTGTATTACGAACCGAGAGGACAAAGTTGTGAAGGAGTCCACTGATCTAGGGGGGAGTCTTGTGAACCAATTCAGTGTCGATCCTTTTAATGAGGTAGGGAAGACCTTACACATGATAACGTCATCATCGGTGTATAACCCGACTTGAGTAACAAATGCTTCAAGGTGTTCTTTAGGGTCTGCAGTTCCATCATACTTTTCTAAGGCCAAGTTTTTCCAATTGTTGGGCAACTGGGCTCCGGCAATGTCTGGTGTGAATGGCGTCTTCCCTTGCCGTCGTTGTTGATCCATGGTCGTTGTCGTCACTCCGCCGGGTGGCCGAGGGACTCTTGTCTCCTTGTACCATCTTGATGATTCCCCTTGGTCATGTGTTGACTGAGTGTTGGGGGTGTCGCGAGATGGATGCCAGGAACGGTTGTCGCTCCTGAGCTCCGCATTCTCCTTCCTTAGGAGTGACAGCTCGTGTGCGTCTTTCTCCCGCAGTCTTTTCAATTCTAGCATCTCGGCCTTCAGTTGTTCTATGGCTGATGATAGGTTGGGAGGTTGAGATCGATCCACGTACGACTCCTTCATTCCCTTTTCGTGTTGATTCGTTTGTTGTCTCGGTTCTCGGGGCATCCCGAGGTTATGAACTGCTGCGTTTTCTTGCTGACTTCTAGTTGCTACCATCTTACTTCAGGGTCGAGAACCGCTTCGGTTTCGGCCCCACGGTGGGCGCCAAAATGTTCCTGCTTAGAAACACTCCTCTTGTTGCTCCTTTCTTGTGCTCTTCTAAGTCTTCGGTGCCGACCGAATACTATCTCCAAAGGGGGGGAGGGTACCTGCAAAGGCACTCCAACGATCAAGTAAGTGTTCGGTATAGAGCAATAAAGGCTTTTATATTGGATAAAACTTACCTCATTTATGTCCCATCACCTGTATATTTATAGTGACGTATTTGGGCCTGGTGGGCCTTCTGTCTTAGGGGATGGGTAATACTTTGGTTACCCTTAATCTCTCTTAATTAGACGTGATAATCACTGTATAATAGATATCCTAATCTGCCTTATGTTCTTCATGAGTTGACATTCTTTGAGTCTTCGGCCAGGCTTTTAGCCGAAGAGGTGTTCGATTGCTCTCATGGCCGAAGGGGGGTTCGGCCAAGAGTAAGGCCGAAGGGGTGTTCAGCTAAACTCAAGGCCGAAAGGGAGGCTCGGCCAGGCTTGAGGCCGAAGGGGTATTCGGTCAAGCTGAAGGCCGAGGGGTCCTTTTGAATGCTTCTCTTTGATGCTTTTTGTCCACTTGTTAGAGTGCTTCTTTCCCCTTTTCGTTGTGGGAAAAGTACTCGGCTATCCTCAAGGCCGAAGGGGGGTTCGGCCAAGAGTAAGGCCGAAGAGGTGTTCGGCTAAGCTCAAGGCCGAAAAGGGGTAACACAAGTGTGGATTTTGTCAGCTTAGGCGCTTCTCTCGGCCTAGGATCCGGCCGAGGGGGTGTTTACTGGTACAACTATTAAGCTTGAACAATTGTGTATCAATTGATGCACTTGCTTGTCGATTGATAAGTGATATAATCACTATTAGAATTTCTCTTATTACATGCAATTTTTTTTTGCAAATTTTGTATTAAAATATGCAGCAAACATTATTCCTACAAATTTTTCTGCGAAATTTTATCTGCAGGTACGTAATACCTTCGTGGATAATATATTCGCAAGAAACTTTCCTACGAAACTTCTTGCCAAAAAAATTGCATGAAAGTTTCTTGCAAAAAAAATTAGCAAGAAAGTTTCCTGCGAATTTTTTCGCAAAAAATTCTGCAGGAATAGTTTTTACAAAAAAAAAATTCAAAGAAATTACTACAAATTCTATCTCAACTTTCAAATGCTCACAATGAATTCATCTGAAGCATTTGTTTCCACACCTCTAACATGTGATACATAATCTTTTAAACTCTAAGACTGTAGATTATAAGCGTAACACTCAACCATACAAAAATCAACTTGTATGGTAAGTGTTGCCCTAACTTATATACTCTTTAATTGTTTTATTTTCAATCGATGTGAGACTTGAAGTTTTTTTTAAATATTAAACTTATAAATTTAAATATTAAACTTATAAATTTAAATATTTTTTTTATTTTTCCTGCAAATTAAAATTGGCAGGAAAATTCACAGGAAATGTTACTTGCAAAATTTTTCTACCATTTAGTAAACATTACTTGCGAATTTATTTTTGCAAGAAAATATGCAAGAATCAAAATAAAATTCTTACAATATTTTTTGCAAATTTTTACCATGAAATTTGTTTTATGATCATTAAAATTGTAGCAAAATTTGCAAAAAATATCTTGTAGATTATTTTTCATAAATTTTTTTAAGAAATATTTGTAAATTATTTTTCGCAAATAAATTCATAAATTTTTTTGTGAAATTATTATTGCAAGAAAATTCGTAAAAAGTTTCTACAAATATTTTTTTATAAGAAAATTCGAAGGAAAATGAAACTTTTCTAGTAGTGAATGTAATAGAAAGTCAGAGATAAAAAAATGATAATTGTCAATGAGATGTATAATATATGAAAATATCTATATCATGAATAACCAAATATTTTTTTTTATCAATGACTAAATCAACTCAAGTATTAATTATTTCCTTCTTTACAAAGAAAGTATTAAATGAAAATAAAAAGAATTTGAAATCTGTAAAATGTAAAACATGTTTAATGTTTAATACTTTATAGAGGAAGTAGAAAATTTTAATGGGTGAATATTGTAGAAAGATATATGTGAAAATATTCGAGGAGAAGTTTGTGCATAGAACCCTGTAGTTGCTCCACTTATGAGATGTTTAATATATACATCATATAGTGTTATAATTTTTTTAATATTAAAATTGTGATCTGTAATTAACCTCACAAGAATCAGTCAAGTAAAACATGACAAAATTTCACATTTAATAAGTTATAAGTTAAATTTGTAACGACCCGCCAAGTCTCACATTGTCTATAGTGTTCAGATACAAGTATAAATAAAATCTCACTACTAAACAATTATATATATAATGAGAATACACAACTAAAAAGTCCCATAATATATATAACTGAAAGTAGGGAATAATACACTATACAACAACGAGGTAGTCAAAAGCTACCAATCAACTAAATACAACGTCAACCCTCCTCCTGAGTCCCAACCAAAAAGAAGCTCACCCAGTCCAGCAGAGCACCTAATCCTGATCTGCTCGCATACCAAGGTATGGTCATCGCAGTCCCAACCACATAGAAAAAACACGCTAGGATAAGCTCACAACAATAATCATAAAAAAATAGCATCAACATATAATAAACAACAATAGAATTCTACTTTTAACTTGCAACTTAAAGCAACAAAATATCTACAACAATAGATATATAATATCATCTACTAGCAACAACATTTTCAAACATCACACTTTATTCAAATTGGACGCTTGTAATCGGTATAGCTCGGCCTAACCCCTATACCGTGGTCGCTTCATACACGTGTGCCTCGACCTTGCCCACACACGAGACCAACCAAGTCCTAGAGGAGAACAACATATCATTCACTCCAAGGGACAACTTTCCAATGAGGGTTTTTAAACAAATTGGGCTCTCAGAGCACCACAACTATCTCAATCCACACAATGGGATGAGCAACTTTGAAAACTTCTCCTCTAGTCCTAGTGATCAACAACTCATCACAACACAATCACATAGTATTTATCACAATAGCTCAACTATCAACTCATTCATACAACATTGTATACAACTTGAATGCAACAACCCATGCAACATCAACTAATGCGTTGTCACGCATATACAACTTGAGCAGTCTAGGTGGCATAAACCCTACCGAATCCAGCGTTTGACCTATCTCAACTAGGTCAGGTATAGGACATCGTTAGGAACTCCGAAGAGAACCAGATATAGACAACAATAGGTGATTGCTCAGGTGTGCCACTTAGACTCGGAGGTCTAGAACTACTGTCAGGACAGAAGGGTTTGGGTATGAGCCTACCATGGCCTTGGCTAGCATCACCAATCCTCATATGGAATTAACCCACCCACTGTCTTCCAAGTACCACGCACCCTCCAGTACCTAGTCAAAGACTACATCTCTAACTAGATACCTTACTCAAATTGGTCATTTAACCATGACATGGATCGACTACTTCCATGTCGCCCACACAGTACTAAGGGATTCAACTTTAAAACAACTTTCAACTTATCACCTTAGTACTATGTATCTCAACATAGGACATATATCTTCACCATATGTCCCCAACTTTTCAAATTTACAATAATAGGCAGCTTTACAACTTTACGACAATAGACAACTTTACAACTATAAGCATCATAACAACTTTACAACTATAAGCATCTTTACAACAATAAGCAACTATAGTCATCAATCTCAACTTTAACAACTTTAAGGCAACTTTCAACTTTACAGCAATAAGCATCTTTATACTACTTAATTAAACAACTAGAACAACTATAGTCATTACAATATCAACTTAACGCAACTTAACAACTTTAAACAACTTTACAACAATAATATACTTCAACTTATCGAATTATTAATAATTCAACGATAAACAACATGTAAATAACTTAGTTTCATCAACCACACAACCTATAAACAACTTAAGCCAACAACTACTCAACTCATCTTCATCAGGCAACTTAACAACTTTACAAATCAACCAACATATTTAAAGTTCATCTATCTTGCCAACTTACACAATATAAATAGCATAAATCAACTTAAGCACCCAACAACTCAACCATTTCAACAAAAAAACACAATGCATAAAGCTTTCCTAACCTGAATATGGGCTCCGAATAGCCAAGAATTCGGGAATAAGAAAAACTTTCCTCCGAGCTCGACTCCCGAACTTCAATCCTTCAAAATCAAGCTTCTTAATAGACCAGAGTTCTTCTCTCTAAACTTCTTTCCCTTTTTCTTTTCCTTTCTCTCCCTCCTTAAAGCCTATTTATAGAGGTCAAGAGTGGCCATAACGGCCTATTTCGAATTCGGAATGGCCCGTTCTGGGCTCCTTCATCATGTGTAAAATTCACATGCAGAATGACCCGTTCTAAAACCAGAACGGCCCGTTCTGGCACGTCTAGAATGATCCGTTCCCAAACCAGAACGACCCGTTCTAGAGTTGAATTTAACTCACAACAATCACGTTTAGAACGGCTTTTTGACCAAAGTGGGGTCGTTGACCAAGTTATTTACGTAAATGGGGCTGTTTCGAATTTATTTACGCCTTTGGGGCTGTTTACAACGGTGTCGTTATGGGCCATAGCGACACCAATGCCACGTGGCTTTTTTTTTTTTTGGCGGACGGATGGCTGGAATGAGCCACAACAGTGTCGCTATAGGCCGGACCAACACAGTTTGTGAGCCAACAAAGCTGGTGTAGCCCATAGCGACACCATTTAAGAAAAAAACGAAAAAAACTGAAATAATTTAAATGTAACCTTAAAATAATCAACTGAGTATACTTATTATATATTTATAAAAAAAATTATTTAAAAACGTAATTTTAAAAAATAGATTTAATTATTTATTTAAGTGGCGCTGTGGCCTATAGCGACACAGAGTCGCTGTGGCCCACAACGCCACTAATTAATTTTTTTTTTTAGTTATTAACTTATTTTGTTTGAAAATTTGTTTAATTTATATTTAGCACTTAAATATTAATTTGTAATTATAAAATTTATTTTTCTGTAATTTATATTGTTTTTGTATATATATTTTTGTCCTTTAAATAATTTTAAATAGACGCTGTGGCCTACAGCGACTCTTAGTGTCGCTGTGGCCCACAGCGCCACTAATTAATTAATTTTTTTTTAGTTATTAACTTATTTTGTTTGGAAATTTGTTTAATTTATATTTAGCACTTAAATATTAATTTATAATTATAAAGTTTATTTTTCTATAATTTATATTGTTTTTGTATATATATTTTTGTCCTTTAAATAATTTTAAATAGGCACTGTGGCCTACAGCGCCCAAGAGTCGCTGTAGGCCACAGCGCCACATTATTATTATTATTTTTTTAAATTATTCAAATATTTGATTTTTTATCAACTTTTATTTTATTTACGCATATCATAAAAATATATATTTATATATTTATCTATTTCTGATTTTTTTGTATTTTATACATTTTAATTTTCTATTTTTTTAAAAATTATTAAAATAAATTGTTTTTTTATCACATTTTATTTTATTTACGAATACATAAAAATATGTACTTATAAATATTTACCTATTTCTCATTTTTCTTTATTTTATACATTTTTATTTTTGTATTTACGTTTTTTAATTCTTTTTTATCACATTTTAATTATTAAAAATTATTTTTAAAAAAATATGTGACGCTGTGTCCTACAGCGCCACTTGATTTCTGTTTTTTTTTAATTATTAAAATAAATTATTTTTTATCACATTTTATTTTATTTACGAATACATAAAAATATGTACTTATAAATATTTACCTATTTCTCATTTTTCTTTATTTTATACATTTTTATTTTTGCATTTACGTTTTTTAATTCTTTTTTATCACATTTTAATTATTAAAAATTATTTTTTTAAAAATAGTGGCGTTGTGGCCTACAGCGCCTTTATATATCTGAATTTTTTTTAAAAAAAGGGGCGTTGTAGCCTACAGCGTCACTATATTTCTATTTTTTTAAAAAAAATTATTAAATATTTTGTTTTTTTACTACTTTTTAATTATTAAAAATAAATGTTTTTTTATATATGTGTCGCTTTAGGCTACAACAACTTTATTTTAGCTGTTTTGTGGCGCTGTAGGCTGTAGCGACACTATTAATATAGCTTTCATGGTTTTCCTGAAGTGTAAAAAAAGCCACGTGGCATTGGTGTCGCTATGGCCCATAGCGACACCGTTGTAAACAGCCCCAAAGGCGTAAATAGTTTCAAAAGAACCCCATTTAGGTAAATAACTTTCCAAAGTGCCCTACTTTGGTCAAAAAGCCCGTTTAGAACGGCCCGTTCCAGTCTAGGATTTATAGGCCAATTTAGTAGTTTAGAACAGTCCGTTCAAGTTTAGGAACGACCCGTTCTAGACTACTAAATCACCTATCGCCTTCTGAAATACTTATTACGTTACAAAATTTCTCATTCATCTTTTTAGAATAAGATAAATGTACATTTCTCTTAAAGTATTTTTTTAAGAGATTTTTCATAATTTAGATTGAGTTGTCATTTCTTCTTCCTAAATGTTTATTTACCCAAAAACATTGTTATCTATGTTATTGATAGAGAACTATCATGTCAAAAGAGTATTACATAACAAGAGAGATCAAGGTGTGGAGAATGTCACGGCTCTAGTATGAAAATCTTATGTTCCAAAAGATTCATTGCAGAGGCCTTATATCAAATGATTACAAAGCATACATTAAAGTTTTTTTTTTTTTTTTTTCCTTTCTCAATTGAAAGTTACTAATCATTCGAAGTACTTTAAATTATGATCTATTTAAATTGTTTACTTCTTTGGATGAATATTTTTTCATACCCATTATTCAGGTATTATAGCCTATTTACATGAGTGAGAAGATTCTAGAAAGAGTACAAGATTGATGGTCATAATACTTAAAAGAAAAATAAAATGTCTCAAAGTCTATATAAGGTCCAAAATATAGAAATCACTTAAAAGAGCTAATATATAATATTTTCTTATGTATTTTTTTATTAAGTCTGAGAGAATGTTGCGTTTGCTTGCGTATAGGTAGGCCAATGTACTAATAAAAACAATTTTGCAATGAATGTAATTCTTTAGACGTTCATAACTTAGTAATGCGAAAGAGCTACTCTGTGTCTATTTATTTTTTCTTAAAATATTAATTACTTAAAAGAATGTGAAAAATTTATGATGATATACGACAATGAAAGTGGTCCAATGATATACTTGTAAATATGTTAAGACATTTTGTGACAACACCCATCATAGAATATGTTGGTGAAATTTTGACTTCAACCTTTCTATGATAGTTGTTGAATTACCCATCATAGAAAAAAATATACTTTGATGAGTAAGTCAATATCAGTTATAAAATGTGTTGGTCAACTTTTGATTCCAATTTTTTTTTATGAAGGGTGTTGTCTTATCTATTATAGAAAGAAATATTCCATGACAAGTAAATCATTGGTCATAGAATGTGTTGGTCAACTTTTGATTCCAACCTTTCTACGATGGGTGTTGACTTATCCGTCGTAAAAAGAAACATTCTATGACAGGTAAATCATCACCCATCATAAAATGTCTTCTTATTACATATATACACTAAGAGTGTGAACCCAGCTCGCGCTCATTATTTTATCTTCTTCTTCGTTCATGCGATAGAGACGATTCTAACGACAAACATTTGTCAACTGTTGAGGCGATTTCCAATGACACCAACTGACTATCGAGGCCATTTTCAACAAAACCCTTTGTTCGCTCATACTCTTCTCCGATTTGTTTTTGTTCTCATAACCATTTGTTCGTTTTTATTCTCCCAGGTTCATTCTCTTCTCTTTTTCATGCATTTTGAGTATGGTGTTGGTGTTGTTTAATGTTGTTGGTTTAGCGAGAAAGAAAGAGATGCAATGATAGAGAAAGAGCGTGGCAACAAAACGCAACGAGAAAAAAAAATGCGACAAAACATGAAGAGTGGCAAGAGAGAAAAAGTGTGACAACGAAATGCAAAGAGAAACGATAATGAGAACAAAATAACTATGGGACAATGAAATACAAAGAGATATAACATAAGAGAAAGAGCGCAACAGAGAAGCATTTGTTAACCTAAAAAATAAGACTTTTTATATCAACTATTTTTATAACTAACATAGAAAGTTAAGACATTCTATATCAATTATTTTTATAATCGACATAAAAAGTTAATACTTTCTATATTGTCGGAATCTATAATAGGTCCAAAATTGACATAAAAAGTTATTTTTACCTATCATTAAAAGTATCATGCACACTAGTGTGTAGTAATATACACCCTATAGTGACACAATATTTGTCATTAAAAATTATTTTTACCTTTATGTTAGTATATGTTAGTAAATATATTTTCATAATTGTTAAAAGGTTTATGAATAAACTATAATGACACAATATATTTTATTAAATCTCATTTAAAATCAACACTAAAATTATGTGTAAATACATGTCAATAGATTTATGAATACATATACTGTATCTACAATAACATTTTTTATTTCACTTGATGTAACATTTCTTATAGTGATCATAAGTTTCACGGAGTGACTATCATATATAAGTTGTGACTATCATATATAAGTTGTTAGAAGAATGTTAGTGACACAATCTTTAACATTCTTCCTAACATTGCAACTGAAATTTATTAACATTACATATTTTAACAAATCTCACCTCTTAATTAGGAGAGACTCTTTAAATGAGAATTGAGACTCATTAAAATTTGATTTTCAATAAATTTTGGTCACCATTAAAAATATTAAAATAAAACCTATCATAATTTATTATTTTTAATAAATTTTGGTCAATAAAAATAATGTTAAAAAGAAAATATTAATTAGAGAAAATGTTACGATGATTTCTATCTTGTTACTCCCATGTGCTTCATTTGTTGTCGTGAATTCTTATAACTTTGCTGCATTATTACATTATTGCATTGAGAAACTGTACCAAGTAATTTCACTAATTTGTCAAAGATGGCCACAACACTACTTGCAAGTCATTGATGATGATGATGGAGTCTGAAATTGAGTCTCCTAAGCCACACAGAATGCAGTATCATATGAAACACATCGAATCGCTTGGGCGGAGAATGCACCTCAAAGTGTCTCCGAATCTGCCCCACCCTTCTCTGCATTCTTATATACTGCCTCGGAGAAACACTCATCAAAATCTCCTTCAACTTGGGAACGTCCTTCACCGAAAGCTCAACCGAGAACGTCTTCCAATTCAGAACGTCACCGAAGGGAGGAACATAGTGCTCCGAAATCAGCACAGGAACGCACCCTGTGTAGATCGCTTCCACAACTCTCGGACTAGCAACCTCGTACCCGCTGGGACAGAGACAGAACTTGCTCTTCCTCAGCATGCCGTAGTACGAAACATGCTTCGGCAGGTACTTGTGGACCTCAATGTCTTTGTCCTTGTTTTCCCAGTGCTCCAGGAGAACGGGCCTAATGGGCCCGTGGACCCCCCCTGCGAAGAAGGCCAAAACGGGCC
This sequence comes from Cajanus cajan, assembly GCF_000230855.2. NCBI lineage: Eukaryota > Viridiplantae > Streptophyta > Magnoliopsida > Fabales > Fabaceae > Cajanus > Cajanus cajan. The sequence goes on along the minus strand of NC_138523.1, from coordinate 11,612,656 downwards.
TTTTCGATGCTGATGGCCCACCAAGGAAGCCCTTTATCGAACCCGTTTGAAGATTGATCTCCGGAAATGAAACATCCTTTGCTGGCTCGAATCCTTCTGATGTGTTGGCATTGCAAAGCACTCGAATGGAGTTCTTGTGTAGGTGAGGTAAGGACAATGATGTCTCTGGCCCCTAAACATGGTAACAATTAACAACATAAACAAAAACACTAAATTATGAATGAAGAATGCATGGATTATGAAATAGTGGTGTTGAGTGTTGACCCAGTCATGGCATGCAAGCATGAAGTGATCGGCTCCATGGCTTCGGTTCCAATAGGGATATCTATGAGCAATGAGGTTGACATAGTCTGTGACAGTTTTCTTTATGGGGCCAAAGTCGCGCGAGTCCCTTTCATACACGAATCGCACCATCATGACTACGCTAAAAGGAAGGAAGAAGACGTGTGCTTTCTCTGGATCCCTTGTTCGAAAATGGTCATTCATTTCAATAGCATGGATGAAGTTACCCTCCATGGAGTATATGCTTTTGCATGGTCCATTGTGGAAAACTGGAAGCTCCCCTTCTTCGTACACATACACTTTGAACTCTTTCTCCATTTCTAAGTAGCTCCTGTCAGCAATATTAGATAATATATGTTAACATTTAATAAAATCTTTGATATTACACTGACAACACATATATATAAGGGTGTGACCATATTTGCCATTCTCCAATATTCATAGGGATATATAATATTACGATGCATATATTTGTAATTGGTTATTATGAAGAGCAGCGGCAAATTTGACAGAAGACATGTTAGAAGGATATCAAATAGTTGATGGAGAAAATGAAGTGGTGCATTCATGTACCTGTGAAATGCCTTAGCATTCCAATACATTGGACCTATTGGAACGTAATCTGAATCTTGTGTTTGATTCTCGTGTCTGGCTTCTCTGATAGCAGATCGAGCTTGTGCTAGAATAGCTTCAGTTCTATCTAAGATGCTGAACTTTCTCTTTTGCTTGTGTCTTGGTTTGGGTTCATCAGATTCGTTCACAGGAGCTGATGAATTGAACCATGGTTTGGAGACATTGAGAACTTTAGGTTCGTGCTGTTCAAAAATAAGTCATCAACTTTAGGTCAAACTGTCGAATGCTAAGATTTTGATTTAAATGGCAAACTGATAGAATTATTTTTTTTATTTGGAAGAGTTATAATAACAGCAACAAAATTTAAAACCGTGTGTATCTTATCTTAAAACTTATTATTAGATATGGTTAATTGATAGAATTATCTAGCATTTCAACCGGCAATTTTTTCATATACAAAATTTAAAACTATGATAAGAAAAAATAGACAAATGAAATCAATCACTCAATCATTAATTGACCATAGTAATATCAATAACCGATTTCAAGCAGAAATTGATTTTATCCTAGCTTTTAATAGAAACACCCCTTGTGTATTCAATAATGTAATCTTAATGACTGATTTCAAGGGCAGAGCATGCTTATCTTTTGCCCTCAATTCTTTTAGTTTGAGGATAAAACTTCCTAAAATAAATGAAAATACATTCAATTTGGCCGAATAAGGTTATCTTCGTACCCTCCAATTCATATGAACCAAGCCATGTTTAAAAAGTAGAATGGGATAAATTAATATACCACCTCCATTCTTTTTTAAGGATGGATTTTTAAGAGAGAGAAAAAAAAATTATTTGTCATTTTTTAAAGTTTGAAATAAAATTTAATTACTCAATTTTTACTTATTTTTTAAATTATTTTATAAGTTTATTATCAAAATAAAGAGAGTGAAATAAATAATTAGAATTTTATTTTATACATGAGCATAGTTAATTTGGACAGTGTTCCAAAATTGACAACTAAAAATTAGTTTGCACCTATAAGATGTGACTTTCATTGACGAACATAAAGAAATATAAACGGTCAATAAGTTGTTAATTTTAATGGTATTAAACTCAATTATCTTAAATAAGATCTCAAGTTTAAATTTTATGTATAAAAAAATTATTGTCAAGACTCTACTAAAGATAGTCAATCAAACTTCTCAATGGAAATTAATTGTTCGCGAAGTATCTATTCCAATACTGTGGTTACCAAAATAAATAAATAAATAAAAAGCAATCAATATAAGATATATAACTATATTAAAAATTATTTAAATTTTTAATAAAAAATTAATTATGTTTCTTAATGTAGTACCACAATCTTAAACCATAGACAGTGAGGCAGTAGAAAACAATTTATGCGGCATTATCAACGGTTCCAAAAAATTTAGGTTACTCTTATTCAAATGGGAAAAAAAATGTTTTAAAAATTAAGATTTTAATTTGTATGAACTTTTTATACTATCAATCAACAAAAACCACCTCTAAACATTCCTTCATTGTTGATTTTTCTAATCAAAGATTTTTATTCTATTTTATTTTCTAATCAATTATTTTGAAATTAACTACTATAAAAATTAATAAATTTATAATACATAAAATATATAATTAGTTGATATTCTAAAAAATATCATATTGTCAATATATTCTAATATCGATAAAGTATAACTTGATCGATTTAATAAGTGTGTGAATATTTTAATTAAATTTCTTAATATTAACTTTGATTTTCATATATAAAAAAATTATATTCTAATTATTGTGTCAGAAAATATTACTTTAAGCATGAATTCAAAATAATTAATTTTAATGAACAGATAAAGTATAATCATCTAAGATGTAAATACATGTATATATTTTATGAAATTAGAAAATGTTATTTTAAAAATGAATTTAAAATAATTCATTTTAAATTTGAAGATAAAGTAGAATCGTTTCTGTTAAAAAGAGTAAAATCATTTTAATGTGTAAATATATAATTACTTTTTTTTTTAAAAAAAATAATGAGTCTCACGCCATAATTAACTATGCCATAGAAAAAAAAATTGCTTCACAAAAATTAATGACATTTAATAAAATTAATATCTTAATATATACATTTTATTAAATATTTATCATATATAACTCACATTCATAATATATATATATATGTATATATATGAATAAATTCTATATTTATATATATATATATTTATAATTTCAAATTTGTGTAAATGAATTTTAAATATAAGAACTATATTTTAAATTTAAAATAAATAATTTATATTACAATTCAAAAATATATTTATTTATTGATGATTTATTTAAAAATACTAAAACATAAATTAAATTAGATAAAAATTTAAAAATTATAAATACTTCTATTAAAGAATAGTTCTAAAATATGTGTTTAATATATAAGAGTTAATTTGATTGAGAAAATATATCAATTTTTTACCTAACGTTTATTAATACAACTCAAACACATATAAAATTTGCAACCGTTATTTCAAACAAATTTCCGGTGGGTCACACGATCCTATGGAGTTTTCATCAGTTTTCAAACACATTGAAATGAAATTTTACTTATACAAAATATTAATAAAAAAAACATAATTAAAATATAACCAATGGTACACGATGAAACTGCACACCCTGCAATTATACTTCCAACCATATCCCATTTCCAGTTTTGTTTATAGATCTTTAAGTACAATAAAAAATCGAATTGAAATCTTTATATTTCACCCTATCGCTATCAAATAATGAAAATTGAATTTAATATTTTATTTTGGTGTGATTTTAGAAAGTGAAACTACAAGAAAAGATTTGTCATATAATGACACACACCATATAGTAATATAATAGTGTCATTAAAAATTATTTTTACTTACACAATAAATATAATATATGTTGATATATTGTTAAAAAGTGTTGATATAAGTTATAGTGACACAGATAATATATTATTAAATTTCATTCAAAATTAATATTAAAATTGTGTGTAACTATATGTCAAATAGATATATACGTACATATATTATACTTATAGTGACACTTTTTGTATGTCATTATATGTAACATTTCTTGGAGTGAAAATAAGTGTGAATGAAAATTTAAATTTTATGTTATCTAAAAAAATGAGAAATCAGAAAAGAGAGAAAACATTCATGGCGCATATTAAAAAAGAATAGTCTCCTAACATGAGGATTTAGTGGAATAAGTGGATTGAATAAATTGTGAAACCAATTATAATCGAAGAGATATATTTACCTTTTTAATTGTTTTTATAAATATGAATTAAAGAGTAAAATAAGGCAACGATTAGAAAGGAACATCCAAGTTAGAAACACAAGTTTCCGTTGGTTCAAATCCTTTGATTGAAAGAAAAAAATTGCATTTCAGACGGTAAATTCAAAGAAGAAAGTAAATCAACGATACCAAAATCCATTTGATTTTTGTTGCAAGAGCATGCTCTAATAATTGATTTTACCATAAAAGAAACAAAACCAAAAATATATATCACTGTGTAGCAGAAAATGTGTAAAAAAAGATGCATAACGAATATCAGAAAATCGCAAAGCATGTGAGTGATTAACATTTTTGGACCCAATAAGAAAGCATTAAAATTGGGGAAAAAGCATTTGTGACTTGTGAGTGCAAAAACTCGAGCCTCGTTAGCTTGTAAAGCCCAAAGATTTAACTCTTATATTTTGGATGCAAGAAGGATTATAGAGTTAAATTCATTTTTATCATGAGTAAAATTTATTTATATATATATATATATATATATATTTTTTTTTTTTTTTTGAGGTTTTAAGATTAAATTTTATAAAAAAAATATATTAGTTAATTGTTAAATAATTAATCATTTTAAAAATTAATATTAGTTAATATTTAATAATTTTTAAAAATTGAATTTCCAATAATTAATAGATAGGAGAGAAATATATAATATATATATATATATATATATATATATATATATATATGGGTGAGATGAGAAGAAAAAAATATAAAGAACTTTAAATTATTATTTTTTTAGGAAAATTTGAAATTATACTATTTTAAATTTTTTTACAAATATTTGGATTTAACTCAGTTAAATTTCTCAACTTTAAAAGAATTTCCCTTTTAAAAAGTTAATTAAAAACGATTATTATGCTAACAAGTTAATTAAAAACCATTATTTATTATTCAATGAAAAAGTCAGATCCTCTAAAAAAAATGAAAAAAAGTCAGATTAAGATGCATGTGATTAATTTTTCTTTTGCACTTTTTGATTACCTACCTTTTTTTTCCAACTTATTTTTTGTTTCTAAATTAGGAAAGAATGAAAATAAACAAGGGTTTAGTGGCGTAGTTCCGTAAGAACAAAATAAAGTGTCTTAAGCCAAAATGGGTAGGGTGGCATTAATTACATCTATTTATTTATGAAATGTAATAATTTCATCTCACATTGCATCAATTATCTTCCCTGTGTTTGACTAACTAAAAATAAATTAAACAACAAAAACAAAACCTTCCACAGAAGCAGAAATAGAAAGAAGAAGTGAGGTCTTACAGATTGTAGAGAAGAATTTGAAGGAGGAGTGAAAGAGAAAGAACATTTTGCAATGAAACCCCATCTGCAAACGGTTGGACCCTTTAAAGAGGCAAAGGCAGCAAGCAGAATGAGAGGCACCATGAAGATGAAGAGGTTGATTGTTGAACATGCTTGTGAACACCAACTCCATCTTCTGCTACCATCCATTGTGATAACACAGCTTTTGCAGAATTGGGAAAAGGGACAATTAACTCAACTCAACAAGCATGCCTTCACTCCTGCCACAGCTGGATGCCTTTCTCTTACCTATAGTTATATTTGATGGCAGCAGAAAATTCATGCATGTAGCTGTTTGTTTTCTTGTCTCTTTTTGTTGATAAAACAGTAGAGAGAGAGGGTATGGAAACATAGGATCCAAAACCAAAACAAAAGAGTGGTGAGGCAGGTGAGGTGGAGTCAGGGTTTTAATATTTTTTTATTATAAAATTTATACGGTGTCTCAAAACTCATACTTTCCTTGAATTTATATATAAATAAAAATAATTAATTTTATATAAATTAAAAAAGTTATTAGATATATTTAATTTTTATAATTTGACATAAAATATACAATACATTTCCTAAAATATCATTAATTATACTTATGATAGAAAGTGTTCTTATTTATTATCATAGGAGTATTTTTGTAACGACCCGCCAAGGTTTTTATACCATGTGAATCATGCAACTATACTAGTCGACCAATATAATCATTGAGTCAATAATAATGCACATATGGATATATATGAGTAAAATAAATAAAATCTTTGTTTATATATACAAACTACCCCAGAAAATATGTATATAAATATATATAGTCATCCAAAAATCATGGTAATGTCTTAGTGTCAGTCAAACCCTATAATTAATACATCCTATGTCAATATGACATCAGGACCAAAATCCCACACCTTCGCAATGGTTATCACAGTTCCAAGCTAGTCCTGACATGCTCCCATATAAAGTATGATCATCACAGTCCATCCACATGAAAACAAAAGGGTAAGATAGAGTTCAAAAATCTATCATACAAGAAAAATGGTCCACATTTATGTTATACAATCATCATATCACCCAAACAAGTGGCCTATCCAAGCACTACTCTCACCCAAAATCAGTGACTTATCCAAGCGTCACTCTCATCCAAACCAGTGGTCTATCTAAGCATCACTCTCAAGAAACTCTATGGGAGCTCTTCTAATTTAAAAATATTTTTCCCTCTCCTCAAGTCCTAGGCTAATCAGATGCCATAAGGCATCATATGCAAATAATGCATCATACATGGTCAATCCACCACTATGATCAATATCATCCTCATATAAACATGCATACATATCATATCATGTTTAAACATTCATATATATCATTACCAAGCATACATATGAATCAAGCACCAATTTACATCATATATCATACATATATGAACCAACTATACAACATAGTATCATACAACTTTTTAATCCACATGATAACACCTTAGAACATCAAAATAACATGCATCTCCCTTCAACAATTGTCAAAGAAAATAACACACAGATAGTTATACTCATCCAAATAAGCTCAAATCTATCTCAAAAGAAAAATAAGAGGATAATTTATAACTCTAATGAAGATATGAAATTATAAACAAATCATCTACTTAGCTAAAAATGTCAAAAATTGCAACAGATATAATCAATGCTGACAGCTTGACCCTTGTTCACTAAAACAACCATAATTGGAGTTCTATACCTCCTTTTTAGGTGATTTCGACGCCATCGGAAAGTTAAAATCCAAGGCTACAACTTTTATGAAGACATCAAAGTCTAATTTGGAAACACCAAACCACTTAGCGCCTCCCATAACGCTCAACACTTTGCTTATAGGGATTCTCCCCTCTCACGCAACCCCCAAAGGGCTCAACATTTTTGAAACGGTTGAGTCGTTTGATGATAAAGGACATCATGTTGTTCACCATTTTTAGACCTCCACACTTGAAACTCAGAAAAATTTCACATGCAATGGAAGAGATAACACCCATACACCAAAAACAATTCAATTCAAGTCTTAGAAACAACATAGACTCATCCGATGCATCAAAATCAATCAAAATCCCGTTTTAGCTTGAAAACTTTGAAAATGGGAAAAAAAAACCCTCAAATAAGCAATTCAATCTTCAATTTGTGCATCAATTGAGTTTCTAAACTCACATGCAACCAATCTATCACAATCATAACTTCTCTTACCTGAAAATTGGCTCATAACAGCCAGGAAGAGGAAGAAGGAGAACAATTTTTGAACGATCAACCCACAGACTTCAATCCGCCAAAATCAAGCTTCCTATCCTGAATTCAAAGAAGAGACAGAAGAGATTAGTGATCTAGAAAAGAAGAAGAATCAAATAGAGAAATTTGGGAGAGAAAAGAGCTCATAGACCCAAAACCCTTTTATCTAAAACTTCTCTTTATAGAATTTCTTTGAGAATAAGCTTATGAGACTCTGTTTTTAGAGAAAACCTTATACACTCTTTTCTCTAACGTTAATTAAACTCTAAACAATTAACTTACTATGTAAACTGTTACAATACCCCCCAACAAATAGGAATTTTTGTCCTCGAAAATATATAGGCCTACCTGTAAAGAGGAATGGATACTGTTTCCTGAACTGACTCCACCTCCCAAGTCACCTCACCAGTAGTTGCATCCTAAAGAACTTTCACCAAGCTGATGGACTTGCCCCGAAACTCCTTCAACTTGTGATCGACCACAACTATCTATTTCTTCTCATAGGTCAAGTTCTCTCTAACTTGCACCTCATCCATCTCCACCATGTGACTCGGGTCTCTAATGTATTTCCTCAACTGTGAAACGTGAAATACATCATGTAGGTTAGACAAAACTGGAGGTAACGCTAAATAATAAGCCACCAAACCTACACGACAAAGGATCAAAATTATTTAATTACTCTTTATATTTTTATTTTACTTTCGATCAAAATTAACTTTATAATTTTTTTAATTTTTAAAATGAGATAACATCTTATAAGTACTTAAATAATAATACATTCAAATACTTTGAAATTATATAAGTATTTATTAATATATATATATATATATATATATATATCCAAATACAATAATATATTAAATTTTAAACACTTATAAAATAAGTTCTTATTACAAAAGAGTTTATTATATAAAATTTTAAATTATAAAAAAAAATAAGATTTTAAATAGATTATTTGTCCAAATATAAACTTAATAAATAAATGTGCAAACTTGAAGTCAATATTATGGAAAAACTAAAAGCCTACATTTCTAAAGAAAATGAGAAAGAATCCTACGTTATATAGAAACACACTACTCCATCCATATCCTTTCGTTCACACCCCCTTCATAAATTTCCCTTTTAAATCAAATAAAGCTTGCTTATAATATACACTCTTGAGAAACAAAAAATAAAATAAAATATATATATATATATATATATATATATATATATACTTTTATTTTATTATGATTATAAAATGAGTCACCTTTTAAATTTTCCCCTTAAAAAAGAGTTCACTTTTAAAAATTATTAATTTTAACATTTCTTTTATTTATTTTTAATGAAATTTATTAAAAAGATACTTTACTTATAGAATATGTATTTACTGTCCATTGATAATAATTATGTATAATATTGAAAAATTATCCGTTGAGGGAAACGTAGGTAGCACGTTGGAAAATAAATGTTCAAAAAAACTTGCACCACTAGAAAAGTGTCATTTTCCTGCGAATTTTTCTACAAAATAATATTCGTAAATTTTTTTATGAATATTCTTGCAACAATAATTTCACAAATTTTTTTTACAAATTTATTTGCAAAAAAAAATTTATAGATATTTCTTACAAATTTTTTTATGAAAAATAAACTACAAGAAATTTTTGTAAATTTTGCTATAATTTTAATGATCATAGAAATTTTTTTTCATGGTAAAAATTTGCAAAAAATATTGTAAGAATTTTATTTTGTTTCTTGTAGATTTTCTTGCAAAAATAAATTCGCAAGTAATGTTTACTAAATGGTAGAAAAGTTTCGCAAGTAACTTTTCCTACCAATTTTAATCCACATTTAAATTTATAAGTTTAATATTTTAAAAAAGCTTCAAGTCCCATATCGATTGAAAATAAAACAATTAAAATGTATATAAGTTGGGGCAACACGTACCTTAGAGTTTAAAAGATTATGTATCACATGTTGGAGGTGTGAAAACAAATGCTTCGAATGAATTCATTAGGAGCATTTGAAAGTTGAAGAATTATTGATAGAATTTGTAGTAATTTCTTTAATTCTTTTCGTAAAAAATATTCCTACATAATTTCTTGCGAAAAAATTCGCAGGAAACTTTCTTTCGAATTTTTTTCGCAAGAAATTTTGCTGGAAAATTTCTTGCGAATTTTAATATACGCAAAAACATACTATCCACGAAGGTATTTGATAAGTGCTATGATTTCATTAAGTTTATGGCCTAGTTTGAAGCACTTATATCAATTTTCCTTGCTTTAGACTTTGTTTTTAACTCAAAACATATCTAAATTGTTAGGTGATCACATTTTGTTTTTGAATCATGTTTTTAGGTAACTTACAAGTATTTGGTTGTTATTTTGTAGTTTAGGAGAAAGCTAGGAGAGAAGGAAGGAGGATCATTCTTGGACTTTGTGTGGCGGCTAGAGAGCTCTAGAACCTTCAAGATCAAGCTTCTTCCTTTCTTCATCATTTGTAGAGTTCTACATGTCTATGTGTAGCTAAACTCACCCTTGTTGGGGTTTGATGTAACTAAACCCATTCTCATGTGTAAATTCTAAGCTATCAATCTAAGTTGTTATTCAGTTTTATTGCTCTTTTTCTGTGCATAATGCTTGTTATGGCTTGATCACCCTTAACTTGAACTTAAGGTTTTTAAGAGATTGAGAAATGATTTTAAACCTTTGACTTGAAATAGAGCAGCTAATGGTGCTTATTGCTAGAGATAGAGTAAATGTCATTGGTCTTTCTTAAGCTCTTGTTTTTAAAGCTGGTTTCTAGGTTAAACTATGCAAGAGATTGATAGTTTAAGCTAGCAACTTAGATGCCAACTTGTAAGAGATTAGGGTTGGTTACTTTTGAGAGTGATTGATAAATTCTGAATAATAACTATTGTGAACTAATTAGTGATAAGCATGAGAGGAAGGTTTAGTGAAGTCAAACCCCAACAATTTATTAATATTGCATTAGAATCAAGTTTTGCACTCTAAGTGTTTACCAAAATACCAAAAAGAATTGTTATTGCTTGTTTACATTATTTACTGCAGCAAATCAAACTCTTATCTAATTAGTGATAAGCATGAGAGGAAGGTTTAGTGAAGTCAAACCCCAACAATTTATTAATATTGCATTAGGATCAAGTTTTGCACTCTAAGTGTTTACCAAAATACCAAAAAGAATTGTTATTGCTCAAGTGAAATTGCAAAGTGTTGCGCAAGTCCCTTGGGAGACGATACTCATACTTTCATTGAACTACGTATACGATTTGGTACACTTGCCAAACGAGATAACAGTATTACCTGTAGATAAAATTTCACAAAAAATTCGTAGGAATAATATTTCACTACAAGAAAAACGCAAATTTCTGACGAACATAATCTGTTGGAAAGAAGGAAAGTCTTTCAAAAATTCTCTATTTTCGATGGATCCAAATCCGTCAAAAAAATGGGCATCAGAAAAAAAAAAATCCGTCGAAAAAATTTAATCTATCGAAAATTTCTGACGGAAACATTTGTCGGAAATTTCCGACGGATATATCCATCAGAAATTTGTTGTTTAATTTTAATAAATTTATTAACGTAGCAACGCTCATATTTGGCCTCTCAAGGATTCTATTTCACAACACTTCACTTTTCAGCGTATTTTTCCCTTACTACTCAAAGTCAAACACGCTTAACTGTGGAGTTCTAATAAGTTATAGAAAGGCAGATGCATGTTGTCAATATAGGTAGTACAAATTAATTCATTTAAGTCATCATCAACTATACAATCTCATACTTATATTACCTTTGGATCCCTCTCATTTTGATGTATCCGGACCGTTATAAAAATATAATAATATATATAATAATTATATTACCAATAAAAATAATTATATTATATTTAATTAATCTTTATTTATATATATACTTACTTTTATAATTAAAAATATATTTATTTATATTTAAAATTAATATTGTTATAATTTAAATTATTTATTATATATTTAAAAGTTTAAATAATAATTTATATATTTTAAAATGAGAAGGATTATAATAACACCAGTGTAACTTTTACTAAGTATTACATCACTCAATAACTTTATATTAAATGAATTTTGTAAATCCAACCATTATATTGAAAGTTCATATCACTCTATATGTTTATATCAAATTTTGTTAAAATTGAACAACAACTTGAAGGTAATCAAAGTGTTCATATTTTAGTATATTTTGAAATGTATATATTACGTTAAGTTTTTTTTTATAAGAATGAAGTATCAAATCATATATTAAATTAGGTTATCACGTACCATTATATATACTAGGAAAAAGAGGAAACAGACACTTCTTGTCTTTAAATATTTTTAAAAGTAAAATAATTAAAAATTACTTATTTATTTCTTAAGAATTAAGGGTATAATTATCCATTATTTTGGAGACAAAAATCAGTTACAAGATGACGTATATTTTCCTTTATCTATTATTATAGATAATAAAATAACTATTTAACTATTTATCTTCCATTCATTTTCTGTGTCTCTCTATCTCTCTCTCTATATATATATAGAGAGAGAGAGATTATACTAACACCACTGTAACTTTTACTAAGTATTATACACCGCTCAATAACTTTATATTAAATGTGAATTTTGTAAATTCAACCGTTAGATTACTATAAAAATATAATAATATATAATAATTATATTACGAATAATAATAATATATTTAGTTAATCTTTATTTGTATATACTTACTTTTATAATTAACAATCTACTTATTTCTATTTAAAATTATAATTTAAATTATTTATTTTTATAATTTATAATGATAATAATTTATAAAATTATAAATATTTATTTATTGCATACTTGTAAATTAAATTCTAATATTTTAAATAAATTATAAATTAATATAATATATTTATTTATCTTAAATCAAACATATAAAATTTAAAAAAATGTATTTATCCTTATTTTATTTTCTAATTATCGACCATTAATAAAATACTAACTTAAAATCTTATCTAATTGTATAATAATATTTTTATATCAAATTTAAAATCAAATATTAGTTATACAAAAATATCAAGATCATATAGTAAATTGTCAATAAGATTTTAGTTAAATAATTTAAAATAATTAATATTTCAATTATATTGTTAATTAGCAAAAAATTTATTTCAAAGCTAATTAATTTTTTCTATATTAATTATTAGTAAAATTTAATAACTTTTAATTTAACAATTAGATCGATGAAATTTAATACACACCATGAGTTATTAAGCGGAATAACTTTACCAAGAGTTATTTTATAAATTATTTGATTCCTCCTCTATATATATATTTATATATATATAGAGAGAGAGAGAATATATATATATATATATATATATATATATATATATATATATATAAAGAGAGAGAGAGAGAGAGAAAGAAGTGTTATACTAATACCGGTGTAACCTTTATTAAGTATTACACATCACTCAATAACTTTATATTAAATGTGAATTTTGTAAATCCAACTGTTTGATTAAAATTTCATATCACTTTATATGTTTATATCAAATTTTGTTAAAATTGAACAACAATGTGAAGGTAATCAAAATGTTCATATTTTAGTATATTTTGAAATGTATATATTACATTATTAATTTTGTTTTATAAGAAATCATCTTCGATTAATATATATATATAAAAAAAATTTATATATGATTTAAGAGTAAAGAATTTTCAATTTAATAGTTGGATTCACAAAATTCTCAGTTAATATAAAGTTATTGAGCGGTATAATACTTAGCAAAAGTTATATTGGTGTAATACTTAGTAAAAGTTATACCGGTGTTATTATAACCCTTCTCATATATATATATATATATATATATATATATATATATATAATTTTATTGATCTTTTTTAATATATGATTGTCAATTTTTATAAAAAAATTCTTACATTTTTGACAAATATAAATTTGTCGGAAATATTCCATCAGTAATATAACTTTTCCTACGAATTTTTTTTTCATCATAAAAATAAATTTTTCGACGAATATATCCGTCGGTAATTTTTGACGACGGTTAAATCCGTCGGAAATTTTTGATAGATTTATATCCGTCGATAATTTCTGACGGATTTATATCCGTCGAAATATAAAATTTTCGACAGATTTGCATCCGTCGGAAATTTGCGTTTTTCTTGTAGTGTTTGCTACGAATTTTAGCACAAAATTCACAGAAAAAGTTGCATGTAATAAGAGAAATTCTAGTAATGTTGCCAGTTAAACATGATGTGATGAATTGGAACTTGTTCCAAAGAGTCATTTTGAATATGTTTCATTCTGATCATTCATCATAAAGTCATTTTGATGAATCTGATGAGAGTTCTACTCTGATAGAGATTATTTCTAATGAAGTCTTCATAACATAGGCTTGATCCTTGATATATTCTTATCTCGATAAGGGATTTCTACAGTTGAGGACATTCTAATCAGATCCAAGTTGTTGTGTGTTTGTCCTGTATTTTGTCCTTAGACCACAAACCATTCTAATGCTTCTCATAAATTCTTCACGAGATTATCATAATAAAAACAAGTCTGGACACTTTCTACTCAATTGGCTAAGCTTTTGAGATATTGCTTTTTTTTAATATACTATGTACTAATAAAAAGTTAAATTGTTAATGCAAATATCATATTGACAATATGATGTATCAACAAATAAATAAATATATATATATATATATATATATATATATATATATATATATATATATATATATATATAAAACAAAATCAAACTACTAGAGTTTAATAATTTAGATTATTCAAAAATTACTGTAAAAAGTCTTCATCATAATGATTTTACATAATTATATATCTAGAATTTTTCGAGACCACTATATATTAATAATTTATTTATTAATATACTTGTTTTCATTATTTATATGTTTTGTCACTCATCCTAATTTAGAGATCTCTTATAAGTGAGTAATTTAAATAGTTTGATCATATCAAACTAATAACACAAGGTGATCATTTTAAACTTGTTAGATCAACAATAAATTTGAATATTAATTCACAACACAACATGGTTTCTTGGATGTTACCATTTAAACTAATAAGTTTAGTACTATTGTTAAGGTAGAATAACTTGAATATGCGTCTATGATGACATTAACTAGCTCAACTAAGTCTCTCATAGGATTAACCCATTGATTACCCTCTAAATACTATGCTCTTTCAATACTTAATTAGCTAGGAACTAAGTTTCCGACTTCATACTTTACTTGGTTGGTCACTTGTAATTAGTATAACTCAACTTTGTCCTTATACTATAGTCACTTTATATACATGTGCATCAACCTTGCCCACATATGGCATCAACTAAAGTCCTAAAGGAGACTCAACTATCTTTTTCTAGGGTCAACTATCCAAGAAGGGTTTTCAACAAAATTGGGCTTTCCAAGCACCACAAGACAATATCCATACGACGGGATATGCAACTTTAAAAAATTTCCTCCTCTAGTCCTAGGTTGATCAACGTAATATCTAAATGTCTAAAACATTTTTAACATTCATCATCTAAGTAACACAACAACATACATGCTTAAAGCATATTCAACATAATTACACAACCAACATAGAACATACAACACCCTACATACAACTCAACTCACTTTCAACTTCCAACCATCAATTGTCTATAATTATCATCCTCTATCATTGTGTACAAAATAAACATTTATCAAATTAAAACTTTCAATAGATTAATCTACTATACTTATGTTCACAAATTGTGAAATTAGACAACTAGTTTTCATCAAGCAACCAACACTCGATGTCACACACCCTATGTTCAACACCATCGAGATAGAGAATTCTCTACCTCGTCCACGCTCGACACTACACACTTTGCACTTGACATGGATACGATAGAGACCCTTGGGACCTCACTCCTAGTGTGGCAAAGTTCCATGTCCGTCTTCATTTCAGCCAAAGAGTCTCTATCCGACTCACAACATCACCATATTAACATCCAACATTATTTAGGCAAAGAGTTTTAGCTTGATCATGTTGGATGCCATTCCACCAAAGCTTAGTGTCACAAAGTTAGAGACCCTCTAAATGATTGCACTTTTTACATACTGAATTATAAAAGACCGTACCCTTAAGATAAAGACTAAACAAAGATTATAAAAAGAGTTAATCATCCATACACTGCTAGTGTAAAGTTTTTTTACACTGGCAACCAATCATATCTTTTAAATTATTTTATTTTATTTTTAGTTCATTAAATAAGCAAAATGATATTTTTTTTTGATCAGCCAAGCAATAAGTATTATATATAATATGGAAGTACCAGAGGTACTCAATTACATATGTAAAAAGTCACAAAGCAAGCCTAAATAATAACTTACTATGGATTACTTAGCTTGTACCTCCATAGTTATAATCAGAGAGGACCTTCTACATTAACAAAATTAAAGTGCCTTAATCGTAGTACAATTAACAGTCTTTAAGAGAATCAAAGCATGGAATAAGATTTGAACACCAATCGTGGATAGAGAAAGTGAATCCTTTACATTTTGCTTTGAGGCAGTGCCAGACTCTAATTTGCACCATCTCCAAAATGTCATTTATATCTTCCTTTTTATTGTTGAAAATCCAGTCGTTTCTCCACTTCTAGATATGACACTATTAAAAAAATGATATGACACTATTAAAAGATATAATTAGTTGCTAGTACAAAAAAAAACTTTACACCGACAGTGTATAAGTGATTAACTCTTATAAAAAATAAGTACAATGACTAAAAAAATATATCTTAAACTATGAGACTAAAAAGAATTAATAAAAATAAATATGAAAACTAAAAATATTTATTTTATAAAAATTAAAATATAACATAAGTGAAATTATAGCTTAAAAACATTTTAATCTTTGTATTTTTGCTATTTTTTGACACCTTAATTATACAGATATATGACTCATATACCGCAGTTTCAGTTTCAGCACTCGCCATGTAATTTTTGGATTGGGTTTTTCTTGTTGGATTTTTCCTAATATATTTTCGCTTTTCAGCCTTTTAAGTTTATAAACGAGTAATGAGCTTTTCTTTTTGCCCTTTTGTTCCCACGTGTCATTCCTGCATGTACTTTTCTTTACGTGTTGTTTTAAAACTGAAGTGAAGAATTACGTAGCATGCATTCATTTTCATATTAATTGAATAGACCTCAAAGAACTCACAAGTCACAAGTTTTTGTGCCACTAACTGAAACTGCTACATAGGAATACATGGTGAATGAGTTTTCTCATAATAAAATTTAATAAGACATCGTGATGTAAAAAGAATTGTGTTTAATAAGAACTTATCAAATTAATACCATTAAAAATATGTACAATTTTTTTTAAGCTTTCAATCCGAAAGGATGTAAATGCTTCGTATTAGCAGTCTTCCCCAAACTTTTCCTAATTATTATCCAACGTGAATTAGGATGGGGAGAAAAATGTAGCACCATTGAAGAGGTAAGGTGGTAGTTTTGTATTGTAATTTAATTGCTAGAATCATTTGATTGTGATGACATTTAATCCACCACCACCACAATTATATCAACTCCCAATAAAGAAACCTCCACCAACAATTGATCCCAGAGATTAACTCGTTCGTCTTTTACAGGCTCAAGTTGTAAAAGACTTTTTGGACTAGAAAAAAAAAATGGAAAGAAAAGAAGGGTAAAAAAAATGTAAATAAAATAAGATAATTTAAGTTGTTTGGATATAGAAAAATAAAAGAAAAAAGGGAAAATATTTTGTCTCTTGTTTAATTGAATAAAATAAAAATAAAGAAAAAATGTACGTACAATGACATAAATATGGCCAATAAAAAGAAGTGTATAAAATAAGGTTAAATTGGTTTTTCCCTTTCAAAAAAGCAACCTTTCAGCAGCTATCTTTCAGATTTGGGAAGAACAAAAATTAGAGCGGGTCCCACACAAATTTATTTCCTCAATTACTAGCAGAGTAACCAAATAAAGGAAGATAACCAAATTTTAAAGAATAAACCATAATTAGTATTAGTTTTTTCTTTTGAAATATAATTTCCTCCTACCTAGTCACCTATTTTAAGGATAAAATATATCTCAAATTGCTAAACTAATGGAACGAAAAAAAAGAACAGAATGAAACGGAATGATTTTGAAAATCAGTCACTCCACCATTAGTTTTTTACATGGAAAGAAAGAAACTCATCAAAAGGTAAATGGACTACTTTTATTCTTTCAAATTAAATATACTTTTAATCTACGAACTTTTGTTAATCTTTATTTCTAATTTTTAAATATATTTATTTAATTTTAATCTCAAAAAAAATTTATTAACAAATTTTTTAAAGTACACTCCTTTGAAATGAAGGAGTGCGCTTTAAAAAATAAAGTACATTCATAATTATTAATTAAAAAAATTAACAATTATTAATAATGATAAAATCGAATGCACACATATATATAATAAAATTTAAAATTAATTATAATAATAATCATTAAATTTTTAATTAATAATTATTATTGTATTTTATTTTTTAAAATAAAATTCTTTATTTTAGATGTAAAATTATACATTTTTACTAGATGTTATTGATTTTATTTAATTATTTTATTGTGATGATTTAATATTGATTGTTGAGAAACTCTGAAATTATGAAATTTCTTATGAGTTCTTTTGGTATCTAAAGATATTTCTCTAGGCAGAGATTCAATTTGATCTTAAAGAGAAGATATTTAAAGTTTCTTTTGAGACTTGAACTTTAAAAACTTATTTTCTCAAAGAACTTAGAGAAAGGACAGTGAGAGATGCTAATAAAAATAATAAATGAAAAATATAGGTGAAAAAATCTTAAAAATAATTTACAAATACTTAAATTATAAGAGAGAGGATAGAGAAAGAAAAAAAAAAAGAAAATGAAAGACATATAGATGAGATAATAATGAAAAACATGAAGAAAAAAATTTAAAATAATTTACAAATACTTAAATTTTAATTCTTTATAAATTTTTCACCCAAATGTAACATTTCATCCTAAGACATTTCAAATTGATAAAAAAATATATATATAAACTACACTCTTAAAATCCCTGGTTCAAACACTATTTCTTCTATATACTTCCTTTCTATTTAAAATATTCATATTTTATATGTATATAATTATTTTTCATTCTATTTTTTACACAATCAAACGATAAAATAAAATAAAAAAAAAACCTTCTTTCCCCTTATTTTTTCTGCTACTATATAATCTAAAAGTAATTTTATTTTTTATTTTTCACTTTCTTTCCTTTCATTTTTTTTCATAAATAAAATAAAACACAAAGTTACAGCAGAGGTGACAATTACAATGAACCATGCCTTAGGCCCACTAGCATCGATCTCAAATCTCAACCCAACTAACCGCAGTATACTGTATACTTGATTTCTTATTTAAATAAAAATATCTCGTAAATTTAATCCATTTTATTTCAAGGATAATAAACATACCTTCACTACTATACTCGAGAAGCCTTTCTTTACTAAGAGCCTGATACTTACTATTTGTTAAAAGAACGGAATAACTATAATAAGAACAAGAAAATTGACAACAATGTTTAGCCGAGGCCATTTGCATGAATGACTATGACATGTCGTCACATATGGACTACATAATTGAAAAAATATTTGCATTTTCTGGTTTTACCTTATTTTTATTTAAGAAAATTTCTATAGAAAAAGTGGAAAAAAAAATATATAAATTGATAAGAATTTCTCAAATCAAACAGCTCCTTTAGTCATGTCATTCTCGTGAGGCTCATGTGAAGGTTATTCCCTTGGTTCTTCTCAAACTAGTCCTTCACGACTAGTGTTCTTCTGCGAACACAAGGCTGTTTCATTCAAGGTTTTCAGCAT
Source organism: Cajanus cajan (assembly GCF_000230855.2). NCBI lineage: Eukaryota > Viridiplantae > Streptophyta > Magnoliopsida > Fabales > Fabaceae > Cajanus > Cajanus cajan. Next base: position 11,593,017 of record NC_138523.1, on the reverse strand, counting down.
TTAAAAGTTAAAACGCAGCACCACAATGCTCAGGCTGCTGTTAAGCAAACAACAACCTTTTGAGGGCGCTTATATTACATTACAGACACAAAAGACTAGTCAACAATAGGGTATTTCAAAGGTTCCAAAAACAAAACATAAGTTACATATTATAAAAATGTAACAAGCTGTCACACTAGGTAAAAAGCACTAGTTTCCTCTAATTAACTAATGACATGCCCGAAGGGGCCACTTCCTTTCCAACTCTTGGAAGCGACCGTGGAATTAAATATGACAAACTTGTCCACTAAAATACACAATAATGACTAGTGCCTAACACCATCATCAATGCATTAGAAGCTGGAAGTCATCATCATTATTCACCACTTTATAATCATAGCCAAGTCTGTTGGCACGACCGTGGAACTCATCCATATCATTTTTGGGCACCTGTATTCCAACTAGTACATTTGCTCCAGTTTCACCCTGTTGGCCATAAAATCATCAGATATGCATAAAAACAGTAAAACACCATGCAAAAAAAGGATAGAAAGTCAAAAATTTCCCACCTCCCCTCGGTAATGGAATAAACTAATATTCCAACGTGGACTGAAGGAGTCCAAAAATTTCATCAAAGCACCAGGTCTTTCTGGAAAGGTGAAACGACAAAGAACCTCATTCTGAACGTTTGACCGGCCTCCCATCTGAAATGTGTTCAGAACAAAGTTAACTTAGTACAACAACACAAACACAGGATCAGTTATTCAACTTTTCATGATAGTTACATATTTAATATGACTGTACCAAGAAGACGAGACAAACTAATCAAATGGGGCGGCCTAGTCATGTGATGTTACATAATTTTCAACATGTTAGCTTAATTTGGACTGGAATTATCAGAAAAATCCTATATACCTAACATCAATATTTTTACAGTGTTTGGTGGTTGGGAATAGTGTTGAGAAAAAGGTAAAGATATAATAAGCTTCACTAGAAAAGAAAGTTTTGTCGCCTACACACCAGGTAACGCAAGTGGTCTTTCACCAAGTCACTTTCTGTGAGATTGTAAGTTTTGAGAAGACAAGATTCCATCCTCTCTTGCATTGCTCTTAGTTCTGAGACTGTGTGAACTCCAACACTGCATGCAAATACAATAGACAATAAAATATTATGAGCCGCCTTAACATATACCAGTTTAAACAGATATTTACCCCAGAGAAAATGGAAGTTAATAAAAGCTAATAAATTGGGACAGAGAGATGTCAATTAACATAATACTAGTGGTAAACAGATAGTTGCCCTAGAGAAAATGATAGTCAATGGAAACTAATAAATTGGGACACAGATGTCAACATTGAGGGTACATATTGATTTTGTTGGAGATCCCATGTTTGACTAGTGATATGAAAAATATATATAGTATATGAATGAGGATAATCTTCACATTTTAAGTTAGTTCTGTAAAGATGAGTTAAGTTCCAATCTACTTCTTAAGAGGTTTTGTAAGGTTAAGTTAGATTTTAATCCACTTCTTAAGAATTTTTTAAACATCTGAAATAAGAAAAAATTATTGATCTGACCTGTATAGGACCACCGCCTTCTCATTAGAGTTATATCTATATTTGAATTCTGTGATGTTGACCTTCCCCACCTGCAAGGCAAGATAGAAAATAAGTACAAACATGAACACTTCTAGAAAAAATGTTGGTCAAAGTAGCAGACATACCAATTGACAAAATTGTTTAAAACTGCCAGGCTCCTCTGGCATAACAGTTGCTAGCACAGCCTCTTGTTTACGACCAACATTTGCAAGTTCAGTTACAACCCTAAGTTTATCAAAATTCATGTTTGCTCCACTGGTTATTACTACAATATTCTTCCCCTGGATCCCATTATACTTGCAGTATGCCTCAGCTCCAGCTAGTGCAAGTGCACCTGCTGGTTCTAATATGTTCCTTTTCTCCTCAAACATATCCTGCAACAAGTTTTACTCTTGTTATATCCCAAAAATTTAAGTCACACAAATATGTACTTCTTTTCATTCAATGGACTAGGCAATCAAAATTCTACATAAAATTAAGTTCACATTTATGATAGTATGAATAGAAGAGCTATATTGGGACCAATAAAAACTCCAACAGCTGAACAGCTATGCACCTAGAGACGGCGAGTAAGCAACAGATATAGATACGGGAAACGGGAAACAGATAAAGATAAATCTGGTGTTAAGAAATTCTTAACAGGCTCTTCTAATTACTGCCACCATTCTCTCAAATATCCTTCATCCAACCTCAACCGAGATACAGAAGAAAAAAAGCATAACCAAAGATGTATAAACACAAAGTATTTGATTATTCTTTAATTACACAGCAACTAGAAATAGTTTGCCAAGATATTCTAGTTCCTCTAGCTATTGTATGAACTATACTCCTCCAGCATCCAATTTGAAAATTGATATTACTTGCTGTGTGTTTCATAAGTCATCAAGCAAATCTCAATTATTAATACAATCAAATACTTTGCAAATATATGAATTGCACTAAGGAGAATATCATATATATGAAGTTAATATAAATCTGATAAGCATCAGAGATTTAGAATGCAAACTTCACAAGCAAATGAACATCTCACCTTTATCGATGCACATATTGAATCACGGCTTACTAGAACAACACCATCTATCAACTCCTTGCATATGCGAAAAGTTTCTTCACCAACCTCTTTAACAGCTACACCATCTGCAAATCCTCCAACCTGGTCCAGAATCACTCTCTGGTCATGATGGAGTGACAATGCCATTGCATTTGCATCAGTGGGCTCCACCCCAATAATCTTCACCTGTGAGTTCATACTAGACATCAACAATCATATCTTAAAATGAAGAAAGACAATCAAAATCAAAACAACCAATAACATAAAATCATGTAAACCTCTGGAGAAACCCTCTTCACATAAGCTGCAATACCAGCAATGAGACCACCACCTCCCACAGGCACAAAGATTGCAAACAATTCATTAGGCATTTGGCGCACAATTTCCATCCCAACCGTCCCCTGACCCATAATGACATCGGGGTGATCAAAAGGAGGTATGAATGTCCTACCCTCCTCTAGCCCCCGCTTCTTAGCATATGCTTGTGCCTCATCATAGGAATCTCCCACAAGCACAACCGTGGCACCCAGCGCCTCCACAGATTTCCACTGTAAAGTTACAAGAAACAAAAACAAATAACTTAATTGAACATGTTTTCTTTCTCTTAAGAAACAAGAAAGCAATAACAAACACAAACAAAACACACCTTGATTTCTGGAGTGGTAACAGGCATAGCAATCACCGCACTGCAATTCAACCTCTTGGCAGATAATGCAACTCCTTGAGCATGATTCCCAGCAGACGAGCAAATAACCCCCTTCTCCAACGTTTCACTCGGAAGCTTTGCCATCATATTATAAGCTCCACGAAGCTTGAACGAGAAAACCTACACCGCAATTTCAAATACTCATTCAGTAACACACAAACGTATGTTGCTTACTCATTTTTCAGCAAACTAGATAGTATCTCTAAAACACAAAACAAAACCCCACTATGACAAAATCCAAGGAAACACATTAAGCCTGCCATGGCTAAAACTTATAAACAAAAACAAGAAAAACTGGAGCAAAAAAAAAAAAAAAAAATCTTTTAAAAGAGCAAAAGATTTATTTTTAAGAATTTCAAATTATTGGATTTTATAATAAATAAAAATAGGGTAATTTCTGATTAGTACAGAGTGTAACGTAGCTACAAAAATAAAATTTTGAACAATGATTGCACATCAAAATGAAAACTTGACATGGACCCATGTATGTAAACAAGGTGGGAACTTACAGGCTGCAAATCCTCCCTCTTGAGCCAAACATTAACACCGAGTCTATCAGAAAGCTTTGGCGCCAATTGAAGAGGGGACTCAATGGCCACGTCATAGACCTTGGAAGAGAGAATATTCGTCAAATAAGTCATCGCACCCATCACGCCCTCGCTCGTTTCGGAACCCGACCGGCTCGGAATCGCGCCGACGTAGCCAGGCGGGTACTGGAGGGATTCCGGCGACACCCGGGGCCGCGGAGGAGCCACCGCCGAGAGATCCTCCACAACCACGGCGGAGGCGGTGGAAGAGTGCGCAGCCTCCGGCGGTTTGGACAGCTTGGCGGCGACGAAGGGCTTAATACGGGGGCGCGGCGGAACGGGGCAGCGCGCCATTTCGCGGCTGTGGTGGCGGCGGAGCAGTGGCGCGGGTGTAGGTGTGACGCGCAGGGCATCCATAGTGTGGTTGGGGCAAAAAATTTATGAGTTTAGAAAGAATTGTAATTTGTAAGTGGTTTACATATATAGTTTATATAATAAGGTGGTGTATATAATATGATGTAAATCAATAAATACACGTTTGTGATAAAAAATAATATTATTATTTGTTTTGTCTTCTGTTTTGGTCTGAGAGTTATTATTATTTTAAAGGTGATGGTAGAGAGAGGAGGAGAGAGATCTTGTGCAATGCCAATGGGTAGGGTAGGGTACTAGAAATGTTTGTCTGTGTCTCATGTTGTGAATAATGTAATAGTGTGTTTCTGTAGTGGCATGGGGTCAGCTTCCTCAACTACTTAAGGTTTGGATCCTCTCTGGCTAAATACTTCACCACCATCTATCAAAATCTGAACCCTTGAATCATAATTGCAACAGTGACGAGTAAGGAAAACAAAAGAGAGAATTTGATCTATGATTAAGATTTTGTAGGAGAAGCAGAGGATCATGGAAAAGTTGGTCATGCCCCACACGATAATATTTTTTTATATTTTAAAAGCTAAAAAACATATATTTTAAATTTGAGGACAAAAAGATATATGTAAGAAATAAAATTATTTTTCTTTGAAATTACAGGAATTAAGAAGATAAATCGTGAATTTGTATGACAAAAATAATTTTTTATATTTTAGGGGCAAAAAAACTTATTAAATTTGAAGGATTAAAAATATAATTAATCCATGTTTACTTATAAATTATGTTTTAGATTTATAAAAAATAGTTTAAATTATAATTAAAATAAGTAGATAGTTTTTGATTTTGCAGAAGATTTTGTTAAAAGAGACAAAATTTATTTAAGTGATCTCTACTTTTTTTTGTTGAAAAGAATTAATTTCTAATTATCAATTGAGAATATCCTTGATTCACGTCAAAATAAAAAGTTGTTAAAAAATTAAATATATAGATAAAAATAAGTTAATAAATAATCATTTTAATTTTTTTTAACTAGATACATGTTGGGTTGTTAAGAATCGAACCAAACCATTTTAAATCACCAAATTGAAAAATAAATAAATAAACTGACCTAATTGAAACCAACAAAAAAAAAATGGTCTTGTTTAGGTTTTGGTTCTCGTAAAAATGATGCACCACATATCATCATAATTTTTACAAAGCACTTAGGCAAGTTGCATAAATGGGTGCTATTATTATTCAAATTAAAGCAAAGGAAATGAAGTTCAATCATGAGAGAAGCACTTGGACAAAAGAAAAAGAATTTTGGAGCTTGTGATATGGTGCACAGCCATGATAATTTTACATGCCCTTAAACCTCTTGGGAGCACACAAGCAGTGCATCCAATGAAGCACCTCTACACCTTCTTGTGGCACAAGAAGAAGATAAAAAGGACTTTGTTGATGTCCAGCGTCATGTTTGAAGGCTTTGATCCCCCTTTACTCAACTACCTATACTTTCACCTTAACCTTTTTCTGCTATGTTGTTCTAATCATAAGTCAGTCAGTACTATTAGAGTATTGTTCGCTTTGATATTAACTGTTGTAATTTTGCGTTTGAAAAAATGTTCAACTAAGTTAAAAAGGAAAGATATTTATAATTTACTTTTAATCTTGATTTTTAAATAATGTAAGATTTTTAGACATACAATAATATATATTTTTCTAAAACTTTGGTTTTTTAGAGAATAATGTGATTCCTATGCTATTTGTCTAATGATAAAAGGGGATTAAAGGAAAAAATAGACGTTTATATCAATTGTTGTAAAAAAAATAATAATAAAAAAAATAAGCATACTTATTTGTCCTTTGTTTTGATGTATATAACTCTTGTTGTTCGATATTTATGTATATACAATGTTATGCTTCTACTGATTGTTATGATGTAATCATTATTCTATGCTATACTATGAATATGATACATATCTTTTTTTTTTAGCTCTAATATATGTTGGTAGCATAAAATTGATGTTAAGTTGCATGGATATTTTACTTGTAATAGTCTTGATATTTGGTCTTTTATATATATATATATATATATATATATATATATATATATATATATATATATATATATATATATATATATATTTTGTTTTCATATGCTCTCATATATACGTAAACATCCTAACATATAACTTGAACTATGTTGCTTTTCAAAAAAGTAGAGTCCGACACTCAAAAAAACAATTAATGCACTATAACAAAAATTGTTTTTAACGACAATTGTTTAATGGCAATAATTTAATTGCCGCTATTTAATTATATAATAAAAATATTAATGGCTAATATATAATAGCCACTAAAAGTGTATTTATATTACACTAAAGTTTACTATTAGCGATAATTATTTATTGAAAAAAACTAGTCCTATATCGATTAGAGATAAGATAATTAAATAGTATATAAGTGAGTAATAACTATCATCTTATAAGTTAATTTATAGGGTTGAGTTAGACTCTTAATTCACTATAATAAATTAGTATAAAACCATCCACTATTACCAAGTTCAATAGTGCTATAAAACAATTAGAGAGCAACTTTCACCTTATAAATCTCACATCTCTTAAGAGATAAGACAATTAAAAAAATAAATTAAAAAGGAATAAAAGTCACTAAATGGATGGAAAGGAGACAATTGAAAAAATAACGTTTAATAGCCTTTAAAATGGCTACTAAAATTGCCACTAAAAAAAATAAGTTTTCCCGACAATTTAGTAGGTCTTTACCAGCATTTTATATAAATGTCGGTAATAGTATTAGCGACACTGGATACACCAGCCATTATTTAAATGCTGGTAAAAAAAATAATGACCATTTATATGGTCGCTAAAGAATAAATTAATTGCCACAAAAACCTAATTTTGGTGTAGTGATGTATTTCTAAAACTAATTTGGCCAAAGAAAGTTTTTGAAAATATAGCAAATCAATTAAGTTCACTGTAAAAACATTATTTTCTTTTATAACAGATGAACATAAAGTTGTAATATTTGTCTTCATAAAAAAAAAAAGGAGATTGTTGGAATAAAAAAATTGATGTTTATATCTTTAAAAAAGTTTTGATGATAACAATTAACATTGAAAATATATATAAGAAGAGTATTATACTTTGTTCAGGACGTGTTTGGTAGTGTTTGTTGTGAATGTTTTGTCCCCATATTATGTCTTTGACATTCATATTCTCAATGTTATACACAAAAGACCCTACAACATTAAAGATGTTGATCAATTCAAGTGAATTTGAAACAATATTCTTAAGCAAATTTCATACAAGTCATTTTCGAAGAAGCTATCAAGATTTTACTCAATTTTTGAGTGGGTGATCTTTGTATCTCAACTTTGTAACTTTCATACCCTCACCCTCATGAGCTAAACATTTGCAAACCTTCAGCTTTTGTGTTGTAAAAGCCTAAAGAGGTTGGTAAGAAAGAATACTTGGTAAAGTCTAGTGCAAGATTATGACAAATAATTTGTAAACCCTAAAAAGATAGAGAATATTTGGTTTGTAGTCTCAAGTTGTAGTAAAAATCCTTCAATGAAGAATGAATTGGTGATAGATCATGTTGAGAAATTATATTATAATTTAAAATTTAAATTAAATATTTAATCTAATTAATTCCTTTTTATTCTAACGTTCCAAAACCAAAAAATGGATATGATACGATTTTTCTCCTGACCAAGTCTTGCTTTTGTTTCAAAGTGGTTAGCACAATGTGCATCCACTATTTTACTGTTACCACCGGAAAGTTTGCTAAATAAACAAACAATTAAAACTGATGCATGCACGTCTCATTTTTATTGAAGAAAGGTATCTAATAGTGCCTATATATATACATTAGTAGGTGAGAAAAATACATACGAAAAAACACACAAGTTCATCTATTTCTCCCTCAAAATTATTTTTACTACTAAAATATATTTTTGGAGCGGTGTTCTTTGGTTCGGGAATCTTTCACTGCACTTTAACGATCTAACGGGTTGACGTATCTTGGGAGAGGCGTGCATTATAAGACTCAAAATTACCAATGCAGTGGGGGCGTTTTCTCTCTAAGGATAGCGCTCTGCGTGCTTCAATCCAGGCTACTCTAAACTTATTAATATTTTAATTTACTCTTTGTGTTTAATTAGTTGTTACTTATTGTTTTGCTTTTAATTTTATAGTATTCATTGTATTGTTGATATTGGTTTTATTAATAAATCTAAATATTTTATTTTTTCTTGTGCTCTATTAAATTTTTTTTTTTAACAATCTTAGAGAGAAAAATCTTTTCTTTTCTTGTTCAATATCAACATGTCTGCAATGGAAATTTTAAAGTCTTTGAGTAGTAAGCTAGAAAAATTTAATGGTGAAATTTTTTTTATGTTTGCAACAATAGATGAAATTTTGGCTTACAGAGTTGAGTTTATTTTTTGTTATTTTAAATGGAAAATCTGAAAATTGTTCTGAATGTGCCTTGGTTGAAGCTAGTTCTTCTAGTGATAAAGATATTTTGTGTCATGGTCGTATTTTGAGTGTTTTATCTGATAATATTTATAAAATATTTTGTCATACAAAAATTGCTTTGGAGTTATGGGACGCTCTTGAACTAAAGTATGGTTCTGCTGAAAAGGGTTTAAGAAAATACTTTTGTGAAAGAATGATTTATTTTCAAATGGAAGATGGAAAACCTTTCTCTGACCAAGTTCATGAATTTGAAAATATTATTTATGGTATGAAAATGAAAGAAATTACTTTTCCTGACATAATGCTTATTAGTTTATTAATTTCTAAATTGCCTCTTTCTTGGTCTGAGTTTGCAAGAAGCCTTAAGCATAAACCTGATCACTTCACTTTATCTGATTTATTGGTTACCTTGCGAATTGAAGATAAGCATCGTATTTCACAAAAGGATTCTAATAAACCCTTTTTTCAGGCTAAGGCTCATTTAGTGGAAAACGCTAATAAGCCTAAACAAAATTTTTTCAAAATATTTGGTTTTTCCAATAACAATAAGTTTGGTCAAAGCTCTCATTTCTCCAAAAATAAAAACAAGGCTTTTAATAACAACTACAAACCAAAGAGTAAAATTCAAGGAAATGAGTCCTTCTGTTTTGTTTGTGGAAGAAACAATCATTTTGCTAGGGATTGTTTTCATCATCGTCGTCAACCAAAAGACATTACATCTGATCCCAAATCATTGTCTCAGCCTCAAGCTAATGTTATTACTGCTAATGCTAGCTCGGATTCCTCATCTAACAGGTATCATGTCACTAGCCCGGAGTTAAATTTTATTTATAACTCAAATGATTGGTGGATTGACTCTGGAGCTAATGTTCATGTGTGTGTTGATAAAAAATTATTTTCTTCATATCAAGAATGTGGCACACGTACTGTAAGCATGGGGAATGGGAGCCTAGCAAGTGTCATTGGTCTAAGCCGAGTAGAATTAGAATTATCTTCAGGAAATTGTCTTGTTTTAGATGAAGTTTTTCATGTTTCTAAAATTAGAAAAAATTTGATTAGTGCTGCTTTGTTAGTTCAACAAGGTTTTAAAGTTATTTTTGAATCCAATAGAGTTGTAATTTCTCGACATGGTTCTTTTGTTAGGAAAGGATATATTTGTGATGGTTTATTTAAACTTAATATCATGTCTTCCTTTATTAATAAAAATTCTAGCATTTCTTCATCTTCTATTTCAAATGTTGAATGTTGTGACATTTGGCATGGTAGACTTGGACATGTTAACTTGAATTCTATTAAAAGAATGATGAAACTTGATCTTATTCCTAAATCTTTTAATGAATTGAAACAAAAATGTGAAGTTTGTGTTCAAGCCAAACAACCTAGAAAATCTTTTCAAAATTCTGTCTGAAAGGAAACTTGCTTGCTTGAACTCATTCATAGTGATATATGTGATAGTAATGGTGTTATTACTTGTGGTGGAAAGAAATACTTTATTACCTTCATTTATGACTTCTCAAAATATTGCTATATATACTTGATTATTCATAAAAGTGAGTTATTTGAAAAATTCAAGGTTTATAAAGCAGAAGTTGAAAATCAATTAGAAAGGAGTATTAAAATTCTTCGTTCTAATAGAGGAGGGGAATATTCTTCTAATGAAATGAGTGAATTTTTTGAAACAGATGGCATTATTCATGAAGTCACTCCTCCTTATGCTCCTCAATCTAATGGAATTGCTGAAAGAAAAAATCGTACTTTATTAGACATGATAAACGCTATGTTTATAAGTTCTAGTTTGCCTGATAATTTGTGGGGGGAAGCTTTGTTTATTACATGTCACATTTTGAATATAATTCCTTATAAAAATTCAGATAAAACCCCTTATGAACTTTGGAAAAATAGAAAACCAAATTTGAAATATCTCAAAATGTGGGGGAGTCTTGCAAAGGTGAATATTCCTATTAATAAGAAAAGAAAAATTGGTCCCAAGACGGTTGATTGTGTTTTTTTGGGATATTCTTTACATAGTACTACTTATAGATTTTTAGTTATTAATTTTAAAGTTGCTGAAATTTCTAATAATATAATTATGGAATATAGAGATGTTGTTTTCTTTGAAAATATTTTTCCTTTGAAGAATAAATTGTCTAAACTTGTTTATGATACTTCTAGCTTTGTTTTACCTTCTAGTAGTACTGTTAACAAGGATTTTGAACCTAGAATTAGTAAAAGAATTAGAAAAGCTAAAGATTTTGGTCTTGAATTTAATTCTTTTTTACTTGAAAATGATCCTAAAACTTATAGTGAAGCTATGAGATATGTTGATGCACCTTTTTGGAAAGAAGCTATTAATGATGAAATAGATTCTCTTAAAATCAATAAAACTTAGTTTTTGACTGACCTTCCTCCTGGCTGCAAGAGTATAGGTTGTAAATGGGGTTTTCGAAAAAAATTAAGAACAAATGGCTCCATAGATAAGTTTAAGACAAGACTTGTTGTTATTGGTTATAAACAAGTAGAAGGTGTAGATTTCTTTGATACATATTCTCTTGTTTCTAAAGTTACTACTATTAGAGTTTTAATTACACTTGCATGTGTTTTTCATCTTGAAATTCATCAAATAGATGTAAAAAATGTCTTCTTAAATGGTGACTTGGAAGAAGAAATTTACATGAATCAACCTGAAGGTTTTATAGAACTTGGAATGGAAAATAAAGTTTGCAAACTTGTTAAATTCTTGTATGGTTTAAAACAGACTCCTAAACAATGGCATGATAAATTTGATCAAGTTGTTTCTTCATATGGATTTTAGTTTAATAATAGTGATAAATGTGTTTATGTGAAACAATTTGATGATAATTCGTGTGTTATTTTATGTCTCTATGTGGATGATATTTTAATCTTTGGTAGTAATCTACATGTTATAAAAGATATGAAGTCTTTCTTGTCTAGTAATTTTGAAATGAAGGATCTTGGTCTTGTTGATGTTATTTTAGGTATTAAGTTGATTAAGAATCATGATGGAATTGTTTTGACACAATCATATTATATTGAAAAATTATTTAAAAAGTTTAATTATTTTGATGTGAAACCAGTTTCTACCCCATTTGATTCTAGTATTAAATTGAAGAAAAATATTGGTGAAAGTGTCTCTCCTCTTAAATATTCTCAAATTATTGGTTCCTTGTTGCATTTGTCTAACTTCTCAAGACCAGACATTGCATATGCTATTGGTAGGTTAAGAAGATATACTCATAATCCTGATCATTCATATTGGCTTGCTCTAGAAAGGTTATTTAGATATCTTAAAGGAACTATTAATTATGGCATTCACTATGCATGTTATCCTGTTGTAATTGAAGGCTTTAGTGATGCAAATTGGATTTATGACTCTGATGAAACTAAATCTACTAGTGGTTATGTCTTTACTTTAGTTGGAGGTGCAGTAGCTTGGAAATCTGAAAAACAAACTATTATTTCTCGTTCTACTATGAAAGCTGAAATAATTGCCTTAGATACTACTAGTAGTGAGACCGAATTTCTTAAAAATTTATTATATGACTTGCCATTATTAAATAAACATATACCTCCAATCTCAATGCATTGTGATAGTCAAGTTGCCATTATTAAAGTTACTAGCAAAAAATTTAATGAAAAAAGAAGGCACTTGAGAATAAGACACAAATTTATTAGAAATTTGATAACTCATGGTGTTATTTCTGTTAATTTTATCAGGTTTGAAAATAATCTTGCGGATCCACTCACAAAAGGGTTGACGCGTCAATAAGTACTTGAATCGTCGAGGGGTATGGGACTAAAGTCCATCAACTAGTTGCAACAATGGACACCCGTCTCCACATAAATGGCGATCCTATAAATGGAGTTCAATGGGTAATAACGAAATTGTTTGTTAACTAAGTACACCATTGTAAATTGCAAAATTATTGTGTGTTCCATTCCTATGACGAGGTGTACTCTAAAGTAAATTGTGACAGTAATAAGGTAAAGGTATTCAAATATTTATATTTATTGTGTTAAAATTAAAAATACCTTTTAATGGACCCAATGACAATTGTTGTAGGGGTGGGTGTCACAGACCACCCTTGGAAGGGTTCACCTAGTGAGTGTGGTAGTGGGGCCGCTATTGTAAGATATGGGCAATCTCTAAATGACACTCACGAAACAAGATACATGCGTAAGATTGTAATGCGCTCCACTGATTAGAACTCAAATGAACACCTTTATTATACGTGTTATGTTCTAAAATTTGGCCAAAGGGATATGGCTCAAGACAATCATGTCTCCATATATTCTCTCAGATGGAAGTTCATATGCACTAAGTATAAGGCTCAAACCCGGAAGATTCCTTATACTGAAGATATAATATATCATGCTCCATTAAAATATTTAAGTTTATATATATATATATATATATATTTCCATATTTAAATTTTAAATTAGTGAGAGATTGTTGAGAAATTATATTATAATTTAAAATTTAAATTAAATTTTTAATCTAATTAATTCCTTTTTATTCTAACATTCCAAAACCAAAAAACGGATATGGTACGGTGTAACGACCTGTCGTGGCTGTCACACTACGAAACAACACTACACACTATTGGAATATATATACTAAAATAGTATAATAAAATATTTACAACACAAGTTGCTAATCAAGCAACCAACAGCAACCAGTTATATACAACAAAATATGCTACTATAAGGTAGCCAAGAAAAATATCCATCTCCAGGCACCTCCTGTGGCCTCTAGCAGCTATCTCCCATCCTATCCCTGCCCTGCTCCCATACAACATATGATCATCGCAGTCTAAACCACATGGAAACATGCAAGGGTAAGCTAGAGACAATAAATAACTCATAAATATCAAATATGAAACACAACTATATAATCATCTTCACATCCGACACAAAAGATAAACAACACATATATTATACATCTTAACATCATTTCAACTTGATTCCACATATCAACGCTGTATCAACACTTTAACGCAACTACTATACAAACCATTGGAATAGTTATCATATTCATCATAACAACAACCAACACATGTGTTACACACCTCTCAACAACACATGTTTAAAACAACTTACAACACAGGTAATCTAGCGACACTCATCATCATCAACTTGTATACAATTAAGCAACTTACAACATAACAACACTATCATCATCCTCAACAAGATCAACATACAACACAATCACAGCTTAACAACACAACAACATAGATACAACTCTTATCAACAACAAATCAACTCATCAACAACTTATGCGTTGTAACGCATTTCAACTCGGAGATCTCCTACAACGTGGTAAGTAGTCTAAGTGGCTAGGTCCTACCGAACCGACAAGACAGGACCTTTTTGGGCTTGCTAGGTAAACAGAAAAATTGGATAGAAATCCACAACACGATAACAATTTCTCAGACTTTTCCACTTAAACAAGGAAGTATAGTACTCGGTTGGGAACTAAGTTCCCGACTTCGTACTATACTCAAATTGGTCGCTTTGTAATCGGTATAGCTCGACCTTGCTCCTATACCGTGATCGTTTTGTAATCGATATAGCTCGACCTTACCCCTATACTGTGGTCACTTTGTAATCGGTATAGCTCGACCTTGCCCCTATACCGTGGTCGCTTTGTACATGTGTGCCTCGACCTTGCCCACACACGGGACCAACTAAGTCCTAGAGGAGAACAACACAATATCCACTCCAAGGGACAACTTCCCAAGGAGGGTTTTCAACAAATTGGGCTCTCAGAGCACCACAACTATCTCAATCTGCACAATGGGATGAGTAACTTCAAAAACATCTCCTCTAGTCCTAGTGATCAACAACTTATCATCACAACTGAATCAACTTACAACTCAACAGCACAACTCAGCTTAACAACTTAAACAACACACAACTTTCAACTCATCATCTCAATCAACTTTCAACTTAAACAACACACAACTTTCAACTCATCATCTCAATCAAATTTCAACCTAAACAACACACAACTTTCAACTCATCATCTCAATCAACTTTCAACTTAAACAACATAGTATATCAGCACAACAACTCATCAACGTTGTTTAACAACACAACATCTCATTTCAACTTTAAACAACACAATCAACTCAATAACTTATTAGCTCAACTCATAATTTACAACTCAATCATCATAAAATAATATCTTTTCAACACATGGCACAACATACAACTTTATAGCAACATACAACTCTTCTCTAGCAACTTAACAACATGGTCTACTAATAAATTTTGTATAAATCTCAACACGTCTACACATTTCACATCATGCTTCTCACAACTCACAACATTATCATTTCATCATATTTTACAACATATAAATAATCCACACATAAAAATAACAACTTTAGTAACATACCATGTATTCAACGCATTTTCTATTTGGCACAACTACTCATTTAGTTTACAACACTATACTCAACATGTATCTCTTCATTTCACTTTTTACTCATCATACATCTCAATGTAATTATACAACTCCATATGAGTTCCTAAACTCACATATAACCAAACAACATACAATCTAGCTTCCCTTACCTGAAGATTGGCTTAGAATAGCCAAGAACTGAGAAGAAGTGGAATTCCATTTCCAAAGCTCAACCCAGGACTTCAATCCACCCAAAGCAAGCTTCCTAGTCCAGAGTCCTTCTCTCTAAAACTTCTCTCTAAAAACCTCCCATTCTCCTCAACTGCACAACCTCTATTGATAGAAGTTTGAAGTGGCCAGAACGGCCCGTTTCAAATCTGGAACGGCCCGTTTCAAATCTGGAACGGCCCGTTTCAAATCTGGAACGGCCCGTTCTGGGCACCTTCATCATGTGTAAAATTCACATGCAGAACGACCCGTTCTGAAATTAGAACGGCTCGTTCTAGCATGTCTAGAACAACCCGTTCTAGCATGTCTAGAATGGCCCGTTCTAAAATCAAAACGGCCCGTTCTGGAGTTGAATTTAACTCACAATGATCATTTTGGAATGACCCGTTCCAGTCCAAGATTCATAAGCCTATTTAGTAGTTTGGAACGGCCTGTTCCAGTTTGGGAATGACCCGTTCTAGGCTACTAAATAACCCTTGTTTTAGTAGTTTGGAACGGTCTGTTCCAATCTAGGAACGCCCTGTTCCAGTCTACTAACTACGTTACATACGATTTTTCTCCTGACCAAGTCTTGCTTTTGTTTCAAAGTGGTTAGCAAAACGTGCATCCAATATTTTACTATTACCACTGGAAAGTTTGCTAAATAAACAAACAATTAAAACATATGCATGCATGTCTCATTTTTATTGAAAAAAAGGTATCTAATAGTTTTTTTATATATATACATCAGTAGGTGAGAAAAATACATATGAAAAAACACACAAGTTCATCTATTTCTCCCTCAACATTATTTCTACTACTAAAATATATTTTTGGAGCGATGTTCTTTGATTCAGGGATCTTTCATTACACTCGAATGATCTAACGGGTTGACGTATCTTGGGAGAGAAGCGCATTATAAGACTCAAAATTACCAGTGCAGAGAGGACATTTTCTCTCTAAGGATAGCGCTTTGCGTGCTTCAACCCAGGCTACTCTGAACTCAATATTTAATATTTTAATTTACTCTGTGTTCAATTAGTTGTTACTGATTATTTTGCTTTTAATTTTATAGTATTCATTGTGTTGTTGATATTGGTTTTATTGATAAATCTAAATATTTTATTTTTTCTTGTGCTCTATTAAATTTATTTTTCTAATAGATCATGGTAAAGAGTAGACCAATGTAACAACCCTTGTGTATTTCTCTCTCCCTTATCTTTTTACGTATTATATAATCTATTCTAGTTTTGTTTGTTTATAAAAAATATATTTTACATCTATTTTGAATTCTACCTCTTTCTATCTTAAAAAAACTATTAAAATCAATAGAGTATAAATTTATTGAATAAATATATGATTATTATAAAAAACAATTTGGTGAAAAATTTTAATAATAAAACCATATGCTTAACTAAAAAGAATAATAAAAAATGTATTAAAATTTTGAATATAAACTTTGTTTTAAGTCTCCTTATTTCTAGACAGGACTCTGATTATATATACAAAATTTTATATAATAAAAAATTATTTAATATCCCATTTATATAAATTAAAATTGGTGTAATATGTACTTTTTGAAATATATTAAAATACGAACAATGTGATCGGTTTCTTGTTATTATACAATTTTAGTAAAATTTGACATACATATTAAATATAATATAAAATTATAATCCAACAACTTGAACAATCAAATTTATTTTTTATATAAAGTTGTTGAATGAGATAATAATTAATAAAAATTATATTAATATCATTCAATTTATATATATATATATATATATATATATATATATATTTGTGTGTGTGTGAATTTATATGAGAATCACTTTCTTAATTGAGAAAAATAATGTTTAAAACTATCAGTTGTTATTACTATTGTGATGTAGGTGAGTGTTGTAATATCGATAATAACGAGTGAAAAGAGCCAACCACAAAACGTATTAGTAAAGGCGTTTTAACTTGGAAGCCCTACAAAAGTAAAGGCGTATTAACTTGGAAGCCCCACAAAAGTAAAGGCGTTTTAACTTAGAAGCCACAAGTTCCTAAAACTCTACAACCAAATCCAAGTTATGCGTCAGTGTAAAATGATTCCGGTAAGAAACCTAAAATAGTGAAGGCTTTTAAACTTGGAACAGGTTCCTAAAACTCCAACTTATTAAACTAACAATTAAATGTAGAATGCTTCTGCTAATAAACCCAACAAATAAAGGCCTTTTAACTTGGTTTACTTTTATCGTTGAAATACTATACAATGAGGCAAACTAGTTCTCCATGTGAAAATGCACAAAAAAAACTAATTTCACACAATAGTAGGATAATCAAATGTTTTTAATTTTTATAATTTCACAAAAAAATATACTATATTTATTAAAATATCCATAATCACATTTATGATAAACAAGTTTTCATTTATTGTTTTAGAGATATTTTTGAATTAAAAGCATTAAATAAAGTTGAATTAGTTGAAATTTGTTTTATATTTGTGTCCAAAATAATTAAGTATTTCTTGTTTTTATATAAGTTCAGAGGGAATAATTAATACTAATTGTACTGCCCATACCAAAAATCGAGTTCCATGTCGGCCCTAATTGCGCTATCATGTGCGTGGACCCATAGTCAAAAGGACTTACGGCCAATGTTGGGCCGACTTCAAGCTTATGCACGCCTAAAGAGAGAAAACCTTAAAATCACCAAGGTACGTCTACTATAAATACGAGACATCTACACTATCAAGGACTAACTTTAGTATCAGAGTCTCTTTTATAGGTATCACCCCCACCTCGGGACGACTGACATACCCAGGAGGAGAGACTCACCGATCTCATCACAGTAATCGCCCCTCAGGCCGATCTTAGGTGAGAACATTAATAATCATGTTTTTTTTAAGTAAAACTACATGTGGTTAAGAATGAATTTGATTTCCAAAGTCTATAACTTAATAAATCTTTCTCCTTTAAAATAAATTTTTACTTGGAAAGAGAATTTTGTCACTAATAATAATATCACTTGAAACTAATAAAATTACTTACTAATATTTGTTGATCGGATTGATATTACCACTATAACACAAAGAGCTTTTAGCAATATTTGAAAAATGTTACCTAATTGTGTATAAATGTTACTAATTTACTCTAGCAACATATTATCAAATGTTGTATATAGTCTATGTTACTAAAGACTTTTAATAACATTTTTATACAATTAGAGCAACTCCAATGGGAGTTGCTTGTTTCATGAAGCAACTCAAGCCTCGGTTTCTTGTCATTGAAGGACTCTGACGTGGCAACATGAGTTGCTTGAAGAAGAGAGAGAGTTGCTTCCTCAAGCAACCGTTCCTTACCAGATTTTAAACAGATCTTATTGAACATATTTGGGAACGTTTCGAAAATAATAATGATGAAAATTAATTTCGTATAATGTTTATGTATTTACTATTGATTTATTTTATTTTTAATATCTACTTATTGTGTATTTTTTCTCGTAAATGATTAGAAATAATATCCTTTTTAATAAAAAAAATTTAAATTTGGTTCATAAATGATTATAAAAAAAATTCTAAAAGTTGAATTTCTTAAAGTTTTTTACCATTGGAGTAAATTTGTGTTTGAGTTGCTTAATGCTGACATGACACACTAGAAACCACTTTTTTCATTTTTTAATGCATGAAGCAACTCAAATGAGTTGCTTCCATTAGAGATGCCCTTAGGTAACATTTTTCAAATGTTATCAAAATAGTATTTTTGTAACATTTTAATGATATGTTGTTAAATTTTTGTTAACTTTATAAAATGATAATTAATTTATCAAAGTAATATTTTTGTAACATTTTAATAATGTTGCTAAGTTTTTGTTAACTTTATAAAATAATAATTAATTTTAATTTAGACATTATTATCAATTATTATATTTTTATGTCTCCTAAACTCCTAGGAGTTCTTTAAGAGAAGATTAAAGACATTATTAATTAATCATCACTAATTATATATCGAATATCAAAGTTCATTTATCTTAAGTATAATTATATAATTATATATGCTCTTTATGACTCATTCATTTATTCGATGTAGAACTTTAATTATGTGGGTAACAATTAGAGATGAAAGAAATATATTTTTTTTACTCCATGTAAGACTTTGATTTTAAAAGCAATTACAGTAACATTTTTTTAAAAAAAAATGTTGCAAAATAACTTGTGAGATTTTTTACTTGATATGAGACTTTGAATCTTTGATTTTGAAAATAATTGGGAAGAATAATATTGAAATAAAAAATGTTACTCTATCTATAATGACATTTTTTAAAAAAATCTTGCAAAATAAATTATTTATTCAATATATAGTAACATTTTAACAAATGTAAGAAATAACATGTTGCTAAATAATTAAAATGTAATAGATATATACGTTGATTTTTAAATTTCAAGATTTTGAATTTGAATATTTGATTTGATTAAAAAACGATGCTGGGAGAGATAACCTTAATGCAGTCAAGATCCCAAAGGAGATTAGTTTCCGACGAAACCATATCATGATACAAAAAAAAAAACCTTTGATGGGAATAACTAAAAAAAAAAAAAAAAGCTTCTTCCTTCTAATATAAATATGATTATAATACCTTTTTAATCTCTATACTTTCACTTACTTTACATTTTAGTCTTTATAATTTAAAATAAATATTTTTAATCCTTATATTTATCTTCTTCAATTCTTTTTAGTCCCTATAGTTTAAGACGGATCTTTTAAGTTCCCATACTTACAATTTTTTTTAAATTTTTTTTAGCTCATATCATTAATATTTTTGTAACATTATTTCATTTGTATTAACATAACAAAAGTATTAGTCAATTTTATGTGTCTTATGTTAAATTTATTTTACTATAATTACTTTAAATTAGATTTCTCAATACTCAATATCTTTTTTATACCCTAATATGCAAGACTCATTGGCGAAAGCAAAATTTTGTAATGTATAAGATCATCTCATTAATATGTACATTTGGACCAATTTATCTCATTAATATTATTAACGATTTTTGTGTATACACAACATAATTGCTCATTTTATTTTTTTTGGTGAAAACATAATTGCTCATTATTACAATGGATTCGCAAATAAAGAAAGGGATACCAAAGTTTAACTGGTTGTTAATTTTCATAACAGGTTAAATCATTTAACCGATTAAAAAAACTTAATTAAAAATTAATTTTAATTTCTTTTAGAGTTTTTATTTTTTATTTTTTTTATTATATATTTTTTATTTTCTGCTCATATATATATATATATATTATTTTTAATCTATTGTTTATCCTATTAAATATACAATATAATTTTCTTTATTTTTAAATTTTTATTTTTCTCAAATTAAACAATTAAATTTTTTATTTTTTCATATATATTTTTTACATGTCTTTCTTATCAAACAAACTCCTAGCAAAGCTCCAAGTCACGAGATCCACAATTTTCATTCATCATTGTGGAAATACAATACCTCCAAGGTGTGATGTCAAAAAGTTGTACCCCAAAATATGTAATTAATATAACTGACACGGATTTATTCCTAATTAAAAAGTAGTTTTGGAACATATGAAAATTCAACTAGGTTTTTAATCTTTGGTGCTAGGGTTCTAGAGACATGGTTAAGTAAAGATAAGGAGGTGTTTAGGAAGGCGGGTTGAGTGTCTAAAGTAGAAGTAATATTAAAAAGAATACTGGTCCTACCTCACTCTAGGGAAATTATAAATGTTTTGCCTCAAAATATGTTATGAGTTTATGCTAACATAACTTTTTCAACAAAATAATATATTATAATAACAATAATAAATTTTAAATTTAAAACATGTACAAATCTATAAATTTATAAAGGTTAAATTATATTTTAATTCTTTATCGTATTTTTTAATTTATTTTGGTTCCTTATTTTTCAAATGTTCATTTAAATATATTTTTATTAATATACAATTAAATTAAAAATGTAATAAAATATATTTTTTCAGATTCAGTACTTAATATTAAATAATTTAAATATATCGGAGAGATTCAATAAACATTTTATAATATAAATAAATACTAATTATTGCTAGATTTTTGTTTTTATATTATTATTAACTACAAATTACTTTGCAGCATCAATATTATTACTAACTATATGAAAATAAATGTTTTTATATATTTACAAAATATTCATTTGTATTAAAAATTCACCTAAAGTATTTATGTTATATAACGTATTTAACAACTATTGTGATAAAAGAAAAATTTAGATATTATATTACATGAATTATTGAAATAATCTGAGCATTGGAGGGTTAACTAATCTAGTTACTTTAACTTTCAAAGTTAGATTTGTGGTTCTTTAACTAACTTGGTTCAAATTATACTTCCCCTTTCATAAAAGTGGGTATATCATATTCATATGGGTTAACTTTTTACTGCACCCTACTCATTCACATAAGTTTCTGGACAAATGGGCTAATCAGGTTAAACGAGTATTCTTAATGGTCTTTTAGGCCCATATAAGCTCTCGGGAAAAGCCCGGATACTTTTTTTATTTTATTTTATTTTTTATTTAATTTGATACTTTCCTTTTCATGGCAATTCAACATTTTATTAATGTTACTAAATAGATAAGTTATATAAATGTAATGCTGGATATGACCTAAACTTTCTTTCCTTTTTTATTAAAGACAAAATCTCTTCAATAATTTGATGAATTGCATATTGTTCAGAAGCCCTACTACCATTTAAATAATGAAAAGGAAAAACCTACTTTAAGTGGACGGTTGATGAGTTATTTATGCTGTGAAGTTGCCTTCAAAACATGAAGTTAAAAATTATGATCATATGTGTAAATATTAGCAATGCTACAATTTTTAAACTAGATATGGGACTAACCTTTAAAAGAAATAAATAACCTTCTACACAAATTAATGGCAAATTGATAGAGAATTCATAGTTCAATGGAAATCATGTTTAATACAAATTAATTTTTAGTTGTCAATTTTAAAATATTATATTTATTGGATTCATGATAAAAAAAAATTAGAATACTAAACTTGTGAAGCAAGACTCTCACTGTATTCGTCTTCTCAATTTGACAATTTCATTATCTTTTTCTCTTATGTATACTTTGAGAGTTTATTTAATACACTACTAATGTGAAATTTCTTTCACAACCATTTCATGTTCAAACTACTATTGTTTTATTCTTGTTTGTTGTATACTTGATCTTTTTAATCACCTTTGTGTTTTAACCCACTTTCTTTTATCTTAAATTTCTAAATTAAATTTCAATATTTTTTTTAAAGGAATTATCATTAATTAAAATAACCATATATTATAATTTAAATTATTTATTATGAATCTAACATATGATTTACATATTTAAAATTATTTATTTATTACGAATTTAACTATTATGTAATTTAAATATTAAAATGTTTATTTACTGTAAATTTCAATTACATAAAATAAATATTTATAATCTATAATGCATACACTAAAATAATAGTTCTGTAAAAAGTTGTAACAAGCTGTCATAATTCACGACTCAGGGCAAAGATTTGTGATGTAAAGCTGGAAATCTGGAATAGAAATATTTAGGGTGTATTTAAATAAATAAATAAACAAAATTTATTTAATAAGCTTTGATCAAATAACTTAATTTTGAGATTTATTAAATTAATTTTTTTTAAAAAAAGTCATAAATCACACGTACAAAGTTAAATAAACTCTCTGGAACGCTAGGTCTAATTTTTCCCCCCTCTTAATTTTGGTGTATGATCTATTTTTGTTATTGTTGTTTGTTTTAGTTTAATGGGTTTACTTTTTTTTTTCTTTAAAATTTTAAAGCATTTTTTTTACTATAATATACTGATCATTTCATATTTTTTATTTATAAAAATAATTAAAAAACGACAATAAAAATTGAATCTAAATTTTAACATTTTAACTTTAAAACTTTCCTCTCAATCACTAGATTAACTTAAATAATTTCATTCATAATATTTTTTCATTAGTAATATCAATTTTGGTTGACATGATGCCCCACAATTTACCAGTTGTTACACAGTCAAATAAAAACGTTTTTAACTTTTGAGACCAGAATTCAATTATAATTTTTTCATTTAAGGTGGTGGAAAATTTTAGTACCGAGTACCCTGCATCTAGAGTGCCGGTTTTCAATAGTATTTTTCACGTAAATAAAACTTAGGTATAATTTTTTTTATAAATATAGTTGATGTTATTCTTTAATTAAAATTGGAGCTTTACTTTAATATTATGCACTTATATTTAATGTATATTAACTGTACTGGGACTACACACCACCGCTCAAAGTCAACACTAAACACACCTCCTTAGACCGAGTACCCATCAGGATAATGGGCCGAGTACCCCCCTCAGGCCGGTGAATAGACCGAATACCCCCTCGGGTCGAATAAACCATTAAGCCAACAAATGGGCCGAATACCCCCTTAGGCCGAGTACCCCCCACGAACCCCTTCGGCTTCATCCATGACCGAAGACCCTTTCGACTTCACTCATTACCGAAGACCTCTTCGGCCTCGAGCCTGACCGAGCCACCACCACACAACTTGGAGGAAGACCGAACGCCCCCCTTTCGGCCAAAAGCTTGGCCGAACACCTCTTCGGTCATACAACCAACCGAACACCCCCTTCGGCCAAAAGCTTGGCCGAACACCTCTTCGGTCATACAACCAACCGAACACCCCCTTCGGCCAAAAGCTTGGCCGAACACGTAACCCACATGGAACAGAGGCGAGATAAGTCACTCATTACATAATGATCATTGCACCTAATTAACAGAGATTAGGATTAACTAAGGTATTACCCATATCCCAAGACAGAAGGCCCACCAGGCCCAAATATGTCACTATAAATACACAAGTGAAGTGACATAAAGGAGGTACGCTTTTATCTAGTATAAATATTTTCCGCTCTGTACCGAACACTTACTTGAGCGTTGGAGTGCCTTTGCAGGTACCCTCCCCACCCTTGGGAGATATCATTCGGTCGGCACCGAGGACTTAGAAGATCGCAAGGAAGGAGCGACAGGAGGAGTGTTCTATGCAGGAACATTTTGGCGCCCACCGTGGGGCCGATAACCAAAACGGTTCTCGACCTAGGAGCAAGATGGTAACAATAAGGAGTCAACAAGACAACGCAACAATTCACCTCGGGATGCCCCGAGATCCCCCGCGAATGAATCAGAACGAAGAAGGGGCGGAGGAGTCATACACAGCCCGATCGCCACCTCCCGATCCTTCTTCGACCATCGAGCAACTAAAAGCCGAGATGATGGAGCTCAAGAGGCTCCGAGAGAAGGACGCCCACGACTTCTCGGTCCTTAGGAAAGAAAATGCCGAGCTTCGAAGCGAAAATCGTTCCTAGCCCCCATCCTGTGGCACCCCGAACACTCAGTCGACGCGTGACCAAGGAGAGTCGTCGGGGTGGTACAAAGAGACGAAGGCCCCTTGGCCACCTGGCGAAGAGACAACAACTATGGATCAGCAACGAAAGCAAGGGAGGAAGCCATTCACCCCGGACATTGCTGGAGCTCGATTGCCCGACAATTGGAAGAATCTGGCCTTAGAAAAATACGATGGAACCGCCGATCCCGAAGAACACCTCGATGCATTTGTTACTCAAGTCGGGTTATACACTGGTGACGACTCGATCATGTGTAAAGTCTTCCCTACCTCTTTAAAGGGACCGACACTGAATTAGTTCACAAGACTCCCACCAAGATGGTGGACTCTTTCACAATCTTGTCCTCCCGGTTCGTAATACAATTCGCCACAAGCCGACCTCATCAGCTCACTTTGATGGCATTAGTCAATTCCCGCCAGGAAAAGAAGGAACCCCTAAGGACATTCATAAGGACATTCATGGAACGGTTCGGAAAAGTGACCCTCTCAATCCGAGACCTAGATCCAGTGGTGGCAATGCACCACCTTATCACGACATTAAGGCTATGCCCTTTTGTAAACAGCCTGTGTAAAAAGCTGCCTCGAGATCTGGACGACCTTCGGCAAAGAGCTACTAAGTATATGCAGATGGAAGAGTTGGTCGAGTTCAGAAATCAGAACCGGACCGACCTTCTTCCCGGAAAGAAAGAAGTCAAAAAGGAACATCATCCAAGACCTCGCCCTCGAGACGCGCCCGATCGAGATAGAACCAACAGGGGCCCCCGATATGCACAATATACGCCACTCAACGCCAGTAGGACCAAGGTGTTGGAGCAGACATTGGCCACAGAAATCCTCGCGGTGCCCCGCCACGCTATGACTCCACCCCACACGGACAAAATCAAGACATGCCAGTTTCACAAGAACCGGGGACACACCACGGAGGAATGCACAGCCCTCCTAGATCGCATTGAAGATCTCGTTAAGTCTGGTCATCTTCAAAACTTCACCCAACCATCGGGTAGGAAGAGATATGACAACTTCCATGATAAGAGGGAGTCCGGAAGAGGGAACCATGAAAATGCACCTTCGAGGCACAGATCTAGGGAACGAAGCAGGACCCCGGAGAGAAACGGTAGGCAGCAAGATTGGAATCAACCCAGGAGGGTCATAAACACAATAGTCGGAGGATTTGCAGGGGGTGGAAGCACATCTTCGGCACGAAAAAGACACCTAAGAGCAATCAGATCAGTTAACGCAGTAACACAGGCAGGAATGATCCATATGCCGCCAATTACCTTCACTGACAAAGACTTCAAAGGGGTCGACCCAGTGCCAGATGACCCCATGGTCATCAGTGTAGAGGTCAACAATTGTATTGTAAAGAAAATGCCAGTGAAAGAGTGGATACCCGGGGGACGATAGACCTATACACCTACTTTGGAGACGACCAACAAAGGCGAAGGATCAAAGTACGATATGTGGTAGTCAATGCTAACACCTCGTACAACATCCTGTTGGGCCGACCCTCCCTAAATAAGCTCCGAGCTATCGTCTCCACCCCTCACTTAGCTATGAAGTTCCCCTCAGAAGAAGGCATGGTCATCACGCTGCACGCTGACGGCCCGAGAATGTTACTTCGCTAGCTTAAAGGTGCAGCCAACTCCAAAGCCGAGACGAGAAGTCAATGCCATAGGCGATGTCCACCACCAGAGTCCGGTCATAGACTTGGAGCTCGATCCACGAATTGAGGACGAGCACCGAGTTGAACCGATCGAGACAACAATCCCCTTTCAACTCGAGACAAGTGAGGAACAGGTCACGTACTTAAGTTCTCAATTGTCAGAGGACGAAGCAAGAGAAATTAAGCAAATCCTTGTAAAGTACTCGGATCTATTTGCCGGGACGGCGGCCGACATGCCTGGAATCGACCCAAGCTTCCACTGCCATCGGCTCTCCGTGTGAGGAGATGCCACACCCATCACCCAGAAGAAAAGAGGGTCGAAGCAGTAAAAGAAGAGACAACCAAACTACTACAAGCAGGGTTCATCCGGGAAGTCAAGTACTCCACCTGGTTGGCCAATGTGGTAATGGTCAAGAAGGCCAATGGCAAATGGCGGATGAGTACCGATTACACAGATCTGAATGAGGCATACCCAAAAGACGCCTACCCCCTACCACACATCGACGCATTGGTCGACGGAGCAGCAGCACATCAAAGGCTAAGTTTCTTAGACGCCTATTCGGGGTATAATCAAATACTCGTCTACCCACCAAAAGAAGGGAAAACCGCGTTTATCACAGATTCAGGCAACTTTTGCTACAAAGTAATGCCGTTTGGTTTGAGAAACGCGGGGGCAACCTACCAACGACTCATGGACGAGATCTTCCGGCACCAGATAGGAAAGTGCATGGAAGTGTATGTGGATGACATGGTGATTAAATCAGCCTCCACTAGCGATCACGTAAAGGATCTCGGAACGATATTCGATGAAGGCGGCATCACATGCGATTAAATCCAACAAAGTGCACCTTTGGATTCGCTGGCGATAAGTTCTTGGGCTTCATGTTGTCAAAGAGAGGCATAGAAGCTTTCCCCGATAAATGCCAGGCCATTGTTAATATGAGAAGCTGACGTAAGGTAAAAGAAGTGCAACGAATGGCCGGACGCATAGCCTCAGTGGCTCCTTTTCTGCCATGCATGGCAGACAAGTCAAGACCCATAATGTCTTTGTTGAAGCAGGCCAGCAAGTTCCAATGGACTGAAGAATGCGAGTCCTCGTTTCAAAACTTCAAGACAATGCTTACAGCCCCGCCGTTGCTTGCTAAACCAAACACCCAGCTAGAGACGATCGTCTACATTTCAATATCAGACAAAGCCATTAGCACGATCCTAGTGCAAGAACAAAGGGAACAAATGCTGGTATACTTCATCAGCCGAGCATTGCAAGAAGCCGAGACCCGGTACCAACACCTTGAGAAGACGGTCTTAGCTCTTGTGCACACAGCCCGGCGTCTTCGGCATTACTTCCAAAGCCACAAAGTCGTAGTCAAGACTGATAGCCCGATTCTCAAGGTATTACAGAAGCCCAAATTAGCCGGACCGATGGTTGCTTGGTCCATAGAACTGTCACAATTGGATATTCGTTTTGAACCAAGAGGACCTATCAAGGCACAAAGCATAGCCGACTTCATAAGTGAATTCACCCCAGAAATCCTTCCCGAGCCGCACGTCTGGACCCTGCATGTAGATGGGTCGTCAAACCAACAAGGCAGTGGACCCGGCATTATACTGGAAGGTTCTGGTAAGGTGGTGGTCGAGCAGTCACTACGATTCGGCTTCAAGACATCCAACAACCAAGCTGAGTACGAAGCCCCTCTCGCAAGATTAAGGTTGGCATACGACTTGGGCGTCACCAGAATCAAGTGTTGGAGCGACTCACAAGTAGTAACGGGCCAAGTCAACGGCACCTTCCAAATTAAAGAACCAACGCTACTCTTACTTCCATGCTTTCCAGAAACACTAGGACAACTTCAAAGATGTCCACATTGAATACACACCCTGGGAACTCAATACAGGAGCCGACCAATTGGCCAAGCTAGCCAGTAGTAAGAAAATTAGCCACTTGCGCAGTGTTATACAACAAGAATTGCAAATCCCAAGCGTCGGGGAAATTGAGTGCTTGCAGGTCCAACAGGGGGACGACAATTGGATGACCGGCATAACACACCATCTTTTGATCGGGGAATTATCCGATGATCACCTCGCAGCCAGGAAGCTAAGGGTCATAGCTGCCCGATACACGTTGATTGCAGGAGAGCTGTACAACCGAGGCGTTTCTTCACCTTTGTTGAAATGCCTTGCACTCGATCAAGCACATTATGTCCTCCGTGAAATCCACGAGGGCATATGCGGAACGCATTCAGGGGGACGAACCTTAGCGACCAAAGTTATCCGAGCCGGCTATCACTGGCCCACCCTCACGAGTGATTGCATGAAGTTTACCCAACAGTGCAAGCCGTGTCAACAACACGGCCCGGCTGAAGAACTACACTTCATCACTACCATTAAATCCCTCCCGAGTACCTCACTCGGCCAAGGTTGAAAACACTCCCTCCCGAGCACTCTAGCTCGGTTAAGGTTGAGTCATTAAATCCCTCTCGAGTACCTCACTCGGCCAAGGTTGAAAACACTCCCTCCCGAGTACTCTAGCTCGGTTAAGGTTGAGTCATTAAATCCCTCCCGAGCGCTCTAGCTCGATTAAGGTTGAGTCATTAAATCCCTCCCGAGTACCTCACTCGGCCAAGGTTGAAAACACTCCCTCCCGAGCACTCTAGCTCGGTTAAGGTTGAGTCATTAAATCCCTCCCGAGTACCTCACTCGGCCAAGGTTGAAAACACTCCCTCCCAAGCACTCTAGCTCGGTTAAGGTTGAGTCGTTAAATCCCTCCCGAGTACCTCACTCGGCCAAGGTTGAAAACACTCCCTCCCAAGCACTCTAGCTCGGTTAAGGTTGAGTCGTTAAATCCCTCCCGAGTACCTCACTCGGCCAAGGTTGAAAACACTCCCTCCTGAGTACCTCACTCGGCCAAGGTTGAAAACACTCCCTCCCGAGTACCCCACTCGGCCAAGGTTGAAAACACTCCCCCCCGAGCACTCTAGCTCGGTTAAGGTTGAGTCATTAAATCCCTCCCGAGTACCTCACTCGGCCAATGTTGAAAACACTCCCTCCCGAGTACCTCACTCGGCCAAGGTTGAAAACACTCCCTCCCGAGTACCCCACTCGGCCAAGGTTGAAAACACTCCCCCCCGAGCACTCTAGCTCGGTTAAGGTTGAGTCATTAAATCCCACCCGAGTACCTCACTCGGCCAAGGTTGAAAACACTTCCTCCCGAGTACCTCACTCGGCAAAGGTTGAAAACACTCCCTCCCGAGCACTCTAGCTCAGTGAAGAGCGAACCATTAAAATCCCCCAAGTACTTACTAATCGGCTAAGCATGCAACGGTCATAGTCATGGACAGATACGACTCCCTAGACACGTACGGAAGCCTTAAACCAATTGCATGTTCACTCACAAACCCCTTTGTCTTTCATCCTCGGGCTTGGGGGGGCAGTGTACTGGGACTACACACCACCGCTCAAAGTCAACACTAAACACACCTCCTTAGGCCGAGTACCCATCAGGATAATGGGCCGAGTACCCCCCTCAGGCCGGTGAATAGACCGAATACCCCCTCGGGTCGAATAAACCATTAAGCCAACAAATGGGCCGAATACCCCCTTAGGCCGAGTACCCCCCACGAACCCCTTCGGCTTCATCCATGACCGAAGACCCTTTCGACTTCACTCATTACCGAAGACGTCTTCGGCCTCGAGCCTGACCGAGCCACCACCACACAACTTGGAGGAAGACCAAACACTCCCCCTCGGGTCGAATAAACCATTAAGCCAACAGATGGGCCGAATACCCCCTTAGGCCGAGTACCCCCCACGAACCCCTTCGGCTTCATCCATGACCGAAGACCCTTTCGACTTCACTCATTACCGAAGACCTCTTCTGCCTCGAGCCTGACCGAGCCACCACCACACAACTTGGAGGAAGACCGAACGCCCCCCTTTCGGCCAAAAGCTTGGCCGAACACCTCTTCGGTCATACAACCAACCGAACACCCCCTTCGGCCAAAAGCTTGGCCGAACACCTCTTCGGTCATACAACCAACCGAACACCCCCTTCGGCCAAAAGCTTGGCCGAACACGTAACCCACATGGAACAGAGGCGAGATAAGTCACTCATTACATAATGATCATTGCACCTAATTAACAGAGATTAGGATTAACTAAAGTATTACCCATATCCCAAGACAGAAGGCCCACCAGGCCCAAATATGTCACTATAAATACACAAGTGAAGTGACATAAAGGAGGTACGCTTTTATCTAGTATAAATATTTTCCGCTCTATACCGAACACTTACTTGAGCGTTGGAGTGCCTTTGCAGGTACCCTCCCCACCCTTGGGAGATATCATTCGGTCGGCACCGAGGACTTAGAAGATCGCAAGGAAGGAGCGACAGGAGGAGTGTTCTATGCAGGAACATTAACAATGTTAAACTTCAGCTCTAATTAGAGAATAATGTTAAACTTCAGCTCTAATTAGAGAATAATGTTGGAATTAAGATAAAATCCTATATCAATTAAAATAGAAGAAATATAAAAGTTTATAAATTCATTAAAAAAAATACATTTTGAATAATGATCAAAAATAAAATCTTAAAGAAAAAATTTATAAAATAAATAATATCTTATCATTTGAAGTATATATATATATATATATATATATATATATATATATATATATATATATATATAAATAAATATCCAGAATAAAAAAAAAATCATTCTCCTTTTGTTAACTACAACCTCCCTCAAACAAGTTCAAAAACAAATTAAATCCAATAACCTTAACAAACAACACGAACCACACATAAAAGAAAAACTCAAAACAAACTAAACTCAATAACCTTAACAAACAACATCAACCATACATTTAAAAAACTGCACGACCGTAATGTGTTTAAAATATGGAGAATATATAGGAGTAATAATTTAACATTAGACGTAGCTGATGGAAGAAAAGAAGCCCAACATGGCAAATATCAATTTCTGAGTGCAATTGATTGACACGGAAAGGAATCAGATTCCTTAGAGCACGAGTAGGGGTTGTTGGTGCCGTACAAGGTCTCTTGGAGTGGTCAAAAAGTTACATATCACTGTTCCTCTAAACAAAGTTATGCAACTTTCTTCAAACCACTGCTATTGGTGCCATAAGAAGGATCAAAATTCTGATCTTGTTAGCATAGTTTTCAATTGTGACCAAACAACTGAAACTTTTTTCTATGGGACTCACACCGCTCAAACCACTTATCCTCAAAGGTGGTGTTCCCTTGGCTGCATCTTTGGCTGGTTTGATCTATGCATGGATCATTGCAAAGAAAACCTGGTCTACCAAAGTTTCCTCTTTACCACAAAACGAGTGTGATGATTCTCCAAAAACCAAACATGAAGAAAGTTTTAACAACCTTTCTTTTGTGGAAGATGAAGATTCATCTAGCAGTGTTCTTTCTGGGAGCTTGGTGATCCATGAAAACAACAACAACCCTTGTTTGGAGAAAGAGATCATCACTTGCCTCAGAACACAAGTTGAGGGTCTTCAAATGAGGGAATTGGCCTTGCGTTTGCAATTTGAGTTGTACTGTGAAATGAAGGAGCAAGAGTCTCTTCTTGCTGAAGTGAAGAACAAGTTGTCTTTGGAGAATGATCGTGTTGAGATCTTGAGTAAAGAGATTTCGTCCATAGAGACCGAGACCATGAGGTTGGAGAGTTTTGTGGTGCAATACACGATGGTTGTTGAGCAACTTGAGTATTGGAAATCGCAGAATAGGGTGCTACAAAGGAGGGTGCAGAAGCTGGTTAGGGAAGTGAAGGCCAAATCAAGGTTGATAAAGGGTCAGGCTTTGAAGATCAAAGAGAAAGAAGAAGAAATATTGAGAAACAATGATGAGTTGCAAACAAGGGTCAGTGTGATCAACAAGTTAGAGGATGAAGTGAAAGAGCTACAAAGGGTTTTGGATCAATTAGAGGATGAGAAGAATGAGGTTTTGAAGAAGCTTGAAACAGCAGAAGAATATGCATCTCCGTTACACAAGGAAAAAATTCATAGAAAGCCTTTGAAATATTACTTGGAGGTTGAATCAGGTGGTGTGAGTAAGGAGGATTACAACAAGGTTCTCAATGAATTGGAAGAGGTCAAGAAGGAACGTGCAAATGAAGTTGAAGAGTTGGTTCATTTGAGGAGTATCAATGCTTGCTTAAGGGAGGAGTTAGTGAGGTACTATGAGGAACATCAAGAGCATGTTGAGGTGGAATTTGAAGGAAGCTTAGGAGTTGTGCAGAGTGAGTCAGAGCATGAATTGCATCATTCCCTTTTGGAGCATCACACTGGTTCAGCTCATGGTGATTCCAAAAGGAGAAAGTTGCTCAAGAGGCTAAAGAGGTGGGTTGAAGGAGGTGAAAAGGTAAGAGTGAAGCCTGAAATTAAGGGCATTGATGAAGGGCATCCTGTTTCCGATGGATCAAACAAACATGTAGTTCTTGCAAATTCAAGGTTCTGCTCTAGTGCTTGAATCAAAATGCCACACCAAATCGTCGCCAGCAAAATGTCAATATTAGACCATGCTGATAAATGATAATAAAACAAAACATGGATGCAGTCTCAAGTATTTTTTAAGTTGTTTTTCAATCAAAATTCTAAGATTGAAAAATAACCTAAAAAATACTAAAAGAACTGTATCCAAGTTTTTTTATAGCTAATGATACTAGGCAATAAAGAAACTTGGATGTTGGTATAGAAGCAGTGACACTGCAGTTGCTGAAAAATAAATGGTGATGCCATTATTTCAAAATAATTTGTACAATTCTGCAAGGCATGGAGACTTTATTAAATAATGAGTCGTTTTCTTTAATTATGTATCATTCTTTTCAAAACATCAGAATGAATGAATGGAAGTCTAGAATCAATTCTAAAGCAGAAATTACGTGCGTGTTTGAATAAGCGTTGAATCAAGTTAACGCGCGTATTTTTTCGTGCAAAAATGCGATTCCTCCTACTGAATGGATGTTTGGATTTTTTTTCATCACATGATTTTAAGGGTGAAAATTAATTTTGGCTGAAGCCGAAAAAGATAGCTTCTACGTCCAGGAAATTGATTTTGGTAAATCAATTCTTCAAACGCAAATCTAAACACGCAATAAGAATACGCATTTATTGAGACGTGAAACTCTGCAAAAAGGCCAAGTATGCACAAGCTTGTCCAATTTCTTGCTAAATATGACATGTTTGAATTTGAAGGATTATTACATTTAGAGCCGGTTTAATTGAAAGAATAAATAATCTTAATTATAAGGTCATTAGTATTTTCTTATGCCAACTACTTATGTGATATGGTTTGAAACTTGAGTGCACGTTTTGGGAATGACTAGATTTTAGAAAATAATTGCCTTTTTTTTAAGCTTTCCAAAAGATTTATGAAAAAAAAAATGATGATTTCTTTAAAATAAGTTAAACTAAAACCCTCTATACTAGAGTATTAAAGTGCAAATACACTATCAAATGTATTTAACTCAGTTAGTGGAACATTTACGTAAGTGTTATAAACCTTCTTAATATCGTATTTAATAAAAAAATATAAATCATAGATAAAGACTATACAGTAAAAGTCATCAGTATCAAATTAAAGACCCTAGAATATTTTTCTTAATGGGTTAAAAAAATGATCATGCACATTTGAACACTTTTTTTTTTTTTTTGAAGTGTTATTATTTGTAAATCAAATATTCTTGGACTCTCCCTTTTGAAGAAAAAATTACCCTAATCACTACTCTCGATTTGGGGGTTAATCTCAGAACCCTAAATCCTAAACATCTAGTTAAATATTAAAAAAAGAATTAACATATATGCATCATTTTTTTTTCTTCCCATATTTCTTGATTAAGAAAACAAAGATGAATTAATTCCGTTCATATACATAAGAAAAAAAGGAATTAATGAAATGATTACTGCACATATAGTAAATTTATTTTCTATTTTTCATGTTTGGCTTTTTGGCTTTGTTACCGGAGATCTTATATTTATAAAATTTTCTTTCAAACAAATGTGTTTCTGAAATAAGAAATCTCGTATTAGCAATTAATTGGTATTCCCTTTATGTTTTGATTATGTATCTCGCATTACTGGATAATAGAGTAAAGCATATTAGAAATCTCCCACTATATGAAGTACGGATTCCATTAAGATTTTAAGCATATTGGAACTCAAATTCTGCCCCAGAATGGTTTGTTGGGGACATAATTATATCAACAGTCCAATATTCTATGTTGTAAAGCGAGTCAAAACCTGTGATTTCTAAATGCTTCAAAATTGTGGATGAAATCAACCACGTTATCCTCTCTATATTTCTCTCTCTCTTCCCTCTCTAACCAAACCAAAAAAGAAAGAAAAAAAATAAGCTAACCAAACAAAATTCTGATCTCACTGTCAAGTATCAACCAACAATCCAACACCATGGAACTCTCTGTGTTCCACCATCAGCACCATCCTTTGATTCTTCATAGCCCCCTTACCTTGACAAGTAACTTCTCTCTTCCCTACTTATCCATACACTTTTTTAATCCAAATTAAGCTAAGTCAATTTCCATAACTCCACAGGGACACACAAAAGACTTAACAACAAAAGTTCATATAGAATACCATGCCACTGTTCATGTTCTTCCACAAATAAAACTGCTGTAGAACCAGTTACACTGTCTTTAAGCATTGAAGGAAGAAGAGCATTACTCAGTTGTCTCCTCACAACTGGTTAGTTAGTTAGTTAACTATCTTCCAAGATTCTCTTTCTATGTTCCATTCCATGTTGATGTGGCTTGCTTAAAAGTTAGTCTTATGATAGTTGCTGGAGTCTATGCATGTGATGTGGCTGGAGCTGTTAGCACAAGTAGAAGAGCTGTATGTGTCCCCATTATTCTCTTTTGTTATTTTATTTGGAAAATAGAAAGAAAATGAAATGATGGTTCTGAAAAGTGAGTACAAAATGAAATTTTCCACCCTTTTGTTTTCTGCAGCTAAGAGGAGCCAAAATTCCTGAAAGTGATTATAAAACCTTGCCCAATGGTCTGAAGTAAGTATATGTCAAATTGTTAATTGTGAATCTTTCTGCCTTCTGCTTTAGTACCAGATTCTAGTGACTGATGTGTGCTAAAGTCCTTCAAATGGATATCATCATAGATGAATCCCCCCATCTAGTACATTAGTTTAAGTTATTTTAACCTAGAGAAACAGAATCTGTTACTTTTCTTTGATTGGCAGTATTTTGTAGACAGGTCTTAAGTTTGGCTTTTCTTCCATTGGTAATCTTTAAACTTTCACAATTCAGTCTTTTTTTGTTGATTTCATTTTTAAGATGTGTGTTGCTAGTTGGAGATTGCTGTGTAATGAAACTGTGATATCTTCAGGTACTATGATTTGAAGGTTGGGAATGGAGCCGAGGCTAAAAAGGGATCCCGTGTTGCAGTACGGTTGTGACTCAGTTAAATATGTTTCACTAATTAGTGCTTTTGCATGTTATATACAGAGTTGATTCATCAAGTCGTTAACTAAATGTGTTGGATTACCATGTAGTTTGGTTTTTAGTACCAATTCCACTCTAGAATTTTGAAAGGAGAAAATTGTCACAGTCCCATTGAATTGTTTATTTATACAGATACAGTTTCTTTGAATTGTCAAAATAAAGGGGATATTGCACCTGACCTGATTCTTTCTGGCAGAAGATTACTATTCAATTTTCTCTCTTTAATTCTGATAGGATGGCATGGCATATGCATTCATACATACTGACCTTACCAGTTTCTCATCCCCCCCTCCCCCTCCCAAGCCCTGATTTTCATTTGTAAGTGCATTTCATTAGTGATTAACTATTACTTAGAATTCAGAAATAAAGAGATTATCATATTGTAGATCCACTATGTCGCCAAATGGAAGGGTATCACCTTTATGACTAGTAGACAAGGAATGGGCGTTGGAGGAGGAACGGTATGACCCTAGTAACCCTGCCAAATTTTCCTGCATTAGTACTTACTAGCTGTGCAATTATATTGTAATAATCTATCCCCTTTCATGAACCATCCAATCACACTGCTTTCTGGTACTATGGTTTGACATCAAACATGTAGTTCTATAATTGCAGAAAGATGCACTCCTACCTCCACTTGGGGTCAATATTATTTTAATATTAATAATAGACATGTTTTGCCACAATTAGGCAATGTGCCATTGTAGGCTTGATGTAATGTATTTTCTTTTTGCATATTATTTGTTCACATTAACTCAGTCACGCTGAAATATTTACATGTTTATTGCATGGAATGTGTGTTCAAGTCTTTCCTTGTTACATAATGATAATTGATAACACTTGTAGAAAATTCTGGATGATCACAATGAATAATTCTATGATACATCTTTTTTGAACAAATTTGCTTGTCGATTGATGAGGTTATGGTTAAACTATTGCAGCCCTATGGATTTGATGTAGGCCAATCTGAGAGGGGAACAGTCCTTAAAGGGTTGGATTTAGGAGTACAGGGCATGCGAGTAGGAGGCCAGGTGAGAACATATTCTAGGAGCAAGTCTGTCTTTTGTTAAGAATGTCAATTAAAATCTTGACAATCAATAAAATTAAGTATTCAAAGTGCAAAGCCTTATATGTTTTATCCATTTGATGGGAAGCTTCACAGTTCATTGGGCCTCTACAAAGTCTAAGGGAACCAACTACTGAACAACTACATTGAATTGGAACTTATACAACTATAGATATTGTTTTATTTTGCTTTATTTCTGTATATTTTATTTTCATTCAAGTATTGAAAGATTTTATATATTAAAATATTTAAACCAAAGATTTTTCTTGTGCTCCTTGACAGCTAGACCTCTAAGATTATAAATTTACAAGTTGGATGAGTTCTTGACATCTCACTAAATTCTTTAAGCTCAGAAGCTATTATCAGCATGTGTGAAAATAATTTTGCTTGAAAGGGTGGAAATTGTGTAGATTTTAGGTCGGGTCATTCATCAAGCAGTAATTCAGTTAGTTTTTTTGCAGCGACTGTTAATTGTTCCTCCTGAACTTGCGTATGGAAGCAAGGGAGTCCAAGAAATCCCTCCCAATTCAACAATAGAGGTGAGTTATTGTTATCTCTTTCTTAACATTTGTTCCAGTAAGTTGATACTACAATTAATATTTTAGCTGACAAAATAGTAACTTGTCTGAACATCCTTGGTCAGTAGGTTCCTACATTTCAATTGCATGACCGATGCCAACCTATTATTGTCCAAGTCTAAAGAGTTGTATTGGTTTCTTCTCTGATTTCACTGGAACCTTCTGTTGATAAAACATTTTAATCAAAATTTAATCAGCTTGGTTGAAACCCCGAAGCTTCCTGAAAACCTTTGTGCTGTCTAACGGAAATTCACCGACATTGAATGAATTGCTTTAGATCAAAGACATGTTTGAAGAGCGAGAAGTGACCACTTACTTCTAGAAACCACATCTAGTTGGAATGGTCTATTGACCATTTCCACGGTCCAAAACACGATTTACAGGATGCTCAAGATCTGTTACATTTGTATGCTTTGTATGACAGACCATTCTTTCCTGCATAAAACCCCGTTAACCAACACAGTAGTGTTGCTGCTCATGCAGCACCAAGGTGTTTCCATAAATTATTTTATTTCCGATCAAATCCCAACCAAGCCCTTTCCCCCTCCACTTTAACCTATCCCATCCTACACTAGATGTCAGGCTTTGTAATCGAAAGAAAAAGAAAACCTGTTATCCAAAATAGAAAACTTGTTCATAAGGAATGGTTTGCACATTTTAAACATTTATTATTATCGAGGCTCTCTGTCTATTGCTGCTGTCTTTTATTCTTTTGTTCTGCTATTATTTTTCTTTTTAATCTACAATTTTACCGTTTGCTACTTTCCAACTGCAGTTGGACATTGAACTGCTTTCTATCAAACAAAGCCCATTTGGGTAAGTAACAATGTCAGAATTTTTCTTTATTCCTATATATTATAGCACTTCTGTAGTTAATTTCAATGATTGTGTTCCGCAGGACTGCCGTAAAGATAGTTGAAGGTTAATGTAATGATTTAATATTCAGAGTGCTACGTCGACATTTTAAGTGAAGAAAATGATGTCCACCCTCCTAGCGGCCTTTTACATTTCCCATGATGTTAACGAACAGAGCATTTAACCTGTTTCTGGAGTGGCTAAGAAACAGATAATAAGTTTGAAAATTTTGATTGTTTCAATTCAGGACTTGTGTTTGCTCTAAGTTAAAAAGTTCTTCAGATGTGATTACCAAATTGGAAACAGAACACACGGAACAGAGAAAACCGTATGTGTTTGCTCGGAACAAGGTTCATCATGTTGTTCTATCCACCACAAATTCTTTCAACATTTAACTTTCATGTCAAATGTATCACCAAAAGTACAATAATCAGGATTTGCTCAATGTTGGTTGGATAATTCCTCCAAATATCTAAAAGAAACTCTAGCACCAGCAGCTTAACATACACGGATACACCTTACTCTCCAAAATGGTAACCAACCCGTAGAGAAAACCAGAATGTAAGACAGTGCCTGAATTATCTGCGGTAGCGGTGGCGTTTGAAATTGAAGTACACATGTAGAATTCCACGTTCAAATGTGCACTTAAAACCTTTCTTATGAGAATATTCCCATTCTTTGTTTACAATGCGGAAAGCCTGTCATGGAAGACACATGAAATAGGTAATTTGGTTTAAAATTTAATAGCATTAAGAACATCAAGAAAAAAAGGTAGACTTACAATGTCTTCGTATGGTGGCCCTGCATGAAATCTTATGATGCAAGTCTCGCCGTTGCTGCCATCCTTCTCAATTGTGTAAGTTGGAGCTTTTGTCTTGTCTACAAGATCTGGGTAGAAAATGTTAAATTTATACCCTTGTACAATCTTTGGAGGTGGATTGTCATGATCGTAATGAGTCTGATTATATTTGTTCCATTCGTATCCAGTGTGAACACGGTTGAAATACTTTGGCTTCCTGGGCCTGTATTTGTCGTGCCACCAATAAACCTGCTCCAACATTAAGCAATTACATCAGAAATGTTAAATGAGAATATAGTTTAACAAGCATTTTATTTCTCCCTAAATAATAATATATATCATTGAAAGTATATTTATCACCTCCAACGTCAACTTTTTCTACGGAAAGAAGTAACTAAAGCCCAAAGGATAAGTTGATAATCACCCATGCCCTTTAATACAGTAGTTTCAAAAATCCAGAACTTTGTACTATGAAATAAATATTTTTCAATCTATAAAACATGCAAATTTCTAATAATCATAGAAAATGACAAGAATTTGACGCCATTTCGCAAAGAATGAAATTTACATAAATCACCAAGACAGGATACCTGGGAATCTAGATTCACTTCAGCACCAGAGCCAAACACGGCATCCCCATCTTCCATAGCTCCCATAGCTTTCATGGCCTTCATCTCAAAATTATCTTCAGATGGAGCAGGCTTTGATGCCATTGCTTCCTGAATTCGCCTCTGCTGCACTTCCTTGACAGCCATACGTTTCCGCTCCTATGAATGTACCATCATTATAGGGTTAGTCAATACAATTTTCAAAGATATCATCATTAAAAGCCGTGTTTTAAGATTACCAATAAAGCTCTGTCCTCTTCAGGGTCAATGGCTTCCTCATTTTCATCACCGTGAAACAGTTCTGGTGAAAATGAGCCAGCCTGATCTTCAGCTTCTTGAACTTCACCTTTAATGGGTTCTGGTGAAAATGATTCATCTGCAGATTGGACTACACAATAAAAATCAAAGAAATATCAACATGAAATTCTGGATGGAGGATGCCCATAATGACAAAAGGCTAATATACCTTTAACATAATGCTCTGTATCTTCCTCAGAGTTTCTAACTTGAGCATCTTCGAATTCATCTTCATCCTCCAATGGTTGTTCAAGGCGTTGCAAGTGCTTGTGTAACATCTTTGCATGGATTTCCTTTAAACAAGCCTGTATTTACAACGACTTAATAATGGAGTAAATATATCCCTTATTTTAAGAACTAAAAAGTGATAGAGATTACCTTGGCCTTATATATGTGGAGGTGTTTTAAAACTGCCTCCCAGTACTCAACCACCTTTGCTGTACCAGTACGCATCTCTGACTCTATATGCACCTGTAAAGCTTCCAATTCTGCTTGTGTCTTCCCCTGTAAAAGCCTCTTCACATCTGGCTCAACACTGTAATGTAGACCCCTTTCTTCTGCAAGTAGCTTGGCAGGAGGTTCTTCACCACGCACCCTAGCTCGATCAATTGCATCTTTTTTTCGAGCTTCAGCTAGCTCCCAATCACACACCAGAAGAAGTGCCTGTATGAAGATATTGACTAATAAGACTTCAACACAGAACATGAATTATGACATGGCTAATTTAGTTTTGAGATCATAGCATTACATGTTAAGGAAGTCACCCACAATGGCCATATGAGTGAACTGAAACAGAAGAGAAAGAGATTAAGGCAATTAATTTATTTAGGCTCCGATTTGTAGGATAATAATGTTTATATGTTCATCTAAACTACAAACATAACAAGACATACATAGTCACTCACATAAAAGACACCATACCAAAAGGCATAAATACCAGCATGCATCTGTAGTCAAGGATACACAAACTAAGGGGAGGAGAAAGAAGGATACCTAAATAAATTCAAACAGGGAAAAAAATCTCATTGTGTAATTGAATATTAATCATGCTACAGCCACATTTTTATGGAAAGAAATCTTAATCTAACTTCTCAGCATCCGTGTAGGCTATGCTTGACAGAGTCAGAAACAACCTTCTCACCATACTTCCACTCCACTCCTCTAAAATTACATTTATACTAACCACATAACTTTTTTCTATTATGAGTTTATCAGAAGAGAATAGAAAGCACATAAATAGAAAAGTGAAAATCTCACTGCCTCCATTTTACTCAAAATATAACAGTGTATTAGTCATACTCTGCTACCTATCTTAAATAGGGAATTCCAGAGAACAAGTAAATAAGCTGAAAAACGTTTTGCATTTCAATCAACACTGCTACTTTGTACAAGCAACCAGAAGTTCCAACTGTATGAATCTTTCACCAGACAACACCCTGATGTTACAACTCAATAAATGCAACAGCACAATTTTATAATATAAAACCCAAAAACTTCAATACTTCTCAAATCCTCAACAGATTTTAGAGAGGTAAGAATTTTATACTATTATATAACTTCGACAAAAAGGGAATATTCAATACTAAACCGTTTATATTACGGTCATAACTTTGCAAATATTTGTTTTGAATGGCAGTGGCACTATGAAATTAATACAAGACAGTGTTTGAAGGCTCTTTTAGAAATTAAAAATAACTAATTAAAGAACATTATCCCTATGTACTTACCTAACAGTTTAAATTCAAAACTAAAACTTCTTTGACATGATTGTATTCAAGCATATGTAAGAACATGGACATGGTATTTCCTCTTCATTTCTTTAATATTTTTCTGAAGTTGTTAGTTTAATGGTCAGTCAGCTCAAGTGGTTAGATTACTAATCGAACCAGATGTGTCATTTACATTTAAAATGAAATTTTAGTAATATTATTGTAAAAGATATGATTAGATATCTGTAAATAGAGTAACTAAAAATGAGCCCTTTGTGTGTACTTCCTTGCACACACTGATTTATTTTTAGTAAAGCGGAATACAATAATTAGGAAAACTAGGGAAATAACAGAAAGATAAAACCCCTAAAAATCAGCCCTAAATTTAAGCTATACATAGTTACTCTATTTATAGATATCTAATCATATCTTTTACAATTATGTACATATATATATTTATAAACAGTTGGGAAAAAATCATCCTCTCATAAATATACATACAAATCAGTAACAGTCTAAACTATGAAATATTGGCATATTAACATAGACTAGTATATCAATCCGCATTATTTCCCCTTTGGTAATGCAATATTGCAATTATATTAGTAAGCTAACATCTATACATGACGATATATTAATACCTTAACAAAGAAAAATGTATTAAGCTAACGGTGACAAAGAAACTTATTATACACAGAAGAAGAAAAAGGACATATACACAAAAGCTATAAAAAATTCAAAAATAAAGATATTATATACTAAGCATATTCATCATTTAGCATATCGCTTCCAACATTCACTTTGTTGTTTAATGTAGTTCAATAATTTGAGAGTGTCAATATACTTCCTATTAAAGAAATTATATTATTACTAACAACATACAGATATTAATAACATTGAATTTCAGCTGTTTTGGTCTTTTGCATAACTTTGATTTCTGAATCAAATTATTAGTGTCATCCTTTATGCCAGAACTAGATACGATTCAAAGTCATAGTCACATCCGATATTACCTAAAGTATATAGATATGGTAAAAATTACTAAGTAATTAATACTCTGAAAAGTACTATAAAGTAACTAGTTAAACAATGGATAAAAGATGATACCTCCCAATATTCTACATGGGTGGGTGTGGCCCTGTCAAGATCTAGATGCATTTTGATGTCATCACGAAGCTCTTCCATTTCCTTTACCGTCAAACCCTGCACCATGTGTCAAATGATTATGTAAATTGTCCAGCATTTGACATTTAAAGTTGAAAATCTTTAGTCATTCCAAGGAAAATGTTCAATAAGTTTTCAAGGGCTGTATTACATCATACTACCTTTGATCCTTTATATAAGAAACAAATAAAAGCATTTTTTTATCCTATTCATAAGAAACATAGATGATAGACCCACTTACAAATGTATTAATAGCTGATTTCTTTTTATATCCTTATTTTATTGTGAAGTCTAATGAGACGTTCACTCATTTCCCATGAAAGTAGATGCATTCATTGGGCTATTAACAAAATAAGTAATATGCATTGGATGAAAAAATTATTCCTTGAATTACTAGTATCATTAAATATAACCACCACTTGAACTATTTAATTCTATGGTTATTTTAATAAAATTTAAATTTATGACATTATTGATTAAAATTAACTAACTTAACTATTTTATTGGTCTTGAATCTTCATTATGTATTTGTTTCATATAATATAAGATTGGATGTAGTAATTTATCTCAGTTAAAAGAAAGAGAGATATGGATTGCTATAAATCTAAATATTAACCTTGAAAACCATGTACGGTTCATTTATTTCTATATCCAAATCATCAGAGCCATTGAGATGCTTGGTTAGGATATCAATTGGCCTAGCACGCCCTTCACGCAATCTAATCTCCGATCTAACCTTGCTTTGATCAAAATGAAACTGCATATGAAATTGTCTTAATTATCAGATTACAAATACTATAATAACAATAATAAATAACAACAAATAAAAGGAATTCAAGGAAACATACTTCCTCTTCTCTTTTCTCCCAGTCTTGGAACTCAGCTCGTGCACGTTCTCTAGCTAACAGTGCCTGTGAAAGAGAATGTGCGTAAGATAACACAGTTTATGCATTTACAGGGTTGGGAATAATTAGCATATCAAATTAGCATATAGCACAACAGACAGGAACCACCCAGAAACATGAGAAGTAAGACTGAATTTTGCCTCCAATAGATTAAAATGATGATTTATCACTAAAAACAAATTATAAGGATGGAATTACCATTTCTTCTTCATGCCGTGCCTTCTCAAGTGCCCTTTCTTCTCTTCTTTTCTTCACCTTTTCAATTTCTGCCTGCATTATAATTATTAACAAGAACTTAGCAAATAAGTGGCACACAAAGAGAATGTCTAGTTGTTTGACAATGTCATCATAGTAACTCAAGAAGCTTGGGAGGTAAGAAGCAAGTAGCTATAGGAAGCAAACAAAATATCATTTAGCTTTATAAGCTATTGACTTGAAAAAATGGATAACT
The DNA here is from genome assembly GCF_000230855.2 of Cajanus cajan. NCBI lineage: Eukaryota > Viridiplantae > Streptophyta > Magnoliopsida > Fabales > Fabaceae > Cajanus > Cajanus cajan. The sequence goes on along the minus strand of NC_138523.1, from coordinate 11,548,623 downwards.
TTCATGGACTGTAGCATCAAGATCTAGATATTAAAAATCAGAACATTAGATGTACTATCCTCACCAGTAGATATGTCTTTTGCATATATCACCAGGCAATAACATTGAATTTCCTTCAAAAGGAAGCAAATAATCATACTGTATAACAATGAATTTTAGCTAAATTGATATCCTAGTCCTACTAAGTGAATATATATAGGCATCTAATTTGAACCAGAGATGTTTTGATCATTACTTCCTTCTCAAATGATGTTTACAAGAAAAATCACAGGGGAGAAGCATATTCAAACTTGATAAAGACTTGATAATAGATTTAATTCATAAGTGAGGCTTTTAGTCCTTCTAAAGGACATATTTAGGGGAAAAAGCTAGCCTCTTAAAATTAGTGTAATACGATAACCATATATTTCTCTCCTAAAACATACTCTAATAGTAGGAAAACATCAACAATAAGTCATGTATAAAGTTCAAAATAACTTCATTGAAATGCAACAACAACCAGAATACCAGATATTATTCTCATTTTATAGACATTAAAAATATGATAGTTTAAGCCAGTGAGCATCCTGATGTGTGTGTGTGTTGGGGGCAGGGGAAAAATATGCTCCCTTTCATCCCCCTCCATTGGGTCCTTTGGATGGGAACATTTAAGTCCTTATCCAATGATGGGACCCTAGGTTCCAGTGGGGCCTATTGGCTATAAAAAAATTGAATAGTACAAATATCAGCCACAAAAATAACTAATTAGTGGTGGCAAATGTATATTTTGCAGAAAAATGCATACCATCCTTTCTCTCTGTCTCTTTTTTTCAGCTTTAACCGAAAACTCATCAATAGGCACACCTTGAACAACATCACGCTCAATCTTCTTCCGCCAAACAAACCTACAACAGATAGTAATTTTGAGAATATGAAGGCACAGGTACATAAGCACTTAACCACTAATACATTAATTATATTAAAAGTACCACTGTTGATGACAGCTTCTAGGACTAGGACATAACAATGTCAATAAATTTGTAGGCTTAGTGGAACCAAATGAGGCAAAAAAAATAAACAATAGTTGATATATAAAAATTATCTAAGAACAACTGCTAATTAATAATTATATATACCTTGCCCCCAACAAAAGGAAAAAAAAAAAAAAAAAAAAAACTCAGTTTTATAACATAATAACATAGCAAATAGTATCAGCAGTTGGTTAAAAACTTCAAAGATTACAAAATTGACAATATACATTCTCCTGAAAGACTGACAATACAATTGCCGCAAAGTTTTTCAAATAATTTATCAAGTTCTTACACAACCTGAGATTTTAACTAAATTGAAAATTAGAATCACCTGGGAACCTCAACAAATAATCCATCAATAACTAACTGGTTTCTTGGAAGTTTCGTACTTATATTTGCACCTATATCAACATTTTTAACTCCAGAACTACCTAGCAATCCCCTCTACATAATAAAATGCCTTCAAACTGTATATATAATATATCTGCACAAGTTACTGGTACGTGTCTAGAAAAGTTATCACTTGCGGTAGGTAAACAACATGAAACAAGTCTAAATTTGTTAGATTCAATAAATCAAAATCCATACAAACACTAGACAGAGGAAAAAGAATTAGGGAGAAGCAAGGAACTTACTTCTCGTTAAGATTAGAGTCACCAAATGGATTTGAGTCATTTGAATACCCGGACACAGTATGAGTCTTCAGTTTCTTAGCTACTTTCAATGCCTGAGCACAAAATCCAGAATATTCCAACATCAACACACACACCCTTGAACTCAAATCATAACATAAAACACCAAACATGGATGGAGAAGCTAGTCCAAACCCTTCTCTGAGCCTTTTTGGCCAAGTACTGTGCTATTTCCTCTTCAGTGATGTGCCTGGACGACTTCTTCTTCCCACCCCTATCACCACTCTCATCAGAGGTATTATCCGAGTCCTGCCGGCTCCGACCCCGCCGCGATTGACGGTGGCTTCGATGACCCTCTCTCCGGCGTCTCTCCGACGACGACGAATCTAGGCTGTCCGAATCGTCACCGGAGGGCGAAGAAGGTGACTCCGATGAAGAATCATCGGATCTCCTTCGCCTTCTCCCTTTCCTACTCTTGCTACCCATTCTATTGAATTCAGTTCTTCTATTCTACTCAGATTATTATGCTGAGCAAAACAATGACATAAAGTAACAATTACATTTCAGAACAGTAAGGTGTAATATTACTAAAATAGGGCATGCAGTATGAAATATCATCACATCATAGAAAGAATCCAATTCACTTTTCAATCAAAAACAATGCGTAACCATTCAAATGTTCCAACCCTAGTAAATGACCAAAGTGAGTTCGTTCAATACATGGATACCGGTGATGGCTAATGAAGAAACAAGTTACAAAATATGAATTATGAATGGAAAAACGAGGAACCTGTGGCGCAGAAGACGGTTGGCAAGTGAAGACGACGGTGCCGGTGAACGCCGATGATTGAGACCGGGCATTCAAATTTGCATTTCTTTTTTTTGTTGGATTTTTTTTCTTAGTAAATAAAACGGGCCCAGGCCCAAAAACTTAGAGAACGAATGTATCTATGATTCATCCAACGGACTCGGAAAATTGCTTCCTCCACTCGTCTTTGTAAATCCTTATTTCGAAGTTAAATCATCCGAAATTCATTTTTTTTTTTTAATGTTTGAGAAATCCATTTCCAAGTCAAGGTTTGAATCCCAATGTTTCGTTAAAGAATACAAATCCCAAACAACGAGAGGCAATAACTTTTAGTTCTGAAATTCATTTCTAGGTTATAGCTAATTGCATTAAAACTCTTCTACAGTATCTTATCCGAACAGCACATTTAATAGTAGAGTATTTAATTTTTTTTAAAAATAATTCCTTCATTAAAAAAACTTCATCTTTGATAGTCACAATGCATTTTCCCTTACCAAGCTAGTTTTCTTGTGAAATATTTTTGATACTATCATCATAGTGCTTGAACTAGTGTATTATATGATACATAAAATCCTGGATTTATGACTACAAAATAGACCTTGTGACTATCTTTGCTGGAGTTTAACTAGAGACTATTTACAAGAACCATCCATGTTTTCTTACTTTGTTAGGTTGATCCAGAACTGCGTATCATCCTCCTTCAAAATTTCATGTAATTGCTATAAAATTATTATTTTTTCTTCTACAGGAATTTCCTTCATGGAAATTTGATTGTAAAGGTGGTTGAGTTTTCATGAAAGCTCTATTTCCTTTTATTTGAATTAAATTAAATTATAAAAAAAAAACTTCTGGAGTCCCCAACTTGGTCCCCTTCAGTAATATATACAAAGCCTTTATTATTCTACTCAATTATCTTTTCTGAGGATCTTTATCATCCTCTTCTTTTAAATTTTGTTGACTCTGACTACTTACCTTACCTGTTTGTGTTTTATTAGCAGTGAGCTTTTGAAGGGGAAAGAACCAAGTTGTGCATGCAACGGGATAATAAGAAAATATTGTAGCTTTATTTATTTATTTTTATATGATAGACCTATGCATTGCAGAAAAATGGTAAGGCCGACAAGCCATGTTACTTGGTGAAGAGCAAAGAATGAGACAAGTAGAAAAGGAAAAGACAATACTAAAACTATATATATAATGTTTTATTCTACATATTTGAGACAAAAATGAAAGAACAATAACTGCAACAAGTCCGAAAAAAATATATTTGAGGTTCCATTCAATTTTAAATTATCAAATAAAAATAAAGGTTTATAATAAAAGCAAATTATTCAAGCACATAAATGTTTAATAATAAGTAATTAATTTTTTTAATCAACTTTTGGTCATCGTCCCTTTTTTTACCCGGTCAAAATTGGGTACTTACAATTATGATTTTTCATTCAATCATTCTTTGGACTTCCAACTATGCACTTATCAAACTTTTGTGAAATTCTCCTTCTTAACCTTTTGTCGAAATCTCCACTTTTCAAGCTTCTATTGAAATATCCATTTCTTCAACGCTACTTGAATCATAAATCTCTGTCTTCTCACTTGATCTTCTTCCCATGGTTAATGTTGAAAACTTAATTTTACATTATCCTGAGTGTTGATGACTATGATTCCCAACACTTCACATTATCTAATTTTTTCACACCAACACTATGTACAAAGAGAGAGACACAATGCTTACATGCAGTAACTTATAAAAACTGCAAAAATTAGAGCTGCTGACACTTATTTGTCCCGCATTGATGTACTCATCCTTGCTTGTAGTCACGGAAACATTTACAGACAAAGAACCTAACAACAATTTAACATAAAATTTAAGACAAATAAAGAATCGTATGTATTCCTTGCAGGAATTAAGGGTTTCTGTGGTGAACTTACAGTCATAGTTAGCCCATCCAATTCGTTGATGAGCTAAGTCATACACAACTATCTTATCTTTTAGGACAAGATCTGCAAAATAAGTATTGATTGATTTCAAAATACCATGGTAGATCACTTGTTGATCTGAACATTTGATACATAATTTACAGAAATAAACAAGGATAGGGCAACTTATGATTAGCATACTTATTCTCGATGTTTCCAATTCAAAAATAAAATAAATTTTAGTATAATGCATGACTTTATTGAAAAATAGCAGAGCAACTATATACCGACATGGTATCTCTTAGGAAGCTGGATCGTGAGAATTGACAAACATACAACTAAATTTTTATTAGAAATCAATTTGAACGATGAAAATTAGACGACCTACCCTTTTCTGAATCATATTTTATAATTCCATCATCACAATGTTCACTGAGATCTACAAAATCAGTTAACCAGCTAATATTTTTCAAGATCTTTTGTAACAGTCAACCAAATCTTTTCTGACTTTCAGTTCTGCAATGGGCTATGTGAAATTGTGTAGAAGTAAAAAACTCTAGAGTTCTCAATGGAATGACGACAACCTAGACGTGTACCACAAATACAGAAGACATCATTAAGAATTTTTTTTACGGTGTATTGGAATGCCCCATTTCATAACCAAAAATGAGACAGTTCTAAATTTTTTTCAATTCTTTCCAGACTAGTTAGTTAAAATTTGTCCAGCATCTAACCTCCTAAAATTGTGACGCCCTCCTGCACTTTCTGGATACCGATGCACCACATTGCAACACCATCCTATTTAAGCAAATGGCACATCATCAGTAACATAAAATTTCAAAGAATAACTTCCTTACGCAAGAACATGACAAACTTAACAGACATACTTACAAGGTAACCACTATGAATAAGGTACTGCTCTGGTTTTAAAACCATTGATGCTCCACCAGCAAAATTGAAACTGACTGAAGGAAAAATGTTATCTATGCTGAAAAAAAATTATAATGAGTAATTGAGAAATCCTAATAGGAAAACCTTATGATGAAATACAACTTGAAAATCTTCATAACATATATTGTATTTGTAATTGTAACAACCTGGTTGAAACCAGATAACACTGGTTTCCTTTGGAAATAGTTTGCCTAGCAAATTGTGACACGACAGTAGTTATCTACACATTCAATTAAAAATTCAACATCAGTATGTGTTATAGATAAGGTCAAAACCATTTATTAAAATAAAAGACAAGAAAACAAAAGGAATAGATTTTTTGCCTCATTCCCAAATTCCCCCTCAATAATAATAATAATATAAAAGAATGTAAACCTCAATATGGTGTGCTCAATTGCTTGAGTATCTTAAAGCATTCAAGCCTCCCACTAAATCATTTCTATATTTTCATAAGAAGCAATTATCAATTAGATCAATGAATAGTTCATAACTGACACAATAAAACTAGACACCAGCAAAATAAATTAAAGGTATAAGAATCCAAATGAATTCAATGGACTGTTAACATGTCCATCAGCGATTTCAGAAAACAAATAAAACAAAAGACATGCTAGCAACATAGTAAGAAAATATCCTCATTATTTACTTGCTATTTAAAAATTCTCATCATGGAAACGGAAAAGGAGAATAATGTAGCAGTACAATGTTTTAAGGTTTTGAGTCCGGTAGAAGAAAACTTACGGCAGTGACAAGAGGATCATAAGCTTCTTGAACAAGATACGCCAATGTTGTACCACAGTCAACTATAGTTCCTCGGTTGTTAGAGGTTGCAAATACAGCTGGATTAATGGGGAGGAGTTGCCCATTGACAGCAATAGTCTGAAGATTCAAATTGTAATGAGGCCTGAGATTCGATCAACCAGTCAAATACACTGCAATATGTCTCATAGAGAACTGTAAATTATTTGACAAGAATAAAATAGCATAACAGGCCTTTAAAGAACATGATTCATGATAGGAATATCACCTTTTATATATAATTCAAAACCTATATCTATTATATATATTACATTATAATAATGTAATTATAGTATTATCCAAATATGTTAACATCTTCCAGGATCACTACTTTTATAATAAGAATACTAACCTAAATCAAGGTGTAGGCTAAATACAATAAAACAAAACTCACCCAACGGAAATTACCAGTTGAGGTTAAAAAATGACATAATTTTAATTTTTAACCCACTAAACATTGGCACGTTGCAGCAAACAAAGATCATAACAGCTTTGTGCAAGCTACAAATTTATTTTCATTCCTGACATCGATACTGGTAAATTATAATACTAAATTCCAAACTCCAAAGTGAAATTTTCGTAATTACTACAAAAGTAATAAATTTTGGCAATTGACAATAATGTAAACATCTAAATTAATTTCTTTCATAAATGCCTTGTACATTCCTTTTACAACAATGTTATCCAGTATTAGTGAAATTTATCTACTAACCAGGGAAAGAAAATGAGAATAGAAGTGCAGAAGAGAACATACTGTGATGGGACTAGTGGACTATAAACAATACTTGGCTCCAAAATCTCACCAAGAACTAGTATGCCTCCTCCATTGCCATCTCCTTTTAAGCAATGAGAGAAAACTTTGGGTGTTATTCCCCGTGAAGACAATTGAGATGCAACAGAGAGAGCACCAGGGCCAAACCCAAAAATTCCATCAACTGCTTTATCTGCCTTAGTCAAATCTCCAGACTGATAGGTGCTACACCTGTTTCAATACAATCATCCAAAACAGTCTAATTTGAAACCAAATGGGAAAATCCATGTTAACATAAACATGGGAATATATGCAAAAGGCCAAAAACTAACAAAAGAGAAGCCACACACAATAGAGTGAACAACATCAAAATAGGCAAGCCCTATTTGTCTCCCTTTTTATTAACAAATCAACCTATTGACAAGTCTTACATTGCCAATTTAACCTCCCCCTTCCTATTCCCTCTGATTTTCACTCCTACCAAGCATGTCCGACTGCAAACTCAGCCTCTACCAACACTCCCATTCAATTCTACTCTTTACATGTTCCCAATCTTACACTGATTGCACACACCTTTATTCACAATAATAACAAGCATTAAGCATTATGACTCACCCAAAAACAACGGTAGCCGAAGAGTTAGCCGGTGGAGACTGTCCCATGATCATGTCAAAATACATTGCATCTGATACATAATAACCAAATGTCCCACTCCCATCTCCATACTGAAATGTGTAGCTGCACTGATTAACCCGGGGGGAGCACTCAGCAGCAGCACCTTGAACCCCAGAAGTGCATATCGGGTCCGAGCACGGAACCAACGCAGCGGTGGACGAGCCAACTGTGTCAAAGAAATTGAGCACAATCTGCACACCACAAAACACACACACGCACAAAAAAAAAAAAAAAAAAAAGCACAACACATTAACCTCCAGATCAAAAACCCTCATTTCCCAAGACACCACAAGTAAATAAATTTCTCCACAAATACTTCTAAAAAAATATGAAATAAAAATGAATTAAGTTTCTCTGTAGTTAAAATTAACTTATACACTTATAAAATAGAAACTTATTTTATTTTTCCTTCCTCGGAAGCCATAAGCTTTTCCAAACATGCTCATAATAACCAACAAGAAACAAGCACCAAAACCTCACCCCTAGTTGACTAGACTGAGGGCAATTACTGCAAGTGTTGCAATTAACCCACAATATGTCACTTCCCGTATCAATCTGAACGTTGAATTCTTTCGGAGGAGTTCCTATCTTCACTTTGGTAAAATACAACCTGAACAAGAAAACCGAGATCACCTTCGTATACTACAAACAAACAAGACGCTATTGTAGAAACAAATAACACTCTGAACAAGCTAATCAAAAACACAAAATAAACAGTAAAGAAACTTATTTTTGTTCCTCACACACAATCCAAAAACAAAAGGAACGAAAATGGATCACCCGAACCCAAGGGATAGATCGGAGGTGCCTTCGACTGAGAAGTCGACCACGCCGCGCAGCATTCGGGCGTGGCGGACTCTGTCGCGGGCCCTCAGCGCCGCCAGCTCCACGCGGTGGCTCGGAGGAATGCTCCGCTCCAGAGGGAGGAAAACGCCGCCCACCGCCGACACCAGCACGGCGGTTACGGCTAACAAAGTCGGAATGCAACACCGCATTTTCTTAATTGCGTGTGGTTTTGGTTTTCTTTGCCTAATTAGAGTTTCAATGGACTTGGTGCATTGAAAGTTGAAACCATTTATGGTTAATCAACTCAATTTGTATCAGATATTAATCGTTATCGTAACTCATATCATAAGCCAACACTTCGTGCGTTACTGCTGCAGAAGCAGAATTGCATATATATATAGAGAGAAAATTTTAAACCCCATTTAAATTAATTTGTTTATAAATTTTAACTAGCGGTGTGTGGTAACTGGTAAGTACTACTACCACTGTTTTCTGTACTACACAGAGTGCGGGTGTTTAGATTCTCATTTATGAATCTTAAAACGTGATCAGAGAAATAATTATTATTTTTTTTAATGTATTTTACCGTGAAAAATTATTAAAACATGAATTAAGATGCTTTAGTCATTCAAACTTTTTCAAATAAAAAGAAATTAATGAAGATTCCTTACAATTATTAAAGTTTTTTTTTTTTGCCTAAGTATGATTAATAATGAATATAATAAGTTTGGTGTCACATTAGTAGATTTAGAAAATGAAGGGAGTGTATCACAAAAATAGGTAGAAAGATATTGCTGAAATCCCCACATCCATATGAAAGGAGACACTTTAACGCTTGGTTGTTCTTTATTACTATCGTGTAGTTTCTTACATGCACCGAAAAATTGATATGGATCAAATATCTTATCATATGGTGGATCACATGCAGAATATAACAGTGTACTTGTCAGATTATCTTTTGTGAAGAGATTATGGGACCTTACGCTAACTTCAATTGAAAATTGCAAGGTCTAGTGAGCATACCAAGATCCAAAAAGATGGAAAGAGACATGTGGGAACCGATACAATGATTTTGATTCATTATCAGGGAGTTGAATTTATAATAAATATATAAGGGAGGTGAAGTAACAGGGAAAAAAGAAGGAGAAATTCATAAACGCGGATACTGGAGTAAGTTCAATTCACGTGTTATTTTATTTTGAATCGCATATAAGACTAGCAAATAGCAAGCACACATGAAAAAAGTGGTGATTTGTTTAGGTAGCTCATAAGTTAAACATTAATCACAATCATTGAGTTTCCCTTACATTTCGTAATTTTTTAATATGGGTGGTCATTCTCAAAATGATGGTAGTTTATATACAATGAAGAGAACGAGAAAGGTTCATTTATTCTCACAATAAGTATTAATAGATTTATTTAATTTAATAATTCATTTTTTTATTAAATTTAAATAATTTAATTATTAAATTAAAAATTTTAATATATAAATTAAATTTATAAATTTTAAAAAAATTTAAAACTTATTTGATTCTTCATTTCTTAAAAAAAATACCAAAATTGACTCATAAAATTGAAGGAGTTGGACACAAATGGCTAATGTGTTGAATTTAAGATCAAATCATTTGGATAGTGGTCGAGGTCAATCCTATGAAAAAATAATCTATGGTGAGACTTTACTTATTTCATAGTCAAACTAGATTAATTTAAAGCGAAACTTTAAAATACTGGTGCAAAACATAAAAAAAAATGACTAATAATCATAAAAATAATTTATACGTAATTTGAATTGTATAACAAAGTATCATAATTTTTTTTCAATTTTTAAAAAATTTACAAACTTAATATATGTATTAAAAACTTTTAATTTAACGGTTAGATTGTTAATAATTTATGTTTTACATCGAATTTCAATAATTCAACCATTAAATTAAAAAAATTTAATGCATAGATCAAGTTTACAAAATTTTAAAAAAAATAAAAATTATTTAAATCCTTCATTTCATCAATTCAAATTGGTTTGATAATTGAAATTTGATATAGAACATGAATTATTGAATGAAGTAAGTTTAGATAGACTTACTTTTATTTACTTTACTTCACTCAATAACTTATATTCTAAATTAAATTTCAACAATTCAACTGTTAAATTAAAAGTTTTTGATATATAGATTAAGTTTGCAAATTCTTTTAAAAAATTGAATATTATTTGATACTTAATTTCATAATTCAAATCAATGTATAAAATGTTTTTATGATTATCTGTTAATTTGAATAATGAAATAGAGTATTAAGTAATTTTTAATTTTTTTAAAACATTGTAAACTTGATCTGTGTATTAAGAATTTTTAATTCAACGGTTAGATCGTTCAAATTTGATGTAGAACATGAATTTAATTAAATTATATTTTTAGAAAATAGAAAAATTTTTAAAAATAGATTACCAAAAACAAATAATTATCAGGTCTTGAGAGGATTTAGGTGAAGAAATAAAAAAAAAAGTTATTTAGTTTAAGAAAAACAAAGAGGTATATTTTTTTTTATATTAGACCTTGTTAGGATTTAAAAGTGAGTTTTAATTTTAATAAATTTTACTTGATATAATTATTTGAGAGAGTTTATGAAAATAAGTTAAAATCATAGATCCAATAAGGTATTTTCTAACCCATTGATTTAAGTGTTAAGAAAAATTAAAATGGCTAATAATTTTAAAATTAAAATAATATTTTATAATGTAATGACTCAGCAAATCATTATATTCACCATGGTTCAACAATCACATAACGGAGGCAGAAGCATCAAACATCTATCTAGATTATCATGCAACAAGTAAATTTCATGCACACAGTTATATATAAAGGAAATAAACCATAATTGTTCCTCTACATATATACTACATACAAAAGAAATAATCACTGTATACAAAATAAACTTAGTCCTCAGTCAAGCATCTATATAAGACCTAACTACAATAGAGTAGTAAACAACCAAAAATTGAGTCACCTCTAGCGTAGCTTACCACCAATAACACACCTCAAGTTGTTAGCCCTGTCATGTTCTTATACCAAGTATGATTGAAAATTCTCATATTTACTTACTTTTGATTACAAGTTCTTGAGTAATGTCAACTCTTTCATTTAACTTTGTATCTTCTTTGTCCTCTTTTTATCTAATTTTTGTGCATATATAGTTAACTTGAAAATCATCTAACAATACCCTGATACACCTCCTTTTTTGTGTAGGTATTGAGTAAAAGATATTGGGGTTGAAGATTCCTTGGACTGAGACCTATTGGAGCTAAGATTGAGGAGTTCCTAAGCTAAAAATGCAAATAGTGTCGAGCTTGATTTCCTGCGTCGGGCTTGGCTCGAGGCAAAAAGCATTATTCTTTAGACACACACTAGCGCCCGATGTGTAATTAAATGGTGTCGGGTGTGAGTCCTCTAAACAGCTCATTTTAGGGCAAAATAATGAGGGTTTCAATTCACTCTTGCATGGGATGATCCTGGGAACTGTGGAAGGGATTCCCAATGCTTGGGAGTGTGCCATGCATGGGTATTTCCTTTGAATCTTTCATCTTCTCTTCCACCTCTTGTTTTTCTTTTGCCCTCATGGAATTAAACGGCTAGACCCATTTTTGTGGGGTTAGATGTAACCAACTAAACTCTCTTTCATCTTTCATTTTATTAATGATAAAATGTTTGTTTCATTTATTGTTGTGTTGCATTTCTACTTTTAATGTTTGCTTTGGATTGATCATCCATTGCTTGACATAGGTTCCATTGGATATTGAGAAATATTACTTGAACTAGCTCTAAAATAAAATACTTAATGGAAAATGTATCTAGGAATGGAGTTTGACCCATTAGTAATCTCAAACACTAGTCACCAATGCAGGTTCATGTACTGAATACTTAAGGGATTGATGTTCAATACATGTTCTTAGGCTCTTTCTCTGAGGGATTAAGTTTGAGTATACTCGTTGGTTGACTAAATAATATATGCAACGAGAGGAGCATTAATTACATGAGAGTGAGGTTCAGTGAAATCTAACTCCCGCAAATCCACATTATCATTCATTGTCTTTTCCACACACAAACTATTCGACAAAATTATCCTTAGCATAGTTTATGTTATTTGCTTTTATAGTTAACAAAAATTACAATATGGAATTATTCTTTAATCAATAATAGTCATTAACTACTTATTTTACCTTATCTAATCCAGGTGGATATGATCTTAAATATATTACTTGTACGACCGGTATACTTACCTTGTTTTGAGTTCGTGGTCAAAAACATATTTACATTTAACAATGAAAGAAACTAACCTGAAGTGGAATCTCAACAATGATCGTCATAATTTCAACCATAAGAAAAATAAGGGTAAGCTTGTGAGCAGAAGTCAACATATAATCACAACATTAAAACAACTTAATGACTTACAACTCAACTTGTCAATTTTCAACTTAAAGACAATATCATTCAACCATATCTCCTATCTCACCACATAACATCAATAGTCATTAGAAACATCTTTAAACAACATATACAACATGATAAACTTAACAACTTCATCATATTCATCATACAACATCACATATAACTTTAATCATAACTAAGAAATGTATCTAACTCACATGTCTATAACTTATCAACTTAACAACTTTAGCAGCACGCAACTCGTACAACTTTATCAACTTACAACTTTACAACATATTTATCAACACTCAACATATCATCATTCAAATGTACAAAACAACTTAAAGAAATATACATCTTACAATTTAATTAACTTCGTCAATTATCATCTATAAATAACTTAAAATATGATCATACATCACCGTTCATAACAATTAATCATATTTCAACATTTAATAACTAAGAACATCATATAACTTAAGCAACTTACCTCAATAAGAAACTTACAACAATAGGCAACTTAAGCAATGTGTGCATCTTTATACAACACCATACATTACCATATGCTATAAGAGAATTAACATATATCATTTACAATATGTAATCATCAACTAGCATACAACAACAATTTCCACATAACACAATACAATTGAAGTTTCAATAATCTAATCAAACTCATCTTTATCTCATATGAAAGCTAAAAAAGTTGTTTAAAACTCATGAAGATCTCAAGTTCTAACTTCATCATCTATTATTTTGAAAATTACAAAAATTGCAATAGTTTGCCTAAATGTTGACAACTTGACATTTATTCACTAAAAATGTCATAACTTGAGTTATAGACCTTCTTTTTAGGTGATTCTAAAGTCATTGAAAAGATAACATCTAGGACTATAACTTTTATGAATACAACAAAGTCTAATTTAGAAAGCACTTATCTGCTCGACACAATCTATTCCACTCATAAGATCTTGAATCAAGTAATTTATGTCTTAATTTCACTCAACCCTTTAAAAATTGTTCAGCCTTTTCAAATTCGTCCAACCCTTTCGAATTTGCTCAACGAATTTCTTTCAGAGACACCCCTATTATCATCCCAAATTATGCTCAATCGTTTCAAAATGCTTAGCGAATCCATGAAAGAGACCATCTCCGTTGCTCCTGATTTTGGGGTTTCCAGGCCTCTCTAATCCATCCCAAGCTTACTTACAAGCTTTAAACTCAAATTTAAACTCTCAAAACAATTCTAAATAACATATACAACGTGGAAACCAATTCAAATGCAACTTGCAAGCTCCAATAACAAGAGATCAACAACTTTGGGTTTCGGGTTCACCTTCTCTAGAAACCTCGACTTCACAACTTTAACAATCTTTTTAAAAGCAACAAATCAAGCCACCAATGGACAAATCAACAACACATTCAACATGCAAGAACAAGAGTAAAAACAAGTTCCCCTTACCTCTTAATGATTTATAAATGAAAAGAGAAAAGGGGAAGATAACAAGCTCCATACAACTTTGAGGACAAATCTCAGCTCCACTAGCCTTGATTCCTCGACTAGCCTACTGGTTCAACCACAAGGAGTAAGAAGAGGGAGGAAGGTCTTAGGAGGAAAGGAAAGAAAGTTATAGTTACTCTCTCAAAACTTCTCAAATAGAAAAAACGAAAAGAGTATTCTCTTCTTCTTAAGAAAGCTCCATAAAACCCTTCATTTAAGGTTGAATCAACTTATTAACATCAACTCTCTATTGTACCCCACAACTCAAATCAAAATACCTTAAACATAAATATTACATATAATTTAAAGAAATAAATTAAAATTTAATGTATATATGATATTATAATTGTTATGATGTATTTGAGATTGTTAAATTTTATTGAAGTTATTTTAAAATTATATATGAGAGGATTTCTAATATGCTAATAGTGAAAAAATATTTATCAAACTTTTATTTGTAAATAATATAGTAATAATATATATATATATATATATATATATATATATATATATATATTCTTTTATATAGGTTTTCATATTTTTCCTTTTTGGTTTTTGTTTTACTCTTCATGTACCAAACAATAATAATAATAATTAAATCAAACACATTTTTAATATTTTGATTTTCTAAAATAAAAAATGAAACTTTTCTAAAAATGAAAACACAATAAAAATAGAAAACCTTTTCTAACCAAAACAGACCTTTATAATAATAATAATAATATAAAAAAATAAAAATAAAAAATCAAACAGACCTTACTTACACACAAGGAAAGCCATCTGTATGGAAAAAAACGCTACCACGTACGTAATTGGTATTGGCTAGGCGAGCCATATTTAAATTGAAAACGATAAAACTGAAAATCATACTGTAATATTTTTTTTTGTTGAACTTCAGTGAATTTAATTAAATTTATTTGATTTTTTTTACCGAAAATTCCATGTATTTAATAAATTAATAAATACAAACATCCAAGAAAAAAATACAATCAAACAAATTTACACAATAATTTTTATTTTTTAACAAAATAAATTATTAATTTAATCTTTCAAGTATCACTATCTTTTATTTAATTTCTAAAATAATAAATTGTAAAAATAATTTTTAAATATTGAATGTTCATATAAATATATATTTCTTTCTGAATTGATATATTTATGGTGATTAATTTGATGGTAAATAGAAATAGTTGGATTAAAATAAATAAATTTGAAGGTGAAATTGAAGGAAGGTTTGGGAAGCAGAAACCGGAGGAGGTAGTTAGAGAGAGAGGAGCATGGCGACGTCAACATGTATTCGCCTTGGGAGATGTATGAGTATCGATTCGCGCTCTCTCTTCGTTTCCACCGCCAGATTCTCTTCTTCTTCGTCGTCGTCGTCGTCGTCGTCGTCGTCGTCGTCTTCGTCGTCGTCGTCTTCATCTTCCGGCAAGCCTAAGGCGGGGAAGAAGCTCATCGATCGTCTCTCGGCCGTTGTCGACGCCTTCCACGAACGCAAACTGCCTCCTGAGCTACGCGGCCAGCGCAACAATGTCAGGTAATAATAACACACGCACATGTATAATTCCAATCACGTCAATTGTGCGTGTGCATTTGTGAGAGAGATTTTTCTGTTCAATCGGTCCTGCATCTTGTACGGTGGAACACGCACCACCAACAACCTTTCTTGGTGGATCAACATCCATCGAAACCATTCAGCTTTATCTTAATTGGATATCTATCTCTCTATGCACTTACGTTTAAAATCAGCGTCAGCAGCTTCTGTGACTTGATACAAATAGTTTAGGATTCTGTCCGAAATTGCGATCTTTTGTGATATTAGTTGGATATGACTATTAAAATTTTATTTTAGTTTAGATACATATTCAAGGAAATTTCAAGGAAATTTCTTAGTATCATAGCTGAAATTTCTCTTGTGACATCTCTACTGATTCTCAATTTGACAAGTATAGTTCAAGATCAAATTTCACATTATTGAGTTTCAACTAACTAATAAATAGATAGTATTATTTAATTTGAAGATATCAATATGTTATTGGTTCTATGTCCAATAGTTTTATCTCCTATCTATCATTTTACTTATTAAAAAGAATGACGATGAGTATGAAATCAATAGATTCGGCTCTTTTAGTGGTTAAAATTACGATTCAATGTGTACTTCAATGGTTTTCTAATTGACCAAGGGTGTGTTTGATTTCTTTTTGCAATAACTACTTTTAGTTTTCAAAACGTAACTAAACAAGTTGATTACGAGTAGTATGAAATTGTTTTAGAAAAAAGTAAAGCGAGAAAGAATCAAATAGGTCGTAGCTCTTAATTTTTCTATTGCAAGGTGGATTGCTTATAGAGGAGTGCTAACAACACTAAAACAACTTCTTAATGATTGAAATTCATTGAAAACTTTAAAATTTTGGCAGAAGTTCATTAAATAAGATGCGAGACTTATTAAATTTTGTGGTTTTTAATAAATTTTGATGAATAACAGAGAATGTATTAAAAAAAATGCATGTTATTTATGTTTTTATATTAGTTTTAGATGAGCTAAATCCAAAATGATAGACATAAAATATAAAATAAGAAGTAAAAGTTTCATATTTTTCATATGATGTAGCAAATGAATTTGAAAGTTGAAACTACGCAAACTCTAGCCCCAGAGCTGTGCCCTATTGGCAGATTATAAATGCTACCAACATACTTTCTAACAATTATCTTCTGACACATTTTCTCCTATTAGGTGCAATTTGCATAGGTCTGACTAAATATAGGAGCAGTCACAAAAGTGACTGCATGTAATCCTAACCACAAAATAATTATTATACATTAAATAATTGAAGGAGATACAACTTAAAAAATTGAGCCATTGGATCATGACTGCAGGGCGCTATAGTTACCTTTTAACTGCAGGGTAACTGGGTCCTTAAATATGCGAGTCTCATCTCCAAAACTAGAACACATGTGAATTTCAGCCAATAAAAAAGTATTGGAAAGAGTTTTAGAAAGTGTTACTAAAATTCCAGAGAGTCACAGACAGTATATGTATCATTGGTTTTAACATCTCCTAATGGGTTAGTTAAGTTTCCCTCAGGACAAGGCACTGGTGCACTAGTGTAGTGGCATGATTGATGGTACAGTGGAATTGGCTTGAATCCAATATTTTGGGTGGCTTTGTGTTGCCTTTCTCCTCATTTGGTGTTTAACACAAATTGGCTGTTAGACAGGTCTGAAACTGACATGATCAACGTTGTTGAGCAAAGAATATGGCATTCCATGGAAGAGGGTCAGTTTGAGAACTTGCCAGGGAAAGGCAAGCCGCTTAAGCTTGACACAAATCCTCATGCAGATCCAGCTGAAGACACCCTTTACCGAATCCTGTCAAAAAATGGATGTGCACCAGAGTGGGTTGAGCTTAACAAAGAGATTAGATCTAAAATATCTGAATGGAGGATGTCCTTGAAGAAAGCTTGGGCTACTAAAGGCAGTGGAGATCACTCTGAGTGGGTTGAACGTTCAGAGGCTCTGAAATTGCAGCTACGAGAAATCAATGATAAGGTGAACTATGTCGTGTTAATATTTCCTAGGAATTGGAAAATTGAATTCCTTGTCTTTTTGAATCTTTAATTCCTTTGTCATATTTGTAATGCTAATGTGATGATTATCTTTTTGTTTGGCAGGTTTTCCGGTATAACCTCATTGTGCCTTTTGGTCGGCAAATGTTTAGCCTTAAGTGGGAGAAAGAGCTAGGTTACTTAGAAGAAAAGTGAGACTAGTTCTTATTTAAATTTCAGCCAGTTGGTTCTCTATAGAAGAAGATCAAATTTTTTCATTTTTCTGAGGGAGGTCATGCCAGGTGATTAATCAACTTGCATAAGTTATTCGGTTCAACTATTGTTGATTACTTTAATTTCCTAGCAACGGCTTGACTCAGGCCAGTGCGTCATTGTTACTGGTTTCGATGCCTCTTTAAGGCTTAGTCTGACACTATGGTTTATAAACTCTTATCAATGTTTCTACTTCCTGCGTTTTATAGGTTGTTAGTTAGTTGTATTAATTTAGATGAATTAGTTGATTGATTAGTTTGATGATTGTAAGTTAGTCGTTTAATAGGCTTTATAAATAGAGCATGTATCTCACTCATTTGTATCTTTTTCATTTCAAATTAATACTGAGTTATTTCTATTAAAGATTTCTTATGTTCTTTGAACTATATGATTTTTGGCCTTATCAAGTTAAGGTCAAATGTGTCTCTCAAAATTCTGAGAACAAGGAAACAAGAAAAAGTGGTGAAAATGTATGAGACTCAACAATACTATTTGTCCTGAAAAGTGTATTATACAGCCTTCGCTTTGCAGAAGGCAATTGTAGTTTTCTCTTCAGTATACAGGATTACGTTGTAACTACCAGATGATTGAATTGGAATGAGCGAGGGCTTTCCCAATGCCAGTGCGATATTGTTTATTTGCCATTTATCTCCTGACCTTGATGATAAAACTTGATTACTGCCTGATGATATATATAGACTTCAATATAAAGTAAAAAAAATGCAATTTGACCATTTTTTCAGAGAGATTAAATGCAAGTTAATTTGATGGAGTATTTAATAGTGATATTTTTTTTTTCAAAAAATTTGCACTTTGACAAATTTTTTAATACTGTCCCTTGCAAAGGTATGCTTGATCAACTTCAACCAAAGATGGGGTGGGGGGGGGGGGGGGGGGGTGGTGTAAATAAAGGAGGTCAATGCACTTTACACATGTTCAAACACAAAAGGTGGGATCCTATGATAGCCATGATATTACAAGTTACAGCACGTAGTCTTAGAAAAATCTTATTAATGAAAGTAACACACAAGCTGAATAAGGGATGCTATTGCCGGTTACTCTTTTTCAGATGGTCTGAAACTACTTAAAAATGAAAATACATGTATTGACAGATGACTACTAATATTAACAAGAATGAAGAAAAAATCAATTACAGGCTATACAAACAAGAAGATACATTCTTAATTTTCGTATTCCTTTTGTGATGCTCATATATTTGATGTTTTAGCTGCAAGATGTATGAGACTTTTCCTGTGGTAAGCAGTACGTAAGCTTTTGTATTGCTGCAGAAAAGCTCCAATGTCAATCTCTCTGTCAAGGACTTGCTTGTGCAGATTTTCAGATTCTTCTTCTGTCTTATTCATAGCCTCTTCAAAATCATTACACAAGATATTATGAAACCAAGCAGGTCAAAACAATGATAAATTTTCGTGATTAATATAATCACACGTCTATAACAATAAGTCATCATGTCAAGGCATACCTTGAATCCTTTGGAGAAGGTATGGTGGGGAATTCAACTTCAACACTTCCTCTTTCTGCTTGTCAAGCTCATTTAGTTTCTCTTGAGCAGTAGCTAATTGAGTTGTACAAATTATTCTATACTGTTTCCATATGAGGAGGGGGAAAATTCATACGTTATTAGAATTTAAAAATGAACCACACAAATCATAGGATTATGATCAAACCTGGTTCCTGAGTTCCACAATACGAGGTTCCTTTAGTAGATTTTCATCTGAATTTAAAATGAATTGTTTGAGAAGCTCTAAAATATTCCGCTAGCAGCTAACCATCTAATGACAGCGTGACAACAAAAGTAATTCAATAACTTACTGACAAGCTGCAGATTCTCCTTGCAAAGTTCATCTTTCACCTGATCAAATAATTAGGTAAAAATCGTATTAAAAATACAAGCAATAGGACTGAGTTGGTGTGGTCATGAGCATTTAGTATACCTATCTAAACCACATTTGAAAAACTTTGCAGAAGGAACTATATGAATTTTGGGTCACTTGTGCAGCTTTGCATAGGTGTGACTTTATGAAACATGAAATTAATAAATAAATAAATAATATATATATATATATATATATATATATATATATCAACTGTTTGGATACATGGATTGCAGTATCAATGCAGAATGCTCACATTGATACTTTCACTATTGCAATTTGCAAGTATGCAAATTAAAATACTAGTAGATGACAGCCAGCAGAAAATCTCTCTATACTTTAATAGCTTAAGTAGCTAATGGAGACGCAGTTTTTATTTCCTCGTTAGTTCTTAAAGCTTAATCAAGCACTGAGGTGTTGCACCCAATATAAGCACTACGGGTTGGGACATTAAACCCAACAATCTTAAAAATGATGTTTGCCTAATTAGGCCAACAATGTCCCCCACTGCAATAAGAGGGATATAAACTCACAACCTTACTTTGATAACCGTTTATAGGCTCAACCATTTTCCTCAACACAAAAAGCTTATGCTAACAGTGAAACTTCTGTCTTTACTGTTTCTTGGAGCCACATTGAACACCAATGGGCAGACCTATGATAAGCATCGTGTGTTGGGATACTGTGCTCCATTATCCTAAGGGTGATGCTATCCTAATTAAGCTAACACTTTCACTTTCTCAATAATCAAAAAACACATTGGCAACGGAAAACGATTATTTAACCAAAACAGAGAAATATATAGCCACTCTATCCCCCATCTTAATCTGTTGTTATAAGCTTATATAGCCAATTAGCCACTCCATCCATGGTTTGTGAATTCCAAACACACTACTACTGAACACAACAGACAATGAGATCACAAAAATCACTGTCCGTTACAAACAACGGGACGCCAGGTAATACATACTCATATACTGCAAAGATCATGGCAAAATATGACAAGCAACCAAACACTGTCTTAACACTTATATGGAAGTAACGAATCTCTCAAGTATTCATTGCTCAGCAACACAGAAATTAATAAATAACACAGACAAAATAAACGCAACCATCTAAATATAACTTTCCCTAGAATGGATGCAGAGCCACAAGCTATTCTCAGCATTATAATCTCCATAACTCCTTAACATCTTACATTATTTTGAATCTTGACCTCATCAAGTGAACTTAGAAACTGCTGATATGCGTCTTTGTTAGATAAAAGCTTTTGCAACTCATCGACACTGCCAAGATCATAAAAAGAAAAAAAGAAACATTAACATTGCTATTATTTAAAGAATAAATAATCTAAACATCCATGATATAAATTTTTTTACACTCTCATCTAATCACAAACAGCGGATAAATTTATTAGATTTTTATAATAACTTGGTAGAAAGTCATACTAAAGATAACTTGTGATTAGTTGATAGTAAAAACTTTTGCTTTGAAACTTCATGTCTACTAGCTCTTATTTAAAAAGATCAAACTCTTATCTAAAGACTGCAATATGAAGTTCAATGCACTGTTACATAGCCAAAATTAAAATTTGAAAAGCAGAAGAAATCAAACATGGTGTTGAAGACCTTTTATCCTTCAAAATATCAACAAGTCGAGAAGTTTGGGCAGGGGGAACGTGTGAAGTACTGGTTCTGGAAGAAGAACCACGTTTGTGTTCTTGTGATCCGCTGCGCGTAAACATATCTGTAAGTTATTGTAGTTTTCAATTTACAGTAACTATTCTTTCTAAACTATAAAAAGGAAGGGAACATGTGGCATGAGAATGAATGCTTTTGCTGGCTGCATAAAACATGACATGAATCATATTGGAAACAAAGAGGGTTACCGAAATCTAGTGGACATGGTTCCGTTTGAAATTTCGTAACCAACGAGGTTACTTTGTGTTTGGTTTTCAACTCCTCAGCAACGACTTCCGCTACGCGTTGTGTTGTCCATTCTCGTCATCACTAAGGCGGGACAGAGAAATTTCCTTTTCACAAATAAACAAAATCTAACTTTTTAAATTCATCTTTTCATTTTTTCTCAACCATATAAGTTTTCTCTCGTTATATAAATTGAAAGTATAATAATCTATATATATTATAAATGGGATATATTTTGATATTTACTCTTTTGGTCTTCACTTTTTAGTGGACGATTATTCCTCTGAATGTAAAAAGAAACATTTTCTTATATTTTTTTTAATAATTATTCATAATTTTTAATATTTGTCTATATGTATATTACTAGCACAAAATATCTTAAACCCTCTAATTTTTTTATAATTTTTATATTTTTGTTACAAAAGGTTCGTCAAACGTGCAAGATTAACTCATTAATGTGATTATACATCGTGCTAACTAAATGAAATGTTTAGTCAATTTTAAACATGAAATGCTATAAAAAAAATATGTTATCTAATTATTTTATTTTGGAATGTATTTTTGAGATATTTATAAAAATAAATAAGAAATGAAAATAATTACTTCCTGTGTTACTTATAATATAATTTTTTTATATCTAAATGTATTTTTTTTCCTTTATAATATCTAGATGTACTAAATTAATAATGAAGGTTTAGTATCAAGTGCATATGTAGTTAACAAATTTGTAGAGACACTTTGTATAAAATCAAACCTTTCTAAAAGGTTGTGATCAAGTGTTTTTTTTTTTTATACATATGGGAAAGAATGTTGTGAGTCGTGACCAATTGTTTATTTGACTAGTGTATGTGAGAATATCTCAAATAGATTTGTTTTCCAAAGAAAACATGTGTAAAAAATTAAAGAAAAAATAAAACTTCAAAGTATAGAGGAGATCCTAAATTAACCCAAACTTTGGAATTGTTGCCAAATTCATACTCTTGTTGAACTTCCACTATTTTTGTCCGTCTCACTTGGCTCATGGCTGCCTTCTATCACAGCAAATGAATATATAGATAGAAAATTGAGATGGTAATAATTAAAGTGAGACTAAATGTCAAAAATAGAATAAACAATAAGATAAATTATATCGAGTCTTCTTCATCTTCATCCAAATGCACTTTATATTTCTTTTTTCTTACCCTACATAAATTCCATTAAATTTCTTGACAATATTATATTATATATTTTTCCTGTTAACGTTGACTTCTCGTGATTTATCAATTAAGGTCTCTAGAAGTTAAAAGAATTAAGGAGGATATTTTCCACATGGCCGCATAATTTGACTTAATTAAACTTAAAAAATGTCAAAATTTGACTTAAGTCGGTGTGAAGGAAACTTGACTTTTTAAAAAACTTTTGAGTTCTGTAAATAAGAAAATGTAGATGATAGAAGAAACTCCATTAATTGCATGGACGGATCCGAGGGGAAACGAGGGTTGGCCCCTTACCTCTTAACTCCTTAATTTTTTTTAATAATAAAATATATTCATTATATTATTATATTAAAACATTGATTAAAAATTATACATATTCCATATAGTTGATCATTTTATAATTTAAAATAATGATATTTAGTTAGATAAATAACATGACATAATGTATTTAATAATTATAATTTAATATTTATTAAATCTATTATTAAAAAAATCTCAATTCCAATAAATAAGATTTTTGATTTCTACATGCTCCATTAAAAATGGTCGATCATATGTTCTAGATAAATAATTCATACAATAAACAATGTAAAAGATTTTCATATAAATCTTTATATATAAACAAAAATAATTATATTGTATTAGAACTTTTTAAGAGTTTTTATTTAGAAAAAAGTATTTTTAAGAGTTTTTCTTATTTTTTACGAACTTATTTATCTTCTCTATTTCAATATATCTTTTTCATATTTATTTATAAATTAAATTCTAATATTTTTAAATAAATTATTAATAATTTAAAACAATTTTGTATCGTAATATAGTTTTTTTATCATTAATATAATATATAATTTATATTTTTAAAATACTTATTTATTACAAATTTTAAATATAATATAATATAATATATATTCAACTATAATATTTAAACATAATTTCAAATATAATATTTATTTTTGTATATAACTTATTATAAATTTTACTTATATATATTAACATGTAAATATCACAAGTCAAAATATTAGCTGCCTTTCAATTACATAATGTCATTTATATTAAGTTAGTTAACCTTATCATTATTATTTTTGAAATTTACATCTAACATAATTTTTTCTAGACCAAATTACACTTTTAATTTATTTATTTTTGTTAATTTGCAATTTTGATTTATCTATTTTAAAATAAAAAAAATTTATCTCCTATTTTTTAAAATATGAAAATTTAATCTTAACTACTATCAATTTGATGTTTATTGATTATTAAATTTTAACATTTTCTAATGACATCATCATTTAAGTGATGTCATATTTAGTGACATCTAACGTAATTGTAAAGATAAAAATAAAAAAATAACAGAAAAAAATATTTATTTGTATATATTTTAATGAGTGATTAGTATTTATTTATTAATAAATCTTATTTTGTATGATTTTTTTTAATTTTTTTTTATCTCTAAATATTATATTATTAAATGACATATTACTTAAAAATAAATAAATGGTAAATTTTAATGATTATAGACGTCAATTTGACAAAAAAATTAAAATTTCATAATTTTAAAATTAAAGAGACTAAATATCTTTATTTTAAAACAGAGAGATCAAAATTATAAATTAATAAAAATAAAGAGATAAAAATGTAAAAGTCTAATTTTTATTTTGTTGACACTGCATAGGTTTTTTTTTATAATATATTTTGCATATAATTAAACTTAATTGCTTAAGTGACATAGATAAATGTGAGAGATACTTAAATGAAAGTAAATTACTTTATTCTCACTTTATAAATGTTTAAATTACATATTTTACCTTTTTTATCTTAAAATATGCACTTTCCTGTTAAGTTATACTTTAGTCATTTTCAATATTAAAAAAAATATCACTCAACAATAATAATTATTTATGAATACATGTTCCAATAATCGTGTTCAAAATCTTAGTAAAGACAAAATTACAATGGATTGTGATAGAATTTTCACATAAATATTACTAATTTTTGGTTCACCCCAAAACCATCACATGCCAAACATATATACCAATAATGGTGTTATAATTTAGTTTGATAATACTATAATTGGGGGGGAGGGGTCCATATATTCGTTCCTGGATATGGTTCTTGCATGGTTTTCTTTGTCAGAATTGATATCACTGTCATAGTACTAAGATAGAAATTAAAAAAAAAAATCAATTTAACAGTATAAAAATTATGTTAAATAGACAAACATGGCCGTGGGAAAAGGAGAAAACACCAGTGCAGTACTGTTTCGAGAGATTGAGAAAGATGCTATTTTAAGGTAAAGACAATGGGTTTTCGCCATTGGTTTCTTTGCTGCAAATAAATAAGTTAATGTTAATTAATACGCCAGGGTGTACTTGATCTTAGTTAGGCTTCAAAAGTATGATTTGTGGCAGCAAATGATCGATGCACCTGCAATTGCATGCACCCATAATGTATCCATTATTTAAATTATAATCAAAGCTTGAATAATAAGGAAATTGCATGCATGCAGATCATGAGGATCAAAACTGAATGAATATCATTATCAATTCAATTGGTATTTCCCTTTTCCACATTCTCAACCTGCCATGCCAGCCTAGCTTGCTCGCTATGTACATAAAGTTCTGCTCTCTAATTAGCCAACCTAAGGGCTCATGATTTTTTTTTAATGATTTAGTTTTTCTAAAATCAAGAATATTTTCAATCAATAGTGGAACACTAATTTATTTCGAGACGTTGAGATTATTTAAATGAATCTTGTTTTTTATAAGATATTTTCCATAAACATAAAGAATCAAACTTTTATTGAAGGAAAATAATTATCTATCAATTCTATTGGACCTTAGTGATTTAGTTAATAATTCTTGTTGTGTAATTAACTTTTTTTTTTTATTAATGTGAGTGGTTAATATAATTTATTAATGAGTGTTAGTGAGATGTGTCTTAGAGCTAATTGATGTGGGTATTTGTTGGGTATAAATGACATTGTGTATGTGTATGTGTATATGGATAACATTCAACCTTTTACATATTACATTCTTCTTAACCCTTTTATATATGTGTATTGTAATATCCTATTTTTTAAAATTAAAATAATTAATATATATATATATATGTATATAATATAATATAATTTAAATATATTTTTAATCCTTGTAAAAATAATATATTTTGATTTTAACTCTTTTATATATATATATATATATATATATATTTTTTTTTTTAATTTTTTATCTCGCTAAAATTTAGAATCGTTATTTTTTGTCTATAAAAATGAGCAAATTTTAAATTTAATCCCTATAAAATATTTTTCTTTGATTTTCATTCTTCTAAAATTTAAAATCACTATTTTTTGTTCTTAATATTCATTTAAAGATAGATAAGTAATGGTTGATTTAAAAATTTATATATATATATATATATATATATATATATATATATAAATTAGAGGTATTATATGCTAATATGGTATCAAATATAGTTATGAGTGTTAATAAGGATGATCACTTTATTATATGATAAATACAAAAATAGTTAAAAAGGATCACATGATACTATAAACTAAAAAAATAATTTAAATTTTAAAGAGATAAAAAATAAAGAACTTTCTTTACAAACTTAAAATTAAAAGTAATTCATTTTATGGAGACTAAAATTATATTTAAGTATATATATATATATATATATATATATATATATATATATATATATATATATATTATTTTAAGGTACTAGAGGAGCGGGGTTCAAAACAATGAACCATATACCCTTGTGTCTATGGAGATCATGTAACATAAGGGGATGGGTTTTATCTTATCTGTGTACTGAATTGAAATTGTGGGTAATGGGGTTGTTCTTAGACCTGTTATGATATGTTTGGATGGGGAATTTATATAGGGTAATTCATTTATTTGAAGAATTTCAAATTCCTTGAGGTGAAATGCTTTGTTTGGATGAAGAATTTACAAAGAATTTGAAATCCAAGCATTTGTGAAATTTCTTCAAATAGTAGAATTTCAAATTCTCCCAAAAATGGGAGTATTTGAAATTCTTCATATTTGTTTTCTTATTTCACCTGTATATTTTATCTTATCTCTTCATTCTTTTAATTATTGGATATTCAAAAATATTTTTAAAGTTATTAAATATTATCTAATATTAATTTTTAAAATTTTTAAATATTTAAAAGTGGATTAATATTTATTTTATAAAATTTAATTTTAAATTCTCAACATATAAATATATTTTTAAAATCAATTTTATTATGGTAGAATCAAATTATCATATTCAACCTAACAATTTAAAAAATTTGAATTGACTCATCCAAACAAAATATTTTAAGAATGATAGAAATTGAAATCAAAGTAATTCAAATACCAAGAATTTAAAATTCCTTGAATTTGTAAAATTCCTCATCCAAACATACTATTAGGCTTTGAATTGCATGATCTGGAGGAGTTATAAATACTTTGAATGAGTGATGTATAATTATGTATTTCTAAAGTATTGATTGAGTTGTTTGAATGAATCATGGTGATTGGTGATTTCATTTAATATGAAGAATTATTGATGAAATTGTTGTATTGCCTAATTTGGATGTAACAGGGTTCTTGAAAAAAAGGAATAATGTGAATTGAATGGTATGCACATCGAGAGTGAATTCAATGTGTTTAATGTTTTAACCTTAGGAACAGAAAAAGTAATTAGTAGCTTAATTAAGTAGTGTGAGTAGAGAATTCGGATTTGTATGCCTTTTTGAAATGTGTTCATAACATTTGGAGATACAATTCTAAAAGCATGGTTGTGCTCAAAGTGAGCATGATCTTGTTGAGTTAACTACTATTATGTTAGGAGTAGTTGCGATCATTCTTCTTTTTTAATGTTATTTGTTTTAATAAAAAAGGACCACATTGTATTGTTTTTAATAATTAAGAGATTAAATTGAACCTTTTAATAATAGAGTGATTAAATTAAATTAATTAAATAAAATAAGGGACTAAAACAGTAATTAAATCAATTTTTTTATACTATAGTTAATATTTTTTATTTAATGTTTTCATTTGAATAACTAATTATTTTTATTTGTGGTAAAAGCTGCAGTTACATGTATTTAATGATACCTCAAATGTTTGGCTGTCTTATTTGAACATGATGCACATAAATTGTTGCAGCAGGTCAATGTTATGAAACTAAAGCCCATTTAGTACCCAAAATTTTTTAGTTTCTCAAAAATTTGGAGATTAGAATGTTAGTTTCTTACGTTTGTCGTTTGGTTTATATCTAAACCATAACATTCTTAGAAAATACGATTTCTTATTAATGTTTTTTTTAGATACATCAAATTCTTACATCTTTATTATAGAAAGATGGACATAAATTTATATATACAGTAGAAATTTTTTTAAATTAATACTCGGTAAATTAATAAACTCTTTAAAATAATAAATTTGTCCGGTCCCGACTTGAGCCAATGTAAAAAATTGAAAAACTCGATAAAATAATAAGATAATAATTTTTCGGGAGATCCCTTTATAATTTTCGGTCCCAAGAAAATCATAAATTAATAATTCATAGAAACTGAAAAAAAAATATATTACACTCTAACACATTCATCTTTTAAAAGGCCTCTAACCAATAAATAGGCATAATACCCCTCAAGCCGAGTACCCATCAGGCCAATGAACAGGCCGAACACCCATTCGACCAAGGGAAAGGTCGAATACCCCTTCGGCCAATAAACAGGCCGAACACCTCGTCGGTTAATGAACATTCCGAATTCCCCTTCAGCCAATAAACAGGCCGAACACCCCATCGATCAATGAACATGCTGAATTCCCCTTCACCCAATGAACAGGCCAAACACCCCTTTGACTAATGAACATGCCGAATACCCCCTCGGCCGATGAACATATCGAATGGGTATTCAACTGTAATGAATTTCCATGAGAAAAAGGAAAGCAGGTATTAATTACATTAAACACATCCTCGTCAGCTATAATCAGTGTGCAAAACCTTGTGCACTAGCCCAATAATCCAAAAAGTCCACCAGGCCCAAGAATGTCACTATAAATATGGTATTGATGGGACTGATGGGACAGGTATGATTATTTAATACAATAGCCTTTATTACTCTATACCGAATACTCACTTGAGCATCGGAGTGCCTTTGTAGGTACCCTCCCCACCATTCGGAGACAGGACTCAGCCAACATTTGGAACTTAGGAGACTAATCAAGAAGGAGGAGAGAAGGAGTGTTCTCAGCAGGAACATTTTGGCGCCCACAGTGGGGCCGAAACCAAAACGATTTTCGACCCTGAATTAAGATGGTAGCAACTAGGAGCCAGCAAGAAAACATGATCATTCATAACCTCGAGATGCCCCGAGAACCCAAACAGTAGACAAATCAAACACATAGAAGGAATGTAGGAATCGTACGTGGACCGCTCGCAACCTGCAAACCCGTGATCAACCATAGAACAGCTGAAGGCCAAAATGTTGAAATTGAAGAGGCTTCGGGAAAAGGATGCCCACGAATTATCCATCCTACGAAGGGAGAATGCGGAACTTAGAAGTGATAATCGCTCGTGGCAACCATCGCAAAGCATCCCAAATACAAAACCCACCAACGATCAGGGTGAATCATCAGGATGGTATAAGGAGCCAAGGCCCTCAGGCTGACCAGCCGGAGTAACCACTACAACACTTGATATCAGCAAGCGAAGACAACAAGAGAAGACACCATTCATCCCTGATATTAGCGGGGCACGATTACCCGACAATTGGAAAACTTAGCTTTGGAACGGTACGACGGGACTACCGATCTGGAAGAACACTTGGACGCCTTCACCACCCAGGTCGATTTGTTCACAGACGAAGATGCAATCATGTGCAAGGTATTCCCTACATCGCTGAAAGGACCAGCCTTAAACTGGTTTACCAAACTCCCTTCAAGGTCCATCGACTCTTTTGCCACACTAGCCACATGCTTTAGCATGCATTTCGCCACAAGTTGACCCCATCGGCTTACCTCCCTTGCCTTGATCAATATCTGTCAAGAGAAGAGGGAGTCGTTAAGGGCCTTCATGGAGCGATTTGGGAAAATGATGTTAGCCATTCGAGATTTGGACCTAACAGTAGCCATGCACCACCTCACTACGACACTACGAGCTAGACCCTTTGTGAATAGTTTGTGTAAGAAGCCACCTATAGACCTTGACGATCTACGGCAAAGAGCGACCAAATACATGCAAATGGAAGAGTTGGCAGAGTTCAAAAACCAATCACGACCCAAACCTAATAAGAGGGAAGGGGACAGAGAACACCCAGCAAAACCTCATATCCCAAACATTACAGATTGCAAGAGAACCACAAAGGGACCGAGGTATGCATAATACACTCCTCTTAATGCAAGCAAAACCAAGGTGTTGGAGCAAGCCCTGGCCATCGAAGTCCTAACGGTGCCCCGACGCGCTTCATCTCCACCCCATGAAGATAAGACAAAAACATGCCAATTCCACAAAAATAGGGGGCACACGACGAAAGAATGCACAGCTCTTCGGGATCGCATCGAAGATCTTGTAAAAATGGGACACCTCCAAACCTTCATACAATCCTTGAACAGGAAAAGGTAGGACAACTACCCCGACAGGAGAGATCAAAAGAGAGAGGGCCAAGATAGGGCACCTTCGAGATATAGGCATAGGGAACGCAGCAAGTCACATGAACGAAATGATTAGCAGTGGGATAGGAATCTCTTGAGAAGGGTGATAAATACAATTGTTGGAGGATTCACAGGAGGTGGAGGAACCTCTTTGGCACGAAAGAGTCACTTGAGGGCGATTAGGTCAATCAATGCGGTAACACGAACAGATTTAGTCCGCATGCCGCCTATCATCTTTACCAACAGGGACTTTCAGGGGGTCGACCCAGTACAAGACGACCCCATAGTAATCAGGGTAGAAATTAATAACTGTTCGGTGAGAAAAACGCTCATAGACCAATGAAGCTCAATTGATATCTTATACTGGAAAACATTCAAATAGTTGGGCATTCCCGAACAGGAGTTGACACCCTACCATGAGCCCTTAGTCGGATTCTCGGGAGAGAGAGTAGACACCCGAGGAACCATTGACTTGTACACCTACTTTGGGAACGAACAAGAAGGGTGAAAAGTCAAGGTGCGATATGTGGTGGTACATGCCAATACCTCCTACAATATCTTTCTTGGACGACCCTCTTTAAACAAGCTCCGTGCCATTGTGTCAACCCCTCACTTAGCCATGAAGTTCCCGTCTAAAACTGGCACGGTGATCACTTTACATGCCGATCAGAAAACAACTCGCGAATGCTACTATGCTAGTTTGAAGGTACAACTATTGCTTAGGTACCCACACGACGTCAATGTTATCTGTGATCACCACCAAATTAGAGGAGATACATATTTTGAGTTAGACCCCAATTCAAATGATGACCATAGAGTGGAGCCGGTCGAGACAACTATCCCCTTGCAACTTGGGAGAAGTAAGGAGCAGGTCATATACCTGAGTTCCCTGTTGACGGCCATCGAGGTGGAAAGTATCAAAAAGGTCCTCATTAGGAACTCTAACCTGTTTGCCTGGACAACAACAAACATGCCGGGCATTAATCCACACTATCACTGCCATCGACTTTCCATATATCGAGATGCTAAGCCCGTTGCCCAGAAAAAGAGGAAGATGGGCGATGAGAGAGCACAAGCCATGAGGGAAGAAACTGCAAAATTACTCCAAGTTGGGTTCATCAGAGAAGTCAAGTATACCACCTAGTTAGCCAACGTGGTGATGGTAAAAAAGGCCAATGGTAAATGGCGAATGTGTACCGATTACACAAATTTGAACAGTCTGCCCGAATGATGCTTATCCGTTACTGCATATTGATGCGTTGGTAGACGGCGCAACAGGCCATCAGATACTTAGCTTCCTTGATGCTTATTCTGGATACAATCAGATACCCATGTATCCACCAGACGAGGGGAAAATAGTGTTCATCACTGAGTCGGCTAACTTTCGTTACAGAGTCATGCCGGTTGGTTTGAAGAACGCGGGGGAAACTTACCAAAGACTCATGGACAAGATCTTCCACCAGCAGATCGAGAAGTGTCTAGAAGTGTATATAGACGACATGGTGGTAAAGTTTGATTCCATGGACGATCACATCAAAGACCTAAGGTAGGTGTTCGATGAGGTAAGAAAGCATCACATGCGCTTAAATCTGGCAAAGTGCACCTAAGGAGTTTCCGGCGGAAAGTTCCTAGGATTTATGCTCTCAAAAAGAGGAATAGAAGCTAACCCTGATAAGTGCCAGGCTATCATCGACATGAGGAGCCCTCGCAACCTCAAGGAAGTGCAGCGCTTGACTGGGCGGATAACATCACTGGCGCGCTTCTTACCATGCATGGCAAACAAGTCTAGGCCAATAATGTCACTGTTGAAGAAGGCCCGCAAATTCTAATGGACCAAGGAGTGTGAATCGTCATTCCAAGAATTCAAAGCGATGCTTGTTGCACCACCACTCTTGTCTAAACAAAATCCTCAGTCAGACCTCATAGTTTACATAGTTGTCTCTAAAAAGGCCATTAGTGCTGCCTTGGTACAAGAAAGGAAAGAGCAAGTTCTGGTATACTTCGTTAGTAGAGTCTTGTAAGAAGTAGAGACTCGATACCAGTGGCTCGAAAAGACAGTCCTCGCTTTGGTACAGGCGGCTCGCCGCTTACGCCACTACTTTCAAAGCCATAAAATAGTCGTAAGGACGGACAGTCCGATAGCCAAAGTCTTGAGAAAGCCCGAGCTCGCAGGTAGAATGATAGCATGGTCAATAGAGCCATCGCAATTTGACATTCAGTTCGAATCAAAAGGTCCTATCAAAGTTGAAAGCATGGCTGACTTATTAAATGAGTTTCATCCTGAAATCGTGTCAGAAAAGGTAGTATGGACATTACACGTAAACAGGTCATCAAACCAACAGGGTAGTAGAGCCGGGATCATACTTGAGGGACTGGACAACATGGTGGTAGAACAATCACTACGCTTCAACTTCAAGATTTCCAACAATCAAGCTGAATATGAAGCCTTGCTAGCCGGTTTGCGTCTGGCAAGAGAATTGGGGATCAGGAGAGTTAAGTGTTGGAGTGACTCCAAGGTAGTCACAGAGCAGATAAATGGAACATTTCAAGTCAAGGAGCTGACATTGCTCAAGTACTTCCACGCCTTCCAGAAACTCAAGGCTTCCTTCAAAGAGGTCCACATAAGTCATACCCCTAGAAAGCTCAATACGAGGGCTGACCAATTGGCAAGGTTGGCAAGTAGTAAGAAGACGAACCAACTCCGTAGTGCAATACATCAAGAGCTACAAAGTCCAAGCATTATAGAGTTCGAGTGCTTAGAAATTCGGAAAGGAGACAAAAATTGGATGACTAACATCACCAATTATCTCTTGACAGGAGAATCATTGGCTGACCCCCACAACAATTCAGTCCAATTCGGCTGACCCCCACAAAAATTGTAGAGTCCGAGGCACCTCAATAATGAAACACAATTCAGTCTCATTTACTTGTGTTCCCCCACAACAAACTCGCACTCAAACTTGACAGATAATAAATTCCCTCCCGAGTTCCTCCACTCGGCTAAGGACGAAAAAACGATTCCCTCCCGAGTACCTATACTCGGTCAAGGAAGTTAATTCCCTCCCAAGTGCCAACTTGTTCAAGGAAGAATACATAATTCCCTCCCGAGTTCCTCCACTCGGCTAAGGACGAAGAAACGATTCCCTCCCGAGTACCTACACTCGGCCAAGGAAGTTAGTTCCCTCCCAAGTGTCAAATTGGTCAAGGAAGAATACACAATCCCCTCCCGAGTTCCCTCACTCGGCTAAGGACGAAAAAATGACTCCCTCCCGAGTCCATGCACTCGGCCAAGGTTGACAAACACCAATCCCTCCCGAGTCCACACACTCGGCCAAGGTTCACCAACACCAATCCCTCCCGAGTCCACACACTCGGCCAAGGTTCACCAATACCATTCCCTCCCAAGTGCATATACTCGGCCAAGGAGGACCATCTCATTCCCTCCCAAGTCTTCACACTTGGCCAAGGACGACGAGAATTATACCAAGGTGCGAGGAGACCTTCATAAATGCTTTCAGGGTATGAAAAGCCAAACGCCACACCTCTCCACCTAGGTGCAAAACCCTAGGGAAACACATCATGCAACGATCACAATCAGTTAGTCAAGGGACGCAACTCCCTAGGGCAGTACCTCGTGTTGACCTCTGACACATCCCCTCATACAAGTCAAATCTTTTCCAATACTTTGAATCCCTTCGTCTTTCATCCTCAGGCTTGGGGGGGGGGCAGTGTATTGGGACTACGCACCACCAGGTCAAAGTCAACACTAAACACACCCCTTCAGCCTTGGAAAAGACCGAGATGTACCCAAAATGAAAAACATACGCAAGTACCCCCCCTTAAGCCGAGTACCCCCTTAGGCCGAGTACACCATTAGGCCGAGTACCCCCTCAGGCCGAGTACCCCTTTAGGCCGAGCACCCTTTTAGGCCGAGTACCTCCTTAGGCCGAGTACCCATCCGACCAATGAATAGGCCGAGTACCCCCCTTAGGCCGAGTACCCCCTTAGGCCGAGCACCCCTTTAGGCCGAGTACCCCCTTAGGCCGAGTACCCCCTCAGGCCGAGTACCCATCAGGCTAATGAATGGGTCGAGTACCCCCTTAGGCCGAGTACCCATCAGGCCAATGAATAGGCCGAGTACCCCCCTTAGGCTGAGTACCCCCTTAGGTCGAGCGCCCCTTTAGGTCGAGTACCCCCTTAGGCCGAGTACCCATCAAGCCAATGAATAGGCAGAATACCCCTCAGGCCGAGTACCCATCAGGCCAATGAACAGGCCGAACACCCATTCGACCAAGGGAAAGGCCGAATACCCCTTCGGCCAATAAACAGGCCGAACACCCCGTCGGTTAATGAACATGCTGAATTCCCCTTCCACCAATGAATAGGCCGAACACCCCATCGGTCAATGAACATGCCGAATTCCCCTTCAGCCAATGAACATGCCGAACACCCCTTCGACCAATGAACATGCCGAATACCCCCTCGGCCGATGAACATACAGAATGGGTATTCAACTGTAATGAATTTCCATGAGAAAAATGAAAGCAGGTATTAATTACATTAAACACATCCTCGTCAGCTATAATCAGTGTGCAAAACCTTGTGCACTAGCCCAATAATCCAGAAAGCCCACCAGGCCCAAGAACGTCACTATAAATATGGTATTGATGAGACTGATGGGACATGTATGATTATTTAATACAATAGCCTTTATTACTCTATACCGAATACTTACTTGAGCGTCGGAGTGCCTTTGCAGGTACCCTCCCCACCATTCGGAGACAAGACTTAGCCAACATTTGGAACTTAAGAGACTAATTAAGAAGGAGGAGAGAAGGAGTGTTCTCAGCAGGAACAAGTATAATACTTTAATCTTACATATCCAAATAAAATTAATAAATTATATGAGTCCAAATAAAATTAGAAAAATATAATTTTTTAGTGAGGTTTAGACCATATGTATTCTCCTCGGAAATAATCAGACTCAAATCAAGTAGCTAGTATCACAATAATGACAAAAAATGTTCTTTTAAATATTTAACACACGTATGCCAATTGATCACATGCCCAGTGATGGTAAAAAATGTCTTCTTTTTTTTTTCCTACTAGGGCTTTTTATTTAAATGGATAAATTTACATTAAAAAAATAAAATGGGTAAGTTATGTTTATAAACATTTTTTTTTATTTCAGATTTTTTTAAACATTAATTTTTTTAAACATTAATTTTTTTAAAATAACAAAGTAATGATCCTTGTATGCAACTTGCCTTATGCTGTTTATGTTTTAAATTAAAATAATGTTTTTTATTTCAGATTTTTTTTAAGTTACCCATTTTAAAAAAATAAAAAATAACCCTCTGAGATTAAATTAAAAAAAAGGCAATTGTTATTTGTAAATGAAATTCTTGCTTATCTTTCGCTCTTCTATTGTCATTTAGTGATTCAATCATTTCATGAAGCATTTATTATTTTCTTGAACTTTGTAAACGTGAAATGTGCAATACTTAACATCATTCAAGGTAACCTTTTATTTTTCTCTCTAAAGGGGTAAGATGAAAGTAAGAATAGCAAGTAAAGCATGCCTTGATAGCAATGCCATTGAATTGATGGAATTGTTAATATAGGACTTACTTTTCTTTGTTAACTCTTTATTTGGATTCCAAGCTTTGGATTCTTATTTTACCGCATAATTCGCATTCCTTTCACACAATCAACGATTCTTCCCTTCTATGTTCATATACTTTTCAAGGGGGAATATGCTATTCTTCTTGGTCTTCCTCTATCGGCAACTCCCTAATTTAAGTCTTTTTCTTCCTCATTTGACTTTAAACTTTCTCGTGTATGTCTTT
Organism: Cajanus cajan; assembly: GCF_000230855.2. Classification (NCBI taxonomy): domain Eukaryota; kingdom Viridiplantae; phylum Streptophyta; class Magnoliopsida; order Fabales; family Fabaceae; genus Cajanus; species Cajanus cajan. The sequence continues at coordinate 11,512,035 of NC_138523.1, read as the reverse complement.
CATCATTTTTTAATTGCATATTATAATATTCTCCTTTTTGTTTTGCCCTCTCTTCCTCCCTTTCTTATTTACCATTCATGCAAGCAAATGTAGCATGTGAAGAGGGGAAAGGCCAAGTGTTTTGTCCTCATGATTCAATTTCTCACACATTTTTTTTTATCTCTTCTCTAAATATAAATTACCTATTTTTTAATGTATTATTAATGAAAAAATATTTATCGATTAGATCAATGACTACTATGACGACCATTTTAATCAAAGTGTCATCTCTTTAATCATATTTTTTCCCATAACATTTAAATAAAAAAATCTTACTTAAAAAATCTGACTTCAATTTTACCAAATCAAAGTATCAATTTTATATAATTTCAAGAAAAGGAAATCTAAAATATTTTAAAACTCACTTAAAAAATTAACGTGTTTACAATAGAAAATATTTATCTATCCTTACCATAGACATAACATAAACACATACAAGCAAGTTTGTAAAATTCATGAAAGTTTTTTTCTTTTCCTTTTTAGAAGGGATTGAATGCCCTAAATAGATAAATTAAAAGTCAAGGAGTTGGACACAAGTCATTAACGTGTTAAATTCAAGGTCTAATTGGACAAGCAATGCCCAAGTTCAATTATTAACAGAAACAATTTTTGACTAAATTTTACTTAACTCTCAACCGAATTAGATTAATCTAAGACGATACCTTAGGACACTAGTACAAAACATATTAAAAAAAATCGGTTAAAAGTTACTAAAGCTCTTGCTTTAAACTTCTCAAAAATATTTTTATTTATTAACCTTTCAAAATCTCTTATCCAACATGTTATAAGTCTTTATTTTTAGCTAGCTACTTGTTTGTGCTTTCATTCTCTTCACTCTATATAGTTGCATTTCCTTTCTTTCTTTTCTCTATGTCTTTTGTAAGTAAACCTATTTAGGCAACCCAAACAATTATAGTTAATATACATAGACTCTTGTAAATGCATTCACCTAACTCTATATGCACGTGATATCAAATCTCCTTGACATCCTACACTCATAATAGCTTAGGAGTAATGGAACGGGACCACCTCCCTTTGACGATCCCTCCGATCCACCCTTAACTGGGGAACATCTATCAGAATCCTGTTGAAGTGTTATAGCTGGCTATAGTTACCTTCCATTCTCATTAGAGGGTCTTCACCATAACACCTCCCATCGTTTAGGTAGATGACCTTTGAGACCTACTTGCATAAACTCACATTATCCTGCAAATAAAGCATGTATGCATGAACTCTACCAACAATACTACATTGTCACACAAATGCAACAACCATCAATTAAATTTGTCAAACTGCAGCCCTAGACTTATCCACTACACCTTGCCACATCACACCATAATGACCCATCACAACATATATTCTCATACATCAATATCTTTCATACACATAAAAATGTATTGGTTATTTAGATTCTTAATTTCCTAGCTTCTATCTAGTTTCCCATTTTATATCCCCTGGCTTAGTTTAGTAGTTTTATTCTTTTAATATTAACACTTAATCCTTCCTCACGACTCCTCTGGTATGAATTCATTCATATAACCTAATTGTTTGAGAAAATGGCATGATGCCTAATGAGGTCAAACTCACACCTACTGCAAAGAGATCAAGAATCTCTCTACCAGAATCTCGCCTAGTGTGAAGAGGTTTAGGACCTCTCTACCTAATTTGCATCTGGTATGGATACCCTTACACCTAGTGTTAAGGAATTAGGGACCCCTTTGTAACTAACTCGTCCGATGTGATTTGGGCCACACCTAACATCCCCTCATCTAAAAAAATTAACGTCAAACGGTGTTGGCTAAGACACCCCTTGCCAACGTAGAGAAGTAAAAAACCTCTTTAGCATCCCGAAACCATCTTCATGCCTAATGCTAAGAATGAGGTATTCGTTCCCAACGCCATGAAGGCACGTTTGACACAGCCATAGATTTTGCACTTTGCAAAATCACAAGTTGTGTGGTATAGGTTCTCCTACACCCACCCAAACTCACCCACATGTTATTTTACTCAATTTATTCGATAGATTAGCATTATACAACACATAGAACAACCACCACATATCAATACACTTCAATTCATTCATTTAAGTAAAAAAAAAAAAAAACTCAATTTCATAACCCTAGATGTCAAGCATTGTAATTCATCATTATACCAATCAAATCATAATTCAAGCCCAAATTACTAATACAACATAACACTACATCAATAGTTGTCACACATGAATATCCATAGAAATTCAATCAGAAACCTAACAAAGTTAGGAGTTGTCTCTCTACCCTTTTATATACTTATAGATGTGATAGTCTCACTCTCTCTTACCTTAAGTGATGGTCCTATGGTACTATGTGCTCCCTGTAGCCCCAACCACTACTCTGCACTCTCTTTGAGAGATTTCTCTAGGTTTTCCTCCACATGTGCTCTAAGGATTTTAGAATATGCATAAAAGAAAAACCAAATCCCCTTGTTTTTATTTTTAATAAGCCTTTTGATTTGGTTTAGAGTTCAACCCAATACTCTTCACTTATGATCCTTCTTTATTTTACTTAATTTAAATATAATATTTCTTTACATTACAAATTAATTGATATGAAATTATTATTTATTTATTTATATATAAAAATATATGGGATGTGTTACATTGCTTCTTAAAAAACAAAAAGTTACTTATTTAAAAAAAATAAAAAACTTAGACAAACATCAAAAAGAGTGCTTATTATATTTAAAAAAATATTTTTATAAGAAAAATAAATTTGAACAAACAAATAAACTCATAATCAATTATTAGGTTTGAAAATAAATTATTTTTTAAGTTGAAAGATTTTTCTCCGATAAATTAAATTAATAGTTAATAATATATGTGACATATTTTAATTAAATAATTATATATAGGTACGAGTATAGAGTATAATGGGTGTTTCATCTATCCCATAATGACTCTAATTTTAACATTTAAAAAATGTCTCATCATAAATGATGTTCTTAAATTTCAATGCAACATTAATTATGTTTTCTCTAATTTATCACTTCATAAATTATTCAATCCATAGTTTTAAAAACCGGACCGGTCATCAAACCGGTTAAGGTACCGAGTCAGTGGGTTAAAGGTTAAACTGGTGGATCACTGGTTGAACCGCATGACTCGATTTTTATTATTATTTTTTTAAAAAAATTCATGTTAAATATATTTTATACTTATAAATTTTAATAAATTCATATCTTATTTTAAATTTCAAATTTTCTATTTTATTTAAAATTATTTTTATTTTTATTTTGTAAAAAAATACATAAAAAAATTACATGTTAAACTATATATTAATACAAATTAAAAATATAAATAATATGTACATATATAATATGCTTGCAATTGATATCACAAAATAATATATGTAATATCTACATAGATATTATTTTATTAAATATATAATTTAAAATTAATAATATACTATAAAAGTTATTTAAGTTGTATATATTACAAACAAATACATTAGAACAAGTAGTCATTTTTATATTTAATAAAACTCTTTGCTCTTCCATTAAGAGATTCAATTTTCATTATTATTTTTGTGGTTTATGGTCCCTTAATAAAATAAAATAATAATAATAATAATAAATAGTGTGGTTGAATCGGTTTGACCCACCGGTTCACCAGTTGAACTGAAAAATTGACCGGTTCAATCCGGTTTGAAATGGGTCGATTGCATAACCGATCTAACTTAAGATTCGGACCGCCTAGATTACCAGTTCTCAGTCTAACCGGTCTGACCGGCCAATTCGATCCAGTTTTTAAAACACTGACTCAATCATCACAATTAACAGTAATGCATTTATTGAGATAGTGTAAAATTCTTTAAAATAAATTATACACTTAATTTATATGCAAAATTTTTAAACAATGGGCAATCATTGTAGAATATTGAGAATATATACTCCCTCTTTTAAACTACTAGAAGAGAGATTAAACTAGAAGACCTAATTCTACAAAGGGATTAACTAGTAAAAAAGAATAATATTAATTTTTTTTTCATTTCCTCAATTACATTACAATAATATCTTATATAACTAATACCTACCAACCTAATTAGATGACAACCTATAAGTGTCACCATCTTAGAGAATTAAAAAAAATTATAAATATAATATATTTAAAATAAACTAATTCCATCTAATGAAATCTTTAAGTCATTTTATTTTGGACCTAGAGTCCATTCTATCATCCTCTGATTCTAAATATAAACAACAAAAGAAAAATTGTGGAAGAACATATGCATAAAATTTTGATGATGTCAAAGCGTCGAAGAAAATAAAAGGTCAAATTAAAGCAAGTTGATCAAGAAGCAAGATCTCAAGTAATAACTAGATAAGTCTTGACTACTTCGCTTAGTATGTAAAATTAACTTTTAGAATTTGCAAATTTCACTTGGCCATTAAAATAAGGATTTCAAGAAAACCTAACCTTAATCTTTTTGAATATAAGAATAAGTTGTTTGAAAAGAAAGCAAAAAGAGTATTCAAAATATTAAACAAAAATATTTTAACTGGAAAATAAAAGTTTTCTATATCTTAAGTTTTCATAAGCTAATTGAGTAATATCTGTCTGGTAATCGATTACCAGTTGATGTAATCGATTACCCTAGAAAGAAAACTTCTTTGATCAAGGTTCAAATGTTAAAATATGCTCGGGTAATCGATTATCAGTTATTGTAATCGATTACCAGAAGATGAAACTTCAAAATTTAAATTTAAATGATACAATGTTTCAAACATTTTGAACTTAAAAATCGTTGTAATTAATTACCAAGTCTTGTAATCGATTACCAAAAGATGAAACTTCAAAATTTGAATTTAAATGATACAATGTTTAAAAAATTTTGAACTTAAAAACCGTTGTAATTAATTACCAAGTCTTGTAATCGATTACCAGAGTATCTTTTCTAAAAAATTATAAAGAGTTACAACTCTTCATGAAAAGACATAATCTAAGAAACAATTGTCTATAAATACCTATAATTTTTCAGAGAAAGGTTACAAACTCTAAATGTGAAAATCAATTTACAAAAACTACTTGACCAAAGTCATTTGCAAAAATCTCTAAAGAGTTCATCAAGATCTTAGAAAGTGAAATATCTACTCTTCAAAGAGAGTCATTTTGTAATACCCAATTGATCAGTTGATCTGTAAAGGAGAAAGGATTTTTCTCCTTGTTGGTTATTGAATCTCAACACAAGGAAAGGGAGTTCCAAGGTGTTGGAGGATTCAAGTCTTGTAAGAGTTACAAGAATAGTAGAAATTTCAAGTTGGAGACTTGAGGACTGGATGTAGGCAGGATTGGCCGAACCAGTATAAATTGAGTTTGCAATTCTTTTTTTCCTACACTTTTAATTACTTGTTACTTACTTGTGTTTTGAGTAGTTTTGCATCATTAATTACATACAATTTGTCTAAGAATATGAATATATGAGAAAGCATTTCTAAAAAGAAATAAAGGAAGAAAAATTGGGTAACTTAATTCACCCCCCCTCTTAAGTTATACGAGGCTATTTGACTAACAAGTGGTATCAAGAGCAGGTTTCTTGTATAAGGCTTAAAAGCTTCAAGAATTGAAATGGTCTCATCAAATTTTTTATTTCCCGAAGGAAACTCTATTAATAGACCTCCAATATTCAATGGTGAAGGGTATCATTAATTATTGGAAATCTAGGATGCAAATTTTTATAGAAGCCATAGATTTAAACATATGGGATTCTGTTGAAAATTTTCCTTTCATTCCCACTATTGTAGTAGGAAATGAAATTAAAAATCTACCCAAAGATCAATGGAGTGATGATGACAAAAGAAAAGTTCAATACAATTTGAAAGCCAAAAATATAATTACTTCTGCATTAGGCATAGATGAATATTTTAAAATTTCAAATTGTACAAGTGCAAAAGAAATGTGGGATACATTAAAAGTAACACATGAAGGCACTAATGATGTTAAAAGATCTAGGAGAAATACTCTCACTCATGAATATGAATTATTTAGAATGAATCAAAACGAAAGCATACAAGACATGCAAAAGAGATTTGCACATATAATTAATCATCTTGCATCTCTAGGAAAAGTGTTTCCTAACGAAGATCTTATTAACAAAGTTTTGAGATGTTTGAGTAGGGAATGACAACCGAAAGTGACTACAATTGCTGAATCAAAAGATCTAACAACCATGTCTCTTGCTTCACTATTTGAAAAACTTTAAGAGCATGAAATGGAATTGATGAGACTAAGTCAAAATGAAGATAGTGACAAAAAGAATAAAAGTATAGCACTTAAAGCATCTTCATCCTCTCTTGAAGAAAATGAAAAAGATGACAACATTGAGGAAGATGATGTTGATGATGAAGATTTCAGTCTCTTTGTAAAAAGATTCAACAAGTTCCTAAGGAATAAAGGAAATAGAAGAAAATTCAACTTCAACATAAAGAAGAAAGAAGAAGAATCTTCTTCAGCCCCAAAATGCTATGAGTGTAATCAACCGGGACATTTGAGATTAGAATGTCCAATCTAGAAAAGCAAAATGGAAAAATCCAACAAGAAAAACTTCAAGGATAAGAAAAGTAAGAAAGTAAATATCACTTGGGAAGAAAATGATATGGATTCTACAAGAGATTCAAACAATGAAGTTTTGAATTTGGGACTAATGGCTAAAGACTATGAAAGCGAAGAAGAGGTAACATCTTCTAACAATGATATCTCAATTTCATTTGATGAACTTCAAGATGCATTTAATGATTTGCATAAAGAATCCTTTAAACTTGCAAAATTAGTATCATCATATAAGAAAACAGTTTCAAACTTGGAAAAAGAGATTTCAAAATTAAATAATGAATTAGATGATCTTAAAACCGAAATTAGGATAATAAATTCTAAAGAAGAAAATCAAGAGATTAAAAATAAGTTAGAAACAAATAAAATAAATCATCCATGTTCAACATGCAATAGATTTAAAGAGGAAATTAGTAACCTAAGAAACACTCTTGCAAAATTTACTAGTGGAAGAAATAATTTAGATATAATATTAGGAAAACAAAAATATGTATTTGATAAGGAAGGATTAGGATATAATCCTCAAAAATAACAAAAGAAATATAAAAAATTCTTTATTCCCACACAAGCTACTAGTTTCCCATTCACAACATGTTTTTATTGTGGTAAGAAAGGTCATAATTCATCAACATGCTATATTAGAAAGAATTTTAGCAATCCCAAGAATATGGTTTGGATTCCTAAAGGTTCTTCTGTTAATACTAACATTAAGGACCCAAAGAAAACTTGGGTACCTAAATCAACCCTTTCTTTGTCTTGAAGGATTCCAAAAATCAAACTTGGTACATTGATAGTGGATATTCCAAGCACATGACAGGAGATGCTTCAAAATTCATTGACCTCACTCCTAAGAGAAGTGGACATGTAACCTATGGAGACAACAACCGAGAAAAAATACTTGGCATTGGAAGAATTGGTACAAATTTTTCAACCTCCATAGAAAATGTGTTACTTGTGGAAGGTCTTAAACTTAGTTTGTTAAGTGTCAGCCAACTTTGTGATAAAGGTTTTTCGGTATCATTTGACTCACAAAAATGTCTAATTGAACACATAAATGATAAAAATGTTAAGATAGTAGGATTTAGAGTTAACAATGAATATAAATAAAATTAGAAAATAATTCTAATAATTCTCAATGCCTCGTGAGTAAAGATGATGAATCATGGCTATGGCATAAAAGAATAGCTCACATAAACATGGAACACTTAAATAAATTAATCTCAAAAGACTTAGTAATGGGATTACCAAAGATTAAATTTGAGAAAAATAAACTATGTGATGCATGCCAAAAGGGAAAACAAGTTAAAGTATCTTTTAAACCAAAGAATATAGTCACAACTTCTAGACCCTTAGAACTTTTACATATGGACTTGTTTGGACTATCTAGAACTATGAGCTTTGATGGAAGTTACTATGGTCTTATCCTAGTGGATGATTTCTCTAGATATACTTGGACCTTATTTCTTGCTCATAAAAGTGATACTTTTGGTGTGTTTAGAAAATTTGCTAAACTAATTCAAAATAAGAAAAACTTAAGATTGTCTCCAGTAGAAGTGATAATGGAAAAGAGTTTGAAAATAAAGATTTTGATTTATTTTTTGAAGAAAATGGAATTGAACATAACTTTTCTGCACCTAGAACTCCTTAACAAAATGGAGTAGTAGAAAGAAAAAATAGATCATTAGAAGAATTAGCAAGGACTATGCTAAATGATTCAAAACTCCCTAAATACTTTTGGGCAGAAGTTGTTAACACTGCATGCTATACTATGAATAGAGCTTTGATTAGACCTATTCTTAAGAAAACTCCTTGTGAGTTATTCAATGAAAGAAAACCTAATATTTCACATCTTCACATTTTTTTGATGCAAATGCTTTGTACTTAATAATGGAAAAGATAACTTAGGAAAATTTGATGCTAAATCTGATGAGGGAATATTCTTGGATACACTCTAAATAATAAATCATATAGAATATGCAACAAAAGAACCATGACTATTGAGGAATCAATACATGTTGTATTTGATGAAACTAACCTTGTTTGTCCAAGAAAAGATATTATTGATGAAATTGTAGAGAGCTTTCAAGATACTCATATTAATGAGAAAACTCAAAAGGACAAGAAAGATGAAGAAAATGAGGATTCAATAATCCAAGAAGATCAAACAAACATGAATCCTCAAAGAGAGTGGAGAATCTAAAGAAATCATCCTCTTGAAAATATCATTGGAGATATATCAAAATGGGTAACTACTAGACACTTTCTAAAAGAAGCATGCAATAATATGTCTTTTGTTTCTAAGATAGAAGTTAAAAACATTGATGAAGCTTTAAATGATGAATATTGGATTAATGCTATGCAAGAAGAATGAAATCAATTTGAAAGAAATCAAGTATGGGAATTGGTTAATAGATCTATTAATCATACAATTATAAGAACAAAATGGATTTATAGAAACAAACTTGATGAACATGGTATAGTCATAAGAAATAAACCGAGACTAGTTGCTAAAGGATATAATCAAGAAGAAGGCATAGATTATGAGGAAACATATGCACCAGTAGAATTCTCCAAACCGCTCAGCCGTTTCAAGGCGCTGAGCAGTTCCTTCTCTTTCTTGCCTACTCTATTTTAATTCCAGCACCTATAAAAGGGCAGAGGAGAGAGAAAACAGATTATCATGAGTGGAACGAAGAGAAGAAAATAGAGGAAAAAGGAAACAAAGCACTTTGGAGCTCGTGGGAATGCGGTTCTTCAGAGGATCTCTTTCTTCTACCTTTCTTCTTGTTATTTTGTGATTTCTTGTACCATGGAGAGCTAAAGCTCTAGGGTTAGAATTAATGTAATCATCGAACTCCTTTGTAATCCCTTTTAATTAATATATATATTTATATATACTACATCTATTACTCAATGTCAGTAATTTGTATTCTGTTCTTAATGTTTTGATAAACTGATCATTTATCTTTGATCTTGGATTTAGAATCTAGTTGGAAAATGTTTTCTGAATCTGGACTCGAAACAAATCACGTATTAGTTTTGAAAGCCAAGGATGGTTTGAAATTGATAGTTGCAACAAGTTCTGATTCTTAATGTAGGATATTTAACTGAATGAAGTGAGGAATCATTCATCGAGTCAAATATCTTAGAATTTCTTATACCAAGGAATTGGATCGGAATGAATTTAGAGAACTCAATGGAAATGAGTAATAAAATCATTTATAAGAATCATTAGGAATACATAGGAGGGAGATTGATGAAATTTAATCCCAACTGACTCTCATATCTATTTTTCTTAAATCTAATCTGGCTTTTGGTTACTTAAATTTAAATCACTACTCATCTCAATTATTTAGCATGCGTGAATACTCAGATTGTGAAATTACAAGTAACAATTAGTGTAATAGAAATCAAAATCTACTTCACAAGTCCTTGAGGATCGACAACCTTTTAACTATATTACAGAGACTTGGGTGCGCTTGCTTAGAAAACCAACAAGTTTTTTGGCGCCGTTGCCGGGGACTTGTGTCAAGATAGTTTGTGATTTCTATTATTCTTGTTGTAGCTTGTTGTATATATTTGTTCTATTTTCTTTTCGTTAAATATATTTTTTACCTGGTTGTTCTAACTTTTCTGTTTAAGTTAGTCTTTGTATGCGAGGTAAAATTCCTACTGAGCATTTTCTATTTGATCTAGAGATTGAGAAAACAGCTAGGAAAAATAATAGTAAAAGAAGGCAACAAAGGAAGCTTGAACAGGAAAAGGCAGGAACAGGAAGGTACTTCCACCTTAGTTTCAGTTCAACATTCTGCTCCTGAATCAATGGCTGAAGAAGGACCGGGTGGTGATAGACCACATCATCATCCCCCAAGGAGACTCTTGGGAGAATATAATCATCAGTTGGGTCTTAGACACTTCTCCAGTATTGCTAGGCCAACCAAGAGGGTGGAAATGAAACCAGCTTTATTATCTCTCATAACTTCCAATCAATTTGCAGGGATGGATCATGAAGATCCCTACACTCATCTATCTACTTTCTATGAACTCATTGGTACTATGGGCGTTCCTGGAGAGGATGAAGAAGTAGTGTATCTACGATTGTTTCCTTTTTCTTTGACAGGTATAGCCAAGACATGGTTGCAGGCCCACCCAAATCAGAGTTTAACCAGATGAGAGGATGTAGAGCAGAAGTTTCTGGCTAGATTATTTCCTCCATCTAGATATATAAGTGCCAAATCAGCAATTGTGACTTTCTCTCAGGGCACTGATGAACCTCTATGTGAAGCCTGGGAGAGATATAAATCCTTATTGAGAAAATGCCCAAATCACGGATTTGATGATGTTGCACAGCTCAACATGTTCTGTAATGGGTTAAGGCCACAAACAAAAATGTTATTGGATGCTTCTGTAGGTGGCTCTATGATGATGAAGGATTCTGAGGAAGCAATCACTATCATTGATGCTTTGGAAGCCAGTGATTACCAAGCTCACCATGATAGAAGCCAACCCACAAAAAGAGGAATTATGGAACTGGATACTCAAAGTGCGATTCTAGCTCAAAATAAACTTCTTTCTTAGCAGATGGAAGAGTTAAAGAAATAGATGTCCAAGCTTCAAGTGGGATCATCTTCACGCCCTCAACAGGTAATGAGATGTGATTTTTGTGCAGGTGATCATCCAAATGGACATTGCACCATCTCTGAACCAGACCAGGAGGAGGAAGTGAATTACATGAATAATCCAGGAAGACAAGGGAATTTCTCTAGCAATTACAATCAGAATCAAGGCTTGAGGAACAATCAAAATCAGTATTCTGGGTGGAAGCAAGAAGCAGGGCCATCACAAAGGCAACCTCCACAGAAACCATATCAAAATCAACCTCCTTATCAGCTAGACAGGTTATCAAAAATGGAGGAAGCTCTTACACAGTTTATGCAGGTTTTCACAACCAATCAGAAAAATATTGAAGCTTCTATCAAAAATTTGGAAGTACAAATAGGGCAGTTAGCTAAACAATTGGCAGAACAACAAAGCAAAAATTTCTCAACTAATACACAAGTCATTCCTAAAGAGCATTGTCAGTCAATTACAACTAGGAGAGGCACTATGATAGGAAAGGGGATTGGTGATAATTTGAGAGAAAATAAAGAGGGAGTGAATGAAGAAAAGAGTGTAGTTTAGTTTGAAAGTGAGAAAGAGGTGGAGTTGAATAAAGAGGCAGAAAAAATAGAGAAAAATAAAAGAGAGTGAAAAAAATAAGAGCAGAGATGGAGATGTGAGAGAGGAGAGTAAGAAGAACGGGAAAGAATTTGTTAGACCTCCTCCTGTGAAGAATCTACCTTATCCACATGCCCCATCAAAGAAAGACAAGGAACGACAGTTTGCAAGGTTCCTTGATATAATCAAGAGGCTGTAGATCAACATACCCTTTGTAGAGGCCATAGAACACATGCCATCTTATGCAAGATTCATGAAGGAGCTTCTGACAAAGAAGAGAAAAATTAGTGAGGATGAAACAGTGGAATTAAAGGCAGGTTGCAGTGCTATACTTCAAAGATCACTTCCGCAAAAATCTAGAGACCTAAGGAGTTTTACCTTGCCAGTCACCATTGGCGATCTCTCTATGGGGAAGGCATTGTTGGATTTAGGGGCTAGCTAGCATCAATCTTATGCCCTTATCTATGTTACAGAGGATAGGTGATGTGGAGGTGAGACCTACTAGGATGACTCTGCAGCTGGCTGACAGATCTATTAAGTACCCTCATGGTATTGTTGAAGATCTCTTGGTTAAGGTTGATAAATTTTTCTTTCTAGTTGATTTTGTTGTCATGGACATGAAAGAGGATTCTGAGGTTCCTTTCATTCTAGGTCGGCCATTCATGAAGAAAGATAAGGTCATTATTGATGTTGATGATGGAAAACTCAAGGTTAGGATGTAGGGTGATGAGATGAATTTTAATATTTTTTAAGCCATGAAACACCCAAATGACAAGAAAGATTGTTTTAGAGTGGATGTGATGGATGAAGTGTGTTTGGAAGCTTAAAGAAAATTTTCATTAGCCATACCAGTAGAGAAGGCATTAAATTTTGATACAAAAGCTGTAGGTGAAAAGAGAAAGCTCTAGTTACATGAGCTTGAAGAAATGCGCTTACAGGCCTATGAATCTTCCCGGATTTATAAGAGCAAAGTAAAATCTTACCATGACAGAAAGATTGTACAGAGAAACTTCCAACCAGACCAATAGGTGTTATTGTTCAATTCTAGGCTGAGATTATTCCCTGGGAAACTCAAATCCAAATGGTCAGGTCCCTTTGTGATCAAATCAGTCAAACCTTATGGGGCAGTGGGGTTGGAAGAGCCCAATTCTGGAAGATCTTGGATGGTGAATGGACATATAATTAAGCCATACCTAGGTGGTGAGGTTGAGAAACTTACCACTATCATTCATCTCAATGATCTATGACTAAATGAAGTGTCAAGCTAATGACAATAAAGAAGCGCTTCCTGGGAGGTAACCCAACCAATATGTTTTGCACTTAATTATATTATGTCTCAAATTTAGTTCCATTTAACTATAGTATTTGCATATTTATTTTCAGTTATGTTTTGATGTTTTAGTAATTAAGTTTAGGATATGATACTTAGGGTAAAAATTGTGCATATGTTTGGTTCATATAATTCATTCTCCCTTTTGTATAAGGTGTGCTTATTGCAGATAAGTGAAGAAGGGGAATTGAAGGGAAATTGGGTCAGATTATACAATGGAAAGTGATAAATTTTTGTCCCAGGAACCAAGGGCTCAGCCCCTCACATCAAATGGCAAAATAGAGGAGCCTCTGGAGTCAAGGCGCCTAGTGCTTTTAAGAGGCTTAGCGCCTTATTTGGAAATTTTCTGAGAGGAGTTTATGGAAGTAAAGCGCTCAGCGCCTCTTAGTGGCTGAGCGCCTAAGAAGAACAAATTTTTTGCAAGTCCTTGGGGCCAAAGCGCTCAACGCTTTTCAATGGCTCAGCACCTTGATAGTGCATTGCTCTCTGGAGCCAAAGGGCTTAGCCATTTTAAATGGCGGAGCGGTTTAAGGGCCGCATTCAATTTTGGCAAAAGGGCTCAGCCCTTTTAAAGGGTTTAGGGTTTAGGGTTTAAAGGGCCGCATTCATGTGTTGTTCAATTTTATTTGGCCTTTTGTACTGCTTTCTTATTCCCTGACTTACTTGTCTTATTTTTGGGTCACCTCATGCAGATGGTAAAGACCAAAACCACCTCTCACACCCATGAAATCCCTACAAAGAAGAGGAAGGTGAGGTAGAGGAGCAGCCAGAGCAAAAAGAATAAGTTAGAGATGAGGAAGAGAGAGATGATGGAGGAGAAGATGATTGAAGGATCTTTTGAAAACTTCACTTGATTGCATTTCAGTACTTTAAATTCCAGTTTTACTTCTTTTGCAGCACTTTACTTTTTAGTCTTTTCGTTGTTTTTTTATCCACTATTTGGTAAGTACTTTTGGTGGCTTTGTTAATTAGTTTACTTGGATTTTTTTTTATGGTTAAACTTGTGTTTGGTTGATGTTTTTGAAGTAAGGTCTTGTTGGACTAGTATTCTCTTGTTAGTGTTTGTTGTGCAATAGTCCACTAATGGTGAAAAAAAAAATTTAGAATGAGCATTTTCATGGTTCAAGTTTTCAATGAACATTGTTTTCTAATCTGGAAGTTTACTTTGTTGCACAAATGGTTGTACATTTTTTACTTAAATTGTGTGCTTCAAGTATGTTCAAGCAAAATTGAAACAAGTCTGAAGTTGTTGAGATCTAGGGCACTTAACCAAACCATGTGAGTGAGTGGGCCAAACAGTAAATTCATTCATTGAGAGTCATCACTGATTCATGCGGTTAGTTTTGTTTGAGTCTCTTGTAAGTCACAGTTGGGTTATGCATGGAATTAGCTAAGGCAATTGTTTATTATACTTAGCCCAGTAGCCAAAAAGCCAACCCATGAACTACATCAACCCTTGATCAGCCATTTTGAGCCTATACAGAACCCTTAAGCTTATAAAGAAAAACCATGATTGTCCTTTAGCCTTGTTGGTAAGAGACATTCTCATGAAACAAGTGGGTTTGAGCCAAGTTGGGGGTAAATGTATGTAGTCTTCATGTGGTTAGAGTTGTACAGGCAAAGTATTATTCTCTGTAAATATATTACTCAAAAAAAAAATAGAGTCAAGTTTATAATCAAGGTTCCTTGTTACCATTCCATCAATTATATGTAATATTCTAAAAGAGAAGGAACCAGTAAATATAACCAAAAAGAGGGATGAGACATAAGAGTCAAGAGAATTCAAGCAAGTGCAAGAATTTGGTATTAACCCATATGAGTGAGAATGTCTCTTATCAAATAGGCCTTTAAATTCCCAAAGAAAAACCAAGTCTCTGATAGCCAGGCCACATTACAACCCTCTTAAATTCCTTAGTGATCCATGTTATTAGTTCTAACAACAGACTTATGGGAGATAGGTAACAAAGCAGATTTAGTGTGTTTTGGTGCATGAAAAGAGAGAAACACTCACCCTTCACCGCATATTAAAGAGAGATACACAATGGTGAGGAAAATTTTAGTGCTCTTGATTGAAAGCAATGAAAGATGAGTGAATATTTCCCTTGAGTATGCTTGATGTTCATAATTTTTGTTATCATGTGGGCACCATTTGTAGTAACATGTACGCACCGGATTTTGTAAACAAGTTTTCATTGGACTCCTTGAAACCATGTAAGTGCATTAACATATTTTTTTGGGTGAAACTTGAAGTGATTCACTGGGTATATAAAGGTTATACTATTATCTCAATCAAGACCTTGTGTTTGATGAAAAACAAATTTCCAAGTTGGGGGTAGTTTGTACATATTGATATAATTTTGGCCAATATATACTTAGAATCAAAGAAGGACTCTTAATTTACGTTATTATAGGGAGTGATGAGTCTTTTGATCAGATTTTGTGCTTATTTTGTAGGTTTTGAAGTCTGGAGGCAAATGGATCAACCCTTCAAAAGGGCTGAGCGCTTTCAAGCCAGAGAGCTCAACAAGTGCACCAAAGGAGAGGCGCTCAGCCACTCCCAAGCGCTGAGCGGTTTTGGCCCTGGAAGAATGAGTGCTCTCTGCCTCCTAGGCGCTTAGCGGATCGGAAGCGCCCTACACCTTTTGCTTGCTTAATGGTGAAGAATCATCACAGGCGCTCAGCGGAATTGAAGGGCTCAACCCTTCAGATTACTTCATGATGAAGAATTCTTCAAACTGCTCAGCCGTTTCAAGGCACTGAGCGGTTTCGTCTCTTTTCTGCCTACTCTGTTTTAAATCCAACACCTATAAAAGGGCATAGGAGAGAGAAAACAGATTATCACGAGTGGGTCGAAGAGAAGAACAGAGCACTTTGGAGCTCGTGGGAACGCGGTTCTTCAGAGGATCTCTTTCTTCTACCTTTCTTCTTGTTATTCTATGATTTCTTATACCATGGAGAGCTAAAGCTCTAGGGTTGGGATTAATGTAATCATCGAACTCCTTTGTATTCCCTTTTGATTCATATATATATATATATATATATATATATATATATATATACTACATCTATTACTCAGTGTCAGTGATTTGTATTCTGTTCTTAATCTTTTGATAAACTGATCATTTATCTTTGATCTTGGATTTAGAATCTGGTTGGAAAATGTTTTCTGAATCTGGACTCGAAACAAATCATCTATTAGTTTTGAAAGTCAAGATGGTTTTGAAATTGATAGTTGCAACGAGTTCTGATTCTTAATGTAAGATATTTAACTGAATGAAGTGAGGAATCATTCATTGAGTCAAATTTCTTAGAATTTCTTATACCAAGGAATTGAATCGGAATGAATATAGAGAACTCAATCGCAATGAGTAATGAAATCATTTATAAGAATCATTAGGAATACATAGGAGGGAGATTGGTGAAATTTAATCCCAACTGATTCTCATATCTGTTTTTCTTAAATCTAATCTGGCTTTTGGTTACTTAAATTTAAATCACTACTCATCTCAATTATTTAGCATGTGTGAATACTCATATTGTGAAATTACAAGTAACAATTAGTGTAATAGAAATCAAAATCTACTTCACAAGTCCTTGAGGATCGACAACCTTTTAACTATATTACAGAGACTTGGGTGCTTGCTCAGAAAACCAACAAGGGCATGGTATGAAAGACTAAGTAAGTTTCTTTTGGAAAAAGAATTTACAAAGGGAAAAGTTGATACTACACTTTTTATCAAAAGAAAAATGAATGACATCCTTTTAGCACAAATTTATGTTGATGATATTATTTTTGGAGCTACCAATGACTACTTGTGCAAGGAATTTTCAAATGATATGCAAAGTGAATTTGAAATATCCATGATGGGAGAATTAAATTTTTTCCTTGGACTACAAATAAGGCAAACCAAAAATGGAATTTTTATAAATCAAAGCAAGTACTATAAGGATTTGCTCAAAAGATTTGGAATGGAGAATGCCAAACCAATGGCAACACCAATGAGCACTGCTTGCTACTTGGACAAAGATGAAGGTGGTAAATCCGTAGATATAAAACGATATAGAGGTATGATCGGATCCCTTCTCTATTTATCTGCAAGTAGACCTAACATCATGTTTAGTGTATGTTTATGTGCAAGATATCAATCTAACCCTAAAGAATCTCATTTGAGTGCTATGAAAAGAATAAAGAGATATCTGTTAGGAACAATAAATCTAGGTTTATGGTATCCCAAGAACATGTCTTTCAATCTAGTAGGGTACTCTGATTCTAATTTCGTTGGGTGTAAAATTGACAGAAAGAGTACTAGTGGAACATGTCACTTTATTGGATCTGCTTTAGTATCTTGGCATAGTAAGAAGCAAAATCGTGTTGCCCTATCTACTGCTGAAGTAGAATATATTGATGCTAGAAGCTATTGTGCTCAAATTCTTTGGATGAAACAATAACTATCTGATTTTGGTCTATCATTAGATCATATTCCAATTAAGTGTGATAATACTAGTGCTATAAATCTCTCTAAGAATCCAGCATTACATTCTAGAACCAAACATATTGAGATTATACATCATTTTCTTAGGGATCATGTTCAAAAAGGGGATTGTGTTCTAGAATTTGTTGAATCAAAGAATCAATTAGCCGACATTTTTACAAAGCCTTTACCAAAAGAAAACTTCTTTTCAATTAGACAAGAATTGGGAATTCTAGACTCCTCATCACATTAACTATTGACTCTATATTTTCTACTTCTATTAGTTCTCTCTCTTTGGATATTTATATTGCATTATTCTTTTTGATGTTGCCAAAGGGGGACAGAAAGGGTCAAGAAGAAATAAGGGAAAAGAAACAACCATTTTTCTATATATTCTATTTTTTTCTTCTCTTGGTTTCTATGATTCTATTTAAATACAAATCATTTTATTAAGGGAGAGACTAAGGGGGAGTGATCGAAATATATTGTTTTATTTTCTTCCTTTACAGTGAATTACCATCACCAAAAGGGGGAGAATGTGGAAGAACATATGTATAAATTTTTGATTATGCCAAAGCTTCGAAGAAAATAAAAGGTCAAGTTAAAGCAAGTTGATCAAGAAGCAAGATCTCAAGTAATAGCTAGTAAGTCTTGACTACTTAGCTTAGTATGTAAAATAAACATTTAGAATTTGCAAATTTCACTTGGCCATTAAAATAAGGATTTCAAGAAAACCTAAACTTAATCTTTTTGAATATAAGAATAAGTTGTTGGAAAAGAAATTAAGCAAAAAGAGTATTCAAAAGATTAAACAAAAATATTTAACTGGAAAATATAAGTTTTCTATATCTTAAGTTTTCATAAGCTAATTCAGTAATATCTGTCTGGTAATCGATTACTAGTTGATGTAATCGATTAGCAGAGAAAGAAAACTTCTTTGTTCAAGGTTCAAATGTTAAATATGCTCTGGTAATCGATTACCAGTCATTGTATTTGATTACCAAAAGATGAAACTTCAAAATTTGAATTTAAATGATACAATGTTTCAAACATTTTGAACTTAAAAACCGTTGTAATTGATTACCAAGTCTTGTAATCGATTACCAGAGTATCTTTTCTGAAAAATTATAAAGAGTTACAACTCTTCATGAAAAGACATAACCTAAGAAACAATTGTCTATAAATACCTATAATTTTTCAGAGAAAAGTTACAAACTCTAAATGTGAAAATCAATTTACAAAAACTACTTAGCCAAAGTCATTTGCAAAAATCTCTAAAGAGTTCATCAAGATCTTAGAAAGTGAAATATCTACTCTTCAAAGAGAGTCATTCTGTAATACCCAATTGATCAGTTGATCTGTAAAGGAGAAAGGGTTTTTCTCCTTGTTGGTTATTGAATCTCAACACAAGGAAAGTGAGTTCCAAGGTGTTGAAGGATTCAAGTCTTGTAAGAGTTACAAGAATAGTAGAAATATGAAGTTGGAGACTTGAGGACTGGATGTAGGCAGGATTGGCCGAACCATTATAAATTGAGTTTGCAATTCTTTTTTCCCTACACTTTTAATTACTTGTTACTTACTTGTGTTTTGAGTAGTTTTGCATCATTAATTACATACAATTTGTCTAAGAATTTGAATATATGAGAAAGCATTTTTAAAAAGAAATAAAGGAAGAAAAATTGGGTAACTTAATTCAACCCCCTCTTAAGTTATACGAGGCTATTTGACTAACAAAAATAATTCATGTTAATTAAAAAATGTTATTTATATCATTTTATCTTGCTAATCTCATAAAAAATAACTTATTTTTCTAAGTTTTTTCATGAAAGTTGATATCAAGAATAAAAAGATATATTAAAAATACAATATCAACTAAATAAAGATTTATTTTTGACACAACAATATTAAATAGAATAAAATTTGTTAATATTTAGACGAACAATAAATATGAAATTTTTGTTACTTATACTCAAAATAAAATATAAAAGGGGTAATACTTATACATGCATGCATTTCCAATAAATTTTGTTAGCAAATATTTGTACATAGACTCATTCTCATTAAAAAAGATATTGTTTATACCCATTAAAAAAAATTATTGTAGGTGTCTATAAGGATAGGCTTCTCACCCCTTCGTTTCTTTTGTCCTTTGCATTTTAAAGAGACAAAAACCATTTATTACGGAATTTCAAATACCGAACAAGCAATTAAATAAAAAATAAAAATAATTTAATTACTTGGATTTATTAAATAAGCAAATATTATTATTATTTTTTCTTAAATCGGATTCTTATAATTTTGCAAATGTCTAATTTTAATATCTCAATTTTTTTTATAAGAATTAAGTCATCTAGTTTTAGAAATTAAATAATGATGATCCATTATTAATTTGTCATAAAAATTAAATAGAAAAAATATTGTGCACGACGTAAACTAATAATTACTTAGTTACATCAATTTCAATATAAAAAAACATAAAAAAAAAATTTAAAATAAATTTTTAATCCTTTAACTTTTAAAAAATTTAATTTGTAGTCTTTAAATATTTTGTTAGCTTTTCATCTTTCATTAATTTTTGTCACATAAATTTATCATTAATTTTCATCTTTTCTATTAAGTGATGTTCTTACCGGAGATGGTCGTGAAGGAAGATCTACTGGGCAAGATTGATGAGCCTTCCTTGTTGGGTACATCCGCTGCTCCGAAGTGAGGGTGGTACCTGCAAAAGAGACTCTGATGCTAAAGTTAGTCTTTGATAGTGTAATCGTCTCATATATAATGCACGTACCTTGATGTGAATTAGGGTTTTCCTTTTAGGTAAGGGTAACGTTGATTTGGGCCTGAGGTTGACCTTGGCCGGATAGATAGTGGGCCTTTGCTCTGGCCGATGTCATGTGGCGTAAATTCAATTTCGTTTAGTGCTTTAGTGTCGACCTCAAGCTCAGCTTCTCGACGCGGATAGTACACTATCCCTCCGAGCTCTGAAGACCTCGGGTCGAGGAGCTGATACCGAGTTTGGTGGGTGGTCATGACTTTTCGTCTCTGCTTCTTGGGTGAAACGCCATGTGTCATAAAGTGTCGCCTCGTTTCCCGAAACACATGGGCGGCTTGTAATGATAGGATGTACCCCGTCATTATGAACCCCGTCATTATGAACCCCTTTTAAATGTGTTTTCCCTTTTGTCGTTTTCTCCATTTGTTTGAAATACTCGTTACTCTTCTCATTTCTCGCGCTTTGCTCTCTTCCTCAATTGCTTTCTCTCTCTCTCGTTTTCTTTCTTTCTTACTTGTTGAGTGTTCTATGCCCCGTTTGTCTTCTCCATCGTTGTTTCTTGTTAGCATCGTCGCTGTCGGCCATCGTTGACGCCTAGTGTGTTGTCAGTGTTCAAGGAGTACCAGGTACTTCTTCTCCTTCGTTCCCATTTTTCCTTTTGCTAGTAGCATAGTGAGTGATGGCCGGTGAGGGTGATCAGGGCTCGATTCCCCCTAAGGCTGCGTCTAGGCAAGCCAAGGGGAAGGGCAACGCGAAGGTGGCCGCCGCTGACGGTGAGCCTAAGAGAAAGAGGGGGGGTAATAACCCCAAGGATTCGCACCTCGTCGTCTCCGTACCTGGGTATGAGTGGGTTAGGGGAGATGTGGGTACCTTCGAGAGTAGGTTCAGGTCTTATCACGATGTGAACTTTGCATGCAGTTCACTCGTGATTAGTAGGTCGCCTGGTTTCGAGCTCATCCAAGTTGTGCCTTGCCAACCTGGAGAGCGTGTGTATATGGGGGGTACAGTGAACACTCTGTTCTTCTACATGTATCGCTATTTATTTAAGGACCTCGGCTTTTGCCTGCCTTTCATCGAGTTTGAATGTGGGTTCCTTAGGTTTATAAACGCGTCCCCTTATCAATTACATCCCAACAGTTGGGGTTCTTGCGGGCCTTTCAGGTTTTGTGCTCGACTTTGGGGATGAATGCCTTTTTGCCTGTCCTCCTTCATTTCTACCAGCTTAAGCTGGGTGAGCCTCCTCTAGGCTGGGTGTCTTTGAGTGAGAGTAAGGCCAGAGGGTTATTTCAACTTTACTCCCAATCGTACAAAAACTTTAAAGAGAAGTTCTTCCGGATCTGACCTATAAACAATGATCCGATGATCGAGGAGGTCTTCCATTTTGGGGGGCAGCCGAGGTTCCCTTTCTTCTGGCAACAAAGCCCAGTGAAGTTTAACGGGTCGAGTTGTATACGTTTGTCAGACTCGGACAAGGATGACATTGCCAACCTGGAGGAGTTGTCGCGCCCTTTGGATAGCAAACTCGTGTTGTCCATGGCGGGTTTGAAGAATAAAGAAACGGGGTTGGAGCGTGAGTATTTGGGTATTGTATTTGTTTTTCTTTTGAGTTATGTTGTTGTCCTAATCACTGTGTTTGCAATGTTTGTTTGCAAAGTTGATGGGGAAGCGTAAGTGGCGCAAGCTTAAGGAAAAGTTCAACACCGAGGAGCTCGAGGTGCTCGAGCCTGGTGAGGAGGTCGCTCCTCTAGAGACTCGTCGCAAGAGGAAAAAGGGGCCTGACGAGGTCGGGGAGGCCTCGAATCTTCCAGTTTTGGAGGAGGTGACATCAAAGATCACCAATCCTCCTGGTATGATTGATCTGACTGGCAGTCCTCGGGCTGAGTCACTATTGAGGGAGCCCGTGGTGGAGGCTATTCCGCTAACACAGGTATTGTACTTATATTGATTTCTTTGCTTTCCACATTTTTCGTGTGTAACTTAAAAAAAAATATTGAGATGTATGATATTGTCGCAGGCGACTCTGACATCAGCCTTGGTCGGGGTTAGCGGAGGAGGTCCGAGCTCTCCCACCATTCCAACAGTGGCCCCTCCGATCTCCACCTCGGCGAATCCTGGCGCTTCCTCGGCTTCGAAGTTAAGGTTCATTGTCCAATGCTTCGACGTTAGCTGGGCTTTGGCGAGGTTGGACCACGTCAGCATCACTCCCGATGTGACATCGTTATGGAGCACTAACCTTACCACCGAGGGATTCTATAAGGAGGATCCAGTGTTTGTGGCTGACAAGGCCATGATAGAGAAGGTGGGGCCAGTGGAGGGCCTGGACTCGGCAGAGGTCTTAATGCAGAGATCAATCGCCATCGTGGATCATTGGAGGCAGGGTTGGCAGAAGCATGAGGCTGAGCTAAAAAGAGCGTGAAGAGGCACAGTAGAGCTTCCAGCTTTGAAGAGGGATTTCTCCAAGTCACAAAAGTCGTTGGAGGTTGCTATGAAGGCCAATGAGGCCTATGCCACCCAGGTGGGTGAGCTGGTAGGTGCGGTGAAGTTGGCCAAGGGCGAGGCTGAGGTTTCCCTAGGTTAAGTGCAAATGCTGGAGGAGGAGAATGTCGCCTTGAAAGCCAAATTGTGGGCGGCCGAAGAGAAACATCTCTGTGATGAAGTTCTTTTGGTTGGCAAGGGCGAGGAGGTAAGTGCCTTGAAGTTGGACCTTAAAGTGTTGTCTTCCTCAAAGAAAGAAATGGAGAAGACTCTTCATGAGACTAAGCGCGCCGTGATATTTGAGCACAAGAGGGGATTTGCCAAGGCGGCTCGCCAGGCCCGATGAATTGCTCCTGAGGTGGACTTCTCGCTGATGCACATTGATAAGGATGTGCGAGATGAGCAGTTGGTGAATGAGGACGACCTACTTGAGAGCTCTAGCGAGAACACCACTACATAGACTTTTCTGATTGTTGCTTCTAGGCTATGTAATAACTCAGTTTATTTTATTTGCTTTTAGCATTATATTGAACTCATTACTGTTTGAATGAATTTGCTATGTATACATATTTCTTGTGGCATTGCTGTTTGAAAGAAAACTTCTAATTTAAACTTTTGAGTTTCTAACTTGACTTGTAATTTTTGCGTTAGGGCTCATGCTTGGCCTTAAGGTTCAAACTTGACCATTAATATAATTTGCGCAAAGGTTCGAATTCGACCTTGGCCTAATATAAGTCATGCTAAGGTTCAAACTCGACCTTGGCTTAATATAAATTGTACCAAGGTTCGAATTTGACATTGGCTTAATATAAGTCATGCCAAGGATCGGATTCGACCTTGGCTTAATATAAATGGTACCAAGGTTCGAATTTGACCTTGGCTTAATATCAATCGTGCCAAGGTTCGAATTTGACCTTGGCTTAGTATAAATCGTGCCAAGGTTCAAACTCGACCTTGGTTTACTGTAAATCGCGCTAAGGTTTAAATTCGACCCAGACTCAATATAAGTTAGACATCGTGAAATTGAAGAAGTATGAGTAAAGTGAGTCATTCTTATTTGATGTTGTGGGTGTGCCTCATTAAAAACCCTTTCAGCCAAAACCCATTTTTTTTTATTTTTTGGGAAAAAAGACTGGGTAAGGAAAAGAGTGCAACGCCCTATTTTTACAACTTAGCTAAAATAAAATTTAAGATGAGTGGCATTCCATGTTCTCAAGGTGGTTTTGCCGCTAAGCTCCTCTAGTCGGTAAGCTCCATTTTCTAAGTTTGAGGTAACTAGGAACAGGCCATCCCAGTTAGGAGTGAGTTTTCCTTATGATGGGTCTTTCCTTGCCTCACCTTGTAGTCTCCACAATAGGTCTCTGACCCAGAAAGAGTGAGGTCAGACTCGCGTGTTGTACCTTCTGGAGGCTTAGAGTTTGCAAGCTTCTTCATGAATCCGAGCCTCCTCTCTGAGTTCGTCTATTAAGTCAAGGTTGGTTGATATTTCTTGAGTGTTTTGCTCACTGTCAAAGGTGTGACGCCGATGAGACGTCTCACCGACCTCGACTAGGATCATGGCATAGGCTTAGGTCATCCTGTAAGGAGTTTCCTAAGTCGTGGATTGGGGGGTGCAATGATATGCCTAGAGAATGTTAGGGAGCTCGTCAACCCATTGTCCCTTGGCGCTCCCTAGTCACTTTTTGAGTTCTCAAAGTATGACCTTGTTCGTAGCTTTGGCTTGGCCGTTGGTCTGGGGATGCTCCACCGAGGTGGGGAGGTGCTTGATGTCGAGCTCTCGAAGCTCTGTACGATGAATTGCCTACCATTATCGATGATGAGGGAGTGCGGGATACCGAACCTACAAATAATGTTCTTCCAGGTGAACTTTTGCACGTTCTCGACAGTGATTTTCGCGAGTGGGCAGGCCTCGATCCACTTGGTGAAGTAGTCGACAGCGACGAGGATGAATTTTAGTTGGCTTTTCGCAGGGGGAAATGGTCCGAGGATATCCATTCCCCACTAGGAAAAGGGCCATGAGGATGCCATTTTGTGGAGGACTTCAGGTGGCTGCTGATCTGCGTTGCCAAACTGCTGACATTCTTTGCACCTTTGTACGTAATCTTTGCAGTCAGACTTCATCGTGGGCTAGTAATATCCATCTCGGATTACTCGAGCCGCCATGGAGCGTGCGCCGGAGTGCATGCCGCATATGCCTCTATGAATTTCGTCGATGACGTAACTCGCTTGAGACTTCGTTAGACACTTGAGCAGGGGGGTTGAGATGCTTCGTCGAAAGAGCACTCCTGTTATAATAACAAATTGGGACGACCATACCTTGGTTTTTCGAGTGTCATCTTTGTCTACAGGTAGTGTCCCATCTTGTAAGTAGTTCTAGATGTTGGTCATCCACTCCTTATCTTCAATGTCGTTGACGTTGATGGCCTTGGCGTCCAAGCTGGGGGAGTTGATGGTCTCTTGAATGATGGTCTGATGCTGTCCAGGGCGCTTCGTGCTGGTGAGCTTGGACAGGAGATCGGCTCTGACATTTGTTCTCGGGGCACATGATGTATGGCGAACTCCTCAAAAGATGAGGTCCACTAGGACACTGTGTGATAGTACCTTTGCAGCAGGGCGTCCTTGGTCTGGTAGGCCCTATTGAGCTATTCTACCATAAGTTTTGAGTCGTTGTTGCAACTTACCCTTTGTGCTCCGATGTCTCGTGCCAGCCTCAATCCTACTAGTAATGCTTCATATTCTGCTTGGTTATTGATGATTGGAAAACTGATAGACTATGGCCAAGGCCAAGGAATCCAAGAGGTGATACATTGAAGGAACCAAGAGGAGTGAGATGATGGACTATGGGCCAAGGGCCCAATCACTAGAGCTATGGCCACCTTAAAGACTAGTGGACACCTTGAAGACTAGTGGGCTTTCCAAGCCCAAGGTACTCTTCAATTTGGACCACTCTATCATGAAGAGAAGACATAGTTCTAGTTGTAAATATCTTGTACATAGTTCTCTTGTATAGGCTTATTTTTGCCTTTGTATTTGTGAGGCACTTTTTCTTTTATTAGTCATTGTATATTGATTCTAGGGTGAGTTACTTGGAGAGTTTGACTCCATTTAACCTCCTTTGTTGATACACTCATTTTCTATTTTTTCAGTAGAAAAAGAGGGGTGACATTTAGCAATGCTTGATGGTGTGACTAGTAATTGGGCCAGAATTGGGCCTAGGAAAAATTTTACATATTGGACTCATTTTGCACCTAATTTTTCATAGATTTGATTTAGCTAGGTTTCATCATCATTGGATGAACCTAACTAAACCAAATCAAATATTTTTGAAATTAATTCAAGGAGCCAAAAGAGACCAAATCCGCCCATCTTACCTAGTCTCCTTTCTTTGACCGAATTTCTCTAACCTTCAAGGAGATGAGAAGCTTGTGCTACAAGCTTCTCCTTAGCTTTCTTCCCAAGCAAGCTAAGTGATAAGCTTGCTCCACAAGTTTCTAAACTCACCTAGAAGGTTAACTAACCTTACCATGGTTCCTAGTGAACCATGGTTAAGGTTAGCTTGCTCCTTAAGCTACCTACCTCTATATATTTGTAATTTCTAATCTTGTAATCACTTTTGACATTTATGAAACTTATAATTCATAAATTCTCTCTCATTTCAAGAGTCCAATTTCATGGAGAATCCCCTTCTCCTAGAATCTTCACAAAGGAACTTCTCCTTTGTGCTTGGTTCCTCAAGTTTCTCTCCTTCAAGAGAAACTGAACCACCTTGGGAAGCATCTTCAAGCTTTTGAATCTTGAACTCATCCAAATCATCCATTGATATGAAGAACCTCAAGAGAAGAAGGGACTTAGCATGGTTCAACTTGAAGAAACATCAATCTTCTCCAAGTAGTTCCATCAGAAACCAAACTTGAGGGATTGCTCAATGACAACCTAGTTGGGGCCTTCGAGTATGATTCTTGCTCCTCCCCCCTTAGTGTTGGAGGACCTGTCAACGTGTAGGGTCCAGGTTGGACATTCCGGTGGTGAGGCCGGAGTGAGTTTGGCCACGAAGTCTGCTAGCCATTGAGCTGTTAGGAGTACTCGGGATTCATATCGAATGCCAAACTCTGACAAATCTACCGACCATGAGATCATGCACCCTGCGAGCTCTGGCTTTCTCAATATCTGCTTGATTAGGTAATCGGTCTTGACGACGACCTAATGGCTCAAGAAATAAGGTCGGAGGCGTCGTGCTGCCGTGATGAATGCCAATGCCAACTTTTCAATTGTTTGGTACCGCTTTTCTATGTCTTGAAGGACGCGGCTGATGAAGTATATGGTAATTTGTTCTTTGTGGTGTTCTTGTACTATGATTGTACTGATTACGTCCTCTACCACGGCCAAGTAAAGGAAGAGGTCGGCATGATGGTTCGGCTTTTGCAAGATCGGCAGGGCGGCGAGGAAAGTTTTGAAACTTTTGAAAGCTTCTTCACATTGGTCAGTCCAGTCAAAGGTCTTTGGCTTGCGTAGTAGGGTAAAGATGGGTCCTGCTTTCTCCACCAACCTGAGAATGAAACAAGAGAGAGAGACTAACCTTCCTGCAAAGCGTTAGACGTCCTTGATATTTTGGGGGCTTTGCATTTATATGATGGCCTTGCACTTTTCGGGGTTGGCTTTGATCCCTCTGTTGGTGTTCATGAAGCCGAGGAACTTACCTCCCTAGACCCCGAAGACGCACTTTTTGGGGTTGTGGCTCATGTTGTACTTCTGTATCTGGTTAAACACCTCGGCTAGGTCAGCAACATGGGCATCGGTCGATGTAGTTTTTATGACCATGTCGTCCACGTAGACTTCCATATTTCGTCCGATCTGCTGGTGGAAGACCTTGTCCATCAGCCTCTGATAAGTAACTCCCACGTTTTTGAGGCCGAAAGGCATCACGCGGTAGCAAAAGTTGGCATGATCGGTAATGAAAGTCGTGTGCTCCTCGTTCGGTGGAAACATCATGATCTGATTGTATCCAGAGTATGCATCTAGAAAACTGAGAAGGGCATGACTAGAAGCTCCATCGACCAACCTGTCAATGCTTGGTAGGGGGTAGGCATCTTTGGGGCAAGCTTTGTTCAGGTTGGTGTAGTTGACGCACATACGCCACTTCCTTAAGTTCTTTTTGACAAGCACTACATTGGCCAGCCACATAGTGTATCGGACATCTCGGATGAATCCTGCTCTCATTAGCTTTTGTGTCTCGGCTATGATGGCTTCTCGTCTTTCTCCGCCGACCTTTCGTTTCCTCTGAGCCACTGGTTTTACTTCTTTGTGAATTGCTAATCTATGACAAATGAGGTTAGGGTCTATACATGGCATGTCGGAACTGGACCACGCCAATAGGTCGGCATTTTTGGAGATCTCGGTTACGAGTTGTTGTCGCAGTTCCGGGCTCAAATGTTGGCTTATTTTGGTGCACTGGCCGAGGAGTTTTCCGATTTAAAGATTAGCTAGCTCGTCAATTAGGCTTGGTCGGTTGTCATGGGACTCTGACCTCGGATCCAGGTCAGTAATGTCAGCCTGAGAGATGTGAGCAATAGTGGTAGGTTCGTCTCGACGTTGATCGAGATTATCTGGCCGTTACCTCCTGGGAATTTCATCATCAAATGTAGGGTGGAAACCACAGCTCCGAGTTAGTTTAAAGTCGGCCTTCCTATGATGATGTTGTATGATGTGTTGGCATCAACGAGGAGGTATTTGACCATGGTTCTTCTTGAGTTGGGAGGTGTCCCAAAGGTTGTCAGTAGCTCTATGTATCCTCGAGTGTGGACTCGTTCTCCTGCAAAACTGACTAGGGGTTCTGTGTGAGGTTGAATGAGAGAATGAGGGATGTCTAACCTTAGGAATGTTGGCCAGTATAGGATGTCTGCCGAGCTTCCTTGGTCGATTAGTGTCTTGTGGACCTCCCAGTTAGCTACCTCCACCACGATGACCATGGGGTCATCTTGATTCGGACAGATATCGACGTAGTCATCATCCATGAAAGTGATGGGTGGTGTATTGCGATGCGGGGATGAGGTGTCCGCGTGAACATTGTTGATGCTTCGCAAGTGTCTCTTGCGTGTTGAGCTACTGGAGCATCCCCCTGTGAAGCCACCTGCAATTGTATTGATGACTCTACGTAAGGGAGTGTTTCCTGTGTCATGACTTACCTCGGCCTGCACCACCCCGCCGATGTTTTGCTGGGATTCGGAGGGTTGGTTTGTCTGGGGATTGGAGCCTCGACCTCGTCCTCGGACGTGGCTGTGTCCATTGTAGCCTCCCCTATGAGATTGTGACCATTGAGTCCGAGGTGCCCTCCTTGGACGAGTTCCTCGATGCGGTCTCGGAGCGTGCAGCATTTCTCGGTTGTGTGACCATAGTTTCTATGGTATCGACAATGCTTGGATTTTTCCGCATTATTGGGGCTGTGCCCGGGTGGTGGTAGGGTAATCAGGTCAGTGTTATTGGCCTCCTCCAGTATGTGTACTCGGGGGCGTTCAAGGGGGTGTAGAAGTCATACTTCGTGCCTTTGTTCGGCCTAGCCTTTTTGAATTGGCTGTCATTAGAGACTCTCATTTTATCTTTGTGGTCGTGGTCTTGCTTCCCTTGTGGTTTCCCACGTACCTGGTCGCGGAACGCCGTGTGCTCTTCCATCTGAATGTACCCGGCAGCTCGGGTACGGAGCTTGTCCATGTCCGGGGGAGGTCGTCGACAGAGGCTGTCGACAAAGGGACCCAACTTAAGCGTCATGAGCATGGCGTGTAAGGCAACCTCGAGGTTCAGGTTGCAGATCTTGATGGCAATGTTGGAAAATCGCTCCATGAAATTGCATAGTGGCTCGTCGTCACCTTGCTTGAGATTGGCTAAGGCAGCCGAGGTGATGTGGTGGGGTCGGCTTGTTGCATACTGTGCCATAAATCGCCTAACCAAGGCGTCGAAGTTATTGATCGACCCTGGTGGTAGTTGGGTATACCATGCGAGTGTCGATCCTTTCAGTGAGGTCGGAAGACCTGGCACAAGATGGCGTCATCGTTGGTGTAGAGGTTCAGCTGGGTGACATAGAGATCTATGTGCTCGTCAGGATCGGTGGACCTGTCATATCGGTCGATGTTCAGGGGTTTCCAACTAAAGGGGAGAGGTGTCTCCATGACGCCGTCCACGAAGGTGTGGCGGCGAACATTGGCCCGTTGTGATGGAGCCAAGGTTGGGGAATTACTGACCTCCTGATCTGACCTTTGCGTTGTTGCCCATGACCAATGTGTTGCTGATCGATGAGTGGCTGTCTTCGGCACATCCGGTGGTGGAGAGACCGATTGATGCTCCTCCTCGTGTTGGTTGCTTGGCTGAGGAGGTACATGCGGGGGCCGTTGATGGAGCTGAGCACGAATGCACTCGTTTTTTGTCCGCAGCACCGCTAGGTCAGCTTCGTGGCATGTACGAATATTTTCCAAGTCGGCGGTGTGCTTCTGCTGCATCTGTTCAACCTGTTCGATCAGTCGTTGTAGGGTCGCTTCTCCTTCCATCCTGGGTGCTTGTTCTGCTTCATCTGTTGCTCTTCTACTATGGCTTCGGGTGAAAACCATAAGCGTGGTCGATAAGAAACCTCTTGATCAGTCCCACGGTGGGCGCCAAATGTTCTTACCAGAGATCGGTTGTGAGGGACGATCTACTAGGAAAGATTGGTGAGCCTTCCTTGCTGGTACGTCGGCTGCTCCGAAGTGGGGGTGATACTTGCAAAAGAGACTCTGATGCTAAAGTTAGTCTTTAATAGTGTAATCGTCTCATATATATAGTGCACGTACCTTGATGTGAATTAGGGTTTTTCTTTTAGGCAAGGGTAACGTTGATTTGGACCTGAGATTGACCTCGACCCAATAGATAGTGAGCCTTTGCTCTAGCCGATGCCATGTGGCATAAATACGATGTCGTTTAGTGTTTAGTGTCGAGCTCAAACTCGACTTCTCGACGCAGATAGTACAAGTGATGATGCGTATTAATAGGTATTGAATTATTGATGTTCACACAATTTCTCAATAAATGTCATATAATAACACAAGTAATTTTTCTACTCACTCATTGTCAAACATTATTTTTTGAAAATAAAAGTGTTATTAAAATAACTTTTCACCACTATGACTATGAACAAATAGAAAAATCACGGTTTATATAAGTTGATGTCTACTAGACAACTATTTGGGCATCGATGGTTGAGTCACGGACATCAATAATTGAGTCAACCGATATTTATTAACATATATTAATAGAAAAAAATTTAATTTCAATATAAAAAATTAATAAAAAAAATTAAAAAGTGGACAATAAAAATTTAAAATGGACTAAAAATTGAAGTTTTAAAAAGTTGAGGACTAAAAACATTATTTGACCCTTGTTTTTTTTCAGCGTAGATATGTAATTTTTTATTTCAATTAAAATTTATAATTTATTAAATATATTTTTTAAATTTTAATACTACTATTTTTTTTTTGTCAGACTAGTTGTAATATGATTCACATGTATTATCAATATTTTTTGTGTAATTTTAAATAACATGTTAAAGGTAGACTAACATTTTTTAATTTGAAATTTTAAAAATTAAAATTATAATAAAAAAATTAAAAATTAAAATTGCACATTCTCTAAAGTCTAAGGGTGTGTTTGGATGAGGAATTTTACAAATTTAAGGAATTTTAAATTCTTGATATTTGAATTACTTTGATTTCAATTTCTATCATTCTTAAAATATTTTGTTTGGATGAGTATATATAAAAAAAATGAATTTGAATCTAACTTTCTATATCTACCTTATTTTAATACCATCTACCCGGTCAAATAACTCTCTCTAAAGTCAAATAAGTCTTTTTATCAAACAAAACAGTATTTTAATCAGAAGTTTAGTTTCCTGGCATAACCAAGAGCCAGAGTTATTTATCGTATTCCGTGCTAATTACTTAAAGAGTCATAAATTTATTTTAATAATTAATTAATGTTTTAAATTTTAATAAATTATATTATAATTAATATTTATTAATGAACATATAAATGAGATTCATAATATGTTGAATTTACTCATATATATTATAATTATTTCTAAATTAAATAATATATTTTTATTTTGTATTGTTATTTATCTTACTCTAACAATAACAAAATATATATATATTTTCGTCATCTATCAAAAAAATAACAATCTATTTGAATATTTTATATTTAAAAGTTGAAAACATTTTTTTTCCACCATGCATACATTCATTATTATATCACTAACAAGTAGAGATAGGAATATGTTGGTTGGGTGTTAGCTAGGTTCGTCTTGATATGTTTCAAGTCTGGTTTATTTTTCCAAATCTAATATTTAACTTAAAATCTATTTGCTTTATATTTTTCTTTTGGTTAAAAAAATGAAAGAATACATAAAAGATAATAATAAACTTAGATCTCTATATTTTTAATTATTTTAATTCTTTCTCTCGATTACTAGACTAATTTCACTTCAACTCTTTCCTATTACGTATTTGCTTTGTATAAATAAGTATATTTTTAATGTTTAATATATTTTCAAAAAATTAATTTAATCCAGAAAATACTTTTCAATAAAATATTTTAATTTGGTAAAAAATGCATTTAAATAAATTAATAATCTTAAATTAATGCACATTCAACAAATTTAGAATTTATATAAATTTTTTAAATATAATATCAAATATTAATATTAATATTAAAGAAAATAAAAACTTCATGTTTCTGTATTTTTTAAAATATAAAATAAAATAATAATATAATAGGTGACACTTTAGAAAAAGTGAAAAGCATACATGAGCAGGTTATAGTAAAGTAAAAAAGAAAAAAGAAAAAGAAAAATAAATAAAAAATGAAAGAGATAGTTATAAAAATAAAATAATTTAAAATTATGTATATAAAAAGAGATTTTTTTGCTTTATTATTAATATAAATTATTATATATTGACTCGTTAGATTTTAAAAAATGAATTAAATTTTATTTTTAATTAAATAAATTTTAAAATTAATTTATTAAATAAATAAATAAACCCAACTTAGCTTATATATATATATATGAATTAAACTATATACCGGTGTGGGAGATTTTTTCCCAACTAGCTTATATCTTAATTTATTATTATGTTTTACTACCTCAAGATAAAAATCATGCAAATATGATGTCAAAACCCAAGATCTTTTTACTACCTCAAGATAAAAATCATGCAAATATGATGTCAAAACCCAAGATCTTTTCTTTCAAATGTCACTACAAAAGTTGTAATACATCAATTTGTCTTCTTTCCCCCTTTTATGAAATCTTGAATCATATGTATCATACTTTTAAAGTAATTAATTAATTAATGATTTTTACATCATAACCTCATCAAAAGAATAGTTTATTAGGAGACAAATAGACAAAACGTGGATACATAAAATATTGACATACATAAATTATTATAATAATGTCTATAATTTATAACAAGTTATGAAGAATATTTTTTTAAAATATTTTAATCTCAATACGAATCTAAAAGATACCTGATTTTAATGTCATTAGGAAAATATATAAATTTGTTCTAAAATGGTTCGAATAACACTGTCCTATTAAAAAGAAAATGGAGAATATTATAAGAATTTCATGTTGTGCATAAAAATGTAAAGCATTTTTACATTTTTCAACTGATTATAAAAAATATATTATTATGTATTAATAAAATAATTTTATAATATCATTTAATTATAAATTATTATTTATGATAAATTATTGATATTTATAATAAATATTTTAAAAATTATATTAATAATAAATTTGACTTATTGACGATGTAACAATTTTTATATTAATCCTACATGACAATTAATTAAATCAAATAAATTAGTTGATATAACTTTTCATTTTTTTTATAAAAGTCAATAAACTCGATATTATACATGATTTGTGATTAAGTTTTAGACACTCGGTATATAACAGTTTTTATATTATAAAATTTATATAACATAAGTCTTTGGTCATAATTTTTTTTTGAAAGATACATTAAATAGATAGTTGAAAACACAATTTTTTTAAGGTGTAAAAATCATCAAAGTATTCAAACATATGACTTTATATTGTACTTTTATTTTCTTTATTTTTTTTAATTTATGATTTTAATTACTCTATTTCAAAATATAAATATCTAATTTTTTAATTTTAAAAATATAAAATTTTGGTTCTTTCATTAAATTGATATTTATTTATTATATTGTTAAAAAAATTGATATTTATTAATCTTTAACTTTTAATATTTATTTATATATTTAAGTTATATAATATTTAGCAATATGACATTTAAAAAAAATGTAAATAAAATTTATTAATAAAATAAATATTAATCATTCGTTAAAATATTTATAAATAAATATTTTTAATATGTTATTTTTAATTTATTTTTATATATCTCGTCATATCACGTTATTTAAATAATAACAGGTCATTAAACAACATCAAAATTTAACAATGAGAGAACATTAAATGAAAGTAATAATAATAATAATAATAATAATAATAATAATAATAATAATAATAATAATAATAATAATAATAATAATAATAATAATAATAATAATAATAATAATAATAATAATAATAATAATAATAATAATAATAATAATAATAATAATAATAATAATAATAATAATAATAATAATAATAATAATAATAATAATAATAATAATAATAATAATAATAATAATAATAATAATAATAATAATAATAATAATAATAATAATAATAATAATAATAATAATAATAATAATAATAATAATAATAATAATAATAATAATAATAATAATAATAATAATAATAATAATAATAATAATAATAATAATAATAATAATAATAATAATAATAATAATAATAATAATAATAATAATAATAATAATAATAATAATAATAATAATAATAATAATAATAATAATAATAATAATAATAATAATAATAATAATAATAATAATAATAATAATAATAATAATAATAATAATAATAATAATAATAATAATAATAATAATAATAATAATAATAATAATAATAATAATAATAATAATAATAATAATAATAATAATAATAATAATA
The DNA here is from genome assembly GCF_000230855.2 of Cajanus cajan. NCBI lineage: Eukaryota > Viridiplantae > Streptophyta > Magnoliopsida > Fabales > Fabaceae > Cajanus > Cajanus cajan. Next base: position 11,477,025 of record NC_138523.1, on the reverse strand, counting down.
ATAATAATAATAATAATAATAATAATAATAATAATAATAATAATAATAATAATAATAATAATAATAATAATAATAATAATAATAATAATAATAATAATAATAATAATAATAATAATAATAATAATAATAATAATAATAATAATAATAATAATAATAATAATAATAATAATAATAATAATAATAATAATAATAATAATAATAATAATAATAATAATAATAATAATAATAATAATAATAATAATAATAATAATAATAATAATAATAATAATAATAATAATAATAATAATAATAATAATAATAATAATAATAATAATAATAATAATAATAATAATAATAATAATAATAATAATAATAATAATAATAATAATAATAATAATAATAATAATAATAATAATAATAATAATAATAATAATAATAATAATAATAATAATAATAATAATAATAATAATAATAATAATAATAATAATAATAATAATAATAATAATAATAATAATAATAATAATAATAATAATAATAATAATAATAATAATAATAATAATAATAATAATAATAATAATAATAATAATAATAATAATAATAATAATAATAATAATAATAATAATAATAATAATAATAATAATAATAATAATAATAATAATAATAATAATAATAATTAGTGTGATAATTTGTTCAAAATAATACTCAATCATTCTTGCTTAGTACCGAGTATTATATTTTTGGGTTGATAACATTATAACAATACAACATATTTATTTTAATTTTGTTTTGTATTAATGTGGTTTAAGTTGATAACAATATAGTGAATCAAAAAATTTATTTTAAAATTTAATTTGTATCATCATTTGTTTTATCAATTGATATCAATTAATTTATTTTAAACATTGTATTTGCAACAATATATCAAATGATTTATATTTATTATGAAATATTTAAATTCTTATAATAGATAAATAAATTTAATTATGTTAACATAATAACCTAAACCAATCCAACCATTCATGATTGGGTTGGATTTTGTACCAGCATAAATTTCGAGATGGTTCTACTCTACCGAGAGGAGTCAAGCCTTGCAACTACCGATCAAGCCCTTAGAACTTGAGGGTAAGTGTACCATCCCGTATAAATCTTGAGAAGGTTCTACCGAGAGGAGTCAAACATTGCAACTAATAATCAAGCCTCTTTTAAGCATAGGGTTGGAGGGTAAGTATAACATCTCAGATAATGTAACGACCCACCCTAGGCCGTCACATCAATAACCAACCAAAATAAAATATATAAAATAAAGAAAATAGAGCAAAAGTCAGCTACGCTAGAGTGTAATTATACAATAACATATAAATTGTTTCCAAAATATATAATATAATCTGCTATAGCAGAGTCATCATCCTTAGTAAAATTATACAGTAATCCAAAAGATAATATAGACACCCTAGGTGCTGGTCAAGCTCTAAACCTTGCTATTACTCAAAGCAGCTATCAGAAGACTTCTTGCTATCCCAAGCCTCACACCTGATCTGCTCCCCCACAAAGTGAGATCATCACAGTCCAAACCACATGGAAAACATGCAAGGGTTAGCACATATAAAACCAACCATAGTACATGATAAAATATCATTAAACAGATATTTATCCATAATATATATATATATATCCGCACCAAGGAAATAAACCTTATAAATAATTATTTCCATGCCAAATATAAATCAAATCTAAAATCCAATGCATACAATCCACACCATTTGTATACATATTCCACATCCAGAAACAAAGTCACACCACTGTATAATTATTCCATGATCTCACACCAACATATCCTCACAATGTTGGCCTCAACACCATCCACCAAGTGTTGACACGCACGCTGAAACATATCAGCAACACAGGAATCACACCTGACCTCTCATGGAAAATATACAGCTGGAATTACGTCGTCACGTAACCCTGGTGATCATGGCCACTTCATCCATCGGTATGACTCGGCCTGGCCCCCATACCGGTAGCAAATAGAATACTTAAAGGAGTACTTCAGAATCCACCTAACATCTGAAGTGGTTTATCATATAACCTTTGGAAAAGTTCCACATTGGAATCCTCACCATGGGATTCCCAATTTCATACTTTTCCAAAGATTATATCCTGATCTCACCAAGAGATCTAATCCATACCATAACCTTACTCCTTTAAGTCCTATTTACTTTTCCAAACCACATACACAGCATATTCCATAATTAAACATAACCATAACCATGCCAATTTGTCAATATAATAATAATATAAATATCCAAAACAACCATCAATTGATCCAAATTATACTATATGAAATGAAAATCTCCACATAAAATAGCATATTAAAATTATACTATTCCTATCATGGTCATACGCACTAGATTAATTTTATAAGCACTACCCTTACTTAGCATACTAGATTAATTTTATAAATGCCACCCTTACTTAACATACTAGATTAATTTTATAAATGCCACCCTTACTTGTATACTAGATTAATTTTATAAATGCCACCCTTACTTGTATAAACCTGAACTGAAACTCGGGCAGAACCTCCACCTCTCTCCTTAAACAGGAACCGAAACTCGGGCAGAATCTCCTCTACTGGATTCTCCTTCCTTTCTCTCCTCTTTCCTCTCTCTTTCTCCCTTTCTCTCTCTAGAAATTTTCTCTCTCAAGGCATACAATTCCAACACCCCAAGGCCCCTATTTATAGCAAATTTTCGCCACCTAACCAGAACGGCCCGTTCCGAAAACGGAACGCCCGTTCTGAACCCTTCAGAACAACGTAAATTTTTCGACTGGAACGGCCCCGGAACGGCCCGTTTCGAAACCCAGCAGAACGGCCCGTTCTCCTTTCGGAACGGCCCGTTCTGCAAGGAGAACGCCCTGTTCTCCAAGCAGAACGGCCCGTTCTGCAAGGGGAACGCCCCGTTCTCCAAGCAGAACGGCCCGTTCTCCTTTGGAGAACGGCCCGTTCCGGACCTGTACTGCACAAACCCAGTACACGTGTTTTTCTCTTTTGGAACGGCCCGTTCCGCTTTTGGAACAGCCCGTTCCAAAATCCGAAAATACCCCAAAATTTTAATTAAAATTACGAAAATGCCACCGATAATTACTAAAATGCCATCCAATAATAAGATTAAAAATACCCCTATACCTTTGAAAATTTACGAAAATGCCATAATAATAAAATGGGTATTACAATTCTCTCCAACAACAAAAATTTTCGTCCTCGAAAATTCACTTACTCTAAAAGAGATATGGGTATTGATCCTTCATCCTTTCCTCCAACTCCCAAGTAGCTTCATTAGTAACCTCATCCCAAATAACTTTCACCAAATTGATAGATTTACCTCGCAACTGTTTAACTTTCTTATCTGCCACTGAAACTGGCTGTTTCTCAAAAGTTAAATTTTCCTTAACTTGTACTGCCTCTGATTCCAAGACATGACTTGGATCGTGAATATATTTCCTCAGTTGTGAAACATGGAACACATCATGCAGATTAGAAAGGAATGGAGGTAATGCAATCTGATATGCCACTGGTCCAATCCTCTTGAGAATTTGATACGGTCCAATAAACTTAGGATTCAACTTCTTAGCTTTGATAGCTCTTCCCACACCTGTGGTAGGAGTTACTTTCAAAAACACATGTTCTCCTTCTGAAAACTCCAAAGGTTTCCTCCTTTTGTCTGCATAAAACTTTTGCCGACTCTGAGCAGCTCTCATTCTTTCCTGAATTTGTTTCACCTTTTCAGTAGTCTGTAAGATGATCTCTGGCCCTACCATCATTGATTCTCCCTCTTTAAACCAACACAAAGGTGTTCGACATTTCCTCCCATACAGAGCCTCAAACGGTGCCATTCCTATACTTGCATGAAAACTGTTATTATAAGTGAACTCGACCAAAGGCAACATCTCTTCCCAATTCCCTAGATGATCCAAAATACAAGCCCTCAACAAGTCCTCCAAAGATTGGATAGTCCTCTCAGACTGCCCATCAGTTTGTGGGTGATAAGCAGAACTGAGCCTCAACTTAGTCCCTAACGCTTGATGCAAACTTTGCCAAAATCGGGATGTAAAACGAGGATCCCTATCAGAGATGATACTGGAGGGCACACCATGTAATCTAACAATCTCCTTAATATACAATTGAGTTAACTTTTCCAAGGACCACTTTATATTCATTGGAAGGAAATGAGCACACTTAGTTAATCTATCCACGATCACCCAAATAGAATCACAATTCTTAGCAGACCTTGGTAATCCAACAACAAAATCCATGGTTATACTATCCCATTTCCATTCTGGCACTTCCATCATTTGTAACAAACCTCCTGGTTTTTGATGTTCTACTTTAGCTTTTTGACACACAATGCAAGATGCAACATACTCAGCTATCTCCCTCTTCATACCATTCCACCAGAACATTTTCTTCAAATCTTGATACATTTTTGTCATACCTGGATGTACACTTAACTTACTTTTATGACCTTCCTCAAATATCAACTTCTTCAACTCCTCATCTTGTGGAATACAAATTCTACCCTTATACCTCAAGATTCCATCCATATCTTGTTCAAATCCTTCAGCTTTCTCAGAACCCAACAACTCTCTAACTTTATTCAAACCAGCATCCTGAACTTGTTTTTGTTTCACCATCTCCAAGAAATCACTAGTAATGGTAGTCATACCACAACTAATAAAATCTGAGGCAATCACAACATTAAGATTCATATCCCTGAATTTCTCCACTAACTCCATCTCTTTAACCATCATGTAAGACATATGAAGAGATTTTCTACTCAAAGCATCTGCCACCACATTTGCTTTACCTGGATGGTACATTAACTGAAAATCATAATCTTTCAAAAATTCAATCCACCTCCTTTGCCTCATATTTAACTCTTTCTGATCAAACAAATATTTCAAACTCTTATGTTCACTGAACACATCAAACTTTGCTCCATAGAGATAATGTCTCCAAATCTTCAAAGCAAAAACTACCGCAGCCAACTCTAGATCATGCGTAGGATAATTTCGTTCATGAGTCTTTAACTGCCTAGATACATAGGCCACAACCTGCCTATCTTGCATAAGAACACATCCTAAACCTTGATGAGATGCATCACAATAAACCTCAAAAGATTTATTAGGATCTGGCAGAATCAATACTGGAGACGAAGTCAACTTTTCCTTTAACTCTTGAAAACTCCTCTCACACTCCTCCGTCCATATAAAAGGATGATCCTTCCTGGTCAGCTGTGTCAAAGGCATAACTATTTTAGAAAATCCTTCTATAAATCTTCTATAATAGCCAGCCAATCCCACAAAACCTCTAATTTCAGTAACTGATTTTGGACGCTCCCACCTCAAAATCGCTTCCACCTTAGTAGGATCAACTGCAATTCCTTGTGCAGAAATCACATGACCCAAGAACTTAACTTCAGATAACCAAAACTCACATTTTGACAACTTTGCAAATAATTGTTTCTCCTTCAATACCTGCAAAACTACCCTTAAATGTTCTCTATGTTCTTCCATAGATCTAGAATAAATCAAAATGTCATCAATGAACACCACAACAAACTTATCCAGAAAGGGTCTGAAAATCCTGTTCATATAATCCATGAAAATAGCTGGAGCATTCGTCACTCCAAAAGGCATGACAACATACTCATAATGACCATACCGAGTCCTGAAAGCAGTCTTTGGTATGTCTTCCTCCTTTACTCGAATCTGGTGATACCCAGATCTCAAATCAATCTTGGAGAAAACAGAAGCTCCCCTCAATTGGTCCATCAAATCATCTATCCTTGGCAAAGGATACTTATTCTTGATTGTCAATTTATTTAACTGCCTGTAATCCACACATAACCTCACACCACCATCCTTCTTCTTTACCAATAACACTGGTGCTCCCCACGGAGAGACACTTGGTCTGATCATCTGCTTCTCCAAAAGCTCCTCAACCTGCTTTTTCAATTCAAACAACTCCGCTGGTGCCATTCTATAAGGAGAAATGGACACTGGTCCCGCCCCTGGTATAAGATCAATACTAAACTCTAACTCTCGCTTTGGTGGTAATCCCGGAACATCATCCGGAAAAACCTCTGGAAATTCTCTAACAACATCAATACTATTCAACAACTTTTCATTCTCTATACTAATAAAAGATAAGATCATAAACCCAAGAGCTCCATCGTTCAACAACCCATCCACCTGTCTATTAGAAATAAATCTCTCCTGTTCATCAGTAGGAAAGATTAATTTCTTCTCTGAACAATCTATCAAAATCCTATTGGCAGAAAGCCAATCCATCCCTAAAATTACATCCAAATCGGATAGAGGTAAACAAAACAAATTCACTTTATAATTACGCCCTTCTACCTCCACTGGACATCTCAAACAAACTTCAGAAGTCAAAATAGACCCTGAAGCTGGGGTAGAAACAACTAGATCCACACACAAGGAACTCACAACTAAATTTAACCTTGCCACGCATTCATAAGAAATAAAAGAATGTGAAGCACCAGAATCAAATAAAATAGAAATATCATTACCATCAGCTTTGCCCTTTCCTTTTACCAGCTCAGATGTCGTTTCAGCTTCAGCACCTGTTAAAGCAAAGACACGACCTGCTGCAGTAGGCCGATCCACTTTCTGGTTCTCTCTAGCTGGAATATTTTTGACATTGCAATCTTTAGCCATGTGACCCACCTTGCCACATTTAAAACACGTATAATTCTTTGTAGGACAATCCCTTATCATATGTGGGCCTCCACATCTATAACATCTAACAGCTCCTGTAGTAGTCCCCATTGGTTTCTTATTAGCATTCCCAATTTGAAACTGAGATGGTCTCTTTTGAAGATGTTTCCCCCTACCAAATCCAGATGATCCCTCTGAACCCTTTTCCATTTTATTTCCTCCTTCAAATCTTTCCACTGTTTTTGCCTTTTCAACTAAAACTGGAAACTCCATAATTTCCATAGGGACAATAGTCTTTTTCAGTTCAAATCTTAAACCCTCACTAAACTTCCTGCATCTCCAGGCTTCAGTGATAGCTTGAGAATAATATCTAGCCAAGTGTTCAAACTTGACCACATACTCTTGTACTGACATATTTCCTTGATGCAATCTCAAAAATTCAGCTTCCTTAGCATATCTGGCACTATCTGGAAAATATTTCTCCAGAAACACCTTTTTAAAGTTATCCCAATTTACCGCTTCACCTCTAGCCTCCATCATAGCTTGAGCACCCTTCCACCAGAAGCTAGCCTCACCCACTAGCATATAAACAGCATAATTTAGCTTCCTCTCCTCGGGGCATTGCATCACCATGAAGATTTTCTCCATCTCCTCAATCCACTGGTCAGCAACTTCAGGTCCATCAACACCTGTAAATTGAGGAGGATTCCCTTTTTTGAATTCTGACAAGCCCCTATATTCATCAGGTACTTCAGTCCTAGCTGCTTCAGCTGCAGCCCGGTTAGTCTCTATCTGAGCCAACAAGGTATTCTGTTGTCCAATAGCAGCAGCAATTAACTCCATAGCTTGAGCAATTTGCCGCCCATCCATGCTTGAAGAAGAATTAGAATGATTTCCCCTACCAGCCATCCTAAAAAAATCAAGGAATTTTATGAGTTTACACTAAAACTCATAAGAAATTCCTAATCAAGATCAAGAAACTCATGAAGTTACTCATGAAGTTCCTTTCATTTCCACACAACGGAAATGCAACAAGACCATTTCCCACAAACCCTAAAGAGACTCGACCAGCTCTGATACCAAAATTGTAACGACCCACCCTAGGCCGTCACATCAATAACCAACCAAAATAAAATATATAAAATAAAGAAAATAGAGCAAAAGTCAGCTACGCTAGAGTGTAATTATACAATAACATATAAATTGTTTCCAAAATATATAATATAATCTGCTATAGCAGAGTCATCATCCTTAGTAAAATTATACAGTAATCCAAAAGATAATATAGACACCCTAGGTGCTGGTCAAGCTCTAAACCTTGCTATTACTCAAAGCAGCTATCAGAAGACTTCTTGCTATCCCAAGCCTCACACCTGATCTGCTCCCCCACAAAGTGAGATCATCACAGTCCAAACCACATGGAAAACATGCAAGGGTTAGCACATATAAAACCAACCATAGTACATGATAAAATATCATTAAACAGATATTTATCCATAATATATATATATATCCGCACCAAGGAAATAAACCTTATAAATAATTATTTCCATGCCAAATATAAATCAAATCTAAAATCCAATGCATACAATCCACACCATTTGTATACATATTCCACATCCAGAAACAAAGTCACACCACTGTATAATTATTCCATGATCTCACACCAACATATCCTCACAATGTTGGCCTCAACACCATCCACCAAGTGTTGACACGCACGCTGAAACATATCAGCAACACAGGAATCACACCTGACCTCTCATGGAAAATATACAGCTGGAATTACGTCGTCACGTAACCCTGGTGATCATGGCCACTTCATCCATCGGTATGACTCGGCCTGGCCCCCATACCGGTAGCAAATAGAATACTTAAAGGAGTACTTCAGAATCCACCTAACATCTGAAGTGGTTTATCATATAACCTTTGGAAAAGTTCCACATTGGAATCCTCACCATGGGATTCCCAATTTCATACTTTTCCAAAGATTATATCCTGATCTCACCAAGAGATCTAATCCATACCATAACCTTACTCCTTTAAGTCCTATTTACTTTTCCAAACCACATACACAACATATTCCATAATTAAACATAACCATAACCATGCCAATTTGTCAATATAATAATAATATAAATATCCAAAACAACCATCAATTGATCCAAATTATACTATATGAAATGAAAATCTCCACATAAAATAGCATATTAAAATTATACTATTCCTATCATGGTCATACGCACTAGATTAATTTTATAAGCACTACCCTTACTTAGCATACTAGATTAATTTTATAAATGCCACCCTTACTTAACATACTAGATTAATTTTATAAATGCCACCCTTACTTGTATACTAGATTAATTTTATAAATGCCACCCTTACTTGTATAAACCTGAACTGAAACTCGGGCAGAACCTCCACCTCTCTCCTTAAACAGGAACCGAAACTCGGGCAGAATCTCCTCTACTGGATTCTCCTTCCTTTCTCTCCTCTTTCCTCTCTCTTTCTCCCTTTCTCTCTCTAGAAATTTTCTCTCTCAAGGCATACAATTCCAACACCCCAAGGCCCCTATTTATAGCAAATTTTCGCCACCTAACCAGAACGGCCCGTTCCGAAAACGGAACGCCCGTTCTGAACCCTTCAGAACAACGTAAATTTTTCGACTGGAACGGCCCCGGAACGGCCCGTTTCGAAACCCAGCAGAACGGCCCGTTCTCCTTTCGGAACGGCCCGTTCTGCAAGGAGAACGCCCTGTTCTCCAAGCAGAACGGCCCGTTCTGCAAGGGGAACGCCCCGTTCTCCAAGCAGAACGGCCCGTTCTCCTTTGGAGAACGGCCCGTTCCGGACCTGTACTGCACAAACCCAGTACACGTGTTTTTCTCTTTTGGAACGGCCCGTTCCGCTTTTGGAACAGCCCGTTCCAAAATCCGAAAATACCCCAAAATTTTAATTAAAATTACGAAAATGCCACCGATAATTACTAAAATGCCATCCAATAATAAGATTAAAAATACCCCTATACCTTTGAAAATTTACGAAAATGCCATAATAATAAAATGGGTATTACAGATAAAGTCTGAGATGTTTCTGTTGAGAGGAGTCAAGCGTTGCAACTATTAATCAAGTCTTTACATCTTTTAAGTTTAGGGCTAGTGGGCAAGTGTATCATCTCGAATAAGTTCTGAGATGGTTCTGTCGAGAGGCCTTGATGGAGATCTTTGGCCAAACATGTTGAAGGCCGAGCTGAAAGGGCAACCTGAGTATCGAGGGAGGCCAACTTCTAATGTGGGATACCACTTTATAAAAAGGGATCAGAATAAGTTTGATATGTAGAACTGTATCTAGGATAGAATTTTATCTTTAATAACTAAAGATTACGATAATATAACAACTTTAGAAAATCGTGATGTTTTCGGAACCAATAAAACCAATGAACAAGTAAATATAAATTTATAAATCTTAGACTTAGACATAAATATTACATTTTTGAATGCTCTAATTTTGGAGACTTGTCTAAAATAAAAAAAAAAACCCTAAACATCCTTCCAAATTGGAATAGATTTTAAAAAATATACAAACTCAACTCATTAAATTTTAATCAAATTAAATAATAAATTTATCCAAATTCAATCTAACCGGACCAACTTACACTTTTACATCTTAAATTGTGTCCAAACAAAATTAAATATTTCAAAATCACTTTTTATAAAATTTAACACACCAAATATTCATCCTAATTATAAAAATAGTGAGATTATATAATTTAATTTTTACGATTTTTCTCGGGCACATTAACTATCAAAGTTTATCACATATTTTAAAGTGATGTTATGGCATGAGAAAGTGGTCCCCACCAATATTTGATGGACCGTGGTTGTGACGCCACGTGGAGAAAGGTTTCCCCGATCGTGGATGAGTTTGAGAGATACAGCTATTGAGGAGGTGATCCTGATGCGTAGCCGCCCCCACCTTGTGCCACTTGCAATGTTCAGACGCAAACAAGATCCAAAGTAGCGTAAGCACAACCACACCTCATTCTCATCCAACGGCTCTTATCCTTCCTCAGCCACCTCTTTCAATCTCACCCCTTCCTTCCTATCCCCAGTTCTTTAATAACCCTTTGTCCTTATAGTCTTTGCTTCTTCTCTCTTGTTGAATTCTTAGTTCAACCCCGTTTACTCTCTCTCTCTCTCTGATTCCGCCATTCTCGTTTTCCCAAGTGAATCCCAATGCCTTCCTCACTCCACCATTGAGCCACATTACATCAATTTAGACCATGGTATGTACATATATAATATATGGTATTGGCACCCTCTATATCATTTACAATTGAATACCCATTTTTTTTTATTTTTTTTTTTATTTTGAGTAGGACACAATGTTGGTGCCTCCATGGCTTGAGCCACTCCTAACCACACCCTTTTTCAATGTGTGTCGGATTCACGGGGCTGCCGCTAAGAGCGAGTGTAACATGTTTTGTCTCGATTGCAATGAGGAAGCATTTTGCTTTTATTGCCGTTCCTCAAGACACAAGGATCACCGAGTCATTCAGGTAAATGACTCCTATAATATACTATATTATATAGTATAATTCATTATTCACATTTAATTTTTGCATTTGCTCTTTTCTGTTCCTGATTTTTTATACATGTCAAAGTCAAAGCCTATGGACAATGGTGGGGGTTGGTGAGTTTTTTTTTTTGATAATAACAATGATTGAAACTATGTGTTGCACAATCTATGTACATATCCTAAGTTAACAGTGTTGTTGTTGATTAGATAAGGCGATCTTCATATCACGATGTAGTGAGGGTGGCGGAAATTCAGAAGGTGTTGGACATTAGTGGAGTTCAGACATATGTGATCAACGGTGCCAGAGTTCTGTTTCTGAATGAGAGGCCTCCACCAAAATCTGGAAAAGGAGTAGCTCACATTTGTGAGATTTGTGGCAGAAGCCTCTTGGACCCCTTTCGCTTCTGTTCTTTGGGGTGTAAGGTGAGATATTTTCTTAACCTTAATTTAATTTAATTTCCCTCTCACAAGTCACAACTATTGTTTCATCATATCATTATCAAAATTCGCATAATTCAAAACTCCATTCACCCTCCTCATATGGGTATAACACCCACCACCCCTACATCATCACCTACATTTGAAAGCCCATCAACATCATAATTATATTCCCGGCCACCGCCATTAATCACCATGTTTGTGTATATATATATATATCTAGTCCATAGACATTTTCATACATTGTTAATACTATTATTATTACTATTAGATTAAGAGAGGGGAACATGAACATGGCATAGTGTACTAAAATAATCAATGAATATGATTGGACTAATTTGATACTTAGTTGTATTAATTATTATAATGTTGGCAATGGTAAAATCAGCTCGTAGGAATAAAGAGAAATGGGGATACAAAGTTTGCTTTGGAGGGTAAAAATGAGGCATCAACAATGGAGGGTATGTCAAGAAGATCAAACTCTTCAAGGAATGAAGAAGAGGAATTGCGTGAAGGCTCACAACAAGACATGTACCCGGCCACGCCACCACCACTTGCTGCTTCAAACGCAAGGAGAAGAAAAGGAATTCCTCATAGGGCACCTTTTGGCTCATAATGATTATTTATTTTTACCTTCAAAATTGGTGGTACATACTCAACATTCAACCCCGTTTACCTTTGAAACAATTTACCCCTCTTGGGGAATCTGGTTAGTATAATTTTATTTTTTTCAGTAAAGGGAAAAAGAAATGGTAGACTTTGGTGGGAGGGTGTCATTTGTCGAATGTCCATGTAGTGGGAAAGGAAAAGAAAGGAAAGGGTATATAGGAAAGTTCCTTCTTTTGGGGATTGGGTCCCAAAACAACAAATTATCCCTTGTGGAGAACCAATAATGCATATTTGTTTAATATTTAATAGTTGCTGAGTGTACATGTCATTAAGAAATTTAAAAGCATGACTTTGTGGACTCCGTTTTAGAGTTTTATATGGCCCACCATCCACATGGGCCGTTTACATCAAGTTAACCACACTGTTTATACCATACGGTAATCGGACCAATATTAACAAAGAAAATGACACTTATACAACAAAATTTTATGATTAAGAGAGAGAACAAGAAGAGAATTTTGAAATATAATAAATGATCAGATAGAGAAATGTTGTATAAATTGTTGCATTGTATGTAATGTATTGAGGACAAATTAACTTACAACTTATCACGTTACAAATTTTTGAGAGCTCAATGATTTGGGTTCTCTCTGTTTCACTTTTTATTTCCCTCTTTTCCCCATGTCTCTGTTTTCTTTTATTTTCATTTTTCATGGATTTTTGGCTAGGGAAAATATGAAAATGGAAAGGGTACCAAATGCAAATCATTGGTTGTCTTTATAATTACCTAGAGTCCTTGTCTCTATTGCATAATTGAATCGATGAGCCAAGACAATTAGGTAGAGCAGATATGAATTGATCGTTACTCAAAGTTATCAATTCTGAAAACGCGCGTCATCCAAATTTAACATATAGTAGGTACGTTAATTAAGATATTTCAAGTTTTAAATAACATAAAGTTCCTCAATCAAGACGACCATCTTATTATTAAACTTTAACTGCATTTTTTTTTTATGCTTTTAGACAGTTGGAAACTACAAATAAACCTGAATTAAATTTTAGTTTTAACCATATCTCTATTCAACATTAAATTCATGGATTTAGTATTACTTTTTGGGATTTGCTCCGCTCTATTGGGCTCTAGTTGGGTAAGATTAGATAGTTAAAAACGGTGAAACTCTTTAGAGTTTAATGCTACTGTGTTTTTAAGACTAATAGTTACAAATAGTTCTACCAACTAATTATTATTATATTTTTATAAAAAGATATACCTCATTTTCATTGAATCGATCCTGATAAGAAGGTGTATCGTATAATAATTTTTTTTTCTTTCAAGAATCTAAAGTTGAAAAAGTTTGTTTTTCATGTTTAGTTTATTAATCAAATAATGATATTTCTAAAAAACATTGTTTCCTAGAAATGATTTGTACATATATTTCTCAAGAAATTGTTCCCATAATTTTTTACTTCCCTAAGAATCCAATATCGAGAATGTTAATTTATCGCATTTAGTTTGTTATTTAAAAAAATACTCTATCTAGACCTATATAGAAGTAAAAATAAATAATTTCACACAAATTAAGAAAGTTCGTTAAATATATTTATTTTTCACAAATTTACATAAAATATACACTACATTTCTTAAAATATCCTTAACCACATTTATGATAGATAATGTTCTCATTTATTACTATAAGGATATTTTTGGATTAAAAACATTAAATAAGGTTGACTCAATTGAAATTTGTTTATATTCTAGTCCAAAAATTTAAGCATCTTTTGCTTATATGTAGGTCTAAAGGGGGATAACGTTTCTAGGAAATATTGTTTCTCGGAAATTGTTTTCGTAGAGGTTTTCCACATAATTATTCTCATGAGGGAGGTGAGAAACTAACATTCTTGAGGTAAAAATAAAGTTTTAATGTGGTAAAAATGTTATGTTACTTTCGTTTTCCTATTTAATGTAGTAAAAATTATTGATTCCAAATCCTTCTCATTCTTATTATGAGGCATACTTTAGAAGGAATTATTGGTACTTTTTATAAGGCACTTTATAATTCTTATAAAACATTAATTTTACTTTTTATTTTTTACCCATGTTAAAGACTGTGATAGTATATGTTTTTCTCTCACACTTTTTAAATTCTTCAATGGTCATTTATTATTTTTATTGATATTGGTGTGTAAGCTTTAATATGGGTAATATTTTCACTTCTTTCATAAAAATGTAATGATAATTAAGAAAGATAAAATTGGTAACTTGTTATTTTATTTTATGAACATTATAAAATCAATTAACATCACTACTCTACTTATATTGGTATGTGTGGTTCAGTTAAAAGTTTCTTATAATAAGGACCAGAGGGAGTATCATATGTAAATATTCCCATAAACATTTATGACCAACTCTAGAAATGGTGATTTTCGAGATTTATAATTCTTAGAAACCATGATTCCTAGAAATTATAAAAAAAAATTCTCTTTTACCAAACTCTCCCTAAAAGTAAAATGATATCTTCGATCGTAATTTCGTACTCAAAATGAGGATCGGACACCAATCCTTAGTTAAGAAGTCTAGGATATTTATACACATGATAAGGAAATTATATAATTTTTTTAATAAAATTTATAACTTTTTAGTACTTAGAAATTATAAAAATTAGTGTGGAATGCATGTTAAATTATAAAATATTAGAGTTATTTACTTATTATGAGAAAATAATAAAAATGGATATTTTAATTTTTTAATTTGAGAAGTGCAAATAATACTTTTTTATTGATAAATATCAATAATTAGTGAATTATGTTAACCAAAAAGATTCGAAAACACTTCTTTATTATCACTTTAACTTTATCTAATATATTTTTCGTAGTATAATCTTTATTATTCACTAAAATTTATTAAAAATTAGAAAATTGAGAAATATTTATTAATTAGGTGTGAAACTCATTAAATTTTATAATTTCCATAATAAATTTTACCTATTAAAAAGAACGATTTCCTAACATTCTATATAATATATTTTTCAAAATTTATATTTTATATAATTGTAAATGGTTTGAAATTACTCATTGTCAATGACATATCTTCCTGTTTAAAGTACACCGTCATATTAGGATATTAAATATGAAGTCACCTTTTCTTAGTCTTTCATTTCCCCAATCCCATGGTTCTTTTACTTAATTATCACTCTTAACCATCATAGCAATTAAGTTCATATTAGCGTGTTCCATCTCCTTTTCCTGAACATTCTGTACTTAGAAAATGACCATACAATTAAAATGTACCATAAAATTGACAGGAAAAGAATGATCATTGGACAATATGAAAAGGAAAAAAAAAAATAGAGCAAGATGTCCAAACTATCGAGAGACATTAATTAGGTGTTTTGTTTTTATCACAATGTCTCCGAGTAGCCAAAAAATGGGGGAATTTCCTAAGTATTAATTTTCTTGACATTGTAGCTTGTGGATATCCCATGACTAGTCCTTATTACATTTAGCTGTCAATGCTTCATTGAACCCATTTCATCGGAATTTTGATTTTCCTTTTTCATGTAAGGTTGATTCTAATTAATATGTGAGTTAGGAGTCACAAAACAAGTTAACTCATTTAAAGTGGAACAAGTTTGTTCACCAAAGAAATAGGATGGGGTGGGTTGGTCCACTAGAAAAAAAATGAGTTGAAAAATATTACCCACTCAACATAGTGGTGAATTGGTGAGTTGACCCCTTTAGTGTGTTAATGAGTTAATTTATTTATTTATTTTAAAAAAAATATCTCAATTAAAATATTTCAATATAAACTATCATTTTAAACTATAATTTTATTATTATTTGTAAAATTGATTAAAGATGTTATATTCTTTCATATAAAGGACCAAAGTAATATATATTTCTATTAAAAAACACTCCACATTAAAATATACTAGTAAAAAATATGTGATTAAAATAATATACTTTTATTTCATATAAAATGAGAATAATTATTTAGAAAGACAAGTTAATTTATAAAATAAATACATTGATCCAATATAAATTTACTATAAATTTATCTTTTAAAAATATAAAAAAAAAATGATTTGACCGATTACACCCATCAAATTAAACAAATTAATAAATTTATTTATCTAATCTAAGTCACTAAAAATTAACCTACATCTATAATATGTAAGTGTATTTGAAGCCACCAGTACTCTAGGAAGGCGTTTTTAAAGTAACTTCAGAGAAGGAATTAATGAATGTATAAACCCATCAAATAAATGAAATACTCCGTGACTTCGGTATTCATTTATTAGATATCACCAAATCTATAAATAATTTGTTTTGAAATAATAATAAAAAGTCATGTGAACAAAGTGTTGAGGGCTAAGATATTTTTATTAAAGAACTAAAATGTTTTTTTTTTAACAAACAACCACCCTTTTGAAAAATGATGTTATATTCGTCTTTGGAACTAATAATGTAATGACCCGCCATGGTCTTTACATTCAGTAGAATCGCATTACTACTAATGAATTAGAATAAATATTAAAATTGGATAACTCATACATACAAGTATATATATGAATAAAAATAACTAAGTTTCTATGTACAAAATATAACATCATATATGTACAATCATCTCAAAATAATATCGTCCTAGTGCCGGTCAAGCACAGACAAAACTGTTATCCAAAATGGTAGTTCTAACATGAGGACCAACTTCCCGTCCCGCAGCGGTCACATCAACAAGCTCCAACCTAATCCTGACCTACTCCATACACAGTATGATAATTGCAGTCCATCAACATGGAAACAGAAGGGTAAGCTAAAGTTCAATAAACAATCATACAAGTATAGTGATAGGGAAACAACAACACAATAACAATACAGAGCAAAATCAAACAATTATCGCAGCGGAAATAAATTCCCCAAACTTGCAAGAATCTATGAGGAGCAACAACCAATGAACAACAATAATAAATCACCAAAAATCACACATAGAGACACCAAGATTTTTAACGTGGAAAACCCCTCAAAGTAAGGGTAAAAACCACGAGTCGTCCAGACCAAAGAAATAGCTTCACTATGATCAACAAAGAGTACAAAAGAGTCTCAGTCTACTGCACAAAATAGTGCTAACACCCAGCCAAACAACAAAGCAATAAAGCTTACAAATAGAGAACAAAGAAGAACCGGATGTCACGAACCTGCTGTCCTATTTTTAGCCCGATCCAACGGTGAACGAATCTGCAGTACTGATTTTACTGTTGCAGCTCTGTATAAAAACAAGAATGACTTTCTCTCTTCTTCTCTCTCAAAGTGCTGGTGCTCTAAGTGACTTCTGACTTTCCCTCTTTTTCACTTTTATGCTTCAGACCCTCTCTTCACTTAATTAAGTGAGACATCAAGTGGGCTTCTTAATTTTGGGCCTTTTCTCCACATAGGAAGGGAGCCCAATACCCAACAAATCTCCCCCTCACAACTATGTGGAGATAATCACCAAACCGGCGATCTCACAACAAATTTCAAATTTTCCTCTTAGCAATGCTTTAGTCATCATATCAGCCGCATTATCATCAGTATGAATTTTAGCCAACTCCAACAGCTTAGCATCCAAAGCATCACGTATCCAATGATAGCTTACATCAATATGTTTGGACCTAGAATGAAAAGTTGGATTCTTGCCAAGATGGATAACACTCTGACTATCAACAAATAAAGGATATTTTTCCTGCACATCCTGTAAGAATTTCTTCAACCATAGCAACTCCTTGCATGCTTCAGTAATGGCAATGAACTCCGCCTCTGTAGTAGACAATGCTACACACCTTTGCAGCCTTGATTGCCAAGCCACAACTCCCCCTGCAAACTTAATCAAATAGCCCGAAGTGGACTTTCTGGAATCAACATCTCCAACCATATCTGAGTCTGAGTAACCCACCAAAGTAGGCTTATCCCCTCCAAAACAAAGCTTCATATCAACAGTACCATGAAGATACCTCAGAATCCATTTCAGAGCATTCCAATGCTCTCTACCTGGGTTTGACAAAAATCTACTGACTGGACCAACAATATGTGCAATATCTGGTCTAGTACACACCATTGCATACATCAAACTACCCACTGTAGATGCATAAGGAACTCTCTCCATGTCTAATTTCTCAGCTTCATTAGAAGGACTCTGTTTAACACTCAATTTAAAATGAGTAGCAAGAGGAGCGCTCATAGCCTTAGTATTTTCCATCTGGAATCTCTGCAACACCCTTTTAATATATTGTTCCTGTGATAGCCAAAGCTTCCCTTTCTCTCTGTCACGAATGATTCTTATACCAAGAATCTGTTTAGCAGCTCCCATGTCTTTCAAGGCAAATGACTTGCCCAATTGCTTCTTTAACCTGTCAATCCTGAAAACATCTTTCCCAACAATAAGCATGTCATCAACATACAATAACATGATAATAAAGTCATCATCAGAAAACTTTTTAACAAAGACACAATGATCAGAAGTAGTTTTCTTGTAGCCTTGCTCACACATAAAAGACTCAAACTTCTTATACCACTGTCTTGGAGCCTGCTTCAGACCGTATAGACTTTTTCTCAGCCTACATACACAGTCTTCCTTGCCTTTAACCTGAAAGCCATCAGGTTGTTTCATATAAATCTCTTCCTCCAAATCACCATGAAGGAAAGCATTTTTCACATCCATTTCCTCTACCTCTAAATTAAGAGTAGCTGCCAAAATCAAAACTTCTCTAATGGATGACATCTTCACCACAGGTGAGAAAATCTCATTGAATTCAACACCCTTTCTCTGTCTGAAGCCTTTCACCACTAATTTGGCTTTGTACCTTGGAGATGTAGAATTACTTTCTTGCTTCATCCTGAAAATCCACCTGTTTTCTAAGGCATTCTTGCCCTTAGGCAATTTCACCAAGTCATAAATGTGATTATCATGCAAGGATTTCATCTCATCTTGCATTGCATCCAACCACTGTTGCTTTTCCTCACTTTCCAAAGCCTCTTCAAAACATTCAGGTTCTCCACCATCAGTCAAGGTCACATACTCATCAGAAGAATACCTTGTTGAAGGTTGTCTCTGTCTATTAGACCTCCTGAGTTGAACTTGATGTGGTTCAGGTACATCATCAATATTCTCATCATGAGACATTTCATGCTCCTCCTGCTCATCATCAATAGGAACATCTAATCCACCTCCAAGTTGTTGATCGTCAACATCATCATGTTGTTCACCAGGTTGAACACTACCATCAAGATTATCCAGATTGTGAATAGGTAACCGCATAAGATCAACATCAGTCAGATTCCTATCTTTCTCGGGTGTAGTCTTTTCCACCTTATCAATATCTTTTAATGGTTTGGTCTTCCATGAACTGTACATCACGGCTTCTAACAAGCTTCTTCTCAACAGGATCATAAAACCTGTAGACAAATTCATCCTCACCATAACCAATGAAGATGCATTGCCTTGTCTTTGTATCCAACTTGGATCTTTCATCCCTTGGAATATGGACAAATGCCTTGCAACCAAAGACACGTAAATGATCATAGCTTGCATTCTTGCCAAACCAAATTTTTTCTGGCACCTCACTGTTAAGAATAACAGTAGGAGTGAGATTAATAACATGCACCACCGTGTATAGTGCCTCACCCCAAAAATGCTTGGGTAATTTAGCATCTGAGAGCATACATCTCACCCTCTCAAGCAATGTCCTGTTCATCCTCTCCGCTAAACCATTCAACTGAGGAGTTTTAGGAGGAGTCTTCTTATGTGCAATACCATGTTTCTTGCAATAAACATCAAAGGGTCCACAATACTCACCACCATTGTCAGTACGAATGCGTTTCAACTTCTTCCCTGACTGTCTTTCAACCAAGGCATGAAATTGTTTGAACCCCTCCAACACCTGATCTTTTCTCGACAAAGCATAGACCCATAGTTTCCTGGAACAATCATCAATAAAGGTAACAAAGTAAAGTGCACCACTGAAGGATTTCACCTTCAATGGACCACAAACATCAGAATGTACCAATTTCAACAACTCTAACTTCCTTGAGGGAGGATGCTTCTTGAAGAATACTCTGGTTTGCTTGCCAGCCATGCAATAAGAACATTTCTCCAATTCTACACTCTTCAACCCTTGAAGAACATCTTTTTTAGCTAAGCAATTCAATCCATTTTCACTGATATGACTAAGCCTTCGGTGCCACAAAGATGCCTCCATATCCATGGCATTCACACTGTCTTTAGCAACCAAAGCTTTTGTCCAATACAGTTTAGAATTTTTCTCCCCTCCAGCCATAACCAAGTTACCTTTGGTGAGTTTCCACTTTCCAGAACCAAAGTGGTTATCATAACCACCATCATCAAGTATCTGCAAAGAGATCAAATTAAAACGGACATCAGGAGCATGTTTGACTCCTCTAAGCAACAACTGCATTCCCATGTTGGTTTGCAGGCAAACATCACCAACACCAATCACTTTAGACACACCATCATTACCCATCTTCAACACTCCAAAATCACCAGAAGTGTAAGATGTGAAGAACTCCTTCCTTGGTGTAACATGCAGTGTAGCACCACTATCAACAATCCACATGCTCTCATCTGATACAAGATTAACTGACCCATGGTCACTGAGAATAACAAGATCATCACAAGTAGCAGTAGCAACACGATCATCACCATCATGATCCTTTTCTTTATACTTACCCTTCTTACCTTTATTCTCCTTTTTCCATAGAAAACAATTCCTCTGTATATGTCCTGTTTTGTGACAATAATGACACTCCACATTCTTGTATCGGGACTTGGACTTACTTCTGCTCTTTTCTCTACCACCCTTTGGTTCCTTCTTCTAACTTCTCCCCCTATTTTCAATGACAAGCACCTCAGACTGAGATGAAGAACCTTGTGCCTTCCTTCTCATCTCTTCATTAAGAGCACCACTCTTTTCCGCTTGCAAAGAAACAACACCATTAGGGGCCGAGTTGGTAATAGAAACCCAAAATGTCTCCTAAGACTCAGGTAAAGTATTTAGTAGCCATAGTCCAAAAACTTCATCATCAAATTTGATACCCATTCCGGATAACTGATCTAGGAGCCCTTGAAATTCATTCAAGTGATCTGAAATGGAAGAACTTTCCCTGTACCTCAAATTTATCAGACAATTCAACAAATACAATTTATTATTTCCTGATTTAGAAGCATACAAGGACTCAATCTTCTCCCATAAAGTTCTAGCATGTGTCTCATTTGCAATGTGATTATAAACATTGTCTTCTACAAATTGCCGAATAAAACCACACACCTGTTGGTGTTCAAAGTCCCAATCTTCTTCAGACATAGAATCCGGCTTTTGAGTAGTAGAGACAGGAAGATGCATTTTCTTCACAAATAGCAAGTCTTTCATCTTTCCCTTCCACAAGTGATAATTAGTGCCATTCAAAGAAATCATTTTAGTATTTGCCTCCATCATTCAAGCAAGTCAAATAGCCCCAAACCAAAGCCAACAAGAGCTCTGATGCCACTCTGATGGGGAAACAGCAACACAATAACAATACAGAGCAAAATCAAATAGTTATCGCAGCGAAAATAAATTCTCCAAACTTGCAAGAATCTATGAGGAGCAACAACCAATGAACAACAATAATAAATCACCACAAATCACACACAGAGACACCAAGATTTTTAACGTGGAAAATCCCTCAAAATAAGGGTAAAAATCACGAGTCTTCCAGACCAAAGAAATAGCTCCACTATGATCAATAAAGAGTACAAAAGAGTCTCAGTCTACTGCACAAAATAGTGCTAACACCCAGCCAAACAACAAAGCAATAAAGCTTACAAATAGAGAACAAAGAAGATGAAAAACTCCAAATACACAGCTACAGTGCGAACTGAATATCTCCCTACTCAGGCCTCGTTTCAACAATCCAACCGGTCAGAATGAAGAACCAGATGTCACGAACCTGCTGTCCAATTTTTAGCCCGATCCAACGGTGAACGAATCTGAAGTACTGAGTTTTCTGCCGCAGCTCTGTGTAAAAACGAGAATGACTTTCTCTCTTCTTCTCTCTCAAAGTGCTGGTGCTCTAAGTGACTTCTGACTTTCCCTCTTTTTCACTTTTATGCTTCAGACCCTCTCTTCACTTAATTAAGTGAGACATCAAGTGGGCTTCTTAATTTTGGGCCTTTTCTCCACATAGGAAGGGAGCCCAATACCCAACATATAGAACAATAATCTATACTACACAATCATCCAACTATCAATCATGAAGTCAAACACCATACACTTCATCATCATAAAAATCATGCAATAACATGAAAATCATGATAGATATCAATGCATATCAATCATTTAATGAGTCATCACATATACACCTAGGAGATTTCCCTAACAGCAGAGCAATATAAGTGACATCCCAATCCTACCGAAACCACCCCAACCATTTCCACGCCCAATGCGCTCGCTCGATCACAGCTAAACAGGATATAAATCCTCACTCGGGTTTACTCGGATGATGTCATTTACACAATTGGAAGTTCGGTTCCATCGTTAGGTATAGCACAGCTGGGTACAGGCTTACCACGACCTTGACATGCATTACCAAGTCACTTGTAGAGTTCGCCCACCGACTATCTATAAGGAACCACACACCTTCCCCAGTACTTGGTTAAGGGAATAACCCTCGACCTCATACTCCGCTCCAACACTAGCTAAGGACTTAGAGGAGACTCACCCAAACCAATTGCCTACCTGAGCACCACTCTCACACAAAACCAGTGGCCTATCTAAGCACCACTCTCATTTATATCAGTGGCCTATCCAAGCACCATTCTCAAGAGACTCTATGTGAGCTCTTCTAGTTTGAAAATATTTCCCTCTCCTCAAGTCCTAGGCTAGACACATGTCATAAGGCATCAGATGCAATAATGCATCATACATCATACATGGTCTATCCACCATAATGATCAATATCCTTCTCATATGAACATATACACATGTCATATCATATTTAAACATTCATACATATCATTACCTAGCATATATATGAATAATATGCCACCATACATCATATATCATACATACATGATCAAATCCTCAACTTTAAACATGCATAAGCATCATTTTAAATCAATCATTCATAAACATATTCACGCCCGGCGCAGCTTGAGCGCGTACGACCTAATCCTAACCCAAGAGTCTTAAAACTCATGGCGCGCTCAGCTTGCGTCCAACATCCTTGGAACAGAGACACATAAGAGTCTCCACGCGTGGCGCACCCACCTTGCGCCCGACGTGCTCCAAACAAAGACCATCCAGAGTCTCTCCACACTCGGCGCATCAATCTTGCGCCCGACGCCATCTTAGTAAAATTCCTCACCCAGCCATTATCTGATATCGCGCCCGGCGTGGTTCCTCTCACGTCCCGTGCGAACACATCCAAAAACCTCTTATTTCAATTCACCGCGACTAGCCTCGCGCCTGGCGTGACTTTGAAAAGGTTGCCTCTAATGAATGCACACTCGGCGCAAATTCAAACAACAGCCTCCAAAACCTTGGAAATTTCCTCCAACACCTGAAAATCAGCAAATCCAGCCACATGCAAACACAAAAACACAATGCATAAGCTCTATACAACTTAAAAACAACCTTAGATTCAACATGCATCTAACATGTGCATTAAAATCATTAAAAACCTTCATTTTTTCCAAAACCCTGAAAATGAGAAGTTTCTCCAATCCAACCATGGATTCTCAAAATTCATGCATCAATTGAGTTCCTAAACTCTCATGCAACCGAACAACCTACATTCTAACTTCCCTCACCTGAAGATTGGCTCAAAATGGCCAAGAATTGAGAAGAAGTAGAATTTCCTTTCTAAAGCTCAACCCAGGAACTTCAATCCACCAAAAGCAAGCTTCCTAGCCTGAATTCCAAGAGAAGACGAAAGAGATTAGTAATCTAGGAGAGAAGAGGAACTAAACAAAGAAATTTGGGAGAGAAAGGAGCTCATAGACCCAGAGTCTTTCTCACTAAAACCTCTCTCTAAGTTTCCTTGAGAATGAACTTATGAAGTTCCCTTCTCAGAAAAACTCTTATATACCCCTCTCCAGAGTCAACTAAGCTCTGAAATTTACTCACTACGTTACAAATAAATTGATAAGTATTTCTTAAAATGTCAAATAAGTAATTACTTACAGTTATTTTCTCTTTTGAATATATATTAATATTATTATTATTTTAGTTATACATTTTTTTTTTAATTTTTACACTAATGTGATTGGCAATTTATTTTTTAAGAAATTTTCTTTTTATAATTCTTTAATTTCATGAACTAATATCACAACATTTTTTGATTTAGAAAACAAATAAGATATTTACACTTTTATTTTATAAAAAAAAGTATAAATTACAAGAATATTTATTCTTTAAATAATATTTTTTGAACATTCGTTAACAGGGCTCTTTCACTATAATATAAATCGAAGATAAGTATGAGGCTGAAATTAGTTTCTGCTTTAACTTTCGTTGCATTTGATAAAGGTGTTGTAATAAATTAAACTTATTTAATTGAATTCATATGGAACAGAAGAAAAGAGTTGCTACCAACTTACAAGGCCTACCATATATATCATATCAATGATTATGTAGAAAATGAATGTTTTTAAAATTGGATTATTAAATTCATCTATATACATCACACACGTTGATTTAAAGTTTAATAGTTTAATTATAATTAAATTATAATTAAATTATAATTAAATTATAATTAAATTATAATTAAATTATAATTAAATTATAATTAAATTATAATTAAATTATAATTAAATAGATATTAATAAAATACTAGTAGTTATTATTATTAATAAAAATAATATTAAATAAATATATTTAAAAAATATTATTTATAGATTCTTAATATTTAATTTATATTTAAAACTTTAATTAAATATAAAATAATATTTAAGTTTAAATTTTAACAAAAATATAATAATATCCATTAATAATAACAAGTTTATATTTAAAATAAAAAATATTAAATTAATATAATATAAACTATTTAATAAAGACATTAAAAATTAAAAATTAACATAAATAATTAAATTATAATTATAAAATAAGTATTAAAAATAAATTATTTTAATTTATAATCTTTATTTAAAAACATTTTAAATTAATAATTGATAGGATCACAAAACATTTTTCTAACCAATCAAATCAGTTAAGGACTAATTCTCAATTAAAAATTTGTCTGACCAATCGGTTCGATTTGATTTTAAAAATTATGATAAAAAAATTATTTTTACATGATTGAAAATTTAACATGACCTCAACATGAATAGTCAAACTTAAATGTATTTATAAATTACTAATAATAATAATAATAATTGATTTTTTAAAAAAATTTGTTTGACTTAGTCTCTATATTATTAAAAAAGTTTGATCTTATAATTTTTTTTAAAATTATGTAATGTGATTCTTTAAACACAATCAAATACATGTTAATTCTTTAGTGTGTTAAGTGTGAGGCCCCATACTCTTTTGTTTTCTCCTTCGAACCCTCACTGACTTTCTTTGTCTATCCACTCAAAACTCTCTTCTCCTCAATCTTCTTTGGCTGATCATTTTCACTTGGAATCAAGGTGCTGATACCAGTGCTGGACTCAGCTGAGCCGTACGAAGTTCTCTTCAAGCTCATTCCTCTTCTTCTTCATCATTCTCTTCCTCCCGAAGCTCGGAACCGTTGAACCGAGGTAAGGGAAGTTAGCTTTCTTGTTGTGTTTTGGTTGAAATGGGGTTGAGAACTCATTGAGTTGTTAAGAGTGTTGGATTTGTTGGCTGATTTGGGTGTATCATGGAGTTTTTGGGGTTGTTGGGAGTTATGGGGGAAATTGGGGATTTTCTCATTCTGTTGTTGCATGTGTAAAAAGGTAGCATTTTTGGACTATTGGATGTAAATGTGATAATTTGAACCGATTGCATGTGGAGTTTTACTGATTTTTTTTTTTGCAGATTCTTGAAGAGTTTTCGAAAATATGAGGTTTGCTGTTGAACTCGCGCTGGGCGCAGTTCTTCGCGCGTGGCCATCTGAAGGCAGCATTTAGGCAAGTTCGCCAGGCGCAAAGATGTGTGCGCCGGGCGTGCTTGAAAATGTTAGCCTCTAGATGGCCCACGCCGGGCGAGGGCTGAACCGCGCTGGGCGCGATGTCAGTCGTGACTTTTTTTTGGGCTTCTGGTATGGCGCTAAGCGCGATTTTGGCCATGCTGGGCGTGGGGACTCCTTCGAGTCTCTGCCATGGGAGGCGCCGGGCGCAATTCAAATTGCGCTGGGCGCGAAACCAAGGGAGGTCTCTGCCTTCCCCACGCTGGGCGCGGGGTTGGGCATGCCGGGAGTGTGAGACTCCTTGAAGTCTCTGCCTGGCATGCGCTAGGCGCAATTGGTTATTGCGCCAGGCGCGTGAGAGCCTTGGGGTCTCTAGTTGAGTCCCACCGGGCGCGGGCATGCTTACGCTGGGCGCACTGGTCCCCTAGTGCTCTCGGGTTGCACTGCGCTGGGCGCAACCACGAGTGCGCCGGGCGCGGAGATGAGATTTTAATATTTACTAGTTAATGTTATTTTATGATAAGTTGAGTTGAAATAGATGAATATGATGTGGTGACTAGTAGATAATGATGTTGATGATGTTGGGCTGTAACAGATGAATATTGTTGTAAGATGCGTTGATGTGTTGTACTGTGTTGTCTGTTGGCTGAGTTGCTGTAGGTCGTGATGGCTGAGTTGTTGTAGGCCGAAAGGCTGAGTTGTTGTAGGCCGAAAGGCTGAGTTGTTGTAGGCCGAAAGGCTGAGTTATTGTAGGCCGTAAGGCTGAGTTGTTGTAGGAGATCTCCGAGTTGATATGCGTGACGACGCATTGTATGCTTATGGATGATTTTGCTGTAAGAATTGACGGGATGCATTTTGATGAAGTATTGATAATTGTAGTTGTTATTATTACTTAAATCTTCCTATATGTGGTTTCTTTTTATGCTAGCTTACCCTTTTGTTGTTTCCATGTGATTGGACTGCAATGATCATACTATGTATGGGAGCAGAGCAGGGATAGGTGGTGTATCTGTAGCTGGCAGGTGGAGCTGACTCCTTTTGATGCTTTGTTTGTTTTAGCCACTTGGCATAGTGGCTTTGGATGTATTTTTGTGTTGTACACCCTAACTCTAGTCGGATTGGGACCTTTATATATATTTATATTCTAGATCCTATATTTATATACTCGTTCTGTTCTGTCTAGTGTTTCCGGTGCGCTGTGGTCGTGAGTGTAGTGGCCAGCCGGGTCGTTACACTTTAGTGGTATCAGAGCAGGTCGAGTCTAGTGGACACTCTTTGGGGGTGGTTCCTTTAGGCTTTCGTTGTGTTAGCTCTGTGTTGTGCTGTCTTGTTGTGTTATCTGTTGTGTTGATTGATGCGATGAATTGTTGTGTTGCTAATTGTTATCTGGTTGAGTGGTAGTATACTGAAGAAGTTGTTATTTTTGTAGACGATGACTAGAACCAACGAACAAATAGCCCGTGCCATAGAGATGATGACTATGGCCATGTAGTAGCAAAATGCTTATTTTGCTCAGATGGAAGCTGAAAGAGTTGCAGCTGGTGCAGCAAGGCCCACGGGGTCACAGGAAAGCCGGGACCTAGCTGAGTTCCGGAAGTGTCATCCTCCACAGTTTGCGGGAGATGCAGATCCAAAGGCAGCTGGTCGCTGGATATGTGAGTTGGAGAAGATTTTTGCCGTTCTGGGATGTTCTCCAGAGAAGAGGTTGACATATGCTGTGTATATGCTTGTGGGAGAGGCCGAACATTGGTGGAGGGGCACTTATCAGATGCCTGTGGCGAGAGGAGTTACAGTTGACTAGGAGTGCTTTAGGACAGTGTTCATGGAAAAGTATTTCCCGGAGAGCGTGAGGCACGCCAAGGAGGCGGAGTTCATGCGATTACACCAGGGAGGGCTATCTGTATTGGAGTATGCGATGAGGTTCGAGCATTTGGCTCGTTTTTATTCACAGGCTATTTCTGAGGCCTGGAAGTGTAGAAAGTTTGCTGAGGGTCTGAAGTATGAGTTGAAGAAGGTTGTGGTGCCTATGGCCATCACCGAGTTTCCTGCCTTAGTAGAGAAGGCGAAGATTGTGGAGAGGTTGGAAGGGGGTAACCGTGTGATCAGAGCTACTGAGGGACCAGCTGGGTCCAAGAGGGGAGGTGGAAGTCAGAGGAAGCTGTATGATAGGCCCCTGCTGAGACTACCAGAGGAGGAGGACAGGGTGGAGGTGCTGCCCTTAGGTGTTACAAGTGTGGTGGATCCCATTTGATCAAGGATTGTCCACACACTGAGAGCAGGTGTTTCAGATGTCAGCAGATGGGCCATGTGTCTTTCAACTGTCCCACCAGGAGTAGACCGGAGAGGAGTACTCAGAGGAGTGATGCGTAGAGAGCTGATACTCAGAGGAGTAGTGTGCAGAGGATTGAGACTTAGAGGGGTGACAGACCCACTACAACTGGTAGGGTGTTCGCTTTGACGGGTGCTGAGGCTTCGACTTCTTCTGACCTGGTGAAGGGGAAGGGCAAAGCTGCTGGTAAGGATGTGATGCTTTTGTTTGATTCTGGGGCTTCCCATTCTTTTATTTCCTATACTTGTGTTGCTGTGCTGGGTGTGCCTGTGTGTGACTTGGGGTTAAGACTGCTAGTGTCGACGCCCGCATCTGCTTCAGTAGTTGCTTTTGAGCTGTGTGCTAACTGCCCTATTGTTGTGAATGGGAAGAAGTACAAGGTAAACTTGATTTGTTTGCCTTTGGTTGATATTGACATAATCTTAGGGATGGACTGGTTATCTGCCAATCGTATCCTTATAGATTGTGCCAATAGGCGGTTGATCTTTCCACAGGAAGAGGATGAGTTGTTAGTTTCAGCTGGACAAGCTGAATCAATGCTGAGGGATGGAGCGGAGTGCTACCTTCTGCTTGCTATGATGAGCGTGGAGACTGAGAAGGTCATTTCTGAGATAGATGTGGTGAGAGACTTTGTAGAGGTGTTTCCTGATGAGGTGCCTGGGTTGCCTCCTGTTAGGGAGATGGAGTTTAGCATTGATCTGGTTCCAAGTGCGGGGCTAGTGTTGGTGGCTCCCTATAGGATGGCTCCTGCTGAGTTAGTTGAGTTGAAGGGTCAGTTGGAGGACCTATTGAAGAAGAAGTTGGTGCGGCCGAGGTTTCGCCGTGGGGTGCTCCTGTGTTGTTGGTGAAGAAGAAGGATGGAGGTAGTCGACTTTGTGTAGATTACCGGTAGTTGAATAAGTTGACCATTAAGAACAAATATCCACTGCCACGGATAGATGACTTGATGGATCAGCTGAGGGGAGCATCGGTGTTTTCTAAGATCGATCTGAGGTCGGGCTATCACCAGATTAGGGTGAAGGAGAGTGACATACCGAAGACTGCTTTCAGGACTAGGTATGGTCACTATGAGTATGTCGTGATGCTGTTTGGTGTGACCAATGCCCCTGTAGTGTTCATGGATTACATGAACAAGATCTTCCGGCCGTTCTTGGATAAATTCGTGGTGGTATTCATTGATGATATCTTGATTTATTCAAGAACTCGGGAAGAGCATGGAGAGCACTTGAGGCTGGTGCTGGAGATTTTGAAGGCGAAGCAACTGTATGCTAAGCTCTCAAAATGTGAGTTATGGTTGGATGAAGTGAAGTTCTTGGGTCACGTGATTTCAGCTGAGGGGATTGCTGTTGATCCGGCTAAGGTGGAGTCGGTGTTACAGTGGGGGCGTCCGAGGACTATCACTGACATTCAGAGCTTTGTGGGTTTGGCGGGTTACTATCGACGGTTCATTGAGGGATTCTCCAAGATAGTAGCGCCTCTAACCCAACTGACAAGGAAGGAGCAGCCGTTCATTTGGACAGAAGCTTGTGAGCGGAGTTTTGAGGAGTTGAAGAGGAGGTTGACTACTTCTCCTGTGTTGGTGTTGTCGGATTCTGGTGAGCCCTTTGATGTGTATTGTGACGCTTCTCACCAGGGTCTTGGGTGTGTGTTGATGCAACATGGGAAAGTGGTGGCCTATGCTTCAAGGCAACTGAAGAATCATGAGAGGAATTATCCCACTCATGACTTGGAGTTGGCAGCTGTTGTTTTTGCCTTGAAGATATGGCGACACTATTTGTATGGTGCTCGGTTCAGCGTCTTTAGTGATCATAAGAGTCTGAAGTATCTGTTTGATCAGAAGGAGCTGAACATGAGGCAGAGACGGTGGATGGAGTTTCTGAAGGACTATGACTTCCAGTTGATGTATCATCCTGGTAAGGCCAATGTTGTGGCGGACGCGCTGAGTAGGAAATCCATCCACATGTCGAGTATGATGGTGAGGGAGTTGGAACTGATTGAGAAATTCAGAGACTTGAAACTCGGTGTGGAGTTAGCTCAGGATCACATTAGTTGTGGGACGGTCACCATAACTAATGAGTTCTTGAGGCAGGTTGGACTTAGGCAGTTGCAAGATGCTGAGATGGTGAAGCTTCTTGGTTTGCTGGGTACCGAGAAGGCTGTTGGCTTTGAATTGGGAAAAATGGAATCTTGAGGTTCAAGGGCAGAGTCTGCCTACCTCAGGATGCTGAGCTGAAGAAAGCTGTGTTGGAGGAAGGCCACAAGAGTAGACTTAGCATACATCTGGGTATGACTAAGATGTACCAGGACCTCATGAAGACTTTCTGGTGGCCTGGCATGAAGAGGGAGATCGTTGAGTATGTGGTGGCCTGTCTGACTTGTCAAAAGGTGAAGGTGGAGCATCAGAAGCCGAGTGGGTTGATGCAGCAGATGGAGATTCTGGAGTGGAAGTGGGATAGCATTACTATGGATTTCATTGTTGGGTTGCCAAGGTCAGCTAGGAATAATGATGCTATCTGGGTGATTGTAGACCAGTTGACCAAGTGCGCACATTTCTTACCCGTCAACATCAAGTGGTCCTTGGAAAAACTGACACAGTTGTATGTGAGGGAGATAGTACGGCTGCATGGGGTGCCTTCCAATATTATTTCCGACCAAGATCCGAGGTTCACTTCCAGATTTTGGCAGAGTCTACACCAAGCCTTAGGCACGAAGTTGAAGCTGAGTTCTGCTTATCATCCACAGACGGATGGTCAGTTAGAGAGGACAATCCAGTCTTTAGAAGATCTGCTTAGGGCTTGTGTGTTAGACCACTTGGGTGGTTGGGAGGAGGTTCTATCGTTGGTTGAGTTCACCTACAACAACAGTTTTCATGCTAGCATTGAGATGACACCATTTGAAGCGTTGTATGGCAGAAAATGTAGGACTCCTCTGTGCTGGTATCAGGATGGTGAGTCAGTGGTGGTAGGTCCGGAGCTAATCTTACAGACCACGGAGAAAGTGAAGATGATTCAGGAAAGGATGAAGACTGCTCAGAGTAGGCAGAAATCGTATGCTGACAAGAGGCGAAAGCCTTTGGAGTTTGCCGAAGGGGAGCATGTGTTTCTGAAGGTGACTCCGACTTCTGGTGTGGGTAGAGCACTAAAGGCAAGGAAGTTGACACCGAGGTTCGTGGGTCCCTATCAGATCATGCAGCGTGTGGGTCCGGTTGCTTATCGGTTGGCCTTGCCACCGTCTCTTTCAAACCTGCACGATGTGTTTCATGTCTCCCAGCTGAGGAAGTACGTTCATGACCCGAGTCATGTGGTGGAGCTAGATGATGTGCAGGTGAAGGAGAACCTGACTTTTGAGAAGTTGCCGGTAGCTGTAACTGATCAAAAACTGAAGGAGCTGAGGGGTAAGTCTATTGCTCTGGTAAAAGTATTGTGGGATGCAGCTACTGGTGAGGCTACTTGGGAGGTGGAGCAGCAGTTCAGGGAGCGTTACCCGTCTCTTTTCCCAAGTAAGTCTATTTTCGGGGACGAAAACTTTTGTTGTTGGGGAGGTTGTGAGGCCCCATACTCTTTTGTTTTCTCCTTCGAACCCTCACTCACTTTCTTTGTCTATCCACTCAAAACTCTCTTCTCCTCAATCTTCTTTGGCTGATCATTTTCACTTGGAATCAAGGTGCTGATACCAGTGCTGGACTCAGTTGAGCCGTACGGAGTTCTCTTCAAGCTCATTCCTCTTCTTCTTCATCATTCTCTTCCTCCCGAAGCTCGGAACCGTTGAACCGAGGTAAGGGAAGTTAGCTTTCTTGCTGTGTTTTGGTTGAAATGGGGTTGAGAACTCATTGAGTTGTTAAAAGTGTTGGATTTGTTGGCTGACTTGGGTGTATCATGGAGTTTTTGGGGTTGTTGGGAGTTGTGGGGGAAATTGGGGATTTTCTCATTCTGTTGTTGCATGTGTAAAAAGGTAGCATTTTTGGACTATTGGATGGAAATGTGATAATTTGAACCGATTGTATGTGGAGTTTTACTGATTTTTTTGCAGATTCTTGAAGAGTTTTCGAAAATATGAGGTTTGCTGCTGAACTCGTGCTGGGCGCAGTTCTTCGCGCCGGGCGCGTGGCCATCTGAAGGCAGCATTTAGGCAAGTTCGCCGGGCGCAAAGATGTGTGCGCCGGGCGTGGAGATGAGATTTTAATATTTACTGGTTAATGTTATTTTATGATAAGTTGAGTTGAAATAGATGAATATGATGTGGTGACTAGTAGATAATGATGTTGATGATGTTGGGCTGTATCAGTTGAATATTGTTGTAAAATGCGTTGATGTGTTGTAAGATGATGTGTTGTACTGTGTTGTACCTGCACAATACACACACACAAGCACAATACCTGCAAAAACAACAACTATACACACACCATACCATTTCTCTCCCTTTGGCATTATCAAAAACAAAGTAAGCCAAGTTCTTCAAATATAAGCCATGTATAGAGTATGTCTAGCAATAACCAAAATAAAACTTTGATTCTGCAAACCAAACCAATCATATGTGCACCATTTAGCCACAGTTCAGACCAAATCAAGTCAAGAAAAACACGGTCACAATATTAAAAACAGAGTATTCCAATCAAAATCAAAATAGCAACTCATATGCTCACAAAACAGAGCACTTTTGCATCAGTCAAGCACACCATAACATGATACCACATTCAGACCAACAAATCAGCAAAATAAAGTCCAAATTTCATCAGAATGTAAATTGTTCAGAACCAAAAAAAGCTTACAACCAAATTGAAATTAATTGTTCCAAAACAGAATTAAAAGTCCTAATTAAAACTAATCAAAGAAATAGAACACGGATCAATCCTCATCCTCCGGAATGCCAAGTTGAGTCTTGATCAGTTTCACTTCATAATCCAAATCATCAAATCTGTCAAGAATTCCAGAAAATAAAGATTCATGTCTCCTTGACATTTCCATCATTGCATCCATCTTGTTGATCATGATTTGCTCAAACGGTGAGAACAGCTTCAGTTCCGGTTCAGACTCCCTTCCAGGCTCAGCTTCCACCTGTGGTGGCTGATCCTCATCTTGAGACGGAACACCGTCTTCATCTGTTGCCGGCTCCGGTGTAGGGGGTACATCGCCTTTAAACACCCACTTGTCTTCTTGCTTAAGCATCCCCATGTGATGCAATGAAGATTTTTCTATCTTGTTCGAAGCGTGCAACACAATTTTTCTTTCACCTGTCAAATCTACTCCAGCATTCTCAAAAATTTTAGATAGCAAAAGAGCATATGGAATCAGACCATCTTCCTTTCTCCTTGCTTTCCATATACAATCGTTCACAACCGATACCCAATCGATCTTTATTTTCTTCTTAATCACATGCATCAACAAAATGTCATCTCTAGACATCTGAGCATGTTTGTGCAACCTGGGTTTTAACATCCAAGCAATAATAAAAGAAATTAAACGAGAGTTCTTTTTCATACCTCCCGCCAAGAATTTCTCATAATTGGTGTTCAACGGGTTCCTTTGGCAATCCCGGAATGTGGTCAGCTCTTCAAAATCCCCAAAGTTGAAGGGTTGGGGTTTCTCCTTTCCGGTGCCGCTCAGACCCGCAACCGCTTTCAATGTCGGTCCATCCAACCTGATCAGCTTCCCTTTGACCACAGATTGCATAACCCCTTCATTAGTTGAGGCAAAGCAGAGAAATAACCTGATTAACTCAGGATAGTAGGGTCCATCCATCTCTAAAAATGCCTTCAGCTCCTAGTGCTCTAGAAGGGTTGGAAAGCTAAAACCCTCGTTCTTGAACCAATCAAGCTTCAGGGTCTTTGGAGGAATGATTCTCCGACCGGCGTACCACTCAAAGTAGTATTCTTGAGCTTTCTCATCCGCAAACCACTTTGTAATCAGCTGCCCAGAGGGAAGAGGACGCTTGCTCCCCCTCACTTCAAGCTTCTTTGGTCTTTTGGATGAAGATGCCATGGATGGGTCTTGAAGAAAATGAAGAAGAAGAGAGATTTTGAGAGGATTTGAGAGGGTTAGGGTTTTGAGGGTTGAGAGAAAATGAGAGAATGAGAGAAGAGAAGTTGGGAGAAGTGTTTTATGCCCTAGCACATTCTAGGTATAAGAGTAATGAGTGGTTTTAAGAGTTGGCGCGTAGATAACCGTTTGAAACCACTTCAGGAACTTCTCAAACGGTCCAGATAATCGATTATTTATGCAAATAATTGATTATTTGCATCAGTAAAAATCTCTCAAAAACAAAATCTGATATGGATAATCGATTATTTTCAAGATAATCGATTATTACAGAGGGTATTTTCTCCTAACACAACCCAGATAATCTATTATTTACAGAATAATCGATTATTCCAGTGACTTCTCAGATTCCACTACTCAGATAATCGATTATTTCCCAAGATAATCAATTATTACAGTGACTCTTGAGTTCCTTCTTACCAGATAATCGATTATTACCCAAATAATCGATTATTTCAGAGACTCTTGAAATTCTTCATGTTCCAGATAATTGATTATTACCCAAGATAATCGATTATTTCCATGAATTACTTAAGATAATCGATTATATCTTTAGATAATCGATTATTCCAGAGAAGTTTTGCTTCTCAGAAATTTTAACATTTGTCAGATTTTACCAAGTCTTATTTGTCACTTTTAAATACATTCTTCCACACATATCTTACTTCCATTCTCAAAGCATAATCAATTCAAACTTGATTCATTGATTATTCCTAATTCAATTCTCAATTGGTTGAATCTTTCCCTTGGTAGAGGTTTTGTAAAAATATCATCTAATTGCTTGCTTGTTTCCACAAACTCTACAACACAATCATTCCTTTGAACATGATCTCTCAAAAAGTGGTGTCTCATTTCAATATGTTTTGTTCTAGAGTGCAACACTGGATTCTTGGTCAAATTTATTGCACTAGTATTGCCACACCTCAAAGGAATTTTGTTTAACTCAACTCCATAATCTCTTAATTGTTGTTTCATCCAAAGAATTTGAGCACAACAACTTCCGGCAGCTATATATTCAGCCTCAGCTATACTCAAAGCAACACAAGCTTGCTTTTTGCTATGCCATGAAACAAGTGCACTACCTAGCAAGTGACAAGTTCGACTTGTGCTCTTCCTATCTAGTCTACACCCAGCATAGTCTGAATCTGAGTAGCCTATCAGACTTAGTGAAACTCCCTTTGGATACCACAACCCCACATTTGTTGTACCTTTCAAATACTTAAGAATTCTCTTCACACTCTTCATATGAGATTCTTTAGGATTAGCTTGGAATCTTGCACATAGGCACACAGCAAACATTATGTCAGGCCTACTTGCTGTCAAGTACAAGAGTGATCCTATAATGCCTCTATACTTTGAACTATCAACAACAATTCCTTTCTCATCTAAGTCAAGATTGCAATTGTTTGATATTGGTGTGGCAGCCTCCTTGCACCCTTCCATACCAAACTTTTTCAGAAGTTCATTGCAATACTTGCTTTGACTTATGAAAATTCCATCATGCATTTGTTTAACTTGCAATCCTAAAAAGAATGTAAGCTCTCCCATCATTGACATTTCAAATTCTCCTTGCATGATTTTAGCAAATTCTTTACATAGAGAGGTATTTGTAGATCCAAACACAATGTCATCCACATATATTTGTACATACATTGTATCATTTTTAAATTTCTTGACAAACAATGTATTATCCACCTTTCCTCTTTCATAATCACTCTCAATTAGAAATTTGCTCAGCCTATCATACCAAGATCTATGAGCTTGCTTCAAGCCATAGAGTGCCTTTTTGAGCTTGTACACATGATTAGGATTCTTGAAGTCTACAAAGCTAGGTGGTTGTTCCACATATACTTCCTCTTGTATAAATCCATTGAGGAAAACACTTTTCACATCCATTTGATAGAGCTTGAAATTCTTTATAGAGGAATAAGCAAGAAGTAATCTAATGGCTTCTATCCTTGCTACAGGAGCAAAAGTCTCATCATAGTCAATTCCCTCTTCTTGATTATACCCCTTAGCCACTAGTCTTGCCTTATTTCTTAGAATTATTCCAGATTCATCAAGTTTATTTCTGAAAACCCACTTAGTTCCAATAATTGGATGATCTTTTGGTAATGGCACTAAATCCCACACTTCATTTCTTTCAAACTGATTTAGTTCCTCTTGCATGGCCATTAACCAATGCTCATCTTTAAGTTCTTCATCAATGTTCTTAGGTTCAACTTGTGACACAAATGCCATAGTGTTGCAAATATTTTTAATAGCACTCCTAGTTGAGACACCCTTACCAATGCTTCCAATTATGTTGTCCATTGATAAGTCTCTAGTGGTTTTCCATTCCTTAGGCAGTTGTTCACTTGTTTCCTTTGCTTTTTCATGTGATTCACTCTCCTTAGGCACTTCATTAGGTTCATTCTCCAATAGGGATTGATCAAGCAACTCATTTAAATCTTCAATTTCAGTTTGCCTAGTCTCTTGCTTATTTGACTCATCAAAATACCACATGGACAGATTCTTCTACAACTAGAGTTCTCTTATTATAAATTCTATAAGCCTTACTATTTGTAGAGTATCCTAGAAATATTGCTTCATCAGCCTTTGCATCAAACTTCCCAAGTTGCTCTTTCCCATTGTTCAGCACATAGCACTTACACCCAAACACTCTGAAGTATGAAATGTTAGGCTTCTTACCTTTGTAAATTTCATAGGGTGTTTTCTTTAATATAGGTCGAATCAGAACTTTGTTTAACACATGACAAGCAGTGTTAATAGCATCAGCCCAAAAGTATTTTGGCAAGTTTGTTTCATTCAACATTGTTCTAGCAAGTTCTTCTAAGGACCTATTCTTTCTCTCAACAACCCCATTTTGTTGAGGAGTCCTAGGTGCTGAGAAATTATGGTTTATACCATGTTCCTCACAGAATTTCTGAAACATCAAGTTTTAAAACTCACCTCCATGGTCACTTCTTATAGAGGTGATGTTTGAGCACTTCTCATTTTGAACAAGTTTGGCAAATTTTCTAAAGGCATTAAAAACATCATTTTTATTTGCAAAAAACATAACCCATGTGTATCTAGAATAGTCATCAACAATTACTAAGCCATAGTAGTTTCCGCCTAAGCTCATGGTTCTTGAAGGAACAAACAAATCCGTGTGAATTAATTGCAAAGGTCTAGATGTGGAAATCTGATTTTTGCTTTTAAAGCTAGCCTTCACTTGCTTGCCCTTTTGACAAGCATCACATAGTTTGTCCTTACCAAACTTGAGTTTAGGTAGACCAACCACTAATTCTTTCCTACTCAATTTATTCAAATGGTCCATATGAATATGTGCAGCTCTCCTATGCCAAAGCCATATGTTTTCTTCTTGAGTTATTAGACACTTAGTGTTTGACATTGTTATAGAGTGTTCTAAGTCAAGCATATATATATTGTCAATTCTTTTGCCAATGAATTTGATTTCTTTACTCTTTTTATCACATATCAAGCAACATGTATCATCAAATTCAATTTTAAAGCCTTTATCACTCAATTGACTAATACTCAGCAAATTATGTTTCAAGCCATCAACAAGCAAAACATTTTCAATCAATGTTTGAGAGGAGGGATTACCAACATTGCCATGGCCAAGAATTTTTCCCTTATTGTTGTCACCATAGGTAACATACCCTTCATTCTTCAATTTCAGATTTGTGAATTTTGAAGGATCCCCAGTCATATGCCTTGAGCAGCCACTATCAAGATACCAAAGTAGATTTTTGGCCCTCAAGCATTCCTACAACAAAGATTCAGAGGAAAAATTTAGGTACCCATGTGGAGGGTCCTTGTAGGTTAGTTCTCAGCCTTTGACTCTTCTCAACCCAAATCATTTCTCCATTTGGAACTCCATATTTCCTAGAATAGCAGTTCCTAATTGTAATGCTCTTTTGCAGCAATAAAAACAAGTTGTTTGTCTAGAAAAGTTGCTTTTAAATTTTCTAAAATTTTGATTTTTTACAAAAGCTTCTTTCTTTGACTTAAATGGCATGCTCATACCTTGGTTAAAACCAAGTCCACTCCTATCAAAAGTGTTTCTTTGTTTTCCCAAAAGAATTTTCAAGTTTTCATTTCCATTAGTGAACCTTGCAAGTGTAGATTTTAAATTAGCATTTTCTTTTTCAAAAATTTTGCAATGTTCACAAACATCTTTTGAGGAGTGAGCTTCACTAAAGTTAAACATAGTTTGAAGATTTTCATGCTCATGCTTCAAATCTTCAAGCTCTTGTTCAGCTTCAATTAAAGCATTTTCATACCATTTCAGCTTGTTTTTCAACTTTGAATTTAAGGCTCCTAATTTGACAGCTTCTTCATGAATTTGTATAAAAGCTTCTTGGAGCTGATCATAATCTGGATTGGATTCAAGGTCAGAGTCACTTACAATTGTGTCATGGTCAGTTCCAGCCATCAAACACAGGTTGTTCTCCTCACTTTCAGATTCTTCACTTGTTGTGCTTGAGTCATTGTCTTCCCAAGCAATATAGGCCCTTTTTCATTTTCCCTTTTTCAAGAGATTTGGACACTCAGCTTTCATGTGTCCTGGTTTTCCACATTCAAAGCAATTAAAGGAGGATGTGCTTGCTTCCTCTTTCTTGTTTGTCTTTTTATTGAATTTGTAGGGGGAATTCTTCTTTCTTCTCATGAACTTTCTGAACTTCTTTACCAGCAGATTGAAGTTCTCGGTTTCGGAATCATCGGAGCTTGTTTCTTCACACACCTTTTTACCTTTGGCAGATTTCAAGGCTTTCAATGACACTCCTTTGCCTTTCTTATCTTGCTGCTCATGTTCATCAAATATGTGCAGCTTTTTCTCATGCTCCCTTAACTTCCCAAAGAGAGTAGCTAATGTCAAGGAGGTCAAATCCTTTAATTCTTCAATGGCTGTCACCTTTGCTTGCCATGATCTGTCCAAGCATTGCAGCACTTTTAAATTCAGCTCTTCCTTCTCAAATTTCCTGCCAAGGTCAACAAGGTGATTTATCAAGTGTGTAAATCTCTTTTGAAAATCAGAAATAGATTCACCATTTTGCATTCTAAACAGCTCATATTCTCTTATGAGAGTATGCTTTCTTGATCTCTTTACATCACTTGTTCCTTCATGAGTGACTTGCAAAGTATCTCACATTTCTTTAGTAGATATGCATTGTGAAATTCTAAAAAATTCATCAATAGACAATGCAGATGTTATAATGTTTTTGGCTCTCTTATCATGTTGGGCTCTTTTCTTTTCCTCATCACTCCACTCACTCCAATGTTTTTCCTTAAGCTCACCATCATCATCTTTTTTCATAGGAATATAGGGTCCATTTTCTATAGCATCCCATACAGCAATATCAATAGCTTCAATGAAAATTCTCATCCTAATTTTCCAATAGACATAGTTTTCACCATTGAAAACAGGAGGTCTATGAATAGACACACCCTCACCATAGGGTAAGTTGTTGTTGGCCATTTTTGAAATCTTGAATAACTCTCAAGAACCTTGCTCTAGATACCAATTGTTAGAAAAGAATGGCACAATCCAAGAGGGGGGGTGAATTGGATTCAATGACCCTTTAAAAATTTATCAGAGTATTTTGGATCTTAATTTCAATCAAAACTTTTCTATGACAGAATTTCCAAATGAAGCTCTTCTAAAGACTTGTTATGAAAATATGAATGCAATATGCTCACTTGATTACAACATAATGAGGTTCAAAAATGATGTTCAATTACAGATTTAAACCATCAAGATTCACATACACTTGTTAATCAAATTTTATCTTCTTTAAAGTTTAACCAAGAAATTACACAATGTAAAAGATAAGGTAGAAGAAGATTGCACAAGTCTTTTATACTGGTTCAGCCACTCCACATGTGACCTACATCCAGTCCTTAATCAACACCTGATTAAGATTTGTTCCACTATCTTTAAGCAAGAAGGTTTACAAGCACACACACATGCATATACTTCAACACTAAAAGATAACCACTTTCTTGACCCCAAGAAAGCACCCCTTGTAGAACCCACTACAAGAAACCTTACCACTTGAGAAACCCTTCTCAAGATTTTCCACAAAGATTCACAAAGAATAAAAGGAACGAATTCACCTGGAATTCTTGAACAAATCTTTATCTTCCCCTTTCAAGATTATGATGATGATGATCTTCTACCAAAGCTTTTCACAAACGTTTTCACTCTTGGATTTCACAAAGAAAACTCTCCAAGATGTCACAAAGACTCACAAAAACGTTTTTCACAAATTGATTATCAGTTCTAACTCTTGTTTGAAGTTTCTCAAAGTTCAAACTATTTATAAAAGTTTCAGACACAGATAATCGATTATTTTAAAGAATAATCGATTATTTTGTTCTTCAGGTTTTCTGGAAACCAACCAAGAACAATATAATCGATTATTTAGCTGGATAATCGATTATTCCAGAGAGTTGTTCCTGGGATAATCGATTATTTTGGCAAATAATCGATTATTACAGCAAGGCATTCCACTTAGCCTATTTGCTGAAATAATCGATTATATTTAACAATAATCGATTATTTTGAGTTAGTTCTTAAAACTTCATTTTAAGACTCAAAATAACTTTCCAATGTTTTTAACTCATCATCATATACTCTCTACTTGGTTTAGATAAGATTTGATTATGCACAAAGCATACTAAGCACACAAAATATAAAAACACATTCAAAACAATTTATTTCCTAAGCTCTATTACATAGCTCCATTTCATAGCATTTTCTTGACTCTTCTTTGCCTTTGTTTTTGTGCTCCAAGTTGTTGTTGTATACTTGTTGTGATCATCAAAACTCCTTGAAGATTCAATCTCTCCTAAGCTCAACAAGTTGTTGTAGGCCGAAAGGCTGAGTTGTTGTAGGCCGTAAGGCTGAGTTGTTGTAGGAGATCTCCGAGTTGATATGCGTGACGACGCATTGTATGCTTATGGATGATTTTGCTGTAAGAATTGACGGGATGCATTTTGATGAAGTATTGATAGTTGTAGTTGTTATTATTACTTAAATCTTCCTATATGTGGTTTCTTTTTATGCTAGCTTACCCTTTTGTTGTTTCCATGTGATTGGACTGCAATGATCATACTATGTATGGGAGCAGAGCAGGGATAGGTGGTGTATCTGTAGCTGGCAGGTGGAGCTGACTCCTTTTGATGCTTTGTTTGTTTTAGCCACTTGGCATAGTGACTTTGGATGTATTTTTGTGTTGTACACCCTAACTCTAGTCGGATTGGGACCTTTGTATATATTTATATTCTAGATCCTATATTTATATACTCGTTTTGTTCTGTCTAGTGTTTCCGGTGCGCTGTGATCGTGAGTGTAGTGGCCAGCCGGGTCGTTACAGTAAGTGTAAAAAAAAAGTTAATATCATTAATTTTAATTGGAAAAAAAAATTATTTGTATCATTTTAGAAAATTAAGAGACCATATTAAACCTTTAATTTTAATAATAGAGGAACAAATTCATTTAATCTTTGTTGACACACATTATTATATTTTAGATAAGATTTATTAATTTTAGTTTTCAACATCTTTTTAATGAACAAAATTTTAGGTTGAAGGGATGGTGTCGAAAGTTCAAACTCAACTTAACAAAAGCCTCTCATTTAACAGAGAAGTTACAAAAAAAAAAATTACATTCATCTCACCTTAGGTGAAAAAGATATAATACAAAACACGAGAAGAAAAGGTTGAACAGTGTTTTATATATTTTCACTAAAACTTTTCTTTATTTCTTTTTTTGCAAAAGAAACATTTTATATTTTTATATATGATACAAAAAGTACACATGCACAAATCTAAACAAAAGCAAATATTGTCTTGTGGACTATGATGATATAAAAACAACTTTGAGTAAAATATTAATTTTTAAAAAAATATTTTTTCACGATTAAACTCCACCATAAGAAATACAATAAAAATCATAACCTAATTTTCTATACTAATTCACTTAATAGCTCAAATTACAACCAATCTTTAATTATTAATAATTGTTAAATGTGTATATTTCTAAGTAATGTTAAGTAATTATTGGATATGTCATTTTTTTTTTTTGTAATGTGGTAAGTTGATTTCAGAGTTTACTAGATGTTAGAGAGAAGATTATATAAGGCTTTCTCTGAGAATCAGAGCCTCATAAACTCAATCTCAAAGAAAGTTTTAGAGAGAAGTTTTACAGAGAATGACTCTAGGTCCGTGAACTCCTTTCTCTCTCAAATTTTTCTGTTTGATTATTCTTCTTCTCTAGATCACTAATCCCTTCTGTCTCTTCCTAGAATTCAGGCTAGTAAGCTTGTTTTTGGAGGATTGAAGTCCGCGGGTCGAGCTTCGAGGAAAATTCTTCTTCTCATTTCTTGGTTTTCTTAAGCCAATTCTTCAGGTGAGGGGAGCTAGAATGTAGGTTGTTTGGCTGCATTTGAGTTTAGGAACTCAATTGGTGCATGAGTTTCGGGAATTAATGGCTGAATTGAAGGATTTTCTTATTTTAGGGGTTTCGGGCAAAATAAGGTTTTTGGTGATTTTGATACATCAAATATATGTATGTTGAATATGAGATTGTTCTTGAATTGAATGGAGTCTATGTATTATTTTCACGGATTGCATGTGGTTGGGATCTTCTGATTTTTTAGGTTTTGGATGGAATTTCTAGGGTTTTGGGGCTACTGTTTGAATTTGCGTCGGGCGCATGTTCTTGGCGTCGAGCGTGCATTCATCAGAGGCAACCATTTCCTAATCACGCCAGGCGCAAAGTTAATCGTGCTGGGCGTGACTTGAGATGAGAGCCTCTGGATGAGTCACGCCGGGCGTGAGGAGAACAACGCCGGGTGCGATATCAAATAGTGGCTCTATATGGTGTTTTACTAATATAGCATTAGGCGTAGGGCTAGATGCGCTGGGCGAGGAATCCCTTAGAAGTCTTTGGCTTCATGAGGTCGGGCGCAATGTAAACTACGCTAGCCGTGATTCCTGAAGGGGGCCTTTGTCTAAATGATGTCGGGCATGGAAGAGCCCTAGAGCTCTTGGGTTGGGTTTAGGCTGGGCGTGACCTATCCTGCGGTGGGCGTGAATATGTTTAGTGTTATAATTGAATATGATGTCTTCGCATGTTTAATGTTAAAGTTGGATCATGTATGTATGGTATATGATGTATGGTGAAGTATGGTTCATATGTATGCTTGGTAATGATATATATGAATGTTTAAACATGATAGGATATGTATATATGTCTATATGAGAATAATATTGATCATGATGGTAGATTGACCATGTATGATGTAGATGCATTGTTGCATGTGATGCCTTATGACATGTGTCTAGCCTAGGACTTGAGGAGAGGGGAAACGTTTTCAAACTGGAAGAGCTCACATAAAGTCTCTTGAGAGTGGTGCTTGGATGAGCCACTGATTTAGATAAGAGTGGTGCTTAGATAAGCCACTGGTTTTGGGTGAGAGTAGTGCTTGGATAGGCCACTGGTTTGGGTGAGTATCCTCTAAGTCCTTAGCTAGTGTTGGAGTGGGGTATATGGTTGAGGACTATTCCCTTAACTAAGTAATGGGGAAGGTGCGTGGTTCCTTGCGGATAACTAGTGGGCAAACTCCACAAGTGACTTGGTAATGCATGCCAAGGTCGTGGTAAGCATGTACCTAGTTATGCTATACCTGACGGTGGAACTGAACTTCCAAGTGTGTAAGTGTCATTATCCGAGTAAACTCGAGTGGGGATTCATATCCCGATTTACTGTGAACGAGTAGGCGCATTGGGCATGAAAACGATTGGGGTGGTTTCGATAGGATGAGA
Organism: Cajanus cajan; assembly: GCF_000230855.2. Classification (NCBI taxonomy): domain Eukaryota; kingdom Viridiplantae; phylum Streptophyta; class Magnoliopsida; order Fabales; family Fabaceae; genus Cajanus; species Cajanus cajan. The sequence continues at coordinate 11,432,361 of NC_138523.1, read as the reverse complement.
TGTCACTTATACTCCTCTGTTGTTAAGGAGATCTCCTAGATCAATGCGTGACGACGCATTAGATGATTTGTGAAAGAAAATATGCACAAATATTTTGATGATGCCAAAGTGATTATAAAGCATTGAAGAAGAATCAAGGTTGAGCTAAAGCAAGTTGATGCAAGAACAAGATCTCAAGTGTTACATAGATAAGTCTTGTCAACTTAGCTAAGAATGTAAAAGAATCTTTTAGAATTGCAAGTATGCTTGGCCTTGAGAATAAGTTTTCAAAAATCTCAAATTAATTATTTTCAAAAGACTTAACAAAAGCTTTAAAGAATAGTTCAAATCATTTCTTAAAAGAGATTTGTGGAAGAAATTATTGATATGAAGTTTTCTACATAAAAGTTTTTGAAACTATGCAAAAATATGTTCTGGTAATCCATTACCAGACTTTGTAATCGATTACCAGAGTATCTTTTCTGAAAAATTATAAAGAGTTATAACTCTTCATGAAAAGAAACAACCCAATAAATAATTGTCTATAAATACCTATAATTTTTCAAAATAAGTTTACGAACTCTATTATGAAAAAGTCATATACAAAAACATCTTGGCCAAATTCATTTGCATTATTCTAAAAAAGTTCATTAAGATCATAAAAGTGTATATATACTCTTTAAAGAGAGTTATTCTGTAATTCCAAATTGATCATTGGATCTGTGAAGGAGAAAGGGTTTTTCTCCTTGTTGGTTTTTGAATCTCAACACAAGGAAAGTGAGTTCCGAGGTGTTGGAGAATTCAAGTCTTGTAAGGTTTATAAGAATAGTGGAAATCTCAAGTGGTAGACTTGAGGACTGGACGTAGGCAGGATTGGCCGAACCAGTATAAAATTGAGTTTGCAATTCTTCTTTCCCTACACTTTTTAATTACTTGTTGTTAATTGTGATTAAGTAGTTTGTATCATCATTCATTATTTACATATAAATTTATCTAAGGAATTGAATTTGTAAGAAAGTAATTCGGAAAAGTTTTATAAGAGGAAAATTTGGAAAACTTAATTCATCCCCCCCCCTCTTAAGTTATACAAGGCTATTTGACTAACATGATTGATATGCATTGATATCTGTCATGAGTTGCATTTATTGCATGATTTCTATTATATTGAAATGTATGGTGTTTGACTTCATGATTGGTGAGTTGATGATTAAGTGAGATAGAAGTCCCTTGGGATATGATTGGATGAATATGTAGTATAGATTCTGTACTTGTATGGTTGTTTATTGAACTCTAGCTTACCCTTCTCTTTTCATGTGAATAGATTGTGATGATCATACATTGTATGAGAACAGGTCAAGGTTAGGTCGGAGTTGATGTGGCCACTGTTGAGGAGTTTGATATTTTGTTCCAATGTCGAAGTTACTATTGGAGTAATTGATTAGGTGTGCTTGACCGATACTAGGACATTATTATTTTGGATGACTGTATATACATAGTACTATAGTTTGTATATAAATATTTGATTTTTTTTATCACTTCCTTTATATGTATATTCTGTTATCCATCTTAATATTTTATCTTAGATGACTAGTGTAGTTAGCACGAGTCCTCTTAGTGTAGGGACCATGGTGAGTCCTTACACTTTTTAATTGTATTTTTACTTAGAATAAGTAATAAAAGTAAAATAAGTTATCTGATACATATTTTGTTATTTATTATATATTTTAAATATTTATAGTTCTTTCAGACATTTGAAAGATACAAAAAGATAAAAAAAGCTTGTAGAAAGAGTCGAGAAAGTCATCCTAGTCATTTGATCGAGACTTGATTGAGAGCACCTTCAAAGTTCACACAAAAAAAGACTCACTTAAGCAAGGTAACCTACTAACTTAAGAAAACCAAGTCAAAGGCTCTAAGCCTATTTCACACTAAACTTGTTTGGTGCGACTACTGAGTTACACTCTCACTTGAGCGAGATCAACCCGAGAACCATTGGAAAAAATTTCAAAAACTCACTTAAGCAAGTCATCCTAATTGCTTAAGCAAACAAGGCTCAACAAGCTCACATTTGGAGACATGTAAAAGGCCCAAAAACAAAAGTTTTATAATTTGTGGTGAGGAAAAATTAGGTCTTCCTTAAAGAACTCAAAATGACACAAAAACTATGGAGAAAAGAGAGATACTAAAAGGGGGTTGACCCTAAGTATTCTTTACCAAACCACTTGTGACTCAATCCTAAATATTCTTTAACTTGACTCTTCAAATAACTACTCAAATATTCTTTTTACGCAAAACCTCTCCAGACTTTAATATTAAGTACTTTTTCATAGGCAAGTCTTTTCAAGTTCAAGCAACAAGCATTCTTTTATAGAAAAGTCTCTCCAAACTCAAACTCAAGAACTCAAAGTTATAAAAGGTTAATAGAGTTGCTTTATCTTCCTTTCAAGACATGATACAATAAGTTAAGTACAAAGTTAATTGCAGAAAGAATGAAGAAACAATGTCTTGTGTTTTCATATTTTCGTCATCACTTCTTTGTGAACTTCAAACTTCTTTTTATAAGGCTTCAATAAAGATGACTGTTGCAAATTATTGAACTTCTCTCTCATGACTTGTTTCACATGTCTTCACAATTTGCTTCTTAAAGTGAGAAGTGTTTGTTGATGTAATAAATTTTTGTATTAAATACTTTCACTAAATTATCACTTCTTATCTAATCAAAGAAGCTATTTATCACCTTTTAGGTACCAAATGGATAAAGTCATGTGTGTATTAGCACGTTGTAGTGATGAAACAACTTTTGATTTCAACCTTTTGTGTTTGTAGAAACTTGTTTGTCATTTTCTAACGCAAAACATGTCTTTCTTTCCTTTTGCTAGAACGTTGGAACAAAGGAAGTATTTTAAAATTTGATCTATTAAAAAAAACGTAGTCAATTTCTTGTTTAGAGATCGTAAATGATAAAGATTTAATTCATTTTTTTATGACTAAGGGTTCGTCTTATTCAATAATAGAATTATCTTAATGTAATTTTCGTCTTATACAAGGATCCGTCTTATTGAAAAATTACATCTTAGAAAGTTCATCTTAGTTTTTTTCTTAAAAAAACTTTTATACTATTGATCGAGGACTTTTTTGTTTGTGAACATCAAAACTTAAAATCGATGAGATCTAAGATTGTCTTTTGAACTAATAAAAACCTTCATGATAGAACCATTAAGGGCCTTTTTTGAATCTTTTTGTTTATTAGATTATTCATTAGTGACTAATTCACTCATGTTGAAGATTAGCATAACTAATTTTACTTTATGTAAACTTATATATTATTCAATGAGGTGTTTTATTCCACCAATTGTTTTCTCTCTTACTTTTAATGGTTATTTTGTTTTGATCACCCAAAACATGATCCTATGGAATCACTTGATTGCTATTGGAAAACACTTTTAAAATTACAATATGGAAAGGAACCTAATAACACTTAGTGTTAGGATTAATGTAAAAATTATTAATCAATATTTAAATCTCATATCTTAAGGCAAATAATTTAATCAGCTTTATCAATGAATATTTGAGACTTTAATTAAGAGATTTAAAATTTTTCACATAATATATTAAAATTAAAATAATTTATATGTTGTTGGATTAAAAAGAATATTGAAATTGAATAAATTGTGGTTGCATACGAGAAATATCAGTAAAATCAATTCTTGACATTTTTTAATATGGCTTACAACATAATTTTAAACTGTTTTCTGAGTCTGAAATTTAAGAACATAACTTTTATAATCACGCATTCAAACCTAAATTGATTATTTTATGTGAATTTAATATTTAGACTTTGATCCTTTTACTATATGCAACAATTGACATTCTTTTAAAAAATTTAACAATAATTCACTATTTTTTTTTTATTAAGATGAAACAAAAATATAAAATTAATTCTCACTACTCATTTTATTAATTTATCTCTTTAGATTCAATCCCAATAATTCTCACACAAATTTCTCCATTTTCCACACAGTGTTAGTAAAGATAAAAACAACTATTGTGAATGGTAAAAAACTAATTTTGTGATAATTGTTAAATCTCTTTTCTAAGGATATATAGTAAATGCACAAGAGAAAAAGACACGAAGATAGCTAAGGTACATGTCAGTTTTTAAGCAGCCAACAATTATTTAATGCTTTGCTTTTGATATTTGTAGCAGTTCCTCTTCAGAGACGTCGAGGGATTTCTTTAGCCTCAAGATGCTACAACCAAACTTGAACATTGGTAGCATTTATTATGCAAGTAATGTTTATAGTTGTTGTTGCTATAATTCAGATTTTGAAAGTTGTGTTTATTCTTCTATTCTTGACATATGATTCTTGCATACCTTAATAATTTAGATGAATGCCACTGCATATATATGATTCTTGCATACTTAGAGAAAACTGTTAAGCATACATCACATTTATTTAATACTCAATTCCTTTTATAATAAGTGTCAGTTTTAAATTTTTTTATATAAACAAAGAAAATAATAAATAGATAAAAAAATAATGATAATTTTATAGAATTAATTTTATTATTAATCTTTTTTTTAAAAGCAATCCTATGCAACAATATTTTTTTAAAAAATATTATTGATATAAATGAAAAAAATTACATTAAAAATTAAAATAACACTTATTTTATGACTTATTTTTTTCTTTTTACATAACAAGTAATATGAAATGAATAAATTACATTATTTTTGTTTGTTATGCATTAAAATATAAGATTAGACTGTTTTATCTTAAACATAACGTAAACAAGTGGAACTATTAGACATATTACTTTACTCTCAATTCTCGATAAATTTGGGGAAAAAAATCTTCTTAAATAAAAATTATTGAAATTATTACTCATTAATATTTTGTCAACTAATACTACCTCTAGTTCATGATCGGAGTAGGCCAAGATAACGATCTTAAATATTACAAACCAAACTAATCACAATCTCACGAATAAACATTTTACTTCAGATTGTTACAATGACTTATCTCGTGGTTCACAAATTTCCCAAAATTTAACAAACTCATCCTAACTATAGGCCAAGGCAATAGAATAATGATAAAAATTTGAGAAGGAAATGACAGCCAGTAATTAAAAAAAAAGCATATTAATAAATATCTGAAACAGTTTTTTTTTTTTTCCACGAGCAGTTAATTAAATTTTAAAATAAATTAAAATACGATCTGGATGTATAAGATGATTTGAACATTTCAAATTAAAACTGATCAAAGTCGCTAAACACCACAATTTAAAACAATGACGTACCATAAATGAAGGTGGCGTGACCATAATTACAATTTAAAAGCTAGCATGGGATAAATATTAGTAAAAAAATATATATATTTATCTGATTTATTGAAGAGTAATTTCTATTATAAAATCTGATTAATTATATTTTTCTATCCACGAAGATGAAATCCAAAACCTTGCTAGATCAACAACTTGATGATGCACATTGTTTGTAGTCTCCATATGTAATTGTATCCAGCAATTAAGCAGTGTGTGAGCATGAAATGGGTCCAATCCATTTACATAGACACAAACAGTGTTTCCAAGCAACCCAGGTGGGGTGTTCAAACTTTGAGGTGGAAACAGTCAAATCACCACCCACTAATTCATGCCCGTGCTTATCAACATTATTTTGAGGTGTTCAGTATAACAATTTTGGGCAAATTATTTTTATGTTTATCTCATATTTCTCTTTAAAATGATAGAAAGATGATAAAAGTGATAATATAATACAAATTATTGTATAAATACATTTTTTTATTAGTTAAAATTTATTTAAAAATACAAAATTTAATAGATTTCACATTTTATGTAATGATTTTTCCTTTTGTAATTTTATAATTTTGAATAAGTTATAACCAATAAATATGAGTTTGTGGTTAACCCTGTTAATTATATTAGGGGAAGAATTGCTTAAGGTTGTGGTTAAAGATGAAAATAATGTTGCATCTAGAATGCACGTTGTAGGGAAGTAATAGTAGTGGTTGGTTAGGACTTCCTTTTCAAAAGGTGGTTTGAATAAAGGTAAGCTGGGTTCCATTTGGTGGCAGTGAAAATGAAGGATCAAACTGAGTTGATAACAAATATTGGTTCTATGTGGAATAACAGTTGTGCTTAAACCAAAATTTGGCTGACCTGTTGTTTAAACCACAATAATACATAGTAGTTAACATCGGACAAAGTTCCGAGTTCAGATCTATTATCATTATTTTTAATATTTTTAAAATCAATGATTCAACCGATTCATACACCGATTAAGTTCAATAATTAATTTACAGTTGAATCATGATCAATATTATAATAATAATAATAATAATAATAATAATAAATTTACTTTTACTTCTTTCTATTAATCCAACCAAGATGAGGCTTGATTGTAATTTTTATCGTTATTTCATAAATTTGGCATTTTTACTATTTTAATTGTAATATTTTGTCTACTTATTATCTCGACAACAACTAACATCCGGTGGAAAAAATGTTGAAAAAACAATTTAAATTTTTAAATTCAAATATCTTATATATTATTTAGATTTTAAAATATTTATTCTTTTAGGATATTATTTAGAATTGAAATATATTATATTTATTTTAGATATTTATTTCCTCTTTTAAGATTGTGATGTAAGGTCAATAAATAGATATTCTTGAGATGAGAAGAATCACCAGACCTATAGAAGGTGGTCACCGTCTTAAATGAGGGAGGAGGTCATATGATTATATGAAGGAGGGTTTCCAAATTTTGACAAAAAACTTGTGAATGAGAGTTTTCAAGTTTCGCTAGAAAACTTATGAGGAAGAGGTTTCCAAGTTTCACTTATAAAACTTGTGAGAAAGAAATTTTCAAGTTTAATCCACAAAACTTGAAGGAAGGATTTTCAAGATATATGATGTTATCTCCCTTAGCAAGTATACCAAATCATATAAGTAGTTCAATGAAAGTATGAGTATCGTCTCGTAAGGGACTTGCGCAACACTATACAAAATCACTCGTGTTTATCAATGAGCTCACAATAGTCATCATCCAAAATTTATCAATCACTCTAAAAAATAACCAACCCTAGTCCCTTACAAGTTGGCATAAGTTGCTAGATTAACCTATCAATCCCTTGCATAGTTTAACCAAGAAACCAACTTTCAAAATCAGAGCTTAAGAAAAACTAATGTCATTTACTCTGTTCCTAGCAATAAGCACCATTAACTGCTCCATTTCCATTCAAAAGTTTAAAATCATTTTCCAATCTCTTAAAAACCTCAAGTGCAAGTTAGGGGTGATCAAACTGTTAGGAATATGCCTAAATATCTTTAGGAGAATTATATTTCAAATATTTAAATTTAATCTGCTTTGATTATTTTAGGATTTGTTTCCTTATTTTTAGAATAGGATAATATCAATATTTGATTTTTTATAACAAATTTTCTCTATAAATAGAAACTTATGAATAAAATTAGATTATGCTCCTCTGATAAAAATAACTCTTATAAAATATCCCCTCAGATAAATACCATAAAATAACCACATCATTGGTATCTAGAGCTAAGGTTACGATCTTGGAGATGGAAGCAGAAATAAACTTTTCACAAATTTTTCCACCTATTTTTGATGGAGAAAGTTATGATCTTTGGGCGGTGAGAATGGAGTATACCTAGAAGCTTTAGATCTCTGGGAAGCCGTATAAGAAGATTATCATGTTTCTGCGTTGCCAGACAATCCTACCGTAGCCCAAATGAAAATTCACAAGGAAAAGAAAATCAAGAAGGCAAAGACAAAAAGTTGTCTCTTTGCATGTGTTTCACAAAATATTTTTACTAGGATCATAACTCTCAAATCGAAAAAAGAATTTGGGATTATCTAAAGGAAGAATATGTTGGAGATGAATGGATTCAAAGCATGCAAGTATTAAATTTAATGAGAGAATTTGAGATACAAAGAACGAATGAGACTGAGACAATCAAACAATACTTAGAAAAATTGCTTAGCATGGCTAATAAGGTATGGTTACTAAGAACACAATTTCTTGATTCTAGAATTGTTGAAAAAATTCTAGTAACTATACCTAAAAGTTATGAAGCTTCAGTAACAACTTTGGAGAACACAAAAGATCTAAATAAGATCACTTTGGCAGAGGTGTTACATGCATTGCAAGCATTAGAACAAACGAGACTTATGAGATAAGAAAGAACTGTGGAAGGTCTATATTTAGCCAGATGGAAGAACAACAATGGTGGCAAAAATAAGAAGGAATTATTCCAATAGAACAGTCAAAATAATAGCACTCAAATTTAGGAGAATTATATTTCAAATATTTAAATTTAATCTGCTTTGATTATTTTAGGATTTGTTTCCTTATTTTTAGAATAGGATAATGTCAATATTTGATTTTGTATAACAAATTTTCTCTATAAATAGAAACTCATGAATAAAATTAGATTATGCTCATCTGATAAAAATAACTCTTATAAAATATTCCCTCAGACAAATACCATAAAATAACCCCATCTTAAACCATAACAAGCATTATGCACAGGAAACAAAACAATAAAGCTAAATAACAACTGAGATTTATCACTTAGAGTTTCTACATGAGAATGGGTTTAGTTACATCAAACCCCCCAACAAGGGTGAGATTAGCTACACATAGACATGTAGAACTCTACAAAATGATGAAGAAAGGAAGAAGGTTGATCTTGAAGGTTCCAGAGCTCTATAGCCGCCACATAGACTCCAAGAAAGGTTCTCCTTTTTCTATCCTCGAAATTCCCCCTTTTAGGTCATGAAAGTTTTTGTCTTACATGATTAATCACATGTCAGCACAATTCACGCTAAGCGTAAGATGCCACACTAAGGGTGAGGGATTGGTCTAGAAAGGAATGACTTTCTTGAACACTAACGCTTAGTGCCAATTTCCATGCTTAGCTTGAGGATTGGAGTTTGTTCCTCGACTCTTTGTCAAGCTGAGCCTGAGCATGGATCTGAGGCTTAGTGTGGAAACTTAACCGAAAATTCCTTCTACTTTGAACTCGCCACTTTGTCCTTTGCTTCCTTCCTTCTTTCCTAACTTTCTCCTAAACTACAAAATAGCAATCAAATTCTTGTAAATTGCCTAAAAACATGATTTAAAGACAAAATTTGATCACTGTTGAGTGTCTTTTGTTCATAATTTACACTCAACTTTTGGTACTCTTTTTTTGGAAATTATAGATATATATATATATATATATGATATTTTACCCCCTAAATTTGAAGAATCAAAGTATACTAAATAGGTAGAAGAGTAGTAGAAAAATCTTAATGATTTCCCTCCCTTTTTGCAAAAAATTTTAGAAGACAGAGTTCCACATCCATAATTGTGGATCTGGAGCTTTAGCTGTGGGAATCTGGGGAGAAATCAGGAAGTCAAAAACTTGTAGCCATGGCTGTGGTTCTGCAACCATGGCTATGGAAACTTGCAGTGCAAAAATAGGACTCTAGAGAATTACAGCCATAGCTGTAGGTTCTCAGCTAAAGCGTTGAGGCATGGGAGATCAAGAAAAATTCCAGAAACACACAGCCAGAGCTGTGGTTTCATAGTTGCAGCGCTGGGACTTACTTCACCATGAAGGATTTGTCACAACTATGGTTGTGGATCTACAACTGTAGTGTTGGAGGTTACTTCACCTTGAAGAACTCTCCACAGCCATAGCTGTGGATTTACAGCTGCAGCCATAAGAGAAAAAAATCTCATTTTGGCCCCTGTTTCGAAGATAATATAAAAGAAAAAAGAGAGAGAAAACATGGTATCACAAATCAGAGGAAAAAGATTAGATTGAAGCACAAAACGAGGGAAGAACAAGGGGAGAACGAGATTTGGAAGCTAAATCCTTTGGGAACGAAGATCAACTCCATTTTCTTCATCCCTGCTAGGGATGGCAAAGTGGGTCGTGGCCCGCGGGCTGGCCCGTTGGCCTGCCAAAAATTGGCGAGCCGGGCCAATCATTTCAACCTGCCAAGCCCGCCCTGCCAAGCCCGCTAACCCGCTGGGCCAAATAGCGGGCCGACCCGCCACAACCCGCCGGCTCGCATATTTTTTTTATTTTAATTTAATTATTTTTATGTTTATTTTATTTTGATGTAGAAGATGAGGATTAAGATGATCAAGAAAAAAAGTAGAGACAACTTCTTCCAAGAGAACTTCTAATATTCTTAAAATAAAAATTCAAATTTAATTAATTGTATTTGAACTTGTTTTGTAGTCTATCAAAAAATTTAGTTTATAAGTAATTTGTAAGTTCATAATTTGGTTTTGATTTTGGTGTAAGTGGACTAATTTCTATTTGATTTTGTTCTAAGTTTGTAATTTGCTTTTGTTGACCATATATTATGTTCAATATGTATGCATTTTTAATTTCATATGGTTATATTTATTTATTTGTAGCAATTTTTTTTTATTTGAACATAAAATATATATTTTTTTCTATTTTTTATTATTTTTATTTTTGTATGCGGGCTGGCCCGCCAACCCGCCAGCTCGTCCTTAGGCGGGGCGGGCCAGCATCCCCAGCCCATTTTACACTGGCGGGTCAGCCTGGCCTGGCCCGTTTTTGGCGGGCCAATGGCGGGCTGGACCAAAACGGGCCAGGCTGGTCCGTTTTGCCATCCCTAATCCCTACTTGTAATTTCTTCTTTTAGTTATCTGATCTTGGAATGGCCATGTGTGGCTAAATCTATTTAGGATTGGTTGGATGTAACTACTAACTCTTCTTCTTCTTAAATATATATGTATTTCATTCTCATCACTTGTGTTTGATTCTTCTCTTAATGCTTACATCGGTTTGATCATTCGTTGTACGATTTTTGGTTTTTGAATCCGGTTGGAAAACATTTTTGAAAACTGGAACTGAATCTTGCACCTAAACATCTCTTGCTCTAGGAATAAACTTGATTTGTTTAGTCACCTTGTTCAAGTTATTCTTCTTAATGCAAAGTGTTAATCATAAAACATAGAGGAATCATGTTTTAGATTAATCACTTTAGGATTCAACTTTGAGGAATCTTGTTGAATTACTAAATGAACGTGGAAGTCATGAAATTGAAATCATATTTGTTTAGGAAGAGTTGAGAGTTAGCAAGTGCTTCTGAACCAATCCTTGTTTCTTAAAATTGTTTTTACTAATTTTATATTACTATGTTGCTTTACATCATCTTAACTCAATTGCAACCACACCAACATCTTCACATAAATCATTAGAGTAAGAATTACTAAACACTCAAATCCCTAAGGACAATACTGTATTTCTACAACAAAACTTGGTCCGTTTTCCAAGTGGTGTGTTATCAAAATCCTCATCAAGTTTCTGGCACCGTTGCCGGGGATTTGGTGCTATTTAGTAATTCTTGTTCTTTTGATTTTGTAATTGTGTAAATAATTCATTCTGTGAATATTTATAATATATAGATACATTTATCTTGTTGTGTTTTGTGGACTCACCTTGCTGTACAGACTTCTTGAATTTGTATGCGAGGGAAAACTCCAACCGAGGAATTACATTTTCACCCTGAAATTGAAAGAATGACAAGGAGGAACAACAGTAGGACAAGAAGGCTTAGACAGTTGAAGAGACTCCAAAAACAACAACAAGATCTTCCAAGTTCTTCTACTTCATCAAATCAACCATTCCTTGAATCAGAAATCGCTGAAGAAGGAATAGGAACTCATAATGGTGGACATGGAACAGCTAGGCCTCCAAGAAGGACCCTAGGTGATTACACACAACAACATAGTCCTAGGCATTTCTCCAATATAGCAGCTCCAAATACTTCTAGAGCTATGGAGATGAAGCCTATTTTCCTTACTTTGGTTAGCTCACAGCAACTTGCTGGCCTTGATCTTGAGGACCCATACTCACACCGTTCAAATTTTTATGAGCTATGTGGAACAATGGGAATTCCTAAAGGTGATGAGGAAGCTGTATATTTGAGGTTGTTTCCATTTTCTCTGACGGGAAAAGCTAAAGTCTAGTTACAATCTCACCCTAATCAAAGTCTGACAAGCTAGGGTGATGTGGAAAATAAGTTTGTTAATAGATTCTATTCATCATCCAAGTATATTAAGGCCAAATAAGAAATCACAACTTTCAGGCAAGGTGCAAATGAACCCTTTGTGAAGTCTGGGAGAGATTTAAGTCATTGCTTAAAAAATGTCCTAACCACGGGTTTGAGGATATAGCTCAACTCAACGTCTTTTTTAATGGAATCAAGCCTGAGGTAAAGATGTTATTAGATGCAGCAGCTGGTGGCACCATGATGACTGTGAGCCCAAAAGAAGCAACTCAAATTATAGAGTCTTTGGCATCTTCTGATCACCAAGCAGAGCATGGGAGACATCAATCTCATAAAAGAGGAGTTCTTGATCTAAGTACCAGTGATGCAATCCTTGCTCAGAACAAGCTGCTATCTCAACAGATTGAAGCACTTACTAGCAGATGGCCAAAATTCCACAGCAGCTTCATGCTATTGCTTCTTCCCCAGCTCAATCAAATTCTTCTCTAAAGTGTGATTTTTGTGGGGGAGAGCATCCCAATGATCATTGTGCTGAGAGTTCAAATGAAGAAGAGGTCAACTACGTGGGTAACCAACAGAAAGGAGGTAACTTTAATTCCCGTAATTATAATACTAACAATTATATGCAGGGGAATCAAGGTTGGAGAAACAACAACCAGGGATATGGATGGATGAATGAAGTTGGACCATCCAATAGGCCACCACCACATGCACGAAAGAACTAGTAAATTGGAGGAGACTCTGAACCAGTTCATGCAAGTGTTTATGAACAACCAGAAAAATATTGAGGCTTCCATCAAGAATTTGGAAGTATAGGTGGGTCAGCTAGCTAAACAATTAGCTGACATGTCTGGAGGCCCATTTTCAGCCAACACCAAGACCAACCCCAAGGAGCATTGCCAAGAAATAACAACAAGAAGTGGGAAGGTAGTTGGTGGAGATTTTGGAGTGAGTGAGAAAAATGAGAAAAATGAAAAGAAAGAAAATGTTGAATTGAGGGAGGTTAAGGAAGAAGATGAGAAGAATGAGGAGGAAAGCAATAAAAATAAGAGTGTAAATAGTGAGAAAATAGAAGAAAAAAATGATGTGGAGAAGGAGAAAAATAAAAAGAAGGGCAAGGAAGTCAGTTCTACTGTTCCTATAAGAAACTTACCTTACCCTCATGCTCCTTCTAGGAAAGAAAAAGAAAGGTAGTTCCTGAGATTTTTGGATATCGTAAAGAAGCTCCAAATAAATATTCCTTTCACTGAAGCCATGGAACAAATGCTCACTTATGCCAGGTTCAGGAAGGAATTGTTAACTAAGAAGAGAAAAGTCCTTGAAGAAGAGACTGTGGAGCTTGAGGCAAGATGTAGTGCTATTATACAGAAGTCTCTACCTCAAAAGTCCAGAGATCCAGGCAGTTTCACTCTCCTGGTATCAATTGGTAATTTATCAGTGGGTAAGACACTCTTAGACCTTGGATCCAGTATTAATTTGATCCTTTTATCCATGCTGAAGAAGATAGGAAAAGTGGAAGTAAGACCTACAAGAATGACCTTATAGTTGGCAGACAGGTCCATTAAGCTTCCACATGGCATAGTGGAAGATATGATAGTGAAAGTTGATAAGTTCATGTTTCCTGTTGATTTCGTAGTCATGGACATGGAGGAGGATGTTGATGTTCCTTTGATTTTGGGCAGACCCTTTATGAAAACAACTATACTTATTATTGACATGGATGATGGAAAGATGAAGGTGAGAGTTCAAGATGAAGAGGTTAATTTCAATGTCTTCGAAGCAATGAAGTTTCCGAAAGGCAATAAAGATTGTTTCAGAATTGATGTATTAGATGATGTGTATCTAGAAACTCAAAATAATTTCAAGAATTCATCACCATTGGAGAAAGCTTTGTCTATATTTGATGAAGAGTTGGATAAAGCCATAGATAAGGAAGTTCAGGATGTGATTGATGCTTTGACTAAAGGTGAAAACGCTTCTGCCAATGTTCAATCAAAAAAAGAATTGAAGAAGGAGGAAAAAGATCAAATAGTGAAGTTGGAATTGAAGCAGTTACCACCTCAGTTGAAGTATGTCTTTTTAGAAGAGAATGGTGGAAAACCAATCATAATTAGTAGCCAGCCTTCAAAGGAACAAGAAGGTAGATTGATTCAAGTGATAAAAGCCATTGAAGGTGCTATTGGTTGGAATTTATCTGATTTGAAAGGAATTAGTCCTTCTTATTACATGCACAAGATTCATATGAAGCAGGATTATAAACCAGTAGCCCAACCTCAGAGACGCTTGAATCCAACGATGAAAGAGGTGGTGAGAAAAGAGGTGACCAAGCTGCTTGAGGTTGTCATGATTTATCCTATTTCTGATAGTGCTTGGGTTAGTCCTGTTCAAGTCATGCCTAAGAAAGGAGGTATAACTGTGATTTATAATGAGAAGAACGAAGTGATTCCCACTCGTACTGTGACTGGGTGGAGGATGTGTATAGACTATAGGAAGTTGAACCAAGCCACAAGAAAAGATCACTACCCATTGCCTTTCATGGATCAAATGCTTGAAAGGTTAGCAGGGCAAGCTTACTATTGCTTTCTGGATGGTTACTCAGGTTACAATCAGATTGTTGTGGATCCGGAAGACCAAGAGATGATAGCTTTTACTTGTCCCTTTGGTGAATTTGCATATAGGAAAATGCCATTTGGATTGTGTAATGCACTAGCTACCTTTGAACATTGCATGTTTGCAATTTTTTTTGATTTGGTGGAGCAATGCATAGAAATCTTCATGGATGATTTCTCCGTGTTCGGCTCGTCCTTTGAAGTTTGCCATAAGAATCTCAACACTGTTCTCAAAAGGTGTGTAGATACTAATTTGGTGCTGAACTGGGAGAAAGGTCACTTCATGGTCAGAGAGGGCATTGTTCTTGGCCATAAAGTTTCTCAAAAAGGAATAGAGGTAGATCCAGCCAAGGTAGATATCATTTCAAAACTGCCACCACCAATCAGCGTGAAGGGAATTAAAAGCTTTTTGGGGCACGCAGGATTCTACAGAAGATTCATAAAAGATTTCTCCAAGATAGTTAAGCCTCTCAGTAACCTTCTTCTTAAAAATAACAAGTTTGATTTTGATAATGATTGTTTACAGGCTTTTGAACTGTTAAAAAGTAAGCTTGTTTTAGCCCCTATAATCACTGCTCCTGATTGGAAAATTGATTTTGAACTAATGTGTGATGCTAGTGATTATGTTATAGGAGCTGCTTTGGGCCAAAGGAAGGATAAAATTTTTCATGTTATTCACTATGCAAGTAAGGTGCTGAATGAAAATCAAATTAACTATGCAACAACTGAAAAAGAGTTACTTGCCATAGTGTATGCATTAGAAAAATTTTGTTCTTACCTTGTGGGTTCAAAGATCACTGTTTACACTGACCATGCTGCTATCAAGTATTTGTTGACAAAAGTATATTCAAAGCCAAGATTGATCCGGTGGATTCTATTGTTACAAGAGTTTGATCTAGAAATCAAGGACAAGAAGGGATGTGAGAATCATGTTGCTGATCACCTATCAAGACTTGTTAATGAGCAGGTGACTAGTCAAGAAGAAGAAATCTTAGAAGAATTTCCTGATGAAAAGTTGTTTGCAATGAGTGAAAGACCCTGGTTTGCTGATATGGCAAATTACAAAGCAGCAGGGGTTATTCCGGAAGAGTATAACTGGTAACAAAGGAAGAAGTTCTTCAGAGATTCTAATTACTATGTCTTGGATGATCCGTATCTGTTTAAGATAGGTGTTGATGGTTTACTAAGGAGATGTGTCTCTGGGCTGAGATCAGAGATATTTTCTGGCATTGTCATAACTCACCTATGGAGGGCATTATAATGGAGAAAGAACAACAACAAAAGTTCTCCAATCTGGATTTTATTGGCCAACCTTTTTCAAAGATGCATATGAACATTGCAAGAGTTGTGATAAGTGTCAAAGAACAGGGATAATTTCCAAGAGACATGAGTTACCCCTGCAAAACATCTTAGAAGTGGAAGTTTTTTATTGCTGGGGGATTGATTTCATTGGGCCTTTGCCATCATCTTTTGGGAATGAATACATCCTTGTGGTCGTAGACTACGTTTCAAAACGGGTGGAGGCTAGTGCTTTGCAGAAAGCTGATGCCAGAACTGTCATAAAATTTTTAAAGAAAAACATTTTTTGCAGGTTTGGATCACCAAGGGTACTCATTAGTAATGGTGGATCTCATTTTTGTAATGCTCAGTTGCAAAAAGTTCTGGAGCACTATAATGTGAGGCACAAGGTGGCCACACCTTATTATCCTCAAACCAATGGACAGGCTGAGGTTTCTAACAGAGAGTTAAAGAGAATTATGGAGAAGACAGTAGCTAGTTATAGGAAGGATTGGGCTTTGAAGTTAGATGATACACTATGGGCCTATAGGACTGCATTTAAATCTCCTATTTGGTTCTCACCATTTCATCTTGTCTATGGTAAGGCTTGTCATCTCCCGGTGGAATTGGAACATAAAGCATTCTGGGCTTTGAAGGCTTTAAATTATAACTTGAAGGCTGTAGGGGAAAAAAAAAGCTCCAATTGCATGAACTAGAAGAAATGAGGTTGCAAGCTTATAAGCCTTCTAGATCTTACAAGCACAATGCTAAGCTATACCATGACAAGAAAATTATGAACAGGAACTTCTAACCTGGCCAACAAGTATTATTGTTCAATTCCACGTTGAAACTTTTCCCTGGGAAACTCAAATCTAAGTGGTCAGGCCCTTTCTCAATTAAATCTGTCAAATCATATGGAGTAATTGAACTTGAAGATCCTGCCTCTGGAAGGACTTGGTTAGTGAATGGTCAAAGGCTCAAACACTATTTGGGTGGTGAGGTTGAAAGACTCACTACCACTACTCATCTGAAGGAGCCATGATCATACAGGAATTGTCAAGCTAAAGACAATAAATTAACATGTTCTTGTTTAATTTTAGTTTAAATTAAGTTTTGTTTTGAATAGTGAGTAGTTAAGAGTTTTTGTTCATAGAGTTGCTTGATTTCAAAATGAATTTTGCTTGATGATTGCATGTTTTGGAATGTGTTAACATTGCTGATCTAGTTTAAGGTCTGTTTGTGTTTGTGTGTTAGTGGGTAGGAATTTACTTTGATGTTTTATTGTTGGTTGTGCAATTTTTGGGTCTTGAGTTTGTGATTATTCTAATTCTTAGTACATAGTAGTATAGGTTATAATATGTTTTGGCTGAGTTCATACTACTGTTGCTTGATGGTTAAGTACATGTTGATCTTGATGTCTAGTGTGGAATAGTAGTGAAATTCTCTGTGATGTTTTGGACTCTCATGAACAAATTAAATCTACACTTGGTTGTGAGGTTTTAAGGTGTTGATAGAGGTACCAATGTGAGATGATGGTTTAGTTGAAAAGCTCAAGTGAAAGCTCAGAATGAATCTGGCTTCCACGTTTAAGAATTCAAGTCATTTTCTTTAAAAATGAAGGTTATCTTAGATGAATGCTTGAAGGAGTTATTTTCATGCTTAGAAATGAAATTCTAAGTCCCACTACTCAAGCGCCATGCTCACAGCCATGGTGCCAACTCTCTGTTGGACTTTTTGGTATGTTTCAAATTCTAGCGCTTAAGCACTAGCTCCACCGCTAAGGCGCCAAGTTTATATCGATGTTATTTTGACATATCTAACTCTCAATGCTCAAGCGCCAAGCTCACAACCATGGCGCCAACTCACTGTAGGTACAAATAAATTCACAGCCACAGTGCCAGCTTCCACAGCTAAAGCGCTCACTCTCTGGACCCCATAAAATCCCACCGCTGTAGCGTCAAATTCTGCAGCCATAGCGCCAATTTTTTGTGGTGTGGTTCTATTTCCAGCGCTCAAGCGCCAGCTTTCACAGCTTAAGCGCTCACTCTCTAGAGCCAAAATTCAAATTTAATTAGCCACCGCTGCAGCGGTGGCTCGTGGCTATGCGCCCAAACACGAAGACGTATAAATAGGGGCCATGTGAACAGTTTTTATCAGTTTAAAAACCGAGCCCCCCCCCCCCCACTCTTGCAACTTCGTGGTTCTTCATCTTTTCATCTTCCCCTCACATTTTCTCTATAAAGTTCCCATTCTTAGGCATCAAGGTTTCATTTTTCTTCATTCATCACACACTAAAACATCAAAGCACTCACTTTTTGCTAGGATTATAAGGTAAAGTCTCCATCTTTCTTATTTCTTTCTTCATTGCATGAGACGTATTTGTAGGTTCTTCATCTTTCATGAACTCCCTCCATGATTCTCATCATGTTTTTTTTTGAACCTGTTCATCAATGTGGAAGCATACATTTTGGCTATTTTCTCTTTGGACTGGATAACATGAATTTGGGTGTTTAATCCTTCAATCTTGCGCATGGATGAATCTTCTCATCTTCTGCTTGCTTTGTGTTTGATGAAATACCTGAATGAGAGGAATTTTTTATTTGAAAACAATGAACGTTGGGGAAAAGATTGATCACTAAAATATTCCATTTTTATGAAGAAGTTGAAGCCTTGCATGGCAGGAATTAACATGCATTTTGCTTTTCTTTATCGTGTCCACCATGTGTTTGGTTAAATACTTGAGTGAATATGTGTTCATTTTTTAATGTGTAAAATCATTATGTGGATTGATAATTCTTGTTGTTAAGAGTTGGTTGATTGATGGTTGCCATACTTAAAAAGATTTTTCCTTGGAACACTGGGTTGATCATTGCTGTGAATAAGATGTTAGTGCTAATAGTACTTCATTAATGGTTGTTGTTCAAATACATGTGTAAGATTCTTGTTGAAATAATTGCTTGTTCATTTCTGGGTTTGAAATAACTTTAGCGTTTCACATGTTAGAATGCTTATTGATCATTCCTTATGCCCCATGAAGCATTGTGTTTTGTTTGTATGATCAATTTGTGGATTAACTTGGATGTAAGGTTGGTTATCAAATTTTCAGATGGCTCGCTCAAGAGGTGGTGGTTCTTGACCAACCCACGAAATTCTGACTAATCGTAAAAGGAAAAAGTGGCAGCTTCTACTCCAAATTCATCTTCATCTTCTGAGGACGAAGAAACCCCCACACCATCACAACCACCCAAGGGTTTCACTTTCTTGCCCAACAGATTTCGGAACAAGTTTAAACAACCGAGATTTATAAATTTGGAGGGCAGACATATAATTTCATAGCGACCAGTGGTCACATATCTTCCTCTGTTAGACTTCAGTGATGAATTTAGTAGAAGAAAATGGACCAAGGTGGGACAACCAGAAGAGAAATACAATGCAATTCTGATCAGGGAGTTCTACGCCAATGCCTACCCGACTAAATCTGATTCAAAAGATCTAACCTCTGGGGTGCGAGGCATTTCAGTTCCTTATAGTCCGGAAGCCATTAATGCATACTTGCAAACTGACTATGCCATTCCTTCGGAAGATGAATACCAAAAGCTCATGCACACCGCCATGGATGAAGATATGTCTGCTTTGTTGCTGGAAACTCTAAGTCTTCCCGGTAGCCAGTACCAGGCTGGTACAAGGAGTCAACCCACCCATATACTCACAGCGGACTTGAAATCTGTTATTCGGTTATGGCAAGCAGTTTTATACAGCAATGTCCTTCCTCTCACCCACACCTCTGACATCACCATTGCACGAGCAAAGCTCATATTCTGTATTATGCAACAGAGAGACGTGGACATTGATACCTTGATATCTAATGAAATGCATGCCATTATTATTTCCAAGCCCTCAAAATCTAGAGCGGTGCGGCCATTAGCTTTTCTGGGACTGATCACTGGTATGTGCAAGGCAAAGGGAGTGCATATTCCACAACCACTTACTCCCATAAGAAAGAAAATTGATCATGTGTTCGTCAAGGCCTGATTCTATAATCAAAGAGAGTTTCCAAGAGCATCTAGAAGATCCCGCACACTATCACAACACCCTCCACCATCCATTCCCTCACCTCCAGCCCCACCAACTGGGCCCTTTGATTTATCCACTATGCAGACCTACATGACTCAACAATTCCAACATATGGAAGTGCAACACCAGCTACAAATGTCTCATATGTGCCATGTCCAGCTTCAACAAGCTACGAATCACAGAGGACAGTTGGTGTTGCACTCTTATTTCTACAATTACACCTTACACTGGGCAGACACAGGTGATAGCTTATACCCATGGCCTACACCTGAGCAATTTGAGGAAGCAATTCTGTGGCTTGGGGACAACCCTATCTTTTCTGGAGGGGGTGGAGATCATGTTGGGGAGCAAGGGGAGCAAGAGCATGGACAAACAATGCATTCAGAAGAAGAATGTGAAGAGGGAGGAAGCAATAGGCAAGAAGGAGTTAATGAAGAAGAGAATGAGGGAGAGGATGAAGGGTCACTGTCACCTACTTTCTGAAGAAAAGGAGTTCCATTTTAATTTTATGCCATTTTAAATTCCAGTCATTTTAAATTTCAGCTGTTTTAGTTTCCGTTTTGCTTAGACTATCTGATGATTTACTTGTTTTGGTCAAGTGCCTGAACTTTTGGTGTTCTTGGTTGAATTTCATACTTTGTGGTGCAATTATACTAATGTTTGGGATATTCATTGTTTTGGAATTTTGCACCATTGCTTGTTTTGATAGCAGTAGTGTGAATACATATATACTTTTTGTGGAAAAAAAAAAATATATATATATATATATTTTGGGAAACATTGAAAATCATTCTTGAAAGATAGGAAATGAGATGGCTTTTATATCAACAAAAAGCGAAAAACACATCTTTTAATTCACTTAAAAATGGTTGTTTTGAGCTTTCTTTGAGGTTGCACTCACCCAATTTGTTTGATCATGAAGTTTTGAGTCATTTGATTAGCATGACATGAAAGAATAGTATTTGAACATTCAGCCAAACTGGTGAGCGAGAGAGACTAAACAATGCATATATCATATTCACTTCTACTTTGAGAGCCATCATCATGATATATGTGTTTGCATTGGTTGAGTCTTGAATGATTACTCTTGTGAGGAAGTTTTGGACAGGATCAAGGCATTCTATTGTGCATAAATGAATTTTTCTTAAGCGTAGAGCCAAACAGTAAGCCATAATTGAATCCCTTCCTTGAAACCTGTTTGAGCCTTAACCTTCAGTTAACCTTAAGCCTATTCCAATTACCAACTCTTCACCCTAACCAAAATTTTGAGAGTATAATGAAAATGAATTGGGGATTAAGTTGGGGGAGTTGTTAAAATCACTAAGGTTGAAGGAAATAAGGAAAATGGTGAAATCAAGATAGTGCATGGTTTGAAGGAAAGAGTCACCCTATATCAACATCATTGTTCAAGTTTAAGTCAAAAGCAGTGCTTGTGCTTGTTAGTTTTATTCTATCATCAATTCTAAAAAAAAAATTCAAAAAAAAAATTCAAAAATAAAAAATTAAAAGCAAAATAAGCAAGCACTTGTACATAAAGTCTCAAGATAGAGGGGTCTCTTAAAATCTAGGTAGAGAATTTTGAGAAAAAAAGGGTGTGTAATTAGAGGAAGAATTTGGGCTGAGAGATTTGGTTGGAGTTGAATATTAAGAGTAAAACAAGGTAGAGTGTTTGGTTCATTTTCATTCTACTCTCTTGGGTTTAAACCCTGTTAATATGAAAAACCACACTCCTTTGTTAACCAAGCCTCAGTAAAACCAAACCCTTAAAAAAGTCCTTGTGATCCTTTATTTTCTCTCAAAGAGTAGTAATGAAGAGATGATATCAATGCTTATGTTCATAGAAATGATGAATGAAATTGAGAGAAACACTCACCTTGGAGAGCCATTCTTGAGAGAGTATGTTCAAATATTGGTTTGTAATGATCGTGTTATGATTTTCCTTGCAATCTTTGTGGTTGAGCATGATTGTTGTTGTGGGCACCTCAGTGAGTAGAAAATGGTTTTTGATAGTAAATTGATTGAGTGTTGGCCTATTGTTGATACAGAAGCAATCTCATGATGGAAAGTTTTAGTTGATTGGTATTTTGTTGGGGACCAACAAAAGATTAAGTTGGGGGAGTTGTTGAGTTTCTTTTATTCATAATTTACACTCAACTTTTGGTACACTTTTTTGGAAATTGTAGATATATATATATATATATATATGATATTTTACCCCCTAAATTTGAAGAATCAAAGTATACTAAATAGGTAGAAGAGTAGTAGAAAAATCTTAATTATTTCCCTCCCTTTTTTACAGAAAATTTGAGAAGACAGAGTTCCACAGCCATAGTTGTGGATCTAGAGCTTTAGCTGTGGGAATCTGGGGAGAAATCAGGAAGTCAGAAACTTGTAGCCATGGTGGTGGTTCTACAGCCATGGTTGTGGAAACCTGCAGTGCAAAAATAGGACTCTAGAGAATTGCAGCCATAGTTGTAGGTTCTCGGCTAAAGCATTGAGGCATGGGAGATCAAGAAAAATTCCAGAAACTCACAGCCAGAGCTGTGGTTTCATAGTTGCAGCGCTATGACTTACTTCACCGTGAAGGATTTGTCACAGTTATGGCTGTGGATCTGCAGCTGCAGCGTTGGAGGTTACTTTACCTTGAAGAACTCTCCACATCCATAGCTGTGGATTTACAGCTGCAGCCATAAGAGAAAAATCTCATTTTGGCCCTTGTTTCGAAGATAATATAAAAGGAAAAAGAGAGAGAAAACAGGGTATCACAAATCAGAGGAAAAAGATTAGATTGAAGCACAAAACGAGGGAAGAACAAGGGGAGAACGGGATTTGGAAGCTGAATCCTTTGGGAACGAAGATCAACTCCATTTTCTTCATCCCTTCTTGTAATTTCTTCTTTTACTTCTCTGATCTTGGAATGGGTGTGGCTGAACCTATTTAGGATTGGTTGGATGTAACTACTAACTCTTCTTCTTCTTAAATATATATGTATTTCATTCTCATCACTTGCGTTTGATTCTTCTCTTAATGCTTACATCAGTTTGATCATCCGTTGTACGATTTTTGGTTTTTGAATCCGGTTGGAAAATGTTTTTGAAAATCAGAATTGAGTCTTGCACCTAAACATCTCTTGCTCTAGGAATAAACTTGATTTGTTTAGTCACCTTGTTTAAGTTATTGTTCTTAATGCAAAGTGTTAATCATAAAACATAGAGGAATCATGTTTTAGATTAATCACTTTAGGATTCAACTTTGAGGAATCTTGTTGAATTACTAAATGAACGTGGAAGTCATGAAATTGAAATCATATTTGTTTAGGAAGAGTTGAGAGTTAGCAAGTGCTTCTGAACCAATCCTTGTTTCTTAAAATTGTTTTTACTAATTTTATATTACTATGTTGCTTTACATCATCTTAACTCAATTGCAACCACACCAACATCTTCACATAAATCATTAGAGTAAGAATTACTAAACACTCAAATCCTTGAGGATGATACTGTATTTCTACAACGAAACTTGGTCCGCTTGCCAAGTGGTGTGTTATCAAAAGCCTCATCAATCACCTATCAATTTAGATATCTTTTGAGTTAAAAACAAGATCTCAAGCTATTGGAAATTGATATAAGTGCTCCAAATTGGGTCATGAAAACATAACACTTATCATATGTAATACATTTTGAGATAAATAATGAACATCTTTGTGGATGTAGGCATGAGAGGCTGAACCACGTTAAATAAATTTGGGTAATCTTTTCCTATTTCTTTTATGACATTATTTTAATATGTTTCTCATCATTATTATTGTGCGAAAAAGAAAAGAAGATTTTTTGTTCCCAACAGTCGTATCAGAGCTCATGATTCTAGAGCCTAGTGACCTGTCACTTGAGTATTGAAGATTGACATACAATGATTTCAATACCCAAGAAATGGAGACAAAAAATATTGTAGAGTAAAAGTATGATTGAAGATGATTGTGACAAGCATCCATGACAATAAGAAAGTCAAATTTGAAAATTTTAATTGAGGAAGGAATTGTTAAAAAAATAATTAAGTTTTCAAACTCAAATCTCTAAGATATTATTTTATATTGATTCTTTTAGGATATTGTTTAGAATTGAAATATATTGTATTTATTTTAGATATTTGTTTCCTCTTTTAAGATTGTGATGTAAAATCAATAAATAGAGACTCTTGATATGAGAAGAATCACCCGACCTATAGAGGGGGTCATCGCCTTAAATGAGAGAGGAGGTCATGTGAAAGAGGGTTTCCAAGTTTCACCAGAAAACTTGTGAATAAGGGTTTTCAAGTTTCGCCAAAAAACTTGTGAGAAAGGAGTTTACAAGTTTCACCCATAAAACTTGTGAGGAAAGGGTTTTCAAGTTTAACCTATAAAACTTGAAGGGAGGATTTTCATGATATATGTAATATATTTTGAGATAAATAATGAACATCCTTGTGAACATCGGTACGAGAGACTGAACCACATTAAATAAATTTGTTTAATCTTTTCCTATTTATTTTATAGTACTATTTTAATATATTTTTTTATCATTATTATTGTGCGTAAAAGAAAAGAAGAATCTTTTGTTCTCAACAAAAAATTATGTGATATTTTATTGCATGGTCACGCCAGTACATTGATGTTGAGTGCTGACATAGAATTATACTAGATTGTCATATCATCATTTTTATTATTAGATATGAAGTTAACAAATGTAGAAAAATTATACATGTAAAATAGGGAGAAATCAAATGCATGAATAAAAGCTATTGGGGAATCAAATTCAAAGAAAAAATTAGGAGGAACAAAATTTGAAAAGTGATAATAGTAAAAGCATCAAAACTATAATTAATCTCAAAGATACACTAGTAGAAAATCAGTCTTTTACGTCACTTCTTTGTCGTCGGACATACAAATACGCGACGTGAAAAAGACGTAGTGGCATTTTTTGAAAATAAGTCAAACAATTTTACGTTGGACCCTACGTAGTCTGACGTAAAATTTGAAATCTACGTCGGACAGAAGACACAACCGACGTAGATATCAAGAAGATAGCGAAATGTTGTTCTTCCTCTGAATTTGAACGGTTAATTAGGGTTTTAGTTTGAGAAGATAGCGAAAGCACCCTCCAATGGCGGCACCCTCTGACAGGGTCCACCAATTCTTCGACGAACTAGAAGCAAAGAAAACCATCCTCACCAAATGCACCAATCTCTTCACCACCCTCTCCAAGCACTTCTCCTCCCTCCAAAACTCCCTCACCGTTAAATCCCAATTCCTCATTCCAAGCTCCAAGCCCTTGAATCCCGCTCCAAGGAAACCCTAGAATCCCTCCACCACCGCGAAGCCTCCATCCCGGAGCGTGAGTCTACATCCGCCACCCGCATCAAGGACCAGAAGGATGTCGCGCTCGTTGAGCTCCGCTCCACCACGTCATCGGACCCCGACCTCTCGACCTCTCTCAGGTCACTCTCGCAGAAGATGGATGCGGCGGCGCTGTTGCTGTTCGTGGTCTCAAAGCGAAAAGAGTCGGCGTCGCTGCGGGCTGAGATAGCGATGGCGATGGAAGAGGCGGTGGACCCGCCGCGGGTGGTGATGGACGTCGTGGAGGAGTTTCTAAAGAGCAAGGTGGCGAAGTCGGGGGTGGCGATTTGTTCTTGTTGTTACAACTTTTTTACGTCGGTGTTTAAAAATCTCTGACGTAATATTACGTCAGCTTTTAAACCCAACGTAAATTTACGTCTCCAGCATTCACGTTGGACTTTTTTCTGACGTAGAAACCTCAAAATAAAAGATGTAAAATACCTCTTTTGCACTAGTGATAATTAACAGGAGGGAAGAGAGGAAAAAATATTAGTTTAAATACTCGATTAGTCCTTACATTATTTGAAAATTTTTAAGTGAGTTCATAAAATTAAAAATATTTTAATTAGGTCATTGATGATTTATTTAGTTTTAATTGAGTATTTCATTTAGTGATAGGGTGTAAAAATGCACTTGACTCAATTATTTTTATGGTCAATAATAGACGCCTATTGTCTCTTGAAATCAAATTAGTCTATTTTATTTTATTTTAATAATTTTATATATAATTAAAAAAATGCTAGGCTAAAGGTTTGATATTTTTGGCTTAAATTTCACTAGTTTATTTGCCTATATTTTTTTATACCATAAAATAACGAGTTTTCTTTTTCCAACCCATGTCGAGTTATGCCAATTTTCACATATTTATTCATCCATTTGCAAATTATTATCTTCTATAGAATATTCTTATTCCCTCCTTATTTATAACTTGAAATTGCCATACACACACACACACACACACACACACACATATATATATATATAGAGAGAGAGAGAGAGAGAGAGAGAGAGAAAAAAAAGAACTAAAAGAAAAAAAATTAGGGAGACAAAAATTTATCACATGATAACAATGCACTAAGTACTACTCTCTTCTTTTTCTTATTGTATGTTCTCTCTTTTTTGAGTTAAGGACTTGTGAATTGTACATCTTCAATCTAGTACTTGAAAGATTCAGTTGTATCTTAGGGGACTTACATGAGAGTTTGCAAAAAAGTTCTCTAGGATAGTGCATTGCACACTTAGAAGTTCAGATCAATTTTGATACTCAAATCCATGACAACAATCTAAAGGACTTATTGTTGTCTATGAAAATTCTTGGAGATCAAGCCACGCTGAGAAGGGGGGCTGCGATGCCAAAGAGAACACAACATACGCTACTATAACTATCACATGTGGAGAAGAACAAGGTGCCAATTGGTTAGTCAAACATGATTATGACATTGGTGAGCTTCCTGGAGAGCGTTGTGTTTTGTAGGAAGAAGGAGTTCTTATCAATAACAATAAGCATAATTAATTTATCAACCAATTTGGTAAGAATTTGCCAAAATTTTCTTGATCAAGTAGCAATTTCATGTGTTAAATATTTTATGTGTGGATAATTACTAAGGAGTAATAGCTTCTCATGGTATGTAATATATTATTGTTATATTGAATTATTATTTTTAATTATGATATGTAAATTCTAACTATTAATTAAATGTTCGGTGCATGGTACGTGTTTCACAATCATGATTAGCACATTATGTCAAGAGACTTTATATATTTAATTCTTTGTGCTTAAACATTGAGGAGAATTAAATAGTTCTCCATATGTGTGGAAGCCAAAAATTAATAATAATATTAATTTGAGTTATTCTTCATGAATAAATAAGTGTGAGACATTGTTTGGAAAATGATTTAAGCAATTAATTCTTGAGATTCTCTCTATAGTTGGAAGAATTAATTATTAATATTGGTTCTCGTGAATGAGATGATACTCACCTTAAAATCAATATTATTATATCTATTGATACCTTTGTGGTATGGTGGTATTATTGATATGAGTTTTTTCAGTTTAACTCTTAAACTATTGTCATTTATGACACGAATTAGTATAGACGTTGTGAAAATGTTAATAATTATAAGTAACATGATTGATTATAGTGTCAAATATGATGTTATTCATATTACAAATTTTACATAAATTGAGATATTATAATGATGCCATAAATTATGATGTTTAACGTTGTGAACTTTTTATTGTGTTAAAAAAAATACAATGATGATTTTATTGAGTACTGAATTCATATAAGACAACATCCACTAATTTTGTGTCATTACATTTTATTACAGTGAAATTAATTTGAAATCAACCAATAATAATTATTGAATTAGAGTTTGTTACTCAAGAAATGGTTGATTGTAAGATTTAGTGGTTGAAAATCTCTTAGCTAATATTCCATTGGGAATCTCTTAGCTAATTATATATTGAATTAGAGTTTGTTAGTCAATAATGGATTTTGTCAATCCTTTGACCCTAAACCCTGAAAAGATATTATTTACGAAACATTATGTATTGTTTATAAAAATCAAGGGGAATGAGATTTTATTAAAACCAATTGAAACAAATAGTGATGATAACCTAACCTTTGGGATCAGAGATCAATGAAGAAGGTTCAATGGAAAAAAAAATAAGTTACTTGTTAGTTTTGTTAGCACTAAAATTGATTTTAATCAATTTTTTTTTTCTTCCTACAATGTGAAAAGGTGCTAAAGTTGCATTAATGAAATGATAATCTTTATATTTAGACTTTTATGTGATTATGAGAAAAACTTACCTTTTATAAATATTTTAATGATTTTCATATCTCTTATGGGTGACATATACATTTGATAAAATCAAATATATGATTGTCAAGTAAGATCACTTACATGAGAATTTGACGAGATTTCTAGAACACCCATAAATATCGGACTTGTGTATGGCTTGAAAGTGCAATACATTTCCCACAATAATTATTGGAGTGTATTATGTTTGATTAACCTCTAATGCACGCCAAGTGTTTTGGGTACAATAGCTTGCTATACTCACTATACCATATATTAAATTTTGTGAATGTAAGTTTGGTTCAATTGTTTGGCTACACCAGGCCTGATGTATTACATCCTATATGATAACCTATATTTTTTTTAACTTTTGAAATATGTGAGGAATTATTATATATTTTGAGATATTTCAAAAAGTTAATTTATTCACAAAATTATTTTATATTTAAATTCAATTTAGAATTATTATTTTATTAATTTCAAGTTTTAAAACCTAATTAATATTAATTTTATAAGATATAATAATTTAATCGTTGTAAGTTTAATTAATTTTAAATGATCAACGATTTAAAATTAATTAATTTTAATTTTTTTAATTAATTATAATAATTATAATTAATATCTTTTTCTATAAATATCGAGAATCGATAATAAATGCATTAAACACAACTCTTTTCTCTCTTATTATATATTTTTTTTCTAAATTAAGAATTTGTTCTAAATCCTCCATCTAAATTCTATAAGATAATATATTTTACGTCTCAAAAATTATGTACTCAACATCCATGACTATACATTTCATCTCATCTCATCATATGGAAGTCAGCAAAACATCTTAAAATTATTTCTAGGAAGAATAAACCAGCCAAATTTTTTTAAACCCTCTTTTAAAAAATCAGCTAGTGTTTTATTTATTTATTTTTGGGTCTAATATTTTAGTTTTTTCATAAGCTGCTTAAGAAGCCCAAACTTACGAGGCCTGAACAATGGCTCAATTAACACGCCAGCCTCAATACACGAGATTCGGTTTGTTATATTGATATTGATTAAAAAATATTGATGGGGCTTTCAATTATGCACGCAAACAATAATTGTTGTATAAAATAGACCCAAACAACAATGGATGTTTCAATTGTACACGCGTT
Organism: Cajanus cajan; assembly: GCF_000230855.2. NCBI lineage: Eukaryota > Viridiplantae > Streptophyta > Magnoliopsida > Fabales > Fabaceae > Cajanus > Cajanus cajan. The sequence goes on along the minus strand of NC_138523.1, from coordinate 11,403,018 downwards.
CGCTCTGATTTGTTAAAAGATTCAAAAGGATTTTCATCATTCAAAGTGAAAGGTGAAGGGTATTTTAAAAGGTAAAAATATGTTTATAGTTATTGAAAAAAAAAATAATGATATAAATTATGAAGATATATAATAAATCATGAAGTTATTAACATCAAAACTATTAATCTTTCAATCATGATTATGATTTTATATTTTATCTTTAAAATATACTCTTATTATTTATTTTGGAAGAGTTATTTTTTCTTAAAAAAACAACTTTTGATAACCTCAAAGGTTTGCTTGAAACAAACAACATGTGATGTATGAATTGATATAGTCAAATAAATAGTTGAATAAAGGACTGATGTAAAATTTAATAATGAATAATAAATATCGTATTTAAATAAACAACAAACAATTTAAATTTATACTAAATTTTTTTAGTGGACAGTCCTCATAAGCAGTTTTAAATCTATGATTATAAAAAAACAAATTTTAAATCTATTTCCCTTCAATGAATTTTAACATTTTTAATTTCTTATTGACTTTTGAAATCTTAAACACATTTTCTTTTAATCAAATCCTATTATTAGCATAAAAAATCCTATTAAAAAATTTAATTGAATACAAATTGACTATTCACTTGCCAAAAATTCAAATAATAATCCTGCATTATTACGTCAACCATGAGTTCTAACATAATAACATGAAGTATATGAAGAAATTATGACGATTCTTAAAGTGAAAAATGCAATAATCCTTATATTGGTTAACTCAAATGTCAATGATTTGAATCTTGGTAAAACACCATCTTGCATGCATTCATAACTTTTGATAAAAATTAATTATTATTTTTGATCTTGAATACTTTATATTAATATTGTGATTAAAAAAAATAATCATCATTACCATTCAAAACAAACCCATGATTTTTTTGTGCTTGATAGCAGAAAATCAATTATCAATTAATTCCTAAAATTTTGTTCTCTTAGCCTCTTGTTTGTTTCAGCAGTGCCAAGATCTTAAGCTAACATGCAATCGACAGTTCAAACCAGCAAGTACCAATTTATTTATGAATCACGTGTAGAATAATAAAACATTGTTTTGAGTATTTTTTTTTAGTAACTTATAATCTCAATAACAAATAATGTAGAAAAAAAAAATCTCAGTTTTTGGTTCCTTGATCTAGACAACTCATTGATCCAGCTCACTATACGAATTTTAATTTCTTTTCCTTTTTCTTCAAATTCATTTCGTTCACAATAAAATAAAAATGTGATGGACTTTCAACCATTGTCCACCACTCATCATCCATCTCAATCACACACCATTATATTCTGGAACAACAACAACCTTAGCATTTGCAACCACAAAGAACATGGTAGTGTCCAAATGTCTAACCCTCCATGTCCCTCCTCACCCCACTACTCCTTTTCTCACCCAATTCTCACTCTCCAAAACTCCAAGACTCTCTTACTCTTCCACCCATCTTTCTTTGCCATCACCAAAACTGAAAAAAGCCTTTCCCACCCCATACAATTATCCCTCACCCAAACACTTCCCAATGAAATGTTCCAACTCTTCAAATGAGTTTGAGTTTGATCCAACACTCACCAATGAAGACCTCAAGCCAACAGCACCAAGCCAAAGGACATTCTCTGGCTTTGAAATAGCTAGTTTATGGGTTGGACTAGTTGTTGGTGTCCCTTCTTACTACCTTGCTGGAAGCCTTGTGGATCTTGGAATGGCTTGGTGGCAAGGCATAGCCACTGTGGTGGCAGCCAACATGATCCTCTTGGTTCCTTTGGTCCTCACTGGCCATGCAGGCACACTTTATGGCATATCATTCCCAGTTCTTGCTAGATCCTCCTTTGGCATCCATGGTGCTCATGTTCCCACCCTCCTAAGGGCCCTTGTTGGTTGTGGTTGGTATGGAATTGAGTCTTGGATTGGTGGAGGGGCAATTTTCCTTCTCTTGCCAAACTCAGTGAAGGAAACTTCTTTGTCAAAGTCTCTACCTTGGCTTGGCACTTCCCCACTTGAGTTTGCTTGCTTTTTGGTCTTTTGGGTGGCTCAGTTGGCATTTGTGTGGAGAGGAATTGATGGCATTAGGAAGCTTGAGAAGTACTCAGCTCCAATATTGGTTGCTCTCACTTCTTGCCTTCTCATTTGGTCTTGTGTTAAAGCTGGTGGAATTGGTCACATGCTCTCTTTGTCTTCAAGGCTCTCCACTTCACAATTTTGGTCTGTTTTCTTCCCTTCCCTCACCGCCAATATAAGCTTTTGGGCCACTGTGGCTATCAACATCCCTGATTTTACTAGATATGCCCAGAGTCAGAAGGATCAAATTATTGGTCAAATTGGGCTTCCCATCTTTATGGGGGCCTTCACATTCGTTGGTCTAGCTGTTACCTCATCCACAAAAGTGATATTTGGTCAAGTTATTTCTGACCCAATTCAACTTCTTGGTCAAATTGGTGGCCTCACAACTAGGATCATTGCAATCTTTGGCATAAGCCTAGCAATTATCACCACCAATATTGCTGCCAATGTTGTGGCACCAGCAAATGCTCTTGTTAATCTCAGCCCCAAGTGGTTCACCTTTAGAAGAGGGGCTCTTTTAACTGCACTCCTTGGGATTGCATTTCAGCCTTGGAGGCTTCTCCAGTCAAGTGAGAGCTTTGTTTATACTTGGCTAGTTGGATATTCTGCTTTGTTGGGTCCTATTGCAGGGATTATTCTAGCTGATTACTATATTATACAAAAAACAAACTTGAATATAAGTGATTTGTACTCAAGGAGTCCTTATGGGGCATATAGGTATTCAGGGGGGTTTAATATAGCAGCTATTCTGGCACTAGTTATGGGAGTTTTACCTGTGGTTCCTGGTTTCTTGCAGAAAGTTGGATTTGCAACTTCAGTTCCTCACACTTTTATTGTGATCTACAACAATGCCTGGTTTATTAGCTTCTTTTCTGCAGGATTCTTGTATTTGGTTCTATCAAATTTGAGAGGGAAACCTGGTAAATCTGCTGCTGGCGAGCCCCTTTTGCCTACTGCAAAATGAACAAGGAGGAGCTCATGGACCCTCTCATCCAATGTATAAACATTGAACATTGTATATTTAGATATGCACAATGAAAAACTTTGTTTAGACACTGTTCTTTTGGTGAAAAAGGTTCCATGTTTGAATTATGGAAGTTTCCACTAATCATTTCAGTGAGAGCTGTTTCACCGATAATTATATGCCATATCATACTATAAGGTAGTGCAGGCTTGTTCATTTTTTCTTTCAATTAAGGGATCGTTTCAATACTAATATCGGTATAATATAACTCTGGACAGATCAGATATCTAAGGCTCTGTTCCCTATAGATATCAAAACCAGTTTTCAATTTTTGAGTATAAAAATATAAACTTTTACCTAGTCTTCCGTTACTCTTAATGTAACTCAATAATAATATTCATCTAGAGTTCTTGCGCTTTTGTAGTTCTTGTCAAGCAAAACTTATAATCAGCTTTCATTGATCCCAAGAATGAAAAAAAAAAAATTTGTAGGGTCTCGGCATTCTAAAATATATCAAAATAGTTAGAATATATAATAATATAGTTATGGTGCTATATAAGCTCCCTTCCATAGAAGAGGAACTTGACAATGGGTTTTACAAAATGATTTTCAAACTTAGAAACCAAATAACAATGATAAATTAAGTATAGAAGGGCGGAAGATATCTCACTTATGAGTGGTAATAGTTACTGACGGATCCAGAAATTTTAGATAGTAGAGACAATATTTATTCATATATTTGTAGTATTAAAAATTTTACATATAACTTTTAAAAGCATAAATATATATCATAATTATTTTTTACAAGTTTTTATATCTACGATTATAAGTAAAGATGAAAATAAATTAGGTTAGACTAAATTTTATTATAATTTAATAGGTTTGAATTTAACTTTCTTTAAAAATATATATCCTAAATATGACTTATTTATCTATCATAGACATTTTTTAAATGTTTGGTTAGAACTACAATCCTAAAGACCTACTTTATAATAATTTAACACTATTAAAAATATAAAATAAATATGTTAAATTTTATAAAAATCAAGTTTAATTTATTTATGATATAAACATATTTTTACTATCTAATATATATTTTTAGATGATAATTTATTTTAAAATATATTTTATATAACAATTCTAAATGGAACATAAATCTTCCGATTTTTCTTATTTTGATTTTTTTAATCAACATATACAATAACTAGAAAACGCAAAAGATAAACATGCATACTGTAAATTTTATTTTATCAAAAATTGATTTTTTTTTAATATATTACATTATATATGTGAGTATTAATATATATATATATATATATATATATATGAGTTAATCACCTATACACTGCTAGTGTAAAGTTTTTTAACATTGACAACCAATTATATATTTTAATTATGTCATGTCACCGTAAACATATTTACTTTTAAAAGTGACATGACATAATTAAAATATATAATTGGTTGTCAATGTAAAAAACTTTACACTGTTAATATATAGGTGATTAACTCTATATATATTATAATTAAACTTTTTAAGAAAATTGATTCGTTATTAAAAAATATTCTTTATCACATAAGAAAATTAATATCCTTCAAAAGTTTGATAAATATCAAATAAATGAATCTCTTTTCTGAATCTATATTTTATACATATGATAATTTAAATATATTTTATTTATTTTATTAAAATATAATTATTTTATTAAAATATAATTATTTTTTAAAAATATATTATTTTTTAAATAAAAAATATTTATGTATGAAATAGTAGTGGGGACAAGTGTCCCCACTACTCACAATGTGAATCCGTCAATGGTAGTAGTAATAAAGATTTAATAATGATGTACTGTCGGTATAAAATTTTTTATACTATTGATTAATGAATATTTTTGGTATTACTTTTGAGATAGTTAATGTAAAAATCAACAAAAATACCATAATAATTTGTGATTGAATATTGAAATAAAATTGTTTTATACTAATGTTTCATAACAATTTTTCTCGACTAACAATACAAGTCAACTTTATATACAATGTTCGGATTTGAACTATAGACTTATCGTTTCATAGGCTTTATAAGACCAAAGAATTAAGAAAAGTTAACCTTTTGGAGAAAAATTAAATTTAGTTACTAACGAGTTATATTATGAATTAATACTTATGATATGATGTATTTTCAAAGGTAAACTAATAGGTTTCACCATAAAAGCAAACTACCGCCAACTACGCTAATGGCTTCCATTCTTGTTTTGGTTTTGGCTGATAATAAACACACATCCACTCTCGTATAAACACACCCCCTTTTTAAAAAAATATATATATATAATGTCTAAATTACCCTTTTAAAAAAAATGAAATTCCTAAATTTATACCTCCCTTCCCCGCACCCCATACTCCACACCTCTCTTCTTCCCAAAGCCTTTTTCCGCTCAATGTCATTAAGTAATATACTTTTACAATCATTCTGAATAAAAAAAAAGAATTAGCCCCACCATAACTAGTATAAGAAAGGCTCTTTTACAATCATTAGCATTCCGGAAAGTACTTTTATAGTCATTAGCATTCTGGAAAGTACTTTCCGGAATAGTAAAATTATTGTTCATATAATTCCGGAAAGAACTTTCCGTAATAGTAACTTTAATATTATGGAAAGTACTTTTCGGAATTATGTAACAAAACATTTTCGGAAAATACTTTCCGGAATAAGAATTTAATATTATGGAAAGTATTTTCCGGAACATTTTTATATAATTCCATAAAGAACTTTCCGTAACAGTAAGAAGAAGAAGAAGAAGAGGAGTGCCAGAAAGAGAAAGAAGAGGGGTGTGCGAGGTGCGGGAAAAAAAAAGAAGAAGAGGAGTGCCACAAAGAGAAAGAAGAGGGGTGTGCAATGTCAGCAGGTGGTCTTGTAAGAGAAAAACTCTTACTTGTTCTATGGAAAGAAACACTAGTACAAAAATGACTTTTAAAATCGGGGTTTTAAAATCAGTCATAGGGTAGCCATTTTAAAAGTGACGCGGTGGCCTGTACAGCAACAGAACGGCCCGTTCTGCAAGCAGAACGGCCTGTATTGCCTTCAGTACGGCCCGTACTGCAGCAGAACGACCTGTACTACTTTCAGTACGGCCTGTACTGCAAGCAGAACGATCTGTACTGCTTTCAGAACGGGCCATACTGCTTGCAGAACGGGCGTACTGATTTCAGAACGGGCCGTTCTTCTTGCAAAACGGCCCGTTCTGGTGCCGTTCCAGACTAAAGTTTACATGCAGATACAGGATAAGGGGGTGCGGGGAAGGGAGGTGTAAATTTAGGAATTTCATTTTTTTAAGGATAATTTAGACATTTTATATATATTTTTTTTAAAAAAAAAGGTGTGTTTATACGAGAGTGGAGGTGTGTTTATCATCTGCCTTTGGTTTTCGGCAGAAACTTGCACTGATTGGGCTGAAATGCATTTGGGCTGGACCCTCCTTTGTGCCTTTCTAAACTGATGAAGGTTCATGATATATATACCTTTTTTTATAAAAATATTCATAATTTTTTAATTATTTTTTATTTTTTAATTTTATACCTCCAATTTTCAATTTACTACTTTTTTTTTCACATGTCTTTTCTTCTTTTTTTTAGTTTCACATGTCTTTTCTTCTCTCTTTCAGTTTTCACATACATCATTTTATCTTCTTATAATTCAACACCTATTTCAATAGATAGTTTTAATTCTCTCAGTTTTTACGTTATTTTCTTATTTTCTCACATCTTTCACTTTTTCTGATCCAACCAAACCGTAGAACTAGTATGCGACAATATTATAGGTACTTGCAGCTTTCTTGACGATTTCTACCGGACTAGACATACATTTTTTTTCTTCTAACATTTTTCTTTCCTTTTACCCCTCCAAAAAACCTTAGCATGAAGTTTAGTGTTATGAAAAAAACATTTTTACTATTTCGAAGTACTGTGAATAGTGAAATTAGTGTTCCAAAAATAACCCATTAAAAATGTATTTTTTACATACTTCCTGAAAGTACTTTCCATAACAATAAATTTTCAGAATAGTAAAGTTAATGTTCCGAAAAATACTTTTCAGAATAGTAAAGTTAATGTTCTGAAAAGTACTTTTCGGAAGTGTGTTATTTTACATAATTTTTATTATTTTAGAAAGTTCTTTCTGGAATTATGTAAAATAACACACTTTTGGAAAGTACTTTTCGAAACATTAAAATTAATGCTTTGAAAAGTACTTTCTAGAAGTATATTTATTTTACATTATTTCGAAAATTACTTTCTAGAATAGTAATTTAGTGTTCCAAAAATTACTTTTCAGAAGTATGTTAAAAACTCAATTTTAAAACTTGCTTTCGATAAAATTATTATTTTAAAAACTACTTTTTGAAACACACTATTTGATGTTGTGTTTTAGATGTGTACATGAGAGAAGTGCTAGAAGAAAAAATGCACATTTAGCTCGGTACTTTTGACATTGTCGAGAAAGCCATACGCAACACCTATGATATTGTCAAAAACTAGTTCTATGTTCTGGGTGTGTATGAAAATTAAAAGTGTGAGAAGATAATAGTGAGAAAATTGAAAAAAGAAGGGGAGAAGAGAGTAATGTAAAATTAAAAAAAATAAAATTACCTATCAAAATAGGTAGGGATATATACGAAAACAAGAGATAGAGGTGTGTGAAAAAAAAAGTGTTAAATTAAATGTTAGGGTATAAAATTAAAAAAATTAAAAATTAAAAAATTAAAGATATTTTATAAATTTAATTATATATTTTTTTTAAAAAGTGTACTTATAAAAAAAAAAAAAAGATGTATATATCATGAGCCACTTATAAATCCCAATTAACAATAGGTTGAAAGAGCCCATCTACTACCATCGCTTCCCTTATCTCGCCAACCTTTTTGGATTATTTTCATCCACTTGTTGCCATTTTCAAACCATCTTCGTGAACTTCTACAAGTATTTTTAAAAAGAAATTAATAAAAATTGGTTGAATTTGGAATATATAATCAGAATAATTAGCGATAAAGATTACATATTTTTAGTAGATCGAGATGCTTTAGTGAATTTATCACTAGTAAGTACTATCAAAGATGATATGACAACCAATTTAACAGTTATAATATCAATTAATTTAATGTGATAATTATATGTAATATTTTAATTCATATATTTAGTTATTTATCTTTTTAAAAAATTCATTTTTAGTCTTATAATATTTATTATGAGATAATCATCTATACACTATCAGTGTAAAGTTTATTTTACACTGACAACCAATTATATATTTTAATTATGTCATGTCATTATAAATATATTTACTTTTAACAGTGACATAACATAATTAAAAGATATAATTGGTTGTCAATGTAAAATTTTTTTACACTAACAGTATATAAGTGATTAACTCATTTATTATTATTATTTTTAGTCTTTTATATTTAGAAAATTCATTTTTAATCCTTCAATAATTTTTTACTAATTTTAATTTCTCAATTATTATTTATCATAAATTTTAGTCCTTATTATCATTAAATGATGATGTAATAGCCATATATCATGCCATGTGAATTACAAGTTTGAGGTAATAGACATATGATAAAATGTTGTTGGTTGCGAACCTTTTTAAGAGTTCTAAGGCGCAACAAATTTTCTAGTGGTGTAAAACTGTCGAGAATGGGTTTGAAAATTTGATGAAAAAAAAGAAGATATGCTACAAGCAAAATAATAACCCTTAATATACAAATCAACAACCCATGGTAAGTAAAATCACAAATCACTAAATTTATAAATAAAAAAATCAAGCAACAAAATCAAACTTGATTATATAACGTGGGTTGTTGATTTGTGTATTGAGTTATTTTGGTTACTATATCACCCGTGAACTTTAAGCTTTGTACACAAATTGAACATGCATATATAAATTTTTAATGGTAATAATATTTTGTCATAAATAAATAAAAAAATAGCAATTAAATTACATTTTTATTTTAATTATTTAAGGTGAGTCAATCTATTTAATCTACAAACGTATGATGAATTTAATTAGTCGGATTAACTATTTTAACTTTAAAAAAAGTGAGTTAAGTTGTGACTCATTATTTTGTTAACCAATAATCAGCTAACCTAGAGATGTAATTCATGTGACTTTTACATTATTATTTAACAATAATACTTATAGATGACTAAGTTAAGTGGCCGCAATATAGAATAATTTAAAGACTAAATTGGTCAAAAAATTGTTGAGAAACTAAAACTAGATTTCATGAAAAGATGAGGGATTAAAATTGGTCAAAAAATTATTGAGAAAATTAAAGTGAATTTTGTGAAAGAAAAAAATAAAAACTAAAAAATAATTTACAAAAAGAAAATTACATACATTTATTACACCAGAATAGTTGATAATGTGATGGTTGACATGTCTATCAACATAAACACCACATATATCCTTGCTATACTTGATGACAAGAATTAAAAATGTTAGGGAAAGAAAAATTTAAGGACTAAGTCTGGTTAAATTTCTGTTTAAAAACTAAAATTCTAAAAGTGAATTTTGAAAAAAAATTTAAAAACTAAAATCATATTCAATTAACCTTTGAAATAATGGCCTAATTGTTTACTCATGCCCCCAATAAAAATTAACAAATCTTGCTTTCTCCCTCTTGGTTTTGATTTTCCGACATATCTCATTGTTCGATGCTTCTTGCATACCACACGTTTAAAACAGCAAAGATACTTAGAATCGATTAATCTAATCTCTAATTTTTAACTATTTTATGTAAAGATTCTGATCATCTGTACAGTGAATCATTTAGCAATGTTCTTTCGACTGAAAAGTAATATATTATCAGTTCACGAACTCATATGCTAGCTTGGCCACGAAGGTTTATAATTAATTGGTGCGAGCTCGCGCTGATTAATTAGGTAGGTAGGTAGCTACTGCATGCATATATATCATAATTAATATGTTGATCAGTTATTTTTAACTCAAAATAATTAAAAACAACGAATTTCTTTTTGGCCTAATATATATCAATCCGAAAGATGTATGAGAAGTGCTTAATATCATATTTAAATACTAAAATATTACTGTAATTCTCAACTTTATAATATTGGTTGCATTTTTTTTACTTATTATAATTTTCTTTCTTCATATATTATTAAGAGTTAATCACTTATACACTGGCAGTATAAAGTTTTTTATACTGACGTCAATCAGAGCCGTTAATAGTGCATTTTTTATTTTAATTTAATTAAATGAGTAGATGAAAAGACATTATTAACGGCTCTGATTGACTGTCAGTGCAAAAAAATTTATACTGGCAATGTATATAAGTGACTAACTCTATTATTAAATAGGATTTAACAATGAAAATTTCATATGTAACGGAGTTGTAGTTTCAACTTTCAATTAATTGTACGCACTACAAGAAAATTATTATATAGTGACATATATTTTATAGTGATATTATACACATGTTACTAGAAATTACTTTTATCCACATAATAAATACAATATATGTTGATATATTGTTAAAAAAAATTGGGTACAAACTATAATGACACATAAAATATATTGTTAAATCTCATTCAAAATTAATACTAAAATTATGCGTAATTATATGTCAAATAGATATATACCTATATATATTATATCTATAGCACTACAAGGAAATTGTCGTATAGTGACACACATCTTATAGTGACACAATAAGTGTCACTAAAACCTACTTTTACCTACACAATAAATATAATATATGTTGGTATATTGTTAAAAAGTGTAGGTATAAGCTATATTGACACACAAAATATGTTGTTAAATCTAATTCAAAATCAACACTAAAATTGTGTGTAATTATATACCAAATAGATATATATACATATATTATACTTATAGTGACACTTTTTGTATGTCACTATATGTAACATTTATTGTAGTGTAGTGACATTTTTTGTATGTTATTATGTGTAATATTTCTTGTAATGAGGTTATTTTACGGAAATGATAAACTATCCCTGTTATATTAATTGGTAATAAGAAACTCTAAATGACTTTGGTGTTCAGAAGAAATAATGATAATGAAATAGGTAGCCAAAACTTAAATGAGTGACGAGTTGATAGTGTGGTAGGCTTAAAATATTATGAATTAGCAGTGCTTGTAGTTGTTGATACAATATTAAGGTGAGGTGGGCCAAGATACATAGAAACAACACCATGCAAGGAATCAAGGACATAGGACAAAAAAGACAAGCTGAATAATCAGTGATTAACTATAATAAATTACGTACGTCTTAGGGAGCACATTATAACATTGACCAAACACTCGCCTTTCGCCTATTTGGAAGGGGGCACCAAACAGTGAACAAGCTAAGGGCACCAACTTTAATTGGCTTCATTACAACAAACTTATATTTATCTCCTTAATTAAGTGTTTGGTCGAATGGGATTAGATAAAATTTTATAATAGGTCAGATAAATGTAAATTTGTTTTAAACTTTAAATTGAGGTATCATCTCTTTTAAAAAAAATTTATATATCAAATAAAGTTTCAAAGCGACTTATACATCGTTATACTTGGTATGAATTAGTTCGCACTTAACTTCAAAACTACACCATTACTCATTGTGGTTCCTGTGTTTAGCAAGACTTACTCTCACTTAATATATGTCTAAACTCGTCAATCTTTAGCATTAGCTAACATTTAGTTTTACCAGATACTCTTAGCATTCATCAAAGATAAATTATTTTCTGAGACGACTTTGGTTCTTAGCATTCAATATATATTATATGAATTTCAGACTTTAATTAATTATAATTGAATTACCAGCGGTCTCCTCCTAGGTCGTTTGTTAATTTATAGTCACCTACAATAGCATAAGTTCATAGGGTTTCATATATACAGCTGGAATGCATGGATAAGATTTATTATTAATCTTATGAAACACTTCAACAAAATCATTTTGTAATAAGTTTTAATATTCTATCTTTTGTGTGGATTTGGTGCTTGTCAGCCTCTAAACTCTCAGTACTTGGCTACTTCACCTCGCTTAGATAATGAGAAAAGATAATCTTATATAAAATTATAAGATAATCAAAGACAGGAAGTTCCATATATATAATAATTTATGACGTACGTGGACAAAGCCCACTTGCAAAGTTTCATGCAAAACCAGAACACAGTTTTGTTGCGCGGGACGAACTACGTATTCCTTGCACTTAGTTCATTTTTCTTAGTCATTGAGAATGATAATTCAGAAATTCCATAAAATATTCGTATAAATTAATGCACAAAAATTAAATAATTAAGTCACGCTACAAAACGAAATTGATAGCGCAGGGACAGATGGAGATCGATCGAGGGAAATATAGAGAACCTTGTTTTTATTAGTTAACGAATTAATAAATAAAAAAATTTCTTTTATGTACTACTATAGTATAAACTATATGCATTTTGGTATGCTTGATTAGAAAACAAGTTACGTCTTACGATGGTAAATTAATCCTTAATTATTTGTTTTGAGATATTTGGTTCATAATGGACAAAAGAAAAACATCTTATTACAATTTTTCTTTATAGGAATACATCTTTCCAAAATGATTGTAATTATGACATAAATACGGCTTGAACCGTGTTAATTAATGATCTGTTTTTTTTTTTGTCCAATTATAAGTATTTTTAGTCAATTAAGTTAAAAATTAATTGTTCGCATGACTATTGTTTGAAGAATACAATTGAAGACCGGTTGATAATTTCTAAAATGATATTGAAAATTCAGATAAGAATTGTGTCAAAATTAGTGACGACAAATCTCATGTGCAACTTGCAACTCGTTTTGAATACGTTGCCAAAACCAGAAATTTTGATGTGGCTAAAACCTATGACCTTCAACAGATATTGCTAGGAAAGTGACTAAACGGGAAACGAATCGTTGCAAATTAATATATATAACTTTTTATATAACAATGGTAGTTGACTAAATATGTTCTTAAAAGAGGAAGCTAAGTGTTGATATGTAGCGTTCGACTTTAATGAAGGTTGACAATATTTAATTGAATTTTATATTTAAGCAAGGATGGTTTGGTGCATGTATTAGTTGATTGAGTTCAAATATATATATTAATTATTATGTACGTCCAAAGTTTCTCTTGTACATTCGTCATTAGATTATTCAAGCCAAACATCACCCAAATATAATAAACCCATTTCACATATAGACATCTAGTGACTAAATTAAAGAGCCAACAGCTTAATTATTACCTGTTTCTTTTAACGGTATGCATTTTTTTAACCAGAGACAATTTTATTAAAGTCGGATAAAATTATTGTAGATAGTAAAATTTTTCTTTGAAACACTTAACATATAGTTATATACTTATAACTTGATCTGGTTACCACATCTTATATGTTAGATTAAATATAAGGCGTAATAATTCAATGTTTTCTTGTATCATAGTGTTAAGTATGCACCTTTAAAATACTCATTCTAACACATTCTTTGTTATTGATGAAAAATTAAATTAACTAAAAATATTTTAGAGATAAAAACATTAAATAAGGTCTGAGAGTTATCTGAAAAAAAAAATCAACTAATAAAAAACATGTGATAAAAAAAAAAACGTTTGAGAACGTGTTCTTAATATTTGTTTTTCCTCTATTAATAGGAGTATAGTAAAACAAGTGATTTCATTAGTTAAAAGATAAGTATATTGGTTTATCTCACTTTTAAACATAAGTTATAAATTAAAATCGAACTTATTTTTGGATGAGTTGATGGATTAATATGACAAAAAAAATTTTAAAAAATTTATTTTAATTTATAAAAGGATAGCACATGGGTTGATATAATTAAATCTGTTTATAATTTAAAATATAAGCTCAAATATCCTTTTTATTCTTGAAATATACATTTTTCGTTTTTGGTCTTTGAAATTTTTTTGTCTAACTTTTGATCTCTATAATATTTTTTTTGGTTTTAGTTTTTATTTTGAATTTTTGACTTTTTACTGTTTTGAATGATGTGTCAAATATTTAAACACTAATTTAAGTGAATTCAAACCACTTGATATCTGACACGATATTCAAAATAGTGAAATAAAAATATAACAAACTAAAAAAGACCAAAAGTGAGCAACATATATATTTAAAATATATATATATATATATATATATATATATATATATATTTTAAATCCAAAATATATTATTTTCAAGAGTGGAAGTTGTCCAGCAGTATACAACAATGTTTTCTTTAATTCACCCACCATCCATCAAAGTAGTGCAGGAATAAGAAATGTAAGATTTTGAAATTTAATTTTAAAAATTGTATTAAAATAATACTTGATCAACAAAAATCACATTTATAAATTTATATTAGTCTTTTTAATTGTCAAGACATTACTTGAATCATGTCCGTAAAAAAAATAATTTTGAAATTTAATTGAGATTAAATCTATTTTTGTGTACATATATGCATATATTAATACAAAATAATAAAAGTTTTAACATCGTCGTGAAATATGTATGTATTATATATATATATATATATATATATATATATATATATATATATATATATATATATATATATATATATATATATATATATATTATGATAGAAATATAGGACAAACTATTTATCGAGAGACTAACTATGACCTAACTTGTATAAAACTTAACAGGTTAGACTTATTTATTTAAGTTTCTTGTAAAGTATATTTAAATGGGAAAATATTAAGCCTTAAGTCAATTAAAATGTCTAGGTCTAGTTTGTCAATTTTATTATTATTATTATTATTATTATTATTATTATTATTAATTAATTAATTAATGATAATAATAATAATACATTATTATATCATCATTATTATTTATTATTATGCCTAAAATCATAATGATTATATGTTGATAGGCTTTCTGACTTGTTTATGTTGATTGGTGTTTTAATTTATTTGGATTGATAGATGAATATGCTTATATATTATGAACAGATTTCAGAAAATTTACGGGTCATCGTAATTTATTAAAAAATATTATACTAAATTTTCATTAGAATTTTGTTTTAATATGCTTAAAAGTTTCATATTATTTAAGAAATTGAGATTAAGGATAATTTAATAAACATCATCTCTCTATAATTTACTTAGACGAATAAAATCGTGACAATCTAATAAGTATCAAAATAAAAAATACCTCAACCACAATAATCATAATAATGTTAATGAACTTACAATCAAAACATTTAGTATTAAAAGAAAGACTTTTTTTTTGATAAGCAAACAAGATTTAAATTATTTGGAGTACAAGGAGTACTCCAACCCGTTACAATAGAGTTCAAAACTAAAACAAAAATTATGAGATACATAAACCCGGATTATAATACCAACTAATGTAACTAAAAGAACAACCGGGGACAGAACTAGTAATCCACTTCCATGAACGCAGTTTAATGCTGTCCAACACTTCCTTGCAATCCATAACACCTTGCTGAAAGATAATAACATTCCGATGGAGCCATAGTGACTAGATTACAAACACCCAAACCACTTGAAAATACTGAAAGCGTTTTTTATATATTTCAAGATTCGTCCAATATAGGTAGAGAGAAATTAAAGAATTTGGAAGGACCACCGCAACCTCCAACCAATTAGCAACAGCTAACCAAGTATTAAAAGCCATTGGACACATTAGAAAGAGATGAAGAGGGTCTTCGACAAACAGAGAGCAAAGAGAGCATAAATTGTTATCCAACTCCACACCACGTACTTGTAACAATGATTTGCATGGGAATGCATTCATGAACACCTGCCAACAGAACACCAAGCACTTGATCGGAGCCTTACATTTCCAAAGACTTTTTATGACTAGGTGAAAATTTGAGGAATAACTAAGTTCTCCACCCAGCGAGCGCTGCAGCCAAAGGTACGCACTTTTCACTGAGAATACACCATCCTTATCACAAATCCATCTCCAATGATCTTGCTTAGAAGAGAAAATTTGCAGACCCTGAAGCATTTCCAACAAGGTATTCACGCTCCTTACTTCATGGACAAAAGGTTCTCTTCTCCAATTAACCTGCCACACCCACCTAGATCCCTCCCAAGTTCCATTATGCCCCACCATTGACAACGGATCAAAGGCAAAGGAGTACAAACGAGGAAAGACATCCAACAAGCGCAAACCACCTATCCACTTATCCTCCCAAAATCGGGTCGTAGTGTCATCGCCAATACATCGTTCAATCTTTTCATCCAACCAAAAATTTCCTTGTTGTAGCACCCACACTATATCCTTCCACCACCAAGAAGCCCTCCTATCCACATTTGAGCACTTAGAAAAGGACTCAATGCGCCCATACCTACCATGAAGAACCTTAGCCCACATCATATCTGGAGATAACATACACCTCCACACCCATTTCCCCAGTAGTGCCCAATTGAACAATTTGACATCCTTGATTCCTAGTCCACCCTCATCCTTTGACTTACACACCGTTTCCCATTTTACCCAAGGAATCTTTGAGCCATCCTTGACACCTCTCCACAAGAAATCACGTTGGATGGCCACAATTTCCTTAATCACCGAGTTCGGTGCTTTAAAAAATGACAGAAAATGGATGGGCATTGCATTCAAAACTGAATTAATTAAGGTCACCCTCCCCCCAATGGACAAATGTCTATGCTTCCAAGAGGATAGACGCTTACGTAAGCCATCAAGTATTGGTCTCCAAGTAGCCAACTTCCTAGGGTTTGCACCAAGAGGTAAGCCCAAATGCTTAAACGGTAGTTGACCCACCTTACAATGCAAAAAAGAAGCCGCCAAATCAATAAAATCTATCCCTGAGTGAATGCCAACCACGCAACTCTTGTGAAAGTTAATTTTCATACCTGAAATTAACTCAAAACAACGCAATATGGCCTTTAAGCACCACAAATTCTGCATAGTAGCTTCTCCAATTATCAAAGTATCATCAGCGAACTGCAAAAGAGAAATTGGTGGACTTTCACCACCCAAGTGTAATCCCGTAAATAGATTCATGTCTAAGACCCTGGTCATCAACAATCTGAGACCTTCTGCAGCAATTAGGAACAAAGATGGTGCTAATGGATCTCCCTGCTTTAATCCCCTACCAATAGCTACTTCCGCCGTGGGACTCCCATTCACAAGGGCTGATAGACTACCCCCACATACACAACCTTCCATCCACCGGACCCATCTCTCATCAAAACCACACCCTCGGAGCATGAACAGCAAGTAATCCCACTCCACAGAGTCATATGCCTTTTCATAATCAATCTTCATAACAAAAATCGGCTTCTTATATTTCTGAGCATAATCAATAGCCTCGGCCGCAACTAGAACACTATCCAACATATGTCTACCAGGAATAAAAACAGACTGGTTCTCTGAGATAATTGCTGGAAGAATACCACGCAATCTGTTCGCCAATACCTTAGAAATAATTTTATACAAGCACCCAAGCAATGAAATAGGACGAAAATCAGTCATACCTTGAGGGCAGGGAACCTTAGGGACCAAAGCCACAAAATAAGACAAAAGAGCCTTTGGAACCTTCAAGTTAGTATGAAACTCAGCAAGCAAATCCATCACATCCACCTTGATGAGATGCCAAAATCTCTTCAAGAAAGCAAAATTAAACCCATCAGGTCCTGGGCTTTTGTCGCCATCACTCTCCCTAATCAAACAACACACTTCCTCCTCAGTAAAGTCACCAACCAACCTTGCATTTTGTGCATTAGACAACACAGGAAAACCAACAAGTGACAATCGTGGTCTACGCCAACTTCTAGCTTTGAAATGCTCCTCAAAATATGACCTCACAACCTCTTTCATCTCATAAACCTCCTCTACCATTCTCTCACCTATCTTCAAAGCAATAATCTGGTTACGTCGCTGCCTTCCCCTGATACAAGCATGAAAGTATTTGGAATTTAAAACACCATATTTACCCCAACGAACTCGCGCCTTTTGAGATAACAAGCTTAGTTTGTTCCTCCGAGCACACCAAATACCATCCACTAGCTCCTTTTGCCTAATCCTTTCTGATTATGCAAGAAAGTAATCCTCATTCTTCGCATCCAGCTCCTTTAATTCCTTTGTCAGACTTTTTATCTTGGTATCCACATTACCAAACATGTCGACGTTCCACTTCTTTAGAGTATTTTTAACATTCAAGAGCTTTCCTCTTAATCTCTGGGCGGCCCATGTACCTTGGACCTGTTTCTCCCACGCAGACCTCACCACCCCCTCAATACCACTATGTGAAAGCCAACAATTATTAAAGCGAAACGGTTTAGGACCCCAGTTTAGTACCTTGTGGTTCAAAATCAATGGACAATGATCAGATACATCACGTGGGATCACCTCCACATATCCTGCGCCCCAATGAGCACTCCAACTTTCTGAGACCAACACCCTATCCAACCTACTCATCATAGAACCATCACTTTTAAACCAAGTAAATCGCTTCCCAACTAATGGTATATCAATCAACTCCATATCTCTTATAAACGAATTGAATTCCTCCATATCCCGTACACCGTATTCACCAATCACCCATTTTCTCTCATCTTGTCTTCTCACCGTGTTGAAATCCCCAACTATACACCATAAACAACTCCCAAAACCATGCTTAGACATGATTATCTCTTCCCACAACCATCGCTTATCCACCAACTGACAAGGAGAATAGACATTCACCACCACACACCTATTCGCATTCACACCCCATCTCAAGCAAACACCATGAAAACTAGAACTAGAAAATGTAAACACCAATTTACCTAGGTTGGAGTTCCAAATAAAAATTAGACCGCCACTCCTACTTTGAGAAGGAGAAGCAAACCACTCAAACTCTGTAGATCCCCATAAGTGAGCACAAAAAGCACGATCACACCTCTCCAATTTAGACTCCTGTATCGCAATAAAATCTAGCTCCTCAGATCGAATAAGCTCAGATATACGACGCCTTTTCACATCACCCCCTAGTCCACGACAATTGAATGTACCAATTCTCATTGTATATCCGAGGAACCCCTATTACCAATCGCCACCATACGATCCCTCAACTCTAATGAAATAAGTTTCTGTCGCACCTCGTCTTCATTCCCACACACCTCCATTCCGATTCTCTTGCAGATAGAGAGAATATGATCAGCCATGGCTTCATCATAACACCGTTCTAACTCTGCACCTGAATTGACACCTTTAGTCTCAATCGACGGGACCACTGTTGAGGTCCCACCATCTACATCAGTCACTGTAGACACAAAATCTTCCGACATTGACACCGAATCTTGGGAAGCTCCTTTATTCTACTTTTTCTTTCTAGCTTTTTTTAGTACACTTCTCATATTATTTCTGACAATAGGCTCATCACTTTTGGCTTGAAGGGAGTCTCTTGACACCACCCCCTCCCTAGGCTCAATACACCTCTCCACTTCATCTGGATCAACACCATCAGCAGTCACCACATTTGGAACCTCCATTTCCATTTCTGTTCGCACCCCTCCCTCATCACCCGTCACACCACCCCCTTTACTAAACACTCCTTTCTTTTTACTACCCACCCTACTCCCTTTGCTAATCAGACCATCACCATCATCCAATGTCACTAAGTGATCATCGCCTACCTCCCTCATAGGACTCCCCATATCATTATGCATATTCCCCTCTGCCCCATTTTGAATATTCTTAGAGACTTCGTTAACAGCCCCTTCAATTGCTTTAAAACCTTCCATTACCAATCTGCAATTTTAGCAACTACCATAGTGGATTCTGTTGCCCTTTCCACCTTTTGTTCCACCGTTTGCTCTACCCCCTCAACACAATTCCCACCACTATCGTCATTGCCAATCCCCGATGAGGCCTCACCACTCCTTCGTTCTTTATTCATTGTCTCCAGTTGCCCCTCCTCCACCCCTCTATCCTCATCAGAGGAATAATTTTCCAAATCCTCCAAATCCAGTGATTGATCAACGGAGACATCCTCTAAGGTGCTATCATCGCTAACCCATTCTTTTATCATAAATTGTCCTCCATGTTCCTCCACGATACGCACCGAAAAGCATAAGTCATTCACCAACACCCGTGTTTCCTCATTTATCAGCGCCTTATACGTCGTACTCATTTGAATTCGAGCATAATCGAGACGCCTTCTTTCCCGTGCAACATCATCAACTTGGACGAAATCCCCCATCGAAGAAACCATTTTAATAAAAAATTCCTCTGACCATGCGTGAAGGGGGATGCCATAACAACGTACCCATGTCTCACGTCGTACACAGACCATCCTCGGATGCCACTCAACTAACTCATAAAACCACCTCTCCCAAAGCTTTTTATTCAGTGACACCGTATCCTCAAGATTTACACCAGCATCTGATTCCACCAGTACCATATCATCACCCATCGTTGTCACCTTGATATCCAGGAGACCCTCTTGTAGTAAATCTTGACGAATCGTAGTCAACTGGAGATGACGATGACGCCGACCCACCAAAGATCGCCGACATTCCTCAATTACATGTCCATCAACCTTGAAATGAAGATGACCCCAAGGTTCCTTTTTTTGCACCCACTGTTTACCCCCCGTTGCCGGTATCACCATATTTCCCTTCGACTCCGTAGTGCTAAACCTCGTCGTTCCTTTCAATTTATCCGCATACGATGCTCCATGAATGAGCATTGCCCTCCCAGGCACACGTTGTTTATTAACTTGCACTCGAGTGGCAACATGACCTATGCTCCTCGTCGTCCGAGAGTAACGAGTGAGGTTGACTTTTAACCTCCGTGCTCCAATAACAATAGAGTTAAGACTCCTTTCCAATCCCTCCACATCACAGACGCTAGAAAACCGTACGAACCCAAACCTCTGTCCTTGCTTATCACGTTTTTTCGGGATAAACACGTCTACTACCGTCCCCCATTTTTGAAAAATTTTCCATAGCACTGATATCTCCTGATTATCCGCCACATTGGTGAAGAAGAAAGACATAGAATTATTCAAAATCTTTCTGAGGTGTCCTCCAAAATCTCCTTGAGCACCACCCATTCCCCCTTTTTGAAACCTTATGGAGAAGTAGAGGGGGAGAAGAGTTTACTTACCGGGCGGCACCAGTGAGGTTGAAGGCGAGTTGACGGACGTGGTAGCTAATAGAGATGATGAGGTAATTGTAGGAGAGGGATAGGAAGTCTCGTTTGTGGACCTAAACTAGACAGAGATGGAGAGGTCGAGAATGGCCTTTTGTCGAACACCTTACGGGCACATCACGGTCTTCTCAAAAAATAAAATAGCGAATGCAGAGAGCCGTAGAGATTAAACCGGAAACTCGGAACTCGTCGCCATTTTGAACACCTATTCTTAACCTTGAAGACAGAATGAAATAGTTTCGCGTGCTTTGCTTAAACTATGTCATCTACCAACATACTCCACAACTCTATCGGAAACAGCCATTCACACACAGGCTGCCATGAACCACTTTACCATTAACGCATCTCCGTTCCCTGCAAACAGAAACCCAAGTGGGAGTATTAAAGTGTGTGGAAGGGTGTAGATGTGGTGGGGTGGGGAACCACGTGGTCGCAGCAGCCTTGAAGGGAGTGCCCGAAGTGTTTGGTCGGTGCTGTGTGAAACATCCAGAAAAGAAAGACTTATGTCACTCTTACCTACTAACCTTGACTAAAGAACTTATTCTAATATATCTAAACGTTTCATATCAGTAAAGATTCGATATGCTAAGAGTAGTTTATAAATATTATTTTTTTATAATCTACTGAGATGTTTTTTAAAATTTAAATCATGATGATCCAACAAATATCAAAGTAAACACACTTACCATCCAAACAACTTTTATATATTAAGCCTAACTAAAAAATAAATAAATAAAATAAATAAATTAATTAGACTCGTATCTTGTGATTCAAATTTTGGTTAACGTCAGAGTCAGACCCTTCCTTTTTACCCATACATCATAAGTATATAAATGATATCATATGAAATATTAATAATTATTAAATTAATTTTTCTCTTTCACAACAATGTTTATTTGTCACTTCCGCATTATTATAAATAGGCTTAAATATATTTTTTTTCTCGGTAAATTTGTTTTTATTCCTTTAAATTTAAAATTATTATTTTTATTCCATAAATTTTTAAAAATTTTGTTTTAGTTCCTTAGGTTTAGACAATTTTAAAAATGATAGACTGAGACAATTATGTTGTATCAGTCAAATTTAATGTAATATTTTTACTAACAGGAACATTATCAATAGGTAAATTTTATATGACAATATTTGATAAATTTTTTAACAAAATTTGAATATAAGAATTAAAATAATATTTTTTAAAATTATAGAATTAAAAAAACTAATTTTAAATTTAAGGGACTAAAAATAAATTTATCTTAAATTTAAAGAACTAAAAACATATTTAAACTTTATAAATAAAAGAAAGAAATAAATTATTCATTGATTTCGTAAACAAAATTAGTCCTTTGGTGACAATTTTACATTTGTGGGAATAATTGGTAGAAAGAATTAGATAAATAAGATGGTGAGGTTTTACGTTTTATAAGATATGTGAGTGTTATACATTTAAAACTTAAGCCTTCTGTCCTTCCCAATTTGGAATATTTCACGTGAATAATTGAATGGAATAAAAAACAAAATGGCAAACTTATGTTAGAAGATGTGAATGATTAAATAAACAAATTTGTGTGTGCGTTTGGAACTTGTTAGATGAGAAAAGTGAAGTACATAAAAATGTCCCCTCATATTAATTCGTTTTTCCTTTCCATCATTCACTCGGAATTCACGTGATTAGCCAAAAAAATAATATATACAAAAGAGTGGGCGCATGCAAAAAGATACCAAAATGACAAGTTTGTGGTTGTTGTAGATCAAAACTATCTTATCAGTATACGAACTTTGGGAAAGAAATAAAACATATGCTGTAGTATTTTCTTGTTTGAAGCATATATATATATATTACTAAAAAAAAATACCTATTACTGACAGACTTTTTTTCACAGATAAATATATGTTTGAAAATGATATTATCGACAGATTTTTTCGACAGATATTCCTAGAAAATGAAAAAAAAATCTTCAGTAACTTTAAAAAATTTAATGATAAAAGATTAACAAATTAAATTCTTAAATACTTAACTAATTTTCTCATGCTAATTAGTTTACCATACCAACTATTATATATACAAAATTCATAATTAAATGATAGTATAAAATAATAATTTACTATCAACATATTTTAATATTATATAGTTAATTTTATTTAAATTGAGAAATATATAATTAGTGAAACGATATTGATGCATGATAGTCTAAAATTAAAAGATAATTTCTTAAAATTTATAATAATTTTACCAGTTTTGAACTATATTATTTTTAATAAAATAAGATTATTATTTAATATAATTTTAAAATGCTTTTTTAAAAATATTATCATCAATACTCATGAAATTACTGCCGGATGTATTCGTGGGTAATTATTTTTTATTAATAATTTATTTTAAAAATAATAAAATTAATTCATAAGTAATTATAATAAATAAAAATTAAATTAGATAATTATCCACGAAATTATCCACAGATGTATCCGTGGGTAAATACTGACGGATAAATCTGTGGGTAATTATTTTTTATTAATAATTTATGTTAAAAATAATAAAATTATTCTGTAAATGATTATGATAAATAAAAATTAAATTAGATAATTACCCAATACTTTCGTGGGTAATTATCGACGGATAAATCTGTGGGTAATTATTTTTTATTAATAATTTATGTTAAAAATAATAAAATTAATTTATAAGTAATTATGATAAATAAAAATTAAATTAGATAATTACCCACGGAATTACCCATGGATGTATTTGTGGGTAGTTACCCACGGATAAATCCGTGAGTAATTATTTTTTATTAATAATTTATGTTAAAAATAATAAAATTAATTTATAAGTAATAGTGATAAATAAAAACTAAATTAGATAAAAAAAATTAAAAAATATATAAAATTCTTCTAGTTAAAGAAAAGCCTCTAAAAACGCTATGGCACAAGAAAAATATTTGTGCTTTATATATATAAGTTAATTATTCTTTAATTAGTTACTAATTTTTATTTAATATATGTTTATATAAATTTTAAATATGATTTATTGATTTAACTATAATATTTATTTTTATATATAATTTATTATAAATTTTAATTATATATAATAAAAATATAACTTGTGAAATACATAGACTAAAATATTAATATTTTTTAATTTAAATAAAAATTATAGTATTATATTATATTGTAATTCTTGAAATATATTGGAATGAAAGGATTCAAAGATTGTACAAGTATGAGATTGTATAGTTGAAGATGACTTAAATGAATTAATTTGTATTATTTATACCAATGATATGCATATACTCTTTGGTAGCTTATTTCTTAAGAACTTCACAGTTAAGCGTGCTTGACATAGAGTAATTTAGGGATGAGTGACCTTCTAGAAAGTTTTCCAGAAAAAGGCGCAAGTGACGACAAGGCACACTGAAAAGTCTTGTGTTGATTTGTGAGGTTTGTGGGGTCAATCTTTGATCCTAAAAGTGGACAAAGGGTTACCCATAGAGGGTTCTGATCAATGGGGAGTTGTGTGAAGTGTTATGGAGTGGAACTCTGAAAACTCAGATATGAGGGATGTTGCACTAAATAAAGATGTTATTTAATATAATTTCGAAATGATTTTTTTTAAAATATTATCAATAATACCCACGGATAAAATTCGTGGGTAATTTCGTCGGAAAGTTACCCATGGATTATAATCTGTCGATAAATGTTTCAGACGAGCAATTTATCGACGAATTATTGTCCGTTTGTAATCCGTCGGAAATGAAGTGTTACCCACAGATTTTTTGGATTATCTATGGATTTTGATTGTTTGTAATTTTAAAATTTCTTGTAATATATATATATATATATATATATATATATATATATATATATATATATATATATAAAGTGTACGTGATAAGAATGGTGATCGAGCAAATTTGACATCAATGTTAATACACAACCAATTAACAGTCCTTTTTATAAAAGATTCCAAGTAATAGAGGACAAGTGATATAGCTATAGAAACACATACATTGGTTGTTTGGAATAATACAAAAGCTTGGCCAATCGCAAGGTTGCAATTCATGTTGGTGATGTATATTTCATCCTTACTTTAGTCTATGTTGAGATGCATCATGTATGATAAATTTGAGACTATTTTATAGATATGTTTCGAGAAAGAGTAAAGATCATGGTAAGTGTTATTTAACTCTAGTTAGTATTTATATATCATAGCAAAAGATACCACCATTCAACATTTCATTAGTCCTAGCAAATTCTAAGCTTTTGTATTTATTAATTATTATTTATGATTTATTATAGGCTTAAATATGTTTAAACTACCTCAAATTAGTTCGATTTTTATATTATTATTTTTTTTAAATTTTTTTTAAATTTTTTTAAAATTACCTGACAATTTTTTTTTCAATTTATTACCTGACGTTAGTTTCCTCTGTTAAATGATGACGTGGCAAACAGACTGCCACGTCATCACCCAACAGTGTCTGCCACGCCATCCAAGGGACTGCCACGAGGACATGGTGATGACATGGCAAATACTGTTGGGTGATGATGTGGCAGTCCGTCTACCACGTCATCACTTGACAAAGGGGGACCAACGTCAAGTACTAAATTGAAGAAAAAAAATTAGTCAGGTATTTAAAACAAAAAATAATAAATTAATAGGTAGTAATTTGAAAACTGACTTAATTGGAGGTAATAATCTGAAAACCGACCTAATTGAAGGTAGTTTGAACATATTTAAGTCGCACTTGAAATTTTTTTCAAAAGTATCTTAATTCATGGCACAATATAAAGCATTTGTTGCTTTTGTTTCTAGTTACAGGTGTTTTATGTCTTCTTCATCTTATTAATCTTCACTTTTCTTCACTTCTTCATTGTCCACTATCTTTGTTGGAATTTTTGGTCCATTTTTTATGACAAACCAAAGTTTGAAGTTGATGGATTGTATGAATATTCGCATACGTTCCTTTCACTCAGTGTAATTTATGCGATAGAAATATGGTGGCCTCAAAATAGGTTGTCCTTCAGTGACAATTTTCAGATTACTACCTTCAATTAGGTCGATTTTCAGATTACTACCTCCAATTAGGTCGATTTTCATATTATTACCTATTAATTTATTATTTTTTGTTTTAAATACTTGACTAATTTTTTTCTTCAATTTGGTACCTGCCGTTAGTCCCCCTCTGTCAAGTGATGACGTGGTAGACGGACTGCCACATCATCACCCAACAGTATTTTCCACGTCATCACCATGTTCATGTGGCAGTCCCTTGGATGACATGGCAGACACTGTTAGGTGATGACGTGGCAGTCTATTTGCCACCTCATCATTTAACAGAGGAAACTAATGTCAGGTACTAAATTGAAGGAAAAAAAATGTCAGGTAATTTTAACAAAAAAAAATTAAAAAAAATAGTAATCTAAAAATCGAGCTAATTCGAGATAGTTTAAACATATTTAAGCCTTTATTATAAATATATTATCACTGTAAATGAAGAAATTTTGTAGCTGTAGATCAAATTTTACTTTGTTGCAAAAGGATAAAATTTATAGTTTCACGAGAAAGACGCTAATTTAAAAGTTTCATAAAGATCTACGTATATGAAGGGAGTTGTATATTTTATCTAATTTTTTTTCGATGTTGAAACAAATGGTGGTACTTATATATAAAACTTGCTACCTCAAGTACAAGAATAATTTAATTTCTGATTAAGATAACATCGTTGGATAATGGTTTTGTGCTTTAAATAATATATGATTTTGTCGTTATTTTTAAGATTATTAGGGGCAATTTGTTACTTATAAAGTGTTGACTGTTGATTTGATTACTTAGTGGGTAAGAGCTTACTTTTAAGATCATTAATTAGTGATGGTTTTAATAGTTTGTGTAATCATGAATATTACAAATTTTTTACCATGCGATGAGGTTGCTTATTAGTGTGGGAACTGAAGGAGAGTATGAGATGAATAGTACTAAGACAAAGTTGGGATTTGTCTGGAGGTTGACGAATAAGTGTTTATAACAATTGTTATGTCTGTTTTGTTTTAGGCTCTTATTATTTGTGTACTTCGTTGTTGTCTTAAGTATTATTTGCAATAGTTAAATATGAAAGAGTGTACTCTATTAGGACCATAATTAGATGCGTTGGACACATTCTTTGTATCGGGAGAAGTGAAAAATAATCTTATAGTTGTGCATTTACTCAAAATTAAATGTTTCCAAGGGTACTAAGGATTTCATATTGATATTTTTTTTTTTCAAGTTGTATGTTGTTTTGCACTAATTAATATAAGAAAATTATGATACAATGATACACATTATAATGATACAATATTTGTCATTAAAAATTACTTTTACCTACATTATTGTTGAGATTTCCGTTGAAGTACTTTTTATTATAATTATAGATTAGGTTACTTCCCTCAACGGACTCAAACACGGCAAGTGTACCGGCCGTACAAGTAGTAAAAATATCGTATCCACAGGGATTAGAAGGTAAACTAAGCATTCATTGGCTACTTGTGACTTGAGAACAATCCCAATAAATATGAATATGAATTTAAGAACAAAACTACTGGAATTGTTAAAACACAAATAAATGAATTAGAAATGAAATGGGGTGAGAAATGGTAAAATGGACACTTGAAGTTGTGGGGGTTTGATTTCACCAAACAAACACTAGTGAATCCTATGTCTCTTGTTACATCCATTGTTCAGTCAACCATAAATTTACTCAGACCTAATTCCTTAGAGAAAGAGCCTAGGTGCAAAATATTGAATATCAATCCCTTGAGTACTCAATACCTCCACCCGCATTACCGGTTAGGGTTTTAAGACTACTAATGGGTCAAGCCCTATCCCTAGGTACAATTCCCACTAGGCATATGTTCATAACTAGTTTCAAGGATATTTCCCAATACTCAATGAAACCTTAAATCATGCAAAGGGTGATCAAGCCAAAGCAAGCATTAAGCATAGAATCATACACAACAAGGAATGAAACAAAACATATATATCATTAAACACAAAGGGATTACAATAGAGTTTGTTGGTTACATCAAAACCCCAATACAATGGATAGAACCTCTCAAAACAAAGAGGGGAAAACTAAAATAGAGATGGAAGAGGAAAGGAAGAACCGAAGGAATGATCCACCGTGGGAGGCTTCCGAAGCCTGAGAATCCCTCCTGCAGAGCTCCTGGAGGCGCCCCTGGGCGAATTTTTTGAGAAAACCCTCGAAATTTTCCTTTTATGCAGCCCGAGGAGACAGATTAGGGTTATTGCGCCCGGCGCGTTACACTTAGCGCCCGGCGCGGGCTTCCCCTGATGCTCAATGTGCTCTCGGCCTTGAATTGCGCCCGGCGCAATTATAAATTGCGCCCGGCGCGAGGTTCCCAAAGGCTGAGAGTACTCTATTTTATGCCCGCCCGGCGAGATTAATACGGCGCCTGGCGCGGTTGCCTGCTCTGCTCCTTAATTCTTTTGTTTTCCACTCCTTTAACCCTTTTTTTCCTCAATTCTCTACTTGAATACCTGCATATACAAAAGAAACCAAAATGAGAACAATTATATGCAATGATACAAAGAATGGAAGAATTTGATCATTAAATCTTGTATAAGTCTCATCCAAAAAGAGGTAAAATTGAGACTAAACAACTCCCCCAAACTTAGAACCTTGCTTGTCCTCAAGCAAAAGGTAATTAATCAAGCAGATAACAAGCAATGCATGTGTGTCAAATTCCTTATTCTTGGTTCACTTACAATTTCATTTCACAAGCATGAACCTTAAACGAATTTTCAGCCACAATTATTGCAATAGAACATGACAATGTGCAAACAAAAGTTTCAAAAGAGATCAAAGAACTGAGAAAAGCTAATGACTATCTATGAATGCATCCTCACTAGGAAAGTGTTTCTCTCATATGCACACTAGTGTATAGGGGTGAGTGTTTCTCTCATATCTACTACTCACGCCACAGGATTCAACTTTGCTCTTCGTTTCCAAATGAAACCAATGGTAATACACATGCAGGCACTTATCACAAGGGCTTTATTAGGGCAATTTAAGGTAATTAGGGTCAAGCATAGCGGTTTCATGGTTTTTCAAGGAATAAGGGTGCTATAGCTTAAGAGAGTACTTGAAATTTCTTCAATAATTTCTTTCTCCATACCCCAATGTATCATTTTAGCACATGCCCTCAACCAATTCCAGCCATTAGCCTTTATATGATGCATCTGTACACTTTTGCATCTTATATCAAATATATTTTTTTTTTTTTATTTTTTTTTTTATTATTTTTTTTTTTATTATTTTTTTTTTATTATTTTTTTTTTTTATTTTTTTACTGACCACATACTTCTTCTTTCTCAAATTTCTTCATTCTTCAACTCCCCCAAACTTATTTGATGTCATCAATATACTCTCTTAACCAAAACAAGGATTTATGGTTAATTTTTCAAAGTTGGGATAAGTGGAAGGTTGAGTGTTTAAGCTTAGGAAGATATGGGTCAAAAGAAAAATAAATATGGCTTTTTGGCTTAGATGGTTATCAAAATATAAAAATGCCTTGATCATGTAAATACACTACACTAGCAAACCACCCGGGAAACTCAAGCAAAGTCTATCATGCAACATAAGTGTAGTTTCTCTCATCAGTATTTAGGCTCAGACCTCACTCGGTTGGCATCCACAGATTATCACACTCAGCTCAGTCTACGATCAACATTGAAACCCGTATGCAACTAATCATGAACTAAAGCTCTAATATGACTTGAAAATGTCTAAAGTACACACACCATAAACATTAAGCAAACCTCAATCCAAAATTGATCACATACAAAACAAGTATTCAACAAGATTAAAAACCATGCTCTAGCAGGATATTCAAAAAGATGTACCAACCAGAGTAATCCAAAAACAATTAAAATACTGAAAATAACAACAGAAAAATAAATTGCAAACAGAGGTGAACTAAGGTGAGCTTCATCTATTTCCATCAAATTTGGTCATCTTCCTCAGTAAGTGCTCAACCGCATCTGCATCAGCAGCTCCACTCCCCCACATTTAGAAGCCTGGTCCCCAGGCCAACCAGTATATGCCTGCAAGTCCTAGTAACCAGAAGTTGTGAAAGAGTATAATCATGAAGAACATGGTGAGCATAGTATACAATGATGACCATACAATTATATCAAAAATGAAGAACAACCTTAGACCAAAATTAACCACAAAGAAACATGCTTGAAAACAGAGAAATATAGGTTCAGGAGAGTGCTCGCGCCGGGCGAAGCACAAACTCGCGCCGGGCGCCATATCAGTAAAAGGCCAACGAGGTTCAAATTCTGATACCGCGCCGGGCGCAGCACAAACTCGCGCCGGGCGTGGTACTCTGAAATGGTTACATTTTGCCTAAATTTGCTTTGAAAGGAGCCTTGTAACCAACCAGAACCAGAATTACCTCATATCTCACACTCCAAACAAAGTATAGCCTATATTTACTCATTTCAAACATGATTCACACACTTAACAAATAACACAAACAATACATAACACAAACAACATATAACACAAAACATATTTACATATAAACAAACAAGTCACAAATAGCTATAAATACTCAATTTGCCATTCTAATCCCCGGCAACGGCGCCAAAAACTTGTTGAGATTTCCGTTGAAGTACTTTTTATTATAATTATAGATTAGGTTACTTCCCTCAACGGACTCAAACACGGCAAGTGTACCGGCCGTACAAGTAGTAAAAATATCGTATCCACAGGGATTAGAAGGTAAACTAAGCATTCATTGGCTACTTGTGACTTGAGAACAATCCCAATAAATATGAATATGAATTTAAGAACAAAACTACTGGAATTGTTAAAACACAAATAAATGAATTAGAAATGAAATGGGGTGAGAAATGGTAAAATGGACACTTGAAGTTGTGGGGGTTTGATTTCACCAAACAAACACTAGTGAATCCTATGTCTCTTGTTACATCCATTGTTCAGTCAACCATAAATTTACTCAGACCTAATTCCTTAGAGAAAGAGCCTAGGTGCAAAATATTGAATATCAATCCCTTGAGTACTCAATACCTCCACCCGCATTACCGGTTAGGGTTTTAAGACTACTAATGGGTCAAGCCCTATCCCTAGGTACAATTCCCACTAGGCATATGTTCATAACTAGTTTCAAGGATATTTCCCAATACTCAATGAAACCTTAAATCATGCAAAGGGTGATCAAGCCAAAGCAAGCATTAAGCATAGAATCATACACAACAAGGAATGAAACAAAACATATATATCATTAAACACAAAGGGATTACAATAGAGTTTGTTGGTTACATCAAAACCCCAATACAATGGATAGAACCTCTCAAAACAAAGAGGGGAAAACTAAAATAGAGATGGAAGAGGAAAGGAAGAACCGAAGGAATGATCCACCGTGGGAGGCTTCCGAAGCCTGAGAATCCCTCCTGCAGAGCTCCTGGAGGCGCCCCTGGGCGAATTTTTTGAGAAAACCCTCGAAATTTTCCTTTTATGCAGCCCGAGGAGACAGATTAGGGTTATTGCGCCCGGCGCGTTACACTTAGCGCCCGGCGCGGGCTTCCCCTGATGCTCAATGTGCTCTCGGCCTTGAATTGCGCCCGGCGCAATTATAAATTGCGCCCGGCGCGAGGTTCCCAAAGGCTGAGAGTACTCTATTTTATGCCCGCCCGGCGAGATTAATACGGCGCCTGGCGCGGTTGCCTGCTCTGCTCCTTAATTCTTTTGTTTTCCACTCCTTTAACCCTTTTTTTCCTCAATTCTCTACTTGAATACCTGCATATACAAAAGAAACCAAAATGAGAACAATTATATGCAATGATACAAAGAATGGAAGAATTTGATCATTAAATCTTGTATAAGTCTCATCCAAAAAGAGGTAAAATTGAGACTTAACAATTATATATACAATATATATCAATATATTGTTAAAAAGTGTAGGTATATATTATAGTGACACATAATATACATTATTAAATCTCATTCAAAATTAACACTAAAATTGTATGTAACTATATGTCAAATAGACTTATACCTACATATATTGCATCTATAATGACACTTTTTATGTTACTGTATGTAACATTTTTTGTAATGAGTTGATTTTTGAAATTGATTTATGAATGTAGACAAAATATAGGTTAAATACCTAATTTGGTCCCTTATAATATTTGAATGTTTCAATTTAATCCTACTTTAATTTTTGGTTTCAATTTGGACCCTAATAATTTAAATTACTGCAATGTCGGACCTTCTGTCCAAATTTCTTAAACGGGATTAACTGTTGGTCACGTGGATGCCATGTAGATGCGCAAGTGGATGCCAAATTTCTTTAATGCATCTAGAACCAGAACAGTAGTTCTGGTTGCAGATGCATTATAGAAATCTGGCATCCACCTATGCATCTACGTGGCATCTACGTGGCATCCATGTTGAGATTTTCGTTGAAATTAACTTTTGTTCTCATCATAAATTATTTTAACTCTGGCAATGAACTCAAATACGACAAGTATACCGGCCGTTCAAGTAGTAAATTTAAATCATATCTACAGAGACTAATTAGGTAAAACAAGCATTTAATAATGACTATTTGTGAATAAAGAATAATTCCAATTTTTCATAGATTGTCATGCATTTGAAATAAAGATTATGACTATTGGAATTTCAAAACTACAATATAAATTGTGTGCGTGTGGAAGGGACAGAAATGGTGTTGTGAGTTTGTAAGATTGTGGCGTCAGACATATCATCGAACTTCACACTGATGAATCTTTATTCTTTTGTTACATTCATTGCTTAGTCAACCCATAAGTTTACTCAAACCTAATCCCTTAGAGCAAGAGCCTAGGTACATATAGTGAATATCAATTCCTTGAGTATCCAATATATATACCTGCATTACGGGTTAGGGTTTAAGACTACTAATGGGCCAAGCTCCATTCCTAGATACATTTCCCACTAGGTATTTTATTTCAGAGCTAGTTTCAAAGGCTATTTTCCAATACCCAATGGACTCTATATCAAGCAAAGGAAAATTAATCCAAAGCAAGCATTAAGAATGGAAACATAACACAACAATGAATGAAACAACATATATATCATTAATAAAGTGAAGATTACAAAAGAGTTTCGTTGGTTACATCTAACCCCACAAAATAATGGGTAGAACCGCTCAAAACAATGAGGGTAAAACAAAAATAAAGATAGAAGAGAAGATGGAAGAATCGAAGGAAAGACCCACACACGAATGGTCCCAAGCACCTAGAATCCCTTCCACAACTTCCTGGAAGTCGCCCAATGTGTGAATGAGAGAATGAGCCTCGAAGCTTTGCTCAAATACGAGCTGGGTGAGACAGGATAGCGTTTACACGCCCGACGCGTTATACTTCACGCCCGGCGTAGGGCCTTCTAGAGAGTTTAGATGCTCTCTGTCTCAAGACATGCCTGACGCATATACTCTTGCGCCCTGCACGACGTCTTCTAGAGAGTTTGGTTGCTCTCTATCTCGAGGCACGCCCGGCGCATCGACCTTTGTGCCCGGCATAGTGCTGAGTTACAGAGTGTTGCTCTCTGTCTTGACCAAGTTCGGCGTGGGTAGTCTTGCGCCCGACGCAGGTACTCGTCTCCTACTCCTTAGCTCCTTAAATTTCCAATCCTATGGGTCTTCAACCTCAACTCTTTAACTCAATACCTGCATAAAAAATGTGGTGTATCAAGTTATTGTTAGATGAGTTTTGGGTTAGCTATATCTGCACAAAAATTAAATCAAAAAGAGAACAATTATAATTCAAGAGTGCATGGGGTGAGTGGAATTGTTCAATAATTCCTATCTAAACATATGTATAAATGAGACTTAACAAACCACGTGGCCAACAGTTAACTCCGTTTAAGAAATTTGGACGAAAGGTCCAACATTGCAGTAATTTAAATTATTAGAGACCAAATTAAAATAAAAAATTAAAGTGGGACTAAATTGAAACTTTAAAATATTGTAAGGGACCAAATTAGGGTTTTAACCCAAAACATATGTACATATTTGCACTAATTGATTTATGAAATTGTTCTTGTAGAGAAAATAAAGATAATAGAAAGGGAGAGAAGAGTTGAATAGTGTCATTAAAAAAAAAAGTAAACATTTTATCAAAATAATAAAGTAATCATATCATGTAAGATCAAGGGAGTGTAAAAACCACAATGTATTTTTATATAGGTTCATCTTAACCATCGAGACTATGTCTATTTCTTGAACAACTTGATTAAGTTCCATTATTTTTCACAAAGATATAAATATTTTCATAGGCCACTTCTAGCTCAGTTTAAGTGTTCTTTGATTTATTTGTCTTTTCAAGTAAAGTACCAAAGAATTCTTTGAATAAAAAAGTCTTTCCAAGCTTCAACACCAAGTTATTTTTTAAACAATAAAGCCTCTACAAGCTCCAACACCAAGTCTTTCTTAATTAACAACAAAGCATTTACAAGCTTCAAGTTAAAATACATAGTTTAAGTTGGGTAAACTAATAAAGAATTTTTCTTACACACAAGATGTAATAAAATTTGAAGTACAAATATTTACAAAGAAAGAAAGAATAAATTGAATGAATGAATCTCTCTCCTTTTTGTGAGGTTCAAGCTCCCTTATATAGGTGATCTTTAAAGATGATTGTTGCAAATCTTTCAGTAGCACTCGTCGACTTGCTTCATCTTAATTTGTCTTGCTATCTTGTAGAGCTAAGTGTCCATTGGTGCAATAAATACTTGCATCAAATGTGTTTCGCTAAATAACCACTTCTTATTACCTTTATTACCTTTATGGTACAAAAAG
The DNA here is from genome assembly GCF_000230855.2 of Cajanus cajan. NCBI lineage: Eukaryota > Viridiplantae > Streptophyta > Magnoliopsida > Fabales > Fabaceae > Cajanus > Cajanus cajan. The sequence goes on along the minus strand of NC_138523.1, from coordinate 11,367,927 downwards.
GAAAAGACTTGTTCCGTATGTCAGTCAAGAATGACTTTTAGTTGACTTTGCATACTCTGAGATATATGATTCATTTTTTTTTCTTGATGAAAAAAAAATCTTCATTCCTTTATACGTTGTGAGTACCAAAAAAACTTTTATTCTTTCAATCTGTTAAGGAATAACATGAAAGTAAATTATAAAACATCAAACATATTAAATATGGCATTTAAAGCATTCGTCTTAGAAAGATGAAATGTTCAATCTAAAGGATTATCATGCATTTCATCTTTCAATATTGTCTTTTGATTGTGATTTATACTATTATCTTTTACATTGGATCTTTTTATGTCTTTGCAAAAAAAAGTCTAAGTTTGTTAGTATTTAAACATTACTTTTGTTAATATTGTGTGGATAAAAGTTGTGGTGCTCCGAGAGTCTAAGTTGAGAATCCTTTAATAAGTAAGTTAGTTTTTGAATAGGTAATTATTTTAAGTTGTCTTCTCTAAGTTTTATGTGGAATTTGTATGTGGACAAGGTCAAAATATATGTCTATAAAGTGACCAACTGAATAATGTACAAGTTCAAAGACTTAGTCCTTAACTGAGTATTGAAAGGGCATAATATTTGGAGGGTAACCAGTGAACTAATCTCATATGAGGCTTAGTGTTGCAATCTAATGTCGTGGTAGGCTCATATCTAAATTATTTTATCCTGACAAGAATACCAAACTTCCTAGTTTAAGTAGAAAAACCTGAGAAATCAATTTAAATTGTATATCTGACACTCTTTGAGGCCTAATGTTGTCTACAGTTGACCTAGTTGTGAAATGTTAGACGTTGTGGTTCGATAGAGTCTAGTCACTTAAACTGCTCATCTCTATTGTAGAAGATCTCCGTAGTTGATATGTGTGATGATGCATTAGTTGAGTATTGTTGTTATGTTGAAGTTGTGTTATGTTGCAAGTTGTAAGTGTGGTACTTGAGGAAAAATTCAAGTTGCATGGTGAAATTAATGTTATTGTTTAAGTTGTTTAAGTTATTACTTGGTATTTTTTATTGTATATTGATTCTTTTCACAAACTTACCCTTTTTTCTTGTAGTTAAAACTGCAATGATCATATTTAATATAATAATAGAGTAAGATTAATAAGTTGGCTTGTCTAACTAATGAAGCGTCTTTTGTTGATGACTCATTTTGATGTCACTTTGAAGTGACATAGTAGTTTTATAGATGCTTGACAGACCATAAGGGATGTTGTGTACAATTGTGGAGTTGATGTATTTTATATATGTGTACATGGTGTGTATATAACCCCATAAGGGAATTTACATCTTCTTTATGATGTTTTCTTCCCTTATATATAGATTACATGACTGATTAGGTAACTGTTGTATGGGAACTCTAGGATAATTGAGTGTTGTTAAGTTTTTCACTATGTAGTAATTGAAATATACTAAATATGATAACATATTGGATTGTTACAGTATTATAAATTGACTTATTAGTAAGAGGTTTAAGTAGTATATATGAGATCATAAGTTATAATTTTGTTATTGTAATTATATACACCCACAAATATTGTTCTAGATTATTTTCAATGTTTTATTACTCATTATATTTTTTTAGACAGTTTACATTTTTTTTTTCAATGCAAAAAAAACATTAGATTGAATATAAACAAATTAAATTTGTTGAAAAAATTTGTATGCTTCATAAACAAAACATTTTGATGAAAATAATAGTGATGAGATCACACCTTTAGTTAAAGATTAATTCTTTTTGTTCTTATAAAATAATAATTTTTATTTTTTTATTATTTATTATACATATCAAATCAATTTATTTTCTTTTATTCAAAACTTAATTGAACAAAATTTTTAAAGTATGAAATCACTTTGACCTTTTTATCTGAATCTAAATAGTTATTTTTTAAAATAAAATAAAATAAAAATATTATATGAGTTGCATTTAGGCTTTAATAAGTATTATTTTTTTGGGTAATTAATGAGTATTAATTTATATTATTGTTCTTGAATCTTTTTCAAAATTAAAATTATTAAAAAAAATTAATTAATTAATTAATACCTTAATAAATTATAAGTATTAAACAATATTAAAAATAATTATTCTTTTAATGAATGTAATGCTTATATAATATTATAAATATATTTTGTAGTTATTGTTATTTTCAAAAGAATATTTTTAAAATCAGTTCTTTTTTTCAATTCAAATTGAGATATCAATTATGTTACAAAATAGTGATAAAAAAAATGGTACTAATTTAAAAATTTTCAACTCAATATTTAAAAAAAAAAAACAAAAATTGATGAATTATATTAAAATAAAAGTTATAAAACTCGTGTAAAAATTGCCCAAACCTTGACATTTCTGAAGATGGCATGCTTTGAATTAATCCCAAATGCTTGAGTTGAAAAGAATTCAAGAACAGGAAGAGTGGAAATAAACATGTCAAGAATGGTAGGAAGCTGAAAAGATATTTTTTATTTGTATCCCAAAAGTCAGCGATAAAAATAGTACCAATGAGTACATATTATATAGAGATAAAGGTAGGTCCAATTAATGCATATAAGTTGAAATATTCTTCTATAAGATTCAATTAATTAATTTTATAAAAATAAAACATATATAATTTAGTTATTATTATCAAATTTACATTTCTCAAAATTATCTACATACTCCTTTTCTTTTAGACCATCTACATACTCTTTTTATTTTTAAATATTTTTTTATTTACTTTAGTTTTTAATATCAATTAATATTAGTTATATATATATATATATATATATATATATATATATGAAAAGATGAAATAAAGCTTTCGAAATTTTCTATATATAAAACAAAATTAGTCTCCCAAAAAACCTGAAAACAATAATATATATTATCAGTTATTTATTAAACTCAAAGAAATAATTCATAATTAAAGATATTTATATAAAAAAAATTATTTATACAAAAAATATTCTAAATTAATTCTCATAAAAAAGTTAAGTTTCTAATTTTTTTGTTGACAAGGAAGGAAATAATAATTTTGGAGCAAGTCGATGGTATTTTGTGCAACTGGGGTCTGACTAACTCTTTTGTCAACCAATTTGTTAATATCAGAATGTGTCCATCCAGTTTTCACAATTCACAAACCTCAAACCGGTTTTGCAAAACTTGCTACTGTTCACTACCCCCACACTCCTCTTCTCTTCACTATATATGCACATCAAAATCAACACAATTATCATCCATCTAACCTTTTCTTTTCCAATTCCCATCCCTTATATTCTCCAACATTCATTTTCTTTATTTATCTCTCAACCCAGGTAATGGGAATCAATATATAACTCTAATTAATAAGCTCCACTTTCTAATTTCTCAACCATGTGGAGGAGCACATTTCGATATTTATGTGCATTCACTAGACTATTATATAAATTTAAGCATAGTACTATGAGTACACCTTTTTTGTATTTCTTTTTTCCTTGTTATGCATTTGTTCTTAGTTTACTTTCACATGCAGGACATTTTATATTGAGAAGCACACATGTCTCCTGCAATGGTAGGCAGTGATGAGAAGGGTGAGGGTGGAAGTCAATATCAGAAAGGAGTGAAGCAACTCGTTGAGAATGGCCTTCACACGGTGCCTAAAAAGTACATACTTCCACATTCTGATCGACCTGCTATGAATTCAGAAGCTTCAAATGTTGCCAAGAAAAACCTTCAGCTACCCATCATTGATTTTTCTGAATTGCTTGGTCCAAGAAGGCCCCAAGTCCTTCAATCCCTAGCCAATGCCTGTGAAGGCTACGGATTTTTTCAGGTGAGCTAGCAATTTGGCATAAACTTAATGAATCATTTAAACCTCGTAACTATTTGTTTTTGCTTTTGATCCGCCTAAATCGAACTCAATAACAAAGGGTGTAACTTAGTTGGCTAAAAAGAGTGTTGAAGTTGTTGTAAAATTTTGCATGATGGCATATGTATATATTAGGCGTTAAAACAATTTGGACCCTTCATTTACAAATACTTAAATTTTGTGGGGAGGATCCATTTAGCAAAAGAATTCCATGTTCAATCTCTACTATGTGCAAAAACTCTTCAAATTAACAGCTGTCACAGTATGTGAGTTAAATTAGTCTCTGCTCTAATGGACTAAAGATACATGTGACAAAACCAAAACACTTGAACTTGTATAGTTGACTCTTTGATGGAGGCAATTAAGTTAGTTTGAAATATCATGAGAAGAATATTAGTTTTAGAATTGAATATGTGATTGAAAATTTCATTTTGTTTGATTGGTGCAGCTGGTAAACCATGGCATCTCAGATGATGTTATCAGCAGCATGAGGGATGTGAGTGGCAGGTTCTTCGATCTTCCTTTTGAGGAAAGAGCCAAGTATATGACAAATGATATGAGTGCACCGGTTCGGTATGGAACTAGCTTCAGCCAAACCAAAGACACTGTGTTCTGTTGGAGGGACTTCTTGAAACTCCTCTGCCACCCCCTGCCTGATTTCCTCCCCCATTGGCCTGCTTCTCCCTTAGACTTTAGGTGAGAACTATAACCATAATTAATCAGATACAACTTCATTTAAATATTTAATTAATGATTCTTCGTGGACAACATTTTTAAAATAAGTCCTATGAGTTGCTTGTCAATTTGATTAATGGTAGCTATCTCCATACAAATATTAAATATCTTCATGCCAACGTGATTGATGCAACTGGTAGGACTAAACAACATGATTAATAAGACTCCAAGACTCTATAAAGGCTTGTGACATGATCTTACCTTAACATGAAATAATTTTCACGTCAAACACGTAAATTAACTGACACAATTATTTCACTTAACTAAATGTCTTGAATTTGAATCTTGTATATATAATTGTGTTAAATGTTCAAAAGAAATAATTTTTCTGCACATAATAATCATATCCGAAAACGAACTAAGTTGTCTTATTTAATATGTAAAAGATTACAAACAAATGCCTAATGTGAACAATTGGGTAGCATGAGGACAAACTTCTCTTTATTTATAATTCATAATTTTTGATTAATTGCAATATAGGAAAGTGGCAGCTACCTACGCAGAAGAAACCAAATGCTTATTTCTGACATTGATGGAAGCAATCCAAGAGAGTTTAGGAATCATAGAAGAGGAGACAGAAGGAAAGGACAATATTATGAAGGACTTGGAAGATGGGAGCCAGATGATGGTGATGAATTTCTACCCACCATGCCCTGAACCAGACCTAACTTTGGGTATGCCTCCTCACTCTGATTATGGATTCCTCACACTCCTCCTCCAAGACCAGGTGGAGGGTTTGCAGATCCAATTCCAAGGTCAATGGTTCACTGTTCAGCCCATCAATAATGCCTTTGTTATCAATGTTGGTGATCATCTAGAGGTAAACAAATTCCTTCCTTGATTACACATCATTTTACCACACTTTCATTAAATTCACACATTTATGTCTTAACTTAGATTCACATATGTCTTGATTAAAGAAAAGATCTTTGGTTATTTTTGTTTAAGTTATTAAAAAACATTTGAGTCACTAAAAATCACTATTTCAAGTGGTTTAACATTTGTATTCTTAAATTAAATATTAGATCTGATCTTTGACTTAAACATTACGAATGAAAATATCACTTTATTCTTGTAGAAACTGATCCAATGAAAGTAATTATATCACTTTATATAAAATATTTGAGTCCTATATAATTAAGATGGTGATTTTCCATTTTGTTGGGTGGACTTTTTCAGATATATAGCAATGGGAAGTACAAGAGTGTGTTACATAGGGTTGTGGTTAATGCAGTGAAGAATAGGACATCTGTGGCTTCGCTTCATAGCCTTCCTTTCAACTGCACCGTAAGACCGTCACCAAAACTCATTGACGAAGAGAATCCCAAACGTTACGCAGACACCAATTTTGATACTTTTCTTGCCTACGTTACGACCAGAGAGCCCAAGAGAAAGGAGTTCCTCGACTCTAGGAAATTGACTTCTACTTCTACATGACTAGAAGGAAATAAATAAATAAATAAAATAATGATAAGAGGGATTTTTTTATTAGCCATAAAAGGAAATTGAACTGCCATGACTCACAATAATCGATTGCTTATTAGGGGAAAATTATGTATGTAACATATTAATCTTGATTTGGTTGGACCACTTTGATTGTCATTGATTCCATGACTCGCACTCTAGCTTTAATTTTTTGTATTATTATTATTTTTATATGTTTGTAAAAGATCAGTCTCTTACAAGCATAGTCTCATACAAAAATTTGGACCCCATTAAGTTTGATTTTGGATTTTGGATAAACTCATCAAAATATTTGGTTTACCAAGTCGCTTTAGTTGATAGTTAATTTGGACGGGTCTATCAAGATAATTATTGATTGAGCCATAGTTAATCTAGATTTAATTAGACCAGGTTAGGAAAAATAATGGAAACGAAAGAGAGGAGTAATGATTCAATAATTTGACCAGTGCAATACCCAACTAACACTGTAGGGAACAAGACTTGTTATTTAGACCGTTAGCTCAGTCACGAACACAAGTTAATCAATCCACTGAACAACGTACTTGACTTGAAACACAAATTAGTAGCTTTCGTAAATTTGAATCTCATCAATTCTATCTATGAGAATGGATAAGACAATATTTTACAAGAGTATAAAATAAAATATAAATCATCACACTATGTAGAAAAGGAACTCTTAAATTCTCATTCAACTTCCTCGATAGTCCTAGATTTCATAATCTTTTATTTATAGGAAAGCAAGTAGAAGAAGAAAAAAAATCAATAAAGGATAGAATCTAGGCTTAATTACTTTATCTCTAAAGTATTGTGATAATTTTGGTTCTCAAAATTTAATTAAGTAATTTTAATTTATCAAGTATCATAGTTGTACAATTTTTGTCCTCTAATTTTAATTGAGCAATTTTAATTTTTCGAGCATCACAATTGTACGATTTTAATATTTTTAATTTAAAATCTAATAATTTTAAAACATTATATATATATATATATATATATATATATTATAATTTTTATAGGAATAGATCAAATTATACTGATGTAACTTTTATCAACTATTATATTGATACTAATTTATATAAATCAAAATCTACATAATATATACTCTTTAAAATATACAAAAATATAAATATCTTAATTATCTTATTATTATAACAAAATGTAATATAAACATTCAAGGTAATATAAAGTTATAATTTAACGGTTGGAACGACAAAATTCAATATTTATATAGTTATTGACTAATATTATAGTTGTAAAAGTTATACCAATGTAATTTGATCTTCTCAAATTTTCATGCGTTACAATTGTAACTTGTATGTTTTTGAGTTTTCTGTTAGAAATTTTATTTCTAATAATTATTGTGGGCTACATATATTATTTGTAGTATTTATATTAGTTATTTACATTTAGTTGGGTTCAATAAAAGTTATCTAATTTTAGTGAGCCTTTAGACTGCCAACAGGAAAAAACTGATATGGCCCAAATAAGTGGAAACCAGATTTGGCCCGTTAGGGGTTAATAGGAACCCTAATAGGTTTAAAATCATAAAGATGGTCATGGTCCCCAATATGCCAAATCAGAAACACACGTCTCTCTGTCTCCCCATCAAAAGAGTAACATCAAGTCCCATCAAGGAATCCAGTGATTTGGCTGAGGAAGATATCATTGCACCAAAAGACTATTCCGCTGGAACCTTTTGATCAACGTCAATGGATACAGGTACGTATTATTTACATTAACTCTGTAATCTGAGACAATGGTTTTTAATATTAATTAATGGATAATTTCTATTTGGCTTAAGAAATTTATCCCAACAAGTGGTATCAGAGCCGCTGTTGTTATTAGGTTGTGGGGTTCTAAAGTGTATTGTTACAATTTATTTTTTCTCTTCATTGATAATACGTGTATTTGAATGCGTTGGTCATTTTTTTGCTTCAATTTGGTTTAATTGATTATATTGATAAAGAGATCGATTAAAAATTGAATTTTTATTAAAGAGAATTTTTGTGAAATTGTATAATTTTCTGTGAATGTTATAAATTTGTATATGTAACAATTTTGCAATGATCCTGAAGACATTGTCAAATGTAGAAATTTTTTTATTTTTTTTAATTTTCTCACCGGAAGTGAGATAATTGTGCAACAATGCAATAAAGGAATATTTTCTCACCAGAAGTGAGTTAATTGTGCAACAATGCAATAAAGAAATATTTTCTCACCAGAAGTGAGTTAATTGTGCAACAATGCAATAAAGAAATATTTTCTCACCAGAAGTGAGTTAACTGTGCAACAATGAAATAAAAGAATATTTTTTCTCACCGGAAGTAGGAAAATAATATTATGTTTGATCCTTTGAGTACCACCAGAAGTGAGATTTTTTGTTTTTGTCAAAATCATTGTTGTTATATTAAATGATACTTGGGAAAATTATATGATTAATATATTGAATTCCACATTATCGATTTTTTTAATGGAATTCGCGTAAGAATTATTTTCTTGAAATTTGATTGATATTATGTTCAAATTTAAATTGATATTTTTTTATATATCAAATTTGAGTGCGAATGTTAGCAGATTATAGACCCTCTTTATTAATTAATTTGTCTGGTAATTTTTAATTAAATAAATTGATGTAATATATTGCCAAAGCAATCCCTGTTATAGAAATTAATTTGATTAAAAATTACAATAGATGTTAGTATGAGATTATTTATGCGATTTGTGATCATCCCAAAGGAAGACACAATTTGGCCAAATAATAACATGCCTGTGATGATAAATATGTGACAATTATAAAGTTACAATCATGTAAATAATAGTCGGTCCAAAGAAAGGCTATTATTTGACAGAATTAATTGTCAATATTTGATCGTTGCACTGAGAGTACCACTAACAAGTTAATTTGTATGTCCAAAGACAAAGAATTCATGTTGTGCTCGGTATCTTGTAATGAGACTATTATGTAAATAATCTGCATGCTTTATTTATTTTATTTTACTGTGAGCATGTAATTAAATTTTTTTTTTAATCTATGTTCTATTACAGTTGTTGTTGCTAGTGCTGTTAACTTATCTGCTCAAATTAATTGTATACCTATGCTTAATGGGACAAACTTTAAGGCCTGGAAGGAAGCAGTTGAGATAATTCTTGGCTGCATGGATCTTGATCTTGCACTTCGGGCTGAGAAATCCACTCCAAATCCGGAAAACCTGGACGAGGATAAGGTTGAAAAGTGGGAACGCTCAAACCGAATGTGTTTGATGATCATGAAGCGATCTGTTCCAGAAGTTTTTCGGGGCTCTATTTCTGAGAGCCATAATGCTTAGGGTTTCCTTGATGCTGTTGAGCAGTATTTCACCAGTAATGAGAAAGCTGATGCAAGCAGTTTGCTTGCTAAACTTATTGAGATACAAAGGTAAAGGAAACTTAAGGGAGTACATTATGGAAATGTCTAATCTCGCGTCAAAACTAAAAATACTAAAGTTAGAGCTGTCTGATGACTTGCTCGTGCATCTAGTTTTGATTTCTCTTCCTATACACTTTGGACAATTCAAGGTGAGTTATAATACTCAGAAAGATAAATAGACCTTGAATGAATTGATTTCTCACTGTGTGCAAGAGGAGGAAAGGCAGCAAAGAGAAAAGACTGAAAGTGCTCATTTAGCGTCAAGCTCTCAGAATAGGAAGAGAAAGAATAATAAGGATGTTTTAGAAAGGACTTCTCAACAAAAGAAAGTCAAAAAGGATGAGAACACACCTACTTGCTTCTTCTACAAGAAGCCTGGGCACATGAAGAAAGAGTGTCCCAAGTACGCCTCTTGGCGTGTAAAGAAAGGTAATTTTCTCTCTTTTGTTTGTTCTGAAGTTAATTTAGCTTTTGTACCACGTGATACTTGGTGGGTAGATTCTGGTGCTACTACTCACATTAGTGTATCCATCCAGGGTTGCCTTTGGAGCCGACCGCCAAGTGATAATGAAAGATTTATATATGTGGGTGATGGCAACAAGGTCACAGTGGAGGCTATTGTAACATTTAGATTATAGTTAAAAACTGGATTTCATTTGGATTTATTTGAAGACTTTTGTTGTACCGTCTTTTAGGCGGAATTTAATTTCTATTTCTAGTTTGGACAAATTTGGTTTTTCTTGTTCATTTGGAAATAATAAATTTAGCCTCTATCAAAATTCAAATGTTGTTGGTTCTGGTTCTTTAATTGATAATTTATACTTACTAGATGTAGTTAGTTCCAATAAAGAAAATTTTAACATTGATTCTCGTGGTACGAAGCGTAAAATAAATGAGAACTCAGCCACCTTATGGCATAAGCGTTTAGGCCATATCTCTAAACAGAGAATTCAGAGGCTTGTGTCAGATGAGATTCTTGAACCCTTTAACTTGTCAGACTTTGAGATTTGCGTTGAATGTATTAAGGATAAACAAACAAATTCTAGAAAATTAGGTGCCGAAAGGGCTAAGGACGTTTTGGAATTAATTCACACAGATATTTGTGGACCATTCCCTATGGCATCTTAGAATGGACAACAATATTTCATTACGTTCATAGATGATTATTCAAGGTACGGCTACCTATTTTTTAATTCATGAGAAGTCTCAATCCCTAGATGTTTTCAAATCTTTTAAAGCTAAAGTTGAGCTTCAACTTGGAAAGAAAATTAAGGCTGTCAAATCTGATCGTGGTGGTGAATATTACGGTAGATATGATGGATCAGGTGAACAATGTCTAGGGCCTTTTGCGCTTTTTCTAAGGGAATGTGGCATCGTTCCTCAGTATACTATGCCTGGGAAACCAAGCATGAACGGTGTTGCAGAACGTAGAAACAGGACTCTTAAGGATATGGTGAGAAGTATGATTAGTCATTCTTCCTTATCAGAGTCATTGTGGGGAGAAGCGCTTAAGACTGCAGTCTACATCCTAAATAGGGTACCAAGTAAAGCAGTTAACAAAACTCCTTATGAGCTATGGACGGGTAAAAGGCCAAGTCTAAAACATTTACACATTTGGGGTTGTCCGGCTGAAGCGCGTCCTTATAGGCCGCATGAAAGCAAGCTGGAGTCAAGGACTGTTAGCTGTTATTTTGTTGGTTATCCTGAACGCTCTCGGAGCTATAAATTTTACAATCCCACTACTAGATCATTCTTTGAGACGGGGAATGCGAGATTCCTTGAGGATGTTGAGTTTGGGAAGGAAGAGAACATAAGAAATGTTGTCTTTGAGGAAGAACCTGTCATTGACAGTGATCAAGTCCTCGTGCCTATTACTATTCCAGTACCTACCCCAGTAATAGGTGACAATCATGGAGTTATTCCTGACATTGTCCCTATACAAGACAATATTGAGGTTCTCCCTCAAATACCTATAGAGTAAGCTCAACAATCTCAAGAAGTGCCATTAAGGAGATCCACTAGAGAAAGAAAAAGTGCAATTCCAGATGATTATATTGTGTTTCTTCAAGAACATGAGGATGGCATTGGTTTAACAGAGGATGATCCAATCAACTTCTGTCAAGCTATGCAAAGTTCTAGCTCTCAAAAGTGGATTGATGCCATGAAGGATGAGATGAAATCTATGCAAGACAATGATGTTTGAGATCTCGTTGAATTACCTGAAGGTGTGAAACCTATTGGTTGTAAATGGATATTTAAAACCAAGAGGGATTCAAAAGGTAATATCGAGAGATATAAGGCTCGTTTAGTTCCTAAAGGTTTCACTCAAAAGGAAGGCATTGATTACAAAGAAACCTTTTCTCCGGTTTCTTCAAAGGATTCTTTTAGAATAATAATGGCACTCGTAGCTCATGATGATTTAGAGCTCCATCAGATGGATGTTAAAACTGCGTTTCTAAATGGTGACATTGAAGAAACGATTTATATGATGCAACCAGAAAATTTTGTATCTGGTGACTCAAAGTCCATGGTATGCAAACTAAAGAAATCCATCTATAGTCTCAAACAAGCTTCCCGTCAATGGTATCACAAGTTCCATCAAGTTATTACCTCATATGGTTTTGAGGAAAATATAGTTGATGATTGTGTTTATCATAAGTTTAGTGGGAGTAAATATATATTCTTGGTGTTATATGTCGATTATATACTGCTTGCCAGCAATGATATAGGCTTATTGCACGAAACCAAGAGATTTTTAACAAAGAATTTTGAAATGAAAGATCTTGGTGAAGCCTCTTTTGTATTAGGTATTAAGATACTAAGAGATCGTTCTCATGGTATCATAAGTATTAAGATACTAAGAGATCATTCTCATGGTATCATAAGGTTATCACAAGAGAACTATATCGATAAAGTTTTAGATAGATTCGGCATGAAAGATAATAAACCAGGAGATACCCCTATAGCCAAGGGAGACAAATTTAGCCTCAAACAGTGCCCTAATAATGACCTTGAAAGAAATGAGATGCAAAAGATTCCTTATGCTTCAGCTGTGGGAAGTCTAATGTATGCTCAAGTTTGTACTCGTCCCGATATTGCATTTATAGTGGGAGTTTTGGGCAGATACTTAAGTAATCCTGTGATGCAGCATTGGAAGGAAGTAAAGCGTGTAATGTGCTATTTGAAGAGAACAAAATGATATATGCTCACTTATCAGAAGTCTGACAGTTTAGAGATCATTGGATACTCAGACTCTGATTTTGCCAGATGTCAAGACAGTAAACGCTCCACATCTAGATACATCTTTATGTTGGCTGGAGGAGCTATCTCTTGGAAGTCTATTAAACAGACTATTATAGTTTCTTCAACCATGGTTGCGGAGTTCATTGCTTGTTTTGAGGCATCCAACCATGGGATATGGCTGCGAAATTTTATCACTAATTTACGTGTGGTTAATGGCATTGAAAGACCATTGAAAATCTATTGTGATAATAACTCTGCAGTTCTTTATTCCAATAATAATAGAAGTACAACCAAGCCAAAATTCATTGATATAAAGTTTCTGGTTGTTAAGGAAAGAGTTCAGAATAAGCAAATTTCTATAGAACATATAAGGACTAATTTTATGCTAGTTGATCCACTTACTAAGGGTTTGGTGCCTAAAGTATTTCATGAGCACACTGCTCATATGGGTGTAATTCCTTATAGTACCTTAGTTTAGTGGGAGTCTCATTTATGTTGTGTCTTCTTTATTTTTAATTTTTCCAGATATTTGTATTATTTGGATTTTCTACAGAAATAAAGTTGATGTTCATAATTTTATTCTGAACTTGTTTTTGTGCAATATATATATGTTGCGTTTTGAATGGATCTCTATAAAGAATAAAGTTTGGACCAGTTGGAAATAGACATGATTAAGATCACGTTGCATGTAATTTCCATGCCACTTATCCACATTTGATCTATGTCATCGAGTGCATACAATTGTGGTGATCATTGTGGTTTAATCACATTAGATAATGATGAAAGCTGCAGTGGTTCCCTATTGTTGTATGAGATGGACTAGATTGTTTAAGGCAAGTCTAAAAGTAAATAGCATACGGTTGTGCGCCTAAAGAATTTTGTGATATAAATACTTAAATGAATATGAAGCCCAAGTGGGAGATTGTTAGAAATTTTATTTCTAATAATTATTGTGGGCTACATATATTATTTGTAGTATTTATATTAGTTATTTGCATTTAGTTGGGCTCAATAAAAGTGATCTAATTTTAGTGAGCCTTTAGACTGCCAACAGGAAAAAACTGATATGGGCTCAAATAAGTGGAAACCAGATTTGGCCCGTTAGGGGTTAATGGGAACCCTAATAGGTTTAAAATCATAAAGATGGTCATGGTCCCCAATATGCCAAATCAAAAACACACGTCTCTCTGTCTCCCCATCAGAAGAGTAACATCAAGTCCCATCAAGGAATCCAGTGATTTGGCTGAGGAAGATCATTGCACCAAAAGACTATTCCGCTGCAACCTTTTGATCAACGTCAATGGATACAGGTACGTATTATTTACATTAACTCTGTAATCTGAGACAATGGTTCTTAATATTAATTAATGGATAATTTCTATTTGGCTTAAGAAATTTATCCCAACATTTTCTTCTTGTTAATGGAAAACTTAAAATTACACTATAAAAAATATTACATATAGGTATACAAAAAATGTCTCTAAATATCGGTACAAAATATGTAGATATAAACTTATTTGACATATAACTACATACAATTTTATTTGTGCTAATTTGGTCATACAAGATGGTACTCCAATTCATATCATTTTCTCCCTTTGGAATGGAGTCATTCTTAACTCTTCAAGATGTGCATATAAATAAGGAGATAAACAAGGCTTGAATAAAGTAAGGTTCAAATCTATTAAGTAAGATTTTAAGTTTGTATCTCTTAAATGAAAAAAAAAAATTGTCATTGAAAAAAGAAATTTTAAAGAAGGTAATTAATCAAGTTTCTCAACAGAAATTAGTTAATAATCGGTGTAATCAATGGACACTTCACATCATAACATGGTCACCCCCTAACCCCTAGCCAATACAATCACACACATACATACATATACACACACACACACCCACATATATATATATATATATATATATATATATATATATATATATATATATATATAAATAAGTGAGAAGCATCGGAGGTGACACTTATCAAAATGTCAAGCTTATAGATATTATATCTTTGATTTTCTATTAGACTTGAAAAGTCTTATCTCATATAAACATGAGTTTAAATTTCCTTTGATTTCGGGACCTCTCTTTTTTCCTAACCCAAATCTCCAAGCTAAAAATATAGTTGTTTGTGTCCTTTGTTTGCATGATTGACACACTGTTGTGTCATTCTTTTGATATTTTGTCTCGGCTTATCATGAATTTGTATGAAAAACTCAACACACTTCTTTTAGGAAAAAATTATTATAATTTATAATTTAAATAAAATATTTTATTTAATTAATCTTTTAACAATTTTGTTCAAGTTCTATATTTTGTCTGTTATATCTTACGTTTTGTTAATGTTTTTGAATGTTAGGAGATTTGTTGCCTATTGTGAGTTAAATTGCATTGATTTAGTTTTTATTAGATTTCATTGACTTGGTCACATTTACTTATAATAGTCTCGATTTTGTGGTAATAGTACACGAACTTGGTTTTTCTGTATTAAGTCTATATTCTTCTGTTTGAGGAAAATAAATAATAATAAAAAACAAAAGTGTCACACTACAGCGAAAACTATATATCTTTTACTTAAAAAAATATTTTTTTTTTGGAGAAAAAAAAGACACTAGAAAGAAGATTGAATAGTGTTAATAAAAAAACTCAATATTGTTTGAAACAATGAAGTAGTATCAAAAATCTTAAGAATACAGTCAAAGAGTCAAAGCAAAAGAACACACAATATTTTTATACTAGTTCATTTCAATCACCGGGACTACATCCTTCTTGATTAACCTAATCAAGTTTCACTATGTTTTACAAAGATACAAGTATTCTTTCATAAGCCACTTTTGGTTCAATCTAAGTATTTTTTAGCTTGCCTCTTCAAGCAATTACTCAAATATTCTTTGAACAACGAAGCCTTTCCGAGCTTTAATAACCAAATATTCTTAACAACAAAACCTTTTCAAACTCAAGCAATAACACAAAGTTAAAATTGAGAAATCATTTGTTGTTTCATTTTACTATCAAGACATGATATAACTAAATTAAATACAAAACTTTTTACATAAAGCATGAATATTAATTTTTAAAATGATTTTTCTCTATTTTTTCTGAGCCTTCAGGTTTCTTTATATAGATGATTCATGAAGATGGTCGTTACAAATCTTTGAGCATCTTTCATAGGTTTGTTTTCATCTTTCTTCCTTGTGAGGTGTCTGTTAATGTATTAATTGTGAGCATTAAATGTGTTTCACTAAATTGTCACTTCTTATTTAATTATGGAAGCTACTTATCACCTTTACGATACCAAACAAAAGGAATTATTGGTCAAAAATGACTTTTTTTTATAGAATTTGCATGTTTTGAGGAATTTTTTTCCCTTTCTTTGACATAAAATATGTCTTTTTTCCTTTTTGAAGTATGAGTATCGAAAAAGCTTTTTATTCTAGGAATAACACACACACAAATATAATTTGGTTATTAAACATCATAAATGATATATATTAAATGCATTTGTCTTATAGGCAAAATAGTTTATTTGAGAAATTACATATCATCATAACCAATTGTCTATTCTAATTCATCTTATAGTATGATTTGAAGAACTTTTCTCTGACAAACGTCTAAGTTTGTTAACATTAAAATTGATATTCTAAGGGATCCAATATCATCTTTTGTTCTAACATCTTTTATTATTAGAAGTATATTTTAGAGCGATGTTCTTTGTTTCAAGGATCCTACACTAGATGATTAATCTAATAGGTTGTCATATCTTGAGAAAGAAGTTCATTACAAATTAATCTATCAGAATAGTAAGACATTTTATCTTTAAGGATAATGTTTAGCGTGCTTCAACCCTATGTTTTCTAAGCTTTTTGTCTTATTTGTTTTAGTTTTTGTTATTTTAATTTATCAATTACTAATGTTTATCTTGATGTAATTTCATTGATAAATAATACATTATAATTTTCCTATTTCCATGGTTCTAACAATCATAGAGAGAAAACTTGATTCTTAATTAATTAGAATATTTTTATAAAAAAAATATTCATCATGAAAATAAAAATTTACTTTAGATGTCAATAATATGAATTGATTATAATCTGATGAACTTTGTTTTGATATGGTAGAGGACGTACACTAGATAATGGTTATATAAAGACAATAAATTGTCTTGGAGAAGCCAAGAAATTGTGCAATTGTGTGAAATGTGGAGATGAAAGCATCTTATTACTCCAATCCAGAGTAGAGTTGACAAGAGTCCACTTCTAAATTCTACAACAAGATAGAAACGCATGCACTCACCACTATGTAATGTAGGAAAGAGTACATAATGAGTTTGATCTTTGGAAAAAAAAAACTCTTGCAAATTATTGTTATTATTATTATTTATCCTCTTATATCTCACTTCATTTTGCTTAATAATTTTGATTTTTAAATGAGTATGTTTTAGCACAATTATCTTCATTACCCTTCAAATGTGTTCTTATCAAAGTCATGATTGAGCTTGATGCTATACTAGTGACAAAAACTGTCTCATGGAGAATGAAATTGTTATTGAGAGGAAATTTTGCGAATCTACTTATAAAGAAAAAAAAAATGTGTCAACACATACCAAATCGTCGAGGGAAATAAGATTAAAGTCTATTAATTTAGTCACAATGACAAACACTTTGATGACAATCCTATGAATGAAGTTTAATGGGTAACAATGAAATTATTTGTTGGTTAAAGTACACCAAAATAATATTTATTATACGAAGATGTTCCTGTTCTTATTCCTATTCCTATGATGAGGTGTATTTTTTAAACTACAACAATTATAAGGTTGAGATATTCAAATATTTGTATTTATTATGTTAAAATTAAAATACCTTTAATAACTTAATGATAATAGTTATGGGGGTGACAATTATAGGTCACTTTTAAAAGTTTCACCTAGTGAGTGTGGTGGTGGGATCACCAATGTGAGATATGGGCAAATCTCTAAGCTTGTGTTTGGTAGAGAGAAAACAAATAGGTGAGAAATAGAGTGGAGAGAAATAAAAAGTGAAGAGAAATAAGTCAAAAATAGAGTAAAAATTTAGTTGTTTGGTTGAAAAGAAATAGTGAGAAAGGAGTGAGAAATAAGGTATATATAAGAAATATGGGAGAAAAGTAAATAAATAAAAATAAATAAGAAGGTGGGATCTATCATCTTTAAATTTCTCTCCACTCTATTTTTTCTTAACCAAACAACCTCACTTATTTTCACTCTCTCTATTCTATTTCTTACCCATTTCTTCTCTACTAAACAAGACATAAGTGACATTTCTAAAAGAAAATATTTGCACAATATTATAACACATATGCTGATTAAATTCAAAATAAACACCTATATTATTTATGTTATGTTTAAAAGTTTGATTAAAGGGAATATGATTTAAGACAATCAAGTCTTCATATTTTTCTCAAGAGTTGATATACAGTAGATATAAGACTCAAACCTAGAAGGTTTATTGTATTGAAAAAATAATATGTCACGCTCAATTAAAAATTATTTTTTAAGGTTTTCATATATTTTTATTCTTTATTTAAATTTCAAATTAGCGAGAGATGGTTGAAAAAATTTATTATAATAAAATTTAAATTAAATATATTTTATTCACTTTTTATTTAAATGTTTCATTTAATTAATCTTTTAACGATTTTGACCAAGTTTTACATTTAATTTATTATAAATTATGCTTTATTAATGCTTTTGAACATTAGAAGATTTACTCCCTGTTGTAAGTTAAATTGCATTGATTTAGTTTGTATTAAATTTTATTGACTTGGTCACATTTACTTGGAACATGCGGTGCTGATTTTGTGGTAATCGTACACGTTGGTTTTTCTGTTACTGCAACATTATGTCTATATATTCTTCTGTTTGGGAGAAAATAAATAACAGTCAAAAGAACCAGGAAAACTATACATCTCCCGAGAAATATTTCTATTATTATTAAAGGTATATTTTGTAGTGATGTTTTTTATTCAGAGAAATCTCATTGCACATAATTAATCTAAAGAATTGTCATATCTTTAGAGAGAAATGTATTATTAATTAATTTATCAGTAAAACGTTTTTTCTCTTAGAATATATCGTTTAACTTGCTTAAATTTAATCTTTTCTACGTTTTTATTTTATTTATTTTAATTTATCAATTGTTGATATTGATTGTGATGTAATTTTATTGATAATAAATAATACATTATATATATATATATATATATATATATTATTTTATTTTTGTAATTTTCATCTTCTCCTGCCATATATCTTTCTAGAACACGCAGTCTTCATCCACAACGAAAAAGGCCCTCCAACTCCAAGACTTCAAGGAAAAGCTCGTCGCGGCCTCCCTAACCCCCTTCGATCTGAGACATCCCTTTTGAATAATGATTTATATACCAACTTGTAATATAGGTAACTTTCCAAGGATTCTATTGAAAGAAAAAGAATCGAGATGGGTGAAGGATGATAAAAATTATTTAAAGAATTATAGGATATTTACTCTTATTTCAGGGTACCTAATATTTGGAAGTCTATCTTATTTTAAAAGTTCTTATTGTTGTTTTACATTTTTAGTAGTGATTGTATATGATATTTTTGGTTATGTATTTTGGATCAAGTAATATAGAAATTTTTGTACTTATACTTTGCTTTAAGATATAATTAGTAGTTTAGAGGAGATATAACTAGCTTATGCAATAAACTTATTTGGGCTTAGATGACCAAAACATTTTTCTAACCCATTAAGGTTGGACATCCACTTGCCTAAGCAAGTGATTTGAACGTCTAAACTTAATGAACAAGCCATCCAAGTTTAATGAACAAGCCATCCAAGCTTGTTAAATAAGTCACATGACCTTGATAGTGACATCTCAACAAACTATTCAAAGTAATCGTTAGTTTAATAATTGTAATAATTAACTTAGATAGTTGAAGTTAATTTAAGCTAATTTAAGTTATTTTTAAATTATGATTAGTTTAGTTTGATCTATAAGCTTCTGGATAACTAATTAGACATGTAGAAAGTTAATTAGGATTAGTTAACTTAAGTACAAGATAACTAATCATTGTTATATTTGATCATGGTTAGTCTAACTTGCATCATAAGTCAACCAAACTTTTATATATAAGATTTCTTTGTATTAATCGAACTTAAACTTTAAGTATTAATGAATTAGATACATTTTTCCTAATTCTTTGTCAAAGTTTGTTTCTCTCATTGAAATTTGTTTCATTTCTCTTATCCTCTCGAGTGTAATAAGATTTAGAGGGACTTATCACTCCATGAGTGTAATGTCTTTAAGGAGACTCTTTATCTTTTCAAGTATGTTTAAAGATGGCTTGTAACACCTTTGAAAACTATTAAAAAAGTTAGGAGGAGATCAATTAGAAAAGATCCGCCAAGAAACTTGGAAGAGGAACTACAATAATCTAATCCCATTTGTAAGTTTTCTAAGAAGCTAGCAATAGTGGTGAAGTTCGCTCATGAACATGGGTCATTTAGACGTAGGTTTTACGAGTAAGCAACGTTGAAAATTTTTTGCTGTATCCTAAGAAAGCCAATCCAAAGGAGAGCATTGGAAAGCACGACAACCACCATGAATACATTATACATGGGAAAATACACAGTGCAACAACAAAGTGACAAGTATCAGCCTAACAGTGTTTAATATATGGGAAAGTGCACATGGAACGCAGATTTGAATTTCAAACGTTTTAAAAAAATAAAATAAAATGGTCTCAAGTTATAGCTTACTAGTTCATTGGTTCATTAAAAAACCGGTTAGTTCGCATTGGATAGATGACATATTCGACCAAAAATGATAGATTCAAACCGGTTAGATCACATGTTCTAGGTCCAACTGGTACGTACGAGCCGATTTTTTAAAACACTGTTTCAACCATTTTGTGGTATTGAGGAATCTAAAAATATATTAAGAATTCAAAAGGAAAAAAAATTGTTATAAGCCACTAAAGCATCAACCATTTCTCTAATTTTGCAGTTCCGTTGCATAGCCCATCATAGAAATTTTTTCTAATAATAAGTCGCCACGTTCTCGGCAATTCTAGCTCTATATATTTCCAACAACTTGTAATTCTTTTAATAAATTTTGACTAATAATTAAAAAGTCTAGAGTATAAAAAAAAGACATTTTAATGGATAAAGAGAAAAATAAAAGGCTAAGCAAATAGTTAGTTGAGTGAGTGAGTGACGGGTGGTTCGGGGTTCCCCCACCGTTAGTCGAACTGGAAAACTTCCCTCACGAGCCAATCCTCAAACAATGGCTTCGTCACTCTCTCTCTCAGCCTCTCTCGCGCCCTTCTCTCTCTTCCCTCACCGCAATCCAAAACCTTATCCACTTCTCCACCGTTTCTCCGTCCAATCCTCCGTCAACAAAAACCCCGACACCGCAACCAAGTCCACTTCCTGGGTCAGCCCCGACTGGCTCACCTCCCTCTCCCGCTCCCTCACCGCCGGCAAAGACGACTCCGGCATCCCCCTCGCCGCCGCCAAGCTCGACGACGTCTCCGACCTCCTCGGCGGCGCGCTCTTCCTCCCCCTCTTCAAGTGGATGCAGGACTACGGCCCCATCTACCGCCTCGCCGCTGGCCCCCGAAACTTCGTCGTCGTTAGCGACCCTGCCATCGCCAAACACGTGCTCCGGAACTACGCCAAGTACGCCAAGGGCCTCGTTGCCGAGGTCTCCGAGTTTTTGTTTGGCTCGGGATTCGCCATTGCCGAAGGTCCTCTCTGGACGGTAATGCTCGCCTTTTTCAACATTCTTTCAATTGTGTTTTTTAATTTTGAGAATGGGAATTGTTGTGCCCTTACCTACATTTTCTTTCTTGAAGCCACTTTTGTGGTCTCATTGTCTATAACTGTATGATTCCGTCGAGATACAAGCTTAGAAGCATCTTTGAATATAAGTTTAGAAGCACTCCTAAGAGTTTCTTTACTAGAAAATACTCTTTATTTTCGGTAGAAAAACACTAAAAAAACACTTCTAACTTGTATCTAATCAGGCTTTATGTTATCTAGTGACTTGCAGAGACAAATTTGTTTTTCCAATTTAATATATTACTCCATCGGTCCTTTTTACATGGCTCAAATCAGAAGTGTTGTTTACTTTTTATAATCTAAAATGTATTTTGTATTAATTTTTTTTGACAAGAAATATTCTTAATTAATACATTTCTCTTAATTCAACCAGTAGTTGTCTCATCTATTTTGGGGATAGTGTTAGGAAAAAAAATATAAATTTGCGACAAATTTAATGTTATCAACTAAATTAATCCACTTCTTCCTTATTCATAATAAATTAAGTAATTGAGTTTTATGAAAAGGGACTTCATGGAGTAATTTCTATCACGGTTAGTGATGATATTGTAAAAAGTCCTTTACATCGCCGGGATAAACATTACTTACTCTATTTTTAAATAATTAAAGTTCATAATAAATAAATAATTTTAACATATAAATTACATTATAATTAAAATTCTTAAATTAATATTTTTTGAAGATATAAGCTTTATTTTGAATTTACAGTTGTCCCAAAGCTTTACATTGAATTTAAATTGTCATATAATATTATTTTTAATTATTGACAATATCTTTAAAAAACTATTGAAATTCAATTTTGGAGGTTAAAATAAAAGAGAGGAGATTGAAAGCAATAGGTGAATGGTGATCAAGTAGATCAAGTATAGGATAATAATTTGCCAGGGAAATTAATTAACTAATTGCGAGAGTAGTATGTGAAATTCAAATTTAAAGGAGATAAAAAAAAAAAAAAGATAATATTGAAAATGTATAATAGAGAGAGTGGAAGAGTGGGATTCTCATTCTCCAAGTTATATATTCTAATGCATAGTATGGAACTATAGGAGTAGATATTATTTACTCATATATGATTAAATTGGTAGCTTTTTGACATGATTTTATACATTATTTGGGGCAATAGGTTCTTTGTTACAACTGTTTTGTGATCTATATACATTATTTTGGGCAATAGGTTCTTTGTTACAACTGTTTTGTGATCTGTATTAGGCAAGGCGCCGGGCTGTGGTTCCATCGCTTCACAAACGTTACTTGTCTGTTATAGTGGATAGGGTGTTTTGTAGATGTGCTGAGAGATTAGTGGAGAAGCTACAACCTGATGCACTCAATGGAACTGCAGTTAACATGGAGGAGAAGTTTTCACAGTTGACTCTTGATGTTATTGGTTTATCTGTATTTAACTATAACTTTGACTCGCTCAATGCGGACAGTCCTGTTATCGAGGCTGTTTATACTGCATTGAAAGAGGCAGAAGCACGATCAACCGATCTTTTACCATATTGGAAGGCAAGTTCTTTCGAATCTTACATTCATGGCATGGAATTCGTTTCCTTGTTCGTTATGTCATGTGTATATATATTTTTCTCTGTTCTTGTTGTTGCAGTTTAAATTTCTTTGTAAGATAATTCCAAGACAAATAAAGGCTGAAGAGGCTGTTACCATTATCAGGAAAAATGTTGAGGATCTTATTGAAAAATGTAGAGAGATTGTAGAATCTGAGGGTGAAAGAATTGATAGTGAGGAATACGTGAATGACACCGATCCTAGTATCCTCCGGTTTTTGCTTGCCAGCAGAGAAGAGGTTTGCTGTATTCCTGTATTTTGTTACTGACATATACCATGTTTTTATCAGTGTTCTTGTGAGGCTTGCTGTATGCTCTAAATGTATAATAATAGATACTTGATATGAATTAAACGAAGTATGAAGTTTCCTTTTCCCACTGATTATATATCTATTGATTCCTTCTAGAAATGTTAACAGGCAGTGGTATAGATGAAGCGATGAGTAGTGTATTGATTTTATGGGTGCATTAATGATTGTTTGTCATTGCTGATCACCATGTTCAAGACTTCAAGTTAGTTTAGGCTGTAATGTTGATTGATCAAAACATAGTCAAGCAAATGTCATCCTGTAATTCTTTGTTATTTACTTAAGAATGTTTATCTCTTGCCATATTTTTTCTTGTTCATTATGTTACTTTTTAAAAAGTTTTGAACCATCTTAATATTTTCTGATTTCTGGACTTCTGATTGTGGAAATATTCAATTAGGAGATAAATGGTGGATAATTTTCATGTTCTTTTTGTATGGTTGTGCTTGTTGCTCAATCATTGAGTTTATCTGCGTCATTTAGTTACACTCCCAAATATGAAGGTCTGCACTACCACTACTTCTTAAAACATGCCATATCACTTGATTATGACACTTTCTGTTCTTTTTCTGGGTCATTGATCATCACAACCTTGTATAATTTACATTTATAGTATGGGGAACTTTTTTCTCTGGATTTCTGTTCTCCATGTTTATTTTTAGTTGATGGTTTTACATGTAGGTTTCCAGTGTGCAACTAAGGGATGATCTTTTGTCACTATTAGTTGCTGGTCATGAGACCACTGGTTCAGTGCTGACCTGGACACTTTATCTTCTAAGCAAGGTATCATTTCACTTTATTTCTTTCCTTGCAGATAACATCTTCATCACCCTCTCCCCCAACTTTATGAATTGACTGCAATGTGTTTCTTGAGCAACAGGAGTGTCGGTGTAATGTTTTTCATAGATTAAGGAGGTCTAGGATAGGGGTAAAAAAGGGGGTTATTAGAAGATATTTACTGAAACCTCATGGGGTTAATATAATTTACTCAAGATATGAACACCAAAAGCATTGTTCAGTGGTCTCATAACCATCTAATTATTTGTTTCAGCTTTCAACATGATTTAAGGACTTTGTGAACATTTATTGATTGTTATTTTGAATTTATTCAATTTAGTATGTCTCTATATATGTGTTATAACGAACTATTGTTAGCATTGAGAAAAAATGACGAGCTCCGCCATGATCTTTGCCCCCTCAAATTATGAACTCTATTTATGCAGGATTCTTCCTCATTGGCAAAAGCACAAGAAGAGATAGACAGAGTTTTGCAGGGAAGGCGTCCTGCCTATGAAGATATTAAAGATCTTAAGTTCTTGACACGCTGCATTATGGAATCACTCCGACTCTATCCACATCCTCCGGTAGGTTGCAATGTGTCTCAAATTCTCAATATAGTAATTTATTGTACGAACATCTATTTGAGACGGAAAACTTTTGTATCATCTTTTTTTTTGAAAGGTCTAACACTTGTGATAGTTTATGCTTGTTATGAAAATTAGTTAGCATGATGGCTTACAAAATTGATTGTTAAACTTTAAGACTAATGATATGAGTCATATGACAAGTGGGTTGAGAGGAAAATTGAAAAATTGGTGATATAATGATCTTGATTGTTGAAGTTTCTGAAAGCCTGTGGCTTCGTCACAATTCTGCTGCCACATCCCAAAATCATGGAACTGTTCTGTTTTTCAGTAGCTTTTCCTCTTTTATTCCAAGTAGCCATCTTATCTTCCCCACTTTTCATTACCGTTATTGCTGCCCAGTCAATTCTTATGCACCAAATCCTCGTTCCAGGGATCTCAAACTGTCAAACACTTCTCATGCTACCTGTTGTGGCTCTTCTGGACCTCTTTCAAGGGTTAATATGACTTGTTTTTAGACAATGGATTTGAAAATTAGTATATACAAACCTCCTAGTTCATATCTATCTATGACGCTGAATGGGCCACTGCTTTCAGCCGGTTCAGTGTTCATTTTGACATTTGTCTGTGTTTCATTGGTTCAAGTGTTGGATCTGAAAACCCTAACCTATTTGGAGCATCCTAGAGTGCATTTGGAGCTTATTTCTGTCCAATTTTCCACTTTTCACTTATTTGTATGTCCCATGGCTGTTTGGCTCCTTTTTGGGGCTTCATTTTTCTGTCATTACATTAAGGAGCTGTAAGGTGAAAGGTGGCTGGCCTTGCAGCCTTCCCAGCAAATGCAGTATAGCCCCAATTTTATGCGGTCACAGGTTAACCACAATCTCTCCAATGTCAGCTGCATCAACTTCCAGGTTCCAGCCGTGTCTATTTCCAGATGCATCAATCTCCTACTGTTGTTAGAGTATTCTGTGTCCCTTTAGTCCTTTTTCTGGTCTAATCAAGCCCTTTGTTTCTTTTACAGCCATGTTTGTTGGAGTTAATATTATTTTTAAAAAAATGTTTATATGCAATAAGCTTAAAGTGTTGTAAGCTTGAGAGGGAGTGTTGTAAATAATAGTACTTAGGAAATAGTGGGTTCATGTCTCACATGATAAAATGCGATTAGTACTCATGTCTCGGACTAGGAAGTTACATTCAATTAATATTAAAGAAATGCTAACAATATATACTCAGACACACTATTATTGATTGAAATTTATTGAAAATCATAATTTTGTAGGTTATGTAGGTTATGAAGCCTAGATACTTAGTACGACACCGTACGATACGACATGGATACGGAGATATGATTTTTCTTTTTTAAATTAAGGATACGATATGTTACAGATATGTTAAAAAAATAGAAAATTTTATATAAATATAAAATATTGGTAAAAAAAGAGAGAAATGTGTCTTTGTAGAGTATGGATATTAACTTATAAAAGGTTTTTCTGGTTTAAAAATTTTAAAACTAAAAGTCAAAATTTAAAATATTAATAAAGCTAACATTTGGATAAAATAACGTATCCAAGCCGTATCATATGTTATAAAGTCATATCCAGACATTATGAGCCGTATCCAATAATTTAAAAAAAAAAAAACACAAATAAAAAATAATCAGATACTCCTTGGATACCCTAGCGTATCCAAGCCGTATAAGTGTCTGATATGGGTACGACACCGATCCTTTTCCATTTTTGGCGTATATGGGCTTCATAGTTTGTAGGTCTCACTGTTTATTTAATGAACTCTATTTATGATTTTGTAATTTTCAATAAATTTTAAGTAATAATAAAGAGTATGTTACAAGGAATGTGATAGTGTTGCTAGCACTCCTCTTATTATTAACCTAGGAAATAAAACCCACCAACTCTATTATGACCCTATATATATGGATGTCATGCATAATCTATGTACTCAAGAATAATTAATTAGAAAGTTTGTCCATTCTCTAACTCTAGATTATTTTCTCTCACTTTCGCTTTCTTCCTGCCCCTTTACATTCAACAAAACCCAATTTTCTTAGGTCTCACATAGAAGGAGGCTAAATAAATTATAAAAGGTCTCTCGGTGCTAAAGAAAGAAAAGATTTGGAAATGTTAGAGCATCTCCAATGGGAGTTGCTTATAAGCAACCTCCTGTGCCACATCACTGCCACATTAGCTCTGGCCCACTTTATGGGTTGCTTAAATTTTAGCAAAGTTGCTTCTACAAACAACTTTGCTAAAATTTAAGCAACCCATAAAATGGGCCAGAGCTGATGTGGCAGTGATGTGGCACAGGGAGTTGCTTATAAGCAACCCCCATTGCAGATGATGAAACTATGTCATTTGTTAGTATTATTTGATGACATGTCTTAATTTCCTCACAGTAATCGGTGTTCAGGAGAAATCTTAGGTCAAACAGAAAACTTAATTTTCATTTAAGTAAACACTTCTTTGAAATGAGTGTGTTACATAGTATGTTACTTGCTCTCCTATCATTAAAATGTCTGTAAATAGTTTAAGTTCACAGCTGTATGTCTTTTTTTCTTCTGAAATATGCTTTATTGGAGCTGGCATTGTCAAATTTCTCTCGCTATTGCTACAATTTCTGTTGTTCATGTATAACCTTATGCATCCTTAAGGTATTGATAAGAAGAGCTCAAGTTCCTGATGAGCTTCCTGGCGCTTACAAAGTCAATGCTGGTCAAGATATTATGATTTCTGTATACAACATACACCGTTCTTCTGAGGTATTACTTGATGTTTTCAAATGAAAATTACTTCCTTTAGTGGGTCAAATGCAGCTTCTCACTCTCAACGTAGCCAACTTTCTATACTTTTGCTACAAAATTTGGTAGTGGAATTTTTTAATCATAGTAGTTAGTCTTGTCCAGTACTGGTTGGTTGAGTAATCAGCATAGAAGATTCTTTGTTTTATAATCTGCCTTAAAGTTTATTTTACTATGGCCTATTATTCACCTTCATTCTTTAACTTATTATGGTCTACTGTGTGACAAACCTTTTAAATGAATGCTTCCCTACTGTTCTGTTTTTGTTCATCTTTATTCTTTATATGAACCCTCCTTGAAGTAGCTGAATTGTGCCATGGTCAACTACCTGTTTTATTACGGTAACCACAACTTCGAACTATTTTGTTACTAAACCTGTGAAGACAGCTTAGAACCTTTTAATATTATTTTTATTTGTTTTTTAGTTGAATAATTTAAAATGGCTAGAACCTCTTCGCTTCCATTTCAAAAAGAATCTTTCCTTATCTTGTTTATCCCTTACTATTTTGATGGATGGGAGGGAGGAGAAAAAGAATGAAAAATAATACTCTGGATGACAAAATAAGTTTGATTTTAGAGAGCATAAAAAGTTGTCCTCCTTTTCTGTTACAGTTTTCAGCATAGAAATAATAGTATCATTAAAAGCAATTAGCTTTTATGATTGCTGTTCAATTCATGATACCCCCCCACCCCAATTAGCAGTTGCTTTGATTAAATTCTTCATTATTTATATTACACAAACACTTCTACCTTTTTGCAATTGCAAGGTTCTATCCATGTGTATTGAAATATAATGCGATGATGCACACACTATTTCTTTGTTGGAGTTGTATGCTTTTTAAATTCACTATTTTGATCTATTTTATCAATTTCATTAAAATTTTGCAAGGTTTGGGACAGGGCTGAAGAGTTTGTGCCAGAAAGATTTGATTTGGATGGTCCAGTGCCAAATGAAACAAATACAGATTTCAGGTGTGCATTTTTGTTAGAGTAATAATTAGTGCACTCCACATAAGTGACATAAATTTCACCTCCACTGTGGTAGCTAGTCACATGTGCCTTACTTGCTGGTGGCTCTTCCTTTCCCTTCTGCCCCTCCCTATTGAGTGTCATATTTTCCTGCTAAATTGCATCGGTGTGCCGTGTCCCTTTTAGATTTTTCTTGTGTTGGGAGAAGGATGGTTCATTCTGATTGTCTCTTTTGTGAAATATTTTTTATTGTACATCAAAATTTGCTCAGATTTTGAGTCACATGTTACAGATTCATTCCCTTCAGTGGAGGGCCCCGCAAGTGTGTTGGTGACCAGTTTGCTTTATTGGAAGCTATAGTTGCTCTTGCAATCTTTCTACAGCACATGAACTTCGAACTGGTTCCTGATCAGACTATCAGTATGACTACAGGAGCAACAATACACACGACAAATGTAAAGTTATCTATTCGTGTCTTTGAAATGAGTTTCTACAAGTGACTTGTTTTGCTTTGCAAATCTCAATGTTTGCAAGAGGGGAACGAGAGCAAAAGGAAATGCTATATTCTTTAAGTCTTCTCAAGCCTCATTTTTCTTTACTTTTGTTTAAAAGAGGAAGAAAATATTTTAATTTCCTTACTTTCATTAACCTGATTTTTAAGTAAAAAGGAAAAGAAACGCTTCACTTACATTTAGTCAGTATTTTTCACTGCCTACTAATAGGATTTTGTTTTTGCAGGGCTTGTACATGAAACTGAGCCGACGGTTGAAATAGTTAGCTCTCAGTTCATCTTCTCATGAGCTGTAAAGTTGTCTATAACTACCAGCTTGTCAAATTCCTTCGAAGATTTTCTCACTTTTGTTAGTTAATACACAAGTTATCCAGTAAATATGTATTTCTTCCATTTTTTTTTTCATAGTCATTTTGATATTATTTTTTTTATATTTTTTTCATTGTCACTTTTCTAAAATTAATGGCTTATTAATTTTGTTTTTCATTTTTAGCCTTGATAATTAATGTGTGTTTACTGAATAATGTTTTTATTCATTTTCAATAAACTAAAATATTTTGAAACGTCAAAAAACCATATAATAGTAATAACAAAAATAGGCTTCTATTTTTTCATTTCTTTTTAATAGATTCATTTTACTTTTTATTATTATTACTATTATATGGTTGAATTAGGTTTAAACTTACTACTGGTCTTTGGTTGGGTGGAATACGATTTCAAAACCTCTAGAGATGGGAGGACTAGGAGTACGAGAGGCTTGACATATGAATATCTCGTTCCTTGGGAAGTTGATATGGGATCTCATCCACTCCCACTACAAACCTTGGGTTAGTTTTGTTCGTGCCAAATATTTGAATGGTGAGTCAGTTCTCCATGCAGGCAGTAAGTCAGGCGCTTCACCAGTTTGGAGGAGTATAGTTAAGGCACTTCCTTTCATCCGTGAGGGGTTTCATCCAAGGTTTGGGTCTGGTCACTCATCATTGTGGTTTGACGACTGGTCTGGAATGGGTAAAATCGGAGCTCAGGTTCCAGTGATCCACATCAGTGATTCTATTGCTACAGTGGCAGATTGTTGGCAACTTGGAACATGGGATTTTGGCTTCCTTCACACTACTATCCCGAATGAGTGGCTGATGTCTTTTCAACAACTTGATATACCTTTGTCTAGAGTTGGGGTAGACTCATTCACTTGGACGGGAGACCCTTCGGGATGTTATTCAGCTGCATTAGGATTTAGATTTCTTAGTGCAGAGGGCACCAGATTGAACAATCCTATTTGGAAGAAAGTGTGACAGCTACACATTCCAGAAAAAGTAAAATTTTTTCTCTGGTTAGGATTGCATTCAGCCTTACCTACGAACATGTTTCGCTACTCGAGATGGTTGGGAGAGACTGACCTTTGTGCTCGTTGTTCAGGTGGACAAGAGACAATCCTTCATGCACTTCGAGATTGCCCACATTCCCATGAAATCAAGTTTCGGTTAGAAAATACTCCACCTCATCTATTCACCAGCTCCGAGAGCATTGTATGGTTCAAAGACATCATTATGCATTCTAAGGCTGTCAAGTTGGCCATGGCCAGTTGGTGGATATGGAGGTATAGAAACAATATGGTTTTTCAAGGTCCGTGTTGGTCAATGCTTTTGGTGCTAAGGAAAGTGCATGTTTCCCTTGCTGAATTGAATTGGTGGCTTAATTCTAGGAAAATATGGTTGGAAAACACATGCTGGTCCCCATCAGATTATCCAGGGATTAAAGTAAATATTGATGGTAGCTGGTTGGAGGGTCAGAATAGGATGGGGTTTGGAGGGGTTATTCGAGATAGTGTAGGGAGATGGCTTGGTGGTTTTGCCAGTTCAGAAATAGGGGGTGATCCTTTACGAGCTGAACTTTTGGCTATAAAGGAAGGATTATCTTTTTGCTGGAATTTTGGTTACAAACAAATGGTATGCGAGGCAGATTGTATTGATACGATATCTGAGATTGAACGTGCTATTTGGGAGAGGAATCTTGTTCATAAAACATAGAGATATAATCAATAATATCAAAGATTTGGTGGAGAAAGATTGACGAGTTGTATTTACTAGGATCCCGAGAAAGATTAATCAAGTAGCTCATGTTCTTGCAAGTTAGGGAGCTAGACTAGGGACTTAACATGTAACATGGAGGAGTCCTCCAAATTTTGTGTTTCAAGTGTACAGGGAGGATCTCTGTTCCCTACATTAATTTCATTTCTTTCTTGTTTTTTGTCCTTTATTTTTTCCACAACACCAAAAAAACTTACATTTTAAGAATAAATTAAATTTCCAATATTGATGTACTTTTTTTTAAAGTAAACTTCATTTGATATTTTTCTTATTTTGTAATTAAAAATAAATTAGAAAAAAAAACATAAAAATAGTGCCGATTAGCTTCCATAGTTTTGGGTTTTGTCATTTTTTGGTGATGATTTTTCTTTTTGGGTGATCATACACACAACACTAATAAATCATTTACTTTTTAAATTTTGAACGAATTTCGATTTGTTATCCTTCATAATCAATATGGCTAACCACCATTTTACGAACCCGTTTTTCATTTAATGAATTTCATACAACAAAACTTTCTAAAAGCCCAATCATTATACACTGACGTATTAGTTTCCAAGACATTTTGAACATTAAAGCAATTCATACAAGTTGTAAAATATTATTTATTTGTTTTGTACATCTCTTTATTATTAATAAACATAATATATAATATATAATATCATAAGAACGAGATATACAAGAAAATTCGTTCAAATATCGATCTCACGAACTCCCAATTATTAGACTCTTCATGCTTATGTATTCAAATCTTTAGAGTTGTGTATTATATAAATAATATTTTTATAAACAATTATATAAAGTAGATCGTTCACACACTCATTCAACAAATTTCTTGTATATCTCGTTCTTAGGATGACATATTCTAAGGCATAAAGAAGATACCACAATTTACGAAATTACATAATATTAATGATGCACATTAAATAATGAGAAATATCAAGATTCGAATATGATGTTGACATATGTATTCAAAGACAAAGAATAAGAGATTTTGATAAGAACTTTAAGTTAAATATATAGGAAGGAGCACATGTTAAAATTAGATTACACTCACTTAAATATTTTGGGTTAAGATAATCACTAAATTATCTTATTAGAGTTCTTTTACCAAAACAAATATGATAAAGAAATATACATAAAAAAAATGTTATATAGAATTATTATACTATTTATGAAACAAATATCATTTCTTTTTCAAAATTAAGCATTGGCTTGAATGAAAGACTTGACTAATTTTGTTAGATCTAAATGATTGTTTTCTTTCGTTCCTTCCATACCATCATATCATCTTATCACAACTGCTAAGTGGGATATAGTTTTGGGCTTAAGCTCGGGTCTCATGCATCCGCCATCCATAATTACTTGCCTTGCGTTTCACTCCATTTTGGCATGTCGTGTTCGTATCCACGAGACAAGTACACAGTATAATCAAGTAAAAACACACAACAGTGCAATGAATTCAACAAACAAATTTAAAAATTGAAACTGTGTTTAAATAATAATTAAGAGAAACAAAAGTTGCTTATTTATGAGGAGAGTTGGTGATGGGTGACTAGTAAGTGTTCCATGTCCAAACTACATTGGACCCTAAGCAGACCTACCACATAATTCTGCCCGAACTAACCACTAAACCCGGGTCTTGTCTCCTATAACGTCAATTGATGGAAAAAGAATGGTGAAATTCTTTTCTTACTATCACCTACTTTCACACATCCCTTGGGGCCAGTTACTGATAATTATCAACCTTTCAGCCAACCACGCCACCCAAAAGACAAAAATTTATATAAATGAATAGATACATTTATTTATTTATTTATTTAATATAAAACAAATACTAATATCTTAGTTACATAAGATACCTAACTCAGTGGTTGAATAATATATGGGAGTTTTGTGAAACCCTTTTATATTGTGTTCAGTTTTTATGGATTAAAAAAAATATTTAATTGAATATACATACAATGATAAATGAAGTAGTTGATACGAAGTTATTTCAGCGCTTAATTAATAATTTTGAATTCAAATTCTCGTTATGTATTTATATTAATTAGATGGAGAAAAAAACTGAATTGAATACGGTTCCTCACACATAAACATTTCGTATCCCTTGCACGAAGGTGCAAGGGTCGTACATGAGCTAGAGTATATCCAAAGTTGTAGCAAAATATTCTCATAAAACAGGAAAATGTACCTGATTTATCGGATAAAACGTCATAGCATGTTATGCTATGACTATCAACAAAGGTTTATATAGAAAAAAAAATTATAATTTTATCCTATCATAGTCCTCTGGCACCAAAGAATTTTTGTGAGAATAATTATATTCTTGACCACTTATGTTAGTCTCGTATCAAAACATTTGCAGTTCCCTTTTCTACAACCCCAATAAATGATCCAATCCCGATGTAAATCACACGCACCATGCCATCGAGGCAAAGATTTTATCAAACAACCACATTTTAATATTGTACGCATAAATTAAAAAAGACAATAAATATATTATTATTTAATACAATTTATTAAAATAATTCATTTTATTAATAAATATAATTTTTTTAATTGTGATGGTTAAATAATTTAGGAAAAATAAATTAAAAAATAATAATTAATATTATGTTAAAAATAAGAATATTATTTTTTAAAAATATTTTTTAATGTTATAATTATAATCCTTGTAAAGTGAAGGGAATATTGTTTTTCAACAATTATCATATAAGAAGTTTAGTCGATTAATTAAAATTATTTTATTGTATTTAAGAATGATAATGGAGTTCGTGAAATGGGTAATAAGATACTAATAATAATTTGTCTTTACTGTATCGAATAATAATTTGTCTTATATTCATTTTATACCTGCACAAGTATCCGTAAAATAGATACTTGTGAATTTTGTAAATACATGTGAATTATTATAGATATTTTTAATTTTTTTAAAATTAATAAAATAAAAAATATATTACAAAAAAATCTAAACTTATATTTAATGTTAATTACATTGAAATATTAAATATAAATAATTGAAATTAACTTTGAAACTTGCAATTAATGTTAATTTTTTTTAAAATATTAAAATAATATAAAAAAAATAAAGATAAAAAATTTGAATATTTAAATAATTTTATTTATATAGATATTCATATTTATAAACAAGTAAAAAAAACACATATACTTGTTATTCACGAGTATCTATTTATTATTCCCAACAAATATTGTATAAATTTTTTTTGTCATCTCTAATCATGTTTATTTAATTTAAAATTTATTTATTTTATATTATCCTTGGTTGAACCTTAATATCTAGAAAAATAAATGAATCATTAAAAATAAAATGTGAATAGGTAGTTTTGAAGTAGTATATTATTGGCGAATGTTGAATCTCAAATTATTCTATTATTATTATTATTACTATCCTTAGGAACAGGCTGTTTATTTTTTGTTTGTTACTGATGCAGTGTGCTTGGGGTGGTTGTAGCGGTAACACAAGATGTAACCTCTGATATTGTTATAGCAACACCTTTTAAAACGGGTCGTAGCCGTTTCCTTCTTTTTTCACTAGACTGCATGTTACGCACACACACGCACACACTCTCGCTCCCTTTCTTTTTGTTCACCCGCAAAACCAATGCGTTTCAAGGAATAATAGTAATAAAATAACAGCCTTGGCAACAATGACAACTTAGCTAACGCCCTCTCTCTCCGTCTCTTTCGCCAGTTGGTGATGGTGGTTGCGGAGAACCTCATGAAATCATCACTGTCGCCGCTTTCTGTAATTCTTCGGAACGAGTGAGTGACTCACGCACAGAGAGAAACGACTCACTGAGAAGAGTGGAGAGATTGAGAGAGAGAGAGAGAATGTTTAGGTTGCATAAGCACAGGGCTCCTAAATCAGGGGACAAAATTGAGTTCAGAATCTCTCATCTCAAGGCTCTTCAGGTTCGCTTCCTCGCTGTTTCCTCTTTTTCTCTCTCTCCTTTCTCCTTTCGTTTTACTACGTGTTCCTCCATGTCAATAGTATACTCTCTCTCTCTCTCTCTGTGTTTTCGTGTTGCTTATTCTGCTTCGTCTTCCAGATTGTTGTTCCGCTCTGATATTAATTTGTTGTTGCAATGCAACTCAGAATCTTAGATCCTAATTTGGAAATAACAAAATCTGGTAAATGAGAAATTTGTTATATGAAGTGCTTCGTATTTTCAAAAGAGAAACGTCGCGCGGATTCAGAACATGTTTGAGAATCGTGGTGCTTTGTTATGAGAGCACTGCTAGTAACACTATAATTTGTTAAATTTTATTGGAAATTACAAAATCATGAGAAGAGCAAATTAGATAAGAAGTGAGATATGACATGCTTTCGGGACTTTGGGATTGATTCATGGCATTTTTAAAATAATGTTTGATCAATGAAAGTTAACTTCCACAAATATAGATTAGTTCTTGGTTGTTAATTTTAAAATACTGTTAGTACCACAATCATGGACCCAAAAAAAGACATAGGAAGTGAGATATATGCGCACAATTTTGTAATTTTTAATAAATTTCAGCTAATAATAGTGTGTTAGAGAATGTTTTAATAGTATTTGTCTCAATTATGAATCTAGCTGCATTAGCTTTGTGGTTTCTGTTCTCATGAAATGCAGAACAATGATACATGTATGTTTTGTCTCAAGGATTAATAGAGCCAAATTATGAAATGACTTTTGTTAACACTTAAAGGGGAGAAGGTACTGTTATAACATTCTAATAATTTGCGGCCGAAGTTCGTTTAGAATTTTATATCCAAATTCTTTAAAGTTTCAAGTGATGTTTTAGTATGAGGCCATAAAGAAAAAGGCAGGTTCAGTCAATAACAAATGCTGATTTTAATGTTAGTAGGTACCCAAGGGGTGGGACAAGCTGTTTGTTTCTGTTGTCTCCGTAGAAAATGGTAAAACAATTGCAAAGTCAAACAAGGTGCCAGTGCGTAATGGAGGTTGTCAATGGTCAGATACCTTTTCAGAATCTATATGGGTTTCAAGAGATGGTTTATCCAAGGGGATTGATGATGGCGTCCTCAAGCTCATTGTTGCCATGGTATAGTTATCACTGTTGCTACTGCTTTTACTTTTATTGACACCGTTTTGTTATTCTTCTATTCCTTTATCTTTATTAGCTTGAAAATTTTTCTGTTTTGGATTACTAAGGGGTCGTCAAGATCTGGCATCCTGGGAGAGGCTACTGTTAGTTTGACCAGCTATATGAGTTCAGGTGCTGCTATTCCACTTTCAATCCCACTGAATAAGTGCAACCATGGGACAGTTTTGCATGTGAGTCACACAACTGAAGTTATATCTATTTTGTGACCAACTGCAGAAAGTGAGAAGGGATTGCTTTTGTCATTTCATGGATAGTTATGTGTATTTTGGATTAGATTCAAAGTTGACTTTTCTCAAATTAAAAGAAAATATAGCACTGGAAATCTGGAATATATTGCTGACTGGAATTGAATTAACACATAAAGGTTTTAATACTTAAAAATGTATGAAATAATCTTTCTCGCAGATTTTCTTTTCTTGTGATAGTGTGATGTTACTATTTCATTTAATAAAGTAGTCTTGTATATCATGACTAGTTTCTTTACTCCTTGCAAATGCATTATTCCTTTGTGACAAATCTCTTTTTCCTCTTTACACACAATGATGGCTCTGTCTTGAGTTTTTTCAACTTAATTTTATTCAACTTTCCTTAATCGGCTGATTGGTGTATGAGACTTGAATCTTATTTATGGAAATTACGATCCCATAAGTATACTACTACCACATGAAAATTTATTTGTTGCCCATTACGCTACCTTGTTGAGAACCCGATTTCTGTGGTTCATCTTTGCTCATTCAAGCAGTATTCATTGTTATTATCCTCTCCCAATATAGAGACAAACTATTCGCTATTATTACAATAGTGCTATTTCAGCAAAACATTGAACTTAAGAGTTGGGAATTCATTGGTTATGCATTTTGCAGGTAACTGTTCAGTGCCTTACACCAAGATCGAAACTCAGGTTTGTATAGGAGGGTAGTTTTTCGTATTATAATGGTTATTTATTCTAGTAAGTGTTGACCTTCTAGACTTTTTCCAGGGATCAAAATTCAAGTGAGACAAATTTCCATTTGAAGGCTATCAATGAAAATAATTATGATCAGGCTGTCAAGTCCAATGAATCTGATTGTTCAAATGTACAGAGTGTTGAATCTTCCTCTGTTGAAGATTTTGACTCTATGTTATCCCTCGGAGAAGTTGAGACTAGGGTAAAATTACAACATTTTCCTTGCTATAATAATCAATTATCGAATGAGCTTTGCAGACTCAAACAACTCTCTAGTTTAACTGTTTGTTAAGATTTAGGGTCTCCTGATGTATTAGGAAGCAGCATTCATAAGGTTTTTCTGGAAAATTTTGCATAAAAGACATTGCATCATTTCCACCAATTCCAATTTTAACTAGCTTTTTCTGACCCTTTAGTATGCAAACATTAATATAACTATTTTTGAGAGATTTAAGCGCGGAGATGATAACCGCATTTCATCCTAACGGGTACTTTAAAAATCATTCACTGTACATAGTTGTCTTCTATCACGGTCCAGGAAGCAAAAGAATTTCTTTATGTTGTAGAGCCATCAGCTTGCTTATGTTTGAGTTGTGACGCAATTTACTGTTGTCTGTTGGCCTGCGTTTATGATACTAATAACGTGTTGCATTTGCACCTTGGCTGCAGGAAACAAGCTTCTCTGGATCAGTATCAAACTGCAGCCACAACTCAACCGAGGGTTCCACAGGAAGGGGAAATATCTCCCCATGTACCAGCGATGGGCAGAGCCCGATCGGAAGACAAGATTCAACCAGTTCCCAGAAAAGTGTATCCCATCACGATTACCCTGTGAATGATTCTTCTCAGTCAAATAATTCACCATTTAATTCCCAGAAAATGCAAGACATTGGTGCATTATCTTCTAAGACGACCAACGCTTATAACAACCGTCTGGAAGCTGCAGAGGACACAAGTGAAGAGTTACGGGCAGAAGCAAAGATGTGGGAGATGAATGCCCGGAAGCTAATGGGTGATTTAGACATGCTGAGGACAGAATTCTCAGATCAATCCAAAAAATTGGAAGGTATGGAAATGGACCTTTCTGCAGCACAGGTAGAGCGTGATAGTTTGAAAAAAGAAGTTGAACAGTTAAAATTGTCATTTGAGGATCCAATAGTGAGACAGAAAGCATCGGAAGATTCAGTATCTCACGGTGAATGTATTCCAGAAATTGAGAATGCTCTAAAAGAGGAATTGAAATTTGAAAAGGAATCCAATGCCAACTTGTCTTTGCAACTGAAGAGGAGCCAAGAAGCAAATGTAGAGTTTGTTTCTGTTCTCCAGGAACTGGAAGAGACCATAGAACAGCAGAAAATTGAGATAGAAAACCTTTCATCATTACCCTCAAAGTTCAGTGATCTTGAGGAATCTTTTCAACAAAGTATAGAAGGAAACAAGCGCTTAAAGCAACAACTAGAACAATTAGAGGAATCAAAGAAAAATCTGCTGGTGAAGGTGCAAGAGCTGGAAGGGGCCTTAGAGGACAAAATGCGAGACACTGAATCTGCGAAGATTCAAAACAACAAAACCCTGTCAGATATTGAAATGGAATATGAAAGCAAATTATATGATAAAGATAAAGAAATTTCAAGTTTGAAAGCGAAGCTATTTGAATCTATCCCAGAAAATTGTATTGTTGAGACAGTGCCCAGAAATTTAGCTGATGTAGATCTTTTGAGAGAAATCGAAGTACTGAAAGAGAAAGTTGAAGAACTTGAGATTGACTGCAATGAGCTAACAGAGGAAAACCTTGAGCTTTTATTCAAGCTAAAAGAGGCAAAGAAAAATTCGAAAGATGGTGGTGCATGTGAAGAAGACCTTTTTACAGACAAGCTCAAAGACCAATCCTCTACTGGCTTTGGGTCTGAGGTAAGCAACAATTTATTTCGAATATTCCCTTCAGAAGACACGCTCCAGGGGAAAAACGACATCAAGAGTAGTAATGATCATTATTTTTCAATTCAAGAGCTTGAGAGTTCAAAATTAGCTCTAGAAGTCCGAATCACAGATTTGAATAAGGATCTAACTGATAAAACATCTGTGATAGGAAATCTTGAGGCTAATTTATCATATAAAGAAAAGGAGATTGGGGTTCAGCAGAAGCTACTGAGCGAGTTGAAAGCCAAGGTTTATCGTCTTGAACAAGAAAAAATTCAACTAGAGAAACACATGGAAGCCATGATAAAAGAAAATAAGCATGAACTGGAGCTCCACATATCAGACATAGAACAGGAAAAACAACAATTGTCAATTCACGTTTCTGTTTTAGAAGATCAATTGAGAGATTTGACAAATGATCAAGAGTTTTGTTTATCAGAACTAGAGAGCTCTAGATCTCAAGCTGCAAGGTTTCAAGAGAAGATTATGGAGATGGAATCTGAGATAGATTCTTCAACAGAAGACTTCAAACAAAAATTAAAGGTAGCACAAATTCGCTGGTCAGAAGCACAAGAAGAATGTGAATATCTAAGAGGAGCAAATCAGAAGTTACAAATTACTGCTGAGAAGCTTGAAGAAGAATGCAGTTCTTTTGAGAAGCTAAATGGGGATTTGAGGCAGCAAAACTTAAAGCTAGAGGAATATTGCTCCCTTGTGGGAGACAGGTTGAGGGAGTCAGATGAAAAATTTGTTAAGTGCTCTAAAAGAGTGGAACTCCTGGAAAAGAAATTAACTTTGATGGTAGAAGATATTGCATCAAAAGAGAAACATTTAACATCTGATTTAGATAATTTTTTTGATGAAAACAGGAAACATATTGAGCAGGGTCAAGTCTTGTTGAATCAGATGCAAATGGAAAAGATGGTAGAAACTCAGAACCTAGAACTAGAAGTTGAGAAGCTCAGTTTAAAACTTTCAGCAGCATATGATGAAAAAGAGAGTATAGCTTCCAATGCTTTGCTTGAAGTATCCACATTACGTGCTGATAAAGCCAAACTGGAATCTGCTTTAGAAGAAGCTCAGTCTAAAGTGGTTTTGGCTAAGAATGAGGTTGAGATGATGCAGACTCAATATGAACAAAAGCTGAAAGACCTAACAACTCAGCTTGCTGAATACAAAATCAAAATGGAAATGATGATGTCTGAACATGAAAAGTTGTTGAATTTGGCGGAGGACCACAAATCAAGAGAGCTAAAACTTAAAAGTACTATAAATGCCCTTGAATTAAAACTTACAGTCTCTGAATATGAAAGACAACAAATCATGGACGAATCTGGAAATTTGAAGGTTAAGTTGCAGAAGACCCATGAATTTGAAAATGAGATTATAGCTCTAAAGAAAGAGCTCAGTGCTTCTAATTCTGAGAAAGAGAGACTGGAAGCCTCATTGGGCCTAACATCTGAACTATGCGAAGATCTGAAGGCAGAGAAGACGTCATCAGGACTAAAGATATTAGCCTTGGAGAAGGCTGCGTCTGAGTTGGAGGACTGCAAGAGAACTAGAGCATCCCTGGAAGAAAGACTTGTGCAGTTGGACAATGACTTGAAGGCAAGAGAAACAAGATGTGTTCAGGATACTGAGCTCAGTCACAGCAAAAGAATAAACAGGCAGCATCAACAGACCATACAACTGCTTGAACAGGAGAAGGTTGAGCTCCAGACAAAAGCCCAAGCCCTTGAGGAAGAATTGAAACTGATTAAGGAACAAAAGAGAAATCAAGTTTCGAAGTTAAACAGGAAATGTTTACCAGTTCACGATGATCTGAAGGCCTCAAAAGTTAGTGCACGTTTTCATTAATGGCATGATAACATTGATATGACGGGACTATTAATTTTCTTTATTTGATTTAGCAGAGTCATGTGGTGAAGAACACCAATCAACATCGCAGTAATAGGAAAAAGTCTTTTAAGAATGACAGAGAAATAATGAAAGATCAACAGGAGCCTTGTTACGGCATCAAACATCAGAGTGAGGTGATATGTTTTGAATATTGACTACTTTGTAATTTACCTCCTTGTCAAAAGTTACAAAGTATATTTTATAATTACAATTGTGCGGTGCAAGATGATAATATGAAATATATGTAGTCTTACGGGGAATGCCACCTTACTTTTCAATGTCTCTGTTTCTTGACTTCTTTATCTTAAATAGGTAGAAACTGAACTTGGACTTCTTGATGAAAATGTTCATGCTATTGAAGTTGATCCACTACCGAAGACACAATTGCTTGAGACTGAACTAGCAAAAGCAGAAGAAACCAATGACAGGTTAGAGGAACACATTGTACCTTCAAATCTCAAAGGAAAATGCTTTTAATCTGTGTCTTTGACCTCCTCATGCTGAATTTATGATTCTTTTATTAGTTTGAATCTTCTATTCTGAACAATTTAATAATAACAAAAGTTGTTTCCCACTAGATGGGTTATTTTAAACCGTTCGAATTTGGAACAGGATAATTCTAATGTCTTAAACGACATTTTGTTTAAAACTCGAATATATTCATAGCATGGGTTTGTTGTACAGATTAGGATCATTTTATGATAATGCAAATATTTTTGACAATTTTGGTTGATGACAAATTTAGAATTTCTTAAATGTTTGGCTCAAAACAGTCATTATCAGGTGAAAACACCAAATACGGTTTGCGAGAAATAAAAGAAAATTTAAGTTACGCAAGAAGCCAACTTTCTTTTGGTTTCATATTGTCCCAAAAGGAAAACTTGTCGAGTAAGAAATTTGTTTATTTTTAGAGCCTTGATAATGAAGTTTTGACTTTTGGGAATCGTTCGGGAGGAATGAAAGGATGGGTGCCATTCTAGCCCTTCTCTTCTCTTATAACTAAGTTTTTTTTTTTTTTTCTAAGAAAATAAAGTAGAGAAAAGAATAAAAATAAATGGTGAAGAAATTAGAAGAGGGAAAAAAAAGAAAAAAAGAACTATGATGTTCTCATCCTTCCTCTCCAGGATGAGTCTACAAATAATATCAAATTCCTGAATAATAGATTATGCGTTTTATTATATGAAAGCAACGAAAACAGTTTTCGCCAGATTGCCTATTATTAAGGCTCATTTATGTTTCTTTTGGTTAAAACCAAGTTTAAAACTCTGCTGCTAGTTTAGGAAGCACTTTGTATTTGTTTTTTGTTAGTGGATGCCTTATTGCTCATGAAGTAATTTGTTATATAAC
Source organism: Cajanus cajan (assembly GCF_000230855.2). Taxonomy (NCBI): domain Eukaryota; kingdom Viridiplantae; phylum Streptophyta; class Magnoliopsida; order Fabales; family Fabaceae; genus Cajanus; species Cajanus cajan. The sequence goes on along the minus strand of NC_138523.1, from coordinate 11,325,507 downwards.
TCCTTGTATACATATCCTGCAGGTCACCCTCTCAAGGCCGAAACAACCAGGCAAATGGCCCAGTAAAATCAATGGTTGAAGAACTAGTAACGAAAGAAATATTTGAACGTACAAAATCTATACTAGAGGAAGAGTTGAGAGATATTCAGGAGCGCTACTTCCACATGAGCCTTAAATATGCCCAGGTGGAAGCTGAGCGTGAAGAACTTGTGATGAAGCTCAAGGCGACCAAGAACAAAAAAGGATGGCTATCATAGAATTATGATCAATTCGATTACCCCATTATTGGATTTGACGCTGCCAATCTCAGGTAGCTTTTCACGAAATTTAAGTGTCCGAGTTTTCAATCAACTATAGGATGTATCATTTGGAAATGACTCATTCATTGAATAGGAGAATAGTAATAAATCTAAAATGGTCGTTTGTACTTGTAAATATCAGAAATTTTGAAGGTAGAATGACACTTAACAAGTGATATTGTAATTGTCTTGGGCTGTCAATACTTGCTCTTCCGTGTACACTGCTCTTTTATATCCCTTGGGTTTTACATGACATGATTTCAAACATGCAACATTCACTATTTCATTATTTGGGCTGTTGTTACAAGTGCTGCTATTATTAAATACAGAGATGAAGAAGAAAAAAAACAGAGCACAAAAAATATAAATGTTTCATCCATAGTGTCACGTGATCAACTGACCGTACCACTAACAAAGGAGAGCATGCAATTAGAATTTAGAAATACCTCGTATAGGTCTGCTTTGTCCCAATCCACTTTTTTTGTCCTGACCGACTTTAAAAAACATAATACCATTGTAAATTTTTGAAAAGAAAAAAAAAAGGTAATTTAAGAAGAAAGACTTAGTTAGTTAACTATTTTTTTTTAAAAAAAAATATAATTATCAATAAAACTAGTAAACATTTCGTCTAACATAATTATTAAAAAAAAATATATCTCATTAGCATCTTTGGAAGAAAATCCCAGTTCGAAGAATTATAGGTAACCCAGTCAATTATAAAGAGGGAAATGTTGATCAAAAGAGAGCCTAACCAAACTGAATAATTTCTTACAACCTCCGAACCTTGTCTTTGAACATCGTTGATGAATACTGAAAAACCCGTCCCTGACCAAGTCTTGTACCAATTTATTTATAACCATTTGATTTGGTTGGTTTTTCCTCCGTAACACTTGTGTACCCAATTAATTTATTTGACTAACAAGTCAAAATCAAATATTTATCAAACTTTTCTCAATCAAAACATTATCGAAGAAACATTTTCTGCCGCATCCACTTTTCATAGTTGCATTTTATTCTGCATAACAAATAACGATAGAAACCTTATAATCTTGTCCATGATGCTTCCCACTGACTACGTTGGTGGCTGTCTAGGCCCTCATTTCCAAGATATTCAATGCTTTTAAACTAACTTTTCTATCAATCGGACCAAAATTAGAAAAAGAAAAATTGAACAGCAATCCAGGTAGAAGCATCATGCTGTTTCACTTTGGCATCAAATAATATTCTTCTCTTTTTGGTTTTTCAAAGCATCCACTCATGCTAACCGGCGTATATGCCTTTCTCGGTTTCTCCAATTCCTATTATTGTGTGTGTTTCAAACAGTTGTTTGTTTTACAAAAAAGTCCTTCATTGAAATATAAACCAACGCATAGCTCAGATAAGCTGTTACTTTCTCATGTAATTGGCGTCTTCAAAACATCACTTTCTTTTTCTTCTCCTATACTGATATACAAACTCTCTTCAAAAGACGTTTTTCATGTATTAAGACTTGCGATGAGGGAGTTAATTTATTTTAACCCCAAATTAATAACATAAAGACTTGTCTCAAAGTGATCTCCAAAGGATAAATCCACTAGCGAAGGCAAGCATTATGCAAGCAAATAAATTATCAAACTTATTTGGGCAAGGCAAATAATAATGATGATGATGCTGTTGTCACTAAGAATATGAAATCTCACTCATACAATAAGATTAGCTATATAAAAGTCTGAGTCGGAACGGCTGAAAGCGAAATATGTCGTTACCTAATATGTCTGCCCAAATTAATGGTAAAATATTCACAAGCATATGCCTTTCTACATCTCTCAGCTTAGCTACACCTGCCAGCTGATAAGTATATACAATGGTTGCTATGTGTTTGGCTGGTTAACAATGTCCATGTGTTTGGTTCAACATTTATGAACATAGCTATTGTTTATTTAGTTAGGGAACGGAATAGTGGGTAGGTTATATAATAAGCATATATTATGTAAAGAAAAGATATACCAACCATGTTAAGATTTAAAAAAGGGAGAAAAGTGTGCCTTTTGCAAGCTACTTTGTACATTGGTCTTCAGGTAAAAACATTCAACATTTCAAAAGTCGCATTCCAGCATAAAATTGTCTACAACAAATTAAAGTTAATAGTGTACAAAAACAAATATAATAAAATCGGAATGCTACTTTTCTTTCGCACTTCCACTTTCGTTAAGAGATTCTTTAGATTAAGATAGAAACGTTTTTTTTAGAGATTCTTTATTAAAAATTAAAAATATTTTTTTAATAAAAAAGACTCTCAAAACTTGTAAACCTGTATCTTAACATACTCTAAGTAAATTGAAGTTAGCACAAAAGAATAGAAAAATAAATGAAGTAAACAAATGAAATGAAATATGTTATCTTACTTCACTTTTCTAGATAAATCGGCAAATCCCATCATATCCCTCTCCATTTCTGGACACTGTATGTTGTAGTGAGAAATTGAAGCTTCCAAAACTAAATACAGCGAGTGGTGATCTAATCAGAACCATGATACAATAGTGGGTCGATTTTGTTAGCCCATGGTTCCCCTTCTTCAGAGGCCTCTCTCGATAACAAAACCAAATTTGCTATCCCTTGTGAACTATTAAGTGAGCACTCACTCTTTTCAAACAACTGTTGGATGGCGAATGTTGAAGAGGAGTATAATATATAAATCCCAATTAAGTGTAGCAAAAAAGAAGACACGTGAGGGTAAAATGGAAAGGTGTTTGTCATGTGTGGAACAAAGGCGGTGGGCAAGGGCATATGCTTTGGAAGATGCTATATTAGGAACCTCCATTTCACTCTTTATCACTTTAATTTGTGTTCCCTTTAACAAAAAGTCACCCCCCAACACCACACAAGCTACTTAAGTCATCTCACTCTTTTATTGCCATTATGACCAACAAGAAGAAAATCCTATATCAACCAATCCTAGCTACAACCTCAAACCCTCTCTAAACTACACCCCATCCCAAACATGTAACACCCCTTTGAAACCCTTTTCTTAGCCCCATGCCACCACATGGGGGTGGTGCATATGTGGATGCTGATTGGTGGCTATAACCGTGCTTCTTGAGGGCGGTTTCTCTTGGAAAGGGCAACTTCAATCCTTTGGCATTTTTCAACTCCTCCTTCTCACTTCACTCTTTGTGATTTGGGCTCTTGAGGGAACTCTCAGAATGGCAACACCCCTACTATATATGTGTACCCTACTATACTACTATCTTCTAGTTCTTTTCTCGTACTAGTCCTTGTTTGTGGTGTGATTATTTCAATTTTCAACTGCAAACTATGTCTATCAGTATGCTCATGCTTACTATAGACTATAAACTATCCAATAAATAATGTACGTTTGTATAGGCCTCAGGCCAAAGTGTATTGTTGTTTTGATATGGGTATGGGTAAATCAGACTCTAGCCATGTTATTTTAATTTCCTAGTGTCTTTGCATCTTACATCCTTATTTCACAGACAAAACTCAGATACAGTCCGAGTCAATAATACACCCTAACATCTAATGGGATATTTTATTATATATGCTGTTAAAGTAAAACTCTAATTTTGATGGATGAATAACACTAACTATATTCATGTAAGTTTTATTATCTTTGTTCATTTACTCTATAGCATTAATTTTGTTGTTTTTGGTAAGTTAACTAATTAGCATATGATATTATTGGACATGATGGCACGAAATACTGCCATGTGCGAATCACATGGAGCATGTAAGGAAGGTCCCCCACTATCTAGTGTTGTAAACGTGTTCTGCAACGCATATCATAGGAAACAAGGAGCATGTGTTATCCCTTCGTACGGAGTGATAGATAGATAATAGATTAGTGTTATAGTGGTTCATGTTTTCTAACTTCATCTCAGCAGAAGATAACTCGCATATATATATTTGCCTTTTTATTTTGAAGGTTGGAACCGACCATTTGTCCTTTTCTTCTCTTTTTTTCTAATTTCCTTTTCCTATTTTTTTCTTCGATACACGCATTTTCAAAAATTATTGTCAAGTGATGTGTTTAGTGTTTGTTAGTAGGCGACATGCTAACTGATGATATTCAATTCATACGTCAGTGATATGTTAATCACAAATTTCTGCCCTAGCTATTGGTTGAAACTGATACAAAACACGAACCATGTCATTAGTTATTAGTCAATTACAAGGGAAAGCGGGTCCCAAAGTAATTTCAGAGTCTTTCAGTTACGTCCAAATTTGGATCTAGCATAAATTCACTCACATATAGTCGAAATTGTTTATGTGATGCTTTCTCAGCAATTTTGCATGTCTAATACTTAGCCCGTGTGGTTAGACGATTTAATTTCCTAGCAACTAGTCTAACTGTGTTTCGAAATATATTATGTTATTAGTGCAAAATTAAGCAGTTATCTGTAAGTTCATAATTAATTTTCACTTCATTAATTCATTTTTACGAATTAATTTCTAACTATCTGTTGAAGATATCTTTGAAAGGGATTTGTGTGTCAACAAAGTGTGTTATCTGGTTACACTTTATAGACACACATTATTGCAAATTTTCAGGTCAAATCCATAAGAAAAAAGCAGAAACTGGTTATATATTTATTTCGATACAACGGAAATATAATGTTAAATATAAATAAATAAATAAGAAATAAAGTACAAAAAATTTTGTAGCAACACAATGGAAAAGAAAAGGAGAAAAACTCGCTCCTTCATTCTAGGTCACTCATTTAATTAGCATCTTTAGTTATAAAAGTTTATTTCTTACATTGTTTTGATATATCTTTTGAAAGACTAGAACAAAGGGTATTGATAGACAAATAATTTCACTTTTACATGAGAGAGAATTCTTTTAAGTTAACTATCAAAAGAATGTTCACCCATAATATTTGTGAGATTATTATTATTATTATTATTATTATTATTATTATTATTATTATATTTTCATTATATTTTTACTTTATTCCCTTTATTTTCTCATTGTGATTATACAAAGTATGAAAAAAAATTAGATTTATGAATAATATTTTATTATTTGACCTTGTATTAGTTTTATTTGTTATATTTTCCAACACGTGTCATAAAAGATTTGACTCATTATATAGTTTAACTTGTGTCATTCACAAACGGAAGAGTTAACCTTAATGACATCAACAATGATGATTAAATTAACCTCAAACTACTCCATTTGGATGCCCAGAATGAAAGACATTTTCTATTGCAAAAGATTTATATGAACCTTTGTGAAATGAAGAAAAGAAACTTGATGTAATGTTTGATGTTGATTGGACTTTAATGAAGAAAAATGCAAACTATAGAGATAAGTCAAGAGGCAAGGCAAAAGATAAATTTAAAGGCTGGTTAAGGACAACAAGAGATGTAGAATGTTATTATTCTCATGAGAAAGACCGCATGAAGAGGGAACGCAAGAATCTTAAAAGAGAGCAAATAGGGAATCGTGATGCAATTAAAGTAGTTGCTACCATTTTTCATGGAGTTGAATTAATATTTGCTTGTGATGTTGGTCGTGTTAATTTGACATTACAAGATACATGTTGGGTTATGAATTTTGGTATATTATTTCATGTAACCTCACAAAGGGGTTTTCTTCCACCTACATAAGTGGTGATTTTGGTCATGTGAGAATTGTAAATAATAATAGATTTAAGATTGTGGGAAGGGGAAATGTTTCCTTAGAAACAAATACTAGTTATCACCTTACATTGAAAGACATGAGACATGTTCTTGACATACTTCTCAATTTAATTTATGTAGGATTGTCATACAAAGAAAGCTATACTAGTGTGTTTAGGGGGAGGAAATGAAAGCTATCACAAAGTTCCTTGATGATAGCCCAAGGTAAGAAAATAAGCAATTTTTATGTGATAGAAGCTAAAGTCAATAACGACTATGTTAATACCCTTGGAAAATTAGACTCCTCAGTTGAGTTATAGCATTATAGGCTCAAGCATATGAGTGAAAAAGGCCTTCAAATTCTACCCAAAAGAAACATATTGGCAAGTTTAAAAGGAAGAAATATGTTTCTTAAATCATGAACACATTATTTGGCTGGAAAGCAACATAGAGCTTCATTCCACTACAAGGCCCTACACAAGAAACCCAATGTTTTAGATTTGGTACACTCTAATATTATGGTCCAATGACCACTTGTACTTATAGAGGTGCAAGGTACTTTATAACCTTTATTTATGACCATTCTAGGAAGTTTTGGGCATATGCTCTCAAAACAAAAGACCAAGTATTTGTAGTATTCAAACAATCTCATGCTATTGTTGAACGAGATACTAGTAGAAAGTTAAAATATATTCACACTAATAATAGGAGAGAATGGGAGCTTTCAGACATTATTGCATGAGTAATGGAATTTGACATGAATAGTCTATTTCAAAGACTCCTTAGCATAATAGAGTGGTAGAAAGGATGGACAAAAAAACTATTTTTTAAAGGGTGAGAAAGTTATTATCTCATGCTAAATTAACTAAGAGTTTTTGAGGTGAAGCTTTCATGATTGTAGTTGATTTGATCAACTTATCCCCTTCAACTCCATTGAATAGTGATGTTCCAAACAAGTTTTGGACAAGTAAAGAGGTATCTTACAATCATTTGAAGATATTTGGTTGTAGAGCATTTATTCATATTCCTAAAGATGAAATATCATAACTTGATTATAAGTTGAAGGAATGCATCTTCATAGGATATAGAAATGAATAATTTGGCTAGAAATCATGGAATCCTATTGAGAAAAAGCTAGGTTATTAGAAGCAAAGATGTTATTTTCTTTGAAAACCAAAATATTAAAGATATTCAAAAGGGTGTAAACCTAGTTACTCCTAAAGAACACCAAATCAACTTGGATCATATTACTCTTCCAGAACTTTGAGGGGGAGATGTAACAGAATATATAAGAAATATAAAAAATGATCATCAAGTTGGTAATAATTTAACTGAAGAAGCAATGGATAATAATAGAAGTGATGGTGTTTTTGATGATATGGATGCAAATTATGAGGACGAAGCACAAGATACTCAAGATCCTTGGTTGATAAGATCACTTAGGATACCTAAACCACAAACCAAATAACATGCTATAGAATAAATGTTACTAACTAATGGGGAGAACTATAGTCTTACAAAAAAGCTATAGTAGATGACCACAAGAAAGAGTGATCGAAAGCTATGCAAAAAGAAAAACTTTGGACCCACGAGGCAAATTCTTGGTATAACCACCTTTCATGATCAAAATGAAAGAAATTTGTGGTTATCACAAGAAAAACATATCAAGAAGGTATTAGAGCGATTTCATATCAAAAATGCAAAGCAAGTTGTTACTCCACTTGCTAGTCATTTTATGCATAACTCAAAGCAAAGTCCTACATATGAAGATGAAAAGGAGGAAATGAGCAAGGTGTTGTATTCCTTGGATGTTGGAAGCTTAATGTATGCAATGAGGTGTACATGACCAAATATAACATATGTAATTGGTGTTATTAGTAGATATAGGGCTAATTTAGGAAGAGGGCATCCGAATGTTATGAAGTGGCTTTTAAGATATCTTAGAGGAACTTCCAAAATGATTTTCTGCTTTGGAAGTTGGAGACCTGAGTTGATCAGCTATGCAAATGCAAATATGGTTGGAGATATTGATTCTAGAAATTCAACTTTTGGATATCTAATTGCATTTTCAACCGGAGTGGTATTGTGGCAATTAAAGTTACAAAATTGTGTTGCTTTGTCTACCACAAGCAAAGTTTATTGCTATTACAGATGCTTGCAAAGAAACATTATGGATGAAGTGATTCTTCCATGAGTTAGCCTAAGAATAAAAAAAGTACATTGCGTATTGTGATAGTCAAAGTGTAATGTACTTGAGCAAGAATTCAAGTTTTTATTCTAGATCAAAGCACATTAACGTACGATATCATTGGATACATCATATATAGGAATCTAAACAATTGCAATTTGAAAAACTTCATACGAATGATAATAGTTTAGATATGATGACCAAGTACTTACCTAAGGACAAGTATAAATTTTATAAAAGAGCAATTGGATTACTAGAGCCCTCCACCTAAATTAGGAGGGGGAGATTGATGGGTTTTTCTTTTTAGTGGAGAAAAGAAAGATAAGTAAATATAATTCTAAAAATATAAGAAATAGAGTATTAAAGATTTTGAAGCAACACAGTGGAAAAGAAAAGGAGAAAAACTTTCCTTCACTCTAGGCCACTCATTTAGTTAGTAGCTTTATTTATAAAAATTTAATTTCTTACGTTATTTTGATATTTCTTTTGAGAAACTAAAACAAAGAGTTTTTGTAAGGAAGATAACCTTACTTCCATGTGAGAGAGATAATTCTTTTGAATGAACTACCAAAAAAAGTGTTTATTCACAATATTTATGAGACTATTATTATTATTATTATTATTATTATTATTGTTGTTGTTGTTGTTGTATATATTCCCATTATATTTTTAGTGGAAGTTATTCATTTTGTTTTCTCATTATGATTACACAAAGTGTGAGAAAAGTTAATCCAGGGCTAATAATTTATTCTTTGGCCTTGTATTAGGAAGTTTTATTTGTTATCTTTCCCAACAAAAATTTCATTAATTTTTTTAGTATTTAACTCCTTTGTGTGTATCTCTATCCTATTAGAATTTTGTAACTTAAAAGGAAAAACACTTGGTCTTGGAAAACATATTAGCTGAAAGGTGCAAGACAAGTTAACCTTTGTTAGAGAGCTAATGAGAGAATTTGGAGTAGGAAAGAAAAAATATTATTCTATTGAATTGGTAAAAGTGAAAAATACATTGTACATAAGGATATATATTTATTTTCCACTAATTTCACTAAAAATGACCAAAAATAGTTAATACTTTTAACTGTAGAACTTCCACTCAAATTGGGTAAAAGATACTCATGAGATCCAACTTGAACAAGAAACTAGAAAATTTACAATAAGGTAATGCTTTAGTGAGTATGTCAACTAGCTATTGCTAAGTGGGTATGTGGATGTTGTTGAGCAAGCCTAAGCTGACATGTTGGATAAAGTGACAATCAATATTAATATGCTTCAAGCAATCGTTGAAGGTTGGATCGTGAGTCATTTGAATAGCTGACTTATTATTGCACAAGACCATGATTGAAGGACAATGACTTCAAAAGTTTTAAGAAGTTGTTGAACCCATAATAACTTACCCGTGAGATGTGTTAACGGTTTATATTCAGCTTTTGCTGAGGATCTAGCAATTGTAGCTTTTTTTCTTAAAGATAATAAGGCACTAACTAGATAAACACAAAACCATTTAGTAGATCATTAGGTAATATTGCAACTACCCTCAATGTGCATCAACTTAAGCTGGTAATTTTGTATAAGAATTGGAAGGAAAAACAAACCCTATCCCAGAGAAGTTTTGAGATATTGTCACACCTTTTGAATGGAAGGAAGATGGCTTGCCCAAGGATGAGTCATTGGCTTAGTCTATTTTTTGTAAAGGAAATATCTAGACGAGAAACTGTTAAGTACATGAAACGACCAATAAGTCTTTGGTATTGAGAATCATCTTCAAGTAGTTCTTCCTCTGTATCATTTAATTTCAAATCAAGTTCCATAGGAATATTAGGAGGCTTTGCTTCATTGAATCATGTGTCATTTAATAACTCCAAGGTATATTTCCTTTGGCCAAGATGAACTTCTTTGTTGGACCTTGCAATTTTGAGGCCAAGGAAGAAGTGTAAGTCCAACCACCTTTAGTTTGAATATACTTTGTAGCTGGGTAATGGTCTTGTGGATGAGATTTTGATTTAAACTAGCTATAATGATATCATCAACATAGACTAAAAGCAATACAAACATAGTTCTATGCCCCTTACTAAAAACAAAACGAATAGTAGAAGATTGGTGGAAACCAAGAGTTGTGATGGAGGTGAAAATTTCTTGAAACCATAATCGAGAAGATTGTCTAGGGCCATAAGGGAAATACCAATTTGTTAAACAAATAACAAGATCTTCAAAAGATCTCCATTAAGGAATGCATTGCTAACATTAAGTTGTGTCAAATACCAATTTTTGTGCAATAATAGCTAACAAAATTCAGTCAATGGTTAATTTGGACCCTAGAGAAAAATATTTATACATTCAACAGTTTGTTAAACAGATAACAAGATAATTTGGACTAGGAAAGAAAACATCTTATTTTATTGAATCGATAAGAGTGAAAAAAAATATTGTATATAAGGATATATTCATATCCCACTAGTTGCACTAAAAATGATAGAAAATAATTAGTACTTTTAACCATAAAAACCTTGATTATGCAAACTTGATAAATGAGATGATCATCATGAATTCTTCTCATTTTTCACATTGAAAACACTCGTGGTATATATTCTCTCTATATATGTAGTGGGTTCTTAACTTCCACTTCTTCGTGTGAAAGTTAATTAACAACCCAAAATTCTCCTTTATAAAATAACCTAGTAGTTATGGTTGTGCATTTATGGCTTTTTAAAAAATTTATTAATAATAACTTTAATTAACTATAGTGGAGGGCCCAAAGAGAAACCTTCTCCACCTACAAAACTCAAAGATAAAAAGAACAAGGTACAACACGAGTCGCCTCCATGATATCACTACTAGTAGGTCCCCTCTATATATACCTCTACCTTTAAAAGCTTTAGGTGTTGTCAACCCAAAGATACTAAAAGGAAGTCTAAATTTTTGAATCATGTGTCCTTTATGTGTACATCAAGGAAAAGTCTAAGTTGAAGTACCAACTTAGGTGGCATGTAACGATTTAATAGGTTACTACGCTAAGTACAACACAATTATTATGTAGTGAAAAACATAAGAATCTAATAATTTAAGGTTATCATGCAACAACTCAACAAAACCCTATACAAATATACATCTAGTATGGAAAGTATTGGAAACATAAAGCCCTAGAGTTGGTGAAGCATCTCTATATACATGTTGCATCAGAACAACATAACAAAATATAAAATCCATCCCTAACATGGCCATCCACCAAGCATGCCCTTTAACTAAATCTTATCATACTTGTATAACAAGTATAATTATAGCAGTCCAACAATATGAAAAAGCAAGGGTAAGCTTGTATGCAAAAAAAAAAACAATATATCACAAATATATCTATATAAGCATATTCACAACATGAAATTCAATTCAACATCTCAATATTTAAGTCATGTTCTTTATCAAATTTTAGCAATCCAACCATTAAATTAAATTTTTTTAATGCATAGTGTGGAGAAAAGAGAGACACTAGAAGGGGGTTAAATAGTGTCAATAAAAAAATCACACTTTTCAAAACAACGAAGTAGTATTGTTACATGAAGGAGTGCAAAAAGATACAACAATATGAACACAAGGTATTTTTATATTGGTTCACCTCAACCACCAAGATTACATCCAATTCTTGATCTAACTAGATTAAGTTCCATTATCTTATACAAAGATACAAGTATTCTTTTCCCAAGCCACTTTTAGCTCAAATTTAAGTATTTTTTGACTTGATTCTTCAAGCAACTATCTTAGTATTCTTTAATGCAAAGCCTCTCTAGACTTCAACAACCCAATATCCTTTTACATAAATTCTTTCTAGATTTCAATAACAAAGTATTCTTTTATAGACAAGTCTTTCCAAGCTCAAAGCAATAACACTATGTTATAGTTGGGTAAGATAGTAATGTTGTTTCATCTTACTTTTAAGACGTGATACAACCAATATAATACAAAGTTGATTTACAAAAAGAATGAATATGAATATGTTCAAATGAAAAATAACAACAACAACTTTTCTTTCAGAATCATCATGTTTCCTTATATAGGTGATTTAATGAAGACGATTGTTGCAAATCCTTAAGCATAGGTACTGTTAAGTCTCAATTTTACTTCTTTTTGGATGAGACTTATTGAACAAATTCCACTCATCCTCTAAACCATTGCAATATAATTGTTCTCTTTTTGGTTCATTTTGTGTGCAGATATAACTAACCCAATTTCATCTAACAATACCATAATCCACCTCATTTTTTGTGCAGGTATTGAGGAAGAGTGAAAAGTTGAAGATCCTTTGGATTGGAAATCTAAGAAGCTAAGGAGCAGAGAAGAGTGAATGCGCCGGGCGCAAGATGACCCGCGCCGGGCGTGACCAAAACAGAGTATCTCATATCTGCTAGTTATATTGCGCCAGGCGCAAAAGGAATTGCGTCGGGCTTGTGTTGAGACAGAGAGTGCTTGACTTCTCTGGAAGGACCTGTGCCAGGCGCGAAGATTTATGCGTCGGGCATGTGAACCCTAATCTGACTCCCCAAGCTCGTATTTGAAGCCATTTTCGAGGGTTTCTCCGGCATTCACGCAGGGGCGCCTCCTTGGAGCGGTAGAAGGGATTCTCCGAGCTTGGGAACGTTCGTGTGTGGATCTTTCCTTCGGTTTCTTCATTTCTCTCTTCCATCTCTATTTTTGCTTTACCCTCATTGTTGAGTGGTTCCACCCATTTTTTGTGGGGTTAGATGTAACCAACGAATTCTAATGTAATCCTTACGTTTTAATGATATATATACATGTTGTTTCATCCATTATTGTGTTTGTTTCTATTCTTAATGCTTGCTTTGGATTGATCACCCTTTGCATGATTTAAGGTTCCATTGAGTATTGGGAAATACCATTGAAACTAGTTCTGAAACATATACCTAGTGGTGATTGTATCTAGGGATAGAGTTTGACCTATTAGTAGTCTTAAACCCTAGCCCGTAATGCGGGTGTAGATATTGGGTACTCAAGGGATTGATAGTCAATATCCGCACCTAGGCTCTTTCTCTAAGGGATTAGGTTTGAGTAAACTTATGGGTTGACTAAGCAATGTATGGAATAAGAGATTAAGGATTCATTAGACTTTCGGTGAAATTTGACCCTACAATCTCACAAAACCATTACACCATTCCTATCCTTTTCCACTCAAAATCAATTATTTTTATAGTTTAACATTCCAATAGTCATAACCTTGAATTCACATGACAAACTATGAAATTGGAATTATTCTTTAGTCACGAATAGTCAATAAATGCTTATTTTACCTTCTAATCCCTGTGGATACGATATTTTTACTACTTGAACGGTCGGTATACTTGCCGTGTTTGAGACCGTTGATAGAATTAAACTGTTTTACAATTATAACAAAAGTACTTCAATGGAAATCTCAACAGGTACCCTCTTAGCTAGCAAGTATACCAAGTCCAAAGTAATACAATCAAGATATCATCCTTAGGGATTTATTGATACTTCGTAATACCACTACCCTAGTTACAACTTGTCTAACCATGTATAAAATATACGATCATAAGTGGTCATTAGTGCATTAAGTGCATTTCACCAAATTGTTACTTCTCATTTGATCAAGGAGGCTATTTATCACCTTTTATGTGCCAAATGAGTAGAACTATGTGTGTGTTAGGTTAGAGCAATTTTGAACAACTTTATTTGGCGTTTTTGTTTGACTTTTTCCTATGCAAAGCATATCTTTTGTTCTTTTTAGTCAAATGTGAGTACCAATGAAGTTTTTTCATTCGATTTGTTAAGGAATCATACAAACACAAGCGATTCTTTTATTTGACATAATAAATGATATGAAATTAAAATGTGTGTCTTTTAGACTAAGTACTTCGTTTGGCTAGATAACTCAAACATCTTAGTGCCTTATTCGTCTATGTACTTTATTCACAAAATTTTTCTCTAGAAAAATGTCTACATTTGTTGATATTAAAACTTGAAATCCTAAAGGGTTTTAAGATTGCCTTTTAACCTAACACATAGATCAAGTTTGCATAGATCATGTTCTACCTCTTAGTCATATCATGATTTTATTCTATTTTCATAAATTAAAATTTAAATAAAATAAAACATTAAAACATTACATGGACTAGCTACAAATTACTAAGATGAAAAATAAAAAGAAAATAATTTACTAGACTAAAAGTAATAAAAGAAATTGCATGGAGAATGAAGATATTCAAACCTTAAATTAAACAATATAAAATAAAGGATAAAATATTAAAATATCTTATTATTTCCTTTTTTATCTTTGCACAATCAATATTCTCACACATTATTTAAAAAATTGGACTGACCATTAAGTCAATCAAAATACTAGATTAGTAGGTCAAAGGTCAACTCTGTGAGTCATTAATTGAATTACATAATTGGTTTCTATTAAGAAATTTTTTTTAAAATATTCATGTCATATATATTTCATACGTATAAATTTTAATAAAATGCATAACATGGCTTAAAAAAGTCCAAGAAAATGTGGTGAGTTTGGGAGCGTAATGGAGACATTAGATAGCATCCTCTAGTGGTGTAGCTCAAGCTTTAGAGAAAATAAAAAGTAAATGAATCGATATTTGCAACATACTAGGGTTGGTTGGTTGAATTGCAAACTTGGTCGATTCAAACCAATTTACATCAGTTTGATGGTATAAACAATTCACTAAGGGAGCTTTTGGTATGTTGAATGTTTTTACATTCATGAGAATCTTAAAATGAGGATCTTAGTTTTTTATGTTTGGTAACTATTTAAAAAAAAAAAAAGATTCCTAGAAATGTAGTTTCTCGAGAATCATTTTTATCTCACTTTCCCACAAAGAAATTCCTATGAAGAGGGGATGGGAATCCAACTTTTCCGAGTTAGGGAGAAAATTTAATACATTTAAAAGACCACATTATGCTTTTTTAAAATAGAAAACCTCTCTTTCTCTCTCTCCTTCTATTTCTCTCTCACTCTCTCTATCTCTCTCACTCCCGCTATCTTCCTCTCTCCCTCACCATCTCTCTCTCTCTTTCTCTTTCTCCCTTGTTAAATTTTTTTAATTAATTAATTTGAATAAAATGAAATATATATTTTTATCCTTCTTAATTATTATGTAGTATTTTTCTTTACTTATTTATTTTGTTAAATTTTGTATTTAAATAATTTTAACTGTAAGTTTTCAACTTTTTAAAAATAATTTAATATTATATTTATAATAATTTGAACAAATGAATATATCTAATAAGTTTACTTTAATAAAGGATATTTTTGTAAAAAGTATTTATATTTCTAGGAATATAGTGGTGTAACCAAATATAAAAATCTTTAATTCTAAAAAATCTTATATGAATATTCTTAGAAACCTTTATGAGTAACAAAATATATTTTAGTTATTTCTAAGAATCCTATTCCTAAAATTTGTAATTTTCTGGAATCATGATTTTTAGGTATAAAAAAACTTCTCCCTTAACAAATACCCCCTAAAAATTAGAACTAGCTATATCACCAATTTGTCTGGTCGTTTGAGCCAAATTTTAAAATTCTTTTTCATTTTAATATTTATTTACTCATTTATCTTTATTTCATATTATATTTAAACATTTGTTTGATTTTAATATTTAAGTTAAGATTAAAACATCTTTTTCGAAAAAAAAAAGTAACTTTTCTTTTAGTCTTATTTAATGTTTCTTAGTTTTTATAATTATTTTTTTTTATCTATTTTTAATCTCCAAAATAAATCATTTAATTCTAAACATAATTAAAAAAAGAAAACAACAACATATTTTGCAACAAACTTTTTGATAATATAGCTCTTTGCTAATATTTCTTAATCTTTATGATTTATTTATTGGTTTTTAATCTCCATAATAAATCAGTTACTTCTAAATATAATTAAAAAAAAATAAAAGAACAACATTTTTTAACAAACTTTTTGATGATATAACTCTTTCTGACGTCATAATCTATTAATCACCTAACGGTAACTTCTTACTGTCTATGACCATTGACCAAACAAAATAATGTAACACAAACATTTTAACAAAACTAAAAGTATAAAAAAAATCATAAAATAACCTAAATGAGAAATTTACTCATTAAAATTATATTTCATTTTCACATTACTTATACTAAACCCTTTGACGGTCTCATATAATTTTAATTTTTAAGTATTAAAACGAGTGCTGTAAAAAATGTATTAAAATTACTGTTTATTAAAATTCAAATTATAATATATTATAGGAGTCGGATCGAGTCACTTTGTACATCTATTAAAAATAATTATAAAAATATGTTGATTTAATTAATATTATAATTAATTTATTAGTTTTAAGTTCTTAAATTTAATTAAAAATATTATTTTTAATTTTTTAAAATAAAAATATATAATAATAAAAAAAATGAAGATTAAGATGATTATCGAAAATATATTAATATGGATATTAAACGAAGAAATAAATAATAATAAAAAAAAAACCTGCGGAGAATAAAGAGGAAAAATTGAAGACCGAAGCAGGCACATGATCCGCTCCGCCTCCTTCCCATTTTACTTAGTGAGCTGTAGCTGGTCAGTTACGAGTAGCGAGTGAGCGAGTGAGTGAGTGAGTCAAACTCGTGGACCCCTTTGCTCCATTCCCATTTCCCTTCTTCTCAATCCAAAACCCTACCCATTTTCCCTCTTTTCTCTTCAATTCCCATGTCCACTCCCTCCTAATTCCCCTTCGCACCCTTCAATTCCCCAAATCCCTTTCCCCTCCATGGATTCCCAAAACGACGCCGTCAAACCTCCGCACCACCGAGTGAACGGCTTCCTCGTCTACACTCGCCGGAAGAGGACCCTCCATTCCGATAATGACGCCGCCAAGAGGCTCCAAACCGACCAAATTAAGGTCGAACCTCGCCACGACGCCGTTTTCGCTGGAGTTGGAGTTTCCAATTCAAATGCCGAGGAACTCACCAATGTGGAATTGAAGAAGCTCATCGTCGTCCACAAGAAGCCCTTCACCGTCAAGGAGCTTTTCGACACTGGCTTGCTCGATGGGGTTCCCGTCGTTTACATCGGTTGCAAGAAGGTGCGTCACTTTTCACTTCGTTTCGTTTTCATCTGCATTGCGTTTTTATTCTTTTATTTTTCACTGAGCTATGTAGCGGTGCATTTTGGCGTGCTGTGCTACGTGCCCGGTGCCCCACCGAATCTAAGCTTAATTTTGTTTTATAAAATGTACTTGCTTCGTTAATGATTGTACTTGTGCGCTGAGAATTTGCCTCACCCCTTGGGAACAGTACCATATAAATTTTAGAAATTTAGTTGTAAATTGTTTTCTTTTTATAATGTTTTAGATTTTATGCGTTGTTAGGGTGACATTATGAGCCAATTAGAAATCATGGGTATAGAGTGTGATGTACTAGTAGTATTATAAGATTAATTGTGATTGGATTGGATGACATGCATTGAATATTTACTAATTTTTTTTATTAATTAGAGATGTAATAAGATGAATGATGTGACAGAAATACTGAGAGAAAAGCCAAATTATATATAATAATATGTTGTAATAATAATTTGTTATAAGAATAACTGACTCTTTAAATTTTAGCCTTAGCTAAAAGGATTTTTACATTATTATTATCTAATCCTATCTGATTTAAGCACTTACGGGTTGATCAATTAATATAATGTCAACTTTTTATTTTATTAAATTCTATCGCATAATTGAATGATATATTGTCAAAAGTTTTAGATTGACATTATGTCAAAATTCAACTCTTATTAATGACCTTTTATAAACAAGCTTGAGTCGATGTATCTTATTTCTAATTATTATCGTGTTTTTTGTTTTTTTTTGGCTGGTGGGTGTGGTCTATTTTGAAGTGTAGCTATCATAAATAAATAATATACTGCCAGATTAATGTTGGTATGGTGTGTTGGGATTGTAGGATTCAACTTCGGAATTGCGGGGTGTCATCAAAAATGGGGGGATCTTGTGCTCGTGCCGTCTGTGCAATGGATGCAGGGTGAGTTATCATTGTCGTTTTGTCTTTGGGTCATGCCCTCGTGGGATACCCACCACCCAGTGATTCCTTTGGTTCGAGACTGCCCTTTCATTTGTTCTTCCTTGTTCCTTTTGCCCATTTAGGTTATTCCACCTTCCCAATTCGAGATTCATGCATGCAACATATATAAGAGGGCAGCACAATATATTTGCCTTGAAAATGGCAAGAGCCTGCTTGAACTATTGAGAGCATGCAGGGCAGCTCCGTTACATACTTTGGAGGCGACCATTCAAAATTTTATTAGTTCTCCGCCAGAGGAGAAATATTTTACTTGCAAAAGTTGCAGAGGTGAGAGCTTCTTTTTTATTGTGCTCGTTGTTCAGTTGTCACGCTGATCATAGTTTTTGTGTTAAAATATAAAAATAAACAGAAACTAAAATTATGTAGTGTTTATTTTATTTTATTTTTTTGTCGACGGCCTTGGATGCTTATTGGTATTATGGTTAATCGCATAGGGTGTTTTCCTTCTTCCAATGTGGAAAGAGTGGGGCTTTTGTGTCTATCTTGCGTGGAATCAAGGAAATCTGAAAACAGTTCTATTCATGCTGTTGGAAAAAGAATCAGGTATTCATTTCTTCTGCCCGCTGAGTTTAATAGGTAACTAGCTGTTTTTGTTGAGATTTTGAAAAACATTGCACTATGAGTTTTTATTTACTTGTGTTGTCAAGTTGGTAATAATCTATGATGACTTACTAGAACAATGGATTTTGAAGGATAAAAGTTAGTGTTTATTGAAACACTACATAGGATCTTGATCATTGATATTCATTTAAAGAGTAGTAAGCAAAAAGTCTGACAAGTTACAAATCCAAGAATCAAGTGATGACAGTTCAAAGGCGATAAACATTTTTCTTTTAAGAAATTATTAGAGGAAGGTAGTTAGAAATCACAAGGTAGTGTTAGCCTCATTTGGAATGAGAT
This sequence comes from Cajanus cajan, assembly GCF_000230855.2. Classification (NCBI taxonomy): domain Eukaryota; kingdom Viridiplantae; phylum Streptophyta; class Magnoliopsida; order Fabales; family Fabaceae; genus Cajanus; species Cajanus cajan. Next base: position 11,306,400 of record NC_138523.1, on the reverse strand, counting down.
GTCTAAGAAGGTTGGTAAAGATGTCTTGGGTAAATTAAAATGCTTTGGACCAAGCTACGAGATTTTGGTGTTGGAATGAAAGTGTTCATGAAATGGTAAGAAACAATGGGAATGTTTTAAAGCTTTACACAAATGTAATAAACGTTTAAAAATGGGGAAGGTATTGGAAGGTTAGAAATGAAACAAGGCAAGTTGCGAGTGATGCATGATCCACAGCTATTCAGGAGTTTTACTGAGATCTTGAGACAGAGAATGAAAAACGCAAGATATATAACCTTATCAAAAATAGGGAAAAGAGATCCAGAGATATTAAGAATGAAGAAGGAAATGTGTTGATTATAGTTAGATCAAGATATCAAAGAGATGGGAGAACTATTTTTGCAAGCTTTTCATTGGTGGGTGAAAATCGACTTATATGGAAGGATTAAAATTCCAAGAGGACAAATAGAATTTGACTTACTAGTTACTACCATAGAATTCGAGTTGAAGAGGTAAAAGAAGCCCTTAAGAGGGTGGTTAATGGTAAAGTTGTTGGTCTTGGTGATATTCTTATTGAAGTTTGGAAGTTTGTAGAATGATAGGTATTATTTGGCTTACTAAGTAATTTAATGAAATTTTGAGATACAAGAAAATGTCATATGAGTGGAGGAGGAACACTTTGGCTCCAGTATATGAGAACAAAGAAGATATTTTAAATTGTGTAAATTATAGAAGGATAACCTACGGGTCACTCTAAGAAATTATGGGAAAAAGTGATTGAGCATGCCATAAATTAATAGAAACTAGGATTAATTAATTTGAGACATACATATGATTTTTCTTGACTTGGAAAAAATATATGTTTGAGTGCTAAAAGAAGTGTTGTGGAAGGCTTTGCAAAAGAAAGATCTTCACCTGACTTAAATGCAGGCTATACAAGACCAGGTATGGTGGGATGATTACTATTGTGAAAACTTCTGGAGGTGAGACTAAGTACTTTCCTATAAGGATGGGGACATCAAAGCTTAACCTTGGGTCCTTGTTTATTCTTGCTTGAATATGTTTACCAGAAATACACAAGATTATCCCTAAATATATGCCTTTTCTGAATGATATAGTTTTGATTAAGGAATCAAGGAAAGAGGTTAACTCTAAACTTGAGTTGCAGAGACAAACATTGGAATCAAAGGGTTTCACTTGAATTAGGGATAAGACAAAGTATATGCATTACAATTTTAACAAGCAATAGGAAAAAGAATTGGAGGTAAAAATTAGTGATCGTTTCATACAACATGCTTCTTGATTGAAGTATCTAGGATCAGTATTACAAGATGAAGAAATTAATGAATTAATGAAATATGTTACATGCTGGATACAAGTTGAGTGATTAAAATGGGTAAAGCATTGGGGTTTCTTTGTGACCACCACAAACTACCTATCAAGTTCAAAAAGGTAAGTTTTATCATACTACTATACAATCAGGTATACTATTTTCTTGAATGTTGGACTTTAAAGGGACAAGATAAAAAAAGTGGGAACAGCAAAAAAATAAATATGTTAAGATGAATGTATGACTACACAAGAAAGAAAAAGTTATTATATATGGGGTGATATTGCTATGTCACCTATCATGGAAAAGAAGACAAAAAAATGGTTTCGGTGAAATGATTGTAGTTATGAATGTTCATTTTACATTTTGTTTACATATACAGCTGCTATCTATCTGATTTAGTCCTTATAGGCATTATAAAAGAGAATACACTATGTAATTTAAAATGGAATAATAAAGAAAAGAGAAAGCACTTAATTTGGTCCTCCAATGTCACCACAGTAGTCCTTCAAAATTATGATTACAAAAATACTAATTACTAAATTAGTTTCCCCCGAAGATTTAAATCATCACTGTATTAATCCTCCAAAGATTTGTTCACCAAATTTGTCCTTCAAAAATTTAATTTGTTATCAAATTGGTTTTGCTCAAAAATATAAACTATCACTGTATTTGTCTTTATGGAGAATTAAAGTGGCAATAAAAAGAAAACCTCATAGACTGATTTTGTGACAAATTAAATCTTGCGGGGTGGGGAGGACTAACCTGGTGATAGAATCTTTTGATGACTAAATTGATTGCAAAATAAATAAATTTGAGGAACTATTTTGGCAACCAAATAGTTTTAAGGATTAATGTGGTGTCACATAATTTTAGGAGACTAAATTGAGTGTTTTCTTAAAAGAAAAATGAACTCCTTCACTAATTAGAAGATGGGAAGTTTTTTTATTATAGCTTTTCTTGAAAGGATATGGTTTTATGAAACTGCTCATCTTATTTTACTGCTTACCAATCTGTTGAATGATAATTTTTTTTTTTTGATCCATTAGAATTACATTGATGACAATAAGATTCGAACCTAAAATCCTGTACAGACTACTCCAACCCCCTCACGACTAGGCCAACTCCAATTGTTAATCTGTTGAATGATAATTGCTTTACCAGAAGGCTTCTCATAAAACAGTTCCATCTTATAATAAAACAAAAAGTCATTAGTTTTCTTGACTTTTGAAAGATGTTATAATTTCTTGCATCCTGAAATAATGGAAACAGATTGGGATGGCTCAGAAAGTTTACCCATTTTAAGTCACGGGTTCACTACTAGTTTGTGTGGTTGATCCACTGGTGTTATTAAATTTTAATATAAAGAAAATAATATCTTAATCTTATGGCAAAGAAATAACAAATTACGTGAACAAACGATTTGATTAGATATATCTTTCTTTTAGTTTAAAATGAAAGCGAAATAGGAGCAAAATGTTGAAACCATGTGTATGGTTGAGCCCTTTCCACTCCCTAACTTCATTTTCTTTTATCATTGAATTACACTATTACAGGTCCCCTCGGCCAGTATTATTCTCCCGTTCATGTTCATGTTGTACTTCTGAACTCTGTATATCTTCGCAAACAAAGAGACACTGGAAGACAAGAACAAAGTTGGTATTTATATCAATTTCATTTATACAGTTTATGATGCAATTTTAAAATATTTTGCATAACAACTTTGCTATAACTGATAAACTGGGGTTAAATAGTTTTGAACTTGATGGATTTCATAAAAGAAAATTTTCATTATTCAAACATCTGCTTTCTTGTTGCTGTTTATATAGTTTTTAATTTATATGCTCTTGACCATGTCATAAGGTCGTCAAAACTAGTTAGCAGCTCAAATTCTTCCAAGAGTGCTTCTTTGCCTATTCTATTCACAAGAAAAGCTTGTTCAGCATCAAGACATTTATTTATTTATTTTTTATCTTTTAGCATTCTTGATATATTAGGATAACATAATTGCATGTTGAATTGTTATAACCAAGTATTTTCCCCCTTTTTATTGTAATCACTTGTTATTACTAGGTCATCAAAACTGTTGGTAAAATTAAAGACTTCTCCAATTACTTCAAAGGATTTATCTTCACAAAATAAAAGTCAGTGGAGGATCTCTAAAAGGTTAGTTCCTTTCTGCCCCTTTTGTGTATATATGTTTGTCTGTTTTGCAACTCTTCTTTAGTGATGATTGCAATTATTTGTTCACCCAATACATTATTTTTTAGGCATCAACGAATACATAAATTAATTTTTGAAGAGGATGGATTGCCTAATGGAGCTGAAGTAGCTTATTATGCACGTGGACAGGTAGTTCATGTGTGAATTTCACATACAAATTATTTTATGTCTGTTACCCTGTTAAATATTTCATTCTGCTTGGCAGAAATTGCTTGAGGGTATCAAAACACGCTCTGGAATTGTTTGTCGATGCTGCAACACTGAGGTATTTTTTCTTACTTTTGTCTTGTATGTTAGTTGGCACTCCTCAGGAATTTTCAAGTTGTATAGATAATCCTTTCAAATTTCATTTTTTAAATGTTATGCAGATCAGCCCCTCACAGTTTGAGGTCCATGCAGGCTGGGCTTCTCGCAGGAAACCGTGAGTTTTCTTCTTTTCAAGTTCCCAGGAGGGTGGGGGGGTGATGAGGATTAAGGTTATGTGGGCTTAATATTCAGAAGCTTTTTGAATTGCTTGTACCTAAGAATTTTCATGGCAGTATATTGTTTTTGGCAGTTATGCATACATCTACACATCAAATGGGGTGTCACTCCATGAGTTGGCAATATTTCTGTCCAAAGATCACAAATGCACTACAAAGCAGAATGATTATGTATGTGCTGTTTGTTGGGATGGTGGAAACCTGTTGCTTTGCGATGGATGTCCAAGGGCATTTCATAAAGGTCAGATTTAAATGACAAAAAAAGATGGACAAGTTATCTAGTTTTAATTGTGTATGGAATCATTTTCCCCCTAATTTTTTATCCTCTGCCATTATGGCTAGAAGTTCTATATCACCTACATTGAAGTCAAGATATATGAGATACATGAGTTTCTATACAACTATATTCCTAGGGTTTTAACATAAGAAAAAACTCCTTTACAGTTTTTCAGTGAGCTTGTCTAATGTGCAAGTGAGAGTGTATACACCCTTGAATTTTAGTGGGATATGATCACAGTATACTTATTAAAAAAATTAAGTTACTTGGAGAAGGAATGAGAGAAAAAAATACTTGTTTATATATTTGCTTTCTTTAATATTTTTTTACGTCTGCTAAAGACCTTGTCAATAGTAATGTTTCACTAGATATGTTTTTTAAATTCTTACAAGTTAGCACAATCTCATTTGTCTAATATAATTGATGGATGGGATTATTTATCCAATAGAATTTGTAGTTTTCCCATGCTTTGAGGCAGTTTGATCATGAACCTCTATAATACTATGGGTAGTTTGGCCCAACTTACTTTTGGCTTAAAAGTTAAATCAAAGCTTAAAAAATGTTGAAGTTTTTTTGTCAACTTTTAATTTTTTTTGGGCTTAAAAGCTCTTTTAAATTAAAATTTATTTGGTAAAGTATATTTATCAAATTAAAAAAAAAAAATCTGTACAAACACAAAGTATATTTATAAAATTAAAGAAAAAAAATTATAAGGGAAAAGTATATTTATAAATTCGATTGTGAAAAATATTTTTTTATGTATAAAACTATTTTAATGATAATAAAAATATTTAAATACAGATATTTAAAACTTTCAATTTTTAACAATATAAAAAATTACTTTAGTCAATAAAAAATGTTTTAATGACAATTTGAAAATATTTTAATATATATATATATATATATATTATATTAATCCAAGATTTTGAAATATTAATTACAAAATATAAAATGTTTATAAACTTCTATTTAGTTATCAATCATATTATTTAAAAATAAACACAACATAACTAATGGGATTTACAGCACAAAATTGTTTTGTTAAGGAGTTGGACTTGGGCAAGAAAGAGATCAAACGAAACTGAATGTCTTTGACACTAAAGTTGAAGGAAGAGTATTCTCGTTGTTGGGATTTACTCTAAAGTTGTTCTAAAAAGTATTCTCGCTAAAAAACAGCACTGCAGGAATCAAGGGAATGGAAGGAAGAGTTTCAACCCAGGCAATTGTATAGCAAAGTAAAAAACATAATAAAATATATGCACTAATACTTGGGTAAGGGTTAGCTTTCATAAGAGCTCTTTTTTTTTTTTAATTGTTATTGAAAGTAAGTCATAATTTTTAGGAGCTTTTCAAATAGTGTTTGGCCTAGCTTTTAATTTTAAGGAGAAAAAAAGTAGAAAAAAAAAAAAAAAGTTGAGCCAAACATTGCCTAAGACATTGGTTCCAACAGGTATTAAATCATTAAACTTCAATTAAAGAACTAGATGGAGTTTTTATGTTCATACTGACTGATTTTTTTGTTTCATGATTTACTGAATCGCAAGCATCAGTTATGAAGGAAATAATCTTTGATAAATTACAACATAGTCATCTTGTAAGTTGATTGATCTGTTCTGTTGTTTGGAAATGTACAGAATGTGCATCTGTATCAAGTATTCCCCGGGGAGAGTGGTACTGTCAAATTTGTCAACACATGTTCCTCAGAGAAAAGCCTGCGTCATACAATGCTGATGCTGTGGCAGCTGGAAGGGTAGAAGGTGTTGATCCTATTGAGCAGATTGCCAAGAGATGCATTCGCATAGTAAAAGACATAGGAGCTGAGATTGGTGGATGTGTTTTATGCAGGTGATAATTTTATTGTCTTGAATTAGAATATAGGAAACCAATGTTTGGACTTCACTTGGCTCTCATTTAATATTGTACTTCTTGAAATTAGCAAGGGTCACCATGCATTTACTTTGGTATTCAAGTTTAACCATAGATTGATGTACTAGATTCATGATTTTCCACCTTTGTATATTAAGGAGAAAAATTTGTGCATGTAGGGGTTCTGACTTCAGCAGATCAGGGTTTGGTCCTCGCACAATTATAATCTGTGATCAGGTATGCATTATAGTCCATTTTTATTTTGACAGCACATAGATAGCCCTGGTAATATGTAAAGTCATGTTGTCTTGTGTGAAGAAGTGTATGATCAACTTGATTTATGCTTGGTTCTTGATGATGCACATATCTAATTCAAGGGATTGATTTGATTATACTGAACTAACTTCATGTTGTTTTTCATAAACCCCTTTCTCCCCTATTTGTTTGTTGTAGTGTGAAAAGGAATATCATGTTGGCTGCTTGAGGGATCATAAGATGGCATATTTGAAGGTATTCCCCATAGTGCTGTCTTTATATGTGGATACATTAGTTTGAACACCGACTCCACTTTTCATTTTTAGCCCATTGAACATAATATGTGTGGAATCAATGACAGGAGTTGCCAGAAGGGGATTGGCTTTGTTGCAATGATTGCACAAAAATACATGCTACTTTGGAGAATCTCCTGGTTAGGGTGGCTGAGAGACTCCCTGAATCTCTTTTGGATGTTATAAAGAAGAAGCAAGTGGAAAGATGTTTAGAACCCCTTAATGAGATTGATGTAAGATGGAAACTTCTTAATGGAAAAATTGCGTCTCCTGAAACTAGGCCATTGCTTTTGGAGGCAGTGTCCATGTTTCATGTAAGTTCGTTCTGCCCTAATGAGTTGCTTCATTATCATCATCATCATGTCATTTTCGTCTTTAACATTATTATCATCATTGTTATCTTCTTCCTCTTTGGGTGGATGAAGGTGATAATCCTTGTTTGTTGACTTGTTCCCCAATGAATGTTAGAGCTCCTTTCCATTATTATTATTATTATTATTGATGGTGTTATTCTTCTTCAACACATGACTTCAGCATGTGATTTTAACAGTTGTTGAAAAAACATTGTTTAAATCCATTGGTAGGCCAGTATTGAAAAGTTTCTTTATGCGTGAATTTAAACTCTGATTAGAGGTCAGAGAAGCCTCCTAAGAATATAATGCGAGAGAAGGGAAATGATTTAGTGTATTCTCCCGCATTACAGTGTAGTTGTCATTCCTTCCTATATAACTGAAAAGATGTCTCTTCTGCACACCCAAAAGTTGCGCATACATCAGCCAATCCCATAACAAATTCTAACAAACTTTCTTCTAGAACAATCACAGTGCACTATCATTTATTCAATGAAGACTTCTCTAATAAAATACTGTGGGACTTCATTACTAAGGGACATAATCAGTGCATTTCTTTGACGGAATAACATTCCTTCTGGGCCTAACAGCATCCGTGAAATTAAGCTATGGAGGTGTCTCCGAGACCATATCAGTTTTGCCTTCAGCATAAATGCTTGTTCATGAATTTATGAATTTTTAGTCATTTTCTTGCTGCCAAAGTTTCTGATTTATGTCGGTGCAAGACTTAGCATTCTTACACCATTCAACCACTTTATCTAAAATGTGATTTTGATTTTGATCAATTAAACAATTGAATTATGATTATATATTATCTTGATTGTGTGTTAAATCTGGTAAATTTTGAGCAACAATAAAAATGTAATCAAATTGTTCATATTCTTGTATTTGTAAAAGGATACATTATGTTAAATTTGATGTGTATTAATAAAGTATCAAATAATTTTGGATTAATATAAGATTTTATAGATATTTTTATACGGTAAAACAAAAATCATTCCAATGGTAGGTTTTAAAATAAATTTATCCAATTAAAAACAATAGTTGTCAATAGTGGTGCTATTGCAGTGCTTGAGCACAACCGTGGAGTGATAATGGAGCATTTCTCCATCACAGTCTGTTATCTTACTCTTCATGAGAAACTCCAAAATAGTGCATTTCAATTTTTCATTGGGAAACCGTTTTTGAATTTTTCATAAGAATATTAAAAAAAAATACAATTGTTGGACTTTGGTCTTTAGAGACATCTCTCGCTTGTTTCAGGAATGCTTTGATCCTATAGTTGAGGCAGCTGCTGGACGTGACCTTATTCCTGCCATGGTTTATGGGTAAAAATCTTATTAGAACATTTGTCTGCTTTGCAATTTCTTTCTCCCCTTTGTCTCAACTAAGATATCATTCACGTACAGAAGGAATTTGCAGACTCAGGATTTTGGAGGAATGTATTGTGCATTATTGATTGTCAAGTAAGAAGTGGTCTTCTGTATTTAACTTGTATTATTTCATATCTTTGTTTAACTGCTGTTCACATTTTGTTCCCGTTTGACATTGAAGTTCATCTGTGGTATCCGCGGGCATGCTTCGAATATTTGGTAAAGATATTGCGGAACTCCCTTTAGTTGCAACAAGATATAAGAACCGTGGAAAGGTACGAGACCATGCTATTAGTTTTATTGGCATTTCTTGGGATACCATTATGTCTCACCCATCCCCAACCTCATTTTCTTTTAGAATATTACTGTGGGGATTTAAAGTTACGATTGGGGGAAGGTTTAAGTGATCTGTACGACATATCTAAAATTAATGTTTCAAAATGAGCTACATCTCACAAGTTCCCGTTTTGATCTGTATATCAACAACATATTTAGTTCTGTGATTTCCACTGCTTCACTTTTAAGTAACTAAACTGGTTTGTCTTGTTTGCTTTATAATTTCTTCTAATTGAAGTTGTCTGCCTGAATTTTTTATATATTGCTCTGTATCGGTGATTAGAATAGGGATAACAAGTACAAAACCAGGGTTTGTTACGTTATGATCTCTGTTGCTCATGTCTTGGTAGCACTATTTTTTATTTATATTGGTTTACCCTTACAGGGCTACTTTCAAACACTTTTTTCGTGCATTGAGAGGCTGCTGGCTTTCATGAATGTAAAAAATCTTGTGCTACCGGCTGCAGAAGGAGCAGAATCTATATGGACGGAAAAATTTGGGTTTAGCAAGATGAAACCCGACCAGGTATATGGTTTTGCTCAACTAAATACTACTTAGGGGCTAGGTTAACATTTTTCCACTTCATTCCTGCATTTTTAGTTTTACTTTGATCTACAACTAGGTTCCTGTTGCTGATAATTTAGCTAGCTGCATTATTTGTCACCGTGCCTCGATTACTCCCAACTCAAAAAATGATCAGAGTTTACCCTTGTGTTGCAGATTTCCAACTATAGAATGAACTGCCATCAGATTATGGCATTCAAAGGGACAATTATGCTTCATAAAACGGTGCCTCGATGTCGGGTCATCAATACTCAATCAAGAGAAGTCTGTAAACAAGAAAGTCATTCGTGAAAGGGGAAAACCCCAGCTTTCTCGTTACCATCTTTTTTTCATTCAATCTGTTCTGTACATGTATCGATTTTAGGTTATTTGTAGCCATTCCTGAGCCTATACATGACATTTGTTTAACATATATAATGTCATTTTCCTATTTGAAGTTTTGGTTACTCTCTTAACCATATCCGAGTTCTTGATCTTGGACCTTTGCTTTGCGGTATACAATGCTGTTTTATATGAATGAGATGATTCTGGAATGATTTAGAATTAGATAGTGCAAGTAAAACTGTCTGATAGACTACTTTATAAATAGTGAGTATTTGAATGCATAAGAAATGTTAATTAACACTTTTTTATTATATAAAATCATAAAATTTTGTAGGTTTCATATTACACCAGTTAGATAATAGATATGAATAAAACTCGAGAAAATTCCCTTTTAAAGCGGGATTTTTACAATGGATTTATTTAACCTATAAATTGTAACTGAAAAAATCTAAATTGTCTCGCACAATGAAGCATTAGGTTTAGCTTTACAGCAAGTGCTGACCACCAAAATCGTAGTTTTACAATTCTTAGTTAATTACCGGAAAGATTGTGCTTCATTGATGATAGTTAGAAGACTAATTTCACAAGTGATTTGGTAATACATGTTTAAGTTGTGGTATGTCTATATTCAAATATATTAGTCTTAACGGTGGAATTGGACATTCCTAGTATAAGTGATAACACATGAAAAATTAGAAAAATGATTGGTATTCCATTTTAGTTATCAATCTAGTGGGTACATTAATCGGGTTGATTTGGTAGAGTCAAGCCACTTGATTGCTCAAGTGTGTTAAGATATTTCCATGGATAAATACGTGACGACATATTAGTGGTAATGTATATATATGATATGGTGTGAGTTGATTAATTTTCATATGCGTAGTATGAATACTTTATTGTATGGTATAATTTTGGTGAATGTTTGAATTGCTTAGTGTTTAACTTTCAAATATGTTGGTGTATTTATTGATTGTTGTATGATATGAGCTCTGAGCTGTTGATTTGATGGTTTGCATCTTGGTGACTAGTATAGATGTTTCATTCCTATACTCATATTTTTTTTAAATTTAGCTTAACCTTGCATGTTTTTTGGTGGTTGGATTGTAATGATCATGAATTTTTATGGGAATAGAGCAAGGTTAGCTAAAGTTTGACTGGAGTTGTGGGCCATGATGATGTTGTGTTGCTTCTAGTTACTTTTGGAGGTCTTATATAGTCGTTGCTTGACTAACAACTTAAGATTTATGTTGTATTTTACTAGATGACTATATTTATATGGTATATAGTTGTAGAGTTATTTTTAATAACTTTTGTATTTATATGCATGCTATAGTGTGTATATTTATGTATCGCGAGTATATAATTTTAAGTGGTTAGTTGTCTTTCTGTTACTAGTAGTATATGATTTGTAAGTGTGATGGCTATAATAGGTAGTTACATTAAATATAAGTTCATTATTTAATTACTATTATAATAAAAGTTATATCACACTATTAAAATAATTAATTTACATTTTTAACTAGTTCTTGGTACATATTTAAAAATTTTCTTTATTTTTTATCAAATAATGTCTCCACAAATCCATGACTTAAGGGTCCATTTAATTAGAGTGTTTAAGAGTTTTTGATTTTTGACTTTCAAATGCATATTTTAAAATAAAATGTGTTTGGCTAAAATGGAATTAGAATGATATTTAACTCAATTTCAAAATATTTTGCATTCATTTTGAAAATCAAGAAAGAAATATTTATGAATGACTTTTAGTTTAACAAAATATTTTCGTTATATTTAACAATGAATCTTTTTGTGTCTCGTCTTAATTACTATCACTATCATTTATTGCTAACACTACAATCATTACCATTGGTACTATTACTACAATTATGAATTTATGACCATAATCATTGATATCCCACTAGAAACAACACTACTATTATCACCATCTTTATCGCATCTCATAAACACATTTTTAAACTAATTTTAACATTATAAGAAGCTTTTAAAGTAAATTTATTATGAAAAAAAACTTAGGGAAGAACTAACTATTTTTTTTTATAAAAAAAACAAGAACTAGTTGTAGGTTTCTCTTCTTTCTAATGATCAATATACTATCATTTTTAAATTAAAACTATTTACAACTTAGAAACACTTAAAATAGCCTCTAAAACAAAGTGGCATTTTATCTTCTTTCTATACACTATTATTAAGTATTTTTATATTAGTTTTTTTTTAGGATTGTGTTAGAAATTTTATAAATGTATATATAACGATGAAAATGTTAAAAAAAATTATAAGAAATATCATATTAAAAAATAATCATAAGAAATAATTCATCATTATTATGGAATTTATTGATTTTCACACAATAAAATGTAGCATGATATTGCACGAGTAGTGTATTATGGATTTTATATATATAATAAAAGAGTAAAATGGATTTTCTTTAATATTTGATTCTATATATTTATGGTTATAAAATTGATTAATCTTTGGACTAAAATGGTTTTAGTGTCGAATTTTTAGGTTTGAGACTTTTAGTATCAAGTAACTATATTAATTTTTGTTCGATTATTCTAACTTGAACCTAATGAATGTATTACTATTGCCAGTGTTTCAAAAATCGGTTTGGACCGACCGATTGGATCGGTTGAATCAGAAATCGGTGGTCTAGCCAATTCAAACCTTGAGTTGGATCGATTATGCATTTGATCTGTTTCAAACTGGAGTGAACCGATCAATTTTTCGATTCGACCAGTAAATCAGTGGGTCAAACCGATTCAACAACAATTTTTTTTAAGGGACCACACAAACCATAAAAATAACAATGGGAATTGAATCCTGCTCATGAAAGAAAAAAAAAGTCTTATCAAACATAACAATGATCACTTTTTAATGTATTTGTTTGTAATATATGCAACTAAATAACTTTTATAATATATTATTAATTTTAAATTATATATTTAATATTATAATATCTATGTAGATATTATATATATTATTTTGTGATATCAATTGCAAGTATATTATATATGTACATATTATTTATATTTTTAATTTATATTAATACACAAATTAACTTGTAATTTTTATTATGTATTTCTTTATATAAAGAAAAAATAAAGATAATTTTAAATAAGATAAAAAAAATTTAAAATAAGATTGAATTTATTGAAATTTATAAGTATAAAATATATTTAACATGAATATTTTCTTAAAAAAATTAATAAAAATCGAGTCATGCAGTTCAATTAGTGATCCACTAATTTAACTTTTATCTACTGACCTAGTATCCTAAATAGTTTGATCATCGGTCCAATTTTAAAAGTATGACTATTGCAATTGCAGCAAGACATTTAATATTGGATAAAATAGAGATTTTACATGAATTATAGGATTGATGTTGAGCTAATTAGTGTAGAATTAAGTTTTTTTTATAACTGACATTCAACAAATGTAAAAATAATATATTTTCTACCGATTAAAATTATAATTGGTATAAAATGACACATTTTATATTAGTTAAAAAATTTAATCGATGTAGAAAAGCGCTTCATTTGCATGTAAGAAATCATCTCCAAAGTCACAACTTTTTTATTTTTATTTTTATTTTTATACTTGTTAGGGTAAGTTTTATATTTTTCCATTAATGGGATATATTTATAATGAAAATATTATATTTTTGTTATTTTTATTGATTATTTACACATAGTTTTACAATAGTATAATTATAGTCTGTTTTAGATTTAAGTTTTTGTGATTTTATTTTTTATTATTATTTAAAAATTTATAACGAAAGAAATATTGTGTATTTATATCTTCTTGCTTCTCTGGTTGTTTAAGTGAAGTGGGACTCCAACAATACTTCTACTTCCCATATGACTCCAAGGCATTTTCATGGCGGCTTCAATAAACTCAATGCAATTGCCATAACTCTTTAGGGACATGACACTTATGAGTTTCTTGAAAACATTCACTTGTAAAAAAAAAACACTTTTAAGATTGGTTATTTTTTAGTTTTAAGATCGATTCTTTGACCAATCTTAAAAGAGTTGATCTTAAAAGTTAAACTTTTTAAGATCGGTTGTCAGTCGATCTTAAAAGCTGGACTTTTAAGATTAGTCATGGTAATAACCGATCTTAGAAGTCCAACTTTTAAGATTGGTGTAATAACCGATCTTAAAAATCAGACTTTTAAGATCGGCTATTACTATGACCGATCTTAAAAGTTGTAATTTTTTTTAAATGATTAGTTTGTTTTGAGAAGGTTCTTAAACAAAACCTGCAAATTAATACCAGGCAATTGATATATTTTCAATGGTCCACAATACATACAAAATACAATAGAACTTTTTGGAAACATATTCAATACAATAATGTAGACATAATAAGTATTTCATAAAGAACAAGTCCTAACTAATTAGTGTAATACACATATTAGAGCCTGGTGGTGCAAAATACAATTATGCTTCAAAGATCCATGAATTAGTATTTGTAGTATACTTGGAATCCCAACAAAGAATCCGTTTAAACTCAGGACACCGAATCTAGGATTTCGTACGTGTTCCTATTTCCCCCTTTCTAGTTTCTAGTGCTTTTTTTAAGAATACTATCACTCCATAAACTAGGAAACCAGCTCGTCTATATCCCTATGATGCTAAAATTAAACCATAGATTCATGAGTTCTAATTTGTTGGCTTCATACTTTCAGTTAATAAGCTAGGCCATTTGAGCAGAGCTATTACTAATAATAATCTTCTCAATTACAATATTAAAAGTTCTATAAGTTATTTTCAACCTATCACTTTCATCTGTATGTCTCCATCAGTTAAAATCCTATGCAAATGTCGAGTCAAATCTAGGGATTGTTAATAGAAATAGGTTGGGAGACAATAAACATGCACCAAAGAGCAGGCAGAGGAAATCCAAGATAGTGCAGCGTCCATTCCATAATTTATAGAACCTCATTGACAACACTATTCAATAATAATAAAATAAAACTAGTTACTTGAAAGCATAACAACTTATTTATAAAGTTAACACAGAGGCCACACTTGCAAGCAAACGAAGGCGAAGAAATGAACCCATTGATGTAACTTCAATGGAACTTCAAAGTGACGGAATAAAATAAGAACAGAGCTGAGAAACCCTAAGCAAGCACCAAAGTGATGGAGGAAACTCAAAGGTGGAGAAAGAAAGAAAGAGAGAGAGAAGAAGAAGATGCATTAACGTTACTAATTTTTATAATAATTATAATTATTTTAAAAATTATATAAAAATAGATTTTATAATTTTTGTTGTTTAAAAGTATATAATTTTTAAGTTTTGACTAATGACATGGATAAAATAAGATAATATTGTTATTGTATATATAAATATATAACTTTTTTAACAAAATCTCTAGAAATAAACCATTACTATACACTTATTTTTTTAGAATGAACTTTTAAGATCGGTCATTAGAAAACTGATCTTAAAAGTGATGCAGTGTCATTTTTGTAAATAAGTTTATAACTTTTAAGACCAGTCACATTTTAGCCGATCTTAAAAATAATTTTAAGATCGACTAAAATTTGATCGATCTTAAAAATTGTAATCTTATTTACAAAAATGTCACTACATCACTTTTAAGATTGACTCTTTAATGACCGAACTTAAAAGTTGTAACCTTATTTACAAAAATGTCACCACGTCACTTTTAAGATCGGTTGATCTTAGAATTAATTTTTGTATTAGTGATTGTTGCTTGTAGTATGAAATTTGGCCGAGTTAACACCGAAACTTCTTGAAACTGTGTAAAGTTTGTCAATGGGCATCCCATGGTCACGTCCATGTAGGATAATTGGTCAAAGAACTCGATCATGCCATATAGAAGTACATGTCTACCCTGGAGAAATTATTAATTATTAATTATTAATTATTTCAGGACCATAGTTAGTAGTTTAACTTAAAAAAGATAATAATTACACTTAATTACATATATATATATAAAGAATAGTTAAAAGTTATTTGGTTAATAATTCTTCTGCACTCTGACCTTAATCAGAAAGCTTAAAGGCACATAAATGAGCTACAATAATGCCAAAAATACCAAAAGCAAGAACGAAACAAATATAACATGGAAACTTAAGCAAGCAAACACACGATGGAATAGGAGCATCCTCCAATCTCCAATACTTCAAAAGTAAATTAATAAATGTGAAATAAATAAATTAATAAAATTGTCGTCAATTAAAGGTTCCGGATAATTAAATTTGTAGAGATTACATTACATACCTTGTCTGTCAAATGGAGACTCATGAGCGAGATTGATGCAATGGAGGCTCGTGGGAGTCAAAGTCGCATTAGCAATGGGTCCCTGAACACATATGTTTGACATAAACTTTTATTAGTTTTTTAATTAATTAACAAATATTTTTATATAATAAATACTTTTTTATTTATTTTTATTTCTTAGTCTTTAATTATCTTGTACCCATGAGTACAAAACCCCGGTCCCCGTATTATAAACGTATACATCTTTACTTTCACTTTATTTTAAAAAAAAAACGACTAAACATATAAGTATTAAAATAATAAATAACTAGTATTTTTAATTTGTGAAATGAACAAACATATTTATTATGTATAATTAAAATTCATAAAAAAATTATATATAAATAAATATTTTATTTGAATATAAATTATATTTAAAATAAGTATATGTAAATATTTTTAAACATATGAATCATATATTAGATTTATGATAATAATTTGTATTGTAAAAAAAAATATTTTATTTATTGATAATATATTTTAAAATATTAATATTTAATACGTAAATAATTATGATAAATAAAAATTGAATTAGATAAAAAAATTTAAAAATTTTACAAACATTTTTGTTGAAGAAAAATTTCTAAAAATATCATTATGTAAGATAAATGTTGTTGTTTAACATATAAGAGTTGATATTATTATATTCTCCATACAAATATTTTCGGTATAAACATTTTAATAAGATAGTCTATTAAAAGGTTAGTACAATTTAGTAGAGGTTAACCTCGTTTAAAGACTAATTATATGTAAACAATCATAAAACGATAATCTATAGCAATGATATTCACAATCAGGTCATTGTTTTCTTTTTAAAAGCCAATCAAGTCATTAAAAGGAAAAAAAAAAAAAAAAAAAAGACGACTGACTGACTTACCTTTATCATATTATAGAAAATGCTCTGAGTCATTAAACTTTTAATTTGTGAGAATTTGACTTCCTCATTTAAAAATTCATTTTAACGTTAAAGATTTCGAAATAGAAAATAACTTAATAATATCCGTGTGTGTGAATTACTAGGATCAGTCTCATAATGAAGTAACACTAACACGATACATATAATGTTGTAAGTTTGAATTATAATATCGGCATTGTAGTTCTTATAGATTAAAGAAAAACTAATTTATATATATAGAAGCAAATCTAAAAGTCCAAATTTTTTTAATGTCATTTAAATAAATATTAATTATAATATTAAAATACATCAAATTGTTTATTTGAATTAAGTACTCTTTTAAATATAACAATTGAAAAAAAGGCAATAAAAGTACAAGTTAAATATTTTCTTAATGATTACATATTTATTGTGACACCCTTACTACCCCAACACATGTATTGTAATAATGAAAACTTAACAAAAACAATTTTCAGTTTCGGTAAAATGGTTCACATGAGACTCTTCAAAATTATTCTTCAACAACCACAACAATAAAAATGAAACGTGAGAGTTTACAAATGATTTTCAAAAATAATATTTACAATTCTAATTCCATATAACAAACTATGTCCTAAAGAAAATCCTCTGTCCCGATGTCACAATATCAGAACATACCCACAACTCAACCGTTAGCATTCTAGATGCCACTCGTAGCCGGATCTTCCTCACCTAAAATATCCACAAATCGCACGGTGAGAAAAGAAAACATCTATATATATAACACATAAGAAAACACAACATATTATCTCATTATAACTTAATATTCATAAATATTTCAACATATCGTATTACAATCAATCATGCATCGTCATCACATCATAATTCTCAATCACACCAATCATCACAAATCTTGCACTTCACACTATGCCAAGGTCACGCTACCCATTTAACAATCTCAGGCCGTGCTCACCCCTGATATAACACTATGCCAAGGTCATGTTATCCCTATTCCAGGGCCGTGCTCACCCTTGACATGTTAACCAAGGTCACGATACCCACGTAACAATCCAGAGCCGTGCTCACCCCTGATATAACACTGTGCCAAGGTCATGTTACCCCTAATCTAGGGTCGTGCTCACCCCTGACATGTTAACCAAGGTCACGATACTCATATAACAATCCAGAGCCGTGCTCACCCCTGATATAATACTGTGCCAAGGTCACGTTACCCCTAACCTAGGGTCGTGCTCACCCCTGACATGTTAACCAAGGTCACGATACTCATGTAACAATCTCAGGCCGTGCTCACCCCTGATATAACACTGTGTCAAGGTCACATTACCCCTAATCTAGGGCCGTGCTCACCCCTGATATAACACTGTGCCAAGGTCATAGGTGTGAAGAACCACAATCACATCTCATTCACATCCACATCCACATTCACATTCACATCCACATCCACATCCACATCCACATCTCAATTCCACAATACACACACAATCCACACAAAATGGTGATTCACATACCCCTCAAGTAATTCATCATCTAGATCATCAAATAATATAACAATAACATTCATAAACTAATATAACAAACAACAGAATTATCAATTTAATATAATTTTAACGTAAACAGTAAAATCCCCAATTGTTCCAAAACCTAACTCACAGGCACTTTTCTACAATTTCGTTCTCCCTCTCAGATCATCATTCTTACAAATTATTAGCATATCTATAATCCTCAACACATACAGAATCTAATGGGATCCTCAATTTCTCAAACAGAAATCATCCAATTTTTCACAACCTAACTTACAGGTACTTTTCTATAATTTCGTTCTCTCCTAGAGCATCATTTTTGCAAGTTAAACATATATTCGTAATCCTAAATATATATAGAATCACATAAGATAATTAATCCTCCAAACAGAAATAATTATAAAATTATTCATAACCCTAAGGGCTCTTCCTCTACCCAATTTCCTCATGTAACTCTACATATAAATAATCTCCTTTTCTCTCGTACCTGGATAAATAGGAACTCGGGCAGAACCTCCTCCTCTTTTTCCTTAAACAAGGATCGGAACTAAAATTGGAGCAAAACCTCATCCTCTGAGTTCCTCTTGGTCTTCAGAGAGAAGAAGAGGAACGAAAGAGAGAACAGAAGAGAAGAGAGAGTGAGAATGAGAGGTGTGTAGAAATGAGAGGATTTGAGGCCTATTTATAGGATTTTTCGCCCATTTACCACTACGGCCCGTTCCAAAATCGGAACGGCCCGTTCTGGGCCCTTCAAACCTATGTAAATTTTTCAATTGGAATGGCTCGTTCCCAAACCAGAACGGCCCGTTCTCAAACCCAGCAGAACGGCCCGTTCTGCTTCCAGAACGGCCTGTTCTCCAAACCAGAACGGCCCGTTCTCCCATCAGAACGGCCCGTTCTGCTTCTACAATTTTGTCCATACTCACTATTCCAGAACGGCCCGTTTCAAAATTGAAACGGCCCGTTCTGGGCCACGAATTGGGCCAAAGGCCCACAAAAAATGGGCTGTTACAATACTTCCCTCCTTTAAGAAATTTCGTCCCCGAAATTTTTGTAATGGTAGACGTCTCTCTTCTTACTTTCTAATCCTTATGCAACCTCCTTGGCGAGTCTATCCACTGAAACACAAATAAAATCAATCTCTTAAGCATCTTAGACAAACCTACCACTAAGGTCTATCCACTCACCATCTCACTTCCAAAATGGAGCGTCTAAGTGCTACAAAATTCTTAAAGATTTCTAGTATGCTAACCACAAGTATACAATTGCTTTACTCCTCTCTTCATCTTAGGTCACTACACTTCCGCTACGCTACTCTGATACATCGTAGTAGCTCTTAAATGAATGCTAAGAGTACTCTTACGTTCTTTTTCTAAGATCATCTTTGTTTTTTTTTTTTAAAGGTTACTAAGCACCCAAATTTGCTCTTGCACTTCAAAACAATGTCGATTTCTATTCAAAAAAAATGGTTATCTATACTTCTACCAATCTTCTCCATTTGATTCCCTAAGAAAGGATCTGACTCCTAGGCTTCTCTAATCTCATCCATTAATTCACTAGTCACTTTCAACATAATCAATTCAATGCTCCTAAGGATAATCTCATACACCAAGCATAAGTCTTTAAATTCTTCAATCAAATCTAATCCTTAAATCATCAAGAATGATATATCAGAGGTTATCATAATCAAGGCATCTGCCACAATATTAGTTTTACTTCTATGATCATTTCTAAAGATCAAGTACCTAAGCGTAAGTACACTCGGTATTCATATCAGATCTCTAATTTCACCACTCCATCTACACCCAAGTCATACTCTTATTCATCTCCTTATCCCATAGCCTCATATCTTGTCACCAAAATTATGCTTCTCTAATTTCCTTCAACAATCCATTTGTTACTCAAGTCATACTTAGTCTCACACTACTAAGGATAACCTTATAAGCCAAACTTAAGTCTCTAATTTGAGCCAAAAAGATTCATCTCTCTAATCATAAGGGAAGATAAATATAAAGGTTTCCTACAAAAAACATCGATCACCACAATGGCTTTAGCCAAATAATAAATAAGATCAAAATCTTATTCCTTAAGAAATTCCAACTATCTCTTTTGTCACGTAATTAACTCCTTCAGTCAACAGATAATTAAGGCTCTAACGATCAATAAATATCTCAAGCTTAGAATCATATACGTAGTGTCTCCA
Organism: Cajanus cajan; assembly: GCF_000230855.2. NCBI lineage: Eukaryota > Viridiplantae > Streptophyta > Magnoliopsida > Fabales > Fabaceae > Cajanus > Cajanus cajan. Next base: position 11,285,817 of record NC_138523.1, on the reverse strand, counting down.
AATCTTAGTATAAATATTAAAGCTGCTAACTCAAGGTCATGGATAAGAAAATTCCTCTCATGAACCATAACCTACTACCTTTCCTTCTTGCCACAACACTCCTCCCAAACCTATCTTTAGAAGCATAACTATATATCACAAAAGTCTTATTAAAATCTAGTAGTATTAACACTAGTCAATCTTTCCTAAAGAGTTTGAAAACTACCTTCGCATTTGTTATCCCATACAAAGGCAACTCTTTTCCTAGTCAATCCAGTCAAAGGTGATAGTAAGCGACCCAGAGGAGTAAGCAACGAAATACTTTGGGTAGTTAAAAAATAAACATAGGTCTAGGAATTCCTGATATAGATTAACCTTTCGAACTACTGCTGATTACAAGGGTAGGCAAGAGACAACCTGGTGGATTGAAACATTTTAATAACCAGAGGAAAATGCAAAAGTGATTCCCGTAGTGAGGGAAGTTTAAACCATGAACAACTATCTTAAAAATTTACTCAATAATTTTCCTATAAACTCTCCAATAAACTCCCAATTATACTAATTGACTCAGATATCTTTCACTTTAAACACAACTTCGGTAGATGTAACACCCCAATTTCCTTAAAAGGATATTTTTATTAGTAATGGCATTTTCGTAATTATTGATGGCATTTTCGTAATTTTATAAAGGTATTAGGGGCATTTGAGTAACTCGGAACGGGCTGTTCCGAAAGTGGAACGGGCCGTTCTGAGCATTTAAAATAAGCTAAAATTTTAGGTTGGGAACGGGCCCAGAACGGGCCGTTCCAACAAGGAGAACGGGCCGTTCCGGAGGGAGAACGGGCCGTTCTGCTGAGTTTGAGAACGGGCCGTTCTGGTTTCAGAACGGGCCGTTCTGCTTTTTGAGAACGGGCCGTTCCGATTTTGGAACGGGCCGTTCCAGTTGAGAAATTTGCCCACGTTTGAAGGATCCGGAACGGGCCGTTCCGAAATCAGTACGGCCGTTCCGGTTGCGCCAGGAGGCCTATAAATAGGGCCAAGGGGGGGTGAAAAATTTATATTGAGCAAGAAGTGGTAATCTTAGAGAGAGAAAGAGGAGAGAGAGAGAGAGAGAAAGAAAGAAAAAGAGAGAGAGGGAAAGAAAAAGAGGGGATCCAGAGGAGGAGATCCTGCCCAAGTCCCAACTCCGCCTATCCAGGTAAGGGGGAGTGAGAACCTCGCTCAAGGGTGTGGGGATAATTGTTGGATAGTTGTTTGTCGGATTGGCCCCCAATCCCTTGCTGTTGTTCTGTCTGATTTTCTATTTACTCTATTTTATTCTTTGTTGAAGATACCGTTGTTCTGTTTGATTTTCTATTTACTCTACTTTGCTTTTTGTTGAAGGTGCCGTTGTTCTGTCCGATTTTCTATTTATTCTACTTTGTTTTTGTTGAAAGTGCCGTTGTTCTGTCTGATTTTCTATTTACTCTACCTTTTTCTTTGTTGAAGTAATAAATGAATATGAAATTAATGTTAATAATACATGAGTTTTAATATGAATAAGAATGCTCTCTGAATCTCTGTGAATACCTATGCGGACCTTATGAGGAGTATTGATGACACGACCTTGTGAAATATGGACAAATGACATGAGACATATGAATGGACTATTGAGACATGTGATTATGAGACTATGACAAATGAGGACATGATGTAATAAATGAAATTATGTAACAAGTTAAATATTGAGTCAATGAGATTATGATGGTATGGCATGCATCATACGCATATATTATTCCAGGTGTGCCGCTGAGGCCGCATACCAGTGATGTAACTTGCTAACGAGGTGTACCTTGGGGTCACCAGTGATGTAACATGCTAACAAGGTGTACCTTAGGGTCACCAGTGATGTAACTTGTAACCAGGTGTACCTTAGGGTCACCAGTGATGTAACCAGGTGTACCTTAGGGTCACCAGTGATGTAACCAGGTGTACCTTTGGGTCACCAGTGATGATATGTGAAACTTCCGTATGGCGCCACATGCATGCATTTATAAGATGAGTCCATGACATCATTGCATGATAAATGAATGTATTTGTAATATTGATGATGTATGTGTATTGTTTACATGCGACTTATATTTGTTGTGTGTGTGTGGGTGCTATCTAACCTTTATTCTTCACCTGAAACTGAGTGAGATGTTTCTCACTCCCTTGTTGTTTTTGTATATGTTTTAAATTATGTTGCAGATAATCAGCATCATGGGGATGTTGGTGATGAGGCTTAAGGCTTCAGTGGGGCATGCTCTGATAGGATGTGACATCGGGCATAGCTAGGCTTGTTTTTGGGGTGTTATTGTTTTAAAAGCTTTAATTTTCTCTTCTTATGTAATTTTGAACGTTCTTGAGGAAAGATCAAAATGTACATCTTTGTTATACTATTTTATTATATGATTTTAAAGTTATAAATTAATTCCTAACTAGGAGGCACTGCCACCTTTACTGGAGTTAATTTATATTTCCTTTATTTGTATATATATGATTTCTTGTTTTCCAATAAATTGTATTGAAAGTCTTAACCTCTTTTCTTTTATAATTTCTACACTGGAGTTATGATTTATGAGTTACGAATGTGAATCTTCTACCTTGTTATATTTGAAATATTTGTCAACTATGAAATATTTTATTTACCCAAAAAAGAAGAAAAGAAATATTTTATTGTTACATTTGTTGTATATTAATAATGGGGTAGAGGGTGTCACATTTAGTGGTATCAGAGCAGGTCGATCTAATCGGCCGTGACTTATCGAGATTCTGTTGTGTACTCTGACATTGTTTTGTTTGTTGTATACTTTGGTGATGCTTTGCTTTGATGATGTTTTGCATTGATAATGATGATGATGATGTTCTCCTTGTGTTGATATTGTAAAGTTTGATATTGTTAAGTTTTTTTTTTTTTAATTAGAGGAATGATAGTCATGATAGTGTCAGCTAATACCATTATGACCTTTCTTCTTCATTCTTATGATTGCTTAATTGTTTGATACTTACGTAAGAAGTGGTGGTTGAGTAATATCGCTTGTGTTGCAAGCATATGTGCGAGTAGTGGTAGACGAAATATGTTGTTAATATTGTGGGAACTATTGAGGCCTTAGATTTGGGTAAGACATTGATTTATTTTAAAGTGTATTAAGAATTTATGATTGGTGAAATTTTTGAAAGCTATAGTTGTAGCAATTGAATCCAAAGATGAGGTATGTTGAGAATTGAAGTTTTGGTATTCTTAAGGAGAGCTTGAAGTGTTGATGATTTTTTTAGAGTTTGATGGTTGCATGAAAATTTTATTTTCTAAGCCTTTTGTACTGAATAGGTGAGTTATTTGGTTTAGATTTGTAGTGGGAAACTTTGATATGAATTTCAGGTGGAAAGGAGTAAGTTTGGAAGGATTGAGGTATTTTTGTGGTTTTAGATGTTGATACACTATTGTTGTCTGGTGTAGGAGATGTTTTGTTGTGACAGTACAAGTGTTATACTGACAAAATTAGAATTTTTGTTAGTCTTCAGGAAAGTGGTAGCCTTGGATGTTATCTTTCTAATGGAATTGGAATCAGGTAAAACGGAGGTCTAGAACTCCAGTATAGCTGCTTTGGTAATCAGAGGTATAATTGTAAGCATTGAATATATCTATGGTGATTTTTGAATTTTTAGCTAAGAAAATGATTTTTTTTAAAAATCTCATGTCTCACTAAGAGTTGTAGCCTATTCACTTAGTGATAGGTTGATATCACGTGGATGAGTAGAACTCTTTATGTGTTGTTTTCTTTGATAGTTGTTAAAAAATAGAAGTTAGTCTGTATAATAATGTTTTCGGGTTAGTAGGCAATGCAAGGATAAGAATTGACATGTTTTGAGGTGTTTTCGTGTAGATTGAGAGGTTGTTTAAGGTTATATGATGCTATGTGGTAAAGGTTGTTCATGTACATGCTTATGGATGATATATATGAAGGTTTAAAGTAGGCATTCTAATATGACTTGATGTGCATGTATGTCGATATGTGAATAGAAGACTTTAGGGATCAAATGGTGAATGTTGTATGGTTAGTAATATTGATCTTAGGATGTGATATGATCATATTGTAGTTGAAGGTAAAGATATATCCAAGACGGTTGTATGTTAAGTTTTCTAGTCCCTGTAAATTTCAGTTAAGGTGAAAATGAATCTGTCTTAGGTAGAAGTTATGTTTAAGCAGAGAGATATCTAAGCAAGTTAGCGAGAATAAAAGTTTTATGAGGCTTACTATTGGAGATTTATTGAAAGAATTTCTAGGATAGCATTGCCTTGACTACATTCACTATGAGGGGTATTGTCTTTATGTGAGATAGTAAGTATAAGAGTAGTTCTAACTCTTATGGCAAGATTGACTAGTGATAATATTACCTGACTCTAGTAAGTCTTATGTGGGATATAGTGATGACTTTGAAGACAGGTTTGGGTGGATTATTGATGCAAATGTAGTAACTTATGTTTTTAAGCATCTAGGAAATGGAAAATTCATGAGAGAAATTACCTTGAATTAGAAGTTGTAATAGTTACGCTTGAGATTTTAGAAACATTATTGAGATATTTAGTGATTATAAGGATCTTAAATATCTGTTTGATCCGAAGGAATTGAATATGAGATAGAAGAGATAGTTGGAAATTGTAAGGATTAAGATTTTAATCTTAGTTGTTATCTGGGTAAACCTATAGCAGTCGATGCTTTAAATAGGAAATATCTATATTTATCTTTCTTTATGGTCAAAGAGATATATCTTTTGGCTCAAGTTAGGAATTTAAGTTTGATTTGTGAAATTACTCCTAGTAGTAAGGGACTATGTATGACTCGATTAACGAATGGATTATTCAAAGGATATTGAATAAGCATATTAGTCGATTCATTTTGGTGGCCAGGTATGAGATTATAGGACAAGGTAGTGAATAAGAGTTTTCTTGGAGTATAAATAAAGTGGTAAGACTTGAAGACCGAGTATGAAACTACAATTAGGTGCCTAATCATTGGAGAAGATTATACAAGTTAAACTAATATGGTGACAAATGTCCTGAGTAGGATGAACATTTATCTATCATTTTGATGATATAAGGGTTGAGTTTGATTGAGTAGATTAGAAACTTAAGCATGATGTGTGAGCTCACCCTTAGGAACATTGAATTGAATATGTTGAAAGGATTAATAATGAGATTAGAAGACTCAAGAGTTAGATTCTTTCTTAGTGACCCAAGTGAAAAAGATTGGTAGGAATATAAATAGCCTTTTACAAGTGGAAGTTGATGGTGTTTCGGGATACAAGGATATAATCTATGTGCCTAGTAAACCCAAATTAAGGAAGATGATCTTAGAGAAAGGACATAAGAATATTTTTTAGCATTTATTTAAGAGTTACTGAAATGTATCAGAGTGGCGCAGCGGAAACATGATGGTCTAAAGAGAAGTAGAGAAGTTGAATCAAGGTGTAGAAAGTAAGTTTAAATTTGGAGTGAATGGAGTGTTGAGATTTAAGGATGGGTTGTATATTCCAAATGTGCCAGAACTTAAGAGAGCAATCTTGGAAGAAGGTCATAAGAGCAGTCTTAGTATTCATCTAGGAGTTACTAAGATGTATCAATATCTTAAGAAGATGTTTTGGTGGCCTAAGATGACGGAGGAAGTGGAGGAATTTGTGTATGCTTGCTTAGTATGTTAGAAAGCTAAGGTCGAACACCAAAAACTTTCAGATTTAATACAACCTTTAGACGTTCTAATTTGAAAATAAGATTCTGTATCTATGGATTTAGTTGTAGTTATGTATGATATTCTTAAGAAATTTGATCTTATTTGGATTAATGGATAGGCTTACCAGGTCTGCTCACCTTGAACTTATTAACATTAGACATTTCTTGGAGAGATTGATAGAGTTGTACATCAATAAGGAAATTTTGAAGAAAGTGCTACATGGGAGTTAGAAAGCAAGATGCGAGAAACTTATCTATTTTTGTTTTCAGGTAAATTTCGGGGACGAAATTTCTAAAAGGAGGGGAGAATTGTAACACCCCAATTTCCTTAAAAGGATATTTTTATTAGTAATGGCATTTTCGTAATTATTGATGGCATTTTCGTAATTTTATAAAGGTATTAGGGGCATTTGAGTAACTCGGAACGGGCTGTTCCGAAAGTGGAACGGGCCGTTCTGAGCATTTAAAATAAGCTAAAATTTTAGGTTGGGAACGGGCCCAGAACGGGCCGTTCCAACAAGGAGAACGGGCCGTTCTGGAGGGAGAACGGGCCGTTCTGCTGAGTTTGAGAACGGGCCGTTCTGGTTTCAGAACGGGCCGTTCCAGTTGAGAAATTTGCCCACGTTTGAAGGATCCGGAACGGGCCGTTCCGAAATCAGTACGGCCGTTCCGGTTGCGCCAGGAGGCCTATAAATAGGGCCAAGGGGGGTGAAAAATTTATATTGAGCAAGAAGTGGTAATCTTAGAGAGAGAAAGAGGAGAGAGAGAGAGAGAAAGAAAGAAAAAGAGAGAGAGGGAAAGAAAAAGAGGGGATCCAGAGGAGGAGATCCTGCCCAAGTTCCAACTCCGCCTATCCAGGTAAGGGGGGAGTGAGAACCTCGCTCAAGGGTGTGGGGATAATTGTTGGATAGTTGTTTGTCGGATTGGCCCCCAATCCCTTGCTGTTGTTCTGTCTGATTTTCTATTTACTCTATTTTATTCTTTGTTGAAGATACCGTTGTTCTGTTTGATTTTCTATTTACTCTACTTTGCTTTTTGTTGAAGGTGCCGTTGTTCTGTCCGATTTTCTATTTATTCTACTTTGTTTTTGTTGAAAGTGCCGTTGTTCTGTCTGATTTTCTATTTACTCTACCTTTTTCTTTGTTGAAGTAATAAATGAATATGAAATTAATGTTAATAATACATGAGTTTTAATATGAATAAGAATGCTCTCTGAATCTCTGTGAATACCTATGCGGACCTTATGAGGAGTATTGATGACACGACCTTGTGAAATATGGACAAATGACATGAGACATATGAATGGACTATTGAGACATGTGATTATGAGACTATGACAAATGAGGACATGATGTAATAAATGAAATTATGTAACAAGTTAAATATTGAGTCAATGAGATTATGATGGTATGGCATGCATCATACGCATATATTATTCCAGGTGTACCGCTGAGGCCGCATACCAGTGATGTAACTTGCTAACGAGGTGTACCTTGGGGTCACCAGTGATGTAACATGCTAACAAGGTGTACCTTAGGGTCACCAGTGATGTAACTTGTAACCAGGTGTACCTTAGGGTCACCAGTGATGTAACCAGGTGTACCTTTGGGTCACCAGTGATGATATGTGAAACTTCCGTATGGCGCCACATGCATGCATTTATAAGATGAGTCCATGACATCATTGTATGATAAATGAATGTATTTGTAATATTGATGATGTATGTGTATTGTTTACATGCGACTTATATTTGTTGTGTGTGTGTGGGTGCTATCTAACCTTTATTCTTCACCTGAAACTGAGTGAGATGTTTCTCACTCCCTTGTTGTTTTTGTATATGTTTTAAATTATGTTGCAGATAATCAGCATCATGGGGATGTTGGTGATGAGGCTTAAGGCTTCAGTGGGGCATGCTCTGATAGGATGTGACATCGGGCATAGCTAGGCTTGTTTTTGGGGTGTTATTGTTTTAAAAGCTTTAATTTTCTCTTCTTATGTAATTTTGAACGTTCTTGAGGAAAGATCAAAATGTACATCTTTGTTAAACTATTTTATTATATGATTTTAAAGTTATAAATTAATTCCTAACTAGGAGGCACTGCCACCTTTACTGGAGTTAATTTATATTTCCTTTATTTGTATATATATGATTTCTTGTTTTCCAATAAATTGTATTGAAAGTCTTAACCTCTTTTCTTTTATAATTTCTACACTGGAGTTATGATTTATGAGTTACGAATGTGAATCTTCTACCTTGTTATATTTGAAATATTTGTCAACTATGAAATATTTTATTTACCCAAAAAAGAAGAAAAGAAATATTTTATTGTTACATTTGTTGTATATTAATAATGGGGTAGAGGGTGTCACAGTAGATCTACGTTATACCTCCGCAAGAAATTTCATGGCCTAAAATACTCACCTCATACAATCCAAATTCATACTTAGATAATCTAGTCTAAATCTATATTGGATATATCTTCATACATAACTCTAATATGATGATATTACATCCTAAGGTCAATCTCATTAACACACAAACATTCACTAATTGATCCATAAGGTCACATACTTGCATATCAAATCATGTTAGAATACCTTCTTCACATATACCATCCCTAAGCATGTATGAATTGATCATCGTTTACACCATGAACCAATCATATCATTTTAATCAACCTTTCAATGACCAAACCTCAAAACATCACCAAATCCATTTTTAACCTTGTTATGCCTAAAATCTCAAAAACATTCATAACAGCATATATATACCTGACACATAGAGTTATATTCATCCAAATGATTTCAAACCTATCTCAAAAGAAAGCTAAGAAAATAAGCTACAACTTTTATGAAAACATAAGATTCCCAAAAGATCATTTTCTTAGCTAAAAGTTCAAAAAAATCACCACAAATGTATTCCGCTCTTACAACTAAACTTCTGATCACCAAAGCAGTTATAACTGAAGTTCTAGACCTCTGTTTTATGTTATTCCAGTTTCATTGGAAAGATAATATCCAAAGCCACAACTTTCATGAAGACCACAAAATCTAATTATGTCAATACGATACTCATACTGGCACAACAAAACTGTAGTGAAAATATCTTCTACACCAAACAACAATAGTGTATGCCACAAACTATCTCGACTCTTTCCAAACTCACACCTCAATTTCACATTCAAGTCTCTCACTACTATCCTCAATGAAAACAACTCACGTGCTACTTAAACCATAAATAGTTAACATGCCAGTACTAACACTCAAGGGAATTACCGTCATTTCAATCTCTCACCAACGAGACAATCACCTTAGATTCAACCGCTACAACTATAGATGTCAGAAACTCCACCAATCGCAAACTCTTAGTACACTTGACAAATCAATGTATCACTCACATCTAAAGTTCTAGTTGGCTAGCACAAGGCTTCGTTCACTATTACTGGCACATATGTTCGCAACACGAGCGATACTATTTCACCACTACTTCTTACATAAGTAAGAAGTATCAAAACCAATGAGTAATCATCAACTAAGCTATATCATGTCTTCCAGATAAATCCTAAGAACACAATGCACACAAATAAATAAACAAAATCAATCATCACATTAGCACATCAATAAGTTACAATCAAATCATCACATTACTCATCTACCAAACAAGCATAGTAGACTCATAACTCACGGCCGATTGGATCGACCTGCTCTGATACCACTAAATGTGACACCCTTACTACCCCCAACACATGTATTGTAATAATGAAAACTTAACAAAAACAATTTTTAGTTTCGGTAAAAGGGTTCACATGAGAATCTTCAAAATTATTCTTCAACAACCACGACAATAAAAATGAAACGTGAGAGTTTACAAATAATTTTCAAAAATAATATTTACAATTCTAATTCCATATAACAAACTATGTCCTAAAGAAAATCCTCTACCCCGATGTCACAATATCAGAGCATACCCACAACTCAACCGTTAGCATTCTAGATGTCACTCATAGCCAGATCTTCCTCACCTAAAATATCCACAAATCGCACGGTGAGAAAAAAAACATCTATATATATAACACATAAGAAAACACAACATATTATCTCAATATAACTTAATATTCATAAATATTTCAACATATCGTATTTCAATCAATCATGCATCGTCATCACATCATAATTCTCAATCACACCAATCATCACAAATCTTGCACTTCACACTATGCCAAGGTCACGCTACCCATTTAACAATCTCAGGTCGTGCTCACCCCTGATATAACACTGTGCCAAGGTCACGTTATCCCTATTCCAGGGTCGTGCTCACCCTTGACATGTTAACCAAGGTCACGATACCCACGTAACAATCCAGAGCCGTGCTCACCCCTGATATAACACTGTGCCAAGGTCACGTTACCCCTAATCTAGGGCCGTGCTCACCCCTGACATGTTAACCAAGGTCACGATATTCATGTAATAATCCAGAGCCGTGCTCACCCCTGATATAACACTGTGCCAAGGTCACGTTACCCCTAACCTAGGGTCGTGTTCACCCCTGACATGTTAACCAAGGTCACGATACTCATGTAACAATCTCGGGCTGTACTCACCCCTGATATAACACTGTGCCAAGGTCACGTTACCCCTAATCTAGGGCCGTGCTCACCCCTGACATGTTAACCAAGGTCACGATACTCATGTAACAATCCAGAGCCGTGCTCACCCCTGATATAACACTGTGCCAAGGTCATAGGTGTGAAGAACCACAATCACATCTCATTCACATCCACATTCACATTCACATCCACATCCACATCCACATCCACATCCACATCTCAATTCCACAATACACACACAATCCACACAAAATGGTGATTCACATACCCCTCAAGTAATTCATCATCTAGATCATCAAATAATATAACAATAACATTCATAAACTAATATAACAAACAACAGAATTATCAATTTAATATAATTTTAACGTAAACAGTAAAATCCCCAATTGTTCCAAAACCTAACTCACAGACACTTTTCTACAATTTCGTTCTCCCTCTCAGATCATCATTCTTACAAATTATTAGCATATCTATAATCCTCAACACATACAGAATCTAATGAGATCCTCAATTTCTCAAACAGAAATCATCCAATTTTTCACAACCTAACTTATAGGTACTTTTCTATAATTTCGTTCTCTCCTAGAGCATCATTTTTACAAGTTAAACATATATTCGTAATCCTAAATATATATAGAATCACATAAGATAATTAATCCTCCAAATAGAAATAATTATAAAATTATTCATAACCCTAAGGGCTCTTCCTCTACCCAATTCCCTCATGTAACTCTACATATAAATAATCTCCTTTTCTCTCGTACCTGGATAAATAGGAACGCGGGCAGAACCTCCTCCTCTTTTTCCTTAAACAAGGATCGGAACTAAAACTGGAGCAAAACCTCATCCTCTGAGTTCCTCTTGGTCTTCAGAGAGAAGAAGAGGAACGAAAGAGAGAACAGAAGAGAAGAGAGAGTGAGAATGAGAGGTGTGTAGAAATGAGAGGATTTGAGGCCTATTTATAGGATTTTTCGCCCACCTACCACTACGGCCCGTTCCAAAATCGGAACGGCCCGTTCTGGGCCCTTCAAACCTATGTAAATTTTTCAATTGGAACAGTCCGTTCCCAAACCAGAACGGCCCGTTCTCAACCCCAGCAGAACGGCCCGTTCTGCTTCCAGAACGGCCCGTTCTGCTTCCAGAACGGCCTGTTCTCCAAACCAAAACGGCCCGTTCTCCCATCAGAACGGCCCGTTCTGCTTCTACAATTTTGGCCATACTCACTATTCCAGAACGACCTGTTTCAAAATTGAAACGACCCGTTTTGGGCCACGAATTGGGCCAAAGGCCCACAAAAAATGGGCTGTTACATTTATGATAATAAATGTTTAATCATAGTACATTTTTTCAAAGAGTGAAGACAATGATATGTAGTTTACTTTTGTTGACAAATTAAAAACTTCAACCCACTACAATCATCGTAATGATAAGATTAGCGTACATGTATAACGATTCATGATCAATTCTTCGGTATCATAATTGTATATGAAAACTGAAAACTCTATATATTCACTATCATATCAATATTACTAAATTCATTCTTATATATAAGAAATAATTTTTTTTTAATTTATTCTAATCATAAGAAATAAAATTTTACTTTTTAAATGTATTTATTAGTAATTTTCTTTTATACTCTTAATTTATTATGGATCTATTAATGAGTCATTTACTCATCTTTTATATAAATGAATGTATTTATTGGGTAACTTACATTACAAATCATGTTAATTAGTTAAAAAAATTGTTCTTTAACTTTTGAGTAGTGTCGTAAGTATAAATACCACTTATACTATTTAATTTTATGATATTTTAAAAATAAAATTTTAAATTATAATAATATTAATTAAAACTAAATAATTTAATTACTTTCATTGGATTGGGTTTGATGAATTGTGTATTTTGTTTCTTGTATATAGAATCATGATAGTATATTCTGAAGAAAAAAAAAAGAAGTAATCAAGTCATTAAAAAAACAAATTGGTTTACCTTTTATCACACTAAAAGACATGCTGAAATTTGACTATTTAACCATTTAATTTATGAGATTCTTTTTAAATATCAATTTATCGTTAAAGATTTTGATATTGAAAATAGCTTAATAATTATATGCACTAAAATTATCTTATTCGAGTGAAACTAGATTCAAAATTCTCCGATAAAAAACTTTGGATTCAAATTTTATGAAGAAAAAAAATTAAATTAGGATAAAAAATTAATTTACTAAAGAATAACCAGCCAAATTTTGTGATCAAAATGAATGGTTGAGAAGGTTAATTAGTAAATATTTTACACTTGTACTTTAATAATTAGTGGAATCAAGATATTTTATTTAATAAAAATGTTTAAAAATTATTAATGTTTGATAAATTAGTTGGTGTTGAGTTTGAGTATTATATTTACAAGAATGATTATTTTTATATAATATTTTTGATTATTTAAAAATTTAAGGATAAAATTATCTTTAAAAAAAATGTGTACATCTTTATATATTATAGATACTAATAATAATAAAAAATATGCAATCCTAATTAATTCAATAGCTACAGGCGTTGCGTTAAGTTTAAACATACTATTAATATAACAGGGAAAAATAACATTGATATTTAATGTCAATATAAATGAGTATTACGTCAAATAGTTCTTAATCATTTTCTTTATTAATTTTTATACATTTTGATGTTTTGTTGTTTTTTTTATAATTATATCTTAGTCGGTTAGGTCATATTTAGAATGATGGAAAACGAATTTATGTTTAGGGTATGTTTATTATATTAATTGTTTTAATATGGAAAGAAAACCTAATAGAATAAAGAATTTAATTAAATTACAGATAATTTTAACACTATCATTTAAAATAAATGATTAAATAAATTATTAACTTTTATGATAACTATCTTATAAATAGTAAAAAAAAAATAGTCTTAATCATAACTTTTGATTGATAATGAAAAGAAGAAAAAAAAAGTTATACCAATAAATTTTTATTTTATTTATATTTATATAACACTTTTATAATACTTTTTACACTATTTTTTTTCTTTAATTCTTTCGATTATATTAACTATGGTGTGTCTATAATATATATATATATATATATATATATATATATAACTTGAAAATAATTATTTATTTTTAATAATTTTACATATAATTTAAAAAATAAAAAAATAAAGAAAAATTAGACTAAATAGTTTTAGTATCTTTGGACCTAAATTTTATTGTTCAACTTGACTTGATTGACCTATCAAATTAGGATAAATAGGTTTGATCTTTTTCAAGTCCAAAATAAAAAGTCCAATTTAGCTTCACCTAATGAGTCAACAAACTAATTTATCATACCATGCTAATTTTGATAGTTTTGTCAATTAATGAATATCATAAAATTTGAATATATTATTCAAATTCAATAACATAAATGAAAAAATATCGATGCATGAAGGATTATTTGTAGAAAAATGTTACTTAGAAAACATGGAGATAGAATCAATTGTTTATTAAAAGATTGTATTAATTTTATTTTCCTTTATTCAAGTCTTATTATTTTTGTTATTTTATATTAATTGAATTCTTTTTTTTAAGAATCTATATTCTCCTTTAAAATATCATAAAATTCTTTGAAATATTTTAAATTACTATGCTATAAATCTATTAAAATTTATATTATGAAATCTTGATTATAAATTTTATTATTTTTTTTAAAAGTTATTACATTCCTACAATATCTTTTAAAATCTACACGATTTTTTTTTTGTGATAAAATAATCTCATAAAATCTTAATCCAATACGTATTTTATATTTGTATCTTTCATTTTATCCCCTTTCCTTTTCATCATAAAGCAAAATAATATGAATTTGTTGTATGATTGTAATTTCTCTTTTACAAAATAGTCTCATATATATATATATATATAATTAATCTACCAAAGTCAATAAAAATAATTAAGATACTTAATTAGTTTTCATGAATAATGTTATAAAATTAAATTTCATTTCAAAAACACCCTTTGAATTGATTGATTTCAATAGTGGTAACATTAAATGACATTACATATACAACTAATTCAAAAGATAACTTTTTCTATTAATAAATATAAATTGTATTATTAATGTATTAATTAATAAATAATAATAATATTAATTAATTAATAAATAATAATAATAATAATTAATACATCTTAAAATAAATACATGTTTCTTATAATAGTTAAGAAAAAAAAAATTGTAGCCATTTATTTCTTATATAAAGTAATTAAGAGAGGAGGTAGTGTTTACACGGGGTTAGTATTCTTAGAAGAAGATATCACGTTTAATTCCATGTACCTTCTTATTGTGACAATCTAATCTTACTTTTTTCTTAACAACCAGGGTACGGTATTCTTTTATTCTTGTTAGAAATCATCTGCGACAAACAGGGAAAAAAATATTTCATGAAGTACATCACTAGCTACAATCAAATCTATTTACTTTACCAACCAATATCTTACCTCACCAAAGTAAAAAAAAAAAAAAAAAAAAAAAAAAAAAAAAAAAAAAAAAATCAATCATATCCATATACGTGACTCTAACCTATAGTCGATTAATGTTTCATTGTATCTTGAATCAAGCACGAAATGTTGAACCGTGACGAACCTTCCTCCTCTAGAGCCCTTCTAGCAAAGTTTCCAAGTTCTGTTGCTCTTGTTCTCCTCTTCTCCCCCTCTTCACCTCCCTCCATAGTCATCTCTACAGCATCAACGATTTTACTTTTCTTCACCAAAACCCCAGTTTTGGCTTCATCACCAAACCTCACCGGGACCTCAACACCTATTCTAACACCAATCTTCAAAACCTCAACAACAAATTTTTCATTCAAAAATTGTTCAGCAAATAAAGGCCACGTTATCATTGGCACCCCAAAGCACACACTTTCTATCGTTGAATTCCAGCCACAGTGAGTCAAGAATCCTCCGATTGCGGAGTGTGACAATATTAAAATTTGTGGTGCCCATCCCTTAATCAAAAGACCCCTTCCCTTGATCCTTTCCTCAAATTTTTCATCTTCCAGCCACTTTTCTAGCTCAGAAAAGTTCTCTCCTATAGTTTTGACCACCCAAATAAAGGGTCTATTTGATGCTTCCAAGCCCAACCCAAGTTCAATTAGTTGAGAAGGAACAAGCCTACATAAGCTACCAAGACACACATAAATAACTGACCTTGGTTCCATCAAGTTGAGCCATTCCAAGCATTGTTTCTCCTCAATAGAAGGTTTGTTCCCTCTCTCAAACTTGTCCAAACTCTCCTTGTTACACAAGGAGACAGGACCAATGCACCAAACCCTCTTATTCATAACCTTCTCATACTCCTCAGCACACCCTTGTTCCAATTCCTGAAAACTATTGACCACAATCCCATGAGAGGACATTTCAGCCTCAACCATTTTGTCCCTGAAGTCATCCAAGTCAGGTAGGGCTACAAACGCCCCAGGAAGCTGTGCTCTTGTGATCTCAACCCTTTGGGGCAGGCCAGGTATGAGAAAAGGTTGTGAGTCAGAGTTGACAGAAAGATGAGCATTAGTGAGTTTGATGTTGTGGGAGCTGAGCAATGAGAAGCAAGACATCCCGTGGAAGACAAGCCTTGGAATGTTGAACTTGGAGGCTGTGGTGGAAGTCCAAGAGAGGCACTTGTCTGATATAATGCAGGTTGGTGGAGAAGCATGGTGTTGGAGGAAGTGTTCCAAGGGCTCTTGAAGCATGTCAAGGGCATTGTAGAATCTTCTGAGGAGGGTTCTTGATGGCAAAGTGTCGAGATTCTCGCAGCCTAAGGGAAGGCCTACTTGTTGGCATGGGAATGGGAGTTGCAAGAGGTGGATTGGAAGGCCAGATTGTGATGCTCTACGAATTGTTTGGTCGAACCTTGAGGCGTTTTGAGGAGTGCTGAGCAAAGTCACCATCACACCTTGTTGAGCCAAGATCTTTGCCATGTCTATCATGGGGATCATGTGGCCTTGGGCGAATAGTGGAACCAACACAAAGTGGTGAGAGGACATGTTGGTTTGGGAGACGCTATGTTGTGTTGGGTTTGGTCCCTTACATTTGGTGTAAATAAAACTCATCACATGGCATTGGGTCGGTTAAGTCTCAATCGATGACCTTGACTTTGAAGTTTGAACATTTCAAATGTGAGAACCATGCAACTAGCGTGGCTAGGTATACTTTATTACGTACGCTCCAATTTTTTAGGTTTGTGGGGGGGGGGGGGGGGGAAATATGATAAGCATAATTAAAAAAAAGAAGAAGATAATAAGTACACAGAAGAAAGAAATAAAAAGAAAAATAATAATGAATATGATAAAAAAATAAAGAGAAATGAAATAAAATAAAATAAAATGGAAGAGAAAATGAAAAATCTTACTACAATAAAATATTAATCTAATATGATTTTTGTTTAGTTGGTAATATACTAATCTTTTCAGTCTGAACACTTAAATATTTGTGACTTGCAACGGATTCCGCGTGGATTCAGTCATTTGTTGCGTGAGAAACGAGCAAAAGCGATAGTATATATTCATCATTTCATACTACATCGGCTATATGCAATATGCATTGTCGACAAGTGTAGGCTGTAGCACAGTAGCAGTCACCTATAAATAATGAACTAATCACACATGGATGATTAATCTCTAAAGTTAGTCTTGTCTTAGGCTACGTGTTTGATTTGATGATGAAATATATCAGAATTAATTTTGTCTTAAGTTTATAAATATGATTTTAGTATGTATATATAAAGTTAATATTCAAATTTTAATATAAATTAAAATTAAATAAAAAATTAATTATATAAATTATATATTTATTCATCAAGTCAATTTAATGAACCAAACTAATTAAATTATACGTAATTTAGATTTGGTTTATCCCCTCAAAAAAAATATTTGGTTTATTTATTTATTAAGTTCAATCTTTAACTCAATTTTAGTTCATTTAATTAATGAATTAAGTTTAATAAACTAATTATTAAATTGAATTTTAAATTATTTTAAATTAACTGTCATGTGCTAATAAGAGGTCTAGTTTTTATGCTACTCACTTAGTTCTTATATTTGATTGTATGTTAACTGTACTAACCGTACTTCGCACCCGGGCTCCAAGCCCGGATTAGCAATACAAAACAGTCCGGGGCACATGCTAGGCGACGTCAGCCCGGTATTTGAGCAAATCATACCTGATTCCGAGGATCTCGTCCCAAACCAGATCCGCCCTTCAATTATATCATATCATATCATGATATATCTCATCTCAAGCCCAAAAGCCCAAGGCAAACCTAAATCACCTCAAGGTACGTGCATTATATATATGAGACTATTACTCATGCAAACACTAACTTTGGCATCGGAGTCTCTTTTGCAGGTACCTCCCCCATCTTGGAGCACCAATACATCGGGCAAAGGAGGCTCACAAATCTTACTGGACGGATCACCTCTACGACCAAATTCCGGTAAGAACATTTGGCGCCCACCGTGGGGCCGATCAAGACAACTCTTATCGGCCACCTGCATGGTTTCTACCAGAAGTCATATCAGACGAGCGACAGATGACGCAAGCCACTCAATCAACATGGACAGCGACGCTGCAACCCTAAGGCGGCTGATCGACCAAGTTGAGCAGATGCGACAACAGCACGACGCCGACCTTCAAAACATGCGCACCCAGCACGAAAATGACCTTGCAGCGATGCGGACCGCTAATGAAGCAGACCTCGCAGCATTACGTGCCGAGAACGAGCGCATTCGCGCCCAGCTCCCTCGACACCACTCCGAACAACCTCCGCACGAGAGCGACACTCATGAGGAGGAGGCACATTCAGCCTCCCAATCCCGAGTGACGACCAAGGCACCGACTTCGCGGCCCGCCACGCACCGGTCTCATGCATCAACGCACAGATCAGGGCAGGGTACTAGCAGGGCCCCCACCCATGTCTCCGAGGGCCAAGAACCCTTCCGCCGTCATCCTTTTGTGGATGGCATCATGGAGACCCCACTGCCCCGCGGGTGGAAGCCCCTCCACCTCGACCGCTACGACGGCACCACGGACCCCGACGAGCACATCGACTCGTACACAACTCAGGTAAAACTTTACACTAACAGCGACGCTATATTGTGTAGGGTTTTTCTGACCTCACTCAAGGGACCCGCGCTTCATTGGTACACCCAACTACCAGCCGGATCCATCGACAGCTTTGCCACCTTGGTGCGGCGATTCGTGGCACAATACGCCACCAGCCGGCCTCACCACACAACCTCGGCCGCCTTGGCCAACCTCATGCAGAACAATGATGAAACTCTGCGAGCTTTCATGGAGCGCTTCTCCAACATCTCGGTTCGGATCCGGAATCTAAACCCGGAGGTCGCCCTGCACGCCATGCTCATGGCACTGAAACCCGGATCGTTCGTCGACAGCCTATGCCGCGACGCCTCCCGCGACATGGATGAGCTGCGTGCCCGCGTCGCAGGCTACATTCAGATGGAAGAGCACTCGGCCTTCCGCGACCAAGTTCGCGGGAAGGGCCTCGCAAAACCGGAACAGGGCCACAAAGATAAGGTAAAAGTCAATAATGACAGTCAATTCAAGAAGCTGGCCAGAGCCAACAGAAGCGGGAGGTATGACTACTACACTCCCCTAAACGCCCCGAGAGTCCACATCCTGGAAGAAGCCAGTAACAATAACCTACTAGCGCTGCCACCACCCGGCCACACCCCCAACAGCGCCGATCAGTCCAAACACTGCCGGTACCACAGGAACTACGGCCACACCACTGACGAGTGTCGCACGCTCCGGGACCGCATCAAAGAGCTCATCCAGGCAGGCCACTACATCCAGCGACAGCCAGGTTCCCGAGGTGGCTCTGGAGGCCGGGGACGCGGGTCAGGAGCTCGCACATATTTACCCACAGGGTCCCAGCAAAATGCTAACGGCGCGATACAGGCTGGAATAAGTCAGGAAACAGCATCGGCTCCCTTAAGGGGAGTAATCAACACGATTGCAAGTCGTTTTGCGGGAGGAGGCGTCAGCAGCTCGGCCTGAAGAAGACACCTGCAGAGCATCAACTGCGTCCACTCTACCACCTCGGCCCCGCACCAAAGCTCACCGCCGATCTCCTTCTCCAATGAAGATTACGCCGGCGTCAGCCCTAACCAGGATGACCCCATGGTCATCATTGTGGAGATAGCCAACTGGAAAGTGTAGAAAACACTCATTGACCAGGGAAGCTCGGCTGACGTCCTGTACTGGCCGACTTTCCTCAAACTAGACGTCCCCCACTCTCTCATTCAACCTCACACGAAGCCCCTAGTCGGCTTCGCGGGAGAACGAGTTCACACTCGGGGATACGTAGACTTGCTGACAACTTTCGGAACGCCACCAGACACAAGGCGGGTCATGGTCCCGTACCTCCTCGTGGAAGCCAACACTTCCTACAACATTATCATCGGGAGGCCAACCTTGAACCAACTCGGAGCGGTAGTGTCAACCCCACACCTCACTATGAAGTTGCCGGGCAAAGACGGTCAGGTCATCTCCGTCAAAGCTAATCAGAAGATAGCTCGACAATGCTACGCCGAGAGCCTGAAGATCTCCTCGTCGAGCAAGCAAAGCGAGGGGAACCCCCCCACTATAGCTCCTTAAGTTTTTTGCTTAATCTTCTTTTACTTTCAGTACGAACAAGCTGTGCACTCTTTTCCCGCCTCAGTCCTCGACTGAGAGGGTTTTTAACGAGGCACGTAAGAACAAATCAATAAAATTATACGTTTTGCTCAATCCATTTCCTCACGAATTGCTTTTGTAACACTCGAAGTTAAACTAGCCTCTTACACGAAAATTCGGGGTCGAGCACGAACCTCGGGACTCTAAGCATAAGGTCGAATTCGAACCTTAATTATGTTGTTCATTTTAAAGCGAGGTCGAACACGAACCTCGAACACGATAATCTGGGGTCGAGTACGAACCTCGGGGCTCTCAGCATAAGGTCGT
Source organism: Cajanus cajan (assembly GCF_000230855.2). Taxonomy (NCBI): domain Eukaryota; kingdom Viridiplantae; phylum Streptophyta; class Magnoliopsida; order Fabales; family Fabaceae; genus Cajanus; species Cajanus cajan. The sequence goes on along the minus strand of NC_138523.1, from coordinate 11,265,471 downwards.
CGAACCTTAGTTATGTTGTTCATTTTAAAGCGAGGTCGAACACGAACCTCGAACACGATAATCCGGGGTCGAGTACGAACCTCGGGGCTCTCAGCATAAGGTCGAATTCGAACCTTAGTTATGTTGTTCATTTTAAAGCGAGGTCGAACACAAACCTCGAACACGATAATCCAGGGTCGAGCACGAACCTCGGGACTCTAAGCATAAGGTCGAATTCGAACCTTAGTTATGTTGTTCATTTTAAAGCGAGGTCGAACACAAACCTCGAACACGATAATCCAGGGTCGAGCACGAACCTCGGGACTCTAAGCATAAGGTCGAATTCGAACCTTAATTATGTTGTTCATTTTAAAGCGAGGTCGAACAGGAACCTCGAACACGATAATCCGGGGTCGAGTACGAACCTCGGGGCTCTCAGCATAAGGTCGAATTCGAACCTTAGTTATGTTGTTCATTTTAAAGCGAGGTCGAACACGAACCTCGAACACGAACCTCGAACACGATAATCCGGGGTCGAGTACGAACCTCGGGGCTCTCAGCATAAGGTCGAGTTCGAACCTTAGTTGTGTTGTTCATTTTAAAGCGAGGTCGAACACGAACCTCGAACACGATAATCCGGGGTCGAGTATGAACCTCGGGACTCTCAGCATAAGGTTGAATTCGAACCTTAATTATGTTGTTCATTTTAAAGCGAGGTCGAACACGAACCTCGAACACGATAAAGCGAGGTCGAACACAAACCTCGAACATGATAATCCAGGGTCGAGTACGAACCTCGGGGCTCTCAGCATAAGGTCGAGTTCGAACCTTAGTTGTGTTGTTCATTTTAAAGTGAGGTCGAACACGAACCTCGAACACGATAATCCGAGGTCGAGTACGAACCTCGAGACTCTCAGCATAAGGTCGAATTCGAACCTTAATTATGTTGTTCATTTTAAAGCGAGGTCCAACACGAACCTCGAACACGATAATCCGGGGTCGAGTACGAATCTCGGGGCTCTCAGCATAAGGTCGAATTCGAACCTTAGTTATGTTGTTCATTTTAAAGCGAGGTCGAACACAAACCTTGAACACGATAATCCGGGGTCGAGTACGAACCTCGACATTTCCGAGGTCGAGTACGAACCTCGATGCTCCCGATAAAGGTCGAGGTAAAAGGTCGAGTCCAAACCGCTAACCTGAGGACGACTTTGAACCCTGGCAAAGCACACCCCACTCTCAGTACCGGGGTCGAATTCAAACCCCGGCACGGCCAACTTAAGGTCGAATTCGGACTTTGACTCCAGTCTAGGGTCATTTATGAACTTTCACAACAATTACTTAGTCAAAATTCGAGGTCGAATACGAATCTTAACACATTCATTTACGACCGGGTTCGAACTCCCACGAAAAGTCCTACTAAACAACAACTAAGGCCGACCTCGAATCTCGACTTCACCAACTCAAGGTAGAAGTATCACCATATATAGAAGTATATAGCAGACACCAAACATGTGCCTCAAACAGCGCGAACAACCAAAATTGAACGCAAATACGGACAAGATAGAGCAAAATATATATATACAAACAAAGTTCTCAAAATTCGGTACATCAATTCAAGCCAAAGAAAAATAAATCCAGCTATTACAAAGGCGGCCTAGGCTGAAGCATCCCTGCCAGAACTGTCGTCGGTACGTCCTCCTTGACTAGCCTCCCAAAACGGACGACTTTCTCCACATGCATGGAAGAAAAGTCGAATCCGGGAGCAAGAAGCCGAGCCTGACGAGCAGCCTTTTGGAAGCCCCTCTTGTGTTCAACCACAACGGAGCGTTCGACCTCCGCAAGCCTCTTGTTCGTGGCCTCCCTCCCCGCCACCAGCTCCGCGAGGTCCGCCTTCAAGGTGGCAATTTCGTCCTCACGGCCACCAAGAATGACCTCGTTATGGAGGCGCTCCTCAGCCGCCGTCGCCAACTCGCCCTTAAGAGAGGTCACAATGTCCTCCAGAGCCCGTACTTGGCCACGACTAGAGGTCACCTCATCCTCCAAGGAGCGAGCGCGGCCTCGAGAGAAGGCAATGAGCTCCTACAGCTCCCCCACTTGAGAGGCATAAGCCTCATTGGATCGCAACGCAATCTCAAGAGACTTCTGCACCCGGGCCAGGTCGCCACGCGCAGAACGGAGCTCAGCCTCGTGCCGCTTTGCCTCACCAAGGGTTGCGCTAAGAGCTTTATTTTCTTCCCTCAGGATCTTGTTTGCCTCCTTCCAAGGTTGAAGTCGGCCCCTCAACTTGGCCAGGTCCTCTTGCTGCTTAGCCAAATCCTCCCGCTGTTGGCCCCACTTAGGCTTCCAGTGGCTCACTATACCCATCACTCTCTGCAGCATGACCTGGGCAGCATCAAGGCTGTCCTTGGGACCGACCTCGTCTATCAATCCCCGGTCCTCGGAGCTCAGCGAACCCTGAGGGAAGAACCCCTTCGCAGTCACCCCTGCGCTCCACAATGAATCCATGTCGGCGGAGGCGCTCACGTGATCCAGCCGCACCTTATTTATACCCTTCCCAAAAGCGATGGGATAGGTATTGAGTCCGGGCAGGCCTCTACGACGAGCCCGCCTGCGGCGCCGAATCCGTGGCAGAGGACGGTGCTCCCCGCTCAGCACCCAAAAAGTCCAATTTAGGGACCCCCGGCCCCGCCTGCAAAAAACCAGTCCCACGTCAAAAACAAAAAATGTGACGTACGAGAAACCACAGAAACAAGAAGACAAAACACCACCCACCTCAGCAGCCCGGGCGACCAGCTCAGCGGCCTGCACCTCAGGCTCGGCGGCATTTCCCGCCTGCACCTCAGGTTCAGCGGTATTTCCTGCCTGCAAAAAATCACCCAGATCGGACAGCCGGACAACACAACAAAAGGCAAAGGTAAAGTCCGAGAAAGACGATACTCACCACCTTGGCAACTCGGGCAGCCTGCCCGGCAGTCCGGGCCTCCACCGCGGCGGCCTGCCCAGTAGGCTCAACAACCTGAGCCACCTCCTCAGAGGCCACCTGGGGTGGTGGACTCTCAGTGAGATCCACCGCATCAGCATCAGCGGCCTTGGAGGCCACCTCCTCGGCACCTGGAGGGACTGAGGTTCCCTCAGCCTCTTTCCCCCCTCTTTCTCTTCCGACTAGCCTTTAGGGGGGCAACATCCTCCTCCGGAGGCTCAGGAACCTCGAGCTCGGTAATGTTGTAGCGGTGCTTAAGCTCGCGCCACAAGTTTTTCCCATAATGCCTGCAGATAAGAAATAGAAGCACATCAGTAAAAAGCAACTACACAAGCCCGGCAATCTATTGAAGCGTGCAATACTCACTCTTTAGGCCCCTCTCCCTATAAGGCGAATTTGCAAGCGACAGAACGAGCTTGCAATCCAGCGGACGAGGGAGCGCGACAAGATTCTTAATGGCGACCGCCTCCGCGGCCGTCACCTTCTGATATCCCAAGCCGTGAAACCTAGACGGTTTGGGACGCCAATAAAACGGAAACCTTGGCAAACCGCCGAAGTAAAACACCTCATCTTCCAAAGGATCAACACCCACGAGGGCAACCCGGAAAAACTCCTGCTTGAAATTTTTATACGATTGGGAGTAGGGAGTAAACAAACCCCCATCCCTACTCCCGCTCAGGGACAAAATGCCATAAGGCGGAACGCCCATCTTCAACTGATAAAAATGAAGAAAGACGCGAAGAGACACCTCTATACCTAGAACTGTACACAGAACCTGAAAAGCCCTCAAAAAACCCCAACTATTGGGATGCAACTGGCAAGGAGCCGCGTTGATGAAATTCAAAAAATCGCACTCAAACTGAGTGAAGGGAAGACAGACACCCAAATCCCTAAAAAAGCATTGATATACATAGAAATGGGGGGGATCAGTAGACCTCCCCATGTACACGCCCTCATCGGCCTGACAAGGCTCAAGCCGAATCATGTGGGAGATGGAGGAATTGCAAACCCTATGCGCTCTCCGAAACGCATTCACTTCAAGGAAAGAGCGAAAAATGCTCTAAGCCTCAACCACCTCGCGTTTGACCCAGTCGTAACCAGGAACGCCTGGCTCCGGGCCCCCAGTCGGCGGGTCTTTCTTCTCAACAACGACCCTTCCGGCGGCCACCGCCTTGCCACGCCCCTTGCCCCTGGCAGACGCAAAGGATCCGGCACCACTTCCACCGGCCATGAAAAGAGAGAAGAAGCAAATAAAAAGGAAGTACCTGGTACTCCTCCTCAGAAAACAACCCTAACAAAGAAGGGGTTACCGGGAACGGCGACGGAAGCGCAAAGGCAAGAAAAGGAAAAACTCTTCCCCAAAATTCAAAACCGACGCGACACGTGTCGACCGAGGGGCACGCCTGATGACACATTAATTGCAACCCATCATTGCATAACCGTCATTTCCCTTAATATGCCACTTGCACGTTTCCGGGAAATGAACAGTCGCGACACATGGCGGACCCTCAGGTGGCGCACGTGGAAAGCTACTTCCCACAGTGTACTAACCGTACTTCGCACCCGGGCTCCGAGCTCGGTCTCAACTCCTCGACCTACGGTCTTCAGAGCTCGGGGGGCTAGTGTACTAACCGTACTTCGCACCCGGGCTCCAAGCCCGGATTAGCAATACAAAATAGCCCCGGGCACGTGCTGCGCGACGTCAGCCCGGTATTTGAGCAAATCATACTTGATTCCGAGGATCTCGTCCCAAACCAGATCCGCCCTTCAATTATATCATATCATATCATGATATATCTCATCTCAAGCCCAAAAGCCCAAGGCAAACCTAGATCACCTCAAGGTACGTGCATTATATATATGAGACTATTACTCATGCAAACCCTAACTTTGGCATCGGTGTCTCTTTTGCAGGTACCTCCCCCATCTTGGAGCACCAATACATCGGGCAAAGGAGGCTTACCGATCTTACTGGACGGATCACCTCTACGACCAAATTCCGGTAAGAACATTAACAAACTTTTACATAATGCTTTTTTCGTTTTTAAATATAAGCAATAAAAAATTGTATTTATTGATTTTAAATATATAAACAAATTTTAATTAAAATTATTTTATTTAACGATATTATCTCTAAAATAATTTTTTTATTTAATTAAAATATATTTCTAATGATTCTTTTTATTTTTAATACCAAATTTCAAGAAAAAGTAATTTATGAAATGATATTAAATCACTTTAGAAAATGAAAGAAAGTATACTACAAGTTAATGATATTTAGAAAAAATAGACTATCGATAACGACTATCAGAAATTTCTCTATAATTATTGATAGTGTCATGTCATTTTTAATTACTGATAACTAAATCATCAACAAATATCATACTTTGATAATCTGGTGTGGACCAACTTAATGTATATATAATTACAATTTAACCATCACTAATAATGATAACTACATTTTGGTTGTTAGAATAATTTTCTAACATTTATTTTCAACTAACAATTAACCATTAAAATCGTTATCACAAATAATTTGATATTTATATTTCTTAATTAATAATCAAAGCCTAATTTTTTCTAAGATATAAAGTCATAATTAAAGATACCATTTTATTTCTCTTGAGGTCAAAACAAAAAAAAAATAATTATATCTCATTGTAAAAAAAAAAAAAGAACAAACTTACAATTAGCTGTTAATAAATTGTGGAAAATTATTTATTAATAATTTTTTTTGATATTATTGACAACTTTTGACCATAAATATTAATAATAAAGCCTACATAAAATAGCAATTTTATTTAAAACCACCATGTTAGGTCACTTGTTCCCTTATCATGAAACTTCTGTTTTGACCTACTTTTAGTACAAAGTAATGGGAGAAAAGAGACCAGAGAGTGACACATTCATTTGGTTGTTTGTATATTACATTTCAACGTTGTTGTGGTTGTTATAAGTTCTCTTTCCTTAATTAATTAGGTGACCGTCTATGGTTGGAATTATAAACTGATACTAGTCCTCTCCTTAAACTAGAAATTGCTAGCTTTGTATTGAAGAGGACGTGAGCATGACATTAGTTAATACATTCCTGCTTCCTAGTAAGTTTCGAAACAATTTGCTAACCGGTCCATGCACCTTAGATAGCAATTTCCTAATAATATTCTAAATTGATATACAAGTTGCGATGTATCTTTCGTGTCAAATTTGCTTAAATCTGGCTAAGCGCGACAGTTATATATTGTTGACATATTGCAGTACTTCCAAAAATAATTGGACTTATTAAAATCTTATTTTGTGTTCTCATTGTTTGAAAACTCTTAACCCATCTTAAAATACAGAACTATCATTCTCTTATTCTATTATTTTATTGTTCCTACTTGAAATTAATTTCGGGTGTTGTGCTTGGTGACTATATTATACTCTTATTCTTGATCCAATTGGCACTGCTTTCAGGTTTTAACATGTTGGGTTAAGAAACCAGAAAAACAGTTCCAAAGCCTTGATCAGAATCGAAGGCTTTGCAGTAAAAGAAACCAAGAAAATAACAGAACAAAGATTAGGGAAAAGAACATTTTTACGTGGTTAATTTGAATTAGAACAATGCACTCTATTCTACATCCACAGTAACAATGGAATTAAAAATTTTTCTTACAGTTGAATACAATCTCACTTCTTTTTTCAAGTATACAGATCTTTCACTCACAAGTACAAGAGAGAAAAAACACTTACTGTAAAAAACAAAAATCTACATGAACAAGTTACAACCGGTTATTTATAGCACAAGTAACAACTACATAACTAACTAACTAAACAGTTAGCTATATATTTGCTCAAGCTAAAAAAAAAAAAAACTTGTTGATTGGACCAATAAGCCACATAACATATATACTTAACATTTTAAGGATCAAAGTCAAATAAGAGTTTTATTTAAAAAGTACGAAAACATATTTAAACAGTTATTTCAAGTAGTATACGACATATTTAACATTTTGAGGATCAAGTCAAGATGCATGCAGTTTGAAAAGCAACTACGGAAAATCTTAATTCGTCCCACCTAATAAGAAAAGTTTTTATCTTTAATGAAATTTGGAAAGTAATTAAAAAGTAGACCTTCATTTTTAAAAGGATAAGATCATGACTAATTAATAAATTATTGGAAAAAATCCAAGTTTCACATCAATTAAAGATTAAGTAAGGCAATTAAATAGTATATAAGTGAAAAACAATTCTCACCTTACAAGCTGGTTTTATAGGGTTAAGTTAGACTCGAATTCATTATTCTAAGATAGTATCAGAGTTATCTAGATCCTCTAAATGGGTCACCTACCATGGGGTGTATTGAAAAAAAACTCAAGTCCCACTAATCCTAGAGCATTAAAAAGAGTTATGTACCAAGCCCAATAATACTAGACGTGAGGTGATGTATTGAAAAAAACCAAGTTTTACATCGACTAAAGATTTAATAATTAAATAATATATAAGTAAAAATAACCTTCACCTTATAAGCCAATTTTATAGGGTTGTGTTAGGCTCAAATCTACTATTATAAGATAAATAAAGATAAGTTTGATAGAATTTTCTAAGAATCAAATTATGATCCTTATAAGTGTCACAAATAAGAATCAAATTATGATGCTTATAAGTGTCACAAATAATAAAAATAAATTAGTTAGGTCTACAAATATGAGGATATATATAATTTTACATTGCTAGGGTGTGATTTTGTATCTGGATTTCTTCTACAGTTGATAGTTTCACACACTCAGGCATTTAGTAAATTGATATCAATCATTAGACAAAACTCAAAGATTCATATTTTATTTTTATAATAAAGTAGACTTATAATACGTGTTTAAAATTTGAGAGGCGTATTTTTAGTTAAAATACAATGAATGCTACAAAAAATTGACTGATTCCGTATGACTCCTGCCATCCTTGAATGGAATGGAAATCGCAGTTGATTTTTTTTTCCTTTCAATTAATTACTTCGTGTTTCAAAACTTTTTGTTTAGCGGCCTTTACAACCTTTGGAACTATTCATAACACTGATATGTTATGAATTAAAATCTGTGGTTTATTTTTGAATTGCGCATGAATGATCCATGAATTCCGGATGTTGGAGAGACTAACATCTACTATTTTCATATTTCACATGGGACACTCTTTGCAATATATTCCCTCATTGAAATGTGAACCTATCAACCTTTTTTACCCTCTTTGCTATACACACGTTCTTAGAAATAATATGTATACCCAGTAACGGGTCCAGAAATTTTAAGTAGTGGGGACAATATTTAAATACATAAATTTGTTTAAATATAAAATAAAATTTCTATAAAGAAAAATACATATCTTAATTGTTCTCTACAAATTTTCATAATTTGAAAATATTAAATGATTTGCTCATTTTCAATATTATCAAAAATCTCTCTCTCTATATAAGTAACTAAATAATCACTTAACTATTCATCTCCCATATGATTTCGCATCCGATTTTTTATGATATTCATAGCAGAAAAAGTTCTTTCAACTGATGTAGTTGCCACTAGTAGTATTAAGATTAGCTCTAAAAGCAAATACATCAATGGATACAACATGTTTTCTTATCTCCATAAGCTTCATAGAAAGATCACCAATACCTTCTAAATTTTGAAAAAGAACTATCAAAACATACATCCATGAAATAATTTTCAAGTTGGTTATTTAATGCCAAAAGTTCAACTGGAGAAAATTCAGAAGATTAAAATGGAGCAAATCAATTTCTCCTTGTCAAATGCAGAAAATGAATTTCTTGGATTTAAACATGCTACACAAAGAAGCAACTCAGTATTTGCTTCTGTGAAATAGTTGTTTAACTCTTGAAGTTGTTGATCAATCATTTGAAAAAATAATTCAACTTGAAAATGATGTAGATTAGAAATTTGTTCTACCCTACACATTGACTTTCCTTGTGTTTGAAAAGTGTCATTTATATTTAGAACCACAATGTTCTGTTTTTCACAAAATGATGAAATATTATTGAGCAAAGAAGACCAACATCATCTCTCATTGCTTGTAATCTTTGTTTGGACACTGAAACTAATTTCATAGCATTTACAATATCTTGATCACTTCTTTGCAATGCTTGAGATAACTCATGAGTAATCCCTAAAATATTTTTCATTAAGTGCAAGGTGAAAACAAATTTAAAAGTTTGCATAGAATTCAATAAAGCACATGTTTCACCTTTTTGCGCTAAACTTATGTCATCTTCCTCAACTATTTCAAGCACATCACTTTAAATAAAGTAATATAAAAATAATAACTTTAAATACACTAATCTCAAAGATCACTTTAAATGTATAGTTTAGCTATTGAAACATGAAGGAGTAGAGATGGAAGAAGAATTTTTTTTTTTCAATTTCACTCTTCTACACTTTAAAATATGTTAGAGGTAGAGAGGAACTTCAAAATATGAATAGAATTGGAAAAAGTAAAAATAAAATAGAAAAAAGATATAAAATATCCAAAAAGAGGTTAATAACAACTTATAATTTTATTTTACTTAAAATACATACATTATTAATTTATATTTTTTATTTATTTTGATTTACAATTTAAATGCATAATAACTTTATTTTCTTTTTTTTGAAACATGTAATTTATTGTTAATTTTTATAACATATTAAAATATATTTTTTAAATCTTCCTTCTCACACAAAAATAATTGCAACAAGACTTAAATTCAATTTTATTTTATAACTTTTTTAATTTTTTTCTATTTTTTTCTATTTTTAAATTTTAAATAGATAATATAATATAATATTATATATTATAAAAAAAATAATTGAAAAGTTAGTGGGGCAACTGCCCCCCACAAGTTAGTACGTAGATCCGTCATTGTGTATACCCATTAAACCTTGTCAAGTTGGTATTATGCTTACTAGTGGGCTAATCATTTTTTAAGACAAATGCCCATGTATAGTAATTAAAGTTTGAACCATTGCACATGGCATTCATCCTTATTCGGATGTTAAACGTGCCTCAACCTAAAAAATATTTTCTATAATTTTAACACCTAACAAATATTTTCTAGATCGATTTGAAAATTTGAGATCCTAGACTAGTTTAATTAATTCGTAAAAATCAAATTTTGTGAAAAAAATAGCTGAGCTGATAGATGAAACAAATCATAACTTCACCATATGTTTTAGTTCTCAATTCATCAAAACTCAGGCCTTCTCCCGTTATTGATTTGTTCGTTGTTGTGCAAATATGAGGTTATGATGTAAAAAGTATTTTTATCTATACGATAATATGTTACTTTTATAAAATAAAATTTTATAATAAATAAATATTATAATTATTTATAACCAGTATTTTAGCTACAGATTTATTATATAAATAAAATTTATAATAAATTCTATATAAAAAAATATTATATTTGAATATAGAAATTGTATTATATTTAAAATTTGTATAACATATGTTTTAAAGATAAATTAAATTTTAAATTTATAATAAATAATTTATATTGTGACACAATATTATTTTTACTTTTTATAATTTATTTTACAAATTATTAAAGTTTAATATAAATAAAATTAATAAATATAAATTAAAATAAATAAGATGTAAAAAGAGTTTTTAAAAACTCTTTCATTGAGAAAAAAACCTTAAAATATTTTCACTAAAGAGAAATCTCTAAAGATACGATTTGATAAGATGGTTATCTATTTTCGGAGGAATAAAATATATTAAAATCTAAATTGTATTTTGAATTTATAATAAACAATTGAACTTGTGATATAATATTATATTTTAATTATTGATAATTTTTTTAAGAAAAAATATTGAAATTCAATTTAGTGATAGGATAGAAAAAGAGTAGGTTAGAGAAACAATATATGAAGATGAATTACATAGATAAAAAAAAATAAAAAAGAGTATGGTTGGAAGGATATTTTTTTTTTACTCGTTGTGAGATAGTGTTATTGAATGAAATGCTCAAATAGAAGAAAAATAGTAACAATAATATCAAGTTGAGAAACTAAGAAGAATGAGAATTTCACCATTCAAATTATCTATTTTAATGATTTGATTTATAATATATATATATATATATATATATATATATATATATATTTGATTTAAATTGTAGAGAAAAGTTTTTATCTTTTTTTGTCAATTCTATATGAAATTAAATCATCATAACAATAAAGCTTATCATTTATATGAAATTTTTGTTACAATTAGAAAAGTTTGATGTAGGTATGGTAAATAAATTTGTATTTGTAGATAACATCCTAATTTTTATAGGGAATATCTAATTTGATTAGATACGAGTATGAATATGAGTAATATTTGTTTTATTAAATCGGGTATAGGGATGCACATGTACAAATATACCTGTGTCGTACCCGTACTTATATCTGTATTCGCTTTAAATTTTTATATATTTATTTTATAAAAAATTTATTTAAAATTTATGTAATTTCTTACTCTATTTTTAATTTATGTCAAATAAAGCTTACTTAATATAAATTTGTAATTACTATTCTAAGTTAAAATTTGTATTATTTATTTTTATAAAAAAATAATATTTAATTAATTTTTGTATTGATACAAATATACTCAATATCCAACGCATATGGAGATAAGAGACACAAATTCCATACTCATTGAGTATGAGAATGGGAATGAGGATGAATATAAGATACAAGAATGGATATGGAAAAACGCATAGTCATGTGTCCTATTGCCATCCTTACTTGTATATAGTCAAAATCAAAATACAATGATGAAAATAAGTTGAATTGTATAGAAGATTTTAAACTGTTTTTATGAAAGAAAAATAAACAAAATCTATTTATAAAAAAAGTTGATTGCTTAAGATATTAGTTGAAAATTTTAAACAATTTTATTTTAAAAAATAATTTGTATTTATGAAGTTGAAAGTTTGAAATATTTATTTTTTAACAATTTTTTTTCCTTTAAACTAATTTCCTACATAAAAAATGATTTTTTTTATTCTTACAAAATTAAACTTCATAACAATCAATTTTCAACAAATTTATCCAAACAAAAACTTATTTTGATTATAATCAATTATAATAATAATTAATTATTAAAATATTTTTAATTTTTACAACTTTTTTCAGGTACACTTTCAAAATGAAAGTTTAATTTATGTAAGGACCATAATCCGTAAATATTTATAGATTCTTACAACTTGACTTGGTGAACTCTTAAACTTAATTCACCTAATTTTTATTTTTTTAAATACACTCGAAATGTTTAAATTCATTGTTGGGGTGGGCACGAGGAAAACCATGTTCCCACGTGGATTTTAGTTTTTGATTGTTTGGGTTTAAGTTTTAAGTTTTAGGCTGGTGATAAACACACCTCCACTCTCATATAAACACACCCCCTTTTTAAAAAAAAAATATAAAATGTCTAAATTACCCTTTAAAAAAAATGAAATTCTTAAATTTACACCTCCCTTCCCCCACCCTCCTTCCCCGCACCCCACATTTCACACCCCTCTCCTTCCCAAAGCCTCTTTCCGCTCAATGTTATTAAGCAATATACTTTTACAGTCATTCTGAATAGAAAAAAAGGACTAGTCCCACCATAATCAGCATAAGAAAGGTTCTTTTACAGTCATAGCATTTCGAAAAGTACTTTTACAGTTATTAGCATTCCAGAAAGTACTTTTCGGAATAGAAATTATTGTTCATATAATTCCGGAAAGAACTTTCCGTAATAGTAACTTTAATATTATGGAAAATACTTTCCGGAATTATATAACAAAATATTTCCAAAAAATACTTTCCGGAATAAGAATTTAATATTATGGAAAGTATTTTCCGGAACATTTTTATATAATTCCGGAAAGAACTTTTCGTAACAGTAAGAAGAAGAAGAAGAGGAGTGCCAGAAAGAGAAAGAAGAGAGGGGGTGCGCAATGTCGGCAAGTGATTTTGTATGAGAAAGACTCTTACTTGTTCTATGAAAAGAAAGATTAGTACAAAAATAACTTTTAAAATCGGGGTTTTAAAATCAGTCATAAGGTAGCCATTTTAAAAGTGACGCGGTGGCCTGTACTGCAACAGAACGGCCCCAGAACGGCCCTTGCTGTAAGCAGAACGGCCCTTGCTGCAAGCAGAACGGCCTGTACTGCTTGCAGAACGGGCCGTACTGATTGAAGAACGTGACGTACTGCTTGCAGAACGGGGCGTACTGAAAACAGTACGGCCCGTTTTGATGCAGAACGGCCAGCACTGAAAACAGAACGGGCCGTATTGCAAGCAGTACGGGCCGTTCTGCTTGCGGGGAAGGGGGTGCGAGGAAGGAGGTGCGAGGAAGGAGGGGTGTAAATTTAGGAATTTTTTTTTTTTTTAAGGGTAATTTAGACATTTTATATATATTTTTTTTAAAAGGGGGTGTGCTTATAGGAGAGTGGAGATGTGTTTATCATGAGCCTAAGTTTTAACCCATGTTTGGAGGGAGCGGAGGGCATGAGGTAGCAAAGAGTAGTAGCCTATACATTCTTGGGCCCAAGGTCCAAGCCCAGCAATATTATTCTACAAACCAACCAAATAATAATAAGAAAAGGTGGCAGCGTGGCAATCCGCGTGAAACACATAATTCAATAAAAAGTCTAATCCAACGGTTCATATCTTCAAAGAAACCATTCACGCGGATCGCTACACAAACCAACGGCAAGGATTCCTCGGTCTCACCCTATATATGAGTAACCTCCGCACTCATTCTCTAATTCACCATTGACCAACACAGCAGAGAGAGTACAAGAGTGCAACCTTTTGATCTCCGAAAGCATCAGGGATTCGGCATGTCGGGAAGAGGAAAGGGAGGGAAGGGTCTGGGAAAGGGAGGGGCGAAGCGGCACCGTAAGGTTCTGAGGGACAACATCCAGGGGATCACGAAGCCCGCGATTCGGCGCCTCGCTCGGCGTGGCGGCGTCAAGCGTATCAGCGGTCTCATCTACGAGGAGACACGTGGCGTCCTCAAGATCTTCTTGGAGAACGTGATTCGCGACGCTGTCACCTACACCGAGCACGCTCGCCGCAAGACCGTAACTGCCATGGACGTTGTTTATGCCCTCAAGAGGCAGGGCAGGACCCTTTACGGTTTCGGTGGTTAGGTTAGGTTAGGTTGTGAAATTGGGGATACTCTTGGTGCCCAATGTAACGCTTCTTTGTTTATGCTATAATTGATTTCTCTTTAATATATGTTCTCAGTTGAAATTGTTTCAACATGCGCGTAATCATTCTGTTTCAATGGTACTGCCACTGGACTAGATTTATCTTCTGTTAGGGCGATTTCAAATTTGGCAGAGTTTTTGCAGGTTGTCTTGCTCTTAGAATGTGTTGCTTTGCTTCGGTACTGTGAATTGAAGATAAGAGTAGTGATTTGGGACTGCATCACCGTTCGCCCATTTTTTTAAAATATTATTTTGAATCTAATTTTACTTCATCAATTTAAAATGGATTAAATAGTTTTTATTATCTCTTGAAATTATACTAACTAGGAAAAAAATACTTTATGTTTTGTTGGTGTAGGAGATATGAAAATTGTGAATTATATTATAGTATGTTTTTGGAAAATAATAATTTTTATTTAAATTAATTAAGTCAAATTATGGAGTTATCGTTTATAAAGAAAATTATATAATTGCTATAATAAATAAAAGGTTAAAATGTCTTCAAATTTTTTTACATGAAAATGATAAATTATTTTTGTATGTTGTTATAGATGACATCAGGATTTAAATTTTAAAAAATAAATATATTTTCGGTTCATAAATTTCTTTCATTTAAAAGACAGTAAAGGTTGATGAAAATATATAATAGAAAAATGTCAAGTTTTATTTATTAAAGTGTTATTATAAAAATAATGTATATCTTTATTAATTTAAAATTTAAGTATATTTTTAATGTTAGTGGACTTGACTTTATTGAGAAAAAAAAGTGTGAAAAAGGAAAGAAGTTTTCGGGAGATTTTAAAATTTGAAAAGGTGGAGTTTAATAAAATTTAGAATTACTAATAAAATTAGCATTTCATTATTTGTTAATATTTATAAAGATAATAAAATATTAGTTTTTTTGATGTGTTGCATATGATGATGAAAAACATTGGAGAATGATCGGTGAATTCATTTATTAGTTTTCATATTGTGTCTAATCTTTTTTCATGGGTGAAACTTATTGAAAGTTGCAAATGGGTTGAAAAGAATTAACCAAGATTAAGAGAGGGAATGATAATATATTGTCTGTCATAAGACTTATTATAAGGGCAATGTCAATGAGAATGAAAGAGGAGTGGACTCGAGATAAAGGTAGAAAACCTAAACTTCTATTAAGCTATAGACTTATTTCATGATTAATTATTCTTTTTGTGTATATTTTCCTTGTAAAAATATGATAAAAATTATTGGAGAGTGATTGGTGAATCCATCCCCTAGTCTCCATATTGTGCCTAATCTTCTTGTATGGATGAAACTTGCTCTTGAAGGTCACAAATGGGTGGAAAAAAGAAAAGAATGGTGTGCCACTTTCCTTGTAAGAAAGATAAGCAAGAGATGGAGATCTTGTCACATGGAGGAATTCATTGATAAAAGACCAAATGATAGATTTCTTCAATAAAGCAAACTAAGACTTTGAGAAGAGAAACTCAATGTGTTTACTCGTTAACTATCAAAGTAATTCGCACATGTAGAACACAATATATAGTTTGGTTGGTCTATAGTGTAAGTTAGACTAACCATGATTAACTGTCTTATACTTAAGTTAACCAATCCTAGTTAATTGTCTAGAAACTTATGAAGCAAACTAAGTTAATCCTATTTTAAGAATTAAGGTTAATTTAAGTTAACTCCAACTACCTAACCTAATTATTACAATTACCAACTAATGATTACTTTTAATAATTTGTTAAGATGTCACTATCAAAGTCATATGACAAAATTAACCACTTAGGTAGCCTAACTACATGGTTTTGGACGTCAAAAATGGATTTTGGCCCAACCAAGCCCAATAAGATCATTATAGTTGCATCTCTCATAAACTACTAATTACACTCTTAAAGAAAAATAATACTAGGACAAAATTTCCTAGACTGTTTGACCAAAATACATGATCAAAAATAAAGGAAATATTTACAAGGAAAAATAGATACATAGAAGAGAAAGTAAGTTACTAAAATTACCCAAAGTTCAATAATAACTTGGACTTTCTTCCTTAAAGCCTAATCCGCTCCTCTTAGTTCTTTTTGGACTGACTTCTTGACATGATGTCATCATTTTCTCCCTCTTCAAGAGAATTTGTCCTCAAATCATAATTTTCTTATTCTTCTGTAATACCTATAAGAGAAAATAGATTGCAAGCATTAGAAATATTATTTACTTAATGTTCAAAGGAACCTAGCCTATTGCTCCTCTCTAAATGTTGGATGGACCTATCCAAAAAGATTTTTCTTTTCTTGGTATCCTCTTAAACCCTTTTTATTCTATCTACACTATGTACACTATCTATCCTAATGTTACCACCTTCGTCTAAAGATGTTCCTGAAATGGTCTTAGAACTTATGTCGATGGTCAACACTCTTGTTTCAACACTACAACAGTCCATCCATCAGTAACGTTCCTCTAATCATAAATACCAAAAGCTACTCATAAAGCTTCACATTGAAGTTAGTTTTGACAAAAAAACTCTAGAATAGTCTCATTTTTGTTTTGTTCCCAGCTTTTGCTATGCCAAAATGGGGGAGTAAATAATTGTTATTGTTTTTGAGTAAATAATTGTTATTAGTTTTGAGTTTTTGATAATTTTTGAGTTTTTGATTCTCTATTTTTCAAACTTTAAACTTTATGGCTTCATCTTAGGGGGAGTTAATTATATAAAGTTTATATATTCTCTGACAATTAAGATATGCTTTGATAACTATGCTATGATATTTTATATATGATATAATGAAATGCATGAATATATAGTTTGACTAATATATATGCCTTGTTATAAGATTTGATTGTTTGAATGATTGTATTAAGATAAATATATAGTCTATTTGAACATGTCAAGAATACTTGCTCTGAATAGGCATATATACTCTTATAAGAAATTATTTGACTAGGTCAATTGCACTTAAAATTTTCTCTTTTCGAAAAATGTGTTTACTATCATTTAAAAAATGGATTTTATTAAATCAAAAGAAGATATTGGGACACTTTAGGGTAAAAATTTTAATGATAACAAACTTAGACGTTTTTCAAGAGAATCTTTTTTAGATCATAATATAAGACAAATTGTGATTGTAACACCCCCAAATTTGATCTCTTAGCGGATCCACTCCACGACACTTAAGACGATGACACTTCACACAACTTCTTGTTGGTTAGAACCCTCCGTGGGTAGCCCTTTCTAAGATGTCCATCTGCATTTTAGGATCAACGACTTGACCCCATAAACCAACACAAAACTTTCCAGCGTGCTGTTTTCTCACTTGCACACTTTCCAGGAAATTTCCCAGAAGGTCCCTCACTCCTAAATTACTCCAAGCCAAGCACGCTTAATTGTGGAATTCTTATGGCATAAGTTATCGAAAAGTAGATGTATCTTGTTAGTATAGGTAGTAAAAATTAATTCCTTTAAGTCATCCTCAACTATACAATCTCATACTTGTACAATCTTTGAATCCCTCTCATTTCAGTGTGTCCGAACTGTTACAATGACAGACGATTGATTATAGTGACATTAAGTCTCTTAGGCGAACTACTTCGTCTGTAAACTAAAAACATTTAATGTATATCGTTTATGATGTCTGATAATCAAATTATATTTTTCTATGATATTCCTTAACATATCAAACAAAAATACAAAGCTTCTTAGGTACTCGCATTACAAAAAGGAACACAAACATGCTTTGAGTTAGAAAAGGGACAAACAAATTATATCTCAAAGCACGTGGAATCTTAGAGAAAGTTATTTATGAGTGACACACATAACATTTCCTTTCATTTTGGTACCTTAAAGGTGATAAGTATCTTCCTTAATTAGATAAGAAGTGACAATTTGATAAAATGCATTTAATGCCTACAATTAATGCACCAATGGATACTTCTCTTCACAAGGAAGAAGATAGATGAAGCAAGTTTATGAGATACTCAAGGATTTGCAATAGTTATCTCTATAAAGTACTTATATAAAGAAGCTTAAAGATTCAAAAATAAGTGAGAACAATTAATTGTAAAAATTCTTATTCATTTTTTTAATGTAAAAAGCCTTGTAATTGATTTGGTTGCATCACATCTTTGACAGTAACACAAAACATAAAAGCGATTTCCCAGCTTTAAATTTGTTTTATTGCTTTGAGTTTAATAATGTTTGACTATAAAAGAATACTTGATTATTGAAGTCTAGAGAGACTGTGTTTAAAGAATACTTGGATAGTTGCTTGAAGAGGCAAGTCAAATAACACTTACATTGAGCTAGAAGTGACTTGCGAAAAAATATTTGTATCTTTGTAAAAGATAGTGGAACTTCACTTGGTTGATCAAGAACTGGACATAATCTCAGTGGTCGAGACGAACGGATATTAAATGTGGTCGAGACGAACGGATATTAAATTACTATGTGTTGTTTTCTTTTAAACTCTTTGTTTGTACTAGTAAGGCTTTAGGATACTATTTCATTGTCTAAAAAAAGTGTTGTTTTTTATACTATTCAATCCCCTTCTAGTGTCTTTCTTTTCTCCACAGTTTGGTATTATAGCTGCCTTTGATGGGGTTGGCCATCTAACTGTGCTAAAGGAAAAAGTCCTAAGATGGAAAATAATGAAGGTTAGTATTGTTAGAAAAGAATGACTCAATCCAAGAGGGAGGGTGAATTGGATTCTATGACACTTTAAAAATTTTCAGAGTTCTTAGGATCTTTATTTCAATTCAAACTTTTCTAATATGAATTTTCAAAGAAGTTCCTTAAAAGACTTGCTAATGAAAATGAGTCCTATATGCTTTCTTGATTAATCATTGATAAAGTTCAAAGTTAAGAACAATCAATATGCAACACTTGATTCAGTTTAAAGCAATGTTGTGCATACAAACATGTTAATCAAGATTATTCTCTTTAACACACAACCAAGATATCACTCAAAGTAAAAGATAAGGATAAGAGAAGATTGCACAAGTCTTTTATCCTGGTTCAGCCACTCCACATGTGACCTACATCCAGTCCTCAATCATAACTTGATCAAGATTTGTTCCACTATCTCAATGAAGAAGTTTTACAAGCATACCACACATGCATACACTCCTACATTCAAGATAACCACTTTCTTGACCCCAAGAAAGCACCTCTTGTAGAAACCCACTACAAGAATTCCTTACCACTTGAGACACCTACTTAAGATTTACAATTATTCACAAGGAATTAAAGGAACGAATTCTCCTGGAAGCTGAACAAATCAGACTGTGAATTTCAGAAGCAAATCTCAATCTTTCTCTTTCAAGAATGTGATGATGATGATGATCTTTTTCAAAGCATTTCAAAAACGTTTTACTTCTTGGTTTCACAAAGAAAGCACTCCAAGAAGGTCACAAAGACTTCACAATGACGTTTTTTCTCTTTTTTGATTGTTAACTCATTCTCTGTTCTGAAGTTTCAAAGTGTGAAAACTATTTATAACATTTTCAGAACCAAATAATCGATTATTTTAAAGGATAATCGATTATTTTGTTCTTCATGATTTCTGGAAATCAACCAAGAACAGATTAATCGATTGTTTTGCAGGATAATCGATTATTTCAGAGAGTGATTCTTGGGATAATCGATTATTTCACAAATAATCGATTATTACAGCAAGGCATCCTTTTCACTTGTTGCTGGAATAATCGATTATTTTGAGTCAGTTTTTCAAAAACTCTTGTCTTTATTATCTCAAAATAACCTTTTCAAGTTTCTAACGTTTATCATCATACTCACTCTTAGTCAGATTAGATAAAGATTGACTCATGCACAAAAACACTCACATGCAAAATAAGCTAAACAAAACAATACAACTTATGAGCTACTCCTATTACACATCATAATAGCCATATTTTCTTCTTGACTTTGTTTTTGACTTGTTGATGTCCTTGGTCAGCTTTGATTCTCATAATCTACATTTTTGTTATCATCAAAACCTTCATTCTCCATGTTGAGTTGATTCACCACTCCATGAATCTCAACAAAGTATTTGCATGAAAGAGCATCTATTACAAGGTCATTAACCTTTAATGGAGAAGACTACCCATATTAGAAGGATAGGATGGAGATGTTCATCAAGTCCACAAGGCTCAACCTAATACCATAATGTTTGTTGCAAAATGTCTGGACTACTACCCTACTTTTACATGGTTAAAACTTTGCTTTGATCAACTAGTTAATTTTTGCCAACATAACATATAATACAACAAATCTTATCATATTCAAAATTTTAAATTTCATGCTAGCCTATTACATTATAGAGAGATAATATGATACAATTTTTACACGATCGGTCTTTAAAATAAGTAAAGGAATAAAAGAAAAAACTTGACACTAACTACGACGACTCTGTTAGTAAGAACTGAAGTTATAAAAAAATAAATGTGACTCTAACGATGACATTTCGCTAGAACTAACATTATAAAATTCTTATCCAAGAACAAAGGAAAAACTTTCACAATGAAAAAACACACAATTTGAATATTATTCTAATTTGCCTTAGATACTTATAAGAGATTCCTATTTATAGACTAAATAAAAAATCCCTCATGTACAAGCAATAAATTTTCACTAAGATTCCATTTGAAAATAAATTTTCACTAACATCTATTTTTTCCTAAAAAGCTTAAAAACACTCAAAACTAACATATATAATATAATAAAACATATAAACTTATTTAATTAAAAAATAAAAAAAAATTTACATTCAAAATTTAAAAAACTAGATTTAATACCAAAATTAAGTAAATATCCGAATAAAATCTATTCCACAACATCATCTTTAAATTATTGAATGTAGGATTTGATATTATTAGGCCTTAATATATTCTTATCATATAATCATAGGGAAAGAGAAGGGGGCTATCGAAACCCAATCAACATCTTATATAAATATTTGAATTAATTATTAATTTAGGTGTATTTATAGTCCGATATAGAGTCTGAATGAACTTTAAAATTAACCATCCATATGTGTATATGGTAATACAAGTTAGCTGCATTCGGTCCTATCAAAATTATAAAATAGCTATGCTTATTTAAGTTAAAATATATTGTAACGATTAAGATATTGGTGAGAGGTGATGATATATATTTTTTAAATAGTAAAATTCAAAGGAAATTGGCGCCTCTTTCATTTGAATTGAAAAAAAAAGAAAGTTGAAAAAAAACAAAAAAAAAAAACTTAAAACTAGTTTGTAAAAGTGGGGTTGTAGAAATCGATTGGTATAATTATATAAATGAAAAGAAAATAACGAGCAAAAAGGTAAAAAATAGATAATTTGTGTTGGCTCACTCTTTCTCATATCCCAATTGGAATTAATTACAGTTAGATAATTTTATTTTAAAAAAATACTACTAAAAATAGCTTACAAAAAAATTCCAATTTATTGTGATTATATATTATATATAAAACAACTAGTTAACAATAAGCATTAAACAACACCTCTCTCTCTCTCTATCTCTCTCTCTCTTCCTCTCTCTCTCTCTTAAATTATAGCTGCATGGAAATTTCCTTTCAATTTCGCGGCAAAGTCAAGTCAAATCGCTGCCCAATGTTTTGATATTCAAATTGCCTCTCTAGGATTCGAAGTTCTAACATGATAATGTTGTTTAATAGATCCCAGCATAGGGTGGAATCAAGTATTGGACAGAAATGCTAAATAACAATACTACACATCACATACTATACTAACAATTTGAATTTCTATAAATAAATACATTATGTTCCTGCGTAGAAACACTCCTCTTGTCGTTCTTCCTTCTTGATCTTCTAAGTCTTCGGTGCCGACCAAATACTATCTCCGCGGGGTCGGGAGGGTACCTGCAAAGGCACTCTAACGCTCAAGTGAGTATTCGGTATAGAGCAATAAGTGCTTTTATATTGGACAATAACGTACCTTTTCATGTCACATCACCTGTGTATTTATAGTGACACAATTGGGCCTGGTGGGCCTTCAGTCTTGGGAGATGGGTAACACTTGAGTTAGCCTTAATCTCCTCTTAATCTGGCATGGTAATTAGCGCATAATAAGTATCTAACTTGCCACGTGTTGTTTGTGATCTGCTCTTTGTCGAAGTCCTCGGCTAGGCGTAAGGCCGAAAGGGTGTTCGGCCTCCCCCGAGGCCGAAAGGGTGTTCGGCCTAGGTCAATGCCGAGAAGGTGTTCGGCCTAGGTCAATGCCGAGGAGGTGTTCGGCCTAGGTCAAGACCGAGGAGGTGTTCGGCCTAGGTCAAGACCGAGGAGGTGTTCGGCCCAGGTCAAGGCCGAGGAGGTGTTTGACTCGTCCTTGATGGCAGTGTTTGTTTGATTTGTTGAAGTCCTTGGCTAGGTATGAGGCCGAAAGGGTGTTCGGTCTTCTCCAAGGCCGAAGAGGTGTTCGGCTCATGTCAAGGCCGAGGAGGTGTTCGGCCCAGCTCAATACCGGGAGGTTTTGATGGGTTTCTAGTGGTAAAGGAGTCATGGGGTACCTCCTTTGGCCGAGAAGGTGTGTTCGGCCCGTCCTCCAGCTGAAGGGGTGGTGTGTTTTCGTCGGCTCGGGCACCCCTTTCGGCCTATTGCCTGACCGAAGGGGTGCCTCCTAGTACACTACCCCCCCAAGCCCCAGGATAAAAGACGTAGGGGTTTGATGTGGTTAAATGGTTCCGGGTTATTTCAGGGTTTTGATTTTGGGGAGACGTGTACTTCGGGAGGTGTGTGGATAGTGACCGTTGCATGCCAGAGCCGTCTTTGGGTTTCGCGCCCTTGCGTTATGTCTCTTCGCGTTCAGGCGCATTTATTACGAGCCCCTTGGGTTGCTTCGCGTGGTCTATATAAGGTATGGGGGTGGGACTCACTTCCTCATGCCTTGTTTGTAGTTATACTTCCTCAATATCTTTTCGTGTGAGCCGAGTACTCCTAAAGGTTCGTTTTTTGTGTTTTTAGATTTTTTTTTTTGGTTGATAATGGCCACCGAAGGTGTGACATTATCGTCAGGGTCGTCGGCTAGTGATAGGGTGTCGGCGCAAGATGTCGAGGCCGAGATGTTGGCCTTTAACGCCGAGGTGGATATGATTGTGGGTCATGCCGGGTCGGGCCCTGAGCGTGATGGTGGGTCTAGTTCTTCATCCGGGTCGGATTTGCCTGATGCCGAGATGAGCCCCGGGGATTATAGGCAGAAGTTCCCTCCGTGTGAAATCCCTGGGTATGATTGGGTCGATGGTGAGGTGGCGGCGTACTTCTCTCGTTTTCATGAGAGGGCTGCCGTGATACGTCTTCTCGGTCGTTGCACGTTAGGCCGATGGGAAGGTTGGGATCCTTATCCTATTCTGCTGCGTCGATGCCGGGCCGAAGGCCCTGGGGAGCTTGATCTGGTTTTTCTTGCGAAGCGGGAAGGAACCGGAGATTTTTTCTACATGTACGAGTGTTTCTTCCGAGAGCTCGGGATGTCGCTCCCCTTCGACGATTTTCAGATGGGGGTCCTTCGTGTGTTGAATGTGGCCCCGACGCAGTTGCACCCGAACGCATGGGCTTATATGCAAGCGTTCCGGGTGCTTTGTAAATACCACTACATAGAGCCGTCCGTAGGTTTATTTTTACATTTTTTCTGTACTCGTCCTTCGAATAAGACTGTTAAGTGGCTTTCTTTGGTTCGGAACGCCGACCGACCGTTGCTAACACCCTTCACGTCGTCTTTCAAGGGGTTCAAGTCGGGGTTTGTGAAGGTGATTATTGACCCCGTTGCCGGCCGAAATTACTTTTATGATGCCGAGCAGAAACCCCTTTTCCCTTTTTATTGGACTCGGCAGCCTCGGAAATACGATGATTTTCCGGAGGACATGATGACCGAAGCCGAGTTGTCGGCTTTAGATATCCTGAAAGGACTGCCGAAGTGTATCCCCTCTCGGTTTTTAGTGCTGCTGCCCAAGTCGTCTCGGCCTCGTTTTGATTTAGAGGGTATGTTTTTATATTTCTGATTGGTCGTTCTTGTTAGGTTGATGTGTGACTGTTTGATTTTTGCAGGCTGGATGGCGCAACAAGGTTTGGGACTGTCGTACCGGCAATTGATGAGGAGCAAAGCCCCTGCCGGGACTTCCGCCGAAGATCATCGAAGCGTTGCCATTGATCGGCAACCTCAAACCACGGATGCTGCTCGGCCCACGCCACCTGTTATTGCCCTTCCCGATCCTAAGGTCAGGAAGAGAAAAGACAAGGGGAAAAGGAGGGCCGATGCTGAGGGTATGGAAACCTCTCGGCCCAAGCAACGAAGAGTGGAGGGTTCTTCGACGGATTTGGCCGTACCTTCGGCCATCGTCGCCAAGGACTTTTTATCGGAGGAGATCAGGCCGGCCCGAATGATGTCTTCTGATCTGTTATCGGCCCAAGGGCATGTTATGCTCGATGCGGCCACTCCTTCGGCTCGATGGGCGATGGCATGTGAGCTGCACATGAGGGCCACTGCCATATTTCGGAAGATGGCCTTGGAACCGATGGGGGACATGCATAATCTCCAGAAGAGCCTGGAGGACACTAAATCAGCTCTGCAACAATCCCTCTCGGTGCAAGAGGCTTTAGCTGGGGAGAAAGCGGCGTTGGAGGCCGAGGTGGCCCACTGGAAGGAGGCCTATGAAGGGATGGAAGGTCGAGTTCAGGCGGCGGAAGATGCCGAGCGGATGCGGGTTGAGGAGGTGAAGGATCTCCAGGCTGAAGTGGAAAGGGCGAAGGCCGAAGGTGACGCGGCGATGGCAACCTTCCGGGCTGAATGCGAAGGCAAGATTGTGAAGGAGCACGAGGAAGGATTTTGGCATGCCGTTCGGCAAGCCAATCATTTCGGCACTTTTCCTCCCGAGTTCTCCTTCGCGCTTAGCAAGGACTTTTTCCAGGGGGTGTACATGGACTATGCTGAAGCCGACCCCGATGCCGAACCTGATCAAGCCGCTCCTCCTCGCTTAGCGGCCCCTGAAGACCCCGGCACCACCTTCAACGATGACGACGAAGAGACCGAGCAGACCGGCAATGCCGATTGAGGGATGGCGCGACTTTTTGTTTTTTGAGGATGCATCTGTTTTGTTTAAGATGTACAAATTTAGGGTATATTATTTTTTGCTTGATTCCTTTTGGGCCGTTAGAGCCATCCTTGCTTGTACCCTTCGGCCGATAGTGCCGCGTTGACCTTGAGTCTTAATGAATTGTTATGCCCCCTATTCGGACTGTTTTACTTTCTGTTGCGCACCTTTGTATGCAGCTTCTCTTGTTTGTAGGTCTTAGGATCGTCTAAGACGTTTTTCTTTTTTGGCCGAGAGGGATGACCGGGAATGTCTTAGGTCATGTAAGTGAATTTCTGTCGTGGGTTAGTCGGTCAAGAACTCACTAATTAAACTTTGGTTGTTAGTGTATCTCGGGAGAAAAGGCTTCGGCCATTGGGATCCCAGGTAGAGGGAACTTCAATGCAAGTTGTTCCATTTCGACCGAGCGATCTTCGGGAAGGAGGCTACGCTCTACCTTGGCCGAGAGGGTTCTCGGGAGGGAGACTTGTCGTTCAACTTTGGCCGAGAGGAATCTCGGGAAGCAAACATTATATTCAACCTTGGCCGAGAGAGATCTCGGGAGGGAGATTATGCTCAACCTTGGCCGAGAGAAATCTCGGGAGGGAGGTTATGCTCGACTTTGGCCGAGATGAATCTCGGGAGGGAGACTATGCTCAACCTTGGCCGAGAGGAATCTCGGGAGGGAGGTTATGCTCGACCTTGGCCGAGATGAATCTCGGGAGGGAGGTTATGCTCGACCTTGGCCGAGATGAATCTCGGGAGGGAGACTATGCTCAACCTTGGCCGAGAGGAATCTCGGGAGGGAGGTTATGCTCGACCTTGGCCGAGATGAATCTCGGGAGGGAGGTTATGCTCGACCTTGGCCGAGATGAATCTCGGGAGGGAGACTATGCTCAACCTTGGCCGAGAGGAATCTCGGGAGGGAGGTTATGCTCGACCTTGGCCGAGATGAATCTCGGGAGGGAGGTTATGCTCGACCTTGGCCGAGATGAATCTCGGGAGGGAGACTATGCTCAACCTTGGCCGAGAGGAATCTCGGGAGGGAGGTTATGCTCGACCTTGGCCGAGATGAATCTCGGGAGGGAGGTTATGCTCGACCTTGGCCGAGATGAATCTCGGGAGGGAGACTATGCTCAACCTTGGCCGAGAGGAATCTCGGGAGGGAGGTTATGCTCGACCTTAGCCGAGATGAATCTCGGGAGGGAGGTTGAAGGTTTGAGATTAAATTGAGTAAAGATGTCTGAAAAATAAGGGGCTTGTTTCATTGATATGGTGCCTCATTAAAAACCTTTTCTCAGGAAAACCTCTTTTCACATTCTTTTAAGAGGAGAAAACCTGGGACAAGGAAAAGAGTACACCGAAACAAATACATTATATTCTAACTAAAATAATGCTTCAAGTGCGTTGCATTCCATGTTCGTGGAATGGATTTTCCTGAGAGTTCTTCTAACTTGTATGCTCCATTCTGCAAGTTGTGCATTATGCGGTAGGGGCCGTCCCAATTCGGTGCCAGCTTCCCCTGAGCCTTGTCTTTTCGCGCTTCTCCTGTGACTCGCCAGACTAAGTCGCCGGTTTGAAATTCGCGAGGCTTGACCTTGGTCCGGTGTTTTCTGGACAACCTGGCTCGACAAGCTTCCATCATGATGAGGGCTTGGTCGCGTGCTTCTTCCACTAGGTCGAGTTCCACGTTTAGGGCTTCCTCGTTGATCTGGTTGTTGAACATTGTTCGTCTTAGTGATGGTTCTCCTACCTCTACCGGGATCATGGCATCTGTACCGTAAGTAAGCCGAAAGGGTGTCTCCCGAGTCGAGCTTTGCGGAGTGCAACGGTAAGCCCACAAGATTTCTGGTAAATGCTCGGGCCATGCCCCCTTAGCTTGTCCGAGGCGCCGTTTTAGTTCTTTGAGGATAACTTTGTTTGCCGCTTCGGCCTGCCCATTTGATTGGGGGTGCTCTACCGAGGTCATTTTGTGCTTGATACCCAGCTCTGCTAAAAACTCGTTGAAACGGCGGTCGGTGAATTGCAAACCATTATCCGTGATCAAAGCATATGGGATTCCGAACCGAGTAATGACATTCTTCCAAAAGAATTTTTGGACGTTGTTGGCCGTGATGGTAGCCACTGGTTCCGCCTCAATCCATTTGGTGAAGTGGTCGACGGCCACAAGGAGAAATTTGACTTGGCCTTTCGCTGGTGGGAAAGGTCCCAAAATGTCCATGCCCCAAATAGAAAATGGCCAGGGGGTGGTGATGGAGTGTAACTCTTCGGGTGGTTGATGTGTCAATGGTCCGTGCTGCTGGCAGGGCTTGCATTGTTGAACATACTTTGAGCAATCTGCCATTAGAGTGGGCCAATAATATCCCGCCCTGACGACTTTGGCTGCTAGGGTTCGGCTTCCCGAATGGGTTCCGCATACGCCTTCATGGATCTCTCGAATTACATAGTGTGCTTGATCCGGTGCCAAGCATTTCAACAAAGGTGACGAGAACCCCCTTTTGTACAATTCTCCAGCGATTAGGGTGTATCGGGCGGCCACGACTTTCATCTTCTTTGCTTCCAATGGGTCGATGGGTAGCGACCCAGCTGTTAGGTATTCTATTATCCCCGTCATCCAATTGGGCGTTTCCTTCTGAATTTGTAGACACTCGGCCTGTGTGATACTCGGTTTAGGCAATTCTTGCTGTATCATGCTGCGCAAATGGCTAACCTTCTTGCTGCTAGCCAGCCTGGCCAACTGATCGGCTCTCATGTTGAGTTCTCGAGGCGTGTGTTTGACTTGGACATTTTCAAAATCTGCTTTCAGCTTATTGAACGCGTGAAAGTATAATAAAAGCGTTGGTTCCTTGATTTGAAAAGTACCGTTTACCTGCTCTGTTACCACTTTCGAGTCGCTCCAACACTGCACTTTAGGGATGCCTAAGTCCTTTGCCAACCGTAGGCCTGCCAGAAGAGCCTCGTACTCGGCTTGATTATTCGATGCCTTGAAACCGAAACGTAGGGACTGTTCAATCACCACTTGACCAGGCCCCTCTAAAATAATGCCGGCACCACTGCCTTGATGGTTAGATGACCCATCTACATGCAGGGTCCACAGGTGAGAGTCGAGGATTTCTTGGGGTGTGAACTCGTTCACGAAATCTGCCAAGCTTTGTGCCTTGATGGGTCCCCTAGGCTCAAAGCGAATATCAAACTGGGACAATTCTATAGACCAAGCGACCATTCGTCCTGCCAACTCTGGCCTTCGCAGGACCTTAGTTACCGGACTATCCGTTCGAATAAGCACCCGATGGCTCTGAAAATAATGTCGAAGGCGCCTGGCAGTATGTACGAGGGCCAAGACCGTTTTCTCGAGATGTTGGTACCTCGTCTCGGCGTCTTGCAGGACTCGGCTGATAAAGTACACAGGCATTTGCTCGGTCTTTTCCTGCACCAACACTGTGCTGATAGCTTTGTCTGATACTGATATGTAGATTATCATGTCCAAGCTAGGGTCCGACTTGCTCAACAGCGGCGGAGCCATGAGCGTTGTCTTGAAGTTTTGAAAAGCTGTCTCGCATTCCTGGTTCCATGAAAACTTGGTAGCTTTTTTCAATAGGGACATTATAGGCCTTGACTTCTCGGCCATGCAGGGGAGAAAGCGAGCCAAAGAGGCTATGCGTCCGGCTAGGCGCTGTACTTCTTTTATGTTGCGGGGACTTTGCATGTTGATAATCGCCTGACATTTATCGGGGTTGGCTTCTATTCCCCTTTTGGACAACATGAATCCTAAGAATTTTCCCCCGGCCACCCCGAAGGTGCACTTTGCCGGGTTTAATCGCATACGGTGCCGCCTTACTTCTTCAAAGATCGTGCTCAGATCTTTCAAATGATCAACAGCTGAAGTGGATTTGATGACCATGTCATCCACGTACACTTCCAGACATGTCCCTATCTGGTGGCGGAAGATTTTGTCCATGAGTCTCTGGTAAGTAGCACCGGCGTTTCTCAGACCGAAGGGCATTACCTTGTAGCAGAAGTTTGCCGAATCGGTGATAAATGCCGTTTTTTCTTCGTCTGGTGAGTACATGGGTATTTGATTGTACCCCGAGTAAGCATCCAGGAAACTTAATCTGTGATGGCCAGCTGCGCCGTCCACCAATGCATCAATGTGAGGCAGAGGATAGGCGTCTTTGGGGCACGCCTTGTTCAGATCGGTGTAGTCTGTACACATTCGCCATTTTCCATTGGCCTTTTTGACCATCACTACGTTGGCCAACCAAGTGGAATACTTGACTTCTCTTATGAATCTTGCCTGGAGTAATTTGGCGGTCTCGTCCTTTATCGCCTGGGCTCTCTCCCCGCCCATTTTTCTTTTCTTTTGGGCGACGGGCTTGGCGTCTCGGCATACCGAGAGACGATGGCAATGAAAATTTGGATCAATGCCCGGCATATCCGCTGCCGTCCAAGCAAATAGATCTGAATACTTCTTCAGGACTTGTTTGATATCTTCAGCTTCTGTTTCGGATAATTGAGAACTTAAAAAGGTAACCTGTCCTTCAATCTTTCCGAGTTGGAAGGGGACTGTTGTCTCAATAGGTTCAACCCTATCTTCCTCTTCTAACCTCGGATCAAGTTCCAAGCCTGATAATTTTTGTTTGCCGACGTCGCCGATAACATTCACGTCTCGTCTTGACTTCGACATTGGTTCTACTTTTAAGCTGGCGAAGTAACATTCGCGCGCTGTCTTCTGATCCGCATGTACAGCAATGACGGTCCCTTCCTCCGACGGGAATTTCATGGTTAAGTGAGGGGTGGATACGATGGCTCGGAGTTTGTTCAGAGAGGGTCTGCCCAAAAGAATGTTGTACGATGTGTTGGCCTGCACCACCACGTAACGCACCTTGATCCGCCTACGCTGGTCTTCTCCGAAGTAGGTGTATAGGTCTATGGTTCCCCGAGTGTCCACCCTCTCGCCCGAAAACCCTACCAAAGGCTCGTTATAAGGCGTGAGCTCTTGTTCTGGAATCCCCAATTGTTCAAACGTCTTCCAGTATAATATATCGGCCGAACTTCCCTGGTCTACCAGAGTCTTTTTTACGAGGCAATTGTTGATTTCTACGGTGATGACCATTGGGTCGTCTTGCACCGGATCAATGCCGTGGAAGTCTCGGTCAGTGAACGTTATAGGGGGCATACGAACGGGAAGCGTTCGTCCTATAGCGTTTACCGACTTGACGGCCCTCAGGTGTCTCTTCCGGGCTGAAGATGAGCTCCCCCCTGCGAAACCTCCAGCAATGGTGTTTATGACTCGTCTGGGCTGATTGCGGTTTCGTTGGTCGTTTCCTTCTTGAGACCTGCTACGCTCGCGAGATCGGTTCCGGGGGGGTGCTCGACCTCGGTTGTCTCCCCTAGGTTCCCCTCTTTCGTGGTGGTAGTCGTTTCTTCTGTTATCCGTTATCCGAATGAAGTTTTGGAGGTGACCGGCCTTAACGAGATCTTCGATACGGTCTCGAAGGGCGGAGCACTCCTCGGTGGTATGTCCTCTATTCCGATGGAATTGACATGCTTTTGTCTTGTCGGCGTGAGGTGGGGTCAAAGCTCTTCGAGGAACGGCCAGAACTTCTTTGGCTAGAGCTTGCTCCAACACTTTGGCCCTGCTTGCGTTGAGCGGCGTATACTGCACATACCTCGGACCTCTGTTGTTATTCTTCTCACGATCATTGACTTCCCGGGGACGAGACTTAGGAGGCTCCTTGTCATTCTCTCTTTTGCCGAGAAACAGGTCAGATCGGTTCTGGTTGCGGAACTCGGCCAGTTCCTCCATCTGCA
Organism: Cajanus cajan; assembly: GCF_000230855.2. NCBI lineage: Eukaryota > Viridiplantae > Streptophyta > Magnoliopsida > Fabales > Fabaceae > Cajanus > Cajanus cajan. The sequence goes on along the minus strand of NC_138523.1, from coordinate 11,234,433 downwards.
TATATTTGGTGGCCCTTTGCCGTAGGTCGTCCAAGTCATGGGGGGGCTTTTTGCACAAGCTATTGACAAAAGGCCCGGGCCGCAGTGCTGTGGTGAGGTGATGCATTGCTACGGCCGGATCCAAATTCCGAATAGACAACGTCATTTTCCCGAACCTCTCCATGAAAGCCCTCAATGGCTCTTTCTTCTCTTGGCGTATACTGACCAACGCAATGGATGTCAGCTGATGAGGCCGACTCGTGGCAAACTGTATTACGAAACGAGAGGACAGGGATGTGAACGAATCAATTGATCCGGGAGGGAGTCGTGTGAACCAATTAAGCGCTGGTCCTTTCAACGAAGTAGGGAAGACTTTACACATGATTGCATCGTCGTCGGTGTACAGGCCGACCTGTGTGACGAACGCGTCAAGGTGTTCTTCGGGGTCGGAGGTTCCATCGTACTTTTCCACGGTCAAGTTTTTCCAGTTATCGGGCAAACGAGCCCCGGCAACGTCTGGTGTGAACGGCGTTCTTCCCTGCCGTCGTTGTTGATCTTGCGTTGCGGTAGTCGGTATGCCCGATGGTCGAGGGATGTTAACTTCCTTGTACCATCCTGAGGATTCGCCCTGATCCCGGGTTGATTGATTCTGTACGTCGTGCGAGGGGTGCCATGTCCTATTATCGCTCCTGAGCTCAGCGTTTTCTCTTCTCAGGGCCGATAATTCGTGAGCGTCCTTTTCTCGAAGCCTCCTGAGTTCCATCATTTCGGCCTTCAGTTGTTCGAGTGCCGATGAGGGGTTAGGCTGTTGAGACCGATCCACGTATGATTCCTCCATTCCGTCGTTCTGATTGGTTTGCTGTCCGGGGGTGCCTCGGGGCATCCCGAAGGGATAATCGGTCGCGTTTTCCTGTTGACTTCTTGTGGTTACCATCTTGCTTTAGGGTCGAGAACCGTTATGGTTTCGGCCCCACGGTGGGCGCCAAAATGTTCCTGCGTAGAAACACTCCTCTTGTCGTTCTTCCTTCTTGATCTTCTAAGTCTTCGGTGCCGACCGAATACTATCTCCGCGGGGTGGGGAGGGTACCTGCAAAGGCACTCCAACGCTCAAGTGAGTATTCGGTATAGAGCAATAAGTGCTTTTATATTGGACAATAACGTACCTTTTCATATCACATCACCTGTGTATTTATAGTGACACAATTGGGCCTGGTGGGCCTTCAGTCTTGGGAGATGGGTAACACTTGAGTTAGCCTTAATCTCCTCTTAATCTGGCATGGTAATTAGCGCATAATAAGTATCTAACTTGCCACGTGTTGTTTGTGATCTGCTCTTTGTCGAAGTCCTCGGCTAGGCGTGAGGCCGAAAGGGTGTTCGGCCTCCCCCGAGGCCGAAAGGGTGTTCGGCCTAGGTCAATGCCGAGAAGGTGTTCGGCCTAGGTCAATGCCGAGGAGGTGTTCGGCCTAGGTCAAGACCGAGGAGGTGTTCGGCCTAGGTCAAGACCGAGGAGGTGTTCGGCCTAGGTCAAGACCGAGGAGGTGTTCGGCCTAGGTCAAGGCCGAGGAGGTGTTTGACTCGTCCTTGATGGCAGTGTTTGTTTGATTTGTTGAAGTCCTTGGCTAGGTATGAGGCCGAAAGGGTGTTCGGTCTTCTCCAAGGCCGAAGAGGTGTTCGGCTCATGTCAAGGCCGAGGAGGTGTTCGGCCCAGCTCAATACCGGGAGGTTTTGATGGGTGTTCTAGTGGTAAAGGAGTCATGGGGTACCTCCTTTGGCCGAGAAGGTGTGTTCGGCCCGTCCTCCAGCTGAAGGGGTGGTGTGTTTTCGTCGGCTCGGGCACCCCTTTCGGCCTATTGCCTGACCGAAGGGGTGCCTCCTAGTACACTACCCCCCCAAGCCCCAGGATAAAAGACGTAGGGGTTTGATGTGGTTAAATGGTTCCGGGTTATTTCAGGGTTTTGATTTTGGGGAGACGTGTGCTTCGGGAGGTGTGTGGATAGTGACCGTTGCATGCCAGAGCCGTCTTTGGGTTTCGCGCCCTTGCGTTATGTCTCTTCGCGTTCAGGCGCATTTATTACGAGCCCCTTGGGTTGCTTCGCGTGGTCTATATAAGGTATGGGGGTGGGACTCACTTCCTCATGCCTTGTTTGTAGTTATACTTCCTCAATATCTTTTCGTGTGAGCCGAGTACTCCTAAAGGTTCGTTTTTTGTGTTTTTAGATTTTTTTTTTTGATAATGGCCACCGAAGGTGTGACATTATCGTCAGGGTCGTCGGCTAGTGATAGGGTGTCGGCGCAAGATGTCGAGGCCGAGATGTTGGCCTTTAACGCCGAGGTGGATATGATTGTGGGTCATGCCGGGTCGGGTCCTGAGCGTGATGGTGGGTCTAGTTCTTCATCCGGGTCGGATTTGCCTGACGCCGAGATGAGCCCCGGGGATTATAGGCAGAAGTTCCCTCCGTGTGAAATCCCTGGGTATGATTGGGTCGATGGTGAGGTGGCGGCGTACTTCTCTCGTTTTCATGAGAGGGCTGCCGTGATACGTCTTCTCGGTCGTTGCACGTTAGGCCGATGGGAAGGTTGGGATCCTTATCCTATTCTGCTGCGTCGATGCCGGGCCGAAGGCCCTGGGGAGCTTGATCTGGTTTTTCTTGCGAAGCGGGAAGGAACCGGAGATTTTTTCTACATGTACGAGTGTTTCTTCCGAGAGCTCGGGATGTCGCTCCCCTTCGACGATTTTCAGATGGGGGTCCTTCGTGTGTTGAATGTGGCCCCGACGCAGTTGCACCCGAACGCATGGGCTTATATGCAAGCGTTCCGGGTGCTTTGTAAATACCACTACATAGAGCCGTCCGTAGGTTTATTTTTACATTTTTTCTGTACTCGTCCTTCGAATAAGACTGTTAAGTGGCTTTCTTTGGTTCGGAACGCCGACCGACCGTTGCTAACACCCTTCACGTCGTCTTTCAAGGGGTTCAAGTCGGGGTTTGTGAAGGTGATTATTGACCCCGTTACCGGCCGAAATTACTTTTATGATGCCGAGCAGAAACCCCTTTTCCCTTTTTATTGGACTCGGCAGCCTCGGAAATACGATGATTTTCCGGAGGACATGATGACCGAAGCCGAGTTGTCGGCTTTAGATATCCTGAAAGGACTGCCGAAGTGTATCCCCTCTCGGTTTTTAGTGCTGCTGCCCAAGTCGTCTCGGCCTCGTTTTGATTTAGAGGGTATGTTTTTATATTTCTGATTGGTCGTTCTTGTTAGGTTGATGTGTGACTGTTTGATTTTTGCAGGCTGGATGGCGCAACAAGGATTGGGACTGTCGTACCGGCAATTGATGAGGAGCAAAGCCCCTGCCGGGACTTCCGCCGAAGATCATCGAAGCGTTGCCATTGATCGGCAACCTCAAAACACGGATGCTGCTCGGCCCACGCCACCTGTTATTGCCCTTCCCGATCCTAAGGTCAGGAAGAGAAAAGACAAGGGGAAAAGGAGGGCCGATGCTGAGGGTATGGAAACCTCTCGGCCCAAGCAACGAAGAGTGGAGGGTTCTTCGACGGATTTGGCCGTACCTTCGGCCATCGTCGCCAAGGACTTTTTATCGGAGGAGATCAGGCCGGCCCGAATGATGTCTTCTGATCTGTTATCGGCCCAAGGGCATGTTATGCTCGATGCGGCCACTCCTTCGGCTCGATGGGCGATGGCATGTGAGCTGCACATGAGGGCCACTGCCATATTTCGGAAGATGGCCTTGGAACCGATGGGGGACATGCATAATCTCCAGAAGAGCCTGGAGGACACTAAATCAGCTCTGCAACAATCCCTCTCGGTGCAAGAGGCTTTAGCTGGGGAGAAAGCGGCGTTGGAGGCCGAGGTGGCCCACTGGAAGGAGGCCTATGAAGGGATGGAAGGTCGAGTTCAGGCGGCGGAAGATGCCGAGCGGATGCGGGTTGAGGAGGTGAAGGATCTCCAGGCTGAAGTGGAAAGGGCGAAGGCCGAAGGTGACGCGGCGATGGCAACCTTCCGGGCTGAATGCGAAAGCAAGATTGTGAAGGAGCACGAGGAAGGATTTTGGCATGCCGTTAGGCAAGCCAATCATTTCGGCACTTTTCCTCCCGAGTTCTCCTTCGCGCTTAGCAAGGACTTTTTCCAGGGGGTGTACATGGACTATGCTGAAGCCGACCCCGATGCCGAACCTGATCAAGCCGCTCCTCCTCGCTTAGCGGCCCCTGAAGACCCCGGCACCACCTTCAACGATGACGACGAAGAGACCGAGCAGACCGGCAATGCCGATTGAGGGATGGCGCGACTTTTTGTTTTTTGAGGATGCATCTGTTTTGTTTAAGATGTACAAATTTAGGGTATATTATTTTTTGCTTGATTCCTTTTGGGCCGTTAGAGCCATCCTTGCTTGTACCCTTCGGCCGATAGTGCCGCGTTGACCTTGAGTCTTAATGAATTGTTATGCCCCCTATTCGGACTGTTTTACTTTCTGTTGCGCACCTTTGTATGCAGCTTCTCTTGTTTGTAGGTCTTAGGATCGTCTAAGACGTTTTTCTTTTTTGGCCGAGAGGGATGACCGGGAATGTCTTAGGTCATGTAAGTGAATTTCTGTCGTGGGTTAGTCGGTCAAGAACTCACTAATTAAACTTTGGTTGTTAGTGTATCTCGGGAGAAAAGGCTTCGGCCATTGGGATCCCAGGTAGAGGGAACTTCAATGCAAGTTGTTCCATTTCGACCGAGCGATCTTCGGGAAGGAGGCTACGCTCTACCTTGGCCGAGAGGGTTCTCGGGAGGGAGACTTGTCGTTCAACTTTGGCCGAGAGGAATCTCGGGAAGCAAACATTATATTCAACCTTGGCCGAGAGAGATCTCGGGAGGGAGATTATGCTCAACCTTGGCCGAGAGAAATCTCGGGAGGGAGGTTATGCTCGACTTTGGCCGAGATGAATCTCGGGAGGGAGACTATGCTCAACCTTGGCCGAGAGGAATCTCGGGAGGGAGGTTATGCTCGACCTTGGCCGAGATGAATCTCGGGAGGGAGACTATGCTCAACCTTGGCCGAGAGGAATCTCGGGAGGGAGGTTATGCTCGACCTTGGCCGAGATGAATCTCGGGAGGGAGGCTATGCTCAACCTTGGCCGAGAGGAATCTCGGGAGGGAGGTTATGCTCGACCTTGGCCGAGATGAATCTCGGGAGGGAGACTATGCTCAACCTTGGCCGAGAGGAATCTCGGGAGGGAGGTTATGCTCGACCTTGGCCGAGATGAATCTCGGGAGGGAGACTATGCTCAACCTTGGCCGAGAGGAATCTCGGGAGGGAGGTTATGCTCGACCTTGGCCGAGATGAATCTCGGGAGGGAGGCTATGCTCAACCTTGGCCGAGAGAAATCTCGGGAGGGAGACTGAAGGTTTGAGATTAAATTGAGTAAAGATGTCTGAAAAATAAGGGGCTTGTTTCATTGATATGGTGCCTCATTAAAAACCTTTTCTCAGGAAAACCTCTTTTCACATTCTTTTAAGAGGAGAAAACCTGGGACAAGGAAAAGAGTACACCGAAACAAATACATTATATTCTAACTAAAATAATGCTTCAAGTGCGTTGCATTCCATGTTCGTGGAATGGATTTTCCTGAGAGTTCTTCTAACTTGTATGCTCCATTCTGCAAGTTGTGCATTATGCGGTAGGGGCCGTCCCAATTCGGTGCCAGCTTCCCCTGAGCCTTGTCTTTTCGCGCTTCTCCTGTGACTCGCCAGACTAAGTCGCCGGTTTGAAATTCGCGAGGCTTGACCTTGGTCCGGTGTTTTCTGGACAACCTGGCTCGACAAGCTTCCATCATGATGAGGGCTTGGTCGCGTGCTTCTTCCACTAGGTCGAGTTCCACGTTTAGGGCTTCCTCGTTGATCTGGTTGTTGAACATTGTTCGTCTTAGTGATGGTTCTCCTACCTCTACCGGGATCATGGCATCTGTACCGTAAGTAAGCCGAAAGGGTGTCTCCCGAGTCGAGCTTTGCGGAGTGCAACGGTAAGCCCACAAGATTTCTGGTAAATGCTCGGGCCATGCCCCCTTAGCTTGTCCGAGGCGCCGTTTTAGTTCTTTGAGGATAACTTTGTTTGCCGCTTCGGCCTGCCCATTTGATTGGGGGTGCTCTACCGAGGTCATTTTGTGCTTGATACCCAGCTCCGCTAAAAACTCGTTGAAACGGCGGTCGGTGAATTGCAAACCATTATCCGTGATCAAAGCATATGGGATTCCGAACCGAGTAATGACATTCTTCCAAAAGAATTTTTGGACGTTGTTGGCCGTGATGGTAGCCACTGGTTCCGCCTCAATCCATTTGGTGAAGTGGTCGACGGCCACAAGGAGAAATTTGACTTGGCCTTTCGCTGGTGGGAAAGGTCCCAAAATGTCCATGCCCCAAATAGAAAATGGCCAGGGGGTGGTGATGGAGTGTAACTCTTCGGGTGGTTGATGTGTCAATGGTCCGTGCTGCTGGCAAGGCTTGCATTGTTGAACATACTTTGAGCAATCTGCCATTAGAGTGGGCCAATAATATCCCGCCCTGACGACTTTGGCTGCTAGGGTTCGGCTTCCCGAATGGGTTCCGCATACGCCTTCATGGATCTCTCGAATTACATAGTGTGCTTGATCCGGTGCCAAGCATTTCAACAAAGGTGACGAGAACCCCCTTTTGTACAATTCTCCAGCGATTAGGGTGTATCGGGCGGCCACGACTTTCATCTTCTTTGCTTCCAATGGGTCGATGGGTAGCGACCCAGCTGTTAGGTATTCTATTATCCCCGTCATCCAATTGGGCGTTTCCTTCTGAATTTGTAGACACTCGGCCTGTGTGATACTCGGTTTAGGCAATTCTTGCTGTATCATGCTGCGCAAATGGCTAACCTTCTTGCTGCTAGCCAGCCTGGCCAACTGATCGGCTCTCATGTTGAGTTCTCGAGGCGTGTGTTTGACTTGGACATTTTCAAAATCTGCTTTCAGCTTATTGAACGCGTGAAAGTATAATAAAAGCGTTGGTTCCTTGATTTGAAAAGTACCGTTTACCTGCTCTGTTACCACTTTCGAGTCGCTCCAACACTGCACTTTAGGGATGCCTAAGTCCTTTGCCAACCGTAGGCCTGCCAGAAGAGCCTCGTACTCGGCTTGATTATTCGATGCCTTGAAACCGAAACGTAGGGACTGTTCAATCACCACTTGACCAGGCCCCTCTAAAATAATGCCGGCACCACTGCCTTGATGGTTAGATGACCCATCTACATGCAGGGTCCACAGGTGAGAGTCGAGGATTTCTTGGGGTGTGAACTCGTTCACGAAATCTGCCAAGCTTTGTGCCTTGATGGGTCCCCTAGGCTCAAAGCGAATATCAAACTGGGATAATTCTATAGACCAAGCGACCATTCGTCCTGCCAACTCTGGCCTTCGCAGGACCTTAGTTACCGGACTATCCGTTCGAATAAGCACCCGATGGCTCTGAAAATAATGTCGAAGGCGCCTGGCAGTATGTACGAGGGCCAAGACCGTTTTCTCGAGATGTTGGTACCTCGTCTCGGCGTCTTGCAGGACTCGGCTGATAAAGTACACAGGCATTTGCTCGGTCTTTTCCTGCACCAACACTGTGCTGATAGCTTTGTCTGATACTGATATGTAGATTATCATGTCCAAGCTAGGGTCCGACTTGCTCAACAGCGGCGGAGCCATGAGCGTTGTCTTGAAGTTTTGAAAAGCTGTCTCGCATTCCTGGTTCCATGAAAACTTGGTAGCTTTTTTCAATAGGGACATTATAGGCCTTGACTTCTCGGCCATGCAGGGGAGAAAGCGAGCCAAAGAGGCTATGCGTCCGGCTAGGCGCTGTACTTCTTTTATGTTGCGGGGACTTTGCATGTTGATAATCGCCTGACATTTATCGGGGTTGGCTTCTATTCCCCTTTTGGACAACATGAATCCTAAGAATTTTCCCCCGGCCACCCCGAAGGTGCACTTTGCCGGGTTTAATCGCATACGGTGCCGCCTTACTTCTTCAAAGATCGTGCTCAGATCTTTCAAATGATCAACAGCTGAAGTGGATTTGATGACCATGTCATCCACGTACACTTCCAGACATGTCCCTATCTGGTGGCGGAAGATTTTGTCCATGAGTCTCTGGTAAGTAGCACCGGCGTTTCTCAGACCGAAGGGCATTACCTTGTAGCAGAAGTTTGCCGAATCGGTGATAAATGCCGTTTTTTCTTCGTCTGGTGAGTACATGGGTATTTGATTGTACCCCGAGTAAGCATCCAGGAAACTTAATCTGTGATGGCCAGCTGCGCCGTCCACCAATGCATCAATGTGAGGCAGAGGATAGGCGTCTTTGGGGCACGCCTTGTTCAGATCGGTGTAGTCTGTACACATTCGCCATTTTCCATTGGCCTTTTTGACCATCACTACGTTGGCCAACCAAGTGGAATACTTGACTTCTCTTATGAATCTTGCCTGGAGTAATTTGGCGGTCTCGTCCTTTATCGCCTGGGCTCTCTCCCCGCCCATTTTTCTTTTCTTTTGGGCGACGGGCTTGGCGTCTCGGCATACCGAGAGACGATGGCAATGAAAATTTGGATCAATGCCCGGCATATCCGCTGCCGTCCAAGCAAATAGATCTGAATACTTCTTCAGGACTTGTTTGATATCTTCAGCTTCTGTTTCGGATAATTGAGAACTTAAAAAGGTAACCTGTCCTTCAATCTTTCCGAGTTGGAAGGGGACTGTTGTCTCAATAGGTTCAACCCTATCTTCCTCTTCTAACCTCGGATCAAGTTCCAAGCCTGATAATTTTTGTTTGCCGACGTCGCCGATAACATTCACGTCTCGTCCTGACTTCGACATTGGTTCTACTTTTAAGCTGGCGAAGTAACATTCGCGCGCTGTCTTCTGATCCGCATGTACAGCAATGACGGTCCCTTCCTCCGACGGGAATTTCATGGTTAAGTGAGGGGTGGATACGATGGCTCGGAGTTTGTTCAGAGAGGGTCTGCCCAAAAGAATGTTGTACGATGTGTTGGCCTGCACCACCACGTAACGCACCTTGATCCGCCTACGCTGGTCTTCTCCGAAGTAGGTGTATAGGTCTATGGTTCCCCGAGTGTCCACCCTCTCGCCCGAAAACCCTACCAAAGGCTCGTTATAAGGCGTGAGCTCTTGTTCTGGAATCCCCAATTGTTCAAACGTCTTCCAGTATAATATATCGGCCGAACTTCCCTGGTCTACCAGAGTCTTTTTTACGAGGCAATTGTTGATTTCTACGGTGATGACCATTGGGTCGTCTTGCACCGGATCAATGCCGTGGAAGTCTCGGTCAGTGAACGTTATAGGGGGCATACGAACGGGAAGCGTTCGTCCTATAGCGTTTACCGACTTGACGGCCCTCAGGTGTCTCTTCCGGGCTGAAGATGAGCTCCCCCCTGCGAAACCTCCAGCAATGGTGTTTATGACTCGTCTGGGCTGATTGCGGTTTCGTTGGTCGTTTCCTTCTTGAGATCTGCTACGCTCGCGAGATCGGTTCCGGTGGGGTGCTCGACCTCGGTTGTCTCCCCTAGGTTCCCCTCTTTCGTGGTGGTAGTCGTTTCTTCTGTTATCCGTTATCCGAATGAAGTTTTGGAGGTGACCGGCCTTAACGAGATCTTCGATACGGTCTCGAAGGGCGGAGCACTCCTCGGTGGTATGTCCTCTATTCCGATGGAATTGACATGCTTTTGTCTTGTCGGCGTGAGGTGGGGTCAAAGCTCTTCGAGGAACGGCCAGAACTTCTTTGGCTAGAGCTTGCTCCAACACTTTGGCCCTGCTTGCGTTGAGCGGCGTATACTGCACATACCTCGGACCTCTGTTGTTATTCTTCTCACGATCATTGACTTCCCGGGGACGAGACTTAGGAGGCTCCTTGTCATTCTCTCTTTTGCCGAGAAACAGGTCAGATCGGTTCTGGTTGCGGAACTCGGCCAGTTCCTCCATCTGCATATATTTGGTGGCCCTTTGCCGTAGGTCGTCCAAGTCATGGGGGGGCTTTTTGCACAAGCTATTGACAAAGGGCCCGGGCCGCAGTGCTGTGGTGAGGTGATGCATTGCTACGGCCGGATCCAAATTCCGAATAGACAACGTCATTTTCCCGAACCTCTCCATGAAAGCCCTCAATGGCTCTTTCTTCTCTTGGCGTATACTGACCAACGCAATGGATGTCAGCTGATGAGGCCGACTCGTGGCAAACTGTATTACGAAACGAGAGGACAGGGATGTGAACGAATCAATTGATCCGGGAGGGAGTCGTGTGAACCAATTAAGCGCTGGTCCTTTCAACGAAGTAGGGAAGACTTTACACATGATTGCATCGTCGTCGGTGTACAGGCCGACCTGTGTGACGAACGCGTCAAGGTGTTCTTCGGGGTCGGAGGTTCCATCGTACTTTTCCACGGTCAAGTTTTTCCAGTTATCGGGCAAACGAGCCCCGGCAACGTCTGGTGTGAACGGCGTTCTTCCCTGCCGTCGTTGTTGATCTTGCGTTGCGGTAGTCGGTATGCCCGATGGTCGAGGGATGTTAACTTCCTTGTACCATCCTGAGGATTCGCCCTGATCCCGGGTTGATTGATTCTGTACGTCGTGCGAGGGGTGCCATGTCCTATTATCGCTCCTGAGCTCAGCGTTTTCTCTTCTCAGGGCCGATAATTCGTGAGCGTCCTTTTCTCGAAGCCTCCTGAGTTCCATCATTTCGGCCTTCAGTTGTTCGAGTGCCGATGAGGGGTTAGGCTGTTGAGACCGATCTACGTATGATTCCTCCATTCCGTCGTTCTGATTGGTTTGCTGTCCGGAGGTGCCTCGGGGCATCCCGAAGGGATAATCGGTCGCGTTTTCCTGTTGACTTCTTGTGGTTACCATCTTGCTTTAGGGTCGAGAACCGTTATGGTTTCGGCCCCACGGTGGGCGCCAAAATGTTCTTGCGTAGAAACACTCCTCTTGTCGTTCTTCCTTCTTGATCTTCTAAGTCTTCGGTGCCGACCGAATACTATCTCCGCGGGGTTGGGAGGGTACCTGCAAAGGCACTCCAACGCTCAAGTGAGTATTCGGTATAGAGCAATAAGTGCTTTTATATTGGACAATAACGTACCTTTTCATATCACATCACCTGTGTATTTATAGTGACACAATTGGGCCTGGTGGGCCTTCAGTCTTGGGAGATGGGTAACACTTGAGTTAGCCTTAATCTCCTCTTAATCTGGCATGGTAATTAGCGCATAATAAGTATCTAACTTGCCACGTGTTGTTTGTGATCTGCTCTTTGTCGAAGTCCTCGGCTAGGCGTAAGGCCGAAAGGGTGTTCGGCCTCCCCCGAGGCCGAAAGGGTGTTCGGCCTAGGTCAATGCCGAGAAGGTGTTCGGCCTAGGTCAATGCCGAGGAGGTGTTCGGCCTAGGTCAAGACCGAGGAGGTGTTCGGCCTAGGTCAAGACCGAGGAGGTGTTCGGCCCAGGTCAAGGCCGAGGAGGTGTTTGACTCGTCCTTGATGGCAGTGTTTGTTTGATTTGTTGAAGTCCTTGGCTAGGTATGAGGCCGAAAGGGTGTTCGGTCTTCTCCAAGGCCGAAGAGGTGTTCGGCTCATGTCAAGGCCGAGGAGGTGTTCGGCCCAGCTCAATACCGGGAGGTTTTGATGGGTGTTCTAGTGGTAAAGGAGTCATGGGGTACCTCCTTTGGCCGAGAAGGTGTGTTCGGCCCGTCCTCCAGCTGAAGGGGTGGTGTGTTTTCGTCGGCTCGGGCACCCCTTTCGGCCTATTGCCTGACCGAAGGGGTGCCTCCTAGTACACATTAAGTACGTATTCCAAGGCAATGATATTTATTAAGAGGTAAAATCTGAATATATATTTTTTAATATTTCATAAAAATTGAGAACATTAATTAATATGATTTTTTAATGAGTAAACACTTAATTTAGTTTTTAAAAGATGGTAAAAGTATTTGATAGGTCTTGAAATATTTTTTATAATACTCTCCCTAAGTTTTATCCCTATTATGTTATAAATTAGTTTTTCTGTTATACTTTGTTATAATTTTCGTTAATCTCATGATTAATTAACGGTTAATTCTCATGTTAATACATAGTTTTTTTTCTAGTTAACAAAGAGGACTATTACCATTAAGTTATTTCTAACTTCTATAAGAGGAGTTTTGCAATTTATTAAACATTGTAAAAACACATATATTGGATTCATGCATTCTTGTTTGAGATCTTTTAGAACAAACACTCAATTTATTAAATTCCAAATTCAATAATTTAAAGTTTACAATCCTAAACTTGTAGCCATAACAAATGAAGAAAGTAAAGATGACCAAGACAAAAAAAATCCAACTACAAGAAATCCATAAAACCCAAAAACAATTTTCTATTTTAACCAAAAAACCTATGACCAAAATATTTAAACATGAAAAAATGTTAATTGGTGATTGAAAAATATCAAAATCTCACATTATGTTCCATATTAGGTGATTAGGAGAGAGAAAACAAACCAATTGAGAGAAAGAATAACTACGACTTTGACACTTAACTATTGAACTATTCAATAAATATAGTTAGTATCTAAGTATAACGAAAAAACTAACTTGCATAATGGAATTAAAATTTATGAACCTAAATGTCATAAAAAAAATCTTTGATTATAAATATTAAGTATAAATATTAAGTATAATTACATACTATATATTAAAAATAAATAAATATTTGTGACAAATATATTATATTTTATTATAAATATATATTAAATATTATATCGATTCATGCGAATCAAGCATTAATACATTTGTTTGACCAATAATGCATTAAGCTATACTTAAATCGTGTAATGAAAAATAGAGATATCAATGAGACGAAATGGGTATGAGTAATAGTTCCTCGCTCCCTATCTCATCAAATAAATATCTATCATATACTCGTCTCTATATCCATGAGGATATTTATTAAGCACGTACCCACATATATTTTTTAATGAGCGGATACCTACGAATATCCGCAAATATTTATTTTAAAAATAAATAATTTTTAAAATTTTTTTAATAATAATTTTTTAAACATAATATTTTAGAAGTCAAAATTTAAATTAACCAAATATTATGTATAAATTTATTAATCAAGATTCTTTAATTTATAAACTAAATTTAATTGTTAAAGTACTTTATTTTTATAAATTTTAAAAATATAAATAAATAATTATGTAATTGAATATTAACATGTATTTGCATATACGAATATTATGATACTCGTACCTACACTGTTAATATAAGAGTATAGAAAATACTCGTATTTGTTATTCGTGAGTATCCATTTACAATATCATTTTTTACCCATAGTAGATTTTATCTATGTATATCTCACTCACAATTTTTTTTTGACAATTTTAATGATAAATTTTATTTTAATAACAACGATCAATAGATACTTTGTGAATGGTCTTTGTTTTCATTTTATATTTATATTATTTATACAAAGTATCTATCAATTTTTTTAATGACTAATATTTGTTGAAAAAAAATACTTTTAATGAGATCTCTCCCAATGTTATTTTTTCCCTTTCCCATCTATAATACCCAAGTTCAAAACTTCTCTTCATTATGACACAATAAGATTGTGAAATTGTAACATGTATTCTGATTGCAAAAAAGAGGATGACCATGGGTTCAACGATAAACTCCATGCCTTTATATATTATTTAAAAAATTAAAAATAAAATAAAAATTGAGATTAAGTAATGAAAATAGTTAAATAATGAAAATAATAAAGTGAATAGTTAATAAATGAGAATAATATTTATTAAAAAAATATTAATTTTTTTAAAACTTTTAATAATAAAAGGATATAATGATTTATCAAATACAAAAACTAAAGGTAATTATTAAAAATGATACTTACTTTATATATTAGTATAGATTTCATCTCATCTAACTTAATTAGTTGCGTCACTTTCTCACCCTCATAGTGTTTAGGATTTATTTGGACAATTTTTTTTAAAAACATTTTTAGGAAAAAAATGAGATAAAGATTTTTATAAGCTACTCTTCTATTAAAAAAAATATTTTTTATTTTTAAATATAAGTAAATTTTACTACTTTTACATTCTTTAATGATATATTATCTTAACTATCTCTCCTTTAATGCACGATTTTTAAGTTACAAGACTTTCTTTTTAATATATTTATAATAAAAATAATTTAGAAAGAATCTTATGAAAATAACCAAATTTAGTACTGTGTTCCGACCAAGGGGTGCGCTAGGGTTTTTTCCTAGGTCAAGCCTCAAAGCCAGAGCATTCAAAAGTGTAATCTGTCTCACCAGCTCTAGGGTTTTAGGTTTTATTGTACTTCGTTCATGGGCCGCTTGGGCCCCGAGAATCAAGGGATCTCCTTAACTGTCTTTACCTTGATGGAGTGGGATGAGTGAGGTCAGGTCGAGTCGGGTTATGATCGACTAGACCCCCTTACCGAGAGGTTAGGTCGGTAATATGCCGAGTGCCTTTCTCGATGAGTGGAATTGTACTGGGCCTGGACGTAGTCAGGTTTAGACCGACTGCATCCTGATTGAGCTTTAGTCGGGTTAACACCGAGTGTCCTCCCTCCCAGGCGAGAGATTCGGATTAAAGCGAAGTGGTAGGTTATGATCGTCCTATTTCCGATACGAAGGTCATGTCGGACTACTACCTGGACAGTACACTTGCCTTCCAGCCCTGAGCCCGTAAGGCGAGAGGGCTTAGGGCCTGGCTGCCTAGTCGGTTATTTACCGAGAAAGTACACTGCCTTCCAGCCTTGAGCCCGTGAGGCGAGAAGGCTTAGGGCCTGGCTGCCTAGTCGGTTATTTGCCGATACAGTACACTTGCCTTCCAGCCCTGAGCCCGTGAGGCGAGAGGGCTTAGGGCCTAACTGCCTAGTCGGTTATTTGCCGATACAGTACACTTGAAAAATAATTTATAGATAAGCTAATTTGTAAAAACTCTTTTATATAGTTTCTTCAAAAAAAAAAATTATCACTTTAATTTATACATAAACTAATTTTAATTTATATAAAAAATATTTTTTAAAAATACTTTTAGAAAAATTCATTCAGAAATTTCAAAATAAATGATATTAACGATAAAAAGTTCATGCGTTAAATAAAACATCTTTATCAGGTAACATTGGACACATACTTTTTTGATATAAATTTTTTTATTGTTGATTAAAGTTTATTAAAGTTAAAAAATTAACTCACCGGATATTATAATTTTAATAAAATTTAATTAATAATTAAAAATATCTAAAAAAAAAGTATATATATAAAAAAAATATTATTAAACAGAAACATTTTAGGGGCACAGGTAGCAATTGCCTCCACAAAATTTTAAAATTTTCTTATTTTCTTACTATGTACATTTGCATTATTATAAATTGTCTCCATGATTAAAATATAATTAAAAATAAGAAAATAACTGATATACAATTACCAATAACTAAACAGCAACCGCATGCTATGTCTTATGTTATACATGTACAATTTTATAGCAAATAATAAAAAATTAAAAATGGATACCTTGTTCCTTCACATTGAGATACATTTCTCTATTATAATCTGATTCCTTCACACTGTCCAAACAAGTTAATAACATTGCTTTTGTTGGTATACAAACAAGTCTTACGTCGATAAAATAAGACAAAAAATAACAACTTATATAATACAAACATACTTCAATGATTGAGAGGCCTTTTAGGTAATAACCAAAAGCAAAAACTGTAAGGACTTAGACCCAAAACAGATAATATCTCATCATTGTGGAGTATGCTTGTGTAATAACCTTATAAAAACAACCCTCATAAAATATCCCCTCAAACAAATACCATAAAATAACTCCAACATCTTTAATGAAACATTTATTATATAATCTGATTCCTCGACATCGAGATACGATTTTAACATATAGTAATGAAATAAATAAGACTAACCAATACCTAAACAGTGATATTAAATAATGACTACTAGTAGAAACAATTTTTTTTAAAAATATAAATATATTATATTATGGTAAAAATTCGAGAACTAACTAGTGCTTCAAAATTCTAACATATACATGAAGTCCCCTTAATAGAAAATCATCTACTGTAGCGCTTGAGTTGCATGAAGTCCTTCTATCTGTTCAAATTTCAAATCATAAATCAATAAAAAATAATGGGCATGGGAGAAACAAATCAAATAAATCACACAGTGGCATCAAAGGTATGACACAACGGAGTCCTAAAAAGTTCAATAATTGAGGTTGAAAAATGCACCAGCACAACTTACTAAGACTCTATTTAAAAGAGGAATATTGTATTATGACATGTGTAATGAATGATATATGTACTGCATCAATGATGTGTTTTGTGAAGAATTCATCCAATAAAGTTATTCCATGTAGTGGTATATAATATTTGAAATGCGTTGGAAACATTTTGAATATATCGATGGACTAAATTGACTAAAAAAACAATCCAATCAACAAGAATCTTTATGAAAGGAAGTTTTAATTGCACAAGAATAGAGCACACCAGAGCTGGTTAAAATAGCAAATCCATTCATTCATTAAATGGAACTGTTTTAACCAAACTTCTTTATCGAATATGATTAAGCAAACGTAAGATTTTGTAATACATTAGTTTCTTATCCTTATCTATGTGCTTTTCTGTCTAGAACATGTTTCGGTGATACATTAGTTTCCTATTCTTGTTTATGTGCCTTTCTGCCTAAAACATGTTTCGGTGATACATTAGTTTCCTATCCTTATCTGTGTGTCTTTCGGTCTAAAACATGATTCACTGAAGAAATCAGGAAGGACATACCACATGAATGATTTTGCTGATTGCGATGAGAAACGGCTAACAGAACTCAATGTTCTGCAAGAACCAAGTTGTTTCTTTCTCGGTAAGGCCTGGTATTATACCAAATGAGAGGAAAAATGAAATATTGTCTCTAGTGGTAAAGAAAAAAAATAGACAAATGGAATACAAGATCCTGGGGAATGAAATTGTAAGATGTAGGGGATTCAAAACATATCAAATTTCCGTTTTAGATCAAAACATACTTGTTTTAGAGCCTTGTGAAAATCTTTAGAAGAGTTGGTGCTTCTTTCTTCAAAAGACTTCCTTAACCAGAACATCAGAAAATTCAGATGAACACACTGATCTATGCTCTTGGGAATAGCTAAATTGGACAGTGTACCATCTGAAAATTGTTTTCCCTCCATTTCCCTCTTCTGTAAACTATTTGCAGTGAAATTGGGCAATCTAACTAAGTACTCCAGAATGTGTATCTGACGAGGAATCTGCAAGAAAGTGTTGACCAGTTGAAATGTTAAGAATACATTCAACAAAATTCCATAATTTGAAAACCAAAAGGACCTCAACACCATAGGCATGAACTCTGCCTGTGAACTATAGCTTTTGTGCCCAGGCCCACACTGTATAAGGCACAATAATTCATGTTCAATATCGAAAGCATAATTGATTTGGCACTTGTGTTTTACAATGGAGGATAGGGATATGATCCCTGCTTTGAGTACGAAGTCACAATCGAAAATATAAGTTTACTTCTAAAATAGGTCAACCCAACAAGAAAGAGTTATATAAAAATACAGAATACATACGTGCTCAATAATTTTCTGCAATTGATTCATGATCTAATGGAATGGAATATAATTCATTGGTGTGAAAAAATCTAGGGAAGGAACAGAACATATGATGAGTAATTTGAGTACCAATCTAATTTCACCAAGGGAGAAAGATCATTCATTTATGTCTTGCTTTGTTGCATGATATCTTGGATAAGGAGTGTCACACTGGAGTGAGAAGATCCACCTTCCTCTACAGCTTTCTTAGCCATCTCTGCAAGTTCTCTAACTCTTTCTCTCATTTCTTCATTCTCCCTACTCTCATCCATCAACTCATTAATTGCTCTCTCAACATCTTCTCTCTTCACCAACTGTCCCTTTTCCGCTTCCTCACCCCACTCCAAGGGAAACTCCACCCCAATCTTCACTCCCACTCTTAATATCTGCACAATCAGCTTCTCATTGAAAAACTGGTCACCAAAAAGAGGCCATGTAACCATCGGCACACCAGCACATATAGCTTCCAAAGTTGAGTTCCAACCACAGTGTGTTAAAAAGCCTCCAATTGCAGGGTGTGACAAAATTAGTACCTGAGGAGCCCAACCACGAATCACAAGGCTTCTACCTTTGGTCCTTTCCTCAAACCCCTCTTCCTTGATCCACTTCTCCAACGCCTCTAATTGATCCCCTTCCCTGATGACCCAAATGAAGGGTTTATTTGAGGCTTCCAAGGCCAAACCAAGCTCTACCAACTGCACTGAAGTCATGTTACTTATGCTTCCAAGGCAAACATAGATCACACCCCTTGGTTTCTGCAAATCAAGCCACTTCATGCAATAGTGCTCATCAATTGAGGCCTTGTTCCCTCTCTCAGCCTTTTCTAACTCACCCTTGTTGCTGAGTGAAACAGGACCAACACACCACACCTTACCATTCTTTGCCTTGTTGTAGCCTCTTGCATATGCTGGCTCCAACTCCTCAAAGGAATTCATAATCACCCCATAAGAAACCCCTTCAGCAGCAGCAGTTCCTGCATAGAACTCTTTCCACTCTTCACTTGATCTTTTCCCTGGAAGCTGAGCCTTGGTCATCTCAACCTTGTCAGGTAAACCAGGCAAAACAAAGTACTCAGTTTTTGAGGCTATGCTTGAGAGAACACTTCTGTGGATGCCAAGGTTGTACAAACAGAAGAGACTGAAGCAACTTTGCCCTAGGAAGGATATCCTAGGGATGTTGAATTTGATGGCAATAGTGGCTGTGTAATGCAAACACATGTCAGAAATTATGCAGCTTGGTGGAGGATTCAACTCTTGGAAGAGCTTTTCCACTTGTTCCTTCAAGGTGGTGCTGTTTGCTGCATTGAAGAAGCTCAAGGAAGTGCCTAAGGAGGGTAACATGTCAAGATTCTCACACCCTTCTGGCAAGCCAGCTTCTTGATATGGGAATTGCACTTCTGCTAATCTGATTTGAGACCCTGAATCGGTGGAGCGAGCAAAAGTTGATGCAAAACGTGATGCGTTGTGGTGTGTGGTGATCACTGTGACGGTGACACCCTGCTGAGACAGGATTTTTGCTATGTCCATCATGGGGATCATGTGGCCCTGGGACATGAGAGGAAACAGAACAAAGTTGAGTTTGGGTGCTTCCGAATGGGAACTCATTTTGGGTGTTGGAAATTGTCTGCAATGGATCCAATGTGTATCGGTGAATTATGAGATGCACTTACTATTTATATATTATTATAAACACCTTTGTGGGTCTGTTGAATGTGTTGAAGGTGAAGTCTTACCATAGCATGAGTTTCGTATGTGAAAGAAAACATAATCGACAGGAAAAAAACAAAAGATTAAAAATTTAAATTGTATTAATGAAAAAGAAAATGGAAGGAAACTTGAGAGAAAATGTAAAAAAGAAGACAAGAACAGATAAATATTAATGCCAAGAGTGTGTGTGAAGAATAAGAAACGTTTAAAGTTTATTAATGAGGTATTATTATTAAGGAAACTAGAAAGACCGAAAGAGTGCCGTGCATGAACAGAACTATTGTAGTGAGAATTATTTAATTTTTTAAGTATAAAATAATAATAAAATGTAAATAAAATAATTATATAATTATCTGAATATGATGAAAATTACTAATAAAATTTATGTTCCAAAAAAGTTTTATTTTTGATAAAATTAGAAATTATATACTCATAATTATGACAAAATGAAGTTTTAATATTGATTTAACAAAAGTAAAATGCTTCAAATACCTTAAAAAATATATATAGACAAATCATAATATGTGTAAAACTAAAAAATTAAACTAAAAAAATATTAGCAACATATATACATTAAACTATTTTTTTATAAATAGCATTTTAAGTATTGAAAATAATTTCTTTCTTGTCATATATGAAATAAGCCTTTCAAAAATAATAAAAAAAAGTATTTATATTTTTAAAAACTGATTTTAATATTATAAAATTCAAAATGTTATTTCATAATATTAATTTATTTATACTTTCGGGTTTTAAAATTTTATTTGTTATAACTGATTTTGATGAATTCTTTTATTTAATAATTAAAATGATATTTACATATTTTAATGGTGTAAAAAAACTATTTTAATTACTTTTTAGTATATTTACAAGTTATTTTTATGTTAATATCGATAATTAATTAAAAAATAATTATAATTAAAATTGTATAACAAGTCACCTGTCAAGTGTACTGTACATTATACATATCTTACATTCTACATTGTGTATAATATTTAGTTTAATTTATTTAGAAATTGTTATAATATTATTTTAACATTGAATTATAAAGCGCTAAAGTGCCAATGAAGTGCACCGTCCAAACTCCAAACCTTAAAATCTAGTCGGTGCAGCATGTTCTCATTAATTTATTTTATTATTATAGTAACACGTTTATTATAGTAAAATCTGATGATATTATTATAATTGATATGATTGTAGATTGATCTGATTATATATTACAATAAAAAGTGGACCAGATTAATGTATAATATGAATAATATTTAAATAGATAACAAATAAAATTAATGCCTACAGTAATTAAATATTTTGTAAATTTATTAAAAGTATTCCGTCCAACTTGCTAGTAAATATAACTTAAATAAGGTCTTAAGACAACGGGAATAAATGACAACTACTCATGCTGGAAAAACTCTATCTACTGATTTTCATATATCAACTTGTCACAACAATTTTTTTTTTTTCCTTTTCTTTAAATTATTCTTGGTTGTTAGCTGATTATCAAACGATAGCATGTTACCATTTCTTAATCCAACTGTTTCATACTGTAAAGTAATGAATGAAACAAGTTAATACGATTCCTCTAATGCAATAAAATATCAATCTATAATTTGGTAAACTGGTATTTCTTTTCATTACCAATTCCAATAATTTATCATTTATAAACTTGTAGGTAGAGTTATCAAAATTGGCTCGAACATATCGGTTGGAACAAACATGATATACGGGTTTGTCAATGGTTGATAAAACATAGAGAGAAGAAGTAAAAAAAAAAAAAACAGAATAATGGTGTCATTGGAATCTGCATGCACTAGATGAAATGGGATAGCCATAACAAAGATGGTGTGGAAAAACAATGTGAAATGAAAAAGACATGAGTAAAACACAAATGAGGTCAAGCTGTAAAGGATAGAAAAAAAAGTTAAGATGTGTTGGGTAGAAAGAAAAGAAATTAATAAAAAATAGAGTAAAGTGTAACATCCCAAATTTTATTCAATGAAAAGAAATATTTTTTTTTATGTATTTATTATGTGAATAAGTATTTTATTTATATATTTTACTATTTACGTATACGTATGTATGAATAGTATTTCACTATGCAATTGCATAGTGAAGGGGCGGCTGCACGAGGGATTCAAATTTTTTAATAAATTTGAATATAATAATGAATAGTGCATAGTAACTTATAATATTATTTTAATGAATAGTGCATAGTGCATAGTAATTTATAATATTATTTTAATGAATAGTGCATAGTGCATAGTAACTTCAAAAATTCTATAAATAGGGACTTAAGGTTTTGAAAATTTAGAATTCTAGAGAGAAGGAAATTCTGGAGAAATAGAGAGAGAAAGTAAGAGAGAGAGAAGGAGAAAGAAAAGGAGGTTCTGCTCTAGTGTCTTGTTTAAGGAGAAAGAGGAGGAGATTCTGCCCAAATTTTTGTAAACCCAGGTAAGGGGGGAGTGGGAAAGCTCGCTTGGGGGTGTGGGAATAATTGTTAAATAGTTTGTTTGTTGGATTGGCTCCCGATCCCTTGCCTGTTGTTTATTTCTTTGAATATGTATTATTGATGTGTTTTGTTTTATATCTTATTTATTTACATATTAGAATCTGTTATTTGAATGGAAGGCTAAGCCTCCTAAGTATTTATAAATTTGTCATCTATTATTTAAATGGAAGGCTGAGCCTCCTTATTATCTTATATTACCTTTTAAGCTTCCTACTTTACTTAAAAGATCTTAATATATTATTATTGAAAAATATGATACCTAAGCAACCTCTGGACTGTTGGATTGTTGGACTGTTGGACTGTTGGACTGTTTGGACTGTTGGACTGTTTGGACTGTTGAACTATTGGACTATTAAATTGGATTATTGAAATAATTCTTAATTATGAAATATGAATATGATATGTGTAACATGCTAAAGGTTGAGTCTGTGAATGTATGACATGCATCATATGCACATATTACTCCAGGTGTGCCGCTGAGGCCGCATACCCACGACTAACAAGGTGTACCTTTGGGTCACCCACGATATGCTAACGAGGTGTATGAACACCAATGATAGGTGTACCTTAGGGTCACCGACAATTGTATAGGTGTGCCTTCGGGTCACCAGTGATGAATTCTGCAACTTCCGTATGGCGCCACATGCATACATTAGTGAGTCAAGTCAAGAAAATCATTATACATAAGCATATATGTGAGATTGATTATATATGTGAATTATATTGTGTGTGTGTGTGCTATTTAACTTTTATTTCTATATCTGCAACTGAGTGAGAAGTTTCTCACTCCCTTGTCATTTTTGTGTATATTTAAATTATGATGCAGATAATTAGCATGAGGCTGAGAATGTTGGTGGTGAAGCTTAGGCTTCTGTTTGGGTTTCGCTCTGATAGGATGTGACATCGGGATTAGCTAGACTTATTGTTAAATTATTATTATTTTTCTTTTGTAATTTTTATGTTATTTATGTTGAAAGTGTGTATTTTTGTCATATTATAATTTTACTAAAAGATTATAAGTTAATTCCTAACTAGGAGGCTCTGCCACCTTTACTGGGATTAATCTATAATCTTTATTTTATTATTTCTTGACAATTTGATACTTACAGTTGAAAATTATGAATGTGCATCTTTTACCCAATGATACTTGAGATAATTATTTTATATTAGACTAAGAAAGAATTTATATATAGATGGTTTATATCTATTGTATTTATGTTGGGGTAGAGGGTGTCACATTTAGTGGTATCAGAGCAAGTCGAGTTTATCAACCGTGTGTGTTATGTGCTTATCATGACTCTGTTGTGTACTCTGACTATGTCTTGTTTGTTGTGTACTATGATGATGATGTTCGTCCTGTGTTGATATTGTTGAGTTTGAGATTGTTAAGTTAGTTTGTAATCAGAGGAATGATAATCATGATAGTGTTAGCCAACTCGAATTATTAGAACCTTGGATGGGAGGTGATATATTGAGTGTACTAAGAGTTTATGATTGGTGAAGTTTCTGACATCTATAGTTGTAGCAGGTTGAATCTAAAGGTGGTTGTCTCTTTGGTGAGAGATCGAAATGATGTTAATTCCCTTAAGTGTTATTATTGGTATGTTAATTATTTATGGTTTAGGTAGCATGTGAGTTGTTTTGATTGAGAAAAGTAAGGAGAGACTTGAATGAGAAATTAAGTAGTGAATTTGGAAAAAGTTGAGGTATTTTGTGGCATTAGATATATTGATACATTATTGCTATTTGGTGTCGAAAATATTTTCATTATAGTTTGTTATGATAGTATGAGTATTATATCGACAAAATTTATATTTTGAGGTCTTTATGAAGAATATGGCTTTAGATATTATCTTTTCAATAGAACTAGGATAAGATGAAACAAAAATCTAGAACTTCAAGTTATGACTGCCTTGGTGATTAGAAATTTAGTAAGCACTGAATTTATTAGTGGTGATATTTGAATCTTTAGCTAAAGAGATGATCTCTTGGAAATTTTATGTCTTCATAAAGAGTTGTAGCTTATTCACTTAACTTTCGTTTGAGATAGGTTTGAAATCACTTGGATGAATACAACTCTGTGTGTCAGGCAGATATATGCTATCATGATATTTTGAGTTGTTAGGCATAAAAATAGATTTAAATATGATATTTTGAGGTTTTGTATTTGATAGGTCTATTAAAATGATATAATGCAAAGTAGTAAAAGTTGGTTCTTGTACATGCTATAGGATGTAAGCAATGATCAATTCATACATGCTTA
This sequence comes from Cajanus cajan, assembly GCF_000230855.2. Taxonomy (NCBI): domain Eukaryota; kingdom Viridiplantae; phylum Streptophyta; class Magnoliopsida; order Fabales; family Fabaceae; genus Cajanus; species Cajanus cajan. The sequence goes on along the minus strand of NC_138523.1, from coordinate 11,210,287 downwards.
GGAATGATATTTATGAAAAAGGTATTCTAATATGATTTGATATACATGTATGTAGAAATAAGAATAGATGACTTTATGGATCAATCAGTGGAGGGTTGTGATAATAAAATGTTTTTGACCTTAGAATGTGAGATGATCATATTAGAGTATAGATTTAAACTAGATTGTCTAAGTATGAATTTGGATTGTATGAGGTGAGTATTCTAGACCATGAAATTTCTTGCGGAGGAAGATCTACCTAAGTTGTGCTTAAGTGAGAGATACTTGAGTCAATTAGTAAAATCAGGAGTCTTGTTTGATAGTTTATATGAAAATTCAGTGAGTAATTTTTTTTAACAGCTGTTCATGGTTTAAACTGCTCTCACTATAAAAATTGCTTTTGCCTTCGTTTCTTTGGTTATTAAGATGTTTCAGTTCACTAGGTTGTTTCTTGCCTACCCTTGGAATCAACTGTAAGGATAATCTATATCAGGAATTCTTGAACCTATGTATATTTTTAACTACCCAAATCATTTCGTTGCTTACTTCTTTGAATTACTTACTATTACCTTTGACTGAATTGACTAGAAAGGAGTTACATTAGTATGGGATAACAATTGAGGAAGTAGTTTTCAAACTCTTAAGGAAAGATTGACTAGTGTTAATATTACTAGATTTTAGTAAGATTATTGTGATATATAAATATGTCTCTGAAAATAGGTTTAGGAAGAATATTGTGGCAAGAAGAAAAGATAGTAGCTTATGTTTCTAAGAAATTAAAAATTCATGAGAGAAATTACCTTACCCATAACCTTGTTAGCGACTTTGTCATTTATACTAAGATTTGGAGACACTAACTATATGATTCTATGGTTGAGGTATTTAGTGATCATAAGAACCTTAAATATATTTTGACCAAAGGGGTTGAATACGAGATAAAAGAAATAGTTGAAATTTCTTAAGGAGTAAAATTTTGATCTTATTATTTGGCTAAAGCCATTGTGGTGATTGATGTTTTGAGGAAATCTTTATCTTTCATTATGATTAGAGAGATGAATCTTTTTGGCTCAAATTAGAAATTTAAGTTTGGATTATAAGGTTACTTCTAGTATTGTGAGATTAAGTATGAATAACGAATGGATTGTTGAAGAAAATTATAGGAGCATAATTAGTTGATTTATTTTGGTAACAAGTTATAAGGCTATAGGTTAAGGTGATGGATATGATTATGACTTGGGTGAAGATGAAATGGTGAAACTAGAGAACTGATATGGATACCGAGTGTACAGTATGCTTAGGTACCTGATCTTTAGAATTGATCATAGAAGAGTTTGAATTGGTTGTAGATAGAGTAGTAAAATTAGTGATCTGATATGTGTATCTAATGCTTAGGTGTTGATGTTGTGGCAAATATCTGGATTACAATGATAACCAAATTATTATTTTGATGATTTAAGGATTGAATTTGATTGCAGAATTTAGAAACTTATGCTTGATGTGTAAGATTACCCTAGTAGCATTGAATTATTTATGTTGGAAGTAACTATCAGATTAATAGATGAGATTAGAGGAACTAGGAGTTAGATCCTTTATTAGTGACCCAAATAAGCAAGAGATTAGAAAGGACACAGTTGGATGTTTAGTTATAAAACTTGAAAGGACATAAGAGTACTCTTAACATTTATTTAGGAGTTACTAAAATGTATCAGAGTGGCGCAGGGGAAGCGTGATGGTCTAATATGGAAAGAGAAGTAGAGAACTTGAATCAAGATATGGAGAGTGAGTTTAAATTTGGAGTGGATGGAGTTTTGAGATTTAAGGATAAGTTGTGCATTCCTAGTGTGCTAGAATTTTATAAAGCAATCCTAGAAGAAGGTCATAAGAGTATCTTTAGTATCCATTCAGAAACTACTAAGATGTACCAAAATCTTAAGAAGATATTTTGTGACCTAAGATGAAGAGAGGAGTAAAGCAATTGTATATTTATGGTTAGCATACTAGAAGTTTTTAAGAATCTTGTAGCACTTAGATGCTCCATTTTGGAAGTAAGATGGTGAATAGATAGACCCTAGTGGAAGATTTGTCTAAGACGCTTAAGAAATTGATTTTGTTTGTGTTTAAGTGGATAAATTCGTCAAGATCTTTCCCTAAGCAAATCCTTTGAGGAAATTGATAAAAGTTGTACATCAACAAGGTAGTGATGTTGCATAAGAATTAGAAGTAAGAATGCGAAGAGTTTACCATTGCAAAAATTTCGGGGACGAAATTTCTAAAAGGAGGGGAGAATTGTAACATCCCAAATTTTATTCAATGAAAAGAAATATTTTTTTATGTATTTATTATGTGAATAAGTATTTTATTTATGTATTTTACTATTTACGTATACGTATTTTTACTATTTATGTATACGTATTTTACTATTTATGTATATGTATTTTACTATTTACGTATACGTATGTATGAATAGTATTTCACTATGCAATTGCATAGTGAAGGGGCGGCTGCACGAGGGACGCGAGTTCAAATTTTTTAATAAATTTGAATATAATAATGAATAGTGCATAGTAACTTATAATATTATTTTAATGAATAGTGCATAGTGCATAGTAATTTATAATATTATTTTAATGAATAGTGCATAGTGCATAGTAACTTCAAAAATTCTATAAATAGGGACTTAAGGTTTTGAAAATTTAGAATTCTAGAGAGAAGGAAATTCTGGAGAAATAGAGAGAGAAAGTAAGAGAGAGAGAAGGAGAAAGAAAAGGAGGTTCTGCTCTAGTGTCTTGTTTAAGGAGAAAGAGGAGGAGATTCTGCCCAAATTTTTGTAAACCCAGGTAAGGGGGGAGTGGGAAAGCTCGCTTGGGGGTGTGGGAATAATTGTTAAATAGTTTGTTTGTTGGATTGGCTCCCGATCCCTTGCCTGTTGTTTATTTCTTTGAATATGTATTATTGATGTGTTTTGTTTTATATCTTATTTATTTACATATTAGAATCTGTTATTTGAATGGAAGGCTAAGCCTCCTAAGTATTTATAAATTTGTCATCTATTATTTAAATGGAAGGCTGAGCCTCCTTATTATCTTATATTACCTTTTAAGCTTCCTACTTTACTTAAAAGATCTTAATATATTATTATTGAAAAATATGATACCTAAGCAACCTCTAGACTGTTGGATTGTTGGACTGTTGGACTGTTTGGACTGTTGGACTGTTTGGACTGTTGAACTATTGGACTATTAAATTGGATTATTGAAATAATTCTTAATTATGAAATATGAATATGATATGTGTAACATGCTAAAGGTTGAGTCTGTGAATGTATGACATGCATCATATGCACATATTACTCCAGGTGTGCCGCTGAGGCCGCATACCCACGACTAACAAGGTGTACCTTTGGGTCACCCACGATATGCTAACGAGGTGTATGAACACCAATGATAGGTGTACCTTAGGGTCACCGACAATTGTATAGGTGTGCCTTCGGGTCACCAGTGATGAATTCTGCAACTTCCGTATGGCGCCACATGCATACATTAGTGAGTCAAGTCAAGAAAATCATTATACATAAGCATATATGTGAGATTGATTATATATGTGAATTATATTGTGTGTGTGTGTGCTATTTAACTTTTATTTCTATATCTGCAACTGAGTGAGAAGTTTCTCACTCCCTTGTCATTTTTGTGTATATTTAAATTATGATGCAGATAATTAGCATGAGGCTGAGAATGTTGGTGGTGAAGCTTAGGCTTCTGTTTGGGTTTCGCTCTGATAGGATGTGACATCGGGATTAGCTAGACTTATTGTTAAATTATTATTATTTTTCTTTTGTAATTTTTATGTTATTTATGTTGAAAGTGTGTATTTTTGTCATATTATAATTTTACTAAAAGATTATAAGTTAATTCCTAACTAGGAGGCTCTGCCACCTTTACTGGGATTAATCTATAATCTTTATTTTATTATTTCTTGACAATTTGATACTTACAGTTGAAAATTATGAATGTGCATCTTTTACCCAATGATACTTGAGATAATTATTTTATATTAGACTAAGAAAGAATTTATATATAGATGGTTTATATCTATTGTATTTATGTTGGGGTAGAGGGTGTCACATTTAGAGATATACATAAAAGATAAATAATTGAGTAGAAATAATTAAGAAATAAAATAAAAGTTTAATTATTTTGTTGAAGAGAAATAGAAAATAAATAGAGTAGAGAGAAATAAAAAATAAAAAATATTATAAACATTTTTATGATAAAAATATTTTTTATAATTGTTCCAACAAAAGATTTTAATTGATTACATATTTTTTTTAAATTAATTTTATCATTTTGTGGTGATTTAGAAATCACTTTAAGTATAACAAAATATCTTAAATATGGTTGTAATTGTAATGATACATTATAATCTCTACACTTAACTGTTTAACTATTAGTAGTAAAAATATAAATAAATTATTTATGATTAACATACACAAAACCTAAATATACATGTCATATTATATACATATGCAAAGTTTAACAATTGAAATAATATACTAACTATATAAGTACATAAATATGTATAGTAACCTAATATTCACTAATAAAAAAATTAAAATTTGTGACGAAAATTTGTGACGGATAAAATGTCGTCACTAATAGTGACGAATTTTGTGACGGAAATTTTATGTTTGTGACGGACTACTTATTTTTAGAGTTTGTGACGGAAAAATTTCCGTCTCTAACAATTCCGTCACAAATGGGGTTACTAATAAAAAAAAAATTTTGCGACGAATTTAGTGACAGATTTGGATTCCTCTCTAAATATTTCGTCACAAAAATCCGTCACAAAATTTAATGAATAATTTTGTGACGGAAAATTTTTAAAAATTGTATTCCATCACAATCTGTGAGGGATTATGTATCCCTCTCAAAATAGAAAATTTTATTGTACAATTATTATATTTAAGAATTATGTATAAATAAAAAATATTTTGCTAAAAAATAATTAAAAAATTATGAAACTAAAATATTTTTTTCATCAAAAGATTAAAAATTAAAACATAAGAAATGAATTAATTTAAATAATAAGTTGTCATTTTGAAGTATAAGAAATTAAAATATGAATTAGGAAAAAACTTTTAATTTAAAAATACTTATGAAATTATAAATAGACAATATTAATTTGCATTTTAACTAAAAAGCTAAAAATAAATATATAAAAGTATATTTATAAATTATATATAATTATATATAACTATATATATATATATATATATATATATATATATATAATGGTTGATGCTAGAAAATTCATTGTGCTTGATCATTTAATAAAAAGTACAATTAAGTCTATCAATAAATATATAAAAATATTATCATCATATTTTATAATACACTTAAATGGAATAATTTAATATATATTATATAATTAATAAAAGGTAAAAATATATATATAATTAATTATAAAGTGTATTATATAATATATATAATACACTTTATAATTAACACTTGTATATTAGAAAAAAAGGTGAAAATAATATATATTATATAATTAATAAATATGGAATAATTTAATTATTTTTTATTTAAAAATTCATAAAAATAAAAAATTAGGATTTTGTGACGGATTTTGAATCTCTCACAATTTGTGACGGATTTTGTGACGGAATATTTTTAAAAATTGTATTCTGTCACAAATTCCGTCACAATCTGTGAGGGATTACGTATCCCTCTCAAAATAGAAAATTTTACTGCACAATTATTATATTTAAGAACTATGTATAAATAAATCATATTTTGCTAAAAAAATAATTAAAAAATTATGAAACTAAAATATTTTTTTCATCAAAAGATTAAAAATTAAAACATAAGAAGTGAATTAATTTAAATAATAAGTTGTCATTTTGAAGTATAAGAAATTAAAATATGAATTAGGAAAAAACTTTTAATTTAAAAATACTTATGAAATTATAAAAATACAATATTAAATTCCATTTTAACTAAAAAAGCTAAAAATAAATATATAAAAGTATATTTATAAATGATATATAATTATATATAACTATATATATATGTATATATATATATATATAATGGTTGACGCTAGAAAATTCATTACTACAAGAAAAAGTCAAATTTCCCACGGATTATTTCCCACGGACCAAAATCCGTCGGAAATTTCCCACGGATTTAGATCCGTGGGAAATTTCCGACGGAATTTCCGACGGATTTTTACATGAAGGAATTTCCAACGGACTTTCCGACGGATTTAAATCCGTGGGAAATTTCTGACGGAATTTCCCACGGATTTAAATCCGTGGGAAATTTCCGACGGAATTTCCCACGGATTTATATCCGTCTGAAATTTTTGACTGAATTTCCCACGGATTTAAATCCGTCTAAAATTTTTGACGAAGTTTCCCACGGATTAAAATCCGTCTGAAATTTCTGACATAGTTTCCCACCTCTGAAATTATTAAATAAAATTTAAGCCAATTATTTTTCAAATGCAACCAATCCTAATCGCATCAATACACACAACAATGCACTATATAATATTTTCATTATTATATGGGTGTTTTCAAAATATAAATAAGAAATATAAATCAAAGTGTGTGAGGTATGACTTATATTACCTTTATATAATTATATGTTTAGGTTATTATAAATTATAAACTAATTAGCGTAAATGTGTTTTTTGTTACTTATTATCTTGAAAAATACCAACACATGACGTTCAAATTTAAGAATAACACATCTTTTCTTTAATTTTTAAAAATCACTCATCTCTTTGAAAATAACGTTATTAATTAAATAAGGGGGAAAAGAGTTAAATTATGCTCTGCAAATCATATATATGTATCTATCATTTATTTCTAAATTACATCCAATACTATGTCATTTTGATGAAAACTTTCATTGATCTTCAATTTTGAAAATAATATTTTTTTCAATTCATTTTTAAAATTATTACTTAAATTTAATATATTTTTTTAAATCACAGTGTGCATGATATTTAAAATAAATTTCAAAAAAGTTGAAATAATGAAATAAGAAATCAAATCTCATTTAATTATTGATATTTGTATTAATAAATTATTTTCACTTAATAGTATATAAACAGTATTATCATATATAAGTAGTTGTATGTGCCACTTAAATAAATAAATAAGAAAATTAATACTCACTTAAAAATTTGAGAAGAGATATTTGTATGACGTTATTGAGAAAAACTTCAAGTAGGGGTTAATGGAATTTTTTCTATATTAAATCTTCTTTATTTAAAACTTAAAACATTAAAGTTAAAATAATTACACTAAATAATTATTTTTGTTCCTAATAACTGATTGATTTAAAAATCTCTCTTTAAGTTGTAGTAATTTCTTAAATTTACATTTTATTGATTTCTGAATTTTATATTTAAGTAAATCAGTAAAATACAAAGTAACGAGTATAAATATGAGTATTTAAAACTTCAATGACTCTATATATAGAAAGTAGAGATAAAGACAGAGAAAATGAATAGAAGAAAAATAGTTAAATATATAGTTGTTTGATTATCTATATAATAGATAAAGAGAAATATACGTCATCTTGTAACTGATTTTGTCTAACAATTAATAGATAATCATACCCTTAACTAATTTTTATTTTATATATTCTAATTTTATTTGAAATAATATGATTATATATTTAAATAGTTTAATTTTAATAATTTTTTAAGTATATTTTTGTCTTTTCACTTAAAATATTTGAATTTCTATATTTTAATTTAAATTATTTTTTAAGTATATTTTTGTCTTTTTGTCTTAAATTTTTGAATTTCTATATTTTAATTTTAATAATTTTTTATTTCTATTATTTATTAATTCTTTTCATTTTAAATATTTTATAACATTAATAAAATTTTATAATTTTAATCTCTCTAATTTTATCTTACTTTTTATTTTATAAATATAATTTGGATTATTCATTTTATAATTAAATTAAATTTTTTAAATTTTTTATGAGTTTACATTCTAAGAATGTATTGAAGTTCCTCAATATTTGATTATTAGATAGCAACAACATGGATATTCTGATTATTAGACATTATGTTATAATTCTACTACTGATCGTACTATATGTTATTTTTAAATTTGAACTCCTAAACTTTATTTGTTATGTATGACATTTTATTTTGTATGAATGAACTTGTTTTGATTTACATAATTATGATTAATTTAATATATTTAAATAAGATAATTATTTAATAAAATTTTGAATTTTAAAAAAATAATTTTTCACAAAATTTCCCACGGATTTCCCACGGATTAGTCCGTGGGAAATTACCCACGGACAAATCCGTGGGAAATTACCCACGGATTAGTCCGTGGGTAATTTCCCACGGATAAATCCGTGGGAAATCCGTGGGAAATTCTGTGAAAAATTATTTTTTTTTTAATTCAAAATTGAGGAGTTTCAATACATTCTTAGAATGTAAACTCATAAAAAATTTAAAAAATTAATTTAATTATAAAATGAATAATCCAAATTATATTTATAAAATAAAAAGTAAGATAAAATTAGAGAGATTAAAATTATAATATTTTAATAATGTTATAAAACATTAAAAAAGAAAAGAATTAATAAATAATAGAAATAAAAAATTATTTAAATTACAATATAGAAATTCAAAAATTTAAGACAAAAAGGTAAAATTATACTTAAAAAATAATTCAAATTAAAATATGGAAATTTAAATATTTTAAGTGAAAAGACAAAAATGTACTTAAAAAATTATTAAAATTAAATTATTTAAATATATAATCATATTATTACAAATAAAATTAGAATATATAAAATAAAAATCAGTTAAGGGTATGATTATCTATTATTTTTTAGACAAAATCAGTTACAAGATGACGTATAACTTTATATTAAATGTGAATTTTGTAAATTCAACCATTAAATTAAAAATATTTTACTCTTAAATCATATATACAAAATGTTATATTAATCGAAGATGATTTCTTATAAAACAAAATTAAATCTATTGAAAAATTTATATTTTTGATGAGAAAATTTTTGTAGGAAAAGCTATATTATTGATGAAATATTTCAGACAAATTTATATTTTTTGAAAATGTAAGAACTGATTTTAAATTTGATATGAAAATATTATGATATTATTAGATAAGATTTTAAGTTAGTATTTTATTAATAGTTGATAATTAAAAAATAAAAAAGGATAAATACATTTTTTGAATTTTATATGTTTGATTTAAGATAACTTATAAAATAACTCTTTGATAAAGTTATTCCGCTCAGTAACTCATGGAGTGTGTTGAATTTTATCGATATAATTAATTGTTAAATTAAAAGTTACTAAATTTTACTAATAATTAATATAAAAAATTAATTAGTTTTGGAATAAATTATTTGTGAATTAACAATATAATTGAAACATTAGTTATTTTAAATTATTTAACTAAAATCTTATTGATAATTTACTATATGATCTTAATATTTTTGTATAATTAATATCTGGTTTTACTATATGATCTTAATATTTTTATATAACTAATATCTGATTTTAAATTTGATATGAGAATATTATATATAATTAGATAAGATTTTAAGTTAGTATTTTATTAATAGTTGATAATTAGAAAAAAAAAAACAAGGATAAATACATTTTTTGAATTTTATATGTTTGATTTAAGGTAAATAAATATATTAAATTAATTAATATTTTATTTAAAATATTAAAATTTAATTTATAAGTATGTATTAAATAAATATTTATAATTTTTTAAATTATATTAGCATTATAAATTATAAAATTAAATAATTTTAATTATAATTTTAAATAAAAATAAGTAGACGTTAATTATAAAAGTAAGTACATATATATAAATAATAATTAAATATATTATTATTATTAATTATTATTATTTGTAATATAAAATTATTATATATTATTATTATAGTATAAATATGAGATTGTATATTTGAGGATGACTTAAATGAATTAATTTGTACAAGTTATACTGACAATATACATATACATTTCGGTAGCTTACTCATAAGAACTTCACAGTTAAGCGAGCTTGACCTGGAGTAGTACAGGGATGGGTGACCTTCTGGGAAGTTTCCCAGAAATTGCACAAGTAAGGTTAAAACACACTAAACAATGAAATATCGTGAAATAGAACCCTTGAGAGGCCAAATACGAGGGTTGTTACATTAATAAATTTATTAAAATTAAAAAAAAAAATTATAATTTTCGGGTAATTTCCCACGGATAAATCCGTGGGAAAATCCGTGGGAAAGTTACCCACGGATAAATCCGTGGGAAATTACCCACGGATAAATCCGTGGGAAAATCCGTGGGAAAGTTACCCACGGATAAAAATCCGTGGGTAAATTTCAGACGACCAATTTACCGACGGATTAGTGTCCGTCGTTAATCCGTCGGAAATGCCTCATTACCCACAGATTTTGGGCATTTCCCACGGATTTTTGCCGTCTGAAATACTGAATTTTCTTGTAGTTTGTGCTTGATCATTTAATAAAAAGTACAATTAAGTCTATCAATAAATATATAAAAATATTATCATCATACTTTATAATACACCCAAATGGAATAATTTAATATATATTATATAATTAATAAAAGGTGAAAATATATATATATTAGAAAATATATATAATTAATTATAAAATTTATTATATATATTAAATAATACACTTTATAATTAATACTTGTATATTAGGAAAAAAGGTGAAAATAATATATATTTTATAATTAATAAATCTGGAATAATTTAATTATTTTTTATTTAAAAGTTCGTAAAAATAAAAAATTAGGATTTTATCATTTTCATTTATTTAAACTTCTTTTAATTTTTATAATTAGTTTAAGAAATATTTATGATAATTTATAATATATAATTTATAAAATAATATATGAAAGTAAAAACATTCCTTAATAAATTAATAAAGATGTGACTCTAATATAGCAGATCAATATCTGTGAATGCAAGTAAAGTAAAAATAATATATATATATATATATATATATATATATATATATATAGTTGATGCTGAAGAATTTATGGCACTTGATCATTATTTTGGATTTAAGTGTTACATGTATAATTTTAATAAATATTATAAAAAAATCATTATTTATAATATTTTTTATTAATTAAAAAATTAGTTAAAGGATTATAAGTATTAGAATTAAAGTTAAATTTATAAAATCATCTAGTTATCGAATATAAGGTTTTAGTAATTGATTACAAGTTTCACAATCTAAATAAGTATTTATTCTTTTCGTTTTTCCTCGTGTAACCGTTTCGAATAAATTGTTTTAATTTTCAAATTCTATTTATGCATTACAGTTTCGGAGTCTATTGTCCTTTTCTTTTTGGTGGAGGATATCACACTGAACTCAGTCCGTACGTATTGGGTAGTTTGGTCCAATCAACATTGTTTTTTGGTCTTAATTTTTGGATGACTTAATTATCAAAAGGTTTGATCTTTTCTTTTTATTTTATTTTTTTTTTGGAAAAATAACGCAAACAAATATTAGTTTAGTTTTTTTTGAAAATTTTTACTTAAGTGGTGTTATGAGAGAAATAAATTTTAAAATATTTTTCATTTAATTATTTATAAAAATACTTTTATATTCAAATATTTACTAAAAATATACTTTCAATTAAAATATATTTTAAAAATTTTGTTAATTCATTATCATTCATTCACTTGATTAAAAAGTGATAAAATATAATTAATTTTCAATTAATTTAATAAAATAAAAATTCTAAAATAAATTATATTATGATTTTAATTATGAATCTATTTTAAATTTATTAGTTTAATGTTTAATGATGTTTGATATTATTGTGATAAAAATTGATATTCTTTCATATTTATATATATATATATTGTTAAATAAGTACTGAACTGATAAGGTAGTTTAGATGGCTAGAGAAGGAGTGTTAAGGTTAGAATGAGTAGAAGGTAAGGGGTTCGAATCTTACCACTGCCAACTATCTGAAAATTAATAATTAATACTTGTAGATTAGAAATAAAAAGTGAAAATAATATATATTGTATAATTAATAAATCTGGAATAATTTAATTATTTTTTATTTAAAAATTCGTAAAAATAAAAAATTAGGATTTTGTGACGGATTTTGAATCCCTCACAATTTGTGACGGATTTTGAATCCCTCATAGTTTGTGACGAATGCGTTCCCTCACAAATTGCGACGGAAAATTTATTAGTTAGTGACGACATATTTCCGTCACTAATTGTGACGGACTGAATTTTTCCGTCACTAAATATTTTGTGACGCCATTTTTTGTGACGACCCAAAATCCGTCACAAATTCCGTCACTAATAATTTTGTGACGGATTTTATTTAATTTTATGACGGATTTTTTCCGTCTCTAATTTCCATTTTTCTAGTATTGAAATAGTAATTTTAAGTTGTCAGTCAAGTAACACAACTATAAAAAAAAACTACCACACCATAATAGAACAAAATAACGCCACCATCTAGCATGACTCCCAATTAGAACTCCTCCTCTAGCTATCCCATCCATGCATAGTTTTAAAAACTGGACCGGTCATCGAACCGGTAAGGTACTGGGTCAGTGGGTCAAAGGTTGAATTGGTGGGTTAGTAGTTGAACCGCATGACTCGATTTTTATTTATTTTTATTTAAAAATATTCATATTAAATATATTTTATACTTACAAATTTTAATAAATTCATATCTTATTTTTAATTTCAATTTTTCTATCTTATTTAAAATTATTTTTATTTTTATTTTGTAAAAAAATACATAAAAAATTATATGTTAAAGTGTATATTAATACAAATTAAAAATATAAATAATATGTACATATATAATATGCTTGCAATTAATATCATAAAATAATATATGTAATATCTACATAGATATTATATTATTAAATATATAATTTAAAATTAATAATATACTATAAAAGTTATTTAAGTTGTATATATTACAAACAAATACATTAGAACAAGTAGTCATTGTTATATTTAATAAGACTCTTTGCTCTTCCATTAAGAGATTCAATTTTCATTATTATTTTTTGTGGTTTATTATGGTCCCTTAAAAAATTATTAGAAAAAAGAAAAAAAATGGTTGAACCGGTTTGACCCACCGGTTCGCCGGTTGAACCGAAAAATTGACCGGTTCAATCCGATTTGAAACGGGTCGACTACATAACTGATCCAACTTAAGATTCGAACCGGCTGGACCACCGGTTCCCGGTCCAACCGGTCCGACCGGCCGGTTCGATTCGGGTTTTAAATCACTGCATCCATGTTCTTATACCAAATATGATCATCGTAGTCCAATCACAAGGAAACATTCAAAAGCAAGCTAGCCTTCAAAAGAATCAACAAGTAATCAACTTTATAATACACAACCACTTCTAAAAGGAAATTCAACTTCACAACATGTTCAACTTTCAACAAAATTAGACAATTCATCAAGTCAACATAGCATGTGAACAACATAATACATCAAAACATCACATGCATGATACACCATTCAACTTGAACAACATAACAACATTATACTCATCAACGCAACAACATAGCCTATACGTACAACATCATTAAACAACTCAAAAACATATGCACAACACCACCACTATATACATCATCATGTATTTCAACTAAAAGAACTTTTACAACACAAGTGAGTAGTTTAAGTGATTTGACCCTACTGAATCAACAATGCGATCTTTTCAATACAGTTAGATCAAAAACCAATTTTGGATAAAAATCCACAACATTGTTTCACATATTTTATCACTTAAACCAAAAAAGTCTAGTATTCTTACTAGGGTAGGGAAGCTTGGGTATGAGCCTACCATGACATTAACAAGCATCCCATAATACTTTCTTTAAACCAATGGACTTGCCTCTCAATTCCTTTAATTAGCTTGTGTTCAACCATAACAACTGGTCTATTCTCATATGTCAAGTTCTTATTAACTGGTACCTTATTCAACTTTATCGCATAACTCAGGTCATGGACATATTTTTTTCAACGGGGAGACATGTAACACATCATACAAGTTGGACAAGAATGGTGGAAACGCCAACTGATAAGCCACCAGACCTACGTAAAGAAGGATTTGATAAGGTCCAATAAACTTAGGGGTTAGTTTCTTGAACTTTACTACCTTTCCCACTTCAGCAGTTGGTGCCACCTTTAGAAACACAATTTCTCCCTCATCAAACTCTAGAGGTTTTCTTCTCTTGTCAGCATAAGACTTCTATATACTCTAAGCATTCCTCATCCCCTCCTATATCAATTTCACCTTCTTAGTAGTTTGTAAAACAAACTCCTGTCCCACAACTACCAACTCTCCATCCTTATACAAACAAACTAGAGTCCTATACCTTCTACCATACAAAGCCTCAAAAGGAGTGATTCCAATACTGACATGAATATTGTTGTTGTAGGTGAACTCCACCAATGTTAGGACTTTCTTTCAACTCCCTAAATGATCTAACACACAATCACTCAACATATCCTCCAAAGACTAGATAGTCCTCTCTAATTAGACATCTATCTGAGGATAATAAGCAGAACTCAACCTCAATCTTGTCCTTAGGGCTTGGTGTAGACTTTTCTAAAATTTGGAAGTGAACCTTGGATCTCTATTAGAGATAATATTAGAAGGCACCTCATGCAATTGTACTATCTCATAGATGTGCAATTGAGTCAATTTCTCCAAGGACCACTTGATGTTAATAGGCAAGGAATGAACACATTTGGTTAGCTTGTCAACAATCACCTAGATAGCATCATTGTTCCTAGTTGACCTTGACAATCCAATAATAAAGTCCACAGTGATGTTGTCCCACTTCCACTTTAGGATCTCCATCATTTGAAACAATCCACCCAACTTTTGGTGCTCCACTCTGGCTTTCTGACAAGTTAGACAAGTCACCACATACTCTGCCACGTCCTTTTTCATACCAAACCACCAAATAGTCTTATTGAGATCTCGGTACATCTTAGTCATATTAGGGTGTATGCTAAGTCTACTCTTGTGACCTTCCTCCAAATTAAACTATCATTTTTAACTTAGCATCTTAATGTAGGAAAATTTCATCCTTGAATCTCAAAATTCCATCTCTACTCAACTCAGAGCCAACTATTTTCCCTATCCCCAATGGTGCCACAATCTTCAACACTTTAGTCATGCATCTGTTTCACTCCCACCAACTCCAAAAACTCATTAGTAATGGCAGTCATTCCACAATTAATATGATCTTGAGCCAACTCCACACAAAGATTCAAATCTCTGAAGTTTTCCACTAGCTCTAACTTCTTAATCATCAATGCAAACATGTGGATTAATTTCCTACTCAAAGTATTCGCCACCACGTTGACCTTTCTAGGATGGTACATCAATTGGAAGTCATATATAAACCTTCAAAAACTCCATCCACCTCCTTTACCTCATGTTCACCTCCTTTTAATCTAAGAAATAGTTTAAGCTCTTTTGATCACTAAAGACACTAAATTTTTTCCCATACAGATAATGCCTCCAAAATCTCAAGGCAAAAACCACTACACCAACTCTAAGTCATGAGTAGGATAATTCTTCTCATGAATATTCATTTGTCTTGAAGCATAAGCACTACCTTCCTGTTTTGTATCAACACACACCCCAAATCCTAGTGAGAAGCATAAAAAAACACCTTAAATGACTCACTAAGGTTGAGCAACACCAATATAAGAGAAGTAGTCAATTTCCTCTTAGCTCTAAGAAGCTCTCCTTATAGGTGTTTATCCAAATGAAAAGTTGATCATTTCTAGTTAGTTGAGTCAAAGACATTCTATTTTGGAGAAATCTTCTATGAATCTCTTATAGTAACCCGTCAACCCAACAAAACTCCTTATGTGTGTAATTGGCTAAGGACGCTCCCACTGTAACACTAATTCCACCTTTATCGGATCCATAGATATCCCATCTTTTGAACTCACATGCCTTAGAAACTTCACTTCATTGAGCCAAAATTCACATTTTAAAAACTTGGTATAAATCGTTTCTCTTTTAACACTTCCAACACTTGTCTCAAATGCTACAAGTATTCCTTTAGAGACCTTAAATAGATAAGGATATTATTAATAAACACTACCACAAATATATGATAAGTGTCTAATTGGTCTAATGAAAATATTAATTTAAGACACTTATCTAGCATAATTTTTGTATATATTGATAAAATTTTGGCAAATACAAATGGAATAAAAAATGAGTCTTTAATTAAAGTCATTACATGGAGTGATGATTTTTTTGATCAAAATTCCTTTATTTTGCAGATTTTGAAGATTGGAACAAGAAAGAGTTTCAGGAAACAAACGGCTTAGCCCTTCAAAAGGGATGAGCGCTTTTAATCCGTAGAGTATCTCAAGTGTAGCAAAGGAGAGGCGTTCAGGCGTTCTAAGGTGCTGAGCGGTTTTGTACTAGAAGAATGAGCACTCTCTGCCTCCTAGGCGCTTAATGGTTTTGAAGCGCTCTGTGACACCCTTACTACCCCAACACATATATAAAAAATTTATAATACATTTAAGAAGGTTAAATTTTCTAAGTTGGTAAAAGGGTTCACATAAAAATTCGACAATCACATTAATAGAGATATAAAACATAAAACACAAGAGTTTTGCAAATTGTTTTCAAAATAATATTACAGTACCAAATACACAAATATTTCATCCTAGAAATCATCTGCCCCGATGTCACACTATCAGAGCGTTCCCAGAATTTTAACTGTTGGCATCCTAGATGCCAATCGTAGCTGGATCTTCTTCACCTAAAATATCCACAGTTTATACGGTGAGAAAAGAAAATATCTATATGCAAAGTACATACAAACACATCATAGTATAATCTCATCCTAACTCATTATTTAATAAAATATTCATAAGCATTTATATATATATATGTATCATAATTTATCAACCATTCATCATCTTCACATCTCAATTCACAATTACATCAATCCATCATAATCCACTTGAACATTACAATTCATTCATAATCCACACAAATTTCACTATGTCAAGGTCACGCTACCCCTTTTTCCAGCCTAGGGCCGTGCTCACCCCTGACATAACACTGTGCCAAGGTCACGCTACCCTTTTTAGTAGCCTAGGGCCGTGCTCACCCCTGACATAACACTGTGCCAAGGTCACGCTACCCATCAGCTTAGGGCCGTGCTCACCCCTGGTCATCAGTACCACAATCATATCTCATTCACATCTCATTCACATTCCACACTTCTCATAACTTAAATTCACATCACGTACACAATTCCACATCACATACACAACAGATAAGCCTAACAAAATGAGGATTTACACACCCCTCAAGCAATTCACATCAAGATCATCCATTCTTAACGAGTAATATAGCAATAATATTCATAAATTATAATAATCAATAGAATAATCAATTTAATATAACAATGAAACTCATAATTATTCCAAAATCTAGTTCACAACATTTATAATTTCTTCTTTCTTCCCAGATCATAATTCCTACAATTTGGCATATCTATAAACCTCAAATATAATTTCAATAGAACTAATATAATTATAAAATTAATCATAATCCTAAGAAATTCTTTCTCTACCCAATTCCCTCATGTACTCTACATATAAATAATCCCCTTTTCCCCCGTACCTGGATGAATAGTAACTTGAGCAGAATCTCCTCTTCTTTTTTCCTTAAACAATAGTCAAAATTCGGGCAGAACCTTCTCTTCTCTCTCCTTAAATCGGGACCGGAACTAGGGTAGAACCTCCACCCCCTAAGCTCCTTCCATCAACAGCAGGAAGTAGAGAGAGAAAGAAAAGAGAGAAGAGAGAGAAGATGAGAGGTGTGAGGATTTGAGAGGGAGGAGGGGCCTTTTTATAGGCATTTTCGCGGACCTATCCGGAACGGCCGTTCCGAAAAGTGGAACGCCCGTTCTGGACCCTTCAAATCTACGCAAAATTTTCAACTGGAACGGCCCGTTCTGAAATCAGAACGGCCCGTTCCAAAACCCAGCAGAACGCCCCGTTCTCCTTCTGGAACGGCCCGTTCTGCAAGGAGAACGCCCCGTTCTCCTTCTGGAACGGCCCGTTCTGCAAGGAGAACGCCCCGTTCTCCTTTGGAGAACGGCCCGTTCTGGGCCCGTTCTGGACGTCCCAAAAATACACAATTTTATCATTTGGAACGGCCCGTTCCACATTTGGAACGGCCCGTTCCAGAAACCAAAAATACCCCAAAAATTTTAACAAAATTACGAGAATGCCATTAAAAATTACGAAAATGCCATTAATAATAAGTTTACAAAAATACCCTCATTCCTGTATCAAAATTACGAAAATACCATTACTAATTACGAAAATGTCATTAATACAAAAATACTCTTTATAAAAATTGGGGTGTTACAATTCTCCCCTCCTTTTAGAAATTTCGTCCTCGAAATTTTGCAATGGTAAATTCTTCGCTTCTTACTTCTAATTCTTATGCAACCTCACTACCTACAACTCTATTCATTTTACCAAGGAAATCTAAGGGTAAGACAAGTAAATTTTAAGGAATCTAAATCAATCTCTTAAATGTCTCAAACAAACCTATAATTAAGGTCTATCCATTCACCATCTTACTTCCAAAATGAGACGTCTAATTGCTACAAAATTTGTAAAGATTTCTTGTATACTAAACACGAGTATATGATTTCTTTTCTCTTCACCTTAGGTCACTACACTTCCGCTGCGCAACTCTGATACATCTTAGTAGTTCGTAAATATATTTCAAGAACACTCGTATGTCTTTACTCTAAAATCATCTTTCTTAATTCAAGGTTACTAAACACCCAAATTGGTTCTTGCTCCTCAAAACAACATTGATTTCTACTCAGAATTGGTTATCTATACTTCTACCAATCTTCTCCACTTGGTTCTAAGAAAGGATCTGACTCCTAAGCTTCTCTAATCTCATCCATTAATTCACTAGTTACTTTCAGCATAATCCATTCAATGCTTCTAAGGGTAATCTCACTCATCTAGCATAAGTCTCTAAATTCTTCAATCAAATCCAACCCTTAAATCATCAAAATGATATATCAGAGGTTATCATAATCGAGGTATCTGCTACAATATTGGTTTTACTTCTATGATTGTCTCTAAAGATCAAGTACCTAAGTGTAAGTTCACTAGGTATACGTATCAGATCACTAATTTCACCACTCCATCTACACCCAAGTCAAATTCTTATCCATCACCTTATCCTATAATCTCATATCTTGTTATCAAATGAATCAACTAATTATGCTTCTCCAATTTCTTTCAACGATCCACTTAGTATTCGAGTCATACCTAGTTTTACACTATTAAGAGTAATCTCATAAGTCAAACTTAAATCCCTAATTTGAATCTCTAATCATAAAGGAAAAGATTTCCTACTCAAAATATCGGTTGCCACAATGACTTTTCTCAAATAACAACTAAGTTTGAAATATTAGTCCTCTTAGAAGTTTAAACTTAACTTAACTCTTTCAGTCAACAAATAATTAAGGCTCTAACGATCAATAAATACCTCAAGCTTATAATTATATAGGCAATGTCTCTAAATATTACAACCGTTAACTTAAAATCATAAGTAAGGTAATTCCTATGATGAGTTTTCAGTTGCCTAGAATCACAAGCCACTATCTTTCCTTCTTGCATCAACACTCCACTCAAACTTATTTTAGAAGCATCACAATAAACCACAAAAGTCAAGCAATACTAAAACAGGTGTACTAGTCAACTTTTCCTCAAGGGCCCGGTAAACTATCCTTGCATTTACTATCCTATACAAACACAACTCCTTTCGTAGTCAAACTTGTCAAGGTAATGCTAACTTGGAGAATCCCTCTATGAATTTTCTATAGTATTCAGCCAATCCAAGGAAGCTACTAATCTCACTAGCTGACTTAGAGGCAAACAAATTTAGTCAACTATGAATTCTCTATCATCAATAGTCAAGGGACACTTTGGATAGATATTAGAAGTGATCACTGAACCACTAGTGGGTGTCTCTACTAGTAGTTCAAAAGACAAGAAAAAAAAAATAGGTAATTTAGACATACACGTGATATAAAAGAGTGAGTCGCACCAGTCATATAAAACAATTAGAGGGGTTCCATTGATGAAACACATACCCTGGATGAAATCTTTGGATTAAGTAGCTTCAACACCACTCAAGGCAAATACTCTTCCTGTGGCTCTAGGCTTGCTAGCGCTCCCTTCAACCTCTGTTGTTTCTTTCTTATTCTTGGGGCACTCCCGAGCTTTGTGTCCCTTCTCGTAACAGTTGTAACATGTTATCACTCTTGGTACCCAACACTCATATGCCTTATGACCTGGCTTTCCACAGTTGAAGCAATTATCGCGTGGAACAGAACCCTCACTCCCCCCTTTTGATGTTTGTCCAACCATTGGAGATTGACTCTTTCGTTGCATCGAATCTTGATTATTCACCTTAGAACTTGAATTCCCAGTAGACTTGGTGTAAGGTTTACTTTTACCTAAAGCACTAGAATTTGTGGTACGCATAGGACCTCCAGCTCCCTTGTAATAGTCAGCACGTGCACGATTGTCACGGTCATAAATTCTACTCTTGTTGACAAGAGTCGGGTAGTGATAAATTTCTTGATAATTGATTGCTGTTTTTATCTCAGGGCGAAGGCCATTCACGAACTTAATACACTTAGCCCTTTCGCCATCCTCACCATGGTAATGAGTACAGTAGCGAACCAAGGCATCAAATTTTGCAGCATACTCTGCCACTGTGTCATTCCCTTGCTTTAGTTCAAGAAATTCAACTTCCTTCTGGCTTCTTACATCATCCGGGAAATACTTCTCAAGAAAAACCCTCTTGAAGTTGTCCCAATTCAATTGCATTTCTGCATCAATCATCCTTTGAAGTGCTCCTTCCCACCAAAAATGGGCATCAGCAGTCAACATGAAGGTAGCCAACCTCACTTTCTGAGTGAAAGGACACTCCATGGCATTGAAAATCTTTTCGATTTCCATTAGCCAATTCATCGCAACATCTGGGTCATATCCTCCTTGGAAAGTAGGTGGATTATTTCGTTGAAATCGCTCTAACCAATTAGGAGCGATTTCAGTCCTATAGTTGTTACTTACAGCTTGTGCTAATGCTTGAAGAGCATCAGCAATTGCACGATCATTCCTACCAGCCATAATCTAAGAAAATAGTACACAATCAAATAAACAACAGACATAAGGAATTATCATACTAGCATTAGTGTACTAACATTTCACAAAATACCTTAACCATTCCAAACTCACTTTTTTCCACTTTAAACTCATATTCAAGCTTTTCAAAACAGCTCACAAAGGACTTAGAGAATAAAATTTACATACTACCTAAACCATAAAGTTAACATGCAAACACCAATACTCAAGGAACATTCCAATCTCTCATCAAAATATCAAAACTCCAATTCTCAAATACAACCACCTTTGATTCAATTGCTTACTACTATAGATTCCTAAATTCCATTAACCGTAAACTCTTAAATCATCCAAATTTAAGGTCTTTTTACGTAAAAAAGTATCAAACAAATAAGAAATTATGAAAAGATCAATCAAAAATAGCATCATCAAGTTATATCATGTCTATCAGACAAATCTTGAGAATACAATGCACACAAATAAATAAATAAGAACATAATTAATCATCTCATTAGCACATCAATCAACTCATCACATTATTAATCTACCAAACAAGCATAGTAGACTCATTACTCACGGCCGATTGGATCGACCTGCTCTGATACCACTAAATGTGACACCCTTACTACCCCAACACATATATAAAAAATTTATAATACATTTAAGAAGGTTAAATTTTCTAAGTTGGTAAAAGGGTTCACATAAAAATTCGACAATCACATTAATAGAGATATAAAACATAAAACACAAGAGTTTTGCAAATTGTTTTCAAAATAATATTACAGTACCAAATACACAAATATTTCATCCTAGAAATCATCTGCCCCGATGTCACACTATCAGAGCGTTCCCAGAATTTTAACTGTTGGCATCCTAGATGCCAATCGTAGCTGGATCTTCTTCACCTAAAATATCCACAGTTTATACGGTGAGAAAAGAAAATATCTATATGCAAAGTACATACAAACACATCATAGTATAATCTCATCCTAACTCATTATTTAATAAAATATTCATAAGCATTTATATATATATATGTATCATAATTTATCAACCATTCATCATCTTCACATCTCAATTCACAATTACATCAATCCATCATAATCCACTTGAACATTACAATTCATTCATAATCCACACAAATTTCACTATGTCAAGGTCACGCTACCCCTTTTTCCAGCCTAGGGCCGTGCTCACCCCTGACATAACACTGTGCCAAGGTCACGCTACCCTTTTTAGTAGCCTAGGGCCGTGCTCACCCCTGACATAACACTGTGCCAAGGTCACGCTACCCATCAGCTTAGGGCCGTGCTCACCCCTGGTCATCAGTACCACAATCATATCTCATTCACATCTCATTCACATTCCACACTTCTCATAACTTAAATTCACATCACGTACACAATTCCACATCACATACACAACAGATAAGCCTAACAAAATGAGGATTTACACACCCCTCAAGCAATTCACATCAAGATCATCCATTCTTAACGAGTAATATAGCAATAATATTCATAAATTATAATAATCAATAGAATAATCAATTTAATATAACAATGAAACTCATAATTATTCCAAAATCTAGTTCACAACATTTATAATTTCTTCTTTCTTCCCAGATCATAATTCCTACAATTTGGCATATCTATAAACCTCAAATATAATTTCAATAGAACTAATATAATTATAAAATTAATCATAATCCTAAGAAATTCTTTCTCTACCCAATTCCCTCATGTACTCTACATATAAATAATCCCCTTTTCCCCCGTACCTGGATGAATAGTAACTTGAGCAGAATCTCCTCTTCTTTTTTCCTTAAACAATAGTCAAAATTCGGGCAGAACCTTCTCTTCTCTCTCCTTAAATCGGGACCGGAACTAGGGTAGAACCTCCACCCCCTAAGCTCCTTCCATCAACAGCAGGAAGTAGAGAGAGAAAGAAAAGAGAGAAGAGAGAGAAGATGAGAGGTGTGAGGATTTGAGAGGGAGGAGGGGCCTTTTTATAGGCATTTTCGCGGACCTATCCGGAACGGCCGTTCCGAAAAGTGGAACGCCCCTTCAAAACCCAGCAGAACGCCCCGTTCTCCTTCTGGAACGGCCCGTTCTGCAAGGAGAACGCCCCGTTCTCCTTCTGGAACGGCCCGTTCTGCAAGGAGAACGGCCCGTTCTGGGCCCGTTCTGGACGTCCCAAAAATACACAATTTTATCATTTGGAACGGCCCGTTCCACATTTGGAACGGCCCGTTCCAGAAACCAAAAATACCCCAAAAATTTTAACAAAATTACGAGAATGCCATTAAAAATTACGAAAATGCCATTAATAATAAGTTTACAAAAATACCCTCATTCCTGTATCAAAATTACGAAAATACCATTACTAATTACGAAAATGTCATTAATACAAAAATACTCTTTATAAAAATTGGGGTGTTACACGCTCAACCCCTTTATTTACTTAATGATGAAGAATTTTCTCAAGCGCTCAGCAGATTTAAAGGGCTCAGCCCTTCAAGTTACTTCATGATGAAGGATTTTTCAATCCGCTCAGCTGTTTCCAGGCGCTGAGCGGTTCCTTCTCTTTCTTGCCTACTCTATTTTGATTTCAGCAACTATAAAAGGACAGAAGATAGTGAAAATGAGGGATCAGAAGTGACAGGAGAGAAGAACAGAGACGAAGGTACAAAACAGAGCATCTTGGAGCTTGTGGGAACACGGTTCTTCAGAGGATCTTTCTCCTACCTTTCTTCTTGCTATTTTGTGATTTCTTCTTCTATGGAGAGCTAAAGTTCTTGGGTTGGGATTGATGTAATCATCGAACTCCTGTGTATTCCTTTTTGATTCATATATCTATACACTACATCTATTATTCAGTGTCAGTGGTTTGTATTCTGCTCTTAATGCTTTGATAAACTGATCATTTATCTTTGATCTTGGATTTAGAATTTGATTGGAAAATGTTTTCTAAATCTAGATTTGAAACAAATCACCTATTAGTTTTGAAAGCCAGGAATGGTTTTGAAATTAATAGTTGCAATAAGTTCTGATTCTTAATGCAAGACATTTAACTGAATGAAGTGAGGAATCATTCATTGAGTTAAATATCTTAGAATTTCTTATGCCAAGGAATTGGCTCTAAATGAATATAGAGAAATCAATGACAATGAGTAATGAAATCATTTGCAAGAATCATTAGGAATACATAGGAGGGAGATTGATGAAATTTGATCCTAACTGTTTCTCATATCTGTTTTTCTTAAATTTCACTTGATTTTGGTTACTTAAGTTTAAATTACCAATCACATCAAATATTTAACATGATTCAAGCTTTGAATTTACAAGTAACAATTAGTGTAATAGAAATCAAAATCTACTTCACAAGTCCCTAAGGATCGACAACCTTTTTACTATACTACAGAGACTTGGGTGTACTTGCTTGGAGAAGCAACAATATATCCAAGAAGGGTTTGAAGATCTTGTTCATATATATACTCCATGAACACAACTGGAGTATTGGTCACACCAAAGGTCATGAAAACATATTCATAGTGACTATACCTATTGCTGAAAGCAGTCTTTGGTATGTCATTCTCCTTCACCCTTATGTGGTGATATCTAGACCTCAAGTCAATCTTGGAAAATACCAATGCTCCTTTAAGATGATCCATCAAGTCATCTATCTCAGAGAATGAAAATTTGTTGATGGTCAACTTGTTCAACTATCTATAGCCTACACACAATCTAGCCTTATCATTTTTCTTTTTAACCAACAATACATGAGCAACCCATGGAGAGATATTCGACCTCACCATCTGCTTTTCCGATCATTCCTCCACTTGCTTCTTTAGCTCAACTAACTCAGCTGGGGTTATCCCATAGGGAGTTATTGACATTGATCTTGCACTTGGAATCAAGTCAACACTAAACTCAAATTCCCCAATAGAAGGTAATTATTGTGACACTTCAACTGGAAACACCTCTTGAGAATCTCTAACCACTTTAATCTCATTGATCAACTTCTTAGTCTCCACACTCATAACAACAAACAACATGAAGCACTAAGCTCTTTCTCTAAACAAATCATCTACTTGCTTAGTCAACACCACCCGATCATTCTCAACCTCTAGAAAAAGCACCTCCCTCTTGACACAATCTATAAGAATGTGATTAATAGATAACCAATTCATACCTAATATTATGCCAATCTCTATCATAGGCAAACAAATTAGGTTCACCCTATACCTTCTACCATACACCTCAATTGGACATATCATACACATCTCAAAAGCAACCCACAAACACAAAAGTAGGAGTAAAAATAGACATCAGATCAACATTCAATGCACTCATAGTTAAGCCCAACCTCCCTATACAATCAAATGAGATAAAGGAATGTGTGACTCTAGAATCAAACAATATCATAACATCTTTACCAATAACTTTCCCTTTCCTCTTCACCAAATTGTTAGAAGTGGAAGCCTCAACTCCTAATAAAGCAAACACTTTGCCAGTTGTAATAGGTCACTCAACTCTCAAAATACCTTTTGGTTGTGAAGCCTCTACTATACAATATCTAGAGATATGACTTTATTGGCCACATCTAAAGCACTTATTGTTCACATGAGGACAATCTCTAATGAAGTGATCTCCTCCACATCTATAACATCAAATGCTTGAAACTCCACCCTAAGCTCCACTATGAGGAGTAGTAGGTCTCCTTGTATGCTTTCTTATGGTTGGACTACAATAATTATACTTAGTATGAGAGCAAGACAAAGATAGTTGGACGAGGCGTTTCGATTGGAAGCCATGTTGGATGGCGATGTTGTTTTGTATTACCATGATGTGGTAGTTTTCTATAATTGTGTAGCTTGAACGACAATTTAGGTTTACTATTTCAATACTAGATTACTATACATATTTGTATAATTATTATATTATTTCAGTTGTAAAACTTTTACATATGTATATATTATAATATGTATATTCAGGTTTTGTGTGTATGTTAACGTTAATCTTAGATAGTTGTATTTATATTTTCGTTGCTAGTAATTTAACTATTAAATGTAGAGATTATGGTGGGTCATTATATTGACTATCTGGTAACCACATGAATTAAATAGAAAAATATTATTACAGTTAAAAACTACCACCAAACATGAAACAAACTACTCCCTCTATATTTTTGCTATTTCTGCAAAAATAAAAAGGAGTGGACCACCACTTTTAATTTCTCACCAACTTATTTTTCATCAATCAAATCACTCGACTCATTTTTACTATCCCATTTTCACTTCTTTCTATTTCTCACTTATTTTCACTAGCCAAACAATGAGAGAGAAGAAGAAATAGATTTTAAGGAAAGAAAAAAAAAATTTATCTTATATGGAGAGATTATAATTTTAAAAATTTATTTATTTTTATACTTATAATATTTTGAAGTTGAATTTAAGAAAACAAATGTAATCAACTTAAGATGATGAATTTTACTCTCTCCTTTCTTTTCCTTAAAATTGAAATAGAACTAAAATTAAAGGAAGAAAATTTTACTTCTCTCTTTTCTTAAACAAAGAACAAAATTTTATAATTTTTTTCTCCTCCTTTCGTTCTCTTCAGCCAAAAAGAAAAATGATGTAAGAAAAATGATGTTTGTAAAAGAAAGCTCATGATGTGGCTAATAAAATATTTTTATTATCAACAAGTTATGTAGGGAGAGTGCTGGCTATATATACTTTTTCTCACATAAAATTTGTAATAAATTATAAAATTAAAAGAGAAGATTATTAAGAAAAAAAATGCACCAATTTTATAATTTCTAATAAATTTTAATTAATAATAAAAAAATATTTATAAAAAATATACTAAAATAGATGTTATTAATCAGATGCATTTTTGGGAGATTGAAAGCAAATTCCTCCACAAAAATTTTTAAGCCTCTTAATATAATACGTTTATATTATTATAAATTGTCTTCATAATTTCAAATATAATTCACAAATTATTGTCCCCACTAATTTACTTACGTGGGTATTATCTCCCGTGTAGAATTTTTCAATTTTTAAACATAATCAAAATGTATTACTCATGTAAATAAAGTTTTAAAAGTTTTTTCCTAACAAATAATTTTTTTTAAACTTTTCAAGTCCACAATGCAACATGAGAAAAATGAAGTTAAGCTAACTATATAAATAAATTTTATACTATAGTCCAGTCACATATTACTTGTAAATCAATTTTATACTATCATCCAATCACATGTTATTATAGATTAATTTTATACTATCATCTAATTAGATATTACCATTAATCAATTTACACTATCATTCAATCACACGTTACCATGTAACATTTATTATTATCATATTCCTCGGCCAAGTTTAATACATTTCCTTTAATGAAATAAAATATCTTTAATCAACAGTTATTATAATCTGATTCCTTGACTTCGAGATCTGATTCTTACATATGAAATAAATAAGACTAGTTAACCAATACCTAAACAGAGATATTAAATAATGATTACTAGTAGAAGCAAATTTTTGAACTATAAATATATTATAGAAGAACTAACTAGAGCTTAAAAAATTCTGACATATACATTACTCTCAAGTCATAATCATGATCAAAATGGAGAGCCAACTGGAGCTACGAGGCCCAGATTATCTTTAACTGAGAAGCCCTTTTTTCTGATTTCAATGGAAACATCTCCTCCTTCAGGGTAATTTTCATTATTTAATACAGCTGACAAAAACTATATTCTAAGAGGGTTATCATATAGTTTTTGTTAGATAATCTTAAATTTTAGAGATATCCGAGTTAGTTTATCTGTTTTATTTGTTTCAGTTTAGATAAGATAGTTTTTTTGATAAGATTTATTTTGATAAGATATTTTATTATCTTCTTGTTAATTCGGTACATTGTACAATGACTATTTAAAGGTCATCTCTTATTCAATAAAAAGTACAGTGAGTTGCTACGTTCACCCAATACTAGTATTACTCGTCTCTCTTAGTTTTTCTACAAATTGGTATCAGAGCTTTATGTTCTGAGTGCCGAGTGTGAGAGGAAAACAGTGTGCGCCTGTGAAGGGGAAGAAAGAAGAAAGAGAGAGTAATGGCGAAGGTTGTTAATGGAATGACCGTACCACAACTGTCAAAGAAAACCAATTATGATAATTGGTGTTTACAGATGAAGACCCTGTTGGGTTCCCAAAGTCTATGGGACATAGTGGAGAAGGGGTTCCAAGAACCCGAGGAGGACGAAGACCAATCTGTGGCTCAGATTGCCGCATTGGAAAAGACACGAGTGAAGGACAAATCGGCTTTGTATTTTTTGTACAATGTCGTGGATGAGTCAGGCTTCGAGAAGATTGCAAACGCTGCATCTTTAAAGGAAGCATGGAAGATCTTGGAGGTTGCGCACAAAGGTAACCACCGTGTCAGACAGATCTGACTTCAAACTCTCCGAGGAGAGTTTGAGTGTTTGAAGATGGAGGATAAGGAACAAGTATCCGAGTACATAACTCGGGTGGAGAAGTTGGCTAACCAACTCGGAAGGAATGGGGAGCCAATGCCAGCAAGTAGAATTGTGGAGAAAATCTTGAGATCATTAACAAACGATTTCGAGAGTATTGCATGCGTAATTGAGGAGTCAAAGGACTTGTTAGTTCTCTCAGTGGAAGAGCTTGCTGGGTCACTCGAAGCCCACGAACAAAGGAGGAGGAAGATGAAGAGTATTCTTGATCAAGCATTACAGGCGCAACTTGATTTGAATGAAACTCGGAACACCCAGGGCCGAAGATCAAGTGGACAAGGACGAGGTGATCAAGGACGAGGCAAAGGACGAGGTGATCAAGGACGAGGTAGAGGACGAGGTGATCGTGAAGGTGGACAAGGACGAGGTGATCGTAGCCAAGGAAGTCAGCCAAGGTCGGAGGTGGAATGTTATAAGTGTGGCAAACTCGGCCACTACGCAAAGGAATGCAGATCGGCAAATTACTACAACTGTGGCAAATACGGTCACATAGCAAAGTATTGTTGAGCTAAAAGCCGAAGTGAAGAGAAAGAGAAGAATCTTCTCACAGAAGAAGAGGATGAGGAAGCAGGAATTTTGATGATGACGCAGAGCTCGGAGACCAAGCTACGTCCGAGTTGTGCCTCCGAGGTTCAGCTAAACTTGAGTTGCGTGGAGAGATCAGTAGTTGAGCTTCCAAGCTCAGATGAGAAGTCAGAAGCCGAGCTTGATTCGGGTTGCTTAAACAACTCGATCTAGTATTTGGACACTAGAGCGAGCAATCATATGTGTGGAGAAGAGAGTTTCTTCAACGAACTCATCAAGGTGAAGGTTGGATTCGTGTCATTTGGGGATGATTCCAAGGTGGCGGTAAAAGGGCGTGGAACCATCAGGCATATGCAGAAGGATGGACGAGTTGGAGAAATAAGGAATGTCTACTACGTTCTCGAGCTTAAAAGTAACATCTTAAGCATGGGGCAGATGATGGAGAAAGGCAACTCAATTCTGATGAAGGATCGAGTGCTTTATTTGAAGGACAAGCATGATCGTTTAATAGCCCGAGTGGAGATGAAAAAGAATCGGATGTATAAACTGGAGCTGAACATCCTTCAAAATAAGTGCTTGAAGCTGGACGTGAAGGATGAAGCCATGACGTGGCATTTTCGTTTTGGGCATTTAAACTTTGGAGGTTTGGCCGAGCTATCAAGGAAGGAGTTGGTGCACGGACTACGTGGTGTTGAGTTTGACAAGAAGTTTTGTGAAGCGTGTGTACTCGGAAAGCATACAAGAACAAGTTTTCCGAACTCGTCCGAGTACAAAGTAAAGGAGCAACTTGGCCTGATACACACTGACTTGTGTGGACCAATATCTCCTGCATCCTTCAGTGGTAAGAAATATTTCATCTCTTTCACAGATGATTTCTCTCGAAAGACCTAGGTATATTTCTTGCAAGAAAAATCAAAGGCATTTGAAGCTTTTAAAAAGTTTAAAGTCATGGTGGAGAAAGAGACTAATAAGCAAATTAAAGCTTTGAGGTCGGACAGAGGTGGAGAATTCACATCGGCAGAGTTTATGGAATACTGTGAAGAGTAAGGTATAAAATGTTTTCTCACAGCTCCATATTCACCACAACAAAATGGAGTAGCTGAAAGAAAGAATCGGATTATTCTTGATATGGTCCGAGCTATGCTTAAAGGGAAGAATATGCTTGAGAAGTTTTGGGCAGAGGCAGTGCAGTGTGCTATATATATACAGAACAAGTGCCCACATTCAAAATTGGATGATGTGACACCTCAAGAAGCATGGAGTGGACAAAAACCGAGTATACATCACTTCAAGATCTTCGGAAGCCTTGCTTACGGTCATGTTCCAGCTCAGCTCAGAACGAAGCTTGATGATAGGAGCAAGAAATATATCTTGATCGGGTATGATGAAAAGGCAAAAGCCTACAAATTGTACAATCCTATTACAGGAAAAATTCTGGTAAGCCGAGATGTCCAAGTAGATGAGGAAAGCGAGTGGAGCTGGAGTAACTCTGAAGAGACTTCGGGGAGCTCGAACTCTAAGAGGGAGAGATCGGAGATAATAGGGAGAAGCTCGGATAGGACCAATGAGCATTCCGAGGAAGATGATGAACCTGAGCAGCTTAGAACTCGGAGCTTGCAAGACATCTACAACTCCACTAACGAGTTACATGTAGTATGTCTATTGACAGGAACAAAAGACATAAAATTTGAAAAGGCGGGTACTTGATGAGAGATGGAAGAAAGAAATGGATGAGGAGATCGGATCAATTGAGAAGAGTGAGATGGGAAGCAAAGCTGAGCTAGTTGAGGAGTTTAAAGAAGTGATGAAGAGGGAGTTTGAGATGACCGATTTGGGCATCATGAAGTATTTTCTGGGTTTAGAGGTGAGTCAAAGAACAACAGGTACTTTTGTTTCCCAAAAGAGGCATCGGCCACCGCGGCGCCGGGGGTGCTGGACGTCGTGTGGCTCGCGGGACCATGGTACGCGGAAGAGTATCGCGCTCTGGTGGAAGAGGCATTGAAATGAAAAAAAATAAATTTATGCTTATGGGGGAGTTTTGTTAGATAATCTTAAATTTTAGAAATATCCGAGTTAGTTTATCTGTTTTATTTGTTTCAGTTTAAATAAGATAGTTTTTTGATAAGATTTATTTTGATAAGATATTTTATTATCTTCTTGTTAATTCGGTACATTGTATAATGACTATTTAAAGGTCATCTCTTATTCAATAAAAAGTACAGTGAGTTGCCACGTTCACCCAATACTAGTATTACTCGTCTCTCTTAGTTTTTCTACAGTTTTGACGTAGCAACTCACATCAAAATGAACCTTGCGTTTACGTTCCCTTTTGCCCCTTCCTCTCAATAGAAAATCATCCACTGTAGCGCTTGAGGTGCATGAAGTTCTTTTATCTGTTCAAACTTTAAATGATAAATCAATAATAAAATGGGCATGGGAGAAACAAAACAAATAAATCACCCAGTAGCATCAAAGGTACAACGGAGTCCTTAAAAGTTTAATAATTTAGGTTGAAAAATGCACTAGCACAACTTACTACGACTCTATTTGAAAAAGGAATACTGTATTATGATGTGTAATGAATGATATATTTACTGCATCAATGATGTTATTCCATGTAGTGACTATATTTGAACATGCAACGGAAACATTTTGAATATACTGATGGGCTAAATGGGAAAAAGAAATAATTTAATAAATAGGAATCTTTATCAAAGGAAGTTTTAATTGCACAAGCAAGAATAGACACTAGAGCTGGTTAAAATAGCAAATCCATTCATTCATTAAATGGAATAACTGTTTTGAGACCAAACTTACTTATTGAATATGATCAAGCCATCGTAAGATTCGGTAATACATTAGTTTCCTATCCTGTTATATGTGCCTTTCTGTCTAAAACATGATTCTGTGATGAAATAAGATAGAACATTCCAGATGAATGATTTTGCCGATTGCAGTGGGAACGCCTATCAGAACTCGATCTAATGCAAGAACTAAGTTGTTCCTTCCTCCGTAAGGCCTGGTATTATACCAAACGAAAGGAAAAATGAAATATTGTTTCTAGAAGTAAAAAACAGAAAAAGAAAAATGGAAGTGGGGAATGAAATTGTTAGATGTAGAGGAGTCAAAACATATCAATTTTCTATCTTAGATCAAAACATACATGTTTTAGAGCCTTGTGAAAATCTTTAGAAGAGTGGGTGCTCCTTGCTTCAAAAGACTGAAATAAAATTCGTGCATAAAAATGAGAAGTTGATAATATATAATTTAATTACTATCTCCTTTATTGTTGTTGAAAATTGCAACCTGCTTAGACAAATAGAACATTGAAAACACCCTCCTGATTCACTTTACAACCAATATGTTCACTGAAATAATCCACAAGAAGTCGTGACACCGTTGGTAACAGTTAAATTCATAACCAATAATTCTCGGTCCACCTCCCTAGCACCCGGCTTGCCCCAACCCCTTTTTTTCTTTCTCAATTCTCATTGCTACTTAGAAGTGATCAAAATGAAAATAGAAACAGGAACTTCTAAATACAACAAATTTATATAGGAGAAAACATGGTGGAGGGCCAAGATTACACTTACATCCTCAAACGAAGAAACATCTGTCATTGGATTAATCCAAGCACTGTAAATTGAAAATGTAATATTGCATAGCAAAAAAAGAGTTTAAGGAAATCCAAGAAACTTCCATAGAGTTACAGCTAAGCTGGCAAGACAATTTTTTATTTTTTTTAATAAAAACATGTTATAATACCTGGAACAATTTCCATAAAACTGCACTAGAACATGTCCATCAGAGGCTGGAACAGGTACTGTGGATCTTTCTTCCATGATCTGAAAAATTCAGTTTTCCTTTTATAAATTTAATATGGATGAATCATTTAGGAAATACAAAAAAAAGAATGGCAGAAACATCGGCTCTTCCCAAAAGAAAAGTCAGTTTTGACCTAAAATGTTATCATTTTGCTTATGTAATGAAACAGATTCCACCATCAATATTTGTAAATTTAACATATAGAGTTCCAAGGGAGAAGAAAAATGTCTAGCAGAGCTGCTGCTCTTTTTCTTGTATTCACATCAGCAAGTGTTGAAGTTTCTTATATTACTATTTAAATACAGCAAGAGGATGAAAGATAAAGATTATGAGACTTAAACTGATGTATAACTTTGTAAGAGTAGGTTCTCCTGTTTGCAAGATAAGGAAATGTTACATCTTCAAATGTCTTCTATTGATCACTAAAAAACTTGGGTAAAGTTTATGTAAAATCAAGATCCTTCTGCATGGAATTCTTTCGCCCAAAATGTCAAGAGAAAAGAGGTCAACAACAGGTTAGAGTATTCAATTATCTAGCTTATAAGACCTTTGTCAACAGATCATTTTCATGTCAAATTGGTCTACTCACAATCACAAAACAAGCACTTATATTGTGGCAGAAACAAGCAACATGACAAGATACAACCAGATATAATACCTCAACAGGCCACCGAATTTGATTATCTGTTCTAGCCCATATTACACTTCCAGGAATTACAAGAGAATTTCTGTCGTTAAAAGGGAACGTGCTTAGGTTAGTTTTTTCATTATTAGCATCCCTGTATAGAATCAGGACACCTATTTCTACCAGCATGCCTGTAGATCCCATGATTGAGACTTTCATCTTGGACAGCGGAACTTGACTTCCTTAACCAGAACATCAGAAAATTCGGATGAACACACTGATCTATGCTTTTGGAAATAGTTACGTTGGACCAGTGTACCAGCTGAAAATTGTTTTTCTTCCACTCCCCTCTCCTGTAAACTATTTGCATTGGAATTGGACAATCTAAGTACTCTAGAATGTGTATATGACGACGAATCTGCAAGAAAGTGACCGGTTGAAAGGTTAAGAATACATTAAACAGAATTCCATAATTTAAAAACCAAAAGGACCTCAGCACCATAGGCACGAACTCTTCTTGTGACACAGGGATCTTGGGTTCAAATCCCAATGAAGTAGACAATTCAATTCAAATCTCATTACATAGATCACGTGTCTTGTAAAGATTCATTCAGGAGAACTAATCATTCAAATTTTTAGAAGTTCTCTTACGAAGCCAAGATAATTTATTGGTTTTTTATCCAAAATAAGTTGAATTGAACATGAGTCAAGATGCTTTGAGGGAGAGAAAAGGCTTCTTTATTTGGGTTTGAGGTTATTTACGAGAATAGTTTGTTTCTGAGAATAAATAAGTTGCAAAAAAAAAAAAAAATCAACAAATTTTCGGTCGAACTTCCATGATTGAAAACATCAACACAGATAGAGTATTACATCTATAAAATTAGATGCAGTGAATTCATCTCTCTCTTTTTCTTTTATTAAATCAAATAACTCAATTAAATTCTTATAATGTCTATGAGAAGCTTCTAGGTCAATGAAGATATACAACTTTAAAAAGTATTGGGATGTTATTTTGTATACAAATTGTAAAAGCAAGGAGTTATTGTAAGATTTCGAAGAGTGTCATTAGTTATTTGTCAATGCCACAAAAGAATCATTATACACTTTTGCCTCTAACAGATATGTCCATAATTGGAACACTAAAAACAGTCAGGTATAAATTCTTTCAGTGTGACTTAAACTAAATCATAATTTCATTCCATTGTCATATCATTCAACTTCCCAAAGCCACAAGCATTAATCTATACTTTTATTCATAGCACAACCATGCAAACATCAAAGAAGTTATAGGCAATCAAATACCTAAAAGATTACAAACTACCATACTAACCAACTTAGGCAATTCAGTACCTGGATTAAATAAGGAGGGAGTGCATGTAAGCACAGAGAAATCAGCGCGGGGTTTGATTGGATAGCTTCTTGGGTGAATATTTGGGTATACAATCAATTGGATTTGGAATTGCCTTCATTTTCTTCTCCTTCTTCTTCCCCATTGTGATGAATGGAGTGGAGAACAGAATGTGGCATAGACATGACAACGTTGTGTAATGAAACTATAAATCACAATTCACAACTTCTATATTAGTGGGTCACCTTAGGTGTCTCAATGTAACATGACGACTTTGCAAGTGTTGCGCAATCGTAATGGAATTCATTAATTCGGATTTGTCTGATGCAAATAACTACTATCTACTTTCTAGTTTCTGCCGCTCACCAAAGCAAAATTAGGAGAATGTTCCATGACTTAACATAATCTTGCTGGCCACGTAACTCAATGATCATGATTCATAACGTTTTTGTTTTCTAATGCATAATATTTGCCGTTATTCAATTCATTCTAGTCATCTAGAGTGCGGTGACTGAGATAGTGAGATTATGGATATATTATTATTTTTAAAATTTTAAAGTTGTTAGATTTAGTTTATGTTTATTATGTTGAGTTATGAAATATAAAATTATGAGTAATAATTATGAATAATTAACATAATTTAATTTTCAGAAAAATTATATATTATATTTGATAATAATAAAGAAGAGTGTTTTGTAATATATTACATTAGGGCACTCTTTTTTTTTTTTTTTTTTTTTTTAAGGTGAACATACTCTTTATCAATATACTATAATAGAGTATGATACACTAAAATATGTTATTTTTAATAATTTTTTTTATCAATTTTGTTTTTAATAAAAGGAAGTATGTTCAAAACAATGCAATAAAGTACGTGTTGCTAGAATTTTTCATAAAAAATACTTAATAAAAAAAATAACTTAAGTTGTTTAATAATAAACCTTAATGATTGTTAGAGTTAGTCTAATAATTAGAAAGGAAGGTACTAAGATAATAGAAATTGAAGATTTAGGTTCGATTATCTTTTGAAATATTTTTATCTATATCTAAAAAAATATTAATTATTAAAATTCAAACTTCATGAAATATATGACTCATTAACAAAATAAAAATATATAAATGACTTGATAATGAATAAGGTCGAGAATGATCAATTTTTTGGACTCTTTCTTTGTCACCTCTTTCCTAATGGACTTAGAGATGAAAGTTTACAATTTTTTATTACAAAATAAGACAAAATTTAAAAACCTCAAGGAAAAAACTCGAGTCGTATCAACTCTTACAACATTCACAATAAAATCAAGAACATGTTCATATAGATGAAATTCTTCTTCAATCAAAATAGTTTGATCAGCTTCTTTATAAATATGGTTGCAAGTCAGTTGGCCCAAGTTGGAATGCACTTCATGGATTAATGTAATAATGTTGTAGAAAGGGTGTTGCAAACAACAACCATTTGACAACAATTTCACTGCCAATTTGGAATCAGAATCAACTCATATGTTTCTAAAATCTCTTAACCAAGCCGATTTGAGCCCAACAAAGTTGCTTTCAATTCAGTTTCAAGAATTGAATTACGACCTAGATTTGTATAGTTAAACCACATATAAATTCACCTGTTCTATTCCGCAAGACACTAGCTTGGTTCGTGCTTCTTAGAGGTTCATACAAAACAACAGAAGAAGCACAAGACACAACAAAATTAAGAGCTTTACGAATAACATCATGTACTATCCAATGATTACCTTGAAAAATAAAAATTATTCCTTCTCCACAATGTTGAGAATAATTCCAAACAAAAACTACAACAAAAATTGTTTTTAACGACAATTGTTTAATGACAATAATTTAATTGCCGCTATTTAATTATATAATAAAAATATTAATGGCTAATATATAATAGCCACTAAAAGTGTATTTATATTACACTAAAGTTTACTATTAGCGACAATTATTTATTTAAAAAAATTAGTCCCACATCGATTAGAGATAAGATAATTAAATAATATATAAGTGAGTAATAACTATCTCCTTATAAGTTAATTTATAGGGTTGAGTTAGACTCTTAATTCACTATAATAAATTAGTATCAAATCACCCACTATTACCAAGTTCAATAGTACTATAAAACAATTAGAGAGCAACTTTCACCTTATAAATCTCACATCTCTTAAGAGATAAGACAATTAAAAAAATAAATTAAAAAATATATAAATAGAAGACAACCTTCATCTTACAAAAGTCACTAAATGGATGGAAAGGAGACAATTGAAAAAATAATGACCATTTATATGGTCGCTAAAGA
Source organism: Cajanus cajan (assembly GCF_000230855.2). Lineage (NCBI taxonomy): Eukaryota > Viridiplantae > Streptophyta > Magnoliopsida > Fabales > Fabaceae > Cajanus > Cajanus cajan. The sequence goes on along the minus strand of NC_138523.1, from coordinate 11,172,860 downwards.
ATAAATTAATTGTCACAAAAACCTAATTTTGGTGTAGTGAAAGAATTGTTAATTGCTTGTTGGGGGAGTTTTAACATTGGGAAGCACTCCACACAATGAATAGTGAGCAAGACACACAAGTGAGCTTGACATCACAACATAACCTAAGATTTTAAGGTATTAGGTAGGTGAGTCTTTATCACTTATATACTGTACTATCCGTATCGCGATACCGAGCTCAAGCTCGGCATCACAGCGCAAGTCAATCTCGGACACGCGCTAGGCGACGTCGGTCAAGACAATGACCGCTATCTAAACAAGTCACAACTGACCTCGGGCCTAAAGCCCAGCAAAATCCTAATTCACATTAAGGTACGTGCATTACTTATACGAGACATATACATCCACAAACACTAACTTTAGCATCGGAGTCTCTTTTGTAGGTACCACCCCCGCCTTAGAACAACAATCGTACCCAGCGAAGGAAGCTCACCGATCTTACTCAGCAGATCGTCCCTACGACCGATCTCCAGTAAGAACATATACTATTCAACATGTCTAACTCAAACTAATGTGAGACTTCATTTCATACTTGAACTCCAACATCCCTAAAGAGGTGAATGTGCTATGAGTTGATATACGTGACGACACATTAGATGTGATATATTTGTTGATGTGTTGAATGTACTATGAGTTGTTTAAACTGTTGTGCTAATGATGTTGTTCTGTTGTGAGTTGATACAGTTTGTTATGATGACATTGTTTATAAGTAGTTCATGTTAAATTCTTTTTACAAGCTTATCCTATATTTTTCTCGTGGCAAGAACTACAGTGATCATACTTGGTATGAGAATAAAACATGACTAATAGAATGACTTGTGCAGATTAAGGATAATCACACCAGGAGTGGCTAGGTTTTGAAAATGACTACTCTAATGTAGTCAGATCTTGTATAAATGTCAACTGGCACTTAGATTTATTATAGACGTGGTACAATATTTTGTATATAGCATGAATATACTTGATATTAGTTTACTGGTTGTATTATAAACTTTAATTATGGTGTATGTTATTTAGTTTTCATTATAAAATAAATTGTTTAATAACAAGTGTAATGATCTGTCAGACCCATGAAAGCAAAAATAGTAATAAAACAAAAGTTTAGAAATTAGATCAATTGGTTAAAATAAATTTAATCCTTAAATATTAAAATATGTTGGATTTTGGTTGTTAATTATTTCATCTTAAAACTAATTCTCGATTTAAAATATTGTATGATAATACAAGAATATAATATTCTTTTTTAAAAGCTTTAAGAATAATTGATAATATGGTTAAATTATCATTTTAATTTTAACGTTAATATTATTAAGAGTTTAATGAATATGTATTGTTAGTGTAAAGACTTTGATACTGATAACCAATAAAAGATCATTGATGATTGCGTAATTCTTATAATAATCAATAAGTTTATCATATATGTGGCTTGTGATTAACCATAATTAAGGAAAATATTTAATCTAGTTTCAATTATAAGCACAAAGTGAAAATCATGTCTGTTAGTTTCAAATATAAAAATAAAATAAAATCAATCATCTCTAAAATATACTTTCATTTAATTGAGATTGTATTTTTAATATTTTTTTTATATTTTTAATATCAAGTTTCAAGAGTAGTTTAGAAGAATAAATTATTTTTTTGATGAGATTATTGTAAAATTAAATGATGTTAACTATCTTTATTAGTTAATGTGATTTTTTTTAATATTTGAAACAAATGGAGAAGTTAATTTAAATTTATTTTAAATTTACATATGTTCTTTCCAAAATTACCATAAGATTAATGATATACTACATTAGTTTATTTGTAATAGTCATGTAAAGTTGTTAATTGTTATACACAAATGAAGAAACATGATAAATGGTTAGATTTGGTCTTTATTATAAGAGATAAATAACTAATTCACCAAGATTAAAAAAATTAAATTTTTAAGATCAATAAATATGTCTTAAATTTTTTATTTCTTTCTAAAATTACCCCTAAATTAATGAGACACAAATTATATATTTTTCAAAGTTTTTGTATTCTAAGAACTAAAATAGGAGACTTTTTATATTTATTAGACATACATTAAATGAATTTTAATTATTTATTGAATTAAAAATGCATTTATTAAAGATATTTTTGTAAAATAAAAAATAATGTTTGAGAGATAATTTCTTGGATCTTATAAAAAGAACCAAAAAGTTTGAAATTTTGGATCACTAATAAGGATGGGAGGAAATATCTAATTTCTCATAAAATGATTTTAATTTTTTTACATATACTCCTTTTCATTTTTGCTTTGTACTAATAAATATATTAATTAAACACACACACACATATATATATATATATATATATATATATATATATATATATATATATATATATATATATATATATATATATATATTAAATTTTAATTTATAACTTAATATATATTCATATGACACATAAATATATAATTGATGAAAGGTAATTAATGTTGTTTTGTACTTGACAATGAATAATAAATATAAATAAAATTTTCTTAAAAAACCGATGATTAAAAGCGATGTAAATTTGTATTCTTTTCAAATATTTAAATTTTTTTAAATCTCTTATTATTAATATATTTATTTTCTTCAATTTTATATATCTCTATGTGTGATTGGACAAAATAAAAATTTCAAAACCCACAAAGTTATACTCTCACCGATAATATTCAAGACATTAATATATATATATATATATATATATATATATATATATATATATATATATATATATAGATAACACAAAAGAAAGTTAATTACTAAGAGTATTTTTTGTAAAAAAAAATTATTAAAAATATTTTAGATATATTTTTTTTTAAAGAAATTGCTTCTAATTTAATTCTTATAGAAAACAGGAGAAAGCAATATTTACCTTAATGAGGGATATTAAGGGAATGTCATGTGTTCTAATCTGGATGCAAGCTTATATAGTAAAAAGACACTACTAGAAAAATGTCATTTTTCTACGAATTTTTTTATAAAAAATATTTGTAAAATTTTTTTGCGAATTTTTTTGCAATAATAATTTCACAATTTTTTGTTGTGAATTTATTTTAGAAAAATAATTTACAGATATTTCTTACAAATTTTTTTATGAAAAGTAATCTAAAAGAAATTTTTACAAATTTTGCCACAATTTTAATGATCATACAAAATTTTTTCTATGGTAAGAATTTGCAAAAAAATATTGTAAAAATTTTATTTTGTTTCTTGCAGATTTTTTTTGTAAAAATAAATTCGTAAATAATGTTCACTAAATGGTAGAAAAATTTCGCAATTAACTTTTCATGTAGATTTTCCCGCCAATATTAATCTGTAGGAAAATAAAAAAAATGTATAAGTTTATAAGTTTAATAATTAAAATGTTTTTAATTAAAAAATTGTTATTTTACTAAATTATTTATAAATATATCATTATAATTAATTTTAATCTTAATTAAATTAAATATGTAAAATTTTATAAATATGATAAATTAATGATAATGAGTTTTAATTTAATGCTAATTTATAAAATTTGAAAATTAAAATTATTTACTTAATAAAATATTATTTTACTAAATTATTTATATATATTTCACAAAAATTAATTTTAATTTAAAATATTAATAAATTAAATATTAATTTAATTAAATTTATAAATTAACGATGATGAATTTTAATTTAATGATAATTTTTAAAATAAAGTTTTTTTAATTAAAAACTATTTTTTAAGAATATTAAATATTTTAAGAGTTAATCATTTTTCTAAAGACATGAGATAATTAATATTTCAAGAAAACTTCAAGTCCCACATTGATTGAAAATAAAATAATTAAAGAATATATAAGCTGGGACAACATTTACCTTATAAGTCGATTTGTATAGTTGAGTATAAGACTTATAATTTACGATCTAAGAATTTAAAAGGTTATGTATCACATGGTGGAGGCGTGGAAGCAAATTTTTTAATGTTTCAGATGAATTCATTATGAGCATTTGTAAATTTTTTTTTGCAGGAAAGTATTATCCACGAGGGTATTTCCTGGAAATAAAGTTTCGCAAAAAAATTTATAGGAATAATATTTCTTGCAAATTTTTATATAAAATTTGCATGTAATAAAAGAAATTTTAGTAGTAAAATTTATTTTATTCTCGGTTACAATGTTTGACTTATAATGCATTTAATATTTTTTTCTTTTTACATTTGCATCTAATAACTTTGATGCTAGACAATTTTGAATTGAATATTTGATGTCAGTTTCAACTTTTGTCATTAATGTATTTAAATTTCTTTTAGTTTTATTTTAAAATGTGACTTGCATATGCTTTTTATTAAATCTTTGTCTTGCAAAAACACAGGTACTATGAATCTACTACTACCGGCCCATAACTTTTTCATATATTTTAAGTTTATTTATTTATTTAATTAACTATTTTTTCATATACTTCTATTTAACCGTTGTTAGTTTTGTATAAAAAAATATTTTTTTTATTCTTACCCCACAATTGTTCTTCTTAAAGTATAAAATGAGGGTAATTTAAACTTTACACACTTGTGTAAAATATATTTTTTAAAAAATATAAAAAAAATAAACATAAAATGTTATAGTCTAGATGTACTAGTACAAAAATCACTTTTAAAATCGGAGTTTTAAAATTGGCTCTTAAGCAGCCGATGTTAAAAGTGACGCGATGACAATTTTTATAAATAATGAAATTACTTTTTAAATCAGCTACCTTTTAACTGATTTTAAAAGGTCTCTGATGCAACTTTTAAAATCGATTCTTAAGGACCCGATGTTAAAAGTAGCTTTTAAAATCGGTTCTTAAGTAGTCGATTTTAAAAGTGTTACTTTTAAAATCGGCTACTCAAGAGCCGATTTTAAAAATGCTACTTTTAAAATCGGTTACATAAGAACCGATTTAAAAAACCAATTTTAAAAGTGCTATTTTTAAAATTGGCTACTTAAGAACCAATTTTAAAAACTACTTTTAACATCGGCTCCTTAAGAACCGATTTTAAAAATGCTACTTTTAAAATCGGTTACTTAAGAGCCGATTTTAAAAGCTACTTTTAAAATTGGCTCATTAAGAACTGATTTTAAAAGTGTTATTTTTAAAATGGTTCTTAAATAACCAATTTTAAAAATGTCAACGCCTATATTTATTCTCTTTCCCTCGATTCTCTTTGATCTTTCCCTCTATTCTCTTTAATCCTTTCCTCCATTTTTTTCTTTACTCTCTCTAGCACTTACATCTAAAGTTCCTAACTTCTCATTTTCTTTGCAAGATTATATCAAGGTAATATTCTAATTTTTTTCTCATGTCTCGCATTTCCGTAAATTTTGAATCTAGAATGACCCGTTCTGCAGTCAAAACGGCCCGTTTTGCAGTCAGAACAACCCGTTCTACAGTCAGAATGGCCCGTTTTGCAGTCAGAGCGGCTCATTCTGGTTGTAGTACGGGCCGTTCTCTAATCAAAATGGCCCTTTCTGCAACCAGAACGGGCTGTTCTAATTGTTGTACGGGCTGTTTCAGACTACAGTTTTAGGCCTTTTGAGGAAAATGGAACGACCTGCGCTAATTTAAAAGTCTAACTTTTAAAATCAGTTTATGCATGACCGATGTTAAAAGTCTTACTTTTAAAATCGGTTGATGCATGACCGATGTTAAAAATGTCACTTTTTAAAATCGGCTCTTTTAAAATCGGTCAGAAAATCTATTTTAAAAGTAAAAAATGACTGATTTTAAAAGTGTTTTTTTCACTAGTGATGGAGTAAATTTTTTACACATATGTATCCAATGAGAATTACTTTTTCATCAAATTTTATTTAATATTAATTTAAAATATTTATACTAAGAGGACATTTGGTACATATCAAATTTTTTATGCTTGAAAATCATAAATATTATGAATCATGAAAATATTTTTAGTTAATTATAAATATTTTTTGAAATATTTTTAAATATTGTATGAGAATATATTAAATAAACAAATAAAGGTAATATATCACTTTTACTTCATTAAAATTTTATTTTTATCTTGAAAAAATAGTTAGTTTTTCACCTTTTTCATGAAAATAATTTTATCAAAAACCTATGAAAAATTATTTATGATAAACAATATTTTCTATAAATATTATTTTTTAAATAACAAACAAAATACGAAAAAGTAACAGTGTTTAAAAAATTCTCATATGCCAAACTCCTAGATGAACGTTTGAAGGAGTTTTGAAAATCCAAACTATTCTAACTTATAAAAGGGAAGTTTTAAATTATATAAAAAAATTATAATATTTTTTAAAATAAAAAATATAGGGTCAGGTTCATCTATTTCCAAAATCTCAAACTCTATTATTTATGTTTTAAACAATGAGATGGAGACAACAACATCGAAACAGAATTACTTCTTAAAAATGATAACTCTAATACAACCAAGGATTCAAAATAGAGAAAAGTCTTCATGAGTATGTTGGCATGCACAATTTCTGTAAAACCGCATTTATCGCCATAGTCATAATGTTCCCACTTCCAGTTTCCCCATGACTGCTCAATGTCTTAAATTAAAGAGGATAACAATTTTGTTGGTCTCCAACTTGTAACATGCTACTAGCTCTACTTCAGTATCAATTCCTGTAAATTTGGTCAGAATCAATTAGTTTTTTCCCGTATAATTAGCATTAAACTTAAAATTTGAATATTTTCAAACTCAAGACTACTAATTAATTTAAAACACAATTTCATAATGTCCGTTAGTTAACATATCAGAAAATATTACTAACAATAGAAAAAGAATCAAACAAAAAAATCGTTTGCTTTGAATTTTTTTTCTTTATTACGGATTATTCACCTATAACCATCAAATGAGTACATTAGAATACACTATATAAATTCTAGGTCATGAACAACACACATTCAGTGATGAGACAATCTAAAGGGGAGGACAAAGGGTAATGGCATAACTATCAGCCCCTTTGCACTGATAAAACGGAGGCTTAGCATCACCAGGGTAAGTGTGAGCCAAAGGACAAAGCCCCTTATACTTCAACGAAATCTCATCGGGTTGGCAACCATGACCATTACAACAATACTTGGGATCCTTAAGCACATCACAAGCACTATTGCAACCCACATACTGTCCATCCTTGTTCTCTTTTATCAAAGAAAGAGGGCACACACTGGAAAGTTCCTTGTTGCAATCCACCATAGGGCACGGTCCCGACCCATCAACTAGGGTTCCACCATTGGGTTGGATCCGAACCAAAATATTCTGCCCGTGAACCAAACTCACACCGTAGGACACCACGGGGTTGTTAACCGCAAAGTTGAGAAGGGTAACGGGGTAAGTGGGGTTTATGCCCGCACACTCCATGATCCCGTTGCGACAGTCACCGGTTTCGCATGAGAAGTAATTGGATCCGTTGGTGGAGCATTTGGTTCGGAACCAGATGGAGCCTCTGTAGTGATCGTCCATGTTGAATATCTCGAACGTGTCTCGCGGCAGATCTGGCTCCAAGTCTCCGATGCTAGGGTTTGAGGCGCGCCACAAGGTGTCTGAGCACATGTTCTCGAAAGTGAAAGTCACGTCAGATTGCACTCCTGATAAAAGGGTGAAAGTGAAAGAGCCATTTGATCAGATTGAAAGCTCCAAGACTCTTGCATCGTCATGTTTCATGTATGTTCAAAATTTTAATACCAAATCGACACTCACGCATCAACTCCATGCTAGAGAATTAATTAGTGTGTATACTAGTGACACTATATGATTGAATTTAATAAGAATTTAAACTCTTGATATACTGTTGAACCAACTAATTTAGACTCTCTGTAATAGAATCTCATGTTTAATTTTTTGACATAAGGGTCAAAATCCTTTGAATGAGTAATAATTAAAATATTACAAATCTGATTAATATTTAATTTAGTAGACTAGTAATACACAAAACAAAACAAAAATTGCAATTTCAGAGTGTTATAGAGAGGGTGTATACATCACCTGCGCATAGTAGCAGTATGGGAAGAAAATGATTCAGAAGGACGTTCTTTGCCATGAAAACTACCTTCAACTTCAAATTTGATACTGTAGAAATTTGGGAAAAGAAAATGATTTATAGAGGATGACTCAAACAACGAATAAAATATCAGACAGACAAAGAATAGGATCCCTGGAGCATTTATTTTCCTTACTTAAAATAGGGGTAAATAAGATATAGTTCACTTAATTACATTTATTAGAGACACATTAATTTTCCTGTATTTTTATTTCAAAATTTTTAATTTAACTGACCAATTTTTTCCGTACGTATCTCTATAATTTTCAAATCTCAACATTTATATTTATTAAATTTAATAGACAGGCCCTAAATATATGATCCTGATGTAATACTGATCAGTTAATTTTTATTTCATATAAGTTACACGAGGGGATACGATTTAATAATCATCTTCTTTGTTTCATTCTTTAATTAGACATTTTTACTTCCAAATTTAATATATATTTATTTTAGTATAATCATTTTTTCTTAAAACCTTCCAAGAATAAATATATTATATACGGAGACACCAAGTGTCTTTTTCCCCTATTAATACATATACTATATATATATAAAGAGAATATGTAACACTATAAATTGTGATAGGGTTATATTACCTCTAGTTGTTTTTGTTAGTATTGAGATTCGGGGGTCTGGGGATCCCTTTAGAGCTTTAGCTAGTAGTGTTGAAAGAGGATTTTTTGGATAGAGATTCAATTTTGACTTTGAAGCGGAGAGTTTATAAGGTTTTTATCTTGAATAGAGTCTCATAAATTTTTTTCCTTAGCTCTCTAGAGAGAAGATTCTAGAGAGAAGGTCTCTTATAACAATGAAAGTTGTGATAATGTTATATTAGCCCTAGTTGTCTTATGTTGTTAAGTTGAGTTGTCGGTGTTGAGAGACTTACATATTTGAAGATCTCTTTAGAGCTTCAATGGTGTTGAGAGAGGGGGTTCTCTAGGTGGAGATCCAACTTAATCCCGAAGAGAAGAGAATATAAGATTTTTATTTTGAATAGAGCCTTATAAACTTGTTTTCCTTAACTTTCTAAAGAGAAGATCCTAGAGAGAAGGTCTTTAGTCCGTGAGCTCTTTTTCTCTCAATATTTTTCCCTTTTTCTTCCAATCCATTTATAAGTTGTGTTTTTGTGATTCAGGTGGTGGAAACCTTGAATCAAGTAGTTGATTTCATCGCGAAACCCCAGTCATTCTTCTTCTTCTACCTTGGAACTGAGCTGCTTGAGGTAAAGGAAGCTAGATATTTTTTTTGTCCTAGAATGGAGTAACTGAATGTTTGTGGTTGTATGTGGATCGAATTCGAGTGAGGTGAGGTGAAAGTTAGGGTTTTGGGTTGTTGTGGAGAATGATATAAATTAAGATGATTTGTAGTTGCATGTTGAATTTGTAAACATATTTGAGTTGATTGTGATGTATATGTTTGCTGTTTTGAGTTGCATATGTTGGTTGTTTTTCAGGTTTTGGTGCAAAATCAAGTTTTGCATGTGCATAATTCTGATGTCACGTTTAGCTTAAGGCTCTTTGTCTCGGTCATGTTGAGCATAAGATTGGTGGGGTTGAACATGAGGACACTACAAGAAAAATGATGAATTGCGACGGACAAATTGCGACGGTTATCCTAAAACCGTCGTCGCTTTGATATTGCGGTCCTTCATACGACGATTTCTCCTAACCGTCGCAATTTTTTTCAACATATTGCGACGGTTTCTCCCAAAACTGTCGTAAAATTTTTCAACATTGCAACGGTTTCTCCCAACCGTCGCAAAATTTTTCAACATTCTCAAAACCGTCACAAAATTTTTAAACATTGCGATGGTTTCTCCCAACCGTCGTAAAATTTTCCAACATTGTGACGGTTCCTTCCAACCGTTGCAATTTACAAGACAAAAATTGAAATAAAAATTCACACAAAGTCATGCACACTCCAAATTTATATAATTTTACTTTCAATAAAAAATAGAAAAATAAAATAATAATGACATGTAATTACATTTAGAAATGTTAAAAAGGAAAAAATACTTTAATATACTTTTTATTTCTCTATCTTTTAAATTATTTTAGAATAAAAAAGTTTTATGTTAATCCTAGGGAGCTAAAAATTAAAAAAAATATATATGTTACATTTTTTTATGAGTTAGTGAAATTAATAATACATCTTAATTGTGGATTAAATCGAGAATATTGAAAAAAATAATAAATAATTTATGAAATTTATTATTTTAATGGTTAATTAAATATGAGATATCTGATAAATTAATTATCTTTTCACAAATAATAACTTAAAAATCACTTCTAGGTTTGAATATAACACACACACACACACACACACACACACACACACACACACACACACACACACACACACACACACACACACACACACACACATATATATATATATATATATATATATAACCCCTATTTAATTAGAATTTAAAAGTTATTTTTAGTACAAACTAAATATTAATTTGTTCAAAAATTACGGTAAAATTTGATAAAGTTTAGGATTAAAAATACATTTAATAGTAGATTAGACAAAAAGTAATATTTTTCTTTTGGAAATATTATATTATCTTAATAAACTTATATTTTATTAACAATTTTATATATTTTTTGTTTAATATAAAATACACAATTATCATCAAAAATTATATATATATATATATATATATATATATATATATATAGAGAGAGAGAGAGAGAGAGAGAGAGAGAGAGAGAGAGAAGGAGAAATCAAATGACTCACAAAGTAACTCTTAATAAAGTTACTCCGCTCAATAACTCATGGTATATGTTAAATTTTATCGATCCAATTATTAAATTAAAATTTATTAAATTTTATTAATAATTAATATAGAAAAAATTGATTAGAAAATAAAACAAGGATAAATACATTTTTTGAATTTTATATCTTAAATTTAAGATGAATAAATAAATTAAGTTAATTAATAATTTATTTAAAATGTTAAAATTTAATTTATAAAAATAATATTTTAAAAGAGAAAGGTTATAATAACACCAGTGTAACTTTTACTAAGTATTACACCGTTCAATAACTTTATATTAGATGTGAATTTTATAAATTCAATCGTTAAATTGAAAGTTTTTTACTCTTAGATCATATATACAAAATTTTATATGAATTCAAGATGATTGGATACTTCATTCTTGTAAAAAAAATTAACGTAATATATACATTTCAAAATATACTAAACTATGAACATTTTGATTACCTTCAAGTTGTTCAATTTTAAAAAAAATTGATATAAACATATAAAGTGATATGAACTTTCAATCCAACGGTTGGATTTACAAAATTCACATTTAATATAAGATTATTAAGCAGTGTAATACTTAGTAAAAGTTATACCGATGTTATTATAACATTTCTCATTTTAAAATATATAAATTATTATTTAAACTTTTAAATTTATATTAAATAATTTAAATTATATCATAATATTAATTTTAAATAGAAATAAGTAGATTGTTAATTATAAAAGTAAGTATATATATAAATAAAGATTAATTAAATATAATATAATTATTATTAGTAATATAACTATTATATATTTATAACGGTTCGGACACACCGAAATAAGAGGGATCCAAAGATAGTATAAGTATGAGATTGTATAGTTGAGAATGACTTAAATGAATTAATTTGTACTATTTATACTGACAACATGTATCTGCTTTTCTGTAGCTTATCTCATCAGAACTCCACGGTTAAGTGTGCTTGACTTGGAGTAATACAGGGATGGGTGACCTTCTGGAAAGTTTCTCAAAAACTGCGTAAGTAAGGACAAAACATGCTAAAAAGTGAAGTATTGTGAAATAGAATCCTTGAGAAGAATAACAACCGAATTTGAGACGTCTAAAAAATTTAATAAAATAAAAAATAAATATTTAGCGACTGATTTAGAAGCAGTTAGTGCGACGAGTGTTGTAAGGGTCGCAATTTCAATTTTGCGATGGTTTGTGCAACGGTTCTAGTAACCGTCGCAAAATTCACTCCTAACAGACATTTTTGCGACGGTTCACCAACCGTCGCAATGGTGTCTTTGCAGCAGTTCTAACCATCGCAATGTAGGTCATATAACTGTCGCAAAATCATCATTTTCTTATAGTGGGAGAGAGACTCATCTTGAGTTGAAACGACATTGGGCGTGGATACCTTGAGAGCTCTTTGACTTGGTGATGTCAAACCTAAATGAGTGGCATCTAACGTGGTCAAGCTAAAGCTCTCTGTTTGGATTTCATTGGGCGTCAAGGTGGTTATACTAGGCAAGACTCAAGCAAAGACTCTTTGCCTGAGATGGGGTCGAGTGTGGTGTCTTGCCACGCTAGGTTCAAGTTCTTAGAGCTAGACCTCTACCTTAGCCACTGTGTAGCACTGGGTGTGGGCGACGCAAAGAGCTCCCTACCTGGATGCCATCTGGTGTAAGGTGAGTAGCGCCAAACATTAGTTGTTGAAGTAAAACATAATAATATGGTTGATGTCGTAACTGAAATCATCACGAGATGACGCAAACATATTTTTAATAGAGTTGTCACCAATATTTTATTTGAAGGAAAAAAATAATTAGAAAACCCTTTGAAAAATGGTCTTCAAAGGTAAAATTAAGTTTGAGAGTCAATTACGGTAGGGAAGGTATTAACACCCCACACGCCTGTCTAAAAAATATAGTACCTCTAAATTAAATGCGCAAAATTTTCTTTATACATATTTATTTTGCCCCTAGAAATATATTTTTTATTCTTTAATTTTTATTATATTTTATTTATGAAACGGTTTCTTTTTATATTATATTAAAAAAAAAAACTTGTGTGAGGATTTAAGTTAACAAATGACTAATCATTAAATCATTACAATAACATTAAAGATAGAAGTGCTACTCAATTAGTGTTATTAGCTGTAATATATATATATATATATATATATATATATATATATATATATATATCAAAAGATGACAACTTTTAAGTATTTAAAAAATTGTGCATGAGAGTTTAAGCTAGCAAATGACTAGTCATTAAACCCTTACAATAACATGAAAAAGATATATTAGCTATTCAGTTAATATTATTAACTACTGTATGATTTTTATTTCTTAAAAAAAATAACTTTCATTTTTATGCATTTTATCTTAAAAAAATATAATATTTGCATAGGAATCTAAGCTAGCAAATGGTTAGTCATTAAACCCTTGCAATAACATTAAAGATAGAATTGCTATTCATTTAATGTTATTGATATATTTTTTTTTGATATGATCTTAAAATAAAACTTTCATATTTGTGCACTTTTATTTTATTTTAAAAAAAAAACTTAGACAAGAATTTAAGTTAGCAAATGACTAATCAATAAACTCTTGTAACAACATTAAAGATAGAATTGTTATTCAATTAATGTTATTAATAACTATTTTTATTTTCATAAAATGATAATTTTTATTTTACCTTATACATAAAAGCTTATGATAGTAAATAACTATTCTATAAACTTTTATGATTTACATGATATTAAAAATAGAAGTGCTACTTAATTAATATCATTAACCATAAAAAATAACGTATATGTGAAGAAGAATTATTTTATATTTTTATCTTGGGTAATATAAGAACGGGAGCCATTTCGTAAACATTCAACTTTTTGTAATTTCATGTTCAAGACACATAGATGTTGTTATCTAATTTTTCAGATATTTATTATGTTATAGATAATTTAAAATTAATTTTTTAATGGATCAAGGAGTTATAAAATAAGAAAAATTGCATAAAACTCATATTTGTATTGTAATTGATAAAATATTTTATTTTATGAAAAATATCCTCCCAGTAATAAAAAAAAAATCCTTTGAAGCCTTTATTTTGTGTTTAATTTTCTTCAAATATAAATAGAACATGATAATTTGATGTTATTTTTTTATCATAGAGATTTACCAAGAATTAAGAAAAGTTTAGATATACCAACTTTAATATTCGATTAGTAAAATCTTTAAAAATAAAACTCATATTAAATCAGTCTCTAGAAACAATTGACACTTTAATTATTAAAAAGAATATTAGTCTCTTTGAATTGTTGAAAGATATTTTTTTTAACAATCTACTTATTTCTATTTAAAATTAATATTATGATACAATTTAAATTATTTATTATAAATTTAAAAGTTTAAATAATAATTTATATAATTTAAAATATTATTTTTATAATTTATAATAATAATATAATTTATAAAATTATAAATATGTATTTATTACATACTTATAAATTAAATTTTAATATTTTAAATAAATTATTAATTAACTTAATATATTTATTTATCTTAAATCAAAGATATAAAATTCAAAAAATGTATTTATCCCTGTTTTATTTTCTAATTATTAATCATTAATAAAATACTAATTTAAAATTTTATCTAATTATATCATAATATTTTCATATCAAATTTAAAACTATATATTAATTATACAAGAATATCAAGATCATATAGCAAGTTATCAATAAGATTCTAATTAAATAATTTAAAATAATTAACTTTTTAACTATATTTTTAGTAAATAATTTATTCCAAAACTAATCAATTTTTTTCTATATTAATTATTCGTAAAATTTATTTAATTTAACAGTTAGATTGATGAAATTCAACATATATCAAAAGTTATTGGACAAAGTTATTTTATTAACAATTACTTTGTGAGTCATTTGATTTCTCTTCCTCTTTTCTCTCTTTATATATATATATATATATTAGAATATATATATATATATATATATATATATATATATATATATTTATTTATTTATTTAAAATTTTATTGATTTTTTTAGTATATAATTATTATTTTTTTTCAAAAATTCTTACATTTTCAACAAATATAAATTTGTCAAATTTGTCAGAGACATAGTAACTGGCAATCCCTAATTCCCTATATCTGGTTCTCTCAAATTAATGTAACATACATGTGGGGGGTCTATTCAAAGCTAAGGGCTCTTTTGGAGTTGGCTTCAGTGTTCGTGATCATACATAGACGTTCAGCATCTCACTGCAACAAAATTTATTTTAGTGATATTTATTTAATAATAATAAATTAATTATATTCATTTTATTATTTAATAAAAATATTAATGATTAATATATAATAATCACTAAAAATATATTTACATTATACCAAGATTTACTATTAATAATAATTATTTATTAAAAAATATTTAAGTCACACATTGATTATAAATAAGATAATTAAAAGATGTATAAGTGAATGATAACTTTCATTTTACAAGTTAGTTTGTAAAGTTGAGTTAGACTCATAATTTATTATTCTAAACTAATATTAGATCACTTATCATTATCAAGTTCAATAGTCTAAAAATAGAGGCGCATACAATAACTAATGTAAAAATAGATTTTAACTCAACATGAAAATATATATAATTAATGATTGTAGATCTATCCTTCATAGTTTACCAAGCTATGCTATTATCTTTATTCATAAATTAGCAAATCTTGTAGCTCGTAAATTTGTTAGGATTACAATGCTATTATCTTTATAGATTTGATTTATTTATTAATTTTTTTTAATTTAATGGTTGAATTATTAGAATTAATTGTAAATAATGAGTTATTAACTAGACTAACTCTACCAAAATTTATTCTTGAAATATGTAACACCATCTACCCCAACATTAATACACAATAAATGTAAACAATAAATTTTTTTTTTTTCAGTAAATAAAATTTTTCATAGTTGATAACATCTTTCATGTATAAAACAAATGTCTCAAATATTATAAGATAGAAGGTTCACATTCGTAACTCATAAACCATAAAAAGTCAACATGTAAGTATCAAAACTCAAGAAATCATAAAAAAAAATAAAGAAAATATAGATTAATTTCAGTAAAAGTGGCAGTGCCTCCTAGTTAGGAATTAATTTATAACTTCCAAATCATGTAATAAAAATATAACAAAGATACATACTTTTGGCCTTTCATCAAGAACATTCAAAATTACAATTCTCAACATACACTTTCCTTGGATTTAATCGCTGCAACTATAGACTTTATCTACGTTATACCTTCGCTAGAAATTACAAAAGAAAAGAAACTAAGGTTTTTAAAACAATAACATCCTAAACTAAGCCTAGTTATGCCCTGATGTCACATATCCTATCAGAGCATGCCCAACTGAAGCCTTAAGCCTCATCAAGAACATCCTTATGATGATGATTACCTGCAACATAATTTAAACATGTACAAAAATAACAAGGGAGTGAGAAACATCTCACTCTAATTCAGATGTAGAAATAAATGTTAGGCAACGCACACAGTCATAACAAATACCACATAAATTACACATAACCAATCATAACTCTCAAGTAATAAATACATTAGAATACATATACATTCAACTATCATGCAATAATGTCATGGGCTCGACTCATAAATGCATGCATGTGGCGCCATACGGAAGTTCACATTTCTCATCACTGGTATGCTGCACAACATACCTGGGCACGTTCATTCATGAATACATCACTGGTGACCAAAGGTACACCTAAAATATCTCAATACATCACTGGTATGCGGCCTAAGCAGCACACCTAGAATAAGTCATTTCATCACGTAGCTTGTTACATCACTGGTGACCCTAAGACACACCTTGTTAGCTTGTTACATCACTAGTGACCCTAAGGCACACCTTGTTAACTTGTTACATCACTAGTGACCCTAAGGTACACCTTGTTAGCTTGTTTCATCACTATGGTATGCGACACAAGCGGCACACCTGGAGTTATATATGTATATCTTGTTAGCTTGTTACATCACTATGGTATGCGACATAAGCGGCACACCTGGAGTTATATATGTATATGATGCATGTCATACATTCACTATTTTATTGACTCAACATTTCACTTATCACGGAATTTCATTTATTGCCTCATGTCATCATTTTTCATATTCTTATAGTCATAGCTTATCTCAATAGTCCATTCTCATGTCTCTTGTCATTTGTTCATATTTCACATAGTCATGTCATAATTATTCCTCATAAGGTCCGCACAAGAATCCACAGAGCACTCTTATTCATATTAAAACTTATTTATTTTTAAAATTAATTACATATTCATTCATCACTTCCAACAAGAAACACAGTAGAGCAATCAGAAAGTACAACAGAACACATTCATGTTCCTAGAAACATACATCAGGCAAGGGATTGAGGGTCAATCCAACTACCTAATAATTATTCCTACACCCTCGAGCGAGGTTTCTCACTCCCCCCTTACCTTGATTTGCAGAAGCTGAAACTAGAGCAGAACCTTGCTAATCTTCTCCTCTGAATTCCCTCTTTCTTTCTTTTTCTTTCTCTCCCTCTCTTTCTCTTTCTCTCTCTAAGTTTTCACCTTAGTCAGTTATAATTTTTCACAGCCCCTCCCTCCTATTTCCAAAAATTTGGAGTGGCTAGAACGACCTATTCTGAATCCGGAACGGCCTGTTCTGGACCAATTTCGTTATGTGCAAAATTTATCACTGAAACGGTCTGTTCTTAAACCAGAACGACCCGTTCTAGGATTGATATTTACTCACATTAACCATAACTGGAACGACCCGTTTCCAACTAAGGTTTTTAGGCCATTTTATTACTCTGGAACGGCCCGTTTCACTTTTTGGAACGCCTGTTCTACTAATGGGAACTACCCATTCCGCTTTTTGGAACGGCTCGTTCTGGGCCTAAAAAATAGAATTTAATTTTTCATAAATATTTAAATTATTAAAAAAATTCTAAAATATTCTATAAAACCCCTTTAATTAATAAAATAACTATAAGAAGATAATTTCCATAAATATAAAAATAATAATAATTAACTATTGTATTAGTAGAAAATTCAAGATGTTACAATTCTCCCCTCCTTTTAGAAATTTTGTCCCCGAAATTTACTTGTAAACAGAAATGGATAAGCTTCTCGCATTTTGCTTTCTAATTCTCATGTAGCACTTTCTTCAATATTTCTTCTCCAAACGACCTTAACCAAAGAGATTTCCTTTCCTCTTAGTTGTTTCACCCTTATGTCATCAATCCTCAAAGGAACTGTTTCATAGGTGAGATTATCCTTCAACTAAATGTTGTCAGGCTCAATGATATGGGAAGGATCATGGACATACTTTCTGAGTTGGGAAACATGGAAGACACTATGGAGGTTTGAAAGAGATGGAGGCAAGGCAATTTGATAGGCCATTTCACCGATCCTTTTAAGAATTTAATAAGGACCAATGAAACGTGGAGTAAGCTTATGGGATTTCAGTGCCCTGCCTACTCCTGTCCAAGGAGTGACTTTAAGGAATATATGATCACCTTCTTTAAACTCAAGGTCTTTTCTCCTCTTGTCATTATAACTCTTTTGCCTACTCTGGGTTGCTCTCATCCTCTCTTGGATCATCTTAACCTGTTCAGTAGTTTGTTGAACTATCTCAGGTCCTAACATGGCATTCTCTGTAGGTTCTACCCAACATAAAAGTGTTTGACATCTCCTACCATACAAAGCCTCATAGGGTGCCATCCCAATACTAGAATGGTAGCTATTATTGTAGGTAAATTCTATCAAAGGTAGGAAACTATCCCAACTACCTCCATGTTCTAAGATGCAAGCCCTCAACAAGTCTTCCAAAGATTGTATGGTTCTCTCAGTTTGGCCATCTGTTTGGGAATGGTAGGCTGAACTCAATCTAAGCTTAGTGCCTAAAGCCTTATGCAAGCTCTCCCAAAATCTAGAGGTAAACCTAGGATCTCTATCAGACACTATACTAGTAGGAACTCATGCAAACTCACGATCTCACTTATGTACAACTTGGTTAACCTCTCCAAAGGGTACCTAATATTAATGGGAATAAAATGGGCAGACTTAGTCAATCTATCCACAATGACCCATATAGCATCCAAGTTCTTCACAGTCTTAGGTAACCCAACTACAAAATCCATAGAGATGTTATCCCATTTCCACACAGACACATCTAAAGGTTGCATCAGACCTGAAGGTTTTTGGTGTTCTACCTTAGCTTTCTGACATACTAAGCAGGCACACACAAATTCCTCCACTTCCCTCTTCATCTTAGGCCACCAAAACATCTTTTTAAGGTCTTGGTAAATCTTAGTGGCTTCTAGATGGATACTAAGGCTACTCCTATGACCTTCTTCTAGGATTGCTCTCTTAAGCTCTGACACACTAGGAATGCACAATCTATCCTTAAATCTCAACACTCCATCCACTCCAAATCTAAACTCACTCTCCACACCTTGATTCAACTTCCCTACTTGACTCGATAAGAAAGGATCTACCTTCTAACCTTCTCTAATCTCATCTGTCAAGCTATTAGTCACTTTCAAAGCTCCCAACTTAATACTCTTAGAGGTCAACTCACACCCTAAGCTCATATCCCTAAACTCCTCAATCATATGCAACTCCCTAATCATCAAAGTCAAAGAAGATTCTCTCAAAGATTTTCCACTTAAAGCGTCAACTACAACATTAGCCTTGTCGGGGTGATAATTCAATTGAAAGTCATAATCCTTAAGGAACTCTAACCATCTTTTCTGTCTCGTATTCAATTCCTTTTGGTCAAACAAGTACTTAAGGCTTTTATGGTCACTAAAAACCTCAAATCTAGACCCAAACAAGTAATGTCTCCACAACTTAAGTACAAAAACTATTGCAGCTAACTCAAGGTCATGGGTGGGATAGTTTTGCTCATGAATTTTAAGTTGTCTAGAAGCATAGGCTACTACCTTACCCTCTTGCATAAGCACTCCTCCTAAACCCAATTTAGAAGCATCACAAAATATCTCAAAAGTCTTATTAGGGACAGGTAACACTAATGCAGGGGCACTAGTTAGTCTCCTCTTAAGCTCTTGAAAGTTTTCCTCACACCTAGAATCCCACACAAAAGGTTGGTCTTTCTTCGTCAGCTTAGTCAAAGGAAGAGCTAGCCTAGAGAAATTCTCTATGAACCTTCTATAATAACCAGCTAGTCCTAAGAAGCACCTAATCTCAAATACTGATTTAGGTGTACTCCACTCTAACACAACTTCTACCTTAGCAGGATCTACAACTATCCCACCCTTGGATATTACATGTCCTAGAAAGTTCACACTATCCAACCAAAATTGACATTTTGACAATTTAGCATACAACTTCCTTCTCTTTAAGGGTTTGAAGAATGATCCTAAGGTGCTCAACGTGCTCCTCCCTAGTCTTGGAATACACTAGGATATCATCTATGAAGACTATTACAAATCTATCCAAGTAAGGGTGAAAGATCCTATTCATGTAATCCATAAAAACACCAGGTGCATTAATCACACCAAAAGGCATAACTAAATACTTATAGTGCCCATAGCAGGTCCTAAAGGCAGTCTTAGAAACATCCTCAGCTCTCACTCTAATCTGATGGTATCTTGACCTTAAATCTACCCCAACTAGTTGATCCATAAGGTCATCTATCCTAGGCAAGGAATACTTAATCTTAATGGTCAATTTATTCATGTATCTTACTGAACACACGCACACGCACACGCACACGCACACGCACACGCACACGCACACGCACACACACACTCTCACACACACACACACACAACACACACACACGCGCGCACACAGCACACACACCTTAAAATGAACAATAACAACATAAATTAGTAGTTAAAAATTATATATATATTTTTTCAAAAATCAAGATTAAAATTTAATTATTTTATATTTAAGAAAATTTAGTGGTTCAAGACGATGGTATACAAAGTAATCCTATTTGCAATAATATCGATTTTTTTTCTTAATATGCTATCTTTTCTTACTATATATATATATATGAGATACTTTCCTTTAGTTTTCACATTAAATTTAATTATTTTATATTTAAGAAAATTTAGTGGTTCAAGACGTTGGTATAAAAAGTAATCCTATTTGCAATAATATCGATTTTTTTTCTTAATATGCTATCTTTTCTTACTATATATATGAGATATTTTCCTTTAGTTTTCACATTTTTAGGCATGTGTACTTCTTTATGATATATATATATATATATATATATATATATATATATATATATATATATATATATATATATATATATATATATTTTTTTTTTTTTTTTCCATTATCATATCTCTTAAGAGTAAGATAAAAGAACAAAAATATCTATAAAACAATAATTATCAGCTCAATCAATAATAACTATCCTCTTATTTTTTAATTGTTCCAATTTTGTTTAAGGAGAATGTACTAGATTTCATAAGTCTTTTTTTGTCACAAAAAACTTTTTGGGGATTTCAAAAGACATTATAAAAATTTAATGATTTGTTTTCGAAATACTTTGTAGAAATGTAATAACTTTTAAGATTATTTTAAAATATTTTTTAATTAAGATTTTGTAATATGAATTTTAATGAATTTATATCTCAAGAATTTACAAGATTTTATTAAATTTCGAAGGATAATATAATTTTTTTAAAAAATAAAAATAATAAAAAAATAACATAAATGACAAAGTTTGAATAAAGAAAATAAAATCAATAAATTTTATAATCTTTTAATAAACAATTGATTATAGTTTTATATCTTTTTAATTAACATTTATCTACATATAAATCTCTATGCATTTATATTTTCTCATTTATACTATTGAATTTGACCAATATGTTCAAATTTGTGATATTTATTAATCAGTAGAATTGTCAAAATCTATTTTAAATACATGTTTAAAATTTTGATATTTCAATATTAAATTTTATTGAAATAAACATTTTTTAAACTTAATAATTTAAAATTTTTAATGATATTTAATATTTAATAATTCAAAAATAATTTTAAATCATTAATAATTAAAAATAGATATTAATAAATTATACATCAATATTGATAGATAAAAATGTAATAAATTTTTTTGATTAATATAAAAAAAATCCATACAAGAAAAAATAGAGAGAAGAAGAAGAAAAAAAACAAATGTAAGATGAACAAATTAAAAGAGAAGGAGAATATGAGATAGAAAAGATATAACATAGAGAGAGAAAAAAAGAAAAAAAAGAAGAAGAAGAAAAAGAAGCAGATGAGATAGGTAAGAGAGAAAGGAAAGAAAGAGAAGATGAGAGAGAGGAAAAATAAAGATAAGCAAAAAAAAAAAAGAGAAGAAAGAGAAGAAAAATAAACAAAAGAAAAAAATCATGCGAATTCTCAAAGAATGAATTATATAAATTTTATTAAAAATTATCACAAAATCCATCATTTAGAATAATCAATTGAAATATTTATTTTTGAATACCAACAATTTTTTTTAAGTGAAAAAATAGTCTTAATTAAATATTAACATATTTTGACGTACTCTATCCAACTGATTGTCGTAATTGAATATTATCAATTTATACTCTTAAAAAATCTTAATTATCTTAATTAAATATTATATAATTTTTAATTTTTTGGTTGGATATCACAAAAAAAATTATAATAGAAAATATTTTAAAATCTTAATACAATACACCCTCTAAAATTATGTTCCTCTATTTTAATTATATACATCACACTTAATTTACATTCTATAACCTCTATTTTTTTAATATTATTTTTAAACAAAATATATTTAATCACAAAATGCCTTAAACCACTAATACCAAATAACGTAAACAGATATAATTACGTGTGATTTTATAATCTACCTTTATGATGAAATGATTTATTATAAAACATTAATTCTTCTCATAATTTCCTCAATTTGATCATTAATTGACCAAATATTAATTTATCATTAATAAACAATTATTATTTTATTGTGTCCAAATTTTTTTTACTATGATTTAATATTATAATTACTAAATTTTACAAAAAATGAAAAACACTTAATTTTTATATTCACATTTATCTATATCAACTGAATTCCTTAGTATATAATAATAATAATAATAATAATAATAATAGATTTGATATATAACAACTTAATATTATAGATAATAACCAATTATTTTAATAAATACATATAGGAGGATGAACTCCGTACACTTTCAGATGGTTAATGTACTAGTTGTATCATATAGAAAATGAAGCATTGTCGACTAGGACCATAGGCATATGAGATATTTAATCCTTTAGTTGCAGAGGACTTGGATCCATGGTGGCAAACGTAAGAAGTTCTTTGTCTTGTTGCAATATGGCCATCTCATCTTCTTTTAAATAAACCCAAACTTCAATTCTTTTTCCTAAAGGTGTATCCATTAGAATCACCGAGTTGAAAAACAATGTATCATCCTTATTATCAAGTGAATCAGCAACACAAGACACCCAAATTGGCTTTCCCCATCCAAAATCAACATCATAGAGACCAAAGTTACACCAACTCGTATAATGAAGATAATTAACCCCACTTGAATTCATCTGTGCAACCCTTGAAGCTGTTTCGATTACCTGTTTTGAACTTTTACAATAATTAACATACCCCGCTTCACCTTGGAAGCTTTTCACAAAATCAGAGCTAATTGACGTCACTGCTTCCCTGAATTTAGTAACCAATTTAGGTAACTCATAATTTTGACTCATTAAAGCTGTAGGCAACCAAACAAAATTACCCATACACGAGTTTGGAAAATTAGGAGACGCCCTTCGACGCAAGTTTACTGCGTGAGTTATCAAAGTTGGCCTCTCCAAACCAGTGTTTGCCTTGTAAGCTTTTGCAACACATTTGCATATAAGGGATGCTACCACCTCCACTCGAGTAGGGTTTTGCACAATTGAACTTGACCCCTGAGCTCTTAACTTTGAAATAGCTTCTTCATCAAACAAAAATCTCCTCGATCCAAGCCTACCCTTGTTCAAAAATTGGCCACACAAATGCATCGCATTTGTGTCTTGTGGGGATGCATTATTTTGAGGGAAAGGGGTGTCAAAGTTAGGAAATTCAAATGTATGTTGAAACTTACCGATACAAGAGTTAGAACCCCAACTGTTTAAAAAGAAACTCGCACCTGCTCCATCTGCTACCATGTGAGATATTAAGGCACCTATCACTATGCCACCACATGCAAAACAAGTCACTTTTGCCATAGTTGTGTACCCTTCTGCCGATACTTCCATGGTTGCTTGATTTGGAAGGAGCTTGTAGATTAATGACAAGAAATTAGATTGGTTAAAAAATTCAGCTAGGCTACAACTTACTTTAGCCTCGGTGTAGTGAACCCCTTTATCATTGCAATCGATGGTAATCTTGTCTTTAACCCTTCCAGCAAATGGGTAAAAGAGAGTCAGGACTTGTGCTAAGGATTCCCTTAATTGTTTCATTCTCTGCTGAGTGATATCAGTGATGGTTTGAGTGTTTTGATCAGCAGAGTAGAAAAGTACCATTGGAATATATATAGGAGGGATGAATTGGTCTAAGATTGAAAGCTTATGTGTTTTTGGGTGATCAATTATTGGGCCAGAGGGTTTGATGCACTGAGAAGAGATTATTTCAACTTCCATATTCTTGGTTGATGCAAAGGTTATTGAGAAAGACAGTAGTATGATCTATTCTCCCACTATTATATATATATATTAAAAATTACTAAAATATTTAATATAATATATTTAATCCTTTAATTAATATCTTAAGCTTTTCTTTAAAAAAAGAGTTATTTGACTTTTATAAAGATACACATTTTACTGCTTATAACGTGCCGAATGTTTCATTATATATATATATATATATATATATATATATATATATATATATATATATATATATATATATATATGAGGAGGGTTATAATAATATTGATGTAACTTTTGCTAAGTATTACACCGCTCAATAACTTTATATTAAATGTGAATGTTGTAAATTCAATCATTAGATTGAAAGTTATTTACTCTTAGATCATATATACAAAATTTTATATTAATCTAAGATGATTTGATACTTGATTTTTATAAAACAAAATTGACGTAATATATTCATTTTAAAATTTACTAAAATATGAACACTTTGATTACCTTCAAGTTATTGTTCAATTTTAAAAAGTTTGATATAAACATGTAAAGTGATATGAACTTTCAATCTAATGGTTGAATTTAGAAAATTCATATTTAATATAAAGTCGAGTGCGGTGTAATAATACTTGGTAAAAGTTACACCGGTGTTATTATAATCCTCTTATATATATATATATATATATATATAGAGAGAGAGAGAGAGAGAAGGAGTTCAAACGATATCGGTGTAACTTTTACTAAGTATTACATCGTTCAATAACTTTATATTAAATGTGAATTTTGTAAATCCAATCATTAGATTGAAAGTTCATATCGCATTATATGTTTATATCAAATTTTGTTAAAATTGAACAACAACTTGAAGGTAATCAAAGTGTTCATATTTTATTATATTTTGAAATATATATATTACGTCAATTTTGTTTTATAAGAATAAAGTATCAAATCATCTTGGATTAATATAAAATTTTGTATATATGATCTAAGAATAAAGAACTTTCATATGAATTTACAAAATTTACATTTAATATAAAGTTATTTAGCGGTGTAATACTTAATAAAAGTTATATATACATATATATGTAACTTTTTACTAAGTATTACACCTATATGTAACTTTTATTAAGTATTACACCGCTTAATAACTTTATATTAAACATAAATTTTGTAAATTCAACCGTTAAATTGAAAGTTCTTTATTCTTGGATCACATATACAAAATTTTATATTATCCAAGATGATTATATATACACATATATATATATATATATGTATATGTATATATAACACCGATGTAACTTTTACTAAATATTACACTGCTTAATAATTTTATATTAAATGTAAATTTTGTAAATTCATATGAAAGTTCTTTATTCTTATATCATATATACAAAATTTTATATTAATCTAAGATGATTTGATACTTTATTCTTATAAAACAAAATTGACGTAATATATACATATCAAAATATAATAACATATGAACACTTTGATTACCTTCAAGTTGTTATTCAATCTTAACAAAATTTGATATAAACATATAAAGCAATATAAACTTTCAATCTAACAGTTGGGTTTACAACTATATTTAATATAAAATTATTGAGCTGTGTAAATACTTAATAAAAGTTACACCTATATTATTATAACATTCCTATATTTAACCATTTCCTCTATAAAATATATATATATATATATATATATATATATATATATATATATATATAACCATTTAATTAATATCCTAAGCGTTTCTTTCAACCAAAAAAAAAGTTATTGACTTTCGAAAAAATACACATTTTACTGCTTATAACCTGCCGAACGTTTCATCATTTATATATTATAATAAAATACATTTAATATCCTCCAATTAATACATTAATTAAGCTTTTCTTTCAAAGAAAAAGTTATTGACTTAAAAAGGATACGCATTTTTCTGCTGATAATAAGTACTTATAAAAAAGAGTAGAACGTTTTGAATTTTTTACATAAATAATACTATTTTAATTTTTTTTTACCTAAATAGAAACTGTGTAAATTTATTTCCCCAACTAACATCATTTATTGTTCACGTTCAGAACGAGCTGTTTTGAAATCAGAACGGACCGTTTTGAATTAAAAAATAACACATGAAAAATTGATCAGAACGAACCATTCCAAAATCAAAATTAGCACATAAAAGTGGAACCAGAACGGGCCGTTCTGACCTATAAATAAAATATTTTTGGTTTGATTTTCACTTATCAAATACAAAAACTCAGAGACTACCATCAATTGATTAAATTTATTGAATATTAATATTAGAAATATAACTAAATAAATTTATTAAAATTTATTACAACAATAAAGATCAATGGTGGCGGAAACTGAATTCATGACCAATATTTGGATATGTCTTCCTAGTGTGACTGGGGTTG
Organism: Cajanus cajan; assembly: GCF_000230855.2. Lineage (NCBI taxonomy): Eukaryota > Viridiplantae > Streptophyta > Magnoliopsida > Fabales > Fabaceae > Cajanus > Cajanus cajan. The sequence goes on along the minus strand of NC_138523.1, from coordinate 11,145,840 downwards.
TGACAATAGGAACAATTTTTTACACGATTATATTGTTCTCTAATGTCCATCTCTGTTCTAATTCTGCTAAACTTTGGCCGACTCTTGAAAGTTCTCTTGAGTTCTGGATTTGGCTACAAAGTTGAAAGAAACGCAACATCCGAGAAAAGTTTGACACGCTAGGAGATTTACCATAAGGTTAAATGAAATGTGGTATGATTGCGACAAGTTCCAGAAAGGTATACAAAGGACAGTTTGGAGAGCTCCGACATGAAGATTATTGGTCTACTTACACTGGTCCAACTTTGTGGCCAAATCCAGAACTCAAGCAAACTTTCAAGGGTCGGCCAAAGTTTAGCATGATTAAAACAAAGATGGACATTAGAGAACAACATAATCAATTTCTGCCATCATTGATCTTTATTGTTGTATTGAATTTTAATAAATTTATTAAGATATATTTATAATGTTAATATTCAATAAATTTAATTATTTGATGTTAGTTTCTGAGTTTTGATATTTGATAAGTGAAAATCGAAAAAAAAAAATTTATTTGTAGGTTAGAACGTCCCATTCTGGTTCCACTTTTTATGTGCTAATTTTGATTTTGAAACGGCTCGTTCTGATCCGTTTTCCATGTGTTATTTTTTAATCCAGAACGACCTGTTCTGATTTCAGAACGGCCAGTTCCGAACGTGAACTAGTTGGAAAAATAAATTTACACATTTGCTATTTGGATAATTTTTTTTAAAAAATAGTATTATTTGAGTAAAAAAAACTCGAACATTTCATCATCTATATATTATGATAAAATATATTTTGCTTAATATCGTAAGCTTTTCTTTCAAAAAAAAAAGTTATTGATCTTCAAAAGAGATACATATTTTTCTGCTGATAATATCTAGAGCGTTTCATATAATTTACATTTTATACTAAAATAGATAGATAAGTGTATAAGATGATTGTATTTTTTTATGTTAAAATATATAATTTAATTTATTGACATTAACATGTTAAAGTAACAAGTTTCGGAATTGAGAAAACCATTTTTTTTTCATTTGATTCTTAAAGAGTGCTTAAATTGAATATTCTTAAATGAAATGATTTTATGACTTCATTCTTTAACTCATTATATTTTAAATTTATTTTAGATAAAGTTTATAGTATGAAAATGTCATTTTTTTTTCAAAGTGTTTAACACTATAAGAAAAACGCAAATTTTGGACGGATAATTTCTGACGGATACAAATCCGTCGGAAAATATAAATTTTTCGACAGAAAATTTCTGAAGGATACGAATTTGTCGGAAAATTTATATTTCTGATGGATAATTTTCGAGGATACAAATCTGTCAGAAAATTTATATTTTTGACGGATATATCCGTTAGTAATTTTTGACAGATACAAATCTGTCAGAAAATTTATATTTTCGACGGATAATTTTCAATGGATACAAATTAGTCAAAAAAATTATATTTCCGAAAGATATATCCATTGGTAATTTTCGACGGATTTATCCGTCGAAAAATTTATATTTTCGATGAAAAAGAAATTCATAAGAAAAATTATATTACTGATGGAATAATTATGACAAATTTATATTGTAACACCCCGAATTTTCTACTAATATAATGTTGATTATTATTTATTTTTGTATAGTTATTTTAGTTAATTAAAGGGTTATAAAATTTTTGTAAAATTATATTTTTTTTTACGCCGGAACGGGCTATTCCAAAAATGGAACGGGCCGTTCCAGACGAAGAAAAGATACTATTTTTCGAGCAGTAGAACGGGCCGTTCCAAATGTGGAACGGGCCGTTCCAAAGTAATAAAAAGACCCATTTTTGTTTTACTAGAACGGGCCATTCCCAAAGGGAAACGGGCCGTTCCGAGATTTTAAAAATGCCTAAAAAGTTGTGTTAGAAACTGGGCGTTCTAACTATGGTCAATAAGTGTAAACGTGAACCCCAGAACGAGCCGTTTTAGTTGAAAATTTTACACAGATTCGAAGGATCCGGAACGGGCCGTTCCGAATTCAATACGGGTCGTTCCGGGTACACCAGGTTGCCTATAAATAGCGGCAGGGGGGTGAAAATTTTATAACGGAGTGATAAGTGAAAATCTTAGAGAGATAAAGAAAGAGAGAGAGAGAGAGAGAGAGAGAGAGAGAGAGAGAGAGAGAGAGAGAGAGAGAAGAGAAAGAGAAAGAAAGAGAGGAAAGAAAGAGACGAAAGAAAGAGGGAATCCAGAGGAGGAGACCTTGCCCAAGTTTCAACTCCGCTTATCCAGGTAAGGGGGGAGTGAGAAACCTCGCTCCGGGGTGTGGGGATAATTGTTGGATAGTTTGTTTGTCGGATTGGCCCCCAATCCCTTGCCTGTTGTTCTGTCTTTCTGTTTGTTCTACTTTGTTCCTTGTTACTTTGTTCCTTGTTACTTTTTTTCCTTGTTACTTTGTTCCTTGTTACTTTGTTCCTTGTTACTTTGTTCCTTGTTACTTTGTTCCTTGAAAGTAATAAATGAATATGGAATTAATGCTAAAACTAAATAAGTTTTAATATGAAAAAGAATGTTCTCTATGAATTGCTATGCGAACCTTATGAGGAGTATTTATGACATGACCTTGTGAAATATGGACAAATGACATGAGATCTAAGAATGGACTATTGAGACAAGTTGTGATTATAAAAAATATGAAAAATGATGACATGATGTACTAAATGAAATTATGTAATAAGTTAAATGTTGAGTCAATGAAATTATAAATGTATGACATGCATCATATGCATATATGACTCCAGGTGTGCCGTTGAGGCCGCATACCCACGATTAACAAGGTGTACCTTATGGTCACCCACGACTAACAAGGTGTAATTTATGGTCACCCACGACTAACAAGGTGTACCTTAGGGTCACCCACGATGTAACATGCTAACAAGGTGTACCTTAGGGTCACCAGTGATGATATGTGAAACTTCCTTATGGCGCCACATGCATGCATTTATGAGTCGAGTCCATGACATCATAACATGATAAATGAGTATATATGTGATATTGATTATTTATATGTATTATTTATGTGATTTATATTTGTTGGCTATCTAACCTTTGTTTCTTCACCTAAAACTGAGTGAGATGTTTCTCACTCCCTTGTTGTTCTTGTATATGTTTAAATTATGATGCAGGTGATCAGCATCATGAGGATGTTGGTGATGAGGCTTAAGGCTTCAGTTGGGCATGCTCTGATAGGATGTGACATCGGGGCATAGTTAGCTTAGTTTAATATGTTATTGTTTTAATAACTTTAGTTTCTCTTCTTTTGTAATTTCTAACGAAGAGATAACGTAAATAAAGTTTATAATCCAAGGAAAATGTATGTTAAGAATTGTAATTTGAAAGTTCTTGATAAAAGACCAGAATGAACATCTTTGTTATATTTTTATTACATGATTTGGAAAATATAAATTAATTCCTAACCAGGAGGCACTGCCACCTTTACTGGAGTTAATTTATATTTCCTGTATTATATATATATATATATATATATATATATATATATATATATGATTTCTTGTTGTCACTAAATTGTATTGAAAATCTTAACTTCTTTCCTTTTGTAATTTTTACATTGGAGTTATGATATATGAGTTATGAATGTGAATCTTGTACCTTGTGATATTTGAGACATTTGTCAACTATGAAAGATTTTATTTACTCAAAAAAAGAAAAAGAAAAAAATATTTTGTTTACATTTATTGTGTATTAATGTTGGGGTAGAAGGGTGTCACATTTAGTGGTATTAGAGCAGGTCGATCCAATCAGCCGTCAGTTATTAGTTTAATATGCTTGTTTGATGAATGATGAACTGAATTGATTGTGAAACTTGTTGGTATGCTAGTATGATGATTGATTATGACTATTAATTGTATTATTTTCTTAGACTATGGCTGGTAGAAATGATCGTGCGATTGCTGATGCTCTTCAAGCATTAGCACAAGCTATGAATAATAACAATAGGGCTGAGGTCGCTCCTAACTGGTTGGAGCAATTTCAACGAAATCACCCACCTACCTTTAAAGGAGGATATGACCCAGATACTACTATGAATTGGCTAACGGAGATCGAGAAAATCTTCAATGTTATGGATTGTCCCCTCACTCAGAAGGTGAAGTTGGCCACCTTCATGTTGACTGCTGATGCTCACTATTGGTGGGAGGGAGCACTTCGAAGGATGATTGATGGAGGGGTGCACTTGAATTGGGACAACTTCAAGAAGGCTTTTCTTGAAAAGTATTTCCCAGATGATGTGAGGAGTAGGAAAGAAATGGAATTCCTTGAATTGAATCAAGGGAACGAAACAGTGGCAGAGTATGCTGCCAAATTTGATGCTTTGGTTCGTTATTGTACACACTACCATGATAAGGGTGGTGAAAGAGCTAAATGCATAAAATTTGTAAATGGTCTGCGTCCTGAAGTGAAAACTGCAAGTAACTATCAGGAGATATATCACTTTCCCACTCTAGTTAATAAGTGTAGCATTTATGATCGTGACAACCGTGCTCGCGCTGCTTTTTATAAAGGAGTTGGAGGTCCTATCCGTGCTGTGAGTTCTAGTACTTCGGGTAGGAGTAAGCCTTACTCCGCTTCTAATAAATTTCAAGGGAGTAAAGCTGCTGCTAATAAAAGCAAGTCGCTTACTAGAGGATCCACTGTTAGTGCTACTGGAAGTGTTGGAGGGTCTGTGTCCACTCCTTTAGGAAGATGCTGGAAGTGTGGACGTGTTGGTCATAATCAGTCGGAGTGTCTTGACAAGGAGATTACCTGCTTCAATTGTAGTGGCAAGGGTCACACCAGCACCCAATGCCCTGAACCACGAAGAACACGTGTTATTGGATCGAGTTCACAAATTGAGCGTCCAAAGACTGTAGGGAGAGTATTTTCTCTTAGTGGTGTTGAAGCTGCTCGGTCAGAAAGTTTGATACAAGGTACTTGTTTCATAGCTGAGACTTCTTTTGTTGTACTATTTGATTCTGGTGCAACTCATTCCTTTATTTCTGTCTCGTGTCCAAAAATTGAATTTGCCTATATCCTTGTTAGATTTTGATTTAGTTGTTGAAACCCCTACTAATGGTCCTGTGACTACATCCCTAGTGTGTTTGAAATGTTTAAAAAAAAAAAGGTTGATTCAGTAGCCCAGAACGGGCCATTCCCAAACTGGAACGGGCCGTTCCAAGCTACTGAATTGAACTACATATTGTAGTTGAGAACGTGCCGTTCTGGGAAGGAGAACGGGCCATTCTGGAGGGAGAACGGGCCGTTCCGGATGAGTCCCGGAACGGGTCGTTTTGATTTCAGAACGGGCCGTTCTGGGCATGGATTTTGTGCATGATTTGGGAGTTCGGAACGGGCCAATTTGAAAGTCTATAAATAGGGGGTTTGGAGCTTTCAGGAGTTTTGGAGTTTTTAGAGAGAAGTTTTAGAGAGAAGGTCTCTGGGTCAGTGAGCTCCTTTCTCTCCCAAATTTCTCTGTTTGACTCCTTTTCTCCTCTAGATCACTAACTCCTTCTGACTTTTCTTGAAATTCAGATTAGAAAGCTTGCTTTGGGAGGATTGAAGTTCCGGGTTGAGTTTTGGAAGGAAATTCTATTTCGTCACAGTTGTTGGCCATTCTGAGCCAACCTTCAAGTAAGGGAAGCTAGAATATTTGTTGTGTAGGTTGTATGTGAGTGTAGAAACTCAATTGATGCATGAAAGTTGAGGATCCATGGCTGGATCGGAGAATTCGCTAATTGTTCAAAGTCTTGGAAAAAAATGGGGTTTCTGGTGAATTTGATGCATCAGATGGGTGCATGTTGATTCTAGGTTTATTTAAGTTGTATGGAGCCTATGCATTGTATTTTGTGTTTGCATGTGGCTGGATTTGTTGGTGTGGATGAGAGTTTGTGAACTCTGTTACTGGAATTTAGGCCGGGCGCAGGTTGAACGCGCTAGGCGTGGATGAGTCTTGGGACTCTCAGGCTGGGATTAGGCTGGGCGAGCTCAGGCTATGCCGAGCGTGAATAAGTTTATGAATGAATTGATGCTTATGCATGTTTAAAGTTGAAGTTTTAGATCATGTATGCATGATATATGATGTATGGTGAGGTGTGATTCATATGTATGCTTTGTGATGATACGTATGAATGTTTGAATATGATATGACATGCGTATATGTTCATATGAGTATGTTTGTTGATCATAATGGTAGGTAGACCATTTATGGTGTATGATGCATTATTGCATGTGATGTCTTATGACATGTGTATGATTGTTGATCATGATGGTGGGCAGACCATTATGATGTATGATGCATGATCGCATGTGATGCCTATGGCATGAGTCTAGCCTAGGACTTGAGGAGAGGAAAAATATTTTCGAACTAGAAGAGCTCACATAGAGTCTCTTGAGAGTGGTGCTTGGATAGGCCACTGATATATGAGAGTGGTGCTCTGGGAGGCCACTGGATTTGGGAGAGTGGTGCTCAGATAGGCCACTGATATATGAGAGTGGTGCTCTGGGAGGCCACTGAATTTGGGAGAGTGGTGCTCAGATAGGCCACTAGGTTGGGTGAGTCTCCTCTAAGTCCTTAGCTAGTGTTGGAGCGGGTTATGAGGTCGAGGGTTATTCCCTTAACCAAGTACTCGGGAAGGTGCGTGGATCCTTGCGGATAATCGGTGGGCGAACTCCACAATTGACTTGGTTAATGCATGCCAAGGTCGTGGTAAGCCCGTACCCAGCTGTGCTATACCTGACGGTGGATCTGGACTTCCAATTGTGTAAGTGACATCATCCGAGTAAACCCGAGGGAGGATTATATATCCTGTTTAGCTGTGACCGAGCGGGCGCATTGGGCGTGAAAACGGTTGGGGTGGTTTCGGTAGGATGGAATGTCACTTATACAACTCTATTGTTGTGGAGATCTCCTAGGTGTATGCGTGACGACGCATTAGATGATTGATATGCATTGATATCTGTCATGAGATGCATTTATTGCATGATTATTAATATGATGAAGTGTGGTGTTTGACTTCATGATTGGTGGATTGTATTTTATGTATGAGTAGTATTGGATAGAGTGTATGGAGTAACTCTATGAATACGATTGTGTGGTATAGATTATTGTTCTATACTTGTATGATTGATGTGTGAATTCTAGCTTACCCTTCTGTTTCCATGTGGTGGAACTGCGATGATCATACTTGGTATGGGAGCAGATCAGGGCTAGCTTGGAGTCGAGGTGACCGCTGCGAGACGGGGAGTTTGATCCTCGTGTTAGGGTTACCATTTTGGGTAACGATTTTGTTTGTTTGACCGACACTAGGGAATATTATTTTTGGGATGACTGTACATATATGGCATTTTATTTTGTATTTAAAGAATTTGGTTATTTTTATTCTTATCTATACCTGTATGTATGAGTTATCCAATTTAATATTTTCCTTAGTTCACTAGTAGTAGTGCGATTCCACTAAGTGTAGAGACCATGGTGGGTCGTTATAGACAGTTTCTGATAAGCAGTTTCTAGTTGACTTAATTTGTTTGCCTCTTAGTCAATTAGATGTAATTCTTGGTATAGATTGGTTATCTTCTCACAATGTCCTTTTAAACTGCTTTGAGAAATGTATTTCCTTTGGTGAATGTAAGAGTATGGAATTTCTTAGTGCTGCCGACATTAAAACTTGTTTAAAGGAAAATGAAAGAGTATACATGATCTTTGCTTCCTAACACTTAAGACTGATAGTAAGCTAGATGAGATTCCCTTAGTGAGAGAATTTCTAGAAGTATTCCCTAAGGATGTGTCTAGTTTACCACCTGAGAGAGAGATTGAGTTTAGCATAGACCTTGTACCAGGTACCTCACCTATATCTATAGCACCCTATAGGATGTCCCCAATAGAGTTAGTTGAGCTTAAGAAACAAATAGAGGAACTACAAGAGAAACAATTCATTAGGCCTAGTGTTTCGCCTTGGGGAGCGCCTGTTTTATTGGTTAAGAAGAAAGATGGGAGCATGAGACTATGTGTAGACTATAGACAATTGAATAAAGTGACCATTAAGAATAAGTATCCCTTGCCTAGGATAAATGACCTTATGGATCAACTAGTTGGAGCTTGTGTATTTAGTAAGATAGATTTAAGGTCAGGATACCATCAGATTAGAGTGAGAGCTGAGGATGTTCCTAAGACTGCTTTTAGGACCCGCTATGGGCACTATAAGTATTTAGTTATGCCTTTTGGTGTGACTAATGCACCTGGTGTTTTTATGGACTACATGAATAGGATCTTTCACCCTTACTTGGATAGATTTGTAGTGGTCTTCATAGATGATATCCTAGTATATTCCAAGACTAGGGAGGAGCATGTTGAGCACCTTAGGATCGTTCTTCAAACCCTTAAGGAAAAGAAGTTGTATGCTAAATTGTCAAAATGTGAATTTTGGTTGGATAATGTGAACTTTCTAGGGCATGTGATATCCAAGGGTGGAATAGTTGTAGATCCTGCTAAGGTAGAAGCTGTGTTAGAGTGGAGAACACCTAAATCAGTATTTGAGATTAGGAGTTTTCTAGGACTAGCCGGTTATTACAGAAGGTTCATAGAGAATTTCTCTAGGCTAGCTCTTCCTTTGACTAAGCTGACAAAGAAGGACCAACCTTTTGTGTGGGATTCTAGGTGTGAGGAAAACTTTCAAGAGCTTAGGAGAAGATTAACTAGTGCCCCTGTGTTAGTGTTACCTGATCCTAATAAGACTTTTGAGGTATTTTGTGATGCTTCTAAAATGGGTTTAGGAGGAGTGCTTATGCAGGAGGGTAAGGTAGTAGCCTATGCTTCTAGACAACTTAAAATTCATGAGCAAAACTATCCTACCCATGACCTTGAGTTAGCTGCAATAGTATTTGTGCTTAAGTTGTGGAGACATTACTTGTTTGGGTCTAGATTTGAGGTGTTTAGTGACCATAAAAGCCTTAAGTACTTGTTTGACCAAAAGGAATTGAATATGAGACAGATGAGATGGTTAGAATTCCTTAAGGATTATGACTTTCAATTGAACTATCACCCCGGCAAGGCTAATATTGTAGCTGACGCTTTAAGTAGAAAATCTTTGAGAGTGTCTTCCTTGATGATTAGGGAATTGCAAATGATTGAGGAGTTTAGGGATATGAGCTTAGGGTGTGAGTTGACCTCTAAGAGTATTAAGTTGGGAGCTTTGAAAGTGACTAATAACTTGATAGATGAGATTAGAGAAGGTCAGAAGGTAGATCCTTTCTTATTAAGTCAAGTAGAGAAGTTGAATCAAGGTGTAGAGAGTGAGTTTAGATTTGGAGTGGATGGAGTGTTGAGATTTAAGGATAGGTTGTGCATTCCTAGTGTGCCAGAGAGAGCAATCCTAGAAGAAGGTCATAAGAGTAGCCTTAGTATCCATCCAAGAGCCACTAAGATGTACCAAGACCTTAAAAAGATGTTTTGGTGGCCTAAGATGAAGAGGGAAGTGGAGGAATTTGTGTATACTTGCTTAGTATGTCAGAAAGCTAAGGTAGAACACCAAAAACCTTCAGGTCTGATGCAACTTTTAGATGTGCCTGTGTGGAAATGGGATAACATCTCTATGGATTTTGTAGTTGGATTACCTAAGACTGTGAAGAACTTGGATGCTATATGGGTCATTGTGGATAGATTGACTAAGTCTGCCCATTTTATTCCCATTAATATTAGGTATCCTTTAGAGAGGTTAACCAAGTTGTACATCAGTGAGATCGTGAGGTTGCATGGAGTTTCTACTAGTATAGTGTCTGATAGAAATCCTAGGTTCACCTCTAGATTTTGGGAGAGTTTGCATAAGGCTTTAGGCACTAAGCTTAGATTGAGTTCAGCCTACCATCCCCAAACAGATGGCCAAACTGAGAGAACCATACAATCTTTGGAAGACTTGTTGAGAACTTGCATCTTAGAACATGGGGGTAGTTGGGATAGTTTCCTACCTTTAATAGAGTTTACCTACAATAATAGCTACCATTCCAGTATTGGGATGGCACCCTATGAGGCTTTGTATGGTAGGAGATGTAGAACACCTTTATGTTGGGTAGAACCTGGAGAGGATGCCATGTTAGGACCTGAGATAGTTCAACAAACTACTGAACAGGTTAAGATGATCCAAGAGAGGATGAGAGCAACCCAGAGTAGGCAAAAGAGTTATAATGACAAGAGGAGAAAAGACCTTGAGTTTAAAGAAGGCGATCATGTATTCCTTAAAGTCACTCCTTGGATAGGAGTAGGTAGAGCACTGAAATCCCGTAAGCTTACTCCACGTTTCATCGGTCCTTATCAAATTCTTAAAAGGATCGGTGAAGTAGCCTATCAAATTGCCTTGCCTCCATCTCTTTCAAATCTCCATAGTGTCTTTCATGTTTCCCAACTCAGAAAGTATGTCCATGATCATTCCCATATCATTGAGTCTGACAACATTCAGTTGAAGGATAATCTCACCTATGAAACGATTCCTTTAAGGATTGATGACAAGAGGGTGAAACAACTAAGAGGAAAGGAAATCCCTTTGGTTAAGGTCGTTTGGGGAGGAAATTTTGAAGAAAGTGCTACATGGGAGTTAGAAAGCAAGATGCGAGAAGCTTATCCATTTCTGTTTTCAGGTAAATTTCGGGGACGAAATTTCTAAAAGGAGGGGAGAATTGTAACATCCCGAATTTTCTACTAATATAATGTTGATTATTATTTATTTTTGTATAGTTATTTTAGTTAATTAAAGGGTTATAAAATTTTTGTAAAATTATATATATTTTTTTACGCCGGAACGGGCTGTTCCGAAAATGGAACGGGCCGTTCCAGATGAAGAAAAGATACTATTTTTCGAGCAGTAGAACGGGTCGTTCCAAACGTGGAACGGGCCGTTCCAAAGTAATAAAAAGACCCATTTTTGTTTTACCAGAACGGGCCGTTCCCAAAGGGAAACGGGCCGTTCCGAGATTTTAAAAATGCCTAAAAAGTTGTGTTAGAAACTGGGCGTTCCAACTATGGTCAATAAGTGTAAACGTGAACCCCAGAACGAGCCGTTCTAATTTTAGAACGGCCCGTTCTGCTTTTTGGAAACGGGCCGTTCTGATTTTGGAATGAGCCGTTCCAGTTGAAAATTTTGCACAGATTCGAAGGATCCGGAACGGGCCATTCCGAATTCAATACGGGCCGTTCCGGGTACACCAGGTTGCCTATAAATAGCGGCAGGGGGGTGAAAATTTTATAACGGAGTGATAAGTGAAAATCTTAGAGAGAGAAAGAAAGAGAGAGAGAGAGAGAGAGAGAGAGAGAGAGAGAGAGAAAGAGAAAGAGAAAGAAAGAGAGGAAAGAAAGAGGGAATCCAGAGGAGGAGACCTTGCCCAAGTTTCAACTCCGCTTATCCAGGTAAGGGGGAGTGAGAAACCTCGCTCCGGGGTGTGGGGATAATTGTTGGATAGTTTGTTTGTCGGATTGGCCCCCAATCCCTTGCCTGTTGTTCTGTCTTTCTGTTTGTTCTACTTTGTTCCTTGTTACTTTGTTCCTTGTTACTTTTTTTCCTTGTTACTTTGTTCCTTGTTACTTTGTTCCTTGTTACTTTGTTCCTTGTTACTTTGTTCTTTGTTACTTTGTTCCTTGTTACTTTGTTCCTTGAAAGTAATAAATGAATATGGAATTAATGCTAAAACTAAATAAGTTTTAATATGAAAAAGAATGTTCTCTATGAATTCCTATGCGAACCTTATGAGGAGATAATTGTTGGCTATCTAACCTTTGTTTCTTCACCTAAAACTGAGTGAGATGTTTCTCACTCCCTTGTTGTTCTTGTATATGTTTAAATTATGATGCAGGTGATCAGCATCATGAGGATGTTGGTGATGAGGCTTAAGGCTTCAGTTGGGCATGCTCTGATAGGATGTGACATCGGGGCATAGTTAGCTTAGTTTAATATGTTATTGTTTTAATAACTTTAGTTTCTCTTCTTTTGTAATTTCTAACGAAGAGATAACGTAAATAAAGTTTATAATCCAAGGAAAATGTATGTTAAGAATTGTAATTTGAACGTTCTTGATAAAAGACCAGAATGAATATCTTTGTTATATTTTTATTACATGATTTGGAAAATATAAATTAATTCCTAACCAGGAGGCACTGCCACCTTTACTGGAGTTAATTTATATTTCCTGTATTATTATATATATATATATATATATATATATATATATATATATGATTTCTTGTTGTCACTAAATTGTATTGAAAATCTTAACTTCTTGTCTTTTGTAATTTTTACATTGGAGTTATGATTTATCAGTTATGAATATGAATCTTCTACCTTGTGATATTTGAGACATTTGTCAACTATGAAAGATTTTATTTACTCAAAAAAAGAAAAAGAAAAAAAAATATTTTGTTTACATTTATTGTGTATTAATGTTGGGGTAGAAGGGTGTCACATATATTTGTTAAAAATGTAAGAATTTTATACAAAAATTGACTATTATATATTAAAAAAGATCAATAAAATTTTAAATATATATATATATATATATATATGAGGAGGGTTGTAATAACACCGATATAACTTTTGCTACGTATTACACCGCTAATAACTTTATATTGAATGAGAATTTTGTAAATTCAACCGTTAAATTGAAAATTCTTTACTCTTAAATCATATATACAAAATTTTGATATTAATCGATGATGATTTCTTATAAAACAAAATTAACGTAATATATATATATATATATTTCAAAATAAACTAAAATATGAACATTTTGATTACCTTCACGTTATTGTTAAATTTTAACAAAATTTGATATAAATATATAAAGTGAAATGAACTTTTAATCTAACGGTTGGATTTACAAAATTCACATTTAATATAAAGTTATTGAGTGATGTGTTATACTTAGTAAAGGTTACACCGGTATTAGTATAACCCTTCTCTTTCTCTCACTCTCTATATATATATATATATAGAGATATATATATATAGAGAGAATATATATATATATATATATATACATATATATATATATATATATATATATATACATATATATATATATATTTATATATATATATATATATAGAGAGAGAGAGAGAGGAGGAATCAAATAACTTTTGGAAAAGTTATTACGCTCAATAACTCATGGTGTGTGTTGAATTTCATCGATCCAATTGTTAAATTAAAAGTTATTAAATTTTACTAATAATTAATATAGAAAAAATTAATTATCTTTGGAATAAATTATTTGCTAATTAACAATATAATTGAAATATTAATTATTTTAAATTATTTAACTAAAATCTTATTGACAATTTACTATATGATCTTGATATTTTTGTATAACTAGTATTTGATTTTAAATTTGATATGAAAATATTATGACATAATTAGATAGGATTTTAAGTTAGTATTTTATTAATGGTTGATAATTAGAAAATAAAACAAGAATAAATACATTTTTTTAACTTTATATGTTTGATTTAAGACAAATAAATATATTAAATTAATTAATAATTTATTTAAAATATTAAAATTTAATTTATAAGTGTGTAATAAATAAATATTTATAATTTTATAAATTATGTTATCATTATAAATTAAAATAAGTAATTTAAATTATAATTTTAAATAGAAATATGTAGATTGTTAATTATAAAATAGTACATATAAATAAAGATTAATTAAATATATTATTATTATTATTATTATTATTATTCGTAATATAAAATTATTATATATTATTATTATAGTACAAGTATGAGATTGTATAGTCGAAGATAACTTAAACGAATTAATTTGTACAAGTTATACTGACAACATGCATATATATTTCGGTAGCTTATCTCATCAGAACTTCACAACTAGCGTGCTTGACTTGGAGTAATATAAGGATGGGTGACATTCTGGAAAGTTTCCCAGAAATTGCGCAAGTAAGGATAAAACACTAAAAAATGAAATGTCGTGAAATAGAACCCTTGAGAGACCAAATAAAAGGGTTGTTACATTAATAATTTATTAAAATTAAACAAAAATTATCCGTAAAAAATTTTCATCGGTAATTTTCGACGGATAATTACCAATGGATGTATCCATTAGAAATTTTTGACGAATTAAGATGTTTCTGACAGATTTTTTTCCGACGTCCCTTTTTTCGACGAATTTGCATCCTTCAGAAATAGAGAATTTTTTACGGATATTCCTCTTTTCCGACGGATTATGTCCATCGGAAATTTGCGTTTTTCTTATAGTGTAAAGGCAATTTCCTAGGGTCATAACTTATTATTTTAAGCACTAAATCATCTCAAACTTCATGGGTTATTTATACTATATGTGATACCCATCTACCCCCAAGAGAGATACCAATTAATGATATAAATACATAGTTCATAAATTCTTAATTCATCCTCATATAAACTTATAAATAAAATAATCTGGTTCATCTAAAGAATAAGTAAACAAAGTAGTAGAAGTCAAATTACAACTTGCATGTACTTAACTAAAACAAAAGGGATAACATAATTCCTATCTACTCCCAAGCCCCAGTGTCACATTGGCATCATCAGAGTTTCCACAAGCACCTTGATATCTCCTTACTCCTCCAAATACTAAGAATCCTCGTTTTCAAAACATACAAAAACATATCAATAAACAAACAAGGAGTGAGAACAATCTTACTCTATAGGAAATGAGTCGTAACTCTCAATATCCCATCCCTTCACCATAACAAATATAATAGTAATAATTACTACATCAACTTCAACTGTAAACACCATCAATTAATCTCACAAACACATACACAGTAATGCAATGCGGTGTGCACCTACGTCTAAATGCATGGGGTACACGACCATCATCTTCAAGAATATATAGTTGGTATCTAATTCCCAAGTTAATCTTAGGCTACCAACACAAAAGTGTTCCTACTAGAACACCAACAGGTTCTCACCATAACCACAAAATCAGGTTCCCACCAGAACCACAAAATCATGCAAGTATGATGCATGCCACAACCATGCAATGCTTTTATATAAATACATCATGATCATCATATAATTCATCGTTCATCAACATCTATATTCATCCACATCAATAGTCACACATCAAGATAATAATCATCATCACAGGGTATATAGATACACATTCATCATTATGTAATCAATCATCAAGGCACACTCGACTCAGAGCACTCAAGCCTGGTGCCGCTTGTGATCCAGGACAAAATTCACCAACATCGAAACAAAATTCTTGAAACAATGATCACCATAATCAATCATACAAATTATAATCAATCAGAACTCATTTTACGTCCAACAAGAATTCACCATTCAATATGCATTCATCAATTAAACATCTATGACTCTTACCCTTAAAATTCATCAAAATTTCTCCCTTAGGGTTCTATTAATAATCCATTCAATTAATTACTTACAAAACATCAGATCACCAAATAAAGTTCATATTAATAATCCATTCGACAAATAGCATCACACAAGATTTCATCAAACGAAACATTTATGGGATTGGGGCCAATCCCTCTACCCTTCATGCATACACCCAATTTCCAGAGATGAGTGTTCTCACTCCCCTTTTATTTAGAGCGATGCAACATATGAAATCTAGCCTTTGCCTGCTTTCCAATGATCCCTTCTCCTTACTCTCCAGATGTGTTCTCTTAAGAGCACAAGAGGGTCAAAGAACGTGAAGGTAAAAAAAAATATATCAGACCTTCTTTGTCCTCTCTTCTAATGTATAACTCCTTATTTCTCTAAACCCATCTATTTTTAATTATTTCTAATTCTCCTTTTAATGAATAAATCTATTAAAATAAATAAAATAAAATTATTAATCAAAAAATAAAATAAAATCATTTTTATCTTTCTAATTAATTATTATTAATTATAAAAAATTCTAGGGTGTTACACTACATATTAGGTATATATTCTTAGCAACTTTTGATACTTTTATTGTAAGTTTTAAAACATATTTTCCCTTGTTTGAAGATGTAGGGCAGCCAACTAATTTTTTTAAGTTTCCTATATTTCTAATCATCATAACAAGCCAAAACTAGTTTAATAAGTTATCAAAATATGTCAACACTTGTACCCACCATTTCATAATACACTCATTTTTCACATTAAAATGGGTAAATATTTCTGCATAATTTTGTAGTAAATTTCCATGTGTATAAACCACATTGTACAAACAACATAATCAATTTAAGAATTCTGACATCACACTACATTCATATACAAACTTGGTGCCTCATTTAAAGCATAAAATTACATTAAATATCATCTCAAACATTCATATTTAGAGCCATAAAGAAGATAGAGATGTCATAACAAAATCAACGTGTAACATGTCTAGATTATGTGATACCCTCTACCCCAACGTTAATACACAATAAATGTAAATAATAATTTCTTTTTCTTTTTGAGTAAATAAAATCTTTCATGTATAAAACAATTGTTTCAAATCTCATAAGGTAGAAGATTCACATTCGTAACTCATCAATCATAAAAAGTCAAATATAAGTATTAAACTCAAGAAATCATATAAAGGAGAATATATATTAATTCCAGTAAAGGTGGTAGTGCCTCCTAGTTAGGAATTAATATATCACTTTCAAATCATGTAATAAAATAGTATGACAAAGATGTACATTTTGGTCTTTTCTCAAGAACGTTCAAAATTACAAAAGAAGAGAAGATTACAGCTTTTTAAAATAATAACTTCTAAAATAAGCCTAGTTATGCCCGATGTCACATCCTATCAGAGCATGCCCAACTGAAGCCTTAAGCCTCATCACCAACATCCTCATGATGTTGTTCACCTGCAACATAATTTAAACATATACAAAAACAACAAGGGAGTGAGAAACATCTCACTCAGTTTCAGGTGCAGAAATAAAGGCTAGATAGCTCACACACACAACATATATAAGTCACATGTAAACAATACACACATATCACATATATACTCATTTATCATGCAATGATGTCATGAACTCGACTCATAAATGCATGCATGTGGCGCCATAAGGAAGTTTCACATATCATCACTGGTGACCCAAAGGTACACCTGGTTACATCACTGGTGACCCTAAGGTACACCTGGTTACATCACCGGTGACCCTAAGGTACACCTTGTTAGCATGTTACATCACCGGTGACCCTAAGGTACACCTCGTTAGCAAGTTACATCACCGGTGACCCTAAGGTACACCTCATTAGCAAGTTTCATCACCGGTGACCCTAAGGTACACCTTGTTAGCATCACTGGTATGCGGCCTCAGCGGCACACCTGGAGTAATATATGCATATGATGCATGTTATACAATCATTATTTCATGAACTCAACATTTAACTTATTACAGAATTTCATTTAGTATATCATGTCATTATTTTTCATATTCTTATTATCACAACTTGTCTCAATAGTCCATTCTTAGGTCTCATGGTCCATTCTTAGGTCTCATGTCATAAATACTCCTCATAAGGTCCGCATAGGTATTCACAGAGTTTAGAGAGCATTCTTATTCATATTAAAACTCATTTATTATTAACATTAATTCCATATTCATTTATTACTTCAACAAAGAACAAAGTAGAATAAATAAAAAATCGGACAGAACAACAGCACCTTCAACAAAAACAAAGTAGAGTAAATAGAAAATCAAACAGAACAACGGCAAGGGATTGGGATTACATAATCATTTATTATTTCCAACAAGAAATAAAGTAGAACAAACAGAAAATAAGACAGCACAACGGCAAGGGATTGGGGGCCAATCCGACAAACAAACTATCCAACAATTATCCCCACACCCCCGAGCGAGGTTTCTCACTCCCCCCCTTACCTGGATAAACGGAGTTGAAACTTGGACAGAGTCTCCTCTTCTGGATTCCCTCTTTCTTTCCCTCTCTTTTTTTCTTTCTCTCTCTTTCTTTCTCTCTTTCTTTCTTTCTTTCTTTCTCTCTCTCTCTCTCTCTCTCTCTCTCTCTCTCTTCTCTTTCTCTCTCGAAAATTTTCACTTCTTACTGAATATAAAATTTTCACCCCCCTTGGCCCTATTTATAGGCAACCTGGAGTACCCGGAACGGCCCGTATTGAATTCGGAACGGCCTGTTCCGGATCCTTCGAATCTGTGCAATTTTTTGAACTGGAACGGCCCGTTCTAAAGTCGGAACGGCCCGTTCCCAAAAAGTAGAACGACCCGTTCTAAGACCAGAATGGCCCGTTCTCAATCTCAGCAGAACGACCAGTTCTCCCTCCGAAACGGCCCGTTCTCCTTGTTGGAACGGCCCGTTCTGGGCCCGTTCCCAACCTAAAATTTTAGCTTATTTTTAATGCTCAGAACGACCTGTTCCACTTTCGGAACAGCCCGTTCCGAGTTACTCAAATACCCCTAATTCCTTTATAAAATTACGAAAATGTCCTCAGTAATTACAGAAATGTCATTACTAATAAAAATATCCTTTTAAAGAAATTGGGGTGTTACAGATTACACTTTCAAGTCACATTCAAGCTCAACTTGAACTCAAACTCAATCAAATTAAATTCAAATATCTTTACAATTCATAACATACACACATTTCAGGTCTCCAAACACAATTTGAAACATTGAACTATGTTTAAACATAAAAAAGAAGTTGTCATGAATATAATTATTTATTTGAGCCAAAAGTCACTCTTTTAGGGCATACATTACTCAAATTAATTTCAAATTCAACCAAATTAATTCTAATATCTTTATAGTTCATAATATACATATTTCAAGTCCCCAAACACAATTTAGAGCATAGTTCCTAATTTATATAGTTCAATCCGTAGCCACCAATAGATGCAAATTTTAGACAACTTTTTCAATCTTATTGTGTTATTTTCATATGCAAACAAGTCTCAATAGATAGTATATCACCCCACTACCATTTTTCATATACTATACATCATTTTAATTTGAAGCATTAAAACAAAGTTTTAGCCCCTCGCAAATGGTGTTGGACAACTTCCATTTTTTCAAACAAGACATATAGAAAATTAACTCCATACAACTCAAAAATACTAATAAATGTAACAAGGGACTAAAGAATCCCTTCAAATAGTAAGATAAAAAAGAAAAAAGAGTCCAACCCCTTCCTTTATTACCTCCTTAATCAAGAGTTTTTAGTGTGGGTATCAAGGACAAAGTCTCCTTACAAGCTCCAAAGTGCTTTAATAGAAAATGAAGAATGTAGAAGAGGAAAAAGGGGTTGAAAGGGAGAAAAAGGTATTGAGGATAGGGGTAGGAGAACTCACTTATGGAAAGAACAAAGTGAAGAGTGTTTGAAAATTCTTCTTCTCCCTCACAAATTGGTCAACACACACAAAGGAAGGTGGTGGGAGACTTATTTTTTTTAGTTATATAGGGGTCAAGCTAGTGTTTGAGTGAGACCTACAAAATCTCACTTAGTTTTTGGTAAATCTATTTATAATCACCCTATAATATCTCTATTAGTCACTTACCTAAGTTTTATGTTATATTATTTTTTAAGAAAAAAAATCTAAACTAGTTAATTTGATAATTTACTAACTTGATTTTATTTAATTACTTGATTAACCACATAATATATTATTGTCTTTATTATTATTCATTAATGGGTCTAAGCCAAACTAACTATTTTTCATAATTTTTTTCATTAATAATAACTACTAGTAATACCTAATTTCGTTCAAGTATATAGTGACATAAAAAAAGTGTCACTAAAGATACAATATATATATATATATATATATATATATATATATAAATCAATTTGACATATAACTTAGCTACGTATAATTTTAGTATTAATTTTAAATAAAATTTAACATCATATATTATGTGTCATTATAGTCTATATATATATTTACACTCTTTAATAATATACGAACATATATAGTATTTATATATAGTTTAAGTAAAAGTAATTTTTATTAACAAGTATTGTATTACTACATGACATTTATTTTAGTATTATGACATGTAAAATAAGTAACTATTAGAACAAAAAAAATATTTTCTATTTTATTTTCTAATATTGTACTTTTTGGGTGTTACATTGAACACCAAGTCCAAAATGGTCATTTTGGATAAGATAAAACACACTTGAATAAAATTAATTAAAATATTTAAATTATTAAGAAATTCAAAACCCCAAAACCATAAACCACACACCCACAAGACCATCCTCGCACGCGAGAACTTATACCGTTTGCTTGTCTCCTTGAAACATGAAACATCTTTTATGCAAATTAATATATAAACACAGATGCTAATATACATTCAAGCAAATGTGAGACTTGAGGCCTTTTAAAATACCTCCGATCGATGTACGACACAAACAAAACGCCAGAACAAACTAATCACAGAGTTTATTAAAATTATAAAAATTCAATGATAATACATGGCTTAATTGCCTTTTTTACTTTCAAATATTACAATTATATAATTTTGATTTTGAAGATTTTAATTAAAAAAATTTAGTTAATGTAGTGTCACAATATATTTAATTCTAGTCTCTAATATTTTAATCGAACAATTTTAATCTTTTAAATATCGTAATTGTATAATTTTAGTCCCTCCCTTTTAAAATATAATAATTTTAAATTATAATATATATATATATATATATATAATGTTTTAAAATTATGAAATTGTTAAACTATTTAAGATACATATATTATAATTTTCATTCATGTAAAATAATATTTATTTGTTGTTACTAAACAAAATATATATATATATATATATATATATATATATTAATATATTTATAGATAAATTAATATTTTTAGGAATATAAATTAGTATATATCACAATACTTTTAAAATAAAATAAATATAATAGAAGAAAATTAATTAGAAGTACAATATATTATATCACTTGTTACTGTCGTATCAACAAAATTATTAAATTTTTAATAAAAAAAAATTAAAGTTACATAAGTTTAACACTTAAGATATTATAATTACGCAATTAGAAATTAAAGAATTAAAATCACATGATAGTAATACTTGAACACTTGAGTGACTAGATTTAATCGGTTAAAATTTTGAAAACTAAAATTATACAACTTGAGTAACACGTACGCAACATAATTCATTAATACAATCATTAAAAGCGTACAAATATGCATTAACTGATTAACTAATAATCATGTCAACAAAAATCATATACTTTTTCTAATATAAGCAACAAAGTGTTTATAATATATATACCGGTATGCCCTTACTCATGTCGTCACCAAAAGCACACATAATGCTTTATTTATGCCTCACCTATGGCTCATTATATAAATTGGTAATGGTATATATGCACTTATTTATACTGATTAATTGAGGAGCAACAACAAAGTGTGTCTTTTGTAGAGGTCGAGGATTCTCAATTAGGACAGAATGTGATGGCATAGTCAGGCCCTTGGGAGCAGGTGAAAGTGCTGTTTATATCATCGAAAGCGTAGCTATAAGCATCGGGACACTGGTTCTCGAAAAACAAAGAGTATTTGGTAGGTTGACATGTTTCGGTACTGTTATATGCTCCTTTGCAACAATATTGATCTTCCCCGAAAGCCACGCAAGCACTCTTGCAAGCGATCACGTTCCCGTCGGAGCCTTTGATTTGGAGCTCTGTGGGGCACGCAGCGTTGATGTTATCAGTTTTACAAATCGAGGTTTTGCACTCACCGCTCCCACCTTGCGGGGTCACCGACACGGGCACGTTGAACCCGTCCACGTTGCTCACGTCGTAGAAATCTTGTCCTCCGTTTGGCGCTATGGTAATCTCCACCAAAGTTGCGGGTGGCTTTCCACCGTCGCCGTTGCATGTGACTTGGCCGGAGGCGCAGTCACCGGTGGCGCAGGTGAACCCTCCGTTGCTGTCGGAGCATCCGGTTCGAGCCCAAAACCGACCCGACCATGGAGATGGAAGGTCCACAGAATTGGAGGCTCCTGAAGCCAACTCGAAACCCGTTGTTTTCAGTTGAGGTGGGCTACCCGTTAGGGTTCCTGGCCATACTGTGTATGTGCATTGGTTTGTGAATGTAACCTTCGCTCCTTGAGCCACTGCATGCCAACCAAAATATTTGTTCATATTATAAAATTAGTATTTTAGTACGTGAAATATACATATAACATATTTATCGTAAAATTAAACTTTATAATAAATTATATATAAACAAATATTTTTAAATATATAAATTATATTTTAGATTTACCATAAATAATCCACAGATTGGTGCAATACATCATCTATCATGTCATCGTCTAGTGTAATAATAACAAAATTTGTTAAACATTTAATAAATAAAAAATTTGAAGAAGGGATCATAATTGAAATATGCATAGGACCTAATTTATGCGATTGGATTTGGAACCCAGATATTAAAGTTGCACAATTGCAATGTATAAAATATAAAATGAACAATTAAGTCAATAAAAAAAATAGAAAGAGAAGTGGTCGAATGAAATTTGTAAAGTTGAATTAATGTACCATAGAAGAGGAATACACAGCTAAGATATATAGCAAAACGAGTTCTCATCATTTATGGTTACTTATTTCCGTAGGGGTTGTGCTTTTGTTTTTGCAAGTTTGCTGGTGAGGTATGAGTTCCAACGTGTCTTGCTATATATAATGCTACGAGGCTGGAATTTTCAACTATTCGTGTCGGGCACGTGAGGAAATTTGGATATGAGGTATTGAATTCACACGTAATAATGTTTTCATAATATACACTTTATATATGTTTTTATAATATCTATTGGTATTATTTTTAATTAAAATTAAATTTTTACTTTGATAACACATGTTTAATTATTTAGTTTCAAAACTATATGCAACTTTATTAATTAAATAAATATAAATTAAAAGACCGATAACATATGCATGCAATTCAAATTTCAGAAATTAGAAATGTATTTCAGTTTTTTCTCTCGAAAAGTTACTGCTGTCCTCTAGATGGTGGTCCTGTGGGGGTCAACCACGATTTTTTTATTTATTTTTTTTTTTTTTGTTATAAAGAACAACGAACTTAATCGTCCTACCTTTTGTAATAGATATATTTTTAGGTATGGAATAGTTATTTTTAACCACGATTTTTTTTATAAAGAACAACGATTTTAATCGTCCGACCTTTGTAATAGATATATTTTTAGGTATGGAATAGTTATTTTTATTTATGACCTTCTCAAGTTTCAACCGTGTAAAGAAGTATGTAATTTTTCTCAATCATGACGATCTTATGATTTCACCTGTCGATTGAATAAATACATTTTCGAAAAATAAAATTAAAAGATTTTTGTTATTATCTTTTATAGAAGTGAATGTGGAAGTCAATTTAAAAAATAAAGCAATTATGCAAAATTTTCTTAAAGTATTTCCATATGGCATTCTTGGTTTGCCAGTTGATATGAAAAATTGAATTTTCAATTTATTTAATGTCTTGTATTGGGCCAATTACAATAGCACATATAAGATGTCAAATTAGGAGTTAGTTAAATTGAAGATACAATTAGAAGAGTTACATGAAAAACAATTCTTTTGTTTTAGTGCATCAACTTGGGAGGTCTTATTTTATTAGTAATTAAAAAAGAAAGATACGACTTTTAGGTTATGTATAAAGGTTAAAATATTAATTTAGTCCTTTTATAATATTTGTTTGTTTTAATTTAGTCTCACTTCAATTTTTTATTTTAATTTGGTCCCTAATAATTTAAATTATTGCAACGTCAGATTTCCGTCCAAATTATTTAAACGGAGTTAATTGTTGGCCACGTGAATGTCACGTGGATGCCACGTAGATGCATATGTGGATGCCAAATTTATTGAATACACCTAGAACCAGAACGGTCTATTTAGTTGCACTCTTGGTGTGTTATTTTGTACCTGGAACGAGTCGTTCCAGATGCAGAATTAACACACCAATAGTGTAACTAGAACGAGTCATTCTGGTTTCAGAACGGGTCGTTCTGGTTCTAGAATGTCAAACACAAACGATCGATAATCATCGTTCACGGTTGTGAATCGTACAAGGAAAAAGACCCAAGGTACAAAGCATTTCAAATATTGGATTTGGTAATATTGTCAATGGGGATTGATAACTTCAATTGCTAAACATTTGGGCTATACAGTGTATCATTAAGGACAATGTAATGTATCACTAAGGACAATGGTAGCAGGTTTTATTTCATTGTTAGTCAAACTAGAGTGAACCACTTACTACCAAATTGATAATATACAGTCAAGGATGAAACATCATAGTGTTTCCCCTTGAAGTCATTGACGATGTACCCCAACAACAATAACTTGTTCTTGAGGAGATACAACCTAAAGTAAAGGAAGAGAATACACAGAACCAATATTTTACCACACAACCACATGTACAGGTAGATAATGTTGATATCCTATCAGCCATTCAGTGTTATATGGTGGATAAGATGTATTATTGGCACCAGCTTCAACGTTATCCAGATGATTTTTCTTCCCAATAATTTCTTTGAACTTTTTTAGTATATGTTATGTTTTGAATTTTTGTTTTCAGTTTTTGAACCATATTTCTGTCTTTGAGTTTATAATATGTTATGAATTTTTATTTTCAATTTTTGAATCACATTGCGGTATTTTGTTGAACGTACGTATGTAGTTGACGTTCTGGAATGGGCCGTTTTGAATCCAGAACAGCATGTTCTAAAACCATAACAGATACAAAATTAACACACAACATGAGTGCAACAAAACGGGCCATTCTGGTTTCAGAACAGGCCGTTCTGGTTCCAGGTGTATTTAAGAAATTTGGATCCACTTATGCATCTACGTGGCATCCACGTGGCCAACAGTTAACTCCGTTTAAATAATTTGGACGGAAGTTCGACATTGCAATAATTTAAATTATTAGGGACCCAATTGAAACCAAAAACTAAAGTGGGACTAAATTGAAACAAACAAATATTATAAGGGACCTGTTAGTACCAGAAAAGAGAATTCGAAGATACTTGAAATACAGGGGTTCTCGATATCTTAGATGATCGGAAAAGAGCGGAGAAGTTTCTGAAGTAGAGATATACGAAGCCTGAGGAGAATCAAGAGATACGCGAAGACACTTTTCTTGAAACACTCGAAAGCCTTGAACCTTGAAGCTGCTGCTCATGAAAAGGCCACACGGCTTCGAAACCTCTCAAAGTACAAGAAGAATCAGGAAACACTCAAGTATATGTTTTCGTAGGTCACTCGAAATCCCGGGGATCTGGACATACACGAGCATACTTCGCAACCTCTCAGAATGAAGAACGTAAAAGAGACATGATTAAGAGCGATCGAAGTAAATCGAGGGATGAGTGTCAAGACTGGAGAACAATTTAGGGAAGTTATAAGCGATTCCAGGAGTTATCAAGAGACATGCCCGAAAATGAACCACAATGTGGAGGTTTAGAGCGGTTATGCATTTGGGTCACGTCAGATACAATTAATTCAATTCCCCAAATCTCTATAAATTGACGAGTCATGCTCGTAGCAAGGGGTCAGAAATCTCAAACTCACAAAACCTCACACGCACTCTTCGCTTGCGCATATGGCTCACGTGCACGAGAAGGCTGGGTACGATTTCTCGACCACCATTTCTTTTTCCTTTTTAGCGTAGCGTAGCATAGCTTAGTGTAGTCTTCTGAATCCTTTTCATTATCCTTACGAATTGTAATTCTGTTAACATCGAATGAAGGATATGATTTCTACAGTCAATATACATTTTGTTTATTCGATGCACATCAACGTTCACATGCATGAAATTGATTATATGATTAGCATAGATATTCTGTTATGCTAAAATTGCACCCTACTTAATTAACTCTATTTGTTGCTTGTATGATTTACCACCACAAGTCTTCGAATCTATCATCTGAAATTTTTGAGAGAATTTCCCATGGATTTAAATTCGTCTGAAATTTCTGAACAGAATTTCCCACGGATTTAAATCCGTATGAAATTCCTGAACAGAATTTCCCACGAATTTAAATTCGTCTGAAATTTCTTAACAGAGTTTCCCACGGATTTAAATTCGTCTGAAATTTCTGAACAGAGTTTCCCACGAATTTAAATCCGTCTGAAATTTTTGAATAGAATTTCCCACGGATTTAAATCCGTCTGAAATTTCTGAACAGAGTTTCCCACGGATTTAAATCCATCTGAAATTTCTGAACAGAATTTCCCACGGATTTAAATCCGTCTGAAATTATTAAATAAAATTTAAGCCAATTATTTTTCAAATGCAACCAATCCTAATCGCATCGATACACACAACAATGCACTATATAATATTTTCATTATTATATGGGTGTTTTCAAAATATAAATAAGATAAATATAAATCAAAGTGTGTGAGGTATGACTTATATTATATTACCTATATATAATTATATGTTTAGGTTATTATAAATTATAAACTAATTAGCATAAATGTGTTTTTTTTTTACTTAAAATACCAACACATGACGTTCAAATTTAAGAATACCATATCTTTTCTTTAATTATTAAAAATCACTCATCTCTTTGAAAATAACGTTATTAATTAAATAAGGAGAAAAAAGTTAAATTATGTTATACAAATATCATATATATGTATCTATCATTTATTTCTAAATTATATCCAATACTATGCATGTCATTTTCATGAAAACTTTCATTGATCTTTAAATAGGATAATTATTTAATAAAATTTTGAATTAAAAAAAAATTCACAGAATTTCCCACGGATTTCCCACGGATTTATCCGTGGGTAATTTCCCACGGACTAATCCGTGGGTAATTTCCCACGGATTTATCCGTGAGAAATTTCCCACGGACTAATCCGTGGGAAATTACCCACGGATTAGTCCATGGGAAATTACCCACAGACAAATCCGTGGGAAATTACCCACGGATAAATCCGTGGGAAATTCTGTGAATTTTTTTTTTTAATTCAAAATTGTATTAAATAATTATCCTATTTAAAGATATTAAATCAATTATAATTATGTAAATCAAAACAAGTTCATTCATAAAGATTGAAGGGTTTCAATACATTTTTATAATGTAAACTCATAAAAAATTTAAAAAAAATTAATTTAATTATAAAATGAATAATCCAAATTATATTTATAAAATAAAAAGTAAGATAAAATTAGAGAGATTAAAATTATAAAATTTTAATAGTTATAAAACATTAAAAAAGAAAAGAATTAATAAATAATAGAAATAAAAATTTATTAAAATTACAATATAGAAATTCAAAATTTTAAGACAAAAAGACAAAAATATACTTAAACAATA
The DNA here is from genome assembly GCF_000230855.2 of Cajanus cajan. Classification (NCBI taxonomy): domain Eukaryota; kingdom Viridiplantae; phylum Streptophyta; class Magnoliopsida; order Fabales; family Fabaceae; genus Cajanus; species Cajanus cajan. The sequence goes on along the minus strand of NC_138523.1, from coordinate 11,118,495 downwards.
ATTTAAATTAAAATATAGAAATTTAAATATTTTAAGTGAAAAGACAAAAATATACTTAAAAAATTATTAAAATTAAACTATTTAAATATATAACCATATTATTACAAATAAAATTAGAATATATAAAAGAAAAATCAGTTAAGGGTATGATTATCTATTATTTTTTAGACAAAATCAGTTACAAGATGACGTATAACTTTATATTAAATGTGAATTTTATAAATTCAACCGTTAAATTAAAAATCTTTTACTCTTAAATCATATATACAAAATGTTATATTAATCGAAGATGATTTATTATAAAACAAAATTAAATCTGTTGAAAAATTTATATTTTCGATGAGAAAATTTTTGTAGGAAAAGCTATATTATTGATGAAATATTTCAGACAAATTTATATTTGTCGAAAAATGTAAGAACTGATTTTAAATTTGATATGAAAATATTATGATATTATTAGATAAGATTTTAAGTTAGTAGTTTATTAATGGTTGATAATTAAAAAATAAAACAAGGATAAATACATTTTTTGAATTTTATATGTTTGATTTAAGATAACTTACAAAATAACTCTTGGTAAAGTTATTCCGCTCAATAACTCATGGTGTGTGTTGAATTTTATCGATCCAATTAATTGTTAAATTAAAAGTTATTAAATTTTACTAATAATTAATATAAAAAATTAATTAGTTTTAAAATAAATTATTTGCTAATTAACAATATAATTGAAACATTAATTATTTTAAATTATTTAACTAGAATCTTATTGACAATTTACTATATGATCTTAATATTGTTGTATAACTAATATCTGGTTTTAAATTTGATATGAGAATATTATATATAATTAGATAAGATTTTAAGTTAGTATTTTATTAATAGTTGATAATTATAAGAAAAAAAAACAAGGATAAATACATTTTTTGAATTTTATATGCTTGATTTAAGGTAAATAAATATATTAAATTAATTAATAATTTATTTAAAATATTAAAATTTAATTTATAAGTATGTCAGTATACTGTTAAAAAGTGTAGGTATAAGCTATAGTGTCACAAAATATGTTGTTAAATCTCATTCCAAATCAACATTAAAATTGTATGTAACTATATGTTAAGTAGATATATACCTACATATATTATACCTATAGTGAGACTTTTTGTATGTCACTATATGTAACATTTCTTGTAGTGTAACTAAATGCTTTTATAGGATTCAAGGACTATGTGGACATATTTTTTCACTCATTTCTAAATCACTTTGTAATTGTCTTTATATAGATGACATTCTCATTTACTCCAAGACTCATGAGGAGCATGATGAACATATTTGGATTATTTTTACAATTTTGAAAGACAAATAATTAATTGTATGTTAACTTGTCTAAATGTGAGTTTTGGTTAAAAGAGTTAATATCTTTTAGGGACATGCATGGATATCCAAGAATGGAATATTTGTAGACTTAACCAAAGTAGAAGTGGTTTTGCATTGGGAAACACCAAAGCTGAAATTCATACCTTTCTAGCTTTGGCTAGGTATTATAGGAGATTTATTGAAGGATTCTCCGAGATTGATATGCCTTAATTTGACTCAACTTACTAAGAAAGCGTCAAGCCTTTACGTGTGGATAAAAAAATGTGAAATGTTTCAAAGAACTAAAACAAAAGGTTAATTATCTCACCTATGTTAGTATTACTTGACCTTAATGAACTTTTTGAAATTGATTATGATGCATCTAAACTAGGCCTAAGTTTTGTACTCATGCAAGATAAGAAGGTAGTTGTTTATGTTTTTAGGTAACTAAGACCACATGAGAAAAACTATGCAAACCATGATTTAAAATTAGCACCCATTATTTTGCAGTTAAGATTTGGAGACACTATATATATAGTCATAAGTTTGTCATGTTTTTAGTAATAATAAGAGCTTCAAATATTATTTTCTCTAAAGAATTGAATATAAGGCTAATTAGATGAGTGAATATTTTGAAGGATTATGATTTTAAGTTGCATTATCATTAGTGTAAAGCTAATGTGGCTGTAGACACATTAGAAAGTGATGTGGACATCAAAACTTAGCCTATGAAAAGAGTGATTAGCAAGCCCAAGCCTATGATGAAGAGCATCAAGATCAAGACCTTTTTCAAAACTTAGTTGGACCCATGAGGCAGACTTAGAAAGGTCTAAGAGGCATTGCAGCACAAGGTGGGTAATCTACTGGAGACTCAATTGTTCAAGGCTCAACACATGGAGGAGACAAGGTCGATTATATGTATAACTTGCATAGAGAGTAGGAGGCCCAATTAGGAGATAATTTTAATGTTATTTCTATTTTGTTTAAGTTCTAAAGTTTGTTTTGATTTTGTCTTGCTTTATAATAAAAAACAAAATATAAAAATAATATGTTGGAGCTAGGAGTTGAACCTAGGGCTGCAAGCATAGAATGTCGTCTTGTAACCACTAGCCTTACTAATTTTACATGTCATTTAGATATTTTAATTTTCTTTTATTTACTCCAAAATGAGGCAAACCCATAATTTAAATTTGTATTAATCCTTTTGGATTCTAGAATGGAAGGGACATTTGATCATTTTCTAAAATATGAGATTTAGCTCTGCTAGGGTTCTTCCTTGCATCTTTTGATCTTATCAAGAATTCTCCAATTCTTGTGGTGATCCTTAGGCTTATCAAACAACATTGTTTGTGGCACCTTTCATTCCTTTCTTGTTTTCTTCATTTGAATTTTTTTTTAAAAAAATTCTCCAATTCTAACTGATTCCAAATCCCAACTCCTGAATTTCCAATTTTAAAAAATCCCAATTTTGAGTCACATCATTTGGTATTCAGAGCAAGGTTCAAGTTATTACTGTTCACATTGTTGTTCATGGGCATTGTTCATGACTATTCATCGTTACTGTTCATCACGGGTACTGTCCATTTTATTTCTTTGTTTCTGTGAATTTTTATTTACATATTGCTTTGCATCTATCATCTTTTGAATTTTGAACAAGAATTCAGCCAAGTTAAGGAAAAAAAAGTTTACCTAGTTGTGCAATTTTTGAAATTGATAAAAAAATAGAACAAATATATATACATATATATATATAGCGTTGTTATATCATATATACACTACTTGTTTGATAAAATTCTTAAGTATCAATTGTCTTTTTTAATAATTGTTTTCCATATAATTCCATGTTTGTCTTGCTTGCTTATAGGTAATGGAATTGTTCTTTGCTACTTCTCATTTGTTTGGTGATAAAATTCTATTGTTTGAGCCTTATGATTGCTATCTTGAAAAGGTGAATTTTGATTAAAGATTGCTTGATTCTTGTAAGAACCTCGAGTTAGAGAACGAGTGAAAAAAGGCAAGAGAGAACAATTATAGAAAAAACCATTAAAGAGAACACTAAACACGAGTGATATATCTTTGATTACAAACACGTGAGAAATGTGGTGGGATTCTTTATTGTCACTTTTGTTTCTTTAGCTTAAATTATGACAGGAGTAGGTGGTGGTGACCCTCCTAATTTGGATGAAGCTCAAAGATTGTTACTTGAAGCTATAACTACACAAATGCAAAGATTGATGACGCAAAATAATGAAGATCTCTATGAAAAGATTGAAGGAATTGAAAATCAACTAAATCAAGATGTTGGAGGTAACAATGGAAATAAAAGAGCTAGAAAAAAGGTAAGAGTGATCTAGATGCTTATCTAGAGTGGGAGATGAATATTGAACATATGTTTTCTTGCAATTACTACATTGAGGAGTAGAAGGTCAAACTCACAACAGCTAAATTTTTAGACTATGCACTTATCTAGTGGAATAAATATTAGAGGGAAAGGTTGAGAGATGAGGAACCAGAAGTTGATACTTAGGTTGAAATGAAAAAAGTCATGAGAAAGAGGTATGTTCCAACCAGCTACAATAGGACCTTACATCTAAAACTGCAAAAGCTTTCACAAGATAGTATGACTGTTGAAGAGTTCTATAAAAAGATGGAGATAACACTTATGATAGCCAATATAGAGGAAGATAATGAGGCAACAATGGCTCATTTTCTCAGTGGACTGAACCTAAATATAAGAGATGTTGTGGAGTTGTATGAGTATGTAGAGTTAGAAGAATTATTACATAAGGAATTACAAGTTGAAAAAAAACTCAAGAGGAAGAGCATTGCAAGGAGAAATTCCTTGAGTTCTTACAATCCGAATTGGAGGGACATGCCTAAGGAGGAGGGGGATCTTTATCCAATCCAGTAGTGACTTCTCCATATGGAAAAATCACTAACAAAACCTAATACATCATCTTCAAAAACAGGGACCAAAAACATCACAAGTGCTTTAAATGCTTGGGTAGAGGACACATTGAATCTGAATGTCAAACTAGGAGAACAATGATCATGAAGGATATTATGGGGAAACTACAATTGAATCCTTGGCTAGTGAAGAAGAAGAGGAGGAGGAGATAGAAAAGGAACTACTACAAGATGATATATTGATAGTTAGGAGGTTGCTAGGAAGTCAAATGCAACCATTGGAGTGAAACCAAGGAGAAAACATTTTTCACACTAGGTGTTCCATCAATGGTAAATTGTTTTATTTGATAGTGGATGGTGAAAGTCGTACAAATATGGTCAGTTCCAGATTGGTGTCCAAATTAAATTTGAAGACTAACCCACATCCTAGGTTGTACAAACTTCAATGGCTTAGTGAAGATGGAGAGATGATAGTGAGCCAGCAGGTGGATGTGTGTTTCTCAAATTGTAGGTACAATGATAGGGTGCTATGTGAGGTGGTTCTAATGGAGGCAAGTCATATCCTTTTAGTATGACCATGGTAGTATGACACCAAAGCAATACATGATGGATTCACCAACAAAATTTCTTTCAAGCATAATGATCAGAAAAATTGTTTTCAAACCATTATCTCTTAGTGAGGCTTGTGACACTAGTACAAAAGAGGTGTACTACGTCGGATATTTTGAGCTTTTTACGTCAGAAAATATACCGACGTAGAAGCAAGAGACGTAAATTTTACGTCGGACCTGCAAAATTGACGTAAATTTACGTCGGACATTACGAAATCCGACGTAAAAAAGTAGTGAAAAAAAAAAAGCATAAGAATGCAAGCAGAACGGCCTGTTCTGCAATCAGAACAAGCCATTTTGCTTCGTAGAACAACCCAAAAGAAAACGCCCACTACCTATACAAATAGAACAACCAAAAAATCGAATAAAATAGATAGCCAAAGTAGCAATGCGAAGTAGAAAAGTGCTAACGAAACCTTGATTCATACCTGAGGAGCAGCAACAATGTGCGAATGAGTAACAAAGAGTTCATCCCTCTGCAAAAGACAAAAAAATGATTTAGTAACAAAGGAGAGGGAGAGGATTTATAGAGAAAAAATGAAAAGTGATGAAGAGTGAATGCGCGCGGTGTGCCTCGCGCTCTCTTATTCAAATTTGCGTCCTTTTTTACGTCGAACCTGGTAGGGTCCGACGTAAAATGTCAAATCTACGTCGGACACAACATACCTCCGACATAGATTTGACTTTTTACGTCAGACCTTACCAGGTCCGACGTAAAAAAGTTCGCGAAAATTACAAAAATGCCACCGCATTTTTTATACGTCAAATTTTTGTTTTTCCGAAGTAAAAGGGGTGACGTAATATGCTGATTTTCCACTAGTGTGAGGATCAAATACAAATAAGAGAAAAGAGAGCGCAAGAGAAAAGAGAGAAAAATGAAACACTTGAGACAAAGAGTGAAATACCTAAAAAGCATAAAAATAAAAAGAGTGAAACACTTGAGGGTAATAGTTAAACACTTGATAGCAAGAGTGAAACAAGTGAGGTCAAGTTGAATGGGTTAGCCCAAGTGAGTTAGATGAAAAGATGTTTTTTGCACACAAACCCCTGTTCTTGATTTACTACAAGAGTAACACCTTGATTTTTGAAAATTCTAATTCAATTGTACTTCCTTATAGCATTGAATCTGTCTTACAAGAATTTCAAGATCAGTTCACAAAGGAAGTGCCAAAAGGATTACCACCTCTAAGAGGAATTGAGCATCACATTGATCCTATTTCAAGAGCATTTCTACCTGACAGGCCATCCTATAGAAACAACCCTCAAGAAACCAAGGAAATTTAAGCTCAAGTAGAGGAATTGGTGAGTAACAGATGGGTGCAAGAAAGCATGAGCCCATGTGCTATCTTAGTCACATTGGTGCCTAAAAAGGATGAGTCTTGGAGGATATGCATAGATTGCAGGGCAATCAATAATATTACCATCAAGTATAGGTACCTCATTCCAGGTTAAATGATTTGTTGGATGAACTATATGGTTCTTATGTATTTTCTAAAATTGATTTAAAGAGTGGGTAGCATCAAATTAGGATTAGGGAGGGAGATGAATGGAAAACTCTGCCTCTAAAACAAAACATGGGTTGTATGAGTGGCTTGTAATTCCATTTAGGTTAACTAATGCCCCAAAAACTTTCATGAGATTAATAAACCATGTTTTGAGAGAATTTTTTGGCTTGTGGTATATTTTGATGATATTCTGATTTATAGCACCACTTTTGAATAGCATGTTGGTCATTTGAAAGTTGTTTTGAAAGTTCTTAGGCAAGAATAATTATATGCTTATCTTGAGAAGTGTACCTTTTACACTGATCAAATTTTGTTCCTAGGTTTTGTTATGAATGATAAAGGGGTTTGAGTGGACAGAGAAAAAGTATAAGAATGACCTACCCCTAAAAATGTGAGCGAAGTGAGGAGCTTCCATGGCTTGACTAGTTATTATAGGAGATTTGTTAAAATTTTAGTACCTTGGCTACATCTTTGAATGAAATCAATAAAAAAAAAACATGTTGGGTTTAAATGGGAAGAAAAGAAATAAAATACATTTGTTGCCCTTAAGCGTGAATTGACTAATGCCCCTATTCTTGCATTGCCTAATTTTGTTAAATCTTTTGAAATTGATTGTGATGTATCTAATGCGGGTATTGGGGCTGTTCTGATGCAAGAGGGTCATCTAATTGCTTATTTTAGTTAGAAGTTAAAAAGGGGTGCCCTAAACTATCCCACTTATGATAAGGAATTATATGTCTTGGTGAGAGCTTTGAAAACTTGGCAACACTATCTCTTGCCTAAGGAATTTGTAATCCATAGTGATCATGAGTCCTTAAAGTACCTAAAGGGCCAAAGGAAGTTAAATAAAAGACATGCAAAGTGTGTAGAGTTTTTATAGCAGTTTCCATATGTCATAAAATCTAAAAAGTGGAAAGGGAGCATTGTAGCTGATGCCTTGTCTAGGAGGCATGTATTTCTTTCTACTCTTGAAACCAAAATGTTTGGACTTGAATCTTTAAAAGAAATGTATGAATATGATGTTGATTTTGTTGAAATCTATGCTACTTGTGAAACTTTGAGCAAAAATGGTTACTTTAGGCATAATGGTTATTTGTTCAAAGAGAAATGATTGTGTGTGCCAAAGTGTTCTGTTAGAAATCTCTTAGTCAGAGAAGCTTGTGAGGGAGTGCTAATAGGAAACTTTGGGATCCATAAGACTTTAGAAACATTGCATGAGTATTTTTATTGGCCTCATATGAAACATGATGTGTATAAATATTGTCAACATTGCATTGTGTGTAAAAAGGCAAAATCAAAAGTGATGCCACATGGTTTATATACTCCTTTTCCTATTCCATATTTTCCTTGGATGGATATATCTATGGACTTTTTTTTGGGATTTCCTAGAACAAAGAATGGCAAGGATTTTGCTATTGTGGTTGTTGATAGGTTTTAAAAAAATGGCACATTTTATACCCTATAAAAAGGATAATGATGCTTGCCATGTAGGTGACTTTTTTTTCAAGGAAGTTGTGAGACTCCATGGACTACCCAGGAGCATTGTAAGTAATAAGGATACCAAGTTCCAAAGTCACTTTTGGAGAACATTATGGGGTAAGCTTGGTACTGAGTTACTTTTCTCTACTACTTGTCATCCACAAACAGATGGACAATAAATTGAGGTAGTGAGTAGGACTTTAGGCACTTTGCTTAGGACTTTTATAGAAGAATCTTATGTCTTAGGAAGAATGTTTGCCTCATGTAGAATTTGCTTATAATAGGATTGTCTATAGCATAACTTATTACTCACCATTTGAAATTGTGTATGGATTTAATCCTTTGACACCTTTGATTTATTATCTATGCCTAATATTTATGTTTTTAAGCATAAGGATGCAAAAGATAAGGCTGAATATGTAAAGAAACTCCATGAACACGTAAAGGGAACAATTGAAAAGAAAATTGAGACTTATGCCAAGCAAGCTAACAATGGGCAAAAGAATCTTGTTTTTAAACCTAGTGATTGGGTTTGGGTTCATATGGGGAAAAACAAGTTCCCTAAGTAAAGGAAGTCCAAACTCCAATCAAGGGGAGATGGTCTTTTTCAAGTATTAGAGAGGATCAACGATAATGTTTATAAAATTGATCTTCTAGGTGAGTATGGGGTAAGTGTTACTTTCAATTTTTCTAACTTGTCTCTTTTCAATGTAGATGATGAACCTTTGGATTTGATATCAAATCCTTCTCAAGAAGAAGGGAATGATGTGGACGTCAAAATTCAAGTCCATGAAAAGAATGATCAGCAAGCCCAAGCCTATGATGAAGAGCATCAAGATCAAGACCTATTTCAAAACTTAGTTGGACCCATCATCAGAGGCAGGCTTAGAAAGGTCACGAGGCATTGTAACAAGAGGTGGACAATCTACTAGAGGCCCAATTGTTGAAGGCTCAACACATAGAGGAGACAAGGTCGATAATATGTATAGCATGCATGGAGAGCTAAAAGGTCTAAGTGGGATATTTTAATGTTGTTTCTATTTTATTTAAGTTATAAAGTTTATTTTGGTTTTGTCTTGTAAAAAGCATTGTAATAAAAAAAATATAAAAATAATATGTTAGAGTTAGGAGTTGAACCCAAGGCTACAAGCATAGAATGTCGTCTTGTAACCATTGGGCTTACTAGTTTTACATGTCATTTAGAGATTTTAATTTTTTTTATTTACTCCAAAATGAGGCAAATCCATAAACTAAATTTGTATTATAGTAGCTTAGCACTCTTTCTACGTTATCTATTTATGTATTTGTTAATAAATTTATTTTCTTATTAAGAAAATATATAATTTATATTATTGAGTACAATTTATTATTCTTTAAAAAAAACTAAATATTACAAGGGGTATAACATATTCTTGAACGCACAATTATTTTTTAAAATAATGTTTGGTGCAGAAGCACTAGCGATGGAATTGAATACAATTTCCTCCCCTACATTGAAGTGTTGGCTGTAAGTACGTGAGATTCGCGTATTTATGGGATAAGAATTCAAAATTTTCATTTTAAATTTTGAAAATAGTTTAAATATATAAAAATATATTATCCTTTTATGATGATATTGTTAAGAATTAAAATATTATATTAATTAAATTCTTGTGATCTTTTAAGATTATGATGCAAGATTAATAAATAGAGTTCATTGAGATGAGAAAAATTATCTTACGTACATTGTAGAGAGAGGTCATCAAGAGAGAGAATCATATGAATTGTTGTTGTAAATGTAGGCATAATGAGATAAACCATAATAAAAATAAATTTGAGAATATGGATTGAGATGTTGTCATGAACATAGACATGAGAAGTCAAATCACAATAAGTAAATTTAAGGGATCTTTTCCTATTTCTTTTATGATGTCCCAATAGTGATATCAAAGTTAGGTTTGTGTAGCATGGTGAGTGGTGACCTATCACATGAGTATTGAAATTTGATGAAATTAATGATGGATTTGCATGTCAAAAGCCTTCATGGTAGTGTATAAATCAAGTGATGTGCTTTGTTGGTAGTAGCTAACAATAAATATTGTGTAGCAACAACATGATTGTGACAAGCATCCATGATCCAATAATTAAAGATGAAATTTGAAAATTTTAACTTAGGGAGGAATTGTTAGAATAACAATTCAAATTTCCAATTTTAAATCTCTAAAATATTGTTTATATATAGAAAAATAATATGATTTTATTAGGGTATTTTTAAAATTAAAATATTGCATTTATTTTAAAATTTTGTTTCTTCTTTTAAGATTTAGAATGCAAGATTGATTAAAAAAACTCTTGAGATGAGAAAATCATTGAACACATAGAAAAGGTTTACTTCCCTAAATGTGAGAAAGGGTCATATGAGATGTTATGGAAAAATGTAAGCATATGAGTTGAACCACATTAAATAAGTTTGAGATAATAAATATTCATTGAGATGTTATCATGGTACATCTAAATCACATTAAATAAATTCGTGCAATTTTTCCTATTTTTTATAATGTTTTCGTGTATTCTCTTATTGTAATGCATATGGAAAGGGAAGAGTTTTTTACCCAACATATTTAATTAGCTACCTACTTTCACCTAAAAAGGGGGGAAATCTTATTTGGTAGCATATACTCCATCCATTCCATTTTATTGGATGTTTAGAGTCCATTTGGTGGTAAGATAGGATTAAAACATGATAAGTTTTAATCATATCCAATATCTAGTGTATATGATGATAACAAAGTAGTTTTTTTTTTAAAGTGAAAAGTGAGACATGTAATGACATCATTATAAATCCAAGATGTACCAACAATGTTGGCACCTCAAAGTGTGACACCCTTCCATTCCCAAAGATTTAACAAATAAAATATTACAAAAATTTTTAGAAAATAAAACAATGTAATAATGTTTCTCATAAGCTTGTAAAGGGTTCGTATCGTTCTTCAATAACATATAAAACATCATTTAAAAAGCAATACAAACATCTTGAATCAAATAAGTTTTGACTACAAAACAACTTAATATAAACTTCAACATAAAATATTTATTAACCCTAAAACTCGACCCTTATTTTACACTATTAGAGCTAGACCCTTCTTTATTATTCTCTTTCTTCAAACTCATCATCTTGTATCTGTTTTATTCCTACAAGTGATGATTAACTGAAAAATAAAAATACAAACACAAGGAGTGTGAATACATCTCATGTATCACAACATATACAAAACATAAGGATAGACACACACCAATCAAATAACAATTACATCTCATACTCCATCAATTCTCTTGTACAATATTAGTAGCAGTTTAATACATCACACTTCATCTATCACCTTTATTCCATCAATCACAAATATAACATAATCATCAACTAAGACTCATGAGATGTATGCTCCTAACTCTAAATACATGTGGTACCAATCTCTTTATCATCATTGAGTGTACATAATAGCCTAGGAGTAATGGAACAAGATCACCCCATTGAATAGTGTAGGGATCACTCTACAACAACAATCCCCCCAAACCACCTCATTAGGGGATGTCAATTACGGTCTAATCGAGGTATTATAACTAGTCATGGTAGTCTTTCATTCTTGATAGAGGTTTCCCCACCATAATACCCTAAGACAAAGGTAGACAACCTATGATATCCCACCTAGATAGACTCACACTATCGATCTCATGAAACAAAGTATGAATGCATGAACTCAATACACTAATACGATAACGTAGTATGCATACTTCACTTCTCGAGTGCTAGTTCGTAGCATTGGACTTATTCATCATATCTCATCACATTACTCATAGTACTTCAAAACATCATACCTCTATAAATTCTCATACAACAACATCTTCACACAACATAACATTATACATTCTACATTATTATCACTCATACTATTCATCCATCACATATTATAGCATTCATCATTATAACATCATCATCATCATCGAATCTTAAACATCATAACATTATACACTATTATTACTCATATTACATACAGGCACCTAAAGAATAAAATAACTCACCAACATAACTCAAATTATTTTTTCTTATCTTAAGCTTTTGTGACATTGTGTGATCTAAGCACGTTATCTAGAGATATACCTATGTTATCATGTTAATCTTAATTTTATTAAAAAACTAAGATAATTATTTACAACTTTTATGTTGGCCTCAAAAGTTGATTTTATAATTGACTATTTTTAAAAATTACAAATCCATAGTACTTAAGCCTAACTAATAACTTGTTATTTTTTCACTAATTAAATCATAACTTAAGTTCTACACTTTTTTTAAAGTGATTTCAATGTCATTGAAAAACTAACATCCAATCCTACAACTCTTATGAATACAACAAAATATAATTTGGTCATCTAAGGGTCCTCACAAAGCTTATAAGTTTTAGACATTACGTTTTCACGCATAAAACATGAGACTTGTAACACCCAAATTTTTATTATTATTATTTTTGTTGATGACATTTTCGTAATTTTATAAAGGTATTAGGGGCATTTGAGTAACTCGGAACGGGCTGTTCCGAAAGTGGAACGGGCCGTTCTGAGCATTTAAAATAAGCTAAAATTTTAGGTTGGGAACGGGCCCAGAACGGGCCGTTCCAACAAGGAGAACGGGCCGTTCAGGAGGGAGAACGGGCCGTTCTGCTGGGTTTGAGAACGGGCCGTTCTGGTTTCAGAACGGGCCGTTCTGCTTTTTGGGAACGGGCCGTTCCGATTTTGAACGGGCCGTTCCAGTTGAGAAATTTGCACAAATTCGAAGGATCCGGAACGGGCCGTTCCGAATTCAATACGGGCCGTTCCGGGTACACCAGTTTGCCTATAAATAGGGCAGGGGGGGTGAAAATTTTTATACAGAGGAAGAAAGTGAAATTTTAGAGAGAGAAAGAGAAGAGAGAGAGAGAGAGAGAGAGAGAAAGAAAGAGAAAGAAAGAAAGAAAGAAAGAGAGGGAAGAAAGAGATAATCCAGAGGAGGAGGCCCTGCCCAAGTTCCAGCTCCTGCTTATCCAGGTAAGGGGGGGAGTGAGAACCTCGCTCAGGGGTGTGGGGATAATTGTTGGATAGTTGTTTGTCGGATTGGCCCCCAATCCTTTGTCGTTATTCTGTTTAATTTCTATTTATTCTACTTTGCTTTTTGTTGAAGGTGCCGTTGTTCTGTCTAAATTTCTATTTACTCTACTTTGCTTTTTGTTAAAGGTGCCGTTGTTCTGTCCGATTTTCTATTTTGTTTTTGTTGAAAGTGCCGTTGTTCTGTCTGATTTTCTATTTACTCTACCTTTTTCTTTGTTGAAGTAATAAATGAATATGAAATTAATGTTAATAATACATGAGGTTTAATATGAATAAGAATGCTCTCTGGATCTCTGTGAATACCTATGCGGACCTTATGAGGAGTATTGATGACATGACCATGTGAAATATGGACAAATGACATGAGACCTAAGAATGGACTATTGAGACAAACTATGATTATGATACTATGACAAATAATGATATGATGTACTAAATGAAATTATGTAATAAGTTAAATGTTGAGTCCATGAGATTATGAATGTATGACATGCATCATATGCATATATTACTCCAGGTGTGCCGCTGAGGCCGCATACCCACGACTAACAAGGTGTACCTTATGGTCACCCACGATGTAACATGCTAACAAGGTGTACCTTATGGTCACCCACGACTAACAAGGTGTACCTTAGGGTCACCCACGATGTAACATGCTAACAAGGTGTACCTTAGGGTCACCAGTGATGTAACCAGGTGTACCTTAGGGTCACCAACGATGAATTGTGAATCTTCCGTATGGCGCCACATGCATGCATTTATGAGTTGAGTCCATGACATCATAAGCATGATAAATGAGTATATATATGTGATATTGACTATTTATGTATTGTTTACATGTGACTTATATATGTTGTGTGTGTGTGTGTGCTATCTAGCAGTTATTTCTGCACCTGAAACTGAGTGAGATGTTTCTCACTCCCTTGTTGTTTTTGTATATGTTTTAAATTGTGTTGCAGATGATCAGCATCATGAGGATGTTGGTGATGAGGCTTAAAGGCTTCAATTGGGCATGCTCTGATAGGATGTGACATCGGGGCATAGTTATTTTTAGTTTAATATGTTATTGTTTTAATAACTTTAGTTTCTCTTCTTTGTAATTTCTAACGAAGAGATAACGTAGATAAAGTTTATAATTCAAGGAAAATGTATGTTAAGAATTGTAATTTGAACGTTCTTGATAAAAGACCAGAATGAATATCCTTGTTATATTTTATTACATGATTTGGAAAATATAAATTGATTCCTAACTAGGAGGCACTGCCACCTTTACTGGAGTTAATTTATATTTCCTTTATTATTATTTGTATATATATGATTTCTTGTTTTACACTAAATTGTATTGAAAATCTTAACTTCTTTTCTTTTATAATTTCTACACTGGAGTTATGATTTATGAGTTACGAATGTGAATCTTCTACCTTGTTATATTTGAAATATTTGTCAACTATGAAAGATTTTATTTACCCAAAAAGAAGAAAAGAAATATTTTATTGTTGTATTTGTTGTATATTAATAATGGGGTAGAGGGTGTCACAAGACTCATCTTGTGACTTATATAATTCAATTATTTCTTAACATTTTTATATGATAACTCAATCTAAACTATAACCCCAAATGTCTAGTTTTTAACCCAACAAATAGAAATGTATTTGGTTTATTATGTAGAGAGAAATAACCCAAAAACTGAGATATGTTCACACCAAAATTTTCAAAATTAAACAAACTACACCAAAACTCTTAAGCCATACATCAACCCTAACCCCTAATATATTCATACACATCATTTTAATTCAATTTATCATCCAATTAGACAATTAGATTATCCACACTCAAATAATAATAATATACCCTCAAATCATGCAAATCATTTAATCCATCAAGCTTCTCGAGTTCATACACAATATACCCTAATCTATTAATACATCAATTATACCAATATATTACTCAATCCGATGTCAATTAGCACTCGTACTCATATAATATAAGAGAATAAAACATCAATTCATTCAAAAGCAATCACATAGAGCTAGCAAATTCAACAACCAACATGACTTAGAGACCGTTCCTCTATCTTATCCCTCATATATGCCTAATGGATTCAACAATCTCACTCCCTCCTACCTGGAATGACGAGTCTCAAGAAGCGATGTCCCTCCGGTAGCTTCTGCCATCAATCTAAGCTTTCCCCAACAAGCTCGTTTGATTCTCTTCATATATTTAAGTTTTCAAAATAAGCACATAATTATCTAACTCTCATTATTTTTCTCTAGTCTTCGAGTTGGACCTAGAGTCTAATTCAATTATTTTTTATGAGCTATCCCCATTTATTTTAATAATAAAATATATTCTTTTATTTATAAATATTTTAATTAATTTATTTATTTATTTTAAAAAATAGGATGTTACACACAAAGACTATCAATCATTTGTAACATGGTCAATTAAAATAAAATCAAAAGAAGGTTGATGACAAAAGTGGGGGAGATTAGGTAAAAACTAGATAACATAGTTATATTATATTTTTTGTGTTTAATATACATCACTAAGATATGACACAAATTATGTTCAAGTAAAAATAAAACTTGTTTCATTAAAATTACATAAAACTTTTTAAAAATAAATTTAATTTAATTATTTAAAATTTCAAATTATAAATATACTTTTAACTATATTATATAAAAATATAATTTTATTTATATAGTTACTTTTCTTAAAATTATACAATTTTCTCAAAATTATAATTATTTTTCAAATATTTTCTTTAAAATTATTTAAATACTATTTTTCATTTTAATATTTTATTTAAATATAATTTAAATTTACATGTTAAAATTAAAACATTATAAAATAAAATGTTGAAAGAAAATTTTAATATATATTATATAAATTAATGTATACATTATAATATATATATATATATATATATATATATAATATTTTATAATATATATTTTAAATTAATATTTAATATTTTATGTGTAATATTTATTATATATTTTTTTGTTTTATAATATAATACATAATCTACACCTATTATATAAAGGAGATATGTTTCAATAATCAGCCTTTTTGGTTTTCACTTTTGATTCAACAATTTTACCCTTAATTTTTAAAATTAGTCTATATAGATTATCCATTTTCAAATTTTTTTTTGCTACAACTATTTTAATATATAGAAAGAAACTATAAAGAGACATTAAGTGTCTCTTTTTTTTATTATTATATATAAATATGTTAGACTTTAAGCAAGTCAAAACATACACTTGTATGAAATAATATACATTATTATATAATATAATTTAATATACTATATATTATTTAATATAATTCAATATAATATTATATATAATATAATGAATATAAAAAGAATAGAAGAAAAAGTTATTCTATCTTGTTAGTTTCTAATCCAATTGTTCTCCCAAGATAATATATATATATATATATATATATATATATATATATATATATATATATATATATATATATATATATATATATATTACCAATAACACTCTCATATGATGTTGGCACAACAAATAACAAATTATAACAAGATAGAATATAATTATCTTATTCTACCATCAAATAGACCCTTAAAAGTTTAGCACAAGTTAAAAAGTACAATTAATACAATGATTTTATAAAATAATTTATACAATTTTTCAATATACTTTAAACCTTTCGAATTCTTTCTAATAATTAAAGAATATATTAATAATGATTAAAGTACAGGAGAAAATATATATTTGATATTACTTTAATATTAATATTGAAAAGCGATAGTAAAATTTAAAAAAAAAATGCTAAAACAGCAATTAAAATAGATCGAAGAGTTTTTTTTTATAATCATTATTGAACGGAGAATATATTATTCTACCGATGCACTTGGCATGCAAAGATATAATGTGGCCACACATTAAAGTCTACTTGCAATAACAGCTTTCCCACTTCCAGTTTCCTATTAACTACCGCTAGCTCCACAATTTCATGAAAGACTATACTTTCGGTTCTGTTGGCTTTTTATTCAAAGCTCAAACTCAAACTTGAAAGCGACAAGTACCAGACCCTGGTATTGATACAAGTCTAGATGTTGCTAATCAATGGCTAAATCAAAATGAAAGATTTAGGTTAAGTTCCTGCTAAAATACGTTTCTTTGGAACATGTATGCGTGTTTCAAATACTCCCTTTGACGGGTCACTTGAATTTACTACGAGAAAGATTTAGGTTGAAAGCTTCGATTTAGAATTAATATTTATTTAATTAAATAAACACACTTCAATTTGAATAAAAGTCTGTTTTGGTATAGAAAACTTACTAAGAGGAGATAGTTGTCAATATCAGAACATTTAAAGTGAATAATCTATCTCTCTTTATTTTAAGGTGATCTGATTAATTTGTAAAGTGACTTATAAAAATAATCATTATTTTTTTTTAAATTGTGTTTAATAATAAAAATCGAAGAGGTAATAACTAGTTAATTACACAATTAGTTAAGGAAAATAATTTTTATGAATGTAATAACGGATTTTCTATTTTTTAATGCATAATTGATTATCAAATTAATAATCTTTTCATTATAATATTGTACCTTTTGTTAATTATTATATTTATTTATCATTAATTATGTGTTGAGTTATTATGAGGTGAAATGTTGAAAGACTCTAGGAGATAAGGAATTTCTTAGGAGTTTTTAAGTGTTTTAAAAGGTTTTCTCTAAATAGAGATTCAGTTTGATCCTGCATAAAGAAGCATTTAAGATTTCTATTAAGAATTGAATCTCATATATGACACTCTTCTACCCCAAATAAATAAATAATTACAATATAACAATTTTATAAAATAAAAAAAATATAATGAATTTTTTCTCATCAATACATTGTAAAAGGATTCACAATACTTTAACCATAATTTTATTAAACAAACAAAATACATAAAAAATATTGTTTGAATAAAACTAATGTACAACTGCCTAACGCCATTATAGAATTCACACTTCACAAACCCATGATTTGCATAGTTTATTCTCCCAAAAATCATGCTTATGCAATCAAATTCTTCAATTCACAATCATAATCATACACAATGATACAATTTCAACAAATAATCTAAGAGGCTTAGGGTTCACCTCTCTATCCTTATCCCTCATATATGCTTGTGAATTTGACAATCTCACTCCCCCTACCTAGAGTGACAATCCTGTGGAACAATGTGCTTCTTAATTATAGCTTTGACCACTATTTCATGTCTCCTATAATAATTTCCTCAAGGTTTTGTCTTTCGAGTGCTCTAGATTTTTCAAAAGATGCATAACAACTTAATCTCCTTTATTTTATTTCATTTTAATAAGCCTTCGGGTTGGGTCTAGAGTCCAATCAAAACTCTCTAATCTACCACTCCTTTTATTATTTTATTTAATTAATAAAATATTGTTCACATTATAAATTTAATTAATTAATTAATCAAGCCTATAATAATATAATTTTTCTATAAAAGTTAATTTATTATATTATGGAAAATGATCAAGATGTTACATAATAAGCTTTCAGAAACTTAGAAAGATAAACTAGAGAGAATGAGTTTAGAGTTCTAATCTTCCCTTTCTTCTTTTTAGGCTTCGCAAAGGTGTAGAAGATCATCAATGATTTGTGGTGGGTGTTGATTAAAAACTCATTGCTAAAAATCAAGGTGTGTTGTATAGAGTTCTTGGCAAAGCCATTCTTCTTATTCTCCTTTCTCATTTTTGTTTGGAGTTAAGGTAAGGGAAGCTAAATCCTCGATTATTGTTGAATTGTTTGGTTGTTGATGGATTGATTATGTGATTTGGAAGTTAAATAGTTGCAATTATATGGTTGAATTGCATGATTATGAATGGTGATAGTTGAATTTGATATTTTTGGCTATCAATGAGAAAACTTAGTGATTTTGGAGAATTTTTGCTGCATTTTTTTTATTTTGGTGCAAAATGAGTTATTAATGATGTGTATAAGTGTTTTCTTGCCTTCCATGTTGGTGATATTCTATTTTTAGGTGGTTTGAACCAAATTTGTAACAGTAGAACTCACCATCACCCTAAGCGAGCTTTCATGGCATCAAATGTTGTTTCAATCAAAGACTCTCTATCTTGTTCATGTTGGACGCAAGATTGGTGATGTCGAGCACGAGGAGAGAAAATTGTCTCAGGTTAAAATGACCTCAAGTGTGGGTTGAATGGTATTGGGTGTGAGGTGAGAGAATTCACTTTGCTTAGATTGACATTAGGTGCCAAAGAAGTGGCACCAGATATGAGGAGAAAGAGTTGCCTTATATTGAAATGGCCTTGGGCGTGGGACTTTGCCATGCCAAGTGTGAAGACCCAAGGATTTCTACCTAATCCAACTAGGAACGAGTTGTATTGCGTCGAACATAGGTGAGGCAAATGGCTCCCTACCTCAATGACACTAGGCCTAAGGTGTGTGGCACTAGGCACAGGTTGCTTTGAAAATTCTTGTTAAATGTATGATTAAGTGTTAAACATGAATAGGTTAATTAGGTGAATCTATTGCATGTTGTATGTTGATTGGTGATAGTTGTTCTATGTATATTGATTTGGAATAATATATATATATATATATATATATATATATATATACACACACACACACACTCTCACACACTCACATATATATATATGGTCGTTTGGTTGAATTTGTTGAAATGCATTGATATGTTGTAAGTTAATTAATATTGTTAGATCTATATCCATTGACTTGGAATAATGCATATAAATGTATGTTGTTAAGGCACTATAAGAAAAATTAAAATTAGAGAGGGAACAAATCCGTCACTAAATTTTATAAAATCCGTCACAAAACAAATTAGTGACGGAATTAGTGACGGAACTGATTTCGTCACAAAAATTGCGTCACAAAATATTTAGTGACAGATAATTTCAGTCCGTCACAATCAGTGACGGAATTAATATAAGGCATCACAAATTCCGTCACTAATTTCTAATATTAAATGTCTATAATTAATAAAATTCCGTCACAAATTATGACGAACTTAATGAGGGACTTGTTTCCGCCACAAATTTGTGACAGAATTTGTGATGGAACTGATTTTGTCACAAAATATTTAGTGACAGATAATTTCAGTCCGTCACAATCAGTGATGGAATTAATATCAGGCATCACAAATTCCGTCACTAATTTCTAATATTAAATGTCCATAAATTAATAAAATTCCGTCACAAATTATGACGAACTTAATGAGGGACTTGTTTCCGTCACAAATTTGTGATGGAATTTGTGACTCCGTCACAAATTTAAATCCTTCACAAATTTGTGACGGATTAACTCCGTCAAAAATTTGTGAGGGATATGTGCCTCTTATTAACGCCACAAGTTGAGAGGGATGATGGCTTCTCAAGAGGGTTTTATTTCACGATATTTCACTTTTTTATCATGTTTTATCCTTATTTGCCCAATTTCTGGGATGTGCCTCTTATATGGTCGTTTGGTTGAATTTGTTGAAATGCATTGATATGTTGTAAGTTAATTAATATTGTTAGATATATATCCATTGACTTGGGATAATGCATATAAATGTATATTGTTGAGGTGTGATGCTAAAAATGTTTTAAGGCATTTAGGCATGATTTGTTGCTTTGGTGATTACATGGTTGTATGGCATGGTTATGGTGTGAGTATGATTTGTTTGAATTGCTTGCCTTTCGAACTTGTTGATGCCATGTTGGATGTTGTATGATATAAATCACAAGTTATATCTTGTTGTTGGTTTACATGTGGTTGTTAGTTGTATATTTGTTATACTTTTATATTTGCTTTATGTTGGTTTCTTTTGAAATCTAGTTTATCATTGCATATTTCCTAATGGTTGGATTGTGATGATTAGGTTTACATGGCAGCATGACAGGGCTAGGTTTAAGGAGTCGAGCGTGTGGAGAGTCGTGCTAATAGGTGGAGGTGTAGCTAAAGGGCTACTTCTGTATAGTTTTGTATAGTGTTGCTTGACTGGAAACTTAGGTTACATTATGCTTGCTTCTTTAGGTTTACTCTATATACATATATACTTGTTTAGTATTTCAGATATTGATGCAAATTTCTATATATGTATATATTTTTGTTAGTATATCCAAGAATTGTTTATATGATAATCTTAGACAAAAATTGTATTTTTTTTACCAATAGTTAGTGATTTTGTTACGTGTAAGGACTATGCCATGTCATTACATTCATACCATTTTCTTTTGAAGTTTTCTTAGCCTAATAAAAATAATTTTTTTATTTCTATTTATTATTTCCTTGTTTTGTATGTGACAATGACAAATGACAACGTGACTAGATGATGCACTACTGCAATGGATGGAGATTGATGAAAGAAAGCCACAATTGCAACAGAAGTCAAACAAGTGATTATGAAAAGTAAAAAACATATATACAATGTCATGAAAATATATTAAGTTAACTCAACCTTATAAAATTAAAAGTGAGGATTAATCTTTACTTATATATACTATTATTATCTTATCATTCATCAATATGAGATCTCTAACACATCTCCTCAGGTTGAGTATAAGATATCTTAAGCTTGAAACAACCAAAATTAGACACATATAAGTAATTTGATAATGATTTGATCATGAGTGACACAATAGACCAAATAACAATCATTAATTACTATGATATAAGTTTTGATATTTTTTTTTTGAAAACAACAAAATTAATATATAACAGGTACAAGGGGTACCCGAACCCATATACAAAGTATAGAGTTTTCTAGGATTACAGAGAAATACTTGATACATTTGTATCTCCTCATTATCAGAAAATTCTACCCTATCCACACCCGTCGAAACAAATACACGGCCCAGGATTGCTACTCCGTTGAGAGAAAGAATAGGCAAAGGATGGTTTGAGGGTGGATAGCCACCTCCAACAAAAAATGAGAATGTCTTTAACTATACTACCTTGTTCAAATGTTCCACTGTCAAAGATACACTTATTCATGTACCTTTATAAGGTCCACATTGTAGCCAGCCACACAGTATGCTAGGTTTCTGCCTCTGACTCATTCTGAATTAGTGCTGGGAGGAAAGAAAAGTGGTCAAAAATCTGCCTAGGGAGAGGTGCAGGACAATTTAACCAGGAAAGGCACTGTTTCCAAACTCTGTCAACCATCGGACATGTACAAAAGATATGTGTTGTGGTTTCAATATCAACCTTGCAAAAGATACATCTAGATTCATGCTTGCCAAGTAATATATTCCTGCGTGCCACATTATCCACAGTTGGGAGTCCTCGATTTACAAGCCTCCAAGCAAAGAAGAGAACTTTAGGAGAGGTGGGGATAGACCATATTAACTTGAAGATATCATGATCTTCAGTAATGACTGACTCAGCTAGTATGATTTGATAAGCCGACTTAACAGAAAACATCCCTGAAGACTCTGCCACGCAACTCCAAGAGTCGCACTATGTAACATTGTTAAAAAAAAAAAAAAAAAAAAAGGCTGATTCAGTAGCCCAGAACGGGCCGTTCCAAACTACTGAATTGAACTACATATTGTAGTTGAGAACGGGCCGTTCTGGGAAGGAGGACGGGCTGTTCCGGAGGGAGAACGGGTCGTTCCAGAGGGAGCACAGGCCGTTCCATAGGGAGAACGGGCCGTTCCGGATGAGTCTCGGAACGGGCCGTTCTGATTTCAGAACGGGCCGTTCCGGTATCGGTACAAGCTATTCTGGCCACTCCAGATTGCCTATAAATAGGGGTGAGGGGGCCGTGAGGAGAATTAGAGGTTCTAGAGAGAAGTTTTAGAGAGAAGGTCTCTGGGTCAGTGAGCTCCTTTCTCTCCCAAATTTCTCTGTTTAACTCTTTTTCTCCTCTAGATCAATAACTCCTTCTGTCTTTTCTTGAAATTCATATTAGAAAGCTTGTTTTGGGAGGATTGAAGTTCCAAGTTGAGCCTCAAAGGGAAATTCTACTTTTGTTCAGTTTTTGGCTATCTGAGCCAATCTTCAGGTAAGGGAAGCTAGATTGTTTGCATGTGGTTGAATTTGTTAGTTTGGATGAGAGTTTTGAACTCTTTAAATAGGTTTAGGCCGGGTGCAGGTTGAGCGCGTTAGGCGTGGAAGAGCTTAGAGCTCTTGGGTTGGTGTTAGGCTAGGCGCGAGCTGACTGCACCGATCGTGATTATATTTATAAATAATTAATTTAAATTGATGCTTATGCATGTTTAAAGTCGAAGTTTATATCATGTATGTATGATATATGATGTATGGTGAGGTATGATTCATATGTATGATTGTGATGATACGTATGAATGGTTGGATATGATATGAGTATGTTTATTGATCATAATGATTTATGATGTATGATGCATTATTGCATGTGATGTCTTATGACATGTGTATGATTGTTGATCATGATAGTGGGCAGACCATTATGATGTATGATGCATGATTGCATGTGATGCCTATGACATGAGTCTAGCCTAGGACTTGAGGAGAGGAAAAATATTTTTGAACTGGAAGAACTCACATAGAGTTTCTTGAGAGTGGTGCTCAGATAGGCCACTGGGTTGGGTGAGTCTCCTCTAAGTCCTTAGCTAGTGTTGGAGCAGGGTATGAGGTCGAGGGTTATTCCCTTAACCAAGTACTCGAGAAGGTGCGTGGATCCTTGCGGATAGTTGGTGGGCGAACTCCACAGTTGACTTGGTTAATGCATGCCAAGGTCGTGGTAAGCCCGTACCCAGCTGTGCTATACCTGACGGTGGATCTGGACTTCCAAGTGTGTAAGTGACATCATCCGAGTAAACCCAAGTGAGGATTATATATCCTGTTTGATAGAAAAGAATGGCACAATCCAAGAGGGGGGGTGAATTGGATTCAATGACCCTTTAAAAATTTATCAGAGTATTTTGGATCTTAATTTCAATCAAAACTTTTCTATGACAGAATTTCCAAATGAAGCTCTTCTAAAGACTTGTTACAAAAATATGAATGCAATATGCTCACTTGATTACAACATAATGAGGTTCAACAATAATGTTCAATTATAGATTTAAACCATCAAGATTCACATACACTTGTTAATCAAGTTTTATCTTCTTTAATATTCAATTAAGCAATTACTCAAAGTAAAAGATAAGGTAGAAGAAGATTGCACAAGTCTTTTATATTGGTTCAGCCACTCCACATGTGACCTACATCCAGTCCTTAATCAACACCTGATTAAGATTTGTTCCACTATCTTTAATCAAGAAGGTTTACAAGCAAACATACATGCATATACTTCTATACTAAAGATAACCACTTTCTTGACCCCAAGAAAGCACCCCTTGTAGAACCCACTACAAGAAACCTTATTACTTGAGAAACCCTTCTCAAGATTTTCCACAAAGATTCACAAAGAATAAAAGGAACGAATTCACCTGGAATTCTTGAACAAATCTTTATCTTCCCCTTTCAAGAATATGATGATGATGATCTTCTATCAAAGCTTTTCACAAACGTTTTCACTCTTGGATTTCACAAAGAAAACTCTCCAAGATGTCACAAAGACTCACAAAAACGTTTTTCACAAATTGTTTATCAGTTCTAACTCATGTCTAAAGTTTCTCAAAGTTCAAACTATTTATAAAAGTTTCAGACACAGATAATCGATTATTTTAAAGAATAATCGATTATTTTGTTCTTCAGATTTTCTGGAAATCAACCAAGAACAATATAATCGATTATTTAGCTGGATAATCGATTATTCCAGAGAGTTGTTCCTGGGATAATCGATTATTTTGGCAAATAATCAATTATTACAGCAAGGCATTCCACTTAACCTATTTGCTGAAATAATCGATTATATTTAACAATAATCGATTATTTTGAGTTAGTTCTTAAAACTTCATTTTAAGACTCAAAATAACTTTCCAATGTTTTTAACTCATCATCATATACTCTCTACTTGGTTTAGATAAGATTTGATTATGCACAAAGCATACTAAGCACACACAATACAAAAATTCATTCACAACAATTTATTTCCTAAGTTCTATTACATAGCTCCAACTCATAGCATTTTCTTGACTCTTCTTTGACTTTGTTTTTGTGCTCCAAGTTGTTGTTCTCATGTTGTGATCATCAAAACTCTTTAAGCTCTCCTAAGCTCAACACTGTTTAGCTGTGACCGAGCGGACGCATTGGGCGTGAAAACGGTTGGGGTGGTTTTGGTAGGATGTAATGTCACTTATACAGCTCTATTATTATGGAGATCTCCTAGGTGTATGCATGACGACGCATTAGATGATTGATATGCATTGATATCTGTCATGAGATGCATTTATTGCATGATTATTAATATGATGAAGTGTGGTGTTTGACTTCATGTTTGATGAATGAATGATTGATTGAGATGAAAGGGTCCTCAGGGACAGGATTTGGGATGCATGTGTAATATAGATTTTATTTTGTACTTGTACTATTGATTTTTGAATTCTAGCTTACCCTTTTGTTTCCATGTGGTGGAACTGCGATGATAATACTTGTATGAGTCTCGTGTTTTGAGTTACCATATTGGGTAACATTTTTTTTGTATGTGCTTGACCGGCACTAAGGAATATTTTGGGATGACTGTACATATATGGTGCTATATTTTATATACAGAAACTTAATTATTTTGATCTTTATATTTATGCCTGTATGTATGTGTTATCCAGTTTAATATTCTCTTAGTTAACTAGTTGTAGTGTGATTCCACTAAGTGTAAAGACCGTGGCGGGTCGTTACACTTTTATGGTATCAGAGTCGGTCGAGTCTTTTAGGATACTTTGTGGGGAGTGATCCTTCTAGGTTTCTGTTGTGTCATATCTCTGATATGTGCTAGCCTTTGGTGAATTGTGGGGGTATTATGTTACTAATAGGATGTTTGAATTCTTGTAGTATGGTGAGACCCCAGTATGACCAGATTGCTAGGGCCATGGAGATGATAGCCATGGCGATGCAGTAGTAGAGTGCTCACTTTGCTCATATGGAGGCAGGTAGAGCTGCGGCTGAGGCAGCTAGACCGATGGTCTCTCAGGAGGGGAGAGATTTAGCAGAGTTTAGGGGATGTCAGCCTCCTCAGTTTAGAGGGGATTCAGATCTTGATGTGGCAGATCAGTGGTTGAGGGATATGGAGAAGATTTTTAGTGTTTTGGGATCTTCTAATGAGAGAAAGTTGGCTTATGCAGTTTACATGCTGGGGGGCGAGGCTGAGTACTGGTGGAGAGGCACCAGGCAGATGTTAGAGAGCAGGGGTGTGCTTGTTGACTGGGATTGCTTCAGGAGGGTCTTTTTGGAGAAATATTTCCCGGACAACGTTAGATACACTAAGGAGGCAGAGTTCATGAGATTACATCAGGGGAGCTTGTCTGTTTCTGAGTATGCTATGAGGTTTGAGCATCTAGCTCGTTTCTACTCTCAGGCCATATCTGAGGCTTGGAGATGTAGAAAGTTTGCAGAGGGATTGAGGCACGAGCTGAAAAGGGTCATAGTCCCTATGTCCATAGTGGAGTTTCCTGCCTTGGTTGAGAAGGCAAAGACTGTTGAGAGTTTGGAGGGTGGTGGTAGCAGCAGTAAGGCTGCTAGAGTTCAGGAGGGATCATCCGGGTACAGGAGGGGAGGCCAGCAGAGGGGACCCTATGACAGACCTGTACAGTCTCAGAGAGAAGCTGTTAGTAGGGGACCTCGTCCTACTACTCCTCAGGGTGGAGCATCGTCAGTGCGGTGCTACAGATGTGGAGGAGCACATATGGTTAGAGATTGTTCCCTTCCGGAGAATGTTTGCTTTAGATGTGGTAGGCCAGGTCACATCTCTAGAGATTGTCAGACACCGTCGACTTCATCTGGGAGTTCCCCGAGGCCACCCAGACCTACAGCTGCGGGGAGAGTGTTTACATTATCAGGTGCAGAGGCTTCCACTTCATCAGACTTGGTGAAGGGGAAAGGGAAGGCAGTAGATGAGGATGTTTTATTTTTGTTCGATTCTGGCGCCACGCATTCTTTCATTTCTGTTGATTGTGTGAAGAGATTGGGTTTGTCAGTATCTTCTTTGCATGTTGATTTGTCTGTGTCTACTTTGGCTTCAGTTTCTGTAGTGACGTCGGAGATGTGTGTGAGATGCCCGATAGAGGTGTCTGGTAGGAGGTTCCGAGTGAACCTGATTGTGTTGCCCATGGTGGATATCGACATAATCTTAGGGATGGATTGGTTATCTGCCCATCACATCCTTATAGATTGTGCTTGGACAGAGTTGGTGTTTCCTCAGTTGGAGGATGAGGTGTTAGTATCAGCGGGTCAGGCTGAGCAGTTGATGAGGGATGGAGCTGAGTGTTTCATGTTGTTTGCAGCTTTGAGTATTGAGACAGAGAGAGCTATTGCTGGGATCGAGATTGTCAGTGAATTTCCTGAGGTGTTTCCAGATGATGTGCCAGGATTGCCACCCAGGTGTGATGTTGAGTTTAGCATTGATCTGGTACCAGGTGCATGACCGGTATCAGTGGCTCCTTATAGGATGGCTCCAGCTGAGTTGGTAGAGCTGAAGAAACAGATTGAGGATTTGTTGGAGAAACAGATGGTGAGGCCCAGTGTTTCTCCTTGGGGTGCCCCGGTACTGTTAGTAAAGAAGAAAGATGGTGGGGCCCGTTTATGTGTTGATTATCGGCAGCTGAATAAATTAACGATAAAGAATAAGTATCCACATCCGAGGATTGATGATTTGATGGATCAGTTGAGGGGAGCTTTAGTGTTTTCAAAGATTGATTTGAGATCCGGATACCATCAGATCAGGGTGAAGGAGAGTGACATACCGAAGACTGCTTTCAGGACTAGGTATGGTCACTATGAGTATGTGGTGATGCCTTTTGGTGTCACTAATGCTCCAGTAGTGTTCATGGATTACATGAACAGGATCTTTAGACCGTTCTTGGACAGATTTGTGGTGGTCTTCATTGATGGTATTTTGGTGTATTCTAGATCATTGGAAGATCACCGTGAGCATTTGAGGTCGGTTTTGGAGGTGTTGAGAGAAAGACAGTTGTATGCCAAACTGTCCAAGTGTGAGTTTTGGTTGTCCGAGGTGAGATTTTTGGGGCATGTGATATCGGCAGAGGGGATTGCAGTAGATCCAGCCAAGGTGGAGGCTGTGATTCAGTGGGAGCGTCCGATGACTGCTACAGAGATTAGGAGTTTTCTTGGGTTGGCGGGTTACTATCGGAGGTTCATTGAGGGTTTTTCTCGAATAGTAATGCCTTTGACTCAACTGACTTGAAAGGATCAGCCTTTTGTTTGGGCGGACGCTTGTGAGCAGAGTTTTCAGGAGCTAAAGAGACGGTTGACCACTTCTCCAGTTTTGGTGTTACCTAACACTGGTGAGCATTTTGATGTGTTCTGTGATGCTTCTCATCAGGGGTTAGGTTGTGTGTTGATGCAGGGAGGGAGAGTAGTGGCATATGCTTCGAGGCAACTGAAGACCCATGAGAGAAATTATCCTACTCATGATTTGGAACTTGCAGCTGTGGTGTTTGCCTTGAAGTCGTGGAGGCACTATCTGTATGGTGCGAGATTTAGTGTATATAGTGATCACAAGAGTTTGAAATATCTGTTTGATCAGAAAGAGTTGAATATGAGGCAGAAGAGGTGGATGGAATTTCTAAAGGACTTTGATTTCCAGTTGATGTATCATCCTGGAAAGGCAAATGTGGTAGCTGATGCATTGAGTAGGAAATCCATTCACATGTCGGCTATGATGATTAGGGAGTTGGAGTTGATTGAGCAGTTCCGAGATTTGAGACTAGAGGTGGAGGTTGTTCAGGATCACATTAGTTGTGGTATGATCACCATAACTAATGAGTTCTTGAAGCAGGTGGGAACTAAACAGTTACAGGACCCAGAGCTGTTAAGGACTTTGGGATTACTTGGTACTGAGAGGGCAGCTGGTTTTGAGCTTGGTACAGATGGAATTCTCAGATTTAGAGGTCGAATTTGTCTGCCTTGTGATTCAGAGTTGAGGAGAGCTGTTCTAGAGGAGGGACACATGAGTCGTCTTAGCATACATCCTGGTATGACTAAGATGTATCAAGACATCAAGAAAAGTTTTTGGTGGCCTGGTATGAAGAAGGAGATAGCAGAGTTTGTAGCCGCTTGTCTGACTTGTCAGAAGGCGAAGATTGAGCATTAGAGGCCCGGAGGGGTTTTACAGTTGATGGAGATTCCTGAGTGGAAGTGGGATAGTGTCACTATGGACTTTGTGGTTGGATTTCCTAGGACAGCTAGGAACAGTGACTCTATCTGGGTGATTGTTGATAGGTTGACAAAGTGTGCTCACTTTCTTCCTGTCAACAAGAGGTGGTCCTTGGAGAGGCTTGCACAGTTATATATCCAAGAGATAGTACGAATGCATGGAGTGCCTTCTAGTATTATTTCTGACAGAGATCTAAGGTTTACTTCAGGGTTTTGGCAGACTCTACATCAGGCGTTGGGGACGAGATTGAGGTTGAGTTCTACCTATCATCCACAGACAGATCGTCAGTCGAAAAGGACAATTCAGTCACTAGAGGATCTTCTGAGAGCTTGTGTGTTGGATCATCTGGGTAGCTGGGAGGAGGTGTTGCCATTGGTAGAGTTTACCTACAATAATAGTTATCATGCGAGTATTGACATGGCACCTTTTGAGGCTCTATATGGCAGGAGGTGTAGGACTCCATTATGTTGGTATCAGGAGGGTGAGTCAGTAGTGGTTGGTCCAGAGTTAGTTCTTCAGACTACTGAAATGGTGAGACAGATTCAGGAGAGGTTGAGAGCTACTCAGAGTCGACAAAAGTCTTATGCTGATAAGAGGAGGAGACCTCTAGAGTTTGAGGAGGGAGAGCACGTGTTTCTCAGGGTGACACCTACTACTGGAGTGGGAAGGGCTGTAAGGGCCAAGAAACTCACACCGAAGTTCATTGGTCCTTATCAGATCCTTCGTCGTGTAGGTCTGGTAGCTTATCAGTTGGCGTTACCTCCGATTCTGTCCAACCTGCATGATGTGTTTCACGTTTCACAGTTGAGGAAGTACATCGGAGATCCGAGTCACGTGATAGAGATGGATGAGGTGCAAGTTAGAGAGAACTTGACCTACGAGAAGAGACCGGTAGCTGTGATTGATCACAAATTGAAAGAGCTTCGTGGCAAGTCCATTAGCTTGGTGAAGATTCTTTGGGATGCAGCTACTGGTGAGGCAACCTGGGAAGAAGAGAGTCAGTTCAAGGAACAGTATCCATTCCTCTTTTCAGGTAAGCCTATTTTCGGGGACGAAAATTCCTATTTGTTGGGGAGTATTGTAACAATGTTAAAAAAAAAAAAAAAAAAGGCTGATTCAGTAGCCCAGAACGGGCCGTTCCCAAACTGGAACGGGTCGTTACAAACTACTCAATTGAACTACATATTGTAGTTGAGAACGGGCCGTTCTGGGAAGGAGAACGGGCCGTTCCGGAGGGAGAATGGGCCTTTCCAGAGGGAGCACAGGCCGTTCCATAGGGAGAACGAGCCGTTCCGGATGAGTCCCGGAACGGGCCGTTCTGGGCGTCGATTTTGTGCGTGATCTGGTAGTTCAGAACGGGCCGTTCCAGTATCGGTACAGGCCGTTCTGGCCACTCCGGATTGCCTATAAATAGGGGTGAGGGGGCCGTGAGGAGAATTAGAGGTTTTAGAGAGAAGTTTTAGAGAGAAGGTCTCTGGGTCAGTGAGCTCCTTTCTCTCCCAAATTTCTCTCTTTAACTCATTTTCTCCTCTAGATCAATAACTCCTTCTGTCTTTTCTTGAAATTCAGATTAGAAAGCTTGTTTTGGGAGGATTGAAGTTCCGAGTTGAGCCTCAAAGGGAAATTCTACTTTTGTTCAGTTTTTGGCTATCTGAGCCAATCTTCAGGTAAGGGAAGCTAGATTGTTTGCATGTGGTTGAATTTGTTAGTTTAGATGAGAGTTTTGAACTCTTTAAATAGGTTTAGGCCCGGTGCAGGTTGAGCGCGTCAGGCGTGGAAGAGCTTAGAGCTCTTGGGTTGGTGTTAGGCTAGGCGCAAGCTGACTGCACCGATCGTGATTATATTTATAAATAATTAATTTAAATTGATGCTTATGCATGTTTAAAGTCGAAGTTTAGATCATGTATGTATGATATATGATGTATGGTGAGGTATGATTCATATGTATGATTGTGATGATACGTATGAATGGTTGGATATGATATGAGTATGTTTATTGATCATAATGATTTATGATGTTTGATGCATTATTGCATGTGATGTCTTATGACATGTGTATGATTGTTGATCATGATGGTGGGCAGACCATTATGATGTATGATGCATGATTGCATGTGATGCCTATGGCATGAGTCTAGCCTAGGACTTGAGGAGAGGAAAAATATTTTCGAACTGGAAGAACTCACATAGAGTTTCTTGAGAGTGGTGCTCAGATAGGCCACTGGGTTGGGTGAGTCTCCTCTAAGTCCTTAGCTAGTATTGGAGCAGGGTATGAGGTCGAGGGTTATTCCCTTAACCAAGTACTCGGGAAGGTGCGTGGATCCTTGCGGATAGTCGGTGGGAGAACTCCACAGTTGACTTGGTTAATCCATGCCAAGGTCGTGGTAAGCCCGTACCCAGCTGTGCTATACCTGACGGTGGATCTGGACTTCCAAGTGTGTAAGTGACATCATCCGAGTAAACCCGAGTGAGGATTATATATCCTGTTTAGCTGTGACCGAGCGGGCGCATTGGGCGTGAGAACAGTTGGGGTGGTTTCGGTAGGATGTAATGTCACTTATACAGCTCTATTATTATGGAGATCTCCTAGGTGTATGCGTGACGACGCATTAGATGATTGATATGCATTGATATCTGTCATGAGATGCATTTATTGCATGATTATTAATATGATGAAGTGTGGTGTTTGACTTCATGTTTGCTGAATGAATGATTGATTGAGATGAAAGGGTCCTCAGGGACAGGATTTGGGATACATGTGTAATATAGATTTTATTCTGTACTTGTACTATTGATTTTTGAATTCTAGCTTACCCTTTTGTTTCCATGTGGTGGAACTGCGATGATCATACTTGGTATGGGAGCCGGTCAGGGATAGCTTGGAGTAGAGGTGATCGTTGTGAGACAGGGAGCTGAGTCTCGTGTTTTGAGTTACCATATTGGGTAACATTTTTTTTGTATGTGCTTGACCGGCACTAAGGAATATTTTGGGATGACTGTACATATATGGTGCTATATTTTATATACAGAAACTTAATTATTTTGATCTTTATATTTATGCCTGTATGTATGTGTTATCTAGTTTAATATTCTCTTAGTTAACTAGTTGTAGTGCGATTCCACTAAGTGTAAAGACCGTGGCGGGTCGTTACACATTAGGAGGAGTTGAAGATGCGACTATTAATTTGGCGCAAAAGTTGTTGTTCCAAAGGAATTTCCCACTCAAATCTATTTCTCCTCCACTTGAGGTGCCACACCCATTCTCCATTCATAACTGCCCTTATCTCTGCAATAGAAGCAA
This sequence comes from Cajanus cajan, assembly GCF_000230855.2. NCBI lineage: Eukaryota > Viridiplantae > Streptophyta > Magnoliopsida > Fabales > Fabaceae > Cajanus > Cajanus cajan. The sequence continues at coordinate 11,085,948 of NC_138523.1, read as the reverse complement.
ATTGCTGATCAGAGATAATGAACAATCTAGGGAATGCAACTGCAAGATTAGTAGGCCCCACCCACTTATCTAGCCAAAATCTAACTTTAGACCCCACTCCATCCAACTCTCCACTCAATCAACTTATCAAACCAATTATCCTCCTCAACTCCACCACACACCATTAAAAGATCCTTCCATCATATAGAATCCTTCTGAGAGGAGGCTTGAGCACACAGATTGTGCCCACCTCTATACCTTGATTGTAGAACCTGAGCCCACATAGAGCTGGATTGGTGGAAGAGATTTCATCTCCACTTAGCCAGTAGCGTTCTGTCGAAGAATATGATATTTTTGACTCCCAATCCCCCTTTTGCCTTAGGTAAGGTCACCTTATCCTAACTAATCCAACAAACCTTCTTTTGATCCCCGACTCCACCCCACAAGAAGCGTCTTTGTGGGGAAACTATCTCCTTAGCCACCCGATTTGGGATTTTGAAGAAAGACAAATAATAAAGAGGGAGGGAAGTTAGCACAGAATTCACCAGACACACCCTACTAGCCATAGAGAGAACTTTATGCTTCCACATCGCAAGTTTCTTCTGAACTTTTGAGATAATTGGCCTCCAGGTGACCACAGTCCTAGGATTAGCCCCGACGAGGAGGCCTAAATAGGGAAACGGTAGAGATAGAAGTGTACAATTTAACAAATGTGCAAAATCCTCAACTAGGGCCTGATCCACACAAATGGAACCAAATTTACTCTTGAAAAAGTTAACCTTTAACCTTGAGACCACCTCAAAGCATCTGATTAAACTTTTTATCAGAAATACGTTTTGCAAAGAAGCTTCTCCAAAGAACATTGTATCATCTGCATATTGAACCAAACTAACTTCAACTTGATTGTCTCCGACCTTCACACTATTAAATCTCTTCTACTTTTCTACTTCCCTCATCAATCCTGACAACCCCTCTGTTACAATCGTGAAGAGGAAGGGGGCCAAGGGATCACCTTGTCTCAACCCCCTTCTCATTGGGAATTCGTCAGTGGGACTACCGTTAACTAGCACTGATAGACAAGTTGTATTGAGACACTCCCTGATCCATCCAATCCATTTAGAACTAAAACCCAAGCACCGAAGCATGTATAGTAGGTACTCCCATGACACAGAGTCATACGCCTTCTCAAAATCAACCTTAAAAAATATGATAGGTTTTTTCATCCTCTTAACCTCATCAATAACCTCATTAACAACCAGCACACTATGTAATATATTTCTGCCTTCAAGGAAGGCGCTTTGTCGCTCATCAATAACACTCAACAACACTCGCTTGACCCTATTGGCAAGAACTTTGGCTAAAATCTTATACATACACCCAACCAAAGAGATGGGCCTATAATCCTCAAGCCTTTATGGATTCTACTTCTTTGGTATTAGAATGATGAAGGCAGAATTCATGCCCCTAGGCAGTCTCCCATTGTGATGAAATTCCATAAGAAAGAGACATATATCCCCTCTTAAAGTTTCCCAAAATTCCTTTAAGAGTTTGAAATTCACACCATCAAGACCTGGGCATTTATTACTACCACACTCCCAAACTGCAGATCGAATCTCCTCTTCAGAAAATGGAGCAATGAGCAATTCATTTTGATCTTGTGAAAGTGATCTAAAATGTGTACAATCTAGTCTTGGTCTATTTTGGCACTGCTCTTGAAGCCTCTGATAAAAGAAATCTCTAACATGTCCCTTAACTACTATAGGATCCTCTGACCAAGAACCATCAATGAATAGTCCTTTCAAGGCATTTTTCTTTCTCCTCCAACTTACCATGAGATGAAAGAATTTTGTATTCAAGTCCCCTTCCTTAAACCATTTCACTGTTGACTGTTGTGATAGAACCGACTCGTTTCTAATTGCCACTTTCCATAACTCATTTTGTAATTCCACTCTCTTCTAGATCTCTTCTTCAATCAACCCAAGGTTTTCCTCCTTCTTATCCAAGTATTTTAGATCTCTGACGATCCATTGTTGTAAGGCCTGTGGATTCTCAAACGACTCTAGATTCCACTGTTTTAGCTTTGACTTCAACACTCTCAACTTTTACTTTAGGACATATGCACCCCACCCATGAATTGAGATTCCTTCCCAAGAGTCCACAACAAACTTCTTAAACGAAGGGTCTTGAAACCAATGATCTAGGGTACGGAATGGTTTTGGTGCCCAATCTGAGTTACACACCTGCATCTTGACTGGACAGTGGTTAGAAATACATCTATTTAATACAGTCTGTAGACAGCCAGGCCAAATAAGAAACCACTCCCTAGAAACCAAGATTCTGTCCAACCTACGTACTCTTAACCCTACCATTTGGCTTAAACCATGTGAATCGCTTACCAACAATAGGAATATCCTCAACTTCCATATTAAAGATAAAATCATTTAAAAGTCAAATATCAGTCGGGTTATGGTTCTCGCGCACCAAATTGACCCTTTTAGATGCCACTCTGATACTATTGAAGTCTCCAGCTAGGCACTAGAGAGATACAGAAATAACACTCCTCTTACCAATTAGCTCAGCCCACAGTTCCCATTTTAACATTGATTGACATGGGGCATAAACATTAACAACCGCAATTTGCGCACCATTATCTTTCCAGCTACCCACAATACCTAGAAATCCCAAACCTTCAAATTGATTGACCAAATCAAACTTGTCTTTCCTCCAAGTAGTTAATAGACCACCCGCCATGTTAATGGCAGGAACCATCCTCCAGTCACAATCGTTGTGCCCCCACAATCAACAACAAACCTCATTTGTTACAACCTGTTTTTTAGTTTCCTACAAGCACAAGATATGAATGTCTTCCTCGATTATGAGCCTTTTAATATACCTCTGCTTGATTTTCCCTCCCATCCCCCTTACATTAAGAGTCATCAACTTCATGATCTACCATCTACATTATCCACCCTTGACTCGTCAATTATCCTATGCCACTCTTGTTGATCTCTTGACTCTAGATTAACCAATGTTTCTACGATATGTTCCTCCTCGCCATCAAAAATCACGCCTAATGCCTTGCCAATTTCCCAAACTCTCTTAGCCTCTATGACCTCATCTTTTAACCAGAACATCCTATTTCAATTTCTAATATTTCCATCAGAAATTGAATTGCATAACGAAAGGACTTCTTGCCTAACCTTTCTTCGATGCCGCTTGACAAAAGCAACCTGTTTACCTTTAATGGGTCGCGGCTTGGAAATAAGGGTGTGATTCCGGTCCGCCATGTCATCTAAAGGGGGGGAGAGAATGAGTCAATGGGGAATTGGATGGAACAATAGCAGGTTGGGGGTTGAGATAAGCCACCACTCCCGACTCCCGCCGACATCTTCGATAGCATTTGTTTGGATCCCAACTAGAGACTCTACCACGATGGTTTGGCTTGGAGCGAGTTCTATAGTAGACGTAGATGGGCCAGGGTTAGAAAGCCCATATACACTATCCGTAAGTGAAATACCACTTAAGCTGGGCCTTGATACATTTGCCACGTAACCAATGGTGGAGCCCGCTTTAGCTACGACCTCCAAAAACTGGTTACCACCTTTATAACAAAGGTCAAACCTTGGTACACTATAATCCTGACATTCCTTAGACGCATGCTTACCTGCCTCCCTATGTAGATCGTTCTCTTAATATCCAACTGCTATTTTTTCATTAATATGGGCGAACCCAAACCTGATCCTCCACCAAGCAAATCAATCTTATTGTCAAGTCGTCCATCCCCAAGAAATGATGGTACGCTTCCCCCTTTACACATCATCACATGAGTTATCCTTTGGTCATTTTCATTATCATCCACCCGATGGGTAAGAACCATGGGATCAAGATTCAAATTGCTTCCCTCTTTATCCACACAATGTTGAGTCGCTGGAGTAGCGTTCTCCTCCTCCACACTCATATTGTTTTCATTATACTCTGATGAGGATGAGTTGAAACTCAAATCTGCATCACTTTCATTAGATGCCACCGACATATTAGGATTACATCTTATCCAACAACTGCATTGGTTAACCGAGGTAGCCAACTCTTCCTGGATACGGACACACGTAGTTACACCGTTGATCTTCGCCATAAAATGTGTATTCACTAGTTGAAGGGCAGATGTTTTAATAAGCAATCTTACTGAGTCAAGTCTATTAAAAAAGGATGTTTCATTGTCGATAGCAACCAACGAGCCAACTATTTCCACTACTTTGGAAAAACACTCCTCACCCCATACATGAATAGGAATCCCAATGCACCGAACCCAAACTAATCTATTTCCAGGAATGGAATTGGGCTCCCACTTTTGGATTGAGTGGAAGAAGGACCAAAATTCATTCTCTTGATTCAAATTGTTCAGCATCTCTTCATCAGCACTAGAAATCAACACCATATCATCTCCCATACATCTGACCTTAACGGTTGCCACATCATGTAAAAGTCGGGTCTCTTTTAATTTGTCAAACATTGTTAAATCTGTTAACTTTCCAACCCAACAATCCTTTATCCAGTGTGTATTAACCTCTATCATCGTAAAGGATGCGTCGTTCCATTTGTCTTGCTACGTAGACGATTTACGCCTCCAAACCCGTTTTCCTCGCTCTACACCCTTCATACCTGTTTGAACTGCTTCTGCATAGGAATTCAGGTTAACTTTTGGTTGGGTTGAAGCTTTTCTTGCCTGCATTCTCCCTGGTCGACCCGCTGCGAACGAAGTCACCCCTAGACGATCTGCCGCGAGGGGAACCTTTCTTTCCATTCTGTGTTCATCCTGCACGGCACTCACCTCGGATACTTTGGCAGGTTGACATACAGCTTAGCATTACCAATATAAATTTTATCCAATTGGTCTTCGAGTCTTTTGGCATCAACGACGTCCAAGAACCTAACAAAACCGAATCTGCAGCCCCACTTGTTTCTTTTCCTGGCCACTAGAACCTCCCACACTCTCTCGAATCGTTGGAATATTTTCCACATATCATACTCATCGTAGGCTTCAGGAAAATTACCAAAGAAATACATAGTACATCTCTTGTTACCTCTGCTGCTGCTACATCCTCCACCAGTCATCGTACCTTGTATTTGCTCGTGACTTGTGATGCAGGGACTGCTATCAATCAGTTAAGTTTTGATATTATCTTCATAAAATGAAATTAAATTCAATCTAATCTTATAAAATCAGTTTTATAATATTAAAAATAATATGCGAAAGGATTTATCGTATATTAAAAATTCAATTCCCCTTAAAAAAATTCAATTCAAACATTCTTGCTTATGTATTGTATTTTATCTTTTAGAAGATATTCCATTATCAAGAAGGTAAGACCGATTGTAATTATAAAATAAAAAAACAATATTCTATACGTAGTCCAAATTGATGGGGTTATTTTATGATATTTGTCTGAGGGGATATTTTATAAGAGGGTTATTTTTATAAGTTATTTCACACATAACTCCACAATGATTAGATATTGTCCATTTTGTGCCTAAACCCTCGTAGTTTTACTTTTGATCATCACCCAAAAGGCCTTTTTGTTTTATAAGTTGTTATTTTATTAATGTGGGACTTGTTTGTATCCCAACAATCTTCCCATCAAACAAGGAACCCAACCTTTCATGTAGCAGAATTTGTCTTTATATATCACATTATCAGTTATGAGTTATGAGGAGTTATGAGGGCTATCTTGCGGCTCTGATACCAGAGATGATTTATTGTATTTGTTTGAGAAGATATTTTATGGAATTATTTTTATAAGGTTATTTCACACACAACTCCACAATAATAAAATATTGTCTGCTTTGGATATTTAAGCCCTCACGATTTTACTTTTGGTTATCATCTAAAAAGCTTCTAAATCATTATAATATATTTATGTTTTATAAGTTGATATTTTTTCTTTTATTTTATTGATGTGAGACTTGTTTATATCTCTATACAAATTGATTACAGAGAACCAAATCATTATAAAGGCTAATTAAACTTAATTGGATAAACTATAATTCAACGGTACAAACACCAAAATACATGATTATTATATATCCTATATGTGTTGTCATAGTATACATACAGAGAGAGGCTCCGGACCTACGTACAATTGACACGAAGATTTCCAAGAAGATAACAATTCAGATATATCGGCCACAAAATACAAAATCTTTTGCCTCTCTTACCCGGAACAGCTTTTCATTATTAAGCTAAATTTTTCTAATTAATATTTAAGATGATTGAATCCACTGCTTCTATCAAATACCTCAGTGAACTTATACTATTGTTTTACAATCCTATTCCTTTTTTTTTTTTTAAATTAACAGTCTAAAAACTTTATCTTGCGAAATGATCTTTTATCATTAAGAGAAAATTGCCTTCTTGTGAAAAATAAAATTTATCACTAAAGGTTAAAAAATGGTAGATAAATATCTATTTTTCATTAATTTTCATATGATCTATTTATCTTTTATATAAGTTATATAACAATGACTTTAAATTTTATCTACAACAAATTATCATAAGTACAAATATTTAAGTTTCATGTATACTAAATAGTATGTGTTCTTACCGGGAATCCGAGGTAGGTGGTACCTGCAAAAGAGACTCCGATGCCAAAGTTAGGATTTGTATGAGTATGAATCTCCTATAAATAATGCACGTACCTTGATGTATATTAGGGTTGCGTTGGGCCTTGAGCCTTAGATTAGTTGTGATTTGATTAGGTAGAGAATCTCGCCTAGACCGAGATTCCCTGAGATCGGTTACGATCTATTTAAGTGCCGAGCTGACGCCACGTAGCGCGTGTCCGAGGTCAGCTCGTGCTGTGATACCGAGCTCGGAGCTCGGATTTGGAATACGGATAGTACACTAGCCCCCCGAGCTCCGAAGACCGTAGGTCAAGGAGTTAAGACCGAGCTCGTCAAGTGGGTGCGACCTTTCGCGTACGCCCGCTTGCTGAGATGCCACGTGTCATAACTGGTTACCGTACAAGTGGCGCGTTAATGGAAGTAACAGTTATGTAATGATGGTTTTCCATTAACGTGTCGTCAGACGTGCCCCTTGGCTGACACGTGGCGTGGTCGTTTTGAATTTGGGAGAAAACCTTCTTTTCTCTCACTCGCGCCTCTTCACCTTTCACTTTACTCTTTTCGTTGTCTTTCTCCCTTGGCTTCTTGCGCAAGCTGCTTTGTGCACCTTCGCTTCCGTCCAGTCTCCGTCCCTGTTTTCACAGCTTTCGCCGCCGTTTCCGGTAACCCTGTCATTATTAGGGTTGTTTTGTGAGGAATAGTACCAGGTACTTCCTTTCTACAGTTTTCTTTTTTCTTTTCCCCAGATCTTATTTTTCTTCTTCCCAAATCTTCTTTTTCCTTAATGGCTGGTGGAAGTGGTGCCGGTTCTTCTGCGCCTGCTAGGGGCAAGGCGCGTGGCAAGGCGGTGGCTACCGGGAAAGCCGCTGCCGAGAAGAAGGACCCGCCTCCGCCCAAGGACCTGGAGCCAGGCATCCCTGGTTACGGCTAGGTCAGGCGCGAGGTGGCGAGGGTCCAGAGCGTTTTCTGGTCCTTTCTTGAGGTGAATGGGATCCCGAGATCGTGTAGGGTTTGTGACCCTTCCATTTCCCGGATGATCCAGCTTAAACCCTATCAGGCCGGTGAGGGCGTGTACATGGGGAAGTCTACCGACCCTCCCCATTTCTATATGTACCACTGTTTTTTTAGGGATTTAGGTGTCTGTCTCCCCTTCACTCAGTTCGAGTGTGATTTTTTGAACTTTGTCAACTCGGCTCCTTGCCAGCTGCACCCCAATAGTTGGGGGTTTTTTGAGGGCTTTTCAAGTCTTGTGTACAGTTTTAGGGATAAAGGTGTCTCTTCCCTTCTTCCTTCATTTTTACCAGTTGAAGTTAGGCATTCCGCCATACGGCATACTATCTCTGAGTGGGAGTAGGGATGGGGGTTTGTTTACTCTCTACTCCCAATCGTACAAAAATTTCAAACAAGAGTTTTTCCGAGTTGCTCTTGTGAATGTCGACCCATTGGAAGATGGGGCGTTCTATTTCGGCGGGCTGCCAAAATTTCCCTTCTATTGGTGCCCCCGACCGTCTAGGTTTCATGGGGTGGGCCAAGTGAAGCTGACGGCTTTGGAGGCGGCCGCCATCGAGAACCTCGCCGCGCTTCCTCGTCCGCTAGATTGCAAGCTCGTTCTGTCGCTTGCGAACTCGGCGTACAGGGAGAGAGGCTTAGAGAGTGAGTATTTTGTTTAGGTTTTGTTGGAGTTTGTGTAAATTCCCTTTGCTGATGTGTTTTATTTCCTGTCTGTAGGTATCATGATAGACCATGGGCCAAGGGCCCAGTGACCAGAGCTATGGCTAGGAGGATACAGGAAGAGCTGGATCTAGAGAAGACTAATGGGCTTGTCAGGCCCAAGATAATCTTCACTTGGAATGCTCTATCATGAAGAGAAAGCCTTAGTTCTATTTGTTTATATTGTACAGTTTATACATAGTCTTGTGTATAGGTTATTTTTGCCTTTGTATTTGTGAGGCACTTTACTAGCTTTTTCTAGTGTTTGTATATTGATTTTGAGGTAGGTTACTTGGAGAGTTTAACTCCATTTAACCTCCCTAGTTGACACACTCATTCTTTATTTTTTCAGTAGGATAAAGGGGGTGACATTTAGCAAAGCTAGGGAGTGTGCTTAGAAATTGGGCCAGAGTTGGGCCTAGGCAAAATTTTACATATTGGACTCATTTTGCTCCTAATTTTTCATAGATTTGATTTAGCTAGGTTTCATCATCATATGATGAACCTAACTAAACCAAATCAAAGAATTTCAAATTAAATCAAGGAGCAATTTGAACCATGGGCCGCCTAGCTTCCTTTCTTCTCCTTGGCCGAATTTTTCAAGCATTCTTGCTTGAGTTTGAAGCTTGTCTTGCAAGCTTCTAAACTCAAGCAAGGTTAGCTTAACCTTACCTTGGTTCCTAAAAGAACCATGGTCAAGGTTTAGCTTCTCCTAGAAGCTAGCTAAACCGTAGGAGTTTAAGTTAATCCTACCATGGTTCTTAATGAACCATGGTTAGGGATAACTTCTCCTACAAGCTACCATTCCCTATATATTTGATTTTCCTACACTTGTACTCACTTTTGAACATATTTTGAGAATGAAATCAGATTTTCCTCTCAACTCAAGAGTCATAAAACCGTGGAGATTTCCTCTCTAAGGTTTCCTTCAAGGTTCCTTCAAACCTTGCCTTGGTTCATCAAGCTTCTACCTCAAGCTTGAAGTAACCGAACCTCATTCTTGGCTTCACCTCCATTGGAGCTTCTTCAAAGGAGGATTCAGAGATTCTTCAAGTGTCTACCTCAAGTGCAATTCGGTCCTAAGCATGGAAGAGTTGAGGAACACCAATCTTCCTCACCTAGTTCCATCATTTTTGGTATCTAGAGCCTAGTGCTCTTGAGGTTATGTCTTCTAAATTTTTCTTCATTGAATCCGTGTTGTTCCTTCCTTATTTTGTCTAAAATTGTGTTTGCTGAATGGATCTAAGTCTAATACATATTTTGATGGATCCTTATGTCACATATGAAATAATTGATTCATGATTTTTGCTTGTTCCTAATTCCTTGAATCAATTCAGTTTGTGCTTTAGGTTCTTGTACTTGTGCTTTTGATTTTTGTTTGAGTCTTCTCTATTCCTATAACATGAGTCCGTGATTGGACATTGATATTGTTTAGTGTATGTTTTTGTTTTTGAATCATATGTTTTGTCTAGAGTCATGTGTAGTCCTTTGAATGTCATTGATTCCTAGACTAGCTTGTTTTGACCTAGTTTTTGTGTTGAGTTGTTGAGTCCGAATTTGTGTGTCTTTTCTTATTAAATCTGAACCTTACTATATGTGCTTTTGATTTACATAATTGAGTTCTTAATTTGCTATTAGTTCTAGCAAATTTCCTAGAGTTAGGTTTCCTTTATGTCATATTAAAAGTTTTGTCAAAAAAAAATTCATAAACACTAATTCCTCTTAGGTCTTCCTTGAGTATGTTGTGTGGCTGAAACTTATTGAAATTTTTTGGACCTTAAAACAGAGACAAAACAGAGGTGTGAGTGTCCTAATTGCATGAGAAAAACAAAAGAATGAGTGCTTAAAAATTTGACCTAAAAACAATACAAAATAGTGAAGCACTAACTACAAAATGCATGTGAACACCTCTTGTTTTGTGTGAAATTTTTGCTGCAGTTTATTCATATTGAAACCGAGACTCCTAAGTGTTAAAAAGGCATTAAAACTCCTGAACATCAAAAGAAAAATAAGTGAAAAATATTTTGCTAAAAAGAAAAGAAAGAAAATAGCAAAGAAAAAGCCAAAAAGGAGTGGAAATTTGGTGTTTTGTTGCTCTCGGTTTTGGTGTTAATTTTTGCATTAAAACTTCTTGACCAGCCACATATTTGTGTCTTGTTTTTGTTTTCTAATCTTAGCTTTTGATTTGTTAATCCGTTCTAGTACCATTCCTAGGTTATTCTTTTGTGTGCTAGCTTTCTAAAATTTGCCTTAATTTTTTGCTTGTCAAATTTTGTGGAACTCTTTCTAGTCTTGTCTCATTTCTCTTCTACCAATTGGTGTAGCTTTCCTAAATTGTTCATTTTCAGTTTTAGCACTAATATTCAGTCTTGAAGGTGGTTGAGTGCTTCTTGAAAGGTGTAGGAGGCCAAGGCAAAGGACATCCACTTGAAGGCTTTGGTGGTTGCTTAGGGAGTTTGTTCTCTCTTGGTGGCTAGGCTCTTGGAAACACCTAGAAGTGACTAACATCAAAGTTGCTTCTAAAGAGAGGAGTGAAACACCTTGTGAGGCTGCAGTTGGTGGCTGATTTGGAGCAACAAGAAACTAAACCAATTGTGAAAATTTTTGTGAAAATTTAGAACTAAATTTAGTGACGGAAATTTTGGTTTCTAAAACCTAGTTTTTCATTACAAAATCCGTCTCTAAATTTGTTCTAAATTAGTGGCTAATTTGTTTTCCTTGAAATTAGGTGCAGCCACTAAATTCATTTGAGAGTGAATTTACATTTCATTTGGAGTGTAAATTTACATTTCATTTGAAGCAAATTTGAATTTCATTTACCTTGTAATTTTTTATTTTCTAAATTTTTGTACAAGGCCTTTATTAAGGAGTGTCTTGGAGTGCCTTTGGTGTATCTCCATCTCTCCTTAAGAACTTTTATAGTAATCCACGATTAGTACTTGTGAGAGTGGTCCTTGAAGGTCTTTGGTGCCTTTCAAGCTCTCACTTAGGTTTAATTGCTTTCAACGTCTAGTTTAAGTTTTCAAGCAATTTATGTTTTAAGCAATTTATGTTTTCAGTCATTTAAGTTTTCAAGCAATTTATGTTTTCATGCTCTTTATGTTTTCAAGCATTTTATAAATTGTACACATAGGCACTTGCTTGTTATTTTCTTTAGAAAAGTTCTTTGTGAAAATTGTTTTGTGCAAGACAAAAGTACAAGGGGGTTTAGAGATTTTTACTTGAAGAGGCTTGGTTATTAAGTGGCTCTTTAGTAGCTCACCTCCCTCCAAAGTTCAATTTGTACTCTTAGACCTCTAAGTGCCAAGTCTAAAGCACTCCAAAACCTTATTTTCATAAAAACTATTTTTGTGTGAAAAATATCTCTTGAATTAAAAATGTCTCAAGATTCCTCCCATAGTGAAAGTGATGGCTCTCCAAAAAGTCTTTCTTACATTACTAAAGAGCTCAAATCACTTAAACTATGGAAAAAGCAAGAGTCCATTCAAAGAGAGAAGGAAAGAATTGAAAGAGAAGGACAACTTGCTTATCTTGAGGAAGAGTTGAGAATTTTAAGACAAGAGGAGGAAAAATTGAAAGAAGATATGAAGAAACATAGGAAAAAGAGTAGGAGCTCACATTCCCAATACACATCCCCTAATGAAAGCATGAATCAAGGGGATCACTACCAACATACTCCTAGGAGAATTACTAGGCCAAGGGAAGTCAAGGTTGACCTCCCACAATTCTTTGGCAAAGATGATGTGGAGTCTTATTTAGATTGGGAAATGAAGGTTGAGCAACTCTTTGCTTGCCATAGGGTAAGTGAAGAGAGGAAAGTACCTTTGGCTGCCCTTAGCTTCCAAGGGCATGCCATGTATTGGTGGACAGCCCTAGAGAGAGAGAGACGCCTCCACAATGATCCTCCAATTCAATATTGGAATGATCTTAAAAGTGCAATGAGGAGGAGGCACATTCCTACCTACTATGGGAGGGAGCTTATGAATAAGCTCCAAAGGCTCCAACAAAGAGACATGTCTGTAGAACAGTACAGGCAACAAATGGAGCTATTAATGATGAGGGCTTGTATCAGGGAAGAGGAAGCTACTACTGTAGCTAGATTTTTGAGTGGTCTTAATTTAGAAATAAGAGACCAAGTGGAGCTACTACCCTACAGGGACCTAAATGACTTGGTCCAACTTTGTGTAAGGGTAGAACAACAAAGAATGAGAAAATCTTACAAAAATAGCTCCAACTCTTCATTTCTAAAGAAAGATTCCAAGAAGGAGGGAAAAACTTTTGAAAAGAAGAAATCTTTTGAACCCTCCAAAAATCTAGCCACAGAAAAAGATAAGGGAAAGGGAAAGGACACTACACACACTAGTTCTAGGACTAGTGATATTAAGTGCTTTAAATGTTTAGGGAGAGGCCACATTGCCTCCCAATGCCCCACAAAGAAGGTAATGATCATGAGGGGGCATGACATTTATAGTAGCCAAGATGAGGCTACTACTTCCTCTAGTAATAGTGAGGAAGAAGCAAGTGATCAAGAGAAAGGTGTAGAGTCTACTTTTCCTTATGAAGGGGAGCTCTTAATGATTAGGAGACTCCTCAACAACCAACCTAGTGATACTCTATCACAAAGAGAGAACATATTTCATACTAGATGCAAAGTTTCAAACAGTGCATGTTCTCTCATTGTTGATAGTGGCTCATGGTGTAATTGTTGTAGCACTAGGCTGGTTGAGAAGTTGGGTTTAACTACTAATTCCCATCCTAAACCTTATCAACTCCATTGGATTAATGAGGATGGTGATTTAGCAGTTGACCAACAAGTAAAGGTCAAAATTTCCATTGGGAACTATGAAGATGAGGTGCTATGTGATGTAGTACCAATGGAAGCTTGTCACATCTTATTAGGAAGGCCATGGCAATTTGATAAGAAAACCATGCACAATGGCCTTACTAACGAGATTACCTTTACACATAAGGAAAGAAAATTTGTGCTTCATCCTCTTTCTCCTCAACAGGTGGCTGAGGATCAAGCACAAATGAAACTCAAAAGAGATAGTGAAAAGAGATTTATAAAAAAAGAAGAAAAGAGAGAAAAAAAAAAGTCTGTGAAACTTAAGGATAGAGAGGAATCTAGGGAGAAAGGAGTTCCCTCCCTAGAGGTCGTTAATCAAGAGAATAAAATTTCCAAACAAACCCTCTTGATTCAACAACCCTCTTATTTCCTTCTCTGTAAAGGAACTCTTTCTTGCACTGCCACATCTAGTGGACATGAGACTTTACCTAAGGGGGTAAAAACACTTTTAAAAGAATTTGATGATCTATTTCCTCCCGAGGGTCCAATGGGCCTTCCTCCTTCTAGAGGAATAGAACATCAAATTGATTTGGTGCCTGGAGCTAGCCTACCTAATAGGCCTGCCTATAGGACCAACCCCCAAGAAACTAAAGAAATTGAGTCTCAGGTCCAAGATTTGTTGGAGAAGGGCTGGGTTCGAAAGAGCTTAAGTCCTTGTGCTGTTCCAGTGTTGTTGGTTCCAAAAAAAGATGGCAAGTGGAGAATGTGTTGTGATAGTAGAGCCATCAACAACATCACTGTGAAATATAGACACCCCATCCCTAGGCTTGATGACATGTTAGATGAGCTTCATGGAGCCATCATATTTTCTAAAGTTGATCTTAAAAGCGGATACAATCAAATTAGAATCAAAGAAGGAGATGAATGGAAAACCGCTTTCAAGACCAAGTTTGGATTATATGAATGGTTAGTGATGCCTTTTGGGCTCACCAATGCTCCTAGCACTTTCATGCGTCTCATGAATCATGTCCTTAGGGATTGTATAGGTAGATTTGTTGTAGTTTATTTTGATGACATCCTCATATATAGTAGGAGCCTAAGTGATCACATAGGACACTTAAGGCAAGTTTTTGATATTCTTAAAAAAAATCAACTTTTTGGAAATTTAGAAAAATGTACCTTTTGTGTAGATAGTGTAGTTTTTCTAGGGTTTATAATTAGTAAAAAAGGGGTTCATGTGGACCCCGAGAAAATCAAGGCCATCCAAGAATGGCCCACTCCTAAAAGTGTTGGAGATATTAGGAGTTTCCATGGTTTGGCAAGCTTCTATAGGAGGTTTGTTCCTAATTTCTCCACACTTGCCTCCCCATTAAATGATTTAGTCAAGAAAAATGTGGAATTTATATGGGGAGAGAAACAAGAAAATGCCTTCATAACTTTAAAGCATAAGCTTACTCATGCACCACTTCTAGCTCTACCAGATTTTTCAAAAACTTTTGAGTTAGAATGTGATGCTTCTGGAGTTGGCATAGGTGCGGTTTTGTTACAAGGTGGGCACCCTATTGCATATTTCAGTGAAAAACTCAAAGGTGCCTCTCTTAACTACCCTACCTATGACAAGGAGCTTTATGCTTTGGTTAGGGCCCTTCAAACTTGGGAACACTACCTTATTCCCAAAGAATTTGTCATTCATAGTGACCATGAGTCACTTAAGTATCTGAGGGGTCAAGGCAAACTAAACAAAAGGCATGCTAAGTGGGTAGAGTTCTTAGAACAATTTCCATATGTGATTAAATACAAGAAAGGGAAAAATAATGTTGTGGCTGATGCCCTTTCTAGGAGACATACTTTGTTAGTCTCTCTTGGTTCTCAAATCTTGGGATTTAATCACATTAAGGAATTGTATACTAATGATCTCGAATTCAAAGAAAACTATACCCAATGCTTAGCAAAGCCTCAAGGAGGTTTTTATATTTCTGAGGGGTACTTGTATAAAGAGGGACGAATTTGTATACCCCAAGGATCTATAAGAAAACTCCTTATTCAAGAAAGTCATGAGGGTGGTCTCATGGGGCACTTTGGAGTTGAAAAGACTCTAAGCTTTTTAAAAGAGAAATTCTTTTGGCCCCATATGAGAAGGGATGTTGAGAGGTTTTGCTCTAGATGTATAGCTTGTTTACAAGCAAAGTCTAAAGTAATGCCTCATGGCATCTATACACCCTTACCTGTTGCTAACTCTCCATGGGTTGATATTAGTATGGA
This sequence comes from Cajanus cajan, assembly GCF_000230855.2. Taxonomy (NCBI): domain Eukaryota; kingdom Viridiplantae; phylum Streptophyta; class Magnoliopsida; order Fabales; family Fabaceae; genus Cajanus; species Cajanus cajan. Next base: position 11,070,593 of record NC_138523.1, on the reverse strand, counting down.
TTTTATTTTGGGCTTGCCCAAGACCCAGAGAGGCATGGATTCTATTTTTGTGGTAGTAGACAGATTTAGTAAAATGGCCCACTTTATACCCTGCCACAAAATAGATGATGCAAGCAACATAGCAAGACTCTTCTTCAAGGAAGTGGTTAGACTTCATGGTCTACCCAAAACTATTGTCTCAGATAGGGATACTAAGTTCCTTAGTCATTTCTGGAAAACTCTTTCGAGTAGGCTAGGAACTAAATTACTTTTCTCTACTACTTGTCACCCACAAACTGATGGGCAGACAGAAGTAGTTAATAGATCCCTATCTACAATGTTAAGGGCAGTCCTTAAGGGTAACCATAAATCTTGGGATGAGTACTTGCCCCACATTGAATTTGCTTACAACAGGGTAGTCCATAAGACTACCAAAATCTCACCTTTTGAGGTTGTATATGGTTTTAACCCTCTTACTCCTTTAGACCTAATACCCCTACCAGATTCTTCTCATTATTTTCATAAAGAAGGGGTATCAAGGGCTGAATTTGTTAAGAAATTGCATGAGAAGGTTAAAACTCAAATACAACAACAAAATGAGAGAACTGCTTTAGATAGAAGCAAGGGAAAGAAAGCCCTCATTTTCGAGGAAGGGGATTGGGTTTGGCTTCACTTAAGAAAGGAAAGGTTTCCTTCTCAAAGAAAGTCAAAACTCAACCCAAGAGGAGATGGTCCCTTCCAAGTCCTCCAAAGAATTAATGATAATGCTTACAGGTTAGATCTTCCCAGTGATTATGGAGTGAGTAACACTTTTAATGTGAGTGATCTTATTCCTTTTACAGGCTATGGTGAAGAAGATGAACCTATAGATTTGAGGACAAATCCTTCTCAAGAAGGAGGGGATGATAGACCATGGGCCAAGGGCCCAGTGACCAGAGCTATGGCTAGGAGGATACAGGAAGAGCTGGATCTAGAGAAGACTGATGGGCTTGTCAGGCCCAAGATAATCTTCACTTGGAATGCTCTATCATGAAGAGAAAGCCTTAGTTCTATTTGTTTATATTGTACAGTTTATACATAGTCTTGTGTATAGGTTATTTTTGCCTTTGTATTTGTGAGGCACTTTACTAGCTTTTTCTAGTGTTTGTATATTGATTTTGAGGTAGGTTACTTGGAGAGTTTAACTCCATTTAACCTCCCTAGTTGACACACTCATTCTTTATTTTTTCAGTAGGATAAAGGGGGTGACATTTAGCAAAGCTAGGGAGTGTGCTTAGAAATTGGGCCAGAGTTGGGCCTAGGCAAAATTTTACATATTGGACTCATTTTGCTCCTAATTTTTCATAGATTTGATTTAGCTAGGTTTCATCATCATATGATGAACCTAACTAAACCAAATCAAAGAATTTCAAATTAAATCAAGGAGCAATTTGAACCATGGGCCGCCTAGCTTCCTTTCTTCTCCTTGGCCGAATTTTTCAAGCATTCTTGCTTGAGTTTGAAGCTTGTCTTGCAAGCTTCTAAACTCAAGCAAGGTTAGCTTAACCTTACCTTGGTTCCTAAAAGAACCATGGTCAAGGTTTAGCTTCTCCTAGAAGCTAGCTAAACCGTAGGAGTTTAAGTTAATCCTACCATGGTTCTTAATGAACCATGGTTAGGGATAACTTCTCCTACAAGCTACCATTCCCTATATATTTGATTTTCCTACACTTGTACTCACTTTTGAACATATTTTGAGAATGAAATCAGATTTTCCTCTCAACTCAAGAGTCATAAAACCGTGGAGATTTCCTCTCTAAGGTTTCCTTCAAGGTTCCTTCAAACCTTGCCTTGGTTCATCAAGCTTCTACCTCAAGCTTGAAGTAACCGAACCTCATTCTTGGCTTCACCTCCATTGGAGCTTCTTCAAAGGAGGATTCAGAGATTCTTCAAGTGTCTACCTCAAGTGCAATTCGGTCCTAAGCATGGAAGAGTTGAGGAACACCAATCTTCCTCACCTAGTTCCATCATATCATGGGGAAGAACTTGTGGCGTGAGCTAAAGCATCGCTACAATGTTACCGAGCTCGAGGTCCCCGAGTCTCGAGAGGAAGATGCTTCCCCCCTGAAAGTTAACCGAAAAAGAAAGAGGGGAGCGAAGGAGGTCGGGGGGACCTCTGCCCCTCCGGACGCTGAGGAGGTGACCTCCAAGGTTGTCGACGCTGGTGCGGTGGACCTTACCGAGAGTCCACCGCCTAAGGGGGCTCCTCAGGTGGCCTCTGAGGAGATGGCTCAAACTGCCGAGCAGGTTGCTTAATCTGCCGAGGTGGTGAGTACCTTGTCTCTTCGGCTTTTTGATGTCTTCTATTGTGCTTTTCTATGTTCTGACCTAGGGCCGTCTTCCACAGGCAGGAGATGCTGCCGAGGCGGCGAACCAGGCTGCTGGGCAGACTGCCCAGGCTGCCGGGGGTGGCGGCTGTAACCACCGAGCAGGCTGCCCATGCTGCTGAGGTAAGTAGTGTTTCCTGATTTTCGTAATTTCCTGTATGTTGTCATTTTTCTATTTTGACATGGCGCTGGTTTTCGCAGGCAAGGTCGAAGGTTCCTATCGTGGACTTTCCAGTTGCCGAGTAGGGGATGCCGGCTTCTGCCTCTGTCGAGGCTCGTGGCGAGGGGCCGAGTCTTGAGGTCCCCGTGTCCACCCCTGAAGCTTCGGCGCTGCCGTCTGGTTCGTCGCAGGGGGCTTCCCGGAGCCAATACATAGCCCACCGCTTCGGGAAGGGCCTTTTGAAGGTGCGATTGGACCATGTGAGTGTCTCGGCTGACATGGACTCGTTGTGGAGCGTGGGGGTGACTGCCGAGAAGTTCTTCCCTCAAGGCTCGCTGAGCTCTGAAGACCAGGGGCTGATAGACGAGGTCGGGCCCGTGGATAGTTTCAATGCTACTCAGGTCCTTCTGCAGAGGGCTATGGCCATTATGGGCCACTAGAAGCCTCGATGGTCCAAGCAGCAGGAGGACTTGGTCAGACTGAGGGGCCGAGTTCAACCCCTGAGGGATGAGAACAAGGTCCTGAAGGGGGAGAATAAGGTCCTTAAGGAGGAGAATACGGTCCTAAATGCTGAGTTACGAGCCGCGAGGGGGGATCTTGCGAGGGTGCAGAAGTCCCTGGAGATTGCTCTACGCTCGAACGAGAACTATGCTTCTCAGGTGGGCGAGCTGCAAGGTTTGGCCTCCTCGTCCCGAAGTCGGGTACGCTTCCTCGAAGATGAGGTGACGTCTTCCCGTGGCCGGGTTCGCTCTTTGGAGGATGAAGTCACCTCTTTGAAGAGTGAATTGGTGACGGCGGCCGAGAGGCACCTTTGCGATGAGGTCGTGATTGGCAGCAAAGAGGAGGAGGTCGCCGCCTTGAAAACGGTGCTGGCGAGGTAGGAGGCAGAGAAGGCAGTGCTGGAGAAGAAGCTGGAGGAAACCGAACGAGCCATCGTGGTTGAACATAGGCGAGGTTTCCTCAAGGCGACTCGCCAGGCAAGGCTTCTTGCCCCGGGGTTCGACTTCTCTGCCATGCACGTGGAGAAGGTAGTCCGCTTTAGGAAGCTGGTAAGGGAGGACGACCTCGAGGGTAGTTCTAGTGAGAACGCCTCTACGCAGGCCACTTTTTGTCGTAGCTGAGTTAATGTTTTTCTGTTTTACTTTTTTTTTGGAATTCAAGTATAGAACTTTTGGATATTGCTTGAGTATGTATATATATTCTTCTTTGTCCTTTTGCGTTCTCGCTTTCTTTTGCCTTTTGCGCTTTTTGGACTTGGTTTTTGCCGTTTGCGCTGTGGGACATGTGTTTGACGTCTTGATTTCGGGTTTTGAGTATGTCTCGTACGGGTTCGAGCTCGACTTCGGGTTTTCATTATTTAACTCTTGTAAAGGTTCGTACTCGACCTCGAGTTGATCATGTCGCCGTTCGAACCCGACCTCGGATTTTCCTTATTTAATTCTTGTACAGGTTCGTACTCGACCTTAAATTGGAGTAAAATGATTTTATTAAGGTTTGAACTCGACCTTGGATAAGAGTGTTGAGGTTCGTATTCGACCTCAAACTTTAACGAGGTTCGGACTCGACCTCGAATAAGCGTGCTTAAGGTTCGTACTCGACCTTAGATTGGAGTAAAATGATTTTATTAAGGTTCGAACTCGACCTTGGATAAGAGTGTTGAGGTTCGTATTCGACCTCAAACTTTAACGAGGTTCAGACTCAACCTCGGACAAGCGTGTTGAGGTTCGTGTTCGACCTCAAACTTTAACGAGGTTCGGGCTCGACCTCGAATTTTCCTTATTTAATTCTTGTACAGGTTCGTACTCGACCTTAAATTGGAGTAAAATGATTTTATTAAGGTTCGAACTCGACCTTGGATAAGAGTGTTGAGGTTCGTATTCGACCTCAAACTTTAACGAGGTTCGGACTCGACCTCGGATAAGCGTGCTTAAGGTTCATACTCGACCTTAGATTGGAGTAAAATGATTTTATTAAGGTTCGAACTCGACCTTGGATAAGAGTGTTGAGGTTCGTATTCGACCTCAAAATTTTAACGAGGTTCAGACTCGACCTCGGACAAGCGTGTTGAGGTTCGTGTTCGACCTCAAACTTTAACGAGGTTCGGACTCGACCTCGGATGAGCGTGCTTAAGGTTCGTACTCGACCTTAGATTGGAGTAAAATGATTTTATTAAGGTTCGAACTCGACCTTGGTGAGAGTGAAAGAGGTTGGTTCGATCTTGTCCTCTATAAAAACATAACATAAGAATATGGATTGAGCAAAATGAGTCATTTTATTGATTATGTCTGTGTGCCTCGTTAAAAACCCTCTCAGTCAAAGGCTGAGGCGGGAAAAGAGTGCACAACTCGTTCTTACAAGATTAGTTGAAATGGAACTTAAGGAAGACTACGGAGATCGGTCCTTGGGCCAAGATCAGTGGTCTCCCTGCGGGTGATGTGAGCTACGGTGGGGGGATCCCCCTTGCTTTGCTTGCTGGACGAGGAGATCTTCAGAGTCTCGGCATAGCACTGCCGAGATGTCTTCTGATTTGCTTTGACGGAGATGATTTTACCGTCATTCCCTGGGAATTTCATGGTGAGGTGTGGGGTGGACACTACTGCTCCGAGTTGATTCAAGGTTGGCCTTCCGATGATTATGTTGTAGGAAGTGTTGGCTTCCACAAGGAGGTACTGAACCATGACCCGTCTTGTGTCCGGAGGTACTTTGAAGGTTGTCAGTAGGTCTACGTACCCCCGAGTGTGAACTCGCTCTCCTGCGAAACCGACTAGGGGTTCTGTGTGAGGTTGGATGAGAGAATGGGGGACGTCTAACCTGAGGAACGTCGGCCAGTACAGGACGTCGGCCAAACTCCCTTGGTCAATGAGTGTCTTCTGTACCTCCCAGTTGGCGACTTCCACAACGATAACCATGGGATCATCTTGGTTAGGGCTGACGCCAGCGTAGTCCTCGTCAGAGAAAGAGATCGGCGGTGAGCTCTGGTGCGAGGCCGAGGTGGTAGAGTGGATGCAATTGATATTTCGTAGGTGTCTATTCCGGGCCGAGCTGCTAGCGCCTCCCCCAGCGAAACCACCTGTGATTGTGTTAATCACTCCTCGTAAGGGGGCTGTCCCTGTCTCCTGGCTTATCTCGGCTTGCACTACGCCGCTGGCATTTTGTTGGGAGCCAGAGGGTTGGTCCGTGCGAGCTCCCGAACCACGGCCTCTGCCCCGTCCCCGACCACCATAGCCGCCTCGGTGACCCTGCTGTCGCTGGACTTACTGGCCGAGGTGACCTGCCTGGATGAGCTCTTCGATACGGTCCCGGAGCGTGCGGCACTCTTCCGTGGTGTGGCCGTGGTTCCTGTGGTATCGACACTGCTTGGACTTGTCGGCGCTGTTGGGAGTGTGACCTGGTGGTGGAAGGGCGAGTAGGTTGTTGTTGTTGGCTTCCTCCAGGATGTGGACTCTAGGTGCGTTCAAGGGGGTGTAGAAGTCATATCTCCCCCCTCTGTTTGCCCTAGTCGACTTCTTGAACTGGCTGTCGTTGTTGACTTTGATTTTATCGTTGTGCCCTTGTTCCGGCTTCGCTGGTCCTTTTCCGCGAACCCGGTCACGGAAAGCGGAGTGTTCCTCCATCTGGATGTAGCTCACCGCGCGAGCGCGAAGTTCGTCCATGTCGCGAGGGGACTCACAACATAGGCTGTCAACGAATGGTCCGGGCTTGAGTGCCATAAGCATGGCATGTAGGGCGACCTCGGGGTTCAGATTTCTGATCTTAACCGAGGTGGCGGCGAATCGCTCCATGAACGCCCGGAGTGGTTCGTTGTCGTTTTGCCTGAGACTGGCCAGGGCGGCTGAAGTGACATGGTGAGGTCGGCTCGTCGCATACTGCGCTGTGAACCTTCTGACTAGGGTGCCGAAACTATCAATGGACTCGGCAGGCAGTTGGGTATACCAGTTGAGCGTGGCCCCCTTGAGCGAGGTTGGAAAAATCCTACACAAGATAGCGTCATTGTTAGTGTAGAGGTTTACCTGCGTCGTATACAGGTCGATGTGCTCATCTGGGTCCGTCGTGCCATCATAGCGATCGAGGTGGAGAGGCTTCCACCCATGAGGGAGTGGTGTCTCCATGATGCCATCCACAAAAGGGTGGCGGCGGAAGGTTGCCTGATCCCCTGGGACATGAGTAGGGGCCTTGCTGACTTCATGGACCGACTTATGCGTCGGTGCATGAGACCGATGCGTGGCAGGTCGTTGGGTCGGTGCCCTAGTTGCGGTCCGGGGTTGAGAGACTGAGTGCTCCTCCTCCTCATTGTGGTTGCTCGTACGAGGAGGATGATCAGAGTGTCGCCGAGGGAGCTGGGTGCGAATCCGCTCATTTTTCGCGCGTAGCGCCGCTAGATCAGCTTCATTAGCTGTCCGCATTGCAGCTAGGTCGATTTCGTGCTTGGCACGCATGTTCTGCAGATCGGCGTCATGTTGCTGCCGCATCTGTTCGACCTGATCGATCAGCCTCCTCAATGCTGCTTCGCTATCCATGGTAGATGGATGATCTGGGTCGTTTGTTGCGCGTCTGCTGTGGCTTCTGGTGCAAACCATAAGCGTGGCCGATAAGAGCTATCTTGATCCCCACGGTGGGCGCCAAATGTTCTTACCGGGAATCCGAGGTAGGGATGATCCACTGGGTAAGATCGGTGAGCCTCCTTCACGGGTACGTTGATGCTCCAAGATGGGGGTGGTACCTGCAAAAGAGACTCCGATGCCAAAGTTAGGGTTTGTATGAGTATGAATCTCCTATAAATAATGCACGTACCTTGATGTATATTAGGGTTGTGTTGGGCCTTGGGCCTTAGATTAGTTGTGATTTGATTAGGTAGAGAATCTCGCTTAGACCGAGATTCCCTGAGATCGGTTACGATCTATTTAAGTGCCGAGCTGACGCCACATAGCGCGTGTCCGAGGTCAGCTCGTACTGTGATACCGAGCTCGGAGCTCGACTTCGAAATACGGATAGTACAGTATGTTTATAGAAAAAGTAGTTTTTTTTTAATCTATGATTAACACGTTTATAAGAACAAAATATCTATATATATAAATTATTTTTCTTGTAATACATTCTATTAAATATTTTACAAAATTAGCTTCGATTCAACATTTTTTCTTATATTTTCTACTTTATCTCTGTAGAAGTTATTCGATTAGCAAGAAGGTAAAACCAATTATATATAAACTGTTGAAAAAATAAAAAAAACTCTTTCTCTTTACGCAAGAACACACACAAAAAAAGAAGGAAATATCACATAAATATATTTAACATGATTCATTCTTTCACACTTAAATACATGGCATCTTTATTATAATCTCAAAATGAATTACAAGATTTCTAACAAAACTAGAGAAATCTTTTCTACATATTTTCTTGGAAAACTTAAAAGTCCTTCTTTTAAATGTTACAATGAAACTTTAGATATTTTTCCATTACATGACGATTTCTTTTATCTAAGATGTCACCACCATTGTATGTTTAGTGATTCTTCACATTTCAAGATCATTTATTTATTAATTTTATATCCAAACATTATAAGAGGAGATAAATTTTTAAAATAAATTTAATATTTTTAATTTTTAACAAATTCTAAAAATGATATTTTTTAATATTTAAACAATATCTTAGAAATTCCTAATTATAAATATGAATTATATTCTAGTAATTTCTTCCTCAATTAAAATTTTTAAATTTCATTTTCAATTTTCACGGTGATGGATGCTCATTACCAAAATATTGATATACTTTTGCTACTCAAATATTTTAGTGTTCCTTATCTCCACATCGCAAGTATTGGATGAACTTATATTCTCATTAGCTACATTCTATGCCGCTTGACTTCCGCATCATGGAAAAAACTTTGGACAGAAAGATATACCATTAGCTTCATCAAACTTCAATATTTGTGTGGTAGGCCCTTTGAGTGTTCTTTAGAAACTAAGGTTGTCGGTGGTGGTGCATGGCAGGAAGAGAGGTGGTGGGAGAAAGAAGGAGCAGCAAAAGAGGGAAGGTTGTGGGTGATGATTCTCGCGACAGAAGAGAGATGGTGCGGGAGATGGCAATAAAGAAAGAATTAAAGGAGCAGCAATAAAGGAATACTAGATTGGAATTTAGAATGAAAACCGAAGAACGAGTCATATAAAAGTCAAGTCATATGTGTGACTTTTAGTTAATTGACGTGGCAAAATTTTATTTGTGGGGTAGGAAGTTCAACAGTGAGCGTCAAATAAGTGATTTCAGTCATATCAAAGCCTACTACAACCATATATACCCTCGTATAACTGTCAGCATTCATTATCAAATATCACTTTTTTTTTTAGATGAACAACGTAGATTGACCTTTTTAGAGTTTTTATACCAACTCCCACCGCAAGAATTCTCTCTTTTGTAAGACACTCGATCAGTCTTTCTTTGCTGATAAAAAAAAAAAAAAATCTTTCTGAAAAGATAGGCATGCAAGACAAGGTAGGACAAAATTTATGAAATTTGCTGGATCTCTCAAAGAGATCATTAATTTACTTTTCTAATAATAAGACAACTTCTTAGATTTACAATTTGAAAGCTCTATATAAGAGTTCTCATGATTGACTTCAATGGAAATTAGGGTGTAAGTGGGTTAAGTTGGTTGGGTTTGGATAATTCTATTACTTGACTCAATCAAAATTTTACCGATTGAGTTGAGATCAGATTTGTTTAATTTTTTTTAAAATTCTAATCTAACTCAATCCGATCACAAAAAGGTTGAATTAGGTTGGGTTAATTAGGTCAGCATATTTATATTTATTTATTTATTGTAAAAATTTAAATATTTTAAAATAAATATAAATTATTTGATACATTGTTATAGGTTTAATATTATCAACCTATAAATAATAATACAAATTAAATTCTAAATTTTTTTTTATTAATTTGTTACATTATTATCAACTCAAAAAATTAACATTAATTAATACAAAATAAAATTTAAAATAAATATATTATATTATTAAAATATTATTAATTTAAAATACAAAACTTGTTACTAAATAAAAATTATAATGAATATTGTCCTGAGCAAATAGTCATTCAAATATTATTATTATTATTAACCGAACCGAGTTGGGTTGGTAACGGGTTGAAAACATGAAACCGTTATTCAACCTATACAATACCATGTTTTGATCGGGTTGGGTTGGATATGACTTTAATACTGAAAAAATTCGATTCGAATTCATTGAGTTGATTTGAGTTAGTTCAAATTTACGAATTATCTATACTCGCTTACACTTTTAATAAAAATTTCTAGATATTTGACACGAAGATCATCAAGATGATGATTCAGATATATCATCCAAAATAATACAAAACTTTTGCTTCAAACAACTTTTCATTATATTATTATTATTATGCTAATTAAGATTATTTGAATCTAACGTACTTCTATGAAATACCTCAATAATATTAAATTGTTTTATAATCCTATTCTCTTTTTAATTAACAGACTTTAACTTTTAAAGGATTTGTCATTCTATTAAAAAAATATCAACTTAACTTCAATTCAACGTTCTTTCTTATATTTTCAATTTTAATTATCTTTATGGAATATCAACAAGGTAAAACCAATTACATATAAACAAACTGCCTATACAAATATATATATATATATATATATATATATAAAAGAACTAGCCAGTCGAGATTAATCACAGAAATGAGAAACAATTAATTATAAAAGCTAAATTAACTTTATTGGATGATCTATAATTCATCAATACAATCACCATAATCACGTGATTTTTTTATATTCATAATACAAACTAAAAGTGTTGCTCATAGTTTACATATTGCGTAAGCAGTATGCACTTATTTTGAAGGGATGGATGCATAACCAAGTGTAGTTCAAGGGCAGAATGTGATGGCATAGTCGGGCCTGTTGAAGCAAGTGAAAGTGCTGGTCTTGTCATCGTAAGCGTAGGAATAGGCATCGGGACATTGCTGCTCGAAAAACTGAGAGTAGTTGAAGGGTGGACACGTCTCAGCGGTGTTGTGAGAGCCAGTGCAGCAGTATTGATCTCCTCCAAAAGCCAAGCAAGCACTCTTGCAAGCGATAACGCTCCCATCAGAGCCTTTCATTTGGAGCTCTGCAGGGCACGCAGCGTTTATGTTCGCAGGACAGCTCGAGGTTTTGCAATCGCCACTCCCACCTTGTGGGGTCACGGCGATGGGCACGTTGAACCCGTCCACGTTGCTCACGTCGTAGAAATCTTGTCCTCCGTTTTCTGCCACCGTTATTTCCACCAAAGATGCCGGTGGAACTGCGCCTGCGCCGTTGCATGCCACTTGCCCTGAGGCACAGTCGGCGGTGGCGCAACTGAACTTTCCGTTGTTGTTGGAGCATCCCGTTCGGCCCCAGAACCTACCCGACCATGGAGATGGAAGGTCCAAGGAGTTGGATGCTCCTTGTGCCAACTCAAAACCCGTTGATGATAACTGCGGCTTTTGGTCACCGGTTAGGGTTCCTGGCCATACCGTGTATGTGCATTTGTTGGTGAAAGTAACTTTGGCTCCTTCAGACACTGCATGCATACATAATTATTTGATCAGGTTCACGGTTAGGGCGTATAACACCAATAAATTATTAACTTGAGGAATGAGTGTAATAGCTAGCAAGACACGTCTATATGATATATCAAATAAGCAAAGAAGGAAATATATATATATATATATTATATATATATATATACCGTAGAAGAGGAAATAAATATATATATATATATACCGTAGAAGAGGAATGCAAAGCAAAGGCAGAGAGCAACGCGGGTGGTCGTCATTGTTGGAGATTGGAGACTTCTCGTTTTGCAGTGTGCAATATATGATGAGTTTTGCGTGTTGGTAAGGTTGCTATATATAGGCTACGAGGCTTGAATCTTCAACAGTTTAATACTACACGCATTTGGTACGTGGAGCAATTCTGTGATGACATCAAGACAAGACTCAGTAAGTTGAAGGCTGCTGTAAACCTTGACCACTAAAAGGGGCTGCTGTCATCATATCTTCTGTGAAGTAATGTCTTAATTGTTGATGTTCTGATCTCCCGGGATCCACGGCGTGAATGTTTCATTAGTTTCTTCACAGAGAAAATTCCTTCTCCTATAATCTATTACGCGTATACTGTACAGTGTCATCACAAATAGTTTTCAAAGATCCTAATTAATTTACATTCAAATTCTGTACTTCTAATTAAGACTCTGTTGTTGGTTTTAATCAATCCAATTCAACTTCTTATATACATAGAGGAACCCATTTTACTTTTGAACTAAGTTTACTTAAACTTATTTCGTTTAATAATTCATGTTTTACATTAAATTTTAATGATCTAACTGTTGAATTTAAAGTTTTTAATGTACAGAACAAATTTGCAAATTTTTAAAAAATTTGAAAATTATTTGATATTTCTTTTCATTAATTCAAATCAATGTATAAAATGATTTTATAATTATCCGTTAATTTGAATTAATGAAACGAAGTATCAAATAATTTTTAAATTTTTTAAAATTTTACTAATTTGATCCATGTATAAAAAATTTTAAATTTAATAATTGAATCGTTAAAATTTGATGTAGAACATGAGTTATTGAACGAAGTAATTTTAGGTAGACTATTGAAATAACTTTTAGGTGACCGTTAATTAGTTGTAGTTTCAATTATATCTTTGTTTTAAAGTATAATATTGTATTCTTGATTCATCCAACAAAAAAAGAAAATAAAAGAAACTAGTGTATCCGTGGGAATCTTGTTTTGAGCAATATTATACTTAAATGTTATTCTTATGAGAAAAAAAATTAACATTTATTAATTTTGAAAAAATATTTTATTAAAAATTAAAGAATAAAAGATAGTGAAGAAGAATGAAAGAGTGGTTGCTGTCAAAACAAAACGAAAGAGTTAGAAGAGATAGTCATTAATAAATAAAAAAATAGTAATTGCCATTTCTCGTGACATGATAAAATTGAATTACACATCCGAAAATAGATATTATTTGAATTATTATACTTTTAAATTTTAATATATCAATTACAAAAATATTTATTGAAATAAAAAAAAATTCTTCTCTGACTTTTCTTCAGACTCAAACTCCAAAATACATTTTTGAAAGACACAATTACTTTTTATCAATTATATCGTAATTTATTAGAAAAATGATTGAGCCTCTGTATGCCGAAAATCATTCCGAATAAATAAAATAATATTTTAAATTATAAAATATTAAATTAAATAATTATTTTATAATAAATTTATTAAAATATATTAATATTTTAATTTTTTGGACCATAATTCAGATAAAATTTCGGACGTTGTAGTAATGCTCTATTTATTAACAGACATTATCAACAGCAACAAAAATTATACCACACATTTGACATACAAAAATTCCACATACATCGGTGACGTGACATGATTTTTCTATGATGTGAGATGTTTGTTAACACTTCAGAGTGGGTACGCAAATGGCTAGAAGACAATAGTCTTAGGCAAACATATATCTCAAAGGAAATAATTCAGGTAATATGACGTAATCTTAATTATATAATACTTTTTCTGGTTACGAATATAACTAAAAAAAACTCTATATTTATTGATTTTAAATATAAATAAATCTCAATTATAATTATAATTATAATTATAATTCATGTGTTTTCTATTTAGCATGCAAATTTCTACAAACCTTCAGATAAAACACAGTTTCAGGACAAGAGAAGTAAATGTTGTTGCGGAGAAGTTGCCTCCATGTTGTTTACACAGCCATACAAGTCATCAGCAGTGGATAGCTCCCCCTATACGTATGTTTATTTGATTAATCCTCAGTTAATTCTGTAATTTTCTGTTCTTTTTTTGGTCTTTTGTTTTCTTATATTACAAAAAAAAAACTCCCAAATACATTTTTTTAAAAAAAAAAACATTACTCTCTCCAATTTTAAATATAAGAAGAAAAAAATCATTCACACTAATTAAAAAAAATATTTACATCACTTAATTTTGTTAATCTCATCTAAAAAATATTTTTTTTTAAATTATCAGTCCTTAAAACTTGATATAAAAATAAAAAGAGACATTAAAAATATAATCTTAATTAAACAAAAAAAATATTTTAGAGATGACAGCATTCAATAGAATGAAACTAATTAAATTTTTTTTATAATTAAAATAATAAATATGATTTTTTTAAATATTCAGAACCAGAAAAAATACATTTATCAGTTATTATTAAAGAATATGTCAAACGAAAGAATACCATACAGAAATTTCATATGACCGTTACAACTTCTAGATCTGACGCACTATGACTTTTCTATGAGGTGAGATGTTGTTACTTGTTGTTAGGACTTTAACGTAGATAAGTAAATTGCTGGAAAATAATATTATAGATATATCACATAGGTGAATTAATATCCTGAAGGAAATATTCACGTAATATGAGATAACCTAAATTATATAACAGTTATTAATAAATTTTGATATAATCTGAATTTATATATTAAATATCGACAATTATACTGTGTAAGAATGTTTTTATAAATTTTTCTTTCATGATAGGATTTTAAATTTTTTTATCTAACTTAATTTTTATTTATCATAATTATTTATAAATTAAATATAATATTTTTAAAATAAATTATTAATAAATAAAAATAATATTGTACTATAATTTAAATTACTTTTCATAATTCTAAATTATAATTTATATATTTAGAAATATTTTTTAATCTAAATTTTAAATATAGTTCATATTTAAATAGAGTATTTATTTATATATAAATTTTTTATTATAAATATTAGTTATATATAATAATTAAATATTTAGCCTATATAATATACATGTTAAAAGATTAATAAATATTTATAAAGATTAAAATACATAAAAAAATTTTGCACCGGAAATAGCCATTCGTTAAATATTATATAATTCACTAATTTGTTTTAAAAAAATTCCTCTCCCTCTATTTTTTTTTTCTCTTTAAAATTTATGATAGCAAACCAATTACCCAACATTCAATGGTCACTCAAAGAAAAACATCAGGCCCAATATGGCTTAGTTATTATTAGGCCCAAATGTGAGCCTAGTCTCCTGTCATGACAAACCACGTGGATGAGTTAGATTTTCTGCCTGTTAGCTTTTGTTTGTTTTAAATAAGTCGTTGTAACGAATAGTTAGATATGAAAATGAAGATTGAATGTTTTGTCTTCCCTTTCTCTTAGCCATGCCTAGTCTTTTATTGCTTAATTATTTTTTGTCATATCATTATGGTGTTTTCATTCAAGTTCATTAATTGTTGGTTTCTACACAAAGACTTTGACCATTTCATTGCAATATTTTGGGGAGATATGTCTTTTTAATGGAGGAAATTATTTATTTTGAGAGAGAGACTTAAGCTATTAAAGGAGAAGTTGAAATGTTGGAATATAGAGGTATTTGGGGTGTTGGATCCTAAAATAGAAAAATTATGAGCCGGATGAAAAGGCTATCTTTGTACCTTGGATGTTAATGAAGTGGACCATCGAAGAAAAGTTACGACTGAGTTATGGTAACAATGGCAGATGCGAGAAAATTTCATTTACCAAAAGGCTATAACTAGATGGATGAAGGAAGGAGACGCTAATACAAGTTATTTTCATGCTTGCATTAGAGGTTGTAGGAGAAAAAATCAAATTATTGCTTGGAAGGGTGAAAATGGTTGGATTAAAGATGTCGAAGGGTTAAAAAAAGGGGATGTTGTTGTACTTTCAGAATGTATTTATTGAAAATTTTCATTCACGTACTTTCTTAGATGGTGTTCAATTTAAACAGTTAAACAACAATGATAACTTGGTCTTGACTTCCCCTATTTCCTATGATGAAATTAAAGAAGTTGTTTGGAGTTGAGGGAGATCAAAGTTCAGGACTTAATGGATTTAATTTCAATTTCTTCGAATGATCTTGGGAGCTCATAAAAAGTGAGGTATGTGCTGTTGTTACAAAATTTTTCATTAATGGAGTTCTGCCTAAGTGTGTTTCATCCTCATTTATTGCATTAATTCCCAAAAGGAATCACCCATTTTCTTTGAATGATTATGGAGCAATATCACTTATTGGTAGCATATTTTAGATTATAGCCAAGGTGATGGCAACAAGATTAAAACTAGTTCTATGTAAGGTTATATCACAAAATCAAACTACATTTTTCTCTAAAAGACAAATGAAATGGTTGGAGTTGCTAAAAGGCAAAAAAAATGAGTCCTTTATTTTGAAAGTGAATTTTGAGAAAGTCTATGATTCAGTCAATTGGACTTTCTTAGACTACATGATGGGCAGACTTGGATTTTGTAAAAAGTGAAGGGGTTAGATTAGGAGTTGTATTTGCACCGATCAAGCCTATAATCTTCTTAATGGTTCCTTACAAACGAAATCCAATTATAAAAGGCCTTAGGCAAAGAGATCCATTTTTCTCTTTTCTCTTTTTAATAGTGGTTGAGGGACTCACTAGTCTTATGTGTATGACTTCTGAGTCATGGAAATTCTCTAGATTTAAATTTAGTGATGAAGTCCAATTTTCAATACTACAATTTGTAGATGGTATAATCTTGGTTGGGGAGGCTAGTTGGGATAATTTGTTGATGTTAAAAACTATCCTAAGGTATTTGGAGCTTGTTTCAAGATTAAAAGTCAATCTTCTCAAAAGTAAGTTAATTGGCTTAAATGTGGAATAACAATTCTTGATGAAGTCAGTTGGCAATTTTCTACATTGAAGCATTGAGGATGTTCCCTTTAAGTTTCTTGGGATTCCAATTGAGATTAACCCAAGATTGTTATATACTTGGCGACCACTTATCACTACAATGAAAATAAATTGGCATCTTGGAAAGGTAGATGTCTGTCTTTGGGAGGTTGGATTGTCTTGATTAATTCTATTTTGTCAAGCTTACCTTTATACTTTTTTTTTATTTTTTATTTTTATCATTCTTCAAGTTTCCTAAAAAAGTTCTTAAAACTATCATTGGCATTAAAAAATCATTCTTATGGAGTGGTAAAGAAGATTCTCTTAAAATAGATTGGGTTAAATGGCAAAAAGTGTGCCAAACTAAAGAAATTAGGAGGTTTGGGTATTAAAAACATTGAGATTTTCAATCTCGGTTTACTAGCAAAATGGAGGTGGCATTTTTTGACTGATATATATAGAGGTTATCTGGTATGAATTAATATCTTCTAGATATAGTCCCCTGTCACAAGTTCTATTAGTAGGAAAGTTCAATCCAAGACCAAGCTCTATTTGGTTGAGGGATATTTATTCTGTTGATAACAAATTTGAGGCTACTTGTTGGTTTTCTTCAACTCTTGGTAGAATGGTGAAAGATGGAAAATAGGTGAGCTTTTGGCATGATGTTTGCATAGTTACAACCTTTTTGAAAAATGCCCACTTTAGGTCATATCAAATATTTATTGATAAGGATGTTTTTATTGTTGAGATCGAGGAATAAATAAATGATTCGTGGTACTAGAATTGAAAGCAGAGGAGGAACCTTTTGTGTGGGAGCAAGAAATATTGTTGGATTCTCAAATTTATTGTATTTTATTTCACTTGTAAGAGATAAGGTTGATGAATGATTTGGAAGCTTGGTAAATCTCATACTTTTTTTTTGTTTTTTAAGATTTGCATATACCTTTCTAATTCATGAACAATTTGTATGTAGGGAACCATAACACTTCAACTAGAATATTCAACAAATACTACTTATGATTGAGCTTTAATGAGCTACCAATGAACATACTCGTGAACTAATGGCTTCTATTATAAGGGAGTTAATTCATGGTCTTTTATTTTAAGGAAGGATTAGTATGATTCAATCAAAGTCTTATATCGGGAAAATAAGAAAATGAAAATAGGTTTATAAATACATAATTGTCTCTATTGGTAGAAAAAAAATTATTTGGGAGATGACTAAAAGAAAAATACGAAGGCTTAGATCCAAAGTAGACAATATCTTACCAATTTACAAACGTGTGTGTGGGAACCCCCTGGTTCATAACAAGTGGTATTAGATACTCATGAACTAAAAAGTTAGCTTCTGCTGCAAGAGTGGTTAAATCATTGTTTTTTGTTTGAGGGGTGAATTGTTGGAATACAATCAAAGTCTCATATATATCATTAGAACAAAAAAATATGGTTTAGCTTATATACAAATAAATGCCTCTATTAGTAAAAAGTGTTTTGGAAGATGACCAAAAGTAAAATTATGAGGGTGTAAAATCTAAAGTAGACAATATATTATCAATGTGGAAACGTATGTATGTATAGGAACCTCTAATGCAATTGGTATTTGAGTCGATGATCCAACCAAGTGATCTGCTTAAATGAGTATGATGGAATTGATAAGTGAGTTTGGGCATAAGATCCCTTATATTATAAGTTTTTTTGACAATAAGTCCATATATGAAAAGTCTTCCTATTAACATGGAAGGTTAGGAGGCATGTGCTGCTATTGTGAGTCAACTATGTAATGATGATAAAAGTAACTAGAGCATGAATAAGCTCTATAGGTCATTTTATACATTGATTTGAATTAATGAAATGAAGTATTAAATATTTTTTAATTTTTTTAAAAAAATTGTAGATTTGATCTATGTATTAAGAACTTTAAATTCAACGGTTGAATTATTGAAATTTGATAGAACATGAGTTATTGAACGAAATAAATCTAGGTAGACTTATTCTTGAAGTAAATGAATCCTTTCTCAATATATATATATATATATATATATATATATATAATACATTAAAATACTTTTTTAGTCCCTATAGTTTTACTTAGTTCACTTTTTAATCCCTATAGTTTAAAATTGACATTTTAGTTTTTATAATTATTTTTACAATCATTTTTAGTTCGTATAATTAAAGATAGATCTATTTAATATCTATACTTAATATTTTTAAATCTTTTAGTCCTTATGATTAACTTTTTTTTATAATATTGTCTCTTTCATATTATCGTGACACAAGTTTTAATTCAATTTTGTAAGTTTGATATCAAATTTATTTTGATATAATTATTATAAATTAGGTTTTTCGACGTTTCGTATCTCCTTTATACCTACACATGTGACTTTCATTATTAAGACATCCTTTTGTTTTACATCACAAAATTGAAGACCTCGTCAACGCAAAACAAACAAAGTAACAAAAAATTAATGAAGTGGACTAAAAGGATTGCAAAATTGTAAGTATAGGAATTAAAAATATTTATCTTAAACTATAACAATTAAAAACAATTGAAAAGATAAGTAAATGAACTAAAAATGTCTATTTTAAATACTATAAGGACTAAAATGTAAAATAAATAAAATTATATGAACTTAAAAAATTATTTAATAAAAAATATATAATTATAACATGAGAAATCCAAATTAAAAACATATGTATTAAGACATTACTAAACACAATAAAAATTATAAATTATTACTATAAACAGCCGAAGAATTAATAAGAAAAGTAAGTAATTAATCAAAAGCTTCTATAGCTTGATTGAGTATCTTTAATGCTAATGGGAACATTTGGTAGACGAAATATTTTTATTTTTTTGAGAATTTTAAATTAGGGATTATAGTTTTTCATGTTTGGTAGTTATTTTAAAAAAATATTTCTAGAAATATGATTTTCTGGAAACCATTTTTATCCCACTTTCTTGAGTTAGGGAGAAGTTGAAAAATTTTATGTATATAAAAAAAATCACAATATCTCTTTTTAAAACAGAAAGTCTTTATCTTTCTTTTTCTTTTTCTCCCTCTTTTTTTTCTCTCTCTCTCTCACCCTCACTTCCATTCTCTTCCTCTCTCCATCTCTTTCTCTCACTCTCTCTCCTTCTATTTTTCTTTCTCTCTCTTTCTTTCTGTGATTCTCACTCCCTTTTCTTCGTCTCTAGGGATGACAATGGATAAGGTCTGATTAGGATCTTATAGTATTCATCATCCTTATACCCACGTTTTAAAAAAAAATACCTATAACCAATCCCATACCCATGCAGATAATAATTTTAATCTCCATTGCGTACTCATTAGGTACCTGTGTACCTATACCTACACATACGACTTGCATTTTACTTATGTATAAAGTAAATAAATCAATAAAGAGATAACATTTTATACAAGCAAACATAATACTAATTTATAAGGTCTTTAACATTACAAATATCTAACATAACAATTCCTATAAATAAATATTACAAAACATTTAATTCTTGTAAATAAAATTTTAAAAAAATTCAACATAATAAAAGTTGTAATTAAACTTTCAACATCATGATTATGTGTTAACAATTCTCCAAGACCTGTGAAAAAAATTATACAAAAATTAGTTATATTAAAATTATAGATTAAATTATATACTATAAATTTTAAAAAATAAATATGTAGATATTTGACATCATCATCAGAATCAACTTCTCCATATTTTTGCAAATGTTTGTCTTCTAAGTCTATATATTATTTTGATTTAGTATTACTAATAGAAATTACATGACAAAAAATGAATGATTAAATAATTTAAATTAATAATTAAAATCAACAATAAAAAATAAAACAACTTTTATTAAATAAATAACAATTAGTTATTTATTACCTTATTGCTTGTGTTTCAGCCAACTTTATGTAGACATAAGTGCGTCTAGAGTAAATTCATGGAGTTTAGAATGATAAAAACTAAAAAATCTATCTCCTGTGCTAAATATAAATTTTGAAGCCACGATTGAAATTAAGATTACCAAAACATCTTTAGCAATTTTTTGCAAAATTGGATACTTGATCTCATTTGTTTTTCACCATCTAAGAATGCAAAAGTAGCACTCAGACAAAAAAATCTCTTGCAAGTAGAACTTTATTTCAAACTTTGTTTGTATTTCAATTGTATCATTAACAAATGAGTCATAATCACTAAAAAAACTGTTAATATTAAGATTATCCAAGTTTGACTCATTAAGATTTACTTGTGAAGTTGAACTGTTTACTATCTCATAGCTTTAGTTTGATACCTTTCAAATAATGAGTAACACAATTTCTTGATATTATTAATTTCAATTGAAGATGAGCTACCATAAAGCTTAGAAAAAAAAAATACTCCAACAATTTTCAACTTGTATCTTGGATTTAAAATAATAACAATATTATTATTATTATTATTATTATATATAAATAAATATTATTAATTAAGTAATTATATATATGTATGTATATGTGTGTGTATAACTACGAGGCGAGGCAGACTGGGTACCATAGTACTTATACTCGCACTTGCACCCACTAAATTTTGTAAGTGTATACCCGCCCCGTACCCATCCCCATCTAAATGGGTATTTATGCGCCCCGCATGAGGATAGTTTTGCAAATATCCGTAAAGTTCAGGTTCATTTTTCCATTCCTATTCGTCTCTTCCTCTCCCTCTCCTTCTCTCCCTCCCAGATCTCTATTTCTCTTTCTTGTATCTCATTATTTATTGGTTTTATCAATTTTAATAATATTATTAAAGTATATTTTGTTTATATAGTTTAATGGTGTTTGTTAACTTTTTTTATTTGAGTGAAATGAAATAACATTTTTATTCTTGTTATTTATTATGTAACATTTTTGTTTATTTCTTTTGTTAAATTTTATATTTAAACAATTTTAACTATAAATTTTTAAATTTTAAAAATAATTTATAATGAGATTTAAGTAAATAAACATATCTAACAATATTATTTTAATAAAAGATATTTGAGGGCAAATTTAGGTGAAGTGGATAATGATCTTCCCCTTGGATTTGCACCAACTCCTTGATCTTTTCCTTGAGGTGATTCTGGACGTGCAAGGTCCATATGAAGATGATGACTCGTTGGAAATTGAATGAAGGAAGCACCAATGCCAAAGGAATAAAGGATTGCTCACAAATGATGTCTATCCTATAAGCTTTCTAGGAACCTAAGAACTAGACGTGAACAAGGGACTTTTGAGAGAGACTTTGCTTAGCACAATGTGCTGAAAATATCATATATTCAAAAGTGAATCAAATGATGACTGAATGGTTCAATTTATAGGCCAAGAAGCATTCAAATTTGGCACCATCCACAAGCTTGTGCATTAGCACTGAGAATTTGAATTTCAAATGGAATTTGAAATTCAAATTTCTTGGCAACCACATGTGTTCTCCCATGTGCAGCCCGAATGTTAACATTGAAGGAGTGTTAACATTGGCCACCAACCACAAACACTGAGAATGGAATTTAGTGAGTTGAGAAAAGCGGTGGAGGAGGTGGAAGTGGTGGATGGTCATGCCCACAACATAGTTTCTCTTGATTCCAACTTTGCTTTCATCCAAGCCTTTTCTGAAGCTTATGGTGATGCCCTTACTTTTGCTCCCAACACTCTTTCTTTCAAGGTAACTTAACTTCTCCCTCGCTTTTCTAACTCCTTTATTCTCTAACTTTTGCTACATCTGCGTTCTGTTACGGTGTTGCGCAACAACGTTTTATTTTGGTTTTGGATTTTCTAACAATTTTATCTGCGAGTTTAGAGGGACATCACGATTGATATTTCAAAATTCAAAAAGTCAACTTCTCTGAACAAACTTGGGTTGATATTGTATTTGTTGGGGCCAAGCTGATTGCCCGATGCCATATTTTTAACATTCTAAAGGATATGTTCTTTTTGACTTTGGGAATTTAAATAAGAGAAATTTTATGCTACTTACATAAATTTGAGGGATTTTGAAACTGTCAAGTTTTTAAATTAATAATTAATTTTTAATTTAATTTTTTGTCGTTGTATAGTTTTGAACTTGTATGAAATAGTTAGTTAAAAATATTATGGGCATTTAAAACAAGTAAACAAACAAAATAAAAGTTAGACCTCTTATCTTTTATTGGATCAAATTAGAATTATAAACATTCTTTTATTTCATATTTCATAAGTTTTAAGTTGTATTTTCACACTTCTATTAAATAACTAATATGTCATAAGAAAGTGGTCCAAATGTGAAGAGAAAAATCATATAAATGTAAAACATGTAATTCAATGTCAAAAAGAATTGTACCAAAACACCTTATGGTGTGTTTGGATGAGTAATTTTACAAATTCAAGGAATTTGAAATTCTTGATATTTGAATTACTTTGATTTCAATTTCTATCATTGTTAAAATATTTTGTTTGGATAAGTCAATTCAATTTGTTTTAAATTTTAAATTGTTAATTTGGATATGATAATTTGATTCTATCATGATAAAATTGCTTTTAAAAATATATTTATATGTTGAGATTTTTAAATAAAATTTTTAAAAAAAATGTTAACCAATTTTTAAATATTTAATAATTTTAAAAATTAATTTAGATAATATTTAATAATTTTTAAAGTATTTTTGAATATTCAATAATTAAAAATATGAAGATATAAGATAAAATATATAAGTGAAATAAGAAAAAAATATGAGGAATTTCAAATTCTTACATTTTTGGGAGAATTTGAAATTCTATTATTTCCAAGAATTTCACAAATGCTTGGAATTCAAATTCTTTGTAAATTCTCCATCCAAATAAAGTATTTCACCTCAAAAATTTAAAATTCTTCAAACAAATGAATTACCCCATTAAAATTCCTCATCCAAACATACTCTTAATTTATACAGGATATCACTACAACAAAATTGCTATATAGTGAGTGACACACATTCTATAATGAAATTATATATGTCATTAAAAATTATTTTTACCCACACAATAACTATAATATATGTTGGTATATTATTAAAAAATGTGGGTATAGACTATATAATGACACACAAAATATGTTGTTAAATCTCATTATCAACACTAAAATTGTGTGTAACTATATGTCAAATAGACATATACTTGCATATATTATACCTATAGTGACACTTTTTGTATGTCACTATATGTAATATTTCTTGTAGTAATAGTTATTATTTTTTTAAAAATTTATCAAAAAGTGAAGTATAAATTGTCAAAAAGTATAGATGCTCTAACACATGCACGTGGTAGATAGATAGTGTGGTTATTTAAGTTTTAGGTAAAATGTATTAAAATGGCTTTAGAAAAGAATCAAGCCATGATCCAACGATTCATAACTACTTCCTTATTCAATAAACCATTCATATTCACTATTAGAAAAGTGTCATTTTCCTGCAAATTTTTTTACAAAAAGATATTCACAGAAATTTTTTGCGAATTTTCTTGGAATAATAATTTCACAAAAACTTTTACAAATTTATTTGCGAAAAATAATTTACAGATATTTTTTACAAGTTTTTTTATGAAAAATAATCTACAAGAAATTTTTTGCAAATTTTGCTACAATTTTAATGATCATAGAAATTTTTTTTCCATGGTAAAAATTTGCAGAAAATATTGTAAGAATTTTATTTTGTTTTTAGCAGATTTTCTTGCAAAAATTATTTGCAAGTAATGTTTACTAAATGGTAGAAAAATTTAGCAGGTAACTTTTCCTGCGATTTTTCCTACCAATTTTAATCTTTATGAAAAATCAAAAAAATATTTAAATTTATAATTTTAATATTTTAAAAAAAACTTCAAGTCCCACATCAATTGAAAAACAATTAAAGAGTATATAAGTTGGGACAACACTTACCTTACAAATTGATTTGTATAGTTGAGTGTTAGACTTATAATCTACAATCTTAGAGTTTAAAAGATTATGTATCACATGTTGGTGGCGTGGTAACAAATGCTTCGGATGAATATATTCATTGTGAGTAGTTGAAAGTTGAAGAATTATTAATAGAATTTGTAGTAATTTCTTTGATTTTTTTTTGTAAAAAATATTCTTGCAGAATTTCTTGTAAAAAATTCGCAGGAAACTTTTCTGTGAATCTTTTTTAAGGAAACTTTTCTGCAAATTTTAAAATTCGCAAAAAATATTATCTACGAAGGTATTACCTGTAGATAAAATTTCGCAGAAAAATTCGTAAGAATAATATTTGCTGCGAATTTTAATACAAAATTCGCATGAAAAATCGCATGTAATAAAAGAAATTTTAGTAGTGATTCGACACATAAAATATGTATGGGATATACGATATTTTTAAAAATATAAGATATGGGTATATTAATATAATTTTAAAAATATTTTTAATTATATAAACTTAAGTAAATTATATAAAGGACAGATGAACACTTATGCTAGGATATCACCATTTTATTGTAATATATCACACTTTAGTGATTTCAATCTCATCATTTTTTTTTGTCCATTATCATCTAATACATCAAGAAAAAGATTAACAACTTCGATAATGTTGATCCCTTTAATTGGACGCCATTCATTCCCGTTAATATCATTTGACCCTCTATATAACTCTTACCCTTTCTTGAGAGTAGTTGAAGATTTATATGCATAAAAACTAAATCTTCAACTCTCTTGGAATTAAGCCTATTTCTTTTCATATAATGGATAAAAGAATGTGTGCTCTAATTTCTCCTGCAACAAGAAGTTGATAATGCTTGTGAGAAAAGTTTTAATGCAATAGATTGAAGTTTGGGGATTATTGCATCATATATG
Source organism: Cajanus cajan (assembly GCF_000230855.2). NCBI lineage: Eukaryota > Viridiplantae > Streptophyta > Magnoliopsida > Fabales > Fabaceae > Cajanus > Cajanus cajan. Next base: position 11,045,493 of record NC_138523.1, on the reverse strand, counting down.
GCCCACCAATCCTTAGATTTTATTTTTAAATTCTTTTGTTGGCATATATAGGATTATTTTTTAGGCTTTGGTATGAATCAGATACGTACTTAAAAAGTACCCATTTTTTTGGAAAATGTTATAGGTGGATATCTAATATGTAGGAGTGATAATGAACTGAAATAACTTGAAAATAGTTTAAAATTTAATTCAATAATTAACTTGTTAGACTTAATTCATGAAACAAATGAATTAAACTTAAAAAAAAGATTGAGTTCGATAAATAATGAGTTAAATTTGAGTTATGTATAGTTTAATTTCAACTTATTATAATTTGAAAGAATCTTCAAAACTTAGTTATTGAGTTAATAATAATAATAATAAAAGTTAACACCTTAAAATTTCATAATTATGGATTAAATTTTTTATTATTTTATGCAAGATGGGGTAGTTTTTATTTTTATAAACTTTAGTTATAATTATGCTTCTTTCAAGCCATACCTTATAACCTTGAAAAACTAATAGAACACGTTATGTTTTGTCTTTAAAAAAAAAGTAAACAATCATTTTATCTAAAATCTATTATTAAATTAAAATTTTGAAATGTATAAGATTAAAACAAAATTGGACTTTTGGTTTATGTGGTTCAAGCTAACGAGTTATGAACTGAACCAAATTACTAGCAAGCTTTAGAGTCAAGTTCAAGTTGGAAAACAAGGTTCATTTCAAACTCGAGTTGAACTAAGAGTTGAACCAAATATTATCGAGTCGAGCCGAGCTGAACCTAACTTGACTCAGCTTGACTCATTTTACTTAAATAATCTATTTAATATTTTTTAATTTTAAATTATACATTAATTTACATGGTTCATTCAATTTATAATTTGTTGTCTTGTTAGTGTATTATATTGACTACAATTTTTTAGAAATTCCTTTAGATTGAGTGTAGTATGAATTTTATTAAAAACTTGTAGATATGAAGTGTCTATAACATTTAAGGTTGAAAATGAGTTGAGTTCGACTGACTGAATAACATCTGGCTCAACTTGCAACTCGATTCAAGTTCAACATGAATCATTTTTTCAGCTCAAACTTGACTCGATTCAAGTTTGCTAACAACTTGGTTCAACTTGTCAGCTCGAATCACATAAACTAAAACTCAATTTTTTTTAATCTTATAGATTCAAATTTTCAATTTAATAATAGATCTCAGATAAAATGATTTTTTTATTTTATTTTTTTAAAAAAATAAAACACAACTTATTCTATTAGCTTTGCAACTATATATGACTCTAGAGAAACATGATTACAACTAAAGTTTGTATAATAAAAATATTCCATTTTGCGTAAAATAATAGAAAGTTCAATCCTTAACTATGAAATTTTAAAGTATTCACTTCTTTTATTATTATTTACTTATAATTGAGTTTTGAAAGCTTTTTCACATTTTAATATGATGAAATTAGATAGAAAGTTAATTATATAAACTATATATTTATATATGGATCTGATTCACAAAATAAATGAACCAAACTATAAACAACTCATATTCGACTCATTTATTTATCAAGCTCAATCTTTAACTCAAGTTCAGTCATTTGGTTTCTAAACCAAGTTTAACGAGTTAATTATCAAATTGAAATTTGTGTTATTTTTGAGTCAGTTTAATTCATTGCAACCCCTAATAACATGTATAATTTAAAAAATATTTAATAAAGATTTGTCATGTGGTTCAATTAGTGACTCACTAGTTTAATCTTGATGAGAGAAAGCCCAACATAATAACAACAACTTGATAAAAGAGCAATAACGTAGTGAAAATTAAATCCCACTACTTGTAGGAATCAACGAAGAGCACCAACAAAAAAGAGCAAAAATAGATAACTTAAACACACACAAGACACAAATATTTTTAACATGAAAAACTCTTCAATATAAAGGTAAAAACCACGAGTCATTCAAATCAAAGAAAAATCCATTATGATTAACAAAATGTACAAGAGAGTCTCCAAAGAACACACCAAACAATATTTACAATCAGTCAAAACAAACCAAGCACAATTTCTTACAAAAGAAAAATTAGATGAAAATCTCAAAAATAGAGTTGTCACTACGAGACTCTTTTCTCCAACTCCATACCTCTTTTCAACGATCTAATCGTTGAAAACAAAGAATCACATCCTACGAACTTGCTATTCAAAATGCAACTTGATCCAACAGTGAAAGAATCTACAATTGCAAATAAAAAGTTGTTGCCTAGTGGATATCCGAACTCAACAATGGAATTTTCTCTTTTCTCTTTATATTTTGATATTTTTTTCTCTAAAAATGAGTCACTCTTTATCCTAACCTAACATCTCTCCACTTGGTTAATTAAGACATAATATATTTACACATTTGGATCTATTCTCCACATAGGAAGGGAGCAAAAAACCCAACAAATATCTCCCTCATAAATGTGTGGAGATAACTGCCAAATTGACGATCTCGCAACAAATTTCAAACTTCTTTCTTGGTAATAACGTAGCCATCATATCACTACTATTATCACTGATGTGGATTTTGGTTAGCTCTAACAACTTAGCATCCAAAGCATCACATATCAAATGATACCTCACATTAATATGCTTAGACCTTGAATGAAAAGTTGAGTTCTTACAAAGATAAATAACACTCTAAGTACAAATAATAGATATTTATCTTAAATAAAATCAAGCTCCTAAAAAAATTTCTTCACCCATAGCAACTCTTTGCATGCTTTGGTAATGACAATGAATTCTGCCCCTATAGTAGACAATACTACATACCTTTATAGTCTATACTACTAAGTCACATCTTCCCCTACAAATTTAATCAAATAGCCTAAAGTGGTCTTCTTGGAATCAATATCTCTAGCCATAACAAAGTCTAAGTATCCCACCAAAGTAAGCTTATCAATACCAAAACAAAGCCTCATATTTGGGGTACCATGAAAATACTTCAAAAACTATTTCACAACATTCTAATGCTCTCTACATTGGTTTAACATAAATCTACAAACTATACCAATAACATGCTTTACATCTAGTCTTGTGCATACCATTGGACACATCAAACTACCCACTACAGATGCATAAGTAAGTTGTTACATATCCAATTTCTCAACTTCATTTGATAGAGTTTGTTTAAAACTTATCTTAAAATGAGTAACAAGAGAAGTGCTCACCACCTTGAACTTTTCCATCTAGAGTTTTTGCAACACTTTTAATATAGAGTTGATGTGACAACCAAAGTTTATTCTCCTTCCTATCATGGATGATTCTTATACTAAGAATCTGTTTAGTCGCTCCCATGTCCTTCATGGAAAATGACTCGTCCAATTACTTTTTCAACTTGTCAATTTTGGAAACATATTTTCCAATAATAACCATGTCATCAACATACAATAATAGGATAATGAAGTCATCATCAAAAAAATTTCTAACAAAAACACAATGGTTAGAAATAGTCTTCTTGCGCTTACACATGACAAACTCAAACTTCTTATACCATTGCCTTGGAACTTACTTCAAACCATATTGGCTCTTTCTTAGCCTTCACACATAGTATTCCTTGCCTCCAATAAGAAAACCACCAGGTTGCTTCATGTAGATCTCTTCCTATTAATCACCATGAAGGAAATCAATCTTCACATCCATTTGCATTACCTCCATATCAATAGCAGTAGCCCAACACAACACAGTTCTAATGGATGTCATTTTCACCATAGGTGAGAAAATCTCATTAAAATCAACACCTTTTCTTTGACTAAAACATTTCACCACTAATTTGACTTTATACCTCAAAGATGTAGAGTTATTTTCATATTTCACTCTATAGATCCACCTGTTATCCAAGGCTCTCTTACCTTTAGGCTTCTTCATCAAATCAAAAGTGTGATTATCATACAAGGATTTCATTTTTTCCTTCATAGCATCCAACCGCTTTTGTGTGTCTTCACTCACCATTGCCTTTTCAAAGCACTTAGGTTCTCCTTATCTTTCATGATCACATACTCATCAAAAAAATACCTTATAGATGATTCATAAGTTGGGTTGGTGGTGGTTAAGGTGCATCACTAAGACTTTCATCTTGTGACATCTTATGTTCCTCTTCATAAACATCGTCAATAAGAACATCTACCTCATCTCCAAGTCATTGCTCACCAACATAGCCATCTCATTACCACTCTGAACATCAATATCTCGATTATGAATAATCAATCAAACTGGATCAACATCAGCCATGACACTATTTCCCTTGGGTGTAGACTTCTCCACCTTATCAATGTCTTCAATTGTTTGTTTGGTCATGAACTTCACATTATGACTTCTAACAAGCTTTCTCTCAATAGGATCATAGAATCTGTAACCAAATTCATCCTCACCATAGCTAATAAAGATACATTATTTGGTCCTTACATCTAACTTGGATCTTTCATCCTTTGAAACATGCACAAATGCCTTGCAACCAAAAACTCTCAAGTGATCATACTTGACATTCTTGCCAAACCAAAATTTATTTGGCACCTCACTATTCAAATCAACAATAGGACTGAGATTAATAATATGTACTATCGTGTATAATTCCTCACCCTAAAAGTGCTTGGGTAACTTAGCTTTAGAAAACATACATCTTACTATTTTAATCAATGTCCTATTCATCATCTCTGCTAAAACATTTAACTAAGTAGTTTTAGGAGGAGGTTTCTCATGTGCAATACCATGTCATTTATAGTAGACATCAAACAGTCCATAGTACTCACCACCATTGTTGGTACAAATACACTTCAACTTTTTGCTTTATTGTCTCTCAACTAAGACATGTAATTCTTTAAACTTCTCTAACACTTGGTTTTTTGTCTTCAAAGTATAGACCCATAGTTTCTTGAAACAGTCATCAATAAAGGTAACAAAAGAAAATTTATTACCCAAGCTTTTACCTTCAAAGGACCACAAATATCTGAATTCACCAATTCAAGTAACTTAGATTTCCTAGAACGAGGATTCTTCTTAAAGGATACTATAATCTAGTTACTAATGCATGAAAACATTTCTCTAACCCTACATTCTTCAATCCTTGAAATACAACCTTTTTGACTAAAAAATTTAACTCCTTCTAACTAATATTATGACCAAGCCTTCAATGCCACAAAGATGCCTCCATATACACAACATTCACACTATTTAGCAATTAAAGTTTTTGTCTAGTCAAACTTGAAATTTTCTCCCTTTTAGTCATAGTCAAGTTACCTTTAGTGATTTTTCACTTTCTAGAACCAAAGTGGTTATCATAACCACCACCATCAAGAACCTACACAAAAATCAAATTAAAACAAACATCTGGTGCATGTTTAACTTCTCTAAGCAACAACTATGATTTGCAAGCAAACATCACCAACACTAATCACCTTGGAACACCATCATTACTCACCCTTAAAACTCCAAAACCACTTGGAGTATAAGATGCGAAGAACTCCTTCTTGGTTGTAATATGTAGTGTAACACAACTATCTATTATCCACATGCTCTCATTGGATACAAGATTAATTGCATCAAGATCACGAAGAATAATAAGATCATCATTGGTAGCGGTAGTAACACGATCTCCATCATCGTGATCTTTGTCTCTACTTACACTTCTAGTCTATATTCTCCTTTTTCCATAGGAAACAATTCTTTTGTATATTCCCTATTTTGTGACAAAAGTGACACTCCACATTCTTATGTCGAGATTTAGACTTGCTCTTGCTTTCGCCTCTACCACCCTTCTATTCTTACCTCTTGCTTCTGTCTTGTTCTTAGTAACAAGCACCTCTAAATGAGATGAAGTATCGTGTGTCTTCTTTCTCATCTTCTCATTAAGCACACCACTCTTTTGCATTTGCAAAGAAACATGGAAACTCAGAATGTCTACCAATAGGAATAGTCTCAATAAATCTTCATCAAATTTTATACTCATTCCAGATAATTGATCAAAACACCCTTTAAATTTACTCAACTAATATGTAAAGGGAGTCTCTTTCTTGTACTTCAACTCCACAAAATTGTTCAACAAGTATAATTTATTAGTCCCTAATTTAAAAACATACATAGACCCAAGCCTATCCCATGGGTTCTTGCATGTCTCATTGGCAATAAAATTGTAGACATTATTATCAACAAATTACTTGATAAATCCACACACTCGTTAATATTCAAAATCCCATTCTTCATTAGACTTGGATTCTGACTTATTAGAAGTAAAGACAAGAAGATGCAAATTCTTCACAAATAACAAGTCCTTCATCTTGTCCTTCCATGAGTGATAATTTTTTTAAAAAAATATCATTTTCATATGTAGCTCTATCATTCAAACAAACCAACAACCCCTTAACCATGCTATAATACCACTCTGATATCAACTTAATAAAAGAGCAATAAAACAACAAAAATTAAATCTTTCTACTTATAAGAATCAATTAGGATTACTAACAAAATAGAGTCCAAAACCCAACATAGTAAGGGAGCACAAAGAGAGTCCAAAACCTAACAGATCTTTAACTCACTGATCCTGAACTTAACCCGTTTAATGATTGTTCTGACTTTTAAACATTGTGCACAATTATTTTAAAACAATGTACTCTTTCTCGGGTTGAGTCTTGCTCACAATCAGAGTGTCTGTCTATTTGATGCGGATTTTAACACATGTGCTATAGTTTTCAGTTCAACTTGTATTCGCTAAAATATTATCCTCTAGAATTTTTGTTTGAAGAACTTTGAAGTTGAATATTTTCTATCTGGAATCTTATTATGACAGCCTATATATTATGTAATGTTAGAGAAATTTAAGAGATATTGCTGAGCTCTATGGAACCGAGTTATCTTTGCAAGGTGTTGAGGAATATCGAAAAGTCTCTAGAATTCAATCCATCTGCTCAACATGCTTCAAGGCTGCGAGAATCAATGCCATACTCATTGATGATGGATTGAAATTGGACAAAAAGCATGATATAGAATGGCATAGGAGTTTTGCACCTATTGTAGGTAGAATCTTAAGAATTGAACAATTGGCCGAGGAAATTCTTGATGAGGTGAGACACCTAAACACATTCACTTTTAATCTGCATTCCCATGATTATTAGGCATCTTATATTATTATAGGTGCTTTATTGTTCTCTTTTACTTGTTTTAGTAACCATGCCATCTACATAGTCTGCTCTTTTCTTGGGTTATTTTTTTTTTTTTTTCTGCTTGCTGAAATTCCATTATAGTATTTCATGTGAACAAAAAATTCCGTTGTGGTATTTATTTAATGTTACAGTTTAATTCCACATGATCATTTATGTAGGAAGGATAATATATTCAAATCCCTTTTGTATTGCTGAAGCTGGAGGGTTAGGCCTTCCAAACTTGAGATATCTAGGTTACTTCCTTTCTGTGCAAGCATTTTATAAGGTTAAATAAAAAACAAGTTTTGAAACAAGGAGACAAAAAATGTTGTGTTTTGCAAGGTTCATTTTAGATCGGTAGTTTAGCAACTGGACTTTCATTATGTATGCATTCATTCCATACGCTTCATCTGCTTTCTTATTTACAAGAATTGTTTAAAGTGTTTGGCTAAATTAATCTTCAAATGTCTTAAGCATAACCTGGGTGTGAATATTCTTTAAGTAGATATTCCGTAGTCTTTGGTATAAAAGATATTTTCAATTAAATTATACTTTAGTTGACTTTATATTGTTGAGATTTCCATTGAAACACTTTTGTTAATATTTGTAAATTCGTTTAATTCTATCAACGGTCTCAAACACGGCAAGTATACCGGCCGTTCAAGTAGTAAAAATATCGTATCCACAGGGATTAGAAGGTAAAATAAGCATTTATTGACTATTCGTGACTAAAGAATAATTCCAATTTGTAGTTTGTCATGTGTATGTGAATTAAAGATCATGACTACTGGAATGAAAGCTATAAAAATATTTGTTTGAGAGTGGAAAAGGTTAGAAATGATATTGTGGTATTGTGAGGTTGTGGGGGTCAGATTTCACCAAACGTAACACTAATGTATCCTTAATCTCTTGTTACATACATTGCTTAGTCAACCCATAAGTTTACTCAAACCTAATCCCTTAGAGAAAGAGTCTAGGTGCGGACATTGAATATCAATCCCTTGAGTACCCAATATCTACACCCGCATTACGGGCTAGGGTTTAAAACTACTAATGGGTCAAGCTCTATCCCTAGATACAATCTCCACTAGGCATATGTTCCAGAACTAGTTTCAAGGGTATTTCTCAATATTCAATGGAACCTTAAATCATGCAAAGGGTGATCAATCCAAAGCAAGCATTAAGCGTAGAAACGTACACAACAAAGAATGAAACAATACATATATATATTATTAAAAACGTAAGGATTACAATAGAGTACGTTGGTTACATCTAACCCCACAAAAAATGGGTGGAACCACTCAACAATGAGGGTAAATACAAAATAGAGATGAAAGGAGAAGTGAAGAACCGAAGGAAAGATCCACACACGAACGATCCCAAGCCCTGGGAATCCCTTTCGCAGCTCCTGGAGGCACCCAATGTGTGAATGAGGGTTTCTCCCTCGAAAATGGCTTCAAATACGAGCCTGGGAGATCAGATTAGGGTTTCGCGCTCGGCGTGTAAGTCTTCGCGCCCGGCGCGTAGTCTTTTGAACACTTTCTGTCTCATTGTAAGCCCGGCGCAATTCCATTTTACGCCTGGCGTAATGTCTTCCAGAGAGTTTCAAGCCTCTCTGTCTCGATCACGCCTGGCGCGGGTAGTTTAGCGCCCGGCGCATGTGTAACTTGCAGAGATTGAATGCTCTGCTCTTCTCAAGCCCGGCGCGGTTCATATTGCACCCGACACATCCACTCTGCTCTGCTCCTTAGCTCCTTAGATTTTCAATCCTAAGGTCTTCCATCCTCAATTCACTAGCTCAATACCTGCACAAAAAATGAGGTGTATTAAGGTATTGTTAGCTGAAGTTGGGTTAGTTATATCTGCACACAAAATGAACCAAAAAGAGAACAATTATATTGTAATGGTTCAAAGGATGAGTGGAATTTGTTCAATAAGTCTCATCCAAAAAGAGGTAAAATTGAGACTTAACAGTTAGGCCTTCCAAACTTGAGATATCTGGGTTACTTCCTTTCTGTGCAAGCATTTTATAAGGTTAAAGAAAAAACAAGTTTTGAAACAAGGAGACAAAAAATGTTGTGTTTTGCAAGGTTCATTTTAGATCGGTAGTTTAGCAACTGGACTTTCATTATGTATGCATTCATTCCATACGCTTCATCTGCTTTCTTATTTACAGGAATTGTTTAAAGTGTTTGGCTAAATTAATCTTCAAATGTCTTAAGCATAATTAACCTGGGTGTGAATATTCTTTAAGTAGATATTCCGTAGTCTTTGGTATAAAAGATATTTTCAATTAAATTATACTTTAGTTGACTTTATATCACATCTTCAATTTGGATTTTGTGAGTTTGGAGTTAAGTTAAATAGGAACCTGCACGTATTCATAAACTGACAAATGATTTACTTTTTAATATTTCATAACCCTATACAAGAATAGTAAAAAGGGTTAATTTAGTTCATTTAAGTTTAGCCCATCGTCAACTTATCAAGTAAAAATGGACTAAATACTTTGACTTGTCACACTTGAAGTTGAGTTGACAGGCTAACCTACAAAAAAAAATATAAAATAAGGTTTGTATATTAATTTTAGGCATCTCTTCCTTTCTTAATATAAGGAACTATATAAACTAGTGCACCTAAATAATAAAATAAATTTTAAATATATTTGATGTAATTTGTTACACAATAAATATCAAATTTATTATATAATAAAATAGATATATAATTATATTATAAATAGATCTTTTGACAAATTTGTTATACAACAAATATCAAATTAAATATAATAAAATATATTAAATATACAACAAATTTATTGTATGACAAATCACATATTGCACACATAATAAATTTGATATAACAGACTGACGGGTTTTGTAGGGTGGAATGAAATAATTTTTTTCCTTTCAGTCCTCTAGGATGTTTGGATGTATAAGATATCAGATCATGATAGTAGGCCATAAAGTTATTTGCTTTCCAAAAGAACTAGATTTGATCAAATGAGGATCGATTCTATACTTTGCTTGATGTTTATAATTATCGCATGGTAATTCATGTGAAGGTCTTACAAGAACTTAAGGGACATGCTTAGTTTTGGTGTTTTTCCTTATTGTGATTTCTCCTTCAAATTCTCCTTCTTTAGTCATTTTCTTTGTTAGAGTATGTTAAATTATGATGCAAATTCTAGAAAAGAAAAAGAAATTCTAGAAAACATAATATAAGATGTATAAGTCTCTAAAAAAACTAAAAGAGTGTAGAGACTTAAAGAATCTAGAAATTCTAGATATTTTCATTATCATCTAGAGATGGAGCACTATGCCTATAAATAGGTAAATTGGGACTTCATTGTAACAACAAAAACTACTACTACTACATACTACTCTCTAAATTCAAATAAGTTCCTATTATTCACCATCAACTACTATTCAACTATCGTACACAATTTCTCAAGACTACTCATGTTCCTTTTGTCTATTCCACCAACTATTCCCTTGACAGCTATTAAATACTAACAGTGGTATCAGAGCTATGTTCATTCATCTACTGGGCGTAGAAAAATCACCCAACTACTTCTAAAATTCTCTTTTATACTTATAAACATTTTTTCTTTGATCCATGGCCTCCAATATCGTTAATTTTTCATCTGTCCCTTTACCAGTTTTTACTGGTGAAAATTTTGATCTTTGGAAGCTCAAACTAAAGACATATTTTATCTCACGGAAACTGTGTGATATTGTTCAATTTGGTTATACAAAACCATATAATACTATCACTTTGTCTAAAGAGGAGTGGAAGAAGTTAGAAGACTAGCAACAAAAGGATGCCCAAGCATTGTTTGTTCTTCAACAAGCTGTGAAAGAAACTATCGCTAGACGGATCATGGATGCAGACACTGTAAAAAAGTCATGGGATATTTTGAAAGAAAAATTTGAAGGCAATGAGCAGGTACACTCCGTCAAACTACACTATCTAAGAAGAGAATTTGAGACCATTAAAATGAAGGAATCCGAGAACATTGAAAAATATTATGGAAGAATAAAAGAAATAGTTAATAAAATGAAATTATATGGAAAAGAAATTAAGGAGAAGAGAGTGGTAGAAAAAAACCTTATCACTCTCACAGAAAAATATTATTCCATTGTAGCTTCCTTAGAAACTTCCTCAGATCCATCTTCTCTATCGGTGAATAAATGAATTGGTCCCCTTGGGGCGCACGAAGCAAGATTAAATAGCCGTGTCGATACAGATTTAGTTGAAAATGCATTTCAATCAAAGCTTAAATTACAGTCTAAAAATAAAGAAGATGGAGGAAAGAAAAATGTTGGAGAATATTCTAGAAACAAAGATTCTAGAATTTCTCTGGAAACAAAAATATAAATATCCTTTATGTGGTATTTGCAATAAGTCAGGACATGCAGAAAAAGATTGTTGGCATTGTAGGAAGCCAATATGTCATTATTGTAATAAACTCAGTCACGTGGAGAAGTACTGTCGTAACAAAAATAAACATAAAATGAATTTTGCTGAAGAGCATAATCGAGAGCAACGTCTATTCTATGCTAACCAAGAATCTTGTGACAACGGAGATGGAAGCTAGTACTTGGATAGTGGATGTAGCAATCACATGGCCAAGGACCAAAGCATCTTCAAAGACATTGATAACTCCGTCAAAGTCAAAGTTCGACTGGGAACCGACATGATGGTGGAGTCTCAAGGCAAAGGCACTATCATAGTGGAGACAAAGAAAGGTACGAGACTCATCAAGGACATTTTACTAGTTCCCAATCTTAAAGAAAATCTTTTAAGCATTGGCCAGATGATGGAGAATGGATATTCTCTTCACTTTGAAAAAGATATATGCAAAATTTATGATAGTAAAAGTTTAGAGATTGGCCAAGTAAAAATGGAGAAGAGAAATAAAAGCTTTCCTTTAAGCTTCAACCGTGGCACTAATATTGCCATGAAGGTAGAAGTTGATGACGCATGTCTCTGGATTGGAGATTTGGCCATTTCAATATTCATGCCTTAAAGCTTCTACATCAGAAAGGTATGATGAGAGATCTACCCAGCCTAAAGGAAAATAATGAAGCTTGTGAAGGATGCCTTTTTGGAAAGCAGTAAAGATTACCGTTCTCAAGTAATAATGCATGGTTGTCGCCACCGGCCCGAAACGGGGCTTTCGGCATTCGCGAAGACGGTCGAGCTCGCTTTTATTTTAGTTTTGAAAATGTATTGGATTATTAGAACGACTTGTTCTCAAACTGAGACCTTGTCGATCTTATCCAATTTATTTATTAAATGTCTCACCAATCCATATTAATCCCAAGCGGGACCCTCCATGGATTAGTGGTTTTCGCAAAAGGAGGGTTCGTGGAGTCGCCACCAATGTTTTACTCAAAACATTGGAAAAAGGGATAAGGCAATTGATTTTATAAATCAACTTTGGCCATTACAACCAGAGTTGGGTAAGGGAGTCGGTTACGCGTGGGGAAGGTGTTAGCACCCCACAGCGCCCCTTTCGGGTTCCCTATGACAGATTATTTCTAAAATAATAGCGTAAAATTACTAAATTACCCCTATTTATTATAAACGATTATAAATTAACTATCTACATGATGACAGTTTAAATATGCACACAGAAAGCAGTAAAAGGAAGGATTTAAGAAGAAACCTCTTGAAGCGTGCTTTTATATATTGAGTAAAACTGGGAAGCTTTTTGGCGTTCCCTCGCTCTACAAGCTCGCTCGCTCCTTCCTAAAAACTTTTGACTATGGAAATCCGGAGGATTTCCCTTCGACTAGGTTCGAATCTCCAAGCTAAGTGCTCGGAATTCCAAAACTTCGTCGGATCGACTCCCAGAGAGGTTCCTAAGGCAGAGCACTGCTCAAAAACCCCAGAACACTCAATAAGAGAGTCAAGAAATGGTTCAAAAGTGTCCAATGACGTCCAATTGACGTCATATTTATAGGGAATAGGCGCAATACGGCCTACAGAAGCAATACGGCCGTATTGAAATTTTTGAACTTCAATACGGCCGTATTGAGTTCAATACGGCCGTATTGAAATTCAGAAATTTCAATACGGCCGTATTAAATTCAATACGGCTGTATTGAAGCTTCAATACGGCCGTATTGATTTCAGTACGGCCGTATTGAAGTTTCAGAAACTTCAATACGCCGTATTGAGTTCACTGCGGCCGTATTGAAGCTTCAATACGGCCGTATTAAGTTCAGTACGGCCGTATTGGGCTTCATTCCCTCCACTTCCTTATTTTGAGCTATTCTAAGACCTCTAGACCTACAGAGAACCCTCCTAGGGCCTTCCAGGAGTCCTTCTGGCTGATCTTCCTTCAGTCTTCGAGAGTCTTCAAGCTTTATTTCCGACCCGGACAATTTTAGGGGTCTACAATGGTGAGCCAAGGACTTGTTGGAGCTAATTCCTACTAATGTTTGTGGACCGAAGATGACACCATCACACACCAACAACAGGTATTTCATCCTCTTTATTGATGACTTTTCTAAAATGATGTGTGTCTATTTCCTGAAGACAAAGTCAGAAGTCTTTGGAATATTCAAGAAATTCAAGGCCCTTGTTGAAAAGCAAAGTGAAAAACAGATAAAAGTACTTAGAAGTGATCGTGGAAAGGAGTATACATCTTGTGAGTTTGACAAATTTTGCGAAGATGAAGGCATAGAGTGACAACTTACAGTTGCAAATACTCCACAACAAAATGGTGTGTCAGAGAGAAAGAATCGCATAGTCATGGAGATGTCGAGATCGATGCTAAAAGAGAAAGGACTGCCAAATACATTCTGGGTTGAAGTATTTTACACTACAATCTACCTACTCAATAAATGTCCTACTAAAGCAGTTCGGGACAAGACTCCAATAGAAGCTTGGAGCGGGAAGAAGCCATCAGCTAAACACCTAAGGGTCTTTGGATCTATTTGCTACATTCATGTGCTAGATGAAAAAAGGCATAAATTAGAAGACAAGACCGTACGAGACATATTCTTGGGATACAATTCACAATCAAAAGGCTATCGAGCTTACAATCTTCAGACAAAGAAGCTAACAATCAGTAGAGATATTGAAGTAGATGAAAATGCTACTTGGAACTGGGAAGAAGAGCGAATTGAGAAAAAGACTATATACATGGCCATCAATCAACCAACTACATCAAGTCTGGAAGACAACAATCAAGACGTTGTTATCTCTCTAGAATCTCCAAGAATAGTTCTAGAACAAGAAGAATCATCACTTGAGTCTACTCCGAGACGAGTTAGATCACTAGTAGATATATATGAAACCTACAACTTGGCCATACTTGAACCAGGAAGCTTTGAAGAGGCAGCAAACCAAGAAGTATAGGTCAAGGCTATGGAAGAAGAGATTAAAATGATTGAGAAGAATAATACATGGGAGCTCGTAGATTGCCCTCATGGAAAAGATATCATTGGATTAAAATGGGTATATAAAACAAAGCTTAACCCTAATGAAACTATACAAAAGCACAAAGCAAGATTGATTGCTAAGGGCTACTCACAGCAACCAGGAGTGGACTACAATGAGACATTTGCTCTAGTCGCACGCCTAGACACAATAAGAGCTCTAATAGCTCTTGTGACACAAAAAGGACGGAACATCTACCAACTAGATGTCAAGTCTACATTCCTCAATGACATACTTGAAGAAGAGATCTATGTGGAGCAACCACCAGGATTCGTGATGAAAGGCCATGAAGGCAAAGTATTGAGACTGAAGAAAATTTTATATGGCCTGAAGCAAGCTCCTTGAGCATGGTATAACAAGATCGACCAGTACTTCACTGATCATGGATTCAAGAGGAGTAAGAGTGAGCCTACACTATACATCAAGACTCAAGGTCAGCATACTCTCTTACTCTCTCTATATGTAGATGATCTTATTTACACTAGAACCAATACAAAGATGATGATGGAGTTTAAAGAAGACATGATGAAGACCTTTGAGATGACTGATCTTGGCTTGATGAGTTACTTCCTCGATATAGAGGTAAGTCAGAGAATTGATGGAATATTCATCTTACAAAAGAAATATACAGAAGTTTTATTGAAGAAATTTAATATGCACAGATGCAAACTTGTAAGTTCACCGCTAGTGACGAATGAGAAACTACAAAAGGTGGATGGAGCACCAGAAGCTGATGCATCCCGATATAGGAGTCTAGTTGGAAGTTTACTTATTTGATAGTTACATGATCAGGCATCATGTTCGCTACAAGTCTTGTATCAAGATTCATGCAAAAGCCAAGTCAAATTCACTATGGATTAGGAAAAAGAATATTGAGATATCTACAAGGCATAAGGGAGTTTGATATATGGTATAAAACCATGAACAAATCAAGGATGATTGGCTATACCGATAATGATTGGGAAGAATCAATAGATGACATGAAGAGTACATCAGGATATGCCTTCTCACTAGGATCTAAATTTTTCTCTTGGGCGTCAAATAAGCAAGTAACAGTTGCACAACCTATAGCAAAAGCAGAGTATATAGTAGCTGCTAAAACTACAAGTCAAACAATATGACTACAGAGAATACTTGAAGAAATGAGTGAACAACAAGATGGACGGACTGTTATATATTGTGACAACAGATCAACAATGGCAATATAATGGAAAAGAATCCAGTTCATCATCAAAGAATGAAACACATAGTCATCAAATATCACTTCATCAGAGAAGCGGAAGCAACTAAGTAAATTCAACTTGAATACTGCTCCCAGAAGATCAAGTTGCAAACATATTTACAAAGGCTCTACCAAGAGCGAAGTTTGAACAATTACAAAATATGCTTGGAGTTACCGAAATTTGCATCAAGGAGGAGTGTTAAATTACGATGCAAATTCTAGAAAAGAAAAAGAAAATTCTAGAAAATATAAGATAAGATGTATAAGTCTCTAGAAAAAAAAACTAAAAGAGTGTAGGGACTTGAAGAATCTAGAAAGTCTAGATATTTCCACCATCATCCAGAGATGGAGCACCATGCCTATAAATAGGCAAATTGGGACTTCATTGTAACAACAACAACAACAACTACTACTACTACTACTACTACTCTCTAAATTCAAATAAAGTTCCTATTATTCACCATCAACTACTATTCAAGTATCATACACAATTTCTCAAGATTACTCATGTTCCTTTTATTTATTCCACCAACTATTCCCTTGACAACTATTAAATACTAACAGAGTATACAATCTACTCACATTATATTACTAGTTGTAAAGTTGTTTCACTTGTCTTTACAATAGTTCATTTCTTTCTATCCAACGGTTACTTTATCAGTTAGGACAATTTTTCAATAACATTGATGCCGAGTCAGCATAGTTACCAACTTTCTCTAGACTTTTCTCAAACTCTACATATTGTATACATATGTACTCTCTCCATCTAATTGTGCGAATAATACATTTCATTTTTCAATTTACTTTCTCAGTTTCTAAAGAACACTCAAAATCTAATATTCTCACTCATAAGTCTATTATGTGCCTGTATTGTGGTTGAAATTGAAAAATATATATTCAGTCATATCAAATTTTATTTCCTCTTTTCTTTTATTTTTCTGAAGAATGAAAGTTTCATTATCTTTGGAATTGGGATTATTATGTGGTATTAAGTCTAAAAACAAGATCCCACGTAGATAAAACAAGAAGAGAAATAATAGTTTAAAAGATATACACATATTCCAATAGTAAAGAGGTCTTTTGGATAATAAACAAAAATAAAATTATGAGGACTTAATCTTAAAATGGACAATATCTAACCATTATAGAATTGTATGTGAAATAATTTTATAAAAAATATATAAATATATGATCCTTGAATCAAGGCCAGTGTCACTAGTTAGGAAGATGTCATTGTTCAATTGCATATTTTCCAACTCCTGTTTAATTTCATGATTGCATCCTTCTGTTTGCAATTGTTTTTGTATTCTTCCTCGAAGCCATTCACCTCTTATGTTATCTTATATCTAAATCTGATGTTTCCTAAAGGACTTGCCTGATGGATCTTCTTGGACAGCGGATTCATTTACTAGAGCATTTGTCTCAAAGTTGAAATCATATCCTTTATATGTGTTTTCTCTCTTTCGCTCCCTCTCTCTCACCACACACACACACCAAAATGCTTTCTTAGCTTTATAAGAATATAATGTCTTAGCTGGATTCCTTAGCGATACTGTTACAGTTGCTGGTGAGATCTTTGGATTGAAAAGCATAGCTGCATACCGCAGTGGCCTAGAAATCAATACCAATGTGACTAAACAGGATGCTGAGGAGGGTCTGAGGCAAGTGTTGATCGGTGAGTAGTGTGCATGTAGGTTTTAATTTGATCTGTTTCAGGATATTCTTACCCACCATTCTATACTTTTCAGCTGGGAAGCCTGTCCATATTGCAAACAAAACTCTTGTTGACTACATCTTTTTACAAAGTTTGGAAGTTGCTCAATCCTATGACTTGCCAATGCAGATACACACAGGGTAATGCATGGTTTTCAATTGTTTGATACTTTTACATATATTGATATCCAAAACATCACTGATGTTAGTAAGGTGAAATTAGTTGGTGCCTTGTCCACTCCTAGGATTTACCAAACTTCTCTTAAATGTCAAAGACGCAGCTCCTTTTCCTATTTATAGCTGTCGAGGCACATATGACCATGATTTTCTGCTTGACAATATCTCTTACTTTTATCTAGTATACTAATTTGTTCTTTTGTTGTTTAGCTTTGGAGATAAAGATCTGGATTTGCGACTTTCCAATCCTCTTCTTCTACGTGCAGTTCTTGAGGACAAGAGATTTTCGAAGTCTCGGCTTGTTCTTTTACATGCATCCTATCCATTCTCAAGGGAAGCATCATATCTAGCATCTGTTTACTCACAGGCAAACATTCTGGAACTCAATGGCTTGGTATTAGTATATTTGAATGTAGATTATAGGTTCACTGGCAGGTAACACATTCTTCTCCTTCAGGTCTACCTTGATTTTGGGCTGGCAATTCCAAAGCTTAGTATGCATGGGATGATTTCTTCAATGAAAGAGCTGTTAGAGCTGGCTCCAATAAATAAGGTGACAAAATAAACAATACAAGTAATAATTTTTCACTAAGAATAGAAAACGTGTGTTATGCGTAAATTGTAAGCGTATATCCTCTATAATGGAATTAGAATCTTCTGAAACTTTTGAGTTATCAAATAAAACATGTAAATTTTAAGAGAATGGCTTCTAGCCACGACATTTAATGTCTCAAAGGAGTAAACTTTGCAATGCAGGTGATGTTCAGTACCGATGGCTATGCATTTCCTGAAACGTTCTACTTAGGTTGGTCAACATTTATTATTACACCTGAATTCGAAGATTATACTTGTGTTTTGTTGTGGTATTTCAGTTTTTTCTGCTTATTTTCTCTTGCATATCACCACCTTGAACCGTATATTTATCTTTTTGTCATGAAATATATGATGTTTGCTTTACTGCCTTGGTATATATACACGAGAGTACCTGAATTTTTAAAATTCCCCAACACCTAGGCTGGCGAGTTTATTGCTAATACATAGTTAATTGTATAGTTATCAGAATATAAGTAGTAAAAATGCTCTTCCTACTAATGATGGAAACTCCTAAGGTGCATTGAATATTATAATTTCAACTTACAAACCTGAATATTTTTAAGTTCATAACTTCTGTTGAGCGCAAAGGCTTAGAATGTAGTAAACAAACTGATGTCCTGATTCTACTGAACTGATGCTTGAACTTCTTATATATGAAAAATGAGGGCAACGTTTAGCTTTTTGTTGCTTTTAGAGCCTTTTGAAAATTTCCACCTTTTTACTGATATGGTGTGATGATTACTAGTTAAAGCTATGATTCACAGGTGCAAAGAAATCTCGCGAAGTTGTTTTCTCTGTTCTACGTGATGCATGCATTGATGGTGATCTCTCAATTCTTGAGGCTGTGGAAGCTGGAAAAGACATCCTTGCTCGAAATGCAATCCACTTCTACAAGATTAGTTCAGCCAATAGTGTTGTTAGTTCAGTTAACAATGTTAGTTCACATAGTAATTTGCCCCAAAAGTTGAATGATGACTTAGACATTGATGTTTCACTTGTTCGTATCATGTGGGTTGATGGTTCAGGACAGCACAGATGCCGAGTGAGTTTCCCTAAAACGCTTTTCTTTTACTTCATTGTTCATTTCTTTTGTAGCTTGAAACCTGTTATTTGTGAAACTTGGGATGTCTACTTTCATTAGTTTCATGTTCAAATGGTCAAACGCATCTTTATTCTCTTTGCATCTGGAATCAAACTAAGTTGTATACTGTATATCGTAAGTTGTATATTTTTTTTTCTTATATATCATTATAGTATGGGAACGAAAAAGAAGAGGAAATCTACCAAACAAGAAAGATTTTCTATCATTTTGCATCAATACATAACATGTCAGTTGCACTATATCACAGTCTTCCAGAAGAAAACCACAGAAATTTAGCTGCATGTTTTCTCTGCAATTATGTTTGGTAATAATTGTCCATAAGTGAGACTGCTACTGTGAAATTTCTCAAAATGTGAGAGTAGATTGATACAGTTCCTGAGAGTAGTAAACTACGATTGCATAGTTGACACGGTGATGCTGAACAGAAGTCAGGAAGAATGTTGGATGCTAGATGCCTTTTCAATCTCAGATAGACTCTTTCTGAGACTGTTGCCATTTAGCAGGTTTACATAACCCCTAGCTGGACTTATAGACACATACATGACACTTTGTTCAGGTTCTATTTCTCAAAGTGAAAAAATAAAATGAAGATTTTACCCCGTTGACTGAGACATTATCTTGAAATGTAAACATAGTTAGAAATTATTAGAATATGCAATAGGTAGTGGAACCATAAAACATAAAAACCACAAAATAGAGAAGAGAAAAGGTGAGAGAACAGAACAATTTTGTATTTGCTGAATAACCATATTGTTCTACATATTTTTCATTCATATGTAAGACAAATAATATATGAAAAGTGATGGTACATACATCATATCCATAAACACTATCAGCAAAACACGTGTATTCACCATTATTAGGTGTATAGATTTGTCCAAATCAAAAACTTAGCAGGATATTATCCACTAAAATAAGCAAGCATAATTACAACAAAATTTTACCCACTAATATAAGCAACGATAATTAATTACAACAGTAAAAACAAAGGAAGAATTTTACTACTTTAATAAAAATCATAGAAAAATGTTCTTGACTTCTTGCTGTCCTGTTTTATCTCTTTGTTAGAAGTTTTGAGCTGAGTAACTTTGTTAGAAGTTTTGATGCTGAGTAACTTCGTAATACAGAATATTGAGCTGAGTAACTTTGTTAGAAGTTTTGATGCTGAGCCCTTCATTCCTTGTGCACATACTGGGAGTGGAAATTTATGCCTTTTTGGTACTTCAAACTTCTGGCTGTCCGGGCCTATAAAAGATTAATGGAGACAGTGTGGGAATTTATTTCTTTAAATTACATTTTGAGATACTGTCATTTTATTTCAGGCGATTCCCAAAATGCGTCTCAATGAAATTGTTGCAAAGAATGGGGTTGCTTTAGCATCTGTGACTATGGGATTCGCTTCTCATATGGATGGACCTGCAGACGGGTGCGGTCTAATTGCCGTTGGTGAAACAAGATTAATTCCTGATTTGACTACTATAAGGAGAATACCATGGTAAACAGTATTTTTCTTAAGAGGATATCTTAGCATTCATAATTTCAACTTGTTTTGCGATAATGAATGAAAAGCTGAATGTAAAATCTCTTGTCTTCCCTTTAAATAAACGGATCAATGGGGTGAATTACGATTGAATTACTACTTAGGTTCCCCCACCCCAAAAATAAAATAAAATTGAGATATACTTAAATTATAGTCGAATTAGAATAACTTTGCTACTTAGATCAATCTTTCTTTCTTTTAGGCTGTGTAGTTGTTTTTAGTCTTTATAAATTGCATGAAGTTCTCAGCACAGTGTGCACCTTCCCACTTCCCTCTCCCAACTGGCATTTTATTCCATCTCATATCATTAAATAGTTGGGAGCAGATATCCTGTATTTTTCATTTCCTTATGTCTTTTTTCTCATTTCAATTTGGCATCATTAATTTGTTTCACAATTTTTTAGTTTATCTTGTTATGTAAGTATCATATTTATTTTTCTTCTTTCTGTTAGATAATTTTTGCATTTGATTGTTGTCATATTTATTAAGTAAATAGCAATTTCATGGAACAAGAACTGGTCTTCCTTGATGGGATATATCTAAAGGTGTAACATTTTTTGTTTTGCAGATCTTCTTGAGAAGACCATTCAAATTTCGTTAACTAATGCAACTTTCTTTTGTATAGGAACAAGCAAGATGAAATGGTTTTAGCTGATATGTGTGTTAAACCGGGTGAAGCTTGGGAATATTGCCCAAGAGATGCCTTAAGAAGAGTTTCTAAAATTCTGAAACATGAATTTGACTTGGTAGGAAGCAGAGTTTGTCTTATCTGTTGGGAAGTATATCATGCTTAACTTTTCTCTGCTTCCACTTCCAGGAAATGAATGCAGGATTTGAGAATGAATTTATTCTCTTGAAGAGCATAACAAGGTATGATATATCATATTATCTATTTTGTGATCTAAATAGTGCAATTAACTGTGGCAATTAGTTGAAAAATTAAAAGAAAAAAAAAATCAGGGAAGGGAAGGAGGAATGGGTACCAGTTGACTCGAGTCCATACTGCTCCTCATCAGCATTTGATGCTGCTTCCCCCGTACTTCGTGAAGTTGCTGGTGCTCTTCAATCTTTGGGCATTTCAGTAGAACAGGTAAAAGGAAATTTGTGAAATGATCAATTGTAAATGAAGATATGATATGGCTTTTTATGGTTTTCATTGGATATTGTTTTATCTCTTAAAATTGCTTTCACAGTTTCACGTAAGACCAAAAATTACTTTGATTTGACCAAATGACAACCTGTAACCAAAAGTAATGGTGATTACTACTAAACCAGTATATTCTTAAAATTGAATGTAAGCATTGAAAAGCCCAACAGACGTGAATAGTTTGGGTATTAGCATGACCAACAAAGGTCGTTAAAAGGATCATTACCATTAGCATGTTTGAAGACTTGCTTGATACTTCTTTTCTAGTCGTCACCTATATGGCCCACTTCTTGAACTTATCTTCTGTGATATTGTAGTTACATGCTGAGGGTGGAAAAGGTCAATTTGAGCTGGTTTTGAAATATACCATTTGTACTAAAGCCGCAGATAACTTAGTTTACACCCGTGAAGTCGTTAGGGCAATCGCTAGAAAGCATGGCTTGCTGGCAACTTTTATTCCAAAGTAAGTGCCAAAATTTGTAATAGAATTGATTATATGTTGTCCGTGTAATTCATAATTTGAACCAAAGGGAATCAAATTTGCATCTTAAACATGGCTGAAAATTGTGCCAGCATATTTGACACCATCTTTACATAATTTTATTATACCCCTTGTGCTGTAAATACATTCTATTATATCCCTCAACTATAGAAACCCATGCCTGTATCTTTCATGGTGAAAATTCCTTATTGTGTATGTACTGTGTTGATAAAAAAAATACCCTCATGATTTGAATATATGTTATTTTAACAATTTTTGAGCAAGATCCAATGGCCTTCTTGAAAATAGTGATACTTCATAACTGTTTCTCTTACTACTACTTTTAAATACCCATCAATCTAATATAAAACGATATAACTTATAATAAATAATTTTCAGTTAATTTTCTTGTCATTAAGTTATTAATAATCAATGCTTTTACAATCTAAGGTAAACAGACATGCTATTACAGAGGGGTATGTATAATTCTAGTTTCTAAAACTCAGTTACAGCTGATGAACTCTCTTTATCGGTTCTAGTGTAAAGCTCAAAAGTAACCATTTTGAACTAACATAGTTTTCTTGTGATATTGAAGGTACGCATTAGATGATTTTGGTTCGGGATCCCATGTTCATCTTAGCTTGTGGCGCAATGGCCAAAATGTATTTATGGCATCCGATAGATCATCTAAGCATGGAATATCAACTGTGGGGAAGGAATTTATGGCTGGAATTCTACATCATCTTCCTTCAATTTTGGCATTCATATCACCACTCCCTAACAGGTTACTCTTCCCATTATCTTATTCTTGCACTTTTGACCTAAATTGATTTTATTGTATGGCACTATACCATAATTTTGTCAGCGTTGATGAAGCTTGAGTTGTCATGTGGCCGTATCGCTAGGAAATTGTTCCTCTCCAGCAAGCATTATAGTAAATTAGAAAAGTAAAGTTTTTACATTTGTTAATCTATAGTTGAAAATGAGTAAAATATCAGCTAGTAATTAAACATCTTTTGAACTTCTCGTTTGTTAGTTTTGAAATTATGCTGCTATGTTTCTTACTTTGCTATTCAAATTCCTTGCAGCTATGATCGATTACAACCCAACACATGCAGTAGTGCATATCTTTTCTGGGGAAATGAAAATAAGGAGGCTCCATTGCGAGCTACATCCCCACCTGGAACTCCTGATGGTCTAGTTAGCAACTTTGAGATTAAACCATTTGATGGTTCTGCCAATCCATACTTGGGCATAGCTGCCATACTTGCTGCTGGCATTGATGGGCTTCGTAGGCATCTTTCTCTTCCTGAACCTGTTGGTAAGATCATAGAACTTTAATTATACTGTGTGTAGCAACATGCATTGAGAATAATTTTGTTTATATCAATCATGACTCATGAGCTTATACGATATTCAAATGATTAACAATTTTGTGTTAGCTTGTATTGTTAATATGCAAGTGTGAATGAGAAGTTCTATATGGGACAAAAATGAGTACGTTGAATAAGAAAGAATATAATAAACTTGAAGCATTAAATAACCCTTCATAAAACGTATTGACTTATGGAAGAAGTTCAATGTTTCACGAATCCCAGGGAAGCTCAGTGGATGACTGAATTTTATGTACTACTACTCAGTTTTAATTCCAAATTTGCTGCCATTTTTCTCTTTTTCTCTTTCATGTTCTTTTTACCAACTTGCATAACGGTTGCGTATAAATTTTTGTTCGGTTCTTACAAGTATCAGCGGTTGAATAAAAATATCAATCAAACAATAAACTTCTCATTTCATGTGTGAAACAGATACGAATCCAAATCCGGAAATCCTTCAGAGGTTGCCAGCATCACTTTCTGAATCTCTGGATGCTCTCCATAAGGATGACTTCTTAAAGGAATTTATCAGTGATAAGTTGCTAACTGCCATAAAAGCAATTAGAAAGGTATGTGTTTGGTTTAGATTCTTTTAAATTCATAATTCCTTATAATATAAAATGCTTTTACACTTGGATAGCTGTTGGCCAATAGTGAGCTACATGTTAGAGAAAAAGGCTTCGATGGTTGGAGTATCCAGTGGATAGTTTCTAATTGCGGTTGCCTTTGCTTGTTTGAGATTAAAAAAATTAGAAAAAATTAAAAGTGATCCTTCTTTTTGTATAAATACTAAGAATTGATTAGGTAAATTTCACTAAAATACCCTTTAAGATATAAAAATTGAAAGAAAAAATAAAATAAATTTATAGACTAAAATTAACTTATCCATACACTAATTTATAAAAATTAAGAACTCTCTTTTCTTATTAATTTTTTTAAGATCTTATTTTAATTTGATTTAATTTTTTAAAAATGTTTCTGGAAAATGTTTATAAGACTTAAATATAAAATCTGTCCAGCCACAACTTACACCTACACGTGTCAGCATTCTATTCAATTCTGCCCCCTGGACTTTCTCTATATGCTTAATTAATAAAAAGTAAGCATCCTGCTACGAGTGATCTAAAGTGAAAAAGCTTTTTTTTTTATTAAAAAGTGTAACAGTGAACCCCACCGTGATTTTCAGTGCAATTATAACTTAAAATTGTTCTACTTATAGAGGATAATGGGATTCACTGCATTCTGCAGCGATCATAAGTTAGTGATTATTACCTGACTGGATGATCACGGTCTGCTATTAACTTCATTTCTATGATAATATGATTTGCATAGCCAAGGTGATAATTTTGATGCTTAATGTGACTTATTATCAGGCTGATATTGACCATTACACGAAGCACAAGGATGCATACAAGCAACTCATACACCGTTTTTGAGCCAGTTGTCTTTCGTTCCTGTGACAGACTGATCAGGGCACAGTTTAGATTATGGTGATTTATGTTAAAATCAGAACATGAAAAAAAGGAATGTATGACTTAAAAAAAAATATATCAGGTTGAAATTATAATCTTAGACTTTGTCAAAGAGAGAGTATTTTAATTATGAATTTAGTTATATATATATTTAAATTATTTACAGTAAGTTATTAAATACTAAAATTAAAAAAAAAATTGATTAGGTAAAGTAAACAATAAATTATGATTAAATTAATAAGTAAACATCATCTATTTGTATAACTTACTTTTTCTAAACATAAGTAATATTAAACTAAATTTATAAGTAAAACAGAAAATTATAGAGATCTTAAAATATTTAATTATGAAAGTAGTATAACAACTTAAGTTGTAATGATCTGGTAGATCATTACACTCACTTTAGTATGGCTACTACATAACGGAGAAAAATAAAACAACGACTAGTCTAGGGCAATCAGGCACATTGATATATGTATAAGGTAAGAGATAAAAAAAAAACATAATATGTACACATATGCAATCTACATACAAAATATACAAAAGTATATAAATAACCCTACTCAATGGTCAAGCGACTATACAATGGTGTAGCCATCACTGAAAGACAACAAAGACAACACAAAAGGGAGTCATCTCCAAGAATGACTCGTAACCTAAGCAGTCTCGTTAATCTTATCCTATTATTTTCATATCAAGTATGATTATTGCAGTTCTAACTATAAGGAAAACACATGGTAGACTTGTGAAACAAAGAGACATACAAGCACACTGTTAGGATTATTTTATGGTATTTATCTAAGGAAATACTTATATTTATCAAAAGAAGAGGGTAGGCTTGTGAAATAAAGAGATATACAAACATGTTATTGGGGTTATTTTAATATTTATCAAGAAGAGGGTTATAACTTTGTTACTTTTATAAGATTATTTCATACACAACTCCACAATGACGAGATATTATCCACTTTGGGCCTAAGTCAACATGGTTTTGCTTTTTGGTTATCACCCAAAAGATCTCTCAATCATTGGAGTATATGTATGCTTTATAAGTTGTTATTTCTTCTCTTATTTTATCGATGTGGGACTTTGTTTTGTATTCCAACAATCCTCCTCTCAAACAAGAGACGTAACTTTTCATGCAACAGAATCTGTCTTTGTATATATATTAGATTAACACTTATCACTTTTTTTTAGTTATAACTTATTGGTTGTCATCAAATTCAACTTGTGGCTCTAATATAACTGTTGGGGTTATTTTATATTTGTATTTTGTAAAGATATATTTTTATCAGAGAAGCATAACTCAATTTTATTCATGAATTCTCTATTTATAAAGAAAAATATTAATACAAAATAAATATTAATATTATTTTATTCTAAAAATAAGCAAACAAATCCTAAATTAATCAAAACAAATTAAATCTAAATATTTAAAACATAAATAAAAGATTATTATCATAACTAATTTATTATCCTAAAGATATTTATGCATATTCTAAACACTCCTCCTTGACTGAATATATTTATCACTTAATTTGAATTTGAATTTTAAAATCTATCTTTTCTCTTTTTGATTGGTTTCTTCCTTATATTTTTCTTGTGATTTTTGTTGCAATCCTTCTTGAGTGGAGTCATCTAAGAATTTGTCTCAAACTTCTCCTTTGAAGATTATTTTTCATCATCTTCATTCTCCTCTTGATAATATAGCTTCTTTTGAAGATATGCATTTTTGTACTTTTCACTTATATCTTCATTTATAATTGACTTCTTCTTCCCCAAATTTAAAGCAAAACTCTTGTCTTTCACATGAACATTGAACACTTCTTTGTTGTTTACATCTTTAATCACACAATTTTTATGTTCAAATAACACTTAGTATCCTTTTTTCAACAGTTGAGCAACACTTAACAAATTTTGATTAACACTTATATCAATTTTGTTGAGTTCTTTGAAGAGTTCTCGATCATAAGTCATATGATTTATACAACCACTATCAATAATCCAAGCCTTTAAGGGTTTTTTGGTCGTAAAACATAACATTGAGAGTATCATATCTTTCAGGTACAGTTACTAGTATTTTTTCAACAATTCTAGAATCAAAAAATTGTGTGGGGTTGTAACCTTGGCTCTAGACACCAATAATGGGTTATTTTATGGCATTTTTTTTATTATTTTATGGTATTTGTTCCAGTTTTAGAGACAACTCCACAATGATGAGATATTGTCTATTTTGGACCTAAGCCCTCACGATTTTGCTTTTGGTTATCACCCAAAATCTCTCTCAATCATTGGAGTATGTGTGTGCTTTATAAATTATTATTTCTTCTCTTATTTTATCGATGTGGGACTTTGTTTGTATCTCAACACACATATAAATGTCAGCTTAATCAACATAAACAACAACATCAACATCAACATGCAACTTACAACATAAAGACACTTAACAACTTCATCTTACCAACTTAATCATTGTACAAAAATATACAACTAATACATCATTACGTATATCAACTAAGGAGATCTCCTACAACAGGATAAGTAGTTTAAGTTGATAGATCCTACCAAATCACAACATTTGACCTAATTCCCTGACCCGGTACTTTACTTAATTGGTCATTTTATACATGTATGTCTTGACTTTGACCAAATATGAATACCACATAAAATCTAGAGGAGAAAACTTAAAAACAATTTACCTATTTAGAAGTCAACTTACTTACTAAAGGATCTTAATCGGCCTCTCGAAGCACCATAATGTACACACAATGGGATATTATAATTTTTAAAATAATTTTTAATCTTTTCTAATTTTTATGTATCGTAACTAAGACATGTATCTAACCCACATGCCTATAGCTTTAACCATGTGAACAAATTAGCAGCATACAACTTATATAACTTTCTCATCTATCAGGTTACAAATTAACAACTTAACAACTTAATCTCATCATATAATATATCAACTTATAACATACATATTCATCATCATACATCCTCATACATACTTATTCATCATCATTAACTATAAAACCACTTAAAACAACAAATTTTCATATGCAACTCGTGCTTGATGCCACTAAGAGGGTGCCTAACGCCATTGAGGTAGAGGACTCCCTATGTTACCCATGCTCGGTGCCAAACTACTCATGCTTAATGTGATTAAGATAGAGAGCTTCCCAACCTCTCGCGCCTAGCGTGACAAAGCCCACGCTTGACCCTATCATGTAGGGGTCTCCACACAACTCACGTTCGACGCCACTCCATTGGTGCCTAACATGATTTCAACCCGAAATGCTTCTCTCTCCTCATGCCCAACGTCATCAAATTATGCACGATGTGATTTCAACTAGAGAAAATTCTCTCTCCTCATGCTTGGTGCCACCAATCCTACACCTGATGTGGTTGAGACAAAACCACTAATTCAAACCATGCTTGACGCTAGGCATGGCAATCTAACCCGTCCCCGTGGGTACTCGTCCGAACCCACCCTGATTTGGACGGGGAAAATCCATGTTTACCGGGTTCGGCTTCAACTTCGGGTTTTTCCCGATTGATAAAATCGGGGGCGAGGGTGGGGACGGGGATGTCAATACCCGCCCTCGTACCCGTCGCACTTAATAATATAATTAAAAAATTATTTTTATATATAAAAACCAAAATTAGAAATATTTATATATAAAAATTTGTATTATCTTACTTTTATTTTATTTTATTTTATTTTTTTCATATTTATTAGAAATAAAAAAATAAAAATAAAAAGGTAGTAGCGGGGGCGGGGGCGGGGAAACCTGAACCCTGCCGGAGACGAGGACAAGGATGGGTACCCAGATTTTACTTCCAGCGAGTATCGGGGGCGAGGACGGGGGAAGTTTAAATTTGTTTCCCGCCCCCACCCCGCCCCGTTGTCATGCCTACTTGACGCCCTAAAGGCTTATTAGACCTGATCTCAATTTTGCACTTATATAGGACCTAATTTTGATCCAAACCACCTATAATCGAGAAACCCAACAACATGCATTGCAACATATAAAATTTAGACAACTTATACTAGTAAAAATATTTATCCACTAGTTTGCAAGGATCATAATATTCGTCTTATACAAAACTTCAAGAACACCTCAACTTCATAGTCATCAACCTATGAATTCAAATCATAGCAACAATGAATCTAGAGATTCTAGCAAGCAATAATAATCATCATGCACCAAGAGAAATTCAATCACAAAGCTTCATTTACCTCTTGAAGAACCAAATCTAGAAGAGGAAGAAGAGAAGAATGAGGAAGTGAGCTTCGAATGACTTCCGACCTGGGATTCTCTAAGCTCTTAAACTTCGAATCTCACTACTACTACAAGTCTAGATCCGTTGCAACAATAAGGGAAGAAGGGTTTAGTACAAAATTGGGGAGAAGGTTTGCTCACCAAAGAAAACTCTCTCTACCTCTCAATAGAGTTTTCTTAAAACATGAGTTTATGAGGCTCACATCTTAAGAAAATCCTTATATAACCTTCTTAAGTTGACCCAACTTGTCTCTGGTTCAACTATCCTAGAGTCCAACTTAACCCTCAAAGTCTCTTAACTCTAGAGTTCTTAAAAAACTATATAACAATAATTTACAACTAGACAACAACGATCATCTAATTAAATTAAAGCATCATAAAATTAACAATGTTACATAAGTTGTCATAGAACAACGAAATTTATAAAATAAAATCAAACTCAAAATCATCACTTACCTTATACGACACATTGTTATAATTATATACATCATTTATAATGGCATAACAGTAACTAGCAAACAAAGGGGGTGTGAAAGGAGAACGCGAGAAGGAAAGGAGCACAAACATGCTTATGAATGTTTTACGCTTATTTTCTAGCATGCGCACACGAAAAAGTAATTTACATAATATTTGAGCCTAACTTACAGCACCATCACAAAGACAATAAAATCACTATTAGCTAATAATTCAGCATGTGCATTGGGTCAAGCCCATTAATAATCTGAGGCCCAATACTTGTAATCACAAGATATATTGTACTTGGTGATTAATTTTTACAACTTTTCTGATATTAGTCTTTTTTGGATCCCTCTCTCTTTTACCTTACAGTGGTATCAAGAGCTTCAAGATCAGGGACGAACAACAATGGTGAACGGGAACGAAGGAACGTTATCAGGGAATATGCCAATGCTTGACAGTAAAAATCTCAATAGCTATGATCGTTGGTGCGTGAAGATGAAGGCCATCTTTGGATTTCAAGAAGTCATGGAGATTGTCAGCACCGGCTATAGCGATCCACCGGAGAACGCAACTGATACACAACAAGCAGCATTTCGCGAGGCGAAACGGAAAGATTCTAACACATTGTTTTACCTTCATCAATGCGTCGATGAAGCAAATTTTGAGAAGTTCGCGCTGGCGAAAAAGGCGAAGGAGGCCTGGGATATCTTAGCACAAAGTTACGTTGGAGTGAAACGGTTGAAGACACTACGGCTTCAGACTTTGCGACGTCAGTACGAGCTTTTGCAGATGGGAAATCAAGAAACCATCCAAGAATATTTTTCGCAATTACTATCCCTCACCAATTTGATGAAGTCGTGTGGAGAAAAATATGAAAGAAAGAACCATTGTTGAGAAGGTACTTCGAACCCTTGATACAAAATTTGATATGATTGCTATTGCGATTGAAGAATCAAAGAACCTTGATTCTTTGAAACTGGAAGAGTTACAAGGCTCGTTGGAAGCACATGAGCAGAGGTTAAGAGAAAGAGATGGTGACAAATCAGGTTCAGAACAAGCCTTGTTAGCTAAACAGAATAAGAAGGTTGAAGGTAATTGTGGTAAATTCAATAAGAGAGGCCGTGGAAGAGGATTTAGAGGAGGCTATAATGGAGGCCGTGGTTCTGAAACAAATGGAAGAGGACAAAATGATCAAATTTCTCAGTGGAGAGGTAATAGAGGAGGAAACAAGAATTGGAGTGGTGGTAGAAGAGGAGGTTATGCACAATGGAGAGGTGGTAGATCGGGTTCAAGTTCAGGTTTTGATAAGAGTTATGTGCAATGTTACAATTGTAACAAATATGGTCATTATGCTGTCGATTGTTGGAGTAAAGGAAGCTCAAATGGCAAAGAAGAAGAGGTCAATGTAGCTTAGAAAGAAGAATATGAGGATGAAGTATTGTTGATGGTGACTACTACAAAACCTGAGAAGAAAACTTTTGGTGAATCTTGGTACTTAGACACAGGTTGCTCGAATCACATGTCAAACAGTTGCATGAATAAAAAGATTAAAAGTAGAGTGAAGTTTGCAGATAACTCTACTATGAAATGTGAAGGAAAAGGAAAGATCTTAATTAGAAGAAAAGATGGGCAAACAGTTGTAATTTCAGATGTGTTGTATGTTCCTGCAATGAAACACAACTTATTGAGTATTGGACAGCTTTTATAGAAGGGATATTTGGTTGATTGCAAGGATCAAATGCTGAGGATTCTTGATAAAAATGGTTCACCAATACTAAAGGCTCCTTTGAGTAAAAATAGGACCTTTAGAGTTGACATTTCAGTGTCAGATTATATGTGTTTTGTTGCTGCTGTCTTAGATACTAATTGGTTATGGCATTTGAGGTTTGGTCATCTCAATTTTGGTAGCTTGAGTCAGTTAGCAGGGAAAGAAATGGTGGTAGGATTGCCTCATATTCAGAAGAGTGAAGTCATGTGTGAAAGTTGTATGCTTGGGAAGCAACCAAGGAATCCATTCAAAGCACACTTGAAGACCAGAAGCAAGGATGTTCTGGAGGTGATCTATACAGATGTATGTGGACCATTTGAAGTGTCTTCACTTGGAGGTAATAAATATTTCATCATATTTGTTGATGATTTCAGTAAAAGGATGTGGCTTTACTTGATCAACAGAAAATCAAAAGTTTTTAAATGTTTTGTTGAATTCAAAAGTCTAGTTGAGAAACAAAGAGGCAAAGTTATCAAAGTAATTAGATCAGATGGTGGTGGTGAATATACTAATAGTGAGTTTGAGATTTTCTACAAAAAAGAGGGTCTGATTCATGAGGTTGTTGCTCCATATACACCTCAACACAATGGTATTGCTGAGAGAAGAAATAGGACAGTACTTAATATGGCTAGGAGCATGTTAAAGAGTAAGGAAATGCCACATTCTTATTGGGGCGAGGTTGTAGCTACTGCAGCCTACATTTTAAATCTTTGTCCAACTAAGAGGCTTAAGTTCAAGACACCAGAGGAGGTTTGGTCAGGTAAAAAACCTAGTGTAAAGCATCTCAGAGTTTTTGGTTCAGTTTGCTGGAAGCACACTCCTGATGAAAGAAGGAGAAAATTAGATGACAGAAGCATGAAATTAGTTCTTGTTGGATATCATGCTACAGGAGCTTATAAATTGATTGATCGTATTACAAAAAGGGTTGTCATTAGCAAAGATGTACTGGTTGATGATAAAACTACTTGGAATTGGAGTTCTTTGGAATCAAACAGCAATAGCATATTAGAGTTATCTTGGACAGATTCAGAAGAAGATATTGAACAGGTACAAATAGATGTGCCTGTTAATGTGA
This sequence comes from Cajanus cajan, assembly GCF_000230855.2. Classification (NCBI taxonomy): domain Eukaryota; kingdom Viridiplantae; phylum Streptophyta; class Magnoliopsida; order Fabales; family Fabaceae; genus Cajanus; species Cajanus cajan. The sequence continues at coordinate 11,012,488 of NC_138523.1, read as the reverse complement.
ATAATGAACAAATAGCTGCATATGGAAGAAATAGACCAGCAAGGGTAGTACAGGCACCTACACGATTTGGTGATTATGTGATAAATTCAGATAGGGTAGTGACTACAGAAGGAGAACTTATTGGTGAGACTGAGGATGAAAATGATCTAGTCCGTTTGGCTTTATATACTGAGATAGAACCAGAACCAATTTGTTTTGAAAAGGCAATCCTAGATCCTAAATGGTTGGAGGCTATGCAGGAAGAGCTAGATGCAATACAAAGAAATCATACATGGGCATTAACTGATTTTCCAAAGAACCACAGACCAATAAAAGTGAAATGGGTATATAAGACCAAATTGAATCTTGATGGATCAATTGCAAGATACAAAGCTAGACTCGTGGCTAAAGGCTTTCTACAAAGAAAAGGACTGGACTATAAGGAAATCTATGCTCTTGTTGCTAGAATGGAGACAATAAGGACTGTTGTAGCTCTTGCAAGTTATAAAGGGTGGCAAATGCATCAAATGGATGTTAAATCTGCCTTTTTGAATGGTGAACTAGAAGAGGAAGTTTATGTTACACAACCACCCGGGTTCAAAGTTGTTGGTGAGAAACACAAAGTCCTCAAACTGAAGAAAGCCCTTTATGGTTTGAAACAAGCTCCAAGATCTTGGAATAACAAGATTGATGGATTCCTTGTGCAACAAGGTTTTGTAAAATGTGCAGTTGAGTATGGCATTTATTCTAGAATTGAGAATGGTGAAGTTCTAATAATTTGTTTGTATGTGGATGATCTCTTGATAACTAGTAGCAATATAAAGATGATAGAAGAGTTTAAAAGAAGAATGAAGGTTCAGTTTGAGATGACAGACCTTGGAAGGTTATCCTACTTCATTGGCATGGAATTTATTAATAGTGAGAAAGGCATTCTGCTTCATCAGAGTAAATATGCCAAAGATGTGCTAAAGAAGTTCAGGATGAGTGAATGTAATGCAGCAACTACTCCTGTTGAAGCAAATCTAAAGCTTGATAAGGATGAAGATGGGAAGTCAGTAAATGCTGCACTGTATAGGCAAATGGTTGGTTGCTTGAGGTATCTTTGTTGTAGCAGGCCAGATATTTGTTTCTCTATTGGTCTGTTAAGCAGGTTTATGGAAAATCCAAAAGCATCACATTTTGCAGCTAGTAGGAGGGTTCTTAGTTACATAAAAGGGACTATTGATTATGGTATTTTACTCCCTAATGCCACACATCAGAATGGAGGAGAACTAGTAGGATACTCTGATTTGGATTGGGCTGGAGATAAAGATGAATGTAAAAGCACAACTGGTTATATTTTTCTGCTGGGAAAATCACCAATCTCCTGGTTCAAAGTTGCAACCTGTAGTTGCACTCTCCTCTTGTGAAGCAAAGTATATCTTTGTTGCGTACACAGCCTGTCAAGCTCTTTGGCTTGAAAGTTTAGTAAACCAAATTCTGGCCAGACCTGAAAAGACAATAACACTAAAGATTGATAATAAATCTGCTATCAGTTTAGCACAGAATCTGATACATCATGGTAGAAGTAAACATATTGAGACTAGATTCCATTTTATCAGAGAAAAAGTAAGAGAGAAGAAGCTACAGCTGGAGCACTGTGAAACCATGGAACAGTTAGCAGACATCATGAAAAAGCCGTTGAATACTCGAAAGTTCATAGAGTTTAGGAAAAGATTGAATGTAAAATCAGTTGCTGAATTAGGGTTTAATCATTTTTACAACTTTTCTGATATTGGGCCAAGCCCATTAATAATATGAGGCCCAGTACTTGTAATCACAAGATATATTGTACTTGGGGATTAATCATTTTTACAACTTTTCTGATATTAGTCTTTTCTGGATCCCTCTCTCTTTTACCTTACATCCACAAGCAAAATCATAAACAATAACCAAGTGAGCGCACAAACCTAACCTCGTATCATGCATGGTTTCGTGACTATATGGGACTTGCTAAAACCTCTATCATACTGTGTGGTTGCGTGCGATTTAGGTGTATGTAAAAGATACACGCGTATGAGTAATTAAGTGTGAAACCTTTCTTTCACAAGGATTCAAACTTGAGTGTCACCAACTACCTTTTTATTCTTTGATGACGTAGACCAAGAGGTTGAGTGTAGAGGGAAGGAGCAAGAGTGACTTTCAGCTCAGTCAAAATGTAAATAAGAAATTGTGTGTGTTTGGTTGATGCATGGACGGTTATATATGTTGTAGTTGGTTTAGTCTTGGAGACACGTGAGGTTGCAGACTTGGGTATTAAGGTTGGAGGCACAAGGGAATGGTGGTGAGACGAGAATATGTTGTATCCACATACTGCGATGGTGCCATGCTTTGGTGAGTGTGACTATGGTTTATGTGATGTATAATGTTAGCCAAGTGGGAGAATGTATATGTTTTTGTTTGTTGGAAACTCATTAGGAAGCTTTCATGGTGGCTTGAATATGAATATGGCTGCCATGAATTTTTTTGGTGTAATTAGTGAGGAAACGAGAAAATAATGAGTTTTTAGACTACTAGAGTGTGTGATGAAAATGAAAAAGAAAAATTGTCAGGTTGAAATGTGAGAGGAGTTATGGTGAGTGCTCGTGGGTGGGATGAGTGAATGCCATAAAGTCTTTGAGAAAAAAAAAGAAAAAAGAAACAGAGTATATGTTTTCTCCCCCTTCAGTCTCCAGAATGTGTACTTATGTGATTCACGCTTCACATTTTGAAGATTATGGGGATTGAGATCCACTTTTTTTTTGCAGGCAATTTAGCTGCTTCCTAAGTGTAGTATGTATGGCTTAAGCTTAGTAGCTGAGAGGTCAAGTAGAGTTAGTTGTCAATCCTACCAAAGGATCAGGAGTTGCTTCGAAGATTTGATCTCTTTTTCATCTTTTTTGATTGATTTTTTTTTGTACCTTTTGTATCATGTAATTTTTGAATTTGAATTTATTTGTATTGAGCTAGACTTTTATTTATTAAATGATTTAAGAAATCCGAGAGAGAGAAAAATGTATTATTATTTAATTGATTTAGAGTTTTTTTTAACAAAATAAAGGGGAATTGATAAAGAAAAAGAAAAAATGGGAGACAAAATTGTTTGTTTACAAGTGAAAAAGTTTCAACTTTGAACACTCTTCCTTGGAATTTTTCTTCATCACTTAAAGTTATGATCGCTATTATCATTTACATTTTTTTGTTAAATCTCTTTCAAGTAGATGAACATCAACAGATTTAACATCTCCGAGTTCAATACTAATTTTCTCACTTGAAATAAGAATTCTTGTAATTTCTTTAATTCACTTCCCATCTTGAAAAACATTTTGCATGAGAGTTGCAACAACATTATCAATATTGAATTGATAAGAAGTACAATAATTCCAACTAAATTTTGTCAATCAAAAAATTTATCTTCTCCATTGACCAAAGTCATAACCATGATTGTTACAACTTCCATGACCTATAAAAAAAGGATTCTCATAAATTCCAAAAACTTTGAAACTTTATTTTCTTTCTTCTTTTCAAGTTTATGGTGTTCAAAGGTCACTTTCTCTTAAGTAGCTTTCACTGTAAGCTCATTTGAATCACATTTTAGAGTTTGAAATGCCTTTTTAAGTGACCCATTTTTCAAATCTACATCTTTCTTTAAAACATCATGGGTGGTTTTTTTCTTCCATTCTTTTGAAAAACTTTTATCTCTCATTTTAATAGACATGAGCTCACACCCGAAAGAGTCAAATATTGTGCATCCCATATTTTTAAAACGTAAAAAAATAGTTCTTTTCAAGCATTTGACCCACACTTAAAAGATTTTGATTTATTTCATGCATAAATAAAACATATAAAATATATTTTATACCTAAAGAAGTTTCAACAACAACAACTCATTTACCTTTGATATCAACATTTTCTCAATTGTCTATGGTGACTTTGGAGATATAGAACTGATTTAATTCCTTGAAAATTGTAGCATCATGAGTCATGTGATTTATGCATTCATTTTCTATAAATCATGTCTCTTTGCTATTGCTCGTTGAATAACTAGTAACAAATAAATGTTCCTCATGTTGTTCTTCATTCTCCACAATTGAGGCTTGATGTTCTTATGACTTTGCTTTATTTTTACAAACCTTTTCCACATGACCAAACTCATTGTAGTCCCTACATTTAATACTTTGCCTAAACCAACAAAAATTTCCAATATGATTGTTCTTATTGTGGGGGCATGGTGGAAACTTGTTTTTCCAAACCTTTTCCTTTGTTTCCTTCTTCATTTTTGTTTCTTTTTGTATGTCACAAAAGAACCTTCAATATTTTCTTCCATCCTAAAATATATTCTCTATTTAGTGGCTTGCAAAGCATTCATAATTTCTATAATTGATATTTGAGAAAAATCCTTATTTTCTTCTAAATAAGAGATTTTACATTCAAATCTCTTTGGAAGACACCAAGATTTTCTTTAAAACACGTTGATTACTAAGCTTTTCATCAAGTAATCTAATTTAGGTAACAATTTTCAAAAGTTTGTCAGTAAAATCTTTGACAGATTCAATTTCTTTCACCTTTATCGCTTCAAACTTTCACCTTAGGTTCAACACCTGTATTCTTTTCATTCTTTCACTCCCTTTGAACTCCTTTTGCAACTTATCTCAAGTCTCTTTTGCAGCCTCAAGAGTCAGAATCTTTATAAATACATAATCATGTAGTTTTGTCTGTATAATGGCAAGAACCCTTCCCTTTTTTCCCATGAAATCATTATGACTCCTTATTTGAGCTGCTGTTGAGTTTTTTGGAAATGGAGGTGGATTACTTCCTGAAGTAAATGTTCGCCAACAAGAGGGGAGGTTGAATATTGTTGGGTTTCTTAAAAATCAAGTCTTTGTAAGATTCTAATACTCAGAAGCAGGTGCTTCTAAACGTTTTTACTAACCTAGTTTTACGAAGGTTTGCTTCTTAATGGTTTTCTATAAAATAGTTCTTTAGAAGTTGATGCCTCTAACTTTATAGACTTGGTTCTTTCTTTATATAGTCTTTTAACATAATTTTACACAATAGTTGAATATGCAACATAGATATATAATTAATGATAAATAGTTGAAGTAAGTAAAGGAAGGTAAGAGAGATTTCAAATAAAGATTTATACGGGTTTACCCAATCCTTGGGCTATGTCCAGTTCTCACACATATTGTGAGATTTTTCACTATGATTAGCAGCAAATACTCTAATTACAAAAACCAGTCACCTACTGGATTTTCCCTACATAAACGAGCCATCTTTTGTTTGTATAGAACCCTTAAACTACTTACTATAAGTAACTCCCTCAACACTTGTTGAGTAAACCACCAACACCTATTGGATTTTCCTACACAAACTAGCCACCTACTATTTGTTAAGTCACCCTTAGTCAACTACTAAGTAACCCTCAACAACTGTTGAGTAAACTAACTTCATAGTCCACAACTATATAAGTCAAACCACAACCAACTGGTTGCAACTTTTCTACCCTTTCTTTCCCTCTATAAACCAAATCTAGGAATGGGTAATCAAATGTGTTTACAGATTTGAGAAAACTTAACAACTGTTAAAGGTTTATATGAAACCCTCCCAAGATAGAAGCTTCCACTAAGGAAGTATTCTCACTCTTTCTATTATAAATCATATTACAAATGTGTATGGTGAGAGCTTTAAATCACAAAGTATGAAGCAAGAATTACAATTATGAAAGCTTTTACTTTGATGACTATCTTTCATTGTGCGTGCTTGAAACAATTCCCTTAATCTTTCTTTTATAGACTCCAAAATAGGTCCATTGGAGTTGGCTTAACTTTTAATCAGTGCTGACATCATCTTATACTTTTATCCTAGTGTTGTCAACATATCCTTCAAAAATAGTCTACTTTTGAAGCTTCTATCTAAGTATGCTTCTAAGTAACCTTTTGAATAGGATCTTTAGTACCAATCTTTTAAGAAGTTGAGTTTAAACTGAGACTTGTTTCTTTTAAAGCTTCCTTCTGAATGTGCCTCTAATTGTGCTTTTGAGTAACCTCCTGAACAAAGTCCTTAGTGCCAGTCTTCTATGAAGGAGCTTCAATTAAGACTTGTTTCTTGGAAGGCTCTACCAAAAAGACTATGATTCAGGTTCCTCAAGGTATCTTTCCCTGAGAGAAGATGTTCATATTTGAAGATCCTTAATGCATAAATCTTGAGAACTTTGAACAAGGAATAAGGATAATCAATGATAGTTGTCTCTAATTCTAAATGTCTTTCTGAATAGTATATCTTATAAGATATATAATACATTTAGTCTGAAACACTTTACCAGATATGTTAGAAATAATTGATTACTCTTCTAACATTTGGAACTAAGGACTTGTCATTATTAAAAACATTTGGGATTCAACACTCCCATTTCCACTATAACCCACAAACTTTAATCTCTAAGATAAGTTCTCATTTTCTCAGCCCACAAGTGATAGTTTTCACTTGCAAATATAGGAAGTGGGGGGTAAAGAATTATTGTCGAAAACCATTTTTGTGTTTGAAGTTTTTTTTTTTGTATGGGTTATTTTGTTGTTTTTTCTCTCTCTCTCTCTCAAACCCTTAAAAATTAATGAATCTTTTGATACAATGTTGAAAAAGAACATGAAAAATAAAGGTGTATGACTAAGAAAAATTATAACAAGTTGAGATTATAATATGTTTAATTACAACTTACTTTTTCTTAACAAGAAAAATTTAACCAAATTACAAACCAAATAGAGAACTACAAAGACTTTAAAAAATATATATTTAATTATAATAGTGAAAAATCTCAACTACCAACAATTTCTTTGCAATGAACGATTGTAGTTACTTACTAGCCATATTTGTTTTCTATATATTATGTATCTTAAATGTGAACTAATTTATTTAATGTCCTTTACTCACAAGAAATGTTTATGATAAGAAATAAATCTCAACACTATTAACTTTAGTCTTTATTCAAGGATTGTTATTAATTTCTTCCATGTTTTCATATAAAAAGCTGTTTTCACATGAGTTACAATGACCATTGCAATTACCGTTGCTACAATAACTATTGTAACTACTGTTATCACAATGATCATCGCAACTACTACTATTGTCATGCCTTCACCACCATTGTTGTCACCATTTCTGATTGTAATGATAATGATAGTGGTGGTGGTGTGATTTTGGTGATGACCACGATGATGATTGTGATGATAGTAGCGACAATGATGATGGTGCTACCAGTAACGATGATGGTGTTCATGGTAGTGATAATTGTGACGGTGACAATAATGTAGACAACAAAAATAGTAGTGCTACATGATAATCATTTGTAGGCTTTTAATCTAATCTATATATTTTTATTTAGAGTTATTAATTATTTTCAAATTATATATATATATATATATATATATATATATATATATAACAAAATGCATTAAGACTAGGCATAAAAGTTAGTGAAATTGTATCTTTAATAATTTTTAAAGAATTCAAATTTATTAATGATTCAATTGTTAAAATATGTGATATTGCTTATAAATATGTATATAAAATTTTACATAATTTAGACTTTTCTAAAAATGTTATCTAGTAACGAATATTTACCTATATTTTAAATATTATCATATTATAGGTTAAAATAAAATGTTGTGATGAACCAGTTAATACTCTTGGAATTGAATGAATTTTGGTACATTTGATCTGATTAGTAAGAACATTGAATATAATGTTGTGACACTTCTAAATTATTATTTTTTATAAATCCTTAAAGTAAGTGTTATAATATACCTTAAAATAGTTACCAGAAACCAAAAATACTGACTTTAAAGTTTAGAGGGATAAAAAAAACTTAATTTATTGAGATCAAAACTAAAATTTTCTTATTTTACAAGGATCATAAATAATAATTACAAATTTTAAATGGATAAAGAACAAAGAAAAAAATTTATAGAGATCAAAACCAAAACTTTCTCATTCTACATAAAGTAAAAACATATTTAAGTTTATTTTAAATATATAAATTATATTTTAAATTTATAATAAATAATAATTCACATTGTGATATAAAAATATTGTAACTATCAATAATTTTTTAATATATATATATATTAAAATTCAATTTAAAAATAAAATGAAAATATTAAATACAAGAGATAAAATGTTAGGAAGAAAATGTTAAAATCACTAAAAAAAATTACAAGTGAAACTTTACCCTTTTTTTAATTTATTAACAATTTCTCCATCTTATGATGAAAATAAAATCGAAAATTTTTAAACTTAAATATCTTTTTAAGAACTTAAAATATACTATAATTTTCTCAATTTGATCATCGACCAAGTATCAATGTTGATCAAGCATTCCAAATTTTTTTTTGTGTCGTTCAATATATAATTTTTAAATTTACAAACTAATAAATAAATGACACTTAATTTTTGTATGCACATTTATCTATATCAACTTTCAAGTAATGAGTTTAGTGATCAAATATTCTTTTTACTGACAATATAGATATTATTGTTGATTAATACTAATAATAATAATAATAATAATAATAATAAATAAATAAATAAATAAATAAATAACTTTTATATCTATAAATATGTTGTTGTGATGTCTATATGTTTTTAACTCTTTAATCCTTTAACTAATATTTACAATTATCCACTATTGTAAAGTTATATGCACATTCTCATTTTATCATCTCTTTATTATTACTATTTTTACTTTTTAAAATAATAATGAGGCACATATAGTGTTGTATTTTCCCTATTATCATTGAATAATAATAATAATAATAATAATAATAATAATATATACAAATAGATTTGATATATAACAACATAATATTATTTATATATATATATTTTGACCAGTTATTTTAATAAATACATAGGAACGCACACACTTCAAGGTACTAGTTGTATCAAATATCAAAGCATCGTCGAATAGGACCATGTATCAGGCATGGGATACATAATCCTTTAGTCGCAGAGGATTTGGATCCATGGTTGCAAACATAAGGAGTTCATTGTCTTGTTGCAATAAGGCCATCTTGTCTTCGTTTAAATAAATCCAAGCTTCAATACCTTTTCTCGAAGGTGTATCCATTAGGATGACCAAATCATCAACTGAGTCAGCAAAACAAGACACCCAAATTGGCTTTCCCCATCCAAAATCAACATCGTAGAGTCCAAAATTACACCAACTCGTAAAACGAAGATAATTTACCCCAGTGCCCATTGCAACTCTTGAAGTTGTTTCCATTACCTGTTTTAAACTTTCACAAAAATTAACAAACCCTCCTTCATCTTGGAATCTTTTAACAAAGTCATGGTCGATAGATGTCACTGTTTCCCGTAATTTAGTAACCAATTCAGGTAACTCATCATTTGCACTCATTAAAGCCATAGCCAACCAAACAAAGTTTCCCATACACGAGTTTGGAAAATTAGGAGATGCCCTTCGACGCATGTTTATTGAATGAATTACTAGAGTTGGCCTCTCTAAACCAGATTTGGCCTTGGAAGCTTTTGCAGCACATTTGCACAGAAGGGATGCTACCACCTCCACTCGAGTAGGGTTTTGCACGGTTGAACTTGACCCTTGACCCCTTAACCTTGAAATAGCTTCTTCATCAAACAAAAACCTCCTCGTAGTAAGCCTACCCTCTTTTAGAGTTTGACAACACAAATGCATCGCATTCTTGTCTTGTGGGCATGCATTATTCCGAGGGAAAGGGGTGTCAAAGTTAGGAAATTCAAATGCATGTTGAAACTCATTGATATGAGAGTTAGAACCCCAACTGTTTAAAAAGAAACTTGCACCTGCTCCATCTGCTACCATGTGAGATATTAAGGTACCTATCACTATACCACCGCATGCAAAACAAGTCACTTGTGCCATAGTTATGTACCCTTCAGCTGATACTCCTATGACTGCTTGCTTTGGAAGGAGTTTGTAGATTAATGATGATAAATTAGGTTGGTTGAAAAATTCAACAAGGCTACAACTTACCTTGGCCTCGGTGAAGTGAACCCCTTCGTCGTTGCAATCGATGGTAACCTTATCTTTAATCCTTCCAGCGAATGGGTAGAAGAGATTCAAGGTTTGTGATAAGGATTCTTTTAATTGTTTCATTCTTTTTTGTGTGATGATATCAACGATGGCTTGAGTATTCTGATCAATAGAGTAGAAAAGCAACATTGGAATATATGCAGGAGGCATGTACTGGTCTAAGATTGAAAGCTTATGGGATTTCGGGTGTGTTGTTGGGAAAGAGGGTTTGATGAACTGCGAGGAGATTATTTCAACTTCCATATTCTCTATTGATGCAAAGGTGATTGAGAAAGAAAGTAGTATGGTCTATTCTCTCACTCTATATATATATAAATAAGAAGTTAAGTTGTTAAACTATGTTTCTTTTCATTATTTTTAATATGTTATTTATTATTGCTCTTAATAAATTTTTTAATGTTATCATGAAATGATCAAACGTTTTCTTTTCTATGATAGATAACTTTTATAGTATATTTGGATAGAGAATTTAAATGGAGTGATTCATTTATTTGAAGAATTTCAAGTTCTTTGAAGTGAATTACCTTGTTTGAGTAGAAAATTTATAATGAATTTAAAATTTAAGCATTTGTAAAATTCCTTCAAATAATAGAATTCAAATTCTCCCAAAAAAGTATGAATTTGAAATTCTTTATATATTATTTTCTTATTTCACTTATATATTTTATCTTATCTCTTATCTTTTCACATTTTTAATTATTGAATATTTAAAAATATTTTTAAAATTATTAAATATTATCTAATATTAATTTTTAAAATTATTAAATATTTAAAAATTAGCTAATATTTATTCTTATAAAATTTAATTTAAAATTCTCAACATATAAATATATTTTTAAAATCAATTTTACCATGGTGGAATCAAATCATCATATCGAATCCAACAATTTAAAATTTGAGAAATTTGAATTGACTTATTCAAATAAAATATTTTAAAAATAATAGAAATTGAAATCAAAGTAATTTAAATACCAAGAATTAAAAATTCCTTAAATTTGTAAAATTCTTCGTCCAAAAAACTAATCTTGTTCATGATAAACCCTTGAACATTTTAGAACTTAATAGAAGTTTTAAGAATCGAAAATTTTTAGTTTTTTAAAAAGGTTAGATACTTTCAAAGTGAAAATAGGTAGCAAAACTTATTAACATAAGTGATTTGATACTTATATTTTTTAACTAAAAATTGAGGTTTGAACCTCATGCATGAAATCACAATTAAAGATATCAGTTTACATATAAATGATAGAATTATTTTATGATATTTGTCGGATGAGATATACAATGATGAGATATTGCCCGCTTTGGGCATAAGCTCTCAAGGTTTTACTTTTGGTCATCACCCAAAAGATCTCTCAATCATTTGAGTATATTTGTATTTTATGAGTTATTATTTTTTTTCTTATTTTATTAATGTGGAACTTATTTGTATCTTAACAATCCTCCACTCAAACAAGGGACGTAATCGTTCATGCAGCGGGATCACATTATCGGTTATGAGTTATGAGGGGTTATAAGGGTTGTCACCCAATCCAACCTTGCAGCTCTTATACCATGTTGGGGTTATTTTATAATATTTGTCTTAAGAGATATTTTATAAGTGTTATTTTTTCTTTTATTTTATTGATATGAGACTTGTTTGTATCCCAATAATAAACTGGACTGATCTGATGAAAGAAATACGGCTTAATAATAAATAAATAAAAAGTGAAATAATTGTATAGAGCTTTTTCTAAGTGCTTGTAAAAAGAAAACCATTTGTAGGCTTAACTTTAACTTTTTTTAAAGCATGTGATTTTTATAATCTCCATAAAGATTCATTTCTATATATATATATAAGGATAAATCCATTTACTTTAGGAGTAAGTCTACTTAAACCTACCTCGTTCAATAACTCATGTTCTACATCAAATTTCAACGATTCAACCGTTGAATTTAAAGTTCTTAATGTATAGATCAAATTTACAAATTTTTAAAAAATTTGACAATTATTTGATACTTCCTTTCATTAATTCAAACCAATGTGTAAAATGATTTTATGATTATCCATCAATTTGAATTAATGAAATGAAGTACCAAATGATTTTCAAATTTATTAAAAATTTACAGATTTGATCTATGCATTAAGAATTTTAAATTCAACGGTTGAATCGTTAAAATTTGATGTAGAACATGAGTTATTGAATGGAGTAAGTCTAAGTAGACTTACTCTTAGAGTAAACGGATCCCTCCTCATATATGTGTGTGTGTGTGTGAGGAGGGCTCAAACGACACCGATGTAACTTTTACTAAATATTACACCGCTCAATAATTTTATATTAAATGTCAATAACATATCACTTTATATGTTTATATCAAATTTTGTTAAAATTGAACAATAACTTGAAGGTAATATAAAAGTGTTCATATTTTATTATATTTTAAAATATATATTACGTCAGTTTTGTTTTATAAGAATAAAGTATCAAATCATCTAAGATTAATATAAAAATTTTGTATATATGATCTAAGAATAAAGAATTTTATTTCAATCTAACGGTTGGATTTACAAAATTCACATTTAATATAAAGTTATTGAGCAATAAAATACTTAGTAAAAGTTTCGTTTAAACCTCATCTATCTCTCTCTCTCTCTCTCTCTATATATATATATATATATATATATATATATATATATATATATATTGAAACTAATAAAATATTTAATATAACATATTTAATATCCTTTAATTAATACCCTAAGCGTTTCTTTCAAAAGAAAAGTTATTTACCTTTGAAAAAAATACACATTTTACTACCAAAAATTTGCCTAACGTTTCATCATTTATATGTTATAACACTACTAGAAAAATGTCATTTTCTTGCAAATTTTTCTATAAAAAAATATTCACAGAAATTTTTTGTGAATTTTCTTGCAACAATAATTTCATAAAAAAATTTATGAATTTATTTGTGAAAAATAATTTACAGATATTTCTTACAAATTTTTTGATGAAAAATAATCTACAAGAAATTTTTTCAAATTTTGCTACAATTTTAATGATCATAGAAAAATTTATTCATGGTAAAAATTTGCAAAAAATATTGTAAGAATTTTATTTTGTTTCTTATTTATTTTCTTATAAAATTAAATTCCTAAGTAATGTTTACTAAATGGTAGAAAAATTTTGCAAGTAATTTTTACAGTAAATTTTCCTACCAATTTTAATCTACAAGAAAAATAAAAAAATGTTTAAATTTATAAGTTTAATAGTCAAAATATTTTTAATTAAAAAATGTTGTTTTACTAAATTATTTATAAACATATCATTATAATTAATTTTAATTTTAATTAAATTAATATATATATATATATAATTTTATAAATATGATAAATTAATGATAATGTGTTTTAATTTAATGATGATTTATAAAAATTTTAAAATTAAAAGTTTTTACTTAATAAAATATTATTTTACTAAATTATTTATAAATATTTCATAAAAATTAATTTTAATTTAAAATATTAATAAATTAAATATTTATTTTAATTAAATATATAAATTAATGATGATGAGTTTTAATTCAATGATAGTTTTTAAAATAAAAATATTTAAAAAAAACTAATTTTTTTAGAATATTGAATATTTTAAGAGTTAAAATAATTTATAATAATATTTTTTTTTGTTCAATATAATGTATTAATCATTTTTTTAAAGACATGATCTAATTAATATTTAAAGAAAAGTTCATGTCTCAAATCGATATAAAATAAAATAATTAAAGAGTACATAAGTTGAGACAACACTTACCTTACAAATTGATTTGTATGGTTGAGTGCTAGACTTATAATCTATAATCTAAGAGTTTAAAAGGTTATGTATCACATGTTAGAGGTGTAGAAACAAATTTCTTAATGTCACGAATGAATTCATTGTGAGCATTTGAAAGTTAAAGAATTGTTAATAGAATTTCTTGCGCAAAAATTCGCAAAAAACTTTCTTACGAATTTTTTTCGTAAGAAATTTCACAGAAAAAGTTCTTGCAATTTTTAAAATTCTCAAAAACATATTATCCACGAAGGTATTACTTAAAAAAAATTGTAAGAATAATATTTGTTGTGAATTTTTATATAAAATTCGCATGAAAAATCACATGTAATAAGAAAAATTTTAGTAATGTAATAAAAAAAAATATTTGATATCCTTCAAAATAAAACTTTTTTGTGAAATATCCTTCAATTAATACACTTAGCTTTTCTTTCAAAAATGTTATTGACCTAAAAAAAGATACACATTTTCTTCTGCTGATAATAAGTAAAGAAGAAAAACAGTAGAACGTTTCATCATCTTTTTTATTTGTAAAAATAAGAAAGATTAGCATCTCCAATGGGGGTTGCTTATAAGCAACCCCTTGTACTACATCACTGCTAAATCAGCTCTGCCTCATTTTATGGATTGCTTAAATTTTAGCAGAAATAACTAGGTCCTCATGCTTTTTTAACTACCCCAACTCTTCCCCACCCAACCACTAGGCTAACCCTATTAATTTTAGAACGTTTCATCATCTATGTATTATAATAAAATATATTTAATATCTTTTAATTAATACCGTAAGCTTTTCTTTCAAAAAAAAAAAATAGTAACTGCCCTTCAAAAAAAGATACACACTTTGCTGCTGATAATATGCAGAACGTTTCATCATTTGTACTTTATAATAAAATATAGAGCAAGTTATTTACACTCCTGTGATAGATAAGAGTATAACATGATTTCTCTTTTTATATTTCTATATTATATTATCATATATTTATATGTTAAAATATAGAATAAATTACATTTTAATTTTTAAAAATAAAAATATTATATATTATCAATCTCCTATTATACTAAAAATATATTTTAAAATATTTAATTTTACATATATAAAGAATATTCATCATAAAATTTAAAATGTACTTTAAATAAAAATACATGTTAAAATATTTTTAGTCCATTGTCATTAGTTCACTTAATAAAAAAATGTAAAATATATAATTAAATTTAAAATAATAAATAAATTTATAAATTATAAATAAATTATATACGTATACCCATATATATACGCCAATTTATATATTAAATTTTGTAAAAAATTATATTTTATTTAATAATAGATTTTATATAAATATATTTATTTAAAAACTTATATGTTTCATATACATATTTTGACATTATATTTATTAAATATGATAAATAATATTTTATTAAAACTACTAATTTATTTTGATTTATTACTATCATTAATTAAATAATACCTTAATACTTATATATTATCTTTAATATATTTAATTAATACTAAATGATAGAAATACTATTCTTTTTACATATTTATAAAATGTTACATTAAATGCATTGATTAAATATTATATCAGTACTTGTGTTTAATTTTATTAATATTTTTTATGAAAAAAATTATACTTATATATATTATTTTTTATTTTGATAACTTTAAAAATATTTTACAAAATAATAACTAAATATTTATTATAAATATATAATTAGTTTTAACAAATTCATGATAACTTTTAAAATAATAATTAAATATGTAAAACAAGACAAAAAAAAAAGGATGTTATTAGTATATATGGTCTTTAGTTGTCAATTTTGAAATATTACCTGGAGCATATATTCATAGACAAAAAAAAGGTGTAATATGAAAAAAATTTATTTTAGTTTTAGCACACACGAAGGAAAGGTAATGTAATATATTAAATCTTTGAAGGATGTTAGTATAAGAATATTCTGGTAATAACACTTTTTAACGGAAGTTAACAAACTTTAATAAAAAAAATTATAAAAAGATGAATAAAATATCATATATTAAAGGAAGGATTAATGTAATTTTTAACATAAGAAAAGGAATTTATATATCTCAAACGAGGTGAGAAATATAATTTACTCTAAAAATATATATTTAATATTCTTTAATTAATACCCATAGCTTTTTCTTTCAAAAAAAAAGTTATTAACCTTCAAAAAAAGATACACACTTTTTTTTTTATAATTTGTCAAACGTTTCATCATTTATAAAGCATCTTATACTCGTGTCCATCCACCAATTCAATCCCTCCATGTGATTATTTGTTGTAACACTTCAAGTTTTCTAAAATTATTAAAAGAATATTTTGATTAATTAAAGAAATTTTATAAAATATTTTAGAGTTTTTTTTTATAATCATGAGTATTTTTAATTAAATAATAAATGTTTACAAAAAAAATTGTATAATATTTATCGGATAAATATTTGTTTTATGGTTTTTAATTTATATATATATATATATATATATATATATATTGTTAATTATTATTATTTAATTTTTTTATATAATTAATTAAGTTGGTTTTAATAATTATTTTAATTATTTTTATATGGATATCTATGTATTAGAAAAATTATATTTAAAGGATTTGTTTGTTTAATTATTTTAAGGCAAGGAGTTTCACTATAAAAAAATTGCATTTAGCGACCACCAAAATTGGTCGCTAAATTGCTAAAATCGGTTGCTATTTGTTTTAGCGACCGAATTTAAGTAGTCGCAAAAACCCTAGTTGCAAAGTTATATAGTGACCAAAAAAAATTTTGTCGCTATTTAGCGACCGAAAATTTTGGTCGCTGTTTAGTGACCGAAAATTTCGGTCGCAAAATGGTTGCAATGATTTTGGTCGCTGATGTGTATGGGGACCAAATTAGTGACTGAATAAATCAGTCGCTATAGATTTATTTTTTATTTTATTAAATTTTATATATGAAATACTCATATTTGGCCTCTCAAGGATTCTATATATTTCACAATACTTCACTTTTCAGCATGTTTTGTTCTTAATTACACAATTTTTGGGAAACTTCCCAAAAGGTCACTCATCCCTATATTTCTCCAAGTCAAGCACGCTTAACTGTGGAGTTCTTATGAGATAAGCTACAGAAAGGCATATGCATATTGTCAGTATAGGTAGTACAAATTAATTTATTTAAGTCATCCTCAAATATACAATCTCATACTTATACTATCTTTGGATCCTTCTCATTTCGGTGTATTCGAACCGTTATAAAAATATAAAAATATATTTAATAATTATATTACCAATAATAATAATTATATTATATTTAATTAATCTTTATTTATATATACTTACTTTTATAATTAACAATCTACTTATTTCTATTTAAAATTAATATTATGATACAATTTAAATTATTTATTATAAATTTAAAAGTTTAAATAATAATTTTTATATTTTAAAATGAAAAGGGTTATAATAGCACTGATATAACTTTTACTAAGTATTACATTGTTCAATAATTTTATATTAAATATGAATTTTGTAAATCCAACCGTTAAATTGAAAATTTATATCACTTTATATGTTTATATCAAGTTTTGTTAAAATTGAACAACAACTTGAAGGTAATCAAAGTGCTCATTTTTAACATATTTTGAAATGTATATGTTACGTCAATTTTATTTTACAAGAATGAAGTATCAAATCATCTTGAATTCATATAAAATTTTGTATATATGATCTAAGAGTAAAAAACTTTCAATCTAACGGTTGAATTTATAAAATTCACATTTAATATAAAGTTATTGAGCGATGTAATACTTAGTAAAAGTTACACCTGTTTTATTATAACACTTCTCTTTTAAAATATTATTTTTATAAATTAAATTTTAACATTTTAAATAAATTATTAATTAACTTAATATATTTATTCATCTTAAATCTAAGATATAAAATTTAAAAAATGTATTTATCCTTGTTTTATTTTCTAATTATCAACCATTAATAAAATACTAATTTAAAATCTTATCAAGTTATATCATAATATTTTCATATCAAGTTTAAAACCAGATATTAGTTATAAAATATGTTAATTTGTGTTGGAATTTTATTTCAACATGAAACTTTAAAATAAATGTGCGAATAAAAAAAACTCCGTTAAAACAGTCACGTATTCTATTTGATAGATAAAAAAGCAAGGAAATGCATTGTGATATATTAAAAACTGATCAAAAAGAACCAGCGGGTGGTTTGCCCAATTAGTTAAGGGCGAAGTCTTAAAATTTTCTCCACGTAAGGATGTGTGTGGATTCGAGCTTTACTGTTAGCAATTTTAGCCTTTTTAAACAAAAGGAGGTGTAATTGTAATAAAAAGGAGGTGTATATATCATAAGTTAAATACTATGAACATCTATGAGTAAATTAAAATCAAAGGATAATAATTTTTTTAAATTACTAAAAAATATTTCATTTTATAATTGTTTCACAAATTCTTACTAATTTTTGTATAAGTTAATTGTTTTTAAACAATGAAACTAGCATGATTATATCAATTGAATTGAATGATTAAGCCTAACTTTTAAAATAACAATTGAAATAAAATAAGATTCATGAAAATAATTTCAAAATATATGAGGTAAATAATTTTTATATATAATAAAATTAAAGGCAAGGATTAAAATAATCAATGGAGTTAATGTAATATTCATTTATAAATATTTAAATAAATTATAAGTGACAAGGTATTATTTAATTGATGTTTAAAATAAAATATTTTATAATATCTAAATGAATTGATTTTTAAGATAAACTATTATATACATATTTAATTAATATAATTTTAAAATATATATGTATAATTAGATATATTTTAAATAGATATTTTTATATTAAAAATTAATTTATCATTAAACAAAATAAAAATATTTCAAAATATAGTTGTTGTTGAATCAGTTTCCCATGGTGGGTTCATATTCATATATAATAATAGAATCATGTCTCCTCAAAGAAGCGATATTTACCTCAAAGTAGTACGAGCATAATCGAAGATAGATGGTATAACGTATTTTAAGTAATTGATCTCATGTGTTATTGGTGTATATATTTATATATATAATTTATTTTATGATTTTTATTTATTAAACTAATGGAACATTAATTATATTTTATCAATTTTAGATTTGTTTGATAAATTTTTATTAATCCTTATATAAGCCAATTATTTTTAATTTAATGGAACTAACGTGTTTATATCAATTGAACAAGATGTTTGAGTCAATTTTGAAAATAATAATGAAAATAAAATAAGATTTATGAAAATAAGTTTATTTATCTTAACAAAATTAGAAATCACAATAAATTATGTATTTTCATATTATCTAATAATGTAATAAAATATTAAGCATGGTAAAAGAGAAATAAATTTCTCAAAGAGAAAAATAAATAAATTTTCTAGATAAATTGTTATTTAAATTAGTCTAATTTTTTGAAAAAATATTCAATTAAAAATATTATTATTTAATTTTCTTTTATAACATTATGTTTCTCATTTTGTAATACATCATGAAATATTAATTATCTATTTTAAATTATATAATTTGTATTATTTTAAAAAACAAATTAATTTTATTCGGAGGGTACTGATTTTTATTTCTTATCATTAATATTTTTATCATTATAAAATAATATTATTATTTTTTTATTTGCTTTCATTTAAAATAAATATATTTCTAAATTTTTAAAAAAATTTACATTTAGCGATCAATTTTAATTTGGTTGCTAAAATTATTATAATTATCTACAATATCATATGAACAATTTTATAAGCTATGAAAAAAGGAAAGAAATTTAAAAAAAGAAACTTTAACTTTGAGGATCCAAATCAGGCACTATAGAGGCGTTGAATGATTGACACTACACTGGTTTATCAAGCTGTTAAACAAAGATAAAGATAAAGAGACTTAGAAAGCTTTAACAAAGGGAAAAATAGAGGCAAAAAGAAACATGGAGAAGAAGAACGCACCAAGCGAGAGAATGTCAATGAGGTTAGGGAAAAGGCGTGACACCGATGGGAGGAAGTGTTGCTTGCTCCAACGTGAGGGAGTGTCACTTGCGTCGACGAGGTAAGGAAGGCATTGAGGCGCAACGTCGATGTGATAAAGTGTCACTTGTGCCGATGGGATGACGGAGGGTGTAGAGGCACAACGTCAACGAACGAGTGTGGCGTGGTGCAGCTCTGTTAGGGTTAGGATTCGAGCTTTCGGTTTTGGAGGAAAGGAATAAGGGATTCAAATTTTGGATATTCTAACGTAAAGAAAAGAAAAAATGCATCGCGTGTTTGCTTAATAATTTTATATTAAATATAAATTTTATAAATTTAAACGTTGAATTATAATTTTATATTTTTATATATATTAAATTTTGTTAAAATTAAATAACAATTTAAAGATGATTAAAGTGTTCATATTTTATTATATTTTAAAATATATGTTCTTATGTTAGGATACACACTCCAATTATCTTTGTTGTAGCGGATCTGATCCTGGGTCTCGGTCTTCTCGTTCCTATCCGGGTAGTCCGATGTGAGGGGGCGTGTGCCTGCAAAGACACTCCAACGCTCAAGTAAGTGCTCGGCGTAATAAATGCGGTAGTTCAAAAGTTAAAAACATACCTCGTTAGGGTCCTATTTATAGTAGTTCTTATTGGGCCGCGATTAGGGACTGGGCCCAGGAAAATTAGGGGACTAATCCTATGCATTATGCTAATTAATCTCTCTGTAACCATTCTGGCGAGGGTGACAAACTCGGCCGACCCCGCCGAGATATTTCGCCCCCTCTGGGAGTGGTCGGGGGGTTCGGGGTAATCGAAATATGTGTTTGTGGGTTCGGGTATTCGGCCTAAGTTACGGTCTCGGGTATTCAGACAGATCGGCTACCATACGGTATACAACCCCCACAGCGTCAAGGATGAGAAAGGACGAAGACGGTACAGAAAACATGGTAACGTGGTGTTCGGTGTTGGAGATTAAGGGTCGACATAGGTGTATCTCGAGGCCGTCTGGATGATGCTTGGGTCGTGACCTTAACCATGTGAGGTCTAACCAAGGCCTTTACTGGATGATACCTAGGACGTGTCCTTGACCATGTGAAGTCTAGACGAGGCCTTTTCCGGGCGATTGCTAGGTCGTGGCCTTAACCGTGTGAGGTCAAGCCGAGGCCTTTACTAGACGATACCTAGGACGTGTCCTTGACCATGTGAAGTCTAGATGAGGCCTTTTTCGGGCGATGGCTAGGTCGTGGCCTTAACTGTGTGAGGTCAAGCCGAGGCCTTTACTGGACGATACCTAGGACGTGTCCTTAATCATGAGGTCAAGCCGAGGCCTTTTCCGGGCGATGTCTAGGCCGTGGCCTTAACCGTGTGTGTAACACCCCAGTTTTCAAAAAGGTTATTGTTATTATTATTATTATATGGTCTTTGATGATAATTATTTTAATAATTATATAGAAATATTATTTTGTACGTTTTAAATAATTATTATTTTGGACAATTATTTTGTACGTATTAAATAAGTATTTTTATTAGTATTTTTAAATAAATATTTATATGTTTTAAGAGAAGGTTGATTTTATATGATATTTTGTTATTGAAATTTATTATTATATTTTGGGTCAGAAATATATTATTATTATAGAGGAAAAATATTTTATAATATACATGTATTTATTTTATTTAATTATTTTGAGGAGAAAGAGAAGTGGGTTAGAAGAGAAGGAAAATGGGTTGGGTTGACCCAGCCCAATAGATTAATTTTAAGAAAGGAATCAGGTAGTGTTAACCCTATCTGCCTCATTTGCATTCTGAAGGGTTAGAAAAAAAAAGAGAGGAGAAACAAAGAGCTCTAAGGAAGAATACTCAGGAACGATCTTAGATCACACCAAGACCATCCGTCTTCTGCTCATCCAGGTAAGGGGGGAGTGAGAAACCTCGCTCTGGGTGTGGGATTGTATGCTGGGTAGTGGGATTGGCCCCCAATCCTGTGTTTGTTGCATTTTTTGTATGCTTATATATGAGGGGTTTTTCCCAATTGTATCTGTTTTGCCTATTGTTTTCTTATATGTAATTAATCGTATGAATTGAGATTTCTATGGGTTCTTATGGGAAACCCTAAGGGAATGCATTGATAATTGTAAGAGGCAAATTTTAAATGTTTTTTGTTTTACCTTCTGAGTTTTCTATTGTGTTTCTTGATATTTGCTGAGTGTAAATATGTATATAATCTTGAAAATAAACAAGTTTTGATATGAATTAGAGTCCTCTGTGGGTTCCTATGGGAACCTTATGAGAAACAGACAAAATATGAATATTTTCTGTTTTGCTTTTTGATTGTTCTGATGTATTCCTTGTTGAATGAGATGTATAAATATGTGTTTATTTTTGAAAATAGAAGCCTAAGCTTCATCACCAACATAATGTGACACCTTCAAAAATAAACACATATTTAATTTTAGCAATAAATGGACAAAGGCTACACTTCGGCGAGGAGTTGGACGTCCTCGGAGGCGTCGGGCGCTTCATCAGATAAAGAGGGGTCGGCTTCAAGTGAAATATCAAGGTTGCCACCGCTGCAATGCGAAGTTGTCTTCCCTTCCGATCATCCCGAACAAGAGGACAGCGGGGATGAGGTGGTTGAGGTGTCTCCTCCGACGACATTGGTCGTGGCCTTGGCACGGGCAACTGAGGTGGATGACCGAGGTCTAAATCGAATCGGTCAGCCGAACCTACATGTGTTGCAAGTTGACGTAAGCAGGGACGAACTGGAGGTGGTCGACGATGCACGAGGCAAGGGAGTCGTCAGACCGAGTACTCGGGTAAGGGCACGGATCGACTATGGAACCGTGGAGGTGCCTGGTTATGAGTGGGTCGACGGGGAGGTCGACATTTATTTTTTGAAGCTGTCCGACCAAGGATTGTTAGACACATTTGTGTCTTTGGAAAACTGTTTCGGGAGCGAGGAAGACCATTTTCCACTACTTGTCGAGGCATGCGTGGACGACGGGTCGGAGACCGACTTTGTGTTTTTGGAGTCGGGGGATGACGAGGACGACTACTTCTACACCTATATGTGCTGGTTCGTAGACCTCGGTATTCAGCTACCCTTTGACGATTTTCAAATGGGGGTTCTCCGAGTGCTCAACGTGGCCCCGACTCAGTTGCATCCGAATGCATGGGCCGCGATGCAGGCGTTTCAGAATCTATGTTTGTGCTTGGGTCTAACTCCCTGACCCCTGGCTTTTCTTTATTATTATACCTGTCGTCCGAGCAAGCTGGTGAAGTGGGTGTCGTTGTCTCGGGTGCCGAAGCGAGGGTTCCTCCGCACCTTCACCTCTTCTTATAAAGGGTTTAAGAATGGGTTCTTCAAGGTTCGTTGGGGGTCGGAGATGAAGAATTGTTTCTATGACCGACAAAGCGCCCGACGCGTTACGAAGCGATGTCCGCGTCTAAACTCCCTGCCGAGGACAAGGAGATTGTGGATCTATTAGATCAGCTACCGAAAGGCTTGCCTGTCCGAGGCCTTTTGGATATTTTTGAAACATCTCATTTCGAGATGGCTTTGCTAGGTATGTGTTTTTAAGTCTCGGTAGTTTAGCCATTTTGAATTGATGTTAAAATTTACTTTGTTGTAGGATTGATGGCCAGAGGCAAATTAGACGTAACCGCTATGCTCGCTAAGAGGGCGAAGGAAGCCAAAGAGAGCGGAAAAGTGCCACCGGCAAGGTCGGCCCTCAAGGCACAAAGGCACAAGCCAACTCATGTACTGATTCCCGTGGCCAATCCCAAGAAAAAGGGTAGCACGTCTCGGGTGCGGGCCGCCGAACACAACGTGGAGTTGGAACGTCCGAGCTCCTCCTCCAAGCGCCCGAAGCAGTTGTCCTTGGAGCAGGCAGGGTGCGGGGCCTTTGCTATTCCCGCTGTCGTCGCGGGGTCGAACTTCTTGGCCTCGGATGTGCAGGTTGAGAATTTGGTCAGTCTCGACCTTACCACTAGAGGGGGACTTCATTACTTGGAGGGGATGTCCACGGAGGCCGAGTATAAGCTCTTTTGTGAGCTTGATGCTCAGACCTTTCTTGTGGCAAAACATGTAATGATGAGGTCGACAGTCTCGGTCGAAAGGCTCCAAACGCGCCTGAAGGATGTGAGGCGACGGTGAAGGATGCCCTAAGTGCAAACGCCAAGGTAACAGAATCGGCCGAGGAACTGAAGAAAGCAGTCGATGCCTATCGAAGGGAGGCTGACAATCTGAAGTTGGCCGTGCAGAGAATGAACGTCGATGTTGCCGCTGCTGCGAATGAGATCGCTCGGTTGAGGGAGGCCGCTGCGAAGTTTGAGGCCGAAGCCACCGAGCAGATCCTCTCCCAACACGACGCCGGCTTCCGCCACGCCGTTCGGCAAGCTTACCATTTTTGCGATGTCCCGGCTGACTTTCAGTTTGACGTTAACCGAGACTTCCTGGGTGGTAAGTTCATGAGCTATGCTGAGTTCCCTCAAGGGGCTGAACCCGATGCCGAGGCCCCCGGTCAAGGCGTCTCCACTCAACCCCCATTGCAGTCGACCGAGGAGGAGGATCTGGTTATTGATGTGGTCGGCGATGGTGACGGAGGTAACCCCGGTGGCTCGGCAGCTGCTTAAAGGGTCGGCTTGGTAGTTTAGGATTTTTTGCTTTTTGCTTCCTTTGTAACCGGGCCATTAGTGCCTTTTGTGACTATGGCCGTTGGTGCCGGTACAATTTGATTTATGTAAGTAGCCGGATTGATTGGCAATATTTCAATGATTACCTAATTTTTTTGCATGTTTATGAATGTTATTGATATAAGCCGACCTGTGTGTTTTTGGCCGAGGGAGTGAGCGGTGAGATCATTAGTGCTTTGCTCGACATCATTTTTTTATTTAATGGTGTTTGGTTTATGACAGTACTCAGTTAATTTGTACGAGCTCGGTTGAGTTGTTGGTTAAGTGATTGGCCAAGGATTTCTCGGCGACGGCGTACGCTACTCGCCCTAGGTGCATCCCTGGCCGAGGAGGGTACTCGGTAGGGAAACCTGGGTTACTCGAGTTTGTTAGTAGTCGGTCGAGGAGTGCTCGGCATCAGCGCACGTTACTCGCCTTAGGTACATCCTTGACCGAGGAGGGTATTCGGGAGGGAAACCTGGGTTACTCGAGTTTGTTGGTAGTCGACCGAGGAGTGCTCGACATCAGCGCACGTTACTCGCCCTAGGTGCATCCTTGGCCGAGGAGGGTACTCGGGAGGGAAACCTAGGTTACTCGAATTTGTTGGTATTCGACCGAGGAGTGCTCGACATCAGCGCACGTTACTCGCCCTAGGTGCATCCTTGGCCGAGGAGGGTACTCAGGAGGGAAACCTGGGTTACTCGAGTTTGTTAGTAGTCGGCCGAGGAGTGCTCGGCATCGGCGCATGTTACTCGCCCTAGGTGCATCCTTGGCCGAGGAGGGTACTCGGGAGGGAAACCTGGGTTTCTCGAGTTTGTTGGCAGTCGGCCGAGGAGTGCTCGGCATCAGCGCACATTACTCGCCCTAGGTGCATCCTTGGTCGAGGAGGGTACTCGGGAGGGAAACCTGGGTTACTCGAGTTTGTTAGTAGTCGGCCGAGGAGTGCTCGGCATCGGCGCACATTACTCGCCCTAGGTGCATCCTTGGCCGAGGAGGGTACTCGGGAGGGAAACCTGGGTTACTCGAGTTTGTTAGTAGTCGGCCGAGGAGTGCTCGACATCAGCGTACGTTGCCCTAGGTGCATCTCTGGCCGGTCTGACCTAAACGTATAATAAAATAGGAAACGAAACACGCTTGAATATTCAAAAATGTTTATTAATAAAGTGCCTCATTAAAACCTTGCCGACCCAAAACCCTCCTTAGGGAAAAAAGAGTCGGTCAAGGAAAAGAGTGCACTAGTACATCAGCTGTAATACATTTTTAGGTGGGTGGAATTCCAAGTCCTCGAAATTGGTTCTCCTGATAGGCGCTCCAGCTTGTAGGCTCCGTTGTTCAAGTTGTGTCGGATTCGGAAGGGACCGTCCTAGTTTGGGGCGAGTTTTCCATGTCTCGGATCTTTCCTTGCCTCGCTTGTGGCTCTCCAGACAAGGTCGCCCTCGCAGAATTCTCTAGGCTTCACCTTGGTGTCAAACCTTCTTTTGTAACGTTGCTTGGTGGCCTCGGCCACGACTTGTGCTCGGTCTCGAACGTCTTCTGCGGTGTCCAGGTTCACACGGATCTCGGCTTCGTTGTTCGACTCGTCGTAGTGGGCTCGGCGAAACGAGGGTTCCCCGATTTCCACTGGGATCATGGCGTCAGACCCGTAGACTAGGCGGAAAGGAGTTTCTTGCGTAGTCGACTGGGGCGTGCATGGGTATGCCCATAGTACCTCGAGTAACTGCTCGGCCCATGCCCCCTTTGCTTCTCCGAGGCGTTTCTTCAACTCAGTTAAGATGACTTTATTAGCCGACTCGACCTAACCGTTCGTCTGCGGGTGTTCGACCGATGTGACCTTGTGCTGAATTCTGAGGCCGTTTAGGAACTCGTTGAGTTTTCGGTCGGTAAATTGAAGGCCGTTGTTGGTCACCAGGGTATGTGGGACACCGAATCGGGTGATGATACTCCTCCATAGAAATTTCTGGACTTCATGAGCCGAGATACATGCCAGGGGCTCGGTCTCGATTCATTTGGTGAATAGATCCACGGCGATGATGAGGAACTTGCATTGTCCCTTGGCAACTGGGAAGGGCCCGAGTATGTCGGCTCCCCAAGTGGCGAATGGCCATGCTGGAGGAATGCAATGTAGCTGCTCGGCCGGTTGATGAATCAAGTTACCATGCTTCTGACATGGTTGTCATCTCTTTACGAACATTGCGCAGTTGGTGATCATGGTCGGCCAATAGTACCCGGCTCGTAAGAGTTTGGAGACGGTCGTCCTTGCTCCCGAATGCATTCCGCATATACCCTCGTGTACTTCTCTCGTCACGTAGTCAGCCTCGGCGGAGTTTAGGCACTTGAGCAAAGGGGTAGAAAAACCGCGTTTGTACAACTGGCCGACAATGACAACGTATCTGCTGGCTTGGGTTCTTAGCCATTTGGCCTCGGTCGGATCGGTCGGCGTGGTTCCATTTATGAGAAATGCTTTGATTTCAGTTTGCCAATCTTGGGATTCGTCCTGATCGTCGTGGTTGCCATTGACATTTGCAACCACTCCAGCGTCGACACTAGGGTGGTCGATCTCTTGTTGAATGATCGTTCTCAAATGGCCTGGCTTTTTAGTCGCGGCCAATCTAGCCAACTGATCGGCTCGAGTGTTGTCTTCGCGTGGATGTGCTCGACCGACACCTCCAGAAAGTTCGTCTTCAACTTTTGATAGGCATGATAGTACTTCATCATGTTGTGGTCTTTCACTTGGAAATTGTCGCCGACCTGCTCGGCCACAACTTTGGAGTCGGTCAAGCATTTGACTCTCGAGGCTCCCATGTCTTCGGCTAGTCTTAGTCCGGCCAGTAAGGCTTCGTACTCGGCTTGGTTGTTGGAAGCCTTGAATCGAAAACGGAGGGATTGTTCCAAAACTATCCCTTTGGGTCCCTCTAGAATTACACCTGCTCCGCTTCCTCGAAAGTTTGACGAGCCATCCACATGGAGGGTCCACCATTGCTCCTCGAAAAGACCGTGGGGGTGGAGCTCGTTCACAAAATCAACCAGGCACTGAGCTTTGATCGGTCCTCTCGGTTTGAAGGTTATGTCGAATTGCGAGAGCTCCACCGACCAGGCCATCATTCTGCCGGCGAGCTCGGGCTTACCTAGGACCTTCGAGATGGGGCAGTCGGTGTGTACTACCACCTGGTGGCTTTGGAAATAGTGTCGCAAGCGTCGTGAGGTGTGAACTAATCCGAGCGCGACCTTTTCTATCAGTTGGTACCGGGTCTCAGAATCTTGCAGGAGTCGGCTGACAAAATATATGGGAGTTTGGGTGCCTTCCTTTTCTTGCACCAGGACCGAGCTAATAGCCTCGGCAGATACGGCCAAGTATACTAAGAGTGGGCTCGAGAGATCGGGTCTTGTTAGGATTGGTGGCGTCGCCAAGGTTGTTTTCAGCGTCTCGAAGGCCTCTTCGCATGATTCATTCCACGAGAAAGCCGAGGCCTTCCGCAAGAGTTTCGTCATTGGGCTAATCTTGTCACCTAGGCGCGGGACGAATCGGGATAGGGCGACTAATCTTCCTGAAAGACGTTGTAATTCCTTGATATTGCTCGGGCTTCGCATATCTATCACGGCCTGGCACTTGTCTCGATTTGCTTCTATGCCTCTTACTGATAGCATGAAACCTAGGAATTTGCCTCCCTTTACCCCGAAGGTGCACTTCTCGAGGTTGAGTCTCATGTTGTGCTTGCGAAGTGTGCCGAAGATTTCGGCTAGGTCTGATATGTGCTTGGTGACAGAATCGGACTTGACCACCATATCGTCCACGTAAATCTCGATGTTTCGGCCGACTTGCTCCTGGAACACTTTATCCATTAACCTCTGATAGGTCGCCCCGGCATTCTTCAATCCAAATGGCATGACTCGGTAACAAAAATTAGCATTCTCGGTGATGAACGCCGTCTTCTCTTCGTCGAACGGGTGCATCCTTATCTGGTTGTAGCCGGAATAGGCGTTAAGAAAGCTGAATATAGAATGTCCGGACGCTCCGTCGACAAGTCGGTCGATGCAGGGGAGTGGATAGGCGTCCTTGGGGTAGGCTTTATTGAGGTCGGTGTAGTCGGTACACATTCTCCACTTTCCGTTCGACTTTTTGACCAGAACTATGTTTGCTAGCCAAGTCGTGTATGTGACTTCCCTTATGAAATCAGCCTGTAACAATTTTTCCACCTCGGCATTCGCGGCACTTCGCTTCTCATCTCCCATCTTTCTTTTCTTTTGCGCGACTGGTCGTGCGTCTCGGCATACGGCCAGTCAGTGGCATAGGAACTTGGGATCTATTCCTGGCATGTCTGATGTCGTCCACGCGAAGAGGTCTCTGTTGTCCCTGACTACATGCTTGACTCGGCTTGAGTCGGTCTCGGTCAACTGGGATCCCATGTTTGTTGTTTGCTCGGGTGTTCTGCCCAATTGGAAAGTCATGAGATCCTCGGCTGGCTCGATTCGTTCTTCTTCACCCAACCGAGGATCAAGGTCGATGTCTTCCGTCGTCTATTGCCTTACTACGTTCACACCCTTCGTTTTCGGGGAATCGGCCAGTGGCTGCATCTTAAGGCTGGAGAGATAGCATTCTCTTGCCGTTTTTTGGTCGGCATGCACGGTTATCACCTGCCTGTCTCTCGCCGGAAACTTCATGCACAGGTGGGGGGTCGAGACAATCGCCCCTAGGGCATTAATGGAGGGTCGGCCCAGAAGGATGTTGTACGATGTGTTTGCATGCACCACGATGTACCGGATTTTGATCTCTCGTGAGGATTTCTGGTCGAATCCAAAACGAGTGTACAAGTCGATGCATCCCCTGGTCATCACCCTTTCGCCGGAGAATCCTATTAACGGCTCATGATATGGTTCTAGGCTTTCCTCTGGGATCCCGAGTTGCTTGAACGTGTTCCAGTACAAGATGTCGGCGGAACTCCCTTGGTCGACCAAAGTTTTCTTTACGATGCAATTATGTATCTCCACGGAAATCACCATGGGGTAGTCCTGGACAGGATCGACGCCTCGGAAGTCTCGGTCGGAGAAGGTAATCGGTGGCATCTTCGGAGTTCTCGGCTGATCCACGCTATTTACTGATCGTACGGCCCGGAGGTGTCTCTTTCGCGCGAAAGATGTGGAACCTCCCCCGGGAAAACCTCCGGCTATTGTGTTTATTATCTTCCTCGGCCGGTTGTTGTCATCTCGGGAACTTCATGAGTGATCTCTTCTTTCAGTTGATCGAGACCTGTGGCGTCGATCTCTCCCTCGTGCTCGGTGATCCTATGGTGTCACGAAGTTTCCAAGATGACCTTGCTTAATAAGGTCCTCAAGCTTGTCTTTTAATACCGAGCATTCTTCTGTCGAATGACCCCGGTTTCGATGGAATCGGCACGTCTTAGCCTTGTCAGCCCTCGGAGGCGTGTTTGCCCTCTTGGGCATCACCAATATTTCGGATGCGAGAGCCTGCTCCAGTACCTTAGCCCTGCTCGCATTAAGGGGAGGATACGCTATGCAGCGCGGTCCTCTCGGCGGGTGAGTGTTCAAGGGCTCGGCATTCGTCTTTTTCAATGTCTCCCGACCTGACTCCTTTCGGTCGTAGCCCTCTTCGGTCCTGGCTTGGTTTCGGGTCTTCGCCAATTCCTCCATTTGCATGTACTTCTCGACCCGTCGCCGGAGGTCGTTCATGTCGACGAGTGGTTTCTTGCACAAGCTTTTCACGAACGGTCCCGGCCTGAGGGCCGTGCTCAGCCGGTCCAACACCACGGCAGGATTAAGATCGCCGATCTCTATTGCAATCTTGTTGAATCGATCCATGAAGCTTCTCAGGCTTTCCTTCTTTTCTTGGCAGACTCCCGCCAAGGCTAGTGAGGTCGTTTTGTACGACTTACTCGTTGCGAATTGTAGGGTGAAATGGGACGACAACTTGCTGAACGAGTCAATGGAGGCGCTCGGCAATCTCGTAAACCAGCTCAAAGCTCTTCCCTTCAGCAACGTGGGGAAAATTCGGCACAAAGCCGAGTCATCCTGAGTGGATAGGGTCGCTTGGGTTAAGAAAACATTCAGATGTTCCTCAGGGTCGGAGGACCCATCGTATTTCTCGATCGGCATGTTTTTCCAGTGGTCTAGCAGGGTTGCCTCCATTATTCTTCGAGAAAAGGGGTGCCTCAGGGAGTGGGTGGTGGTGTCGGCCTTGTTAGCTATCAGAGAGGTGACGGGTGTTCGGGTGACATGGTCGGTTGGGGCATGATATGCTGACTCCTCTTGGAGGGTAGGAGTTGACGGCACGTATGTCCAGTTAAGGCTTCGAAGCTTGGCGTTCTGGCGGCGTAGTTCGGCTAGCTCCCTGGCGTCGGCCTCTCTCTGTCTTCGGATAGCGGCCATTTCCTCACGCAATGCACGCAAGTCATCTTGGAGGTCAGGTTGGTCTCGGTTGGTGTTCGGCCGGACCTCTTGTATCACAGGTTCTGGTCCGGTTTGAGGCATTCCGTACGGGTAACGTTCTTGGTTGGTCATGACGGGGTTGTTCTCGGGGTTGGGGATCGGTTGAGTCGACGTCGATGGTCCTTTGCGTGTTACTACCATATCTCAGTCTCAGTTGTAGAGTTAAAAGGGGCTGAAAACATCTCTTCGGCCCCACGGTGGGCGCCAAATGTTCCTATGTTAGGATACACACTCCAATTATCCTTGTTGTAGCGGATCTGATCCTGGGTCTCGGTCTTCTCGTTCCTATCCGGGTAGTCCGATGTGAGGGGGGGTGTGCCTGCAAAGACACTCCAATGCTCAAGTAAGTGCTCGGCGTAATAAATGTGGTAGTTCAAAAGTTAAAAACATACCTCGTTGGGGTCCTATTTATAGTAGTTCTTATTGGGCCGCGATTAGGGACTGGGCCCCAGAAAATTAGGGGACTAATCCTATGCATTATGCTAATTAATCTCTCCGTAACCATCCTGGCGAGGGTGACAAACTCGGCCGACCCCGCCGAGATGTTTCGCCCCCTCTGGGAGTGGTCGGCGGGTTCGGGGTAATCGAAATATGTGTTTGTGGGTTCGGGTATTCGGCCTAAGTTACGGTCTCGGGTATTCGGACAGGTCGGCTACCATACGGTATAATATATATTGTATCAATTTTATTTTATAAAAATAAATTATCAAATCATCTTGGATTAATATAAAATTTTGTATATATACTTAATATAAGTTATATCAATATCGTTTAAATTATCTTTTATATATATATATATATATATATATATATATATATATATATATTAAAGAGATAAACAGTGTGAATGATGTTAGAATAAAATAGTAATGTACGAAATAAAAATGAGAAATACACTAAAATATTGAGTTATTTGATATAGAAAGAAAAAAAAAATAATATTAAAAAAAGTGCCATATAGAAAATATATCGTTATTACTTTCAATTTTTAGTAAAAATAAACATAAATAAATCTTATTCGTAATGAACATGCAAGTGAAGATTCAATTCAGCATTAGCAAATTCTTTTTCCATCATTTTTCTACAAAATTAATGATTAGATATTAACAAATAATTTAAAATTCATGTTTAATACAAATCCATAAATAAGAAAGAAAAAAAAAATTAAACCACTTGCATTATATCTTATTTTCACAAATACAAAGTCCCTATTAGATTCATATTCTTCGTACTTCCATTTCATGCATAGCCAAACAAAACACACATCGAAACTCATTTTTATTATAACTGGATGTCAAATCCCATGCCTAATAATAGTGAAAATAAAGGAAGAAAAAATAGTATTTTCTATTTTTGACAAAGATTACCATGTGAGATGAAAATTAAACAAAAAGGGTGAGAGGTGAAATGGATAAAATGTTGATGGAATCATGCTTAGGAAAGCAAGAGGTGACATCTTAAAGGATTCAAGAAGAACGGGCTAGACATGAAGATTTGGACTAGTCAGAGCCCAATGGGCTTGGTGGGCCTAGGGTACTCTTCACATGAGTTTTGCATTGACCACCACCTTTATTGTGTTCTTGAGTAGTGTAGGATTTAATAATTTTGGTCTTGTATTCTAGATCTCTAGTATAGGAGTTTTGAGCCTTAGGCTTAATGGGCCTAGTTTTGAGCTTCATGGGCCTTTGGGCTTTTGGTACCCAATATGGGGCTCATTTTAATTCTTGTAATTTTTCCTATTGATTATTTGATTGGCCATTATATTTAGGCCATTAGATTAGGATTATAGGAGGAATACAATAATAAGTTCATTAGGCTTAATCCAAGTTTCATTTAGGAGTCATTTGACATGAATTTGGATCACATGGTTTAAGCATGGATGGGCTGAACATGTGCATACCAAATTCACTTCAAATGAGCCTTAAATGAAACCTAGATGAAACTAGAAGCCTTAACTCATGAATTAGCACATGGGTCACCAAAATTTGAAATTCAAATATTGGCGCCAAGGTTGCTAGCTTGAGTTGGCGCCAATAGCTAGCCTATCCGAATCTATATATTTCCTCCTTCACTCATTTTGTAGTCACTTTTAAATATAGAGAAATCTGAAATCATTCTTCAGTCATTCTCTCTCCAAGAGTCACCTTGGTGCTTAGCTTAGCTTTAGGAATCCGTTACTTTCTAAAGCTAAACCGTGGGAAATCTTTTGCACTCCTAGCTTGAGTGCTTCCGTCCAAGATTTGGATCATCCAAATCTTGTCTTCTTTTTCACTTCTTCTTGCCGGAATCAAGGTCTCAAGGACAAGATCATTTGCGGATTCAAGCAAGGAAGATACAATACTTCATCTCACCTACTTGACTCCATCAAATGTGATGATGTAATATATATAAAGGGTGAAGGAGAGATGTAATAGAAGATAACGATGGAATGAAATTAACACGTAAAATGGATTATCAAATCCGAAATGATGTGTAATCAAAATTGAGAAAAAATTAAAGATGAAAACAAAATTGATACATTTCTTTCTAATGATAATTATATAGTGATATGAAAATTAGATAATAGAAGAGTGAGAGTTAGATTAAATGGAATGTATAAAGGAAAAATATAATAAAAGATAGAATTATAGAGAAATTGACACATAGGATAATATGCTAACATGGCAACATGTGAGATTGATCTTAGAATGATGTGTCAACATAATAGAGTAGTGTAGCTCGACTTTTATATTATAAATAAAAATAGATATGTGTATCAAATTTTACATAAATTGGACTTTTCTAAAAATGTAATCTAGTGATGAATATTTTACCTATATTTTGAATATCAACATATTATAGGTTAAAATAAATTGTTGTGATGAACTAGTAAATACTTTTGAAACTGAATGAATTTTTGTATATTTGATCCAATTAGTAAGAACATCAAATATAAAGTTGTGACACTTTTAGTTCTTACCAAAATTTTATAAGTGTTCCAACAACAGGATGACATCCTTGTTGCTTTAATATTCACAACAATAAGGGCACCTAAAAAGACACTTTAATGCTCATGTTACTCATGTTAGAGGGAAATTTAGTTTAAAAATGAGATAAGGGTATAATGATACATGGTGCCCCATATATAGGTGTTTGATCTTATCTCTACGGTTAGAGATAATGTTGCATGATTTTTGGAGATATTCTAATCGATAAGCAAAGATATTATTCTTGATCATGTGATCCTTGATTATGGAGGATTTGATACACAGATATCAAATTGTGTGATATCTTGGAGATATGTTATGATGAGTATGTGAGAATATTCATGTCAAGATACCTTGTTAGTTGTTAGTTTTTGATTGTTTAGGGCTTTACTTTATGACGATGGGTTAGAGACCTAATGTAGGCGAGTAAGAGAAAGCCAACTTGAATCGATCAAGCTGGGCGATACATAAGCACCCCAAGCTCTTAAGGTTGAGAAAGTTATAGTTGGAGCTGTCTCGTTGGGTTGAGTAATACATAAGCCCCTAAGCTCCGAGCTCATTAGGATGAAAGAGGTACAATATTGTTTGCTCTGGCTTGGTTGTTCGTTTTGCATTTATGTGTCGTTGTTGACAGTTTTTTCACGTGTATTAATGGGTAGTAAATGATGTGTTGCTTAGGAAATGTAGGTCATTTGACTAGTAAATGGTTTTTATATTAAATAGGGTGGGAGGTACCATTCTTGTTTGTGCTTTGTTGGCATTCTTTGTTTGGTGGGTTTCTTCTTGTATTCTAAAACTGTGAGGTATGTGTCTTTGGTGTGGTGTTTTATTGTTGGTGTTTGTACAAGGTACTTCTTGCAGTGATTTTAGTTGGTTATTTTATGTAGGATATTTATATACAATATTAAAGAGCAATGGTTTAAGAGACATGGTTGATTGTTCTACATTGCGAGATGGTGGCTCGAGTCTTGAGGAGAGGGAGGCCTTGGGGGCGGAGATTAAAGTTCTACAGTCTAAGTTAGATAATAGTCAATTAGAGAGAACGACTTTGGTTGTGATATGTGTGTTGTTGGAGATCAAGAGGGATTGATTGAATCATGAAAGGCGGTGTTTGAAGAAGAATAGGGACGTATTAGCAACTTGTGTAGCTAAGCTTACTATTGAAAAGAATGTGGCTTTGTGGGAATGTGATAAGTATGTTGGGGAGGTGGAAAGTTTGTCTTTTGAGTGATTGTTGTTGTTATCCTAGATTTGGGATTGTCAGGCCCGTGTGATAGCTTTAGAGAATGTCACATCTGAATAGCATGATCACAGTTTCCAGAGGACCATTCAACAAGTGGCACGCACTAGATTTTCCTTATGGGAAGTTGAGCGTTGATTTAAATGTTATTAACGGTGAGCTTGTGAAAGAGGTTGGTCTTCCTTACAAGGATGACACGAAAGAGTCATCTGATGAATAAGAAGATGTGTTAATGGCTTGTGGAGTTGATGGGATATATGTTGCTAGAGCATCATTTTTTGGCGAGAAGGACAAGGATGTTGTGGGTAAGGCTCCTAGGGATGTTGACATATTTTGTTTTTGAAAGTTTGTTTTTTTGCCATATTTGATCAAGATGTTGACATGCCTGATTGAATTTTTTTTTTTTTACTTGGTTGGTTTTGCTTTTGTTACACATGCACTCAAAAATGTCGTAAATTTTCTATAAGATCGTGAGAGGTCATGCATGGCTTCTTACAAATTTGTGGTAGCTTTGAGTAAATTCTTCTTGCTCAAAGTGCCTAGGATGCATTCTTTGAGCAACTAAATGTCTACTTCCAACGTTGTTCTATGTCTTGGCTCGTTTAAAGTGAATTTCTGGTAGCTCTAAGCGAATTTCCATAAACTTGAGTAGTAATTCCGCTTAAGACTATGGATTTTTGAATTATCTGCTCCTTGTGATATTTCAAAAAGAAAAACATAAAAAATACCTAGTATTTAACAATTAAACTAAAATTGAAATTATCTCTTGACTAAGTGTTTTGTGACAAAAACAAGATTTAAAAGAATAATATATATTAATAATTGCCTAAATTGAATAAAATATGAATGGAGGTTTTGTCATCATCTTTATTGTCTTATGGCGGGTAGGTTGCTTCTTGAGAAGGGTTTTGGTTTGGGGGTCGTGGCAGTCAAGGATAATTGCACTGGGGTTGGTCTGAGGTGGTCAATTGTTAAGGAAGTCTTCATTGCCTTGTTGTTTTATCGTTCAGTTTCGGGTGGAAATCGAGTGTGGCCGAAGGATAGTTTCGCTTTGACTCCATGATAGCGTTGTCAAATCACTATCAAAAGTAAACTAGATTTTCCCTTAAAATTTGCAATACAGGGAACAACCTAGGTTATTCTTCTCGAAGACACAAACATATTGAATTTGTATTTTATCACATAAATTTAGCAAGGGGTGATTTAATATTTTAAAATATTATTGAATCAACAAAATAGAGAATTAAGAATAAAAAAATTCAATCAGACAAGTATCAATTCAAGGTTTCATTCCACATAGTAAGTTTTTCATAGTTTAGCAATAAATTTGAATTCTCAATCAACTTAATTCAACAAGAACTTAATCAAAAATGTATATCTAAATCTAGATCCATGAATTCCAGCAAAACATGAAACACAATTAGAATATCACAATTTTAATAAAATTCAAGAATGGTGAATGATTGAATTAGACACTTTAGGTTATTTGAAATCTAAATCCAAATCCAAGTCTAAATTTAGATCTAAAATTAATCTTCATTCTCTTTTCTAGATCCAAAATGAAATTCATAATCATGATAAACGAAAATTAAACCTAAAACAAAGAAGAAGAGAAACAAAGAATTCATTCGATAAAAAAATCAAGAACTCAAATTTTACTGTAATTCTTGAAACCTAGAATCAATTAATGAACTAGTCATGCATCATAATCATGTAATTATAGTGATCCAATTCATATAAGTAAGAGAGAAAATTAGAGAGAGAGAGAGAGAAAGAGAAAATTTTGAGAGAAGAAACTCAATTTCTGAAAAATGAGGTATTTGATATCAAGTTTACATGTGTTACACTTATTTATTGACTACACTAATGGGTCTAATCAAAGTAATTAAAAGTCCAAACCACTAAATCAACTAATTACATCACTAAATAAATCCTAACATTACATTCTAAAAATAAAAAGAAAATACTATATAAGGCTACAACTTTGCAATGCATTTTTGGGTTGCTTAACGCTGAACTAGACTTTTCTCCCAATAGAAAAATTGTATAACTCTCTCTTATCTTTCTAGGAACACGAAGAAAGTCCAAATCCAATGTTAGGAGCTCTAGATATGGTCTACACAAGAAATAATGTCAAAACAAAAAAAATATATGAAAATTAACTAAAATTTATAACTAAGACCAAAATGACTCATTAGAACATATCAAAGTTAATATATCACAATATGATACTAATAAAAGTCAAATAAAAAAATGGTGCATATAAAGATATACAAAAATTGGTCTATCACTCCACGGAGGACACCAAATGTTCTTACAATCCTATAAGTGCTCTAACAATGGGATAACATCCTTGTTACTCTAATATTCGTGGTAGTGAGGGCACCTTCAAAGACACTCCAACACTAGAGTTAGAGAAGAGTTTATGTTAAAAATAAGATTATGATATAATGGTACCTGGTACTCCATATATAAGTGTTTGATCTTATCTCTAAGCTTATAGATGATGTTACGTGATTTCTGGAGATATATTCTTATATGTGATCCTCGATTCTAGGAGATATGATATGTCGAGATCAAGTTGGTATGATATCCTTGAGATATGTTATGGTGATTATGTGAGGATATTCATGCCAAAATATTTTATTAGTTGTGAAGAGTTGATTGTCTGGAGCTTTACTTTATAATGATGGGCTAGAGGCCCAGTGTGGGCAGTAAGAGAAGGCCAGCTCGACTTAGTCGTGCTAGACAATACACTTCTAATTTTTTTTATAAATACTTAAAATAAGTGATATATATATATATATATATATATATATATATATATTAAAATGATCATTAGGGACTAAAAATAATTTTAAATTTTAGAGAGATAAAAATCAAAGAAACTTAATTTATAAGGATCAAAAACCAAAATTTTCTTATTTTATAGGCACTAAAAATAATGTTTACAAATTTTAAATAGATAAAGAACAAAAAAATAATTATATGAACCAAAATCAAAACTCTCATTTTATATAGAGTAAAAATATATTTAAGTTTATTTTAAATATAAATTATATTTTATATTTATAATGAATAATTCATATTGTAATATAAAAATATTTTGACTATGAATAATATATATATATATATATATATATATATATATTAAATTTTAAATTAAAAATAAAGTAAAAATATTAAATGAAAGAGATAAATGTTGGAAAAATTGTTAAAAACACTCTAAAAAAATTACAAGTGAAACTTTACTCTTTTTTTTAACAATTTCTCCATCTTATACTGAAAATAAAATCAAAAAAATTTTAAATTAAATATATTTTTAAGTAATTAAAATACTTAAAATATACTATAATTATTCTCAATTTGATCATTGATCAAATATCGATGTTGATCAAGCATTCCTAAATTTATAAATTAAAAAAATAAATAACACTTAATTTTATAAGCACATTTATCTATATCATATTTCAATAATGAGTTTAGTGATCGTATATTTTATACTCAATATTATCGTTGAATAATAATAATAATAATAACTTTTATAACTATTAATAAAGAGAATATTTTCTTGTGGTATTTATATTTTTTTAGATTCTTTTATCCTTCAACTAATATTTACAATTATCCATGGTTATAAAGTTATATGCACATTCTCATTTTATCATCTCTTTATTATTATTATTATTATTATTATTATTTTTACTTTTTAAAATAATGGTGAGGCACATAGTGCTTTATTTCTCCCTAGCTAGTAATAATAATAATAAACTGCAAAAAATGGATTTGGTATATAACAACTTAATATTATATATATTGACCAATTATTTTAATAAGTACATAGCATGAAATGCAGACAGTCATATGGTCAAGGTACTAGTTGTATCAAATAGTAAAGTATCGTTGAGTAGGACCATATATTAGACATGAGATACATAATCCTTTAATTGTCGAGGATTTGGATCCATGGTTGCAAACATTAGGAGCTCATTGTCTTGTTGCAATATGGCCATCTCATCTTCATTTAAATAAACCCAAACTTCAATACCTTTTCCCGAAGGTGTATCCATCAGGATGACCAAATCACCAAGTGACTCTCTGAGGACCCTATTTTTTTCATTTCCCATTTTCATCCTTACTCATTTTTCAGCCTCACTCACTCTTCCTTACACAACTCATTTTCTCTCCAAACTCTCACTTCTCCTTTTCTCTCTTTTGCTTGTGGCGATTCTTGGCAGCTGAAGGTGCATAGGGGGTGTGAACTGATTCCTCATGCTGATTTCTTCTCCGTTCACTTCCAAGCTTCTCTTCTCCTTCATTCTTTTCTTCCCGAAGCTCGGAATCTTCACCCGAGGTAAGGGAAGCTAGTAAATTTGGCTGTTTTCGACTCAGAATGGGTCTTAGGTACTTCTATATTTCTTGTTGTTGGATAATTTCTGGCAGAGAAGGGTTCAAATGAAATTTTGGGGTTTTCGGAGCTTTGAGGAAAATTTGGGGTTTTTGAAGATTTGTGGTTGCATGTTGAAAATGAACTGTTTTTATTGATGTTTGATGAAAATGGGAGATATTGAATGGTTTGCATGTTGGATTTCTGTTGAGTTATGCAAATTTTGGTTAAATTTTTCGAAAATGAAGTGTTGCTGCTGAGCTTCGCGCTGAGCGCTGTTCATCGCGCTGGGCGCGTGGCCACCAGGGGACCCCATTTGGCCAAGCTCGCTAGGCGCAATGATGAGTGCGCTGGGCGCGTTTGAGAATGTGGGTCTCTGGTTGGCCCGCGCTAAGCGTGACTTGGATCGCGCTGGGCGCGATACTCGTTGTAACTTGCTTTTGGTTTCTTGAGGCTGCGCTGAGCGCGACCCTTGTCGCGCTGGGTATGGGACCCCTTGGGAGTCTCTGCCTTGTGGGCACTAGGCGCAATTCCGAATTGCGTTGGGCGCGAGACCAAGGGGTGGTCTCTGCCTTCCCCGCGTTGAGCGCTGGGTTAGGTACGCTGGGCGCGTGAGACTCCTTTGAGTCTCTGCCTGGTCAGCGCTGGGCGCAATGGCCATTAATTGCGCCAAGCGCGAGAGAGCCTTGGGTTCTCTGGCTGAGTCCCGCCGGGCTCGGGCACACCTGCGCTGGGCGCACTGACCCCCCTGGTGCTCTCTGGTTGCGTTGCGCTGGGCACAACCACGTGTGCGCCGGGCACGGAGATGAGATTGTTGTGTATGATGTTTTATGTTGAGTTGAATTGAAATGGAAGGTTATGAAATGATGTCTAGTAGATAATGTTGTTGTTGATATTGAATTGTATCTGGTGAATGTGTTGAGAAGTGGTGTTGTGTTGTAGATGATATGTTGAATTGTGAAGCTGATGTGTTGAGTTGTATAGTTGTGCAGTGTTATGTGATGACTGAATTGTTGTAGGCCTAAAGGGCTGAGTTGTTGTAGGCCCAAAAGGCTGAGTTGTTGTAGGCCTAAACGGCTGAGTTGTTGTAGGAGATCTCCGAGTTGATATGCGTGACGACGCATTGCATGCTTATTGATGATCATGTTGAGAACCGATGGGATGTATGTTGATGAAGTGTTGATAGTTGTAGTTTTTTTTATTTCCTAAATCTTTCTATATGTTGTTCCTTTTTATGCTAGCTTACCCTTTGTGTTTTCATGTAGTTGGACTGCTATGATCATACTATGTACGGGAGCAGAGCAGGGATAGGTGGTGGATAGTGGTGAGTCGGTAGCTGATAGATGGAGCTGACTTCTATGGATGTTTTGTTTGTTTTGGTCACTTGGCATAGTGACTTTTGATGTAATTCTTGTATTGCATGCCCTAACTCTAGTCGGACTCGGGACATATGTATATATTTATATTCTAGACTCTATATTTATATACTTGTTCTACTCTGTCTAGTGTTTCCGGTGTGTTATGGTGGTGAGTGTAGTGGTCAGCCGGGTCATTACAGACTCAGCAAAA
This sequence comes from Cajanus cajan, assembly GCF_000230855.2. Classification (NCBI taxonomy): domain Eukaryota; kingdom Viridiplantae; phylum Streptophyta; class Magnoliopsida; order Fabales; family Fabaceae; genus Cajanus; species Cajanus cajan. The sequence goes on along the minus strand of NC_138523.1, from coordinate 10,971,276 downwards.
CAAGACACCCAAATTGGCTTTCCCCATCCAAAGTCAACATCATAAAGGCCAAAATTACACCAACTCGTATAACAAAGATAATTGTACTCATTGCAACCCTCAAAATTGTTTCCATTACCTGTTTTAAACTTTCACGAAAATTAACAACCCCTCCTTCATCTTGGAAGCTTTTCACAAAGTAATTGCTTCCCTAATTAATTTAGTTACCAATTTAGGTACTCATCATTTCACTACAATACAAATAGGTTTTAGTAACATTTAAAAAATGTTACTTAATTATGTATAAATATTACTAATTTATTTTAGTAACATATTATCAAATGTTGTATATAGTTCATGTTACTAAAGACTTTTAATAATATTTTTATATAATTAGGCAACATTTTTCAAATATTAACAAAGTAATATTTTTGTAATATTTTAATAATGTTGCCAATATTTTATTAATTTTATAAAATAATAATTAATTTTAATTTATATATATTAATATCAATTAATATATTTTTATGTCTCTTAAATTCTTAAGAGTTCTTTGAGAGAAGATTAAAGACATTCTTAGTCAATTACCACTTATTATATATAAAATATCAAATTTTATTTATCTTAAATATAACTATATGATTATATATACTCTTTATGAATCATTAATCTATTCGATGTAGAACTTTAATTATGGATAATAATTAGAGATAAGAGAAATTTACTTTTTTTTACTCGATGTGAGACTTTGATTTTATAAAGAATTATAGTAGCATTTTTCAAAAAAAATGTTGCAAAATAATCTATGTGAAATTTTTTTACTCGATATGGGACTTTGATTTTGAAAATAATTAAAAAGAATAAAATTGAAATAAAAAATGTTACTCTATCTATAATAACATTTTTTTAAAAAGTGTTGCAAAATAATCTATTTGTTTAATATATAGTAACATTTTAACAAATGTAAATAAAAAAAATGTTACTAAATAATTAAAATCTAGTAGTGTTTGCCCTCATTAAAGCCGTGGCCAGCCAAACAAAGTTTCCCACACGAGTTTGGAAAATTAGGAGATGCCCTTCGACGCATGTTTATTGTATGAATCACCGAAGTTGGCCTCTCTAAACCAGATTTGGCCTTGGAAGCTTTTGCAGCATATTTGCATAGAAGGGATGCTACCACCTTCACTCGAGTAGGGTTTTGCACGGTTGAACTTGACCCTTGAGCCCTTAACCTCGAAATAGCTTTTTCATCAAACAAAAACCTCCTCGTAGCAAGCCTATCCTTGTTCAGAAATTGGCAACACAAATGCATCGCATTCTTGTCTTGTGGCCATGCATTATTATGGGGGAAAGGGGTGTCAAAGGTAGGAAATTCAAATGCATGTTGAAACTCACTGATACGAGAGTTAGAACCCCAATTGTTTAAAAAGAAACTCGCACCTGCTCCATCTGCTACCATGTGAGATATCAAGGTACCGACCGCCATTCCACCACATGCAAAACAAGTCACTTTTGCCATAGTTGTGTACCCTTCAGCTGATACTTCCATGATTACTTGCTTTGGAAGGAGTTTATAGATTAATGATGATAAATTAGGTTGGTTGAAAAATTCAGCAAGGCTACAACTTACTTTGGCCTCCGTGAAGTGAACCCCTTCGTCGTTACAATCGACGGTAACCTTATCTTTAACCCTTCCAGCGAATGGGTAAAAGAGATTCAAGGCTTGTGATAAGGATTCCTTTAATTGTTTCATTCTTTGTTGTGTGATCATATCAGTGATGGCTTGAGTATTATGATCATTAGAGTAGAAAAGCAACATTGGAATATATATAGAAGGCACGAGTTGGTCTAAGATTGAGAGCTTATGGGATTTTGGGTGTGTTGTTGGGCAAGAGGGTTTGATGAACTCGAGGAGATTATTTCAACTTCCAAATTCTCGGTTGATGCAAAGGTGATTGTGAAAGAAAGTAGCATAATCTATTCTCTCATTCTATATGCATATATAAGAAGTTAAATTGTCAAACTAGATTTCTTTTCATTATCTTTAACATGTTATTCATTATTGTTCATAATAAATTTGAAAAAATATTTTTTAATGTGGCTATGAAATACTCCAACATTGTTTTTTCTCTCACGACTATATCTTAAACAACTAAGTCAAAGACTAATCTTCCTTATAATACTAATCATTGTTTAAGCATTTCAGTACTTCATTAAAGTTTTTGAAAATTGAGAATTCTTAGTTTTTTAAAAAGATAAATACTAATCATGTGAATACAGGTGAAAATATGTACCGGAAATTGTTAATATAAGTAGATTCACATTTGTAATCTTTAATTAAATACATAGTATTTAAACTTGTTTTTAAAAAATTATTCAGTATTATTATTTCCCAGATTTCTATGATTCTTTTCTTTACTTCAATAAATAAGCAATGAAACCACGTCATAGCTAGGAAGTATCAAGAAACAAAATCTCCTCTAAAAAGCAAAGACTAAGAGGTCTCAGTTTGAGTGGCTCTTCTCGTCCACAAAACCAAATGCCATTTACAGAACATACCTAAACGCTTTCAAATTCTTCCACGGTTACATCCTCCCACAAATCTACACATGCCAGCGTGTCTTCGTGGATACTCCAATGTCCAAAGTTTATAATAGTAATATAATTAATTAATTACTGAAAATGTTCAATTGGATTGATTTATATTAAGCAAGTATACAACGAGTTGGATAACTTTTGCATCCTTCATGAGATTGATTGGCAGAGATTTGAGAAAATAGAAAATTTTCTTTTACTCTGTCTAATGGCATACCTATATATATAGAAATTTCTTTCAATTCTATATATAGAAATTTCTTTCAATTTTTCTATACTAATCTTAAAAAAGCTATTTTTGACGATGATTTGTGGTTGGTTACCAGCAGTCACAGATCTAAAAAAATTTAATTGTGGGGGTAATTTAATGAAATATATAAATTTATAATACCAATTATCTAATATAAAGTACAACTAAAGAGTGAAGTTATCTTATTATAGTTATAATATATAATCAAATAACTATTTAACTATTTATCTTCTATTCATTTTTTCATCCTATTTTTTATGATATTCATAAAAAGGATTTATTTTTATAAAAATTAGAGAAAAAAGAGACACATAGTATCTCTTTCTTTAAAAAAAAGAAAGAAAAAATAATAAGTTATTTAAAGCGCGAGAAATTTAAATACTACTAAATATCACAATCAAGTAAAAAAAAAAGAGAAAAAATAAATAAATAATAGATAAATTAATTTAAAGATAGTTATAAGGATAAATTAGTTAAAAATTTGTGTACTCAAAAAATGAGTATCTCCTCTATTAATTATATGTTGTGTGATAATTATTCTATTTATTATTTATTTACGATGATTAATTCGATAATTTTTCTTAACTAAAATACAAAAAAAAACTAAAAATAAATAAATACACTAACAATTATAACATATAAAATTAAAAGGATTCAAAAATTAAAATAAAAAAACAAAAAAAAAACTGAAAGTAATTATTTTAATAAACTAAATCACGTTATCTTTATTATTATAAAGCAAGGAATTTTCATTAAAAATAAAGTATATTAATAAAAAAAATTTAAAAGATAATTTTAACAAAAAAGTGAAGAAAATTGTTTATTAAAATAAAAAGTGAGTAAAATATTGATATACAATATATTAAATATAAGAAGTGGATAATTAAAATATAATAATAATAATAATACATATAAAATTAAGAAAGTGTGAAAGCATTTGCCCCACTCTCCCTGCTATAAATCCGTCCCTGTTTACCGGTGTACTCATTAAACTTATTTAATATAAGAATATAATAAAATTTTAATATTAAATATTATTATGTATTTTGCATTATATATATATATATATATATATATATATATATATATATATATATGTTATGACAATATGTAAAAGAAAGATATTAAGAGAAAGAAGACGACACACAAATTACGTGGTTAAGTCAATGTGACCTACGTCTACGGGCAGTTCAAGAGTTTCTTATTTTTGAATGAATAGAGATGATGATACAGATGTCTTTTAGCCTTATAACAATGATAAAATATAACAGCCTTATTACAACCCAAATAAAGATAGAAATAGTAACGAAAAAGATCAACAATTCTCCACCTTGACTTGAATTTTCCCAAGTCACCAGTAACCAAGAACAATTCTCCTGCTATTCTCCCCAAAGGGTCTCAAGCGATGCGAACATTCACCAAGTCCAAGCTATGGTTAAACCTTTCAAAAGACAAAGGTTTAGTAAACATATCTGCTGGATTGTCTACAATAGTTATCTTTTCTATGGAGAACAATTTGTCTTCAATTACATCTCGTATGAAATTTAATCTGACATCAATATGCTTTGATCTTTCATGATAGACTGGATTTTTCGCCAAACACAAAGCACTTTGACTATCACAATAAAGTATACGTCTCTGCACATTCAAACCCAAACTATCAATAAGACCTTGCAACCATATACCTTCTTTAACCCCCTTCTGTCAAGGACATGTATTCCGCTTCAGTGGTAGACAAAGCAACAGTAGGTTGAAGTGTTGCTTTCCAACTAAAAACACAACCATAAAGAGTGAAGATATAACATGTCAAAGATCTTCTCCTCACGAGATCTCCACCATAGTTAGAATCTGCATAGCCAATAAGACCACACCCAATATCATTAGAACCATAAACTTAGCAGATATTACTAGTACCTTTCAAATATCGCATAATCCACTTCACAGCCTCCTAGTGAGCCTTTCCAATATTACTCATAAATCTACTAACCACACTCACAGCATGAGTCAAATCTGGTCTTGTACAAACCATGGCATACATTAAGCTCCCAACAGCACTAAAATAAGGAACCGTATTCATATACTCCTTCTCTTCATCAGTACTAGGAAGAATGCTAGCATCAAGTTTAAAATGTGTTGCCAAAGAAGTACTAACAGGCTTAGAATTCTCCATTTGAAAAGACTGCAACAACTTTTCAATGTATTTCTTCTGAGATACATAAAGTATACCTGCATTTCTGTCTCTCCAAATCTTCATTCCTAAAATCTTCTTGACCGCACCCAAATCCTTCATCTCAAACTCACTGCTCAACATAGCTTTAAGAGCATCAATATCAGTCTTGCTCTTAGCTGCAATTAGCATGTCATCCACATACAACAACAAATATATATAGGAACCATCTGATAGCTTCCTACTATAAACACAGTTATCAAACTCATTTTGAACAAAATTATAGGAAATCATAAAAGCATCAAACCTCTTGTACTACTACCTCGGGCTCTGTTTTAAACCATACAAGGATTTTTTCAGCAAACACACATGGTTCTCTTTTCCGACCTCAAGGAATCCATCTGGCTATGACATGTAAATCTGCTCTTCTAAATTTCCATGCAAGAATGCAGTTTTCCTGTCAAGCTGCTCTAACTCCATATCCAAAGCACTCACCATAGCCAACAGAACTCGAATAGTCTTATGTTTTACCACAGGCGAGAACACTTCATGGTAGTCAATTCCCTCTTTCTGTGAAAAACCTTTTGCCATAAGTCTTGCCTTGAACCTGGATGGTTCAACACCTGGAATCCCTTCTTTCCTTTTTAACACCCATTTGCATCCCACAACTATGACTGATGATGTAAAGAAAGCGATATTGGAAAAGGCGCACAGTTTGATTCTCTTGAGTTTGACTGATGAGGTTCTACGAGAGGTAGGTGAAGAGACAACGGTTGCAGGGATGTGGAAGATGTTGGAAGATAAATTCCAGAAGAAATCCCTAACCAATCGGTTGTATCAGAAGCAACGTCTCTATACCTTGCAGATGTCAATATGTTTGTGAGAGATTATCTTGATAATTTTAACCGAATTATCTTGGACCTACAGAGTATTGGAGTTAAAGTTGATGATGATTGATGAGGATCCAGCTATTATTTTGTTATGCTCTCTCCCAAAATCATATGAGAATTTTATTGATACTGTTGTATGGCAGGGATAGTATTACTCTCAACAATGTGAAGGACAGCTTACAATCTAAAGAATTGAAGAAAAGAGTAGTCTCTAGTTCTAATGTGGATGATGTAGGTCTGACAGTTAGCAGAGGCAGAAGCATGGAGAGAGGAACTAGTAGCAAGGGTCATACACGCAGTAATTCACTTTCAAAGTCAAAGAAAGTGAGATGTTACAAATGCAAAGAGGTGGGGCACATAAGGAAGAATTGTCCACAACTGAAGAAAAATAGAAATAGTAACACCAGTGTAGCTGTTGTTCGTTCTAGTGCAAGTGTCTCTGGTGAGAGTTCAGATGAAGGAGATGGCGGAGATGTTTTGACTGTTAGTACTATTAGTTTTGTTGATACATGGGTCATGGATACCGGAGCTTCTTATCACATGACTTTTAACAGGAAGTTGTTCATACCACTTATTGAGCATGGTGGGTAATTTATCCGGACCCTCCAGTGCTGCAACATAACCCTGATGCACAAGAACTGCTTTCATCTTCAATTTCCACAAAGTGAAATCATTCAATCTATTGAATTTATCAATATTGAATTTGTACAAAGACATTGCGTTTTCTTCAGATTAGGCCCTAGCGTAACCTAGAGCTCTAATACCAATTGTTATGACAATATGTAAAAGAAAGAGATCAAGAGAAAGAAGACGACACACAAATTACGTGGTTCAGTCAGTGTGACCTACGTCCACGGGCAGTTCAAGAGTTTCTTATTTCTGAATGAATAGAGATGATGATACAGATGCCTTTTAGCCTTATAACAAGGATAAAATATAATAGCCTCATTACAACCCAAATAAAGATAGAAATAGTAAAGAACAAGATATAAATTCAAGGCATCTCAACAATATATATATATATATATATATATATATATAATAAAATTATATCGTAGTCTCATTTTTATTTAATTTCTTGTGTTTTTGGCAGGTTACTTTTTGTTGAGGTATAAACTGGTACATTGTTTTTAAATAATTTCTAATCATATATATGATTTACACATAATTAGATAAATTCTTTTTGGAATAATACAATTTAAGGATATATTTTAGTTAAATTGCATATCACTTCAATTAATTTATAGAAAACAAAATATTTTCTTGCTGATTGTGTTAATTGTTTAGTTTCATTATATTTTATTTATCAATTAATTATTGGAGATTAAAATAATAGTAAACAAATTTCATAATTATAAGGTTTTCATATAATTAGTAGAGTTTTATTTCTCATAAAGTGTTTTCTTTGTTATTTATTTGAAAATCTTCAAATTATCTTAATATAAAAAATTAAAAAGCCCGTAAAATTTTCAAATTTACTAACTTAAAGGTACTACACTATGTAGCATATGGATTCAGACATGGTACGAAGACACGACACAGACACGAATACAGAGATACGACAAAATCAAAAAACATAAGACATGTAGATACAACATATATATAATATATAATATAAATAACATTGTAACGACCCGTCATAACCTTTACACTCTGATAATCATATAACTATACTAGTCGACCAAGATAACTATTGTCTATTGACTGAATAATACTACATATGTGTATATACGAGCAATAATAAAATCATCTGTTAATATACAAAATAAACCATAAACAATATATATATATATATATATATATATATATATATAATAATCCAAAACAATAGTAATGTCCTTGTGTCGGTCACGCACTACCAACTAATACATTCTATGTCAATCCGACATGGGGACCAAAACTCAGCACCTCTACCGTGGCAACAACAACTCCAACCTAACCCTGACATGCTCTCATACAAGGTATGATTATCGAGGTCCATCCACATGGAAACAAAAGGGTAAGCTAGAGTTCAATAAAACAACCATACAGACATAAGAATAAACATCTATGCTACTCAATCATCAAATCACTAAAGCATGAAGTAAAATGCCAGATACTTCATCATAACAACAGTCATGCAATCAAGCAACACATGAAAGATATCAATGCATATCTATCATCTAATGCGTCGTCACGTATTCACCTATGAGATCTCCCTAATAATATAGCAGTATGTATGACATCTCATCCTACCGAAATTACCCTTACTGCTTTTACGCTCGAAGCACCCTGTTGGGTCAACAACAAATTGGGATATCAAATCCCCCCAGGTGTTTATTCAAATAGTGTCACTTACACAATTGAAAGTCCGGTTCCACCATCTAGAATAGTACAGTTGGATATAGGCTTACCATGACCTTGACATGCATTATCAAGTAACTTATGGATTTTGTTCACCGCCTATCCGCTAAGAACCACACAACCATCCCCAGTAACTGGTTAAGGGAATAACCCTAAACCTCATACCCTGCCCCAATACTAGCAAATGACTTAGAGGAGACTCACTTAAACTAGTGACCTATCCAAGCACCACTCTCATTCACACCAATGACCTATCCAAACACCACTCTCAAGAGACTCTATATGCGAGTTCTTTCAGTTCAAAATTTTTTTTCCCTCTCCTCAAGTCCTAAGCTAAGCACATGCCATAAGGCATCACATGCAAACAATGCATCATATATCATACATGGTCAGTCCACCACTATAATCAAATTCATCCTCATATGAACATACATACCAAATCATGTTTAAACATTCATATATATCATTCCCAAGCACCCATATGAATCAAGCACCAATTTACATCATATATCAAACATATATGAACCAATATTAAACATTAAAACATGTAAAAGCATCATAACCCACCCACAACAAAAAAATACAATTAATGCCCGACATAGCTTAGCTCGTGCCCGACCTAAGCTCAACCCAAGAGCTCTAGGGCTCTCTCACGCCCGGTGTGAGGGTACCATGCCCAGTGTCGGTCTGCCTGAGACTCCCCTAATGAATCACACCCAATGCAACTTACCTTGTGTTGGGCGTCACGAAGTTAGAGACTTCCCTAGGGCATTCACGCCCGACATAATCAACCTTGTGCCTGGTGTCATATCAATAAAAATCTCTACCCGAGCCAATGTCTGATATCGCGCCCGACGTGACCTTCCTCATGCTCGACGCCATTCATCCAAAGGCGCCCATTTACAGTCACACCTAACGAAGCTAACCTCACGCTTGACGTGATCATTAAATGGTCACTCTTGATGAATGCACACCTGACGCCATGAAGGAGCGCTCGACATGAACTCAAACAACAACAACCCTAACCTCACCATTTCAATCAAAAACCTAAAAGTTTCATAAGACAACCACATGCAATCCATACAATATGACATCCAAGCATCCTACAATCTAGAAACACACTCAGATCCAACATGCACTCACCTAGTGCATCAAAATCATCAAGACCCCAAAAATAGCCTGAAACCCCGAAGTTGGGAAATTCCCTCAACTCAACCATTAATTCCCCAAAATCATGCATCAATTGAGTTTCTAAATTCACATGCAATCAAACAACTTACATTCTAGCTTTCCTCACCTAAAGATTGGCCCAAAATAGCCAAGAAGAGGAAAAAGGAAGAGAAATTCTTGAAGCTCTCAATCTGCAAACTTCAACTGGCCAAAATCAAGCTTCCTAGCTTGAATTCCAAGAAAAGATATATAGAAGAGATTAGTTGATGGAACTACTTGGAGAAGATGAATGTTCTTCCAAGCTTTCCATGCAAGGACCGAAATGTTCTTGAGGTTGGACTCCTTGAGGTGGCGGAATCACCTTGGAGGATTCTCCAATGGTGGAGAAGTAATGGAATTGGTTCGGTTACTTCCTAGCTTGTGAAGGAAGCTTGAGGAACCAAGGCAAAGGTTGAAAACCTTTGATGAGAACCTTAGAGAGAAATTTCTCTTTCGGTTTTAGGAGAGAAATCTGAAGTTTTATTTCTCAAATGTTCAAAAGTGATTACAAGAGAGGGATTTACAAATATATAGGGAGAGGTAGCTTCTAGGAGAAGCTAACCTTAACCATGGTTCACTAGGAACCATGGTAAGGTGTAGCTAACCATCCATGGTTTCTAAAACCTGTAAGAGAAGCTAACCTTGACCATGGTTCACTTAAGAACCATGGTAAGGTCAGCCAAACCTACTAAGGTTTAGAAGCTTGGAAGGCAAGCTTCAAAACTTGTAGGAGAAGCTAGAAATTTCGGCCAAGAACAAAAGGAATGAGCTAGGCGGCCAAGGCTCAAAAATGCTCCATGATTTATTTCAAAAATATTTGATTTGGTTTAGTTAGGTTCATCATATGATGATGAGACCTAGCTAAATCAAAACTATAAAAAATTAGGAGCAAAATGAGTCTAATATGCAAAATTTTGCCTAGGCCCAGTTCTGGCCTAATTACTAGTTACACCCTCAAGCATTGCTAAATGCTACCCATTTTTTCCTACTGAAAAAATATAAAATGAATGTATCAACAAAGGAGGTTAAATGGAGTTAAACTCTCTAAGTAACTCACCCTAAAAACAATATACAATCACTAATAAAAGCAAGTAAAGTGCCTCACAAATACAAAAATAAGCCTATACAAAGAAACTACTATATGTACAAACATATGAAAAGGTCTTTAAGATCATCCCATTCCTCTTGGTTCTTTTAAGATATCACCTCTTGGATTCCTTGGCCTTGGCCATAGTCTATCATTAGTGATCTAAAGAAGAAGAAGAATCAAACAAAAAAATTTGGAGAGGAAGGAGCTCATGGATCCAAAGCCCTTCTCTTTAAAATTTCTTTCTAGAATTCTTTGGGAATGAGTTTATGAAACTCTATTCTCAAAGAAAACCTTATATACCATTCTCTCTAGAGTAAACTAAACTCTAAACAATTAATTCACTACGAACAATGTTATAAACATGACAAAAATATTATATATTATATATTAATATAACAATAACCTGCTAAGTTTAAAAAATAAATTATTAAGAGACATCATATTCTCCAATAATATTTTTAAATCTCAAATCCTCCCTTCATTATTTTTATTTTTATTAAGATTTTTTTTCTCTCTATTACATGAAAGTTAAGTAAGGAGAGACAGAACAATTCTCTTTCTTGTTTCTATTTTTATCATTTTTTCTTTTTTAAAAAAATTCAAATCTTATCTTTTTGGTTTTTATTTTTATCCATATATTTTTTTTTTAAAATATCAAATTCTCCCTTTTTTGTTTCTGTTTTTATTGAGATTTATTCTTCTTCTCTTTTTTTTTTTCTTTAAACAAAAACTTGAATCATCCCTTTTCTATTTTTGTTTTTATCAAGATTTTTTTTAAAAAAAAATCTCGAATCCAAGCATAGAATATTATATCAAGATAGATACATGTTCATTTGCAGGTTCCGCGATGAAGATACGTCAGTTTTGTAAGTGTCTACGATAAAGACATGTCAAATTTGTAAGTGTCCTGGTAGAGATATGTTCATTTGAGTGGATATAATCTGTCAAAATGTCTAAGATGTGTCCACGACATATCCATTCCTAAAGAGTGTCAAACTCAAGAATACGATAATCTCATTACCCATTTCGCGGAAACACGTCCTAATGCAACAAGTAAAAGATATAGGATGGTTAAGTTATGGATTTTCTTTCTAAACGCAATGTTTTTCCTTTCTTCATATTTAAGAGCATGTCCACCCCGCACGCCTTGAAAGGGACATTTCTTTTGTAAATTCCCTTTCGTATGTGTTAGGGTTCTCTATAATTATAAAAGAACTGAAAAAAGAAAAAAAAAAAAAAAAACTACGCCATTAAAATGCCATGATCGATATGATAAAGTCTTAAACCATTGAAATTTTGAAAATGCACTCCATGCAGTTCTTTTAAAATTTACACTACAACAAAATTGATTATTATCGATAATTATTTAGTGACAATAAATTAATTGCCTTTTATTTTATTATTTAATAAAAATATTAATGATTAATATATAATAACTACTAAAAATGTATTTATATTACACCAAAATTTACTATTAGTAACAATTATTTATTTGGAAAAACTTAAGTCCTATATCGACTAGAAATAAGATAATTAAAGAGTATATAAATAGATGATAACTCTCAGCTTACAAGTTTATTTTGTAAAGTTAAGTTAGACCTATAACTTACTATTCTAAATTGGTATCAGATTACTCACCATTACCAAACTCAATAGTCCCTAAACTTGAAGGAGTGTATTGGGAAAATTCAAATCTCACATCGACTATTGATAAAATAATTAATTAGGAAATAAAATAATTAAAAAATATATAATAAAAAATAATCCTCATCTTACAAGTCCCACATTGAGTAGAAAGTAAAAAATGAGAATTTTTACTAGCATTCAGAATAATTGTCGCAAAAATTTTTAACAACACTGCATACAATGACTATTGTAGAAATTTTGCTAAAAGATTTTGTACCGTCCAGGTCAAAATCCGACTTAGCCTTCTACTCGGCATTAACCCGACTGGGTCCTCGGTATGGACCCAGTCGGTCGGAATCCGACCAGATTCGTTTCCCTTTAACCCCGCGCCATCATGATAAGAAACGGTTAGAGAAATCCCTTCATTCTGGGGGCCCAAGAGGCCCATGAACGATATCATAAAACCCAAAACCCTAGAGTCGAAGAGACAGATTACACTTTTGAATGCTCTGGCTTTGAGGTTCGCCATAGGACGAAATCCTAGCGCACCCTTTGGCCGGAACATTTTGGCGCCCACCGTGGGGCTACGGTAAAACTCTTCCTACGCCCCAAGTCACAAGAAAAAACCTACACTCTACTATGGCGAGAGGCGGCACATCCAACCACAACCCACAACACCCTACCATGGAGGAGATGATGACGTCGATCAATGGCTTGAGAGAGGAGCGTGACCCAGAGAGAGAGAAGGAAAGGAAGTTTCCCGCACAAAAACAGAGTGGGCTCTGTGTTTTCGTCGGTGTGAGGTCTTGCACCGTTGGATCGAACTGATTTTTGGACTGTAGGTTCCAAAAGTGTGGTTCTTCATTCTGACCGTTCGGATTATTAACCGGAGGCCTGGTTTGGGAGAAAACAGCTTCATATCAGTAGGTGAAAGTTTTCCAGCGCAAAACAGGACTGGTACTGTGTTTTAATCGGTGTGAAGTCGTTCACCGTTGGATCGGGCTGATTTTTGGATTATAGGTTCAGGAACTGAGGTTCTTCATTCCGACCGTTCGGATCGTCAATCTGAGATCTGGTTTGTCAAAGAACAGCTTCATATCAGCAGGTGGAACCGTTTGACGGGAAACAGGATATTAGTCAGCATATAATGGACTTTCGTGCCCAGATGTTAATTCGTGGAGGAAGCATGGGAGTCTGCTGCGAGGGTTTTATGCTAAAAAGGTTTTTAATGAGGTACCATCAAATAATAAAAATCATTATTTTCAAATTGATTCTGACTTGTAGGCAAACTCGTGATTAGTCGGTTAAATTCTGATTGGGCGAGTATAAATAACTCGAAGAACTCGTGATTGTCGGCAATAGTCCGGCTGGGCGAGTATAAATAACTCGATTGATGAAACTCGTGATTGTCGGCAAAAGTCCGGCTGGGCGAGTATAAATAACTCGAAGAACTCGTGATTGTCGGCAATAGTCCGGCTGGGCGAGTATAAATAACTCGAAGAACTCGTGATTGTCGGCAATAGTCTGGTTGGGCGAGTATAAATAACTCGATTGATGAAACTCGTGATTGTCGGCAATAGTCCGGCTGGGCGAGTATAAATAACTCGATTGATGAAACTCGTGATTGTCGGCAAAAGTCCGGCTGGGCGAGTATAAATAACTCGATTGATGAAACTCGTGATTGTCGGCAAAAGTCCGGCTGAGCGAGTATAAATAACTCGAAGAACTCGTGATTGTCGGCAATAGTCTGGCTGGGCGAGTATAAATAACTCGATTGATGAAACTCGTGATTGTCGGCAATAGTCCGGCTGGGCGAGTATAAATAACTCGATTGATGAAACTCGTGATTGTCGGCAAAAGTCCGGCTGTGCGAGTATAAATAACTCGAAGAACTCGTGATTGTCGGCAATAGTCCGGCTGGGCGAGTATAAATAACTGGATTGATAAAACTCGTGATTGTCGGCAATAGTCCGACTGGACGAGTATAAATAACTCGATTGATGAAACTCGTGATTGTCAGCAAAAGTCTGGCTGGGCGAGTATAAATAACTCGAAGAACTCGTGATTGTCGGCAATAGTCCGGCTGGGCGAGTATAAATAACTCGAAGAACTCGTGATTGTCGGCAATAGTCCGGCTGGGCGAGTATAAATAACTCGAAGACCAAACTCGTGATTGTCGGTAAAAGTCCGGCTGGGCGAGTATAAATAACTCGAAGAACTAAACTCGTGATTGTCGGCAAAAGTCCGGCCGGGCAAAAATAAGACCAAACTTTATGATTCAAGTTGATTCTTAACTTGATACACGTTACCCATCATTCATAATCGGAATTTTGACGATTTTAGACAAACAAATCGGAAATCAGGCCGATCCATTCATATAAATACGGCTCAATTTGACTTGACAAAATGTTATTCATCTTTCTCGCAAGAATTTTGGTGATCCAAGACCTACATGTCGGGTTAAGGATGACTCTTCTGTTAGAAGCCTAAGATCATTATTTAATTCAGGATTTGGACGATAGCTTAGAACAGGGTTCACTCTTCAAATCTACATTCGTGTCGACATCTAGCCGACCATAGGGTTGAGTTTCTATTGAATCACATACTCCCCATATTATTGCAAGTCGGCACTTTGCCGATCTTATGGTTAAGTTTTTCCAAACAAATGATATTTGCCACGTTATTGCTAGTCGTCATTGGGGCGATCATATGAATAAATTTCATTCAAACTTAGAAAGATTGTCCAATATCCGGACCGGCATTTGGGGAGAACCCTTTGTTGACTTTCATTAATAACGTAGAATTTTTTCCTCTCAATACTTATAATCGGCAATTGGCCGATTATAAGGATAAATCTTTCCAAACTCTAGAAAATTTCTTCAATATGTTGAGTC
The DNA here is from genome assembly GCF_000230855.2 of Cajanus cajan. NCBI lineage: Eukaryota > Viridiplantae > Streptophyta > Magnoliopsida > Fabales > Fabaceae > Cajanus > Cajanus cajan. The sequence continues at coordinate 10,956,233 of NC_138523.1, read as the reverse complement.
GGCAATTTTCCGATTACACGGTTAAAGATCATTATTTTATTGCTCAATATTCCACGTTGAAGTAATGATCGAAATCTTGACAATAACGTCATTCAAGGGTGGCGTCCGACTTAGATTTGTTTGTTCCTTCTCATTAAACTGGAATTGGACAGATTATTTGGCTCAAGTAAGCTTTTCAATTTAGAATTATCTATCCCCTTTTCCTTATTCGGATTTTAGCCGAGCATTTTGTTCCCAGAATAACATCCAACTTACAATTTCGTCCCACTGAAATTATTTATTTATTTTGGCGAACCGTGGTTATCTCTTTGGTATCTGGCCGACAACTTTTATATTATAAATAATTGCCAACGGAGTGAATCTTTCGTTGTCATGCTAATTCGGAATTGTGTGGATACATGGGGAGTGAGTCGGCGTTTGCCTGACTCCTTACTTACAATATCACGAGTTCGTGACTAAAAGAGTTTTTTCACTAATTTTTTAAGAACCGCGTATGAAACCTTCGGGTAGGCGACCGCCTCGTGCAAAAATCGATTTTACCTATTCTGTAGTCGTGTTTGGCTGTTGGTCTCGCGAAACCAATTTTAACTTAGAAAATGTAAACTTGTTCAGTAATCGGAATTTGGCCAACTCATTTGCAAAACCATTTTCAACATAGAGAAAATATTCACTTTTTATAGTAATCGAAATTTGGCCGATTCTTTTGCAACTCCAATTTTTAGCTTAGAGAAATTTTCACTTGACGTTTGCACCATCGTCATAATCTGTTTTTCAGCACACAATCATTCAACTCGCAGCAAAATAGCAACAACTAGAAGTCATATCAAATAGTTGACGAGGGATAGGTCGGTAATGGCTTAGCTGACTCCCTTTCTACCATAAGCCTTCTCGCCTTACACGCTCAAGGCTGGAGGGCAAGTGTACCGTCCAGGTAAAAATCCGACTTGACCTTCTGCTCGGCTAATACCTGACTAGGTTACCAGGCTACAAGCCTTTTCGCCTTATAGGCTCAAGGCTGGAAGGCAAGTGTACCGTCCAGGTCAAAATCCGACTTGGCCTTCTACTCGGCATTAACCCGACTGGGTCCTCGGTATGGACCCAGTCGGTCGGAATCCGACCAGATTCGTTTCCCTTTAATCCCGCGCCATCATGATAAGAAACGGTTAGAGAAATCCCTTCATTCTGGGGGCCCAAGAGGCCCATGAATGATATCATAAAACCCAAAACCCTAGAGTCGAAGAGACAGGTTACACTTTTGAATGCTCTGGCTTTGAGGTTCGCCATAGGATGAAACCCTAGCGCACCCTTTGGCCGGAACAGATTTTGTAGCAATTTTTATTATCATTAAAAATTTATTTTGGTGTAGTGTTTGAGGAAGGTGTTCGGGCATTCACTCCATTTTTTTTATGCATACGAATTATGTGTCAGGAAATTAACCTAAAATCCTTAATCATAAATTAAGAGTCGTGAATAAATAATTATAAATAAAGTTATGAAAAAAAGTTATAAATGAAGTCAGGTCACCGTCTTATAAATAGGGAGTACTGCGATTAGATTAGCGACTTAATGTGAGAGAGAGAAGTCGGGTCACCGTCTTCTGTGGGAAGAGAGTTTATGTAATTGAGAATTTTCTCAAATTTATCAAAAAAAAAAAAAGCCTCATAACATATTTAAATAAAAAAATTATATATTGATATATTTTTATAAATATAAAAAAGTGTCAAATCAGTTAAATTGGTATATTCACTGTATCGTTTGTGAAAGAAATTTTACTCAGCATTACAATTATAGTAAATTGACTAAATTCAAACATAAGACTCTTTCAATCCCTTGTCACCCAGTAAATTATATTGCTCATTAATTCTGGCTGCAGTACGATCATGTATCGACCAAGTTTCTTGGCCTTTCAACTTGTACGTATGGCACACCTGTTGCGATATAATAATGCACAATTAATCGATGTCTGAATTAATTTTATTTATTAATTTTTATTTTTTGTCTTCACTTGTTCAGGTCTTCAAGAGAGAGTCAGAGAGAATTGAAGAATCGGTGTAGGCAAGGACGGAGCCAAGGGGGGACCTACGGGTGCCACGGCCCCCCCAACAATTTTAATTTTTTTTTATATACATATATATTACTATATGGCACCCCCTATTTTTAATATAAACTCATATGTATAATTAAATGAATAACCCAAATTTATTTTTTTATTCAACTTTTGGACTTCTGGTACGGCCTGCTATGTGGTATCACTTTGGAATTTTTTTTTTTAAAAAAATGTAGCGCCTCATTTGATCATTCCAATTCTTGCCTTCTCAATTCTCAAGTAACACTGGCAATAGGAATAGGATTGGGTAGTGACTATTGACTAGTTAGCATCACAATTCACAGCTTGCACCACGTCAATCAATAATCATCAATTCGTCATTGATTCTTATTTCATAACAACACCTGCACCGCATCATTGGTTCTTCAATCTCTCCTTGGCTCCTTGCGTCTTCAATCTCTCTTTTTATTTTAGTTCTTCAAAAGGTAAATTAACACTTCTTTTTTGTTACTAATATTTTAATGAATGTTTTCTTTTAATTGTTTTAATATTTTCCCCTTTGCTATTATGCTGAAAACCCTTTTCCCCTCAATTTAAGAAATAAAGGTACATACTTGAATAACTTGATCTTGCAATATGTTCGATATATTTATCAAATGTAAATATGAGAAATAATTTTTATTAAATTATGTTAATTATTATCTAGTTTTGTCAGATAATATGCTTTTGATACTTTAATTTTCATTTATTATAAATTATATATTATTTATTCTCGGCCCCCCAGTATTGAAATCCTGGCTCCGTCCCTGGGTGTAGGGACACCATAAATCCATCCACTACTGCAGTCTGCAGAGTGTAGTTATAGCTCAATACAGTCTACATTTGTGAGAGCCATTAATTTTTAAAATATCCTGACAGGACATAGTCTTTTAGGGGACAATGTGTCCAATGCATTTTTGCTTTTATATAAAAATCCAATTCGATATTAAAAAATTTACAATAATTTTTATTTTTTAATTTACAATAATCGAACTCGATATGAAACCTTATTTAATCAATTGAACTTGACTCTTTAATAAAATGTTTGGTTCTTCAAATTTGTATACGATTTCTTTCAAAATTTCAAATTTATAAGTGATTACTTTTATTTTCTTAATTTAAAAATAGTCTAATTTTTTTTAACGTTATTATTTTTAATCACTTTTGTCCATATAATAAGAATAAAAATAATTTATTTCTAAATTGGAGAACGAAAAAATAACTAATTTTAAATTTATTAAATAAAAAAGAAATCAAATTCATTAAGTCATACTTTGGCTATATATATATTTTTTTTTATTTTTTTTTTTATTTTTTTGACGTATCACATTTGTATCCTGTGTTATTTTTATACTTCCTAACCTACGACTGCTTAGAATGTGAAACCAACTGTTTGGAATACTCAAATAGGATGTGTCCATTATTAAAGATTTAGGTTCTCTTCACAAGGCATTGAACTTTGAAGTTTATTCATGAACTCATGGTAAGGGGGTAACGAATTATAGGCTGCTGACTTGAACTTGGGTCTATAATGCACATTTCTGATGCATGTATTTATATCCTATTGTAAGGCATATATATTAGTTAGATGAATACGTGCAAGGTACATATATTAATTAGATGTGGTGTAAAATTAAAGTGGTTAATTTTCGGTGAAACTCATTATTTACATTTAAATTTTAATGATTTAATTATTAAATTAAAAATTTTTGTAAATAGATGAAGTTTATAAATTAAAAAAAAATTATTTGATATTTTATTTTATTAATTTAAATTAAAATATAATATTTTTATCTCCCAAAATATTGATGTGTAATATATTTTTATTAATGTAAATTAATTTTAAATTAATGTAACAAAATTTTTAATATATTTAAAATTTTAAGATTTATTTATTAAATAGTTTTAATTTAATAATTAAGTTATTAAAATTCATTATAAACTATGAGTTATTGGGTAAAATAATTCTACTAAAAATTATTTTCAAAATAAGTGAATCTCTCCGATTAAAATAAAATAAATTATATAATTACAATTTGATAAATTCAAATAACTAGTGCAAAAGATGTCTTTTACGTCTGTTATTTTAGGATTTTTACGTCGTAAAAAAATCTGACGTCAATGCGGGAGACGTAAATTTACGTCAGTTGTGATGGTTGACGTAAATTTACGTTGGACATTGCCAAGAACCGATGTAAAATTGTTGCCAGACATGCACAAGAATGACGCACAAATTTTCGTCGGACTGTGCTATGTCCGATGTAAATTTACATCAGTTAAGGCCATACCCGACATAAATTTACGTCGGACAATGCTATGTCCGACGTAAATATATGCATTTTAAAAAAAATTGCTTTATTATTCATACACCCAAAACCTGCATACAGTCCAGAATACAAATTCAACCAGTACGCATAACCCAATCAGTCCATAATAATCCCAAAATTTATATTTACAACTATCCCAAAAAGAAAATAATGTATAAATAAAAACCATAAATTAAGACAATATAAATCCAACTATCCTAAAAAACCTACAAAACATAAGTTGCTTATTGCTATGAAACTATGAACATAATATCTAAATATCCAACTAACTAAACTTAGAAATCTAACTAATTTATACTTTGAAGAAAAAAGTTGTCAATTCCTCTCTTATCTTTGTGATATCCTCTTCGGTCAATGGAGATGGATCTTGAAAGAACTGAAACATTAATTTAATTGTTGTTAACATGCAATGTTAATTCTCATAAAAGTAAATATACTTAAATAAATGTTGAAATGAATTACCTCCACCCAAGAATCAGTAATACCCGTAGAAACTATGGCTCTCATCCAATACATGAGGTAATAGCCACATTCAAACGAGTCTTGTTGCTTATTACACTAAAATGAGAAACAAATAATAATATTATTTCCAAAGTTGATAAATTTAAATATTATTGCCTCTATTAAAAAATTTGCTAACCTTAGGGTATATGAAGTTCAATGTCTTTGGTTTGACTCTTCCACTTAAAATATTAGTTCCAGGCACAATTCTAACTAATTCAAATAAAAACATATGTTAGTCAATATATATAGTTACAGTTTTAAAACATAATGAAAAATTATAGTTACCCTTGTAATTGGTTTTTCATTTCGTGGCTTGGTCTTTAATGTAGTGAATAAAATCACACCACGATGTAATCTTTAGGAATGATTACAATTAACTGCCAATGGGACCTACATTGTATGACAAACTAATTAGTTATAAAATTACCATGATTAAAAAACAAATTAAAAAAAACTAACCCTTCAATGTATAGAGCCATGTATATATGTCTTCCTGGGCCACTCATCCATGTTTGCATATATTGTTGTATCTGGACCTTCGTGTTCCCTGATTTTTGGATGAATTGAGGCTCAATAAATCCATATACTTGTGCTTGCTCCACACTCAATTTGTCTATAACACAATTAATTATTATAAGTTAAATGTAATTATTGTAATTTTAGACTCATAAAAGAAAATATCACTTACATGGCCCACAACTGTATGATAGAAATATTTAACATGGAGTTTCCCCCAACAATCTCTAATGTGTAAGGCAGGGGATATGTATAGTGGAAAATTAGAGCTGTCAACTCCAAAAACTCTAATGTCCCACTGCATCTGAATTGGTTTCTTCTTCAATCGTGGTAATATGGTTAGAAGCCTAGATATGAGATCATCCTCAACTTCTGCCATATCAGCATCATCAATAACATGTTCTCTCATTACCTCCTTACCACGATTGATAAAATCCTAAACAAATGATAAAAATTAGTTAAATAATAATAAAATTATAAGATTATAAAAGAGCAATAATAGAATTATCTTTCCCCATGCTGAAAGCAGCATCACCAAACGTCTTGGCCAAGTCAAGAATGTGCCGGTTGCCTTCCCTACTAGTTGAACCTCTGTATTGGGCAAAGGCACTAGAGCAGTAACATCTTGAACATGGTTAACCACAACCTGTGTCCAGTCTGGCTCTAAAGGGACACCATGGATGGTTGAACCACCCTCAAATACTCGACCAATAGCCACTATCCATGGGGGGTCATCCTCAACATATAACTCACACTGGTTTGGTACATCAATGTGAGTATGTTCCCCTGAGGGTCAACTACTTTCTTGCAAATGGCATTGAAGAATAAACACAATCTAGTAATAGCAACTCTAACAGAAGTTGGTAAAATGTTACGAATAGCCACAGATAAAAGTTATTGCATTAAGACATGACAATCGCGAGACTTTAAACCAATTAACTTCAAATCTTGCATAGACACCAGACTCTTAACATTTGAGGAGTACCCTTGTGGAACTTTCACACTGCGTAAACACTCACTAAAGCTTTTTTTTTCTTTTTTTGATAGAGTATGACAAGCTGGAGGAAAGTAAGTGCGTTTTCCAATAGATTGAGGATATAACTCAAAACGTATACCCATGTCCACCAAATCTTGTCGTGCTTTCACTCCATCTTTTCTCTTTCCTTTTATGTTTAGCAATGTCTGAATTACACTATCGCAAACATTTTTCTCCACATGCATCACATCTATACAGTGTCTAACATCTAACTTGCACCAATAAGGAAGATTAAAGAATATTGATCGTTTCTTCCACATATTTTTCTTAGTTGACTTCTTTTGCATCTTTCCGAACACAATGTTAATGTTCTTCACCGGCTCATATACTTGCTCACCACTGCGTGATGTCGAGGCAATTTCATTCTCTTGACATCCATTGAATGCTTTCTTCAATCTACGGTATGAATGACTACGAACTAGAAACTTACAATGCCTAGTGTATGCGGTCTTTTGCCCATGTTTCAATTGGATATAACTTGTGTTTTCTTCACATATAGGGCATGCATAATGGCCCTTCACACTATAACCGCTCGTTATCATATGCTGGAAAATCATTTATTGTGAAAAATAACATTGCACGCAAAGTAATTTTTTCTTCACGGTATGCATCAAAGACTTCCACTCCTGTTTCCCACAACATTTTCAAGTCATCAATCAAGGGACTGAGATACACATCTATGTCATTTCCTGGTTGTCGGGGTTTTAAAATCATCATAGACAACATAATATATTTTCTCTTCATGCATAGTCAAGGAGACAAATTGTAAATGACCAACAAAATTGACCATGAACTGTGTTTACTACTTAAGTTCCCATAAGGATTCATGCCATCTGTAGTTAGACCAATTCTCAAGTTTCTTGACTTTGCACCAAATTCTAGAAATGTTTCATCAATCATCTTTCATTACGGAGAATCAGCTGAATGTCGAAGAAATTTATCACATTTTCTACCATTTTCATGCCATGTGAGGTTTTTTACATCCTCTTTAATGGCAAACAATCTTTTAAACCTAGTTATTATTGGCAAATACCATAAAACCTTAGCAGGGGGACCCTCTATTTCTTCCTCACCACTACTTCCATCAGTTTTCTTTTTGAACCGCGACAATCCACATGTCGGACACACTTTCAATGTAGTAAAATTATTTGTATACAATACGCAATTATTAGGGCACGCGTGTATCTTCTTATACTCCAAACCCATTGGACATAATATCTTTTTTGCCTCATAGTTGCGATTAGGTAACGTAATTATCTTCTAGAAGCATCTCCTTCAACAACTCTAACAATTCTGTGAAACTTTTATTAGTCCAGCCATTTCTTGCTTTTAAACTAAACAATCTTAAAGTTGCTGATAATCTTGTAAACATACTGCATCTTGGGTACAATGGTTGCTCAAAATCAGACTTTAAGGTATCATACACATGTGCTCTTTCAAAATTTTCTTCACCAACATCATGTATCATCTTTTTTAAATTATCGTCTATCCCTTCAAAATTTTCAGTTGTTGACAGTGTTGGAATGCTTAATATTTCTCCGTGCCATGTCCTTATTGTATAACTCTTCACAATACCAAATCTAAATAGGTGATCACATAATTTCCCCAACTTCCTAACGTATATGATTCAAACAATGAACACATGGACAATAATATGCCCCTTTGATGAGTTTTCCATTTTCTCTTGCAAATTGCAAGAACTCTTCAACTCCGTTTCTGTACTCTTGACTAATGCGACGTGCATTCATCCAACTTCGGTTCATTATCTATATATTAACACAAATTAACTATTGACTCAATTATTCATAATTATTCTAACCTAAACTACAGCCCTAAAAAAAAGGATATACAAAGGCAACGAGAAATAGCCTTGATGTAATCAAGATTTCAAGAGATACTAATTTTGGATAAAATCGATAGATACTTCTACTAATACGATGGTAAAACAAATGCTAAATGTCTAATTTGGTCCCTTATAATAATTTAAAATTTTAATTTGGTCCCATTTTATTTTTTGTTTCAATTTAGTCCCCAATAATTTAAAATCACATCAATGTAGGACTTCCGTCCAAATTTCACAAACGGTGTTAAATGTGGACGACATGGATGCCACGTAGATGCATAGGTAACAAGGTTTCCTCCTCCTTCTTTAATGCATCTGGAACGGTCAGTTCTGAAACCAGAACGGTCCATTCTGCTTGCATATGTCGTGTTAATTTTGCATCTGGAACGGTCCATTCTCAAACCAGAACGACCTGTTCCAGATGCACAATTAACACACAACGAGTGCAAGCAGAACGGACCGTTCTAGATGCAAAATTAACACATGACATACGTATGTTTTCATTTAAAAAATATTCATAATATTAAATAATTTAAGTAATGATTATATTTAATGATACAACGTGATAACTTCAGTTTTAGTACGACTTAAATTATTAATAGATCAATAAATACATTTATTTTCAACAAATTAGCTAATATATTAGGAAAGAATTTTTTAAACTAACCTCAAACGCACGCCCAATGCAATCGGTCAGAAACTCAGGAACCACCCACTGATGTCCAGAAGTCGTTCGCCGGAAAGCACAGGCACTAGAAACGCCCAAACGTAATCGAAGAACCCAATTGGAAATCGCACCGTTCTCTGTTATGTACAAATATTGACTCGCACGAAGAAGACGAAGTGGCGAGGGAAGGGGAATAAAAAGCTCTTTTACGTCAGACTTCACAAGGGTCGACGTAAATTTAAAAATCTACGTAGGACACAAGCTACATCCGACGTAGATTTTCAAATTTTACGTTAGACCTCGTGGTGTCCGACGTAAAAAACTTGATTATAATTTCAAAAATGTCACCACATTTTTTTTACGTCAAATTTTTCTTTGTCCGACGAGAATACAATGACGTAAATTCCATATTTTGTACTAATAAATTAAAAACATATATTTTAAGACATTACTAAACAGATAATAAAAGTTATAAATTATTATAATCATAAATCTCTTCCTATTGTCCACAAATAAAATAATATCATCCCTATTCTTTTATTGAAATTATTTATAAGGAAGTTTTATAATTTTATACTATTATTGTTGTTTTATAATAATCATTTAAGATTAATTTACATAAATCAAGAAATGTAATAAATTTTATATTTTTTTAATGAAATGATCTTAACGTCTTTTATTATATTCTCTTTCATCTTTACTTCATAATAAATATATATTAATTGTCATATATAAATTAATTAAAAAGTATATAAAATATAAAAATAATTAATAATATAATAATTAGTGTTCTCTTAATATTTATAAATTACAAATAAATAAAAATACACGCGCCCCATGTTTTATCTGTACGAAGTTGTATTGAATTTTCATAACATTTTCTTTAAGATGATGATACGACAGTGTAGAATTGAGAGAATTGGTTTATAATGGGTGGATGTGATGTTTAAGATAAAGCGAATAAATTCATGAACCGGATATTCAATAAGAATAAATAGGTAATTACAAACGTTGAATCCAAAGTTTATATAGTTTAATTGAGTATCTTCAACGCTAAATGTTGTTATAAATGCAATTTATTGCTTCTAGAATGTTGACAATTTTTTTCTGCATTCTTGGACAACGAATTGTACGTGCTTTAGCTTCATGCGTCATGGCGCACCTAATTTTTTTTAATTATATTAATATTATCTTTTAATCATATTATTAATATAAAACATAATTATTAATTTCGATTAAAGAATGTGATCAACTACTTTTAGCGATATTTCACATTTTAATTTTTTCTTAATAATTATATTATTAATATAAAGTGATTATCAATTTTTTTAATGATCAATTTCTGTTAGAGAATCATATCACATTTAATTAATTTATTTTCTTAATTACGTTTGTACCATCTATAAATCCAAAACTTAATAGCTTATTTAAATTTGAATCAATGAATTTTTGGGTGACAAGACTAGTTTATAGCATATGTAATATTTTTATACAACTTTTTTGTGATTAAAAAATAAACAAAAGGAAAAATATTAAAATAAAATATTGATATAATAGAAAACCATACATTTCACATACATTTTCAGCACATGTGAAAATATATGTGAAAGTCACGGAAGACATTTCGCTACTCAACATTACATCAAGAAATATATGTGAAAATAATATAATAGCTTTGTAGGACAATACTGAAGTCTTTATGTGGGATGGTCCCAATGCAGCCAACGTTAATAATTCTCTTAAAAACACATTAATATTTTTTATTTATTATCTCTTAGAAAACTATACATGTCATTTTTATTTTAAAATTTGAATCATTATAATAATTATAAATATTTTATATATTTTAATATGTATTTTTATAACAAATTTATTTTTTAATGTAATGTCAATATAGAAAATTTTATACTAACTATCAATTAATAAAAAAAATCATAATATATATATATATATATATATGAGAGATTTTACATAAAAATAAATAAATAAAGGAGATGAGAGTTTTAATTTTTTTTCATTTAGTTTAATTTTTAAGAGGGGGTGAGAGGAGAATAGAGGGGGTAAAATCTCTCATTTAATTTTAACTCACCTCTAATACTACTATACTAGAGGGGTATCTTTTGCAGAGTGTTTGGTTGAAAAAGATGAGAGTTTTTACATAAAAATAAATAAATAAAGGAGATGAGAGTTTTAATATTTTTTTTCCATTTAGTTTAATTGTTAAGAGGGGGTGAGAGGAGAATAGAGAGAGAAAACCTCTCATTTAATTATAAGTCATCCCTAATACTAGAGGGATTTGGAGGAGAGAGAAATTTTTTTTTTATAAATATTTTAATATAATATTTAAAATATTCTTACTATATTTTTAAATTTAAAATTATAAAAATAAAACGTAAATTATTTTTAAAGTCGTATCTTCTTTCCTTTTAATCAGATAAGATTTCAACTTCTCCCTTTCATTAAAATCTCTTTTATCCCCTCCACTCTATGGATCAAAACCAGACCATTAATGTAATAACCGTAATAGTAAATAAAATTATAATATTTTGGATTTTAAATGTTTAATGAAAATTTAAAGATAAAAGGATAAAAAAATATGGTATGTAATTTCAAGAAAAGAGGGTGAGAGTGTACTTCTCTTTTCAATTTTTAATTATTATAAATTTTTAAAAATCAAAATCAAAATCACACATTAATTTTAATAAATAAATAAAAATTTGCACTTTTATTTTATATTATTCAGTATTAATATTTCCCAAGTTTAAATTATTTTCCTACTTAAATAGATAAGCAATTAAATCACATCATAGGAAGTTTCAGAAACAAAATATCTCCTCTTATAAAGCAAGAGCTCTCAATTCTACTGGTTCTTATCGTCCTCGAAATTTGTGCTATTTACAGACCAAACCGTATCACTTTTAAATTCTTCCACGGTAACATCCTCCCACAAATCTGCACATGCTGTTCAATTGGGTCGAATTTATATTATACAGATACAAGTAATATGAGAAAATAAAAAATATACTTTTACTCCATACTACCAAATATAGGAAATTTGTTTACCTTTTATTGAACTAATACGAGAAGTAATATCCCATTCTGGGTTGACAAATAATCTAAAATTTAGTTTAAGTTTACATTTTTATGACGCCTAGTTCGATATATTCTCCGATTTTTTTAGTGGGCCAATAAATATGAAAAGTCATACTAACTCAGACATGATTTTTGGTGATGAAATATTATTTTATCATCAAGGATAATACAATGTTGAAACACCCGAAAGTCTTGTTTATTCATTTAATATATGTTACGAAATTTCAAGATTATTATATATTCAATGCAATACCCAAAATCTTGTTTGACTCAAACCATTTCTGAACTGTGAAGGAGTGTTAACATTGGCCACCAACCACAAACACTGAGAATGGAATTTAGTGAGTTGAGGAAAGCGGTGGAGGAGGTGGAAGTGGTGGATGGTCATGCCCACAACATAGTTTCTCTTGATTCCAACTTTGCTTTCATCCAAGCCTTTTCTGAAGCTTATGGTGATGCCCTTACTTTTGCTCCCAACACTCTTTCTTTCAAGGTAACTTAACTTCTTCCTCGCTTTTCTAACTCCTTTATTCTCTAACTTTTGCTATGGTTTTGGATTTTCTAACTCTTTTATGCTGCGAATTTAGAGGGACATAGATTGATGTTATTTCTAACAGAACAGTAAAAAAGTCAACGTCTCTGAACAAACTTGGGTTGGTAGTGTGTCTTTCTGAACGGATGTGGCATCTGTGAACTATGTGTATTTGTTGTGGACAAGTTTATTGCACGACGCCACATTTTTTTACATTCTTAAGATCTGTAGTTTTGACTTTGGGAATTTGAATAATGTTGCATTTATTTGATCATTTTGGGACTTAGCTGTCTACTTGCTTCTTTGAGAGGATTTGATTCCGCAGTTACCATACTCAACAAGGAAAGTCGTCAACGCTGAGATTAGATTAATTAACTGTTTGATGCAGTGTATTAGCAATAAGCAGAAAGTAAAAAAGAAGAAATCAAATTAGATTCTTGCTGTTATATGTAGTGCTTCAAATGTGTTAGAAACTGGAAGTACCTACTGGATAAATCCACACTCGTCAAGTTCTTGGTCATTTATGTTACATGAGTCACTCAAAATATATCAATATTAACGAAAAAAAATATAAAATAAAAGAGGTATAAAAAATTAAATTAAGGTATATTTCATAACATATTTTAAAATAAATAATATCATCATATATATAATATTATGTTATATAAAATATTTTTATTATTAATACATAAACTACTCAGAAATAATATTTACTTTTTAAAAGAATATTACATTGAACTGAATGGGATACTTGAGTATAAGCCAAACCAATCCAAAATGAGGTTAGTGGTTTGTCTCTAATTTTGTATGGGTAGTGTCTTGTCTTAATCTAAATTTTTTATTAAAAAAAAAACTGTCCTAAAAGATACATTATGTCTAATATCGAAACCTAATTACATTCGATCCTCTCCGGGCTGGCTGGCTTGAGTCAGGGGGTTGGGTTGGGTCTTGCTCAACACTACCGTGAATTAGAGTGTCTCTATCAATTTGATATGAATTTGCTAAAATATTATTATCTGGAATTTTTGTTTGATGAACATGCAAGTTTCAATATTTTCTTCTGGAATTTTATTAAGAAAGCCTATTATGTAATGTCAGAGAAATTTAAGAGATATTGCTGAGCTCTATGGAACCGAGTTATCTTTGCAAGGTGTTGAAGAATACCGAAGAGTCTCTGGAATACAATCCATCTGCTCAACATGCTTCAAGGCTGCAAGAATCAATGCCATACTCATTGATGATGGATTGAAATTGGACAAAAAGCATGATATAGAATGGCATAAGAGTTTTGCACCTATTGTAGGTAGAATCTTAAGAATTGAACGGTTGGCCGAGGAAATTCTTGATGAGGTGAGACACATAAACCCATTCACTTTTAATCTGCATTCCCGTGATTATTAGGCATCTAATATTGTTTTAGGTGCTTAATTTTACTCGTTTTGGTAACCATGCCATCTACACAGTTTGCTATATTCTTGATTTTTTCCCCCTGCTTGCTGAAATTCCATTACAGTATTTCACACTTTCATGGGGACAAAAAGTTCCATTGTGATATTTATTTAATGTTATAGTTTAATTCCACATGATTATTTATGTTGGAAAGAAAATCCCTTTTGTATTGTTGAAGCTTCAGGGTTAGGCCTTCAAAATTTGAGACATCTGGATTACTTCCTTTCTGTAAAAGCATTTTATAAGATTAAAGAAAAAAAAAAGTTTTGAAACAAGGAGACAAAAAATGTTTTGTTTGGCAAGGTTCATTCTAGATCAGTAGCTTTGAATCTGGACTTTCATTATGTATGCATTCATTCCATAGGCTTCATCTGCTTACTTATTTACAGGATTGCTTAAAGTGTTTTGGCAAATTAGTGTTCAAATGTCTTAAGCATAACCTGTCTGTGAATATTCTTTAAGTACAGATTCCTTAGTAAATTTTCTATTAAATTATACTTTTGTTGATTTTATATCACAACTTCAGTTTGGATTTTGTGAATTGAGTTAAGATAAACAGCAACCAACATGTGCTCATGAATAGCTTCAAGAAAAGAAAAAACAAAAGAGGAAGAAATTGACCGGTGATTTTTTTTTTCTTCAAAATTTTATGATCCTTTAGACATTAGTATTTGACTGAAAAAAAGGAATTTTTATCCTTACAGTCCTTTAGGATGTTTAGATGTACAGGATATCAAAGCATGATAGCATGCCATAATATTTGCTTTCTGAGAGAACAAGAACTGCTCAAATGAGGATGGATTCTCTGGTTTGCTTGATGTCTATAATTATAGCATTGTAACTCATGTGAAGGTCTTATTGAAATTTGAAACTTCAGGGACATGCTTAGTTTTGGTGCTTTCCCTTATTGTGATTACAAGCTATCTCCTTCAAATGCCCCTCCTTTAACCATTTTCTCTGTTAGAGTATAAAATCTACTCACGTTATATTACTAGTTGTACAGTAGTTTCACTTGTCCTTGTAGTAGTTGATCTCTTTCTGTGTAAGTGTAACTCTGTCAGTTAGGACAGTTTTTCAGTTATGTTGATACTGAATCAGCACAGTTACTAACCTCCTCTAGACACTTCTCAGAGTCTACATACTGTATAAATATGTATTCTTTCCATCTAATTATGTGAATAATACATTTCATTTTTCAATTTACTTTCTTGGTTTCTAAAGAACACTTAAATTCTAATATTCCCACTCTTGCGTCTATAATGTGTGTATATTGTGGTTGAAATTGAAAAGTATAAATAGTGATATCAAATTTTGTTTCCTCATTTCTTTTATTTTTCTGAAGAGTGAATGTTTTATTATCTCTGGGGATTATTATGTGGATGTTAAGTATAAAAGTGAAATTGGAAAATTTGAAGAAATTAATTCTTGTTGGGGAAATTATTCTCTGCAAAAGTCTGTGAATCAAGGCCAGTGTTGTTAGTTAGGAACATATTTTTCCAACTCCTGTTTAATTGCATGATTACATCCTTCAGTTTGCAATTGTATTTATATTCTGCCTCTAAGCCATTCACCTTGTTATGTTATCTTATATCTAAATCTGATGTTTCCTAAAGGACTTGCCTGATGGATCTTCTTGGACAGTGGATTCATTTACTAAAGCATTTATCTCAAAGTTGAAATCATATCCTTTATGTATTTTCTCTCTCTCTCTCTCACCACACACACACAAAATGCTTTCTAAGCTTTATATGTCATAGCTGGATTCCTTAGCAATACTGTTACAGTTGCTGGTGAGATCTTTGGATTGAAAAGCATAGCTGCATACCACAGTGGCCTAGAAATCAATACCAACGTGACTAAACAGGATGCTGAGGAGGGCCTGAGGCAAGTGCTGATTGGTGAGTAGAGCGTGCAGGTAGGTTTTAATTTGATCTGTTTCAGGATATTCTTACTCACCATTCTATACTTTCAGCTGGGAAGCCTGTCCGTATTGCAAACAAAAACCTTATTGACTACATCTTCTTACAAAGTTTGGAAGTTGCTCAATCCTATGACTTGCCAATGCAGATACACACAGGGTAATGCATGGTTTTCAATTGTTGGATACTTTTACACATTGATATCCAACACCACTGCTGTTAGTAAGGTGAAATTTAGTTGGAGCGTTGTCCACTCCTGGGATTTACCACAATTTTCCTAAATGTCAAAGACACAACTTCTTTTTCTATTTATAGCTGTCATGGCACATATCATCATGATTTTCTGCTTGATAATATCTCTTACTTTTATTTAGTATAATAATTTGTTCTTTTGTTGTTTAGCTTTGGAGATAAGGATCTGGATATGCGACTTTCCAATCCTCTTCTTCTACGTGCAGTCCTTGAGGACAAGAGATTTTCGAAGTCTCGAATTGTTCTTTTACATGCATCCTATCCATTCTCAAGGGAAGCATCATATCTAGCATCTGTTTACTCACAGGCAAACATTCTTGAACTCAATGGCTTGGTATTAGTATATTTGATTGTGGATTATAGGTTCTCTGACAGGTAACACAATCTTCTCCTTCAGGTCTACCTTGATTTTGGGCTGGCAATTCCAAAGCTTAGTGTACATGGGATGATTTCTTCATTGAAAGAGCTGTTAGAGCTAGCTCCAATAAATAAGGTGACAAAATAAATAATACAAATAAACTTTCACTAAGAATAGAAATTTTCAGGAATAAGTAAAGTACCATTGACTTAGAACTAGTACAAAATAAACGTGTTACGTGTAAATTGTAAGCGAATAAAAATCCTCTATCATGGAATTAGAATCTTCTTGAACTTTAGAGTTATCGAATGAAACATGTAAATTGCAAGAGAATGACTTCTAGCCACGACATTTAGTGTCTCAACGGAGTAAACATTGCGATGCAGGTGATGTTCAGTACTGATGGCTATGCATTTCCTGAAACGTTCTACTTAGGTTGGTTATTATTACAACTAAATTTGAAGATTATACTTTAATGCTTTTTTGTATTTCAGTTCCTTCTTCTGCTTAAAATTATATAATGATAACACAAATGTATTAAATACATTTGTTTAAATTTTTAATTTAAAATGTCAAAATCATTTTTTTGAACAATTTATAGATACTTATACACACACACACATATATATATATATATATATATATATATATATATATATATATTATCGATTAATAAATTTAAGTATTAATTACAAAATAAAAAAAATATGAAACCTTCTATACTATTTTTTGGTAATATTTTTACTTGATAAAAGGTTTTTTTTATTATATAAATATAATTGAATAATGTCACTATATGTAAAAAAAGTATTTGATTAAACAAATGTAGTTTTTCTGGTACAGATCGAAAATGTATTTAATAAATATATTGTTATAATTAAGAATTCAAAATCTTATTATAAAAATAATAATTAAAAAAAATCTGAAAATTAACTATTTTATTTCATGCAACGAATACATTTAAAATTTCAATTTGAAAAATGTAATTAAATATTATAACTTGTTATAATTAATGTTAAAAATATTTTATTATTTATAATATTAATTAAATAAATTTAGGTATTAATTATAAAATATCTAAATACTTCTACTTTATTGTTTAATAATCTTTTTAGAAGATAAAATATAATTTATTAAAACAGAAATCAATAATCTAAGTATATATTAATAAGTATTTAATAAATATATTTTCTAATTAAAATTTAAAAATTTAACTATAAATTAAAAATTTTGAAAGATCTGAACTCTAAATTAAATGTAAAGAATAAAAATCATAAATCGTTCAAAGTATTCAATTTTTGTTTAACTATATTGTTTACACATTTAGTAATGATAATTATTTCATGTAATAAAAATTAAAAAGTAATTAATATTTTTTTTTTACTTTTTCAAGTAAATAATTCAAAAACAAGGTAGGACAAAACGTTAAATAATCAGAATTTAAAATAAACTAAAATACATGAAAGTTAGTAAGGTACTATTTAATGTGAAAGCCCGTGAAACAATCAAATATTGAAATTAGTGAATTTAAAAAAAAAATGGTATTTTAGTTCTATCAAAATTCGAAGGGGAGATTTCGTGAATAAAGTACATATAAGTTGTAAAAAAGCTCTTCAACTTACAAACCTGAATATTTTTAAGTTCGTAACTTCTTTTGAGCGCAAAGGCTTAGAAGTTAGAATGTGTTAAACAAACTCATGTCCTGATTCTACTGAACTAATGCTTGAACTTCTTATATATGAAAAATGAGAGCAACGTTTAGCCTTTTGTTGCTTTTACAGCCTTTAAAATTTCCACCTTTTTACTCACATGGTATGATGATTACTAGTTAAAGCTATGATTCACAGGTGCAAAGAAATCTCGCGAAATTGTTTTCTCTGTTCTACGTGATGCATGCATTGATGGTGATCTCTCAATTCCCGAGGCTGTGGAAGCCGCAAAGGACATCCTTGCACGAAATGCAACCCACTTCTACAAGATTAGTTCAGCTAATAATGTTGTTAGTTCGGTTAACAATGTTGTTAGTTCTCATAGTAAATTGCCCCAAAAGTTGAATGGTGACTTAGACATTGATGCGTCTCTTGTTCGTATTCTGTGGGTTGATGGTTCAGGACAGCACAGATGCCGAGTGAGTTTCCCTCAAACGCTTTTCTGTTACTTCATTGTTCATATCTTTTGTAGCTTGAAGCCTGTTATTTGTGAAATTTGGGAGTAAAACATAGAAAAGGGTTTACTTTGCATGTTTAAATGGTTGAACACATTTTTGTTCTCCTTACATTTGGAATCAAATTAAGTTGCATGGTTCTCACACCAATCTTGCTGTATATCGTAAGTTGCATATTTTTTTCTTAGATATCATTATAATATGTGAAAGAAAAAAGAAAAGATGAAATCTACGAAAGAAAAAGATTTTCTATCATTTTGCATCAATACATAACACATGTCAGTTGCACTATATCATACTGTCTTCCAGAAGAAAACTACATAAATCTCGCTGTATGTTTTCTATGCAATTTTGTTTGGTAATAATTGTCCATAAGTGTGACTGCCATTGTGAAATTTCTCAAAATGTGAGAGTACATTGATAAAGTTCCTGAAAGTAGTAAACTACAATTGTATAGTTGACATGGTGAACAGTGAACACTGAACAGAAGTCAGGAAGAATGTTTGATGCAAGATGCTTTTTCAATCTCAGACTATTGCTGACACTGTTGTATTTTAGCTGGTTTAATAACCCCTTGCTGGACTTATAGACATAGAGGATACTTAGTTCAGGTTCTATGTCACAAAGTGAAAAAATAAAATGAAGATTTTTCCCCCCATTGACTGAGACATTTTCTTCGAATGTAAATATAATTTGAAATCACAGAAAAGTGTTCTTGACTTCTTACTATCATATTTTATTTCAGGCAATTCCCAAAAAGCGTCTCAATGAAATTGTTGCAAAAAATGGGGTTGGTTTAGCATTTGCGGTTATGGGATTCCCTTCTTATATGGATGGACCTGCAGATGGGTCTGGTCTAACTGCCGTTGGTGAAACAAGATTAATGCCTGATTTGTCTACTATAAGGAGAATTCCATGGTAAACAGTATTTTTCCTAAGAGTATATCTGAGCATTCATAACATGAACTTGTTTTCCAATAATGAATGAAAAGCTGAATGGAAAATTTATTTTCTTCACTGTAAATAAAGGGATCAATATGCTGAATTACTATTGAATTGCAACTTAGGTCCTCCCCAATTGTGAGATATATTTTAATTATAGTCGAATTACAATAATTTTGCTACTTACATAGATGTTTTCTTTCCTTTTTTTTTTTTTCCTGTTAACTAATGTAACTTTCTATGGTATAGGAACAAGCAAGATGAAATGGTTTTAGCTGATATGTACGTTAAACCGGGTGAAGCTTGGGAATATTGCCCAAGAGATGCCTTAAGAAGGGTTTCTAAAATTCTGAAAGATGAATTTGACTTGGTAGGAAGCAGAGTTTATCTTATCTTTTGGGAAGTATATTGTGTTTAACTTTTTCTCTGCTTCCACTCCAGGAAATGAATGCAGGATTTGAGAATGAATTTATTCTCTTAAAGAGCATAACAAGGTATGATATATGGTATTATCTATCTTGTGGTCTGAATAGTGCAATTAACCGTGGCAATTAGTTAAAAATTTGAAAGAAAAAAAAATACAGGGAAGGTAAAAAGGAATGGGTACCATTTGACTCCAGTCTATACTGCTGCTCATCAGCATTTGATGCTGCATCCCCCGTACTTCGCGAAGTTGCTGCTGCTCTTCAGTCCCTGGGCATTTCAGTGGAACAGGTGAAAGGAATTTGTCAAATAATCAATTGTAAATGAAGATATGATATGACTGGTTTTGTATGGTTTTCAATAGATACTATTTTTTTTCTTCTGAAAATTGCTTTCACATAAATAAGACAAAAAATTACTTTGAACTTAAACCAAATGACAACATAACCAGGAGTAATAGTGATTACCAGGACACTACTAAAACAGTATATTCTTAAAACTGAATGTAAGCATTTAAATTCCCAACAAACATGAATGATTTGGGTATAACCGTATGAGCATGATCAAGGTCGTTAAAAGGATCATCCTCATTAGCATGTTTGAAAACTTGCTTGATACTTCTTTTCTGGTTGTCACCTGTGGGCTGTGGCCCATTTTTTGAACTTATCTTTTTTGTGATATTGTAGTTACATGCTGAGGCTGCAAAAGGTCAATTTGAGCTGGTTTTGAAATATACCATTTGTACTAAAGCGGCAGACAACTTAGTTTACACCCGTGAAGTCGTTAGGGCAATCGCTAGAAAGCATGGCTTGCTGGCAACTTTTATTCCAAAGTAAGTGCCAAAATTTGCAACAGGTTTGATTATATGCTGTCTGTGTAATTCAGAATTTTGAACCCAAGGGAATCAAATTTGCATCTTAAACCCACGCTAAAAACTATGCCAGCATATTTGACACTATCACTATCTGTACATAATTTTATTGTGATGCTGAAAAAACATACCATTATATCCTTCAACTATATACGCCTATCTTTTATGGTGAAAAATCCTTATTGTGTATGTACAGTGTTGATAATAATACCCTCATGTCTTGATTTGAATATACGCAATTTTAACAATATTTGAGCAAGATCCAATAGCCTTCGAACAGATAGTACTTCAGAACTATTTCTCTTGCTACTACTTTAAAATTCCCAAACAAATAAATAATTTTCAATCAATTTTTTAATCATAAAATTATTGATAATCAATGATTTTACAATCTAACTAAAACAGACATGTATGCTGTTACAGAGGGGTATGTTTATAATCTAGTTTATAAACTTAATTACAGCTGATGAACTCTTTATTGGTTCTAGTGTAAAGCTCTAAAGTAAACATTTTGAAGTAACATAGTTTTCTCGTGTTATTGAAGGTACGCATTAGATGATTTGGGTTCGGGATCCCATGTTCATCTTAGCTTGTGGCGGAATGGCCAAAATGTATTTATGGCATCTGATAGATCATCTAAGCATGGAATATCAACTGTGGGAAAGGAATTTATGGCTGGAATTCTACATCATCTTCCTTCAATTTTGGCATTTATAGCACCTCTCCCTAACAGGTTGCTCTTCCCATTATCTTACTCTTGTACTTTTGACCAAAACTGATGCTATTGTATGGCATTATACCACTAATTTTGTCAGCGTCGATGAAGCTTAAGTTGTTATGTGGTCGGATAGATCGGATATTTTTCCCTTTCTAACAAACGTTATAGTTAAATTGAAATGTAACGTTTATACATTTGTTCGTCTAAAGTTAAACGGGAGTAAAACATCAGCTAGTAATTAACCATCTTTTGAACTTCTCGTTTGTTACTTTTGAAATTATGCTGCTATGTTTCTAACTATGCGATTCAAATTCCTTGCAGTTATGATCGATTACAACCCAACACATGGAGTGGTGCATATCTTTTCTGGGGAAATGAAAATAAGGAGGCTCCGTTGCGAGCTTCATCTCCACCTGGAACTCCTAATGGTCTTGTGAGCAACTTTGAGATTAAATCATTTGATGGTTCTGCCAATCCATACTTGGGCTTAGCTGCCATACTTGCTGCTGGCATTGATGGGCTTCGTAGGCATCTTCCTCTTCCTGAACCCGTTGGTAAGATCATATGCATATAACTTCGATTATTGGCATGCATTGAGAATAATGTTTATATCAACCATGTACTTTTTACAATATTCAAATAATTAGCAATTTTGTGTTAGTTTGTATTGTTGGTACGCAAATGTAAATTAGAAGTCTCACATTAGACACAGATCAATATGTTGAGTGATATATAAGTGAGAAAGATAATGAACGCGTTGCCTTAAGTAACCCTCTCATATTTCCCAACATTTATAAACTTATGGAAGAAGTTTAATGTACATGTCTTTCATCATATTATGATTCTTCTGAAATATTGTAAGCAACTTGACCAATAATACTTTTTATCCTGGCATAACTTAGTTCTGCTGCTAACCATGGCAATCAAGTTGATTCACGAATCCCAGGGAAGCACAGTGGATAACTGAATTTTATTTGCTTCTATGAAGTTTTAATTCCAAATTTGCTGCTATTTTCCCCCTTTTCTCTTTTATGTTCTTTTTACCAATTTGCAAAACGGTTGCATATAAATTTTTGTTTGGTTGCTACAATTTTCTGCGCTTGTATAAAATTATCAATTAAACAATAAACTTCTCATTTTCATGTATAAAACAGATACGAATCCAAATCCGGAA
Source organism: Cajanus cajan (assembly GCF_000230855.2). Taxonomy (NCBI): domain Eukaryota; kingdom Viridiplantae; phylum Streptophyta; class Magnoliopsida; order Fabales; family Fabaceae; genus Cajanus; species Cajanus cajan. The sequence goes on along the minus strand of NC_138523.1, from coordinate 10,933,359 downwards.
GTCCTTCAGAGATTGCCAGCATCACTTTCTGAATCTTTGGATGCTCTCCATAAGGATGACTTCTTTAAGCAATTTATCGGTGATAAGTTGCTAACTGCCATAAAAGCAATTCGAAAGGTATGTATTTGGTTTAGATGCTTTTCAATTTATAATTCCTTATATATAGGCAGTTCTTGGTTTAGATGCTTTTAAATTTATAATTCCTTATATATAAAATGCTATTACACTTTGAGGTCCTTCTTTTCTTATCAATAGTTATATAAAAGCTTTCCAGCCACAACTTACACTTGTCAGCATTCTATCCAATTCTGCCCCCTTCACTTTCTCGCTATCTTTGCATTCTGCTATTTTACTGACAAATGGATTGATAATAAAAATAAGGATCCCGCTAACCAGTGCTCTAAAGTAGAAAGTTTCTTTTATTAAGAAGTGTAACAATGCACTTCACCGTGATTTTCAATGCAATTATAACTTAAAACTTTCTACTTATGGAGCATAATGGGTTTCACTGTATTCTGCAGCGTGATCATAAGTTAGTGTTTACTGGACTGGAGGATCACGGTTTGCTATTAACTTCATTTCTATGATTTATTTAGCTAAGGTGCTAATTTTGATGCTTAATGTGACTTATTATCAGGCTGAAATTGACCATTACACGAAGCACAAGGATGCATACAAGCAACTCATACACCGTATTTGATCTAGTTGTCTTTTGTTCCTGTGCAAGATTGGTCAGAACACAGTTTAGATTCTAGTGATTTCTTTGCAATGAAAGTTCGTGGTTACTTGCTGGCCATATCCGATTTCTATTATGTATCTTAGATATCAACTATTTTATCTGATATCCCGTTGCTCATAAGAAATCCTTATGATAGGAAATAAATCTCAACAGTCTGTTATGTTTAATCTTAATTCAAGGATTGTTATTGTTTATGCTTTCATATAAACAAATATTTTTACATGAGTTATTCCCCCCAAGATCTACCGGCACCGGATGTCAAAATTAGTGAAATTATAGTTTTAATAACTTTTTGTAGGACGCAAATTTAATAAATCTTGTCATTAAATTACATGGTATTACACATAATCATGAAAAATAATTTGAGCTTTTCTTAAAGATGCTAGCTAATAATGACCGGTTACATATATGTTCAATATTATCATTTTATTTATTAAAATAAAGTGATGTAATGAAATCTTAAATTTTGTATATTTGATCTAATTAGTAAAAACATCATATACAATGGAGTTAGGGAAAAGTTTCTTTCATGCACAATGAAGGTTATAAGGTATGAACATACACAAAAACAACACAAATTTAATGAAGATATGAATTGAACATGATTTAGCACTTCTTGTCTATTATGTTGGAAATAATACTTTAACAAATATTCATTATCTCAAGTCAACATTGCCTACTACAAAACTTTTCACGTAAGGTAGTGACACCTTCTCTCACTAATTGGTGTTTGTTCTTATCACAAAATTTCTTATTAGTGTAGAGGTCCAATATTACATTCATAAGTGTCTCACTTTTTCACTTGCATCTCATTATAACAATGAGGTTCTTTAACAGTGAAGCCTCTTTGAATCCAACTTGTGTCTTTTTACATACATGCATTAATGATTAGAAATTTAGATCAATTTTCCAAGAATCCTCTCTCGATTAAAAATTTCAAATCTTCATATATCGGTTTTTTAACATCATGTTTCTTCTCCACAAGCTTTGAAATGCTCATTGTCATACCTCTAATCTCAATATTCCACCACTTGACTCTTGTCAAGAAGAATTTCAACATTAGGATTCACACAATTCACCACCAACTTCATCAAGCGTTGATACCAATTGTTGGGAACACGTGGGGGTTTAAACATCGACAAGACCTTCACAACGAGTCATGAGCAAATCATATAAGTGAATTCAATGCCACATCTTAACTCACGACCTTAAGACATTAAGTTTATGGATCTTTCTCACTTATATATTACTTAACATACTCAATTCTATCTAACATGAGACTTTTATTCACACTTGCAAACCAATAAATGGTTTCGTCGATTATGTTTGGATGTTAAAAAGCCATTAAGGGTGTAGTTTCACTATTTTTCAACAAATCACACGCACACACATGCACACACGCACACACATGCACACACACACACACACACACACACACACACACACACATATATATATATATATATATATATATATATATATATATGAGGAGGGATCAATTTACTCTATAGGAGTAAATCTACTCAGACTTATTCTGTCCAATAACTCATGTTTTACATCAAATTTCAACAATCCAACCGTTGAATTTAAAGTTCTTAATGTATAGATTAATTATGCAAATTTTTAAAAAATTTGAAAATCAGTTGATACTTCATTTCATTAATTTAAATTGACGGATAATCATAAAATCATTTTATACATTGATTTGAATTAATTAAACAAAGTATCAAATGGTTTTCAAATTTTTAAAAAATTTGCATATTTGATCTATACATTAAGAACTTTAAATTCAATAGTAGGATCGTTGAAATTTGGTGTAAAATATGAGTTATCAAACGGAGTAAGTTTAGGTAGACTTATTCCTGGAGTAAACGGATCCCTCATATATATATATGTGTGTGTGTGTGTGTGTGTGTGTATGTGTGTGTGTGTGTGTGTGTGCATTTTAGTGGATCACCTATCACTTAAAATAGTTATATACAATTTTCTTTCAATCTTAGATAATTTTTATTTGATCAATCTAGGCCACACATTGCCACCCCCTCTCCATTGTCATCACAACTACCATTATTATCATCATTACTAAGTTAAAAGATAATTTTGGATCTCTCAAACTTTCATGTTTTAATGATAATAGAAGAAATTTTTTAAGAGAAAATATTTTTATAAGAAATGTTATTAGACGAAGTTTAAAATGCTACCCATAGTAAGACGTAGATGAACCAGAAAAACATATTGTTTGTTAGACTAACATTTACTCTACGTCATTTATGATGTCTAACAATGAAGTTGTGCGTCTGAATGATTCCTTAACTGGTCGAATCTTAAAAGCTTCCTTTGAACTCATAATCTGTTAAAAAGGAACAAAACATGTTTTATGTTAGAAATGGGACAAGTAGATCCCTTTAATTATGAAAAAGGTCAATTAAAGTTATTTCAAAATTGTACAATGTTAACACACATTTTATTTCATCATTTTGGTACCTAAAAGATGATAACTAGCCTTCTTGATCAAATAAGAAATGACGTTTTGGTGAATTGCATTTAATGCATCAAAGAATACTTCTCTCCTCAAGGAACCAGAGACGAAGACAAATGAAGTAAGCTTGTGAGAAATGCTCAAAGTGTTATAATGGTCATCTTCATCAAGGCTACTATATAAGAAGCTTGATGCTAAAAAAGAAAATGAGAGAATGCTTTTTACAAATTATTATTCATTCATTCATTTTGTAAAACTTTCTATTCTTAATTGATTCTATCACATCTTGTTTATAAGATGGAGCAACATTTGTAAAACTATAAATGTTTGTTATTGGGTTGAACTTGGATAAACTTGATTGTAAAAGAATACTTGGTTGTTTAGCCTAGAGAAACTTAACCATAAAAGAATACTTAGTTGTTTAAGACTAGAAAGGCTTGGTGTACAAAGAATACTTGGGTAGTTGCTTGAAGAGGCAAGTCGAAGAACTTTTAGGCTTGGAAAAAGAATACTTGTATCTTTGATAAAGATAATGAAACTTAATTTAGTTGGATTAAGAACAAAACATAGTTTTGAAAGTGAGGCAAACCAATATAAATTTCCTTGTGTTCAATCTATTGACTCTTTGTAAGCATCCTTATGGTTATGTTACTACTTCATTGTTTGAAAAAGTGCAACTTTTTTTTTTATAAAAACTATTCAACGCCCCCTTCTTATGTCTTTATTTTTTTCCACAATCATCATTGTTGTCACTATTACCACCATCATTATTGTCATTAGTGACTATAATGGTGGTGATAATGACAATAATGATGGTGACAGAGATAGGAACAACAATGGTAACAATGGTCGCAATCAACATTGATAGCTATATAAGTGATGACGATGGTAGTGATGGTTGTATCAATGTTAATGGTGGTGGTTAGTTAAATAAATAATTGAAATTAAGGTTAATATTTAGATTAAATAAAAACATATGAATGAGACTTAGGATCAAAGTTTGTTAAAGTTGTTAGTTGATATTGAAATCTATGGTTGAAAATTGGTATAACTCTTTGGGGTCACCGAATCCTTTCTGTCAAAAAAGTTGGCCTTTGATGCCTATCTCATTCCCTTCTTCTCAATAAATAGTACAAAGATATTTTCAATTATTTATGATAGAATAAATCTAATTCCTAATTTGTAGGAAGTCTAATTATATGGAATAAATAAATTGATTGCTATTCCTAAAATACATAATATATAATAGGAAACAGTAATCGTAATTGATTCCCTCATTAACATCCCCCTCAAATTGATGCGGCTGATCAAGAAGCATCAATTTGTGAACTAGAAATTGATGTCGTGGACGAGGAACAACCTTGGTAAATATGTCTGCAAGCTGAAGTTGTGAGGTGACATGAGGAAGGGAGATAACATGATTGTCCAAAGCTTCTCAAATAGAATGGCAATTCACTTCAATATGCTTAGTGCGCTCATGAAAGACTGAATTGGTAGCAATTTGAATGGCACTAGTGTTGTTAGCATGGAGAGGTGTTGCATCTGTTTGAGGGAATCCAAGCTCAGCCAAAAGACCACGAAGCCAAATAATCTCAGAACAAGTTGTTGACATAGCCCGATACTCAGATTCGGTGGAGGACTTAGAGACGCGAGACTGCTTTTTACTTTTCCAGGAAATCAATGCAGGCCCAAGGAACATACAATAACCAGTGACTGATCTCCGAGTATCAGCACAACCATCCCAATCAGCATCGCTATATCCCACCAAGGTAGTTGGGGAGTCGTTGGGAAAGAAAAGACCACGCATAGAGGTACCTTTCAGATAACGTATAATGCGACGAACAGCAGCTAAATGATGATGACATGGAGTGTGCATAAATTGACTCACCTGTTGAACTGCAAAAGCAATGTCAGGGAGGGTAATAGTCAAATAATTAAGACTACCTACCAACTGTCGATATAGTAAAGCATCCGTTAGAAGATCACCCTCATCACGATGATATTTGACATTAATCTCAAGAGGAGTATCCACCGGTGTAGTAGAGTGTAGACCCGCGAGAGAAATCAAGTCTTCAACATATTTATGTTGATGGAGAAAGAGACCTTTAGAGTCCATGGAAACCTCGAGACCTAAGAAATAACGAAGAGGACCGAGGTCTTTCATATGAAAAGAAGCCTTGAGCTGCTCTTTAAGATGTTGGATGGATGTATGATCAGAACCCGTAATTACCATATCATCAACATAAATGAGAAGAAGAACAATACCAGTTGTCGTATGGTGAATGAATAAAGAAGAATCATATTGACTTTGAACAAAGGAGAATCCAAGAAGAGTGGATCGAAACTTCTCAATCCATGCCCTAGGTGCTTGTCATAGGCCGTATAAAGAGCGTTTTAGCTTGCACACGTCAGTGGAAGGAGAAAACAAGCCCTGAGGTGGAGTCATGTAAATATCTTCTATGAGGTCACCATGAAGGAAGGAATTCTTCACATCCATTTGATGAAGTGGCCATCTTTGAGAGGCAGCAAGACATAGAATTGTGCGGATGGAAGTCATTTTTGCCACTGGGGCAAATGTCTCGTCATAATCCACCCCATATTGTTGTTTGTTACCCAAGGCGACCAATCGAGCCTTATAACGATTAAGAGTGCCATCAGAATTCAACTTCACAGAATACACCCATTTGCATCCGATAGGCTTAACACCAGGTGGGCGAGGAATAATGTCCCATGTGAAATTCTCCTGTAAAGCTTGAAGCTCCTCTTGCATTGCTTTCACCCAACGAGCATCCTTAACTGCTTGTGAATAACATGTAGGAATAGATATACTAGATAGAGTAGCAGTAAGAGAAATATCCCCAAAGCCATACCTATCTGGGGGACGAATAATGCGTCGTGATCTGCGTTCTACTAACGAAGCAGGTTCAGGTGGCAAATCAGCATCACGAAGGGGCGGGGTAGGCTGTCGTCGAACATAAACATAACCTGGTTTGAAGCGTTCTATAGGACGAGAACCATTAGAAAAATTTGGAAGGGTAACAAAGCCAGTAGAAGTAATAGGAGACTGAAAAAAATATTGATGATCAAAGAAAACCACATTCCGAGATATGCGTAAGTGAGAAGCAGTGGCATCATAACACACAAATCCTTTGTGAGTATGACTATAACCAAGAAAAGCACATTGGACAGATTGAGCCCCAAGTTTATGACGATCAAGAGGTGGTAAGTGGACAAAACAAACACAACCAAAAGGATGGAGATTATGGTAATCAGGATGAACCTTAAATAGATGAAAGTAAGCGGAATCAAGCCCAAGAACCTGAGATGGAAGACGGTTGATCAAAAAAACAGCAGTGGATAAGGCTTCAACCCAAAATTTAGGTGGAACAGAGCCATCAAGAAGTAGGGACCAAGTGACATCAAGCAAATGACAATTCTTACGTTCTGCAATGCCATTTTGTTGAGGTGTATAGGGACAAGAGCGTTGAGATATAATCCCATGTTGTTGAAGGTACTCTTAAAATTGATGAGATAGATACTCCCCGCCAGAGTCACTACGCAAGGTCTTAATCTTGGTGTGAAATTGGGTCTCAACATAAGCTAAAAAGTTCTTAAACATGGTGAAAACCTCAGCTTTGGATCTTAGAAAGTAAACCCAAGTATATCGACTATAGTCATCAATAAATGTCACAAAATATTTGTATTGAGCATGAGATAAAACAGGAGACAATCCCCAAACATCACTATGAATAATATCAAAGCATTTATCAGCACGATGAGCAGAAGAGGAAAAAGGTAGAGTTTTGCTTTTGGCAAGTTTACACACAGAACAAGGAAGGGACGAAGAAGAAATAATATTTTTATTGCCTATCAAACTAGATTTTATTAAATGCGACAAAACAACAGAGTTTGGGTGTCCCAATTTTTTATGCCAAGTCACAAATGTGTTGGGAACATTATTACAAACAAAGGATGAAAAACTAGGAGAAGTAAATTGGAGCGGAAACAATCTCCCCACCTTAGGCCCCTTCGCGATCACTATCTTCGACACCTGATCCTGCACCAAGCAACCAGCCCGAGAAAAATGAACACTACAATTAGTATCCACTAATTGACCAACTGAGATTAAATTGGACGATAAACCAGGAGACACAAGTACATTTTGAAAGAAAGAATTAATGTCTCCAACAGCAGCTATAGAAAGAGTATTACCGTTCGCAATTTGAATTTTTTCGGTGCCATTGTAAGAGTGAACATTGTGAAAATGTTTAGGAGATCCAGTCATATGATTAGAGGCCCCAGAATCAACAAACTAAGGGGAAGAAGTGGCGGTAGACTTACCCGTGATGCCTAAGGTAGAAAGAGCAGATAATACCACTTGTTGCACCATATCCGTAGTCAAAACACTATTGTCGGAGGTGGTAGGAACAGAAGAGGGACATGCTGAACCAGCCGTGGCAGTAAAGGCTTTCAAGGGACGTTTTGCTAGTCTTGTGGGGCACTCGGTCATAATATGACCATGCTGTTTGCAGTAGTTGCAAAAAAATTTAGTGCAATTTCGAGCAATATGACCGAACTGTTTGCAGGAGAAACATTGGATCTGCCGCATGTCACGACCTTTGCTTTGACCTTGAGCAGAATAGGCGAACGTAACATCAGAAATATCAGACATGGAGCCTTGGGTAAACGGCGTGAATGGCAGGCAGTGATTCTGTAGGAACCTTAGAATGTAAGATGGCGGAATGCTCTGCCCATAAATTAAGAAAACCAGAGTAATAGTCCTGAATGGACATATCACCCTGTTTATAATTTGCAATGTCAAGCTCTAGCTGAAAGCGTTTTGCGGCATTATCTTGATTGTAAATTTTCTTCAAGTAATCCCACATGGCTTTGGCAGTCGAAAACGAACGCAGATTATTAACCAATTGAGGCTCAATGGAACCAAGAATCCAAGAAATAACTTGTGCATCCTTGGTCTCCCAAGCTGTCAAAGCGGCGTTGTCTGTGGGGGCAGTAGAGGACCCGTCGATGTGACCCCACATCCCCTTCCCTTTCACGAACATCTTGAACTGAAACTCCCAGGCAGCATAATTTTTGTCGCTGAAACGGATACAAAAATTCTCCATAGCCATGAAGACACGAACAAGAACGGGAGAAAACAAAAGTGAACCTCGAACCAGAAGCACGAACAAGAAGTGAAGCACGAACGAGAAGCACGAGCCCTAAACGGCTGAGAGAAGCACGGACTGAAACACAAACCAGAGGCATGAGCCCTAAACAGACTGAGAGATAATTACAGGCTAGAAAACCTGACTCGTGATACCATGTCAGAAAATTTGGCCTTTGATGCCTATCTCATTCCCTTCTTCTCAATAAATAGTACAAAGATGTTTTCAATTATTTATGATAGAATAAATCTAATTCCTAATTTGTAGGAAGTCTAACTATATGGAATAAATAAATTGATTGCTATTCCTAAAATACATAATATATAATAGGAAACAGTAATCGTAATTGATTCCCTCATTAACACTTTCCACCATGATCGTTGTCACTACTATCACCATTATTACTATCACTACCATCGTAACTACTCTCATTGTTGTCACAATCACTATGCCCTACTACTACCACCATTATCACTATTCACTACCATTATCAATGTTGGACCACTACCACTATTACCACTTTTATCGTTGTCACAATTTAGGGTAGTGGTGACAATTGAGGTATTGGTTAATTATGACGACGATGATAATTACCATTACCATCACAATCACCATGACCACTATTATCATCACTACCATTACCATATTGCCACCTTTTTTTGTCACCACAACCATTGCTTCTACCATTGTTGTCATCATAACCATTGCTTCTACCATTGTTGTCGCCATAACCATTGCTCCTACCATTGTTGTCGCCACATGAGAGGGTTTAATTAAAAATATAATTCAATTTTCTCTATATGATTAACTAATTATTATATTATAATTTTTTCTTTTGGAACAACTATTAACTAAAATTCTTAAATATAAATTTGAGATTTCCCATTTTCTTATTTCTCATTTATCTCAAGTAAGAAAACCTTTTCTTATATGCTTATATCAAAAGGTTTATTAGCTAATATTTATAATGTGATGTTGATTTAGCCAATATTTATAAACTTTTTTCTTACAATGTGTTGGTGGTAGGGATGATGATAATGATGATAATAATTGTGACGATAATAGTAGTTGTCGTCACCATAATTAATCAATGTCTCAATAATCATTGTCACCCTTGATTGTGGCAAGTATATGTTTATATGAAAGGGTTTACTAACTAATATTTATAACTTGTCATAACGAATTTAATATTCATGTAATCAAGTATGCTTATTACAATTTGATTCAATATATATATATATATATATATATATATATATATATATATATAATATTTTATGAATTAAAATAAATAAAATTTACTTTTAACATATTCTAAATCATAAGGTTTTTTTATTATCATAATCATAAGGGTTTGTTAGTGGCTAGGAATGGGATATAACAAAGTACCTTTATCATAATGTAATCAATTGTTTAGTGCATCAATAAAATATGATTTTCTTATCCTATTGTCTATCTTATTATCTTGATACAATGTATTTTTTATCCTAAAATTGAATTAAGTTAGAAAAGTACATGATAGGATAATCATTTTCCCTTCTTGTCTCCCACCACCCTTGCCTTCATTATCACAACTATCACCAACCATTGTCACTATCACATCACTATTATCATTATCGTCGCAATCGCTATTGTCACATCATTGGAACAACCATTCTCATTATTATTGTGGCCATCACCATCAGTATTGTCATTTCATTACTATGACCACAACCATAATCACCTTGTCACTATTGTCATTATCATTATCATTGTTGACATATTGTCACTACCACCATTATTTGATTGATGTTGTCATCATTATCATCATCTTTGTCACTATTATCATTGTCACCACAAACTTGTAATTGTCATTATTATCGATCACTACTACTATCACTGTTACTGTCTTTATCACCATTGTGCATGACCACCAACTACCATTGTTTGGCTTAAATCAAATATATAATATAGGATAACATAATAATGTTATCTAAGATGTATTAAACATTATATATGATTGAAATTTATCTTGCTCTTATGTTGTCAAATTTTTATTTTACTCTTATCTTATTTTATCTTATCATATTTTTACTATCAAACAAGTTTTAAGGAGACTCTTTAGTAATTAATTGACTCAATAAGTATAATTTTGGTTCATTGAAAAAAATTTAATATGGACATAAATTATATTAGATTCCATCTTAAAATCAATTGGCACTCAGTAAAATTGTTCATCAGAGATATGTAAGTTATGTAAGATTTTGACTTGAGGGGGGGGGGGAGCTTCAAGAACCCAATAATTCTCTTTCTTTTTCTCAAATTCTTAAAGGAAGATCTCTGAGACTTGCAGTTGAGAATTTCGTGGTGTAGCTACGGAACTTCAGTTGTTGGAGCTCGGAGCTCATTTCCTTCTCCTTCTCCTTCTCTTCTTCTACGTCAAAGTAGTCCAAAGTTCTCCATTCTCTTCTTCTTCCTCCATAAAGTAGTCTAGAGTTCTCCATTCTCTTCTTCTTTTTCCTTGGAGATCTTGGAGTCAAGGTAAGGAAAGCTTTCCTTGATTGTGTCTTGTGAAATTGATTTGCCAAACCCTTAATTTCTAAGTTTTGTTGTTGGAATTGTGATGGCTGAGTGATGGTTTTTGGGGGAAGCTAGTTTGGTTCTTGTGACATATTCACAAAATAACTATTCATAGAATCACAAGAAATGGAAATTACTAAATATTCGTGCCAAATCCCCGACAACGATGCCAGAGACTTGGTGAAGATTTTTCACTCTTGATAAGTAGACCAAGTCTCATTGTAGTAATTTGATATCGTCCTCAAGGATTTGGTGATACTAGTAATTTCCTACCTTGTTTATGGAGAACATGGATGAAATATTAATTTAAATTTATAATAAAGCAAATAAAAGCAATAGTACAAATTTAATAGAAAACTTTATATGAGAAATAGATTGGATTCAAATGTACTTTCTAACTCCTTTAATCTTCATCAAATAAATATGATTCCAATTATATTACTTCCACGTTCAATAATTAACTCAACCAAATTCCTCAAAATTGAGTTCTAAGGTGATTAATCATAAACATGATTCCTCTATGATTTAAGATTAACACCTTGCATTAAGAACGATAACTTGAACAAAAATGGCTAACAAAATCAAGTCTATTCCTAGAACAAGAGATTGTTAGGTGAGTGATTCAGTTTAGGCTTTTGAAAACGTTTACCAACAGAGTTCAAAAACCTAATATCATAAAATGGGTGATCAAACTGGATTAACCATTAAAAGAAGAATCAAACACAAGTAATATAACTGAATATCATATAGATCTAAGAATAAATAGAGTTAGTAGTTACACTAAATCCAACCCAAGAGAAATTAGCAGCTCATGGTGAGGGCCATAGCAACTAAAAAGATGAGATTACACAATAGAAGAGAAGAAGTGAAGATGGGTCCTCGTTCCCAAGCAATCCAATCCTCAAATATGATCTTCATGTTCTACTGTTCTCCTCACTACTAGAAAAATAGTATTTCACGTCACTATATTTACATTGGTTCCTTAAAAATCGATGTAAAATAAATATGCGGTGGAAATTTTGTAAATAACTTGAATATATAAGAATATTTACATAAGTTATTGTAGAAAACGATGTAAATATAAACAATTCTACATCGATTATATGAGTGACCGATGTAGAATTGTAATTAGTGAGCTATTCTACATCAAGTTTTGTGTTGACCGATGTAGAAGGGGTTTAGAAATTCATCCCCGCTCCCACGCGCGACCACTTAGATGCTCACCCTCTGAAACACTCAAACGCACTCTGGAACGCTCCCTCTCACACACTGTTGAACGCTCCTTCTCACACATTCTGGAACGCTCACTCTCCCAAACTCTGAGACCCAAACCCTCTCAACACTCTGAAACCTAAAACACTCTCTACATTCCAGGCTCGTTGATCTTCAACAACCCTCCAAGGAAGCATTGAAGCCTTATTCGATGAACGACAACGTAGTGAAGCCATTTTAGGTGCATATCTTCATTTTTTGTTTTGCTTGTTTTTGCCTCTCTCATCTTGTACAAATGCGGGTGATAATATTTTAGGGTGTGGAGGCACTCCCAGAGGAGGTTTCCGGAAACGCATTCGTCGTATTATGCAAGTCCGTTGCGAAGGTATTTGTTTCATTTTTGAAGCAAGTGTGTTTGGTTTAAAAAATTGAGAAGTTTGGGTTTTTCTCCCTCTTTTGGTTATGGGTGGGGTGGGGGTGCGTATTTATATGAAAGGTTTGTAGGCATGATTTTGGTTGAAAAGGTGCAAGCGAATGGTTCGAATGCTGATTGCGCATTCTATTTCAAGCGGCTTAATTTGAGTGCAACTCGTTCGAATTGGAATTTTGTATGTCTTTCATCAGATTCTTCTACATTTTGTTGGTGAGAGGGGTTGTGAAAAGTGATAATTGGGGAATGGGAAATAATTATTGGTGTTGGTGTAGGTTTTAGCTTGATTTAGCTGGTGGGATGCATGCGATTGTGTCATTTGTGTGTTAAAAGAAACTGAAATGAAAAGCAATGTGATGGGTGTTCTGCATTCTTGGCAATGGATGAACGGTTATGTGCTTATGAGTGGGTGGATCGGCCAATGCACTCTAATGGCCATTGCTAATCATTTAATGAACCTCCGAGGATCAGAGTGTTCATTTTTTTTTTCTGTGCATAGGTTTCTAACTTGTGTAAGAAGTTGTTGATTTTAATTGAACATTAGGTTCATTGTAAGGCTAAATATTTAACATTGAGGACTGCAGATGAAACAACTTAAACATTTTGCACTTTGGGGCGGATTAAAATTTTGTGATTTAAAAGCTCAAACAATTAAATGTGCTTGTATTTAAAAGCTCAAATAATTGTTTGTGACTACTGCATGTCTTCTGTATGTTTGCGAAATTCATTCATATTGATTTCTTCTTGTAGTGATTACTATGGACCAGATGTTAATTTAAAGAAGTTGAAGGATTTTCATCGCCGCAGATTGCAAGTTCTCGTTGAAGTTGGTCCAGATTTGCTTGCTTTTGAGACCATTCCAAACAAACTTGAAGCTCAGGTCTTTTTATTTTTTTGTTTGCTTTTTTCTTTTTCCAATAAGCATGTTTCATAGAAGTATACCTTGATGTAATTTCTTAAATAAAAATTACTGCAATCTATTTATAGCACAAAATTATAATTCTTCTACTCTATTATTCATATTCTTCTCTCACGTTTCCATATTGATCCAGAAGTCAAACGCCCAGCTTTAATCCTTATTTGAACTATGAAGAAATAATCAAGTGTTGTAAGGACCCTGTTTGGAAATCAAAACTAGCTTGGAACTCCTTTACAACAAATTCATTCCACTGTTGAAAAAGGTAAATTCATTTTTATTTGGAAGTGTTTAATGACTATATCTTAATTCCTCTGTGTTTTGCATTTCTAGTGCTAGGAATGAAATAGAACTGTTGAAATGTTTATGCAATCATAGAAATTAAACAGCTGCTTGAAAAAAGAAATCCTCACAGAAATTGGACTAGCAGGATAGAAATTACTAGCAACCTTTTTCATATTTGTCTTAGACAGTTTATTAGGCAAATTTATGTTACCCTTTTAACTTGAAATTTCATTGCTAAGCCTAAATTAAAATGGAGACAATGCTAATCAAAGGTATATTTCATTTCAAGATATATATGAATTATTACAACGTGAAGCAATGCTTAACATCTCAATTATACAATTATGAATGTTGTAAGTACACAATTATTAGTGCCATTATCTATTTAATTATGATTTCCTTCACTATTAATTTTTTCTTTTGTATGTATTTTAGATATTTGAATCGTAAAATTGAAGAACTCAATCATGGTGACTTGTATGGATTTCTTGAGCCTCAATCAATTCAAAAATCCGGGAATAAAAAATCGGAGTCTCAAAATTATATCATTGAAAGGTTACGAAATTCACCAAAGCAAATTTACTTTGCTCCTTATGTTGATCAGTAAGTGCATCTTTGTGAACTCCATTTAATTTGTGTATTTATGTATCTATTGTATAACTAATTGTGCCTAAATGTAGAAATCATTGGCAATTATTGGTTCTCTGTCCGGCAAAGAATGTTGCTGTTTGGTTTTGTTCTTTGCATCGTAAGCCAAATGTTCAAATAAAAAATTTAATTAAAAGGTAAAATTTAGTTTGTAACATGTATTTATTTTATACTCGCTGTTATAAATTTTAACCATGTAACTTACATTCATTTATTTTCTTAGTGTTATGGTTGTCTATAATATCATGGGGGGTAGATCTACAGCGCAACCAAAGAACCTAGATTGGATTTATCCCATGGTAATTGATTTGTAACCTCAATATGCCTAAAATGTTTTTTTATTAGCTTAAATTAAAAATTACTTATACAACTCAATCTAATTTTCATTTTAGAGTAATCAACAACAAGGAGGTTACGAATGTCGATATTATGTGATGAATTGGATGTTAGACATAATTGAAGGGGAAGTAACAAATGATTGGATTGAGGTAATGTAATTCTTTTACTTTTACTAACATTAGTTAATTCATTTACATGATTTTTATGTAACTAATATATTATACTGTATGTTACAACTTTTTGATGATGTTGCACCATTGCCGAAAACCAAATTGGAAGACATTCGGAGTCAATAGGCAACCTTCTTTTCAGAAAAATTTACAAATAGAGCATGATTTTTAGTTTAATTAGGATTGTTTACAATATATCTCCAAAACAATTTTCTGCCTTTATTTTTAAGTTTATTTTCTTATCCGAAAATAAAATAAACTAAGTAGTTAAAGCTTGGTTTTCATGTTTTGGTCAAGAGGATCTATTTGTAATTTGTGCAAAATGTTATTCTGTAGCTTGTTAGCATGCCTTAGAGTGGAATCTTTTGAAATAGTAGCTAAATGCATGATTTGTCTATAAATCAGCATTCACATTTACTTTGTTTGAATTTATTGACTACTACAACTTGAGCAATTGACTGATATGAAGATTTCGAATTTCTTTACTTTGAATGATATTGATGCATGTACAATTTCTTTACTTTGAATGATATTGATATTGACTGAAATTCAGAATGCACGTGGCATCATGGATATTCTTGCAGAAATGCTCAATTCAGATTTAGAATTTCTTTACTTTGAATGATATTGATGCATGCTCAATTTCTTTACTTTGTATTATCTGTTTTAGGCAATGCACTACAACACATTATGTATTTTTAATTTTTAACTGATATACATATGGTAGTTAGTTTTGTGTTTCGTTGTTTCTTTAACCCAAAAACATGATAGATGTAGCTTATGGAAAGAACAAATTTGACTCATGAAGGTGCAACACTAAATCAAGTTTTCAAGAATGGAAAAAACCATGTCATGTCATGTCATTTTTTTTAAATCCTTAGGCTATGTTTGGATATCTAATGATGGGTGGAATGGAAAAGATGGGATGGTATGGAATAACATTACAATACTAGTGTTTTGATATTTTGTGATGGAATGGAGTAATGTTTCTATTTTCTTTTTTTGGGAATAAAATGGAATTGAAAGTTATAGCTTTATTAGAGTAGTTATTGTATCTGATAACCTCTAATTGAGGGAACTGGAACTCAATAATTAGATTTAGAAATTATACTATGAATGAAATATGTTTATACAGGTAACCCAGAAAAAATCTAAAAAAATAATTGAATTTTTTTTTTAAATGCAATCTACATCGATTTCAGTAGAACCGATGTAGATTTGAGTACTTATCTACATCGGTTGTTAGGATAACCGATGTAAAATTTTGGTCAAATCTACATCGATTTTACTTACAACCGATGTAGATTTGAATGCAAATCTACATCGGTTTTTCTAACAACCGATGTAGATTATGCACAAATCTACATCAGTTTTAAAACCGATGTAGAAGTATTTATATTACTAAGTCGCCCTATTCTACATCGGTTTTATAACCGATGTAGATTACCTTCCAGAATCGATGTAGATAATACATCCTGTAGTAGTGCCTAGAGTTTCTTTCTTTATTTTTCTTATGTTCCCCTTCGTCGTTCATTTTTTTCTCTCTTTAATCCCTTAAATATGTTCTGTCCAAAATAGGGGAAAGTTGGGATTTTTATGTTCTGTCCAAAATAGGGGAAAGTTGGGATTTTTAACCCAAGGCTGCAACTCTGGATGTGTGGCTGGGGCTCTAGAAAGTACTTCAAGACGAAGGAAACTCCAAAGTTGTAGCTCTGGAATTGGGGGTCGTAGCTGTAAAATTCTGGATTGCCCATAATGTTCTATTTCCCAAGGATGGAGCTATGGCTTCATGGTAAAGCTTCAACTCTCTAGAATGCTTCTTTTTGGTTAAGGTTCTGTGGCTGCAGCTTTGGCTTTGGAGTTATAGCCTTGGATTTCCAACTTCATCAAAATCTACACAAAAGAGAAATATTTTTAGTCAAAGAAACTACACTCTTGTAACTCCTTAGATTAATCTTAATTTATCTATTTAGGGGTCAAATACAACCAAAATTACTTACATCTCTCCCAAAAAGAGTGCCAAATCAAGGATAAAAATATGTAATTAGAGCACTTATCATGACACCCATAAGAGGGGGTTTGATGAATGTTTGAAATCTATGGTTGCATGCCCTATTTTGTGCAAATCTTCAGTTATTTTTTTAGGCAAAAATATACTTTTTGTCCCTTATATTATTTATTAGGTTCAATTTAGTCACATTTTAATTAATTGAATCAATTTAGTACCACATCTTTAAAATGTATCTCAATGTTTGATTTTCCGTCTCCTCCGTTTAAATACTTAACGGATGACATGTGTCATGTTATCATGCCACATGGTTAGACATTGTAGACCCCTAAAATTGTCCGGGTTGGAAATAAGACTCGAAGACTCTCAAAGACCGAAGGAAAGTCAGCCGGAAGGACTCCTGGAAGACCCTGGAAGACCCTAGGATGATTATTCGTAGGTTTAGAAGTCTTAGAGTAGCTTAAAATAAAGATGTGGGAGGATTGAAGCTCAATACGGCCTCCTAGAAGTTCAGTACGGCCGTACTGAACAATTTAAACTACAATACGGCCGTACTGAAACCAATACGGCCATACTGAAGTTTTTGAACTTCAGTACGGCCGTACTGAAACCAATACGGCCGTACTGAAGTTTTTGAAACTTCAGTACGGCCGTACTGAATTCAATACGGCCGTACTGTAGTTCAAATCTTCAGTACGGGCCGTATTGATGTCAGAGGCCGTACTGCGCCTCACTCCTATATATAGGACGTCATTTGGACGTCATTACACACATTTCCACACATTTGGACACCTTTTGGACCTTCTTGTTGAGCATTCTGGGGTTTTTGAGCAGTGTTCTGCCCTAGAATTCTCTCCGAGAGCCGATCCGACGAAGTTCTTGAGTTCTGAGCATTTAGCTTGAGAATTCGAACTAGTCGAAGGGAAATCTTTCTGATTTCCATAGTAAAAATTAATCTTTAGGGAAGGAGCGAGCAAGCGTGTAGTGGGAAGGAGCGCCAAAAAGCCTCCTAACATTTGAATATATAAAAGCACGCTTCAAAGGTTTCTTCTTCAAAATCCTTCCTTTTACTGCTTTCTGATTGTCGCATTGCATGTTTAATTTATTCATGTAGATATCTTGTTCATAGTCGTTTTTAATAAATAGGGGTAATTTAGTAATTTTACACTATTATTAATAAAATAATCCATCATAGGGAACCCGAAAGGGGCGTTGTGAGGTGCTAACACCTTCCTCGCACGTAACCGACTCCCTTACCCGACTCTGGTTGTAATGGCCAAAGTTGATTTTTGAAATCAATTGCCTTATATCTTTTTCCAATGTTTTGAGTAAAACATTGGTGGCGACTCCAAGAACCCTTCTTTTGCGAAAACCACTAATCCATGGAGGGTCCCGCTTGGGATTAACATGGATTGGTGAATCATTTAATAAAATTGTTAGTTCGATGAGGTCTCAGTTTGAGAATAAGTCGTTCTAACAATCCATCATTTTTCAAAACTTTAAAAAGAGTCCAACCATCGTCGCGAATGCCAAGGTCCGTTTCGGCGGGTGGCGACAGACATCATGACACGTGGCACGATAACATGACACGTGGCATGACACGTGTCAAATCTGTTAAGTATTTAACGGGAGAAACGAAAAATTAAAAATTGAGATACATTTTAAAGATGTGGGACTAAATTAATTAAATTAATTAAAGTGAGACTAAATTGACACTAATAAATAATATAAGGGACGAAAAATGTATTTTTGCCTTTTTTTTATGTATTTTGGTTATTTAGATGAGTTTCTTTTGTTTAGATTTGAGATTAGAACTTGTAGGAAGCTTGGGATGGAATGGAGAGGTTTGAAAACTCCAAAATCATGAAAAACATAGATGGTCTCTGTCATGAAACAACTAAGCCGTTTATAAATGACTAAGAAAAATTGAAAAATGAGAAATGGGTGTTTCTGGAAGGAATTAGAAATAATTGAGCGGTTTTGCATATTAGAATTAGGTGTGGCTTTGGAAGAAAATGGCTGAGCGGTTTAAAAATGATTGAGCGGTTTAGTGCTTTTCAAATTTAATTTTTTTTCTTCATAAAAGTTGTAACCTAGATATTAGGAGGTCTAAAACTCCAATTATGACCTTTTTAGTGAGTAAAGGATGAAGTTGTCAGCATTTAGGCAAACTGTTGCAATTTTTACAATTTTTAACATGGTAGATGATAGAATTAGAGCTTGAGTTCTTCATGAAAGTTGTAAAAAATCTTCTTGTCTTTCATATGAGATAAGGATGAACATGATAGGAATAGTAGAACTTATTATGTGTCATTTTATGAGAAGGTTGTCAGTGTAAAATAAGTGATTTTAATAAGTTGTATATTGATACATTTTGTATGATGGTGAATTTGGTGAACATGAATAGAATATTTGTGTCTATTGCATGTTGCATGATGTAGGATGATGATAATAAGCATTGGAATGCTATCTTTGTGTAGTTGGAATGGTGATGAGCATTGATATGCTATGTGTGATTCATATGCTATTGTTGAATGAATTGTGGAGCATTGATATGTTATTATTGTATGAACCATTAAGCATTGGTATGCTATTCTTAGTTGAGGTGTTAAACATTGGTATGCTATACATGATTGATGTTATCAATCTTTATATACATTGACTAGATGTGATGTATATAGTAGATGCATGGTGAGGTGTAGATGCTAAGAATGCGATGTGGCATTTAAGCATGATGGCTAACTTAGGACTTGAGGAGAGGAAATTATTTTGAAAACTAAAGATCTCACATAATGTATCTTGGAGTGGTGCTCGGGTAGGTCACTATTTGGAAAACCTTTATTGAGTAGGTGTGCATCTTAGAGTAGGTTTTAAAATGTGTTAAGTCTTCTCCAAGTTCTTAGTTAATGGTTGAGTAAGGTAGGAGGTCGAGGGCTACAACCCTTAACCAAGTACCTGGAAAGGTTACGTGGTTCCTTAAGGATAATCAATGGTTGAATTTCATATGTGACTTAGTAATGCATGTCAAGGTCATGGTAAGCTTATACCTAGTTGTACTACTCCTGATAGTGGGATCAAACTTTCCTAGTGTAAGTGATGAGACTTGAGAAACCAGAGGAGGGATTGATATCTCATTTTGTTGTGATCGAGTTGACGCTTCAGACGTGAAAACGATTGGGTTGGTTTGGTAGGGTGGAAATCACTTAGAGTGTTCATGTTGTTAGGAGATCTCCGTAGGTGAATGCGTGATGACACATTGGTTGATATGCTTGTATATGATGTATGTTGAGGTGTGTTCATATGCTTTGTTGATGTTTTGTGGGACATGATTAGATGAGGTACATGTTTGCTTCGGGTGTGTTAGCTTTCATGTATGATATATGGCGTGATGTTATATATTATAGACTTGTTTTTTATATGTACATGTTTCCAAACTCTAGCTTATCCTTTCTGTTTCTATGGTGGTTTGGACTACGATGATCATACGTTGTTTGAGAGAAGATTAGAGCTAGGCTTGAGGAGCTATTGCAGACAGATGTGATCCTTTTTATAGCGATACTATTGATGTACCTTGTATAAGTGTGCTCGACCAACACAAGGACGTAGGATTATTTGGAATTACTATATGCATATATATATATATATATATATATATATATATATATATATATGTGTGTGTGTGTGTGTGTGTGTGTGTGTGTGTGGATGTGTGTGTGTATGTGTGTGGATGTGTGTGTGTGTGTATTCCTTCCCTTAATCATATTCGTTCTACTAATTTAGTTTCCACCGTTAATAGTAGTAGTAGTAATATTAGTGATTCCACAAAGTGTGACAATCACGATAGGTCATTACAAGCTACACTTAAAGAATTGAGGAAGATGATGTTAGACTTCTCATATATATATATATAAGCTACACTTGTAGATGTGTATATCAAATCTGGTGATGCTTATCAGAATAGGTGAATCATGAAGATGAACTATATTAGATTGTGTTTTAATATCAATTAGTACTAAGTAAAGTTGTCTAATAAATATATAAGTTACACTCAAATTGAAACAAACCAAGTTAAACTTCCTAACAAACTAAAATAGAAATTTGAGTTCCGTATCTCCCTTCTCTATATGAAAACTATAAAATAGCAAATATCTTATGCATAGTATGTGTAATTTTTAATTTAATTTTAAATAAGAATTAAAATTTATCTAAGAAAAATGTAAAAATAAAAGACTTTTTTTCCATAACCAGTTCCAATTAAAATCTTAGGAAATTTCTAGATGGAAAGAAAAGCAACTGTATAAAATTGTTTTTTATTCATAAAATTGTATAAATTTCTAGATATATAAAAAAACTGTAGTTAACATATAAATAATTTTTTTAAAATTAACATACATTTAAAATATTAAAGAATGTTAATTAAGAACATTTTCTTTTCCAAAAGCCGGAATAATCTGGAAACAAAATCCTTCGTTAAAAGGAAGAGGTCTCAATCCCACTTGTTGACTCTTTCTTCTCGTTAACGAAATGCTATTTTATAAAACAATTAAAAAAAAAAAAAGTTACAACTAGTCCTCCCACGTAACATTCTCCCGGGAATATAGAAATGCTAGCGTGTCTTGAGTAATGTTATATTTTTCTTATATTCTTATTACTTCCTCGATATTTTATATATAAAAAAAAACTGTCGAATAAAAATATATTAATATAATATAAACATAAAAACACTTGAAATTTTTAGGAGGACTAATAAATAATATTATTTAAAAACTTAAAATTATACATATATCATGACACATACATGATACACATATGAGAACATCTTCATATACTTCAAAGTTAATCTTCGCATAAGCACCTCTACCCCTCTCATTTCTGTCATTTTTATTTGCATTCCCTTACTAGCCTTTCTCACTTCTCTCTCTCTCTCTGCCATGGATATTTCTTTGCTGTTCACAGTTCTCTTCGCAATCTTGATCTTCCCGATGCTCTTCAATCCGAGGGCAACTGCCATTGAAGAACTTGAGTGTACGTTAGCAAATTTCATATTAATGGTTAGAATTTATTTGAAATGACCAAATTACAATCAACTTATTTAAGTTTTATAAAAAGAAAATGTGAACTTTTTAATTTAAATATTAACATTATATGGTCTAAATTTATTTCTCGCTTTAATGTTGAAATGTTTCTCTTGCAAGATATGCTCATGTACTCACCTCCATACATACATTTATTTTATTTTTTATAACCATGTTGTATATTATTAAGAATATTTATCCATTTTATTGATCTCTTTTCAATTATACATAATATTCAAATTTAAAACTTGTTTAAAGAGAAGAGTTCAATATCATACTTATATATATATATAAATATATTTTTTAATATTTTTATTTTCATATTTTTGCATATAGATTCAGTGGTAGAGGGAGAGAAAATGGATTTCAGCGAGTTGAGAAAAGCAGTGGAAGAGGTCGAAGTTGTGGATGGTCACTCCCACAACATAGTTGCCTCTGAGTCCAACTCTGTCTATGGTTTCATCCAGGCCTTTACTGTGGGAGCATTTGGTGATGCTGAAGCCTTTGCTTTTGCACAACAATCTCTATCCTTCAAGGTTATTTTCTTCCTTCTTATTGCTTTTTCCATGCATGTGCTCCTTCTACACCTTAATAACATTTGTTTTACATAGTATTTGGTCAGAGGAGAATGAAGGAAAGAGAAGAGATTTTTAAAACTTTTCTTGTTTTGGTTCAATTTTTAGGAAAAGAAGGAGCAAAAATATTCAAAAATATTTTTATTTGTTATTAAATTTAAAACTATAAAGATATAAAAGTAAATTAATTTTTAAAATCTTATTTCATCTTCCCTTTTGAACTAAACAAGAAAATAATTACCTCCTCTCTTCTCTCAACTAAACAAAATTTCTAATTTTTTTTCTTCTTGTGCCTTCCCCTTGCCTCCCTTCTTTTGAATCACGGACCATAAGGATCTATAAAAAGTTTTAAAGATGTTACACATTAAAACAATTCTGCAAATATTTGTGAGTACTACCTTTGATTCTTTCATATATTTTATTTATAAATATATTATTAGTATGAAGTATCCATTAATTTTGATTAAAACTAATTTTTGTTGAATAACCTTTAATGAGTTATCCTCTTCTAACCACGTTTTCTTTTCTATATACATAAGATTCAAATATGAAACTTTACTTAACAAGAATAAGTCTAATTTCATCAAACTAAAGACTTATTAGTAATTCTTTTATATATTAAATTCAATACCGAGAAAAGAATAAATCCTTTCAAATATAAATATATATATATATAGAGAGAGAGAGATCCGTTTACTCAAGGAGTAAGTCTAAATAGACTTATTCCATTCAATGACTCATGTTATTCTACATCAAATTTTAACGATTCAACCGTTGAATTTAAAGTTCTTAATACGTAGATCAAATCTGTAAATTTTTAAAAAATTTGATATCCAGTTGATACTTCGTTTCATTAATTCAAATCAATGTATAAAATAATTTTATTATTATCCGTCAATTTGATACTTTGTTTTATTAATTCAAATCAATATATATATATATATATATATATATATATATATATATATATAACTTAGAAGAGTGAGTAAATATTCACCTTTTTTTAATCTGTTTTAATTATATAAAACAACGATATATGTTACTAACACAACTTTCAACATACTCTCTTAAATATACTCTTTATTATTAACCGGATTTTATAAGAAATCACAAATGTAAGTAAATTTTACTTCTAATTTAATGAATGTCACTTATAATTTTATTATTTTAAAAAATAAATAATGATAAAATATGTTATATTTCTTGACGTTTTCATACATCCGGTTTTAGCTGTAAATAGTTATTTACAATCAAATTTATAAATTTAAGGTCCGTTAGGAGTGATTTTAACTTCACAAAGCTTAAAAACTAAAACCAATTTAATTTTTTTAGTTTTAGTTTATTTTGTTTTCATATAAGTTTATCCAGTTATAGTTGTAAATAGTAATTTACAATCAAATTTATAAATTTAAGATCCCGTTTGGAGTGGTTTTAAGTTTTAACTTAACAAAGTTTTAAAAATTGTGTTACCCTCTATCCCACATACATAATATAATAATTATAAAAAGAAAATATTATATTTGAATAACTTCAATTAAAGATAAAGAGTATCACGTTTGAAATTCAAATAAATTAAATCAATACTTAACTATTACAAACTTTAAGGAGAATACGTTTTAAGGAAAGTAAATTATAATTCCTAAACAGAAAACATGAAACATAATTTAAAATCCTCGATATCACAGGTATAAGAGCTCTCTCCCTTCGATCAACTAAACTCTTCCAGAAAAGAAACCTTCAACAATAACATATAAACACCCACGAGAAAAAAATAGGGAAGTGAGAACATATCTAGCTCCGGCTACCAGTGTAGAATAAGGCCGAGTAGACACACACAAACAATATATAAAACTAATAATTAAATTTCTCATCAATCCATACAATAATTTTAACTCGGTTTATATCTCATTCCATCACGATATTAATCAAAATATAGTTTAAACATTAGCAAAATGTTTTATGCATGTGACGCCAGTGAAAATACTTTTTCCTACCCGAAGATTGGGTAGTTTAGGTGTACATGTCGAGTCAAGTCATCACAATACTTTCAGTAGAAAGATATACTACATAGGTCTCATTGGGATAACTAAGCTGTACAAGATACACCTTATGCACACAATGGGCAAGACTGGGGCTTCCCTAGCCAAAGTATTCACAAGGACTAATCTCCAAGCTTTTACACAAGAGAGCATTTCTTAGCGGTGTATTCTGTATCATACCCATCACAAAACACAAATGCACATGATGCATGACATTCAAAACTCAATACATTACTACAAAAATTCATTCATAACACATCACACTTTATCACTCACAATTCATCACATATCACTTTCCGTTATCACAATTACTTATATACACAAACAATTCGCACTTACAAGTATATAAGAAGTAGGTTTAAACAAAGAATCGTGCCTAACAAGACACACCCTACGCCTAGTGCATGCGAGGCCATGAGCCTCTGGAAGGAAATCACACCTGGTGTGATCCTTCCCACAACCAACGAGATGCATCCAAAGGACCTTTGAAGCTTTCGTGCCCAACGTGACTACGCTCACGCCTTACATCAATAAGGCTGCAAGTATTTTGGAATTTCACGCCCAACGAGACCAAACCCACACTTGACGTGATCGAGGTAAACCTTAATATCCATAATTCATGATTTTTAAAGGGATTTCTACAGTCTAATTAATTCATGTTTTAGTAGTCATGCAATTTATAATTATTATAAATTAGCTCCAACCTATGGGTTTAGATACATCAACTCCGGGAATCCATAGACACTCATAGATTCATGATTACGTTATAACTAACACATCAATACACACATCTATCATACACAGAGCATTCAATTTCATACAGGTTCACAAAAATGATCAGGTTTAATCCCTTTTCAACATACATACACATCATAGGAATTAGGGGTCAATCTTGCTACCCAACAGTTATATCCTACACCCTAGAGTGAGGTTCTTACTCCCTTCTTATCTTGATCAGTTAGCTTCAAGACTTTGCTCTCCGAGTTTCTCTCCAATTGCCTCTGGTTCGCTTCCCTCTTCAGATCATAATGTACAGTTAGATTGCATGTAAGGTAGTAATGTACTTAAACAAAATCCTAACTTTCACCTGTAACCATAACTAGTTAGTAAAAAGTCTAACTAATTAGCCTCATATATTTGAATTTAAAAAGATAATTAACAAATATTATCTTATCAAATCACTCAAAATATTTTAAATTCTAATTAATTAATTAGAAAATCTATTGTTAACCTATTTGAAAAGAGTGGGATATTACAAAAACTAAAACCAATTTTCAATTTTTTTTAATTTCTGTTTGCTTTCCTTTCAAAAAGTTTACTAAAGAAAAAATGTAAGGCTCTTCTCGTGATGTTGTGATGAGAGGATATGGAATAAGAGTTGAACATAAAATAAAATATTCAAGTTTTTACAGGCTAAACATAGACCGGACAATGACCAGATTAATTGGGTTAAAAAAACTAAAATTTAATTCATACTCAAAATTTAAAGTCCAAATCACACATTTCATCAGACAAGTTTGGCTTGGACTCAAAATTAAAAGTCTAAATCTTACATTTCATTAGACGAGTACGAGCTGAGTTTGTTGCAAGCTGTATGTGACTATGCGTGTTGAACCAAAAATTCTATATTCAATTTGGGTTTCAATTGATGAAAACTAGATTTGAATAGGCTTTTTGCTAGTTAAGCGTATATCAGGCTAAGATGCTTATAATTAATTTGTGCTCAAAATTACCATTTCATCAAGTTGGTTTGAGTCATGATGGTCACAAACTTGATGTGGGATATCAGTAACAACTTATTAGATAAAATAAAAAATAAAAAATAAAAAACCAACAACAACAACTAGATTCAATTAAGACTTCTAAAATGAGGCTTAATTTCGATGAAAGCTTGGTTTGTATGTATTTCTTTTAGGCTAAACTCACATTCAACCAAGACATGATCAACTAAAAGGACTCAAATTAGTTTAGTTTGTGCTCAAAATATAGGGTACAAGTCATTCATTCTATTGAGCGAGGTTTGAGTTGGGTTGGTCGTAGGGTCGATGTGAGTTGCAAGTTAAAACAAGTTGAGGGAAATATATATATATATATATATATATATATATATATATATATATATATATATATATATATATATATATATATAAGGAGGGTTCAAACGATACCGATATAACTTTTATTAAATATTACATCGTTTAATAACTTTATATTAAATGTGAATTTTATAAATTCAACAGTTAGATTGAAAAATTTTTACTCCTAGATCATATATACAAAACTTTATATTAATCTAAGATGATTTAATACTTTTTTCTTATAAAACAAAATTGACATAATATATATATATATATATATATATATATATATATATATATTTTAAAATATACTAAAATATGAACACTTTGATTACTTTCAAGTTGTTGTTTAATTTTAATAAAATTTGATATAAACATATATAAAGTGATATGAATTTTTATTCTAACGGTTGAATTTACAAAATTCACATTTAATATAAAGTTATAAAATGATACAATACTTACTAAAAATTATACGATATTATTATAATCCTCTTTTATATATATATATATATATATATATATATATATATATATATATATATATATATATATATATATATTCAATTTGGGCTTTTAAAATAAGGTTGAAGGCGAACGAAATTCTATTTTAACTAAAATAATACTTCTTCTCATTGTCCATGCATAGGTTATTTGAATTATGCAAACAAATCAAATTCTTTGAACAGTTACCCTGCGTGAGTATAGGCCTATTTCCATGAATCAAAGAGCGGAAAATTGCATTTCTACTTTAAGCTAATTTAGCATATGTGCATTAGTTTCCTGTTCAACCTATTACATGATTTTTTTTCATGTTTGGTGGAACTTGCAATACTTTATGTATGAAATATTATTATAACACCCTATTATCATATTATAATGTTAGAGGAGTTTAAGAGATGTTGCTAAGCTATATGGAACCGAGATATCTTTGCAAAGTGTAGAAGAATACCGTAGAGTTTCTGGAATACAATCCATCAGCTCAACATGCTTCAAAGCTGCAAGAATATCTGCCATACTCATGGATGATGGCATAGATATGATGGATAAAGTGCATGACATAGAATGGCATAAGAGTTTTGTGCCTTTTGTTGGCAGAATCTTAAGAACTGAACGGGTGGCCGAGCGAATCCTTGAGCAAGTGAGATACCTAAACATATTCACTTTTAATTTACATTATATCCCATCATTATTAGGTAGTTTTTTTTTTCTTCCTTTACTGGTTAAGGAATCAATATTTGAAAAAAATTTGTTGAAAATTACAATAAAGTTACACCGGAAGAATGTTTAGATAAAATTTTTCTATAATTTTTTTTTTCTACTTTTGATTCTTTACCTAGTGACCTAACGGCACTTATTAGCATTTTTCTTTTTGTTTTAGATGTTTGATTGATCTGTTTGTTTTACTTTTACTGGTAAGCATGTCATATACTTATCTTACTCCTTCCTAGGGTTATGTTTTTCTTTACTGGCTTCCATAAATAAAAAATTCCATGTGTGTTACTTTTCCCGTAAGTGATATAATTTTGATGCTTTTTCCTTTATGATATGATTTCAAGCCATTTCCTTTAAGTGCACCCCATTTAATAATTTTCTCAGTCTTAATATTTTTTGTGTGTGGTTCAAATTGGGGGATATGTCTCTGGTCATGCTGATTGTTAAATTATTTCCTCTTTATTTAATTTTCGAATATAGTGAAAGTGTCATTATCTTTTGGATTATTAACCAACTATGAAGTCTATAAGTGAATTGACCATGATCGAGGAAATTAATTTTTTTTTTTTTTTGGAAAATTATTCTAAACAAAACCTATGAATCATGTCCAGTGTTGTTACTTGTTGGTTAACAAGAGAAGCAACAATGTTTCCATTGCATATTTTCTTATATTTGATTTCATCTTTCTCATTGGTATTGTATTCATATTCTGCCTCTTAGTCATTCACCTATTTTTCTATTTTATTTTATATTTATATTTGATGCTTCCTGAAGGGCTTGCATAATGGATCTCCTTGGACAATCGATTCATTTACTGAGGCATATATCTCAAAGTTGAAATCATATCCTTTACATGTCACTTTACACAAAATACAAAACAAGTTCTTAGCTTCATAAAAAGTATAAAATAAATCAATGTTTTAGCTAGGTTCCTTAGCATAACTGTTACAGTTGTTAATGAAATCTATGCATTGAAAAGCATAGCTGCATACTATGGTGGCCTCGAAATCAATTTAAACGTGGCTAAAACAGATGCTGAGGAGGATCTGAGACAGTTGTTAAATGGTGAGAACAATATGCAATTTGGTTTTGTTTAGGGTATTTGATACATGCAACCCAAAGGGACAAGGCCCAGATGAGGAGTTCAATACATCTAGGCCTAAAGCCCAAACGTGAAAGGAAACGACCCAATTGGCTTAAAAATTATATTTAAAAATATATATATAGTTGCTGGCAGCCCATTTGTTAGCTTGGTTCCTAATATAACCGTTTGAAATCCTTGTTTTGCTACTTCGTTTTCTTCTTTTATCCATTAGAATAATTTAGTCTATTTTATCCTTTTGCTTTTAATATCATATTTGTATTTAAGGGACCTTTGGTCTTTTATGAAAACAAGAAGAAATTATTCAGTAGCTTATAGTTTTCCTTAGTTATATCAACTAGCATTTCTATTGAATCGTATTGGATAAGAGAAATCTTATCATTAGTGCTTTCAATTTTTCTCATGCCTCTTAAATCCACTAAGGACATGGAAGAAGCTCTCCATGCCTTAAATGAAAAGCTCTCAGCTTTTCAACTTCAGCAGGATTCACGACATGAACAACTCCAAATATCCCTGGAGAATCGTTATGAGGCGCTTACATGAGCTATTCATGGTTTATTAGAAAAAGTTCATACTATTCCATCTCCAGCTCCTCGTTTTCCAGACACACCCCCAAATACAAACCTTTCCTTTAACCATAATCCACCGCCTACCTCCTGTCCTTTTCCTCCTCCACCACCCGCATACAACGTTGCACCTGATGGCTCTATATTATTATAGACTCCTACTCCACATTCAAAGTTCAATCTTTATTCACCTTTCCTTACTCATCTAGCTTTGCCATCGTTTTTCCTGCGCGTCATGCCAATATGACCCGCCCAAAAATAAAGTTGTTACCTTGAAGGTTTGAACCATTAGATGGATTTTTCATAGCCGACCAATTTTTTTCTTTTTATCAAATATTAAATATGGTGTTCTTTCTAATCTTTCTATATGAAAGGTGAAGCCTTATCATGGTTCAAATGGATGCATCAAAATCAACAACTTCACGATTGGGAATCTTTTATCCAAGCAATAGAGGCTCGCTTTGGACCATCTGCTTATCAAAATCATGAAGCGGAACTTCTCAAACTCAAACAAACTTCTACTGTTGCAGAATTTCAACAACGTTTTGAGAAATTATCCAACCGTGTTTTTGGTCTATCGCCGGTTACATTGCGTAATTGTTTTATTTCTGGTCTTACCCCAGCTATCCAACATGAATTAGCGATCTTACGACCCGTTACAGTTCACCAAGCAATGGGTCTTGCTCGTCTCGTGGAAGACAAGTTACGAGATTCTAAACCCAAATTTTCTTCTCGATTTTCCCCTCCACCAACCACCGATATCCCTTCTTCCGTGTCGCATCCTTCTTCATCATCTCACGCAACACCCACACCCTCTTTCCCCATAAAAAAATTGTCCAATGCCCAAATGCAAGATCGTCGTAGTAAGGGTCTTTGTTTCAACTGTGACGAAAATTTTTACCCAGGTCATAAATGCACCCAAACACAATTTCTCTTACTTCTCGCAGAGGAGGAATCCCATATTGTCGACCAACCATCAACTCCTTGTGAGGATATCAACACTATGCTTATTGAAAATCAACCACTTCCAATACATTTACAACTTTCACCACAAGCACTAACTAGTCAACCTTCCCCTCAGACATTGCGATTTAAAGGCTCTATTGATGGGCTTGGTGTCACTATTCTCATCGACACTGGTAGTTCCCATAACATCATGCAACCCAGGATTGCCCATTAACGCCAACTCTCAATTACTCCTACCCCAACTTTCCCAGTTATGGTGGGTAATGGTGCTCATATTTTCTGCTCCGGTTTATGCTCTAATGTGCCAATCACAATCCAAAAACATACATTCCAGGTTCCAGTTTATTTGCTCCCTATACAAGGGGCCGATATCGTATTGGGCATCGAATGGTTACGCACCTTGGGGCCCATTGTCTCTGATTTTTCAATTCTATGCATGACATTCACCCACCAACAATCATCAATTACTCTCACTGGTGAACCGCCTAACCTTCATACCACTTCTTGTCAACAACTTTGCCACCTTTTTCACATGGATGTTATTGATTCTTTACATCTTTTATCCTTCCATCCTATTTCCCAACCACCCCTAGAACCAAGTCCACAAATTTTATCTCACCCTGATCCACAAATACAAACCCTTCTCCACCAATTCAATTCCATATTTGCCAAACCCACTTGCTTACCACCCCCTCGTTTACATGACCATCATATTAATCTTTTTCCCAACTCTAATCATGTCAATGTTAAACCATACCGATACCCACATGCTCATAAAGATGCCATGACTCTCATCATCAATGAATTACTTCAAACCGGTCTAATACGTCCCAGCACAAGTCCTTTTTCCTCACCTGTTCTATTAGTTCGAAAAAAAGATGGAACGTGGCGATTTTGCGCTGACTATAGAGCTCTAAAGGCTATCACTATCAAAGATCGTTTTCCTATCCCAACCATTGATGAACTTTTAGACGAACTAGGAGGAGCCACTATCTTTTCTAAGATTGACCTATGCTCCGGCTATCATCAAATTTGTGTTCACCCCGATGACATACACAAAACAGCTTTTCGCACTTGGGATGGCCATTATGAGTTCTTAGTAATGCTTTTTGGGCTTACTAATGCGCCTTCAACATTTCAAAATGCCATGAATGACCTATTGCGACCATATTTATGGCGTTTTGTTCTAGTTTTCTTTGATGATATCTTGGTTTTTAGTTCTTTTGTTCGTGATCATTTACATCATTTACAAATTGTTTTCCAATTATTATAGGATAACAAGTTTTATGCTAAAGCGGCTAAATGCGTGTTTGCTGTTCCCACAATTCAATATTTGGGTCATGTTTTATCTACTACAGGCGTTGAACCTGATCCTGAGAAGTTATCCACCATAGCACATTGGCCCACTCCTACATCTCTCACCACACTCAGGGGTTTTTTGGGATTAACGGGTTTTTATTGTCGTTTTATACGACATTATGCATCCCTCGCAGCGCCTCTCACGGATTTATTAAAACTTACTTCTTTTGTTTGGAATTTACAAGCTGAACAAGCATTTTCAACATTGAAGGATGCCATCACTAAGACTCTTGTCTTACACCTCCCAGATTTTACAAAATATTTTGACATTATTACGGATGCTTCTTCCGTGGCAGTAGGCGCTATGCTCTACCAAGATCAACATCCCATTGCCTTCTTTAGTAAGAAACTTTGTTCTAAGATGCAACAAGAATCTATTTATGTTCGAGAGATGCACGTAGTGACTGAATCTGTAAAAAAATGGAGACAATATCTTATTGGCCGACATTTCAAGATTTTCACAGATCAAAAAAGCCTTAAATATTTTTTGACTCAAGCGTATCACACGCCCGAACAACAACGTTGGGCTACTAAACTTCAAGGCTTCAATTTTGATATTATTTACAAACCTGGTAAAGAGAGCCTTGTGGCGGATGCTTTATCACATTGTCACCAAGATAACCTTCCAAGTGCTATTCTTCATGCCTTCTCCACAACTGTTCCTTGCATTTTTGAGGATCTCCGAACTTTCTACACCAGCAATGCAGGCTCCGAACTCATCAAGGAAAAAATTGCATCATCAGATCATTATTTACTATTCAACAAGGCCTTTTGTATTATCGAGGAAAGATCTTTGTACCTGACTTCCAGTCCATGCGCTCCAACTTTCTTCATGAGTTCCATTCTACACCCCTTACTGGTCATTCCGGTGTCAAACCCACGCTCGCCCGAATTTCGGCCTCCTTCTCTTGGCCTCATCTTCGCAAGCATGTTCAAGCCTTTATTGCCGCATGTAAAACCTGTCAACAACATAAATCACCCTTGTTAGCTAAACAAGGTCTCCTACAACCACTACCAGTTCCATATCAAGCTTGGGAAGACATCAGTATGGATTTTGTTACTCACCTACCCTCCTCTGCTCATCACACAGTCATATGGGTCATTGTGGATCGTCTCACTAAATATAGTCACTTCATTGCTCTTCCTTCTTGTTTCACTATTGCCAACCTCGCCCAACGCTTTGCGGTGGAAATATTTCGCTTACATGGTGTCCCTAAAAGTATTGTATCTAACCGCGATCCCATTTTTCTCAGTAATTTTTGGCGAGAGAGTTTTAGGCTCCAAGGTACCACCTTGAAATTTTCTACCGCTTACCATCCAGAAACGGACAACCAAAACTGAGGTCGTCAACTGCTGTCTTCAATCCTACCTGCGTTGCTTTGCCGGAGACCATCCTAACCACTGGTTCAACCATCTTCACCTAGCCGAATGGTGGTACAACACATCTTGGCACTCATCCATAAAAATGAGCCCTTTTAAAGCTTTATACGGCCGCGATCCACCTTCCATACTCCATTATCATCAACAACACACTCATCTTCCTGCGATCGGGTCTACTCTCCTTCAAAAACAAAGCATCCTTACTTAGTTAAAAAAGAACCTTCATCGGTCCCGTCAAATCATGCAAACTCAAGCTAATAAGAAGCGAACCAACATCACCTTTTTACCGAATGAATGGATTTGGCTGCGTTTACATCCTTACCGACAACACTCAATTACTTGCCGCCGTTCGCAAAAGTTAGCCCCCAAGTTCTATGGACCATTTCAAATTGTCCGTCGTATTGGTGAAGTTGCGTATGAGCTTGCTCTTCCATCTTCGGCGCGCATCCATAATGTCTTTCATGTTTCCTTGCTGCGACGCTTCATCGGTGATCCTCCACAAGCAACACCGTCTCTTCCGTCTCATTTATTTTCTGGTCCTAAGGAAGATACTTCTGAACCATCCCTCTCAGTTCCCAACACTTCACTTCCTTCTTCACTTAATACTTCCACCACATCTACCTTCATAAATGACGTGCCAGCTGGATCCTCCCTTTTAAATTCCGCCGTTGATAATTCCTTGATCTGTGCCTCACCTTCTCCAATTAAATCACCACGGTTCTCTACAAGCACAATTCCAACCAATTAATTAAATGCCACGTCCACTCACCTCGAAACTACTCCAGATACTTCCAACGGCTTTGAGGACAAAGCCAATTCTGATGGGGCGAGTATTGATACATGCAACCCAAAGGAACAAGGCCCAGATGAGGAGTTCAATACATCTAGGCCCAAACGTGAAAGGAAACGACCCAATTGGCTTAAAAATTATATTTAAAAAATATATATATAGTTGCTAGCAGCCCATTTGTTAGCTTGGTTCCTAATATAGCCGTTTGAAATCCTTGTTTTGCTGCTTCGTTTTCTTCTTTTATCCGTTAGAATAATTTAGTCTATTTTATCCTTTTGCTTTTAATATCATATTTGTATTTAAGGGACCTTTGGTCTTTTATGAAAGCAAGAAGAAATTATTCAGTAGCTTATAGTTTTCCTTAGTTATATCAACTAGCATTTCTATTGAATCGTATTGAATAAGAGAAATCTTATCAGTATTCTTATTCATCCCTCTGTATTTTCAGCTGGGAAGCCCTTCTTTCTACTAAATTCCAAAAATCTTGTAAGCTACATCTTCTTGCAAAGTCTGGAAATTGCTCTATCATATGACTTGCCAATGCAGATACACACAGGGTAATAGATGGATTTTAATTGTTTGATACTTTTACCATATTGATATCCAAACATTTTTTGTTAAAATTTACAATAAAAGCTTTGGCTTAAATTTGTATGTGTTTGGTTTCATGATCGAAAGTATTACAACTGATTTTGTGTCCTGTCAAACATTTTCCTTCAAATCTCAGTTTAACTAAAATTAATTAAAAAGTGCCTTTTGCATTATTTTGAAAAATTATACCAAGTTTTACATTAAACTTACTCTCAAGATTAAAAATTCAAATATATATCCAAACATAAATAACTTTCATTCAAAATCAAATTTTCAAACACTCACCTGAATTCACATAGTTCGTGCCTTTTGTACTTCTTGGAATTTATTATCAAACATCTCCTTATAAAAGTCAAAGCTGTATTTTTTTACATATATCAAGACACACATCACCATGATATTCTACTTGATTATACCTCTTACTTTTATCTAACACTCTAAACTTTTCTTTCTGTAACTAGCTTTGGGGATAGATTTTTGGATTTGAGGAAGTCTAATCCTCTTCATTTGCGTGCAATTCTTGAGGACAAGAGATATGCAAAGTGTCGATTTGTTCTTTTACATGCATCCTATCCATTCTCAAAGGAAGCATCGTATCTAGCTTCTGTTTACTCTCAGGCAAGCATTTTATGTCTCATGTAGTGACTTGTATTAATAGATCAAATTTTTTATTAATACAATCTTCTCCTTCAGGTTTACCTTGATTTTGGCTTGGCAATTCCAAAGCTTAGTGTTCATGGGATGATTTCTTCGGTTAAAGATCTAATAAATCTGGCTCCATTAACTAAGGTGACAATTTAAGCAATCCAAATAATTATTCACCGAGAATATATGGAATTTTTCAGGTAAACATGCCACAGATTAAGAACTTAAATAAAAAAATAGGTAAAATTACATTTTTTGTCCATCTATTTTTATCAATCTGTAATTTTAATTTTTCTATTTTAAAATAAAGATATTTAGTCTCCCTAATTTTATAAATACAGAATTTTGATTCTCTGATCAAATTAACATCTACTAATTTTTAAATTTTAATATTTACTCATACTTTAATGATGTAATATTTGATAATATGACATTTGAAATGAAAAAAAAACTAAAAAAATGTAATAAGATTTTTATTAATAAATAAATATCAATCACTTGTAAAAATAAATATAAAGAAGAAAAAAATTATTTTTTTATTTTTATCTTTATATGTCACACTGATAATACATCATGAAAAAAAAATTAAAATTTAATAATCAACAAATATCAAATTAATAGTATAACAAATATCAAATTAATGATATGATCAAAATTTTATATTTATAAAAATTAAAAAAAAAATCAAATATCTTTATTTTAAAATAAAGAAATCAAAATTATGTATCAACAAAATAGAGTCACAAATAAAAATATAATTTAACCTTAAAAAAATTAAGTATGTGACATATCTAATTAATATTAGAAGTTCACAAAATCGATCCGCCCTACTCCATCTTTTTTCACCTACCTCTTCGATCAAAATATAGGTATAATGATTGCTGAGATTAAAATTTAAATATAAATAGAATTTGAGCTCTTTGTTCTCCATCCTAGTTGATACTGGCAACTCTCAAAATATACGTCTAACTTTGAAAATAAATGTGAACTTTTTTACTATTTTCTTAAAATTCCCTTGCTTTTAATTTCAATATACTTAGGTACAAATGTGTTTGAAATGAGGCAATTTGTGAAATATATTGAAATAAAAAATGTAGTTGTTTAAAAGTTTGATATCCTTTATGGTTAAAAGTGAACTTTATGATTAATCAAATGATATATGTAAATAGGGTGATAAGTCTCACAATAGTAAATTTTGCATTGCAGGTGATGTTCAGCGCGGATGCTTATACATTTCCTGAAACCTTCTACTTAGGTAGGTTAATCTCTATTGCGACACCCATATTAATTAGAAGAATATGCTTAAGTACTTCGTTGTGATTGTTCCAATTTTTCATGTTTTTCTTCTCTTTTACATACATTACCACCGTGAAGTGTACCTTATCCTTTCTGTCATGAAATATATGTACTTCATGTCTATATTGAAGTTATAATGCCTTGCTTAGATCAGCTAAGTAACCACGTCTTGGAAAGTCAAATAATCATTATGTCTGGCTATTTGTGGTAAGGTGAAACTAATAATTATTATAGCAAACTTTATAGTTTGTTGGATGCAAGAATTACACCTAGAGATCTGTTTTGTAGCAGAAGCACGTACTACAACTCAATTTGTAAAGAGGATAAGATAGTGTCTTTTTTTTTTTATTGGTAGTACATATTCTTAAACAGTTAAATGAAGAAATATGCGAGAGAAAGCGTCCAAATTAACAAAATAAAATAAAATTCACTCATAGTGTTCTCTGGCCTCTATCAATTAATTATATTAAATTGTTTCATTATATTTAAGGTCATTTCCTAACATTTACCTTTCATACACTAAAGTTGTAAACTCCATGGAACATGCAAGTGTCAAGTCGTAAGCACATATGTTTATGCTTGCAACTTATGTGACTTTGAATATTTTTATTTAAGTTCACAAATCCAAACAGTTAGAATCATGTCTTTAGTCTATGGTGTTATTGCTGCAAGTTCTTATATTTTTACCTTGAATATTTCACTCTTTGTTCGAAAATTTCCTCCTCTCTGTACTCGTTTAAGGTGCAATAACTACAAGTTGAAATCACATAAGTTTTTCTTTCATAGGTGCAAAGAATTCTCGTGAAGTTATTTTCTCAGTTCTACGTGATGCATGCATTGACGGTGATCTCTCAATTCCTGAGGCCGTGGAAGCTGCAAAAGACATATTTGCACGAAATGCAATCCGCTTCTATAACATTAGTTCGGCCAAAAGTGCCCCTTAATCAAGGAAGCACAAACACTTCAATAAAGTAATCATTTTTGTTGCGTAATTGAATGTGTATTCATGCTGAATACTTTGAAGTTTGAATATTATTACTTCTAGCGGCATTATAATATAATAATTAAACAATTTGTGTTATTATTATTATTGAAAAAAATTCAAGTCTCACATTGACTATAAACTAGAAATTAAGTAATATAAAATAGTATAAGTGGAGAACAATCATTATCTTACAAGCCAGATTCAGGTTATCTACCATTTATCTGCATACTAAGTCTAATAGTGTTAAACGTGATGGAATATATTAGAAAATACACAAGTTATTCACATTGCCTAAAAATTAGGCAATTAAATAGTATATAAGGTAAAAATTATTCTCCACTTATATACTCTTTAATTGTTTTATCTCTAGTCGATATGAGACTTTTCACTATTACCTATAAAATGAAGATTAAAAGAAGTTTAATGAATAGAAATTTCATCATCTTACGGAAAAAAAAAAAACTTTAAGAACTTTAAACCTTATTTGGATGATATTTGTACACACTTGAAAACTTATTTATTATCTTTATCGAGCGTTATATATGCCCTTGATTTGTAAAGTCACTTTAATGAGTATTTCCTTTATATTTGTAAGTAATCTTAGGTAGAAATTACAAGTGTAGAGCTTTAAGATGTCATGAAAAATGTTTGTAATAAGATCACGTTGTTGTAGTTTGAAGAGATAGTAAACACTTGGTTGTAAGAAGGTTGAAATTATAGTGAAAAA
The DNA here is from genome assembly GCF_000230855.2 of Cajanus cajan. Taxonomy (NCBI): domain Eukaryota; kingdom Viridiplantae; phylum Streptophyta; class Magnoliopsida; order Fabales; family Fabaceae; genus Cajanus; species Cajanus cajan. The sequence continues at coordinate 10,895,017 of NC_138523.1, read as the reverse complement.
AACCTTCGTGTTGAAAAGATTAGATGTAGCTCCTTTGAAGAGTAAACTAATATATATCTCAGTGAGCATTTTTTTTTCCTTATCCTCTTTATCATATTCCCTTACTAAAGAACTTTTTTTGTGGCACTATACGTTTAAAGTTAGTTTTACGAAATTTTTTAAAATTGTCATACACATTTCAACTCTCTTTTCTTGTGTACTTGTTTTACTTTAAGGACAAAAATAACAGAAAAAGTTTAGAGATTAAGACGGGACAAATTGTTGCTTAGAAAAAGTGAAATTTGAAAACGGGTCTAAAAACATATTTAACATCATTATTTACTTAAATATTCTAGCCAATTAAATTTAAAAGACTTTATAATTAGACTAAAGTATGAGTTTTTAACTATAGAGATTTTTATAAAAGTTTTATTTATTTATTTTTTTTACTTATAGAAATTGAATTTGACACTAAAAACTTTATAAGTCACACACTGCTCAGTTAAGTTGACTCCCATGATCTAGTTTTGACCTAATTTATTTCTTAAAAAAGTTTGATATGACTTTGGGCTTATATAGTCTAAGTCATAGGTCTCTTTCCAACATTTAATCAATTTTTATCCTTAATTGTAATTTTGCATATGACCGTAAAAAAATCTTTATTTAGTTAGTGTGTTGTATATTATTTTTTGATTTTCCATTTACTATAAAAGCTAAATAATAATGGGTACAAGTTTCGTGTATTGATCAACATATGTAAAGTAATGAAGAAAAAAAAAATAACACAGAAGTATGAACATGTGATATGAAATATGAAAATACACGCAATTATAAAAATATTAGGCTTAATTATGTTTTGAATATATATTTTTTTCCCAAATTTAAAAGTCATGTTTTTAGTCTTCATAATAGCAAAATATGGTCATTTTAGTTTTTAAATTTAAAATTTATCTTTTTAATCCTTGTAATTTTAATAAAATATTATTTTAGTTTTTTATTATCACTAAAAGCATAATTAACAGTAACAAATTAGGACAATTATGTAGTATCAATTAGTTTAATATGATGCATTAACAAAAATGCTAATAGGAGAATTTTGTGTAACAAATTGAGTTTTATTTGACAAATTTACCAACAACATTATTTGAGAAGGGGGACTAAAATAATAATAAGAAAATTATATTTTAGAGACTAAAAATATAAGTTTTAAATTTGAGAGACAAAAAAAGTATATATAAAAACTAAAACAATATTTTTAAAATTACAAGAATTAAAAATACAAGTTTTAATTTTAGAAGACCAATAAAAATAATTACCCTAAATTTGAAGGATTAGAAGCATAATTAAGCAAAAATATCACTAATAAAGATTTGTTTTTGGTTCTACAGACTTTGCAAGTATTGTTTATATGAATTTTTGACAACTTTAAGCATTTTATTGTCTTTCGAATGACTTAATCTCTTAATTTACCTCCCTTCAGAAAACATGTCATTCTTAATTTGTTAAAATTTTAAATTCAAATATATATATATATATATATATATATATGATCAAAATTATTATAATTAGTTTTAATTTTAAATGTCATCTTAAATTATATGGTCAAAATTCACTCGGTCTAGTAGTGCTTTTGGTGTATCGATCTTACAGCAAATAGGATAAATTTGTTCAAATCTTCCCATAGCAACAAGAAAATACTGCAGATCCACGAGTACTCAACGATCAATACATATTCTTTTTCTAAATAAAGTAGAATGGTTAATTATTTGAACAAGAGTGTTTTTAAAGTGTTTCTTCTATGAGAGAAATTTTATGAATTTTTTTTAGTAATTTACTCTTTAATTTATCATTTTTTATATGTATTTTTAAATTAAATTTTAATATTTTAAAAAATTGTAAATAGTAAAAATAAATTTTATATTACAATATGAATTATTTATTTTAATTACAAAATATAAATTATACGTTAAATATTATCTATTTAAAATTTCAATTATAAATAATTTATTATATTAAAAAATATTTATTTAACATAAATTTTAATTATATGAAACCAAAGTTTATACCGTACAATGAACAAATTAAAATCCGAAATAATAGCAAATACGAATGACCATAAATTTCTTTGTCCCGAAAGGCTTGAACCATAAAGCTCAGAATTTTAAATGCAAACAACGACGAATGTTCATCGCGAAGAAATCAGCAGAATGTAAATTATGCTCCAACAAGTCTTGCATAGAAACACAAGTAGATCAAAATCGGTGTATGAGTTGCTTGTATGCATCCTCGTTCTTCGAGTAATAGTCGATTTCAGCCTGAGAATAAGTCACATTAAGCATCAAAACTATCACCTTGGCTAAGCAAATCATATTATCGTAGAAAAAAGAAGTTAATAGCAGACATATATATCACCTTGGCATAAAATGGTACTTTGTGCATTGGTGCATTTCATGTAAAATATAAAAAATAAAATAGATAATAAAAATAATTCATGTTAAATATGTTTGAATAATTAACCATTAGAGAATGTGAAGGGTTTTAACTGATTATTTAAAGAGTGTGAAATGTTGAAAAATAAAATTACGAGAAAATGAAAAGAAAAAAAAAAAGCTAAATAAAAAATATGGGAAGTAAAAAAGTATTTTAAAAATTAAGGATAAAATAGTCGATAAAATGTATACACTAAAAAAAAATATCATCCTTATTAATTAGTATAAATTAAAATAGTTATTTTGAACAAGAGTGTTTTTAAAAACTATTATTTAAAGATGAGATTTTTAACTATTTTTTTTCAATAAGAACTTTTCTTGTAAGACTATAATGTTTTTAATTTATTCTTTTTATTTTTATTTATAGGTTAAATTTTAATATTTTTTAAATAAATTATCAATAATTAAGCAAGATAAAGCATGATTAAGCCCCTAGACAGTTTGATGCTGGAAAGAATTTTAAGAACAGATAAAATTCATTCCGAAAAACATGCTTTCAAAAAAAATCAAGAAAAAAAGACTCGTTTCACCTTTTCTATTTTTCTTTATTATATCTGAAAGAAGCAAAGGCAAGTCGCAATTAAAAACTATCCAGGAGATATTACAACCCATTAAAGCCTGTTAGTCTGTTACTATATCTCTACCATGTAACTCACTAGTTACCCAAGTGTGAAAGCATTTTATATCATAAGGAATTATAAATTGAAAAGCATCTAAACCAAAATCATACCTTTCGAACTGCTTTTATGGCAGCTAGAAACTTGTCACTGATGAAGTCCTTAAGGAAGTCATCCTTTTGGAGAGCATCCAAAGATTCAGAAAGTGATGCTGGCAATCTCTGATGGATTTCCGGATTTGGATTTGCATCTGTATCACACATGAAATGACAAGTTCATTGTTTGATCGATATTTATATAGACTATAGAGTACTGATGAAAACTATATGTACCACACAAAAATTTATGCAACCATTATAAAGAACACAAAAAACTAGCAAATTGTTAATCTCAATGATACTGAACTCGATCTCTTTAAACAAAATTTCGAATTTGAGTCATGTAGATTGAAAAAACATGATTGGGATGAGAGATCACATTAAACATAGTCAGCTAAGTTCTCTTATGAATATTCCTTCTTGAGATTCTTAAATTAACTTAATGGTGATGCTTGGCCAGCATAACTAAGTTATGCCAGCAATAGAAGAGCATAATGGTGAAGTTGCTTACAATATTTCAGAAAGAATCATAATATATATAATGTTACATTAAGTTAATACGAACTAACATAAAATAACTAATTATTTGAACATCGTATAAGCTCATGGTTGATATTCTAATCAAACACTATTCACAATGCATGCTGTTAAAAAAAATATAATCAAGGTTTATATGATCTTACCAACAGGTTCAGGGAGAGAAAGATGCCTACGAAGGCCATCAACGCCAGCAGCAATTAAGGCAACTAAGCTCAAGTATGGATTTGAAGTACCATCTAATGATTTCACCTCTAAGTTGTTCACTAGACCATCAGGAGTTCCAGGTGGAGCTGCAGCTCGCAATGGAGCCTCCCTATTTTCATTTCCCCAGAAATGGTATGCACCAACGCATGTGTTGGGTCGTATTCGATCATAACTGTGAAGAATTTGAATAGCGTAGTGAGAAAACATATAGCAGCATAATTGTAAAAGTAAATAATGGAAGAAGCTCAAAAGATGATCACTAGCTTATATTTTACCCATTTTTAACTGAGTTCAGTTTCTATACTTTAATGTAAAAAAATTTATAATGTCAATCAATCAAAACTCAGTTCTTTTTAGATACTGGAGCAGAATGGAACAGTGTGAAAACATCTAACCATTGGGCTTGTGCCGCCTGCCCATTGGGTTATGACTAAGAGCATGTTTGTTTTTTCGTTTGAGAGACTCAAATCACGTTTTCATTTGAAACCTTCAATTTGTTGCTTCTGAGTAAACAAAGCTTTGAAATGTGTGCATGTGAATTATAACGTGTATCCAAAATGCTATAAGTGGGGTGAGGATAGCTCCCCACGGTATGGTACAGGGGTGATATTGTAATTTTCTTCTGATATATAATAGAAACAGCCACTTGATTCTTGAGGACATAGGTACACTTGCCTTGTCTATCTGTTTTATTCTACAAATTTAGAATTTGGTTGTTATTGCTAAAATTATACATGAAGTTTTGTAGTTGGATATTATCAATGTATAAACTAATTACTTTTTAACTTAAGGTTAGCAAATATACAAACTTTGCATATGTATTTTACTATAATGCTTTTGTAGATGAAAAAAAAAAATCCTAGCCCTTCACGTACGTAACAACTTAAGCTTCATTACGCTAACAAAATTAGTGATATAATGCCATAACATATATAAAACCAGCTTTTCTCAAAAGAGCAAGAATAAGATAATAAGAGAGCAACCTGTTAGGGAGTGGCGCTACAATTGCCAAAATTGAAGGAAGATGAAGTAGAATTCCAGCCATAAATTCCTTTCCCAGAGTTGATATTCCATGCTTAGATGATCTATCAGATGCCATAAATACATTTTGGCCATTGCGCCACAAGCTAAGATGAACATGGGATCCCGAACCCAAATCATCTAATGAGAACCTTCAATGTGACGAGAGAAAACTTTATTACTTCAAAATTTTGAGCTTTAAGAAAACATTACACTAGAAGCAATAGATAAGGTTCATCAGCTGTAATTAAGTTTTATAAAGTAGAGTCTATACAGACTCCTGTGTAATAGCATGTGCCTGTTTACGTTAAGCATTGATTGTAAATTTGTTTGGGTATATTAAAGTGGTAGTAATAGAAACATTTCTGAAGATCAACTATTTATTGAAGGCTATTGGTTCTTGCTCAAATATTGTTAGAATAATATATTCAAATCAGGAGGGTATTTTTATCTACACGACCAGGATCAAAGAGGAACAAACATGGGCTTCTATAGTTGAGGGATAGAGTAGAATGCATTTACAACATCACAAGACAATTATGTCCACATGGTGTCAAATATGCTGGTAAAGTCTTCAATGCAGGTTTAAGGAGCAAAAATTGATTCTCCTTGGTCCAAAAATCTGAATTACATAGACAGCATATTGATATAATCAAACCAACCAATAACAATCTTTGCCACTTACTTTGGAATAAAAGTTGCCAGCATTCCATGCTTTCTAGCGATTGCCCTAACAACTTCACGGGTGTAAACTAAGTAGTCTGCTGCTTTAGTACAAATGGTATATCCCAAAACCAGCTCAAATTGACCTTTTCCACACTCACCATGTATCTACAGTAATATAAAAACGATAAGTTCAAAAAATGGACCACATGTGACAAAGTGATAAGTAGAAAAGAAGCTTAAAGCAATGTCTTCAAACATATGCTAGTGAGAATGATCCTTCTAGGGACCTTGGCCATGCTTAAACAGAATTGATTCATGTTTGTTGGGCTTTTCAATGCTTACATTCAGTTTTAAGATTATTCTGTTTTGGTGGTGTCCTGGTAATCACTGTTACTTCTGAGGTTGTCATTTGGTTTAAGTTCGAAGTAATTTTTGGAATTATTTATGTGAAAGCAATTTTCAGAAGATAAAAATAGCATCCAATGAAAACCATTCAAAGCCATATCATATGTACATTTACAATTGATCATTTCACATTACCTGTTCTACTGAAATTCCCAAGGAATGAAGAGCGACAGCTACTTCATGAAATACAGGTGAAGCAGCATCAAATGATGATGAGGAGCAGTATGGATTCGAGTCAAACGGTACCCATTCCTCTTTCCCTTCCCTGAAATATTTTTTTTTCCACATTCTTAACAAATCGCCACATTGAATTGCACTATTTAGATCACAAAATAGATAATATCATATATCATACCTTGAGATGTTCTTCAAGAGAACAAATTCATTCTCAAATCCTGCTTTCATTTCCTGAAAGTGGAAACACAGGAAAAGTTAAACACCGTCGTACATCCCAACAGATAAGGTAAACTCTGTTTCGTACCAAGTCAAATTCATCTTTCAGAATTTTTGAAGCTCTTCTTAAGGCTTCTCTTGGGCAAAAATCCCAAGCTTCACCAGGTTTAATGTACATATCAGCTAAAACCATTTCCTCTTGCTTTTTCCTATACAAAAGAGAGATTCATTAGATAACCAAATTTGAACTGTCTTCTCGAGAAGATATTTCTGCAAAACAAAAAATCCTACACCTTAAGAAACTTCCGTGAAGGGAGACAAGTTCTTGATCCATGCAATTGCTATTTACTTAATAAATATGAAAAATTGGCAACAATCCAACACACAAGTATCTAACGGAAAGAAGAAAAAGAAATAAGAGACTTGCACAACATGATAAACAGATCAATGATGCTAAATTGAAATTAGAAAACAGAAAGAAATGAGAGGGAAGTCGGTGGGTGTACCGTTTTGAGGACTTTATACAATTTATAAAGACTTAAAACAACTACACATGGCATAAATTCCCTACCCCTGAAAAAAAATATAAGAAAGAAATCTACGTATAATAAATATTGAACTAAGTAGCAGTGCAATTGTAACTCAACTATAATTCAACTATAGGGGGGCCTAAGTAACAATTCAATTGAAATTCACTGTATAGATCCCTTTATTTGAAGGGCAGAAACAATATATTTTCCTTTCATTTTTTCATTCTTATTAATTTTAATAGGGATATTAGAAATTTACATAATATTATGTTTGATAACTTGAGAATCAATAGCAAAACAAGTTCAAATTATGAAAGCTCAGATATCCTCTTAAGGATGATACTATTACCATGGGATTCTCCTCATTGTAGACAAATCAGGTATTAATCTTGTTTCACCAACTGCATTTAGACCAGACCCTTTGGCAGGTCTACCGATTAGAGAAGAGAATGCCATAGTCTCAACTGCTAAACCAACCCCATTCTTTGCAACAGAATCAATGAAACGCTTTTTAGGAATCGCCTGAAATAAAATAACAGCATCTCAAAATGTAATTTAAATAAATAATTCCTAAACTGTCTTCGTTGATCTTTTATGGGCCTGGAAAGTCAGAAGTTTAAATGCCTAACAGACATAATTTTTTGCAGTATTCTGTATAACAAATTAGAAAATGTAAGAAAGGACAGCAGGAAGTCAGGAAAACTTCTCTGTGACAAGTATCCTAAGCATCATAGATGTGTCTACAAGTCCAGTAAGAGGTTATTTAAACCTGCTACATGACAATAGTGACTGCAATAGCATCCATTCAACATTCTTCCTGACTTCTGTTCACTGTGTAAACTATACAATTATAGTTTACTATTTTCAGGAACTTGATCAATCTATTCTAACATTTTGGCAAATTTCACAATGACAATAGACAATTATTATCAAACATATCTGCAAAGATAAGATGCAGCTAAATTTTTATAGTTTTCATAATTTCTTCTGGAAGACAGAATGGTAAGGTGCAACTGACATGTTATGTATTGATGCAGAACAATAGCAAATCTTTTTCATTTGGTACATTTCATTTTTATTTATTTCCCATACTAATATGATATCTAAGAAGAAGAAAAATGCAATCTACGATATACAGCATGATTGATGTGAGAACCATACAATTTAATTTAATTTCTTTATTGAAGAGAATAAAGAATTGTTCTACCATTTGAACTTTCAAAGTAAACATTTTCTATATTTTCCTCCCAAGGTTCACAAGTAACAGGTTTCAAGCTACAAAAGATATGAACAATGAAGTAACAGCAAAGGGCCCGAGGGAAACTCACACGACATTTGTGCTGTCCTGAACTATCAACCCACATGAGACGAACCAGTGACACATCAGAGTCTAAGCCATCATTTAACTTTTGGGGCAAATTACTTTGTGAATTAACAACACCATTAGCTGAACTAACAACACCGTTAGCTGCACTAACAACACCGTTAGCTGCACTAACAACACCGTTAGCTGCACTAACACCATTATTAGCAGAACTAATCTTGTAAAAGTGGATTGCATTTCGTGCAAAGATGTCCTTTGCAGCTTCCACAGCCTCAGGAATTGAGAGATCACCATCAATGCATGCATCACGAAGAACAGAGAAAACAACTTCACGGGACTTCTTAGCACCTGTGAAAGCAAACTCATAGTTTTAACCAGTGATCTTCACACCATATGAGTAAAGAGGTGGGAATTTTCAAAGACAATAAATGCAACAAAAAGCTAAACGATGTTCTCATTTTCCATATATAAGAATTTCAATCAATAGTTCAGTAGAATCAGGATATCAATTTGTTAGGTCTCAAAAGAATTTATAAACTTAATGGGGAGGGTAAAAACTCACATGGGGATGGTGGTAATATGCAAGAGAAAATAGGCAGAAGAAACTGAAATACCACAACAAAAACTCAAGTATAATCTTCAAATTTAGGATAATAAATGTTAACCAACCTAAGTAGAATGTTTCAGGAAATGCACAGCCATCGGTACTGAACATCACCTGCAATGCAAAGTGTACATTAAATGTCATGGCTAGAAGTCATTCTCTTGTAATTTACATGTTTCATTTGATAACTCTAAAGTTCGAGATGATTCTAATTCCATTATAGAGGATTCTTATACGCTTACAATTTACACATAACACGCGATTTATATTGTACTAGACACTAGTTCATAGTGCAGGGTAATTATACTTATACCTGGAAATTTCTATTCTTACTTTCTTAGTGAAATATTATTTGTATTGTTTATATTATACCTTATTTATTGGGGCCAGCTCTAACAGCTCTTTCATTGAAGAAATCATCCCATGTACACTAAGCTTTGGAATTGCCAACCCAAAATCAAGGTAGACCTGAAGGAGAAGATTGTGTTACCTGTCAGTGAACCTATAATCCACATTCAAATATTCTAATACCAAGACATTGAGTTCCAGAATGTTTGCCTGTGAGTAAACAGATGCTAGATATGATGCTTCCCTTGAGAATGGATAGGATGCATGTAAAAGAACAATTCGAGACTTCGAAAATCTCTTGTCCTCAAGGACTGCACGTAGAAGAAGAGGATTGGAAAGTCGCAAATCAAGATCTTTATCTCCAAAGCTAGACAACAAAAGAACAAATTAGTATACTAGATAAAAGTAAGAGATATTATCAAGCAGAAAATCATGGTGATATGTACCATGACAGCTATAACTAGAAAAAGAAGCTGCGTCTTTGACATTTAAGAGAAGTGTGGTAAATCCTAGGAGTGGACAAGGCACCAACTAAATTTCACCTTACTAACATCAGTGATGTGTTGAATATCAATATATGTAAAAGTATCAAACAATTGAAAACCATCCATTACCCTGTGTGTATCTGCATTGGTAAGTCATAGGATTGAGCAACTTCCAAACTTTGTAAGAAGATGTAGTCAATAAGATTTTTGTTTGCAATACGGACAGGCTTCCTAGCTGAAAGTATAGAATGGTGAGCAAGAATATCCTGAAACAGATCAAATTAAAACCTACCTGCATACTCTACTCACCAATCAACACTTGCCTCAGACCCTCCTCAGCATCCTGCTTAGTGACTTTGGTATTGATTTCTAGGCCACTGCGGTACGCAGCTATGCTTTTCAATCCAAAGATCTCACCAGCAACTGTAACAATATTGCTAAGGAATCCAGCTATGACATTATATTCTTATAAAGCTAAGAAGGCATTTTTTGTGTGTGTGTGGTGTGTGTGTGAGAGAGAGAGAACACATATAAAGGATATGATTTCAACTTTGAGACAAATGCTTTAGTAAATGAATCCAGTGTCCAAGAAGATCCATCAGCCAAGTCCTTCAGGGAACATCAAATTTAGATATAAGATAACATAACAAGAACGTGGATGACTTAGGGGAGAATATAAATACAATTGCAAATAGAAGGATGTAATTGGCAAAATATGCAATTGAACAATTGCATCTTCCTAAGTCCTAGCTAACAACACTAGCCTTTAATTTAGAGTTTTGCTGAGAATAATTTCCCCAACAAGATTTAATTTCTTCAACTTCGCTCATTTCACTTAGGCTTAACAATTGAGTAATGATCCCCCAAGATAATAGCATTCACTGTTCAGAAAAATTAAAGATAAGAGGAAAAGCACCAAAACTAAAGTATGCCCCTGAAGTTCCTAGAAGACCTTCACATGAATTACCAAGCTATAATTATAGGCACCAAGCAAAGCAGAGGACCTATCCCCATTTGATCAAGTTTGGTTCTCTTGGAAAGAAAATAGCTCTATGGCTTGCTATCATGCTCTGATGTCTTTGAAATCTATACATCCTAGGGACTATAAATATAAAAATTCCTTCAAATACTTTAGGATCTTATGTTAAAAAATAAATCACTTGTCAGTTTCTTCCTTCGTTTTTTTTTTTTTCTTAAAGTTATCCATGAGCACATGTATAGGCTGTTGTTTAACACTCAATTCAAAAAATCCAAACAGAAAGTTGTAATATAAAGTATAATTTAGATTATAAAAAAATAAAGTATAATTTAATTGAAAATTTTCTTTCTAACAAATACTAAGAAATCTCTACTAAAAGAATATTCTCAAACAGATTGTACTTAAGACATTCAAACGTTAATTTGCCAAAACACTTTAAACAATGCTGTAAATAAGTAAGAAGATGAAGCCTTTGGAATGAATGCACACATAATAGAAGGCCATATGCAAAACTACTGGTCTGAAATGAACCTTGTAAAACACAACATTTTTTGTCTCATACTTTCAAAGCTTCTGTTTTTTTCTTTAATCTTATAAAATGCTTGCATACTATTTTCAACAATACATAAGGGATTTGAATATGTTACCTTCCTCCCTGCATAACTAATCATGTGGAATTAAACTGTAACATTAAATAAATACCATAATGAATTTTTCCCTGTTAAATATTGTAATAAACTTTCAGCAAGCAATGAGAAAACATAGCCTATGAAAAGAGAAAACTAAGTAGATTACATGGTTACCAATAGAAGTAAAAGAAAGAGAACAATAAAAGAGGCCTAATAATCATGGGAATGCAGATTAAAAGTAAATGTACTTAGGTATCTCACCCCATCAAGGATTTCCTCGGCCAACTGTTCAATTCTTAAGATCCTACCAACATGAGGTGTATAACTCCTATGCCACTCTATATCATGCTTTTTGTCCAATTCTAAGCCATCATCAATAAGTATGGAAGTGATTCTTGCAGCTTTGAAGCATGTCGAGCAGATAGATTGCATTCCAGAGACTCTACGGTATTCTTCAACAGCTTGCAAAGATAGCTTGGATCCATAGAGCTCAGCAATATCTCTTAAATTTCTCTGACATTACATAATAAGCTGTCATAATAAGATTCCAGACAGAAAATATTGAAACTTGAAAGCTGAAAGTTCTTCAAACAAAAATTTTAGAGAAGAAGTTGAGCTGTAAACTAATGCACATTAAAGAACTTCACGAGTTAGCCTTCATGCTGCAGGCACTTCACAGTTGCTTACACAATTTTATAAAATATTGTTTAAAACAAAATGAGGTTTATGTTTTGCTATGTATGAACAGAAGATGGAGATTCATTTTACTTTTTGTTTATCACTAATGAACTGCATAACTAAATTAATCTAATCTTAGCATTAATTATTTTCTTTGCTCAGTATTGTTACTGCAAAATTCAATCACCCTAAAGAAGCAAGTAAACAATCTAAACCCCGAATGATCAACTAAATGCAGTATTTAACTCCCAAAGTTAAATCCTTTAGAATGTGTCAACTATCCACTCCATTTCACAAAAATATGGCATCGTGCAATAACCTTGTCCACAAGAAATACATAGGTAACCGCTGAGAGAAGAAGGTTCACACTCCAGACACACTCACTTCATCTCACATTTACAACAAGTGAAATCATAACAAGAAGACCGAAACACATTGGTACCAGAAAAATATTCTATCAACGCTAGTTCGTTCAGCGTGTTATATATGGGTGCACAATATTTTTAATGAAAACTTTATTTTTATCCACAATACTTGTACTGAATCCAAATATTCATCTTGTGATGGTTTAACATCGGCTGAAAAGTGAAAACTAACAACCGGAACTAAAACATAAAAATTAATCATGTAAGGACTATAACCTATATTTAGAGACCAAAATGAAAAGTGATACATGAAATTAGAGTTGTCAAAATAAGCTAGAATCCGTAAACCAACTCGGTCTACCAAGGGCTTGAGTTGGGTTGGGCTAAGATTTTTTTTATCCATTTTAGTTGTAAGAAAAAATTGACTAAACCCACTAAGATTGGATTGATCCACCTAATATTGATACTATTTATTAATATTTCATATAACAACTTTGATATTATAAGTTAATTAAGTTAGTTGTGGTTGATGTCTATTTTTTTATATTTTTTTTGGTTCTATTTTTAACATAATTGTAATTCTAAAACATAAAATTATAATATGCAATTTCTTATAAAGTTTAATATTTTTTATTTTTTTTAGAATTTAAGTGAGTCAACCCATTTAACTCACCAAATTGTGATGAGCCACTCATCTTCCTTATTAAGGCATGGCTAACTTCCAACAAATGATTTCTGATTGTGATCTTATTGATGCAAGTTTCCAAGAGTACCCGTTTATGTGTATTTCTATATAAAGAGGTACTCTTCAAGTTTGAAGACTCTTGGATTACACATGAGGATTTCCAAAGGTTCCTTTGTTCATAGTGGAATCTCTCCTTATCCTAGTGTGAGCACCTTAAAGTCTAAAATTTTCTAACCCAACCTGGTCCACCACAGGTTGGTGGGCTAAACGGGTTGGCCCACCAACCCACCTAATTTTAAAAAAATATATATTCTAATTTAAAATAAATTAGAATCTAAAGTAAAAATTGTGAAACTAAGTATCATGAATATAACATTAAACTTAAATTAAAAATTTAAAACTTTAAATAATCAAAAAAATAAAAATAAAAATCATTTTATGAGAGTGATTATTCATCGATATTAAATTTCATTGGAGGCTTGAATAGATAAATTTATAGCAATTTTATGTTGTTTAACATTGACTTTATCTTTATCTACAAAAAATAATGGTATCTTGTTTAAATAATACATATATAATAATAAATGATTAAGTGGGTTATTAGTGAGTTAGCTAGGTTGATGGAGGTGTAAGTGTGTCATGTGGTGGGCCGAATTACATTTTTTGACCCATTATGATTTTTTTCATTTTTTTTTGGCCTGGCCCTACTCGTTTTTAAGGTGAGTCGAATTGGCCCACGGGTCAAAATTCACTTTGACGGCTCTGGGTAGTATGGATTGATATTGTGTCAATGTCAAGTAAGTATAATTAGAACAAATTCTAGTTCCCACCTTGAGTTGCATGTTTAATGGTAAATGGTTTTACCTTCGTATTTAACATAGTCAATGTCCGGTAAGTATAACTATAACTAATTATAGTTTCCTCCATAAAGTCTTGTGTGTCTTAGGATAAGTATCTTTACCCTTAGTATGTATATAAGTTGAGATCATTAAACCTTCACTCCTTTGTTTCTCTTTTGTGCATGTACTTGATGGATATACTAAAGATAATTGTCAAGCATAGTGACCAAGTTGATTTAACAATACAAATATCGAGAGGATTGTGAAGACCATTAGGAAGATACGACGCATAAAGACTATTTTTACCTATACTTGTGTTTGGGTTAAGATAACATTTTTATACTACTTTAGTTAGGTTTTATGATGTATGGGTGGGAATAGTTAATATGTGTTTTTACTGTATCTGCTATGATAAGAATTTGTATTTATATTTAAAAGATCATGGTCCTTCATATTTTATGTAGGGGTGTAAGCGGGTTGAGTTGAACCAAGTTTGGATGAACTCATTACCCAACCCAATCAAAATTTAATAGGTTGGGTTAGGCTGAGTTTGTGTAAAAAATTTTAAAAACTCAATCCAACCCAACACAATCATAAACATATTGGGTTGATTTGGGTTAATCGGGTCAATATAATTAAATTTATTTATTTTTGTAAAAATTTAAATATTTCAAAATAAATGTAATCATTTGATACATTGTTGTGAATATAATGTTATCAACCTATAAAGTAAACAATGATACAAATTTAATTTTAAAATAAATTTATTAATTTGTTGCATTATTATCAACTAAAAAAACTATTAATTAATACAAAAATAAAATTTAAAATAAATATATTATATTGTTACAATTCTACCAACCTAAAACACAAACTCCTTACTAACTAATAGTGATAGTGTATATTGTCTTAAACAAATGATCATTCGAACACTATTATTATTATTATTATTATTATTATTATTATTATTATATATGACCGGGTTGGGTCGGGTAACGAGTTGAAAACACAATCCGTTACCCGACTTGTACAATGTCTAATTTTGGTTGGATTAGATTGGGTCTAACCAAAATATTAAAAGAATCTGATTTGAACTCATTGAATTGATTTGAGTCAATTCAGATTTATGGGTTACCCATATCTACTTACACCCTTAATTTTATGGTGATAATATATTTTAATAAATACAACAAAAAAAAAATATATATATATATATATATATATATATATATATCCTCATTTTTATGACAATAAATAAGTAAATAATTGGAATGATTTCATATTTTGGGTGAAGCAAATCAAGTAGCAAATAAACTTGTCAACCATGGACTATTTTACTCATTGTAAATCTTCGTATTTATGATTGTTTTATATTTAATTTTGAATGTTGTTTTGACTACTGTAATGTCAACTATGTTTCCGCGTGGACTTAATTAGTTTGTGGGGATTGTTTGCCCCTCACTTGAACCAAAAAAAAAAAGTGATTGTTTTATATTTAATTTTGAATGTTGTTTTGACTAATGTAATGTCAACTATGTTTCCGCGTGGACTTAATTAGTTTGTGGGGATTGTTTGCCCCTCACTTGAACCAAAAAAAAAAAGTGATGAGGTTTTTTTTTAAACTCATCAATAAGAAGTGAATGGATTAACCCACTTATTACTCAAGCTATAATGGGTCAGGCTAAGATACCCACGTACTAGCTCTACATGAAAGCAACTCTCGATGTGCCTATAAGTTCGCAGCATAAAACAAATAAAAATTTCATGACCAAAAGAAAATGTTCTTCAAATACAGTAACAGAAGGTAGATGATGCAGATGTGGGTCTTTAGATATTTTGTTGAATTAATCTTGAATTAATAAGATCTAAGTAAACGTGAGTTTTCTTTAATATTCTGAAACATAAGGTGACTCTAACTGACATAAAGTTATTTTTATTTGGAAATAAATATTGTTAACATTTATTCATCTAAAGAATATTGTTTAAAAGATTGCGAT
This sequence comes from Cajanus cajan, assembly GCF_000230855.2. Taxonomy (NCBI): domain Eukaryota; kingdom Viridiplantae; phylum Streptophyta; class Magnoliopsida; order Fabales; family Fabaceae; genus Cajanus; species Cajanus cajan. Next base: position 10,879,143 of record NC_138523.1, on the reverse strand, counting down.
CATTAATAGATAGTTTGCACACTTACTGTCAAAAATAATTTTAAGTGTGTAATGATCAAAATAGCTAAGCTTGCAATTATTTTACAATAAAATTTATAATTAAAAGTTAGATAACTTATTAACTTTTGAAATAAGCATATATATAGCCTTGATAAAAAGCATACAAATTAAACTCGTATTTAACAAGTAAATTTTTATACAATTTAAATTTAGGATGAATAAATATTTTTAACATATAATTATATCATAATAAAATAATAATAAATAAACATTTTTAAACATATACAGTATAATTTAAATTTATGATATATATTTATATTGTCATACAAAGTTAATTTTAAGAATACTTTAAAATAAAAATAAAAAACTGCATGTACGAAGTCTGACAATGAAGAAATATAGGACACGTGCATAAGCAATGTGGCACGAGCTCTTGTATTAAAAGATTAACTTTTAGTATTATAATATTAAGAGGGTAAATTTATATTTTTCTAAATTGTTTCAACTATTTTTAACTTTTCAATTTAACAAAACTATTGAATTTTTTTAATTTTGATGATCCTAACAATCGAAATTTTGATTTAAAATTGTGTAATTTTGATCTTCTTTTATTTAATTTGTGTAGTTTCCTTTGTAAAGTGAAAAAAAGTGATGCAATGCAGTTGTAAAGAAAGTAAAGTTAGGGAGAAAAATTAAAAGGGTTTGAAAGCAGAGAAGGAAGGAAGAGAATGCATATGAAAGAAATGAAGAAAATTGTATGATACCTTGAAAGATAGTGAGTGTGGTGCAGAAAAAGCATGGATGAAAGCATAGTTGGAATCGAGAGAAACTAAGCTGTGAGCGTTAGCGTCCACCGCTTCCACATCCTCCACCGCTTTTCTCAACTCACTGAAATCCATTCTCTCTCTCTCTATTTCGTCACCACCTATGATAAGGTTCTTCACAACTAACAAACACTCATCATATATATATATATAACAAGTAACTTACTCTTAAAAAAACATACTTACACTAAATTTTACAATTATGAAGGACAAAAAAGAAATAAATAAAATAAGATACAGAACAGACAGAAAAAAGCATGTTAATGAATTATTATAAAAAAATATTATTTATATATATATATATTATTAATTCGAGTATTGTCTATCAAATTCAAGTTTTGTCAAAAAAATAATAATTAATTAAAAATAAGATTTTACTAAAAATTAACGGTCAGATTTTTTTTTATAAAAATTCATTATTAGTTAAAAAATAATGCGGAGAATTATCATCGGAAAAGAACATAATGTATGTAAGTGCACGGCTGGTTGACCATTGTAGGATAGTTTCTAAAACTATTTACGTAAATGGAACTGTTTTAAAATTATGTATACTAAATTATCCCAAATTGGTCAAACAACCCCATTTATTTAAGTAACTTTTTCAAATTGAAGGAGTGCACTTAGGCTGATTGACCAATTTGGGATAATTTTTAAAACTATTTATGTAAATGAGGCTGTTTTCAAATTATTTACACTTTTGGGCCATAATGACATGTGTCACGTGTATTTTTTGAAGCCATGAAAATCATATTATGGAAGTCGCTACAGCCGATAACGACTCAAAATGGCTTCAATGAAGTCGTTGTAGCCTATAGCACCAGCCATTAAATATATATAAAATAATTTTTTAACAAATATAATTTAAAAAAATAAAACTAAAAATATCTAAAATTATTAAACGAATAAAACAGAAATTTAAAATTAAAATATGAAAAAAATTCATAATATAAAATGGAATAAAAGAAAATAATAATAATAAAAATTTAAAAGGTGGTCGCTATGGTCTATAACGACACATTCCTAGAGCGCCACTTATTAAATAATTTTTTATAAAATAATTTGTAACAATTTTAATAAAAAAAATAAATTTAAAAGTATTTAAAATTATTAAACGAATAAAACAGAAATTTAAAATTAAAATATGAAAAAAATTAATAATATAAAATGAAATAAAAGAAGAAAAAAAATTAAAGGTGGTCGCATGGCCTATAGCGACACACTGTCGCTATCGCTATAGCGCCACTTATTAAATAATTTTTTATAAAATAATTTGTAACAAATATAATAAAAAAATAAAATTAAAAATACTTTATAAAAAATGGATTAAAACAGAAATTTAAAATTATAATTTGAACAAAATTGATAATATAAATAGGAATAAAAGAAAATAAAATAAATAATTTACTAAAATTAAATAAATTTTTGTAAAATAATTTATTGGAATGTTGAGTATATAATAATTTTTAATAGATATATTTTATTTAAAAATTGTGTATAGTGTATTTTTTTGGTGTTAAAAATTGTGTATAGTGTATAATAAAAAATGAAAAATAAATAATTTTTTTTAAGGACAGAATTTATTTATCTAAATGGAAATAATAAAAAACACAAAAGAAATGAATTACAAAATAATTTTTTTCAAAAAAAACTAATACAATAAATCTGGAGAAAAAAAATGACCCAATAACAAAAAAAAATAAAAATTTTGAAAAAAAAAAAGACTGATGTCGTTGTGGACCATAGCGACCTTAGTTTTTTCTTTTTAGTTTTTCATTTTTTTTATCTACCTAAAGTCGCTATGGCTCATAGCGACCTCAGTTCTTTTTTTTTTTTATTTCAAAATTTTTGCTTTTTGGATCATTGGGTCATTTTTTTTCTCTACTTTTTTTTAATTTATTTTGTAATTCTTTTTTTTTTGTGTTTTTCTACATTTTTTTCCTTCACTTTTTTGTGTGTGCGTTTTTTATTTATATTTCTTTCCTCAGTTTTATTTTTTCGTGTGCGTTTTTTTTAAATAATTTTTTTTGTGCGTTTTTTATTTTTTTTGCTTCAATTAATTAAAATACATCTGTAAAAGGAAAAAATAAAAGAAAAAATATCAAATATCAAATTAATTAAACAAACAAAATAAAAAAATGCATAAAAAATAACAATAAAATATAATTTTTCAAAATAATATATAAAATAAATCTAGAAAAACTTAAAAATAAAAATAAAAATAAAAAAAGGAGATCGTTATGGCCCAGAGCGACTTTTGTCGCTATGGGCCATAACGCCTCCAACAAATATATAAATTTTATTTTTAAAATCTTCTTTTGTTGTACAAAAATTATTAATATATTTTTAAACATCAAATTTTAAATGAATTATATTTTAAATAATATTTTATTGCTATTAAAAATTATTTTTTATTATAAAATTTAGCCATTTAAAATGGTTTTGGAGCCTATAGCGACACTAGTTAAGTCGCTATAGGTTGTAGCGACTTCTACGTGGCTAAGTTAAGTCGCTGTAGGATGTCGCTATGGCCATAGCGACATTGTACAAAACAGTCCCAAAGGTGTACATAGTTTCAAAACATTCCTATTTACGTAAATAGTTTTAGAAACTACCCTACAATAGTCAATCAGCCCTGTTATTAAGTATCATAGTCACTCAAGTATACAAAATTAAATTTTATAGTTAAAGAGAAGAAGAAAAAAAGATAAAGATAAAAATATAAAATATAATAAACAATAAAAAAAATGACATGTATATAAAAGAGAGTTCACTTACTCCAAAAATAATTTTATTAGACTTACTTCACTCATACTATATATAATAATTCATCATTAAATTTACAAAACACCAACTAATAGCAAAAAATAACTAAAAATCTAGGATTATTAATATAGTCAAAATGTTGGGATATGTACAATATAACATATATACACCAAGCTTCTCACTAACAACATGGCCTCGCAAGCATCCACACCCAACTTATCCCTACTCTACTCCCACGTAAAACATGATCATCACAGTCTAACCAATAGGAAAACACACAAGGGTAAGCTAAATATCAAAAGAATCAACATATAATGTATATAAAAGAATTACAACTATATTAACCACAACATCAGCAAGTAAACCATACCACAACATCTAAAGCTTAACACCATGCCTAATAACTCAAATATGGCATTCAACATCTTATAAGAGTAAGCAGTTCAATAACATATGACAAGATCATATTTCACCAATCAATGTCATTTAATCTTGAAACAACAAGTATATGAACAACGTCAAATCACACCATATCATATGCATGCATTTAAACTAATGTTTCGTTGTGCATTCATCTATGAAGATCTCTTACAACACCTGAGTAATTTAAGTGGTTTGACTTTACCAAACCAACCGATCATTTGCACATCTTACACACCTACTAGATCTACAACTAAATCGGGATACTAATCCCTATCACATGATTTCTTGGGTGTCGCCACTTAAATTTGGAAAGTTCGGTACCATTGTTAGGTATAACAACTTAGATATAGGCTTACCACGACATTGACATGCATTAATCAAGTCCCTTATTGATTACAACCCAGCTAACTATCTTTACGATTTCACACACCTCTCTAGTAATCAGAAAAAGGTTATAGCTCTCAATTTCATACCTTACTCTAACATTGACTAAGGATTTAGAGGAAACTTTCTAATCCACTCCAAGAGTTTAAAACCTACTCAAGGAGAGTTTTTCCAACAACTAGCCTCCCATATCCTTACAATGGGATATCCAACTTTCAAAAATATCCTCTCATCTAGTCCTAAGTCAATCAACATGCCTAAATGTTTATAACACTCTTAGAATCAACACGTCAGCAAGTGAACAAATCATGCATAAATGCTTATAGTACTTTCATCATCACACCTCAACAACATACATCTATATGTATTACCACATGTCAATATATATAGAACTATCGACAAAAATTTGTTTATAGCATATCAATGCATCCCAACAATTCAACAATACAACCATCTATATGTTATTCTTGATCAACATACATGGAACAATTATCAACAATTAGCGTACATGTAATAAATTCACCTAACCTATTCATGTTCATCATTTAATCAATCATACAACAAGAATTTTCAAAGTACAGCGCGCCCAACGCCATTGAGGTAGGGAGCTCTTTACCTCACCCTTATTTGGCACCATACAATCGTGCCCAAAGAGGATTAGGTAGAGATCCATAAACCCTCACGCCTGATGTGGCAAAGCCCCACACTCGACCCTAAACTAACTCCAGATGATTCTCTTTCCTCACGCCGAATGTCATTCATTTGGTGCCCAACAACAACCCAACCCAAGGTAATTCTCTCACCTCAAGTCTGGCGTCATTCAAACCTCGTCCGACATGATTTCAACATGGGATGATTCTTTCACCTCACACTTAGTGCTACCAATCCTGGCCCAGCATAAACAAGATAAAGGCCCCTGGTTAAAGCCATGCCTAACGCCTAAAAGGCACGCTTAGTGCAACATTAATTTCTACACATAACAGACTCATAAATTGGCCTAAATCACCTGAAATCCAAAATAATACCAACATGAAATGTACTAAACCATACATAAGCATCATAAACAACTAGAATCCAACCAGATAATCAACATGCAATTACAATTTGATCAAAAACCATCAAATTCATCTCAACATACTTCAAAACCATCAAAACTTAACATTCATTTATTCCGATCTCAATAATCAAAACAACCACAATTTCAAAAGATTTCCAGCAACATGTACACCATAGGTTAATAATGAAGTGAGTCTTAGCTTCCTTTACCACTGAAAATCTCCAAACCAAGAAGAAAAGGAAGAAGCAAGAAAACAAACTTTGAGCCAATATCGAAGCTTCACACCAACATAATCTCGATTCTTAGCCTCCAAGTCTTTGAATCACTACTCCAAAGATCAACAAGAATCGCCAAAGCCTTCAAGGAATCTAAAAGGAAGAAAGGAAGATTAAAGCTACAAAGTCCTTCTTTTTAGTTCTCTAGGAATCTTGAGAATGAACTTATGAAATTCAATTATCAAAAGAAACCTTATATACTCCTTCTTTTAAAGTCAAATTAGACCTTTATCCAGAGAAATCCTCTAAACAACTAAAACTCTTTAGAAGTTCCTCAACTCTCAAAGTCTCTCAACGACTACTCTAAAAAAAACACACACCACATAATCAACCCAACTCTCAATTACTGATAAAATACAATAAGTGACAAAAATGAAAAGTGTTACACTCTACATTAAACTTCAACAATTTAACATTTAAATTAAAAGTTCTTAATACATAAATAAAATCTACAAATTAAAAAAAAAAACTCTAAACTCATATGGTACTTTGTTATATATATTAAAATCAATGTATAAAATATTCTTATAATTAACCGTTAATTTAAATTAATGAAATGAAGTGCCAAATAATTTTTAAATTTCTTAAAGATTTGTAAACACTGTTTATGCATTAAAATTTTTTAATTTAACAATTGACAATTAAAATTTAATGTAAAATAAATTAATAAATAAAGTAAATCTACTAAAACTTATTCTAAAAATAAGTAAATCTCATATATATGACACAAACTTAAAAGAGTATTTTGGAGGAGTCATTATAATCACTCATGTATATATTTGAATTTTTATAAAATTAATTTTATAACCTCCTAAAATTAAGAATTATTTTATCATCTAATTCATTTATCTAACATTATTTTATGTTCAATATAATGATGTATATTATATTTATAAAATATTATATATCAATTTTTTCTTTATTATGCATGTAAAATATAAATAAAAAGAATATTAAATGGATCGGTTTTTTTTCTTGACACTCCCAGTCCCAACTGTAACACACACTCTTGGTAATCGTGGGGCCCAGTATGCACAAAGAGTCAGAACGTAAGTGAAAGATAAATTATGGGATTGTATTGCAAATAGCATTGTGCGGAGGAGAGAGTCAATAAAGTCGAGACCTTTTATTATAGGAAAATGCTTTATCTTCCCTCCGCATTTCCGATTTATTCTTCGAATCATTAAAAATTCGACAGCTGTACAAATTTCTGAAAGTTTCACAGATCCAAAGATTATTTGGTCCATTCGTTTCGAGAGCCAAAACATTTCCCTTTATTATATGGTAAGCTTTTGTTTATTTATTTTTTCTAGATACTTTTTCTATGATGCGTCGGCTAAAAGTAATGAATGATAAAAATATGGGAAATGATAATAGTAAATAATATAAAACAAAAGTTTGATTGCATATTTGAATTCAGAATACATTATTCAGATATGCAGTGCCAAAATTGGACGACAGAAACTATTTATGTTATCTTGGTGCCTTGTATTGTGTTGTCGCAACTCGAAAATGGTCTTTTGACCTTATGCAAAAAACGGACAAGAATTGCAAACGCAAACCCAAGTAGCGGAAAGGACGAGGTGCAATTAACTATGCATTATTTGGTACTTTGGTTTATGAAACAAAATAAAAAGGAAAAAAAGTGAAAGAAAGTGAAAGGAAAACAAAACAAAAGGAAGTAAAGTGTAATTGTAACACTACTTGTTGTTACCTATTTTCTTTTAGCAAAAATTGTATTTTGATGTTATGAGGTGTGAAATTGAGGAACTTTGGAGTTAAAAATCCTTAGAAGAATTTTTAAATGTTTTAGAGGATTTTTTTAAGTAAAGATTCAGTTTGACCCTAAGAAAATAAGTATATAAAGTTTATTTTAATAATTGAGCTTCATAAATTTTGTTTTTAAGAAATTTTATAGAGAAACTAGAAAGAGAAGTTTTACGGTGCTTATTTTTCTCCTTTTTCTTTCTAGGCTTCTTGATTCTGTGGATGATTATTGTTGAGAAATTGAGTAAAGATTCGAGTTTGAGAAGCTTGAGAATAATAACTTTTGGTGTAAGTGCAGAGCTTACGATTGCTTGAGACTCGTTCTTTTATTCTTCCTCAATTAACTTCAGCTCCAAGTTAAGGAATATAGGACCTTGGTGTTGTTGAATTGTTTGAGTTGCATGCTATTGGATTTAAGTAAATATGGATGTATTGTTGGATTCTTGGATTCGTATGGTGAAAATCTGAGTTTTGTAGTTCTTGGAATTTATGAAGAGTGTTGGGTTGAAATATGATGATTTGGTGATATTTGTGTTGCATGTTGGTATTCTATTGTAGAATGAAATGTTGATTATGTACTTGAATGCTATATTGCGATGCATGTTTGTAAATTTCTGGATTTTAGGTCGTTTGAGTCAAATTTGTGAGTTAGCAAATGCATAATTCATCGTTGTGTCGAGCGAGAGAGAGAGAATTGTCTTTGTCTAGATTGCGGCCAGACATGGGACTTTGCCACGCTAAGCGTGCAAGCTTAGGGATTTCTACCTAATCCACACCAGATGTAGGTTGTATGATATCAAGTGTGAGCAAGGTAAAGGACTCCCTACCTCAATGGCATTGAGCATAAGGTGGATAGAGTCGAGCGCGAGTTGCCTTATTTTAATTTATTTTTATAATTAATTGATAAACATAAATTTATTAAATAAATCTATTGCATATTATATGTTAAAAGGTATTAATTTTATTTATATTTACCTTTAATTACTATATTTACGGATAACACAACCATTATAATTTATCAGATATTTAAATAATTTATTTAATATTCATAAATTATAAATATTTTTAAATAAATCAAACATTAATTGCCCATACATTAGATAGGCCTACCTCCTAGTTATCAACATTATCAATTTTATTTTATTTTAAAAAATAATAAAAATAGAGATAAAAAAGAATTAGAGAGATCCATTTCCGACACCCTGACCTGTATGTTTGACAATGACAACTCTCCAGTCTCCTCATCACTGTAGAAGCGATGGTGCAGCGATATGATGCATACAAGAGATAAGATAAGAGAAATGTGGGTATAATTTGATTGAAAATTATTAAAAATAAAAATATTTCTACACCGTCTATTAAAGGTATATTCTATAAATTAGATAAATATTTTTAAAAAAGAGAGAAAAATATAATAGTATTTTGCATGAGGTGCCACGCATTGAAAGGAGTAAGAGCAATAATTGGTAAAATAAAGTTCACGTGATGAAATAACAATAATTCACCAAGGTTTGTCTTGCTTCGTAACAGTAGGTTGTAGGGTCAAGAGTTATGAACCTCGAAATATGCAAAACGTGACACTGATTCGATCTGATTTCTCATCCATACAATATGCAAGAGTTTATTCATAACTTTTCCAAACCTCCACTTTCTTCTTGTCATTCATGTATATCTTAATTCAATTAAAAATTAATTTGAGAGATAACGAATCTAATCTTTCTAAATAAAATATTATATTCAAATTTTGTAAGTGAAACAATCGTGATCAAAATAAGACTTTACACTAAAAATATCATCAGTCAAAATTTTTAATAAAGTTTAATTATTAACAAAGTTGATAAATATTATATGCTAATAATATATGTGATTTTAAAAAGAATAAATACATCTTCAAGACAAAACTGTGATGCTCACACTCCAAAAATTTAAATGTATATACAAAATTAATCTAAAGTATTATTAAGTTTAAAGTAAATATTAAAATATTTTTTAAAAAAAATTGATAATGTTAGAGATAGGTCTTAAAAAGTAATTATATTTCGTATATTTTTTTAAGGATAAACATTTTAAATTAATTTTTTTTAAATGTAATAAGTAATTTTTAAGCTATGAAACTTTGAAAGTAATTGGTATCAGAATAGTATCCTTATGTATATTAAATATGTATGTAAAAAAAACCTTAATATATACTAATTAATAAAACACATAAATTAAATTCATAAAAGTAATTGGTATCAGACTATCAGAATAGTATCCTTTCAAATAAAGATACCCTAGTTTATTTAAACTAATTAACCACCAAATATAGTTTTTGAATATCAAGTCTGCAAAAGAAAAAAGTTCCAAGTAAATGAGGTTGCTTCATTTCAATAGTTTCATGCATATAATGTAATGATTCAAACTTATCATGGAGCTGACAAAAAACAAATGCTTATCATTAATTGCAAATCAAATATCAAGTCCAAACACATTACTTTGGTTCCTTTTTAATTGTTCAATTAAACAGATAACACATAATTAAATTACTGAATGTGACCTACGTATAAATTCTGTTAATTTTCCTTTTCTCATTTACCATAATTAACAATGTAAAAATAATACCAAAGAGCAATTTTTTTTAACATGTAAAAATTACATTGATGGCAACAAGTTCAATATCAAAGAACAAAACAATCTAAAGATGTAAATAAAGTATAATAATTAATAATATCTTGATTCTAGTTAATAAATAAAATTTCTTTCCAAAATGGAAAAATACATTTTCTTGAATTTTGAATTAGTTTACAAGATAAATATTTAAAAAAAATTGTATTTTAATATGATAAATATTTTTTTAATAAGAACACATACACTACAACACAAAGAGCATTTAGTAACATTTGAAAAATGTTACTAAATTGTGTATAAATGTTACTAAATTTTTTTAGCAATATATTATCAAATATTGTATATAGTTTATGTTGCTAAAGACTTTTAATAACATTTTTATACAATTAGCTAACATTTTTCAAATGTTATCAAAATAGTATTTCTGTAACATTTTAATGATGTTGCTAAATTTTTGTTAACTTTATAAAATGATAATTGATTTTAATTTAGATATTATTATCAATTATTATATTTTTATGCCTCGTAAATCTTAAAGACATTCTTAATTAGTCACTACTAATTATATATCAAATATCAAACTTCATTTATCTCAAGTATAACTATATGATATAAGTCATTCATTTATTCGATGTGAGACTTTAATTATAGGTAATAATTAGAGATGAGAGAAATATAATTTTTTTACTTGATGTAAGACTTTGATTCTAGAAGCAATTATAGTAACATTTTTCAAGAAAATGTTCAAAAATAACCTATTTGACATTTTTTTACTTAATATGAGACTTTGATTTTAAAAATAATTGAAAAAAATAATATTAAAATAAAAAATGTTACTCTATTTATAATGACATTTTTTAAAAAAATATTACAAAATAACTTATTTATTTAATATATAGTAACATTTTAATAAATGTATGAAAGAAAATGTTATTAATGAGTTAAAATGTAGTAATGATAACGTGTAAAATAAAATTAAAAAATATTACAAATTATATGTGTAGGGCATAATTTTATTACTCTTTTAATAATAACATTTTATTTTTAAATAGGCTACATGTATTTCCTTTTTCAAGGCAACCATGTTTGAAATATTTCAGGGACTAAACACAGAGACCCATCACTTAAAATTTACGGATTAATTAGTTATTTGATTTATTTGTAATTTGTAATCACCTTATCTTTCTATTTCTTGGATTAATTAGTAACAATATTTGTTTTTCCTATTTTAATTTTTCAACTTGATCATTGTTGTTAATTTCCAAGCTAAGATGCTGTCTGCTGATATCGAAGCGGATAATTTATAATTTTACTAAAAATTTTCAAAAAAAAATAATGATTAATTTTTATCTTGCATAAATTTATGTCTTATCTTATCCAAACTTTTTTATAAAATTAAAAAAAAAAAGTCTCTTTATGTGCCTCTATTATTTCTTGAATTACTAAAGAGATTCCTTAATTGGAAAAGATCATCCTCCCCTTGGCTTTAAGTTCATATTTATTTTGTTGCATGGATAAAGTTATGCATTCCTCTAGACTCGACGTGGCTGGTCGAGATTGTAATGCTGTCGGTGGGGCATCTACAATTTTATTTTAGTGGGACATCAAGATTGTAATCTATTTTTATAATTTTATAATAAAACAACCAAAATAACTATTTCTATAAATTAAATTGTCATCTACGTATTTTTATATTCTTAAAATGTTGTGCCATGGTTTTTTATTGTTAATATATTATATGAAAAGTAGGGGTGAGCATAAAACCGAGACCCGAACCGAATCCGAAAAACCCGATAAAAAATATTACTTTTGGGTGGGTTCGGGCGGGTTTTACGGGTAAATCGGGTTAAAATTGTGATTTTATACGGGTTATATTGGGCGGGTTCGGTTTTAAATTTTTAAACCCGCTAAAAACCGAACCCAACCGAAAATGAGATAAGTTTATATTTTTATTATTTTTATATAACTAAACAACAATGGTCCAAACTCAAAAGTCTTTATTTCAAGTATAATATAGCCATCAATTTGTAACTTTTTTTTTTCTTTTTCTCATAACCTAGATATTTCTTTTGTCTTCTCCTTCCTCATTCAATTTCTCAATACACTAGTCTACTTTTAGATTTTTCTTTTTGTTTCTTTCTTTATCTTTCTTTTCCATCTTCCTATCTCCATTTTGAGTACAACTTGTGTGACAATGGTTTCTTATAGATTTTGTAATCTAACTTTAGATTTCTTTTGCATGTAACAACTATGAATTTTGTTATCTTTTATTTTTGCTTCTTTAGTTTGTAAATGTTTTATTTACGAATCTACTTACATCATCTATTGTTACCTTCATTCTATTTTTGTATACTGTTTTAAAAATATTTTTTTACCATTTTAAGCTTCACCTTTGTTAAAATAACTTGGTCCACAAAAAATCTCAAACCCGATTGTACCCACCCGCCCAAATCCGAATCCGTTGCAACCCGAACCGCCTCAAATCGAAAGCTCAGTCGGTCGGATATGAGTCACATTTTTCCAAAGTCGATTTACAACGGGTTGAACATTTTTCACCCGAACCTGACCAAACCCGCCCGTTGCTCACCCCTAATGAAAAGAACACGCCTTGTGTAAGTAATTAAATAAATATTCAATTATTTATCTCACTATAATTATACGTACATTCCATTCTTACAAAATTCACTGTGAAAAATATTTTTCGATCAACTTTTGCCATTGTCACGGAGAAAAAAAATTAATTTCAGAAGTAAATATAGCATCAGATACACAATATGTTTTTTAACTTTACGTACCAACATTTCAGACAAATTAATTATCTCGTTTAACTTCCAAAATTTACGATTAGATCGAACATCTAAGACAAATGTTTTAAGTTAACCATCAATTAAACTCTATAAGCTTCCTGTATAAGAAAATCTCGACAGATAAAACTTAACCAAATTAATAAATCAACTTTTAATAAATCAACTTCTCTTTATTTTTTTTTTCATAGACATCGTCCACTTCTCTTTATTTGATAATTAATTTATTTAACATTATTTATATATGTATATACACCGATATATATAATTATATTGTCCTATATAAGTTCCTCCATTTTTTATTCATTATTATTTTGACATTATTTTTTTTATTTTTTTTTATTGTCATTTTTCTATAACCAATGAATTATTAATTTTTTTTTTTATTTTTACCCTTAATAATTAATGTATGTTTACTGAATAATGTGTTTATTTATTTTTTAATGTATCTATTTTTCTTCTCCAACAACCTAAAAAGTATAACAGGAAAATAAATAATAAATATTTTTAAAAACTAAAATATTAATCATTTTCTTAATTCCTGTGTATAATTTTAAACGTCAAACAAAAAAATGGAGGGAGCATATTATAATATAATATTATAACATATATATTTGTTTATGGTGAAATTCATGAGTCCTTTTTGTTTGAATTAGCAAAGTTTTCAATTTAGGTACGTAGCAACTAGAATTTTATGTGAGCCTTAAATGTATAAAAGATGAGTAATCACAATGAAACAATCTATGAAATTGTTTAAAATCCCATTCCATATAATTAGCATGCATAGATTCCCAAATATTCGTCAACGGTTATTATAAAGTGGGTTTCATGCATGCAGACATTTAGATGAATTGAATGGATAACATATATACTTATAATAGAAATCATGATTAATTTACTTCCGATAATTATTAGATTACAAACATGATGATCTTGAGAAGTAATTTTGAGAAGCAAACGAACTACGAAATTACACTATATTAAACTACAATGAAACTATTCTAAGCAACTAGGAAAAATAAAAGAGTGACTAAGAAATCATACTCAACAATCTCACACACTAGAGCCATGTGCGTGGGTAGTGAGTGTTTATGAAAGTTCTCAAGCATGATTTTCCAACCCCCTGGAATGAGATTGCCTCACCTATTTATATAGAGTTTGAGTGAGGGTGGTTATTTTTGTATGGTTTCGACGTAGTGTAACGACCCGCCATGGTCTCTACACTTAGTGGAATCGCAGAGAATATTAAACTGGATAACACATACATACAGGCATAAATATAAAGATCAAAATAATTAAGTTTCTGTATACAAAATAAAGCGCCATATATGTACAGTCATCCCAAAATATTCCTTAGTGCCGGTCAAGCACAGACAAAAATTGTTACCCAAAATGGTAACTCAAACACACGAGGCTCAACTCCTCGTCTCGCAGCGGCCACCTCTACTCCAAGCTATCCCTGACCTGCTCCCATACCAAGTATGATCATCGCAGTTCCACCACATGGAAACAAAAGGGTAAGCTAGAGTTCAAACATCAATCATATAAGTACAAAATAAAATCTATACTACACATGCATCCCAATCAAGTCCCTAAGTAACCTTCCATCTCAATCAATCATCCATTCATCAAACATGAAGTCAAACACCATACACTCCATCATCATGACAATCATGCAATACATGCAACTCATGACAGATATCCATGCATATCAATCATCTAATGCGTCGTCACGCATACACCTAAGAGATCTCCATAACAATAGAGCTGTATAAGTGACATTCCATCCTACCGAAACCACCCCAACCGTTTTCACGCCCAATGCGCCCGCTCGGTCACAGCTAAACAGGATATAATCCTCACTCGGGTTTACTCGGATGATGTCACTTACACACTTGGAAGTCCAGATCCACCGTCAGGTATAGCACAGCTGGGTACGGGCTTACCACGACCTTGGCATGCATTAACCAAGTCAATTGTGAAGTTCTCCCACCGACTATCCGCAAGGATCCATGCACCTTACCGAGTACTTGGTTAAGGGAATAACCCTCGACCTCATACCCCGCTCTAACACTAGCTAAGGACTTAGAGGAGACTCACCCAACCCAGTGGCCTATCTGAGCACCACTCTCCCAAATCCAGTGGCCTCCATGAGCACCACGTACTCTCATATATCAGTGGCCTATCCAAGCACCACTCTCAAGAGACTCTATGTGAGCTCTTCTAGTTCGAAAATATTTTTCCTCTCCTCAAGTCCTAAGCTAGACTCATGCCATAGGCATCACATGCAATCACGCATCATACATCATAATGGTCTGCCCACCATCATGATCAACAATCATACACATGTCATAAGACATCACATGCAATAATGCATCATACATCATAAATGGTCTACCTACCATTATGATCAATAAACATACTCATATGAACATATACACATGTCATATCATATTCAAACATTCATACGTATCATCACAAAGCATACATATGAATCACACCTCACCATACATCATATATCATACATACATGATCTAAAACTTCAACTTTAAACGTACATAAATATCAATTTAAATCAATTATTTATAAATATAATCGCGCACAGCGCAGCCAGCTCGTGCCTGGCCTAACACCAACCCAAGAGCTCTAAGCTCTCCCCCGCCTGGCACGCTCAACCCGCGCCCGGCCTGATCTCAGTTAGAGAGTTTCAAAACTCTCATCCAAGCCAACACATCCAGCCACATGCAAACACAAAACACAATGCATAGGCTCCATACAACTCAAAATAAACTTAAATCTCACATTCATCCAACCTATGCATCAAAATCATCAAAATCCTCCTTTTTCTCAAAATCTCAAAAATAAGATTTTCTTCAATCCATCTATGGATTCTCAGCATTCATGCATCAATTGAGTTTCTAACTCACATACAACCTTAACAACAAACAGTCTAGCTTCCCTTACCTGAAGATTGGCTCAGATAGCCAAAAACTGACAAGAAGTAGAATTCCCCTTCGTAGCTCAACCCGGAACTTCAATCTACCTAAAGCAAGCTTTCTAATCTGAATTTCAAGAAATGACAGAAGGCATTAGTGGTCTAGAGGAGAAAAGGATTCATACAGAGAAATTTGGGAGAGAAATGAGCTCACAGACCTAGAGACCTTCTCTCTAAAACTTTTCTCTAGAAATCTCTGATTCTCCTCATGGCCCACACCCTATTTATAGACTTTCCGGATTGGCCAGAACGACCTGTACCGATACCGGAACGGCCCGTTCTGAACTGCTTCGTTAAGTGAAAAAAACTCATGCAGAACGGCCCGTTCTGATGTCAGAACGGCCCGTTCTGGGACTCATCCAGAACGGACCGTACTGCATCCAGAACGGCCCGTACTCCCTTCCAGAACGGCCCGTTCTCCATCCAGAACGACCCGTTCTCCAACCAGAGCAGCCCGTTCTCCAACCAGAACGGCCCGTTCTCAACCACGAATTACAGGCCAATTTAATAGCTTGGAATGGCCCGTTCTAGATTTGGAACGACCCGTTCTATGCTATTAAATCACCAATATTAAGCTTTTTTTTTTAAAACAACTTGCTACGTTACATGTAGTGTGTGTAACTGTTTCCCACTACGTGACGTGAGTAACTTCTCAACCATTTTTAACTTCCGGTAACTATTACTACATTTTTCGATCCTCGAATAATTCTTCGCGAAACGGTTAATACTTATTAACTCCCTTGATACATAACTACCCCAATATCCACGTATTTGTAACTTTCTTGAACTGATTATAACCACAGATAACCACTTCCCCTTTTTTTCAACCCTCGGAGATATATATTCTTATAAATTCTCTTTGATAAACGTACTATACATCGATGTGCAACTATCTCAATTTTGCACAATTCTAGTATTTTTTTACATTATAACGATCCACCTTTCCTATTCAAAGGTTTTCTTCGATTATCCCAACAATATTAGATAATAATATTGAATAATACAGCATTTTTTTTTCATGGGACAACACCTATTTCTTTTTGGGAGACAAAATATAGAATTATTAAATATGTTAAAATAAAATACATATGCTGTGGTTTTCTATGAACCTCCAATTGAGCGGGAAACGACTAAAATGGGAGATCCGAAAAAAAAAATGTTATTACACGAGATCCAAGAAAAAAATGTTATTACAGGAGATTAAAAAAATGCTATTCCACGAGATCCGGAAAAAGATGTTATTACAGGAGATAAAAAAACACATGTTATTCAACGAGATCTGAAAAAAAATTAAAAATGTTATTACAGGAGATCCAAAAAAACACATGTTGTTCCACGAGATCTGAAAAAAAGATTAAAAATGTTATTACAGGAGATAAAAAAAAAACATGTTATTCCACGTGATCTGAAAAAAAAATTAAAAATGTTATTACAGGAGATCAAAAAAACACCTGTTATCCCACGAGATCTGAAAAAAAAAAATGTTATTACAGGAGATAAAAAAAAAATGTTATTCCACGAGATCAAAAAACAAATTATTACACGTATAACTAATTGTTTGTTATTTTATATAAAATCTAATTCATATTATTTTATGTATTAATTTCTTTAAATTAAAATATCTTTAATTATAGTTTGTTTCTTTTTTAATTTAGTAAAATATATTAATTATAAACTCTTTAAAAATATATATTCTTGGTTAGGAAAAAGATAAATATTAATTAAAAAAAAAATATGAGATATACACTCTAATTGGTTAGAAGATATTTGAGTATTAATTTTGTAACGTAGTAAGTTAGTTTAGAGTTTAATTGATTCTAGAGAGAAGAGTATATAAGAGTTTCTCTAAGAAGGGAGTCTCATAAATTCATTCTCAAAGAAATTTAGAGAGAAGTTTTAGAGAGAAGAACTCTGGAACCGTGAGCTCCTTTCTCTCCCAAATTTCTCTGTTTGATTCCTCTTCTCTTCTACTAATCTCTTCTATCTTTTCTTGGAATTCAGGTTAAAAAGCTTGTTTTTGGAGGATTGAAGTCCGCGGGTGGAGCTTTGGAAGAAATTCTTCTTCTTCTCAAATTCTTGGTTGTTCAAAGCCAATTTTCAGGTGATGGAAGCTAGAATGTAGGTTGTTTGGTTGCATGTGAGTTTAGGAACTCAATTGGTGCATGAATTTTAAGAATCAAAGGGTGGAATTGACACTATTAAAAAAATGTCATTTTCCTGCGAATTTTTCTACAAAAAATATTCGCAGAAATATTTTACGAATTTTCTTGCAATAATAATTTTGCAATTTTTTTTATGAAAAATAATTTACAGATATTTCTTACAAATTTTTTTGCGAAAAATAATTTACAAGAAATTTTTGCAAATTTTGCTACAATTTTAATGATCATAGAATTTTTTTTTCATGGTACAAATTTGTAGAAAATATTGTAAGAATTTTCTTTTGTTTCTTGCAGATTTTCTTGCAAAAATAAATTCGCAAGTAATGTTTACTAAATGGTAGAAAAATTTTGCAGGTAACTTTTCCTGCCAATTTTAATCCTCAGGAAAAATCAAAAAATATTTAAATTTATAAGTTTAATATTTTAAAAAAAACTTCAAGTCTCACATCAATTGAAAATAAAACAATTAAAGAGTATAAAAGTTGGGGCAACTCTTACCTTACAAGTTGATTTGTATGGTTGAGTATTAGACTTATAATCTACAATCTTAAAATTTAAAAGATTATGTATCACATGTTGGAGGAATGAAAACAAATGTTTCGGATGAATTCATTGTGAGCATTTGAAAGTTGAAGAATTATTAATAGAATTTATAGTAATATCTTTAATTTTTTTTGTAAAAAATATTCCTGCAGAATTTCTTGCAAAAAAATTCACAAGAAACTTTCCTGCGAATTTTTTTTGCAGGAAAGTATCCTGCGAATTTTTTTTTGCATGAAACTTTCCTACGAAATTTTTTCGCAAGAAATTTCGCAGGAAAAGTTCCAAGTAATAAGAGAAATTCTAGTAGTGTGAAAGATTCCTCATTTTCGGGATTTTGGGAAAAATGAGGTTTTTGGGTGATTTTTGATGCGTCTGTTAGATGCATGTTGAATTTGAGGTTGTTTTTGAATTGTGTGAAGCCTATGTGTTGGATTTAATGGATTGCATGCATGTGGTGAAATCTTCTGATTTTCAGGTTTGGATGGGATTTTCAAAGTTTTGGGAGGTTGCTGTTTGAATTTGCCCTGGGCGCATGTTCTTGGCACCGGGCTTGCATTCATTAAGGGCAATCATTTCTTGATCACGTCGGGCGTTGTTGGTTTTCCGAGCAAGCGCACCCAAGTCTCTGTAATATAGTAAAAAGGTTGTCGATCCTCAGGAACTTGTGAAGAAGAATTTGATCTCTATTACACTAATTGTTACTTGTAAATTTAGAGCTTGATTTATCATACATGTTAAATATTTGATGTGAGCGGTAAATTAAACTACGTAACCAAAATCAAGTTAAATTTAAGAAAAACATATATGAGAAACAGTTGGGATTAGATTTCATCAATCTCCCTCCTATGCATTCCTATTGACTCTTTCAAATGATTCTATTACTTATTGTTATTGAGTTCTCTATATTCATTCAGACCTAATTCCTTGGCATAAGAAAATCTAAGATATTTAACTCAATGAATGATTCCTCACTTCATTCAGTTAAATGTCTTGCATTAAGAATCAGAACTTGTTGCAACTATTAATTTCGAAACCATCCCTGGCTTTCAAAACTAATAGGTGATTTGTTTCAAATCTAGATTCAGAAAACGTTTTCTAACCAAATTCTAAATCCAAGATCAAAGATAAATGATTAGTTTATCAAAGCATTAAGAACAGAATACAAATCACTGACATTGAGTAATAGATGAGATATGTATATATAAATCAAAGAGGAATACACAGGATTTTGATGACTACATCAATTCCAACCCTAGATCTTTAGCTCTCCATGGCACAAGAAATCACAAAATAACAAGAAGAAAGGTATAAGAAAGAGATCCTCCTAAGAATCGTGTTCCCATGAGCTCCAAGATGCTCTGTTTCCTTTTCTCCGCTTTGTTCTTTCTCTCGTGCAACTTCTGATCTCTGTTTTCTCTCTCCTCTACCCTTTTATAGGTGCTAGAATTAAAACAGAGTAGGCAGAAAAGAGAAGGAACCGCTCAGTGCCTTGAAACGGCTGAGCGGTTTGGAGAATTCTTCAACATGAAGTAATCTGATGGGCTAAGCCCCTCAAATCCGCTGAGCGCCTGAGATGATTCTTCACCATTAAGCAAGAAAAAGGGGCTGTGCACTTCAGATCCGCTGAGCGCCTAGGAGGCAGAGAGCACTCATTCTTCCAGGGCCAAAATCGCTCAATGCTTGGGAGTGGCTGAACGCCTCTCCTTTGGTGCACTTGTTAAGCTCTTTGGCTTGAAAGCGCTCAGCCCTTTTGAAGGGTTGAGCCGTTTGCCTCCAGACTTCAAAACCTACAAATAAGAACAAAATCTAATCAAAAGATTCATCACTCCCTATAATAACGTAAATTAAGAGTCCCTCTTTGATTCTAAGTATATTGCCCAAAATTATATCAATATGTACAAAAGTTGTGCTAGATAAGTGTCTCAAATTTGTATTCCATCAGACTAGTTAGACACTTATCAGGCACGAGGTTAGTCACCCCGGGCGCGATTGAAAATGGGAGTCTCTGGATGAGTTCACGCTGGGTGTGAGGAGAACCCCGCCGAGCATGATATCAGATAGTGGATTGAGGTGGTATGTTACTGATATGGCGCCGGGCCTAGTGTAGATGCACTGGGCGTGGAGACCTCTACAGGTCTCTGGTTGGATACCAGGCGCAGGGTGATTGCGTCGAGCGTGAAGACTCCTAGGAGTCTTTGACTTAAGGATGTCGAGCGCGAGTTGATTGTGCCGGGCGCGGATGAGCCTTAGAGCTCTCTGGTTGGATGTTAGGCCGGGCGCAAGATGGCTGTGCCGGGCGTGAGTATGCTTAATGATTTGGTTAAGTTGCTAAGTGGCCTGATGAAGATGTGTTGAGTAGTTGTAAAATTCAAGTTGATTATATGTTGTAAGTTGATTTTTAGTTATTTAAAGTTGTTTAATTGAAGTTGATTATAAGTTGTCAAGTTGATATGTGATGTCTATTGTTGAAAGCTACTTTTAAGTTGTAAGTTGTCTTAAAGTTGTTTAGTTGTTTAAAGTTATTGAAGTTGAGATTTGATGACTATAGTTGCTTAAACTGTTTACTCAAGATGTTATTATGTTGGTTATTGTTGTAAGGATGGCTATTGTTGTAAAGTTGTTGAGATGCCTATTGTTGTGAAGTTGACAAGTTGGGATATATGGCTAAGATATATGTCCTATGTTGAGATACATAGTATTAAGGTGATAAGTTGAAAGTTATTTTTAAAGTTGAACCCCTTAGTACTGTGTGGGCGACATGGAAGTAGTCAATCCATGTCATGGTTGAATGACCAATTTGAGTAAGGTATCTAGTTAGAGATGTAGTCTTTGACTAGGTACGGGAGGGTGCGTGGTACTTGGAGGGCAGTGGGTGGGCTAACTCCATATGTGGATTGGTGATGCAAGCCAAGGTCGTGGTAGGCCCATACCCAAACCCTTCTACCTTGACAGTAGTACTGGACCTCCGAGTCTAAGTGGCACACCTGAGCAATCGTCTATTGTTGTCTATACCTGGTTCTCCTCAGAGTTCCTAACGATGCCTTATACCTGACCTAGTTGAGATAGGTCAAACGTTGGATTCGGTAGGAGTTATGCCACCTAGACTGCTCAACCTCAATTGCTGGAGATCTCCTAGTTGTATATGCGTGACGACGCATTAGTTGATGTTGCATGTGTTGTTGCATTCAAATTGCATATAAAGTTGTATGAATGAGCTGATAGTTGAACTATTATGATAAATTGTGTGGTTGCGTTGTGATGATGATTGGACGAACAAGTAGTATAGTTATTACCCTATACTTGTATGGTTGTTTATTGAACTCTAGCTTACTCTTCTGTTTCTATGTGGAAGGACTGTGATGATCATACTGTCTATGGGAGCAGATCAATCATTAATTATTTTTAAATATTCCTAATTAAAATATGTTATCTTAATTTGATAGAATACATCAATTATAGATTATTTAAAAAATATGCATTCCAAATAGTTAGGAAAATAAATAATATTAATTATGAGAAAAAAGTAGTATAAGATATGCACCTTAATTGGATAAGAGAGATGTGCATATTAATAAAAAGAGAAAAGTGATATAAGAGTAATTTTAAAAAAAAAATAATATATATATATATATATATATATATAACAAATTTATTATTATCAACTTGATTAATTACTTTTTTTAATCATAGTGAATTAGGTATTTGGATCTTATATATAAGAAAGGATGTAGTATACAAATATGATAAATTTATTGTTATCAATTAAATTAACTATTTTTTAATGTCACTAATTTAAGTTATTAGGTCTTATATATAAAAATGGAGGTATTATGAAGATGTATTAGTAGTTGTGCATATTTTCTTAAACGTTGTGATTATTTTATGTATCATGCTTTCATACATTAAACTATGTCTCCTTTTAAATTACAACTTTGTACCTATATAAACAAATATATTATTTGTGGAATGAGAAGTAGAAAAACTTTTTATTATATGATTTTCTCTATTATCTAATTCCTTTACTTCTAAATTGTGTTATTTTCCATAAAAAATTATTAGCACAATTGTTTTTTCTCTACTGATCACATTCACTATATAAGAAAAAGTCCGAATGTAACATTGTACGTTGTAAGTTAATTGTTTAGGATTTAGTGGAAGTTAGAGAGAAGGTTATATAAGGTTTCTTTTGAGAATAGAGCCTCATAAGCTTATTCTTAGGAAAAATTAGAGAGAAGTTTTAAAGATAAAGGACTTTGGGTCTGTGAGCTCCTTTCTCTCTCAAATTTCTCTATTTGATTCCTCTTCTTCTCTAGATCACTAATCTCTTCTGTCTTTTCTTTGAATTTGTAATGACCCTCCATAGTCCTACACTTAGTGGAATCACTCTAACGATACCAATCATCTAAGACGAAATCAAGTATCAAGTATTTATGTATGAAATATAGTACTATGTATATACAGTCATCCAAAATAATACTGTTCTAGTGTCGGTCAGCACAAACAAACAGTTACCCAAGAAGGTAACTCTGGTACTAAGTCAAAACTCCAACCCTCGTAGCGATCACAACGGCTAGCTCCAACCTAACCCTGATCTGCTCCCATACACAGTATGATCATCGCAGTCCATCCACATGGAAACAAAAGGGTAAGCTAGAGTTCAATAAACAACCATACAAATATATAATGATAATCAATATTATATATTCATCCAATCATACTCATAGAGTCACACCGTACACTCTATCCAATACTACTCAGGTATAAAATGCAACTCAACAATCATGAAGTCAAACACCACACACTTCATCATATTTGAAATCATGCAATAATAGCAACTCATGACAGATATCAATACATATCAATCATCTAATGCATCGTCACGCATACACCTAGGAGATCTCCCTAACAGCAGAGTAGTATAAGTGACATCCCAATCTTACCGAAACCACCCCAACCATTTTTACACCTAATGCGCCCGCTCAGTCACAGCTAATCAGGATATAAATCCTCACTCGGGTTTACTCGGATGATGTCACTTACACACTTGGAAGTCCGATTCCACCGTCAGGTATAACATAGTTGGATACAGGCTTACCACAACCTTGGCATGCATTACCAAGTCACTTGTAGAGTTCGCCCACCGACTATCCGCAAGGAACCACGCACCTTCCCCAGTACTTGGTTAAGGGAATAACCCTTGACCTCATACCCCACTCCAACACTAGCTAAGGACTTAAAGGAGACTCACCCAAAACAGTGGCCTATCTAAGCACCACTCCTACCCAAAACCAGTTGTCTATCTAAGCACCACTCTCATTTATATCAGTGGCCTATCCAAGCACCACTCTCAAGAAACTCTATGTGAGTTCTTCCAATTCAAAAATATTTCCCTCTCCTCAAGTCCTAGTGTAACATTGTTAAAAAAAAAAAAAAAAAAAGAGGCTGATTTAGTAGCCCAGAACGGGCCGTTCCCAAATTGGAACGGGCCGTTCCAAGCTACTGAATTGAACTACATATTGTAGTTGAGAACGGGCCGTTCTGAGAAGGAGAACGGACCGTTTTGGAGGGAGAACGGACCGTTCCGGAGGGAGAACGGGCCGTTCCGGATGAGTCCCGGAACGGGCCGTTCTGATTTCAGAACCGGCCGTTCTGGGCGTTAATTTTGTGCGTGATTTGGGAGTTCGGAACAGGCCGTTCCGAACTCGGTACGGGCCGTTCTGGGCCAATCCGAAAGTCTATAAATAGGGGGTTGGGGGCCTTCATGAGTTTTGGAGTTTTTAGAGAGAAGTTTTAGAGAGAAGGTCTCTGGGTCAGTGAGCTCCTTTCTCTCCCAAATTTCTCTGTTTGACTCCTTTTCTCCTCTAGATCACTAACTCCTTCTGACTTTTCTTGAAATTCAGATTAGAAAGCTTGCTTTGGGAGGATTGAAGTTCCGGGTTGAGTTTTGGAAAGGAATTCTTTTTCGTCATAGTTGTTGGCCATTCTTAGCCAACCTTCAGGTAAGGGAAGCTAAAATGTTTGTTATTTAAGTTGCATGTGAGTTTAGAAACTCAATTGATGCATGAAAGTTGAGGATCCATGGCTGGATCGGAGAATTCGCTAATTGTTCAAAGTCTTGGAAAAAATGGGGTTTCTGGTGAATTTGATGCATCAGATGGGTGCATGTTGATTCTAGGTTTATTTAAGTTGTATGGAGCCTATGCATTGTATTTTGTGTTTGCATGTGGCTGGATTTGTTGGTGTGGATGAGAGTTTGTGAACTCTGTTACTGGAATTTAGGCCGGGCGTAGATTGAATGCGCTAGGCGTGGATGAGTCTTGGGACTCTCAGGCTGGGATTAGGCTGGGCGAGCTCAGGCTACGCCGAGCGTGAATAAGTTTATGAATGAATTGATGCTTATGCATGTTTAAAGTTGAAGTTTTAGATCATGTATGTATGATATATGATGTATGGTGAGGTGTGATTCATATGTATGCTTTGTGATGATACATATGAATGTTTGAATATGATATGAAATGCGTATATGTTCATATGAGTATGACTGTTGATCATAATGGTAGGCAGACCATTATGATGTATGATGCATTATTGCATGTGATGTCTTATGACATGTGTATGATTGTTGATCATGATGGTGGGCAGACCATTATGATGTATGATGCATGATTGCATGTGATGCCTATGGCATGAGTCTAGCCTAGGACTTGAGGAGAGGAAAAATATTTTCGAACTGGAAGAGCTCACATAGAGTCTCTTGAGAGTGGTGCTTGGATAGGCCACTGATATATGAGAGTGGTGCTCTGGGAGGCCACTGGATTTGGGAGAGTGGTGCTCAGATAGGCCACTAGGTTGGGTGAGTCTCCTCTAAGTCCTTAGCTAGTGTTGGAGCGGGGTATGAGGTCGAGGGTTATTTCCCTTAACCAAGTACTCGGGAAGGTGCGTGGATCCTTGCGGATAGTCGGTGGGCGAACTCCACAATTGACTTGGTTAATGCATGCCAAGGTCGTGGTAAGCCCGTACCCAGCTGTGCTATACCTGACGGTGGATCTGGACTTCCAAGTGTGTAAGTGACATCATCCGAGTAAACCCGAGGGAGGATTATATCCTGTTTAGTTGTGACCGAGCGGGCGCTTTGGGCGTGAAAACGGTTGGGGTGGTTTCGGTAAGATGGAATGTCACTTATACAGCTCTATTGTTGTGGAGATCTCCTAGGTGTATGCGTGACGACGCATTAGATGATTGATATGAATTGATATCTGTCATGAGATGCATTTATTGCATGATTATTAATATGATGAAGTGTGGTGTTTGACTTCATGACTGGTGGATTATATTTTATGCATGAGTAGTATTGGATAGAGTGTATGGTGTGACTCTATGAATACGATTGTGTAGTATAGATTATTATGATTCATTTGTGAATTCTAGCTTACCCCTTATGTTTCCATGTGGTGGAACTGCGATGATCATACTTGGTATGGGAGCAGATCAGGGCTAGCTTGGAGTCGAGGTGACCGCTGTGAGACGGGGAGTTTGATCCTCGTGTTAGGGTTACCATTTTGGGTAGCGATTTTTGTCTGTTTGACCGGCACTAGGGAATATTATTTTTGGGATGACTGTACATATATGGCATTTTATTTTGTATTTAAAGAATTTGGTTATTTTTATTCTTATCTATACCCGTATGTATGAGTTATCCAATTTAATATTTTCCTTAGTTCACTAGTAGTAGTGCGATTCCACTAAGTGTAGAGACCATGGCGGGTCGTTACACCTAGGCTAGACACATGCCACAAGGCATCACATTCAATAATGTATCAATACATCATACATGGCCAATCCACCATCATGATCAGTAATCATCCTCATATGAACATATACTCATGTCATCTCATATTTAAACATTCATATATATCATTACCAAGCATACATATGAATCATACACCACTATACATCATATATCATACATACATGGTCAAATCTTCAACTTTAAACATGCATAAGCATCATTTTCAGTCAATATTTCTAAACATACTCACGCTCAGCACAGCCAGCTTGCGCCCGACCTAACATCCAGCCCGAGAGCTCTAAGGCTCATTCACGCCTGGCGCAACCAACGCGAGCCCGGCCTAAACTCAACCCGAGAGTTCTAAACTCATCCATGCTCGGCGTAGAATCCCCACGCTCGACGTCCTTAAGATAGAGACTCACAAGAGTCTACACGCCCGACGCATCCATCTTGCGCCCGACGCCATCTAGACAAATACCTCAAGAGGTCTCCACGCCCAGTGCGCCTACCCTACGCCTGACACCACACCAGTAACCTGCTAGACAAGGCCACTATCTGATATCGCACCTAGTGTGGTTCTCCTCACGCCCAACGCGAACTCATCTAGAGACTCCCATTTACAATCGTGCTCGACGCAAGAAATGGTTGCCCCTGATGAATACACGCTCGGTGCCAAGAACATGCGCCCGACACAAATTCATACAACAACCCCCAAAACCTAGAAATTCCATCAAAAACCTGAAAATCAAGAAATCCAGCCACATGAAATCCATAAAATATAACACATAGGCTCCATACATCTCGAAAACAAGCTCAGACTCAACATGCACCCACCCGATGCATCAAAATTACCAAAACCCCATTTTTTCCAAAACCCCGAAAAATGAGCAATTCCTTCAATCCATCCATGGATTCTCAAAATTTATGCATCAATTGAGTTCCTAAACTCACATGCAACCAAACAACATACATTCTAGCTTTTCTCACCTGAAAGATTGGCTTAGAGTAGCCAAGAATTGAGAAGAAGAAGAATTTCTTTTCGAAGCTTGACCAACAGACTTGAATCCTCCAAAAATAAGCTTCCTAGCCTGAATTCCAAGAAAAGACAGAAGGAGTTAATGATCTAGAGAAGAAGAAGAATCAAATAGAGAAATTTGGGAGAGAAAGGAGCTCACGGACCCAGAGTCCTTCTCTCTAAAACCTCTCTCTAGATTTTCTTTGAGATTGAGCTTATGAGGCTTCCTTCTCAGAGAAAACCTTATATGCTCTTCTCTCTAGCATCCACTAAACCCTAAACCAACTTACTACTTTAGAAAATTCAAGCTAGGAAGCTTGATTTTGGCTAATTGAAGTCCACAGATTGAGTTTTGGGAACTCTTCTCCTTTTACCTTTTCTTGCCTGATTTTGAGTCAATCTTCTGGTGAGGGAAGCTAGGATGTTGTTGATTGGTTTCATGTGAGTTAGAAACTCAATTGATGCATGATTTGATATTTTTTCTATTGGATTGAGGGTTTTAGCATTTTCGGGTTAAAATGAGATTTTTGGTGATTTTGGTGTTTCTGATGAATGCATGTTGATTTTGAAGGTATTTTTGGATTGTATGAGGTTTGATTGTTGGAGTATATGGATTGCATGTGGTTGGTATTGTTGAAATTGTAGGTTTTTGTGCAAATTTCTAAAGTTGGAGTGCCACTATATGAATTTATGTCATGCAAGCATTCATTAGGGGTACCCATTTCGCGTTCACGTCGAGCACGAGGTTAGTCTCGTTGAGTGTGAATTAAAATTGGGACCTCTAAAAGAATGGTGTCGAGCATGAAGAAGGTTACATTGGGCGCTATATCAGATAGTGGTATAGGTAAGTCTTTACTAATATGGGTCGGGCACAAGGTTGGTTGCGTTAGGCGTGAATGCCCCAGGGAGTCTTTGACTTCATGACGTTGAGCACAAGGTAAGTTTCATCAAGCGTGATTTCTTAGGGGAGTCTCTACCAGACTGATACAGGGCGTGGTACCTTGACGTCGAGCGTGAGAGAGATCCCTAGAGCTCTCGGGTTGAGCTTAGGTCGGGCACGAGCTAAGCTTTGGCAAGCATGAAGTGTATTTTTTTGTTATGGTTGAGTTGTGATGCTTTTGCATGTTTTGATGTTTACTAATTATTTCTTATACATGATATATGATTCAGAATATTGATTGATTCATATGTATGCTTGGGAATGGTATATATGAATGTTTAAACATGATTTGATAGTGTATATGAGGATGATATTGATCATAGTGATGGATTGACCATGTATGATATATGATGCATTATTTGTGTGTGATGCCTCATGGCATGTATCTAGCTTAGAACTTGAGGAGAGTGAAAAATTATTTAAACTAGAAGAGCTCACATAGAGTCTCTTGAGAGTGGTGCTTGGATAGGCCATTGGTTTTGGGTGAGAGTGGTGCTTGGATAGGCCACTAGCTTGGGTGAGTCTCCTCTAAGTCCTTAGCTAGTGTTGGAGCGGGTATGAGGTCAAGGGTTATTCCCTTAATCAAGTACTAGGGGAGGTTGTGTGGTTCCTAGCGGATAGACGATGGGCAAAATCTATAAGTGACTTGGTAATGCATGTCAAGGTCGTAATAAGCTTATACCCAGCTATATTATTCCAGATGGTGGAACCGGACTTCCAAGTGTATAAGTGACACTATCCGAGTAAACATCTAGGGGGATTTGATATCCCGATTTGTTGTTGACCAGCAGGGCGCTTCAAGCATGAAAGCAGTTGGAGTGATTTCGATAGGATGAGATGTCACTTATATTCCTTAATTGTTAAGGAGATCTCCTAGGTGAATGTGTGATGACACATTATATGATAGATATATATTGACTTCATGATTTGATGACTCAATTATTGAGTAGCATAGATGTTTATTTTTATGCTTGTATGATTGTTTATTGAACTCTTGCTTACCCTTTTGTTTTCATGTGAATGGACTGCGAAGATCATACTATGTAAGAGAGTAGGTCAGGGTTAAGTTGGAGTTGATGTGATCACTGTTGAGGCGCTGGATGTTTTGTTCTAGTGTCGGAGTTATTGTTGGAGTAACTGATTAGGTGTGCTTGACAGATACCAGGATAGTATTATTTTGGATGATTGTATATACATAATACTGTAGTTTGTATATAAACATTTGATTTCTTTTTATCACTTCCTTTACATGTATATTTTATTATCCAACTTAATATTTTATCTTAGATGATTGTAGTTAGCACGATTTTTAATGTAGAGATCATGACAAGTAGTTACGTAGATAAAGAATTTTATCGGTAAAAGCAAAATTTTTGCATTTACACTATAAGAAAAATGCAAATTACCAAAGGATAATTTCCGACGGATACCAATCCGTCTAAAAACTTATATTTTCGATGGAAAAAAAATTCGTAGGAAAAGTTATATTACCGACGGATAATTTCCGATAGATACAAATCTGTTGGAAAATTTATATTTATTTGTCGGTAAATTCCGACGGACACAAATCTGTCAGAAAATTTATATTTCCAACGAATAATTTTTGACGGATACAAATTTGTCAAAAAATTTATATTTCCGACAGATATATCCATCTGTAATTTTTGACGGATTTATTTGTCGATAATTTTTTATGGAAAAAAAATTTGTAAAAAATTTTATATTACTGATGGAATATTTCTGACAAATTTATATTTATCGAAAATGTAAGAATTTTTTATAAAAATTGACAATCATATATTAAAAAAGATCATCAACAAAATTTTAAATATATATATATATATATATTTATAAAGAGAGTGAGAGGAGGAATCAAATGACTCACACCGCCCAATAACTCATGGTTTATGTTGAATTTCATTATCCAATTATTAAATTAAAAGTTATTAAATTTTACTAATAATTAATATAGAAAAAATGGATTAGCTTTGTGTTCTTACCGGAGATCGGTGGTAGGGACGATCTGTTAGGTAAGATCGGTGAACCTCCTTCACTGGTACGCTTGTTGCTCCAAGATGGGGGTGGTACCTGCAAAAGAGACTCTGATGCTAAAGTTAGGGTTTGTGTGAGAATGGGTCTCGTATAAGTAATGCACGTACCTTAGTGTTAATTAGAGTTTCGTTGGGCCTTGGGCCCGAGATCAGTTATGACCTATTTAGATGTCGAGTTGACGTCGCCTAGCGCGTATCCGAGGTCATCTTGTGCTGAGATGCCGAGCTCGAGCTCAGCATGGCGATACGGATAGTACACTAGCCCCCCGAGCTTCGAAGATCGTGGGTCGAGGAGTTAAGTCCGAGCTAGTCAAGGAGAAGTGACCTTTCGCGTATGCCTGCCTGTCGAGATGCCATGTGTCGCAACTGTCGCCTCGTTCTCGAGAACGTGCAGGCGGCGTGTTAACGAGAGTGATGGTTATGCAATGATGACTTGTATTCGGCATAATGGGCTTCATTTATTGTGTCGTCAGTTGTGTTCCCTGATCGACACGTGTCGTGACTGTTTTGAATTTTGGAGGTTTCTTTTCTCTCTCTTTCTCGCGCCCCTTCCCATTCACTTTACTCTTTTTCGCTGCTTGGCTTCTTGCGTACGCTGCTTTCCTTGTTTCTGTTTGTCCTCCATCCCCGTTTTCTCTGTCTCCATCGCTGTTTCCAGTAACCCAATCATTATTAGGGTTATTTTCTTGAGGAAGAGTACCAGGTACTTTCTTTCTATGGTTTCCTCTCTCCTTCTTCTCAAATCTTCCCTCCTCGAGTCTTTTTGTTTCTTAATGGCTGGTGACAGTGGTTCCGCCTCTTTTGCGCCTGCCAAGGGCAAGGGCAAGGCGCGCGGCAAGGCAGTGGCCGCCGGGACGGCTGTCGCCGAAAAGAGAAAGGCAGAGAATCCGCCTAAGGATCTTACTCCCGGCGTCCCTGGCTACGATTGGGTCAGGCATGAGGTTGGGGAGAGTCAGAGTGTGTTTAGGTCATTCATGGAAATCAATGCGATTTTAAAATCGCATAGAATCTATGACCTTCCGTCTCCAAATTGATCCGGCTTGAACCCTGTCAGGCCGGTGAGCGTGTGTACATGGGGAGTTCTTCTGACCCTCCCCATTTCTATGTATATTAGTGTTTTTTTAGGGATTTAGGTGTCTGTCTTCCTTTCACTCAATTTGAGTGTGACTTTTTGAATTTCATCAACTCGACTCCTTGCCAATTGCACCCCAATAGCTAGGGTTTTTTGAGGGCTTTCCAAGTCTTGTGTTTGGTCTTGGGGATAGAGGTATCTCTGCCCGTTTTCCTTCATTTTTACCAGTTGAAAATGGGTGTTCCTCCGTATGGCTTGATGTCTCTGAGTGGGAGTAAGGATGGGGGTCTGTTTACCCTTTACTCCCAGTCATATAAAAATTTCAAACAAAAATATTTTCGGGTGGCACTTGTGGATGTCAACCCATTGGAGGATGGGGCGTTCTACTTCGGCAGGTTGCAGAAGTTCCCCTTCTATTGGCGGCCAGCCCCGGCTAGATTTCACGGGGTGGGGAAGTTGCAATTGACAGCTTCAGAGTCGGCCGCCATTAAAAACCTTGAAGCACTTCCTCGTTCGCTGGATTGCAAGCTCGTCCTGTCGCTTGCGAACTCGATGTATAAGGAGAGGCCCTTAGAGAGTGAGTATATTGTCTCTCTTAGATTGTTAGGGTTTGTAAAAGCTTTTTTTGCTGATGTATTTGATGTGTTTTGCAGGCATAATGGGCAGGAACAAGTGGCGTGAGCTGAAGCACCGCTACAATGTCACCGAGATTGAGGTTCCGAGCCTCAGGAAGAGGAGGTTGCCCCTTTGAAGACAAACAGAAAAAGAAAGAGGGGAGAGAAAGAGGTTAGGGGGACCTCTACCTCTCTAGATGCCGAGGAGGTGACCTCCAAGGCCGCTGATGCTGATGCGATTGACCTTACTGGGGGTTCTCCGCCTGAAAGAGCCCCCCAAAAGGTAGTCGAGGAAGGAGCTCAGGTTGCTGAGCAGGCAGCCCAGGCCGCCGAGGTGAGTGCCTTGCTTTTTGTCTTCTCTTCTACTTTCTATTTTTCTTGTTCTTCGCCTTAGGAAGAAAGTCTTATCTTTTGCAGGAAGGGAATGTTGTTGAGGTCCCGGTGCCTCCGAGTTCGGGGGCGCCAGGGGTGGACCCCCTTGTTGGCGAGCAGGAGGCGCCTGCCTCTGCTTCTACCGAGGCCCGTGGGAAGGGGCCAAGCTCTGGGGCCCCGACTTCTGCACCAGGGACTTCGGTGCCACCGTCCGGCCAGTCAAAAGGGGGCCCCTAGAAGCCATTACCTTGCCCAGCGCTTTGTGAAGGGTTCCTCCCAGGTGCAGTTGGATCATGTGAGCGCTTCGGAGGACATAGATTCTTTATGGAGTGCTGAGGTGACCTCGGAGACGTTCTTCTCCTGGAGTTCACTGAGCACGACTGATCAAGCCATGATCGAGTCGGTCGGGCCGGTGGCGAGTCTGGATTCTTCTAAAGTTTTCCTGCAGAGGACGATGGCCATCGTGGATCATTGGAAACACAAGTGGGCTAAGCAGCAGGAGGACTTGGCGAAGTTGCAAGGGCGCTTCCAGCCCTTGAAGGATGAAAACAGGGCATTGGCGGCTGCTCTCGGCGACGCCAAGATGCAGAATGAGGCCGAGCTGCAGGCTACCCGAAAGGAGCTGACAAGGGTCCAGAAGTCCTTAGAGATTGCTCTGAGGTCTAATGAGACTTATGCTGGCCAGGTTCGTGATTTGCAGGAGCTTGCCAACTCTTCCCAAGTTCGGGTACGCTCTTTGGAGGATGAGGTCACCGCACAAAAGGTTGAGTTGGTGGTGGCGACCGAGAAGCGTCTTTGTGACGAGGTGCTTCTCGGTGGCCAAGCAGAGGAGAATGTCGCTTTGAAGGTGGACCTTGCGAGGCTGGAGGAGGTGAAGGCGGGGTTGGAGAAGAAGCTCGGGGAAACCGAGCGGGCTGTCGTCTTTGAGCATAAGAAGGGATTCCTCAAGGCAGCTCGCCAGGCGAGGCTTCTCACCCCGGGGTTCGACTTCTCCGCCATGCATGTGGAGAAGGAGGTCCGCTTTGGAAAGCTGGTGAAGGAGGACGACCTCGAGGATAGCTCCAGTGAAAACGCCTCTACGTAGGCTAATTTTGTAATAGCCTGGTTCCTTTGCTTCTTTGTTTTCCTTTTCAAGGATTCATCATGTGAACTCATAATTTTTGTTGTGTATATATGCTTTGGTTGTTTGCCTTTGCATTTTTGATGAGTTTGTTTGGACCTCTGATTTCGCGTTTACGCTTTAGGCTTGATTTTTTCCTGTTTGCGCGATTTGGAAAGCACGTTTAGTATTTGCTGTGTATTTTTGTGCTG
This sequence comes from Cajanus cajan, assembly GCF_000230855.2. Lineage (NCBI taxonomy): Eukaryota > Viridiplantae > Streptophyta > Magnoliopsida > Fabales > Fabaceae > Cajanus > Cajanus cajan. The sequence continues at coordinate 10,845,375 of NC_138523.1, read as the reverse complement.
TGTGGCACTTAGACCTGATTTAGAGCAAACTGATTTGTTCCAAGGTTCGAATTGAGATGTTTCGCGGTGAGGTTCAAACTTGACCTCGAATGGATCATACTCAGGTTTGAACTCGACCTCGAGTTGATTATACCAAGGTTCGAACTCGACCTCGAGTTGATCATACCAAGGTTCGAACTCGACCTCGAGTTGCTTATACCAAGGTTCGAATTCGACCTTGAGTGGATCATGTCGAGGTTCGAGCTCGACCTCGGATTAGAGTAGAATGAATCGTATGAAGGTTCGAACTCGACCTTGATTGGATCACATCAAGCTTCGAACTCGACCTTGAGTTGAGCATACCGAGGTTCGAACTCGACCTTGGGCTGAAGTAGAATGAATCGTATGGAGGTTCGAACTCGACCTTGAGTGTGATATGAATAATATCAAGGTTCGGACTCGACCTTGGATTTAAGCGAAGCGTATTCAAGTTCGTACTCGACCTTGATTAATAGCGAGATAAGTCAGACCAAGGTTCGAATTCGACCTCGGCGTAAAGTAAAATATGTTGTGTCAAGGTTCGAACTCGACCTTGGCTTAGACATTTTATGGTAAAATAATGTAAAGCTAGGAGAATATGAATGAAAAGAATGAGTTATTTTATTAATTGTGTATATGTGCCTCGTTAAAAACCCTCTCAGCCAAAACCCATTTTTCTATTTTTTGGGATAAAAGACTGAGGCGGGAAAAGAGTGCACAGCTCATTCGTACAAACTTAACTGAAGTAAAACTTGAGATGCGTGGCATTCCAAGTTCGCGGTATGGGCTTTCCCTGAGTTCTTCTAACCGGTATGCTCCGTTTTCCATGTCCTCTACAACTCGGAATGGGTCACCCCAGGTGGGTGCGAGTTTTCCATCTGACGTGTCTTTCCATGCTTCGCCTAATAATCGCCACACCAAGTCGCCAACTCGGAAGGAGCGAGGTCACACTCGCGTATTGTATCTTCTGGAAGCTCGGAGCTTGCAGGCTTCTTCGTGGATTTGAGCTTCATCTCTGAGCTTGTCAACTAAGTCGAGGTCAGCTGCTAACTCTTGAGCGTTCTGCTCGCCGTTGAAGACTTGGCGTTGGTGAGATGTCTCTCCGATTTATACTAGAATCATTGCATCAGCTCCGTAAGTCAGCCTGTAAGGCATTTCTTGCGTTGTTGATTGGGGGGTGCAATGATACACCTAGAGGATACTGGGAAGCTCGTCGGCCCACTGTCCTTCTGCGTTCCCCAGCCGCTTCTTAAGTTCTCGGAGGATGACCTTGTTGGCGGCTTCGACCTGGCCATTGGTCTAGGGGTGTTCCACCGAGGTCGGGAGATGTTTGATACCGAGCTCACAGAGGAAGTCCTCGAAGCCTTGTGCGAGGAACTGCCTGTCGTTGTCGGTAACAAGGGTGTGAGGGATTCCGAATCTGCAAATAATATTCCTCCAGGTGAATCTCTGTACATTTTCGGTGGTGATTTTGGCGAGTGGACATGCCTCAATCCACTTGGTGAAGTAGTCGATCACCACTAGGAGGAACTTGAGTTGACCTTTCGCGGGGGGAATGGCCCGAGGATGTCCATTTCCCACTGGAAAAAGGCCATGACGACATCATCTGGTGAAGAGTTTTGGGTGGTTGCCGATGTGAGTTGCCGAACTGCTGGCATTTTTTGCACCTTTGTACATAGTCATGGCAATCCGATTTCAAAATGGGCCAGTAGTATCCTGCTCGGAGTACTCTGGTCGCCATTGAGCGTGCCCCGGAATGCATGCCACATATGCCTCGGTGGATCTCCTCGACGACATAGGCTGCCTGAGGTGCAGTTAAGCATTTGAGCAGTGGGGTGGAGATGCCACGCTTGAACAGTTCGTCGCCGACAATCACGAACTTGGCCGACCTCACCCTCATCTTCCGAGCTTCGTCCCTATCCTCGGGCAAAGCTCCTACCTTTAAGTAGCTCTAGATGCCTGTCATCCATCCGTGGTCTTCGCTGTTGCTGGCGTTGACGACCTTGTCGTCTAGGCTGGGTGAGTGCAAGGTCTCCTGGATGATGGTCCGATGTTGTCCAGGGCGTTTGGTGCTAGCGAGTTTTGATAGAAGGTCGGCTCTAGTGTTTTGTTCTCGCGGTACATGCTGTATAGTGAACTCGTCGAAAGACGAGATCTGTTGTGATGCCATGTGGAGATACCGCTGTAGGAGAACGTCCTTGGCCTGGTATGTTCCGCTGAGCTGCTCTACCATGAGTTTCGCGTCGCTGTTGCAACTCACTCTCCGAGCCCCGAGGTCGTGAGCCAACCTTAGCCCTGCGAGGAGCGCCTCATATTGTGCCTGGTTGTTGGTCACCTTGAAGCTGAACTTGAGGGATTGCTCCAAAGTGACTTGGTTCGGTCCTTCCAAGATGATACCTGCACCACCACCCTTAGAGTTGGAGGACCCGTCAACGTGCAAAGTCCATACCTGTGGTTCTTCGACTAAGGTTGGCGTGAGTTCGGCTACGAAGTCGGCCAGACATTGAGCTTTCAGGGCGCCGCGACTTTCGTACTAGATGTCGAACTCAGACAATTCTACTGACCAGGCTATCATCCGTCCGGCGAGCTCCGACTTTCTCAGGATCTGCTTGATTGGATAGTCGGTCTTGACGACCATTTGGTGACTTTGGAAGTAAGGTCGGAGACGCCTGGCTGCCATGACAAGTGCCAGTGAGAGCTTTTCGATGGTCTGATACCTTTTCTCCGTGTCTTGGAGGACTCGGCTGATAAAATAGATCGGCGTTTGTGTTTTTTGGTGCTCTTGCACTATAACCGCGCTGATTGCGCTTTCTGCCACCGCCAGGTAGAGGAGGAGATCGGCTTTGTGATCCGGCCTCTGAAGGATTGGCAGAGTAGTGAGGAAGGTTTTGAAGCTTTTGAAAGCCTCCTCGCATTGGTCCATCCATTTGAAGTTCCTTGGCTTGCGCAGCAGGGTGAAGATGGGCCCTGCCTTGTCCGCCAATCTGGGGATAAAACGGGAAAGGGAGACCAACCTTCCTTCCAGACACTGGACATCTTTCACGGTCTGGGGACTCTGCATCTGAATGATGGCTTTGCACTTTTCCGGGTTGGCTTCGATTCCCCTGCTAGTGATCATGAAACTAAGAAACTTACCTCCCTGGACACCGAAGACGCATTTCTCTGGGTTGAGACGCATGTTGTGTCTCCTGATCTGGCCGAATACCTCGGCGAGCTCGGCAGCATGGTCCGCGGCCAAGGTGGTTTTGACCACCATGTCGTCAACATAGACTTCCATGTTACACCCAATCTGCTGGTGGAAGACCTTGTCCATCAGTCGTTGGTAGGTGGCCCCTACGTTCTTGAGACCGAAAGGCATCACTCGGTAGCAGTAATTGGCATGATCGGTGATGAATGATGTATGCACCTCGTCTGGTGGGTAAATCACGATTTGGTTGTACCCGGAGTAAGCGTCAAGAAAACTGAGAAGGGCGTGCCCGGATGCTCCGTCAACCAGCCTGTCGATACTTGGCAAAGGATACGAGTCCTTGGGGCATGCTTTATTTAGGTCGGTGTAGTTGACGCACATGCGCCACTTCCCCGAGCTCTTCTTTACTAGAACTACATTTGCCAGCCATGTGGTGTATCTGACTTCACGGATGAAGCCGGGGTTCAGTAACTTCTGCGTCTCGGTGATGATGGCTTCTCGCCTCTCGCCACCGACCTTCCTCTTCCTCTAGGCCACTAGCCTTGCCTCCTTGTGGATTGCCAACCTGTGGCAGATGAAGTTAGCATCTACACCTGGCATGTCGGCGCTTGACCACGCAAAGAGGTCGGCATTCTTGGAAATTTTGGCTTCGAGCTGTTGCCGTAATTCTGGGCTCAACTGCCTGCTGATTTTCGTGCATTGCCCCGGGAGTTTTTCGATCTGGAGGTCATCGAGCTCGTTGGTGGGACTCGGTCGTTCATCATAGGAATCGGACCTCGGGTCGAGGTCAGTGATCTCCACGTGGGTGATGTGAGCCACCGTAGGGGGATCACTCTTGCATCGCTCGCCGGACGACGAGATTTTCATACCCTTGGTGTAGCATTGCCGAGCTGTGTTCTGGTTTGCCTTGACAGAAATAATCTTCCCCTCACTCCCTGGGAATTTCATGGTGAGGTGTGGGGTAGACACCACTACTCCGAGTTGGTTCAACGTCGGCCTCCCAATGATTATGTTGTAGGAGGTGTTTGCTTCTACGAGGAGGTATTGGACCATAACCCGCCTTGTGTCCGAAGAGGTCCTGAAAGTTGTCAGCAGGTCCACGTACCCTCGAGTGTGTACTTGCTCTCCTGCAAAACTGACTAGGGGCTCTGTGTGAGGTTGGATGAGAAAGTGGGGGATATCTAACCTGAGGAACGTCGGCCAATACAGTACGTCAGTCGAGCTCCCTTGGTCAATCAGTGTCTTGTGGACCTCCCAATTAGCTACCTCCACGGCGATGACCATGGGGTCATCCTGGTTGGGGCTGACGCCAGCATAGTCGTCATCGGTGAAGGTGATCGGTTGTGAGCTCTGGTGCGAGGCCGAGGTAGTGGAGTGGACGTTGTTGATATTGCGCAGGTGTCTCTTCCGGGCCGAGCTGCTGGAGCCTCCCCTTGCAAAACCACCTGCAATTGTGTTGATTACTCCCCGTAGGGGAGCTGACCCTGTTTCCTGGCTTACCTCGGCTTGCACTGCTCCACCGGCGTTTTGCTGAGAGCCGGAGGGTTGGTCCGTGCGAGCTCCCGAACCACGACCTCTGCCTCGTCCTGTAGCCTCCTCGGTGACCCTGCTGTCATTGGACATATTGGCCGAGGTGGCCCGCCTGAATGAGTTCCTCAATACGGTCTCGGAGCGTGCGGCACTCTTCAGTGGTGTGACTGTGGTTTCGGTGGTATCGACAGTGTTTGGACTTGTCTGCACTATTGGAAGTGTGCCCTGGTGGTGGCAGGGTGAGCAGATTGCTATTACTTGCCTCCTCCAGGATGTGAACTCGGGGCGTATTCAGGGGAGTGTAAAAGTCGTATCTCCCCCCCTTGCTTGTCCTAGCAGTTTTCTTGAACTAGCTATCATTGGTGACCCTCATCTAGTCTTTGTGGCCACTGTCATGCTTCGCTTGTGATTTTTCGCGGACCTAGTCACGGAAGGCAGAATGTTCTTCCATTTGGATGTACCCAGCAGCACAGGCGCGAAGCTCGTCCATATTGCGAGGAGCTTCACGAAATAGAGTATCGACGAACGGTCCGGGCTTGAGTGCCATGAGCATGGCGTGTAGGGCGACCTCGGGATTCAGATTTTGGATTTTTACCGAGATGGCGACGAATCGTTCCATGAACGCCCGTAGTGGTTCATCGTCGCCCTGTCCGAGACTAGCCAGAGCAGCCGACGTCACGTGGTGAGGTCGACTCGTTGTATACTGCGCTGTGAATCGTCTGACCAGAGTGCCAAAGCTATCAATTAACTCGGCAGGTAACTGGGTGTACTAGTTAAGTGCGGCCCCTTTGAGCGAGGTTGGAAAGACCCTACACAGAATAACATCCTCATTAGTGTAAAGGTTTACCTGTGTAGTATAGAGGTCGATGTGCTCGTCCGGATCCGTCGTGTTGTCGTAACGGTCGATGTGGAGAGGCTTCCATCCAAAGGGGAGGGGCGTTTCCATAATGCCATCCACAAAAGGATGACGGCAGAAGGTCGCTTGATTTCCCGTGACGTGTGCAGGGGCATTGCTGACCTCATGGGCTGACCTGTTCGTCGGCGCGTGCGACTGATGTGTGGCAGGCTTGGGAGTCTGTGCCCTAGGTGCTGTCGGCGGATGAGAAACTGAGTGCCCTCTTCCTCGTTTAGGTTACTTGGTTGAGGGGGTTGATCAGAGGTGCGCCATGGTAGCTGAGCGTGGATACGCTCATTCTCGGCGCGCAGGGCTGCTAGGTCAGCTTCGTTAGCGGTTCGCATCGCTGCTAGTTCAGTTTCGTGCTTGGCACGCATGCTTTGCAGATCAGCGGTGTGTTGCTGCCGCATCTGCTCGACCTGCTCGATCAACCTACTCAATGCTGCTTCGTTGTCCATGCTAGTTGCGTGATCTAGGTCGTCTGTTGCGCGTCTGCTATGGCTTCTGGTGAAAACCATAAGCGTGGCCGATAAGAGCTGTCTTGATCGGCCCCATGGTGGGCGCCAAATGTTCTTACTAGAGATCGATGGTAGGGACGATCTGCTAGGTAAGATCGGTGAGCCTCCTTCACTGGTATGCTTGTTGCTCCAAGATGGGGGTGGTACCTGAAAAAGAGACTCTGATGCTAAAGTTAGGGTTTGTGTGAGAACGGGTCTCGTATAAGTAATGCACGTACCTTAGTGTGAATTAGGGTTTCGTTGGGCCTTAGGCCCGAGATCAGTTATGACCTATTTAGATGTTGAGCTGACGTCGCCTAGCGCGTATCCGAGGTCATCTTGTACTGAGATGTCGAGCTCGAGCTCGGCATAGCGGTACGGATAGTACACTTTGGAATAAATTATTTGCAAACAATATAATTGAAAATTTAATTATTTTAAATTATTTAACTAGAATCTTATTGACAATTTACTATATGATATTGATATTTTTGTATAACTAAATCTGGTTTTAAATTTGATATGCAAATATTATGATATAATTAGATAAAATTTTAAATTAGTATTTATTAACTATTGATAATTAGAAAATAAAACAAGGAAAAATACATTTTTTGAATTTTATATCTTAGATTTAAGATGAATAAATATATTAATTTAATTAATAATTTATTTAAAATGTTAAAATTTAATTTATAAAAATAATATTTTAAAAGAGAAGGGTTATACTAACACCGGTGTAATTTTTACTAAGTATTACATCGCTCAATAACTTTATATTAAATGTGAATTTTATAAATTCAACCGTTATATTGAAAAAAATTTACTCTTAGATCATATATACAAAATTTTATGTTAATTCAAGATGATTTGATACTTCATTATTGTAAAACAAAATTGACGTAATATATATATTTCAAAATATAATAAAATATGAACATTTTGATTACCTTCAAGTTGTTCAATTTTAACAAAATTTGATATAAACATATAAAGTGATATGAACTTTCAATCTAATGGTTCAATTTACAAAATTCACATTTAATATAAAGTTATTGAGCGGTGTAATACTTAGTAAAAGTTACACCAGTGTTATTATATCCCTTCTCATTGTAAAATATATAAATTATTATTTAAACTTTTAAATTTATAATAAATAATTTAAATTGTATCATAATATTAATTTTAAATAGAAATAAGTAGATTGTTAATTATAAAAGTAAGTATATATATAAATAAAGATTAAAATTAAATATAATATAATTATTATTATTGGTAATATAATTATTATATATATTATTATATTTTTATAACGATCCGGACACATCGAAATGAGAGGGATCGAAAGATAATATAAGTATGAAATTGTATAGTTGAGGATGACTTAAATGAATTAATTTATACTACCTATACTAACAACGTGTATCTGTTTTTCGGTAGCTTATCTCAGCAAAACTCTATAGTTAAGCGTCCTTGACTTGGAGTAATATAGGGATGAATGATCTTCTAAAAAGTTTCTCAGAAATTGTACAAGTAAGAGCAAAACATGCTAAAAAGTGAAGTGTCCTGAAATAGAATCCTTGAAAGGCTAAATATGAGGGCTATTACATTAATAAATTTATTAAAATTAAACAAAATTTTTCGACGAGTTTATTTGTCGAAATCATATAAAGATTTTCAAATAATTTCTGACGGATATATCCATTAGTAATTTTCGACGGATTAAATTCTTTTCGACGAATTTTTTTTTCAATGTCCCTTTTTTCGACGGATTTGCATCCGTCGGAAATAGAAAATTTCCAACGAATATTTTTTTACTGATAGATTATATCCGTCGAAAATTTATGTTTTTTTTTTGTAATGTTATCTTTTAAGGTCAACATTGTTCTCTCTTAATTGTATTAATTATTCATAATATGTATTTGATTCATGTATTTGTATTGTTAATATTATTTTTGTGATTGTGGAATTCATTTACATGTAATGAATCTAAAAAAAACACATAAGAAAGTTCTAAGAATATTTTTTTTTCTCGATAGAATGAAAGTATAAAAGTATTGCAAAAGTATTAAAAAAAATATAAATTCCTACAAAAGTAAAAAAAATAGTGAAAAAGAAAAAAAAAATGAACAAAGTAATAAATATAAACATTGCACATTGGCACTGGCAAACATCAGTTGGAAGAGGACCCCCTTGTCCTTTAATTATGGTAGTTCTTTCTTCCATGAGCCACTGCTTCATGTTGTTACTTTCTCTTTTCAAATCTTTAGTTTCTCTAAGACGTCGTTTAATAAAGGCCCAATAATGGGATTTTAGGCCCTCACGAAAAGCAATGGCTCTGCATACTTATGGGCCCTTTTGTTTGGTGACCCATCTATCAGTACCCATCCTTCTCCTGTCTCATAACCAGTTAATTATAATTTTGCTTCTCATTTATTTATTCTGATTAGATGCTTTGGTCAATGGTGTCTGTTTTGTTAGCTCTTTATTATTTAGTTAGTGTATCTTAAATTATGAAAATGTTAAATAAGTACTTAAAAGTAAAAATTAACAATCACATTAACTTCAAACTAAAAAAAGGTTAAATATGTTTTTCAAAAAATAAAATTAAAATTCAAAATTTGTCTCTAAAAACAATTTATTCTATTTTAATCTTTATAATTTAAAAATATACCCCTTTTGATACTCAAAGTGATATAACGCTTAAAGCAATTATAAAAGTGCTATATATTTAAATCATTTTGAACATCAAAAGTGAGACATTTACAACTTAGATAGTAAAACACGACAAAAAAATTTTTTTGAGCCATTTAAATGGAATTTAAGAAATTTTAGAGGAACTTTAATTAAAAGCAAAAATGTGTGGTAAAAGTGATACCAAAATGACAGTATCAAATTTGAGAAATTTTAGAGAAAAAAATATTTTATTTAAAAAAAATATGTTACCAAAGTGATAATATTGATATATATTACAGTGACTTATTTGACTTTTTTTTTAACTTAAGAACTAACATAAAAGTAGTTTTATTTACAAAAATGATTGTCTACTCTGCCATTTACGTTAGCTACAATAATATACATTTACTTATTTGTTAAACTCATATTAGCAAGTCGTTAGATTGAGTTGTACTAAACTTAATTAAGATTTTGAATTTAAATCTTGCAAATGAAAGAAAAATATAATTAATACTTGAGAGAAAAGATTCATTTAAAAGTCAAGTTTTTTAATAAAGATTAGTCATCGAAAAAGTTGATATATCTTTTATATCAATTTTATGATTATATATTTTCAAGCTCATGTTCATAACTATTAATTACTTTCTTTATTGTTATTCATTACTATTATTTTAACATATGCAATAAACATATAGATATTTATTTTATACAACTATAATTGATAATAAATATTGAATAATATTAAAATTTAATATAAAAATAAAATTAAAAGGATAAACTAAAAGGGATGAGAGCTTGAGAAAAATTGTTAAAAACAATTTATTTAAAATAATATATAAAAAATACTAATAAAATATATTATTTTAATTTATATTTTATTATTCTAATTTATATAGAGAGATTGGTGACATGGAATTAGCTATATGCTTGTACTATTACAATTTGTTTGGTATGCAGAAAATTGGGAGAAGGAAATGGAAGTAAGTAAAAAATGGGGTTGTTATTTTATTTTATTTTTTTACTTTAAAAAATGGAGTTATTTCATAAAAGAAAAGTGAGAAAGAAGTGTGAAAAAAAAGGTATGAAACACTCGATAAAAATTTAAAAAAAATTCCACATCAAAAAGTACGGAAGAGTGAAGAAATGATACATGAAGTGCTTAATCAATTATCTCGATTCCCATGACCATAATCAATTAAGATAGGCATAACACATACATACACCCCTAACAACCTTCCCTAAAACAAAATTATTATATAAGTAAAACAATTATTATTAAAAATAATACTAAAAATAAAAAACATAATAATATAATAATAATTTAAAAAAAACATTTTTATTTATTATTTTATATTAAACAGTCTCTTAAAAATTAATGTTTACTTTATTTTTTTTTCCTTTTCCTTTTCTTATACCAAATAATATTTATTTTTCATTTCTTTCTTTTTCTTCTCTTTTTTTTTTCTTCACTTCTTTTTCTTTACGAGAAATACGATGTTAATAATGTAACAACTAAAAAGATTCCTACGGTTTATAGCTTAATAACTAAATAGTGAAAATATAAATATAATTTCATAAGATTAGCATGCAAACTGTAACACCCTTATTACCCCCAACACATATATAAATATTAATCATATAAATAAATTAAAGAATAAAATTTTTAATGTTGGTAAAAGGCTTCACATAAAACTTCATATTCATTTATCAATAACCAACATAATAATTGAAAATAAAACTTGAAAGTTTACAAATTATTTTCAAAATCATATTTACAATTCCAAATCCATATAAAATCTATGTCCTAAAAATCCTCTGCCCCGATGTCACAATATCAGAGCATACCCACAATTCAACTGTTGGCATTCTAGATGTCACTCGTAGCCGGATCTTCCTCACCTAAAACATCCACAATTTATACGGTGAGAAAAGAAAATATCTATATGCAAAGTACATACAACCACATCATAATGAAATCTCATCATAATTCATATATATACAAGCATGTATCATAATTTATCAATCCATCACAATCCATACAATTTTACGATTAACAATACCATTTTCACATCCATAATTCAAGCCAATCTTACAATTAACACTATGCCAAGACCTCGCCACATCTGACACAAGTGATACGGGTTAATTGCCTCACTCAACCCACACCATACCAGGGTTCGTATCATCCCTGATCATCCAGGAGTACGCTCGTCCCTGAAGCATCACCTACCCAGGGTTCATATCATCCCTGATCATTCAGGAGTACGCTCGTCCCTGAAGCATGAGTGTGAGGAACCACAATCACATTATAATACATACAATCTCTTGCAATTAACCCTATGTCAGGGCTGCCATAATCGACATAAGTGGTGTGTGTTAACTATCTTACTCATCCCACACCATGCTAGGGTCACGCCCTCCCTGTAACACCACTTACCCAGGGGCCGTGCCATCCCTAGTCATTAGTGTGAGGAAACACATCGCAATCACATTCTTAATCATGTCCATACAACATCTCATCTCATATCACGATTCCATATCACATATACAATTCCATATCACATACTCAACAGATAAGTCTAACAAAATAAGGGTTTACACATCCCTCAAGCAATTCACATCTAGATCATCAATTCTTATAAAATAATATAACAATAATAATCATAAATTAATAAAATAATTAATAGAATTATCAATTTAATATAATTTTAACATAAACAGTAAAACTCCTAATTATTCCAAAACCTAGCTCACAGGCACTTTTCTACAATTTCGTTCTCTCTCAAATCGTCATTCTTACAAATTAAATATATATTTCTAATCCTTAACACATACAGAATCTAATGGTATCATTAATTCCTCAAACAGAAATAATCTAATTTTTCCAAAACCTAACTTACAAGCACTTTTCTATAATTTCGTTCTCTCCCCCAAAGCATTATTTTTACAAATAAATCATATATTCATAGTCCTAAATATATACAGAATAAATGAGACCAATAATTCTCCAAACAGAAATAATTATAAAATTTCTCATAATTCTAAGGGCTCTTCCTCTACCCAATTCCCTCATGTAACTCTACATATAAATAATCCCTCTTTCCCCCGTACCTGGATAAACAGCAGTTGAACTAAAACAGGAATCTCTTAGTCTCCTTCTCTAAATGCCCCTTGGTCTTCAGAGAGAAGAAGAGGGAAAGAAGAGAGAACAGAAGATAATAGGAAGAGAGAATGAGAGATGTGTGAAAATGAGAGGTGAGGGGCGCTATTTATAGGATTTCAGGCTCACCTATCCGGAACGTCCCGTTCCAAAAGTGGAACGCCCGTTCTAGACCCTTCAAACCTACGCAAATTTCTCAACTGGAACGGCCTGTTCTAAAATCGGAACGGCCCGTTCTCAAACCCAGCAGAACGGCCTGTTCTGCTTCCAGAACGGCCTGTCCTCCCTCTAGAACGACCCGTTCTCCAAACCAGAACGGCTCGTTCTCTCACTTCATTTTCTAAGCATTTCCTTATTCCGGAACAGCCCGTTTCACTTTTGAAACGGCCCGTTCCGGGCAACAAATTGGGCCCTTGGCCCAGCGAAAAATTGGGTTGTTACACAAACAATTTTTTTGATATTCATGCAAGAATATACATGTATAGGAATAACAATTGAAAACATAAATATAAGTCCCTCAATAAGATTACATCAACATGTTGTACATACACACACACACACACATATATATATATAATCATCCATAATTGAAAATATAAATTCTAAGTTGTCGATCAAGTAACTACTATCTACACGATATATTAGAACAACACTAACATCTCTAGCATGGCACCACCAAAACATTCAGCTTGCCTTTTGTCCTATACTCTCATAATAATATGATCATTGTAATCCAATAATAAGGAAAACAAAGACAAGCTTATAAATAACAAAGCAACACATAATGTAGAAGATACAATTATATTAACAATTTCATCATATCAACCCTACAACAACTAACTTATTTTAGCAACACACAAAATCAATTTATCAACTCCAACTTCACATCAACATTGTACAATATATCATCATCTCAACACAATTAAAACCCAATACTCAACTTAACAACACATTTTAGCGTATAGCATAAATTTACAACTTAACATCATTTTCAACTTAGTATATAAACAACATAGTTCATCAATAACTCGACAACATAATTAAACACATATCAACTTACAAAACAAGATAACTTACCATCAGTTCAACTTAAACAACACTATAACATGGCAACGCAACAACAAAACATGTTGTCTTGCATTTCAACTAAGAGATCTCTTACAACACAGGTGAACAGTCTAAGTGGTTTGATCCTACCAAACCAACTTAACAATGTGAGTTTTTGGGTTTGTTAGATCAATAACAAATTTGGATATTGTTCTTACCAGAGATCGGTCGTAGGGGACGATCTGCTGGGTAAGATCGGTGAGCCTCCTTTACCAGGTACGCTAGTTGCTCCAAGATGGGGGTGGTACCTACAAAAGAGACTCTAATGCTAAAGTTAGTGTTTGTGGGTGTATGAGTCTCGTATAAGTAATGCACGTACCTTTGTGTGAATTTAGGGTTTTGTTAGGCCTTGGGCCTGAGATCAGTTTATGACCTATTTGGATGTCGAGCTGACGTGGCCTAGCGCATGTCCGAGGTCACGCCGCGCTGAGATGTCGTGCTCGAGCTCGGCATAGCGGTACGGATAGTACACTAGCTGATGGAGGTGAGTAGAAGTAGTGAAACTCAAACTCTTCCTAAACTCCTCCTAGGCTCGGATCTTCTTCAATGGAGATGGAAACACATTTGAAGAACTCGTGAAGATGACGATCACTTGCTGAAATGGAAGAAGGAAGCATCCAAGCTCAAGAACTCAAGGGATTGCACACTTCAAAGTGAAGGAAACTAGGTTTTCCTAAGGTTTTTGAAGGCATTCTCTTAGGTTTTCTCTCTTGGATATTTCGGTGACTCTTGAGGGAATTAGCTGAAGGTAATGTTCAGAAATTCTCATATATTCAAAAGTGAATACAAAGTGTAGAAGAAACACTTAAGTAGGGACGGTTTTGAGTGGCATTGGCGCCTAGACTTAGCTACACAAAGTTGGCGCCTAAAATTTGAATTCAAATTTGAAATTTGAATTCAAATTTTCGTGCACATGGGTGTGGCCGTGAGTTTAGGTGAACCTTTGCATCTAGGTCTGATTTGAGAGTCATTTAGGGTTAATTTGAGTGTCACATGTTCAGCCACCAATTGGTGCAAAACATGTGACTCAAATGTAACTTAAATGGCTTCCAAATTAAACCTAATTTAACCTAGTTAACCTACTTTAGTATTTCTTGTATTTTCCTAATCTAATGACCTAAATACAATGGTCAAACAAATACAATGGAAAGGAAAAATTACAAGAATGAAAATGAGCCCAATATTGAGTACCAAAAGCCTAAAGGCCCATGAAGCCCAAAACTAGGCCCAACTAGCCTAAAACCTAAAATGCTACTCTGTGTGGTCCAAAATACAAGACCAAAATATATTATACCTATGCTAACATGATGTGTACAAAACATATGAAAATAGATATAACAAAATATGGCCCATGAAAAGTTCAACTTGGGCCTTCCTAGGCCCATCAGGCCCATTGGGCCCTGATTGGCCCAAACCTTCATGTCTAGCCAACTCCTCTTGGATCTTTGAGTGTGTCACCTCTTGCATTCCCAAGTATGATTCCATCACTAGCCCTCTGAGCTCCGAAGACCGTGGGTCAAGGAGTTAATGCCGAGCTCGGTAGGGGGCCGTGATCCTTTGCGTACGCTTCTCTCCTGTGTTGCCATGTGTCACAACTGTCGCTTCGGATTCTGAAATGCGTGGGCGGCACGTTAATAGGAATGACGGTTACGCAATGATGGTAGTGCTTCATCATGATGGGGCCTCATTAATATGCCGTCAGTCTTGTCCCCTTTGCTGACACGTGCAATTGCCGTTTTGAATTTGGAAAACCCCTTTCTCTTTCTCTCGCGCCCTTTCCCATTCACTTTACTCTTTTTTCGTTCTATAGCTTCTTGCACACGCTGGTTTCGTTTTCCTCTGTTCACTCTTCGTCTCCGCTTTCCCTGTTTTCGTTCTCCTCCGTCGCCATTTCCGGCAACCGAGTTCTCCTCCTTCCTTATTGTTCTTTCATTTGTCAAAGGAGTACCAGGTACTTCGATTTTCCTATCCTCTCCTTCTTCTCAAATCTTTTTGTTTTCTTGATGGTTGGTAACGATGGTGTCGCTCCCTCCGCGCTGGCCAAGGGCAAGGGCAAGGGCAAGGCGGTAGTTGCCGGGACGGCCGCCGCCGAAAAGAACCAGCCTAAGGAACCCTCTTCCAGCATCCCTGGCTATGAATGGGTCAAGAGTGATTTCGGGGAGTTCCAAAGCGTCTTTAGGTCATTCATGGAGATCAATGCGATCCGGAAATCGCATAGAATCTGTGACCCTTCCACTTCCAAGCTTATCCGGTTTGAACCCTGTGAGGTCGGTGAGCGTGTGTACATGGGGAGTTCTTCTGACCCTCCCTACTTTTATGTGTATCAGTGTCTCTTTAGGGATTTAGGCGTCTGTCTTCCCTTCACCCAATTTGAGTGTGACTTTTTGAATTTTGTCAACTCAGCTCCTTACAAGTTCCACCCCAATAGCTGGGGTTTTTTTAGGGCTTTTCAAGTCCTGTGTTCGGCCCTAGGGATAGGGTTATCTCTTCCTGTTTTTCTCCATTTTTATCAGTTAAAACTGGGCGTCCCTCCTTATTGTTGGGCGTCTCTAAGTGGTAGTAAGGCTGGGGGGTTTTTTTCTCTGTACTCCCAGTCTTACAAAAACTTCAAACAAGAGTTCTTCCGGGTCGCGCTCCAGGGTGTCGACCCGTTACAAGATGAGGTGTTCCACTTCGGCGGGATGCCGAAGTTTTCTTTTTACTGGCGACTGGCCCCAGCTCAGTTTCATGGGGCAGCGAACTTGCAATTGTCGGCCTCAAATACCGCTACTATTGCAAACCTTGAAGCACTCCCTCGTCCGTTGGATTGCAAGCTCGTCCTGTCGCTTGCTAACTCGGCGTACAAGGAGAGGGGTCTAGAGAGTGAGTATCTTGTCCTTTTTAGTTGCTAGGGTTCGTAAATTTCTTTTACTGATGTATTTGTTTCTTGTATTTGCAGGCATAATGGGGAAGAGCAAATGGCGCGAGTTGAAGTCTCGTTACAACGTCGCCGAGATTGAGGTTCCAGAGCCTCAAGAGGAGGAGGTGGCCCTCCTGGAGACCCGTCGAAAAAGAAAGAGGGTGGAGAAAGAGGTTGGCAGGACCTCTGCCCCTCAAGATACCGAGGAGGTGACCTCGAAGGCTGCCGATGTCGGCGTGGTTGACCTCACTGGGAGTCCTCCGCCTGAGAGAGCTCCCCAAGTGGCCACCGAGGAGGTTGCTCAGGCTGCTGAGGTTGGTGCCTTACTTTGTGGTTTTCCTTCTATATTTCCCTTTTCTTGATTTCTAACTTAGGAGGAAATTTTTGTCTTTTGTAGGCGAGGAATGCTGCCGAGGTCCGGGTGGCTCCGAGCTCGGAGGTACCAGGGGCGGGCGCCCCCATTTCTGAGCAGGAGGTGCTTGCTTCTGCTTCTGCCAAGGCTCGCGGAAAGGGGCCGAGCTCTTAGGTCCCGACACCTACTCCTGCGACCTCGGCGCCAAAACAAAATAGTTCATCAATAACTCGACAACACTACAATTAAACACATATCAACTTACAAAACAAAATAACTTACCATCAGTTCAACTTATACAACACTATAACATGGCAACGCAACAACAAAACGTGTTGTCGTGCATTTTGACTAAGAGATCTCTTACAACACAGGTGAACAGTCTAAGTGGTTTGATCCTACCAAACCAACTTAACAATGTGAGTTTTTGGACTTGTTAGATCAATAACAAATTTGGATATCAATCCACATTACAACATGTCTTCTCAAATTTTGTCAATTAAATTAGGAAAGTTTAATACCTATCATTATGAATTTCTTGATCTAACCCCCATATAATATAAACTAAGAACCTAGAAGAGACTTAACACTCAATTTCAAGAGACAACTATACTCAAGAAAGGATTTTCAACAATTGGGCTTTTAGAGCACCACATAATGAAATATTTAAAGTTTTAAAAACAACATCTCTCCTATAGTCCTAAGTTCACAACACAACTCAACAACATGCCTCATACATCTTATCACATAATTCAACACTACAACATGCCTTCTACATATCACAACACTATACTACACATCAACATACTTTCATACAATCACAACGCACATACATAATATACAAGTTATATACATTCAACATATTCATGCCCAACTCGACCTACCTTCACTCGACATCACTTCCCCATGCCTAGCGTCAATGAGACAAGGATTCTTTGTGTAAACCACTCCCTACGATAATAAACTTGCATCTAGCATCATTTAGGCAAAGACCCTCTGCCTTACTCACACTCGACACTACATAACTTATGTTTGACATTGTGAAAGGAAAGAGCCATTGACTTGATCATTCTCGACGCTACACAACTTATGCCCAACGTCACCAGGTTAGAGAGCTCACAAGACAATCACATCCTACGCTCCTCAACTCACGTCTGACGTAACCAAGTCAAAGAGTTCCTATCTAACTCAAATCGATGCTACCTATCTTATGTCCAACGTTAGTGATCTAGAGAGCCTCTAATTTGCATCACATCTGTCCCATAAAGTTGTGTCCGGTGTGAAGATGATTTCTACACTTGGCTGAATCGCGATTAGGCTCCAATCACCTAAAAACTTAGCTCCAAACTAGCATGTAACCTTTCGAAAGCACATGTATACATCACCAACAACTTGCATTCACCAAGAAAAGCAACATGCAATTACAAAATATTACAATCCGTCAATTTCCTTCTCATTTTATTCAAGAAAAATAAACACCAAAAACCTCTCATCTTTACTTCTCAAATTCAACAATCAAAGTTATTAATGAGCAAGAACAACTAAGAATCAGAACATACAACTCAACAATTTTAACCTATAAACTTCTTTTACCTCAAACCACTAAGCAAGAAGGAAAAAGGAAAATGAATGACAAATAATGTTACTTCCAACTCTCGCCACACCGTGACTTCGACTCTCGATCCTCAACACCCCAAGATAAAAATCTTCAATCCAACACTACCATTTAGTTATAGGGAAGGGTTTGAATGCTCCTATGGAACCAGGAGAAGAAAATAATCTCTCTGTAACGACCTGACTGGTCACTACACACACACCCCTGTACACCGGAAACACCAGACAAAAAGGACAAGTATATAAATATAGGATCTAGAATATAAATATATACAAAGTCCCTATCCGACTAGAGTTAGAGTGTACAAAAACAAAATACATCATCAACGGCTACACCAAGTAGCTGAAAACAACAAAACATCAACAAAGATCCAGCTCCGCCTGTCAGCTGCAGACTCACCACTAGCCACTTGCCTATCCCTGCTCTGCTCCCATACATAGTATGATCATCGCAGTCCAAACCACATGGAAACAACAAAAGGTAAGCTAGTGTAAAGAAATCGACATACATATATAAATATGTAAATAAAAGCATCTACAACTATCAGCACACCCGTACAACTTATACTACACCACAGCAAATTTAGCAATATCAGCACCGCTCAACGGCTATAACAGCACCACAATAGTGGCTAACAGCACCGACATAGCGGCTATAATAGCACCACAATAGTGGCTAACATCACCGACATAGCGGCTATAACAGCACCACAATAGTGGCTAACAGCACCGACATAGCGGCTATAACAGCACCACAATAGTGGCTAACAAAACATACAGCTCAGCAATAAACAACACAGCACAACAAAATCAGCATACAGCACAGCTAAGTAGTATTCAACACAGCTTACTACTGACAACTCAGCTCATCATTCTAGAGCACAGCCATATTATAAATCAGCATTTAAAATTATCAATAACAGCCCAGCTCAGCACAACGATATACATCTATTACAGCTTAACATCATTTTTCAGCATTTACATCTAGTCAACACAATATATTTATCAATTACATCTCAGCTCAGCAATTACAGCATAATTCAACAACTATCAGCATATGATTCAGCTCGACTCAAACAATAAAGTTCAGCATTAACATCACACAACACAACTCAGCGTTACATCATTAACAACATACAGCATAACACAACTTTTCATCACACGACATTGGCAGCATTAATCAGCATAAACAACATTCAGCATAAAACAATATTATCATCACATTCAGCATATAACTTCACATCCTCATACGCGCCCGGCGCACTCATGGTCGCGCCCGGCGTGGCACAACAGAGGGCTCCAGGGCCAACGCGCCCGGCGCAAGCGTGCCTGCGCCTGGCGAGACTCAGCCAGAGAGTCCAAAGCTCTCTCGCGCCTGGCGCAATACCCAATTGTGCCCAGCGCAGGCCAGGCAAAGTCTCCAAGGAGTCTCACACGCCCGGCGTGCCCCAACCCACGCCCAGCGCAGGCAAGGCAGAGACCTCCCTTGGTCTCGCGCCCAGTGAAAACCAAATTGCGTCCAGCGCCCTCGAGGCAGAGACTCCCAAGGAGTCTCACGCCCAGCGCGACAAGGGCCGCGCTAAGCGCAGCACATCAATATCATCATTCAGCTCAATAACATTAATCATTAACAGCTTAAAACAGCATGATCAACAACTTCACAACGCACAACATGTTCAACACATAATACGACCCAACCATCTTGTTTACAACTCATCTATCTTGTCAACTTACTCACCCAAACAACACCAATACACCTAAGCACCTAAAACAACTTTCAACTTAACCAAATCACTAAAAGTGAAATGGCAACCTTCACAGAAAACAGCGCATCAGGAGTTATACTACTCCTACCATACTCATCCTTATCTCATATGAAAGATAAGAAGATTTAATTCAACTCTCATGAAGACACCAAGTCCTAATTCCTTCATCTACCTTGTTGAAAATTCTAAAAACCGCAACAGCTATAAGTAATGCTGACAGCTTGACCCCTCTTCACTAAAACGGCCATATCTGGAGTTCTAAAACTCCCTTTTGGGTGATTCCAGCGCCATTGGAAAGCTAACATCCAAGGCTACAACTTTCATGAAGAATATAAAGTCAAATTCTGAAAGAAAAATACAAGCCCGGCGCATTAAAATCACGCCCGGCGCAAAGGCTCATGATATATACACCTCATTTATTTTTATAAGTACCCTTCCTTTAATTTTTTTTTGAAGAAAAAAATTTTAAAATATCTTTAATCTTTTTAGTTTATTTTATTTTTATTTTACACCTCCAACTTTTAATTTACTATTTTCTTTTTCTTTTCCACATACCTCATTCTTTCTCCCTTTCAGTTTTCACATGTATCATCTTGCCTTCTCCTAATTTCCCACTTATTTTAGCAAATAGTTTTAGTTTTCTTAATTTTTACATTACTCTTTTCTCTCCTCATCTCTTTCACTTTTTCATATATACTCAAACCGTAGAATTGGTGCGCAACAATATTGTAGGTATGTGTGGCTTCCTCGAGAATTTATGTTGAGCTAGACACACATTTTTTTCTTTCAACACCTCCTCCCTTTTCACACCTCCAAAAACCTTAACATTAAATTGATTGTTATGAAAAAGACATTCCAAAACACTAATGTCACTATTCTTGAGGACTTTTGGGATAGTGAAATTAGTGTTCTAAAAAGTATTTTATGAAATTGTATTGTTTAGATACTTCTAGAAAGTACTTTTCAAAAGTACGTAAAATAATACACTTCCGAAAAGTACTTTCTTAAATAGTAAACTTAATGTTTCAGAAAATATTTTTTGAAATAATAAAATTAATGTTCTAGAAAGTATTTTCCAGAAGTGTGTTATTTTATATAATTCCAGAAAGTTCTTTTTGAAACACTAAATTTATTGTTTCAGAGTGTACTTTCCAAAAGCATGTTAAAAACACAATTCCCAAAAATGTTTTTAGGAACACTAATTTACTATTCCAAAATATACTTTCTAGAACACTAAAATTATTTGATGTTGTATTTTATATATGTGTAAATGAGGGGGGGAGTTCCCAAAGAAAAAATGCACATTTAGCTCAGCACTTTTGACATTGTCAAGGAAGCCACACACGTTTATAACGTTGTTGAAAACTAGTTCTGCATCTCGAATGCATACAAAAACTAAAAGATGGGAGGGAGAGGATAATAGTATGGAAACTAAAAAAATACGAGGAATAGAGTAATGCAAAATCGAAAGAATTAAAACTACCTACTAAAATAGGTGAGGAGTATAGGAAAGGTAAGGGAATACATGTGAAAACTAAAAAGATGAGGAAAATAGGTGTGGAAAAGAAAAAAAAATGTTAAATAAAATGTTGGGGTGTGAAATTAAAAAGAAAAAGATATTTTAAAATTTTAATTTTTTTTAGAAAGGAAATGTATTTATAAAAAAAATGAGATGTATATATCATGAGGCCTTGCAAACTAAGGAAAGGATCATGATATATACACCTCCTTTTTTTATAAGTACATCCCCTTTTTGTAAAAAAAAATAATTAAATTCTTAAAATTTTCTTATTTTTTAATTTTTTAATTTTACACTCCTAATATTTAATTTAACACTTTTTTTACATGCCTCTTTCCCTTATTTTCACATGTACTCCCTTAATTTTTCTTCACCTCTACCTATTTTGGTAAGTAATTTTAATTCTTATAGTTTTACATTATTGTTTTACCTTTCCTCTTTTAGTTTTCTCACTGATTTCACTATCTGCATAGTACTCTAGAATAGTAAGAATGTCTTTTTTCATAACACTAAACTTAATGTTAAGGTTTTTGGAGGGGTGAAAGAAAAAGAAGTGTTGGAAGAAAAAATGTATGTCTAATTTGATAGAAATTGTCGAAAAAACTATACGTACCTACAATGTTGTCGTCTACCAGTTTTATGATTTGGGTGCATGTGAAAAGTGAAAGAAGTGAGAAAATAAGAGTAATATACAAATCGAGAAAACTAAAATTACCTACTAAAATAGGTGAGGAATTAGAAGATGACAAGATGGTGCATGTGAAAACTAGAAAAAAGAAGGAAGGAGGTGTGTGAAAATAAAAAATAGTAAATTAAAAGTTAGAGATGTAAAATTAAAAATTTAAAGAATAAAAAAAATATAAATATTTTAGAATTTTTTTAAAAAAAAATTAAAGGAGGCGTACTTATAAGAAAATAGGGATGTATATATCATTAGCCCTAAGGAAAGCATTATCGGGCCCTCAAATAAGGCCCAGTAATTCTGCAAAACTCATATTCGGCCCAAGCTTAGGTATATATACCCTTCACCATTCTTCAAAGGACCCAGTCTCGTCTGCACATAGTCCGCCTCCTTTTTAGATTTTAACCTTTTATACTTCACTATAGTTTAATTTAGTTAGTTATAAAAATATATATAATAGTAGTAGTAATTTATAAAAATGTTAAACATGGCTCTTAAAATAATCAATATAAAAATGGTAATAATAATAATAATAACAATAACAATAAAACAATAATAAATAATGAGGGCAAACATAGAATTACAAAACTATAATAACAGATAGTGATCAAACGTCACAGAATAAATAAATAAATAAATAAAATATATATAAATGAAAAACGAGAATAGTAAAAGCAATAACTCCTACAAATTTTGATTGCAAAATTAAGTTAGATAAAATAAGGCATTGGTATTAAAATTTTATATATTACTAAAAAAAAAAAACAAATATATCTAATTTAGTCAAACATACTTTTAATGTAATTAAATGAATTAGAAATTAACTAAAAAATTATCAAATACATTGATATGTTTTTATGTTATGGGTGGTGGTGTACTAGTACCGGCCAACTCGGAAAAAATGGCTTAATTAAAGATTTATCATTAGTGGCAGTGCTCCATGCCTAATTCTAAGCACAAGCACACATGATTACAAGTTGAAACATTTTGATTGTATCGTCACCACCATGATTGAGTTGCAAGGCAATAGCACTAAATCAAACTAAACCATCATTTGGTGAGAGAGACACACTCTAGAACATGACAACCAACGGCATTCTTGAGGGTTGGAGCAAGGAGGTGCTTATTAGAAATGGAAGTTCACAACATGCTGGTGGAAGCATTTTCCTTTTTTAGAAATACTAGCCAAACAATATTTTGAAATTTTTTATTATTGATTAAAATTTATTCATAATCATAAAATTTGTGAGTCATATTTCTTATGTGATGAATTCCACTCATTTTTTATTTTTAATAAATTTCAATTAATATAAAAATATATTAAAAATATTAAACGATGTTACTAATATTCTTCTTTTGCCAAATTTTCTCACTCTTACTACCCCTATTGAGGAAATAAAAACAATGTTCCAAAGCATGTTACATGGAGAGGATTTGATTTCAATACTTGTACATATCTTAAAGAGACATTTGTTCCAATGTATGATATTACATTTTTCATAAGTTATATTTCCAAGAATATTATTATTGGAAATATTATTCCTAGTAATATTTAAAAATATCTTTGGTAGAATTTTAGTGTAACATTGTTTAAGGTTTTCTTAAGACGTAAATTTTATAAATTTATATCTTAAAAAAGTTAGAGAGAGATTTTGGAGATAAAGAGAATATTCTTCTTTTTTTTTTCCTTCTTCTTCTTCTTTTTCTTTTTCCTTCTTCTTCTTCTTTTTCTTCTTCTAACCTCGTAGAGTACCCAAACCCCATAGCTAATTAGTAGTGGTAGATTGAAGACTCAAGGCTTGGGAGCTAATAATCTAAGGTTGAGAGTGTCGTACGGTAACCTCAAGAACGTTCATTCTTCCTTCCCTTTTCTTGCTTTTGGAGGGATTCGAGATAAGAAAATTTATTGATCGATAATATTGAATTACAGGTCTTGCATGATTTAAACCATTTGCTAGTTGTTTTTGTTGGAATCAAGAGGTGGAAAACCTTTTGCTTAAGTTTGCTTCTTTAAAGGTAACTTAGAGAAGTATTAATGATCTTTGAATTGTTGGAGATTTCATGTTGTATTTTGTGTTGGAAATGAGTTGTGTATGTTGTATATATATTGAAATTGGGATTGTATGTAGGTTTATGTTGAGATTTTTCCAAGTTGAGCCAAAATTCGCAATTCTTCCAAATGTGAAAATCATCATCACATCTGATGCAACTTCATGGCACCGAGCGTGTTGCAAGTCAAGAGGCTCTTTGTCTCACTAACGTCAAGTGAAGGATTGGTAAAGTCAGACATGAGTTAGTTAACTCTTTGATTTGATCACGTTAGGCATGAAATGAGACGAGTTGGGTGTGATTGCTCAAGAGACTCTTTGACTTAATGACGTTAGGGCACAAGATTAGTGGCGTCAAACATGATCAAATTAGTGGTTCTCTACCTGGACAATGTCAAGCGTGAGTTTTATGGCACCAAGCATGGGTTAGGTAGAGACTTTTTGCTTGAATAACACCAGGTGTGGATTTTTTAATGTTGAGCATTGTTAACACAAAACTCTATATATTGTTTATGTCAAGCGCAAGTGGAATGGTGCTAAGTGTGAGCGAGTCAACGACTCTTTACCTCACCAGTGCGGGGTGTAGGTTGAATAGTGTCTACCATGGTTGTGCTAAATGAAATTTGTAACTTAATTAATTAAATATTGAAGTATGTTTAAGGTTTATCTTATATATGTTGATGATTAAATTATAGTTCATTGTGTATTGATCTATATATGATGATATATATAATGATGTTTTAAGTTGTTTAATTTGGAAGTTGCTAATTGTTGGAAGTTGATATAAGTTCTAGGTTGTTTGTTTTTTATGTGGTATGAAGTAAGTTGATCAAGTTGTTAAGAGCTATGATGATAAGTTGTATAGACATCTGATGCATGTTTAAGTTGAGATATATAAAAAACTATAGGAGAGGAAAGTTGTTTTAGAAATTAAAATATCCCATTGTGGATATACATTAGGGTGTTCCAAGAGCCCAAAGTTAAAAACCCTTTAGTGAGTAAGTTGCCTCCTAAATGGGAAGTTACTTTTAAGTTGTCTTCTCTAGGTTTTTATGCAGAACATTATTTGGGTCAGGTCAAGCCATATTGGTTTTGAAATGACTAATTGAGTAAGATATGAAGTTGAAGGATAAAATCCGTAACTGATTACCAGAAATATGCATAGTATTTGAAGGATAGTCAATGAGTTAATTCCATATTAAGCTTAGTTATCCATGCTAAGATTGTGGTAGGCTCACACTCAAGTTCTTTTGTGCTTCACAATAGTACTGGACTTTCCAATTTTAAGTGATAAAACCTGAGAAATCAAAATAAGTTATAGGTGCTTAAGTGACCTAAAGTTGTCTATACTTGGCCTAGAAAAGATAGGTTAGACATTGTGGTTTGGTTCAAGCCATTTAGACTACTCACCTTGGTTATAGGAGATCTTCATAAGTTGATATGTGTGATGATGTATTAGTTGTTTTAAGTTCTTTAAGTGTAATTGAAGTTACTTATGTTGAGAATGTTGTAAGTTGTAATTGATGTTGTAAGTTATGACTGATTGAAGCTGAGGTTTGTTTAAGTTGAAAACTAACCTTTTGTTTAATATTGATTATACTTGTTGAAGTTGTTACTTTCTTATCCTATTGTTATATTTATTTTTTCACAAACTTACCCTTATTTTCCATGTTGTTAGATTGCAATAGTCATACTTTGTATGAGAACAAGTTAGGATTAGTGACAAGCTTTCTAGAAGATTGGTCATGTTAATGATGGCCTACTTTTTGGGTTGTATTGTTTTAACATAGTATTTATATAAAGATGATTCACGAGCGCTAGGATTTTGTTTTCAGTATTGTGCATTTTGATATATATTGTATATATGTACAAGGTATATATGTAATCCCATAAGGGGATTTATGTTCTTCAAACATATATAAACAAGAATTATATTTTGTTTTTATTTTTATTTTTATACTTTATACATATATCTGTTGCATGAATAATCAGGTATTGTTGCATGTGAAGCCTAAAGTAGTTAAATATCTTATATTTTCCGTTGCATAATGTTATACTATACTAAGTGTAGTAATCTATCAAGTCGTTACATCTAGTATTTCAAGAAATATATAAAAAAAATGAAATTAAGAATATCAATTTCTAAGATGAGTAAATTAATATATTAACTCAAGATAATAGTTTTTGATGATTTTTTTTATTCTTCAAAATCGAACTTAATATTAAAGCTTTTTTTTATAATAACTAGCATATCTTACTCAACCAATTAAATTAGACTTTATTAATTAAATTTTGATGATTTGATAAGTAGGAATGAGTTTTGTGTTTAAATTATTTCTATATTAGTTTTTTTTTTATAAAAAATTAAGTAAGATAAGAAGGCGATTATATTTGAAAAGATTTGGAAAAGAAGAATGTAAATAGTTATTGAGATAATAATACTACTCAAAGATTTAAAATTAATAATATATGAAATAAAATAAAAATTTAACATATTTAGTTATGTTTGGAAAAAGAAGTTGATCGATAAACTAATTGAAAGATGAAAAACACCTTGAAAGCTAAAAAAATTAATTGAAAATCGAACACAAGGTTGATCACCTAATTTAGAAGGGTGATGGCCAAGAGCTAGAGGGCTCCGAAAACAAATTAATACAACTTTAATGTGAGGAGAAAAAACAACTTCAATTAATTTGGCCATGACGCGTCAACCTCATCCTCTCGACTTCTCCAAGTCTCCTTCAATTATGGAATTCTAACCCATCCAAACATTATAGTTAATTAAAAAAAACCAATGTCCATAAATAAATGAATGCATATTCATATCTAACTTTTACCATTATTTTTCGTATTCATAAATTGAAAACAATTAAGTGATTGGAAGTACAATTTTTTTCTATAAAAAAATTTATACTTATCAAACTAAAATAAATGAATCATACTCATTAGATTAAAAATGAAGTGAGATAATCTTGTGTTAAATCTCCTTTAGGAAAATGGCATTTTTCTAATAGTGTATTTTTATTTATAAAATGTAAATTTAAAGCCTTAATTGAAATTTCTTATATATATTAAGATGAATAACCTGTGTGTTAGAGACTTTTGATTAAGAAGTAACAATATTTAGCGACAGTTGAAGTCATTAATATAATAATAGGCAATCATAAGAAGATGAAATCATGAAAGTGGGAGTGAGCTTTTGAAAAGTTATGGTCCAAATTAAATATATGAATATGATCAATGAGCTATTGGCAAGGCTCAGATTGGGCACTTCCATATCTGTCTCCCTCGGGAACCCTACCCTACCCACCAAATTCAGTGTCCTATTTCCATGTGCTCTTCAAAAATCATCTTGACCTAAATACACTGTTAAAACCTCAGCCAAAGGAGAAACTAATGAAGCAAAAGAGGCCAAAATAGAAAATTAACACCAAGATGTTAGTACCAACTTTATCATTTTTTTCGTCATTTAAATCTTTTATTTTCTTTACATTTTCCGTCACACATTATGAAAAATCATAAATTAGTAATAAGTAGTAATTTAATCATGGTAAAATTTATTATTTTTAAATGTTGATCGTAACCAATATAACATTTAAACGTATAAACAATGAGATAATATGGATAAATGATATCATTACAACAAGAAAATTTTCACATAATGTGTTACTAAAAGTAAAAAATTTGTAGATAAATATTTATTTTATATTTATTTACAAATGATTAATTCATTTGTTATATAAGTTATAGCAACGATTTTATAGGTTTTATCTACGATCAATAATTGTAAATATAAATATGTGATTTTTATCTGCACTAAATATTTTATCTATAATCATTATGTTTATGAAAACAAAACATACGTAAGTATATATCCCTTTTCTTATAATGAATTGATTATGAGATAAGAGGAAAGAAAATCAGAGAGAAAGAAAATTACACTAAGAGAAGCCCCGTACAGATAATTTTACACATAAACCATCTTTTATATAATATTATTGACTGACAGGCGACATTAAATAACTGAACTTAAATATGTTTTTATTTTTTCATTTAGATTACATATTATTTTAGTCTCTTAAATTGTTTTGTAAATTAACTCTAATCAATTTTAAAATTAATTAAATTTTATCTTATATTTAGTTTTTTTTTCTAAATCTTTGTATTTCAACTTTCACTACTAGAAAAATGTTATTTTCCTGCAAATTTTCTTGCAAAAAAATATTCGCATAAATTTTTTGTGAATTTTCTTGAAAAAAAATATTTGCAGAAAACTTTTTGCAAAAAATAATTTATAGATATTTCTTACAAATTTTGTTACAATTTTAATAATCATAGAAATTTTTTTCATGGTAAAAATTTGCAAAAAAATATTGTAAGAATTTTATTTGTTTCTTGCAGATTTTCTTGCAAAAATAAATTCGCAAGTAATGTTTACTAAATGGTAGAAAAATTTTGCATGTAACTTTTCCTGCGGATTTTCTTGCAAATTTTAATTCGCGGGAAAAATAATTTTTTTTTAAATTTATGTTTAATATTTTAAAAAAACTTCAAGTCTCACATCGATTGAAAATAAAACAATTAAAAAGTATATAAGTTGGGGCAACACTTACCTTACAAGCTGATTTGTATGGTTGAGTGTTAGGCTTATAATCTACAATCTTAGAATTTAAAAGATTATGTATCACCATGTTGGATGCATGGAAACAAATGTTTCGGATGAATTCATTATGAGCATTTAAAAGCTGAAGAATTATTGATAGAATTTATAGTAATTTTTTTTAGTTTTTTTTGCAAAAAATATTCCTGCAGAATTTCTTGCGAAAAAATTTTCCTGCAAATTTTTTTTGCAGGAAACTTTCCTACAAACTTTTTTTTGCAAAAAACTTTCCTGCGAATTTTTTTCACAAGAAATTTCGCAGGAAAATTTCCTTCGAATTTTAAAATTTGCAAAAATATATTATCCATGAAGGTATTACTTGCAGATAAAATTTCACATAAAAGTTTGTAGAAACAACATTTCTTGCGAATTTTTCATAAAAATTTGCAAAAAAAAGTAGTACGTAATAAGAGAAATTCTAGTAGTATTTTTAGTTAATTTTTAATATTAAATTGCTCCAAACCTTGTTTTATTTGAAAGTCGCTATCCAATAAATTTCATCAAAGTAAAAAGTTTGTCATTTTTTCTTTTTCTGAAGCCTAATCTTTCCTTTAAATTTTTATCAAAATTTCATGAAATTTCTAATATATAAAATTTTAAATATTTAAATTTAAAATAATTATTTAAAGGTTTTTTTTTATTCTTAAAGGTTTTAAGTAGGAACTAGAAAGTTGATAACATAACCGGTTTTATAAATCAAATTTTTTCTCATAAAAACATAATTAATTAAATTTAAATATATAATTTAATCCCTGCACATGTAGCTGATTCTGAAATTAGTCACTATACTTAAAAATTTATTAAATTAGTTCTCATTTACACTTTTTAATTATAAAAACAACACACTATTTTCAATTTATTTTCTATTCTTTAAAATTTTTTAATATATTTTTAGTCTCTATAAAATGGGTGAAGTTTGATTTTGATCTCTATAATTTTTTTTAAAAAAAAATTCGTTCTTATTTTTTTGTCAAATATTTTTAATCATTGTAAAAAAGTAAATTTTGGTTTTGATTTCTATAAAATATTTATTATTTATTTTCATCTAAACACATTTAGTTTTTTTTAAAAATATATTAAATATAAAATGACAATTTTATAATTAGAAAGAAAAAATATAAAATAAAAACACTAATTACATGAAGAACAATACCATAATTATTATTGATATTATTTTTTTAATTAAAATTAGAGTTTATCTCGATAGAATACACCTCCATATTTATAATACTACACTTAAAGTTTAATCCTTAAAGGTCATAAGTGTGTATATTAACTATTCAACATACCAGCAAGATATAAATTAAGGTAGGTTGAAAACATAAGCGAATAAATTACCAAACTACAAGTAAATTAAATTGTTTTTTATTTTTACAAAATTAAATTAAATTAGGTTGAGAAATAAAAAAAAAAAAGAATATATATATATATATATATATATATATATATATATATATATATATATATAAGAGATTTGGTGACCAGAGGAATAAAAAGAAAATAGTGTAAGTCAAGACAAGTATTAAAAAAAGAAAAAACCTCTATTTAGAGACACATAAAAGCTTGAACATACTTATTTCCGAAAGAAAACTGTCATCACAACTATGGATGCAAATCTTTTGTTATATTTCGTTGTTGATAAGTCCATCTATCTTTAATCTTTCCAAATAATGATATTTAATTGAATTGATTTTAATGCACCTCAAGATTTTAAAAAAATTCTCCACTACCTGAAAACTGTTGTTTTAAATTATAAGATAATTGTTATTTAAAAAAATATTTATTTTAATTTTTAAGATAATTATTATAAAAGTAAAAGAAACTTATAATTTACACATAACATAGGAAAACTCTTTACACCTTAATGCATAAACTAATTCTTCAATTTAATTATGAAAATGTTTAATTTTGTGATCACTGTCACAGTCGTCACATACAAATTACAAAGCATGCAACGCAGCCACCATGAAAGAACTTGGAGCTCAAAATACTGGTTGTTATACCAATTAAATACATTATCTTCATGCATGCTTACCTTTCATTATTATCTGATCATTTCGTTCAACGACTTTATCTAGGTAATGTAACGACCCGTCTGGTCACTACACCTGGCATAGCACACTAGAAACACCAGACAGATAGAACAAGTATATAAATATAGGATCTAGAATATATAGATATACAAGGTTCCAGTCTGACTAGAGTTAAAGTGTACTAAAGAAAATTACAACCAAATGCTACTATCCCACGTAGACACAAGCAAAACAACATCACCAAGCAAAACAGCTGCAAGGTCCACCAGACTCACCACAAGACGCACGTCTATTCCTGCCCTGCTCCCATACATAGTATGATCATCGCAGTCCAAAAACATGGAAAACAACAAAAGGGTAAGCTAGTGAAATTAAAATTCAACATACAATTATATAAATATCAATATAAATAACAACAGATACAGTTATCAGCACACTTGTACAGCTTATACCACTCAACAATATCAGCACCGCAATGCGGCAATATCAGCACTGCTTAGCAGCAACAACAGCACCACTCTAGTGGCTATAACGGCACCGCAAAGCGGCAACAACAGCACCACTCTAGTGGCTATAACAGCACCGCAAAGCGGCAACAACAGCACCACTCTAGTGGCTATAACAGCACCGCAAAGCGGCAACAACAGCACCGCCTTAGCGGTTAGAATCAGCACCACATGTGTGGCTAACAACAGTACCGACTTAGCGGCTATAATATCACCCAACCCAGCATATCTCAGCACAGTACAGCACAGCACAACACAGCAATTCAACAAAATTATTACTTTCTACAATTCAGCCCAACGGTCTATAATTCCGTTATACTATATAATTTCTCTTATTAATCCATTGATTCCAGCTCAACAATACACCTCTAATACAACTAACATATTTATCTCAGCTTTATCCCCTAATCATCACAGCATATTCATCAAATTCGCTTGGCTCAGCATATAACATCATTGATTAACAATTTCGGCACAACTCAACAGTCAACATACTATAGATCATCATCTCCTTGCGCGCCCGGCGCACTCGAGGTTGCGCCCAGCGCGGCTCAACCCGAGAGCACCAAGGCTCTCCCGCGCCTGGCGCAATTCCAAATTGCCCCCAGCGCCTGCCTGGCAGAGACTCAAGGAGTCTCGTGCGCCCAGCGGAGCCTAACCCGCGCCCAGCGTGGGGAAGGCAGAGACCTACCAGGGTCTCGCGCCCAGCGCAATTCACAATTGCGCCCGGCATGCTCTTGGCAGAGACTCCCAAGGAGCCTCCGCGCCCAGCGAGTCCAAAAGTGCGCCTAGCGCGGTCCAAGTATCCCAAAAACATGTTATTCTTGATATCGCGCCCAGCGCAGCTCGAGTCACGCCCGGCGCGGGCCAACCAGAGACTCCCATTTGCAAGCTCGCCCAGTGCACACAACCTTGCGCCCGGGGGGCTTGCCTAAACAGAGTCTCCTGGTGGTCGCGCCCGGCGCGAAGAACAGCGCCCAGCGCGAACTCATCAGTATTTTCCCCAAGTTCGAAAAATTGCTCAAAACCTGCAAATCTCAACAGCAAACAAGCATGCAATCCAGCCAAAATTCCACATTCTCATCAAACATCAAGAAAAATACCTCATTTTCCACATGCAACCACAATCCAAGAATTTCCTCAAAATTTCTCAAAATTCCCGAAAACCCCAAAATCTTAACTTTAGAAGTTCTCAACCAAAATCATCAGTTCTCAGCCGGTTAAATGAGTCCCCAGACCCCCCTTTAACCAAACCACAGCATAAAACTAACTTCCCTTACCTTGAATCCAGAAATTTGAGCTCCGGGCACTTGAATGAAGAAGGAGAACGAAAGGGAGTTTGAACAAAGAGGAAGAACAAGCTTGGGGACTCAGCTCTCGGACAAGGAATCAGTTCTCCTACCGCTTGCACCTAGAGTCACCAAGATTCACCACAAGGAATTTTGAGAGAAAAGAAATGAGTAAGGGTTGAGGAGAAGAAAAATAAGTGAAGGAGGAGGTGAGTGAGAGAGAGAGAAGGGGGGTCTCACATCCTCCCCAACAATGCGAGTTTTCGTCCCCGAAAACAGACTTACTTGGGAAAAGAAACGGATACTGATCTCGGCACTGCTGCTCAACTTCCCAAGTAGCCTCACCAGTAGTTGCATCCCACAGCAACTTTACCAGAGGAATGGATTTGCCTCTCAGCTCCTTCAGCTTATGATCAACCACCGCCACCGGCAACTTCTCAAATGTCAGATTTCCCTTCACTTGAACATCGTCCAGCTCCACCACATGACTCGGGTCATGAATGTACTTCCTCAGTTGAGACACATGAAATACATCGTGTAGGTTTGAAAGAGACGGTGGCAAAGCCAACCGATAAGCAACCGGACCCACACGCTGTATTATCTGATAGGGACCCACGAATCTTGGTGTTAACTTCCGAGCCTTCAGCGCTCTACCCACACCAGAAGTCGGAGTCACCTTCAGAAACACATGTTCCCCCTCAGCAAACTCCAAAGGCTTACGCCTTTTGTCAGCATATGATTTCTGCCTACTCTGGGCAGTCCTCATTTTCTCCTGAATCGTCTTCACCTTCTCAGTAGTCTGTAGGATCAACTCCGGTCCCACAACCACTGACTCACCATCCTGATACCAGCACAGAGGAGTCCTACATCTCCTGCCATATAAGGCTTCAAACGGCGCCATCCCAATACTAGCATGAAAACTGTTGTTGTAAGTAAACTCCACAAGCGGTAATACTTCCTCCCAACTACCCAAGTGATCTAACACACAAGCCCTCAGCAGATCCTCCAAGGACTGGATTGTCCTCTCCGACTGACCATCCGTCTGCGGATGATAAGCAGAACTCAGCTTCAGCTTTGTGCCTAGAGCTTGGTGTAGACTCTGCCAAAATCTGGAAGTGAACCTCGGATCTCGGTCGGAAATAATACTGGAAGGCACCCCGTGCAACCGTACTATCTCCCTCACATACAACTGTGTCAGCTTCTCCAAGGACCACTTCATGTTGACAGGCAAGAAATGCGCACACTTGGTCAACCGATCAACAATTACCCAGATAGCATCACTATTCCTAGCGGACCTAGGCAACCCCACAATGAAATCCATAGTAATGCTATCCCACTTCCATTCCAAAATTTCCATCAGCTGCATTAACCCACTCGGCTTCTGATGCTCAACCTTTGCCTTCTGATAGGTCAAACAGGCCGCCACATACTCAGCTATCTCCCTCTTCATACCAGACCACCAGAAAGTCTTCTTGAGGTCTTGGTACATCTTAGTCATACCTGGGTGTATGCTAAGTCTACTTTTGTGGCCCTCCTCCAGCACAGCTCTCTTCAGCTCAGCATCCTAAGGTAGGCAAATCCTGCCCCTAAACCTCAAGATCCCATCTTCTCCCAGCTCAAAACCAGCAGCTTTCTCGGTACCCAATAAACCAAGAAGTCTCACCAATTCCTCATCCTGCAACTGTTTGAGTCCAACCTGCCTCAAGAACTCATTAGTTATGGTAACTGCCCCACAACTAATGTGATCCTGAGCTAACTTCACACAGAGATTCAAATCTCTGAACTTCTCAACCAGCTCCAGCTCCCTCATCATCATGTTCGACATGTGGATGGATTTCCTACTTAGTGCATCTGCCACCACATTGGACTTGCCCGGATGATACATCAACTGAAAATCATAATCCTTCAGAAACTCCATCCACCGCCTCTGCCTCATGTTCAGCTCTTTCTGATCAAATAAGTACTTCAGACTCTTGTGATCACTAAAAATGTTGAACCGAGCACCATATAAATAATGCCTCCAAATTTTTAAGGCAAACACCACAGCTGCTAACTCTAAGTCATGAGTGGGATAGTTCCTCTCATGAATCTTCAGTTGCCTTGAAGCATATGCCACCACTCTCCCGTTTTGCATCAGCACACACCCCAGACCCTGATGAGAAGCATCACAGTACACGTCAAAAGGCTCACCAGAATCCGGCAACACCAGCACAGGAGAAGTGGTTAGCCTCCTCTTCAGCTCAACAAAACTTTGCTCACAGGCATCAGTCCAAATGAATGGCTACTCCTTCCTAGTCAGCTAGGTCAGAGGCGCTACTATCTTAGAGAACCCTTCAATGAACCTCCGATAGTAACCCGCTAAGCCCACAAAGCTCCGTATATCCGTGACAGTCCTCGGGCGCTCCCACTGCAATACCGACTCCACCTTAGCCGGATCAACAGCAATCCCCTCAGCTGAAATCACGTGGCCCAAGAACTTCACCTCATCCAACCAGAACTCACATTTTGAAAGCTTAGCATACAGCTACTTCACTTTCAAAATCTCCAACACTGTCCTCAAGTGCTCTCCATGTTCCTCCGGGGTCCTTGAATAGATTAAGATATCATCAATAAACACTACCACGAATTTATCCAAGAACGGCCGGAAGATCCTGTTCATGTAGTCCATGAACACTGCGGGGGCGTTGGTCACACCGAACGGCATCACAACATATTCATAGTGACCATACCTAGTCCTGAAAGCAGTCTTCGGTATGTCACCCTCCTTCACCCTAATCTGGTGATATCCTGACCTCAAGTCAATCTTAGAAAACACCGACGTGCCCCTCAGTTGATCCATTAAGTCATCTATCCGGGGAAGTGGATATTTGTTCTTAATGGTCAATTTGTTCAGCTGCCGGAAATCAACACACAGTCGACTACCCCCATCATTCTTCTTTACCAACAACACATGGGCACCCCACAGCGAAACACTCGGTCGCACCAACTGCTTTTCCAATAAGTCCTCCAACTGACCTTTCAGCTCAGCCAGCTTAGCAGGAGCCATCCTATAGGGAGCTATTGACACTGGTCCCGCACCTGGAACCAAGTCAATGCTGAGCTCCATCTCCCTAACAGGAGGCAACCCAGACACCTCGTCAGGGAACACCTCGGCATACTCCCTCACCACATCGATACCAGCTAAGATCCTCTCGGTCTCCACACTCGTGGCAGCAAGCAGAAGACAGCACTCTGCCCCATCCCTCAACAAGGACTCAGCTTGGACAACTGAGATCAACAGCTCATCCTCCTCTTGAGGGAAGATTAACCGCCTATTGGCACAGTCTATAAGGATGCGATTGGCAGACAATCAATCCATCCCTAAGATTATGTCAATATCCACCAAAGGTAAACAAATCAAGTTCACCTTGTACTTCTTCTCATTCACCACAACTGGACAACCCACGCATAATTCAGAAGCAATCACAGAAGTAGAAGCGGGCGTCGACACAAGTAGTCTCAACCCCAACTCACACACAGGCACACCCAACAAAGCAGCACATGCATATGATATAAATGAATGCGTAGCACCAGAGTCAAATAGAATCATCACATCCTTACCAGCGGCCTTGCCCTTCCCCTTCACAAGATCAGAAGAAGTCGAAGCCTCAGCACCCGTCAAAGCAAATACCCTACCAGCAGTAGTAGGTCTGTCACCCCTCTGTGTATCAGCTCTCTGTGCACTACTCCTCTGAGTATTAGCCCTCTGTACATTACTCCTCTGAGTGCTCCTCTCTGGTCTATCCCTTGTAAGACAATTGGCCGACTCGTGGCCCATCTGATGACATCTGAAGCAACGGCTCTCCGTGTGCGGACAGTCCCTGATAAAGTGGGGCCCAGCACACCTGAAACATCTCAGAGTAGCACCTCCACTCTGTCTACCTCCACTAGCAGCACTGGAAGATTGCCTAGAAACAGAACCCCCTTGCTGTGGTTGGGGCCTGTCATATGGTTTCCTCTGACTCTCACCCTTCTTGGACCCAGATGGTCCCCCAATAGTCCTCACAGCACGGTTGCCACCTTCCAACTGCTCAACTACCTTCGCCTTCTCCACTAAGGCTGGGAACTCCGTGATGGCCATAGGCACCACCATCCTCTTCAGCTCATATTTCAATCCATCTGCAAATTTCCTGCATTTTCAAGCCTCAGGCATACCCTGCGAATAAAAACGGGCTAGGTGCTCGAATTTTATCGCATACTCTAATACTGTCATCCCACCTTGATGCAATCGCATAAACTCTGCCTCCTTGGCATGCCTCACGCTTTCTGGAAAGTACTTCTCCATAAACACTGTCCGGAAGCACTCCCAATCAACTGTAACTCCCCTAACAGCAAGCATCTGATAGGTGCCTCTCCACCAATGTTCAGCCTCCCCAACAAGCATGTATACAGCATATGCTAACCTCCTTTCTGGAGGACATCCCAGTACTGTAAAGATCTTCTCTAATTCACGGATCCAGCGTCAGCCACTTCTGGATCCGCATCTCCTGCAAACTGTGGAGGATTACACTTCCGGAACTCAGCAAGATCCCGGCTCTCTTGTGACCCTGCAGGTCTTGCTGCACCAGCTGCAGCTCTCTCAGCCTCCATCCTAGCAAAATAGGCATTTTGCTGTTGCATAGCCATGGCCAACATCTCTAGGGCACGGGCTATCTGCTCATTTGTCCTAGTCATCTTCTACAAAGGTAACAACATCTTTAGTAAACAATAACTAAACCACACAAAATCAACAGCACAACAAATCACCACAACAATTTCAGCACAGCAATTTTCAGCACAACAGACATCACAACAAAACAACACAGCACAGAGCTAACACAGCAAAAAGCCTAAAGGGACCACCCCCAAAGAGTGTCCACTAGACTCAAACTGCTCTGATACCACTAAAGTGTAACGACCCGTCTGGTCACTACACCCGGCATAGCACACTAGAAACACCAGACAGATAGAACAAGTATATAAATATAGGATCTAGAATATATAGATATACAAGGTTCCAGTCTGACTAGAGTTAAAGTGTACTAAAGAAAATTACAACCAAATGCTACTATCCCACGTAGCCACAAGCAAAACAACATCACCAAGCAAAACAGCTGCAAGGTCCACCAGACTCACCACAAGACGCACGTCTATTCCTGCCCTGCTCTCATACATAGTATGATCATCGCAGTCCAAAAACATGGAAAACAACAAAAGGGTAAGCTAGTGAAATTAAAATTCAACATACAATTATATAAATATCAATATAAATAACAACAGATACAGTTATCAGCACACTTGTATAGCTTATACCACTCAACAATATCAGCACCGCAATGCGGGAATATCAGCACTGCTTAGCAGCAACAACAGCACCACTCTAGTGGCTATAACGGCACCGCAAAGCGGCAACAACAGCACCACTCTAGTGACTATAACAGCACCGCAAAGCGGCAACAACAGCACCACTCTAGTGGCTATAACAGCACCGCAAAGCGGCAACAACAGCACCGCCTTAGCGATTAGAATCAGCACCACATGTGTGGCTAACAACAGCACCGACTTAGCGGCTATAATATCACCCAACCCAGCATATCTCAGCACAGTACAGCACAGCACAACACAACAATTCAACAAAATTATTACTTTCTACAATTCAGCCCAACGGTCTATAATTTCGTTATACTATATAATTTCTCTTATTAATCCATTGATTCCAGCTCAACAATACACCTCTAATACAACTAACATATTTATCTCAGCTTTATCCCCTAATCATCACAGCATATTCATCAAATTCGCTTGGCTCAGCATATAACATCATTGATTAACAATTTCGGCACAACTCAACAGTCAACATACTATAGATCATCATCTCCTTGCGCGCCCGGCGCACTCGAGGTTGCGCCCAGCGCGGCTCAACCCGAGAGCACCAAGGCTCTCCCGCGCCTGGCGCAATTCCAAATTGCGCCCAGCGCCTGCCTGGCAGAGACTCAAGGAGTCTCGTGCGCCCAGCGTAGCCTAACCCGCGCCCAGCGTGGGGAAGGCAGAGACCTACCAGGGTCTCGCGCCCAGCGCAATTCACAATTGCGCCCGGCATGCTCTTGGCAGAGACTCCCAAGGAGCCTCCGCCCCCAGCGAGTCCAAAAGTGCGCCTAGCGCGGTCCAAGTATCCCAAAAACATGTTATTCTTGATATCGCGCCCAGCGCAGCTCGAGTCACGCCCGGCGCGGGCCAACCAGAGACTCCCATTTGCAAGCTCGCCCAGTGCACACAGCCTTGCGCCCGGTGGGCTTGCCTAAACAGAGTCTCCTGGTGGTCGCGCCCGGCGCGAAGAACAGCGCCCAGCGCGAACTCATCAGTATTTTCCCCAAGTTCGAAAAATTGCTCAAAACCTGCAAATCTCAACAGCAAACAAGCATGCAATCCAGCCAAAATGCCACATTCTCATCAAACATCAAGAAAAATACCTCATTTTCCACATGCAACCACAATCCAAGAATTTCCTCAAAATTTCTCAAAATTCCCGAAAACCCCAAAATCTTAACTTTAGAAGTTCTCAACCAAAATCATCAGTTCTCAGCCGGTTAAATGAGTCCCCAGACCCCCCTTTAACCAAACCACAACATAAAACTAACTTCCCTTACCTTGAATCCAGAAATTTGAGCTCCGGGCACTTGAATGAAGAAGGAGAACGAAAGGGAGTTTGAACAAAGAGGAAGAACAAGCTTGGGGACTCAGCTCTCGGACAAGGAATCAATTCTCCTACCGCTTGCACCTAGAGTCACCAAGATTCACCGCAAGGAATTTTGAGAGAAAAGAAATGAGTAAGGATTGAGGAGAAGAAAAATAAGTGAAGGAGGAGGTGAGTGAGAGAGAGAGAACGGGGGTCTCACAGGTAAAATAATAATCTATTATAATTTATAAGCCACGCTAAGTTTTCTATGCCCCAGAAGCCATTAGAGAAAACCATAAACAAACTAGTAGAATTACGTAAAAAGGCAGAGAAAAGAAAATTAGGACTCAAAAGGAATATTTTTTTTCCATGAACCATGACCCATTATTTCAAAACAACGATCAAGAACTAATATATGTTTATATAACATAATTTTTATTAGTTAAACAATATTTTAATATTATAAAAATAAGTTCAGAAAACACCAAATCAACCCATATATATCCTGAAATAGGTCAAGAGGTGAAGAATATAAATTATAGAGGACAGGTAACATTAACCACTTTTATTTTAATAATGAGTTCGTTTGTCTATAAAGTGGATTCCATGTAAATGTGGTTCACGCTGTACGAACATTAGAACTTGCATTATTCTACGATCATGACGTAAACTGCACAAATTAAAAGATCCAGTACTCGTTCAATCGATGAAAACAACCGCAAACATGCATCATTCATAGGTTGAGATTTTAAAAATGAACAAAAGGATGCTTTCATAAAGTGGAAGCTGTTGCGGAAACGTCTAGCAAATTTTAAACCAAAAGCAAAACAAGAAAGAAAGAACACCAAGAATTTAACGAGGTTCAGCCAATTATGCCTACTTCCTCGGACGCTACCAAATATATTTCACTAAGAAATATTACAATAGAGAGAGAAGAGAAAACTACAAGCCTTAGAAGTTACAAATGAACTTGTAGTTGGGATGATTTCAAAGTGAAGGGAAGGGTTTCTATATATAGAACCTAAGGCACTACACATTCCCAAACCTATCCAATGTGGGACTAATTTGGCCACATCAAAAAAAAACTTATTCGATGTGGGA
This sequence comes from Cajanus cajan, assembly GCF_000230855.2. Taxonomy (NCBI): domain Eukaryota; kingdom Viridiplantae; phylum Streptophyta; class Magnoliopsida; order Fabales; family Fabaceae; genus Cajanus; species Cajanus cajan. The sequence goes on along the minus strand of NC_138523.1, from coordinate 10,805,142 downwards.
CTAAATTTGCCACACCATATTCAACAAATCTCCACCTTGGCAAATTTCATATTTTCAAATCTCTCATCTTTGATAGTGTCTACCAATGCAGTCTTCAAATTTTGATAATATTAATCAAGTCCAAACAGTGTTGGAACTTGATTGAGTCTACTACCTTTGTCAACATATCAGCTGGATTCTCTGTGGTCCTTATCTTCTGGATAGCCACTCCACCTTCTTCGATAATCTCTCTTATGAAGTGGTAACGAACATCAATATGCTTCGTCCTTGCATGGTAAGTTTGATTCTTTGCCAACATGATTGCACTTTGACTATCACAATGCACCTTCACATGCTTTTGTAGAATTCCTAATTCACCAAGCAACCCTTGAAGCCAAATTGCTTCCTTCACAGCCTCTGTCAAAGCCATATACTCTGCCTCTGTTGTAGACAAAGCTACAGTTGACTGTAAAGTAGACCTCCAACATACCGGTGCTTTTGCCAAAGTAAAAACATAGCCAGTAGTTGATCGACGATTATCCAGATCTCCAGCATAGTTGGAATCACAATATCCAACCACATTTTGACCATCTTGTTCCTGCTGAAATACCAAACCAACATCTACAGTGTTCAGAATGTACCGTAGAATCCACTTCACAGCTTGCCAATGCTCTTTTCCTGGATTATGCATGTACCTGCTCACAACCCCTACTGCATAAGAAATGTCAGGCCTTGTACACACCATAGCATACATTAAGCTTCCAACAGCGCTAGCATATGGAACTTTAGACATGTAGGCTTTCTCTGCTGCATCTCTTGGAGATAAATTTGCACTGAGTTTAAAATGAGAAGCAAGTGGTGTACTAACAGGTTTGGATTCATCAGATATGCCAAAACGTTTTAGTACCCTTTTCAAATACTCTTTCTGAGTTAAACAAAGTCTTCCCAATTTTCTGTCTCTACTTATCTCCATGCCAAGAATCTTCTTTGCTTCACCAAGATCCTTCATTTCAAATTCACCATTTAATTGAGTTTTTAACTTCTCAATTTCCTCTTTGTTCTTGGAAGCAATCAACATATCATCAACATAAAGAAGAAGATATATAAAAGATCCATCATGCAGCTTGCGCAAATACACACAGTGATCGTACTTGCTCCTTGTGTACTTTTGCCTCAACATAAACTTGTCAAATCGTTTGTACCATTGTCTTGGTGATTGCTTCAATCCGTATAACGATTTTTCAAGTTTACAAAACATATTTTCTTTTCCAGCAACCTTGAACCCTTCAGGCTGAGTCATATAGATTTCCTCCTCCAAGTCTCCATGTAAAAATGCCGTCTTTACATCCATTTGAACCAGTTCCATATCCAATTGTGCCACCAAAGCCAACAGAACACGGATGGAAGAGTGTTTTACAACTGGAGAAAACACCTCATTGTAGTCAATTCCTTCCTTCTGAGCATAACCTTTGGCTACTAACCTTGCTTTGTAGCGCACTTCTGACTTGTCAGGAAATCCATCTTTCTTTGCATATACCCATTTGCACCCAATTGCTTTCTTTCCCTTTGGAAGATTTGCTAACTTCCAAGTCTGGTTCCTTCTAAGGGACTCCATTTCTTCGGACATGGCACTTCTCCACTTATCTTCTTCTGAACCTTTGACTGCTTCAATATAAGTGGTAGGAATGTCATCACTTGCAACTGGAGATGCATAGGACACCATATCAACATAACGAGCAGGCATTATGGTTGTCCTCTTTGGCTTTCTTAATGCAATTGATTCAAGTTGCTGTGGAGGTTCTTGGATATGAACCTCTTCTTCATCTGACTCCTTATCTACCATAGGAGTTTTTTCTTCATCATTTGCTGGAAAAACAATCTTCCTTTCAAACTCCACCTGTTTTGGAGTACCATTCTTCTTTTGTTCTGTTGTCACCTTTCCCAACATGGTAGATTCATCAAAGGTGACATCCCTGCTAATGATTGTCTTCTTGGTCTCTAGGCACCAAAGACGATATCCTTTTACACCAGATGCAATCCCCATGAAAATTGCTTTCTTTGCACGAGGATCCAATTTTGACTCCTTAACATGATAATAAGCAGTGCAGCCAAATACATGTAAGGAATCATAATCTGTAGCAGGTTTTCCGAACCATTTCTCTAGTGGTGTTTTGCCACCAATTGCACTTGATGGTAGGCGATTGATAAGATGACTCGCATATACAACAGCTTCAGCCCAAAACTGTTTGCCCAATCCAGCATTGGACAACATACACCGAACTTTCTCCAGCAATGTTCGATTCATGCGTTCTGCCACTCCATTTTGTTGTGGTGTGTGCTTGACTGTGAAGTGTCTGACAATGCCGCTTTCTTCGCAAGCCTTCTTAAATGGATCACTCGTGTACTCCCCACCATTGTCTGTTCGAAAATGCTTGATCTTTCGCCCAGTTTGGGTTTCCATCCTCTTTTTCCATTTAAGGAAAATTCCAAGCACCTCATCCTTAGTCTTTATTGCATACACCCAAATTCTCCGGGAAAAATCATCAACAAAGGTGACATAGTAGTGGTTTCCTGCCAATGATGCTGTTTTTGAAGGTCCCCACACATCAGAATGAACATAATCCAAAATACCTTTAGTATCATGGATAGCTGTTCCAAATTTCACCCTTGTCTTCTTCCCTTTGACACAATGCTCACAAAAGTCCAATTTGCAAGCCTGAATATTTTTCAACAATCCTTGTTTCATGAGTAAATTCAAGGATCTTCCACCAGCGTGTCCCAGCCGCATATGCCATAACTTGGCCGACTCCAACTCCTTCTCGTCACTGGATGCCACTGCTGCAGTTCCAATAATAGTAGTACCTTGGTAATAGTACAACCTATTATTTTTCCGAACTCCTTTCATTACCACCAGAGCTCCAGAGATTATCTTCATTACTCCACCTTCTGCGTGCACCGTGAAACCCTTCTCTTCTAAGGCTCCCACAGAAATGAGATTTCTTGATAAACTCGGGACAAAACGAACATCCTTCAAAGTTCTGATTGCTCCATCACGATTCTTCAATCGAATAGAACCAATCCCATGTGTGGTAAGAGGAACATCATTTGCTGTATAAACAACTCCTTCTTCTAGTTCTCTGAAATCATAGAACCATTCTCGATTAGGAAACATATGATTGCTGCATCCCGAATCAAGAAGCCAAGCACTAGAAGAGCTGGTTGAACCAGAAACAGCAAGTGAACAATCTGAGTCATCAACATACTCAGCTACATTTGAATCTGCAACAGTCTTAGATTGACCTTTGTTTTTTAGTTTAGGACAATCTTTCTTCCAATGCCCCTTTTCTCGACAAAAGGCACACTCATCTTTCCCAACTTTAGCCTTCGACTTCGATCGCTTCTTTTTTCCTTTCGCCTGGATCACCGGACGTCCTCTTGCAACCAAAGCTTCATTAGCCTTCTCTGAGATATCTTTTTTGTCTTTTCTCCTCAGTTCATAGCTGTATAGGGCTCCACAAACTTCATTTAGAGACACAGCAACCTTCCCATGGAGTAGAGTTGTTTCCAGAAACTCAAACTCTTCAGGAAGTGATCCCAACAACATTAGGGCAAGATCCTCATCTTCAAAAGTCACGTCCAGATTTAACAAATCAGCAACAAGCTGATTAAAACTAGTGATGTGATCATTCATTGTGGCACCAGGAATGTAAGTGAACCGAAACAGCCTTTTCTTCATGTGAAGTTTATTCTGACTGCTTTTCTTCAAGAACTTTTCCTCCAACTCCGTCATCAACTTACTAGCAGAGGTCTCTTTGCAGAATGCATACTTCTGCTCTCTTGATAAGCATGACCTTATTGTACCACATGCCAATCGATTGAGGGTCTTCCAATCTTCGTCTCCCATACTTTCTGGTTTCTTTCCTTCAATTGTAATGTCTAGACCTTGCTGAAAAAGAGCATCTAGAACCTCACTTTGCCACATGCCGAAATGACCGCTGCCATCGAAAATCTCTACCATCAACCTTGGATTCCCACCAACAGCTCTTTGCAAAATGCTTGAAGAAGCATTCAAAGTTGATGATGTAATTCTAAGTGGATTTTCTTCGTTTGCCATCTCAGCTCAATTCGAAAAGAGTGTTTAAAATTTGCTAAATGTCAAATAATAAAAATAGGTCCAGGATTAAGGAAAAATTTTCTGATGTGCCGACTATAGAATACCTACAGCGCACAGAGCATAGTGTTTTTTCCTTAAAATAACCTGGCTCTGATACCAATTGTTGCGGAAACGTCTAGCAAATTTTAAACCAAAAGCAAAACAAGAAAGAAAGAACACCAAGAATTTAACGAGGTTCAGCCAATTATGCCTACTTCCTCGGATGCTACCAAATATATTTCACTAAGAAATATTACAATAGAGAGAGAAGAGAAAACTACAAGCCTTAGAAGTTACAAATGAACTTGTAGTTGGGATGATTTCAAAGTGAAGGGAAGGGTTTCTATATATAGAACCTAAGGCACTACACATTCCCAAACCTATCCAATGTGGGACTAATTTGGCCACATCAAAAAAAAACTTATTCGATGTGGGACTAAATTTGCCACACCATATTCAACAGAAGCATCCCACCAATTCCACTTGATCCTAATATTCTTAAGCCAAGTTGTGTGGTTTGCATTTGGAATTTTCCTAGTGAAGTTTTATTACTCTCTCTGAGGTGTGAATTTTGCTTTCAGGGAATCTGGTTCACTAAAGTTTGATTCTCGAAGCTGTCTATTAATTAACCTGAAATATTCTCTGTAACTTTTGTATCCGCTTTTTCATCTCTTTTCTGCATAAGCCAAAGTTCTTATCGGTGTGAAAATACGTAATTTACATATTGGTGTTTGAAAATAGATGATAAAATTATATAAGTTAAAATATATTTTTTAATCTTCATAGGTTTATTTATTTTATATTTTAATTTTTATAATTTAAAATAGATATTTTTAATTTTTATACTTATCTTTTTTTTTTTTCTCATTTTAAGTGTCTATAGTTTTAAGATAAATCTTTTAAGTTGTTATATTTATAATTTTTTAATTTTTTTGATCTCTATTGTTATTTTTTTTTGTAAGGTTGTCTTTTTTTAATTAATATGATAGAGATATGAATTTAACTTTATGTCATTATTTATTTTATGTCAAATTTATTTTATTATAATTATTCAAATTTTAATGCTTCATTCTTTTTTTATCCTTACATATGACGTTCTTATTGAAACATTTTTTTTTTACATTCACAAGATTAAAAACCTCTATTTCGTCAACATAAATTATACAAGGTTAAAAAAAAAAAGAACAACAAAGATTGAAAAAATTATTTTAAATTATAGAATTAAACGGTAAAATAAATAAAAATACATAATTTTTTTAATCTAAGATATATATATATATATATATATATATATTAATATATTAATTATATATATTTCACAGGTTTATATATGGGAATTAGTACATGCACTTTGACGGAGTAAAGGATTTATGGTTTAACTAACAAAAATTTGTTGTATATATATATATATAGTAATTTATTAACTTGATAATAATTATAAATCATTTTCAATATAGCTTTTTTGATTAATTGACAATTTTTTTAATACACTATTTGATCCCTAAATATTTTTTTAAAAATTTAATCAAATCCTTAAATTAAAATTTTATAGTTAGGTCTTCATCTTTTAATAAATTCTAAGGCAGATGACCATTACGTGTGGTCCACCGTCCACCACACACTACAAATAATGATTATCAGATTAATCTAACTTTAATTATTATTTATGATCACATAGTGTTGCGCTTCAGTGCTATTTTGTACTTTGCACTCTACACTTTGGTGTTCTTCATCTTGCCCCATGATTCCAATGCAACTACATACCTAATTGAATTTTGAGTGAGGGAAATTGGACAAATAATAAGATTTTGTGTTAAGATTAATTAAAGGTGATAATTATAATGGTGCATGGTGAATGAGAGAAAAGAAGATGATGAGGCAAGAGAAGAAAACTAACACTAGAGGGAAGAGAACCCAACAAGAGTGAATGAGAGAAAAAGACGAAAAAGGGCAACGAAGGAAAGCTATTTGGGTAGAGGAGAGTGAAACCTAAGAAGGAAGCCGCCACAATGAACCCTCAGAGGGGAACCTAGATGCAGTAATTACCCACGCTGTTTTTGTTTATTGGGATTCAAAGGTCATAAAGGAATTAGATTTTTCGAGCATATTTTTGAGTTTTTTTTTTTTCTTTTTTGTTTAGGGGAAGGATCATAAGGAAAAACATGGGGTGCGAAATTGAGTGCTAATATTAATATTCCTCACAAACCGGCGGTTCTCAAACCACCACTAACGACGTTTCTCTAACCGATGACCATAATTTGCTTTAAAGACACTTTTTTATAATTTTTTTTAAAATTAGAAGTTTATTTATAATCTATAAAATTTCATAAAATATTTTTTATATTTTTATATTAAGACAATTATTAAATTATTATTTCATATCATGATATATATATATATATATATATATATATATATATATATATATAAATTTAATCCTTAAACATGAAAATCTCTCAAATAATCTCCCTAATACATCCATCAGCCGTATGTCCTTAATTTTGTACGGTGCAATAAATTAATATGCAACAATCTAATCACAACCCTTATATATTATGACTAAACCGAAGCATGTGGACATGATTGTACGTATTTGCAAGCATGTCAACTCCTACTTTATCAAACTTGCTCACATCAAACTCCCAACACAATGTTTTCACAAAGTATAATTACATAACCATTTCCATTATCATTTTAAACAAAGGTGATATTTTGAACATCTATATGGTAATATAAGGTGATAATGATTTATAACATATTATTATTAATTTTATAATTATTATTATTGTTGTTGTTAGTGTTATTTTTATTATGATCGTTATTTTTTTTTGTTACTATCTCCATTATCTTTATCATCATGTAGTGATAATAGTAACAATAACAATAATAATAATGATACTATTAACAACAATAATAATAATCTTATAGATGAAATTTTATAATTAAGTTTTAGTTTCAACTATTAATTACTTTTATCTATAATTTAATTAAGAGTTATAATTTATTTTCACTCTTTATTTTCTTTCGGTTTAACAATAAAAGAAAATGGATTTGTTAGATTAAAAAAATAAAAAAAAATGAGGATTTTAAAGTTTTCCTTAGATTTACTTAATTAATCTTGATGTAGTTTATTATCAGGATTTACTCTTAATTTTTTTGTTATCTTGGATGAAGTGAAAAAATAGTGCCTATAAATATTTAAATATTACTTATGATTTTAATTCTCAAACTTAAAAGTGTAAACATACAAATAATTAAACACATAATTGAATTAAAAATGATTAAACGTATAATACATTTGTACGCGATTATGAGTTGTCGTTAGAAATTATTATACAACAAAAAAATGAATCAATTATAGTAATACATATAAAGAAGCTTACGACAAAAAGATAAAATTTATAATTTGTTTTCAAGATTTTATTAGAATAAGATAGTTCATGATTTAAAAAATAGAAAATAAATTAAAAAAATTAAAGATAAAAGAAAAAAGAAAAAATAAAATATAACTCTTATTTAAAATTTTACGTTAGCACTTAAAAAGTTCATACCAAGAAAGATATAAAAAAAAAGAAAAATAAGTTAATAACACATCACATTTTTTTCTTTATATATAATATTATCAATTTATTTTTCTAAAATTATTATTAGTAGATTTTTGTTAACTAGAAAAAAAATAATTATTGATTAATTATTTATAATTATTTTATTTTCTCTAGTAAAATTTTAATAATTTGATTATATAATTTATTATTATTATTATTATTATTGTTATATAGACTAAATGAATTTTTTGTATTCTTCTGACAATAAAATCTTAATTAATCGTGTCATCAGTATGTGTTTAAGTTCGTCTTTATTTATTATTATTATTATATTATTATTTTGTACCTATCCTTTAATATGATAGTATGTTACTACATTCAGTTGGTAATTAGTTATTGATACTATAATTGGTTAGTTGATCACACTCTTTCTCGTGTATTTGCTCCTCGTTTCACTTTTGGAGAGTAATGAAATGATACCATTTGTTTTTGTTTCCAAAGTCTGTAGTTATCATAATGAGAAGGAAGGTGTGAAAAAGAAAGATAACCGACTATAATCAAGTAATAAAAGCTGAAGTGACGTATTTTCATGCATGAAATCGTGTGTAGGGTTATTCCACGTACTTAGACGAACAATGTACATACAACACAGTACTACACAAGCTATTTCAACGAGGAAATAATATTTTGAGGGAAGAAAGGCGAAAAGGGAAATTGGACCCACAACAACACTGAAAGAAAAAAAGCAACAATTACCTTCTTCCTCGCATTCCTATGTCAATTTTCATGTCCTAAATATTGAACAACATCTACCAGACAAAAAGGTTACAAAACATACAACCTTTTACGAAACGTGTTTTGAACACAGTGGCCACATTTCACGCCCCAACCACGTCTCCATCAAAACCAACCCAATCCAATTCTTATATAAAACGCTGCGTCGCAGACTGATACGTGCAAGGAGAATAAAAATCTTCGTATTTTTTCCCATATAGAAAACATGCCATTTGGACAAAATTTACAACAATCGTTATAATATTATTAATTAATATAATGACGTACGTGAGCAGACAAAAGGGAAAATTAATATAAATAAATAATATCAAGGGAGGTAGACTCAGGGTTGGAATGAAAACTGATCTTAGGGGGGACCCAATCCAATGGTCTTAGGATAGTTGGTGCTTTTGGTACACAAATAATCACACATCTTAAACATACGTGGTCAACCGAGGTATACGTGTCTTTATTATTAATCAGAAATTATTGTTAATATAAGTTTATAAGATAATCATGATAAAATGGTAATAGTTCTAATAAATACATTCATACCCTGAGTAATATTCGAATTTGTCTTGACTTTGATGAAAAATACCCAGTTTAATTGGGTACGGGAACAAGTAAAATTTGATATATTAAATCGGGTACGGGTGTATACTTATCCGTCTCATACCTGTTCCTATTCCTGGACCATCAATTTAATTGTGTTAAAGAATCTTAATATATAATTCTTTGTAATTATTTATTATAATGTAAAATATTTATAATTGCTTAATTATTAAGAAGTCTATGGATTAAAATATAAGATAGAGAAACAACCTAATTATAATTATAATTAATAAAAAAATAATTTAAAAATATTATGCATTTATTTTTGTAAAAATAAAAATTAATTTTTGACGAGTATGGATATGAGTATGATTATACCCGATATCCGATGAGAACGGGATGAGACGAAAATTATATACTCAATGGTACAGGTACGGAAATGAGAATGAAGATGGATTTAAACTACAAAAATGGGAATGAATATCATAAAACGTGTACCCGACCCCTGCCGCGTTGCCATCCGTAACTCATTATATTGCATTATGTAAACAGTAAATACATAATCTATTTCTTTATAAAATAAATAAAATAATTATCCTTGTATATATTTGATAAATTAGTCTCTAATTTTGTACATGACAAAAAGAGTAGTTGGGTTGGGACGCCCTTTGTCTGAACTTGCCTGTTTGGGAATAAGAACCCAATTATTAGGCCTAAATATGAGATTAATATCCGCTAATTAACTACCGTCCAACTCAACGTGGACAATTTTGTCTTTTCAACAGCCGCGCTATATAGGATACATCGCATTCGCCTAACATATTATATAGTGTGATTTTTTGTAATTTTGGGAAATATTAGTTATCTGTAGGGATATTTAATCATAGAAAAATGTTGCTTGGAATTAGAATAAAGGGTATCTCATTATCTCCACTTGTTTGGGCCGAAGAAGAGACAAAGGGCGCGTTAAATAACGAGTTAGTGTTAGAGATCCGATCAACACAGTGTTTGTTTCCATATTTTCTTTCTACCAATTGGGTTCCTCCGAAAGCGAAATTCCCAGAGTGGAAAATAAGCTTCCAGTGTTGGACCAAACAACCCTCATCTACCTCTTTAATTTTCCTTGCCTTTGCCAACTACACACTTGACTTCATTCTTTCACTTTCAAGGTACTCTCTCTCTCTCTCTCTGAATCGCTCTTTCTATTAAAGTGTTAAGGTTATGGATGTTTGATGTATCTGTACATAATGTGGAATTGTTTATCCTCATTCGTGTGTGACAAGTGAGAATTTGTTGTCTTCTACTTGTTTGTTGCTTGTGGCTTTTTTCCGTGTTTAGTTCAGCTTGCAATACTGATTTATGGAAAATTAAATATGTTTTTATTTGTTAAGAGGTTTTGTTCTTATTCAATCGGAGACATGGAAATAATTGTATAATTTATCGGTTGTTTTGATTTTTTTGAGTTTTTGCATGTTTTGAAATTGAAATTGAAGATGTGTTGAAGTTCTCAGAAACTGGTTGGTTGAAGTACGAGTTAAGGAGTTTTGGTAGTATGACAGGGGCTATTTTTAAGAAATTGGAATAGAACTTATGGCTGGAATGTGCAATAATGTTTGAAGCTTCGTTTGTTTCAATTCTGAAGGACATGGATAGAGTCTAACTTTAACGAATTTTTTTTGGTACTTTATATGGTTTTATTTCCTATTTTTTATGAAATAAACTGAATTTTCTCATTGAGGAAAATGTTGTAACTTATTCAATTTCAAGACTTTCTGCAGTATGAAAATTTAGTTTCCTAGGCAAGTACTTGTTCTTCAATTTTATGTTAGCTTATTTTCCATTTCATTTTTGTTTGGTTCTTTTAATTTTTAACCCTTTGATATCTTCTTTTTAAGTTTCTATTTTCTATTGCTTGTAGTTGCGGTGTAGGTTTAATATCTTAATGGTTCCCAAATTAAGACTATGATCGTATGTTGCGGTGTGACATTTTTTGTAAAGGAAGTATTGTGTTTGCACTGCTCTTTAGAATTAAACTTGCTTACTTCTGTACACGATTAAGCTTTTTTAAGTTCTTAACAATTGTTGTTTTTCCCCTTTTTACATGACATGAATGTGGATCTCTTCAGGCTTGTGTATTGACATATATCTAATTTGTTTTGTTTTTCTGATTCCTCTTCTCTAGCCAAAACGACAAAGAGTTTCAAGGGTCAAACTCTTGGTATGATTTCCTATATGCAACCCTTCTTGTCTTGTAGCTGTTGAGAATTCGGGATAATTATAATTCTATAAGGAAATATTCTTTTTGATCATTATGCATGTCTGGCCCTGTGGCCACAGTTGGTAATTTGGATGGAGCACTTCCTTGGGCAGAGAGAACAAAATCTCTTGATGCCATTTCTGAAATAGACCGTATATCTATACTGACAAACGGTGAAGCTGGTCATTCCTCTGAAGTTGCTGGCTTTAGAGTAGGGGAACTCTTACTTCCTAATGGAGAATCATATTCTGGGTCACTTCTTGGCAATACTCCAGAGGGTCATGGTAAATATGTATGGTCAGATGGTTGTGTATATGAGGGTGAGTGGAGACGGGGGATGAGAAATGGACTTGGGAAAATGCAATGGCCTTCTGGAGTAATGTATGAGGGTGAGTTCTCAGGTGGCTATATCCATGGTACAGGAGCATATATTGGCCCTGATAATCTAACCTACAAAGGTCGGTGGCGGTTGAATCTTAAACATGGGTTGGGTTATCAAATTTATTCAAATGGAGATATCTTTGAAGGCTCTTGGATCCAAGGAACACCAGAGGGGCCAGGCAAGTATACCTGGGCCAATGGAAATGTATATTTGGGAAATATGAAAGGTGGGAAAATGTCAGGAAAGGGAACTCTCACCTGGGTAAATGGAGACTCGTTTGAAGGAAGCTGGTTAAATGGCATGATGCATGGGCTTGGGGTATATACATGGAGTGATGGAGGCTGCTATGTTGGGACTTGGACACGGGGTCTGAAAGATGGCAAAGGAACCTTCTATCCTAAAGGTAGCTGTCTTCCATCTGCACAAGAAATATATCTCAATGCATTGAGAAAGAGAGGGCTGTTGCCAGATTTAAGAAAACAGAACCAGATACATATTCATCATGCTGCTTCAGTTGATATGGGAGATGTCAAGGTTGGGGAGAGTCAGAGATCAAATCGTGTTTCTGATAAGCTAGGCAAAGGAAACCTGTTAAATCTGGAACAATCTCGCAGCAAAAATATTTCTCTTGAAAGGCGCTGGAGTCTTGAGGTATCTATTGAGAAAGTGATTGGGCATGATTCAAAATTAGGTTCAACAGATTCTTTTGCAGAAAATGGGGATAAAGAGGTTAATGCTAAGATCCCAATTTTGGAACGTGAGTATATGCAAGGTGTATTAATAAGTGAGTTGGTTTTAAATAATAGTTTTTCATCAATGTCTAGAAGGGCCAAACAGCTTCAAAAAAAACTTGCCAAAGATATTAAAAGACCTGGTGAAGCAATCATTAAAGGTCACCGCAGCTATGATCTGATGCTTAGTTTGCAGCTTGGAATAAGGTAAAAGACACTACGTTGTTATTTATCATTTGTGCAATTTTTAATTTATTTATTTTTATTCACACATTAATTTCAAGATGGATCTGTGTTGGAAGGAGGGAACAAAGTCGTATGATTAGAATTTAATTCTTTTAAAATGAGAATTTTCAAATGGATGGATATTTGTATTCTTTAATCATATTAATGGTCATCTTTCTTTTTGGTTTGTGGGAATTCCTTTTATTTTTCTATCACCAACAGTAAAGAGATCCAATGTATTAGGCCCCAAAGAAGATTTGGATTATTTTCCTATTTCCTTAGAAATTTACTAAACTATCACTTCAGTCTTCAAGGAGAAAGAAATGTGGAGACCACCCTTATTTTTTTGTTTATTTTTCCTCTGAAAAGAAATGTGATGATTGAAAATAGGAAATTACAAATAAGGCATTTTGATAAAATATTTTTCAGTTTAGACTCTAGAAAAATTAAATGCTTAAGTGGTTAATCATCAAAATCAAACACTCTTTGAAGTTTGAACATATGTAATTATACTAGGTGATTGATAAATTGTTTT